>NC_059158.1:148232539-153232539 GCF_019923935.1 Bubalus bubalis
ATTGGCTTATTTTACTTAGCAATACGCACTTAAGATTCCTTTATGTCTTTCATGGTGTGATAGCTCATTTCTTTTTTTTTAAAAAGCCTTTTTTTTTTTTAAAGAACAAATTACAACACATTAGCAAAAATGTTCAGAAAGTACAGATTTCCCATATACTCCCCCTGCCCCCACACTTGCACAGCCTTCCCCATTACCAACATCCTGCACCAGAGTGGTCCATTTGTTATAATAAATGGACCTACACTGACACATTATTATCACCAGCAACCATAGATTACATTAGGGTTCACTGTTGGTGTTGTAGTCTATAGGTTTTGACAAATGGTTATAACATGTATCTACCATTATAGTATCATAAGAAATATTTCACTGCCTTAGAAATCCTCTGTGTTCCACTTATTAATCCCTTCCTCCTCTCAACCTCTAGTAACCACTGATCCAGTTTGCCTTTTTCCAGATTGTCATATAATTGGAATCAGCATAAGTATCTTTTAAGATTGGCTTCTTTCATTAGTAGTAGCATTTTATGGATGCTCTATGTCTGTTCATGATTTGATAGCTCTTTTCTTGTTTAGCACTGAATGACATTTCATTATCTAGATGTACCAGAGTTTATTATCCAGTCACCTAATGAATGACATGTTGGTGGCTTCCAGGTTTTTGGTAAATAGGAATAAAGCTGTCAAAAACAACTATATTTGAGTTTTTGTGTGACAGAAGTTTTCAGCTCCTTTGGGTAAATAAATGCCAAGGGAGTGCTAGAATGTCTGATAAGAGTACTCTTAGTTGGTAAGAAGCTTCCAGACTGTTTCGCAAAGTAGCTGTACCATTTCCTATTCCACCAACAGCAAATGAGAATTTCTGTTGTTCTACATCCCAGTCAATATTCGTTGTTGCAGGCATTTTGGATTTGGCTATTCTAATAAGCATGTAATTTTAATTTTGTTTTAACTTGCAGTTCTCTAATGACATGATATGGAACATCTTCTAATTGTTTACTTGCTATCTGTATGTCCTTCTTTGGTGAGGTAAGCAGAAAGTGCAAACGAGACATTAGAGTCTTCTCTCAAGGGACGCAAAGCTAGCTTGACTTAGGTAGGCCCACTAAAGGGAACACCCAGATACAAGGATGAAAAAGTTTTGTCTTTTTTTGATTAATTAATTTGGCTGCATTGGGTCTTGGTTGTGGCACGTGGAATCTTCACTGAGTCGTGCAAGATCTTTCGTTGTGGTGTGAGAGTCTAGTTGTGGCACATGGGTTCCAGAGCATGTGGGCTCAGTAGCCGCGGTGTCCAGGCTTAGCTGCCCCTCAGCATGTGGGATCTTCCCAGACCAGGGATCAAACCCATGTCTCATGCATTGGCAGGTGAATTCCTATCCACGCGCCACCAGGGAAGCCCAATGGTCATGTATTTTTATTTCCTTCTTTTACAGATGATGAAACAGGCCAAGAAAAAGATTTGGGATAGCTTAAAAAACTGATGAGGGAAAAATACAGTCCAAACGCTCTCAGTGGAGGGGCTAGGGAAGGCTTTCATCAGGGAGCTGTGGGCATTGAACTATTCCTCCAGTCCTCAGATGCACAGGTGTGTGGCCTTGGTCAGTACAGCTTTGTAACTGGTGACATTATTATTATTATTTAATTTAACATTGGTAGCATATTCACATGTGAATATTGTTATTTGTGTAATTATGAAAGTCTTTTTATGTGTGTTAGTCGCTTAGTCATGTCTGACTCTGTGACCCCATGAAACTGTAGCTTGTCAGGCTCCTCTGTCCATGGAATTATCCAGGCAAGAATACTGGAGTGGGTTTGCCATTACCTTCTCCAGAGGATCTTCCCAACCCAGGGATCAAACCTAGATCTCCCAAATTCCAGCAGATTCTTTACCATCTGAGCCACCAGGGAATATAGTGAGCTTCTAATCTAAACCAGACAGAGAACTGATGATCACAGAGTTATCTGAGTTGGAAACTGGATCTTCCAGGTTTCCCTGAGTTTAGCAGCTTGTTTGGATTTCGTGTCATAGGTCATCAGCTTCCTAGTGTATTTATTTTGGCAATGGAAGGCATAGGATATGCAAGAAATCTATTGGAGACATTTCTCTTAAAAACTTGGTGTATACGTGGAAGTCTTCCTTCTTGAACCCTTCTAAGAAGCAAAACAAATCTCAGAAACTGTGAGGCTTGTTGCTTTTCCATATTTCTCTTTTGCAATTATTTCAGACTTTCTTGGTATTGTTCATTGTTCTTCCTGTTTTAGATCTCTCCCCCATCTCTAGCTTCCGCCTCTGCAGGGCACCCACCTACCCTTCCAGTTCATCGCATCCCCTTTTCCCTGCTTTGTTCAGTTCCCCTAGGCTTTTGGTAATAAGACTCCCTTCAAGCCAGAGCTTTGGTCTGTTGCTCTAATTTTTTTTTTTCAGAGCAATTTCCCAATATAAATTACACCCTCAATTACTTTCTCTTCCTAGAGTGGTGAATCACATTGCAAGAAGCTGTTAGCCTGGGGACAGCTGGAATACAGAGCCAGGAGGTTGAAGCCAGTGCCAGTCTGTCAACCCTTATTTCTGTTGACGCTGCTGCAACAGGCCAAAACGTGGCCTTGTGCTGGAGTTATCAGCAAAGGAAGTACCCTCAAACCCATTCTAACTACACTCATGTGCTCTGGTATCTATGAGTGGAGACCATGCTTTAGAGCATCAGCTTGTGCTTGGAGGCATGAAGAAAATTAGTTTAAGCCAAGATGGCTTGATATTTGAGTAGATTGTCTTAATGCCCCAAATCCTTCATTCTTCCCTATATTTCTACCCTCTTCCATGTGACTTTGTAGTTCTTCCTGTAAAGAGATGATTTCTTCTCCAACCCACTGTTTCTTTTTCTTTTTTGGGCACGTGGGATTTTCCCTGAACAAGAATCGAACTCATGCCTCCTGCATTGGGAGCTTAGACTCTTAACTACTGGACTGCCAGGGAAGCCTCTCCAATTTACTGATTCTGACTATGACAAACTGCTTTGTTCAATAGGATATTAGGAGAGGCTTGAAAGTATGCTTATATCATTGGACCTTGGCCTCTTGCATCTTTCTCTTTCTATGGGAAGTTCATCCCCGGGCTGACCCACTGGTCCCAGGGGGGATGAGATCAAAACTACCCCAAGGAAGCCTTCCCAGCTGAACCTAGCCTAGGACAGAGCTGTCCAGTTGACCCAGAGATATAGGAACAAACCCATCCAAGTTGAGCAAGTCTGCCTAACGAAACTTCACATAAACTGCAGATGCTGGAGCTGAAGTAGGAAGTGCTTGTTGTTTTAAGACTCTGAATTTTGAGGTGTTTGCCCCCCTAGCAATTGAGATGAGGCCATGCCTCCAAGACTATTATGATGATTACATAACCAACTAGAAACAAAAGCACTTTGCAAACTTAAAATTGTAGGGGGTGAGTATAAAGGGGTAGACTGTTGACCAAGCTCTGGATCTAGAACCTGAAGATCTGAGTCCACCCAGATCACGGGGTCCATCCAGGCCCTCAATTCACTCTGTAAACTTGGACAGATTAATTTTAAATTTTCTGGGTATGTATATGTATAACTGATTCACTTTGCTGAACACTTGAAATTAACACAGCATTGTAAATCAACTACACTCAAAAAAAAAAAAAAACAAAAAACAACATAAAAAAGGTAAAATTTCTAGGTCTTTATCATCAAAGTACAGAGCTGGTTGCAGACTCAAACTATGAGAGCTTGAGATATGTCAGAAAATTAATGTGGTCCCAGAACCTCATTGGTGAAGAGTTAAGAAAGGGATAGGGAAATGGGACAGAGTTTAGAAGGTATTTTCTTCAGGTGTAAGTATGTGGCCTTAGTGGAAAAGAATCTGCCTGCCAACACAGAGACATAAGAGACTCAGGTTTGATCCCTGAGTTGGGAAGATCCCTGGAGGAGGGCATGACAACCCATCTAGTATTCTTGCTTGGAGAATCCCATGGACAGAGGGAGTCTGGCAGGTACAGCCATAGGGTCACACAGAGTCAACATGACTGAAGTGATTTAGCACGTATGCATCATAGTATACTCAAAGGAAAGGGTCAGATCCATAGGGTATTGGCTGATTTTAAACAACAGGTTTGATTTAAGGCTAAGAGATAGAGTTGGAACCCAGATATAAAATCAAGTCTCATTTCTCTAAAGAAAAAGACGCTGTCTTAAAAGTGTGAGATGCATGAATAAGTAAGGGAAGCAAATGACTGTGAAAATTCTTATAGGAGGTGCCTTCCTGACAGCTCTTCAGTTGAAATAAAGCAAATCTGAGGATAATTATGAAGTCTTTGGTCAGATAGAAAGAAAAGATAGAAAGGTAATAGTCAGATATACCTGTGTGAGCTCCTACCTTCACTACCTTTAACTTTTCTTGGTCATTTGTTACATGACCTTGGACAGGTCACTTATCCTAAGGGTAAGTGGAAGTATGCTTCATTCATCCACTACATATTGAATAGATGCAACATCCCAGAAAGTGCCCTGGACCCAGGGAATGAAACCGTGAGTAAGACTTGTTCCCTGAGCTGTCTATCCTTACATTGTCATTCATGTCAAAACATGTAATACTAGATTTTTTTCAGAGGGGAAAATTATAGCTCAGAGAGATTAAGTGTCTCGTCCAAGATCATACAACTTAGAAAGATGAAAACTTACTCCTTTGACCCTGAAATCTGTGTTGATTCTACTGAATTACGCTGAATCTTCTTGTTGTTTGATTTAATTTACAAAAAATTAATTTTTACATGTTTCGGAGGACATCCGTGTATGTAAAGTAAAACAGAGTTGGGTGCTTGGGTTTTTTTAAATAATTTAATTAATTAATTTCTTTTTTTTTATTTTTTAACTTTACAATATTGTATTGGTTTTGTCATATATCAACATGCATCCGCCACGGGTATACACGTGTTCCCATCCTGAACCCTCCTCCCTCCTCCCTCCCCATACCATCCCTCTGGGTCATCCCAGTACACCAGCCCCAAGCATCCAGTATCGTGCATTGAACCTGGACTAGTGACTCGTTTCATATATGATATTATACATGTTTCAATGCCATTCTCCCAAATCATCCCACCCTCTCCCTCTCCCACAGAGTCCAAAAGACTGTTCTATACATCAGTGTCTCTTTTGTTTTCTCGTATACAGGGTTATTGTTACCATCTTTCTAAATTCCATATATATGTGTTAGTATACTGTATTGGTGTTTTTCTTCTGGCTTACTTCACTCTGTATAATAGGCTCCAGTTTCATCCACCTCATTAGAACTGATTCAAATGTATTCTTTTTAATGGCTGAGTAATACTGCATTGTGTATATGTACGCAATTTATTTATTTTTGGTTGCACTGGGTCTTCATTGCTGTGTGGGCTTTCTCTAGTTGCAGAGTAGCTGGGGTTACTCTCCGTTGCAGTGCATAGGCTTCTCATTGCAGTGGTTTCTCTTGTGTCAGAGCCTGTGCTCTAGGGCAGCTCATAGCCTCACTGTTGTAGCTCCTGGGCTTTAGATCTAGGCTCAGTAGTTGTGGTGCGTGGGCTTAGCTGCTTCGTGGCATGTAGGATTTTTCAGGCACCAGGGGAGTGGAACCCATGTCTCCTGCCAGTGGCGGGTAGATTCTTTACGCACTGAACCCCAGGGAAGCCCAGTGCTTGGATGTTATTGTTTTTCTGTGGAGAAGCTGGTAGCTTTAAAAAAAAATGATTATAAGACAAAGGATCAAGTTCTCAATTCTTGACTATGGAAGTAGGTCATCTCTAGTGAATAGGAAAAGAGCTTAACTGTACAGAAATAATGGGAATGGCTTGATCAGTATGGATCTTCTGCCTCAGTAAAATTCTTTAAAAACATTAATACAATGACTATCTCTCCAACTTATATGTTGGGAACAGTGGTAGATTGGTTAGAACCTACCCTCGAGTAGGGCAATTTGAAATATATTTCAAAACTACAAATGAAACATGCATTGGTTTTTAACAGTTTTAACATAAGGAACTTGTTCTACAGAATTATCCACAGATTACAAAATTATTCAAAACAGTGTTGTATTCCTAGTAAAATATTGGAAGTAATCTAAATGACTATCAATAGGAAACAGTTAAATAAATTATGGTACATCCTTAGAATAAAATAGCATGCAACTATGAGGAAGGCAGAAGAGAAGAAAGAAGAAGAAGAGGAGGAAGAAGGGGAAAAGGAAGAGGAGGAGGGGGAGGAAGAGGCTCTTTCTGGTTCACATGGAACATTTCCAAGATGTCCTGCTAAGTAATGATAATATCAACACTCATAAAGAGGGCAGACAGAGTCTCTGAAATTCCAGGAAGAGAAGATCACTTGGCTTGACTGACTGGATCAGAGGCAGTGAAAAGAAAGATAGAAAAGAAAGTTAGTCACTCGGTCATGTCTGACTTTTTTCGAGCCCATGGACTGTAGCCCACCAGGTTCCTCTGTCCATAGATTCTCCAGGCAAGAATACTGGAGTGGGTTGCCATTCCCTTCTCCAGCAGATATTCCCCACCCTTGGTCTCCTGCATTTCAGGCAGATTCTTTACTGTCTGAGCCACCAGGGAAGCCCCACAGAGGCAGTGAGTTTCCTCCTAATCAATCTGTGCCACTTTTATGGACAGTGTATCATATGAAAGGTTATCAGGTAGGTTCTGTAAAAGATATAAAATGATATGAGAAAGATAATAAAATGATAGGTACTTCATCTAGTACAGTCTAGTTGGGGGAATCCTAGTCACAAGTACAGCTTCTTGTTGAGAGACATGCAGGACAATGCAAACACACACTTTGATCACTGAACACGTAATTCATCAAGAATTATATTTATAGTAGAATGATGTTTAGTAGAACAAGTAGTTTCACATGTAGCTGAGCGTCAACAAATCTAAAATTGGGATATAGTATTATAGATCTTCTGCTTCTTTTCTTAGAGTGGGCTAAAATCAAGTCTTCCATCCCCAAATCCATGAATTGAAGTGGTTTACGCATTTTGTTCGGAGAAGGCAATGGCACCCCACTCCAGTACTCTTGCCTGGAAAATCCCATGGACGGAGGAGACTGGTAGGCTGCAGACCATGGGGTCGCTAGAGTCAGAAACGCTGAGCAACTTCACTTTCACTTTTCACTTTCATGCATTGGAGAAGGAAATGGCAACCCACTCCAGTGCTCTTGCCTGGAGAATCCCAGGGACGGGGAGCCTGGTAGACTGCTGTCTATGGGGTCACACAGAGTCGAACACGACTGAAGTGACTTAGCAGCTTAGCAGTATTTTGTTTATGAAACAAATTATTGAAAAAAAACTCAAGGAAAAACATGGGGGAGGTTCATGATCTTTATGTATAAAAGACAACTAGCAATTGAAACCATCACATGATCGAGAATGAACATGAAATCAACCTGTTAGGATGAGGAATATATTTAGGCTTGAGGGGATCAGCAGTCTTCCAGAGAATTTCATTTGAGTTTACAAGAGGATTGTGGGAGTTAGGCAGGAGACTCAAGCAGAGGCAGAGTCTGCAATGAGCAAGGTGAGTTGGGGGCCAACAGGACCACTTTGACTGGAGATAGGGAGATGGGTTTAGAGAGTAATTCAGTGCTAAAATCAGAATAATAGATTGGGGCAACACTGAGGAGGAACTTGGATGCCAAGATAAAGATCTGGAATTTTGCTCAGGTATTTGGGCCAGGGGCAACATGCACAAGACAGGGTTTGGGGAAGTGTAATCTGGCCACCATTTGACAAGTGGATTGTAGCAGAGGAGATCTGAGGTTAGGAGACTCCTGGAGACCTGGATAGGAGTGCAGGGACAAAGGGAAGAGGCCCAACCTAGGTCAGTGGCTGGAAGAGTAGAAAAAGAGAGGCAGGCACTAACGGCTTATTCCTCACCCTACCCTGCCTGGACATGACTTTGCTGTTCCCCTGGCAAGTTATAATTACTGTGACAGTTATTGTGTTGGGCTTTACAGGTGTATGACACTGTAGATTGTGTAAGCACATCGAGAGCAATAGACAGTTGTGTTCTGTTGCATCTCTTCCTCTGCAGATTGCTACTGCAAACTGCAGACTGATATGGCGGCTATTTTCCAGCACACCCAGAGCTGCCCAGCCTTCTGCTGTGTTGGCAGAGAAATCATAAACATGGGTAAATCCATTTCCTGAAAACAAAGGCTACAGGGCAAAAGCGATTCTTTAAAGTTATTTTTCTAGTATTCAGTCAGAACTTTAATTGATGCTTTCATTGAAAAGGGGGTTACTAAAATAACACCATTAATAAAAAAACTAGATTATGAGTGCTCTCATGTACAGGGGTCCATGCTCTATTGTTAAGTAATAAAAGCAGGCTTACTGATAGTATCATTATGCACTACTTCTGCTAAAAGCTTTATATATGCTCCAAGTATGAAGTCTGGGAGGTCACCCTCCAGCTGGGGCACAGGAGATGTGGGAAGAACGGTGCACCGTCTGGGAAAGATCCTTTTTGCTTTTGAATAGCTACAGAGTTTTACCAGCAGGTTAATGCTTATCATGAAAAGATTCTTAAAGGTACTTAGCACACCCCAGAGAAGGACCCCACATTGCCTTCCTCAGTTTCAAGCCTATATAGGAAAACAGAGGAAAATGTTAGTTAGAGAAATAAACAGAAGCAGGGAGAGCGATAATAAAGGTCATCTAGATGGCTTCTCCAGGCTGACTCCCTGGAAGAGTCCAGTGTGGAAGAGTTCAGTCCAATGTGAAACAAGCTTGCACTTGTTTCGTTGAGCAAGTTATTTATGTCTCCAGCCTTCAATTTCCTCAACTGTAAAGTAAGGATGTTACAATAAAATGAAATAAGATATACAAAGCCTTACTTTCCTCATGGTGGCCAGTATCTAATAGGTGTTAGTGATTGCTGGGTATTATTATTGTTATTGTCTACTTGACATTCAACACCTAACAGTGACTTTATACTTCTCCTTGACTTTCTAGTTATTCACTTGCTTGACCCCCTACTAGAATGCGTACTCTCTTAAAAGAAGGCTTTTAAAGTTATTTTAATTGGTTTTCTCCTCTTCTTACCAGGAAGACAAACATCTGAAAAATAGACTTTCATCTCAGCCCATAAAGATAGTCACTATAGGTTGTGGTTTCTATTGATTTCTCTAGAATAAAGGTTGGGCAACTTTGAGACCCCTTTTCTGCTATGGTTCAGATAGTAGATATTTTTGACTTTGTAGCCATATGATCATTGTCACAACTACTCAACTTTATCTTTATAGCAAGAAAAATGAAGTGAAAGCTTAGTCGCTCAGTTGTGTCCAACTCCTTGCAATCCCATGGACTGTAGCCCGCCAGGATCCTCTGTCCATGGGATTTTTCCAGGCAAGAATGCTGGAGTGGGTTGCCATATTCTACTCGTTATAGCAGGGAAGTAGCCATAAACAATACCTGAATAAACAGGAATGGCTGTGTGCCCATATGCTAGTTTTGCGAACATAGGCTTCATCCTAATTTGGCCCTGAGACCTCTGTTTGCTGTCTCCTGACCTAAAATGGTACTTGATGTTTAATAGAAGTATAATTAGAACTGTATATGTAATGTTACATTTTCTTGTAGATTCATTTAAAAAAATCCAGTTTTCTTTAAAAAAAAAACTAATACCAGTTTCAACATTATCTTTTATTAATATATACAAATATTATCATTTCAACCTATAATCAAAATAATATTGAAATGTTTTAGATTCTTGTTTCATACTAAATCTTTGAAATTATCTGTGAAATTTTGCACTAATAGATGAATTCAGATCAGCCACATTTCACATGCTTAATAGCCATGTGTGGCTACTGCTAACACGTTGGACAGCTCAGCTGTAGAATCTAGACAGATTTTTTATATACATAATTACACAAATTAAGTGGTATAATATACAAGCTCTTTTGCTGAATAATCTTACCTGGCTATCTTTTCTTATCATTCCACAAAATTTATTGGGTTTTTTTGACAGTTACAGTATTATGTTTCAATTTTTCATAATCTATTTTATTAGTTCCTTATTGATGGACATTTGCATTGTTCCTAATTTTGAATTGTTATTTAAATAGTTCAGGGATTATCTTTTTACATGGAAGTGTTGGCACTGGTGGGCGTATATATTTAAAATATATTCTTGGGAGTGAATTTCTGAGTCAAAGGCTGTGATAATATTTAACTTTTTAATAACTATTGCCAGGCCACTCCAGTCCTCTTGCCTGGAAAATCCCATGGACGGAGGAGCCTGGTAGGCTGCAGTCCATGGGGTCGCTAGAGTCGGACACGACTAAGCAACTTCACTTTCACTTTTCACTTTCATGCACTGGAGAAGGAGATGGCAACCCACTCCAGTGTTCTTGCCTGGAGAACCCCAGGAACGGGGGAGCCTGGTGGGCTGCCATCTATGGGATTGCACAGAGTCGGGACACGACTGAAGCGACTTAGCAGCAGCAGCAGCAGCAGGCTAGAAAGCTGGAATTCTAACTTGTTTACATCTCCAGCATGTTGGCACTCCATGGCTAATTGATTGTTAAATGAATGGGCACATAAAAATCTCACACCATTGACAGAGTGAGGAAGAGAGAGAGACAGAGAGACAGAGGGAGAGGAATAATGTGGGAACAGTTAATTGCGTGTAAAGGAGACACAGACTGAAACACCCTGGGTTAGTATAATGAAAGGTGTTTGTTTCATAATCAGGTAAACTCCTCCTGGGGCTTCCCTGGTGGCTCAGCGGTAAAGAATCCACCTGCAGTGCAGGAGAGGAGGGTTTGATCCCTAGGTCAGGAAGATCCCCTGGAGGAGGGCATGAACCCACTCCAGTATTCTTGCCTGGAGAATCTCATGGATAGAGGAGCCTGGCAGGTACAGTCCATGGTGTCCCAAACAGTCGGACATGACTGAAGCAATTAAGCACGCATTCACCCACACATGCAAGCTCCTCCTGAGCCCACCCCAAACCCCACTC
Organism: Bubalus bubalis; assembly: GCF_019923935.1. NCBI lineage: Eukaryota > Metazoa > Chordata > Mammalia > Artiodactyla > Bovidae > Bubalus > Bubalus bubalis. The sequence goes on from NC_059158.1 coordinate 148,243,558, forward strand.
CCTCTCTGAAAGTCTTCAGGCCTTGGGTCTTGGACCTTGGCGTTTTGTGTTATGCTGGGTATTGTTCTCTGCATTTGCTATGGGCAGGACAGAGTTTCTAGTTAAGGGTGGGGTTGGGTGCTGTCTTCTCCCAGGGCAATGGGAGGACCCCTGCTTTCCAGATTCAAACAAGCTTCTGGGGTTCTGGAGTCCCGTCCGTTGAGGTCTCTGACAAAGCTGCTGCCCTTCTAGAAGGAGAGGAGGCCTCCTTCCCCAGGCCAAGTAACCTGTCACCATGGGGCAAATGAGGGTCCACTTTTCCATGGCCAAGAACAGGGAAACCAAAACTTGACTTTATCCTGGGTCTTCCCTGTCCCTCTACCTGCTAAGAGTTCTCCCCTGAACTGTCTCCCTCACCAGCTCCTCTGGTGGACTCACAGCATGACTGGGCTCTGGCAGGCCAGCCTCCCAGCTCCAGCCTCCCTCGTCCTTCTTCTCCAGTTCATCCAACCTTCCTCCCTTCCTGCCCCACCCCCAACTCGATCCTAGGCCCTGGCTTTTCTGTAGCCCTCTGGAAGCCAGAGCCTGTCTTCCTTTCTCCTCAGAATCTGCCTGGCACACAGTTGGTCCTTAATAAATGTGAGTTTAGTGAAAACGTAAAACAGTCCCCAGACTTTTTAGTTTGCCCCCCAACAACCTTCTATATGAATAACTCATTGGACAAGCACTGACCAAGTGCCAACTATATGCCAGGCACTGCATCAAGTAAATAAGACAGGATTCCTAAGTTCACAGAGCTCACAATTTCAGATTCTCTTCATATCTAAGATTTCACAGCTCCCCAGCCACCCATGGATCATTCTGTAAGTGATCCATGTAAATGATGTGTGTTATTCACTTATATATTTTTCTGACCACCTATTATGTGCAGGCAGTATTCTAAATATTAATATACATTTTCTAATTTAATCCTCACAAGAACTCTCCAAGGCAGGTGATACCAGCTGCACTCACACGCAGGGAAAGTAAGATTAAGTAACTCACCCAATCACATAGGCCCAGGAGTGAATGGGCCAGCCTCCCACCCCAGGCCTGTTTACACCCCCTTCATCCTGGAGCTCCAGGACCTGAGGCCTTCACCTCTGCAGGGATGAGGGAAGAGCATTCCTGGAGCCCAGTGGGAAATCATTGCAGTATGAGTGTGAGAGTGTGGGTGTGTGTGTGAGTGTGTGTGTGTATGTGTACGCATCTGAAGGGCTGTTCTACTTGACTAGGGAACAAGAAGGCTGGTTGAGAGTTAAGACGGGAAGAGACAGGAAGTAGAAGAGTGTGGGGTAATTTCATGAGTTGCTTTTTCCTTTGGCCCTAAACGCTGGTCCTCAGCCCCTCTTATGATTTCTGTGGACATACTTCTGTCAGTTTTATCTTGCTGCTCTCCCTGGGTGTCTGTAGGAAGGCTCCCTGCGGCGCCTGGACTTGAAGTGGCTTGTCCAGGCTTCCCTGGTTAGCAGTGGCCAGGACTGCAATCCAAAGAACCTGAGCTTACTTTCCAAGCTCTGCTGATTTTTTTTTTTTTTTTGGGAAACGAAAATCTAAGTCCACATTGTCATTGCTCCCTGGGGGCTGTCATCAGAGGGGCCTCAGCCTTGGTGCAGGAGCTGCAGCGGGCTTTAGTGTCAGGCCCTTGCCTCCCCTCCTGCTCCTGCTTTTCGTACAGCTGCCAAGTCATCTCCCTCCCAAGGCCAAGCCTTCAGGAGTGAGGAGGGAAAAGCGAGGGTAAGTCATTTTGACAAAATAAGAGCTAATTGATCCAGGAGAAATTACTGTGACCAGAGCCACAGACACTCCCTGGGCCAGGGGTGGGAACCTGTAAAATCCTAAGGCTCACATCCACCTCTCTTCTTCCCCCTCCACTGCCCCAAGTTCTATTTACTTTGTGTAATTTTCTGCCCTGATGATGTTTAAGATCTTGCCAGAGGCAGGAACACAGAGAGGGAAATATTCCTGCCTGTAAACAAAGGGAAAATTTTCAGGAAAGGGACTTAGAATTTTGAGATTTATATTGGGATGAGCAGCAGGAAAATCTAGAGCTCAGGAAAGAAGGATCCCAGTGTTTGGTCACTCAGGGGGACAGCCATCCTACATGACCTTAAAAATGTTGCTTCAGCTTCTTTTCTTCCCAACTTGAAGCCACAAACAGGATAGTTTGTTCATTTATTCAGTAGTCCATGGAGGGACTTCCCTGGCAGTCCAGGGGTTAAAACTGTGCGCTTCCACTTGAGGGGGCGTGGGTTCGATTCCTGGTCAGGGAACTAAGATCCTGCATGCTGTGTGCGTGCCTGCTCAGTCACTCAGTCGTGTCCAACTCTGCGACCCTATGGACTGTAGCCCGCCAGGCGCCATTTTCCATGGAATTTTCCAGGCAAGAACACTGGAGTGGGTTGCCATTTCCTTATCCAAGGGATCTTCCCAATCCAGGAATCGAACCTGTGTCTCCAGTGTCTCCTGCATTGGCAGGCAGGTTCTTTTGGCTGATGGCTCTGGGAAGCCCCGGTGCTGTGGTAGGACCAACAAAACAAAACAAAACAAAAAACCCACAACTCAAAGGACCCTCACTATTTCCGGGGAACTAGTGGAGATACGAAGTGCAAACACAGCTCTCCAGACATCTAGGAGATCATAGTGCAGCAGGGAAGACCAAACCCAGGAGTAACCACAGGGCCTGGTAGATAGTGATCAATGACCCCCAGGGATCCTTTCACTGCCTGCCCCCGGTCCAGGGCTAAAGTCTCACCGGCAATGCTCCCCTGGACAAGCACTAAAGGGTGTTCCCCAGACCTTCCTCGATCATCCACATAGCACACCACTCCCATCAGCACCAAGTTCATCCCGCCAGAGAATTTAGATATTGGTCTGTGAAATCTGGACTTGAATCCCCTGCCTTCGCTGGGTTGCGGAGGAAGGAAAAAGAGTTTCAGAAGACAGGAAATTGGTCCTGGTAAACTGTGAGCTGGAGACTGCACAGAGCTAGACTCATCCTTCCTTCTTTCTTCCCTGGCCACATCCAGAAAGCCGTGATGAACAACGTCTATTCCTCATGGATGCTCAGCAGTGGGGATGCTGACCATGTTTTCCCACCTCAAAGGGCAAGAGGTCTGATAATGACCCCATCCCCGCTGCATTCTTGGTGTGTCTACCTGAAAAGGTCTGCTCCTACCTTCCATCTATAGCATTATTGCTCATCTTTTCCAGATAAGAAACCCAGGACCCTGAGTAATTGCTTTTATTTTTTAAACTTGACTACGGCATGTGGAATCTTTGTTCCCCAACTAAGGATCAAACCTGTGCCCCCTGCAGTGAAGCTCGGAGTCTTAACCACTGGACCACCAGGGAAGTCCCCCTGAGTAACTGATTTGCCCAAAGACAAAGAGCCAGTTTGGGGTTGAAATCAGAGGTCTCCCAAATCACCATCTATGGTGCCATGTTCTCCTCATTCCAGATTTACTTTTTTCTCCCCAACTCTCTTTGCCTCCATTTCATCCTGACAGTAGCTTATGAGGCCCTGAGTAGGAATGCATAAAACAGTCAACTTGAATCCAGCAATCCTACTCCTAGACATTTGCCTAAGAGATAGAAAATATATGCCTTCAAAAAGGCTTGATGTGAATTTTTTTGCATCTTTCTTCATAATAATAAAAAAAACTGAATACAACCCAGGTAGCCATTGACACATGGCTACATAAACTGTGATTTATACCACGGAATATTACTCACCAATACAGTGTGGTTTGGTCGCTAAGTTGTGTCCAACTCTTGTGACCCCATGGATTATAGCTCGCCAGGCTCCTCTGTCCATGGGATTCTCTAGGCAAGAAGGAATCAATTACTGATAAATTTCACCACAAATATATCAGTATGAATAATGAACCTCAGACGTTATGATGAGTGGAAGAACCCAGATACAAGAGTTCATTCCATATGGTTCTGTTTATATGAAGTTCTAGATCAGGCAAAACTAGAAATCAGAGCAGTGTTTGCTTGCAGGGGCTGGAAGAACAGGGGGATAGAAAGGGTATAGAAGAAGAGGATTAACTGGGATGGGGCATGAGGGGACTTTTGGGGGTGTTAAAAGTGTTCAATGTCTCGATGCAGGTGTGGATTCCATGGGTATACGCATTTGTTAGAATAGTCTGTGTATCTGGCACCCAACACAGGAGCACCACAGTATGTAAGACAAATGCTAACAAGTATGAAAAGAGAAATTAACAATAACACAATAATAGTGGGAGACTTTAATACCCCACTCACACCTATGGATAGATCAACTAAACAGAAAATTAACAAGGAAACACAAACTTTAAACGATACAATAGACCAGTTAGACCTAATTGATATCTATAGGACATTTCATCCCAAAACAATGAATTTCACCTTTTTCTCAAGCGCACATGGAACCTTCTCCAGGATAGATCACATCCTGGGCCATAAAGCTAGCCTTGGTAAATTCAAAAAAATAGAAATCATTCCAAGCATCTTTTCTGACCACAATGCAGTAAGATTAGATCTCAATTACAGGAGAAAAACTATTAAAAAATCCAACATATGGAGGCTGAACAACACGCTGCTGAATAACCCACAAATCACAGAAGTAATCAAGAAAGAAATCAAAATTTGCATAGAAATGAATGAAAATGAAAACACAACAACCCAAAACCTGTGGGACACAGTAAAAGCAGTCCTAAGGGGAAAGTTCATAGCAATACAGGCACACCTCAAGAAACAAGAAAAAAGTCAAATAAATAACCTAACTCTACACCTAAAGCAACTAGAAAAGGAAGAAATGAAGAACCCCAGGGTTAGTAGAAGGAAAGAAATCTTAAAAATTAGAGCAGAAATAAATGCAAAAGAAACAAAAGAGACCATAGCAAAAATCAACAAAACCAAAAGCTGGTTCTTTGAAAGGATAAATAAAATTGACAAACCATTAGCCAGACTCATCAAGAAACAAAGGGAGAAAAATCAAATCGATAAAATTAGAAATGAAAATGGAGAGATCACAACAGACAACACAGAAATACAAAGGATCATAAGAGACTACTATCAACAATTATATGCCAATAAAATGGACAACGTGGAAGAAATGGACAAATTCTTAGAAAAGTACAACTTTCCAAAACTCGACCAGGAAGAAATAGAAAATCTTAACAGACCCATCAAAAGCACGGATGTTGAAACTGTAATCAAAAATCTTCCAGCAAACAAAAGCCCAGGTCCAGACGGCTTCACAGCTGAATTCTACCAAAAATTTAGAGAAGAGCTAACACCTATCCTGCTCAAACTCTTCCAGAAAATTGCAGAGGAAGGTAAACTTCCAAACTCATTCTATGAGGCCACCATCACCCTAATACCAAAACCTGACAAAGATCCCACAAAAAAAGAAAACTACAGGCCAATATCACTGATGAACATAGATGCAAAAATCCTTAACAAAATTCTAGCAATCAGAATCCAACAACACATTAAAAAGATCATACACCATGACCAAGTGGGCTTTATCCCAGGCATGCAAGGATTCTTCAATATCTGCAAATCAATCAATGTAATACACCACATTAACAAATTGAAAAATAAAAACCATATGATTATCTCAATAGATGCAGAGAAAGCCTTTGACAAAATTCAACATCCATTTATGATCAAAACTCTCCAGAAAGCAGGAATAGAAGGAACATACCTCAACATAATAAAAGCTATATATGACAAACCCACAGCAAACATTATCCTCAATGGTGAAAAATTGAAAGCATTTCCTCTAAAGTCAGGAACAAGACAAGGGTGCCCACTTTCACCATTACTATTCAACATAGTTTTGGAAGTGTTGGCCACAGCAATCAGAGCAGAAAAAGAAATAAAAGGAATCCAAATTGGAAAAGAAGAAGTAAAACTCTCACTATTTGCAGATGACATGATCCTCTACATAGAAAACCCTAAAGACTCCACCAGAAAATTACCAGAACTAATCAATGACTATAGTAAAGTTGCAGGATATAAAATCAACACCCAGAAATCCCTTGCATTCCTATACACTAATAATGAGAAAACAGAAAGAGAAATTAAGGAAACAATTCCATTCACCATTGCAACGGAAAGAATAAAATACTTAGGAATATATCTACCTAAAGAAACTAAAGACCTATATATAGAAAACTATAAAACACTGGTGAAAGAAATCAAAGAGGACACTAATAGATGGAGAAATATACCATGTTCATGGATTGGAAGAATCAATATAGTGAAAATGAGTATACTACCCAAAGCAATTTATAGATTCGATGCAATCCCTATCAAGCTACCAACAGTATTCTTCACAGAGCTAGAACAAATAATTTCACAATTTGTATGGAAATACAAAAAACCTCGAATAGCCAAAGCGATCTTGAGAAAGAAGAATGGAACTGGAGGAATCAACCTACCTGACTTCAGGCTCTACTACAAAGCCACAGTTATCAAGACAGTATGGTACTGGCACAAAGACAGAAATATAGATCAATGGAACAAAATAGAAAGCCCAGAGATAAATCCATGCACATATGGACACCTTATCTTTGACAAAGGAGGCAAGAATATACAATGGATTAAAGACAATCTCTTTAACAAGTGGTGCTGGGAAATCTGGTCAACCACTTGTAAAAGACTGAAACTAGAACACTTTCTAACACCATACACAAAAATAAACTCAAAATGGATTAAAGATCTAAACGTAAGACCAGAAACTATAAAACTCCTAGAGGAGAACATAGGCAAAACACACTCTGACATACATCACAGCAGGATCCTCTATGACCCACCGCCCAGAATATTGGAAATAAAAGCAAAAATAAACAAATGGGACCTAATTAACCTTAAAAGCTTCTGCACATCAAAGGAAACTATTAGCAAGGTGAAAAGACAGCCTTCAGAATGGGAAAAAATAATAGCAAATGAAGCAACTGACAAACAACTAATCTCAAAAATATACAAGCAACTCCTACAGCTCAACTCCAGAAAAATAAATGACCCAATCAAAAAATGGGCCAAAGAACTAAATAGACATTTCTCCAAAGAAGACATACAGATGGCTAACAAACACATGAAAAGATGCTCAACATCACTCATTATCAGAGAAATGCAAATCAAAACCACTATGAGGTACCATTTCACACCAGTCAGAATGGCTGCGATCCAAAAGTCTACAAGTAATAAATGCTGGAGAGGGTGTGGAGAAAAGGGAACCCTCTTACACTGTTGGTGGGAATGCAAACTAGTACAGCCACTATGGAGAACAGTGTGGAGATTCCTTAAAAAACTGGAAATAGACCTGCCTTATGATCCAGCAATCCCACTGCTGGGCATACACACTGAGGAAACCAGAAGGGAAAGAGACACGTGTACCCCAATGTTCATTGCAGCACTGTTTATTATAGCCAGGACAGGGAAGCAACCTAGATGCCCATCAGCAGATGAATGGATAAGAAAGCTGTGGTACATATACACAATGGAGTATTACTCAGCCATTAAAAAGAATACATCTGAATCAGTTCTAATGAGGCGGATGAAACTGGAGCCTATTATACAGAGTGAAGTAAGCCAGAAAGAAAAACACCAATACAGTATACTAACGCATATATATGGAATTTAGAAAGATGGTAACAATAACCCTGTGTACGAGACAGCAAAAGAGACACTGATATATAGAACAGTCTTATGGATTCTGTGGGAGAGGGAGAGGGTGGGAAGATTTCGGAGAATGGCATTGAAACATGTAAAATATCATGTATGAAACGAGTCACCAGTCCAGGTTTGATGCACGATACTGGATGCTTGGGGCTAGTGCACTGGGACGACCCAGAGGGATGGTATGGGGAGGGAGGAGGGAGGAGGGTTCAGGATGGGGAACACATGTATACCTGTGGCGGATTCATTTTGATATTTGGCAAAACTAATACAATTATGTAAAGTTTAAAAATAAAATTAAAGTAAAATAAATAGATAAATAAAATAAAATCGGAGACTTGAAAAAAAAAAGAATACTCTGTGTATCTGTGTACTTTTATGTTGTAAGTTATATCTAAACTTAAAAAGTATAAAACATAGTTCATGGTTGTCACAAGACTATCCTGAAGTAATGAAGTAAGCAAAAGCTATTCTTATATCCGAATTTTGCTTCTCTGAGCTAACCACTGTTTGCTATTTCAGGCAATAACCTTCCATGGACTCTTTCTGGGCACATACTTCCACATAAATGGGCTCACCCCATCCACAGGGCTGTATCCTGGTTCATGGCAATGCTTAGAACCAAAGGAAGGCATTTTGTGCCTTGAACACCAAGACAGAGATGGACATTTCTGAGTGTCAGCAAATTCCTATTTTCATGTTAAATATTATTTCCATGTGAGAGTGCTTAGAAAGATTTTGTGGACAGCACTAAGGGGAAAAAGAATGCTCTGATGATATGTTTTCTAAACAGTTTTTCTCTGAAGAGAGGTACATCTTTCCATTCCCAGCCTCACCCCAGCCTCTGTCTTCTCAATATCTAAGATCGTGCTGTTTGATCCCTATGGCTTTTTTTTTTTTCTTCCCATGTCAGCTGTGCAAAAGACGTTGTCACTTTTTGTGGGCTCGAGACCTCCTGAAGTGCATGGAGAAAGTGCTGCTGTCTCAGAGGCTAGATCAGTGGTTCCCCAGGAATAAGGACCCTTTCTTAAAGTCTAAACACCCCAAAGACATTCCCTATATATACATTCCCTTGAATATCTTTTGAATGAAACAGTACATGGAAAGAAAAAGCTACTTTTAATTAAATATAATATCTTTAAACAGATTTGTATTTTATTAATTATGACAGAATCTATAAGCATTAAATAATTATTAGCAGCTACTATTTTTCTTTTTGACCATATCTCATGGCATGTGGGATCCCCACTAGGAATTGAACCCATGCCCCTTGCACTGGAAGCATGGAGTCTTAGCCACTGGACCACCAGGGAAGTCCCTAGCAGCTACTATTTATTGTTATGTGCCAGGTATTTTGCTAAGTGCTGTGTACACATTGTCTTCTGCTCATCCCACAACCTTACAGAGTGCAAACCATTGCATAGATGAGGAAATGGAGGCTCAGAGAGGTTCAGTAACTTGTCCAAGCTCACACTCACAGATGGGAAGTGGTGGCCTGGTAACTGGAAGATTTAGTGCCACTCCATCCTGCCTCTTTTATTTACTTATTCTGTGGACAATGATTGGTGTGCCTATGAAATCTCCTGCCCCTGGCTTAAACTCTGGGCCTCCTAGGAATCTGAGACCTCCGGGAGGGGGCCACAGGCAGTTTGGGGAACTACTGTGGGTGTTAAGCACTCAGCTTGGAATTGAGCTTCAATTCTTTAACTAGAAATGGGCCCTCCTAACTCCAGCCTCTTTCTTTTAGCATCTCTCAACCCTTGAGGCTCTGGTGCTTTTGTTGGCTCTGCCCATCAGCTTGGCGCAGTGTCCCCAGAGGCTGGAGGGGTTAGCAGTTGAGAACCTGTTTGCAGACCATTAGAAGCAATAATCACCTTGCCGGTAACCTGATCTATCTCAAAAGAAGGGTCTTGATTTTAGCAAACAGTTTAAGTGGCCTCTGTGTAAAGTGGAGGGTGGAGCAGGCCTGAACCAGCTTGCTGAAAGTGCATTTCTTCTGGGCAGTTGGAATTTGCGTGGTGACCAAGGCAGGCCCAAGGGCCAATTCCTGGAGCCTCGGTGGCTAAGAATTCTGAAAACTGTGTCTAGTGATCACAAGCCCCCACATCGCTGCTTTCCCTGCCAGCCAGGGCGAGTAATTTTCTATTTGATGTCCACCAGACCAGGTGCATGCTCTGAATCTGTATTGTTTGCTTAAGTGGACCATCTCCTTCCATCCTCACCACTAAGCATCATTGCTATTATGTCTTCCATTTCACAGGTAAGAAAGATAAGACTTAGAGACAGCTGTGTGCAGGAACCAGCGTTGACTGGTAAACCTTAAGGAGTTTGGCAAGCTAGTGGTTACACACAACTGTTAAATACATAGGGCTTCTCTGGTGCCTCAGTGGTGAAGAATCCTCCTGCCAATGCAGGAGACACACATTTGATCCCTGGGCCAGGAAGATCGCACATGCTGTGGAGCAATTAAGCCCGTGGGCCATAGCTGTTGAGCATGTGCTCTAGACCCTGGGGGCCGTAGCTACTGAGTCCATGTGCTACAACCACTGAAGCCTGTGCGCCCTAGAGCCGGTGCTCTGCAACAAGAGAAGCCACCGCAATGAGAAGCCCATGCACTGCAATTAGGGAGTAGCTAGAGAAAAACTCGTGCAGCAATGAAGACCCGGTGTAGCCAGTAAATAAATATTAAACAATTAAATACATAAACTATAATTAAATTATATTACAAAGGTAACAGATACTCAAATTTATCACTTCCTAATTATTTTATTACTTTTCACTATCATCTGTGGTTTGGAGGTGGTATATGTCTGTTGTACCCATACGAAGGAAGTATTGTGTAATAATGTGTAACTTCACAGTCTCGTCCCAGCTTTCCATTTTGCAACATCGTGTTGGTGACTTGAATCTACCATGGTGGGGGCATTTATACCATAAAAATTGGCCAGTGTGCAAATTAGGGCTTGAACTCTGCCCATGCCCCTACCCCTGCCCCATGCCCAGACTGGTTGTTAAACATTTACCAGTACCCCTGTGCTGACAGAGGCTTGACTAACTTGATCAAGGTCACAAGGCTTGTGGTGGAGCCAAGATTCCAGAGAGGGTTACCGCTATGTTCTTCTCCCTCTCAAAAAATAATAGAGGTCCCTTAACAAGTTAATTGCAAGGAATAAAAGAGTTGAAGGAATGTTAATGGTTAAAGATTAAAAGAGACTTAAAGACTTATCACATGACCATGATACGCACATCTTACTTGGATTCTGATAAAAGTAAGCAAACTAAAAAATAAATTTTGACATTTATGGGGTATTGGAGATTTGAGTTCTTACTAGGTATCTAATAACATTAATGAGTTTTCATTATTTTTTAGGTGTGAGAATACCATTATCTTTTAGAGTGCTGAATATTTCTGATGAAATGAAACATTGTCTGAGATTGGCTGTAATAATAATACTGGAGGGAAAAGTGAGAGGGTATAAAGATAAATGGTTCTCAAGATGTGCTTGCCTGAACAGCAGCATCAACACCTGGGAACTTGAAAAATCCTAATTCTCAGGTCCTACCCCAGGCTACTGGATTAGAAAGCCTGAGAGCAGAGCCCAGCAATCTGTGGTTTAACAAGCTCCTCAGGTGACTTTGATGCCCACTCAAGTTTGAGAACCACTGGTTTAGATGAAACAAGACTCTCCGTGAGTGCATAGTTGTTGAGGTTGAAGTGGAGGGATGGGGTCGGGGTTATATGTATGCTTGAAATTTTCTATAATAACAAGTTTTAAAAAATAATTAAGCCTATTGGATGAAGGCGGGGTGTAGGTATGATGAAGGAGGGGTCAGTCGTAGCTGGATGGCTGCTGATGTAGAACGAGAAAAATGGATTCTCTTGGAAGAATCTGGGCCTTGTACTGCTGCATGTGTCTTTCTTGTCTTTTGAATGAAAACTCCAGGTTAGCAGCTGCCTTAGCTACTGATTTTATTTTTTATTTATTTATTTTTCCTATCTAACATATAGGTGTTTTATTTGGTTTTATCTTTATTAAAATTCTATTATATGTGAAAATATAGTCATACTTTTATTAAATAACATATACAAAAAAGAACACAAAATGTAAATGTAAGCTCAATTGATTTTCACATATTTAAGTACTTATATAACCAGAATCTAAATCAATAAATGGAACATTAATAACATCTCAGAGCAACCACTTTTGTTTCCTTTTCTAGGTACTTTCTCCTTCAAAGGATCACTATATCTGTTTGCAAATATTACCGAGTGTAATCAGAGAGTGTATACATTTTTGTGTATGGCTGCTTACACTTAACACCATATTTATGCAGGACATCCATACTGTGGTTATAATTGTAGTTTACTCATTCACACTGTAGTATTGGATTCCACTGTCTGATTAACTATAGTGTATTTATTAATTCTACAATTGATGGATATTTGGTTAGTTTCCAGTTTGAAGTTATTTGTGTAGAGCTGTAATAAAAGTTTTTATATATTTGCAGTGAATATATGTAAATATTTCTCTTGAATATTATAAATAGATTAAAACTGTTGGGATAGGATATATCCATGTTCAACTTTAATAAGAATAGTCAAATATTTTCCAAACTTGTTGTATGAATGGACACTCCTTCCAGCAATATACGAGAGTTTATTAACTCTATATTCACACCAATATTTGATACTGTGTTTTTTACTTTAGCTATTCTGGTGAGCATGCAGTTGTATTAATTGTGATAGCTACTGATTTTAAAGGGCCCTCTTTCTCTCCCTGCCAACCCCTGACCCCAACTCTTCGTGTTTCTCTAATCAACCCGCCCCTTCATTTGAAGCCCTAGTGTTAATAGGGGTTGACTCTTGAACCTCAAGGCTCCTGCTGAAGCAGCTACGTTAATTTTCAACTTTCACCTAGAGCTGTGTGACTGTAAAATAGCCACCCACTAGACCTGCTTTATCAGCTACAGCCGAGACACAATTAATTAACTTTATGCAGCCTCTCGCCACACAAGCTGCTTAACTCCTAGCCCATTGTAGTTCTGGTTTACTTAGCAGATAGGGTCTAAGAGCCTGGAACTGTTTACCTCCCTCTGGAGGGGCTGTCCTGGGCAGATGAATTCATTAGTTGGTGTTTGCCGAGCAGCAGGAAACCGAAAAAAAGCATTAGGTGAGTTTTTATTTTTACTTATTTATTTTTTGGTTTAAAAGATACTGAAAAGGAAAACTTTGGCCTTGGCCTGAATTCACATCCCAGTTATGTGGCTGCATCCTGTGGTCCTCAGTTTCCCTGCAATTAGGGAGTAGCTAGAGAAAAATCCATGTAGCAATGAAGACCCAGAGTAGCCAATAAATAAATATTAAACAAATATATAAACTATAATTAAATAAATTATATTAAAAACAAACCCCCGCCCCCCACTATCCTGCCCTCTTCCTCCAGCCTGTGTTTTTTTTTTTTTTCTTTTATTTCTGTATCTCTCATTTCCACTATTATCCCAACTGGAAAACTCTGGATTTTATCCCAGAGGATGGAAAGGGTCTGTCTGCCCCATTACATGGGATATGTAAGGATTTTTAGCCTTTTGGTTTAAATACCAAAAGTTGGAAATCCTCTGCTTCCTCCTCCCACTCCAAGAAACTATCTATTTTCCTTCCCCACTTACCTTCCTTCCCATTCCTTTTCTTTTAGAAACTGTCCTGTTGAGACTTTGTGAAGAAATAGCAAGGGCATCTTTTCTAGAAAGTGTACTTCCTAAAGCTCTGGAGAAGGAAGAAGAAAGGAAGTGCGCACTTTCTTATAGAGAAGGAGGGGAGGGCAGAGTAGGGAAAAGAACATTCTGGTGGAGAACTCTGCCCCACCGTTTTCAAACATGACTCTTAGAACAGGGTTTCTTACCTTTGCTTCATGCATCACTGAAGGTAAATTGCAGATTCTGGGGTCACAACTGGATCACAGTTTCTTAGTATAGACTCTGGGCATCTGGTTTTGTTTTTCAAGTCTTTTTTTTTTTTCTTTTGGCTGCAAGGTTTACAGCTTCTTAGTTCTCTGATCAAGAATTGAATCTTCACCCTAACATGTATATTACCATATGTGAAATAGATTTCCAGTCCAGGTTTGATGCATGAGACAGGGCACTCAGGGCTGGTGCTCTGGGATGACTCTTAGGGATGGGATGGGGAGGGAGGTGGGAGGGGGGTTCAGGATGGGGAACACATGTACACCTATGGCTGATTCATGTCAATGTATGGCAAAAACCACTACAATATTGTAAAGTAATTAGCCTCCAATTAAAATTAATTAATTAATTTAAAGAAAAGAATTGAACCTTCACCCTTGCCAGTGAAAGTACAGAGTCATAACCACTGGACTGCCAGGGAATTCCCCCTGTGAATCTGTTATTTTTAACAAGCTCCTCAGATCATTTGGATGCCCACTGAGGTTTGCAAACCACGGGTCCTATGGGTAAGGCACAGGGTCCTATTTATTGATTGCCTTCTAAATGGGGCTTCCCTGTTGGCTCAGACAGTAGAAAATCTGCCTGCAATGCAGGAGACTGGGTTTGATCCCTGGATTGGAAAGATCCTGGAGAAGGGAATGGCAACCCACTCGAGTATTCTTGCCTGGAGAATTCCATGGACAGGTGAGCCTGGCAGGCTATACCCCATGGAGTCGCAAAGTCAGATAAGACTAAGAGACTAACACTTCTAGTGCCAGCTACTGGGAAAGGGAGAGAAATAGCTTTGACTTTGGCTTTTGAGAGGTCATAACTCTAAATTTAACAATATGTGAACCGTGAAAGTGGAGAGTGAAAAAGTTGGCTTAAAGCTCAACATTCAGAAAACGAAGATCATGGCATCTGGTCCCATCACTTCATGGGAAATAGATGAGGAAACAGTGGAAACAGTGTCAGACTTTATGTTTTGGGGCTCCAAAATCACTGCAGATGGTGACTGCAGCCATGAAATTAGAACACGCTTACTCCTTGGAAGGAAAGTTATGACCAACCTAGATAGCATATTCAAAAGCAGAGACATTACTTTGCCAACAAAGGTCTGTCTAGTCAAGGCTATGGTTTTTCCTGTGGTCATGTACGGATGTGAGAGTTGGACTGTGAAGAAGGCTGAGCACCGAAGAATTGATGCTTTTGAACTGTGGTGTTGGAGAAGACTCTTGAGAGTCCCTTGGACTGCAGGGAGATCCAACCAGTCCATTCTGAAGGAGATCAGCCCTGGGATTTCTTTGGAAGGAATGATGCTAAAGCTGAAACTCCAGTACTTTGGCCACCTCATGCGAAGAGTTGACTCACTGGAAAAGACTCTGATGCTAGGAGGGATTGGGGGCAAGAGGAGAAGGGGACGTCAGAGGATGAGATGGCTGGATGGCATCACTGACTCGATGGACGTGAGTCTGAGTGAACTCCGGGAGTTGGTGATGGACAGGGAGGCCTGGCGTGCTGTAATTCATGGGGTCGCAAAGAGTCGGACACGACTGAGCGACTGATCTGATCTGATCTGATCTGATGGTTTTCCCAGTAGTCATGTATGGATGTGAGAGCTGGACTATAAAGAAAGCTGACCACTGAAGAATTGATGCCTTTGAACTGTGGTATTGGAGAAGACTCTTGAGAGTTCCTTGGCCTGCAAGGAGATCCAACCCATTCATCCTAAAGGAAATCAGTCCTGAATATTCATTGGAAGGACTGATGTTGAAGCTGAAACTCCAATACTTTGGCCACCTGATGCAAAGAGCTGACTCATTTGAAAAGACCCCTGATGCTGGGAAAGATTGAAGGCAAGAGGAGAAGGGGACGACAGAGGATGAGATGGTTGGATGACATCACCGACTCAATGGACGTGAGTATGAGTGAACTCCGGGAGGTGGTGATGGACAGGGAGGCCTGGCAGTGCTGCAGTCCATGAGGTCGCAAAGAGTCGGACACGACTGAACAACTGAACTGAACTCTAAATACTCTTTTAAAGAAATGAGACCTCATTATTTTATATGAATGGTACTCATTGGGTGCTTAGTATATGCCAGATGCTTTTAAGCCTCACCTCCTTCCCAAATCTATATTTTTGTTATAACCATTTTACAGGTGAGAAAACTGATGTTTGAAGAGGTTAAGTAGGTTTGCCTACTTCACACCAATAAAATGTGTATTTATATTCCTATATTTCTGGCTCAAAGCTGAGCTGTTACCACCTAGGTAGAGCCATGGTGAGAGTATTTTCCATACTGAAAACTGAAAGTGGTGACGTCACAGATATGCTTCAATCTTTGTAGACAGTGGTTCATGACATTTGCCATCGTGGTCTCCTGGCATGCAGTAGCCTGTTTTTCACTTTGTAGGATGCTATCAAAGTCAGATGGGCAATCTGAGGCCTCACTTGCCAAGTCCTCTGGGCAGGAGACCCCAGCCTTCCTCTCAGGTACTGGGAAATTGTGGATCTATTTTTAATTATTCAGCAATAAAGGTAAATCAGGAGTTCTCCTTTATCTCCCCTTCTCCTCCTCAGAGGTAACCTTTGAGACCAGTATTGGGTATTTCCTAGGAGACACTTCTTTACGCTTTTGTACATATGATGCGTTTCTTTTCCTTAATATACATGGGACAATATTGTACACATCAAACTTGCAATCACCCTTTTTCACAAAATGATTTATCTTAGACGTCTTTCTTTGTCTACTTGTACTTTTTTTTTTTCCCCTTTTGCATTTTTAACAGTAAACGCTGACTGAGGAAGTTCAGTGATGGGAGGGGGAGGAAGAATATCCAGTAAACCTAATTAAAGATTAAAAAATAGTTACTTTGGAATCCAAATTTAGAAATGTTTTAAGATTGTGATTAAATATCTATAACATAAAAGTTACCATTTTAACCATTTTTAGGTTTACAATTCAGTGATATTAAGTCCACTCACATTGTTGTACAATTATTATCACTGTCCATCTCCAGAGCTCTTTGTTTTCCACTAAACTCTGTACCCATGAAACACCAGCTCTCATTCCTTCCCCTTCAGCCCCCGGCAGCCACTATTCTACTCACCGTCTGTGTGAATTTGACTACTCTAGGTAGCTCATATAAGTGGAATCATACAGTATTTGTCTCTTTGTCCAGCTTATTGCACTTCGAATCGTGTCTTTGAGGCTCAGTCGAGTTGTAGAGGTAATAGAATTTCCTTCTTCTCAAAGTCTGAATAATATAGCCCATTGTATGTGGGTGCATTTATTTACCTATCCATCTGTTAATGGAAACTTGGGTGGTTGTACCTTTTCGCTCTTGGGAATAATACTGCCATGAACATGGGGGTGCAGGTTTTTGAGTCCCTGCTTTAAATTCTTTTGGGAAAATAACCAGAAGTGGAATTGCTAGATCATATGATAATTTTATGTTAACTCACTCTTTTTAAATACTGCACAGCCTTCCACTGTGTACTTCATATGTTTATTGGCAATTCAAGTTCTCTTTTCTGTAAATTGCCCATTCTCTGGTTTGAGTTTTAGTGGGACTTTAAACAATATTTATGTAATCCGGGTAGTCTTTATCTGTTGTATATATGGCAACTTAGACACATTTAAACATGTTTCTACATCATTCAGATCCAAGACCTTGTCCTTATCTCTTTGATTATTTAAGGAACAGTTATTGATAAGAGTTTTTATTGTTATAAAAATAAAAGGAGACAGGCAGCCATCTGGATGCAGCACAGAGCCTGCTTCTTCGTAGGTGTTCCATAAATATTTACCAAATGATTAAATAATATACTTTTGAACAGCCCATGACTATGATCAGTCAAATCCAGAAACTGAACTAAATTCTTACTGATACATCACAGCACAGTTTTCTGTAAGTTTAACTTTGTTGACCAGTCTCAGGGAAAAAAAAAAAAAGCCAAGTGCCTCCGAAATAAGTAAATCAAATTTCTGCTGTTTGATAAGCACTCCAGGGAAACTGTATTGCCATGAGTTTTGCCAAAATGAGGCTAGTTCGAGATCAAATAACTCACAGACTAGAATAAAGAGTAGAAAAGGAACAGTGGTTCTTTGTTTTTCCACTTAATTTTTATTAATCTTTAATTAATTTTTAAAATTTGTTTTTAATTGAAGGATAATGGCTTTGCAGTATTGTGTTGGTTTCTGTCAAACATCAGCCATTGGTTATACCTATGTCCCCTCCCTCTTGAACCTCTCTCCCACCTCCCAGTGGTTCTTAATCATACTTGGTCTTCATCATAATCCTGCAAGGGAAACTTTATCACCCCATTTGACAGATGGGAAGGGCTCAGGATGGTGAAGTCACTTGCTGGAGGTCACACAGCTCATGGTAAAGAGCAGAGCTGGGAATTCATCCGTGTCCCGTAAGTGACAGGCACTAAAATCTTCCTGACTGTTATCTTACCCTGTGTTCATGGTCCCCTAACACTGGATCTGAGTTATTGACAGGCACCATGGCCAGAAGGTGGCTTTGCAGTGTTTTGCCCTGGAAGGGGGGCAGGAGAGGAATCATGGTTTTGCTGGGTGTCCCGGATTGGATGTGGGGATGCAGGTTGGAGTGACTGCATGTCCTTAGCCCTCTGAGGTTTACAGCTTCATTGGTCGGGCCCCTCCTCCTCCTGGGACTGCTTCCCTGAGGCCCTGCCAAATCCAGGGGCTGGAGGAGGTTCCTAAAGCCAGCGTGAAGGCTCCAGCTTATCATCCCTTGGGAATGGCTCTCCTTATCTCCTGGGGGATGTTGCCTCCTGACTGTAGCCCCCAGAGATCTCTGCATTTCCCAGCTCTGACCATACTGGGAGCTTTCAGCCCGTAACTTAACATGGACTTGTATTTGTTCTTGTATTGGTCTCTAAACTTTGTTCCTTGTCACATAGGCAAATAGTGATTCCTCTGGGGTCAGAGACCTGCGTTATGTTTTTTTTTTGTACACAACTCCCTTTAAATACAGCTCTAGAGCCAAATAGTGACTGATAAAGTATATTTTCAGTGAACCATTTCAGAGCCTCTGTAACCATAGAGTCAGCTGAGAATAATTAGCATGAACAACTTCTCAGAAGAAAGATGTGGAGAATGCTTCAAATTGAATTTTATATTTCTGGGAAGAAAGTTGTGTATCTGTTTTTAAATGCAATCAGCAGAACTTTAAGGGGAAAAGCCCCACAGTATCATTTGTTATTTTCCCAGTTCTCTTCTTGACTTCCCAGGCTTCTTGTTGTTGTTCAGTTGCTAAGTCATCTCTGAGTCTTTGCGACCCCATGGACTGCAGCACACCAGGCTTCCTTGTCCTTCACTATCTCCCAGAGTTTGCTCAAACTCATGTCTATGGAGTCAGTGTTGGTATCTAACCACCTCATCCTCTGTTGTCCCCTTCTCCTTTGGCCTTCAATCTTTCCAAGCATCAGGGGTTTTTTCCAATGAGTCAGCTCTTCGCATCAAGTGGCCAAAGTATTGGAGCTTCAGCATCAGTCCTTCCAATGAATAGTCAGGGTTAATTACCTTTAGGATTGACTGATTTGATCTAACTTCCCAGGCTTCCCTTGTGGCTCAGCTGGTACAGAATCCACCTGTAATGTGGGAGACCTGGCTTTGATCCCTGGTTGGGAAGGTCCCCTGGAGAAGGGAATGGCTATGCACTCCAGTATTCTGGCCTGCAGAATTCCATGGACGAGTCCATGGGGTCATAAAGAGTCGGACATGACTGAGCGACTTTCACTTCAAACTTTACTTCAAACTTCCCAGGCTTAGGTGTAGCTAATTCTCCAGAAATGTCTATTCTAGGGCCTGTGAAAATAGAGAGTGCCCCAAGGGAACCCAAGATGGTGCTGGTGGAGGTGGTGGCAGTAGACATGAGGGGAAGGACCCATATTTTACTTGATGACCTGAAAGTTAATCTCTCCTTTTCCTAAAATATTTATCAATAATTATATTATTATTTTTTGGTCATGCCATGCTGTTTGTGAGATCTTTATTCTTTCACCAGAGGTTGAACCCAGACCTTCAGCAGTGAAAACATGAAGTCCTAATGACTGGACCATCAGGGAATTCCCATAATCTATCCTTTTGATGGTAATTTTTTAATTGAAGTATAATTGACATATTCATTTCAGGTATTGTTGTTGTCGTTCAGTTGCTGACTCTTTGCGACCCCATGGACAGTAGCATGCCAGACTCCTCTGTCCTTCATTCTCTCCTAGAGTTTGCTCAGATTTGTGTCCATTGAGTCAGTGATGCTATCTAACCATCTCATCCTCTGCTGCTCCTTCTCCTTTTGCCCTCAATCTTTCTCAACATCAGGGTCTTTTCCAGTGAGTTGGCTCTTGGCATCATGTGGTCAAAGTATTGGGGCTTCAGCTCTCTTCTAATGCATATTCTGGGTTGATTTCCTTTAGGAATGGCTGGTTTGACCTTGCAGTCGAGGTTTCACGTATACAACAGTAATTCAATATTTTTGTAAATTACAAAGTTATCACAATATTACTGACTGTATCTCCTGTGCTGTACATTGTGTCCCTGTGACTTACTTATTTTGTGACTGGTAGTTTGTACCTCTTAATCCCCTTCATCTACTTCACCCATCCTCCAGCCCCGCTTCGTGATCATAACTTAAAATAGCATTTGGAACTATGATCCAAATCCTATAGGGACTTTCTCTTTGCTGAAGGTTGTGGATCATTTTTAAACACAGAAGAGCCAAGAAGCTCACTCTTGTGTCATGTGATCCGCCCGTGCCATCCTGAATCTCAGCCATATAGTTTTGTTGTGAGTTCTACTCACCCAGCTGCTCTCACCTTTGAAACTGTCCCCAGGTGATCTACTGATACCTGTTTTGATTATAGAAGTTCTCACTGAAAGAAACAGTGCACCCTGAGAATGGAATCCTCTCCTTCTCTCATCGCTTCACTACAAGTCTTTAACAATCCAGCACCCAGAGGACTCTCCACTGGTGTTGTACCCAGAACTCAAAGGCCCTGTGAAGAACCATAATTAGTGTGAATAGGAACCTTTGACAACTGTGGAGGAAAGGAATGAAGACTAGTCTTAGTGCCCTTGGCAACCAAAATACCTGACTCTATCAGGTACTTTCCTCTCAGGTGTGGAAGGCTCTTTGTTCTCACTTCCCAGGTAAGACTGGATGTGTCTATACCAGGGGGCCCCAAATTGTGGTTGTCAGCAGTCTGTGTGTGGAGAGAGGTTGCTGGTTTCACTCAAGGAAGCCAGGAAAGACTGATTCCCCGTCACTGAAAATCTTTGTCCTCAGGAAGTGCTCAAAAGCTTGTGATTTGCATAGAGGTCTTTTGGAAGCAGGAAGGTTTGTGAGCAGACTTGCTCCCTGGCCATGATGAGAATCGATCAGTAACATCGTGAAGGGTTTGTGCTGTCCAATGTGGGAGCTTCAATGTGGCTATCAACTTTTAAATGAGTTCAAGGGAAATAAAATTCATCATTCAGACTCTCAGTGGTGGTCAAGTGGCTAAGACTCTGCACTTCCAATGCAAGGGGCCTGGGTTTGATCCCTGGTTGGGGAACTAGATCCCACATCTGCAAGCAGAAGACCACGCATGCCACAACTAAGACCCAGTGCAGCCAAATACACAAAATAAGTTAAAAAAAAAATTCAGTCTCTCAGTTGCATTAGCTATGAAGTTTTACATGCTCAGTAGCTTGTGTGGCTGGAGAAGGCAATGGCACCCCATTCCAGTGTTCTTGCCTGGAGAATCCCATGAATGGAGGAGCCTGGTGGGCTGCCGTCTATGGGGTCACACAGAGTTGGACACGACAGAAGTGACTTAGCAGCAGCAGCAGCTTGTGTGGCTGGTGGCTTCTGTATGGAACATTTCTGTCATTGTAGAACGTTCTATTGGACAGCATCACTCGAAGGCATACCACTTAACAGAGGCCACTTTACTGGTCCCAGGCAGCAGTTTAAGTGCACGGTTTCTGAGGGACCCAAGTGAGGCTACAGTGAGAATATAAATCAAGGTGTACGCAGAGCACAGGTGTGGTCATTGGAGTGAAAATGATACTTTCAATAAACATTTATTTCTTAAATATAGCACTCGAGTCAACGTCACTCAAACGAGCATCAGAAATCTCGGTACTTTTGCAAGATACCGGTTCTGTCATTTTCGCATGCCTAACCTGTAAGTTGAAGCAGGAAATAAATCAGACTAAGCTGTGATAAACTGAAAAGTGAACAATCACACAGAGTCACTACAATCTTCAGACAGGGGAATGCAGGACGATTTGCAGAGTAGGAGACACGCAAGCAAAATTTGATGAGTGATAGAAAGCTTGGCAAATAGATGAGGAGAATGTGCCAAACAGAAGGAACTGCACAGACCTGGAGAACTGTAAGAAGTTAGCTGGCAGAGCAATGTGAAGGGGAGGAAGGAGAGAAGCAGGTGCAGTCGCCACATTTTGTGGGTCCCATGTAAAATGAAGGCTTCCCAGGTGGCTCAGTGGTAAAGAATCCGCCTGCCAATGCAGGACACGCAAGATGTGGGTTTGATCCCTGAGTCAGGAAGATTCCCTGGAGAAGGAAGTGGCAACCCACTCCAGTATCCTTGTCTAGAAAATCCCATGGACAGAGGAGCTTGGCGGGCTACATTCCACGAAGCTGCGAAGAGCCAGACATGACTGAGCACAGCACAGGACACATACAGTGCAAAAGGCAAATGCAGGGCCCTCGTTCAAAAATTCTCCAGAATTTCAAGACAGCAACAGCTGAGCGTTAAATCCATAATGGGGTCCCATGCAAAAGCTCAGCTCACAAGCCCAGGAGGCCATGCTGATGGCAGGAAAGGAAGTTAAAGGGAAAGACAGGCCCATACCGTCAAGGGCTTCTGGGTCAGGCTGTGGTGTTCGGACTGTGTCCTCAAGGCAGCTGAGAGCCTTAAGAGACTTTTAAGTGGGGCTGGGGCAATATCAGGCTTGAGCACTGAAGGGCTTGGCAGGAAGGCTGGTTAAGAAGCCACTGAAATGGCCTGGGGAGAGAGAGGACGAGGATGGGAGAAGTAACAGTGGACAGAGAGCAGATGAGATTCAGTGAACTTGATAACAGAACTTCAGGCTTGACGCCTTGTTTGCTGTGGTCCAGGCCAGGCCGCCCTCCGCTGGGATCCTGTGTCCCTCTTTCTTTGCAGGTTCCCAGGCTTTGGGTTTCTGTGAGCCCTCCAGGACCCAAAGGCTGAGGATGGAGGAAGATGGGAGGTGCCATACCCCAAGTTGCTCACCAAGCACCCTTTTGGGCCCCACTCCTCTGTTTGCCACATGAAGCAGAGGTTCCCTTGCCCCAGCTCTGGAGGCAACCAAAGCACCCGCCCCCCTCTCCACTCCAGTCCCAGACACCCCGCCTTTAGCAGAAGCTCAGTCAGCATTGTTTCCTTACAGCCTCCCTTGGATTTGCATTTCCTGACTTGGGGTGTTTGTGACATTCCAGGGGCCATTATCAGAGGGTTTCACTCTTTATTTCCTGAGGGAATCAGGTATCGTTCTTTTTCCGAGGGGTTGGAGATGGGGGTGAGGGAGCCGGTGTGGACAAGGCGTCCACTTCGAGTGAGTGGTACAGCTGCATGGCGGGGCGCGGAGGGAATGAAAAATGAGCTCCTCCAGCGGCCTCCGGGCCTCAGGCAACGCGGAAGGAAGCCGGTGTGTATTCACTGCCCGGCGGTGTGTGCCAGGGCTCCTCTCTTTTCGTTAGGCGGTCTCTTCTCATCCTCATGACAATGCCTGAAGGTGAGCGCAGGGGCCCCCCCCTTTTGCACATGAACACCCAGCGGTCATTGGCAGGATGTGGATTAGAACTCTGGGGTCCCCCACCCCCACCCCTCTCTGGTCTCAGCGAACGCCGGGAACAGCCCCCAGTTCCCTTGGCTTCTACTTGACAGATGGAAAAACCAAACAGAGGAGGCACCAACGGTGAGCCGGTCCTGGGTAGAGCGAGGGGAAACTTTCTCAAGTGAGTGTGATTTTATGTAAACCTTGCATGGAATGGATGTCTCCATTAATTAGCTTATTTAAAACAACAAACAAACAAGCAAAAAACCAACCAAACATTGGGAGTCTGGTCTGACTCAGACAGAGGGACAGGGGAGGCATATTTAGTGCATCTGAAGGGAAATAAACCCCCCCAGGTCACAGAGTGAAGTCGGCACAATTTTATGAATTGGGCTGCACTGGGTTGGGTGGTTCCAAGAAAAATCTTACAAATGACACAGGAATATTCTTGTTTGGTGGCCAGTCTGACGTGGTGCATCTTGGCACATTCTAGAAACTGGAGGTGTGGTAAGGCAGGTGGGAGAAGAGAGAGGCCAGTCTAAGGGCAGGGTGGCTGCAGGCTTCTGGGGTTCAGAGAGCATCCTTTGTACCTGGAGCTCTAACAAGCAGGGAACACATTGATTTTGGGAGGGATCCATGAGGACCAGAGGAGTGAAAACCGGGGGAGCTGTGTTTCCAGCCTCAGAGCCCTCTGACGAATGTTCCAGGTGACTACTAGTTCAGAAGCCAAGGCTGCTTTTTCAGGCTGGTCTCGCGTTTAAACTGGGATATTCATCTTTACAAGCAGGAAAGAGCTCTCTTGGACACAAAAGTTTGGCTGAGAGAAAAAGTCCACAACCTGTGGCTCTGGATTAAAGGGCTGGGCCTCTGGGGGCATCTTCCAGGCTGCAAAAAGGGCCAGGCTGCTGGAAGGGCACTTGAAACAAATAAAACAGTGACTCCCAAACTCACCCATATGTCATGTTCTTCCAGAAAAATACCCTCTGTAATTAGTTACAAGCTGTAGAGAATGAAATCCAATTTACCTGTCAAAGAGAAAGACTGAATTCCGTCCCCCATCCACCGCAACCCAGATTGCTGGGAGCGAGTGTGGCCCCTTCCTTCCCCTGGCCCCACCTTTTCCCCCCCCCCACCTTCTAGATTTGAGAAGACTGAAAAAAAAAAAAAAATAGAAAAGTTGGGAAAATCCTCTAAAGACACACAGTGTTCCAAGCACAATCAGACCACTAATTACTGTTAAGCCCAAGCCCTTTTTTGTGTTCTGAGGGGGGCTTCAGTGTGTAGAGACCACTTGGGTCTTTTCATGAGTTGGGGCTAACCCCTGAATAGCAGGGTTTTTTTCCTTCTCCTTTTCAACATTTTTTACTGCCTGCCTTCTTCTCCTTCATCTTTATCATCATCTTTTTCCCTCCCTTTCCTTCTTTTTCTTTCCTCCTGTTTTTTTTTTTTTTTTTTTTTCTTTCTCCGTTTTTCCTTTTTGCTTTTCTGATAGCATTTTTCTTCTGGCGTTGTGTTTTAAGTCTCTAAATGAAACTTGACTGCCCCCACGGCCGGCTGGTGAAGCACAAAGGCCGCCCATTCCACTGGCTACAGTAACGCCATTGTGTGTCCTAACAATGCACTAATTGGCGGTGACAATTGTGGGGTTGGGGAGGAAGAGGGGGGCCGCTCTTTTCCAATCAGCCAGCCACTGAAATAAAGGGAAGGGAGTGAGGACGGGAGGCCCAGGTTCCTGATGGAGAGGGGGAAGAGACCCACAGAGGGGGCACAGTGCTGGCGTTCGTGCTGGGCCTTCTCAATTAAAAATAAAAACAAAGGAGAAAAGAATTATTTTGAAAAAAAAAAAAAAGTACAAACTATGCCACAAACAACTTCAGGGTCCTTGACCCGCTTCAGGGGGAGAGGGGGTGGAAGGGAGCCAAGGTGAGGCATGGTGAGCGTCATGCAGAAGCACCCTTTGGGAAGGGAGACTTGAATCAGTCGACCTGCACATCCAACATTTCTGTGTTTCTGCAAACTGATGCAAAAGTGGGGGAGGTTGGTGAGAAAATTTTCTGGGAGGAATACTGGACAGGATAGTTGAGAGGCAAGTGCTGAGGTTGGTGAGTGGTGAAGTCCTTGATTCAACCACATTTCTCAAGAAGGGGAAGCCAGCGAGGGAGAAGGCTTCCATTTATTGGATGGTGGTAGATTTGTTGTTATTGTTTAGTCAGTCAGTCATGTCCGACTCTGTTGTGACCCCGTGGACTATAGCCTGCCAGGCTCCTCTGTCCATGGGATTTCCCAGGCAAGAATATTGGAGTGGGTTGCCGTTTCCTTTTCCAGGGGAATCTTCCTGACCCAGGATCGAACCTGAGTCTCCTGCATTGCAGGCAGATTCTTTACCACTGAGCCACCTGGATAAGATGTTCATAAACTCCAGGAGCTGCAGAAGGTGATTCTGACTTTTAAAAGTGTCGGGAAGGGGGAGCTGGGCAAAATGGTAAACAAAAACAGAATGATAACCAAATAGTACTGTTGAGCCCACAGGGCCTGCTGGAGATGCCCCCAAATCTCAGGATCCCAGCCCCTGGAGCCAGCAAGAGCCTCAGAGCCACTGGGTTCCAGCTCACAGCCCGGCTGTACACAGAATGAGCCGCCTTCCCAGACCAGCCTCAAAAGGACCCACTCCCGGAAACTTTCCTGGCCCGGTGATATGGACCTACACACTGTCCATACTCTTCCCCTATACCCTGGATGCCTCTCCTCTCTTTCTGTGTGTCAGGTCCGGTGCTAAATGTCCTGTCTGCATTATTTCACTGAAATCTCACCACAGCCCCATAACCTGATGACTATTATTATCCCCAGAGAGAAGGAGATAACGACTTGCCCGAGGTCACCGAGCATCATAGCTGAGGAGCCAGGAATCTAACAGTTGCAATAACAGCACTGGTAAACACTGCCCTCTTGGCTTCAGGGAGCACCTCTGTCCATTCACTCTATGGACATTTCGGGTTGAGGGTGAGGAGGCAGGGAGGCTGTGCTCCAGCAGCTCCAGCATCTAACAGAACACTTGGCATATGGGAGGCCTCCAAAAGGTTTGTTGACCAAAGAGGGCAGCAGGGAGGGCTCTAACTAGCAGACATTCTTTGTGTGCTTGTGGGTCTCAGACTTCAGGCTACATCAGGATCCCCTGTGGGGGAAATTGTTAAAATACAGGTCTCCCCTCCTGTCCCCATGTACCCCAGTCATGAATGAACTGAGAATGTGCACTTCTAATACATCCCCAGCTGATGTTGTGAAGCTGGTCTGGGGACCACAGTTTGAGAAGTGCTGCTTTGGTTCCTGCATAATGTTCACATTGCATCAGGGATTCCATTCCTGCCATTATCTCTGGTTTTGTTATTGTTGTTGGTTGTTTTTGTGGTGTGAGATCAGAAGTTTTATTAAGGAGAAATTAAGGGTGAAAAGTGTTGGCCATTGTTGTTGTTGTTCAGTCATTAAGTTGTGTCTGGCTCTTTGTGACCCCCATGGCCTGCAGCACATCTGGCTTCCCTGTCCTTCACCATCTCCTGTAGTTTGCTCAAATTCATGCTCATTGAATTGATGGTGCCATACAACCATCTTATCCTCTGTTGTCTCCTATTCCTCCTGCCTTCAATCTTTACCAGCATCAGGGTCTTTTCCAAAGAGTCAGCTCTTTGCATCAGGTGGCCAAAGTATTGCAGCCTCAGCTTCAGTTCTTCCAATGAATTTTTAGGGTTGATTTCCTTTAGGATTGATTGGTTTGATCTTGCAGTCCAAGGGACTCTCAAGAGCCTTCTCCAGCACCACAGTTCAAAAGCATCAATTCTTTGGTGCTCAGCCTTCTTTATGGTCCAATTCTCACACCCATACATGACCACTGGAAAAACCATAGCTTTGACTATATGGACCTTTGTTGGCAAAGTGATGCCTGTGCTTTTTAATATGCTGTCTAGGTTTGTCACAGCTTTGACCATAATGAGAAATAATCTTAGATTCTTTCCTACTTTAAAAAACAGTCTTAATCAAACAGTGATTTATATCTGATTTAAAAAATAAGATGCTCAGTGATATGCCCAACTAACAACACTGCAAACAATGACGTGCTTTAGAAAATATCTAGATAGAGTCTTTTATTTGGGAAGACTGTCTTGGAGAGTTCTTTTCTCATCAATTTTTGTGCCTCTTAATTTTATGTCATGAATATTGTATACTTTAAAGTGAAATGCTCCCCAGTGGAAGAATTGAATAAAGAGGATTTTAATTCTAAAGTCCTTTTGGTGAGAGCATCTTGGCGGATGGGTAAGAAGTTGAGGAACCCACCCCTGGGGACCCCCAATGTGTTGGCTCAGGAGCTAGTGCCTTGGGTCCCAACATGGTGCCAGGGAACAGACAGGACTCTCTGCACTGGGGGAAACTGCCTCCCTGCAAATAAAGGGTTCTGTCTCGACTCAGTTCTCTAGGAACCAACCCTGTTTCTTGAGCTAGTCCTTTCAATTAGTCAGGTATTCAGCATCCATTGGTAAGTCACTATCGTCATGTCGGGGGTGCAGCAGACTCCTGAAATGCCCCCTTTTCTCAATTAAAGGCAACTTTCCCTCCAGCTTTGGTGCAGCTTTCTGAATGGAGAGGTTGAGGATGATGCACCCTGGCAGTGCTCACTCTTGTGTGTTCTTGTCTCCTGGCTGCATGGGCTGGCATGAATAGGGTAGGGGGTACTGTCCTCCGAAGAGACTGGGACCCCTGCTCCCTAAAGAAGGAGAAAGGGAAGCTGGAATGGAACCATAGCCCTTACGGTATGTCAAGCCTTCAGCAGGACCACCTTATTTTGTAAAAGCTTTTCCGTCAGAACAAACAAAACAAAACAAGGTATTTGGGGGACCATGAGATAAATTTGATTTGGGATCGAGCAGCAGATGATAACAAGAAATTATTACTACTTTTGTTCAGTGTGTAATGGCATTGTGACTCCATAGAAGAAAAATAAACATCTTTTGTAGATGTGTGCTAAAGCACATCAGCATGAAATATCATTATGTCTGAGATTGGCTCTGTGATATTTTCTCAAAAAAAGAAGAAGAAAAACAAGAGTAGGTGGAACAAACAAGGCAAACATCGAATAATTTTTATTTTTAAAAAAGTTTATTATTACCTCCAAATATCCCCATGGTGGGCTGCATATGAGCTGACTACTGGGGTTCCGGGGGGACAGGTTTGGGGCCAATGTGGGCAGAGCTAGTTCCCAGGACTTTCTGGTTGTTGGACCACATGTTGGTTTTGATATACGTTTGCCACAAGTACTGGCACTTGGCAAACTCCATCAGTCAGTGCCAGGCCTCTGCTGTCCCCGTTCCCCTTGGTGTGGAATTGAACTTGCATGAGCAAGAGGTATTTCCTGAGATGTCTATCGTTAGACATCTCCTCTGGGCGCTGGGACTGCAGTGGCTGCTTCCTTGGTGGCCTCACTCCTGGGCAGCAGTGAGCAAGCCATCTGGGGAGCTTGACCCAGTTTAGAATTCACATTCACTTCCCTGCCTGTGCAATTGGAATTTATTTCCTCTGCAAAAGGCTTGAATCTCAGAGCAAAATACCTCCAGCTGGGCTTGAGTATGCGTGCAGTGATCCTAATGGAGAAAGATTCTGGTTTATTTTCCTAACAGCGTGCACCTTGCAGTCTCCTTGGAACCCGGCGTTATTAAGAGGGTGCCATCACAATGCAGCACGGAAGCTAAGGCAATTTGGATGTCCTTGGGCCCCAAATTAATATGTGCTTTGTATAGTCTTGTAATCTGGAAGGCAATTTTCCATAACACAGTGAGAGATGTTCCTTTTATACATTTGAGATAATTTAGCTCAATGTTCATTTGAAAAAATGATGGTGCTAATAGCGGCTCTTCAGCCTCAGAACAACAGACCGTCCTGGGAGCACAGAAGCCATGGACAGTGATTCTCGTATCAGGCTGTCTGGAAGGGATTGGATAAAAGCTGGAGGAATTTCCCCCAGACCAACAGCTGCCTGAGATTGTATGGCAGGATCTGAATTACTGTATGAACCCATGAACTTGAACTGATTGGCTTAAAACCAATAGCTCTTAATGGAGGAATATGAGATAGAGCAGGGGGCGAGGGGGTTATTATGAATTTCCTGATTGTCCAGGTAAATTGTAAGTCATTGCACATAAATCAGAATTTCTGTATGCTCAGCTGTGGGAACAGTTTGTTCTTCCTGCTGGACCTTTCTGTCCAAGCTATGAAGGAATAGATGCAAACAAGGGAGGATAAATGAATCTGCTGTGTGGGTTTTGCCTTGGGCTTCCTATTATGTACCAGGGGCCATTGTTCTCTTGGGGAAGGAATCCTCTACTCCAATCAGAATCCAATACAGTAATAAAAATCCACTTTAAACACCCCCCCACACACACACAACCTGGCCCCACTCAAGTCAGTAATGTAATTTTTAAGGATGCTGCTTTAGAACAAGTCCCAAGTTCATTTCTACTTGCATCCTTGCCCTTTGGAAACACTGTCTTTCTACAATGATTCTCAATAAAGTCTTTGCTGTGGAGGTTGCCCCTCTGGTAAGCACTGTGGGAATGGAGCAGATCACATCTTTTATAAGACTGAACCATTTGTACAAGTGCTCCATCAATGAGGAATATTTGTCATCATCAAAGTTACTGACTTCATAAAAGGAGAGGGGAAGAACTAAGTTTCCATTCACCTGCAACTGGCAGGTGGAGAAGGCAATGGCACCCCTCTCCAGTACTCTTGCCTGGAAAATCCCATGGACGGAGGAGCCTGGTGGGCTGCAGTCCATGGGGTCGCTAAGTGTCGGACATGACTGAGCAGCTTCACTTTCACTTTTCACTTTCATGCATTGGAGAAGGAAATGGCAACCCACTCCAGTGTTCTTGCGTGGAGAATCCCAGGGATGGGGGAGCCTGGTGGGCTGCCGTCTATGGGGTTGCACAGAGTGGGACACAACTGAAGTGACTTAGCAGGAGCAGCAGCAACTGGCAGGAGAGCTTAAAGATTGTCAGTTCAATATATGCCTGGATTCAGAATGACTGTGGTTTAATTAAAGTCTATAGTTTTTCCACGAAGCCAAGGCAAATCTAGACACGGCTCAGGTTTTTCTGAATCTCCAAGGCCTTTCTGGGGAAGAAGAACCTAGTGATTTTCCATTTAAACAACACTGTCTGGAGTGATAAGTTTCATGTTTGTCAGGTGGGCCTGACCTGGGAGCAGACTGTCACTTGCATACATTTGAGGACAATTGCAGCATAATGAGGAGGAATGAAAAAATGAAAGGAAGGGTACAGGACTTTCTTTGTAGGCCAGCTTAGTCACCTGTGGCCATGACTTCTATTCACCTGGCCGTCTGGCAATGGTATATACTGGATAAATAGACACTAACCACACCCCGGAAGAAAATGAAGAGGGTATAAAGTTCAGGTTTTATGAGAACAATGGCAATCTATGAGCAGCAGGTTCCAAAGTACTGTGCCTGTTCGGTGTCTGTTGGGAGGAAGGGAGACAACAGCTGTGAGCTGGAGGGCAACTAAGACTGCTCAGTCCCCCTGCATACCTTTGACATCTTTCCCACTGTGGACTTCCAGTATCCCAAGCACTTGGCTATTTCAGGGAAACTTGTTTCATTCAGTCTGCTGCTGCTGCTAAGTCGCTTCAGTCGTGTCAGACTCTGTGCGACCCCAGAGACGGCAGCCCACTAGGCTCCCCCGTCCCTGGGATTCTCCAGGCAAGAACACTGGAGTGGGTTGCCATTTCCTTCTCCAATGTATGAAAGTGAAAAGTGAAAGTGAAGTCGCTCAGTATTGTCCGACTCCTAGTGACCCCATGGACTGCAGCCCACCAGACTCCTCTGTCCATGGGATTTTCCAGGCAAGAGTACTGGAGTGGGTTGACATTGCCTTCTCTGTTCATTCAGTCTAGTGGGTTTTAACTTTTAGGATGCACAGGGCTCACCCAGGGAACTTTAAAAAAAAATACAAATACTCAGGCCCCATCCAGAAAGATTTGCATTCAGTTGTCTGCAATGGGACCCTGAGTATTTTTGTGTTACTCCTGTGGGAACCACCGATTAAAGTCATCATCTAGTGGCTTCATCAAAGGACATGACTGGAAACGATTCAGGGAGATTCCAGTCACATCTCCTGAGGGTGGGGAGAGAGGAACAGAATGGTGTCTCTTTCCACCCTTTGGAAATGACTTGTGATAATGCGAAAACTTCCTGCAGTTATCCAGTCACTCAGGTTTGCTGCCACTGCGGGAAGGCTAACCCGGCCTGTAAATCACAGGAATCAGGGCTCTGGCTGCACTGTCTAGTTTGGTTCAGTGAAACATTAACTTGTTTCTTTTTATTGTGGATTGTGGCAGGTTGCTTGTGAAGATGAGGTCCAGTTGCTCCTTGGACGGAATGGGCATGAGCTCCAGTGGCTTTCCTGGGGGTGGAGGAGGGGGAGCTGGGCATGAACTTGTTTAGGTGTGTCCTAGAGAGTGAGGCTCAGAGTCCACCTGTGGTAAATGTTTAACCAGAAGCACCTTTTCTGGTCTCTTCAATGTCTTTGAGTAGGTGAATTTCAATGGGGCGTTTGAAAGTTTCCGAGTGGACAGTTGTGCCCATGGTCTTTTTTGTGGCCATGAGGGCCAGCCCTGGGGAAGGTCATGTAGATATTTTCCATCACCTCTCGGCTCCCAGAGGGCTGCTGTCCTCAGAGACAAGTCTCCTCTACTTTCACTCTATGCTCTCAGAGTATGGTCTTCATGGTCTTTGGGAATGACCAGTGGCCTTGCCTACCATCTGGCACTTGCTCCTCTAATTTGGAGAGTGCAGTGGTGATGAAAGCTTGGGGAAAAGCTGGGATAGATGCTCCGTGTGGGAGCTGGGGTGGGTTTGTCTCAGATGAGAAAAAAATCATGGTCTGTTTCTGCCAATGAGGCCTAGACCACCACATTTGCAATTTTTTCAAAGTTTCACTATATTTTTCATAAGCATAGGAAGGGCTGATGAGAATATTGAGGTTGAAGAAATCAGGAAAAAATGAAGTCTATAAGATTAATATTAAGAGCTATTTTATATATCTATATAGCTGAATCATTTTGCTGTATACCTGAATCTGACATTGTAAACCAACTACAGTTAAAAAAAAAAAAAAAAAGTAAAAATCTTAAGAACTATTTCAAGGTCCCAATAGCTCACTTTCAATAAAGTTTAAATCTTGACTTTGAATTAACATCCAGCGCTCATCTTGGGCTTTTACCACCCCCGCAAAAACAGCATTTGAATGGAGTTGTTATGAGAGGAGAAAGTACTTTCTGCATTGTTTATTGGGACAGAGATGACTTTATACATCAGGAACTGGTGCACTTAAATTATATGACAGATGACTGTAAAAACTAGGGGTCTTATCCACAACACAGTTTCTTTTTTTTATTATTACAGTTATTGATATTTTAAAAAATGATGTAAACAAAACTATGGATAACTTATGCCCAAACAAAAGGCAATCAAATCCAGAAGACAGAAACAATACATATATAAGTTACAGTAGATATTACAAATAGCTCAACACAGAGTGACAGAGTAATAGCCCAAGCCCCAAGTTTTAGACAGTTCTGTACAGCATGAACAGAAATAAGGGAAAATGACATCTATCTGACCCAGGAGCGTTAAGAACAAGTTGTGCAAAGACTTCCGCACCCCACGTTCAATACTCTTCATTTGCAACCTACACATTTCCTCTCTTTTTACTGTTCTCTAAAGATAGATTTTTTTCCCCCCTTGAATGTTCTAGGATAGGCTATTCACAATAGGATCCTGAGAGGTGACCAAATCAGAACCTAAGCCTCTGGTGGTGAAAGCCTAATGTAATAGCTTGCTGGACTGCCCACGCCACGTAGAAATGCCTTCACCACAATCCATCCAAGAGGCCTCTCATTTCCCACTTGGAAGACAGGTGGCAAAATAAAAGAAACCCTTTATACAGTAAAGGAAAAGAAAATCCTTATGTTTGTGTAATTTTTTTCACCTGAAAAAGGCTAAGTTCACTGACTTTACAGATTGGAATCTGAATAACCAGTTTAATTTCTCTACCCATTGGCCTTGACATCATGACATTCCCCTGAGTTTGGTTCATGAAAAGCAAGCAAGCAAACAAAAGGAGTAATTTGAGAAACAGCATAAAACAGAGTCAAAACATTATATGGTTGTATTTTTGTGTTTCCTGGGTGTCAATGGCGCCAAGGAGTGTTTCCACTAGTCTGCTCTGACAATGTGCTTCCAACAGGAACCCTTGTACTCATGAGGTTAAGGCACCAGGTTAAATGAAGGTGAAAGGTCTGACATGTGCATGGAACATGTGGGCTCCGAGTGTGCCTGTGTCGAGAGCAGCCAGCAGGGAAGAAGCAAGGTGATCCATATTGAGGCAAAGGACCCTGCAGGCTTCAAGTGGGTCTGCTAGTCTAGACTAGAAGCACGAGGCAGTACTGTAAGGCACTCCTACGGGGAAAAAGACATGAATACGATGGTCAGTGTGAGGGGCCACGAGCCGCAGAGGTCCACCAGCCAGTTTACCAGGCCTGAATCTGGGCTCAGGACTGCGGCAAGGAAGGTCAAGGGAAGGGAAGAGAGGCTGGTCTGCAGCTCAGCGGCCTAGGAGGGTATCTTATTGTGCTAAGAGTTGCCATAAGCGCCTGAATCTTCTACCTGGGTAACAACTGGCTTCACTGCAGACCTTCCTAACAAGATGGCGTCTCTCTCTACAGGGAAAATCCAAACAAAACAGCAGCTGTCTCTTCACTCAGGGTTAACAGTGCCTTCCATCACCTTGGAGGCCACTGCAGGAGGAAAGGGCTCTATTGCATGATCCCTTGGAGCCCATTTAGAATAAAAGCCCTGACGACTGTGGGTGTGCTTGAGACGGTGTTCCACGCTTTTCTCTTGACTTTTGTCAATGACTTTTGACAATGGATTGGGGTACTGGTACTTCACTGTTGAAACACTGTTCCCCATGATAGAAATCCCATTTGTCTGTTTAAATGAGCTGAGCAGGGCTTGTTCACCTGTCACTGGGTTCAAGTAGTGAAGTAGGGCAGTGAGTTCTACTAGACACAACACTCGGAACTGTTGTTAATGCCCAGGTGTTGGCAAGGACCAGGGAAGGGAAAACAGAGAGTGGTTCCAACAACTCAGTTCAGGCCAACGAGGGCACGTTCACTTCTTTCAGTTTTGCCCCAACTCTCTACTTTTCTCACATTGTCTTAGAGCAAGAAAAGTAGTGAGACAGGAACCTCAAGCAAATAAGGGGGCGGGGGAACTGCACTTACCTCTCTTTACTGGGAGAAGTAAAAAAAATAAAAAAGAAAATCACCTTGTGTTGACTCCAGGCAGTATTAGAATCAGGAGCTGAAGATTTACTTCACAGTCTAGTTACTTCAGTCAAGAGCAGCCTGTCAGTGGAGGTGAGGAACACTGCCCCCACACAGCAACAGCAGCGTTGGCTTAACCCTAAATTAGGAGCAGAGTGTATCTTGGCTTCCTCAGATCATGCCTCTATTTGCAGAAAATGCTCAGTGCGGCTTCACACAAGTCCTACCCTGATGCAACGATTTACGTGTGGCCCTTTCTGGCTCATGGGTAGAGACAAAGCCACAGGTTTGGAAGTCATGCCTTTTCGAGAAGGCATGGGAAGAAACTATCCAGTGTCGGTGTGCAGTGTGTACAGATGCACAGACAAAAACAGACGCTGGACCCCACGCAAGGGGACTCACTGCAGCTTAGCAAAGGTGGCCTCCGTGCAGCCAGAAGGAAGCCAGGCACAGTCCCTCAGCAGGGGTCTGAAGGACACCACTGGGTTGGCTGGAAACCACAAATCCCAAGTCCTAGCGATATTCCCTTCTTGGTGGAGGCCTAGTCTGGAAGAATCCAAAAGCGATTGCCTTCTCAGCTCATCAAATATTAAAGCTCCTAGAGAGATTACTCTTAAGCACAATGATCATGAAGATGACCATAATACAGTCCCCTGAAAAGGCAATGAGGCAAAGGGGGAAGATGGGAGTTTTATGTGGCTTTCACATACAGAGCTTTCAACCTGAAGAGCCACCCTGGAAAGAACATGACTCCCATCCCAGTTGACTGCTTTTTAAGTACTTTGCGGCCTTCCTGCTGCGGTGCAAACTGAGGTCTATTTTAGGAACCGGCTTTTTTACTGCAGGGTGAGATGCCAGCATTTCACCAGACTCGGACTGTCCCACAATTGAGTTTCTGGCACAGTGAGGAGGGATTTCCTCAAGTGATACACCAGGGAAGGGGCCTTTCAAGAGAAAAGAGGTTCCCTGAAGTTGGCTGCCAGCCCTAGGAGATTAATGGGCCATTTTCTCCTGGGCTTTATGTACAAGATATTTAATATGGGATGAAAAATGGACCATGAGGGAAAGCAGGTATTAGCTTAAGTCTTAAGGAGGTGGTAATCCACAGATTTGCTTTCGTTTCGACAGTTTCTTAGTAGTGGAACAATTACCTACAGTGCACCAAGTAATTTGTTAGGGTCGAAAACAGTAAGGGCGTTCAGGTGTGCGCTAAGGTATCCTGGGTTGAAAACAGCAACTTTGAATTTTCGTGGCAGACCCAACTGCTAAGCCAGCTCTGCCCTGTCCGTTCATGTTTGGGGGTTGGTGGCTGAGTGTGTCATGCAGGCCTGTGGCTGGCACCGGCCAGGCTGTCGGGGCTCCACAAAGAGGAGGGAAATGGGCTGCTGGGGTATGCTTCCAGCTCTGGTAGCTGATGGTGATAGCACATTTATCATTTTTTTTCCCTTTAGAAAATAAGCAACAATGTGGGTAGGAAGTTCTCCTTAGAGGTTCACAGGGATTGCCACTATTCTGCTGGGCCTCGAAGCAACCCTGGTAAAAGCCAAGACCTTGGGAGCACAGACCCAGAGTATCAAGCGGACTCTCGGTGGGTCTGACCCTGGGGCCTGTGAGACAGGACAGGAAATTCTGTACATGCAGCCAACGTGCTAGAAGGGAGGAGATGGCCCTGTACTCTGGGTCTCCAATTGCAGTGTGCTAGGGATGGCCTTGCTGACAGTTGGAGTCACAGATACATTAATTACGGCGAAGGCAGAAGTAAGCTACAGTGACAGGGAGCTGGGGGCGGAGGGAGAAGGCACTTTGCCGTCGGAGCACATCTGTTTTATAATAAGTGGGTCTGTAATTCTCTTGTGAAAGAACACGTTTTGCTATCTTCTCTGAGGCTGGAATATATAAATACTGTATTTCACGAAGGGGAAGAGGAAAGGGGAGATGATCAAATTTGTTTGTCTGTTTGCCAAGCGCTTGTTTGAGATTTTCCACCCTTTTTCTTTTGTGTGTAACAGTTTCTATAGAGTGGGGTGGGGCGGGGAGAGGGAGTCAACTTGTTTTTCTAAAAGTAAAAGGCACCGTAAGGCGTCTCATGAATGGGGCCCCGGCCTTTTAATAATTTTTCATGCCTTGGCTACAGCTACTGTATAATCAGAAGATAAATGCATGAGTGGTGCTGAGCTATTAACGTTGAAATGTGTGGTCTGGGGCCAAAGGAATGGGTGTGGGTTGAGAGGTGAAATGCTCATACCCAACGGTCTGCACAGAAGTGAGTCTGAAATGTCACATCTCCAAATGAACAGAAGCATCATGAGCTGGGATCAGAGGGAGCCAGGTGTGGGAAAAGGAGCAGTGGGGTTAAATGTCGCATGGGCTGTGTGAACACTGGTTCTCTAGGTCCTGCTAGGAGTGTAGCTACTAAACCATGGAGGCTTTGAAGGCATCTGCTTAGAGGAACGGTAAGAATCTTCTCATATAACCTACTGAGAATTGCTTAAATATAAGCTTATTTTTTGGTTCTGGAAAGAGTTAAGGTGGAAGGAATGGGAGCCATGCTTCCTGGTGCCAAGCTATCTGCCATTTTGGTCACCGTGGCCACTGTGCTAAGAGGGTGCTGCAGAGGGAGAATACCCCCCTGCCAAGTGCCTAAGCAACTCATTCTCATTCTCATTCCTTATTAGCTTAGCACTTTGCATCTCACTTCACGGGGGCAAGGATGCATGTGCGTGTATATATATATAGTTAAATAATATTAGATTTAATTCCTTAATTATATTTGTCAGTTTGGTATTTTCTTCATAGTCTAAAGTTGGTACTGTGAAGTTCCAAGGTGCTCTGATTTTTCAAAACAATTAAGAAAGTATGAAAGCAGACGTGGTGACATTGACAAATGAAAGGTCGGAGTGAAAGGGCAATGAAGAACAATAAAAATAAATAAAGTGTAATGAATAGGTGGGAACTCCCCACACAGGATTCTGTGAAAAGAAAACTGCAGATCCTCTCTTGGAATGTGTGGACTCTACACCCGACCTCCTGGTCTACAAACTGATGTATTTAACAATCCTAAGCAATTTCCTCCAGCCAGCACCATTAAAAAAAAAAAAAAATCATCCTGTCACCCATGGAACTCCTGGAAAACTGCTCTTCAGAGCCATATTTCCAGCCTGGCAAATATGGTCACGTCTCTGGGCGGGTGTTGGGATTCGTACCAGCAAACAGATGGACAACATGTAGGTTACTGAGGTCTCTTGTCAGGAAAAAGTGCTTTCTGAGATTAACTTCAGAACAATTTAGCTCCTCTAATAAATTAAGGACACACGCTTTCTGTCAGAGGGAGCCTGCACTCCTGATTTCCAAGCTGTTTAACTCAGCTTAGGGGATCCCAGCCTTTGCGAAGACACGGAGGTGAGAGCCGGGACATGGGCTCCTGGAAGGATCCAGGAGTCACTGCTGTGTTTTGAAGCTTTTCTTATGAAACTTGATGATGGGTGCTTGCCTCATTTACCTCATCCTCTGTGAAGGCTAAAAATAAATAACACAAAAATAACTCAAAGGACTCTTCTGGAGAAAATGCTTTCTCCTATGTCTTGTGTAATAAATGGCTCCTGAGAGCCCACAATGTCTGAACTATAGAGCCTTGTGTGTAAACCATGTTTGGCTTGGGGGCAAAGCAGCTGAAATTCATGGCTAAGTGTAATCCCGCTATTGGTAACCTCTTGAGCCACAAAGCTCCACGGACCTTTAAGACAATGACTTATACTGAACATACGTACAGGACGTATAGGTATGTGTGCGTGTACATTTATAAATATATATATCT
Source organism: Bubalus bubalis (assembly GCF_019923935.1). NCBI lineage: Eukaryota > Metazoa > Chordata > Mammalia > Artiodactyla > Bovidae > Bubalus > Bubalus bubalis. The sequence goes on from NC_059158.1 coordinate 148,282,231, forward strand.
AGCTGAGGATGAGACATTAACTTCCCCCAGAGGGGTCTAACTGTCTAGTTTGGAAGCCACTGGGTCTGATGGATGGTTGAGAGGTCACCGCCCGGCCTTGGACTCCTGCTGAGTCAGGTGTTCTGGTAGGACAGCTCAAACATGTTGCAAGCCTCCTCCAGGCTCTCGTCCATGTTCAACCTCCGCCAGAAAGACTTCTGCTTCATCTGCAGCTCTCGGCGGACACATCGCGGGCAGGGGACAGACTTCTCTTTGCATTCAGCGTGGAAAACAGCTCCACAGCTTTCACACCTGCAAGAGCCAACCACGGAGATGATGAGTAAGGTTGAAGTGAGCAGGGCAGGAGGCTGGAAGTCCAGACCTCTGCACAGCTCAGGTCACAGCCATTTATTCCTGACCCCTCAAAGAGACATGACTCATAGAAGTGGGTTCTTTCCTTTTCCAAAAGACTCAAGGTTGAATTTCATTTGAAAAACATGTGGTTTTTTTTTTTTTTTTCTGATTAGAACTACCTGGGGACAGGCTTATGTTTTCTGGGTGAAGGAGAGTCAGCAGTCAGTTAGCAATTTTGTGATCATGGTTACAATTGACAGAGCTCTAGAAGCTCCATGTGTTAGCTCGACTGAGAAAGAAGTGGGGATAGTGACTCTAGGGTGAAGTGACAAAATAAGAGTGGAGTGCCCTGCCAACTGAAAACACTCCCAACACCAGTGACAGCCCCTGTGTCACAGCTGTGAAAATGTGGCTCCTCACTTCCGCTAACAAGAGCCAAGCGGTTGGTTCCCTGTCACCCCCTACCTTTATCTGACACTTTGGAAAGGGTCAAAATGGCATATTTTCAATTTCTGAATGATAGACTGTGGTCTGTTGCTCTTTTGAGTTTTGTTTTTTTAAATTAGAAACTCCCTCAAACCTTTCTATATCTAGCTTCATAACACGTGGGAACAGTAAAGCATGAGAGAGTGGGGGAGAGATCTTGTTTTTTAAGAAAAACAAAAAACACACAAATGCTGTAATTTATAGAGAGGAGACATTCCAGGTGGATGATGTTGTTTGGCTTGGTGGAAGCCTGTAGGAGTCTAAATGGCTTGTTTTTACTGCAAAGCCTTTAATAATGAGTAACTGACAAGCTTCCCTAGTGGCTTAGATGGTAAAGATGCCTGCAATGCAGGAGACCTGGGTTCAATCCCTGGGTCAGGACGATCCTTGGAGGAGGGCATGGCTACCCACTCCAGTATTCTTGCCTGGAGAATTCCATGGACAGAGGAGCCTGGCGGGCTACAGTCCATGAGGTTGCAAAGAGTCAGACGTGACTGAGTAACAGTTTTCTCACTTTCAACTGACAAGCACAACTATAGCTGCTCCATTGGGTGGCTTGCCAGTGAGGATTAAGTTCTCATCCTTCCTCACGTGAGTGACAACCTAGGACCTCATCCCAGGAGCCCAGGGAACCGGGCCTGTGTGATTTTGCTCCACCGGCAGTGTCCATGCAGGTTCAATGACGGCTGTGAAGGAGCCAGTCCTCAGGGCTCGGCCTTATGCCTCCTACTTTTCTTTGAGTTTCAGACCTGGCTGTGAGATGGTCTTTGGAGCATCACTCCCTGGCCTGCTATTGGCTCAGGATTCAGAAAGTTTGGTCAAAGGAGGATCTTCCCACCCACCCTGGTACCCAGGAGAGAAGGCAGGGACTTAGAGGGAGAGGCACTAGCGTGGGGGGAGGGGCTGTATCTACCAGCTCAAATCTGTATCTGTATCTATCTTAAATCCGATAAATCTGTATCTATCTGTATCTACAGATTAAAAGACAGAAGCTTCACTGTACCCAGTGGTCTCTACCTCCAGCTCAGCTATCTGGTCTAAATACTGCATAGCAGTGGTTAAGTAGAGCAGGTAGGGTGAGACGGCCTAATGCCAATCTATCTTCAAATCACATTCTGCCTATAGGACTGCCATGGATGGAACTGTGTGCCCCCCAAATGCCTATGCTGATGCCTCAACCTCCAATGTATCTGTATTTGGAGATGGGGTCCTAGGAAGTAATTTAGCTTCACTGGAATCATAAAGATGCGTCCTGATCTGATATGATTTGTGTCTTCATAAGAAGAGAACTAAAGAGGAACTAAAAGAGCCTCTTGAGGGTGAACGGTGAGAGTGAAAGAGCCAGCTTAAGACTAAATATTAAAAAAACTAAGATCATGGCATCCGGCCCCATTACTTCATGGCAAATAGCGGGGGAAATGGTGGAAGTAGTGACAGATTTCCTTCTTTGGGCTCTAAAATCACTGTGGATGGTGACCTTAGCCATGAACTGCTTCTTGGCAGGAAAGTGATGACAAACCTAGACAGGGTGCTGAAAAGCAGAGACATCACTGCCAACAAAGGTCATAGAGTCAAGGTTATGGTCTTCCCAGTGGTCACATACAGCTGTGAGAGCTAGACTGTAAAGAAGGCAGAAGGCCAAAGAATTGATGCCTTTGAACTGTTGTGCTGCAGAAGACTCCTGAAAATCCCTTGGATAGCAAGGAGATCAAACCAGTCAATGGAAATCAACCCTAAATACTCACTGGAAGGACTGATGCTGAAGCTGAAGCTCCAGTATTTTGGTCATCTGATGCAAACAGATGACTCACTGGAAAAGTCCCTGATGCTGGGAAAGATTGAGGGCAGAGGAGAAGAGGCTGTCAGAGGATGAGATGGCTAGATGGCATCACCGATGTGATAAACATGAACTTGGGCAACTCCGGGAGATGGTGAGGGACAGGGAGGACTGGCATGCTGCAGGCCATGGGGTCACAAAGAGTCAGACATGACTGGGTGACTGAACAACAACAAGAAGGACAACAGAGAGCCCCTTCTCTTCCCGTCTGTACTCAGAGGAGAGGCTATGTAAGGACTGAGGCAGGAAGGCAGCCGTCTGCAAACCAGGAAGAGAGCTCTGGCCAGAAACCAAGCCCTGCTGAACCCTGACCTGGGACTTCCAGCTGCCAGCACTGTAAGAAATAAATCCAGTCTGTGGTATTCTCTATAACAGCCAAAGCTGACTAAGACAGTGACCTTGAGGAAGTTACTTCACTTCCCTGAGCTTCAATTTCCTTATCTGCTAAGTTGGATTTCCATTAACATGTACCTCGTCTGGTGCTGTGTGGCTCAAATGAGATCACAGATACAGCGTTTGCACAGTTCCTGGCACCTGGTTAACACTTAATAACACAGCTGAGATGGCTTCTTCCAGTGTCAGCAGCTACTTGCTGCCTTCCTGCAAGTCTTCATTTCAGCCTGATTTCACCTATGCCACCGTGGTGACCTGAGGGCACTCTGATCAACCCCGTCATTTCAGAGAGAGGAAACCTGAGGTTCTAAGAGGGGTAGTAGTTGTCTCATGAGGACACAGCGAGTGAAAGCCAGAGCAGAGACTAGAACCCAGGACTCCCGGTAGCCCAGCCAAGGCTTGTACCCGAGGGCTGCTTATCTAAGTGAGAGTAGTGCGTGATCACAGAAGGACATGTGGGGCTTCAAGTTAGAATCCTTATGTCCAAATCTCTAATCTCTCTTTGAGTGACCTTGGGCATGGAATTTATATTCTTGGTACTCACAATGACTTCCTTCCTAGTCAGTGGGGTTCTCAGACGAAAACGGGTGGATGTATGTGGAAGGGCCAGTCACATGGCAAGTGGTTCGAGGAGCAAGCGAGGGGGCACACCAGCTCCCATGGTGACACTGGCACCTGCCTTCTTGCCTGGAGCTGCCGGGCTGCCAGGGTGAGGGCATCATTATCATCTCTCTGGCCTCAACCCCTCCCTCCTTCCCAGGAAGAGTGCAGGTGGGGAATGAAGGGCAAATGCAGGTGTCCTTGGGCCTCTCTTGTCTGGCTGGCTCCTCCCTGGTGGCCTTGTCCTCAGTGGGTCACACCTCTGTAACCTCCTACTACTGAAGGGAGATGAATGATAACTTTAATACATTTCCTCCTTCCTGCCTCCTCGATCCTGCTGAGTTAGTGACTTACACACCTAGGGATGTTACCCTAGGGAATGACTGATAAGGAGACAACCGCTGGTTTCCTTCAGTACCACTCCCTGTCTCTGCTGATACCCCTCTCCCACGCCACTGTGAGTGGAGAGGTTTGAGTCTTATCAGATATTTCTGGTGCAACAAACACCCATGGGGTGATGGAGGGACACCTGCTCTTTCTAGCCAAAGGTCACTAACTGGAAAATAAAAATAGTGTAAGATAAAAAAATGAATGATTTCAAAATAGAACCAAGTCCTATTTATTTTTAACAATCTGTAACCCAGCAGGCATCTTTTGACCGGTTTAAGTGGATAGACTTATCAATGACGTTCCCAAATTCAGAGATTGTACTGTTAAATTCCCACCCCCCCCTCCAATCCTCCCTTTACAGAAAAGGAACAAGGGCAGGAGAAGGAAGGAGGAAGAGATACTCTCACGTAAGAGTTATGAGCTCTGTAGTAAAAATGTAGTATGCAGTGTTTATTTACATTAAATGTAATGTTTATTTACATTAAAAATGCAATATAGAGGTATTAATTATAGGTATTCTTTTCTTTGAGAATAGGACTTTACTAAAAAGAACCTTTCATGCTAAAAAGATTCACTGACCCCTTAGTTTTTACTGAATTTCTTAACTGTATTAAAAATACAAAATACAATTAAACATAACTTTTAAGGAACATGTCTTTTATATAAGGCAAAGCTACCAATGTATTTGCCTGGGCAGAAAATTGCTACAGATAATGAAAGAGCAACGTCCCTTTGGCATTCCTCAGTGATATATCAAATGAAAGCCAGCATCTTCATTTCTGAGTCATCCAGTCCAGCAGTCAGCAGCGTTTTGGATTCTGCTGTGGCCCCTGGAGAACAAAGATCGTGTAGCCTCCCTTTCCAGTGTCGTGTCATAGAGGATGTGACTGCATAGACATATACTTGCTATAACCAGGGCCATGCAATAGATTTTCCTATTTTTTTCTTGAAAGCATTCACTGCTTCACTTAATCCAGGGATCTCAACCTTGGCACTAGTGATGTTTGGGACTTATAGTTCTTTGTTGTGTTATTCTGAGCACTGTGGGCTTCCCAGGTGGCGCTAGTGGTAAAGAATCTGTCTGCCAGTTTAGGAGATGCAAGAGACATGGATTCGAGCCCTGGGTTGAAAGATCCCCTGGAGGAGCAAATGGCAAGCCACTCCAGTATTTTTGCCTGGGAAATACCACGGACAGAGGAGCTTGGTGGGCTACAGTCCACAGGGTCGCAAAGAGCTGGACACGACTGAGCACAGACACCACCACCACCTTCTGAGCACTATAGTATGTTCAGTATTATCTCTGGACTCTGCCCACCTGATGCTAGTGGCAAACCCTGCTCTTCCCGTCAATGCCTCCAGGCACTGCCAAATGTCCCTGGGGTAGGATGGAGGGCAGGCAGGGGTAGGAAACCTTCTGGGTTGAGAACCGTTGACTCAACCTATCTGGATAAGGTATCATAGAGAGGGTACCCAGGGAGTACATAAACAGCACCCTCTCCAGGTGGAATGTGCAAGTATTTCATGCGGGCTTACAGTGGCAACCCACTCCAGTACTCTTGCCTGGAGAATCCCATGGAGCCTGGTAGGCTACAGTCCATGGGGACACGACTGAGTGACTTTACTTTCACTTCACAATCAAATTAACCAATAAGGTCCAGTGTAGTGTGTTTATTCACATCATTTTCACAAATATATATTTTAATATATCACTTGATTAAAATAGCTGAAACTCACTTAGCATTAACCATCCTATGGTTTCTAAAATTGGTTTAGGCCATCATTTAAGAAGTCCACACCCATGGCACAATTCTGTGTATTGACTGTGCTGTGCTGTGCTCCGTCACTCACAGTCGTGTCCAACTCTTTGCAACCCCCTGGACTGTGGCCCGCCAGGCTCCTCTGTCCATGGTGATTCTCTAGGCAAGAATACTGGAGTGGGTAGCCTATCCTTTTTCCAGGGGAACTTCCCAACCCAGGAATTGAACTGGGGTCTCCTGTGTTGCAGGCAGATTCTTTACCAGCTGAGCTACCAGGGAAGTCCATGCATTGACTAGCAACCCTCAACTTTCTATCAGCTCACTTTGATTTTTCCATTCTCCCCAAAGGCCATCTTGGTGACTGACCCTGCACCACATTTATCCCCTCTTTGGCCAAGAACTTCCAAGGTATTTCTCTGTGGTGTTCCTTCCTTCTTTGAGCCCTATCTAAGCCATCTAGAGAACCAAAACTAAATACTTTTCTATTTGCCCTATAAAATAAATCTCTTTTACCTAATTGTAAAGCAGTTCAGTTTCAGTGACTTCTGAAATGGAAAGGAGACCAGTAAAATATCAGTGAGGCCACTTACTGCAGAAGGGAGAGCACAGTGAGAGAGAGTAATCCTGAAATCCTGTCCCTAGCATTACTGGGATCTTGGAGAACTTACTTCATCTCAGAACCTCACTTTCCCCAGAAGGCTATGAGAAAGCTGGATTAGATGGTATTTAAGGTTCCTTACAACCCACTCCAGTGTTCTTGCCTGGAGAATCCCATGGACGGAGAAGCCTGGTAGGCTGCAGTCCATGGGGTCGCACAGTCAGACACGACTGAAGCGACTTAGCAGCAGCAAGGTTCCTTACAACCTGCAGATTTTGTGCAGGGGAAAAAGAGCTACTCTGGGTTTTATCTTCTTCTTTCCAAACTTCCATGGCCCCAAGTCTGTGGATGAATGAGTGGGAATGTAGCCCTGCTGGTCCCTTCTCAGAAAAATCTCAAACTGACAAGCTGGGAATGAATGAGCCTTAACATGAGATGAGCCTTAAAGTGAAGAGTGAGATTTTAAATGTTATTTGCATTCATTAGTCAAGTGATGAAATAGCTGATATGTACTAGTACATACAACTCTGATCATCAGGAATTTGGCCAAGAGAGTTGACCTTCAAATAAAATTTCAACTAAACATTAAGGACTTCTCTCTAAGTTTTCTCCCAATCTTCATCAGCATCCCTTTTCCCCAAGAAAAATCCCCAGAATTGTTCAATGTTGCGGGGTTTTTATTTTGTGGGGGTGAGGACTGGCTAGAGGCAGTAGTCATTCACCAGCCTGCATGGAAGTACTTACTTTTGTGTTTTAAACATTGGGACAGCCACACTGGAGAGGACCAGGTGCCGATCAGTACAGTGTATGCCAGAGGATGTGTGAGGAGAAAGGAGGAACTCAAGGTTCGAGTCTGCGGAAGCCCTAGGGGTCAATACCATTAATGATTGGTGCGCCCCTCGCAAACTGGTTCCCTTCCTTGGAATGGGGCAGAGGAATATCTCCACCAGCTAGAGGAAACAGAAATCTCATTCTATGTCTTAATAAAGGCATCATCAAACAAGACTCTATTGTTCAGTCGCTAAGTCGTGTCTGACTCTTTCCAAGCCCACGGACTGCAGAGGCTCCTTTGTCCTCCACTATCTCCTGGTCACTCAAAGTCATGTCCATTGAGTCGGTGATCCTATCTAACCATCTCATCCTTAGCCGCCCCCTTCTCCTTTTGCCTTCAATCTTTCCCAGAATCAGGGTCTTTTCCAATGAGTCAGCTCTCCACATCAAGGGGCTAAAGTTTGGAGCTTCAGCTTCAGCATCAGTCCTGATGAATATTCAGGGTTGATTTCTTATAAACAGCCCTAAAACTTGGCTTACTGGCCTACAGCAAATGAAAGAGAGGTCCAGAACCTAGAAATTGAATAGTCAATTGCCAAGAGATTGGACAGACAGGATGTTCTTATTACAAGCTATCAAATTCAAGAAAACTCACCTGTGACAAAACTAACAGAACTAAATATGTGCAGGGGAAAAGGCTTGCTTCTCGAATACTATGGCAAAGAAGCAAGAATTTCTGGCTGCTGAGAGTTTCCTGTTCTGGAATGCTGATGATGTGAAACCAATTAGAGACAGGCTGATGATGGCTTTGTCTGTGCCCTTCCAGCTTCTAGCTGCACACAGGGAGGTCACAGGAAGCCGCTAGAGGCCTCTGCCCCAGGTTGAGGTCACCGAGATGCTTCTACTCTGTGCATGTTGGGTTCCTCCCTGGCTGCATTTTTATTTTTGGCTCAGGCAATGACCTCAGATATTTCACTAGGATTGAAATTCAGGCTTAGCTTGGTTGGATCTCTGACAAGGGAAAGACAGGCCCACAGAGCAGGGTGAGCTCTGGCTGATTTCCACTCAGTGGAGCCCATGACGAAAAGGGTGGGGCACAGAGTAAGTGCACATTATCAGGCATGTGTGTGCGGTTTGGGGTATGGCTGCTATGTAAGACGCCTCACAGCGTCACTAGTTATTATCGGTTTTTCTCAGAAACCAAGATGATTATTCAAATCTCTTGGCTAAGGGAGGTAGTTATTGGGGCCTGGTTATTTTCATGTTTGGGGTTGGTGTTTCCTTCTGTTCTTGAGTCAGTAAATGGATGTCAGCAAACAATTTATAATTTGCTTAAATAGGAAACCAGCCAGTATCATATACAGCATGTCTGTCTCTGTGTGTGTATGTGTGCTATGCCTGTACTTATATATCTATATATATGCTGTTTAGAAGAATACACAGAATATGTTACTAAACATTCAAAGGTAAAATGAATTAAATATGATTTAACTAGATAATACAATCTAATAGATTCATTCTTTTGAATGAATGAATGAATAAGCAAGCCTTGTGCTGGGATAACCAGAAATCCATTCCCCAGGTACCCCTCAGTTCTGGCCTCCCACTCCCCCCCCCCCCCGCCTCCCCCCCACCCAGAAGCCGGTGGGAGTGGGGAGGGAGACAACAAAGGGTCTGGCTCTTTGGAGAGTGAGGGCAGGGATGAACTGCATCTGGGTCCATCACATTTAGGGTTGATAACTGTGATTTTTTTTTTTTTTTTGGCTGGGGGGTAGGGAGGTGGGTAGTGAAAAGGTATCCCCTATAGTTTGATTGGAGTTCTATGAGACTAGAAAAGATCAAAGATCCAGTGCCTTTGGCTAAATGTCAGGCAGATTTAGGCAGTTATGTGCTAATTTGTAAAGCTATCCCAGTAGTTCTGAATTGTAAAATGCACAAATTAGATATTTAAATCAGACACCTATATGGCCCTTTGCCCCTATTTTTACATAAATTATCCTTAAAATAGCTCTCCTAGTTGTATTCCCTTTTTAAATAAGCCAGTCAGTAAATAGATAAACATGAAATGAAATAATAAAATAACTGGTGGATTCTCTGGTTCCAGAACTAGTAAATGGTGGGTCAACTTTGGCTGTGATTTCTGTCTTCTGACTTAATTCTAGCCCTCTCTCCACAGTTACTAGACACATGGCCCTTAAGTTACTTAGTATATCCCCAAATACCTGCTAAGACTCAAATCTGGGAAGAACAATTGGTATGCCCTGAAATGATCTTTTTATTTACCTTTTAATCCCTGAAGTTAATTAAGGAAGGTTTTTTTCCCCTGATTACAGCCCACAAAGCATTTGGCTTTCACAGGTCTTGCACTTTTAGTTTGTAAACCCAAGCTCAGCTAATACCTTTGACAAGAGCTTTACTGAAAATCTTGGCTTTGAAAATAGAATGTAAACAAGTGTTAATTAATTCATTTGCTAATTTTGCTACCCTACTGGGGACAGTAACTCACCATTATCTTTAGTGCTAATGCTTAATAAATGCTTCTTGCTAATTTGCAGGTGGTGACAGGACTTCTCGGTAATACTCCATGTATGTAAAATCATAATAGATTTGACCCGAATGAAATATCTTTTTGGAGATAGGGAAAAACTGGAATTTCTGACACTTCTAAGTTTTTTTTTTTAATGGTTCACCTGGCAGTTAATATCATTCTCAACAGACAAATGTCCATTACTTCAGGAAAATCTTGTTTTAATATTAGAAAAAGTAAACTGAAGGAGGATTTTAAAATTTTCTACAATTTTTGTGAACAGCTAGGATATATCACGATTGTAGCCATTAAAAAACCATAAATAAGAGCAATGGCTTTCTGTGAAAACCTCTAAAGTAGTTCAAAATATCTAAGAGTCCAAGAGATGTTTAGAAATATCTTGCTACATCTAAGATAAAGACAGTAAATATAAGAATATTATTAGGCTAATGCAGATTTAAAAAAATATATACAAAATTATCATATGTATATAGACTGCTGTTTAATTTACCAGCCTACCTTTAAAATATAAAACTGAAAAATTTAACTGTCAAGGTTTGAAGTAAAACCTCTTTAAAAGAAACAATAATTTATAAAGATAGATACCAAGATTCTGATGGGATTTACTAGTATTTAACATACTACATTTCAGTTCCTCAAGACACTTAATGGAACACAAATAAAAGAAACTGTCAAGCATGGGCACATTAGAAAAATGCAAAAAAGTTCAGAAGGTAAATCTAGTTTAAACAGTATGATTAGTTGCTTAGGAATAAGTTAAATGATGTAAATTTAAAAGGAGAAAGGCACTCAAATAAAAGACCCAAAGTGTTTTGTCATTACTTATTTCCCTATTTGTCTCTTCTCATCAATATAATTTTCTACAATACAGTATTACTTTATTTTCGAATACTCAATGTGTTCTAGGCCATTGGTTCTCAAAGTGTGGTCCCTGGACTAGCCAAACCAGCATCACCAGAGAATTTGTTAGATATGCAAATTATTGGGTTCCACGCCAGACTTACTAAATTATAAACTACAGGGTGGGGCTTGTTACTCTATTTTAACCAGCCCTCCAGAGAATTCTGATGAATAAAAAAGTTCAAAAACAACTGCTCTAGGCCAGTCATTTCCAAAGGCAGTTGCTCTAGTTGATATATTAGACAAAGCCATTCTATGTATTCTTGGGGTTCCCTGGTGGCTCAGATGGTACAGAATCCACCTGCAGTTTGGGAGACCTGAGGTTTGAACCCTGGGTCAGGAAGATCCCCTGGAGAAGGGAACAGCTACCCACTCCAGTATTCTGGCCTGGAGAATTTCACGGACAAGAAGCCTAGCAGGCTACAGTCCACAGAGTCACAAAGAGTTGGATATGACTGAGTGACTTTCACTTTTCATTCTAAATACTTAGAACAAAAACATGGACTTAGCAAAATGAAATAGGAAGTGATGTTAATTACTGTTTTTACATAGGACTTTACATTTCATGTCTATTAATATTTTCCTATAGCTGATAAGTAAGCATCTCATTTTATTTGCTTTTATCACAAAATGGAGTTGTTCTTATATTTATTGGCCACTTGCATATTTTTTCTGTATATTGGTTTGCGTCCTTTGCATTTTCTAATGACTTTTATAGATTTCTTTTTTTTATATTCAGGAAATTAATGCTTTGTCACATGTGTGGTAATATCTCTCCAAGTTTCCTGTTTACATTTGCCTTTATCTGTAAAATTTTAGGCATTTAACTTTTTTTTTTTTTTTTGGCATTTAACTTTAAAAAAATGTATTTAAAAGCATTTTGCTTTCATGGCTTCTGGATTTGTGTCAAGTTTAAAGAGACCTTCCCCATTTTAACATGATAAAAATATTCACCCTTCTTTTCTTCTAGTACTTTATGGGTTTTTGTTTTGTTTGTTTAATATATTAACATATTTGATCCATTTGGAATTTATCTTGACGTAAGGACTATGGTAAAATCCAACATTATTTTTCTTTCTCCAATGGTTATCTGGTTCCCAGTTCCTTTTATGGAATGATCCATTTTTGTGTTACTAATTTGCTGTGCTACCTTTATTGTGCATTAAATTTCCTTATAACTTGGATTTATCTCCATGCTTTCTGAAATCCTATTCCACTGATTTATTTTCCTATGCCAACACTATACTGTTTTATTTTTTAATTTTATTTTTAAAAATATTTTAATTTATTTATTTGGTTGTGCTTGGTCTTAGTTGTGGCATTCGAGATTTTCAGTCTTTGTCACAGCATGTGAGATTTTTAGTTGCAGTATGCAAACTCTTAGTTGCAGCATCTTGGGATCTAGTTCCCCGACCAGGGATCAAACCAGGGCCCCCTGCAATGGGAGCACAGAATCTTAGCCACTGGACCACCAGGGAAGTCCAAACAGTATACTGTTTTATAATACATTCGGATATCTGGTAAAAAACAATCTCCCTTCAAGTAAACAACTTTAGAAGTAATCTCAAGAGTTATAATTAACATAACTAATTAATTATAATTAATATAATCTAAAGAGTTAATCAATCTAAAGAGGGCTTCCCTCATAGCTCAGTTGGTAAAGAATCTGCCTGCAGTGCAGGAGACCTGGGTTCAATCCCTGGGACGGGAAGATCCCCTGGAGAAGGATATGGCAGCCCACTCCAGTATTCTTGCCTGGAGAATACCATGGACAGAGGAGCCTGGCAGGCTACAATCCATGGGGTTGCAAGAGTTGGACAGGACTTAGCAACTAAACCACCACCACTCCCCAAAGAGTTATAAGATTCTATCTTGACTCTATTAAGTTCAATGCTGCCCATCTTTATGTTTTTTTAAATGAAAAACTGTGAAGAAGGCTGAACACCGAAGAATTGATGCTTTTGAACTGTGGTGTTGGAGAAGACTCTTGAGAGTCCCTTGGACTGCAAGGAGATCCAACCAGTCCATTCTGAAGGAGATCAGCCCTGGGATTTCTTTGGAAGGAATGATGCTAAAGCTGAAACTCCAGTACTTTGGCCACCTCATGCGAAGAGTTGACTCATTGGAAAAGACTCTGATGCTGGGAGGTATTGGGGGCAGGAGGAGAAGGTCATGACAGAGGATGAGATGGCTGGATGGCATCACAGACTCGATGGATGTGAGTCTCAGTGAACTCTAGGAGTTGGTGATGGACAGGGAGGCCTGGCGTGCTGGGATTCATGGGGTCGTAAAGAGTCGGACATGACAGTGACTGAACTGAACTGAACTGAAATGAAAAAAGTTGAAATGTATATCATCAACTAATTAAATTTATATTATAATTTTATTTCTTGTATTTGCTGCTGCTGCTAAGTCGCTTCAGTCGTGTCCGACTCTGTGTGACCCCATAGACGGCCTCCCACCAGGCTCTACCGTCCCTGGGATTCTCCAGGCAAGAACACTGGAGTGGGTTGCCATTTCCTTCTCCAATGCATGAAAGTGAAAAGTGAAAGTGAAGTCGCTCAGTGTTGTCTGACTCCTAGCGACCCCATGGACTGCAGCCTACCAGGCTCCTCCGTCCATGGGGTTTTCCAGCAAGAGTACTGGAGTGGAGTGCCATTGCCTTCTCAATTTTATTTAAAAAGAGATGCAGCAGTATAAACATATCAGGTAATCAAGGACCAATTCTGACTTTTTTTCAGTCTTTAGATATTTGACATTTTGAACATCTCAGTTATTTATTTATTTTTATTTTTATACAGTGACAAAAGTATTAACTTTTGGTGGGTTAAACTAATAGACTGTGTACATGTTTATTAGATTAGAAAACATGGTTTAACTGTTCAATAATGTATAAGGTTTTAGCCTAGTGTGCTTGAACCAAACGTGTTGAAAAAATAATCTAATAATGCGTAAAACACTGAGAGAAAAATGCATGAAAAACATGCTTTTTTTTTTTAGCAGCTCCTTTCATTCAGTGAGAACATTATTTGAAAATTTCACTTCCAGTCTACATATTAGTAAAAGCTGGATGGGGATGGAACCCAGGTCTCCCACATTGCAAGCAAATTCTTTACCATCTGAGCCACCCAGGGAAGCCCAAGAACACTGGAGTGGGTTGCCATTCCCTTCTCCAGGGGAGCTTCTGAACCCAGGAATCAAACTGGGGTCTCCTGCATTGCAGGCGGATACTTTACCAGCTGAGCTACCAGGGTAGCCCCTGAAACTGATAACACAGTAATAAAAAAATGTTATGAATAGTTATACTATGTACACAAGTAATAAGCAGACACATTAGACACCAGGAAGTCACTGCAAATTGTATTTCTTTCAACGCTGTGTATATTCACTCATAAGACAGGACTAGGGTGGAGAAGGCTAGAGGGTTGTATATCAGCAAAGGAAACTCTCAAGGGGAGCAATGTGGTCATTCACTGGGAGAAGCCAGTGGGTGCCTTTCGCTTAGGTCTGGTTAACAACGTGCTTGCTAACTAATAACTAAGCCTTTCAGTGTCTCTGGGTGGTGATTTGGGCAAGCCCTCTAGACCCCTCAGTGAGAAAAACTGAAGCAGGAAACTTTTGTGGGGTTAGGTGGGGAAAAGGGTTAAGAACTGCTCTTAGGTACTTCTAAGCATTAGGGTTTGCCCGATTAGGTCTATCTTTTTCTTTTTTTAAATTTATTTATTTTTTGGCTGTGCTGTGCAGCTTGTGAGATCTTAGTTCTCTGTCCAGGGATTGAGCCTGAGCCCCCACACTGGAAGCAAAGAGTTTAACCACTGGACCACCAGGGAAGTCCCAGGTCTCTCTTTACTAAATAGTGGACCTTACGTAACTCTCAGGAAAGAGGAGGAAGGCAAAAGTCACCTTTCATGCTTGCTGCTTTGACATTCACATCACTTGTGTTCCTTAGCCCCTGGGCTGGTGCCTCTTTCTGACTGCATGAAAATCATGCCATGCCTCAGGTTAACTCAGGCTTCACTCTTCTACCCTAATGTCATCCTACCCAACTCCACCCCTTGTCTTCCCAGGGAAATTCTGCTTGTTTCTTCATTCCCATTTCTGAAGTTTTTCTTCCCAATCACTGATATAAGCTGCTTTCCTACCTAAGTCTTTTAATTTAAATTTCCTTTCTCTCCACCACCTCCTTCTAGCAAAAGAATGCGTCAACTCCCCTCTTAAAGAAGAGCTTTAAGATACTTCAACTTCCCCATGTTCAACCCTAACTAGATCTTTTAGCTTAAGTTACCTTACTTCAAATTAGTGGCTTCCAATGTTTCCAGTGCAGTCTTTAAACCAGTCACTGATTCATTATTTGCAAGCCAGTCTACTATGTTACCAGTTTTATAAAAGGCATTTCCGTTTTTCACATGAATTATTTTTTAAAAAATATTTACTTGGCTGTTTTGGCTCATGGGATCTTCGTACGTTGTGTCACGTGGGATCTCTTGCACATGGACTCTAGCTGTGGTGTACGGGCTCAGTTCCCTGACCAGAGATCGAACCGGCATCCCCTGCACTGCAAGCCGGATTCGTAACCACTGGACTACCAGGGAAGTCTCATGAATCACTTCTTTTAATACTCTCTTTCCCTGTTCTCTCATCAAAAAGTTCTTCCCATTAATTTTGGTGAGAGCACGCACCCCCACCCCCATCCATCAACAGAAGTCAGTGAAACTAGCTAGCTAAGGATACATAGTAAGTAGTCTTTTACCCTCACCCTCCTAGGATGCTTTGTGCCTCCCTCAAACTTCAGGCAAGTGCTGATAACACAGTGAGGCAGAAAGGATACTGTACTATTTGACAGCCTGAATCTCCAACTACCTATGGGAATGGTATTGTAGGGGATGCTGGCATCCATGGATGGTGGAGTGGAATGGGGAAGGGGAGTGTGTTGCAGGGTGTGGGGGCGATGCGTAAATGATTGCTAAGCTCCCCAAGTTCTATGCTCTGATACAATTCAGTCTAAAGAGCAACTTTTGTACAGAGTGCAAAGGTCTATGAACTGTGCCTTTAACTCTGTTTTATGTACTATGAGAGAATCAGGAACCAAGCAGACGATTATTAATGGTAGCTATAGGTGGCATAGGCAGATGTTTGCTGATGCAGCATTGAGTGGTTTAATATTCAAAATACTGAAAGGATTTCATAAAGATATGATAACGCTCATTAGATGCTGAAATAAGAACAAGAAAACAACTTTAACAGGATACTATTTGTACTTCTATAGTTGGATGAAAAAAGTCTCCAACCATCATGAACATATACTGACAAAACCAAGATACTATTGTACCTCTTGTAATTCTAAAGTATAAAAACAGTTCATTTCAAAACATATTGCTCAGTCTGAAAAGTCAACATTTTTTATATGGAAAGGTAAATACTCTTTCTCTTCTCCATTGTGTATTCAGGTTACTTATTTACAGTCCCACAGAGAAGGAAAAAGCACACACTAAGAAGTGACCTAAAAGATATTTTGAAAATTAAGTTACCTGGGTAGCTTAGCAAAGCTCAAGTTTTTGACAGTGAAGTCTCCACTGGGCCAATAAAACACATCTGCCCCTAATATATAATTGAATGTTAGCGATCACTTGATAAAAGTCAGATATCTTGGCAATGTCTACATTTAAGCAGGCAAATTCCCTGAAATGAGCTTAAAAGCTGTTTAAAATAAAATAGGTAAGTACAGGTTTGAAAAACCAAAGTAAAATAAACCATTCATTCATAAATTATTTATTGAGCATTGATATTAAGAAGAGATGGCAAGAATACACAGAAGAACTGTACAAAAAAGATCTTCATGACCCAGATAATCACAATGGTGTGATCACTGACCTAGAGCCAGACATCCTGGAATGTGAAGTCAAGTGGGCCTTAGAAAGCATCACTTACGAACAAAGCTAGTGGAGGTGATGGAATTCCAGTGGAGCTATTTCGAATCCTGAAAGATGATGCTGTGAAAGTGCTGCACTCAATATGCCAGCAAATGTGGAAAACTCAGCAGTGGCCACAGGACTGGAAAAGGTCAGTTTTCATTCCAATCCCAAAGAAAGGCAATGCCAAAGAGTGCTCAAACTACCGCACAATTGCACTCATCTCACATGCTAGTAAAGTAATGCTCAAAATTCTCCAAGCCAGACTTCAGCAATATGTGAACCGTGAACTTCCTGATGTTCAAGCTGGTTTTAGAAAAGGCAGAGGAACCAGAGATCAAATTGCCAACATCCGCTGGATCATAGAAAAAGCAAGAGAGTTCCAGAAAAACATCTATTTCTGCTTTATTGACTATGCCAAAGCCTTTGACTGTGTGGCTCACAATAAACTGTGGAAAATTCTTGACGAGATGGGAATACCAGACCACCTGATCTGCCTCTTGAGAAATTTGTATGCAGGTCAGGAAGCAACAGTTAGAACTGGACATGGAACAACAGACTGGTTCCAAATAGGAAAAGGAGTATCTCAAGGCTGTATATTGTCACCCTGCTTATTTAACTTCTATGCAGAGTACATCATGAGAAACGCTGGACTGGAAGAAACACAAGCTGGAATCAAGATTGCCAGGAGAAATATCAATAACCTTCAGATATGCAGATGACACCACCCTTATGGCAGAAAGTGAAGAGGAACTCAAAAGCCTCTTGATGAAAGTGAAAGTGGAGAGTGAAAAAGTTGGCTTAAAGCTCAACATTCAGAAAACGAACATCATGGCATCCAGTCCCACCACTTCATGGGAAATAGATGGGGAAACAGTGGAAACAGTGTCAGACTTTATTTTTCTGGGCTCCAAAATCACTATAGATGGTGACTGCAGCCATGAAATTAAAAGACACTTACTCCTTGCAAGGAAAGTTATGACCAACCTAGATAGCATATTCAAAAGCAGAGACATTACTTTGCCAACAAAGGTTCGTCTAGTCAAGGCTATGGTTTTTCCTGTGGTCATGTATGGATGTGAGAGTTGGACTGTGAAGAAGGCTGAGCACCAAAGAACTGATGCTTTTGAACTGTGGTGTTGGAGAAGACTCTTGAGAGTCCCTTGGACTGCAAGGAGATCCAACCAGTCCATTCTGAAGGAGATCAGCCCTGGGATGTCTTTGGAAGGAATGATGCTAAAGCTGAAACTCCAGTACTTGGCCACCTCATGCGAGGAGTTGATTCATTGGAAAAGACCCTGATGCTGGGAGGGATTGGGGGCAGGAGGAGAAGGGGACGACAGAGGATGAGATGGCTGGATGGCATCACTGACTTGATGGACGTGAGTCTGAGTGAACTCCAGGAGTTGGTGATGGACAGGGAGGCCTGGCATGTGCGATTCATGGGGTCACAAAGAGTCGGACACGACTGAGCGACTGATCTGATCTGATCTGATCTGATTCTAGACATAGAGGATGGAGCAGTGAGCAAAACAAGAGTCCCTTAAGAATCCTACAGTATTTCTAAATGGTGGACTGAATCAATATTTGAATTTATATCTTAATCCCTTTGGGTGGATTGTATTAAAAAAAAGCAGTCAACTTCCCTGAAAACATCATGACAAACTATCAAGAGACTAATACAAAATGGACCTGAAGTAAAGCTCTCACAAGCTCTTACTTCTTTGGTCAATAAGAGCTTAAAACAGTGTCGTATGCCTGCTATGTAGAGGGGTAGGGGATGGCTTGTTGAGGGTCACAAAGCAACTGAGTGGCAGAGTTAGGAATGACATCTAGACTTTCAAGTCATCAGTCCAGTGATTTTTCTGAGGACTGCTGCTGCTGCTGCTGCTGGTAAGTCGATTCAGTCATGTCCAACTCTTTGCGACACCATAGGCGACAGCCCACCAGGCTCCCCCATCCCTGGGATTCTCCAGGCAAGAACACTGGAGTGGGTTGCCATTTCCTTCTCCAATGCATAAAAGTGAAAAGTGAAAGGGAAGTCGCTCAGTCGTGTCCGACTCTTAGCAATCTCATGGACTGCAGCCTACCAGGCTCCTCCGCCCATGGGATTTTCCAGGCAACAGTACTGGAGTGGGGTGCCATTGCCTTCTGAGGACTAGCCTGCCTCTATTTATTAAGTGGATCTTCACAATTTTAGAGCCAGTTACATTTTTTTTCCCTGTAAAATTACCCATTAGTGAAAATATATAGGTTAAATATGACTATTTTCCTGGTTCTACTATGATGTGATAAAAAGACTGGATACAATCTCAGTTTTATTAAAAAATATATATGCATACATGAGTATGGAGAATTCTCTTCATTATATTTTTATGTACTTTAAGCATTTTCTATAATGAACATCAATCACTTTTACAGTTGGAAAGGTAAAACAGGAGTTTTAAATAACTTGCCCCTACTCCAAACCACAAAAAATTAGGTTAACTGAAACGCTTAGAGAAAAGATGATTAACACAATGTTAACCAGACACGTAACCAGAAACTTGGTAAGAAATGTGTCTGGGGGAGACAACAGCCATCTATTCAAGTGACCAAATGGCTTCAAAAAACAATAGTGGCCTCACCAGCTAGGATTGTGTTTACAAATGCATGGTATTTATCAAGTGGCTTAATGGCATAAAGGGTCAGGTCAGCCCTGAGGATTACACAAAAGTCTTGCCTGTATCAGCAGACGTTCCGAAACATTTCAATGTGTGAATATAGGAGCCACGAGGCCAAGGTGAAATGTTATTTACCAAGTTACTCTTTGACCAAAGTTTAAAAGCCGAAACAACGAGCATTGTGCTGCAGTTTTTATCAAGGAGAACCTTTACTCACTCAATAAATACACTGAAGAGCAGGCAGTCATGTAGCCTAAGAGGAGCAGAATTCCATCTTGTAGGTCAGTCTCCTTCTGCCCCTCACAAAATCTGTATGCTCTCTGGGCTTCAGTGTTTCTACGCTAAAAATGTTGACATGGTCTCTACAGGTCCTTCCATCTTTGTTAGCTTTGATTCTAGAACGCAGGCAGGGGAGTTAGAGAACTATGGAGAAAGTTCTTTAATATGCTCTTCCTCAACACCAGAGGGAGAGAGAGAGTGGGGGAGAGAGAGAGAGAAAAAGAGAGAGAGAGAGGGAGAGGGAGAGAGAGAGAAAGAGATAATAGAGCAAGAGAGAGAAACACTAAGCAGATGCAAACCACCGGTTCCTCAGCAAAGGCACCTAGGAGGAGTCGTCCAAATTCCCTCGAGCTGCTGGGAGAATCCCACACCTCATTACAATACTTGCTGAGTGGCTGCGTCCCAAGAAAAGCCACAGAAAGGAAATATCATTAAAAAAAGCGTATATGCATTGGGGGGAAGCTGTTCCCTCCCTAACACCCGACTCAGCCAAGGCTGTTGTTCCCTATTGTTGAACAGGATGTAACAGGACTGCCAAGCACAGCCCAGGAACCTGCTAATTAGGTGCACCGACAGTGTTTGTTTTGGAACCATTTACCAACAGAGGAATGTGTCAGGCTGATTAATGAAAAAAGGGTATGTAATGTATGTGTATTCGAGTCCAGATGAGGGTATAATCCAGGTATTTGGTCTGTTTGTGCAGGGACTCACAGAAACTGAAGGCTGAGCAAATTGGAAGCTATGAGGGAAGACCAGCGTCTGCGTGGTGCTTCTCCCGCCTCCTCCTGCGGAGTTTTCTCCTACTCCCCTGACTCCCACCAAAAGATTCCTGCCCAAACGTGAAACTCTCTTTCATGAAATGACAAAACTCTAATGGGTTGCCCAGAAAAATGGAAGAGCCTTTGTAAGGTCGCTGACAGATTCCGAGTTTGATAATTTTCTAGGCACGGTAAGTGGCAACTTAGGCAAAGCCATCTCCACAGTTACCTTCCATGAACAAATCAAAGGAAACTAGGGCGGTGGGAAACACAGCTCTTAATGGACTGTTGAAGATGTGCTAAGAACTGCCCATCTCAGCATCTTCTATGTGAAGAAGTAATTCTATAGTTCATAATAAAGCAGTTTTCTTTCTCTAGTTTTAAACAAACCTTTTAAAGGTTGGACTATACAGTTAGTTACTTGAAGCTTCATGTCTTGATGAAGCTTAAAGAAGGGCAGAGGGTGCCAAGACAAAGAACAAAGGCCATGTCCCAACAAGTTCAGGTCCTGAGGGGCAGGATGATGTGAATTGCAATGAGATGCAAAATGACAAAGGCCAATTCCAGAGGTCAAGGTGTTGGGAGGAGTCCCTGTGCTCTTCAGTACAAGCTAGACATTTCTGGAGTTTGGCCAAAATGGATGAAAGTGATGGGGCTTGAACTGAATTCTTTAGGAGACTTTTTTTCTTTCTTCTGTAAGCTAACCGGACAAAGGGCTTGCCAGATGGCTCAAAAAGCAAAGAATCTGCCTGCAATGTGGGAGACCTGGGTTTGATCCCTGGGTTGGGAAGCTTCCCTGGAGGAGGGCATGGCAACCCACTCTAGTATTCTTGCCTGGAAAATCCCCGTGGAGGGAGGAGCCTGGCAGGCTACAGTCCATGGGGTCACAAAGAGTCGGACACCACTGAGCAACTAAACACAGCACAACTTGACAAAATAGATTTTAAAAGTGAAAAAGAGGATAAGGCCTCTTAGAAACTCACTCACTATGGGCTGTTCCATTCGGCCAGTGTTTGTTCTCAATAGACTACTGTACGGAATGTTCTGTGAATGTGTGCAGACTGGATGTGGTGTCAGAGTACGTTAACTCAACCGGTAAGAGTTTGGTGTTGGTAAGATCAGGGTCCTGTATGCAATCGTGGTTTCTTGAAGGAGGGGAGGAAGTTGCTAACTACTAGCTAACACTCAGTCTGCTTCTCCAAGTCCCTAGTGCTTTAACAAAACATGTAACCCTTTCAGAAGACTAACCAGGGAGCCACAGATGCCCTAACACAGGAAGAACACATGCTCGGGGATGCCTTCCCAGGACAAGGGCATGTCATCACTTTCCCTAGGCCAACACTCATGCCAGAGAAATACTTGAAATGATAGATCAGCTGCTTCAACCTTATGTAGAAAGCTGCAGTGTTAGTTCAGACTTAAACTATGTTCCTCTGAGTGTTAGTCGTTCAGTCACGTCCGACTCTTTGCAACCCCATGGACTGTAGCTCGCCAGGCTCCTCTGTCCATGGGATTCTCCAGGCAAGAATACTGGAGTGAGTAGCCATTCCTTTCTCCAGAGGATCTTCCCAACCCAGGGATTGAACCTGGGTCTCCTGCATTGCAGGAAGATTCTTTATTGACTGAGCAACCAGGGAAGCCCAATGCTCCTCTAGCTTCATAAGTATTTTTTCCAGGTTTATTGAGATATAGTTAACATATAATATTGCATTAGTTTCAGGCATACAATATGATAATTTGATGTAGGTACATGTTGCAAAAGGATCACCACAATAAGTTTAGCTAACTCCATCACCTTACATAGTCACAATTTTTTTTTTCTTGTGCTGAGAACTTTTAAGATATATTCTCTTAGCAACTTTCAAATATATGACATAGTGTTGCTATCTCCAATTCAATCTCTGGATTGGGAAGATCTTCTGGAGGAGGAAATGGCAACCTACTCCAGCATTCTTGACTGCGAAATTCCAAGGACAGAGGATCCTGGTGGGCTACAGTCCATAGGGTAGCAGGGTCAGACATGACATAGCGACTAAGTCTGCTGCTGCCAACACCACCATGCTATACAGTATTCATCTTATAAACGGAAATCTGTACCTTTGACCCCCTTAACTCATTTTGCCCACTCCATACCCACCACCTCTGGCAACTGCTAATCTGCTCTGAGTTTGCTTTTTTAGATCCCACATTATAGGTGATATCATACAGTATCTGTCTTTCCCTGTCTGACTTTTTTCACTTAGTGCCAGTATTATAAATTCTCTTAACTAATCACTGCAGATGGTGACTGCAGCCATGAAATTGAAAGATGCTTACTCCTTGGAAGAAAAGTTATGACCAACCTAGACAGCATATTAAAAAGCAGAGACATTATTTAGCCAACAAAGGTCTGTCTAGTCAAAGCTGTGGTTTTTCCAGTAGTCGTGTATGGATGTGAGAGTTGGACTATAAAGAAAGCTGAGTGCCGAAGAATTGATGCTTTTGAACTGTGGTGTTGGAGAAGACTCTTGAGAGTCCCTTGGACTGCAAGGAGATCCAACCCGTCCATTCTAAAGGAAATCAGTCCTGAATATTCATTGGAAGGACTGATGCTGAAGCTGAAACTCCAATACTTTGGCCACCTGATGCAAAGAACTGACTCATTTGAAAAGACCCTGATGCTGGGAAAAATTGAAGGCAGGAGGGGAAGGGGATGACAGAGGATAAGGTGGCTGGATGGCATCACCGACTCAATGGACATGAGTTTGAGTAACCTCTGGGAGTTGGTGATGGACAGGGAGGCCTTGTGTGCTGCAGTCCTAGCGTCACAAAGAGTCGGACACGACTGACTGAACTGAACTAATCAGTTTTTTAAAAAAGCTCTGTCAGTATTCTTAATGAACACACATAACATACTTGGGAGAGCTGAACCAAACAGTAAATAGTTATGGGATGTTTACTATATGAAACCCACCAAATTCATGTGGTGGTGGTTTAGTCACTAAGTCATACCCGACTATTAAGACACCGTGGACTGTAGCCTGCCAGGCTCCTCTGTCCATGGGATTCTCTAGGCAAGAGTACTGGAATGGGTTGCCATGTCCTTCTCCAGGGGATCTTCCTGATCTAGGAATTGAACCGGGGTCTTATGCGTTGCAGGCAGATTCTTTACTGAGCTACGAGGGAAACCAAATTCATGTATTAATGTGTAATGTTCTTATAGTACTCTACATCAAAAGTGAAAATGAAAATCAAAATGTTAATTGCTCAGTTGTATCCAACTGAGTCACCCTATGGACTGTAGCCTGTTGGGCTCCTCTGTCCACGGAATTCTCCAGGCAGGAATACTGGAGTGGCTAGCTATTTCCTTCTCCAGCGGATCTTCCCAACCCAGGGATTGAACCAGAGCTTCCCTTGTGGCTCAGACGGTAAAGAGTCTGCCTGCAGTGTGGGAGACCCGGGTTTGATCCCTGGGTCAGGAAGATCCTCTGGAGAAAGAAATGGCAACCTATTCCAGTACTCTTGCCTGAAAAATCCTATGGATGGAGGAGCCTGGCAGGCTATAGTCCATGGGGTCACAGAGTCAGATGTGACTGAGTGACTTCACTTTCTTTCTTCTTTTCCTGCACTGCAGGCAGATTCTTTACCATCTAAGCCACCAGGGAAGCCCATTCCATATCTAAATACAGCCCCAAATGGGAGTGGGGTCATTAAATCTTAAAGTGCAATGTTTTCCATACTGGAAAACCTCTGGGGATGGCTTGTCTGTGACATGAAAAATTCAACACGGCTGAATGGATCAGATTGAAAGGATGGAACTGATTTATGATAGCTGGTATATTTTGTTAAGTCTTATGTTAAAATGCATGCTGAGTATTATCTAAGAGGAAGCATTTATGTCCTTGTGATGTGGAAACATTTCAAGATTGAGGACTGGCACCTTCATAGACCTGTGTGAAGGAGGATGGCCTCCTTAGCAGCATTCTGTCCTTAGTAACAAAAGAAGATCAGTGATATACAGAGATATTGGCAAGAAAGCTGGATAGAAGGTAATTTTAAGATTAAAAAAAAAACACACACCTAAGTTCTGGGTCATTCTGTGGGTTTATGTGACTTTTTTGCTTTTATACTGATTGCTTTCCCTTACATCTTAGGGCTGTTATCGGTCTAATCTTCTGATTTGTCTTTCAGAGAATTTAGAACCCTTATTGCTTACTCTCCATCAAGAAGGCTGTGTTTTGTCATTCCTCCTTCCTCAGGATGTAGACCTGGACCTTTGTTTTCACAGAAGGTCCCTCTCTCCTAGAGCTGAGCTCTCTTTTCAGTCCTCTACAGGGGTAAATGCTGGATTAGGCTCAAGTAAAGCAGTTTTGTGATTCTGGATCTTTCTACTGTATTCAAAATCTTGCAACCTGAATTTCAGTGTTTTCCTATTTAAAGGAGAGAGGTATGTATTTAATCTGGGATGTCCCTTCCTAAAACTGATAAAGGCACGCCCTCATTCCACAGGTACCCCCGGCTGCACATGGCCTGCCCCGGCTGCACAGAGGGGGAAGCCTGGCTGCGGTCCCCTTTCCCAGCTCCCCCGCCCCCTCAGGATAGCCCTTTGGGGGTTCACAAAACAAAGGCAGAGCTTTCCCCCAGCCCAATCTAACTCCAGCTCACTGCTCCAAGTATATAAAAAAAAAATCCAGGTTGGCAAATAAAGGGAAAATTGTAAAGAACAGTTTTGCGAGGAGGTTTCTTTAATAACAGGTACATACGATTTTCAAATTTCTTTTAGGGGGTATGCTGCAAAAACAGTTTGAAGACTATAGGTACAGAAAAAAACAGTGATGTACAATGAAAAAAGCACAGATTTTAGAGTCAGATATATCTGGCTTCATGTTTTGGCTTTATCTCTTGGGCCAAGTTAATTGCCTCCTCTGAAACTAGGTTTCCTCATTATAAAAATGGAGGTAACAATACTTCCTCAGAGGACTGGTAGAAGAATTAAATGATGAGATATGAAAACTGCTGGCACTAGTAAGTATTAGTGCGATTCCCCTACAAGCCCAGAATAGTGGCTATGTCAGCGAGAGGTGCTGTTCTAAAAATTAATACTAGGGTTTTATTTCTAAATTATACATTTTTGAAGTTTCCTTCTGCAGAACAATTTATTTAATAAGGAAAAGAAAGTCTTAAGAGTTGACCAATGTTTGATAATGTTGTTGTTTAATCACCAAGTCATGTCCAACTCTCTTGTGACTCCATAGACTGTAGCCCGCCAGGCTCCTCTGTCCATGGAATTTTCCAGGCAAGAATACTGGAATGGGTTGTCATTTCCTTTTCAAGGAGATCTTCCCGATCCAGGGATCGAACCCACATCTCCTGGATTGGCATGCAGATTCTTTACCACTGAGGCACCTGGGAAGTCCTGGTGATATATGGCCATAATCAAATAAGCATGTTAGAACTGGGTATATGCTGATACTGAAGTGCATAAATCAGTGCTTTAGAGCTCAACGTGGAGTTTTCTCCTCTGTTTGGAAATTGTGGAACATCTTTCTACTCACAATGCATGTCATTCCCCTTAGTGGAACCCCAGGTCGACCCCCTCCACTGTGGCTCCTCCCACATGTGAACGCAGCTGCCTGGTGGCTTGTCTGTCTCTTACTGGAGACTGTCAACTATTTGTGAGCAAGGAGCACGCCGGGTTCACTTTGTGTCTCCAGAACCCAGCCCAGTGCACAAACATAATATGCTCAGTGAATCATTTATTGAAGGAATGAATAGTTCTAATGCTTGTGGAATGTTCTTTACTGAATTGTAATTATGTTGTTCACATGATAGTTGGGTCTGAAAGGATATTAAATATAGTTCTGAGGGCACAGGGGTGCTGGATTTAGCAAGATGGTTTAGATACGTATGTGGTAACAATTTCACTAAAACTAAATTTCTAGCATTTTCACGTATAGATTTTTAAAACATATTTTACTATGGAAAATGTCAAACATATTCAGAAAGTAGAGAGGATAGTATAATAAACCTCTGCATACCTATCACCTAGTTTCAATGATTATCTCGTTCATCTATATTTATCTTCTCCCTCCCACCATCAGATTATTTTGAAGCAAATCTGATTTATTATCACTTCATCTGTAAAGATTTCAGTTATACATAGATTTTAAAATTTATCCCACTATTCAAATTTATTTTTATTTATGTATGTGTATGTTGCTCAGTTGTGTTCAACTCTTTGTGACCCCATGGACTGTAGTCTTCCAGGCTCTTGTCCATAGAGTGTTTCAGGCAAGCATACTGGAGTGGATTGCCATTTCCTTCTCTGGAGGATCTTCCTGACCCAGGGATTGAACCTGGGTCTCTTGTGCCCCCTGCATTGGCAGGTGGATTCTTTACCACTAGCACCACCTTTACTTAGTACACCTTTATAGATATGTTTTAAATCTGCAACTCTATTTCTGATTATAGTTTTCCTTCAGTAAATCTTTTATTAGGGTTTGTTTGTCCTTTTCCATTGACATGTATAATCCACTCCCAGCATTTAAGTGGAAATTGAACCCCATGAGAAAGCTCAGCAGGTTCCTGGAAAGTATTATGAACCTGGAGTTCCAGGAAGGCTCAGAGCTCCTTCAGACTCAGACATCTGTGCAAGCAAGTTAAGGGAACTGAATCTGACTAAGGGAGAAACAGAGGATTCCGACTGTATTCCTTCCTACAGGGTAAAGGCCTTATGAGCCCATGGCCGTGCAATGTGGTCATTTTGGTTGTGAGAATCCAGCATCTTGGATCATGACAACAGGTATCTTAGAGAAGGGATTCTTTCTCCTGCATATGACTCAGAATCACATGGGGAGTCTTTGAAGATACTGATTCTGGGGATTTAAATAAGCCAGATCTCACAGGAGATTCAAATGTGCAGTGAGAGGAGCACCTCCATCCTGCAAGAGACAAGTACCAAGACTGAGGGCTCTAAACATGTGTGCACCCCAGCACCCTGATTTTGGTTTCTAATATTCTCTATTAAAAAGGAACCGGGGCCCCCTGAAGAAATGGCTGCTTCTATGATTAGGGCAGGAATTATATAAGATGAGCTGGAAGCATTGGGCAGTGCTAGAAAGTAGGGAACTGCTCAACACCAAAACCTCCATAATCAACTATGATATGCCAAGGAGCCATAGGAGCCAACTGAGAGTTAAATGGCTAAAACTGGAACAGTTTGAGTAACACAAGTAAATGGTATTGGATAACCCAAAGTACAAAATAAATACTTTTTATTTATTTTATTTATTTTGGGCTCCCTGGTGGCTCAGATGGTAAAGAATCTGCCTGCAATGCAGGAGATCCAGGTTCGATCCCCTGGAGAAGGAAATGGCAACCTACTCTAGTATTCTTGCCTGGAGAATTCCATGGACAGAGAAGCCTGGTGGGCTACGGTCCATGGGGTCACAGAGAGTCAGACACGACTGAGGGACTAACACACACACACACATAAAATAAATATGCATGAGTCCATACTGATATGAATAAATAATTGAAAAAATAAATGGGAAATAAGAAACAAATCTCTTAGGCAGAAGAATTCCAAATGACTTTGTACATATTCCACTTATATAAGTCCCCACTGCTTAAGTGTGGGTCAAACATACTGACTTCCAGAAGGAAAGTATAAAAAGGAGATGGGAGTGGGTGGGGGGATGAATAACTTTGACGTGGAGACACAAAAACTATAGTGATCAGTCATGTTCATAGTATGTATCCATGATATGATATCATGATGAAAATGACACTACCTCTTTGTTCTTCCTCCCAAACATACAGAACCTGGTATAATCATAAGACAGACAATAAGTATGTCCCAATAGAAGGACTGTACAAAATACCTGACCAGTACCCTGCAAAACTGTCAAGGCCATGAAAACAAAGTCTGAAAGACTGGTACCACCACGAAGCAGAGAATGATGAAGCAATTAAATGTAATGTGACATTCTGGAACAGAAAGATGACTAGGTAGAAACTAAGGAAATCAGAAAAAAAAAAAGCCTATGGATTTCAGCTAATAATTGTATATCAATATTGGTTCATGAATTGTAACAAATGTACCATACTAATGTAAGGTGTTAATAGTGAAAACTGGGTATGGAACATAAAGGACTTTTCTGTACTATCTTTGTGATTTTTCTGTAAATCTAAAGTTGTTCTAATAAAGTTTATTAAAACTTTTCAGCTTTGACCTTTGAGCCAAATGTTCTGCTGAATGAACTGTTTTAACAGGTTTTATTTTTTAGGATAGGGCTTCCCTGGTGGCTCCCCAGTAAAGAATCCACCTGCTAACACAGGAGATGTAGGTTTGATCCCTTGGTCAGGAAGATACCCTAGAGAAGGAAATGGCAACCTGCTCTGGTGTTTGCCTGGAAAATCCCATGGACAGAGGAACCTGGCAGGCTATAGTACACAAGGTCCCAAAGAGTTGGACACAACTTAGCAACTAAATGACGACAACATTTTGAAGGTTCAGATTTACAAGAAAACTGAGTAGGTAATACAGAGTTCCCATATTATGACTGACCTCCAGTTTTCCTGATTATCAACATCTTGCATGGAGAAGGCAATGGCACCCCACTCCAGTACTCTTGCCTGGAAACTCCCATGGACGGAGGAGCCTGGTAGGCCGCAGTCCATGGGGTCGTTAAGAGTCCGACACGACTGAGTGACTTCACTTTCCCTTTTCACTTTCATGCATTGGAGAAGGAAATGGCAACCCACTCCAGTGTTCTTGCCTGGAGAATCCCAGGGACAGGGGAGCCTGGTGGGCTGCTGTCTATGGGGTCGCACAGAGTCGGACACAACTGAAGCGACTTAGCAGCAGCAGCAGCAACATCTTGCGTTAGTGTAGTAGTTTGTTACAATTAATGAACCAATATTGGTATATTATTAACTGAAGTCCACAGTTTAAAATAAAGAGTTATTCTGTGTTGTACGGTTCTATGAATTTTGACAAACATATAATGTCATGTATGCACTATTACAGAATCATATAGAATAATCTCATTGCCCCCAAATTTCCTGTGCTTCACAGGAAATTCCTATTCATTCCTCTCTACCCCCTCTCAAGAGCCTGGTAATCATTGATTTTCTTATTGTCTGTATAATTTTGCCTTTTTCAGAATGTCACATACTTGGAATCATACAGTAAGTAACTTTTTCAGATTGGCTTCTTTCACTCAATAATATGCATTTAAGTTTCCTCCATGTCCTTTTGCGGCATAATAGCTCATTTCCTTTATCCCTGAATAATACTGCACTATATGGATAAACCACAGTTTCTTTATCCATCCACTTAGTAAAGGACAACTTGGTTGTTTCCAATTTGGGGCAATTAGGAATAAAGCTGCTATAAATACCCATGTGTAGATTTTTAAGTGAACGTAAATTATAAACTCATGTTATTTAAAGGTATATTGTTAATTTTCAAATATTTGGGTATTTTGCAGGTATCTTTCTATTATTGATTATAGTTTAATTTCATTATGGTCTGAGACATACTTGTATAAATTCTATTCTTTAAAATTTGTCCAGATGTGTTTAATGGCCCAGAATGTGATCTCTCTCTTAGTAAATATTCCATGTGAGCTTGAGAAGAATGCATATTCTGTTTTTGGATGGACCACATGAATTGACATGGATGTCCATTAGATTCACTTGGTTGATAGTGCTTTTCAATTACTATACATTCACTGATTTTCTGCTTATGGGATCTGTCAGTTACTGACAAAGGGGTGCTGAAGTCTCTAGCTATAATAATTATTACTTGCTCAGTTGTGTCTGACTCTTTGTTTCCCTATGGACTGCAGCCCACCAGACTCCTCTGTCCACGGGATTTCCCAGGCAAGAATACTGGAGTGGATTGCCATTCTCTTCTCCAGGGGATCTTCCCAACCCAGGGTCTCCCACATTGCAGACACCAGGGAAGCCCAACTATAATAATGGATATACTTAAATATAATTGTGGATTCATCTGTTTCTCCATGCAGTTGTTGGTTTTTGTCTCATGCATTTTTGACTCTCTGTTCATACACACTAAAGATGGTTTTTTATTAAGAACTGATCCAGTTATCATTATATAATGCCCCTCTTTATCATGGTGTAAAGAATTGGTATTATTTCTTCCAATATTCAACAAAATTCACCAGTGAAGCCATTTGACTTCTTCATGGGAAGAAGAAGAAAAAATTACTATTTCAATTTCTTGTTGAAGGCCTATTCATATTTCTATTTCTTCTTGAGTCAGTTTTGGTACTTTGTCTTTCTAGAAATTTATCCATTTAATCTAAGTTGTCTAACCTGTTGGCATGAAGTTGTTTATACTGCCTCTTAAAAATTCTTTTAACTGCTATACCCTTTTTCTTTCCTGATACTGGCAATCTGAATCTTCTCTCTTAATTTTTTGGTCAGCCCACCTAAAAGGCTATCAAGTTAGTTAATCTTTTCAAAGAACCAATTTGTGGTTTCATTGACTTATTGTTTTTCATTTCATTGATATCTTCTCTAATCTTAATTCTTTCTTTCCTCCTGCTTGCTTTGGATTTACTTTGCTTTTCATACGTTTCTTAAAGTGGAATTTTAGGTTATTAATTTGAGACCTTCTTTCCTCTTTTCTGATATAGGTGTTTATAGCTATAAATTTCTCTCAAAGAACCACTTAAGCTGCATTCCATACATTTTGATATTTTGTATTTCATTTTCACTCATTTAAAAATATTTTAGGGATGTCCCTGGCAGTATTTAAGACTTTGCCTTCCAATGCAGGGGTTGCAGGTTCAATCCCTGGTTGGGGAGCTAAGATTCTACATGCTTCACAGCCAAAAAACCCAAAACACAGAACAGAAGCAATATTGTAACAAATTCAATAAAGACTTACAAAATTATTTTAACATTTGATACATTAAAATGCTGAACTTAATGCTCTTAAAATTTTTTTTTAAATTTCTCTTGTGGTGGATTTCTTCTTTGACACATGTGTTTTTAGAGCACATTATTTAATTTCCAAATACTTTGGGGTTTTTCAAAATTTTTTTCTACTGGAGATCTTAATTCCATGTTTCAGAGAACACATCTGGTATGGTTTTAATCTTTTAAATTTATGAAGACTTCTTTTATGGCCCAGAATATATAGCATATTTAGTTGGAAGTATTTTTTTAATTTTTACTTTTTTATTAAACATTTTTTATTGCAGTATAATTCACATAAAACTCACTCTTTTAAAGTGTAAAATTCACTGCTTTTTAGTATATTCACAAGACTGTATAACCATCACCACTATCCAATTCTAGAACATTTGTATCACCCCCCCCCAATAAATCCATGCTCATTAGTAGTTATTCTCTTTCCCCCTTCCCCAGGCTCTAGGCACCTACAAATCTACTTTCTGTCTCTATAGATTTGTCTTTTGGGTACATTTCATATAAATAGAACATATATGGCCTTTTGTGTCTGGCTTCTTGCACTTAGCATAATGGCTTCAAGGTTCATCCACTCTGCAGCATTACTTCATTCCTTTTTAGATGGGATAATATTTCACTATGTGGATATATCACATTTTGTTTATCCAGTCATTAGCTGATAGGCATTTATATTGTTTCTAATTTTTGATTACTATGAATACTGTTGCTACGAACATTTGTATACAAGTTTTTGTGTGGTATACATTTTTAAGAAGTATATAATCTTTAGGCTATGAGCTAAATAACAGTACTCAGGAATCTGGAAGCAGAAGTGTGTGTGTGTGTGTGTGTGTGTGTGTGTATGTGTGTAGGGAATCTTATGTTTCTGTGTCTGTCTTTCTGTGTGTGGGACCTAGATGTTTACAAATAGTCTTTGGGTTTAAGAAGAGGCCAGAAGGGCTGAGTGGACTCTTAATATCTTAGCTTTACCACACATGCTTCAGCTCTCCCTGGCTAAGTGCCTCACCTTCTATTCTGAACCACAGAGTAAGTGAGCCCAGCAGGGTGGGAAATGAGCCATGACATTCATGCCCAGAGAAGCCAATGCACTTATGCACAAACAATGTATATTCCTATTATGCTTTTGGAATAAAAGGAAAAGTGATATGTATCATTTTATGACTCAAGAAACAGGCAACAGGAAAAACCCCGCTCTTAAGTCAGGGGAAAAAAGTCATCCATCAATCAATGGAAGTGATGATACCCAAATATTACTTTGGTTAGAAAAATAATCCCACATGGACTCCCACTTTTCTCTCCTTTGGATCCTAAAACTTCACCACTAGACTGTGGGGCATCTATAGAGAAGAGCGTGTGGCGAGCTAGACAGCTGTTCACCAATGTCCTCTGGTTTTCTTCCTAGTCATCCATCCAGTTTGGGGCTTCCTCTGAGACTACAATTTCCATAGCCTATCACTTGACCCTGGGATGGTTGTGAGAATTCTTCCACCCCCATCTTTATTCTAAAAAATGAAGCTGAATACTCTTTGTTACCAAATAAGGCAGATCTAGACTATGGTTTTTTTGCAACTTTGTTATATCATTCTGGATAAAGGAAGCATGGTGAGTTGGAAATAAAATAGGAAACCAAAGGGTAAAAAATATTCTCCAGGAAAACGGGAAATCTGATGCAGAGGCAGAGACAGAGACACAGTGCTTGACTAAAAGTTGGCCTGATCTGGCCCATTCACTGCATGTGACATATTCAGGTATACTGTTATAAGACAAGAGATTCCATACCTGCTTGTTGAAATATCCTCAAAAGGGTAGAGGATCTCTCCATTGTTACAGATTTCACAGATGAACCCCTTCTGGCTACAAAGACTGCAGCTGTACACATGCGAGGTGGCAAATTTAATGACCTTGCCCAAGAATGGAGCCAGCTTTCCCTCTATTACCTGCAGAAAGAGAAACAGAACAGGGAAGAAAGCAAATTTGTTGAGAACAAAAAGTCTTGTAGATGCAGGACTGGAATTCCTTTCCTTTACACAACAGGAAAACCTCTAATTATAATTTCTCAGCAACTCTGAGAAAGAAAAGACATAGTATTTTTGCTCCAAAAGAACTCTCTGGCTTAAACCACTGGGGGTTGAAAAATGAAGATGTTGAAAGTTCTTTTGTATTACTCTTTTTCTGTAGTGTGTTGTAGCGGATAGAGGACCAACAAACGGGGAAGCCTACTTTCATAGACACAGTTATGGTGTCATATACGAGGAGTGTGGCGGATTTCCCCAAACAGATTGAAAACACACAGGGTAACTACTGATGTAGAATTTTATGTTATGTTATATATTCAATAATATCTGTTTCCTAATGAGTTAATAGAATAGTTTTTTTTTTTTTTTTCCACCAGCTCACCTAAGAACATGTAACAAATGTGGAAAAATAGGTTTCTCTTGCTGCTGCTAAGTATCATAATAACAGATGTTGCAATTTGGCAGTCTGAGGACTATATTTAGCCTGAAGATGTTTTTTTTAAATCTCTTAGTGTTTAAAAAAATGAGCCAATTTAATAATTGGGGGGGGGTTACATAAAAATTCAGATTTTTGGCTTCTTTTGAAAAATCATTAGATCTGGCAAAACTAGGCCTGGATTCCAACATGATGATGATCCCGGCTGTGAGTAGAGGCTGCTGGCTCCTGCTGAGACATGTGCTCTTCAACTGACACTTGACTCCACAAGGTCCCAGTGTCTTGTCTTGAGTCTGCCTGCCTCCCATGGTCCTCTCCCCTCAAACATTCATGAGTTTGGAGCCGATGGTTCATCAGAGCCCCCCTCCCTTAACTAATAATGCACAGGCTTCAAAGACTTTAGCAGTTCCTATATTAACAAGATAAAATCTGCCTTTATTTCTCTCTTACTGAGGCATGTGCATATATATGCTGATTTTGATATAAGAAAAAAATGAAGATTGAATTTAATTTGGAAATAGCTGGAAATAGATGGATACTTTCAAATGAACCATAATTAAAATGAGAATTCTACATAAAAATAACATCTGAGAGCAGTAAATTATACTTAAAGAGATATTACAAGGTTGCTGCTGCTAAGTCACTTCACTCGTGTCCAACTCTGTGCGACCCCATAGACAGCAGCCCACCAGGCTCCCCATCCCTGGGATTCTCCAGGCAAGAACACTGGAGTGGGTTGCCGTTTCCTTTTCCAATGCATGAAAGTGAAAAGTGAAAGTTGAAGTCGCTCAGTCGTGTCCGACTCTTAGTGACCCCATGGACTGCAGCCTACCAGGCTCCTCCGCCCATGGGATTTTCCAGGCAAGAGTACTGGAGTGGGGTGCCCTTGCCTTCTCCGTTAAGGTAAACAAATAGTAGTGCTGATAATACAAAAGTAAAAGACTATAAGGAATATAAAAATGTATTCTGCAATTTCTTTACACACTAACAATGAAATATCAGAAACAGAATGTAAAAAACCACCCCTTTTAAAACCACATCAAAACAGCAAAATAAAATACTTACGAATAAACCCCACCAAGAAGGTGAAAGACTTATATACTGAGAACTACAAAACATTAATAAAGGAAATTGAAGATGATTCAAAGAAATAGAAAGATATCCCATGCTCTTGGATTGGAAGAATTAATATTGTTAAAATGGCTATACTACCCAAAGTAATCTACAGATTTAATGTGATCCTTATCAAATTAACTGTGAAATTTTTCACAGAACCAGAACTGATA
The DNA here is from genome assembly GCF_019923935.1 of Bubalus bubalis. Lineage (NCBI taxonomy): Eukaryota > Metazoa > Chordata > Mammalia > Artiodactyla > Bovidae > Bubalus > Bubalus bubalis. The sequence goes on from NC_059158.1 coordinate 148,317,134, forward strand.
ACCCTGAAATCTATTGGCCCTTCCCTGGTGGCTCAGACAGTAAAGAATCAGCCTGCAATGTGGGAGACCTGGGTTCAATCCCTAGGTTGGAAAGATCCCCTGGAAAAGGGAACAGCTATCCACTCCAGCATTCTTATATACTGAGAACAACAAAACATTAATAAAGGAAACTGAAGATGACTCAAAGAAATAGAAAGATATCCCATGCTCTTGGATTGGAAGAATTAATATTGTTAAAATGGCAATACTACCCAAAGCAATCTACAGATTTAATATGATCCCTATCAAATTACCTATGACATTTTTCAAAGAATCAGAACAGATAATACAAAAATTATCTATACAGAATGATAAAAAGCCCAGATTTCCCAAAGCAATCCTGAGGAAAAAGAACAAAGCAGGAAGCATAACTTTATCAGACTTTAGACAATACTACAAAGCTACAGTAATCAAAACAGTATGGTACTGGCACAAAAAGAGACATATGGATCAATGGAACAGAATAGAGAGCCCAGAAGTAAACCCACACACCTATGGTCAATAAATATTGACAAAGAAGGCAAGAATATAAAATGGGAAAAAAGACAGCCCCTTTAGCAAGTAGTGCTGGGAAAGCTGAACAGCTGCATGCAAATTAAATTTGAACACACCCTCACACCATATACAAAAATAAACTCAAAATGGGTTAAATACTTAAATATGACATAATACTCCTAGAAGAGAATATAGGCAAAACATTCTCTGACATAAATTGTACCCATGTTTTCTTAGGTTAGTCTCCCAAGGTAACAGATATAAAAGCAAAAATAAACAAATAGGACCTAATCAAACTTATAAGCTTTTGTACAGCAAACAAAACCATAAATAAAACAAAAAGATAACCCATAAACTGCAGAAGACATTTGCAAATGATGTTACCAACAAGAGCTTCAGTTCAGTTCAGTCGCTCATACATGTCCAACTCTTTTTGACCCCATGGACCACAGCACACCAGGCCTCCCTGTCCATCAACTCCCGGAGGTTACTCAAACTCATGTCCATTGAGTCAGTGATGCCATCAAACCATTTCATCCTCTGTCATCCCCTTCTCCTGCTGCCCTCAATCTTTCCCAGTATCAGGGTCTTTTCAAATGAGTCAGTTCTTTGGATCAGGTGGCCAAAGTATTGGAGTTTCAGCTCCAACATCAGTCCTTCCAATGAACACCCAGGACTGATCTCCTTTAGGATGAACTGGTTGGATCTCCTTGCAGTCCAAGGGACTCTCAAGAGTCTTCTCCAACACCACAGTTCAAAAGCATCAATTCTTTGGTGCTCAGCTTTCTTTATAGTCCAACTCTCACATCCATACCTAACCACTGGAAAAAACAGCCTTGACTATACAGACTTTTGTTGGCAAAATAATGTCTCTGCTTTTTAATATGCTGTCTAGGTTGGTCATAACTTTCCTTCCAAGGAGTAAGCATCTTTTAATTTCATGGCTGCAATCACCATCTGCAGTGATTTTGGAGCCCAAAAAAATAAAGTCAGCCACTGTTTCCACTGTTTCCCCATCTATTTGCCATGAAGTGATGGGACCGGATGCCATGATCTTAGTTTTCTGAATGTTGAGCTTTAAGGCAGCTTTTTCACTCTCCTCTTTCACTTTCAAGAGGCCCTTTAGTTCTTCACTTTCTGCCATAAGGGTGGTGTCATCTGCATATCTGAGGGTATTGATATTTCTCCCAGCAATCTTGATTCCAGCTTGTGTTTCTTCCAGCCCAGTGTTTCTCATGATGTACTCTGCATATAAGTTAAATAAGTAGGGTGACAATATACAGCCTTGACGTACTCCTTTTCCTATTTGGAACCAGTCTGTTGTTCCAAGTCCAGTTCCAACTTTTGCTTCTTGACCTGTATGCAGGTTTCTCAAGAGGTAGGTCAGGTGGTCTGGTATTCCCATGTCTTGAAGAATTTTCCACAGTTTATTGTGATCCACACAGTCAAAGGCTTTGGCATAGTCAATAAAGCAGAAACAGATGTTTTTCCTGGAACTCTCTTGCTTTTTCCATGATCCAGCAGATGTTGGCAATTTGATCTCTGGTTCCTCTGCCTTTTCTAAAACCAGCTTGAACATCTGGAAATTCAGGGTTCACATATTGCTGAAGCCTGGCTTGGAGAATTTTGAGCATTACTTTACTAGCATGTGAGATGAGTGCAATTGTGCAGTAGTTTGAGCACTCTTTGGCATTGCCTTTCTTTGGGATTGGAATGAAAGCCAACCTTTTCCAGTCCCGTGGCCACTGCTGAGTTTTCCACATTTGCTGACATATTGAGTACAGCACTTTCACAGCATCATCCTTTAGGATTTGAAATAGCTCCACTGGAATTCCATCACCTCCACTAGCTTTGTTTGTAGTGATGCTTCCTAAGGCCCACTTGACTTCACATTCCAGGATGTCTGGCTCTAGGTGAGTGATCACACCATCGTGATTATCTGGGTCATGAAACTCTTTTTTGTACAGTTCTTCCATACCATTTCTGTCCTGTATAGAGCCCATCTTTGCATGAAATGTTCCCTTGGTATCTCTAATTTTCTTGAAGAGATCTCTAGTCTTTCCCATTCTGTTGTTTTCCTCTATTTATTTGCATTGATTGCTGAGGAAGGCTTTCTTATCTCTCCTTGCTATTCTTTGGAACTCTGCATTCAATGGGTATATCTTTCTTTTTCTCATTTGTGTTTCATTTCTCTTCTTTTCTGGAGAAGGCACTGGTGACCCACTCCAGTACTCTTGCCTGGAGAATCCCATGGACGGAGGAGCCTGGTAGGCTGCAGTCCATGGGGTCGCTAAGAGTCGGACACAACTGAGCAACTTCACTTTCACTTTTCACTTTCATGCATTGGAGAAGGAAATGGCAACCCACTCCAGTGTTCTTGCCTGGAGAATCCCAGGGACGGGGAAGCCTGGTAGGCTGCAGTCCATGGGGTCGCGAAGAGTCAGACATGACTGAGCGACTTCATTTTGACTTTCACTTCTCTTCTTTTTGCAGCTATTTGTAAGGCCTCCTCAGACAGCCATTTTGCTTTTTTGCATTTCTTTTTCTTGGGGATGGTCTTGATCCCTGTCTCCTGTACAATGTCACGAACCTCCGTCCATAGTTCATCAGGCACTCTGTCTATGAGATCTAGTCCCTTAAATCTATATCTCACTTCCACTGTATAATCATAAAGGATTTGATATAGGTCATACCTGAATGGTCTAGTGGTTTTCCCCACTTTCTTCAATTTAAGTCTGAATTTGGCAATAAGGAGTTCATGATCTGCATCACCGTCTGTTCCCGGTCTTGTTTTTGCTGACTGTATAGAGCTTCTCCATCTTTGGCTGCAAAGAATATAATCAATCTGATTTCAGTGTTGGCCATCTGGTGATGTCCATGTGTAGAGTCTTCTCTTGTGTTGTTGAAGAAGGTGTTTGCTATGACCAGTGCATTCTCTTGGCAAAACTCTATTAGCCTTGGCCCTGCTTCATTCTGTACTCCAAGGCCAAATTTGCCTGTTACTCCAGGTGTTTCTTGTACTGTTACCACAGTCAATTTTAGAACATTTCCTCCACTCTCCTCCAAATCCCCACACCCATTAGCAGTCACTAATCTTTTCTCCCTAACCCATTCCACAAGCAATCTCTACTTTCTGTCTTCATAATTTTACCTACTCTGGATATTTCATGTAAATAGAATAATATATATAATATGTGGTGTTCTTTGACTGGCTTCTTTCACTAGGCATAATGTTTCAGGGTTGGTGTTGATTTTTTTTTAAACATTATTTATTTATTTATTTTTGGCTGCACTGAATCTTCATTGCTTTATGTGGGTTTTCTTTAGTTTCAGTGAGTGAGGGCTACTCTTCATTGCAGTATGTGGGCTTCTCACTGCAGCAGCTTCTCTTGTGGAGCATGGGCTCTCGGCATGCAAGCTTCAGCAGCACGCAGGCTCAGTTCTTGCAGCTTGAAGGCCCTAAAGTGCAGGCCCAGTAGTTGTGGTGCACCCGTTCAGCTGCTCCACTGCATGTGGAATCTTCCTGGACCAGAGGTCAAACTTATGTCCCCCACATTGGCAGGCGGATTCTTATCCATTGTGCCACCAGGGAAGTCCTGATTTAATAATGAAATAAGATTCTAGTTTTATTTATGGATGATAGCCTTTTTCCTTGAATCTATCCAGCATATATACTAATCAGGTTTATACATTACTTTCATTGTGTGTTATCTCTTCCCTCAAACCTTTGGTTGAATTCTTATTTTACCATTAGTAAAAACTCTTCATTCATTCATTTCAGAAAATTGCATTGAATTTGCTTGAATTCAATGCATAGTCGGCATTGAATATACTTGGCTATTGATAGAAGCATTAACTAGACAAAACTGGAGCTTATATTTTGCCTGGTGTACAAGTGTCTCCATAGGCTAATTCCAAACTGTCTATCCAAATTCATTTTCCATTCCTTGGTATTTATGTTCTGTTGTGAGGGAACTCTTCCCTGTGTAGAATATGCTTGTTCTTGTTTCTGTGCCTTTGCCAATGTATTTCTTCTATCGGGAGTTTCACTTCTTCTCTTAACACTTACTTAAATGTCACCCAGGATTCATGGCTCAGATCTATTCTGGCTTGATCTGGACAGTCATCTTTGGCTACTTCACCTGCCATGGATCTCTTGTGCTTCATATAACTTATTTTTATAACCACACAATTTAATATGGAAATTGATGTTCTCCTGTATTTTTTGCTATCCTTTAACATTTGATTGTTTTGCTTTTCCAACTGTAGATTGAAAATGTAAAAGTGGAGGTACTACCTATAAAATGGTGATTTTGTCCATAAAAGTAAAATGGTGATTTTACTTATAAAAATGGCAATTTTATGTAAAGCAGCCTAAAAGAATGTAAATTGCTTAAAGGCAGACTGAATCTCACACTAGTCTTAAATCCCCTCTCTCTGCCAGGCATCTAGGTTCTTGCTGAATGATTGAGGGTGCTTTCCAGTCTTTTTCCTTTGCTGCAACAGTCATATCTTTGCGCTATTTTTGTGTCACAACATTTTGAATCATTCCACTGTGTGATTTGGGGAGGAGAGTGAAGAACATGTGAACTTGGTGGCAACTCAGCTAATTAGAAACCCTTTTTGCTTCTTTACACTTAAGTAATCGGTCTTCCTATTTGTCAGGTGAGGTTCAGGGCCATGTTTCAAAGTGCTGAAGTTGCTAGAATTTTTTCCTTCAGAAAAGCAAGGTAATACTCTGTAAGTTTATTTTAGAATTGACAAACATTTCTTTAATATTACAGGGAAGAAAACTTTATACTGATTTCAAAGGGTAAAGGTAAAATTTAGGAGATTTAATCTTGTTTTGAATATAACAACTAGCAATACTTGGAAGCTATTCCGGCTTCTGGTCTAGAGGCTTCAGCACTAACAGAAGCAGGGTCCAGGTATCTGGAGCTCATATCTCACAGCGATATCTTTACTTGAGATACTTGCTTAAAAAGAAGTAAGATATCCTACCATCTCCTCCTGCCCTCAAGAATCGTGCTTTTCATTCCCACTTTCCTAGCCAACCTGGTGGGGTGTTGAGGTTAGGACCATATTCCACAAACACCAGGAAGATGGAAGCCTCAAAGAAGACCAAAGCTTGAGGAGCCTTTCTTTTTCACTTTTTCCCGGTCACAGGTTAATATAACTTTACATCCTTCCATCACAAGTCACAAGGCCATTCAGCTTTAGCATTTAGAAGACTGGTGGTTTGTTAACCAGGCCCTCATTTGGATATGTTGTAAGTGCTGGTGAAATAGACCTCTGAGATGAGGTTTAGTTATCCTAGGCTTAGTTATTTTCCCCAAGTGCCTGTTATTGTGAAGAAAATCATGACAAAGTAATTAGCAGAAAACATAGGTAGCTCTTCATCCACCTCCTCAATCTCCCTCATCTTCTCCATACACCAAATTGTTCTATCTCCTTGAGAAAAAGGCGTATGTCCAAAACACAGTGAAATAGTTTGCTTCTGTTTTCCATTAAACTTAATTTCTTGTATGAAAGAAAGTCCTAGTCTGATTTAATTTGGAGGTACTGCATATATGATTATTCCAGGGGTATCATAGGGCCTTCGTGTTCAAAGAATACACACTTCCATTTGTAACTTAAAATTATGTGTCTTTTTTATTGCACTGTACAATAAAGACAAATGCAATATCAAGCTGATACCTTCTTCAGGAGTTTTCTATTTTTGACTTTCACATTCTCTCTACAAATTATTTTCACTCTATCAACTCAGGTACTTCTAGAACTCCAGGAATAGTCAAATATCACTTTCCATGATCCCACAAACTGAGAAATACACCAAATATGCTTACCCTTCTTGTGTGACAGTAGCCCACGAAAGCTGCTGGTCGAACTTCCAGCTCAAGGATACACACATTTCCCCACCTCTTCTATTCTGGTCAAGATGGTCAGCACTGGAATTTGAGGCCTATGGCTTTCTTGTAGACTAAGACAACAGACTTTATTTGATTTGCCTTCTTGCAGAGCAATCAAAAATTACAATTAAGTTAAAAAATAACCTAGTGCTGCCTTCTCCAAACCACAGTTTCAGAAACAGCTGCTCATTACTCATGTGTGGCACCAGGAAATTGCAGTGTCATGTTCAAGGTCTGCAGCCAATAGAGATCTGTGGGATTGGGAAAAGGGCACAAATGATTCTTTTATGTCCATTACCTTCACTCCCTTGGCACCATCACAAAATTCAAAATCTACACTGGGAGAAAGACGGAGCACTAGGGGACTTAGACAAGAAACAAGAAAGAAAAATCTCCTTCTCATGGAATGTATGCATCAACGAATTCCTTCCCCCTGAATTGCAAGTTACCTTCCATTTCAATACTGGCATTCCTCTGCCATTGTGTAGCATCTAGATTCTGGACAACTGTTGGGAAGACTTTGATGGGGAGGGCTGCTGCACTTGACAAATGGCCCCTCCTCTGAAAGTCTAACCAAAAGACCCCATTCATGTTCAACAAAGCCACCTGCCACTTACTAGTAACAAGCGAGCTTGGCGAAATGGAAGAATCAAAATTGTCACACACTGTAAAATGATTTCAAATATAATTTCGTTTGCATTTGCTTGGCCAGAGAATTCTGAAAGACAGCACTCACTGTTTTCTTTTTGAGTGACATTTCTTAGCGTTAACAGGTGGGGACAGTGATGGTTAGTGATCTAGGCCTGGTGAGTTCCTGAAGATTTAGGAAAAACAGTTTGTGGAATCTGCTCAAGTTTGGAAAGCTAACACATGCAAGAATAATTCTGCATTCTCATTTGATTCTAAATTTTACTCCTTTTTTCTTAAAAAAATTGATATGTAATGTTATATTAGATTCAGGTATACATTGTAATGATTTGGTATTTGTATATATTGCAAAATATCACCACAGTAAGTCTAGTTAACTTAATTTTATTCCTCTTAGTAATAAATCCTTAAAAACAGAAAATAAAAAGAGTACTACCATATTATTTTTCTTAAAAACAGAAAATAAAAGGCATAGGGGATTTTCCTATTTCAAAAAGTTTGTTAAAATCCCATTTCTCCATAATTAGCCTTAAAGCTCCTTATCATGGCTCAATGCTGGGATGTTTGCAGAAAAACAGGAAACTGTGTCTTCTCTAATTAGCTGCTCCACACCCTTCTTTATCCATTATGGGACTGTTCTAACAGGACGAAGGTTCTGGCTAATCAAATACTTCACTCATGGTGGATTATGATGTCAACATTGAGTTCTTATCTGATTCTCTTCCAAGGGTGACAATCTCTACTTAGATTCTGGAAACTATGTTATAATTTGGGTTGTCTGGGTTGACGTAATTGGGTCGATTTGTAAGTGGCCATCACCATTTCTATCAAGCAAATGCAAACGAAATCAAATTATACTTTGCATTCTGGTAGAAACTATCTCCGGAGAAGGCAATGGCACCCCACTCCAGTACTCTTGCCTGGAAAATCCCATGGATGGAGGAGCCTGGTGGGCTGCTGTCCATGAGGTCGCTAAGAGTCGGATACGACTGAGTGACTTCACTTTCACTTTTCACTTTTATGCATTGGAGAAGGAAATGGCAACCCACTCCAGTGTTCTTGCCTGGAGAATCCCAGGGACAGGGGAGCCTGATGGGCTGCCGTCTAAGGGGTCGCACAGAGTCGGACACGACTGAAGCGACTTAGCAGCAGCAGCAGCAGAAACTATCTCAGGGACTAAAAGAATTTCAACTTTCTCCAATGGCTGAATGGTAAAGCTGAACCCAAGAACATAAATTTCTTAATTCACAAAAATATATAGGATGGGGTCTAAAGTGTCTCAATGGCTATAGGCTCGTGAAGCCATAACTTCATGGAACATCAGTAGAAGCATTTGCAAAGAGTAAGTACAATTATGTGGCCCACATATTTGAGCCCCAAAGCAGGCCATATGGTCTCATATAAATGTATGTGTACTATTTACAGGGAAAGTAGATTAAGATATTTTAAGTTGAGACAGTTCAGGAAATTCTTATGGTATGATCAGCAGAATCTTACTTCTCTATTGAGTTAATTAGCTATGTGTCTAATATAAACCTGATTTAGGTCACAACTATTCATTTTGGCCCAGTTATGTCATTATTACTCACTGAAAAGTATACAAGGAAAGGCTCTAAGTCAGCAGCCCCCCAAGCTTTTTGGCACCAGGGACCATTTGATAGAAAAAAGTTTTTCCACATACCAGAGATGGAGGTGAGATGGCATCACTAACTCAATGGACATGAGTATGATCAAACTCCAGGAGATAGTAAAGGCCAGGAAAGCCTAGCATGCTGCCATTTATGGGGTTGCAAAGAGTCCGACACGACTGAGCAACTGAACAACAGTGAGAGGTTGGGTAGGATGTGGTGGGAGGGGGATGGTTTTGGGATGATTCTCATAAGGAATGAGCAACCTAGAGCCTTCACACGTGTAGTTCACAATAGAGATCATGCTCCTATGAGAACCTAATGCTGTCACTGATGTGACAGGAGGCTGAGCAATGTGAGCAACGGGGAGCAGCTGTAAATAGAGATGAAGCTTCACTTGCTGCTTGCCGCCGCTTACCTCTTGCTCTGTGGCCCGGTTCCTAACAGGCCATGACCAATACTGGTCTGTGGCCCAGAAACTGGGGACACCTGCTTTAAATGATTTCTTTAACTTGGCTAAAGGGGCCCAGAGAGGTGATGGGGAGCACCCTGGTAGCTCAGATGGTAAAGAATCTGCCTGCAATGCAGGAGATTGGGGTTCAATCCCCGGGTTAGCAAGATCCCCTGGAGAAGGGAATCACAACCCACTCCAGTATTCTTGCCTGGAGAATCCCATGGACAGAGGAGCCTGGCAGGCTATAGTCCATGGAGTTGCAAAGAATCGGACACAACTGAGCGACTAACACACACACACACACATACAAGGGAAAAACTAAGGCCCAGGGAGGTGATGGGGAGCTAAGATCACCTAGCTGGGTTATGTCAGGCCTTGGCACCCCCACTCCCGTCTCCTTAAGTATTCTTCACTGTTCTCAGAAGGGGCCCTAATGAGGGCATCTAGGGTCAGAGTGCAGCCTTGGGGTTTGGTTCAGCCTGGGAATCCTGAAGTCATTGGATAACCACGGAGCCATCATATAGAAATGGAGGATTTCTAAACCGACTCAGTCCCTACATGGAAATAAGATGCGTGGGCTAGATTGGTCCAGGTTTACTCCCACAGTTTTGATCTGAACTGGATCTGTCTTTGGCTTATGTAAGGATTTATTTTCCAACATATTTACTCCTTGTACAAAAATTCTCTTAAGTAGTCACATCTTGTGTAAATTTCTAAACATGGAGTATCATTCTTATTATTGAGTGAAGGACTGGGAAATTCATGAATTAAAGTAACATGAACTTCAATTAAAAAAATTAAAAAAGATAAAGTAACATGAAATTCTATGATGAAAATGGGCTTATTAACTTAAACCCTAGGCTATTTACCAAGAGAAGTAACTTTATTAAAGGAAGAAGCAACTACGGCTGGAAAAAACCAAAGCAAACTAATTCAACTCCCTGAAAGCATGTATGTAACAGAAAGTGAAGAAACAGTGCTTTTTAGAGGGACCTGTTGAGGACATCTTACCAACAACAAAAGACCCCATGTTTAAAGAAGTAGAGAAACAGAGGAGAAATTAAAGCAATGTTACTTGATCATGCATGGGAATGACCCACTAAGGGTTAGGAGAGACATAAAAGGTAGAAAGCAAAGAACGAAAGGAGAAGTATGTAAAGGATGGAGTTAAAAAAAAAAAAAGTTTTTTTTTTAAAAAGGGAAAAGCAACTGAGACGCTCACGAAGAGAAAAAAGGATTGAAACTGATTTGAGATCTGAAATGGGAGCTAAACATCTTGACTTCTCTTCTCAGTTCTGTCCCCACTAAGCTGTCTGACCTTTTTAATAAGTCCCTTAATTTCTCCATGCCTCAGTTTCCTCACCTACAAAATAAAGTGATCATACTAAGTTATTCAAAACTAGATGATCAATAAGGATTTCTCTCAGCTTGAAGATCCTATGATTTTGTGACTAACAGACAGGGAAAACATCAAAAGAAGCTTGTTGAATACCCCCAGGAATGTAGAAAGGAAATGTCTGGGGAGATAGATAAAAGGTGAGTTTAACCAGACTAATTAGAAGATACCCAAGGAAATTTTCAAAAGAAGTAAAATAATGTCACCAGCTTTTTATTCCTCTGCTTGCTGAGCGCCATTCAAAGAGAGTTAATGCTTTTCAGGAATCATGCCCTCCCAGGTGTGCAACCAGATATCAGTTTTCCTGATGAAGTCTGCAAATCCTTTCATCAATGCATTTAATTAGTTAATGTTTAGATAGCACTTAGGGATGAAAAGTACAATATAAGTTCCCAACATTATTATTACTTAACAGCTTTTACGAGACCATCAATGCCTAAGATTAAATGAGAAACAAAAATGAGTTCCTGACTAGAAGGTTGTGATCTAATAAACTACTGGGTCACTGATGTGAGGAAAAACAAACCCTGCACATAAGTGGAAATAGGTGTTCTTTATTAGCTTGCATGCCATTGTCTTTAAGAATGTGGGCAGGTTTTTATTCTTTGCCTCAAGGTGTCAATAAGTAGCAAACCACCAGTCAGTACTGATTATAACTTCACACATCCTGTTTTTGAAGATTATCTGCTATGTTTGTGGTGTTTATGTTGTATATCTGTATACCCAGGATATGGATTCAAATACATATGGAAATTTAGTATACAGTGAAAGTGAGGAGAAAGAAATTATTTAGTAAATGATCGTGGGGCAACTGTTTAGCCATCAGAGAGGAAAAACAAAGCTGAATCTCTAATTCACTTCATAAAAAAATGTAATTCCAGACAAATGGAAAATTTAAATATAATAATAAACCATAAAGGTATTTTTAAAATTATAAATATATTAGAGAAAAATATTAGATAAACACTTATGTGAGTAAATGTTTTATAACCTTAGAAACCATAGAAAAGTGATAAATCTGAATATGTAATATTAGAAAATTAGTTACAATACAAAATACCATTTACAAAGTCACATGACAAAAAATTGGGAAAAATATTTCCTACTTAGATAAAAAGAATGCCAATTTCCTTAATATAATTTAATTATAGGTTAATGAAATAAAAAGGCAATTAACAAAAAGTACATATGGCCAATATAATATAAAAAAGATATTCAACCTTACTTACAATGAAAAAAATGCAAATCAGAATCATAGTGGGAAGTTATTTTTTATTTATCAGGATGGTTAGGATTAAAAATATTATTAACATAGAAAGTTAATGTGGATATAAGAAAACAATCATTCTTAAGACACTGAATGGAAGAAAAAATTGGTTTCTCCTTTTCAAAAAGCAAGTGGCAATATATATCAAACTGCAAAGCATGCATACCTTCTGACCTGGCAGTCTCATGTTAATGAACTTACCCTACAGACCCATTCACACAACTGTACAAGAACATGTATGAGTGTGTTCACTGCAGTACTGATTCTAACAGAGAAAAACACCACAGGTTAAAATATCAAGGTAACTCTATATTATGTATCTAATAAAAGAGTGAGGTAAACCTTTATGCATACTGAATGGGCACATGTGCCCAATGTCCACAGTATACTCTTAGTTGGAAAAGGCAAAATGCAGAAAGGTAGTATAGTTTGATCCCATTTGCAAAGAAATAAAAATATTCACATGTGTATACAGGAATGTCTGGAAGAAGATAGACCAACTATAAAACAAAAGCTACCTCTGCAGAGTGTGATGTGAAGAAGAGAAAGGCAGATGTTAAAAATAGAATTCTGCAATTATCAGAGAAATCAATACAATAATAATCCCATTTACAATTACATCAAAAAGAATAAAATACCAAGGAGGTGAAAGACCTAGACACTGAAAACTATAAGACCTTAATGAAAGGAATTGAAGATACAAGTAAATGGACAGATATTTCATGCTCATGGATTGGAAGAATCACTATTGTTAAAACATCCATACTATCCCAAACAATATACAGATTCAGACCCTATCAAACCCTATCAAAATTCCAAGGGCATCTTCTACAGAAACAGAACAAATAATCCAAATATTTGTATGGAGTCACAAAAGACCCTGAATAGCCAAATAATCTTGACAAAGATGGAAGCATCACACTCTAATTTCAAAATATAATACAGAGCTATATTAACCAAAACAGTATGGTACTGGTATAAAAACAGACACATTGATCAATGGAACAGAAATAAACCCATGATATATATTCAATTAATTTATGAAAAAGGAGCCAGGAATATACACTGGGGAAGGGGGAGCCTCCTCAGTAAATGGTGCTGGGGAAATGGAACAGCAAAATGCAAAAGAATGAAACTGGAACACTATCTTATACCACTTACAAAATTAACTCAAAATGTATTAAGAACTTGAATGAAAGATCTAAAATCATAAAACTCCTAGTAGAAAACATGGACAGTAAGCTCCTTGACATCAGTCTTAGAGATGATTTGTTTTAATCAACACCGAAAAGCAAAGGCAGCAAAAGCAAAAATAAGCAAGGGAAACTATATCAAACTAAGAAGCAAAGAAAACCATCAACAAAAGGAAAAGACGAAATCAAATGGGAGAAAATAACTACATATCTGATAATGTTAATATCCAAAATATATAAAGAACACATACAATTCAATAGCAAAAAAAAAAAAAAAATCTGATTTAAAAATGGGCAGAGGATCTGAATAGACATTTTTCCCAAAGAAGACATACAGATAAATAGTTACATGAAAAGGTGATCAACATCACTAATCATCAGAGAAATGTGAATCAAAATCATAATGAATCCTCTGGTCCCTTCAGTGGTCCCTCCCTCTCCCAGTTGAGCAGGCACTTGCTCCCAGCACCCAAAGGCACCCAAACTCCTCCTGGTGCCCAAATGGTTTCCTCTCCCCCAGCAGCCCCTCAGTCCTCTGGGAGCAAGTGAAAGGGAACACTCAGTGCACTGCGGGTGGGATATGAAATGGTGTAGCTGCTTTGGAAAACAGCCCAGCATTTCCTGAAATAGTTTAAAACAAAGAGGTACCATATCCATTCCTTTGTATATACTTAATGATAGGAGCATCAAGAACACAGGTCCACCAAGACTTGTACATGAGTGTTTATAGCAGCATTATTTGTAACAGACAAGAAGTAAAAACAACCTAAGGTCCCTCAGCTGATGAATGGATAAAGAAAATGTAATATATATCCATTCAATGCATGGCAATTCAGTCACAAAAAGGAATGACTTAACTGATACAGTCCACAACATGGGTGGACCTTGGAAATACGATAGTAAGTCCCCTTCAGCACCATCCTTCAGCTCCACCATTTCCCACCTCCTTTCCTTCCTTCAGTCAGTAACTCTTCTTGCCTATTCACTCGATGCCAGCCCCAGTAGGTCAGTTGTTATACTGTACTACTGTACTTTTCAAGATACTGTATTGTAAGATTAAAAATATTTTCTTTATAAAAAAACAACAACACAATGAGATACTACCTCACACCTGTTAGAATGGCTATCATAAAAAAGACAAGAGTTGGTATAAATGTGGAGAAAAGGGAATCTTCGTGCACTGTCGGTGAGAATGTAAATTGGTGCAGCCATTATAAAAAATGTTACGGTATGGAAGACCCTCAAAAAATTAAAAAACAGAACTACCATATGATACAATAATGCCAATTCTGAGTATTTATCCAAAGAAACCAAGACAAAAGACAGATGTACTGCTATGTTCACTGCAGCATTATTTACAATAGCCAAGATATTGAGGAGGTCATGGCAACCCACTGCAGTATTCTTGCCTGGAGAATCCATGGACAGAGGAGCGTGCAGGGCTACAGTCCATAGGGTCTCAAAAAGCTGGACATGATTGAAACGACTTAGCACACAGCACAAGATATGGAAGTGACCTAAGTGTCCATTGATGGATGAATGGATAGAGATGTGAGGCATGCATGTGTGTGTGTACATGTTTGTGTGAATATATATATATAGAGTGTGTGTGTGTGTATATATATTCAGCCATAAAAAAGAGTGAAACCTTGCTATTTGTGACAACATGGATGAACCCTGAGGGCATTATGTTAAATGAAATAAGTCAGACAGAGAAAGGCAAATACAGTATGATCTCCTCATATCTGGAATCTAAAACAAAACAAGCTAGCTTATAGTTACATAAAACAAATTGGTGGTTTCCAGAGGCAGTGGGTGGGGAGTAAGTGAAATAGGTGAAGGGAGTTAAAAGGTACAAACTTCCATTTATAAAATATATAAATCATGTGGATATAATTTACAGCATCATGACTACAGTTAATGACACCATATTGCATATTTGAAAGTTGCTAGGAAAGTAGAAGAAAAGAAATTCTGTAACCTACTGTGGTGATGATCATTTTGCAATATATACAAATAGTGAATACTCCATTGCACACCTGAAGCTATCATGTTATATGTCATTTAAACCTCAATTTTTTAAAAAAAAAACCTATCACAGATACTCACACAAAGATAAATTCTTAAAACTAACAGAGTAACAGTAAGAGTGGAGACGGAAGAAAAATTTTTAAGAAAAAATTGAGTGGTAACATTGGAAGAGCACGTTTGGTGACTGTGTGAATGATGTTTGTGATAAAGAGTTAAACTCTGCTGGTATTTGACTGCAAATAGCTTTTAAGCCTCGCACCTGCTTCTTGTGCCCCACACCTGGGTAAGCTGATAAGGAAGCCCAAACACCTACCGGAGATTCAAACCACCCTCTCTCCTGCCTTCTGATGGCAGTCCTCACCTGGCCCACTCTCAACCACAATAAAAGCCCCAAGCCAGTGTGCTTTACCTGCTCTCTGCAGCCATTCTGGACCAGCCTGAGACTGCTCTGCTCATCCCAGAGACCTCAAATTATATGTAAGTAATAAACCTTTTCGTACCTTCAAAAAATATATATGTGTATAATTTTGTATTTTTTAATGTTTACATGAATACGTGTGGCCGCTTCTTATAGTAAATGCTTAAATTGTTGAAAGAGAAAACAATGACAGTGCCACAAAGCGTGGCTTTAGAAATATGTATACATGTAATTTGCATAGTATAAATATTACAGAAATGTAAAGAACCTTCATTTTTTTGGTTTTATATGACCTGTGTTTTCACTTATCCCCATAACATGTTTATTTCCACAAAAGTTCTTGAAAACTGCCTATCAGTAAACCTGTCATGGCCAGATCAGACTCAATGCTTGTATCCAAGGAGACCTGTCCGTCTAATCAGAATGTTCTCTTGACTTATGGGTTTTTAGGTTTGGGAAGGTAACACTGCCCTGCTCAATTAGAATGATTTATAAGATATGCATAGTGTCAATAGCCGTATCTAATTCTAGGCAATTTAAGGTTGGTTTTTGTTTACATAATTATCACTGAATTCTAGACATTTAATCTTATCTTTTTAAATACCTAACTGGGAGTTAGTAAGTAAGCAGTTGGTTAGGATGAATATTGCATTTTCTACCAATGGCGTTTAAATGTTTAAAATGCCCTTCTCTAGCTCTGCTGGGTCTCCTGCTCTATCAGAATTGACTCTCCCCCTCAACGCTTCATCCCTGGAGGCACAGTACTTGATCTGGATCACCTGCTTGGTCTCGCAATTCCTCCTGTTTTAGATTGTGTTTTTGCAATCAACAGGAGAAACAGAATTGGTATCAGATTTTAAGAATCCATTCCCCATCTATTCGGAGGTCACAATCATTCCACACCTCCCGGTGCACCTGCAGGTGAAGTGTGTCGCCCGGTTTGAACACTCTCACCACTTCATTTGGTGTCAGTCCGAGAAGGGTCAATGTACCGACTAACCTGCTTTAGATGTGGCCTTGAGAACGAAATGAGAATGGTGGTTTTACAACAGGAGGACATTCAAAGATAAGATGAGCTTCAAAGAGAAAAGCACTCTGAATAGTATTCCCACCTGTGACACATTTAGAGGCTCAGTAAGACCGAAATGGAAAAGTGCCCTAAGATAGGAAGCCCTGTAAAAGAGCAGACTTTACCGAGGGCCAAGGGCGGGCAGTACTTGGATGCAATCTCAAAATGACAGAATGATCTCTGTTCGTTTCCAAGGCAAACCATTCAATATCACGGTAATCCAAGCCTATGCCCCAACCAGTAATGCTGAAGAAGCTGAAGTTGAACAGTTCTACGAAGACCTTCAAGACCGTTTAGAACTAACACCCAAAAAAGATGTCCTTTTCATTATAGGGGACTGGAATGCAAAAGTAGGAAGTCAAGAAACACCTGGAGTAACAGGCAAATTTGGCCTTGGAGTACAGAATGAAGCAGGGCAAAGGCTAATAGAGTTTTGCCAAGAGAATGCACTGGTCATAGCAAACACCCTCTTCCAACAACATAAGAGAAGACTCTAACATGGACATCACCAGATGGTGAACACTGAAATCAGATTGATTATGTTCATTACACCCAAAGATGAAGAAGCTCTATACAGTCAGCAAAAACAAGACCAGGAGCTGACTGTGGCTCAGATCATGAACTCCTTATTGCCAAATTCAGACTTAAACTGAAGAAAGTAGGGAAAACCACTAGATCATTCAGGTATGACCTAAATCAATATGATTATAGAATGGAAGTGAGAAATAGATTTAAGGGACTAGATCTGATATAGAGTGCCTGATGAACTATGGAATGAGGTTCATGACATTGTACAGGAGACAGGGATCAAGACCATCTCCGTGGAAAAGAAATGCAAAAAAGCAAAATGGCTGTCTGGGGAGTCCTTACAAATAGCTGTGAAAAGAAGAGAAGTGAAAAGCAAAGGAGCAAAGGAAAGATATAAGCATCTGAATGCAGAGTTCCAAAGATTAGCAAGGAGAGATAAGAAGAAAGCCTTCCTCAGCGATCAATGCAAAGAAATAGAGGAAAATAACGGAATGGGAAAGACTAGAGATCTCTTCAAGAAAATTAGGAGATACCAAGGGAACATTTCATGCAAAGATGGGCTTGATAAAGGACAGAAATGGTATGGACCTAACAGAAGCAGAAGATATTAAGAAGTAGTGGCAAGAATACACAGAAGAACTGTACAAAAAAGAGCTTCATGACCAAGATAATCACGATGGTGTGATCACTCACCTAGAGCCAGACATCCTGGAATGTGAAGTCAAGTGGGCCTTAGGAAGCATCACTATGAACAAACCTAGTGGAGGTGATGGAATTCCAGTTGAGCTATTTCAAATCCTGAAAGATTATGCTGTGAAAGTACTGCACTCAATATGCCAGCAAATTTGGAAAACTCAGCAGTGGTCACAGGACTGGAAAAGGTCAGTTTTCATTCCAATCCCAAAGAAAGGCAATGCCAAAGCATGCTCAAACTACCGCACAATTGCACTCATCTCACACGCTAGTAAAGGAATGCTCAAAATTCTTGAAGCCAGGCTTCAGCAATACGTGAACCATAAACTTCCAGATGTTCAAGTTCATTTTAGAAAAGGCAGAGGAACCAGAGGTCAAATTGACAACATCTGCTGGATCATGGAAAAAGCAAGAGAGTTCCAGAAGAACATCTATTTCTGCTTTATTGACTATGCCAAAGCCTTTGACTGTGTGGATCACAATAAACTGAGGAAAATTCTGAAAGAGATGGGAATATCAAACCCCCTGACCTGCCTCTTGAGAAACCTGTATGCAGGTCAGGAAGCAACAGTTAGAACTGGACATGGAACAACAGACTGGTTCCAAATAGGAAAAGGAGTATGTCAAGGCTGTATTTGTCACCCTGATTATTTAACTTATATGCAGAGTACATCATGAGAAACGCTGGGCTGGAAGAAGCACAAGCTGGAATCAAGATTGCCAGGAGAAATATCAATAACCTCAGATATGCAGATGATACCACCCTTTTGGCAGAAAGTGAAGAGGAACTCAAAAGCCTCTTGATGAAAGTGAAAGAGGAGAGTGAAAAAGTTGGCTTAAAGCTCAATGTTAAGAAAACTAACATCATGGCATCTGGTCCCATCACTTCATGAGAAATAGATGGGGAAACAGTAAAAACAGTGGCTGACTTTATTTTTTTGAGCTCCAAAATCACTGTAGATGGTGACTGCAGCCATGAAATTAAAAGACGCTTACTCCTGGAAGGAAAGTTATGACCAACCTAGATAGCATATTCAAAAGCAGAGACATTACTTTGCCAATAAAGGTCCATCTAGTCAAGGCTATGGTTTTTCCAGTGGTCATGTATGGATGTGAGAGTTGGACTGTGAAGAAAGCTGAGCACCAAAGAACTGATGCCTTTGAACTGTGCTGTTGGACAAAACTCTTGAGAGTCCCTTGGACTGCAAGGAGATCCAACCAGTCCATTCTAAGGGGGATCGGTCCTGGGTGTTCATTGGGAGGACTGATGCTAAAGCTGAAACTCCAGTACTTTGGCCACTTCACGTGAAGAGTTGACTCATTGGAAAACACTCTGATGCTGGGAGGGATTGGGGGCAGGAGAAGGGGACGACAGAGGATGAGATGGCTGGATGGCATCACCGACTCGATGGACATGAGTTTGAGTAAACTCCAGGAGTTGATGATGGACAGGGAGGCCTGGCGTGCTGCGATTCATGGGGTCGCAAAGAGTCGGACATGATTGAATGACTGAACTGAAGAGCAGGCAGACGGTGATCCAGCATCTAATACCCTTCTTCACAACATCCAGATGGCCTGCCTTTCTTGGTTTCAGCATCTTCACACTCCTGGGCTGGAAGAAGACAGACTCTCCTCTACATTCATTAGCTACTGCTACAGGCAGCTCCAGCAAAGAGAAACTATCCACAATTCAGAAAATTGTATGAGTTCTAGAGGTTTGTTTTCCTTGGGCTTCCTGTCCTTCAGAAACATGGTTCACTGAAATAAGGATTTCACTTGTTGTTCTTCAGTCGTCCAGTAGTGTCGGGCTTTTTGCAACTCCACGGACTGCAGCATGCCCAGCCTCTCTGTCCCTCAAAAGTTTGCCCAAGTTCATGTCCATTGCATTGGTGATGTCATCCAACCATCCCATCCTCTGACACCCTCTTCTTCTGCCCTCAATATCTTTCCCAGCATCAATGAATCACCATTAGCATCAGGTGAACAAAATATTGGAGCATCAGCTTCAACATCAGTCTTTCCAATGAATATTCAGGGTTGATTTCCTTTAGGATTGACTGGTGTAATCTGCATGCTATCCAAGGCACTCTCGGGAGTCTTCTCCAGCACCACAGTTTGAAGGTGTCAATTCTTTGGCATTCTGTCTTCACAGTTCAGCTCTCACAACTGTACATGACCACTGGGAAGACCATAGCCTTGACTATACAGGCGTTTGTTGGCAAAGTAATTTAGTCTTTGCTTTTCAAACACTGTCTAGGTTTGTCATAGCTTTACTGCTGAGAAGCAATCGTTTTGTGATTTCATGACTGCAGTTACTATCTGCAGTGATCTTTGGGGAAAGAGGAAATGTCACTACTCCCTCCTTTTCCCCTTCCATCTGCCATGAAGTAATGCAGCCGGATGCTATGATCTTAGTTTTTTTAGTATTTAGTTTTAAGCCGGCTCTATCACTCTCCTACTTCACCCTCATCAAGAGGCTCTTGAGTTCCTCTTTGCTTTCTGCTACTAGAGTGCTACTAGATATCATTCGCATATCTGAGGTTGTTGATGTTTCTCCCACCTATCTTGATTATGGCTTGTAACTCATCCAGCCCAGCATGTCTCATGATGTGTTCAGTGTATAGGTTAAATAGGGTGACAGCCGACAGCTCTGTTGTACTGAGAGAAGAGGTTTCATTGGTTATCTAATTTATTAAACTGAGGTATAACACAGATAAGGAGCATGGATCTGAAGTATACAGTGCAATGACCTTTTAAACTTATGTGGGAAACTCCCTGTTTTCTTGGCCTCCAGCCCCAACCACTCCAACCCATTCTCTGTGCCATCATCAGAAGGATCTTTCTAAAATACAGATTTGACCAAACAATAAAAATAATGACATCAGCTCTTGTGCCACCCCCACAGCAGTGATTAACTGTTAATATGTGCCAGTCATGGCTCTAAGCTTTTAAATTCATGATTTCCTTTAAGATAATACAAGTCAAGCACTTGGAACATTGGCAGGCATGCAGTGAATATTACTCGCAAGAGCCCTAAAAGGTCATTATTGTACAGCACATGGAACTCTGCTCCATGTTATGCAGCAGCCTGGATGGGAGGGGATTTTGAGGGAAAATGCATACATGTGTATATATGGCTGAGTCCATCCACTGTTCACTTGAAACTAGCACAGCTAACTCCCAATACAAAATAAAAAGTTAAAAAACAGTCCTAGAAGGTCAGTATTTTTATTGTTAATAATTTATAGGAAATAGAACTGAGGCTTAGAATGCTTGAGTCATTTGCCCAAGGTCACCCAGCTTGGATGTGTAGAGCAGGGAGCTGGACTCTCAGAGCCCAAGTGCTAACCACGAGGTGTTAGTGCTGTCCTAGAGTTGGCATTCCCTTAACGAGAACTCCCAAAGCCTCTTCAGCCCCTATGGGATGAGGTCTCAACTCCTCATCAGGCCCCACAAGGGATTCCCACCAGCTGGGTGCAGCCCGTGTTTCCACACTTGCTTCTGGTTTTTATCTACCTTGCATCCATCTCCTGCTCTCAGATGCCTGCCTACTCATCATTCCCTGAAAAAATTTTGATTTTAATAGCTATCATCATTGCTCTCAGCATGTGTGAGTTCTGGGTGCTTCTGTATCTATTTCCAATTCTTACTGCAACTGTCCGAAATAGTATCACACTCATTTTACATATAAACTGAGACACAGGAAGATTACGGTACTTGTTTCACGGTCAGTGAAAATGAAACGTTAGTCACTCAGTCATGTCCAACTCAGTGATCTCATGGACTGTAGCCTGCCAGGCTCCTCCATCCGTGGAATTCTCCAGGCAAGAATACTGGAGTGGGTTGCCATTCCCTTCTCCAAGGAATCTTCCCGACCCAGGGATCAAACCAAGGTCTCTTGGTCAGATCAGATCAGATCAGTCGCTCAGTCGTGTCCGACTTTTTGTGACCCCATGAATTGCAGCACGCCAGGCCTCCCTGTCCATCACCAACTCTCCGAGTTCACTCAGACTCACGTCCATCGAGTCAGTGATGCCATCCAACCATCTCATCCTCTGTCGTCCCCTTCTCCTCCTGCCCCAATCCCTCCCAGCATCAGAGTCTTTTCCAATGAGTCAACTCTTTGCATGAGGTGGCCAAAGTATTGGAGTTTCAGCTTTAGCATCATTCCTTCCAAAGAAATCCCAGGGCTGATCTCCTTCAGAATGGACTGGTTGGATCTCCTTGCAGTCCAAGGGACTCTCAAGAGTCTTCTCCAACACCACAGTTCAAAAGCATCAATTCTTCGGCGCTCAGCTTTCTTCACAGTCCAACTCTCACATCCATACATGACCACAGGAAAAAGCCATAGCCTTGACTAGACGAACCTTTGCTGGCAAAGTAATGTCTCTGCTTTTGAATATGCTATCTAGGTTGGTCATAACTTTCCTTCCAAGGAGTAAGCGTCTTTTAATTTCATGGCTGCAGTCACCATCTGCAGTGATTTTGGAGCCCAGAAAAATAAAGTCTGACACTGTTTCCACTGTTTCCCCATCTATTTCCCATGAAGTGATGGGATCAGATGCCATGATGTTCGTTTTCTGAATGTTGAGCTTTAAGCCAACTTTTTCACTCTCCTCTTTCACTTTCATCAAGAGGCTTTTGAGTTCCTCTTCGATTTCTGCCATAAGGGTGGTGTCATCTGCATATCTGAGGGTATTGATATTTCTCCTGGCAATCTTGATTCCAGCTTGTGTTTCTTCCAGTCCAGCATTTCTCATGATGTACTCTGCATATAAGTTAAATAATCAGGGTGACAATATACAGCCTTCATGTACTCCTTTTCCTATTTGGAACCAGTCTGTTGTTCCATGTCCAGTTCTAACTGTTGCTTCCTGACCTGCATACAAATTTCTCAAGAGGCAGATCAGGTGTTCTGGTATTCCCATCTCTTTCAGAATTTTCCACAGTTTATTGTGACCCACACAGTTAAAGGCTTTGGCATAGTCAATAAAGCAGAAATAGATGTTTTTCTGGAACTCTCTTGCTTTTTCCATGATCCAGCGGATGTTGGCAATTTGATCTCTGGTTCCTCTGCCTTTTCTAAAACCAGCTTGAACATCAGGAAATTCATGGTTCAAGGTGTCTTGAGCTGTAGGCATATACTTTACTGTCTGAGCCACCTGGGAAGCCCCATTTCATGGTCAGAGAGCCCATCAAAGTTGGAGTCTGAACTCAGGCTGTCTGACTGCTATGTGTGATCCATCCTACTCTGCTGCCATTCCCTTCAAGCCACACATTCTCATAACTGGCTCAAGTGTCACCTGGTTTCTAAGGCATTTTTGACTCTAGCCACCAATGTACCTGTCTTGCTCTGTTGCTTTCCACAGGTACAAAGAGATGACTCGTTAAAGAAGAATGGCCCATGCTCCATGTCTATTCTAGGCCTTTCCAAGTGCATTCAACCTCTTCATTAAAAAAGCTGAAACTGAATATTTATGGAATATTCCCAATGCAGGCCATGGAACCCAACACTGCTGTCCAGACAAACTGGCAAGTCTTAGGCCAGACGGGGTTATGATCTGATGGCGTGAACACAGAGGGCAAATGGTGACGTTTCTAACGGCATGAACACAGAGGGCAAATGGAGAAGTTGCTGCCAGTTAATCATCATGTGTACTTTAGCAGAACCTCTTGGGCTGTGTGATTCATGCACTCCTGGGACATGGATAATTCCTGAGAGATGAGCTAGCCAGCTCCTCAAACCTGAGGACAATGGGAGGATGAATTCTGTGGGCCACTGGAAAGGCCGGAGTGGGCAATTTTTGAATTGATCTTGAAAAGCATTTTATCATTGTAATAGCTAACATTCTTGTTGATTATGTAGAATGAAAAATACCAAAGCATTTGAACATTTGATACATGTTCAGTTTCTTTTGTACCTAAAAAGTGAATATTAATGTGCAATCTGTGAAAGTCTCACAACTTGATGGGGGGTGACTGGCTCTGCAATGACCTCCTGACAAATTGTGGCAGCATTTGGTTGTCATCATTCAATCATACCTGTAGTTACGATTATAAAATAAGTCACTTGATTCTTTAGCACATTATTCTTCCATAAATTTAAACTAATACTTTATTTTTTTAATCTTTTTTTATTTTTTAAACTTCAAACTTTTTATTTTGTACTGGGGTATAGCTGATTAACAATGTGGCGGTAGTTTCAGGAGAACAGTGAAGGGACTGAACCATACATATACATGTATCCATGGATGGGAGGGGGTTTGGGGGAGAATGGGTACATGTACATACAAACTAATACCTGTTTTAAATTCCAAGCTAAAAAATCTCATTGTTAAGAAGACAGAAATCCAATTCAGAATGAGCACAATTATTAAATTACAAAGTATATTGGGTGGACAAGGTAATTCCAAAGTTGATCTAGAAAAATAAAAAGGCAAGTATAAATAGGACAATTTGAAAAATGAGAATATGAGATTGTATTTATACTGCTGCTGCTGCTAAGTCACTTCAGTCGTGTCCGACTCTGTGCGACCCCATAGACGGCAGCCCACCACGCTCCCCCGTCCCTGGGATTCTCCAGGCAAGAACACTGGAGTAGGTTGCCATTTCCTTCTCCAATGCATGAAAGTGAAAAGTGAAAGTGAAGTCACCCAGTCGTGTCCGACTCTTAGCGATCCCATGGACTACAGCTTACCAGGCTCCTCCACCCATGGGATTTTCCAGGCAAGAGTATTTATGCTACCAGACATCAAAATATATCATACAATTCAAATAATTGGTGCTGGCATCAGAATGGCTATTGAGGAAATAGAAGTGACTGCTCAGAAACAGATCCTAGAATATATATGTAATTAAATTATGATATATATGGAATAAAAAGCACAGGAAGGATGGATTACTTTAAAAAATGGAGCTGAAATCACTGCTTAACCATTTGGGGGAAAATCAAACTATAGCCTCACTTTATATCAAGAAGTAGAACAAATCCCAACATTACATTATTAAATATATAAAGTTATCTTTAAAAAGACAAGAACATGCAACATGCAAATGATGATTATCTGATCTGAGCATGGTGAAAGGCTTTTCAGCCTTTAAACCAATAGAAAAGAATCAAGGGGAAAAACAGACAGATCTGGACATATAAGAGTTAAACTACTGAGCGAAGAAACATCATATATAAAATTCAAGGGCAAACAACCAAACTACAGAAAATACCACACATAAAGTATTGATAGCCTAATATAGAAGGAACTCACATAAACTGAAAACACAGCTTATCCCCAAATGGTCAAAAGATATGGTCAAACAACTCATGAAAAAAAATAGTTTTAGCAAGAAACATATAAAATGTTTAGCCTCACAAATAAAAAGTAGATATGCAAAGTCAAACAAGGAGAATTTTTTTCTGCTTCTAATATTACCAAGTATTTGCAGTTTTTAAACAACAATGGCTAATGCTCCAGTGTTAGAATTTGCTTACACTGTTGGTGTGGGTATGTGCTGTGCTGTGCTTAGTCGCTCAGTCGTGTTCAACTCTTTGCAACCCCATGGACTGTAGGTGGCCAGGTTCCTCTGTCCACGAGGATTCTCCAGGCAAGAATACTGGAGTGGGTTGTCATGCCTTGCTCCAGGGGATCTTCCCAACCCAGGGATTGAACCCAGGTCTCCTGCATTGCAGGAGGATTCTTTACTGTCTGAGGCACCAGGGAAGCCCTGGTGTGGGTATAAGTGAAGTTGCTCAGTCGTGTCCGACTCTTTGCGACCCCATGGACTGTAGCCTACCAGGCTCCTCCATCCGTGGGATTCTCCAGGCAAGAGTTCTGGAGTGGGTTGCCGTTTCCTTCTCCAGGAGATCTTCCCAACCCAGGGATCGAACCCGGGTCTCCCGCATTGCAGGCAGACGCTTTACCATCTGAGCCACCAGTTGCATCTAGAGCTTTTCAAAAGTTCAGATCCTCTACTTTAGTAGTTCCTCATTTGAATTTATCTTAAATAGTCAGAAACAAAATGATTTTGGCACAAGGATGTATATCATAGTGTTATTTGTAATAATACAAAATTGGAAACCCCACAATGTCCAATAAAAAGGAGGTTAAATTAGCTATAGCAATGGGGATTTTAACATAGGAGTTAACAGTCTTCAGAAGTACTGGGTATTTGTGAGTTAAAAGCAAGATAAAAGTTTATATGCTCTGATGAATGGCCATGCTTTACCCCCACTCATGCATAGAACAGAGCTTGCCAGATATGTACCTCAAAGTTAACCTTGGTGGGGGGGTTCACAGCTCCAGTAGCCAGCCCTGGCGGGGTCTGTGAGCTCCTTTAATTCCCACATCATCATCCTAGGGATCTTAACACCCCTGTTTCTATACAAACACTGAGTAGTGGAACCCAGAGTCGGGTTTTCAAGGCCTGGGATCTGAACCTCTCTGCCATGCTGCTTGGGCGGTTCTTTTCTCTTCAGTATCTTCCCAAACTTTCTGCAATGAGTACACTTTTATAATGCAGAAAAAACCCACAGCTTTCAAAACAGTGAATCGAGGCCAAGAGCCCCTGGAAGTTTTGTGTTCTGTTCTGTTCCGACAGCCCACAGTGTGGGAGACAGTTCTGCCATTCTTCCCCCGGCTCTGGGTTCTCCTTCCATTTCCTTCCCTTTCTTCTACTCATTCCAGTGTAAATCATGGAGTCACTCAGCCTAGAGATGGAGTAAAGGCCTTGGTGCACTGCAGAGCCATTCCAGGGCCAGCCTGGCTACTCGTTTTCTTTCCTTTGCCTCCTTCTTTTCCTTCCCTCCTGCCTTTTCAGCAACCCCTGTGAATAAGCCTGGTTCAAAGTTCTGGCTTAACAAAACAAACCAGGGCATCCTGGGGTTAACTGTGGGCTGGCCTTTCACAGTTCTATGATTAAATTGCATTTTTCAGTGGTTCTGCCTTTAAACTCCAAGTCTTTTAAAGAGAAATTTAAGGAGAGCAAAACATAGGAAACAGTGCCAAACACCAATAACATATTTTAGTTGTTTGGGGAATGGGCAGCTTTAGAAACCACAAATTCCCACTTATGCAAGGGCGACTTGAGCTTTTTCTTTATTGCTTAGTGACAGAAGCCTGGCTATAGACCATAGTCAGAGTTGTTCTCTTGTTTTCTTTTCTCTTTCTCTCTGAAAACAGTTATAAAAGGCCTGAGCTATCACAAGAAGAGTTGGCTAATCCAACAGCTCTAATCAAATACCAAAAATCATTTTCCACTGATGCAGTTAGTTCAGATTAAAAGGCAGATCCAAGTCTCGGTCTTAGTAACCTGCTATACCTGCTCAACAAGCTCAATCACATGGAAACACACACTCAAAATGGGAGGCTCCACCCGTTTGACTTTACCATCAATTGGCAGGGCTTTGGTAGCATGTGTTTAAATAGAAATCCGTCTCCTTTCTCCCAAAGAAAATAACTGAAAATGGAAGATAAGATGTGAATATTGTTTTGTGACTATGCTTTCCAAAACAAGGCTGGCACAACACAAAATGGAAAGAATCCCAGAGAGCTCTCTTCTGTGGCCTTATATCTATTCTGACTATCAGGAACAATGAATTCTAATGCCAGAATCTGATGATGAGGTTCTTAAAAACCCCCGCCATTGGAGGCTGGATGAAGGTGTGACCCAGCCAGTCCTAGGGCATGAACTGGTAAACTGTACTACATTCTCACCAAATAAATTGGAAATAAGGTGCCAGTGAGGTTGGGTTTTCATACTCATTCCTCAAATTACTAGCAAATGTGAACTAGTCCCACTTGAGAATAAGAAGATAGCAATGAAGTTCTAAAACAACTTCTTTATATAGAATACATGAAGTAAGCATGTGTAAGGTGTACACTATAAGTCAGGGAAACAGCCTTGGAATGAAGCAGCTGACAGTTATCTGAAGTAGCAACCAAGTAACATGGGTATAAGAGTTAAGTTTTATATTTACTATTATTACTTTTGGCCATGCCATGAGGCACATGAGATCTTAAGTTTTCTGACCAGGGACTGAACCTGCATTCCCTGCATTAGAAGCATGGAGTGTTAACCACTGGACTGCCAGGGACGTCCAGAGATTAATTTTACTAAGTAAAGGCTAAACTCAACAGATTCCATAAAAGTTGCAAACAAAAAAACCTAGAAAGTAAGAACTACAAAAAAGTAGAAAAAAGCTGAAAATATCCTCTTATAATAAAACACCAGCAAATTGAATCCAGCAACATGTAAAAAGAGTTATATGTTATGACCAATTGGGATTTATCCCAGGAATGCAAGGTTGGTTTAACATCTGAAAATCAAACAGTATAAGAGTTTGATTATATTAAATCACCACATTAACAGAATAAAGGACAAAAACCACATAATGATCTCAATAGATGCAGAAAAATCATTTTACAAAATCTAGTATCTCTCCACGATAAAAATACTCAACAAGTAGGAAAAGAAGTTTGTATAAGATTGAGTAACATACCTAACTGAGAGAGTCAGTTCATTCTGAATAGTGAAAAACTAAATGTTTTCCCCTCTTTTCTCAAGAAAAGACTTACCATATCTATTCAACATTGTACTAGAGGTTCTAGCCAGTAATTAGGCAAGAAAAAGAAATTTAAAACTCTAGATTGAAAAGGAAGATCTAAAACCATCTCTAGTCTCAGATGACAAGATCTGGTATAAAGAAAAGCTAGAAACATTTTGCTGACATGAAAGTCATAAAAAGAAAACTATTATATTTTTGAACAAGACTCTGTAACTATATCCATGTAGGTTGCTTATACTCTTACAGAGTCTGACTGATTAACACTATCCAGTTCAGAGTTATGGAAACACTAGAAATCCCATTCAACAAGCTAAAATGGTAATATTACTGTCAGAGCATATAATAAATTCCCATTTCAACATAAAGAGGTATATATGTATTTTTATTAGGAGAAAATCAGTTTCTCTTCCCCTATCTATCAAACATATTAAATATTATTTAAGTACCTACTGAAAATATCTTAAAAAGTATCACTGAGTAAGATTCCAAATGGCTGAGTTCAGTTCAGTTGCTCAGTCGTGTCCAACTCTTTGTGACACCATGGACTGCAGCATGCCAGGCTTCCCTGTCCATCACCAAATCCTAGAGCTTGCTCAAACTCATGTCTATCGAGTTGGTGATGCCATCCAATCTCATCCTCTCTCATTCCCTTTTGCTCCTGCCTTCAATCTTTCCCAGCATCAGGGTCTTTTCCAATGAGTCAGTTCTTCACATCAGGTGACCAAAGTATTGGAGCTTCAGCTTCAGCATCAGTCCTTCCAATGAATATCCAAATGATGAGCCTGCCCGAATATCCACAGATTTCATTCTGGCCCTGTCTCCTGCAGGTGTTCTGAGTCATCGCTACTCACAAGGGAACAAAGATGACATCAATGTGATAGGCCTGTTCCAGCTCCCTGTGCACTAGATAGTAAAAGACTCCACATGGACATGTGGCTTCAAGTTGACTGGAAACAAGCCATGGCCACCCATGGCTAAAACTGAGGCCAAAGGGTAGATGAGGATGAGAACCTACATGTTTCCCTAAAAAGATCCTTTAAGGCACAAAGGAAAGCCAAGTTAAGGAGAAGACTACTCAGACATCTTAGGGTTAGTAAAAAATAAAAGCTCCATGTAATCCAGTAATATCCACTAGTCTACAGAGTGATCCAGGTGCTTGGGAATGTCTTGGTCTGAGCCTAGTTTATATTCGCAGCACAATGTCAATGGCAGTGATCCTGTTGCTTTGGGTTTGCTGACCAATGCTAGTCTTGAACTTGCCAGATCTTCCCTGGCTAACTCATACATAACCTGAAAAACCACTTTAAATCTTGCTGGAGTCCTTCAACTTTGCTTCTTGTTTGTATTTTGGCCCTATAGACAACCCTTGCAGCTCTAGTCTCCTTGACTTGGGCATTTGGGCCTCCTCCTTTCCCTTTTACAAATCCTTCTGTATCTCCAAATGTAGCTCCTCTTTCTAGACCAACTTTGAAATCTCATGTAAAGTACTAATGTGTTGATTAAAACAATGAAGAAACAGATAGAAAAAAAAAAAAACCTTTTAAAATTTTCTTAAATCTGTCCAATTTTTTAGCTTCTCTTTCTCTTGAGTCCCAGAAACAGCAGCAGCAACATTAAAGAAAAACAAAGCAAAACAAACACTAACTTCTTAAGTATTTCTCAACCATGCTCTGAACTTGCCAGTTTGGAAGTGAAAATGAAATAAACATGTTAGCAAGTATAAGTATTCTAATAGACTGGTTGCTTACAACAGTTATTTCAGATATCTCATCTTTCAAAAAAATTTTATTAATAAGTAGCACTGCAATCCTGGCAGGAAAACTATAAACCTAGAGAAAAGATGTAACAGAATTCCATAAAAGGAGCTATTTAATCATTTCCCTGAAGAAAATGCTTGAATGCACTTTATTATTATTTTTTTTAATGCACTTTAGAAAGAATTGGCATGACTCCACATCACCCTGTCTGAAGTACTCAAAGCTACTTGGGCGACTGAAAGGAATCATACTATGAGAGTGACTGAGCAAGAGCATCCAGGTTTCATGTTTTCTGGATCAGTACAATTTTTAAAGGGGCTTCCCTGGTGGCTCAGGGGTAAAGAATTCACCTGCAATGCAGGAGACACAGATTCGACCCCTGAGTTGGGAAGATACCCTGAAGAAGAAAATGGCAACCCACTCCAGAATTCCTGCCTGGGAAATCCCATGGACAGGGGAGCCTGGCAGACAACAGTCCATGGGGTTGCCAAAGAGTTGGACATGACTGAGAGACTAAAAAACTTTTAAAAAAGTGCCCTGTTTTTAATTTTGCCTAGTAAGGACACGAAGAGCAGCACTATCACCACATTTCACAAGAGAGGACAAATTCACCACATTATATTTTTCTCCTTTCCTCATGACCTGGTGAGAACTCTGTCCCAGATGAGTTTTCAATGCACAGAAGAAAATTGAGATTTTTGTGTGATAAGGGAATAAGGATCTCACTATTTGCCAAAACTATTGCTTTAAAGTGAATTTCAAAATAGAAGAATTGGGAAAGTTTCCAAACTTCAATCATGTGAAAATACCTTCACAGATGTTTTCAAAGCAGCATTTCCACTTGCGTTCAGTTCAGTTCAGTTTAGTTGCTCAGTTGTGTCCGACTCTTTGCGACCCCATGAACCGCAGCATGTCAGGCCTCCCTGTCCATCACCAACTCCTGGAGTCTACCCAAATCCATGTCCATTGAGTCGGTGATGCCATCCAACCATCTCATCCTCTGTCGTCCCTTCTTCTGCCCTCAATCTTTCCCAGCATCAGGGTCTTTTCAAATGAGTCACCTCTTCGCAGCAGGTGGCCAAAGGATTGGAGTTTCAGCTTCAACATCAGTCCTTCCAATGAACACCCAGGACTGATTGATCTCCTTTAGGAAGGACTGGTTGGGTCTCCTTGTAGTGTAGAGTCTTCTCCAACACCACAGTTCAAAAGCACCAATTCTTCGGCATTCAGCTTTCTTTATAGTCCAACTCTCACATCCATACACGACCACTGGAAAAACCATAGCCTTGACTAGATGGACCTTTGTTGACAAAGTAATGTCTCTGCTTTTTAATATTCTGTCTATTGGTCATAACTTTCCTTCCAAGGAGTAAGCATCTTTTAATTTCATGTCTGCAATCACTATCTGCAGTGATTTTGGAGCCCCCAAAATAAAGTCTGACACTGTTTCCACTGTTTCCCCATCTATTTCCCATGAAGTGATGGGACTGGATGCCATGATCGTTGTTTTCTGAATGCTGAGCTTTAAGCCAACTTTTTTACTCTCCTCTTTCACTTTCATCAAGAGGCCCTTTACTTTCTTCTTTACTTTCTGCCTTAAGGGTGGTATCATCTGCATATCTGAGGTTATTGATATTTCTCCTGGCAATCTCAATTCTACCCTGTGCTTCTTCCAGCCCAGTGTTTCTCATGATGTATTTTGCATGTAAGTTAAATAAGCAGGGTGACAATATACAGCCTTGACATACTCCTTTTTCTATTTGGAACCAGTCTGTTGTTCCATGTCCAGTTCCATCTGTTGCTTCTTGATCTACATATAGGTTTCTCAAGAAGCAGGTCAGGTGGTCTGGTATTCCCATCTCTTGAAGAATTTTCCACAGTTTATTGTGATCCACACAGTCAAAGGCTTTGGCATAGTCAATAAAGCAGAAATAGATGTTTTTCTAGAACTCTCTTGCTTTTTCCATGGTCCAGTGGATGTTGGCAATTTGATCTCTGGTTCCTCTGCCTTTTCTAAAACCAGCTTGAACATCAGGAAGTTCATGGTTCACGTATTGCTGAAGCCTGGCTTCAAGAATTTTGAGCATTACTTTACTAGCGTGTGAGATGAGTGCAATTGTGCAGTAGTTTGAGCATGCTTTGGCATTGCCTTTCTTTGGGATTGGAATGAAAACTGACCTTTTCCAGTCCTGTGGCCACTGCTGAGTTTTCCACATTTGCTGGCATATTGAGTGCAGCACTTTCACAGCATCATCTTTCAGGATTTGAAATAGCTCAACTGGAATTCCATCACCTCCACTAGCTTTGTTCATAGTGATGCTTCCTAAGGCCCACTTGACTTCACATTCCAGGATGTTTGGCTCTAGGTGAGTGTGAGTGATCACACCATCGTGATTATCTGGGTCATGAAGATCTTTTTTGTACAGTTCTGTGTATTCTTGCCACCTTTTCTTAATACCCTCTGCTTCGGTTAGGTCCATACCATTTCTGTCCTTTATCGAGCCCATCTTTGCATGAAATGCTCCCTTGGTATCTCTAATTTTCTTGAAGAGATCTCTAGTCTTTCCCATTCTGTTGTTTTCCTCTATTTCTTTGCATTGATCGCTGAGGAAGGCTTTCTTATCTCTCCTTGCTATTCTTTGGTACTCTGCATTCAAATGGGTATATCTTTCCTTTTCTCCTTTACTTTTGGCTTCTCTTCTTTTCACAGCTATTTGTAAGGCCTCCTCAGACAGCCATTTTGCTTTTTTGCATTTCTTTTTCTTGGGGATGGTCTTGATTCCTATCTCCACTTTTGTTAATTAATTTCAATTGAGTCACTGTTTGCTTAAGTAAATACATTTTAAAATGACAGTCTTATATGAATACCATAAATGGATGGCCAGAATCCCTTATAAAATCATGATAACTTAACTGCTGAAAGGCCCTGAACTTCCAGATAACTCTGAAAGGGAGATATACAGGTATTAGGGGTTCAAGTCCTCCCAGGACTAGAATGAGACTTTGCTTGATACAACCTCAAGGAAATGTCATTTAATGCCATGACCACGTACTGCCTAAAAGCATATCTTATACCAACTAATGGGGCTTCCCTGGTGGCTCAGAGGGTAAATATCATTTTATTACCCTCTTATGGTAGATGTTCCATAGAATCAGAGGTATCCTTACATAGTAATTAAGAGCAATGGCTAACTCGGTTCAAATTTGGAGACTTACCCATGTACCAGCTAGTAACCTTCAGCAAGCCATTTACCTTCTCTGCTTAGGTCTTCATCTATGAAATGGGGATAAGAATAATACCCACTTCATTGTGAGGGTCAAACTAGCATCTACAGGTAAAGTTCTTTGAATGGTAAGTGACAGGTATTAAGAGCTCAAAAATGTTAACAGTTATTCTTATTCTCCTACACTTGGAGGAATACCAAAACGTCTAGGCATCTATTAGACTATATCAAGCCTATAGTGATACAGTAACATGTTTCTGGAGAAAACATATAGCTAGAGAATAAGAATGACAATTCCTTTGCTAATTTGCATTAAAGTGAATAACTTGGTACACATGTATCTAAGGCAACTCATTGTTCCTTTGGTTTGTTTCCTTCCATGGCCCATTTTCTAGGTCAAGAGCAAGTCTGAATGATATATTTTTGCCTCTAAGGCAGAGAACACAATGCATTTGACACAAAAAGATTACACCATAGAGAAAGGCTTTCAGAATCTTAACTGCAAGTCACTACTTAGGTAAACAAGACCATCCAAATATACTAGGCTTCTAAGTATGAAATTAATGTCATCTCTATTTAGAGTAAACAATAGAATTAATGTAGGATTGAACCCTCAGAGTGGGGGGATTTAACCCTCACATGTTATGATTTAATTTATATTATGAAACACAGTTCAGAAGGACTTACTCATTACCAAGTCATCAAATAAATGAGCTAACATCAAAAAGCAGGAGTTCTAGGGGGCTCCTAAGATGGATTAGTTGGTCTTGAACAAGAAAGACATATATTAACATATCCTAAGCTGTTGCCTTTCATGTGTCTCATCCCTTTTGTCCCTGGGACTATATTTGGCACAGTGGGAACAGCAGCACTGCCAGGGCGGTCAAGTAGAAAGACAGGGTATTAATTTAGTAGATCTTGGTCAAGGTTAGGGCAAGAGATAGTGGACAAGTATATATTTAGTTTATTAAACTACAAGATAAGGTCAAATTGAAAATTTATAGTTAATCTCTGGATCTTCTAATGGGTCTACTTGATGGAGATCTCCTTCAAAGGAGCTGGATTTTAAAAATATCTTCCCCAGTTTGTTCACTGTAGATCAGTTTCTGCCATTGCTACAAGATAGTTCTTGGTAGCATCTTTTTCTCCCCCTCTCCTCCACTCAACTTTGGCTGTTTCTTCCTCTAAGGTCTCAAGTTGAACATCTCAGCTTTTCCTTTTTGCTGTCATGATCCTCCATTTGTAACTTGCCTCCCTTTTCTCTACAGCCCCTTTCCTCGAAAGGCTTCTCTTCGGATGAGACCAAGTTGTCATCCTCAATGTCCGTGCTCTTCCAGGCAGGTCTCCCAACTTTTCTAGTGAATTCAGCATCAAACATTAACTACTCTTCCTAAAAAATGCTATCTTCCCTTTCTTCTCTTCCTTCCCTACCATCAAGGATATTTTTTTGAAAAATTCCTTCACTCTACTTTTATGTCTATAAGTGACAGAATGTTCCAAATTTTGGAAGTTTGGAATTAGGTCACATCTTTTAATTTTCCTTTGTACCTTTTCCCTAGCACTTCTTTTAGAAGCTTAGCTTGAGTTCTTTAAGAAACCAAAGAGAGCTGAATAAGCTCAGATGCAGGGCTTCCCTGGTACCTTAGTCAGTAAAGAATCTGCCTGCAATGCAGGAGACATGGATTCGATCCTGGGTGGGGAAGATCCGTGGAGAAGGAAATGGCAACCCACTCCAGTATTCTTGCTTGGAAAATCGCATGGACAGAGGAGTCTGGCAGGCTACAGTCCATGGGGTCACAAGAACTGGACACAACTTAGTGACTAAACCACCACCACCACCAAGCTCAGGTGCAAAGCAGTGAATTCCCTTCCCCTTTGTTTACTGAATTTGCATCTGGTCTGGGTATATAATCACAGAATGCCGAGGACTGGAGCTCAATTAACCTAAACTACTAGCAGCAGCTCTAGCTTTCAGTGAACCCTACACCCTACGTATAAATGGCCTCTGGCAGTTCAGTTCAGTCGCTCAGTCGTGTCCGACTCTTTGCGACCCCATGAATCGCAGCACGCCAGGCCTCCCTGTCCATCACCAGCTCCCGGAATTCACCCAAACTCATGTCCATCGAGTCGGTGATGCCATCCAGCCACCTCATCCTCTGTCATCCCCTTCTCCTCTTGCCCCCAATCCCTCCCAGCATCAGAGTCTTTTCCAATTAGTCAACTCTTCACATGAGGTGGCCAAAGTATTGGAGTTTCAGCTTCAGCATCAGTCCTTCCAAAGAACATCCAGGACTGATCTCCTTTGGAATGGACTGGTTGGATCTCCTTGCAGTCCAAGGGACTCTCAAGAGTCTTCTCCAACACCACAGTTCAAAAGCATCAATTCTTCGGCACTCAGCTTTCTTCACAGTCAAACTCTCACATCCATACATGACTACTGGAAAAACCATAGCCTTGACTAGATGGACCTTTATTGGCAAAGTATGTCTCTGCTTTTCAATAGGCTATCTAGGTTGGTAATAACTTCCCTTCCAAGGAGTAAGCGTCTTTTAATTTCATGGCTGCAATCACCATCTGCAGTGAGTTTGGAGCCCCCAAAAATAAAGTCTGACACTGTTTCCACTGTTTCCCCATCTATTTCCCATGAAGTGATGGGACCGGATGCCATGATCTTAGTTTTCTGAATGTTGAGCTTTAAGCCAACTTTTTCACTCTCCTCTTTCACTTTCATCAAGAGGCCCTTTAGTTCTTCTTTACTTTCTGCCATAAGAGTGGTGTCATCTGCATATCTGAGGTTATTGATATTTCCCCTGGCAATCTCGATTTCAGCCTGTGCTTCTTCCAGCCCAGTGTTTCTCATGATGTACTCTGCATAGAAGTTAAATAAGCAGGGTGACAATATACAGCCTTGACGTACTCCTTTTCCTATTTGGATCCAGTCTGTTATTCCATGTCCAGTTCTAACTGTTGCTTCCTGACCTGTACACAGGTTTCTCAAGAGGCAGGTCAGGTGGTCTGGTATTCCCATGTCTTGAAGAATTTTCCACAGTTTATTGTGATCCACACAGTCAAAGGCTTTGGCATAGTCAATAAAGCAGAAATAGATGTTTTTTGGAACTCTCTTGCTTTTTCCATGATCCAGCGCATGTTGGCAATTTGATCTCTGGTTCCTCTGCCTTTTCTAAAACCAGCTTGAACATCTAGAAGTTCATGGTTCACATATTGCTGAAGCCTGGCTTGGAGAATTTTGAGCATTACTTTACTAGTGTGTGAGATGAGTGCAATTGTGCAGTAGTTTGAGCATGCTTTGGCATTGCCTTTCTTTGGGATTGGAATGAAAACTGACCTTTTCCAGTCCTGTGGCCACTGCTGAGTTTTCCAAATTTGCTGGCATATTGAGTGCAGCACTTTCACAGCATCATCTTTTAGGATTTGAAATAGCTCAACTGGAATTCCATCACCTCCACTAGCTTTGTTCATAGTGATGCTTTCTAAGGCCCACTTGACTTCACATTCCAGGATGTCTGGCTCTAGGTGAGTGATCACACCATTGTGATTATCTGGGTCGTGAAGATCTTTTTTGTACAGTTCTTCTGTGTATTCTTGCCTCTATACTCTGGTGTAAATTAACGCCTTTGAATCTGTCTGATTCCTTTACAATGATCTGAATGGGTAAATAGTGCCTTAGAAATATCACTCCACCACTAAAATAAGGAACAAAATCTTCATATTCATTCACAGGGCACCTGCAGAATGCTGGGCACTGTTCCAGGCGCTCAGGATATGGGTGAACAGCTCCAACAGGTCCTGTTTTCCTGGAGCAGTGACTTCCTGAGAGTATTTAAAGGCCAAGGAAAATGATTACAGTCACTCTGGTCAAGGAAATCAGCTTAAAACCATCCTATTAAAGAAGAGGGGGGCAATTCATTGGTGGATGGGCCACTGTTGATAAAAGCTCCACCTCCCTGAACTAGGATACACATTTAAGAGTGGGCAGGAGGTTTCAAAAAAAAAAATCTTAACCCAACCCAAAAGATAATGGGAATCATCTGTTCTGCTCTCATGTACAAACCTATAATTTATGGAAAGATGGGAAAGAGAAAGTCCCTGAGGAGACCCAGCCAAGTTCTGCAGTGAAAATTCAACTATACTCAATGCTCAGACTGGAAGAGGTGGGGGTGGAGCGGAGCAAGAAGCCACAGGAAAAATAACACGTCCTGAGGTGGCCAGCTCCCTCTCCTTTCCGACTTCCAAGGCCATTCCTGGGACAAGCTGCCTTCCTCCTCTTCTCCTGCCACCCTCAACCCTTCCCATTCATGGGTGATTGCTTTTTCTTCTTTATTTTTCAGTCATTTTTTAAGGATCCCAAACTGGCTGTGGTGCTCATAATTCCTGTCACAAGGTAATGTCAACAGTATAAATTACAGGGCATCCAAGGAAGCAGGTAGTTAAGATCAAGTGCGAACGTATGTTATTAAATTAAAATGGAGTTACCAGGAATCTTCAAATTATGGAGAAGAGACCATTTCCTTAAATATATGGCTGTGTATAATATATATTTGCATATATATTTGTGCACACTTACATATAAAGTAATTTACTATTAAAAAATATGCTATACAACCCGATAGCAGCAAAGGCCATCATTAAATGCAATGTCACGAGCAGTGTCACTCTTCCAAATTCTGATTTTGCATTTCCATTCTATATCAGAATGGCTACATACTGTCTTTTTTTTTTTTTTGGTTCTTCTATTGGGGTATTGTTACTTAGCTTTATAATACTGCCTTTAAAGAGTATGGTTATTAATAAGTTGACTACTATTTTCAATGTAATTTTTTTAATGCCAGTATTAGTGCTGTGCTACTTGAAAACATTTTATTACACTTAATAATTCGCTAAGGTACCTCAATAAAATGTCAATGTATACTTTATTAGTTTCCTTATCAGCCATGTAAGGTAAATTATAATCCATGTCAGAGATGAAGAAATTGAAGCCATCTAAACTATGAGAGATTGGTGGTAGAGGCGGAAGTAGGATTTGAAATAAATGTCAAATTGTCCAGGGAGGGAATTCCCTCTGAACCATTTCAGAATTTCTATTGTCAGTTAAGGTGTCCTTCCTATTCACAGACAGCTAGAATTGCTAGTCAGACTAAAAAATCCAGATAGAGAAGCACCGGCATCATAGGGCGCAGCCTAAAGGCTCATCAGTGTTATAAATCTGCTGAACCTCGTTAATATTACGGTGAGGGACTTTCCACAGCAGCGTCTGTGGAGCATTCACTATACACCAGGCATTCTTCTAAGCACTTTATGTATTTGTGACTTGCTTAACTTCGCCGTCTTGTGAGGGAGGTACTTTAATCATCCTCATTTTAATAACTGTTTAACTGACTTGCTCAAGATCACAAGATGCAAACCCAGGCTGTCTTGTTGCCAGCCTCTGTGCTCTCAACTACTGGGCTACACGCAGAGGGCATGCCGCAGCCACACAACAGGCCATGGTTATTCAAAGCTTTACTGCAAAGACAGGTGTCTGAACTCAGAACCAAATAGCCCCAAAGCTAAAAAACAAAAAAGATAAATGTTAGTGAGGTCTTCAGTTCACAAAGGCTCACTATGCAACAACAGCCTGTAGTAACGCACAACCCCTTTCGAGTTCATTCTCATCCTCGTCTTGCTCTTCTAATAACTGATTAATTCAGCAGATGTTTACTGGGCACTTCCTCTTGCATATAAGATAGAGACTGCATTCAAGGTTGACTCTTTCACTTATAGTAGTAGAGTTAGTGGCCCAGTCATGTCCTACTCTTTGCAACCCCATGGACTACAGCCCACCAGGCTCCTCCATCCATGGGATTTTCCAGGCAAGAATACTGGAGGAAGGAATTGCCAGGGTTGCCATTTCCTTCTCCAGGGGATCTTCCCGACCTAGGGATTGAACCTGGGTCTCCTGAATTGCAGGCGGACTCTTTATGGTCTGAGCCACTAAGAAGCTTTCACTTATTTATGGATTGCTTTAAAAGTTCCTGTGAACAGGCCTAAGAGCTAAGTAACTCAGGTGACATTTTATTTGGGGAGCGTGTCTTGTAAAGAATCATACAACTACCCTTTCTGCTCCCAGCCTGGGGACTGAGGACACCCCACTGGGCCAGCTCCTCCAGATCCTGCACGTGAAGGGTGGATCTTTCTTCCTAAATGAATCTCTTTCAGCGCCCTACCCACTGGCACGTGTGTCTTGTCATATGCATTTTTAATTCAGTGCATCACGGTTCTAACAGTTAACAAATACCTGAAAAGTTGTAAAATACAGTCCATAAATCAAAGGGTGCCAGTAGTTTCCTGAGACGCTCATGATCATTTGAAAGTATTCTTTTTTTTTTTTTTTTTTTTTACTGTGGTAACTATACATAGCATAAATTTTACCATTTTACCATTTTTAGGTGTATCTGATTACTTTTGAATACACTTCATGGATTACTCTTCTAAATACTATAAACTACTACATCTTAACCTTTTCATGGGTAATAAAATCACCATCCAGATATTAAGCTGGTTTTCCTAATGAACTAGCCATAGTACTGTCTGAGAGACCAGCTTCTCTCTGGATTGGGGGCACTTCCATCCTTGGGGGTGCCCCTTTCCTCTCCACCGTTGATGGACTCAGAAGCTAGCTCTGAGGTTTGAAGTTTCTTTGCCTCCCTCATCCTAAGCAGCTGAATCAACTTCTCTCTCCACCCCTTTCATTATCCCATTCCATCCACCCCTTTGCCATCCATGGGGTGGAGACTCAGCTTACAAGTGTGCAGAAGAAAACCCCAGAAGCAAGAAACTAGAATAACTTGCCCCTGCTAACAAAACAAACCAGAAAACACAGTAGAGGCCAAGACCTCACAGTCGCTGAGTTCCAAATCCTTCCT
The DNA here is from genome assembly GCF_019923935.1 of Bubalus bubalis. Lineage (NCBI taxonomy): Eukaryota > Metazoa > Chordata > Mammalia > Artiodactyla > Bovidae > Bubalus > Bubalus bubalis. Next base: position 148,357,364 of record NC_059158.1, read on the forward strand.
TATCCAAAGGAGACAGACTGCCTGCCTCTCTATTCTAAGCTCAGGCAATGTGGCTTAAGCAAACTCATAGGAGGAATTCAAGCCTCAAGATCCATTTTCAGCTTCTCCCGGATCCCCATGTGCCTTTTTATCCTTACTCCATCTTGGCCAGCCAAATGTGAAAGCCTGTGTAAAGACCATTACATGCCTCACTTTGAAAGGGCTTTAATGCCCTTATGAACTAACTCCCGGCTGAAATCTTTGGTCCCATGGAAACAGAGAAAGCAGCAGCCAGTTGCAAAACAAAACAAAACAACAAAAAAGAGCTGTTATCTCTGTGTTAAATTAAACTCAGATCTGCTTAATATCTTGGCCAACTTATGCCACAATTATTTTGGCCCTTTCTGCCACCCCAAAGTCTTCTGTGGCCGAAATGCACCGTGGTGCTGCTGTCTGACACTGTGCCAGCAGGCCTGTGCCAAAGCCAAGTAACACCCTTCCTTCTTGGGGTTTTGGGGGAGCAGGGGAGGGTTGCTAATTCCTTTCGTGACCACTGACTAAGAGCTGAGTGGCCAACAATTTGGTAAATTATATACACACCTAAAATGTCAGCTGCATCAGAGATTTTTGCTCTCTATCTTTCCAGTAGCTGAAGGGAAGAGAACCTTGAGGCTAAAGGCAATTCTAGACGAGTTGGGTTTCCTAACCACATTCAGTAGGAGGGATATTCGCAGGACTCCAGGCATTCAGGATCCCCAGCAGCAAAGAATCATCTTTGATAAGTGTATATGCCAATGATTCAAACCAATGGAAAAGGCTGGGAATTAAAATGAGTCACAGTTATAAACACACACACACACACGAAAGAGGAGAGAGAGGAGCTCAGCCACAAAAGTCCTTTTTGGAATCAGACTAGCTGTAAAATACAAAAACACGCACAACACGGGTCAGCCGGTTTTAATGTAGAATGTGTTAACTCCAAACTTTTGAAATGCAAAAAGCAAATTCATAGCCCAAAGAATCCGTATGTGTTTAGCCCTGCATTCCCTTTGGAACTGTAAGTTAATATATTCTGTGGATAATCCATTTCTGTGTTCTAGAAACTCGTTGTTTTTGACATCTACAGGTCAATGGGTTAGACAGTATGGAGATATTTTGACCACCATGGCAGAGGTCAGAATGCAAACATTTTAGGGGGTCTGGCCCATGTAGGGGAAGCTGGACAGGGGACTGGGCCTGACCACTATGATCCCAGTGTCTCCACTAAGTGTCCTGGGCTCTGGGACTCTTGCCACACATGGTGCTGGCCCTCTGGCACCTCATTCTCATCCCCTTTGCTTAGAATTCCCTCCCTCCACCCACTGGAAAGACTTGGTGGGGCTTTGGCAATGGCAGGGCTTGGCCTTGCCACCTGGGGGATCTCGCTACCAGTTTGCATTTAGAAATAAGAGAGTGTCAGTGCTTGAAGCAGATGGTACAGTGTACTGCCTTGGAGTGCGTGCCCTTAGTGAAGGGACTCCTGTAGCTAGTGGGTAGTAGTTATTGGTTTTTGTTTTGATAAATCTGAAAAATTTCATACAAAATTGAAAAAGTTTGAAAAATAAGAGTATGTGCTAAAAACAGGACGGCCTGGGTTTGAACCCCTGCTTCTCTGCTTTAACTAGGAGGCTCTGGACAAGTTCATCCCACTAGCAAAAGATGAATAATAATACACCTGTCTTAGAGGGCTGTTGTGAGGATTACATGAGTTAATCCATGTAGATTTTGAATAGGATTTGGCCTAAAGTAAGCACTCAAAAATAAAAGTAACTAACATCTCTTGAAAGTGAAACTGAAAGTCGCGCAGTTATGTCTGACTCTTTGCTACCCCATAGACAAAAAGTCCATGGAATTCTCCAGGCCAGAATACTGGAGAGGGTAGCCTTTCCCTTCTTCAGGGTATCTTTCCAACCCAGGGATCGAGCTCAGGTATCCCGCATTGCAGGCAGATTCTTTATCAGCTGAGCCACAACGGCAGCCCAGCATATAATAAAAAGTAATTATTGTTAATCTAAGTATTAGTACAACCTCCTTATTTTACAAAGATTTTAAGTGCCCAGGATAGAATGTGACTTGGTAAGAGCTGGTGCAAGGTGCTCAGTCATGTTTGACTCTTGGTGTCCCCAAGGACTGTAGTCCGCCAGGCTCCTCTCTCTATGGAATTCTCCAGGCAAGAATACTGGAGTGGGTAGCTGGGTAGCCATTTCCTCCTCCAGAGCATCCTCCTCACCCAGGGATCAAACCCACATCTCCTGCATCTCCTGCATTAGCAAGTGGATTCTTTACTACTAGTGCCACCTGAGATACCCTAATATGTATAAGCAAGGATAGGCTTCCCTGGTGGCTCAGACAGTAAAGAATCTGCCTGCAATGCAAGAGACCTGGGTTTGGTCTCTGGGTTGGGAAGATCCCCTGGAGAAGGGAATGGCTACCCATTCCAGTATTCTTGTCCGGAGAATCCCATGGACAGAGGAGCCTGGTGGGCTACAGTCCATGGGTCACAAAGAGTCAGACAGGACTGAGAAACTAACACTTTCACTTTTTAAAGGATAGGCTGCTGTTATTACTGTGGATAGTGGGTTTCCTGAATGTTCCTCTCTCTCTCCTTGCTGCGACATGACAGTGGAATGAGCGCTTGGCCTTCAGTGAGATTGTGTCTTAACCACTCAGGAGCAAAGCCCTCAGGTTGAGAATCCTGGCTCTTTCTAGTCCCTTTCTTCCACTTGTCAGATGATGAGTTCTTGCCTCCAGCACGCAGTAGGCAGAGAAAAGAGAAGAAGGGGAAACTCCAACCAGTAGTTTTATTATCCATTATTGCTGAGACTTTTTCTGCACCCTTGACCTCTGCTCCAGCCAAGAATCCATTCACAATATCCTGCCTTGTTGTCAGGTCTACGCCTTCCCTTATGAATGCCCTGTCCTTTTATTGTCTGAGCTGCAGTGGGCTCTATGCTGTTAGCCTGCCAAACACCAACCCACTGATCACCAGATAACCTGAGCGACGCTGCCCATCTTAGGAGCAAACCCACTAAATGGCATATTATCTTTCATATGTTTTTATTGGCCTACTTTTGTATGCTGGGCATTATTTCTAATTGCCAATAGGTTATAAGGTATTAGGAAGACAATTTATCTGTTGAAGTACTGATGCTTTCTAATTGTGGTGCTGGAGAAGACTCTTAAGAGTCCCCTGGACAGCAAGGAGATCACACCAGTCAATCCTAAAGGAAATCAACCCTGCATATTCATTGGAAAAACTGATAATGCAGCTGAAGCTCCAATACATTGGCCACCTGATGCGAACAGCCAACTCACTGGAAAAGACCCTTATGCTGGGAAAGATTGAAGGTTGGAGGACAAGGGGGTGGCAGAAGATGAGATGGTTGGATGGCATCATCGAATCAATGTACATGAGTTTGAACAAACTTTCCGAGGTGGTGAAGGACAGTCCTGGTGTACTGCAGTCCATGGGGTTGCAAAGAGTCAGACATGACTTAGCGACTGAACAACAACAAAGGTATATACAAAAATCAGTATATTTGACTTATTTTTGTAAGCTGTCATTTAGATTGTATTTGTGAAAATGCTTAGAACTTCTATTTAATGACAAAAAGTTGAAATACCAGTTGACCTTTGGCATATGCAAATCTTGCCATTTGTTGCTTAGAACTGAAGGAGCTGAGAGCTGGCTCTCCTCCCAGGTTTCTGGCTATGCCCCAAGCTTGGTTGTTTTACGCACACTGACTGGGAAACCTCAGAAAGTAGGTACAGGTAGAGTGGCTTCCACAATTTAATTGCTTCTCAAGGATCCTAAAATCATAGAACCAGGGCCGTAGGGCTGGAATGGGCTGTAAAAATTCTTAATTCAACCTTTTCACTTCACAAATGAGGAAACTCAGGACTCAAGAAGTGAGGTGATCAACTTGGTTTTTATCCAAATAACACCTGTGATTCTCCTCTTGGGAACAGAGATAGTACAAAGCCAAAGTCAGAGAAAAAAGTGGTCCAAAGTTGGATGTAGTGTATGAATTTGTCATTTAAAGATGCCATATAGCTTTAACCAGAGGGTTAACAGGGTTGAGAATAATCCCTATGAGGGTTAAGTTAAAAATCTGTTAAAGAAAAGAAACTTGGATTTTATAAGCTATGAGAAGTGACAAGGATGGAGATATTTTCAGAGGTAAGCTGTGTTTCCATTCCTCACTAAGACTTAATAGAACACATGGGTTCAGGGAGATGCAGAGGATTTCAACACAATTCAACATCAGTTAATTCTAGGAGTAAAGGCCCTTCAGTCCAGCTCCCTTCCACCTCAGTGTTAAAGGAAGCTAGAAAGCCAATTACTCTCACAGCAGGGCCTCTCCCATACTGCATGGAAGAACATACTGCAAACCTGTGTGCTTTACAAGCAAGTAAAACTATAATTGCAGGTGGGAAAGAACATGGGTTCTCTTTGTTTCTGCCAACATTTCAGTCTAGCAAGCTCCTCCCTTCTATAGCTGCAGAAATAGCACAGACTTATTTTTTTTAGCACACAAAATATGTATTCTATGGCTCTATAAAACTTAACAGAATGCTTTTTGTTAACATTGAAAAGATAATCTCTGCACGGCCCACCAAAAGGGCATGCATTCTTCAGAGACAGGTGCTTAAGGTGCCCACCTTTATCTGGAAAGCAACACCCACCTTCTGGTTTAAGCTTGGAAAGTCTCTCAGCAAGACTAACAAAGGTGGCAAGGGTGGGAGGGTAATACCTGGCTTGCTCCAGCAGAGCCTTGGGGAGATCTTGCTGCCTGGGAGAAAGGGGTGGGATGGAGGGCTATCCAGGTGCAATCCCCCTTATGGGGTCACTTGGGAGGTCTGGTCCACGACTGCCCTGGAGGCAGGAGAAAGCTTTCCCTACCAGGGTGCTGCTCCATATGGTGACTCTGCTTCCCAGGTGGACCCAGTAGTAAAGAACTCACCTGCCAATGCAGGAGACATCAGAGATGTGGGTTCAATCCCCGGGAATATCCCCTGGAGTAGGAAATGGCAACTCGCTCCAGTATTCTTGCCTGGAGAATCCCATGGACAGAGAAGCCTAGCGGGCTACAGTCTGTCGGGTTGCAAAAGAGCCAGACACGACTGAAGCAACTTAGCATGCACACATGCAGCTGCTGCCGCATCGGAGGAACCTGTGGCCTAGAGCCCCCTGCAGAATCTGAGAGGCAGAACTCAGGGTGCAGCCAGCATTACTTATGTCCTCACAACTGCAGTCCAGTGTCCACAGATGCAGAGTCGTGGTGCCGCTGAAGAAAGCTGCAGAGGGCCGTTTACAAAGGTCCACGTCTCCAGGCAGCACTATACCAGTAGGGTACCACGGGCACATCTCCTCTCTCTTAAACCCTCTCTGTTAAGCAGGGTTCTAAGGGTCGTACATATCAACTTCTTTAAACCTCATAAGCACATTTCAGGGTAGGTACAATTACTATCCCTGCTTCAGAAATGAAGTGCTTCTTCTTTTTTTACTTAAAATTTTTTAAAATTAAAAAAAAATTTTTTTTAGAGGTTTTAAAATATTTTGGCTGAATCATCCAGGATCTTAGTTTCCTGACCAGGGATTGAACCCATGCCCCCATGTAGTGGAAGTGCAGAGTCACTTCCACTGAACCACCAGTGAAGTTCCTGAAGTGCTCCTTGAGGCACCAAGTGAAGTGACTTGCCCAGGGTCACCTAAGCGAGTCTGGGGTGAGCGTCTGAATGTGGGCAGCTGGTTTCCAAGGCTCCATGTATAATCGCTGCACTGTTCAGCCCTTCTGCGATGCCTAAGGTCAGGTATCATCCCTCTTTTGGAGACCTTTGCTCCAGGCAGAAACTTCATCCCCTGTTGGCCTCACACTGGCTTGCTGGTCTCCTAAAACTTCCTGACAGCCATCTTAGTTTTGATTTCTAATTAATTTTCCACCTCAGAAAGCAGTGCCAGGGAGGGGGGGAATCTGGGATACTTTTGAAAATGATTTATTAACCAACAGTTCGAGGAAATGGAGGGCTTCCTGGCTGCCACCTGACCTCTGTCTGTGGCCTTCCTAATGTTTGCATTACTGCCCTGACCTTGCAAAGTGACCTGGAATAGCTTGCCTGCTTCCTTTTGCATGTCCACTTTCAGAGCCCAGCTGTCAGCCTCTGCGAGTCTGTCAGTGAGTATCTCAAGGGTTTGAAATGGGGTGTGCAGCCTTTGGAGGAGCACAATCTAACACTAAGCTCCAAATTCCTTCCCATAATTGAGCATTCATTAGTTTGACGGAACAAAAGCTGGCATTCTCTCTTATAAAGCAGGGGTCAGAACCAGTAGCTGTGTTTTGTTTGGCCTGCAGAGTGTTTAAATATTGAGAAATTTCACATAAAAATACAGATTTCCGGCTCCTCTTGGAAAAAAGGGAAGGGATGACAGCTCTGGGGCTCAGAGGAACAGCTGTCCCCTTCAGAGGGGACAATCCCTGGCTTCTCAGCATGACCCGCAGTCTCACCCTTGGCCTGCTTTGGGCATGGGTGCTGCTTTCCTGGCCTCTGCAGGAAGTGGAGTCGACAAAACACTGTTCTGAAACCATACTTTCCTCCCTTAAAGTGTGGGCTGGCTTGGTTAGGCTGGTGGACCAGGATTGAACTGGGAGAGCTGGTGCTCCCAGAGTGCAGTGTGCATGCTAAGTCACTTCAGTCGTGCCCGACTCTTTGTGACCCTATGGACTGTAGCCTGCCAGGCTCCTCTGTCCATGGGATTCTCCAGGCAAAAATACTGGAGTAGGTGCCATGCCCTCCTCCAGGGAATCTTCCTGACACAGGGATCGAACCCGTGTCTCTTATGTCTCCTACACTGGCAGGCAGGTTTTTTTTACCATAAGCACCACCTAGGAAGCCCCCCACCTGCCAAGAGGGCAGACGCTGTGTATTTTCTTTCCTGTCCCTGCACATGGCACGTAACTGTCTGGCACATAACAGACATCACTTAGGAATAAGTGAGTGACTAGCTCTCTGGGAAAAAAAAAAAAAAAAAAAACAACATTTCTGAGTGACAGAAACCTGCTCCCCAGCTACAGAAGTCCAGCCTTATTAATGCTTCAATAGCTTTTTGAATGACTGAGGCTGCACCCTATACTTTTTAATTGGTTATGCTATAAAGATCTTTCCTGCTGTCACAAATGATATTGAATCCTATTTAAAATCCCAGAAAGTGTGTTGATAGTTTATTAGAATTTAGCCAGAAATTTAAAAACAAAGAACAGTATGAACAGCTGCCCCCATCAGCCTTCTAATTTTTCCTCAAGAGAGTTGGGGGTGATAACAATTGAAGAGCAGCAAGTTACAAATGCAGATGGAATTGCAGGCCACTAGCACATGCAGCCGGAGAAGGCAATGGCACCCTACTCCAATACTCTTGCCTGGAAAATCCCATGGACGGAGGAGCCTGGTGGGCTGCAGTCCATAGGGTCGTTAAGAGACACGACGAGTGACTTCACTTTCACTTTTCACTTTCATGCATTGGAGAAGGAAATGGCAACCCACTCCAGTATTCTTGCCTGGAGAACCCCAGGGACGGGGGAGCCTGGTGGGCTGCCGTCTATGGCGTTGCACAGAGTCGGACACGACTGAAGCGACTTAGCAGCAGCAACAGCAGCAGCACACGCAGCTGAGCTACCAGGGAAGCCAGGCTGGCGGGCTACAGTCCATGGGGTCGCAATGAGACAGACACAACTAAGCGACTCAACACAGCACATGCAGCCAAACGTTTCAGCTAAGACACACGCGCTAATGCTGTCCAATGAGGCTGCTCTGCTTTCTGGATCCATCTCTAGATGATATGGTTATGCTCAGTCGTGTCTGACTCTTTGCCACCCTTTTGACCATAGCCCACCAGATTCCTCTGTTTATGGGATTTCCCAGGCAAGAATGGGTTGCTATTTTCTCCTCCAGGGGATCCTCGCAACCCAAGGATTGAACCCATGTCTCCTGTGTCTCCTGCATTGCGGGCAGATTCTTTACCCACTGAGCCATCAGGGAAGCCTATCTTTAGAGGATCAAACAAATGAACTTTGTCTTTTTTTTTTTTTTAATTGAACTATAGTTGATTTACAATGTTGTATTAATTTCTTCTGTGCAACAAAGTGACTTAGTTATACATATATACTTTTTAATATTCATTTCCATTATGGTTTATCACAAGACACTGAATATAGTTCCCTAAGCTATATAGTCACTTACTCCTTGGAAGGAAAGTTATGACCAACCTAGATAGCATATTCAAAAGCAGAGACATTACTTTGCCAACAAAGGTCCGTCTAGTCAAGGCTATGGTTTTTCCAGTGGTCGTGTATGGATGTGAGAGTTGGACTGTGAAGAAAGCTGAGCGCCAAAGAATTGATGCTTTTGAGCTATGGTGTTGGAGAAGACTCTTGAGAGTCCCTTGGACTGCAGGGAGATCCAACCAGTCCATTCTGAAGGAGATCAGTCCTGGGTGTTCTTTGGAAGGAATGATGCTGAAGCTGAAACTCCAGTACTCTGGCCACCTCATGCGAAGAACTGACTCATTGGAAAAGACTCTGATGCTGGGAGGGATTGGAGGCAGGAGGAGAAAGGGACGACAGAGGATGAGATGGCTGGATGGCATCACCGACTCGATGGACATGAGTTTGCGTGAACTCCGGGAGTTGGTGATGGACAGGGAGGCCTGGAGTGCTGCAATTCATGGGGTCGCAAAGAGTCGGACACAACTGAGCGACTGAACTGAATGGAACTGAAGCTATACAATAGAACCTTGTTTATCCATTCTCTGTATAATGGTTTTCATCTGCTAATCCCACACTCCTAGTCCTTCCCTCTCCTACTCCACCCCACTTGGCAACCACAAGTCTGTTCCCCACGTCTGTGAGCCTGTTTCTGTTTTGTAGATACGGTCATTTATGTCATATTTTAGATTCCACATAAAAGTGACACCATATGGTATTTGTCTTTCCCTTTCTGACTTACTTCACTTAGTATGATAATCTCTAGGTCCATCCATACTGCTGCAAATGGCATTATTTCATTCTTTTTTCATAGCTGAGTAATATTCCACTGTGCATATGCATCATTTATACACACACACATATCTTCTTTATTCATTCATCTGTCAATGGACATTCAGGTTGTTTCCACGTCTTGGCTGCTGTGACATAGTATGAACATAGACATGCAGGTATCTTTTTGAATTACAGTTTTGTCTGGGTATATGGCCAGGTGTGGGATTGCTGGATTATATGGCAGCTGTATTTTTAGTTTTTTGAGGAACCTCCATACTGTTTTTCATAGTGGCTACATCAATTTACAGTCCCATCAGCAGTGTAGGAGGGTTCTCTTTTCTCTACATCCGTTTCAGCATTTGTAGACTTTTTTGGGGCTCCCAAATCTCCATGGATGTTGACTGCAGCCATGAAATTAAAAGATGCTTGCTCCTTGGAAGGAAAGCTATGGGAAACCTAGACAGTGTACTAAAAAGCAGAGACATCACTTTGCCAACAAAGGTCCAAAAAAACTACTGCTTTTTCCCAGGAGGCATGTATGGATATGCGAGTTGGACCATGATGAAGGCTGTGCACCGAAGAATTGACGTTTCTGAATCGTGCTGTTGGAGAAGACTCTTGAGAGTTCCTTGCATCACTAGGAGAGCAATCCAGTCAATCCTAAAGGAAATCAACCCTGAATATTCATTGGAAAAGACCCTGTTGCTGAGAAAGACTAAGGGCAGGAGAAGGGGCTGACAGAGGATAAGATGGTTGGATGGCATCACTGACTCAATGGACATGAATTTAAGCAAACTCCTTGAGATAGTGAAGGACAAGCAAGCCTGGTGTACTGCAGTCCATGGGGTTGCAAAGAGTCGGACACGATTTAGTGACTGAACAACAACAGACTTTTTAATAATGGCCAAGCAAATAAACTTTGAACATGCTAGAAATCTCCTCAGCCCCCAACACGGGACCGGACAGAGCCTTCTTCTTATTATCTCTCTGCTCTTAGAAGACTAGCCACAAATGTGGTAGAATGGCTGGCATGAAGCATTAAGGGGTAACACGCTACTGGATGTCACCAGATTGAAGCAGAACTATAGGTAGTCTCTGCTAGTTCTTGGCACTCAAGCAGAACACACGGGTTTAACCATAACCATCAAGTAACGCTAGTCCTTTTCTGAGAAAATGAGCCCTCTCAATTTCAGGGCTGACATGGCTCTGGGCACATGCTGCTGCTGCTAAGTCACTTCAGTCGTGTCTGACTTCTGTGCGACCCCATAGACAGCAGTCCACCAGGCTCCCCCGTCCCTGGGATTCTCCAGGCAAGAACACTGGAGTGGGTTGCCATTTCCTTCTCCAATGCATGAAAGTGAAAAGTGAAAGTGAAGCCACTCAGTCGTATCTGACTCTTAGCGACCCCATGGACTGCAGCCTGCCAGGCTCCTCCATCCATGGGATTTTCCAGGCAAGAGTACTGGAGTGGGGTGCCACTGCCTTCTCCATCTGGGCACATAGTATGTGCTTAATAAATATTTGCTGAATGAATAAATGAATAGAGAGAACACCCTGCTAGAGTCTGATGGAGAACCGGGTTCACGGTTCAGATGTGCAGGTGGGATGAAAAGATTATAAATGTCACGCTCCTTGCTGCTTGAGGCACATCACAGAGTCATTTCTGAGGAGAGTGATGTGATACCATCATACTTGTCCTATGAATGTTCTGAGAGAATTTATCAATATCCTGAAGCATGCAGACAGAACTGGCAGAATCAGTAATGAAAATTGCTCTTCGTAAATATCCAGGTCAGTAAGGAGAAATTTTTCCTGCTTGCCTCTCTCCATGGGTTAAGTCACAGAAGGGTTTGATGCTACCAAGGCATGGAAGTTCTCTTCCTATTGCCCTCCACCTGGCTCACATTTATAGAGCCTCACATTTTAATTTAGAGTCACAGCCACTAGGAAGCCTTCTCTGACAGCTAAGTTACTGGGTGTTCCAGTTACTATTGCTTGTAAAACAAATTACCCAAAAACCTAGTGGTATAAAACAGTCATTATGTTCAGATTCTATAGGTCAGGCTTTCAGGCAGGACACAGTAGAGATGGCTTGTCTCTCCTCCATGAAATCTGTAGCCTCATTGGAGCCTCTGCTGAAAAGACTTGAAGGCTAGGGGTGGTGGGAGTCATTTGGATGTATCTTTACTCACATGTCTGTTAATTGATGATGGCTGTCAGCTGGAATGACTACATGTGACCTCTTTCTGTGGGGTCTCTGCATGGGCTAATATGGGCTTCCTTACAACATGGTGGTTGGTTTATAAGAGTGAGCATTCCCAAAAAGAACCAGCTTGAAGCTGTATCACATTTTAAGACCTAGCCTTGAAGTCACATAGCATCACTTCCATGGTCACAGGCCCACCCAAATTCATAAAAAATTAAAAAATAAAAACCAGATACCCCTTCTCAATAGGAAGAATGTCAAAGTCACCGTGTAAGAAGGGGATGTGGGATGGGAGATAGAGTTGTGGATATCTTTGTGGACTATAATCTTCCACACTGGGTGAGATGTGTTTCCTGACTCCAGCTCCTCCTGAACTTAAAAACTGCTTGTCTGCCTCCTCCTGAGACTGTGAGCTCAGTGAAGGAGCTGTGTGACTCACTCACCTTCTGTTCCTAGCACAGGGCCTGGCACACACGGTTATTGAATTGAACCAAATAAAAAGGAAGAGTCAGAAGGACTCTTGGAACCCCCTTTCATGCTGGCTGTTGGCAGCATAAAGGAAGTCTGACCAGGGCAATAAAAGAAACATGACAGAAATGTACCCAAACATATTTCTGCAGCCTAAGGCTATTCCCTGTGAGCATATCACGTATGATAAAGGAGTTTGCTTCCTTACGTCTCTCAGGTTGTACAGGAAATAACTTTAAGAATTATAACTGACTTCATGTGTTTCTCTTCTTGAACTTTTTGGCAGTATGTTTCCTCCTTATATCTCTGTGCCATAAAAATGGCAAGTATGAGAGGAGAGTACCCCAAAGGCTGCCTTTATTTATTATTTTTTTAATACACACACTCATGGTACAGCAGAAAGAAAGGAGTCAGAAAACCCCAACTTCAGTCTTGGTTCAGCCACTGAGCAGAAGCCCTGTAGCTTTGATATGCTGGCTAATTTTTCTAAATCTCAGTTTTCTTGCCCATAAAGTGGGTAGAAAAAAGGTGATAACACAATATACAAAAAAACAAGATGCTATTACAAAGTATGTTGGTTTTAAAATATACTCACACATTCTTTGACATGCCTCCTTTTAGAAGATGGACTTTAATTTGTCCCATAAATGTGGGCCTGACTTCGTGATTGTTTCAAATGAATAGAGTATGGCAGAATATGCTGCTGACTTTCAAGGCAAGGTCTCAGAAGTCACTCACAAGCCAGCCATCATGTCATGAGGACACCTGAGAAGCTCATAGAAAGGCCCATGTAAGGAGGAGGAGAGGACGCCCACCAGTAACCAGCACTTATTCGCCAGATGGGGGAGTAACCCACCTTGGAAGGAGACTCTCCGGCCCTGTCAAGGCTCCTTCAGATGATGCGGTCCTGACCCACCAACATCAGGACTGCAGCCTCCTAACAGACTCCGCACCCAAGCTGCCCAACTAAACACCTCCTGGATTCCTGACCCACAGAAACCATGGGAGGCAGCATTTACTTTTAAGTTACTAAGTCTTGGGGTAACGTATTATACAGCATTAGGTAACATATATAATTACACCCCACTAACCAACCAAAGGTATGGCCGGCATTTGTTTCTCTGAACACACGATGGGTTAGTTTTGATCCAAATACTGTCATTCAAGGTCAGGAGGGGCAGTGGTGAGGAGATACCCCTCGTCTAAGGTAAGGAGCAGGGCTGCGCTTTGCTGGAGCAGCTATGAAGAGATACCCCATGTCCAAGGTAAGAGAAACCCAAGTAAGATGGTAGCTGTTGCAAGAGGGCATCAGAGGGCAGACACACTGAAACCATAATCACAGAAAACTAGTCAATCTAATCACACTAGGACCACAGCCTTGTCTAACTCAATGAAACTAAGCCATGCCTTGTGGGGCCACCCAAGACGGGCAGGTCATGGTGGAGAGGTCTGACAGAATGTGGTCCACTGGAGAAGGGAATAGCAAACCACTTCAGTATTCTTGCCTTGAGAACCCCATGAACAGTATGAAAAGGCAAAAAGATAGGATACTTAAAGAGGAACTCCCCAGGTCAGTAGGTGCTCAATATGCTACTGAAGATCAGTGGAGAAATAACTCCAGAAAGAATGAAGGAATGGAGCCAAAGCAAAAACAATACCCAGCTGTGGACGTGACTGGTGATAGAAGCAAGGTCCGATGCTGTAAAGAGCAATATTGCATAGGAACCTGGAATGTCAGGTCCATGAATCAAGGCAAATTGGAAGTGGTCAAACAGGAGATGACAAGAGTGAACGTCGATATTCTAGGAATCAGCAAACTAAAATGGAATGGAAAGGGTGAATTTAACTCAGGTGACCATTGTATCTACTACTATGGGCAGGAATCCCTTAGAAGAAATGGAGTAGCCATCATGGTCAACAAGAGTCTGAAATGCAGTACCTGGATGCAATTTCAAAAACGACAGAATGATCTCTGTTTGTTTCCAAGGCAAACCATTCAATATCACAGTAATCCAAGTCTACGCCCCAACCAGTAACGCTGAAAAAGCTGAAGTTGAACGGTTCTATGAAGACCTACAAGACCTTTTAGAACTAACACCCAAAAAAGATGTCCTTTTCATCATAGGGGACTGGAATGCAAAAGTAGGAAGTCAAGAAACACCTGGAGTAACAGGCAAATTTGGCTTTGGAATACGGAATGAAGCAGGGCAAAGGCTAATAGAGTTTTGCCAAGAGAACGCACTAGTCATAGCAAACACCCTCTTCCAACAACACAAGAGAAGACTCTACACATGGACATCACCAGATGGCCAACACCGAAATCAGACTGATTATATTCTTTGCAGCCAAAGATGGAGAAGCTCTATGCAGTCAGCAAAAACAAGACTGGGAGCTGACTGTGGCTCAGATCATGAACTCCTTATTGACAAATTCAGACTTAAATTGAAGAAAGTAGGGAAAACCACTAGACCATTCAGGTATGACCTAAATCAAATCCCTTATGATTATAGAGTGGAAGTGAGAAATAGATCTAAGGGACTAGATCTGATAGAGTGCCTGATGAACTATGGACGGAAGTTTGTGACATTGTACAGGAGACAGGGATCAAGACCATCCCCATGGAAAAGAAATGCAAAAAAGCAAATGGCTGTCTGGGGAGGCCTTACAAACAGCTGTGAAAAGCAGAGAAGCAAAAAGCAAAGGAGAAAAGGAAAGATATAAGCATCTGAATGCAGAGTTCCAAAGAATAGCAAGGAGAGATAAGAAAGCCTTCCTCAGTGATCAGTGCAAAGAAACAGAGGAAAACAACAGAATGGGAAGGACTAGAGACCTCTTCAAGAAAATTAGAGATACCAAGGGAACATTTCATGCAAAGATGGGCTTGATAAAGGACAGAAATGGTATGGACTTAACAGAAGCAGAAGATATTAAGAAGTAGTGGCAAGAATACACAGAAGAACTGTACAAAAAAGAGCTTCATGACCAAGATAATCACGATGGTGTGATCACTCACCTAGAGCCAGACATCCTGGAATGTGAAGTCAAGTGGGCCTTAGGAAGCATCACTACGAACAAAGCTAGTGGAGGTGATGGAATCCCAGTTGAGCTATTTCAAATCCTGAAAGACGATTCTGTGAAAGTGCTGCACTCAATATGCCAGCAAATTTGGAAAACTCAGCAGTGGCCACAGGACTGGAAAAGGTCAGTTTTCATTCCAATCCCAAAGAAAGGCAATGCCAAAGAATGCTCAAACTGCTGCACAATTGCACTCATCTCACATGCTAGTAAAGTAATGCTCAAAATTCTCCAAGCCAGGCTTCAGCAATATGTGAACCGTGAACTTCCAGATGTTCAAGCTGGTTTTAGAAAAGGCAGAGGAACCAGAGATCAAATTGCCAACATTCGCTGGATCATGGAAAAAGCAAGAGAGTTCCAGAAAAACATCTATTTCTGCTTTATTGACTATGCCAAAGCCTTTGACTGTGTGAATCACAATAAACTGTAGAAAATTCTTCAAGACATGGGAATACCAGATCACCTGACCTGCCTCTTGAGAAACCTATATGCAGGTCAGGAAGCAACAGTTAGAACTGGACATGGAACAATAGACTGGTTCCAAATAGGAAAAGGAGTACATCAAGGCTGTGTATTGTCACCCTGTTTATTTAACTTCTATGGAGAGTACATCATGAGAAACGCTGGGCTGGAAGAAGCACAAGCTGGAATCAAGTTTGCCGGGAGAAATATCAATAACCTCAGATATGCAGATGAAACCACCCTGATGGCAGAAAGTGAAGAGGAAATAAAAAGCCTCTTGATGAAAGTGAAAGAGGAGAGTGAAAAAGTTGGCTTAAAGCTCAACATTCAGAAAACGAAGATCATTACATCTGGTCCCATCACTTCATGGGAAATAGATGGGGAAACAGTGGAAACAGTGTCAGACTTTATGTTTTTGGGCTCCAAAGTCACTGCAGATGGTGACTGCGGCCATGAAATTAAAAGACACTTGCTCCTTGGAAGAAAAGTTATGATCAACCTAGATAGCATATTGAGAAGCAGAGACATTACTTTGGCAACAAAGGTCCATCTAGTCAAGGCTATGGTTTTTCCAGTAGTCATGTATGGATGTGAGAGTTGGACTGTGAAGAAAGCTGAGCGCCAAAGAATTGATGCTTTTGAACTGTGGTGTTGGAGAAGACTCTTGAGAGTTCCTTGGACTGCAGGGAGATCCAACCAATCCATTCTAAAGGAGATTAGTCCTGGGTGTTCTTTGGAAGGAACGATGCTAAAGCTGAAACTCCAATACTTTGGCCACCTCATGCGAAGAGTTGACTCATTGGAAAAGACTCTGATGCTGGGAGGGATTGGGGGCAGGAGGAAAAGGGGACAACAGAGGATGAGATGGCTGGATGGCATCACCGACTTGATGGACGTGAGTCTGAGTGAACTCCGGGAGTTGGTGATGGACAGGGAGGCCTGGCGTGCTGCAAGTCATGGGGTTGCAAGAGTCGGAGATGACTGAGCGACTGAACTGAACTGAACTGAACTGTCTTGCCTGCTCCCAGTGACTCAAAACATATTTATATGTGAGGTGGCAGGCTGAGGAGGAGGTGGGGGGCGGTGGCTGGTGGGGGAGTCCAATTTCACCTTCAGTAAGAGCCACACTAACCCGACCTTTTATCTTTAAGTAAACTGACTTTGGAAACAGGCCCTTGCCTAGTCAGTATTACAACTGCTTTTTAATAAGTGGGAAACAGCAACAGTAACACAAACCACCAAATTAACAACAGAATGCAGATGGTCAGAAGCCAAAGCAGACGAGGCGGCCAGGAAACCGGACTCCAGGGAAGTGACTTCAGCGCTGACCGAGCACCGTCCAGTGGTGTGGCTGCATCGTCATCCACTGGCTGGCTTTTTATACTCGGGGCGAGGGTAGGCTGGAGGGCAGGGGTGGCTCACGGCTGGCCTCTGGAATCTTAATCTCTGAGCTCTTTCTCACCTGGACGACATGGCTCTCCATCCAGTACTCATCACTGAGGGCCATTTTTCTCACCTGGTGTCCCCAAAAGAGCAAGACCTGTGCCCCTGGCTAGCCATGTTTTGTGGCGGAGCCCCTCCCCACCGTCCCTAGCCCTTCGCTCGTCTGTGGGCTAGGTGTGTGGCTGCAGTCGGGTGTGGGGCGGGGGTCTGTAGGCAGGCAGTTTTCTCTGGGCAAAGACTAACCAGCTGGTGTAACGAACAATCTGCAATACCACTGTGTTAATCATCTGTGTTAACCCACTCGGCTAATTGGCCCCGACACTCAAACGCCAGCAGTCATAATCAGCAGGTCTCCGAGGACCAGAGGCCTCAGGGAAGGAGTCAGAAGAGCCCGGTTACAGCCGTGGCACTTGTCACTTCCCCCCTACCCTCCTGCCAGAATCTGAAACCCTGGGAGACGAAACACGAGTTGGGAACTGTTCCCACCTGCTCTCCTGAGAAAGAGTGACTTTTCATTTGCTCTGCTACCAACCTGCCAATCCTTCAAAGGAAGGGACATTTGGTCTCTTCCCTTCACCGTGAAACATCACGTTCTCTTCAACATTCACTGTTGAAAACCCTCCTTATTTAAATGGCATGATTTGTCTCCCAGATAACTTATGGTCCTCTCTCCTAACTCATTCACTGGTTGGACTGACCTTGATGAAAGTACTCACAGAGATTTAGTGATGTTTTAATGGAGGCCTTGTCCCCATCTTGCCCCAGATTATACTCAGGAGTTTCTGAAGGCTGTGACGGCTGCAGGGGACACAGGTTCTGGCCATGAAGCAACTCAGGCAAGCTGTCACGCTTTGTTTTTCTGCTGGTTAAATCCGAATGCTCCTAATTAGTTATCCTGCCCGCTAAGGCCTGAGTGGACAATGGCGCGGGGATCAGGGGTGCTGAGAGGCCATGAATACAAGTTCCTCGGGCTCCTGAGGTCTCGGCACCAGTGACTGGGTTGTGGGCACCGAGGCGCTGTGTTCCTGCGGGCTGTGGATTCAAAGACGTCAGCCCTTGTGTGAATAAAGGTCATCACCTGTTACTTCTTCGGTGAAAGGGCAGCTGCGCTGGGTGCCCACTTAGGCTTGGCCTTTGTCTGCTGACTCTGTGAATAGCGCCCACAGAGAATAACATTCTCTGATTCTGTGTTTGCTTGGTGGGGCAGAGCCATGCAAAATAACTTGCATACTTCCTCAGAGAAGAATTCGGCCAAGTATGTTTTTAAAAAGTGGCCTCGAAATGCCTTAAACATCACCTTTTGTGATCATACTCACTAGCAAGAACACACTAGAAAATCTTCATGGTAGGGCTGGCCACCGCTTGTGTTATTTCTTCAGGAGCCAATTCTGACAAATGTTTAAGCCCCAAGGAGGACAATTCCTGAGTTCTGTGGGAGTGGAAAACTAGAGAAAAATCTAGCTGAAAAGTCAGTGAGCTGTTTGGGAAGGTTTAGTGTTCAGAAAATTTGCAACATTGAACAACCTACTGTTGTGCCAATATGTAAAACATTGAGATTTTATTTGCTTTCAGAATTCTGTGCATTATTTTACAAAGCAGCATTTCTAACATTGTTTTGTTTAAGGGCTTATGTTAAATTAATTTGTTTGCTTTTCTTTTATGGGGAGAGAGTGCTAATGAGTTCAGGACAGTGTACGTACAAGCGTGTGTATCTATCCATCCATCCATTCATCCATCTGTCCATTGTGTCATCGGAACATTCACATGCTCAGTTGCTTAGTATAAATGTTCACTGCTTTAGCATAAAACAAACAATTCAGACCACCCGAGGCCCCTCTAGAAAGGCAGCAGGCTTCTGATTTACCCCTCTCTCTCTCCATGACTCTTGAGGGCTGTGGGTCCTCCGCTCTAGCGCTCTTCCCACTTCACATCTCTTTCGGAAGTACTCCAAAGTTCAGATTCTTCCACCTTTCTTCATAATTAAAACTCACCTATTGGAATTTATCTCCCCTCAGGTATCATTCTGTGCTTTCGACTTAATAAGACAAAAGAATTTGTGCTAAAATAATAATTTACTCCTCTCAGGAAATATATAGGCATACCTCAGAGCTACTGTAGGCTCAGTTCCACACCACTGAGATAAAGCAAATATCATTGTAAAGCGAGTCACATGAATTTTATGGTTTCCCACTAAACTGCTATTAAGTGTACAAGCATTATGTCCAAAAAAAAAATCACACACCTTAATTAAAAAATACTTTATTAATAAAAAATGCTGATCATTATCTGTCAACGCAGGGTTGCCACCAACCTTCAACTGGTGAAAAACACAATATCTGCAAAGTGCAATAAAATGAAGTATGCCTGTGTTTCATATTAACTAGAATCACATTGTCTTAAGCTGGAGGTAGGGGCTAGTCTGGACAGTTAGGGCCCAGGAAGGTGAACAATGGGGAAATCAGTTCTGAGATTGGCCTACAAGAAGAGTGTGTGTGTGTGGTGTGTGTCTGTGTGTGTGTGTGCTGGCAGGTGAGACGGTGAGTGGTGGAGGGAGTGGTAGGGAAGGGCTGCTCTAGCCAACTGCCTCACCCCTGGGATCAACCAGTATCCTTTCTCATGAATCGTGTACAAATGGAATCATTCATTGCTTAACTTACATACGTCCCAAAGGTGAGTAACACCAGAAGAGTTAGTCATTTACATACATCTTAGGCTTTTGTCACAAGATCACAGGTAGCCAAAATTTAGAAGTCAAGTCTGACCTTTCCTTTCAGCAAGTAGAAAGAACTTTAGAAGAAGCCTTCATTCACTTACACAGCCCGAGGAATGACATATTAAACCGTGGTTCTGATTTGCTCCTTGAGAGCAGCTAGGATCCAGTGAATGCTAATTTGCATATACTAATGTATTCTACTGATAAAATGTGGAATTTGCTTATCAGTGTTAAAAGAGCCAAAGGGATCTGAGTAAGGAGATGTCACACATGCAACAGAGGAAGGGGAGAACTAACACAAAAAGCCAAGCATGGAGGGTTATGGGATTGTTTCCGCTGTCCCACTGGAGTGTATCTTTTTGTTGTATTTCTGTTGTAAAGCCATCCCATGAATCTCCAATAATGCTGGGCAGATTGAAAATAACAAAACACAATTTCTATTCTACTTTCCTTTCTCAAAGCATCAAACTGGGAAAAAAATCTCTAAAAAAGTAGCCTCGTTTCCCCATTAAAAACATGCACCAACACTTGTCCATTCATTCTCACATACTTAAGATAGACACTGCCTGCCAAATCCTTTCTGAGGAACTGCTGTGTCATTTTAAAACACCACTATCCATTCAAACCTCCTGAAAATTTGTAAGATTTTATTTGAAAGAAAAAAAAAGCACATTCTGTCAGGTTTATATTCAAAGAGCAAAGATCGCATGTTTTTCTAACAATATCTACTTTACTGAAAAGAAATTCATTTGCAATTCCAAACTTAAATGAATAACTCAAGCTGGTGTACCCACCCCATCACCCAGCTGCTGGGATTCGGAGAGTCCCTGCCCCCATCTTCCGTGCCCTGCTGCTAGGGCAGGAGAAGTACTTGTTCTGTCCTACATTTTACGATGCTGTCACTGATTGCTGTGTTGCTTTAGTTGCTAAGTCATGTCTTTTGCGAGCCCATGGACTGTAGCCCACCAGACTCCTTGGTCCATGGGATTTCCCAGGGAAGATTACTGGAGTGGGCTGCCATTTCCTTCTCCAGGGGATCTTCCTGACCTAGGGATTGAACCTGCATCTCCTGCATTGCAGGTGGATTCTTTACCATCTGAGCCACCTGGGAAGCCCCTGCCACTGATTAGGAATGACTGTGGGAGTTAACTGCTACACGTGCCACCTGCTAGTTAAAGCCAGTGAGCAGCTTCCTTACTGGTGAGATAAAAAGACAAGTAAGCCAGAGCAAGAGAAAAGTCATATGACATCCCTTATATGTGGAATCTAAAAAGAAATGATACGCATGAACTTATTTACAAAACAGACTCACAGACTTAGAAAAGGAACTTATGGTTGCCGGGGGGGAAGAATGGGGTGAAGGGATAGTTAGGGATGGACATGTACACACTACAATATTCAAAATGGATAACCAAGAAGGTCCTACTGTATAGTACAGGGAACTCTGCTCAACGTTATGTGGCAGCCTGGATGGGAAGGGAGTTTCGGGGACAATGGATTCAGGATGTATGGCTGAGTCTCTTTGCTATCCATCTGAAACTCTCACAGCATTGTTAATCAGCTATTGTTGTTGTTGCTCAGTTGCCCAGTCATGTCCGACTCTGTGACCCCACGGACTGCAGCACGCCAGGCTTCCCTGTCCTTCACCGTCTCCCAAAGTTTGCCCAAGTTCATGTCCATTGCACTGGTGATGCCATCCAGCCATCTCATCCTCTGACGCCCTCTTCTGCTTCTGCCCTCAATCTTTTCCAGCATATCCAATATACTGGATTAT
This sequence comes from Bubalus bubalis, assembly GCF_019923935.1. Classification (NCBI taxonomy): domain Eukaryota; kingdom Metazoa; phylum Chordata; class Mammalia; order Artiodactyla; family Bovidae; genus Bubalus; species Bubalus bubalis. The sequence goes on from NC_059158.1 coordinate 148,378,555, forward strand.
ATCCAGTTAAACTCCAATACAAAATAAATGGTTAAAAAAAAGACAAGATTTGGCACTGTCATAAGCTACCAATGGTGCCAATAACTGGCAACACCACTCACTGGCCAGTGGGCAAGTGATTAAAGTGCCCAGAACAACTGAGGAAGTCTCATTTGCTGAGGAGTGTCAGTCTGTGCTATTTATTTCCCATGTTCAAGTGTACAAAAGTAGACAGAGTGCATGCAAAGAGGCCAATGAATTCAAATACTAAGAAGACGGGAGAATTTTTTCTTGAGTGTAATATCAGAGGCATAATCTGCTGATTCGCTGAAGTGAATCTATCTGCTAAAACTTTGGGGACTATTACTTATAAACATGAAAACAGCAAGAAAGAAAAAGGTTGCACATTTTTTGATACCACAATTCTTTCAGTGTCTTTAGTTAGGGTGGTAATGTTGTGTACTATATTATTTTAAGATTTTTGGATATATACTTATAAATCCCCTTTTATCATGTTTGTTCAATTTTTACCTTTTTCTCTCTGGAGAGGAAGATATTTACATTTTGTGTTTTAAATAAAAGCTAATAGGAAAACTCAAATTCACTTGAGAGAAATTTGTAGAAAGGAATCTAGGCCCTTAGGAAAGAGATACTTATACTGACATTTGTAGTCGTGGTTCAGTCACTAAGTTGCATCTGACTCTTGCAACCCCATGGACTGTAGCCTGCCAGGCTCCTTTGCCCATGGGATTTTCCAGGCAAGAATACTGGAGTGGGTTGCCATGTCCACTACTCAAGATTAATTCTTCAGTTACTTACTTGAGTTTCTTCCTTTCCCTTGCAAAATTTATAAACTGAATTCATTTTTCTATAGTCATTTCACTTGATAGAAGAGACGCTTTTATTTGTTGTTCCATTGTTAAGTCGTGTCCTACTCTTTATGACCCCATGAACTGCAGCATGCCAGGCTTCCCTGTCCATCACCATCTTCTGGAGTTTGCTCAAACTCATGCCCATTGATTTGATGATGTCATCCAACCATCTCATCCTCTGTTGCCCCCTTTTCCTCCTGCCCTCAATCTTTCCCAGCATCCAGGTCTTTTCCAGTGAGTCAGCTCTTCGCATTAGGTAGCCAAAGTACTGGAGCTTCAGCTTCAGCATCAGTCCTTCCAATGAATATTCAATTCAGGGTTGATTTCCTTTAGGATTGACTGGTTTGATCTCCTTTCTGTCCAAGGATGCTTTTACAGAGACCTTTATTTTAGGAGTGAGGATGGGAATGGAATGGAGGAAATATTCTGAAACTCCTGAAGCTGACTTGAAACAGAGTGGCATAGCATCCAGACAGAGGGGGAAATGGTACAGGACAACCTGGGCTGGCAGCTGGGTTAGTGAGGTGGGATTTCCTGCTATGTCTGACATGCACTGTCACAAAGCAATAGTATTTTTCCCCATTCTTGTGTTCACTTATCAATTTGCAAGAACAGTTCAGATTCAGAAAACAGACCAGAAATTTACAGAAACCAAGGGAAGATGGGGCGGAGGTTTCCTTCAATACTGATAGCCTAGATGTAGATAGATCAAAAGCTAAATCCAATTTAACCCACCTCAGGCAGAAAAAGTAATTGAATTAAACTTCCTCTCAATATGATAGATTTGGAGATCTTAAAGCCAGGCACAAAGAACCAGGTTAGAGAGAACTGCGGAATAAATAGACGCATGGAGCTCTGGCCACCCCCGCCTACAGGGAGTTTGATAAGCTGTAGATTGCCTCTGTTGCTTTACGATGGAGGCTGAAACTGATTAAGCTGCTTATGGGGCTCTGAGGCTAATGGTCTCACCCACCAAGAATACAGCTGCCACTGATTTAGGTAAGCTGCTTGGCATTGTATGGTTTGATTATTACAAGGGGGAACAAAAAGAAAAAAGACAGCAGGGTATAAGAGAGCTTTTTAAAAGAGAAGGCTTTATTATGCCAAATAGCTACACTACTTTGACACCCTAAAATGAATATGGAATTACAGATTCTTTCTCTTCATCTGGTATCATAACTTGTTTTTGAAAGGCTTCCTCAAAAAGTACTCACTCTGGAGCCTACTCATTCTATTTCAAACCACCTTTACAGAATATACCACCTGTGCCTTTAAACTCACTTCTCCAGTGCTAAGAGTCTGGGCCCTTAGATCACTGATCCTGATCCTAGAAATACATAGGTGTACACTGGGTCTTGTAACCAATTCCTCCCCATGAATACCACTGGGCAATCACAATTAAAACTGCATCTCTTTCCATACCAGCCAGCAGATCACTGTTTGATTACGTGGTAAAGGGCAGCAGGACTGAAGGGGTGGAGAGAGCTGGTAGGTGCAAATAGATTTTAAGTTGGATGCACAAATGAAAATCAAAACCCTAGTGTTCACTCAGCCCTCTCTAATAAACACTCTAAAACTATTCCTACCATTTAAAATAAGTTGCCTGCCTCTGGGGAAGCCAAAAAAAAAAAACAAAAACATAAAATCCTTGAGGTGAAATTACTTTTCAAGGTTTTATTTATTTTTTCAGTCTTGAAAATGAGTGAAGGATCTAAACACAGATTAAGTTGACCTTCTTTCTTCAGGGCAAAACAACAAAGAAAAGAACCGAATCACAGCAGTTTGATATGTTCTGAAAGTTGTCACAATTACTACTACTATTATTATTAATAATAGACCAGGAGCTGACTGTGGCTCAGATCATGAGTTCCTTATTGCCAAATTCACACTTAAATTGAAGAACGTAGGGAACCACCAGACCATTCAGGTATGACCTAAATCAAATCCCTTATGATTATACAGTGGAAGTGAGAAATAGATTTAAGGGCCTAGATCTGATAGATAGAGTGCCTGATGAACTATGGACAGAGCTTCGTGACAAGGAGACAGGGATCAAGACCATCCCCAAGAAAAAGAAATGCAAAAAGGCAAAATGGCTGTCTGAGGAGGCCTTACAAATAGCTGTGAAAAGAAGAGAAGTGAAAAGCAAAGGAGAAAAGGAAAAATATATCCATTTGAATGAAGAGTTCCAAAGAATAGCAAGAAGAGATAAGAAAGCCTTCCTCAGTGATCAGTGGAAAGAAACAGAGGAAAACAATAGAATGGGAAAGGCTAGAGATCTCTTCAAGAAAATCGGAGATACCAAGGGAACATTTCATGCAAAGATGGGCTCAATAAAGGACAGAAATGGTATGGACTTAACAGAAGCAGAAGATATTAAGAAGAGGTAGCAAGAATACACAGAAGAACTGTACAAAAAAGATCTTCATGACCAAGATAATCATGATGGTGCGATCACTCACCTAGAACCAGACATTCTGGAGTGTGAAGTCAAGTGGGCCTTAGAAAGGATCACTAAGAACAAAGCTAGTGGAGGTGACGGAATTCCAGTTGAGCTATTCCAAATCCTGAAAGATGATGCTGTGACAGTGCTGCACTCAATATGCAAATGTGGAAAACTCAGCAGTGGCCACAGGACTGGAAAAGGTCAGATTTCATTCCAATCCCAAAAAAAGGCAATGCCAAAGAATGCTCAAACTACCGCACAATTGCACTCATCTCACACACTAATAAAGTAATGTTCAAAATTCTCCAAGCCAGGCTTCAACCATACATGAACTGTGATCTTCCAGATGTTCAAGCTGGTTTTAGAGAAGACAGAGGAACCAGAGATCAAATTGCCAACATCCACTGGATCATCGAAAAAGGAAGAGAGTTCCAGAAAAACATCTATTTCTGCTTTATTGACTATGCCAAAGCCTTTGACTGTGTGGATCACAATAAACTGTGGAAAATTCTTCAAGACATGGGAATACCAGATCACCTGACCTGCCTCTTGAGAAACCTGTATGCAGGTCAGGAAGCAACAGTTAGAACTGGACATGGAACAACAGACTGGTTCCAAATAGGAAAACGAGTACGTCAAGGCTGTATATTGTCACCCTGCTTATTTAACTTCTATGCAGAGTACATCATGAGAAATGCTGGGCTGGAAGAAGCGCAAGCTGGAATCAAGATTGCCGGGAGAAATATCAATAACCTCAGATATGCAGATGACACCACCCTTATGGCAGAAAGTAAAGAAGAACTAAAGAGCCTCTTGATGAAAGTGAAAGAGGAGAGTGAAAAAGTTGGCTTAAAGCTCAACATTCAGAAAACTAAGATCATTACATCTGGTCTCATCACTTCATGGGAAATAGATGGGGAAACAGTGGAAACAGTGGCAGGCTTATTTTTTTGGTTCCAAAATCACTGCAGATGGTGATTGCAGCCATGAAATTAAAAGATGCTTACTCCTTGGAAGGAAAGTTATGACCAACCTAGACAGCATATTAAAAAGCAGAGACATTACTTTGCCAACAAAGGTTCGTCTAGTCAAGGCTATGGTTTTTCCAGTGGTCATGTATGGATGTGACAGTTGGACTGTGAAGAAAGCTGAGCGCCGAAGAATTGATGCTTTTGAACTGTGGTGTTGGAGAAGACTCTTGAGAGTCCCTTGGACTGCAAGGAGATCCAACCAGTCCATCCTAAAGGAAATCAGTCCTGAGTGTTCATTGGAAGGACTGATGTTGAAGCTGAAACTCCAATCCTTTGGCCACCTGATGCAAAAACCTGACTCATTTGAAAAGACCCTGATGCCGGAAAAGATTGAAGATGGGAGGAGAAGGGGACTACAGAGGATGAGATGGATGGCATCACCAACTCAATGGACATGTGTTTGGGTAAACTTCAGGAGTTGGTGATAGACAGGGAGTCCTGGCGTGCTGCAGTCCATGGGGTTGCAAAGAGTCAGATATGACTGAGTGATTGAACTGAACTGAACTGATTATTATTATTTAATTGACTCTTGAAAGAATCCAGGAAATATGGAAAAGAAAGCAATGCTTTCATGTAGCATCTGAAAACATGTTAGAGAATGAGCTGTTGATTTAAATGATTAAGCAAAGCCTAACATATTCAGAACTTTGGGTTGGTTTTCTTCCTGGCTATTAACTTGGTCAATCATTGAAAGGATATATGTATACTAATAAAAGTATAAAAAGATGATTTTCACTCCTACATGCTCTGTTCTGTTGTTTTTTTTTTTAATGTAACACCATCCAACTGTTTGGTTTGAACACAAGTCAGAGTTTAATATATTCATTGTCCTTGATGTCTTTTTTCCTTGTACAATTTTTTTTACTGATTCAATTCACCTATCATAAAATTCACTCTTTTGAAGTATACAATTCACTAGCTTTTAGTACAGTTACAAAGTTGTGCAACCATCACAAATAATTCCAGAACATTTTTATCATCCCCAAAGAAAGCCCCACACCATCAGCAGCCACTCCTCACCCCATGGCTTGTCCTGGGCACTGGCAATCACTCACCTTCTTTGTCTCTAAGGAGTGGCCTATTTTGGACATTCTAAGAAAAGACTACATAAAATAAGGACCATAAATATCTATTCTTTTCTGTCTGGCTTCTTTCAGCATGATGCTCTTAAGGCTCATCCATGTTGTACCCTTCATTCCTTTTTATGCCCAAAAACTATTGCTTTAAGTGGATATACAACATTTTGTTTATCCATTCATTAGCTAATGAACACTCAACTTGTTGCCACTTTTTAGCTATCATGAATAATGATGTTTGAACACTCCCGTACAAGTTTTTATGTGGACAAATGTTTTCAGTTCTCTAGGGTATGTACCTAGGAGTGGAATGGCTGGGTCACAGGGAAACTCTACATTTAACTGTTTAAGGGACTGCCCAGACATTTTTCTAAGTGGCTGCACCACTTGCCCTTCCTACCAGCAAGTGTACGAGAGCTCCAGTTTCTCTAAATCCTAGCCTGCATTTCTTATTGTCCTATAATATCTTTTTACATTAAGCTTTCTCATTCTGAATAGAAAATAACTGTCTGGGCTTGTGAATATAACTACACTAATGATGACAGAATTCAGTACCCAGAACGTAAGCAACAAAAACACGTGCCCAGGGAGAACACAGGCATGCAACGGCCCCATGAAGCGCTTACCTGCTGCAGATCAGCGAGGGAATACAGGTGGATCTGTTGAAGGAGGTATTCTCTGGGGAAAATTCTGAAAACAAGGACAGAAACACAAATTGTGGTACTGCCACAAAACACTTTTTTCTGAGAAGTTTCTAAGTTCTCATTCAAGAATCCTTTTCCACATAATAACTCCTCCTCCCCACATCCTCTGAGAAACCGATAATAATACCTTTTCCAGATATTTTTCTTTCTAACACAGATACCAAAGAGGAAGTAAAAGTGTGATCTTTGATTTCTGATGTACTCCAAGATACTCAGAGTCCAGTGCAGTGGTCCAGGCCTGAGGACCAGAGCGCCAGGTTTCTCGCACCAGCTGTGCCCCTGAAAGGTGTGTCATCTCAGGCAAGTCCTAAAACCCATGTACCTTCAGATTCTTCATTGTTTAATGAAGATGACTGAACTCGGTATCTTAAATATCTTTCCAGCTCTATTATTCTATGTCTAAATGAACAGATTGTGGAATTGAGAAAATCAACGAGAGTAGCAACCTGTGTGTCTTTTTCTAGAGGCTCCTGTGGCTTTCATTAATGAGGATGTGGTGCCAGACCTCACATTAATGAACTATCCTCTTACGTTTATAGGGATGAGCTTTGGAGACCAGGTATGGATGGAAATAATAGGACAAAATATTTCAAGTTGAGGCTCCCTGACAAAGTCCAATATCTTTGGATGCTGTCAGTTCATAGAATCTGGAAAAGTGACAGTGAGTGAACATGGGAAAAAAAAAAGAATTAGGGACAAGTATATAGACACTAAAGCATAGATGGCTACAAAATACCACACACACACACACACACACACACACACTCATATAAAACAAAACTCACAGTGTTAGCATTTTCTGTCTTTGCCTTAGGATACAAGAAAATTGCATAGAACCACCCAAGTGAAAGAAACCATCTCAACTTAATGAACATTAGTGATGATCTACTATATGCCAAGCATGTGCCAGGCAGTGGAAGACAGTTATGAACGAGACAGTCCCAGTATCAGAGCTCAAGTAACATAAAGTCAAGTGAGGGAAAGATCATAAACCGTTAATTACAATTTGGTGACTGGATGTAAGAGCTATGCACGGGGTACATACTTTTAGATTGGTCCAGCATGGTAGGTGCCCACCTTGGCTGTCTATTAGAATTATTTAGGAGCTTTTAGAAAATAATAGGGCATAGGAATCAGTAGAACCCAGAAATCAGTCTTAAAACAAAAACTCTCCTGGTGATTAGAGCAGCCAAGGTTTAGAATCACTGGTCTAATACCTAGCTCATTGGGGAATTCATTATTCAGTCTTTCAATTAAGTGTGCATTACTGGACAAATCCTAGAGATTAAATCCTTCATCCTTCCATTCATCTTTCTATCCATTCAATTCTGATTAAGCACAGATATGTGCCAGCTACTGTACTAGGCCACTGAAGAAAGAAAGGGCATTGAACCAATGAGAAAAAGTCCCCGGCAGGGAGGCCCCCGATAGGCATTTTGTATTAATAGTTTGGCTTTCTCCTGGGAAGAATGATAGCTTCTGAAGAATTCTGCTGAAAATCCCTGTTTCATCCACAGAGTGAGAACAGACCATTGAGTGACACGGTCCTTGTACTCTGAAGAATAGAATTCACTTCCTGAGGCCGGGATCCCTTCACCTCTAATGGTTCGGGGCTGCACATGTGACAGGAAGCAGCACACAGTCCCTGCCCAGCTGGGAAGGGTGTAGGCAAAGTGCTCAGTCCCTCCATGAGGGATGAAGCTTTCCTACTGAGAGGCCCCTGATGTAGAAGGTAGACCATGGGCCCAGGAGGGCTCGTGAGACATGACCAACTTCCATTCTCAATTCACACTCATAGGGTACAGAGATCGTCAAGAGACCTGTTCCTCATGACCCCTGCAGGGTTAACAATGAGAAGAGCCTGCTTTGGGTGTGGCCCTCAATAAACATCTCATTTTAGTTCTCACAATAGCCCCATGTAGTAGGTACCACCTCCATTTTACATAAGAGGAAACTGAGGCTCAGAGGCAAAGACTAATTTGTCCAGGGTCATAGAGTTGGGCTTCAAGGCCAGGACTTTCTGACTCCAAAGGTCTGTGCTTTCTCTACTTTCCTGGAGATAAGGATGGAAGAAGGAGAGACGTGGGTATGAACTGACTGTCTAATATAGCTGTATAATACATCTCTCTTCCGGGTAGGTGTTTATTACCGTTTAGGCCAGCAGCAATATAGACCAATTGTTATTTTTTAAAAGAAGGATACTGACACTGATGTGCTGGGTCATGCCCACTTCCTGAAGGCAGTGGGGAGGGTGGCAAGACTGCAGGTAGGGACAGTCCTGACCAGGTACCTGTGGCCTAGGGTGACCACATGGCGAAAGGAAATGGGTGAGTACATAGACACAAGAGACCCTTTGGGAGGACTGACAACACTTGGAATGGGTGAAAAAGGAGAAAGGAACTGAAGGTGATTCTGAAATACTTAGCTGGGATGTCAGGATGGTGATGTCACTGGCCAACACAGGGCAGGCTGCTGGGGAACGGGATAAAGCACTGAGATTTATCTGTGCTGGACAGCAAGTGCTCATGTGGGGGACAGCAAGTGTGGCCCTCAGGGATGTGGGGTTGAGAGACGTGGGAGAGCCAGGGGCACTTCTGACATCAGCACAGAAGCTTTGGGGATGGGGTGGGGAACGGACCTCCGAGGAAACCGAGTAGGAGGAGGCTTGGCATGAACAGGGGTTGTTTTATTTTGTCTATCTTACAAAGCCTAGAAGTATATGAAGTACACTTTGGTAGTCTGCAATTTTTCTCATGCTTGAAAAACTGCTTTGAAAAGAACCAGGATGTTCACATGTACTTGATTTCCCAATACATCCTCCCTTTGTGAAATGTTTGTGATCTTATACCTATTACCCGGCTTCCCCTAATCTTACACAATCATGAGCCATGGTTCATTGATAAAATGAAGAAATGAACAATTATGTAAATTAGAACTTATTCAGATTTCACCAATTGTTTCACTAATGTCCTTTTTCTCCCCAAGGGCCTAATCCAGAATACAAGATTACATTTAGATATTTTTAAATATATATAAACACTTGCAAGTTGAGACCCAAACATACGTGCAGAGAAGTAAGCCTAGGATTCAGTCTTTCTGTGAGGTCACTAGGGCAGCAGAATATGGTCATCTAATATGGGGAAAAAGGATGTTTGAGTGTGGTTGAATAGGAGGAATTATCTTTTTCAGATACAACTGCTTCGTAATGAAGTCTCTTAAATAAAATGAAAGCAATGTGCCAGCAGAGCTAAGAAAAAGAGACAGAGTGAACCAAACAAGTAGGCTGGAAAATCATTTCAAGGTGAGCTCCTGTCTTTTCTGTTGGTTTGAACACATGAAGGTCAGCTGGAGAAAATGTTAGAAGGAAGGTGACTGAAATGAACCCTAGCAGGGTAGCATATCGTTAATGTTTTGCTACTTAAAGTTCTTCTCTAAAATCTTTAAACTTCCACAACTGAGAGTATACAGGATGTAAGAATTAATTACAGATTTACAAGTGGAATCACACTGGTTTACCCTTACTGGGGTACTACAGCCTGTTGGTGATCCAGTCAACAAACAGTACTTAGTGCCTGAAATGAGCCAGTGTTGTGCTAAGGGCTGGAGATGGATACGTTCAATGAACACAGCTGATGAGCAACAAAGAGGATTTCTACTTTCTCCACTCCAGGTGGGTCCTCATTGCCTCCAAACACTGCTCATTCTTCTCACAATAACTAACCAACTTTGGGCACAGTCATCTCTCATACTCCTTTAAGTTCAGTTCAGTTCAGTTCAGTCGCTCAGTCTTGTCTGACTTTTTGCAACCCCATGAATCGCAGCACGCCAGGCCTCCCTGTCCATCACAAACTCCTGGAGTTCACTCAGACTCACGTCCATTGAGTCAGTGATGCCATCCAGCCATCTCATCCTCTGTCATCCCCTTCTCCTCCTGCCCCCAATCCCTCCCAGCATCAGAGTCTTTTCCAATGAGTCAACTCTTCGCATGAGGTGGCCAAAGTACTGGAGTTTCAGCTTCAGCATCATTCCCTCCAAAGAAATCCCAGGGCTGATCTCCTTCAGAATGGACTGGTTGGATCTCCTTGCAGTCCAAGGGACTCTCAAGAGTCTTCTCCAACACCACAGTTCAAAAGCATCAATTCTTCGGCGCTCAGCCTTCTTCACAGTCCAACTCTCACATCCATACATGACCACAGGAAAAACCATAGCCTTGACTAGACAGACCTTTGTTGGCAAAGGAATGTCTCTGCTTTTGAATATGCTATCTAGGTTGGTCATAACTTTCCTTCCAAGGAGTAAGCGTCTTTCAATTTCATGGCTGCAGTCACCATCTGCAGTGATTTTGGAACCCAGAAAAATAAAGTCTGACACCGTTTCCACTGTTTTCCCATCTATTTCCCATGAAGTGATGGGACCAGATGTAATGATCTTAGTTTTCTGAATGTTGAGCTTTAAGCCAACTTTTTCACTCTCCGCTTTCACTTTCATCAAGAGGCTCTTTAGTACTTCTTTACTTTCTGCCATAAGGGTGGTGTCATCTGTATATCTGAGGTAATTGATATTTCTCCCGGCAATCTTGACTCCAGCTTGTGCTTCTTCAAGCCCAGCGTTTCTCATGATGTACTCTGCATAGAAGTTAAATAAGCAGGGTGACAATACACAGCCTTGATGTACTCCTTTTCCTATTTGGAACCAGTCTGTTGTTCCATGTCCAGTTCTAACTGTTGCTTCCTGACCTGCATACAGATTTCTCAAGAGGCAGGTCAGGTGATCTGGTATTCCCATGTCTTGAAGAATTTTCCACAGTTTATTGTGATCCACACAGTCAAAGGCTTTGGCATAGTCAATAAAGCAGAAATAGATGTTTTTCTGGAACTCTCTTGCTTTTTCCATGATCCAGTGGATGTTGGCAATTTGATCTCTGGTTCCTCTGCCTTTTCTAAAACCAGCTTGAATATCAGGAAGTTCACGGTTCATATATTGCTGGAACCTGGCTTGGAGAATTTTGAGCATTACTTTACTAGCGTGTGACCATGATCTATATACAGCTAAAGTCAGCTATGTGTTGTTTCTGTGTGTAAATATATTTCACATATTTATTTTCTCTTTCCCTCTGGAAGAAATTCTCAGCCCTTCCAGAAGCACCGTATTTTCTGTCTCCTCTTTGGCACTCTTCAGTGTCTAATACTAATAATTTACAAGAGTTCGGTCCTAATGACACAAAGAACTGGAAAATGCAATATACACATATTGTGTATATTGTGTTTGGAGGAGATGTTGTGTCCAAGAGATTTAGTGGTGGCCATAAAAAATACAGACTTCATGTATACCTGTGGCGGATTCATTTGATATTTGGCAAAACTAATACAATTATGTAAAGTGTAAAAATAAAATAAAATTTTAAAAAATAATAAAATAAAACTTAAAAAATAAATAAATAAATTAAAAAATACAGACTTTTAAGACAGATAATGCCAGTCAGCTTTTCTTCTCCATGAGGATGGAAATTATATCAAGAAAACATTGAAGTCAAATATGAGAATAAACTTCCTGAGAGGGAAGATAGCGTGGTATTTAAATATGTCTCTTTAATGTAAATAAACACTTTTTAATGTACATAAAAGAAGAAAAAGATTTATTTAAAGGGAGGGACTTGCTTTTCTGCTTAGAGGGGAGAAGGGTTTCAAAGGTAGGCTCAGGTAACCCCATCAGCTTGTTCCTCTTTCTCATTGCTCGTGTCTTTAAGGCAGACTGAACTGGTAAGAGCATTCTCTGAATATCTTCTTTTTTAAAATTTTTATTCAGTTTGTAAAGGTTACCTTCCATTTACAGTTACTGCAGTGCTCGCTTTGGCCGCACATATACTAAAATCGGAACGATACAGTTATTGCCAAATACTGGCTATATTCCCCATGTTGTACAATACACCCTGGAGCCTATCTTACATCTGATAGTTCGTACCTCCCATTCTCCCACCCAATATTGTTGCCCCCCTCCCGAAATGGTAACCATGAGTTCGTTCTCTATATCTGTGGGTCTGCTTCTTCTTTGTTATATTCACTAGTTTGCTGTATTTTTTATTTTTTTATTTATTTATTTTTTTAAATTTTAAATTTTATTTTATTTTTAGACTTTACATAACTGTATTAGTTTTGCCAAATATCAAAATGAATCCGCCACAGGTATACATGTGTTCCAGATTCCACACATAAGTGATATCACACAGTGTTTGTCTTTCTTGGAATATTTTCTTTAGGCTGATGTCCACAGGGGAAGTGCAGGGCAAATAAGGACATGAAATCCAAGCCCAGGAAAAGCAAGGGCAACTTCCTGTTTGGGGGACGCCAAGGGCTTCCCCCCATGGCGGCTTCGGTGTACAAGGTGGCCCAGCTGATGGGAGCTCTTTAGGGAATGGATGAAACAAGTGGAGCCTCCCAGGGGTAAGTTATGGAAGAGCTGGTGGAGAAGTCGCAGGCCCGAGGTGTGCTTGGGGAGCATTACAGGGCTCTGCAGGGCACACAGCCACTTCAGGGAAAGCCAGGGAAGCCGCTCACGTGTGGGAGGCAAAGTCGGGCACCTCCTTGAGAGCCATGGCAGCACTGATTTTATAATTTTACTATTTGTGTGCTTAATAAAGAATGAATGGTTATTGAAGTTTTTTGGTCAGAAAACAACTTGTGATCACCATATGGTGCAAGAATTCAATGCAAATGAAGTTCAGTCCTGTGACCTCTGTGACTTGCCACCATGGTGAAGAATCTAAAATCAGCACACATTTTCATTGTAATAAGCAGGTGCTGGGAACACATGGGACAGGAAATTTGGAGAAGACAGTTTTTTTCCCCCTAATACCTATAAATAAGTGAGATAAACAGACAAGTAAGCAAGTAACTCCAGCTCTATCATGGACTGCATGGGTGAGGGAGCCTGCAGGACACCTGTTCAGGAAAAGCCTCAGAACCAACACGTCAGAACCCACATGAAGGAGTGGAAGGGCAGGTATTCCAGGTAGAGGGGGCAGCGTGGGTAAGAGCAGAGAGGCCAGGACAAGCATAATTCTTTCAGGGAACAAGCTCTGTATGTGTACATGTGTGTATGTGCCCATGCTGGGAACCAGGGTACTGCAAGGTGTGAGCTTGGAAAGTGTGTAGCCGGACATGGGAGAGCTTAGATGCCTGGAGAACAGCCTACCCCCAGAGAGATGAGTGCCACAGGAGTGCCTCAAGCAAGAGGAAGACAGCATTAGATTTGTGCCTGCCTTGTTGCTGGTGGCACTAAGTTGCGTCCGACCCCATGGACCGCAGCACACCAGCCTCCCCTGTCCTTCACTATCTCCTGGAGTTTGCTCAAACTCATTCTTTGTGCCTATAAAAGTTCATTGACAGCAGAAGGGGAGAGAGACTAAAGAGATGGGACAAATTTGGGGTAAACTAGCTGAGAAATGATGGGACCCTGAACAGAATTTAGATGGTTGCCCTTGGGTTGGAGAGAAAGGGAGCCTACCACAGACAGATTTCTGCAGTACCATCCACGTGCCATGAAGACTACCAGGAAACGGAAGCCAGGAAGGAGCCTGGCACTGCTTGTGGTAAATGCAAATTCCATTCACTGCCACAGGGGCTACGGAAGAGGAGTTGCCCATGAGGAGAAAGGGAAGCTCAGTTGTCGGGGAAGAGGTCTGGAACTGTCTGTGGAATGTCCAAGTGGAGTCATCCACGTATTCAGAGAGGAGAGCTGTGCGCCCACAGGTGAAGACATGAAAATGAGGAACAACCCAGGACAGCACACACTAGAGCAACAGAAAAGACTGCATGCCGGCAGAGCAGTTCCAAGAACAGCTGCAGGAAGAAAGCTGCAAAGGAGCAGTCTGATAGGAGAAAAGGCAGAAGAGCCAACATCCAGGAAGCCAAAGGAGGAGAGAATTTTAAGGACAAAAAAGGTCAACGGCATCAGAGGCCCGGAGAGGTCAAATAACCCGGGAAAGACACTCACAAGGCCTGAAAAGTGCCTGCTAGATTTGGCAAAATGGAATTCATTAGTGACCTCAGGAGGAAGAAGGACACCAGACTGCAGAGGGGCGAAGGGCTGTGGATTACTCTTTTAAGAAACTCACTTTAAAGGAGAGAAACTGGGCCATAGCTACAGAAGGATGCAGGACTAAGAAAGGATTCTTTTCTTAGAGATGGAAGCCACTTGGGCATATTCACGTGCTAATATTGAAGAAGCCAGTGCAGAATCAGAAGCTACAGAAAGAAAAGTGGGAAAAATGACAGAGCCTGAGCCTGGAAAGGCCTAGAGGAAATGGGACATGGACCGCACTAGGAGCTCTTCCAAATGAATGTTTGCCATGTGTGAGGGTACATGTACATACACACACTCTTTTCTTTACTGAAATGCTTCAAGTTTCTACTAAGACTTTATGTAAAACATAATTACTAATTTCCCCAGTGTTCCCTTCAGACTTCAACATCCTAGGAACGGAAAGCTACAAATCAACTGAAGGTTGTCTGACTTGGCAGTGCTTTGGTAAACGGCCTCTGCTGCAGGAGGGTGCTGCCTTTGCTTTCTGGTGAGGAAGCTGTGTTTAGGGTTTTCTGTGCAAAGTGATCTCGCTGTACTGCAGGCCTAGTCATCATCAGGTCAGACAGCATTTCACCAGCAGGCTAAGCATGAGGACGGCCCTGCTCATGCCAATGTAATGGTCCTGACACCAGAGCCAGAGGACAAACCTCATAAGGAGAGTCAACTCCACGCCTCACTCACTGACCGAGGGAAAACTGCATCGCTGGCAGGTGGCACCGTCAAGTCCTCTGATACCAAAGGACAATGAAGAAACCTGCTGAAGGATCATGAAAACCAACCAGCCCAACTGTTTCTCGTGCCAACTACTTCTATTTTATACCTTTAGAATTTCCTGACATACTGAGCAGGTAAGTCAGGCTTCATTTACAGATCGTTCTGATGAGAAAAGTGAGAAAAGATTAAAAGGGAAAAAAGGTCATGAATGATTCAGATCTCTTATATTATATAGGTGGCACTTGGGGTTAAAAATGCAGAAATAATGGCCTATGAAATCAAAGGCAGTCTATATAAAACAAGTTGGGAGTCCTCTTCTATTTTGTACCAGGACACTGAGTCAAACACATCAAGACTCATTTAACCTGACTAATTTCTGAGGACTTAAACTCAGTTTCCACTGAGCCCTGATGCTCATGAAAGAAAAGGGACTAAGTCAGGCACTGAAGTAGGCACACCCTTTGCAGGATTTAATAGATTTAGTAATATCACCATATCCCTAAAGCTCAGTTCTTTGAGCTGCATAACTGGCATTAAAAACCCAATGATTAAAATGAAAATATCTTAACACATGTAACAGATATGCTTTAAAGACTCATCTCACACAGGGTGAGGGGAAGGAGCAGGTGAGATGAATGGAGACAGCAGCATTGAAACATATACATTACCACATATAAAATCAGATAGCCAGTGAAATTTTGCTGTATAATGCAGGGAGCTCAAAACTGGTGCTCTGTGACAACCTAGAGGGGTGGGATGGGGTGGCAGGTGAGTGGGAGGTCCAAGAGGGAGGGGACATACGTATACCTATGGCTGATTCATGTTGCTATATGGCAGAAACCAACACAATAATGTAAGACAATTATCCTCCAGTTAAAAATAAATAAGTTAGAACTTCCCTGGTGGTCCAATGGCTAAGACTCCACTCTCCCAATATAAGGGCCTGGGTTTGAGCCCTAGTCAAGGAAGTAGATTCCACATGCCACAGCTAAGACCCAGAGCAGCCAAATAAATAAATATTTAAAAAATAAATAAGTAAAAAACAGACTCATCTCCCTCCCTTCTTCCACATGTATCTCTGTCTGTCTCTCCATCACACTCTCTCTTAAACACACACACACATACAGATATACACAATAAAAAAGACAACACCACCAAGGGAAAATCTCCAACTCTGATTCTAAACCATAATGATCTAAACGAAGATTATGTGTAGAAGTGCATAAGGAGTAATTTAGAAAGGAAAACCATTCATTCATGAAGTATTACTGTGTTTTCCAAGAGTCAGCGCTCCAGGTGAGGTAATTTGTATGGAATGGAAAGGGTTGCAGTATTTTTCCTTTGGAGGGCACACGTACCCACACTGAAATCGGCAAAAAGCACGGTGAAATATTCCCAGGGAGATGCAATTTGGTGTTCTTGATATGAGCTACAAATGTTCCCAAAATAAGTTACATTAGACTGGATATGGACAGGACTCTTATGTCCAGCCATGCTCCTAGTTAATGGAAGAACAATTTTAAATCAAAGGCAGATATTGCGATAGCCATCCATGTGGAAGAAACAAGCTCAATCATTTCTCTAGATACTTCATTTTGCTAATCTCATTGGTTGAAAAAATAGCAAGATTGCATCAGATATTATATCTTGGCAAACAGGTATGGGAAAAAAGGGTCTCTTTTACATGTTCATTCAGAAACTGTGCCTAAGTTTCTTCAATCTAAACCCTGGAGTAGAAATACTTGGAAAGTAATTTGCGTTGTTATTATTCTGGGGTCTGATTATAAAAGTGACAAATTATATCACATTATAGATCCTAGCTCAAATCCCTATGTTATGCCACAATTCCAAGAATATAACAGTTTTTCTGCCAGGAGTTTTATTTTTTTGTCATCTCTTAGAAAATGATTTTTTATAATCTACAGATTTCATTTAATCTCAGAATAAGATAAAATCACTTTTTAACTTGCTATGGATTTCTCAATAAATTAATAGTTCTGCATAGAGCTCCTTTCTCAAAGTTTATTAATGTCTTGGTTTTGAATGATGGTTTTGCAGACGGTCTGTAGCTCCTTTTTAGAGTGCTGATACTAGCACATATATACATGATTTGCTGAATGAGATCTCTGGAGAAAAACGAGGGGAGGGGAGGGGCTCAGGAGATGAGGCACTTAGCTGACTTGAAAACCTTGGTTCTTCGAGTCATTCGAGGGAAAAGGAATTCTTGAAGGAGACTGAGAATGGCTGCTTTCAAAAACTATCAAAATCACATTTTGTGTTTTAGTAGGTTTTGAGTCTCGATAGATTCACATAGCTAATCCGTTGAGAGGAAAGCCCCAAAGACACTTTTAACTAGCTAACTCAAAAACTAGCCACAAAGTCTAGCCAATATTAAATCTTACAGAGAACATAAAGAGCTGTGTTCATTTACTGGGCTTAAAGAAGTGTTATTTATAAATTTGAAGTGCTAACAATCTCTGGTCTTTAATGAGACTAATTTAGTGATAATATTATGGCTAAAATGGGCTCATCCTTCTAAAATTCAGTATTAACCAGATTTTGGCTAATGATTGGTTGCACGTTTGGATCTTAGATTTTGGCTATAGACACTTCTCATTTTCAGTTCAGAGACACAGCAAGTCAAGTCTGTGTAGACTATGTTTTAAGAACGAGGCTGCCAGAGGAGACATTAAGTGTATTCAAGTCATAAGAGCATGCAATCTTTTCTCTCTGTAACAGATAATCCCTCTACCTAATATGTCTGACTTACTGGGAGGTAGGGAGATGAGGAGTTGTTGCTATGAAATGATCTCTTTCAGCTCATGCAATCTTTTGTTGGGTACACTAAATAATATCCTCACATACTTCTTCTAAGATCGAGGGTGCATCAGAATGTTCACGCATCAAAATACCATTTTCACTCAGTGATTCATGATGCTTTAGACAAATATTTACTGGCATAAAAAGATGTTCACAATATACTAAGCAAAATGACTGGGTTAAAAGTAGTATGTATATTGGTTGCTGTTGGTGGTTTTAGTCGCTAAGTCACGTCCAACTCTTTATGACCCCATGGCCTCTAGCCCACTAGGCTCCTCTGTCCATGGAATTTTCTAAGCAAGAATACTGGAGTGGGTAGCCATTTCCTTCCGCAAGGGATGTTCCTGACCCAGGGATTGAACCCAAATCTCTGGCATCTCTGCATTGGCAGGCAGATTTTTTGCCACTGGTACCACCTGGGAAGCCTTGGCTCAGTGGTAAAGAATCTACCTGCCAAGCAGGAGACTTGGGTTCGATCCCTGGGTTGGGAAAATGACCTGGAGTAGGAAATGACAACCCACTCCAGTATTCTTGCCTGGAAAATTCCATGGACAGAGGAGCCTGGCAGGCTATAGTTCATGGGGTCGCAAAGAGCCAGACATGCCTGGGTGACTAACACAGTCACACACACACAGCATGGTTCAAGGCTCTGGAGATACAGCAGGGCCTAAGACCACAAAACAGATAAAAAGCCATGACCTTTCATAGCTTACATCTAGTGTGGAGACCACAGGGTCTCTGGGCACGGCTATACAGGCTGAGAAAAGCATGACCTCCACAGCCATATGTGTGGCACCAGAGAGGGAGACAGACAATATAAAACACTACATTACGTGGTAATAAGCAGAGACTAAAAAGATGAAGTGTGTGTGTCAGGGAGGGCGCTGGGTGCAGTTTCAAATAAAGTGGTCAAGGATGCCTCATGAACATGATGACTGCATATGGATCTAAGGGAGATAAGGAAGTTATCTTGGGGAAGAGGAAAACAAGCACAGAAACTCACGTGGGAGCCTGTGTGCTGTGCTCAAGGACTAAACAAGGCTGGTCTGGCTGGAACAGAGTAAAGGAGGGGGCACATATCGGGAGATGAGGGCAGAGAGGGGATGGGGAACCAGCCATACTCGTCCTTGGCTTTTACTTGGGTGAAGAGAGGTGAAGCTATCAGGTAGTCTGAGTCAGGGGTGACATCATCTAACGTACACATTACCTCTAACTGTAGTCTTAAGAACAGACTGAAGGGGGAGACCAGTTACCACGATAATCCAGGGGACAGTGACAGTGGCTTGGACCTAGCGGGTAGCAGGGGAAGTGATGGTTTTATGACGATTTCAATTTGAGTGGATATATTTTGAAGGTGACGCTGATAGGATTTGCTGGTAGGTTGGATTCAGAACTGAGGGAAAGGTGTTTGGCCTGAACAGCTGGATGGGTGGAGGTGCCAGTAAGGCGGATGGGGGGCTCTGCAGCAGGAGCAGTTTGCAACAGGAGTGGGGGAGGGGCTACTGGCTCAGTTTTGACCATATTAAGTTTGAGATGCTAGTGGACACCCAAAGGATGTTTCAACCTTTGGACTAAGCTTCCTGTCTAGTGAACTCAGTAGTCAGACAGACAGCTTTCCCTGGGGGTAAGGAGCAAAGAATTGGGAAAGGAAATCTGGTATATTAAATGACATTTCTGGGGACTGTTGCTAAGAGCAACTGAAGCAAGAGCAACTGAGCAAGCTGCTGAATTTTGCTGGAAGGAAGAGGAGGCAAGGACAGTCTGACAGGATAGACACATATACACATTCGCTCATATTTTTCTGGCATTCAGCAGGCTAGACAAAGTTAATAAAAATGCCGGTTTTTATGATAGAAATTTCTCACTGTTCAATAAAGCTGGTATTTCAGTGACAACTAATTCTGGATATAATTTCAAATAAAATGTGAGACTGAAGACAGCAAAAGGTGGCTTATCCTAAGTTAAGCTGTCAAATTGTTTAGAATGGTCTAAGCAAAGAACTAAACTTAACAAACAAGTAGGACTACCTGTTCCCCCAGAACCATCACAATTGTGCTCTAAGTAACTGGGAAGGCAGGCATAATATTGCCTACTGGCTTCAAGTAGTGTTGGAGAGAAACTAGTTTTAAATATTTATCACAATAGGAACTTTGCATTCACCAGGCACCCAAAACCCCAATCATCTGTTAATGACAGAGAATGGGAAACACTCAGGCATCCACCAATTGATTTCTGTAATATCTTTCTTTGGACTGGATAATTTCACTTCAGCATTCAGAAGAAAAAATATGACTTAATTCAGGATTTCTGAAAAGCTAGTCCAAACAACTGGTATTGCTCTGGCAATGTTTTTCAGCAATCCAAGGCAAAATGAGACCAAAAAAAGAATAGTAGATTGAATTTTAAATCTATTTGACTTTAAAAAGCTGTTTGATTGCTGTTCACTTTTTTTTTTTGCATTATTATGTTCTTTTATGAAATGATGGTGAGAAAGAGATCGTAATATTTATTTTAGACATGGATAAGATAACCCTATAGACACCTCTAGATTTACAGATCTATGCAACAGAAAGGTCTGGAAAACACAAACCTAGAGGGAAATGTGCTCATTAGCGCTAAGCCAATAGTCATGCCTTGCTCTCCAAGCCCAGCGTTGGCAGTGAGTATGGCAATCGCACCTTCCCACACAAGAGACATTACTGTCTGCCACCTCGCTGCCTTCACACTCTCCTAGACAACCTCAATGAAGGCCTTCAGGAGAAATAAAAGGGGTTCCTTCCTCTGAAGAGTCTTACTGCCACCAGCAAATGCCCCTGGGAAAGCAGCAGCAATTTGAGCATCAGAAAGCCTGGTTCCAAGTGTGAACTCTGCTCCTTGCCAGCTCTGTCACCTCAGGCAAGTCACGTAGCATCTCCGAGTCATAGTTCCTTCCATTCTTTCTAAATACCATGTCTTACCCATTTGAAGGGCTGTTGTAAAGACCAAAGAGTATATTTATGGGAAAGTACTTTTTAACTGATAAAATCATGGTTATCTCACCATCACAAATAAGTGAAATGGGCTGAGGATGAGAAACGCAGGGCAGCAACATATTATGTACCGATTGTCAGTGGATTTGGGGAGATAACAGGAGGGGCAGAGACGATGGCAAAGTGGAGAGCCTAATACGTAATGCTGATTGCTACATCCAGGAATGAGGGAAGACTTGTGTACTCAGAGCTTCTGATTTCCTAACAGAAACAGAGAGCTTTATTTTGTGAGAGCATGAAGAGGCCTGATTATTTAAAGGTTTGCTTCGGCTGTTGTTCAGTCTCTAAGTCATGTCCCACTCTTTGCAACCCCATGGATTGCAGCACACCAGCCTTCGCTCTTCTTCACTATCTCCCAGAGTTTGCTCAAATTCATGTCTACTGAGTCGGTCAGACATTTGTTACTATTTTGCAACTTTAAAACCTGGTGGGACCATCCCTGAAAGGCCAAACAAAACATGTCTACGGGCAACCCTGGTCCCGAGGTGACCATTTATGACTTCTGATTTATGCTTGGATCCCACCGTTCCTGTGTTCAGCGCGGCGTGCAGACCGGAGGCCCTTCCCAGCTCTTCCCGGGGTCTCTCCTGAACATGTCCTTAACGGCTGCTCATCCGGATGTATCCTGACAGTGCGAAGATTTTCCACAGAGTACTTCACGCACCTCCACATGTGGACACTGTAAATAATTCTTCTCGTGAAAAGTTAACTAGACCTTGAACTGATCCAGCAGGGTCGCCATCTGGGAGTCCTCAGAGGCCGTGAATTGTCAGCACTATAAACATTTTAGACTTCGTGGAAGACACTGACTTTTTCTAAACTAATCACCCCTGCCAGTCAAGATTTGCAGTTCGGGTTCAAGAACAAGGCGTTCGTTTAACAACAATAACAAAAACAGTGAGGATAAAAACCCGATGGTCATCGTAATGACAGGCCTAAAAGCCAACTGCGACTTCCCTAATAAGGCGATGACCAAAGTTGGCTCCCTGGCGGTCTAGCGCCCATACGATTAATCAGTCTGTTTCCAGGTTCCTCACGACAGCAATATTAACAGTTTGCTTTATTCTGTTTATACAGCACTGACAGGTCTTCAGCATGTTGGGCCTACTTGCTGGAGATTAATGGCAACTTTTATATGGAGGTAAAACCCAGGCAGGGAGAGAATGCCTTTTACGACTAGATAAGAACTGGATTCCCTTGCTCTATTTTGGTTCCCTTGTTGCTCATCAACTCCCCCCTCTTTTAGTTTCTATCAAGGATCTGTATGGTTAGTTGTGCCCAGCAGGTCCTTCTCACTGTCTAAACTCCCCCCCAACCCCACTCTAGAGGTGGTACCCCAGGTGAAACAAAGGAAACCTTCAGTATCCTGCTTTTGAACAAGCTTATTGTCGCTGAAGGTACTGGTGACTGATTTTGTTTTTAAAAAGTCAGATTCCGTATAAAAGTGAAAGACAGGTAAGAGATGGCTTCTGGTGACAGTCATTTTAGCATGAGGGGGGCAATCCCCTCTGTTAAATGGTTATTTTTATAGACACTGAAGAAGGCAGAATGAATAAGCATGGTCCAGCTGTAAGAAGTATGGACATCCCAGAAAACCTTAGATGTATTTCACTAAACAGTCATATTTTAAAATAAATCCAAAAAAGCTCTTAACTCCCCCCAAAACCACCCCCCTCCCAAAGCTATGAGTCCTGCTTGCTACTGGTGTACTTTTCTCTGTGCCAGGTTGGAGAGCTTGGTAACCTCAGAGATTATATAAATATACAGAAACTAAGACAACAACAAAAAAATTATAGCACCTCTTCTAGGGCTCTGTAGGAATCATCATCTTACTCTTTGCTCTTAGGAAGTCTTAGGGAGCCTCTTGCTCCACCCATTTTTATGCAACAAATGCACAGATAAGTATGCACCGCATACCCAGAAACCACAGGCCCTGTGCCAGACTAGCTCTCCAACCCACTTCCTCTTGCTCACCCCTCTCCAGACACAGTGAGTAGCAGGAGAAGGGGCCCGATTCCAGTTACAGAGCATCAGGGGTGGCTTTTAAGTGGACTCTTTTAACAAAGATTTTTAAAGCTAGAGACAAGAACAATCTAGGGTAAGAAGCAGTATTAATAATAATAGTATTTATTATTTACTGTGTACAGGCACTACTGTAAGCCCTTCAGTTGTAAAAACCCATTTAATTCCCACAACAGAATGTACTGAGGGGAGAATTAAATAATTATTTGTGTTTGTCAATACTGGGTTAGACTGGGGCAGATCTTTAATTCCATACTTGCACTTTAATAATTTGTCTGATGTGAAGGTTCAGTTGGAAAGGAAAGAAACCCAAGTGTGACAGACTAGTTAGAAGGATGCTGTAATGGTCCTGAGACTGAACCAGGGAAGTGCACTGGAAGTGAAAAGCAAAGGAAAGATTTGAGAGCTGTCCCAGAAACAGAACCAACCAAATCTTTTTTGTGCTGGTTTGGTCTGTTCATTTATTCAACAACAATTTCTAAAGGTTTCAGAAGGTTCAAACACTGTGCTAACTGACAGGGAAGTGAGAAAAAGAATAATCTGAAGATGACTGCTTCCTCCGAACTGGGCTACCAGCCATGGCTCAGTGGTCTAAAGTGACACTGTAACAGACATCCATTCATCACCCATCCCTCCTTACATCCATCCATTCAGTACTTACTAAACACGCACCGTCTCCCAGGCCCTACACTGAATGATGGTCATGAACAAGTCCAGGAAAGAGAAATGAAGGGGGGAAAAAAAGACTCCTATTTTCACTCTCACAGCCCCAGGACTGCCTTCTCTCTAGCACTTCCATTCCTTTCCTGGTGGTCTGGCCATAAGGCGTAGTAGTACATGGTGGTAAGCCACCAAATTGCTGGAACAGCATAGGTATGCTTAGTCATCCATATGGAGAGAGGATCTCCTATTTAATTTCTAAATGCATGCCCAGATTTGGCATATTTAACCAAAGCAAAACATTACAACATAAAGGTATTCAACAAGATTTCTGTGTGTAGATTTTAACATTATTCAAAAATAAAAGCACAAAGAAAAACCAGCTTTGAGCAAAGCCAAAAGGTACTAAGAATAATAGAACAAACATACTTTGAATGTCAAAAATCTTGTATCTAGCTTGGTTGGTAAATTTGTTGGAAACACATAATTTTATTGCCTTTCAGGCAAAGCCCCGATTTTTTAAAATTAAGATTTGCCTAGACTTTACAAGAGTAAATCTTGACTACTTTCTACTGTTTTCTGAAAAACAACCAGGTGAAAGAATGGCTACCACCATGAGGCATTTCGCTCTACCGCAGCTGCCTTTTCATTATTACTTTTATGAGAGCTTGTCTAGATATTACATATCCTTTACCATCTACATTTAGTTCTTTTCAAAACATCTTCTTCAGAGGCCTGGGGTTCTTCGGATATTAATTGGATTTCAAATAGCAAACGATCACTTTCCAAAGCTTCTTATTCACATACGCTTGCCTCCAAAAACCATGACTAATGTATGCCTTCAAGTTGCCATTAAAAAAAAAATTAAAAGATATGTTTAGGTACTTATGAACACCAACAACAATTTTTTCAAGTATAAGCTAGTTTGTGTATACCAAGGGTGAGAATTTAAATGCCAATAAAACCTAACTGTAAAAGAAGGAATTTGATGAGAGCAGGCACATTTTTTAACTTCAATTTTATGTTAAGGTTCTGAGCTTGGTATGGACTTGTGTGTTCCATAAACTTGGACATAACCAACCTATGGAAAAGCAGCCTATGCCAACGATAACATGAAAAGGCAGAATCCTGAGCCTTTTTATGGTGGGTTGTTTTTCTTTTTTTAATGTATTTTAATTTTAGCTCTACAGCCTGTATCATTTACCAAGTCTGTTTCTGTCTATAAAATAAGATTTGAATAACCACTTACTAATTTCTCATTGAAAAAAAATATTTTTGAGCTATGAAATATTTCAAACATGCTTATTTTCACTGACGATAATAGGAACTGAAATTGGAGAAACTATAAGATGCTACAATCAATGAAGACATTTCCATGAATATTATCTCAAGTTAACCTATAGGTAAAGAGAGGTCTTCACCGTCGTGGGAACTCGATGCATGGGTTAAAAGCCTTCAGTTCCGCTGAGATATTATTTTCATTGTGCTTGGCTCAACCAGACAGAGGCCCTCAGAGGAAAAAGTCAGAGATGAGCCCTGAGGGAGAACCACAGAATTCCAGCTACTTCACGTTGTAAAGGCCCTCGGAGATCATCTAACCACCCTCCTGGGGCGGGAAAGAAAAACAAACCGGAGCTGTCTGACATTTATGACTCTTACCTGCGGCGCAGATCCTCGGCCACCGCCGCCCGGCAGCTGAACAAATAGGCTCGCAGTGACTTCAGCCGCTGCCGCAGCCGCACCACGGTGGCCAGCGGCTCAGCGTGTCCGTACAGCATGGGGTTCTGCTGCTGGATGTCGATCAGGGGCTCCTCGTACACGTACTCCAGGAACTCTTTGGCCTGCTTAGACACCTACGAGAGAAACTTCCTCCATCAGCACTGGCGCATCACCCGGCTCTCCACACCTCCTCCAGCTAGGAACCATAGCTTAAATCCCCAAATGACATCATTTTCTGAACACAGCCAAATGAAAAAGCCCATAGTGTAACTAAGTATAAAACGTGGCTTTTCTTTCTCTCTCCCAAGAAACTCAATTGGTAAAAGCAACCTGAGCATTGAAAGGAATTACAACATATATTAACTCTGTTTTTTGATTGTGTGATTCCCTGGAGAATCCCATGATCAGAGGAGCCTCGTGGGCTACAGTCCATGGGGTGGCAAGGAGTTGGACACAACTGAGTGACTAACACTTTCACACATATGATAAAATGACACAGAACTATACAGACTCAGTATACCAATGTCAATTTCCTGTTGTTTTTAAAAAATGTATTACAGTTATTTAAGCTACACCCAGTGGGCAAAGTGGGTGAAAGATACATAGGACCCCTCTGTGTTACATTATCTATACAACTTCCTGTGAATCTACAATTATTTCAAAATAAAAAGTTTAAAAAATAATTCATTAAGACTCTTTTAACAGCAATGCTGGTTTTAAAAACTAAAGCTATGTGCATATATATGTACATATATTCTATAGTATTTTTATACAGAGGTTACTTTAAAAAGATAGGTAAACCATGTACATCGAAAGGAATGAAAGACTATCTCCCAAAAAGGGGGAAAAAAGGATATTATATACAGAACAATGTGCGTAGAAAACAAGCTCAAACGTACACTTTAGTGAGCAGAAAAGAGTTGCTTTTATTAGTAAAGGTCTAGACTTGGGCTGGGGGCTTCCCAGGTGGCACTAGTGGTAAGGAATTCACCTGCCAATGCAGGAGACACAGGAGATTGGTGGCTCAATCCCTGGGTTGGGAAGATCCCCTGGAGGAGGGCATGGCAACCCACTTCAGTATTCTTGCCTGGAGAATCCCACGGACAGAGGAGCCTGGTGGGCTACAGTCCATGGGATCGCAGAGCCGGAAACGACTGAAGCGACTTAGCACACGCTCATGGACTTGGGCTGACTCTAGCCAATAGATGCAGCAAACTCTATTACCACTTCTGTCAGTAAACACCAAGAGTTTAAGAGTATAAAAGCTGATTTTAAAGTGTCATTTGGCAGTAGAGATAAACAGAAAAAACCAAAATACACCTGAGCTACAGCTTAACTAATGCATGACCTGTGGGTGGTTTGGGGGAATCTTTACATACCAATTCACTGATACGAGGACATGGACCTTTCCACAAAGTTTCCACTGGAACCCCTCTAGTACTGGGAGTAAGACTGGAATTCAGCATAAACAGAACAAACAACTTTGCTCATTAACAAAACTGAAAATCCACTGTTCCCACTCTAGAAGAGTACTGATGAATAATAAACAGGGTATGCTCCCTAACCTCCTGGGATTCGCTGTTGAGTATGCTGCTGCTAAGTCACTTCAGTCGTGTCTGACTCTGTGCGACCCCATAGACGGCAGCCCACCAGGCTCCCCCGTCCCTGGGATTCTCCAGGCAAGAACACTGGAGTGGCTTGCCATTTCCTTTTCCAATGCATGAAAGTGAAAAGTGAAAGTGAAGTTGCTTAGTCGTGTCCGACTCTTCGTGGCCCCATGGACTGCAGGATACCAGACTCCTTCATCCGTGGGATTTTCCAGGCAAGAGTACTAGACTGGGGTGCCATGGCCTTCTCCAGCTGTTGAGTATAATAGACCAATAATTAAAACAAAAATATACATGTAGCACATAGCCAGTCATCCACCACAAAGGAACATGGATGAGGTCCACTGGGAGCTTGAAGGAGGGAGACATCAACCATGCTGGCAGAAGGGAGCTAGGAGCCAGGGCAGGCCTGGCAAAGCAGGTGACACCGGCTCAAGGTCTAGAAAGATAAACAGAAATGCACTAGGTGGGTAAGGACGGGACAACAAGCAGAAACAACCATGAACTCGATCAATCTGTACATGTGCTAAGAAAGTGAAAGTTGCTCAGTTGTGTCTGACACTTTGCAACCCCATGGACTTTACAGTCCACGGAATTCTCCAGGCCAGAATACTGGAGTGGGTAGCCTTTCCCTTCTCCAAGGAATTTTCCCAGCCCAGGGATCAAACCCAGGTCTCCTGCATTGCAGGTGGATTCTTTACCAGCTGAGCCACCAGGGAAGCTCAAGAATTCTGGAGTGGGTAGCCTATCCCTTCTCCAGCAGATCTTCCTGACCCAGGAATCAAACTAGGGTCTCCTGCATTGCAGGCGAATTCTTTACCAGCTGAGTTACTAGGGAAGCCCAGTAACTAAATGTATGGTTATTATATGTTGATTAAAACACGTGTTTATGAAATTCACTATTACCATGTTCTTTATTATAAAGTTAATACGTAATTATAGAGGTGCAAAAGAAAAGCATCAATGCTTTTTTCTAATAAAAGTCATTTTCATCATAGAAGCAATTAATTTTTGAGATGCCTGTTCTGTTGTGTGGTCCTCTGGGAACCTGCAGTTAAAGAGTAGAGAAGATAACAGTCTCTGCAGATGGTGCTCACAGAGCGGCACCGAGAATCAGCCAAAACCTTGGACTATGTAATCAGACTGGAAAGAGCAGCTCATGGGGCTAAATAATGCCTCATTTTGAGGTCTAGAGACACAGGTACATCCATGGCAGACACCAGAGCAGGTGTCTGGCCACTCAGTGGAGACCACAGTGGGCAGGATCCTGCCCTCACATAGCTCACCGTTCAGCAGGGAAAGACAGAACCGGGTTCAAATGTTTTGTTTATAATGGTTAAATATTTGCTATATTTAAAAATTTTAAATGAGGAAAAAACGGATGGTGTTTTGGAAAATGAAGTACAATCCACTTGAAACTGTTGCTGAAGAATGATGTATTGTACAATTCAATTAGTCTTTCTGGCTCTATTGAGCAGTGTTTATACTGAGCCAGGGCCCTGCTGAATTAGGTTAACAATGCTACCTTTTAGTAGGTGAACAGAAGGACAAAGGGCACTGGCCAGTCTCCCAGGCCTTAAAAGGCTTCTCTCTTCAGGTGGTACTTAAGCCCGAGTGGGGAAAAAAAAAAAGAGCCTTCTACAGAGACAGTAAAAGCAGTGAGACAAATGGGATGGCAGCTACTGACATCTGCATTCATACACTGAAATCCCTAGAAACAAAAACAGAGCTAGTCTCAAGAAAGTCTAAGGCCCTGTTTCCCGAAGTTACTAGCTAGTGTGGAGAATACAGAGCATACTATGACCCCGGCAGCCTCAGTATGTGAACAAATAAAGCCCTGCCATGCTGAGCTGTTTTTGGCTGCAAAGCACATGCTCATTTTTTGAGAACCAACCACTTGCATCGGTGAGGGAATTTGGGAGAGGACTCAAAATTCCATATGAAATGCTATTTTTGCAAAATAGGAAATCAGTGGGGATATAGTGATCGAAATTCGAAACCATCCTCTATTCTGGTATGAGCACTCTACTTTCAAACTCAACTGTAATTACAAAGCTTTTCTAAAAATACATAGTTACTTATGGAAGGAAGCCAATGATATTCTTAAGTGACGAAGTTTATGTGAGAGAAAGTTTCTTTCTCATTAATAGAACCATTTCATGAGCTATAAGGGAACACTAAATATATTCTACTTAAGAGCCAAGAGCTACTGTCCTACTTCTTGCCTACCAAATTACGAAAAACATCAAAAACCCGAGTGCTGTTTCTGATACGAAAACTCACCTCAGAGGTACAAAAGGATAAGCCCAGTATTCCTTACTTAAAAAAAAAATGAATGGCTTAGGCTGGCATTCTTTTCCATGATCCTACTCCACTTAGATCAGAAGCAATTTTTACAGGGTTGACAGTTCATTTTTCCAACCTATTGGCCTGTTAGTATCTTACTAAACAATATTTATTAATGATATTAGTATTATTAATATTAACTAGTTAATATTAGTATTATTAATACACCAGTTTCTTTCCATAGATATTTTAACTTTAGAATAGTTTAAGCTGTAAGAACTTCATTCTGCAACTGTGGTTTTGTTGCAGTTTGTGAACTGGTTCTCTCTTCACCTGGAAAATCCCATGGATAGAGGAGACCTGGTGGGCTACAGTACATGGGGTCACAAAAAGCTGGACATGGCTGAGCGACTAACACTTTTTCTCTTCACAGACCTGCAGTCAACATGGTTCGAGAGAGGTGAGGAGGAGGAGGGCCAGGCAGAAGCAGGTCTCCTCCCCATCTCATACTCAGGAGGAGTTGGAGAAAATAGCACAGTTCAGGCTATAATTATCCATAAACCAGTAATGACAAATCTGCTAGATACACATATGTATTTATAAATAAGCATATTTGTCATTTGCTTTTAACAAGCTAACCATCATTGGTATAGATTTTAATATAATACATCTTCTGTTATGCTGGTGACAGGTACCTCTGAAAATAAAAATTCTCAAATGTCATTCAGGTTTCTGTAATTCTGAGAGGTTCTGAAATGGTGTCCTGGTATGTTCCCCCACAAAAACAGTCCTGGGTAATAATGTGATGGGGCAAAAGCAATGTGGTGACCAATGATAGCAATTTGGAGAGGAGGAGAATGATGTGGTGGTGGTGAGGACTTTAGTTTTTGTTAAAGGAGGAAAATGGATCAGAGTAAAATGGATGAGAACATAATCTTAGAATAACAATAACAGGTACAGATAAAATAGACTTGAGTGCCAAAGAATTGAAGTTTTCAAACTGTGGTGCTGGAGAAGACTCTTGAGAGACCCTTGGAGAGCAAGGAGATCAAACCAGTCCATCTTAAAGGAAATCAACCCCGAATATTCATTGGAAGGACTGATGCTGAAGCTCCAATACTTTGGCCACCTGATCCGAATACCTGACTCATTAGAAAAGACCCTGATGCTGGGAAAGACTGAAGGCAGGAGGAGAAGCGGATGATAGAGGACAATATGGTTGGATGGCATCACTGACTCAATGGAGATGAGTTTGAGCAAACTCTGGAAGATGGTGAGGGACAGGGAAGCCTGGCATGCTGCAGTCCATGGGGTCTCAAAGAGTTGGACACGACTGAGCAACTGAACAACAACAGATAATCTAGTTCAGTTTTTTCTTAACCTGTGTCCCAAGGAATACCAGTCATATAGAAAAGATCCCTCTGAGGTCTGACAAAAAATATGTCACATGCCACATTCTTCTCTTGATGATTCGAAGTGCAGCGTGTTAGCATATTAAAACTCTGGGACATGGAGCACTAGAGAAAACCTGCTGAACCCAGCCACTTTCCAACCAATCTGGCTACAGACAGGGCAGCTGGTTAATGTCATGCAGACTGTAGTGAGGGGTAGGGGGTGGTGAGAAATGACTCAGCCACGGTTCCCCTCATCATCTGGAGGAAGGGACCTCTTTCTCTACCATTACCTGCACTTAATAGAAAATTGAGTCCAGAGAACTTACATGACTTCTCTGTGGTCAGCTCATGGTAGATCTCGAGCCAAAACTCAGATGTGGGGATACACTGCTCTGTGCTTGTTAGCATTGTTTACATTCACAGTTCTTTTTTAAATAACTCCACCAACTGTCTGTTCATCACTCTTTAAAAGAGGAGATCCCAGTTCCTGTTCTGTTCCTCTCTCCTCTCCAGTCACATAGAAAGCAAGTGGGCTACCAATGGAGAAGAACCCATAATTTAAGGAGGCAGTACACTGGTGTGTGGGTTTCCATGTGTCTTTAACTCTAAAACAAAACTAAAGTCCAATGACACTTCATTTATCTAGAAGTCACTTATTTGTACATTTGTTTACTGTCTTTTATCACCTGAAATTCATGATGCGGAACACATGTCCTAACGCCTAGAATGGTGAGCACAGTAAGTGTTCAGTAAACATTTGTTCAACAGATGAATGAGTACTTTACAGGGCTCTGGCCGTGACTCTGAACCACACACTTCTATCAGTTTGATTCTTTGTTTCTAAGTTCACAACATATTTAGAACTAATAACGTAGGAAAGGGGAAGGACAGCTAGAGGCAGCTCAGTGACAGCAGAGGTGACAGCTGACATCCTGGTACTAAGGGAAGGAAGGACCTGCAAGGAGATATTAAAGTACAGCATACAACCCGACGCAAAGCAATGTGGCAACATCTATCAAACTCACAGGTGTACATACTGTGTCTAGGAAGTTACCTACAGAGAGTCCCATTCATGAATCAAAGAACTTACATTCGAAATAATGTATAAAGTTATTCACAGAATCACTGTCATATTAGAAAGACTGAGAAAACTTTAATGCTGATCAACAAGTTGGAAAGTTGATGTGTTAAATTCATGATGGAACATGGAATGGCTATTTTTAAAAAGCCCAAGGAAGAGTTTTATGATCTAAATGGAATGTTTTCTAAGAGCAGCATGTACACTATATTGCCTATTGCCATTTTTGTGTAAAACACATATATGTAAAATATCTCTGGAAGGAGTGATTTGGTTGCCTGTGGTAAGAACAGGGTGGGTGTGAGGAAGAGAAGTGAAGGAGACTATCCATGTGTATATGTCCTTTGTACTTTTGAACCTCGAAATGTGGAAGTATATTATGTTCAGAAAAAGAAGAATAAAAGTATAGTAGTACAAGGTAATTTCCTTACAGAAAGAAGTCTCCCATACCATGCTAAACCACACTGAAGTTATTGGTTACAAGATTTAGAACACTCATATTTATAATGATAATTCTGAGGTATTAAAAAAAGGTTAATTTCTAGTAAATTTTCTGAAATAGAATCTACAGAGCTATGTGACAGTTAAAATTTATAAACTAATAAAAATAATGTAATCACATTACTAAAAATTTGGAGACTAAAGAGTAGGAGAAGGCTTCCCTAATAGTTCAGTTGGTAAAGAATCCGCCTGCAATGTCAGAGACCTGGGTTCAATCCGTGGGTTGGGAAGATCCCCTGGAGAAGGGAAAAGCTACCCACTCTAGTATTCTGGCCTGGAGAATTCCATAACTGTATAGTCCATGGGGTTGCAAAGAGTCGGACATGACTGAGCAACTTTCACAGAACAGAAAAGATTAGGGGAGGAAAAAATCCACCTATAATCACAGTAAAATAACCACTGATTGCTTTGGTATAAGGTTTCCTTCTAGCATTTTCCCCCATCTCCATTATGAAAAATCATGGCAAAGTTTTAAGAAGATCAATTCCAACCATAACACTTCTTGGTCTTATTAAAATAGGCGCTGTGGACTAGTGGAGGAGGAATCAAGAGATCTTAAGTTTAATTACAATTTGTTCTCAAAATCTCCCAGTGACTCTGAACAAGTGGCTTTTCCCATCAGCGAACTATTCTCCAGCTCTGCAAGGCCAGCAGAGCTTGCCTTGAATGCCTCTCAAGATGAAGAGATAGGAAATGGTTTGTGTAACATGGAAAACCCCTAGCTAAATGGAATGTGCATGTTCAGGCTAGGAAACAAAAATATTTTTTAAAAGCACAATTTGGGAAGAGTTCAGGCAAAGTTTGATTTCCTTACTACCTCTTTGCCATGCTTGATATTTTTGAAAGGGGGGAGGGTAAGAGGAAACACCATTGTCCAAAAACA
This sequence comes from Bubalus bubalis, assembly GCF_019923935.1. Lineage (NCBI taxonomy): Eukaryota > Metazoa > Chordata > Mammalia > Artiodactyla > Bovidae > Bubalus > Bubalus bubalis. Next base: position 148,411,458 of record NC_059158.1, read on the forward strand.
ATTTCATCAGAAAAATTGCTGTAGAATTGGAGGATAGAATTTAGCTGCTAGGTAATCCTGGAGCTCAATTCAATCTGCAGGATGTACACTGGAAAACAGATGAAATCCTGCTTTAAAAATAATTAGGATTATTATTACTCTGCAGGGCAGACAAGGAAGCGCTTAAGATGACAGATTTCATTCCTCTCTGCAAAACCATTTGTTCACTCTTTCAAATGGATATTCAAGCCAGTCACGTACTTGCAATTAGGGGGAGCAGGCAGCTCTAACAGAACGATGTCTGGTCTTGGAAACTGATAGGTTTGAACTGATCCTCACAATTAGGAACATTAAGTTAAATCCCAGCATTTGAGCAAAGACAGACAGACACTGGACTAAATGGAACACAGTTACTTAATGTCAGTGAGAGATGATCCAGATAAAATCGACCAGCTCTGTTCTTGATTTAAACATCTTCCCTTGTCTGCTGAGAGCCTAGGAGGGAATGGTCTCACAAAAGACACTTTCCTCTTGGATGAAGTGTGGTACCTAATAACCTTATTACTTACCTGTCCTCTCAAAATCAAACCTTGTCAGTTGAAGGACCACCACCACAAAAATATCTGCTTTACAGTAAAATTATAATAAGCCTGAGCAATGGCTGGATTGATGATTTCAGGGGGCTTCAGCCTTCACTGCAAACAGACCTGGACCTTCTCCACTGCATGGGTTCTTAAACCACGCCTGAGTTTTTCACTTTCCTCATTCAGTGTCACCTTTACTGCTTTAGTTCCATTGATGAGCACATATTCTGAGGGCAGGTGCCACCAGCCTAAGCCCTCAATGATCACGGGGTTGGGGCTGCCTCACTCACTCACTCTCTACACACATCTCAGCTGTCAAAGCTCTGCTCCAAGGAGATTAAACTGTTCAAACCGAAAACTCAACTAGCGTTCTTGCCCTAGAAATAAATGTTTATCTATTACACACATGGCCAATATATTTATAGCCTGTATTCAGAGTGTCAAGTACAAGATGCAGAGGAGAGAATGACAACTCTGTGTGACAGAGGGGAAGGGAAGAATCAGGAGAGGAAAGAACGTTTAAGCTGGGTTTAGGATTTGAATGAGGGCAAGAGGGAGACAAGAGGTGTGAAACAGCCCGGCAGGACTGGGTGATGGGAAGGCGTACGCTCTTAAGAGATTCAGGGGTGGGGGGCAGTGGATGGAAGGGCTAGAAAGGCTGGGACTAGAGATCATAAATGTCTTTATGTCAGGTAAAGAGATTTAGAGTTATCTTATATTCAATCATTGTAAAAGCTGGCATTAATTGAGCACTTATTTACATTCTAGACAGCACTAGATGTTTTCTGTGAATTATTCATTTAAGCAAATAGTAACCTTAAGAAGTAGGGACTATCCCTACTATTGTGTATGTGCTTAGTCACTCAGTCGTGTCCAGTTCTTTGCCACCCCATGGACTGTAGCCCGCCAGGCTCCTCTATCCATGGGGATTCTCCAGACAGGAATACTGGAGTGGGTTGACATGCCCTCCTCCAGGGGATCTCCTTGACCCAAGTATGGATCAAATTCAGATCTCTCACACTGCAGGCTAATTCTTTTTTTTTTTTTTTTTTACATTGCAGGCTAATTCTTTACCATCTGAGCCACCAGGGAAATCCAATCAGATAGCTACTAAGTGACAAAGCTAAGACTTGAACCCAGGTAGTCTGGGTTCATTCTACAGATTAGGAAATGGAAGCTCAGGAAAGTTCAAGTTATTTGCCTCAACCAGTCAAGCACCTAATTAGAGGTAGAGAGAGGATTTTGATAAAGGCCTGTTGAACAAAAGTTCCTGCTGCTGCTGCTGCTGCTAAGTCGCTTCAGTTGTGTCCGACTCTGTGCAACCCCATAGACGGCAGCCCACCAGGCTCCCCTGTCCCTGGGATTCTCCAGGCAAGAGTATTGGAGTGGGTTGCCATTTCCTTTTCCAATTCATGAAAGTGAAAAGTGAAAGTGAAGTCGCTCAGTCTTGTCCAACCCTCAGCGACCCCATGGACTGCAGCCTTCCAGGCTCCTCCAACCATGGGATTTTCCAGGCAAGAGTACTGGAGTGGGGTGCCATTGGCTTCTATTAACCCCTAAATAAGTGCAATTCTACAGATTCACACATGTGTTGTGGTGGCACAGAGAGAAATTCTTATTGTTTAGTTGCTAAGTTGTGTCCAACTCTGCAACCCCATGGACTGTAGCCCGCCAGGCTCCTCTGTCCATGGAATTCTCCAGGAAAGAACACTGGAGTGGGTTGCCATTTCTTCCTCCAGAAGATCTTCCCGACCCAGGGATCAAACTTGCATCTCCTGCATTGCAGGCGGATTCTTTACCACTGGGATTCTTTACCACCAGGGAAGCCCATGGGGAGTAACTAACAAAGTACAGATGGGGAAAGCAGGAAGCATTGGAGGTTTCATCAAGGAGGACATTCTTCTATCGGCCCTGGAACAAAGAGCCAGGATTCCTGAGATGGGTAAAAGTATCGGGAGCACATGTGGAAGGAGGATCTCTAAATGAGGGAAAGGGCTCTTCTTCCCAGCCCAGGAGGGGAGGCAGTAAGGACAGATACAGATGTAGGCAGGCTTGCAGGTATTCGAATTCAAATCTTCAGTTTCTCCTTGAAGTAGGAGGCATATGCTGAGAAGGACTTCTCAGGGAGGAGGCAGATTAAAGACATGTGGATGATTAATAATAACACAATAATAGTGGGAGACTTTAATACACCACTCACACCTATGGCTAGATCAACTAAACAGAAAATTAACAAGGAAACACAAACTTTAAACAATACAATAGACCAGTTAGACCTAATTGATATCTATAGGACATTTCATCCCAAAACAATGAATTTCACCTTTTTCTCAAGCGCACATGGAACCTTCTCCAGGATAGATCACATCCTGGGCCATAAAGCTAGCCTTGGTAAATTCAAAAAAATAGAAATCATTCCAAGCATCTTTTCTGACCACAATGCAGTAAGATTAGATCTCAATTACAGGAGAAAAACTATTAAAAATTCCACATATGGAGGCTGAACAACATGCTGCTGAATAACCAACAAATCACAGAAGAAATAAAAAAAGAAATCAAAATGTGCATAGAAACGAATGAAAATGAAAACACAACAACCCAAAACCTGTGGGACACAGTAAAAGCAGTCCTAAGGGGAAAGTTCATAGCAATACAGGCACACCTCAAGAAACAAGAAAAAAGTCAAATAAATAACCTAACTCTACACCTAAAGCAACTAGAAAAGGAAGAAATGAAGAACCCCAGGGTTAGTAGAAGGAAAGAAATCTTAAAAATTAGAGCAGAAATAAATGCAAAAGAAACCAAAGAGACCATAGCAAAAATCAACAAAACCAAAAGCTGGTTCTTTGAAAGGATAAATAAAATTGACAAACCATTAGCCAGACTCATCAAGAAACAAAGGGAGAAAAATCAAATCAATAAAATTAGAAACGAAAATGGAGAGATCACAACAGACAACACAGAAATACAAAGGATCATAAGAGACTACTATCAACAATTATATGCCAATAAAATGGACAACGTGGAAGAAATGGACAAATTCTTAGAAAAGTACAACTTTCCAAAACTCGACCAGGAAGAAATAGAAAATCTTAACAGACCCATCACAAGCATGGAAATTGAAACTGTAATCAAAAATCTTCCAGCAAACAAAAGCCCAGTCCAGACGGCTTCACAGCTGAATTCTACCAAAAATTTAGAGAAGAGCTAACACCTATCCTGCTCAAACTCTTCCAGAAAATTGCAGAGGAAGGTAAACTTCCAAACTCATTCTATGAGGCCACCATCACCCTAATACCAAAACCTGACAAAGATCCCACAAAAAAAGAAAACTACAGGCCAATATCACTGATGAACATAGATGCAAAAATCCTTAACAAAATTCTAGCAATCAGAATCCAACAACACATTAAAAAGATCATACACCATGACCAAGTGGGCTTTATCCCAGGCATGCAAGGATTCTTCAATATCCGCAAATCAATCAATGTAATACACCACATTAACAAATTGAAAAATAAAAACCATATGATTATCTCAATAGATGCAGAGAAAGCCTTTGACAAAATTCAACATCCATTTATGATCAAAACTCTCCAGAAAGCAGGAATAGAAGGAACATACCTCAACATAATAAAAGCTATATATGACAAACCCACAGCAAACATTATCCTCAATGGTGAAAAATTGAAAGCATTTCCTCTAAAGTCAGGAACAAGACAAGGGTGCCCACTTTCACCATTACTATTCAACATAGTTTTGGAAGTGTTGGCCACAGCAATCAGAGCAGAAAAAGAAATAAAAGGAATCCAAATTGGAAAAGAAGAAGTAAAACTCTCACTATTTGCAGATGACATGATCCTCTACATAGAAAACCCTAAAGATTCCACCAGAAAATTACCAGAACTAATCAATGACTATAGTAAAGTTGCAGGATATAAAATCAACACCCAGAAATCCCTTGCATTCCTATACACTAATAATGAGAAAACAGAAAGAGAAATTAAGGAAACAATTCCATTCACCATTGCAACGGAAAGAATAAAATACTTAGGAATATATCTACCTAAAGAAACTAAAGACCTATATATAGAAAACTATAAAACACTGGTGAAAGAAATCAAAGAGGACACTAATAGATGGAGAAATATACCATGTTCATGGATTGGAAGAATCAATATAGTGAAAATGAGTATACTACCCAAGGCAATTTATAGTTTCAATGCAATCCCTATCAAGCTACCAACAGTATTCTTCACAGAGCTAGAACAAATAATTTCACAATTTGTATGGAAATACAAAAAGCCTCAAATAGCCAAAGCGATCTTGAGAAAGAAGAATGGAACTGGAGGAATCAACCTACCTGACTTCAGGCTCTACTACAAAGCCACAGTTATCAAGACAGTATGGTACTGGCACAAAGACAGAAATATAGATCAATGGAACAAAATAGAAAGCCCAGAGATAAATCCATGCACATATGGACACCTTATCTTTGACAAAGGAGGCAAGAATATACAATGGATTAAAGACAATCTCTTTAACAAGTGGTGCTGGGAAATCTGGTCAACCACTTGTAAAAGAATGAAACTAGAACACTTTCTAACACCATACACAAAATAAACTCAAAATGGATTAAAGATCTAAACGTAAGACCAGAAACTATAAAACTCCTAGAGGAGAACATAGGCAAAACACTCTCTGACATACATCACAGCAGGATCCTCTATGACCCACCTCCCAGAATATTGGAAATAAAAGCAAAAATAAACAAATGGGACCTAATTAACCTTAAAAGCTTCTGCACATCAAAGGAAACTATTATCAAGGTGAAAAGACAGCCTTCAGAATGGGAAAAAATAATAGCAAATGAAGCAACTGACAAACAACTAATCTCAAAAATATACAAGCAACTCCTACAGCTCAACTCCAGAAAAACAAATGACCCAGTCACAAAATGGGCCAAAGAACTAAATAGACATTTCTCCAAAGAAGACATACAAATGGCTAACAAACACATGAAAAGATGCTCAACATCACTCATTATCAGAGAAATGCAAATCAAAACCACCATGAGGTACCATTTCACACCAGTCAGAATGGCTGCGATCCAAAAGTCTACAAATAATAAATGCTGGAGAGGGTGTGGAGAAAAGGGAACCCTCTTACACTGTTGGTGGGAATGCAAACTAGTACAGCCACTATGGAGAACAGTGTGGAGATTCCTTAAAAAACTGGAAATAGAACTGCCTTATGATCCAGCAATCCCACTGCTGGGCATACACACTGAGGAAACCAGAAGGGAAAGAGACACGAGTACCCCAATGTTCATCACAGCACTGTTTATAATAGCCAGGACATGGAAGCAACCTAGATGTCCATCAGCAGATGAATGGATAAGAACGCAGTGGTACATATACACAATGGAGTATTACTTAGCCATTAAAAAGAATACATTTGAATCAGTTCTAATGAGGTGGATGAAACTGCAGCCTATTATACAGAGTGAAGTAAGCCAGAAAGAAAAACACCAATACAGTATACTAACGCATATATATGGAATTTAGAAAGATGGTAACAATAACCCTGTGTACGAGACAGCAAAAGAGACACTGATGTGTAGAACAGTCTTATGGACTCTGTGGGAGAGGGAGAGGGTAGGAAGATTTGGGAGAATGGCATTGAAACATGTAAAATATCATGTATGAAACGAGTTGCCAGTCCAGGTTCGATGCACAATACTGGATGCTTGGGGCTGGTGCACTGGGACGACCCAGAGGGATGGTATGGGGAGGGAGGAGGGAAGAGGGCTCAGGATGGGGAACACATGTATACCTGTGGTGGATTCATTTTGATATTTGGCAAAACTAATACAATTATGTAAAGTTTAAAAATAAAATAAAATTAAAAAAAATAAAATAAAATAAAGACATGTGGATGATTATTGGGCACAACAGGAGCTGCCCAGGGATGCAGAAAAGGATCCTAGCCGACTGGCCACTCAGAGTGGTCAGTTTCAGTTTAGACTTCAAAGATGATAGGTAGGTAGCAGCTACACGTTCCATTCCTGCCCTTGTTGCTCCAGGGCGATACCGTTACAATGAAAGCAAGACTCAGACATCTGTTAGCAAGGAGGTATAAAACCCATCATACAGCCTGTTTTTGTATGTAGCACCTTGCATGGAAGGTTCGTTCAAGGCAGACATGACAATATTCTGGCAGAAGAATGAGGAAAGCTTCTAGTCAGATCAGGTAACAGAATTCTCTATTGGGTCCCGGGACCCAGGACCACACAAAAAATAAATAAATGTCCTAAACCTAGAGTACGAATCCAGTGGGGGTTAGATTCCTTGACTTGCCAAATTTGATTTATGCTATTTGGTTTACACAAGGGTAGACATGCTTTGCAACGGAGCTAACCAGTTCACAGGTCTGAAGGATGACTAGGCTGAAAACCACAGTTGAAATAAATGCCACCAGGCAATTAAATCCACAGGTCTCAGTTTCAGTAGCAAAACTGGAGCTGGAGATAAATGTAGAAATTATCAGCCTATGATTCCAGCCTAGAAGGGAGGGAAGTTATGCAATGGTGGTTTAGTCGCTCAGTTGTGTCTGACTCTTTTTGTGACCCCATTGACTGTAGCCCACCAGGCTCCCCTGTCCATGGGATTTCCCAAGGAAGAATACTGGAGTGGGTTGCCATTTCCTTCTCCAGGGCATCTTCCTGACCCAGGAATCGAACCTAGGTCTCCTGCATTGCAGGTAGATTCCTTATTGACTGAAATACAAGGGAAGCCCCAAATGATGCAATAGAAACAGTATAGAGTGGGAAAAGAGCATACAGTTGTAGCTTTTATGAGATGACCTTAATCAGGTCTGCCTCAGTCTCATTCTCTTTAGAATCCATGTGACAACAAGTAAAAAGCAAAATCACTGTTATGCAGTGAACCCAGGTACAGCACCCACCTTGTATTTTGAAGTGTCCCAGTTGTGGACTATGCGGGCCGGGATCAGGAAGCTGTCGTCCACGTGGCAGCTGCTGCAGTAATACCACCCGCTGTAGCTGCACACCTTGGCTTTCCCGTTGGAAAGGCCTATGGATCGCTGGCATCCTGTTCAGGGGAGAAGAAAAGTCTGTGATTACTGTACTTCTCTAACACTGTAGAATGAAGTTACACAATCCTCAAGTGAAACAAAAGTCAACAATAGGAAAGAAATTGCAGAGAATACATATACAGACACGTCCCCTTCTTCCGCCTGCAATGCAGGAGATGTGGGTTCGATCCCTGGGTCAGGAACATCCCCTGAAGGAAATGGCCACCCACTCCAGTATTCTGGCCTGGGAAATCCCGTGGACAGAGGAACCTGGTGGGCTGCAGTCCATGGGGTGGCAAAAAGTCAGACACGACTGAGTGACTGAGCATGCACGCCTCCTTCCTAGCCTGGCAGCTTCGCCCCTTTCGCCTCCTGGGGGACTGCTGATACTGGTACATTTCTGATCTCTTCTAATTCCACTTCTGTGCACAGCAGCCAGAGACCGTCTCTCTACAACCAACACCTTTTCATCTCCTCTCTTCCGCCTCAGAAATCCTACTTCCACCAGGCACTTGGCTGAGGGCTTCTCATATAGGATCTTATTTAACCCATGCAACAACTCTATGAGGAAGATATTATCAGCTCTTTTTTATAGATGAATAAACTAAGGTTTATTTATCCAGGTGAAGTATTTTGTCTTGGGGTCACCAAGCCAGTCAGGGTTTCCCTGGTGATTCAGATGGTAAAGAATCTGCTTGCAATGTGGGAGACCTGAGTTCAATCCCTGGGTTGAGAAGATCCCCTGAAGAAGGGAATGGCAACCCACTCCAGCGTTTTTGCCTGGAAAATCCCATGGACAGAGGAGCCTGGCAGGCTACAGTTTATGGGGTTGCAAAGAGTTGGACATGACTGAGGGACAAAGCACAACACAGCCAGTCAGAGATGGAGATTGGGTTGGGTTCTAAACTTGTCTGATTCTAAGATGAACCTAAAACCTGACATGTAGCCTTCCTCTGCTGACTTTCAGTGAAAGGAATGTGTCCTTTGATTGGTCCCTACCTCTCCTTTCCAACTACCTACTCCTGTGATTCTCCAATGGAAATAGAACCTCTTGGTTGAAGTCAGAGAAGTCTCTCCTCATTGTTCCCCAAATATACACAGTGTGCTCACTCCACCCTCCATATCTTGGCATGATTTACTTCTTTCATGATATCCTTTTCTTCGATCTCTACTTTGCCAGATCCTGCCCATCACTAAAGACCACTGACTGCCTGCAAATGATTGCCAAGGTCTTTTTCATGTCCAAGAAGTCCATGATTATGTGAGTACCATCCTGGTACTGACAGGGAAGCTGGTAATAATCATGGCCTTGACAAAAAAGAAGCCATTATTTACCTTTAGCTAGGAGGAACTATATTCTATTGATAACAGAAATTCAGTTACAATCAACCCAAAGCACAACATCCAGAACAGGTCATCAGCATTATATACCAGCATCATTTTTCTGACATGTCTTATCTATAGATTTCATTTTAGAAACCCTTCCTCATGGCCCATTTCATGGTTGGATGCCAAGAACTATATTGATCAAAGAAATCTCATATTAAGCCTATTTCATAAAATGGGTACAAAATGAAAGTGTCAGTTGCTCAGTCACACCCAACTCTTTGCAACCCCATGGACTGTAGCCCACCAGGCTATGTAGCCCTCTGTCCATGGAATTCTCCAGGCAAGAGTACTGGAGTGGGTAGCCATTCCCTTTTCTAGGGGATCTTCCTGACCCAGTCATAGAACCTGGGTCTCCCACATTGCAAGTAGATTCTTTACCATCTGAACCATCAGGAAAGCATAGATTACTCTTAATAGTAATAATAATATAATCAGAGTTGCTCCCCATTTCCACTAGAAGGAGCTCAAACATGTTTGACAACCTAAGAGGATACTTACATGAATTCATGAATGAAAGTATCAGAAAATTCCTAGAGCTTTCATGTTCATCACAAATAAAACAACATCAAGCAGGTCCACAAAGTACCCTCCAGAAAGAGAACTAGATCCCACTGTTTTGGAATACAAGAGATATTGAAAGATGGGGAGTAAATGTATTGGAATTGTGCTTCCAGAGTTTAATACTGTCTTCCTAGAACAACTACTTCTTTACGGTTGAGTAGCAACAAGATGGTAACAAACTCCTATTTTTCAGATTGGCTGAGGACTGAGATAAGCATGAAATTGATAAGGAAAAACCAAACACATCTGCTGCTTCTGTTGGGAGTGGGAGGTGCCATCACTAGGCTCTGAACACTGGAATGCCATCTGCTGCACCCACTGAGCATGGTGCTCATTTGGCATATAGGGCATGCCTCCTTAAATTATTATGCTTTTTGATGTGCTTGTATAGCCACAACCACACTATAAACTGCTCAGATCTATTTTTTATCCTTAGCACTTAACACAGAGCTTTACACATGACAGACCAGCAAAAAATGTTTATGTTGAAGAGACGATAAACTGAATATTATTTGGCACATAAACAGCCTCATGCATATAAAGAGATTTTAACATCCCAGAGCTGTTCTGGAATTGATCCCCCTAACCTGCTCACCTGCCTCTTGAAAACAGCCTACTTTGGTGAATACCCCTATGCAGATATGTTGCTCGTTCCAAGAATTACACATTAAACATGGCCACATATGGACTGTGAAACAGAGTTGAGCAGAACTTGACACATTCTAGACACTGTAGACATTCAAGCTGAATGTCTTCACACTGAAATGACACTGAACAGAATTCAATCTTCCCTAATGATTTAGAAAGTGAACGTGATCTTCTAGAAATTTGGGAGCACCATTATAGCTGAAACATTCACCATAAAACATTGCAAAAATAAATGTAAGTTATTTTAGCTTTTTTGCTTTTGCTTGTTTGAATTTGGGATATAATAAACATTGATGGGAGAAATATCAATAACCTCAGATATGCAGATGATGCCACCCTTATGGCAGAAAGTGAAGAGGAACTAAAAAGCCTCTTGATGAAAGTGAAAGAGGAGAGTGAAAAAGTTGGCTTAAAGCTCAACATTCAGAAAATGAAGATCATGGCATCTGGTCCCATCACTTCATGGGAAATAGATAGGGAAGCAGTGGAAACAGTGTCAGACTTTATCTTTTTGGGCTCCAAAATCACTGCAGATGGTGACTGCAGCCATGAAATTAAAAGACACTTACTTCTTGGAAGAAAAGTTATGATCAACCTAGATAGCATATTCAGAGAAGGCAATGGCACCCCACTCCAGTACTCCTGCCTGGAAAATCCCATGGATGGAGGAGCCTGGTAGGCTGCAGTCCATGGGGTTGCTGAGGGTCAGACACGACTTGAGCGACTTCACTTTTACTTTTCACTTTCTTGCATTGAAGAAGGAAATGGCAACCCACTCCAGTGTTCTTGCCTGGAGAATCCCAGGGACGGGGGAGCCTAGTGGGCTGCCGTCTATGGGGTCACACAGAGTCAGACACGACTGAAGTGACTTAGCAGCAGCAGCAGCAGATAGCATATTGAAAAGCAGAGATATTACTTTGCCATCAAAGGTCCATCTAGTCAAGGCTATGGTTTTTCCATTGGTCATGTATAGATGTGAGAGTTGGACTGTGAAGAAAGCTGAGCGCTGAAGAATTGATGCTTTTGAACCGTGGTGTTGGAGAAGACTCTTGAGAGTCCCTTGGACTGCAAGGAGATCCAACCAGTCCATTCTGAAGGAGATCAGCCCTGGGTGTTCTTTGGAAGGAATGATGCTAAAGCTTAAACTCCAGTACTTTGGCCACCTCATGTGGAGAGTTGACTCATTGGAAAAGACTCTGATGCTGGGAGGGATTGGGGGCAGGAGGAAAAGGGGACGACAGAGGATGAGATGGCTGCATGGCATCACCGACTCGATGGACATGAGTCTGAGTGAATGCAGGGAGATGGTGATGGACAGGGAGGCCTGGTGTGCTGCGATTCATGGGGTTGCAAAGAGTCAGACACAACTGAGTGACTAAACTGAAGTGAAACATCAGTAAGCATTTGCTGAATGGTTTAGTAGGTCCTACTGGGCTTATTATTCTAATAACTTTTAATGACTTTAGTATTATCTCCTAGATGCAACCTAATACATAGGCAATGTTAAAATACACAAGTGTGCTTTTTAAGAAAGCACAGAGCCTGCAAATGTGTATATCAACCAGGCACACAGGTTCAAAGCTTAACAGGCTGAGGGTTCAACTCAATAAGCTAAACAGCCTCAGCACTTTGCACAGGTGTCCAGGCTCGTAAAAGAGAAAGAGAACATGGCTAGGGTTCATACTTGTTTTAGCTGAGACACAAGCAGCAGCACATAAACTACCTCTAGTTCTTGGGTGTCTTTTATAACTTATTTAGAACCATGCTCTCCTACTTTTGATGCTGAAATTACCCTACAAAAATGAATATAAGAAAATACCTCATTCAAAATGGATGTAGGAAGCCCTGAAAGAGGAGGTCTCAGACGCATGTTATTTGTGGCAGCTTACTTTATATAGCCAAGCACGAAGAAGGAAGACTTTCTCCTTGTCTGTCAACAATCCAGCCAATGAGAAGACACCACAACCCTGCATACTCACTGTCGTCCAATGATCTTTCCTTCAACACAGCCCCTCCCAGCTTCCCCTTTCCTAATAGAATTGCTCCTCTCCACTGTTCTCCAAACTTGCTTATGGTTCACCATAGTTTGCATGTCCCAAAGCAATTCCTCTGCTATTCCCAAATAAACTCAATTTTGTTCACTAAACTCTCAACCTTTTTTGTTTTAAAAGTTGACAGCTTCTAATGACCTAGAAGGTTCTGACTTCTCCCTGTGCTTAGGAGTGTTCTGGATACATGGTGTACAGACAAGCATAAGTCTCGAGTCAGGAGCCCTGGTTGCTCAGATGGTAAAGAATCTGTCAATAATGCAGGAGACCCAGGTTCACTCCCTGAGTTGTGAAGATCCCCTGGAACAGAGAATAGCTACTCACTGGCAAGCCACTCCAGTATTCTTGTCTGGGAAATCCCATAGACAGAGGAGCCTGGCGGGCTACAGTCCATGGTGTCGCAGAGTCGGACATGACAGAAGCAACTAACACAGAACCAGGAAGCGTGCTCTTTCCTAAGGGAACATGATGAGCCTGACCCATCAAACTCCCTAGGCTGCCTCTCCTCACCACAAAATAAAGGAGTCAGCCTAAACCAGTGGTTTGCCAAGTTCAGTGAACATCAGAATTTTCTGGAGATGTTTGTGAAAAATGTAGTCCCTCTCAGCCCCAGCCTGGCCCCAGAGATTCTGACCCTGTAAATCTCGGGTAGGGCCCAGGAACTTGCATTTCTACCCAACCAACCACCACCAGGGGCTGTGGTGGGTAAAAGCTGAGGAAAGTTCCCTGATTTCTAGGTGACTGCAAAGGTCCCTCCATGCTCAAAAATTCTGATTCTAATTAAGTGAAATGCAGAGGGAGGGTAGATTGCTAAGTGAAAAGCTCATAATTTGTCACATAGTTTACTTTCTAGGCTTCTAAACTCAACATTTTAAATTCTTAGTCAATTTTCAAAAATTTACTGTGTAGAAACAACAGTTCATTTTACCAGCATTTTTTTTTCCAGAGCATTCACTGAGAAGCATCTTATTTGACTTAGAAAGAATTAAAATTTTTAATCTCCAAATCCAATGTATCTGTCATTGAAAGAACACAGGATATTCAGGAAAGATTAGAGTCCAGTTAGTGGCCTGGTGTAGATTCATTTTCTAAAAAATGACAGATACCATTTATTTGAAGAAGGATACACCCCTTCTTTTAATTAACTGCAAGATTTCCTGCTTTAATATCCTTCTAGCAAATCGCGGACTAAAACTGTCTGAAATGATTCCCCATAACACCCTGGGATTTTACTCTATCACTATGAGGTTGTCAACCGGAGTGGGGGGGACGTATTTTCTTAATAATGACCACTAGAAAAACACATTTTTTGGAGGAGGACAAAGCTGGACTCTGACAAGGGACCTTCTGAGGAAGAAAAATAGAGCTGCAAAGCAGAGACAAAAAAATAATTAACTGAAATAACTAATTAGAACTTATTTACATATTACATTTTCATGTACTTTCAAACAGACTTTTCAACAATGTTTCTAAATTAAAAGGCATTTGTAGTAGAGAACACTCCACATGTAGGATCAAAGCAAATACATTCTTCCCTGTCTCTTTTTGAAAGTTTTCAGAGAGTGTATTCAATTCATAGGAACAAAAAACTATCTCACAAGAGAACCTACTGGCCTTTTTTTTTTTTATTGCTTCCCACCCCACTTCAATCTTTAATGAACACATGTTCTGAAGAGCTTAGCTTCCTTCTGATACACTTTGGGAAACAAATGTCACCATTTAACCAAAATCCTATTTGCTGCTTGTACAGTCCATTTCCCAAGGGGCCTTTCACTACAGACACCCAAAAAAGTCTGTTGCTGGGGGCTGAAGTAGAAATGTTGGCATAATTCTCCACGAGGGCATAGTCTTTCTTCTAACAAGGGTACCTAGTTAGCTCAGTTGGCCGCAGTGAGGTGTTGCTGAGGCTGAGATCTTGAGACGCCAACCAACCATCTCCCTCTACTTCCTGGCTCCCGGCTATAGCCCTCCTTGCCCCGGCCGGCAGGTGGAAAATTCATAGGCACAAGGGAAAAGTAACAAGGTCTGTGTCTGGACCCAGGTGATTCACTAGGGAGAGAACTCACCCAGTGCATTCTAAGTGGAGCCAGCCATGCTACCCTCTCCAGCTCATTTGATAGGGGAAATCCAGGACTTTGTATTGGGAAGGAAGAAATGCCCTAAGAAGAGAACAGGAACAGAGAGAAGACAAGGTGCCTTTATAAAAGAGAGAAGAGAAAGAGAGTGCATAGACTAACTTTCATTTGCTCTGTTAAAATAGAAAAAATAAAACTGGCAAGTTTCGTTCCCTCTTTTACCTGGCGCACGGAGTAAGGACTGATGGCCATAAGAGCGGAAGCAGCCCAGTTCCTGCCTCCTCCCTCCCACCAGGTATTCTCTGGGGGAGACAGTGAGCCGTGGGAAGTGCTGGGCAAACACTGATCGAATGCCTGGAGCCTAATCAAATGCCCTAAGAATCAGATTTTCTAAAATGAAGGAAAACAATAGGACTTCCCTGGTGGGCCAGGGGTTAAGCTTCCACTGCAGGGGGCAGGGGTTTGATCCCTGGTTGGGGAACTAAGGTTCCACATGTCTCAAGGCATGGTCAGAAAACAGAAATGAGGATTTCAATGACTTACTGTTTTACAAGAATTAGGGGGGAAAGGCATAAAGAACTTCGTTTTCCTAGCTTACAGTCTATAACCATTGGCTCATTAAGAAAACGTCAAATAAGCACTTTTTAAAAATAAGATGTCACACTCAGTATACAGTAGAAAATTCTGTTTCATGAGCCTAGTATTAGCATAAAGCTGGGCACAGTGTTTAAACAAAGGATTGCTGGACACAGGGAAGAAGTGACTTTTGTAAGGTAGCTTGGTGTCCACTAAGGGAAGTTGAGGGCAAGAGAAGGGTGACAGAGGATGAGAGGGTTGGATGGCATCACTGACCCAGTGGACATAAGTTTGAGCAAGCTCTGGGAGATAGTGAGGGACAGGGAAGCCTGGCGTGCTGTAGTACATGGGGTCACAAAGAGTCAGACACGACTTAGCAACTGAACAACAGAAAAAGAGAACTTGGAACAAAGCACCCTGGCCTCCAGACTTGCATCCTCCACTGTTGAAGGGGATGGAGCTGCCAGGAGAGACTGATAACACGCGTGTTCACAAGTTAACACAGGTGGAACCAAGGCTACAGAATTCTACATAATTGCAACAGGAAGAGGACAAAGGTGAAGGACACTGAGAAATACCTTCTTAGAAATAAGTGATCCAAAACTTGATCCTATCTCAAGCATCCAACTTACTCTGTATCTTTGGGATCGGGTGGTGACCCATAAAGTAGGAGACATCTACTTAGTCATAAAATCAATTAAGACAAGAAATACTTGGATTGGAGAATCGGCACATGAAAACAAATGTCTCTGAGTATGCATTTTGTCTGTTACAATGAAAATAGTACCTATAAGCATCTCAAATGAAACTAAAGGAACAAAAGGGGAAATAAAGAAAAATCAATTGTGTCCCTCCTCTAATTGCTCATGTGAATAATATGATATGCTGCTGGTAGTCGCCGTGTTATATAGTCTCACTTTGGATGGTGTGCTGTGCTCAATTCATGCTTGACTCTTTGTGACCCCGTGGACTGTAGCCCGTCAGGTTCCTCTGCCCACGGAATTATTCCCACAAGAATACTGAGTGGGTTGCCCTTTCCTTCTCCACAGGATCTTCCTGACCCAGGAACTGAACTCTCGCCTCTTGTGTCTCCTGCATTGGCAGGAGGGTTCTTTACCATTAGTGCTACCCGGGAATCCCCTAAATGGTGATACTTCCAAATTATATTCTCCATAAGGTTTTAAGTCCTCTGGTAGGGAATTCTCCAGGAGATGAAAATTTCATGGTTGGGAGGGAATACACATACTCAACTGTATTTCTGAAATGTACAGGCTGGTTGCTTCCAATGCTATTCTGAAAATTATTTCTGTTCATCAGAAAAGAATTTTCATCCAGTGGGCTTCATTTTATGTTTGTCTATAAATGACTTTCATGGCACTGAGAGATTGTAAAGAGAAACTGTCACTCATTTTTGGCCAAATATATGACTCCAAAAGTTGGGCTACAGAGTCAGAGGGCCGACACACGTTAAAAAGTCTAAGTAACACTTGGAAGGAAATGTTCCTACTGTGGCTGACACATATTTAGGATAATTTAAGCTGGCACTTGTAGAATGGACTGTAACTGTTGCTGGGACAGCTATATCCTTAAGTACGTAACAGAAGTAAATAACTCCTCTCATATAAAATGGAGGTGCCTAACCAAGGAATTTTCCTTTCAACACAGCAAGATGGCAAATGCTATACCCGTGAGGTATGAGCACTGCACTTGGACACAGTGAGTGGTCAGCGCACATTATATCCAGAGAGACGGACAGAGGCAACTGAGACCAAGAGCCGTCAACCGTTCAAGACAGAGGTCATCTAAGCACAATCATATGTTACTTGACTATACCTGCAGGACAGTGGCAACCAAAGAGAGATCTTTAAAACATCGAATCTGAATACTAATTGGTTTAAATTTTTTAAGTATTCTAGGGCTTCCCTGGTGGCTCAGTGATAAAGAATCCGTGTGCCAATGCAGGAGACAAGGGTTCAATCCCTGGTCTGACAGGATCCCACATGCTGCAGAATAACTAAGCCCATGAGCAAAACCCACGTGCCACAACTACTGAAGCCTGGGGGCCGAAGAGCCATGCTCCGAGAGAAGCCCACACACAGCAACAAAGAGTGGGCCCACTCACCGCAGAAAAAACCTGCACAGAAACGAAGATCCAGCACAGCCAATAAATAAATATATAAAATTATTTAAAAAATAAAAGTATTCTCCAAGCTGTTAGCTGAGGTGTTTTTTTTTTTTCCCACAATGAAATATTTAAATTGCTAAGTCAGTTTCGATTTGCATGTTGTACTAACAGAGCTAGAAGTACTATATTTAAGTAAGAAATGAAGTGAAAAATGATGTCAGGTAATTACTGCAGATTGAAAATACAGGCAGCACACCTGGTGGTCTCATGGATCTGTTTCTTGTTTTGACAATGTCTGGATGGAACAGATGCTGGGATGCCCCTTCTTCCTACCTCTGACCACCTCCCAACCTCCTTTCTAGCTGTGACTGCTGGGACCCTCACCGCCCCCTGCCACTAGGACCAGACAATGCCAGGTTTTGTGGTTAGCGCCTCACTACCAACCAGATTCATCAGAATTATTCCAGCGAGGTAGAGTCCACTGTCAACTACCCGGTCGGCCATCTGTGGGCCTCCTGCACCCACGGTTCCATGGGCGTCTAGTTGCACTGTGTCACCGTGGCTCTGGGGCATGTGAATCACTTCTGCCAGGTGGCTTGGAAGAAGCACAAGGGCGAGGACTGTCTCTTGAAGATGTAAAACTAGCTCGGTGCTGCACCCTCTTCAGGACATGCAGAGGCCCTCCCAAGATTGGTGGTGTAAAACCCTGGAGAAGACCCTGAGCTGGGCCCTGTGGGCTCTTCGGGCCCTGGGTTCTGTCTGCACAGACCTCTGCCTCTGTGACGTCATGGAAAGTTACTCCCTGGATGAAGGGGTGAAACTCATCAAGGAGACGCATTGCACGTGACTAGCCCCTGCGGGTGGGGCTGGGTGAGTATCTCTTAGGAGGAGCACCCTCTGGCAGGACTAGGAGCCTCAAAGCCCAGTGGGACCCATCTGCATGCCCCTGGTGTCAGGGCTTCTGGCCCCTGCAGTCACTAGGCAGTTTTTTTTTTTTTTTTTAACCACCCTGGAGCTCTCTCCTGAGCTGCGGACCAAATGGAAACAAGAAAGCTTTTGCAGGAAAAAAAAGAAAATAGAAACTAAAGACTTTCTTCTCTTGGTAAACTCTATAATGTTTATTTGTTTAATCTCATGGCATGTTGCTATTAAGATTATAAATCGTATGAAATAAATTAATAAATACCAAGTAGACTCCAACTCAAGTTGAGAAGTGTCAAGATTTATTGGTCTTTCGGGTAAACAATGATTGAGAACCAAGAGTCAATATTTAGTCAAAATTTATCTTGAAAGGCAATAAATCTTGATTTTTGCTAAGGCAAGTTAAGTAAATATGTGCACTGTTCGAGAGATTCTGACTGCTTTTCTATCTACTAAACAGCTACACTGAGTTATAAATATAATGATCTGTGACATGGATTTTCATTTCCAAAGAAATGTTTTGAGCTGAGTTACTTTTATTTTTTTTTTATGATAAGATGCTTCAATACCAGTATTTAGAGTAGTGTCAGATAAGTTTAATAATGAAATCTTATAAATTCAGCACCTAGTATATTTAAATCAGTCTAAAGTTAGTATTTTTTCATACTTGTTTTCCTCCTAAGAGTTTCTCTTTAAGTTCTATGCCTGTCTGCTCTTTCCATAAAGACTTTGGAGAAAATAGTAAGAAATTTAAACTGGAAAAAATAAATAAGCAAATGGATAAACAAATACTGACATAATGCTTACTACTGATGGATGCAAGGTTTTGTTGTAAGCACTTTACACGCACACACATTCATTTAATTCTCTTCTCATTCTGTGAGGTAGGTGTTATCCCCATTTTACAGATGAAGAAACTGAGACAGAGGGTGGATACAGTAATTCTGCTCATGGTTGTACCTCTAGTGGAAAAGGCAGGACCTAGATGAAGTGCCTGATTTAGCACTTAATGAGCAACACCAATGAACCATACAGGTGAATTTTCACATCATCATCTCCAAGCAGAAGATATCACAAACACTGTCTCCATGTGGATGATAATATGACAAGCACAGAAAATATGAATCGATTACATGCAAGAACATCACTTAGTTCATCAATGCACTGTGCCTTGGACCACTCAAGCATTAGCATCTCCTCTGAATATGAAAGGCGAAGGGGGCAAGAATACAGATCTGCAAGGTGGCAGGCAGAAGACAGCAGAGATGAGCAAAAAAGGAAGCAATCACTCTAATTGTGAAGACTGACGAAGGCTGTGTAGACATGGAGGAAGTTGCATTTGGCTTTGAAGGGGAAAAATATATATATTTTGAAAAAGAATGGTTCAGGTCAGAAAAATGGAAGCTTGTTTGGAGAACACTGACTATTCTAGTTGTCTGAAACTCACTGTAACTAGAGGGGTGTTGGGAAAAGAGCTTGGAACAATGAACTGAAGCTAGAACATAAGACTCCCACATGCTCAGGGAGAAGTCCTTACTGATCAATCCAGGATGAGTATTAATGAGTAAGATAAAGGAACAGCTAGAGTTAGAAGCAAAACTAAAAGCTGAACTTTGGAAAGATTAATTGACAAGAAAACAGTGGGAGGGGAGAGAACCAGCTAATAAGTCACTGCCCCAGCCTGAGCTTAGGCAGGCAGGGAGATGAAGGCGATACTGTAGTGGGAGATAAAGCACAAATGATTTGGTAGGTGAATAATGGGAAGAGTGTGGCAAGGGGATTGCCAAAAGACATCCATGACACTCTGAGCCTATGATGGTTATATAAGAAATCTATCAGTCAGAAGGGGCAAGTGGTTTACATGAGAAAATGCTGTTTGAAGCATTAAATTAAAAAAATAGCTCAGTCCAGTGGTTAAGACTCTTCATTTCCTATGCAGGGAGCCTGGGTTCGGTCCCTAGTCAGGGAACTAAGATCCTATGTGCTGAATCTTGACCAAATAAACAGAAATTTTAAAAAAAAATTTTTTTTTAATAAGTAAAAAAATTTGAACTAACAGATCAATTAATACCTAAAAAAAACTCAGCCCGTTGAGAATAATTCACCTCTATAATACAAATCAATTTGAATTCAATCTTTTGTTTCTTGTGACTAAAAGCATCTG
Organism: Bubalus bubalis; assembly: GCF_019923935.1. NCBI lineage: Eukaryota > Metazoa > Chordata > Mammalia > Artiodactyla > Bovidae > Bubalus > Bubalus bubalis. Next base: position 148,431,623 of record NC_059158.1, read on the forward strand.
ATATAGTTACACTGAATGATGGTTGGTGAAAATTCTATTTCTATAACCTACTACTTTTACTTCTGAGCCTTGTGGCTCAGATGGTAAAAAATCCACCTGCAATGCAGAGCATCTTGGTTTGATCCCTGCGTTGGGAAGATCTCCTGGAGAAGGAAATGGTAACCCACTCCAGTATTCTTGCTGGGAAATCTCATGGACAAAGGAGCCTGGCAGGCTACAGTCCATGTGGTCACAAAGAGTTGAACACGACTGAGTGAGTAATACTTTAATACTACTTTTCCTTAAACCTACCCAGTAAGAGGCTGAGGTCTCATTAGAAACCATTCAGTTCAGTTCAGTCATGCAGTTGTGTCTGACTCTGCAACCCCATTATCTGCAGCATGCCAGGCCTCCCTGTCCCTCACCAACTCCCGAAGTCTACCCAAACCCATGTCCATTGAGTCACTGATGCCATCCAACCATCTCATCCTCTGTCGTCCCCTTCTCCTCCTGCCCCCAATCCCTCCCAGCATCAGGGTCTTTTCCAATGAGTCAACTCTTCACATGAGGTGGCCAAAGTATTGGAGTTTCAGCTTCAACATCAGTCCTTCCAATGAACACCCAGGACTGATCTCCTTTAGGATGGACTGGCTGGATCTCCTTGCAGTCCAAGGGACTCTCAACAGTCTTCTCCAAATCAACATGGATTTCAGTAGAAGACATTACTTTATAAAGAACTGAGGAAGAGGAGACAGTTGGTTGCCCTTGTTTCTTGATAGCAGTGGTTCTCTACTAGTGGAAATGTCTGTCCCAACAGGGGATATTTATAATGTCAGGACATTTTTGGTTGTCACAAAAGGGTGAGTGGAGGTAGCTTCTGGCATCTAATGAATGGTGGTGAGGGATGTTGCTAAACATCCCTCAATGCACAGGACAGCCTCCCACAACAAAGGGTTGTCTGGCCCCAAATGTCAATAGTGCCACGACTGAGCACACACACATGCACTACTTAGTCACTTCTCTCTGCAAGCGATCAATATACCATCTATTATCTTGCTGTTGTTGGTCACTAAGTCATGTCCAACTCTGTGACCCCATGAACTGTAGCCCGCCAGTCTCCTCGGTCCATGGAATTCTCCTGGCAAGAATACTGGAGTGGGTTGCCATCTATTAATAGGGAGGAGTAAAAGCCCTTTCACCAGCTCTACTCTCCTATCTAAAGAGAATGATTCATGCTGCTAAGTCTCTTCAGTCGTGTCCGACTAGTGACCCTATGGACTGTAGTCTGCCAGGCTCCTCTGTCCATGGGATTGTCCAGGCAAGAATACCGGAGAGGGTTGCCGTGACCTCCTCCAGAGAATCTTCCTGACCCAGGGATCGAACCCAGGTTGATTATGTCTCCTGCGTTGGCAAGCAGGTTCTTTCCCACTAGCACCAACTGGGAAGCTCAGTTTACATGAGAGGTGCCTCCAAAAAGAGGTGTTGTCCACACTGCACCACCATCTACTAGACTACCTGATAGTTACACCTCCTCCAAGCCCGGGGCTCATCTCTTCATAAATTACTCTGCTGGTGAAACACTTGCTACCCGTAACTCTTACTTGAAAAACAAAAACAGAAACAGAAAGGGCCAGACTAAGCGGATTATTTTAAACATGCAGACGGCCGGTGGAGAAATAATGCTCCTCTGTCGTGGTTTACACAGCATCCCCTCCAGTTCTATCTTAACCCAGAATCTGTCATTGCTAAATCATAGTTATTAATCTAAAATGTAGGTTTTAGAACCCACAATTCCTTCCAGCGTGTAAACAGATGGCTCCATGTATATCAGTCTGGATTCCCCATTTGGCAGCCCACTAGACAGACAAGTGGGGGGTCAACCTCACCATCCTCAATATTAACAAGGTGAACATCAGGCTGGGCTACTTGGAACTTACACACTAAAAGCTTTGGGGGAAGATATCTTCTTAAGTAAACTGTCTTACTGGAATGTTTCTCTGGACCATATATTAGCGCCTGAGGCCCAAGGAAATCAGTCACACCGATGCTATCTGATACTGTCAAAAAATTTTTATTTTGTTCATTATGAACTTTTTGGTGTTAATTTTTATTTTTAAATAATATTCCATTAAAATAATGTTTATCTTGGTTACTGAGAGTTTTGGATTTTTTTTTTTTTTTTTTTGTATTTCCTTAAGTTTTACGCCTCAAATGAGCGCCTTCCTCTCCACACCCTAGTCACGGCCCTGCTCTGAATCCTTTTTTCTTCACAGAGGATCCACTGTGTGCCCCAGTTACGTTGTTTACAATGACTTCCGCTGGTATTTAACATTATATTATGCCACCACTAATTCTTCTGTGATTCCCCAGTTATATCTCTATTATGATTGCTTGAAAAGATCAATAACCTCTTATTGGCTTAGAGGTTCAGATTATCTTTCAGACTTACTTAAAAAGCACCTTGTCCTTTCCTGACTTGTTTCAGAACCTACATTTCCTTCCAGCATGTATACAGAAGGCTCCATGTGCATCAGCTTCATCAGCTGGTAGCTTCTGTCACACACACTGTCCCATCAGGGTCCCTTCGGAATTCTCCTTCACATCACTCCTCATTCTTAATGCCTGTTTCTCTCTGCTTATTTTGTGAGAGTCTCCTCTCTTTGAACTTTACAATATCTTTAAAACACAACCTTTCCTCTTCCTTGCTAAAACCTGTGAAGAAACCCTGACAACATCTCTTACAGCAATTTCTACCTGAGCTATTTTAGTAATGACAACAATTTGATAAAATTAAAGTCATGAGAGTGGATCTGAGCAGCACCAGGAACAGACTCAAAGTGAAAAAAAAATCACTTTCATCAGCTTCAAGTCCACGCTTGAATTCCTTCATTTTTACCTTGCACCAAATTCTTTGTGTTCCAGAGGATTTAGGAACTGCCTTAGTCTACTTTCTTCCTTTATTCTTTTCCCTTATGTCTTCTTTGTCTTGCTTTCCAAGTTTTTCTGTCTCTCTAAAAACAAAGATTTGCAACCACTGCCAAGACTAATCTTTTAACTATATGGTTCTTAAAGATATGGTTCGCATTTGAAGAAGATAGGCTGCTGGTGTCAGGATATTTAGAGCAGGTAGGCAAGAGAACAAAAAACACCTATGACTCAGAAGCAACCACAGACAATACATAAACAGAAGTGTCACCGTGTGCCAATAAAACTTTAATTTATGGACACTGGAAGACACACAGATACACACAACACCTCCAAGTAAGAAATGCCTATTCCCGGGTCTTCACGTTGCCATTTGAGAGGAATTTCCTAGAGCAGTATTCTCAGCTTCTCTCCCCATTGCTCATCCGGCCATCCTCACAGATAAGGAAATGAGGTATCTGACCAGGGAGTTTAGAAGGACCTTAGCATGCTCAGTTGGCCTGCAGGGAGCAGTTTTTCCGTTGGCTGTGGCAAGAGGACATGGCCTTAGGGACTCCAGTTGTGACCATGTGAAGCAGTCTCCCTAATTTAAGGCTCCCTTAGATAATACTGCATGTGATCTATGAGCAATGCATGCAAGATCTTGATCGCCATCTGCCTGACCCCTAGAAGCAGAATGAAGAAGTATGATTTATTAACCCTGCAAAGCCTCAATATGGATGATGGCTCAGACAGACAGCATCCAATGATGGGAGTGGGGAGGAAAGAGGGAGAGAATCAGGAAACCACAGTACGTCTGTGGGCGGGTGAGGATTACTGAGGGGAAGGTCATGCAGGACAGTTGGACTCAAGGGGTAGCCAGGAAATCCCCCACATAACTGGACACCTTTTACTCAGTTAAAATTCCTCCTCCTAACGATGGCTGACAAACATCATTTTCTTCGAGGTTTCCATCCAGTTTTATATCATAAAACAGAATGTCCTCCCTCATATTTCCCGGGGAAAAAAATGCAGTGATAGATAATATTTAGCACTTTGAGTGCAACTGACATTTTATAACATTTGAATTGTACATAGTCAAGACAGTTTAATCTTGCCTCAAGTTATGGTGTCAAAGTTTCTGACCTGCAAGATGGTGACAGGCTAGCTCGAGGCTGTTAAGATAAATCAGCCGCAGGGCTGTAAACAGAAGACTGAGCTCTTGTGCTCCTAATTTATTACTTATCCTACTGAATCTGGATCCTTCCCAGCCCCAGATCACGTGTGTCTATTATTTTGTCTGGTCTCTAAAAGTCTGGGGGTTGAGAAGAACATCTTTATTGGTAAAGGAAGAAAGAGACCAAGGCTTTCAAACTAAGTCTATCCTCTGTGTCAGCGGTATGGGCCTGGTGATTTAAGGAGGAAGTGGCTTTTAGCAAAGCTTTTGGTTCAGCCACACGTGATTTATTTACATTACTGAAAAAACATGGGCAAGACACAACTCTCAGTACAGACCCGGTTAGAATGACTATAGTTAGTAATACTGTACTGTATCCTCAAAAGTTGTTAAGAGTGGATGGTAAAAGTTCTCACTACCAAAAAAAAAAGTAACTGTGAGGTGATGGATATGTTAACTAATCTTTTTGTGACGATCATTTCACGTTACACACATATATTAAATATCATCTCGTATACCTTCACATTACACAATGTCAACCGTGAATTATGCCTCAATAAAGCTGGAAATAAATGAATGTGATTTGCACTCTTTTGGAAGCTGATACAAGGCTACATGTCTTTAGTTTTGAAATCCTAGCTCCTGTATCTAAAAATAGCAAACACTGCATTTTCAGTTAAAGGTAATATATAAAATTAATTTTGTTGATCATCTTTATAATAGCCGTTTAAAAAGGAAACACTCTATTTTAAACCGAGATGTGAGAGCAGTACCTGGGTGAGACAGCCGGGATCACAGTCACTGGACGTGGCCATCACCCCTCCACCCTGAGCTGGGCTCTGGGCGAGCTGTAGCCAGGCTGGGCAGCCCAAGACTGGCCAGTTTCTTATTTGCTTCTGAAGCTGCTTGGTCTCGCAGTGACCCAGGAAGACACCACCAGAAATCTCCCCTCCCCTGGCAGATGCAATCAGTGCTAGAAGGCACCTACCAGTAGCATACCAGAAATGAGGAAACAGGTTGAGCAGGCCATGCCTTTCTCATTCTCCGAAGTGACTCTTTGAGACCCCATGGACTTAGCCCACCAGGCTCCTCTGACCATGGGATTTCCCAGGGTAGAATACTGAAGCAGGTTGCCATTTCCTACACCAGAGTAACTTCCTGACTCAGGGATCAAAACAGCGTCTCCTGTGTCTCCTGCATTAGCAGGCAGACTCTTTACCACTGAGCCACCAGGGAAGCCCACTCACTAAGAGGCAACCACAATATCACTCATCCTCCTTTCATCCAGGCTCCATTTTTTGCGGTAGAAATGGCCCACTCAATATTCTGAGCTGCTGTATGATAATGAATTATCTGGTCTTTCTTCCTTGTTCCTGGCAGGGAGCTTCTAAAACCCTTGGAATTTCCTGAGTGACACAAGTATCTTTATTATTCATGAGCCCCATGGATCACAACTGAGTTAATGCTAGTGAGGTGAGTCCTGGTGGGCCACTAAATAGCTTCAGGTTGGGGTGAGGGGGTGGTTGCCAGAAGGATCAACCACAGAGTTAGACACCTGGGACTAGGAGTCTGTGTGACCTCTGGGGAAGGGAATGGGAACTAGAGATCGAGTTCAATCACAAAGTCAGTGATTCGATCACACATGCCTATATAATGAAGCCCCAGTAAGAACTCTCGACACTGAAGCTCTGGGGACATCCTGGCTGATGAACACATTGGTGTTCTGAGAGGGTGATGTGCTCTGACTCCATGGAGAGAGCGCAAGGAAACTCTTGTGTTTAGAGCCCTCTCAGACCTTGCTGTCCAAGTCTCTCCATTTGGCTGTTCCTGATTTGTATCCTTCCTTAATAAAAGTGTAATCATAAGTACAGTCATTCCTTAGTACCCATGGGGTATCGGCTCCAGGATCCCACTATGGATAACAAAATCTGCAGATGCTCAAGTCCCTTAAATAATAGGATGTGGTATTTGCATGTCCTATTATAGTACATAATCTATACACAGCCTTCCACATACTTTAAATCATCTCTAGATTACTTATAATCCCTAATGTAAATGCTATGCAAATAGTTGCTGATACTCAGCAAATTCAAGTTTTCTTTTTTGGAACTTTTTGGATGTAGTAGATCAGCATGATAGCAGAGGGAATTAAAAAGGTCCTGAGTCAATCAGAAGGGTTGGTTGGAGAAGGTGTTCTTGAGAAAGGGATATCTAAGTAGTGACCTGAAGAATGAGTTGGGCGTTAATGGTGAGGGTGGCAATATTTCAGGGGAGGCAACCACCATGGGAAGGCTCTCGGGCAAGTGCAAAGGAAGTGGTTGAAGGCAGTGGGGCTGGAACCCAGTGTAGGAGAGAGTGACAAGAGGGCAAGAGTTGATGGTTAGGAGGTGGGCAGGGGCCGTATCACAAGGGAGTAGTTATAAAGATGCCAGTCTTCACATCAAAGGAAGTGAGAAACTACTGAAAAATGGTGTAGAAAGGTCTACCAGTGTCAATCTTGATTTTAATAAGATCACACTCACTGCAGTTAAGATAAGATTTGGAAAGGTTAGAATGGAAGCAGGGAAGAATTTCTTGGTGGTCCAGAGAATTTGGTGCTTTCACTGCTGAAGGCCCAGGTTCAGTCCCTGGTTGGGGAACTAAGATCACACAAGTCACACCTTGTGGCCAAAAATAAGAGAATGAAAGCAGAAAACCTGGTTAGGAAGCCACTGTAGTCATCTATGGGAAAAATTACCAGGCTGGGAGAAAAGACAGTGAGGTGAAAGCCAGTCTCAAAATTCAAACACTAACTATGCCAAGTATAAAATAAAAACATAACATTAGAGTGTCTCAAAGGAAAAAGAAGCCAAAATGTGGGTCAAGGACTTGAGCTAATCACTTCCTTCATTTGTATTCACCACAGGGTAAAACCCTAACAGAACATCACTGTAGTTTCCAGGATACAATGAGGATATGAAAACCTACAGATGATCATCAGATTGATATCTCATAGGTATGAATGGTCATAGGTAGAAGAAACAATTAAAGGAAACGTACCTGTATAACCTAAAGAAAGCTGAAATACGGCTCGATCCACTCACTAAGAACATTCTGTGGGCTAGATTGGTGGTTTCTAAAACTTTGCATGTGTGTAAACCAACTGGAAAGTTTGTGAAATCTCTAGGCCTGACTGGAGAGATCCTGACTCCAGCAGGTCTTAGGCAAGAATCCAGCCAGGGCTCCCCATATCAAGCTCGTGATTTGGATGCAAATGGTGTTCCAACCACAGTTTGAGAGATGCTGGGGTCCTGCCCTCAAAAAAGTGAGACACAAGTCACAGGCCCATGAGTCCAACAGTGGAGGTGGGTGGAGTCAAGCAGGAGGAATGGTCCAATTTACCTGCAGGATAAGAATGGGGTTTGGGGAGAGTGGTCATGAAAGGCTTGGAAATAAGTCTCTAGGAGTATAAAGGATTGTTCACACCTAGAAGTCTTCAACAAAGCACAATACAAAACTGTACCCAAAACACTGGCTTTCACCTGTGATCACATGGCTTTGCAGGCCTGCTCCACTTTTTATCAGAAACATGTAAAGGAGTTTCATGTTCTTTGTTTTTTTTTTTTAACTAACATAATTTAATGAAAACATTTCCTATATTAGAATGTTTCAAGGTATAAAGACCTGTTTATAGCCATATTTTCTAGGGTCCTCAATTTTGGGGACCGTATTAGGCCCATGTCTGTTGAATGAATGGATGGAAATATTAATGCAAGAAATAAGTTGGCACTACTACATTCCCCAATTTCTATTCAGAGATATATGATAAAACAGCAAGTTTTTCAGTTAAAAATGTTTCTGCTTTTAGGCAGTATAATGGAGTTTAGAAAACCTCTCTAGTAGCTCTTATTCTAAGGACTTCATGAAAGCTTAGTTTTTCATGGAACTTAGCTAGAAATTAAAAGAACCTATCCCAGTCTGTCCTAAAACCACACCTAGACCAATTTCCCTCCCAGTGAAAGGTCAGTAAATAGAAACTTTTAACTCAACGTAGAGTCCAATAGTATATTAACACTTACTTTAGAAGTTTAGCCGGAAATGAACACACGATGAGAACAATGTTAACCATAAAGGAAGCTACAAAAAGGGACAAGAACTTTCCAGACCAAAGTATAGCAACAAAGACTAGGAGAAATGAACAGCTTTTTTAAAAAAAGATAGCACAGCTATGGTCTATGAAGTTCAGGAAGGTCTATCAAAAGATCCCTATCTTCTGAAATTCAAAATGATTTTATTCTTCTGAAACATATCAAAGACAACATGTGACTTCTATGATGAGAATACCAGGAATAAATCAAAAAGCAAATTTATATCCTATAAAATCAAACGGCCTACTTATATAAAGTGATCAGATCTCTCTGAATTTTAGGATGTGAAATAGTTCAAAACGCAAATTATATAACATTCTTCTTCTTCCATAGTGACAGTACTATTTCAGTGTGTATTCACATTCTTAATATACATTTAGTTTTACTGAAAATGAATTTCCTGGATCTAGAAACTTAGACTACGAAAGAGTAATTTATCCAATGACAGATATCAGAAAAAAAAAAAAAAAAAATCCCATCTCCTGTCTTCTTAGTCAAGTGATATTTCTAATGGTTTAAATACTGTTACCCAAAGCAAAAAGGCATTGCTTATTAAATGAAGTTTAAACGGAGGACCACATTAATCTAATTTTCTCTAATCTTCTATAGACATTTCAAAGAATCATAGAATGAGAGATAAAAGGGACCATACAGAGCAAAACTGTCCCCTCTAAAATACCGCAGACAGTTGGAAGTGTTGGAAAGATACTCAAAGACCTTCAGGTGCCAGAGTTACTTATTCAGTTGGCTTCCAGCTTTCAAGTTCTGTGAGGACATATAATGGGATTATCTTGTTCACTATGCATCAAGCATACTGCATAAAATATAGAAGAAATTCAATAAATATTAGCAGAAGGGCTGGATTAATGCACCTCTTCATCCTGCAGAGGAGAAACACGTAGCTCAGACAAGTTAGAAGACTGGCCTTGAGGTCAACGTTCCAGACCCTCTGGTCTCATTGCCACTCTACTCATTTTCACCCATGGCCATCAAACCCTCTTCAATAAGGAAAATCCATTCTACTCTGGGCATTTCTGTTACTCTGAGCCAATGGAACTACACAAAGTAAGCCTATTTTCTCTTCTAAATGGCAGCCTTCAAATAATGTGGAAACAAGACGGGTCCTCCCTATCCTGGGTGACATTTGTATGGCAGGGCTTTTTTAGTCCCTTCACTATCCTATCGAGTGTCGGTAGATGTTTGTTTGTTCCTCCAAAGCAGCATCCATAACTGAAATTTCCAGGTGTGCTCTGGCCACAGTGAAGATACGTTCTCTTCGTTCTGGACCTGTTTTGTGCTTGCACTTTGTGTAGCCACAACAGCACAATGCTGGCTTCCCCAGGGCCTCATCTGTATGACCACATGAGCTGCTATTAGATTAAGTTTCTCCTCTTTCCATCTTTGCAGCTGATTCTCTGAACCTAAGTATAGGACTATCTATTGATCCCTACTAAATCTCGTCTGTATGACCATGTGAGCTGCTATTAGATCGAGTTTCTCCTCCTTCCATCTTCACAGCTGACTTTCTGAATATAGGTATAGGATTATCTATTAATCCCTACTAAATCTCACCTCATTTGGTCCATTCTTTTAGCGTGTTTCAGAATCTTGATTGTCACTCAACACATTAGTTGTCCAACCTAGTTTAGAGATAACTGCAAATTTGGTATGTAGGCCTATGCTATCTTTATCCAGGTAATTATTGTCCTATGTAGACAAATAATAAAACTAGATAATTCTTACATATAGACAGCATATTAAAAGGCAGAGACATTACTTTGCTGACAAAGGTCCATATAGTCAAAGCTATGGTTTCTCCAGTAGTGATGTATGGATGTGAGAGTTGGACCATAAAGAAGGCTGAGTACCAAAGAATTGATGCTTTTGAACTATGGTGTTGGAAAAGACTCTTAAGAGTCCCTTGGACTGCAAGGAGATCAAACCAGTCAATCCTAAAGGAAATCAAGGGTTTTCTTGAAATCAAGACTGCTGCTGAAGCTGAAGCTCCAATACTTTGGCCACCTGATGTGAAGAGCTGACTCATTAGAAAAGACCCCGATGCTGGGAAAGGTTGAAGGCAGGAGGAGAAGGGGACGACAGAGGATGAGATGGTTGAATGGCATCACTGATGCAGTGGACATGAGTTTGAGCAAGCTCCAGGAGATGGTGGACAGGGAAGCCTGGCGTGCTGCAGTCCATGGGGTTGAAAAGAGTCAGACACAACTGAGTGAACAACAAAATTCTTATATAGCATTTACTATGTGCCAGGCAATGCGGGAGACCTGGGTTTGATCCCTGGGTTAGGAAGATCCCCTGGAGGAGGGCATGGCAACCCACTTCAGTATTCTTGCCTGAAGAATCCCCACGGACAGAGGAGCCTGGCGGGCTACAGTCCATGGGGTTGCAAAAAGTCAGACACGACTGAGCGACTAATCATAGCATATAGCACGTGCCAGGCACTGTTTCAAGCCCTTTTAACCCATTTTATTCTTACTACAAACTTATGGAGTAGATGTGATTATTTTCTCACATCTGAAATTTTAAAATGAAGGTACAGAGAGGTTAAGTAATTTACCCAGAGTCACAGAGTGAGTAGCAGATCTAGGAACTTAGCCAGTCTGATTCCAGAGTCCTAGCTCCTAATTACTAAAGTATGCTGCTTCTCACTTTTTTCGTGTATCTTTACTGACAACATTCTAGGATGAAAGGAATTTGTTAGTCAATAATCCTTGGGTAAAGCTGTCAGTCATTCACCATTCACAAAACAACATTATTAAAATCTCTGATAACCCAAGTTTCTCCGTCTTGAGGGGTTTTTACCAAATGCTTTTCTGAACACTAAGCATGGATCTGACCTAACTGTCTAGTAACCCCTCACTTTCCTTTGTGCACCCTCAACCAGACTCTAATGTCCTGGGGGTCTAGGCCACACCTATGCTTCTCTTGTATCTCCTATCGCACCTACTACATAATGAGCACATAATAGAAATTCAGGTTTTATCTTTGATAGATGGTAGTAAAAGCTGAGATGATGGTTCCCTGAGATTAATTCTCCAAGAAGCAGAAGGACAAAGTTTAAAACAGAAGAGTGAGGAAAGACACTCCTTTAGCACTTTAGCTTTCAAGTTCTCTACAACAGGGTTCTCTGACATGAACACAGCCGCGGACGTACGGGTCTCCAAACCACTGGCTTGCCCCCCTTTGTCTCCCAGTCCCATCCAGCCCCCCATACACTTCAGGAGGGGCAGGAGTTCTAGATGTTTTGAAGAGCACAGCATACACCACACTCCTACTCCCATATCCCAAGGTGCCTGGAAGAGCATGTGTGTGGCATACATGAAAGTGTCAGTCACTCAGTCGTGTCTGACTCTTTGGGACCCCATGGACTGTAGCCCACCAGGCTCTGTCCATGGGATTTCTCAGGCAAGAATACTGGAGTGGGTAGCCATTTCCTTCTCCAGGGGATCCTGCCAATCCAGGGATCGAACCCAAGTCTCCTATACTGCAGGCAGATTCTTTACCGTCTGAGCCACCAGGAAAACCCCTACATACATGAGGGGTTTAATAAATGCATGTTGAAATAAAACCCCACTGAAACTCCACTTACGGATATTACTATCAGAACGCCTCCATGGTGCTAATCAAGGTTGGGCAAATAAAACTTAGCCCTCCAGCACACAAACAAAACGAACTAGAGATTTCTTCTCTGGGAGACAGCAATCAAATACACTCAAAAACAAAATAACTTAGACAATACAAAGTGCAACCCCATGGACTATACAATCCATGGAATTCTCTAGGCCAGAATACTGGAGTGTGTAGCCTTTCCCTTCTCCAGGGGATCTTCCCAACCCAGGGATTGAACCCAAGTCTCCCGCATTGCAGGTGGATTCTTTACCAGCTGAGACACAGGGAAGCCCAACACAAAGTGAGATGGTTATAATAGACTAAATAGTTCTCATTACTCCAAGCTATTTATGTTTTGAGGGGCACAGCAGAGTCTTCCTTAATTGTTTCTTTCTCTTCCAATTGGCTACCTGCCTATTCCTTAAGTCAAATAAATCTTCACTGTATTACCATTCCTAATAAGTGTGAGACAAATTTGAAAATAGTAGTAAAGAGAGGAATTGGAGCTATCAAGGAAAGTTAATTTCTTTTTTTATCTCTCATTTCCTTAGGAGGTCTGGCACTTTGGCTACTAGAGATCCCCTAATTTTTCACATGAGAATCAAAACAGATTTTTAGCCATACTGGAATTTGTTTTTTTCAAGAACGTAAGTAGTAAGTTGTATAACTTTCCGACTTGGCACTTAAAAATGTACAGAACTTATTTTACCTAGACTCGTGCATAATCAGCTCCCAAATTCAATTTCTCTTTTTTTTTAAGAATTGCCATTCTGCATGATTTACTCTGAGGCCAATAAGTAACTAACTGTGCCCAAATACTGCTTTTTTTTTTCAGAAATACTGCTTACTTCCAGACTGGCAGCTATTTAATGAATAATTAACCACTCCATACTTTCTATCAGGGATGCTTGTATTACCAGGGTAAAGGTATCTTTTATGTCCAAACGATGCCATAAAACGGGCCTTTGCCAGAAAGACGCCCTCATTTATCACATGAAATGCCATGGGGTATTAACAAGGTCGATACTGTTTGTTTAATATATTTTGCTTTCATAGGGGCTTGAAATGATTTGTTTTTGCAGCTGTAACAGAGTTAAATTTGGGATTTAGCTTCAGCTTAGCTAGCTGAGCATATATAACTAGGGGCTATTAATTATCTGCCTAGAGGCCTTTGGTCATCTTCCCACCATTTACAGCAATCTTGGGGTGCTGAATTACACCACAAGCAGCCATGTTCTATCCTAAAATAATCAATCCTCGCTTCTCAGGAACTGAAGGGAGATTTAAATAATTCAAATTTTTATTTCTTATTCTACAACGCCGCCCCCACCTACACACATAAACGTGCACAGATTCTTAAAGTTGAAAGATTAGCTTCAGACATCCGTTCCCACACACGAGAAACTAAAAAAACAACAAACAACAAAAAAACCCCACTTCTCTGAGCTTAAAGCACCAATAATCAGCCCTCTTCCCCTTTTCTGTCTTCTCACACTCCTGTTCTGCCTTAAATGGACCAAAGGGAGAGGAGGAAGTTTGCTCGAAGATAAACTTGTCAAAAGCCTGTACTACAATTCTAATTCCTCACTACCTGTTTGTGAATGTCAGCTGGGAGCAACTGCTCAAAAGCTTTGGGGTAAGGGGAGTGGAAAGCAAAGGGGAGAGAAGGGGAAAGAAGGGGTGGGGCAAAGAGAAACTGGAGTGCAATTCAAACAAAAATGAAATCACACCCACACCCACACCCACACACACACACATACACACACACACTCAGACACACAAAAAGAGGGGAAAAAAGGCTCCCCCCACCTCAGGTCCTAACAACATACTTCTTTATCAGAGGTTCATTGTCAATCAATTAGCCGAGGCAGCAGGGGTCTGTGAGGTGGGGGCACCGGGGGGAAACAATGGGCGGCCCTGTTGTATTACTGTTTAATCACTTTTGCTAAATAAATAGAGCAGTCCCGAGGTGCTGTCATGTCAAGGGAATTTATAACAAAAAAAAACCCGTCATTTTTCATTGGTCATTCCTTTTTTTCCCTTCAGGACAAGAGAGGGTTATTACTGTAGCCTTAAGTTCCATCTTTGTGTTTCTTGCCTTTGATTTCCACTCGGACCCTGCCACTTTCTGGCACTAATTTGTCAGGCTGAACAAAGAGAGGATTTGTACCTCCTGTAAGGTCTCAATTAGGAATGGCTTCTGCTGTATTATGTGCCATTCAGAGAGGACACAATGCCGGTAATTACAGGAATTTGCACTAAATGGCTGAAGAATTCACAGCAAAACTCCCCCCACCCCTTGGGCTTACCCCTCCCAAGGGCTAGGGGGGTTAGAAAAAAGGAAAGTAAAAAGCTCTTAATGCCAGAGAGATGTAATCACCAAGAGCAGTCCTAAGAGGTTAAACAGCAGCCCAAGGAGTAAAACCATAAAAACTGACAGTGTGAAATGGTGGAGGGGATCCCCTCAGATCACTGTTTTTCTTGCTGTCTCTTCTGTTAACATTTTCAATTTCGGTTCACAATCAAGAACACTGCCCCACAGTAGGCCTTCCGATTGCACCTCCAAATTACAAAGCAGTAAGACGCTTCAAGACGTGAGTGTTGCCATCTCTTGCCACATCTATAAACAAGGCTCTGGGCTCTTTCATCATAACACTCAACTGCTATGTTTCTTGATTGTTGGGAAATTACAGGAAAACTATCTGTATATATTACTGCCAGGAAACCAAGTATCTGTTGAGGGGAAACAGGTATGTACACATTTTCTAATTCCTGAAGAAAACCGTGCTACTGCTTTATAATCAAATTTATACAGCATTTTGTGAATGACCTCATTTAGAACCACTTACAGGTACATACCCCATAAATATTTTAATAAGCCACACAGTTATTTGTTTTAGCATTAATATTTTAAAACTACAGATGCCCTATTGCCAAACATAATTTTGAATCCCAACCAGTGACTTCATTAAAGAAGCATTCCTTACTTTCTGCTAAAGTGCTTCTGTAAAGTTGTACTAAAGCACTAGCAAATTAATTGTTCCTAAATACCACTTTCCTCATGTGCTCCTTTGCCCAGGAACCTTCTGGGACTTCAAGGTCAAACACGAAGTTCAACCTTATCAAACTGCCCTTTTTTGTCGGTCAGAAAAGACACAATGTTTGCAGTTTCATAGACTTCCACTTGGCACCACTCTGCTGCTGCTGCTAACTCGCTTCAGTCGTGTCCGACTCTGTGTGACCCCATGGACTGCAGCCTATCAGGCTTCTCCATCCATGGGATTCTCCATGTAAGAACACTGGAGTGGGTTGCCATTTCCTTCTCCAGGCACTACTCTGACAGCTCCCCAATCTGACCTGTGGGCCTTGCTTCCCCAGCTCTGCTCACAGTTGCCATTTGGCATTGGTGATGAATCTGGTTCATGTTGGTTTCCCTAGGAGACTGCAAGTTCCCTGAGGGCAGGGACCACTGACTCCTCCAGGTACATCTGAGGTTCAGGCATGTGGTCAGAAACTTGGTACACAATAAACGGTGGAATGAATGGAAGAATTTAATTTTCAAAGGCACGTTCTCAGAAAGAAGGAAGAGCGTGTATAAGGGCCTTGGAGCCATGAATGAGCAAGAATAGGTTACAGAATAGCAGGAAGACCACTGTAGCTGGGTTTCCTAGCATCCATGGAGCTGGAGAGGGAGCCATGTAACAAACCACACATAATCAAACACAACTATAAAAAGTTCAAGCACATGTTAAGAAATAAACAGTTATGTGCAAACATGTATTTTCAAAACCGTAACCTCAGGCATTTGGGGATGGTCAGGGTCCATTTTCTCTGCCCGGGCTCTCTAAGTTTCTAAAGGATATAGAAAATTCTTCACCTACAGAAAGTATTCAGTGAAATGAGGCCAACTGTACTATTTTGTAGATCTAAAAGCCAACATCTGTGGCTCCCCCGAATAGCAACCGAATGACATCATGATAAAGACCTGCTCAGTGCAATCTTCCACTGTTAAAGTTTATTCATTAGGAATATTTAAAGGGGGAGGGACCAAGTGGACATAAGTCCTTGTAGTCTAAAGAGGCTCACTTAAACAGTGCGATACTGTGAACTAGCTTCTCCCCAAAATGATAAAGAAAGCCAAGATTCAACTAAAAACAGTTTATTGGACTTTTTGACAGCTTGGAAGGTAAACATGCTATGCAACCAGCTCTTTCACTGAATACACGTTTTTATGAAGATGAAAAGCTAGGGGACACAAGGACTAAATGCGCAAACAGCTGGTTTAGATTAACAGTGTTTGTGAGAAACATAGATCAATTTTTCAAGTTCCATCTGCTATAATAATCTTTGATATAAGGAACAGCCTCCTAAGTAACTTAAAACAACATTCAGAGGTTTGCTTACCAAGTTTGGGCCTTTTTCTTTTGAGACTCTGCCCCCTACAGGAGATGGAGTATGCCTATCTGAGACAGGAAACCAGTATTCTGAGCACAGGTATTTAGGAAAATGAAAGCCACGCATAACCCACGTGTACCACAGAGCGACCGAGCGTAGCTGTTTCTGATGGAAGAGGGGACATGAAGTGAAATTAAACATTTTACTTGAGAATCAGCCACATTGTACAAATTAGGACTGACTTCTCCCCACACCAAATGAGAAAGCTACTTGTGCCCCATTAGTACTCCAAACCAAAAGCAAGAAGGTAAAAGTCAAGCAGAGCAAAGGACTCTTAGACTACCTTACCCTGTCTCCAGGGTCCCTGTTACCACCATCCACAGCCTATTCTCCAGATGGCCAATCAGTGGGCACCCGATTCACACAGCAAAGTGTGGCATCCTAAAACATGGACCCTAAAGCAGATGCTCTGGGGCTTTCCGGGTGGCGCTAGTGGTAAAGAACCCGCCTGCCAATGCAGGACACGTAAGAGACTCGGGCTCGATCCCTGGGTTGGGAAAATCCCCTGGAGGAGGGCACGGCAACCCACTCTAGTATTCTTGCCTGGAGAATCCCATGGACAGAGGAGCCTGGTGGGCTACAGTCCATACGGTCGCAAAGAATTGGACATGACTAAAGCAACCTAGCAGGCACACACAAAGAAGCTGCTCCAGGTCCTATCCCAGCCCATTACGTGATCCTTTCCCTACTCTTTTCCACTTAGCTTCTGTCTCCCTGTCTCTTCCACTCACCTTTCTATGCCTTTTTCCTGTTCTCCTTTCTCCAACTGCCAGATGTGGTATACCTGCCGAGCAGTACCCTCTGCCTGTATTTCTCCTTCCTCTGGGTGTTAGAGATGCTACTCAGGTAGCCCAAGGTGTATGCAGGGCACACTCCATCAGGAAGCAGACTTAGGATAGGAAGGTGAAGTAGAGGACCACAAAGGGATCATTCTGTGTAACACCTGAGGCTTTTCTTCCCTCTTTTACTAGGAAGGTCCCAATTCATACTCTGGTCTCTGCCTTGAAAATGAAGCTGGGCTGTTCTCCCCGATTCCAGTAACACAGCAGATTTGTTGCCTCCTCAGCAGTCTAAAGCCACAAGAGTGTATCACAATTCCAGTGCATCCATAGAGCAAGCACTCATAAATTATTATTGACTGGCTGAACTCTGAAATATAATATATGCACTAGTATATGAAGACACTGCAATGTCAATAATTTCTAAAAACTGTGCTAAAACCAGCATCTCCTTATTTCAAAAACCTTTCCTGAAAGTAGCTGGCTGACTTAACACAAGGTCACACAAGCTTGCAGACGTGTGCACCTCACCCAGTATGGCTTCTTTATTGGCTCAGAGTTGCTGGTCTCTCCCAGCCCACCCTGCAAGTGTCTGCTCCCAAGCTACTGAGGCCCTCCAGACAAAGCATGGATGATTCACTTAATCCCCGCTTTGAGTAAATTATTTTTCAATAGAAGAGGCGACCACATAACTAAGGTAAATTCAAAGGTTCACTGTGCCACTGCTATTTGGCTTTTCTGAATGCAGGAAGGGGCATGAAATTGAAAATCTGCTCTTGACTGGTGGTAGGTTTCTTGTTCATTTTTAAACAACATACTTAAATCTGATACACCTGAATTGAAATTTTCCAAATCAGGCTGCCAGTTAAAGCTATTTGCATGGTACATTTCTTGTGAAAAATTGCATGGGGTTTAGTCAAAGTGAAAGGCTTGCCAGGTGGCACAGTTGGTAAAGAACCCGCCTGCCAATGCAGGAAACACAAGAGACATGGGTTTGATCCCTGGGTTGGTAAGATCCCCTGGAGTAGGAAATGGCAACCCACTCCAGTATTCTTGCCTAGAAAATCCCACGGACAGAGGAGCTTGGCAGGCTACGGTCCACGGGGTCACAAAGAGTCGGACTCGACTGAGCACACAAGCATGTACAGTGAAAGGGAAATAATTTGATTTTGCTCATAGGAGATATACAGACTTGGTTTAGTGAGGGATGTATGCTTTCTGGTTTACTGTTTGCAGGAAGGTGAGAGGAATGTTGAGTAGGGGAGAGAAGCAATAATAGGGTTTTAAGGACCACCAGATGACTGGGCCTTGGCCTCCACCTTGGGTCTCACCCTCCATAGCAGTTCTGGCAGCCCCAGGAGTCCCAAGGATGAGGGCCCAGCCCATCGTGACTCAGAGGTCACCTGCTGATTCATCATCACCCTGCACTTGGCCACCTCCAGGTTCTCTGTCAAGGCTGACTTTCTGGAGTCTTCCCTAACAGAATCTGACAAGGTCATGATCAATGACAGTTATTGACTATGGATGCTTTCCTTACCTAAGGAATACTAGCAGTCAGCTTTGGGCATGGATGTCTCTTAGGAGACAGTCTACATTCCCAGTGACCTTGATTTAAGAAGGCAGAGGAAATGGAATCACAGCGGGCTCAGGAAGTCTACATTCTAGCCTGCTTATGCTGCAGCCGAGTCATTTTGATTCAGTGGGTAGATCACAGCTGCTTCTAGTGGCATAAAGATGGATAGATGGTTTAATATGGCAAACTCCTTAAAGGAGGGGCTTCCCTGGTGGCTCAGACAGTAAAGAATCTGTCTGTAACATGGGAGAGCCGGGTTCGATCCTTGGTCAGGAAGATTCCCTGGAGAAGGGAATGGCTACCCATTCTAGTATTCTAACCTGAGAAATCCCATGGACAGAGGATCCTGGCGGGCTACAGTCCATGGGATCACAAAGAGTTGGACACGACTGAGTGAGATGCAAGAGGTATTGGGGACTGGCTTCTCAAAGGGATTTTTCAAGTGAATTCCATTTGTGGGATTCAGGATTTTGTTCTTTAATGAGTTTTAGGCTGAAATGCTGTTTCATACCTGCACATTTGAAACTCTGAGCGGTGAGCCCTCGTTCCAGAGACAAAGTCGTCAGGATGCTAAGGAAGCTAGTGGTCACCGACTGGCGTTTGTTCTTCCTGAGTTCGTGCCCACCCATCTGATCCCTGGGTTTGGTCCTCAGCGTGACCTGCAGGTTCTGTTCTGAGCTCCTTGCCACGTTGGCAGCTGTTTTCAGGGCCTCCATCCACTCCTGAGCCCTCTGCCGTGTCTCAGCACGGAGGCGGAGGACGTCTTGGGGGAAAATGACTTGAAAGCAAGAGTCACAGTCGTCCAGGTGGTCCAGTTGGACAGCCAGACACACATCCACGTTGTAGCTCAGCAGGGGGTCCTCGTCCAGCTTGCCCGGTGGAAAGGCCATCAGGCAGGTCCTGCTCAGCACAAATGTAAACGCCTTCCAGTTGTTCTGCATGGTCAGCCTGTACAGCGTCCCGGATTTGAGGATGTTTTGATACTGTTTGGGGCTATCCAGCACAGGGGACGGCATGAGCAGCTCGCGGGATTTCTTCTGTAAACAATGATTCTGTGGACAGTCAGCGTGATGGCCAAGCCCCCGGGAGTTGGCCAGCTCTCCCGGCCGGCCCATGTAGGCTGGTGCGGCAGCATGCACGCCTTCCCAGAGCTTCTGCCCCCAGTCCAAAGCCTCCCACGGTGACTCTGCCTTTAGCTGCAACTGAGTGTTGTCATACAGGACGGTGTCCACCAGCCTGGCCTCAAGGTTTCCCAGAACGGATATGCTCTGGAAGTGGGACAGCTGGTACGTGGCGTAGAGGTTCTGATTCCCACTGCTGTCGAGGCTGTAGAAGTATAAGCTATAGGGGGAGAGCTCGGCGTAACAGCTTTGCCAGTAACTGTCATGGTCCTTCCGAATCTCCAGGTAACCCTTCTTCAAGATGTTTGGGAATGCTGGCTTGTGTTCTAGAAAGAAAGGAGGAAAAAAAAAAAGAAGTAACGTATTAATCCGTGAACATGAATGAACTGAATGAGATGACAAGGCGGGTGCCAGAAAACAAACAGATCAGCCTAACCTGCTGGCTCAAACCAAACACAATATTAAACAGAGGTAGTAAAAATTCCAAGAGAGTGTCTAATCAACAAGATGTAATTGACGGAAACCCTCACATCTGAAGAACTTACCTAGGGTGCAATTCTGACTGCAAAAGTAAGTACTGGGCGGCTGGGGGTTTGCTGTCAATGAGACAGGCAGAAGCCTGTACGGAAAACAGAAACACTGGAATGACCGGGGTTATGCTCTGCGGGCCCATGAAACAACCGCTTTTTGCCAGAATTTCTTGTTTTCTAGGTAACGTTCTTTTGTTGTTGGTTAGTCACTCAGTCATGTCTGACTCTTTTCGACCTCTATGGACTGCAGCCCACCAAGCTCCCTCCTCTGTCCATGGGATTTCTACGGCACGAGTACTGGAGTGGGTTGCCATTTCCTTCTCCAGGGGATCTTCCTGACCCAGGGATTGAACCCGTGTCTCCTGCATTGGCAGGCAGATACTTTACCACTGTGCCACCAGAGAAGCCCAATGTTCTACAAAGCACCAAATATGAGAGAAAGAATGCTCTTCCTGCCACTTGACCTAACTCCCTGGCAATACTCATCTTTCTTTAGGTTGGTAAAGACAGGAAGGGCCAGTGCAAAGAACAGAGCATGATGCATGCTGCTCACAAACTCCTGTTTCTCAGACACTCCCATCAGTCTTCAAGGCCCGGCCAGGGGCCTTCTGGTTCATAACCAGTTCTCCAGACATTACTCAACTAGCTTACTTCTTAGGTGTCTGCTTGGATAGCAGTTCCCTCCCCTCTCTGAACCTGCTTACGCTATTCGCTTTGCTTGCAGCGCCCCTTCCGCCACTTCCACCAGCTACCACACACTTACCCGTCACTCAAGGAGCCTCTCTTCTAGAAGGAGTCTGCCCTGACTCCCTCAACCCCACCCCCTAGTCTGCCCACATACACCCCTGGGTCAGTATCAGGGATCCTTACTATATTATTCTCTTCTAATGGGCTCTTCTCAGGCTGTATTATAATAATCTATTTAAATATCTGATCAAACAAAATAAATGTTGATGTTTTTAAAGAAGCGTGTCTTCCCTAACGGACTATAAGCTCCACAGAGGTCAGGGGCGAGATCTGTCCTGCCATCCTTAGGTCACGGTACATAGTACAATGTCTGGTACATAGTGGGTGAAAGTGAAAGTGAAGTTGCTCAGTCGTGTCTGACTCTTTGCAATGCCATGGACTGTAACCTACCAGGCTCCTCTGTCCATGGGGTTTTCCAGGCAAGAGTACTAGAGTGGGTTGCCATTGCCTTCTCCAGGGGATCTTCCAGACCCAGGGATCGAAGCCGGGTCTCCCGCATTGTAGGCAGACGCTTTACCCTCTGAACCACCAGGGAACACAGTGGGTACTTAGTAAAAATTAGAATAGAAATAAAGCTTCTAGAACATAAAGCTTCTAGCATAATACCCAGCATACAGTAGGTCTAACTCCCTTCCCTTCTCTTCCCCTCTTCCCCACAAGTTCATCTGGTCATGCCATCTCTAATTAATGATTAGCTGCCATAGATACAGATGTCATACTTTAATAAAAGGGGACTGTCACTTGGGAGATGTCCTGATACTTTCATCGGCGTGAAAATGAGGTAGCTCTCCTCCCTAGTAAAGTTTTTCATTTCTGAGATGTTTCTCAACCTTTTTGCTGACACATCGGAGACAGTCATAAACTAATTGAGTCACTCCCTAAAGAAGACAAATCACATTCCCAAAGGGGTAGGATTTCTGATCTTGGATGGAGAAAAAAAGGAAAAAAGAGTAACACAGATCTAGATCTTAAAATAGCAAACCAAAAGAGAAAAGGAGAGAAATGCGGCGGAGAAAAGCTAATTTCACCTACTTTACATCTCTGGTCCTGACATTCATTAGTATTTCTGTGCTAATTCAAAAGCCATTAATTTCTTGCAACCCGCACTAATCCCTTTGTAGAGAGAGATAATGGAAGACTATTCTCAGGTTATCTTTCTTTTCTGATAATGCAATAAGAGAGACACACTGCTGTGGCCTCCTCCCTCTCATTTCCATCAGGCACCGATGACAGTTCAACCTTTTCCATAACAAGACCCACAACCACGCATCCCTCCATCCCCATCCCTCCTGAGACCCAGCAGCTCAGCTACGCATTCCTGAGCAAAAGAAAAACCATCTCTCTTGCTT
The DNA here is from genome assembly GCF_019923935.1 of Bubalus bubalis. Lineage (NCBI taxonomy): Eukaryota > Metazoa > Chordata > Mammalia > Artiodactyla > Bovidae > Bubalus > Bubalus bubalis. The sequence goes on from NC_059158.1 coordinate 148,453,991, forward strand.
TTAGCTAGGAAATTTCCTCTCCTTTTCTCTCCTCTCCGAGAGCTTTTTACAATAGCTACCACAAATTATTAATTCTAACTTTAACTGAACCTAAACCAGAAGCACACCTCGCTCCTTTCTGATTGTATAAGCTAGGGTGTGTGTGTGTGTGCTCAGTCATTCAGTTGTGTCTGACTCTTTGTGACCTCATGAACTGTAGCCCTCCGGGATCCTCTGTCCATGGGATTCTCCAGGCAAGAATACTGGAGTGGGTTGCCATTTTCTCCTCCAGGGGATCTTCCTGACCCAGGGATTGAACCTACGTCTCCTGCATTGGCAGGCGGGTTCTTTACCACTGAGCCACCTAGGAAGCCTTTATAAGCTAGGAGAACAGATACCAGCTTGGGTGGACTGAATGGAAGTCTAGTAGGGAGTCTCAAAAGTTCCCCCACCTTCTTGCTGCAGAATAAGGTAAAGAATGCATAGTGTTTCAATATTTTCTTCCTACCTCAGCTCAGCCCTCTCTAAATAGGTATGTTAAACTGAGAAAGAGAAGAGGGGGGTTAATCATAGGATATGACCCATCCTTATAGACTGCAGTTTGTAGTGTAATTTCTTGAAAAAGAAGAGAACAGATGTGATTAAAAAACTATTCTCAGAGTGTATTCCTTTCTGGAGGGCCTGTTTATATCAAACCTTATCAGTATGTTGTGTGTGAAGTATGAATTATCATTGACTGTAGAGGGCTGGAGAACTACCATTTCTCTTTAATCCCTTGCTGTTACTTTCTGCTGAATCTATCTTGAATATTTTTGCTATTGACAAATCAGAAGTTATACACTTAAATCTAAGCTTCCATTAATTTACCATAGGTCAATTTTTATTTCCTCAGACCATATCATTTCATCACCTACATTTTTCTAAAGTGTTCCGTTTCACAAATGAACAATATTATCTCTGTCTTAACTAATAACATAAATGATTCAGGTTGAACTTCTGACAAAGATTATCACCATTTCCCCAATGAAAACAGAAAGGTGATCAAAATGAATCACTGTATCTATAAATTTCATACTGAAACTACAAGAGACTAATTCTTTCGTGAAAAAGAGCAAGAAACAAGTCAAAAACATAAAAAGAACCTGAGAATTCTGTTTCCCCACTGCTTTCCACTGTGGCCAGTTATGAAGACTTGGCTCAGCTCCTCCTCAACAAAGATCCCTTTTCGCTCTCCTTATCCCATACTACTCAGAGCAGTGGCTTAAGGATAAAACTTGCCACTGACTGAAGAGGAAAAGGGGATTTCCGCCTCACCTTATGCACCTGATTCATTTCTGTACTGCCAACGCACCAAAGAGTTCCTCTTTTGCCATTATTTCCTCTCTCTGTTCTCAAAAAAAAAGTTTCCATTCTCATAGCCACCATCTTAATCAATATATTAAATGGGCTCCCATGGTGAGTCCTCCTCCCCACCCGCCATGTCCCACTCAGTTACCAGGGTAACCTTTCTGGGCCACTTATAACCTTTCTCATGCCTCCTCATCAGCCCAAAACCCTGCACAAGTTTCCTAGTCCTACATAATAAAGTTCAAACTCCTTAGGTCGACCGTAACACATTTTCCTATGGACCCAACGCTCAGTCTAAAAAAATCACCAAGGTTCCACACTATTGGTGGGAATGCAAACTAGTACAGCCACTATTGAGAACAGCGTGGAGATTCCTTAAAAAACTGGAAAGAGAACTGCCATATGACCCAGCAATCCCACTGCTGGGCATACACACTGAGGAAACCAGAAGGGAAAGACACGTGTACCCCAATGTTCACTGCAGCACTGTTTCCAAGAGCTAGGGCATAGAAGCAACCTAGATGTCCATCAGCAGACAAATGAATAAGAAAGTTGTGGTACATATACAAAATGGAATATTACTCAGCTATTAAAAAGAATGCATTTGAATCAGTTTTAATGAGGTAGATGAAACTGGAGCCTATTACACAGAGTGAAGTAAGTCAGAAAGAAAAACACCAATACAGGATATTAATGCATATATATGGAATTTAGAAAAATGGTAACCACTACCCTATAAGCAAGACAGCAAAAGAGACACAGATATGAAGAACAGACTTTTGGACTCTGTTGGAGAAGGTGAGGGTGGGATGATTTGAGAGACTAGCACTGAAATATGTATATTACCATATGTGAAATAGAGTCCAAGTTCAATGCATGAAACAGGGCACTCAAAGCCGGTGCACTGGGACAACCCAGAGGGATGGGATGGGGAAGGAGGTGGGGTTCTGGATGGGGACATGTGTACGCCCGTGGCTGATTCATTTCGATGTATGGCAAAAACCACCAAGATACTATAAAGTAATTAGCCTCCAATTAAAATAAATTAATTAATTTTAAAAAATCACCAAGTTTCTGCTATTGTCTCCTCTCCAACTCGTGCTTTGTGTGTGTGTGTTTGCTGGAATATTTTTGAAAGCAAATTATAGACCTTTCATCATTTCTATTGTCAATACTTCAAGCTATACCTCTAATCTAACAGATAAGAACTTTACAATATATATCATACCATTTTCATGCCCCAAACATTAATAATTCCTTACCTAATACCCAGTCTGTATCTCATTTTCCCAGATTATCTCAAAAAATGTCTTTATATAGATAATTTGTTCAATTTAGGTTTACACACTGATTTTGTTGACATGTTGTTCAGGATCTCAGTTGTGTCTTGATTCTTTTTGACCACATGGACTGCAGCACACTAGGCTTCCTTGTCCTTCACCATCTCCCAGAGCTTGTTCAAACTCTTGTCCATTGAATCGGTGATGCCATCCAACCATCCCATCCTCTGTCGTCCCCTTCTCCTCCTGCCCTTAATCTTTCCCAGCATCAGTGAAAGTGAAACTGAAAGTCACTCAGTCGTGTCCGACTACTTGCAACTCCATGGACTATACAGCCCATGGAATTCTCCAGGTTAGAATACTGGAGTGGATAGCCTTTCCCTTCTCCAGGGGATCTTCCCAACCCAGGGAATGAACTCAGGTCTCCTCCATTGCAGGCAGATTCTTTACCAGCTAAGCCACAAGGGAAGCCCAAGAATACTGGAGTGGGTAGCCTATCCCTTCTCCAGTGGATCTTCCCGACCCAGGAATCGAACCGGGATCTCCTGCATTGCAGGCAGATTCTTTATCAACTGAGGTATCAGGGAAGCCCCTCCCAACATCAGGGTCTTTTCCAATGAGTCGATTCTTTGCATCAGGTGGCCAAAGTATGGAAGCTTCAGTCTCAGTATCAGTCCCTCCAATGAATATTCAGGGTTGATTTCCTTTAAGATTGACTGGTATGATCTCCTTGCTGTCCAAGAGACTCTCAAGAGTCTTCTCCAACACCATAGTTCAAAAGCATCAATTCTTTGGCCCTCAGCTTTCTTTATAGTCCAGCTCTCACATCCATACACGACTACTGGAAAAACCATAGCTTTGACTATATGTAACTTTGTGGCAAAGTAATGTCTCTGCTTTTTAATATGCCGTCTAGGCTTGTCATAGCTTTTCTTCCAAGGAGCAAGCATCTTTTAATTTCATGGCTGCAGGTGCCATCTGCAGTGATTTTGGAGCCCAAGAAAATAAAGTCTATCACTCTTTCCATTGTTTCCCCATCTATTTGCCATGAAGTGATGGGACCAGATGCTATGATCTTTGTTTTTTGAATGCTGAGTTTTAAGTCAGCTTTTTCACTCTCCTCTTTCACCTTCATCAAGAGGCTCTTTAGTTTCTCTTTGCTTTCTGCCATAAGGGTGGTGTCATCTGCATATCTGAGGTTATTGATATTTCTCCCAGAAATCTTGATTCCAGCTTGTGCTTCATCCAGGCTGGCATTTTGCATGATGTACTCTGTATAGAAGTTAAATAAGTAGGGTGACAACATACAGCCTTGACATACTCCTTTCCAGTTTTGAACCAGTCCATTGTTCCATGTCTGGTTCTAACTCTTGCTTCTTGACCTGCATACAGGTTTCTCAGGAGGCAGGTAAGGTGGTCTGGAATTCCCCTCTCTTTAAGAATTTTCCACAGCTTGTTTGTGATCCATACAGTTGTGATAGGTCTTTTAAGTCTCTTTTAATCTGTAACAATTCCCTCTTTCTCCCTCTTTGTCATGGCATATATTTTGGGCTTCTCTAGTGGCTCAGAAGTAAAGAATCTTCCTGCCAATGCAGGAGATGCAGGTTCAATCACTGGGTCGGGAAGATCCCTGGAGGAGGAAATGGCAACCTACTCCAGTATTCTTGCCTGGGAAATCCCATGAACAGAGGAGCCTGGCAGACTACAGGACACAACTTAGCAACTGAACAGCAACAATTTATTGAAGAAATTCATTCCTTTGTCCTGTAGAATTTCGCACAGCCTATCCTCAGGGTATTGTTCAAATGCTCCTGTTTCCTAGGTTTACTGTCAACTGCTATACAGATCTCAAGGTCCAGGTAGATGCTCTTCTTTTTTGTGAGAATATGCTACAGGTGGTTGTCCTGCTTGTAGGGATGTGGAGATTGATTAGGAGGGTCAGATGATGTTAGCCTGATCCCTGTGTTATGAATTTCTCCAGGGGCCTTCCACACGCTACAGCCACTCTCCTCCACTACCCACACTCCAGCCAGGGGACCTGCTGTGACTTTTACTACTGGCCCCTCCCAACCATGGATTCTCTCTCGCTGTTCCCCCCAACCTAGATTTCCTTGAATCTCTTCTTGTCCACATTTTCCTCATATGTAAGAGCTAGTATAAAATCTCACTTCTTCCCGAGGCCTTTCCTTGTCCCCTTTAGTTGAACATAGCTGCCCTCCTCTGAAGCCACAAGGCTCTATGGCTATACCACCTTGGTGACTCATATTTCAGATACTATTTCACACTCATCAAATATGTATTAAATTATATAATAAAATATTCCAAGAAAATCAATAAGAAAGGTAAAAAAAGGTTTCTGCCTCCACATCCCAGCACTCACAATCCTTCCTCCCAGACTGTAGAGTATCTGATATTAAGCTTTTAGACATTATATATATATGTAATAATAATATAAATAATAGCGAGACTTATTCACATATATTACCATATGTAATTAAACAAAATGTGCTTCCATTTTGGTCACTTTATGCAATTTTGTTTTTAAAAAACCACCATGGTTTTTTTAAAATGCATGTCCCAGATCACAGTTAATGAAACATTTAGGTAAACATTTAGTTTACCAAGAAAGTCTGAATGGCCTGAGTCAAGACAAGGAATGAAGTCCTAAGAATAGGACTCCCAAAGATCAGGCAATAGTTCAGAATGAAAGACAAAGAGCAACATTTTAATGTTTTCAAAGAACTCAAAAGCCTATGTGCTGACAATACTCCAAAATTATGTAGGCAAATTTAAAAGGAAACATTTAAGTTCATATAACAAGACCAATAAATGTGAAAAGAGGGCCCCACCCTCACATCCTAATAAGCACACTGCAAAGCCCCCTCCTAATTCCATCACTTCTGGGGCCAGAAGTTTAACATATGAATTTTGGGGGATGCAAATATTCAGACCAGAGCGCTGGTCAAACATAAATTCATGTTCAACTTCTTTTATTGCTTTAATCCTGACAATTCATTCTTTTATTCATTTCATGGATCTCAAACACAATCCCAGAACAATTTTTCCACACCTTCTTTAGTCTTTCAAACCTCAAATTCTACCATCTCTTTCTATGTGCACCAGAGGGAGGGCCTTTATATATATTTTACTTGGCTTCACTTCAACATTACACTAACCAATGTACTATACAAGTGTAAGAGAGCACATTGGTTAAGACCACAGGTGCTTAAGCCAACTGGCCGAAGTTTATATCATAATTCTGTCCTAACTGTCTGGGTAACCCTGGTCAAATGACTTAACCCAAGTCTCAGTTTTATCATCCTTAAAATGGGGCTATAATAGCACCTGGGCTTCCCAGGTGGTGCTAGTGGTAAAGAATCCGCCTGCTAAAGAATCCTCCTGCAGGAGACATAAGAGATGTGGGTGTGATCCCTGGGTCAGGAACATCCCCTGGAAGAGGGCATGGCAACCCACTCCCAATACCCTTGCCTGGAGAATCCCATGGTGGGCTGGGATGGGCTATAATATAATGCCTGCTGGGCTACAATCCATAGGGTTGCAAAGAGTCAGACATGACTGAAGCGACTTAGCACGCATGCATAATAGTACCTACCTCATTGTATTATTATGAAGAAGAGATCAGTAACTCGCAGAATGATGCCTGACATATCTTAAGAATTCAATCAATCTGTTTCCTACTTCAGCTTCTGGTGTCAAAAGAAGACCAGGAAAAGCTAGTCCTTCCACCTCCACTCTGAAAGTGGAATCTCCCTCTTCTTCAGAATCTCTTCCTCTATTACATCTGAAAATTACCCCTCTACGGATCTCTTCTCCTCTTGTCTTCTAATATCCCAAAGTGTATTGTGTCTATTCCAAAGTACTCACTTGCACCTGCACCTCCTATGCCTCAGTCTCCTTCCTCCAGATTCTAGATGCTTCCAATGTCCCTGCTTTCTGTCCTGCACAGTCTGGCCTCTGACTATTGCTCTGACCTCACCTCGCACCATCTCACATTTCTTCTCTAACTCCAGCCAAAAGCCTCCTGTGTTTTTTGAATGAGCTGAGTGCTTTCTGGCCTCGAGGACTCTGGAGCTGCTGTGTCCTCTCTCTGGAACACTTCCCCCCCAGCTCCACTGACGTCTTCATCTCCTCAGCTTTTCACCTCAAAGGTGCCATCCTCAGTGAGGCCACCGCCCCTCAGCACCTCAGCTAAAGGACCCCTCTCAGTCTCTTATCTTACGACCTTCTTTTATTTCTTTCAAAGAACTGCTGCTCCTTGAAGACAGGGACCTGGATGTCCCTCTCACTCCCATATTAGCGTCACTGGCTCCATAAGCACTTGCTGGATGCACGCACAAAGGACTATGCTGGGATCTGTGGGAACGCCAAATGAGTCAGACAGATTCTATCAAGCGCTCACAGCCCAAGGACAGCCGTTTCTTCTCTTTTCACAAAAGAGAAAAGTCACTTTCTTTTACCGAGCCAGTGCTGGGAAAAGTCACTTTCTCTTTTCATTTTCACTTTTCACAAAAGAGAAAAGTCCCACTTTCTCTTTTGCCACAGTCATCCTAAATTGAGTCCCATCACTTCACATCATGATGACTGGCAGACTTTTCTCATTTCCACCCCATCTACCAATCCTTCCATACTCTTAGGGCCGGAGGTGACCCAGTAAATAGCATCTCTCTTCTTCACTCAAGTTGCAAACCAACTGAGATTGATAGAGGATAGTCAGACTCATAGCAATCCAAACATGAGCCAGCTGGAGGTTACAGGTTAGGGGTGTAGCCATGAACAGAACCCCAGAATTACACAGACTTACCTGTGAGTCACCAGCAACACTGGATCACTGGATCCAGTGGATCACTAGATCACTCAGTATAGACTTTCCTTTCCAGGAGGCTGCCCACACAGGGCTGATGGGTGGCAAAGCACATCGAGAAGAGCAGGCCAGAATCAGTATTTCCTGCAGAGGCTGAGTGATACACACTTGCTTCTTCTCCTAAAGCTGCCTGGAAGTTATTGCTCCCCGGGAGTGGAGTGTGCAAAGGGAGGGAGAGAGGACAAGAGTGGCATGCAGGATCTTAGTTCCCCCACCAAGGATCAAGCCCATGTCCCCTGCAGTGGAAGCTCAGAGTCTCAACAACTGGATCACTAGGAAGTCCATATCCTTTCAATCTTAATTCTCAAGAAATTTTCAAGTGCTTCTTGCCCAACATACCATGCTAATTCTCTCGGTCTGGCTTTGCAGGTCCTCCATAATCTCGTAGTCCATTATGAGTCCTGTTCTGGCTTAGCCCCTGACCACCCCCTACATAGGCTGTGTTCATCTGTACCTCTGCTAAGTGCTCAACCCTCAATGCTCAGCTGGAACATCCTTTCCTCAATGAAGACTTCTCTGACATTCTAGATCAATCAAGTCTCTTTGCTTTCCAAGTCTATTTGTTTCATATTCTAGTATCTGACCGTGTTTAAGCCAGAAACTAGGGAGAAGTTAACTAGTTTTGGGTCTTTGTTCTCATTAGAGTCACAAGAGGGAAGTGAATTTAACAGGATGCACGTCAACTATGACACTGCCACAAATGCCCACAGAAAAGACCATGAAGAGAATGATCTACAGGAATCAAAGAGGGGCTGGGTCCTGGACATTTTATATGTGGTACACAGTGCTGGCCACTGCAGTGCTCACGGATGGTCATTAACAAACTTATTCTGGGAGAAGTGAACTAAGCTCAAGTGATGAGCTACTTCAGAGATCTTTCTTTGTTGGTGAAATATCCCGTTTGCTTTCCCTTCATAAACTTAGGGGAAAGGACATACTATCTGTGTAGGCTCTAGAAGAAACAAACCTGTATTATATCTGGCTATATAGGCATTAGTTACACAGCTAGGGATCTTCTCCAAGTTCTTTGTGCTGTGAGCAATAGTGATAGCGTACAAGTCAACGCAGACCTGGTCAATTTTACTCTTTGGATGTGAACCTGACCAGAAGATCAGAGACTCAACCCCTTAAATTCAGAGGTTTTCTGTCTTCTCTAACAAGGATAATCTCTAGTGTTTATGAACTTTTTTTTACCCAGAAAACATTTCCAAACATCAGCTTGCAAATGATACTCACTGTCTGCCATGGTGAGCTTCTCATTCTGTTTCATTAATCTATAGGAATTAAGTATAAAAGAATCTCCCATACTTAGGCCACCAGATTTTAAGATAAGTGCTCTATCTTTGAGTAACACTGAATAACAGAAACACAGAGGCAGAAGGGACTAGAAATCTCTCCAGCCCAGCCCTACCAGAGGCAGAGCCTATCAGGTGCCCGGCTACTCTGTCAAGTGTCTCCCCCTTCTTTATCAAGAGAACCCTAATTGTGTTTAGGTGTGGAGATGGCTTCTCCCCGCCCCCACAGAAAATGTCATGGTTTGTTTAAAACAATTGGTAACCCCATTTTCCTTTGCCAGAGGTTGCTTTAGGGACCAGTATGGAACCCAGTTCTGACTGCTAATGGGGTGCTCTTGGGGACCTCTGAGAAAAGACCCAGACAAGGTGCCCTACTTTTTCCCTTCCTGACTTTGGCTGCTGATACATATCTTTGGGGCTAATGCAGCCATCTTGCATCAATGAGGGAAAGAAGAGACACCACCAATATACTGAGGACAGCACAGAAAAAAGATGAAAAGTACCTGGATCTTTGATGACTCTGGGGCCACCAGAGGGAGGTGTCCTTAAGTATTTACTGCCTACAGTGTTTGATATGCACTATGTCCAATAGCTATCTGTTAGATGAAAAAATAAAATGATAAGTGGCCTCACTATTTATGCCACTTTTACTGAGTTGAGTATTCTATTACTTGCTTCTAAAAGCATTTTAACTGATTTAACAGATTTGGAATGAGGTTCCAGGAAACAAAATGACTTGGCCAAGGGTACACCACAAAGTGTGCAAGTTGACGGTGGAATGCCAACCTCCAGATTTTCAATCTAGATCACACTGTGTTTCATTTGCGGTGGAGGGAATGAGTCCTACACTTCCTCAGACTTGACAGGCGGTTTTATAGCGTGGTTACGTGTAGCCTCCAGAGTGGGCCTGGAGCTTCTCCACTTATAGCCTGATGGCCTTGGGTGAGATTACCTTTTCTAAGCCTCCACTTTCTCCTTTGTAAAATCAGGACAATATTATCTAACATATTAAATTATTATTAATATTAAATAAGATAACAGATGAATACTTCTTAGCACAGGTCTGGGCATAAAGTTAACTCACTAAATGATAGCTCTTACTGACAGTATTAATAACAACAAACTTTATTCAACTTCACTCAAGCTTTAGGTAAGGAAAACTGAAAGAGAGCGCAGGTCATTTTCATTCTGGAAACAAAAAAAACTGTGCATCCTGATTTTCCAAGTACCAACACATAGAATTCAGCCAAACAGCCTCATAGGCTCATACCTGATACGATACAAAGTTGTCTACAATTCATCGTGTCAAAGAACTGCCAACCTGGTGTGAAAGGTGAATGGTCAAGCAATTACCTAAAATGCATGGCAGAATAAAATGTGCTGTGGAAACGTGAAGTAAAAGAAAAAACATAATTGTAATGAAAAATACACAGATACAGAGAACAAACTAGTTGTTATTAGAGGGGAAAGAGGTCAGGAAATGAGAAAGATAGGTGAACGGAGGTATGAACTAGCAGATATAAAATAAATCTTACAAGAATATAATGCACAGTACAGGAAATATGGCAATATTTTATAATAACTTTATATAGAGTACAGTGTATAAAAACAGTGTATCACTAACACTGTACACCAGAAGTTAATGCAATATTGTAAGTCATCTATACTTCAATTTAAAAAAATAGAAAAAGATGGAAAGGTCTCATAGAGGATGTGGCGTTTAAACTGATCCTTGAAAGATAATGGAGGATTGTGAAAAGTGAAGAAGGCTGGGAAGGTCTGGGTGAAAAGACATCATGTGCAAAGGCTAAGCTGGTTGAACACACATGGCACATTCAAAATTAGCACCGAGATGGGGGAAGAAGGGGCTTTCCTGGTGGCTCAGATGGTAAAGAATCCGCCTGCAATGCAGGAGACCCAGGTTCGATCTCTGGGTTGGGAACATCCCTTGGAGAAGGAAATGGCAACCCACTCCAGTATTCTTGCCCAGAAAATCCCATGGACAGAGGAGCCTGGCAGGCTCTAGTCTATGGGGTCGCAAAGAGTCGGACGTGACTGAGCAAATAACACCAGGGATCTTTATCACTAGGTGGGGAAGAAAGATGCAGGTGATAAACTTAGAAAGATTATCTAGATGCTTTAGAAAATTTACACTTGATTTTTGTAAAGAATGGGGAACCATGATTCATTTTTAAGAACAGAGTAGCATGAAAAGATCTGTGTTTTAAGAAGGTAACTCTAGACGTTTGTAAAATTAGTAACTATAGTCCTCCTTAGCCAAGAAAGATAAAATGCATTAACAAAACAACCGCAAAGAGAGTCAAAGACACTTCATTTTCAGAGTTCCCATATAGATTTGTTAGGAATTAGGACGCCAGGTGGCGACGAGGCATGTTAGGTTTCCGAAAAATATAACCAATGGAAACCATACAACCGTAAAACATCAACTTTCTGTGACCTATTTTGGCAACTTCTTTGCACTGACTAATGTGCTGAAGGGTGAATCATAGAGTCAGCAAGAGCCCATGTCCTGGTGACGTCACTTGTTCTAAGCCCACAGGAATATTCCCACTTCTATTGGCTCCAAGGCTTCTGAGAAAAATCATAACTGAAAAAGCAGTCAATTTAGTGGAAGTCACAAATTTGGCCTTTTTTTTTTTTTTTTTCTCAAGTGAAAGATGGGGGAAAAGGGAATTGAAATGGAGTAACACAGAACTCAGGATAAAGAAACCATACTGCCATGGTTTTTCCAGCCCTACATAAAATCTCTGTTGAGATCTTCTCCTGAAGATCTCAGCACAAGAAACACAAGCAAAGGAATGGCACTAGATCACCAGAGAGTGAGATCAAAGGAACCAAAAGCCCAGCTGACCACTACGCTTGCCAAGCAGATGAAAACGTGAACACGGCTAGGAGGGAAGCACCAGTCAGATTCGGGTTTCAGAGCTCCACAGCTAAGGCCAAGGATTTCTTTTACACTTTTTTATTTTAAAAACTGCAACAGCAGTTCATCCAGAAGTAGAGTTACAAGGCACACAGAAATCCTTCTGTGTAAAATAATTACAGCTATGCCTTTATTTCCACCATGACTTTCTATCACTGATCTGACTACAGTAATTAGCTCCCACACAGCCATGAGTCAAGGTCAGTTCAACTACATCTTAGAATTGTTTTAGAGCTGGAAAAGATTATAAAGACAATTTAACCTGCTTTACTAAGTTTATAAACCAAAGGCAACAGACAAGTGATTTTTCCAAACTTCCGTGGCGAGTTAGGAACAGAGGCGGGATAAAATGCTTGCAGGCCCTAGGTGAGTGTTCTTTCCATAAAGCCTCCCCTTCCTCTACTACGTGTATATATTTAGAGCAATAAGTGTGTGTGTGTGCGTGTGTGTGTACACCTAATTTTCATATTGATAACATTCCAGTGTCCACATATTCCTATGACTTTTCATGTTCTTACCTTAATATATTTTTATATTTGGATTGTAATCCTACAGTATTACATCCTCATCTTCTTTATCCCATGGAAAATTCCCTGCTGCCTACAGCTGTACCATTAACTCAGTAAACAAAATAGGATGATAGTCGTGCCAAGGGGTAACAGGTTAAAGCAGATACTAGTTGGGAGCATGTCTGTATAGAATGAAGATTACCATAGTGCTAGGACTAAAAAGGAGCCATTCTGGTGGTGGAAGCAGGGCCTCTACTCAGGACTGGCTCCCAGTCACACCTTGCTACAGCTGCCCCGGGCAACGCAAACCCTGGGATGATGGCAGGAGGAAAGGCTGGCCCTGGGGAAGCTTTGGGCTCCACCACCTACTCTGAGGTAGCTCAGTGGTAAAGAATGTGCCTGCAGTGCAGAAGACCTGGGTTCGATCCCTGGGTTGGGAAGATCCCCTGAAGAAGGGAATGGCTACCCACTCCAGTATTCTTGCCTGGGAAAGCCCATGGACAGAGGGGCTTGGCAGGTACAGTCCATGGGGTCCCAAAGAGTTGGACTCCACTGAACGACTAGCACTTTCACCTATCCTGAGGTTCTTTAGAAATAACTGCCTGTGATGTAAGGTGACGGATGTGTCACTTAACGGATGGATACGTGCTTCTGTAATGTATACGTGTACCAAATCATGACGGACACCTAAAATATCTTACGATTTTGTCGATTACACTTCAACAAAGCTGGGGGATAAAAAAGAACTGTTGCTGTCTCCCTAGACCTATTCCTTCCCATCAGTTTATGACCTCACCCTTTGGACATGATAATTCCATCCTCAGATAATGCAGACAGTCTTAACTAGGTTGGATTCAAGCTATACTCCACCCACCTTGTAGGACCCACTGGCAGGATCCTTTGTTCACTTAGCACTTAGCACAGTCTATCTTAGGTTTGCCTCTATGTGAGGCAATGGAATCTCAAGAATGCATTCACAGGCTTCTGAGTAAGACAGAAAGGCAGCGGAGATGGGGCAGAACTCTGAAGCCCTCTTTCCATGGTCACAAACCAGGGGTTCAGTTCCCTTGTGCTTTTCTGCATGGCTAACATTCAAGGTTGTGAAGAGCAAAGCTGCAATCTTCCTTCTGCAGACTCACTGGTCCCCTAAAGGACTGTGACCAGCTCTGCAACTGTCCATGTAGTAAATGTGTTAAAGCAGGAAACAAACCTTGCTTAGCTAGACTGCTTTGGTGCGTCTCAGTTTTTCCTAACCAGTGATTCCCCAAGGGATTAATTTTAGTTAATGAACACTATCCAGGTCTGTTTCTTCCATACCACTTCCTACCCTTTACCCCAACAGGGACTGATTCCCAACACAGCTTCCAGAGTGGAGGGTTCTGGAGATAGAACTACTGGCTTCCAAAGTAGGGGTTCAGGTCTAGCTTCATGGTTAAGAGCATGGACTCTGAAGATGGAGTGCCAGGTTCAAATTGAGGATCCACTTGTTACTAGTAGGGGGACTGTAAGCACGTTACTAAAGCTCTCTGTGCCTCAGTTTCCTCATCCTTAAAATGGAGTCAATAAAAATGAATTAAAAAAGCGACTATCTGCAAAGCACTTAAAACAGTCAGTGAACAAAGTATTATTATTATTTTTTCCCTTCTCTCTCCACCTGGGCTCTCTCACTTACCCTGAGGATAACACACCAGGTGCTTAAATGTTGGCTTGACGGTAACAAGGAGGCTATTGATCAGTTTGGTGTATATTGCTCTCATATATACCAAAAACCTAGTAAAGAAGTGATCTTCAAACCTAAAGCAATAGTCTTCTATAAAGAAACATTATGAGGGAACAGGCAAAAGTTGAAGAGTGATGCAAAAAATTACCTCACAGGACCGCCAACTACAGAAAGAGCAAAGGGCAAACACAATTATCTCCCCAGGCTCTGTGCTCCCCAAACAGCAGTCAGAAGATTCCTCTACAAAGGGCAATCGTAACCGTAACTGTGTGACCCTGGAGTCTGAGATGGTATCCGGAGACTCCTCCACGGCCAGGACACCATTCTTCCAACACGAGGGGCTATTTTATAAGCCATATCTGTTTGATTCTCTCTTATCACAAGGAGAGTACATGGCAGCCTTTGAGATGAAAGCAAATCTTCATTTTTCACTGCTGCTAAAGAACTTCACAGAAAAGACATGCAAGGTATGAGATGCTATGAGATGACCGGGCGAGGCTCTCGGAAAAGAGGGTGGAGTGGTCCTTTTTCTAGAAAGGCATAAACCTGCTAAAGAAGTTGATGTTATTAATTTATCAGCTTTATTTCTATCAGAATTATGTTCATCTCACATGTAAAAATTTGTTTTGAGCACATATTATGTTCAGAGCCCTATATTAGGTACTGAGGATAAAACAATGCACAAGAAACAATCCCTTCCTCAGTGACCATAAACTCTGGTGTGGAAGACAGTAAACTGTTGATGACAAGTCTGTATGAGACAAGGGATGGTCTATTTCTCATTAACGAACCAGTGAATAGCTATGAGAAAGTACAATGCAGGAAGGCCAATTGAAGAAATATTTATTGTGAGCCCATTTTATGAAATTGACTATGCCAGGAGAAACCAGGAGTGATTGGCAGGATCACTTTGATTCTCATGGATGAGTTTCAAATTCAATTGTAATAGTAATAATATTACTAAATGTTTAAGACATTTATTAAGTGTTTGAAAGTGAAAGCGTTAGTCGCTCTCTCCTGTCTGACTCTTTGCGACCCCATGGACTGTAGCCCACCAGGCTCCTCTGTCCACGCGATTTCCCAGGTAAGAATACTGTAGTGGGTTGCCGTTACCTTCTCCAGGGGATCTTCCCAACCCAGGGATCAAAACCAGGTCTCCTGCATTGGAGGCAGATTCTTCACTGTCTGAGCCACTAGGAAAGACTTAAGTGTTTACTATGTGCCAAACATGGTTATGAGAAGCACTTTAGATCTTTTAACCCCTTTAATGCTCACAAGATACTGAGGTAAATACTATTATCCCATGCTTTATGGCCAAAAAAATAAAGGCTCAGAGAGGTTAAGAAACTTGCCCTATGTTACACATCAAGTAAATACTGAAACAGGGATTGAAACTCTTAACAGTCTAGACCGGGAGTCATTTTTTTAATACGCTCACTACCTTGTCAGACCAGAAGGCCTTCTTCAGACAGGCTTGCCCATTAGCCAAATAGCTCTTACTATACCTCAGCTACCCACTGCCCTCAATATGCCAAAATCTGAGTTGCTTTATACCCAGAGCAATGTTTATCCTCAGTAAAGCTCAAAAGCCCAGTTAGTCACTGCCAAATGAGGCGGAAGACACAGAGGCCCTACCTAATAAAGAAGACCCTCAGGTGTATTGTTACAAAGGAAAGGGAAGGGATGGGGGTGGGCAAAAAAGGAGGAAGGGGCAGCTGAGGAGAAACCCACTTCTGGAAAGTCTCTAAGCTACTCACATGAGCTCAGAGAAGGATCCAGAAAAGAGTAAAAAATCAACTGGAGAAGACTACAAAGTAATACAGCCCATAAGTAAGGGAGAGACACAGAGATAAGGGCTGGACACAAAACCAGGCTGCCCTATTCAATGGAAACCCACCTCACTTAAGTTTATTTCTTCTGCGGAGCCCTCAACCTCTCATTACCCTGTTAGTTTTTACAACAGCTGAAGTGGAGGATGTGAGGATGATGGGCTCTTTTCTGGACACTGAACTTCCAAGTGCCTGTGGGACACTCCAGCAGAGATGCCCCAGGCAGTGGGATGTGTAAGTCAGAGGCTCAAGAATGAGGCCTGGCCTCATTCCAAACCTCCTGGGTCCTCAGCTCCAGCTCTGGCCAAGACACCACAGCACCTTCCTCGGCTTTGGCCATACTCCTTCAGGAGGAACAACTGCTGCAGTTTGGATGGCTACTTTCAAAGATTTTAAAGCGAAGTTCACTCAAAGATCTTGTCTGATTTTGACAAGGATGTACCTGGGTGCTGACACCCCTCACCCACTCCCAAATGCAGTGAGAATTACAGCGGGCAGAGTGGGTGACCAGCCGTGAATCTAACTCTTCTCCACACACCCTCCCCACCAGCCCAAGAATGGGCGGCCAGCGGCCCTGCTTACCCCTGCCCTCAACCAAGTGAGCAACACAAACAAGATTTATATCTCCTGTTCTCCACAGCGTCCCAGACAGAAAAGATGCCAGAAACCTGGCAGGTCATTTCCCAACTTTATTAATTCCTGATAGAATGTGTATTCCATGGATACCCAAAAGCTGGCCAGGAGAGATAACATCAGTACCTGCAAAGGCCATTTGTTACAGTTTGCTTTTCAAAATACCATTCAGTTCTTATATTTCAACATAATACCCAAATTTTTTAAAATTGAGAATTAAAAAGTAAAGATCATGGTCCATCATATCCTCAAGGGAGCAGCTAAGGAAGGTTCTCTCTTTAGGTTCCTTTAGAGAACTTGAGGAAGGCCAGTTTTTGCATTTACAATCTAGACAAGATAGGAAAAATAAAACTGTAGATACGACGTCCTAACTTGGGTTAGGCCAGGGATTTAGAATGGTTATAGGGGTTTAGTGATTTTTTTTTAAAATCTAGGTGCACTCCAAGAAACTAAACAAGAACTGAGCTTGCTTACTAGTCAATGAGTACAAATGTTTACACAGCATGGGTGTGTATTCAGTCCTCAGTCATGTCCAACTCTTTTGTGACCCCAAAGACTGCAACCCTCGAGGCTCTTCCATCCATGGAATTTTCCAGGCAAGAATACTGAAGTGGGTTGCCATTTCCTCCTCCAGGGGATCTTCCTGACCCAGGGATAGAACCCGCACCTTCTGCATTGGAAGGTGGATTCTTTACCACTGAGCCACCTGGGAAGCCACTTGTACATGAGCCTAAGGCAAAACTCTCATTCTTAAATAAATAAATACGTGTAATGCTAAAACAGAAACAAAGTGCAAAAAAAAGTCTCCCCAGTTAGTTGAGCAGAAGCCATCTAAACTAGGGCTTCCAAGGTGGTGCTAGCGGTAAAGAACCCATAGCCAATGCAGGAGACATAAGAGATGTGGGTTTCGTCCCTGGGTCAGGAAGACCCCCTGGAGGAGGGCAGGGCAACTTGCTCCAGTATTCTTGCCTGGAGAATCCCATGGACAGGGGATCCTGGAGGGCTACAGCCCATGGGGTCACAAAGAGTAGAACACGATTGAAGCAACTTAGCATGCACTCACACATCCAAATTAAGAGGTTATGCAAGGTAGTTGAAGAATCATTAGTAATAAATGATTACTGTATAAATGTATACATGTATAAAGCCTGTATAAATGAGGTTATCATCAAGAAAAACACTGAGAGAAACAGAGAGATGGTTTGTCGTGTCTCACAGAAGAGGAAGTTCACATGTTCATACGTACATGAGTACGTGCCCATGTGCACGGGTGTATGCATATAAAACAAGAGAAAAAGAAACTTGGGGCCTACACCATGAGGTCCTAAGCAACCTTTTCACACTGTCCCTCCCACGATCATCATGAGATCCTTTGGTCTCCTTGAGGGTCAGCCCGCTCTCCTCTGTCTGTCCCTCTGTCCGCACCATAATCCTGACCGAGTGTCCTCCCACTGCAACTCTCTTTCTGCAACATAGTGTCCTTCAAGTCCAGCTCAAGTTCCACGATGTCTCACTATCCTTTTCTGACAAGTCCAGCCCAAAGCGTCCTCTCCTCCCTCTATCTTCTTACAATCAGTGTTACCCATTCTTTAAAAAAAAATCCCAACAATATAAAGTCAAACAAAAGTTCCCTTCCAGGTGTTTCAGTTGAGCACCTCCTTTCTCTCACCACTTTCTCTCACCACTCAGGGTGTCTTTCTGAGTCTTTGGGAGTGTCTGATCCCCTCAGCCTAAGGAGAAGTTCTTTACGGCAGGGACTGTGTCTTCCTACCTCATACAAGCCTTCATAGCACAAGACTGATGCTTATGAGCTGATAAACATCTATTGATGTGAATAAGTGGTATCATGCAATGTCAAAGGAAAGTACTGCCTTAGTTACGGGAATATTCTGATTCTAACAAACAAGATTAGGAAAGAGAATTAACCACAGTTATCCTTTCCCTCAGTACCTCCTAGGACAATAATAAGACTGGAGACTTCAGATAAGGTAAGTGTGGAGGTAAATGGAAGAAGGGGCTTAAGTAGGCAAAGACAGACATGGACAGTGGAGAGGCAGACTTCCATGAGGTAGATGCAAGAGAGACAAAGCAAAATCAACCACTGTTCAATAGCAGTCAGCTATGAAGACATACCTGTATTTCCTTGAGCATCTTCTACCTTGTTTGATGAGGACAACAGCAAAGAAGGCCTGGCGAAGTGAGGACCCTGAAGAGATACTTCTTGCTGCAGAGGCATGGTTTTGAGGACCACCCTCCAGTCCACCTGGGTAATATCTGACCTTGATCGAGCATGCCCAGGCTTAAAAGTAGAGGTCTCATCCAATAAGTCATTCACAGAACGAGGTCTGTCTCTCCGACGCTGACAGATGTTGAAAAAATTAAAGGTGGATGCTTCCTTTTGTTCCATCCAGGACAGATTATCTGGGGTCGTTCCCTTCTGGACCATAAACTGTTCTTTGGCAGGGAAGACATTTGGAATTTTGGTGTCTAAGAGTTTGCTCTTACAATGGTCCCAGATCACACCCCCCTGGCCCAGGGAGGTGACATTTCTGATAGCACCATTGTCTATGTTACCGAGGACCTCCCGCCCCACCAGTTCAGGGACTTCTTGGATCCCATAAACCTCCGCTTGCTGCACAGCCTTTTCGAGCTTATTGTCAAAAGTATTAAAGAAATCCTCAGTCACTTCCAAGGCTGGGCTAATATCATCCACTTCCAAAGCTTCCATGTCATAGGCTCCAAGGGGCCAAGGCCTCCTACACTGGTTCAGGAAAGGGCTTCATGAACATTCACCCAACGAGGAGAAGCGTTTTGGGCAACAAAGTTCTGGAAGCAACTGGAAGGAACTTTCATTCAGCTGCCCAGAGCAGGTCAAGCACAAGGGTAGCTGATTTCCCGAACATGAAAAGCATTTTCTAGATGATAACAGTCATCAACAAAGATACTGGGAGACAAATACTCCTTTGAGAGTACTCTTCAGGGAGACCACTGTCAAGACAACAGGAAGTGTTTGTCAAAGCAACGTCACGACCATCTTTGATTTCCTGAAAGAAAATAAACAGAACAACATTGGCACATGGTTCATTGTATTCTACACATACGAATCTCCCAGTTATATCCTCATCTAGACATCTCTTCCATGACAGTCATGCCCAAATGTGGACAACACCCAGAAGTTCTACTGTTAAGAGTACAAGTACACATCTCTACTTTGTGTTAAAACTTACATAGAGCAGCGTGGGACTCCTGATGAGCAGAATTAAAGTCAAGAGCTTTTACTCACACAGAGAAGCCTTTTATAGCAGGTGTGAAAAGACTGCCCTGGCAAATCTCTGTTGATACTGACCTAAAATAGTAAGCAAAAGAGACTAGGAATTCTGTGACTGGACCTTTATCATAATCAGTCTGAAAGTCATAATTGCATGAGTCTTTTCACAAACTTTGAAAGCAATGATGGTTTGATCAGCTCAAAGGTGCAAAGGGGAAGCAGAGAGGAAGAATGGCCCTTCTTCCTCTGAATGTTACTGTGCTATGCTTCCTACGTTTGGATGACGTAATGCCTGAAAGATGACTCTGAACAATTTTTCCAGTCAGCTTGCAAAAAGGTTTCAGTGTTGAAACTCCCCGAGGCTTTGAGGATTGCCTATGTGTAGGTTCGGGAGATTCCCTGGTGGCTCAGATGGTAAAGTGTCTGCCCGCAATGCAGGAGACCTAGGTTCAATCCCTGGGTGGGGAAGAGTCCCTGGAGAAGGAAATGGCAACCCACTCCAGTACTCATGCCTGGAAAATTCCATGGATGGAGAAGCCTGGTGGGCTACAGCCCACGGGGTCACAAAGAGTTGGACACGACTGAGCGACTTCACTTTCACTATATGTAGGTTCAGCCTTGGGGCTGGGCAGAAAGAATCCTAATACTACTTCACTGTCTGAGATACCTAGATCCTCGAGGCCAGGCCGAATGAGAACAGTAATGCTGTCCAATATGGAGGACATTAGCCATACATGGCTATTTAAATTTAACTTTATTAAAAATCAAATAAAGTTCTTCAGTCACACTAGCCACATTTCACATGCTCAACATACACCTTTGTATCTTTACCAAAAAACGAACAAACAAAACAACTAGGTAAGCTCTGTTTTCCTTAACTACTTACAAGTAGATAAACCAGGCAATTAGCAACACCTTTGCAAGCTGCTATAAAGGTACATAAATGTGCTTTTCTCTCTAAAACTGTACAATTTCTGTGGTACATTAAAATCATTTTTAGCACTTAGGCCATGAAATCATTGTATTTACATTAACAGCACTAATCTATATTGCTTAATGTGTAAAGCTAGTATATACAGACTTTTATTTTAAATGTATCAAGGTGTGCAGGTTATAGGAACTTGGTGGCTAACCTCTCGTAAAACTGATAATGACTGTGAATTTATCTACTTTTTAGATTTTGATTTTTATTATGTTGGCAAGGAACTGACTGAAAATCAGTTATAACATTTTTCTAGTTGCAAACAGGGTTTTGTTTGCTGTGTCTATGCTAAGCCTGAGTCTCCTGAATTTTATAGCAGAGTTTTACCACTTCTGTAATTTTGGAACTTGTAATTTTCAGTTTCATCTTGTACACAGAGGCTAAGAAAAAAATATCAAGTAAATCTTAAAAATTTTAGTTCTTTATTGACTAAAATTCTAAATGAACATCATAAAGTATGCTTCCCACTTTAGAGAAGAGACACTAAGGTGCAGAGCACAAAGCTATTTACTTAAGATTCTATTTTGAATATTCCTTTCCTTACCCAGTGCTTAAAATTCAGTCTTTATATATACTAGAAAGCATAAATACCTTCAAATTGACTTTTTTTTTTTTTAAATCAAAATGTCTAGGGATATACTCGTTGTGTTCCCTGCTTTGGTATTTGCAAGCTGGTTCAGTTCAGTTCAGTTCAGTTTAGTTGCTCAGTAGTGTCCGACTCCTTGCGACCCCATGGACCACAGCACACTAGGCCTCCCTGTCCATCACCAACTCCCGGAACCTACCCAAACTCAAGTCCATTGAGTCGGTGATGCCATCCAACCATTTCATCCTCTGTCATCCCCTTCTCCTCCGGCCCCCAATCCTTCCCAGCATCAGGGTCTTTTCAAATGAGTCAGCTCTTTGCATCAGGTGGCCAAAGTATTGGAGTTTCAGCTTCAACATCAGTCCTTCCAATGAACACTCAGGACTGATTTCCTTTAGGATGGATGCGTTGGATCTCCTTGCAGTCCAAGGGACTCTCAAGAGTCTTCTCCAACACCACAGTTCAAAAGCATCAATTCTTCAGTACTCAGCTTTCTTTATAGTCCAACTCTCACATCCATACATAACTACTAGAAAAATCATAGCCTTGACTAGACGGACCTCTGTTGGCAAAGTAATGTCTCCGCTTTTAATATGCTGTCTAGGTTGGTCATAACTTTCCTTCCAAAGAGTAAGTGTCTTTTAATTTCGTGGCTGCAGTCACCAGCTGCAGTGATTTTGGAGCCCCCAAAAATAAAGTCTGACACTGTTTCCACTGTTTTCCCATCTATTTGCCATAAAGTGATAGGACCAGATGCCATGATCTTAGTTTTCTGAACGTTGAGCTTTAAGCCAACTTTTTCACTCTCCTCTTTCACTTTCATCAAGAGGCTCTTTAGTTCTTCTTCACTTTCTGCCATAAGAGTGGTGTCATCTGCATATCTGAGGTTATTGATATTTCTCCCAGCAATCTTGATTCCAGCTTGTGCTTCATCCAGCCTAGCCCTTCTCATGAGGTACTCTGCATATAAGTTAAATAAACAGGGTGACAATATACAGCCTTGACAGACTCCTTTTCCTATTTGGAACCAGTCTGTTGTTCCATGTCCAGTTCTAACTGTTGCTTCCTGACCTGCATAAAGATTTCTCAAGAGGCAGGTCAGGTGATCTGGTATTCCCATCTCTTTCAGAATTTTCCACAGTTTATTGTGATCCACACAGTCAAAGGCTTTGGCATAGTCAATAAAGCAGAAATAGATGCTTTTCTGGAACATATAACCACCACTGGCCAGCACTGCTGGTTTGCGGAACATTTCATCCCAATGCATTCTAAATTTGTAAACTTGTAGACAAGGTAGGGGCCTTTGAGATCATCCTTGCAACCCCAATCTTCCACAGAAAGGGACATTGAGGTCCAGAGAGAATAAGAGGTCCCAAGGATACTTCGAATGCAATGCCTCATTTAATCCCTCATTAAGGGCAGTAACAACTCAACTTGAGAACCACTTCAGTGCTGTTTACCCAGGAATTCTAGAAACCACTCATCTACCCATCCATTCATGATTCATTAAGGTCATGACAGATAAAAGATGCTGACGACGGAAAGATGAATCAAATACACTCTGGCCCTAGACTCGTGGTCTATCATGATGAGCCTAAGAAAATAAGTCCAAAACACTTCCTTGATAGAGAATGGAAACAGATTTGGTGGGCGAAGGAGGGAGGGGGTCACTTGACAGCAAGGGTGAGGGAGAGATTAAGGATATGTCCTTTGAGTTGAGCCTAGAAAACTTAGATGGTATTTGCCAGGATAGCTCGGAAGAAATTAGGAAGAGTAAATCACCTTTTGGTTAGCAAGGGATTTTCAAGTTCATTATATAAAATGACTTTTCATAGGCAGTGGGGTGAGCAATACAGTGGAGTATAGCAAGCAAGCTAGCAGATCTAGAGTCAGATCTAGCTCCAAATCCTAATTCTGTCTCACTCTAGCTATGTAATTTGGGGTAAGATTCCCTGACCCACCCCTATTCCAACCCAAGTCCTTGGAACTAATCTGTTCTTCCTATTCTAGGAATTTCATTTTTGGTGCTTTCCACTGCTTCTGTCCAGAACCTACAAAGCTATTTTCTTTGTTTTCTGATGTAAACATGCATTAATCGTACTCTTCACCATGTACCCCAGGATTTCCAGGCCACTCTTCCTCTCCTCATTCCTCCACTTAGTCACACAAGCCTTTCAGTTCCTCCTCCAAGGTTTACCTTTTGGATCTCCAGGCCTGCACTCGGGCTGATCCCATTGCCAGAGGAGTTATGCCCTCCTGGACTCTTTCGCCCATCACATCAATGCCTAATCATCTTTGAGGGTCCAACCTAACACCAAGTGACAAACCCGCACTCTCTAAAGAGGGCCACAACAATAGTTCCTATCCCACGTGCTTTTCTGTAACGAGAACTTGCTACTTCCCCATCAGAGAGAGTGTTTACATTTCCTCTCCTGAGAATGTGGGCAAGGCTTGTGATGTTTTGATCACTAGTGTGTGGCAGAAATGATACTGAGCCCATTGGAGGTGCAGCCCTGAATGGGCCTGGCAGCTTCCTCTTCCTATTTCTTGGAGCTCTAAGCCAATTAGACAGAAAGTCCAGGCTACTCTGCTGGAGGGAGAGGCCAAGTGTTAGAGCACAGAGGCACCAGACACATGAGGGAAGAAGCTGTCTTGAATGGCAGCCTAATTGAGCTCTTTGATGATTCTAGCCCCAGTCAGTATCATGATCCCAAGAGAGAATTTTCCAGCTGAGTCTAGTCATCCCAGACCCATGAGAGAAAATAAATTGTTTTAAGACACTAAATTTCAGAGTATTTTGCCACACTACAAACAATCATCAGGACTCATCACTTCCTTAGGGAAGCATTCTTTGGTGTCCCAGACTAGGTTAAATGTCCTTGTTTAAGGATACAAGGGCCTTGGTTCAGAAGAGCACCAGCATTTCTGTAAGTTATACACACGACATCCATAATTACTAGTTTCGATGTCAATATCCACTCAGACAGCAATTTTGTTCACCTATGGGCCCCCTAAACACAGTTGAGGTTCAACAAAGTATTTGTTGAATAAATGAATGACAGGAAAGGAGCAGGGCACAACATTTGAAGAAAGACATAGCCTCAGGACATGACACACTGATTAGAACCAGTCGTGTCCAACTCGTTGACACCCTGAATTCTCCAGGCCAGAATACTGGAGTGGGTAGCCTTTCCCTTCTCCATGGGATCTTCCCAACCCAGGGATCAAACCCAGGTCTCCCGCATTGCAGGAGGATTCTTTACCAGCTAAGCCATAAGGGAAGCCCAAGAATACTGGAGTGGGTAGCCTATCCCTTCTCCAGCAGATCTACCTGGCTCAGGAATCAAACTGGGGTCTCTTGCATTGCAGGCAGATTCTTTATCAACTGAGCTATAAGGGAAGCCATTTTAAACAATTAAATAATAATAAATAAATAAAATAATTTTTGAATGGCTAACTTTAGAATCATGACATTGTTTTCCTTTCCTCTTTTTCTTTTGTCAGTACTCAGGAAAGGAGGAGGGCACAGCCTTTAAAAGAATGACACAGCCTGAGAACATGACACGCTGATTGGAACCAATTAGGGCCGAGATGGCAGACCTTGTCAACTTCCACTAGACCGTGAGCCTCGGTATACACTCACTGTAACATGGTGACGATGACAACAAAGACGTGTGCTCAGTCATGTCCAACTCTTTGTGACCCCATGGACTATAGCCCGCCAGGCTCCTCTGTCCACGGGATTTTCCAGGCATGAATACTAGAGTGTGTTGCCATTACACCCTCCAGGGGAATTTCCTGACCCAGGGATTGAACCTGCATCTCCTGCACTGGCAGGCAGATTCTCTACCACTGTGCCACCTGAGAAGCTCTCAGTTGTAACATATCAGCATGCTAAATGACACCCCTACAAGCACCATGACAGTTCCAAGGCCAACCATGAAGGTCAAAAAGTGGACAGTGGCCCAGTCCCCAAAGTTCCCACCCCTTCCCCAAAATAGCTGGAACACTCCTCCCACTCAATAGCCTATGAAACTTCCCATCCCTATAAAAACTGACAACTCCATATCCTGGTGCCTCTCTTGACTTCTGAGATGATTCACACTCTGTCTACAGAGTATGTTATCTCCCGGAATAAACCCTCTTTCACTTTACTATGGCTCTCTCTTGAATTCTCTCCTCTGTGAAGGCAAGAAGCCACACTTGGTGGCCATCACAGGGACTAGGATGTGACCATCCTCTCAAGTCCCAGTCTCTTTCCTGAAATAGTCCCTCTCACTGACAGCCCTCTCATCACATAATGATTATCTCTAGCAATAAATAATAGAGGTACTGCTTTAACAACTGCCAAAAAAATTACCCTTTAGTGTAATAAATGAATTAACATGAGAGATACAGCTTTTTGACTGCATTTGCACAGTATAAATTAAATAGCTAAAAAGAATTTGAGAGCTGCAGTGATTTATTCATTCCATAAATACTTACTGAAGCAACTACTGTGTTCTAGGCACTGGTGATACAACAGTGAACAAGCCAGACATAAATCCTGTCCTTATGGAGCTTTTATTCCAGTGGTCAAAGTGAATCAAAGTGTTACTCACTCAGTTGTGTCTGACTCTTTGTGACCCTGTGGACAGTAGCCCACTAGGCTACTATGTCCATGGGAATTCCCAGGCAAGAATACTGGAATGAGTTATAATTCCTTTTCTAGGGGATCTTCCCGACTCAGGGATCAAATCCAGGTCTCCCACATTGCAGGTGAATTCTTTACTGCCTGAGCCACCAGGGAAGTCCCATATTCTAGTGGAGCACTTACTATTTAGACACTGTTCTAAATGCCTTCAATGTCTTTGCTGTTGTCATTCAGTCACTCAGTTGTGTCCGACTCTCTGTAACCACATGGACTGCAGCATGCCAGGCTTCCCTGTCCTACACCAACTCCTGGAACTTGCTCAAATTCATGTCCATCAAGTCGGTGATGCCATCCAACCACCTCATCCTCTGTTGTCCCTTTCTCCTCCTACCTTCAATCTTTCCCAGCATCAGGGTCTTTTCTAATGAGTCGATTTTTCACATCAGGTAGCCAAAGTATTGGAGTTTGAGCTTCAGCATCAGTCCTTCCAATGAATATTCAGGATTGATTTCATTTAGAATTGACTGGTTTGATCTCCTTGCAGTCCACTGGACTCTCAAGAGTCTTCTCCAACACTACAGTTCAAAAGTATCAATTTTTCAGCTTTCTTTATGGTCCAACTCTCACATCTATACATGACTACTGGAAAAACCATAGTTTGATTAAGCAGACCTTTGTTGGCAAAGTAATGTCTCTGCTATTTAATATGCTGTCTAGGTTGGTCATAGCTTTTCTTCCAAGGAGCAAGCATCTTTTAATTTCACGGCTGCAGTCACCATCTGCAGTGATTTTGGAGCCTAAAAAAATAAAGTCTGTCACTGTCTCCACTGTTTCCCCATCTATTTCCCATGAAGTGATGGGACCAGATGCCATGATCTTCGTTTTCTGAATGTTGAGCTTTAAGCCAACTTTTTCACTCTCCTCTTTCACTTTCATCAAGAGGCTCTTTAGTTCTTCTTAGCTTTCTGCCATAAGGATGGTGTCATCTGTGTATCATATTCATGGAAATTAATAGGTAGAATGGGGGTTACCAGGGGCTAGGGAAGGAGGTAAAAGGGAGTTGTTGTTTAATGGGTATAGAGTTTAAGATTTGCAAGATGAAAAGTTCTAGAGATGTGTTTCACAGCAATATGAATATAAATACTATTGACCTTAAAATGATTACAATGGTAAACTTTATGTTTGTTTTTTTTTAACCATGACTTAAAAACAAGCAGAGGGCCACCTTTTCTAGTGGGCTGCGGTTCAGAAGATCTAATTCCTGGCCTAGGAGATCTAGTCCAGCCCCCTGAGGAGAGGAGGCTGACGTCAGGAGTGACAACTATGGGTCTCAGTACGAAGAAAGGAGCTGCAGCTGCTTCAGTTACCAGCAATGGGACTCCGGTAAATTACCTCATCTTCCTAATCTCAATCTTCACATTTGCAAAATCAGCAAGTTAACATAAATTAACTTTAAATTTAACTTTAACTCTCCTAAAATATCAACAGCTGAGGGAATTAAACAGGACAACCCATGGCATGGTTCCCAGCACACAGTATGTGAATGTTGCCATTGTCCAGTCGCTCAGTCATGTCCAACTCTTTGTGACCCCATGGACTGCAGCACATCAGGCTTCCCTGTCCTTCACTATCTCCTGGTAACAGCCTAAAAGTCCTCACTCTCCGAACCCCACCCCCCACCCTTCAAAACACACACACACACACACACACACACTGGCCTCCCTGCTGGTTCTCTGACTTGCAGACATCTTCTCCTCTCAGGGTCTTTGCACTGGCTGACCCGTTCCTCGCCCCTGTTCCATACCAACATGGTCAACTCTCTTTTTAAGTGACTGTTCATGTCACCTTCTCAATGAGGCCTGCCCTGACCATCCTATTTTAAATTACAACATGTGTCTCTACCCTGGACTTCTGATCTTCTTTACTCTGTGGGGGTTTTTTAGTAAATTTTAAATTTTAGAACATATTGAGATTTACATAATTATTGCAAAAACAGTACAATGAGTTTGCATATACCCCACACCCCATGTCCTCCATGTAACATCTTGCATTAATATGGTATGTTTATCACAATTAATGAACCAATATTAATATATCATTGTTAACTAAAGTTCACACTTTGTTCAGATTTCCTCAATTTTGCCTGATATCTTTTTCCTGTTCCAGGATCCTGATCAGGGTAAGACATGGCATTTAGCTGTCAAGTCTCTTTAGCCTTCTCTTGGCTGTGACAGCTTCTCGGGCTTTACTTGTTTCTGATGACTTCAACAGTTTCGAGGAGTACTGGTCAGGTATTTCACAGGCTATCCTTCAACTGAGATTTGGTTGATGGTTTTCTTGTGATGAGATTAGGGTTGTATGTTTTGGGGAGAAAAACCAGAGAGGTAAGGTGCTATTCTCATCATATCATAGGAAGAGTAGATACCATCAACATGACTCACTACTGCTTACATTAACCATGATCACATGGCTGCAACCTTTTTACATCTACCATCCTCTACTGTACCACTCAATTGAATAATTATTTAATATCTAGTGTTTCTCCCTCCTCATTAAAGTGAAAGCTCCTCAAGGGCAGGAATTGATACTTATTTTGTTCACTCATGTATCCCAAGTACATTAGAGAAATACCTGACACACACACACAAAGCACTAAATAGATGCATGTTGCATGAACACATTGTTATTCCTTTACAGGACGTTCATGGCCCTTCATGACCCATCTACCTCTTTATTTTGTTGTTCCCAGCTAACACTCACCTTGCTGTTTTATTTCTCCATGCTTTGGCCCAAGCTGGGCAACGTTCCAAATTGCTCAGGCTCTCAGAACACCCTGGGTTTGCCACAACGTACTGAATGCTCAACAGTCCTCTCTTGATCCCACTCTACATTCCAAGTACTTGACAGCTGGCACATGATGTCTTATTGACCCTCTTATATAATCTCTATGTCTTCAACCTTCGGTGCTCCATGTTCCAACTTTTCTCCCCTTGGAATTTTTCTTTTCCCTAGGATGTATAGTCCTCAAATTCACTATACAAGGGTCTAATGCCAAGTTTAGTCTCTATAAGTGAACACCTCTTACTAGCTTGCCTCATCTGGTTTTGAGATTAATTAAAAATAACACATTCAGACAGATCAAAGTAGGGAGAGTACTTTCCTCTGACAAAGTGAACTGAGTGAAACCACCGTGGCAGTGCAGTCTGATTTGCTTCTACATAAAACTGGAAATCAGGAGCTAAGCAGAACTGAGTTCTAAATCTGGTTCAACCACACATGTGCTGGGTGGCCTCCGGCAAACTGTTTATACTCCTGGGCGCCTTACTCAGTTACCTGCATCCAGTAACATTGCTAATATCAAACTGCTTCACGTGTGGATCATTCTCTAGGTAGCTGTTTCGATTTCAACACACTTTTTTTAAAAAATGTAAACAGCTGTATAATTATGGAGCCCTCCACCAGACCTCACCCAAACAGCCATGTGCTCCTGGTCTCTCCTGGGAAAGACATGTCAGCCCAGCAACAGCAACATCAGCAACCAACTATTTATAGCATCCTGCATTTCAGCCAACTCAATGATCTACAGACATTTTATCTTATTTTTATAAAGAATACTCTTTCTGTAAAGCGCTATTTCCCCAGCATGACAGGTTGAGAGACTGAGGTCCATTTGTCAAGTGTGGTCATAAACACTCAACCCAAGAATCCCATGCAGGCATCCCAATGTAACAGGATGTGGTATCAGTATACTGCTATTTCCTAACAAGGAAATCTGCCGTTTACATGCTCATTAGGCAAGGCTAATTAGCAGGATGAATACAGCAGTCCTCCCACACAGAGGCAGAAGCAGATATGAGTAATAATACCAGTCTGGCCCACACAGACAGGCCACATCTCCCAAGTTGGATGGTAAAAATGAGGACTTCCTCCCACTTGACTAAATGGCTTGTATTCAGAATGTAATGAGTGCTCAAGAGGCTGGGGCACGTAGTTTTAGAAGCAGCTGGACTATGAAGAAAAATGCAATGCTAAAGACACCCTGGATAAACAGTTTCTGCCAATTCATCCTCAAATATGAGAAACAAGGGCGATTATAAGAATGATCAGCACATGTGGCTCTCACATGGTCTTCACTTTGGTTAAGGCCACAGCTGATCGGAAATCTCCTGCAAGTTACATAATGTAAAGGCTCCACCACAAAAGGATCTGACCCTAGTAAGGATGTTTCCGGGCGATCAGGCTACAAGAGGTTAAGCTCTGTTATAAAGACATGTAATGTGAGCATGTTGATGGAGCACAGGCAAGCCAGGAGCAGCAGATAAGGAAATGGTGCTGGTGTGGACCTCAGAAGAAGAAGAGTTCAGAGGTCTTTCAGGGGACAAGGACAGGTAGAAACACAGATGGAATTAAATGGCTACATTTATCTAAGTTTCAATAAATGAGAAGTGTATTGATGGGCAATACATAAGGAACATACCATTTAAAAATATAATTTTATAGTGTTTTTCCCAGTTCTGAAGGTAATAAACACTCATAAAAACCCTGGAAAATACTGACAGGTGTGCAAAAGAAACAAAAATCAGTCATGACCTCAGAACTCAGAGAAAACAGGGTTTTTTTAAAATCTAACTGGACATCAAACAACAGACTGGTTCCAAATAGGAAAAGGAGTACGTCAAGGCTGTATATTGTCACCCTGTTTATTTAACTTACATGCAGAGTACATCATGAGAAACGCTGGACTGGAAGAAGCACAAGCTGGAATCAAGACTGCTGCGAGAAATATCAATAACCTCAGATATGCAGATGACACCATCCTTATCGCAGAAAGTGAAGAGGAACTAAAAAGCCTCTTGATGAAAGTGAAAGTGGAGAGTGAAAAAGTTGGCTTAAAGCTCAACATTCAGAAAACGAAGATCATGGCATCTGGTCCCATCACTTCATGGCAAATAGATGGGGAAACAGTGGAAACAGTGTCAGACTTTATTTTGGGGGGCTCCAAAATCACTGCAGATGGTGATTGCAGCCATGAAATTAAAAGACGCTTATTCCTTGGAAGAAAAGTTATGACCAACATAGACAGCATACTGAGAAACAGAAACATTACTTTGCCAACAAAGGTTCGTCTAGTCAAGGCTATGGTTTTTCCAGTGGTCATGTATGGATGTGAGAGTTGGACTGTGAAGAAAGCTGAGCACTGAAGAATTGATGCTTTTGAACTGTGGTGTTGGAGAAGACTCTTGAGAGTCCCTTGGACTGCAAGGAGATCCAACCAGTCCATTCTGAAGGAGATCAGCCAAGGGATTTCTTTGGAAGGAATGATGCTAAAGCTGAAACTCCAGTACTTTGGCCACCTCATGCGAAGAGTTGACTCACTGGAAAAGACTCTCATGCTGGGAGGGATTGGGGGGCAGGAGGAGAAGGGGACAACAAAGGATGAGATGGCTGGATGGCATCACTGACTCAATGGACATGAGTCTGAGTGAACTCTGGGAGTTGGTGATGGACAGAGAGGCCTGGTGTGCTGCAATTCATGTGGTTGCAAAGAGCCGGACATGACTGAGTGACTGAACTGAACTGACTATTTAATTGAAATAAGATTATATATACAGTTTGGGCATATGATCTGTTTAGATATATGCTCAAAAATCAAATACCAATAAACAACTAACCTTGAAAAGAAAAAAACCTGCCCGAGTGTGCTGTGTCCAGCAAGACCTATAGCCTGGCACCAGGCCCCTGTTGACTGAACTCTCTTCCACTGAGTCCAGGGACCTCCTCACTACACCACCACTAGCTCCCTCACTGCAAAGCCCTGACCTGCCCTGAGCCTGTCAACCAGCCCCTCCTCAAACCTTTCCTCCTCAGGATTCACAGGCACTGAGGTCTCTGTTTCCCTCCTTCTTCTACCCTCCCCTTCTTGGTTCCATCTTCTGCCTTTCCTTACTGGTCTCCTCACCTCAACTCTCTTCTCTGATCATGGCCACATGTACTGCTCAGGTTGTAAGACATTTTTACCTGACTTATCCTCTGGCCAAATGAAGTTCAACTTGTCTCAAGCCAACTCAGTGATTCACTCAATGGTTATTTGCTGACTGCTCACTATGGGCTGTGTGCCGTCTAAGTTACTGGCGAGACAGAAGCAAATACAACCCTTCAGTACAGCTCCCGCTGATGATGGCACAACTCTCTAATCTAGGCCTTTCAGTCTGGGACTAGCTTGCTCTCCAACTTTCCACTTCGCTTTCGTAAGACATTCTTTTCCTCCAAACTGGAATACTACTGCTCAAATGTTAGGCTTTCCCAACTCGAACACTTTGCTTACAATTTTCTCTGAGGTATCATCTCCCACCTCTACCTACTGAAATTCCATCCACTCTTCAAGCTCAATTGGCACCTCTTTCACAAGCTTTCTTTTATTCCTGACCCTAAAACGGTCTGCTCTTTCTTCAACCATCTACAGAACGTCTTTGGTACCACGCCCACAGCTTACATTGCACAGTGCCTGTTCTTTCTGAAATGAGGTGATAAACTATCAAAAGCATATTTTGTGCCAAGTACATTGCTTAGTACTTTATATGTGTAAGCTTCACCATGTTTAAAGTGGTACCATTATTCCCATTTTTACAGATGAGGAATCTGAGGTGCAAAGATACCAAGATTCCTGCAGTCACACGCCTACCCTACTGGACATACAGCAACTTGAGAACAGCAATTCTACCCCATTGCATGTTTATAACCCTCAATGGACCTAACACTATGGCTAATACACAACGTGTATGTGTGTGTCTGTTGGGGGCGGGGAGGGGGGCGGGGTTCAGTCACTCAGTCGTGTCTGACTCTTTGCAGCCCATGTACTATAGCCTGCTGCACTCCTCTGCTCATGGGACTTTCCAGGCAAGAATACTAGAGTGGGTTGCCATTTCCTACTCCAGGGTATCTTGCCGACCCAGGGATTGAACCCATGTCTCCTGCTTGGCCAGCGGATTCTTTACCACTATGCCACCTCAGAAGCCCAGTACACAGTGGGTGCTCAGTAAATACTGGCTGAATGAACAACTACATGAAGTCTGTTTTCAAAGTACTGACATCTATACATATAAACAGCACTCTGGTTTTCTGGCAAAAATATATTTTAATTCATAAGCTCATCTAAGTAAAATCTGACATGATTTCCAAAACACTGACTTGAGCTTTTACATTTTTTTCTTGGTTAGAAAAAGCTTCCAAGCTATTAAAACGGGGTTTAAAAATAACATGGCAAAGGTCAGGTAGCAGAGACCTCATTCAGACATTTTATGAAAACAAAAGCACCTATGCAACACTTAGGAATTACTCTGAGAACCACTCCAAATTCATAGTTCAGCTGGTCAAATTTCCCAGTGATTTAGAGCTCAAGCTCTTTCTAATACCAGGAAGGACACGTTCCCTTTGAAATACCCTCAGGCAATCAACCTAAAGCATTTTCCAGTCCATCTCTGTGATTATTGTTTGTCACTTGCAAAAATCATTGAGACATGTGACACCCCAAGGTATTTTCCCAGAAAGCAAACGAAATGTAAGTATGGCATTTCAAATTTCCAACTGCTCTGTTCTTGAAGGCAGTAACGTTATTATGCCCCAATGTCAACCACTGGATTGGAAAGCTAAGGCTTCTGATTCAGAAGCCCATTTTCATAAAACCAAAATGTCCTGGTTTTAGCAACAAAACAGACACAAACTTCAGTTACTTAAGTGTCTAAAAATGCAGACTCAATGTTTTTCATTTCCCTTTACCTCCATGGCAGGAAATAGTGATTAAAAAAACATACAAAGGAACCACTCAAATTATCTTCATCCTAGGACTGAGGTGAAGAAAGTGACAAGTTCCATCATAAAAACCATATGCACTAGAGTCAGCCTCCAACTGCAGCAAGGAATCATTGACTAGTACAAGGGGGATGAGATGGCTGGATGGCATCACCAACTTAATGGACATGACTTTGAACAAACTCCAAGGGACAGTGGATGACAGAGGCGCCTGGGCTGCTGCAGTCCACGGGGTCGCAAAGAGACGAACATGACTTAGCCACTGAACAACTGCAACGTGGGGGCACCGTCTCAGCTAAACCAGCTGGCACGAAACCTCCATGACGAAGGCAACGGCCCGCCAAGGATATCACTGAGACCCAGCTGTGCAAGACACCCTAAAAGCTAGGGAAGTAGCTTTCTAGATTAGCCTCTGTAGATTTAAAGATGTCATCAGCTCAAACAACCTATTTGACTTCATTGAGAGTAACTGTCTTCATGTGCATGGTTTAGTGCGTGGTTTATAAATCACTTGATAAGCTTCTTGATAAAATTTTGTAGTAATCTCAACA
This sequence comes from Bubalus bubalis, assembly GCF_019923935.1. Lineage (NCBI taxonomy): Eukaryota > Metazoa > Chordata > Mammalia > Artiodactyla > Bovidae > Bubalus > Bubalus bubalis. Next base: position 148,488,238 of record NC_059158.1, read on the forward strand.
AAGAGAGGTAAGTAGAGAAGCAGGATTATTTTTTAGGGATGATGAAAGAGACCAAAATACCTCACCTATTGTCAGTCGAAGGCCCCATGGGAAAGAAAAAGAAGTTCCTGTAATCCCTGTCTAATTACTGAGTACAAGTTCAACTACCTTTTAAATCACCTTAAATCACTCAGGGCCCCTAATGCTAGAAGGACCATAAACAAGGACTAAGTAAGTTGAATTCAATCCATGAGCCACCCAGTTTTGAGTCTGTTTGATGGAACAGAGGTGTAGCAACAGGAAGAACACACATTGCTGACACCAGGAGAGGGCTGATGGCTCAGCACTGCCTTCTAAGCTGAATGACCTCCAGTAAGTCAGGCTCACTCAGGACTTCTTGGCCCTTCTTATCTGCAAAGTTGAAATCCTGCCAATGCCTGTATCCCTCAAAGCATCTCTCCATTAGAGAGTTGTAATGCACAAATGCAGATAATATATGTGAAATTTTTGTAAAATCTAAAACAATTACTATTCCTATTAGAAGCTAGTAGATTCCTAAACACACAAACATTTATACTCAACAAGCACTCACAGAGGATGGACCAAGTATCCAAACACTATGTTAGATGATACTATGGTCACAAAACACAGCTTCTGCCCTCAAAAAGCTTGTGGGGAAACACAACAAAACCAAGTATAAAAAGCACTCTAACGGAAGTATACAAAAGGTGTCACAAGAACATAAATAAGAATCATCACAAATCAAGGGACAATAAAAGGTCTTAAGTGACAAAACACAATTAAATCACATAATAACATGTATACAGAGATGACTTCAGCTAAAAGAAACCAAAGACAAAGGAAACAAATGTACAAACAAAACTAATCAGACCTGCTCTAGAAATGATGCTGCTTCTGGCATGAAGCTGTCAACTTACCGGAATATCTTGAAACATCCCACCAAAGGGTGAGCTCAACGCGAACTCGCCACTGCACAAATGGGAGGCATACATGCAGAGTGCTTCCTCACAAGCTGCCCAAGTCTATACGACCCATGGGAACATCCCTGGCCAAGAGAAGCCTCTGCTGGGTGGCTGAGATGTCATGAGAAATGAATCCATGCCTCACTTCCTGTTGACTTAATTTCTTAGGTCACCACAGCTGATTAGCAGAAGGGAGAATACTCACCACTTTAACCTTTAAAGCAACAACCAGCTTATATGTGAGCACGTATTCACAGAACTGGTTCCTCTGGGCATTTAGGGTGAATGTACACGAGAAGTAATTATCTGATTTTTTTTTCTTTCCTCGGTACACTTGAACCTGCTTAAATATGAGCCCAGATCTTTGTTAAATGGCACCCAGAGAGTACCAGACCCACAATAAGGTCTAAGCAGACGGTGACTCACTTCTTATTTGAAAGGATGGAGGTACCCAGTGATGATGGGCTGCTTCCACAACTTCTCCCTCCCTTTTGGACTCAATTTTTGACAATGACCTTGGTTGGCTACCTAGCAGCCTCTTACCAATTCTCTCAGGAAACAAATGAGGCTGCCAAAAGCAGACAAAACATTGTCTTTGACCCTCAAAGATAAGGACAAGGCAAGGTAAAAATAAGAAAAGTCTTTGCTATTTTACTAAGTACAACACATAGGCCAAAAAATTCTCTGTCCATCATATAGACAGAGGAAAAGTTTACAAAGTATGAAAAGGAAGAACACTAAAAACTACATTTTCATCTCTAAATCTTGGTTTAAATTTCTCTTATTATGGACCATTGGGCTTCCCAGGTGGCTCAGTAGTAAAGAATTCACCTGCCGACACAAGAGACCTGGGTTTGATCCCTGGGTTGGGAAGATGCCCTGGAGGAGAGCATGGCAACCCGCTCCAGTATTCTTGCTTGGAGAATCCCATGGACAGAAGAGCCTGGCGGGCTACAGTCCATGGGGTCACAAAGAGTCAGACATGACTGAGCATGCACACATGCATAGACTATTATCATTGGTATGAAATGGACTTTTACGAAACAAGTCTGCAATGCCAAAACCCTCTGAAGCTGAATTCTGGAGCTCTGATTGGCCTATTTCTCTGACTGTTTTGATCTGACATTAGGATGATAAGCTTACGGTAGTTGGGATTCAAATAGTTCCCCAGCATCGGAAATGACTACTACTAAAGTCTTCAAAAATGCCCTGAAGAGGACTCCTTCAGTGTAGATGGACATACTTTAAATGTGGAAGGGTGTATTTAACCAAAAGTTTAAAAAACTATATAGAGTTCTTACAGCTCCTATGCCAAGACCAAGATTTAAGTCGTTGTAACATTTACTGAGCACTTCAGTTCAGTTTCAGTTCAGTCACTCAGTCATGTCCGATTCTTTGTAACCCCATGGACTGCAGCATGTCAGGCCTCCCTGTCTATCACCAACTCCTGGAGTTTACTTAAACTCATGTCCATGGCGTCGGTGATGCCATCCAACCATCTCATCCTCTGTCATCCCCTTCTCCTCTTGCCTTCAATCTTTCCCAGCATCAGGGTCTTTTCCAATGAGTCAGTTCTTCTCATTAGGTGGCCAAAGTATTGACGCTTCAGCTTCAGCATCAGTCCTTCCAAAGAATATTCAGGACTGATTTCCTTTAGGATGGATTGGTTGGATCTCCTTGCAGTGCAAAGGATTCTCAGCAGTCTTCTCCAACACCACAGTTTAAAAGCATCAATTCTTCAGTGCTCAGCTTTCTTTATAGTTCAACTCTCACATCCACACATGACTACTGGAAAAAAAGTACTATTGAACACTTACTAAAGTGATTATGAGAAGCCTTGTATCTTCATTATGCTGTTAAATCCTCCCAGCAACCCTACTGGAGAGCTGCTGCTATTATTATTATTACCACTTTACAGATAAGGGACTTGAGATTTAAAGAAATGCAGTAGTACCTTATCCAAGCTAATATGGTCAGTAAGTGAGTGGAAACCAGCCTCTAAAATGCACATACCAGCCAGTAGAACAACAGCAAACTAATTACCTTGAGATAACACAGCTAGAATTTTACACATAAGGTACTTTGAATGTTCATTTCAAACAGTAAGAACTTTAATAATTATTTTTAAATCTTTCTATTTGTGTATCCCACAACTCAGAAAGTTAATTGCTAAATATACTTAATTTACCAAAAAAAAAAAAAAATCACCTCTGTACTATTTCTGTATCACTGTAAATTCTCTAAGGGAATGGTGGATGAGAGGTGCCTGAACAAACAGAATAAAAGGCTGTTCTAACTAGCTAACCTCAATTCTCTGAAGTGACCTTGGACATACTGCTTGGAATGTCTGCAAGGGTATAATAACTGTGACTCCATTTTGGCCAAACAAGTGCTTTCAAAAATGTTTACATAGTCCTAATTGCCCTAACCTTTCACTAATGTTTACCAAAGACATCATTTTTCATTTAGCCAATAAATAGAAACACTTGTAAAAATGTTTGCTTTAAAAAAAAAAAAAAACTAACCCTGCAAATAAGTGTTTCTGTCAAAAGAATTGAAAGGAATATTTTCAAGTTAGATGTGACTATAGGTAATTTAAACATGCTTCAGCTATTAAGGCACTTCCAAATAAACTAAAACTAACTAAACTTTTTTTTTGGGGGGGGGGTGACAGGTACATAAAGGGACAAATACCAGTATATATGGGATTCAAACAAAATAACAAAGTTGACCCACAACTTTCAGTCTTGTTTCTTAAGATGACATGCCCAGGTTTCATATGACCCCACTACAGTGAAAATACAGATACAATATCTGACCTTTTAGCGAAGGGTAATCACTTTTGGACCACAAGGTCTGGAATGAGAAGACCTGAGTTTGAAGCATCCATGCACCACTACTACTTGTCAAGTCATTTGCACCTGAATTCTAGTTCTTTCAATGTAGGTCAAATAAGGATTCCTGTCCTACCTCCTTCAAAGATTGTTTTGGAGTGCAAATCAAATGACATAATGTAAGTGCTTTGAGAACTCAAAAGCAGGGTACAGGATACTGACAGATGTCATCTGGATGGTACCAGGGAAAAGGTCACCACAGTCTCTTTGATCTCCTCCCATTACAAACCAACAAACTAGTGGAGAGAGTGGTGACAGCAATCAGTTTTGGAAGCTCTGAGATAAGGTTTTAATTTACTCAAGGGTTCCTCCTGCACTATTCAGGCATCATTAGTTTCTGTACTTTCTGGTGGTCTTAGAGTAGAAGGATTCACTAGGACAAGATTCAGTTCAGTTCAATTCAGTCGCTCAGTCATGTCTGACTCTTTGCGACCCCGTGAATCGCATCACGCCAGGCCTCCCTGTCCATCACCAACTCCCAGAGTTCACTCAAACTCACTTCCATCGAATCAGTGATGCCAACCAGCCATCTCATCCTCTGTCGTCCCCTTCTCCTCCTGCCCCCCAATCCCTCCCAGCATGAGAGTCTTTTCCAGTGAGGCAACTCTTCGCATGAGGTGGCCAAAGTACTGGAGTTTCAGCTTTAGCATCATTCCTTCCAAAGAAATCCCAGGGCTGATCTCCTTCAGAATGGACTGGTTGGATCTCCTTGCTATCCAAGGGACTCTCAAGAGTCTTCTCCAACACCACAGTTCAAAAGCATCAATTCTTCGGCACTCAGCGTTCTTCACAGTCCAACTCTCACATCCATACATGACCACAGGAAAAACCATAGCCTTGACTAGACAGACCTTTGTTGGCAAAGGAATGTCTCTGCTTTTGAATATGCTGTCTAGGTTGGTCATAACTTTCCTCCCAAGGAGTAAGCGTCTTTTAATTTCATGGCTGCAGTCACCATCTGCAGTGATTTTGGAGCCCAAAAAGATAAAGTCTGACACTGTTTCCACTGTTTCCCCATCTATTTCCCATGAAGTGATGGGACCAGATGCCATGATCTTCGTTTTCTGAATGTTGAGCTTTAAGTCAACTTTTTCACTCTCCACTTTCACTTTCATCAAGAGGCTTTTTAGTTTCTCTTCACTTTCTGCCAAAAGGGTGGTATCATCTGCATATCTGAGGTTATTGATATTTCTCCCGGCAATCTTGACTCCAGCTTGTGCTTCTTCCAGCCCAGTGTTTCTCATGATGTATTCTGCATAGAAGTTAAATAAGCAGGGTGACAATATACAGCCTTGACGTACTCCTTTTCCTATTTGGAACCAGTCTGTTGTTCCATGTCCAGTTCTAACTGTTGCTTCCTGACCTGCATATAGGTTTCTCAAGAGGCAGGTCAGGTGGTCTGATATTCCCATCTCTTGAAGAATTTTCCACAGTTTATTGTGATCCACACAGTTAAAGGCTTTGGCATAGTTAATAAAGCAGAAATAGATGTTTTTCTGGAACTCTCTTGCTTTTTCGATGATCCAGCAGATGTTGGCAATTTGATCTCTGGTTCCTCTGTCTTTTCTAAAACCAGCTTGAACATCTGGAAGTTCATGGTTCACGTACTGCTGAAGCCTGGCTTCGAGAATTTTGAGCATTACTTTACTAGCATGTGAGATGAGTGCAATTGTGTGGTAGTTTGAGCATTCTTTGGCATTGCCTTTCTTTGGGTTTGAAATGAAAACCAATCTTTTCCAGTCCTGTGGCCACTGCTGAGTTTTCCAAATTTGCTTGCATATTGAGTGTAGCACTTTCACAGCATCATCTTTCAGGATTTGAAATAGCTCATCTGGAATTCCATCACCTCCACTAGCTTTGTTCATAGTAATGCTTTCTAAGGCTCACTTGACTTCACATTCCAGAATGTCTGGCTCTAGGTGAGTGATCACACCACCAATATTCAGGGTGATTCAAAAGGACTATTTCTTCTCAAAGAAGAAATAATGAAGAAGTAACATCTCCCGTTGTCCCCCAAGTTCCTGTATAGCTCAGACACTTTGTCACTTCTCCTCTTCCAAGTTTCTTAAGGAAATTGGTTTTTTGTTTTTTTTTTAAATACTCTCTGACTCTACTTCTCACCAGGTGGAAGCACTCTGATTCTGCCTCAGGTGAAACTGCACAGGCAGAGGTCAGCACCAATCTTCTTATTGCCAAACCCAGGAGACTTTTCACTCCACAACTGCCTGACCTCTCAGTAGTACTGAACTATTGAATACTCACTCTTTACATTGCTGTCATGAATGCATTAACACAGTCTCTTCCAGCACTTCTCCTTTATTTCTGTATGCTCCTTTCAGTCCCTTGTATGAGCTCCCTTTCCTATGCCCTTATCACTTTGCTGACAAAGGTCTGTACAGTCAAAGCTATGGTTTTTCCAGTAGTCATATATGGATGTAGAGCTGGACCATAGAGAAGGCTGAGCACCAAATAACTGATGCTTTTGAACTGTGGTGTTGGAGATGACTCTTGAGAGTCCCTTGGACAGCAAGGAGATCAAACCAGTCAATCCTAAAAGGAAATCAACCCTGAATATTCATTAGAAGGACTGATGCTGAAGCTGAAGCTCCAATACTTTGGCCACCTAATGTGAAAAGCCAACTCATTTGAAAAGACCCTGATGCTGTTTAAAGATCGAAGGCAAAAGGAAAAGGAGGCGGCAGATAGCCTCACCAACTCAATGGACATGAATCTGAGCAAACTCTGGCAGATAGTGACGGACAGGGGAGCCTAGTGTGTCTCAGTCCATGGGGTCTCAAAGAGTTGGACATAACTGAGTGACTGAACAACAAAATGCCCATATCATAAAGTAGGTGCTCCTCTATTTTCCTCATAACCGTCTTATTTAGTTCCTTTTCCACTGGGTGATCTTCTCCATCCCTGTGGCTTTCAGTAGAAGTCCACGTGGAGATGAGAAGTATTGTTCTCCTGAGCTCAAGACTCACACATGCCACTGCCTTTCAGACATCCCCTAACTCCTAACATGCACAAAACCGAACTCCTCACCTAACCCTCTGCCTGCCCCTCCTCTTGGCATTCTCCATAGAGTGAAGAATATCATCATCCTTGACCCTACTGGCTCCCTCCCCAACAAATCACTCTGAACAGCAAGTCACATTAATTCTACTTCTCTGAGATCTGCCAAATTTATCCCTTTCTCTCCTTCTTTACAACCTTAGTTCAGACACCAGCCAGTTTCCTCCCTTTATTTTTTCCTTCCGACTAATCCATTCACTACACTGCAGTCAGAGAGGGCTTTCTAAAAATAATGATAAAACTCTGTTATTTTCTGGATAAATCTTAATATTCCTTAACACTGCCTATAAGAGCCCCAGTCCACTTACTTTCCTAGGGTTACCTCATAAATCTCCATCGTCTCTTATCCCGTACCGCCCACCCCCCACAGGCACAGAACTTAGCTAGTTCTCATTCAGCCTTCAGGTCTTTGCTGAGGTACCACTTCTTCCCTGACCTCCCTTGTCCATTCTGGACATCCCTCTTGTGAGGTCCCATAGCACACACATTTCCTCAATTATAATGCTTTTCACTCTGTAAAAATAGCCTGTTTACTTGTCTGTCTCCCCTACTAGACGGCAACCTTCACGAAGGCAAGACTGTGCCTATTTCCTTCAAGACTGTATCTCTGGCTCCAAGTATAAGAGGTATGTGTCAAGGTATAAAACAAGTGCTCAATTCTTACTTGTCTAATTAACAAACCAATGAATCCCTGAGGGTGGAAGAGAAGTTGTTCTGGAAAAGTTTATGAGAAAAGATCATTTAGCTAATTTCCTGGAGCATAAAAACTGTTGGTTACATTTCCAATGTTTTCTAACCTATAATACACGTTCCTTGTTCTATGAAAATCTATAATCACATCTGTAGACTATGGGATAAAATGGATATTTAGCAATTTTGCAGTTAGATATATGTCCACAGGTAAAATGGACAATACAGACAAAGGCAGCTTCAGTTTGCATTGAATTATAAATTGGTTACACTAATCATGGTAACTAGGTGAATAATCTCTTCCATACTCATAAATGTGACATATGATCAGGGAATCAAATTTAAAACACAAAACTCAAATTGACAGTTAATGAGTGTATGAAAAACAAACAAAATGTTAGTGAAAAATAGCATGCCTGACATCACAGTGGCCTCTATATTTTGACTTTGGTTTTTTGCTCATAACTCATGTTGCCACTAACATTAACTACACTCATGGACCAAATAAACTTCTTACCCTACTGTCAATATGAAGGTGAATGATGTGGGCTTTTATTGCTGTCTGGTAAAACCTACAGTAGCCAATGAAGCAGAGCAAACATAGGCATGGAATTCACTGCTGGTGGTTATTCTTACCACACTCTCACTCAGTACCCAGTTCTCTGAATTATTTAGCTTGCACCAGAAACTCCAAGCTAGAATACAGTTCAGCTACTTAAGAACCGAATACTAAATCCACTCTAAAAGAAAAAAAGCAATTCCTTGTTAGATATTCCTCCACACGATTTCTTTTAAAGGGTAAACATGCCCCATGAAGAAAATCAGCATTTGGCTAACAGCCAGTGGGGCAAGAGACAGCTTCAGTACTTTCCTACAGATGTGGAGGAGAGGGCATATCAAACTATCAAAGGAATAGTAGGAAAAGGAGGAGGAGCAGCAGTGGTCTGGGGCTCCTGGAAAGTGTCTGTAGACAGAGAATCCTAAACATGCTACCCAAATGGTCTAACCTTTTCAGGTTTCTGGTAAAATCAGGTTTTCTGAAACCAGTAATTAAAATAGTACCCTGCAACCTGCCTGCTTCTTAAATATGTAAATGTATGACTTGACTTCAAGTATCATGGGAAAGCTGCACACAAGATTAAACTGGAACAGAGTATGTTAAGTACTTGATAAATATTCAGTAAGTATTAGCTTTGTATGGTTTTTAATGCAGATGTTACCAGCCTAGTTTGGTTTTCCTAGGAGTAACATGCAAGGGTTTTGTTTTTTTTTTTTTCACTAATGACTATATATCCATCATAGTTCTTTGTTTTCCACTTGTATAATTAACCTGAGTCTATGGCCCAAAGCCTAAAATCCATCCATCTATGAGAAAACAAAGACTTAAGGAAACTCAACCACGAGCTTCCTTATTCTATTATTTCAGTATGATACGCATCCATCCTCCTACCATAACACTTACACTGATTATCCGTATTGACAAATAAGTTATCCTACTTTGTTGTCAACCTTCTCAACCGTAATTATCATTTCCTATCTCATTGTCTTTCTTTAAAACATCACTTTCTCACACATATTTTAGTCATTTATGAATTTTTATTTTCTCCATTATTTGACTGGACAATGTCTTAGATTCATTGTATACCCCATAGCATAGAGTTTTTAACAGCATTTAAAATAATATTTGTTAACTATTATGGTTATAAACAACTACTATATACTTACTGTTAAATGTTTTGAAAATACATAAAAATGTTCAAGGGGAAATAAACTATGCCTAGTCATCCTCCAATGGGGAAAAAAAAGTGCTGCTCCATTTTGGCCCTTTCAGCCTCTTTCCTTATGTAGGTATATTTTCTGCTTTTTTAAACATAGTTGAGAGTTATTATGGTCTTCCCTGGTGGCTCAAATGGTAAAGAATTTGCCTGCAATGTAGGAGACTCAGATCCCTGGGTCGGGAAGAACCCCTAGAAAAGGGAATGGCTATCCACTCCAGTATTGTTGCCTGGAGAACCCCATGGACAGAGGAGCCTGGAAGGCTTCAGTCCACAGGGTCACAAAAAGTTGGACACAGCTGAGCAACTAACACTTTTCACTTACTACACATATATTTCTCTAACCTATCTCCTCCTATTTACCAAAAATTGGTAAATACATTTCCATACTGTTAAAACCCTTCATAAATATCCTTTTTAAAGTCTATATAACACCATATCTTTTGACAATACCATAATTAATTCAAACTGTTCCCCTCCTGTTGGGCATTGAGACTATTGTCAATACCTGACTTTTCTAACCAAAGCTATATTAAGCACTTGTGAATGTTAACTTTTTAAATATTTCTTATAAGTTCCCTTGGACAGACTGCTAGAAGTGGAACTACTGGACTGAGGAGGAGTAGACACATTAGTGAGATTTTTCAAACAGTAAGCCAACAAATTTTTCAGAAAGGTTTAATATCTATGTACCCCTCACAGCACCTGAGAGTGTCTGCTCTACTGCACATAAATTGATGTGAAGAGCTAGAATTTTTTAAAATGTATGTAAATTTGAAAGCTGGGAAAACAGTTTCCTGCTGTTGTTTCAATTTCATTTATTTAATTAATGGAAAGAGAAAGCATTTTCTTTCTTTTTTTCATTTTTATTTGAGAATTCACTTTCATATTACTATTAGCCACTTAGTTTTCTCTTCTATGGATAGTCTGTTCCTGTCTTTATGGTCTTCTATTGTGGTGTAACAAATTCCCACAAACTTAGAACCTTAACACAACACCCATTTCCTCACAATTCTGAAGGTCAGAATCTGGGTGGGGCTGGCTGGGTTCTCAGCTCAGGCTCTCCTTCACAAGGCTGAAATCAATGCGCTGGCCAGGCTGTGTTCCTAACCAACGGCTCTGGTAAAGAATCTAGTTCCGAGCTCATTCATTTGCTGGCCCTCAGTTTGAGGTCCCCATTTCCACGCCAGGTCACCCTCAGCAATTCCAGGTCTCCTGCTTTTCTCAAGGCCGCCCCCACTCCTTCTCAAGCATTCCCTCCGTCTTCAATACAGCAACAGTATGTTCAGTCCTTCTCGGTCTTCAGATCGCTCGGATTTCCCTAGCCTGAGAAAGCGCTCCTCTTTTACAGGCCCCTTTGATTAGGGCAACCCACTCCAGTATTCGTGCCTGGAGAATCCCATGGATGGAGGAGCCTGGTGGGCTACAGTCCACTGGGTCGCAAAGAGTTGGACACGACTGAGCGACTTCACTTTCACTTTCACTTTGATTAGATTTGACTTCCCTGGTGGCTCAGACGGTAAAGAGTCTGCCTACAATGCAGGAGACCCAGGTTCGATCCCTGGGTCAAGAAGATCCTGGGAGAAGGCAATGGCAACCCACTCCGTTATTCTTGCCTGGGAAATCCCATGGACAGAGGAACCTGGTAGGCTACAGTCCACAGGGTCGAAAAGAGTCAGACAGGACTGAGCGACTTCACTTCTTTTTGATTAGATTTGGCCCACCAGCTCATTCTCCTATTTTATATTCAACTGTGCCATGTAACTGGAGAAGGCAATGGCACCCCACTCCAGTACTCTTGCCTGGAAAATCCATGGACAGAGGAGCCTGGTAGGCTGCAGTTCATGGGGTCGCTAAGAGTGGGACACGACTGAGCAACTTCACTTTTACTTTTTACTTTCATGCATTGGAGAAGGAAATGGCAACCCACTCCAGTATTCTTGCCTGGAGAATCCCAGGAACAGAGGAGCCTAATGGGCTGCTGTCTATGGGGTCGCACAGAGTCGGACACAACTGAAGCGACTTAGCAGCAGCAGTACCATGTAACATAATATGATCAAGGAAGTGACACTTCATCATTGCAACAGGTTCAAGGGATTAGAGCATGCAATCCCGGGGGAGGGGCATTTTCAGAATTGTGTGGGCCACAGCGTCTTAGGTATTGCTTCTAATATTTGTTTGTTCTCTTTATGATGTCTTAATTGCATGAATTTACCAATAAGTGAATCTTACTGATGACTACCAGAAGGTGCATTTTCACAATAGCAAAGACAGCTGTGGACAGGGCCTGCTGCTGCTGCTGCTGCTGCTAAGTTGCTTCAGTGGTGTCCAACTCTGTGTGACCCCATAGACAGCAGCCCACCAGGCTCCCCCATCCCTGGGATTCTCCAGGCAAGAACACTGGAGTGGGTTGCCATTTCCTTCTCCAATGCATGAAAGTGAAAAGTGAAAATGAAGTCGCTCAGTCGTGTCCGACTCTTAACGACCTCATGGACTGCAGTCTACCAGGCTCCTCCGTCCATGGCATTTTCCTGGCAAGAGTACTGGAGTGGGTTGCCATTGCCTTCTCCAGACAGGGCCTGCTAAGTGCTAATAAAGATTCTGAACACAGTGGCCTCCATACCCTTGGCTTCCACATTCGCAAATTCAACCAATCACAGATTGAAAATATCTGGGGGGAAAAGAACTTCAGAAAGTTCCAGAAGCAAAACTTGAATTTGCTGGACACCAGGCAACTATCTGCAGATTCCCTAATGGCTCAGTGGTAAAGAATCTGCCGGCTAGTACAGGAGACGCAGGTTTGATCCCTGGGTCAGGAAGACCCCCTGGAGAAGGAAATGGCAACCCACTCCAGTATTCTTGCCTGAGAAATCCCATGGACAGAGGAGCCTGGTGGGTTACAGTCTATGGGGTAACAAAGAGTAATATATGACTTAGCAACTTAAAAAATGAAAAAGGCAACTATTTACATAGCATTTTCATTGAAATTACAGCTATTTACATAGAATATACATTATATTAGGTACTACGAGTAATCTTATAGTACCAAGAAGTCTGGGGCTACAGTCCATGAGATCACAGAGTTAGACACAACTGAGTGACTAACATTTTCATAGGTAATCTAAAAATGATTTAAATTACACCAGAGGATGTGTGTAGGTTAAGTGCAAGGCACTACATACACCATTTTATATAAAGGTCTTGAGAATTCTTGAATTTTGGTATCTGAGAGGTCTTGGAACTAAGTCCCCTTGTGTATCGAGGGATGACTGCTGTATATAACTTTGCTAACACTGCTGTTTTTAAAAGATTTAATTGCGGGAAAAGTTACAATATGATAGTTACTATCCTAACTATTTTTAAGGGTACAGTTCCTTACTGTTAAGTACATTTACCTTGTTGTGCAACTAATCTCTAGAACTCTTCATTCTGCAAAACTGAAACCATACCCATTTAACAACTGTTCATTTCAACCCTCCCCCAGCTCCTGGCAATCACCATTTACTTTTAACATTACTATATCCTTATGTATTTATTAACAAGCATGTATACTGCAGTTTCTATATGTGCTGTTCTAAGAACCTTAAAAATATTAACTCATTTAATCCTCATAATAACCCTATAAGATCAGTACTGTCATTCCCATACCAAAGATTAAGAAACACAACAAATAAACTGCTCAAGGTTACACAATAGGAAGTGACCAAGCAGGAATTCAAACCCAGAATGGCTTTATAGTTCTTGCTATGAACCATTACATTGTGAAAATACTCACTGTAAAGGCAAACTCGTCAGTCATTAATATTATTTCCTTGATGTGCATGACTTTAAAACACTCTTTTATGTGCAATTTACTCTAATATTCTTCTAGTAACTAAAAGTTAGACTATATGACTCAGAAAGACTACATGTCTACTGATTTCAGCCCAGTTTTGGTTAAAGCATTTTTTTTGAAGCTAATGAAACAAAAATTGCCTTGTATATTAAGGTGTGCCAAAGTATCTTATGAATGAATACAAATTGCAATTGACTATGACAACTGAAATTAATATATTACAGGAAAAAAAAGCCTAGATATTTATCTTTTCCAAGAAGAGAGAAAACTTCCAAATAAGTTTACAACAGCATAACTCAATCTTGGTTTAACCTGGTAAATTCAAATCTGTTTTGCTTTGCAAGCTATAAATCTAGATCAGTCTTTATTTGTCATTCATTTGTATATCTCAGTACTAACTTACTTTATTTGAGGAGTGGGCCCAAAATTTCCAAATCTCAACCTTTTAGCTTAGTAATCCTTTTATAGAAGACCAAATCATGCTTGTCATCAGTCACACAGTGGCATTTACTATATATTAAAAATGATCAAGGTCAACAGAAGGAACAATCGTTGTAATCTGGGAGCCCTAGTTAGATGTGAATTAAAAGCTCTGCTGAGGCCTCGTTTCTAGGACCCAGGAGGGGTAGGGAGGGGTGGAGGGGAGGACTAAAAAAAAAAAACGCACAGAACAGGATCAGCTATTTCAACTGCTTTCTAATTATACACCTGATTCATAAAAATAAATAGACAATGCATCATATAATCTCCTCTCATCTATTATCCACTGCATTACTGTGCAATTTTCAGGATGAAATAAAAATCAGAGGACGGAAGAAATAGCAAAATCACCGCTACCCTAGGGAGCTTCTCGGATATTTACAATACTGTCATCCCCACACCCTTCCCCCAGTGGCCAGCCAGGCAGCAAAGAAGCAGACAGACGCTCACCTGGCCACCGACTGCTTCTCTCCCTTCACCTGCAAGGCCTGCAACCTACTCCAGGCTGGGGCTAGGTTTCGGCAGCCCGCCCTCCTCACGGTGACAGCCCATTTGGCCAGCTACCACTCCGGCCCGGCTCTCTGTTTACAAGCGCTTCTTGCGGTCCCACACTTAAATGCTTCCTTCCAGCAGCTCGGGAAGCGAGACTCCGACACACAAGGTTCCAGGCCGCAAGGACTCGTCTTCCCTGCCCTAGGGACCCAGCGCCCGGCATGGCCCAACTGCACCCTCCTGGCCTTCTTACCTCTTTGTTTTCTCACAGTCTTCATCACACACTTCTTGAAACAGTGCTATGTGCCTTATTCTCCTCTCTGCTTTTCTCAACGCCCAAATGGATGTTTGCAATGCGAAATTTTTATTTGGAACAAACCTGGGACTAGTTTTTAGCAGCTCCCTTGGTTAAGAGAATTTGAGAAATAACTTATTTCTGAAAATAGGACTATTAGAACCCAGAGGTTGCTTAGCATTTCCGATTTGGAGCTGCGATGAAAGTCAATTTTCATTGCCCTCTCATGTTGTAGCCTGCAGGTTGGAACAGGATGGTTTTGAGAGGTCTTCAACCCCCATTCAGATTCACATCAAAATAGGGCGTGTGTGTGTGTGTGTGTGTGTGTGTGTGTACATGGACACTGGCAGGCGACCTGAGTTCTCCCCAACCCACCCCCCGTGACTTTGGCCAGTTTACAAGAGGATAGGCTGGTCTGACTGGAAGACTGTCCTTGAAGTTTCCTGCTTTATCTCCATCATAGCACACTTAGCCATTTTCTCAATTTATAATTACACATTTAAAAAAACAAAAAACAAAAAACGAAACTTACCTGTTTTGTTGGCATCTCTACCCCCACTCCAGCCTCACCTGTAAACTCCCTGAGTGAATGAGTGAGTGAAAGTTGCACAGGCTTGTCCAACTCTTTGCAACCCAATGGACTATACAGTTCATGGAATTCTCCAGGCCAGAATACTGGAGTGGGTAGCCTTTCCCTTCTCCAGGGGATCTTCCCAACCCAGGGATAGAACCCACATCTCCCATATTGCAGGCGGATTCTTTACCACCTGAACCACAAGGGAAGCCCAAACTCCCTGAGGGCAGGAACTATTTCAGTTTCACTCACCACCACATTATAGGTACAAAGCACAGTGGCTTCTGTGCCTACTGATCAGGGGCTTCCCTGGTGGCTCAGAATATAAAGAATCTGCCTGCAATGTAG
Source organism: Bubalus bubalis (assembly GCF_019923935.1). Classification (NCBI taxonomy): domain Eukaryota; kingdom Metazoa; phylum Chordata; class Mammalia; order Artiodactyla; family Bovidae; genus Bubalus; species Bubalus bubalis. The sequence goes on from NC_059158.1 coordinate 148,503,658, forward strand.
AAGACCCATGTTCGATCCCTGGGTTGGGAAGATATCCTGGAGAAGAAAATGGCAACCCACTCCAGGATTCTTGCCTGGAGAATTCCATGGACAGAGGAGCCTGGCAAGCTACAGTCCAGGGGTCACAAAGAGTTGGACCCGACTGAGCAATTAACAGTTTGACTTTTACAGTGGCAAGGTATATATTTTTGAATGAATGAATGAAGAAATGGGCACACACACACACAAAAATTGTCAAAGGAGGCTAGAGAAAGTAGCAAGATAAGGTTTGAAAAATATGATCCCCCCACTGTCTGGAAAAGGAGTAAAAATCTTTCCCCACTGAATTAAAAAAAAAAATCTCTTTTGATGTTTAGAGTTTAAATAAGTTTGTCGAGATACCTGTTGTTGCCTAAACATGCGGTGTTCTCTTTTGCCTCAGGACTTTTGATAGTTGGTTCCCTTTGGTGAGAGCTGTCACCTTTGCCCCATCCCTTTAGCCTGGCCAACTTCTCCTTGCTCTTTAAGAAGCAAGTGTCATCACACCTCTCCTAGAAGTCTCCAACTGAGGAACCTGATCCTTTTAAGCATGCCCAGAGGAACTCATATGTTCTTCTATAAATGCATTTATCTATATACTCATTAGTCTTCCCAGGCCATTGATTCTCAAACTTCAGCATGAAACAGAATCTTCTAGAGCAGTGTTTCTCAAACTTTAATGTGTGGGGATCCTGTTAAAATGCAGATCATGATTCAGGAGTCTGTGGTGGGTCCTTTGCACCTCTAGTGAACTCTCAGGTGATGCCACATTTTGAGTGTCAAGGCTCTTAGATGTTTGTTAAAACTGCAAATTCCTGGGTCACACACCCATTGTTGGGCTGCACCCCACTGGCCTACAAGGCCTGTACTTGCACAGTTTTAAGACCAAAAAAAGAGCTTGGAGTTAGCAACAGAGACATCTATGGTTTAATGGGTGGGGGATCTTATATGTCTGAAGCAAGAATCTGAAGTGACACCCCATGGTGTACGGTGGACTGGTAGCAGTCTTCACTCCTGGGGTGGTTGCTAGTTACAAGGGGAATTGACAATTGACGTTAGATAGGTTCATGGCTTACCAAGGAAACCAGTAGGGGGCATGCCCCTCACTGCCCCTTTGATAGGAGCGATTACCAGTTGAGGCCTGGGGCAAGTACATAGGAAGGTCAGTCGTGTGAGTAGGGTGTATGTGAGCAGGGGAATGTACAGAGAGCAAGAAAACAGCTGAATTGAGCGGCCTGACCATACACCCATAGATTTTTATTCTGAAGGTCTACAATAAAGTCCTGAATTCTGTGATTTTACAGGTGCCTCAGAGTGCTTCCAATGTAGGTGATCATTGGGCTGATGCTTTGTCGTTTTTTCCCCACTATGCATTAAGCAGGCTATCTGGTACCTAAAATGTATTAAAAAGCTGCATTTACAGAATGACTAGATTTACTCATTATCACTGATACAGATCCTCAGCACTGAAACAAGTGGATGATCCCAGACATAGCAGCCATAGCATGCTTTTTCTTTATTTTGCAGAGCAGTTTTGGGTTTGCAGCAAAACTGAGCAGAAAGTACAGAGATCCCAGATACCAGCTGCGCCTGACATATACACAATTCCAATCCCACTATCAAGATCCTGCACTCGGATGATACATTTGTTATAGTCGATGAGCCTACATCATTATTACCCCGAATCCAAAGGGCCACCTGTTTATATCTTTTAGACCCCACAGTTATACTACCAATGAAATCCCTATTTACTCAAGGTAGTTTGTGTTGGTTTCTGTCATTTACAACTGAAAGCATCATCATTTACAAGTGAAAGCACTCCATCTTCCAGGCTTACTTTCAGAATACTTCTTTCTCCCACTCTACACTCTGGATTCACTTTTCTTTTTAACCACTCCTGGATACTCTTTCATTAATTCCCACTGTCCTGCTGCAGGCTCCACTATTATATTCCATCTGCATCCCCTGAAGGGCAAAGAACTTGCTTTATCCATCTTTGCATTTTCCACAGCACTTTTTTGGTTTGTTTTTTGGGTATGTGTTTTTAGCTGCTAAGTCGTGTCCAAACTTTTTCGTCCCCATGGACTGTAGCCCACCAGGCTTCTCTGTCCACAACACTTATAGTACCTAGTTACTGATTTTCACGGGGCTTCCCAGGTGGCACTAGTGGTAAAGAACCCACCTGCTAATGCAGGAGACATGAGAAACAGGGGTTAGATCCCTGGGTCGGGAAGACCCCTTGGAGGACCCACTCCAATATTCTTGTCTGAAGAATCCCATGGACAGAGAAGCCTGCCAGGCTATGGTCCATAGGGTCAAAAAGAGTCAGACACGACTGAAGCGACTTAGCACGCACACAAACAAATCATCTTCATAAATGTACATTATAACAAAGTAAAATACCAAATGACATGTAAGGCGATTCTATTATTGCATGCCTTCATTAAATTTTTTTCCTCTAAACTTTGCTTTATAACATAATGGTCAAGCCAGGATTCAATAAAGCAATGCTGTCTTCCAAGAAGTAAAACAAAAGTCTCATCAAAAAATATTTTAAACAGAATCAAAAAATGTTGGTGTTATTTATAGCCTAGAATTTGCAAGCCAAGTATATCTCACCCCATGTACACAAGCATACCCAAGTAAAGATGATTGTGATATTCACTGAGAGCAATAGAATATAATTTGTTTGTCTTATTAGGTAAATTAAAAGTATTTGATATGTAGAACCCTAAAGGCATAAATGGACTTGCATAAAAGTACAAATGAAGCTGGGAGGCGCCCACAAGGCCATTACATTGTTAAAATATTAAAACCGTTCCACAAACGCTACTTCAGTTCATTTCAGTTCATTCACTCAGTCGTGTCTGACTCTTTGCAACCCCATGAACCACAGCACGCCAGGCCTCCTTGTCCATCACGAACTCCCGGAGTTCACCCAAACTCATGTCCATTGAGTCGGTGGTGCCATCCAACCATCTCATCCTCTGTCGTTGTCCCCTTCTACTCCTGCCCACAATCTTTCCCAGCATCAGGGTCTTTTCAAATGAGTCAGCTCTTTGCATCAGGTGGCCAAAGTATTGGAGTTTCAGCTTCAATGTCAGTCTTTTCAGTGAACACCCAGGACTGATCTCCTTTAAGATGGACTGGTTGGATCTCCTTGCAGTCCAGGGGACTCTCAAGAGTCTTCTCCAACACCACAGTTCAAAAGCGTCAATTCTTCGGCATTCAGCTTTCCTTATAGTCCAACTCTCACATCCATACTTGACTACTGGAAAAAAGATAGCCTTGACTAGATGGACCTTTGTTGACAAAGTAATGTCTCTGCTTTTTAATATACTGTCTAGGTTGGTCATAACTTTCCTTCCAAGGAGTAAGCGTCTTTTAACTTGATGGCTGCAATCACCATCTGCTGTGATTTTGGAGCCCCCAAAAATAAAGTCAGCCACTGTTTCAACTCTTTCCCCATCTATTTGCCATGAAGTGATGGGACCGGATGCCATGATCTTAGTTTTCTGAATGTTGAGTTTTAAGCCAATTTTTTCACTCTCCTCTTTCACTTTCATCAAGAGGCTGTTTAGTTCTTCTTTACTTTCTGCCATAAGGATGGTATCATCTGCATATCTGAGGTTATTGAGATTTCTCCCAGCAATCTTGATTCCAGCCTGTGCTTCCTCCAGCCCAGTGTTTCTCATGATGTACTCTGCATATAAGTTAAATAAGCAGGGTGACAATATACAGCCTTGACGTACTCTTTTTTTCTATTTGGAACCAGTCTGTTGTTCCATGTCCAGTTCTAACTGTTGCCTCCTGACCTGCATATAGGTGTCTCAAGGGGCAGATCAGGTGGTCTGGTATTCCCATCTCTTTCAGAATTTTCCACAGTTTATTGTGATCCACACAGTCAAAGGCTTTGGCATAGTCAATAAAGCAGAAATAGATGTTTTTTCTGGAACTCTCTTGCTTTTTCGATGATCCAGCAGATGTTGGCAATTTGATCTCTGGTTCCTCTGTCTTTTCTAAAACCAGCTTGAACATCTGGAAGTTCACGGTTTACGTATTGTTGAAGCCTGGCCTGGAGGATTTTGAGCATTACTTTACTAGCGTGTGAGATGAGTGCAATTGTGTGGTAGTTTGAGCATTCTTTGGCGTTGCCTTTCTTTGGGACTGGAATGAAAACTGACCTTTTCCAGTCCCATGCCCACTGCTGAGTTTTCCAAATTTGCTGGCATATTGAGTGCAGCACTTTCACAGCATCATCTTTTAGGTTTGAAATAGCTCAACTGGAATTCCATCACCTCCACTAGCTTTGTTCATAGTGATGCTTTCTAAGGCCCACTTGACTTCACATTCCAGTATGTCTGGCTCTAGGTGAGTGATCACAGCATCATAGTTACCTGGGTCATTAAGGTCTTTTTTGTATAGTTCTTCTGTATATTCTTGCCACCTCTTCTTAATATTTTCTGCTTCTGTTAGGTCCATACAATTTCTGACCTTTATTGAGCCCATCTTTGCATGAAATGTTCCCTTGGTATCTCTGATTTTCTTGAAGAGATCTCTAGTCTTTCCCATTCTATTGTTTTCCTCTATTTCTTTTCATTGATCGCTGAGGAAGGCTTTCTTATCTCTCCTTGCTATTCTTTGGAACTCTGCATTCAGATGTTTATATCTTTCCTTTTCTCCTTTGCTTTTTGCTTCTCTTCTTTTCACAGCTATTTATTTGTAAGGCCTCCTCAGGCAGCCATTTTGCCTTTTTGCATTTCTTTTTCTTGGGAATGGTGTTGATCCCGTCTCCTGTACAATGTCACGAACCTCTGTCCATAGTTCATCAGGCACTCTGTCTATCAGATCTAGTCCCTCAAATCTATTTCTCACTTTCACTGTATAATCATAGTGAATAGTGTATAGGGAAGTCGCTCAGTCATGTCCGACGCTTTGCGAACCCACGGACTGTATCCCACTAGCCTCCTCAGTCCAAGGAATTTTCCAGGCAAGAGTACTGGAGTGGGTTGCCATTTCCTTAGGGATTTGATTTAGGTCATACCTGAATGGTCTAGTGGTTTTCTCTACTTTCTTCTATCTAAGTCTGAATTTGGCAGTAAGGAGCTCATGCTCTGAGCCACAGTCAGCTCATGGTCTTGTTTCTGATGACTGTATAAAGCTTCTCCATCTTTGGCTGCAAAGAATATAATCAATCTGATTTTGGTTTTGGCCATCTGGTGATGACCATGTGTAGAATCTCCTCTTGTGTTGTCGGAAGAGGGTGTTTACTATGACCAGTGCATTCTCTTGGCAAAACTCTATTAGCCTTTGCCCTGCTTCATTCTGTAGTCCAAGGCCAAATTTGCCTGTTGCTCCAGGTGTTTCTTGACTTCCTACTTTTGTATTCCAGTTCCCTATAATGAAAAGGACATCTTTTTGGGGTGTTAGTTCTAAAAGGTCATGTGGGTCTTCATAGAACCGTTCAACTTCAGCTTCTTCAGCGTTACTGATTGTGGCATAGACTTGGATTACTGTGATATTGAATGGTTTGCCTTGGAAACGAACAGAGATCATTCTGTCATTTTTGAGATTACATCCAAGTACTGCATTTCGGACTCTTTTGTAGACTATGATGGCTACTCCATTTCTTCTAACTAGCTTCTATTACTAAGCTTCCTAACTGTCCCAAATCTCTTTCCAAAGAATGCCCTTTCTACCCACCCTAAGATCCAATACCCAAAGGATTGATACCTGATCCCACTCTTGCATTAGAGGCAGGATTCTTTCTGATTGGTTGATGATCAGACCATATATGACTTTGGGTCTTTTGCTATCACTTCTACACATAGGTAAACAGGAAAAAAAAAAGGTCAAAAGCCTTCAACCAAGCAAAATATTCAATGATTCCCCACCCTACTACCACAGACTATGTCTTTTAAAACAGAAAGATCAAGAAAGTTTCTATATTTGGGCAATATGCCTGTGGTTCATTTTAGGTATTCAACAAGCACATACAGGAATGCTTTGTCCTCTTGGTCAGGGGTTCATGGGCTTGAGGTGGCTTATATGTGGTTAGTACTAACTAGGGCCTCCATTAAGAGCTGCTAAAAACTGACTCATTAGAAAAGACTCTGATGCTGGGAAAGATTGCAGGCAAAAGAAGAAGAGGTAAACAGAAAATGAGATGGTTAGATAGCATCACTTGACTCAATGAGCATGAACCTGAGCAAACTCCCAGGAGATAGTGAAGGACAGGGAAGCCTGGTGTGCTGCAATCCATGAGGTCACAAAGAGTCAGACATGACTTAGTGACTGAACAACAACAAGAACAACAAATTACGTGTTGACAGAATGGTCCAGAAAGTTAACAATGTAAAAGGAAAACTTTTTCCATTTTGATGTGGGACAGAACTGTTTTGTATGATATACTCTCAGCTTCCTTCTGGAAGAACCCAGCATTCCCAATAAAATACCTAAACAATCAGCAAAGTTAAGTAAACTTTAACAGCATTAAGAGTTGCAGGGGGTACTTCCCTGTTGGTCCAGTGGCTAAGACTCAAAGTTCCCAATGCAGGAGACCAGGGTTCGATCCGTGGTTGGGGAACTAGATTGAACATGCCACAACTAAGAGTTCTCATGCTGCAGTGAAGACCTAACATCCCATGTGCTATAACTAAGACACAGCACACCCAAATAAATAAATATTTTTTAAAAAAGAGTTGCAGGAGTTGCCGACCTTCAACACACCCTGAAAGCTATCTGAGAGGCTGTCTCCCAGACTATAGCCATCATTTTGCCCCAAATAAAACAACTCATGAAGAGAAAAAATAAAAGAGTTGCAGGTTGAATTCCCAGGAAGCAGACTCAGAGAGAATTCAGCATGCAGGGTATACCTAGGGGATCAGCATGTGTGTACGGGAGTGGATGAGAGCCAAATTGGGCAGGGGGACAGGTAGAGTTGTGCAGCCTCACAGCAGCCTCACCAGCCCCATGAAGACCTCTGAGCCAGAGTGGCCTGTCAGAGGCTTCAGAACAGTCTTGAACTGGGCAAAGAACAAGTAGTGTGCTGGGAAATTGAACTCTGAGAAAACAAAAGCCCTGACTTGTTAGTGTTGGCTGATTTCCATAGTGTAAACACCACACCATACCTAATTTTATGAATGTCGTGTCACGAACAAGGAATTGGAGATGTGCAAAAGTCAGGCCTCAAGAGCCAGAAGAAGCTGGCTCCAGCTCACCACTGACCAAGATGACCAGGCCTTTCCCTGTCCAGGAGCATGGCCTTGGGCAAGGCAGCCCTCTGCAGCTAATACAGTCCCTGAAGGGTTTGACCACTGAAGGCAGTCTACTGACACCACTCCCAGCAGCTGGGGCAATGAGTCCTTTTCTGATAGGGAGTCTGGGCCGCCCATCACAGAGTCCACCATACTTGTTCTGGGAAACTAAGTCACCTCCTACTCAACTGGCTGTCAGTCAAGAGTCTAGTCACCTTTCACCTCTAGATGGAAAGATATCCAGTGGTCCCAAATGATAAATACCCAGAGAGTGATAAAGGCAAAAGAAACTCCAGAAGTTCAGAGGCAGATGGAGCCACTCAGACAGGCCTCCACAGAAAAACAACGGTTTGAGCCTACCTTGAAGGATGAGTAGAATTGTGGTAGAAAAGAAGAGGAGACTGATGAGCAGCTACCTTGTCTTGCAGTTAGAATCCTGTCCCTAACACTTACTCATTTTCAGGCCTTGCACAAATTATTTTACTTCTTTGTGCTTCAGTTTCCCTGTAGGTAAAATGGGGATGGTGATGATAATAATAATGTAATAATAGTAATAATATTATCTACTGCAAAGTGTTGTTGCCATAAGTTAATTCACAGTAAAATTTGTATTAGTGTTTGGCAGTATAAGGCCCCCAATAAGTGAGCTGTTATTGCATGGAGATAAACATGAAAATATCATATTGCAGAGTAGTGTAAAAAAATTTACACACACACACATTACATGTATGCAAACTTCATTTCACTGGAACTGGAGAGCTGAACAGGTAGACCCTGTTATTTACAAAAGCCAGGGCAAGAAAACAAATGGATGCCTTCAGTTTCCCAGCCCAGACCGTGTCCTACACCACAAAGCCCCAAACATGTGCATATTGACACCTCAGCTGCCATCCCTAACTTCATTTACTGATTCCCCAGCCACAGTCAATCCTCAAGCTTTTGAGTACATACTGGCAGCTGGGTCAGCCCCCAGGAAGGCAAGCCCTGGGGAACAGCCCATGCAGTGCTGGAGGTAGACTCTTGGCTTTGGTACAGGGAATTCTGATACCCCAGGAACCTGATCTAGAAGGAGGGGGTTCCAGGTAGTCACTTCCTTGACCAGAAAGAGATGCAGCCAGAGAAGGACCTAAAGCAGGTCAGCAGATGTAAGGGTAGTCCTTGGTAGTTCTACTGGGGATCAACCCTTTTTACTCAATATTCCATCTTTAGTCCTTATGGGATTACCATAAAGTAATCCTGTCATGCTGATTCATATTGATGTTTGACAGAAAACAACAAAATTCTATAAAGCAACTATCCTTTGATAAAACAAATAAATTTTAAGAAAGTAAAAAAATAGACAAAAAAGATACAAACAATTAAAAAAAAAGGTAATCATGTCATAAGAGAGGCTTTGCTGTACTAAAAAAGCATTGGATTGAGGATCAGGACCTAGGATCATAGATTATATTTATTATACTTGTTATAACTCACAGCACCAAACACCATGATAGTTCATAGTAAGATCTAACAGAAAATTTATATTTGTAATATTAAAGACACTCCAAAATCACTGCAGATGGTGACTGCAGCCATGAAGTTAAAATAAACTCATTGGAAGAAAAGCTATGACCAATCTAGACAGCATATTAAAAAGCAAAGACATTACTCTGCTGACAAAGGTCTAGAGAATCAAAGCTATGGTTTTTCCAGGAGTCATGTATGGTTGTAAGAGTTGGACAGTAAAGAAAACTGAGCACCGAAGAACTGATGCTTTTGAACTGTGGTATTGGAGAAGACTCTTTAGAGTCCCTTGGACAGCAAGGAGATCAAATCAGTCAATCCTAGAGGAAATCAGTCCTGAATATTCATTGGAAGGACCGATGTTAAAGCTGAAGCTCCAATACTTTGGCCACCCGATGTGAAGAAGTGACTCATTGGAAAAGACCCTGATGCTAGGAAAGATTGAAGGTGAGAGGAGAAGGGAATGACAGAGGATGAGATGGTTGGATGGCATCACCAACTCAATGGACATGAGTTTGAGCAAGCCCCAGGAGTTGGTGATGGACAGGGAGGCCTGGCATGCTGCAATCCATGGGGTCGCAAAGTCGGACACTACTGAGAGACTGAACTGAGTGTAAAAGACTATTGGGTTCCAGAATTTAATTCAAGGTGTTTTTAAAAAAAATCCAACCCAAGGTTCAAGCCTGTCTCTGAGAGCTGGATCCCCCTTTTCTTTTTTATCTTCTAAAAGTTCACCATCCTTCCTCACACACCCAAATGAACTTTCACACTATTCAGTCCTTTTCACTAGAATGGGAATCACTGATACAAAAGAGCCCCAAGGCCCAAAGCACTTGCTTCAGTTCCTGCAGTTCAGTTCAGTTCAGTCACTCAGTTGTGTCCAACTCTTTGTGACCCCATGAATCGCAGCACGCCAGGCCTCCCTGTCCATCTCCTTATTTCACATATTTTAACTAATTATTATGCAAATGAAAGTTGTTACTCAACAGGTAGATTGTTAAAAGTACATATACAAGAAACCAACATCTCTCAGATAGATACCTGTTTGAAAGTTTGTGCTTTTGAAAGTAAATAACATCAGAAATTAAATTATACAGAAGGAACCTTATACGTAAGCTATTCGCAGTCACTGAAATGAAAGATAGATATTAAAGGGAATGAGAATGGGATGGTAAGTAATGAGAAGTAAGAACATCTTCTTAACTTTTTCTGAGGAGAATTTCCCCTGGCCTATGGTGTCTTTCTGGAATCCAGAACTAGAAAACAGCTTTTATCCTGTTGGCTGGAGTGTAATTGGTCTCTCCAGAAGTTGTCAAGTGGTGTGTGTACGTGTGTGTGTGTGTGTTGAGGATGCTTTGTGAGACTCACTGAGCTGCACATAACTCACTGCCATGTATTTGTGTAACTGGAGTCATCTCAGATTGTTTTGCTGACTTGTTTTCACACTCTGTTTCAAAACTGTTGAATTAGACCACTCTGGAACCCTTGAGAAAGTCCTCCAGACCAAGGTGGGCAAGAGCAGGTTCCAGCCAGAGCTGACTCACTTTAGTGCATCTGAATGTTGTTTTACACATTTTCACGACCAAGTTGCTCCTGATTGAACTTACTCACACTTTCATGTTGGAGCATTTGACCCTTGCCAATCCCCAACCTAGGGATCAAACCTGTGTCTCCTGTGTCTCCTGCATTGGCAGGCGGATTCTTTACCGCTAGTGCCACCTGGGAAGCCCCAGATAAAGTAAGTTTGCCCTTTTTCTCAGTCTTTGCCCATGATATAATTTGTTTTTAAATAGAACTACATAGTTGTGGAATAAAATTCATATTTTATGGCAAGATGAGAAAAATTTAAACATAAAAATTTTCTCTAACCTCTGGCTTCCCTCTCCCCAACTGTGCATTGCATATTTGCAATACATCGACCAAACCTCCCCCACCGGCAGGAATACCTGCTCAACTCTAAAGAGCAACCTTCTCCAGCGGCATTGACAGCTGCTTTAAGATAACATTCCTCCCTGCTCTTGCAAGGGGTCACATGAGCCCCACAACGATGCTTACATTTGCATTATGTAAACTGTCAATGTCGCATCATTTCAGGTACAGCCCTCTGTCTCAAGGAAATTTATATAACTGTGCCTTCTACCAGGTGAAACAGTTCTCAGAGCTTTCTGAGATGCTCTTCCCAGTTTATAATCCTCAAGTTTGGCTCAAATAAAATTTTCCAATTCTTTCTTAGATTGTCAACGTAGTCTAATTATTGGGAAAAAAGAGTTGCAAGCATCGGGAGAGAGGGCCACAGGGCAAAATATTCCAAGGATCTTGATATTTCCTCCTGTTAGCCTTGTCTCCTACTCTTTTTCTTCCACACTGTTAAGCTTTACAGCTTTGAACAGTAGACATGTAGTGCGGTGACTGTATTCTTGGCATGATTGTGGTTTGGGACTTGAAGTTTTTAGAGGGCAGAGATAAGTTGAAAATCACATCCTGCGGAGAAGTGCTTAGTAAATAACAATAAGGGGCATCTTCTACAAGCATTTGAGAAGATCTCTTGTCACTTTCAGGAGCAGATTTCTGCCCAGTGGATGACCCAGTAAATACAATGATACCTTTGATTCCTGGGAGGGATGGGTTTATTAAGGAAGGGAGGAAAAGAGGAAGAAAGTAACATTTAAATCTAATCTCTCTCATAAACTGAGCTCCTCAACACACACACACATTCACACATACACACTCACTCACTCATTGGCACACAGACACACACAGATTTGCTATTCTTTAGCTAATGGGATTGGCACCGCTTAAAGCAGATTGCTAGGTCATTGTCTGCGACCACAGCAAGAGAAACATTATTTAAAGGTCATTCAGGCCCTTAAAGAAGCGGCTGAGCAGAGTAATTATCAGAGACTCTCCATTAACTGGGGCATCTTTGCTCTTTGTCTGAGTTGGTTTAATAAGGCCCACTAATGGGACTGTGGGGGAGGGGCCCGCTAATGGTTCTAAAAAAGCCCCTTCTTCGCCCCTTTACTTCTGGGGACTGTCTTTAGAGACGTTGACTGTAAAGCCAGAAGTTACCATACTGCAAAATGACCTTCACAAAAACTTGGTGTGGACCCCTACTGCTCAGGATTCTAGATTTCAAAATGAGGAAACATCATTGTCCCTTTCTTCTTTATTGCAATGTGATTTCCCCCCACTTCCTCTTACTGGTCCTTGGCCCTTTGGGTTTTGGGGAATGCATCATTGAAAACAGCAGCACTCTGTAGGAATATAGCAGGATGACGCCCTGGGCAATTTCTCCTTTAGCTTGCTTCTCATCTTCCAGGGGTCTACTTCTCCAGAAAAATCACTGTCCCATTATTTCTTTTAAGTCTGTCATGCACTTACGTTTCAGACTTAGGATGGCCACTTGGATTCAAACTGCCGTGTTATAATCAGCCAGGTTTAACAAAGGCCTCAAACACTCAGCTTTCCTGGAGGCTTGTATCTCACAAGGGAGCTCTTGTGCATTACTTATAGTTTTAGCTGGGAAGTGACCTGAACTGTCCATTTCTCACATCCCCTGGTCCAACCCTAGACGAAGCTGTCATCTCTTCTCCCCTGGGTGACTGCAATCCTCCCCTAGCTAGTCTTCCAGCAGCACTGTTTGCCTCCCAACTCATTCTCCATACAACAACCAGAACAACTCTTTCAAAACAGAAATGTAATTAAACATCTCAGTGGCCTCCTGTTATTCATGAGAATTTTTGATATAATCTACAAGACCCAACATGGTCTGGCCCTTTCTTCCTCTCTAGTAATGTCTTATATCATGCTTTCTCCAGCTATTTGTTCCAGTCACTGGGGCCTTTTTCAGTGATTGATCATGTCCTGATCATTCCTGCCACAGGGCCTTTGCACATCTTTCTGCCTGGTATTCCTTTTGCCTAGTACCGTCCACTCATCCTTCAGTTGTCAGATCAGTAGGCAGATCTTCAGGAAAGTCTTCCCTGACTGCTCTTCTGGGTCAATAACTTTTATTTCATGCATTTATAAACCATATATGCCTTCATGGCATGTGTGCATGCTCAGTTGCTTCAGTCGTGTCTGACTCTTTGCAACCCCATGGACCTTAGCCTGCCAGGCTCCTCTGTCCATGGGATTTCCCAGGCAAGAATATTGGAGTAGGTTGCCATGCCCTCCTCCAGGGGATCTGCCTGATCCAGGTATCAAACCCGCGTCTCCTGAGTCTCCTACATTGCAGATGGATTCTTTACCACTGAGCCACTAGGGAAGCCCACTGCAATTAAACCTTTACATTTATTGGAACGATTTGTATATTTATAATTACCTCCTCAAGAGACTGTAATATCACGAGAACAGTCATAATCTCTATAAGCAATAATTACATCTGGTTTTGTACATCACTATATCCTCAGGGCTCAGAACAATATCTGTGACCTAAGTACTTGCCTATTTTCAATTTTTCAACCAAAGTTTATTCCCTGAGAGTTTTCCAAAAGGTTTCTGATAGGGGAAAATATGGGGTATAGGTAATTCCCAAACAGGCCTGTTCTCCTTTCCTGTGAGATTAAAGACTAATTTTCTAGTTTCAGAGGTAGAACTAAAAGCACATTCTTCTTCCCCTAATAAGTGGACCCATATGCAGTAACATAGATTCACAAGGCTCAAAGAAGCACCACAAGCTTTAATGATGCCTCCTGTCTTGTCATGACCCAGTGGGAAAGAGAATGGGTGTATAGCCAAAGAGGAGAGTCAAGGATTACAGACTGTCAGCACTGCAGGCATATCGGCACAGAGATGGCCAGGCGTGATTGTTCCAGTTGGTTTTGGCCCCCATGAAAACTGAGGACTTTCTCTACTGGTTGGAGAAAGAAGGGTGGAGCTCGGCAGATGCAAAGTAAGAGCACAGATTTGAATGTGTTTTCTGTTGCTTGGAGTGTTCTGGGGAGATGGCCATCAAGGCTGGCCTATATGGGGCAAGCTGAGTGTCCCGTGACTTGCACTGAGCGGCATCAGGCATTCAGACAGTGGACTCACCAATCGCACATACTCACTCCTTTTAAAAACTAAGGCTGGAAGTCAACAGCACACTTGAATTTCACAGTTGTGGCCAACTAAATTCAGACTGCTCTATTATAATCAAGTTGCATCAGCCAGCCTTGAGCTTCCACTAATTTAGGAACAGTTTGGAAATTAAAGGAAGAAAGTCTTATGATAAAGTTATGTTTTCAGAGAATCTGAGGTTCCATAAAGAAACTGTCTGCAGAGGCCAGCATGTCCTCTGTCCCTTATCCTGTAACTGTAAATTCACGTGGTCACACGCATGGATTCCAGATGTACTCAAGTTCAGAACCAGGACTAGAAAGTTTTCTGGACTTGGTAATAGTGGAATAGATGGCTGCAAATTGTTACATAATCTCTACTGCTGTCTAAATTACTGAGAAAATCTGCAAACCTCCAAACTCAGTTAACATGTATCCTATGAGCATCTCTCGACTCTCAAACTACAAAGGACACAGAAGAGTATAAAACAGGGTGTCTACTTATCACAGAGAACTGGCAATCTATAATGAAAGATACATGTTTTATAAATAAATGAGACAACAGGTACTGAATTGTTAGGTTCTAGTCCAGTGTCTCTACAAATGTGGTCCACAACCTGTAGCATCAACATCACTTGGAAGCATCGTTAGAAATGCAGGCTTCCGGACCTACTGCAGTTCCACTGAAACAATCTCTGGGGGCAGGAAAACAGGAGGTTGACAATCTCTCCAGCGGCTTCTCATACATACTGAAGTTTTAAGGCATTATAAAAGTTGAGGAAAGAAGTTTGAATGGAGTGAGAACTTGGGGAAGTGTTTCAAGGAAACCCTTGAGTTTAATCTGGGTTGTCCTTGAAGATTAGGTAAGTATAATAGAATTTGGAATAATGAAGGGTTCGTGGGAGGGCATTCCAGGCAGAAGGAATAATAGCAACAAAGGCTTGAAGGGGAAAATATACATGGCATGGAAGAGGCTAATGAAAGCTGAAAGTTTGGGAGTGGTATGAAGACAAGGCCAGAACTTGTAAGGAAGTGAGTTTTAGAAAACATGCTACATATAAAATATGAATCTATGTATGCATATATATCGGTATCTAGTTTTTTCTGATTTTAAGGATAATATATTTTTGTATAAAAATATGACATTAAAGAAGTAAGCAATATAGAAAAAATATAATGTTTCTCATGACCTCCTCAAAAAGAAAATAAGAAAGTAACATTTTGATGTAGATTCCCTTAGACTTTTTTCTATGCAGAGTCTAATCACCTCTCCCCCTGACAAAAGACAACAAATAAAAGTCTCCTCTGCTTAAGGCTGTGCAGCTTCCTTTGTTCACTTCACAACACAGTTCTCTACATTCTTGTCAGTCTTTTCTGATAGTCCTAAAGATCTACCTCATTTTTTTTTTAAATGGTCCCATGTATTCTCTGTAGAATAAGGTAGCACTTAATGCACGCCTTGCTTTATCACTGTTGGTTCTTAGGCTGGGGAGAATCTGATGAGGGGGTGTTTTAGAATATAGTTGTAAAGAGAGCTATGCTGTGTGATGTGCTCAGACTTTGAGAAGATCAGCTTGAGTGGAATTTCACACTTGAATTTCACAGTTGTGGCCAACTAAATTCAGACTGCTCTATTATAATCAAGTTGCATCAGCCAGCCTTGAGCTTCCACTAATTTAGGAACAGTTTGGAAATTAAACAGTTTGGAAGCCTGGTTATTCTGAGCCAGCTCTTTACTGAAGTAACCATAGGGGTCTATAGCTAAATATTAATATCTACTTCTGTATCTGTTTGTATATGTATATCAATATATGTGGGTTTCCCTGGTGGCTCAGTGGTAAAGAATCTGCCTGAAATGCAGAAGACTGCCTGCAATGCAAGAGATGCAGTTTCAGTCACTTGTTTGGGAAGGTCCCCTGCAGAAGGAAATGGCAACCCACTTCAGTATTCTTACCTGGGAAACCCCATGGACAGAGGAACCTGGCGGGCTAACCCCAGGGGGTTGCAAAGAGTCAGACACAACTTAGCGACTGAACACCACCACAACAGAGGTAAACATCTTCTGAAAAATGGGTTGTTTTAGCAGATTGTCCATTCAGACTGCAATAACAAAATACCATAATCTGAGTACCTTTTAAACAACAAATATCTGCTTCTCACCATTCTAGAGGCTGGGAAGTCTAAGATCTTGGCACCTGCAGATGTGGAGTCTGGGTAAGACCCTCTTCCTCGTGGGAGGCATCCTCTCCCTGGGCCCTCACATGGTGGGAGGGGCACGGGACCTCTCTGGGGTCTCTTTAATAAAGGCACCAGTTCCCTCACTCGTGGAGGCTCCACCCTCATGACCTGATTACCTCCCATCTGCCTCACCTCCTAATGGTGTCATCTTTGAGGTTAGTCTTTCAGCATATGAGTTTGAGGGGGCACAAGCATTCAGAACCTATCGTGGATCTTTCTCCTTCATAGCACTGGGACTGTGTATTAAAATTCTTGTGATTCTTAACCACAAGTCTTCCCTTATGGGAAATTCAAGTATACCCCAAGTTTGTTTATTTCAGTAAAAAAACATTTCAGTAAAGAATCTGCCTGCCTGTGCAGGAGACTCAGGAGACATGGGTTTGATCCCTGGGTGGGAAGATCCCCTGGAGGAGGACATGGCTACCCACTCTGGTATTCTTGCCTGGAGAATCCCCTGGACAGAGGAGCTTGACGGGCTATAATTCATGGGGTCATGAAAAGTCGGCCACGACTAAGCCCGTATGAACCAAATCCCCAGTTTACCTCAATGATATCCATTCTTCCCTCCAGAAAGAACTCCATCTGTATTTGGGATGTTGCAAATAAAAAATGCTCTTAGCTAAAAACAAAAACAAAACCAACAACTTTATTTCTCATTCTTGCAGTTAAGATAAGAAGTTCTGGCCAATGAGATATAAGCAAAATCTGATGGATGAGGTTTCTAGGAAAGCTAACTGTTTTCCTCATTTGGATAAAAAAGACAGGTTTGGCTTGCTGTGAGCATTTTGCTTTTGTTTTTCTAGCTGTATCTTGAGGGGACTGTTAGCACAGGATCTTGAGGTTTAGCAGCTATGCTGCGAGCTTAAAGGGAAAAGACGTAAGTGAAGGATGTTGACGCCAAAAAAACTAGAGGGAGCGTGCATCACTGATGGCACTGTCCCTTTTGGGAGAAAAATATTCCCTTCCCTGGCTTAAACCATTCTTTAAACCACTAGCTTCCCCATATGAGGACTGAGAACATCATCCCCAATGGATTAAACCATAGAACTTTCTTTGGAGGACAGTTAGAAAAAGAGAGACCTAGAGTCTGACATTCAGTTTCCCACCCCCCACCCCCAGACTTACCGGAATTATTAAAACCAACAGTCACCCAAGGGTAGGGCAGTGGGAGCCTAAGGAAACTAACTAAATGCTGTCTGCTGTTCATTATCACCACGTTCCTACAAATGTCAAAGGTCAGCGACAAAATATTCCTCCCTGAAAAAAAAGTCTTTGCCTAAATGCTAAACAATTGTTGAGGTTCCTGAATTTTAATAAGATGCATGAATGTCAACTTAGCACATTTTATTACTTGTTCTTTAGTAAATGCTCTAAATGTTCTACATGGATATTAATTACAAAAATTCCCAGTTATATGCTGGGTTTTCAACACATAGGCACATGCAAGCTCATTCCAAATGTAACTTTATACTGGTTCAGGGTTGTCCTATCTCACTTTAGGGACCCCAGTTTGTGTTTCCAACCCCTGTGGTACCACAAATGCCTGTCTTTAAGCAGTAGATTTGACATAAATATCAGAGTGGTTTCAAAGACAAATAATCAGAGCTTCTGTCATTCTTTGTGACTATTTGAACTTTTGGTATTTAAAATAGAAAAGAGTGAAATAGTGCAAACTGCAAGGTGAATATTTCTGATTGGCAATTGCAAAATTTAGTTTATATATAAAATGTTTTACTGAATTCTGACCTTATCCTTAATAGAACTCTCTTCTTGTTTATAATGTTTTTAGTTTTTGCAATTATTATTAAATTGTGGTGTTTTAATTCATTACTGTGACTGACCAATATGTAGGTACAAGTTTTTCTTTTTTGACCAGAAAAACCTCACATCATTGTTATTTAGAAGTATTAAGCTGTATTTCCCTTTTTTGTAGTATAAGTTTTTACTAGTATAGTTATATACACAAAATTTAATAAACTATTTCACTGTCTACATTTCTTTTCTTACCAGTTTTGTTTTATTTAATTATTATAACTAAAATTAATTTTGTCATATAGAGGATGGTGGTGGTGATGGTTTATTTAGTCTCTAATAAGTCATGTCTGACTCTTGCAAACCCATGGACTGTACCCTGCCAGGCTCCTCTGTCCTTGGGATTTCCCAGGCAAGAATACTGGAGTGGGTTGCCATTCCTGTCTCCAGGAGATCTTCCCAACCCAGGGATTGAACTTGTGTCTCCTGCATTGGCAGGTGGATTCTCTTATTGCTGAGTCACCTGGGAAGCCCCATATAGAGGATGATTTTGAGTAGTAAAATTGAAATCACTATTCAAAATGATTTCAATTTTACTTGATTTTCGTACTCATCACCAGTCATTTCATTTCATGACTTACCAATTCAAAAGTTTGATAGAGTCCATCATACGTAGTTTTATTAAAGGGTACATGGGTGGAGTCCTTTCTGCGTGCTGGCAAATAGGAGTCTTTGTTGCCC
Organism: Bubalus bubalis; assembly: GCF_019923935.1. Classification (NCBI taxonomy): domain Eukaryota; kingdom Metazoa; phylum Chordata; class Mammalia; order Artiodactyla; family Bovidae; genus Bubalus; species Bubalus bubalis. The sequence continues at coordinate 148,522,205 of NC_059158.1, forward strand.
TTCCCCAAGTGGCAACACAGCTAAATGCTATTCAATTTCAACCTCATTCCTTTGCGTTCAGAAAGCATTGCTTTATTGTCATAGGAATTTGATGCGGCAGAGAAAGTAAAGCTTGTGAAAAGTCTGATTTTTTAAATTTGCTTGTTTCAGGTAGCTTTTCTTTTTTTAAGAAAGAAAATAGATTATGGCCGGATTTTTTTCCCTCTTAATCTTGTGCTTCAAAAATTTTGTACAAATATATTTTAAGTGTGAATTTCTTCTTCTTTTTTTTTTAATTAAAGTATTTTGTTGTTTAACCACTAAGTTGTATCCAACTCTTTTGCCATCCCATGGACTGTAGCCTGCCAGGCTTCTCTGTCCATTTGAATTCCCAAGCAGGAATACTGGAGTGGGTTGCTCTTTCCTCCTCCAGAGGACCTTCCCAACCCAATGATTGAATCAGCAAATTCTTTACCACTGTTCAGTTCAGTTCAGTTCAGTCACTCAGTCGTGTCCAACTCTTTGCGACCCCATGAATCGCAGCACGCCAGGCCTCCCTGTCCATCACCAACTCCTGGAGTTTACTCAAACTCATGTCCATCGAGTCAGTGATGCCATCCAGCCATCTCATCCTCTGTCGTCCCCTTCTCCTCCTGCCCCCAATCCCTCCCAGCATCAGAGTCTTTTCTTATGAGTCAACTCTTTGCATGAGGTGACCAAAGTATTGGAGTTTCAGCTTCAACATCAGTCCTTCCAATGAACACCCAGGACTGGTCTCCTTTAAGATGGACTGGTTGGATCTCCTTGCAGTCCAAGGGACTTGCAAGAGTCTTCTCCAGCACCACAGTTCAAAAGCATCAATTCGTCAGCACTCAGCTTTCTTCACAGTCCAACTCTCACATCCATACATGATCACTGGAAAAACCATAGCCTTGACTAGATGGACCTTTGTTGGCAAAGTAATGTGAATTAAAGCTTTTTAATATGCTAACTAGGTTTGTCATAACTTTCCTTCCAAGGAGTAAGCATCTTTTAATTTCATGGCTGCAATCACCATCTGCAGTGATTTTGGACTGACTATGCCAAAGCCTTTGTGTGGATCACAATAAACTGTGGAAAATTCTTCAAGAGATGGGAATACCAGACCACCTGACCTGTCTCTTGAGAAACATGTATGCAGGTCAGGAAGCAACAGTTAGAACTGGATATGGAACAACAGGCTGGTTCCAAATAGGAAAAGGAGTACATCAAGGCTGTATATTGTCACCCTGTTTATTTAACTTCTATGCAGAGTACATCATGAGAAACACTGGGCTGGAGGAAGCACAGGCTGGAATCAAGATTGCTGGGAGAAATATCAATAACCTCAGATATGCAGATGACACCACCCTTATGACAGAAAGTGAAGAGGAACTAAAAAGCCTCTTGATGAAAGTGGAAGAGGAGAGTGAAAAAGTTGTCTTCAAGCTCAACATTCAGAAACCTAAGATCATGGCATCTGGTCCCATGGGAAATAGACGGGGAAACAGTGGAAACAGTGTCTTTACCACTGAGCCACCAGTAAAGTCCCTGCATATATTGAATTAGAGTTTTTGTCTTTTCTGGATATATCCCCAGGAGTGGGATTGCTGGATCATGTGGTAGCTCTATTTTTAGTTTTTAAAGGAACTTCCATACCATTTTCCATAGTGGTTGTACTAATTTACATTCTCACCAAGAGTATAGGAGGGTTTCCTTTTCTTAAGTGAGGGCTTCTCTTGATTGACTTTACCTAGGACGTGGTTTAGCACTTTTACTCTAAACATCTTTATTCATTCATCCACATCTTATCTTATCTCAGATCTACTTTATAATGGTGCTGACATTTTTTTCCTAACACAACGAAGAACACAAGCACAGCCCTACCAGCAGTCACTCATTACTATAATTTAAAAGCCTACCTCTCCTACCCAGAGAGCATCATGCTTGGTAGAATAAGTCGGACAGAGAAAGACAAATGCTATATATTATCACTTATATGTAGAATCTAAAGAATAAAACAAACTAGTGAATATAACAAAAAAGAAGCTAACTCATATATAGAGAGAACAAATTAATGAGTACCATAGTGGGGAGAGGGAAACTGGATGACAAATGTAGGGAATTAAGAGGTACAAATTACTACACATAAAATGAATAAGTACAAGGATTTATTGCATAGCACAGGGAATACAGCATTTCCCAGGTGGCTCAGTTGTAAAGAATTCGCCTGCCAACACAGGAGACATGGGTTTGATCCCTGGGTTGGGAAGATCCCCTGGAGGAGGAAATGGCAATCCACTCCAGTATTCTTGCCTGGAAAAAAAAAAAATCTCATGGCCAGAGGAGCCTGGTGGACTACAGTCCATGGGGTCTCAAAGAGACACAACAGAGCATACACACACACACATGGAATATAGCCAGTATTTTATAACTATAAATGGAATATAATCTATAAAAAATTTGCTGTACACTGGAAACTAATATCGTAAACCGTTATACTGCAATATAATACATACACCCATACATACATATACACACATACATATACATATCCACACATACATACATCCATAAAAGCACACAACTCCTTCCCTGGCAATTCTGGTGCCCAACAAGCTGTGACGTGCCTCTTCACCCCCATCCTCCTGTGGAGAATGACTCTTCTATCAAATCTCTGGTGACTGAGTGTTTCCATTCCAAGCTCTTCTCAAGGAACATCTGCTGACTGTCTTCTTTGCTCTCTCTCTTTTGTTTCCATCATCTAAACTTTTTCATTTCTCTCTCCTGTTCTCTGTATTTTGGGAGTTATTTAACTTGTCACCTATATCACAATAGCCTTAATTTTGCAATACCTTCCAGTGTTGTTTTTTTTTTTAATTCCAGCATTCAGTTTTAATTTCCTTCCAATCTTTTATCACATCATTTTTCCTTTAAACATCTTGTTGCATTTTCATTTTACCCTGATGTTTTCTTGTGCTATTTCCCTCTTTTAATAACTCCTAACCCTTCCCTTTGAAAAAGTCCACTGGGACCTACTAAGGCTGTCAGTTCCCTGAATTTTCAGTAGTCTACAGTGGACCGAAGCCTGGAGCAAGCTCTTCTTAGGAGGTTCCTGCGAGTTGTTTCCTTTCTCCTGTTCTGCAACAGTATTTTTTTTCTCTCTCTAGGTTGCTGTGTTTTGTTATTTTTACTCATCCTTGAATAAGGTAATCTATGCCCAGACTGAAGCTTTGTCACCAGACATGTTCTTGAATCCATTTCTTGTCAAGTGGCGTCATGCTGAATCCTCTTCTCAGACACGTCTGGAGAAGAGGTCTTTCACACAGCTCTCAGATCACTTTTCAGGACGTGACCGGCTTCCACCCATGCTCTTCTGCAGTAGGACCTTTCCGTGGAGCTCCCTTTTTGATTGTCTCAGCCCATCCCATCCCTTCCTTCCCCCTGAGAACTAACACCATGGGAACTTCTCTGGGGGTCCAGTGGCTAAGACTCTGAACTCACAATGCCTGGCACCTGGGTTCAATCCCTGGTCAGGGAACTAGGACCCACTTGCAACTAAAGATCAAAGATCCTGCATGATGCAACTAAGACCCAGCACAGCCAAATAAATAAATATTTTATAAAAGAAAAGAACTAACACTATGCCAACACTTGTCATAATTATTTCCTTGTTTTTGTTTTATAGTCTTATCACCTATGTGACAAAGCATTCCTAAATAATTTAACTGCTGCTGCTGCTACTGCTAAGTCACTTCAGTCGTGTCCGACTCTGTGCGACCCCATAGATGGCAGCCCACCAGGCTCCCCTGTCCCTGGGATTCTCCGGGCAAGAACACTGGAGTGGATTGCCATTTCCTTCTCCAATAATAATTTAACTAGTATTGACTTTTATTAATCACAGTTAAAAGGAATTTTATATCTTTTTGTGACTTGCTTCTTTCACTCAATTTAATGTATCAGTATCCTCTAAACAGGCACACTCCTACAGTTGAGGAAGTCGAATTTATTTCTGGGTATTGTGAGAGAGAACGCAGAACAAGAGGAAGCAAGAGGCATCTCAGTAAGAAGATGATTGGGTTTCTTTTAGGACCTCATCTTATGTAAAAGTGATTTGAAAGAGTTTAGGGAAGTGGAGCTTTGCTCTGGTTTGAATCCCCCTGGTAATGAAGTAATTTTGTGATTGGGTATTACACTAACTCTTACCTAGAAGGAAGACTTGGGAGAGTTTGAAGGCTATTGTGCAAAGAAGTGATGTGACATGAAACAAATCAATATTTAATGAATATTGGACCATTAATGGTGTTTCAAGCTAGACTGGACGAGGACCTGAGCAGAGCAAGCCATGCACAATTGAGTTAGAGAGAAAAAGAAGGGTCAGCTCTAAGACACACTAAGACAGGAAAATTAGATCTGTAAGCTGGCTATTTCATTTAAGGAGGAGGCCAAAAGAAGGAAGATCAGTCGTTCAGTTAAATACACTGAGTTGACCTTTAATCTGTCATGTCTAAAAGTATCAGACAAATCCTGTTTGTGTTTTACTTGGTCATGGCTTCAACAAAATGGTTCAAATCAGTAATAGAGACGTGAGACTGTAAAACTAACTAAACATCAACTCCCCTCCTTTCCTCTCCAAAACTATCTCATCCTGTAGGAGTTTTTGTCAATTTGACTTCTAGTAACCGATCAAGAGGCTGTTAGTTGTGGTACAAAGAGCATTGAATAAAAACATTAAAACCTTCAAACATATGGAAGAATAAAAGAGTAATACAACAAATGCATTTGTACCCACTATCAAATGTTATTATTTTGTGATATTTGCTTTTGACATTTTATTGTGAAAAAATTATAGGTTCAGTCCAGTTTCATTCTTCTTCCATCCTTAGAGGCAATCATGATCACACATTTGATGTTTATGATTTTTTTAACAGAAAAATTGCACATATTTAAGGTGTACCACATGATAATTTGATGTATATATTCATAATAAAATGATTTCCTTTTTGGAGTCAGGATAATTAACATATTATCTCTTCATATAGTTGCCAGTTTTGGGGTGTGATAAGAGCACCTAAAATCTACTTCCTTTGCATTTCTAGTATTCAATACAGTAATAAATGATAACAAAAATTATAGTCATCATGCTCTACATCCTATGATTTGTGTACTGATACCATCTATATGGATCCCCACACAATATACAATATTAATATTATGTTTTTTTAAAACTTTTTATTTTGTTGGGGTATAGCCAACTAACAATGTTGTCATAATTTCAGGTGAAGAGCAGAGACTCAGCCATACATACAGAAGTATCCATTCTCCTCCAAACTCCCCTCCTATCCAGGCTGCCACATGACATTGAGCAGAGTTCCATGTTGTATACAGTAGGTCCTTTTTGGTTATCTTATTCATTATGTTTTAAAAGTTTCTAGGAGGGAGTTCCCTGGCGGTCCAGTGGTTAGGATCCAGCACTTTCACTACCATGGCCTGGGTTCAATTCCCATTCTAGGAATTAAGATCCTACAAGCTATGAGGTGCAGCCAAAAAAAAAAAGTTTACAGAAATATAACTTACATAAAAATGCATATTGTACTGATAGTTACTGCATATGATTAAGGTCATTACAATTTCTCAATTTTATGCTTTTATTATTATCCCTGTTGCTGCATATAAATTTGGTTCATTTGTTTTAATTTTTATTATGTGAATTTTTATAGAAGTATAATATACAGAAAAGCATGCAAATTATAAATACACAATTTGATGAATTCTCACATAGTGTAACCAGAAGCTATTAATAGATCAAGGAACAGAACATTAACAGCACTCAAAATATCCTTTTGTGAATGAAATAATGCTATGTGCAGCAACAAGGATGGACTTAGAGATTATCATACTAAGTGAAGTGAATCAGGAAAAGAAAGATAAATATCTTATGATATCACTTATATGTGGAATCTAAAATCCTACGCAAATGAACCTACCTGCAAAGAGTTGGATACGACTGAGCGACTGATCTGATCTAATCTGATCTGATAAAACAGAAACAGATTCACAGACATATAGAACATTGATTGCCACAGGAACAGTGGGGGTGGTGGGAGGATGGATTGGGAGTTTGGGATTAGCAGATGCAAACTACTGTGTGTAAATGGATAAACAACGAAGTCCCACTGTATTGCACAGGGAACTATATTTGATATCCGGGGATAAACTGTACTAGGTGAGAATATTAAAAAATGTCTACACATGTATAAATGAATCACTTTGCTGTACTGAAGAAACTAACATTGCAAATTAACTATAGTGTAATTTTTAAAAATTGCACAAAATTCCCTTCATATATTTCTATTCAATACATTCCTCCTCCAGAGCAATCACCCCATCAACATGAGATTTATCTCTGGACTTTTTAGGAACGTAATCAAAACAGTGCAGTTTTTCTATTTTGACTTCTTCTGCTCAACATTATGTTTGTGGGATGCATCTATATTGGTATTCATGTAGTTATAGTTCATATCTTTTCATTGCTTTATGAATAAACTGTATATCATTGCTTTATCTATTGTTCGAATATACCACATTTCATTTATCTATTCTGCTGTTAATGGGTTTTGGAGATGTTTCAAGACTTTGGCCATTATAAATAATGCTGCTATGAACATGTTTTCTGGTGAATAGATACATGCATTTCTGTTGGATAAATAGGAGTAGAATTGCTGAGTCCAGCTTTGATAGATATTGCCAAACCGTTCCCTACAATCCACAGTCATATATGAGAGTTCCAGTTGCTCCATATTCTCACCAATACATGGCATTGTCAGTCTTTCTCTTTTTAGTTGCTCTGGTGATAGGTAGGGGTGTCTAGTTATAACTTGTATTTGCTTGTTGACTGGTGAGTTTTAATACATTTTCCCGTGTTCACTGGCCATTTGGATTCCTCCTTTGAGAAGTTCTTGTTCAAATCTTCTGTCTGTTTTATATTTTGTTGTCTTTGAAAAAATGATTTGTAGGATAAATGCATTGCTAATAGTTTCTTTTATCTGTGGTTTTCCTTTTCACTTTCCTAGAGATTTCTTTTAACGAATAGCAGTTCTTAATTTTAATATAGCCTTATTTATTAGGTTTTTTCTTCTTTGTGGTTAATTTTTTGTGTGTCCTCTTTTAGAAATCTTTTCTTATCTCAAGGTCATAAAGGACCTTTACTTTTAAACTAGGATTTTTTTTTTTAACTGATAGATAATATTTAATCTGGTGATGGATATTTGCATTGTGTCCGGTTTCTTGCTGGGCTATATGTATTTGTAAGAGTGTAGGCTTCAGCCTCAGATTTTGGTTCAGATCCTACAGTGCCATTTCACTACACTGTGTAATATTGGACAATTCACTTAAACTTTCTGCCTTCTTTTACCTCATCTGAAAAATGGAGATAACAGAACCTATTGCCTGACCTAGGCAAGTCATATTGCTTTTTGAAGACAGAAATAGCCCCCTTTCTTAATTTCTTTGGTGTGTCCCAGAATCTTTAGATATTAGAATACAAATTCTTTGGGTTTGAGGCTTTAAATTTTCTTTATTGAAATACAGTTAATATCACATGGTAAATTGTTTAAGCAATACAAAAATATATAAAATCAAGAGCAAAAACTTCCTCTTTGCTATTCACACACCTGTGCTTTTCTAGTATTGTCATCTGTAAAATGGAAGTAATATTAAAAATATAGGGTTGCAAAAAGGATTTGGTAGGTTATTGTCTGTAAAGCACTTAGAAGAGATTTTGGTACATAGCCAGTGCTGAATACATAGTAGTTATTTTTATTGTTTTCTTGGAGGTATTTCCCTATCAGTTCACATAATTCCATGATATTCTTGAAAGGCTGTGTGTACTTTCTTAAATGGGTACAGATTTTCTCTTTAACCACAATTTCCTTCTGTATGTAACTTGGCGAGTTTTTACAAGTATTTCTTTTGTAATTTTTTGAATTTGAATTGTAGAATCAAAAGATGTGGTGTGTTTATATTTTGAAAGATATTGGTAAATTGTCCTCAAAAAAGTGTATGAATTTGTACTTCCACTAAGTATAAGAATGCTTGTCCTATACTAGTAACAATACTCATTATTGAATTTTGTAATCTAATGAACAAATTGAACATACCTTATTTAAAAATACGTTTAAAAACTAACAGCTTTATTGAGATATAATTCATGTATCAGACAATTCATCTATTTAAAGCTCACAGTTCATGGCTTTCAGCATCTTCACAGAATTCTGCAGTCACCATCACAATTGTCATGACCTCAAGAGACGCTAATTATTAGAAGTCACTCCCCATTTCTCCCCAGTTTCCAATCCCCCAGCCCCTGGTAATTCTTGATCTACTTTTTCTCTCTCGAGATTTGCCTATTCTGAGGATTTCATATAATTAGAATCACACAGCATGGTCTTTGTGTCTGGCTTCTTTCACTTAGCATAATATTTTCAAGGTTCATTCATGTTTGTAGCCGTTAACAGTGCTTCATTCTTTGCAGCTGAATAATATTCTAACAAAATGGATGTACCACATTTTGCTTACCCACTCATCTATTGATGAACATTTGGGTTGTTTACTCTTTTGGACTATTATAAATTATGCTACTTTTTTCTTTCCTCTTTTTCTTTTTGCCATACCAGGCAGCTTTTGGAATCTTAGTTCCCTGACTGGGGTTTGAACCTGGGCCCTTCTCAATGAATGCTTTGTGTTTTAACCACTGGACTGCCAGGGAATTCCTTATGCTATTTTTTTTATTGGTAAATAACATTCATTGTAAGGATATACTCATTGTTTTAATATGCAACTACTTAATTGTGAAAGAGAGGAAAATCTTAATATATTTGCCCATTTTCCATTTGATTTGTTTTTACTCAACGAATTGTACAAAGTGTTGCTTATCAATGACTCTATCTCTTTGCCAATTATATTGCAATCTTTTTTCCACTTTGTATATGCTCAAATTTATTTTTCTCTTCCTTTAAGACTTTAGGATTGTCTGTCTTACTTAGAAAGTCTTTTTATATGCCAAGATTATTCATCAAAGAAAATCTTTAAAGTTCTGAACTTTTAGTATTATAATTTTATTTTTTTAACATTTAGAATATTAAAATCTTCTGGAAAGTTGGGAGATATAAAGAGTGTGATAAAGGACCTATTTTGTTTCACTTTTTATTCCTAACCAGTTTACCTACCATTTATTAACTGATGCATCTTCCCTTCTTTTCATCTTCCCCAAATTTGATACATTTACCTTTTCATACTGGAGAAGGAAATGGCAACCCACTCCAGTATTCTTGCCTGGAGAATCTCATGGACAGGGGAGCCTGGTGGGCTATGGTCTGTGGGATCGCAAAGAGTCAGACAGCACACCTTTTCATACATAATTCACATGTGTATTTGGGTTTATTTCTGATTATTCTAGTCTTTTGAGCTACCTATTTCTTCTCTAGAATATTTTGATTATTGTAATGTTATCATATATTTTAATATTTGGTTGTATTAATTACTTCCTATTTTTCAGAATTTTTCTAACATCATTTACATTCTTAATGAACTTTAGTACTAGTAGAGTTTAAAAAAATCTTGATGTTTTGTCTTTACATTGAATTTATAGATCAATTAAATTAATGCTTTGTAATTGCAAATAGTTTTCTCCCTTAATGCTGTAAGCAGAGGGGAAATCTGAAATGAAAAAGGAAGAGGAAGTTAAGGGAGAAGAGACTATTTTTCTTATAAATCACATCTAAAATATGATGTAAAGTATATTTCTTCTCTGAATAGCACAAAACACTTTAAAAATAATACTTCAACCTCTAAAACATCTCAACATCACATAATTACTATTTCTAATTTATAGACTGAAAGTGCAAGGCAGAATCTTGGCCATGCTTTTTAACTTTTATATATTTATTCTTAAATGATTTTTCTTATTTTGAATATTCATAAAGAACTGAAAATAAATCTTTCCTGCCTTTCGGCTTTTGGCAGCTTCTATCTGAGTAAAATTAAATAATTGATGAGGTTAAAAGAAAACCTTTTAACCTATCTATCTATAGATATAGATGAAGGTAGAGATACAGTTGATAGTGATTTTACTGTGATACAAGCCTCTTTATGTAAATTTGACTTTTATCCCAAATTTGACTCTAAATGTTCTTGTCAAAATTATTCTCAGGTTATCCAAAGTGATAGGTAATAAACAGAAAAATAAATTAGCTCTCATTCTTAGCTTCTCATACCTCTTAATTTTGAACAGTTTCTTCTAGAGAATCATAAATTAAAGGTTATTTTCCTGCAATTTTTCTCCCCCTAAATATTTGGATAACATACTGGGGTGACTAAATGGATCGTTCGCATCTACTATGAAGACAGCCAATCTGTAAAGAAAAGCCAAGAGAACAGGGAGCCCAAATGCACTTGGAGTACCTGGAAATTACACCTGGCAGCCAGCGACCTTTTGTGCTGCTTTGTTGTACTGTGTTTTCTGGCCGCAGGCTTTCAAGGGTACCTTTATTTCACTGATTACTAAATTAGTGTTGGATTTAATGAGCGAGATCTGTCCTTTTATTTGTGCCTTTTTTCCTTCTTCTTCTTACTTAAAAAAAAAAAAAGGATCAGCATCACAAAAGCTTTGTACATTTCTAGTTTGCTTTTGATGATATGACCATTTGCTCCCATCTATCTCCATGGTAATGAGCTTCTTCTACCCCCACTTTCCGAAGCCTCAGATACTTAGGAAGCTTCAGTCCCAGAGTAGAGTTGCATGCTAAAATAATGCAGAGAAACAAATTGGTCTCTGTAAATAGGCTCCATCTTCAAAGCATTAGAATATTCTTCAAAATGTGATCCATTTTCTTTGCTTGAAAACAGGTGTGTTTTAGATAAAAATATTTGAAAGTAAAATTTGGCATCTCAGGAAATGCATCTTAGTAAGTACCTATTTTCCAAAACAAGGCTTAGATAGGATTTCAAAATTAGAAGAGGCCTCAGATTTCATTTAGCCCAGGATTTTTACTGTACATTTGAGGAAACTGAGGCTTAACAAAGTTCATTGTCTTTTTCTAATCATAAGTTGGGACTAGGACTTACATCTTCCAGCAAGGTATTCTTTCCTCTGTTACCAATAGTTCAACAATATTAATAATAACTATTAATGATATTAATAGCAATTGCTATTACTTAGTACTAATAAAAGTGATAATACACAGAATGTGTACTGTAAAATGTAAATAATTACTATTAAGTCTATGCTTGGCAACTTTTCACTGTAACATGAAGTTCTTTAAAACTGATCTTTCAGTTTTCAAATTGTACCATCTTAAAGAATATACTCATAGAAGTCAATATTCCTAAAAGATTATATATATGTTTATATACATACACACATATATGCACACACATATACTTTAGTATATAAATAAAATAGCAACAGTGGTAATTTCTGAGTAGTGATTATTGTTTTCTTTTTTATAATTTTCTGTATTAATATGTATTGCTTTCTTTATAAGAAAAAAAGACTTCTTAATTTTAGGAAAAAAATGTTGCTCATTTGTTGCTTAAGATGTAATTCATTCATATTTGGCCCATTCCACTGTTCTTTTCCCATCAAAAAGACCCAGAGTAATTTATGGTTCACAATAGCTGCAGATATTCTGCTCTGCTCCACCTACTAAGAGTCAGTGTGAGGCCTGAAAGGGCTACATGTCTTCAGAATTCACAGACTATCAGGGGTTCTCACTTAGCCAGGAAAGAATTGACTGTAAACTCAAGATCTTTGTAAAGAATATCCTCTTTACAACTTTTTTTTTTGACCCACTTTTTGCTTATTGTTTCGTTGAAGAGCTAGTTTTAAGGTAAAGATAACATTAAATGCTACTTCTATGACCTTTTCAACCCCTCGAAGTACTTCACATACCTTAACCCATTTATGGTCTCATTAAAGTTATGTGTTCAGTCTTGGGGACTCAACACAGTTCACAAACAAAATGCAATGATCAACTGTATCTTGGAAATCATGGGAAACTCTCCAGGAACAAAGAGGTGTCTAAGAATAACAATAAATGGGCCACAGTATCGGACATGGTGACAATCTCTAGCAAACCCCCCTGTGAGGGGCAGATGCTGAGAAAATGTCCCCTAAGAAATTCCAATTTAACGATCAGGGCTTGGTTATTATTTAAAGCATCTATCCCCAGTTAACTAACATCCTGTCAGACTGAGCCAGTTGCAAGCTATAAGTTCGTCTCTGCTCTTAGCCATATAAAACACTGCAAACAACTGAGTTTAACTTCCATTGATTTTTCCCTGTTTGACTACAATCAAAGTCAACTAGATTCAAAAAGCTATTATTAAATCAATAATAATATTGATTCAATCTTTTTTTTTTTAGAAGGATAATGCTTGAGACCTTGAGAAATGATCAAATGGTCATTTATTCTCTCTTTTCACCAAGCTTAAACATCTTCCTGGGAACAACTCTAACTGAAGATCACAGAAGAATAGAAAAGAAATAAACAATTTATGATGGGATGTTAAAAATTAATGGGAAGTAACCAAATATCTTGAACCAATGTGTCCAATATAGATCTGTAGATTCTTGCCCTTCTCCATATATGGTACTGTTATTCACCAGGTTAAATCGAAAATGAGAGTCATCCTTGGCTCCTGTCTTTCCCTCACTCCCAAATTCAGTCCCTCAGCAAATCCCCTGCTAGCTCAGCTTGCAAAAAATTCCCATATTCCTCTGCTTCTCCACTTCTTTTCCTCTCCACAGCTGTCCCTGGTCCATGCTCCTGGACCATCTCTCATAGGAACTCTGCGACTCCTCTCCAGCCACCCGTTGGTGACCCACACTATGATCTATCCTCCACATGGCAGCCAGATTTAGCACATAAATCAGATTGTACATGTCATGCCCCTGCCAAAAGGATCCCTTTTCATGGAACAAAATCTAAGCTCTTTTTTTTAACCTAGAGTTCCTACTGGATCTAGGCACTGCCTACATCAAGCCTCTTCTCCTGGCCCCACCCTTGCTTTCTCTTCTGACTATATTGTCCCCATGCCGCCCCTAGTTCTGCAGTTGCTCTCTCCAAGGGCCTTCACGTGATTTCCCCTTTCATGTCATTCAAGACTGCCTAATTGCTTTCTTCTCCCAAGAAGGGCTTTCCCTCACCATCCTATCTAAGGTGGTACCTTGCTCTTCACTCCTTGACTTGCTGTACTCTTCATCGTACTACTTGACATTATACCTTACATGTTTGTTTTCTGCCTCTGCCTCCAGGATGCAGTCGTCACAGGTCTTTCTTGTTCTCTATTACTATCTGAGCTCTGAGAGCAGTGCTGCACACACAGAAGCCACCTGATAAGTATCTGTAGAGCGAAGGAAAGGTCTTATCATATTAATAGTCTTTCTCCCATGAAAGAGACCATTATGGGGATGAAGATCAATGTTAGAGGTGATCAGGATACCTGGAGAATATGAAATCAGCATTCAGTATATACAATAGCAAGCAAATTGCATTTCTACCATGGATCACCGTAGACATACATAAGCACTTCACGTGGATATTTGGGTGTAGATTTTGGGGGCTCAGAGAGGTGCTAACCCAACAAATATACTGTATTAAACAGAGGCTCACTGCAGTCTTTTATGTAAGTGTTTATCGCCCCCTTCAGGTGGTTATGGTCTTAGGGTAGAGACTGTGCTTGCTCATCTCCCTGTATTTTATTGCAAATTGTAGGTATATCACCTACAATAGTTGCTGAACTGAATGACACTGGTTCTTTCCACATCTGGGGTAAATTTTTAGAGAACTGCTTGTCTCCCAAGTCTGATTACTTTTTAGATTCGTGTGTGTGTGTGTGTGTGTGTACACATTCAAAACAAAAATACCTATTTTGAAGGGATTAGATTTTTAAATAAATGGTGCTGGGACTATTTGGAAAAAGATAAAATTAAACCCATACCTCATACCAGAGTCAGAAATCAATTCAAAGTGATCAGAGATCTAAATGTAAAATACTAAATCATACAACAACCAGAAGACAATAGAATGAATCCTTCAACTTTGGTATGGGAAAAGACTCAAAATCTAAAAGCAATGAAAAAATACATTTAGGTATATTTGGCTGCACGGAATATTAAAATTTTTGTTTCTAGATGGCTAGAACCAGCCAAACCAGTCAATTCTAAAAGAAATCAACCCTGAATATTCACTGGAAGGACTGAGGCTGAAGCTGAAGCTCCAAAACTTTGGCCACCTGATGCGAAGAGCTGATTCACCGCAAAAGACCCTGATACTGGGAAAGATTGAGGGAGGAGAAGTGGACAACAGAGGATGAGATGGTTGGATGGCATCACCGACTCAAAGGACATGAGTTTGAGCAAATTCTGGGAGATAGTGAAGGACAGGGAAGCCTGGCGTGCTGCAGTCCATGGGGTTGCAATGAGTCACATATGACTTAGTGTCTGAACAACAACAATGGCTAAAACAAACAGCTAACAAATTGGGAGAAAATATTTGTAAGATGTATTACAGATAATGGGCTAATATTCTTTTTAAAATTTATTTTTTAATCAAAGGATAATTGCTTTACAGAATTTTGTTGTTTTCTGTCAAACATCAACATGAATCAGCCATATGTGTACATATGCCCCCTCCCTCTTGAAGCTCCCTCCTATCTCCCTCCCCATCCCACCCCTCTAGGTTGATACGAGCCCCTGTTTGAGTTCCCTAAGATGCAAAGAACTTTAAAAATGAGGGACATGGACCCAAAACCTGATAAGAGAATGGAAAAATACATTGATACAATTCTGGTAAGAAAAGGGGAGAGTTTTATTAGTTTTATAAGAAATAGACCATCTGTATTCAGTCTCCACAAGCAAACAGAAGACCCAAATAGAATAATTGAAAGGAGTCAGGGTGAAAGGAACAAAACCCAAACAGTGCAGTACCCTAGAGCTAGCAAGAGCCAGGAAGCTGTTACTACCCTGGGACGAGTGATGGAGGAGGCTGCCTAGGAGCCCCAGAACCAAACCACAATGACTCAATGGGGAGGGAGCTGGAGAACAAATACTGTGCCTTCATTCACCAGCCCCTACTCCAGCCATCGCTCTCCCGCTGGTGTCACCTCATGGCTGGACTCAACCAGGAGCCTCCTGGGACACAGAGCAGGTAACGAAAGGTGAAGATGTTACCTGGAGAGATGAATGGGGAATACCGCATATGGAAGGGCCTCAAATGATCACAGTACAAACCACCATAGAAACTAAGAATCTGAGGCCACTCCTCCCACCTTTTTTTTTTTTAAGATTTATTTTTTAGGTGGATCATCTTTTTTAAAAGTCTTTATTGAATTTGTTACAATATTGTTTTTGTTTTATGTTTTGGGTTTTGGCTGCTGCCAAGCATGTGGGATCTTAGCTCTCCAAGCAGGGATCAAACCCATACCCCCTGCATTGGAAGGTGAAGTCCTGACCACTGAACAGCCAGGGAAGTCCCTAAGGCCATTTTCTTTTAAGAATATGGCCTGGGCAGGAGTGAAGTTATACCTGAATTTCTGTTATCATGAAGCTTTTAACTATATTATTTTCACCCCAGGAATAAAAAACGTGACAGATGGGAGGTAACTAGAGATTTTTGATGCTACTTTCATTGAAGTATGGGATCTATGTTGCTTTCCCTTGATTTGGGGTGAGTTCTGACTGCTTTGATCAGTGGAGTATTGTGAAAATGACGTTCCCAGACTTGCCCTTAAGAGACTAGCAACTTCCATTCATGTCTCTTGGGACAGTGACTGGAGCCCTGAGCTGCCATGAAAGAAGACTGACTCTCCAGAGGCTGCCATCAAATAAAGAAGCCTAAGCTAACCACACAAAGAAACTCCCTGGAGAGGGAGAAGGAGATCAAGAGAGGAAAAAGAGATACCAGCCAGCTTCCAATTGTTCTAGCCTTCCAGATATTCAACTCATTACAGGTGAGGCTCCAGGCATTCTGGAGCAGAAATGGGCTGTCCTTGCTGTGCTATGTCCAAATATAGGAATAGTAAGTTATTTATTCAACCACTAGGTTTATTGTGCAGCAATAGATAACTTGAACAGAATTTTGTCCTTGGAAATGGGATGCTCCCCTAACAAATGCCTAAACCAGATGACACTGGCTTTGGGACAGGGTGGTAGGAAGAAGCCAAAAAGGCCATGAAGACAGTTGGTGAGGGGATGAAGGATGTGGATGCTGGAAAACAGAGGACCCCTTTTTGGAGGGGCAGAAAGTCTAGCAACACTGTCACCTGTGGAAAGGGAAAATTAGAAAGTCTGCTTAATTAACTCATGGGGTCAGCTGGGGAGATGTCCAAGCGGAACGTAGAAAGTGCCAAGCTCCTTTTCCTAGGTCCCATGATAACGTGTAAGATGGGAGGGACTTCCCTGGTGGTCCAGGGGCTAAGACTCTGCCCTCCCAGTGCAGGGGGCCCAGGTTCAGTCCTCGTTCTGGAAACCAGATCCCATACACTGCAACTAAGAGTTCTCATGCTTCAAGTAAAGATTCCACTTGCTGCAACTAGAAAAAAAAAAAAAAGATCCCACATGCAGCAACGAAGATTGAAGATCCTTGGTGCTGCAACTAAGCCACGTATGTATACACAAGATGGGAGAGATGACCCGATTCTAATGTTTCTAATAAAGAAATCATGCACATTTTTTGGCAGAATTGGGAGAAAACACAAAGAAATAAAGATTTACTGGGTTCTCAAATAAAACTGTTGGTCATCCCCAGTCACTCCCATTAAAAGATTCTTAAACAAGAAATGGCTTTGGGGCTAAGCTCACATCCAGAGACTGTGGCTATAAGATACTCTGTCAGAGAAATTAAGAGCAGGCCTGGGAGTACTTCTAAGAATCTTAAGACTATGTCTCACAGACCATCTCAGTAAACACCAGAGCTCTCAGGAATCTCATGGTGTTGTTCCACACCAGCCTCAAAGGAGGTCCTGGATTTCTACTTTAAATGGACACATTCTACTTCACAGGATGGCAGGGGCTATGGAACAAGGTCATATTCGTTTCATTTAAAATATACGTT
The DNA here is from genome assembly GCF_019923935.1 of Bubalus bubalis. Lineage (NCBI taxonomy): Eukaryota > Metazoa > Chordata > Mammalia > Artiodactyla > Bovidae > Bubalus > Bubalus bubalis. The sequence goes on from NC_059158.1 coordinate 148,539,316, forward strand.
GAGTGTCTGCTCTATGCCAGGCACTGTACTAGGCTTGGCAAATTCCCGATAGATACCAGTTGTCAAGATTCTGGAACAAGAAATTGGGATTCTCAAAAATTCTTAGAAATTCTCAAAATCATAAGTTATTCTATTATTTTTTTCTGTAATACCTTTCTTTACATTAAAAAATTGTTTATTTTGGCTATGCTGGATCTTCATTTCTGTAGTTGTGCAGGCTCCTCTCTAGCTGTGGTGGGGGGCCTCTCATTGCCGTGGCTTCTCTTGTTGCAGTGTACGGGCTCTAGGGCGCATGGGCTCTGTAGTTGTGGTGCAGGGGCTTAGCTGATCCACAGCATGTGGGATCCTCCCAGGTAGTACCTGTGTCCCCTCCACTGGTAGGCAGATTCTTAACCACTGGACCACCAGAGAAGTCCTTCTTTATATGTTTTTAAATAGCAACTGACCATAACAGTAAATGGTGAACCGTTTTTCTGTGACAAGGTTATGCTAAAAGGTTTCCAAGGTTTTCTGCAAAAAACAAAAAGCAATAGTGAATGAATGGTTTATTATTATGGAAATATATATACTGATGCAAGATTATAGCACCTTATGTAAAAAATAATAATAAACCAGAAACCTCAATTAAAATAAAGTCAGGAGACCAGAAGGGAGAGCTGTCACGCCCTAGATGATAGCTGAGTCCAACAAGGGGAAGAAAGACTCCTCTTTCTTTCCTGGCAAGAGATCACGCAATGAGAGACTCACAACTCGGCCAATGAAAACCCAGGAGACTTCAAACTCTCAGTTCCTCCAATGGACTCTTTGTTTACTACCTTCCCCTGCCCCGCCCCACCTCCAACTTCCTTTTCTCTCTTTAAAACAGTTCTCCTCTCCACTTTTGCTGGGGACTGGTGCATGCACTGTAGTTGCAGACCCTGAATTGTAATCCTTTACTGATTTCAAATAAACTCATTTTTGCTGGAGAAATAACTGTAGTCTGTTTTAGGTTGACAATTTCAGTGACATGTAAAAACGATCTATACCTGGTATTGATATTTAATAATAGAAAACATTAAAAGGCAAACAAGTGCTAAGTACAGTGGTTTTAGAATTTAAAAAATAATACCATGAACATTTAAATTTTAAAAATTATCATTCTTTTAAAAATTGAAGTATAGTTGATTTCCCACATCCAAGGAGCGGTGGCTGCGCGGGTGCAGGAGGGCCAAGAGGAGCTACTCCACGTTCAAGATCAGGAGGCGCGGCAGTGAGGAGATAGCCCTAGTCCAAGGTAAGGAGCAGCGGCTGCGCTTTGCTGGAGCAGCCGTGAAGAGATACCCCACGTCCAAGGTAACAGAAACCCAAGTAAGATGGTAGGTGTTGTGAGAGGGCATCAGAGGGCAGACACACTGAAACCATACTAGTCAATCTAATCACATGGACCACAGCCTTGATTAACTCAATGAAACTAAGCCATGCCCTGTGGGGCCACCCAAGACGGGCAGGTCATGGTGGAGAGGTCTGACAGAATGTGGTCCACTGGAGAAGGGAATGGCAAACCACTTCAGTATGCTTGCCTTGAGAACCCCATGAACAGTATGAAAAGGCAAAATGATAGGATACTGAAAGGGGAACTCCCCAGGTTAGCAGGTGCCCAATAAGCTACTGGAGATCAGTGGAGGAATAACTCCAGAAAGAATGAAGGGATGGAGCCAAAGCAAAAAAACACCCAGCTGTGGATGTGACTGGTGATAGAAGCAAGGTCCGATGCTGTAAAGAAAGAGCAATATTGCATAGGAACCTGGAATGTTAGGTCCATGAATCAAGGCAAATTGGAAGTGGACAAACAGGAGATGGCAAGAGTGAACGTCCACATTCTAGGAATCAGCGAACTAAAAAGGACTGGAATGGGTGAATTTAACTCAGATGACCATTGTATCTACTACTGTGGGCAGGAATCCCTTAGAAGAAATGGAGTAGCCATCATGGTCAACAAGAGTCCGAAATGCAGTACTTGGATGCAATCTCAAAAATGACAGAATGATCTCTGTTCGTTTCCAAGGCAAACCATTCAATATCACAGTAATCCAAGTCTATGCCCCAACCAGTAATGCTGAAGAAGCTGAAGTTGAATGGTTCTATGAAGACCTACAAGATCTTTTAGAACTAACACCCAACAAAGATGTCCTTTTCATCATAGGGGACGGGAATGCAAAAGTAGGCAGTCAAGAAACACCTGGAGTAACAGGCAAATTTGGCCTTGGAATACGGAATGAAGCACGGCAAAGGCTAATAGAGTTTTGCCAAGAGAATGCACTGGTCATAGCAAACACTCTCTTCCAACAACACAAGAGAAGACTCTACACATGGACATCACAAGATGGTCAACACCCAAATCAGATTGATTATATTCTTTGCAGCCAAAGATGAAGAAGCTCTATACAGTTAGCAAAAACAAGACTGGGAGCTGACTGTGGCTCAGATCATGAACTCCTTATTGCCAAATTCAGACTTAAATTGAGAAAGTAGGGAAAACCACTAGACCATTCAGTTATGACCTAAATCAAATCCCTTATGATTATAGAGTGGAAGTGAGAAATAGATTTAAGGGACTAGATCTGATAGATAGAGTACCTGATGAACTATGGACTGAGGTTCGTGACATTGTACAGGAGACAGGGAGCAAGACCATCCCCATGGAAAAGAAATGCAAAAAAGCAAAATAGCTGTCTACGGAGGCCTTACAAATAGCTGTGAAAAGAAGAGAAGCAAAAAGCAAAGGAGAAAAGGAAAGATATAAGCATCTGAATGCAGAGTTCCAAAGACTAGCAAGGAGAGATGAGAAAGCCTTCCTCAGCGATCAATGCAAAGAAATAGAGGAAAACAACAGAATGGGAAAGACTAGAGATCTCTTCAAGAAAATTAGAGATATCAAGGGAACATTTCATGCAAAGATGGGCTCGATAAAGGACAGAAATGGTATGGACCTAACAGAAGCAGAAGATATTAAGAAGAGGTGGCAAGAATACACAGAAGAACTGTACAAAAAAGATCTTCATGACCAAGATAATCACGATGGTGTGATCACTCACCTAGAGCCAGACATCCTGGAATGTGAAGTCAAGTGGGCCTTAGAAAGCATCATTACGAACAAAGCTAGTGGAGGTGATGGAATTCCAGTTGAGCTATTTCAAATCCTGAAAGATGATACTGTGAAAGTGCTACACTCAATATGCCAGAAAATTTGGAAAACTCAGCAGTGGCCACAGGACTGGAAAAGATCAGTTTTCATTCCAATCCCAAAGAAAGGCAATGCCAAAGAATGCTCCAACTACCACACAGTTGCACTCATCTCACATGCTAGTAAAGTAATGCTCAAAATTCTCCAAGCCAGGCTTCAGCAATATGTGAACCGTGAAATTCCAGATGTTCAAGCTGGTTTTAGAAAAGGCAGAGGAACCAAAGATCAAATTGCCAACATCCACTGGATCATGGAAAAAGCAAGAGAGTTCCAGAAAAACATCTATTTCTGCTTTATTGACTATGCCAAAGCCTTTGACTGTGTGAATCACAATAAACTGTGGAAAATTCTGAAAGAGATGGGAATACCAGACCACCTGATCTGCCTCTTGAGACACCTATATGCAGGTCAGGAAGCAAGAGTTAGAACTGGACATGGAACAACAGACTGGTTCCAAATAGGAAATTGTCACCCTGCTTATTTAATTTCTATGCAGAGTACATCATGAGAAACGCTGGGCTGGAAGAAGCACAGGCTGGAATCAAGATTGCTGGGAGAAATATCAATAACCTCAGATATGCAGATGACACCACCCTTATGGCAGAAAGTGAAGAGGAACTAAAAAGCCTCTTGATGAAAGTGAAAGAGGAGAGTGAAAAGTTGGCTTAAAACTCAACATTCAGAAAACGAAGATCATGGCATCTGGTCCCATCACGTCATGGGAAATAGATGGGGAAACAGTGGAAACAGTGTCAGACTTTATTTTTTTGGGCTCCAAAATCACTGCAAATGGTGATTGCAGCCATGAAATTAAAAGATGCTTACTCCTTGGAAGGAAAGTTATGACCAACCTAGATAGCATATTAAAAAGCAGAGACATTACTTTGCCAACAAAGGTCCAGCTAGTCAAGTTTATGGTTTTGCCAGTAGTCATGTATGGATGTGAGAGTTGGACTGTGAAGAAGGCTGAGCGCCGAAGAATTGATACTTTTGAACTGTGGTGTTGGAGAAGACTCTTGAGAGTCCCTTGGACTGCAAGGAGATCCAACCAATCCATTCTAAAGGAGCTAAGTCCTGGGTGTTCTTTGGAAGGAATGGTGCTAAAGCTGAAACTCCAGTACTTTGGCCACCTCATACGAAGAGTTGACTCATTGGAAAAGACTCTGTTGCTGGGAGGGATTGGGGGCAGGAGGAGAAGGGGACGACAGAGGATGAGATGGCTGGATGGCATCACCGATTTGATGGACGTGAGTCTGAGTGAAGTCCGGGAGTTGGTGATGGACAGGGAGACCTGGAGTGCTGCAATTCATGGGGTCACAAAGAGTCGGACACGACTGAGCGACTGAACTGAACTGAACTGATAGTTGATTTACAATGTTGTGTAGTTTATGGTGTACAGAAAAGGATTCAATTATACATATATATATCCTTTTTCATATTCTTTCCCATTATGGTTTGTAATAAAAGATTGAATATGATTTTCCCTGTGCTATACAGTAGGACCATATTGTTTACCTATTTTATATACAGTAGTGTGTATCTCCTAATTCCAAACTCCTAATTTATCACTCCCGCATCCCCTTTTCTCTTTGATAACTGTAAGTTTGTTTTCTATGTCTGTGCATCTGTTTCTGTTAAAAGTTACCATTCTTAAAATGAACTTTTAACAGCACCCAAAGCATGAATTGCTTTGGTTGTCTTAATCTTCATCTTGCTTTATGACAAATATTTCAGATATTGAAGATTCTTTCATTCTGATATCTATTTAATTAATCATTGTATTTGCCTGTGTGGAGTCCCAGTTGCGGCACGTGGAATCTACTTCCCTGATGAGGGATCAAACCCTGGCCCCCTGCATGGGAGTGCAGTCTTAGCCACTAGATCATCAGGGAAGGCCTTGTTCTTTAATTTTGTGTTGATGGTTGAATTGTTGGGAGTGTGTCTAGAAGTGTCTTCAGGCTGATTGTTAAGATACATCTAGTTTATTATAAATTCATTCCCTTTCTAAAATTAATTTTTAATGGAGTAGAGTTGCTTTACAATGTTGTGGTATTTTCTACTGTATCCCTTTTAAAAATGATTAAAATATTGTATTTCTCTGATTTTTATTTCATTCTTAAAGTTTATATTATTTTTACTAATTCAGATTTTAGACCAGTTTCAGATTTCACGATGGAGAGTCTACAAAAACATTTACTCTTCTTCACATTTCTTCTGATAAGGCATATTTTCCTTCATAAGAATCTTTCCAGTAATGATTTTGCTAAGTGATTTTCTTCTTGTTTGTCAAAACAAAGAGGCTGTCCACCTCAGATAAACTACTAACATTGCTTAAATGTTTAATAAGGGATATTAGATCTTTTTTCCTATGTTAAGCAATTTGATTCTAATTTTTTTTTAAGTAGAATTCTGTTTTTGCTTAGAAGAACTGCATCATGGTTACTTACTTTTTCAACTGCTAATCAAGCCAGTTTCGAGCAATTTAATGTCCCAACTTCAGTGGGCATAAAATCATTTTTCTCATTTGGGGTCTTTAAAAATCTCTCAATTATTATTTTTTCTGTGTGCGTCAAGGTGCTTTGCCATTCAAAAAACCTGTAAGTGTTTTTCCCCCATTCTTGTTGCAAAAGAGAATTTTTCACTGGAGAAGATGTGAACAGTCTTATAATTTTTCTGATCCTAAAAACTGTCAGGAGGACATCATTTTGCAGATCATACTGGTTAGCCCCAGCCACATCGTCTGGATCCGAGCTCATTGCCTTCACTTTTCTCATGTTCAGGATCTGCACTGTGTATGCTTCCTCTGCTAGTGGTTTTTGAAGCTTTCACCTTTCCAGGCTTGGAGTAGAACACTTCTGCTACGGCACAGTGAAGCAGCACAACTGCTGGAAAGTTGCCAGATTTTTTTCATGACTGCCACACCATCATTAGTAGTTGATATTGGTGGATTCCTTCAAACCAGTAACAGCTCCATGCAGATCATTAATCTTTATTTCTTGTAGGAAGAATTATAATATTTTCCTCTGTTTTCTCAAATGCTTTTCTCGGAATTCAGAAAAATATAAAAATTCCAAGAATTTCTGGAAAGGAATAGAAATACTACAGCAGCTTCCTGACTAGGGATTGAACCCACACCCCATCATTAGAAGGTGAAGTCTTAACCATTGAACTGCCAGGGAAGTCCCCCTGCTTCCTCTTAAGGAGGCTCCTAGGAAGTCTCACACAACATTTCCACCTACAACCATTAACCAGATGCGTGGCCACATTTAGCTGCTAGCACAGCTAGGAAATATGGATCGGCATACTTGGCATCAAAGTGCCCAGCTAAAGGTCGAGGTTCTATGGGAAGGGACAGCCAGGAGTGCATGGTTTAGGAAGTCTTTTTAGGAAGTGACAATTCACTGGAGCTTGAAGAACAAGAAGCTTCTTGTGTGATGATGGGAACAGAACATCTCAGGCAAAGGAAACAGCAAATACAAAAGAGAAGTGATGGAAAATGTAAAATGTTTGTTGACTTCATGGAATCAAGTCAAGTGAGACTGGGAAGAAGTAAGGAAAGGAGGAGAGGAAAGGGGTCCCGGGGACAGGCAATATCTGGACCACACAGGCCTTCACTTGTCACCAGGAGGGATTTGCTTTCATTTTTAAACAATTAAAAAAATTTTTTTTTTCAATTGCACTAGAAATTAGTTTTAAGGGAGGAGAGCAATGCCTTAAATGCTTATTGGAATGCTTAGGTGCTAAAGAGATCTACTCATTAATACACTAGTACTGACTTGGTTTTAACCTTGATTTCATCCTTGAAATGGATGTATGTAAATTATTGCTTACCTGCCTTTGTTTCTCTGAAGGCAACACATAAAATTCTACCAGCTCATTCGCTGCCTCAATGAGAAACAGGTAATATCATACAGTGAAATACTTTCTGTGGGGGCCTGGGATGCTGTAGATGTGAGGGACTTCAGGGTGCTAATGAATAAGCAATAGTAATAGCATATCTGTGACTTGGGGGTGGCTCTTTTAACCATTCCTTTTTGATTTTTTAACCTTTAAGGCAATTAGGTGCTTGGTAGGAATCTGTATTATATTGTTAGGCAAGACTACACGGCCACATGGACATATGTAAATTGACACTTGATTATTAGTTTCTGTTAGATATTTTGTGCTCCCTATCACCATCACAGAGAGCTGAATAAAAGCTATGAGAACTTTTAGCCTGGGTTCTCCACCGGTTTAGGAATTGCTGGAAATGCCTGTCTGTGGTCGCCCTCTAGTGGTCTAATTAAGCCTAACATTTAAACACCACATAACAACCATCTTTTCTATTCATCACCCTTCTTGTCTCAGAGAGGACTTCCCCATGGTTCCTCCTCCCTCCTTTCTGTCTCTTATAATTTGATTTGTGTGATTATTTGGTTGACAGCTATCTCCTCCCCCGTCTAACTAGACTGTACTCTGTGTGAGAGCAAGGACCTCTCTTTGCCTTTAGTTCCTGACCCCATTCTTAAATAAACATGTATTAAATGAATGAATAACTGAGCAGTAAAAGCCTGAATGTCAAGAACCTTTCCTACCTCTTCACTCCAGCCAAAGTCACTAATTAGGAGAAAATAAGTTCAAGACCTCTGTGCTTGCTATTTTCTTTTTAAAGATTTTTTTTTTTTTTTGATGTGGACCATTTTATTGAATTTTTTACAATACTGCTTCTATTTTATGTTTTGGTTTTTTGGCCATAAGGTATGTGGAATCTTAGCTCCCTGATCAGGGATTGAACCCACACCCATTGCATTGGAAGGTGAAATCTTAACTACTGGAGCCCCAGGGAAGTCGCTTATATTTTCTTAAAGCAATTGATGCTATTTAAAGGGATTCTCCAGGCAAGAATACTGGAGTGGGTTGCCATTTCCTTCTCCAGGGGATCTTCCCGACCCAGGGATGGAACCTAGGTCTCCCACATTGCAGGCAGATGCTTTAACCTCTGAGCCACCAGGGAAGCCCGCAAAATTTTTAAAATTAAAGTATAACATATATACCAAATTGTAAGTACACAGTTCTGTGATTTTTCACAAACTGATCACACCCTGTAACCAGTACCCATATCAAGAACAGAACATTAGCAGAAACCCAGACACCCACCGGTGCCCCTTCTCATCACTATTCAAGCCCAGCTTTTAACATCATGCAATCATTTTGCCTGTTTTCTTAGTTTATAAAAAGTGGAATTGTACAGTATGGATTTTTTGTATCTGGCTTCTTTTACAATGTATTACATTCGTGAGTTTCATCCACATTACTTTTTGAAAACCTATCTCAAAGATCAAAAATGATATGTGCAGAAAAGGTACAAAAGACTGCTTAAATGACCCTAAGTGGCACAGCCATATCTCCTAAGCTGAGCGCAGTCCCCCAAATACTTGGGCAGCCAAAAAACAAGCTATAAAAATGAGACCCAGGTTTTTAAAGCAATGACTTAGAACCCTCTGTTCCTCCCCTCAATTCATTGTATTCCAAACTTCATGGCAATTTTTCTCCCAGTCCAAATGCTTGGGCTAATGTCCACATCCTTCTCCAAGTCCCATGAATTTTGCATTTTTCCTAACTTTCCTCCTGTTTTTTTACCTATATGCTTCTTCTTTGTGTGAATGTGTGTGTGTGTGTCCCATTTCCTGCTTGAGGGTGGATGGATGGTTGAGGTGGGAACCGTGAAACCGAGTTTAGACATAAGGGAAGGAAGTGAAAAGGGATCCAAGATGGAAAAAATGGCAGCCAGAAATGACATACAGATGAAACAAATATTGTCTCAAGAAACACTTCCATAATCCGAAGGAAAAATAGATTAATTACAAAGGAATAAAAAAAAACACTAAATAAACCATAATTATTATATTAAAGGAGAAAATAAGATTTCATTTCTCTCAAAGGAAGGCAGCCTAGGCCTTCAAAAAACTTCCATCCACATTTATGAAATATTCAAATATGAATAGCTGCCCACTTGGGGGAGAGTCTAGGAATGTGTTTGAAGTTGAGTGGCTCTGTAAGCAGCAGTTTTATTATAGAATAACTCCATGTGTCTACCTTACAATAAAGTAGAACACTTGATAGTTTAAATATTGGCTTCCTGAACATGATCATATTTACTTCTCATAAAAATCTGGCGAGGTAGATAGGGAAGGAATTCTATAGGTATTTGAGAGAAAAGGAAACAGGTTCACAGAACATAAAGCCCTGCAACTGGCAAGAAGCACATTGGATGAGGAGGTAATGGACACGCGGTGGCTACAGTTAATAATACTGTGCTGTGTGTTTGAATGGAGTAGGAAATGGCAACCCCCTCCAGCATCCTTGTCTGGAAAATTCCCTGGACAGAGAAGCCTAGCAGGCTACAGTCCATAGGGTCGCAAAGAGTTGGACAGGACTGAGCGACTGAGCATGCACGCACACATGTGTATTCGAAAGGGGCTAAGAGAGTAGATCTTAAAATTCTCACCACAGTAAAAAGCCTCTGTAACTATGTGTGGTGATGGATGTTAGCTGGACTTGTGGTTATCATTTCACATTATGTTGTGCACCTGAAACTAACATAATGTTCTATATCACGTATTATATCTTGATAAAAACTAAAATAAAACACAAATGAGGCCAAAAAAGAAGACCGCTGGAGACTTGAAGTCAAAGCTTTGAATCCCAAATCTTAATCGCTTCTTGCTGCACAGTCACACTGTTAATTATAAGAGGGAGCTTTACAGGGAAATTTATAGCAGTTCAAAGTCTGGTTTTCAAAAATGAGATAGTAGACTAAAGGACTATATAGATGCTATGGTTGTGAGGAGACTTGGCCATTCAAAGAAATGTGATTATTTGCCGTTCATTCTAAGTCTTGCCCTTAGGAAATCAGCAAGTTCATTGGCCCTACTTTTTACATAGTTCATGGCAGAACAGTCTTAACTTCACCCAGTAATTCCATGGCAGGGTCCACTTGGTTTTATCAACAGGGATTTCTTACATAACTCTAAATCCTCCCAACAGCAAGTTTTTTAAAAAGCACTCTAAATTCCAAGGAAGAAGAAATCATATTTTGCTTCATAAAGTCAAAACTGACAGTGCTGCCCTGGGAAAGCAGAGGCGCTAGCCCTAGACTCTGCTCTCAGCTTGTCTTCCTGGTGATGATTGATCTAGTAGCTGGTTTGCAGGCGTTAGCAGAATTGTTCGCTAATGTTGGGCCACAAATCAAGTAACCGGTTTTCTCTGGATTTTGTAGTGGAGGGCACTGGCACCTTGGAGGCAGGCATCTGGACTTTTCCCTGCTTTCAATCCATTCCACTTTCCAGTATCCCTTTTGCCTTAGGGGAACATCTCTTCCTCATTCTCAAGCCAGGTGGCTTCCGTCTAGCTCATTCTATCTCCAGGAATAAGCCCAGGCTTCATCTTAACCCCTTAGAATAGTCTGTTCTACTGGCCACAGTGATCAATTCAGGAAGAGGGAAATTAACTCAAAGTAGGTCAGGGAGGCTCAATGCCAAGACTTTCTAAGAACTCCCCACTGGGATTCTGAGCTTCAGGATGCTGTACACCTGTAGCTATGGAAGTCCACCATATATGGAAAGAGCCTGGTGAGAGCAAAGCCCACACAGAGGAAAACAGGGCCGAGGAAGACAGAAGTCTACAAAGAACAGCTCCTGATAATCTTACTTGAATCCCTGCACCCAGCCATGCCCAAGGTTTATAGATCATCCTTTCGGTTAAAGCTTGTATGGGTTAGTTTGCAGACATTTGCAGTTGGAGGAGTTCTGCCCAGTGCAATGTAAGTGATCTCAGTTCAGAGTTATTTGCATTCTGACCCTCTGTAGCCTAATCTTTCCTTTCCTATTTTGCTAGAAGACAGACATGAAACCCAAGAACAGGTCAGACAAAACAGCTGCTGCTAATCTTCTACTAAATGCTCTCTGAGCAAACTTGGATCCACAACATTTGGGGGATTAAGTGTAAATCACTGAACTCTTATCTTTAGCAAGTAAGATATTTGTTCATATAGGCTTCTTTAAATAGTCAACTTTGCCTCTAATTTAAAGTTTAGTTTTAGGTTTTTTAAATGTCTACAAAACTCTAGTGTTGAAAATGTAAGCTGGAAAACGTCTGTCAAGTTAAAACCTTACTTACAAGACTTTAAGAGAAGGGAGAGCCTCATATTTTTGGGGGAAAGGCTCAATGAATTTCAGGACCATAACTTCAGGTTTGTTTTCAAAGGGAGGATGAATAATGCCAGTTATCTTTTTTCTTACTTTTCTTACTACTACGGGTATTAAAACTAGAGAAATAGGGTTTTTTTTTTTTTGTTTTTGTTTTTAAGATTGAAGTAGTTATTTGTGGTGCTTGGAATCTTAAAGAAACTCAACTTATGAAATGAGAATAATCCATTAACTACAGAAAAATACAACATATAATAATAATGCATTAGATATAACAACAAAGGAAGCTTACATATTGTGTACTTACTATATGCCCAATCCTGTACTAAAGGCTTAATATGCATTATTTAATTTATCCCTCACAACAACCCCATCAATCATCTTGTGTAATGAGGCTTAGTGAGGCTAAATAACTTACTCCTGGCCTCCTGGGAAAATATGAATCCAAATCCAGGGCTGTCTGATTGCAGGATTTAATTACCAAACTATGCTGTCTGGATTTCTAATCCCTTCTTTGTTCCTCATTGTGCATAAATTTAACTGAGAGGATATTTTGCTTGCCTGATTGTCATGATTTTTTAAAGTTTAAATCAGTATTACAAATCAGGCTGGTGCATGGATAGCTAACATCAGAATGTGTTGATACAGTTTTAGAATTTCATGAAAAGTGAGATGATCTGGTCGCCTGGCCTTTCTGTTCCCTAGGAGAGAGGCAGGGCTTATGTCTGGCTGCCCTCTGTTGATGGGGCAGGTCCACTTGGAGCTGGACCAGTTCTCTGTAAATGCTACTGTAGCTCCCTGGCTTCCTGCTTCTATCCCTCCTCCCAGTTGCCTGTCCTTTGTCTTTAAAGAAACACAGATCCAATTCCATGAAGCCTGCTGAATGCCTTCCAGGGTTTCCTATTACCTGAAAGCACTTCTTATGCTGCTCCACCCCATCTTTCTAGTATATTCTTTGGCCTTTATGTCTACCCACTCCTTATATACTGTCCTCTGGCCATGTTGGGTTCCTCACTGTCTGCCTTATGCACCATATACCTGACACCATATGCCCCTCTGTGTGTTCACGCCTTTCTCTTGCTGTTTTGGTGCATCCATGTCTGTCTGTTTTTTCTCAATGGTTCAGTTCTTCAGTTCAGTTCAGTTCAGTTGCTCAGTCATGTCCGACTCTTTGCGACCCTATGGACTGCAGCACTCCAGGCTTCCCTGTCCATCACCAACTCCCGGAGTTTACTCAAGCTCATGTCCATTGAATCGGTGATGCCATCCGACCATCTCATCCTCTGTCATCCCCTTCTCTTCCCATCTTTAATCTTTCCCAGCATCAGGGTCTTTTCCAATGAGTCAGTTCTTCGCATCAGTTGGCCAAAGTATTGGAGTTTCAGCGTCAGCATCAGTCCTTCCAGTGAATATTCAAGACTGATTTCCTTTAGGATGAACTGGTTGGATCTCCCTGCAGTTCAAAAGAATCCATTCTTTGGCCCTCAGCTTTCTTTATAGTCCAGCTCTCACATCCATACATGACTACTGGAAAAACCATAGCTTTGACTAGATGGATCTTTGTTGGCAAAGTAATGTCTCTGCTTTTTAATATGCTGTCTAGGTTGATCATAGCTTTTCTTCCAAGGAGCAAGCATCTTTTAATTTCATGGCTGCAGTCACCATCTGCAGTGATTTTGGAGCCCAAGAAAATAAAGTCTCTCAATATTTCCATTGTTTCCCCATCTATTTGCCATGAATTACAGCACAATTGCACTTATCTCACACACTAGAAGATTAATGCTCAAAATTCTCCAAGCCAGGCTTCAACAGTACATGAACCATGAACCTCCAGGTGTTCAAGCTGGATTTAGAAAAGGCAGAGGAACCACCAGAGATCAAATAGCCAACATCTGCTGGATCATCGAAAAAGCAAGAGAGCTCCAGAAAAACATCTACTTCTGCTTTATTGACTATGCCAAAGCCTTTGATTGTGTAGATCACAACAAACTCTGGAAAATTCTTAGAGAGATGGGAATGCCAGACCACCTGACCTGCCTCCTGAGAAACCTGTATGCAGGTCAAGAAGCAACTGTTAGAACTGGACATGGAACAACAGACTGGTTCCAAATAGGGAGAGGAGTATGTCAAGGCTGTACATTGTCACCCTGCTTATTTAACTTATATGCAGAGTACATCATGAGAAATGCCGGGCTGGAATCCAGCTTTTGAAGCACAAGCTAGAATCAAGATTACTGGGAGAAATATCAATAATCTCAGATATGCAGATGACACTACCCTTATGGCAGAAAGTGAAGAAGAACTAAAGAGCCTCTTGATGAAAGTGAAAGAGGAGAGTGAAAAAGTTGGCTTAAAGCTCAACATTCAGAAAACGAAGATCATGGCATCCAGTCCCTTGTTTAACTTGTACAAATCATCTGAGAAGAACCTGCCAGTGACTTGTGGCACCGTGCCCCAGATCTGTGGCGGCTTATCAAACCCATTCCTCCCCAGATCAAGGCAGGATTGTCATGGAAGGCAAACCACTATTGTAATGGGAAGTGGGGGTTTGGCTGCTCACCATTCAAAAGTCAATAAAGAAGCAAGTTTGGTGGAAAGGAAAGCTGGCTTTGTTTCTGAAGCCGGGAACGGGAGTGGAGGGTTAGATTCCTGTCCAAAGACTGAGTCCACCACCACTGACAATCACTGGGCAAGGGCTTTTATAGATGAAGGGAAGGGGCTACATGTAGAAACAGCACAGTTTCTGACAGTTCACTTCTGACAGTTATCTTGAATTTGGTCCTGCGGTATTCTGACCAGCATTATCTTGATTATTTTAAGTACAATTAATCTTCAGTTTCAGAGTCAGTTTGTTCCCATTTCCTGGAGGCTAATTCTCAGAACTGTGGCATTTTGTGTCATGGCTACAATCTGGTCATCACGCAGATAACTTCTTCCACCTGGTGAGGGTTTTAGTGTCTCTAAAACAGCTCACAGAAGATGGTTCAGAATATTATCTATAGCCTTTGAGGAGGAACTAAAAATCCTCGACTGTGTTTACTGACTTTATTATTTAGTCTTGTTGGACTGATTTTCTTTGTTTCTGTATTTTCTCATTTTGCTGGTTAAATTTTTTCTTTTCTTTTTTTTTTTATTGCTGCACCCACAGCATATGGGATCTTAGTTCCCTGACCAAGGATTGAACCTGTGCCCCCTGCATTGGAAGGATGGAGTCTTAACCACTGGACTATTAGGGAAGTCCCTAACTTATTCTTTGGCTAGTTTTTCCACAGACAAAAGGCAGGCTGAGGACACTGGGGGCAAGGACCATAGTGTCCTGCTCTGTTTCACTGTGGAGCCCACAGATTTGTTGCAAGAATGTCCATTGGCAGCAGGGACCCCACAGTCACACCCTCCTTCGTGGTCTTGCTGGCGAACTTGTCTGAAATGACAGAAGTTAGAGCATCCAGTCAGGTTTCATGAGAGTTACAGGCCTGAAAAGTCCCCATACAACTCTTACTTTTTAGGTGCAAAGATCCCTCTTTCCTCTGTTTGCAGTCCTCAAAGTGGGGAGATTTTCCTGTTTCTCCCTCTGCCTTTTCTTCTCATTTTGAATGAGATTACATCCTTCAACTCTGTCCAGGAAATAGTGTACAGTTGCCCCTAGACTAACACACGTTTGGACTGTTTGACTCCACTTCTAGGTGGATTTTTTTCTTCGATAAACATACAGTTGGCCATCTACATCCACAGGTTCCATCCAGGGCCTCCAGTGTCAACCCATGGTTGGTTGAATCCTCAGATGTCAAACTGGAGGATGCAGTCGGCCAACTGTACCAGTCACTTTAAAAAAGAAATTGTTTATTTGGCTGCATCTGGTCTTAGTTGCAGCATTCTTCATTTCCAGAATGCAAAATCTTTACTTGCAGCATGTGGGATCTATTTGCCTGACCAGGGATTGAACCTGGACCCCCTGTGTTGGGAGCTCAGAGTCTTAGCCACAGGACAGCCAGGGAAATCCCTCTACCAGCCATTTATAGAAGAGACTTAGGCATCTGGGCATCTTGGTATCCCTGGGGGCTCCTGCAACCCATTCCCTGCAGATTCTGAGGGTTGACTGTACATATTTCTGGCCCCCTCTTTTCCCCTCCCCTCAGCCTTCCTTTGTCAAAGCATGTCCTTATCCTGCGTGGAGGCTGTGTGCAGGATAACACACTGCTTGTTGGTAGTTAGGTAAACTTTGAGGATTCTGGAGTCAGAGAAATCTGGCTTCACATCCTGGCTCTGCTCCTTCTATGTGTATGTGGCCCTAGATTAATCATTTAACTCCTCTGAACTTGTTAAGTGCAGATACTGCCAATACCTGTCTCATATGGTGGTTGTGAAAAAGATTGGACAAGCAAATGGATGTGAAGTGGCTGGTACTGTGCTTGCCACCCTGGACACACCATAAATGTCAATTATTATTGGCTACACGGCAGAAAGAAACATTGGCAAAGCAGCAGGAGAGCCTTCTGACACTGTTGTCCTTTCAGAAGCTGCTTGATCCCTGTTCACTGATGTGGGAGTTATATTACACCAGTCAGCTTTCCATGTCTGGATACGTACTCCAGATGTTTAAGGAATTTCAGTATTTCCTGTGTCATAAAGTATCAATGGAAAATTATCTGAACAGTGCCGATTATGTCTTATCTCTAAAATTTTAATAATGTGCGTTATATCTCATGGGGAATTTTTTTGTTTGCTTCTAAGTTAATGGAAATATTAAAACTGAGAGCTCCGAGGGGAAAGCGGGCAGTGAAAAGTCAGCTTCCCACCATGTGGTTATGTTAAAAAGCTCCCTGTAGGGTAGCAGTTTCAGTAAATCTTCACTAGCCAAAATCAAGCTGAGATGTAGCAGTTTAAATGGTTCCAGCTTTTGTCATTAGGATCACCATCCGTGTGACTCCTGTGACTCTCTCTATTATTTATTTATTTTTTAGTATTTTCTAGTATCACTGTTGCCTGGAAAATCCCATGGACGGAGGAGCCTGGTAGGCTGCAGTCCATGGGATCGCTAAGAGTCAGACATGACTCTCCACTTCATGCATTGGAGAAGGAAATGGCAACCCACTCCATTAAGAATTGGGAGAATTCTTGCCTGGAGAATCCCATGGATGGAGAAGCCTGGTGGGCTGCAGTCCATGGGGTCGCACAGAGTCGGACACGACTGAAGCGACTTAGCAGCAGCAGCAGCAGTATCGCAAAATGTTCCATACTCATATTTATTTTCTCTATTCCTGCCTCGGAATTAATCACTTCTCCTAGGAGCCCTGGTTCCTTTTATTGGAGAAGCATTCTTAGACGTAAAGAAAAACACAATTGTTTTCCCTCATACCACACACAATACCCTGAAAGCTTTGTATTCTGCTCCCCCAAATGCATGGAGCTTCCTTCCTCCTCCTCAACCTCCCCATCAAGCAATTCCGCAACACCAAGTGGGTGTTGCACAACATAACACGATGTTATACCATCCACCTAGAGGTAGACAGCATCAGATCCTGTGGGTTAAGGGTTCCGTCTTATGAGACTGCCTCCATCTACTTAAAAAGTTAGTCTAGATTATTTTTTCACATGGGACCCTTTTAAATACCTGAAAATACTTACTAGTTCTTCTCCAGTTTCAAGAGTCCCAGGTTCTTCACTCTTAGGAAATGGTTTTTAGACTCTTCACAATTCTGGTATTCTCTTTAAAAAGTGTGACATCTTAGTAAAGATACCTTTATGATGTATGGCCTAGAGATGAGGAATTTGTTTGACGAGTTTAGAGAACATTAGATATATTATTTCCTGTATTCTAGGTACTATAGCTCCCTTATATACACTTATAAATACGTTATTTTTAGCCAAGCTTAGAGTTTCTTGATAATTTTTAAAATTCCACAATAAGTACAAAACACTATAGTCAGGACAATAAAAAGATAAACAAAATGTAACAATAATAGCTAACATCTAGTGAGTTACTATATATCAGGCATTTTATAGCATTTTACTATTATTAGCCCCACTGGGCAGCTGTAAAAACTGCAGCTGAGCAGTTAAGTGCTTCTTTGGTGTCTCACAACTAGTCCATGGTAATGTTAGTATCAAAGTTTGATTCCCAAAACTAGCACTTGAGAATGCAGAAGCAATACTTCCATCAGAAAACCAGCTAGATGGTTATGTGCTAAGTCTCTTCAGTCGTGTCTGACTCTTTGTGACCCTATGGACTACAGCCCCCTAGGCTCCAGGCAAGAATACTGGAGTGGGTTTCCATGCCCTCCTCCAGGGAATCTTCCTAACCCAGGGATCAAACCCAGGTCTCAGTATTGCAGGCAGATTCTTTTACCTCCTGCTTCTTAAATGCATACCGTGAAAATTGTGTACCATGAAGTATTGAATGGAGGTTATAATGGATGGTGAAGGGGGAAAAGAAAAATTTTTAATAGAGCCTGATTAAATAAATATTAAGAGGAAGAGTTTTCAAGAACAAAAGATGCAGAAGAAGTGAGCTGTAGGATATGGAAACCATGGTGAAGAATCTGGTAAGATTTAGTTTAGAATGGACTAGTCTGATTTCAAGGAAAGAAAAGATGATGAGGTAAAATAGAATTTATCTTACTTTCCAAGCCAGGACCCTGGGAGGTGAGGCAGGCCACACCACACTTGGCCACAGAGTCCAAGTGAGTGGGAGAGGTTACATTTCCAAGCGGGAGTGCAGTGGAACTGGTATGATTTGGGCTCATTTGCAGTGTCCCCCCTCTTCCCTGGTGGCTCAGCTAGTAAAGAATCCACCTGCAATGCGGGAGACCTGGTTCAATCGCCAGATTGGGAAGATCTCCTGAAGAAGGGAAAGGCTACCCACTCCAGTATTCTGGCCTGGAGAATTCCATGGACTATATAGTCCACTGGGTCGCAGAGAGTCCAACTTGACTGAGCAACTTTCACTTACCCTTCCGTGTGAAATGTTTGGTGGAGCTTTTCTGGAACTTTCAACAAAGCCCAAGGAGTATGAGAACAGGAACTATATTCTTGAGCTCTATCAACAGTTACCAATTTCCAGCTTTGAGACCAGCACAAGCTGGGAGGGGGAGGTTTCAGGCTGGAAGAAAAACACACTGCTCAAAACAGCCTCCAGACATAAAGCTTGGTTGTTGTTCCAAAAAGCCAAGATAGTGGCTTTAAATTGCAAGGATTGGCAGAGGAGTTGGACAAGGAGCTCTTCATTATCTCTGAATACACCTAGACTGATCTGAGACATAGTGAGACCAGTGTGATAAGAATAACCATATATGGGGGCTTCGCTGGTGGTCCAGTGGCTAAGACTCCCGCGCTCCCAATGTAGGGCGCTCAGGTGATTTCCCTGGTTAGGGAAGCAACCTGGCGTGCCGTAGCCCCTGGGCTGCAAAGAGTTGGACACGACTTAGTGACTAAACAACAGGGAACTAAGATCTCACATGCCACAACTAAGACTCAGTGCAGCCAAATAAATAAATAAACAAATATTTCCAAAAAGAATAACTGTCTATGTCTGTAGACACTGAGAGAGGGAGAGAGAAACAGAGAGGCAGCCAATGAGATTTGGCATAGCTGCCCCTTTTTTCTAAAAGAGATTAATCAATACTCTGGTGAAAGAACTATTCATATGCAATGATACTAGAGAAAAAATGTAAAGGAGTTGGTTGAGAAATTGTAAGCGAGTAAGTGTTGAGCTTGAAGATGAAGTGAAAAAAGTATTTGAACAATGCTATAGGATCTATTTTGGGCTTCCCTGGTGGCTCAGCAGTAAAGACTTCACCTGCCCATGCAGAAGACTCAGGAGACACAGGTTCTATCTCTGAGCCAGGGAGATCCCCTGGAGTAGGAAACAGCAACCTGCTCCAGAATCATTGCCTGGAAAACCCCATGGACAGAGGAACCTGATGGGCTACAGTCTATGGTACAAAGAATTGGACACAACCGAGCACACACACACAAGATCTATGTTACTCATGAACTCAAAGTTTCATAAATTAGAAGTGGATCTGTTGGATGTTGAGAGATGGAGGGGTACACATAGGCTCTGTGAGAAGACTCAAACAAGCGCTGAATTTCTTGCTGAGAAGGGCCACAGCTGCTCAGGGGAACACAGATCATCCATCAGTCCTGTTTTCTTTTAGGAAACCACCTTCTCTTAGTGTATGCTTATGCTATGCTATGCTATGCTAAGTCACTTCAGTCGTATCCGACTCTGTATGACTCCATAGATGGCAGCCCACCAGGCTCCCCTGTCCCTGAGATTCTCCAGGCAAGAACACTGGAGTGGGTTGCCATTTCCTTCTCCAATGCATGAAAGTGAAAAGTGAAAGTGAAATTGCTCAGTCGTGTCCGACTCTTAGCGACCCCATGGACTGCAGCCTACCAGGCTCCTCCGTCCATGGGATTTTCCAGGCAAGAATACTGGAGTGGGGTGTCATTGCCTTCTCCGTATGCTTATGCGATGTCACAAAGCTCTCAGACACTGCTATTTGAGTACAATTTACACTTAATAAGATCTTTAGCTAAGTTATAAGTTTACCTTGCCCTCATGGCTTAACTCAGTGTATTTAAAAGGTGCAAAACAATCTCAATTTGTGAAGTCAGGGAAAGGCTTTTGAACTATATCACTTCCTCCCAGTGAGCACTGGGTGGCGCTGTCACCTAGAGAAAATAAATCTAGGCAGCTGTGCACCAGGCCTAACTCTACTTACTACAGCATTGAAGTCCTTAATCTGTTAATAAATCTAAATGTGGGTGCATAGGCACCCTGGTATTTTTAAGTCTTCATTACGATTTTCCAAATTTCCTCAATGAACTTGTAGGTAGTGCTTTCTAGTATAATGGGCAAAAAGATAAAAGTGATATAAAACAATTGGATTCCATTTCTCTAAAAATGTTGGCATTGTTCCTACTGACTTGAATGTTTCTGGATATATCTGGTCTGAAGAACTAGCCAAAAAGTCATTATTTTTAAAATAAACAAAAAACCCTTTTTATTGTTTAAAAATTTATTATTTTTTAAGTGAAAGATAAAATTTAATTGTGTAAGTCACTAAACTGTTGGTGCCGTTTGTTACAGAAGTTAGCTTTCCCTGACCCACACTTTCTTCTTTGCTTCATGCCCTTAAAGCTGGGGTTCACCTTCTGCATCTATACACTCTCTTGGGCATTCTGTTCAGATTTATGACTTTCAGTACTGTCTACCCACTGATGACTTGCAAACGTGCATCTCCAGCCCAGCTTCTCTCCTGAACTCCAGGCTAATATAATCAGTAACCTGGTTAATGACTCCACTTGAATGTTCACTAACACCTCAAACTTGTCTTGCCCAAAATGGGACGCCTGATTTTTCCTCCAAAGACCTGCTCCCCTGAAGTTCTTCCTGTCTGGGTTGAAGGCAACTCCATTCTTCCAGTTGCTCAAACCAAACTTCTCTCTCACCTCCATGTTGAATCTAGCAAGAATTTTTGTTGTTTCTGTCTTCAGAATCTCACCACTTCTTACCTCCATAAATGCTACACCACATCCTGAGCCAGAGTCCTCTCATCACTGGCATCTCTCTGCTTGCTTCCTCTTCCCTTCCTCTTTCCTTTTAAAGTTTCTTCAAATAACCTTAGCAATTAATCCTAACGGAAACAATCCCTATCTTAAAATAATGTATTCGATATTCCAGTTTTGTTTTCAGAGGGAAAAAAATGTTTTTTAAAGCAAGCTGGAAAAGCTGAGGTAAAAATAAGTTACTTAATAAATTATTGGAATAGTTTCGATGAAAGATAATGAAAGAAAGAGTGGCAGTGAGCATGGAAAGATTTTTAATAGCTTGTGTTGATTCTTATACGACCACCTTTTCCAGTTCAGAGGTCTAAGTGACTGAGTAGCTGAGACCTCTTGGGGGAGAATGGGGTCACATGGCTTGTGGAAGAAGCCGTAGTGTTAGTGATTTTTAAAAATTTTTATTTTAATTTATATATTTTTAACTGATGTGTGGGCTTCACTGGTGGCTCAAAGGGTAAAGAATCTGGCTGCAGTGCAGGAGAACTGGGTTCAATCCCTGGGTCGGAAAGATCCCCTGGAGAAAGGAATGGCAACCCACTCCAATATTCTTGCCTGAAGAATTCCAGGGACGGGGGAGCCTGGCGGGCTACAGTCCATAGGGTCCCAAAGAGTTGGACACGACTGAGTAACTTTCCCTTTCGGTTTGCTTTACAGTATCGTGTTGGTTTCTGCCATGTATCGACATGAATCAGCTATGGGTCTATATATGTCCACACCCTCCCAACTTCCACCCTATCCTACCCCTCTCTGTTGTCAGAGATCACTGGATTTGAGCTCTCTGCACCATACAGAAAATTTCCATTGGCTATCTAATTTTTCATATGGTAATGCATATATTTCAGCGCTGCTCTCTCAGTTCGTCCCACCCTGTCCTTCCCTCTGGTGTCCACAAATCTGTTCTCTATGTCTGCATCTCTATTGCTGCCCTCCAGATAGATTAATCAGTACCATCTTTCTAGATTCCATACGTATGTGTTAATATATGATATTTATCTTCTTTTTTCTGACTTACTTCACTCTGTATATTCACTTTAGGTTCATCCACCTCATTAGAACTGAGTCAGATGCATTCCTTTTTATGGGTTAGTGTTTTGTAGTAACACTTCTCCTTTGTTGTCTTTTAAAAAAACATTTATTTATTTATTTGACTGCGTCAGGTCTTAGCTGCGGCATGCAGGATCTTCACTGCTTCCATCTTTTGTTGTGGCATTCAGGCTTAGTTGCTCCCTGGTATGTGGGATCTTAGTTCCCTGACCAGGCATCAAACCCATGGCCCCTGCTTTGGAAGGCGGAGTCTTAACTACTGGGCCACAAGGGAGTCCTGCCTTTACTGATTTTAGTTTATGTAGATTTGAAATAGTTTTGCTTTTTCTGTTGCTCTCCTTTTATTTTTTAAAATCGTTTTCGATTTGGAGTTCAGATTCTAGATGCTGGTCCTGAGCCTTCTAACGATATCACTCCCGTCCCCACCAAGGTCTGATGATTGATGCTGTTTCCCTCCCAGATCTGGCTTTTACCATCCAACTACCTTCTTTCTCTCTTACTTCTTTGGGTCTCTCATGCTTCAATCAACTTGAATTCCCCACATGTTCCTTTTGTATATGTCATTCTTTCTTTCTGTGGAACATGATTACTTCATGGCATTCCCACAACATTTACATCCGTTAGGGTTTCCCAGGTAGCACAGTGGTAAAGAATCCGCCTGCCAATGCAGGAGACACAGGTTTGATCCCTGGGTTGGGAAGATCCTCTAGAGAAGGAAAGGGCAACCCACTCCAGTATTCTTGCCTCGGAAATCTCATAGACAGAGGAGCTGGGTGGGCTACAGTCCATAGTGTTGCAAAGAGGTGGACACGACTGAGTGACTGAGCACTATCAAATCTGTAGAACTTAATGATGGTGGTGGTAATGATGATGATGATGATAATTGCACACACTTGGTGAGCACTTACTATGTGTCAGACACTATACTAAAGTGTTTACAGGCATCATATCATTTAACCTCACAACATACAAGGGAGACACTTTTACTGTCCCTACTGTACCAACAAGGTATACTCTGTCGAGATCCCCTCAGCCCTCTTTCCAGCTCGTGTGCTTACCTTCCAGCTTCTTCAGGCTTTGAACTAATGCTGGCCCTGATGCCTTCTGAAGATTACCCTTCACCATCCCATAGAGTCCCAAGGCTCTGAGAGTTTTATGGCTCCCTTTCCCCATGACCAAAGACAAAGGGAATACCAGCCCCCAGATCCTTAGCCTCCAGGTGGGAGAAACTCAGAAGTACGATCCAAGCTATGGGACACTTCAAGGGACCCAGCTGAGTTGGCTTTTTCTTCCCCATCTTGCTTCCCTACCTCCCTCACCTTTCATCCTGGGAAATAACTGCTATATAGTAAGTACTTATAATGTAAGTGTTCCTTAGTTATTACTGAGTATCTGGACCTTGTACATTAGTGTTTTCAAAGTATCAATAGTAGGTTGAAGATCACCTGCAATAGAATGACTTGGGACAACTGATAAAAGGCAGATTCCTAGACCCACCCCACAGGTGGTTCGTATGCAAATAAATTTAAGGACTGCAATGCTTGTGCATGCCATTCGTTGTGAGAGATTTAGGACTAATAACTGCATTAAACTACATTTAATTTCTATGAAGTGAAAAATATTATTACTTCCATTCTTACAAACTAGAAAAGTGAGACAAAAATGCTAAAAGTGCTAGCTTACCCCATTGCCCACTTCTCCTCCTGCCCTCAATCTTCCTCAGCATCAGGGTCATTTCCAATCAGTCAGCTCTTCACATCAGGTAGCCAAAGTTCTGGAGCTTCAGCTGCAGCATCAGTCCTTCCAATGAATATTTAGGACTGATTTCCTTTAGGATCAACTGGTCTGAACTTCTTGCTGTCCAAAGGAGTCTTTTCCAGCACCACAATTTGAAAGCATCAGTCCTTCAGTGATCAGCCTTCTTTACGGTCTTACTCTCCCATCCATATGTTACTACTGGAAAATCCATAGCTTTGACTATATGGACTTTTGTTGGCAAAGTAATGTCTCTGCTTTTTAATATGCTGTCTAGGTTGGTCATAGCTTTTCTTCCAAGGAGTAAGTGTCTTTTAACTTCATGACTGCAGTCACTGTCCACTGTGTAGCCCAAGAAAATAAAATCTGCCACTGTTTACACTTTTCTCCCATCTATTTGCCACGAAGTGATGGGACTGGATGCCATGATCTCAGTTTTTTGAATGCTGAATTTTAAGCGAGCCTTTTCACTCTCTTCTTTCACCCTCATCAAGAGGCTCTTTAGTTCCTCTTTGCTTTCTGCCAGTAATCTTGACTCCAGCTTGTGCTTCATCCAGGCTGGCATTTTGCATGATGTAGCTTTTGAACTGTGGTGTTGGAGAAGACTCTTGAGAGTCCCTTGGATTGCAAGGAGATCAAACCAGTCCATCCTAAAGGAGATCAGTCCTGGGTGTTCATTGGAAGGACTGATGTTGAAGCTGAAACTCCAATACTTTGGCCACCTGATTCAAAGAGCTGACTCATTTGAAAAGACCCTGATGCTGGGAAAGATTGAGGGCAGGAGGAGAAGAGGATGACAGAGGATGAGATGATTGGATGGCATTACCGACTCAACGGACATGGGTTTGGGGGGACTCCGGGAGTTGGTGATGGACAGGGAGGCCTGGCATGCTGCAGTTCATGGGGTTGCAAAGAGTTGGACATGACTGAGCGACTGAACTGAACTGAACTCTGTATAGAAGTTAAATAAGCAGGGTGACAATACACAGCCCTGACGTACTCCTTTCCCAATTTTGAACCAATCTGTTGTTCCATGTCCAGTTCTAACTGTTGCTTTTGGACCTGCATACAGGTTTCTCAGGAGGCAGGTAAGGTCTTCTGGTATTCCCATCTCTTTAAGAATTTTCCACAGTTGGTTGTGATCTACACAGTCAAAGGATTTAGCGTAGTCAATGAAGCAGAAGTAGATGTTTTTCTGGGATTCTCTTGCTTTTTCTATGATCCTATGGATGTTGGTAATTTGATCTCTGGTTCCTCTGCCTTTTATAAATCCTGCTTGTATATATGGAATTTCTCGGTTCTGCTGAAGTCTAGCTTGAAGGATTTTGAGCATTACCTTGTTAGCATGTGAAATGAATGCAGTTGTATGGTAGTTTGAACATTCTTGGCGTTGCCTTTCTTTGGGATTGGAATGAAAATTGATCTTTTCCAGTCCTGCATATTGAGTGCAGCACTTAAATAGCACCATCTTTTAGCATTTGAAATGGCTCAGCTGGAATTCCATCACCTCCACTACCTTTGTTCGTGGGAATGCTTCCTAAGGCCCACTTGACTTCACACGCCAGGATGCAAGTAAGTGTTTGGACCCAGACATTCTTTCCAGACTCTCTAACTGCTAGCCATGCTTTCTATTGACACGTGTAAGAAAAGCCACATTATTCCTAGCTTTTATTTTGCTGAGTCCACCCAAGGAGTCTGAAAGGAAAAGAAGGCTACATAACTGCAGGAAACACACAGGAAATATTTTATTAGCTTCCAGATAGAGAAAAAGGTAGAGTAAAAATATTTCAATAGAAATCCACAGCCCTCCTCAAGGAGCCCACTCGGGCATCCACAGCCCCCCATTCGTGGTAGCGCCTGTAATCCCCCGGCCGCAGCAGGTACTGCCGCCCCCGGTAGTTGGGCATCTCATAGAGGACCCACCAGCCCTCCAGCACATTGAAGGAGTGGATCTCACTGAAGTGGAAACGCTCATGGAGCGAGGAGCAGTCCTCCGTGATCTCCACCATCTGGCCTCGATAGTCCTCTCGCTCGTAGATCCTCAGCCGGTGGGAGCTGGTCTGTGGGTTCAGCAATCAGCAGATGGGAAAAGTCAGAAAACCTAGTCTTTGGCCACCAATCACTCACACCCCTGGGGGAATGGGCATTTAGAATTTTTTTCTATATCAAAGATGACAAAAAGACAGCCAACACCAGGGTCAACTGTGTACAGTTGGGTAGACTGCACACTGCAAAACTGAAGAGAGTGCCATTCACATAGATCAAGATATGTGGGACTTCCCTGATGGTCCAGTGGTTAATACTCCACCCGTCCAATAAAGTGGGTGTGGGTTTGGTTCCTGGCTGGGGAACTAATATCCCACATGCTGTGGGGTGTGGCCAAAATAAAAAGGATATGCATGGTGCTCCCTAGAGTTTTCTAGGACCACAGCCTACATGAACCATATTTAGCACCTACTTAGTACCATTTTTAAGCAGCAATTTTATATATAATTTTTGTTCTCTCCTTTATAAAGACCATTGACTTATGGTGGCCTGGAGTTCTCCTTGGAGGATATAAAAATAATTAGATTTTAAAATTAAAAGGCAAATATATCCCTGGCAAAAGGCATTATTTTGGATCTCAGTAGCTTTAGAAGAGGCTGGGGAGAGAGGAAGCAAAATTGCTTTCCCCAGAGTAAGACATAGATTGGTAGCAGTTCAGACCAGACATCTCCTAATCCCTTCCTTTCTGCTTTGAGTCCTGCTTTTCTGAAGTCCTAAAAAGCAAGAGCCATCGTAATGGTTAGGTTTCAGTCCTCAGCTCTAACTTATGATCCGGGAAAATACTTTAAGGTTATTGATAAAAACAGAAGCTCAAAATTATGAGGCAGGCCTGTCTAAATCAATAGATTATAAGACGTTTAGGAAAATGGAAGGGAGGCTGTTAGTCCTGGGTGAATCCTGTCTGTCTCTTTGGAGCACTTGGCTTTTATCTGCTTGTTTCTTCCCGACAGGTACGTATTCAGCCTTCCTTCTTCCACCATCAAACCCTCCTTAGCAAAGGTTCTCATAAACAATTCATTCTGAGGCATAAAAAAAACTACTAATAAGGCATCTTCCATGGTTTGCAAAGGGTTCACATGTCCGTTACCTAATTTTGATCTTCACAACAGCCTGACACACGTGGAGCAACCATTCTGTCTTCTTTTATGAGAAACTAATGACTAGAGCTTTCAGGCTGTAATCAGAAGAGTCAGGACTGGAAGGTGGAAGCTGAGATTTCCAGGCTTCTAATGCCAGTCTAGGTTCTATCAAGGCATTAAATCCTCTGAGGGTCTTTCAAAGTTACCCAAAGTGGTACATTTTCCACAGGACGCTGTCATAGTCAAATTATAGCATCCCTAACTGTGGAATTCCAGGCTGCTTGGGCTTTATTTGGATAGCAGTGGCTTTGCAGGGGCTCCTGGAGTCACATTGCTGGTCAGTTGTTTTGCTGAATCAAAAAGCAGGACTTGAGAGACCCCGGTTGTTCAAAGTAGTCAATATCTGGAGGGCGAAGGGTGGCTTGCCAGGTACCAGGCAATCTCCTATCCACCTCATCACAGCTCTATGAATTAGCCGCCCTGCTGCTGCTGCTAAGTCACTTCAGTCGTGTCCGACTCTGTGCGACCCCATAGACAGCAGCCCACCAGGCTCCCCCGTCCCTGGGATTCTCCAGGCAAGAACACTGGAGTGGGTTGCCATTTCCTTCTCCAATGCATGAAAGTGAAAAGTGAAAGGGAAGTTGCTCAGTCGTGTCTGACTCTTAGCGACCCCATGGACTGCAGCCTACCAGGCTCCTCCATCCATGGGATTTTCCAGGCAAGAGTACTGGAGTGGGATGCCATTGCCTTCTCCAATTAGCCGCCCCAGTAGCCCCATTTTACAGGTGAGGAAAGACAGAAATAGCCCAGAGACTAGCCTAAGACCTCTGGAGTGTGGCATAGACACTCTGAACAAATACCATGCCACTTTTTCCCAGTAGAGGTGAGTTTAATATTACCAAAGAAAAATACAATCTCAATTAAGAGCATTGTATTCTCAATTAAGAGATACTATAAAGGAAAAGAGAACCCGGTTAGAACCAGCAAAGGAAGGCCACCGTCCTACATTCTGACCACAGCTCTGGGGCATCGGTGTGACCCGAGGCCACGGCAGGCCCAGAGGGACCGGACTCACGTGGGGGATGAGGCGGCAGGAGCGGATGGAGTCGTTGAGGCCCATCCACTGCTGGTAGTCGGGGTAGTCGCCGCGCCGCAGGAAGTACTGGGGGCCCTGGAAGTTGGGCTGCTCGTAGAGCATCCAGCAGCCACTGTCCACGCGGATGGAGTTGCAGCGGCTGAAGTAAGGCTGCAGGTTGGAGTGGTCGCTGCTGCACTCATAGTGGCGGCCCTGGAAGCCCCGGTCCTCGTAGAAGGTGATCTGCAAGGAAGGGAAGGAGAGGCTCAGAGGCCTGGCCTCCAGCCGGGCTGCGGGCCCCTCCCGCCGGCACGGGGCTCACCTTCCCCATGGCTGCTGGACGCGGGGATGGAGTTCTGTGCGGTGGGGCCGGCGCGTGGTCTATATAGCGGGAGGGCTGCTGCGTTGGCAGAACAACACAAAAGGGGCCCCCGGGTGAGGAGGATTTCCTTTCTATCTCTTTTCTATATAATGACGGCGGGGGTGGGGTGGGGGACTTGCTGTATGTTTTCTCTTAGACTCTCCAGAGCTTTCGAACTGATGACCCGTGTAAAACTGTCACTTGGTGCCTCTGGGGCCTTTAAATGAAGCCTATTCAGGAGATGGGAAGCGAGCGAAAGCGCTTAACCGCGTTAACACTTGTAATGAAATATTTTATTTATCTTTTAAATATTCTAAGTGATCTCTTTTTGAGGAACTGACACGGGGTAGTGACCGGGTCAGAGGTCAAGATGGGGCCCAGCGGGAGGCGTCTAGATGAGAGAGCTTTTCCTTTGTGTGAGGATGTGGGACACAGAGGCACCTGGTTTCTCCACAGGATGGTTGAAGGAGGATGGGATTTTCCCCTGAGAGAAGCTTCTCCCATCCTCACAGCTCAGGAGCGGATGCAGTAGACATTACACTGGAGGAAGAAACGTGGTGGGCGCTGGACCCCAGGAAGCCCTGTTCATGCACCTGGCTCAGCTCTGCTCACTGGAGACTGAGTGGACCAGGGTCACCTCCAGACGCAGCCAGTGTCTCCTGGAAGCTCCCAACTCTGGAGTTCATGAGGCAACTCATGGTGGTTATTATTTAACTAACTTTTTAATTAACCAATAATTTTGCAAATTAGGGGTTAAGCCTAATTAGTTCTGTTGTTGTTGTCAGTCCCCAAGTCATGTCTGACTCTTTGCCACCCATTAACTGCAGCATGCTTTCCTGTCCCTCCTCATCTCCTAGAGTTTGCCCAAGTTCATGTCCTTTAAATCAGTGATGCCATCCAACCATCTCATCCTCCATCGTCCCCTTCTCCTCCTGCCCTCAATCTTTCCCAGCATCAGGATTTTTCCAATGAGTGGGCTCTTCGCATCGGGTGGCCAAAGTATTGGAGTTTCAGCTTCAACATCAGTCCTTCTGATGAGTATTCAGGATTGATTTTCTTTAGGATGGACTGGTTTGATCTCCTTGCAGTCTAAGGGACTCTCAAGAGTCTTCTCCAGCACCACAGTTCAAAAGCATCAATTATTCAGTGGTCTGACTTCTTTATGGTCCAACTCTCACATCTGTACAAGACTACTGGAAAGACCATAGCCTTGACTAATTAGTTCTAGCTGCGTGCAATTTCAAGGTTATATGCAAATATAACAGATTTATAATCTTACAATCTTGCAAAGACTCTCCCTTCTCTACCTCCCCTGGCTCCTGGGCAAGCCTGGTTGCTCTCTGGTTAATATTCTGGTTCCACAGGCTGGAATCTTCTTTCCTTCCCTTAAACCCCTCCCACCTCACCTCCACCAGCTTCTTCTGGTGGTCCCCTCTTAGAACAGATTTTCTCAACCTCATACTGTTGTGACAGTTTGGGTCAAAAAAATCTCAATTGTGCAGGTCTGTCCACTGTATTTGAGGATGTTGAACAGCATCCCTGGTCTCAGTCCTCTACATGCTATTAGCATCACCCTCATGGTTATGGCAACAAAAATGTCTCCAGATATTGTCATATGTCCCCTGGGGGAGCAAAATCAACCCTGGATGCAAACCACTGCTTTAGAAGGATCTTGTCCTCAACTATATGCAACTGTGATACATCCTGTTTCATTCCTCAGTCTGGATTCTTGTTACTTAAGCCTAAAGCCAAAAAACCGTTTGCCTTGAAAAATTTTATTTGAAACACGTACGTTTATTAAGACTTTTCCACATTGTTTCTTTCAAAAATTCTAATTTTATAGAAATGTGAAAACTATAGAGAAGAAGAAAGGAGGAAAAAATTAAAATCATAGGACCATATTTTAAAAATCACTGTCAGGACTTCCTTGGAGGTCCAGTGGTCAAGACTCAGTGCTTCTAATGCAGGGTTCAATCCCTGGTTGGAGAACTAAGATCCCACATGCCTCAAGTTGTGACCAAAATCAAAAAACAAAATCACCATGGACAAGTATTTTAAAATCTCCTTTCAGCTCGACAAGATTAAAAAGTTCTAGAGATCTTTGCACAACATAGTTAGCAATAGTTGCTCCCTGGGTTGGGAAGATCCCCTGGAGACGGGAAAGGCTACCCACTCCAGTATTCTGGCCTGAAGAATTCCATGGACTGTATAGTCCATGGGGTTGCAAAGAGCTGGCTTTCCCTAATGGCTCAGTTGGGAAATAATCCGCTTTCAATGCAGGAGACCCTGGTTTGATTCCTGTGTTGGGAAGATCCACTGGAAAAGGGATAGGCTACCCACTCCAGTATTCTTGGACTTCCCTTGTGGTTCAGTTGGTAAAGAATCTGCCTGCAATGCAGGAGACCTGGGTTCAACCCCTGGATTGGGAAGATGCCATGGAGAAGGGAAATGCTACCCACTCCAGTATTCTGACATGGAGAGTTCTACAGACTGTATAGTCCATGGGGTTGCAAAGAATTGGACACTACTGAGTGACTTTCACGTTCACTGTACTATGTGTTTGAAAAATGGTTAAAATGGTAAATTTCATGTTATGTGTTTTTTTTTTTTACCAAAATAAAAAAGACCTCATTCCTCTCCCACACACACAAAAAAAACCTCTTAATTTTCACTTCTTTGATCTAATGCTTTCACCTGTAAGAACTTGTCCAAAGGAAATAGCTAAAGGTACATGAAAATGTTATGCACAGTGGCATTTCATTAGAACACTCTTTATAATGTGAAAAATTAGATTCAAATGAAATGTCCAAAATAGTGCATTAACTAGGCAAATTATAGAGCATCTCTCTGATGAGATGCTACACAGCTACCAAAAATCATATTCACAAAGAATTTATTTAAGGATATGGAAAATACTCAACATATGTTAAAATTTTAACATGAGTATATCATACACTGAAAACTACAAAACATTGCTGAAGAAAAGAAGATATAAATAAATGGAAGAACATCATATGTTCATGGATTGGAAGACTTAATTTTGTTCAGATATGAATATTTCCCAAAGTGGTCTACAGATACAATGTAATCCCTGTAAAATTCTAATGATATTTTTTGTGGCAGTAGAAAAACCCATCCTAAAATTTAGATAGAATCTCAAGGGATCCCAAATACCCAAAACTTTGTGTGTGTGAAGCAAGTTTTAATTTTTATTTATTTATTTAATTTTGGCCTTAACATGTAGTTTGCAGGATCTCAGTTCCTTGGTGACTCAGACAGTGAAAAATCTGCCTGCAATGTGGGAGACCTGGGTTCAATCCCTGGGTTGGGAAGACCCCCTGAAGGAGGGCATGGCAACACACTCCAATATTCTTGCCTGGAGAACGCCCTTGGACAGAGGAGCCTTGAGGGCTACAGATCATGGGGTGACAAAGAGTCAGACACGACTAAGCACACACAGTTCCCAGACCAAGGATTGAACCTGGAGCACTGCAAGTGAAAGTGCCAAATTCTAACCACCAGACACCAGGGAACTCCCCAGAAACAATCCTGAAAAAGGAGGACAAAGCTGACATTCTCACACTGATTTCAAAATTACTACAAAATTACACTAATCAAAACAGTGTGGTACTGGCATAAAGACAGACATATAGACAAATGGAAGAGTAGAGAACACAG
Organism: Bubalus bubalis; assembly: GCF_019923935.1. Taxonomy (NCBI): domain Eukaryota; kingdom Metazoa; phylum Chordata; class Mammalia; order Artiodactyla; family Bovidae; genus Bubalus; species Bubalus bubalis. The sequence continues at coordinate 148,571,333 of NC_059158.1, forward strand.
ACATAAACTCTTACATATATGGTCAAGTAAATTTTGACAAGGTTCCCAAGACCATTCAATGAAGAAAAAACAGTCTTTTCAGCAATGGTACCGGGAAAACTAGATATCCACATGCAAAAGAATGTAGTTGGACCCTTACTTTACAATATGTATTATACAAAAACTAACTCAAAGTGAATTAGAGACCTAAATATAAGAACTAAAACTAAAGAAGGAAAGAAGCAGGTTGCCCTGACTGGACTGACTCCATTTTTAAAAGAAAAGGAGCTGCATCTTACAATTTGGTGGACTTTGAACTGCATACCAGGGAGGCCATAGAGATAAAATACTAACAGCCAAGCAGGCTTCCTAGACAGATAAAAACCAAAACAGGCAGACTCCGTACCTAGATCTCCCAGAGCCAGAAGGAAAGATTGTTTCTGGGGAGTTCCCTGGTGTCTGGTGGTTAGAATTTGGCACTTTCACTTGCAGTGCTCCAGGTTCAATCCTTGGTCTGGGAACTGTGTGTGCTTAGTCGTGTCTGACTCTTTGTAATCTTAATAATGTTTATTGATGTAGACTAAACTGTAAGTCAAGATGTAAATCTATGGCTGTAACCTGATTGTATCTCTTACTAACATTGTCCCCGGTGGACTTTAGAGAATTTGTGGATGTGGGCTTGGGCACGTATACTTTGGGTATAAAAGGTTGTCACAAAAATCAGTCGGGGTCCCTGGCTAAAAAGGAAACTGCCTCGGACCTGCCAGTGTAATAAACTTCACTCCACTATCCATGCTGTCCTTCTAAGTGAGTTTGCTTCACAAAACTACAGAACTCTTAGATGAAAACATAGAGGAAAATCTTCATGAGATTAGACTTGGCAATGATTTCTTGGATATAACACTAAAGCATAGGCAATAGATATATTGGAGTCCGACAAAATAAAAACTTTTGTGCATCAGAGGAGACTATCAACAGAATGGAGAGGCTACTCAGGGAATGTGAGAAACTATTTGTGAATCATGTATGATAAAGGATTGATATTCAAAATGTACAGAGAACTGATACAACTCAGCAAAATCAATAGCAATGCCCCCCTAAAAAAAAAACCCAATTTAAAAAAAGGCTTGCCCTTTCTCTTCAATGAGGTGGCCAAGCAGCAGACGCAGAGATGCAGATCTTTATGAAGACCCTGGTGGGCAAGACCATTACCCTTGAGCCCAGTGACACCACTGAGAATGTCAAAGCCAAAATCCAAGACAAGGAGGGCATCCCGCCTGACCAACAGCATCTGATTTTTGTGGGCACACAGCTGGAGAATTGCTGCACTCTGTCAGAATACAATATCCAGAAAGAGTCCACCCTGCACATGGTGCTTTCTCTGCGAGGTAGCATCACTGAGCCTTCCCTCCGCCAGCTCACTCAGAAATACAACTGCAACAAGATGATCTGCTGCAAGTGTTATGCTCACTTGCACCCCCGTGCTGTCAACTGCTGCAAGAAGTGAGGCCAAACCAACAACCTGCGCCCCAAGAAGAAGGTTAAATAAAGCCCCTCCACCGGCTTCTCCTTTGACTGCAGGGTGGCCTCGTGCCCAAGCCCCAAGGCTCAGTAAAGTTTCCTTTTCATTGAATGGAGCAGTTAAAAAAAAAGTCTTGATTATTATCTTATCTCCAAATAAGATAATACAGTGGCCTATAAGCACATGAAAAGATGCTCAACATTGCTAATCATTAGGGATATGCAATTAAATCTGCAATGAGATACTTCATACACATTAGAATGACTACTATAAAAAACAGAACAGAAAATAAGTGTTAGTGAGGATGTCAGAGAAACTGGAAAACTTGTACATTGTTGATGGGACTGTAAAATGGTAGAGCCACTGTGGAAGATTGTATGGTAGTTTCTGAAAAATTAAACACTTAATTACCACACGATTCAACATTTCCATTTCTAGGCATACTCAAAATAATTGAAAGCAGTGACTTAAACAGCTATTTGTATCCCAATGATCATCACAGCATTCTTAATTATAGCAAAAAGGAAGAAACAGCACAAGTGCCCTTTTAGGAATGGATGTATGGATACACAAAATGTGGTGTATGTATAGAATGGAATATTATTCAGCATTAAAAAGGAATAAAATTTTGATAAATTTCACAACTTCGAGAAACCTTGAAAACACTATCCTAATTGAAATAAGTGAGACACAGGACAAACATATGATTCAATGCATTTGAGATACCTGGAATAGATTTATAAAGAAAGAAAGTATAATGGTGGTTACCAGGGGCTGGGGGAAGGTGGGAATGGGGAGTTATTGTGTAATGAGTACAGCAGCTTGGGATGATGATAAAGTTCTGAAGATGAATAGTGTTGATGGTTGCACAATGATGTGAATGTGCTTTATGCCACTTAAAATGCCTTATAGTGGTAAATTTTATGTATATTTTACTATGATTTAATAAGTCTTCCATTAGCAACAAGAAAAAAAGGGAATCAATATGAATTTTTCAAAATTAATTTCTTGATTTCGATAATTCTACTGTGGGTTAGAACTCCATCCTCTCACTGCCAAGGGCTCTCTCCTTGGTTGGGGAACTAAGATCCCACAAGCTGCATGATGCGGCAAAAAAAAAAAAATTTTTTTTTTTACTGTAGTTAAAAGAAAACATTAAAATGGGATGAATCCTAGTGACTTAAATGGAATTAAAAAGCATTTAAAACAGTTTATTTTAACTTACAGTCCTCTTACTTTATAATTAGAGAATAATTAATAAAATTAATGTCTTAAGTTTTTTTTAATTAGTACCTTTCCCTCCTTGGGTTTTCTTCCTCTTTCCCCATTTACTCATTTCATTCTATCTTACACCACCAAAGCTTACGTTTAAGAACTGGTAATATTTCAGGGTCTTTTTTAATGCTGGGAATTAGTGCTCTGGACACAATTGTGCTGTAGGCAAAACTTGTTAGGCTCTTTCCTTCACTCAACCTTCCTTGTATATTTCCCCATTTGCAGCTAGCAGCTATGGTACCAGGGACACCAGCTTCAGGATAATACAGTTACTAAATATTGTGGGAAATGGACAAAACTTTGCACTCTGATGATAGTGTTGAGCTGCTGAATCAACCATCCCTAAACCCTGGGCTACCCTAGGACTTCCTATCGTGTGAGTAGATTTCCATATTACTTACCCATTTGGTATGGTGTTTTGGCTAATTTTAGTCTAATGTATATAACTGATTCAGATCCATTTTTGGCCAAGGGATTAGGGTACATTTCTAATTTGAGGAAACTCCGGGAGATAGTGAAGGATAGGGAAGCCTGGCGTGCTGTAGTCCATGGGGTCACAAAGAGTTGGACACAACTGAGTGACTGAACAACAACAACTAATCAAGCTTTGGAGGTTGAGTAGTTCACCAGGAAGAAGGTGGGGAAGAGTAATCTAGGTGAGGAAAAGATGTGAACAAATTCAAAGAGACGTGAAAATGCTTCATGTGCTTGGAAAAGATGGAGTAAAGGATGACTGGGGCCTGGTAATTGGAGAGGAAGTGGATAAGCTGTAGCCAGATTCTTGAAAAGGTAGAATTTTTCTCTGTGGGCAGTGGAACAATATCAGAAGTTTTTAATCAGGGAAATGACTTGATCAGATCAGTCTTTGAGTACAAACATAATCTCCTCCTTTCTACGATTCTAGCAGTGAAATGCAAGACAATAAGCAGCAGGAGAATGTAAATGATAACAATGTTATACTTCCCTATAACCTTATACAGGCAATATATTAATACATATATATATACATACATATGGAGAGTATACATATACAGCTATAAATGTATATAACTGTGTGGCTATCATATTTGTATATATGTAGACAGAATACTTGGAGAAGGCGATAGCACCCCACTCCAGTACTCTTGCCTGGAAAATCCCATGGACAGAGGAGCCTGGTAGGCTGCAGTCCATGGGGTTGTGAAGAGTCGGACACAACTGAGTGACTTCCCTTTCACTTTTCACTTTCATGCATTGGAGAAGGAAATGGCAACCCACTCCAGTGTTCTTGCCTGGAGAATCCCAGGGACGGGGCAGCCTGGTGGGCTGTCGTCTATAGGGTCACACAGAGTTGGGCACAACTGAAGTGACTTAGCAGCAGCAGCAGCAGCAGCAGCAGCAGACAGAATACTGGGTTTCCCCAATGGCTCAAGTGGTAAAGAATCTGCCTCCAATGCAGGAGGCACAGGAGATGCTGTTCAATCCCTGGGTTAGGAAGATCTCCTGGAGGAGGAAATGGCTACCCACTGCAGTATTCTTGCCTGGAAAATCCCATGGACAGAGCCTGGTGGGCTATTAACAAAAAGTCAGACGTGACTGAGCACACACCTGCATGCATACAGGGAACGCAGCTGTGGATTATCCTATGTATCTAATTCAATTCCTGGTTAGTTGCTTGCAATGACCTCATGGTAAGAATCTGTATGCTAGCACTGTCGTTATTTTGACAAGAATCTTCCTGATTCCATAATGGAAAATCTCTGATTTTCTGAACTGTGAGTTCTGAATTCTGATGTACTTCTATTATTAACTGTTTGAAATTAAAACTGGACCTTAGTTTACCTTATATAAAATGAATGATCTAAGTTAGATAATCTCCAAGTCTGAAATATGTTAAATATCATATGAGTTCATTGCTCTATAATGACTTGCCTTCTACCCTCCCTCTCCCTCCCTCACTTTCTCCCTCTCTTCTTCTTTTTGGGGTGGGGGAAGGGTAGAGATTTTCCATTAGGAATTTCCTTGAGTCTTTGAATAAAGTTCTAAGCAGTTACGTTGGGAAAAGGTATGCTCTGTGTCAACCAGAAATGTGTCTTGAACTACAAATAACAGAACACCCATGACAGTGGCATAAAAAAAAATGTGGGTTTATTTTACTCCCATTACAAGAAGTTTCAAAGTAAAGGATTGCTAGCCTTGTGTGATGGCTAATTTTATGTCAACTTAACTGGGATAAGGGATGCCCGGATAGCTGGCAAAACATTATTTTTGGGTGTGTCTGTGAGGATATTTCTGGGAGAGATTAGGATTTGAATTGGTAGTCTGAGTAGAGAAGATCACCTCTATCTATGCCTTATTCAGTCTGTTGAGGGCCTGCATAGATCAAAAAGGTGGTAGAGAGTTACTTTCTCCACCTGCAGGTGCTGAAACATCAGTCTTCTGTTCTTAGACATATCAGTACTCCTCGTTCTCAGGCCTTTGGACTCAAGACTGAATTATTCCACCAGCTGTCCTGACTCTGCAGCTTGCAGACTATGGGACTTCTCAGCCTCCATAATCACATGAGCCAGTTCCTAGAATAAATCTCCTCATCTGAGCTTCCCTGGTGGCTTAGATGGTAAAGAATCTGCCTGCAATGCGGGAGACTCGGGTTTGATTCCTTGGTTGGGAAGATCCCCTGGAGAAGGGAATGGCTACCCGCTCCGGTATTCTTGCCTGGAGAATCCCTTGGACAGTGGAGCCTGATGGGCTACAGTCCATGGACTTGGAAAGAGTCGGACACGACTGAGAGACTAACACTTCCACTTCCTTTCATATCTATAGAGATCCTGTTGGTTCTGTTACTCTGGAGAGCCCTGACTAATAAATAGTTAGCATTGGTTCAGGGGTTTGACCCCATGCAGGCCAGCATTTCTGAAACTGTGGCTTCTCCCTCATGCTTGTCACCCCTTGAATGTAAAATGCCTAAAATAAGAGGGAACCGTAGACAGCTATTCCCTTTCATCAGGAAGACAAAAATTTTCCAGAACCATCTCCTCTCCTCATCAGCATTTGTCCACTTATGTTTCAATGTCCAAAAAGTGTCATGAGATCAGATAAGAATCAATATCAAACACTTAAAAAAAAAAAGCAAACTAATGAAAGGAGAGAAATAGAGTCTGCCAGAGATGTGTGAACTTAACTTTTGCATACAACTTAGGGAATTTAGGGAATTTACGGAGAAGGCAATGGCACCCCACTCCAGTACTCTTGCCTGGAAAATCTCATGGACAGAGGAGCCTGGTGGGCTGCCGTCCATGGGATCACTAAGAGTTTGATATGATTGAGTGACTTCACTTTCACTTTTCACTTTCATGCATTGGAGAAGGAAATGGCAACCCACTACAGTGTTCTTGCCTGGAGAATCCCAGGTACGGGGGAGCCTGGTGGGTTGCCGTCTATGGGGTCGCATAGAGTCGCACACAACTGAAGCGACTTAGCAGCAGCAGCAGTAGGGAATTTAAAAATCTCCTGAAGCCCATTGTGGTAACTAGCTTTAGAATCCTTGATTTGAAAAGTGGGTCACACCATCTCTGAACCTCAATTTTCAGATCCTCACACCTCAAAGAAAAACTGGCGAGATTTCTAGCAAACTAGTCTGAAGCAGCAACATGTTTAAAGGCCAGAGAGTCAAATAAGATATGTATTATGAAAGTGTTTCACAAGCTGTAAAGTTCTGCTTCATATGAAAGCATAGTTCTAGTGAGAGAATTTTGTTATCTGAAGATCATACACCTTGATTTCCACTTGTATCTTCTGTGTGTGTGTGAGTACATAAATAAAATAATAAAATAAAAGTAAGACAAAAGGGAAAGCACAAGCAAACCAGTGCCAGGAAAACAGAAAATATTTTATTAGTTTCCAGATTGAGAAACGATGCCTTTATTTCAATAGATATCTATGACTCTTCTCAAGGAGCCCACTTTGGCATTCATGGCTCCCCAGTCATGGTAGCGCCTGTACTCCCCCGGCCTCAGCAGATACTGCCGCCCCCGGTAGTTGGGCAACTCATAGAGGACCCAGGAGCCTTCCAGCACATTGAGAGAGTGAATCTCATTGATGTGGAAGCGGTCTTGAAGAGAGGAGCAGTCCTCAGTGATCTCTATCATCTGGCCTCTGTAATCTTCCCTCTCATAAAGTCTGAGCCTGTGAGAGCCAGCCTGGCCCATCCAGAGGTGGAAAGAGGAGAAAAGCAAACCATGAAATGATTCCAACACATTCATGCCATTCAGTTTGGTGAGGCTCAAGCCATTTTCAAATATAAGGTGAAAATGAATTACTTCTGAATCTTTATATACTCTTCCCTTTCAAAGGTGAAAATTCAGTACCTTTTCAACATCGTAAAGTGTGACTAAAAATTAAGAAGGAACTCTTGTACTTCAATACATTCATATATTTCGCAGGACAAACTGCTAACCATGCTCAGGACACTGTACCATAGAGAAACCAAACCTTTAACAGCTTACTACTCTTTTTGCCATTTTGAAGATTTTTTTTAGTTTTTCAGGCATGCGTGTTTGAACAGGAAAATCAGTTTATGAAATGAATGATCCTACATTGAGTTTAAAATAAATCTTGGAAAGATCACCAAGGACTTAGATGCTTCTGAAGTCTCTCAGTTAAATGCTTGATTTTCATTTAATAATTTATGAATGAGGAAAAATGAGAAAGAAAAATCAGTCAGCCCAAGGACTGATTCAAAACTTTTCAAAAACCTTAGTGTTTTAACACACATGTGAACTCTGTGTAGCCCACATGTAAAATCTCTGTGTCATTCTCCCTTGACAAAAAGCACTTTTATTTGTACAGGTAGGAAAAACTAAAATATACAAGTGGGGAGCAAAAAGGTGAAAGGGTGTTACAAAAACTAACCCTTGTAAAAGTATCCTTTTCCACACCTATCTGCTCAGAAAGTAGCACCTAATTATTTTTCTTTGAAATATTAGTGATATTAGAGGTTTTTCTACAACTCCATTGTAAATAATTCCAGGTCAGGACCTCTATCTCATACATGCTCAGGGCTGCAAATGCATTCTTACTCAATACATATTTGTTGATTAACTGGTACCTGGGCAACAATTCACGGGGTCGCAAAGAATTGGATAGGACTGAGCGGCTGAACTGAACTGAACTGAACTGGGCAACAATTTGCTTTTGTTCTGGGCAAATTATATTGAACTAATATACAATAATATACAATAGCTTACTTTCCCTCTCAAACTCTGTTATTCTGAATGATCACTACTCCAAATGTTGAACCTCTGTCTGAAACTATCCCTTCTGAGTCCACAGGGCCCGGATCTGCTACGGAAGTGGACTCACGTGGGGGATGAGGCGGCAGGAGCGGACTGAGTCGCTGAGGCCCATCCACTGCTGGTAGTCGGGGTAGTCGCCGCGCCTCAGGAAGTACTGGGGGCCCAGGTAGTTGGGCTGCTCGTAGATCATCCAGCAACCGCTGTCCACACGCACCGAATTGCAGCGGCCCAGGTAAGGCTGCAGGTTGGAGTGGTCGCTGCTGCACTCATAGTGGCGGCCCTGGAAGCCCCGGTCCTCGTAGAAGGTGATCTGCAAGGAAGGGAAGGAGAGGCTCAGAGGCCTGGCCTGCAGCCGGGCTGCGGGCCCCTCCCGCCGGCACGGGGCTCACCTTCCCCATGGCTGCTGGATGCGGGGATGGAGTTCAGTGCAGTGGGGCCGGCGCGCGGTCTATATAGCGGGAGGGCTGCTGCGCTGGCAGGAACAACACAAAAGGGGCCGCCGGGGTGAGAAGGGGATGTTTGTGTTCTCTTTTTACTCTTCGCTGTCAGAGTCCATGGGGCTTATTGTGGAGTTCGGTCCCATTCTCTCTGGAGTTTCTATCACTGGCTGATGCTAGATGAGACAGTTTGGAAAAAAAAAAAAGAAGCAATCTGGGACATTGTCTATTTAATAATAGAAGTAGAGCTTCAGCCATTTCATATATATTCCAATCGTTTATTTCTATGAGTTGGGGAAAAACAAGAAAATGTAAGTGGCCCAACAAAAAAGGCAGAGTCTTGATATGGCAAATAGAAATTAAGCTCTAAGAAGTATGTGCCATAATATTGAATGCTAATTGTTAATCAGAAAGAAATGACCTTTACTGAATATTGAAAATTTCAAATTAGTCCTTTAAGAGAGCTTCTTCATTAAAAAGTGTAAGAAGTTATAATGTTTTACCAAGAGGGTTCCCAAAATGTCAAACTTTCTGTATGGTAAAAAACCAAAAACAACATATACGAATCTTTAGCATTTGGTCTAATTTTGTTGCCGTTGTGCATGGAAGTAGATTGAAGATTAGGTGTTTCATCTTGGCTACTTATAATTCAAAAGAGAGAATAGCTTTAAGATGCTTAATCTCAGAAAGAAGAAATAAAAGGAAATTTTCTATGATACAAATGAAGTTATTTATAAAACAAAATAGACTCACAGACTTAGTGAACTTATGGTTACCAGGGAGGGAAAGGTGGAGAGAAGGGATAGTTAGGGAGTTTGGGATGGACATATGCACACTGCTATATTTAAAATGGATAACCAACAAGGACATAATGCACAGGGATTTCTGCTCAATGTTATGTGGCAACCTGGATGGGAGAGGAGTTTGGGGGAGAATGGATACATGTGTATGTGTGGCTGAGTCCCTTTGCTGTCCATCTGAAACTGTCACAATGTTGTTAACTGGCTATATGCCAATATAAAATAAAAAGTTAAAATAAAAGGGTAAAGTCTAAAAGTTCAAAGAAATAAAAAAAGGTAATGCATTTAAAACACAAAACCAGATTACCCCTTAGGTTATTGTAAAATAAAATCAAATTCCTAAGAAACCTGTTTCTGGTGGGCTCTAGATACACCTTTGTTCGATGGGGAGCAAGATTACACAAAGCTTTTGACTTAGAGGAAATTAACTGCATGAACACAAAGAGGAACTATAGCTGGAATGGTATGGGTAGAATGAGGAATAAATATCTAGAAGCTGTGACTCTGGTCTTTAGAAAGCGTTTATCAGTCTGGAAGAGGATAATTTGATGAACTGGAAAGAGCACTGGAATGGAAGATGACCTGTGCCTTTAGCCTCTTCCATGTTCAAAGAATTAGTCACTCATTGAAATATTTGTCTTTACTTTGGGTCTTAAATCTTTGTAAGTTGATATTTATGTATTAGACACCACTTATGCACAATATGATGTTTCAGTTCTTATTATCCAGTATGAAAGTCATGTGTTTGCAGAATTACTTATGTTAGCCTAGTGCAGTATACTCAGCCAGAATCTAAAGAATCAAAATCATCATGATAATTAAAAATTTAAAAAATAAAAATGAAAAATTAAAGTCCATTAAAAAAATCATCATTTTACTCAGAGTTGTTTCTGTGGGGAGAGTGTAGATAGGTGAAAACAGTAAAATACAAGAAACAACCAGAATGCAGAGTCCCAGAGATTACCTAGAGAAGCAGTATGGGGACGTCAGTGGGGACCACTGATTCAGCTGACACGCAGCTACAGCTGAAATTTAGGATACAACTGAAGGCCCAAGGGACTTCCCTGGTGGCTCAGACAGTAAAGAATCTGCCTACAATGCTGGAGACCTGGGTTCAATCCCTGGGTCGGGAAGATTCCCTAGAGAAGGGAATGGGCTAACTACTTCAGTATTCTGGCCTGGAGAATTCCATGAATGGAGGAGCCTGGGGGTCCATGGGGTCACAAAGAGTCAGACATGACTGAGCAAGTAACACTTCCACTTCCAATTGAAGGACCAAAACGAGGACATTTTGGGTTTGGCTTTTTTCATTAACTGGGCAGAGGAAAGGCTTTATTTCACCCTGGGGGAAGAAATAGGGAACCACCCCACCACCACCACTTCTCATACAATTGAAATGTAAATATCTTGTGCCAAAATGTGGCTTAATTTCAATGCTCTACAGAAAATTCTGGAGCTTCCATGGTGGCTCAGACGGTAAAGAATCTGCCTGCAATGCAGGAGATCCAGGTTCAGTCCCTGGGTTGGGAAGATCACTTGGAGAAGGGAACAACTACCGCCTCCAGTATTCTTGCCTGGAAAATCCATGGACAGAGGAGCCTGGAGGGACTACAGTCCATGGGGTCACAAAGAGATGGACATGACTGAGCAACTATCACTTTCACAGAAAATTGTAGGAGTGACAAATGTACACAATACCGTAGTGTGCTAAGTGAACATAGGTTAAGGCCTGACACTCCTTGCACCTGTGGCCAGAAGCAGAGCTCTGCACCAGTTGCCTGGGAATTGTCTTTGGAGGGAGAGCAAGAAAGAAGAAACATCCTTGTTTCCTGAGCTCTGGTCCGGGAAGTAACCCTTAGTCACTCTATAAGTATTCACATCGTTTCAAACAAAAGTGAAGAAAAAAGGGACTAGTTCAGTTCGGATTTTGTTGCATGCAGGTTTAATGATTTGTATAGCTAGTGTAAGTAGCTTAGTAAGGAAGGCACGTTGAAAGCTGAGATAGACTGAAAGCTAAGCCTCTTGCTCCAAACAGTTAGCCAAAGTGTGGTTGTGAAGGGAACGTTTTTGACAGAAATTAAAAGTGCTACTCCAGTGAGCAGGCTTCCCAGTGGCTCAGTGCAGGAGACATGGATTCGATCCCTGGATGGGGATGATCCCCTGAAGGAGGAAATGGCCCCAGTATTATTCTTGCCTGGAAAATTCCATGCACAGAGGAGTCTGGCAGGCTATAGTCCACAGGGTCGCAAAGAGTTGGACATGACTGAGCAACTGAGCATGCATGCACACACGCATTCCAGTAAACACACTAATGAAGAAAGTGAAACAGCCTTATTGCCCATATGTATAAAGTTTGAGTAGTCTGGATAGACAATCAAACTGGCCACTACATTCTCTTAAGCCAAAACCTAAGCGAGAGTAAAAGAGAACCTAACTCTTTTCAATTCTATGAAGATTGAGAGAGGTGAGGAAACTGCAGAAATAAAGCTTGAATTTAGCAGAGGTTGTTCTTGAGGTTTAAGGAAAGAAGCCATCTCTATAATATAAAACTTCAAAGTAAACAGCAAGTGCTGATGTAGAAATTGCAGCAAGTCATCCAGGAGATCTAGCTCAGGTAATTAATGAAGGTGTCTACATTAAATAACAGATTTTCAATTTAAATGAAACAGCCTTATATTGGAAGAAGTTGCCATCTAGCACTTTCACAGCTAAAGAGGAGAAGTCAGTGCCTGGCTTAAAAGCTTCAAAGGACAGACTCTCTTTTTAGGAGCTAATTCAGCTAGTGATCTTAAGTGAAGCCAGTTCTCATTTACCATTTCAGAAATCCTAGTCATTCAGAATTATGCAGAATCTACTCTGCCTGTGATCTATAAAAGGAACAGCAACACAGCCTGTTTACGATATGGTTTACTGAATATTTTAAGCTCACTGTTGAGACTTACTGCTCCAAAAAAAGATTCTTTTCAAAATAGTACTGTCAGTGACAAGGCACCTGGTCACCCAGTAGCTCTGATAGAGATGTACAATGAGATTAATGTTATTTTCATTCCTATTAACACAACATCCCTTCTGCAGCCCATGGATCAAGGAGTGATTTTGACTTTCAAATCAGATTATTTAGGAAATACATTTCATAAGCCTTTCAGTTCAGTTCAGTTGCTCACTGGTGTTCAACTCTTTGCGACCCCATGAATCACAGCACGCCAGGCCTCCCTGTCCACGACCAACTCCTGGAGTTCACTCAGACTCACGTCCATCGAGTCAGTGATACCATCCAGCCATCTCATCCTCTGTCGTCCCCTTCTCCTCCTGCCCCCAATCCCTCCCAGCATCAATAGCTTTTCCAATGAGTCAACTCTTCGCATGAGGTGGCCAAAGTACTGGAGTTTCAGCTTTAGCATCATTCCTTCCAAAGAAATCCCAGGGCTGATCTCCTTCAGAATGGACTGGTTGGATCTCCTTGCAGTCCAAGGGACTCTCAAGAGTCCTCTCCAACACCACAGTTCAAAAGCATCAATTCTTCTGCGCTCAGCCTTCTTCACAGTCCAACTCTCACACCCATACATGACCACAGGAAAAACCATAGCCTTGATTAGACGGACCTTTGTGGACAAAGTAATGTCTCTGCTTTTCAATATGCTATCTAGATTGGTCATAACTTTCCTTTCAAGGAGTAAGCGTCTTTTAATTTCATGGCTGCAGTCACCATCTGAAGTGATTTTGGAGCCCAGAAAAATAAAGTCTGACACTGTTTCCACTGTTTCCCCATCTATTTCCCATGAAGTGATGAGACCAGATGCCATGATCTTCATTTTCTGAATGTTGAGCTTAAAGCCAACTTTTTCACTCTCCTCTTTCACTTTCATCAAGAGGCTTTTTAGTTCCTCTTCACTTTCTGCCATAAGGGTGGTGTCATCTGCAAATCTGAGGTTATTGACATTTTCCTCAGCAATCTTGATTCCAGCTTGTGTTCCTTCCAGTCCAGCGTTTCTCATGATGTACTCTGCATAGAAGTTAAATAAGCAGGGTGACAATATACAGCCTTGACGTACTCCTTTTCCTATTTGGAACCAGTCTGTTGTTCCATGTCCAGTTCTAACTGTTGCTTCCTGACCTGCATACAGATTTCTCAAGAGGCAGGTCAGGTGGTCTGGTATTCCCATCTCTTTCAGAATTTCCCACAGTTTATTGTGATCCACACAGTCAGAGGCTTTGGCATAGTCAATAAAGCAGAAATAGATGTTTTTCTGGAACTCTCTTGCTTTTTCGATGAATCAGCGGATGTTGGCAATTTGATCTCTGGTTCCTCTGCCGTTTCTAAAACCAGCTTGAACATCAGGAAGTTCACGGTTCATGTTTTGCTGAAGCCTGGCTTGGAGAAATTTGAGCATTACTTTACTAGCGTGTGAGATGAATGCAACTGTGCGGTAGAATTGCTATATGTGCATCTCAAGCATGTTTATTTTTAGCGAAAGAAATGGGCAGTTCTGGATTGTTAAAATTTCTCCTTAGGACAGGAGGATTTCAGTGGAGGTTTGTACCTCAAGACTAGTGGGGTAGGGACTTCTCTGGTGGTCTAGTGGTTAAGACTTTGCCTTCCAATGCAAGAAGTGCCTGTTTGATCCCTGGTCAGGGAACTAAGAGCCCACATGCCTCATGGCCAAAAACCCCAAACATAAAACAGAAGCCATAGTGTATCAATTCAATAAACACTTTAAAAAATGGTCCACATTAAAAAAAATCTTTATAAAAAAGAAACTAGTGGGCTAGAAAAAGGGTCAGAAAGGTAGGAGTGGGATGGGGGTAGAAGTAGCCAAAGGGCCAAGGGCTGGAATTAGCTACTCCTGCCATGCAATCTTTTGTCTGTTGTGTCAAAACTAATTTTTTTTCCTATTCACTGAAAACTGTTTTCACAGGACTTGTTGTCCCATAAAAGAGAAAAAAGTGTCACAGAAAGGTAAGGTGTGTAAAGTGAAAGTGGCTCAGTCGTGTCCAACTCTTTGGGACCCCATGAACTATACAGCCCATGGAATTCTCCAGGCTAGAATACTGGAGTGGGTAGCCTTTCCCTTCTCCAGGGGATCTTCCCAAGCCAGGGATCGAATCCAGGTCTCCCACATTGAGGGTAGATTCTTTACCAGCTGAGTCACAAGAGAAGCCCAAGAATACTGGAGTGGGTAGCCTATCCCTTCTCCAGAGGATCTTCCTGACCCAGGAATGGAACTGGGGTCTCCTGCATTGCAGGCAGATTCTTCACCAACTGAGCTATCAGTGAAGCCCAAGGTATGTGAGGAAGTTCTAAATGTGTGTATCATACCAGGGAAATATTTTTCCTTCCCAAATGTTAAGGAATAAAAACAGGTATCACAAAAAAATATAGAGATAAACATTGCTCCATTTTTCCCCCTATAAATGTGTCATGGGATGCCTTAAAACTGTGCAGTAACAGTACTTGTTAAACAAGTGATTACATGTGTATGTGAATTGTTTAGTACTTGGGAAGCACTGGATCAAAAAAAGTGATCATGTACTAATTGTTTATTGTTAGTGTTTAGTATTTTTGTGTGGAGTTCTGTTGCAGGAGGGACAATGCCTTCTGTTTGCTTTCTTTTTTCATTGCCAGTGCTGCACACAGCAGACCTATGGTAGGTGCTCAGTAAATAGTGACACTCCTAACTCCAAGAAGTTAGGCTCGCTGGTGGTTAATAATTGAGCAGACCATTGAAAGAAAAAATAACTTGTGCTATGACTGACAGTGTCACTCCTAGGTCTCTGTCCTCCAGAAACTATAGCATGTATAGATAAAGATGGGGCTTCCCAGGTGGAACTAGTGGTAAAGAACCCATTTGCCAATGCAGGAGACATAAAGAGATGCAGGTTTGATCCCTGGGTTGGGAAGATTCCCTGGAGAAGGAAATGGCAACCCACTCCAGTATTCTTGCCTGGAGAACTCCTTGGACAGAGGAGCCTGGTGGACTACCATCCCTGGGGTCGCAAAGTGTATGACTGAAGCAACTTAGCATACATAGATAAAGATATATATCCGATGATATTCATTGTAGCCTTGTTTGTAAAAGCAAAATTGGAAAAGCTCAGTTACCAATGAATAAATAATTAAATAATCCAGCAGATCTCCAACAAGGGATCACAGTGCAGCCGTTAACAAAACAAAGTGCTTACCTAGATAGGTATCCATATCACATTACACTTTAAAAGCCAGCTGCAGACTAATATGTACAGCATAATTTCATTCTTGTAGAGAAAAAAAGCATGTGCTTCATGAGACAGCTATATAAATGAGGGAACATTTTGAGAGGCGTACCCACTAAGTGTAAAAAAGGACTAGGAATGAAAAGTAGGACTCAGAAGGACTCCTCCACTTTCTTTATAGGATGCATAAAGTAGTAAGGTTATGAGAGACTTTCACTTTGGAGGCAAAATTTCAAATTAAAAATATTAACAATTTTCTCTGATGAAAGAATTTTCAATTAAAAACTATGCAGGGCTTTGCTGCATATTTACTGTAGGTAAAAATACACAGAGCAAGCAGATGTTACTTCAAAACACTAGAAATTATGACTTTCTTTAATGTGCCTTTAAATTTGAGCCTTTTTTTTTTGGTAAAGAACTTCTTTTTGTTTGCAGCACACTATATTATGCAAATCTATTTAGAATGTTAATGTCTATCTCATTAATTTACTTGCATTAGCTGGGCACTGTGTACAGCTGTGCAGTTTCTGAAATTCACACAGTGTTTGGTCCAGTAGCTGAACAGGCCAAGAGGTGTACCCTAATCAGGAGTTATTTTGGAGTAAGAAGGAGGGTCTTCAACTGAGTCCAAAAGTATGCCAATGACTGATGGCAGCCCTGGCATTAGTTATATAATACTCTGCTTGAAAGTAAAACAAAGCCACAATTCCTTATGTAGTCTAATCAGGCTTTTTGCAAATGGGCTGCCCTTCACCACTCATCTGTAACTCTCTGTGGCTAGTGACTACTTCTTGGGTCAGAAGGAAACTGCTGGAATGCTGTTTCTTAGGCTCTCAGTTGAATGCTGCTTTTCCCCAGTCACCCCCTCCCATTTGAATATTTATTGATTTTTTTAGCTGCACAGGGTCTTAGTTGAGGCACTCAGGTTCTTCCTTGCCATCATGTGGGCTCTTTCCGTGAGGTACAGGGGCTCTGTAGTTGCCCTATGAGGGCTTAGTTGGTCCGCTGCATGTGGGATCTTAGTTCCCCGAACAGGGATTAACCCATTTCCTTGCATTGTGAGGTAGATTCTTAAGCACCGGACCACCAGGGAAATCCCCCATTTCTCTCCTTTAGTCTGCCTTTATTTCTCAGACAGGCTCCCTCCTTACTCCACCTCCACTCCTGACCCTTGTTCAAAACTCATTCTACCTGGAAGAGACCTCCCTGCCCCCCACCCCCCTCACACACACCTTACCCACTTCTCAACCTTTAACAGGGAGCATTTACAGGTGGATTAACTGGCACACAATGAAAGAAAAACAGAAGCCAGCGATTGCCAACAATACAGACTAAATACTTTATTAAATAGATTCCAAAATGAGAGAGTGGTAGTGAACCTATTTTAGCATAAATCCACCACCCTCCGCAGAGAGCCCGCCTTGGCATCCACGGCCCCCCAGTCTTGGTAGCGCCTGTACTCTTGGGGCCGCAGCAGGTACTGCCGCCCCCGGTAGTTGGGCATCTCGTAGAGGACCCAGCAGCCCTCCAGCACGTGCAGCGAGCGGACCTCGCTCAGGCGGAAGCGGTCCTGGATGCAGGGGCAATCCTCGCTCAGCTCCGCAATGAGGCCTTTCTGGTCCTCTCTCTCATACAGCCGCAGCCTATGGGAGCTTGTCTGCTCGGTCCACACAGAGGAGCAGAAAAAGCAACCAAACAGGAGATGAACTTGGCAGGTTGGGACATGAGATGGGCAATGTCAGAACTGAGACTCTGAAATTGCTGTGATCTGTATTCTACTAGCAAATATTAACAAATATTTGTGTGTTCATTTTCCATTTTTTCATGTGGGAGGTGGAATTTTTAAGAGGTTCAAGGTCTGGTTTAGACTCCATCAAGAAATCAAATATTTTGATTCCTAATACTTAATTCCCTAATTTATTGATTCCTATGTGATAACTCAAACTTATATTTGGGAGGAAAATGTTAAGTATTTTGTTAATATTTTAATATGAGTATTATTTCCCAATTGTATATGGGATTGTGTGAAAGTTGCTTACTCACATCCAACTCTTTGGGACCCCATGGACTATACAGCCCATAGAATTCTCCAGGCCAGAATACTGAAGTAGTTAGCCCATTCCATTCTCCAGGGGATCTTCCCAACCCAGGGATTGAACCCAGGTCTCCCACATTGCAGGCAGATTCTGAGCCACCAGGAAAGAAAGCCTAAGAACACTGGAGTGGGTAGCCTATCCATTCTCCAGTGGATATTCCTGACCCAGGAATCAAACCGTGGTCTCCTGCATTGCAGGTGGATTCTTTACCATCTGGGCTACCAGGGAAACCCAAATATATATACATATACACATAAATTTACCACTAAAATAAGATTTTTAAAAACCACACCTTTGGTGAAAGTTTTGTTTAAATAGTCTGAAACCAGAATTCACTTGACTTTCCAAATTAAGAAAAATTACTTTTCCCAGAATTGGACAATATCTTTGAACAGCTTAATTAATAATAGGCTTGTCTATATTTATTAGTCTGCACTGGAAACTATCAAATTTGCTCATTATCAATTCCTTTCCTATAGGTTAAAAACTGATTTGTTAGAAATACTGCCTTCTTATGCCCAACTGGCTCCCCACTTGTGTTAAATCCTGCAGTGATAGTAACATTTGTTACAGACAAGCTCTGTTTGACCTAATGGCAGTAAAAATTAAAAACAAAACTGACTCTTTCCCTAAGTGAATTTGTTCTTATATTCTCTGCTGGTTTGTGTGTGTGTGTGTGTATGTGCCTAGATCTAACTGGGCTTTGTCAGCTTCTGAAAGGTCACTTAACTCTTAGGTGTATTTAAAGGAAAACCTCCATGACTTAACACCCATCGGGCGGCAGGATTGGAATCAAGCGGAACTCACGTCGGAGATGAGACAGCAGGAGCGGATGGAGTCGTTGAAGCCCATCCACTGCTGGTAGTCGGGGTAGTCGCCGCGCCGCAGGAAGTACTGGTGGCCCTGGTAGTTGGGGCGCTCATACAGCATCCAGCAGCCGCTGTCCACCCGGATGGAATTGCAGCGGCTGAAGTAGGGCTGCAGGTTGGGGCAGTCGCTGCTGCACTGGTAGCAGCGGCCCTGGAAGCCCCGGTCCTCGTAGAATGTGATCTGCAAAGGAAGAATAATTCAAATTAAATCATTAGCTCCCCATAATAAATCCTGTATAAAGGCATTTCCCCCCTCCATTTTATTTCCCTTGTGTTCCATTTACCTTCCCCATGGCTGATTGACAACGGATGATGCGAGTTCAGTGCTATGAGGCCCCAGCCGCGCGCAGGGTCTATATAGCAGGGCGGCTGCTGCGTTGGCAAGAACAACACAAAAGGGGCCCCCGGGGGTGAGTAAGGGGATTTTTTGGATCCCTTTTACATGCTGCATTCAGTGGAAATGCCTGTCGAGCTTGCCCTCATTCTCTGGTATATTCTAACGCTGTCCTGTACGGGTTCTGGGTGAGTCCCTAGAGTTGCTTTTATTTGGATTCTTGGTGTTTTATAAATTTATCAGCACATCAGACTGAACTTTTGACCTGAGACTCACATCTGTATACATATGATTCAATTATGCCCCGTGTATTTTTTGGGAAAAATCTATGCCCTTATGGACCGGCCCCTAGAATTCCAGAGAGGCTGTGGGTGAAGCAGAATGCCACAAGCACTAACTTTCCTGGACGACAGACACCACTCTAAGACTTCTTTCTTCATAGCACTTGTCAAGCCAGTGCAGGACACAAATCTGGATTCTGATTTTTGCTAGTTTTGACTGGGCTGACCTGTTAAGACATAGCTATTAAACTTCCTCTTTGGTGAGTACACTTCATATAACTGGAATCTAGCCCCTGGCAGCCAAGTTGTGATACAGGTTAGCATAAAAGGCCATTGGGTTCAAGACTGAGAAGTATATTGCTTTATAGATTGCTTCCCCTTTGCCAGGAGAAGGTGGTAGAACTTTGTGGACTCGGAATGTCCATTTAGTAGCCATGTGAACTTGGCCAAGCCTTATGACTTCTCAAAGCAGGAGTTATTTCATAATACTTACCTCATGGGATATACTATGTGGAATGAGAAAGGAAGGAAGAGTAGCTTCTAACATTTGAGAGCTGGCCTGGCCCTCAGAGCTAGGCCATATTTCCCTGCTAGACAAAAAGAATCTCACAAAATACCAATTTCAGGAAAGGTTACCCTGAGACCATAATAAAATGAGGCAAAATAAGGCCGTTTCATAATTTTATCTCAGCATAGGCAGAAACAAAGCCAATGTGCCACCCACAAAATACCAGACCCCCCCCCAGCCAAAACGATTAACTGCTACTTCTTTATCAATTGCAGCTTTATCTTTGTTCTTTGCTCCCTTCCTCATGAGTAGATTTATTAAGATATTCAATCATAAAATTACCCTTGCTGCCCCACCCAATCAAGTCAATTCTTGTTTTTTAGACATTTTTCCAATTCACCTAACTGAAGTACAAATCCTTTCATAGTTCTTTCTAAGCCTCCAAAGACGGTCCATGCTTCCCCATGGTGTATGTTCTCTCTGTTGCTGTTACCAATAACAAACTCTCTTGTTTCATGCACGTGTTTCTGGTGGTCTTTGGCTAAAGGACATTGACATGCATAAATGGGATTTGTGTTTTATGTGTTGGGCATGTACATGGCACAAATGAGCACTGAATAACTGTTTGGTATTAGTCATAGTGAGATATTATTAAGGATGACTTTAACCCATTCATCTCTCTCAAAGATGTTCAATCCTTTCAGTTCAGTTCAGTTCAGTTCAGTCGCTCAGTCGTGTCCTACTCTTTGCGACCCCCATGAATTGCAGCACACCAGGCCTCCCTGTCCATCACCAACTCCCAGAGTTCACTCAGACTCACGTTCATCGAGTCAGTGATGCCATCCAGCCATCTCATCCTCTGTCGTCCCCTTCTCCTTCTGCCCCCAATCCCTCCCAGCATCAGAGTCTTTTCCAATGAGTCAGCTCTTTGCATGAGGTGGCCAAAGTACTGGAGTTTCAGCTTCAGCATCATTCCTTCCAAAGAAATCCCAGGGCTGATCTCCTTCAGAATGGACTGGTTGGATCTCCTTGCAGTCCAAGGGACTCTCAAGAGTCTTCTCCAGCACCACAGTTCAAAAGCATCAATTCTTCAGTGCTCAGCCTTTCAAAGATGCCTAAAAAAATGTCTCCACCTCAAAGAAAGTAAAGATTTGGAAGGAACTTTAAAAATCACCTAAGGCTATGGAACTCTGCTCAGTGTTATGTGGCAGCATGAATGGGAAGTGGGCTTGGGGAGGAATGGATGGTGGTGGTGGTGGTTTAGTCACTAAGTCGTGTCTGACTATTGCGACCCCATGGACTGTATAGCACGCTAGACCCTGCTGTCCATGGGATTCTCCAGGTAAGAATACTGGAGTGGGTTGCCATTTCCTTCTCCAGGAGAATGGATACATTTATATATACATGGCTGAGTCCATTTGCTGTTCTCCTGAAACTATCACTATATTGTTAATCGGCTATCAGTCCAGTTCAGTTCAGTCGCTCAGTCGTGTCCAACTCTTTGTGACCCCATGAATCGCAGCACGCCAGGCCTCCCTGTCCATCACCAACTCCCGGAGTTCACTCAAACTCACATCCATCGAGTCAGTGATGCCATGCAGCCATCTCATCCTCTGTCGTCCCCTTCTCCTCCTGCCCCCAGTCCTTCCCAGCATCAGGGTCTTTTCCAATGAGTCAACTCTTTGCATGAGGTGGCCAAAGTGTTGGAGTTTCAGCTTCAATATCAGTCCTTCCAGTGAACACCCAGGACTGATCTTCTTTAGAATGGACTGGCTGGATCTCCTTGCAGTCCAAGGGACTCTCAAGAGTCTTCTCCAACACCATGGTTCAAAAGCATCAATTCTTCGGTGCTCAGCTTTCTTCACAGTCCAACTCTCTCATCCATACATGACCACAGGAAAAACCATAGCCTTGACTAGACGGTTAATCAGCTATAACCTGATTCAAAATGAAAAGTGAAAAACAAAAAAAATCACCTAGTGCTCTTCAAACTCCAGTGTGCATATGAATCATCTGTGCTTATTAAAAATGCTAAGGCTCTACTTTTGTCCAAGATTCTGCATCATTAGACCTAGAAAAAACTCTAGGAGTTTATATTTCTAACCAGCGGCACCAGATTGCTCTTGGACCAAACTTTGAAAAACACTGTTCTGATCTATTCCTACTTTTTTTCCTTTTCTTCCTTCCTTTCTTTCTTTCTGTGTGTGTATAGTTGATTTATAATGTTATGTTAGTTTTAAGAATAGTGATTCAGTTATATGTATATTTATATCTGTTCTTTCTCAGATGCTTTCCCTTATGGGTTATTGCGTATAGTTCCCTGTGCTATATATTAGGCCCTTGCTTACATTTTATATATGCTAACCTGTATATGTTATCCTAAACTCCTAATTTATCTCCCTCTTCCCTATCCATCTTTACTTTTGTATTCTCACTAACTGGCACATAAAGTTTGCTCAGTAAATGTCTGGGGGATATGAATGTTATTCCCTCATCTGATATTCATCATTGTAGTAGTCCACAGGACCTATTTCAAATGCTCAGCACAACAGGCCTACACACTCACATCAAAGTTCAGCATTTGCAACTTTCAACTTTCAAAAGCACCCTGCATTTGATCTGTTTAATGGCACTTTATAATAGGCAAGATGAGTAAGCAAAAGAGAGAAAACAAAAGTTGTGTTGTCCCTTAAGTCCTCTGCTCCTTCATAATTCTAATGGTTATGTCTCCTGAGATGCCGCATCAGTGTTACAACAGCAGGGGCCAACTCCAAGGTTTTGCTAGTGTCTGAAGTCCAGTCAACAATTGGCCTTACCATGCACCTGCTTTCTT
Organism: Bubalus bubalis; assembly: GCF_019923935.1. NCBI lineage: Eukaryota > Metazoa > Chordata > Mammalia > Artiodactyla > Bovidae > Bubalus > Bubalus bubalis. The sequence continues at coordinate 148,593,750 of NC_059158.1, forward strand.
CCTAGTAATTAATGTAGCACTTGTATCGTATACATGCTTGGTTAAATGAGAAGATGTCATCTGGTTGGTGGCCATGAAGACCAAGCATTCTCAAAGAAGGAGACTGGGTAAGAGCCCACAGATGATCATTGTAGCACCAGCCTCAGAAAACTTATATAAACAGTGTCTCGACTTCTAACAGGCTGAACTGTTCTCAGAACTTCCTGAGATGCTCTTCCCAGGTTATAATTTGACTCAAATGAAAATTTTCCAATTCCTTTTTAGATTGACTGGTTAATTTCTCATTGATGAAAACGATGTTGTTTTGTTTAAGCAACAGGTAGTTGTGATTGTCACTTTTGCTTTAACAAACACCTAAAGAAGAAAATTTGAATTTCAAAAGTCCAGAGGGAAGGGAATAAGACACTTGCTAACATCAGGACATACCCCTTGACAGCAGGGCAGGAAAACTGGAGAGGGAACCCGTGGAGAGGAGAAAGTTTTGAGGGTGTGGCTTGGTAGATTGGGTCTTGACACTTTTCTGGAATAGCTGCTACTTCAGTTTCTTTCTTTGGTGGAACTTTTATAAGGTTAGTCAGGCCAGAGACGCTGGGGATTCAAAGGGAGAAAAGAGGACAAGATGGAAGGAAAAGATTTCAAATCTGAACTTGTTACAAACTAGGACATATAGGAAATATTTGTGTGTGTAGAGTATGTAAGCTGATACCAGGGTTTTCTCAAATTGGTAGTTCATCTTCATGGGGAGAAGGTTAGTGAGTTCCTATAGGGTTATCCCTTCTTCGTTTCACCTCAGACTCTCATCTGTTCAAGATCCCAGTGTTTAGAGAGAGGACAGAGAGAAGGAGGAAGGGTGGATTAGGAGTTAGTTTGAGCATAATGTCTTCCCCCAGCCTCTCCCCATCGTTGACTTTTTCTTTACTTTGGGATTACAGGGTGGATAGTGTTCCCTTTGCCTGCACCTCAGGAAGTGAAACAACTTGCAGACTTGATCAACGAAAACCAAGGTCTCTAACTTTTTTTTTTTTTGAGTAGAGAAAGGTTTATTGCAAGGCCATGCAGGGAGACAGGTGGCTCATGCCCCCCCAAACCCCAAAGTCCCCAAAGGGTTTCAGTGAAGCACTTTAATTTTTTTTTATAGAACCATTTCCATTTATTATACCTCATTTGATTCTCACATTTATTCAAACAGCACTCAATTAACATTTTATTGCACTCAGACAATGGCTACGCAGCTGGTCACAGGTATTTTACATTCTAGTAAGAAAGAGAAACACTAAGGAAGTAAAAGAGAACACTTCAGATAGTACTGAGGAACACTAAACAAGTAAAAGATAAAATTTCAGGTAAATCCCTTCAGATGGAGCGAGTTGGGTGTAATCCACTTCAGATGGAGCAAGATATAATCAACAGACAGAATGGTCATATGGCATCTCCAGAGAAGTTGATATTTGTATGGGGACCTATTGTCCAAAAGAAGCCAGCCTGTGGAGATCATGTAGAAGTCATTATAAGCCAAAAGGAACTTCATACGCAAAGGTCCTGAGGTAGGAATTAGCAGTGTCTCTAATTTTATGTGCTTTCAGTTCCAGCGTTTCAGGATAATTTCCATATGTGAAGTTTGTGATTTTATTTCTGCTAAGCAAATAACATAAAGCTCAGCACTCCAAGAAGCTTTTGTCTTTCTCATTCATGTTTGTTGTATTATTATTGGCAAGTAGAGGATCCTGGCTAATATCTCCAGGAAGCCAACACAATTCTTAAGAGTTTAAAGGTTAAAAGAACTGGAATTTAGGAATAATTAATATCAAATAATGCAGCAACCTCCAGGGAAGGAAACTTTATAAAAAGCCTAACCATGTGCCCCAGTTTGCATGGAACAGTGCTTGTTAATACCTCTTGCCCCAGTGCAATCCTTAATAAAACACAATCTCACTCTCAAAAATGACTCACTTTAAGTAACAAATTCTATGCTTGCTCTGGTAATAAGCCACTAGGGCAGTGGATATGGAGCCCTTGAGGGTGTGGGATGGGAGGATGCTCTATAAAAAGTGAACAACCATGTGGGTATATCTAAAAACAGAGAAGAGAGGAGCAGGGATGGGAAAGACCAGCCCACCCAAGAGCAGGTTGGAGCTAGCAGACTAGAGCAGTCCTTAATATTAATAATACTATGTTATTAATATTAATAACTTAATAATAAACTTGATATTGCTGTGTTGTTATGATCTAAACTTGCATCTCACCCTCACAACCTTTATAACAAAGCTGGCTGCACACATTATTGCTTTATGTGAGAAATGGTTCAGGAGTTAAAGGAAAAGGCAGTATGTCACCAATTTAGGTCAGTGTGGATCCATTCAGTCATGAGGCAGGAGTTCAGAGCGGAGAGTAACTCAGTTCAGTTCAGTCGCTCAGTTGCGTCTGACTCTTTGAGACCCCATGGACTGCAGCATGCCAGGCCTCCCTGTCCATCACCAACTCCTGAAGTTTACCCAAACTAATGTCTATCGAGTCAGTGATGCCATCCAACCATCTCATCCTCTGTCGTCCCCTTCTCCTCCTGCCTTCAATCTTTCCCAGCATCAGAGTCTTTTCAAATGAGTTAGCTCTTCGCATCAGGTGGCCAAAGTATTGGAGTTTCAGCTTCAACATGAGTCCTTCCAATGAACACTCAGGACTGATCTCCTTTAGGGTGGACTGGTTGGATCTCCTTGCAGTCCAAGGGACACTCAAGAGTCTTCTCCAACACCACAGTTCAAAAGCATCAATTCTTCAGCACTCAACTTTCTTTGTAGTCCAACTCTTACACCCATACATGACTACTGGTAAAACCATAGCCTTGACTAGACGGACCTTTGTGGACAAAGTAATGTCTCTGCTTTTTAATATGCTGTCTTGGTTGTTCATAACTTTCCTTCCAAGGAGTAAGTGTCTTTTAATTTCATGGCTGCAATCACCATCTGCAGTGATTTTGGAGCCTCCAAAAAATGAAGTCAGCCACTGTTTCCCCATCTGTTACCCATGAAGTAATGGGACCGATTGCCATGATCTTAGTTTTCTGAATGTTGAGCTTTAAGCCAACTTTTTCACTCTCCTCTTTCACTTTTGTCAAGAGGCTCTTTAGTTCTTCTTCACTTTCTGCCATAAGGGTGGTGTCATTTGTATATCTGAGGTTATTGATATTTCTCCCTGCAATCTTGATTCCAGTTTGTGCTTTTTCCAGCCCAGTGTTTCTCATGATGTACTCTGCATAGAGTAAGCAGGGTGACAATATACAGCCTTGACAGACTCCTTTTCCTATTTGGAACCAGTTTGTTGTTCCATGTCCAGTTCTAACTGTTGCTTCCTGACCTGCATACAGATTTCTCAAGAGGCAGGTCAGGTGGTCTGGTATTCTCATGTCTTAAAGAATTTTCCACAGTTGATTGTGATCCACACAGTCAAAGGCTTTGGCATAGTCAATAAAGCAGAAATAGATGTTTTTCTGGAACTCTCTTGCTTTTTTGATGATCCAGAGGATGTTGGCAATTTGATCTCTGGTTCCTCTGCCTTTTCTAAAACCAGCTTGAACATCTGGAAGTTCACGGTTCACGTATTGCTGAAGCCTGGCTTGGAGAAGTTTGAGCATTACTTTACTAGCATGTGAGATGAGTGCAATTGTGTGGTAGTTTGAATATTCTTTGGCATTGCCTTTCTTTGGGATTGGAATGAAAACTGACCTTTTTCTCATCCTGTGACCACTGCTGAGTTTTCCAAATTTGCTGACATTTTGAGTGCAGCACTTTGACAGCATCATCTTTTAGGATTTTAAAAAGCTCAACTGGAATTCAATCACCTCCACTAGCTTTGTTCGTAGTGATGCTTCCTAAGGCCCACTTGACTTCACATTCCAGGATGTCTGGCTCTAGGTGAGTGATCAAACCATTGTGATTATCTGGGTCGTGAAGATCTTTTTTGTACAGTTCTGTGTATTCTTGCCACCTCTTCTTAATATCTTCTGCTTCTGTTAGGTCCATACCATTTCTGTCCTTTATCGAGCCCATCTTTGCATGAAATGTTCCCTTGGTGTCTCTAATTTTCTTGAAGAGATCTCTAGTCTTTCCCATTCTGTTGTTTTCCTCTATTTCTTTGCATTGATCGCTGAGAAAGGCTTTCTTATCTTTCCTTGCTATTCTTTGGAACTTTGCATTCAAATGGGTATATCTTTCCTTTTCTCCTTTGCTTTTCGCTTCTCTTCTTTTCACAGCTATTTGTAAGGCCTCCTCAGATAGCCATTTTGCTTTTTTGCATTTCTTTTTCTTGGGGATGGTCTTGCTCTCTGTCTCCTGTACAAAGTCACGAACCTCCGTCCATAATTCATCAGACACTCTATCAGATCTAATCCCTTAAATCTATTTCTCACTTCCACTATATAATCATAACGGATTTGATTTAGGTCATACCTGAATGGTCTAGTGGTTTTCCCCACTTTCTTCAATTTAAGTCTGAATTTGTCAATAAGGAGTTTATGATCTGAGCCACAGTCAGCTCCCTAACTGGGGAAACCATAAACAACTCATTCCCTCTCCAGAATGACAAGATACATTGGGTATATTGGAAGTGGGTATGTTGGGTGTGTTGGAAGAAGTGGTACATATCTCCTACCCCGTGTAAGATGAGATTTGAGCCGTTTATTAGATTCTCAAAGGATGGGATACTTCAGATGAATTTTGACCTGAAGCCAACAGTTTCATTGAGGAACTTATTTATTTTTAATATTTATTTATTTTACTGCCTCAGGTCTTAGTTGTGGCGTACAGGTTTAGCTGTTTCACAGCATGTGGGATCCTAGTTCCCTGACCAGGGAGCAAACCCACGTGCCCTGCATTGCAGAGTGGATTCTTAACCAATGGACCAACTAGGAAAGTCCTGAGGAACTTTAAGAGTCCTAAGACCTGTGTTTAATTATCTAGGACGTTGTTTACGCAATATCCTCTTTACTAGAACCCACAAGAAAATCTTCTTTTAGGTTTCATTATTGGGCATGGTTAGGCTAGCTTTGGATAATTAATTTATTTGCTTTATAGACTCAGTCAGTCATGGAGGTGATCTTACTTCCCTCTGTATCCTGGTTGCTCGGTCCAAATCTGGCTCTATCTTCAGCCACCAAAGTGCCTTATCACACCCAGTTTGGGCTTAAGCTTCACTCTTAGCTCCATCTCTCTTTCTCTCTCTTATTTTTCTTACAACCAAATTTCCTCATTCATCTATTTTTACTTTCTTTAATGTATTATGTTGCAATTTTTTATTAGTGACCTTAATTCATTTTTTAGTAAATTTATTTATTTTTAATTAAAAGATAATTGCTTTACAAAATTTTCTTTTGTCAAACATAAACATGAATCAGCTATAAGTACATATGTGTCCCCTCCAATTAATCAGACTTCTCCAGAAAATTTCAATCTTCTATTTTTTTCATCTTTTCTTTATTTTTGGCTTTACTCAGTGGCATGTGAGATCTTAGATCCCCCACCAGAGATCGAACCCATGACCCCGGCAGTGGAAGCATAGAGTCCCAACCACTGAACTGCCAGGGAAGTTCCCAGTGCTTTATTTTTGATTTAGTATTATTTTTCATATGTCATAATACTTTACTCCTATTAAAGTGATAGGAGGCAGAATTTTCCTATGTGTCAGTGTTTTTGGTAAAAATCCTGAAAATTTTCTGCAAAGCACATACTGCAAAGAGACAGTGAGTTCTAGTTCTGTGAAAATCTCATGGAGGTATGAGATAATGGACATGGAATTGGGAGAAATGGTTGGAGGCTGTTAGAAAGACAAGGAGGGCAGTAGGTGAAATGACCAGTTTGTCTGTTTGTTTATGGAGCTAAAGGAAGAGTCAAGATGCTAAGAATGACTTTCTTGATTAGGTAAAACTTGGATTAAATAGGGAAGCTGGTGGGATAACCTGGAGGGATAACTTGAAGTGTTTCAACAAGTACTTATTAATATTATTATAATTGTAAATATATCCTTGTAAGATTAACCACAAATGGGTTGACCCAGTTGAGTTGAACTTTGAGCCTACATGGTCTAGCTATAGGGCTTACCTGGTGGCTCAGATGGTAAAGAATCTGCCTGCAAAGTGGAAGGCCCGGATTCAATTCCTGGGTCAGAAAGATCCCCTGGAGAAGGGAGTGGCAACCCACTCCAGTATTCTTGCCTGGAGAATCCCATGGATGGAGGAGCCTGGCGGGCTACAGTCCATGGGATTACAAAGAGTTGGACATGACTGAGCGACTACAGTTTTACATGGTCTAGACTTTAAAAGAATGCTGGCAGTAATATCCTCTACTTAATTCCCCTTATGAGATGTTGTTCCCCATCTTGAAAACATGTCATCATGTCTGGCCAAATGCCATTATTGCTTATGAAGACCCCATACATGAAAAGAAAGGCAGGACTCTATTTGTGCCAGAAACACAAGCTAAATCTTTTATTAGATTCTAAAGGAGAAAATTGGAGAATTTAAAACTTCAATAAAAATCCATCACCCGTCTTAAAGAACCAACTTTGGCATTCATTGCCCCCCAGTCAAGATATCTCCTGTACTCCCCTGGCCTCAGCAGGTACTGCCTTCCCCTGTAGCTTGGCATCTCATAGAGGACCCAGGAACCCTCCAGCACATTGAGGGAGTGAACCTCAGTGAGGTGGAAGCGGTCTTGAAGAGAGGGACAGTCGTCTGTGATCTCTGACATCTGTCCTCTGAAGTCATCTCTCTCGTAGATTCTCATTCTGAAAGTGCCGGTGTGCTGGGTGACAGATAGAAAAGAAAAAGTAAATGGATACAAATAGAGAGAAATCAAAGTTCTAGCCCCTGCACTCCCTGGTCACACCTGCCTCAGAGCTCTTTTAGTCCAAGTCTACAACAACCATGTTTGCAGGGTTAAGATGCCTTCCCTGCCCTCATCGCTCACCTGTGAATCTAACAACTTCTGGGCTAAGCTAGAAACAGAACACAGCAGCCCTTCAGTTGCTATGTACCACCCTCTCCTTGAGAATTAAGGTTGGTCTAAAATAAGGTTGATTATTTTAGGGCTTTTTATCAGAGAAAGTTCCTCTCAAAGTAGAAAAGTGAGCATCATTGGAAAGTGAAGCCTCATTTGATCTATTACTCTTGTTAAAAAGGAACCAAAATTTAGCTATTTTCTGTAAGACCAATGTTTTGGTTTTCATGTTTACTTTGGAACAAAGGATTATGAAGCTCTTTAAAAAAAAAAAAAAGATGGCATATTCAGTTCAAATTTCAACCTATGTGACAATCAAGCTTCCTTTTTGAGCTCCTACCCTCCCCTTCCTCACTCCCCCAGCAGCAGGAATCAACTTCAGGAAACTTGGATGTTTTGTGAAGTTTGGATGACACTTATCCCACCCCCCACCCTCCACCCCTCAACTCCCACACATTCTTCTAAGAACTCTGCAATCACTCTCAGGGAAATACTGGATCTCAAACTTTAGTTTTGATGAGGCCTTACCTCTGATTCCTACCCCTAAGCAAGCTAATAGGTACCGATTACAAAATTAGAATAGAAACCAGGGGGCCTGTCTTCTCTAGGAAGATAATCAAATAGAAAAGTAAGTCAAAGCAAGCAAAAGTATTTTTTTTATCAATTAAACAGACCCAGATTGTATTTATAAATTTGGATATACTGGGTTTCTGAGTTGACACGGCTTAGAATGACCACTTTAAAAAAAAATTATATCTTGGAGTAGGAGTTTGGGGTTAGCAAATGCAAATTATTGTATATAGAATGGATAAACAACAAGGCCCTACTATATAGCACAGGGAACTATATTCAATATCCTGTGATAAACCAAAATGGCAAAGAATATAAAAATGTATTGGATGTATAACTGAATCTATTTGCTGTACAACAGAAAATAACACATTTTAAATCACCTATACTTAAAAAAAAGAAATGATATCTTGAACAGATAACTTCAATCTCTTCTATGACATGATTTCTCTTAATGCGTCTTTTTATCTTTGACTACATTTAAAACATAAAACACTGGGAATTTGTGATTTAAAAAAAAAAACAAAACACCACAGAGCTCATGAAGAATGGCTTCCCATCTGAGACACCCCTCTAGAATGGACTGCATGCCCTGGGCTCACTCCCACTTCCTGCTGTCTAGTTAGAACGATTTGGTTGAAGAATGCTATTTTTTTAATGGCTTTGATTTCCAAAGAGAGGGAAGACAAAGACAAAGAACCAGGCTCACTTGCGGGATGAGGCGGCAGGAGCGGATGGAGTCGTTGAAGCCCATCCACTGCTGGTAGTCGGGGTAGTCGCCGCGCCGCAGGAAGTACTGGTGGCCCTGGTAGTTGGGGCGCTCATACAGCATCCAGCAGCCGCTGTCCACGCGGATGGAGTTACAGCGGCTGAAATAGGGCTGCAGGTTGGGGCAGTCGCTGCTGCACTCGTAGCAGTGGCCCTGGAAGCCCCGGTCCTCGTAGAAAGTGATCTGCAAAATGGAAGATGTTGGGAGCATGAAGCGATTTGCAGCCCCGCTGAAGATGCCGCGACGGGGCAAAGGTGGAGCATCAGGTACCCCGCACTTACCTTCCCCATGTTGGCGAAAGCGAGCAGGAGGTGTTCGCTGGGTGCTGTGTGGGACTAGGGGGAGGGCCGCTGTATATATAGCAGCTCTGACTGCTGCCTCCGCAAGAAATCACACAAAAGGGGCCTATTTCGGTGAGTAAGGGGATTTGCAAGCTCTCCGCTCCCCCTCCCCCTGGTCATTGGGGTTAGCTGAATGTTTACTGTCATTCTTTCTGGTAGGTTCGGGTTTTTGTAATTCACAAAAGCTGTTGTTGCCACCAAAATGAAAAGTCTTTCCTCTTTAGAAGGCCGAGCAAAATTCTATCCCCATGCTTTTAGTTTATAGCCTACTCTGCTTAACTGACTCCTTGTAGGTAATTAAACAATGTGTTCTGCTTAGGAACTGGTGTTTACAAAAAATTCTTGAAAATGAGAACTTTAATATCTTAAGGAAGAGGGAATCAAATAAAGTAATTTGTGAAAATGCTTTGAAAAGCATAAAGTTAGTTCAAATTCAAGACTCTGTGATTATCAATGTTGTTGTTTGGAGGCCTATCTTGAGTGAAATTGACACTTGGCTGGAAATTTGTGGGCTCCCTGAGGCTGGGAATGATCCTTGTTCTTTTCTGTCCCTGAGCCCTAGAGTAGGGGATGGGCACAGAGTAGGCCCTCAGTCCTTGGCTTTGACCTGAGTGAAAGCAGATGGTTGTGGCCTTCCTCTCTTCATGTCTCCCTGGGAGCTTGTACCCTTCCTTCTGCTGGTGCTGCCCAGAGACTGCTCGCTTTCTGGGGGGTTCCTGGCCTCCTTCAAATGTCCTAAGATCTGTCTTTCCTCTTCACCTTAATAAATTCCTGCTCCCTTGATAAGGGTGATTTGAGTTAGTATAAGGAGTAATGTAGGGGCTTCCCTGGTGGTTCAATGGTGAAGAATCTGCCTGCTGTGCAGGAAGTGTGAGTTTGACCCCTGGGTCAAGAAGATCCCCTGGAGAAGGAAATGGCAACCCACTCCAGTATTCTTGCCTGGGAAATCCCATGGACAGAAAAGCCTGCTGGGCTACAGTCCTTGGGGTCGCAAAAACATCAGACATAACTTTTTGACTGAACAAGAGCAAGTAGTAATGTAGAAACCCTCGAGGTGCCACATCCCCTACTTTCTCAGACTTTTGAGATGCTAGACAGCACCCAGGCTCGACAACAGAGCATCTTCATAGTATGGACTTCACAGTGTGGTATGGGGACCCCTAAAGTCCCCAAGACACTTCCAAGGGGTTCATATGGTCAGAAGAGTTTTCCTAACAATGGGTGTATGTATGCTCAGCCACTTCAGTCATGTCAGACTCTTTGCAACCCTAGGGACTGTAGTCCACCAGGCTCCTCTGTCTGTGGGATTTTCCAGGTGAGAATCCTGGAGTGGATTAATCTTCCAGGGGGCCTTCCTGGCCCAGGGACTGAACCTGTGTCTCCTGCAGCTCCTGCATTGCAGGTGGATTTTTTTTTTTTTTTTTTTTTTTTACTGCTGAGACACTGGGGAAGCCCTCAAGATGTTATTTGCCCTTTTCACTCTTCTTTCACAAGTGTGCAGTGGAGTTTTTCCAGAGGCTGTATGACATGAAAGAGATTTCGTAAAATGTAAAGCAATTTCAGCCTTTTCATTACTTGCTTTTTGCTTTGGAAACCATGGTTATTATTCATAAAACATGTTATTTATGTTAACATGTAATAGATTTATTACCTAAGGCTCTTCCTATAAAAAGAGAAACCCACCATGGGTAGGGGGTCCCTCTATTGGAATAGAACCAACACAGTATCCAGCAGATACTGGCCCTGGCATGACCCTCTATGTAATGACAGAGATTAGGTGGTTACCATTTCCCCAGTGGCTCAGCTGGTAAAGAATCTGGCTGCAGTGCAGGAGGCATAGAAGACCTGGGTTCTATCCCTGCGTCAGAAAGATCCCCTGGAGAAGGAAATGGCAACCCACTCCAGTATTTCTTGTCTGAAAAATCCCATGGACAGAGGAGACTGGTGGGCTCCAGTCCATCCCAAAGAGTCGGAGACAACTGAGCATGCACACATGCACTGCAGTCTTAGAAGCTATACCCAGATCAGTGACTCGGGGATTAAAGAACCCTTTACAGTCAGCTAATGCTGAGATCCTAGAACCAGGTTGAAGAAATCAGCCTGGCAACAATGTCAATTGAAGGAGAGTGGCTCAGTGCTAAAGAATTCGCCTGCCAATGCAGGAGGCATGGGTTCGATCCCTGGGTCTGGAAGATCTCCTGGAGAAGGAAATGGCAACTCACTCCAGTATTCTTGCCTGGGAAATCCCATGGATGGAGGGGTCTGGTGGGAAGTACATGGGGTTGCAAAGAGTCAGGCACAACTTAGCAACTAGAACAGCAACTATAATTTACCAGAATTCCTGTTAAAGTCAAAGATTCTCAAGGTTGATAGAGACACAGCTTTACAAATTAAAAAAAAAAAAAAGATGACACTGAACCTACTATGTGAAGTGTATAAGATATGTATATCTAGAAAGATAACTTCTAAAACAAGCCATGTTTTATGCAGAGACAATTAGTTTATAGGCCTTCAAGGCTAACAGACCTGAGCTCAGTTCCCAGTTCCTCTACTTCCTAGCTGTGTGTACCTTTTTATTTTTTTTATTTTTTGCTTTTTTTAAAAAAAATTAACTTATTTATTTTAATTGGAGGCTAATTACTTTACAATATTGTAGTGGTTTTTGCCATACAGTCACATGAATCAGCCATGGGTGTACATGTGTTCCCCATCCTGAACCCCCTCCCACCTCCCTCCCCACCCCATCCTTCAGGGTCATCCCAGTGCACCAGCCCTGAGTGCCCTGTCTCATGCATCGAACCTGGACTGGCAATCTGTTTCAAATATGATAATATACATGTTTCAATGCTATTTTCTCAAATCATCCCACCTTTGCCTTCTCCCACCGAGTCCAAAAGATTGTTCTTTACATCTGTGTCTCTTTTGCTGTCTCACATATAGGGTCATTGCTACCATCTTTCTAAATTCCATGTATATGCGTTAGTATACTGTTTTGGTGGTTTTCTTTCTGACTTACTTCACTTTGTATAATAGGCTCCAGTTTCATCCACCTCATTAGAACTGATTCAAATGCACTCTTTTTAATAGCTGAGTAATATTCCATTGTGTATATGTACCACGGCTTTCTTATCCATTCATCTGCCGGTGAACACGTAGGTTGCTTCCATGTCCTGACCATTGTAAACAGTGCTGTGATGAACATTGGGGTTGTGTGTACTTTTTTAGATTTGGTTCTCACAGTGATCGGCATGTGATTAGACTTGGTCATTCGGGAGCCTTGGCCTGGACTGGGTGTTCAGAGAGCATCCTCTGGCGCCCTCTAGCGGCAGTCTTGCTCACAGGACAGGAATGTGTGGTGGCAATGGGGACAGGCCCACACTTCTTAGAAACCACACTCCTTGTACCTGAAGCCCCAAAATTTGAAGAGAATCTTCACCCACCCACCCAAGGACACTGTTAATAAAAGAGAGCCTGTTTGGGGGACGTGGTCGGGGGTGAGGGGTGGTGGAACATGTGGATGGAGCTTGGACATATGCAGGACTGAGAAGGGAGGAGGGCGGGCCATGGAGTGGTGATGGGGATCTATTTATGCTCTTGTCCCAGATCCCCCAAATATTTGGGGAACTCTTGATAATAACTGTGCTATGTTAGCCACATGATGTATTCTTTTTTTTTTTTCCCATATGATGTATTCTAAGATTTCTGGTATGATATCTAGAACACACACAACACTCTTCATAAGGTAGGCTTTCATTATTAACTATTACTACTTCATCATCATGAGCTAAATAAGTGATGTAAAGTTTGCTGAAAGTTCAGCTGTACCCACTCAAGTGAGAGCAGACATGGCTTCCTTCAGCAAGGTTGTGTCAATGATGTGCCAGTGAGCTCAAGAGGTTTCATCTGGGCTACCAGAGAAAGCAATCTGCAGATGCTTCAAGAAAACCCAGTTGACAAACTAAAACATTTGTATGAGACTGGGTGGCAGGGAAGGTAATGCACTATTTCCACTGAGGCTTCTAACAGGCCTCAGGTAACTTTTGTTGTTACTTAGTTGCTCAGTCGTGTCCAACTCTTTTGCGACCCCATGGACTGCAGCCCACCAGACTCCTCTGTCCATGGGATTTCCCAGGAAAGAATACTGGAATGGGTTGCCATTTCATTCTCCAGGGGATCTTCTCCACTCAGGGATCGAACCTGAGTCTCCTGCTTGGCAGGTGGATTCTTTACCACCGAGCCACCTGGGAAGCCTCCAGGTAACTTCGTGCTGTGCTAAGTTGTTCAGTCGTGTCCAACTCTCCATGACACTATGGACTATAGCCTGGCAGGATCCTCTGTCCAGGCGGTTTCTCCAGGCCAGAATACTGGAGTGGGTTGCCATGCTCTCCTCCAGGGAATCTTCCCAACCCAGGGATTGAACCCAGGTCTCCCACATTGCAGGCAGATTCTTTACCATCAGAGCCACCAGAAAAGCCCAAGAATTCTGGAGTAGGTAGCCTATTCCTTCTCCAGGGGATCTTCCCAACCCAGGAATCGAACTGGGGTCTCCCACACTGAGGGTGGATTTTTTCCCAGCTGAGTTACCAGGGAAGCCCAAAACATCCTGTTGTTGTGTTAGTCTCTCAGTCGTGTCCAAATCTTTGTGACCCCGTGGACTGTAGCCGGTTAGGCTCCTCTGTCCATTTAATTCTCCAGGCAAGAACTGGAATGGGTAGCCATTCCCTTCTCCAGGAGATCTTCTCAACCCAGGGATTGAACTCGGGTCTCCTGCATCGCAGGCATATTGTTTACCTTCAGAACCACCAGGGAAGCACCAGGGAAGGTAACTTCAATGGCTCTTAAATGAACAATTTCATTTTTGGAAAAGAACAGGGTTATGTTAGATCCAGTCATGTGTTTTGACATTTGAGTCAAATGTATTTTGATATACAAGTTTATTCAACTGTGATATCCTAAAGAACTTTAAAGGGTTTTATAATTTTTTTTCTGATTTAAATGAGACCTGTGTTTTTAAAAATGAGTTTTGCAGTTCTTTTTAAAGAAAAGAAAAAAAAAACCTTGTGTATAACTGTGAACTTGGTATTCAAATATTCGTGCTAAAAGGCTCATTGGTTCAGTCCCTCCCTTAATCTCCCATATATTTTAGACTAGGGTGTTGGCTGATCCTACAAAGAGATGTAACAAAGCATGTCTTGCCGCACCCAGGACCAAATGTCTCATTCCATTGACCGATCCATCTTCTAAAATGCAAGGCAGTGGTGGGAAATCTCATTATTTTTCTTCACAAAAAAATGTTGCTTTTCACCTTTTCTTTCATTTTTGTTGTCTTTCTCAGGCTGTCTCCCCTGTCTCTTTCCTTTAGCTGTTAGAGGTAAGCTCTGAGACCTTCAAAGGGTGGTGCTCTAACTCCGCCCCTCCCCTCACGAAGGTCTCCCTGCTGCCATCCTACACCAGCCTGCCAATCTCTGGGCCATTTTTTACCTCCCTTCAAGTTTTCCAAGGTCACCAAGAACCAGACAGAACTGGAGGCTATCAGAACCAGGTAGAGGACTGAGTGTGAGAGACTGCCATCTATGTCTCTGAACATCTGCATTGGTGACCTTGTGTGGGAGAGTCATTGCTTTCCAAAATAAACTGGAATCATTTGCAATAAAGTCGGAATCCCTTGCTGTTTTTCAGGCTTCCAGGGCTCCATTTATCCACATCAGTTCAGTTCAGTAGCTCATTCGTGTCCGACTCTTTGTGTCCTCATGGACTGCAGCACGCCAGGCCTCCCTGTCCATCACCAACTCCCAGAGCTTCCTCAAACTCAGGTCCATCGAGTCGATGATGCCATCCAACCATCTCATCCTCTGTCATCCCCTTCTCCTCCTGCCTTCAATCTTTCCCAACATCAGAGTCTTTTCTAATGAGTCAGCTCTTTGCATCAGGTGGCCAAAGTATTGAAGCTTCAGCTTCAGCATCAGTCCTTCCAATGAATATTCAGGACTGATTTCCTTTAGGATTAACTGGTTGGACCTCCTTGCAGTCCAAGGGACTCTCAAGAGTCTTCTCCAACACCACAGTTCAAAAGCATCAATTCTTCAGCTCTCAGCTTTCTTAATAGTCCAACTCTCACATCCATACATGACTACTATTTATCCATATAATTAATTAGTAATTAATCATGAGGATTAAAAAAGCATGACATGGCCCTTATCTTTATGCCTTGTTGAAGACACTAAACCAAGAAAAAAAGACATTATGTGAGAAAGGCAGTGCTTCAGTGCTAAGTTGGGTGGTCATGAAGTGGATATAGATGTTCAGAGAAGGAAGAGACAAGTAAAAGCTGGTTGTATGAGTAGCTATCCTGGGAAGAGGGACCTAGACTGCCTTGAAGATTAGGTGGGATTTGATAAGCTTCCAAGAAGGGAAGGCGTTCCAGTATTGGGAACAGATTCCTTCCATTGGCCCAGATCATCAGACATCTTGAATTTAGATGAAAAGATAGGGGGGAAAAAACTCCCTTCTGCACTTCCAAGTTTTAAAACAAATTTCAGTGTGAATTGTGTCTATTCCTACTATTTCTCTACTTAGCCCAAAAAGAGTTCAATAAAATAATGAGAGTGAGGATACTTCTTTTGATTTGTTCTTTGCATATCAACTTTCCTTTTCCATACCACTTCAAAGATCTCCAGAGCACTTTACGAGAAAGGATGCAGTTATAATGTAGTGAAGACTAAAAAGTTAAATAAAAAACTTCATTGGTGATACAGAAATGAGAAAAGGAGAAAAATTCTACTGTTAGCCAAATCAGGCCTAAATCACCTGCTAGATCTGAAATGCACACACACACCAGCACATACAGCCTTAAGTATTGTCACAGGTGATGATGCCCTTGGCTTCTGCAGTCTGCCAACCGCACTGAGGTGGGTTTAGAACAGGGGCCAGTCAAGGAACTCATAGTAATGTGTTCTTGGGAGGATTTCGCTGACTGTTGGCCTGTTTCACTGCAGATTCCCTCCTGTGAGTGCAGCTACGACCCCTCACTCATACCTATGGTCTTGCTTTAGTATTAAGTATTGGAGCTTCAGTTTCAGCATTTGTCCTTCCAATGATCATTCAGGGTTGATTTCCTTTAGGATTGATTCATTTGATCTCCTTGCTGTTCCAAAGATTATACAAGCAATAAGTGCAGGAGTATGAATGGATGGATGAAGTCGCTGCTTCCTGAATGTGTTCTTCAGAAATAGTGCCTATTCAAGAATTTCATGTGTTTGTGAGTACTGTGAAAGAAAAAAATGCTTTAGAAGAAGCAATGTGAAAGCAAGGCATGGGCTAGGCAGGGAGGTGGTCACTGGTAGTTTTGTTTGCAAGGGCTTGCTCCTCCACCAACCAATGATGCAGGCCCTGAAAGAGCCACTCACAGGGGTACCTGACTCAGTCCAGGTCCCTGATGCCCTAAAATCAGAAGCTGACTATACAAGTAAAAGGGCTTGTGTGCAGTCTCGGACTCAATCTTTCTTATGATGTTGGAGTCAGCAGGTTAAGGCCAAGTCTCTCAGCAATCTCCTGAACCAATGTAGTTGGTTCCCTGTATCCACGAATTCTACATCCATGAATTCAAGCAACCACAGAAAGTAACCAGAAAAAAAAAAAAAAATCCAGAAAATTTCGAAAACCAAAACTTGAATTTGCCACGCTGGCAACTATTTACATATCATTTACATACTAATACTGTGTAAATACAATGTAAATAATATGTAAAATTTCAAACTTCCCTGATGGCCTCTTGGGTAAAGAATCTGCCTGCAATGCAGGAGACACAGATGTGGGTTCAATTCCTGGGTTGGGAAGATTCCCTGGAGAAGAAAATGGCAATCCACTCCAGTATTCTTGCCTGGGAAATCCCATGGACAGAGGAGCCTTGTGGGCTACAGTCCAAAGGGTTGCAGAGTCAGACATAATTGACAAGTAAGCATAGCACACAACATTTACATTGTAGTAGGTATTATTAGTAACCTAGAGATGATTTAAAGCATATGGGAGGATTACATAGTTATATGCAAATACTGAACCATTTGATATAAGGGACTTGAGCATCCACAGATTTTGATATCCGTGGGGATTCTGGAGCCAATCCCCCTTGGATACCAAACGACGGCTATACTTTATTTCTAGGTGTTTTATTTGATCCCTAAAATGTCTTAATCTAATTGTTTGCCTCAGGATTCTGTTAGTGATGCCTGCCACCAGTTTTGCAAGAGGTCTGGATGAATTTTACAGTATCACATGACACAGGCTGGAAGTGGTGTCAGAGTTGATTGGAGCCGGCCTATAACCACCTATGTATGTATATGTGCTTAGTCGTTCAGTCATGTCTGACTCTTTTCAACCCCATAGACTATAGCCCTCCAGGCTCCCCCATGGGATTTTGCAGGCAAGGATCTGGAGAGGGTTACCATTTCCTCATTTAGGGGATCTTTCCAACCCAAGGATCAAACCTGTGTTTCCTGCATTTGCAGGGGTATTCTTTACCACTGAGCCATCAGGGTAGCAAGACGGCAGTAATGAATGACTATGAAAAGGACATCGAGGATGTTCACATTTTCTCTAATTTTTTTTAGAAAATAGCTAATTTACTTCACTCTCCCCCCATTTTTATGAAATCCATATATATATATATATATGTATATAGCACAATGAGGTAAAACTGATGGAATGATGACTACTATTTATTGAGCTTCTTTATAAGAAGCATCCCATTTATTCCTCACAAAAACATACAAGTGGGAAAACTAAGGCTTATGAGGATAAATAACTTGCTCAAGGTCACACAGCTACTAGGTGGTCAAGCCAGAAACCAAGTCCATGGACCTCACGGCCTACATTGGTAACCATGAAGATATTCCACCTGGAAACCTAATAGTGTCTTAAAGAATCAGAACTGAAGGAAGCAGGAACTCCTCTTGAATAACACCCCTAGTTTTATAGAGAAAGAAGCTTGTGGCATTCCAAGGTTTGTTAGATAAAATGCTAGTTTCTAAACCCTTAAATTCACTAGGTTGAAACAAAACAAAACCTCCAAGTTAAAATTATCTTCAGTGAGACATATCACCTGGGTTTTCCTTTTAAAAAAACAACAAACACAGAGCTCGTAATTCACTGGTCACTCAACAGAGGACAACACACTAAGTTTAAGCATGGTTTAACTAAGCCGGCAGCAAAACCACAAGTCTCCTGCACATTTGGTATTGGTAAGAGCAATAATATGTGTATTTTCATACCTATGATTCTTAGCATATGTTCCTTCAGCAAGAAGGAATCTCATTTTAAAAGATTCTTTATTACTTAAGGTTCTGTTCAGGGCTTTATTATTTTTAAACAGCTTCATTGACATAGTTCACATGAATATTTGCCCATTTAAAGTGTATTATTCGGTGGTTTTAGTAATTCAGTTATGTGCAACTGTCACCGCAGCCGATGTTAGAAAGTGCTCATTCCACAGTGAAAAGTCCTGAACCCTTTAGTGATCATTCCTTTATCGACCTATCCCCCAGTCCTAAACGACCATGAATATACTTACTGTCTCTAGAGTTGCCTATTCTGGGTGTTTCATATAAATGCATCCTATAATATATGTGACCAGCTTCTTTCACTCGACATGTTTTCAAGGTTCATCCCTGATGTAATATGTATCAGGACTGCATTCCTTTTTACAGCCAAAGAATACCCCATTGTCTGGATTATCACATTTCGTTTATGCAATCATCCACTGATAAACATTTGGGTTGTTTTCACCTCTGCCTATTGTGAATAGTGCTGCTGTGAACATTCATGAATACGTTTTTGTTAGAACATTTCTTTTCAATTCTTTTGAGTGTATATGTCAGAGTGGAATTGCTGAGTCATAGGATAACTCAGTTTAACTCTTTGAGGAACTACCAAACTGTTTTCCCATAGTGGCTGCATCTAGTTACATTACTTTACATTAGAACTTTACATTACTTACAAGTATTTACATTAATTTACATTACAGAAATTTATGAAAGTTCTAATCTCACCACATCCTTACTAGCACTTGTTATTTTCTGTTTTATTTTTCTCTAAAGTTAATATAACCACCTAGTGGGTTGTTGTTGTTCAGTCACCCAGTCGAGTCCAACTCTCTGTGACCCTATGGACTGCAGCTCCCCAGGCCTCCCTGTCCCTCACCATTTCCCACAGTTTGCCCAAGTTCATGTTCATTGCTTCGGCGATGCTGTCCAGCCGTCCTAGCGGGTATTAAGTGCTATCTCACTGTGGTTTTTATTTGAATTTCCCAAATGACTAATAATGGGCTTCTGTGGTGGCTCAGTGGTACAGAACTCTCTGCCAATGCAAGAGATGTGAGTTTGATCCCTGGGTCGGGAAGATCCCCTGGAGAAGGAAATGGCAACCCACTCCAGTATTCTTGCCTGGGAAATCCCCTGGATAGAGGAGCCCAGAGGGCTATAGTCCATGGGGTCACCAAAGAGTTGGACACAACTTAGTAAACAACAACCAACAACAACAACCATTAATACTGCTGAGCATCTTTTCAGTAGCTTCTTGACCATTTATATATCTTCTTCATAAAAATATAATATTCAAGTACTTTGCCCATTTTTAACTGTCTTGTCTTTTATCTTTTGTTGTTGTTTTAAGAGGTTTTTTTTTAATACTCTGAATACTAGACTCTTGCCAGATAAAAAGTTTGTAAATATTTGGTAAATATTTTCCCTCATTCAAGAGTCTGTCTTTTCACTTTCTCTTTTAAAAACTTTGAATTGGAGGATAATTGCTTTACAATGTTGTGTTGATTTCTGCCATACATCAACATGAATCAGCCGTAGGTATACATGTATTTTTCACTTTCTTGATGGCATTCTTTGATTCACACGTGCATGCTAAGTCACTTCAGTTGTCTCTGACTCTTGGTGACCCCATGGACCATAACCCTCCAGGCCTCTCTGTCCATGGGATTCTCTAGGCAAGAATACTGGAGTGGGTTGCATGCCCTCCTCCAGGGGATCTTCCTGACCCAGGGACTGAACCTGTGTCTCTTGTGTCTCCTGCATTGGCACGTAGTTGATTACCACTAGCACCACCTGGGAAGCGTAAAATGTTTTAATTTTGATGACGTCCCATTTATTATTTTTATTGTTGTTAGCTTGTGCTTTTGGTGTCATCTTTAAGATGTCATTGCCTAATAAAAGATCATGAAGATGTATGTTTCTATTTTTTTCCAAGGGTTTTATAGTTTGAGTTCTTTTATTTATTTTTAATTAATTTTTTTCTGGTATGAAATGGGGGTCTAACTTTATTATTTTGCATTTGGATATCCAGTAGTCCTAGCACTATTTGTTGAAAAGCTATTTTTTCCCCATTGAGTGGTCTTAGCACCCTTGTCAAAAATCAGGTGAACATAAACATATGGGATTGTTTCTGGACTCTCAAGTCTACTCCTGTCATCACCATGTCTACTGTGTGCCAGTACCCCGCTGTGTCGTCTACTGTTGCTTTGCGGTAAGCTTTGAAATGTCGAAGTATGAGTCCTCCTAGTTTGCTCTTCTTTTTTCAAGATTGTTTTGGCTGTTCTGGGTCCCTTGCAAATTCCATATGAATTTTAAAATGAGCTTTTCAATGTCTATGAAGAATTTAACTGGGACAGAGCCCTATTTTTGCTCATGTAAATTTGTAAAAAGAATTAGTATTCTGGGTGAGCAACTCTACTCTAGTAGAAAGAAATCCCGGTGTGTAGGATAACACATTGTCTTACTTCACTCTGCATAGCTGAGAGTTCCCTAATTGAATTTTGATAAAAGTTCATATTGTAGTCCAGGATAATGCAGTCCTCTCCAGCAGTCCTTTTGTGTCCCAGCCACAACTGGTTCCATATCTTCTCCTGTGTATGGATTTAATAGTTTTCATTATGTTTCTTTTCTCTCTCCCTCATACTGTGGGTTGTAGAGGCAGAAACAGTGTTTCTGCCTCCTTCCCATGATGTGAATGGGAACTTCTTAAATACTGCTGCCATCAGGAAGTAAGTAGACGTTCAAAACACTTGATTTCAGGGCCAGGTAAGTTGCCAAGGGTCACCATTTATTAAAATTCAGTTATTCTTTAAGATGAACAAGAATTACTTATGGGCCAGTAACACGATTTGTATATACAGTGCATTTCTATGTGGATCATAAGAAAAGCACAGCCTAGTACAAATCGATGGCCCGTCTCAGAGAGCCCACTCGGGCATCCACGGCCCCCCAGTCGTGGTAGCGCCTGTAATCCCCCGGCCGCAGCAGGTACTGCCGCCCCCGGTAGTTGGGCATCTCGTAGAGGACCCACCAGCCCTCCAGCACGTGGAGGGAGTGGAGCTCATTGAGCCGGAAGCGGTCGTGGATGCAGGAGCAGTCTTCCGTGAGCTCGGACACCAGGCCTCCGTAGTCATCTCTCTCGTACAGCCTTATCCTGTGAGAGCTGGTCTGTTGCGACAATAAACCAAAGATGAAAAATAAGTTGTGGGCATCCTGGATGTCAGTAAAAGTGACTCAGTCATCCTGCAGCTTCATGAAGCATGGTTTTCAAACCATCCTGTCACATATGTATCTTCTCCTTACATTGTTGGTTTAACAAATTGTTGTTGTTGTTGTTCAGTTGCTAAGTCATGTCTGACTCTTTGCAACCCCATGGACTGTAGCCTGCCAAGGCTTCTCTATCCATGGGATTTTCCAGGCCAGAATACTGGAGTGGGTTGCCATTTCCTTCTTCAGGGAGGGTATTAAAATAAAACTTACCTGACCAGTAATCTATCTTATGGAAGAAATAAACATTGAAATAAAGAAAAGGGATTCCTTGAAAGCAAAACAAAAAACAACTATTGTAACTATATTTAGCTGAGTCTGCAGAGAAGATTTGGAGAAGGAAATGGCAACCCACTCCAGTATTCTTGCCTAGAGAATCCTGTGGACAGAGGAGCCTGGGGCCTGCTGTCCATAGGGTCGCACAGAGTTGGACACGACTGAAGCAACTTAGCATGTATGCATGCATTGGAGAAGGAAATGGCAACCCACTCCAGTATTCTTGCCTGGAGGATCTCAGGGACAGAGGAGCCTGATGGGCTGCTGTCTATGGGGTTGCAGAGAGTTGGACACGACTGAAGCGACTTAGCAGCAGCAGCAGAGAAGATTTAACTCCCTTTTCCACTATGACTATGTATCCCTGAATCCTATCAAGCATGTTTTTAAGTCACTTTTGCACTCACCATTGACAACAATTCACGTTTACTCTTAGTCCACATGTCTGACATTTTGCCAAGTCCCTTGAACCATTTGAGTTTCTGGCCTCAAAGAAGTTCCTATCTTGTACCTCTTTTTGCATCTGCAAATTTCTCTAGCCAAATTTTGTTTTTACTTCCTGAATCCGCTTGCCATGACACATAATTTGGTGATTCAGAAAGTCCAAATACAAGCTACACATGATTAATAGACATTAAGCAGGACTTTGGTGAGGACTACATCCCATGAAATCTTAATGAACAATTTTTCTGACCCTTGTAAGAAACTAGTTGATAATATCTGCTAAATACAGGGAGCCACTTGCAAGCAGACATATTGTTCCAGTTTCTAGATCTGTATGTCATAGAGAAGGTATTGAAAACAATTGCCAATACAGTCAGAATATGATATACCTATGTTGTTCTCCCATAGTCTGTCAGTATTTTTATTGTTAAGAAATAATGATACTCTGATAGTTTTTTTTTTTTTTTTACTTAACATGTGATTTTTATTTAGAAATTAGGGATCAGCTAGATGATACCAAATTCAGTTTTAGAAGCTATATCGTTGTGATTTCTTATGCCTAAAAACAATTTACCCATTTTTAATGCTGCTGCTGCTGCTAAGTCACTTCAGTCGTGTCTGACTCTGGGCGACCCCATAGACGGCAGCCCACCAGGCTCCCCTGTCCCTGGGACTCTCCAGGCAAGAACCCTGGAGTGGGTTGCCATTTCCTTCTCCAATGCATGAGAGTGAAAAGTGAAAGTGAAGTCGACTTCACTTTCACTTTTTAATGCTAAATGAGTTTAAATATTTCCCCATGACAGCACAGTAAAAAGGCATCTTTTTTCCCCCCCCAATGCTTGAGAGTTGGGCTTTGTTATTTTACTGTGAACACTAGTCCTGAGTTGAAAAAAATTGGCTTTTATGAACAGGAATTTATGGCCCTGGATCAGTGATGCTGTCACCCCAGTCGGGTTGAAGCAAGACTCACGTAAGGGATAGCGCGGCAGGAGCGGATGGAGTCGTTGAGGCCCATCCACTGCTGGTAGTCGGGGTAGTCGCCGCGCCGCAGGAAGTACTGGTGGCCCTGGTAGTTGGGGCGCTCATACAGCATCCAGCAGCCGCTGTCCACGCGGATGGAGTTACAGCGGCTGAAGTAGGGCTGCAGGTTGGAGTGGTCGCTGCTGCACTCGTAGCGGCGGCCCTGGAAGCCCCGGTCCTCGTAGAAGGTGATCTGCATGCAGGTGGAACATAAGGTGACAGCAGGAAGTCAGCTGCGAGATACACCCCCCTCCACAAACACCGTCCACACGCGGCAAGCATGGTCTGGGACCTCAGTTGGCTCACCTTCCCCATGGTTGTTGATAGCGGATGATCAGCATCCAGTCTGATGGGGACAAACGTGGCATCTGGTATATATAGCAGGACGGCTGCTGCGTTGGCAAGAACAACACAAAAGGGGCCTGGGGGTAGCATGTGAGGGGATTTCCGTGTCCTCTCTCTCCCCTTTTTTTTTCATTTGGGATCATGGGGCAGGGGGCTCTCATTTTCTCTGGGCTTTTCAGGTTGTCCTCACTCGTGCCAGTGAAAGGAATTGAGGTCAGCAGAGCCATTATGACCTTGGAGACAAAGGATGCACTTCTCAGCCTATGCAGGGCTCTAGAAATACATTACGTGCCCGGTATTTTGTACAGTTTGCCTATGGAAACTGCTGAGATGAGGTTGGTGGTTCCCCCTGGGGCGATGCGTGACAATCCTATGAATTCCAGAAGGACTTGACGTGCTAAGGGCAACCAAAAAAAAAAAATCTTCTAATTGAAAAACAATTTTACATTTCCTAACTTGCGTGCTAAGTTCAGTCGTGTTTGACTCTTAGTGACCCCGTGGACTGTAGCTGGCCAGGTTCCTCTGTCCATGGGGTTCTCCAGGCAAGAACATTGGTGTGGGTTGCCATGCTCTCTTCCAGTGTATCTTCCAGACCTAGAGATTGAACCCCCATCTCTACTGCTAACACAACCTGGGAAGCCCACATTTCCTAAATCACCTTGTCAGGATTATGTGGTTTTGATAAAAATATTTTGCATATGTTTACATAGGGAAGAAACAATTAGTGCATGTAGAAGCCTGTCAATCATAGCTATCAATGAATGGCAAGGTTACAGGTCTTCATTTTACGCTTTTATCTCTCCTTTTTGTTGTTTTCGGTTTCTTTAACTTTCTATTATGTACATATATATGACTTTTATGAGGTGAAAAAATAAAATCAACCTGTAAATGTTGAACTGTGAGGTGCTAGTGAAAGGCAGCAAATTTTATCAATAGCCACATCTTGTCTTGAGTTTTAACATCTCCCTTTGGGCTTAAATGACAGAGGTCTCCCAAGACTCTCTGAGACACTCCAAAAGCAGGAACATATCCAGGATCCTTTCATTCCCCTCTCCCCTCAACCCGTCTTCTAGGGTTGCTTTTTGTTTTCAAAACTGGTATCATGATTTGCCTGAGTTTCCCCTCCCTGAAGAATCACTGTTTCATAGGAAGACCCCAGGCAACTGTTTGAGAACCTTTTTCCCTTGCTGCCAGCCTATTGCTTTAGAAATACTCTTCAGATATGCAGGGGCAGAATATGACTCAATTCCCCATGCTTTGTCGTCCCATACATATGCAGAAAGATGAGATCAAACGTGGGTCCTGGTTCTTGACCTGTGGAAGGGAATCTAAAAGGACATCCAACTACAGCTGGCAATATGTCCACAATGCCATCTGTGAAAGTCTTCAGGCAGCATGTAAAGCAAAGGTGCAGATGTTATGAGGAAAGGCATCAATAGCTACAAAGAAAAACGTTCCCTTGCATGTGGCAGAGTTAGACCCCAGCCCCCAAGAAAAGCTGGGCAGAGTCCCGTGAAGTTCAACAGTGTACACAAGAACCAGAGGACAGACCTAATGCAGCAGGTCTACTGGTCAACCTTAGTTACAGCCTTAATTGAACCAGTGTGGAAAAGGCTGCCTTGGTCTTTCCAGCCACAATGCCACATTGAAATACACCACCACTTTGAACAAAAGTCAACAAACCACATGCCAGTTTTGGCACATGTTAAAGAAAACTGTTCTGTGTTAACAAAACCTTAAGATGGCATAACTTACACTCACGTTCATTTGGTCAAATTGCTACTGCTGCTGCTGCTAAGTCACTTCAGTAGTGTCCGACTCTGTGCGACCCCATAGATGGCAGCCCACCAGGCTGCCCCGTCCCTAAACTCAATTTATAATCAGCATTTTGAAAAGGTGTTGAAAGACTAGAATGTTTTCTTTTTCTAGTAGTCCTTGTGTTCTATTGAAAGAAAGCCTGTACTCATTTTTCTTTTAAGGCTTTATTGAAATGAGTTTAAATGTTTCCATGTGAGAACATAGTAAAGGCAATTGATGAAGGTTAATTTTATTTTGGATTGAAACTTTGGAAAACTGCCTCCTACTCCACTATTCTGCAATGTTCAGTGCTAAACATTTGTAAAATGTGCTGCAAAGTCAGCCTACTCTAACACAGAAATGGTATATATTCTCAGAATTCTCTAGCCACCCATCTTCCAGTCACAGTGAAGTAGCATAAGATATATACTTGCTATTAACCACAATATAACCAAATAACATGATTCTAAGATAAGAAAGCTCAACATCCAAAATAACACTTCAATGCACTTTGCATCAAAAGCTAATTGCAAAGAGAAATATGCTGGCAAGAGTTGCAGTTTTAAGATAATGGTTCCCTTCTTTCAGAGACTTTATTATGAACTCCCCTGGTGCAATTCCAAGTTTCTAAGTGACCTGCAGAATAAAAAGATGATTATGGTATCAAACACATCAGTTTAAAATGGACATGAACATTAGCTTTCAAGCTATAGGAGTTAAGATCAAATATCAGATACCAAGTTACTGACAAAGATGAGCTAAAATAAAAGTGAGTGCAAAAGAATTTCCATGGAATTCTTCTCAGACATTTGGAAATTGACTTATATTTCTCAATTAAGTATAATACATGATCCCACAGAGGGAAATTATTGGGTTAATAATACACTTTATAGTGTATTTCCTAAGAATAAAATTATTCCCTTAAATAACCACAGGATGGTTATTTGTGAATATTTTTTATTTTATTTTTTTTTGCCCTTGTTCTTTGTTCTTATTTGTCTTTCACTCTTTTTCTACCTTTCCTAGGATATGGTGTTACTCATACCCATTTTAACTAATAAATGAGCTATTAGTACCAAGCAGTACAAAAGAAATTTTGGAAACTGTTTTCCAGAATACCTGGATTTAAAAAAAAAATAATTCTTCTTTTCCCCTTATTTATTAAAGAAATTCAGTGACTGGAAATAAATAGAAAATTCTGAATAAGGCATTAATATCTTGCAGTTTAAAAGTGCTCATCAGCTAAAAGACATGATACAGTATCCATAAGGCATAAAAGAAAAGACTAAGAAGCTTAAACATAAATGAAAGATTTCTTCAAACAATAAACTAAAAAGGATTTTTCATACATTTGAAAACATTTTTTAAATTTATTTATCTATTTATTTTGGCTGTGCTGGGTCTTCATTACTGTGTGAGGTTTTCTCTAGTGCCAGTGAGAGGAATCTGCCCTGTCATCGTGGTGTTCAGGCTTCTCATTGCAGCGGCTTCCCTATTTTTAAGCACAGACTCTAGGACATGGGCTCAGCAGTTGTAGCTCTTGGGCTCTAGAGCACTGGCTCAGTATTTGTGGTCCATGGGCTTAGTTGCCCAGAAGTTGTGGCATCTTCCTGGACTAGGGATTGAACCCATGTACCCTGCATTGACAGGTGGATTCTGAACCACTGCACCACTGGGGAAGTCCTTTCATTCACTTAATAAACTATTTATTTTATTTACTTGTTGTTTCTAATCAGGTGTGCATGTGTTAATATGTATATTGATGTGTACATGTATGGCAAATATTAGAATTGAAAATTATTAACAGTTGTTACTTCTGAGGAGTAGGACAGGGGTGAGGGAAAGAGAGGATTCTTTTCCTTTTCACTGTGTAATTTGAAACTTTTACTGTAAGTACCACTATTTTAATTGAAAAATTCATTTGGAAAGTACATTACCCAAGAGTTGGAAAAGATGCCTGAAGTACACAAATATCAACAATAAAGCATGAAAAGCCCTCACAAATGTGGTTTTTGCTGCTTAGTTATCAAGAAGGGGCCGTGTAAGAGGGACTCATCTCAGGATCTGGCCTTACTGCAAGATGGACACTTATTCTGTTGACATGCCTGGGTTTACAAGCATCAGTTAACCTATGGGAAAAGCTGGTCCCCAGAAACGAGCCTCTCAATCAGTATGGACAGGGCACAGTGATTTGAGCACACTCAACTAAGGACCATTCACTTACTGCTAATTCACTAATCAGCAATAACTACTAAATATCTACTGCCTACAAAGCACTTTACATCCATGTGGGAAATAATAAGGGAATAAAAGATCTGCTTCCATCAAGAAGCCAACAGTCTTCAATGGTTATGAAAGAAAACATACAGGGAACGAAATTATATTTTCAAAATAACATTCCAATGAATAATCTTGAGAGCTAGATCTTCCGGACATAGGGTGCATAGATGAGCCTCTGAAACCACTGTTTCAGAGATCTGTTTTTTCATGATTAAGCTTAAAGTCTTGATTACTAGTGTGCGTGTGTGTGTGTGTGTGTGTGTGTGTGTGTGTGTGTGTGTGATTTCTGGAGTTGTTACTGTTTTCTTATTTTCTGTGTTCTGTTTTATTTCCTAAAGTTTGCTAGGACTTCCCTTGTGGCTCAGACAGTAAAGAATTCGCCTGAAATGCCGGAGACCTAGGTTCAGTCCCTGGGTTGGGAAGATCCCCTGGAGGAGGGCATGGCAACCCACTCCAGTATTCTTGCCTGGAGAATCCCCATGGACAGAGGAGCCTGGCAGGCTACAGTCCATGGGGTCGCAAAGAGTTGGACACAACTAAGCAACTAAGCATGCAAAGTTTGCTATTCCCAAACTCATATTTTTAAAATTATTACCTACTTCAAAAAGTAGATCTACTTCAAAAAGATCTTCAGTAACAAAGATATGGTTCTAGAAAAGCTATATCTTCAAGTCTCATTATTATTTGTTGTTTAGTCGCTAAGTCATGTCCAACTCTTTCACAAACCAATGGACTGTAGTCTGCCAAGTTCCTCAGTCCATGGTACTTTCCAGGCAAGAATAAAGCCATTTCCTCCTCCAGGGGATCTTCCTGACCCAGGGATTGAACCTTCATTACAGGCAGATTCTTTACCGTCGAGCCACCGGGGAAACCCAAATCTCATTATAGCAAATGTCTTTAAAGGAAAACTAAATATTTTGTAAATATTTCCTAATAACATTGTTGTTCCGCTACTAGAATAACACATATTAAAGGCGTAATATTCCCTGGTGGCTCAGACGGTAAAGCGTCTATCTATAATGCGGGAGACCCTGGTTCGAGTCCTGGGTTGGGAAGATCCCCTGGAGAAGGAAATGGCAATCCACTCCAGTACTATTGCCTGGAAAATCCCATGCACAGAGCCTGGTAGGCTACAGTCTGTGGGGTCGCAAAGAATCGGACACGACTGAGCGACTTCACTTTCACTTTCAATATGACCAAAGATTTCAGGCAGTTCTTAAAGCTATGATTTGCTATGATAAGATTATATTTCTAATCAGTCAATAGTTGGCCTCAGAAAACCTGAACAAATCCTGAGCCCTGTGTGACTCAGCCTACTGAGAGATTCACATTTAAAAATGCATAGTGTAGCAACCAAGCCACATAAAAAGGAATTAAAATTTTCACTTGTGTTTCTTGAATGCTCAGTAACTCAGTCATGTCTGACTCTTTGCAACCCTTTGGACTGCAGCCCACTGGGCTCCTCTATCCATGAGATTTTTCAAGCAAGAACACTGGAGTGGGTTGTCACTTTTTCCTCCAGAGGATCATTCCCTGCTCAGAGATTGAACCCACATTTCCTGTGTCTCTTGGGTTGCAGGTGGATTCTTTACCTGCTGAGCCATTAGGGAAGCCCCTGTATTTCCTGAAGCAAGCTCAATTCAGAACCTAGTGATTCTGTTTTCAAAATTCCTCTTTCCCTTTCCTACCTTAAAACCTCCAGCTGACCCAGAGTCTCTCATTCAACAAAATCCTAAAATATCCCAGCCACCCCTTCCCCCAAGCCTAAACGACTTTTCTGATTCTCTCCCTGCTTTTAATATATTGACCACCTTGGTCTCTCTGACTTTAAAATTTTCCTTTTCACTTTGTACATTATAATTGAGAACACAGTGTTGGAATGTCAAAGAACCCTCCTTGCTTTCTCCTTCCCTTCCAGCCTTGTCCATCCCTGACCATTATCTGAAGTCTGCAACATAAATGTCTAAGCAACCAGATAGGCAAGGCAGAAACAGCAGATACACAAAGCAGGCAAAGATAAAATTCTTGTTAGTAAGAAAGGGACCAAGCATAAGATATGAACACAGATTCTCTCCTCAACACTTTTACTTGAATCAACAGAATACTAGTTGGTTAACTGTGGTTAGTATTTCTTAAATGATGAAAAGATAATAATGGTCAATATTTAGGAGTTAACTTGGTTTTAATTCCTTAAGACCCATAATATCAGTTAATTATTCAGCGACCTTAAGAGGTAAGTACCATTGTTCTTCCCATTTTACAGAGAAGGAAACTTAAGGCCCAGACAAGTTAAGCAACTAGCCTAAAGTCACACAGCTGATAAATAATGGGCTTTAGTTTCAAAGCCAGAACATCTAACACCCAAAGGGCTAGACTTTTAACTATAAGTACTCCCCAAACACCTGGTATCAGTTTGGTTCAATTTGCATGTTTAGACCTACTTTGTCCTTCGGCTGTATGTCCAAAGATAAATTTTTTGATGATTTCCATTCCATGGCATTTGCTTTCCTTGTAGAACTGCTGGTGGTATTTTTGTTCATTGCTGCCCTTCTTAGCTTGACACCTAGGGATGCATGAGGTAGTCATATCTGTATTAAACTATTTTTTAAAATAAGTCCACCCTTGGTTTTAGATTCTTCCCTGCTAGAGTCCTCTGCTTCCACCAACAAAAGGTCTGAGAAATGACTTCCCTGATTTCAGAAGGGAAATCAAGTCATAAACATTCCTGATTCTTTTAAATTCCCCCAGACAGAAAGATGTTATTACCAGAACAACTTTGACCTCACTTTGTACGTGTATCTCTGAGTTTTACTTAAATTTCTCTAAGATACAGAAGTAAACAGGCTTACTCTGTTTGCTGGCATATTCTGCGGCTTTGGGTGCTGTTAACATGGCAAAAGGGTGCAAGGAGAGGCGGAGGGGTGGAGCTCGGGGTACCTGAAAGGAAAACAGACCTACTTTTAAAAGCTGTACCCACTTTGTGCTGTAAGCAGCTGTTGGTTATAGCACTTGTCTCAAGACTTGGCCTGTCTCCCCGACCCATCTTCCTGACACATGACTAGCAGTTGAGGATCATCTTCCGTGGGTCATGCGCCTTTCCGTGCTGCCTTTGGTGGCCATTCTTTGCCTAGAATGGTCTTTCACAAAACTGTGCTCTTCAGGTGGCTCCCTTTACCTGGAATAGCCTTTTCTTCCTCTTTTGCCTCAAGGCACCTACTTTTCCTTTAAGATGTGGCTCAAATATCACCTTTTCTGAGAAACTGGTCTAGTTGTCTCCCCAGCTTCCTGCTTCCTTGCTGGCACCCTCCTAACCCATCCTAAGGCCAAATTATGGACTCACTCATCTGTGAATGCAAAGCACATTAACACATAGAACACCCCCAGTGGTGATAGTTAATAACCCACAGTCCATTGCACCGCATTGGAAACTCAAGGTTAGGACTGTCTCGTCAGTCTTTCATTCACGCAATAAGTTTCTAGTGAGCACTATGGAAGGCAGGCCCTGTTTTAGGAAGCTGTGGTTGGTAAGACAGACAAGGTTCCTGCCTTTCCAGGGCTGAGTGAGGAGAAAAGAACAATAAACTATTAGATAACCAGGTTCATCATACATTGTGACAAATTGAATCAACTAAACAACAGGTTGTGCTAACAAGTCATTAGGCAACCATCGCTTCAGACAGAGAGGACAGAAAACATGGATTATACAATAAATGTTCTCTTTATAGATGGAACGGTTTATAGTCTCCTCAGCTGGGCCCGTCTAGATTTGATCTCAGTCTTTTTTTTTTTTTAATGTGGACCATTTTTGAAGTTCTTATTGAATTTTTTACAATATTGTTTCTGTTTTATGTTTTGGTTTCTTAGACACGAGGCTTGTGGGATCTTAGCCCCCCAACCAAGGCTAGAACCTTAACCCCCTGCACTGGAAGGAGAAGATTACTAGGGAAGTTCCTGACCTCAGGCTTTTATTGAAATGGTAAGTGTATTTATTGAGAGTTTGTGTCATATCCAGCCTTGTAAAGAATTAAATATAAGCATGAATGATGGCTTCTAACCTCAAGAAGCAAGAATACTGGAGTGGGTTGCCCTGTTGTCCTCCAGAGGATCTTCCCAACCCAGGGATCGAACCCAGGTCTCCTTCACTGCAGGCAGATTCTTTACCATCTGAGCACCAGGGAAGTCCATGAGTACAGGAGTGGTAGCCTATCCCTTCTCCAGGGGATCTTCCCTACTGGGGAAGATCAAATCAAACTGGGGTCTCCTGAATTACAGACAGGTTCTTTACCAGCTGAGTTGGCTCAGATGGTAAAGAAGCTGCCTGCAATGTGGGAGACCTGGGTTCTATCCCTGGTTCAAGAAGATCCCCTGAAGAAGGAAAAAGCAACCCACTCCAGTAGTCTTGCCTGGATAGTCCCATGGACAGAGGAGTCTGGCAGGCTGCAGTCCATGGGGTCATGAAGAGTCAGACACGACTGATCAACCAAACCATGCATGACACACAAAATCTCAAGAAGCATGTAATCTATTCCGAAAGATGACCGAGAACAAAGAAAGTAATTAAAAGGAGGCTTTGTATCTGTGTTTAGCAAAGATAGGTGTGATAACATCCCTGCAGGATGATACATGCCTTGTGTAAGAAAGAAATCTGGCTTGCACAGCGTCTTGATGCATTTCGAATTCCTTGTTGTCCAGTGGTTAGAACTTGGCACTTTCATGCTGTGGCCTACATTCCAGAGAACTAAGATCCCACAAGCCCAGTGATGCAGCCAAAAAATAAAAAGACAGGCCTTTCATGCTTTAGTTTCCCTGTCCACTGGGGAAGAAAAAACCCGAGTATTTTAAAGGTCACTTCCAGTTCACATATCCTGTGACTCCTGATAATTGATAACTTATGCAAGCAGTTAATGTAGCTCTCTCTGTGGTTTATAAGAAAAATTATTTTACAAGTAGGATAACATTGAAGTCCTAAACCTAGAGTTAGCCATATGTTCTTTTTTTTTTTCCCTTCAAAGTTACTGATTGATACCTTCATCGTACTACTCAGCTAGGGAGTAACAGAGTTGGGACTGGACACCGGTCTGTTGGTCTCTGAAGAGCTTGCTTTGAATTTTGGATGCAAGTTTGAGTGAAGAGGAGTGATGGGTGGTCAGACACTGTGGTGTGGCTTCATGAAGAGAGGAGGAAAGAAGAGATTCTGATATTCTCTAGTTACCTGTCTGTCTTTTTCCTCTTTCTGTCCAGTGTTTCACTCTTTACCTCCTTTTCCTTTTCCCCTCTTTTTCTGTCAAATGGAACTGCAGAATATTTCTGTTGCTTGCTTTATTTGTCAAAGGAAGGTTTATGCTCCTTTTCCTTCAGTTTGAAAATGCGTAGAATCTCTTACATGTATCTGAATCTAACTTCAGATCACTCCAGTATTCTTCATCCATGGAGAATACCATGGATGGAGGAGCCTGATGGGCTACAGTCCATGGGATCACAAACAGCAGACACAACTGAGCGACTAACACCTTCACCACCTTCATTTTCAACTGCAAATAATCATCACATGTGAAGTTCTTAATTTTTTTTTCTCCTATGGGTCCAAGTTTCTCAGCAGAAAAACGGCTCCCTGTCAGCAAAAAAATTCCCTCTCAGGAGTAGAACTAGAAGCTTGTATTGTATTAACAGAATTGAACAATTCTGGGTCCTTGATGGCTTTCTGTCACCAGGTGGCAGCAGATAGTCCTGAAAAAAAGCTATCAGCCCACACAGTACCCGTGTGGTGCACGCTAACTCACTCAGTCGTGTCCCACTCTGTGTGACCCCACGGACTGCAGCCAGCAGGCTCCTCTCTCCATGGGGTTCTCCAGGCAAGAATACTGGAGTGAGTCGCCGTGCCCTTCTCCAGGGGATCTTCCCAGCCCAGGGTTTGAACCTGTGTTTCTTATGTCTCCTGCATTGGCAGGAGGGTTCGTTTCCACTAGTGCCAACTGGGAAGCCCCAAGTGGCCAGTTCTAGCGGCCAAAAATTCTACATAATCTGATTAGTGTTCAACAGGGCTTTAAGCTTTTGCTTGGGAAGGATTTTAGCTGTTGCTTAGGAGACACTGTATCTGGAGGAATCAGTTTATTCATACACATGCAGCCATTAAAAAAGAACTTTATCAACTATTTTTTTTAAACTACCCCACCTTGTAGTTAAATCCAGTTTTTGTTTATTTTTTTATTTTTAAATATAAATTTATTTCTTTTAATTGGAGGCTAATTACTTTACAATATTGCATTGATTTTGCCATACATCGACATGAATCCGCCACGGGTATACGTATGTTCCCCATCCTGAACCCCCCTCCTACTTCGCTCCCCATAACGTCCCTCTGGGTCATCCCAGCGCACCACCCCCAAGCACCCTGTCTCAAGCATCGAACCTGGACTGGCGATTCATTTCACATATGATAATATACATGTTTCAGTGCCATTCTCCCAAA
The DNA here is from genome assembly GCF_019923935.1 of Bubalus bubalis. NCBI lineage: Eukaryota > Metazoa > Chordata > Mammalia > Artiodactyla > Bovidae > Bubalus > Bubalus bubalis. The sequence goes on from NC_059158.1 coordinate 148,627,625, forward strand.
TCATCCCACCCTCGCCCTCTCCCACAGAGTCCAAAAGACTGTTCTATACAAATCCAATTTTTAAAAATTATGTTAGACTCTTAAGGACTGTTTTAAAGTCACTCTCACAATTTAATCTTTGAAATACTATGTGTTCATTAAGAGGGCCTGGTAACTCCTTGTTTAAGATGTAGAGGAAGGTACCTGCATAGAGCTGATGTGCAGCTGCAAGGAAAGGCCTGAGCTGGCGTCCTGGAGGCAGGGAGGACCTTGTGAGGTCCACAGGGTAGAGGACCCTCAGATGCTTGTATCTGTAGCTGAAATCATATCATACCCTTTGTGATAATTTATCTAAAGTAGGCAAAGTTTATGTTTTAGTAAGGGGTTTCCCTGGTGGCTCAGTGGTCAAGAATTCGCCTGCCAGTATAGGAAATGAAGGTTTGATCGCTGGGTCAGACAGATCCCCTAGAAAAGGAAATGGCAACCCACTCCAATCATCTTGCCTGGGAAATCCCATGGACAGAGGAGCCTGGAGGGCTACAGTCCATGGAGTCACAGAGAGTCAGACACATAACTAAACAACAACAACATGTCTTAATAATACAGTGGATGCTTGATGAGCTCTTTGATTTTTGAATGTTTAGAGAAGTGGTCCTTAACTAGCTGTGATTTTTGCCTCTTAGGGGATACATGGCAACACTGAAAGACATTTTTAGATGTCACATCAAGGGGCAGGCATGGGAAGCTATTGGCATCTAATGGGTAAGAGGAGGGAAGGGGGCAGGGCACAACTTTTGAAAGAATGACATAGCCTGAGGACACAGCATAAACTGATTACAATCAAATAGGTCCAAGATAGCAGACAAGTCAACTTCAACTAGACCTTGATCCTCAATCAGCAAGCTAAATAACACACCCAGGGGTGCCATGCAGTTCCAGTTCAGTTCACTTCAGTCGCTCAGTCATGTCTGACTCTTTGCGACCTCATGGATTGCAGCACACCAGGCCTCCCTGTCCATCACCAACTCCTGGAGCTTACTCAAACTCATGTCCATCAAGTCGGTGATGCCATCCAACCATCTCATCCTCTGTTGTCTCCTTCTCCTCCTGCCTTCAATCATTCCCAGCATCAGGGTTTTTTCAAATGAGTCAGTTCTTTGCATCAGGTGGCCAAAGTATTGGAGTTTCAGCTTCAGCATCAGTCCTTCCAATGAATATTCAGGACTGATTTCCTTGAGGATTCAGTGGTTTGATCTCGTTGCAGTCCAAGAGACTCTCAAGAGTCTTCTCCAACACCACAGTTCAAAAGCATCAATTCTTTGGTGCTCAGCTTTCTTTATAGTTCAAGTTTCACATGACCACTGGAAAAACCAAAGCTTTGACTAGACAGACCTTTGTTGGCAAAGTAATGTCTCCGCTTTTTAATGTGCTGTCTAGGTTGGTCATGACTTTTCTTTCAAGGAGCAAACGCCTTTAATTTCATGGCTGCAGTCACCATCTGCAGTGATTTTGGATCCCAAAAAATAAAGTCTCTCACTGTTTGCATTGTTTCCCCATCTATTTGCCATGAAGTGATGGAACCAGATACCATGATCTTAGTTTTCTGAATGTTGAGCTTTAAGCCAACTTTTTCACTCTCCTCTTTCACTTTCATCAAGAGGCTTTTTAGTTCTTCTTCACTTTCTGCCATAAGGGTGGTGTCATCTGCATATCTCAGGTTATTGATATTTCTCCCAGCAATCTTGATTCCAGCTTGTGCTTCATGCAGTCCAGCATTTCTCATTATATACTCTGCATATAAGTTAAATAAGCAGGGTGATAATATACAGCCTTGACATACTCCTGTCCTGATTTGGAACCAGTCTGTTGTTCCATGTCCAGTTCTGACTGTTGCTTCTTGACCTGAGTACAGATTTCTCAGGAGGCAGGTCAGGTGGTCTGGTATTCCCATCTCTTGAAGAATTTTCCAGTTTGTTGTGATCCACACAGTCAAAGGCTTTGGCATAGTCAATAAAGCAGAAATAGATGTTCTTCTAGAACTCTCTTACTTTTTTGGTAATCCAACGGATGTTGGCAATTTGATTTCTGGTTCCTCTGGCTTTTCTAAATCCAGTTTGAAGATCTGGAAGTTCATGGTTCATGTACTGTTGAAGCCTGGCTTGGAGAATTTTGAGCATTACTTTGCTAGCGTGTGAAATGAGTGCAATTGTGTGGTAGTTTGAACATTCTTTGGCATTGCCTTTCTTTGGGATTGGAATGAAAACGGACTTTTTCCAGTCCTGTGGCCACTGCTGAGTTTTCCAAATTTGCTGGGATATTGAATGCAGTACTTTGACAGCATCATCTTTTAGGATTTGAAATAGCTCAACTGGAATTCCATCACCTCCAGTAGCTTTGTTTGTAGTGATGCTTCCTAAGGCCCACTTGACTTCGCATTTCAGAATGTCTGGCTCTAGGTATGTGATCAGACCATCGTGATTATATGCAGTTCCAAGGAACCATCAAAGGACTAAAAGGTGGGGGGTGGCCCAATTCCTGGAATTCTCCACTCTTCCCCAAAATAGTTAGAGTAATCCTACCACTCATTAGCTTATGAAATTACCAACCCATAAAAACTAACCACACCACATTTCAAGGCGGCTGTACTTACCCTCTGCGATGGCCCACATTCTGTCTGTGGAGTGTGCTTCTCTCTAAATAAATCTACTTCTTACCTATCACTTTGTCTCTCACTGGATTCTTTCTGAGATGAGACATCAAAAACCTGAGCTTCATTAGGTCCTGAAACCAGGTACTGTGGGTTTTGACTGGGTTCAAGTTCTAGCCATACGGGTTAGAGTTCAAAACCAGGTTTTGGCTGGATTCTAGTCCCAGCCATGTGGGTTAGAGTCCCAAGCAGGGTTTTGGCTGGGTTCGAGTCCCAGCAGATGAGTTCAAGTCCTGATCTGAGGTAAACAGTTTCAGGTGGAAGCCAAGAATTCTGCTAAACAGCTCACAATGCACTAAACAGCCCCAACTCTACCCCCTACACACAAATTATCTGGTTCAAAATGTTGAGAAACCCTGATTTAGAGGAATATGGAGGGAATCAGATACACCCCCAACCCTCCGAGTACAAGAACCTTAACCATAGCTATTGTTTTGAGGTTACCAGATGCCAACCACTAAGGGCTTTACTGATGTAACTCACCTCATTTCCCATAGCAATCCCAGCTTCTGGCTCCTGCTTCTACAAATGAAATCGAGGCTGATAGAGTTTAGAGTTTAGGCTCCACACCCTGGAGCCTGATCCTCCAAATTTTGCCTATAAAAGCTTCTTCCCTGAAACCCATGGGGAGTTTGGGTCTTTAAGCATAAACTGCCCTGTTCTCCTTTCTTGGCCCTGTAATAAACCTATCTCTGCTCCAAACTCTGATGTTTTGGTTGTTTGACCTCACTTGGTATCAGGCACTTGAACTTGAGTTTGACAAAACCCCCTTTCTGAGGATATGATTTATTTTCCTTCAGAGCTGGTCATTATGTAGTCTATGTTGTCAACTACAAATTGGCACTTGCCAAGGGCATTTGCCATCTACCTCTGCGGAGACTGAACCCTGTGTTGCTGCAGCTGTTGAACTTCGACACACCCTGAAGGGAGTTCAAGGGTGGAGAGTGAAGCACTCTGTGCTTCAGAGAAACTGGTGGTACAGGTCTTTAGATAGATATTTTTAGGAACTGATTTCATGATCCCAATCCTGACATCTCTTTATATCTAGAAAAGCACTAAATCTTTTCATGGAGACATCAGCTCCTCTTGACTAGCAGAAATCTTTTGTAAAGTAAACATTTGATTGCATTGAACTCCCCCTTCACCAAAATCTTATATATTGACCTTCCCCCACTACCTCTTTGGCGCAGTCTCTCAGAGCTATCTGAGGTGCTGTCTCCTGGGCTGCAGTCCTCATTTGCCCCCAATAAAACTTAACTCACAATTCTTACATTGTGCATCTTTTTAGTGGACAAACAGAACTGGACATGGAACAACTGACTGGTTCAAAATTAGGAAAGGAGTATGTCAAGGCTGTATATTGTCACCCTGTTTATTTAATATATATGCAGAGTTGTTGTTGTTTTTATTCAGTCACCCGGTAGTGTCCGACTCTTTGCGACCCCATAGACTGCAGCACTCAAGGCTTCCCTGTCCCTCACCATCTCCTGGAGTTTGCCCAAGTTCATGTCCATTGCACTAGTGATGCCATCCAGCAATTTCATCCTCTGATGCCCTCTTCCTCTGCTCTCAATCTTTCCCAGCATTGGGTCTTTTCCAGTGAGTCAGCTGTTTGCATCAGATAACTAAAATACTGGAGCTTCAGCTTCAGCATCAGTCCTTCCAGTGAGAATTCAGGGTTGATTTCCTTTAGGATTGACTGGTTTGATCTCCTTGCTGTCCAAGGGACTCTTAGGAGTCCTCTCTAGCACCACAGTTCGAAGGAATCAATTCTTTGGTGCTCTGCCTTCTTTACCATCCAGCTCTCACAACCATATGTGACCACTGGTAAGACCATAGCCTTGACTTTACAGACTTCTGTCAACAGAGTGATGTCTCTGCCTTTCAGCACACTGTCCAGGTTTCTCAAAGCTTTCCTGCCAAGAAGCAAGTGTCTTCTGATTTCATGGCTGCAGTCGCCAACCCAGTGATTTTAGAGCCCAAGAAAAGAAACTGTGTCACCACTTCCACCTTTTCCCCTTCTATTTGCCATGCAGCAATGGGGCCGGATGCCATGATCTTAGTTTTTTCACTATTTAGTTTTAAACTGGCTTTTTCACTCTTCTCCTTCACCCTCATCAAGAGGTTCTTTAGTTCCTCTTCACTTTCTGCCATTAGAGTGGTATCATCCGCATATCTGAGGTTGTTGATGTTTCTCCCACCTATCTTGATTCCAGCTTGTAATTCATCCAGCCCGACATGTTTGCAGAGTACATCATGCAAAATGCCAGGCTGAATGAACCACAAGCTGGAATCAAGATTGCTGGGAGAAATCAACAACCTCAGATATGCAGAGGGTACCACTTCAGCTTCCCTATAGGTATATACATACATACATATATATATATATACACACACATACACATATATTTATATTCTTTTTAGGTTCTTTTCTTATAGGTTGCTACAAGATATTGAATATAGTTCCCTGTGCTATATAGTAGGTCCTTGTTAGTTATTGATTTTATATATATTAATGTGTATATTTTAATCCCAAACTCCTAATTTATCCTTCCCCACTCCCCTCCATTTTGGCCTCTTTAATGAATCTGGTTTATCCAAGCTACTTGAACAGCCATGTTTGCAAACCTGCTTGATAGATAACCCTTCTAAGACTGGAGGGCTTCATGGTGCCATTCCTTCCAGGATGTGATTTTCCATATTTGTCCTCTGGTCACTTGAGTTGAGACCAAGCAACTAGATCTGCCTACCGCCTGCCTTTATCCTCTGCTAGGCAAAGAAGATGAAGGGAAGAAAACACAATGTCTGAAACAGAGGGACTTGGGCTCAGATATTTATATGTATGTGTTGAAGGGGGTGGTTTGAAAGGAAAGCCCAAATAGGGGAAATCCTAGAAGTGAGAAATCTGCAGGAAAAAAATCAAACAGGATTAAAGCAGTGTGGTTTGCTTGACTCTCTAAGAAAACAAAAAAAAGTAGTCTTTCTTCAAAAGCCAAGAAGAGCTTGGTGTCTGAGGAGCATCAGTCTTGGGGTGGCTTATACCTCAACCAAGGAAGCATGTCAGCTCCAATATGAGATATGAAATCTATGAGAAAGTGATTTTTTCAGACTTACCCACCCTTGTATCCCTGCACCTACGACTATAACAAATGAATGAATGAATGGAAGAGTTGAAACCAGAGAGATCAGAGAGGGGGTGCTGATTTCCTCCATAATCCAGGGAATTTGAGTCTCAAGACCAGGCCAGCTTACATATGGACTAAGGTGAGAGGACCATTGGATTCAGTTATGATACTTCTGAGTAAATGCAGGAGTCCTAAGGTGGCCCTGGTAGACTCCTGACTTTATATGACCCCACTGTTTGCAGAATGGTCTGCAGGTAAGACAGCAAGGCAGGTGGTGTTCCTGTGGCCGCAGCCCTGCCCCTGCCCTGGCCTCCCTTCCAAACCCTGGTGGGGACAAGGGAAGTGAAAGTGGGAGCAGAAGGCCTTGTGTGGGTTCTCCTGGCTTCCCTCCCTGACTTCCTCCCACTCCACACCGCTGCCCGACCCTGCCCACCCCATCTGCCCTTTCTTCTTCTTCTCTTTTCTAGAGGTTTTCCAAAGGCAAAGGGATCATCAGTTCACCTCTAAATAGAAGCCTATATTTCAAATGTTTAGTAAATGTTTATATATTCATAAATAGCAAAACCTGAACTAATAGTAAAGATAATTCAGAATACTCTGGGCTATTTGTTTTCTATTTTTCAAGATTAGTATATGGAAACCCAAAGACGGGAAGGGACACAGTCAGAACTCAACCTGGACTCCCTGATCTTTAGTACTTCAACTGGACTGAATTCCAAGCAGTCTTGTGGAAAGGAGAAATGTGGCAGCAGTAAACTAGATAATTTCTCATGAGAATGAACATTGCAGATCTTGTCCTAGTTCTAGAAGTTATGGTACATCATACAAGAGGAGCACTTGGATTTGCCAGACCCATATTATGAAAAGTGTAAGTGAGAACTTTTGTTAATGCAGAACAGAGACAGCATCTAGACTTTAAGCTGCTCAAGTGGCTGCCTCTATTTATGAATTAATAAAATGCATTTGCTATTATGAGTATAGGCCTCTATGTAGTGAAAGCATCTTAGATTTATTATTCAAGTAGGAGAAGGCAATGGCAACCCACTCCAGTACTCTTGCCTGGAAAATCCCACGGACGGAGGAGCCTGGTAGGCTACAGTCCATGGAGTCACTAAGAGTCGGACACGACTGAGTGACTTCACTTTCACTTTTCACTTTCATGCATTGGAGAAGGAAGTGGCAACCCACTCCAGTGTTCTTGCCTGGAGAATCCCAGGGACGGGGGAGCCTGGTGGGCTGCCATCTATGGGGTTGCACAGAGTCAGACACGACTGAAGCAACTTAGTAGCAGTAGCAGCAGCAAGGTATAATTACATTTGGTTTTATATATTTTGATATGAAGCTGTTATTTCATGCCTGAAAATACAATACTATCAATTTATAAAATAAAGAAATTCTCTCTAAAATTCCATTATGTTGATAGTCTCAGGTCATCCTTACCTTGGCAGCACCAGAACTGGAAGAAGAGCCAGCCCCATAAATTTTAAAGACTTCCTCAATTGGGATACTGTTCTGTTAAACAACAAAATAATAACAAAAATATATTATCATATCATGACTTTTCTTTTATTGTAAAATAAAACTATTACAGCTCCTGCACATTCAGTACCTTGCCTGGAGAGCATGGGCACCAGATAAATAACTTTAAAATAAATGGATAAGTCAGAGTATCCTAACATCAATTATTTATGTGTTATTTTTTCCCTTAAATACATATTTTTTTACAATATAATATAGAAGTCAGTCTTTTTATTAACCTTTAAAAATGAAAAATTTAATTTCAATAAATTTTAAATACTTAGAAACATTGGTTGAAAAATAAAATAAGTATTCTTTAATATAAAATGCACATTATAGATGCAAAATCTTCATAGATGCAAATAATATTCTTTTCCTTACCATTAAGATTCCAGCATAAGATGATAAAATCATTGCTTCTCGTTCTCTGTGGTTTGGATATATGGGTCTACCCCGAAATGACATTTTCCTAAGGGGGAATATGAATAAGAATGGAGGGTTTATTCTTGTTCTTTTTAACAAGAATTTTTGACAAGGTTGTGATGATAATCATAAGTAATAAACAATAGCCAATGGCTGCTTGCTATGCATTTATTCACAAAACTGGTATGCTTAATCCATCATCGGCAAAGTATACACTGACTTTTGAATCTTCCAACAGTGGTGATGAATTTACCCTCATCTACCCATGTTTCCACAGGTATCAAACCCCAGAGGAGTGGCCACTATGGTGGACAATTGTGGTTTTACCAACCCATATCCTTTCCTGTTCTTGTGGCAATCGCCTGGGGGTAACTGCCTTCCCCCTGTGTAAGCCTATAAAGCTTCCCCCCATATAAGCTTCTAGGGGCGTGATGATGCCCCTAGATTCCAAGGATTCCAAGGATGGAAAACACGCTGTGGACTAATTTAGCCAGCATGTTCTCTCCCTCACTCCACCCCCAGATAAGTCAGAGCAAACAGTGCCATTGAGACACAGTTCTGTGCTTTTTAAAAATCCATTCTCCCCTGGCCTGACTGTTGTGATAAAGTAGGCTAAAACTAGAAATAGTGTCCACTCAGAGGAAATAGCCAAGAGGTAGATCCTGATGACCTGGTTTGAGTTTTGAATTAAGCCATGCCTGATGCCACTCTACCCATGGACTTTGCAGATACAGAGGCAATAAATCTCTCCTCCTTTTCTTTTCTTTTTTATTTTTTCCTGCTGAAGTCCATTCAAATTGGATTTTCTGCTTATTGCAACTAAATACTAACTGATCCAACCATTTAGCCCCAGGTGTGTGTTCTAAAGCAACAGAGCAGAAAAAAAACAACTGGCCTCTTGAACAAGGGATTCAATCCTGGCGTCATCAGTTTCATGTTCTTTCTAGCTGAATGAGTCTGCCTGGCACATACAGGTGTGGTTAGTCGCCCAGTCATGTCCAACTTTCCATGACCCCATGGACCATAGCCTGTCAGGCTCCTCCATCCAGGCTTTTCCAAACAAGAATAATGGAGTGGGTGTCATTTCCATCTCCAAGGGATCTTCCTGACCCAGGGATCAAACCCATGTCTCTTATGCCTCCTGTATCGGCAGGCTGGTTCTTTACCACTATCGCCACCTGGAAAGCCCCACATTTGGGAGAAAATGCCAATAATCCCGGCAAGCATTAAAACAGTGGTGATTCAAACTGCCTAGCTCAGGTACACATCTGGTTAAATGCTTAAGAAGTTATGTTTGATGGTCCTTGGGAAAAGATTGCAGCTTTACCCAAAAACCTGATCATTTTTTAAAAAATCAAGGCATGTACACAATAAAGCACAGTTATATTTCTAAGACAAAACATCTTACGCAAGAAAGATCTGTGTCTGACCGAAACCAATTCACAGGGGTGCAAAATATGTAAGCAGGGATAAGACTTCCTCAAACTGACGACTGTGAGATTTTTTTCAGGTTTCTAGCTGGAGACATGGAGAAGGAAATGGCAACCCACTCCAGTGTTCTTGCCTGGAGAATCCCAGGGACGGGGGAGCCTGGTGGGCTGCCTCTGTGGTCGCACAGAGTTGGACATGGCTGAAGTGACTTAGCAGCAGCAGCTGGAGACAAATACTCCATAGTATTTTCAAATCAGAGTGCCTTGTGATAAATTTCCTCTGTCATTACTCGTTTAAAAAAAAAAAAAAGGAACAAGGAGTATTCAACTTACACTTTCTCCCACTCCAGCCAAGTTAAGTCTTCTGAGTGATCCAGCCATTGCAAAGCAACATTGATGGCCAAGTCATAGTGTGCCTGGAAGCAGGGAGCACAGAGAACAAAGGAACAGGCTAAGGCATTGACTGAAGCTCACCCTGGCAATGACAATGGCACTGCTAAGCCTGTTCTAATCTTTTGTCATGTCCACAACAGTGAGGATCACCAGCTGTGTCCCGTAACCTGATGCTCAGATAGAAATAACTAGTGTTCTTCCGGCATTACATTTAACCCCCCACGAGACAAGTGTGTGTGTGTGTTGGGTGGGTGGGTGGACGTGCCTGAAATGATTGATAGATCCATGAAATACTAAATTGGGAATCAGGGAATCTGGGTTCAAATCTAGGTTACTGCTAACAACTCATGGTACTATATCCTTGGGTGAGCCATTGCTGTTCTCTGGGCCTCAACTTCCTTGAATTATAAAATAGAAAAAGGGGAAGGTAGAGAAAGAGGGACATAGAGAACAATTTCTAATTTTGGTGTAACATCAGAAATGTGCTCCCAGGGTCACAGAGGAGGTGTGTCCACCTGATGAGTTGGGGGAATCCCTAGAGACTCATAAAAGAGGCTTCGGCAGAGCTGGGCTTGAAGGATGAGGAGAATTTCCATAGGTGAAGGACCTCCTAGGCAGAGGGTCCAGGGGATGCAAGGAACTGGAGGTAGACTTGGGTAAGTGACTTGTCTTCTATGTGCTAAAAAGCTAAGGACCAAGTCAGAGTTCATTCTTATCATATTGACCACATTTTCCCGGTCATTTCTAAGTGTATTCACCATTTATCTGTCAAATCATTCCTTCTCAGTTTGACGAAGAAAGGTCAGTTTTGTTTTTGTGTTTGTAGATGATTTCCAAGGTTCTAGGTAATCTTAACATTCTCTAAAAGGTGTAACAATGTAATTATTTCTTTCAGGGGCTGAACCAAACTGAAAAGAGAAAGAAAGAAAAAGAGAGAAAAGGAAGGAAGGAGGGAGGAAGGGAAGGAAGGGAGAAAAAAAAGAAAGGCAGAATTCACTTGTTAAAACCTAATCGGAAGATTGATGCCTGGAGAGGTAGACCTGTTATCACCCGTTTGCTCATTAGAAAGGCACATCTCCAGCCCCACCCCAGACCTCCCGAATCAAAAAGGTCTTGGAATAAGACCTCATTAAAGTTTGACCAGCACTTGTCTAATCGATTTAATTTCTCTATTTAATACATGCATAGAGAAGTAGTTTAGAACATGAAACCTTCCTTAACTGCTCATTCAGTACCAGGGAAATCAGACAGGGATGGGCGAGAGGAGGGGGAGACACGTGGTCCTGCCTCCTCATTAGTGCAAGAACAGTAAATGGGTAGCATAAAAAGGCTGAGGGCTTACTAATCTCTTTTGAATTAGATCTCTTCACAGCTTCTTTAATTCATGTGAAGTAAATTTGATTACATAGCATGAATCTGAGTTTCAACAGGTATAATAACAGGAATTTAGGATTATTCAATTACTTGGTTTTCTCCATGAATAGTAACAAATTATGACATTTGAGAACTTTACAATAGTAGTTTAATCTCATCAAAAGGCGTTTAACATCATGGCTGTCATACTTTTAATTGTATACTCATTTTGCTTTTTTTATCTTTTCTCTCATAAAAGTAAATAAATAGCGAAAGTCTCATGACTTTTTACTTTCTCATTCTTCTTGCTTTCAGTTTAATGGGTTGAAAAGACCACATGGACAATCCTAGGATGACAGATGAGAAAGAGGAAATTCTGGGGGAAGGGGATCAAGATTAGCCTCATTTATGATGGACATTAGATCCTGTTCCTCCCTGTAACACACATATGACACAGATGTGATTCGCAGCAGTATGCCTTTCTTTACCATATCATCTAGAAAGGTGAGTTGCCTTCTTCCTTTTGGGTCAAACTCATTCTCCCGAAGTCTGATGCCAATATAATCTCCCCTTAAAAACAAGAGAGCAGGATTGAACTAGCAGGAATGACACAGAATCACGGTCTGCTGAAGATTCCTCCCCAATTCCTCCCTCCTCCACCAAATACAAGAGAAGTCACCGATGGCTCTGGTAGCTGAATCAATATTCATTTTGATTTAAACAGCCATTCTGCAACCCTGCAGATTTAAAGTGTCCAGCCATAATGAACAAATAAAACTCACATAGAACTGAATTTCCAGGAAAGCAGGGAGTATGATAAACCCTCAATAGGCAGAACAGATATTACAAAACCAAAAGGATTGAGACCCCCTCTTTGAAGATTCCCCTGCTGCCCTTGACTCCTCCTTTGAAGAGTCGCCTGCTGTCCTTGCTAAATTCAGGCAGAATGTCTAAAGTTGATAACTTCCAGATATATGATATGCCATACAGATATGTTAGTTAGCTTGAAGGCTTTTTTCCCCCGTTAGAATGCAAATACCATTAGGAGGGTTAGACATAAAAACGTATTAGTGATTCCACTTTAGTGTATACTTATCAGGTCCTTCCCTAATGGACTTTTAATAAGGGGAGAGTAGAATAAGGGCCTTGGGCGAGAATAGAAAGGGGTACTACCCTAGGAAAGTTGGGAGGAGAGACTGGATGTAGGAAAAAAGACTCTGGGGTTTCCAATGTCAATCTCACAGTGTTACATAAGTAGAGTTCTGTTGGTCAAGGTCTTTACCAAACACCTTGGGCAAGTTCCTATGCTGGAGATAAATTTGCTTTTGGATTCTAAAGCTGTTTTGTGTCATTAAGCTATTCTAGATTAATAAAAATTATTGAAGTTTTGCTTTGTAATTTCAAGACACTTTATTTAAAGTAGCCAGGCTATGGTTTTTCCAGTAGTAATGTATGGATGTGAGAGTTGGACTGTGAAGAAAGCTGAGCGCCAAAGAACTGATACTTTTGAACTGTGGTGTTGGAGAAGACTCTTGAGAGTCCTTGGACTGCAAGGGGATCCAACCAGTCCATTCTGAAGGAGATCAGCCCTGGGTGTTCTTTGGAAGGACTGATGCTAAAGCTGAAACTCCAGTACTTTGGCCACCTCATGCGAAGAGTTGACTCAATGGAAAAGACTCTGATGCTGTGAGGGATTGGGGGCAGGAGGAGAAGGGACGACAGAGGATGAGATGGCTGGATGGCATCACCAATTCGATGGACTTGAGTTTGTGTGAACTCCGGGAGTTGGTGATGGACAGGGAGGCCTGGCGTGCTGCGATTCATGGGGTCCCACAGAGTCAGACACGACTGAGTGACTGAACTGAACTGAAATGGATTCTTTGGATAAAATTAAACTACATATATATATATCAGTTCAGTTCAGTTCAGTCGCTCAGTCGTGTTCCAACTCTCTGCGACCCCATGAATCGCAGCACGCCAGGCCTCCCTGTCCATCACCAACTCCCGGAGTTCACACAAACTCAAGTCCATCGAATTGGTGATGCCATCCAGCCATCTCATCCTCTGTCGTCCCTTCTCCTCCTGCTCCCAATCCCTCCCAGCATCAGAGTCTTTTCCATTGAGTCAACTCTTCGCATGAGGTGGCCAAAGTACTGGAGTTTCAGCTTTAGCATCATTCCTTCCAAAGAACACCCAGGGCTGATCTCCTTCAGAATGGACTGGTTGGATCTCCTTGCAGTCCAAGGGACTCTCAAGAGTCTTCTCCAACACCACAGTTCAAAAGCATCAATTCTTCGGCGCTCAGCTTTCTTCACAGTCCAACTGTCACATCCATACATGACCACTGGAAAAACCATAGCCTTGACTAGATGGACCTTTGTTGGCAAGGTAATGTCTCTGCTTTTGAATATGCTATCTAGGTTGGTCATAACTTTTCCTTCCAAGGAGTAAGTGTCTTTTAATTTCATGGCTGCAGTCACCATCTGCAGTGATTTTGAAGCCCAGAAAAATAAAGTCACCCGCTGTTTCCACTGTTTCCCCATCTATTTGCCATGAAGTGATGGGACCAGATGCCATGATCTTCGTTTTCTGAATATTGAGCTTTAAGCCAACTTTTTCACTCTCCACTTTCACTTTCATCAAGAGGCTTTTTAGTTCCTCTTCACTTTCTGCCATAAGGGTGGTGTCATCTGCATATCTGAGGTTATTGATATTTCTCCCAGCAATCTTGATTCCAGCTTGTGCTTCTTCCAGCCAAGCATTTCTCATGATGTACTCTGCATAGAAGTTAAATAAGCAGGGTGACAATATACAGCCTTGACGTACTCCTTTTCCTATTTGGAACCAGTCTGTTGTTCCATGTCCAGTTCTAACTGTTACTTCCTGACCTGCATTGGTTTCTCAAGAGGCAGGTCAGGTGGTTTGGTATTCCCATCTCTTTCAGAATTTTCCACAGTTTATTGTGATCCACAGAGTCAAAGGCTTTGGCATAGTCTATAATGCAGAAATAGATGTTTTTCTGGAACTCTCTTTCTTTTTCAATGATCCAGCAGATGTTGGCAATTTGATCTCTGGTTCCTCTGCCTTTTCTAAAACCAGCTTGAACATCTGGAAGTTCACGGTTCACATATTGCTGAAGCCTGGCTTGGAGAATTTTGAGCATTACTTTACTAGCGTGTGAGATGAGTGCAATTGTGCAGTAGTTTGAGCATTCTTTGGCATTGCCTTTCTTTGGAATTGGAATGAAAACTGACCTTTTCCAGTCCTGTGGCCACTGCTGAGTTTTCCACATTTGCTGGCATATTGAGTGCAGCACTTTCACAGCATCATCTTTCAGGATTTGGAATAGCTCAACTGGAATTCCATCACCTCCACTAGCTTTGTTTGTAGTGAGGCTTTCTAAGGCCCACTTGACTTCACATTCCAAGATGTCTGGCTCTAGGTCAGTGATCATACCATTGTGATTATTTTGGTCGTGAAGATCTTTTTTGTACAGTTCTTCTGTGTATTCTTGCCACCTCTTCTTAATATCTTCTGCTTCTGTTAGATCCATACCACTTCTGTCCTTTATTGAGCCCATCTTTGCATGAAATAGTCCCTTGGTATCTCTAATTTTCTTGAAGAGATCTCTAGTCTTTCCCATTCTGTTGTTTTCCTCTATTTCTTTGCATTGATCGCTGAGGAAGGCTTTCTTATCTCTTCTCGCCATTCTTTGGAACTCTGCATTCAGATGCTTATATCTTTCCTTTTCTCCTTTGCTTTTCGCTTCCCTTCTTTTCACAGCTATTTGTAAGGCCTCCCCAGACAGCCATTTTGCTTTTTTGCATTTCTTTTTCATGGGGATGGTCTTGATGCTTGTCTTCTGTACAATGTCACGAATCTCAGTCCATAGTTCATCAGGCACTCTATCTATCAGTTCTAGTCCCTTAAATCTATTTCTCATTTCCACTCTATAATCATAAGGGATTTGATTTAGGTCATACCTGAATGGTCTAGTGGTTTTCCCTACTTTCTTTGAGCATTTCAGTCTGAATTTGGCAATAAGGAGCTCATGATCTGAGCCACAGTCAGCTCCCGGTCTTGTTTTTGCTTACTGTATAGAGCTTCTTTATCTTTGGCTGCAAAGAATATAATCAATCTGATTTCTGTGTTGACCATCTGGTGATGTCTATGTGTAGAGTCTTTTCTTGTGTTGTTGGAAGAGAGTGTTTGCTATGACCAGTGTGTTCTCTTGGCAAAACTCTATTAGCCTTCACCCTGCTTCATTCCATATTCCAAGGCCAAATTTGCCTGTTACTCCAGGTGTTTATTGACTTCCTACTTTTGCATTCCAGTTCCCTATAATGAAAAGGGCATCTTTTTTGGGTGTTAGTTCTAAAAGGTCTTGTCGGTCTTCTTAGAACTGTTCAACTTCAGCTTCTTCAGCATTACTTGGATTACTGTAATATTGAATGGTTTGCCTTGGAAATGAACAGAGATCATTCTGTCGTTTTTGAGATTGCATCGAAGTACTGCATTTTGGACTCTTTTGTTGACTATGATGGCTACTCCATTTCTTCTAAGGGATTCCTGCCTGCAGTAGTAGATATAATGGTCATCGGAGTTAAATTCACCCATTCCAGTCCATTTTAGTTCGCTGATTCCTAGAATGTCAACGTTCACGCTTGCCATCTCCTGTTTGACCACTTCCAATTTGCCTTGATTCATGAACCTGACATTCCAGGTTCCTATGCAATATTGCTCTTTATAGCATCGGACCTTGCTTCTATCACCAGTCACATCCACAACTGGGTATTTTTTTGCTTTGGCTCCATCCCTTCATTCTTTCTGGAGTTATTTCTCCACTGATCTCCAGTAGCATATACACACACACATATATATGTATATGTATATTTATAAGTTTATATTTATATTAGTTCTGAAATTCTAGTTCTTTGGATGAGATATGTAGAGGAATTGGCATTCCTAATTATGGTTTGTTCTTTATTATGTTGACCTCCAAACACATGCATGTAAAATGTGTGAATTCATATTGCAGCATTTCTTAAGCACTTGTTAAAAGATAATTATCTTAGTAGGCAGATAAAATATATTTAATGGGGAGTATAATGATGTTTTTAATAGGTGTATTATTGTTATGCCTATAATCATGAAATAGAACCATAATAACCTTTTTTCCCCTTTTTATATGGTCTTTGATTATCACCAACTTCTTAACAAAGTATCAAGTAAATGAAAAGCTACCACAGGAGAAAAAAATTTCCATGGGAAAACTTAATGTTTTCTTTATGTGTTTAAAATGAAGTTTGGATGGCAAAAAATAGAGATAAATTATTTAACCGATAAGATTCACAATAGAAGAAGCAGAAGCTGCAATGTAAATGCTGCACCCTTGGGTACATTTTTTCAGGAATCTCACTCATATCTTTTACTAGTCGAACCCTTTCAAAGGCATACCCTGCCCAGCGCAGACTGGAGCTCTCAGCTCAGATCCTAGGCTCTAGAGTAGGGATGTCTCAGTTGTGCATGCTGCTGGCAGAAACATCCTCTCTAGAGATTTAGCATCCTGCTTTGCACCACATGTGAGGCCCTCGGGACAGGAGACAGAGGTCAGATCATCTGGCTGTCTCCTACACCACAGGAACAAATTCTTCCCTAGGCTTTTAACCCCTCTGCCAATATCCAGACCATCTATGACATACAACCCACCAAATGCTCAGTGCAATAAATGTAAGCTATTTTCCATCAGACTTACAGGAGCTTTTTCATTTCCTTCTTTAGGAGCCTTCTTTCCATGATTAAAGGCTTATCCAGCTAAGCAGGTAACTGCAGCTACGCTGCACCTTTATCCTTTGGAAAGACCCAGCATCTCTGAGCCTTGAAGCTACAGCAGCAAATCAGAGAGAATTTGAGTAAAGGATGCTATCACTCCTAATACCAGTCATGGAGTCCTAGGCTCTGGAAGGGATCTGAGAGCAGGCCTCTTATCCAGCAGGTTTCCAGGTCAGAAAGCTGCCTGCCAGCCAGTGCACTGTGCCTTGAGTTTATCTGACACTTCTTATTCCTTCAAATTTTTGGTCAATATTCATCATTTACTTATTCTTGCAATAAACTCACAAAACAGACATGGCTCATATAATCATGGATGAGACTATATAGACAGAAGCATCCAAGCACAGATGGTTTGTGATCTGAATGTGTTTGAGTTCTGTGTGCATTCAACATAGTGATTCTCTGTGAATCCACCTGGTTCATGGCTCGTGGTGGCATTTTCTATAGAACCTATGTACAACTTTCTATGGCCAGCAGGTCCTTGTAGAAACATGTGGTGATGACAAAGGTGAGGCCATATCTTCAATTCTCACCCCCACTTTGAACCAGAAATTGAGCCTAGGTGATAGAGTAAAATGGGGCCTGATATCACAAAAAGGAGTTAGTTTTTTACAAATTATCACCATTGAATGGGGAGCCCAGAGATAGGTATATAAATAGGATATCAACTTTATCTGCAGTGTTTTATTTCTTTAAAAAAAATTTAAAGCAAATTGTGATGGTTAATTTTATGTGTCAACTTGGCTGGGCCACTCTGCCCATATTTGTGGTCAAACAGGTGGTTTCTGAAGGAGATTAACATTTAAATTAGTGGGCTTTGAGTAAAGCAGATGACTCTCCATTATATGGGCGAGTCATCCAGTCAGCTGAAGACCTTAAAAGAACAAAGGCCGATCTTTCTGAGCAAGAAGGACTTGAACTGCAGCTCCTCATTGAGTCTCCATCCTGACTGCTGACCCCATCAGACTTTTGGACTGGTCAAGCCACCACGATCACGTGAACCAGTTCAGTAAACTAATTTTCTCCCTATATTGTTTCTGTTTCTCTGGAGAACCCTGGCTAATACACATCTAAGAAAATTGTTAACATTTGTTGACTCTGGAATAATAGGCCTATTATAGGCCTGTAGGCCTATAATAAAATAGCCATTATATTACCTTCTCTACTTTTGAAATTTTGCACATGTTTTTAAATCACTACTCCAAAATGGCTGGGGAAAAAAAGCTTTAAAAACTTCTAAAATGGTAGCATATAAACATTAAGCTTTATTCGATTAAGCTCTCCAACAATAATTGGATGCCACTGATTTAAATAAATTCTTCACCTGTGCTTAGTCACTCAGTTGTGTCTGACTCTTTGCAACCCCATGGACTATCACCTGCCAGGCTTCTTCCTCTGTCCATGGGGATTCTCCAGGCAAGAATACTGGAGTGGGTTGCCATGCCCTCCTCCAGGGGATCTTCCCATCCCAGGGATCAAACCCAGATCTCCTGCATTGCAGGTGGATTCTTTACCATCTGAGCCGCGTGGGAAGCCCAAATTCTTCACCAAATCAATTAAATTATTTTGGACCATGCTTGCTGTGGCTTCATCTCCTAAAGCCTTAGATGAGATGTACAAAAGGGAATAAAGCTGGAGCATTCGATAGGAATTGAAGTAAAGATAAAGACAGGACTGTTGTGCCCTACAGGAGAGTCACCTGGGAGAGGACACTGCAAGCCAGAAAGGTTTTCTGGTGGCTTAGACAAGGAAAAGCGCTGGGCCTGGAGAGACCAGATGTCAGAATGTGAAGTCTGCTCCAGCACTGACTTGGCCATGGCCAAGCCTCTTGGCTCTGCTGCACCCCAGTCTCAGGTGTTGCCTAAAATGTGATGAGGCTGGTTAATGTCATCCAGAGCACCTTTCACCCTAACATTCCACAACTCCATAAAGGCTAGCATTTATGGAAGACTGTGTTATCCTGCTTCCAATTCAATAATTAGAAAAATGGTTGTTGATAAACATTTGTCCTACCTCAATTCCTTGACTGGAGTGGGCTTAGATGCCTTTTTAAAAAGCAAAAGATTAGCCTTTGCTTTAACCTATTCTTATTTTGTAATTCTGAGCTAGTCCTTTGAATTTCAGACACACCAATTATAAAATGTGAGTCTCTTGGTTGTTGGGACAACTTTCTCTTAGACCCATTTTCCTTCCCCCTTATCATTCAGTATCGCATAATAGGCAGATTCCCCCCCCCCCACTTTTTTTTGGCCACGCTGCTTGGCTTGTGAGATCTTGGTTTAGTAACCAGGGAATGAACCCATTCTCTTAGCAGTGAAAGCATGATGTCTTAACCACTGGACCTCCAGAAAATTCCTGTAAAAGATTTTTAAAATATGAGCAACTTCCATTCCACAAGGCCAGAGGTCGGCAGACCCTGTGAAGCCACCTTGAATGAGTGAATTTGCTTCTCTGTGTTTTCATGTTTCCTCCTCTGTAAAACAAGCATTGAATGATTGGAGGGGTTTCTGCCAGCTGTCCAGTTCAGTGACTTACATGCATTGTGCCTGGTTGAAAGAGGACCATTTGCACAGACTCTGTTCAGCTTAAATTTGAATTCAGTCAGTCACTCCTCTTTTCGGTCTATAGGGTTTTAATGAAACAAGATTCTGGCTGGAAATACACAAAAAAGAGCTGCTGAAAAGGTGTCAGCCATCTCGTGCATTAGCTGTTTCATAGAAACCACCTTCCCCCAGAAATCACAGCTCCCATTTTCCATAGGAATATCACACCCTTTAAGAATATCTGCACACTCGCAGCAGGTCCCCACTCTGTACCCCACATCTATGGTACAGGTCTTTCAGACTGCGTTCTATTAAGAAATTCCCCTTTCATAATCTCTCGCCAGCCAGGGTGATCCCAGTGCTTTTGTTCTCTCTGTGCTTCTGGAGGCGTGCTTGAACAACCACTGGGCTGGTGTTCACAGACATTCAGAAAAATAGATGCTTTTTTGAGGGGGAGGGGGGGTTGCTAGGAAACGGTGACTGAATGAAAATAGTTTGTTTTTTAAATACACCTACACACCCTGAAGGGAAAAAAGAAATCTTACGTTGGGGACAGGA
The DNA here is from genome assembly GCF_019923935.1 of Bubalus bubalis. Lineage (NCBI taxonomy): Eukaryota > Metazoa > Chordata > Mammalia > Artiodactyla > Bovidae > Bubalus > Bubalus bubalis. Next base: position 148,647,486 of record NC_059158.1, read on the forward strand.
ATATGATCCTGACCTGGAGTTCATGGATCTTTTTACCTAAGCAGGCTTTGGTTTCCCTTCTAAATGATTCATGGAAAGGTGAGAGCCTGCAAGCCTTCCACCTCCCCCAGGAGTTTTTGTATAGCTCAGTGGGAGACCCTGGAGTCAACTGACCAAGCAAGGATTTCTAGGGAGCCAGTGAACCTCTGGCTCACCACACACACAGGCTGATTCTACTTGGTGACCATAGACATGGGGGCAGGGAAATCCTGAAGAAGCATCACCATTTCTCTCCTGCTAGGTGTCTCCCTGCTCACACATTTGTTCCTCATCTCGAACACTTCCTCCCTTGCTTAAAGCTTGCTGACAATCTCCCATTGATCTTGGATCTAAACTCCTAACCATGACCTGTGAGTGAGTGTCCTCATGACCTTGAACAGGTGCTGATTTTGTCACTCTGGCCCATCTAGGTCTGGGTGTCTATTAATATTACCACTTAACTCTCATTTCCTCTCCTATTCACCACTCAACTCTCTTACTTACCTGGGATCTCAGGTGTTCTATGAGTGACACTAGCAGTCTAGATTTGGATTTTTATAGATTAGTTGTTCGCTCCATACTGAGTTTTTTTCAATTTTTTTGGAGTATAGTTGATTTATAATGCTGTGTTAGTTTCAGGTGTACAGCAAAGTGAATCAGACACACATAAAAATATCTCTTTTAGATTCTTTCCCACATAGGTCATTACAGAGTATTGAATAGCATTCCCCGTGCTATACAGTATGTCCTTATTAGTTATCTATTTTATATACAGTACTGTGTACACTCCATATTGAATTTATCTTTGTATTGTACTCAGAACATTCCAGGTTTTGTGAGCTTGAAGTTTATACAAACTGGGGACTGTCTTGAAGACAAAGAATGCAAAAATATGAATACAAGATTGAATGTTTACTTAGAACTATTAATCACCAAAAGTTACACATTTTAAAGAACTAATACAGCAAACATTAAAAATAAAGAAAAAATATCAATATTAATATTATCTTTACTAACTCTTGACCTCTTGACATACTTAAACTCTTTTTTTCTTACATACTCTTTGATTACCTCTTGATGTAACAAAGATACTTTTAAAAATTATTTTCTGTAGAGAGTTTGGAAAGAAAATTGTCTTTCCTCTAGTGGGGCCATTTACAATTTATTTTAAATTATCAATAACATTTTAGAATAAGCTAAGAATTATTTTCCAGCTTATTGACAATATTTGGGTATCATCTTTTTTATTAGGTTTTCCACAATTGCCTGATCAAAAGATACTCCTTTCCCAGGGCAACTCTTGGAAAACTTCAGCCTTGACCTTCCTAAGCTTCTTCATCCCTGCCCTCCCCCTCCCCTCAACCCCACCTCCGCATCCACCTCCATCCTCATCCCCACACAAGCTGAGGTTGCTGAAGCTGGTCCAACTCAACCAAGTACTCACTGACCCCAGTGCTCCCCTCCCCAGCTTTGGTCGTTGGAGACAGACGGAAGGTTCAGGTGCTTAACGATCCATCACGGGCTGCTTGTTGCCAAGACCAGACATTGATGGAGGCGATGCTGGTAGCTTGCCCATCCTTCTGCAATGCCAGGACCACTCCCAGGACATGAAGAGTAACCTCTGGCTGGGGCCATGCACCTCCTCCTTGCATCCTCTGTGGAAGACACATTCAGCCTTGGAAGAACCCAGGAAAGTGACAGACCCTCCCACCTTGACTGCTTTGGGAGAATACCCGCCTCTTCTTAAACTTCTTATTCTCAAGACATTAAAATCAAAACAAAACCACTCTGATACTTCAGTGAGGAAATTCTCTGTTCTCATAGCGTATCCTTGAGGCAGGTGTAAAAATAATACCCATGTTTTATACTTAAGGAAACCAAGAGATGGAAAGGGGGGTAATTTGCTGGGGGAAATCATTTTATCAGGTTTGACTTCCCAAGCACTACATCTTCACCAAACATTTTAATGTCTTCTTTAAACTTTCTAAAATTCTTGAAATAGTCATAATAGCTGCAAATGATATATTGACTTAATTCTGTGGAAGTGAAATTATATTTTCACAGAATGTTGGTATGAATTTTTATCTTCATCAAAATTTATATTTAAATTGCTGAATAATACTACTACATAGTATGATAATGGGATAATAACTATGTGATTTGGGGTAAGTTAACTTCCACACTTTATTTCTTCTTTAAAGTGCAGTGAGGGACTCTATAATTTCTATATATAAAATGTACATATATAAACATATATATATATTGATATGGAACATTAAAGGTCTTTCACAGATGGTGGTTATTAATACCATAGTGTTTTGAGTATTGGACTTCCCTGGTGGCTCAGACAGTAAAGCGTCTGTCTACCATGCGGGAGACTCGGGTTTGAGCCCTGGGTTGGGAAGATCCCCTGGAGAAGGAAATGGAAGTCCACTCCAGTACTATTGCCTGGAAAATCCCATGGACAGAGGAGCCTGGTAGGCTACAGTCTATGGGGTCGCAAAGAGTCGGATATGACTGAGCAACTTCACTTTCACTTTGAGTCTTAATTGTATCTATTCATCCTTTGCTCTTTTAAAAGTACTCTTGGTGGGTTTATGTTGAATTTCATTATTTCAATGATGAGTTCCATAAGTGTAAACATTGTGCTTTCTTTGTGCTTCTCAAGTAAGATGCATAATAATGCTTTGTGTTTGTCTTGCATTCACTAAATATTATCTGGCATGGGAAATTTTTTATGTTCTGAAGGTAATGAGAATTCTGAACACATTTACAGATAAAATCTCTGCTCTTATTTGTAGGAATGTTCTTGCCCTTTTTGATTGAACAATTAGGGGTCAGCAGGGGTTGACCCGATGGTAGTGTTTTTCACATTTGCATTTTTTAGGGGAGAAAAACCTCGTGTATGTGTAGACAGTGTATGATAAGCCAGTATATGTAAGCACGGCTCTCAAGTTTTACATGAAAAAAAAAAATAGTTTTAGTAATCTTCTCTGTGAACACAGACTAGACACTGAAGGGTAACAAAGCTATAACTGTGCTGCCCCTAGGATTTTGACAAGTCTGAGCGTATCTGGGCAAGTCTGGAGAACCAGGGATTTTGGGGTTATATCAAGATTCTATTTGCATCAGTGGTTCTCAACATTGGCTATGCTTTAGAATCACCTGAGGTTCTTCCAAAATTCCCCAGAACATTTAACTCAGAATCTCTGAGAGTAGAACTCACTTCTCCATATTCTTTACATATCTCCAGGGGTTCCAATATACAGATGAGGTTAGGAACCACTGACACGTGAGAGACCTGGGGACATCCTAGGTAATAATCCATTGTTGCAGTTACACTGACCTTTAATTTGAGGGAAAGTTTACTTTCCAAAAAAAGCATGAGGAAGAGATGGATCACATTTTCCCTTTGATCTTTGCACCCTAGATATGATGCCCAGCACCATATCAGTCAAATTATTACTAATCTAAAGATGAAGCTACTATAGGGATATGTGAAAGTGAAAGTCGCTCAGTCGTGTCTGACTTTTTGCAACCCCATGGACTATACAGTCCATGGAATTCTCTAGGCCAGAATACTGGAGTGGGTAGCCTTTCCCATGTCCAGGGGATCTTCCCAACCTAGGGACTGAACCCAGGTCTCCTGCATTGCAGGATTCTTTACCAGCTGAGCCACAAAGGAAGCCCAAGAATACTGGAGTGGGTAGCCTATCCCTTCTCCAGCAGATCTTCCCTACCCAGGAATCGAACTGGGGTCTTCTGCATTGCAGGCAGATTCTTTACCAACTGAGCTATCAGGGAAAAGGGCAGAATTAAAAAACAAACAAACAAAAAAGCCCTTTTGATGTGTGTTTTTATATTTTAAAGTTCTTATTTTTTAATAGTATTAAAATTTTTTGAATTTATTGTTTTCAGCTGTTCTGGGTCTTTGTTGCTGCTCGAGGGCTTTCTTTAGTTGTGGTAAGCTAGGGCTACTTTTGTTGTTGTGTGCAGGCTTCTCACTGTGGTCACTTCTCTTGTTGCAGAGCACAGGCTCTGGAGTGTGCAGGCTTCAGTAGCTGTGGCGCACAAGCTTAGTTGCTGCTCAGACCAGGAATTGACCCCATGTCTCCTACATTGGCAGGTGGATTCTTAATTCTTAACCACTGGACCACCAGGGAAGTTCCTGAAGTTCTTATTTTGAAGATAATTCTTATTTTCAAAGTCAGTTTTAGTTGGAGGTTAAAAGTAATTTTATCCAAAGACATCATAAATCTAGCCTCAAACTCATGCCAGGATCCTCAGTAGAAAGGACTGCAAGAGAAGAGTGAATAAAGGACTGTCTTGGTGGTTCAGTGGTTAAGAATCCACTTGTCAATGTAGGGAACACAGGTTCAATCCCTGGTCTAGGATGATGCCACATGCCGTGGAGCAACTAAGCGCATACACTGCAACTAGTGAGCCTGCGTGCTGCAACTGCTGAAGCCCACAGCACGTAGACAGCCCATGCTCTGCAACAAGAGAAGCCACTGCAATGAGAAGCCTGTGCACCACAATGAAGAGTAGCCCCTGCTCATCACAACTAGAGAAAGCCCATGTGCATCATCAAAGACCCAGTGGAACCAGAAACAAAGCACTAAAAAAGTTTTTTAAAAAAGAGTGAACAAAAATAAAAAGCATATTTCCCCTCTGATCACCATGGGACTTTGGGAGCACAAATTCGCTGGAGCAATGGTATCACAGCTTCTGCCATGATTAGAGACAGTAGCATCAGCCACGGCAGCAAAACAGGAAGATATCCTTAATGTCAGATATTAACAACTTAAGCATTAGGCATCAATAACTTTGATGTAGATGTTTATAGGGAAGGAAAAAAATTTCCTCTATCCTCTTAAGTTACGCATTTGAATCCTGCAATTTAAACTGATGAAAGATTAACAGGAGAAAAGGCACATCAATTCTTCTTGGTGTTGATATTTTTATGTGCACAGTGATTCCCAGAAAAGAAGTGATTTGGCTTGGAAACTTTAAAAAAAAAACATTTTAACAAAGGGTAATAAATTATGGACAAAGAAAAGGGGTTTGGAGTTCTCAGGGATGATAAATTGTTGGAAAGTGATTTTAAAATATATGAGGGTAGACAACAGTTGTTTAGTAAGGTTTGTTTATGCAGATGCATCTTGGGCATCCACTCCATCTTGGGTAATAACAGTTGATCTCCTTTTCCTGTTGTAAGAGGAGGATACCTTTCAGGAGAGAGGGGGGACATGGTCACATGAGAAATTTATGCCCCACTTTTAAGCAACAGGGGGAGGGCAGAGAACTCTTTCTGTGTCTGATTTTTCTCAGCAGCCTTCAAGTCAAAGTAATCCATATGCCAAGGGGTTGGAATGGGATATTCTGATCCCCTAAACCTTGACAGGCACTATGAGAATAGCAGTGATATTCCCTTTGGTGGTACCAGCTGTCATCTTCCCTAGGGGCAGAGTCACTATTTTAGGTTTAGATAGCAAGAAGAGACATTATTATAGGAAATATGGCTGCACTTAACAGAAATGTAACTTGAGCTAACTTATACAAAAAGACAATTTATTGAAAGGTGGCTAAAAAATTCTCACAGAATCCAATGGCAAAGACAGAGCTGGCTAAGTGAAGCTGGGTATGAAATTTTAATAAGGAAGTATTTTCTCATCCATCCTTCCCACTCTTCTCTGGCTGTCTGCTTCATTCACTTCTCTCTTGTGGGTATCCACACCTGCTTTCTCTTTCCCAACCCCCAAGGCAGAAAATAGCTGCCTCTGGCAGATTTCAAGTTTACAGGCTTTATCCAGCAGCACAGAGAAATGTTGTTCTCTCTTTCACTCTCCTTGGCTCTATTCCAATTCCAAAAGCTTTCAGGAAGAAATTGTTTGGTGGGTTCACTTGGGTCTGGCACTGGCTTCATCAATTGCAACAAGGAGTAGGGTCTCATGTTAGGAACACTGGGGCCCTCTGCAGCCATACAAGTGCAAAGGGGAAGGTCAACCCCTAAACAGGGGTGACTCCTGGAAATTAATGCACACCACTGAAGAAGGAATTCATAGGCCCTGGAGTCCATCTTAGGCCTGTTCATGCTGATCATGCTCGGCTACCTCTCCAATGGGCACTGAACTCTGTGTTTAGTGCCTATGGAAACACCAAAAGAAGGATAAGGCCCCCTCTGGACAGGGGAACCTTGAAGATCGTATCCAGGTTACTCATCGCCTAAGAGAAAACATACACTAATCATCCTTGCCTCTGGACAGGCCATAAAATTTTCTGTACCTATCAGAGTGTAACCTTGGGCTTATTGATTATTGGCCAACTCTTTAACTGTTTGAGCACATAACACGTGAATGATGGGGTTATTGGGATTGTATTTACCCTTCCTTTGTTTATGTAAGTCTCAAGGAATTTGGAGTGGTGGGTTTGGACATGTACACATGGGGTATAAAAGATTTTCACAAATGCTGGTCGGTGTCCTTGGCTAAGACGAGACTCTTCCTTGGGCCCACTGGTGTAATAAACTGCACTCCATTATCTGCATTGTCCTTCTGAGTGAGTTTGTTTCCCGGAACACATGGCTACAACATTTGGTGCAATGGCCGGGAAACTCCTTACTTTGAGGAGACAGGTCTCATTTGAGGCCACCCGAGGCTTTGTGGCTTGAATCTCCTAGACGGGGGAAGTCACCTCGCCCTTCTGGAAGAGTAGCCTTTCAATGCCCGGTTTCTTCGTTTTGGCAGGTAGTGAAGGGCAGCAAGGGAACTGAGCACTCAGGTGAGGAGGAGCCCACCCGTTAGGGTGGAGGAGGGGGCCTGATCACCCCCCTGGGAGGGACCAGAAGGGAGACACATAGAAAACTGGTTTAGGTTGGCGACAATGGCTGCTCAGCACTCCAGTCAATGGTCGTGCCAGGGATAAAGAAAGGGAACTTAGGGTTTAAGAAAACCAGTCAGGAGCTGTGTCCACGCCATTTTAGGAAATGTGCGGAGCAGTCGCCACAGGGTTTTAGAAAGAGAATATCGAATTCTGTGTGCTTGTATTCTGCCCTCCACCAGGAAGTACCCATCTGCTGTGTGACCCATCTTTTCCCCTGCCAGTGGAAACAGGTAGATTGGCTTTTTGGGAAGGCCCTGGGACGTGGGAATCCAGAGGTAAGAAAATGGGAGGAAGCGGATCTAAGGCCACTGTATTGGAGAATATGATTAAGAATTTTAAGAAAAGATTTGATGGAGACTACGGGAAAAAAATGACACCCGGCCAACTCTGCACCCTTTGTGAAGTCGAATGGCCTTCAGTGGGAGTTGGCTGGCCACCAGAGGGAACTATGGACTTAAATCTCATAAAGGCAGTCTATGCTATCCTTTCAGAAAAGCCTGGACACCCGGATCAGTTCCCGTACATAGACTCTTGGCTGGGAATAGCCCAAGACGCCCCCCCACCCCAAATGGGCCTGTTTTTATGCTCCTGGTGGGGAAGGAAAAATCTTGATGGCCCAAAAGGTAACCAAGGATGAGAAGGAAATTTTACAGAACCCTGAAGGAAAGGAACTTCCCCCACCGCTGTATTGAATGATGATCCCGCCAGCTAGTATCACCGCGGCCACCGGAGGCCCAACTGGAGGAACCAGCCCGAGACCCATAAGCCTCCCGGACTCCTCAATGGTCCCAACAGCTCCACAGGTTGTAGAGCCGCCCTCCTGGCAGGCTCCAGCCTCAGCTGGAGGGACAATGAGCCCACCGGACTCTACCACCCCGGATGCTGCCACTACGTTCCCTAAACTCTACCCTCCATTCCCAGTAAGTACTCCTGGACAAGGGGGAGGAACCACTGGAATTAAACAAAGGCTCTGCTCTGCCAAATAGCCAGAAGAAAGAATACCCTTGCAGATGCCCCTCAGAGAAGTCCAGCAACCTCCAATGATAGGGGAAGACGGTAATTATCACCAAGCTCCTGTAGCCTATTACTCTCAGCCCTTTTCATCAACGGATATACTGAACCGACAAAACACGCCGCCTCTTTCTCGGTGGAACCCCAGGGCATGACTAGACTAATAGGGACCATTTTCCGCACCCATCGACCAACCTGGGACGATATAGTGCAATTACTTGCATCCCTCTTCAGGACAGAAGAGAGATATAGGATCAACACTGAGGCGAGGAAATGGTTACAGGAGATGGTTCCTGAGGGCACTGCTAACCCAGAGAGGCGGATAGAGCAAGCCTTCCCCACTGACAGACCTAATTAGGACTATAATACAGAGGAGGAAAAAATCCAATTAGACAGATACTGGACAGCGATTATACAAGGACTTAAAAGGGGAGCCCAGAGGCCAATGGACATGTCAAAACCAGCTGAAATAGTTCAGAAGGGGAACGAGTCACCTTCTGAATTTTACGAGAGACTTTGTGAGGCCTGCAGATATACACCCATAGATCCAGAAGCTACAGGCTCCCAGATTGTTATCAATTCGACATTTATCTTGCAAGCATGTCCTGACGTAAAACGAAAGCTTCAAAAGATGGAGGGAGTTCTATCCATGTCTAGTTCTCAGCTCATTGAAATAGCAGATAAGGTGTTTTGAACTAGGGACATGGAAATAGAAAAAAATATGAAAAAAGTTATAAAGACGAGCAGAGGAGAGCAGAGAGAGGTTTGCAGTGTTGGCTGCTGAGCTTGGAAAGTCTTCCAAAGACTTCCAAAGAAATACTAATTTCTTCTCTATAGAGTACTCTGAAAGTTCAAGGACTAGCCTCTTTAGGGATGGGGAGGAGGATGGGAATATTATATACTGGTTATGCAGACACAAACTAGACTGTCACATACTTTATCTCACTTAATCCTCCACAGTGTCCTGTGAGATAGAAAGCAGGCTAACATGCAAAATCAATGAATCCAAGGCAATATAAATAGGCTCAAGTACTCAAGATCTCATCATCGTCATCACTTTTAGTATTTAGCTGTACCTCACAACATCTCCTTCATTAGTCTTCTTTGTAAAAGCCTTCAGGGAGTTTGAGCATTGCCCTCTCAGCTTTGGAGGCTTGAGTACCATGGTGAGGAAGAAGCAGTGGAGGAAGTCAGGAGCACACGGCTGCTCTGGAATGCCCAGCCATCCCTGTGCAAGTGGTGCTTGTGTTACTTATGAAAAGCCCCTACCCCAAGGTCTTCCTCATGGCAGCAATCATGGAGGCTATGTTACGTTCAGTGATGACATAACTTAGTTACCAGAAATCAGCTCAGTGGTCTTCCTTGCCATGACTGATATTTGATGGGTTTTTAAAACCAAACTGATATTGAATATTTCTTATGGCACAGATAATAAGAACATCCAGTTTATGGCTTAACTCCATTTAGATTTTTTTTTTGCGTGCGGACACTATTGGAAGAAAGGAAAGAAACCCCCTCTAGCTTCGAGGTCAGGACAGCCCTCCAACCATTCCCAACAGAGGCCTCGGGCTCCATTACATCCAAATCAATGCGACCAATTCTGTGGGTTTGATCATTGAAAAAATGAGTGCCCAGAAAGAAAAAGGGAGAATAAACCCCTCCCGGTTGCAGAACTCACTACCATAGAGACTGAATAGGGATGCCGGGGCTCAAAGACATCAGGTCCCCGAGAGCCCATGGTAACTTTAAAAATTGGGGACCAAGACATTGACTTTATGGTGGACACTGGAGTAAAATTGTCCTTGGTAACTAAGCCTGTGGTGCCACTGTCTAAAAGGACTGCCGCCATTAATTGGGGTTTCAGGAGAAGAAATGGGTAAGTCATTTTGCCAGACCAGAAAATGTCAGATGGGGGGTCACCAAGTGACTCATGAGTTCCTCTATATCCCTGAGTGTCCAGTACCCCTGCTGGGGAGAAACTTACTCTCCAAGCTGGGAGCACAAGTGATTTTCTCTCCTGAAGAGAAACCCACTTTTCGGGTGGGCACAACAACCTATTTACTCTCCCTCTCTGTGCCCCTTCAAGATGAATGGAGGCTACATGAGCCCCCTGGAGATAGACAAGACAAGGCAACAGAGTTGAAGAAAAGGCTAACTCAGCTGTTCCCAGAGGTCTGGGCTGAAAATAACCCCCCACCCCCGGGCTAGCCAGACACCAAGCCCCTAAAATAATAGAACTCAAACCAGGGCCACCCCAGTGAGAAAGTGTCAGTACCCAATACCCATAGAAGCCTGGATCAAGATTCTTCCTCACGTTAATAGGCTAAAGCAGGCAGGCATCCTGGTGGAATGTCAATCAGCCTGAAACACACCAATCTTACTGGTAAAGAAGGAAGGAGGACAAGACTATAGGCCTGTACAGGATCTCAGATTGGTCAATCAGGCCACTGTAACTCTGCACACAACTGTGCTAAACCCCTATACTTTACTTAGCCTCCTCCCGCCTAAGACAAGGATCTATACTTGCTTAGACCTCAAAGATGCCTTTTTCTGTATATGCCTAGCACCTGCATCACAACCCATCTTTGCCTTTGAATGGGAGGACCCAATCAGAGACAATAAGCAGCAGCTTACTTGGACCCATCTCCCACAAGGATTCAAAAACACCCCAACCATCTTTGGAGAAACCTTGGTCTCGGACCTGAAAGCTTTCCAGCCTAAAAGGTATGGATGTTGGCTCCTGCAATATGTAGATGACCTATTGCTGGCTGCTGAGACTTGGGAAGAATGCTGGGAAGGGACCCAAGTGCTCCTCCAATTTCTGGCAGAGGCGAGATACTGAGTGTCGAGGAAAAAAGCACAAATCTGCAAGGAGGAGTAGGGTATTTGGGGTTTGTCTTAAAAGAAGGCACAAGGTTGCTAGACCAATCTAAAAAAGAACTAATTCTGAGGCTCCCCACGCCTAAGACTCGGTGGCAAGTCAGAGAGTTCCTATGGGCCACAGGATTCTGCAGGATTTGGATTCCAAGATGTTCTCAAATAGCCCAACCCCTATTTGAGCTCCTGACAGGGCCTGAAGAAACCCTAGTAAGTTGGACTGAGAAACAGCAGAAAGCCTTTGAAGAGCTAAGACTACCAATCACCTCCGCCCCCACCTTGGGATTGCCAGACCTCACCAAACCATTCACCTTATATGTGACTGAGAAAGATAAAACAGCCATGAGGGTTTTGACTCAAACCTTGGAAACGTGGGACAGGCCAATAGCTTACCTTTCAAAGCGACTTGATAACGTTGCCACCAAGTGGCCTACCTGTCTGCAGGCAGTGGCCATGGTCGCCTTACTGGTACGTGAAGCCACAAAGCTGACTTTCAGCCAGGATCTGATCATAAAGGTCCCACATGAAGTCAACACCCTCCTTCAAGGAGGGTGTCAAACGGCTGTCAAATTCCCAGATTATTCAATACCAGGGACTGCTATATGAAAACCCCAACCTCCGTATCAAGCCTTGCCAGGGTTTAAACCCAGCAGTGTTCTCCCAACGGGAGAAGGTGGACCTACCCACAACTGCAAGGAAGTCTTAGAGGAGGTCAATGCTAGTTGTCCAGACCTCCAAGACAGGCCAATTTCAAATCCTGACTGGACTCTGTATACTGATGGCACCAGCCCGGTAAAGCTAGGACAGCGACTGTCAAGCTATGCTGCAGTCACAGAGAGGACTGTTATTGAGGCTGGCTCCTTACCACAGCACTGGTCAGCCCAACGAGCTGAGTTATGGGCCTTAGTCTGGGCGCTGCAATTGTCAAAGGGTAAAAAAGTGAACGTCTACACCGACTCCCGGTATGCTTTCGCTGCCCTCCACGTACATGGGGCCCTATACCCGGATTCAGGCCTTCTAATGGCCAATGGAAAGGACGTTAAGAATAAGGAGGAGATCCTGACTCTGCTAGACACTGTCTGGAGCCCCACAGAGGTAGCAGTCATGCACTGCCATGGGCACCAGAAGGAAGACACCCCACAGGCTCAAGGAAATAGGCTGGCTGATGAGACTGCCAGATGGGCAGCAGAGGACAGAAAGGCATCCGGGGAAATCCCCATGAGAACATTTGTCCTAGCTGAGCTACCTGAGCTGGCCCTAGACTCCCCGACATACACTGAGGCTCCAAACCAACTAGCTGAAGCTGAGAGAGCCACCAAAACAGAAAAAAGATGGTGAGAGCTACCAGGTGGTAAGCTACTAGTGCCCGAAGAGATGGCCCCCTCTCTGGTGAGCCAAGCTCACCATATGACTCACCTAGGGCATGAAAAATTGGAGAAATTGATCCGAAGGTATTTTCTGGTTCCTTGCCTCTCCTTTCTATGTAGAACGGAATCCCAAAAGTGCAACGCCTGCTCTCAGATTAACGCTGCTCCAGGGTGCAGACCAAAACCCCCAGATATCCAACTAAAAGGTACCCTTCCCTTCGAACATCTGGAAGTGGACTTCACTGAGATGAAACCATATCGCCATTTTCATTACCTGTTGGTCTTGATATGTACATTCTCAAGATGGGTGGAGGCCTTCCCCACCAGAACTGCAAGAGCGTCAGAAGTGGCTCAGAGCCTGCTTAGGGAAATAGTTCCTCGATTTGGATTCCCCACCAGCATAGGATCAGATAACGGCCCAGCCTTCATATCAGATCTGATAAAAGTAAGTAAAGCCATGGATATAAAATGGAAGTTACACACTGCCTACTGGCCTCAGAGCTCCGGAATGGTAGAACGAACTAACTGGACACTAAAGGAGACACTTTCTAAATGGATTATAGAAACTGACTGTTCCTGGGTAGATTTACTTCCCATGGCCTTGCTCAAACTCAGGATGACCCTATGGTCCCACAGCTATTCTCCCTATGAAATTGTATATGGGAGGCCTCCTCCCATAATAAGACAAGTAGCAACTGATATACTTCAGATAAGAGGAGATGAGATATCACAGCAGATGGAACAACTAGGTAAGGTAATTAATCAAGTAACTAGGTTTGTGCAAGAAAGAATACCATTCCCCCTGGGGGAGCAAATGCATGAGTTTATACCAGGGGACCAGGTATGGGTGAAAGACTGAAAGCATGACACACTAGGCCCCCAATGGAAAGGTCCATATACTGTTGTTTTAACCACCCCTACCGCAGTTAAAGTTGCAGACATTGCCCCTTGGATCCATCACACCAGAGTGAAGAAGGCATACCACACTGACCTGGAAGACGCGGAGTGGACCACCCAGAAGGACTCCACTGACCCTCGGGAAACCAAGATCATTCTGAAGAAGAAGAAGAAAACAAGGTCTCGGACAAGCCCTCTCTAAGATAGAGCTGGGTAAACAACTCCTGCTACTCGGCCTCACCAACACAATTCTGAACCTGACCATTGTTCCTGCACAGGATGTCTTCATCTCATGGGCACATTCTTACGTGGACTTCCACAACTCCTCCAACTGTTGGGTATGTAGAGCTATGCCTCTGTCAGTAATGGACGGACTCCCATGGTGGGTATTGCCACGTCGTTATGGGGACTTTATCCCACTGTGCTCCTTCTTGAAACAACAGAAGGAACTTTCCTTTCTCTCACCAATCATAACATTTCTTTGCTCTCCTGGTGTAAGAAAAAGCCATCAATGGGTTGGGGACATAGGGTTACATTTAACATGAACACTAGTCTTACAAGAACTTATACCTCATATATGAAAAATAAAAAGGAGAGGGGCTCTCTTACAAGAGAGGGACAGGCCTCCCGGTACCTTGAACAACACTACCAGGTCTGGGATGAATATTTCTGGATGACTCCTGAGAAAAGACAGTTGATTACTCCCGCTACTATTTGCTGAGAACAAAAAGAACACAAAGTTGGATTTGGAGACGCCCCTAGACCTCCAAAAATTAAAATATATGGGTTATTTATCCCCTGAACAATGTAAACAAATCTCTGAAGTTACCTATCAGCCCAATTGGTCTGTTCAGTGGCCCGGTTCCAATGGGAAATATAATCCTAAAATCCGCTGGGTAGCCCGCAACGGGACCCAGTGGCTCTGTGGGCTTAACTTATGGCCGTAGATACCAGTTGGCTGGGTAGGGCATTGCACACTAGAATTTGCTTTTGCCCATGACAGTATTAAGCCTAGCCTACACCAACCTCCAGTAAACCTGCCCTATCTGCATGTAAGATAGACACGATCCATGTTCCAATGATATGACTATCTTACTGCCTTGTTTGTACCCTCTATAGGGACAACAGATATCATGGTTAAGGTAGAGGCCTTAACTAATTTCACTAAACAGGCCCTTTTAGACAGTACAAAAGCCATTCAAGCCTTGAATGAAGAACAAATTCAGATAAGAAAGACAGTAATTCAAAATAGGATGGCATTAGACATACGCTGGACTGGAAGAAACACAAGCTGGAATCAAGATTGCCGGGAGAAATATCAATAACCTCAGATATGCAGATGACGCCACCCTTATGGCAGAAAATGAAGAGGAACTCAAAAGCCTCTTGATGAAAGTGAAGGAGGAGAGTGAAAAAGTTGGCTTAAAGCTCAACATTCAGAAAACAAAGATCATGGCATCTGGTCCCGTCACTTCATGGGAAATAGATGGGGAAACAGTGGAAACAGTGTCAGACTTTATTTTTGGGGGGCTCCAAAATCACTGCAGATGGTGACTGCAGCCATGAAATTAAAAGATGCTTACTCCTTGGAAGGAAAGTTATGACCAACCTAGATAGTAAACACATAGACATTACTTTGCCAACAAAGGTCCATCTAGTCAAGGCTATGGTTTTTCCAGTGGTCATGTATGCTTGTGAGAGTTGGACTGTGAAGAAAGCTGAGTGCTGAAGAATTGATGCTTTTGAACTGTGGTGTTGGAGAAGACTCTTGAGAGTCCCTTGGACTGCAAGGAGATCCAACCAGTCCATTCTAAAGGAGATCAGCCCTGGGATTTCTTTGGGAGGAATGATGCTAAAGCTGAAACTCCAATACTTTGGTCACCTCAGGCGAAGAGTTGACTCATTGGAAAAGACTCCGATGCTGGGAGGGATTGGGGGCAGGAGGAGAAGGGGATGACAGAGGATGAGATGGCTGGATGGCATCACTGACTCGATGGACGTGAGTCTGAGTGAATTCCGGGAGTTGGTGATGGACAGGGAGGCCTGGCTTGCTGCGATTCATGGGGTTGCAAGGAGTCGGACACGACTGAGCAACTGAACTAAACTGAAGACATACAGCAGCCCGGGGGAGGGGGGGGACTTGCACCATAATTAAAGTCAAGTGTTGTGTATACATACCTGACCTGTCTGAAAATGTATCCAAGGCCTTGGAGGATATGTAAAATCAAGTGAAAGCCATGTCTGATGGAAATATTCCCTTTTGGACTTCAGTCCTGTCCTGGGTAAACAGAGACTGGTGAAAAACTATTGTTACTGTTGTCATAATCGTTCTAATCATACTGCTTTGTGGACCCTGCTTCTTACAAAGTCTTGTGAATTTTGTAACTCAGGGGTTGTTAGCATTCTCTCATGTGAGTGGCCGAAGGGCTAGGGTACAATATATCGCAATAAATGATGCTCATTAAGGAAATTAGGAACATCAAGAGAGGGGAATGAGGAAGGAATTCATAGGGCCTGGACTCCATCTTAGGCCTGTTCATGCTGATCATGCTCGGACACCTCTCCAATGGACGCTGAACTCTGTGTTTAGTGCCTATGGAAAGGACAACAGAAGGATAAGACATCCTCTGGACAGAAGAACCTTGAAGATCGTATCCAGGTTACTCATCGCCTAAGAGAAAACATACACTAATCACCCCTGCCTGCGGACAGGCCATACATTTTTCTGTACCTATCAGACTGTAACCTCAGGCTTGTTGATTATTGGCCAACTGTTTAACTGTTTGAGCACATGACACGTGAATGATGGGGTTATTAGGATTGTATTTACCCTTCCTTTGCTTATGTAAGTCTCAAGGAATTTGGAGTGGTGGGTTCAGACACGTACACATGGTGTATAAAAGATTTTCACAAATGCTGGTCAGGGTCCTTGGCTAAGAGGACACTCTGCCTTGGGCCCACCAGTGTAATAAACTGCACTTCACTATCTGCATTGTCCTTCTGAGTGAGTTTGTTTCCCGGAACACGTGGCTAAAACACCACCACCCCAACTTCCAGGAGCAGCTACAGCTACAATGATTTTTAACCTAGAGACTGGACTTCCCTAGTGGCTCAGACGGTAAAGCACCTGCCGACAATGCAGGAGACCCAGGTTCAATCCCTGCGTTAGGAAGATCTCCTGGAGAAGGATTTGCCAACCCACTCCAGTATTCTTGCCTGGAAAATCCCATGGACAGAGGAGCCTGATAGGCTATAGTCCATGGGGTCGCAAAAAGTCAGACATGACTGAATGACTAAACACTCACACTGAATTTTCAGAACACATGTGAGGCTTCTACTCAGTTCAGTTCAGTTCAGTCACTCAGTTGTGTCCAACTCTTTGCGACCCCATGAATCACAGCATGGCAGGCCTCCCTGTCCATCACCATCACCCATCCATCATCCTGGACTTCACGCAAACTATGTCCATCGAGTTGGTGATGCCATCCAGCCATCTCATCCTCTGTCGTTCCCTTTTCCTCTTGCCCCCAGTCCCTCCCAGCGTCAGAGTCTTTTCCAATGAGTCAACTCTTTGCATGAGGTGGCCAAAGTATTGGAGTTTCACCTTCAGCATCAGTCCTTCCAATGAACACCCAGGGCTGATCTCCTTTAGAATGGACTGGTTGGATCTCCTTGCAGTCCAAGGGACTCTCAAGAGTCTTCTCCAACACCACAGTTCAAAAGCATCAATTCTTCAGCACTCAGCTTTCTTCACAGTCCAACTCTCACAAGCATACATGACCACTGGAAAAAGCGTAGCCTTGACTAGACGAACCTTTGTTGGCAAAGTAATGTCTATGTGTTTACTATCTAGGTTGGTCATAACTTTCCTTCCAAGGAGTAAGTGTCTTTTAATTTTATGGCTGCAGTCACCATCTGCAGTGATTTTGGAGCCCCCCAAAAATAAAGTCTGACACTGTTTCCACTGTTTTCCCATCTATTTCCCATGAAGTGATGGGCCCAGATGCCATGATCTTAGTTAGAAATTCTGAATGTTGAGCTTTAAGCCAACTTTTTCACTCTCCCCCTTCACTTTCATCAAGAGGCTTTTGAGTTCCTCTTCACTTTCTGCCATAAGGGTGGTGTCATCTGCATATCTAAGGTTATTGATATTTCTCCCGGCAATCTTGATTCCAGATTGTGGTTTTTCCAGCCCAGCGTATCTCATGATGTACTCTGCATAGAAGTTAAATAAGCAGGGTGACAATACGCAGCCTTGACATACTCCTTTGCCTATTTGGAACCAGTCTGTTGTTCCATGTCCAGTTCTAACTGTTGCTTCCTGACCTGCATACAGGCTTCTCAAGAGGCAGGTCAGGTGTTCTGGTATTCCCATCTCTTTCAGAATTTCCCACAGTTTATTGTCATCCACAGAGTCAAAGGTTTTGGCATAGTCAATAAAGCAGAAATAGATGTTTTTCTGGAACTCCCTTGCTTTTTCCATGATCCAGCGGATGTTGGCAATTTGATCTCTGGTTCCTCTGCCTTTTCTAAAACCAGCTTGAACATCTGGAAGTTCATGGTTCACGTATTGCTGAAGCCTGGCTTGGAGAATTTTGAGCATTACTTTACTAGTGTGTGAGATGAGTGCAACTGTGTGGTAGTTGGAGTATTCTTTGGCATTGCCTTTCTTTAGGATTGGAATGAAAACTGACCTTTTCCAGTCCTGTGGCCACTGCTGAGTTTTTCACATTTGCTGGTATATTGAGTACAGCACTTTCACAGCATCATCTTTCAGGATTTGAAATAGCTCAACTGGAATTCAGTCACCTCCACTAGCTTTGTTCATAGTGATGCTTTCTAAGGCCCACTTGACTTCACATTCCAGGATGTCTGGCTCTAGGTTAGTGATCACACCATCGAGATTATCTGGGTCGTGAAACTCTTTTTTGTACAGTTCTTCTGTGTATTCTTGCCACCTCTTCTTAATATCTTCTGCTTCTGTTAGGTCCATACCATTTCTGTCCTTTATCGAGCCCATCTTTGCATGAAATATTCCCTTGGTATCTCTAATTTTCTTGAAGAGATCTCTAGTCTTTCCCATTCTGTCGTTTTCCTCTATTTCTTTGCATGGATCACTGAGGAAGGCTTTCTTATCTCTCTTTGCTATTCTTTGGAACCCTGCATTCAGATGCTTATATCTTTCCTTTTCTGCTTTGCTTTTCACTTCTCTTTTTTTTCACAGCTATTTGCAAGGCCTCCTCAGACAGCCATTTTTCTTTTTTGCATTTTTTTCCCCATAGGGATGGTCTTGATCCCTGTCTCCCGTACAATGTCATGAACCTCCGTCCATAGTTCATCAGGCACTCTATCTATCAGATCTAGTCCCTTAAATCTATTTCTCACTTCCACTGTATAATCATAAGGGATTTGATTTAGGTCATACCTGAATGGTCTAGTGGTATTCTCCACTTTCTTCCATTTAAGTCTGAATTTGGCAATAAGGAGTTCATGATCTGAGCCACAGTCAGCTCCTGGTCTTGTTTTTGCTGACTGTATAGAGCTTCTCCATCTTTGACTGCAAAGAATATAATCAACCTGATTTTGGTGTTGACCATCTGGTAATATCCATGTGTCGAGTCTTCTCTTGTGTTGTTGGAAGAGAGTGTTTGCTATGATCAGTGTGTTCTCTTGGCAAAACTCTATTAGCTTTGGCCCTGCTTCATTCCGTACTCCAAGGCCAAATTTGCCTGTTACTCCAGGTGTTTCTTGACTTCCTACTTTTGCATTCCAGTCCCCTATAATGAAAAGGACATCTTTTTTGGGTGTTAGTTCTAAAAGGTCTTGTAGGTCTTAGAACTGTTCAACTTCAGCTTCTTCAGCTTTACTTGTTGGGGCATAGGCTTGAATTACCATGATATTGAATGGTTTGCCTTGGAAATGAACAGAGATCTTTCTGTCATTTTTGAGATTGCTTCAAAGTACTGCATTTCAGACTCTTTTGTTGACCATGATGGCTACTCCATTTCTTCTAAGGGATTCCTGACCGCAGTAGTAGATATAATGGTCGTCTGAGTTAAATTCACCCATTCCAGTCCATTTTAGTTCGCTGATTCCTAGAATGTTGACGTTCACTCTTGGCATCTCCTGTTTGACCACTTCCAATATGCCTTGATTCATGGACCTAACATTCCGGGTTCCTATGCAATATTGCTCTTAACAGCATCAGACCTTGCTTCTATCACCAGTCGCATCCACAACTGGGTATTATTTTTGCTTTGGCTCCATCCCTTCATTCTTTCTGGAGTTATTTGTCCACTGATCTCCAGTAGCATATTGGGCACCTATCAACCCGGGGTGTTCTCCTTTCAGTATCCTATCATTTTGCCTTTTCATACTGTTCATGGGGTTTTCAAGGCAAGAGTACTGAAGTGGTTTGCCATTCCCTTCTCCAGTGGACCACATTCTGTCAGACCTCTCCACCATGACCCTCTGGTCTTAGATGGCCCCACATGGCATGGCTTAGTTTCATTGAGTTAAACAAGGCTGTGGTCCATGTGATCAGATTGGCTAGTTTTCTGTGATTATGGTTTCAGTGTGTCTGCTCTCTGATGCCCTCTCGCAACACCTACCATCTTACTTGGGTTTCTCTTACCTTGGATATGGGATATCTCTTCAAGGCTGCTCCAGCAAAGCGCAGCTGCTGCTCCTTACCTTGGAAGATGGGTATCTCCTCACCGCCACCCCTCCTGACCTTGAACATGGAGTAGCTCCTCTCGGCCTTCCTGCGCCCGCAAAGCTGCCACTCCTTGGATGTGAGGTAGCTCCTCTCAGCCGCCTCCTCTGACCTTGGGCATGTGGTAGCTCCTCTTGGCCACCGCCCAGAGAACATCATTCATGATGTTAATACCACTCCTGCTAAGTTGCATCAGTCGTGTCCGACTCTGTGCGACCCCATAGACGGCAGCCCACCAGGCTCCCCCATTCCTGGGATTCTCCAGGCAAGAACACTGGAGTGGGTTGCCATTTCCTTCTCCAATGCATCAAAGTGAAAAGTGAAAGTGAAGTCGCTCAGTAGTGTCCGACTCCTAGCGACCCCATGGACTGCAGCCTACCAGGCTCCTCCATCCATAGGATTTTCCAGGCAAGAGTACTGGAGTGGGGTGCCATTGCCTTCTCTGTAATACTATTCCAGCAAATACCAATATGTGAAAGATGTTTGCTCTAGGGAGGAGCTCTCAGAACAAAGAATGTGTGCTGCAGGCAAAGGTAAAGTCTTCCCTTTCTTAGCATGCTCTGAGATAAAGCCTCCAGAATTTCTGATTAGAAGAATCAATCTCACTGTCAAGAGCATGCTGGTGGGTGTTAGGAAACAGGCTCACACTGAAATATCTTAATTAATGATGACTTTTTTCAAAGCTTATACTAAGTTCTTATACATGGGAATCTCCTTTTATTTTTAAAGTAAAACTTCTTGGAAAAGAGAGCAATAGTAACTTTTGAAGCATGATAATGGTAACTTTTTTAGTCCTTCTGATTGGATTACTGGATTAGTTTTTAAATTGTTGCTTTTACTGTTGTTTCAAGGAAGATATTTGCAAGGTCATCATTTAAAGATAATTTATCTCCTTAGATTTGTTGAGAAATAAAAGGTCTGGATTAGCCCAACCTCTATTGTGCTTCCAAAGCTTGGCTTGGAAAAAAGTTAAGGTGGAAGTAGTAGCTGTTGTTCATTCACTGTTTGCTTCTTAAAGGCAAAGCCTTCATCCTATCAGTGTTTGTGTCATTTGTAAGGACAATCACAGAGCAGAACAGATATCTTCAGGCAACACCTCAACACCTCTAAGACTGAGGCTGAGAACTATTTTCATCTTTAAAAGTCTTATAATAAGAGAAGCTATGGTTTTTCCCCAAATTGTTCTGGATTGGCGGCTGCATGGCGCTGGAGTGACTATAAGGAGATTCCCAATGTCCAAGGGCAGAGGAAAAGCCCCAGCAAAACAGTAGGAGGGGCAAAATTATGTTTAGAATCAAACCCCATAGCCTCCAGAGACGCTCAGAGGGCTCAAACAAACCTTGTGCGAACCAGGACCCAGAGACCCCACATAGACTGAGAAAGAACTGTGTCTGAGTGTCTCCTGTGGAGGTATGGGTCAGCAGTGGACTACTGCAGGGGCAGGGGCTCTGGGTGCAGCAGACCTGGGTATGGCATAAGCCCTCTTGGAGGAGGTTGCCATTAACCAGCCGCCAGAATGTACACCTGACTGGGGAAACAGACCCTTGGAGGGCAAAAACTGAACCTTGTGTGCACCAGGACCCAGGAAAAAGGAGCAGTGACTCCACAAGAGATTGACCCAGAATTGCCTGTGAGTGTCCAGGAGACTCCGGCAGAGGTGTGGGTCGGCGGTGGCCTGCTGCCAGGTCACAGGCACTGAGCGCAACAGTGCATGCATGGGACCTTTTGAAGGAGTACAACATTGTCTTCATTACCTCCACCGTAGATTGGCCTCAGGTCAAATAACAGGGAGGGAACACAGCCCTGCCCATCAACAGAAAATTGGATTAAAGATTTACTGAGCATGGCCCGCCCATCAGAACAAGACCAAGTTTTCCCCACAGTCAGTCTCTCCCATCAGGAAGCTTCCAAAAGCCTCTTATCCTTCTCTATCGGAGGGCAGATAGACTGAAAACCACAATCACAGAAAACTAACCAGTCTGATCATATGGACCACAGCCTTGTCTAATTAATGAAATTATGAGCCATGCCATGTAGAGCCTCCCAAGACAGACGAGCCATGGCGGAGAGTTCTGACAAAACACGGTCCACTGGAGAAGGGAATGGAAAACCACTTCAGCATTCTTGCCTTGAGAACCCCATGAACAGTATGAAAAGGCAAAAAGATAGGACACTGAAAGATGAACTCCCCAGGTCAATAGGTGCCCAATATGCTACTGGAGATCAGTGGACAAATAACTCCAGAAAGGATGAAGAGACAGAGCCAAAGCAAAAACAACACCCAGCTGTGGATGTGACTGGTGATAGAAGCAAGGTCCGATGCTGTAAAGAGCAATATTGCATAGGAACCTGGAATGTTAGGTCCATGAATCAAGGCAAATTGGAAGTGGTTAAACAGGAAATGGCAAGAGTGAATATCAACATTTTAGGAATCAGTGAACTAAAATGGACTGGAATGGGTGAATTTAACTCAGATGACCATTATATCTATTACTGTGGGCAAGAATCCCTGAGAATAAATGGAGTAGCCATCATAGTCAACAAAAGAGCCCAAAATGCAGTACTTGGATGCAATCTCAAAAATGACAGAAAGATCTCTGTTCATTTCCAAGGCAAATGATTCAATATCATGGTAATCCAAGTCTATGCTCCGACCAGTAGTTGAACGGTTCTATGAAGACTTACAAGACCTTTTAGAACTAACACCCAACAAAGATGCCCTTTTCATTATAGGGGACCGGAATGCAAAAGTAGGAAGTCAAGAAACACCTGGAGTAACAGGCAAATTTGGCCTTGGAGTACAGAATGAAGCAGGGCAAAGGCTAATAGAGTTTTGCCAAGAGAATGCACTGGTCATAGCAAACATCCTCTTCCAACAACAAAAGAGAAGACTCTACACATTGACATCACCAGATGGCCAACACTAAAATCAGATTGACTATGTTCTTTGCAACCAAAGATAGAAAATCTCAACACAGTCAGCAAAAACAAGACCGGGAGCTGACTGTGGCTCAGATCATGAATTCCTTATTGCCAAATTCGAAGAAAGTAAGGAAAACCACTATACCATTCAGGTATGATCTAAATCAAATGACTTAAGATTATACAGTGGAAGTGAGAAATAAATTCAAGGGATTAGATCTGATAGAGTGCTTGAAGAACTATGGATGGAGGTTCGTGACACTGTACAGGAGGCAGGGATCAAGACCATCCCTAAGAAAAAGAAATGCAAAAAGGCAAAATTGTTGTCCGAGGAGGCCTTACAAATAGCTGTGAAAAGAAGAGAAGCGAAAAGCAAAGGAGAAAAGGAAAGATATAAGCATCTGAATGCAGAGTTCCAAAGAATAGCAAGGAGAGATAAAAAAGCCTTCCTCAGTGATCCATGCAAAGAAATAGAGGAAAACAACAGAATGGGAAAGACTAGAGATCTCTTCAAGAAAATTAGAGATACCAAGGGAATATTTCATGCAAAGATGGGCTCGATAAAGGACAGAAATGGTATGGACCTAACAGAAGCAGAAGATATTAAGAAGAGGTGGCAAGAATACACAGAAGAACTGTACAAAAAAGATCTTCATGACCAAGGTAATCACGATGGTATGATCACTGACCTAGAGCCAGACATCCTGGAATGTGAAGTCAAGTGGCTCTCAGAAAGCATCACTATGAACAAAGCTAGTGGAGGTGATGGAATTCCAGTTGAGCTATTCCAAATCCTGAAAGATGATGCTGTGAACGTGCTGCACTCAATATGCCAGCAAATTTGGAAAACTCAGCAGTGGCCACAGGACTAGAAAAAGTCAGTTTTCATTCCAATCCTAAAGAAAGGCAATGCCAAAGAATGCTCCAACTACCGCACAGTTGCCCTCATCTCACACACTAGTAAAGTAATGTTCAAAATTCTCCAAGCCAGGCTTCAACAGTATGTGAACCATGAACTTAAAGATGTGCAAGCTGGATTTGGAAAAGGCAAGGAACCAGAGATCAAATGGCCAACATCCGTTGGATCATGGAAAAAGTGAGAGAGTTCCAGAAAAACATTTACTTCTGCTTTATTGACTATGCCAAAGCCTTTGACTGTGTGGATCACAATAAACTGTGGAAAATTCTTCAAGAGATGGGAAAAGCAGATCACTTGACCTGCCTCCTGAGAAATCTGTATGCAGGTCAAGAAGCAACAGTTAGAACTGGACATGGAACAACAGACTGGTTCCAAATCAGGAAAGGAGTATGTCAAGGCTGTATATTGTCACTGTTTATTCAACTTATATGCAGAGTATGTCATGAGACATGCTGGACTGGATGAAGCACAAGCTGGAATCAAGATTGCTGGGAGAATTATCAATAACCTCAGATATGCAGAAAGTGAAGAGGAACTCAAAAGCCTCTTGATGAAAGTGAAGGAGGAGAGTGAAAAAGTTGGCTTAAAGCTCAACATTTAGAAAACGAAGATCATGGCATCTGGTCCCATCACTTCATGGCAAATAGATGGGGAAACAATGCAAACAGTGAGAGACTGTATTTTTTGGGCTCCAAAATCACTGAAGATGGTGACTGCAGCCATGAAATTAAAAGATGCTTGCTCCTTGTAAGAAAAGTTATGACCAACCTAGACAGCATATTAAAAAGCAGAGACATTACTTTACCAACCAAGGTCCGTCTAGTCAAAGCTTTAGCTTTTCCCGTAGTCATGTATGGATGTGAGAGTTGGACTGTGAAGAAAGCTGAGCGCTGAGGAATTGATGCTTTTGAACTGTGGTGTTAGACAAAACTCTTGAGAGTCCCTTGGACTGCAAGGAGATCCAACCAGTCCATCCTAAAGGAAATCAGTCTTGAATATTCATTGGAAGGACTGATGCTGAAGGTGAAACTCCAATACTTTGGCCACCTGATGTGAAGAACTGCCTCACTGGAAAAGATATCCTTATGCTGGGAAAGATTGAAGGCAGTAGGAAAAGGTGACAACAGAGGATGAGATGGTTGGATGGCATCACCAACTTGATGGGTATGTATTTGAGCCAGCTCCAGGTGTTGGTGATGGACAGGAAAACCTGGCATGCTGCAGTCAATGTGGTCGCAAAGACTCAGACATGACTGAGTGCCTGAACTGAACTGAACTGAATAAGAGAAACAAAAAGAAAGTCAAAGTAGGGTTATAAAAAGTATAGTATATAACTGTTAAAATTTAATACTGAAAATATTTAAATTATTATGAACTATAAATATGCTGTTTACAAGCTAATAATAAGAAGATAAAAGATATGGCTCCATGATCACCTAGAAAGAAGATGTAAACATTGAAATAAGATTTAAAGTTGACAGATAAAGATTTTTTTGTTGTTCCTTTCAACACTGAGAGTATATACAATTAGAAATGATGTCATGAGTGGGATAAGGTCGTGGGGGTGCTAAATAGACCCCCTTCCCTGATCCTCCATCTTCATCTCCCCTCTAAGATACGCCCTGCTTATTAGGTATAGGAGCTATTAAGAGGCCTTAAAGTGGGAATTGTAATGTTAAAAATAGTATACATTATGTGTAAACATGGGTATATTTGTCTCCAGTACGACATGTAAAATGAGACTGGTTCTTTCCCTGTGTTACTATCTCCAAGTTAAACCTGGCTCTTCTCTCTGTACCAGCTGGTTGGGCTGCGGTAGCAGGCACACGCCACAGCCCTGTGACCTGGCTGTGTTGACAACATCAGGGGATTGGAGCTGGAATCATAGAACCAAAAGCTGTAAGAACTAGAAGGAACTTGGGAATATGTAGTAAAAACTTCTCTCGGTCAGGGAGGTAAGAAATGTCCCTTAAACCACAGACAGAGCTGAGGCCAGAAGCCAGGTCTCCCAAATGAGTCCAAGTGGCCAGATAAACTTTTACAAATAAACTTCCGAAATCTCAGTGTGAAGCAGATGCTCAAGGTTGTCCAAATCAGTTCTCCTTTATTCATCTCCCCTTCTTGTTGAAATAAATTGTGGCTAGCTTGGCCATTTGTCTTTGGGTATCTGACACCAGGATGAATTATGCATTGCTGAAGAGAAGTGAAACGTCTTTATTAGTCATGTGAAATCTTATTTCATTCTGTACCCTTAAATTCTCAAAAGCCTTGAGCAGGTACATGTCAGCTCTGCTCATGTAAGAATGAATCTTAACACTATCATGTGGAATGAAAAGAAGAACACATATGATCTGATCCACATATATAATAGTCAAAAATAGGGAAAACTAATCCAAGCTATCAGAAGTCAAGGTGCTGTGCTGTGCTCTTTGTGACCCCATGGACTGTAGCCCACCAGGCTCCTCTGTCCGTGAGATTCTCCAGGCAAGACTACTGGAGTGGGTTGCTATTTCCTCCTCCAGGGGATCTTCCCCACCCAGGGATTGAACCCATGTCTCCTGCATTGGCAGGTGGATTCTTTACCACAGAGACACCTGAGACACCCTAGAAGTCAGGGTGAAGTGAAGTGAAGTGAAGTGAAGTGAAGTGAAAGTCTCTCAGTCGTGTCCAACTATTTGCGACCCCATGGACTAGCCCATGGAATTCTCCAGGCCAGAATACTGAAGTGGGTAGCCTTTCCCTTCTCCAGGGGATCTTCCCAACCTAGGGATTGAACCCATGTCTCTCGGATTGCAGGCGAATTCTTTACCAACTGAGCTATCAGGGAAGCCCAGAAGTCAGCGTAGTGGTTACCAAATCTTTGTGGCCAGGGGAAGAAGTGAGTGCTTTGGGGGTCTTGGTAATGTTCTCGGTCTTCATCTGAGGCTGGTACAAGACTATGTTCAACTTATAAAGCATCACTGAGTTGTGTACTTAGAGCATGTGCTCTTTTCTGCATAGCTGCTATTGGGTTGGCCAAAAGGTTCATTTAAGTTTTTCCATAAGATGGTATGGAAAAACTCAAACAAATTTTTTGGCCAACTCAATATTTTTCAGTAAAAAGTATCACAAAGAAAAGAGGCATAGTGATAGTACTGGATCCATCTTGGGTGTGCCTGGAATGAGCAAAAATTAGAAACATAGCATTTTATAACTGTTCTTCTGTATACCCCATCTCAGCTGGACACATGAAATGTGTCCTTGAACCTTACTGTTCAAGAATAAAATGATTCAGTGTTTGCTTCTTTGGTGACCTGTCAGAAAAAGTCCATTCCGTAGTGCAGTTGGAGAGAGGCAATTTTCATTGCTCTTGGCTGCCTCCAAATGCTTTGGTGTGTCACTTGTGGGTATTCATCTCACCAGCTGTTCCCTGATGGCCTGCAACAGGAGAAGAGGGAAAAAGTCAGGAACAGTGGGTCATAAGTAGGATCTCTATAGTGAAACCCTCGTGTGTCCACTCCACTGGAGTAGAGGGTACCTGGTTGGTGCATTGATGACAACTATCAGAACATCTGCTCTGACTCTGTCTCTGATTTAAGCTCTTTTTCTTCTTTTAACAATCGATCATGAATCAGTCATCTTCCTGAAAAGCATCACTCACCTTGGATTGTAACAGAAAATAATTATAATTTCTCTGACTTGATTGTTGCCCCAATGTCTTTGCTCATACACGCACTTTTTCCTTTTTATAGAACTCCTTCCATACATTTTTATGCATGTTGGAAGAATACATGCTCCACTATACTCATAGCCCCCTCCATTAGAGAAATGACCTTGGCCTTCAAATCTAGGTTTACCAACATTCACTCCTTCCCTGGGGTAAAGGAATGAATTATCTGTCTAGTAAACTGGGAGTCCTTTCTGCCTTGCTTCTCCCCATGCTAGGGAGTTGGGGGGGGGGTGGGAGGGGGGAACCTGCGGTTGCAGAGTAGTTTTGTGGCTGGGTGGGAAAGTCAGCCTCATTGAGAGGGAAGCAGTAGCAAGGCTGCTTGGTCAGAAATCCAAGCCATCCTTTAGTATCTGCTTTCTCCTTGCCTGATTTCTGTGTTTATCTCTCAATGGCTCTGAATTTAAGCAGGGAGGAAGAAGTAGATTTTATTTATTAAAACACCACCACCACCAGCCCCTACCCCACCAAATTTCAACTCTTTACAGTCAGTGTAGAGAAGGGCGTCAGAGAAGGATCTCTGGGTTCAAATCCTGCTCTGGCCACTTACAGCTGTGTGATCTAAGTTGCTTAACCTCTCTAAGCCTCACTCGTCCACCAGATAGGAGGATCTTAAGAATATCTATCTCATGAAGCTGTTAAGAGAATTAAATGGATCATTCATGTGTACAACTTAGACAATTACCTGGTACAACAAGACTACTCATTACATGTTAGCTGTTAATTAGATTTTAACCAAATTATGCTCCAGTATTCTTGCCTGGGGAAATTCCATGGACAGAGGAACCTGGCAGGCTACAGTCTGTGGGGCTACAAAGCATCAGATGCAACTGACCACACATTGACCCACTACTGAGGGGAGTACTTCTTCCCTTCTAGGAACTCTACTCATAGGGTATCCTGGTACTCATTACATGTTAGCTGTTAATTATATTTTAATCAAAATAATATCATCCTAGTCTGTAAATCTACCCCCACCACATAAAAGGATCTGAGCAATAAAATAAATGAGATTGACCTCATTGTTCTCAAAAAATTTAGACCACCCCAATTTTGATAAACTAAAACATCTCACATTATATTAAATATAAAAATTTGTATTATCAAAAATAGGATTTTCACAACTCTCCCTGAGATAAAATTGCAATTTAATATAGAATTTGCTGCATCTCAACAACAGATTTCCCCTCTCCCTATATGCTGGTACTTCCTCCCTCCCCTTCACCATCACCCTTGAGAATCTCTGATCTGATTAACAGTTAGAGATGGAACCTGGGAGCAGACTACACCTCCTTCACCAGCTCATGGAATAGTTCCTTCATCTCAGAATCTTGGGTCCCTTTTCTTTTTTTTTCTCACTCAGATCACTCAGTTATCAATCACTGCCATCTCCTCTTCCTGCTCAGAATCTGGTTTTAAATGCTGACCATATGCAAGTCAGATAGAACATTTCAAAAAAAGAAGATTTCAGAAATGAAGTGAGACTTCTGAAGTGGGCTTGGTTCTTAACTGTAACCTGGATCTCTAGGGGGCACAGTGGTAAAGAATCTGCCTCCAATGCAGTAGATGTGGGTTTGGTCCCTGGGTCGAGAAGATCCCCTAGACTAGGAAATGGCAACCCACTCCAGTATTCTTGCCTGGGTAATTCCATGCACAGAGGAGCCTGGTGGGCTACAGTCCCTGGGGTCACCAAGAGTCAGACATGACTGAGCGACTGAGCATGCACAGGTTTCCTCAGCCACGTGGGGCTGGGGGCAGGGCTTATAATAGAGTTTAACAATAGTAAACAGTATTAACACACCGGTTCTCTACCACAGAGTCGAGGAAGTTTCAGTTTCCCACAGACGCCTCCCTAGAAGCTCACAAAGTTCCAGGGGGTCCCCTGTGCTCTCTTGTCTTGTTTTTTCCTCCCGCTTCTGTATTTGGCCTCACGCTCTCCCTCACTGCTAGCATTCGCACTTTCACTCTCCAATCTGGCGGCTTGAGACTCAGTCTACTCAGCTTCCCAGGACTGAACACCCGGCCCCTTCCACGGGCCAGCATCATCCTGCAGTCTCCTCTCTCAGGTGTGAAGAAACTCCACCCCACACATGCCCGGGTTCAATCCTCTTTATAGCTTACAACGCGTTGCTGTTGGAGGCTCTTGGTGACTCACAGAATCTGCTGCTTTTAATTTTGGTTGTTGGTTGGTGTTTTAAACAGCATTTTCACTTTAAGTCTTTGCTATAAATCCCTGAGTGTGAGGGCAATCTGAGCATTCCTGTGATCATACGTGTGTACTCACAAATGACCTGTCTCCTCTTTTTGGATGGTTCTACAGAATCCCTGAGCAAAACTTGGGTATTTTTACTTGGCCCAGGGTGTAATTCTTTCTCTGAGTCTCCTCTGCCCCTGGAGCAATTAGGTTCCAGAATCCTAGGAGAATGTATGCAGGAAGTCCTAGGTATGAGGCTGCAGGTACACAATTTAGATTTTTCTTTGTGTTTTCTGTTTTGTAAAGTATAGGCTTTTTAGATAAGTAATAAGATTTGAGGAGAATATTCGAAGTGGTTAATTTAATTCTTTTTGCATTTCTTTCTAAACGTGATTAGTTAAAATGATACAAGTAATTCTCAAATGTTGTTGCTGTTTAGTTGGTAAGTCCTGTCTGACTCTATTTTTGACCCCATGGACTATAGACTGCCAGGCTCCTCTGTCCATGGGATTCTCCAGGCAAGAGAATCTACCGGAGCGGTTTGCTATTTCCTTCTTCAGGGGATCTTCCTGACCCAGGGATCAAAGCCACATCTCCTGCATTGGCAGGTGGATTCTTTACCACTGAGCCACCAGTTCTAAGTTGCTTCAATAGTGTCTGCCTCTGTGCAACCCCAGGACTGCAGCCTGCCAGGCTCCTCTGTCCATGGGATTCTCCAGGCAAGAATACTGGAGTAAGTTGCCCTGTCCTCCTCCAGTGGATCTTACCAACTCAGGGATTGAACCCAGGTCTCCAGCATTGCAGGTGGATTCTTTACCAGCTGAGCCACAGGGGAAGCCCAGGAAGCCCAAGCTGCTGCTGCTGCTAAGTCATTTCAGTCATGTCCGACTCTGTGCGACCCTATAGACGGCAGCCCACCAGGCTCTGCCGTCCCTGGGGTTCTCCAGGCAAGAACACTGGAAATGGGTTGCCATTTCCTTCTCCAATGCATGAAAGTAAAAAGTCAAAGTGAAGTTGCTCAGTCGTGTCTGACTCTTAGTGACCTCATGGACTGCAGCCCACCAGGCTCCTCGGTCCATGGGATTCTCCAGGCAAGAGTACTGTCCATACACCTTGTCAAAAACTCAAATGGTTTAGAGGTATATGAGTCAAGTGTGGTAACCTCCCTCCCTCCATTTCCCCCAGTAAACTTTTTTCTCTAGTTGTAACTGCTTTTGAACTGTGGTGTTGGAGAAGACTCTTGAGAGTCCCTTGGACTGCAAAGAGATCCAACCAGTCCATTCTGAAGGAGATCAGCCCTGGGATTTCTTTGGAAGGAATGATGCTAAAGCTGAAACTCCAGTACTTTGGCCACCTCATGCAAAGAGTTGACTCATTGGAAAAGACTCTGATGCTGGAAGGGATTGGGGGCAGGAGGAGAAGGGGACGACAGAGGATGAGATGGCTGGATGGCATCACCGACTCGATGGACGTGAGTCTGGGTGAACTCCGGGAGTTGGTGATAGACAGGGAGGCCTGGCGAGCTGTGATTCATGGGGTCGCAAAGAGTCGGACACGACTGAGCGACTGAACTGAACTGAACACTGTTGCATAACTCAAGACACAAAGCATTTGCATACATCAGTTCAGTCAGTTCAGTTGCTCGGTCGTGTCCGATTCTTTGCGACCCCATGAATCACAGCACACCAGGCCTCCCTGTCCATCACTAACTCCCAGAGTTCACTCAACCTACGTCCATCAAGTCGGTGATGCCATCCAGCCATCTCATCCTCTGTCGTCCCCTTCTCCTCCTGCCCTCAATCCCTCCCAGCATCAGGGTCATGGGTAAATACAGAAACACTTGTGGCATTTATTTTTCTTAATGTAATCAGAGTATTGTGATATTTTGTGCAGTTCTCCTAACCCCTCTAAAAGTATGTCTTAGAAAGCTCTCTTTGTTGGAATATATAAACATATCTCATTCTTTTTAATTGCTGTGTATATTCCATAGTAAGACTACACTGTCACACATTCAACTGTTCTCTATTGAGAAACATGGAGGATGTTTCTGTTTGCTATAATAAGCAATTCCAAAGTGACATTTTTTCTAAAAATATATATATTTAATTTTGTGAACGAGCATGCACTTAAGATAGATATTTCATACTGGAATTGTTGAATTTAAATATTGATAGAAGCGGTTAGACTGACTTTTCCATTTACTTTCCCCCAACAGTGAGTCTAATTAAAGCCTATCGACTGAGTCTCCGAGTATGATTAGGGGATCACCAGGATTTTGCATAAACAAACAAAGAGAGATTTTGGCAGATCTTCCAGAGTACAGTGAACCCCTTGGGTATTGAAAGCAATCCTTCATTTCCAGGGTCGCAGAGTCTGCTCCAGAAGATGATGGAGACCAGGCTTTGCACACTTGTGGTTTCTGAGGTAGACATCTCCTTTCATGTCTGTGAGGCTTCCTTCATAATGCTATGTTTTATTAATAAAACTTTCAAAGCACATTTCATCGCCTCAGCAACAGTTTGTGTTCTCTGTGTGGTTACAGCTGTCAGTAGGTCAGCTGTAATGATCTGGCCTAGACGGTACAGAAACAACCCTTTCCCTTCTCCTTAATAACTCAGGGGGGAGACACTGAAACCAATTTTTAACCCTAAAAATAATTCTCTTAGACTTTTCCAGATCTTCCTTAGAAAGAGAGAACTGCTAAATTCTTAGCTTTTCTCCAGTGAATAGCTTCATTATTGTTCAGTGTTTAAGGAATAACATTGACAGCTGGTGTTCTGTGCTGCGAGCCCCTGCTAACCATCCTGTGCTCTCGTGTCCCTGCAACAGCCCGAGCTCTCAGCTTTGCAGGACACTCCATTGCCGGGAGCAGGAGCTCCGCCCGTGGCAAAAGTCATGAGGAAGGAGGCTCGGCACACGCAAAGGCGGGATCGAGCCTCAGGAGTCCCCTTGGAAATTCTCGAGCATCTACCCCCCAAACCAGAGTCTGCCTACTTTCTGCTTTGTGCTCTCACCTACACCTCTGACTTTACGGGGGGGTGTCCCCCACTACCTCTCTCTGAAAAAAAAAAAAAAGAGTTAACTTACAGCTCCAGTTAATAAAGTTCCTGGGTGTGATAGTGTTTCAACCTACAAACTCCTTTGGAAGTCCTCTAGCCTGCCTGAATAGGTTTTTCCAGCCACATGTGATTGCTCAGAGCCTCCCAACTGTGAGAGGTATGAGATGTTCTAAACTATCTAAATACAGATTCCTTTGAGCAGTTAAAAGATTGATTAGAAATTGTATTGGTGAAGGGTTTTTCACTTGTTGGGCCAATGTTTGCTGCTAAGTTTCCATATCCCTTACCTGCTGCGTCCCTGGCAGTGTATTGATTAATATAATTGGTGTAAGTAGTAGCTTTAATGTTTGTAACCTTGGACCCGTGAGTTAATTCTTTTTCTTGTTATAGCCCACCACACCTTTGCCCTATAGGAATGCAACTTTATCTAATGCTTTTGGAGGGTGGCACCTGACTAATCACCTTTAGAGAAAAATAAGTTTTCTGAAGAAAGGGTCTTAAAATGTTAACAGGCTTCTGGGCCAGAAGATGATGCAAATCACCTAAACTTTTGCATATGATAAGTTTGCAGGAAGCCTGGCTTACTGCATGACTCTACCCTTTCCCCCATTATCCTCTATGCATAACTTAAGGTATAAAAACTACTTTGGAAAATAAAGTGCGGGCCTTGTTCATGGAAACTTGGTCTCCCCATGTCGTTCTTTCTCTCACCTTCCAGCCTCTTTTCTCCACTGAATTTCCTCACTGAGCTATCCTTATTTAACCACTCTTTATATCCTTAATTAACATTTAATTAAGCAATTGTTTCCTGATCCTCGCCGATGCCATCCCCGCTTCGAATTCCCTGGATCCACCAGGGCTGGACCCCGGCACTCCATCTCTCTTTTGAGCTGGGAATTAAAGTGCCATGTGTTCAGCTGTGTCTGACTCCCTACAACCCCATGGACTGTAGCCCACCAGGGTCTTCTGTCCATGGGATTTCCCAGGCAAGAATATTGGAGTGGGCTACCATTTTCTTCTCCAGGGGATTTTCCTGACCCACGGATCGAACCTGTGTTTCTTGTGTCTCCTGCATTGGCAGGCAGATTCTTTACCACTGAGCCACCAGGAAGCCCAATTTCTGCTATACAGCAAAGCGATTACATAACACACATATACATTCTGTTCCATATCCTTTTCCATTAGGGTTTATCACAGGATATTGAATATTGTTCCCTGTGCTATTCAGTAGGACCTTGTTGTTTATCGATTCTATCTAGTATAATAGCTTGCATCTGCTAAACCCAAACTCCCAATCCATCTCTCCCCAACACTTCATGCCCTTAGCAACCACAAGTCTGTTCTGTATATCTGTGAGTTTGTATTGTAGATAGGTTCATTTTTGTCATATTTTAGATTCCATATATAAGTGATATTATATGGTATTTGTTTTTCTCTGACTTCACTTAGTAGGATAATCTCTAGGTCCATCTGTGTTGCTACAAATGAAAATTCTTTAGTCTTATGGCTCCTTATTACTAAATTATCTGTAGTGGGTGAAAAAAGCTGTGGAAAATTAACACATGTTCTCCATATTACGTGAAGTAAAGTGGTAATGGGGAGGGAGAAATGGCTGCAAAAATATTTGGAGTTTAGATATTTTAGATTCATGAAGCAGCAAATATAACAGTTAATATGATTAACAAGAGGATATCATCTTATCGAGCTCTTGCTAGTTGCAGTAATTGCTTCTTTTTAATCCCCATGACAAATCTGTGAAGAAATGTCATTTCTTCATCCTAAGATGTGGAGACTGAGGCTCAAAGAAGAGAAATGACATGCCCAGAATCTCATGATTCATAAGCAGTTGTGCAGGATTCAAATCTATATGTTTTGTTTTAAAATCTTTGCAGTTCTCATGATAGTGCAGTTTGCTCCAAATTTTAATTTCAAATAAGCAGTAAATAACTTTTTTATTATAAGTATGTCCCAAATATTTCACAGGGGAATGATTATACTGAAATTTAACTAGACAGTGTATATTTTTATTTATTTACTATATCTGGCACTATAAGACTCCCTAAGCACTATTAGGACCAAGAGCAGGGGTGGAGGACAGAAAAGGATAAAATCTCTCTTCCTCCTATCCATTGTTCCTTTTGTTATTTCTGTGCCCTCTTTATATCTCTTGCCCTGCTTCTCCCAAGATAGCATTACCCACATCTGGTGATGTTCTCACCTACACCCTAGATTCTGGTAATAATTTCTAGAGAGAATGTTTTCAGTGACCTATGTCCTAAATCAATGGGCCAACTTTGGACACCAAAGTTAAAGATTGCCAATCTTCTTTCAGATAATGCAAAGTCGATGTTCCTTAGTTTTTAGTTGTCAGATTTTAGCTTGGAAGTTACAAAAATTATTCTAAAGAGAGGACATGCAATGTCGTGGGGAGGCACCTATGTCCGATCCTGATTAGATTCAGAATTTGTTCTATGGGAGCTGTAAATCAACCAAAACTTGCTACCTCATAACAAGCACTGTTTGATTCTTGGCAGGATTTCAAAGATACCATCCTATTCTTGAGGATACGTTAAAGGCACTAAGAGACAGAGAAATATATTTGGAAATGATGCTTTTACAAAATTTGAGGACATCTATGTACACACAGCTGTACACCACCAGCATGATGTCAAGACTGGGACATTTTTAAATAGCGGCTCTGGATGTATAGAAATGGTGATGCCCTAGACTCATGCAGTCAGGCCAGGAATGTAATATATGTGTCAAACACAGTTGTTATTGAAGCTGTTCCTGTTTGGTGTTCACCTCAGGATGAAAGAAACCTTTGTGATCGCCTGGTTTCCGGCTGCTTTATCCTGGTAGCAGCTGAGGTGCAGGAGGTCCCAGGGACTCTGTGTCTACTCATGGTATCTTGGGGGTGACTGGGAGCATTGCTGTAGCCTTGTTTTTCTCCTTGGAGTGGAAGGCTGGGTGGCCAACACCCCTGCCAGTACCGAGCATGTTCCTCAGTGTGGGATTTGGTAAAGTAAATGAACTAAATAATTTTCTGGACACAGACTCTAGTTTTTGAGTGATAATAGTTGCTTCAATCCATCTTTCTATTTAAGAGTACTACCCCAGTCTACTCATGCTTCCTTAAGTTGTATCAGAATTCAGGATACATTCTAAAGGCATGTTCTCTGCTGAGAAATGCTCTGAAAGTGGGGTTCTATAATGAACATCATTCAGAAAGATGACAAAGATGACAAATACTGTACTGTAAACTCTTTATCTCAGAATCTGGAATAAATGAACCCACTATTGTAATCAGTAAAATGTAGTATTTAATAGTATTCAAATGTTAATCTGGGGAGAAATTTTAAAAAAATTAGTGAAAGGATTTTTTTTCTATAACTTTCCTTTTCACTTCCAATCCCTTACTTTCTCTGATTTTTTTTTTTTTATTAAATCCAACTTTTTTGCTACCATATTTGAACAGAGCTTAGTCTTATTCCTGCCAAAGTTCTAACTTAAAGTGAAAAGCTGGCAGCTTCTGTAGATTGTTCTTTCTTATTTTTTAATTGTAGGTATTGCCTCATTGAATTTTGGCTTTTAATTTTGTTTCTTTTCAGCTGTGCTGGGTCTTCGTTGCTGCACAAGGGCTTTCTCTAGTTGTGGCGAGCACGTGCTACTCTTAGTTACGGCGTGACGTCTTCTCACTGTGGTGGCGTCTCTTGTGGCGGAGCATGGGCTGTAGGAGTGCATGCTTTCGGTGGTTGCAGCTTGAGACTCAGTGGTTGCGACTCTCAGGCTCTAGAGCACAGGCTCAACAGTTGCGGCTCATGGGCTTAGTTGCTCCGTGGCACGTGGGATCTTCCCGGACGAGGGATCAAACCTGTGTCTTTTGCATTGGTAGGCAGATCTTTACCACTGGGCCACCAGTCAAGCCCTGTAGATTGTTTTTAAGAGTACTTTTTAAAGTTTAATTTTTTTAGCGTACAGTTTCAGGTCTACAGCAAAGTGATTCAATTATACACATACGTATATTCATTCTTTCCAGATTTTTTCCCATATAGGTTATTACAGATTATTGACTAGAGTTCCCAGTGCTATACAGTAGATCCTTGTTGATAATCTATTTTATATATAGTAATATATATATGTTAATCCCAAACTCTTAATATATCTCTCCCTCTCCTTCCCCTTTGGTAACCATAACTTTTTGTTTTTTGAAGTCTGTGAGTCGGTTTCTGTTTTGTAAATATGTTCATTTGTATCATTTGTTTAGATTCCATATGTAAATGATATCATATGATATCCTAATTTTGCCAGCCTTTCCTAATTGTCTCCAAATTTTTTAAATTAATATAACAAATGCTGTATATTTAAACTATGCTTATAGGACTATTTTCAATTAAATTTGTAATATTTCATCCTAATTGTTGCGGCAAGAATGCACATGTAGTTGCTCTAAAAATAGACCTAGAGTCAATCCCACCTTTGTCACTTACCATCTGTGGCAGGTTATATTTTCCCAGATGGCCACAGCAGTTCTGTCCCTCATGCTCTTATAAGGGGCTATTGACTCCACTCAAGGTGGGAGGGGGCCATATTTTGCCCCTTGAACCTGGATAGGTCTTTAATTATTATAGAAGTAAAATTATATGACTCCCAAGACTAGGTCTTAAAAGGTATACGTGAACTATTACACAGCAATAAAAGGAACTAACTGTTGATGCCTGCACAATTGGATGGATCTAAAGGGCGTTATGTGTAGTGAAAAAAGTCAGTCTTAAAAGAGTACACACTATACAATTCCATTTATGTAACGTTCTTGAAATGATCAAACTATTGAGTTGAAGAGCAGGTGAGCTGTTGTCAAAGGACAGGTAAGTGGGTGTAACTATAAAAAAATAGCACAAGTTGTTCTTGATGGACCAGTTTGGTATGTTGATTGTGCTGACAATTATATGAATCTTAACATGGAATCAAATGACACAGAATGTACATCCGTGCACACACACACACACATGCACAAATGAGTGCACGTAACAACTGGTGAAATGGATTAAATTCATAGTCTAGTTAATTGTGGTTTTAATTTCCTGGTGATGATATTGGTCTATAGTTATAAAAGATCACTATGGGGAAGCTGAGAGATGGGTTCACGAAACTTTACTACTATATTTGCAACTTCCTGTTAGTCTAAACTCAATATAAGAAGTTTTTGTTTTTTTTTTAAAGGCAGTACAGCTTTTATTTATCTTCTCAGGATGTTTGTCTTTGGAGCCCAGCTGCAATGACATGGGAATGTCTAGGCCACATGAAGAGGTCATCTGTGGGTTTCTGTGTGACAGCCCCATATGGGATCCTAGCAACAGACACATGAGTGGAGAAACAGCCACACCTGCCATCTGACTGTAACCACATGGGAGACCCCAGGTGAGAATCGCTAAGAACTGCCCAGCTGAGCCCAGTCAACTTGTAGCCAAGTAACAGTGAAGTAATCTTATTGTTTTAAGCCACAAAGTTTTGAAATAATTCATTAGGCAACCAAAGATGACCAGAACACCATCAATGTGATCCGTGCACCTCTGTGCGCCAGGTTTTTAATTTATTTATGAAAAAATAATAGTGCCTGTATCAGTTTATTGCAAGCATGAAACAAGTAATCAAACAAAGCAGCTAGGGCACTGCCCATATGAGATAAATGTTAGCTCCCATTATTATTACTGCATAGCCAAACTATAATAAAAGAATAATTAAGATGAAATAGCCCATTTAGCTCTGGGTCCTTTACAAAGTGACACTAAATGACATCCCCTCTTGTCCCTAGAGATTGAGAGCAAGCCGCAAGAACTTGGCGATAGAATGGCTTCTATCTTGAGCACATCCTTAAATGACCTCTACCTTCTGGTTTCCCTGTGGGGTAAATGTACATTCTAAAAATAAATGCTGGTTCTGTTAAGTTACCCCCTCTCCCTTAACCCCAGAGGGAGTAACTTTTTTCTTCTATATGGGTTAAAAGTATTGGTGGATGCTAATTCGCTTCTTGGAACATTCTTTTATGGAAAATGTCTGTTGCTTGAACAACATTTGAGCTAGTTGGAATCCCATTTTGTAATACCCAGCATTATAAAAGGCCTTCTCCCTTTCCCCAATTTAACCACAGAGTGTGCTAAGTCAAAGTATCTTTAAAGCCCCCTTTTCACTTCACAATTTTAAAAAATTACAATTTTTTATATTATAAAAATTATATATATATATATATACACACACACACATATAAAATAGGAAAAAACTCTATTCCTTCCTCCTGACCACATAGTTATTGTCTCCATGGGTCGGGGCAGCAGACCACTTTAGAAGGAAGAACTGGCATAAAGGGAAGCCAAATTGATGAGGAAGATTGTGGAGCCCTGAGGCCACTCCCAGAGAGTCTGAATTTCCTTCAAGGGTTAGTGCCAGGTTGGAAACCAAGGAGGGGTCGTTTCACCCCGAAGTGCTGACTGCAGCTGCCTGGCAGGGCAGGGTTGTGCTGAGGCAGTAGAGGCCCTCAGGCAACATCTGGAAAAATACCTGGGACTTCAGACTTTGGAAAATGCCAAATCAGTAACCCTTAGGTTTTAGTCCTTGCCCGTGATCTGTGTGGGTTTTTTTTGCATGTTGCCCTGGAATCAGGATCCACTATGATGATCTCAGTCCCGTCAACCTTGTCAATAATATTTAAACCCTAGAAATAAAGAAGAAAATGAGGAAAACAAAACAAAACTGATGTGTGGGACTGGAAGAGGGAGGGCATTGCTGGGGAAAGCAGAGGGGTACACACACACACACAGAGAAGAGTGCTGGGGAAAACAGAAGGCTAAACACACATGCAGAGATGACGGAACAGTTTCTGCATCATCAATTTGTTTATCTGAGTTATCCCAAACACATTAAAATATAGCCTGAGCTACATTCCCCTGCTGCGGCTGTGACAGCGTCATGGTAGCCTATTTCCTGACATAGTTGTGATTAATGGCCTAATTAATCTAATACTATAAACCAACGATATACTTCAGTTAAAAAAAAGGACTTTATTGCTAATTTGATGCCCTTTATTTTGTTCCCTTACTGATAATGGTTTTACGGCCTTCGTTCAAGGTGATTCTTAATCATTGATAGCAAGGTATTTCAGTTCAGAAGGTAGGAATGTGATGTCTCATACAAATGAGTAAAATATTTATTTAAATGTTTAAGACCGTAGGAGGCCTTTTAGGGTATACTTGTCAGGAGTTGTCAGTGATAGTTTTTCATTCACCTGGATCGCCTTCTTTAACATGAAGCTGAATGCCTATATCCCTTTCTACCTGAATTAGCTTTTCCTCTGACTTCCTTTGACACTGACCTCCCGTCTGTCCCTTCTTTTTCATTCTCCCTGCTTCCTAAATGTGGCGATCATTGACCACCTACTGTTCTTATTTTGTTTTTGCTATTTTTTCTTAGAGTGTCTATTTTTAAGACTTCAACTACTGTGCATATCTCTAGCCCTGTCTTCAATCCTTCATCGTTAGATGCTGCTAGGAATTCTCCAGCCAGGTGTTCTGCCTATCTCAAATTCATTGTGTCTATAAATGAACTCATCTTTAGCTTGGAACCAGCTAAATCTTCTTGGGACTTCCCTATTTTTGACTGTGGTCTGTTAATGATTCACTCACCTAGACTCCAGAAGAAGGATCTTTAAAATGCATTTTCTTTTGTTTATTTTGAAAGTGAAATCTCTGCTGAGTGGATGATGAGGAAATTAAGATTCTGTCATTCCAAATATGTGTGAAACAGCTTTTACCAATATAGATGTTTTACTGAATATTTTAGCAGTTAACTCTAAAAACCAAGTTGATAAAGATATTAAATGAAATAGATGGTACAGAGCTCTATACTATGCTTACTTGTATTTTTTCCTAACATGTTTACCATAGACATGAAACAAGTGTGATAGATATAAATACATATAGAGTTAATAGCTCGGGCTTCTGTTGTGGCTCAGCTGGTAAAGAATCCGCCTGCAATGCAGGAGACCTGGGTTTGATACCTGGTTTGGGAAAATCCCCTGAAGAAGGGAAAGGCTACCCACTCCAGTATTCTGGCCTGGAGAATTCCATGAACTGTATAGACCATGGGGTCACAAAGAGTCGGACATGTGACTCTTTGTCGGTTCACTTTCACTTGAAGAAGCCAGTGAAAGAAAACACACGGGATTAGCTGCATAAAAGACAAACTATGGGCTTGATTCCTATTATGCTATTTATAGGCAAAATAGTTAGTGACCTGCTATTTCTGAAGGGTGACTGACACTTAATGGAATTAAAATAACCATCTGCAAACTATTTCAAGTGGAAAAGCTTATGTCTCCTTGACTCCAAGAAGATTTCACAGGATGCCTTATTTCTTATGGGAGGCATTGAAAGCATTCCACACATGGTTGAGAATCCAAAAATGGTTTAATGCCCATGTACAATGCAGATGATAAGGTCTGAATACCCTTCTACATACAAAATCAGTCATGAGTCCATTGCTGGAGACTTTGAGAAAAGTATGAGCTTAAGCCACTTCCTAAAAGAGAACTAGATGAGAAATAAATGTATGAGTAGGAAAATTCCATCCTCTGATGATTAAGATACATCAGCTGGGAGTTTGCAAAGTAGTCACATCAAGCCTGATGCTTTTCCAGGAATTGTCTGAGGAAATAGGACTTGTATCACTGAATCAGGTGAGTTAGTCACAACTTGGCAAAAGGGCAAGGATTAAAGCACTTATTATACAGATAAAGATGTTGCTTATCTTACCATAGCGTTAGGACGTTTGAAGAATGTACTCAGGGAAATAAACACAAGTTAAGGCCAAATAAATTCTGAAAGTCACTCCCATTATAGCTGTAAGGAAACTCACTAAAACACTGTAACAAACCCAATGACTCAAAACCCAGTCTAAGACTTCCCTGGTGGTCCAGTGGATAAGAATTCACCTGCCAGTGCAGGGGATGTGGGTTCTATCCCCACATCCTGGGAAGATCCCACATGCTGCCGGGCAGCTAAGCCCTGCGCACTGCAACTACTGAGGCTTGCTCCCTTTAGAGTTCGCAAGTCACAAGAGAAGCCACAGCATGAGAAGCCCAACACTGCAACTAGAAAAAGCTTGCTTCCAGCAATGAAGATCTAGTGCAGCCAAAACAAAAAAACAAAAAAACAAAAAACAAATCCAAAACCAAAAACCCAGCCCTCCAGGTACATTCAAGTATCTGGTATAACCTGAACTGTAAGAGAAGTATCCTAATCTAGAGGCTGTGGGTCTTATGAGACACTGATATCAAAGAGAGTGTCAGTATTAGAGGATATACTTCATCTATTTGTTGGATGAATTGTGTTCAAAGATGTAAGAAAACAGAAAAAAAAAAAACCCCGCATATAAATAAGTTGATACAGATGGGAAAAAAAAGAATTAAAACTTTGGCTCAGGTCCAACTTGTAGGTTTCATGGACTAGTACAAGACTGCGGTAATTAATTTGCAGCAAGCGAGTCACCAACAGGTAGCCTCTCTCAAACAATAAAAATAGAAACATGAAAAGTAAACTCATTGAGTAATTCTAGAGAAGGCGATGGCACCCCACTCCAGTACTCTTGCCTGGAAAATCCCATAGATGGAGGAGCCTGGTGGGCTACAGTCCATGGGGTCGCTAGGAGTCTGACATGACTGAACAACTTCACTTTCACTTTTCACTTTCATGCACTGGAGAAGGAAATGGCAACCCACTCCAGTGTTCTTGCCTGGAGAATCCCAGGGAAGGGGGAGCCTGGTGGGCTGCAGTCTATGGGGTTGCACAGAGTCGGACACGACTGAAGTGACTTAGCAGCAGCAGTAAATGGAGCATCTGTAACCAGAAAATCTGGAAACTTTTAAATAGGTGAGAGTAGCTCTATAATATTAGAATCAAAGTTTTCAGGTTCTATCACATAAATACTTTGGAATTTACATAGGAAATTCATAATATCTAAATCTTACAAGAAATGCCTTGCTTCCTACTTCCTATTCCAAGGAAAAGAGAAGACAAGCAATTACCACCTGAACCAAATGAACAAAGCTAACTTCACCAGTTTGGGGATAAACCAGTATCATATGCCCTTTCCCCACTTTTCCATTACTATACCCTGAGGAAACTGTATCCCTTCAATGGTATTTCTGCCTAAAATGCAAAACTTGAATCTAATTGCAAGGAGACATCATTGTTGCTGTTTAGTTGCTGAGTCCTATCTGACTCCTTTCTGACCCCATGGACTGTAGCCCACCAGGCTCCTCTGTCCATGGGATTTCCCAGGCAAGAACACTAGAGTGGGTTGCCGTTTTCTTCCCCAGGTGATCTTTCCAAGTATCAGACCTGTATTTCTTACAGTTCCTTCATTGGCAGGCCGGTTCTTTACCACTGAAAAACCTGGGAAGCCCAAGGAAATATTGCTGCTGCTAAGTCGCTTCATTCGTGTCCGACTCTGTGCGACCCCATGACGGCAGCCCATCAGGCTCCCCCGCCCCTGGGATTTTCCAGGCAAGAACACTGCAGCGGGTTGCCATTTCCTTCTCCAATGCATGAAAGTGAAAAGCGAAAGTGAAGTCGCTCAGTCATGTCTGACTCTTAGCGACCCCATGGACTGCAGCCTACCAGGCTCCTCCATCCATGGGATTTTCCAGGCAAGAGTACTGGAGTGGGGTGACATTGCCTTCTCCGAAGGAAATATTAGACAAACTCAAATGGAGGGACTATCTACGAAATATAATACTCTTAGAAAACTGCCAAGTTATAGGAAAAAAAGAAAGGTTTAGGAACTGTTTCAGACAAAAGGAGACTTAAGAGATCAGACAGCAAACTACAATGTGTGATCCTGGATTGATTCCTGGAGGAAAAATTGTAAAGATAACTGGAACAGTTGTTGAAATTTAAATAAGGATTATGCTGTATTAATACTAAATTTCCTGATTTTGATCATCACATTGCAATTATATAAGTGAATGTCCTTGTTCTTCTTAGGAAATACACACTGGATTACTTAAGGATAGAGGGGCACAAATCTTCATATTACATTGAAATGGTTCAGAAAGAAGTGTGTGTGTTGTGTATGGAGAAAGATGAAATAAAAAATAGTACAAAAGTAAGAATTTGGTAAAGGATTATGGGATTTCTTCATACCAGTCTTATAATTTTTCTGCAAATTTGCAGTATCAAATTAAGTTACAAATCATGCTATGTCTGCAAAATTCAATTTTTTCAGAATTTGAGAAACCATCTAAATTCAGAGCTGTTCAGATACATTGTTTCAGAGGAATTGGCAATTTGAATTTTATATTTGCCCTAGTATTAAAAACAGGGACTATGAAACCAAAGTATAAAAGTGATAAAAGTATACTTTTATCAGTGTCTATATAAATATTCAAAGTCTTCCTTAATATTTTTTATACTGGTTTCTAATCTTGTCTCCTCACAGGTTGAGAGATAAGACCCCTATTTGGGGGACATTGTTATTGCATATTCAATGGAGGTGGGAAATCACTTGTCTGAAGTGTCTTAGAAAGACTATATCAGACAATAATACAGGGAGCTGTGATTCTTTTTTTTTAAAGTCTTCTATTGAATTTGCTACAATATTGTTTCTGTTTCTTTCATGTTTTGGATTTTTAGCCAGTGGTATGTAGGATCTTAGCTCCCTGACCAGAGATTGACCCGTCCACTCCCCAACCAAGGTGCACTGGGCATTGGAAGGTGAAGTCTTGACCACTGGATAACCAGCAAAGTCCCTGGGAGCTGATTCTAATTTAGATCTTATATATTTTCAGGTAAAAATCCTAAGAAACAGTATTTGTGATACAGAGAATTTTGAA
Organism: Bubalus bubalis; assembly: GCF_019923935.1. NCBI lineage: Eukaryota > Metazoa > Chordata > Mammalia > Artiodactyla > Bovidae > Bubalus > Bubalus bubalis. Next base: position 148,691,940 of record NC_059158.1, read on the forward strand.
CTCTCACCTCTCTCACAGATCTTGCTGTTTTTACACTGCTGCTGCTGCTTCTAAGTCGCTTCAGTTGTGTCCGACTCTGTGCGACCCCACAGACAGCAGCCCACCAGGCTCCCCCGTCCCTGGGATTCTCCAGGCAACAACACTGGAGTGGGTTGCCATTTCCTCCTCCAATGCATGAAAGTGAAAAGTGAAAGTGAAGTCGCTCAGTCATGTCCAACTCTTAGCGAGCCCATGGACTGCAGCCTACCAGGCTCCTCCGTCCATGGGATTTTCCAGGCAAGAGTACTGGAGTGGGATGCCATTGCCTTACACTAAGCACGTTATTTTCCAGGCCAATTCTGATCCTCTAAGTTACAAAATAAACAATTAGCCTCTGGATGTATTGGTCAGCATCTGATCATTTGATGATTTTAGAACACTAACTGGTTCTTGGCCCAATGCTAACCCTGACATTGTTGTTCAGAATGGGGTTTGGTACCACCAACCAACACTCATCTGATTGGCTCCCAGGATGTGTGAGTGCTGGAGGGACTATTTATGATCAACCAATCCAATGCCACCCTTTTGTTTAATGGAATGCTTTCTCTTTCCATCCAAACCTGAACATGTGTTGGGACAGGAGAGAGCCCCAGCTTAGCTATAAGGATTCCTTGATGCCAGGTCAAAATGGCTGCTGATGTACTTTGTCAGCTTGATCAAAATGCCCAATTTCCTTCTCCAAAATACAGAAAATGATGTGGAGCAGGCTTTGTCCAGGTCTGTAGAGCTGAAAGCTTGGGAAATGTCTTTGACTGTTTCTTCCCCCAACACCCACATTTCTTGGGAGCCCCCAATCCCCTCCTGTTCTACTTTCTTTTCTCAGGATCCACCCCACTCTCTTTACTTTCAGTGCCATTATCCCAATTGAGATCTTCGTCTTTTCACCTTGTAACTGGTCTTCTTTCCTCAATTGTGCTCATCACACCCTGCCTCATTCCACTACTATGCATTCTTCACAAAAAGTGTCCAAAGTGTTATTTTTTTAAATGAAAATATGATCATGTCCCTCCCTTAAGTTTTCACTGGCTCCCTATTAACTTATATGCTAATAATACTAAACTCCTCAGCATACACACAGACTCAATTCCCTAATATTCCCTATTGTTCCCTTTTTGTTCGATCTTTGGTGTTCTTTCCCTCTCTCTGTAGAATCCACATCTTACTATCTGTTTACCTAACCATTTCCCCCCACAGTAAACTCCTTGAGGGCAGAGACTTTTTTTAAAACCAAATTCCTATGGCTAGGATCTAGCAGGGTTCTGGGTACCTACAATACAGTCGATAAATAAAAACTCAGGAGACTAGTTCATTAGCAGTGAATTTTAATTAAAATCGATAGTTTAGATGAAGAACAGGACTAGAATAGTGTTTACAATCAACTTCTGAAAAATCACATTTATATAAAGGAAATAAAAGAGGCCAGCAGAGGTCCAAAAAAAAGGTGCAGCTTGTATTATTGCACTTGGATGAAACATGCTGTTCAAGGTTGCAAAATACTTAGGCCACACAAGGCCAGGAGGAGGAGACAAACACAGAGGACAACCCCCACCCCACCACCATCCAGGTAGTATTTCTTCTGGATTCTCCAGGGAGCTCAAAAATATTTAGTATTTTTAAAAGATTCAACTAGAGCTCTTAACAAAGATGAGTCTTCAACACGTTTTAGTTACGGCCATGCTCTTCATTTCAAATCATATGCAAGTCTAACATGCAGCTTCTACTGCAGATAATGAGATATCTGTTACATTAGAATGATCCATGGCCCCAGGCCATGGAAAGCGGGAAAAGGAATGAATCTCTACTTTATACAATTTCAGGGAATAATACCATGGCTATAGTTTATCCTTTTGAGCACTGTTCATTTTGGTCATTGATCTCAGCACATGAGAAAAAGTGACAGTGAGTACAAGTGGACATTAAAAATAATTCCTAGGCTATTAGTAGAAAATAAAATTTAAAAAAAAGTCCCCGGCCACGTTCACAAAGGTGGCATAACTGTATGCATAAGAAAAAGGCTGTAAACTTATAGAAAAGATAAACTCTGGCTTCTAAACAAATTACAAAATTGATTTTGCCTTTACCCTTGAGAGTTATAGAGAAAAATGTAAACCAGTAGACCCTAGTTACCAGAAAAAAAAATATCCTCCAAAGACAAGAAATGACCTTAAAGTTTGGCCTGGGCTAGTTTTAACTGTAGGTTCTCTCCGAGTTTATCCATGAACTCAAATGTATTCAAGTAGTCAGAACGTTGCACGCTAATAGAGGAAGGAAAAAAGAAGGAAATTTAGTTTGTCTTGATCTGGTAGCAGGTAGAGGAAAAGTCTGGAACATGCTACTTAAAGTAGCATTCTATTTATTTCTAGAAGAAAAGTGATTAATGTTAACAAGCTACAAGTTTATGGCCGATGACTGCATTTACTGTTCAAGGGGCTGACCCAGGCTACAGGCAGTCTGAGTGGAGCCAGGCCACACACACACACTCCCAGGGGTTCCTGGTCTTATAGCTTTAACAGTAAAACTGCCCCAGAGCTTCATTCAGACTAATGCCTGGGAGACTGAAATCATTCTATTTATTTCTCATTCTTCATTAAAATAACAGAACATATCCAGGTACAGTCATCTTTTTACTTATATCCCTACAAATTTTCACATGTCCTCAAACAAATAAACAAACAAAAAACCACTCTGGTGCTCTTATATTTACCTTTGTCTTTCTTAAAAAACAAAAGACAATGGACTGGCTCTCATAATCCTGATGACAGGTGCCTATCCAAGTAGGCTTAAAAGTAACACACTGATGGGAACATTTCAGACATTGCATTCTTGCTGAAAATTTAAAATAAGAAAGATGTAGTAATGGAGTATATCCCCATGATTGATGTATACTGACCCTAACAGAGATCTCTGAGGACCCACGAATGAGACATGGGATTGGTGTTAGATTTTAGTATCACTTCTTTTTTTAAAAATTTATTTTTTAATTGAAGGATAATTGCTTTACAGAATTTTATTGTTTTTTTAGTATCGTTTCTTGACATGAGCCATAGTAGCCAGCTTTGATTGAGGGAGGAAATCCCTGAATAGCAGCTAATTCAGCTGGGATACAGGCTTCCATGTTCTCAAAAAAGTCCTGGGCAAAACAATTATCTGACGGCCGGCTACAGATACTTAAGGGACTATACGCAACTGGACAACTTGTACCTGTGCTGCTTACTTTTCTTACTAAATTGAAGATAAAGAGGTGGAATAAAACAGGCTTGGAGGTCCCTTTGTTTCAAAATGTCTGTACTTTTGTTAAATTAAGCAGAACCTTGCCACCCAGTTGACTGCCAACTAGATCAGGGGTGAGCACACTACAGCTTGACTCATGAACTCAGTCCAGGCTGCAGCCTGGTTCTGTACACAGGGTTTGATTGGAACACTGCCACTCCCCTTAGTTCTTGTATCACCACTGACTGCTTTCCTGCCGTGGAGGCAAAGTTCAATACTTGCCATATGTTCCGTAAAGCCTGAAATGTTTATTATCTGACAGTTTACAGATAATGTCTCCTGACTCTTGAACCAGATGACAAATCATAATTCATGTAACTCCAGAAACCACTTGATGTTTTGAGCCCAGTGAGGATAAATGGTAATTTGACCACAGAGCTTACAGCATCTTATACTTACTTGGGTAAACCTTTAATACATGCAGCTAAGTCCTTGGTCATGAAGCCAGCCTCAATGGTCTCAATACAGACTTCTTCCAAAGCCTTTGCAAAAAAGCTGAGCTCTTTATTGTTATCAAGCTTAGCTCTGTGGGCTAAGCCTCTGGTCCAGGCAAAAATGGAAGCTGAAAGACAGGGGGAATAAAAAAAAAACCACAATTCAATCATGCTGATTAGAAATATTCCCAAGTCTTTGTTTGACAAAATAGAATATTTCTTTTGTTTAGGTGACTGATTTCATTGGATGCTATTCACATGAGCTGTAAGTTTCAGGAAATATTTTATCCAATAGAAACTTAAAAAAAAACCCTGCATTTTTGTAGAGGAAATGTTTTGGATTTTGTAGCTTTAAGAAAGCATATAGTCATGGTAGGGAACTTACTAATTTGGAATAGGTCACAACCTCTTTTATCTCATCTGTACTGGTCTCTTTTTCCAGGCTGTAATCTGTTTTTAAAGTACTGTCCTTGAGGACTTCCCTGGTGGTCCGGTGGTTAAGAATCCACCTGCCAATGCAGGGGATGTGGGTTCAATCCCTGGTCTGGGAGAATTTCACATGACATGGACACCTAAGCCTGTGTGCCACAACTACTGAGCCCATGCTCCAGAGCTCGTGCTCTGAAGCAAGAGGAGCCGCTACAATGAGAAGCCCACTGCTGCAACTAGAGAGTAGCCCCTACCTCTGCTACTAAAGAAAGACTGTGCACAGCACAAAGACCCAGCACAGCCAAAAATAAAAAATATTAATTAAAAAAAGTATTGTCCTTGAAATTTAGTTAGGGGTCTGTCAATGTGGCTTTAGATTCTCAGCCACATGTGATGTTTCACTGCAGCAAAAGAAAAGGAAAAGGAAAATGCTTGTTGATAACATTCTTCTCTGTAATATATATTCTCCCACAAAATGGAAAAGCATATATTGTGTATATTTTAAGAAACATATTAAAGCAGTTCTTATTGATAGGACAAATCAGCTGTTAGGTGATGGTTTTATACACAAAGCATTGGGCAGCCAAAGGAACACATGTTGGAGTCCCTTTGGAGATTTCTATTCTGGTTGGAAATCAATGCAGCAGCCAACACTATCTTACCAATGGGATTGGTGGATGTCTCCTGTCCTTTCTGGTACATTCGGTAGTGACGGGTTACAGTCCCGTGGGCAGCCTCTGCTTCTACTGTCTTGCCATCTGGACAAACCAGCACACTGGTCATCATGCCGAGAGAGCCATAACCTATGAGTGGCAGAACATGAAGGATGGGATTCAAGTGTAGGAAGAGCACTGGGTCTCCCAGAGAGGAAAGAAAAGGACTTCATCTTGACAGGACTCAGTGGACAAAATAAACATGGGTGCATGGAGTCATCACTCTTCTGCCTTTCAGAAAAGGCTGTGTTTTTCCTCACTTATTTACTTCAGAGGCACCTGCTCATGGTCTGACTGCCTGTATTCCACCCTAGTTCCATGACTTCCTAGCTACTGTGGCTCAGTTTCCTTACCTGTAAAATGGGTATAGCAGGGCTTCCCTGGTGGTACAGTGGATAAGAATCCACCTGCCAGTGTAAGAGAAGCAGGTTCAATCCCTGGCCCGGGAAGATCCCACGTGCTGAGGAGTAATTAAGTTCAAGTGTGCCAACTACTGAAGCCTGCACGCCCTAGAGCCTGTGCTCTGCAGCAACACAAGCCACCAGTGATAAGCCTCCACTCTCCACAACTAGACAAAGCCTGCGTGCAGCAATGAAGACCCAGCGTGGCCAAAAATAAAAATACATAAACAAATCTTTAAAAAAGGAGGGGGGGAGAATAGTAAAAACACCTACTTCATAGGGCTGTTGTGAGCATTAGATGTATATGCATATATTCATGACTATATATGAAAAGAAAACACATTCTTATTCCTTAGAATACTACCCTCCAGAGAATAAGAGTTCAGTATATTACTGTTATGCTCTTGTGCAGGTGCTCTGCAATTCTGGGAAAATAAAGATTCAGGAGCTGTTTCCAGCCACCAAGCTGCTCATAGGCTCACGCGGGACTGGGAAGAGAAAGCTGGTTCAAAGCAGACTAGGATGGATCCGAGCACATCCTACTCGCCCCTGCTCTCCTTTACAGCCTCACCAGACGATTCTGTTCTGTGGTTTTCTAGTCAGAGAACCGAATACCAACTTTTAAGTCCATGTGATTGACTTTCCTTCTTTTACTCATTTTTTCTTACATTCGGATTCAAAGACCACTTTTTGCCATTTTTGCTACCTCCCATAGTACCTGTGGAGTTAACAATGCAAATTAATAATAGGCTGCTACCTTTTTTTTTTTTTTGGTTTGAAAGTAAGGAAAAAAATCTTTATAAACTCTTTGAGTACAATTAGCAATTTCTGTACCGAATTAGCAGCTCCTTTCCTATGACTATAGGAAAGCTGTCTCTATAGGAGGTTTTCTGAGAGACTGTATTCTTGTATTTAAGGGCTTCCCTGGTGGTGCAGAGGTTAAAGTGTCTGCCTGCAATGTGGGAGACCTAGGTTCGATCCCTGGGTCGGGAAGATCCCCTGGAGAAGGAAATGGCAACCCACTCCAGTATTCTTGCCTGGAGAATCCCATGGACGGAGGAGTTTGGTGGGCTACAGGTCACGGGTCGCAAAGAGTCGGACACGACTGAGCAATTTCACTTTCATTTTCACTTTTCCTATCACTATGTTGGTATGAGGCTTCAGTAGAGGCTCAAATATTCACTGACTGGAGATGTCTGGGGCCATAACCATGGTGATAGTCTATCTATTTATCCATGAGACACTAGTTGGTACCACTGTCAAAACTGAGGACAGAAATAAAATGTTTGGTTTGAGTCCAAAGTAGTTCATGCCTCTAGAAAAGAATGCATGTGAGGAAGCTCTGCTGCCTTTTAATCTGCTATGCTGAGGTCACCTTTATCTGCAGGCACTGCCCAGACACAGAGTCTTGGTTCCAGGTATCTTATCAGTGCACGGCTGGACATGCACTGCAGCATTCTTGCTCTGAAGTCCTTTGAACCTCCACAGCTTGACAATAACATTTGCAATATCCCTCCAGATACCCTGTAATTGCCATGAGGACATTTAGAAACCATGAGATGATCTGGTCCCATTCTAAGAACTTTGCTGTCCTTGATTTGTGATAATTCCATCACAAAGATAACTCCTTTCTCTGCTGCACTCAAACAACTGTGATGACTTCCCAGGTGGCACCAGTGATAAAGAATGCGCCTGCCAGTGCAGGAGACATAAGAGGTGTGGGTTGGATCCCTGGCTCAGGACAATCCCCTGGAGGAGGGCATGGCAACCCACTCCAGTATTCTTGCCTGGAGAATCCTATGGACAGAGCAGCTTGGCAGGTTATGGTCCATAGGGTCTCAGGGTCGGACATGACTGACGACAGCACACAGCACGCAAGAGAAACAGAAGGAGGGTAAAGAAAGACCTGGGTAACTCATTTATCTGACATCAAAGTTATCTTTAACCAGGCAGATCTACTGATTTTCAAACTGATAGCAATGATTAACTTTTCACAAGAGAAAGCAAAAGTAGTACTTCCTGGGGAAAAGCAAATGCGACTGAAGTGAACACAAACATTCATTAGGGAAATTCAGTGCACACCACTTCATGGACAGCTTAGCACTGAGGAAGGCAGGGAAGAGAGAGCTTTTGCTCCTCTGGTCCTTATCTCCAGCATGAAGCTCCTCGTTTCTGGAATTTCTGCTTCTTTGCTGGATTTCATGTGTTTAGAGCTAAGCAGTAAACACATGTGTTTTACGTGGTATGGAACAGCTGTCAAGGCTGGCAAAAGGGACGTAATTTGTACCAGTCATGGGATGAACAGGCTCTTGGGAGGGAGGCCCCTTGGTTATGAGATAACCCTGGCCCCTTCTCTCCCGAGTCCCCTAGTGTTTTACATTCTTATTGGAAGGTAGGGAAAAACAGTGATTTTCAGATTAGGTGATTGGGCTGCCCATTGGAGGCAGTGAAACTCAAAAGAGGGAAAAGGGTTGAGACATAAACTGTGTTAACATCTAAGGCTGGAGATTCAACCCTACTGAGTCACTTCCTGGGCACCCCTGAGAGAAGTCGCTTACCCAGTCTGAGCTTACTTTCCTCATCAGTCAGCTGAGAAGATGGACCTGAATGTCTCACCATTTCATGAGCTTTACCAAGGGCTACAGAATCCCTCTTCCCACACCTAGGCACCACCTGTTGGCCGCAGGCCAAGCCTCACCTCCACTTGTCCTCCAGCTCCTTACCTTGGGCCACGGAGTCTGACTGCACGTCCCCATCATAGTTCTTACAGGCCCAAATGAAGCCCCCCTCCGATTTCATAGCTTGGGCCACCATGTCATCAATAAGCCTGTGCTCATACCAGATATTCTGAGCTTCAAACTCAGATTTGTACTGCCTGAGAAACGAGAAAGAGAAGAGAACAATAGACAAAGGAAATTGGTTTTGCTGGGATACCATGTGCCTCTCTGAAAGGCTGGAGGTGGGGCTGGAAGCAGCATGTTTTAGTAGAAGCAACACAAATTTGGGGATCTGACAGACATGGGCTGAAATCCCTGCCCACTCATTTTCTAGCTATGAAACTCCCATTTTCCCATGTGTAAGGGTGATTTCATCCACTTGGCAGAGATGTGAGAATTAGGCAAGACGACAGTGTTCCAAGTATTAATACTACTTTTACAGTTTTCAATATACTACTCACCAGTTTCTTGGGATTGAGCTTGCCTTAAGGATATATATTAAAAAAGAATATAAGCAGGTAGAGAAAGACTATTTTACTGCCCAGTATCATTCAGGAAATCTGGACAGCTTCCAAGTTTGATATAGATATGGAATGGAAGGAGGTATTAAAATGTCTTGGGAAGGATACCTAAAATCCCAGCCCTGGTCTGAATGCTTATATCTAAAGGGAGGAATGCCATCTTAGAAGTTAACAAGTCCTCAAGTACTGTTGAATCTAAAATGATTATAAATGTAGATTTAAGTTCAAACAACTCCATTAAAGCAAAGTTTTCTTTATTTTCTTTATTTAAATTATTGGCTGTGCCCCACAGCTTGCAAGATCTTAGTTTCCTGACCAGGGATTGAACCCACACCTTTCTCAGTGAAAGTGTGGAGTCCTAACCACTGGACTGCCAGGGAATTCCCAAAAGGAGAGTTTTAAATCATAACAGTGGGCTTCAGAAAGAATGGAAATGGGGTCTTCCCTGGTGGTCCAGTGGCTAAGACTCTGAGATCCCAGTGCAGGGGCCCCAGGTTTGATCCTTGGTTGGGGAATTAGATTCCTCTTGCTGCAACTAAAGATCCTGCGTGAGCAACTAAGATCTGGTGAAATAAATAAATATTACGAAGAAAGAAAATGGAATAGGCCCAATTCAGAAACCTACACACGTGGAAAATCAGAACTTTCTATCACTAACAGGGTACATTTACTCATACATTAAATAATCCTGGCTCTGAAACAAATGTGGGACCTTTATCTGAGAACACATTCCCCTTCTAAAAGCAACTCAAGAGTTTTGTTTCAACCCTTGTTAAATCTCAGTTCTGTCCTTATCTTAATGAGATAGTAATGGTTTTCACTCAATTTGTCCCAGAATCAAAGGGATAAGCATACAAATTCTATACTATAAATGCCACCATTTGTGACCAAAAAAAAGGAAAAAAAGAACTGTAGTTACTTGTCATATATCTCCTGAAAGATGTCTTTAAAACGTCCATCGTATTTCTTCAGAATAGTGTTTTTGGTGCTCAGATACAAAGGCCAATTCTTAGACAAAGCCATCTGGAAAGAACTGTGTGCAAAATCTTCGATTGACTTATCTTGATTGTACATCCCCATGGCAACACCACCACTCTCTGTGAGGGGAAAACAAGAAAAAAAAAGAAAGGTAAATAGGGTACAGCTGTAGCAAGTCTAAATCCACCCCCACCACCAAAATAGCCCACTTCCAGTTCTCATGTCTGAGTTCAGGCTTCCAATTTCAGTATTCCATGCGTTTCTGAGACACATAATTGGAGGAAAGACAATTCTAGGTAAGGACATTCTAACTTGTTTTGAAAGGCCAGTACCCATGAGAAAAACATGGTCTTTTGGATCCTGAAATACCAAGAACTGATATGAACCAGAAACACACTGAAGAAGGGGTAAATAATTTTTAAATTATTTTCACACTTTAAAAAATTTCAAGCATGTTTTTTAAGGTTTAAGTGTGCACTCAATCTTCAGTCACTAAGAATACATTTCAAACACAGAATGAAAATTCTTGTAATTTCCTTGAGAATACTGAAAGTTGGTTCTGCTTTGGCAGAAATAATCATGCGCCATGTAATCACTGGTGTTTCACAACTCTTACTGTTTGAACTCTGTTATTACTGAAAACTAGAACTTGAATCCATGCTACTGCCCAGGGCCAGTTTGGGAATAAGGATGAGAGAGGTGCGGAAACTGGCAGAACTAGATTCCTTTAAAATGATATGACTTAGAGGACTCAAGAAGAACAACAGCTAGGTAAATTTTGAGATTTTGTTTGTGTGAGTTCTTTTAACAAGCTTAACAATGGGGAAAGTCCTCTGTTCTTTCAACAACTTTTGGCTGGGATTTGCCATATTGAACCTTAGAAACAGCAAAATCGAGGGAAGAGAAGAAGCAAACAAAACAAAACAAAACAAAACCCAAACAGTCCACTTTTACAAAATAAACACTCAGAACCAGAAAAAAACTTCAGCAAATAAATAAAAGAGCCATTTTCAAACACAAACCCTACCAGAGCCAAAGCGTAGGATTATATAACAGGCAATTTGGGGCTATTAACATTTAATTGATGTAATTTGCGCATGACAGATTCCTGTCAACCTTCCCTCCCTGTTTTGAGATGCATAATTATCTATCTGTATTTTCAATTAAGTGAATTAAGTGGCTAATTTCTTTTATGCCACAGGAAGCCAATGACTTTTTTATGTTAGGTTTTGAGTCCTGCGGAAATACTATAGATTCAGGTTGCATTTTTAGGCAAACATGCAACTAACTTTAAAAAACCGGTGATAACGTTGTCTAAATGGCCTGTTAAAAAAAATGAAAAATACAAACCTACCTGTGAAGTTATGTACTAGGTATACCGTTTTGGGGGATCCATCGCTTGGTGTGTAGGATATCTCTACTTTTCCAGGCCCCGGCACAACAAAATCGGTTGCTCTATACTGTATAGGGGGGAAAAAAGAAAAGAAATAGCCAAACTGTCCTAACTAGAATTACATGAAGGGAAAAAAAACCATAGAATACAGAGCTGGAAGACACCTAGACAATAGTACAGTGTAGCCCAACTTTCTAATTGAGAGATGGAGATAAAGAGGTCCAGAGAATCCCAAAGCTAGTTAGTAGGAATACACATTAGAAATCAGTATTTATCAGGTGCCTACAACGTAAGGGGCAGTTTTCCAAGTACAAATATGAGTATGAAAGAGAGTAACAAAGTATTCCCTCTTACAAAGCCTATGACCTAACAACGTCATACAAACGTGAAGCAACATTAAGAGCTTCCAAATGTCAACAGCGGGCATAGATAAAAAATGCTACTGGAAGATGGAGGAAGAGAAATGACCATAACCTGGAGGCCAAGGAAGTCTTCTCTTGGGGGATGACAATATACTAACTGTAGCACTGAAGATGGGCTTCCTTGGTGGCTCAGACGATAAAGAATCCGCCAGCAATGTGGGAGACCTGGGTTTGATTCCTGGGTTGGGAAGATCCCCCACGAGGGCATGGCAACCCACTCCAGTATTCCTGCCTGGAGAATTCCCACAGACAGTGGAGTCTGGTGGCCTACAGTCCATGGGGCACAGAGTCGGACATGATGGAGTGATTAAGTGCAGCATGGCATTGAAGATGATGTTGAGAGTGCTAATGCCTGGTCCTCACTATGAGACACACTTTAAGTGATTAACCTGTATCCCACATTATCTCATTTGATTCTTCCATCAATCTTACAAGGGAGCAACTATGATGTAATGCAAATAACCCATTCAGGGTCTGGTCCTTGGACCTTCAGGGCTTGCTCTCTTCATGAACATTATTCTACTAAGGTCCAGCCCAGGACTTGCCCATAGAAAGCAATCATTCTGGAAGCAGCTGCAGTAGGCTGATGACCCTTAAGAAAGGGCCTTCTAAGGACAGCTACCTCTGTCACAGGTAAGGAAAAAAATCCCCAGCCCACACTAGGCATATGTCAATATTTGTTGCCTTGTACCTTCTTCAATGGCTTAGATTAGAATACTTTCAGAGTCAGGTACCAGCAGATGCCAGTCACACTTATTTATCTTTGTTTATAGCAATACTAAAGACAGCCGAAAGAAGAGCTGTCAGATAATGACAGACTAATGTCTATTCTATGCAGAACATTTCTGATATTTATGGGTAGTAATTGATTCAGATTTCTCAAAAGGTGTCAAAGTACCATAAATGCTTTCTAGATGCTTGCAATTTTCAATCTAGTAGACTTTAGTAAACAGAATGACCATTCTTCCAGTGATTGATGCCACAATAATTTTTAAAAAAGGGAAAAGGAAAAAAAGGATACAACTTAGAGCCATGTTCCCAGGACTAGTGAGTCTAGCAATCTCATCTACATTCCCTCTTCTGAGCCTCTGAGAATTATCTGTGAAGGGAATTGCCAGGATAAAGGGATATCCTGAAATATACAGTAGAACAAAGTGAACTGCCGCTCAAGGATTGACCTGGTAACCCAGCCCCCAGGAACAGAGAGTGGTCTGCTCTGCCCATACTGTTTTTAATGATGGCGACATCAAAGCCTCTGGGTGTCAGGGACAGAGACTCTTATTTTTAAGGCTCTTCTAAGACATGAGCTGCTTTCTATGAAAGTCTAAAACTTTAGTTTCAACACAGAATTTTTATTTTGTTTAGTTGGTAATGTTTCTGTTTAATTTGGCAACAAGCCTAATTGTACACTATTATAGAAACTAGACTTTTTTTATTCCCCCAAGGAGGAATGTTCTGAAGAGACTGCTTTCAACTACTGAGTTAGTTTGTCCTTTTATGCACGAAATGATCATGTTTAATATAATAATCTTTGGTAGTTCTCAATTCTGTCTGCACATTAGAATCACCTGGAGAGCTTTAAAACACCATGGAATTGAGATTTACCTAGCGTAGGGTGGGACACAGGCATTGGAATTAAAACAAAAAAAATGTTTTTTTTAAATGGCAATGCAAAACAAAACAAACACCAAAAAACCTATAAAAAGATCCTATTGTACAGCCTGGTTTGGCTGAACCACTGATTTAGTTAAACCACAGGAAATTATACGAAAATGTCTGTATCATATGGTTTAACATAATAAAAAGATAAAAAACAAAAACACGCCTATAAAAAAGTCATTTATAGTGAGATAGGTACCTGTAAGTTTATCCGAATTTACTTTTATCTAAATGTCTATGTGTGTGTGTGTGTATATACACATATATATTCATTTCTCAATTCTATACCTCATTTGTGGGCTTTCCTGGTGGCTCAGTGGTAAAGATTCTGCCTGCAGTGCAGGAAACGCGGGTTTGATCCCTGGGTCGGGAAGATCCACTGAAGAAGGGAAAGGCTACCCACTCCAGTATTCTGGCCTGGAGAATTCCATGGACAGAGGAGCCTGGAGGGCTATAGTCCACGGAGTCACAAAGAGTCAGACATGACTGAAGGGACTGAGCACATACCTCACTTAATGGAAGCAGACACCAAAAGAGAATAAAGCACATATATATCAGAACTGCTGGGCAATCAAAGGCCACAAGAAAAGAACAAGGAAAGTCAAGTCATGCCAACACGACTTACTTGATCCCCATACGCATGACGACCTATGATAATGGGTTTTACCCATCCGCTCACAAGCCGGGGTATATTTTTGCAGATAATAGCTTCCCTGAAGACAGTGCCACCCAGGATATTTCGGATGGTGCCATTTGGAGACTTCCACATTTGTTTCAGCTTGAACTCCTCCACTCTCTTCTCATCGGGGGTGATGGTGGCACACTTGACGCCAACGTTGTACTTCTTTATGGCTTCCGCAGCGTCCTTGGTGACCTGGTCATTGGTGGCATCGCGATTCTCTATGCCCAAATCGTAGCTGGGAGGGAAAGGTTGAAAGCGTAACTTTTCCAGGTGATTGAAGATACTCCCCTTCTAGGCCCATGCACCACTCTGTGCATGCCTTGCAGAAAGTGAAGGCTCCATACATACCTAAATCTGCTGAGTTTTAGCATTAGTGTACCCTCAACACAAAGATGGCTGCCAACTAAAAAAACCTCTAAGAAGGGCTGAACCACTGGGCCACACTGTGTTGGGGGAAGCAGTTGAGAAGGAAATGAAATAAAAACCAAACCACTGTACTCTTTCCTCTCAGCCTACTCTTTACCACCACTTTCTGCAGACTTTCTTCATCTGATTAGCATAAAAATCCAAACCTAAGTATTATTTTCCCCTTAGAAAATACTGTGCTCTAAAAATAAAGCAGCTGAGGACTCAAAGGATTTCTTGCAGTTTGGCACTGAAGAGGTGGGAGTTACAGCTGAGACAGTCACTGCCAAAAAATGTTAATCACTATTAAGGCCAATTAGCTGTATGTTGAACCTTTCCCTAAATCTCAGGCAAGTCTTTGTCCTGGAAACAAGCCTGAAGTTTATAGAATAAATAATGGAATCCAGCAATGACTTTATATAGCCTACTGATTTATAGCTTAAAATACACCAACACCCAGACTGCAGGTTATGCAGTGTGTGAAAGAAAGCAGGTTGTCCAGAGCAGAGAAGAAGACTGTAAAACTTTAAAGTAGGTAATAGTTTGTCAAAAGCAGGAAAAACAAAACAGTAATGTAACAGTTTATTTTGTTCTCCAAGGCTTAAAAAGTTTTCCAGTTTTTTCAGCTTTCAAAATTTGCTGAACCATCATGCCCCTCAATCTTTCGTTTCAGTTCTGGTATTTTCCTTCCTTTAGATATCTCACTACTTGTGATGGAAATGCAAAAGGGCATCCAATCTGGTGATATATTTCCAAATAAAAATAATTCCAAACTGCTTTAACCGTTCGCACCTCCTCCCTCTCCTTGAGGGTGTATTGTCAATCTGCATTAATTGTCAACCTCCAGACCTCCTTAGGCTATCCTTCCTTCTTAATCTTCTAAGGGGTCACTTTGTACACACAGCTGTGGACTGTGTGTAAATTTTCAACATGACCTATAACCCTTTGTCTCAAAAACTTACGTAACCGCTCTTTGACCCCAAGTGGGCAGAATGGTCCTCAGAGCTTTCTGAACGACTGTCTCTTGGGCTATAATACTCAAGCTGACATGAAACAATTCTCCATTTCTTTCTTAGATTGATTATTAATTTTTTTTTCATTGGCACTGACAAAGACACTCTTATCTTCTGACTTAGGAAGTACTGAATATCTATAAAAAGTCCACTCCTAACTCAAACAGCAGTAGTCAGCAATATTCACGTTCATAGGAAACATTTTTCATCAGAAGAAGCTTACAGCACATCAGTGGATTCTTTTGCTTCTAAGTGAAAAGAATGAATAAATGGTCCCAATCACTGTCTAGACAACAGAAAATAAAACAAATGAATCATTCCGCTCGCCTCAAAAAGAACCAATCATGTAATAATAATAGCAATCTTGGAACTACTTACACTTGTTTAAGTCTCCAAAAATTTTTTAGTTTTTAGCCAGTGACTCTGCCTTCTAGGTATAATGACTGTCCTTTAAAGCTCCTTATGCCTCTAGGCTAAAGAGAATCTTTGTAGCTATTATCATGGGAATTGTTCTGCAAATTCACCTATTGCCATGTACAGGAAAGTCACTCAGTTGTGCCCAACACTTTGTGACCCCATGGACTATACAGTCCATGGAATTTTCCAGGCCAGGATACTGGAGTGGATAGCCTTTCCCTTCTCCAGGGATCTTCCCAACCCAGGGATCGAACCCAGGTCTCCCACATGGCAGGCAGATTCTTTACTATCTGAGCCACAAGGGAAGCCCAAGAATACTGGAGTGGGTAGTGTATCCCATCTCCAGGGGATCTTCCCGACCCAGGAATTGAACTGGGGTCTCCTGCATTGCTTCCCTGGTGGCTCAGAGGGTAAAGTGTCTGCCTGTGATGCAGGAAACCCTGGTTCGATCCCTGGGTTGGGAAGATTCCCTGGAGAAGGAAATGGCAACCGACTCCAGTACTCTTGCCTGGAAAATCCCATGGATGGAGAAGCCTGTAGGCTACAGTCTATGGTAGGCTACAGTCTGTGGGGTTGCAAAGAGTCAGACACGACTGAGCGACTTCACTTTCATTTTCACTCCTGCATTGCAGGCAGATTCTTTACCAACTGAGCTATCAGGGGAGCCCTATTGGCATGTAAGGTGTCTGTAAAATGTTTCTTTATTCATTTGGATAATGTTTTAAAAGCTTCATTTCTTATGTGTTTATGGACCTCTGCAGGTGTTTGCTCCTTCTCAAGGTTGCAACATAGACATTATCAACAGCTTGTGAGTGAAAGTTGCTCAGTCGTGTCCAGCTCTTTGCCACCCTATGGACTCTAGTCCGCCAGGCTCCTCTGTCCATAGGATTCTCCAGGCAAGAATACTGGAGTGGGTTACCATGCCCTCCTCCAGGGGATCTTCCCAACCCAGGTCTCCCGCAATGCAGGCGGATTCTTTACCATCTGAGTCACCAGGGAAGCCCTCATTCAACAGCTTAGACACCAGAAGGCTTCCCTGGCCTTCACTGTCTCCTGGAGCTTGCTCAAACTCATGTCCATTGAGTCAGTGATGCCATCCAACCATCTCATCCTCTATTGTCCCCTTCTTCTCCTGTCCTCAATCTTTCCCAGCATCAGGGTCTTGGACACAAATGGTTTAGGGAACTTCTCCTGAAAGGTGGGGATTGTATTAGATAACTTTGAGAATTCTGTGCTATAATTGTACAAAACGCGGAAAAGACAAGGAATGAACAGGTAAAAAGGTCCACTGACTAGTTAAGTAGAGTGACAGAAAATACTTTATCCTTTCGAAAGGATAAAACTATGTTAACTACATTTTTTACTGATTTATTAGAGGATTCCCAGGCAGCGCTAGTGGTAAAGAACCCACCTGCCAATGAAGAAGACGTAAAAGACGTAGGTTCAACCCCTGGGTTGGAAGATCCTCTAGAGGAGGGCATGGGAACCCACTCCAGTATTCTGCCTGGAGAATCCCATGGACAAAGGAGCCTGGTAGGCTATAGTTCATAAGGTCGCAAAGAGTCAGACGCAACTGAGCAACCTGGCATGCAGCTCTATTCTTTTCCCCTCTGCAAATAGTACCTAGTGTTACTCTTGGCCACTGATTTATTACAAACAAAACCCTTGCAGGAAATAGAGGCTTGGAAAGACATGAGAAATCACTTTGCTGCCATCGTAATTCTTCTCTTCTGAACAATGACAAGTCCAGTATTTCTAGTATTATGTTAAAATTAAAGATTCATTTCATATATATTTGAAACCCAGTCCCCCTAAAATTGAGTTCCCTTCGGAGATTATAATTAATCTATCTAAAACTCTTTCCTCTGGTCCCCTCTGACCTCCATCCTGTATTAATTTAACACTAGTCAACCAGACTCAGGTGACTAAAACTGCTATTGTGACAACACTCTGAATGACTTTAATTGTGGTTTAGGTATCATCAGTAACAACAGAATCAAGTTGTTTCTCCAGGGACAAGATCAGTCCCCTGAGCCATGAGAATGTAAACTGGATGCAACCTGACTTCCCTGAAACTAACATTTAAGAAAAGTCACAGAAATTTCACAATTTTAAAATACCCTTAGGCCTTCCTAGAGAAGGAAATGGCAACCCACTCCAGTGTTCTTGCCTGGAGAATCCCCGGGATGGAGGAGCCTGGTGGGCTGCTGTCTGTGCGGTCGCATAGAGTCGGACACGACTGAAGCGACTCAGCAGCAGCAGCAGGCCTTCCCTGGTGGTCCAGTAGTTAGGAACCCCCCTAACAATGCAGGGAACACAGGTTTGATCCCTGGTCCAGAAGATTCCACGTGCAGCAGGGCAACTAAGCCCATGTGCCACAACTGCTGAGCCCCTGTGCCCAGACCCTGTGCTCTGCAACAAGAGAAGCCACTGCAATGAGGAGCTGCTACATCCTCACTAGAGTAGCCCCTGCTCGCCACAACTAGAGAAAGCCAGTGTGCTACAACAAAGACCCAGAGTACCCAAAAGTATAATAAATAAAAACAAAAAAACAACTCAAAGATCAAGTTGGAGTGGATCTGAGACTTGTCTCCACTCCCTTCTTGGTGCCCTGAAAATAAACCCTTACTTTGCTGCAAATGACTACTGTCAGAGCTGCTCTCTGCACAGGGGCACACCAGTTCTACGTTTTGTTTGCATATAAGCTCGCCCAAAGCTTTATTCACAAGATATAGCGGTATCTATGCAAAAAAGTGATATAGACCCCGAAATCACAGGGATTATGCTTTCTGAGTTTGCTGCTTGACAAAGTGATTCATTTACCTGTGCAGGTCCAGTTCCACGTAGGGAAAAATGAGTTTCTCTTTAATCAACTCCCAAATGATCCGTGTCATTTCATCTCCTTGCATCTCTACCACAGATCCGCCTTGGATTTTTTGAGACATTTTGATTTCAGTAAACCTCTAAGAGGAAAAAAACATAAGACACATATCTCATCATTTGTTTCATTACCGTGTAAAAGCAAAATACAATTTGATGATTACTAAAAAGAACAATTCATAATAGCATGATTGCACAGAAAGCTAATAACAATTACATTAACCATTAGAATTGAATACATTCTCTGTATAAAGCATTGTGTTACATGCCTCTTGTGTGATTTCTGAGTCAACACTCAAAACAACCCTGTAAAATGGAAATTGTATTTCCATTCTACTTTGCTAAAAGAAAGCAAGTTTTCCAAGGCCATCCGGCTAGAGCGTGGGGGAGCCGGAGCCTGTCACATGCCCTTAATAATGTAAATCACTATTCTTTATTCTTGACTGTTGGTTTGTCTTATCAAATGGGATTATTTCCAAAATATCATGTTTATTTGAACAAGTCTATCCAATGCCTCATTGTGCTAGGCCTTCAAGATGCACAGAATGATGGGCACTACTATTTCCCCTCTTTTAAGAGGCTGTTTTGGTTAAAACAACTATCCTTAACAAGATTCAACAAGTTCTAGTGACCCATTTTAAAGAAAATTTAATTAAGTCTTTTTACCAGTGAAAGATGAAGAATTCCGGGTGGAACTCTATTTTCCTAGAGATAGTAAAGGATAGTGGTGATGATACACTGAATACAAAGTGATTTCTCAATTAGAGCAATCTGTATGTATAGAGAAGGACTACTGCTCAGAACATGTCCCTGGCCTATCCTTGGTATCCCAGCTCCTGGACTATTCTTCCAGTCATTAGTGGGCAAATGCAAACTGTCAGTGGGTGGGATAGGGGATTGGAGTTGTTCCTGGAAGAAGTGTATTCCTGTGATGTGAGGGTAGCAGATACTAATCAATCTGATTCCCAGAGACAGCAGGGCTACACCCTATGGACGCGCTCAGTCACCTCCCACTCTTTGCGACCCTTTGGACTGTAGCCCCCTGGGCTCCTCTATCCATGGGATTCTCCAGGCAAGAATACTGGAATGGGTAGCCATGGCCTCCTCTGGGGGGTCTTCCTGACTCAGGGATTGTACCCGTGTTTCTTATGTCTCCTGTATTCGTGGGTTTTTTTTTTTTTACTATAAGTCCCACCTGGGAAGCCCTTTGTAAAAAGTGAAAGTGTTAGTTGCTCAGTCATGTCTGATGCTTTGGAACGCATGGACTGTAGCCCGCCAGGCTCCTTTGTCCACCAAATTCTCTAGGCAAGAATTCTGAAGTGGGTTGCCATAGGGCTTAGGCTTAAAGAAAGGCATGTTTCCTGAGAGTAAGAGGAGGCACTGAGCCTGCTAAAGGTATCTGTTCCCTTTCACAGTGCTTTAATGGAAACAATTTTTCCCCTTAGAAGATAACAACAGATTGCTTTTATTCTATTAATTTACAGTTGAGGACTGAAAGTCAGGAGAATTGACTTTAAAATATTATTAAGGAAGAGGCCTATAAACATTATCTCAAAAAGTTGAATTAAAGTTGTCTGGCCTTTATATTTTAAATTCGGTTCCTCATGACAAGCCAAGATATATTTCTAACCTGTAGGCCCATTTTCACTTCCCAATTTGCAATTCTGGGATTTTGCTTATTATATTAGTATTTAGGAGGTTCTCTAGACCATTACTGGGGGACCATCTGGAACTCAACTAGAATAAAAAAGTGAACACACTGGTGTGAATGAGTCAGCTACTTCCCATTTGTAATTTCAAGTATAATTTAAAGTACAGCTTAAAGTATATGATTTAATCATACTGATCCCACAGTCACATCTGTCCTTGTATTTAAAACAAAACAAAAAGAGGCAGCAAACTTATCTCAGTTTTGATACATTTCCAAGGCCATATTCCTATGAAGTATTATGCAAGAGTTATGACTTGGCTATTTTTCTTTAACAGCAAATACAGTTAATAAAAAGTCATACAGCAAACTTGAAATTTCAGTAATAAGTGATAATATTTTTTGGTTGAGCAAACACTTTCTGATTAATCTTTCTATATTTCATAATGCATAACTGAAACATTAAAGGTTTTCCTCACGATACTTATCCATTACATTTTTACCATCTTTTAATTTAAAAAGTGAAGCTTTATTGTAGACCCTGGGTTACTAAACTGTAGGACACTATTTTATTTCTTCTAGATTTGAATCCTATGAGGGTGGGCTTCAGATACTACCGAATTCACTTTTTACTCTAGTCCCTCAGAATTTTTGTCTCTACCCAAACCCTGATTTCAGAAGGAAGGCCTTTTCCAGCAAGCCAGTTCATTTATTGAGCAGCTGAATTCCAGTCTCCTGACACACATGTGCTGCTGCTGCTGCTGCTGCTGCTAAGTCGCTTCAGTTGTGTCGGACTCTGTGCAACCCCAAAGACAGGAGCCCACTAGGCTCCCCAGTCCCTGGGATTCTCCAGGCAAGAATACTGGAGTGGGTTGCCATTTCCCTCTCCAATGCATGAAAGTGAAGTCGCTCAGTCGTGTCCGACCCTTAGCGACCCCATGGACTGCAGCCTACCAGGCTCCTCCATCCATGGGATTTTCCAGGCAAGAGTACTGGAATGGGGTGCCACTGCCTTCTCCGGACACACATGTGCAATGCTAGAAAATAAACCTGAACTAACACAAAGTAGTTTAAGAAGAGCTGCTTCTGGGGGTGGGGCGGGGAGGGAGCTGAGTTCATGAACTACACTAATTTCTGTGCCAAAAAAAAAAAAAAAAAAGTGTCTTGCAGAGAAGACTCTAGACTGAAAGAAACAACAAAACAGTTGCAATTTATTGGTGGAAAAATTCCTGAGTCATTCCCTTACAGGGCCTCCGACCACCTCCAAGACCTCCACGACCAGTTAAACGCAGTATTGCCATATGAAAGAAGGGGAGGAATTACTTATTCTCACCTTTACAATTTCTAATCACCCCAACTCCTCTCAATCTTGCAGACTCAGCCTATCTCCTAAAACAAAAAAACAGAAGACAGAGATAAGGTACAAGGCACTCCAGAACTCTTCTCCGGAGAATTTAGCTGCTTTTTTTTTTCTTAAGCCAGGCAGCCCTATTTATCTGTTTTAAAATACAGTGCTGAGTGCACTCTAAGGGGCAAAGGGCAGTTTTAGGTCCGCATGCACCTTCCAAATAAAGTATAATAAATACCCCTTCTTGCACACGGAGGAGGGCGCGTCCGTGGGCGCGGCCGGGGTTCGTCGTCCGCTAGTCCTGAGGTTTGCATGTCCTTCGGGGACGCTGTGACCAAGCCGGCTCTTGGCCTGCATGCGTCTTTGTGGCCCTTGTGCAACCGAAGCCAGCTGGGTTCCTCATTCCATGCCCGACCCTTCCCTCCCGAGCGCCAGAACCTTTAACCCCTCTCCACCTTAACTGGAGATGCCGACGGCGACATTTCCTCCACCCCCGGCAGCCACCAGGTGGCCTAGAGACCGCCCCACGCCGCCCCCTTCAAGCTCCCCAGAAGGACGCCTCCAGCCCGCCGCACTACCAGTCCCGGCGGCCCCAGTTCCATGCACACGCCCAAGTCCTCCAACAGCCGAGGCCGCACGTCTTCTTCCCCCTAAACCCAAGACTTCGTCTTCCACGAGTCCCTGCATATTCTTACCGCCCGTTTTTTCTTCTGCTGCAGACCCGGCATTCCATACGTCACCGCATGCCACCTCCTCCTGCCCAGTTTCACCCTGCAATGCCTAACAGTGGGCCGCCTACACAACCAGGCATCTAGCACCGTCTTTCTCCCATTTCCTTCTCCCACGCCCACTATCTGGCTTTTTTTTCCCGCTGCCTTGCGACCAGGACGCGCCGCTAAATTTCCCCTAGCATACTCAAGATCTGAGCGTCCTTTTCCCCACACTACCCACTAACAGAGCGTTCTCGCAGGAGCCAGAGCCCGGGGCCGCCCCTCGAAGCCTGCGGCTACCTGCGGGGAAGGTACGTTGGCGATGACCCGGGAGCACACAGTCACTCAGTGTCCACTTTGGCAATCCCGGTTGGAGCCCAACTGTTCCGGCTTCTCACGGGGCCTCAGCAGAAACCCAGAATCTGGCCACCCAGGCAGGGCTTTTCCTCTTCCCGGCTTTTGTCCAGACCCGGGCCCGGCCCCCTCAGCCCACCTCCTGGAGCTCCGCCCCCCAGCCCCCGCCAATCGCCGCGGGCCGACCACCCGAGATGGGCGGGGCCATGGGTCGGGGCGGGTCCTTCCATTTGGGGCGAATCCATGGCCCCGCCTTCCTTGCGCTTGGATGGGGAAAGGCGGAGGCAGCTGCGCGGCTGGATTCCGCCGCCGCCCCTCTTCTGCTGAAGGACTAGCTTGCCACCTGCGGGCTGGGGTGTTGGGCGCGCCGGCGCTGGTATTCTGCATCACACGCCACGAAGGGGCGCCCCGGGCTTTGAAACAACCTAGAGTCAGGCGGAGTGAGTTTCTAGGTCTCCAATAAAGACAAACCGGAGACCGCGCGGCTTGGACCTATCCTGTTCCTGGCACACTCCGGCTGTGCCATAGACTGGAACGCACTCGGGCACAAAGAGTGTTCAGGGCAAGCGTGAAGTCACTTTGGGGGCTTCTCCGCACAGCTGGAATGCAAAGAATTGAACAGTTGCACAAGCAGGCACTCTACAGTAAATTTCACCCACGGCCGATGACTAGGTCTTCAGAGCTAATGTATGTATAATTTCAGTTTCTATTGCGTGCTATAAATAATGCAGAAGGAAATGGCAGCACACTCTAGTATTCTTGTCTGGAAAATCCTACAGAGAGCGAAGCGTGACCGGCTAGAGTCCATGAAGTCACAAGAGTCGGTGGCAACTTGGCGACTAAATAAGGAGAATTGTAAATAAATGCAGTAGTTATTTGCATTAGACAATAAGGTTAATGAAATCATCTGAGTTCCAGTGACATTCAAATAAAGATCTAAGGAGGCCTTAGAAAAGAGTGGATTAAAATAAATTCTGTCCTCTGCAGGAAATTATTTTTAGTGTATTCCTTAATTTTGAAAACATGGAGGGCCGGGGAGAAGTATTTTAGATTATGATTTGTAGGATAAGCCCATGCTTAGTCCAGGATTCAGTACCCCATATTTATTTATTCTTTTTTTTTTTAATTTTATTGAAATATGGACATCCTGGAAGGAGAAGTCAAGTGAGCCTTAGGAAGCATCACTAAGAACAAAGCTAGTGGAAGTGATGGAATTCCAGCTGAGCTGTTGTAAATCCTTAAAAATGATGCTGTTGAAGTGCTGCACTCAATATACCAGCAAATTTGGAAAACTCAACAGTGGCCACAGGACTGGAAAAGGTCAGTTTTCATTCCAGTCCCAAAGAAAGACAATGCCAAAGAATGTTCAAACTACTGCACAGTTGCACTTTTCTCACACACTAGCGAAGTAATGCTCAAAATCCTTCAAGCTAAGCTTCAACAACACAGGAACTGAGAACTTTAAGATGTGCAGACTGGATTCAGAAAAGGCAGAGGAACCAGAGATCAAATTGCCAACATCCCTTGGGTCATAGAAAAAGCAAGAGAGGAGAAGGCAATGGCACCCCACTCCAGTACTCTTGCTTGGAGAATCCCATGGATGGAGGAGCCTGGTGGGCTGCAGTCCATGGGGTCGCTAAGAGTCGGACACGACTGAACGACTTCACTTTCACTTTTCACTTTCATGCATTGGAGAAGGAAATGGCAACCCACTCCAGTGTTCTTGCCTGGAGAATCCCAGGGACGGGGGAGCCTGGTGGGCTGCTGTCTGTGGGGTCGCACAGAGTTGGACACGACTGAAGTGACTTAGCAGCAGCAGCAGCAGCTGTGGAAAGAGAACTTGGGAGCCCTCTGCTGGCTAGATCAAAGTAGCATAAACAGGGTCTGGTTTTGGACAGTGGTTGGGAACCGTTGTGAACGGCATAAAAACCAACAGAAGGTGCAGCAGGAAAATCTAGGTGATTTTCCTGCTAACAGCTGGGACTTCAGAGAGTCATGGGGTTTCACCCAGTCCTTCAAAATGACATGGTTGCATTGAGTCTTCCGGGAAATGTACTTCATTAAATAAATAGCTCATTTAAAAAAAAAGAAAAAGAAAAAGCAAGATAATTCCAAAAAAAAAAAAAAAAATCTGCGTTATTGGCTATGCCAAAGCCTTTGACTATGTGGATCACAAAAAACTGTGGAAGATTCTTCAAGAGATGGGAATACCAGACCACCTTACCTGCCTCCTGAGAAATCTGTATGCGGTCAAGAAGCAACAGTTAGAACCAGACATGGAACAACAGACTGGTTCCAAATTGGGAAAGGAGTACCTCAAGGCTGTATATTGTCACCCTGCTTATTTAACTTATATGCAGAATACATCATGCAAAATGCTTGGGCTGGATAAAGCACAAGCTGGAATCAAGATTGCCAGGAAAAATATCAGTAACCTCAGATATATAGATGACACCACCCTTATGGCAGAAAGCGAAGAAGAACTAAGGAGCCTCTTGATGAAAGTGAAAGAGGAGAGTGAAAAAGTTGGCTTGGAACTCAACATTCAAAAAATGAAAATCATGGCATCTGGTCCCATCACTTCATGGCAAATAGATGGGGAAACAATGGAAACAGTGAGAGACTTTATTTTCTTGGACTCCAAAGTCACTTCAGTTGGTGACTGCAGCCATGACATTAAAAGATGCTTGCTCCATGGAAAAAAAGCTTTGACCAACCTACACAGCATATTAAAAAGCAGAGACATTACTTTGCTGACAAATGTCCATCTAATCAAAGCTATGGTTTTTCCAGTAGTCATGTATGGATGTGAGAGCTGGACTATAAAGAAAGTTGAGGGCCGAATAATTGATGCTTTTGAACTGTGGTGTTGGAGAAGAGTCTTGACAGTCCCTTTGAACTTCTAGGAGATCAAACCAGTCCATCCTAAAGGAAATCAGCCCTGAATATTCACTGGAAGGACTGATGCTGAAGCTGAAGCTCCAATAGTTTGGCCACCTGATTGGAAGAACTGACTCACTTGAAAAGACTCTGATGCTGGGAAAGGTTGAAGGCAGGAGGAGAAAGGGACAACAGAGGATGAGATGGTTGGATGGCATCACCAACTTGATGGACATGAATTTGAGCAGGCTTTGGGAGTTGGTGATGGACAGGGAAGCCTGGTGTGCTGCAGTCATGCGGTCACAAAGAGTCAGACATAACTGAGCAACTGAATTGAACTGGAACTGTCCTGGCACCTCTGGGTATGTCATTTCACTTGCTGATTGAGGATCAAGGTCTAGTCTTGTCTGCCATCTTGGCCCCATTTGTTTCTACCAAGTTTATGTTGTGCTCTTGGGCTATGTCATTCTTTCAACACTTGTGCCCTGCCCCTTTCCCCCCTGTTACAATGGACATGAGTTTGAGGAAACTCAGGGAGATAGTGAAGGACAGGGAAGCCTGGCATGCTGTAGTCCATCGGGTCACAAAGAGTTTGGCACGACTTAGCAACTGAACAACAACAGATGATTTACAATGCTGAGCCGATTTCTGCTGTACAGCAAAATGTTTAGATATACATTACATAAATATATTATTCTTTTTTAACGTTCCTTTCCATTATGGTTTATCACAGAACACTTAACATAGCTCCCTGTGCTCTACAGTTGTTGTTGTTTAGTTGCAAAGTCACATCCGACTCTTTGTGACCCCATGGAATGTAGCCCACTTGGCTCTTCTGTCCATGGGGTTCTCCTGGCAGGAATACGGAGTGGGTTGCCATTTCCTTCTCCACCAAAATTTATTTTTAAAGTTATCTCTAATATTGGATTTTTATTACTCTTGAAGATTATGTAGGGCACTATGCAAACTGCATTTTGGACACTTGAGGGCACTGGTATTTTTCTCAAGAGAAAAGGAAGATTTTTTTTTTAGGTTGAAAGAACCTCTTGATGAAGGTGAAAGAGGAGAGTGAAAAAGCCAGTTTAAAACTCAGCATTCAAAAAACTAAGATCATGGTATCCTGTCCCATCACTTCATGGCAAATAGAAGGGGAAAAGTGGAAAACAATTACAGATTTTCTTTTTTCTTGGGCTCCAAAATCACTGCAGATAGTGATGGCTTGCATGAAATTAAAAGACGCTTGCTCCTTGGAAGGAAAGTTATGACTGACCTACCCAGTGTATTAAAAGGCAGAGACATCACGTTGCTGACAAAGGTCCGTAGAGTCAAAGCTATGGTTTTTCCAGTAGTCATGTACGAAAGTGAGAGTTGGGCCATAAAAAGGGCTGAGCGCAAAAGAACTGATGCTTTGGAATTGTGGTGCTGGAGAAGACTCTTGAGAGTTCTTTGGCCAGCAAGGAGATCAAACCAGTCAATCCTAAAGAAAATATTTGTGCAGAATTTATTACATATGGTTTTGTATTTTCATCTTGAATCTGAGACCCCAAATAACCTGAGATTATAAATTTACTTCATATTATATCAGGTTCTTGTGGTTTATTACCCCTTGCCCACTACTAAAATTATTTATAAATGTATACATTCTTGTTCCGAAAAGGATTTAGGGCAGTCTTCAAGATGTATACAATATAGCATGACAGAATACATTGAGTATAGGTGAAGAAAATGAGGTAAAGACTGAATAAATACAGGAAAGTATACAGAACCAAGGTGAGTTTAATTACAAAATGTATTCCATCAAATCCTGCTGCTGCTGCTGCTGCTAAGTTGCTTCAGTCGTGTCCGACTCTGTGCGACCCCATAGACGGCAGCCCACCAGGCTCCGCCGTCCCTGGGATTCTCCAGGCAAGAACACTGGAGTGGGCTGCCATTTCCTTCTCCAATGCGTGAAAGTGAAAAGAGAAAGTAAAGTCGCTCAGTCATGTCCAACTCTTTGCGACCCCATGGACTGTAGCCTACCAGGCTCCTCTGTTCATGGGATTCTCCAGGCAAGAGTACTGGAGTGGGTTGCCATTTCCTTCCCCCCATCAAATCCTAAACAGTGCCAAAAGGGGGCTACACATTTCGCTCTAAGCCAATGTGGGAGGCAAGGTGAAACTTAAGAGGGTCTCGGCATCTAAAACAGTGTTTCCTAAGCTAGTAATGTAGGAAGTACTTTTAAACTGAAAAGCTTTTTTTTTTTTTTTTATAGAGTCAGAGAAGTGGCTTATATTAATATATATAGATATATGCACCTTATACTGATACCTCTCATACAGCTATAAAATAAAAAATTTATAAGGAAAATGATTAGATCCAAAACTATAAAACACATTACCATTGTGTGTTAGTTCGCTCAGTCGTGTCTGACTCTTTGCAACCCTATGGACTGTAGCTCACCAGGGCTCACTGTCCACGGAATTCTCCAGACAAGAATACCGGAGTAGGTTTCTATCCCCTTTTCCATGGGATCTTCCTGACCCAGGGGTCGAACCTGGGTCTCCTGCGTTGCAGGCATATTCTTTACTGTCTGAGTCACCAGGGAAGCCCATATTACCATTTACAACATTAATTAAATGTAATAGAAGATAAATGCTGAAATTATATTACTCTTAAAATTTGAATATGAGGCTTTCTGCTCACATTCTGATTCTTTTGAATTTAGCTTGGCTTTTCTATTGGATGCCATGTAAGGATTCATTTAGAAAATCTTCCAGACTCACAGACATAGAGAACAGACTTGCAGTTGCCAAGGGAGAGAAGGGGCAGGGGAGGAAGGCAGAGTCTAGGAGGAATAGATTGGGAGTTTCTGGTTAGCACATGCAACTATCATGTATTGTTGTTCAGCCACTAAGTTGTTTCCAACTCTTTTCAACCCTATGGACTGCAGTGTGCCAGGCTCCTCTGTTCTCCACTGTCTCCCAGAGTTTGCTCAAATTCATGTCCAATGAGTCAGTGATGCTATCTAACCATCTCATCCTCTGCCACCCACTTCTCCTTTTGCTTTCAATCTTTCCCAACATCAGCATCAAAATGTTGAGCTTTAAAAGCCAACTTTTTCACTCTCTTCTTTCACCTTCATCAAGAGGCTCCTTAGTTCCTCTTCACTTTCTACCATTAGCGTGGTATCATCTGCATATCTGAGATTGTTGATATTTCTCCTGGCAATTCTGATTCTAGCTTGTGAGTCATACAGCCTGGCATTTCACATAATGTATTCAGCATAGAAGTTAAATAAGCAGGCTGACAATATATAGCCTTTATGTACTCCTTTCCCAATTTTGAATGCCAACCCACTTCAGTATTCTTGCCTGGAGAATTTCATGGACAGAGGAGCCTGGCAGGCTACAGTCCATGGGATTGAAAAGAGCTGGACACAATTGAGGGACTAACACTTACACTTATTGTTCCATGTCTGGTTCTAACTGTTACTTCTTGTCCTGCATACAGGTTTCTCAGGATAAGGTGGTCTGATATTCCCATCTCTTTAAAAAATTTTTCACAGTTTGTTATGATCCACACAAAGGCTTTATCATAGTCAATGAAGCAGATGTTTTTCTGTAATTCCCTTGTTTTTCCTATGATCCAATGGATGTTGGCAATTTGATCTCTGGTTCTTCCCCCTTTTCTAAATCCAGTTTGTACATCTGGAATTTCTCTGTTCCTGTGCTGTTGAAGCCTAGCTTAAAGGATTTTACCTTCTAGCATGGTAAAAAGGTTCGCATAAAAGGTTCATATTCATGTGAAATTAATGCAGTTGTGCAGTAGTTCAAACATTCTTTGGCCTTGCCCTTCTTTGGGATTGAAATGAAAACTGACCTTTTCCAGTCCCGTGGCCACTGCTGAGTTTTCTGAATTTGCTGGCATATTGAGTGCATCAATTTAACAGCATCATCTTTTAGGATTTTAAATAGTCCTGGTCCTATTACTTCATGGCAAATAAAAGAGGGAAAATTGGAAGCAGTGACAGATATTATTTTCCTGGGCTCCAAAATCACTGTGGTGAGTGACTGCAGTCATGAAATTAAAAAACGCTCATGTATAGAATGGATAAACAACAAGGTCCTACTGTACAGCACAGGGAACTATATTCAATATCCTGTGATAAGCCATAAGAGAAAAGAATATACAAAATAATGTATATATATATATATGTATAATTGAATCACTTTGCTAAAAGCAGAAACACAAGATTGTAAATCAAATATGTGTTGATAAGAACAGACCACAACCAATTTTGTTTGATATATATTTCATGCCTTGACACCATTTGCCTTTCATTTGGCCAATAAGAAAATCTGAATATTTTAATGTTACTAGGTCCCAAATATTATAAACACAAATATAAACATGTGCCATGAAATTTCAGTTCAATTCAGTCACTCAGTCGTGTCTGACTCTTTGCGAGCCCGTGAACCGCAGCACGCCATGCCTCCCTGTCCATCACCAACTGCCAGAGTCTACCCAAACTCATGTCCATTGAGTCAGTGATGCCATCCAACCACTCATCCTCTGTTGTGCCCTTCTCCTCCTGCCTTCAATCTTTCCCAGCATCAGGGTCTTTTCAAATGAGTCAGTTCACATCAGGTGGCCAAAGTACTGTAGTTTCAGCTTCAGCATCAGTCCTTCCAATGAATATTCAGGACTGATTTCCTTTAGGATGGACTGGTTGGGTCTCCTTGCAGTCCAAGGGACTCTCAAGAGTCTTCTCCAACACCACAGTTCAAAAGCATCAATTCTTCAGTGCTCAGCTTTCTTTATAGTCCAACTCTCACATCCATACATGACTACTGGAAAAACCATAGCCTTGACTAGATGGACCTTTGTTGACAGAGTAATGTCTGTGCTTTTTAGTATGCTGTCTAGGTTGGTCATAACTTTCCTTCCAAGGAGTAAGCGTCTTTTAATTTCATGGCTGCAGTCACCATCTGCAGTGATTTTGGAGCCCCCCAAAATAAAGTCAGCCACTGTTTCCACTGTTTCCCCATCTATTTGCCATGAAGTGATGGGACCAGATGCCATGATCTTAGTTTTCTGAATGTTGAGCTTTAAGCCAACCTTTTCACTCTCCTCTTTCACTTTCATCAAGAGGCTCTTTAGTTCTTCTTCACTTTCTAGAACTGTGAGGAAATAAACTTCTGTTATCTAAGCCACCCAAGTCTGTGGCCTTTTACAGCAAACTAATTCAAGCCTGTGGGCTTTCCTGGTGGCTCAGACAGTAACAGTAAAGGTTATTCCTGCAATGCAGGAGACCCAGGTTGGATCCCTGGGTTGGGAAGGTCTCCTGGAGAAGGGAATGGCAATGCACTCCAGTATTCTTGCCTGGAGAATTCCATGGACAGAGGAGCCTGGTTGGCTACAGTGCATGGGCTTGCAAAGAGTCAGACAGGACTGAGAGACAACAACAACAGTGCAAACATGTATTGATAGTAGTTGAAGCCATACAGTGACTGAGATCATCTAGCAATAGAGTGAGAAGAAAAGTCTGCCTCCACAAGAACTCTGGAGAACACTTACTATCTCTAGGAGCAGAAGTCCTGCAAAGAGAATGAGAAGGACTCTTGGTGGTGTGGTAGAAGAGTCAGCAGAGCCCAGTGGAGAGCCAAAGGAAGAGAAAGTTTCCATAATGGAGGAAGTGCTACAGAGAGGTCAACGAAGACAAAGCCTGAAAATAATTTTGGTAAGTGGAATGCACTTTAAGAAGAGTAATTCCAGCAGAATGATTTTGGTAGAAGCCATACTGCAGGACACTGGTCCCCAACCTTTTTGGCACCAGGGACCGGTTTCGTGGAATACAGTTCTTCCATGGGTAAGGTGGGAGGGTAGGGGTGGGGGAGTCGAGGGGGTGGTTTTGAGATGATTCAAGCACATTATGTTTATTGTGCACTTTATTATTATTACATCAGCTCCACCTCAAGATCCTCAGGCATTAGACCCCAGAGGTTTCAGACTCCTGTTATAGAAGACTGAAATGTGAATGGGAGGTTGGGGAAGGGAGACATGAAAACTTTTTCAAGAAGATTGATTTCAAGTGAAGAAGCGTGCTTTATTAAGTCTTGCATGTGTGTTGTGTCCAACTCTTTTCGACCCCATGGACTGTAGCCCGCCAAGCTCCTCTGTCT
This sequence comes from Bubalus bubalis, assembly GCF_019923935.1. Taxonomy (NCBI): domain Eukaryota; kingdom Metazoa; phylum Chordata; class Mammalia; order Artiodactyla; family Bovidae; genus Bubalus; species Bubalus bubalis. The sequence goes on from NC_059158.1 coordinate 148,723,414, forward strand.
ATGGTATTAATGAGACAAGAATTTGGAGAAGGAAATGGCAACCCACTCCAGTGTTCTTGCCTGGAGAATCCCAGGGACGGGGAAGCCTGGTGGGCTGCTGTCTATGGGGTGGCACAGAGTCTGACACGACTGAAACAACTTAGCAGAGGACGACAGAGGATGAGATGGCTGGATGGCATCACCGACTCGATGGACGTGAGTTTGAGTGAATTCGGGAGTTGGTGATGGACAGGGAGGCCTGGCGTGCTGCAATTCATAGGGTTGCAAAGAGTCGGACACAACTGAGCGACTGAACTGAACTGAACTGAATAGAAGTACTCTTGTCTTCAATTACCCATGCACCTTCCAGCAACAAAGAATCTTCAAGGCAGTAGAAAATTAAGTTTCTGGTCTCTACTTTAGGAGAATAGTTATTTGGCTCTTAGTTCTGCTCCGGTAATTCTGTGACTCATTCAAGGGTTAAATCTTGGAAATGTCCAGTCCAAGGAGTAGTTGAAAAGCAACTGTTGCTAGGTGTATTCTGGTAGCTAATTTTTTTCCCTCCATAGGTAACTGAATCCTTCATCACCTGTGATCACTTCTCTGCTTCAACTCGCTTTTTCCTGCTTGTTTCCATGTCTGGGCTAGATTGGTACTCCCTTCTTCCTTTTCTGTGTTCCTTTCAGTCAACTATCAGCTGTTACCCTCTTCCCTCTGAGATGTTCATAGTAGAAATAAATGCATTAAAAAAAAAAAAAAAGAATACTGGAGTGGGTTGCCATGCCCTTCTCCAGGGAATCTTCCTGATACAGGGATCAAACCCATGTCTCCCTGTGGCTCCTGCATTGTAGGCAGATTCTTTACCACTGAGCCATCGGGGAAGCCCTTATAAAGTCTTAGTAAGCATAATTTCTGATGATTGCATAATTTCCCATCACTTGATTGTATTCCTTTTATGTTTGTGTTGATTAGAAATGTTTCCTTATTTATTTATCTATTTACTTATTACTATTTTAAATAACTGTGACAAGGATATTTTATTTATTTATCTGGCTTAGTCAGGTCTTAGTTGAAGCATGCGAAGAACTTCATTATATCATGTGAGAACTTTCATTGCAGTGCAGGACTCTCTAGTTGTAGTAAACAGGCTCAGTAGTTGAGGTACGTGGGCTTAGTTGGCACAGGGTCAGTAATTGGGGTGCATGGATTTAGTTGCTCCATGGCATGTGAGGTCTTAGTTCCCTGACCAGGAATCAAACCCACATCTGCTGCTGCTACTGCTGCTAAGTTGCATCAGTCATGTCCAACTCTGTGCGACCCCATAGACGGCAGCCCATCAGGCTCCTCTGTCCCTGGGATTCTCCAGGCAAGAATACTGGAGTGGGTTGCCATTTCCTTCTCCAATGCATAAGAGTGAAAAGTGAAAGTGAAGTCGCTCAGTCGTGTCCGACTCTTAGCAACCCCATGGACTGTAGCCTACCACGCTCCTCCGTCCATGGGATTTTCCAGATAAGAGTACTGGAGTGGGTTGCCATTGCCTTCTCCAAAACCCACATCTCCTGCATTGCAAAGTGGATTCTTAACCACTGGACCACAAGGCAAGTCCTGACAAAGATATTTAGATATCCTTTATTTTACACTCAAATTAATTTCTTAAGTTAGATTGCTAGAATTAAAATAGTTGAATCAAGGAGTACAAACATTTTTAAGGTGTTTATTAGATCCATCAAATTATTATTTAGGAGGGATATATACCAATTTATGTCTTCACGTGCAGTGTAAGAGAGTTCTGATTTCATTACATCCTACCCAGAAATGAATTTTGTGATTTTTAAAAGCATCCTTATATTACCTATGAAAGGGAACGATGCCTCCCCAGACAGCTGGCTGGTTCCAGGCCTGGGGAGAGGAAAGTTCAAGAGGAGCCTGGTACATTTGTGTCAGCACGTGAGGAAATGCTCAAAAAGTCATGGAGGCATGTTAAGTGGACTCAGAAGCCAGCTGGAAGGGGCTCTCACTGAGCAAACTGGGAACAACTTGAGCATCAATAAGAATGGTGTCAGTAATAAATTATAACATATTAAAAGAAATCCTCACAAATTCATACTGATAGTGTTAAAAGATAAACTGAGGCATGTTACCATTTTTAGGAGTTTATTTGACCGAGAATTGGTCATCACCAAATGGAAAGTGGTTAAGAGCACTCCATAGAAAGGGGCTAGAGGAAAAGACTTTTATAGAGAAGAAGTAGAGGCAAAGCAAGGAACTTTATTTAATTGGCTATGGCTTAAGCTAATTCAAGAAAGCCTAGGTGGCTGTTTGTGATTTTGTCCCTAGGTTTTGAATTCCTAACCTTGAGGCATTAGAGGCTTAGGTTTTGGTTTGCTTACACAAGCTACTAAGGCATTGGAACTGCCTCAGTTTAATGGCTTCCTTATTTAATTCATTTAATATTACTAATCAATATATAAAAAAAGAAAGACTAAGACTATTTATTTTCCGTACAAGTACAGTTAATACATATAGAGGAATATAAGCATAGTACTGTCATAAGAACAATAGACTCAGCAAAAATTATAAATATGTGCCCTGATTGTTACCGAAAGGAGTGTGTGGATCTGGCTGCTTGCTGCTCAAAAGCTGATAAACAAGCCAGATTAGTGGAAAGGAAAGTTTGTTTGTTCACATGCTGGCAACTGGAGCGGGGGAGGGTGGCAGACATCTGTCCAAAGGCCGACTCCCCCCGACCCCAGCCACCCCGGCCCACAACACCCCCACCCCCCACAAGCAGTGGGTGAGGAGAGCTTCTAAAAACAGAGTGGTGGTGGGAGGGGTTGCTACATGCAGAAACAGCATAGTAATCTCTAACAGTCAGCTTCAAATTTGTCATCAGTGGTCTGACCAGCATTATCTTGATTGTTTTAGGTACAATTAATCTTCAGTTCCAGGGGCCATTTGTTCCCATTTTGAATTGTGGCAGCTCACGTCCTGGGTACAGTCTGGTCATCATGTCATTAACTTCTCCACCTGGTGTTTGGTATCTATAAGACAGTTCATAGGCTATGATAACCCAGAATATTATCTACAGCCCTTGAGAAAGAACTAAAGGTCCTTGACTATGCTTAATGACTACATTATTATTATCTAGTCTCCTTTGACTGTTTTCCTTTGTTTTCACATGTTCTCATTTCTCTGATTAAACTTACTCTTTGATTAAAGTTTTCCACAGGCAAGAGGCAGGTAGATGACATGGTGAAGGGAGGGTCCTGCTCCGTTTCATGATGAGTTTTTTTCTTTTTACTATATATATATATATATATATATAATCTATTTGAAGTATAATTGATTTACAACCGATGAGAGTTTTAGAGGAGAATGTTTACACAAATATCTCTCTGCTGCTGCTACTGCTGCTGCTAAGTCGCTTCAGTCGTGTCCAACTCTATTCGACCCCATAGACGGCAGCCCACCAGGCCCTGCCGTCCCTGGGATTCTCCAGGCAAGAACACTGGAGTGGGTTGCCATTTCCTCCTCCAATGCATGAAAGTGAAAAGTGAAAGTGAAGTTGCTCAGTCGTGTCCGACTCTTAGTGACCTCATGGACTGCAGCCCACCAGGCTCCTCCGTCCATGGGATTCTCCAGGCAAGAGTACTGGAGTGGGTTGCCATTGCCTTCTCCGAAATATCTCTCTACAGATATATAATTCAGCTGGAGTTAATTTTGATGTCTGGAACAAGTTGAGAATGTAAACTGATTTTTCCCCCCTGTTTTCTGTTTCCTTTTCACAGAAATTAAACTGTATGCCAATACATATATTAGACTGTAAGCTTCTTGAGGAGACGGACTATGTCCTGTTCACAGTTTTATCCCTTGTGCAGAATTAACACATTTTCCATCAAATTAGTCACTCAAAAAATATTCATCAAATAACTGTTTTGTTTACCATTATTAAGTTAAACCATGAGGACCTTAGACAGACTTGGCTCTAATGTCCTAGTAGCCTAAGTAAGCAAACCAAAACCTAAGCCTGTAATAATTCGAGGTTAGAAATTTGAAACCAAAGGGTAACCAATTACCAATAGCCACCTAGGCTTTCCTAAATAAGGCAACGGCCTAAGCTAGAGTCAATCCATTTTCTTGCATTGCCTCTTTGTAAGTCTATGCCCAAATTTCTGTTGCCAGAGTGCTTCTAACCACTTTGCATTTGGTGATGCCCCATTCTTGCTCAAGTAAACCCTTGAAGGTTTTAATATGCCTCAGTTTATCTTTTACCATGTATAGAGTTTCTTTATTTACTAGGGTCTTAGCTGGACTATCCTGTTCATATCATGTCTTGGTCTAATTTATACTTCGTTGTAGGTTTATGAAGTATTAACATCACCAGGCTAGTTACAAGGGGGTAGTTCTTTTTGCTTCTTTTAAAATATTTGTTTCTGGAAAGCATAGACATTTACGAGCTGAGGAGGAGTCACTGGAAAAAGAGAGGTTGAAGATATGGTGTCAACTCCTGTAATAGGGAAGAAATTTTGTACTCTACTACAGCTGCTGCTACTGCTAAGTCGCTTCAGTCGTGTCTGACTCTGTGCAACTCCATAGACGGGAGCCCACCAGGCTCCCCCGTCCCTGGGATTCTCCAGGCAAGAACACTGGAGTGGGTTGCCATTTCCTTCTCCAATGCATGAAAGCGAAAAGTGAAAGTGAAGTCACTCAGTCATGTCCGACTCTTCGCGACCCCATGGACTGCAGCCTACCAGGCTCCTCCATCCATGGGATTTTCCAGGCAAGAGTACTGGAGTGGGTTACCATTGCCTTCTCTGACTCTACTACAAGTTAACCACTAAAGGGATATTACGTCTAAGCTTCTGTGCATGTGTATTCAGTTGTGTCTGACTCTACTGTAGTCTGCCAGGCTCCTCTGTCCGTGGGTTTCTCCAGGCAAGAATACAGGAGTGGGTTGCCATGTCCTCCTCCAGGGGATCTTCCCTGATCAAGGGATTGAACCTGCGTCTCTTCTGTCACCTGCATTGGCAAGCACGTTCTTTACCACTAGCATCACCTGGGGAGCCCTGCCTATAAGCTTAAATTATACATAATAACCCATCTCCAGGAACTTTGCCTCCTAGGTAATGAGCATTAAACTAAATTGCCTTTGTTTAGCACACAGGAAACAAACCTGACCAGGCACAATGCAGGGAGGAAAAAATTAACACATCCCCTTAGGGGGCTGACTGGAATCTGGAAATGTTTGACTTTACTCCTTTTCCTTTTAGTATAAAAGAATCCTAAATTTTAACTCAGGAAGATGGTTCTTTGGGGTTTGAGTCTACCATCTTCTTGGTTTGCCGGCTTTCTGAATGAAGTCACTATTTCTTGACCCAACAACTTGTCTCTCCATTTACTGGCCTGTCATGCTGCAGCAGTATGAGCTTGGACTTGGTGACTTCCAAGGGGAGAGACGAGAAGGTGGATTGTGAGCTGGGAGGATTGAACCGGGGAAGAAGAGGCTATTTTTACTCAGAGGGCAGGAGTCAGGACAGAGTGGATGTATGCATGTGCATACTCAGTTGTGTCAGACTCTTTGTGACTCCATGGACTGTAGCCTGCCAGGCTCCTCTGTCCAAGGCATTTCCCAAGCAAGAATACTGGAGTGGGTTGTCATTTCCTTCTCCAGGGGATCTTCCTGACCCGGGGATCAAACCCATGCCTCCTGCATTGGCAGCTGGATTCCTAACTGCTGCCCCACCTGGGAAGCGGTAAGGGTGGATGTGGATGCAGGTAAATGTGGTAGGGGTGGTTAGGTAGTTAGGGATTGCACTGAATAGCTCAGGCTATTCCACTCAGGTAGAATAAGATTCTCTTGCTGAGAATAATATAACACGGGTAGAGGGTGGGTGGTGGCGGTGGCGGCTATTGCAGAAGTGAGGAATGGAAGAGGAAGTTGACTACCAATTCCCAGGGTAATTGCTGAGGCGCTCGGCTGAGGATGGTAACTGAGATTTATACCTCTACCAGACTTCAGGCTTCCATGCTACTGTCCAGTGGCTCCAAAGATCCAACTCAAGGAAAACTGGGTGAGAATTTGCCAAAACTCTTGGGGGAAATAGGCCTGCAGAATTTAATTAAAATAGCACCTCACTTTGGGGTTCATTTCCCTTCTGACTGCTCCTGCCAACTTCCACATCCTGTAAGCAGGACAAAATGATGGGTAACGAGAGCCAGGCTGAGCAAGTCGGGGCTTGGTAACCTTATGTGCACCAGTCTTTGCACCACAAAACTTGAATGAAAGAATTAGCTATAGCGCTAACATCACTGGATTAGACACATTGTGCGAATGCTTTACGTACAATGTTTTACCTAACCTTCACAAAACTATCTGTGAAGGCTACTGTCGTTAGCCTCACTTTACAGATAAGAGGTCTAGAGCCTGAAGAAATTGGTAATTTGTTTAAGATCTGCTGCTGCTGCTGCTGCTAAGTCGCTTCAGTCGTGTCCGACTCTGTGCGATCCCATGGACTGCAGCCTACCAGGCTCCGCCGTCCACGGGATTTTCCAGGCAAGAGTACTGGAGTGGGGTGCCATTGCCTTCTCTGTGTTTAAGATCACGTGACCATTTAGCAGCATCTCTCAAGTCTGATAACAGTGTTCGCTCTAGGCACAAGTGTCAGTCCGTAAGAAAGCTGAGCGCGGTAACATTCAGTTCAGTTCAGTTCAGTCGCTCAGTCGTGTCCCATTCTTTGCGATCCATGGACTGCAGCACGTCAGGCTTCCCTGTCCATCACCAACTCCCGGAGCTTACTCAAACTCATGTCCATTGAGTTGGTGATGCCTACCAACCATCTCATCCTCTGTCGTATGAGTGCCCATATTATCGAAAACATACGGTAACCACAGTCCTGCCTGCACCCGTCTGGTGACCGGGCACGCGTGATACTCACGCGCGCAGTCGCCGTGGCTTCCTTTAGGAAGGCAGGCGGCTTAATCTCGGTCAAGGTGTCGAGCACGACTCTATCTGGGCTGGATTCCTTCTGCCTGAGCGTCTGATCCGAACGTCGTGAGGGCGGGGTACGGAGGGCGGAGCCGCCGCCCGGAGAGTTGCGGATTGGAGGGGAGGAGGAACAGGGGGGCGGAGCCTCGGTGAGACGCGAGAAGCCGCAGCAACCATGTAAGTAGGTTTGCTTCCTGCCGCAACCGCCGGCAGCCTGAGTACCGCGGCGCTAGGCTCCCTGCACCTGGATCTGGTGAACCCGAGGCTGGGGTGGAGGGTGGCCTGCGGGGCTGGGGCGGGAAGCGCAGGTAAGGGAGGGACTTGGCACGCGGACGGTTGGGCCTGAGTGGGGAGAAGAAGGCGGGTTTAGGAAGCTCTATGGCCGGAGCGGAGGGGAACTCTGAAGTGAAGGCGACAGCTGGGCTTCACAACTAGGGCTGAGGCCGGGCTGCGGCGGAGGCCGGGTAAGGAAGGGCAGAGAACCTGTGCTCCAATTTAGTCGGCTCCCCTGATTCTCCGGCTTCCCCTTGTGTAGCGAGTGGGAAAGGGATCCGGGTAGGACTGTCTTGAAGAGGTTTCCTTGGAAGCATTTGAAGTTCCCTTGCTCCTATCTTGTCCCGTGTACTTGAGCTTATTTCTGAGGTCCCTAGTCCAGTTCCTCCTCTCTCTGATGGATAAGCTCTGAGCCTGTGTTTCAGAGGTGCATACTTAGACTAGACAAAAAAGTTCCTAATGTACAGGAACGATACCAGTAGTGAGGTTTCAGATATGTATTTACCTCCTATAGTGCTTGTCTGCTCTTTGAAACCGTTCCGTTTGTACCTGTGTCAGTCTCTTGAGGAGAAGACGTGATTTCCCAATTAGTATTTTCCCCTTGCTTAGAACGTTCCCAACAAGAGGATGAAAATGGAATATTTTTAGGAAATCAGGGGTCTTCTGGTTTATATAGAAGTTATTATTGAGACATTCAAGAAATATGAGAAATACTGGAATTCCGTATGTCATTTTCTGTTTATCTGATGAGTATTTATTAAATTATAAGGTACTGATTCAGTGCACATTCTTGTAAAATTACTCCGATATTGACAGGAGAGGTCGTCTTTTCTTATATCGTAGTGTTTTGTTTCTGATTTATTTGAATCTTGTTTTCTAGCACTCCCAAACTCCCACTGTCAGAATTCTTACAAAAAATATCCTTAATTTCTTTCTGTTGGATTCGAGTTTGTGACAGAGGTGAGCAGGTTAAGTTTCTGTTGAAGAGCAAGGCTACTCTCCTATGTCCTCTTTTTTTTCTTTCTGGGAAGAAGAATATGGATCATGTGGTTTTCCTTTAGAAAGCCTCCATCTGTTGGTTTGTCAGTCAACAATTGAACACAAATCTTTGTAGATGGAAACTAACATTTCTAGTGTTCAACTGTCCTGCATTGTTAGATATATTTTGAATATCTTTTTTTTTTAAACATTGTACTTAGAAAATGACTGAACTGATACTTGGATTTTTCTGTCTGCTAACATTTTGATTTGACTGGTGGAGTAGGCTTATTTTCTAAATGTCAATTCCTGACAAGCCTTTTGATAGTGCTTAGTGGATCTGCATATACAAGTCTGCAAAGGAGAAGAGGCAATGTGTTGGTGATACATGAGAGAGGTCTTTGAATGAGTAAGTGAATACTTCTAGTTACCTCTCAGATAGAAAAGAATCCTAGTTTATGTCACAGACAGTTATTATTAAGCTACCAGAGAAAGAGTTGTAAGGTAGTTTTTTCATGGTCATGATATCATTATATAATTATTATGATTAACTCTGTGTGATTGTATCTTTTAGAGACTACATCGGTCAGTGTTTTCATGGTAATTTTTATCCTCACATCTCCAAAGTCTAATAATTTAAAGTTTGTTTGTGAGTGACTCTTAGGTGTGATGCTAAGACTCTCCAGGAAGGTTGCTTTACTCCTCTCATGTTACTTGTGTCAAAGCAGAGTGTAGGATGTTCTCTGAGGCCTTCGGGTTGTTACTGCTGTCACCTCTCTTTTTACTTTTTTGAGTTTACACTTGGTCAATCAATCATCAGCTAATTTTCCAACCCTTTCTGCGGGAGTGTGGGTTGTCAGGACACTTTCGAAGGACGTGTCCTTTCCCGCCTTCCTTCCTCCTCTTCTCCTCCTGTCCCTTCCTCTTTTTCTTCCCCTCCACCCAGTTCCAATAAATGTTTGTTGCCAAAATTCTTTTTGTCAGTGGTTTTATTTTTGTTTTGTTTAATGAACAATTAAATTATTATTCAGGCAACATCCTTAACAGAATTCAAATAGACCAGAATTGAAAGTCTGTGAAGAGCTACAAAATAATTTTGCTCTAAAGACGAATTCTGTGCCTTTTATGGGCAAGTACTCTGCTAAAAGTGCTTCACATACACTATCCCACTTAGTCACACTATGCCTCAGTTTCCACTATGTAAAATGAGGATGGTAATATGTATCTTACAGGGCTCTTAGGTGGGTTTACTCAGCTAAGAAATTTCATAGTCAAAATTTGAAACCAAGAGTATATGCCTCCAAAACCATTACAAACTTGAAGTACCTCTTTCATTAAAAGAGGAAATAATTAGATAAAAAATGCTGCCCTTGGGGGGAAAAAAGTAATTCTGGAGTGAAACTTGGCGTCTAGTTATAGTTGGACCACTGAATAGCTTATGTGACCCTCGAGAAAGTTGTTTTAGGGTCAGTGTACATTGGTTGCCTCAGAGGTAAAATGTAGTAATAAGGCCAGTTTTGTGTTCCAGGCATTTATAGAAATGAAATGAGATGGTAGGTAGGATTTTGAAAGTGAAGAGCATTTTATAAGAGTGTGGTGTCCTCCTTGTAAATATAAGATTACAAGCTATAGCATTCTAATGAGTTATGCATAGTTCATGGTCTTCTCTTTTATTTGAAGTATTAATCAATATGGCAGAAAATAGACATCTGTGCTTTTCTGTTACCTGCATCTGAGGATGTAGGTAACAGTCCTTTGGTTAAATTATGATTTTTGGTTATTTAGAAAAAAAAAAGCACTTTAAGATCTTCATTTTAATGCCTATATGAGTTTAGACTTGAGGAGAAAAACCAGGCTTCTGTACCTAGGAGGACATGTAATGGGGATCAGCTTGTTGGTTTAGATCATTCTCATAGCTGATGAGACAGTTTGAGGTAACTTTTGAGGTTATATAGAAATGTCATTAGGGGATGACTTTTATTTCCCATTCTTGGAAGTATTTATTTTTTGATACTTTTTAAAAAAGCAAACATTGAAATAAGTAAAATAAAACTTTGAAGAATTTGTATGCTTTTGTAAAACCAGTTTACTGCCCCCCCCCAACTTTAAAGAGCTGTTTCTTTTTCAAGAAAAAAAATCTTAGAATGAAAAACATATAAATAAAGTGAAAAATCTTTTTTCCTTTTTGCCTGTTCACATTTTTTCCTTGCCTTCAAATTTTTAATACTTTTGGGTTGTTTTTTTTTTTTGTATTTGAAACTACAAATACATATACATAAAATACAAATACCTAAATATATATTAATTTTGAAAATGAGATTGACTGTAAACGTTCCTAGTTTTAGATAATTGAAACTCTTCCTTATGATCTAGACTGCAGTGTTTTCAAGTATTGATTTGGAACATATGCTGAAGTAGACTTAAGTACTCTGGTTTTCTTAGATGTGAGTTTTTGAAGTCAGATTTCTAGACTTTTGGGTGCTGTTTGGGCTTCCTGAGGAACTTACTTTTGCTTATTTCTTTTGTTTATTAGACTCATGAAATGGCCACAGATGATAAGACTTCCCCAACATTGGACTCCGCTAATGACTTGCCTCGGTCTCCTACCAGTCCTTCTCATCTCACGCACTTTAAACCTCTGACTCCTGATCAGGACGAGCCTCCTTTTAAATCAGCATATAGTTCTTTTGTCAATCTCTTTCGATTTAACAAAGGTAAGACCTGTTAAAGATCAGACATCCTGCCATCTTGATTCTCTGAAATTCTCTTGTTAACTTTCATGCTGTGTCTTTACAAGAAAGTGAATATTAACTAGGAAGTAACCTTCATCATAGGTCCTTGGGTTTAATTGCATAAGAAAAGAAAGCTAGAATTTTCTCTTTAATCTTAGTAATTATTGGAATGGAAAGTTGGAATTGAAAACTAAATGTTAAAATGAGGTTAGAGTTAGCATCATCATTTTTTTTCCCTTTGTTAATATATCTGTATTGAAAAAGCAAGAGAGTTCCAGAAAAACGTCTATTTCTGCTCTATTGACTATGCCAAAGCCTTTGACTGTGTGGATCACAATAAACTGTGGAAAATTCTGAAAGAGATGGGAATGCCAGAACACCTTACCTGTCTCTTGAGAAATCTGTATGCAGGTCAGGAAGCAACAGTTAGAACTGGACATGGAACAACAGACTGGTTCCAAATAGGAAAAGGAGTACGTCAAGGCTGTATATTGTCACCCTGCTTATTTGACTTCTATGCAGAGTACATCATGAGAAACGCTGGGCTGGAGGAAGCACAAGCTGGAATCAAGATTGCTGGGAGAAATATCAATAACCTCAGATATGCAGATGATACCACCATTATGGCAGAAAGTGAAGAGGAACTAAAAAGCCTCTTGATGAAAATGAGAGGAGAGTGAAAAAGTTGGCTTAAAGCTCAACATTCAGAAAACGAAGATCATGGCATCTGGTCCCATCACTTCATGGGAAATAGATGGGGAAACAGTGGAAACAGTGGCAGACTTTATTTTTTTGGGCTCCAAAATCACTGCAGATGGTGATCACAGCCATGAAATTAAAAGATGTTTACTCCTTGGAAGGAAAGTTATGACCAACCTAGATAGCATATTCAAAAGCAGAGACATTACTTTGCCAACAAAGATCCGTCTAGTCAAGGCTATGGTTTTCCCAGTAGTCATGTATGGATGTGAGAGTTGGACTGTGAAGAAGGCTGAGCACCGAAGAACTGATGCTTTTGAACTGTGGTGTTGGAGAAGACTCTTGAGAGTCCCTTGGACTGCAAGGAGATCCAACCAGTCTATTCTAAAGGAGATCAGTCCTGTGTGTTCTTTGAATGGAAAGTACTTTGACCACCTCATGCGAAGAGTTGACTCATTGGAAAAGACTCTGATGCTGGGAGGGATTAGGGGCAGGAGGAGAAGGGGACGACAGAGGATGAGATGGCTGGATGGCATCACGGACTCAATGGACATGAGTTTGAGTGAACTCCAGGAGTTGGTGATGGACAGGGAGGCCTGGCGTGCTGGAATTCATGGGGTCGCAAAGAGTCGGACACGACTGAGCGACTGAACTGAACTGAAGTCCATAGGATGGACTTTGCTGTTTCAGAGGTTAATAGCCAAAAGATTTTAATGAAAACAATAAAACTAAAGAATGAGCACATGGGAGGAAGGGTTCATATTTTTCAAAAATTAAAAGCTGTCAGCAGGCTTGTTGTTAATCTGTTTAATACATTTAATGATATCAAATGAAAATTGTTTTTAAAATGAGCTCTTTTTAAGTAATATGTTTTTTACTCATTAGAATAGTTAAAAAACATGGTCTACGTCTTTTGCTTTATATTTGACAATATTGTTTGAAATGTGTTAGAAAGTAATCCCTCTTGTTGAAAGGGATTTATGGATTAATAGTTTAACTCAGTGGAAATTTTAATAGTATTAACTGACTTTTATTAGCAGGCATGTTTAAAGCTCTGTAAAATCTCCCATTAGTCCAAAATTTTGAAAACAGTAATCTTTTTTTTTTTAAAGAAATCTCAACAGTCTTATTTTGAATAATTCTGAATTTATGTAAAAATTAGGAAATAATTTTTACATACAGGAAGTTCTCATATATTCCTACACCCTGTTTTCCCTGTAATTAACATCTTACATTGGTAGAGTACATGTTATTAACATCTTTGGTAGAGTATGTTTATTATAATCAGTGAGCCATTATTGACAAAATATTACTAACTGAAGTATGTGTTTTATTCATATTTCTCCAGTTTCTACTAATGTCCTTTTTGTGTTCCAGGATCCTGCAGGGATACATTACATTTACAGTAGTCTTTTTATTAAGCAAATGTTTATTGAGCACCTGCTGTCCACCGGGCACTATGTTAATAGTCAAGGAAAGTGAGGTGAAGTCGCTCAGTCGTGTCCGACTCTGTGCGACCCCATGGACGGTAGCCCACCAGGCTCCTCCATCCATGGGATTTTCCCGGCAAGGGAACTGGAGTGGGTTGCCATTTCCTTCTCCAGGGGATCTTCCTGACTCAGGGATCGAACCCCGATCTCCCGCATTGCAGGCAGACGTTTTACCCTCTGAGCCACCAGGGAATCTATCCCATAAATGAAATAGAATAACAAAAGATCCCAGCCTTCATGTGGAGCTTGCATTCTATTTCTATTAACATGCTCAAGAAATTTTTAGTGAAAAGTAAAACACATCGAAGGTCACATATACTAAGGATGTAATTATTGGCCTGTAATTTTGCCACCTGTTTTGAATTTTTTTTTTAACCCTAAGTTTTACTTAGGTATGTGATACAAGTATACATTCTTTCCTGAAAAATCTCATCTATTTCCTTTTCTTTGCTGAGCTCTTGAGTCTTAGTTTTTCCAATAATTCCAAGCTTTCCTTTGCTACAGAGAGAGGAGAAGGGGGCCAGGGAGAGCAACAGTCTCTGAGTGGAAGTTGGACCAGCCCTCAGCTCCCTTCAAGGACACAATCTGTGAGATCACCTACACCTTATAAAAAGCGGCTTAATGAGGAGTTCCAGCGTCGATCTTCAGTGTTAGGTATGATACTGTTCCCATTTCATTCCTCTCTGAGTATTAGACTTTTCCCAGTCATTGTGTTTCCCAGGTTGTTAATTGACTTAACTTTTTTGCTATTTGGAATAGTCAGGTACTCTTGAGGATTAATGAAACTTACCTGGATAGTGAAATAATTTGTTGATACCTAAACAGAAGTTCTTAAAACATTTCATTAAACTTTAATTTGGGCTTTCCAAGTGGTGCTAGTGGTAAAGAACCTACCTACCAATGTAGGAGACATAAGAAATATGGGGTAGATCTCTGGGTTGGGAAGATCCCCTGGAGGAGGACATGGCAAACCACTCCAGTATTCTTGCCTGGAGAATCTCAGCAACAGAGGGATCTCCAGGGAATCCTGGTGGGCTACAGTCCATAGGGTTGCAAAGAGTTGGACATGACTGAAGTGACCTAGCAAACAGAGTTCTTAAACATTTCAGTAAACTTTAATTTGGGCAAGGCAGAGATCTCTTGACTGGTTTTTGTTTTTGTTTTTGTTTTGATTAATTACTTGCTTGGGTTTCAGCAGAGGACAGTTTGCAACACCCCCAGGAGAACTCAGGTTGGTTTGAACTTTGTGATTGCTACATCTGTTCTTGGGGTGGCCAGTGTAATGTGATGTGCATGCTGCTGGTTGCAGAAGTCTCTCAGTTCCATCAGTGGGCTGCCACTTGCTCTTGGCTTTCTGTCCTTGTCGGGGTGCAAACTGTCAGTGTGGCTGGATAAACTGAGCTCCTCTCACCTGTTTGTTCTCCATCCTGTTCTGCTATACTGTCATCTCCTTCATTTTCATGCTCTTCTGTTGAGTACAGACTGGGATCAGTGCCTGCATCAAGAGACTAGCTAAAGTGAGTTGTTGTATGTTTTATTTCTGTTAGATTATTCAACTCAGTGAAGTGGTTTGCCTGACTCAAGGTGGTAGGGGAAGGGCAATGAGAGGTGGCATAAGAGAGGAAAAGGGTACAGCATTGGAAATCAGGTGTCTGTGAACATCAGCTCTTGTCTTGTCTGGCCAGTCTTCCCTCCAAGGTCTTCGAGTGACAAGTAGGCAGGCACAGGTAATGGTGGTTGGCAGAAGCATATTTTATTAACGGCTAGTTGGGACTTGTCTCAGAACCTGCTACCAATAGGTCAGAGGAGGTGGCGAAGCCGAGCAGAAAGAGAGCTTTTCCCAGAGGACTGGAGCAGAGCTGGCTGCATCACCTCAGCAGGTTTCCCAGGGCAGAGGGCCCTAGCCTGGGTTATGTCAGCTGTTTGGTAGGAAGAATCGGAAGGAAGGAAGGGGGAGAGGGAGAAGTAAGTTCCTTACTTCAGATGGATGGAAGGAAGAGACCATCCCAATCTGACTTTGAACCTTAAACTCCTTAGTTCTTGAACACGGTCCGGAGTGTCACTCCTGTTTTTGTTAAGGAAACTCTTTTGACTATATCCTATATTGAATTAAGCATAGGATTTCTTCGTTTATAAAATTGAGGAGTTAGACTAAAATCTAGTCTTTTAGGGGTTACAAACTGACAGCTTACCAAACCTTGTCTTATTATTTTGATAAGCTTGAATTTAAATATTGCTAGGTGGAACCTGTAATGTCTGGTTTGCTGCATTCCTTACAGTCTTTTCTCAGTCCACTTGAGTCTTTGATTCTTCCTTAGCTGCTCGAGGCATTTGAGTTTGATGAGCCTGGGACTGTTTGACCAGTCTAGTTCCTTTTCCTATTAAAAGACTGTAATTCCACAATTTACCAGCTCTGTGACCCTGGGAAGTCATTTTATTTTCTATTAAGAATATTCATTTTACAAGAGAAGCAGCTGAGATGATTGCTTGAGGGCAGAGTGCTGAACCGGATTTTCTCTCCATTTTCTTTCATCCTCGTCCACTTTGAAGCCATCATCTGTTGTTTCTAGGAATAGTCTTGCTCCTGCTTTTTCAATGGATGATGCTATTTGTATTCTCTTATACTCCTAAGTGGCTATACGCAAGGGGCTTTGCAGTTAATTATTTCCCGTGCATGGGACCACAGTTTTACTGTTCTAACAGCTTCATCTGTCTCTCCTTTTGCAGTTCATAAATCATGGAGAGTTGGTTTATCACAAAGACTCAAGAGCAGTTTTGTCATTCTAATATACATTTTTATTGTAGTAATAATGTATCTGCTGAGATTAAGGTATTGTTTATAGAAAGATACAGTTTTCAGTTTTGTAACGTAAGTGCCGTTTAAATTATTTCCATAATTAATATCGATGGAAGTTCTTCATCAGTTTAGATTTAAATATTAACTTTTCATTTCTTTGTAGTCTTTTCTTTGCCACTCATCCAAAACAAAGAACATCTAAAGCAAATGTAGCAAATAGTGAGTTTGAGAAGGATTTAGAGAGGGCCTTGCCATAGGTTATGAGGTTAATGAGATTAAGCTAATATCGGTGTTCATCCATTTTGTCAGGCCAACTCTCCTTCATCCTTAGGTTTAAAAACTGCTGGAGCCAGGGATAGGTAGAAACCTTAGTTATAATCTTGCTCTAAAATAAGGAAATAACATATGATAGCTTTGGTGGGCAGAGCCCATTCTGGCCACAAAAGTGGAATGTAAGCCTGTTTTTTTATTGACAGGACTGGCTTCAGTATTGCTGTTTCAAGAGCAAGTGATTCCTTCTTGCTTGGAGCTATAGGGGAGGGGAGGTGGCAGGGAAGGGTAGGGTTAGAGCTCTAGCAATTCTTTGGTAAAGAGAAGTCTTCTTGGACATTGGTGAAGGGAAGTCTGTGCATAAATTACCATCCTGCGTGTTCTGAAGTCTGTCAGACTCTGAGGTTGGCTATTAAATTCTTTCCTAATGATCTGCAACACAAGCCTTTGGTTTTATGATCTGTAAGGCCTAGCCAAACTGTTCAGCCCTGTTGCTGACCTGATGACTGTGGAGACTAGGCTAGGATAACTCACTGACATTGCTTTTCCTTCTGCTAAATTTCTAGCAGAGATTTATTCTGACCTGGGACTGAAGGGCCCAACAAATCACTAATGAGTTTTATGCCATGTTAAGTGATGCTCCCATCCAGGCCTCAAAATCATCAGTGGTCTCAAATGGTGCTGTCTCAGTCCTCATTTGCTTGTGAAGCAGTGTTTTACACTTTAAACAGCCTCTTACCCTTATAAAGACTAGTTTTAACTCTCAGTCTGTGTCACTGGCTGGCGAACATAACTATATGGTAAAAGTAAGAAGCACTTTGCATTGATACTATTAAAGTAGTTTTTTGTTTTGTAATCCTAACTCAGATACCAGAAGGAAGGCAGAACCTACTTTTGGAGGTCATGACCCTCGCACAGCTGTTCAACTCCGAAGCCTCAGCACAGTATTAAAACGCCTCAAGGAAATCATGGAGGGGAAGAGCCAGGTATTATCTAGATTCTTTAGAAGATTACTTATTAAGCACTTATATGGGGATCATGCAGTGCTCACTGAAAATGGTACAATGCCACTTGAAAGAAAGTTCAGTTAATGTTTACTCCAACTGTGGACAGCAGATTTTTACTTTAAAATAAGTTCCTTATTTTAATTTATCAAAATTTTTTCTTTTTATGGGTTATGCTTTTTGTGCTGTGTTTAAAAAGTGTTTTTCCAACCCAGGGGCAGTAAAAAATGAACCATGGGAGACTATCTTCCATGGTTTCTTCGAGAAGCTTTTTTATTGATGTGAAGGTATATGGATCAAGATTCATGTTTTTCCCCATTGATGTCCAGTTGGACCCAGTACCATTTTCTTTTTTTAAAGACCATCCTTCACTGATTGCATTACAGACCTTGTCATAAGTCTACATATATGTGTGAGGGTGTGCCAGGGCTCTTCTCTTTGTTCCACAGCTCCGTTTTTCCTTACACTAATACTTTGTCTAAAATTACTGTAGGTTTAGAATAAATCTTAATGACAGACATTATAAGTCCTTCAGCTCATTCTTTAAGATTGCCTTGGTTGGTTCTCTTGAACTTTTGCATTCCAATATGAATTTTACAAATAGCTTGTTAATTTCTGCAAAAGAAATTTTCTAGGATTTTGATTAGCATTGTAATTGCCTTTGCATTTTGATAAATCAGTATTTTCAAGAAGCCTTCACACATTTTTATTGTTGCAGGATAGTGACCTGAAGCAATACTGGATGCCAGATAGCCAGTGTAAAGAGTGCTATGACTGTAATGAGAAATTTACCACTTTTAGGCGCAGACACCACTGCCGACTGTGTGGGCAGATTTTCTGCAGTCGTTGCTGCAATCAAGAAATCCCTGGAAAATTTATGGGTTATACAGGTAAATGAGCTTTATCGACATTTTTACAGTTTTTAAAGGTCACAGCAATAAAATAGTTGCAATAGGGGACCCATGTTAAGTCATTGTTTATTTTGGACTTTATGTGTGAGACATGGGGAGAACAAACATGAGGGAGACACAACTTTGTTTTAAAGGACTTTGTAGTCAGGTAATAAAGTAGATGGAGATGTTCATAAATAACAATAGTAAAAGACAGTGTATCATAGATGGTAGTGGAAAATCCACGGCACCATTCATGTTTATTAAGCAGGATGGTTAGAGTGATGGTTAGAGTGGTTTATGTTACCGTGAGAGTTTTTATTTTACAAAATACAAATTTTGTATTTTATATATACAAAGTATATGCAGATATATATTCCTTAACACTGTGCTCTAGCAAATTACATTTACTAATATTCTTTCCTGAACTTTAATATAGAATATTATAGAATAATATAGAAATTTAAAATTATTTATTGAAGCAGAAGGAAACTAAGCAATGGTGTGTGTAGTGATTAGGGAGTGGAAGGTGTGCAGAAGTTACCAAAAAGAGAACATTCTCAGTATCTCTCTCATGTTATTTTTATTATTCACTGAAAATTTCTTTTTAAACCTAAACTGCTTCAGAGTTCAGACCCCAATTATGTTTCATCCAGATTATGGCTACAGCCTTTTAAAGTTTTTTTTACCTTTAATTTTTCCCTACCTCAGATTCTTTTTTCATACTCTAGTCAGTGTCCTGTTAAATGCTAGTTTGATCATGTCAGGATATGTCCCCTGCCTAATACCCTTTCAGAGCTCCCATTACTCTTTGGGTAAAATCTTGTCTTTTTAATGTGGTTGATACCTCAGTTGCCTAGGGCTCTCTTAACAAAATACCACAAACTGAGTGGCTTAGAATAAACAGAAATTTGTTGTCTGGAGGCCAGAACTACCATAATTGCCCTTACTCCACAGGTCAGGGAAGAAATATAGGGGTTTTGCCATTTGCTGAGGATGTCTATTCCAGTTACATATTTTAGAACTGGGCTATAGCTACTAGTGGCTCTGGGGACCTGTTGAACCCACTGTAAGATGGACCGGAGCTGAAACTCGATTGATCATGACCTCTGTAAGCCCCTGCTGACTTGAAATCATAGTAACGTTTTGGGTTCTTGGTATTAGTGTTAGTTCAGAGCCAAAGTCCAGTAATCCCCTAAAAGTTTGACTATTACCTTTTTCCCAATGCACAGTCACTCTGGTAAAAGGCTATAGGTCCTCAGAGGAGACCTCGTAGGAAGATTAACAGTATCTATTTTTTGGCAGTGTAGTGGATCCCTACCTCAAGGTGACCCAGCGTCCATTCAGAGAACTGTGGGCCTGAGAATTTGTTGAGGGGTCATGACTCATTTTGATTCAAGATAGACTTTGGTTGTCTTGATCTAGAACGCTTTTTCTTATACAAATCCAGTAAGGATTTAGAAGACTGCCCATTTGCTTTAGGAACACCCTGGTCAGAGGTGTCACAGATCTCTATATGTGTTATACTATTCTGGTTACTGCTTTGACTCTGATGTCCGTTCATGCTAACCTTGTCTTTTGAGATTAAATGCCACCACTCTGCCCCTGCCAACCTGGGATCCAGTGGTCCCAGTGCATTTAGGTTTTCCAGTTCAGCACCAATAGTTCCATGATAATTCCCACAGAGAGAGGTGACTACAAAACTCTACAGGGGATGCTGGTGCTCCCCTCACAGATCTTTTTTTCTCATAGTCATGGTGAAAGGTATGTGCCCTGGGTCCTCCTGGGGCAAGTGAGCAGATCTTACCTGATAAATCGGCTCTTAGCAGACTCTCTAAGCCTTTGGATCCCTTCCTTTAGAGCATTCCACAGGCCTTCAAATTATTGGATGAGATGCATCCACATTATGAAGGGTAATCTACTTAAAGTCACAGATTGTAAATGTGAATCACATCTTAAAAAAAAAAAAAACCTTCACGGCAACAACTGGACTATTCTTGGACCGACTCATCAGTCTTGCCAAGTTGACACATAAAGTTGACCATTGCAGTTGGGATAATAGATTCTGAACACAAACGTGTGTTGTGACCCTGAATACCTAGAATACTTAGGCACCTAGAAACAGATCAGTGGATGTTATTATTGTTAATGGTAGTAGCAGTGTTGTCTTTGTGTCTGCCTTACAACTTTTGAATTGTATGTGTCTGTTGTCTCCAGTGAACTGAGGGGCTGTGTCTTGTCAGCCTTTTCAACACCTCATGTAATTTTTTTTTTTTTTTTTTTACTGCTCTATAGGCCCTTGCTGGTGAGGATTCTCCATGAAATGAAAACTTTTCTGGTCAAGCTTGGCTCCCTTAATTTACCTGATCATTTTCATTGTAATAGCTGACTGATTAAGGGAGATTTTCTTTACAGTGTAAGAACCAAGCCTTTGTTGTGGCAACTTAAATACTTTTCTGCAGGAAGTAATTTTATCTCTTTTCTGAAATTCAACCTTGGTCAGCTAGTGGTGGTATGTCCTCCACTCTCATTTATCCTGGGCTAGAGTTCAGTTTTTTTTGGTGGGGGGAAGAGGTTTGGGGTTGGTGGTGGTTCATGATTGGAGACATTTTTCTTTAGATTCATCTGTTGAATTGTGTTAGAAATGAGTAACCCAACAAGTGATACTTAATTTTGCTTAAAATACATGCGTAATTTAATAAAATGGAGTACTATAAAATAGTTCTTAAAAAATAAGACCATATATCGTCCTTCGTAGTAATTATGGTAAAAACCCGGTACAGTTGACTTCTAGAAGTCTTTTGTTCCTTGTCATTTCAGTTTTCTAATGTTAATGGTAAAAAGAAGGTAGAATTGTTATGTAACATGTTATTGGTAAAGTTTAATTATCTTACCTCCTTTTTTAGTATGCTAAGATGTTATAGAATCACACAAAAAATTGTTACAGAAGAACAGGGTAGAAATGAAACTTATATTTGGGTAGGACTGCTTCCAGGAAAAAAACAAACACTTAAAATTATTAAATAACCTTATTGTCTTCCCAAGAATATTTCATTTCCATCCTAACTTTTACCATGAGAATTTCCTTTATAGTTCCCCCAACCCGTATTTCTTATTGTTTGTAAGCCAGTTTTGTTTGTTTTTAAACAGTTTTTGAAACTGTGCCCCCTTGTGGAGGTCAATCTTTATGACTTCACATAAAGAACTAAACATTTTCCTCCTTCCTTGTTACCGAGGTAAAAAGTGTTCCTTCTATTTGTGTTGGTTTATGTATTCAACTAAAATTTTTTTCCCTGAACCTCTGTCTTTATCATAGATTCCCTTACTTCACTTCTAGAACCTTGAAGAATACTCTTGTAGCAGAGTTTTCTAGTCCAAGTTATTATAAATATTTGCAGTAATTTGGGTAGCTGGATGGAGTTATCATAATTTTGGTTTTTATTAAAAATTTTTTTTATTATTTTATATGGTAAATTCTTATTTACCCACATATTTGCTCTTCCTGTTGCTTTTCTTTCTTTTTTTAAATTGGAGTACAGTTTTAGAATGTTATATTAGTTCCTGCTGTACAATGAAGTGAATCAGTTATATGTAGACATATATCCCCTCCCTCTTAAACCTCCCTCCCACCCTCTTTGGTTTTAAAATATATAACAGAGCTAACAAAGTTACTTCACTTTTAAAACAAGGTCTTGTTTGGTAGTCTTTACTTGAAGATGGTTCCCTGTTATTAGATTAACTATTAAGCCAAGGGTTTAATAGTTCTGGTAAGTAGATAGGTTAGTTATCATCTAATAAGTTTTCTTCTTCTTTTTTTTTTTTTTTTTCCTCCTAGGGGACCTCCGAGCCTGTACATACTGTAGAAAAATAGCCTTAAGTTATGCTCATTCCACAGACAGTAATTCCATTGGTGAAGACTTGAATGCTCTTTCAGACTCTGCTTCCTCTGTGTCTGTACTTGATCCAAGTGAACCCCGTACACCTGTGGGGAGTAGAAAAGCCAGCCGCAACATATTTTTAGAGGATGATTTTGCTTGGCAAAGGTACAGTCACTTATGTATCTGCAGTGCTATTCCACTAAGTTATGGGGACTAACAATAAAATATTTGAGCTCAGGATTTCTACCCCAGAGTACTTCTGTTTTGTATATGTGATGTGAAGAGTTCTATAAGTCACTCATTCAGCCAATTTTATTGTTTTATTGCCACCTGTTATACTTAATAACTAGGGCTTCCCTGTGGCTCAATGGCAAAGAATATATCTGCTTGCAATGCAGGAGATGTGGGTTTGATCCTTGGGTTGGGAAAATCCCCTTTAAGAAGAAATGGCAACCCACTCCAGTATTCTTGCCTGGGAAATTCCATGGACAGAGGAGCCTGGTGGGCTACAGCCCAGGGGGTTGCAAAGATTCTGGGCTTCCAAGGTGGTGTGGTGATAAAAGAATCCACCTGTAATGCAGAAGATGCAAGAGACGAAAGTTTGACCCCTAGATCAGGAAGATTCTCGGGAGTAGGAAGTGGCAACCCACTCCAGTATTCTTGCCTGGAAAATTTCATGGACAGAGGAGCCTGGTGGGCTGTAGTCCATAGAGTCTCAAAGAGTCAGACATGACTGAGCATGCACGCATGTGCACACACATACACACTCACTTAATAAACTTCCTCCATTGATCTTTTGGTATTGTTATCCCGAAGACAAAATTTATCCTATTTCTACCTCAACTGAAAGAAGAAAATAATGACCCATAAGCTCATTATTGCAGAAAACAACCTGCTTTTAAATGTTATAGCACTCTATTGAAATTGGATTTGCCTGTAACTCTCAAATCATCTCAGTATATTCCTATTTTCTTTCTAGTTTAATTCATCCAGACTCCTCAAACACTGCTCTTTCAACAAGACTTGTATCTGTTCAAGAGGATGCTGGGAAATCTCCTGCTCGAAATAGGTGAACTGCCAAATGAAAACGCTGT
Organism: Bubalus bubalis; assembly: GCF_019923935.1. NCBI lineage: Eukaryota > Metazoa > Chordata > Mammalia > Artiodactyla > Bovidae > Bubalus > Bubalus bubalis. The sequence goes on from NC_059158.1 coordinate 148,746,483, forward strand.
GTTCTGTGCCTGTTATGTCTGTTTTTTCTTTTTTACAGTATTGAGAAGAACAAACATAAAATGGATAGGATTGATTTTTGTACATTTTCTTAGCTCTAAAAGCCGAATTAAACTTTTGTTTCCTTTTAGCTAGTCAGCTGTCACTTGCATTCTCACAGTGGCCCTTTTCTACTCTTTTCTGCTGTCTTCAACCCTACTTTCTTCTGACTTATTAGCAGATGACTTCACTTTCAGCTACAGAGCAAAAAGGGGAAATGACAGAAGGGGACGACACCAACTCTTAGCATCAGTTACCAACTTGATTACATTTGGAGCTCATTCTTTCCTCTTCACCTTGCTTCTCCATTTGTATTCTGCTTGTCATCCCTTATTCTTTTGTATTCAGTTCAGTTCAGTCGCTCAGTCGTGTCCGACTCTTTGCGACCCCATGAACTGCAGCATGCCAGGCCTCCCTGTCCATCACCAACTCCCGGAGTCCACCCAAACCCGTGTCCAATGAGTTGGTGATGCCATCCAACCATCTCATCCTCTGTCGTCCCCTTCTCCTCCTGCTCTCAATCTTTCCCAGCATCAGGGTCTTTCCCAATGAGTCAGCTCTTCGCATCAGGTGGCCAAAGTATTGGAGTTTCAACTTCAACATCAGTCCTTCCAATGAACACCCAGGACTGATTTCCTTTAAGATGGACTGGTTGGATCTCCTTGCAGTCCAAGGGACTCTCAAGGGTCTTCTCCAACACCACAGTTCAGAAGCATCAGTTATTTGTCACTCAGCTTTCTTCATAGTCCAACTCTCACATCCATACATGACTACTGGAAAAACCATAGCTTTGACTAGACGGACCTTTGTTGGCAAAGTAATGTCTCTGCTTTTTAATATGCTTTCTAGGTTGATCATAACTTTTCTTCCAAGGAATAAGCGTCTTTTAATTTCATGGCTGCAATAACCATCTGCAGTGATTTTGGAGCCCAGAAAAATAAAGTCACCCACTGTTTCCACTGTTCCCCCATCTATTTGTCATGAAATAATGGTACCGGATGCCATGATCTTAGTTTTCTGAATGTTGAGCTTTAAGACAACTTTTTCACTCTCCTCTTTCACTTTCATCAAGAGGCTCTTTAGTTGTTCTTCACTTTCTGCCATAAGGGTGGTGTCATCTGCATATCTGAGGTTATTGATATTTCTCCCAGCAATCTTGATTCCAGCTTGTGCTTCCTCCAGCCCAGCATTTCTCATGATGTACTCTGCATAGAAGTTAAATAAGTAGGGTGACAATATACAGCCTTGATGTACTCCTTTTCCTATTTGGAACCAGTCTGTTGTTCCATGTCCAGTTCTAACTGTTGCTTCCTGACCTGCATACAGATTTCTCAAGAGGCAGGTCAGGTGGTCTGGTATTCCCATCTCTTCAAGAATTTTCCACAATTTATTGTGATCCACACAGTCAAAGGCTTTGGCATAGTCAATAAAGCAGAAATAGATGTTTTTCTGGAACTCTCTTGCTTTTTCCATGATCCAGAGGATGTTGGCAATTTGATCTCTGGTTCCTCTGCCTTTTGTCAATCTAGCTTGAACATCTGGAAATTCACGGTTCATGTAATGCTAAAGCCTGGCTTGGAGAATTTTAAGCATTACTTTACTAGCATGTGAGATGAGTGCAATTGTGTGGTAGTTTGAACATTCTTTGGCATTGCCTTTCTTTGGGATTGGAATGAAAACTGACCTTTTCCAGTCCTGTGGCCACTGCTGAGTTTTCCAAATTTGCTGGCATATTGAGTGCAGCACTTTCACAGCATCATCTTTCAGGATTTGAAATAGCTCAACTGGAATTCAGTCACCTCCACTAGCTTTGTTCGTAGTGATGTTTCCTAAGGCCAACTTGACTTCATATTCCAGGATGTCTGGCTCTAGGTGAGCGATCACACCATCGTGATTATCTTGGTCGTGAAGATCTTTTTTGTACAGCTCTTCTGTATACTTTTGCCACCTCTTCTTAATATCTTCTGCTTCTGTTAGGTCCCTACTATTTCTGTCCTTTATTGAGCCCATCTTTGCATGAAATGTTCCCTTGGTATCTCTGATTTTCTTGACGAGATCCCTAGTCTTTCCCATTCTGTTGTTTTCCTCTATTTCTTTGAATGGATCACTGAGGAAGGCTTTCTTATCTCTCTTTGCTATTCTTTGGAACTCTGCATTCAGATGCTTATATCTTTCCTTTTCTCCTTTGCTTTTCGCTTCTCTTCTTTTCACAGCTATTTGTAAGGCCTCCCCAGACAGCCATTTTTCTTTTTTGCATTTCTTTTCCATGGGGATGGTCTTGATCCCTGTCTCCTGTACAATGTCATGAACCTCCGTCCATAGTTCATCAGGCACTCTATCAGATCTAGTCCTTTAAATCTATTTCTCACTTCCACTGTATAATCATAAGGGATTTGATTTAGGTCATACCTGAATGGTCTAGTGGTTTTCCCCACTTTCTTCAGTTTCAGTCTGAATTTGGCAATAAGGAGTTCATAATCTGAGCCACAGTTAGCTTCCAGTCTTGTTTTTGCTGACTGTATAGAGCTTCTCCATCTTTGGCTGCAAAGAATATAATTAATCTGATTTTGGTGTTGACCATCTGGTGATGTCCATGTGTAGAGTCTTCTCTTGTGTTGTTGGAAGAGGGTGTTTGCTATGACCAGTGCGTTCTCTTGGCAAAACTCTTATTAGCCTTTGCCCTGCTTCATTCTGTACTCCAAGGCCAAATTTTCCTATTACTCCAGGTGTTTGTTGACTTCCTACTTTTGCATTCCAGTCCCCTATAATGAAAAGGACATCTTTTTTGGGTGTTAGTTCTACAAGGTCTTGTAGGTCTTCATAGAACTGTTCAACTTCCGCTTCTTCAGCGTTACTGGTCGGGGCATAGAGTTGGATTATCGTGATATTGAATCGTTTGCCTTGGAAACGAACAGAGATCATTCTTATTAGTCACACTATTAATGTTCCTTATATTCCACTTCTCTCTGCTGACTCCTTACTATCTGCATTTAAACAAACTCAGGTCTTACCTATTAAAAAGAAACAAACCCCCTTCCTTTGTGTTTTGCCTACAGTTTTCTATATTCTCAATATATTTTCTTAGCTAAATTCCTTGAAATAGTTGATTATAATTGTTCTGTAACTGCTCATTTCCTTTTCAACCTGCTAGAATTTTACTAACATCCACACCTCCCCCTGAAAACACTTTGAGTTATTACGAAGTTAATTGGTGAGTAAGTTGTTATAAACCCAAAGGAATAGGCATCTGACTCACCATGGTTTATCATACATTCAGTTTATTCTTTCAGCAAGTGCTTAATAAGTGCCTGCAAATTAGGTATTTGTAGTACAGCAGTAAATACAGTTATTAATGTGCCATCCCTCGTAAGGTGCACCTCATTTGCTAATGTGATTCTAGTTGTCTTTCTAGTAAGAATGAGTTTGCATCGATTCATCCAAATCAGAGCGCCTACTCTGTACAGGGTATTGTCCTCAGTTAGCTTTATACACTTTATTAATGTCTGGGAGCTTAGGTTTATGAGATACCTGGGCTGGGGTAAGGTTGAAGTCTGTAAATATGGAATAATGCAGGAACAGGTTTATGTTGGGAGGGGACAATGGCACCCCACTCCAGTACTCTTGCCTGGAGAATCCCATGGATGGAGGAGCCTGGTTGGCTACAGTCTATGGGGTTGCGAAGGGTTGGATAGGACTGAGCGACTTCACTTTCACGCACTGGAGAAGGAAATAGCAACCCACTCCAGTATTCTTGCCTGGAGAATCCCAGGGATGGAGGAGCATGGTGGGCTGCTGTCTCTGGGGTCACACAGAGTTGGACACGACTGACGACTGACGCGACTTAGCAGCAGCAGCAGCAGCAGCAGCAGTGAATCAAAAGTTTAAAGCACACAAAAGCATAAGGACTAGGGGTGGAGGATGGAATTTTAAAGAGTGTGCTCAGTGAAGACCTCACAGAGAGGGTGATGTCTGAGCAAAGACTTGAGGATGTGGGGTAGTAAACCATGCGGACATTTTATAGAGCAGTTTACCAAGCAGACAGGGAACAGCTAAGTTCCCCAGAGGAAACATGCCCAGCAGGGAGTAACTGGGAGCCCTGTGTACCAGGAGTAAAACCTGTTTCTGTTCATTGTAAGGATTTGGCATTTAATCAGTGAGTGGGAAGCTGTTATAGAGCTTCATTTTTTATTTATTTTTAGAAAGTTTTATACTTGCAAAAGAGTTGCAAGAAATAGAGTGGAATAAGTTTTCATACATTCTTCATTAAGATTCACTAATTTACATTTTGCCCATTTACTTTTTTTTTTTTTTCCTGGACTGTTTGAGAGTAAGTTGCAGATATCATCATCTTTTACTTAAAAAAAAGCTTATAAACTTCATTTTGTGGAGCAGTGTAGGTTCACAGCAGAATTGATTGGAAAGTGCAGAGAGTTCCCATATAGCCCCTCCCCACAACGTCTCACATTATAAATAAACATCCCACACTAGAGTGATATGTTGTTAAAGTTGATGAACCTACAATGACATCATTTTTACTCAAGTCTGTAGTTTGTTTTTGGTCTTGTATATTCTGTGGGTTTGAACAAATATGTAATGAAATATATTCACCACTGAAGTAGAGATCAGAATAGTTTCAGTGTTTTAAAAAATCCTCTGTGCTCTACTTATTGATCCCTTACTCCCCCCAACCCATGGCAGCCACACACCTTTTTATTGTCTTCATCGTTTTGCCTTTTCCAGAATGTTACATAGTTGGAATCATACAGTATATAGCCTTTTCAGATTGATTTCTTTCACTTGGCAATATGCATTTTAGTTTCTTCTGTGGTTTTTTTTGGCTTGATAGCTCATTTCTTTTTAGCATTGGAGAATAGTCCATTGTTTGGAACTACAGCAGTTTATTTATCCACTCACCTACTGAAGGACATCTTGGTTGTGTCCATGTTTTGGCAACGATGAATAAGGTTTCTATAAACATGTATATGCAAGTTTTAGTGGGGATATATTTTTCATTCATTTGGATAAATACTAAGGAGTGTGATTACTGGATCCTACAGTTAAGAGTATGTTTAGTTTTGTAAGAAACTGCTTTCCACAGTAGCTGTACCAACAATGAATGGGAGTTATGTTGTTCCCTATCCTTGCCAGTAGTTGGTGTCATCTGTATTCTGGATTTCAACCATTCTGATAGGTGTATAATGCTGACTCATTGTTTTAATGTGGGATTCCCTTATGACATGTGATGCTGAACATGTTTTCATATGCTCCCATCCTTGCTGTCTGTATACTTTCTTTGGTGAGGTGTCTGTCTAGGTCTTTGCCCTGCTTTTTAACTGAGTTGTTTTCTTATTGTTGAGTTTTTGGAGTTCTTTGTATGTTTTGGATAACTGCCCTTTTGTCAAAGAAATTTTTTGCAGTTGTTTTTTCCCAGTCTGTGGCTTGTCTTCTAATTCTTGATGTTGTCTTTTGCAGAGCATAAAAGACATATTTATGCTCATCATTTTTAATTGTAATGAAGTTAGCCTATCAGTTTTTTTATGGATGATGCTTTGGTGTTGTATCTAAAAAGTCATCTCAGTACCCAAGGCCATCTGGATTTTCTCCCATGTTATTTTCCAGGAGTTGGCTTTGCATTTTACATTTAGATCTGTGATTCATTTTGAGTTAATTTTTTAGAATGGTCTAGGTCTAAAAAGGTCTGTGTCTAGGTTAATATTTTTTTGCATGTGGAGGTCCAGTTGTTCTAGCACCATTTCTTGAAAAGACTATCTTTGCTCCATTAAACTGCCTTTGCTCCTTCATCAGAGATTAGTGACTGTGTTATGTGGATCTGTTTCTGGGCTCTGTATTTTGTTCCACTGATAGTGTTTGTCTGTCTTTCACTAATACCACATTGTCTTTGTTACTATAGCTTTATGGTAAGTCCTTAAGTTGGATGTGTCACTCCTCTGTTTGTTCCTTCCATATTACGCTGGCTGTTTTGGGCCTTTTGCCTCAACACATAAACCTTAGAATCAGTTTTTCATTATCCACAGAACAGCTTGCTAGCATTTTGACTGAGATTGTATTGAATCCATAGATCAGGTTGAGAAGTACTAATATCATGACAATACTGAGTTTTCTTATCCATGAACAATGACTTTTTCTCCATATACTTAGTTCCTTGATATCTTTCATCAAAGTTTTGTAGTTTTCTTCTTTCAGATCTTGTACATATTTAGATTTATACTTGAGTATTTTGTTTTGGGGAATGCTGATGTAAATGATAGTGTGTTTTAATTTTTAATTTCATTTGTTCATTGCTGGTATAGGAAAGTGACTGACTTTTGTATATTAATCTTGCATCTTGCAACCTTGTTATAATTTTGTGAGTCTTTTGGTTGATCTTTTCAGATTTTTACATAGATGGTCATCTGTGAAGAGAGACAGTTTTAATTCTTTTTTCCCATTCTGTATTCCTTTATTACATTTTCTTATTGCATTAGCTTATGCTCCCAGTATGATTCTGAAAATAAATGTTAAGAGAGGACATTCTTGCTTGTTCCTGCCTGAGCAGTTGAAAAGACAGAGTTGCCATTTATTGATATGGAGAAGACAAGGAGGAAGAGTTTAGTTTTAGACATGTTGAATTTGAGATACCTCTAGACATCCAACTGAGATATCAGATAGTTGGATGTATAAATCTAGAGTTCAGGACAGGTATTCAAGTCAGAGACATAAACTTGTGTGGTGTTGTCTTGTGAATCATATTTAAAACTATGAACCTGTGTGAGAACATCAAGAGAGTAAGTGTGGAAAGTGAGGAAGTAAGGACCAAGGACCGAGATTGGGGAAATGAAGGGGAACCAGAAAAGGAGACTGGGAAGGAGGGATGAGTGATACGGTCAGAGGAAGCCAAGAGAATAGGTTGTCTTAGTAGCCAAGAGAAGAAAGTATTTCAAAGAAGAGGGAGTTATCCTGCTGCTCTGTCAAGTGAGGAGTGAAGACTTGACTGTGAACAATAAATATTGGTATAGGCAGCTTCAGTGGGTTGTTCAGGATTCTAGAGAGAGTGAAAGAAGAATTGGGGATGAGTTTTGTTGTACTGAAGCAGGGGAATGCAGCAGAGGAATGCAAAATCAAGATAGTGTTTTAAAAGATGGGATAAATTACAGTATTCCTTTTGGTATGTGTAGGAATGCAGAGATAGCTACATTTGGACTGATGCTTTATATTCATCAGTTCAAAAAGAAAACACCCTAATTTTCATCATTTTAAGAAGAGTTTGTACCTATTTTGTTTGGGATATTAACTGCTATATGCACTACAAATATAATTTTTTCTTACAGTCCTCTCGTAATGACTTCCTTTTAAACTTAGCTTGAAATAATTACAGGCTAACATAGAAGTTGGAAATAATAGTGCAGAGAATTCCTGGATACTCTTCCAGCTTTCCCAGTAATAGTGTCATACATAACCATCATAACTACTTTTAAAAGTGCCCCTAACATTGGCAAGTAAGCATTTATTTAAAAATGAACTTTCACTGTAATTCTCTCTGTCGATGAACAATTTACAACTGTGTTTTCACTTTCTGTTTTCAATTTTCAGATCAGCCAGCATTACTAATCTGTCACTGGATCGATCTGCATCTCCAATGGTACCATCATACGAGACGTCTGTCAGTCCCCAGGCTAACCGAACGTATGTTCGGACAGAGACCACTGAGGATGAACGCAAAATTCTTCTGGTACCAGTCCAGTATCTTTGAGCCGTTGCAAGTTTTGAGCATGAAGAATGTTTTGTCTCATTGATTTTTTTTTTTTTTTTAAGGCAAATGAAATTGAAATAGCCAGTTAGCATATTAATTAAATAGAGGAACTAATTTGCTTAAGTTTTTATTAGGCTCACCTGAAATTGGTCAAGCAGCCCATGCTCGTATGCTGCATTAATATTTTCTTGACCACTATAAAGATCAGAATTCAGGTGCCTCTGTAATTCTAGAGCTTAACTTTGAGTTATATCCCAGATTGCTGCTTAAACTTTGGAATATGTTTCTCATACATGTGGAATACTTTTTAGACATTTAATATTATATGTTTAAGTAGGTAGTAATCAGTTTATTGAATTTATCTCTGTAAACTACTGTGTTCAATCATAAGAGTGACTCAAAGAAATGGAAGATATGGTTTCACTCCTTAGGTTTATAATTCAGAAAGTAAAAATGAGGTCAATGAGCAGGTCTGTGATAGTAAAAGAAGTAATACTTTAGTAGTAAAAAAAAAATAGAGCGCTAGTAGTGGAGAAGTTGGGAAAGGCTTTAAACTGAAAGGCTTGCACTGGATCTTGAAGGATTGAATGGATTTGGGTGGGCAGTGAAGGAAGAAAATCTTATTTAAAGTGTGGGGGAAGGTATAGAGGTGAGAATAAGCCTGGCATTTTCCATGGACTGAATTAGAGTTTATGATTTGGGAGAGGTTTGGAAGGATGTTAAGTTTGATTCTGTGGGCAATGAGAATGGAAAGTTATTTGGGGCTACTTGGTGGAAGGTGGTGAATTCAGTCTTTGTCAGTTTTAGATTAGAACCTGTAGATGCTGAGCAGTGTTGAAGTGTTCTTGAGCAGGGAGTAATTCCCTGATGAAAGTTGGGTATAGGTGAAAGTCTGATGAAGTGAAAGCTACAGAAACAGTTACTGTAGGGTAACGTGATTGTTCCCTTCTTATTCGTTCTGTCTCCAAAGAGGAATGTGAAATTTTCTTTTCAGATAATCAGGAGACTGATAATATATTGAAAAAAATTACTTGGGATAGTTTTTCCCCAAGAGAAAAAGTTGTTTGGAATTAGATGAGCTGAGTACAAATTGTTCTCCATGCATGTGTCATTTCTATTAAATCATGTAAGTTAGCTCTGACAAAGAAATCTGAATTGAGTTTCCTTTCATGAGTCTAAAAGTCACAGGAGGAAACCTGAAAGTGTATAGTATCTTTCTCAGGAGTAATTGCTTGCTTATAATGTGATTTCAGGACAGTGTTCAGTTAAAAGACCTATGGAAGAAAATCTGCCATCACAGCAGTGGAATGGAGTTTCAGGATCACCGCTACTGGCTGAGAACACACCCCAATTGCATTGTAGGAAAGGAGTTAGTCAACTGGTTAATCCGAAATGGACACATTGCTACAAGGTAATGGGTCTTAAGAAAAATGTATGAATTTATTTTTAATGACATGTCATAAAGGGAACAGCTTTCTTTGTGAGTAGGATGCTGTTTGATTTCTGCGTTTGGTGTTTGGGGTGTTAGTTACTCAACCCTCCTCCCTTCTGTGTTGGAATCAGTAGATGCAAGGAGCCAAATGGGGGTCACAGTTTACCTTATTTATTAAAAGCAGAAATGTGCAGTAGTTCCCAAAACTCAGAGCTCTGCAGTTAAGCAGGATTGGGGAATATAGCTAGAACCTAAGGCCGCAGTCGGAGAAGGCAGTGGCACCCCACTCCAGTACTCTTGCCTGGAAAATCCCATGGACGGAGGAGCCTTGGTGGGCTGCCGTCCGTGGGGTTGCTAAGAGTCGGACGCGACTGAGCGACTTCACTTTCACTTTTCACTTTCATGCATTGGAGAAGGAAATGGCAACACACTCCCGTGTTCTTGCCTGGAGAATCCCAGGGACGGGGGAGCCTGATGGGCTGCCTGATGGGTTGCACAGAGTTGGACATGACTGAAGCGACTTAGCAGCAGCAGCAGCAAGGCCACAGTGGATTCTCCTGTTTCTGCTCCCTAATGTGGACTTTCAACCTGTCTTCAGAACTGGGTCCATTAGCCACACCTAGAGTGTGCTAGCTGGCCTCACAAATCATTTGTGTGAAAGCACCAGACAGGTCCTGTTGCCTTTCAGGGTGGTGTGTCGCTTTGCTTTTCTGCTTGTTTAGAGTAGCTACTCCTCCTCCCATAGGAAGAAACAAGTATGTGGAAGAGAACAAACAGCTGTAAACAGTGAAGCTCTGGCTTCCAGTTTGGATTGTATCTTTTTTTAACTTTATGCCCTCTGTGAAGTTATTCAGTCTGTTTGAGACTTGACCTCTCAGCTCCAATGAGAAAAATATGAAAATATGATCCTGTGAAGAAGCTGTGAAAATGAAATAATATGGACTAAATTTTTTGATAAATTATAAAATGCCATATAAATCCAATGTGTTAGTGTCTATTTCATGTATATATATGTGTGTGTGTGTATGTATAAATAGATTTTATACCTACATCTATAATATTTGGTATTATCTTCTTCTCAAAGACTGTAAGCTCCTTAAGGACAGGAGCCATACTGTTCTCAACAGTCTTTTTTATCCTCCTCTACTAAGTACAGGGGTGTGCTTGCACAGTTGCACTAATCTCACAAGAAGGCAATGGCAACCCACTCCAGTACTCTTGCCTGGAAAATCCCATGGATGGAGGAGCCTGGTAGGCTACAGTCCATGGGGTCGATAGGAGTCGGACATGACTGAGTGACTTCACTTTCACTTTCATGAATCAGAGAAGGAAATGGCAACCAACTCCAGTATTCTTGCCTGGAGAATCCCAGGGACGGGGAAGCCTGGTGGGCTGCTGTCTATGGGGTCGCACACAGTTGGACAAGACTGAAGCGACTTAGCAGCAGCAGCAGCACATGCTAGCAAAGTAATGCTCAAAATTCTCCAAGCCAGGCTTCAACAGTACATGAACTGTTCAAGCTGGATTTAGAAAAGGCAGAGGAACCAGAGATCAAATTGCCAATATCCGTTGGATCATCGAAAAAGCAAGAGAGTTCCAGAAAAACATCTACTTCTGCTTTGTTTACTACATCAAAGCTTTTGACTGTGTAGGTCACAACAAACTGTGAAAAATTCTTAGAGATGGGAATACCTGACCACCTGACCTGCCTCCTGAGAATTCTGTATGCAGGTCAAGAAGCCACAGTTAGAACTGGACATGGAACAACAGACTGGTTCCAAATCAGGAAAGGAGTATGTCAAGACTGTATATTGTCACTGTATTTAACTTATATGCAGAGTACATTGTGAGAAATGCCAGGCTGGATGAAGCACAAGCTAGAATCAAGATTGCTGGGAGAAATATCAATAACTTCAGATATGCAGATGGCACCACCCTTATGGCAGAAAGCAGAGAGGAGCTAAAGAGCCTCTTGAAGAAGGTGTAAGAGAGTGAAAAAGCTGGCTTAAAACTCAACATTGAAAAAGCTAAGATCAATGGATGTGAGAGTTGAATTATAAAGAAAGCTGAGCTCCGAAGAATTGATGGTTTTGAACTGTGGTGTTGGAGAAGACTCTTGAGAGTCCCTTGGACAGCAAGGGGATCCAACCAGTCCATCCTAAAGGAAATCAGTCCTGAATTTTCATCGAAAAGACTGGTGCTGAAGCTGAAACTCCAGTACTTTGGCTACCTGATGTGAAGAACTGACTCATTGAAAAAGACCTTGATTCTGGAAAAGATTGAAGGCGGCAGGAGAAGGGGATAACAGAAGATGAGATGGTTGGATGGCATCACTGACTCTATGGACATGAGTAGAGTGATCTCTGGGAGTTGGTGATGGACAGGGAAGCCTGGCGTGCTGCAGTCCATGGGGTCGCAAAGAGTTGGATATGACTGAGTGACTGAACTGAACTAATGATGCTTGCCTTGAGTACTTGTTGATGTTTGTGTAATTGAAATTAGGTCTTGTTGGGACTGCCTTCTCTGTAGGTTCTTCTTTACTATGGTACTTGAGAAAATCTTTTAAGTAAGCTTCAAATCTCTCTTGCTTTATCCCTCACCTATCCAAGGACTGTTTGAAGTTCCAACTCTGATTAGAATAGAAAATAAATTGTTTGTGTCTCATCTTGTAAAATTATTCTCTTAAAAGTTTTTGTTTTCTCTGGTCTTGATTCAGGGCACAGGCTATAGCAATTGGACAGGCAATGGTGGATGGACGTTGGCTGGATTGTGTCAGTCACCATGACCAGCTCTTCAGGGATGAGTATGCGCTGTACAGGCCGCTGCAGGTAGTGTTCAGTGGTACGGCTGATGAGAATACAGAGAGCTTCGTTACCAAGTCTTCCTCGTCATTGGGAATAAAAAGTAGTTGAGTTATCCAATGATACACTTTTCTAGTATGTTGTCCCTGCCATTTGAGGAAAGCTCTAACATTTTTACTTGGTTGGTAGTTGTGATGAAAAACCCTTTGAAATCCCAAACTTTTCAGTTTGTGCAGCTTTTCTTAAGCTTGACTTTGTAGTGTCATTTACCCTCAGTGGTTTTTAATTTTATTAAGTCTGTTTTTTTTAGGATTAAGAGGAAGTATATGTAATAAAATCATTAAGAAATTTAATGTTACTGTTGCAATAGATTTTGACTCCATAGCAGTATTAAATTGTATAACTGATAAAATGGTGAATATTCTTTTTCTTTTCTGTTTCTTTAGTTTGATTAGGAACATGGAAATCACGTACTTAGACGTTTTAAAAAACTTTAACATAAACTTTTTGTTTATATTAATTTGATAAAATAATATCCAGTAACACCTTTGTGAACTAAAGTTGGAAAATCATTGGGTAGAAAAGATGGATGATCCCAAAGACTGGTGGTGTTATGTCTGAAAATCTAACAGTTTTCCAAGTTGTGTCCTAGAATTGGCACAGGGTTATGATAAATTCTAAGCCATCTTCACTCTCAGGAATAAAAGAAATGAAACACTATAAAATCTGTATAATATGTTTGGTCATAATATGGTGCCTTTTAGCCTGCTGATTCGTGAATATTATAGTTGTAAGAGTGGAATTGCCAGTTATAATGCTGGCTTACAACTTAAAGTTTCTACTTATTTGCTTATTTAATATATTCAGTGGTTAGCCTTATACAAATATTAGGCTAGAATTTATTTGTAGTGTGACAGCCTCAACACTGTTGCCATTGTGGGTCAATTGCTTGGATTCTGTCTTGACTCTTTCAGAGTACAGAATTTTCCGAGACCCCTTCTCCGGACAGTGACTCGGTGAACTCCGTGGAAGGACACTCTGAGCCATCCTGGTTTAAAGACATCAAGTTTGATGACAGTGACACTGAGCAGATAGCTGAAGAAGGTGACGATAATTTGACTAGTGAGTTTCACTTTCTGACGTTTTAGTTTTTATGAATCATTAACGTGTATGTATGATAGAGTGTTTTTTTTTATTTAGTTGGAACAATCCTACTATTAAGTTTTATGGCTTCAGCTAAATGTAAAGAACATCTGATAGCAATCATTGTCCTAGATACAGTATTTTCTTAAGAAAGCAATTTGTTAAATCACTGGTGTTTTCAGATTTCGCTGTAGTCTTTAGTTTGCAGCAGCTTAAAAATAACTCTGAGCTAATAATATTGCAGTAGACAACTTTCTCACCTCTTTGCTATGATATCAGGCCTTCTCTCTGCAGAACCTCCAATATATTTCTTTATTTAAAAAATTCACTTTATATTTAACTGGTTCAAATTTTATTAAGTCTACACAGAAGTATCAATACATGAAAATACTGTATCCATTTTGGTATTGCACATTGGGCTTGTATATTAAAAAAAAAAAACATTTTTCTCCTTTCCTCCAATACCCTGATGAAACCCGTTTTTACTCCCCTCCTCTCCCTATATTTCTTTCCCCTCCCCAACACTAAAAGATTCTGCCAGTCCTAGCAAGCGCACATCAGTCAGCAGTTTCCAGTCCACAGTGGACAGTGACTCAGCCGCTTCCATCAGCCTGAACGTGGAGCTGGACAACGTGAACTTCCATATCAAGAAGCCCTCCAAGTACCCACATGTGCCCCCTCACCCTGCTGACCAAAAAGGTAGGAGGGAGTCACCACCTGGAATCTGAGCACAGGCTGGAGAGTTGGGCCGTGGATCTCATCCGGCCTGTCCTTCTTGCTTCCTCTGTCCCCGTGGCTGAGGGGATTTGCTGTGGGTTTTGGTCCACCCTTTCTCATTTTTCCCACACCTCTTCTCGATATGTTTTTTTTCTTTTTGGTTGGATATTTTTTTTCTTTTTGGTTGGTTCCAGTTCCTTTCATTTCTTGTTTCCTCCCTTAGTATCACCACACCCAGCTTAAAGCTTTTAGTCATTAAAGGGAACAGCATCTGACTGCTTTTCCCTTAGCATAATGTGCAACTTCCAAGGTGGCATTTCTTTGCATTATAACATGGATGTTCTGCTCTATTCATTTCTCTGTTTTCATTTAATATTTTAAAGCCTCTTTGCTTATGCTGTTATCCAGTAGCATAGTGTTTCACTAAACCTTTCCAGGTGCTTGAACTAGACTGGCGAAAAACATTCACACATTACAAAGCATCTTTATTACTCAAAATGCTTGTTGTGTACATGCTGTATTTGTAAAAAACTTTTCTTCTCTAATACAAAAAAAAATCATTCTTTTAGCTGTCCTATTTGAGGTTTCAGTCTACTGACTCAAAAATCTTAATTCAAATGACATTTGGTAGAAAAGGAAAAATAAGGTTAAGCCATTAGTAAAATTGACCATAGCAGTATACAGAAAAGAAATGCTTTTTTTTTTAAAAAAAAATAGATGATGAGGCTTACTTTGTTGGATATAATTAAAAGCCAGTTTAGGTTTAAGAAAAGGAGAGACCTGACTAGCACTGAACATGAGTGAGATACACCTCTTTATCAGAATCCTCAAAGCAGAAATTGGAAAAATGATGGTGAACATTGGGTGAGTAGGAAAGTGAAGCAGACTGGGCACTTGGGTGACAATTAACTGTAGATGGTGGTCATGTGGAGGATTTGGATTTTTGTCATATGAATGACAGATGTGGTTCAGAGGTGGCATGATCTGTCTTGATAGAGGTATCTATTCCCTGGATGTAGTTGCTGGCAATTTCATTGTGCTGCAAGTAGAGTTATAAAATACTTTTTTGACTTGCGGATGATTTCATCTCGTGGAAAGTTAAGGAGCTTTTGAAATCATGAAGAAAGTGAACTGACATCATGAAATTCATAATAGCAAAAAGTGAGCTGCTGAGCCCAGTTAAACATTTGCTTTAGGAAACCCAACTTCATAATCTTAGGAGAAGAATGAAATAGAAGGCCCCGTTGACGTTTTGACAGTGCACCCTCAAATCGCATCTCTAAGGAAAATGAAAGGGGATGCACTGACAGTTGGAAAATCTGTCACAACTCCACTGGCAATTTTCTGACCTCAACCTTTAAAAAAATTTTTTTTTCTACAAAAATCGTGAGAGCCTTCATATGAGGATCAGTCTGAAAGAGGGGTCAGTGCTTTTAAAAAAGTGGCAGGTTAGCAGAAGTCCAGACTGTACTGAAGACTGTAGGGAATGTCAAGGATATCTTGGAAAAGATTTTTAAAATGGTGATGCAAAGAAAGAAAAGTTAGGTCAGTTATTTGGGGAAGTTGATATAATATTAACTGAAGCTTTTTTTTTTTAAACTTCTGTCAAGATAAGAAAGAACACTCACTGCTAAGAAGAAGTGAAATCCAAGATACTGAGGAGATGGAGTGCCTGGTTGTTGTTGTTATTTTCCCCCCCTTCTAGTTTTATTGAGATATAATAGACAAAAAAGCAGTATATAATTTTAAGATGTACAGTATGGCTCAAACGGTAAAGTGTCTGCCTGCAATGTGGGCAACCCGAGTTCGATCCCTGGCTCGGGAAGATCCCCTGAAGAAGGAAATGGCAACCGACTCCAGTACTCTTGCCTGGAAAATTCCATGGACAGAGGAGCCTTGTAGGCAACAGTCCTTGGGGTCGCAAAGAGTCAGACACAACTGAATAACTTCACTTCTTCATCACAATATAAGTTTAGTGAACATCGATCATCTCACATAGATACAAGATTAAAGAAATAGAAAAAAATTTTTTCTTTATGGTGAGAACTCGTAGAATTTACTGTTAAAAATTTTCACATATGATATATACTTGTGTTGATTATTGTGTTATACATTACGTCCCTGGTATTGAAAGTTGGTACCTCTTCACTGCCTTCATCCAGTTCCCCTTCCCCCATGCCCTCCCTCTAGTAACCACCAATCTTATCTCTTTTTCTGAGTTTGTTTTTGAAGTATAATTGATCAACAGTGATTCCATCTTTCTATACATTTTGAAATGATTGCCAGTTCAGTACAATATGTCACCATATAAAGATACTACAGTTACTGAATATATTCCCCACATGATACATTTCATACCCATGACTTAGTTATTTTGCAACTGTAAGTTTGTACCCTTTCATCTCCCTCACCTATTTCTTCCCTTCTTCCACTCTCCTCCTCTCTGGCAACCACTTGTTTGGTCTCTGTATCTATAACTCTATTTCTGTTTTGTTTATTCATTTGTTTTGTTTTTAGACTCCACATATAAGGGAAATCATACAGTATTTGTATTTCTCTGACTTATTACACATAGCATAATACTCTCTAGGTGAACCTATGTTTTCACAAATAGCAAGATTTCATTCCTTTTTCATGGCTGAGTAATATTCCAGATTGAACCCAGGTGTCCTGCGTTGCAGGTGGATTCTTTACTATCTGAGCCACCAGGGAAGCCCGTATATGTGTATACACACACATACCAGAATAATTACCTTTTTTCTTAGTATTGATTTCAGAGAGCCTGTAATTTGAGGACTTTTACCCCTTAGTAAATGTTTCTGGCTTTCACACTTCTCTCTCGTTAGCTTTTAGCATAATAACAAGAATTATTTTTTTTTCTATTTTGTGAAGTTGAGACATAATAAATTGTTTTTTTCTACATTGTAATTAAGAGGAACACTGGTTACCAGAGAATAAAGTCATCAGAATGATCTAGTTCAGAAAATGAAAGAATAGTAGATTTCCCCTGCGTCTGGTTTTCATTTCTCTTAAATACAAATGAGAATGGGTGATTCTTACCTTTCCATTAAAATTAATGGTTACTAAAATTGTTAAATCTTTTCTTAGGGATCATTCTCTAGCTTTTAACACTGAGGAAATATGAATTTTTAACATTTGTTTAAGTATCTATGCTTAAAAAGATGCTCATGTTTTTTGTATTACATAAGCTAACTCATTTTCAGAAACTTGTAAAACTGACTGTGATCTTCTGGTTTGATTAATTTCTCACTATTTGTTATGGAGAGTTATGCAGTTAAAATATATTTTATTATGTGTTGGAAGCAGGATTCTGAACTGTTCTTGGAAAGTTAGCAAGTAGTACTTAGAAAAGAAAATGAAAAGCATGACTTCCTCAAACCCCTAGACCTAACTCCACATTTACAGGGAAACATGGGGATATAAGAGCAAGTTAAACAGCACCATGAGGAGACAATCCGTCTAATCCAGAATGTGACATTTGGCCTGAGTTCTTTCAAAATTCAATATCAGGAGAAAGAAAAAGATAGAAGGTCTACTTTAGATTAAGAGAAAATGAAGAGACTGTAATGTATGAACCTTAATGGATCCAGGTTTGAGGGGAAAAAAATTTATTAAAGCATTTTGGAAACATAAACTTGAATATGGACTAATATGATGATTAAAGAAATTGTCAGTTTTCTTAAGTGTGTAAATATTATGGTTCTAGAGACGAATGTTCTTATTTTTTTAAGAGATGCATGCTGAAGTATTAGTGGTAAAATGTCATGATACGTGTAACTTCAAATGGTCTGGGAAAAAAGCACACAGAGAAATCAGATATGGCAAGTCATTAACAATTGTTCAATCTCGGTGGAGGATATATAGGGTTTCCTGTATGTTTAAAGTTTTTTCATAATAAAATGGGGAAAATCCATTGCTTCTGAAATTTTATATATATATATACACACACACATATATATCCTTTAGACTGAAGAGTAAAGCTTCTAAAGCCTCTGTATATTAGTTGGATAAACAGGCATTGGCATTATTAATTTCTGTGAGGGAGGTGTAGAAATAAAGTATAATATCTGTTTTCACTGGTCCACATACTTGATTATATTGTATTTGGCATGGCACACTTGAACTTGCTAAATTTTTTTCTCTCTGCTTTTTTGTTTTGAAGGATGAGTGTATTGGCTTTTGAAGCCCTTTTGTTTATAAATGAGATCTACTTGAAAAGAATTTTGTGGATCACCTTTACCTTAAAGACTTAAAATGCATTGTGGTTAAATTTGCACGGTAGAAAGAACCTCATTTGAGCTGTGCTTGGTCACAGACCTAGAGGAAAGGTCATGCGAAAGTAAAGAATAAGTTTCACTTGTAATATTTAATATTCTAAAAGTTTTGAAAGAACACATTCAGAGTGTGTTCAGAAGTTATCTTTTAGCAACTATTTGGAAGTGTTTGGTTAGAATTTTTGAAACATTAAAACTCAAATTAAAAACTAATATAATCCTGATAAGTTATATCTTAATTCTCTTCCATTATCATTTTTGTATTAATTTGTTTTATAGCTTATATTTTGAAATTCAAAAAACCCCACCTTATATTTTTTTTATGCAGTGTGTTTTCTATCTGAACTCATTATTTGTTACATAATATGGCTATGGATGAGAAAAAGAGTGTAACTTTTTAGGCTTGTCATGCAAATCTGTGACAGACCTCAGTTTTCATAAAGCAGTTCAGATTTGATAAGGGAAAAATGATCTGTTAAAAAGATTATCTGTCATTGCTGTCTCATGGCTCTGTTGAGTTATTAAGTCTATCAAGTTTAGTATGAAGTGTGCAGAACAAGTTATAAATCGATATTTTAGCCTAAAGTTTCCGTGACTTGGCTGTGACGGGTTTAGTGTGAGTAATACTTTGTGTGTGGGTGTGTTTTCTGTATAATTATGCTAGCCTGTTATAGTCATAGGCCTGTCCTTTCCTTCCTCCTCTCTCTGTTCTCTCCCTGGCATGCAGAGTATTTGATTTCTGACAATGGAGGACAACAGCTATCAATAAGTGACGCCTTCATCAAAGGTAATTTTATCAAAAGCTATACATGGGATGATGTTTCTTGTTCATGGAGATATACTGTGGGCCCAGGATACTGATCGGCACTGAGTGAGTACTGACAATACATTATATTGTTTTAGTACCATAGGAACACAGTTTTTCAATATGTGTAGTAGCCTTGAGACTGCTGAGAACCAAAAATATAAACTTGGACTTAGTTTGAGAGGTCTCTGATGTGAAAAATAATTGTTTAAAAGTCTTTGCCTAGATTTTGAATTTTATTCATTTAAAGGCTTTTCTATATCACGAATATACTTTTCTGTATCACGAATATAGTATTAAGTATTGATAGACATATCATCAAGTGATTGTCAAGCTTATCAAAAAGCCATAGGCAGATCTCATCTAATTGAGGATGCTGCTTGCTCTCTGGATTTGGACAAGTGGACTGAAGGAAATAAAGAACTAATTTTGCTTATCATTTCCTTGGGGATGAAAGGAAGTACAGAAGAATACAAACGTTTCCTAACCCCATCCCTACTTAGCTTGCTGTGGAGTGAAGACACACTTATTTGGTCCATAACATGCTACAGCTTAGGCCTCAGATAATGGGAGGGTTTCACATAAAAGAGGGCGAGCTGGTACAAGGGCAGCTGCTGACAGATAGTGTCACAACTTAGTGTTTCTAAATTCACCTTCAAGCGTCTGGTTCAACCAGATGTTTATAGACCAAGGGTTTTACATAATTGAAATGTGCTGTTCTTGTACCTCACTTGTCATGGACACTGGCTTTACTCTGGAGGCTGCTGGACTGTTTAGTTGAAGGTTTTTTGTCATTTGTTCAGTTTAAGAGGGAAAAGACTAGAGAATTTTTACCTCTTTTCTTTCCATTTATTCAATCACAGTTTCAAAAGTTATTTAGTGAGCATCTTTTTTGCAAAGCATTTAGTATTACCTATTTTTTTTTGTTTTGATCATTTACAAAATTTTATATAAATTACTATTTACCATGTTTTGATTTCTTCACAGTTAATTTTTTGGTCTGACTTGTAAAAGTTTTGCCAATTAAGAAGAAAGCCTTTTTTGTTATAGTATTGAAAAAGAAACACTGAAAGGATTGTTTGAGTAGACTTTCTAGACTGTCATATCCTGGTTCAGACGAAGCAAAGCTGAGCTTTTCTCAGCACCCACACTATCACAAGTTCTCCTTGCATTCTGATATTTGTTGAATGCAGTGTTCAGTTTGTGATTTTATAGGGAAAGTTAACCACCTCTCTTTTTTAATATTCCCAGATAAATAAAAAGACTGTAAACAAATCTCATTTCATTTGCTTTTCAAAATCCGTATTTATAGTTACTTTTTTGAGAGCCCTGGTTGCTTATGTAAATTTACTCTTAACACTTCTGTCTCTGATTTTGGCTGTTGAGAATGTTGACGATCTAACTCAGACTTAATTTTTTTATCTATGAATTTAAACATGTCCTTGCTTTTTTTACATCAATAATTTGAATCGGCTAACTTAAAAATTTTAAAAAGATAAGTTGGTGATTTCTAAATCTCTGAGTAGATGGTATAAAACTTGACAATGAATATAATTTCTTATTTTACACTTAGAATCCTTATTTAACCGTCGAGTTGAGGAAAAATCCAAAGAACTGCCTTTCACACCTTTGGGCTGGCATCATAACAACCTGGAGCTGCTGAGGGAGGAGAATGGAGAGAAACAAGCTATGGAGAGGTTGCTGTAAGGCAGTGAGCTTATTCATTTTAATTCTCCATTTTTCTAACCTTAAGTGACTTGATAGGCATTTGTATAGTTCTTCCTTATAAAGTCAAACATGCTAACATTACTTAGGAAATGAAGCCTGTTCTGGTGAAACTTCTAATAAAGCAGAGAGTCCTAGTTGTGCTTGTCTATCCCCGTTGTTTTTTATGTGTTAAAATTTAATTGAATTAAATAGGGCATTTTTTTTTTATCAAACCCATAGACTTTGTTTTATTTATTTTTCAATTTTTTAATTGGAAGATAATTGCTTTATAGTGTTGTGTTAGTTTCTGCTGTACAACATCATGAGTCAGCTACAAGTATGCATATATCTCTTCCCTCTTGAACGTCCCTTAAATGGGTTATCTTAATTGAAGATATTCACAGATTTTCTTTATATGCAAAAGCATTAAGGTGCAGATATGCTGAAAGAATAAAATTACCAAGAAGATCTTACCTGTAAGCCATTAAGTCATGTGCTGATTTCTTTGTAGACTGTGTTGCATCTTCAGAGCTGTTGTCTCTGGCAGTATTAACTGTGCAAATGTCTTTCCTGTAACATTTTTGTAGTTCAGCTAATCATAACCACATGATGGCGCTGCTCCAACAGTTGCTCCATAGTGAGTCACTGTCAACGTCTTGGAGGGACATCATCGTATCCCTGGTCTGCCAGGTTGTTCAGACAGTCCGACCTGACGTCAAGAACCGGGATGATGACATGGATATCCGCCAGTTTGTCCACATCAAAAAAGTGAGCTCTGCCAATGTTTTCCTCCTGTTTGGCGTTCATGAGATGGGCCCACTAGTAATTTGTCTCTTAATGGTAATCTGAAAGGGTCGTTACCAGGAAGGATGCTCGGTGAGGAGAGGGAAGTTTTTCTGTCCTATTTTGTAGCAGTGCACTTTACAGGTCATAAAAGCCACTCTTAGGAAGTGAGAGATGAGTGGGGGTGGGGCTAAGTTGGGCTTGCAATGAGTAGGAAACCCGAACTTTCCTACTTCTTCTTCTTGATGTGTCATCTATAAGAAGGCCTCTTTTCACACACGGCTGTTACTGTTCTGAGGAAAAGCAGGGGCTAATTGTTTTATTTAGAGAGTAGTCATGGCTGTTACTGTTCTGAGGAAAAGCAGTGGGTAAATTGTTTTTTATTTAGAGAGTAGTGGAGTTTTGCCTATATTTTTTGCCTATGGTGTTTAACTTAATAGTGGTTTTAATTGACATCTGGCATTAATTTGTTTGGTCAAATGGGTATTTTAGAGTACCAGATAGTATGTTAGAGAGTTGATGATTGTAGGAAGGCACCATTAATTATTGGTTGAAAGGAAGAAATGCATCCTAGAACTTTTTGTTCTTATTTGGTTACATAATAGTGAAAATAAAAAGTGGAAATAAATACTTATAGAATTCATTTGACTGCATTCTAAAGATGTATATGGAATTGTATTGTTTTCTTAATTGTTTCATTAGATCCCAGGTGGAAAGAAGTTTGATTCTGTGGTTGTCAATGGATTTGTTTGCACCAAGAATATTGCACATAAAAAGGTAATGTGATTCAGTTCAACGTTGAAGTTCAGCAAACTATGACTGTGTGCCCTCACCATGGAGGAAAAGGAGATTGGACAGGGAGGAGTGACTAGCAGTAAAATTTGGGGGTTCAGGGAAGAGTCTCCCAGAGCTGATGATGACAGGGACTTGGACAGTGAGAACTCATCAGACAGAAGAAGGCTTCTCAGTCAACAGGCTGAGAGGACGCTGGTGTCATTTCTCCCTTGACCCTGCCACATCTCAGGGATAAAAGATTTTCTAACAGACCAGAATTCTTCCAGAGGCCTACCATTTTAAAACTGTTCTTCCTCATAGGGCTGAACACAGAATTACGACTGGAATTCTGTATCTTTCTCTGTACCTTCAGCCGTGAGGCCTCTTTCTAGCACCAGCACAGAGAGAAGGGTAAATAACCCCTTGTACTAAGGAAAGTCTGAGATCCTAAGGAGCCAGATAGGAACTGGCAGGAAATGAGGCTGGAGGAAGCAGATGAGGGCTTTGTCTCTCACTTTATTCTGAAGGCTGCTGGTTAGCAAATGTAATGTGTATCAGGACCTTATTAAAAGTGTAGATTCCTAAGCTCAAACCTTAGAAATTCTCATTTAGTAGTTTTAGGGGAGTGAGAATGGGGGGGTGGGTAGAGGAAGGGTGGGACTACTTTTTAATTAAATGAAATTTTATTTTAATGAAGTATAGTTAATTAATAGTGTGTTTCTGGTATACAGCAAAGTGATTCAGTTATAGGTATATGCATATATACATATTCTTTTTCATTTTTTCCATTAAGTTTATTACAAGATATTGAATATAGTTCCCTGTGCAGTACTGTAGGATCTTATTGTTTATCTGTTTTATACACAGTGGCTGCCATTTCCAAACTCCTAATTTATCTCTGCCCCCCACACTGCACTTTCCTCTGTGGTAACCATAAGTTTGTTTTCTATGCCTGTGAATCTGTTTCTGTTTTAAAGAAGCTCATTTTTATCATATTTTAGATCCCACATATAAGTGAAATCATATGATACTTGTCTTTGACTTGCTTAGCATGATAATCTCTAGGTCCATCCTTATTGCTATAAATGTCATGATTTCATTCTTTTTATGGCGGAGTAGTATTTCTGTTGGCACCCCACTCCAGTACTCATGCCTGGAAAATCCCATGGACGGAGGAGCCTGGTAGGCTGCAGTCCATGGGGTCGCGAAGAGTCGGACACGACTGAGCGACTTCACTTTCACTTTTCACTTTCATGCATTGGAGAAGGAAATGGCAACCCACTCCAGTGTTCTTGCCTGGAGAATCCCAGGGATGGGGGAGCCTGGTGGGCTGCCGTCTATGGGGTCGCACAGAGTCGGACACGACTGAAGTGACTTAGCAGCAGCAGCAGCAGCAGTATTCCTGTGTGTGTGTGTGTGTGTGTGTGTGTGTGTGTATTTACTACATCTTTATCCATTCATCTGTGGATGGACATTTAGATGGCTTCTGTGTCTTGCCTATTGTAAATAGTGCTTCTGTGAGCATTGGGGTGTGTGTATTTTTTCAAATTGGAGTTTCTCTCTGGATGTCTGCCCAGGAGTGCAATTGCAGGATGATACGGTAGCTCTGTTTTTATTTTTTTAAGGAAACTCCGTACTGCTTTCCATAGTGGCTGCGCCAATTTGCATTTGGGTGGGACTTTTTAATGGAGTCACTCTGGGTGTTTCCAGTGTTGTTTATTTGTTTACTGGTTCTCACTTTTAGAGAAACCGATGATCTGTAAGAGTGTTCTCAAACCTTGCTGTGCTTCAGAATCACTAAGAGAATGTGTTAAAAATAGAGACACCTGGCCTCATCTCTGGTACTACTGGTTTGGTTACAGTGAGAGCTCAGGCAAATTTCAAGCTTGAGCAACTGAATCGATAAACTACAGTCTGTTTTGACTCTTATCTAAGCTGAGAATAATAATATATTTTTTATAAGGTATTAAACGTCCTGAAAAGTATTAGTGACCATAGATAAATAAAATTATGTTTGAATTTGATATTATTTCATAGCAATGATCTGAAGTCCATATTTCTACATAGAGTCTTATTAAAACAGCACTGTACCCATCAAAGTAGTACTTTAAGTCAGATTAAATGATGTTTGTTGAATTCAGAGGTAGGTATGTTGTGCTCATCTCCAGAATTAAAAACGGTTATGTGGGTGTGGTGGTCACATATGCGTGAATGACTGTCTGGCCCAATGACCATGTTTAGAGAGAGTCTTTAATTTGTAGTTACTAAAAAAGCCCTGTGAATGTAGTTTCCCAGCTGATGAATCACTGTTTTCAGGCGCATTTACTAGTTTGAACCTAATAAGTTTGGTCAGATGGAAACTTCTGTTGCAGGATGCAGGCTCCTCTGCCTGTGGCTTTAGTTGTGTGGTGAGGGTATATTGTTTGAGTCTCTGCTTCTGGATGTGCTTTAAGATTTTCTGTTGTTAACTTCTTGTTTCCCAGTTTGGCTTGCGAGTTTAAGCCTGTTGGAAATTTATTCCATCAAAAATATGTTCAGCAGATGTTTTAATTCCTTTCTCCCTCCTCTACTTTTCTTGAATCTTAGAAAAGTTAAATTCTGCTTTTAGAATTGCTGATCTCTGGGAGTTTATCAAGTAGCCTATTTTTTAAGTCCCTCTTCCTCCTATCGAGGGTGTGATATCTTTTCTTGAAAACATTAGAGATTTAAAAAAAGATAGTTAAGAGTATAGAAAATTGGGTAAAATAGCATTAGTGAAAAAGAAGCCAGTTTTTAAAGAACTTTGCATGGCTTTAATTATTTGTTTTGAAAAAAAAAAAAGAATGGCACAAAATAAATGAGAGTATTTTAATCTGAATATAATGAGAGAATCTATTTAAGAGGAATTATGACCAGTATGAACTTAGAGTTGTGATTAAAGGAGGTCTATAAATTGCAAACTTTCAAAGTTTTAGCAAACTGTTCATTTATATTTTAGATGAATTCTTCTATTAAAAACCCCAAAATTCTTCTGCTGAAGTGTTCCATTGAATATCTCTACAGAGAAGAAACCAAATTTACTTGCATTGATCCTATTGTGCTTCAGGTAAGAACTCCTTACTGAAACCATAATCTGGAGGAATGTTTGTATACTGAGATACTTGCCATCTCTTATACTTTCTTGCAGCTGGTTAAATTTGATAGGCAAACTTCATTGCTCTTGTTTCATTAAAAAATGTATTATAGAAGACATTCTTCTGTATCATACTTTAGAAGCTTACCAAAGCCTTTGTCACTGTTTTTAGTTGCAAAGTGTTAATGGCAACATGTGACTTTTGGGGAATAGTTGAAAAAAAGGTGAAAATCCAAATCCTGTTTTTTCTTCCCACTGGGGTCATGAACTTACTTTAAGGATTTGTCTAACTTAATCAGGTTCCCAGCGGTAACACCTGTTTTTTAGTACAGACCGTTCTACTGCATGTTTCTAGAACACCAAGTGTCTTACATACAGTTAGTAAAAGGGAGTGATGTCAGATGGAAGTTGTGTCCATTTCTGTGTGGTTTTTCTTAAGTGAGGACCCAGAATAGCTTTAGTAGGATTATAGCCCTCAGCTGGAAGGAAGAACAGCCTCGGCTCAGTTCCTATACAGCCCTTTAGCTCCATTTTAAGAGATTAGAAATGAGCTCCTGCTGAAAGAGCCCTCTACCCAGGGAGACCCAGCCCCTGGTCCTGGATGGCTTTTGGGCACTCATTGCTTGGAGCTCCATTTCCAGTTGTACTGTCGCAGGTGATTTTGTACATTTAAAATTTCCCTTGAGGCCACCTCCAGCTAGGCTGAGCTGCTTGGCTGGGCTGTCCAAGTTCTCTGTCAAAGTACCACTTATTATTTTTATTAGTGCTCTTGATATGAAGTTGCATAGGTTGTCTGCCCCAACTTCTTTTCTCCCATAAATGCTATTAATTAATTTGCAGTTGTTCAGAATGGGAGGTTTTCAGAAATGTGTTTTTCCTATTATAGCAGAAACACTTAATATTCGGTTCCAGAAACATTTAGGAAAAGCATTACTTGGAAATTCATGAGCACATTTTTGCAAGTGATAGGAGTAGTCACTTTTTAGAAAAAAATTAATTTATCTGGCTGTGCTGGGTCTTGCTTGCTGCATGGACTTTTCTGTAGTTGTGGTGAGTGGGGGTGACTCTCTAGGTATGGTGCACAGGCTTCTCATTGTGGCAGCTTCTCTTGTCATGGAGCACGGACTCTAGGTTGCGTAGCTTTAGTAATTGCAGCTCTTGGGCTCTGTAGCACAGCCTCAGTAGTTGTGGCGTACAGGCTTAGTTGCTTCAAGGCATGTGGGATCTTCCCGGATCCGGGATCGAACTCATGTCTCTTGCATTGGTAGGCGGATTCTATACCACTGAGCCACCAGGGAAACTTTTGTTCTCAATGCATAGACACAGAAAAAACTTAACTGTGGTCCACTGAGCCACCAGGGAAACTTTTGTTCTCAATTCATAGACACAGAAAAAACTTAACTGTGGTGAAAGGCACCATGCTCTGTTGCTTAATGAACTCTGTTAACTGGGACTGTTTCCTGTTCAGAATTCAGCTAGGTATCAGTAAAAATGAGGGGTTTCAACCAGATTTATGCCATTCCTTCTAGCTCTGATTTACTATGACTTTTCAGTGAGAACTGAAATGAGGAATCAGAAGAAACACAGTTATGGTTTGTGGAAAACAGAGTTACTTTGATGCTGGGAATTTTCGTGATCTCACCGGTGTCAGTGGAAGACTTACAGACTTAGATCATAACCACATGGTTTGCAAGATGCATCCTGATTGCAGAGATGTTAAAATGTGTAAAATTGTATTTAGTTACCAAAAAGTTGTCCTTATATTTATCCACTGTAACACCCCTTTTATGACCAGGTTAATAGACTGAAGTCTTCATGTTGGACACATATGCTCTGGGCAAATGTATATTAATAAACATGATTTAATTAATATAACTTGTTAATTGTAACTTGTATAATTATATTAAGATGGTGCTGTTAAAGTGCTTCACTCCATATGCTGATAAATTTGGATAACTCAGCAGTGGCCACAGGACTAGAGAAGGTCAGTTTCATTCTAATCCCAAAGAAGGGCAATGCCAAAGAACATTCAAACTACCGCACAATTGGATGTCTGAGTAAATCCATAATCTGAAAAGAAGCTTTAAGATAGAAGAAGATGTTTAATGCCAGGCTGGATGAAGCACAAGCTGGAATCAAGATTGCAGGGAGAAATATCAATAACTTCAGATATGCAGATGGCACCACTCTTAGGATAGAAAGCAAAGAGGAACTAAAGAGCCTTTTGATGAAAGTGAAACAGGAGAGTGAAAAAGCTGGCTTAAAACTCAACATTCAAGGAGCTAAGATCATGGCATCCAGTCCTGTCAGTTTATGACAAATAGATGGGGAAACAGTGGAACAGTGACAAACAGTGACTTTATTTTTGCTCCAGGATTACTGCAGACAGTGACTACAGCCATGAAATTAAGATGCTTGCTCCAGACCTAGACAGCATATTAAAAAGCAGAGACCTCACTATGCCGACAAAGGTCCATATACTCGAAGCTGTGGTTTTTCCAGTAGTCATGTACTGATGTGAAAGTTGGACCATAAAGAAGGCTGAGCACTGAAGAACTGATGCTTTTCAACTGTGGTGTTGGAGAAGACTCTTGAGAGTCCCTTGGACAGCAAGGAAATCAAACCGGTCAATCCTCAAGGAAATCAGTCCTGAATATTCATTGGAAAGACTGATGCTGAAGCTGAAACTCCAATACTTTGGCCACCTCATGCGAAGAATTGACTCATTTGAAAATACCCTGATGCTGGGAAAGATTGAAGGCGGGAGGAGAAGGGGACGTCAGAGGATGAGATGGTTGGATGGCATCACTGACTCAGTGGATGTGAGTTTGAGAAAACTTTGGGAGATAGTGAAGGATAGGGAAGCCTGGCGTGTTGCAGTTCACGGGGTCTCAAAAAGTCGATTGAGCAACTGAATAACAGCAACAAAGCATCTTGGTCATCAGTGCTTCAGAACATAGTTTGTTATATCTTTAAGTCCTGACCTATTCAGGTTTTTAGTTTGAATTGACAGAAAATGTCAGTTGATTTAACACCTCCCCCCGCCCTTTGCTTGGAGTGGGGGAACTCATCGTGGCATGACCAGTCAAAGAGGAAGCTGAAAGGTAGCTAGTACAAAAGGAGAATGAGAAAAAAAGGGCAAGGATAAAATTAGGCTGGGCATCATACTGTCTTTACAGGGTCTGCCCCAGAGGTCTGTTGTTCTACCCCTGCTCCATTCTGTCTTCCTGGCCTGCCTCCTGATACTCGTTCCTTGCTGAGCCTGGTCCAAGCCCCAATTTTAGCAAGATGTTTCATGTACAATCATAATAGTTGACTGGAGCTGGAACTGTGAGGAAATGTGTTTGCTATCCCTATATTGGAGGCCAGAAACTTAAAATTAATTTTAGTTCTTCTTTATTGAAGCTGCACAAATAAAATAATCTAAGATGTCATTAAATTGCAATTTAATAAGCAGAGTAGGAAATTAACACATTTCAGGGAAAAAAATTTCATTTTGTTGGGACTTTCCTGGTGGTCCAGTGCACTGTTGAGAATCCGCCTGCCAATGCTGGTCTGGAAGATTACACATGCTGCAGAGCAGCTCAGCTCGTTGGCCACAGCTACTGAGCCTGCACTCTAGAGCCCATGTAACACAACTGCCGAAGCCCGCGCGCCCTAGAGCCTTTTGCTGTGCAACAAGACAAACCACTGCAATGAGAAGCCCCATGGACTGCAACTAGAGTAGCACCCGCAACTACAGAAAGCCCTTGTGCAGCAACCAAAAATAAGTAAATAAAAATTAAGAAAATTTTAAAATGGGAAAAAAAAAATTCTTTTTGTTAATGGAGAATTTGAGAATGTCCAGTTTCTATCAGTAAGACAGAGAAAGGTGAAAAGAAATACAACAGGGCAAGTTCATTGCAGGGAATAGGCTCATCCATTGCTGGCGGCTCTGACCATGAATACAGAATTGACTCAGAAAACACTGGGCATTTGGAGCAGAAGTGACAGTTGTGTCCCCACCTTCCATTGTCTCCTGAGTCCAGAGATTTTATAAAGCAATTAACTAATTATATTTTTTAAACTCTTAGTTGTTATTTACAACATTCATTTGCTTTGAGAGTAAGCCTTTGTCATGAAATTGTATTAAACATCGTTTTAATTTGTAACTACCACTGTTCTAAGTAGAATATTATCTGTTGGGAGATAGAAATTAGGAAGTAGTTGAAATAGTGTCTGTTAGTTATTTATTCAAATACCTTGAAAGAAGAGATATTCTGGTTAGTTTCAGAATGTAAAAGGGGAAATCCATAATTATATTAAAAATACTTAGTTGCTTTCATTTGGGAAGCTGTGAGAATTTTTTGATTTTTTAAGCTTCAAGAGCTAGCTAATTGGATTCTTGGCTTTTATTACAAGTTATTAAGAACTCAAAGTCCTTCAAAGAAAAATTAGTGAGTTGGAGAATAAAGTTTCTCCTGAAACTTTCTAGCATAGTCAGCAGTTTAGAATGATAAACAGTATTCTTGGTTGTGTTTGAATTAATTTGCTTACACAGTGGTAAGTGATATTTAGCCAATTTTTACCTGAGATTGAGGACCTGAAAAATGAGTTAACACGTCAGTACAATGTTTACTTAGTAGGAAACTTTTATTAGTAGTGGTTTGTGGATGAAGAAAACTTACTTTGATGTTACTAGTCACACTGCCCTAGTATTTTTACATATCTAGATCTTGATTTGTACCACATACAATGTTTTTTATTTATCTTACTTAGGAAAGGGAATTCCTAAAGAATTATGTTCAGCGAATAGTTGATGTTCGACCCACACTGGTTCTGGTTGAGAAAACGGTATCTCGAATTGCACAGGATATGTTGCTGGAACACGGCATTACTTTGGTCATTAATGTAAAATCAGTGAGTGTTCTTATTTTTCTATTATTTATAAAAATGACAGCTTGTAAGTTTATATGCATGTGTGGTAGATATACAGTGTTCTTTGATTGTTTATTTCTTAGCTGTACTATATATATTGAAAGCACAGGCACGGCAGCGCTTTCCTTATTTAAC
Organism: Bubalus bubalis; assembly: GCF_019923935.1. Lineage (NCBI taxonomy): Eukaryota > Metazoa > Chordata > Mammalia > Artiodactyla > Bovidae > Bubalus > Bubalus bubalis. The sequence continues at coordinate 148,776,891 of NC_059158.1, forward strand.
ACTGGAGGATCTCAGGCTCGAAGAAAGTATAATTAATGTAGCACTCATACATAATGAGTTATGTAACACTCATTATAAGTGTCTACCAAACCATAGGTGTAGTTGACATTAGTTATTAAGTAGTCTTTGTGGAGGCGTCATTTTGTTTGGGAAATCATACAAAGCAGAAAATTTTCTCTCTCTTGAAAAATTACCTCCTTTAGTATAGAGGTCAGTTGTGGAAATTCCCCACCCACCACCCCTGAATCAGTGTCTTGTGCCAGTGAATAATGCTTAAATGTCTTGATGTTATTAATGTGAGTATGGTTTATTTTAGTAAGCACATATTGATTGCTAAGTGTAGACTTATCTAGAATCAGTAAAAGTCATATAATTACTAAAATCAAGGAAATTCATCTTGAAAGAAAATAGGGCATTTTCTATTTTTTTTGGTGAGGGCATTTTCAAATGTTTCTATTATTTTTCCATATAAAATGTACTAAAATTTTATTCTTCTTTAATTTTGTAATATGATGTTGTTCTGTGTTCTAGCAAGTTTTAGAACGAGTTAGCCGCATGACCCAAGGTGATTTGGTGATGTCAATGGACCAGCTGCTTACCAAACCCCACCTGGGCACCTGTCACAAATTTTACATGCAGATGTTTCAGTTGCCTAATGGTGAGTGACCTTTAGTGTAGATTTACCTGAAAGGGGGGACCTGAGGAAATGAAGAAATCATCAGAACGACGATGTTGATATATTAATAGTAGGAAATGGCTATTAGCATACAAATAGTCCTACTTAAGAGTTTTTGTCTGGTAGACGTTAAGATAATGAACTAATTCTGTCTGGACTTCTGGATTGCCACCTAAACCTTTTTAACCTTGTGTTTGTTTATTTGTAGAACAAACCAAGACACTGATGTTTTTTGAAGGCTGTCCACAGCACCTGGGCTGTACAATCAAGCTTAGAGGAGGCTCTGATTATGAGCTGGCTCGAGTTAAGGAGATCTTAATATTTATGATCTGTGTAGCTTATCATTCTCAACTAGAAATCTCCTTTCTTATGGATGAATTTGCTATGCCTCCTACATTAACGCAAAACCCTTCCTTCCATTCTCTGATTGAGGGACAGGAGGATGAAGGGGCTTCACAGGAGCCATTCAGCGGAAGTCCCCTCCCCCGGGAGCCTGACTTCCCCCCAGACTTTCTGCCTTCTGATGATGGCAGTTTGCTAGAATCAAGGATTCTGTTTGAGAAGGGTGACCAGGAAAATAAGAGTGTGCCACAGGATGTTGCCTCTTTGAAGCCTCAAGAGCATGCCCCAGCAGCTTGCCCGGTGGGTGCCCCCTGCGCTCTCTTTCCATCAGTACCAGAGTCATTGCTTCCGCTCCATGTGGATGACCAACAGGATGCCATAGGCAGTGAGCAGCCAGAGGCTTTGCAGCAAAAAGAGGAGCTTCCGGATCCCGCAAGCCAGATGAGAGCCTTTAGAGACCCTCTGCAGGATGACACCGGCCTGTATGTTACCGAGGAAGTTACCTCTTCTGAAGATAAACGGAAGACTGATTCTTTGACCTTTAAGCAAGAGTTGAAAGATGTGATCCTCTGTATCTCACCAGTCATCACATTCCGGGAGCCCTTCCTTTTAACTGACAAGGGCATGAGATGCTCTACCCGAGATTATTTTGCAGAGCAGGTTTACTGGTCTCCTCTCCTCAATAAGGAGTTCAAGGAAATGGAGAGCAGGCGGAAGAAACAGATGCTTAGGGATCTCTCTGGCCTTCAGGGCATGAATGGAAGTGTTCAGGCCAAGTCCATTCAAGTCCTGCCCTCACATGAGCTCGTGAGCACCAGAATTGCTGAGCACCTGGGGGACAGCCAGAGCTTGGGGAGAATGCTAGCTGATTATCGGGCCAGAGGAGGAAGAATCCAGCAAAAAAACTCAGACCCTTTTGCTTACTCAAAGGAGGCATCAAGTACCTCAAGTGGCAAATCAGGAAGCAGAACTGAAGGTGATGAAGAAAAAGGGTTGATTACAAGTGATGCAGTGTGGTCAACAAAGGTGAGCAAGACCACTGTTGTGTTTGTGTACATTTAAGATGGGTGGAAAATCTCTGCTATGGCAAGGTAAAAAAGTCAAATGTGACAGCTTGCATGCAGATTTATTAAATATTTCATCTGTGCTTTTTTTTTTTTTTGGTCTCTTTTGTCTTACATGTTGCTTTAAAATGTAAGAAATAGGAGTGTAATGTGATGAAACTAGATTTGAAGGTTTCAGGCTAAGCTCATAGCAAACTCTGAAGAACTGTGAGGTAGGGGGCAGTGTGGAGCTGCTTAAAATTTCTGACATGATGACTTGGGTGTAATGTGATGTGTCTTTGATCCTTTTAATGGTAGCCAGCGGGAGAGTAGAGTTGGAAGCTTATTATAGGAAATGGATGTGTTTTTTTTCCTTATTATAGGAAATTATAGGTGATAAAACTCATGAACAGATCATCTTTTGAGGAGAAAATATAGTTGTTTAATAAAACAAATAGATGTTCACTTTCACAAGTCTGCTGCTGCTGCTGCTAAGTCGCTTCAGTCGTGTCTGACTCTGTGCGACCCCATAGACGAGTCTAGAAAGGATTAAATAATGATAGTATATTGTTTTTAATACATAAAACTGGAAAAAAGGAATGTGATAAGAGCCATGGTTAATGAAGTATGGAAAAATGCTTACAATAAACTTAATATAAATATATGTTTTATACATTTATGTAAACTTATTAAAAGTGATTTGGGGGTCTTTTAAATTTACATGAGCACATACATATTTTTGATTCATGATTTCTATCTTTTATAACTCATTCCTTGTACATTATCTACAAAACACAGATAAGTAAGCATTTTGTGTAAGGATGCTTACATTTTATTGTAATGTACGTACAAGGATATTTACTGAAGCGGTTATTTCTGTTTGCTGTTAAAAGGATGAGTTGGATCTCATTGAATGACCCAGAGAGAGCCCATGACATATTTTCTTGTGTTAAAAAGCAGATTGTGTTTTAATATATGTAGCATCATCCCATTTTTATAAAAAAACAGAATCACCTATGTATACTTCTGTGGGTGTTTTCATGTTTATATATGTATGAGCTAGCGCAAATACATGATTTTTAACCACACAGTCAAATTTATCAGTTTAGGAGGTGGGGCAGCTTCAGAGGAGGAGAGGCTTTATGTACTTTGGGGACTTTTGCATCTTCCTCTGAGCTCTTTAAATTTTTACAGAGACAGATGTTACCTTTGTAATGATCAAAAGCAGGTATAAAATACAAATTTAGAATTTAGATTTCTGGGTATCTCAGGTTGAGATTATATCCAGCTATCAATTCAGACTGTTTCATATTTAAATAACTACTCCCAAAATAATTTAATGTAGTTTTGTAAAAATAAAGAGTAAGAAAACAAGTTTAGACATGCTTGCATTTTTAAACCTTTTGGATTGTTTTAACTTAAAAATTAACTGCTCTTCTTCCTTATATTTAATTCCCTGTAGTTTTCAGTCTTCACTGGAACCCCTGTAGTGCTGATAGAGGCTTTACAAACCTAGTGGAGTGTGTTGGATGTTGGAGGCAGGCGTTGGAGTTGGAGTGCTCACCCGGATGTTCCTTCCCTTCCAGGTGGACTGTCTGAACCCTGTCAACCACCAGAGGCTGTGTGTGCTCTTCAGCAGCTCTTCTGCCCAGTCCAGCAATGCTCCCAGTGCCTGTGTCAGTCCTTGGTAGGACTCCTTCCCTCCCTTGCATGTTGCACTTAAGAACAGAATTCCAGCAACTGTGAAAAAAATTCAGCCATTAGGCTGTGTAGGTACACGGCAAGCTGCTGGTCATATGTAAATTGATGGAACTTTTAACTTGTAAATTAAATTAAGAAATTTGGATTTGTTCATGGGTAGAAGTAAATAAAAGTATGTTAAGAGTGAAGAGGGATGCAAGAACAGTTTGTAATTATAAAAAAGTTAAAGTTGTTACATAAAAGCTAGTTTTAAGCACTTTGATAACATGCACAAATCAGGCAGGTTTTCTTTGGGCATTGTTTTCATAAAAGTCAGTTTTTTGCCTTAAGTTTTATTCTAAAACTTAATTCCAAGTAGATTGATATAAACAATTTTTATAATGTTATAATTTATTTCCAATGATAGTCACAAAGTCTAGTTATACAGTTTACCTCTGGTCTTAAGTACTATAGAACATAACTGCTTGTTTTTGGAGTACTTGCCACAAAAAAAATGTCTTCCATATTTTAATTTTGGACACCAGAAACACTCATTTCTACCAATGAGATCAGGGAGTCTTCTACATTGCTCGACAGGCTGACTTGGGTTTGGTTGAGCCCATGGGAATTTTCTCTGGGAATTTAGGTCTAGGTTTGAATAAGATGTCAGTTTCAAAAGGGTATGTGTAGCTGAACTCTCTTATTTAGGTATAAAGTTGGATATAAATTTAGGAACTGGATCTCCTGGAAGAATATGAGCTGCTGCTCTTTGTGCTTAGTAATGGTGTAGACTGGAGAGCAGAGACAGGAGTCCCATTTTATATTGATGGAGTTTAAAGCTTTGTAAAGGAAACTTGTACTTCTTCCCAATGCAAATCAGACTTACCCATTTAATGTTATTGTTTATGTATCTTGATTAAATAGTTTCATAAGATACTAATGGACTGGGAATGGATATGATGCTGTAATATGGTAGTCCAAACCTATTATATCAGATAAAGTAAAACCTGTTCTGTAACAACAAAAGAATATTACCTGTTTTGTTGGTAATAATACTGTATTATAAGTACATCTAACAGATATCAATTTGGGGTCTGATGAAAATGTCTTTGCTGGGTTTTAATTCTCATGATATGTTTCTAAGAAATGATCTTTTCTTTTAGGATTGTAACAATGGAATTTTATGGAAAAAATGATCTTACATTAGGAATATTTTTAGAGAGATACTGTTTCCGGTAAGAACCAGTTTTCTCCTTATGTTCTATTTATGCTTTTTTTGATGCACAGAATTTCAACCTAAGTTGGAGCACTGTCGTTTGACCTTCCTGTTCCTGCCTTATATCAGGGCTTACTGTACAGAGAAGTAATCTGTTTTATATTCAACCCAGGAAGTCTTCTCCAGTTCATTTTTCAGATCTATGCCCATCTAATTGCCTTGCAGTCCTGCAGATTTTTTTTTAGGATGTCTGTTTTTACAGTGATTCAAATGAAAGACAAGAGAAACTAAGGGCCTCAGTTTAAATCTTAGTGCCTTCGCTTGCCACTTACATGACAAAGAGCAAGTGACTTAATCTTTGTGTGTGCATGCTCAGTCGTGTCCAACTCCTTGCGACTCCATGAACTGTAGCCTCCCAGACTCCTCTGTCCATGGAATTTTTCAGGCAAGAATCCTGGAGGGGGTTGCTGTTTCCTTCTCTAGGGGATCTTCCCAACCGAGGGGTCTAATCCGCATCTCTTGCGTCTCCTGCATTGGTAGGCAGGTTCTTTAGCACTAGCATCACCTGGGTTAATCTTTACCAGCCCCCTTTATAGTTTTTAACAAACTCCACAAACATCAAGAGTTTTAATAAGTAAAATGAGATGATGTTTTAGAAATGCTTGGCAAATGGAAGGTGCTTAACAAGTGGAATGTATCACTGTGATGTGGTTGAAAGCAGGGTGTTCAGCTCTGCAGGCTCGTAGCAGGACAAGTGGTACCCTGATCAGATCATCCACCATCATCCTTACTCTGGAGAGGATGCTGCACTTTATCGTATGCAGTCCTGATTAGCCAGCATTCACTATACGTGGCTCCTCGGTTTCATGGTTAATGTGAGGACTTTGTTTTTGTCAAAGGCCTTCCTATCAGTGCCCTAGCATGTTCTGTGATACCCCCATGGTGCACCACATTCGACGCTTTGTCCATGGCCAAGGCTGTGTGCAGATAATCCTGAAGGAGCTGGATTCTCCAGTACCTGGATATCAGCATACAATTCTCACCTACTCCTGGTGCAGAATCTGCAAACAGGTAAGTGTACCCTGTTGCTGTACTATTTTGTGTAGTATCATTTCTTTCTGTAGTTCTTTCTTTGTTGGGGAGGGTGGCCTCTGTTATTTTGGATTTGATATTTGTCTTTGGGCTCTTATTTATTTTACCTGCTGTATGTTCCCTTTAATGTTTATTTCCTGAAGGTTCCATTTTAGGATTTATCAGTTATTATATAAAATATAGGTACCATGTCCAGTAAAATATATGGAGACTTTATCTTGACCGTTCTTGATGATGTTTGTTTATTCATCAGTAAACACTTATTTAGCTCCGCGTAGGTACCAGGTACTGTGCTAGGCCTTAGGAATGAAGAAAGAACAAGGTGTTGGCTCCTGTCATCTCAGGGAGGAAACAGTCTTATAACACAATAATTACAGTATGCTAGAATGCTTGTGTAAGTTAGTCTAGGTCAACATTTCTGTCTTAAGAGATGCAGATGAGGCCATGTTTAATTGATCTCTGCTGTTTCTCATATTTATTCTTGGGGACAAAACTATATATTTTATTTCCTCTCTGTGCTTTTCTATCTCTGGAGGAAATACTTGGTGCTAGTATTTTGTTTTTAATACACACTTTTTATTCAAATTGTTTGTAATGTGTATGTGCCGAATTTAACTTCATTGTTATATTAATTGGCTTATTTTGGAGTGTGTTTGGAATCACATACAGGAATTAGACAAAATAATAGTGCAGCCTATTTCAGTATTAGTGGTTGAGGAGGGCAAAGTCAAAGATAGTTAGTCTTCAGTAGAAACATACATCTGTGAAATCATGTCTTGCAATAATTGGTCTTTATATGCTTGTTCTTCTAGGCCTTTAGTCATTGTTAGTCAGCTGGAAATATTTTGTTGTAGAATGTGTGAACTTTTGTAGATTGTCTAGTGAAATAAGTAACTTAAATTTGATCTTTATATCTTGTATGCTTGGTATATACGTATGATTGCAAAACAAAACTTCAGCCTTTGGGGTTATGCTAGAAAGGAAAAGGTAAACAGTTTTTGTTGCACAGAAGTGAAAAATTTTATGTGTCAAAAAAAAGTTACAACATATAAGACCCAATATTAATATACTTACTATTAAACTTCTGTAAGCCGTAATAGAAATAATAGGCAAAGGGCATGAGAAAGCAATTTAATACAAATGGCCAGTAGACATGTGCAAATACATGTTACTCATTAGTAATAATAAAAGATGAATAAATAAGTGAAGTATGTTTTTATTTATTTTTTAAATAAGTCACATTTCCAAGATATATAATTCCTGAGATCAGTAAGAAAGTAGGGAAATGGATACTCTCAGATACTGGTGGCAGTTGTGTCTCCAAATAGGTGTACTGGTTTATACAGTATAGCAGAAAGTATCAAAGACCAGATAAATGTTCATGCCCTTCTTTGACCTACCAATTTCCACTTTTATTAATTTATTGCAAGGAAATCGTTATGGATACTTAAAAGTGTGTTTTATATACCCACATTGAAAAGTTCATCAAAATAATGAAAAGCTTGAAATGTTTTAAATGCCCACCAATAGGGATTGGTTAAACATGTCCGTCGGAGAAGGCAATGGCACCCCACTCCAGTACTTTTGCCTGGAAAATCCCATGGACGGAGAAGCCTGGTAGGCTGCAGTCCATGGGGTCAATAAGAGTTGGACACGACTGAGCGACTTCACTTTCACTTTTCACTTTCATGCATTGGAGAAGGAAATGGCAACCCACTCCAGTGTTCTTGCCTGGAGAATCCCAGGGACGGGGGAGCCTGGTGGGCTTCCGTCTATGGGGTCGCACAGAGTCGGACATGACTGAAGCGACTTAGCAGCAGCAGCAGCAAACATGTCCGTATAATAGGATATTCTGCAGCTGTTAAAAATCAAGCTGCATAAGAATATTCAATGTGGGAAAATATGATATATTACTAATAATCAAGGTTATGAAGCTATAAGAAAGAGTTTTTATTTATAAACATCCTGGCTAAGGATATATGCTTTCATGTCTGGAAAGAAAGCAAACATACTAGCATATTGATGGTGGTGGTAGGGTTACTGATGACACAGTTTCCGTAGCCATCCCTCACCCCACCCACCTCTAAATATTTTTTTGTTTTTCTAGTTTTCTGCAGTCAGAATATTCTAGGTTTGTACTAAAGAAGAAAATACATTTTTTTTTTTAAAGAGATTCTCAGTATGTGATTAGATAACAAACAATTTATGCTGAATTTCAGGTAACACCAGTTGTCGCTCTTTCCAATGAGTCTTGGTCCATGTCATTTGCAAAATACCTGGAACTTAGGTTTTATGGGCACCAGTATACCCGCAGAGCCAATGCTGAGCCATGTGGTCACTCCATCCACCATGATTATCACCAGTATTTCTCCTATAACCAGATGGTGGCATCTTTCAGGTAAGAAGTCTGAGCATCCTTGTCACAGACACATACTCCCTGGAAGGCTTTGTAGCATTTCCACTGTTACTAGATTGAACTCACTTTTGGTGTATGTTGTTCCCCACCCATCAGCCTTGCAAATGTAGGGCCATACTCTGTGAAGAGCTTTCAGTGCTATTATTTATTTAATCCTTTAAGAAATGTGTTACTATTACCCTCACTTAGAGACCTTATAGCTACAAATAGAGCTAGCAAGTGATGGAGTCATGATATAAACTGGTAGATTTGCTATGGTAGGTGTGACTCTTAACCATTGCTTTTACATCTGAGAGCCTGTCAGAATTTTTGCTAAGACTACTTAGCATAAGGATAATTGGATAGAACTGGATAGAGCTGATATCACTAGTTCAAAGAATGGTTTTAAATGATTGAGAAAGCCTTCAGAATATATCCAGAATCTAGGGACTTCCCTGGTGGTCCAGGGGTTAAGAATCTGCCTGCCAACACAGGGGACATGAGTTTGATCTCTGGTCCAGGAAGATCTCATGCTGTGGAGCACCTAAGCCCGTGGGCCACAACTGCTGGGCCTGCCCCCTAGAGCCTGTGCTCTGCAACAAGGAAGCTACTGCAGTGAGAAGCCCACGCACAGCAGCAAAGACCCAGCATAGCCATATATATCCAGAATCTGAACATATCTCACCACCTTCAGCACTCCCCTTCTGAGCTGAATCTCTGTCGTCCTTCCCTAGGTTATTTCAATAGCCTCAACCAGCTTCCCTTTAGCTTCGCCCTGCAGCACAGCAGTCAGAGTGGTCCTATTGTATGAAAATCAGCTTAGGCCACCCTTGTGCTCTGGAGCCTCCAGCAGTGTCTGTTTCACCCTGAGTGAAAGCCAGAGTTCATTTATGGGTCTATAAGCCCCTCATACTCAGGCATCTTACCCCTCCTCCTCTCCCCTTGCTCGCCGTGTTTCAGCCTCGCTGGCCTCCGGGCTGGGCCTCAGTTATGCCAGGTAACCTCCTTCCTGGGAGCCTCTCATTGCTCTTCCATCTCTGTGCTGCCTGCTTCTAGACATTTGCTTATTTTTCCTTATTTTTTCAGATCTTTGTTCAGATTTCACCTGCCCTGACTCCCTCTCACCCCTAGCACTCCTTGCTTCTTTTTCGCCCTTTATTTTGCCCTGTAGCACCTACTCTCTGGCATAAGGTATGTTTTAAGTATTTATTTTTATTTATTGCCCAAGTCTTGTTGTTCCTGAATCATGAGAGCAGGAATTTTGGCCCTTGCTCAGCACCTAAAACAGCATCTGACACATAATAAGTCCTCAGAAAATATTTGTAATTGAACCTATTTCCTTTTTCAAGCAAGAGCTATTAACCATGAACCTAGGGCCTAGGTTGGATATAGTGTTTACTAGACAACATGAACTTCAAGTGGAAAGGAAACTCATGAAGAATCCTTGGGAGCTGAGAAGGTAGTGAATACCTGTGTCCAAGCTAATTGTGGGAAGGAGTTCCTCTCTCTTCATGGAGGTTTCTATCCCAGTCATTTGTTTTTAAAGCACACGAGGGTGGCCTCAGGCGATAAATGATGATAGCACAATGCAGGGGAAAAACAACACAGAACAAAATCTTTTTAAAACTGGGAAGGATATTGGTAATGATTGAAAGTGGTCTTCAGTATTTTTGGTTTGAAAATGCCATTTTATAGAAACTTTAAGATCTCTTATGCCCATAAGACTTAGTTGGCTGTCATGATACACTTCTACTCAAAATATTAAAATATTTTTCACTTTTCTACTATTGTATTTTCTCCTCTCAGTTATTCTCCCATTCGGCTTCTTGAAGTGTGTGTTCCACTTCCCAAAATATTCATTAAACGTCAAGTCCCATTAAAAGTGTCCCTTCTTCAGGATCTAAAGGACTTCTTTCAAAAGTAAGTTTCATTTTCTTTGATCATCTGTTTTTGTTTAGTACTGCCTGAAATCTGAACTACTTTAAATATCTTGTTTGTTCATTCAGCTTTCTTTGAAAACACAAATAACCTATTTTCCTAATTGTATTTTGTATATGTCTGATGTAAAAAGGGGAAAATGTAGACAATACACCAAAGTATTAAAAAAGAAATCAGACCCTCCCAAGCATAACAACTGTTAAATTTTGATGTACATCCTTTCAGGTCTTTTTTGTTCTTCAAAATTATATGTGATTCTTAATTAGATAAGATATTAGTAAAGTTCTGTGTATATCTTTTTTCTACTTTTTTAAAAAATTTATTTTAATTGGAGGCTAATTACTTTACAATATTGTAGTGGTTTTGCCCGTCTTTTTTCTACTTGTGTGAGATTAGACAGTTTTATTCTAACTTTTCTAAAGTGTTTAATGTTTGTTAAGAGTTTCACAGGTATATCTTGCTGTGGATGAAAGACTCGCATCTTTGAAAACTGATACATTTAGCAAATCAAGAGAGGAAAAAATGGAAGATATCTTTGCACAAAAAGAGGTAATTCATTTTTCTGACAGAAACCCAGAAGTTAGTTGTGAACTTGTTAGAAGTTCCTTTTGGGTGCGTCTCAGATTGCTGGAGTGGTTTTTGTTCCCCTAGATGGAAGAAAGCGAGTTCAAGAGCTGGACTGAGAAGATGCAGGCGCGGCTCCTGTCTTCCTCCATGGAGACCCCCCAGCAACTGCAGTCAGTCTTCGAGTCCCTCATCGCCAAGAAACAAAACCTCTGTGAGGTGCTGCAAGCTTGGAATAACAGGTGTGACTCTGCAGTCAGATGTTTCTTTCATATTATTGCAAAATGTGTTCTGCCATGATGTTTTTGATTTAAATATCCTTGTTAGTTGTGGATGTTGCCTTTTACTCTCAAGTTTAGGAGGTTTTATTTTTATCACTCCTACCACCCTCCACTTCTTTCATCCTTTAAAGTGCAGTTTGCAAAGATACAAAAAAAAAAAGATGAAAATAGCCTTTGTTGCTGTTTCTAATATAGTATGTGTGCTGCTACTGCTACTGCTAAGTCACTTCAGTCGTGTCCGACTCTGTGCGACCCCATAGACAGTAGCCACCAGGCTCCCACGTCCCTGGGATTCTCCAGGCAAGAACACTGGAGTGGGTTGCCATTTCCTTCTCCAATGCACGAAAGTGAAAAGTGAAAGGGAAGTCACTCAGTCATGTCCAACTCTAGCGACCCCATGGACTGCAGCCCACCAGGCTTCTCCGTCCATGGGATTTTCCAGGCAAGGGTACTGGAGTGGGGTGCCATTGCCTTCTCTAGTATGTGTGCTGACTGAATCTAATTTATCTGTAATAGTAAACCATGGAATAATTATTGGGTGTTAGGCCATGAGTTTCAACTGATTGTTTTGTGTATGTTATACCTGTATTTAAATATTTATTTGGGGAAATGTTTCCTTTTAATGCATATTGAAAAGTTCACTTGGATTAGTATGGCATTTATTTATTGAGCACTTGGATGATGCTAGGCACTAAGTAAGGCACCAGATGGACATGCACTCTTTTATTTGATTTTGAGTCCCACATGTGTATATACTGCTTTCATTTTACAGAGGAAACTGTGGCTCTACGAGACTAAGGGATTTGCCCAAGTTATATAGCTGTTGATTTTCAGAGCTGGGCTTTGGGCCTTGGTCTGTTGGTGTCTCATTATAACTTGCTGTTCTTTTCTAACCATAATCATATCAATAACAACTGATCAGTTGATTAGAAATAAAACTTACTGTTAGTTATTACAGCTGTAAAATCTATTGCATTTGAAATAGGAAAATTAATTTTTGTGGTTTCAAAGCTACAAGGAGAATATGTGTATGCATTATTCAGGATATTGGAAAGAAAACCATGTTCTTCTTTTCACTTTTCATTTTTTTCTTTAATTGTAGGCTGCAAGACCTTTTCCAACAAGAAAAGGGTAGGAAGCGGCCTTCAGTTCCTCCAAGTCCTGGAAGACTGAGACAAGGTGAAGAAAGCAAGGTAATGTTGTTTGTCTTGGGGCCTTCATTGTGATAAATAGAATTAATTTCTCTTATACCACTTAGAAGTGGTAGTTTAATACATACTTTATTGATAATGTTAGCGTTTTTAATTTTGAAGCAGTCAGGTTTCTTGGTATGACCTGGATTAATTTTTTTTATCTTTACCTGAAATAAAATACATTATAATTCATTTATATGAAATACTTATCAAAAGCTGCTGTCTACTGGCATCATTGAGGATAGCATCACAGAGGCAATAGGTGCTGTAAAGGAGAAGGTGTGGATGTACTGGGTGTATGCTGCTGCTGCTGCTAAGTCGCTTCAGTCATGTCCGACTCTGTGCGACCCCATAGACGGCAGCCCACCAGGCTCCCCCCGTCCCTGGGATTCTCCAGGCAAGAACACTGGAGTGGGTTGCCATTTCCTTCTCCAATGCACGAAAGTGAAAAGTGAAAGGGAAGTCCCTCAGTCGTGTCCGACTCTTAGCGACCCAATGGACTGCATAACAGAGTCCTATTTTACTATGAGTTTTGGGTGTTCTTTGTGCTTAAGTGGGAAGTTTTTCTTAAGAGGCCACACCAGGTTAGTTCTATATGTTGATTTAATTAACCTTTCCTAACTGTATTCGTTTTCTCTTGCTGTATAACACCTTACCCCAAACTTAGTGACCTAAAACATAAATCTGTTATCTCACAGTGTGTCAGGACTCTGGCAGAGTATATGGCTGGGTTCTTTGCTTGATCTCACAGCTGAGATGAAGGTTTGGATGGGGTGATTATTTGAGGCTCTTTTCCCAGGCTCATCTAGGTTGTTGGCAGAGTTCAATTCTAGTGGTTATAGGACTGAGGTCCCCCTTTCGTTGCTGACATTTGACTGGAGGCAAGTCTCAACTCCTCGAGGCTTCCTGATTCCTTGCAGGTGGTCCATTTCATCTTCAGAGCCTACAGCAGTGGACTGAATCCTTCTCATGCTTTATATCTCTTGAGTTCTTCTGTGTCTAACCTCTGGACACAGATTTAAAGGATGCGTGATTAGGTCAGGCCCACCTGCTTAATTTCCCTAGTTTAAGGCTAACTGATTTGTGATCTTACATACATGGTAGAATCCCTTCACCACAGTATCTGGATTCATGTTTGATTGAAGGTGTGTGTGCTATGTGTGTGTGTCTCAGGGTGCGCAGTTCTTTGGTATCATCACCAAATTCTGCCACTGTGCTAACCATGAACAGATGAATTAATGTCAGTGTATTTTAAGGACTTAATATTCTGATACCATGAGGGCTTTTGAGAGAATGTTTCTTTTTGTACAAGTGTATAGTACTTATAGCAGAGTATTTTCATGGAATGATGGGTCCAAGTGCCTTAGATCTTTGTATTATTTAGGAACACTGTGTCACTGAATTCTCCTTTTTGTCTCATAAATAACTGTGTAGGAATCACTTTTCCTTAAAGTTTGAGTGGGAGTAAGAATTATGAAGATGATTTATTAGTATTTTCAAGTAGTCTGGGACTGTTAATGGCTCTCACACACTGCTAGAGGCCTTTCTGTTTGCCTACTGATGAAACTGCAAAGCTAGTGCTGTAAGACATGGAATTGAAAATATAAAATCAGTTAATAGATGATTTTCTTTTTGAAAGATTGAAAGTTGATTTGAAAATCTGTAGCACTGCCTTTGTGTTTATATTCATTCATTTGATAAAGACTTATTGAGTGCTTTTAGACACTGTTCTGAGTGCAGGGCTCTCAGCGTTCACAAACGTGAACACGAAAGTTCACATTTGTGGATGAAGGCCGTAGTTACTGTTCCCATGGAACGTTTGTTTATGAGACTGACAATAAACAGATGAACCAATAAACATTTAAAAAACAAGTGGAAACAAAGCTGTGAGGAAAAAATTAACGAGAAATGGAGAGTAATGCCAAGGGAGTTGGTGATGATGAGTTATTTTATATAGGATGACCAGGGCGGTCGCTGCTAGAGTGAGCAAATCAAAGGACATTGTAAGTAGCAGTGTAAGAAATGACTTTTAATGACATTATACACAGGGCTGACAGTCATTTAAATATATATTTTATCAATGGATTATGGGACTTGAGAAAATCCAATGGATAATAAAAGGTTGCTGGGCTTAATGGATAATCATAAGTAGTTCCTGGATATTTTAATGGGTCTGTGAGCTACTGTGTAGAACAGAATTCTCAAAATGTAGTTCAAGGACCTTGGAGGTCCTAGACCCTTTCAAGGGCTCTGAGAGATTTCCCTTTTTCCACTGCATAACTGTGTGAGGCTAGATTATCTTTATAAGTTCAGTCATAATAATATAGCTCAACAGATTAAATGCAGAAGTAGAGAGGAATTTAACTGTCTTCTATTAAAAGAAGACTTTAATGTCTTCTAGACATTGAAATATTTGTAAAAGCATAAAACAATGTCACTCTTTTACCAATTAAAAAAAAATCTGTTTTTAATTAAAATGTATTGTTTATAGTAATATGTAATGGGTTTATTATTATTTTTAAATGAATCAATATCAATAATTCTTAAGAGGTCGAAAGCATAAGATTTACTTTGTTAAAATTTTTTTTAGTGTGATTTTAACATTTCCTTAAGAACATAATATTTCCTTCTCTACAGATAAGTGCAGTGGATGCATCTCCACGGAATGCTTCTCCAGGACTTCCAAATGGAGAAAAAGGTTGGTCCTTGAGTCTGGTGATCACCTGCCATTGAATTTAAAGACGTTTCTTAGTCTAGAAGTTGTTTAAACACTAAATTTTGAGAATTTTTTCTGATGCAGTCGGTCAGAGACATTTTTTTCCTTGCTGTAAAACGTTTGTAAGCAGTCTCAGTTTAAGATTATTATAAAATGCATTGCCTAAGTTAGGATAGAGAAATAGAGATCAATAGTGAAGTGAGTGAAAGTTGCTCAGTCGTGTCTGACTCTTTGCAGCCCCATGGACTAGACAGTCCATGGAATTCTCCAGGCCAGAATATTGGAGTGGGTAGCCTTTCCATTCTCCAGGGCTTGCTCAACCCAGGAATCAAACCCAGGTCTCCCTCATTGCAGGCGGATTCTTTACCAGCTAAGCCACTAGGAAAGCCCAAGAATACTGGAGTGGGTAGCCTATCCATTCTCCAGTGGATCTTCCCAACCCAGGAATTGAACTGGGGTGTCCTGCATTGCAGGCAGATTCTTTACCAGCTGAGCTACCAGGAAAGCCAGATGATCAATAGAGAAGGCTGCTTTTTAGGGGAAGAACAGAAAGATGAAACTGAATTTCTCTCTTAATTGTGTTACAGTTAAGTCCCTGGTTTCGTAGGAAAAAAAATCAGACAAAGCTTAGTTGATATTATTGTATTGCTAAAATCTTTTCTTGACTTAAGCCTGTTTTTTATCAATATTTCATTGAATAACTTGGTGCCACTCTAGGGAATTGGAAGGAAAATTTATTTAGACTATCTTGGTAGAATAGAAACTCAACTTGGAATTCTTGGCATTTTTCTATTATAATTAAGTGAATTTCCCCCTTGAGAATAAACGTGATTTTTTTCCCCTCAGTAGTGTCATAATTTCATTCCTTATTAAATTGAATGAGCAAAATATTTAAGTAGGCATTGTGAAGTGAAAGTCACTCAGTCGTGTCTGACTCTTTGTGACCCCATGGGCTGAAATAAAAACTTCATGGAATTCTCCAGGCCAGAAGACTGGAGTATGTAGCCATTTCCTTCTCCAGGGGATCTTCCCAACCCAGGGATTGAACCCAGGTCGCCTGCATTGCAGGCAGATTCTTTACCAGCTGAGCCATCAAGGAAGCCCAAGAATACTAGAGTGTGTAGCCTATCTCTTCTCCAGCGAATCTTCCCAACCCAGGAATCAAACTGGGGTCTCCTGCATTGTAGGCAGATTCTTTACCAGCTGAGCTACTAGGGAAGCCCAGGCATTATGGTCTGGTGCAAAGAATATTGGGGTGGTACTAGACTTGGTTGCCAGTCATCCTGCTGTCACTAATCATCCTGCTGTCACTAAGATCTGATTGTGGTCGTCATATAACCTGTCTGGATTTTTGTGTCCATTTCTAAAATTTCTGAAATTCATTTGTGAAATGACCTATGTAACTTTATTTAAGAAGCTAAAATTCTTTGGTTTATGAAGTAGAAAAAGGTTTTGGCCTATTGAAAATATTGTTATTAGGTAGAAATGGACATAATGTTTTAAAGTGACTCATTTGCATGGTGTTTTTCTTTAGAGGACCGCTTCTTAGCCACCCTCTCCAGTCAGAGCTCCACCAGTTCCCCCCATCTCCAGCTGCCTACTTCTCCTGAAGGCGTGCCTGAGCAGGCCATGGGAGGGCCCCCAGAACTCGATACTGCCAGCAGTTCTGAAGGTACAGGTCAAGTCACTATTTCTGTACTTCATCCAGTAAAGACGAACACTCTTGAGTGCTGGGGCACAATGCTTTCTTATCCCTTGGGATTTAAAATTTGTACCGTTGAAAGTGCTCTTTTAGATGTAGCTTTTTACCATATCCCTTCTTCAGTTGCACTGCTTGACATGTGACTGTCTCAGTAACAAAATGCTATTCAGCTTTATCTACTTTCTGGGGATATTATTAATATTTTCTTAAGTCTCATAAAGCACACGATTGTTCCCTTATCAGAAAGAAAGAAAATTTCAACCATTTCTCCAATGACAAACATTTGTTTTGCCAATAATAGATGTATGCCTTTTCCCTCTCTTGCCTTGCTTTCTGTTTAAGCACCAACTACTTAATTATAGTGTAAACTTGAAACATAACTTTTAAATTGCAATTAGGCTCAAATATAATAGCCACAGTGCTCATAACTGAGTTGAAGTGGCAACAGGAACAGCTGGGACTGAGTTCATGCATGCTTGGCCAGTAATTTCACCACGACTGCTGCCTGGCCCCTTGAGTGTAAGAGGCTGTTGATTGCAGGATGATCTCAACTTCAAACATGTTGAAATGTAAAAAAAATAAGCCCCTTGGGGGCCAGAGCTGTGTACGCTTCATGGTTGCTTCCTGTTAGATAGTCATTATTCCTAGATCAAAAATTTTACACCATAATTGGTAATTACGGTGTGCCCATGTCTGTGTTCCAAAAAGGAAAAGAAATATAGTTGACACTTTATACTTTTACTCTTCCTGAATATTAATGTATAAGTAGAATATTTTTCATTCTAGATGTATTTGATGGACATTTGCTGGGATCTACAGACAGCCAGGTGAAGGAAAAATCAACCATGAAAGCCATCTTTGCAAATTTGCTTCCAGGAAATAGCTATAACCCTATTCCATTTCCTTTGTAAGTATTATATAAGCCAGTGGCTGTTGGGTGGTTTTATTTTCACTTCATTTTAAAGATTTCTCTATGGATATACTCTCCATTAACTTTATATACGTATTTCTCAATCCAAAATTATCCTCCATTACCATAAAAGAGATGTCTTTTTGTATAATGTACTTTGTGGAACATGTAGTCTTTATATATTAACAGTAGATAAATAGATTAATAAAGAATTGCTTATATCTATATATACATTTTAAAAGATATACTGCTCCATTGAGGGCAGGAGGGGAAGGGGATGACAAAGGATGACATAGTTGGATAGCATCACTGACTCAATGGACTTGAGTTTGAGCAAACTCCGGGAGATAGTAAAGGACAGGGGAGCCTGGAATGCTGCAGTTCATGGGGTCGCAAAAAGTCAAACATGACTTAGCGATTGAATAACAACAACAATTGATCTCATGATCATAAAAACATATTGCTGATTGTTTATGAGGGTATTACTGACCCAGTACTTTACTGGGACATGGTGTGTTTCTAACAGTGGTGATGAATTGCAATGGCCCTTGCAAGGTTTTGTGTGATCTTGTGTGTACAAGGTTCTCTCATAGTGGGGGAAGAACATAGGCTGGCTGTGAGGGTTTTTCTTCCACTGGTTGACATGTCTGGCTATCAGCTGATGATGCTTGCTCCTGTGAAACAGATGTATGTTAATATGGATTTTGTTCTCAGTTGACTTCTGTATTTATTTATTCAGTTAATGTTTAAACTTACAGAGTGGCAGCTTTAGTGCCTCAGGACGTAGAGAAAGATCAGTAAGGGAAATTCCTGCTTTCAGGAGCTCATGTCTTGAGCTATGTGTTCTGTGGTATAAATGTGTAAAAGGCCTCTGTTTTCTCTGCTTCAGACTTGAATAGTTTATGTCATTTACTGCTGGACTAGTGGTACATTTCCACAGTTTCCAAAAGACTTTTCTTTCAAACTTATAGTAGAACAAAATCTCTTAAACTTCTGCTATTCATTGTAAATACCTTTTGAGATAAATATGGCCCAACGTCTTGCCAACGTGGAAAACTTTGTTTGATGATTCCAGGACCCTCTGATTTGAAAAACAGTTCTGATAATTTTCAGTTGCCTTTAAAAACTTTCTGTTGATCTGTTTTCCTTGGCTGTTTGTTCCAGTTCTGCATACATTTTGGCTTAATTATGTTCATGTAATTATGCATTATTTAGTTAACTTAAAATTGTCCTGAGATTTACTTGTAATTGTGCTAATGGGTTGTATATGTGATTTTCTGCTAATTTTGTTCTGATTTACATGTTTTTGAACAGTGATCCAGATAAACACTACTTAATGTATGAACATGAACGAGTGCCCATTGCAGTCTGTGAGAAGGAGCCCAGCTCCATCATTGCTTTTGCTCTCAGGTATTACTCATAGGGCTTTTCCACCTGTGTTTGTATTTTTATATTTTATGTGAATTTATTTATTAATTGCTGTATTGTTGAGCTCTGTTACATAGAGTAGAGCAAAATATAAGTAAATGTAAAGTAGTAAATATAAGTAGAGAATATATATCCTTTGGGTGCGACAGTTTATTCTTTTTGTATCTGGTAATGTACTGTTTACCCAGGTATTAACAGGATGATTCTTAAGCAAGCTTCTAATAATTAAGTTAACTAGGCAAGTTCTTTGCTAATTCTTATATCCTCTGTCCATTCTCTATATTATAATACGTGTCCATTATATCCTTTCCTTTGGTTTATATATTGATATAATACTTGGAACATAGCTGCCTTTAATCCTCTGAATATCTTTTTTGTGTTTTTCATTTATTTCCTTCTTGCTTCCCACACATAGAAGGTCAAGTTTCCCTAGAGTAATGCTGTTCCTAGGCCTTAACTCATTTACATGCCCACAATTATGTGTCTTAAAGAAGGGCCCCTGTTTAGAAATTTTTATATATCGTGTCTAAAATAACAAAGCTTTTTAATATTAATGATGTCTTGGCAGTGATAGTACCTAGTTTAAGTAGAATCTAAGATGTTTAATAAAAATTTTTTTCCCTATTGAAAGACATTGAAATTAAAATTTTATTTTTATTATTGGTTACAAGTTGTCCATTTATTCAACAAATATTTGAATGTTGCAATGTGTGGTATACTAGGTACTGGGTATAAGGAGAAACAAGATAGATTTATAGACTTCAGCATTTATAGAGTTTAGAGTTACTATTTGGACAATAAGGAGTTTTTTCCTTTAGAAGATTCCATATGATACATTTTTTTATCATTGCCTTTTGATGTTCATGAAGTTTTTGCTTCTCATTTTATTGGTTAGTCAACTGGAAAAGGTCAGTTTTCATTCCAATTCCAAAGAAAGGCAATGCCAAAGAATGCTCGAACTACTGCACAATTGCACTCATCTCACATACTAGTAAAGTGATGCTTAAAATTCTCCAAGCCAGGCTTCAGCAATACGTGAACTGTGAACTTCCAGATACTTAGAAAAGGCAGAAGAACCAGAGATTAAATTGCCAACATTTGCTGGATCATCGAAAAAGCAAGAGAGTTCCAGAAAAACATCTATTTCTGCTTTATTGACTATGCCAGAGCCTTTGACTGTGTGGATCACAATAAACTGTGGAAAATTCTGAAAGAGATGGGAATACCAGACCATCTGATCTGCCTTTTGAGAAATCTGTATACAGGTCAGGAAGCAACAGTTAGAACTGGACATGGAACAACAGACTGGTTCCAAATAGGAAAAGGAATACGTCAAAGCTGTATATTGTCACCCTGCTTATTTAACTTACATGCAGAGTACATCATGAGAAACGCTGGGCTGGAGGATGCACAAGCTGGAATCAGGATTGCCAGGAGAAATATCAATAACCTCAGATATGCAGGTGACACCACCCTTATGGCAAAAAGTGAAGAAGAACTAAAGAGCCTCTTGATGAAGGTGAAAGAGGAGAGGGACAAAGTTGGCTTAAAGCTCAACATTCAGGAAACTAAGATCATGGCATCTGGTCCCATCACTTCATGGCAAATAGATGGGGAAACAGTGGAAACAGTGTCAGACTTTATTTTTCTGCTCCAAAACACTGCAGATGGTGATTGCAGCCATGAAATTAAAAGACGCTTACTCTTTGGAAGTAAAGTTATGACCAACCTAGACAGGATATTAAAAAGGAGAGGCATTACTTTGCCAACAAAGGTCCGTCTAGTCAAGGCTATGGTTTTTCCATTGGTAATGTATGGATGTGAGAGTTGGACTATAAAGAAAGCTGAGCGCCGAAGAATTGATGCTTTTGAACTGTGGTATTGGAGAAGAGTCTTGAGAGTCCCTTGGACTGCAAGGAGATCCAACCAGTCCATCCTAAAGGAGACCAGTCCTGGGTGTTCATTGGAAGGACTGATGCTGAGGCTGAAACTCCAATACTTTGGCCATCTCATGTGAAGAGCTGATTCATTGGAAAAGACTCTGATGCTGGGAGGGATTGGGGGCAGGAGGAGAAGGGGACAACAGAGGATGAGATGGTTGGATGGCATCACCAACTCAGTGGACATGGGTTTGGGTGTACTCTGGGAGTTGGTGATGGACAGGGAGGCCTGGCATGCTGGGGTTCATGGGGTCGCAAAGAGTTGGACACGACTGAACAACTGAACTGAACTGAACATACTGCATGAATAGATAAGAAAGGCAGGAAAGTCAATGAAAAAAATATGTGTTTTTTACTATTAGGAAGCGGATTTTCTAGTTGACGTCACCTTTTTCTAATATCTTGGAAAAATAATACATGTTCACATCTGATTTATCTAAATCAGGGTTCCCAGGCTGCTAGTTGGATTTTGCTGGACAGTGCAACCTTAAAAAAAATGTTTTTTTCTTAAAGTTGAGCACTTTTAAGTTGAAAAGCACTCTCAAGTCCCTTTCCTCCCTATTACACTAAATGGTGAAGTTTCATGCTTTTCAATTAGCTGTTCAACCCCCTGAAGGCATTTGATCTAAATGTTAGTATGGAGGCCTTCACAATCATTGTTTAGGATATTGAGTCTGGCTGGTGTGTTGGATTATATTTTGTATTATTTTTTGGTGTACATATTGACTTTCTTCATGAAGTTTCTACTTGATAATTTTTGTTATTTAACTCTAATGTTATTTGTCTAAGTACATTAGATGTGGATGCTTATAATGTTTGTGTTTCTATAATGCAAAGCTTATTCTAAAGCATATGATTTACTTTAAAAGAAGACCTTAATGTTTAACATATTTCAATCTGTTTCCATCCTAAGTTGTAAAGAATACCGGAATGCCTTAGAGGAATTGTCCAAAGCCACTCAGCGGAACAGTGCTGAAGAAGGGCTTCCAACAAACAGGTGATACGTGATTGAGGAAAATTTATTTTAATTGAACTATATCATTTTCTACGTGTTCCTATTTCAGTTTTATTACAGCTTATTGTTGATGTAAAAGTTTCTAGAGTTTAATCAGTGGCACTCATTTTTTAGCCAGTAATTGACAGAACAAAATTCAGGTATAGCAAAAGACCTTAAAAAGTCTGCTAGGTTACAGTTTTCTTATAAGTGTCATAGAAGTTCAAAGTGTATTGCATATTTACATTTTTAAGTTTTTAAGTTCTCTTTGCTGTGAAAATTAATTTCTGAAATTGGTAAACTACTGCCTAGCTTTGTACTTTAAATACTTTAAGAATTTTCCATAATAATTAAAGATCTTAACAGCTAAAAAACAAAGCAAACCTCTGCCAAACCAGCTCTTTTAAGTATTTTTGGTATTTTAGGTATTTGAGACAGAAATTGTCATAATTGTCACCATTGACTTAACGGGTGCTATAATATAGCTCTGATAGACCTGAGAAAAATATTTTAAGACCCTGTATTCTTAAAGCTTGAACATTTTTCTTTTTCTTAAAAGTCTAGTATACATTTCAAGACTTTTTCTTCCATGCTAACCTGTGTTTATATAAATTATGAACCAGATTTCTGATATTGTGGGTGGGGTTAGGTGGGAAGTAGATTAATATAGGAATTAGAGTACTTGTTATTTTGTGTCTGAATCATATAAAACCAACTTTTCTTCTGTTTCTCATTTTAGTACTTTAGACAGCAGACCAAAGAGTAGCAGCCCAATTAGACTACCTGAGATCAGTGGAGGACAGACAAACCGTGCGGTAGAAGCAGAACCACAGCCAAGTAAGATTACAAATGGAGAAGTACTTTTGTTTGTAATTGTGGTTTGAAGAAGAAAACACATTAAATAAGAAATACCATCTGGCAAGGATTTATTGTTTCTGATCTTTGAACTATAATATGGATGTAAAATTTTTATATATTTTCTTTTGTGTATATTTCACTTTTCTTTGATTTTTAAGTTTTTGAGTTTGAAACGCCTAGAAGCGTTTCATGCAAAAAGAAGGTCCATGCAAAAAAGAAGCAGGATCAGCCTTCTTGGCTAGAGCTTTCAGTTTAAAGCATGCGACATAAGAAATATACTATCGGTTTTTTTTTGTTGTTTGTTTGTTTGTTTTTACAGCATTGTTGGCATTGTGAAAAGAACTTTTCATGTCTTATCTTCTTTAATTCCCACAATAACCCCATATTAGACATATCTCCATTTTTCAGAAAGTAAGTTAAGACTTAGATTAAGCACTTTGCTCAAGGTTACACAGGTAGTGGGGAGCAGAGATTTGAAGTTGTGTTTGTCAGGAATATTCCCTACAAGTAACAGAAAACCCAGTTGGTGATGGGCAGGGGAGCCTGGCATGCTCCAGTCCATAGGGTTGCAAAGAGTCGGACACAACTGAGTGACTAAACTGAACAGAAAACTCAAATCTACTGGGGCTTAAACAAAGGACAGTTTATTTTTTTAAAATAGCAACGTCTGCAAATGGGCAGTTGCTGGCATTGGTTCAGCTACTTGGCTTTGTCATGACAACATAAGGGTTAGTTTCTCTTTGATTTCTCTTAAATTTTATTCATGGTCAGAGATGTCTCACTCTAATGTCTGCATTTGAGGCAGAAGGAAGGGAAGTACAAGCTTCTGCTCTTGTCTTTTATTAGGAAATTCCCTTTCCTTTTCAGTCTCATTGGTTAGAACTGAGTCTCATGGCCACCCTTTCCTGCAAAGGAGACTGAGAAAGTGGTGAGCATCATTGTCCTGGCTAGTTTATACAAATCATGATTCTTTTCCTGGGACTCCACATGCTGCTGCCCTAAAGAATATTGGAGCTCTGTTAGCAAGGAGCAAGGTGGGATTGGATATTGAGGAGAATGTGATAGTGTCTGCCACCCTAAGTAAGCACTTAATGATTGAGATTTGGTGTGGATTTTGTTAATGGTAAATGTACAAAGGGCTTCCCTGATAGCTCAGTTGGTAAAGAATCTGCCTGCAATGCAGGAGACCTCGGTTGGATCCCTGGCTTGGGAAGATCCCTTGGAGGAGGGAAAGGCTACCCCCAAATTAGGATCATATGTATTAATGATATGATGAAGCTCAAAAGGAAGAATAAAAGTATAGAACAAGCTTTAGTGATATCTTTGGCCATCCTATACTACTTATTTTTGAAAAATGCTAAAACTCAAATTATATATTTTGCTGTGTTAAAATATAGGAACACAGATGATATAAATATGTTACTTTTAACTTTGAATCTTCATAGCTTGGAATACTGTTCTGTGTTAGTTTAATGAGCTGTACTGTAATACTATAAGAACCTAGCCCTATCTTAAACTTGTTGCTTAAGATACTATGATGGCCTTGGAAAGAAATTTTTTAAAGTCTTTCTCTATATTTAATAATTTCTCACATTTTGATATGTAGCTATCTGAACATTGCTTTTCTTCTGTTCTTGATAATAAGAGTGCTTGATTGCCCCCTAAAGCCCCCATAAACCATATGGAATAATAATCTGTGCAAATGAATCCATTAGTGTTACTCTTATTTATTACTTTTATATAATGGTTACTGCTTACACAGGAATGAATTTTAAATTTTTAGTTTTCTACGTGCAGTGACCTGTACTTAATATGTTACCTCTTATTTTTAGCCAAAAAGGCTTCTGGAATGTTGTCCTTCTTCCGAGGGACAGCAGGGAAAAGCCCTGACCTCTCTTCCCAGAAGAGAGAGACCTTACGTGGAGCAGATAGTGCTTACTACCAAGTGGGGCAGACGGGCAAGGAGGGGACGGAGAATCAAGGCATTGAGCCTCAAGGTGTGTTGAAGGAGACCAAATGTGCTTGTTTTAGGCTTCAGTTTACTTACTTCAGTTGGTTATGTTCCTTACAGCTTTAAGTAGATGCTTCTACTGCAGAAATCAGGGCCTTCCCGCTCTTCTCACACCGTGGTGGGATAGAGTGGGAAAAGCCTGGTGCTGGGAGAATCCAGCTGGTTTCAGGTATCATCAGAAATCCTTACTTGCTGTATCGATAATGGAAAAGCAGTGTCTTCCAAGGTTTACTGAGGACTAAGTGACATTATGCATCTATCTCACTGTATAGCTCACAGTGTATGTTCAAATGAGGTCATCCCATTGCCCTCTCAGACATCCCCTTTCTTCTGCAGTCTCTGTAAGGTGGAAGCTACTGATACCCACCTTCATTTAGGTATTTAAAAAAATACATCTACCTGATGGTGTTTGAATACAGGGTTAGACCAGGAGTCAGATAACTGAGCTGACCTGTCTTTGTAAATAAAGTTGTGGTGGAACACACACACCCTCCCTTTCATTTACTTACTGTCTGGCTGCTTTCCCATTATATTGGCAAGTTGAGTAGTGGCAACTGAGTAAAATACTTACCATCTGGCCCTTTAGAGGAGTAGTTTAGCAGCCCCTGGGTTACAGCATGAATTAGTAGTTTAAGAAATAGAGATTGCATGATACGTTTTCATTAATAATTAAGATCTGTGTTTAGTATTCTATAGGCTGTGATCCTTAGAAGGCATTGGTGCTTTGAAAAAAATAATTTTGAAATGGGAAACTTAGAGGATGACTTGTTCTTCTAGATGTTAAAATGTATTACAACTCTACAGTAATTAGAGTTAAAATATATTACAACTCTACAATAATTGTCTGGCAATAAGTTTGCCAGACACATTAGTCAAATAAGAAAAACAAAACAGCTCTGAAGTAGATATTAGTATATTTTCTATAGTGCACATATATCTTAGTATATGATAAAGCATCTCAGAATATTGGGAAAGCATTACTCTAGACACAGGGAAAACTGGTCATAAACTTTGGTAAAATAGCCACAGAAAGTCTTGATGTTAGAATTGAGTAAGTTTATTGCTATCATAGGGATTATTTAACTATAAGAAAAATTATTCTTCAATCTGAATTCTCTGATTTTTAATCTAAAAATTGATCTTTCAAAACATACATACATTTTTATTGTAATAATTTACAGTTAATTGTATGCATGATGCTTGTTTGAGCGTGGCTTGACTAGGATAATACTAACTGACTTAGTTTTTAATTTATATCAGGGAAAAAGAATACACAAAATAAACTGATAACTGCCTAAAACTTTGGCTCTACTAATGATGTTAAATCTTTTAGATGAAGTAGATGGAGGAGATACACAGAAGAAACAACTTACAAATCCTCATGTGGAGCTTCGTAAGTATGAGATAAATCTCTGGTTTGGGCACCCAGGACTATAATTGAATAAACTCCATTATTTGAAGCTCCTAGCTTCACACTAGATAAATATCCTATCTCTTGAAATGAATACTAAGTCTTTGTGCTGATGAGCATTTGTTTCATCTAGATTTAGTTTATAAACTTTACATTATTTAATTTAAAAGGAAATCTATTTGTAAATTTAATTTAAATATAATTTAATTTATAAATTTTAATTTAATTAGATGTCTAAGGTTTAAATAATTTGTTCTTGTATAATTTAGAGCCACAGTACCTTACCAAGGCATCTGGAATTGTGTGTACATGTTTTGTTACCCAGAATAGTAACACAGTGAAATTTAAGATGTAACCATACAACGATGAAAATGCAGTAACCAGCATAAAATTAGAACCGAGTCTTGTTTTATGTTTGGTTGTTTTTCTAGAAATATGTAAGGGTGGTCCTAAGGTACTCTCTTAATCCTTCCTGAAGACAACAGAATAGTGATAAACAGGGATATAGTAGACTTAACATGAAAAATACTATCATGGAGAAAATTAAATGCTTGCATTTGGTGTGGGGGTGGGGAGTGGGCAAGAAGGAAAAGATACTTCTGATTCAGAAGAGCTTTTTTCTAAAAACATTTCTGTTTATAGAATTTTCAGATGCCAATGCCAAGTTTTACTGTCGGCTCTACTATGCGGGAGAGTTTCATAAGATGCGAGAAGTGATTCTGGGCAGCAGTGAAGAAGATTTCATTCGTTCGCTTTCTCACTCTTCTCCGTGGCAGGCCCGAGGAGGCAAATCAGGAGCTGCCTTTTACGCTACTGAAGGTAGGCTTTTTTGCTGTTGTTGTTTAGTTGCTCAGTTGTGTCCGACTGTTTGCGACCCCATGGACTTAGCCTGCCAGGCTCCTCTGTCCATGCAAGAATACTGGAGGCAAGAATTTCTCCAGGCAAGAATACTGGAGTGGGTTGCCATTTTCTTCTCCAAGGCCTTTTTGATCATTTGCTAATTAAGCGGCATCCATCTTTTTTCCCTCGGATAATTTATGAATCCCTTGAACTGAGGTAATGTGATGTGTCATTTAGCAAACATGTTTTTCTTTTCATGCTTGAGAGGATTAATGAAAGACAGGTATTGATCAAATCCCTACTAAATTCTTTCTAGTCCTGAGTTTTCCACATGTAAATAGTAACAGAGAACTTCTAGAAAACTCACAAGGTACCTCAGAGCTGATGGGAGAAAGATAAAAATTGAAACATTTGACTTGAAAACTGTAAGGCCAAGTTCTTAACCTGCAGGAGTTGACAGCAGATTGCAACCATTTGTACTACATATTTGAGTTCTCCGTACTCACTGAAAGTGCAGTTACTTGAGAAAATGCATCAGCAAAGATGTGCTTGATAGGCACTTTTATAACTGTTAGTTCCTGGATTGCTAACAAAGGAATTGGTAACATTTTACTTGGTAGTTTTAAAAAGTAGATCATCTAGCTATGACTTCAGGTGTGCAACTGTCAAATGCAGAGTTTTATTGACTATATAAATTCTCAGAAGCCCTTCCAAACCTTCAACTTGAGAACTATATTCTGATCAAAATCTTCTCAGCGTTATCGTATTAAAAACATCCCTTCAAAACATGAAGTGAGCAAGTCATTTAGGATTCTTAGAATGATTTATTTTAGATTACCTCAGTAAATATTGCAACTGAATAAACGTGAAATTTTTGCCTTTTAGATGACAGATTCATTTTGAAGCAAATGCCTCGTCTGGAAGTCCAGTCTTTCCTTGACTTCGCACCACACTACTTCAATTACATTACAAATGCCGTTCAGCAAAAGGTAGAAACCTAAACCCTGATCTGTAACTAGAGTTTACTGGTCCATTTAACCTCCTGAAAGTGCTAAGGGCAGTTTTCTCTATGCTTTTCTGTTTGTTACAGAGTAGTTTGTTATTCTCATAGAAAAAATTTGTCCCTCCCCCATTCCTTCTCTGCATTGGCAGCCACAAGCTAGTTTTATATTTCTTAAGTCTGTTTCTATTTTGCATGTACATTCATTTGTATCTATATTTTTTAGATTTCACATATATGTGATATCATACAGTATCTATTTTTCACTGACTTCACTAAGCATAATATTCATAAGTAATCCTTTTTGATAAGAGGTTACTTTTATCTTTGCTGAATTAGAGGCCTACTGCATTGGCCAAGATTCTTGGAGTTTACAGAATTGGTTATAAGAATTCTCAGAACAACACTGAAAAGAAGCTAGATCTCCTTGTCATGGAAAATCTTTTCTATGGGAGAAAGATGGCCCAGGTAAGGATAATGAACCACGCAAACTAGCTGCTGGATCCCTTCATATTTTTGGTTCCTGAACATAATGATTAGAGAATAACATGGTATTTGATAGTAAATATTAAACTTTGGTTACTAGGTCAGCTTTAAGTTTTGAGTTACTGAAAGAATAAAGAGGAATATTATGGACTGGTCCTAAAATTTAACATAAACAATATCCTAGAAACACAGAATTATAGAGTAAGAAGGCAGATCCAATGGGTCTGGCCATTTTAAAGATGAAGAAACTGAGGCTCAGAGGAATTGAGGACTTTATCAAGGTCTCACAGCTCTTCCTAGAATTCAAGTTGGTCTAGATTCTAGAACAGTGCTCTTCAATGTACTGGTCTTTGAACTGTTTCCAGTCTGTGGAGCTAGGAGCTTGAATGAGAATGTAATTTTTTTTTTAGAATGTAAGTTAATGTACTGCTTTCTTCATTGAGAAAGTCTTGCTATAGCAAAAGCTGCTGCTGAACTAAACTGTAGGTTTAATGATGTGTAATCAGTTTACATTCTGGCATCAGCTTCTCTTTGATCTTGAGTCAGGAACAGCTGATTAGCTGGTCTGTAGAATACACCTCAGGTTCCACTGGTCTAGTTCCCAAGTCCCCTGACTAGCATTGTTTTTTCCTACTGTCTAGAAATTCCTAGAAATATGCTGTTGCTTCTGCATTGTCCTGCACAGTTTTGATATCAAAACTTGAAATTTCCTAAGACTGTTTACATCTGTTTTTCAAACTGGTTTATGATTCAGCAATATATTTTTGGAGTTACTTGTTAATGTTTCTTATAGTTGATTAAATGGGTCAGTATATTTCTGACATATTTGAATATTTGGGTACCTAGTTATTAGTTTCATATGATACAATTATATCACCATTTGCTTTTTGTGTTATATAATTACAATGTATGCATTCAATGACTTACATAAGTTATAAATTTTAAAGTTAAATATTAAAGTGTTTATAAGGATAGTGGGTACAAGGAAGCTTTCTGCCTTTTAAATTTAATTATATTAATTAACCATTTGTAGCAACTCACATAAATGACAGAGAATTCTCTTTCTGCTAGGTTTTTGACTTGAAGGGTTCACTTAGGAATCGAAATGTAAAAACCGATACCGGGAAAGAGAGCTGTGATGTTGTTCTTCTGGATGAAAATCTCTTAAAGATGGTTCGAGACAACCCTCTGTATATCCGTTCTCATTCCAAAGCTGTGCTGAGAGCCTCGATCCGGAGCGACTCCCACTTCCTTTCTAGCCACCTCATTATAGACTATTCTTTGCTAGTTGGGCGAGACGATACCAGCAATGAGCTAGTAGTTGGAATTATAGGTAGGTTGATGAGCATGTCTTATGTGCAGTTCATGATTGAAGCCAGAGTAACCTTTGAAGACTATACTGAACCTGTTGTAGTAATAGCTTATTGAATGTTTTCACAAACTCATTTGAAATTTTAAAAATAATAGTTTTTCTGTTCTAGTACTTTTATTCATATTTCTCATTTCCATTTTCATTATCAAAAATATATGTATTCAGGAATTTACTTAAGATAAAGCCCTGTGAGGTTGTTATGAGGTTTGGAAGAATTAAAATGGTAAAAAACCCTTAGGACAGCCCTTGGCATATTGTCTACACCTACAATATTGCCAGCACTCAATGTTAACTAATGTAGAAGTAATAGCAGTGGTAATTGTGATTGTTATCTGCTTATATTTATTAAGAGAGCTTTTACTGCTCATCTCACCCCTGCAACAGATTATATCCGAACATTTACCTGGGACAAAAAGCTTGAGATGGTTGTGAAATCAACAGGAATTTTAGGAGGACAAGGTGAGCAGAATTTTTGTTCAGTTTACTCTTTAAACTGTTCTCATTATCTTCCTCATCAGTTAACATATAACAAATGGATACTTCAGAAAAAATTATAAAACATAACTGGTTATCTTTGACTTTATCATCATTTCCAAAATGATCAAATAATAAAAGGAATTGTTTAAATGGGGAAATACGGGATCTTAAATATGTGTTAAGATGCGGTGCCTGCTGCATGCTGAGTTGTGTCCAACTCTTTGAGACCCCCTGGACTGTAGCCCACCAGGCTCCTCTGTCCATGGGATTCTCCAGGCAAGAATACTGGAGTTGTCATTTTCTACTCCAGGGGATCTTCCTGACCCAGGGATCGAATGCACCTCTCTTGTGCCTCCTGCTTTGGCAGGTGGACTCTACCACTGCATCATCTAGGAAACTCTGTTAAGAAGCCAGAGGTTCTCAAAATGAAAAGTTAAAGGAAAGAAAGGCCAGAGTTCCTGAACAGGAGGTTGTCCTGATTAACGCTTGAAGTCCTTTAAGTTCTCTGAGCACTGAGAGCACCAGGTGTGCTTTCAGACATCTCTCATTTCTAGGCAAGAGCGTCTTTTAAAATAAAAAGGTCCTACCAGGAAGGACTGTCCCTTGTCATGTCGTACAGTGAGCACCCTCTCTTTTTTCTGAGCCCATCATAGTGTGTGTGCTTACAGGACATGGCATTTTATGTTCGTTTACATGAAAGAACATAGCTGTCGAAGTCAGTGGTCTGGTCAGTTATGTAACAGCTTCCTTTTTTTCCCTTTACCCTTTTGTAATCCTAGGTAAAATGCCGACCGTGGTCTCTCCAGAGTTGTACAGGACTAGATTCTGTGAAGCCATGGACAAGTATTTCCTGATGGTGCCAGACCACTGGACAGGCTTGGGTCTGAACTGCTGAAATGAAACACATACTCTGAAACGGGCCAGGAGGAAAAGGGGGCCTGGAACCAAAGGACCACAAGTCAGCTACATGTTTTATTTCTTTGTCACATTCACCACAGTGTGCAAAGGCCTTTCAGTTCTGAAGTTGGGTAGGCCATCTGTAGCTGAAGGGTTGAAACTCCATGGATTTGCACTTTGGTTTTTGATACCTACAAGTTAGCTAACCATGGGCTGGGAAATTGCACAAGTATTTTGTTCACATAAGCTGAAATCTAGATTCATTTCAAAGGTCTGAGAACAAATGTATGGTTGGAGATGAGATTGGCTGAACAATGGGTTGTCATGTTTGCTGACAGTCCCCTTAAGCAAACAGTGTGTCATAGATTGTAACTCTCCTGGCCTCACATTGGATACATTCTTTTTCTGGAAAGGATTGGTAGAGCTGGTGAATTTTCCTTGTGTTTCTTATGTAACAATTTAATGTTTGCCTATTATCAGAATTTCTGAAACTCTAAAACAATTCTGAATTATTCTATCAATGGCCAGTTAAAGAGATGGATGCAAGCTGTTCTTGTTCTGCTGAGGAATTTGACTTAAATTGGGAATCCTGTTGTGTTCTGTATCTTGCCCTGTTTTCAAGTATGTTTGATAGTTTTCAAGTTCTATCACTTCTTGTCTGTGGGTGACAGGAGGCCACAGCCATTAACTTCAGGCCTTTTTCTGGAGCTGTTTTTTAAGCCTGTTTACAACTTTTGTGCAAGTAGTACGCAGAACTGCACTTGTCTGCGTGTGCTCATAGTTTAGGTTTTTCTCCCACTTTCAGGGAGATATTACTAAATGAGTCTAAAATGACTAAATCCCCAAAGGGATAATTATTAATGGAAGATTACTTTTAATCTAAAAAGAAAAATTAGGCCTGATCCAAGAAATTGGGCGAGGGAAGCACTCGCCTGTTCTTTGTAGAGGTAAAGGACCAGTAGTGTGTACTATAGGTATAACTAGTGATTTATGTAGCATCTATAAAATTACGATGTTTCCCATATGGACATCCTTGTTCTCTAACTTTCTGAACGAATTTCTAGGCCAGTTCTGACTGTTGAGAAATGTTACGAAATAAGGTATTCTTAGTAAGAAACTCCTTGTTTAATAGTTTTTGTTTGTCTAAAAAGTGATCAGAAGTCTATGGCTAACAACACAACCCCAGATATTTTCTTGTGGCTTCTTTCCATAATAAGGCTAATTTGGGGATTTATAACATTTTAAGGTTTCCACCCTTTCAGGCTTCCCATAGTAGCATGTTTCTTTTGCAGCTTCCACATAATAAGAAAAAGTCTGGATACATTCCAGTTACAGAGACTTAAGTTTATGAAATAGGAACATTTTGGAAGGTTTACTTGAGAAAATGAAAGCATTAGTTTGGTGTTTGGTGCTTATTAGAGACATGGTTTGCACTAGAAACAAGCTGACCAAGGGTTCTAACTGGTCTGATGACAAGCTTTTTTTTTTTTTTTTTTTTTTAAACATATGGTGTGCCTTTTGAACAATACAAAGCCCTGATGTTGGTTTTGTTGTCAAAGACCAGTCCAGAACTGGAAGATGTGGAGATATCCACTCCTCTCGTGTCCAGGAACAATGGATACTGCATCTCATTTCGAGTGTAAACATGTCTTGCGTCTCTGTTTATTTTTTTTGTGTCAGGATACTTAGGGTTGTTTACCCTATCCATTGCTCACACCTCTAGTCAGGAACACTTCCAGGAGCAGGTGTCTTCCTCCAGATGCAATCAGATTGTTTCTCTGTTTTGGTCTCAATACCTTATGTACAGCTTGAATGCTCCATTGAAATAGGTCTTGACAATAATGTGTCTTCTTGATTTTGGTTTCCTTGCCCATGACTTGAAGAACCAAGTATTATTATTTTTTTTTTTAAGTACTGCTGTTGCTTAGGTATTTTTGTGGCTAAAAAATTCCAATGTAATGTAATCTGAAGTAATACTTGTTTCCTTGCAAGTGTGATCTGTCCATTTAAAACTGTCTTAATGAAGGGAAAATATAAAACTTAATTTGTCATGAGTGGTAGAACTGTCTACCTGGCCTCCTGCTGCTCTTATTTAGGCCACTACCAGATATATAAGCCTTTTCAAACACTGTCGACTCAGTGTTAGACACCGAGTGACTGTTTACCTCTGTTGAATTCCCCACCGAGGCCTGGAGAACCTTGATGCTGAAAAATTAAGAATGAGGAAGGAATGTTAATACTTTGCTCTGTAGCATAAAAAACACATTCTGAGAATAGTTGATAGTAGCACAAGAAAGCTATGTAAACATGTTGCATTGTATAAAAATCTTATCTACAGATATAAACTGTTTTAATGCCATCAGAACTAAAAATATAAAGGATTTCCTTTTCCTTTTTTTCTTTTTTACCCAAGCCTGAGAAAAATAAGGGGAATAAACTGTTGTAAGCCCTTTTGTAGTCTATTGAATGTTTTAAATTTATAGATACTCAAATTTATAGATACAGAATGTCCTACTTATAATTGTTCCCTTGATTCAGCAAGTGAGTGGTTTTCTAGCTTTGGCTTTTATTTGGTATTGTAAATAGTAGGGTTGTATTGGTTTTTGTGGCATTAGCTGTTCCTTGGCTTTTTACCCATTAATGGTGGACTTATATAAAACTGCTGAGGAAAGTTATCTACCTACAGAAAGTTTGCTTTAGCTAGCAGAGTACTAACCCTTGTGAATGAGCCTGGTGATAAAACAGACTAGGCCATTCGTTATTCCTCAAGTGTTAACATACTGATTTAAGCAGTATTCAAACCATCTAGTGCAATGCCTTTTTTGTTTGTTTTTGTAACACGGGTGCAGTTGTATTATAGAAAAATAAAAATTACAATCATGCGCAGTTTTATTAATGCTGCTGTGCTGGTTTTGTAAAAAAAATGTACATTATGTCTTTGTCAGGTTTAATTTTAACGAGAGAAATGACATTGTAAATCAGAATAGCCTCTTTTAATTTAATATGAAAAATCCAATTAACAATATTGAAAATACTTAGTGTATTATATTGTATATATTTCTCTACTTTGATTCCGGCTGTTTTATATCATTGACATGTTATTTAAGAGATAAAACTGCCTTGAACTTTTGGAAACTTAACACTGTAAAAAGAAGACTTACAATAAACTGAGAATCAACTTCACTTTGTTTTGAATCTGCTTGAGGAAATTAACAAAAGGAGATGGGAGTTGGCGCCTAAGCCTAGCCCGGGCCCAGCTGTGTTGCCCTCTGTTCATTCTGTCCTTCTTCTATTGGGAGAATCGAAGCCTTTCTCTAATAAATAACCCTTCTCTATAGATCTAAGAAAGGGGGGTGCTAAATCCTTAGGTTCACTTCACCCAGTAGGGGCCTGGCCTTTTCTGTTCATCTCCTTTTCCTCAGTTCTTCTGTGTTTCCTTAGGGCGCTCAAGAAAGGTCAGCCTTGCCCAGCGGGGAACGGCTGAGTCCACCTCCAGGGCAGGCTCTATTATTAGTTGCTCCCACTCTTCACAGGGTCCCTGAAGAGGATACCATAAACTGCATCCTGCAGCTGTAAGCACGGCAGCTCCCACCCACCACAGCCGGGACTCACCTGACAACAGTGAGGGCCCCTGGACAGAGTAGGTGCCTCCTGCCCCCAGGGATGCCCGGGCGGCCTGGCCTGCTTCCCCAAACCCCCAGCTGTGGCAGAAAACCGTTTATTTCATTGGATTTTTTTCCCATTGTTTTTCTATTCTCTATTTGATCTCTGCTCTAATCTTTATTATTTCATTCCATCTGCTCACTTTGCATTTTGTTTATTCTCCTTTTTCGGATTCCTTAAGGTATAAAGTTAGGTTATTGATTTGAGATCTTTTTTAATGTGCATATTTTTATCTTTGAACTTCCCTCTTAATTCTTCTTTCACCGTCTCCCGTGAATTTGATACGTCGTGTTTACATTTCACTTATCTCGAGGTTTTTTTTTTAAATCTCTTGTGATTTCTTCTTTGATCTTCCAGTTGTTCAATATTTTGTTGTTTAATTTTTACATTTTTGTGACATTTCCAGTTTTCCTACCGTTACTAATTTGTCATTTCATTCCATTGTGGTTGGTAAAGATACTTGGTATGATTTCATTCTTGTTAACAATTTATGCCTCCTCCCCCCCAAATTTTTGTTCTAGAGCATGCACTCCAATGTCTTAGGCCAAAGCAAAACAGAAGAAAGGTGAGGCAGAGATCTAAGTAAAGTGTTTTTGAAACTCATAGACATGAGTAAAATACATGAGGAAATCACAAGTTGCTGATCTAGGAATTTTTTCTGATGTCTTCACCTATTGAAAGTTTTAATTTTTTTTTTAATTAAAATTTTTTTAAAGTTTATATCTTTTCCTGACTTGTTAAATTGAAAATAAAATCTATGAAAAGATCATTTTACTGTAGTCAATGTCCTTTAACGCTCTTTGGAGTCAGTTGTCTTGAATTTGGCTGTGAATTTGGTGGTGGTTTGCCGATTATTACTTTTAACATTTTTCAAATTTGCCACATTATGTGTGGCAGAGTGGGAAACTTTTTAAATTGTATAAATTCTCACCTTTAGGACATTGTTTGCACTTATGTGGCGTTTAGCATGGTGCCATGAAAACTGCCCCCCCTCACGTCCTTGGTGGAGGAAGATATTTTCAGGGAGATTATTGTTGTCAAGAATGAACCAAAATGAGGTTGCAGTGGTGAGCAGTGACCAGTAGAGGGCTCTGAAGTACTTGATCCTAAGATTTCCAAATCTGCTAGGAGAGCAGTTTGAAGCCCTTGGAGGGATCAGTGGGACTAGGGGAACCCAAATCCCCCAAATCTTTGCCCGAGTCCTAAGTGTCTTCTAAGTTATTCTTTTACAAGAGTGTGTACATCTCAGAATATGTAGTTTTCATTTGGAGGTTTAAGTTGGAAATAGCAGTATTTTTTAATGAGTAACTTTTTTACAAATGAGGGTAACACTAAAAGCTTTTCATTTGAAAGAGCACATGCTTGATGCATTTTCTGTTCATAACATCACTGAAATAGTAGTTTCAAGGCTGTACAATAAGTGACTGTCAGAAAAAGGACATTAGGAAAAATTGGAGAAATCTCAATAAAGTGTGGACTTGAATTAATAATAATGTTTCTACATTGTTTTATTGTGACAGTTGTACTTTAATAAATGTAAGATGTAAGTAGTAGGAGAAACAGGGTGTAGGATATCTGGAGACTGTCTATACTGGCTTTGTTATTCCGACAGAAACAAAACAACAAAAACAAAAAATAAATGAGTTGTTATACAGTGGATAGGAATAGGCCTACTTTAGAGATGTTGGTTTTAGTGAGATTAAATTAGAGGGTCTTTTTTGTCCTTACTAGCCTGTTGAAATATTTTTTCTTTCCCTGTTTCAAAAACCAGCTGCTCTATATGAAGTAGCTAAGCCAGTGAAATGAAGATACCAGTTGGGTTCTACAGACATGGATATGGATGGTCAGCTGTAAAGGATTGGAGCAACTGTGGCTTTTGGTATCTGGGTTGGCCTGGAACTGTTTCCTCAAAGATAATGAGGGATAACTGGATGCTGTGTTCCCTGTCCTTGGTAGTCTTCATGTATGTCAGATCAGTGTCCTGCGGGATACCCATTCCCCACAGATCTCTGGGTCTCTCTCTCTCTCTTTGTGCAGCTCTCTCCTGTCCAGTACTCTGACCTCAGAACTGAGGGTCTTGGTCTCCTGGGATTCTCAGCTATCTCCTTACCCCAAGGAACAGATCAGGGTCCTTCCAGACATAACTGAGGACATTCTGGACTTGTTTCCTCTCCAGGATTCCTGTCCTTGATTGGCTGATATCTACCCCTGTCTTGAAAATTGCTGTTTTGTATATTTTGCCTGGTTTTCTTGATTGTTTCAGACAGGAGGGTAATTCTGGTCCCTATTATCTCACTTTGGCCAGAAGCAGAAGGCCAAGCCAGATGATATTTCATAGAGTATATCTGAACGCTGTGTCGGATTATTGTTACAGTGTTTTCTGCTGCTGTGCATGCTCAGTTGTGTCCCGCTGTTTGGACTGTAGCCTGCCAGTTCCTCTGTCTATGGGGATATTGGGGCCAGAATACTGGAGTGGATTGCTATTTCCTCCTCAGGGGATCTTCCTATTTGTAACTGTTTTAAAAATGATTTTTAAAAAGATCTAGTCTCCTAATTGAAATCCTGTTATCTGAAACAATGAGAATAGATGATAGTATACCAGGAAGAGAATTTTTTAAATTAGTTCAGTATGCAAAAATATGCCTTAAACTACCTCCAGCTGGGTGTGACCCTATCCATAGATACACATTATAACCTGGACAGGGTGTGCTCCGGGAAGGTATAAACCCTAAACCAGACTCCTGATGGTGCCACCATCTTTGCCTTTTAGCTTCTCATCCTGAAAGTACTGTTGAACACCAAGATTATTCAAGAACGTTAGGATATAATTAATTGTTCTTTTGTGTATTGGTAGCAGAACTTGGTAGGTGCTTCTAGATTTTTCCACATAGAATTTGATGGCCATTTCTGCCACTAACTTGCCGCTTTATCAGGAAAAACCTATCTATCTGGCAGCTCCATTCCCCCACACTCTTTGACGGTCACCATCCTCTCCAGTAACAACACTTGAAGGGCCAAATGGCAGCACGGTATCACTAAAGAACTTACTGTTTAGAGTGGCACAGCTCAAGTTACTGCCAGAAGTGCACACCTCTAGACTCTTTCTAGAAATGATTCCTTTAGTCACATCTGTTTTGACTGGTCTCATCTCTCTTGCACAGGGTTCCTGGTGTTTCTTATCTCTGTTCATCTGTAAATGCTCAGAGGTGGAAATTACAAGGATTATCCTTACTTTCAGAGGATTGCTTTTTCCTTCTGTCCACTGAGGGGTGTGTGCCTGCTCAGTAGTGTCCGACTTTGTGACCCCATGGACTGAAGCCCTCTTTGTGACCCCATGGACTGAAGCCCTCCAGGTTCTTCTGTTCAAGGAATTTTCCAGGCAAAAATACTGGAGTGGGTTGCCATTTCCTTCTCCAGGGGATCTTCCCAACACAGGGATCGAACCTGCATCGCCTGCATTGGCAGGTGAATTCTTTACCACGAGCACCTGGGAAGCCCTCTGTCCATTGGACATGAATATAATTATCCGTGACCCTGAAGAAACTGGATGAGATGACTGAGAAATCCAAGCTCTTTGGTTATGATGGAAGGTGGATACTCACTGCCTTCATCCAAGCTGGGAAGCTGTTGTTGGGAATGCTCAGGCTGGCTGCTACAGGAATGGGACTTCTGTCTGCTACTTTTCATCAGCGTGGTGTGTGCTATTCTCCATACTATATCAGCAACACTTTATCATGTATCCTGGTGTTAGTAACCCACCAAATGAATAGAGGGTTTCCCTGGAATAAATCAACCGATGGTTATTTGCTTCATGTTATTTTGGTTTCCAAGTCTTGTTGGATTTTGCAACATTTTCCCAAATTGCTGTGTGTTGTGTGTGTGTGTATTCAGGTTCACTGGGAAAATTATCAACAGCTGGGTGTTTCTAAAACACTTTCTCTTTTGTTTTTGCTCTGCTTTTAACTGTTTAATTAACCAGAGAAAACCTATATTGTTGTTTAGTCTCTTACGTCATGTCTGACTCTTTGAAACCCCATGGACTGTAGCCTGCCCGGCTCCTCTGTCCCATGAGATTTTTCAGACAAGAATACTGGAGTGGGTTGCCATTTCCTTTTCCAGGGGATCTTCCCAACCCAGGGATCAAACCCACATCTCCTGCATTGGCAGGTGGATTCTTTACCACTGAGCCACCAGGGAAGCCATAATAGAAACTACTTTTTAGTATATTAACTCAAGAAGCAATATGCAAATAAACTGATTATTAAAAAATTTTTATGCTTAAATAATCATAAATGAGTTTTGCAAGTTTTAATTTTGGCACCGATATTTGCTATAACACTTGCTAATTTGAAAAACTGCAAACTAAAAGTTGTCGTTCCAAAACAACATATACATGTGTATGAATGAAGAGTTTTATTGTTTTGAGAGCAGCAACAAAATCCCATTTTTAGAATAAGGTGAACCCAGAATCCATGAAAATGTTCGATTTACAGTTCATGTGACATTTCATGGCTCCTCAGAGTACTCAGTATTACCGTATCACCTATTTACATTTATATAATATTTTAGGTCTGTGTGTGAACTAGATGAATTCTTTTCTCAATTTGTCTGTATTCCTGTCAGACTCATCCTGAAGGAAGAGTGTCTTCTCCTCTCTAAGATAATCTCTCTCCTCTTTTATTCTTTTCAAATTCATTTTTACTGAAGAATAGTTGTGTTAGTTTCTACTGTACAGCAGAATGAATCTGTCATACATATACACATGTCCCCTCCTTTTTGGACTTCCTTCCCATTCAGGTCACCACAGAGCATTAAGTAGAGTTACCTGTGCTGTGCAGTATGTTCTCATTAGTCATCTGTTTTTATGGGTCAGCAGTGTATATGTGTCAATCCCAGACTTCCAGTTCCTCTCACCCTCTCTTTTATTCTTGATCCTTTACTCTCCTGTCTCCTGCTGAATCTTTCTCCAAAAGTAGCCTTTATTTTTCGTGTACCTTTAACTACTTCTGTTGTATTTACTCTATCCTTTCAGTATGCTGGTTTGTTGAAGTTCCAGTCACACAGTCTTCTCTCTCAACCTTCCCTAGTGCCATGATCCTCTCCTTCTTCTTCCTTCTGTTACAGAATTTGAGAAGGCACACGCTGCATTCATTGTTCCCTCATCCTCTCCTCACCTCATCCTCTGCAGTCTACTTTCTGTGCACACTGATCGCTCCTTTGAAGCTTACTTTTGACTTAACATGCTTTTGAAATTAAATGGCTTAACTACATGTTGATTACTATTTAGAATTGAAAAGACATTTATTTTTTGATGAAATCCAGGCAATACCTTCACTCATTCAATCAACAAACATATCTGGAACTAGGTCTTGACTAGGTCCTGCTGCTGCAGAAATGAAAGGTATTACTCCCAGCCTCAAGGAGCTGTAAGCTCAGTGGTAGCAATGGATTAGAAAACAACCATAATATGTGAATGTGTTGTCACTTGTGTTAGTCACTCAGTTGTGTCTGACTCTTTGCGACGCTATGGACTATAGCCAGTAGGCTTCTCTGTCTATAGGATTCTCCAGGCAAGAATACTGGAGTGGGTTGCCATGCCCTCCTTCAGGGGATCTTCGCAATCCAGGGATCAAACCCATCTCTCTTAGGTCTCTGCACTGGCAGGCGGGTTCTTTACCACCAGTGCCACCTGGGAAGCCCAAGATATGAAAAAAGACTGTTAAACATCCATTTCATTGATAGAGGTAAATATTCTCTGATTGAATATGTTTATTCAGTTAGCATGATGACCAATTTACTGATTGGAAGAATGTGGTTTAAGTGAATTTAGAAAGATTTGTTTTTCACTTTTTTAATTGAGAATTAGTTACAAAAATCTTTTATTCATTTTTAAGATGTAACCTTGATGCAGTCTTCTTTGTAAAGTGATATATCCTTGCTGTGATAATCAAGAAAGTTTAAATAAAGCACCTAATTTTAAAGCATTTGTCATTTAACATGCTGAATAGCTGAGGGAGGGAGTTTCTCTAAGTTAAGGCAGAAGGAGAACTCTAAACTCCTGTGAGACAATTATATGAAATCCCACCTAAAAACAAATTATTAATAGTTTGAAACTTCCCTAGGAAGTTTCTTGCTAGGAAGGTGGGCTTCTCTTGTGGCTGGCTCAGCTGGTAAAGAATCCGCCTGCAATTTGGAGACCTGGGTTCGATCCCTGGGTTGGGAAGATTCCCCTGGAGAAGGGAAAGGTTACCCACTCCAGTATTCTGGCCTGGAGAATTCCATGGACTGTATAGTCCATGGATTGCACAGAGTCGGACATGACCAGAGTGACTTTCACTTTCTTTCCCTAGGAAGGTAGAGACTTCTTAGTTTTGTGTTCTCCATAACAATTCTTTGCGTAACTTAACTATGAGACAAGGCCATGGCACTCTAGGGACAAACTGCTACTACTTTTAGCCATAGTTGAAGAAACTGAAGAAGTTTCTTGTCATGTGACTTGATTTTCATGACCCTTACTGATTGATCCAATCTTTTTCTATGCCCAAAGCAACTCTCCGAATAGGTGGGAAGCAGAGCCCAACAGCCAATGAGGCGATCTGGTTTGAGGACTCAGTCCAATAGGACTCAGCTCCATGTTGGATTGTGCCAAATGTGTGTGTGCGTGTGTGCGTGTGCACGTGTGCACGCTGAGACAACAGAGGGAGAAACCGAGAGGGAAGCTGAGTCCTGAGCATGGTTTAGAAGCTAGGACTGTGTGTGTGTGTGTGTGTGTGTGTGTGAAGCTGAGTCCTGAGCATGGTTTAGAAGCTAGGACTCTGTGTGTGTGTAGCTGAGCCCTGAGCATGGTTTAGAAGCTAGGACTGTGTGTGTGTGTGTGTGTGTGTGTGTGTGTGTGTGTGTGAAGCTGAGTCCTGAGCATGGTTTAGAAGCTAGGACTCTGTGTGTGTGTGTGTGTGTGTGTGTGTGTGTGTGTGTGTGTATGTGTGTGTTTTCCAGCTCCATGAAGCCCAATAGTGTTTAGGGCTTTTTTCCTCCACATATATAACAAAAGTGACCAGACGTA
Organism: Bubalus bubalis; assembly: GCF_019923935.1. NCBI lineage: Eukaryota > Metazoa > Chordata > Mammalia > Artiodactyla > Bovidae > Bubalus > Bubalus bubalis. The sequence goes on from NC_059158.1 coordinate 148,819,079, forward strand.
GCCTACTCCATACAGAGCCTGGGAGAGTCTAACAGGATATTTAGGTGTTAATAATTCTAAAAAAGGAATTATTAATGTCTCCATTGCCATATCACACATTGTAACAGCATGCCAAATTCACCATGTTATTTAATGTTTTTCAGTCAGTAATGCTTGCATTTTTGCCAAAATAATACACCATTACCTGGTATTTCTTGAAATACTATGCTATTTAATGTAAATGAGCACTTTAAAAAAGTATTACAAAGAAAACCAACCAGGCAAGCTTGGGAAGACATTTTATTATCCTTATTATTTTAGACAAGTTCTTACTTAAATCCAAACACCTGCTGTTGCACTTTAACATAGTTTGTACATACAAATAAAATTAGAACTGGCAAATATGTGATTTTCATCAGATAGGCTTTGTTCGATTGGAGACTAAATATTTTTGTAAAACTTGTCCTTGTTTGAAGTTGAAATTTCATGTCACCACAAGAATTGACCAGAAGCAACTCATTTACAATGACCCACAGGGTTTTAGCTATTATTTTTGGACTTGCTCCCCAGCCCACACAGGCAATTAAGTAAGAACAAGAAAAAAGAAAACACTCATCTGAATCATCTATTAAAATCTAGGTTCCACTCAGTAACAGATTTTACTTCTTGATTCATATTTAGCAGATGCCTTGGTCATATTCATATATGAGCTCTCTTCTCTGTGGTAACCAGTCCCATTTGCATCTTTCCCTATTAGGTGCTCCCATTTCCACCACTTTAATGGAAAATGCCTCTTGTTAAGTATCTAAGGGCCATTTGATAGATGATTGCCTTCAGCACCTCATGCCTCCCCCCTTTCCTCAGGAACCTGAGAACTCCTGTCTTTTTTTTTTTTTTTAAATAGGCTCTGTGTACACATAAAACCAGGAATTGAGATTAAAATGAGGGAGAAGCTCAGTTATTCAGGCATGTTTTATCTCATAGGCAGAGCTGGTATCCTTCCTCAGTGCCTGAGGCTGACTTGGGCTCTTAACAGAATTCATATCTATTTTTGTTTATTAAGTTATCAAGCCAACTTAGTGGCCATGCCATTCAAGAGTTCCCAGGAGGCACTGAATTCACAGGGCGTCTGACAATGTGGGTGTTTTCCTAGTTCTCACTGCTCTGTAGATTTAAAAGCATTTAGCAAATATTTTTAATTGATTAACCCAGAACTTTCATACAAATATTATAATGAGTAAAAAATTGTAAGTATACATGCTGAGGAGAAGGCAATGGTACCTCACTCCAGTACTCTTGCCTAGAAAATCCCATGGACAGAGGAGCCTGGTAGGCTGCAGTCCATGGGGGTTGCTACTAGTCGGAAACGACTGAGCGACTTCACTTTCACTTTTCACATTCATCCATTGGAGAAGGAAATGGCAACCCACTCCAGTGTTCTTGCCTGGAGAATCCCAGGGACAGGGGAGCCTGGTGGGCTGCCATCTATGGGGTCGCACAGAGTCGGACACGACTGAAGCATCTTAGCAGCAGCCGCAGTAGCAGATACATGCTGAAAATATAATGACCTCTTCATAAAAGCACAAGAATTTCATGAGGACATGGAAAAATACAGGAAGAAAGTAGTCTACTTATTTAAGGACTGTCACTGGATTTGTATTAGGCTCCTATGAGTTTAAGCCTGAATTCACAGGCAAGCATTTATTGCTAAATTAATATTGTGGAAGTTCTACACAGAGCCTGATCTATGATTCCATAAATGTTGGTAGTTTTTCTTCATTTGTCTTTTTTTTTTTTTTTAATTTTATTTATTTTTTTTTAATTTTATTTTTATTTTTCATTTGTCTTTTTTTGACTCTTTTTGTTGGCAGATCTTCACTTAACTAAAAATAATGATTCATATATAAGTAAGACACTTTATTCCAGTGAAGTTATTTGTTTCAATAAAATTCAGTAATAGCTACTTCCTCTTAAACCAGAGTAATGCCAGCAGTACATTACAGAGATAACTGTTCTCAGCTGTGCTCTTTGGATTCTAATCAGTTGTTACCACAGAGGAGGTAAAAAGTTTCTTTGGTGCAGTCATGATTTTTATTTTGATTTACTGTCAGTCCTCTCAAACACTGTGTGGTTCTATTTTAAATTAGAGGTAAAATTCTGGCCTATTTATATTAATCAAAGTGTATAATTGCTGTTTTTTCCCCCTCGAAAACAATTTTATATTCATTTCTAATTTATTTGCAAGCATATTATAGATTTGTAGAGTGCAGCTTTAGTAATTTTTAAATTCTCTAATCAGAGAGACATTTTCTTTTTTTCTTTCCAATAAGATGGACAATGATTTATTTGAAATGGCCAAAAATAACATTTTACAGAAAAGGAACCATAATATTACACAATCAAGTGTAGCTACAAAATCTTAAGACATTCAGGCAAAGCTTTATTTAGATCACCAAAAACAAGGCTTTATAGAAAAAGAACTGTAACAAGCAAATGTATAGCTGCAAATTTTCTTTTGCTAGCAATATCAATTCCCTTTAAAATATTCGGGGACTACTTTGCAGTATCCAAGCAAAACTAAAAATTTGTGGGACAGAGTTGCTCAGCCTCATCACAAGAATGAAAACAGTTTGCAAAACGATTTTGTTTAATGCTAACAAACAACTAAAAGACATGGTCACTGCTAACAAGTACCTTTGTCTACTGAAACAGTCCAACCTAAGCACATGTTTATTAAAGATTCATTGTGAACATAGCTGCTGTTTTCCTGCCATCACAGATCACGTGTATGGTGGCAAGGGTTAAATGTTGGAGACCATCGAGGCACCCAGGAGGTAATCCTTAACAGAAATAACTACAGTAGATAAGCAACTCAAACAAATGGACCCGTCTCTGCCAGAGCCTCCCAGGGTGTCACATTTGCTTTCTGTGTAAAGAAGGTCCACCGACTCTAGTTCTTTACTGGGAACCAAGAGATTAAGAAGCTGTTCTAGGACCATCAAAACCTTAATAAATCGCCCTGGGGTTCTTCGTGCTGTAGTGCACTTCACAGGCAGCAACATAGGCAGACTCTGGGAAGAAGTCATCATGGTACTCTGCTAAAAACCTCAGAAAGAGATCAAAGTGCTTCAGTAAAGCCTTCAGGTTCTTCTCAGAAAAGGACATCCTTCCAAGGATTTCAGGAAGTTTCACAAACAAACGCAGCAAGTGTTGCGCCCCATAAATGTAAGAGGGTGGAGGTGGTTGGTCACCTGGAGGATAACTATCAGGTACAAGTTTCCAGCAGAGGACCTCATTTATTTCTTTGGTTCTTCTGCCTTCAAAGCCAGCAAACACTGTACTCCCTTCCTTGTTAGAGGTCAGAGGAACAGGCAAGGATGATCTGCTATGAACAGATGTCTTCTGTTCCAGGTACAGGAACAGCTTGGGCATGCTGGCGGACATGTCCTGCTGCCGGTGCTTGGGCTGAGGCGAGGCGCTGCTCTTGGACAGCCTGTCGCAATTGGCAGAGCGGAGCGTGGACCGTCTCAGAGACTGCAAGGCTTCCGGCTCGGCTTTGCGCCTTTTGAGGGTGGTTGGTTCGCCTGAGTTTGGCTGACTCTCTGTGGACTGTGGTGTGGATGGATTCAACAAAGGTGGACTTGGAAAGAGCTCCTCCTGGTTCCTATTATTGTTTGTGGTACTTTCCTTAATGGGAAGAAACAATTTGGACGAAGTCACCTTTTTATATTGAACTCGTTCGTATGGATAGAGCAAAACCAATGGGAGAGTGTAATCAAAGGTTATTCTTAATCCATCCACCATCTCCTTACAAAGGTCAACGTTCTTTTCTGCTGGGATATAGTGCACATTCATGTTGGCATGTGGCATAGCATGATAGTGACGAGGCCTCTCATTGGCTGAAAAGGCTGCATTGATAGCAAAATGCTTCATGTATGATTCCAAAATAGTTATGATGTTGGTCTGGCACGGAACTTTCACTAACCGTTTCCTCCTGTTGATATAGTAACAATCATCCTCAAGCTTCTTCTTCAGAACTTCGGGGATTTCTATAGTTACTGTTCTTTCTTCCATTTCCTTTTTTTCTGCGTGCAGCCCTGGTCCTTCTTTCACTTCAGACTTTCAGTATCTTTTTCTTCACTTATTTCTCCGTCCTTTTCTTCACTGTCAGAGGAACTGTTTATTGAGTTTTCTTCGTTTTCATCTTTCTCGTCAGCAGGAAGGCTTTTAAGACAGAGTCCACCCCAGGTAACCTGCCGCGCCTCCTCTTTCTTCCTGTGCTTCTCAGGCGAGCTACAGCCTTTTTGGCCAATTTCCGCCGTAATCTCCGATTTTCATCGGCGTCACGGACATGATTCTCTGCTGCTCATCTATCTCAACTTCTGTTCCAACCATTAAAATGGATCAGATATTCTGGGATCTTTCTGCCTTTTTCGTCTTTCCCAACAAAAACATCGACAATTTTGGCATCGTAGAGCACTCGCGCCTTGGTGGGGTCAAGCTCGAAGCACGGCGCTTTCTTCCCTGAGAGGGCACGAGAAAGCCGTAGCTCGAGCTCACTTGCTCTTCGTGGCTGAGGGCGCGGCTCTGCGGTGGGCGGAGCGTGCGCGGTGGGGGAGGGGAGTCAAGGGAGACATTTTCTGTTTCTATCTCGAGAATGGAGAAGTTACTAAATGTGACTTTATACAGACTTAAGACAGACTTATAATTCTGTGCTAGTAAACAAATTGGAAATGAATGTAAAATTGTTTTCCAGGGGATAAAAAGGTCTTGTGTAACAACAGCAACAAAAATTCTTGTGTAACTCGTGACAGCTAACCAGATGGGCTTGTTTCATTCTTTCAGAAACTGGTCTTGAGATAAGAATTTGGTTTTCATAAAGGCTCTAGTAAAATGTTTTAGTAATAATCATACAACCTCCATTTATATGAAGTCAATACCATAGGCAATTGATTTGATGTATTAAATATTAAAATATTTTAATAAAACAGGAAACACGAATGATATTGTTAAAATCACTGATAAAAATATTTACAAAAATACAGTTTTCACAATAATGAATTATTATTTTTAAAAAGATGTTTCCATTTTACCTTCCTAAGCTAAACTTGGGGTAAAATATTTTTTTTTCCTTTTTTTTTTTCAAGAGATGCCTTGATATAATGAAATGCCAGGTTTGGTGGGGAAGAGGGGACATAACACTGAGTATCAATTTCAGCTCCCACAACTCATTAGCTCTGTGACTCTGGGCAAGTCACTTACCCTACATGCAGCCTTGTAGGGTTACTCGTTTATAAAACGGGTGATAATAGCTACCTTATTAACTAAATACATAGATGTGGAATTGCTAGGTCCTATGATGGCACCCCACTCCAGTACTCTTGCTTGGAAAACCCCATGGACGGAGGAGCCTGGTAGGCTGCAGTCCATGGGGTCGCTAAGAGTCAGACACGACTGAGCAACTTCACTTTCACGTTTCACTTTCATGCATTGGAGAAGGAAATGGCAACCCACTCCAGTGTTCTTGCCTGGAGAATCCCAGGGATGGCTGAGCCTGGCGGGCTGCCGTCTATGGGGTCGCACAGAGTCGGACACGACTGAAGCAACTTAGCAGCAGCAGCAGCATGACAAGGCTATGGTTTTTCCAGTGGTCATGTATGGATGTGAGAGTTGGACTGTCAAAGAAGCTGAGCGCCTAAGAATTGATGCTTTTGAACTGGGGTGCTGGAGAAGACTCTTGAGAGTCCCTTGGACTGCAAGGAGATCCAACCAGTCCATTCTGAAGGAGATCAGCCCTGGGATTTCTTTGGAAGGAATGATGCTAAAGCTGCAAGTCCAGTACTTTGGCCACCTCATGCGAAGAGTTGACTCATTGGAAAAGTCTCTGATGCTGGGAGGGATTGGGGGCAGGAGGAGAAGGGAACGACAGAGGATGAGATGGCTGGATGGCATCACTGACTCGATGGACGTGAGTCTGAGTGAACTCCAGGAGTTGGTGATGGACAGGGAGGCCTGGCGTGCTGTGATTCATGGGGTTGCAAAGAAAGAGTCAGACACGACTGAGTGACTGAACTGAACTGAACTGATGATAAGCATATGTTTAAGATGATAAGAAATTGCCGAATTGTTTTCCAAAATGGTTTTTACTGTACCTGATTTTTAAAGGAAGAAAAGACTGACTCTTTGAATTCTATATATCCACTAGCTTGGAGAATCAAATAACTTTCCTATCAATGCAGGAACTGTCCAGGTAGTGCATGGAGAGTATGAATGGAGCAGGAATACAGGAAACCTGGCTTGGAAAATTGCCTATTCCATCTCACTGCTGAGTCTGATCTCCTGTGCCCCTCAAAAACACATGCTTCTTCAGGCTTTAAGCCCTTTTCTGCTCTAGTTATAGAACCATAGATAGAAGCAGGAAGAGCTTAAGCTATTTCAAGGAAATTTTGATATTACTCTGTACTTAAGGATCTCTGCTTGGCCATACAGGTTACCCAACTGCCAGCTCAGCCTGGGGTTTATCAGTTCAGCATTGACCAGTGGATACCATTATTCTCTGAGGTTCATTTTGTGCTGTTAGTGGCCCCTGGGTCATAAAGCTGAGCCTTCAGCATTGATTCCATTCCAAGTTCCTTGCTCTGCCTTCCCATTAATATTCCCTTGGGAGATCTGAGGTTCCTCTTATCATTATTATTAGTCTAGTCTGCCTAAAAACTGCATTTGAGCACTAACGTTCACTCTTCCTGTTTCACCCTAATGGGAAGAACTTGGACTAACCCAAATCCTCAGTTTCTGTGCCAAGACTTTCTACAGTCAAACTGTTATGTTCTCTAGCAATTCATCAGTGAGAAACTACCCCAAGGGAAGTAGTTAGAGGTTGTAAGGTGTTAAATATTTTTTTTTCTTTTTAAGTGTAACTCAAATATAAAGCAAGGGTGATTTTCCTTTTATTATTTGTACTGCATATACCAATTGATTCTTAAACTTTGGGCAGAAATTTTTTAAAGATCATGGATATGAAATAAGTGTGTATCTGTATTGGTTCAAAACCTTAGGAGCTCCCTAGGTGAAATCTGAAACTGGCCCCTGGACATGGAGGATGAGAGACCAAAGAGAGGCAGACCACTCCAAATTTTGGTAGGTGGCCAATTTAATCAGCAAAGGACCTTTAAAATGAAGCTTGACCTGGGTGGCCATAGGAAGTAATCTCTGCACTTGCCTGCTAGTAGTATCTTAAAAGTTGATATAGAGGGACTTCCCTGGTGGTCCAGTGGTTAAGACTCCATGCTTCCAGTACAGGGAACATGGGTTCCATCCCTGGTCAAAGAACTAAGATCCCATGTGCTGTAGGGGATGACCAAAAATTTTTAAAAATTAAAAAAAATATAGAGGCCTTAGTTGCGTTCAATGTCCAGATAGTCTCAACAGTCCATTGATCTCTCAAAGTTGTGTCCTTGAAAATGGCTCTAGCTATGGAAACAGTGAGCAGAATGTACATTCCAAGGCCGGGGAGGGGGTGGGGAGCTTCTGATTGTCCAGACACAGCTTATGTATCAAGTGGTAGTCATGTCCTCTTGATGACTTCTTCCAACAGTCTGGTACCTCTGCTCAACTGCCTGGATGTAGCTACAAAGCAGAGATTTACAAGGGGAGTGGTATATACGCCAAGGAGAAATAATAACATTGTCATGGACCCCAAAGCACTTTAGAAGATGAAAGGAATTCCTGAAATTTCCTGGTAGAATTGTATAAATGTTGAAATAAGATTCTTGTGAAACTCATACAACATTCAATGACAACTCTAGAGACGCTCTAAAGCTGGATTTTTTCTAGCCATATTGTGCAGCATAGAAAAATGTGGTTGTTTTTATCTAAATTTCTTCTGGCCTATTAACAATCCTAGGAAAAGAATCTAGAAATGTAGCATTCGATTGAAGTAATGAATGAGGAACATCAGTTGCTAAGAGCTGAACATAAAGTTTGGATGTGAGGGATGGTGGTAATAACCCACAAGGAAAAGGGTTTACTATAAATTTCCTGAGACTTAGGGAATTATCCTTGACAGTACTCCCAGAACATAAATAAAAACCTTTGCTTTAAAATGTTAGCTAAATTGTATTTTTACTTGTCATTCTCCAAGTTACACCTGTTACCTGATAGTGACAATAATACTTTTGTTTAGTGCCTTTATTTAAAAAACACAGAGAAATGATCTGTTCCATGAAAGTGCGTCCTTTAATTGTACACATTATTTTTTGAATGGCCTGTTAAGTAAAGGACATGAGCAGGTCATTTAAAAAACAAGCAGTAAAAGTGGTTAATGAACATGTTAAAAATGTTAAAATGTTAAAAATGTTCCCTCGTTAATAGTCAAAGAAATGCAAGTTAAAATAATGGAATACAATTTTGCCGCTCAAATGAGTACTTTTAAAATTATTGCTTAAATTTTATGGATAGGATTGCAAATCACATTTCTGGAGGGCAATTGATGCATATAATAGAAACTATAAAACTATTTTAAAATATTCTTATGTTCTGCCACAGCATTCCCACTTGGAGGCTTTGCTACATTGAAGCTCTGTGATCACTGGAAGAAACCCTGATGAAGTCTACAGGTGTCACAGAGTGTAAAGACTGGGAAACACTGCAATTCTCTCCTGGGCTGTAGTCTTTTTGGCAGTGGTTCATTTTCTGTCAACCACATATTGCCAATCTGGATTTGAAAGGGAATCTGGCTTTGTGCCTTGATGTGATTTCTCCCAACTTCATAGTAAAAGATCGATGAAGACCTAGACCCAGAAGATAAAGAAACAAATGTGACAGATAACTTAAAAGTGGAAGTCGCTCAGTTGTGTCCGACTCTGAGTGACCCCATGGATGTACAGTCCATGGAAATCTCCAGGCCAGAATACTGAAGTGGGTAGCCTTTCCCTTCTCCAGGGAATCTTCCCAATTCAGGGATCAAACCCAAGTCTCCTGGCAGGCTACAGCCATGGGATCACAGAGTCATACACGACTGAGCAACTCACAATTTCACTTTTCACTTTCATACCCAGATGATACAGATGGTTGTAGATGCAGTATTTACATAGATACTGACAGATGTATAATTACATCTATATTTCACATACATCTGGACTGTATCTAAATAAATACATTATTGAGTTGTGAAGCTTAAATAAATTGATGCTTGTGAAATGCTTTGCACTTGGCACACTGCCATCAGTCAGTTCTAATTAGTGCGAGAGAGTCAAAGAGGACAAGTAGAGGGAGAGTCACACAAAAAAGAGAAATTGCTAATAAGTATAATAATGTATTTGTTCAATGTTTTAGTTCAGGCTGCTTTAACAAAATACCATAGGCTAGGACATTTATTTCTTGAAGTTCTGGCAGCTGGAAAGTTGAAGATGGTTGTTGTTCGGTTGCTCAGTCGTGTCTGACTCTTCACAACCCCATGGACTGCAGCACGCCAGGCCTCCCTGTCCTCCATTATCTCCTGGAGTTCACTCAAGGTCATGTCCATTGAGTCTGTGATGCCATCTAACCATCTTGTCCTCTGGTGCCCTCTTCTCCTTTTGCTTTCAGTTTTTCCCAGCTCAGGGTCTTTGTGATAAGTCGGCTCTTTGCATCAGGTGGCCAAAGTTTTGAAGATTCAACTTCAGCATCAGTCCTTCCAGTGAGTATTCAGTGTTGATTTCCTTTAGGATTGACTGGTTTGATCTCCTTGCTCTCCAAGGGACTCTTTAACACCACAGTTAAAACACATCAATTCTTTGGCACTTAACCTTTTTTATGGTCCAGCTCTTGCATCCAGATATGACTACTGGAAAAACCATAATTCTGACTATTCTGATCTTTGTTGGCAAAGTGATATCTTTGCTTTTTAATATGCTGTTTATGTTTGTCATAGCTTTCCTTCCAAAAAACAAGCATCTTCTAATTTCATGACTGCAGTCACCATCCACAGTGATTTTTGGAGACCCCCAAAAGAAAATCTGTTATTGCTTCTACTTTTTCCCCTTCTATTTGCCGTGAAGTGATGTGACTGGATGCCATGATCTTAGTTTTTTTAATGTTGAATTTTAAGCCAGCTTTTCACTCTCCTCTTTCACCTTCATCAAGAGGCTCTTTAGTTCCTCTTTGCTTTCTGTCATAAGGGCGGTATCATCTGCACATCTAGGGTGCTGGCAAATTTTGTTGCTAGTGAAGGCCCTCTTTCTGGTTGGCAGATAGCCACCTTCAAGCTGTATCCTAACATGGCACAAAGAGAGCTCAGCTCTCTTGTGACTCTTCTTCTGAACACTAACCCCATCAAGAGGGCTCTACTCTCCTCACCTAATGATATCCCCAAAACGCCACCTCCAAATACCATCACACTGGGGCTTAGGGTTTCAGCACTTGAATTTTGGGGGATACACAAAATTCAGCCCAGAGCAGGTAAGGGAAAATTTTCAAGAGCTGATATTCTATTTAAGAGGTAATTAATACTTGATAAAACGTTTAAGTTAAAATGTTAATGCAACAGGCACTTCCTGAATTACAACACTATAACACCCTTATAAGATCTACCCCCCAGTACATTCTCTGTCCCTACCTTCTCAATCAGTGGAGCTCCTGATTCTGCTGCTCTGATTCCTGTAGGAAAAATTCCTGGGGCTTCAGAAATGAAAACCCACTTATTCATATTAGAATTTTATCTCTCATTAAAAGTGTGGCTCTGTTCTTTGCAGTTAGATCATTTCCCATAATGAACATGACTGAGTCAAAATGACATTCAGGAGATTTTGCTTCCCTGGTAGTTCACCTGGTAAAGAATCTGCCTGCAATGCAGGAGATCCAAGTTTGATTCCTGAGTCAGGAAGATGTGCTAGAGAAACGATAGGGTACCCACTCCACTATTCTTGGGCTTCCCTTGTGGCTCAGTTGGTAAAGAATCTGCCTGCAATGTGGGAGACCTGGGTTTGATCCCTGGGTTGGGAAGATCCCCTGGAGAAGGGAACTGATACCCACTCCAGTATTCTGGCCTAGAGAATTGGATGGACAGAGGAGCCTGGCAGGCTACAGTCCATGGGTATAGTAATCTTTTTACTTAACTATTCTCTGAAAGGGAGAGACCACGTCTGTTTCAGTCACTCCATCATTGCAACAAATCTCTGATATAGTTATCTTTCGCTTCTACTTTGCTTTACAAAAAGCAGGAAACTGGTGCTTAAGGGTTAAGTAACTTATTCTAGGATCACAGATGATCCTGGGAGTAACAGAACCTGGATTTGGGTGCAAGCTCTCTCAAATACCATTCATTGACTCCTTGAGGAAATAGACTACATAGTAGTAGATGACATCATGAACTCACAAACGCTTAAGACCAATAGCACTGGTTCCAACACAAGTAGAGCTAGAATTTCACACATACTTTCAGGAAGACCTCACCTCAGGTGACATTTCATGCCATCACTCAGCACTGCCATGAAATCCCTTCTGCTGTGTCCACTCATGAATTCCATTCCATCAAGACTTGGGGTAAACTGTTAGGTCATATTTATCTCCCTATGTATATACTCTGTGTTGGCATCTAGATTCTGTAACTCCTGAAATCCTCTGTATTTGCATGAAATATATGTTTATGGATTGTGTGGTTTGAAATACCATGTTAGAGTAACTGCTCTGGAATAGACAGAGTAGAATTAGTGAAATAAACATGATAGATGAAGTAAACTTTAGAAAGAAAACCGTCAACAATGATGACCAAACATATTAGGATATGAAAGTGAAAGTGAAAGTTGCTCTGTCATGTCCAACTCTTTGCAACCCCATGGACTATACTGTCCATGGGATTCTCCAGGCCAGAATATTAGAATGGGTAGCCTTTCCCTTCTCCAGGGGATCTTCCCAACCCAGGGATCGAACCCAGGTCTCCACATTGCAGGCAGATTTTTTACTAGTGGGAAGCCCAAGAATACTGTATTGGGTAGCCTATCACTTCTCCAGTGGATGTTCCTGACCCAGGAATTGAACCTGGGTCTCCTGCATTGCAGGCCAATTCTTTACCAACTGAGCTATCAGGATATGCCCTATTAGGATATTAGGGCATATCCTATTAGGATAATTTTAGGGGATATTATCCAAATATGCCCTATTAGGATATGAGACATACCAATTCAGTGCCCAAAATCCCTAAGGCTCTGCTTCTTCTAGTCTTTTGTTATTGTTCTCCTTATCTGGGGTCTGATACCTAGTAAGTACTCATGGATGTAAGCAGGGAATGTCCTGTAGCTCAGATTGCTTGGAGCATAGCACACATAATAAACCAACAAAGGAATATTTGAACTTTTAATGAATATGTTGAATTGAATAAAGGAACCCTAGCATCAACATCTTTGCCACCTTCATCTTAGAATCAAAAGATGATTAATAATAAAAAGGCATTCATAATGTGAAGATACTTTAATTATATGATAATATAAGCATCAGAAAGTATCACAGGGACTTCCCTAGAGGTCCAGTGGTTAAGACTCCATGCTCCCATTGCAGGAGGCCAGGGTTCGATCCCTGACTAGGGAACTAAGACCCCACATGCTGCAACCACGCCATGTGTGCCGCAACTAGCAAAGCCTGCACACTGTAAAGAAGACCCAGCACAGCCGACATAAATAAGTACATAAATAAGTATTTTTAAAAAGGATTACATAGTCAAGCTATTGGAAAGACTGAATTTCTAAAAATTTATTTTCTATTCCTCTGAATGTTAGGAATATGCTATGCTTTATAGAATAATACATTAAGAACAAGCATTTACTAGTGAAACATACCATTTATTAGGGAAAATCTGCAAATTGACTATCTACACTCTTTGGTGCTGTTCCATCCATACACATTCATTAAAATTCTTCCTTCACTTTATTTTTAGCTCTTGACAATTGTTCTGCTTAATTAACTCAAGCAATTGTGGATTACTGCCAGTTATATTTGCAGAAACCATGGCAGTTTATTAACTCTCATAAATACCAAAAGATAACAGAAGCACCAGAGAACCGATAATTAAATACATCTTTTAATTTCTAGCTTATAAATAGGATTAAGCTCTTGTTAGATTGCAGGTTGCTGTCCGTATGTAGCTCTGGAATAGCACCTTCCTGCCAGGTCTAGACTGTATGTGAACCCCAAGAAGAAGCTGTGAATCATGGTTAAATTGATTCTGCTATTCCCTCTACCACAGTGGGGTCAAACATTGATGCTTTATTGAAAACTATCAATGAGTAAAATTTTAAGATCCTTGGATAAAGTTTTTTAAAAGTTGCAGTATTGCCACAACCTAAAAGAGCATCTGGCACATAGTAGGTATTCAATAAATATTATTTGGATAATAAAGATGCACAAGTTGATTTTAGTCCTGTTTTTGAGAGGGTACTCATATTTTTCTTGGTCTCCAAATGCCACACATCAGAACATATTCATTGGAAGTATTTATCATCCAGTGAATAATAATAGTAATAATACATGTGACTTATTACTAGAAAGAAATTTATCATTCAACCTAAAAATAAAATCAAACAATAGAAAATTAATTTGGGTTTTAAAAAAAATATTCTTTAAGCCACAGCTATCATGGGAAAAAAAGAATTTACTACCCTAAGCATTTTGTTTAGAAATATTAGTTTCTTTTTCTCCCAGAATGAATTACTTTAAGTACCATAACAGATACGTCTTCATTATCCATAATGAAATGGTGATTTTTTTTTTTCCAATTTGGCTTTTCATTTATTGATAATAAGGGGCCTATCTGTACCCGCAGTGTGCTATTTGCAGAGTGCTTGCAAATAGCAGCCTGAAATCTGTCCCCTCTTGTCATGTATAAACAAAACATAGAAATTATAAAAATAACCCAGTAGTGTTTTTAGCTTAAAATTCCATAGTTTCAGACATAAGTTTTTAGAAAACAGCTTTTGCTTGTACTGGTGCTATGTCAGGGAGTTAAATCCCAAAGTATTTTTAGTATACATACCATCTCCAAACCAGATTTGACGTATTTTTTAGATTTATTTAGAATTTTATATTTACTTAGTATTATTTACAAAATTAGGCTTTGTCTTATATAATTTTTTCTGTATTTATTTTTAACTGAAGGATAATTGCTTTACACTGTGGTATTGGTTTCTGCCATACATCGACGTGAATCAGCCATGGGTATACATATGTCCCGTCTCTCTTGAACCTCCCTCTCACCTCCCACCCCTTCCCACCTACTATATATAATTTATTTTATTTTTTCTTGTTAGTTATATATTTTATAAACACTGCTATTACTACTTTGTATGAAACAATGATGTTTCTTACTTTTCAATATACAGGTTGCATGTCAGTACTCCTTGGAATTCTCTTTAAGAATCTAATAAATTTAAATTAAAAAAAAAAAAAAAGAATCTGTTGCCAGAATAGTCATGAAAGTCAAACACATGTTTTATGCAAGAAACCAAACTACAAACTCACTGTGGGTTTACAGCAACGATTGGTTGAAAGTGTTTATTTTTTGTAGCAGCCTCTGTCAGTGCTTCACCCATTTCCAGTTACCATGGTGATTTAGTGGATGAGTTAAATGTGTGTCCTTAGACACAGAGTCTTAGACACAGAAAGAAGAAGACAGTCACACTCTTGGGTCCAAAAGGAAAAGCTTCTTTGTGTGTATGTGTGTGCGTGTGTTCAGTCACGTCTGACTCTTTGCAACGCTATAGACTGTAGTTTGCCAGGCTCCTCTGTCCATGGAATTTTCCAGGCAAGAATACTGGAATGGGTTGCTATTTCCTACTCTAGGGGACCTTCCTGACCCTAGGATCAAAACTGCTTTTCTCCCACATCTCCTGCATTAGCAGGTTAATTCTTTTTTTTTTTTTAACTTTACAATATTGTATTGGTTTTGCCATACATCAACATGAATCCACCACGGGTGTACACATGTTCCCCATCCTGAACCCCCCCTCCCACCTCCCTCCCCATACCATCCCTCTGGGTCATCCCAGTGCACCAGCCCCGAGCATCCTGTATCCTGCATTGAACCTGGGGCAGGTCAATTCTTTACCACTGAGCCACCTGGGAAGTCCTTCTTTAGGGACATTACATCTTTATTTAGGGAGTCTATTTATTGGGTACATGGATGTGGTTTCGGAATGTGATTAGAACATTCCACTAAATGTTTAAAGGACTTCTCTCTTTCCCAGGGTTGTTATATTACCCATTTATTTGCTATCTTGATCTTGTACCATTTGATTCATACCTAGAACAATGTGTCTTAAATCTGAGAGGAGTTATCTCATCGACCTATGTCCTTGTGAACACAGCAGAGGCTTGAATCCTCAATTTAGACTCCTGAATTCTAGCTCTTAACCAGCACCAAACTTGACTAATGATTCAAAAACTCAGGGAAACATCAGGCACAAATAAATAGTCTTGGAAAAGTCTGATACCACTCAGCAGAGCTTCCAAAAATGTCCCTGTTCTCCTGCAGTAGGATAAATTTTGGTTTTAGATTAAACAGACGAGTTTCCTTATAAGCAATGTCTGCAGTCATTCCCTGATATCTCGTTTGGTAAAGAATCCGCCTACAATGCAGGTGACCTCGGTTCAATTCCTGGGTCAGGAAGATCCTCTGGAGAAGTGATAGGCTACCCGATCCAGTATTCTTGGGCTTGCCTTGTGGCTCAGCTGGTAAAGAATCTGTGTGCAATGCTGGAGATCTGGGTTTGATCCTCGGGTTGGGAAGATCCCCTGGAGAAGGGAAAGGCTACCCACACCAGTTTGCTGGCCTGAAGAATTCCATGGACTCTATAGTCCATGGGGTCACAAAGAGTTGGACATGACTGACTTTCACTTTCACTTTGTCTGCAGACACTGTTCAAACAAAGGGTATAGTTTTGGTTATGAAACTTTTCTTCCACACACCCTGTTGATTACCTGCTGTATGATCATTTCTCATTTTGTAGCAAACCATCTCACCCATAAATCTGTAAATTTTAAGTTTATTTATAATAAATAGCATTCACAGTGTTTCCCTGGTGGCTCAGATGGTAAAGAATCCACCTGCAATGCATGAGACGCAAGAGATGTGGGTTTATTTCCTGGGTTGGAAAGATCCCTTGGAGGAGGGCATGGCAGCCCCCTCCAGTATTCTTGCCTGAGAAATCCCATGGACAAAGGAGCCTGGTGGGCTACAATCCATGGGATAGCAAAGAGTTGGACACAACTGAGCGAATAAGCATATACATAGTATTTGTCCTCCTAAAAACATTTTATAGGTATAGATTTCTCACCATTATCCTTCCATTCCTAGTAAATACCATTTGTATGCTTAGTGGGAAGTCTTGTCGTTAATGTGTGTGCCCCAGCAGGCCTGGGAAGCTCTATCCCTGCACATCCCCCAAAAGGCCAGTCTTCAGGATTACCTTGACTGGCTCCTGGGAGATGAGTGCTGAATCCTGGCACTATTCTGCTAGATAAAGGTGTTGTATGTCTGAGACCTTGCTGATTTGACCAGATAGTTTATGCTAATGAAGGGCTCTATGTTTGACTATCTTGTTTTTGCTTGAGGTAGGGGAGGCTGGAGTGGTGAGATCAGTAAAAGCCCTGGACACCAACAGTTGGGTGTGCTTCCCAGGTGGCAGTATTTATTTATTTATTTATTTTATGTGCATCTTTGCCAGGAGAATTAGATGGGTCTCTGCTACTCCACGGAGAGAAGACACCTGGTAACTTGTGCTTGTTTTCTCCTGAATTTTGCCCCATGTGCCTTTTCCCCATGTTGAATTTAGCCTGTATCCTTTCATTGTAACAAATTGTAAGCACTGGTGTAATAGCTTCTGTGTCCTAGGAAACCTAACAATTCATCCAGAGTAAAGATGGTGGGACCCCCAACATAGCATGTTCAACAAAGAGATCTGAGGGTTTTTCTCTCCTTCTGACAGAGAAAAGTATGCAGCCTTGCTGCTTACCTTTTCCTCTCCACCATCTAGAGATACAAATCTCCTTGCTAATACCCTTCCAGCCATTTATAATGACACTCACTTTTTTTTACGGAGCTTTAAGCCTTAAGCTATAAGGGCTTACCTCATAGCTCAGCTGGTAAAGAATCCACCTGCAATGCGGAGACTTGGGATTGATTCCTGGGTTGGGAAGATCCGCTGGAGAAGGGATAGGCTACCCATTCCAGTATTCTTGGGATTCCCTGATGGCTCAGCTGATAAAGAATCTGCCTGCAATTCGGGAGACCTGGGTTCGATCCCTGGGTTGGGAAGATCCCTTGGAGAAGGGAAAGGCTACCCACTCTAGTATTCTGGCCTGGAGAATTCCATGGACTGTATAGTCTATGGGGCCGCAAAGAGTCAGACACAACTGAGCGACTTTCACTTCACAAGCCTTTATTAATTATCTCATAGAAAATAAAACTCTGTTTCAACAGGTCTTCAGTTAAATCATCTGGAAAATTAGTCTCTTTCTAAATCTCATACTAATTCCTTGAGTTATTTGACCTATTTTGTTTTGAAGATAATACTTGCTGCTTTTTGAGTGAGTGAGTGAAAGTGGCTCAGTTGTGTCCGACTCTTTGCGACCCCATGGACTGTACAGTCCATGGAATTCTCTAAGCCAGAATACTGGAGTGGGTAGCCTTTCCCTTCTCCAGGGGATCTTCCCAACCCAGGGATCCCACCCAGGTCTCCAACATTGCAGGCAGATTCTTTACTAGTTGATCCATAAAGGAAGCCCTGCTGCTTTTTATAGCTTACTAAAATATAGTGATTATATATCCAGAGTTTAGTACAGTACTTATTTATTGCAAACAACAAAATATGAATTCTAACTAGTAAGTTTCAAATTCCTCAAGAGGTGAGTGGTAGAATTGACTTTGGGTTTCCCAGGTAGCACAGTATTAAAGAATATGCCTGCCAATTCAGAAGACTCAGGAGATACAGGTTCAATCCCTGGGTTGGGAAGATCCCATGGAGGAGGAAATCGCAACCCACTCCTGAAAAATTCCATGGACAGAGGAGCCTACAGTCCATGGGGTTGCAAAGAGTCAGACATGCACGACTGAGCAACTGAGCACACAAACTTATACACAGAATTGACTTCAGTAGATGTTTCTCTTTTGTAATATTATAATATCCTGAAAAGTGCCTGTCAAAAATATCTGCCCAATATTAGTCATCAGTGCCTATCCTTGGGACCACCTAAAATGAAAGGCTATGTCTATTTACTCTGTGAAGGGATATTCTTTTATTTTCAAGAATGGCAGGAGCTATTTGAATTTCTTATAGAGCCTATTTTTTCAGATGTCTAGTTTCACCTGGTAACCTAGTAAAAATAGTAAAATTACCCAGGTCACTAATAGATGATTCAGAGTAAATTATGTTAGTGGTTACTTTGGTATTAGGTTTATTACTTTATCTATAACTTTTCATACAGATCCCATTGATTTAACTTAGGGAAAATTATTAGACCTGAAAAATTAGATAATAATTTTATCTAAAAGTTTTTCAAATCAGGTGAACTAGGGTTCAATATATAATTGCTATATTAAGTTTCTTTAATTTCTAAAGCCTATTTATGTTTTATTGGAAATATGGTATATGTGTGTTAAAATTCGACTAATCCTCAAGATATTCTTTTATCAAAAGATATTTGATGTCTAGACAGATATCTCACTAGATATATTTGTATCTCTTGAACTTTTCCGTACAAGTGAAAAAGTTTTGTGGAGAGAATAAATGCAAATTTCATAGTAGATCTTAATAAATAGTTGAGAAGTGTCAGTTTCATAGTTCCTGACAGAAACCAACTAGATACATTTTAAAAAAATATTTATTTGGCTGAATAAGGTCTTAGTTGTGGTGTGCAGGCTTTCTAGTTAGTGCCTGGGATTATTGACCTCCAGGCATGTGGGATCTTAGTTCCTGGACCAGGAATTGAACCCCTGTCCTCTGTTTTGGCAGGGGAGTCTTAACCACTGGACCACCAGGGAAGTCCACCAACTGGATATTGACATGTAAGAGTCAGTAGATCTAGTTTACCAACACTATGCTCCTTTGTTAATTGTACTCCAAATGTCTGAAGGAGGTGTACAATAGGGTTATGCCATACTCTGATCTATTCTATGTGTGTGTGTGTGAGTTCTATTAGAAAATAATTTAGATTCTCAAATACATTGAATTCCTTCAAGTAATTCATGTACACATGGTCTTAGCTTCCATCTGTGTCTGGACTATCCCTAAATCTGTCTCCAGCTCTCAGCCCCATCCTTCAATTTCACATGCTCCTCAATCCCCAAATTCTTCCCCACCTGACACCTGTATGTTCTAATGTTACCTGAAATTTAACAAGAGGAAGGTCAAGATTAGCTTCTCTTCCTTCCTCACACAGTACTTTCCTGCCTTTCTGTTATAGCCAACACTACTCTCATTCTTTTGGTCCCCAAGACTCACAACATTTGGGACTTTTTAAAACCCCATCATCCCTTTTATCCTCCAGTGCCAGTCAGTAACCAAGTTCTGCTAATATTTTCTCATTCATCTCATTCTTATCAGCAAGGCCATTTATTTCCTGGTTTACATTTTCTCTCAGTTTTGCCCTTTCCCCTGCATTTCTCTGCTGGTTGTTTTCATCCTCAGGACTTTTAGCCACATTTCCACTTCCTTCTCTCAGTGATGCTCCAACCGGCTCTCCCCCATCTCCTTCTTTCTGCATGGACATTGCTGTCTGTTGTGAATGCCCTCTTCAGCATTCCTCCCTGTTGCTGACTCACACGTAGCCACTCTTCACATCAGTTCCCATATTTCCTCCAGAAATCTTCTCTCACCCACACAGGGTATGATGGACTTCCACCTTATCCCCTGCTGCCTTTTGGGAACACACTGGAAACAGGATGAGATTGTTCTGCTGGAAGCTCTGGTGCCTAGCTCACTGCCTGTGGGTTGTTGTTATTACACGTGGTCTTCTTACACAACATCCTGGCTCCTCCTCATTGCTTCCACACAGAGCAAACAGAACGCTTGCTCTGTTCTGTTTGAACAGAACAGAAACATTTTTTTCTTAACTATGAAAACATATGAAAACGTTTTCCTATGAAAACACTTTCGTATCTTAACTTTCCGGTAGGATATGACTGGCTACCATGCCATTCCAAGTTCCACATCTTAGTCAGAAAAGAGAGACTCCCAGCTCCTGTTGCTTCTCATCTTCTCATTCTTACCAACAAGGCAGTTTTCTTCCTGGTTTCTTATGTACATTAGAAGATTGCATTATATAATATGTAATATATCCAGCTTCTTGGGAAGCTCATGCCACACAAAACACATAAAATGCTCCTCCCTCTGTCATATCACCAAAGGAGCTTTGCGAATCTTCCCACCTCCTGAAAACTTTCAAGTAACCTCAGCCCCAGCTGATCATTCCCTCACTCTGAAGTCTGTGGCTACTTGTATAATGTACAATTTTGTCTATGTTGATATTTTGCTTTGTCATATAACTTCTTTATGACACAAGCAATATGTCCTCTTTCTTTGTTTTTAACCAACATTTACTTCTTACAGTGTGCTTCTGTGTCTAGGAAAGTACTGAGTATAAATTGCTAACAAAATGTTATGTTCCCTAAGTCTTAAAAATCTTAACGAAATTATCTTTTATGAAGTTCTTTGCACTTTTTCTTAAGAAATAGAGGAATAACTAACTCTAAAATTTCTATTTTTTTTTCTAACCCATTTCCAAGTTAAAGGATCATCCTTCTTATCTAGGTTAAATTTCTCTTTTTAGTGTTATTTGGTACATCCTTGGGAGCATATGGCTCCCTGTGTTGAAAGACTCAAAATAAATCACCCATGGATTTATCTTACTGCCTGAAATGTGACTAATCCTTTAGTTTAAGAAGAATATCTTTTAAAATGTGATTCTACTAGAAAGTTATCTTTGTGGGAGAAATGAGGAAATGTAGGAGAAGGCACTTAGGAGATTTGTGAAGTTCTATAAGAACACTAAAGTGCATCATATGAGGGTATGATAGGATAATAGGAAAAGTGATAGATATGGAAACAGAAGACCCAAGTTCAAGTTCTTCTGCAAGTTATTTAGCTTTTATCTCAGTTTCAATTTCCTCATCTAAATGAGTACCATCGTTAAAGTGGGCACCTTAGTTTGCCCATCTCTTAAGATTGTTTGGCCACACCCAAGGAACCTTAGTTCCTCAACTGGGGCTCGAACATCCACCCCCTGCATTGGAAGGTGGAGTTCTAACCATTGTACTGCTGGGGAAGTCCTGAAGGACCAGGATATTTTGCTGACACAAATATTTCACAGGATATGAATTTATGAAGGGAATTTGTAAAGTCTGTAAAAATTTTACACAATGCTATAAAATATGAGTTATTGTTATAGTCAGCTAGTTGTAGCCACTTAATCCATGTTATTCGCTAGTCCAAGCAGTTGTTTTCCATGTTAATCTCACTGCCTACTGAATTAGACTTTTATCACCAGAAATATTCCTTTTTTTTTAAAAAAGGAAATATTCCTTTTTAAATTATTTTTTTACTTTATTTTTTTGTGCTGGGTCTTCATTGCTGCACTCGGCTTTTCTCTAGGTGTGGCGAGCAAGGGTTGCTCTCTAGTTGTGCACAGGCTTCGCACTGCTGTGGCTTCTCTTGCTGCCGTTCTCAGGCTTTAGGGTGCATGGGCTCAGTAGTTGTAGCTGGTAGGCTTACTTGCCCTGCGGAATGAGGGATCTTCCTGGACCAGGAATTGAACTCATGTCTCCTGCATTGGCAGGCAGATTTCCAACCGATGAACAACCTAGGGATGTCCCTAGGATTATTCTTATGGAGGAAATGTAGCTTTGGATTTGTAGGAACAATTTAAGTATTGGGAAGAAGTTAAAAGGTTTTTCAAATACCAATATTCTATGTCATTCCTTGGGAAAAATCATAGTTCTCAGAAATTCTGGGCAGAAGAGTGAGTCAACTCTGAGAAAGCCAGAAGACTTTAGAAAGATAAAAATAGAGTTATAAGGGCAGAGGAGGCCACCTGTCCAGTCAGTATTTGGTCAGGGTTGAATCCTGGTCACAAGTGAACTAACAATGAAAGCAAATTGTTCTTATTACCTATGTCATCAACTAGATTAGATTTTTTTCAAGACCTACTTTTTTTAGAATAGTTTTAGGTATACAACAAACTTGAGGAAAAGGTACAGATATTTCTCTTACACCCTTGCCTCCACACAGTTCATGGCTTCAGTTTTGTGTTCTAGATTTTGGCCATTTGAGAGGTATGTGGTGGCATCACATTGTTCCTTTAATTTGCATTTCCTTAATGACATGCTGTAGAGCATCCTCTCATATGCTTATTTGCCTTATGAGGTGACTGTCAAGGTCTTTGGTCCATTTTTAAATTGAGTTATTTGTTTTTTATTGTTGAGTTCTTAGAGTTCTTTATATATTTGGAAGGATAACACTCCTTCATCAAATATGTCTTTTGAAATATTTTTTTCCCTCTTCTAATTTTCTTTTTTTTAAAGTATTTATTTGTCACAATATTGTTTCTGTTTTATGTTTTGGTTTTTTGGCCATGAGGTATGTGAGATCTCAGCTCCCCAACCAGGAATCAAACTCTTTTTGATGGCTGAGTAGTTTTCTCCACTGTATATATGCACCACATCTTCTTTATCCATTCATCTGTCTATGGACAATTAGGTTGTTTCCATGTCTTGGCTATTGTAAATAGTTCTGCTATGAACATAGGCATGCAGGTATCTTTCTGAAGGATAGTTTTGTCTGGATATATGCCCAGGAGTGGGATTGCTGGATTATATGGCCATATAATCTAGTTTTTTAAGGATATGCATATTGTTTTACATACTGGCTGTACCAGTTTATGTTCCCATGAACAGTGTAAGAGGATTCTCTTTTCTCTACATGCTTGCCATCATTTGTTATTTATAGACTTCCTAATGATGGCCATTCTGATCTTGCTTATATGTGGAATCTAAAATAGGACACAAATCAACACATTTATGAAGCAAAAACAGACTCACAGATAAAGAAAACAGACTTGTTGTTGCCAAGGGGGATGGGTGTGGGGAAGGGAAGGACTGGGAATTTGGGATTAGCAGATGTAAGATATTATATATAGAATAGATAAACAGCAAGGTCCTACACAGCACAGGGAACTATATTCAATATCCTGGGCTAAACCATAATGGAAAAGAATATAAAAAGAATATATATCTGTATAAAGAGGAAGTGGGATGGTGACAAACAAACAATTGCTCAAATTCTTAATTTTCTTTGGGCTTTATCTTGACTGAAGTAGGCTCTGCATGAATTAATTCTTTTCTTTAATCCTCAGGAAAATTTTAAGATTTGCTGTTGCTTCCTTTTCATTAGTTTCCCTTAAGCTACCAATTAATTACAGAGTATTTTATACCAAGCTTTGCATATTAACAATTACAATTTGAGTATGATAGTGTACATGAAATAATTCTGTAAATACCAAAGTTACTATCATCTGTGTTTTTCTGTACAGCTGGTAAAAGTTTCTTTGACATTGTCAGTATTTCGTCTAATTCACAAACATTGTAAGGCGAGTGGTTATTACTAATAATACATTTTCCAGATGAAAAAGACTAGCATATGAGCCACTGAAAGTCAGTCTGGGGTCAGCCCTGTCCTTGTGGAACATGTTTTCTCTTTT
Source organism: Bubalus bubalis (assembly GCF_019923935.1). Taxonomy (NCBI): domain Eukaryota; kingdom Metazoa; phylum Chordata; class Mammalia; order Artiodactyla; family Bovidae; genus Bubalus; species Bubalus bubalis. The sequence goes on from NC_059158.1 coordinate 148,842,776, forward strand.
GGGGTAGCTTACCAATGAAGTGAAAGTGAAAGTGTTAGTTGCTCAGTCGTGTCTGACTCTTTGCGACCTTATGGACTGTAGCCCTCCAGGCTCCTCTGGCCACGGAGTTCTCTTGGGAAGAATACTGGAGTGGGTAGCCTTTCCCTTCTCCAGGGGATCTTCCCAACCCAGGTTGGGTCTCCCTCATTGCAGGCAGATTCTTTACCATCTGAGCCACCAGTTCAGTTCAGTTCAGTTCAGTTGCTCAGTCATGTTCGAGGGAACAAGATCATCCCCAAGGAAAAGAAATGGAAAGAAGCAAAATGGCTGTCTGAGGAGGCCTTACAAATAGCTGTGAAAAGAAGAGAAGCCAAAAGCAAAGGAGAAAAGGAAAGATATACCCATTTGAATGCAGAGTTCCAAAGAATAGCAAGGAGAGATAAGAAAGCCTTCCTCAGTGATCAGTGCAAAGAAATAGACGAAAACAATAGAGTGGGAAAGACTAGAGATCTCTTCAAGAAAACTAAGAGATACCAAGGGAACATTTCATGCAAAGATGGGCTCAATAAAGGACAGAAATGGTAGGGACCTAACAGAAGCAGAAGATATTAAGAAGAGGTGGCAAGAATACACAGAAGAACTGTACAAAGAAGATCTTCACGACCCAGATAATCACGATGGTGTGATCACTCACCTAGAGCTACCAAAGAAGCCCATAAAGTATTCGTTGCTTGGTTGTGTCTGACTCTTTGCAACACAATGGTCTGTAGCCCGTCAGGTTCCTCTATCCATGAGATTCTCCAGGCAAGAATACTAGCGTGAGTACCCATTCCCTTCTCCAGGAATCTTCCCCACACAGGGATCGAACCTGGGTCTCCTACATTGTAGGTAGAATCTTTACCTTATGGGAAGCCCATAACCATGTTTAAATGGCCAGGTTTTTTCCTGCTGCTGTCTGCCTACTTCCAGAGTTCCAGTCAGAAAGCCTTCAGGACTGACTTCATAGGCCTAATTTCTTATAGCTTTCCAAATCTAAAAGACAGATATTCAGAAGAAACATTGCCAACTGTTTGGCAGGGGCCTTTGACATCTGGGTTTTTTTTTTTTTTTTTTACTTGAAAACTTTGATTTTTATTATGGACAACAAATACCATAAATTGCTTTTCTATTTTTAAAAAATTTTATTATTGGAGTATACTTGCTTTACAATGTTGTGTTAGTTTATGCTTCACAACAGTGTGAATCAGCTAGCTATCAGTTCAGTTCAGTCACTCAGTCATGTCCAACTCTCTGTGACCCCATGGACTGCAGCACTCCAGTCCTCCCTGTCCATCACCAATACCCAGAGTTTACTCAAACTCATGTCCATTGAGTTGGTGATGCCATCCAACCATCTCATCCTCTGTCGTCCCCTTCTCCTCCTGCCTTCAATCTTTCCCAGCATCAGGGTCTTTTCCAATAAGTCAGCTCTTCACATCAGGTGGCCAAAGTATTGGAGTTTCAGCTTCAGCATCAGTCCTTCCAATGAACACCCAGGACTGATCTCCTTTAGGATGGACTGGTTGGACCTCCTTGCAGTCCAAGGGACTCTCAAGAGTCTTCTCCAACACCGCAGTTCAAAAGCATCAATTCTTCAGTGCTCAGCTTTCTTTATAGTCCAACTCTCACATCCATAAATGACTACTGGAAAAACCATAGCCTTGACTAGATGGACCTTTGTTGGCAAAGTAATGTCTCTCCTTTTTAATATGCTGTCTAGGTTGGTCATAACTTTTCTTCCAAAGAGTAAGCGTCTTTTAGTTTCATGGCTGAAGTCACCATCTGCAGTGATTTTGGAACCCCCAAAAATAAAGTCTGTTTCCACTGTTTCCCCATCTATTTGCCATGAAGTGATGGGACCAGATGCCATGATCTTCGTTTTCTGAATGTTGAGCTTTAAGCCAACTTTTTCACTCTTCTCTTTCACTTTCATCAAGAGGCTCTTTAGTTCTTTTTTACTTTCTGCCATAAGGGTGGTGTCATCTGCGTATGTGAGGTTACTGATATTTCTCCCAGCAATCTTGATTCCAGCTTGTGCTTCATCCAGCCCAGCGTTTCTCATGATGTACTCTGCATATAAGTTAAAGAAGCAGGTAACAGTATACAGCCCTGACATACTCCTTTTCTATTTGGAACCAGTCTGTTGTTCCATGTCCAGTTCTAACTGTTGCTTCCTGACCTGCATACAGATTTCTCAAGAGGCAGGTCAAGTGGTCTTGTATTCCCATTTCTTTCATTGGAAGAGTAGCATTGACATATATACACTACCATGTGTAAAACAGATAGCTAGTGGGAAGTTGCTATATAGCACAGGTAGCTCAGCTCATTGCTCTGTGATGATCTAGAGGGGTGTGAATGGGGAGGTGGGTCAGCTATATATATACATATATCCCTTCCCAGTTGAGCCTCCCTCGCACCCACCTTCCCATTCACACCCCTCCAGATCATCACAGAGCAATGAGCTGAGCTACCTGTGCTATACAGCAACTTCCCACTAGCTATCTGTTTTACACACGGTAGTGTATATATGTCAGTGCTACTCTTCCAATTTTTCCCACTCTCCTCTACCCCCACACCATGTCCATAAGTCTGCTCTCTACGTCTGTGTCTCTGTTCCTGTCCTACAAATATGTTCGTCACTACCATTTTTCTAGATGCCATCTATGTTAATATACAATATCTGTTTGTCTCTTTCTGACTTACTTCACTCTGTGTGACAGACTCTAGGTTCCTCCACATCACTGCAAATGACCCAATTTCATTCCTCTTTATGGCCCAGTAATATTCTATTGTATACATGTACCACGTCTTCTTTATCTATTCATCTGTCAATGGACATTTTGGTTGCTTCCAAAACATCTGGGTTTGATGAATGGGATTCTACTCTGGATGAAATGGACAGATGCTCTATTCAAAATGAAGGGTATTCACTCAGCCATGTCCAACTCTTTGGGACCCCATGGACTGTAGCCTACCAGACTCCTCCATCCATGGGATTTTCCCGGTAAGAATACTGGAGTGGGTTAGCTTTTCCATCTCCAGGGGAATCTTCCCGACCCAGGGATCAAACCCAGGTCTCCTGCATTGCAGGCAGATGCTTTACCCTCTGAGCCACCAGGGAAGCCCTATACACTGCTGTAATTTTACACCTCTTCTAGTATAGCAGCCACATGTGGAGCCCAAGTTGTGATTCTGGAATCATCAGCAAAGTCCATCCTCCACCTCTCTTCAAAATATCTTTCTCATTAAACAAGTGGATTCTTTGATAAATGATGCAGCATTAACTGGCTAGGTATTTGGGAAAATTGTTAAATCATCATTTTAAAAAACTCAATACTTCTAAAGCGTTAAATGTGAAATTATGAAATAGTGAAAGAACAGAAAAAGATCTGATGAAAAGATATTCTAGTTTTTAGAATGCTGTTTCTTTCTTGACTTAAAAGCTAAGGAAGAAACTATAAAAGACTGATAGATTCAGATCCATAAAAGTTGTTTTTTTTTTTTAACTTTTCCACTGATTCAGACATTTCAGATTAAGCCAAAAATAAAGTTGAAAAGATATTTTGGTATTTCTAGTAAAAAATATTTAATATTCTAAATAGAGATAGTGCTTTTTTCCATAAATAAGAATCACTCAACTCACCACAGTCCTTTGCTCATTCATACACTGGTCACAGGGCTAAAATCATTAATAATAGTAATAGGAAATAAAACAGTACAATTACTGTAACTAATATCTATTGAGCATTTCCCCTGAACCAGGTAGTTTCTCACTGCTTATGTTTGTTAACTCACTTAAATTTTCCAACAAACTTTTGAGGGAGGTACTCTTATTTTCTCCATTTTTATGATTGAGGACATTAAGGCAAAGGAAGGCCTTTATGTAATCTCCCCAGAGTTACTCAGCAAGGAAGTGGCAGAACTGGAATTCAAACCCAGGCTTTATTGCTTCAGATTGTATGCCCCTTCATCTCTTCCCTCAAGAAGCAAGAATAAATTTTTAAAAGAAGTGATACTATTGGACAATACATGTATGCATTAGTCAACCTTATTAATACACTAAAAATAAAAACAGTAAGGACATGTCATCTTTGCTAAATGGACAATATTCTAAAATGTAATACCAACACAAGCAAGCATGTAAGGAAATGCTTCAGCAAAATTATAAACAAGTTCAGGTTCAGTTTATAAATATCTGCAATAAGTCTTAAATTTGAACATATTTTTTAAAGAAAATTTTTGATTTACAATTTTATTTTAAGGCAATATTCAATGATTTACATAAAAATACATGTTCAAGGATAATCATCCCAGTGATAACTCTTTGTTTCCAGAAAGTTGTATCATATAATATATAGAAAGTATAGAAAATTAAATAATAAAACCTACCCAACCCTACATTTTTATTCAGTGTGTTTGTTTTTCATCCTTTAAAAAACGTTATAATCAGTAAAAGGCCAATCTTATTTCAAAATAATTATGAGCAGACAAAATGGTGGGTAGAGGAATTTTGTTTGATTTTTATTCTCCTCTGTGATTTTATGCATTTGCAAAATTTTCTCTTGGAATATGTATTATAATAAAAATGTGACTAAATTTTTTTTTTCCCCCTCCATGCAGCTTGTTCGGGATCCTAGTTCCCCTGCCATCAAAGCCAGGACCCGTGCAGTGGAAGAGCAGAGTCCTAACCACTGGATCACCAGGGAATTCCCAAGAATTTTTAAATACATTTTTTCCCTCTGGGCTTCCAGAAAACATGAATAGAGAACATACATTTATTTGTACTTCCTGTTTAAAACCCTACTGAAATGAAAGAAAATGCATATCCACATTTTAAAAGAATCAAACTGCATCATACTGGAAAACAAACAAAAAAAAAACCCTGAGATTGGTACACTAAAATTTTTGAGAAATTCCTGGAATGTTAAAAATAGATACAATTGTAAACACACACAGACAGACACACAGATATAGACAGGCAAACAGAGACACACTCACAGACACACAGCAGCTGCACAACCACATATCCTAGCTTGTGATTAAAAAGCTTTAAAGAACTTAGAGATATGATCAAAGCAATTACTTTACACAGATGATTAACCTCAAATTAATTAATTGATTTTAATGCTTTAGCTGCCTTTCCTGTAAATGCAGAGCAGCTAACAGCAGCAATCTTCATGCTCCCAGCATGAAGCCCTCCAAATTCGTTTCTAGAAACAGTAGGTGGTCTGCTCAGGAGGAGCTCAACCTGAGAGTACTGGAGCCCCAGGAAGAAGCAGAGCAGAGCCTCTGATCCTTCAGTTCTCCCCAATAAAAACCAAGAAAGAACACAATATTAAAACAAGGAAAGATGGCTGTACTTAGAGATGGATAAACAGAACAACAACAACAAAAATAGTCCTCCTCAAAATAAGGCTGTCCAATCTGCAATTTGGGGAATGTCGGGATAATAGCCTATTTGTCCCCATGTCTTTCTCTTACCAAGTAGGCTGACTGTTGTCCCCAGGCCCTTCATTGCATAGGATAATACACTTTGCAAAGAAGAAAAGGATTGCACTAACAGACCTTTCAACTGCCCATGAAGCCCACACCAGCTGTGTGTATCAATCAGTCTAGACAGAGGTGTCCAAACCTAATCTTGTATGAGACACCCAGGAGCCTGTTAAAAATGGAGATTCCTGAACCTGATCCTTGATATTGGGATTCAGCAGGTCTGAGGTAAAGCCCTAGAAGGTGCCTTTTAACAAGCATGCCAGATAATTTTGCAGACGGTCAGCTTATGATTTAGACAAAAACAAGCTAACAAGTAAATAAACAACAAGACATAAAATGAAACTTTGGCATAAATAAACAGATAATTTCTTTGGGACCAAGATTGACCTGAAATTGAGTTCCTTTATCATCTGGATCCTGTTTTTCACTTGTGAATGTGGATGATCAGAGCCTTTACCTAGTTTTCATTGATCTCAAGGATTGACAAGATGTTATTTGCAAAGACACTTGGTGGTTAAGCCATTTCATCAGCTTTGCACAAAGCTTTGTTTTTTTTCCCCCAATTATGTTTGTGAATAATCCTAACTAATTATTCCATGTTGACCCATAGTATAAGTGATTATAGCATTGTATGAGAAGAGTGACAAATATCCTGATGCTATCACAGTGATTTGCGTAATTGTTTTTTAATTTTACCTAGCATGCCAAAACATGTACCGTGACACATCAAAGATGTCCGGACATTTTGCCAGATGTACCCTGGGACAAAACCTCCTCTGGCTCAGAAGTACTGCTGTAACACACAGTAAACTATTCTCAAGTTTTGGGAGGGGGCACAAACAAAGAAATGAAAATAAAAACTGGCTGGTAAAGTGTTTCTGGTTTTGTGATGCCTAAGGAATATGAAACAAAATTTGCAATAATACTATTGCCAAACATGAGAACAGATGATCAAAAGTGCCACATGATAGACTATCTGGACCTTGGGCAAGTGACTTGGTGTCTATTTCCTCATCTCTAAGAATGGACAACAGTAATACTATCTCACAAGGTTAATTGTAGAGATTATTTTAAGTACATAGAGGAGTCACTGGAATGTAGCAAAGCACTTATTAAATGCTGTCAGTATTATTACTGTTATTATTTTCTTGCTTGAGTAGGGTAGTATAACAGTTAATAATTCTAAATAATTTAATCAAACCAGGGGCTTCCCTGGGGGCTCAGTGGTAAAGAATCCGCCTGCTAATGCAGAAGATACAGGTTCAATCCCTGGTACAGGAAGATCCCTGATGCTGCGGAGCAACTGAGCCCAAACACCACAACTGTTGACTCAGTGCTCTAGAGCCTGGGAACTGCAGCTTCTGAGCCCACATGCTGCAGCTATTGAAGTCTGTGTGCCCTAGAGCCCATGCTCTGAAACAAGATAAGCCACTGCAATGAGAAGCCGTCGAACTGCAACTAGAGAGTAGCCTTTACTTGCCACAATTAAAGATTGTGCAGCAATGAATACTATTTATAAATTATAAATAAATTTATATTTATTTATAAATAAATAAATAAAATAAATAAAATAAATAAATTATTTTAAAATGTAATCAAACCAGATTTTAGAGAATAGTGACTATAGAGAGTCCTGTTTTGAAAAATAGCGTACCCCCCTTAAATTTTTGGTAGAATAAGTGGAAAGTGAACTTTATTGGTAATTTTGCAGGTGTGTGTATATGTTATATAATTTAGATTTTGTTAATTTCAAAAAAGGACTTCCCTCGTGGCTCAGATGTAGTCTGCCTGCAATGCGGGAGACCTGAGTTAGAACCCCAGGTCGGGAAGATCCTGCTGAGAAGGAAATGGCAACCCACTCCAGTACTCTTGCCTGGAAAATGCTATGGATGGAGAAAAGCATATGAAATTGTTTATAATACCTATCTGCACTATAAACAATAAAAAGAAGGATAGGAGTGAACTTTTTTTAGATATGTAGAATTAGAAATAAAAGTTATCTATTTCTAGTATTTTAGAGCTGTCCAGTCATTATTAAGGCTCAGTGGTAAAGAATCCATCTGCCAATGCTGGAAACCCAGGAGACTTGGGTTCTGTCCCTGGGTGGGAAAGATCCCTGGAGGAGGAAATGGCAGCCCACTCCAGTATTCTTGCTTGGGAAATCCCATGGCCAGAGGAGCCTAACACGCTGCAGTCCACGGGGTCCTAAAGACCTGGACATGACTGAGCGACTGAACACACAGTCATTAGCAATCTATGTTTTAAAAGCAAACTCCGTTTCCACTTCGGCATTCCAATGAAAGCTAGTGGTAACACTTCAGACGCTCATTGTCAAGAGGACATGAGTGAATTTGTGTTTCATCTATGGGAATCATTCTTTCGAAATTTTATCAGATGCTGGGAGACTGAATATTCTTCAATGTCTGTGAAGCAGTCTCTGGCATCTTGAAGATTATGCCTCTAAGAAAAATAAAGAAAAAGACTTTGTCTCAAACGAAGGTGTTTACACACAGAAAAATATTAAAGAAAACTAGTTCTTTTTTTAATGCCTGGATCCAAAAATATAAAGCTCCAAAAAAATTTTGACCTAGAGATTTCTGTCGGAGTAGCACCTCTCTCCGCCCCCGCGCCCCACAGGCATTATTAGTACAGTGGTTAAAGAGAAAGGCAATCAGAACTTTAGAGATGTAGGTACTGTTCAGCTCAGAGTCGTGGATAGGGAATCCACCTGGCCTCCGAAACCTTTAACCACGCTGTTCCGGTCTCAGCGGCTAGTGGTCAGCCCGCGTCTGCACAGGAAGGAAAGTTCGGACACTCCTCAACGACCCAGGGTGCCCCTAGAGACAAGGCATCGGGACGTGGGACAGAGTGGAGGGAGTCAGAGACAATGCGAGTTGCGGGTGGCAGCAGCGGCGCTCCGGATCCGTCGCCCTCGGGTTCCCTTGAGCTGCGGGACAGAGCGACTCGGAAGAGGAGCGCAAGCGCCTTCCTGCCGCTCCAGCAGCCGCGCGGGAGGCGCGCGCGCATCCACCCGGCGGGGGGCCAGCGAGCTAAGGCCGGGACTCGAGCAGCTCAGCCTGAAGTACAGACCAAAGCGCGAGACTCGGAGAGGCAAGACCCAACCCCAAACGCACGCGGTGCGGACAGCCTGGTCCAGGGCATCCCAGCCGGTAGCCTCGAACCCGACTCCCAGTTGCGCCGTGTTCCCAGTGACAAGTTTGCCTCGCGCCGGCCAAGTTGCGAGTGTGGAGCTTATCCCGGGCTCCGGGAAGAATGTTCCAGTTCCTGGCTCGGACTGGTCTGGGTATGGCCGGGCCAGGGGCCTCGCTGCATTTCTGGGGGTGGCTGTTGCTCGGCTGCTGCATTCTCGCCGGAGCCCAGGTAAGAGCCAGTGCCCGGAGGCACCTGCTTCCCGGAGCCACCCGCCGGAACCCGGCGTTAGGGCCGAACGCCGGGACTTGGCTGAGATCAAGGTGCGCGCATCCTTACACATCCACGCACTAACGCACACAGAGGCAGACAGACAGACAGACAGACAGACACGCACACACAGAGGTGCACCCGGCAAGTTTGACAGGCATATAGTGGAGCTGCAGAGATATGCTTTAGGCGAATGATGTCCTGGGGTGGTATTCCGGCCAGCATCTTGGCATCTGCTAAGTCAGAGGATATTTAGGAACCACTGCTTTCTGGATCGGTAGAGTGAGATTGAGAGGTGAGGAACTTTTCTTACTGTTAGATTTCTTGGTTCCCTGTTTAATTAAATTGTTTTTTGTCTGCTGGCAATTTACCGTCCGTTTTGAGAACTTAAATTTCTAGGGTTGTTTGAGACCACTGCCTGAAAGGATAACTGGATCTCGCTAATGCAGAATCATGCATCATTAAAGCGAGGAAACTAGATAGAAAAATATACGTAATGTGTTAAAGTTGAGTTGTTCGTTTTTTAAAATAAGTGGCAATTGTCATTTTCGGACTGCTAGTATCCTTCAGAGAGTTTCTGGGTGATCTTTCACAAAGGAGCCTCTCTAATGTACAAGTCATAATTCATCCTCACATTGTTTTGAATCAAATAAAATATAGGATTTACACTGAGCTTTTCAGACGAGCTAGAAAGAGATGCTTGTAGTGTTGAGTGGAATGCAGTTTAAGAGCCCTGTGACCGAATGACTCAAACCAACGTTATTTCTCTCTTTTGTTCGGAAGGGGGCGCATTTGACCGTCAAATAAAGCCCCCAATTAGTTAAGGCATTATGCACGAATACTGTCTAAACTTAATACTATGTTCTTGGTTTTCAAACGGCCAGTTAAAATTTCAGTTATTCTAAACGTGCAGTTTTTTTTTTCCCTGCTGATATGACCAGGATAGTTCACGTGAAATAAATCTGTTAAAAAAAAAAATCAAACGAGGTACGCTGTCATTGAGCAATTAAATTGTCAATGAATGCTCAAAAGTAGAGTATGCTCATACCTGAAAAATTTCACCCAGATAACAGAAAGAATGTGAAAGAATGAAAAAAACTAAGAATTTGGTGACAGTGATAGAACTCGGGTGATCTCTAATGTTTCTGTCTCATAAGGTATTTGGATAATGTGCTTGAAAATGCAGCTTCCTTATATAAGGGGCAAATGACCTCTAACCATTTATTTTATTCAATGTCCCAGATTAATTTTTCTAAGGAAATGGAGAGACATTGTTTAACACAACAAAGAAAAAAAATCACTATGCTACCATGGGAAGGATATTTCCTTTTAACTTTAGAAAACTCAGGACATTGAACACTTTTTCTATAATTTTAAGTCAAAGTTTCTCAACATTTTGGGCCATGTAAGTCTTTGTTATGGGAACTGACTTGTCCGTTGTAGGATATTTAGTAGAATCTCTGTCCTTTTTACACTAGATCCAGTTGCAACCCCCCACCCTACCTGGCTGTGACAACCAAAAATGTGTCCAGATACTGCCCATGGTCCTTTGGGAGGCAGAATTGCCTCTGGTTAGAGCCGTTGCTTAACAATGATTTCCATTTATGTTTATAGATTGAGTTATGTAAAATGACAGTTTGTGATAATATTTACATTTTTGGCACTTTAAACAAAATTTGAAGGTTACATTAAAGAGATTTGCATAGATACATTGACACCTTGTTTGGTCTTCAGTTTCTTCATTCCCAGCCAGGACATATATTTAAAAGTTTTAATATATTGATAGAACAACAGAGGGAACTCATCTAAGCAGAATTAGCTTGTGGCTTGTGTATAATAAATGCTTAGTATCTGGGAAACACTGGATCACATTACAAAATAGATAACATAGGCCAGTTCTTTCAGTTGTTTTGAATAACTCTGTGGTCTTTAGTTGGTGAAGCTACCCCCCACCCCCTCCTTTCCCTCAGATCAGTTCAGAGGCCATGAATTCATGCATCCAGCATCATTGCAGAGCCCAGCAATACATTTCCCAGTCACATTTTCACATGGCAATGAGGACGACTGTATTAATGTCTGTAATTTTTCTTTACTGTTAGTGAATCCTGGAAACAGACTGAGAATAGGGGTACAGATGTTTATTGGAGGGTAATGCCTGAGAAAGATAACAGGGTGAGGAAGCAGGGTTGCACAAGGAGAGTCTCAGACTGGGATGCAAACCTGACAAAGTCTTGGCCAACCCCATGGAAAAGTAGTAAGCAGTTTGGAATCCCCTATGACAATTAGCATGGTGGCTTTGGTTGTTAGCTTCTCCATAAGGTACCACCTTTGGAGTGGTATCACTCCATTGACTAAGGTAATTTGTATTTCTTTCATTCCAAGAAAATCTGTCTTTTTTGAGCCCATGGGGAACTCAAGTCTCTAATTATTTACTCCAATTTTAATTTAAAAAAATGTCATTCTGTTCTAAGGGGCAGAGGTGGCTGTTCTGGATACGAATTATACAGTGGAACTCACATTTGGTCACAAAGCTGGAGAGAAGAGAGCTGCTGGCAAAGCATTTATCTAAAAGAGTTGGGTGTTTCTAGAACTCTCCTGTCTTAGTCACTGACAAACAGAATTCAATAAACATAATCTTTTAATCCTTTAACTGCAACTTTTTATCACTATATGAATGGAAGAGTGTTATATCTTTAAAGGTCAGAGTCTTGAGATTGGGCTATCATATATATTAATATTTTAGGCTGTAGGCAGCATTCTTTGACAAAAGGTGCAGAGCCAGCTTGACTAAGCATAGGCAACAGAGCACAAAGGTTAAAGAAAAAGAAACAGATCCACTATGGAGTCAGATGTGTTCTTCCCTATTACAAATGGTCATTTGCACAGGAAACATTGCTAAAATGTATTTTTCTAAATGTGCTGCTTTGTTTTGGATGTAGTTTTTGCTTTTGGAATAACAGACACTGAATATGAAAACTGCTCTTTTGGTTTAAATACATTGTGATTTTTAATGTCCCTTTATGGTAAAGAACATGTGTTTCTGTATCATAGGTGGAAGAGAAAACAATATAAAAGACGAACATTTTCTTACTTTCACTTGATGAAATAACTAAAGATCAATTTAACAGATCATCAGTTAGCACATGCTAATCAAACTTACCTCCTGGTTAAACCGGCCACATTTTTTTTTAAGAACAAAATTATCTTTAGAAGCTGTAGTTTTCATGACGATTATGTTCCTGCAAAGGTTATCCCGGTAAAAAGGCTACATCTGTACAAAAGGAAACAAAAATAAATGTGTTCAGGTAAAAACAGTACACCGTGTGATTTGAAATGTTCGTGTTTAATAATTAAGGTCAGATTTCTTTCAATCAAATTTATAGTTTTAAAACTTGGTCATGGGTTACCCAGTGTTTTCTGGGATTAAAGTAAAAGAAAGTAACTATTGAATTGGAGAAACAGCCAGGAAAAACAAAGCAAAAAACCAAAACAATTTGAATGGTGCCTGACTGTTTCTAGAGAATATTGGAAGAAGTCAGATTTTCCTCCCTGCCCACTCAGGTGACTCATCTCTTTCCATTTTGTTCTCCCTTTTTTTTTCTTTTTTTTTTTTTATTATTAAATTTCTTTCTTTCTCTTAGGGAAGCAAAGAGAAGACTGTTGTTGCTGTTGTTGTTTAGCCATTAAGTCATGTCCAACTCTTTGCAACCCCATGGACTGTAGCCCACCAGGCTCCTCTGTTCATGGGATTTCCCAGGCAAGAATACTGGAGTGGGTTGCCATTTCCTTCTCCATGTTCTCCCTTTTTGATAAGTGAGATTTTATGGCAAACTTTTAGTGTAGCTGCCTTTAACTCACAATCTGCATTGTGTTAGTCTGTTAGCTAAATGATGGTGTGTATCCCAATCCAAAAAATTCGTTTTGATTATTTTCTCCTTTCACGTTAAAATAAATGTGAACTCGGTAAGTTGTATCTGACTCTTTGCAACCCCATGGACTTTGCTCATCAGACTCCTCTGTCCATGGGATTTCCCAGGCAGGAATACTGGAGTGGGTTGCTATTTCCTTCTCCAGGGGATCTTCCAGACCCAGGGATCAAACTTGTGTCTCTTGCATTGGCAGGCAGATTCTTTACCTCTAGCCACGGGGAAGCCCATGAATACTATGCAGAAATATTTAAGACTATATACCTGTTTACTGATCTACTCTGTATTACCTGATTTCAAGCTTTATTACAAAACTACAGTAATCAAAACTGCAGAATTCTGGCATAAAGACAGACACATAGACCAATGGAGCAGAATCAAGAGCCCAGAAATAACTCTTTGACAAGAGAGCCATGAATACCTACAGGGGAAAGAACAGTCTCTTAAATAAATGGTGTTAGGAAAATGGGATTTATATACAAATGAATAAAATTAGACCCCCATTTTATACTACTCACAAAAATTAACTCCAAATGGATTAATGACTTAAATTTAAGACTCTAAACTTACTAGAAGAAAACAGGGGTAGAGTTTCTTGACATTGATCTTGGCAGTTATTTTTTGGATATAACATCAAAATGCAAGCAACAAAACAGAAAATAAACAACCAGGATGACCTCAATCTAAAAAGCTTCTGCACAGCAAAAGAAATAATAGGTACATGAAAAGATTCTCAACATCACTAATAAAAAGGGCAATATACCTCAAAACCAAAATGAGGTATCCACCTCACACTTGTTAGAATGGCTATCATCAAAAAGACAAGAGGCAAGATTTGGAGAGGATGAGGAGAAAAGGGAACACTTGTACACTATTGGTGGGAATGTAAATTTTTAAAACCACTCTGGAAAAAGTATAAGTTCCTCAAAAAATAAAAATAGAACTACTGTATGATCTGGCAGTCTCACTTCTAGATAATACCCAAAGGGAATGAAATCACTATCTCAAAGGTTAGGTGTCTGTACCCTCTTGTTTATTGCAGCATTGCTTACAATTGCCAAGACATGGGAACAATCTAAGTGTCTGTGAAGGGATGGATGAATAAAGAAAATGTGATGCGCACACACAGAGGAATATGATCCATCCATAAAGAAGAGGGAAATCTTTCCTTTTGTGCAACATGGATTGACTTTAAGGCCATTATTCTTAGTGAAATAAGTAAGAGACAAATACTGTATGTTCTCATTTGTATGGAACGTAAAAAGGCTGAACTCAGAGAGAGTAGAATTAGTGGCAGCCAGGCCTTGGGGAGTGGGAGAAATGAGGGGACATTGGTCAAAGGGTTTAAACTTCTAGCTATAGGGTGACTGAGTTCCGGGGATCTAGTGTGTAATATGGTGACTATAATTAACAGTACTTTATTATATACTCAAAAATTGTTGAGAGAGTAGATCTTAAATGTTATCATCACACACACGTTAAAGGTAATTACGGGGGGGAGGTGTTAGCTAATCTTATTGTGGTAGTCATTTCACAATATGTAAATGTATCAAATCACTACATAGTATACCGTAAACTTAATTTATGTTGTCTGTAAGTAATACCTCAATAAAACTGGAGGGAAAAAGGCAAAAATCCAACTAGAAACCATTTGGAGTAACTCTCTTATTTCATAGATGAGTAAACCAAAACCCCCAAACATGGAATGATTGTCCAGTTTCATTGGTAATTTTTCAGTAGAGCTAAAAAGAATCTTCTAGTCCATTTCTCCTTTTTATGTGCCATAATTGACATATTGTAAGCCATGGACGGAGGAGCCTGGTAGGCTGCAGCCCATGGGGTTGCAAAGAGTCGGACATGACTGAGCAACTTCACTTTCACTTTTCACTTTCATGCATTGGAGAAGGAAATGGCAACCCACTCCAGTGTTCTTGCCTGGAGAATCCCAGGGACAGGGGAGCCTGGTGGGCTGCCGTCTGTGGGGTTGCACAGAGTCGGACACGACTGAAGTGACTTAGCAGCAGCAGCAGCAGCAAGAGGACTAATAAAATGCTGGGTCTTTGTAACATTCCAGGAAATTTTCAATATGTTTATTATTTTTTCTGATTATATTACATAGGGTGACCTAATTAAAATTTTCTATAGCTTTTTAATTTTTTAAAAATGGGGTTTTTTCCCTTTAGGCTAAGCAGGTAAAATATGATTATTCTAAAATCTTATACATTGATGGATTATGAATTTTGATTCAGATAAAGAACTATTTCTTTAGAACTAGTTCTATAAAGAACTATATCAAGGTAGCTTGGTATCAAAGTAATTTTTAATTATATTAGAAGGTGAAATAATGAAAGATTGTGTCATGGCTTAAAAAAATAGTGGCATGTGTTTCTCTGTTTGTATTTTGTTCATATCTACAGCTGGATTCTGATGGCACCATCACTATAGAGGAGCAGATTGTCCTTGTGCTGAAAGCTAAAGTGCAGTGTGAGCTCAACATCACAGCCCAGCTCCAGGAAGGAGGTAAAGATGCAGAAGAAACTGTGTCCCCCATGTGTCCCACCCAAATCCTCACAGAGATTGCAAATCTCCTCCTTACTGAGTGTTAGGGAGTTTCTCATCAGTCATTCCATGTTTGTGTGTGGAGAGGTGTGTGGCAGAATAACGCTATTTTCATCTCTTTCACCATCATCTCTTCGCTCCCTGTGGATGAGTGACTTGCCTGGTTTGTGAGTTTGGAATAGACCGGGCAGGTATATGCCAGCCTCTTCCTCAGACACGCCTTTGGGATCCGTCTGTCTGCAGAGAGCATGCATATTGTTTTGCCCTTGACTGTGCAGTAAGCTTCAAGGAGCTTCAAGGTGTTCCTCTGCAGTTTTAGTAGGTAAAATTCAAAGGAGTCAATAGGCAAGCCGACTGATGCGTACATAGACTATGTTCTCCAAAAACTTTCTTCTCAATACAGTGATTATTTTATCTTCATCTGCTGACTCCTTATGTAATTTTTCAATTAGTTCCAAGTGGTAAACTATAAAAACAAAGCTACAAAACTGCTGACGAGTTTGTGGTGATATTGGTGGTCTCAGGCGTCTCTACTGTTGCAGCTGGGGACCTGTGGCTTGTGTTCCTTGGGGTCTGGTGGTCACTCACAGTTCTCATTAGGGCCATTGGATAAAGTCATTTATTGAATTGAGTAGTATGAAAATTACAATCTTGTAAATAGGGAAATGCCTTGTCTTGATAGTTGAATGTATTCAGAGACATTTTTTTAAAAACAGAGAGGTGGTGTTTACCGAGTTCCCTAAATCTGTATGCAGTAGATGATGTCCTTAAAACTGTGCTTTAAAAAGATGTGTGATTGATTTTGCAGTTGGTTATGATCAGAGAATGTGGTCTGCATGATATTAATTGTCAAAAATGTGCCGAGACTTACTTGCTTCTATTGGGGTCAATTTTGATAAATGTTTCATGTGGTCTTCAAAAGAATGTGTACTGTTCAGTTTCTGAGCACAGTGTTTTATAGTATCCACTAGGTTAAGCTTATTGGTTGTGTGGCTCATGTATTCTCTATCTGTGAGTTCTCATCTATTTGACTTATTCTTTTCTGATATATATATATCTTAAAATAGCCTACAATGATGATGAATTTTTTGCTTCATATATTTAGAAAATATGTTATTGGGTGTATACAAATTGAAAAATGTTATATTTCCTGGTAAATCAAACCTTCTATTGATATGAAGCATCTTTCTTTGTTTCTACTTTACTTTTGCTTTAAATACTAACTAAATACTAAAATTATTATATTAAAATAACAATATTTAATAAATAACTTAGTTCTTTCTATCTTGTTTGATATTTGCCTTGCACACCTTTTTCCATCCTTAAAAATCTTTAATTATGGTACAATGCACATAATATTAAATTAATCATCTTAAATATTTTAAGCATACAGCTCAGTAATGTTAAGTATATTCACATTGTTATGTTAAACCAATAGCTGGAAATTTTTCATTTTGCAAAACTGACACTCCAACTCTGTTAAGCAATTCCTTATCTTTTCCTATTTATTTATTAAACTTCTCTGTGTACTTATACTTCAGGAGTTTCATTTATAAACAAGACACAGGTGGGATTTTTCTTGTTATCCATTTTGATAGACTTTGTCTATAATTAAAGAATTTAGCCAATTGCATTAATTATAATTATGAATACACTGTATTTGAATTTACCATCTGTCTGGGCTTTTCATTTTACTAGCTCTTCCTATAATTCTTTCTACTCTCTACTTCCACCTTGTGTTGGCTTCTTTTGAGTTGATTGAGGCTTTTTTCCTTATTTCATCCTCCCTCTCCCTACTAGTTTGGAAGGTATATGTTATATTTAATTCTTTAGTGATTAGCCTAGAATTTTTCATGTTATATTAAAGAAAGTTTAAAGTTATCAATAACTTCCCTCTATCAAATAGTGTAAGCATTTTGAAATACCTTAACTGCTTCCAAATTATATGCTGTTATCTTAGTGTTTTATATTAAGTGTAAGTTTGTATAATTTTTCTTCTTCCTAAAATACATCTTTTTAAGAGATTTCCTTACACTGGAATCTACTTATAATGATACTTAATATAAGTAGTATCACTACTTCTGGGCTTCCCCAGTGGTTCAGTGGTAAAGAATCCATGGGCAGTGTGGGAGATGCAAGAGATGCAGGTTCGATCCCTGGGTCAGGAAGATCCCCTGGAGGATGGCATGGCAACCCACTCCAGTATTCTTGCTGGGAAAATCCTGTGGACAGAGGAGCCTGGCAGACTACAGTCCCTAGGACTGCAAAGAGTTGGCCACAACTGAAGCGACTGAGCACTCATGAACACATAGTGAACTCTGTATTTTGTTTGTTTGACGAGATAATAATTTCAATCTCACTCTTCAGAGATATTTTTTCTGGGCTAATGATCTTTGGATGAGAATTATTTACTTTTAGCTCCTAAAGACTTTATTTTTCCACTGTGGCTTCCATTGTTATTGTTGGAAAATTTTGTTGGTCATTAGTTTTTCTTATTAGCTCCTTTTCAGAGTTTCTCTTTGATTTTGATGTTCTGCAGTTTCATACTGTGTCTAGGTATGGGTTCACTTGATTTCTGGAGTCTAGGGATCTGTGTCTTTATTCAGTGGTGGGAATGTTTTGTTATTTTGTCTTTGAAAATTTGCTTTTCCTCATTTTCCTATTTTCTCCTTCTGGAACTTTAAGTAGATAAATGAGGGAGCTTCTCCCATTACCCTTTGTATCTTCCTGTCTTGCATGTTTTCCTTTTCTTTGTTTTTCTACTGCTGTTTTGGTAATTTCTTCAAATATATTTTCTAATTCATCAACTCTTTTTTGAGCTTTGTCTAAAGGCTCTTTAATCCATCCATTAAGTTAATTTTTATTATTCTGTTTTTCAGTTTTGAAGCCTATTTAATTTTGATAGTTTTTTAATCTTAAATATAATTTTAATCTTTCTTTTTTTCTCACTAGACATATTTTATATTCTGCATTTGATATTAAGATAACTATAGGCTTTGCTTGTCAATACAGACTACCACACATGAGGGCTTATTTCCTTATGTGTCTAATGACTTATGATAAAGGATTTATGAGATCCTCATTTAATATCCTTTCTTCTTAAAAATAGAATAAATAGAAATTTATTTCTATTTTCTGCAAGGTGCCTAGTAGAACTATTGATCTAACTCCACTTTAAACTAAGACCATATATTAGACCACACCGAAGTGTGAGAAATTGTGGTTTCTCACACTTCGTGTGAGAAATTTTGTGGTTAGAAATTTTCAGAGAAGAATCTTTTTCTTACTGTTACCTGTTCCACCTCTAAATGCAGCCAGCAGTGAAACATCCAGTCTCTTTCTAAAGGGTGCTTTTGTTTTTTGTTCACCCACTAAGTGATTCATCTTTTGGGAATCCTGACCTTATATGGAAGTTTCCAGTATAGCTTCCTACTTCATCAGGTCTCAGACTAATTTTTTTTTTTTTTTTATCAGAATACCATCAAAATCCAAGTTTTTAGCCAACAAGTCAGTAGAGGCCTCTATTGTAAGCCCCAATGTGGTGATTGCTGATCCTGTGGAATATTTTCTGGCCTCATATTTTTTAATTTGTAGCTATAAATTATGTTTAAAAAAATTTAAGTGGAGGAAAATTGCTTTACAGTGTTGTGTTGGTTTTTGCCATACAACAACACAAATCAGTCATATATATATATGTATCCCCCTCCCTGTTGAGCCTCCCTCCCTAAGCCATGTTTTAAGCAAGAAAGTTTTTATATTAATTCAGCCTTTGTAGATGTCTTGCACTAGGAAAGAGTTATCTGAATGGCTAGGCTAATAATGTCAGGAAAGGGAATCACTAGTGTTATCTTTAAAGAACACTGACCCTGATGTCTCAGACATTTAGGTCTACTAATGAGGGGCAACATTGCCATGAAGGTATTTATAAAGATTGTTATCTATGAGAGTTAAATGAATTATCTTTTATGAAGTCTCATGAAATTTTGAGCTGGAAGATGTCTTAGAAATTATCTAGTCTAACATGATTATCTTTAGTGTCCCTTTAACAGTTCAACAAATATATTATGTGCCTACAGTGTGTTGCTTCTGTAGTGAGCACTGGAAAAAATGAATCAGATTCTATCCTTACTCCTTGGAAATGATTATCTAATAGTATAGGAAGTAGACACCCCTCAGATGGTGTCTAAGTTTAACAACAGAAGTATCACAATTGTGGAACCAGTGAAAAAAAGCATCTTAATTCATTAAAGAGGAATCAGAGAAAGCTTTATGGACAAGTAACCTTAAAATTAAAGGAGTAGGAATTGGATGTGTAGAGGAGGAAGTAAAAAGACATTCCATGTAGACAGAATAAGGTGGGCAAAGACAAGCAACTGGGAATCAGTAACACATCATGAGAGTTAAACATAAAAAGAGTAAATGATCTAGATGTAAACTTATATGACTTCTAAAATTTGTGAAGGTGCAACTCATGTGAAACATGTAAAGGAATAAATATTAAGAGAAAAGACATGTTCTTTGAGATCTTTCTCTATAAAATATGCTAGAATTAAATCTGGACAAACTTTGGTCTACTTTCAATGAAAAATGTCTAATTATATGTAAATTGATTCAACATTTCTTCATGTACAACTGTAAAAAGACAAATTACATTTTGAATTCACTAACTTATTTAAGTTTTCATTTAAAAATTCTCTTAAATTGAGAGATGTATATCAAAATATTTAGGAGTGAGCTGTTATACTATCTGCAACTTACTTTAAAATACTACAATGAACATAAATTTGATAAAATATTACTAACTGTAAATTTTAAATACTGGGTATATTATATCCTCTGTTTTATTTTGGTAAAAATTTTTATAATAAAAAGGAAGTAAAATTTTTCTTCTTTTCTATGAAAGAAAGAAAAGAAAATGTAAAAATATCTAGTTATAAAACTATTTAAGTATTTAAAAACAAAACCCCAAATATTATGATCCCAGGTTTATTTCACAATTATATGGTCATATTATGCTATGGAAACTGTAGAACTGTAAAGAGTCAAAGTCAGATTCTCCAAATTTTAGAATGCTTTGTGTAAATATGGTTTGACAAGTTTCACTAATGATCAGTTCCTCCTGGCACACACAAAAGATTGCATGGAATGTAATTGATGGTGTTAATTTATGAAGGGAGTTTGGTGACTCATTAGGCAGTTAATTAGTTTCTTGGTAAATAATGAAAGTATTTACTCATACAGATTGTGAAATGTTGATCAAAGAGAAGATGCTAATTAAGATCTCTGTGTATTATCTGTATGAGGGCATGGTTTTCCCAGTCTTCTCAATCTTTTGTGAATGTTGATTATTCTGTTTGTCAAATAGCCAGCAGAGAAATTATTACAATCTACAGAAACATTATTTTGGGGGAGTGTTGGTTTTCTCAGTTTTGGAGTATATCTGTGTGTGTATGTGTGTGGGATGGTATTTTTTTTTTAAAGAGAAATACTATTTTGTTTTTAAAAACTTAAAAAAAATGAAGTATAGTTAATCTACAATGTTGTGTTAGTTTCAGGTTTATAGCAGAGTGATTCAGTTATATCTATCTATATGTATATTTACATTATAAGTTTCCATTACAGGTTGTTATAAGATATTGAGTATAAGTTCCCTGTGCTATTCAAAAGGACCTAGTTATTTACCTATTTTATATATAATAGTGTGTGTATGTTAATTTCAAACTCCTAATTTATTTCTCCCTTACATCTCCTTTGGTAACCATAAGTTTGTTTTCTGTATCCAGGAGTATATTTCTGTTTTGTAAATATGTTTATTTGTATCATTTGTTTAGATTCCACACAGAAGTGATATCATATAATATTTGTCTTTCTCTGTTTGACTTATTTCAGTTAGTAAGATCATCTCTGGGTCCATCCATGTTACTTCAAATGGCATTGTTTTATACTTTTTATAGCTGAGTACTATACCAGTATATATATCTATATAGGTATCACATCTTTATTCATTCATTTGTTGGTGGACATTTAGGTTGCTTCTGTGTCTTGGCTTTTATAAATACTGCTGCTGTGAAGATTGGGGTGCATATATCTTTTCCAATTAGAGTTTTTTTCATATTCTTTTCCATTGTAGTTTATCACAGGATATTGAATATAGCTCCTTGTGCTATACAGTTGGACCTTGTTGTTTATCTATTCTGTATATACCAGTTTGCCTCTGCTAATCCCAAATGTCCAATCCACCTCTCCCTCATCCCCCTTTTCCTTTGGTAGCCACAAGTCTATTGTCCATGTCTGAGTCTGTTCCTGTTTTATAGGTAATTTCTTTTGTGTCATATTTTGGATTGTGTCATATAAGTGGTATCATATGGTATTTGTCTTTCTCTTTCTGACTTACTTCACTTAGTATGATAATCTCTAGGTTGTTGCAAATGGCATTATTTCATTCTATTTTATGTTTAAGTAGTATTCCATTACACACATACACACACACACATATATACATATATATGGGCTTCCCTTGTAGCTCAGTTGGTAAAGAATCTGCCTGCAATGCAGGAGACCTGGGTTCGAGACCCTGGGTCAGGAAGATCCCCTGGAGAAAGAAATGGAGCAACCCGTTCCAGTATTTTTGCCTGGAGAATTCCATGACGGAAGAGTCTGGCAGGCTACAGTCCATGGGGTGACAAGAGTCAGACAGGACTTAGCGACTAAACCACCACCATACATATATATGCGTCACATTGTCTTTATCCACTCATCTGTTGATAGACGTGTAGGTTGCTTTGATGTCCTGGCTATTGTAAATACTGCTGCTATGAACATAAGAATGCATGTAAGTTTCTGAAATATAATTTATATCTGGATATATGCCCAGGAGTGGGATTGCTAGATCAAAAGGCAACTCTATTTTTA
The DNA here is from genome assembly GCF_019923935.1 of Bubalus bubalis. Taxonomy (NCBI): domain Eukaryota; kingdom Metazoa; phylum Chordata; class Mammalia; order Artiodactyla; family Bovidae; genus Bubalus; species Bubalus bubalis. The sequence continues at coordinate 148,865,104 of NC_059158.1, forward strand.
GTATTTTGAGGAAAATCGGTACTGTTTTACATAGTGGTTGCACCAGCTTACATTTCTACCAACAGTGTAGGAGGGTTCCCTTTCTTCCACAACCTCTCTAGCATTTATTATTTGTAGATTTTTAAAACGATGGCCATTCTGACTGGTCTGAGGTGGTACTTTGTTGTAGTTTTGATTTGCATTTCTCTAATAATTAGTGATACTGAGCATCTTTTCATGTGCCTGTTGGCCATCTGTGTGTCTTCTGTGGAGAAATGTCTATTTAGAGTTTCTGGTCATTTAAAAAATATTTATTTATTTACTTACTGAGTTTTGGTTGTGGCATGCAGGATAGTTCCCTGACCAGGGATTGAACCTGGGTGTCCTGCTTTGGGAGCATGAAATCTTAGCCCCTGGACCACCAGGCAATTCCCTTTGCTCATGTTTTGATTGGGTTGCTATTTTCTGACATTATGCTGTATGAGCTCTTTGTATATTGGGGATGGCATGAAGCTCCAATATTTTGGTCACCTTTTATGAAGAACCAACCCATTGGAAAAGACCCTGATGCTTGGATAGATTGAAGGCAAAAGGAGAAGGGGACTGCAAAGGATAAGATGGTTACATAGCATCACATTTTCAATGGACATGAATTTAAGCAAACTCCAGGAGATATTGGAGGACAGAGGAGCCTGGCATCCTGCAGTCCATGGAGTGGCAAAGAGTCAGACATGACTTAGTGACTGAACACCAACAACAACCTTTTAGGGAACGAAAAACTATCCCTTTTAAAGCATAAGCAAAATAGCAACAGTTTTCTCTATTGCAGCTTAAAAACTGCATAATTATAGAATAAATTGATCATTGATTCAGACTTCTATGAGGACCTTAGTTCCTCACATTACCAACTCTTGGAAAATCTCATGTGACATTGAAGCACACATTTTGAAGGACAACTAGTTACAAGAACAAAAGAATATGTGTCTGGGTCCATTTTATGTAGACTGCACTGTAGATATCTGGGAAAGTATTAGTTTCAGAAAAATAAGGATACGTGACTTATTAAATATAAAGTAAATGGATGGGAAACCATATTGAATGCTATCAAGACAGAAAAATATTCAGGACAAAATTGATGCTTTTGAGCTGCGGTGTTGGAGAAAACTCTTAAGAGTCCCTTGGATAGCAAGGAGATCCAACCAGTCCATCCTAAAGGAAATCAGTCCTGAATATTCTTTGGAAGGACTGGTGCTGAAGCTGAAACTCCAATACTTTGATCACCTGATGCAAAGAATTGACTCATTGGAAAAGACCCTATTGCTGGGAAAGATTGAAGGCAGGAGGAGAAGGGGACAACAAGGATGAGATGGTTGGATGGCATCACCAACTCAATGGACATGAGTTTGAGTAAACTCTGGGAATTGGTGATGGACAGGGAGGCCTGGTGTGCTGCAGTCCATGGTGTCACAAAGAGTTGGACATGACTGAGCGACTGAACTGAACAGGAGCTGGTGGAAGAGATCGATTCATTATACTCTATTTAAACAAGAAGAAAGATAAACAAAAAGTAGATCATGGTGGAAAGAAGCAGGTAAAGCAAACAAAAAGTTGGTCATGGTGGAAAGAAGCAGGTAAAGCCATATACCAAATATGGAAGCCAGTGTGATGAGTTCCATGGTTACTAGCAGTATGTAAATCCAAGCTTTTGTTATGAGAGCAAAGTGAGGCTGTTTCTAAGAAAACATTCTCTTCTGTGAGAACAGTGTGGGTGAGGGAAGATATTCTCATTTTCTTATTGCTTCAGCCATCCACAGAACAAATCAAGTATTTGTTTCCATGTGATATGGTGGACATTAGCAAGTCAATTTCAGGTTCACAATGAATTCTTTGCTGTAGATACTGGTTCCATGAGGTTCAGTTATGCTGAGTATTCAAAACCAAATAACTTGACATAATGAACGCTCTGTGTGTGTGTGTCTGTGCGCTTAATATATCCTACTGTTTGTGACCCCATGGACTGCAGCCATGGACTAGATGGCTTTAGACTCCATGGGCTGTAGCCATGGACTGTAGCACAATTACACTCATCTCACACGCTAGCAAAATAATGCTCAAAATTTCCCAAGCTAGGCTTCAACAGTATATGAACTGAGAACTTCCAGATATTTAAGCTGTATTTAGAAAAGGCAGAGGAACCAGAGATCAAATTGCCAACATCCGTTGGATCATAGAAAAAGCAAGAGAATTCCAGAAAAACATCTACTTCTCTTCATTGACTACACTAAAGCCTTTGTGTGGATTACAACAAACTGTGGAAAATTCTTAAAGAGATAGGAATACTAGACCACCTTACCTGTCATCTGAGAAATTTGTATGCAGGTCAAGATGCAGCAGTTAGAACTGCATATGGAACAATGGACTGGTTCCAAATCGGGAAAGGAGTACGTCAAGGCTGTATATTGTCACCATACTTATTTAACTTATATGCAGAGTACATCATGTAAAATGCCAGGCTGGATGAAGCACAGGCTGGATTAAAGATTGCTGAGAAAAATATTAATAACCTCAGATATGCAGATGACACCACCCTTATGGCAGAAAGTGAAGAGGAACTAAAGAGCCTCTTGAGGAAAGTGAAAGAGGAGAGTGAAAAACTAGCTTAAAACTCAACATTCAGAAAACGAAGATCATGGCATCTGGTCCCCTCACTTCATGGCAAATAGATGGGGAAACAATGGAAACAGTGAGAGACTTTATTTTCTTGGGCTCCAAAATCGTTGCAGATGGTGACTGCAGCCATGAAAGTAAAAGACACATGCTCCTTGGAACAAAAGCTGTGACAAACCTAGACAGTGTATTAAAAAGCAGAGACATTACTTTGCTGACAAAGGTCTGTCTAGTCAAAGCTAAGGTTTTTCTAGTAGTCATGCATGGATGTGAGAGTTGGACCATAAGGAAAGCTGAGCACTGAAGACTTGAGGGTTTTGAAATGTGGTGTTGGAGAAGCCTGAGAGTCTTTTGGACTTCAAGGAGATCAAACCAGTCAATCCTAAAGGAACTCAACCCTGAATATTCATTGGAAGGACTGATGTTGAAGCTGAAGCTCCAATACTTGGGCCACCTGATGCGAAGAACTGACTCACTGGAAAAGACCCTGATGCTGGGAAAGATTGAAAGCAGAAGGAGAAGAGGAAGACAGAGGATGAGATAGCTGGATGGCATCACTGACTCAATGGACATGAGTTTGAGCAAGCTCCTGAAGTTGGTAATGGACAGAGAAGTCTGGCCTGTTGCAGTCCTTGGGGTTGCAAAGAGTCGGATACGACTGAGTGACTGAACTGACCTGAACTGGACTTTAGCCCACCAGGCTCTTCTGTCCATTGGATTTCCCAGCAAAATTACTGAAGCAAGTTGTCATTTTTTCCTCCAGGGGATCTTCCCAACCCAGAGATAAAACCTGCATGTTGCATCTCCTGCATTGACAGGCAGCTTCTTTACCACTCTGCTACCTTAGCTAGAATAAAATCTTCAGCCACAGTTAGTGTAATTGGTAACTAAAAGATTGAGAGCTGTAATGGTACTTCTGGTAGCAGAATAATGTCCCCTCAAAGATGTGCAAACCCTAATCTCTGATGTTCTGCCTGTGTATGTTATGTAACAAGGCAAAGGGGCGTTGCAAATGGAATTAAGGTTGTCAACCTTAAAATAGGAAAATTAGCCTGGATTATTTGGATGGGACTAATGTAAATATATGGATTCTTAAAAGTGGAAAATGAAGGAAAAATAGTTGGTAAGAGAAAAGAATAATGGAGAAGAGATTGAAAACATGAGAAAGACTTGACCTCCCTTGTTGACTTTGAAGACAGAGGAAGGGGGCCATGAACCAAGGAATGCAAGTGGCTTCCAGAAGTTGGGAACAACCCTTAGCTAACAGCCAGGAAGGAAATGAGAATCTTAGTCATCACTGAAAGGAACTAAATTCTACTAGCAACTGGAATGAGTAAGGAAATGGGTTTTTAATCCTGTCTAGGGTTTTTCCATGGAAAATCCCATGGACGGAGGAGCCTGGAAGGCTGCAGTCCGTGGGGTCCCTAAGGGTCAGACATGACTGAGCGACTTCACTTTCACTTTTCACTTTGATGCACTGGAGAAGGAAATGGCAACCCACTCCAGCGTTCTTGCCCGGAGAATCCCGGGGATGGCGGAGCCTGGTGGGCTGCCGTCTATGGGGTTGCACAGCGTCGGACACAACTGAAGTGACTGAGCAGCAGCAGCAGCAGCAGTCCTTGATTCAGGTTTGTGAGTCTCTAAGCAGAGGTCTGGCCGAGCTCACCAGACTTCTGACGGACAGAAATAGCTAGATAACAAATTTGGGTTATTTCAAGCTGTAAGTTTGTGGTAATTTGTTATAGTAACAAGGGAAAATGAATACAGAAATCATTATAAGTCTCTTTTGGGGAAATCTGAATATGACCTGGCTGATGGGCTCTCTTCTTGGAAGTTTTATGCACAACTAATGGAGAAGAGTCCTGAACAACACAGAATAGCAAATGCATGTAACAAAATTCCCCACTCTCAAGGTCCTTAAATCCTATGGTTTAAGAAAATTATAATAAAATAAAACTTGATAGTGGAAGAAAAAAGAGAGCTCAAGTGAAAAACACAGCACGAAAGAGGGATAAGGAGTGTAGGCTGGGGTGGGAGGATGAGGGATAAGCCAGAGAAGAGAGCAGATCCTGTGGGGCTTCTAGGCGTTGAAGAGACTTGGCTTTTCCTCAGTGTGAGGTGGGAAGCCTTTGGGCTATTGCATGAGGGGAACAAGAATAGACTCAGGAAGACCAGTTGGGGGCCATTGCAATAATGGGGGCTGGAGTTGTGGTGGCGTGGATGGGGGGTTGGGTGGCAGTGGAGGTTGTGAGAAGTGGTAGGGTTCTGGATTCATCTGGAGGAGAGTAGAGTTCATGAGAATTTTGTCTGAGGTGATTGTTAGACTCAAATAAATTACTAATTATTTGTAAAAAGGCAAACCCAGATCTTGGAGCTTATCTGTGAAGTTCAATCTTTTTCATGTGTCATATTTTTAAACAGTAATTTGAAAAAGTTAGGGTAAAAAAATGTAGCTACAACTATGATAGAATTTTACTAAAGGAAATTGTTCTCAGTGAATTTTGGTGTTTCTTACATATTCATTGCTATGATTCATATATATTAGAATCACTAAATAGTTTTAATTTATGCAAATCAAATATTCCTAGCAATGGGCCTTTGATGAGGCTAGGTGGATGAATTTTGAGATGTTTGCATCTTATGTCAATCCCATTCTAGTTTACAAAACTACCAGTTTGCTTTACATTTTGCTATAGGCAGTGACTTGAAATTTTGTATTTTAAATGCATTAACTCTCTGGTTCTAACTGAATTTTTGTTTATTTGTTTTTTAATTTTTTCCTTATCAGAAGGAAACTGTTTCCCAGAATGGGATGGACTCATCTGTTGGCCTAGAGGAACGGTGGGGAAAACATTGGCTGTCCCATGTCCTCCTTATATTTACGACTTCAATCATAAAGGTATTTAATTTTTTGTGAAATGATTCATTTGGAATAGAAACTTCCTTTTTTAAAAATAATAGACTCTATAAGAACTGAGCAATCTCAGTGTTTTTCTTCACATCTTTATAGGAGTTGCTTTCCGACACTGTAACCCCAATGGAACATGGGATTTTATGCACAGTTTAAATAAAACATGGTCTAATTATTCAGACTGCCTTCGCTTTCTGCAACCAGATATCAACATAGGAAAGGTAATGGTATTTTTGTATTTGTGAGCCCCTAAAGGAAAAGAAAATGATTACCAACCACTGTACAAAAACTCTTTTATTATCTGACACAAATATCAAAAAAGATAAAAGCAAGGTTGAAAGCTTTTCAGATACCTAGTTAAGGAGAGAGGTCTAGGACCTGAAACATTTTGGTATTTTCTTTTGGTTAGAATTACCTGGCTGAGATATATGTATGTATACTTATGTGTCACTTATATTACATTATGTTTATATTATATTATATGATGCTATATTATGTGTAAAAATCCAAATAGGTAGTCAGCAATATAATTCATGATTTTTTTCTTGGTTAAATATGAATAGCAACATCTTGTCTCACTATATGTTCCTGGAGTAACTTTATATTGTATAGATGTGTTTTTCATCTCATAAGATTTGCCAGTAGGTGATTTCATTAGTATAGGAAAAATTAGAGTATGTAGAGTTAAAGAGGAGCAAGGGGGTGTCTTATAGATCTTCTCACATAATACCTTAATTGTACACATGCGTGTCAACTTAGAACCAGAGATGAGGGGTCGATCAAAGTGACACAGCTCAGTTATGACAGGGTCTAGAGCAGGGCCCTGGTCTCCACATTCTTTATCGGTGCTATTTCTGATATGGTAATCACATGTAAACTTCAGAAACCTCTAGATAGTTACTTTTAGGTTATATATAGTAGATTGATTAAAAGTCATGCTTAAATTCCTGTCACTCAAACCTCATCTATAAAATGCATGGTGCTATAGGGATGAGCATAACTTCACCATAGTCATATGATGGTAGGGGTGAACATAAGTTGAAGTATAAATGATTTTATGAGGCCCCTGAGAACAGTCATAATACATAACTCTCCTAACATCAGACGTTTTTCTTTATGCTTGGTGGTCTTTTTTGGTTGTGGGGGAGGAGGAGCAGTGGCATGAGAATTGGTGAGTTGGAGAGTTCCTTGTTTGATTAGGCATTAATAGTCAGGACTTCTTTCCTTAATTTTTTTTCTAACACAAAACCCTACCTCCTTAAGGACTCTTTAGTAAGTTGCTAAAAGACTTCAGTTTTGTATTTCATTGTTGACATGCTTCTTAGATAAAATTAATGTGAGGAGATTATTGTGTATGTTACAGTGGAGCCAAAGCCAAGTTAATGTAAAACACTTTAAAATAACTTCAATTTCACTGAAATAGATAAACGTTCACAATGTTTAGTGTTCTGTGTTATAAATTTGTGGATTAAATGACAAATGCAAGTCTTTCATAGCTTTTAAATGGCATTAAATTATATCATGATTTTTTTTAATTTTTTTAAAATTTAATTTTATTTTTAACTTTACAATATTGTATTGGTTTTGCCATATATCAACATGAATCCTCCACAGGTATACACATGTACCCCATCCCGAACCCTCCTCCCTCCTCCCTCCCTGTACCATCCCTCTGGGTCGTCCCAGTACACCAGCCCCAAGCATCCAGTATTGTGCATCAAACCTTATATCATGATTTTATTTATATTGAACTCTAATATTACAACCATTCTTTTTGACTACTCTGTATTCCAAGAGTCAAAATATCAAAGAAAAGTAAAATATCCAAAATATATACTATTTTATATGAACATGATTTAAAATTTAACTGAAAAATTTGACTAATTTTGTCAGCCATAAGTAATTTTATCTCCTTAATTAAAAATACAAAGTGTTTTCTGTTGTTTACAACCCTTAAGTAATAATTTGAGAAAACTTAAGAAATGTAAAAAATCTTTTAATAAGAAAACTGGATATGTCCTAAAGTTTTGATATGCTATAGGGCAAAATGATATTACTTATGAGATATTAATTATTATGGTTGTAATCAGAATTTTTGTATAAGAAACGAAAGATAAAAGTAAAAACAGTGAATTTAGAATACATGCCACATTTTTATATGGAAAATAAGACAAAGATTTTTAAAATATCTATTGTTTTGTTCTTTAAATAATTGACTTGACAAATGAGAGAATTACTTTTAATAAAAAAAGGGAGAATGGCTTCCTCAGTGGATCAGTGGTAAAGAATCTGCCTGTAATGAGGGAGACGTGGTGATGTAGGTTTGATTCCTAGGTCAGGAAGTTCCCCTGGAGGAGAAAATGGCAACCCCACTCCAATAATCTTGTCCAGAAAACTATTTCAAAAATTAGAGGACAAATAGGCAGGCATTGCTTATGAGGGGCCATGAAGTTGTTAAATTCTTTAGGGTAGTATATTTAAAGCATCAGCATACTGTAGAAATTATCATATATCCTTCTGTCTAAAGGCTATATGAATTTTTGGACAAAAATTTAACAATATATATTAATAGACTTCAAGAGGGTCTTGTCCTTTGATCTTATAATTTTATTTCTGAGATTCAAGCATAAAGATTTGGAGTTGGGGGGAACTGAATGGAATAGTATTCATTGAACCATTAATTATTATAGTGAATGTTTTGAAGAATTTAAATTTCCAATGAAGAATTGGCTAAGTCAGCTGAAATATATATTTTGTGTAAAGAGTTTGTGGTCTTGGGAAATCCCTTTGTTATTCAGTTACTTGGAAGAAAATCAGATAATAAAGTTGTATATAAATTGGGAATGCAAATATTCAAAACAATGGGAAATGATACACAGAAATAGAATGAAAAGAAATATATGAAATGCAGTGTTTCTTTTTGCTTGTGTGGGAATTATGGAGTTTTTTTCCCTTCTCTCTCTCTTTTTTAATTTTACACATTATCCAAATATTTTCTACAGAAGTTTAACATTTTATTAAGAGAAAATATGTCATAAATGTTTTAAGAAGGCAGTAAGAGACAGTCTTTTGCTTCCAGTCAGCATGTGAGAAGTTGCAGCATTCAGAATAAGCTGAGTAAGATGCAACATTAATAATTTGTAAAAGCCTGTCAGTGAGCTGAAGATGCCAAGAAATCTAAATGAAGCTAATTGCAGAAAGAGGAAAGCCTCTTCTTATGACAGAAGAAACCTGTGGCTGTATTTATCCCTGTTTCTGCACTAGAAGAGGAGCAACCAGGCTATAGAAGGGGATAAAAAGAAAAGAACCATTTTTAAAAGAACTTTCATCAGATGAGGACTAGAATAAAGGCTTAGAATTCCAAGAAATGAAGCCCAGTCAGGGTGAGCTATTACCCATCAGCCAGTTCTTACCCATGAGCCTTCGCTGAGTTTCTGGAGGCAGTAAGTTAAAGGCTGCGGGCAGTGTAGGTGGACGCAGAGAAACTTCTCAAGATGTATGTAGGACCCTCACTGGGTGAGAGGTAGCTGTTAGCTGAAGGCATGGGACAGAACAGAGGAGCTGAGAGATATCTCTTGGGGTATCTGGGGCCCTCACTTAGAGCATGACTGCTGGGGGAGGGCAGGAAAGCTGAGAGAAACCCCCGAGATGACAAATCTCAGTGAGTGAAAAGCCTGACAAAATAGAGCTGAAAAAGATCTTTTCTAGGCACAGGAGGTCTTCATTTAAAATGAGGCAGTGGCTAGCTGAGAACTGGAGCAGAGCAGCATAATGGACAGACACGTTCTGAGATGCAGAAAGCCCAGGGCAGGCTAGAGAGCAAAGTGAAATTCACAGCAAAGTGAAATTAAAAGACAAAAAAGGTAGGGAATGCTTATGAGAGGCCACGAGGTTGTTAAATTCTTTAGAGTATTATATTTAAAACAGCAGCATACTGTAGAAATTATCATATATTCCTGTGTCTAAAGGCTATATGAATTTTATATAGCTGATGGATGGTTCAGAAAGCAGAAAGAGTTTCTCTGCAGCTTAGAAAACCTTCAGATGGACAAAACCCCAAATAATGGCCGCTAGAGGCTGCTGGTGCTAAGATCCAATCATCTACTGCTGCTAAATCGCTTCAGTTGTGTCCGACTCTATGCAACCCCACAGACAGCAGCCCACCAGGCTCCCCCTTCCCTGGGATTTTCCAGGCAAGAACACTGGAGTGGGTTGCCATTTCCTTCTTCAAATGCATGAAAGTGAAAAGTGAAAGTGAAGTTGCTCAGTCGTGTCCGACTCTTAGCGACCCCCTGGACTGCAGCCTACCAGGCTCCTCCGTCCGTGGGATTTTCCAGGCAAGAGTACTGGAGTGGGGTGCCATTGCCTTCTCATCTACTGAAGGAAAATTCGGGATTCTGTTCTCAAAACCTAAAACCAGGATAAACAGAATCATGGAAAGAACAACAAACTGAGAAAAACTACAACAAACCCAACCCCAGATTAAAACAAAGTAATCCATCCTCACTACCCAAGAAGCCTGATAGAGGAAGATGACTGCCCTTTTCAGCCTATTAATACTGATCTCAGGTGGCCTCTGTCTGCAATGGCTTGGGGCGGGACTTAGATTTCCAGCCAGATGTGGGCTGGATTGCAGCGGTGAAGGCACCAGATCCTAGTCACTTAGATCAGTGGTCAGTGACAAGGGCCCTGGCCCTTTGGCTTTGGAGAAAAGAGTTTCCACAAAGATGGAAGTAGTGAAGCAAGTAAAGTATTTACTAGGAGGAGAAGAGTACAGTATATGTGGAATAGACATGCAGGCAGACTCAGAGGGAAAGTCACTGAGTTGCACCTTCATGGCAGTTTAAATCACTAATATGGGGCATTTCTTTCAGGTTTCCTTTGGTCAATCATTGTGATTTACCTGGTTCACAGTCCATATTTGGTATATCTCAGAATCCTCCCATGTGTGCACATGCATCTCTTAGCCAAGATGGATCCTACTAAAGAGGCATCTGGGTGGAACATCCGTTGACATGACTCCCCTTTGGCCTCCAAGTGGCCCTTTCTGCACATATGTGGTCCAGGAGGTCTCCCAACTTCTGAAAATGAGAACTATGTGGTCTGTGTAGGGTCCAGCCTCCTCCCTTAATTGTCCTGCTATTCTTATATTAGGGTTTTGGTCAATAGAAAATGAATCTCCAATTTGCTTTACCCTGGTAGGAGCGGGGCGCCCATCTGCCTCCTGCCTCAATATTATATGCTTCAGTCCCAACTCTTCTTTTACTTACAGTGCCCATAATGTAATAAAAAGTTACAGAGTAGGGACCCTAAATCTAGAGTAAAAACAAAGCAGAAAAAATAGATGATCCAGATGTTGTAATTTCCAGGTAACGATTCATAAATATGTTAGCTGATTTAGTGAAAAAAGTGCATAAACAGATGGGGAAACTGACAGAGAAATGAAAACTTTTAAAAAAAGGAAATTCTAGAATTGAAATATTCAATTCAAAATGAAGAATTTGTTTGATATGCTTAACAGAATACTGGACACAGAATGAAAAAGATTAGTGAACTTGAAGGCTACAAAAATTTTCCAAGTGACACACTAGGAGAAAAAGTAAATTTAATAAACAAAACCATCTGAGACTGTGAGATAATATGTAATTGCCTAAGATATGTGAAATTAGGGGTAAGAAGAGAGGGAAGGAATAGGACAAAATAAATATTTCAGAAGGCAATGGCCAGTAATTTTATAAAGTAGGTGAAATAAATCAATCACAGGTCCCAGGCATTCAGGAAACCCTAGGCAGGTTAAATAAAAAGAAAACCATACTTTGACACATCATAGTTAAAATGCTGTAAATCAAGGTAAGAAGAAAACCTGAAAAGCAGTGAGAGGAAAAGCACACATGATGTTCAGGAGAACAAAAACTAAAAGGATGCTTGTCTTTTAGTTAAACAACAGAGGCCTGAATACAATGGAATGGCATTCTAAAAGTGATAATATGCATTAAGATAAAAGGAAAATAATGATATTTTTCAGACAGAAAAAAATCTGAGCGAATTCATCTTTATCAGACTTCTGTATAAGAAATGCTCAAAAAAATTCTCTAGATGGGAGAGAAATATATCAGATGGAAGCAAAGATTGACAGGAAAGAATGAGGAGTACCAGAACAGATACATATGTGGATAAAAATGACAGACTAAAATAATAAGCAGAACTATATACCTATCCTTATTTATTGCTATGTTTATATCCATCTTTATATCTATAATTTAATTCATTTAAAAGTCTGCTGACTGCTTAAAGCAAACATAATAACCTCTCATTAGGGTTTATAAATTATGTAGAACAAAATCTAGATGTGACAAAGGCTAAGGGAGCAAAATTAGGTACATAATTGCAAATATCTGTTTATATGGTGAAATAGTTCAATATTATTAAATGTAGGTCTGATAAGTTCAAGATGCATAACCAAGTCTCTGTAGTAACTGCTAAAAGATAACACAAATGAAATACTAATAAATACCTGATTGAGTTCTCCATCCCCCAACCCCCAATAAAAGGTAAAGAAATAGGTACAGAAGCTCAGAGAAAAGATAGACATACAGAATGCAAATACCTATATGTTAGATCTAAACCCAGTCACAGCAATGATTGTATTTGAGGTCAGTGAACTAAACATTTCTCTTAAAAGGCAGAGATTGTTAGAATGGATAATAAAAGTATTGCTCAACTGTATGCTGTCTTTGAGAAATGTAGACATCAAGACAAAGAGCATTACCAAGACAGAGCAATATTTAAAATTATAAAGAATCAGTTTACCAAGAGGAAATAATCCTAAATATATATGCGTTTAGGAGCTTCAGAGTCTTCCCTGATGGCTTGCTGCTGCTGCTGCTAAGTCACTGCAGTCGTGTCCAACTCTGTGCAACCCCATAGATGGCAGCCCACCAGGCTCCCCAGTCCCTGGGATTCTCCAGGCAAGAACACTGGAGTGGGTTGCCATTTTCTTCTCTCTGATGGCTTAGTCGGTGATAAATAATCTGCTTGCAATGCAGGAGACCCAGAACTTGATCACTGGGTCCGGAAGATCCTCTTGAGAAGGGAATGTCTATCCACTCCGGTATTCTTGCCTGAAGAATCCCATGGACAGAGGAGCCTGGCGGGCTACAGTCCATGGGGTTGCAAAGAGTCAGACACGACTGAGAGACTTTCACTTCACTTTACTTCATTCACAATAACTGAAAAATTCACATTCTTTTAAAGTACTCATCAAAGTTTATCAAGATAGAACGTATGCTGGGGTATAAAACAAGTTTCAATAAATCTCAAGATTAAAATCACACAGCTTATGTATGTTCTCTGACCACAAAAGAATCAATAGAAAATCAACTAAAATATGTAAAGAATTCATAAATAGTTGAAAATTATGTGACCAATGGCAAAAGTTTTGATAAATGGAAACCAACACAATATTGTAAACTAATTAGCCTCCAATTAAAATAAATAAATTTAAATTAAAAAAAACTAATGTAAAAAAAAAGAAAGCTCAATATATATCCAAGACTGTGGGAAACAGCCAAAGCAGATGTCAAGATAGATTTATAGCTCTCAATACTTAATTAGAAAAGAAGAAAGTTGAAAATTCAGTGATCAAATCTTCCACATTAAGTTATATAGTGTAATACCTATAGCCACCACCAAAAGCCACGACCAAAAATATACATCAAAATGGAATTCTACAAATTGTTCAAGTAATTCAGGGATGGCCAGAAAATTAAAACACAGAAATGAAAAACATAACAGAAAATAAAAATATAAAATGGACTTAGCCTTAATATTATAATCAGTGTTATATTAAAAACAAATATCTTAAGATACCAATTAACAGAAATTAGAAGAGTCTATAAGAAACATGACCCAACTTTGTATGTTATCTACAAAGTCTGAAACTCATTTCAAATATAATGATGGTTATGTACATACCATGCTGTGTGCTAAGTTACTCAGTTATGTCCGACTCTTTGTGACCCCATGGACTGTAGCCCTCCAGGCTCCTCTGTCCATGGGATTCTCCAGGCGAGAATACTGGAGTGGGTTGCCATGCCTTCCTCCAGGGGATCTTGCTGACCCAAGGAGCGAACCTGTGTCTCTTATGTCTCCTGCATTGGCAGGCAGGTTCTCTACAGCTCACACCACCTGGAAAGCCCTAGTTTAGTTATATCTCTTAATTATTCTAATCATTTGCCACAAACTGTGCAGCAATAAAAAAGTACAAACTTGGTATGAGTAACAACCTGAATGGATCTTGAGGTTATTACTCTGAGTGAAAAAAGCCAGACTTAAAGTTCATGTTCTGTAGGATTTCATTTCTCCATTTATGAAATGACAGAATTGCAGAGATAGAAAACAGATTAATGTTTGGTGGGTGATAAGGATGGTGGAGAGGAAGAGGGTAGGTATGACTGTAAAAGGAACAGCAGGAGGAAGATGTTTGTTGTGACAGAATATTTCTGTAGCTCGACTACAGAGACATTTAAAAATTTTTTCATGTGTGATAGATAAAATGACACAGACTGTAAACACATGAATTGCACCAATGCCAAATTCCTAGTTTGGTATTTTAGTGTAATTAGATGCAAGCATTGGAGGATACTGGTGAAGAGGTACAGAGGATCTTTCGTACTGTCTTTTCCTACTTCTTTTGAATCTATAGTCATTTTGAAATACAAAAGAAGAAAAAGGAATGAACTGTTGATTCATGTAATAGTATCAGTGAATATCATAACAGTGTCTTGACAAAAAAGAGTGTATACTACATAATTCTAAGAAGTCTGAGAAGAGTCAAGAAATATATGAAGTACATGAATAGATAAAGCCAATTTGAGATGACAGAAATTGGAACAGTAGTTAACCTGGGGGGTGGATGGTGGGTGGATTTTTGACTAGCTAGTGGCACAAAGAACTCAGTTTGTCAAAACCCATCAAACTGCTCATTTAAAATCTGCACAGTTTGCTTTCATAGAAAATACAGCTTGGTAGAAAAGCGAAAGAAAACTAGAAATAATATTCCAAAAGTGATATATCCTTTTGACTAGTTTTAAAATCATCCTTCAATGTGTTTTATTTATTCCAAACACCACGTTAGATATACAATTCCAACTAGTTAAAATGAACACTGCAAAAACTCTATGAAGTGAATCTTGAAACATTGAGTTAAAGCAAGAAGAAATGCCAATTATTTTATGTTAACCCTGACTTGAATTTGGGGAGTAAAAAGAAGGCCATAAAAATAATCTATATATTATATGAATGTGCCAACACATTGCCTATCTTTTATTTTTTATTTTATTTTATTTTTACACAATTTTCTTTTTATATTTGAACTTGTATTTCAATTTTCCATAGTGCTTTTTCAAATATATATTTATGACTGAACGTCTTTATTTTTTTTTAATTTTATTTTTTAAACTTTACATAATTGTATTAGTTTTGCCAAATATCAAAATGAATCCGCCACAGGTATACATGTGTTCCCCATCCTGAACCCTCCTCCCTCCTCCCTCCCCATTCCATCCCTCTGGGTCGTCCCAGTGCACCAGTCCCAAGCATCCAGTATCGCGCATCGAACCTGGACTGGCAACTCGTTTCATACATGATATTTTACATGTTTCAATGCCATTCTCCCAAATCTTCCCACCCTCTCCCTCTCTCTCAGAGTCCATAAAACTGTTCTATACATCAGTGTCTCTTTTGCTGTCTCGTACACAGGGTTATTGTTACCATCTTTCTAAATTGCATATATATGTGTTAGTATACTGTATTGGTGTTTTTCTTTCTGGCTTACTTCACTCTGTATAATAGGCTCCAGTTTCATCCACCTCATTAGAACTGATTCAAATGTATTCTTTTTAATGGCTGAGTAATACTCCATTGTGTATATGTACCACTGCTTTCTTATCCATTCGTCTCCTGATGGGCATCTAGGTTGCTTCCATGTCCTGGCTATTATAAACAGTGCTGCGATGAACACTGGGGTACACGTGTCTCTCTCAATTCTGGTTTCCTTGGTGTGTATGCCCAGCAGTGGGATTGCTGGATCATAAGGCAGTTCTATTTCCAGTTTTTTAAGGAATCTCCACACTGTTCTCCATAGTGGCTGTACTAGTCTGCATTCCCACAAACAGTGTAAGAGGGTTCCCTTTTCTCCACACCCTCTCCAGCATTTATTGCTTGTAGACTTTTGGATCGCAGCCATTCTGACTGGTGTGAAATGGTACCTCATAGTGGTTTTGATTTGCATTTCTCTGATAATGAGTGATGTTGAGCATCTTTTCATGTGTTTGCTAGCCATCTGTATGTCTTCTTTGGAGAAATGTCTATTTAGTTCTTTGGCCCATTTTTTGATTGGGTCATTTATTTTTCTGGAGTTGAGCTGTAGGAGTTGCTTGTATATTTTTGAGATTAGTTGTTTGTCAGTTGCTTCATTTGCTATTATCTTCTCCCATTTTGAAGGCTGTCTTTTCACCTTGCTAATAGTTTCCTTTGATGTGCAGAAGCTTTTAAGGTTAATTAGGTCCCATTTGCTTATTTTTGCTTTTATTTCCAATATTCTGGGAGGTGGGTCATAGAGGATCCTGCTGTGATGTATGTCAGAGAGTGTTTTGCCTATGTTCTCCTCTAGGAGTTTTATAGTTTCTGGTCTTATGTTTAGATCTTTAATCCATTTTGAGTTTATTTTTGTGTATGGTGTTAGAAAGTGTTCTAGTTTCATTCTTTTACAAGTGGTTGACCAGTTTTCCCAGCACCACTTGTTAAAGAGATTGTCTTTAATCCATTGTATATTCTTGCCTCCTTTGTCAAAGATAAGGTGTCCATATGTGTGTGGATTAATCTCTGGGCTTTCTATTTTGTTCCATTGATCTATATTTCTGTCTTTGTGCCAGTACCATACTGTCTTGATAACTGTGGCTTTGTAGTAGAGCCTGAAGTCAGGCAGGTTGATTCCTCCAGTTCCATTCTTCTTTCTCAAGATTGCTTTGGCTATTCGAGGTTTTTTGTATTTCCATACAAATTGTGAAATTATTTGTTCTAGCTCTGTGAAGAATGCTGTTGGTAGCTTGATAGGGATTGCATTGAATCTATAGATTGCTTTGGGTAGTATACTCATTTTCACTATATTGATTCTTCCAATCCATGAACATGGTATATTTTTCCATCTGTTAGTGTCCTCTTTGATTTCTTTCACCAGTGTTTTATAGTTTTCTATATATACGTCTTTAGTTTCTTTAGGTAGATATATTCCTAAGTATTTTATTCTTTCCGTTGCAATGGTGAATGGAATTGTTTCCTTAATTTCTCTTTGTTTTCTCATTATTAGTGTATAGGAATGCAAGTGATTTCTGAGTGTTGATTTTATATCCTGCAACTTTACTATAGTCATTGATTAGTTCTAGTAATTTTCTGGTGGAGTCTTTAGGGTTTTCTATGTAGAGGATCATGTCATCTGCAAATAGTGAGAGCTTTACTTCTTCTTTTCCAATTTGGATTCCTTTTATTTCTTTTTCTGCTCTGATTGCTGTGGCCAAAACTTCCAAAACTATGTTGAATAGTAATGGTGAAAGTGGGCACCCTTGTCTTGTTCCTGACTTTAGAGTAAATGCTTTCAATTTTTCACCATTGTGGATAATGTTTGCTGTGGGTTTGTCATATATAGCTTTTATTATGTTGAGGTATGTTCCTTCTATTCTTGCTTTCTGGAGAGTTTTTATCATAAATGGATGTTGAATTTTGTCAAAGGCTTTCTCTGCATCTATTGAGATAATCATATGGTTTTTATTTTTCAATTTGTTAATGTGGTGTATTACATTGATTGATTTGCAGATATTGAAGAATCCTTGCATCCCTGGGATAAAGCCCACTTGGTCATGGTGTATGATCTTTTTAATGTGTTGTTGGATTCTGATTGCTAGAATTTTGTTAAGGATTTTTGCATCTATGTTCATCAGTGATATTGGCCTGTAGTTTTCTTTTTTTGTGGGATCTTTGTCAGGTTTTGGTATTAGGGTGATGGTGGCCTCATAGAATGAGTTTGGAAGTTTACCATCCTCTGCAATTTTCTGGAAGAGTTTGAGCAGGATAGGTGTTAGCTCTTCTCTAAATTTTTGGTAGAATTCAGCTGTGAAACCATCTGGACCTGGGCTTTTGTTTGCTGGAAGATTTTTGATTACAGTTTCAATTTCAGTGCTTATGATGGGTCTGTTAAGATTTTCTATTTCTTCCTGGTCGAGTTTTGGAAAGTTGTACTTTTCTAAGAATTTGTCTATTTCTTTCACGTTGTCCATTTTATTGGCATATAGTTGTTGATAGTAGTCTCTTATGATCCTTTGTATTTCTGTGTTGTCTGTTGTGATCTCTCCATTTTCGTTTCTAATTTTATTGATTTGATTTTCTCCGTTTGTTTCTTGATGAGTCTGGCTAATGGTTTGTCAATTTTATTTATCCTTTCAAAAAACCAGCTTTTGGTTTTGTTGATTTTTGCTATGATCTCTTTTGTTTCTTTTGCATTTATTTCTGCTCTAAGTTTTAAGATTTCTTTCCTTCTACTAACCCTAGGGTTCTTCATTTCTTCCTTTTCTAGTTGCTTTAGGTGTAGAGTTAGGTTATTTATTTGACTTTTTTCTTGTTTCTTGAGGTGTGCCTGTATTGCTATGAACTTTCCCCTTAGGACTGCTTTTACCGTGTCCCACAGGTTTTGGGTTGTTGTGTTTTCATTTTCATTCGTTTCTAAGCAAATTTTGATTTCTTTTTTGATTTCTTCTGTGATTTGTTGGTTATTCAGCAGCGTGTTGTTCAGCCTCCATATGTTGGAATTTTTAATAGTTTTTCTCTTGTAATTGAGATCTAATCTTACTGCATTGTGGTCAGAAAAGATGCTTGGAATGATTTCTATTTTTTTGAATTTACCAAGGCTAGCTTTATGGCCCAGGATGTGATCTATCCCAGAGAAGGTTCCATGTGCACTTGATAAAAAGGTGAAATTCATTGTTTTGGGATGAAATGTCCTATCGATATCAATTAGGTCTAACTGGTCTATTGTATCGTTTAAAGTTTGTGTTTCCTTGTTAATTTTCTGTTTAGTTGATCTATCCATAGGTGTGAGTGGGGTATTAAAGTCTCCCACTATTATTGTGTTATTGTTAATTTCTCCTTTCATACTGTTAGCATTTGTCTTACATACTGTGGTGCTCCCGTGTTGGGTGCATATATATTTATAATTGTTATATCTTCTTCTTGGATTGATCCTTTGATCATTATGTAGTGACCTTCTTTGTCTCTTTTCACAGCCTTTGTTTTGAAGTCTATTTTATCTGATATGAGTATTGCTACTCCTGCTTTCTTTTGGTCCCTATTTGCATGGAAAATCTTTTTCCAGCCCTTCACTTTCAGTCTGTATGTGTCCCCTGTTTTGAGGTGGGTCTCTTGTAGACAACATATGTAGGGGTCTTGTTTTTGTATCCATTCAGCCAGTCTTTGTCTTTTGGTTGGGGCATTCAACCCATTTACGTTTAAGGTAATTACTGATAAGTATGATCCCGTTGCCATTTACTTTATTGTTTTGGGTTCGAATTTATACACTGTTTTTGTGTTTCCTGTCTAGAGAATATCCTTAAGTATTTGTTGGAGAGTTGGTTTGGTGGTGCAGAATTCTCTCAGCTTTTGCTTGTCTGAAAAGCTTTTGATTTCTCCTTCATACTTGAATGAGATCCTAGCTGGGTACAATAATCTGGGCTGTAGGTTATTTTCTTTCATCATTTTAAGTATGTCTTGCCATTCCCTCCTGGCTTGAAGAGTTTCTATTGAAAGATCAGCTGTTATCCTTATGGGTATTCCCTTGTGTGTTGTTTGTTGTTTTTCCCTTGCTGCTTTTAATATTTGTTCTTTGTGTTTGATCTTTGTTAATTTGATTAATTTGTGTCTTGGGGTGTTTTGCCTTGGGTTTATCCTGTTTGGGACTCTCTGGGTTTCTTGGACTTGGGTGATTATTTCCTTCCCCATTTTAGGGAAGTTTTCAACTATTATCTCCTCAAGTATTTTCTCATGGTCTTTCTTTTTGTCTTCTTCTTCTGGGACCCCTATGATTCGAATGTTGTAGCGTTTAATATTGTCCTGGAGGTCTCTGAGATTGTCCTCATTTCTTTTAATTCGTTTTTCTTTTATCCTCTCTGATTCATTTATTTCTACCATTCTATCTCCTAATTCACTAATCCTATCTTCTGCCTCTGTTATTCTACTATTTGTTGCCTCCAGAGTGTTTTTAATTTCACTTATTGCATTATTCATTATATATTGACTCTTTTTTATTTCTTCTAAGTCCTTGTTAAACCTTTCTTGCATCTTCTCAATCCTTGCCTCCAGGCTATTTATCTGTGATTCCATTTTAATTTCAAGATTTTGGATCAATTTCACTATCATTATTCGGAATTCTTTATCAGGTAGATTCCCTATCTCTTCCTCTTTTGTTTGGTTTGGTGGGCATTTATCCTGTTCCTTTATCTGCTGGGTATTCCTCTGTCTCTTCATCTTGTTTAAATTGCTGAGTTTGGGGTGTCCTTTCTGTATTCTGGCAGTTTGTGGAGTTCTCTTTATTGTGGCATTTCCTCGCTGTGTGTGGGTTTGTACAGGTGGCTTGTCAAGGTTTCCTGGTTAGGGAAGCTTGTGTCGATGTTCTGGTGGATGGAGCTGTATTTCTTCTCTCTGGAGTGTAATGAAATGTCCAGTAATGAGTTATGAGATGTCTATGGTTTTGGGGTGACTTTGGGCAGCCTGTATCTTGAAGCTCAGGGCTGTGTTCCTTTGTTGCTGGAGAATTTGCTTGGTATGTCTTGCCCTAGAACTTGTTGGCCCTTGTGTGGTGCTTGGTTTCAGTGTCGGTAAGGAGGCGTTTGATGAGCTCCTGTCAATTAATGTTCCTTGGAGTCAGGAGTTCCCTGGAGTCAGGGTTTGGACTTAAGCCTCCTACTTCCAGTTATCGGTCTTATTTTTACAGTAGTTTCAAAACTTCTCCTTCTATACAGCACCATTGATAAAACATCTACGTTAAAGATGAAAAGTTTCTCTACTGTGAGGGTCACTCAGAGAGGTTCACAGCGTTACATGGAGAAGAGAAGTGGGAGGAGGGAGTTAGAGGTGACCCAAATGAGATGAGGTGGAATCAATAGTGGAGAGAGTGGGCTAGCCAGTAGTCACTTCCTTATGTGCACTCCACAACTGGACCGCTCAGAGATGTTCACGGGGTTATACAGAGAAGAGAAGAAGGAGGCAGGAGACAGAGGTGGCCAGAAGGATAAAAGGGGGAAATGAAAAGGAGGGAGACAGATCCAGCCAGTAATCATTTCCCTAAGTGTTCTCCACCGTCTGGAACACATAGAAATTCACAGAGTTGGGTAGAGTAGAGAGGGGTTAGGGAGGAGATACAGGCGACCTGGTGGAGAAAACGGAGAGTCCAAAGGGAGAGAGAGCAGTCAAGCCAGTAATCTCGTTCTCTAGTGAAAAATGGGTCCTGAAGATTGGGTTCTTAAAGGTACAGAATTGGTAACAAATACATAAAAGCAAAAATTAAAAATCTAGAGTAGAGTTTGGAATTTCAAAAATGCAATGTTAATGAAAAGAATAAGGAAAAGAAAGAGAGAAAAAACGAACAAAGAAAAACAAACAAGGTTGAGAAAATTATAAAGAAAATACAGGTACAAAATTGATAACTAATACCAAAAAGCAAAAATTAAAAATCTAGAGTAGAGTTTGGAATTTCAAAAATGCAATGTTAAAAAAAAAGAAGAAGAAAAATAAAGAGAGAAAACAAACAAACCAACAAAAACAATGTCACAAAAATTATAAAGAAAATGCAGGTACAAAATTGATATCAAATACCAAAAAGCATAAATTAAAAATCTTGAGTAGAGTTTGGAATTGCAGATGTACGATGTTATATAAAAGAAGAAGAGAAAGAAACAGAGGGGAAAAAAAGAAAGAAAAGAAAAAAAAAAGTCACAGAAATTATAAAAAAAAAAACTATATGTACAAAATTGATAACATATACCAAAAGGCTAAAATTAAAAATCTAGAATAGAGTTTGGAATTTCAAAAATACGATGTTAAAGAAAAGAAGAAGGAAAAGAAAGAGAGAAAAAACGAACAAAGAAAAACAAACAAGGTCGCGAAAATTATAAAGAAACTGCAGGTACAAAATTGATAACTAATATCAAAAAGCAAATGTTAAAAATCTAGAGTAGAGATTGGAATTTCAAAAATACAATGTTAAAAAAAGGAAGAAGAAAAAGAAAGAGAGAAAACAAACAAACCAACAAAAACAATGTCGCAAAAATTATAAAGAAAATACAGGTACAAAATTGATATCAAATACCAAAAAGCATAAATTAAGAATCTTGAGTAGAGTTTGGAATTGCAGATATAGGATGTTATACAAATGAAGAAGAGAAAGAAACAGAGAGAAAAAAAAAGTCACAGAAATTATGAAAAAAACTATAGGTACAAAATTGATAACATATACCAAATGGCTAAAATTAAAAATCTAGAGTAGAGTTTGGAATTTCAAAACTACAATGTTAAAGAAAAGAAGAAAAAGAAAAAAAATAACAAAACAAAACAAACACGGTCAAAAAATTATAAAATATATATATGAAGTTTGCTGAAGAAGAAAAAAAAAATAGGGTCTTTTTTTTTTTTTTTTTGCAAAGTAATAGTTATAAAAGTGAAAATTAAAGGACAATAGAGGACTTAAAATTTTTTTTAATTAAAAAAAAAGAAAAAAAAGAAAGAAAGATTGATCGTAAAAATAGTAAAATTATATCTAGGTCTTTCTCTGGTTTTGTTGTGAGTATTGTGGGTTCAGTTCATTTTTGGCTAGTTCCTTGGTCTGACTTATATTTCTCAAGATCCTATGTAGTCCGTAGTAACCACAGGGTTTTAATCTATGGCCTGTAGCTTCCAAGGCGTTTCCCTCTGTTATAGCTTCTTCTGTTTGCTGGTCTCTTCAGTGTCTGGTTCCCGCCCTGACACAAAGGGGACGGTGGAGGACACTATTTTTTTTATTTTATTTAGGCTCACTTGTTCAGCCGCGCTGCGTGGAGGGAGGGAGGGATGCTGCAAACAGATAACACTGGCATGCGCTCGCACTGCCTCAGCCACACTGGGTCTGCCCCCGCTCACGGCGCGTGTAGCCTCCCTGCCCACACTGCTTGGGCTCTAGGTTGTTCCGCCGGGAACAATCAGAGGCCGGCCCTGGGCTGAGCTCCCAGGTCCAAGCCACTCAGGTTCAGGCACTCGGGTAGTCCTCAGAGGCGCAGACTCGGTTGGGCCTGCGTTTTGTGCTCTTCCCAGATCCGAGCAGCTCAGGTGATGTGTTTGGCGGGCACCAATGCTGCGACTTATCCCTTCCCCGCCACTCGGTTATCTGGGTGTAAAACTGGCGCACCTTCTCAGGCAGATGTTGACCGTCCAGACCCCCAAGAAGTTTTAGTTAGCAAAGAAGCCTGGTTACAGTTTTATAGATAGTGTCTCTCTTGGGCTGCGATTGCCCCCTTACGGCTCTGGCTGCCTGTCACCGGAGGGGGAAGGTCTGCAACCGACTATCTCTGTTCAGTCCTTTGTTCTGTGCGCGGGCCTGGCGGTGTCTTAGGTTGGGGCTGGCTTTTCGCGTGGTAGATATCCCACAGTCTGGTTTGCTAGCCCAAATTATTTCGCTCAGATAGCGCTCAGGACATTCGGGCTGATTCTTACTCTAAGGGACACAGCCCGCACCCCGCTTCCCTGCCCAGCCCCCGCTTGCTAATGCCGTGTTCAGGCGTCTGCGCTGCTTCTCCGCTGGGGGAGTTACCGTAGGGCTCACAATCTGCGATTTTTAATTGTTTATTTATTTTTTTTCTCCCTTTTATGTTGCCCTCTGTGCTTCCAAAGCTCGGCACAGATTCGGCAGTGAGAAGGTTTCCTGGTGTTTGGAAACTTCTCTCTTTTTAAGACTCCCTTCCCGGGACGGAACTCCGTCCCTCCCTCTTTTGTCTCTTTTTTTGTCTTTTATATTTTTTCCTACCTCCATTCGAAGAGTTGCGTTGCTTTTCTGGGTGCCTGATGTCCTCTGCCGGCATTCAGAAGTTGTTTTGTGGAATTTACTCGACGTTTAAATGCTCTTTTGATGAATTTGTGGGGGAGAAAGTGTTCTCCCCGTCCTACTCCTCCGCCATCTTGGCTCCTCCCCCCTATCTTTTAAATGCACGCTTTTAATTTACCTCCATCAAATGTGCTTTTCTGATTAAATCTCTTGCCCTGCAGCAAGAGTTCTTTGAACGCCTCTATGTCATGTACACTATCGGATACTCTGTCTCCTTTGCATCCCTGGCTGTGGCTATTCTCATCATTGGTTACTTCAGGTGAGTAATTCTCAATTCCTTCCTCCGTGAAGGGGCAGGTCTGTTTCTTATTCATCAAAGACACAGACCTCTCACAATCTGTGCCTCCAGATACTTTCCCTAAACACGCGTTTCTGAATTCAACCTTGTGTTATATTATTTGACTTTGATAAGTTATTTTTGAGGAAAAAATTCAGGGTTATTCTTCGTTGTTTGTTTAAAGACTTAAAGCCTCAATGCGGTATTAAACCATTAAAACAGTGGGTCTGCATTGCAGTCTATTTTTGCTAAATGATGCAGAGTATTGTCAAAGGAGTTAGAAAAATTTTCATTCATGATGTGAAGGCTTATTTCACCTTTTCCAAATGATTTTGGTGGTGTGGCCCAGAAATTCATCTTAAATAATCTCTAGATGATTCAATAACATACAGGAAGAAATAGGGGCTTCTCATGTGCCTCAGTGGTAAAGAATCTGCCTGCCAATGCAGATGTGGGTTTGATCTCTGGGTTGGGAAGATCCCGTAGAGAAGGAAATGGCAACCCACTCTAGTATTCTAGCCTGGGAAATACCATAGACAGAAGAGCCTGGTGGGCTACAGTCCACAGGGTCACATAAAAGTTGAACATGACTGAAGCAACTTAGCATGTACGCACACATAATATAATGGTATATTATAATATTATACTGTAGTATAATATTTAACACTGCATAATCTGGATAAACATGGTAGCTGATCAGGGTATATTTGAAACTAATTCTCAAAAAATTATATTTTAGTTTTTGACTCCAATTGTTGCTCTTTTTGTTCAGGTTTATTATATTCTTTTTGGGGGTAGTTTGAGCTCATTTATGTATTTTCTTTCTCCATTTCTAATTTTATTCAAATCTAAATACTAAATATTTTCTCTCCGTAGACGACTGCATTGTACTAGGAACTATATCCACATGCATTTATTTGTGTCTTTCATGCTGAGAGCTGCGAGCATCTTTGTCAAGGACAGAGTGGTCCATGCTCACATAGGAGTAAAGGAGCTGCAGTCCCTGATATTGCAGGATGACCTACAAAGCTCCATAGAAGTGCCTGCTGTGGACAAATCACAATATGTAAGTGTTTTCCTCATGACCGCTTACCTGGCTCACCACTTCTAAAAGTAAAAGCAAAACCTACCTGCAAAACTAGAAGGTTGGGATTTAAAAACCCAGGGGATTTAGTTCCTTTATTAGAGACCCAAAGACTTGTTCCCATGTATGATTCCATAGTACTTGATTTTGCTCTTAGATAGCCTAGTGTTATTAAGTATGTAGAATTACCCAGTCATTCAGTTAATGGAAAGCATTATCACCTTGAAGTGGTATATCTGGAAATTAGGTAGAGTAGACTGATTTCTTGATGGTATGAATTAATGCCATAGTTATCTTTGTCTTTTTCCCTGTAATTCACTGTCGTCTCTACTGATTCTAATTCTGCATTGGCTTTGTGACTTGTTTAAAATGAAGGATGAAGTGGGTGTGATGGTATGCCAGTTGAAGGTAGACTTCTATGAGTGAATCTAGTCAAGATTACCTGAGCTTCTCCCAGATCAGTAGAATCACCTAGCCAATCCATAGATTCATAAGACACATTAAATGTTTAGTGTTGTAAGCCATTTAACTTTTGGAGTATAACAAAGTCCAGAATAAAATAAATTCATGGTAGAATGATTGATAAATTTCTTCTTTATTCTTCTCTGTACTTTCCTAATTTTCTCTGATGATCAAGTATTCTTTTTTGAATAAATTGAGGAAAGGTGATTTCTTGTTACTTCTAAAGGAAAAAAAAAACACCTTATTTTGAAAATAAAATCAAGCCAGCAGTCTTAAAAATCCTATATTTAAATAGCATTGTTCTGTCCTCTTTCAAAAGTCTTGGCTTCCCCATGTATAAGAGACATTAGATTCTAAAAAAGAAATGGAGGAACTGCTTTTTAGTGGTCTAATGTTGGAAACAGTATGATTAGGAGTTCTAATATGGTGCCATGTTGGTTTATTTGTAACAGATTGGGTGCAAGATGGCTGTTGTGATGTTTATTTACTTCTTGGCTACAAACTACTATTGGATTTTGGTGGAAGGTCTCTATCTGCATAGTTTAATCTTTGTGGCATTCTTTTCGGACACCAAGTACCTGTGGGGCTTCACCTTGATAGGCTGGGGTAAGGCATTTCTGTCTCCTTTTCTTTTCAAGTGGATTATGGATTTCAGGGCTTTGTGTCATGCCTGTCATCAGCATTCTTTCAGCTCTTTTCCTGAAATAATCTCTCCCCACCCCATCTTTATCTTTCCTTTCTCTTTAATTATTTATTGAGGAAAATCATTAAAATCAAGTCTATGATTCTCCCAGTGGTAACAAACTTTTCACGTTTAACTTAGGGTTACTGTTCTTAGACCAGATTCTTGAGAGGATTCTTTGGGGGAAATACCTTGTTTGCCTTACACATTTAGAACTGCTGTGCTCATCATGCCTTATGCCAGTGTCTTGATTTAACCGTAATTCCATTCTACAAATTTTGATTTTTAAATTTCTAATCCATAATGATGCATCTTTGATTTATAATTCTAGATCATATGATGAGAATGACAGAAAGGAATTTATAGAACCATCTTGGCTGTATTTAACACTACAAATTACAAGCTAATTATGTAGACTTACCATGTCTTTTGGAAGGAAATAGTTAGAATTACTTTTGGCATAAGTAATTAAAAAAAAAAAAAAGATTCAACTCACATTCCAAAATGCCTTTTCAGTCCTAGAGGGATTACTGAACCAGGCACTAACTCAATGTGATATGGAGAAAGAATGTTGTTTGTTTGTTATAGTTTAAGAGAAATTAAAACTCATATGTGGTTAAAATTAAGAAGTCTCAAGATTAACAATTGTTATTTTAATTTGTAAATGATCAGGTGGTCAGCAGAGGGAAAAAATTAACTAAGTGGCTCAAGATTAAATTTGAAGGTTTTTTTTCCCCCTCCAAAATAAGAAAGTTTTTTTGCCTGTTTTGCCTTAACATTGTCTTAACATTTAAAAATGTAAAGTAAGGGATATTGAATTTCCTGTTAGTTAATAACCTTGAAGAAGACAAAGGGTCAATTTACTGTTACTCTTTATTTATTATGAAATACTAATTGTGAAACAAATTTTATTTCTGAAAACAGTTTGGTTTTAAGCTGTCCCTTATCTTTGACTACCAGTTACTAAAGAAAAAAAAGATACATTTAATATCTTGGGGGGGGGGTACGTTGATAATTTTCTCAAGTTTTTGGTAGTTTGTCTTCAAATCAAAATTATGTCTGTGTACTCACATCATTAGTAGAAGTTTATAAAGTTGTTGATAGAAAATTCAACAGTGACTTTGTCTGAGTTTGATTTTATGTTTTGGCTTGCTATGACACTGGTCACACTAGTAATTAATAAACTTGTTTTTTCTTTATGAATTGGTGTGATAGTCAGCTGCTCAGTCCCCTATCAACTCTTATTTGGGCTGTATCACTCAGTCTGTCGCTTCATAAAGTCAGGGGTTTGTCTCACTGAAACCCAGGAAGTGTTAGTGGCTCTAGTTGTGTCCAGCTCTTTGCAACCCTATGAACTGTAGCCCACCAGGCTGCTCTGTTCACGGGATTTTCAAGAATACTGGAGTGGGTTGCCATTCCCTTTTCCAGAGAATCTTTCCGACCCAGGGATTAAACCCAAGTCTCTAGCTTGTCCTACATTGCAGGCAGATTCTTTACCATATGAGCCACCAGGGAAGCTCTGAAACCCAGGAAACTAGTTTTCAAATCTTTCTATGAAAAATTAAAAAAAAAAAGCAGTTAGGATTCCAGTGAGCTTTTATACAGGTCTTAGTTTCTTACCTTCCTTTACAACTTGTGTTAATTTCCCCAGAAACATTTTGGCATAGGAGTGACAACTACAGAAGATAACCATCACAACTTGAAATCGTCATTTCGTTGAATGGTTTAATAACATGCATGAAAGCAAGTAGGATTTACATGAAAGCTCACTTTTATAAATCATATTACATGCAATATTATGCTCACTTAATTAACCACAATTTAAAACAGTAACAACTAATCTTTTTCTATGTTGTATATTATGTCTCTAGTACTTATTTATCTTATTTCTGGAAGTTTATACCTTTTGTTGTACTTATTACTGGAAGTTTGTACTTTTGACTGAGCCCTCTGGTGGCTCAGATGGTAAAGCATCTGCCTGCAATGTGGGAGACCCAGGTTTGATCCCTGGGTCAGTAAGATCCCCTGGAGAAGGAAATGGCAACCCACTCCAGTACTCTTGCCTGGAAAATTCCATGGACTGAGGAGCCTGGTAGGCTGCAGTCCATGAGGTCACGAAGAGTCAGATACGACTGAGCGACTTCGCTTTCTTTTCTTTCTTTTCTTTTCTTAAATATAGAATTACATGCAATTTTAAAATGTGCAGTTGGAGCCAAGAATAAAGTGCCTTATTTATGAGAACACTGAGGCAGGGATAGGAAAAATTAAGGCTATGATTGGTTGAAAGAATAGAAACATAGTTATCATTAGACTTTGCTTTTGCTTCTCTGTACAGATTTGTTTTGTGATAAAGATGTACAAAAACAGTCATTTTAAATATCAGTCTTCAATTTACAAAGGCAGATACAGCATATGTTCCTCTTTAGATGGTAATTTCCTTCCCGGCCAATTTATTATTAAGAACCAGCAAAATCAATGTAAATAAATGCAGCTCCACACATCAGTACAGTGTGAGCAGTAAAGTGCTGAGTGTTTACCTACCGAGTGAGTGAAGTGAAGTCACTCAGTTGTGTCAGACTCTACAACCCTGTGGACTGTAGTCTACCAGGCTCCTCCATCCATGGGACTCTCCAGGCAAGAATATTGGAGTGGGTTGCCATTTCCTTCTCCAGGGCATCTTCCCGACCCAGGGATCAAACCTGGGTCTCCCACATTGCAGGCAGATGCTTTAACCTCTGAGCCACCAGGGAAGCCCATTTACCTACTTTAGGGAGCCTAAAGTTATAATGTACAAGATAGAAAAAAAGGTTTCAATCTTGCTTCTTTATCCTTATTGAATGTGGTAATTTACCTCTGTATTAGCAGCCATTCTTAATTTTCACCTATCAGATGAGATGCCAGAATGTATGTATTATCATATAAAAGCACTTAACTTTTGGGCTTCCTTAGTAGCTCAGCTGGTAAAGAATCTGCCTGCAATGCAGGAGATCCTGGTTCAATTCCTGGGTTGGGAAGATCCCCTGGAGGAGGGCATGGCAACCCACTCTAGTATTCTTGCCTGGAGAATCCCCATGGGCAGAGGAGCCTGGTGGGCTACAGTCCATGGGGTCTCAAAGAGTCAGACACAGCTAAGCACAGCAAAGCACACTGAGCTTCTCCAGTGGCTCAGATGGTAAAGAATCTGCCTGCAGTGCAGGAGATTGGGGGTTCAATCCCTGGTCACAAACATTCCCTGGAGAAGGGAATGGCAGTTTATGCCAGTATTCTTGCCTGGAAGAGTTCCATGGACAGAGAAGCCTGGCAGGCTACAGTCCATGGGGTCCCAAAGAGTAGGATGTGACTGAGGGACTAACACTTTCACTTTCATTTTGACAAAAATTTCCTAAAACATAGAATTTGAGCAGATTTTTTAAAAGAGGGAGTTATACAAAAACAATAAATAAAACTGGAATATAGAGTTATAAAATTAAATAGCCACACAGGCAGACTGAGGTTAAATTCAACTAGATCACTAAGAAAACCAAAGAAATTCCCTACTGTAGGATATTACCTTATTTTAATTTTTCTGAAATTTTTAATCTACATCTATTTTTATGTTCCTTTGCTTAGAAAAGATATCTGAAAAATTACAAATGTGTTTTTTAAAAGGTAAAAAATATTGTGTTAAAAGTGTTCTGAGTTAAATTTTTTTCTCTCTTTGTAAGGTACTTCCTGTGGCCTCTCTTTCCTATTTTTAAAACTTCTTTCTAAAAGGCCATATATCCATTAAATCCTTTGATCTTCTATTGCAGAGTTCTATAAAAGTATGGTTTGTGTTTTTTTCGTGATGTCAGAGTTTAACTGAATATAGCATGAACTGAACAGTCCATCTTTACTGGAAGCAAAGACTCATAGAAAGTCAGTATAATTAATAGATTTGATGTTGGAAGCTCATAGGTGATTATCATTTATGAAAGACAAATATGTCATGCTCAAATCATCAAGCTAACATAGCCCCATTCTCTGGTAAGTTTTCAGTACCTGCAAATGCTTCTGTCTGGAGCCAATATGAACAAAAAGGAAGAGGATAAACTGATCAAAACATCCTAATTTTGTAACTTTCAGTGTAGCCTCTCTATGCCTTCCACCTTTAGAAGAGAAAATTCGAATTTTTAAAAATAATAGCCTTCCTGTCACTTCTCATGAGTCCCTCTTTGTTGCTTCACGCCTCTCAGAAAGCATGCGGCTGTTGGAGTGGCAAGAGGTAAAGTTACATGCACAGACCACTGCCTGCCTTTGACTTCAGGAACTTCAGTCCCCTCCTTACATAGCTTAACCTTATACCCCTCAAATGAAAATAGGGCCAATCTTCTTCTTCAGACTTTTGGGAACAAATAACATCAATGTACCAGCTCTCTTCTCAAAAGGACAAGATGAAAATTAAGTGGAATTTTCTTGTTCACATAGTAACATTTTTCATGTCCAATTTTTCTCTCACCTTTTAATAGTATATTTTTATGTGATGAGTATAAGAAAAAGATACCTTAATCCTGAAACAAATATTGTCTCTGAATCCTTTTCTGATTGCAGGGTTCCCAGCGGCTTTTGTGACAGTCTGGGCTGTGGCACGAGCAACTCTGGCTGATGCAAGGTGGGTGAAAAGGAAGAGGTAAAGCAAGAGCCTCAGATTTTCTCAAGGCTGGCTTCCTGCTTGGAGTTCGCACTTGCTGCTGTTCTTGATGGCATTGCCCTTTAGGGATTACCCTGTAGCCTCTCATATATTACCAGTCAGCTATCCATTCCAGAGTCATGGGACAGAAGGACTCACAGACCCAGTTGGGATGCTTGAACCCCATGGATGTCGTGCACACAGGTGAAAGGACTGCACTAACTGAGTCCTGGTTTAGGCAATATTCATATCTCCTTTCTCTTACTCTCCGCCACATCAGCATTCCCCACTGATGGTGTCGTTACAAGGCCCAGAAATAAGGTTACAGCAAGGAGACCCACAGACAGAAGGTGCCCTGGGCCAGGGACACACACTTGCTGTCTCAGAGAGATGTAAGGGCAAGTTTACGTGGCCATGGCTCTAACGTGCCATGTAGCCTACTCAGCAGTCCTAGGTTTTATTTGCATTCTTTGGGCAAAGTTTATGTGGCCGTGAGTTCCACCTGTTGGTGCTTAATTAAGACATCAAGAATATCAAGGACTTCCTGTGTATCAAGGGATACTTTGTGTCTTATATATTTGGTGAACTGGATATTTAGTGCTCAGTTGCCCTAAATATCTGGTACCTGTGCTTAACACACAGGTGTTCTACTTACTACTTACATATATGTGATGTCAAGTGTAGGTTTAATCCACCTCTTTGTTTTCTTGTCTTGCATAGCATAGGTAAATATATTAAAATGATAAACAAGTGCACATTAGAAGTGGAATCCATCCTAGAGAATCACTAGCCTCCCAGTTGCCTGTTTCTCTTTTGATGCTACATGACGCATGGATGCTGAAACAT
Source organism: Bubalus bubalis (assembly GCF_019923935.1). Lineage (NCBI taxonomy): Eukaryota > Metazoa > Chordata > Mammalia > Artiodactyla > Bovidae > Bubalus > Bubalus bubalis. The sequence continues at coordinate 148,896,835 of NC_059158.1, forward strand.
TCATTGCTTCATGTTATTTCTATTTTTAGTGATGATGAGTCAAAGAAAGGAAAGGAGAACATAGAGAAGTATTCAGTCCCTGCTCTTTGCTTTCACTGTCAAACTTATTGCTTGGACTGAATGTATCTCCCCCAAATTCATATGTGGGAAACCCCAACCCCCAATGTGGCTGTATTTGGAGATCGTACCCTTAAGAAGGTAATTAAGGTTAAATGAAGTCCTGAGGGTAGGGTTCTGATATAACAGGATTAGTGTCTTTGTGAGAAGAGAAACCAGAGGGTGCCTTCTCTCTCTGCGTGTACATAAAGTAAACGTCTTATGAACACACAGCAAGATGATGTCATGGATACTGGTTAGTGGTTAGGTAACAGGGTGATGTTTTGGGAATCTTGATTACCAGTCTTCTGGTTTTAACCAGCCTGGGGTCTACATGCTTGTAGTCAGCATGTAGTCAGCATCCTCCACTGGGCTGGTGCTTAATTTCTGCAGAACAGTGCAAAGTTATGCATTAGATCATTATCTATATTACTTTAGCAAAACTAGGAGTCCCACAACTCTGTCATTCATGTTGTTACTACTTTTCTTGCTTGACTGCTTTTCCTTTGTTTCTCCACTTTCTCACTTTCCTAATTAGTAACTGAGTCTGCTCTTCGAAACTTGGGGAAGCCCTTGAAGACTGTCGACTAAAAAATATAGTCACAACCTGAAAGTAGAATTATTTTGTTTGGTGTGCATGTTTAGGACTCAGAGCCTGGGAGACAGTATCTCTGTAGCTCTGAGAAAACTGCTCCAAGGAGGCAGGAGGGGGGAGTTAGGCTATATACAAGCTTGCATCAAAGGGAGTAAGCAGTCTGAACATCAAACATTAGATATCAAGTTAAGGAATTTAGCGTTCTGTGTATAGGAAGATGCAAGCCTCTGGGCTCACTGAATTCATTCTTTTCATATGCAGCTCAGCTCTCTGGTGCCAAATCCTATTTCCTTGTTCAACTTTAGGAGTGGTAGATGGCTGTTTCTTGCATTCCTTCCCCTAGTTCCTCAGCAATTACCTTGGCGAGGGGGGTGGGGGGAGTGGCAGCATCCGTTGGATCACAGTTTTGGGAGCCCTCATTCACATTTGGAGGCCAGAAATTGCTGAAGGCTGTGACATTTCTTGTTTATTGATATGGCAGGAGATATTTTCATTTCACAAGGCTAAAGCTTTTTCCCAAATAAGAAGTGGGAATGTGGAGGGGCTTGTACACAGAAGGATCCTGCAGGGTTTCATTTTTACTTACCTTTATCTCTTTTTGCTATTTGGATTTGCTGACACTTGGGGGTTAATGAGGGCTTCCCAGGTGGCGCTAGTGGAAAAGAACCAGCCTGCCAAATGCAGGAGACCTGGGGTTTGATCCCTGGGTTGGAAAGATCCCCTGGAGAAGGAAATGGCAGTCTACTCCAATATTCTTGCCTGGCAAATTGCATGAACAGAAGAGCCTGGCAGGGTACAGTCCATGGGGTCACAAAGAGTTGGACATGACTGAAGTGACTTAACACACACATGGGGGTTAATGTTATCTACATTGTTATCATTATTGTTATAGTTACACAGCAATATTGGAAATCTCAAAGAAAACCTGCAGCCTTGCTGTTTGATTTCTTGAATGAGAGAGGGAGGTTGAGTCAGTAAAGAGGTACTAAATAATGCTAAATAATTTTACCCTGAGATATGTAACCAAATCACTCAGATTTGGAATTTTAGAGAAGGTAGAACCAAAAGCATTGTTTGGTCCAATCCTCTCTTGTGAGAGATGAATAGAATGAGACCTGACTGCCTATACACATCCTGGAGCACTTTGACTCATTCATCCATTCCGTAGCTCTTCCAGGCCTTGAGCATGGAAAGAAAGCAAATATATTCATAGTGCATTATATATTGAATTAAATAGGTAGTTTCCTTAGTTATCTTGCACTTTTTCTTAAAAATTATAAACTAGGTATTAAGTTATTAATAATCATAATTCTTTTGCTGAACAAATAGGAAATATGAGTTTATTATTTTGAGAAAAAATCCATTAGGTACATGATACTTGCAAAACTACAACTGATGCTAAATATTGCTCTAAAACAGACGAATTAATGTGAAAATATTAACTATAAGTTAGATCATATGACTCCTCTGCATAGCACATTTATTCCTACCTTACCTTAGATTAAAATCTTGAATTCTGTAGCGCTCTGATCTGAGTGTGATAATTGGGTTAAGAGGTCATTTTACATTTATTTTGCATAGAAAATAAAACTGTGTTACCACATTCATGGCATAATTTCATAATTGCCTGATTTGATTTCTCATGAACTTCAGCTTGTCTAAGATAAAAAGATTTTTGGGTTTTCTTGAGTGTCATCTGACCTATGTATAGTGTCATGTCACAAAGTTCAGGTCGAGAGAACAGACTGGGAGCATCTCCAAAGGCCAGATGGGGTCCTGGTTCATGTCTCTTACACTTGAGATTTATCTTTTTCTGATCTGGACTTTCAAAGCTAGAACTCTTATTTTCTCTGTATCTTGGACATTTAGAAATAAGCAGATAAGACCCAGTTTTAGACGGTACTTTTGAATATACAAAAAGTTTCTTCCAGTTCTAAAGTTCTAGTGAAGTGTTGAGTAACATAGGGTAAGATAACTGAGTCCTGTAGTTTGTTGTTGTTCGGTCACTCAGTCATGTCCGGCACCTTGCGACTGCAGCATGCCAGGCTTCTCTGTCTTTCACCATCTCCCAGGGCTTGCTCAAACTCATATCCATTGAGTTGGTGATGCCATCCAACCATCTTGTTCTTTGTTGTCCCCTTCTCCTCCTGCCTTCAATCTTTCCCAGCATCAAGGTCTTTTCCAGAGTCAGCTCTTCACATCAATTAGGTAGGTGGCCAAAGTATTGGAGGTTCAGTTTCAGCATCAATCCTTCCAATGAATATTCAGGGTTGATTTCCTTTAGGAAATTTCCTGCCGTTTAGATTGGACAAATGACTTAAAGAGTGAATAATTTTCTCTTTCTTTTTAACTTACAAAAGCAAAAACACCTTATGAGATACCTTATTACTGTCTCCCTGCTCACTCAAAGGAGATAAGAGATGCCAGTAGGAACATTAAGGCTTGCAGTGAAAAGGACCAAGAAATGTTATACTCTGTCATTTCTGGGAAATCTGCTTGGCTTTGAGGTTACTTCACTTCCTCTTCTCTTATCAGAGTGTGAGTGTTGGAGATAATACAGTATTCCAATACTGGGTCCTTCTGGGACAATACTATTGTCTCTTCTGGGAGACAGTACATTTCCTGCTCCCAGCTTGGCTGAAGGACCTACTTTCCTGTCTATGCTCTACTATTCAAGACTACTGTGTTTTATGCTCTACCATTCAGAGTTACATATTTACTGACATTTACTCCTGCATTTCCTAGGGTGTTAAAATTTATTTAAAAAAATCTGAACAGAGGGTAATTTCTTGGCCACGTTGATAAACACAGTGTGAGCTGGGTCATTGAATAATTAATGATAAACAAGAATCAACAGCATTTCCTTTAAAAAAAAAATCTGAAACCCCGGTTGCCTCTTATCAAAGGGCAAATTTAAAACTTTGACATTGAAAATGATCAAAGTCAAGTTTTTCTTGTTTTTAGAAGTAGCTGATTTGACCTACTTCCAGGTAGGAGTATTTTGTAGAGCTGATGTTGTAGCCACGCATTCCAGGAAACAAACTCACTCAGAAGGACAATGCAGATAGTGCAGTGCAGTTTATTACACCGGCGGGCCCAAGGCAGAGTCTCCTCTTAGCCAAGGACCCCGACCAGTCCTTGTGAAAACCTTATATACCCTGAACAAAGGGAAAGAAAGATACAGTCAAAGATAACCCGTGATTCATATGCCTTAGGCCTAGGTAGTTAACAGTGGACAATTATCAATAGGCCTGTGGTCATACCCCAATAAGCATAATAAAATTTATGATTCTATTCGGTTACACAGATAATTAGGGTATTCTTTTAGGAGACGAGAGTCTAGGTATGAGCCCTGGGGCTCTTCCATCTCGGGTGGGTGGGGTTCTGGTTTTCCAGTTGGTATGTTGTTTCCATAGATACTGGGCATATAGCTCAAAGTCCAGTCAGGCCCAAGATGGAGTTGTGCTTTCAAGATAAAGCCTGTTCTGTTTTCTCCGTCACTGAAATTGTGTGATTGAATTCCAGTGTGTTAGGAGACACCACAATGAAATGTCATTGTGGCAAAGAGAAAGAGGATTATAAAGGTATTACCAAATGTCAAAGCTGAAAAGAGAATTTATGAAATCCAAGAGTCTCATAGCTAGTGAATCAGTGTTCAATTTATATTTTCACAACATGTGCCACTTTCCTTACAGTAGGAAGCCTTTTTAGGGTTGTGTGATAGATGTTTTGCATGATTCCGTAACACTATATTTTTCTTGTCTGGCTGAACAATGTGGAATTGCAGATAATACTGGGCAGTGTTCAACACTGTGTAAACAAGTAACGTATGCAAGTTACTTGTGTAAACAAGTAACGTATGTTTGATGTCCATTCTGACTCAGTCTTCAAGCCCATTGATTTTGCTGATTTCAGTGTGGTTGGATCAGAATTACACTTTGGTGTAGGAGTTTGGTCGATTTAGCTATGGTACCTCCTTCCAATGAAATGCTGGGCTACTGAGCTCTCTCAATACTGACATGGAAAGAAATTAAAGTTATGCTACAACAAGGAAAAGGCAAGTTACAGAACAGAGTGTACATTGCATTTTTGTAAGATGGGGAAAATAAGATTATAGTATCTGTATGTGTTTGTTTATGCACAACAAAATACTGAAAGCATGCACAATAAAGTAATAAAAGATATTAACCTGTAAGCAGAAGGGCAAGGTCGGATATAGACAGGAAGATGGGGAGGGCTGAAATGTCTCAATGTCTGTCTTTTTATATAGGTTGATTTTTGAAATGAGAATATATTCAGTTCAGTTCAGTTCGGTCGCTCAGTCATGTCCGACTCTTTGCGACCCCATGAATCGCAGCACGCCAGGCCTCCCTGTCCATCACCAACTCCCGGAGTTCACTCAGACTCATGTCCATCGAGTCAGTGATGCCATCCAGCCATCTCATCCTCTGTCGTCCCCTTCTCCTCCTGCCCCCAATCCCTCCCAGCATCAGAGTCTTTTCCAGTGAGTCAACTCTTCGCATGAGGTGGCCAAAGTACTGGAGTTTCAGCTTTAGCATCATTCCTTCCAAAGAAATCCCAGGGCTGATCTCCTTCAGAATGGACTGAGAATGTATTGCTTACATAAAAATTAAAATTTTTGTTATTATATGTGTGCTGAAAATGTTTTACTTTCAAGAAATAGTTGAAATAGCTTTTTATTATCCATAATTTGTTAATTAATTTATTATTTTTAATTTATTTTTTATATATTTTATTTTATTTTTTAACTTTACAATATTTTATTGGTTTTGCCATATATCAGAATGAATCCAATTAATTTAAAAGTAACTTCTTAATATAAGTTTATCATCTAGAATAAAAAAATTATCATTATATCACTAAAATTTCTTCATAAGATTTTATTTACTAATGCTACAATCAATGTTAGGTCTAAGGAGAGAGAAACTGAAGGCTTTATGTATCTTTAATTTTAAAAAACTGTTTAAAGTGTTATGTTAAAGTTTCAAGTGGAACTAGTTTTTCTTAACTCTGTTGCATTTATTCTAGTGTAAGACCTTTACCACAAACCAGATTGGGTGAAGTTCAACTTACTTTGAATTCAGTTAATTCAAAACATGTTTATTGGCTACCTAAATCCTGTGTATGTTCTGGGCACTTATAACAGAAAACAAAAACAACAGCAATCCCTACCTATCTAAACTTAAATTCTAGTTGGAGTGAGCAGGAAGCAGAAAATAAGTATAGCAAATAGATAAATTATATACTGGTGGCTTGGACGGTAAAGAATTTGCTTGCAATGCAGGAGACCCAGGTTCAACTCCTGTGTCAGGAAGATCCAAGATCCTTGGAAAAGGGAATGCCAACCCACTCCAGTATTCTTGCATGGAGAATTCCATGGACAGAGGAACCTGGTGATCTACACAGTTCATAGGGTTGCAAAGAGTCAGACACGACTGAACAACTAATGCATTTTTATTAATACTATTAAAAAAACTCTTAAAAAAAGAAGACAAAAGTCATGATGTTATGCAAATATGAAATGACTACCTGTCAGAGATTTTTTGACTCACTGATTAGTTAGCTAACCAATAAGCTTAGCTTAGTAACCAGTAAGCTAACTGGTTCAAAGGAGAAATAAAAGAATTGCATGTTTATATTTAGTACTGTGAACGCTGAAATGATTTTACAAATAAATGTAAAAACTGGTCAATATTCACAGATCACTAGTCACTTACATTTCACCAAACAGCTAATTTTCCTTTCTAGGGATAAAAATCATTTGTATTCAGTTTTCTTCTACATTCCTATTAACAAGGATCATTTGCATTATTGTTAGTTTTATGTTGCATGTCTGTGGATAAGAATGCATTAATGTCAGTGTCTTATAGCCAATGGAGTAAATTCTGAAAATGGGAGGACTTTATCGACTATTAAACTCTGTTTAACTGTTATGGCTCATTCCAGTGATAACAAAAGTAAAGAATCAATGGTACCACATTTAGAAGACTAATTTTATGTAGCTCTGGAAACATAGCCACTTGACTCTTACTATAAAAATAATACACCACTATTTATAATACTTATCCCCAAAGGGTAGCTAATAGTATAGAAAGCAGGACTCACTACATTTTTTCCCCACTGGGAGTTTTAGGAGCTTTTTTTTTTTTTTTTTTGGTCTACTTGTTTCTTAATCAAAATCCTGGGTATGGAGTTTTTGGTAAAACTTAAAATGCTACTTAATTCTTATTTGCTTTGCCAGTCTATTCATGGAAGTTCTTTTTAATGTCTCAGATGCTGGGAACTTAGTGCTGGAGACATCAAGTGGATTTACCAAGCCCCAATATTAGCAGCTATCGGGGTAAGTTTAAAAGCCTGTATAGTTTTAAAAAAAGAAAAACAAGATGGATAATTAAACTGCTGCTAAAATCCAGAGAAAATCTGTTGGTCACTTTGTTTATAAAAGTTCAGGAAACCTCACATTATATAGTAGCTGTTGAGAAAGTCTGGGTTGGGAATCCTTATTCCTTATTCCTGGATCCTTATTCCTGGCTGACACTGAGATCCATGAAGAAAGCACACACCCTCCCTTTAATCTGCTAGCACACAGGAAAAATTCTGGGACTTCAAAATATCTATGAACTTTTGCAGGTTCAAGCAGTTGGGAGGTCCTTAAACTCTTCCTTTTTTCAGCCATTATTTTACAATGTTCTGATCACCTGGTAATGGGTCAGGAGGAGAGGTCAAGATGGAATAGCAAGAGAACAGGAATTATCAAGAGGGAAATATGGGAGTATGATTTATTATAAAGCATTGCCTAAAGCTTTTATTTGACATACTTTCCAAAAGGAGTTAAGAGAATTCCACACTGATGTGTAGCCTCTAATAGGTACTAAGAAAAAGACTAGAGTTGGCAATCATATTGCATGGGACCTTATCTGCCTGTAATATTTCAAGTGTCTATTACAGTTGATTTTTATCTGAAGGTTTGTCATTTGTTTACAGATTTTGTGTGTGTCAGTTGCTCAGTTGTGTCCGACTCTTCGTGACCCTATGAACTGTAGCCTGCCAGGCTCCTCTGTCCATGGGGATTCTCCAGGCAAGAATACTGGAGTGGGTTGCCATGCCCTCCTTCAGGGTATCTTCCCAACCCAGGGATTAAACCTGCATCTCTTACATCTCTTGCATTGACAGGCAGGTTCTTTACCCACTAAGCCACCTTACTCACATCACCAATGTGGATGAGAAGTTTATATGCTGAGTTTTCTAGATTGCAATGTGAAACAGTTAAGTTAGGTGATTATGACTGAGGAAGTTAAAAGCCGTTCAGTTGTATTCGACTCTGTGACCCCATGGACTGTAGCCCACCAGGCTCCTCTGTCCAAGGGATTTTACAAGTGAGAATGTTGCAGAAACCAATAATCAAGAAACCAAGCACTACACTCGGAGAGTTGGAGAACACATGTTTATTATGCTGGTGGGCCCAAAGGAGAGTTAACACTCTAAGCTCTGAGCCCCGAACAAAGGGGTTACAGAGTTTTTATGGACAGACTATAGTGGGCAACACTAGCTGTTAATAGGCTGATTTAAACTAAGGGGTTTCGAGTGTGGGAACAGCAGTCAAGATGGGGAGGGGAATGCCTGACCTTTACACGGACAGGCATGATTAAGCAGGTTTACAGGGGCTGGGCATTTGCAAACAGTAGGACAAGGGTGAGTGAGATAAGCTCCAGTTCCTAGTATTGTAAGTTCCCACTTTCTGAGACTACGTGACCTATGTGATCCAGACTTTGCAAGGAGCAAGCTGAGTTACAGAGGCAGAAGGAGCAGGAGGTTATGTAAAATGTTAACTTTTCCTCTTCAAGAATACTGGAGTGGGTTGCCATTCCCTTCTCTAAGGGATCTTCCTGACCAGGGATCGAACCTGTGTCTCCTGCCACTGTCTCCTGCATTGGCAGGTGGATTCTTTACCACTAGCGCCACCTGGGAAGCCCCTAGGTGATTACAGAGATTCTGAAAGATTCATCATTGGTGAAAGGGAACCAGAAATGATGGTACAGTCAATAAATTTTGAAGGAGACTTGAGTGGGATGTCATTTTCATCTTCTAGAACTAAAATTCTACAAATAAAAAATTCTTAAATCTTTTTCCCATATTAGAACATCCATTTAATTTCAAAAATCAGATTTTTTTCTATTCACCTGAAGCTACCTTTTTGTTTCTTTATTACAATTCAGGGTTATCTCAATTCCTTTTAAGGTTTCCTCATTTTATGGTAGAAACAGCCTGTATGGGAAGAGATGCTCCTAGAGCCCAGGTCTCAGCTCCTGGAGTTCAGTGCTCCTTCCTCTGAGCTCTTCTGAAGCCTGAAAAATGATGCTAATAATAACAACATACATAGCCAAGAGCTTACCACCACTGGGCACTGTTTTATACACTTTATTTACATTGATCACATTGATTTACATTGATCTAATCCTACCAATAACTCTAAATGAGGAAACTGCCCAAGGTCGCTCAGCTAGTAAGTGGTGGAGCTCGGATTTGAACATCAGGGCCAGCGTCCCTACCCAGTGAGCTCCGTACACTTATGATAAGAGCCAGCATTCTTGATAGTTCAGAGAAGACCCTGTCATTGATGCCCACACTCCTTTATGTGCTCTGCCTTTGCCTCGTTTCCCTTTCAGTTCCTTGAACTTTTCCATGTTTGTCCTTCTCAGGACTGTTCTTCATTTTGCACTATACTCCCGGAAGGCTGGGAGATGCTGCCTCCTACTCCTCACTTTAAATGTCGCCTCTCCATTGTGGCCTCCCTGATGCTCTCCATCTAAATTCGTTCACCTGTTATAACCCGAGGGCTTACCTGGTGGCTCAGTGGTAAAGAATCTGCCTATGATGTAGGAGACCTGGGTTCAATCCCTGGGTCGGGAAGATCCTCTGGAGGAGGGCATGGCAACCCACTCCAGTACTCTTGCCTGGAGAATACCATGGACAGAGGAGCCTGGCAGGCTGCAGTCCATAGGGTTGCACAGAGTTGGACGTGACTGAAGCGATTTAGCAGCAGCAGTATTATATCCCACAGAGCCTGGTGAGGTTTTTCCTCTTCAAGATCATCATCTAGTATAATGCTTTGGATTATTTGTTGAATGCCTTTCTTGCCCACTAAACTGCAAGGTTTGTGTGAATAAGAACCATATTTTTCTCTATGTCTATATTCTAATGTTCAGCAATTTACCTGAAATGGAGTGGCCACTCCATAAACACTTGCTGAAAAAATAAAACTTGTGTACAGAGTAAATAATCTGCAGAAACAGTAAGAAGTAAGAAGTGAAATAAGAGCACAAAGCCAGTATAATTGCAGAACTTTTGAGTTTATTTCACACAATCTTTTTATTTTCTTAAAAAGGAAACTAAAGTCCACACACATAAAGGTCACACAGCCGATGTGACAAATCCAAGACTATAACCTGCATTTTTGGACCATGTTTTTTTTTCACTTACATTTCCAAAGCATGTGAAATTTTTTTCCTCAAAATTATTGGGAAATAGTCTTTTTATTTTTATGGCTGCATTTATAGTTTTTTATATGTTAAATTCAGGATAAAATTTTGTTTTTTAGTCTTGCATTGCATATAGTATGAATGAGAATTTATAGTTTCTGACTTAAAGTCATATCAAGAGAATTGAATTTTAGAGATAATTACAGGCTTAAGTACAAGTTTGGAAGAAACCGCTTGATTTTGGACTCATGAAATCTAAAACTGTTGTTATTCAGTTGCTCAGTTGTGTCCAACTCTTTGTGACCCCATGGACTGCAGCATGCAAGGCTTCCCTGTCCTTCACCATCTCCCAGAGTTTGCTCAAACTCTTGTCCATTGAGTCGGTAATGTAATCCAACCATCTCATCCTTTGTCATCCCCTTCTTCTCCTGCCTTCGATCTTTCCCAGAATCAGGGTCTTTTCTAATAAGTCAGCTCTTCACATCAGGTGGCTAAAGTGGAACTTCAGCTTCAGCACCAGTTCTTCCAAAGAATATTCAGGACTGATTTCCTTTAGGATTGACTGGATTGATCTCCTTGCAGTCCAAGGGACACTCAAGAGTCTTCTCCAACACTGCAGTTCAAAAGCATCAGTTCTTTGGTGCTCAGCCTTCTTTATGGTCCAACTTTCACATTTGTACATGCCTACTGGAAAAACCATAATTTGACTAGATAGACCTTTGTTGGCAAAGTAATGTCTCTGATTTTTAATATGCTGTCTAGGTTTGTCATAGCTTTTCTTCCAAGGATTAAAGTTCTAAAACTGTAGCACTGTGGTTTTCTGTGTTTTGTTCATATGTGGTACAATTATGTTTGAAAGTAGTAATTTTCATTCTGAAATAAATGTCTCTAATAACTAATTATTCACTTGCAGCATTTTGATGTTGACTCAAAGATGATTTAAAAAATTTTCTACATAGCATTAAAATATGAGAGGAATATTTCCTAATCAACAGCAGGACTTGGAGCATTGTCTTGGTGGCTGGCCTCCCAGAGCAGTCTTAGAAGGAACAGGATGCTTGGCCTGCAGGGCAGGAGAAGCCACAGGTGGGGCAGCACCATCTAGAAGTGGTCAAGGTGAAGTTGGCAGATGTGATAAATCCTGACCCAGCAGGGCACCGCCTCCCAAGACATGAGGACCTACATTGTCACTGGTGCTAACCAGGAGAGAGTCTGTAATAGCTGAAAGGAAATAAAACCACAGACAAATACAGATTGCAAACTGAACAGAGTTGCTCTTGAGCATTTACAAGTTGGTGTTGAAGATGCCAGTGATATGGGGTGGAGAGAGGTTTGGTCCTCATCATATCTTGAATTTATAGGTTCAGTTCAGTTCAGTTCAAGTGCTCAGTCGTGTCCAACTTTTTACACCCCATGAATCGCAGCACGCCAGGCCTCCCTGTCTATCACCAACTCCCGGAGTTCACTCAGACTCATGTCCCTCGAGTCCATGATGCCATCCAGCCATCTCATCCTCTGTTGTCCCCTTCTCCTCCTGCCCCCAATCCCTCCCAGCATCAGAGGCTTTTCCAATGAGTCAACTCTTCGCATGAGGTGGCCAAAGTACTGGAGTTTCAGCTTCAGCATCATTCCCTCCAAAGAAATCCCAGGGCTGATCTCCTTCAGAATGGACTGGTTGGATCTCCTTGCAGTCCAAGGGACTCTCAAGAGTCTTCTCCAACACCACAGTTCAAAAGCATCAATTCTTTGGCACTCAGCCTTCTTCACAGTCCAACTCTCACATCCATACATGACCACAGGAAAAACCATAGCCTTGACTAGACCGACCTTTGTTGGCAAAGTAATGTCTCTGCTTTTGAATATGCTATCTAGGTTGGTCATAACTTTCTTTCCAAGGAGTAAGTGTCTTTTAATTTCATGGCTGCAATCACCATCTGCAGTGATTTTGGAGCTCAAAAAAATAAATTCTGACACTGTTTCCACTGTTTCCCCATCTATTTGCCATGAAGTGATGGGAAGGGAAAAGGAAAACAGAAACTCTTTGGTATTTGTTTTTGCTTGTTTCCTTCATCCTGTGTTAGTTGACTTCATCCCTTCATCCTCATATTCATCATCCTCTAATATGTGATCAAAAGGTCTTTTGAGTCCTTGCTCAATTTCATTTTAACAAAAAGTCTTTTCTTTTGTCCCTTGACTGAGTTAAATGTCTTCAGTTCAGTTCAGTTCAGTTCAATCTCTCAGTCATGTCCGACTCTTTGCGACCCCATGAATCGCAGCACGCCAGGCCTCCCTGTCCATCACCAACTCCCAGAGTTTACCCAAACTCATGTCCATTGAGTCCGTGATGCCATCCAGCCATCTCATCCTCTGTTGTCCCCTTCTCCTCCTGCCCCCAATCCCTCCCAGCATCAGAGTCTTTTCTAATGAGTCAACTCTTCGCATGAGGTGGCCAAAGTACTGGAGTTTCAGCTTCAGCATCAGTCCTTCCAATGAACACCCAGGACTCATCTCCGTTAAGATGGACTGGTTGAATCTACTTTCTATTTATTTGATGAATGAATATTTTAGGGTCTTTTTTGCTTCAGGTTTTATCACAAAACCTTTTCTTCCTTAACCCTCAAACAGCTTTGAAACTGGGATTTTCATTATTCTTAGTTTGAGTCCAAGAGCAGTTATGTAACTATTAATAGCTTAGGTTTAAAACATTTACCAGTTCTAACTGTTGCTTAGAAACTATTGTTACTTTGCTAACAAAGGTCTGTCTAGTCAAGGCTATGGTTTTTCCTGTGGTCATGTATAGATGTGAGAGTTGGACTGTGAAGAAGGCTGAGTGCCAAAGAATTGATGCTTTTGAACTGTGGTATTGGAGAAGACTCTTGAGAGTCCCTTGGACTGCAAGGAGATCCAGGGTTATTGTTACCATCTTTCTAAATTCCATATATATGTGTTAGTATACTGTATTGGTGTTTTTCTTTCTGGGTTACTTCACTCCGTATAATAGGCTCCAGTTTCATCCGCCTCATTAGAACTGATTCAAATGTATTCTTTTTAATGGCTGAGTAATACTCCATTGTGTATATGTACCACAGCTTTCTTATCCATTCGTCTGCTGATGGACATCTAGGTTGCTTCCATGTCCTGGCTATTATAAACAGTACTGCAATGAACATTGGGGTACACGTGTCTCTTTCCCTTCTGGTTTCCTCAGTGTGTATGCCCAGCAGTGGGATTGCTGGATCATAAGGCAGTTCTATTTCCAGTTTTCTAAGGAATCTCCACACTGTTCTCCATAGTGGCTGTACTAGTCTGCATTCCCACCAACAGTGTAAGAGGGTTCCCTTTTCTCCACACCCTCTCCAGCATTTATTGCTTGTAGACTTTTGGATCGCAGCCATTCTGACTGGTGTGAAATGGTACCTCATAGTGGTTTTGATTTGCATTTCTCTGATAATGAGTGATGTTGAGCATCTTTTCATGTGTTTGTTAGCCATCTGTATGTCTTCTTTGTAGAAATGTCTATTTAGCTCTTTGGCCCATTTTTTGATTGGGTCATTTATTTTTCTGGAGTTGAGCTGCAGGAGTTGCTTGTATATTTTTGAGATTAGTTGTTTGTCAGTTGCTTCATTTGCTATTATTTTCTCCCATTCTGAAGGCTGTCTTTTCACCTTGCTTATAGTTTCCTTTGTTGTGCAGAAGCTTTTAAGTTTAATTAGGTCCCATTTGTTTATTTTTGCTTTTATTTCCAATATTCTGGGAGGTGGGTCATAGAGGATCCTGCTGAGATGTATGTCGGAGAGTGTTTTGCCTATGTTCTCTAGGAGTTTTATAGTTTCTGATCTTACGTTTAGATCTTTAATCCATTTTGAGTTTATTTTTGTGTATGGTGTTAGAAAGTGTTCTAGTTTCATTCTTTTACAAGTGGTTGACCAGATTTCCCAGCACCACTTGTTAAAGAGATTGTCTTTAATCCATTGTATATTCTTGCCTCCTTTGTCAAAGATAAGGTGTCCATATGTGCGTGGATTAATCTCTGGGCTTTCTATTTTGTTCCATTGATCTATATTTCTGTCTTTGTGCCAGTACCATACTGTCTTGATGACTGTGGCTTTGTAGTAGAGCCTGAAGTCAGGCAGGTTGATTCCTCCAGTTCTGTTCTTCTTTCTCAGGATTGCTTTGGCTATTCGAGGTTTTTTGTATTTCCATACAAATTGTGAAATTATTTGTTCTAGCTCTGTGAAGAATGCTGTTGGTAGCTTGATAGGGATTGCATTGAATCTATAAATTGCTTTGGGTAGTATACTCATTTTCACTATATTGATTCTTCCAATCCATGAACATGATATATTTCTCCATCTATTAGTGTCCTTTTTGATTTCTTTCACCAGTGTTTTATAGTTTTCTATATATAGGTCTTTAGTTTCTTTAGGTAGATATATTCCTAAGTATTTTATTCTTTCCGTTGCAATGGTGAATGGAATTGTTTCCTTAATTTCTCTTTCTGTTTTCTCATTATTAGTGTATAGGAATGCAAGGGATTTCTCGGTGTTGATTTTATATCCTGCAACTTTACTATAATCATTGATTAGTTCTAGTAATTTTCTGGTGGAGTCTTTAGGGTTTTATATGTAAAGGATCATGTCATCTGCAAACAGTGAGAGTTTTACTTCTTCTTTTCCAATTTGGATTCCTTTTATTTCTTTTTCTGCTCTGATTGCTGTGGCCAAAACTTCCAAAACTATGTTGAATAGTAATGGTGAAAGTGGGCACCCCTGTCTTGTTCCTGACTTTAGAGGAAATGCTTTCAATTTTTTCACCATTGAGGATAATGTTTGCTGTGGGTTTGTCATATATAGCTTTTATTATGTTGAGGTATGTTCCTTCTATTTCTGCTTTCTGGAGAGTTTTTATCATAAATGGATGTTGAATTTTGTCAAAGGCTTTCTCTGCATCTATTGAGATAATCATATGGTTTTTATTTTTCAATTTGTTGCAAGGAGATCCAACCAGTCCATTCTGAAGGAGATCAGCCCTGGGATTTCTTTGGAGGGAATGATGCTAAAGCTGAAACTCCAGTACTTTGGCCACCTCATATGAAGAGTTGACTCATTGGAAAAGACTCTGCTGGGAGGGATTGGGGGCAGGAGGAAAAGGGGACGACAGAAGATGAGATGGTTGGATGGCATCACTGACTCAATGGACATGCGTTTGAGTGAGCTCCAGGAGTTGCTGATGGACAGGGAGGCCTGGCGTGCTGTGATTCATGGGATCACAAAGAGTTGGACACGACTGAACGACTGAACTGGACTGAACTGATACATTTATAAAGTGCTGACTGCTGCTGCTGCTGCTAAGTCGCTTCAGTTGTGTCTGACTCTGTGTGACGCCATAGACGGCAGCCCACCAGGCTCGTCTGTCCCTGGGATTCTCCAGGCAAGAACACTGGAGTGGGTTGCCGTTTCCTTTTCCAATGCAGAAAAGTGAAAAGTGAAAGTGAAGCTGCTCAGTCGTGGCTGACTCTTAGCGACCCCATGGACTGCAGCCTACCAGACTCCTCCATCCATGGGATTTTCCAGGCAAGAGGACTCAAATTCAGGCAATACATTATACTCACAGAGCCCACAGATTTCTGTTCGTGGTAATTGAATTTAAGCTCAGCCAGTGTTTACCAGATTGAGAGCACATACCCTGGTACATAGAGGACTGACTAAGTAGTACATGCAATATTATTAAGTAATGTTGGGTCATGTATTGAGAATGTTGGTCCTTCTCCAACTCTTCCTAGCATATCTCAGAGACAGTCTCATTTTGGTACTGGTCTTTAATACTCTTCTATTATGTGTGATATCTTCCTCTGGGGGATGGAGATGGGGGACAGACAACCCAGTCTACATAAAATTTCACATGACTTGTTCCCATTGTATTTATTTTTACAGTTGCCACTTGCTTATAGCAGCTTCTACTGGATTTCCATTTATGGTAATGATATGAAATATAAATGTTTAAACTTTAATAAAAGTAGATTGAAGAAGGATATCAAGTAAATGATAGTGGATGAGTAACACTGATATAGCAAAATCATGGTGGTGGCACTCTAAGCCACTTGGAAAATGCTGAACTAGACAAATTCCCTTGACAATTAAATTTGAAGTGGCTGCAAAAGACATGACAAGTGTAATCAGTAGTTGTGGAAGACTAGCTGTGTTTCATGTGATCAAGAATTTTAAAAATATAAAAGGACAGGTCATGTTTTTTGTGGCTGGCTGGATGGGTGCATTTGTGGAAAATGCAGGAGAGTAGACTGAAAGTGGAGAGAGGTTGATTCATGATTGGCCTTGTATTCTATGCTAAAAGGACACTGGAATTTTCCTTAAAATTGTGATGAGACTTTGGAAGATTTTAAGCAGGTTAGTGATCAGATTAGATTTGGGCTTTGACCTAACGGGGATGGTGTCTAGGCACAGGATGCTCCTAACCCTGGAGATAACTGCAGAGGAAGTCTGCTCACTGCAAGCTCCCTCCATAAAGAAGGATGGGCTGAGTCAAGCAACCTCAGTATTCTTCCCACGTTCACTCATCATATGCTTTAGTCCATCACCTCCAGGGCTGGAGAGAGTAAAGGGGGTGGGGAGAGCAGAAGTGCACATCAGTTGAGCTGCCTCCCCTGGAAGGAAAGATCAAGAACAGGGGTTAAATGAACTAGTCTGGAGGTATGGACATCTGTTTAAGAGAACTATTAGCTATTCACTTTTAAGTACATAATTCTATCCGATTAACTCTCACATCAATTATGATATTTTGAAGGTCCTCAGATTTCTCTATGAGAGGTCATTTTCTTCATGTAGGTTTCCAAAGAAAGATACAAGCATTAAAGAATTATGTTAAAATTGGAACAACCATAAACAGTGTTAAACTAAGGTGGGCAGCAAAGGGACATCAGTGCTTCAGTAGCTGGTGACCATGAGCAGGGTGACAGCAATCCGAGGCTTTTTCTTCTTCTGACAGGAGTCAGTCCCATCTCCTCCATGCACATAAATCCATTCCTTTGGAGGCATCACAAACTCTCAAAATATTTTTCTGTACAATGTTTTGCTTCATCTTAGCAGAACCAAAATGTAAAGGCAATAAGAGCTATTTAAAGAACCAAGAAAAGGTAAGTGTCATTGATAAAAATTATTACTGATTTAGTTACTATTTAATAATACATCTTTTATACTTGGGAGCTTCCCAGGTGGCTCCGTGGTAAAGAATCTGCCTGCCAATACTGGAGACACAGGAAATGCAGGTTCAGTCTCTGGGTCTGAAAGATCTCCTCGAGTAGGAAATGGCAAACCGCAGCAGTATTCTTGCCTGGAAAATCCCATGGACAGAAGAACCTGTGGACTATAGTCCATGGAATTGCAAAGAGTCAGATATGACTGAGCACACATGCAATACAGCTTTTATACTTATCGGGTATAAATTTCTTTGAGTTACTTTTCTTATGGTATGTACATCTAAGTAATGTGGGAAGGGTGAAATAGAAAATCCAAAATTCAGTCTGAAAGCAACCCAAAACTTTTATTAAAGAGACTGAAATGTGAAATAAGGGCCAGTCATTTGCTGAGATACTAGAATTTATATACTTGTTTTTCTACAAGCAGTAGTTTATTTCCTGGTAACACCCCCAAAATAATCCATAAAATAAAAAAATGTACATGTTGGAAAGCATTTTGGGGATCTCTTGCCTGATAATAATCTGTCAACACTATTTCAGAGATTTTGATCTTTAAATAATCCTACAGAAAATTGATAACTGTGAGAGCGTATAGTTTGGTTTATATATGTTGATGGATTTTAGGAAATTACAGGGCAACAGTTCCTTCCTTCCTTTCTTCCTTCCTTCCATCCCCCTCTCTCTCTCCCCTCTCCTCCCCTCTTTCTTTCTGTTATTGGTATATTTGCTTGTTTTTAGATGTCTGTCATGGATTACAGCACCATTGTGTACCCAAGCTAAGGACTAATCTCTGGTCAACAAGTAGTTTGTGATATTTGTAATGGGCTTGCTCATCCTATGAGTAATGATCTAATTTGAATGACTAAGTAGTGGCTCTTGAAGAGACTGCATGCTATTTAGAGTGCATTAAATGGAGAGGCTCCAGACTTTGATTTTTTTCTTATACATGTTTTGTTCATGTACCTGTGAAAGGATATTTCAGGGAATGCCAGCAAATGGAATAAGATGGTACTTTTACTAATTCCTTTAAGAAAAATTTTACAGTGATGAGTTAAAAAAAAAAATACCCAGTGCACTTTATGAAATATAAAAAGAAGGGGACAAGCAGAGTACAAGCACTTCAGCTGCTGTTGAGTCAGTGATTCATTTCTGCCCAGTGGTTATTAAAGAAAGCTCAGTGATGAAGAACAAGAGGGGAGGGTGAGAGGAATGACTGATAAGGAAGGAATTTAAAGTAAAGTGAATGAAATTTAATTTCTAATCTTTGATGGAGTTGCAAATACAAAATTGTTTTTTTTTTCCCTAGAGGAAAATCTCTGCTCCATAATCCCTTTCCTCTTCTAAATAAGTCAAATATAGAACTTGAAGTGAAATTAAAGCTCAAGCATTTACCCATAAGTTACAAATTGAATTCCAACTGATAAGAATTGAGTTAAATACTTTATCATCATGCCTGTTAT
The DNA here is from genome assembly GCF_019923935.1 of Bubalus bubalis. Lineage (NCBI taxonomy): Eukaryota > Metazoa > Chordata > Mammalia > Artiodactyla > Bovidae > Bubalus > Bubalus bubalis. Next base: position 148,915,699 of record NC_059158.1, read on the forward strand.
AATCAAATGATAATAATTGATACAGATTAAGTTTATTATCTATCATTAAATGTTCAATATTTAGAACTGATGTACATATAAACAAAGCAGACACATTTCCTATGTTCATGATACTGAAAAAGAAACCAATATATTGGGTGAGATGTGATGTGTTCAGAGGATCTCTGAGGACAGCTAATACATAGCATCCCTCTTTGCTGCTCAGATTCCAAGCAAGTCGAGGTATAAAACAAAGGAGGAGAGAGAGAACCAAAGCAAAATCCTTAGAGCTGCTGGAGTCTGGGGTGATCTTCCATCTGTCGGTGCAGTGGGCCTGTTGAAGAAGCCCGTAATTAGGCAGCATCTGCCCACTCAGGCACAGGATGTTGAGATGCTGAGATGCTGCAGAACAAGTCTGCTCACTGCAAGCTGCCAAAGTAAAGAAGGATGAGTTGAATTAAACAGATATAGTATTCTTCCTGCATTCACTCATCAAATACTTTAGTCCATCTTCTCCAGGGATGGAGACAGTAAGGTGGAGTGGGGAGAACAGAAGTGCACATCATTTGAGCTATCTTCCCTGGAAGGAAAGAGAACCCTCCCCATTACATATCCAAAGACACTGATGAAAATTTTAAGTGTAAATAGATAGCTTTACAGATTCTTTACTCAGACAGTGAAGAATCTGCCTGCAATGCAGGAGACCAGGGTTTGATCCCTGGGTCAGGAATATCCCCTGGAGAAGGAAATGACAGCCCACTCCAGTAATCTTGCCTGGAGAACCCCATGGACAGAGAAGTCAGATGGGCTACAGTCCATGGGGTTACAAACAGTTGGACAGGACTGAGTGACTAATGGTTTCAGTTTCACATATCTTTAGAGATGTTTTAAAACAGTGGACTTTCTTGTACATAAATTTTGACTTCTTTCTCTACTAAAATCTTTTGTGATAGACATTTAGAGGTGAAAATTCTACTCTGAAGTGAATGTGCTAATTTACCTCAATATAAGCAGGGTTTAGAGAGTGCACATTTCATTCACTCATTTAACAAATCTTGGTTAAGACCAAGAACACTGCAGATGCTGTGTGAGCAATGGGGATGAGATGGTGGGAAAACAGATACCAGTTTCTCCTTAAACTTAACCATAGTGGGTTAGTGCATGCAAGTGAGTCATGTCTGACTCTTTGTGACCCCATGGACTGTAGCCCGCCTGACTCCTCTGTCCATGGAATTTTCTAGGCAAGAATACTGGAGTGGGTTGCTATATCCTTCTCCAGGGGATCTTCCCGAGCCAGAGACTAAACCTGCCTTGCCTGTGTCTCCTGCACTGGCAGGCAGATTCTTTACCACTGCACTACCTGAGAAGCCCATGGGGGTGAGATAAGATTTAAACGTGACAAGTGCTAGGGTGGGACTGGGGTGTCAGGAATAGCTTTTGAGAAAAAGTGACATTCAGGCTAAAGCCTGAGAATGAGCTGTCCTAGTAACGATGAGAGAGCAGAGGGAGTGGGAGAATGATTCTGGCAAAGGTGATCCAAGGAGCAGTCTTTGAGATGGCCTATGGAACCACCAGTTTCATGGCTGAAATTTTGAATTTGAAATTCATCTGTGGTTCACTTTGAATAAATCTTTAAAACCATAATTGAGAGAGAATCTAATGTTTATATTTGCATTATTTTAAAGCCACATTTCCATAAAATGTATTCTGTGTGCTACTGGCTTATTCTGTGTGCTACAGGACTTCTGTGGTGGCTCAGTCAATAAAGAGTCTGTCTGCAATGCAGGAGACCCAGGTTCAATCCCAGGGTCGGGAAGATCCCGTGGAGAAGGACATAGCAACCCACTTCAGTATTCTTGCCTGGGAAATCCCTCCAAGGAATGCTTTTGTTGAATTCCTTGGAGTTCTTTTTTGGGCTTCCCTGAGAGCTCAGTTGCTTTTGAACTGTGGTGTTGGAGAAGATTCTTGAGAGTCCCTTGGACTGCAAGGAGATCCAACCAGTCCATCCTAAAGGAGATCAGTCCTGGGTGTTCATTGGAAGGACTGATGCTGAAGCTGAAACTCCTATACTTTGGCCACCTCATGCGAAGAGTTGACTCATTGGAAAAGACCCTGATGCTGGGAGGGATTGGGAGCAGGAGGAGAAGGGGACAACAGAGGATGAGATGGCTGGATGGCATCACCAACTCGATGGACATGAGTTTGGGTAAACTCTGGGAGTTGGTGATGGACAGGGAGGCCTGGCGTGCTGCAATTCTTGGGGTCGCAAAGAGTCAGACACGACTGAGAGACTGAACTGAACTGAGAGCTCAGTTGGTAAAGGATCCACCTGCAATGCAGAAGACCCCTGTTCGATTCCTGAGTGGGGAAGATCCGATGGAGAAGGGATAGGCTACCCACTCCAGTATTCTGGCCTGAAGAATTCCATGGACTATAGTCCACAGGTGGCAAAGAGTTGGACACAACTGAGCCACTTTCACTTTCTTTCACTGGCTTATTAATGACATTAAGCAAAATTTTCCCTTCAAGAAGGTTACTTGAGATATGCAAGGATCCTCTAAGTGATTTTTCTCTCTCTAAATTATATTTCTTTCTTTTTTTTTATTTTTTAACTTTACAATATTGTATTGGTTTTGCCATATATCAAAATGAATCCTCCACAGGTATACATGTGTTCCCCAACCTGAACCCTCCTCCCTCCTCCCTCCCCATACCATCCCTCTGGGTCGTCCCAGTGCACCAGCCCCAAGCATCCAGTATCGTGCATTGAACCTGGACTGGCAACTTGTTTCATACATGATATTTTACATGTTTCAAAGCCTCCCTGTCCATCACCAACTCCCAGAGTTTACCCAAACTCATGTCCATCGAGTTGGTGATGCCATCCAGCCATCTCATCCTCTGTCGTCCCCTTCTCCTCCTGCTCCCAATCCCTCCCAGCATCAGGGTCTTTTCCAATGAGTCAACTCTTCGCATGAGGTGGCCAAAGTATAGGAGTTTCAGCTTCAGCATCAGTCCTTCCAAAGAACACCCAGGACTGATCTCCTTTAGGATGGACTGGTTGGATCTCCTTGCAGTCCAAGGGACTCTCAAGAATCTTCTCCAACACCACAGTTCAAAAGCAACTAAGCTCTCAGGGAAGCCCAAAAGAGAACTCCCTCTGGGTCGTCCCAGTACACCAGCCCCAAGCATATATTTCTTTATATAAAAGAAATTTTAAAATCTCCCCAGAATGTGTTGTTATTTTTCATTCCATTTCCCAATATATAGTGTCATTTTTCCTTCTGTAGGCTCAAATCTTTCTCTAGAGCAGGATTTTTTCTTTTTATGTCTTTATTGATTTGTTCTATTTATCGTTTTCTTCCAAAAGAAATAATCTTCATAATGACTTTCAATTCTGTGCCCTCCATGTAGACATCTATCCTTCATCACAAAAGTCTTTGTTCTTCATTCCTCCATTTGGGAAGATTCTTCAAGTGTCTTCTAAATTGCTAAATCCATTTTCCTTCTCTGTTAGACCTAATGTTTGTGTTTCTAATATTGATTTTAAAACCTGGTTATAGCAGAGGAGAAAAGGAAAGATATACCCATTTGAATGCAGAATTCCAAAGAATAGCAAGGAGAGATAAGGAAGCCTTCCTCAGTGATCAATGCAAAGAAATAGAGGAAAACAATAGGATGGGAAAGATTAGAGATCTCTTAAAGAAACTTAGAGATACCACTGGAACATTTCATGCAAAGATGGGCTCAATAAAGGACAGAAATGGTATGGACCTAACAGAAGCAGAAGATGTTAAGAAGAGGTGACAAGAATACATGGAAGAACTCTACAAAAAAGATCTTCATGAACCAGATAATCATGATGGTGTGATCACTCACCTAGAGCCAGATATCTTGGAATGTGAAGCCAAGTGGGCCTTAGGAAGCATCACTATGAACAAAGCTAGTGGAGGTGATGGAATTCCAGTTGAGCTATTTCAAATCCTAAAAGATGATGGTGTGGAAGTGCTGCACTCAATATGCCAACAAATTTGGAAAACTCAGCAGTGGCCGCACTACTGGAAAAGGTCAGTTTTCATTCCAATCCCCAAGAAAGGCAATGCCAAAGAATGTTCAAAGTACTGCACAATTATACTCATCTCACACATTAGTAAAGTAATGCTCAAAATTCTCCAAGCCAGGCTTCAGCAATACATGAACCTTGAACAGATGTTCAAGCTGGTTTTAGAAAAGGGAGAGAAACCAGAGATCAAATTGCCAACATCCACTGGATCATCGAAAAAGGAAAAGAGTTCCAGAAAAACATCTATTTCTGCTTCATTGACTATGCCAAAGCCTTTGACTGTGTGGATCACAATAAACTGTGGAAAATTCTAAAAGAGATAGGAATACCAGACCACCTGATCTGCCTCTTGAGAAATCTATATGCAGGTCAGGCAGCAACAGTTAGAACTGGACATGAAACAATGGACTGGTTCCAAATAGGAAAAGGAGTACATCAAGGCTGTATATTGTCACCCTGCTTATTTATTTAGGGGATACACCAGGCTCTTTATCCACAAACATTACTCATTAAACCTTGTAACAGTGTAAAAAAAAATGCAGCAAACTCCCAAAAACTTGACTAAAGAAGACACCCACCAATCAGTCCATCAATTTGATAGCAAAAATGACAATCAAGTGGATTATGGAAAGAATTAAGAAAAACTAAGATTAAGAGAACTTGCTGCCTTAAAAGACAGGTAAACAAAATACACAGATGCATGCGCACATGCACATACACTCATTTAACAGTTGAATGAAATTAAAAAATTATTATAAATAATTTAGGAAAGTGTAGTATATAAGTAATATATGCAGAGTACATCATGAGAAATGCTGGGCTGGATGAAGCACAAGCTGGAATCAAGATTGCTGGGAGAAATATCAATAACCTCAGATATGCAGATGACACCATGCTTATGGCAGAAAGTGAAGAAGAACTGAAGAGCTTCTTGATGAAAGTGGAAGAGGAGAGTGAAAACGTTGGCTTAAAGCTCAACATTCAGAAAAGTAAGATCATGCCATAACTTCATGGGAAATAGATGGGGAAACAGTGGAAACAGTGGCTGACTTTATTTTGGGGGGGCTCCAAAATCACTGCAGATGGTGATTGCAGCCACGAAATGAAAAGATGCTTACTCCTTGGAAGGAAAGTTATGACCAACCTAGACAGCATATTAAAAAACAGAGACATTACTTTGCCAACAAAGGTCCATCTAGTCAAGGCTATGGTTTTTCCTGTGGTCATGTATGGATGTGAGAGTTGGACTATAAAGAAAGCTGAGCGCAGAAGAATTGATGCTTTTGAACTGTGGTGTTGGAGAAGACTCTTGAGAGTCCCTTGTACTATAAGGAGATCCAATCAGTCCATCCTAAAGCAGATCAGTCCTGGGTGTTCATTGAAAGGACTGATGCTGAAGCTGAAACTCCAATACTTTGGCCACTTGATGGGAAGAGCTGACTCATCTGAAAAGACCCTGATGCTGGGAAAGATTGAAGGCAGGAGGAAAAGGGGATGACAGAGGATGAGATGGTTGAATGGCATCACCAACTCAGTGGACATGAGTTCGGGTACGCCCCAAGAGTTGGTGATGGACAGGGAGGCCTGGCCTGCTTCATTCCACGAGGTCGCAAAGAGTTGGACACAACTGAGCAACTGAACTGAACTGGTAAGTTAGATTCTTTCCAATCTTTTCTTAATTCATTCTGCTCTTTAAAAAATTTCTGTATTTCAGTCCACTATTAACTCTCTTTTATGGGCATTTTGTGCAGTGGTTAAGAGTCCATTCTATACATCTGGGCTGCATGGGTTTCATTCAGTTCAGTTTAGTTCAGTCGCTCAGTTGTGTCCGACTCTTTGCGACCCCATGAATCACAGCACGCCAGGCCTCCCTGTCCATCACCAACTCCCGGAGTTGACTCAGACTCATGTCCATCGAGTCAGTGATGCCATCCAGCCATCTCATCCTCTGTTGTCCCCTTCTCCTGCCCCCCATCCCTCCCAGCATCAGAGTCTTTTCTAAAGAGTCAACTCTTCGCATGAGGTGGCCAAAGTATTGGAGTTTCAGCTTTAGCATCATTCCTTCCAAAGAATACCCAGGACTGATCTCCTTTAGAATGGACTGGTTGGATCTCCTTGTAGTCCAATGGACTCTCAAGAATCTTCTCCAACACCACAGTTCAAAAGCATCAGTTCCTCGGCGCTCAGCTTTCTTCTCAGTCCAACTCTCACATCCATACATGACTACTGGAAAAACCATAGCCTTGACTAGATGGACCTTTGTTGGCAAAGTAATGTCTCTGCTTTTGAATATGCTATCTAGGTTGGTCATAACTTTCCCTCCAAGGAGTAAGCATCTTTTAATTTCATGGCTGCAGTCACCATCTGCAGTGATTTTGGAGCCCCAAAAATAAAGTCTGACACTGTTTCCACTGTTTCCCATCTATTTCCCATGAAGTGATGGGACTGGATGCCATGATCTTAGTTTTCTGAATGTTGAGCTTTAAGCCAACTTTTGCATTAGGGATCTGCAACTTGCCGGCTGTGTGACCATACCTAATTTGTGTAAGCTGTGACTCAGATTCCTCACCTGCAAAATGGGAAGAATAATGTGCCTGTTTCATAGAGCTGTTGTGAAGACTGTCAATTCACCTGAAATACTTAGAATAGTAAGTAGTCAATAACTCAATTTCTGATTAACCTATAGTCTATACTTTATAATTTTTTTAATTTCATTCAGCTGTTAAATGAGTGTATGTGCATGTGTGTGTGCATCTGTGTATTTTGTTTACCTGTTTTTTAAGGCAGCAAGTTCTCTTAATCTTAGTTTTTCTTAATTTTTTCCATAATCTACTTGATTGTCATTTTAGCTATCAAATTGATGGACTGATTGGTGGGTGTCTTCTTTAATCAAGGTTTTGGGAATTTGCTTCATTTTTTTTTTACACTGTTACAAAGTTTAATGAATAATGTTTGTGGATAAAGAGCCTGGTGTATCCACTAAATGGATATCAGTTTCCTTTCAGTTCAGTTCTGTTCAGTTCATTCGCTCAGTCATGTCCGACTCTTTGCAACCTCATGTACTTCAGCATGCCAGGCTTCCCTGTCCATCACCAACTCCTGGAGTTTACCCAAACTAATGTCCACTGAGTCAGTGATGCCATCCAACCATCCTCATCCTCTGTCATCCCCTTTTCCTCCTGCCCTCAATCTTTCCCAGCATCAGGGTCTTTTCAAATGAGTCAGCTCTTTGCATCAGGTGGCCAAAGTTCCCTTTCACTGTCAATGAATACAAGATCACCTACAGTTTAAATCAGTTTTGTCCAGATTATTATTTTATCAGAGTGAAAGACAGACAAAGACCGAGTTGTTGAGCATATTACTTCATCTATCTTTAGGTCTATCATAGTGCCAGCCACTCAGAAGAGACTTAAAAATGTGCATTGCACTGTGCTTAAGTACATCATATGCTTTATTTATGGAATGTTGCTCTAACATTTATTTTCTTATTTTTTAAATTAATTTTAAAATTTTAATTGGAGGCTAATTAATTACTTTACTATATTGCAATGGTTTTTGCATGAATCAGCCATGGGTGTACACATGTCTCCCATCCTGCACCCCCCTCCCACCTTCCTCCCCACCCCATCCCTCTGGATTGTCCCAGTGCACCAGCTTTGAGTGCCCTGTTTCATGCATCAAACTTGGACTGGTCATCTATTTCACATATGGTAATGTACATGTTTCAATGCTATTCTCATATATCCCACCCTCGCCTTCTCCCTCAGAGTCCAAAAGTCTTTTCTTTATATCCATGTCTGTTTTGCTGTCTTGAATATAGGGTCATTGTTACCATCTTTCTAAATTCCATATATATGTGATAATATACTATATTGGTGTTTTTCTTTCTGGCTTACTTCACTTTGTATAATAAGCTCCACTTTCATCCACCTCATTAGAACTAATTCAAATGTATTCTTTTTAATAGCTGAGTAATATTCCATTGTGTATATGTACCACAACTTTCTTATCCATTCATCTACTGATGGACATCTAGGTTGCTTCTATGTCCTAGCTATTGTGAACAGTGCTTCATTGAACACTGGGGTACACATGTCTCTTTCAATTCTGGTTTCCTCAATATATATGCCCAGCAGGGAGGTTGCTGGGTCATATGGCAGTTCTATTTTCAGTTTTTTAAGGAATCTCCACACTGTTCTCCATAGTGTCTGTACTAGTTTCCATTCCCACCAACAGTGTAAGAGGGTTCCCTATTCTCCACATCCTCTCCAGCATTTAATGTTTGTAGATATCAGCCATTTTTGATAGCAGCCATTCTGACTGGTGTAAGATGGTACATCATTGTGGTTTTGATATGCATTTCTGTGATAGTGAGTGATGCTGAACATTTTTTCGTGTGTTTGTTAGCCATTTGTATGTCTTCTTTGGAGAAATGTCTGTTTAGTTCTTTGGTCTATTTTTTGATTGGGTTATTTTTCTGGTATTGAGCGGCATGAGCTGTTTGTATATTTTTCAGATTAATTCTTCATTAGTTGCTTCATTTGCTATTATTTTCTCCCACTCTGAGGGCTGTCTTTTCACCTTGCTTATAGTTTCCTTCATTGTACAAAAGCTTTTAAGTTTAATTAGGTCCCATTTGTTTATTTTTGCTTTCATTTCATTACTCTGGGAGGTGGGTCATTGCTGTGATTTATGTCAGAGTGTTTTGCCTATGTTTTTCTCTAGGAGTTTTATAGTTTCTGGTCTTATATTTAGATCTTTAATCCATTTTGAGTTTATTTTTGTGTATGGTGTTAGAAAGTGTTCTAGTTTCATTCTTTTACAGGTGGTTGACCAGTTTTCCCTAAAGAGATTATCTTTTCTCCACTGTATATTTTTGCCTCCTTTATCAAAAATAAGGTGTCCATAGGTACATGGATTTATCTCTGGGCTTTCTATTTTGTTCCATTGATCTATATTTCTGTCTTTGTGCCAGTACCATACTGTCTTGGTGACTGTAGCTTTGTAGTATAGTCTGAAGTCAGGCAGGTTGATTCCTCCAGTTCCATTCTTCTTTCTCAAGACTGTTTTGGCTATTCGAGGTTTTTTGTATTTCCATACAAATTGTGAAATTATTTGTTCTAGTTCTGTGAAAAAAACCATTGATAGCTTGATAGGGATTGCATAGAATCTATAGATTGCTTTGGGTAGTATACTCATTTTCACTATATTGGTTCTTCCAATCCATGAACATGGTATATTTCTCTATCTGTTTGTGTTGTCTTTGAATTCTTTCATCAGTGTTTTATAGTTTTCAATATATTGGTCTTTTGTTTCTTTTGGTAGATTTATTCCTAATTATTTTATTCTTTTTGTCGCAATGGTGAATGGGATTGTTTCCTTAATTTCTCTGTCTTCTCATTGTTAGTGTATAGGAATGCAAGGGATTTCTGTGTGTTAATTTTATATCCTGCAACTTTACTATATTCATTGATTAGCTGTATTAATTTTCTTGTGGTGTCTTTAGGGTTTTCTGTGTAGAGGATAATGTCATCTGCAAATAGAGTTTTACTTCTTCTTTTCCAATCTGGATTCCTTTTATGCCTTTTTCTTCTCTGATTGCTGTGGCTAAACCTTCCAAAACTATGTTGAATAGTTGTGGTGAGAGTGGGCACCCTTGTCTTGTTCCTGACTTTAGGGGAAATGCTTTCAGGTTTTTGCCATTGAGAATAATGTTTGCTGTGGGTTTATCATATATGGCTTTTATTATGTTGAGGTATGTTCCTTCTATGCCTGCTCTCTGGAGAGTTTTTATCATAAATGGGAGTTGAATTTTGTCAAAGGCTTTCTCTGCATCTAGTGAGATAATCATATGGTTATTATCTTTCAATTTGTTAATGTGGTGTATCACATTGATTGATTTGTGAATATTGGAGAATCCTTGCATCCCTGGGATAAAGCCCACTTGGTCATGATGTATGATCTTTTGGCTATGTTGTTGGATTCTGTTTGCTAGAATTTTGTTGAGGATTTTTGCATCTATGTTCATCGGTGATATTGACCTGTAGTTTTCTGTTTTTGTGGCATCTTTGGTTTTGGTATTAGGGTGATGGTCGCCTCAGAGAATGAGTTTGGAAGTTTACCTTCCTCTGCAATTTCCTGGAAGAGTTTGAGTATGATAGGTGTTAGCGCTTCTTTAAATTTTTGGTAGAATTCAGCTGTGAAGCCATCTGGTTCTGGGCTTTTATTTGTTGGAAGATTTTTGATTGCTGTTTCTATTCCATGCTTGTAATGGGTCTGTTAAGATTTTCTATTTCTTCCTGGTTCAGTTTTGGAAGGTTATACTTTTCTAAGAATTCATCCATTTCTTCCAAGTTGTCCATTTTATTGGCATATAGTTGCTGATAGTAGTCTCTTATGATCCTTTGTATTTCTGTGTTGTCTGTTGTGATTTCTCCATTTTAATTTCTAATTTTGTTGATTTGATCCCCCCCCCGCCCCCTTTTTGATGAGTCTGGCTAATGGTTTGTATATTTTATTTATCTTCTCAAAGAAACAGCTTTTAGTTTTGTTGATTTTTGCTATAGTCTCCTTTGTTTCTTTTTAGTTTGTTTCTGCCCTAATTTTTATGCTTTCTTTCCTTCTACTAACCCTGGGGTTCTTCATTTATTCTTTTTCTAGTTGCTTTAGGTGTAAAGTTATGTTATTTATTTGATTTTTCTCTTGTTTCTTGAGGTAAGCTTGTATTGCTATGAACTTTCCCCTTAGCACTTTTACTGAATCCCATAGATTTTGGGCTGTTGTGTTTTCATTTTCATTACTTTCTATGCATATTTTGATTTTCTTTTTGATTTCTTCCATGATTTGTTTGTTATTCAGAAGTGTGTTGTTTAGCCTCCATATGTTTGTATTTTTAATAGGTTTTTTTTTTTTTCCCTGTAGTTGACATCTAATCTTACTGCTTTTTGATCAGAAAAGATGCTTGGAATGATTTCCATTTTTTTTTGAATTTACCAAAGCTAGATAAATGGCTCAGGATGTGATCTATCTTGGAGAATGTTCTGTGTGCACTTGAGAAAAAGGTGAAATTCATTGTTTTGGGGTGGAATGTCCTATAGATATCAATTAGGTCTAACTGGTCCATTTTATTATTTAAAGTTTGTGTTTCCTTTCTAATTTTCTGTTTGGTTGATCTATCCATAGGTGTGAGTGGGGTATTAAAGTCTCCCACTATTATTGTGTTATTGTTAATTTCCCCTTTCATACTTGTTACTATTTGCCTTACATATTGTGGTGCTCCTATGTTGGGTGCATATATATTTATAATTGTTATATCTTCTTCTTGGATTGATCTTTTGATCATTATGTAGTGTCCTTCTTTGTCTCTTTTCACGGCCTTTATTTCAAAGTCTATTTTATCTGATATGAGTATTGCTACTCCTGCTTTCTTTTGGTCTGCATTTGCGTGAAATATCTTTTTCCAGCCCTTCACTTTCAGTCTGTATGTGTTCCTTGGTTTGAGTTGGGTCTTTTATAGACAGCATATATAGGGGTCTTGTTTTTTAAACCATTCATCCAATCTTTGTCTTTTGGTTGGGGCATTCAACCCATTTACAGTTAATGTAATTATTGATAAGTATGATCCCATTGCCATTTACTTTGTTGTTTTGGGTTCGATTTTATAAACCTTTTCTGTGTCTCCTGTCTAGAGAAGATCCTTTAGTATTTGCTAAAGAGCTGGTTTGGTGGTGCTGAATTCTCTCAGCTTTTGCTTGTCTGTAAAGCTTTTGATTTCTCCTTCATATTTGAATGAGATTCTTGCTGGGTATAGTAATCTGGGCTGTAGGTTTTTCTCCTTCATCACTTTAAGTATGTCCTGCTGTTCCCTCTGGCCTGAAGAGTTTCTATTGAAAGATCAGCTGTTATCCTTATGGGGATCCCTTTGTGTGTTATTTGTTGCTTTTCCTTTGCTGCTTTTAATATTTGTTCTTTGTGTTTGATCTTCATTAGTTTGATTAATATATGTCTTGGGGTGTTTCACCTTGGGTTTATTCTCTTTGGGACCCTCTGGGTTTCTTGGACTTGGTTGGCTATTTTCTTCCCCATTTTAGGGAAGTTTCCAACTATTATCTCCTCAAGTATTTTCTCATGCCCTTTCTTTTTGTATTCTTCTTCTAGGACTCCTATGATTTGAACGTTGGAGTGTTTAACATTGTCCCAGAGGTCTCTGAGGTTGTCCTCATTTCTTTTCATTCTTTTTTCTTTTTTCTTCTCTGCTTCATTTATTTCCACCATTCTATCTTCCACCTCACTTATCCTATCTTCTGCTTCAGTTATTCTACTGTTGGTTCCCCCCAGAGTGCTTTTGATCTCAGTTATTGCATTATTCACTATTGATTGCCTCATCTTTACTTCTATCCTTGTTAAACATTTCTTGCATCTTCTCAATCCTCTATAGTCTCTGGACTATTTATCTGTCACCCCATTTTGTTTTCAAGATTTTGGATCATCTTTACTATCATTATTTGGAATTCTTTTCCAGATAGACTCCCTGTCTCCTCTTTTGTTTGGTTTGGTGGGCATTTATCATGTTCCTTTACCTGCTGAATATTTCCCTGCCTTTTCATTTTGTTTAAATTGCTGTGTTTGGGGTGTCCTTTCTGTACCCTGAAAGTTTGTGGTTCTTCTTTATTGTAGAGCATGCTCCTTGTGGGTGTGGTTGGTCTAGTGGCTTGTCAAGGTTTCCTGGTTAGGGGAGCTTGTGTCTGTGTTCTGCTGGGTGGAGCTGGATCTCTTCTCTCTGAAGTGCAATGAAATGTCCAGTAGTGAGTTTTAGGGTGTCTATGGGTTTGGCATGGCTTTGGGCAGCATGTCTTTTAATGCTCAGGGTTGGGTTCCTCCTTTGATGGAGAATTTGCTTGGTATGTCTTGCTCTGGAACTTGTTGGCTCTTGGGTAGAGCTTGGTTTCAGTGTAGGTATGGAGGCTTTTGGATAAGCTCTTTTCTATTAATGTTACCTGGAATCAGGAGTTCTCTGATGTTCTCAAGTTTTGGAGTTAAGCCTCCTGCCTCTGGCTTTCAGTCTTATTCTTACAGTAGCCTCAAGACTTCTCCATGCATACAGCACAGATGATAAAACATCTAGGTTAATGGTGAAATAATTCTCCACAGTGAGGGACACCCAGAGAGGTTCACAGAGTTACAAGGAGAAGAAAAAAGGGAGGAAAGAGATAGAGGTGACCAGGAGGAGAAGAGGGGGAGTCAAAAAGGGAGAGAGCAATCTAGCCAGTAATCAATTCACTCTGTGTGGTGGTCCCGAGATGGTGGAAGAATAGGTCGGGGAGACCACTTTCTCCCCCACAAATTCACCATTAGATCATTTGAATGCTGAGTAACTTTGACAAAACAACTTCTGAATGCTGGAAGAGGACACCAGGCACCCAGAAATGCAGGCTGTTCTCTTCAAAAGGAGGTAGGACAAAATATAAAAGACAAAAAGAGAGACAAAAGACTTAGGGATGGAGACCCATCCTGGGGAGGAAATCGTGAAGGAGGAGAAGTTTCCAGACAGCAGGAAGCCTTCTCACAGGTGGGTCTGTGGGGAGTTTTGGAATCTCAGAGGGCAACAGAACCAGGAGGAAAAAACTCCACAGAATATGTGCCTAACCACGACTCCCAGCAGAGAAGTAGCCCAGATGCTCGTGTCTGGCACCAGCAAGTGGGGGCTGGATGGGGAGGCTCAGGCTGCATGCTTAGGACAAGGACTTGGCCTGAGTGACCTGAGGACAATCTGAGGGAGCTAATGTGAGATAGCAACCCAAACTGTGGGATAACCAGAGAGAAAAAAAGAACTTTCCCATGAAAGGCTCTAACCTAACACATAGTCTGGCCTGCTCACAGAACAAAGGATTGAGAGAATACCAAAGGAGAGCTAGCTGGCCCTATGAAGTTTGCTTTGAAAGTAGGGTCTTTTTTTTTTTTTCAAGGTAATACTAGGTTATAAAAATGAAAATTAAAGGAGTAATAAAGAACTTAAAGATAAAAAAATTAAAAATAATAGTAGTAAAAATATATCTAGGAATTTCTCTGGAGCTGTTGTGGGCAGTGTGGAGTCAGTTCAGTTTCAGATAGTTCCTTGTTCCAGCTTGTACTTGTTCTCAAGGTCTATAGGCCCCTTCCAATGCTTCAGTTCAGTTCAGTTCAGTCACTCAGTCGTGTTCGACTCTTTGTGACCCCATGGACTGCAGCATGCCAGGCCTCCCTGTCCATCAACAGCTCCTGGAGTTTACTCAACCTCATGTCCATCAAGTCGGTGATGCCATCCAACCATCTCATCCTCTGTCATCCCCTTCTCCTCCCGCCATCAATCTTTCCCAGCACCAGGGTCTTTTCAAATGAGTCAGTTCTTCACATCAGGTGCTTAGTCAATGTTAACTACAGGGTTTTAATCTATTGCACCTGTCACTTCCAGAGTGGTTCCCTCTTCTTTATTTTGGCTTCCTCTGTTTGCAAGTCTCTTTGGTGTCTAATTTCTGCCCTGACACAAGGGGGTGAAGGTGGTCACTTATTTAGGTTCACTTGTTCACTTGTGCTGTGGGGAGGGAGAAACACTACAAACAAATATTGTGGGCGTGTGTGGGAAGTGCTCGCAATGTATGGACCACACTGGGTTTGCCCCAGCTCATGGTGTGTGTGCTTTCCGGGTCTATGCTGCTCAGGCTCCAGGGTGCTCTGCAGGCATACTGTCCAAAGTACCCCTGCATTTCATGCACTTTCCAGGTCTAAGCTGCTCAGGTTTAGGTTCTCAGGTACTCTGCAAGGGCACAGACTCGGTTAGGCATGCATTTTGTGCCCTTCCTAGGTTTGAGCAGCTCAGACGACTAGGTGCTTGGCGAGTGCACTGTCCCAAGTGGGCCGTGTATCTTAATCACCTCCCCCATCCCGGCCACTCGGTTTCCCGGTGCACTGCAAGAGCACCATCTCAGGTGTGCTGTGTGAATCCTCTAGGGAGCTGATCTCAGGCTGCAATCCTCCTGGCAGGTGTCAACTATCCAGGATCCCAGGAAGATGTGGCTAGCAACTGGGAGCCTGCTCACAGTTTGGTGAAGGATGCTGGTCTCTAGGGCCAAGATTGGAGTAGCCCCTTGTTTTCTGGCTCTGGCTGTTGCATGCCTGCTTCTCTGCCACCAGCGGTGGGGAGGGACCTGTACACAGCTGGCTAGCTCTCCTTTGGTATTTGTTCAATCCTTTATTCTGTGAGCAGGCCAGGCTGCGCATTAGGTTAGAGCCTTTTGAGGGAAAATTTTCTTCTTTTTTCCCCTCTTTGGCGATCACACAGTTTGGGTTGCTGTCTCACGTTGGCTCCCTCAGATTGTCCTCAGGGCATTCAGGCCTGGTCCTTACCCTAAGGACCGATGATGAGCCCCCACCTCCTTGTCCAGCCGAGCATCTGGGCTACTTCTCTGCTGGCAGTTGTGGTTAGGTGCCTATTCTGTGTTTTTTTTTTTTTTTTCCTCCCAGTTATGTTGCCCTCTGAGACTCCAAAACTCCCCACCTGTGAGAGGGCTTCCTGCTGTTTGGAAACTTCTCTTTCACGACTCCCTCCCCAGGACAGGTTTCTGTCCCTAACTCTTTTGTCTCTCTTTCTGTCTTTTATATTTTGTCCTACCTACTTTCAAAGAGAACAGCCTGCCTTTCTAGGTGCCTGGTGTCCTCTGCCAGCATTCAGAAGTTTTGTGGAAGTTTCTCAGCATTCAAATGATCTTTTGATGAATTTGTGGGGAAGAAAATGGTCTCCCCATCCTATTCCTCCACCATCTTGGAACTGCCCCTAAGTTTGCTGCATTTACTTAGTATGGTCTACTAACTTGAGTACAGAGTCCCTGATCATGGGCATCTTAATATAAATGGAGCTAAAGATTGGCTCATCTGTAGCCGTTTGTAATTATTTATTTTCTAGGAATAGGGAATGGCAAGTGACAGTACCCAGCTAGTACTGTTTCCATGGCTCTGCCAGCTTCAGCTCCTAGCACTTGGACCTTCACACCTACACAGTATCACTTCCACCTGCATTGTATTACCAGGGAGTATAGTCTTAGGGAAGGAGGAATTAATGAAGCATGAAGTAAGTTTAGCCATTCAGAAAGTAGCACGCATATGATACACATGCAGTACCTTCTTACCTTCTTATTGAAAACGTTTCTGTAGATGTGAACCAAATATTGCAGTGGGAGAGGATAAATGAAAATCCTTAGCTCTCATGTTTTGGATCTTTTTATCCTCCTGAAAAGAAGGTATAAGATTGTGATTAAGCATGACATCAGCATCATTGTGGTGTGTGGCACTCTCTTTGCCTTTTTTCTTCAATCTACGACCAGTAAAAACATCCATAACTCAACAATGGTGCCTCTGCTCAACACAGCAGGACACCAGAGTTCCTAGGTGGCACTAGTGGTAAAAGAACCCACCTGCCAATGCAGGAGATGTAAGAGACATGGGTTTGATCACTGGGTTGGGAAGGTCCCCTGGAGGAGGCCATGGCAACCTACTCCAGTATTCTTCACTGGGAAATCCCATGGACAGAGGAGCCTGGTGGGCTATAGTCCATGGGGTCACAAAGAGTTGGACATGGCTGAAGTGATTTAGCACTTTTGCAAAGGAAGGTGGACTGGAACACATGGAGGAGGCAGAACCAGAACAGCAGAGGTGGTGCCTGTGATCCTGGAGCCCCAGCCATGGTAGCTGAGCCTGCAGCCCCAGAGAGCCTGGCAGCATCAGGGGAAGCAGAACATATGACTCCAGCCTCCCTGTCAAAGGGGTGCCCCTGGCCACAGGGATCCAGGCAGTAGTGGCAGTGGGCCTATGACCCTGTCCCGCCAGTTATGGACATACCGATTACTCTGGCTCCTCCATTTGTCCCTACCCACAGTGGTAGTACCTGACAACCCTGGCCATGGCAAAGGGGCTGTGACCCTGGCTCCCTGTCACCCCTGTCCCCAGGGATAATAGAGACTGAGACCCTGGGCCTTGCAGAAGTGACCACCACCCTGATGTCCCAGGTAACAATGCCAGCAGCAGCAAGGCACTAATAACCCCAAAGGCACAAGCGGTGATGTGCATGACACCTCTGACAGGGCTGATGGAAGGTAGAAAAGGCTGATTCTCAAATATAACCAGAAGCAGCTCAGGTAAGAGACCAGAAACTTGTGAGGCCTCTACTAATTACTAATCCATTGAATCTTTAGAATCAAGTTAAAACAACAAAAACAACTTTATCTAAAGAAGAATGTTCACTACTTCAGATGTGCTGGCAGGAGAACAACTCATCAAGAGCCATGAAGAACCATGGTGACAATGTATCACAAAAAATAAATGACAGGTCCCCCCAAACCAAACTTAAAGTCACAGAATATTGTGACTTTACTGATAGAGAATTCAAAATAGTTGTCATGAAGAAACTCAACAAGCTATAAGAAAATACAGAAAGACAGTTAAATAAGCTCAGAAATAAAATTGATGAACAGAAGGAATATTTTACCAAGGAGAATGGAACTCTAAAAAAGAACCAAAGTGAAATTCTGGACCTAAAGGACTCAATAAATAAGATGAAGAAGGTATTGGAAATACAGCAGCCGATATGAAAGAGACAACTAGTGAGTTTGAAAATAAAAATCTAGAAATGATAGAGACAGAAGGAAAAAGAGAATTAAGATCTTAAAAAAAAAGAAGACATTCTATAAGAACTGTTAGGAAAGAAAGAATTATGTTACTGGTATCCCAGCAGGAGAAGAATGGAAGAAGGGTGAAGAAAGTTTATATTAAAAAAATAATAGCTGAGAATTTCCCAAATCTGAGGAAGGAATGGGGTATATTAGTCAATGAAGCTAAGAGAACACTTATGGTGACCAGAAAACATAAATCTAGAGCACAGACATGAAACATAAACAGTTTATCAATCTCTTTGACATGAAAAATGAAAGTGTTAGTTGCTCAGTTGTGCCAACTTTTTGTGACCCCATGGACTATAGCCAGCCAGGTTCCTCTGCTCATGGGATCTTCCAAGCAAGAATAATGGAGTGGGTTGCCATTCTTTTCTCCAGGGGCTCTTCCCTATCCAGGGATTGAACCCAGGTCTTCTGCACTGCAGGCAGATTCTTTACCCTCTTGAGCCACAAAGGAAACTCCTTTGGTATGAAACTAGAGATAAACTACAAGAAGAAAGCTGAAACAAATAATAAACATTTTGAGACTAAAAAAACATGCTACTGAATAGCTTTTGGGTCAAAGAAGAAGATATTAAGAAGAGGTGGCAAGAATACAAAGAAGATCTCTACAAAAAAGATCTTAATGACGCAGATAACCACAATGGTGTGATCACTCATGTAGAGCCAGACATCATGGAGTGTGAAGTCAAGTAAGGCCTTAGGAAGCATATCTATGAACAAAACTAGTGGAAGTGATGGAATTCCAGCTGAGTGATTTCAAATCCTAAAAATGATGCTGTGCTGCACTCAATATGCCAGCAAATTTGGAAAACTCAGCAGTGGCCACAGGACTGGAAAAGGACAGTTTTCATTCCAATCCCAAAGAAGAACAATGCCAAAGAATGTTCAAACTACTGCACAATTGCATTAATTTCACATGCTAGCAAAATAACACTAAAAATTCGCCAAGCTAAGCCTCAGTGGTATATGTGCTGAGAACTTCTAGATGTTCAAGCTGGATTTAGAAAAGGGAGAGAAACCAGAGATCAAATTGCCAACATCTGTTGGATCAGCGAAAAAGCAGGAGAATACCAGAAAAACATCTACTTCTGCTTCATTGACTACGCTAAATCCTTTGACTGTGTGGATCACAAAAAACTGAGGAAAATTCTTCAAGAGATGAGAATACCAGACCACCTGACCTGCCTCCTGAGAAACCTGTATGCAGGTCAAGAAGCAACAGTTAGAACCAGACATGGAAAAACGGACTGATTCAAAATTTGGAAAGGAGTACATCAAGGCTGTCTGTTGTCACTCTGCTTATTTAACTTCTATGCAGACTACATCATGCAAAATGCCAGATTGGATAAAGCACAAGCTGGAATCAAGACTGCTGGGAGAAATATCAATAACCTCAGATATGCAGATGACACCACCCTTAAGACAGAAAGTGAAGAGGAACTAAAGAGCCTCTTGATGAAAGTGAAAGAGGAGAGTGAAAAGGCTGGCTTAAAACTCAACATTCAAAAAATGAAGATCATGGCATCTGGTCCCATTACTTCATGGCAAATAGTTAGGGAAACAATGGAAACAGTGACTTTATTTTCTTGGGCTCCAAAATTATTGCAGATGGTGACTGGAGCCATGAAATTAAAAGACGCTTGCTCCTTGGAAGAAAAACTATGACAAACTTAGACAGCATATTGAAAAGCAGACACACTACTTTGCTTACAAAGGTCCATATAGTCAAAGCTATGGTTTTTCCAGTAGTTATGTATGGATGTGAGAGTTGGACTATAAGGAAGGCTGAGAGCCAAAGAATTTATGCTTTTGTACTACAGTGTTGGAGAAGACCCTTGAGAGTCCCTTGGGCTGCACAGAGATCCAACCTATCGATCCTGCTGCTGCTACTGCTGCTGCTAAGTCGCTTCAGTCATGTCCGACTCTGTGCGACCCCATGGACAGCAGCCTATCAGGCTTCTCTGTCCATGGGATTCTCCAGGCAAGAACACTGGAGTGGGTTGCCATTTCCTTCTCCAAAGCATGAAAGTGGAAAGTGAAAGTGAAGTCACTCAGTCATGTTTGACTCTTAGCGAACCCATGGACTGCAGCCTACCAGGCTTCTCCATCCATGGGATTTTCTGGGCAACAGTACTGGAGTGGGGTGCCATTGCCTTCTCCCAAATAGATACAGAGATGGGTAATTCATTTTGAAAAGGCAGTCAGTTACATTTATATAGTAACTATCATCCTTTAACCAGTCTGCCACAGAACTTCATCTGAACTTTGGCCTGGAAATCCCCCATGGGCTCTGGCAGATTATCCTCTGGTATTTCTGATTTCTAGTGTTGTTGAAATTTTCTCTGTGTTATCATAAGGGTAAATCAAGAATCACTATCTTTCTAATATCTTATCTGAGGTTTCCTCATTCACATTTACAGAATCAGTAATTTTCAGTCTTTGAATACAAAGAAGTTCAATTTATGTAAATTTTTGCAAACAACTTGAAGACTAAGTTATAATTCTTTGTAATATTATCTTCTTTTTCAGCTGAATTTTATCCTGTTTCTGAATACCGTTAGAGTTCTGGCTACTAAAATCTGGGAGACCAATGTGGTTGGGCATGACACCAGAAAACAATACAGGTAATTCCAGGACAGACATCCATAAAAGAAAATATTTGGTTACTATTTAGACTAAAGGACAGGTATCAATTGATCTGAAATGTCTCTAAGAGACTAAATTGTGAACATGTATTTTTGTTTGGTTTAATTGTGCTATTTGTCAGAAAAGTATATATATTTTAGGAAAATATAAATAACAACAAACCTTACCATATGCTTAAATTTTAAGTATGTTTTTAAAAATATGTTCTTAGCAACTGGGATTTTATAATAAACTTTGTAACCAGGGCTTACCTGGTGGTTCAGTGGTAAAGAATCCACCTGCCAAGCAGGAGATGCAGGTTCTATCCTTGGTTCAAGAAGATCGCCTGAAGGAGGAAATGGCAACCCACTCCAGTATTCTTGCCTGGGAAATCCCATGGACAGAGGAGCCTGGTAGGCTACAGTCCAGGATGTCACAAAAAGTCAGACAGGGCTTAGCGACTGAGCACACACACACAACAAAAATCAAGAAAGTGTATTTGCTATATTGTTCCAGTCTGCCCATCAGATTGGGTGTGTTGTGTGCTCAGTAATGTCTGCTTCTGTGACCCCATGGCCTGTAGCCCATCAGGCTCCTCTGTCCATGGGATTTTCCCAGGCAAGAATACTGGAGTGGGTTGTCGTATCCTTATCTAAGGGATCTTCCTGACCCAGGGATTGAACTTGCATTTCCTGCCTCTCTTCACTGCGAGGCAGATTCTTTACCACTGTGCCACCTGAGAAGCCTTCCTATCAAATTGGCACCTCCCAAATAATTGATTTTTAAGAACTTTCAAAAGTACTGATTGAAGGAGGTCTATTATTCAGTCTTTGTTGGAAAAAAGGACAAATTAAGTATTTATGAATATGAAAGTGTTAGTCACTCAGTTGTGTCCAACTCTTTGTGATCCCTTGGACTGTAGCCCACCAGGCTACTCTGTCCATGGGATTCTTCAGGCAAGAGTACTGGAGAGGGTTGCCATTTCCTTCTCCAGGAGTTCTTCCTGACCCAGGGATCAAACTTGGGTTTCCCGCATTGCAGGCAGATTTTTTACTGTCTGAGCCACCAGGAATATCCTAAGTATTTATAATCACTATCAAACTATTTTAAGACTATGTCTGTTTCTCCCAATTATCATTTCAGAGGTTCTAAGTCATTTTGGAAGTGGCTTTTAGGCAACTGAACATATACACCCACTAGTCAGGAGCATGTGGATTAGTTTTTGCAATCCCCAAACAAGAATCTATTTCTTTCTGCCTCACGTTGTCATGAAATGCTATCTCAGACACAGAAAGGAAGAAATCATAGCCAGCATTTCCATCTTCTCTCACAAACATTCCCCTATACCATGTAGGAAACATTTACAGTCAGGCAGAAAAGACTACAGGTACAGATGGACCGAGGTCTAGAATAGGATGCACAGTATGAACGAGTGATCAGCTGCTAGCTCCAGTTATTTTCAGTATGGTGGAAGTGGTAGTACCATAAATTGTGCCTAAGCATTTACAGTAAAGGGTCCATGCTATACTAGGAAGCTTGTCTCATGTCACATCCCATTGGTGAAGACAAAGGTCAAAGGATGATAGAAGTGGAAAAATGTAAGTAGCCTTTCAATCTTCATAAAATGAAAAAGTGCACTTGTGTTTGAAAGATGCTTATTTCTCTAGTTCTGAATAAAAGCTACTATTTCCTTTATTTCTGAATGATGTGAAATTATACTTTCAGTAGAAAGTTGCCCAAGAGACTTGAAAAACTCTGGTGAGAACAAAGAGTGGATTATCTTTGAAACTAGATAGTCAGCCTACTTCCAAAAAGAAAAAAAATAAGTAAATAGGGAAAGAAAGAAAGGAAAGAAGGACAAAAGAAAGGAAGGAAGAACACTGAAGGAAAGACTAGTGAGGGAAGGAAGAAGGTTACAATCCTTTGAGATATTTTTAGTTAGTTCAGTCACTCAGTTGTGTCCGACTCTTTGCGACCACATGGACTGCAGCATGCCAGGCTTCCTTGTCCATCTCTAACTCCCCGGAGCTTACTCAAACTTATGTCCATTGAGTTGGTGATGCCATCCAACCATCTCATCCTCTGTCGTCCCCTTCCCCTCCTGCCTTCAATCTTCCCCAGCATCAGTGTTTTTTCTAGTGAGTCAGTTCTTCCCATCAGGTGGCCAAAGTATTGGAGCTTCAGCTTCAGCATCAGTCCTTCCAATGACTATTCAGGACTGATTTCCTTTAGGATTGACTTTACTTTGAGATTACTGGGATATTAAATGATTCTTAGAGAAAGAGCCACTTCTTACATCTCAAACGTTGAAGCTGAAGATTTAGGACAGGAAAAAAAAGGCATTTTACAATTTTATGAAAATAGTATCCTTTAAGCAAAAAGAGTAGAAATGAGATTAGAAAGACTTAGGGGATAATTGTGGTTTTCCCTGGTGGCTCAGATAGTAAAGAAATCTGCCTACAAAGCAAGAGAACCAGCTTCGGTTCCTGGGTCAGGAGGACCCTCTGAAGAAGGAAATGGCAACCCACTCCAGTATTCTGGCCTGGAGAATTCCATGGACAGAGAAACCTGGCAGACTACAGTCCACGGGGTTGCAAAGAGTCAGACATGGCTGATCAACTTTCACTTCTTTCAGGGGATAGTAATCACTGGAAGTGAGAATAAACTGCCTGATTTAGAATAGAAGTGACAGGAAGAAGAGGGAGGAAGGGAAAAATTAGCATAAGTAGTGGGTCAGAGATGGGGAAATCAGTCCCTGTTAGTTCTGCTAAGCTTTATATTTTTCAGAAAGCTATGTGTACAGAGGGCTCCCCTAGTGCTCAGTGGTAAAGAATCCTCCTGCAATGCAGGAAATGTGGGTTCAATCCCTGGGTCAGGAATATCCCCTGGAGGAGGAAATGGCAACCCACTTCAGTACTCTTTCCTGGAGAATCCCGTGGATAGAGGAGCCTGGCTGGCTACAGCCCATAGAGTCTCAAAGAGTTGGACATGACTGAAGCAACTTCGCATGCACATGTCTACAGAAGAGTGAAGTGAAGTCGCTCAGTCGTGTCCAACTCTTTGCCCAACTCTTTGGAATAGTCCAATTCCATGGACTATCTGGCCCATGGAATTCTCCAGGCCAGAATACTGGAGTGTGTTGCCATTTCCTTCTCCAGTGTCTGCAGAAGGGCACTCTATATTGACTAATTAAAAGACTTGCTGTTCTCTTCCAGGAAACTCGCCAAATCCACACTGGTGCTGGTCCTGGTCTTTGGTGTGCATTACATCGTGTTCGTGTGTCTGCCCCATTCCTTTGCGGGGCTGGGGTGGGAGATTCGGATGCACTGTGAGCTCTTTTTCAACTCCTTTCAGGTAGAGAGTGCCATCTAGTAATGTGATTCCTATATTTTGCCCTCCTCTCCACCCCCGCTCCTCTAACCCCCTCCGATGCTGCCAAATTGCAAGGTCATGTCTCTGCCTCTTCTCTGACTTTCATGCACCACCCACCCGTCTCCCAAGGGCCAGGAAAAGGGCTGTTTTCTGGCACCTGTGCTTTTCTATCCTGAGGAGGTCAGGTTAACCTCTTACCACAACAGGAGCCTGGGCTGTGAGACAAGAAAGCATATTGCTGTAACGCCTTTGGAGCACCTTTGGTGACACCTTTGGAGCAGGAATCTGTGTGTGTGTATGGAAAGTCAATGAAAACAAAAGACAAGATAGGCAGGTGAGAGGAAAAAAGGGAAGGGGAGACAAGAAAGAGCGAGGAAGAGGTTGTTTCCATACATTTGATCTCGGTAGAAAACACAATACCATCATCCCTCACATGGACGGCTACACACACCTCCTAATTCTTCTTCCTGCTACTCATTTGCTGCCACCTCCTGCCTTCAACCTAGTCTTCATAGAATAGTCTGAAGACTCTTAAAGATAAATCTGACCATGTCACTTATGAGCTGAACACATCCAGAGGCTTCTCGTTGCAGTCAGAATGAAATCCAAACACTGTTTCCTTATGTGCACAGCTCTACGTTGCAGGGATCCTGCCCAGCTGTGACCTCACCTCACACCATGTTCCATGCTGCCCACTAAGTCTGAGCCACACTAGCTCATCCACAGTTTCTGTTCCTCAGGTTCACTTCTGCCTCAGGGGCAGTACTTGCTGTTTTCTCTGCCTGGAATGCTCTTCCTTCTAATATTCATATGGCCTGGCTTCTTCTCACTCAAATCAGCTTAAATGTCACCCTCTCAGAGAGGTCTTCATCGAGTTCCCCCTCTGATAGATCTTCTCCACTTTTCTCTTCCACCACCACTTGTTTTGCCTGAATAGTCTTTATCTCATCATTTTACGATTTTCTCCTGTGGCTATTTGCTTATATTTTATTCATCTGTATTCTCTTCCAGAATATAAGCTGCAAGAGAACAGAGACCTTATCTGTGTTGATTAAATTGTTTATCTCTGTAACACTGAGCATTTCACAGTGTATAAAGTCAATAAATATTTTTGAATGAGTGGGAAAAAAAAAGTTTGTGTTTTCACTATAATATACCCTACGCCTATAGTTGCCAACATTCACAGTGTATAAATTTCACTTACCAGCTAGGGGATGTTCTGTGATTCTGAGTGGCAAACATGAAATTAACATGATAAAAATCAGTTATTCATGTGTCCTGGAGTATTTTATTTATTTATTTGGTTAATTTGACACCAAGGAAAGATTTCAGACAACTTTCATGTATATTTAAGGATTTGGAAATATTAGGAGAGAATAACTTGTATAATTTTCTGGAGGAATCATTTAAAAAAACCCTGTTTTTCAAAATATGCATTTTGACACAAGATGCTTTAGTGCTATGATCTTCATAATTAAAATTAATTAATTAAAACATTCTATTTTCTCCTTCAGGGTTTCTTTGTGTCTATTATCTACTGCTATTGCAATGGAGAGGTAAGTTTGAAGGAACCCCAGCCCTCCTGTAGGTTTAACTCTGAGTATAAATGGCTATCACAATATGACCTGAATCTCTTTAGAATCCCCAGGGGTTACAGGAAAGAATGGGCAGGGAGAAAGGGGATATAAATTATTTTGAGAAAGCAAGAACTGATGTAAATAAGCCAAGGTCTTCCTCTTCCAGCACTTTTCAAGTCAATTCAGTTGCAGACCTTGATGTCAGAAACCCAATTTGTTGGAATGCAAATTGATACTTGGAAGGACAGTGAACATCATATTCCAGTCAGTGCTTCAACTTACATTTAATTTCAAGTTCTATAAGAAAATCAAATATAACTCTTTGGGAATAACCCATTAGAACATTGTGACATTTTTTAAACTACCAGATGGTGATGGGACAATTTCAGTTCATTTAGGGGTTGCTTGGAGAGAAAGAATGGTACCAATCTTCAAGGTGACATCAGCTTATCAGGTGTCTACTGCTTCCCATGGAACTTTCAAAAAGCTCCCTTCTGGAAAGTTGCAGTAGCAGAACTGAATCTTCAGCAGCAAGAATGGAAACGAGAGCCCTACCCTGCTAAGAATGCCCTTGCAATGCCCACTTTTCATAGTCCAGTCCTTCTCCCGGTTTCTCTCCTTCATTATGCTTGTGCAGAGTGATAGGTTTACAGTTCCATTTAGAGATAAGCAGCTTCCATGCCCTTCCACAGCCTCAGCTGGCACTGTATCCATATTGTTCCTCCAACCCAGACCCCTCTTTTTCCCCTCCCATGAATCACACATTTATACTGGCTGCATTTCAACTTCTATTAAAGCACTAACCTTGGACAAATCTTTTTGCCTCTCTCTAAGCCTCAGTTTGCTCATCTCCAGTAATAACACCTCTCAGGAAGAGACAGAGAGAGAATACACAGTTGACCCTTGAACAACACAGGTTTGAACTGTGTTGTTACTTACACATTTTCACTATATATGCACTACAGTACCGCACCATCTGGGGTTGGTTGAGTCCACCCATGTGAAACTCCAGATATAGGCTAACTGAGAATTCATAGGGAATTTTTCAGCTGCAGGTGGTGGGGACCCCTAATCCCTGCGTTATTGAAGTGTCAACTGTATATATAAAGTCCCTGGTATACAGTGGAAATTTAGTGATTATTACTATCAATGAAGTCAGGGCACACATCCATCCAGTAAGGTTGCAGGGCCTCTGCAGGTTTTTGATGCATGAAATGGTTCTTGTGGTGTTTAGGTTCAGTCTGAGGTGAAGAAGTTGTGGAGTCGGTGGAATCTCTCCGTGGACTGGAAAAGGACGCCCCCGTGCGGCGGCCACAGATACGGCTCCGTGCTGACGCACAGCAGCAGCAGTCAGTCGCAGATGGCGGCCAGCACGCGCATGGGGCTCATCTCAGGCAAAGCACCCAAGAAGGCCAGCCGACAGCCCGACAGCCACGTGACTTTACCTGGCTACGTCTGGAGTAACTCGGAGCAGGACTGCCTACCACAATTGATCCATGAAGAGACCAAGGAAAGTGGCGGGAGGCAGGGAGATGAGATTCTAATGGAGGAGTCTTCCAGGCCATTAGAATTTAGCACAGGCCTGGAAGGAAGCAAAGGAGAAACCGAGGATGCTCTGTGAATCCATATCTGTGTCTTTGAAGAGCTGGTTCATCTCGTTGTGTTAGAGGAGCTTGGCCTGTATCCCGCTGCTTAGCCCCAGAGCGGATCAGTCAGGGCTCCAGTTTTCACAGCCCATTTTCAGGCGCCATGAATTGCCTCCTGTAAATACTAAAGCCACAAAACGAGAAAGTCAGTGGAGCAGTTTATTACCATATTTTGGCATCAAATTCTTTTCTGAATTAATGTACAGTACTTGCTCTGTGATGTTCATTCTTCTGCTCCTTTTGGGTAGAGAAACATTTCCATTGCTTGGTTCTAGTTTTCTCTTGTAAATATCACTCTAAATATGATAGAGATCATTTGGTATGTGACATTTGCCTTTAAACAGATCAGTGTTCTCTTTTCCACTTTAAGGGACTTCTATCATTCCATTCATTTTGTCAGTGCATAGAAACAATTAGGGTCTAAAAATGTACATTGAAAGATTAAAGATCGCAGAACAAGTACACACTGGAAGATAAGTTGTCTGGATTTTGTTAAAATAATAAATGTGTGAGAAACTTGTTTCATTCTAGGAAAAAGGGAAATTATTCAGAAAAGAATATTGCACATATTCCTTCTTTTGAATGTCCCCTCTGTGACCAGCCAAATCTCAAGTCTTCACTCTCTTGTAAACCTTAACACTCTTGTAAACGTTAACACTCTTGTAAACCTTAACACAAGGTTTTCTTGGCCAGTGAGCTTATGTCTGCAAACAGATTTTGTTTGTAATCATTTATAGTGATGGTCACACTGAATTTATTATTTTTTCTTTGTTCTATTACTGTATTCCAAATGGCATGTGGGATAAATTAAAGTTTGTTTTAAAAATACATTTTGAGTCACTTTTTAAAATGTTCTCTTAGCATCTAACTTTGTTTATAGGAACCAGTCAAATGTCCCTTCTTCAAATCTACAGAGATCAGCATGTAGCCCCAGAACTTCACTGAGCTTGACAAGTCAGTGTATTGTGGCAGTGAAATATTTATTGTGTACATGTTGGGTATACATATCCTGCTAGGTTTTTACACACATTAACTTATTTAATCCTCACCACAAAGTTTATGGAGTAAGTCTTATCGCTGTCCCCCTTTTTACAAATGACTGTGACTCATGGAGGTAGGTTGACTTGCCCAAAGTCACACAACAAGTGATTGAGAGAACATGGTTTCAGACCCAGATCTACTGACTTTAAGCATCTTTTTCTGTCCCTGTTGACCATCTGCATATCTTCTTTGGAGAAATGTCTGTTTAGGTCCTCTGCTCTTTTTTTTTTTTTTTTTTTGATTGTTTATTTTCTGATACTGAGCTGTCTGAGCTGTTTGCATATTTTAGAAATTAATCCCTTGTTGGTCAAATCTTTCACAAATATTTTTCCCCATTCTGTAGGTTGTCTTTTTGCTATGGTTGTCTGTGCTGTGCAAAAGCTTTTATGTTTGATTAGGTCCTATTTGTTTATTTTTGTTTTTGTTTCTATTGCTCTAGGAGAAAGATCAAAAGAAAAAAAAATTGCTGTGATTTTTGTCAAAGAGTGTCCTGCCTATGCCTTCCTCTAGGAGTTTAATATTATCTGGTTTCACATTTAAGTCTTTAATCCATTTTGAGTTTATCTTTTATAATAGTGTTCGAGAATGTTCTAATTTCATTCTTTTATGTGTAGCTGTCCAGTCTTCCCAGCACCACTTATTAAAGAGACTATCTTTTCTCTATTGTACATTCTTGTCTTGTCATGGATTAATTAACCATAAGTATGTGGGTTTATTTCTTGGATTAATATTGTATTCCATTGATCTATGGGTCTCTTTTTGTATCAGTTCTATACTGTTTTGATTATTGTAGCTTTATAGTATAGTCTGAAGTCAGGGATTATGATTCCTCCAGTTCTATTCTTTCTCAAGATTGTTTTGTCTATTTGGGGTCTTTTGTGTCTCTATACAAATTTAAAGTTTTTTTTTGTTCTGGTTCTGTGAAAAATACCATTGGTAATTTGATAGGGATTGCATTGAATCTGTAGGTTTTCTTGGGTCATATAGTCATTAGAACTCACTTGCTTACCAGCAGTTATTTTTATAAATATAAATATTTATATGGTTGAGTTTATTAAAAGACATTCTCATCTTTTCTAGTTATTAAGTATTTTGGCCCATGAGTTGGATTTCAGTCTTTTTCTTTCTTTAGGCCTGCTCTGTCTGTGTCCTTCACTCTTGAACCCTCTCCCTGAGACAAACAGAGAAGCCATTTCTCCCAGGAAGTTCAATTCTGAATGGATGGACAGTTTAGAAATAACATATACAAAGAATTATATATATACACTGGCTTTGTTTTAGGTACTAAGCTCAGTATTTTCAGTATATTTTATCATATAGTCATATATACACACAGTGATGCAGTTATCACCATCTCAAAAATGTCATGATAATCAGAAGTAAAATGATTTGCTCAAAATCACAGTGGCTGAGCCAAGATTTGAACCCAGTTCACTTTAACTCTAAAATTCTTGATTGTTCTCTCACCCATGTGACCCTTTAAAATTTTATTTATCAAGAGCCTAGTGGTATGCCAAGTCAATGAGGAAATAAAAAATAATTATTAATAATTCCAACTATTTTGATGGTGGAATTACCAATAATCAATGACATATAAAAAAGAAATAATAACATTACAATAGTTTTTGATAAAAGCATTTAAAAAATTGATTTATTTGCTTATTTAATTTTATTTTTGGCTGTGCTGGGTCTTCATTGCCTCATGGGCTTTTCTCTGGTTTGAAAAGCAGGGGCTACTCTCTAGTTGTGGTACCTGGGGTTCTCACTGTGGGGGCTTCTCGTGTTGCAGAGCACGGGCTCCAGGGTGCTTGGGCTTCAGTAATCGCGGCACATGGGCTCAGGAGTTGCAGCTCTCTAGAGCACAGGCTCAATAGTTGCGGCGCACGGGCTTAGTTGCTCCAAGACATGTGGGATATTCTTGGACCAGGGATCAAACCAATGTCTTCTGCATTGGCAGGTGGATTCTCTACTACTGAGCCACCAGGGAAGCCCAAAACATTTTTATTAACCAATATATCATGACCATCAAAATGAAAAATAGCTTTTTAGTTTACGCTCTTTTTAAAATTTCACCCAAAATATCTAACTCAAGTTTATAAAGATCTAAATCCCATTCTTTTTTTTAAGAATGTACACATACTTTACTGACAGTTGATATGTAAAGGAGTATTTTGTTAACATTTTTATTTGATGTATAGTAAATGTGGTCATGTTTTCATTATGAATAGTAAGAGAGGATAAAAAAAAGAAAACATCATGTAATTAAAGGCACAGATGTGGATGAGTTTCTTTGAAAGCACTGACTCCTAAGGAATCTGGTCATTCTTTACCAGTTAACATGCAGTGCACCAATCTTTTCATATGATCTGGTTCTTAGTGACTTATTTTACACATGAAATCAGTTTTCTAACAGAAGAAGTCTGCAAATCGTGTTTTCTTTCGAATTCTTCAATC
Source organism: Bubalus bubalis (assembly GCF_019923935.1). Classification (NCBI taxonomy): domain Eukaryota; kingdom Metazoa; phylum Chordata; class Mammalia; order Artiodactyla; family Bovidae; genus Bubalus; species Bubalus bubalis. The sequence continues at coordinate 148,946,159 of NC_059158.1, forward strand.
CTGGAGAAATAATAGGTGCTCTTATTATAAAGTATTAAGTGCTACATCAATGACTTACATCTATTACAGGTAACGTAGTTTCAGTAAAAATGTAGAGGAGAATCTGCATCCCATGATGTATTACATTTCTGAACAAAGTATTTTTAAACATAGGGAACATTACTTTTCTATTTGACGCATAGATTTCCAAGCCATTATGTAAGTGTTGTTATTCTGTGTATACAGGTACAATGTCTTGATAACCTCTAAATCCTGTTCTTAGGCTGCCTTAGGAAACTGTGGAAATTTTGCGTATATCTTGTTGCAGAAATGGCTTTGAACAACTTTGCCTTTAGATTACTTATCTTTATGGCACTTAAAGACAACCTTTATGTGGAGTTTCCATTTTTTCACTGATAAAATGGTTGTCAGAGGAGGCCTTAGAATAGCTGAGAAAAGAAAAGACATGAAAGGCAAAGGAGAAAAGGAAAGATATATCCATTTGAATGCAGAGTTCCAAAGAATACCAAGGAAAGATAAGAAAGCCTTCCTCAGTGAAGTGCAAAGAAATAGAGGAAAACAATAGAATGGGAAAGACTGGAGATCTCTTCAAGAAAATCAGATATACCAAGGGAACATTTCATGCAAAGATGAGCTCAGTAAAAGACAGAAATGGTAGGGACCTAACAGAAGCAGAAGATATTAAGAAGAGATGGCAAGAATACACAGAAGAACTGTACAAAAAAGATCTTCACAACTCAGATAATCACAATGGTGTGATCACTCACCTAGAGCCAGATATCCTGGAATGTGAAGTCAAGTAGGCCTTAGAAAGCATCACTATGAACAAAGCTAGTGGAGGTGATGGAATTCCAGTTGAGCTATTTCAAATCTTGAAAGATGATGCTGTGAAAGTGCTGCACTCAATATGCCAGCAAATTTGGAAAACTCAGCAGTGGCCACAGGACTGGAAAAGGTCAGTTTTCATTCCCATCACAAAGAAAGGAAATGCCAAAGAATGTTCAAACTACCACACAATTGCACTCATCTCACATGCTAGCAAAGTAATGCTCAGAATTTTCCAGCTAGGCTTCAACAGGACATGAACCATGAACTTCCAGATGTTCAAGCTAGATTTAGAAAAAGCAGAGGAACCAGAGATCAAATTGCCAACATCCGCTGGGTCATCGAAAAAGCAAGAGAGTTCCAGAAAAACATCTACTTCTGCTTTATTGACTACTCCAAAGCCTCTGAGGATCACAATAAACTGTGGAAAATTCTTAAAGAGATGGGTATACCAGATCACCTTACCTGCCTCCTGAGAAATCTGTATGCAGGTCAAGAAGCAACAGTTAGAACTGGACATGGAACAATAGACTGATTCCAAAATGGAAAGGAGTACGTCAAGGCTGTATATTGTCACCCTGCTTATTTAACTTCTATGCAGAGTACATCATGAGAAACACTGGGCTGGCTGAAGCACAAGCTGGAATCAAGATTGCTGGGAGAAATATCAATAACCTCAGATATGCCACCTCAGATGACCATCAATAACCATCAGATGACACCACCCTTATGGCAGAAAGCAAAGAAACATTGAAGAGCCCCTTGATGAAAGTGAAAGAGGAGAGTGAAAAAGCTGGCTTAAAACTCAACATTAATGGCATCTGGTCCCATCACTTCAGGGCAAATAGATGGGGAAACAATGGAAACAGTGAGAGACTTTATTTTTGGGGCTCCAAAATCACTGAAGATGATGACTGCAGCCATGAAATTAAAAGACGCTTGTTCCTTGGAAGAAAAGTTATGACCAACCTAGACAGCATGTTAAAAAATAGAGACATTACTTTGCCAACAAAGGTCCTTTTAGTCAAAGCCATGGTTTTTCCAGCAGTCATTTATGGATGTGAGAGTTGGACTATAAAGAAAGCTGAGCACTGAAGAACTGATGCTTTTGAACTGCAGTGTTGGAGAAGACTCTTCAGAGTCCCTTGGACTGCAAGGAGATCCAACCAGTCCATTCTAAAGGAAATCAGTCCTGAATATTTGTTGGAAGGACTGATGCTGAAGGTGAAACTCCAATACTTTGGCCACCTGCTGTGAAGAACTGATTCATTTGAAAAGACCCTGATGCTGGGCAAGATTAAAGGCAGGAGGAGGAGGGGACGACAGAGAATGAGATGGTTGGATGGCATCACCGACTCGATGGACATGCGTCTGAGTAAGCTGTGGGAGTTGGTAATGGACAGGGAAGCCTGGCTTACTGCAGTCCATGGGGTTGCAAAGAGTCGGACAAGACTGTTTGGCTGAACTGATCTGAACTGAAAAGTCATTTATAATTGGTGCAGAGACAAGCAAAATGGTAAACGTCCTTCTCGCTCACTGATTCTTCATTTAATGATGTTAGTATTTAAATTCAACCCCAACTTAGACCCTTAATCTCTTCTTAAACCACATTTCATTTGGGGAGCTTATGTGGCTCATTTGGTTAATGATTAAAATGGCTAAATAGGAAAACATTTAGTAAATGAAGCTCTGAGTTTGTGTAACATTTTCTTTTCACCATTTTAGCACATACAGCAGATTCCTAATGACCAAAGGCTTTTCCAAAGTCTGATTTTGACCTCCTCAGAGCCTGGCAACAGAGATCAGTGCCTCAGAAAAATGCCAACCCGAGCAGGCAAGAGTCAGGCACCCCCAATTCAGCTTAATTGAAGGGCAGTGGAGGCACTCCCAATTCCATCCCAACTGAAAACCAGAACATCTAACATTTTCAAAACCACTGTAACGTGAAAAGAATGCTTCAACAATTCTTTAAAATAAAAATGGCGACGTATAATTTAATTTTGCTGGATCTTGTTTTGGGATCTGACTATGGGCAGAATAAACCAAGAAAATTTTCAAAGGCTATTTTCACACACTAAGAAAAGGACTCCTTAGAATAGGACTCCTTAAGCAAGTGCTATTTCCCTGGAAAATTTCATTTTGCCTCAATTTAGTCATGAGAAAACAGATAAACCTTGGTTGGGGATATTTTACAGCATATTTGGCTAGTACTTCTCAAGACTGTCAAGGTCAGGAAAAGAGAACAGACCAAGGAAACTGTCACGATCAGATGGTGCAGAGAGACAGGACAACTAAATGCAAGGTGTCAACCCGGAATGGGATCATGGAACAGAAAGAAGAGATTAATGTCAAAACTGGTAAAATCCAGACAAAGTTTGGAGTTTTGTTAATAGTAAATGTGCCAGTGTTAGTGCCTGAGGTTTGACAAGTGTACAATGGTAATATAAAGTGTTAACAAAGAGGGAAACCCAATGTGAGGTGAGGGGTGTACTGGAATTCTGTGTACTTATTTTTGCAATGTTTCTATAAATACAAAACCATTTGAAAAGAAAAGTCTTTTAAAAAAATCTCATTTTAGCAAGTTAGGAATAAATGTAAGAAATCAGTATAAACACCATAGTCTAATTTCCATTAAATTTTTAAAGACAAGTTGACATATAACAAAAATCACACACCAGGATCCTTTGGCTCATATATATATATCTGTGCTGTGCTGTGTGCTGTGCTTAGTCACTCCGTCCTGTCTGACTCTTTCTGTCAGGCTCCTCTGTTTATGGAGATTTTCCAGGCAAGAATAATGGAGTGGGTAGCTGTTCCCTTCTCCAGGGGATCTTCCCAACCCAGGGATCAAACCCAGGTCTCCTGGATTGCAGGCAGATTCTTTATCATCTGAACCACGAAGGAAGCCCAAGAATACCAGAAAGGGTAGCCTATCCCTTCTCTAGGGGATCTTCCCGACCCAGGAATTGAACCAGGTTCTCCCACATCGCAGGCAGATTCTTTACCAGCTGAGCCACCCAGGAAGCCCATAAATATATCTAGTATTAATTAAAGAAATTTGAGGAGAATTTTCACTTTTATGAAAAAAGGCAAAAAGCAAAAATAGCATTCAGGCTTTGTTTTGTAGCCAGAGGCAGCATATACCCTGAGCAGTGAGAATGGGACTGTCATGCTACTTCCCAGGGAATTACACTCAGCATCTCAGCATCAAGTAGCCAGCTTTGAACTGGATTCGAGCATCTGTGTTTTATTGCAATTTATTTCTTGCATCCCTTAGTAAGATATGTCCTAGGGAACATGCTTCCTTGTTTTACACCACTTCGGCTTATAAAAACATTCTTCTTTTGGATAGTGAGGGGGAAACCTGTACCATATCTAGAGTGTAGAAGGCAGGCAGAAGTACTACTCAGCGAAGCTGGTTTGTTCAGTGTTGGGCATGCTGAATTTGAGAGCTCTTTAAGTAAGGTAGTCTGAGGATGGGAGAAGAAATCAAGAGGAAATTTCCTCTGAGGCAGAGAAATCACTGCCTGCCATGGCACTGGCAACCATTTCTCCAGAGCTTTGCAGGCTGTACCACTGAGACTTTGGTAAGTATTATCTGGTCTCAGCTCAAAGGAAAGAGTTGTGGTCCAGTAATTTAAGACTGATAAAGGAAGGAATGAGCCTCAGTGGGGATGGCGATCTTGATCTCTCTCCCTGTGGAGGTCTTAGGGCAGAGTGGTAGCCAGCACAATGGCTCAGTGGGTTAAGAATCTGCCTGAAAGGCAGGAAACACAAGAGACACAGGTTTGATCCCTAGGTCGGGAAGATCCCCTGGAGGAGGAAATGGCAACCCATTCCTGTGTTCTTGCCTGAAAAAATCCCAAAAGACAGAGGAGCCTGGCTGGCTACAGTCCAAAGGGTTGCAAAGAATCAGACACTACTGAGTGACTAAGCATGCAGGAGCTATAGAAATACTAATGAACAATGAAAATAATATTAAGTAACATAGACTCAACACTCCTTTTTGTTTTCCTGATTCTGATCAGAAATAGCAGCATTGCATAAATCTAAATAACATTCAAATAAAATGATAGGTTTGAATCTAGCCATGATGGATGGCAATTAAGGGATTCAAAGAAAGATATTGTGAAGAGTGTTTTGTGCTCACTGCCCAGTATCTGTTCTCTTTCATTCTGATAATAACATAATCAGAATTTATATTATAAAATCAAAATAATATTTCAAATTTCCTCTGGGAAAACAACCCTACCCCATTCTCAGGCAGGTGACTTGGGTGGGACTGATGCCTCTTGCAACTCCCAGGAGTCATCTGTAAGGTTTTGATTAAGCAGCTTCTTTCTTCTGGCAGGTAATCAGGTTGGTGACAAGGGCATAACCAAGAAAAAATAGGTTGGGCTCGTGGGGAAAAGCAACTCACTTGCTTACTAAAGTTGCCATTACACAGAACGTGGCAATGGAGCTGTCCCCAAAGAGACAAAGCTGATGCATGCATCCTCATGACACTGTTTCGTGGTAAGAATCTCTTCAACTCATATATAAGCTCTGTGATGATGAAACCAATAAATTTTATTTTATTTTTTTTCCACTTGAGGTTTTTCTACCTTTTCAGTCCAAAGAATATTGATATAAAAAGTCATACTTTATTCAGAAGTTTATTTGTTCAACAAATATTTCACATTGTGTTCAAGGAAATGAGATTAAAGCAATGAACAGGATAGACAGGGTTTTTGTTCTCAAAATGATTATATTCTTAGGGAAAAGAACATAGTAAACAAATGAAGTCTTTCATAGATGAGATAATTTCAGATTAAATTAGCTGCTATGAAGAAAATTAAGAGTGAAAAGACAGAGAGTCATATTGAGGGAGATGCTTAAGATACAGTAGTAGGTCAGGGAAGTCCTTTTTCTGAGGATGTGGCTTCTGAGTTGAGACCGAAAAGACTGCTGCAAAAATGTTTTTGAGGAAGATGGCCCAGCAAGAGCAAATTCTTCAGCAGGGAAGAGTTTTGAATATTCTAAAAATGTAATGAAAATCAGTATTATTTTGAAGATAATGAGCAAGAAAGGCAAGCTTTGTGTACTTCCCCCAAGACAAAAATCCTACTCCTTATTTTAACTCAGATGGATTTCCATTTCATTCACATATTAGTCATTCAACTAACACTTAGGTTGTTTATGTGCCAGGCTCTATGATAGATACAGCAAACAAACGGGTGAAAAATGCAGACTTCCTATTCCAGAAGCTCTCACAGTTTTTGAGAGTTCTTTTCACCCATAAATTCTAGACTCTAATGCACTCTCCCAGTTCTGCTTTGACATCTCAGTGTCCTGAGTTTGAAGTCTACCTCCAGTCCCCACATTCATCGCCGGTTGAACCACGCACTGTCTTCCTACCCTGCGTCCCATCCCATCTCACCTTTCATGTGACTGTCAGGCTTAAACATCCTTGCCTCTGAGCTCCCCACTTTCTGGGCTATAAGCAGTTTTCTAAAGTAAAGCTTTATGTGCTAGTAAGTGCATAAATGTCCTCAAATTTGGTATATAATTTATTGTTGTCTTACCACATGCATGCTTGTTAATGCAACTTTTTGCAGTGTATCTTAAAACTGCCTTGTTTGTAACAATAAATTCAGGAATTCTGTACAGAATCTAAGACTATTTTAATGATGTTGATGAAGGTTATATGCATATAAGGATTTCTATAAATTTTCTTAAAGCCAGACTGGCAGATAGGTGATGAGAAATAACTAGAGAAGGTTGCACACACAAAAATCTGCCATCTAAATTAGGAGACTCAGGAGTGGAAGCAATTTTATCATCGAGAAGATGCTTCACATATTAATAATAAACAGAATACTAGAAAAGAAATGGTAAAGGCAAATAAGATCATTTTCATTGGTAAATATTTATCCATAGTTATTTTACAGAAAACACTGAAGCAAGAATGACATTGGACTATTCAGTGGGCATAATTTTGTAACTATGAAAAAAAAATATTTGAAGGCAAAATGATGAGGAATCATGACAGCTTCAAATATTGAAAAGTTCGAAAGCTTAGACAGACCAAATGTTATTTCAGGCAGTCATTCAGAATGCTAAGACAGGTATTTCACACTGCGGTCCTAGTGGGAAAATGAATATAAATTTAATTAGCGTCACCTTATTTTCCCCCTTTATTACTTAATTTTCCTTAAGTTTCTAAGAAAATGTCATCAAATAGCAAGATGTATATAGATACATGCCTATGAATTTTATGTATGTAGGTAGATATAGTTAATTAATAGCTTTTTAATTTAAATGCCACCTCCTTTATTCTTTTTCCCTTGTAGAAAGCATAAGAAAATGAAAGGTATGTCACAAACAGGCACATCACAATGAAAAGTAGTGATGTTCAAAAGAAAGAAATAATATGTAACTCTCCAAAAGGCGATTAAGCATGAAATACAGCATATAATGAATCATGTAAATCATGAAACGTGAAAAAAAGTTGGATAGCTACTGAGTTTGTGTATACATTAAAAATGTGTATAAAGCTAGAAAAAAACAGAATAATAAACAAAAATATGCTGTCTCATAGCATGACTCATGTATACTATACCACTTCAGCTGTGTGGTCTATGCCTCTAAGATCATATGCTGCTTCTTGTGGTTTGCTTGGATGGGGGCATATTCTAATAGGATAAGGGAAGAATTCAGTGGTTTGAACCTGCCCATTGCTTTTGGTAAGTTAATTTTTATTGGAGTACAGTCGTTTTGAGGGTCCCAGGTGGCTCAGTTGTAAAGAATCTTCCTGACAAGCAGGAGATGCAGGAGATGAGGTTTGATCCCTGGGTCAGGAAGATCCCCTGGAGAAGGAAATGACAACCCGCCCCAGTATTCTTGCCTGGAAAATCCCATGGACAGAGGAGCCTTTTGGGTTACAGTCCATGGAGTTGCAAAGCGCCGGACATGACTTAACAACTAAACAACGTGGTTGCTTTACAATGTTCTGCTGAATGACAAAGTGAACCTTCTATACATATGCATTCATCCCCCTTTTTTCATTTCCTTCCCATTTAGGTCACCGCAGAGTATTGAGTAGAGTTCCCTGTGCTGTACAGTATGTTCTCATTAGTTAATCTATTTTGGGCTTCCCTGGTGGCTCAGACAGTAAAGAATCTGCCTGCAATATGGGAGAACTGGGTTCAATCCCTGGGTTAGGAAGATACCCTGGAAAAGGGCATAGCAACCCACTCCAGTATTCTTGCCTGGAGAATCCCCATGGACAGCGGAGCCTGGTGGGCTACAATCCATGGGATTGCAAAGAGTTGGACATGACTGAGCAACTAAGCACACACACACAGTTATCTATTTTATATGTAGTAGTGTATATATCGGAGACGGAAATGGCAACCCAGTCCAGTTTATTCTTTCATGGAAAATCCAATGGACAGAGGAGGCTGACAGCCTACAGTCCATGGGGTCACAAAGAGTTGGCTGTGACTTAGTAACTAAACAACAAGTGTATATATGTCAACCCCTATCTCCCAATTCATCCTACTTCCCTTTGCCTCTTGGTATCCATAAGTTTGTTCTCTACATCTGTGTCTCTATTGTTGCTTTGCAGGTAAGTTTAAATCTCCCTCACTATAATAGGTACATTTTATTTTTAAAAAATTAGATGCACCTATTTTAAAGGTGCATTAAACTCTTTAAAATTTTTATACAATTTTAAAGGTTACTTTATATTTACAGTTATTACAAAATATTGACTATATTCCCCATGTTGCATTTATAATACATCCTTGAGCCTATCTTACACCCAATAGTTTTTACCTCCTAATTCCCATCCCTATATTGCCCCTTCCCCCTCACTGGTAACCATAGTTAATTCTCTGTCTGTGAGTCTGCTTCTTTTTTTGTCATATTCACTAGTTGAATTTTTTTTAGATTCCACGTATAAGCAATAGCATAACAGTATTTGCCTTTCTCTGTTGGACTTATTTCACTTAGCATAATGCCAAGTTCATGCATGTTGCTGCCAATGGCAAAATTTCATCCCTTTTTATGGCTGAGTAGTATTGTATTCTATATATATGTACATACACCATATCTTCTTTATCCATTTGTCTGTTGTTGGACTCTTAGGTTACCTCCATATCTTGGCAATTATAAAAAAATGCTGCTGTAAACATTGTGGTACATGTATCTTTTTAGTGTTTTGGTTTGTTTTGCTATATACTTACCCCATATTCCACTACAGAGTGGGATTGCTGGGTCATATAGTATTTCTCTTCTTAGTTTTTAAAGAAACTTCCATACTGTTTTCCACAGTAGCTGCACCAATTTACATTCCCACCACCAGTGCACAAGGGTTCCCTTTTCTCCCCATCCCCACCAACATTTGTTATTTGTGTTCTTTTCAGTGACAGCCATTCTGTCAGGTGTGGGGTAATATCTCATTGTAGTTTTGCATGCATTTCCCTGATTATTAGCTATGCTGAGCATCATTTCATGTGCCTGTTGGCCATCTGTGTTTCCTCTTTGGAAAAATATCTATTCAGTTCTTCTGCTCATTTTTTAAAATTGGGTTGTTTGTTTTTTTGATGTTGAGTTGTATGAGTTGTTTATGTATATTGGATATTAATCTCTTATCAATCATATCATTGACTTATTTTATGCACATATTAATGTACCTATTTTAAGTACCTATTTTAAGTAGACTGTACAGAGAGTTTTGATAAAAGCATATACCTGTGTACTACCACCACACTCATGAATATTTTTATCACCTCAGAAACTTCATTTGTGATCCTTCCCAGTCAATATTATGTCACTCAGGGAACCAGACAACCACTGATTTCCTTTCAGTTCCTAGAGATTAGGTGTACCTTTCTAGTATTTCATAAATGTAATCATATACCATGCAGATTTCTTTTGTTTAGTGTAATGCTTTTTGAGATTCATTTATGTTGCTAAGGTATAAGTAGTTTGTTCCTTTTATTACTGGGTAGTATTTTATTGGATGAGTCTACAATAACCAAAAAAATTTTTTTAAATCATTAAACCCCAGGTCATAGAGTTTTTCTCCTCCTATGTTGTCTTCCAGGAGTTATATACTTTTGCCTTTTACATATAAGTCAATGATCCATCTTGAGTTAATTTTTGTGAAGGGTATAAGGTCTGTGTCTAGATTCATTTTTTTCTTCACATGTGGATGTCCATTTGTTCCAGCACTTTTTGTTGAAAAGACTATTTTCACTTCATTGTATTGCCCATGGTCCTTTGTCAAAGATCAGTTGTCTAGGTCTGTTTCTGGGCTTTTTATTGTGTTCCATTAACCTATTTGTGTATTCTTTCAGCAATACTGTTCTGTAAGTCTTAAATCAGGTTGCATCAGTCCTCTGACTTTCTTCTTTTTCAATACTGTTTTGGCTATTCTGGCTTTTGCCTTTCTTATGAACTTTAGAATTGGTTTGGCAACATCTACAACATAGCTTTCTGTGATTTTTATTGGGATTGCATTGAATCTATTGATCAAGTTGGGAAGAACAAACATCTTAACAATATTGAGTGTTTCTATCTATGAGCATGGAACATCTCTCCATTTATTTGGTTCTTTGATTTCTTTCCTCAAAGTTTTGTAGTTTTCCTTATATAAACCTTATTCAATCTTGGGTAGCATTTGCATTGATAGAAATCACATAAAATATTAAAAAAAAACCCAGAATCAGAGTAGTACTCTGGAAAAGGGGAAATTGACAGGATGTGGATATGAAAGATTTTTGGGGTGTTGTGGAAATGTTTTTATTCATGATAAGGGCATAGGTTACACAGGTCTTTACACTTGTTAAAATTGTACACATAAGATTTCTTTAAAACCTATTTGCTGGCTAAAAAACAAAATGATATATTGTACGATTTATGACATTTGTGGAATTTTACTTCAAAAAATCTGTAAGAATGTGTTTTTTAAGAAAAATTTTATGAACATTTGTTAAATATTTTATTTAGATTACCATACTCCACAACAGAGTTTCCAACTAATTAAACCTCAGGTGAAACTTAGAAGTTGGCATAATTAGCAACTGTATCAGGTACTTCTTAGGAGAAAGTGGCACACTTTGAGAAATAATGGACAGAAAAAATTCCAAAGAGGGCTCCAGGGAAAGACGTATTACATTTCTAGTAGCTGGAAAGACCTTTCTGAGAGAAGTTGGATTTAAGATAGGCACTGTAGAATAGGAATAGTGAAGTAAACAGCAAGCAGTTAGATACATTTTGTAGAGAAACAGCCCTCGCCTGAATATTCCAAGTTGTGAGGCTCCATCCACTTTATAAATTTCAGTCCTATTTGGTTTATAGCAAGTTAAAAAAGAACCAGGCTACTACTGACCCACATGTAACCATGGTAACTTTTTTAAAAGCATACTTTTCCTGAAAAGAAAGTAGCAGAAATGGCAATGTATTGTGTCTATTATCTGTTTTAAACATCTGAATGAAAACTAGTTGAAGAGAGGAATAGAATGTAGTGAGGCATGGAATTGCAAACCAAGAAAATACATGATAACATGGTTTGTCTGTACCAATCTCTCACACAACCTTCACTCAAAGGTAATAGACAAGATAAGGTGTGTTTTACTTTTTTCTTCAAATATACTGTCACAGTGATTGATTACTGGTAAGTTAGGTATTCCTCAGCAATCAATGCAAAGAAATAGAGGAAAACAACAGACTGGGAAAGACTAGAGATCTCTGCAAGAAAATTAGAGATACCAAGGGAACATTTCATGCAATGATGGACTCAATAAAGGACAGAAATGGTATGGACCTAACAGAAGCAGAAGATATTAAGAAGAGGTGGCAAGAATACACAGAAGAACTGTACAAAAAAGATATACTTGACCCAGATAATCACGATGGTGTGATCACTCACCTAGAGCCAGATATCCTGGAATGTGAAGTCAAGTAGGCCTTAGAAAGCATCACTATGAACAAAGCTAGTGGAGGTGATGGAATTCCAGTTGAGCTATTTCAAATCTTGAAAGATGATGCTGTGAAAGTGCTGCACTCAATATGCCAGCAAATTTGGAAAACTCAGCAGTGGCCACACAACTGGAAAAGGTCAGTTTTCATTCCAATCCCAAAGAAAGGCAATGCCAAAGAATGCTCAAACTACCACACAATTGCACTCATCTCACATGCTAGTAAAGTAATGCTCAAAATTCTCCAAGCCAGGCTTCAGCAATACATGAACCATGAACTTCCAGATGTTCAAGCTGGTTTGAGAAAAGGCAGAGGAACCAGAGATCAAATTGCCAACATCCGCTGGATCATCAAAAAAGCAAGAGAGTTCGAGAAAAACATCTATTTCTGGTTTATTGACTATGCCAAAGCCTTTGACTGTGTGGATCACAACAAACTGTGGAAAATTCTGAAAGATGGGAATACCAGACGACTTGACCTGCCTCTTGAGAAATTTGTATGCAGGTCAGGAAGCAACAGTTAGAGCTGGACATGGAACAACAGACTGGTTCCAAATAGGAAAAGGAGTTCGTCAAGGCTGTATATTGTCACCCTGCTTATTTAACTTCTATGCAGAGTACATCATGAGAAACACTGGACTGGAAGAAGCACAAGCTGGAATCAAGATTGCCAGGAGAAATATCAGTAACCTCAGATATGCAGATGACACCACCCTTATGGCAGAAAGTGAAGAGGAACTAAAAAGCCTCTTGATGAAAGTGAAAGAGGAGAGTGAAAAAGTTGGCTTAAAGCTCAACATTCAGAAAACTAAGATCATGGCATCCGGTCCCATCACTTCATGGGAACTAGATGGGGAAACAGTGGAAACAGTGTCAGACTTAATTTTTTTGGGCTCCAAAATCACTGCAGATGGTGATTGCAGCCATGAAATTAAAAGATGCTTATCCTTGGAAGAAAAGTTATGACCAACCTAGATAGCATATTGAAAAGCAGAGACATTACTTTGCCAACAAAGGTCCGTCTAGTCAAGGCTATGGTTTTTCCTGTGGCCATGTATGGATGTGAGAGTTTGACTGTAAAGAAAGCTGAGTGCGGAAGAATTGATGCTTTTGAACTGTGGTGTTGGAGAAGACTCTTGAGAGTTCCTTGGACTGCAAGGACATCCAACTAGTCCATTCTGAAGGAGATCAGCCCTGGGATTTCTTTGGAAGGAATGATGCTAAAGCTGAAACTCCACAGTACTTTGGCCACCTTATTCGAAGAGTTGACTTATTGGAAAAGACTCTGATGCTGGGAGGGGTTGGGGGCAGGAGGAGAAGGGGATGACAGAGGATGAGATGGCTGGATGGCATCACTGACTCAATGGATGTGAATTTGAGAGAACTCCGGGAGTTGGTGATGGACAGGGAGGCCTGGCATGCTGTGATTCATGGGGTCGCAAAGAGTTGGACACGACTGATCGACTGAACTGAACTGAAGTTAGGTATCCTGAGCTGCGGTAAAGTGAAGAATTAAACTTTGTACTGGTTCCTTTAGAATTTGAAGGTGAACATTGATATGTAATTCATATGCAAACAATGCATAATTCATATTAGAGTAAGTACATCATGTATTAAAACTAAATGGTGATTTCAATATCAATTAGGAACCTGGATGATGAAGAGGTTTTAGGAAATGTCAAGGAGCACCACTTTATTCTATATATCTAGTAATGTCACATTGTTTACATGAGTACCGTTGGATCAATATCCATACACTTATTTCTGAGAAATATAAAAAGAACACATAATCACTCTAGTAGTGGAAAGAAGTTATGACTCTAAATTAATAAGGACTAACCTCAGATAGTAAGGAAATAGGTATAAACCATTTCCTTCTTCCTCATTTTAACTGTGTATATGTGTATGTAAGTATCAGAGTGTGTATCTGTATTTGTATGGTATGCTTTTGAATAATGTCTGTGGGGGAGCTATTGGTACATATAATAAAGTTGACATAATTTATTAAATTCAGTGTCAATTGATAAACATGGTAAATATGTAATGATTTTATCAAAAGTTGAAAATTGAAAACTAACCAAAGAAAGCTCAATTAACAGAGAAATATGTTGTAATGAATTAATTTAAAAGCTGTCACATTTAGTGAGAATATTTCCTTAACTAATTTTAAAATTAGTTTTAAAATTGCAGTTTAGATTTAAACATCTGAATTACATGGAGCATGTTAAATTGACATTGTAATGGAAAATGACTTGTCCTCATCAAATCATGTGCATGATGGTAAATTATTGGTTTATTGAAAGATGCCATTAAAATATAGAAAGGAAGCTAAAGCAGAATACTACAATGTATATGTAGGCTCATGCACAGTGACATTAATTGTCTATAAAAATTGAGTCATTATCCCAAGATAATAGTAATGAGATTTAATCAAGACAATTCAGAATGATGAGGATATAGTAAGAGCTGGTCAGTTACTTCTTTTCATGTTGCCCTTTCATTTATGTAAATGAAATCTGGATGAAATGAAATACCTGAATGTGAATAGGGAATAAAATGTAAAATGTATTTAAATATAGGAGATATGGCCAATGAGTGCCTCATCCAGAAAGTCCCTAAATCAGAAAGCTTGGAAAGGGAAAATATTATTTTTCTATATGGAAAGGGAAAGTATTATTTTTATCATCTTTCTTTAATCTATCGTTATTGGATCCTCTCACTGGGTTCAGAGTTCTACACTAGACATAAAAACTCATGGCTTAATGGAGCAGCTGCTGAGACATGAAATATTGCCTTAACATCATTGTTTACATGTGTACCATTGGATCTTATCTATAGCTTGAATAAAGTATTTCTTTTGTAAACAATAAATAATACCACTTATTTAGAAAGTACCTTGTACCAGGTGCTTTGTGTTTTACTCGTGTTAATCCTCACCACAGCTCCACTTTACCATAAGGAAATTGGTGCCCACAAAGTGACCAGGTAGGATTTGAAATTCATTACACACAGGTTTGGCATAGGAAATAGAAAGCCACTCCAGTATTCTTGCCTGGAAAATTCCATGGACAGAGGAGCCTGGTGGGCTACAGTCCATGGGGTCACAAAGAGTCAGAGACGACTGAGCAACTGAGCATGAATGCATACATCCACAGGTTATTAATAATTTCACATAGATCATCGATATGCTATAATTGCTAATTCTTTATTTCAATGGGACTTCAACCAGAAAAGACAGTACTAACTTCATTTAAGTGGAAGATATTCAGGGCTGGGATTCATAAGTGTTGTTCTAATTCAGCCCTGGAGCAAGCTGGTCATGTAGCTCCTGTAAGCTTGCAAGGTATCCTATTTTAAAACAGGTGAGCCAATATTCCAGCTTTCCATCTGAAATCTTTCATGCCTAAAAATATTTTATCTGGATAATATCAATCTTTCCATTTCCATTTAGAAAACAATTTGAGAAAATCCCAAACTTAGCAGTGTGTTTCTTTGTTCAGCTTTGTTAACATACTATGTCATGACTCCTAGGAAGACGAGTCCCACTGCACGCCCTGGTTTTTCACTACTGGTTACCACACTGGGGAACTGCTGGGTGGAATAAGAGTTCTCCCGGAGCCCAGAGCAGGCATCCCAGTGTAGCACAATCTGCTGCACACCTGGGCAGCAACCGAGGGCACTTTGAATCTGTCAGGCAGTTTCGATCACACAATAGCATTGGAGGTTGTAAATATTCGATTTGCTCGCCTGTAGTCATTAGTCTAGATTTTAGATTACCCAAGTGCTCCATATATAAATAATAATCAGACTTTTTGTCAGAAATTGTTTCCTTAAGGTAAAAATCAATAAAATGCAAATTTAATTAGAACATTTCTTGATACAAAGATCAATGATAATGCTTAAGGTATGAATGTGATATTATTAGTGCATAGAATTGATATATTTTCTATTGAAGCAGTGAATCTGTTTTTTTTTTTTGATATTAACATGTAGAAAAAGTGATTTCCTTTTGAAAACTCAAATACGGGGCCATCAAGTTTCCATTTTGAAGCAAAGTGATCATGTTTAATATTAGGTTCAAGGGGATCAAGATAAGCTGAGTTTCCATCTCTGTTGAAAATTTGAGTAATACTTTCAATTAACTCTTTATTTGGTCCTTGGTTAACAAAAAAGCTTAGCATTTTGTAAATGGATTAATAAGACCAAGCTATGTGTAATTACATGTGTTCTCTATTATAAATAAAACTGTTTGTCTTCTGGTATGGCTCTCCTCAGTAATATTTTGTTGAAAAAATGAAGGAATTCTCTAGTTTTTAAAAGCTTCATATTTTAAATGCTTGTTAAATCAAGGAAGAAAGTGATTTTAAAGTGTGAAGGAAAATGGACAGCCTCTCATGAAATTAGGGCACATGGATGTAGGCTTTTAATGCTCCCTTTTCTAAACATCTGTCAATATTTTTATTTTTCTTCTTACTATCAATCAATCAATCAATCAGCTAAAGGACTTTTAGAGATGATGCTATTCATCGTATCACTCTCGGCAGAAATTGCCTCACAAAGAGGAAGCTGTGATAGCATAAGAACTGGAAATATCCATGTTCAGCATACATCTCCAATATTCTGTCATGCTCCTAAATGCATTTTTTCTAATGAGTGAAATTATCCAATAATTCAGTTTTTAGATCGTATTTACCTTTCTGTGTGTTGTTTTGTTTTGTGCACTTTCTCTTTATCAGTTTCTCTTCATGCAGGTGCAACAGGATTACTTCCCACTACTGTGGAAGTTGAAGAAACTAGAAAACGTATGTTCTAGTCAGCTGCTCCTCTCTTTCAGCAGGCATTTTGCCAAAAGGATGGGAATTATGCCAACATTTCTCCCAACTAACACCCACGTGGGCAAATACAGGCCTAATTTTGCTGTCAGTGGCACAGTTTGTTGCTCAAGCATGAATTGAAATGGTCACAACCCCTGGTACAGAAAACATTCTTTTACTTTGTATCACCGGGATAACTCCTCCACCTTAGCTGTTTGGTCTGCTTTAGAGTGGCTGTTCTCAAGGTGTGTTCTTAGGACCACCAGATCATCCCCAAGACTTTACTCAGAGTCTGTGAGGTTCAGTTTCTTTGTACACACCAACAAAAAAACAACACATTCAACAAATTTGATGTAAAAGCAAATATGAAAATCCAGCTGTCTTCTGTTAAAGTAGATATTGAATAGATTTTACAAATATGTAAGATAATGCTACTCTCTTTTTTGAAAATATATAGTTATTTTTCATTAAAATGTTTACTATTTTACATATTATAGAGAATATGTAACATATACTACTGTCATTTTCAATGTCATAAATATTTTTAATGCAGTAGTATTAATTTCTAGTATGATTAAATATTGATGGATATAACTGAGACAAAAAAAAGTTCTTTTGGTTTCTCAATTTTTAACAGTGTAAAGGGATCCCCAAACCAAAAGGTTTGAGAACTGAATCTCTAGAGAATGTCTCCTACCAATTAAAGCAGAAGGAAAAACTATTTTTCTCTTTAAAATAAATATCTGAATAAACACACTTCTGGGTTTATTGGCTCATGCATATATTTTAAAATGGTCTCCATGGCCCTAAACAGTATAAAGTTTTGAGAATATCATTGTTAAAAATCAACAAATAAAAATATTTTGAACATAAGGTATATATTTTTATTCTAGTCTAACATAAACTGCTATGTAAGTTAAATTAACACTAACATTTCCAAATTATTCCCTTGGTGTTACGTGAATTGCATAGTAAAATGTCATGAGTATTCAGAATTACGACCCAAACATATTTTAACATGCTGTCACTTCCACACTACCCTTATTCCTCATTTGCCACTGCTGGTGGTTATTTCTTTACTGTGTTAGGCATCCAATTTCTTTTTTAATAAAGTTACTTTTTAAAAAATCTGTTGCATGTTATTCAGACTTGTTCCTTCTAAAGACTAGAAATATCCTGTAGAAAGATTTATGCTCAAATTTGTTGACCTTAAAATACAAAATATGGTCATGCACAGTAGGTTCAAAACTAATGCTTATTAAATGAATTGTGTGCTGTGCGCTTAGTGTCTTAGCTGTGTCTGACTCTTTTCGACCCGATGGCCTGTAGCTTGCCAGGCTCGTTTGTCCATGGGGATTCTCCAGGCAAGAATGCTGTATTGGGTTGCCATGCCTTCCTCCAGGGGATCGTCCCAATGCAGGGATTGAACCCAGGTCTCCTGCATTGCAGGTGGATTCTTTACAACTGAGCCACCAGGGAAGTCCTTACCAAGTATTATAAAACTTACTTGTTGCAATTAGCATTACACTGAATAAACTTTTTCTTTTAGGGAAGATGCATGAACATTGATTAGATTTGTGTGACTAGATTGCTTTTGCAGTCCTCTTGCTTTCTAAACTTAATGGAAATTTGACTTTTCAGAAATTTGAGCTTTTTATTACTTCCCTCAAATTCAAATTATAACTTATGATTTCAAATTATAAGTTTGTATATATGCATCTGAGTCTGTGTGTGTTATTTTGTTTTCTGTGTTCCCTTTCTCAAGATACAGACTGGAAAACATATCTGTGAAGTATTTATTTCATGAATTTTAAATAAGGTTATGGTGATACCATAGAGATTGGGTGACTCAGTGAAACCAAGTAGTTAGCAAAACTGTTCTTTGCTTAAAATCTTGGTAAAATTGGCCAGGTCTAGACCAGTATAGAAAGACTCTCATTTTAAAGTCATCTCAAGGGGAAAAATTATTTTGGTTTAGGCAAACTGATTACTTTTTTCTTTCAGAAGTATCTTCCAAAAAATAATTGTTCATTTTTCAAAACCATTTTGACACTGGATGTAGCCTACACAGAATTAAGAATAAAATGATTGGGCGTTAAACCTCAAACAGCAGGAGTGGGAACCTGTGGTCGAAGATGTGGCATAGAAAGTTCATGAGCATCCACAGTTCTGCCTAATTGGAAGCATTTTGAAAGTGAATTCAAGCTTGAAATCTCAAGTCTGTGGTACAAGAAAGCAAAGCTAGTAGTTAAAGGAAGGGGAAGGGGGAAGATATAAAGAAAGAGAAATAAGCTGTAGTAATGCACAGAGAGAAAAGTCATTCCTATCTTTTTAAAGTTATGTAAATCAGAATTTAAAGCCGTTTCATAAGCAGAAACTGAGACTTTTACCTGTCACTAATAAATTCTCTGATAAAAAAATGGCAGTGATTTTAGCATAGACATGAGAAATTAAAAGGAAGATCAGCTAAATTATCTGAAAGAAGAATATCAAGACAAATTCTTCACCCAGGTCATTCTTAGTGATATGGGATGTAAAGCCAATATGATTTGTGAGTATTCATATATAGTTGACTGATACCATATACAATTATATTGCATTTTATAACTATTACCAATATTTCTCAATCTTTTTCATTGTCAGCCCCATAGGAAGAAAAATTGAATTAAAATTTAATTTGTCCCTAATGGGAGAAATTGAATACTAAGGAGTAAGGTTTTGCTGATTAAAATTGAACTTTGGAGGGTTACAAACAATTGTAATATGTAAGATAAACTGGGCTCACCCCTACCAACTTTCACTCCTTTGGGGCAGTTATTCTCAGTTATTTTCTGATATTCAGTTCAGTTCAGTCACTCAGTCCTGTTTGACTCTTTGAGACTCCATGAACTGCAGCATGCCAGGCCTCCCTGTCCATCACCAACACCTGGGGTCCACCCAAACCCATGTCCATTGAGTCAGTGATGCCATCCAACAATCTCATCTTCTGTTGTCCCCTTCTCCTACTGCCCACAATCTTTCCCAGCATCAGGGTTTCTTCAAATGAGTCAGCTCTTCATATCAGGTGGCCAAAGTATTGGAGTTTCAGCTTCAACATCAGTTCTTCCAATGAATACCCAGGACTGATCTCCTTCAGGATGGACTGGTTGGATCTCCTTGCAGTCCAAGGGACTCTCAAGAGTCTTCTCCAATACCACAGTTCAAAAGCATCAATTCTTCAGTGCTCAGCTTTTCTTTATAGTTCAACTCTCACATCCATACATGACCACTGGAAAAACCATAGCCTTGACTAGGCGGACCTTTGTTGACAAAATGATATCTCTGGTTTTAATATGCTTTCTAGGTTGGTCATAACTTTTCTTCCAAGGAGTAAGCATCTTTTAATTTCATGGCTGCAATCACCATCTGCAGTGATTTTGGAGCCCAGAAAAATAAAGTCTCTCACTGTTTCCACCCTTTCCCCATCTATTTGCCAAGAAGTGATGGGACTGGATGCCATGATCTTAGTTTTCTGAATGTTGAGCTTTAAGCCAACTTTTTCACTCTCCTCTTTCACTTTCATCAAGAGGCCCTTTAGTTCTCCTTCACTTTCTGCCATAAGGGTGGTGTCATCTGTATATCTGAGGTTATTGATATTTCTCCCGGCAATCTTGATTCCAGCTTGTGCTTCCTCCAGAGAAGCCTTTCTCATGATGTACTCTGCATAGAAGTTAAATAAGCAGGGTGACAATATACAGCCTTGATGTACTCCTTTTCCTATTTGGAACCAGTCTGTTGTTCCATGTCCAGTTCTAACTGTTGCTTCCTGACCTGCATATAGGTTTCTCAAGAGGCAGGTCAGGTGGTCTGGTATTCCCCTCTCTTTCAGAATTTTCCACAATTTATTGTGATCCACACAGGCAAAGGCTTTGGCATAGTCAATAAAGCAGATATAGATGTTTTTCTGGAACTCTCTTGCTTTTACGATGATCCAGCAGATGTTGGCAATTTGGTCTCTGGTTCCTCTGCCTTTTCTGGTATTAATCATTTCCAAATCCCTCCAATTACAGATAAAAGAAGATGACTTACCCTCTATAACCCTATTTTGTCACTCTTGCATGCGTGCATGCTAAGTTGCTTCAGTCATGTCCAACTCTTTGTAACCCTATGGACTGTATCCTGCCAGGCTCCTCTGGGTTGTCATCTCATCCTCCAGGGAATTTTCCGATCCACGAATCCAACCTGCATCTCTTAGATTGCCTGCATTGAAAGGCAGATTCCTTACCAGTAGCGCCGCCTGGAAGCCCTTTATCACTCTTAAATGGAGTTATCTACCTGCACTTGCTCCTCTCTAGATAGGAGCTGAGCTATGTCTGGAAGGAAACCCAAGAAAGGAGAAGTGTTCCTCTTCCCATAGATATTGTCTGGGAGAAAGCCAACCAGTAGATCCCAAGAGAAAAGTACTGATATGAGCAGTGTCTAAATTGGGAAATAGTATAAACACTAGGTGATCAAATCTAAGTGGTCATCTGAGATGTGGAGCCAAGCAGCAAACCCTCACTCATTCTAGAGACATTAACTATGTGGAGGGTTGGAAGTCCTTCACACTTCAACACATCATATATTTTGAGAACAATTATGATCAACTTTTCTTTCAGATCTTGGTCTTTTTTGGTAGTTTGATAGCTCATTTATTTGTTTATTGATTTACATATTTTGTGCATATTTTAGTTTGTCTTTCATTGAGGTAACACTGGCTTAAGACGTTATATAAGTTGCATGTATACAACATTATATTTCTATTTCTGTATACCCTATAGTGTGCTGACCACACTTTGGGTAATCTGTCACCATATTTTTGAATCCCTTTATCCATTTAGTGTTCCTGTCTCTGTCCCTTTTCTTCTGGTAACTACTTCTCTGTTCTCTAGATCTACATGTTTGCTTTTGCTTGTTTTGGTTTGTTCATTTATTTTGTTTTGTTTATCTGCCATGTATGAGTGAAAGCATACAATATTTGTCTCTTTCAGTCTGACTTATTTCACTTAGCACAATACACTCAAGGTCCATCCATATTGTTGCAAATGACAAGACTTCATCTTTTTTCAAATAGCTGAATAGTAAGTATTTCATTGTATATAGATGCCACATCTTCTCTATCCATTTGTAATTCAAGTCTTTACCCTGACCAGTAATGACGAAGAAGCTGAAGTTGAATGGTTCTATGAAGACCTCCAAGACCTTTTAGAACTAACACCTAAAAAAGATGTCCTGTTCATTATAGGGGACTGGAATGCAAAAGTAGGAAGTCAAGAAACACCTGGGGTAACAGGCAAATTTGGCCTTGGAGTACAGAATGTTCTTTGCAGCTAAAGATGGAGAGGCTCTATACAGTCAGCAAAAACAAGACCAGGAGCTGACTATGGCTGAGATCATGAACTCCTTATTGCCAAATTCAGACTGAAATTGAAGAAGGTATGGAAAACCACTAGACCATTCAGGTATGACTTAAATCAAATCCCTTATGATTATACAGTGGAAGTGACAAATAGATTTAAGGGGTTAGATCTGACAGAGTGTCTGATTAACTATGGATGGAGGTTCATGACATTGTACTGGAGACAGGGATCAAGACCATCCCCAAGAAAAAGAAATGCAAAAAGCAAAATTGCTGTCTGAGGAGGCCTTACAAATAGCTGTGAAAAGAAGAGAAGCCAAAAGCAAAGGAGAAAAGGAAAGATACACCCATTTGAATTCAGAGTTCCAAAGAATAGCAAGGAGAGATAAGAAAGCATTCCTCAGCAAAAAGTGCAAAGAAGTAGAGGAAAACAACAGAATGAAAGACTAGAGATCTCTTCAAGAAAATTAGAGATATCAAGGAAACATTTCATGCAAAGATGGGCTCAATAAAGGACAGAAATGGTATGGATCTAACAGAAGCAAAAGATATAAGAAGAGGTGGCAAGAATACACAGAGGAACTGTACAAGACAGATCTTCATGACCCAGATAATCATGATGGTGTGATCACTCACCTACAACCAGACAACCTGGAATGTGAAGTCAAGTGAGCCTTAGGAAGCATCACTATGAACAAAGGTAGTGGAGATGATGGAATTCCAGTTGAGCTATTTCAAATCCTGAAAGATGATGCTGTGAAAGTGCTGCATGCAATATGCCAGCAAATTTGGAAAACTCAGCAGCGACTACACGACTGGAAAAGGTCAGTTTTCATTCCAATCTCAAAGAAAGGCAATGCCAAAGAATGTTCAAACTACCACATGATTGCACTCATCTCACATGCTAGTAAAGTAATGCTCAAAATTCTCCAAGCCAGGCTTCAGCAATACGTGAACCGTGAACTTCCAGATGTTCAAGCTGGATTTAGAAAAGGCAGAGGAACCAGAGATCAAATTGCCAACATCCGCTGGCTCACTGAAAAAGCAAGAGGATTCCAGAAAAACATCTATTTCTGCTTTATTGACTATGCCAAAACCTTTTATTGTGTGCATCATAATAAACTGTGGAAAATTCTGAAAGAAATGGGAATACCAGACCACCTGACCTGCCTCTTGAGAAATCTGTGTGCAGATCAGGAAGCAACAGTTAGAATTGGACATGGAACAACAGACTGGTTCCAAATAGGAAAAGGAGTACATCAAGGCTGTATATTGTCACCCTGCTTATTTAACTTCTATGCAAAGTACATCATGAGAAAGGCTTCTCTGGAG
This sequence comes from Bubalus bubalis, assembly GCF_019923935.1. Classification (NCBI taxonomy): domain Eukaryota; kingdom Metazoa; phylum Chordata; class Mammalia; order Artiodactyla; family Bovidae; genus Bubalus; species Bubalus bubalis. Next base: position 148,969,474 of record NC_059158.1, read on the forward strand.
GAAGCACAAGCTGGAATCAAGATTGCCAGGAGAAATATCAATAACCTCAGATATACAGATGACACCACCCTTATGGCAGAAAGTGAAGGAGAACTAAAGGGCCTCTTGATGAAAGTGAAAGAGGAGAGTGAAAAAGTTGGCTTAAAGCTCAACATTCAGAAAACGAAGATCATGGCATCTGGTCCCATCACTTCATGTCAAATAGATGGGGAACGGTGGAAGCAGTGAGAGACTTTATTCTTTTGGGCTCCAAAATCACTGCAGATGGTGATTGCAGCCATGAAATTAAAAGATGCTTACTCCTTGGAAGGAAAGTTATGACCAACCTAGATAGTATATTCAAAAACAGAGACACTACTTTGTAAACGAAGGTCCATCTAGTCAAGGCTATGGTTTTTCCAGTGGTCATGTATGGATGTGAGAGTTGGATTATAAAGAAAGCTGAGCGCCGAAGAATTGATGCTTTTGAAGTGTGGTGTTGGAGAAGACTCTTGAGAGTCCCTTGGACTGCAAGGAGATCCAACCAGTCCATCCTAAAGGAAGTCAGTCCTGAGTGTTTATTGGAAGGACTGATGCTGAAGCTGAAACTCCAATACTTTGAACACCTGATGTGAAGAGCTGACTCATTGGAAAAGACCCTGATGCTGGGAAAGATTGAGGGTAGGAGGAGAAGGGGACAACAGAGAATGAAATGGTTGGATGGCATCACCGACTCAGTGGACATGAGTTTGAGTAAACTCTGGGAGTTGGTGATGGACAGGGAGGACTGGCATTCAGCAGTCCATGGGGTGGCAAAAAGTCAGACACGACTGAGCATCTGAACTGAGCTGATTGCAAGTAATACTGTAATGAACACAGAGTGCATGAATCTTTTCAAATTAGTGTTTTTGAATTCTTCAGATAAATACCCAAAGCAGAATTTGTGGGTCATATGGTAGTTCTATATTTAATTCTTTGAGGAATTCACACTATCTTCCACAGAGGCTGCATCAATTTATATTCCCACCAACAGTGTATAAGGGTTTCCTTTTCACCACATCCATACCAACACTGGTTATTTCTTGCCTTTTTGATAACAGCCATTCTAATGGCATAAACTGCTATCTCAGTGTGGTTCTCTTTAGGTCTTGTAGTTTCTTGAAGACTGAGATAGTCATATTTGGGTCCCATTTTCCTTTGGGAGAAATTAACTTGTGGCTCAGCTGGTAAAGAATCCGCCTGCAACGTGGGAGACCTGGGTTCAATCCCTGGGTTGGGAAGATCCCCTGGAGAAGGGAAAGGCTATCCACTCCAGTATTCTGGCCTGGAGAATTCCATGGACTATACAGTCCATGGGGTCACAAAGAGTCAGACACGACTAAGCGACTTTCACTTTTACTTTACTTTTCTTTTGGGAACAGATGCTATGACTCTTCCCTTCATTTGCCTCCTTTCTTATTTTCCTTGAATTTCCTTATTTGCCTCAAAATTGCCAGTCTGTGCTTGTGAATGGCTTCCCTGGTGGCTCAGATGGTAAATAATCTGCCCGCAATGGGGGTAGAGCTGGGTTCAATCCCTGGGTCGGGAAGATCCCCTGGAGAAGGGAATGGTAACCCACTACACTATTCTTGCTTGGAGAATTCCATGGACAGAGGAACCTGGCAAGCTATAGTACATGGGGTTGCAAAGAGTCGGACACGACTGAGCGACTAAAACAACCACAACAATACTTGTGAAATGTTTAGTGTGTTTCTAAGTTTTCTCTGTCATCTGAGATTCAATTGCTATCTCCTTAGCAACAGAAAAATTTCATTCTTCCTCATGAGAATAATTTCTTGTCAAACTCATCAAAACAGTTTGTCAAAGAAAAGTGTAAGCAGTTGAATCAATGCTGTTATCACCAAAAACAAACTTCTAACTCTACACTAATTTTAAATAGATTTTATCCCCTTATGTAAGAAGCAGAGGGACATTTTCAAGTATGTTAACTGATTTCCTGCTATTGATGAAAAACACTTTGGACTGCTTATTTCTCCAGAGCAAATGTTTAAACTACATTAATAATTTCTGGATTACTAAAGATCTGATTAAAAAATAAGTTCTTAGAAATTTGTTTGAACTTCTATGACTTCTATGAATAATTTCTAATGATTGTATGGTGGTACATCCCCACAAATAGTTTCATATAACATGGGCACATAGTGTAGTCTAATTCTTTGTTTACTTATTTTTATGTTTATTTTTTCTACTAGCACAGAAAAACGCTTTTGAAGAAAAGGATGTAATTTAATTCAAACCCACGGATTAAATTCCATGGGATGTGGTTTTCCAGAAAAAGAATTTGGAAGAAGATGAATTTTGAATTTTGTATAGAAAGTGTATAGATCCTTTTGTTGGATCTATACAAAAAGGATCTCAGTAGAAAACCGCTGACTCCACCTCTACTGGAAGATGAAATTGAGAACCACTCTCTCATTCCCTCCCTCACTCTCACTCTTCCTTTCTTTGGGTGGCAAGGTTATTTAAGGATTTTATATGTGTTATTGCATGAGCCAAAGTGGTTTAATTTCCTCATAAAGTTGTATTCTATAGGATGAGAGGATAAATGGCAAAATTGATCTCAAAGGGGAATTAAAAACATGTGGACCATCTCAGAATTTCAAACTCTAAACTTAACATGGAGATGAAACATCCCAGAAACAATGGTCAGGGGAATTGATTGAGTTCTAGATATAAGAACTGCTGCTGCTGCTAAGTCGCTTTTCAGTCTTGTCCAACTCTATGCAACCCCATAGACGGCAGCCCACCAGGCTCCCCCGTCCCTGGGATTCTCCAGGCAAGAACACTGGAATGGGTTGCCATTTCCTTCTCCAATGCATGAAAGTGAAAAGTGAAAGTGAAGTCGCTCAGTCGTGTCCGATTCTTAGCGACCCCATGGACTGCAGCCTACCAGGCTCCTCCGTCCATGGGATTTTCCAGGCAAGAGTACTGGAGTGGGGTGCCATTGTCTTCTCCAAGATATAAGAACTAGGGGGCAGTAACACTGAAGGAAGTAGTACTGAAGCATTCTCCTTGGTGGGAGACAAGTGATAACTCAGGACATCCATAGTTTGGTTGGTATAAGAGGTGCCTTCACTTAACCATTAGATATGCCATCTTTAGAGAAATGTATGAAACTCAGTTCTGCCTGGTATAGAGGAATCAGTTAAACCTGGCAGAATTCCAGGATAATGAGTTTTGTTGCCTTGCACCTACAGTCAGTTTTAAATATTTTCAGATGTACTTTAAAGCTTTTAAAATCATTAAAAATATAAATCATATATATATTATCTCATTTACATATAATTTTGCTCTTGATGATTTTGTATGACCCTAATTAACATTATTCAATAATGCCCCTAAATTACCTTTCTTTTTTTGCCCAAGTGACATTTCATTTTTCATGAACAAGCATTTCAAATTATAATACTGGTAGCACGTCTTCCAGGGAACAATTCAGTTGTGGCAGCGTTGCCATATTGATAGAATACTGTCCAAGCAATACTTTTGAATATTTTATCTCATTTTCCCCTTAGTGTTTAGTGAAAATGAATGATTGGAAAATGAAAAAAATGATTATTATTTCTAATAATTTGTTGCATAGATCTCATAATCAACATTGTTGAGACAAAGATGGAGGGGGCATTAAAGATTTGAAAATTTAGGATGAGTAATTGTACATTTAACTATAAAAAAAGAATAAAAGTTTAAAACTCTGAGTCTGGATAATACTAAGAACATAGGATTCCTACATTATATGGGTTACTATCTCATGTTATCATCTCATCATAGGGCTTCCCTGGTGGCTCAGCTGGTAAAGAATCTGCTTGCAATGCAGGAGACCTGGGTTTGATCCCTGAGTTGGGAAGATTCCCTGGAGAAGGGAATAGCTACCCACTCCAGTATTCTGGCCTGGAGAATTTCATGAACTGTTATAGTCCACAGGGTTGTAGAGAGTCAGACACAACTGAACAACTTTCAGTTTCACCTCATATATTACATTGTGATAAATTCAAAATTGATAAAATATTAAAAAAATTAAAACATAAGAGAAGTAGAAGAAATTATGAGAAAAATTCTTTTATTACACCAGAGTGAGAAAGGTCTTTCTGACACAAAAGCCAGACACTTCAAAGAAAAGATTATTTTAGAAACTGCAATGCAAAATAACATAAACAAATATTTTAATTCATATCAAAGCAAAAGAACTATCATATCTAATTAGTTTTATGTCCCTAATGTGTGTCAAAAATCCAACAATTGACAAGAAAAAGATAAAAGTAGTCATAGAAAATAGGCAAAGAATAAGAGGAATACTCTCTACTACACTTTTTTAAAAAGATTTTTTTTGATGTGGATTATTCTTAAAGTCTTTATTGAATTTGTCACAATATTGCTCTGTTTTAAGTTTTGAGATTTTGGCTACGAGGTACGTGGGGTCTTAGCTCCCCAGCCAGGGATGGAACACATAGCCCCTGCATTGGAAGATGAAGTCTTAACCACTGGACCACCAGGGAAGTCCCTCCACTACTTCTTAAGAGTGAGGAAATATTCTTCCGAAGCCTCCTGCAGACCTTCCTTCACCTTAGCCCTGATTGGATTATGTATCTATATTATCAATAGAAAGGGAAAAGTGTGTGTCATTATGGGTTTAATTAAATCATCTAATGGATTTTGGACAGTTAGTCATAGTGAGCCCTGCATTGGCTCACACTTAAAGTTAGAGATGTAAAACAAACAATGATGTATATTCTGCCTCCCAATTTATTTGAAGAAAAAGAACCTATTTTGATAGAAAAGAACTTAAGATGGCTATGATTAAAAGCTCATTCTCAGTGTGGCTGGCCTTGAAGTTCAGGATTCTAAAACTCCTTCATCAAGAAGGGAAACTATAATCCCCGCATCTCTTGATTAACAATCTAAGGATTCTTTAGCATTACCCTCAATCTCCTTCTGAAGCAAAGTATATTTTGAAGAACTAAGATGCTAATGCTTTTCACGAAAGTAAGTTATCAGTAATCAAAATACCAAAAAGCTGGATCTTCTTAGCATTTCATTATTAGATGTCCTAAGTTTTCAGTTTTCTCTAAGATTTTGAAATCAAAATATTTCTACCATTGCTATTGTTGACCTCTCTTGCTAAAAAAGCACTTCACTATTTCAGATGTTGTGTGCATTAGACAGCATTGCAGTTATACATTGACATTAACTACTTGCTCTCCAGCTGCAATAATTTAAAAACTTATTATTTGAATTTTGTGTTTATCAATTTATGTCAGCCCACTCGCAAATGTGACATTGTAGAATGTTTTCCCTTGATTTTTGTTACTAATTACTTTCATGATATATAAAGTCAAAATTATATGAAATTGGAAAGAGAAATTTTTCATTGGATATGTCCCTAAAAGAGATAGGAGAGGTATAGCCATTTCCTGGTGAATTTTAAGAGAATCTAAATAATTATATGTTTACATGGTACCTTGAATAGTATTGAAACTTATATTTAACTATTTTGTATTTCTTAAATTGTTTTTTGTATTAGCATAATATATTGAACAGTCAAAGCAGATTCATATGAAACTTGAAACTAGACAACATCAAACCTTACAAATGGTTCACTAGATGCAGGCAAGAATAGGGCACAGATGAAATTTATTTTCCCTAGAGGCATTTGGAACCATCATATTCAGTTCCCCAAAATATCCCTTTTCTCTACATGAATATGTATTTGTTTCAAAAACTTTGAGCAATGTATATAGAACCATTGTTTGTCAGAGGAGTCATTATAAAAGTCTCCATTTTATACTTCATTAATCACACAGCTTATGTGACTATTACATTCTCCAATCAGACATGCTCCCTGAATCCATAAATTCAAGGTTTATTTATGTGAAGAAATTTAGGAATATCTTGTTTAAAGGAATTTTATAGGTAGAACCTTTCCACTAGAAATATCATTAATGGTTTATAAAGGGCATTGGTCCAGGTCTTTCATTCACAATAGAGTATAGATAGGGAAGTTCAGTAATGGCTAGTTAATGAGCCAGTTTTGAAATAAAAGTAAGGCTATCATTCTCATCAGTCTTTAGAAATGACTTTTCTGGTACATTTGCTTTCCTTTTTTTTTTTAAAAATTACTAACAAAGCAGAGATGCTGCTATTACTTATCATTCTTTAAGAAGGGAAGCCAGGCTATACATCTCAAGACATTAATATCTACTTTAACTCTTGAGAATTTTATACCCACAAGATCAGTGAGTTTTTATGCCAAAGGGATGAATTTTCACTAACTGATTCCACTTTCATTTGAAATTTGATTCAAAGTTCTCCATACTTTTTTTTTTCCTTCAGAGAAAAAAGAGAAGTGGGTCATTCAGAGTCTGGAGAAAGGAAATATTATATTTCAGTATGTATAATACAATAGATTATTGAAGTCAAGAGTTTTAGAATCTTTGTGCTTTTGATTAACAGTCCAACAATAATTTATTGACTCAATATTTAGTTATGAGTATAGTCAAATATGAGTAGACAAAATCACTTTCTTAAATTATGTCATCAACATCTTTTCCATTACCTAGAGAATAAAGTCCCTCTGTTACATTCTTTTGGTCTTAGAAAGTCACAAGGGCAGACTAAATGCACATAGTGGAGAATACAGCCTAAAAGGAACTGCAAAATCATATGGCAAAAGGAGTAGATATAAATTGGGGCTATCTTTGTGATATATAAGAGTCCCTATGAATGTTTGTCCTTATTTGGTAGTTATCCTTTATAATGCTTTAAAATTATAATTCTTTATCATTATATATAATTGGAGAAGGAAATGGCAACCCACTCCAGTGTTCTTGCCTGGAGAATCCCATGGACAGAGAAGCATGGTAGGCTGCAGTCCATGGGGTCGCACAGAGTCGGACACGACTGAAGAGACTTGGAAGCAGCAGCATCATTATAATACATAATTTATAATGAAAAATTCCTTCTCATCAGATTTAACTTACTTTTTTCTGTTCACCTTCCATTATTCTGTCCCCTATTTATAAATTAATTTCGATCCTTCATTTAGGTGGTAGAGTGCTTTCATATAAACTATCTCAAGACAGGTATCCTTGCCATTTTGCAAATGAGAAAAGAGTCCAGTAAAGTTCTGTGAGCTGTCCGTGGTGACAGTGAGTAAGTGGTAGGCCAGAGAATCAGCTCTGGGCTCAGGTCATCTCACCATGCTGTCCCTCCAAAGAACCAGTAACATTTTAATTCAAGTATTTGGTGTCTAGGTTCCAGGAAAGAACAGCTGCAGCATTTTAGGTCTCATGGTAGACAAACTTGACTTCTTGTTTCTGAAAGATGATGATTTTAGACCCCAGTTAAATTTCCTATGCTATTAGTTGGTTTTGCATAAATCAAGTATTTTCTCTGTTTGTGTCTAAATAGAGAATTAGAGTTTAGGCTAGTAGAGAGTTATATATCAGCATCTTTTCTTTCCTCTTTTCTTGTCATTATCATCCAGTATACTCTAATCACTAGCCTAATACTGTTTCAAATATCTCAAAACAAGATTAATCAAAGTGAATTGAAAGTGATGGCTTATTTTGTTTATAAGCATTTCTGAACCAAATGTTATGACAGTGTGGTGAGGTTAACATGTTGGAGGGAAAGTCTGAAAAATTCAAAAGGACCTTTTCTCTATTGCACATAATTATAATTATATAATACCATAATTATAATACCAAACTAGTTTTTATGGAGAGATATTACAACTATATGTTTTTTTCCCTACTCTTATAAATTATCTTCACAATGGGTAAAGTGGTTCAGATTATGATTTTCCCCCTTTCTTTTTCCAATGAAGAATAATAGAATTCTTATTAATCATAATTGCATAGTCTCATGTACTTGAACTATGCATATACACTACTTTAGCATTTTAGAAGTTAATATGTTTTGTGGCATATTTTCCTCTTCTCATGGTAGATGGTTAAATCACTATGCCCCTTCCTAAGATTACTGTGTCCAGTGCAGCTCACCTTCTGCTAATCAAGGCGCTTCAAACCATGCAAGAAGAGACTGTAGTGGTAGGAGCTTAGACTCATTTGACTCATCCTGAGCAAATTCTGCATAAATTCTTCCTCTCCTGGCCATGTTGTCTTTTGCTTTGTTAAACTGTCATCTCTAATTTTCTATCCATTGACAATATGAGAGGTAACTAAATCCCCAGAAGTGTAGTAATAAAATAACTCTAGTTTTCTGACAGCTGGATTGAGAAGTAGTCAGCCTTTGTACAGCAGACATGCCCCAGGTAAATAACTGATGAGTGAATTGAGCTGAAAGCTGTATAAATCAAGCTGCCCTTCAGACACAGATTTGAGAAGGGAATATATTTAAGCCTATAGTTTGATGATGAGGGAATTGAATAGAGCAAGGTACTCAGCTTTTCTGGTCTCAAACACTGACCCTGGAGAGGGCTCTCCTCACTCAAGAATGTATAAATAGAATCATTTAGAAAATCTCTATCTTTGAGAGGACTTTCATATGATAAACAAAAGAGAATTTTAGAAAACATTTTTAGGTCCTTACAAATGCACGGAATAGATGGCTTAAATGGGACAGGAGTGGGAACCTCAAGATATAAGATATGGAAAGTGACTTTCCACATATAGGAAAAGAATACAATGACTTCTTTTTATGGCAATGATGTCAATTAAATAAGCTATCAGGCATCCAGAAATGCTGGAAACGATAGTCAAGATCAGGGGCTTCCCAAGTGGCACAGTGGTAAGGAAACCACCAGTGAGTGCAGGAGGCACAAGAGACACAGATTTGATCCTGGGGTTGGGAAGATCCCCTGGAGGATGAAATGGCAACCTGTTCCAATATTCTTACCTGGAAAATTTCATAGGCAGAAGAGCCTGGAAGGCTATAGTCCATGGGGTTGCGAAGAGTCAGACATGACTGACCAACTGAGCATGCACACACAGCTAGGATCCTTAAATACTAAGCTGATTCATGGTAAAGAAAATACCAGGTGACAAATGTGGTTAATGAATTCACACTATGTCATCTGCTTTATTCTCCCCACTTAGCATTTGGCACTATGGCTTATTTTTAAGTTATAATTAATTTAGGAAATAATTTAGGAAATGGAAGACTGACAAGAGAAGAGCAAAAGAAATTGGAAACAATTTGTGGTTAATCACACTAATGTTTTAATTTTTAGTTGGTTTGTTGATTCTGCATTCAATGAAATTATATCTTTAAGTATTTTTCAAATTATTATATGCTATCATAAATTAATAGTCTAATTGTCAGGATGACTGGATTTTCTTTATAAAATGTTTCTTGCTAGAAAATATGTAGTCTTTTGTGCTTTTTAAAATCTGCTTTAGATCTGTTTCTTTAAAGTTCTTCAAGGAAATGTTTACTTTCAAGCTAACATAACAGCTCTATTGTAGAATATTTCACTAGTGTGGTAGACTTTGTCAACTTTGGCCACTGAACAACTAATTTCAATAAAAAGGAGAGGGTTGAATAGATAAAACATGGAATTTGTTAGGACGGTGAATTTATTCTGTATGGTATTCTTATAGGGTACATGACATTATGAGTTTATTAAAACATATAGAATTTTAATAAAATTAAGAGAAACCCAAGTAAGACGGTAGGTGTTGCAAGAGGGCATCAGAGGGCAGACACACTGAAACCATACTCACAGAAAACTAGTCAATCTAATCACACTAGGACCACAGCCTTGTCTAACTCAATGAAACTAAGCCATGCCCGTGGGGCAACCCAAGACGGGTGGGTCACAGTGGAGAGATTTGACAGAATGTGGTCCACTGGAGAAGGGAATGGCAAACCACTTCAGTATTCTTGCCTTGAGAACCCCATGAACAGTATGAAAGGGCAAAATGATAGGATACTGAAAGAGAAACTCCCCAGGTCAATAGGTGCCCAGTATGCTACTGGAGATCAGTGGAGAAAAAAATTCCAGAAAGAATGAAGGGATGGAGCCAAAGCAAAAAGAATACCCAGCTGTGGATGTGACTGGTGATAGAAGCAAGGTCTGATGCTGTAAAGAGCAATATTGCATAGGAACCTGGAATGTCAGGTCCATGAATCAAGGCAAATTGGAAGTGGTCAAACAAGAGATGGCACGAGTGAATGTCGACATTCTAGGAATCAGCGAACTGAAATGGACTGGAATGGGTGAATTTAACTCAGATGACCATTATATCTACTACTGTGGGCAGGAATCCCTCAGAAGAAATGGAGTGGCCATCATGGTCAACAAAAGAGTCCGAAATGCAGTACTTGGATGCAATCTTAAAAACGACAGAATGATCTCTGTTCGTTTCCAAGGCAAACCATTCAATATCACAGTAATCCAAGTCTATGCCCCAACCAGTAACGCTGAAGAAGCTGAAGTTGAATGGTTCTATGAAGACCTACAAGACCTTTTAGAACTAACACCCAAAAAAGATGTCCTTTTCATTATAGGGGACTGGAATGCAAAAGTAGGAAGTCAAGAATCACCTGGGGTAACAGGCAAATTTGGCCTTGGAATACGGAATGAAGCAGGGCAAAGACTGATAGAGTTTTGCCAAGAAAATGCACTGGTCATAACACCCTCTTCCAACAACACAAGAGAAGACTCTATACATGGACATCACCAGATGGTCAACACCGAAATCAGATTGATTACATTCTTTGCAGCGAAAGATGGAGAAGATCTATACAGTCAGCAAAAACAAGACCAGGAGCTGACTGTGGCTCAGACCATGAACTCCTTATTGCCAAATTCAGACTTAAATTGAAGAAAGTAGGGAAAACCACTAGACCATTCAGGTATGGCCTAAATCAAATCCCTTATGATTATACAGTGGAAGTGAGAAATAGATTTAAGGGCCTAGATCTGATAGATAGAGTGCCTGATGAACTATGGAATGAGGTTCATGACATTGTACAGGAGACAGGGATCAAGACCATTCTCATGGAAAAGAAATGCAAAAAAGCAAAATGGCTGTCTGGGGAGGCCTTACAAATAGCTGTGAAAAGAAGAGAAGCGAAAAGCAAAGGAGAAAAGGAAAGATATAAACATCTGAATGCAGAGTTCCAAAGAATAGCAAGAAGAGATAAGAAAGCCTTCCTCAGCAATCAATGCAAAGAAATAGAGGAAAGCAACAGAATCGGAAAGACTAGGGATCTCTTCAAGAAAATCAGAGATACCAAAGGAACATTTCATGCAAAGATGAGCTCGATAAAGGACAGAAATGGTATGGATCTAACAGAAGCAGAAGATATTAAGAAGAGATGGCAAGAATACACAGAAGAACTGTACAAAAAAGATCTTCACGACCCAGATAATCACGATGGTGTAATCACTGACCTAGATAGAGTCAGACATCCTGGAATGTGAAGTCAAGTGGGCATTAGAAAGCATCACTATGAACAAAGCTAGTGGAGGTTATGGAATTCCAGTTGAGCTACTTCAAATCCTGAAAGACGATACTGTGAAAGTGCTGCACTCAATATGCCAGCAAATTTGGAAAACTCAGCAGTGGCCACAGGACTGGAAAAGGTCAGTTTTCATTCCAATCCCAAAGAAAGGCAATGCCAAAGAATGCTCAAACTACCACACAATTGCACTCATGTCACATGCTAGTAAAGTAATGCTCAAAATTCTCCAAGCCAGGCTTCAGCAATATGTGAACTGTGAACTTACTGATGTTCAAGCTGGATTTAGAAAAGGCAGAGGAACCAGAGATCAAATTGCCAACATCTGCTAGATCATGGAAAAAGCAAGAGAGTTCCAGAAAAACATCTATTTCTGCTTTATTGACTATGCCAAAGCCTTTGACTGTGTGGATCACAATAAACTGTGGAAAATTCTGGAAGAGATGGGAATACCAGACCACCTGATCTGCCTCTTGAGAAATTTGTATGCAGGTCAGGAAGCAACAGTTAGAACTGGACATGGAACAACAGACTGGTTCCAAATAGGAAAAGGAGTTCATCAAGGCTGTATATTGTCACCCTGTTTATTTAACTTCTATGCAGAGTACATCATGAGAAACACTGGACTGGAAGAAATACAAGCTGGAATCAAGATTGCCGGGAGAAATATCAATAACCTCAGATATGCAGATGACACCACCCTTATGGCAGAAAGTGAAGAAGAACTAAAAAGCCTCTTGATGAAAGTGAAAGAAGAGAGTGAAAAAGTTGGCTTGAAGCTCAACATTCAGAAAACGAAGATCATGGCATCCGGTCCCATCACTTCATGGCAAATAGATGGGGAAACAGTGGAAACAGTGTCAGACTTTATTTTTCTGGGCTTCAAAATCACTACAGATGGTGATTGCAGCATGAAATTAAAAGACGCTTACTCCTTGGAAGGAAAGTTATGACCAACCTAGATAGCATATTCAAAAGCAGAGACATTACTTTGCCAACAAAGGTTCGTCTAGTCAAGGCTATGGTTTTTCCTGTGGTCATGTATGGATGTGAGAGTTGGACTGTGAAGAAGGCTGAGCACCGAAGAATTGATGCTTTTAAACTGTGGTGTTGGAGAAGACTCTTGAGAGTCCCTTGGACTGCAAGGAGATCCAACCAGTCCATTCTGAAGGAGATCAGCCCTGGGATTTCTTTGGAAGGAATGATGCTAAAGCTGAAACTCCAGTATTTTGGACACCTCATGCAAAGTGTTGACTCATTGGAAAAGTCTCTGATGCTGGGAGGGATTGGGGGCAAGAGGAGAAGGGGACGACAGAAGATGAGATGGCTGGATGGCATCACTGACTCGATGGACGTGAGTCTCAGTGAACTCCGGGAGTTGGTGATGGACAGGGATGCCTGGCATGCTGTGATATATGGGGTGGCAAAGAGTCGGACACAACTGAGGGACTGATCTAATCTAATCTGATAGAATTTTATGGGTTTTTATGGTGGCTCTGGGGTAAAGAATCCATCTGCAAGGCAGGAGACGCAGCAGACGGTTTCAATTCCTAGATCAGGAAGATCCCCTAAAGGGGAAAATGACAACCCACTCCAGTAGCCTTGCCTGGAAAATCCCATGGACAGAGGAGCCTGATGGCTACAGTCCATAGGCTCACAAAGAGTCAGACACAACTGAGTAACTGAGCACACACGCATGCATAGACTATTATAACAGAAAGAATGACCCGAATGTATGCATTTTAAAGAGGTCTCTAGCTTTCAAGTGGCAAGAAGCAGAATCAGAAATTACAGAGCTGAAAATATGGACCATTTCTTATGGAAAAGAACATGTAACTCAGAGTTCAGCGCCAAAAGCCCAGCAGGCCAAGCAAAAAGCCATGGCAACATTCTCTTAGGAAACAGAACTTAGGTTCCATTCTAGGGACTGGTGATATGCCCAACTAGATTTCAGAACTGCTGGGAAACAGTGATTGTTATATGCCTTCTGTTCCATATTTTGAAGAACAACTCTCTATTGACTCCTGTCAGTTAAGCCCTGTATAACTCCCTCCACTCAAATCTAAGTTAGCTCTACGGTTCCCTTTTGACCAATAGAATACAAGAGCAGTTACAACCAGTGAATTCTTGTGGCTTCAACCTGTCCCACAGCACAAGCTGCCCATCAGTTGGCAGTGAATAGAGCTCTGATTAGCTCCATTCAATTGCTGTAAGGACTTTTGATGAAAGACTATGTGTCACTCCTTTAGAGAATAATACTTTTCAGGTGAACCACTGATATTTAAATTGTTCCATTTATTTTTGTTTTTAACAGCATCACAAAATTATTGTAAAAATGTATATTTTACTGAGTCAAATGAAATATCGTCCATATCAAAGTACAATTCAAGGTAATTTTTGATTGGGTGATATTTGGCAATAAGAAAATTATTTCCTAGATTGTCAGAGTCTGGGTCTGAATTAAAGAAAGACAACTTGACAGAAGTGAGTGGCAATGAGTTTGCTTTAGAGATGTAATTCATTACTTAAATTTAATCTAACCTAGGGGTGATGTTTCAGAGAAGGCAATGGCACCCCACTCCAGTTCTCTTGCCTGGAAAATCCCATGGTCGGAGGAGCCTGGTGGGCTGCAGTCCATGGGGTCGCGAAGAGTCGGACACAACTGAGCGACTTCACTTTAACTTTTCACTTTCATACATTGGAGAAGGAAATGGCAACCCACTCCAGTGTTCTTGACTGGAGAATCCCAGGGACATGGGAGCCTGGTGGGCTGCCGTCTATGCGGTCACACAGAGTCGGACACAACTGAAGCGACTTAGCAGCAGCAGCAGCAGCATCAGGGGTGATGTTTATTTTTTGCTTCTGGTTTTTCTCACCCTTTTGTTAAAATAGAAGGACTAGTTTCTTCAGAAATGAGGATATGACCTAGAATGTTAGGCCTGTGGCTCCAGGGTTTCAGCATGACAGTTTTACAATAGAAATTCCATTACAAATGGCATCAATGTTTGATTCTTACTTATGGTTCTTTTCAATCAAGCAGAGAATAAAAAGCAGCCTCATGAAATGCAGCAAAACTTGCATGTTAGAGGTCAAGATGATAAAGAGAATTTCCATCCCCTCTCCATCCAAGAAAACTCATCAGAACAACAAAAATACCATAAACTTTCTTATGCCTAAGAAATTACCAAGGAATAAGAATTTAGAGCAGCCTGATACCTCTACTATGAAGTCTCAGAGATTGTGTTGGCACCATTATTAAGAACCAAATACTATTTCCTAAGGCTGTCCGCAATATTTAAATAGCTGGCTAAACTATCCCTTTTCCTTCTGAGTGTTACTAAAGGTAGGGCTTCCCTGGTGGCTCAGTGATAAAGAAACTGCCTGCCAATGCAGGACACATGGGTTCAATCTCCATGCTGGGAAGATCCCCTGAAGAAGTAAATGGCAACCTACTCCAATGTTCTTGCCTGGGAAATCCCATGGACAGAGGACCCCTACTGTCCATGGGGTCACAAAATAGTCAGACATGACTTAACGGCTGAGTGCCCAGAAACATGCATCCTATTCATAATACAATTCTTTTTAAATGTCATCCTGGGGTTCCACAAAATAGAACCATTTAGTATAGAACCTCAGCACAGAGTTACTGCTGTGGAACTCTTAAATATGGCTGCTGAGTAACCTTTTCTTCTGTCTGTGGCAGTAGCCAGATTTTCCTTTGCAGACTCAGCTCTCTCATACTTAGTCCATGTGACTGCTTTGAATAATACCACCCAGCTTAAGGAATAGTCATACTAGCCTAGATAATCAGAATTATAGTAATTGGTTCAGGAATTGGCAGGTGCTCCAATTAGAACCAATGAAAGTGATAACATCTGGACTTCTTGACACTATTTTGTAAGAGACGTTTCTTTCCCCTAGCAAGGTGCAGCTGGTAGAATGCAAGCCTGGAGCTGCTGGTGACCATATTTACTGTCACTTGTAGGAACTCTCCCTGGGAAAGAAACCAATGCAGAGGGTGCAGAGAGACAAATTGCTGTCAGTACTATTTAAATACTTGAATTCTGTCATTTCTGAAACTGTCTTGGTATCTGTCCTATTTATTTTGTAAGTCAGAAAATTCTTTTATTTTTAAGTGTTTGGGTTATCTTTTAATTAGATGTAAACATAAGGATTTTGACTACAGTAGTCATCAAATCAAAGGTTGTTTGTGTAGATTAAGTCAGTTATACACTGCTACATTACAAACAAACACAAAATCACAAAGAGCCTTTTTCTCCCATATCTGTAGCTTGACAAGGGATGTTGACTGATCGAGGGTGAGAATGGCTGGCAGTTCTGCAAGTCATGGCTGGGCTTTCTCACTTTTGGGGAAGTCAGTTGACCTAGGCTGGGCTTGGTTGGATTAACTTGGCTCTGCTCCATGTGTCTTTCATCCTCCTCCTGAGACCAGCTGGCTAGGTCAAGCATAGTTTTCTTTTCTCATGGCAATGATAGAAGTGCCAGTGTGCAGGCCTGATCATACGGGTACTTTTCAAGGCTCTGCTTATGTCATATCTGGTGACATTCTATTGGCCAAAGCAAGTCATATGGTTTAGCAGAAATCAAGGAGTGGGGAAGTATGTCTGGTCCACAGTAGGAAGGCACTGTGTACTTGGGTGGCAAAGGTATAGAAGAAGAGGAATTGAGACAATTGTCTGACATATCACATTGAGACTGAGGGATATAACTTTTTACAACCCCCTGCCCCCAGTTGATTCTATGCACACTAAAATTTGGGAACTACAGACTCTGTGCTGTGATTCTCAGTACTAAATGAAATATCTGGGGGCTTAAAAATTCTGATGTTTAAACCCCAAACCCCAGGGATTTTAATTTTATGGGACCTGGGTATTGGTTTTTAGAGAAAAATGATTTCTGCTTGAGAACTGCTTTCCTAGAAGAATTTGAGTTTCAAAGAAAATCATTTATGTTTATCTCAATAACTGAAATTTTCTATAGAGATGAAGTCAGGGGAAAGTATGAATAGAAAACTAAATCATAGAAAAGCAGTTCTTAAAGGCTAGCCCTTGGACTTCACTAGTGGTTCAGATGGTAAAGAATCTGCCTGCAATGCAGGAGACCTGGGTTCAATCCCTGGGTTGGGAAGATCCCCTAGAGGAAGGCATGGCAACCCACTCCAGTATTCTAGTCTGGAGAATCCCCATGGACAGAGAAGAATGATGAGCTATAGCCCATGGGGTTGCAGAGTCAGATGTGGCTGAGCAACTAATGACAGCAACACATATCCCATAAACAAGTCTTTCCTAAATATCCCTCTATGTTGGGTGCTTATCTGGGCCCTGGGGAAATCGTGGTAAATATAGAGGTATGGATTTACCTACATGAAGCTGAAAGAGTCCTTCGGAAGATGGATGATCGGTAAATATTTACAAAATATTAGTTAAATAATGGGCTTCCCTGGTGGCTCAGATGGTAAAGAGTCTGCCTGCAATGTGGGAGACCCAGGTTCCATCCCTAGGTTGGGAAGATCCCCTGGAGAAGGGAGTTAAACAATCAGTTCAGTTTAGTCTGGAGAATCCTAACCCTAACCCTAACCCTAACCCCTAATTTTTCTGATGGCGAAGAATTCTCTTGCCTGAAGAATCCCAGGGACCAGGGAGCTTGGTGGGCTGCCCTCTATGGGGTTGCACAGAATCGGACACAACTGAAGCGACTTAGCAGCAACAGCAGCAGCAGCAGCAGGCCTCCCTGTCCCTCACCAACTCCTGGAGTTCACTCAAACTCATGTCCATCAAGTCGGTGATGCCATCCAGCTATCTCATCCTCTGTCATCCCCTTCTCCTTCTGCTCCCAATCCCTCCCAGCATCAGAGTCTTTTCCAGTGAGTCAACTCTTCGCATGAGGTGGCCAAAGTACTGGAGTTTCAGCTTTAGCATCATTCCTTCCAAAGAACACCCAGGACTGGTCTCCTTTAGAATGAACTGGTTGGATCTCCTTGCAGTCCAAGGGACTCTCAAGAGTCTTCTCCAACATCACAGTTCAAAAGCATCTTGGACTCTGTGGGAGAGGGAGAGGGTGGGATGATTTGGGAGAATGGCATTGAAATATGTATAATATCATATATGGAACGAGTTGCCAGTCCAGGTTCGATGCACGATACTGGATGCTTGGGGCTGGTGCACTGGGACGACCCAGAGGGATGGTATGGGGAGGGAGGAGGGAGGACGGTTCAGGATGGGGAACACATGTATATCTGTGGCGGATTCATTTCGATATTTGGCAAAACCAATACAATATTGTAAAATTTAAAAATAAAATAAAATTTAAAAAAAAAGAAAAAAAAAGGAAGGAGAATTTCTTTGACCTTTAATTTAAAAATAAATAGGGTAACACCTGACAAAAGATGAAAAAAAAAAAAGCATCAATTCTTTGGCACTCAGCTTTCTTCACAGTCCAACTTTCACATCCATACATGACCACTGGAAAAACCATAGCCTTGACTAGATGGACCTTTGTTGGCAAAGTAATGTCTCTGCTTTTGAATACGCTATCTAGGTTGGTCATAACTTTCCTTCCAAGGAGTAAGCATCTTTTAATTTCATGGCTGCAATCACCATCTGCAGTAATTTTGGAGCCCAAAATAATAAAGTCAGCCATTGTTTCCACTGTTTCCCCATCTATTTGCCATGAAGTGATGGGACCAGGTGCCATGATCTTAGTTTTCTGAATGTTGAGCTTTAAGCCATCTTTTTTACTCTCCTCTTTCACTTTCATCAAGAGGCTTTTGAGTTCCTCTTCCCTTTCTGCCATAAGGGTGGTGTCATCTGCACATCTGAGGTTACTGATATTTCTCCCGGCAGTCTTGATTCCAGCTTGTGCTTCTTCCAGCCCAGCGTTTCTCATCATGTACTCTGCATACAAGTTAAATAAGCAGGGTGACAATATACAGCCTTGACGTACTCCTTTTCCTATTTGGAACCAGTCTGTTGTTCCACGTCCAGTTCTAACTGTTGCTTCCTGACCTGCATATAGGTTTCTCAAGTTAAACAATAGCAGGTATACAAAGAGCTGCAAAAGACAAGCACAGGCTGCTAGGAGGACAAATAACAGACCTGTTTTACTGTACAAATCCATCTATCACCAGTAGGAAGACAAGAAAGTGGCAAAGGTAAAAAGAGAAACTTTATATTAAAAAGTCAGTCATAGCTTTATTTTAGAACTAACCTCTCCTCCCTTTTTTTTTTTTTTTTTGGTATATATGCCATTAGTACTTAGTCAGCCTGCCTTAAATTGAATGGATTCAGCAAGAGTCATTCCTTAGAAATATTCTAAGAAATGCAAGAGCTGGACCATTAATAATGCCTTCAATTAAGTCATGAGCTAGAATCTGGAGGCCTGTCAAATTTGACTTCCTTATTGATAGTAACTGATTTCAAACTTCTAGAGAGTAAAGGCTTTTATAGAGTGTAAAGTTGGTCACATGACCTCCATTGTGCATTATTTATGTAATTCTAAACCTGCCTCTGTTTAATGAGTGAGACTTGTTAAAAGTTATAATATTTAAATTAGAGGTAGAATTATAATTCATTCAATCTGGCAAGCCTGCCATTTTGTGTTGAGTTTTCACGCAACCCAAATGATTATCACAATCCGTTGACTCATTGGAAAAGACTGATGCTGGGAGGGATTGGGGGCAGGAGGAGAAGGGGACGACAGAGGATGAGATGGCTGGATGGCATCACTGACTCGATGGACGTGAGTCTGAGTGAACTCCGGGAGTTGGTGATGGGCAGGGAGGCCTGGCGTGCTGCTATTCATGGGGTCCCAAAGAGTCGGACACGACTGAGCGACTGAACTGAACTGAACTGAACTGAACATAAATTCTGCCAAAAGAAAATTACTACCAGCAAATACAGCTGGTTTTTTTTTTTTTTTTTTTTGAGTCCTGAAATAATGCATCTCCCATGCTGCCTGGTTTCACAGAGTTAAAAGACTTTGTGAAAAACTTTTATAAGACTTTTATTTAGTTACTAAATATTCAATCAAATCCATAGTATTTTTTAATTCTTTAGAAATGAGTTTATTGCTATATTAATTTATTAAAAGCAGTAAGTGTGATTTTCTAATTGTTTTTGACTTTTTTTTCCTGTCATGTTGTGAGCATTTAAAAAATTATTTAAACATTTTAAATCAAAAGATGCCAATGTTTTCCATTTTGCCTAATCAATGTTCAGAAAATATGTAGACTTCCATAGAACAGTTGATCTAAACGTTAAATTGGTCTTGCCACAAATATTCATTTTTCACTCATGGAACCATGACGTTTTAAAGATTTCAACTCTATTTTTAGGCTGCTGCACTTATCAAATTTAACATTTAAATTTGACATAGATATTAGATTTCTACTGCTGAATAACAACTTACCGCAAATCTAGGGCCTAAAACAATACACATCAGTTATATCAGAGTTTCAGTGGATCAGGGATTCAGTTATAGCTTCATTGGGCCTTCTGCTTCGTCTCCTCTCAGAAGACTACAATCAGTGTGTTGCCTGGGGGTTTGGTTCTTCCTTGGAGGCTAGGTCTTCTTCATATTCAGGTGGAAAAATGTGTTTCTTGCAGTAGAAATCAGAGAAGTTTACTTCTTTTCCTGGCCAGCAGAGGGGTCTTTCTGACACTTCACCTTCTTTGAAAGTCTCCTCTGGTTAGATCAGAGCTTCTGAGGAAGATCTCCTATTTGCTGAACTGAAAGTCAACGGACTAGTAACCTAGTCAAAGGAGTGAAATAACATTATCTTCACGAGTTCTGCACACACTTCAGGGGAGGTTATACAGGGGAAGATAAAGGAGGGTGGAAATTTGGGGGACTTCAATGGTCTGAATGTGTCCCCCTAAATTCAGATGTTGAAATCCTAGCCCCCTAACATAGGATGACATGGTTGAATGGCATCATGGATACAAGGGATGTGAGTTTGAGCAAACTCTGGGAGATAGTGAAGGACAGGGAAGCCTGGAGTGCTACAGTCCATGAGGTCACAAAGAGTCAGACACAACTTAGTGACTGAACAACAACAAAGATGATAGGAGGTGGGACCCTTGAAAAGTACTTAGGTCATGAGGGTGAATCTTACATACATGGGATTGTGTATGTATCAGTTGCTCAGTTGTGTCTGACTCTTTGCGACCCCATGGACTTTTTGTGACCAGAGGAGCCCACCAGGCTCCTCTGTCCGTGGAATTCTCCATGGGATTAGCACTTTTATAAATGAGGGTCTCAGGAGATCCTTTACCCCTTCTATCAAGTGAGGACACACAGAGAAATCTTTGTAACCTAGAAGGGGGCCTTCATGCAACCATGCTTGCGCCCTAATCTCAAACTTCTAGCCTCCAAACTCAGCAATAAATTCTTGTTCATGGCTTTACTGATAGCATCCTGAATAGACTAAGACAGAGGTCACCTTCAAGTTCTGCCTACCACAGAGAAAAACTTCATCCTTGGATCCTTATAAGGAGACATCTTATATAATGAAGACAACTTCTTCATTCCCAAATATTTCAAAGTGAGTACTATATGTCAGGCACTGTTTTAGATGTTGGGGATATGACAAAGAATAAAAGAAGGAAGTTACTACTCTCCTGAGTTTTCCATTCTATTGCAAGGCAGCAGATAGTAAATACATTAAATATATATATATATATATATATATATATATCTCAAATGTGCCAAGTGCTATGAAGAATAAAACAAAGGCAGATAAATGGTAGAGAGAAAGAGGAGTAGATGAGGAAGGGGTGATCAGTGAAGGCTTCTATGATGATATAGCAGGTTTTGAATTCATACTTGATATCATGCAGGATTGAGCTAAGCCATCATTAGGATAAAACTTTCCAGGCCTCTGTGAGAGCAAGTGCAAAGGATGTGAGGTAGAAGCTTGCTTGATGTGCTCTCTGAATAACAAAAAGGCTAGTGAGGGCAGGAAGCAAAGAGAGTGAAAGAGTTTATTCCGAGTGATATAGGAAGCCATCTGCAAGGTTTAGATGAGTAAATAACATGATCTAATTTATATTCTAAAATCATCACCTTGGCTGCTGTGTTGAGATTAGACTGCTTGTGGGGCTACTGCTGCTAAGTTGATTCAGTCATGTCCAACTCTTGTGACCCTATGGACCTGCCAGGCTCTTCTGTCCATGGGGATTCTCCAGGCAAGAATACTAGAGTGGGTTGCCATGCCCTCCTCTAGGGAATCTTCCCAATCCAGCCATCGAACCCATATCTCTTATGTCTCCTGCATCAGCAGACAGGTTCTTTACCACTAGCGCCACTGGGGAAGCCTTTCCTATGGGGCTGCCTCTGCCCCAAATCCCTTCCTCTTCATTCTTCACTCAGCAGCCCAGGTGTGACATTTTACACTTTTATCCCCCCTCTCTCTGTTCCCTGCAATCCCTAGTCCTGACACTTTTTTTCTTTTTTAATCTTTTCTATATTCTGCATTACAAAACCCTATGACAGAGGAGGACTTTCCTGACAGGATAAGGCATGTAAGAAACAGTGACAAAATTCCTGTAGTGTTGGACCCTTTGCAAAAATAATTGCCAGCATCTCTGTTAAGCTTAATGCAGAGCCTTACCCTGGAATAAGGATATCATTATCAGAAATGAAACAACAAATTCAGAAGGTGGCTCTATGAAAACAAAATCTGAGATGTCCTTTTCCCTGACATCTCACAAAGAGACTCTAGGCCTTGAAGTATCGTTAGTCTGGTAGGAAGAGCTCTTGACACCTCCTAAATAAATAGGAATAAACAGCACTGCCCAAATAGGTCTTCAGGAAGAGAATACATAAGTGCATGTGGGTCTTGCTTACTAGGTTCTGAGCCTTTCTTCTTTCCTCTCTTGACAGTGCCCTGGTGCCTGTAAAATCCGTGGTATGTAGCAGAGAGATCCAGACATGTAGACAACTGTCCCCAGGTATATTATGATTCACACTTTAATTGAATCCTCCTTGCTAGTAAATGCTACAATCAAAAGTTAAGTGGAATAAAAAACCTATTAGCTCTTTTAAAAACAATTTTTTTAATTTTTAATTGGAGGATAATTACAATATTGTGTTGGTTTCTGCCATACATCAACATGGATTGGCCATATGTATACATATGTTCCCTCCCTCGTGAGCCTGCCTCCCGCCTACCACCTCATCCCACCCCTCCCAGGTTGTCACAGAGCCCCAGTTTGAATTCCCTGAGTCATACAGCAAATTCCCACTGGCTATCTATTTTATATATGTTAGTGTATATGTTTCCATTTTACTCTCTCCATTTGTTCCAATCCTACCCTTTCCTTCTTGCCCCCTCGCTGTGACCATAAGTCTGTTCTCTATGTTTGCATCTCCATTGCTGCCCTGAAAATAGATTCATCAGTATCATCTTTCTAGATTCCATATGTATGAGTTAATACACAATATTTGAAAAAACCTATTAACTCTTGATGTTTTCTAACTCTTGTGTCAACTCCCATAATCTTGAGCCCAGGGAATTTTGTGTTTATCTCAAAGTACTAATTTTCACACTTATGATTTCAGATTGTAAATATCTGATTGAGTCATGACTTCTCCCATTTCCCATCAATTCTTTTCTTTTTAGCAACACAACTCTTTTCAGTAGTGATTACTAGCAACCCTGAAATATAAAACAGGTAAAAGCAAGTGAATGTGGCCTCATAGTTTAGTTAATCCTAATTTGGATAAAAATATGTCACTGCTTAAAGGAACCTATAAAAGAAGCAGCACACCCAGAAACCTCTATTCTCCTCATATGCATGTATGTTGATTAGTATTTTCCTGATTTGAATTCTATTTTCTACATCTTTTTGCACAGTTCTTAAATTTATGTAGCAAGTTATAAGAAAGGTATAAAAGGATTTTCATTTTTGGTTAAAGTAGATATATCGTCAAAAAACCTGACATCCAAGTTCCAAGTCTGCCAGTTACTGTTTGTGTGGGTTGTGTTGTGTTGTGCTCAGGTGTGTCTGACTCTTTGAGACCCCATAGACTGTAGCCTCTAGGCTCCTCTCTCCATGGCATTTTTCCAGGCAAGAATGCTGGAGTGGGTTGCCATTTCCTACTCCAGGGGATATTCCTGACCCAGTGATCAAACCTGGGTCTCCTGTATTGCAGGCAGATTCTTTACCACTGTGCCACCTTGTGTGACTTTGGCCAATCACTGAATGACTTTGAATCAGCTTTCTAGCTGGGGAAGACTTGGCTATAGTCTGTTGCTGTTCTTAATTTCTGGAGTCAGCTTCTGTTGCCCTAGTTGCTGCTGCCTATTAGAGAAGTTAGTTTACCACCCCAGAGACAAAGGTAGGATTCCCAAGTTGAAATGCTATGAAAAGGGGATGAAGGATAGCAGAATATATGCTGCCCCCAATATTCCACTTTGATGTAAGGATTATTTTGAGAAACACAGACACTGGAGTAGCTCTGGGAAAAAAGAAAAAGTTGTCCTTTTGAAAGGGAAATTTATATTTATAAAGAAATCTCCATGTGTAAGGGTGTTTATCTATCCGTGCCAGGAAGAACAGGATGATCCTAAATCACAAAAGCATGTCACTGCAGAAGTTATCCACTTTAATTTGCATGAGAAAACCTACCCTTGTTAACTGGAGCTTTTCTTGGTCACTTCCCATAACTGGCCTCCCCTACACCCTTCTTTCTTCTGTCTTGAGTTGATGATGATATTCAAACTTGAGTTCTAAGCCATCTCTGAGAGTTACTCACTTTCCCTGTGTACCTCCATGTATACATGAAGTGTACATGCTAATAAATTTGTTTGCTTTTCTATTTTTTAATCTGTATTTTATTATAGGTTGCCCAGCTAGGAATTTAGAAGGGTAGAAGGAAAATATTTGTCCCTCCTTTACAGAGGTTTACAGGTGATCTGGTGACAGAATGCGCATAATAAAAGGTTAAGTGGATGAGATACTCTGGAGCATCCATGGTACTTTAAGGGAATAAGAAAGTAGAGGAAAGGATTTTTCAATACTTCATAACATGTATTTTAGATCTCTATTAGTCTGCTTTAAGAGATATAGTTTGGAATTAGATTGTAATTACTTGTAGTTTTGGAAAGGTATTTCTTTACATGTGATAGTATCCAGGACTGGACTATAAGGAACCAGAGACTCTATTTGATTTATAGATGAATGAATGGGACTACTTTGTAAATTCTCATTTGATTCCATGTGTTGGTTATAAAAGACTTCCCTGTAGCTCAAACATAAATAACATTCTAGCCACACTGCTCCATTTAACCAAAGTTCTCTGACTTCCTTTTTGACTTTTGCTCTTGTCCCACTTCTTGACTTTTTTTTCTTTCTGGAGAAAAAGGAAAAGAGATAAAGGGAGAAAGAAAAATAGCAAATGTCAATCAAAAGAGAAGGATCAAGTTACACTGTTTGAAAGGAAAAGGTGCAGAGGAAGCCCCCGTCTCATTTCTTTTAATTTCAGGCAGCAGGTCCTCTTTCTCAGAACCAGTCCCTCATCACAGAATAAACTTCTTCAAAATACACTTGCTTTTTAAAGGTAAACACAACTCTAAAAAGGAAAAATATGGAATTTTCCCTGAAGCACAAAGAGAAAGAGACTTTCCCCCTTTCCTTTTCTTAGAGTATTTTCTTTAGAAAACCTATGTATGCATCCTTTTGTCAGGGGAGCATGTAATTCCTTGGTTCTGTCTTGCTGCAGCAAAAATTTGGAGACAGATGGACCAGTGTTATAGCTTAGTTTTATTGGCAAGCAAAGGAAAATACATCCTTGAGGTGTGAGGGCAGGCCGACCCAAAAGACGCGAAGAGAAGAGAAGCCCTCGGCTCAATTTTGGCTCCTCTTTTTATGTTTTTTCTCCTTCCTCTGAGCCTGCACTATGTAAATTGGGTTAGTTTGTTTTACCTGAGGTTCTCACTCAACCTTCCTTTGTTCTATTTTCGCGGGTGTTTCCCTTCTTTGTCTTTTGGCCACTGCCGTTCTGGAGTCCTTTTTCCTATTCTAACTACCTAACATTTTTTTTGCTCCTTTGACATATATATATATATATATATATATATATATATATATACACACACACACACACATACACATACATATATACATACGTATATATATATGGCCTTTTGATATATATATATATATTTTTTTTTTTTTTTTTTAAAGGCTAAAAAGGCTTTTGCCAGTTTTACAAACAAGAAATGTCTTTCAAGGACTGGGGAGAATCGCTTTGAAATGTAAATATCAAGAAAGATAGAACCCCTACCTGCCCATCTACAGGGATGTTTAACTGAGAAAGCTGGTTCCAAATTGTAGCTATCTGCCTCTCAGAGGGAACTTTTCTTTTTCCTTTCGATAAAGGCAAGTAGTGAACACAAATGGCCACTACACTTTAGCAGGTGAATTTAAGATAAGCTATGTGTAAACTAGTGGTGCTGCCAAATCCTCCTACCAGAAGACTACCTGTTATTTATGTCATAGAAGGAAGACTCCTATACACAGCCTTTTGACTCCCTGTAGGCCACATAAGAGTGGGTGTTGGGGCTGAAATACTTCCTTACCAAGAAACGAAGTGCCCTCGCATCCTGTTCTGGGCTTGTCGCCTTGTGTGGGAATCTCTTTCCCTGTTTTAGGCTCATTGTGTGTTTCTCTGTTCTACTTAAGCATGTGTATTATATGGCACCCCCACTACTATATCCACCCCTTTGGGAAGGAGGTGGGATCCTTCATTGTGCAACGTAAGAGGGGATGTGTGCAGGCCAGTTCTCCTGCATCAGCAGCCAGGAGGGAGTCACTGGTTATAGGAATTTGATTCCTGTTGCTGAAGCTGATCCAGCTCTGTCTGCTCTCTGTAAGCAAAATGTTATTCCAATCAGAGTTCCTCTGTGTTAAAGGACAAGATACAACTGAGTAAATTTTTAAATCTTATTGGCTTTATTCAGTGATTCATGAATTGAACATCTAATCTAGCAGATAGAAAGAAGTTCCAAAGATCAGTACAAGGTGAGAGATTGTAATAGACTAGAATAAGCAAGAACTGCTGGTAGCTCAGACAGTAAAGAACCTGCCTACAATACAGGAGACTTGGGTTGGATCCCTCGATTGGGAAGATCCCATGGAGAAGGGAATGGCTATTCATGCCAGTATTCTTGCCTAGAGAATCCCATGGACAGAGGGTCCTGGCAGGCTACAATCCATGGGATCTTGAAGAGTCGGACACAACTGAGTAACTAACACTACTATTACTGAGCGAGAACAAAGAGGTAATACTGGGCATTTGCTGATTAATTAAAACACGTTTACTTTTCTTCTGTGGACCAAGAGAAGACGTGGAGTCGGGTTGGGTAACTAGTGCTATGTAAGTACGTGCTGACTGGTTAACCTACAACTTCCTTTTCTGGGAGAGCCAGCACGGAAACCCTAGTTCATGTGGGGCTTGTCATGAATGACTCCATCATGGACTTAATCTGGTTATGTTAATTGTTGTGTTGTATTAATATTTTCCTTGGTGATTATGGTATCAGGACATAGAGGGCAGAAGTGTTTAGACTTCTGTTGGTGATAAGCACCAAATGTGTACTTGCTCCAGGCTGCAGCTGGTGATAGTTTTTATGTAAGGAGGCAGTGAGGGGTGTGCCCCTCTGCCAGCTTCCTTGGTAACTAATAAGCCCACTTGATGCAAATCCCCCTATGACCGGTAACTGCCCCTGACCCCCAGGATTGAAGACGGTCACCATATCCTGCCTGCCTACACTGCACACAGCAGGTTGGACTCCAGAACCTTGATTCAGACGTGTAAGCTCCCCCATCCATTAAACTACTGATGTCTGTGTCTCTGACTCTGGGCTCTTTGTTCGCTCTTGAAGCTGGCAAGCGTGAGGCCTACAGGCCTGTGGCGTGCAGTCCAAGAAGTATTGAGTCTTTTAGTGCTCAGAGAATGTTCTTATGCTCCTCCACATTTCAGGATGCGAATCATTCTCACCAATGGGATTGAAGTAATTTGAGAAATAAAAAAGCATTTAGGTCGTCTTGTGTTGAGACCAGCTCGACAAGCAGGGTTTCCGAAAGCATGATACAGGTGATAGAATGAGAAACAAAACTCAAGAATTCAGTGAAAAGCAAGGATCAGGGGACCAACATCGTTCCAAGGTGAAGGTGCCGAAACTGAACCCAAGTCAGCTTTATTATACTTTTAGCCGTGAAAGAAAGAATATGCGGGGAGCTAAACTATAACTCATGTGGCCTTCAAGGCCAAAGAACAAAATGATCATTAACCATTAAGTAACTAAGAAACAGTAATCAATAACAGATCAGTAACTAAGACTAATATTCTTATCAATAGATTTTCCACCAGATACGTAAAATATGTGACTCTGAGATGCCAGTTGAGAAACAGTCTGGATCATATCTTGTTTTCAAGACTATGAACTGTTCCCTCTGGACTTGTTCCGAGAGTCTCATGCCTTATAGCATCCAGTTGATCAATAATTATAAATTTCTTTTGCCGTCCTTGCCAAGGCCTGCTTTTCTTTTATTCTTTCTGTCTCCTATAGTCTTGCTCTTTCTCTCTTGTCCAGATGGCTGGATTAGAAGTATTTCAAGACATAAAGCTGTAAGAAGGAAGCTAGCTGGTGACTAAACACTGGGAATAAATGACTCAAGAGGACTAACTAACCAACATCAGGTTATGATGTGGACGAGCAATATAACTTTTCATTGTATACTGATTATTTGTGGTTTAGTTGTTATTGCAGCATGAATAGTCTATTCTGACTAATAGAGGCAGGAATTTACGACATTTCACAAAAGCAGAATTAGAATGATTGGCTCAGGTGGTAAAGAGTCTGCCTGCCAATACAGGAGATTCAGAGGATACATGTTCAATCCCTGGGTTGAGAAGATCCCTTGGAGAAAGAAATGTCAATACACTCCAGTACCTTACCTGGAAAATGCCATGGACAGAGGAGACTGGCAGGCTACAGTCCAGGGGTTGCAAAGAGTTGGACAGGACTGAGCATACATGCATTTATTACCTAAGATTAGATAAAACAGAGTTATTAATATGCTATTGGACCAGAAACTCTCATGAGCTATCTAAGCTATGAATACCCAATGTTAAAATAATCCAAATATCTGATTGTAGCTCAAATAGTTTGAATTAGCTTAGAATGTCTAAAAAGTATTTAAGACTTTGCCCTGTACACATGTAAGTTACTTCCATAAATGATTAAGTCTAAAGGCAAAGCTCTTATATTTTTGTAATTTTCTTTCTTATAGTAGACACTTTCCTCATTTCCTTTTTTCTAGAATGTTTGATATTTTCTCTGCCCAGAGCAGGCACCTTTAGTTCATTATCACACATCTCATGTTGACGCAAAAGAACTGAGATTACAACCCAGTCTCCTCATCTTACATTTAGAGCAGTATTTCTAACCATGATTTGGTCTCTGTTTCACCTGTAAAAATGAGAAGCCACACAAAGAAATAGAAATGCAAAGAAACTTGACAAATAATTAATATAGAACAGTTCAATGTACGTATTTTTAGATGGCACAATGAATCAGTCCTCCTTATTCTCTTTGCTAAGAAAAGATATGATCTTATTATCAATCTTGAAAGGAAAAAACCTCTAATTTTCTGTGGTAGTTAATTAATGTATGGGTCTCTGAGATCAAGTGGATAATACACAAACAGTGATTTTTCAACTCTATTTTCCTTAATTGGCATGGCATGCATGTATGCTCAGTTATGTCTGATTCTTTGTGACCTGATGGGCTGTAGACCACCAGGCTTATCTGTCCATGGGATTTTCCAGATAGGAATAATGGAGTGGGTTGCTATTTCCTTCTCTAAGGGATCTTCCTGATTCAGGGATTGAACCCGAGTATCCTGTATCTCTTGCATTGGTAGGTGGAATCTTTACCACTGAGCTACCTGGGAAGTCAATTGGCATGACAGCCTTCCCCATGAACTACTCAGTGCATGAAGCCACCCTTCAACTGTTTGTGTTCAAAAGTGTTGTGATTGGCAGCAGTAGACCCTGGTTAACCTGGTCCATAAAAGAGACATTAGCGTGGCACCAGCTCCTCCCAAGTTTCTCATCCCACTACCAATACTTGGAATTCTATTTTGAGAGTAATGGTGTCCAGAGTAGAAGTATCAGC
Organism: Bubalus bubalis; assembly: GCF_019923935.1. Classification (NCBI taxonomy): domain Eukaryota; kingdom Metazoa; phylum Chordata; class Mammalia; order Artiodactyla; family Bovidae; genus Bubalus; species Bubalus bubalis. The sequence continues at coordinate 148,999,145 of NC_059158.1, forward strand.
ATCTACTAGAAACTTTTTAGAAATATGAAACTTTGGGCCCCACTTATGATCTGCTGGATCAGAAACTCTGTGCATGGGGCCCAGCAAGCTGTGTTTTAACAAGTCTTCCAGATGATTCTGATGCTAAAACTCAACATTTTCTTAAAGCACTGGTACTTATAGGATATGTATTCACTAACAGAATATGGAAGTTCAGACTAGGTTTAATGGGGGGTGGAGGGAAGTAATGGAGGGATCTAGTCTTGAAGTGGGAGGAGTCCTGATGAGGTGGCAAAGAGTAGTCTTTACAGGGAAGCAAATTCCCCAGTTTGGCTTACACACTTTCAGAGAGAGCAGCCAAGCCAAGAAATACTTGACTATTATAGTGAGTTTACAGTGGAAAATGAGATGGGGAGGGATTATAGGTTTCCTGCCTCTATTTTCCTTAGTTGGCATGGCATGCATGTGTGCTCAGTTGTGTCTGACTCTTTGAGACCCCATGGACTGTAGCTCACCATGCTCCTCTGTCCATGGCATTTTCCAGGTAGGAATAAAGGAGTGGGTTGCCATTTCCTCCTCCAGGGGATCTTCCCAACTCAGGGATTGAACCCGAGTCTCCTGTATTTCTTGCATTGGCAGGGGGATTCTTTACCACTAAGCCACCTGGGAAGGAAACATATTAGTGGACATGTATGCCTCCAGGCATCCAGCTCTGTGACATCCATCTTTCTAAGGGAGGGAGATCTGTGAGTCACCCCATCCTTTCCAGATCCTCCAGACCCTGCCTAGTCAAATTGGTTCAAGGCTGCTCTTCCTCCCCAAGTAGTCTCTGCAAATGCCTGTGAAACCTTGGTGGTGTAGGAATCTATTCCTCAAATGCTGTAGGGCCAACACCAAGGCAAGATATTATATGGAGAGAGATAGTTGTAGTAGGATTTATGGAAAATTCCCTTCTTTACCTGCCTTGGGTGATGCTGCTCCTTTTCCCTAATCCTGGGAAGGAAGAACAAAGCTAAATAGACCTTTAATAGCTTCAGATTTTAGCCTTTGAAGAAGCTAGTCTCTTGGGTGTACTCTTCTCATCTTTAGGGATCTTGATTCTATTGGAAAAGAGTGCCATGTTATTAACAAGTATAATAGTAGTAATTATAAGCACTGCTTCTCAGTCATTAATGTGCATGAAAATCACCTGGGGATTTAGTTACACATGCAGAATCTGATTCAGCACATCTGCATGGGGACCCAAATTGATGTCAATAATGCTGAGTCCCTAGACCACACCATCAGTATCAAAGATATGAAGAAGGCAAACGGTGCTAAGTTTCTTTCCCAGCAGAAGAAAATAGAGGGCCAGTCTCATTAGTGCCTACAACTAGCTAGAGGAAGCTATTATCTCTGCTACTCACTGCTCCTCTGGCAAAAGAACTTTGCAGTAAGTATTATGGATTCATTGAGACTACAAGAGCAGGATGGACAGTCTAATTTGTACAACAATTCTGCATGGCAACCAAATAATAAATGGACATGCTTTAGATTCAAAGTCAGAAATCACTTGTGATTAATGGAAGAATAATTAGGCTTCTATCATAATTGTGTTAGATTAAGTTCTATGCCAGCTTTTATCCTGTAACTCTGCATAGCTCTTGCAGAAGCAATCTGCTCATCAGAGTGGTGGGACAGCAATTAAAGAGGCCATTACAGCCACTGTATGTGAGACAGCAGCAAGATATCATCTTTTCCAAATGTCTGGGAAATTGGATCAGTACTTTCAAATTGAACAGGGCTGCCAGACCAAAGGCTGTGATTGCCAGCTAAGATCTAATGTAGATGTTTACTAGCTATGCATAATTAGCTGTAATGAGGTTGAAGGTGAATATAGTGTAATAAGTAGATGAAGAGCCTCAAAAACTTGAATGGCTAACCCCATTTGTGCATGCTGATGGGATAGTATCCATTTGTCTTTTAGTGGCTATAACAGTCAAATCAAATTTTCTCCTTTGAATTGTACCAAGACTTCATTTATGGCACAAAACAGATGATTCTAGAGTTACATAAAATGGGTGAAGATCAATTAAACATAATTTCATTTTTACGGTTTCATATTTGACTCATAATATCACAATATGCATATTTCAGTTCAGTTTAGTCGCTCAGTCATGTCTGACTCTTTGCGACCCCATGGACTGCAGCATGCCAGGCCTCCCTGTCCATCACCAACTCCCAGAGTTTACTCAGATTCATCTCCATCGAGTCAATGATGCCATCCAACCATCTCATCCTTTGTCATCCCCTTCCCCTCATGCCTTCAATCTTTCCCAGCATCAGGGTCTTTTCAAATGAGTCAGTTCATTGCATCAGGTGACTGAAGTATTGGAATTTCAGCCTCAGCATCAGTCCTTCCTATGAATATTCAGGACTGATTTCCTTTAGGATTGACTGGTTGGATCTCTTTGCAGTCCAAGGGACTCTCAAGAGTCTTTCCAACATCACAGTTCAAAAGCATCAATTCTTCAGTGCTCAGCTTTCTTTATAGTCCAACTCTCACATCCATACATGACCACTGGCAAAACCATAGCCTTGACCAGACAGACCTTTGTTGGCAAAGTAATGTCTCTGCTTTTTAATATGCCATCTAGGTTGGTCTTAACTTTTCTTCCAAGGAGCAAACATCATTGAATTTCATGGCTGCAGTCACCATCTGCAGTGATTTTGGAGTACCCCAAAATAAAGTCTCTCACTGTTTCCATTATTTCCCCACCTATTTGTCATGAAGTGATGGGACCAGATGCCATGATCTTCATTTTCTGAATGTTGAGTTTTAAGCCAAATTTTTCACTCTGCTCTTTCACTTACATCAAGAGACTCTTTAGTTCCTCTTCCCTTTCTGCTATAGGGTGGTGTCATCTGCATATCTGAGGTTATTGATATTTCTCCTGGCAATCTTGATTCCAGCTTGTGCTTCATCCAGTCTGGCATTTCACATGATTTACTCTGCATATAAGTTAAATAAGCAGGGTGACAATATACAGCCTTGACGTGCTCCTTTCCCGATTTGGAACCAGTCTGTTGTTCCATGTTCATTTCTAACTTGCTTCCTGACCTGCACACAGATTTCTCCGGAGGCAGGTCGGGTGGTCTGGTATTTGCATTTTGTTCAGAATTTTCCACAGTTTATTGTGATCCACACAGTCAAAGGCTTTGGCATAGTCAATAAAGCAGAAGTAGATGTTTTTCTGGAACTCTCTTGCTTTTTAGATGATCCAGTAGATGTTGGCAATTTGATCTCTTGCGGAGGTCCAGCCCCAGCTGATCCAGGGTATTCGAAGGAGAGATGGCTTCGGCGACCTATTTATTTATTTATTTACCAAAGATATAAAGAGTAATAGAATGAGGATAGCTCAGTAGGAAAATTCAGTGGAGAAAAGAGGCTGAGTAGCTTGGTTTACACAGAAAATCAATATAACCTGTGACACCAGGTTAGTTCTGACCATGGAGGCCGCAGGCGCCCTCTCGAATAGCGGAAGGTGCCCCACCTTAGACACCTTCTCGAGTGGGTCTTAGAAGCCCAGGCAAATAAATGGTCGCAGAGGACCTCCGCACTCCAGATGGAGACTCAGCTGGAAATTGAGGGGAAGAATGACATGGGGAGACCAAGCTTTGGTGAGCAAGGTCCGTAGCTTTATTTTCAACAGGGGCTTTTATACCCTAAGTTACACATAGAGGATAATAGGGGATGCAAAGTCAGCAGTCTTTAATCCTTATCAAAAACCAGGGTTTCTTTCCTACAAATTTATCGTATACAAATGGTTTAGTTGATTTACATCATCTTCTGGCCAGAAGGCCTATTAACATTTTATGGCTCTTGACAAAGACTTATTTTCTCTAAGAGTAATTATTTTAAGGTTTGGCGCCATCTTCTGAAGGTGTTAGATAAAATTGCATTCCTACAGGGCGGATGTGTAATGGGTTTACAACAAAGGAAAGAATTTATTACCTTAAGGGTCTAAAGTTGCTAACACCAAGGCCACTACTTATATTTTTTCTACATACCAACTATATTAATTAATACACATTCAAGGATACAATACAGGGGATGTGAAAACTTGGCAACAAGCATTGGCTCATCAATGAAATCTTTTACTAGTTTTATTCTGACAGTTTCTAACTCTCTGAGAGGCTCTAAGCTATTTGAATATCTTAAGCTTCCCGTGCCTCTCGAGGCTGGGAGACTGTAAACAACCGTATGCATAGCTGTAGGAGTCTGGGTAAACTTGTCAGGTGAGTTAGAGAGCTATCTGAGGGGTTTGGATTTAAATACTCCTAATCGACCAGGAACTTTATTAATTGGAGCTGTAAGTTAACTCTTTGTCAGAGAGTGAGATGGTGGTGGGAGACAGCCTCCAGTAAAGTCAGAGGTGAGAGCACAAAGCAATAAAGTAGGCAGACTCTGGTTTTTGGGGGTAGATGCTCGAGAATATCCAGGGGGACTCCTGAGGCTCGATCCCGCCTTTGCGTATGCCGAGCCTCCTTCCTCATGACCTTTGTCACGAGTGGAATGCCTCACCGGCTCCCGGCAATCTCTGGTTCCTCTGCCTTTTCTAAATCTAGCTTGAACACCTGGAAGTTCATGGTTCACATATTGCTGAAGCCTGGCTTGGAGAATTTTGAGCATTACTTTACTAGCATGTGAGATGAGTGCAATTGTGCAATTGTAGTTTGAGCATTCTTTGACATTGCCTGTCTTTGGGATTGGAATGAAAACTGACCTTTTCCAGTCCCGTAGCCATTGCTGCGTTTTCCAAATTTGCCGGCATATTGAGTGCAGCAATTCCACACCATCATCTTTTAGGATTTGAAATAGCTCAACTGGAATTCCATCACCTTCACTAGCTTTGTTCGTAGTGATGCTCTCTAAGGCCCACTTGACTTCACATTCCAGGATGTCTGGTTCTAGGTGAGTGATCACACTATCATGATTATCTGGGTCATGAAGATCTTTTTTGTATAGTTCTCTTCTGCATTCTTGCCACCTCTTCTTAGTATCTTCTGTTTCTGTTAGGACCCTACCATTTCTGTCCTTTATTGAGCCCATCTTTGCATGAAATGTTCCCTTGGTATCCCTGATTTTCTTTAAGAGATCTCTAGTCTTCCCCATTCTATTGTTTTCTTCTATTTCTTTGCACTGATCACTGAGGAAGTCTTTCTTATCTCTCCTTGCTATTCTTTGGAACTCTGCATTCAAATGGGTATATCTTTCCTTTTCTCTTTTGCTTTTCACTTCTCTTCTTTTCACAGCTATTTGGAAGGCCGCCTCAGACAGCCATTTTACCTTTTTGCATTTCTTTTTCTTGGGGATATACTTGATCGTTGGTCTCTTGTACAATGTCATGAACCTCCATCCATAGTTCATCAGGCACTCTATCAGATCTAGTCCTTTAAATCTGTCACCTGCACTGTATAATTGTAAGGGATTTGATTTAGGTCATACCTGAATGGTCTAGTGGTTTTCCCTACTTTCTTCAATTTAATTCTGAATTTGACAATAAGGAGTTCATGATTTGAGCCACAGTCAGCTCCCAGTCTTGTTTTTGCTGACTGTGTAGAACTTCTCCATCTTTGGCTGCAAAGAATATAATCAATCTGATTTCGGTGTTGACCATCTGGTGATGTCCATGTGTAGAGTCTTCTCTTGTGTTGTTGGAAGAGAGTGTTGGCTATGACCAGTGCATTCCTTTGGCAAAACTCTATTAGCCTTTGCCCTGCTTCATTCTGTACTCCAAGGGTGAATTTACTCCGGGTGTTTCTTGACTTTCTACTTTTGCATTCCAGTCCCCTATAATGAAAAGGACATCTTTTTTGGGTGTTAATTCTAGAAGGTCTTGTAGGTCTTCATAGAACTATTCAGCTTCAGCTTCTTCAGTATTACTGGTCAGGGCATAGACTTGGATTGCCGTGATATTCAATGGTTTGCCTTGGAAATGCACAGAGATCATTCTGCTGTTTTTGAGATTGCATCCAAGTACTGCATTTTGGACTCTTGTTAACTATGATGGCTATGATTTCTTCTAAGGGATTCTTGCCCACAATAGTAGATATAATGGTCATCTGAGTTAAATTTACCCATTCCAGTCCATTTTAATTCCGTGATTCTTAAACTGTTGACGTTTACTCTTGCCATCTGCTGTTTGACCACTTCCAATTTGCCTTGATTCATGGACCTAACATTCCAAGTTCCTATGCAATATTGCTCTTTACAGCATTGGACCCTGCTTCCATCACCAGTCACATTCATAACTGGGTGTTGTTTTTGTTTTGGCTCCTTCTCTTCATTCTTTCTGGCTAGTATCCTTCATATATGAATATGAAAAACATATTGTGAAAGATAAGGAAAGACTGAGGAATTGTTCTGGATTAAAATAGAGAAATGAGATGTGACACATAAAAGTGGATCGTGATTAGATCTTAGATCAGAAATAGTGCACTAGTGGGACTATTGGAAAACTTTGAATGAAGTCTGTAGATCAGCTAACATTATTTTGATAATTATTATATCATTTTGATAATTATGCTATGATTATATAAGATGTTGATATTTGAGTAATCTCGATGGAGGGGATACAGAAATTCTTTGTGTATTTAACTTTTTGCATCTGAAGTTTTTCAAAGTGAAAGTTAAAAACATTAAACAAAACCAAAAGCAAAAATAAAGTCATGCTATAGCTACATGCTATAGAGAATTTTTTTTCCTTATCAATTTGCAGATTAAAGCCCTTCAATTCTGAAAGACAATGGATTAGAGGAAATTTTGAAATGATGTGAGTTACCCTCATTTCATTATGCAGTATTGTAACCAAGCTATCAGAGTAATACAATAGTAAGAGTCAAATATTATATTTCCCTTTTTATGTCATTTAAAAATTCTTTGAGTATTTTTTTCATGAGTTTTGATTATTTTAAATTCCTCATGGTAAGAATGAACTCTTCTGATTATTCACAATTATGTTTAAACATAGTGGCACTGAAGGTGCATTTCAGAATCCTGGAAAGGATTTCATTACATCACATTCTAGGTCACAGAAACATTTACTGACCTTTTAGATACTGAGGCTACACTGGTGGTAGACAGAACAGAGAGCCTTCTGATGAAGTAAAGTGATTTCCCAACACAGGGCAGTTTCCTCAACCACAGCTTGATGAAGAGAAGCTAAATCTCTTTTCAGTGATCAATCACACGTTTGAATAGAAAGGTTGATTATGTACAGTGTGCACACAAGGTAAGAATTTTCATCCTTTTAAAGTCACAACTTTCAGACCTCTACATAGGCTGGTCTTCTCAAACGTTAGGTTTTTTTTTTTTGGTGGGGTGGCTAATGGGGTTTAGACATATTCAAACTATAAATGAAATCTGTATAGCATAGAGAGAAATGGTTTCTCACAGTACAGCTGGTATTTGGTATTGTCACATCAATACAACAGCAGCTGGTAGGGAGCACATGCCATCTGGCACAATTAAGCTTCTGAGTCATTGTATGCAACTAGAGCAAGAGAGAAGCTGTACACAGAGACATTCAGATGGGTAAAGTATTATATGAAACAAGACTTGGGTTGTGTTATCTGAAAGAGAAAAGCGTTTCCATACCTATGTGTCCATTCACTTTCCATGGGAGCATGAAGCACAATTTTTGGTTCTATCAGTTCAATCTCCTCTACTTGAATGTGGGTGGGTCCTGTGACTTGCTTTCTAACCAATAGAATACAGCAAAGGTGATGGGATGTCATTCCCTGGATTGGCTTATATTACATAAGACTTCCTCTTCAGTTCAGTCGCTCAGTCGTGTCCAACTCTTTGTGACCCCATGAACAACCACAGCATGCCAGGCCTCCCTGTCCATCACCATCTCCTGGAGTCCACCCAAACCCATGTCCATTGAGTTGGTGATGCCATCCAACCATCTCATCCTCTGTTGTCCCCTTCTCCTCCTGCCCTCAATCTTTCCCAGCATCAGGGTCTTTAGCAGACTGGATAAAGAGCCTTCACTTGCTGGCTTGAATAAAGGAAGATGCTGTGTACTCAGGTCCTGTGGAGAGAATGGAGAGTGGCTTCTGGAAAACAAGACAGCAGAAACCTAGGGGCCTCAGTCTTATAGCTACAAAGTGATGAACTGTGCTAACCATCTGGGGAAGCCTGGAGGTAGATCTTTTCCAGCCCTGCCCAGATGAGAATGCAGCCCTGATAACTCCTTAACTTTGGGTAGTGAGACACTGCAGCAGAGATCCAGCTAAGGGAACTCAGAATCCTGACCCAAGGAAACTTATGAAATAATAAATATGTGCTGCTTTAAGCCATTAAACTTGCAAGGATTTGTTGCACATTAATAGAAAACTAACCCTTCCTTTAAACAAATCCTTGTATTGGAATGAAATAATTGCAGCCATGAAATTAAAAGATGCTTACTCCTTGGAAGGAAAGTTATGACCAACCTAGATAGCATATTGAAAAGCAGAGACATTACTTTGCCAACAAAGATCTGTCTAGTCAAGGCTATGGTTTTGCCAGTGGTCTTGTATGGATGTGAGAGTTGGACTGTGAAGAAAGCTGAGTGCTGAAGAATTGATGCTTTTGAACTGTGGTGTTGGAGAAGACTCTTGAGAGTCCCTTGGACTGCAAGGAGATCCAACCAGTCCATTCTAAAGGAAATCAGTCCTGGGTGTTAATTGGAAGGACTGATGCTAAAGCTGAAACTCCAATACTTTGGCCACCTCATGTGAAGAGTTGACTCATTGGAAAAGACCCTGATGCTGGGAGAGATTGGGGGCAGGAGGAGAAGGGGATGACAGAGGATGAGATGGCTGGATGGCATCATCAACTCAATGGACATGAGTTTGAGTGAACTCTGAGAGTTGGTGATGGACAGGGAGACCTGGCGTGCTGCGATTCATGGGGTTGCGAAGAGTCAGACACGACTGAGTGGCTGAACTGAACTGACCTTACTTTAGTAGACAGCCTCATGTTTGTTCACTAGAGGCATGGAGTGCTTCCTAGTGTTACTTTGTTTATGTTTCCACATTAGATACAAAGGATAAGTGTTACATTATAAATTTAAACTTAATTTTACACAAACAATGGGATACCTTGAGCACTAAAGATCACATGTTCATTCATTGACATTAGAAAATGCCTGTGACAAAAATTAGTCTTGTTCACCAAATATCAGATGTGTTTTTCCAGATTTTTCACCTCCTCCCAGGGGCCATGTGACTCTTCTGTGACATTTACATATTAGCAGTAATGGTGTGTTCACTTCCAGACTGGGGTGCTGGGAAGCTTTTGAATGATGTCAATTCCTTTACTCCTTGGGATGGCAACTGCTGTGACCACATGCTCCAGGTGGCACAGCTAAGATGATGAAAGCCTCCTTCAGCCCACGTCCTGGAGATACTTTTGAAGAAGAGCCTCTGCTGACCAGTGTGGTGGATCTAGCATGATAGAGAAATAAATATTTATTGTTGTCAGTCACTGGGATTTGGAAATTGTTTCCACAGCACAATCTAGCCTGTCTTTATTAGTTTTAATGCTATAATACTGAGTTTAATGCATGGGATAAAATATTGTTTTATGCAGAGAAAAGAACCAGAATAAAGAGACAGGATGGGGTATATGCCAAAAGGTCAACGTTGGGTATTTCTGATGATGACCTGGATGATGTGAGTACAAGCAATTGCTGATTTCTTTGTCATATGACATAATTTTCCAAAATATCTGTGATGATGAGGCTCAGGGCTGGTTGTGACAAAATGTGCCAATTGGCATATTGATCATTTGGAACTAACATTTCTTAAGGAATGGCCGGTGAAAGAAGGGCAATCTGGTCCTCCTTTGTCCCCCTGAAAGCAGAAAATAAATCTCCCATGTGGAGATTTCTACAGGAAAATAAAACTTCCCTGTGGCAGGAGGTAGAGAGACATCTTTATTGCTAGAGATGGGGACTTCCAGGTTGAGAAGCTGTGGAAACAAACTCCGGTTATATCTTTCAGGTGAATGTTTCCTCCTCTTGTTAGTTCTTCACAAATTTATTGTTTTTCTACCTAAAAGATACAAAGGTTGCCTGATTTGGTTACTTTTCTGAGTTTCATGCTGGGATTCCCTGGTGGCTCAGACAGTAAAGGGTCTGCCTGAAATGTGAGAGACCTGAATTCGAGCCCTGGATCAGGAAGATCCCCTGGAGAAGGAAATGGCAACTGACTCCAGTATTCTCACCTGGAAAATCACTTGGATGGAGGAAACTGGCAGGCTATAGCCCATAGGGTCACAAAGAGTTGGACACAACTGAGCAACTTCACCTGAGTTTCATATCTCTGGGGTCCCCATATGTACAAAATTAAATTGGATTTTCTCCTCTTTCTCGGTTTCAAGTTCTAGATCAGCCAGAAGAACTGGAAAGTTTGACGGAAAATTTTTCTACTCCAACAGTGGTGAACACACACACACACACATTATTATTTTTAAAACAAATGCTATTGATTGGAATTGGAATTGCCAATGAGATACTTTAATGTTTATCTACTTGAAGTTTTCTTTACATACCTAAGTCTCCCTAAGTACTAAGTTCTGCCAACCTCCAAGATGACATGCCACCCTACAACAAAATAAAGTGAAACACTTTAACATTAATATTAATGTCAAATACTTGTCTATTTTTGAAACTTTCTGAATAAAATAAAGGAAATAAAAATAATAGAATAATACTACTAATAAGGAAGGGTATAATATAGTAGAACATCAGCATGATAAAATTGTCTTACATATGGAAGCAAAGCTGTAAGCTTTTCTTTCTTTTTCCTGTGCAAGACTCAAGCACCACAAGCAAATAAAATGTAAAAAGATTGTAGCTACTAATTAGAGGTAAAGTTTCTGACAATTTAAAAAATTCTGAAATCTTCAGGTTTCATCACAGATGGATAAAATCTAAAAAAGTACCTTTCAAAGTATTTGAAAGAGCTAAATTTGGTTCATTGTAGATAAAGTTAATATTTCCCCTCCAAATTCTCTGCAATAGAAAGTTCCTGATCACAGAGAAAGGAGCCAAAGCAGAGGGAGTAATGAGTGTTAACGTTGGGCAGCATCTCATCTACCAAGCTGTCAGTTTTAATTAGTAGATATTTTTTGCCATTTTATGAAAACAATTCCTGTCCTTAGCTTATTACTGGAGAAATCCTAGATAATACAATATAAAACTTAAAAAAAAATGTAAATAGTCTAGTAGAACACAATTTCCACACCAAGACAAAGGGGAAGATAAGTATGAATGTTTTCTGAGGCCTTCTCAAATGAATAAACCAAATGAGTTTTGTCTTGAACCTGTGCTTTGAGACCTCTCTTCCTTTTTGAAAACAATCACACACACACACACACACACAGTCAGTCACTCGCTTACTCACTCTTATATTACTGGATAAGAATATCCAGAACTTGAGAAAAGCAAAAAGGTATCTTTGATTTTCACTTCTCTAAGCTAAGCTAGGAGAAGGCAATGGCACCCCACTCCAGTGCTCTTGCCTGGAAAATCCTATGGACGGAGGAGCCTGGTAGGCTGCAGTCCATGGGGTCGCTAAGAGTTGGACACAACTGAGCGACTTCACTTTCACTTTTCACTTTTATGCATTGGAGAAGGAAATGGCAACCCACTCCAGTGTTCTTGCCTGGAGAATCCCAGGGACAGGGGAGCCTGGTGGGCTGCTGTCTATGGGGTCGCACAGAGTCGGACACGACTGAAGCAACTTAGCAGCAGCAAGCTAAGCTAAGTCACTTCTCTACAAGGAGTTAAAAAACTGGACTTACTTTTATAGCCAATTGTGCTGGATTTAACCATATATATAATGGATGATTCAGATTGGGGGGTTTGGCTGATGTTTTAGGATATTCTGTATTTCAGTGCTAGTTAACAGTACAGTCCTAGGAAGAGGTTTCCACTTTTGACGGAACTAAATTCTGACTCATGAAACAATCCATCACACCTCCTTTGATTCCACTGGGACAAGTAATGGTCCAAATTAGCAAGGAATCAGCTGCTGAGCTGGCATTACCTCATAACCCTCTCAGCCTAATAGATTTGGTTTAAGAAGAAAAAGTTATTTCCATGAGGTTTCTTATGAAGTAAAGAAATCAAGCATTCATTATATTTTTCCATTGCTATGGCTCTTCAGGCCACATTAAAGCACAGGAAAAATCCTGACTATTCTGAAGTGGGTGATGACTAACAGCTCCTGGGTTGTCTCCTGGGAGGGAGCCTAGTGTGTCTGTTGTTTGTTTGCTATCTGGGCCAGTACTCACCCTACCACAGTCTTACCCAAATAAATGGCACAAGTTACCCATACTCCTTTTCTCTCCAACCTAAAATTCTGACTTCCTGATCTATCCTTTTTGTGTTACTGATGAAAGAACCAAATCGCTTTCCTAATTGTTCAATGTTTACTAGAAAATATTCAATCTTGAACAGAGGGTCATAGTCTAAATAAAAATGGAACTGTTCAGCAGAACTCAAAATACTTTTTTTTACTTATATTCTATATCAACATTGTAGTTAACAAGACCTACTGGCAGCTGGAAAGACAAGAATTGATGGGAATTCTTACACAATGGACTGCTGTCTTCAGTTCAATATTCCAATAGTTAAAATGGAGGGAAGAATGCAGTTAAGATACTCTTTCTTAATTGGTTACTGATTATTAATAATTTTGTTGTTAAAAGAGGAACAGTATAAAGACAATTCTATTTCATTAACATTAAAATAAAGTGTATGAAACTTGATTCCAGCAGAGGTAGTTCAGTTGTTCAGTTCAGTCTCTCAGTCGTGTCTGACTCTTTGCGACCCCGTGAAACACAGCACGCCAGGTCTCCCTGTCCATTTCCAACTCCCGGAGTCTACCCAAACCCGTGTCCATTGAGTCGGTGATGCTATCCAATCATCTCATCATCTGTCATCCCCTTCTTCTCCTGCCCTCAATCTTTTCCAGCATCAGGGTCTTCTCAAATAAGTCAGCTCTTCATATCAGGTGGCCAAAGTATTGGAGTTTCAGCTTCAACATCAGTCCTTCCAATGAACACCCAGGACTGATCTCCTTTAGGATGGACTGGTTGGATCTTCTTGAAGTTCAAGGGACTCTCAAGAGTCTTCTCCAACACCACAGTTCAAAAGCATCAATTCTTCGGCGCTCAGCTTTCTCTATAGTCCAACTCTCACATCCATAGACTACTGGAAAACCATAGCCTTGACTAGATGGACCTTTGTTGACAAAGTAATGTCTCTGCTTTTTAATATGCTGTCTATGTTGGTCATAACTTTCCTTCCAAGGAGTAAGCGTCTTTTAATTTCATGGCTGCAATCACCATCTGCAGTGATTTTGGAGCCCCCCAAAATAAAGTCAGCCATTGTTTCCACTGTTTCCCCATCTATTTCCCATGAAGTGATGGGACCGGATGCCATGATCTTAGTTTTGTGAATGTTGAGCTTTAAGCCAACTTTTTCACTCTCTTCTTTCACTTCCATCCAGAGGCTTTTTAGTTCTTCTTCACTTTCTGCCATAAGGGTGGTGTCATCTGCATATCTGAGGTTATTGATATTTCTCCCAGCAATCTTGATTCCAGCTTGTGCTTCCTCCAGCCCAGCATTTCTCATGATGTACTCTGCATATAAGTTAAATAAGCAGGGTGACAATATACAGCCTTGACGTACTCCTTTTCCTAGTTGGAACCAGTCTGTTGTTCCATGTTCTAACTGTTGCTTCCTGACCCGCATACAGATTTCTCAAGAGGCAGGTCAGGTGGTCTGGTATTCCCATCTCTTTCAGACTTTTCCACAGTTTATTGTGATCCACACAGTCAAAGGCTTTGGCATAGTCAATAAAGCAGAAATAGATGTTTTTCTGGAACTCTCTTGCTTTTTTGATGATCCAGTGGATGTTGGCAATTTGATCTCTGGTTCCTCTGCCTTTTTAAAACCAGCTTGAACATTTGGAAGTTCACGGTTCACCTATTGCTGACAAACAGAATATTTAAAGAGATCACTAAATATTCTTCCTTTCAGGGTCAGAGCAAATAATTTAAGTGTGTTTTGGTTCTTCTGTGAGAAATGAGCCTCTGTGAAACAATTGCTTTTCCTCAAAGACCCCATTAATTTTCTTTTTTATTTGCATTGAGTCTACTTACATTGTTTGGGCTTCCCAGGTGGCTCAGTAGTAAAGAATCTGCCTGCCAAGCAGGAGACAGGAGATGCAGATTTGATCTCTGGGTGGGGAAGAAGGAAATGGAGAAGGAAATAGCACCCCATTCCATTATTCTTGCTTAGACAATCTCATGGACAGAGGAGCCTCGCTGGTTACAGTCCATGGGGTCACAAAGAGTCACACATGACTGAGCACACACACATTTACATTGTTTATCCACAAACAGAGCCATGGGCTCAGGAGATTCTGTCAATATCAAAGTTCTATAACCTGATGAGAGAGAGATGGATAGTTGATATTTCCTTAGAAATATCTGTGGATAGTTGAGTCTACTGCATTCATGGTGTATTGACCCCACAAATGTAGGATCACTTGTGTTAGGCTGCTGAGCATGAATTTGTTCTCAGATTCATGTATCCTGTCTACCAAATAGGCAGCAAAATAGTGCCTTGTAAATGAGATACTTTATTCAGTGGGTACTCTCACTCAAGGACAGGTTCAAGATTTATGAAATCTGAGGTTGATACTTTTCTTTTATCAAAATCCTGTTGTACACAGGCCTTCTAACTCAGAGATTCTTCAAACCCAGACTCCCCTGGAACCTGTGCATGTTAGTCTAGAACCTCAGGGCACATGCCAAACAGTGATATTTTTCCATGTTCTCTGGGTAACTCTAATGTCAGGAAAGGTTGAGAACACTTGCCCTGAATGACACCCATGGAAGGAGAACAACTAGGCAAAGAGCACTCTGAGCTCGGGGCCCCATGGCCTGACTCCAGTGCTCAGCTGTGTCTGGGCAGAGGAGCCCTCCAGACACTGAGGGCACCAGAAGCACCCAGCTTACCAGGTTCCACAGCAAAGACAGGCAGTAACAGAAACAGTAGGCACCAGCCTAGCTTTAGAGATGTTGGGGGGCAGCACCCTTGGCATGTCCATCTAGGTTCTGGACATAAATGAGTCCCAGGAGCAGTGACCATGGTGAGATGGCTCACATAGCAAACCAGATAGCAAGAGCTCCCCATGAGGGGAGGAAAAACAGGCAAATGTCCTACCTGTGAATACATGTGAAACATGCCCTGGAGAAACCAAAAAATGACTTAAGGAAGAGCTAGAGGGCTCGAAATAATGGGCAGGAAGAAGAAACATTAAGTTTGTTTATTATGACTAATTATGGTTCTGTTTTCCCCTGGGCTGAAAGGTTTTATAAATATGTGGGTAATCTATCCAAATACAAGTTTTAAAATAATAAACAAACCTTGCCCAGTGCCTGATTAGGCAGATAATGAAACTCTAATACCATATGGTTTTACTTGGGCAGTACGTTTGTGCTAACCCCATTTTTCCTTTGGGGGAAAAAAGTTATGTAAATGTAGGAAGCAGCACATCATGTGGTTAAAAGTACATGGTCTGAAATTGAACTATCTAGATCTAAAGTCTGACTGTCCAAGTAATTAGCTGTGTAACCTCAGTACTCAGGTTTTTTTCATTGTGGAGTTGTGGAAATTAACCGAGATAGCACATTTAAGGTATTAAGTTTGTACCTGATATATAGCAAATTTTCAATGAATGATTAGATTTTTTCCCCATCCTTCGATATAATTCAGTGAACAAAGACTGATTTAGAATCTTAATTGATATTTTAATTTGCTGAGTTTTGCCATATTTCTAAAGCATACATTATGAAATATAGATTCTAAACTTTGAGTTTTTTATTGGTTATAATAATAAACTGTGCATCTTTAATTTATCAAGACATATTTTCAACTAATATTAAAGTGCTTTACAATGTCAGAACTTTATTTATTTTTATTTTTTTGGCTATACTGCAGAGCATGTAGGATCATAGTTTCCAGATCAGGGATGGAACTCATGCCCCTTGCAGTGGAAGCACCATCTCAACCACTGGACCACCAGGGAAGTCCAGCATGACTTCCTTTATACCAGCATGACTTCACTTCCCTTTCTTCCTGTCTCTTGTGTTCTTGTTGTCTTATATTTTACTTTCACATCTAATAAACTCCACAATATATTATAATTACATATATTTTAACTTAAGAAATAGCCTTTTAAATGTATATGTATATATATTCTGAATGCATATGTACTGAATATACATTAAAACTATAGATCTATAGATATTTTCTGCTTTGGTTTTACTGATTTTCTAGTATCCATTAGCTGACATCTTTCATAAATCTTGGACAATTCTTGGCTATTATATTTTTAAACCTTTATTTTGTCCTTTTATCTGTTTCTTTTCCTCTGTGCCTCCCATTGCACATCTTTTATACTGCTCGATGTTGGCTCAAGGATCTTGACACTCCGTGTTTTTCATTCATGTTTTTCTTTGAAATTAGTTTGTGCAATTACTATTGACTTCTTTTCAAGTTCATTGAGTCTTTTTTCCAGTCTTCTGCTATCCCTTTAAATGAGTTAAATTTTTGATTTGAAAATTGTACTTTTCAGTCTAGCAAATAATTTTTTATAGTTTTCTTTCTCTGCTGGGATTCTTCATCTATTCTTTGCTGTAACATACAATGTATAGAACATTTCTATCTCCCTAAACTCTCTTTTTGCCCCTTTGTAGTTGATCTTGTCACTCAGTACTGGGCTGCAGGTAACTATTGCTCTGCTTTCTTTTGCCACATCTTGTCTCCGCTTTAATTTCACATAGATTTAGATTCATTCTGTAGTGTTTTATGTTTGACATTTTTTCATTTATCATACTATTTTTGAGATTCATTCATAGTGTCATCTCTGTTGATATTTCATCTCTTTATATTGCTGTGAGAAATTCCACTGTGTGGATATATCATAATTTTTTATCCATTCACCAGGGGCTGGACATTTGGATTGCTTCCAGTCGGGGCATTTATGACAATACTGCTATGAACACCTGTGTATACAGTTTTGTGTGGATACATTGTATACATTTAGGTTTTCACCTCTCAGAGGTAAGTATGTAAAAACAGGGATTCTGGGTCTGTTTTTCTAAAGTAGCATTCCAACCAGCAAAATATATGATTACCAGTTGTTGCTCGCTAACATTTAATCTAGTAGGTCTTCATTATTACAGTGGATGGGTAGGTATATCAAATTGGTATCTTAACATGCATTTTCCTGATTTGCATAGGAGGAGCCAAGATGGCGGAGGAGTAGGACGGGGAGAACACTTTCTCCCCCACAAATTCATCAAAAGAGCATTTAAACATCGAGTAAATTCCACAAAACAACTTCTGAATGCCGGCAGAGGACATCAGGCACTCAGAAAAGCAGCCCAACTCTTCGAAAGGAGGTAGGAAAAAATATAAAAGACAAAAAAAGAGACAAAAGAGGGAGGGACGGAGTTCCGTCCCAGGAAGGGAGTCTTAAAAAGAGAGAAGTTTCCAAACACCAGGAAACCCTCTCACTGCCGAATCTGTGCCGAGCTTTGGAAGCATAGAGGGCAACATAAAAGGGAGGGGAAAAAAAAATAAACAATTAAAAATCGCGGATTGTGAGCCCTATGGTAACTCCCCCAGCGGAGAAGCAGCGCAGACGCCTGCACACGGCATTAGCAAGCGGGGGCTGGGCAGGGAAGTGCGGCGCGGGCTGTGTCCCTTAGAGTAAGAATCGGGCCGAATGTCCTGAGCGCTATCTGAGTGAAATAATTTGGGCTAGCAAACCAGACTGTGGGATATCTACCACGTGAAAAGCCAGCCCCAACCTAAGACACCGCCAGGCCCGCGCACGGAACAAAGGACTGAACAGAGATAGCCGGCTGCAGACCTTCCCCCTCCGGTGACAGGCAGCCAGAGCCGGAAGGGGGCAATCGCAGCCCCAGAGAGACACTATCTATAAAACTGTAAGCAGGCTTCTTTGCTAACTAAAACTTCTTGGGGGTCTGGACAGTCAACAGCTGCCTGAGAAGGTGCGCCGGTTTTACACCCAGATAACTGAGTGGCGGGGAGGCGATAAGTCGCAGCATTGGCGCCCGCCAAACACCTCATCACCTGAGCTGCTCGGATCTGGGAAGAACACAAAACGCAGGCCCAACCGAGTCTGCGCCTCTGAGGACTACCCAAGTGCCTGAACCTGAGCGGCTTGGACCTGGGAGCTCAGCCCAGGGCCGGCCTCTGATTGTTCCCGGCGGAACAACCTAGAGCCCAAGCAGTGTGGGCAGGGAGGCTACACGCGCCGTGAGCGGGGGCAGACCCAGTGTGGCTGAGGCACTGTGACCGCACGCCAGTGTTATTTGTTTGCAGCATCCCTCCCTCCCCACAGCGCAGCTGAACAAGTGAGCCTAAAAAAAAAAAAAATTGGTGTCCTCAACCATCCCCTTTGTGTCAGGGCGGGAACCAGACACTGAAGAGACCAGCAAACAGAAGAAGCTATAACAGAGGGAAACGCCTTGGAAGCTACAGGCCATAGATTAAAACCCTGTGGTTACTACGGATTACATAGGAAGGGGCCTATAGATCTTGAGAAATATAAGTCGGACTAAGGAACTGCCAAAAATGAACTGAACCCACAATACTCACAACAAAACCAGAGAAAGACCTAGATATATTTTTACTATTTTTATGATCAGTCTTTCTTTCTTTTTTTTTTAATTAAAAAAATTTTTTAAGTCCTCTATTGTCCTTTAATTTTCACTTTTATAACTATTACTTTGCAAAAAAAAAAAAAAAGACCCTATTTTTTTTTTTTATTCTTCAGCAAACTTCATATATATATTTTATAATTTTTTGACCGTGTGGTTTTTTTTTTTCTTTTTTCTTTTTTCTTTTTCTTCTTTTCTTTAACATTGTATTTTTGAAATTCCAAACTATACTCTAGATTTTTAATTTTAGCCTTTTGGTATATGTTATCAATTTTGTACCTATAGTTTTTTTCATAATTTCTGTGACTTTTTTTCCCCTCTGTTTCTTTCTCTTCTTCTTTTATATAACATCGTATATCTGCAATTCAAAACTCTACTCAAGATTTTTAATTTATGCTTTTTGGTATTTGATATCAATTTTGTACCTGTATTTTCTTTATAATTTTTGCGACATTGTTTTGTTGGTTTGTTTGTTTTCTCTCTTTATTTTTCTTCTTCTTCTTCTTCTTTTTTTTTTTTTAACGTTGTATTTTTGAAATTCCAAACTCTACTCTAGATTTTTAATTTTTGCTTTTTGGTATTAGTTATCAATTTTGTACCTGTAGTTTCTTTATAATTTTCACGACCTTGTTTGTTTTTCTTTGTTCGTTTTTTCTCTCTTTCTTTTCATTAACATTGCATTTTTGAAATTCCAAACTCTACTCTAGATTTCTAATTTTTGCTTTTATGTATTTGTTACCAATTTTGTACCTTTAAGAACCCAATCTTCAGGACCCATTTTTCACTAGTGTACGAGATTACTGGCTTGACTGCTCTCTCTCCCTTTGGACTCTCCTTTTTCTCCACCAGGTCACCTGTATCTCCTCCCTAACCCCTCTCTACTCTACCCAACTCTGTGAATTTCTGTGTGTTCTAGACAGTGGAGAACACTTAAGGAACTGATTACTGGCTGGATCTGTCTCCCTCCTTTTCATTTCCCCCTTTTATCCTTCTGGCCACCTCTGTCTCCTGCCTCCTTCTTCTCTTCTCTGTATAACTCCGTGAACATCTTTGAGCAGTCCAGTTGTGGAGTGCACATAAGGAAGTGACTACTGGCTAGTCCACTCTCTCCACTATTGATTTCACCTCATCTCATTCGGGTCACCTCTAACTCCCTCCTCCCTCTTCTCTTCTCCATGTAACTCTGTGAACCTCTCTGAGTGACCCTCACAGTAGAGAAACTTTTCATCTTTAACGTAGATATTTTATCAGTGGTGCTGTATAGAAGGAGAAGTTTTGAAACTACTGTAAAATTAAGACCGATAACTGGAAGTAGGAGGCTTAAGTCCAAACCCTGACTCCAGGGAACTCCTGACTCCAAGGAACATTAATTGACAGGAGCTCATCAAACGCCTCCATACCGACACTGAAACCAAGCACCACACAAGGGCCAACAAGTTCCAGGGAAAGACATACCAAGCAAATTCTCCAGCAACAAAGGAACACAGCCCTGAGCTTCAAGATACAGGCTGCCCAAAGTCACCCCAAAACCATAGACATCTCATAACTCATTACTGGACATTTCATTACACTCCAGAGAGAAGAAATACAGCTCCATCCACCAGAACATCGACACAAGCTTCCCTAACCAGGAAACCTTGACAAGCCACCTGTACAAACCCACACACAGCGAGGAAACGCCACAATAAAGAGAACTCCACAAACTGCCAGAATACAGAAAGGACACCCCAAACTCAGCAATTTAAACAAGATGAAGAGACAGAGGAATACCCAGCAGATAAAGGAACAGGATAAATGCCCAGCAAACCAAACAAAAGAGGAAGAGATAGGGAATCTACCTGATAAAGAATTCCAAATAATGATAGTGAAATTGATCCAAAATCTTGAAATTAAAATGGAATCACAGATAAATAGCCTGGAGACAAGGATTGAGAAGATGCAAGAAAGGTTTAACAAGGACCTAGAAGAAATAAAAAAGAGTCAGTATATAATGAATAATGCAATAAGTGAAATTAAAAACACTCTGGAGGCAACAAATAGTAGAATAACAGAGGCAGAAGATAGGATTAGTGAATTAGAAGATAGAATGGTAGAAATAAATGAATCAGAGAGGATAAAAGAAAAACGAATTAAAAGAAATGAGGACAATCTCAGAGACCTCCAGGACAATATTAAACGCTACAACATTCGAATCATAGGGGTCCCAGAAGAAGAAGACAAAAATAAAGACCATGAGAAAATACTTGAGGAGATAATAGTTGAAAACTTCCCTAAAATGGGGAAGGAAATAATCACCCAAGTCCAAGAAACCCAGAGAGTCCCAAACAGGATAAACCCAAGGCGAAACACCCCAAGACACATAGTAATCAAATTAACAAAGATGAAACACAAAGAACAAATATTAAAAGCAGTAAGGGAAAAACAACAAATAACACACAAGGGAATTCCCATAAGGATAACAGCTGATCTTTCAATAGAAACTCTTCAAGCCAGGAGGGAATGGCAAGACATACTTAAAATGATGAAAGAAAATAACCTACAGCCCAGATTATTGTACCCAGCAAGGATCTCATTCAAGTATGAAGGAGAAATCAAAAGCTTTTCAGACAAGCAAAAGCTGAGAGAATTCTGCACCACCAAACCAGCTCTCCAACAAATACTAAAGGATATTCTCTAGACAGGAAACACAAAAATTGTGTATAAATTCGAACCCAAAACAATAAAGTAAATGGCAACGGGATCATA
Source organism: Bubalus bubalis (assembly GCF_019923935.1). Taxonomy (NCBI): domain Eukaryota; kingdom Metazoa; phylum Chordata; class Mammalia; order Artiodactyla; family Bovidae; genus Bubalus; species Bubalus bubalis. The sequence continues at coordinate 149,020,674 of NC_059158.1, forward strand.
CTAATCAGTAATTACCTTAAACGTAAATGGGTTGAATGCCCCAACCAAAAGACAAAGACTGGCTGAATGGATACAAAAACAAGACCCGTACATATGTTGTCTACAAGAGACCCACCTCAAAACAGGGGACACATACAGACTGAAAGTGAAGGGCTGGAAAAAGATTTTCCATGCAAATAGGGACCAAAAGAAAGCAGGAGTAGCAATACTCATATCAGATAAAATAGACTTTAAAACAAAGACTGTGAAAAGAGACAAAGATGGTCACTACATAATGATCAAAGGATCAATCCAAGAAGAAGATATAACAATTATAAACATATATGCACCCAACACGGGAGCACCGCAGTATGTAAGACAAATGCTAACAAGTATGAAAGAAGAAATTAACAATAACACAATAATAGTGGGAGACTTTAATACCCCACTCACACCTATGGATAGATCTACTAAACAGAAAATTAACAAGGAAGCACAAACTTTAAATGATACAATAGACCAGTTAAACCTAATTGATATCTATAGGACATTTCATCCCAAAACAATGAATTTCACCTTTTTCTCAAGCGCACATGGAACCTTCTCCAGGATAGATCACATCCTGGGACATAAAGCTAGCCTTGGTAAATTCAAAAAAATAGAAATCATTCCAAGCATCTTTTCTGACCACAATGCAGTAAGATTAGATCTCAATTACAGGAGAAAAACTATTAAAAAATCCAACATATGGAGGCTGAACAACACACTGCTGAATAACCAACAAATCACAGAAGAAATCAAAAAAGAAATCAAAATTTGCATAGAAACGAATGAAAATGAAAACACAACAACCCAAAACCTGTGGGACACTGTAAAAGCAGTCCTAAGGGGAAAGTTCATAGCAATACAGGCACACCTCAAGAAACAAGAAAAAAGTCAAATAAATAACCTAACCCTACACCTAAAGCAACTAGAAAAGGAAGAAATGAAGAACCCCAGGGTTAGTAGAAGGAAAGAAATCTTAAAACTTAGAGCAGAAATAAATGCAAAAGAAACAAAAGAGACCATAGGAAAAATCAACAAAACCAAAAGCTGGTTCTTCGAAAGGATAAATAAAATTGACAAACCATTAGCCAGACTCATCAAGAAACAAAGGGAGAAAAATCAAATCAATAAAATTAGAAATGAAAATGGAGAGATCACAACAGACAACACAGAAATACAAAGGATCATAAGAGACTACTATCAACAATTATATGCCAATAAAATGGACAACGAGGAAGAAATGGACAAATTCTTAGAAAAGTACAACTTTCCAAAACTCGACCAGGAAGAAATAGAAAATCTTAACAGACCCATCACAAGCACGGAAACTGAAACTGTAATCAAAAATCTTCCAGCAAACAAAAGCCCAGGTCCAGACGGCTTCACAGCTGAATTCTACCAAAAATTTAGAGAAGAGCTAACACCTATCCTGCTCAAACTCTTCCAGAAAATTGCAGAGGATGGTAAACTTCCAAACTCATTCTATGAGGCCACCATCACCCTAATACCAAAACCTGACAAAGATCCCACAAAAAAAGAAAACTACAGGCCAATATCACTGATGAACATAGATGCAAAAATCCTTAACAAAATTCTAGCAATCAGAATCCAACAACACATTAAAAAGATCATACACCATGACCAAGTGGGCTTTATCCCAGGGATGCAAGGATTCTTCAATATCCGCAAATCAATCAATGTAATACACCACATTAACAAATTGAAAAATAAAAACCATATGATTATCTCAATAGATGCAGAGAAAGCCTTTGACAAAATTCAACATCCATTTATGATAAAAACTCTCCAGAAAGCAGGAATAGAAGGAACATACCTCAACATAATCAAAGCTATATATGACAAACCCACAGCAAACATTATCCTCAATGGTGAAAAATTGAAAGCATTTCCTCTAAAGTCAGGAACAAGACAAGGGTGCCCACTTTCACCATTACTATTCAACATAGTTTTGGAAGTTTTGGCCACAGCAATCAGAACAGAAAAAGAAATAAAAGGAATCCAAATTGGAAAAGAAGAAGTAAAGCTCTCACTGTTTGCAGATGACATGATCCTCTACATAGAAAACCCTAAAGACTCCACCAGAAAATTACTAGAACTAATCAATGTTTATAGTAAAGTTGCAGGATATAAAATCAACACCGAGAAATCCCTTGCATTCCTATACACTAATAATGAGAAAACAGAAAGAGAAATTAAGAAAACAATTCCATTCACCATTGCAACGGAAAGAATAAAATACTTAGGAATATATCTACCTAAAGAATCTAAAGACCTATATATAGAAAACTATAAAACACTGGTGAAAGAAGTCAAAGAGGACACTAACAGATGGAGAAATATACCATGTTCATGGATTGGAAGAATCAATATAGTGAAAATGAGTATACTACCCAAAGCAATCTATAGATTCAATGCAATCCCTATCAAGCTACCAACAGCATTCTTCACAGAGCTAGAACAAATAATTTCACAATTTGTATGGAAAAACAAAAAACCTCGAATAGCCAAAGCGATCTTGAGAAAGAAGAATGGAACTGGAGGAATCAACCTACCTGACTTCAGGCTCTACTACAAAGCCACAGTTATCAAGACAGTATGGTACTGGCACAAAGACAGAAATATAGATCAATGGAACAAAATAGAAAGCCCAGAGATAAATCCATGCACATATGGACACATTATCTTTGACAAAGGAGGCAAGAATTTACAATGGATTAAAGACAATCCCTTTAACAAGTGGTGCTGGGAAATCTGGTCAACCACTTGTAAAAGAATGAAACTAGAACACTTTCTAACACCATACACAAAAATAAACTCAAAATGGATTAAAGATCTAAACGTAAGACCAGAAACTATAAAACTCCTAGAGGAGAACATAGGCAAAACACTCTCTGACATACATCACAGCAGGATCCTCTATGACCCACCTCCCAGAATATTGGAAATAAAAGCAAAAATAAACAAATGGGACCTAATTAACCTTAAAAGCTTCTGCACATCAAAGGAAACTATTAGCAAGGTGAAAAGACAGCCTTCAGAATGGCAGAAGATAATAGCAAATGAAGCAACTGAAAAACAACTAATCTCGAGAATATACAAGCAACTCCTACAGCTCAATTCCAGAAAAATAAATGACCCAATCAAAAAATGGGCCAAAGAACTAAATAGACATTTCTCCAAAGAAGACATACAGATGGCTAACAAACACATGAAAAGATGCTCAACATCACTCATTATCAGAGAAATGCAAATCAAAACCACTATGAGGTACCATTTCACACCAGTCAGAATGGCTGTGATCCAAAAGTCTGCAAGTAATAAATGCTGGAGAGGGTGTGGAGAAAAGGGAACCCTCTTACACTGTTGGTGGGAATGCAAACTAGTACAGCCACTATGGAGAACAGTGTGGAGATTCCTTAAAAAACTGGAAATAGAACTGCCTTATGATCCAGCAATCCCACTGCTGGGCATACACACTGAGGAAACCAGAAGGGAAAAAGACACAAGTACCCCAATGTTCATCGCAGCACTGTTTATAATAGCCAGGACATGGAAGCAACCTAGATGTCCATCAGCAGATGAATGGATAAGAAAGCTGTGGTACATATACACAATGGAGTATTACTCAGCCATTAAAAAGAATATATTTGAATCAGTTCTAATGAGGTGGATGACACTGGAACCTATTATACAGAGTGAAGTAAGCCAGAAAGAAAAACACCAATACAGTATACTAACGCATATATATGGAATTTAGAAAGATGGTAACAATAACCCTGTGTACGAGACAGCAAAAGAGACATTGATGTATAGAACAGTCTTATGGACTCTGTGGGAGAGGGAGAGGGTGGGAATATTTGGGAGAATGGCATTGAAACATGTAAAATATCATGTATGAAATGAGTTGCCAGTCCAGGTTCAATGCACGATACTGGATGCTTGGGGCTGGTGCACTGGGACGACCCAGAGAGATGGAATGGGGAGGGAGGAGGGAGGAGGGTTCAGGATGGGGAGCACATGTATACCTGTGGTGGATTCATTTTGATATTTGGCAAAACTAATACAGTTATGTAAAGTTTAAAAATAAAATAAAATTAAAAAAAAATTAAGAAAAAAAAAAATAAAATAAAATGGAAAAAAAAAAAGATATTTGCATAAATTCAAAGTACCCCTCACAAACTACTTTTTAACTAAAATGAAAAACAATGTGAAACTTTACAATGGCAGATACCCCTTTATCAAGGGATCAAAGTGAGCATCATTATCATGAGATGAACTGAAATTGTACATTAAATGACACAATGAGAATACAGTGTCAGGAAGGGATCCAGAATAAGCCACTGTGGCATAAAAATGATTTTAAGCTAAAGCCATCTGAGTTTCTAAAATCCCTTATCTGCCTAAAAGCAGAGCCTCTCAAAAGAACTAAAAAATTCAATTGTCATAAATCCCATCCCTGGGAACAACTTCTCTTTCAGAAGAAGTTAGTATTACAACCAAACAATCACAAAACTATTATATATCCCATCTATTCTCCTAAGGTCCACTTAGCTTTCAAAAAGTCATTTTTTCCTTAAGTGCTCTTTCTTTCTACTCCCCTTCTAGGAAGTTATTTGTTCTCCCGGAAGTGTCCCTCTGGCCCTCCCCATTCCCTATTAAGATGGTATAAAAGCTCCAAATCCTAACTTCCTCTTTGAGTCACATTTCTTTCTGAACTCCTGTGCATACATGCATTAAATTCATTTTTCTTTCCTCTTCTAATCTGTCTTTTGTCAGAACTAAAGATGTTAAAGAAGTTATTTTCCACCCCCAAAACTGCTTCTTTGATATTCCCACCAAACTTGAATCTAACAAAGAAGCATCAGACAAACCCACACTAAAAGACATCCTACAATAACTGGCCTTTCAAGATCAAGAAAGTCTGGGAAAGACTAAAGAAGCATTCCAGATTGAAGGAGACTAAAGAGACAGGACTATTGAATCCAACACACGATTCCGGACTGGATCCTTTACTGAGATAACTGGCAAAACTTGGGTAAAGCCTGAAAATTAGATGGTGGTAATGTACCAATGTGAAAGTTTTGAATTCAGTGGTTATAATGTAAGTTATGTAGAAAATGTCTTTGTTTGTAAGAAATGCACATTAGAGTCCTTGAAGGTGAGGATATCATGCCAACAAGTACTTAGGAAAAAATGTTCTTTGTACTATACTTGCAAAAATTCTGTAAGCATAAGATTAAAAAATAAATAAATAAACACTTCCAAAAAAAAAAAACACATGCATTTTCCTAATGATTAATAATATTGAATGCTTTTTCTTATGCTTATTAATCATTCATATATTTACTTTCATGACATATCTATTCAATTTTTCTGCCCGTTTTTAATTGAGTTGTTTTTCTTCCTACAATTGAACTAAATTATAATAGTTCTTTATACACTCTGGACACAAGCCATTTGTCAGATGTATATTTTGCAAATATTTTCTTTCAGTGGTTTGGACTTTCATTTTCTTAACTGTGCTTTTCAAAGAGTTAAATTTTAAAATTTTGATGACATTTTTAAAGTTTCACATTACTGAGGTGAAATTACCTACAGACAATAAAATATGTTTACATATACATTTGTGAAGTTGTCACTACAATGAAGATGTAGCATATTCCTCAGACTGTCATTATCCAAGTTTTTGATAAAAACCAGTCCTTATGACATTAGTGAAGTGTGATGCCTGTCTGTCAAATTCAAGTACATTCAGTTCCATTTCAAATGGTATTATCATTTAGACAATATCTGGTCACAGAATATATGATTCCTGAAGTGAACTAAAAACCTTACATAAATCTAGAATTAATTTCAAGAATAATGTTGTTGTTGTTCAGTCATTCGGTCGTGTCTGACTCTTTGTGACCCCCATGGACTGCAGCACACCAGGCTTCCCTGTCCTTCACCATTTCCTGGAGCTTGCTCAAACTCATGTCCATTGAGTTGGTGATGCCAGCCAACCATCTCATCCTCTGTCATCCCCTTCTCCTCCTGTGCCGGGGTCCAGCCCCAGCTGATCCAGGGTATTTGAAGGAGAGACGGCATAGGCGAGGGTCAGGGAACAACTGCTTAATTAAACGTTAATTAAGGATATAAAGAGTAATAAAATGAGGATAGCTCAGTAGGAAAATTCAGTGGAGAAAAGAGGCTGAGTAGCTTGGTTTACGCGGGGGACCAATAAAACTTCAAGACAAGAAGCTTGCACCACTTACGTAGGCCGCAGGCGTCCTTCCATTCTCCCGAAGGAGAGGAGACACTGAGGCCTCCCCGGTCAGATCTTAGAAGCCCAGGCATAGTTAGTAAGCATGGTGGGTTCCGCACTCCAGATGGAGACTCAACCAGAATGAGAGAGAGAGAGACATGGGGAGACCAGTCTTTCGAGGAACTGATCCCAATTCTTTATTTTCCATGGTCTACTTTTATACACTGAGATGTTATGCAAAAGTCACGCGGGGTCAGCAGTCCTGACTTTTATTAAAGTCAGGTGCTTCATACAAATGTATACAGAGGTCTTAGGGGTGTTACATCATCTTCTGGCCAGGGGGCCTGCTGACAATTTACGACCCTCTCCTTGTGACAGCGGTCAGTCAACCAGGACACTTATTTCTCCAGGGGTGATTATTCTTAAAACAGACGCCACCCAAATAAAGTTACATTCCTATAGGGTGAGGGTGTATTGGGTTTTAGTTAAGGAAAGAATTTACTTAGCCTAAGGTCTAACGTGATTTATATCAAAGGTTAATACTTATTTCTTTTATATATTCATTAATGTGTGTAAGGGCAGGGGATGTGGAGACTTAGCAGTAAACATTGGCTCAACAAATGAAAAAACCCTTCACCAATACAATTTCTAATCAGCCCATTACACTTATACTAATAATTTTCTAACTTTTCTAAAGAACCTGTTTTTAGAAGGTTTAAAGCATCTCGTGCCTCTCACAGTTGGGAGGCTGTGAGCAATCACATGTGGCCGGACAAGCCTGTCAGGCAGGCTAGAGAACCTTCAGAGGAGTTTGTAGGTTAAAACACTCCTATCACGCCCAGGAATTATTATTAACTGGAGCTCTAAGTTAACTCCTTCTCCGAAAGAGGTGGTGGGGGACAGCCCCCCGTAAAGCCAGAGGTGTAGGTGAGAGCACAAAGTAGTAAAGTAGGCAGGCTCTGGTTATGGGGGTAGATGCTTGAGGATTTCCAGGGGGACTCCTGAGGCTCGATCCCGCCTTTGCGTATGTCAAGCCTCCTTCCTCATGACCTTTGCCATGGGCGGAGTGCCTCACGCCGGCCCCCAACACGCCTGCCCACAATCCCTCCCAGCATCAGGGTCTTTTCTAATGAGTTGGCTCTTTGCATCGGTGGCCAAAGTATTGGAGCTTCAGCTTAAGCATCAGTCCTTCCAGTGAATATTCAGGAATGATTTCCTTTAGGGTTAACTGGTTTGATCTCCTTGCAGTCCAAGGGACTCTCAAAAGTCTTTCCCAACATCATAGTTCAAAAGCATCAATTCTTCAGTGCTCAGCTTTCTTTATAGTCCAACTCTCACATTCATACATGACTATTGGAAAAACCATAGCTTTGACTAGCTGGACTTTTGTCAGCAAAGTAATGTCTCTGCTTTTCAATATGCTGTCTAAGTTTGTCATAGTTTTTCTCCCAAGGAGCAAGCGTCTTTTAATTTCATGGCTGCAATCAACATCTGCAGTGATTTTGGAGCCCAAGAATATAAAGTTTGCCACTGTTGTTTCCCCATCTATTTGCCACAAAGTGATGGGACTGGGTGTCATGATCTTCATTTTTTGAATGTCAAGTTTTAAGCCAGCTTTTTCACTCTCTTCTTTCGCCTTCACGAGGAGGCTCTTTAGTTCCTCTTCACTTTCTGCCATTAGGGTGGTGTCATTTGCATATCTGAGGTTATTGATATTTCTCTCAGAAATCTTGATCCCAGCTTGTGCTTCATCCAGCCTGACATTTCACATGATGTACTTTGCATAGAAGTTAAACAAGCAGGGTCACAATACACAGCCTTGACGTACTCCTTTTTATTCTTTAATAGACAATGTGTATATATATAGGTACTCCTTTCCCCATTTTGAACCAGTCAGTTCCATGTCCAGTTCTAACTGTTGCTTCTTGACCTGCATACAGGTTTTGCAAGAGGCAGGTAAGGTGCTTTGGTATTCCCATCACTTTAAGAATTTCCCACAGTTTGTTGTGACCCAAACGGTCAAAGGCTTTAGTGTAGTCAATGAAGTAGATGTTTTTCTGGAATTCTTTTGCTTTTTCTATGATCCAACAGATGCTGACAATTTGATCTCTGGTTCCTCTGCCTTTTCTAAATCCAGCTTGAACATCTGGAAGTTCATGTACTGTTGAAGCCTAGCTTGGAGAATTTTGAAATGCCCATTCCAGGTGAGCTATTTCAAATCTTAAAAGATGATACTGTCAAAGTGCTGCAGTCAATATACTGGCAAATTTGGAAAACTCAGCAGTGGCCACAGGACTGGAAAAGGTCAGTTTCATTCCAATTCCAAAGAAGGACAATGCCAAAGAATGTTCAAACTACAACATAATTGCACTCTTTTCACATGCTAGCAAAGTAATGCTCAAAATTCAAGAAGAAAATCAGCACTATTTTCAAAATATTATTGATATTTCCATGGTAATTGGGGAAATGTTCTTCAACAAGGAATGTCAGTTAAAATTTTAAATAGTAATCCACTTTAAAGAGTGCATTTTCAAGACATGCTATTGATTAAAACTTAGGTTGATATTTTATTATGAAGCTAATATTGAACTTATTGTAATTGTAGTTATAAACATTTTAATAACAAATGAAACAATAGGCATATTGCTTCATTCATTATTGTAGTTCAGACTTTAAAATATATGTTAATCCTTTAACCATATCTGAATAAAATGCATCTCTCCAGAATGTGGATTATTTATTCCATAGAAAGAGATATGATGTTTTTATCCTTTCTGATATTATATTTGATAAATTCATCTTCAGTTGTCAACACCTATGTCAGTGTGATAAAGCATTTTGAGGGGAAATCATATATTTAATAACTTATCAAGTCAGAGAAGTTCCAAAAGACATTATCTTATTTTCAAAAGTCAATGTCACCAAAAGACAAATACTTATATGTTTTATGTTTTTTAAATTTTATTTTATTTTTAAACTTTACATAATTATATTAGTTTTGCCAAATATCAAAATGAATCCGCTACAGGTATACATGTGTTCCCCACCCTGAACCCTCCTCCCTCCTCCCTCCCCATACCATCTCTCTGGGTCGTCCCAGTGCACCAGCCCCAAGCATCCAGTATCGTGCATTGAAGCTGGACTGGCAACTCATTTCATACATGATATTTTACATGTTTCAATGCCATTCTCCCAAATATTCCCACCCTCTCCCTCTCGCACAGAGTCCATAAGACTGTTCTATACATCAGTGTCTCTTTTGCTGTCTCGTACACAGGGTTATTGTTACCATCTTTCTAAATTCCATATATATGCGTTAGTATACTGTATTGGTGTTTTTCTTTCTGGCTTACTTCACTCTGTATAATAGGCTCCAGTTTCATCCACCTCATTAGAACTGATTCAAATGTATTCTTTTTAATGGCTGAGTAATACTCCATTGTGTATATGTACCACAGCTTTCTTATCCATTCATCTGCTGATGGACATCTAGGTTGCTTCCATGTCCTGGCTGTTATAAACAGTGCTGCGATGAACATTGGGGTACACGTGTCTCTTTCCCTTCTGGTTTCCTCAGTGTGTATGCCCAGCAGTGGGATTGCTGGATCATAAGGCGGTTCTATTTCCAGTTTTTTAAGGAATCTCCACACTGTTCTCCATAGTGGCTATACTAGTTTGCATTCCCACCAACAGTGTAAGAGGGTTCCCTTTTCTCCACACCCTTTCCAGCATTTATTACTTGTAGACTTTTGGATCGCAGCCATTCTGACTGGTGTGAAATGGTACCTCATAGTGGTTTTGATTTGCATTTCTCTGATAACGAGTGACGTTGAGCATCTTTTCATGTGTTTGTTAGCCATCTGTTTGTCTTCTTTGGAGAAATGTCTATTTAGTTCTTTGGCCCATTTTTGATTGGGTCATTTATTTTTCTAGAGTTGAGCTGTAGGAGTTGCTTGTATATTTTTGAGATTAGTTGTTTTTCAGTTGCTTCATTTGCTATTATTTTCTCTCATTCTGAAGGCTGTCTTTTCACCTTGCTAATAGTTTCCTTTGATGTGCAGAAGCTTTTAAGGTTAATTAGGTCCCATTTGTTTATTTTTGCTTTTATTTCCAATATTCTGGGAGGTGGGTCATAGAGGATCCTGCTGTGATGTATGTCGGAGAGTGTTTTGCCTATGTTCTCCTCTAGGAGTTTTATAGTTTCTGGTCTTACGTTTAGATCTTTAATCCATTTTGAGTTTATTTTTGTGTATGGTGTTAGAAAGTGTTCTAGTTTCATTCTTTTACAAGTGGTTGACCAGATTTCCCAGCACCACTTGTTAAAGAGATTGTCTTTAATCCATTGTAAATTCTTGCCTCCTTTGTCAAAGATAAGGTGTCCATATGTGCGTGGATTTATCTCTGGGCTTTCTATTTTGTTCCATTGATCTATATTTCTGTCTTTGTGCCAGTACCATACTGTCTTGATGACTGTGGCTTTGTAGTAGAGCCTGAAGTCAGTTAGGTTGATTCCTCCAGTTCCATTCTTCTTTCTCAAGATCGCTTTGGCTATTCGAGGTTTTTTGTATTTCCATACAAATTGTGAAATTATTTGTTCTAGCTCTGTGAAGAATACTGTTGGTAGCTTGATAGGGATTGCATTGAATCTATAAATTGCTTTGGGTAGTATACTCATTTTCACTATATTGATTCTTCCAATCCATGAACATGGTATATTTCTCCATCTATTAGTGTCCTTTTTGATTTCTTTCACCAGTGTTTTATAGTTTTCTATATATAGGTCTTTAGTTTCTTTAGGTAGATATATTCCTAAGTATTTTATTCTTTCCGTTGCAATGGTGAATGGAATTGTTTCCTTAATTTCTCTTTCTGTTTTCTCATTATTAGTGTATAGGAATGCAAGGGATTTCTCGGTGTTGATTTTATATCCTGCAACTTTACTATAAACATTGATTAGTTCTAGTAATTTTCTGGTGGAGTCTTTAGGGTTTTATATGTAAAGGATCATGTCATCTGCAAATAGTGACAGTTTTACTTCTTCTTTTCCCATTTGGATTCCTTTTATTTCTTTTTCTGCTCTGATTGCTGTGGCCAAAACTTCCAAAACTATGTTGAATAGTAATGGTGAAAGTGGGCACCCTTGTCTTGTTCCTGACTTTAGAGGAAATGCTTTCAATTTTTCACCACTGAGGATAATGTTTGCTGTGGGTTTGTCATATATAGCTTTGATTATGTTGAGGTATGTTCCTTCTATTCCTGCTTTCTGGAGAGTTTTTATCATAAATGGATGTTGAATTTTGTCAAAGGCTTTCTCTGCATCTATTGAGGTAATCATATGGTTTTTATTTTTCAATTTGTTAATGTGGTGTATTACATTGATTGATTTGCGGATATTGAAGAATCCTTGCATCCCTGGGATAAAGCCCACTTGGTCATGGTGTATGATCTTTTTAATGTGTTGTTGGATTCTGATTGCTAGAATTTTGTTAAGGATTTTTGCATCTATGTTCATCAGTGATATTGGCCTGTAGTTTTCCTTTTTGTGGGATCTTTGTCAGGTTTTGGTATTAGGGTGATGGTGGCCTCATAGAATGAGTTTGGAAGTTTACCTTCCTCTGCAATTTTCTGGAAGAGTTTGAGCAGGATAGGTGTTAGCTCTTCTCTAAATTTTTGGTAGAATTCAGCTGTGAAACCGTCTGGACCTGGGCTTTTGTTTGCTGGAAGATTTTTGATTACAGTTTCAGTTTCCGTGCTTGTGATGGGTCTGTTAAGATTTTCTATTTCTTCTTGGTCGAGTTGTGGAAAGTTGTACTTTTCTAAGAATTTGTCCATTTCTTCCACGTTGTCCATCTTATTGGCATATAATTGTTGATAGTAGTCTCTTATGATCCTTTGTATTTCTGTGTTGTCTGTTGTGATCTCTCCATTTTCATTTCTAATTTTATTGATTTGATTTTTCTCCCTTTGTTTCTTGATGAGTCTGGCTAATGGTTTGTCAGTTTTATTTATCCTTTCAAAAAACCAGCTTTTGGTTTTGTTGATTTTTCCTATGGTCTCTTTTGTTTCTTTTGCATTTATTTCTGCTCTAAGTTTTAAGATTTCTTTCCTTCTACTAACCCTGGGGTTCTTCATTTCTTCCTTTTCTAGTTGCTTTAGGTGTAGAGTTAGGTTATTTATTTGACTTTTTTCTTGTTTCTTGAGGTGTGCCTGTATTGCTATGGACTTTCCCCTTAGGACTGCTTTTACAGTGTCCCACAGGTTTTGGGTTGTTGTGTTTTCATTTTCATTGTTTCTATGCAAATTTTGATTTCTTTTTTGATTTCTTCTGTGATTTGTTGGTTATTCAGCAGTGTGTTGTTCAGCCTCCATATGTTGGATTTTTAAATAGTTTTTCTCCTGTAATTGAGATCCAATCTTACTGCATTGTGGTCAGAAAAGATGCTTGGAATGATTTCTATTTTTTTGAATTTACCAAGGCTAGCTTTATGTCCCAGGATGTGATCTATCCTGGAGAAGGTTCCATGTGCGCTTGAGAAAAAGGTGAAATTCATTGTTTTGGGATGAAATGTCCTATAGATATCAATTAGGTCTAACTGATCTATTGTATCATTTAAAGTTTGTGTTTCCTTGTTAATTTTCTGTTTAGTAGATCTATCCATAGGTGTGAGTGGGGTATTAAAGTCTCCCACTATTATTGTGTTATTGTTAATTTCTCCTTTCATACTTGTTAGCATTTGTCTTACATACTGCGGTGCTCCCGTGTTGGGTGCATATATATTTACAATTGTTATATCTTCTTCTTGGATTGATCCTTTGATCATTATGTAGTGACCTTCTTTGTCTCTTTTCACAGTCTTTGTTTTAAAGTCTATTTTATCTGATATGAGTATTGCTACTCCTGCTTTCTTTTGGTCCCTATTTGCATGGAAAATCTTTTTCCAGCCCTTCACTTTCAGTCTGTATGTGTCCCCTGTTTTGAGGTGGGTCTCTTGTAGACAACATATGTAGGGGTCTTGTTTTTGTATCCATTCAGCCAGTCTTTGTCTTTTGGTTGGGGCATTCAACCCATTTACGTTTAAGGTAATTACTGATAAGTATGATCCCGTTGCCATTTACTTTATTGTTTTGGGTTCGAATTTATACACCGTTTTTGTGTTTCCTGTCTAGAGAATATCCTTAAGTATTTGTTGGAGAGTTGGTTTGGTGGTGCAGAATTCTCTCAGCTTTTGCTTGTCTGAAAAGTTTTTGATTTCTCCTTCATACTTGAATGAGGTCCTTGCTGGGTACAATAATCTGGGCTGTAGGTTATTTTCTTTCATCACTTTAAGTATATCTTGCCATTCCCTCCTGGCTTGAAGAGTTTCTATTGAAAGATCAGCTGTTATCCTTATGGGAATTCCCTTGTGTGTTATTTGTTGTTTTTCCCTTGCTGCTTTTAATAGTTGTTCTTTGTGTTTCATCTTTGTTAATTTGATTAATATGTGTCTTGGGGTGTTTTGCCTTGGGTTTATCCTGTTTGGGACTCTCTGGGTTTCTTGGACTTGGGTGATTATTTCCTTCCCCATTTTAGGGAAGTTTTCAACTATTATCGCCTCAAGTATTTTCTCATGGTCTTTCTTTTTGTCTTCTTCTTCTGGGACCCCTATGATTCGAATGTTGTAGCGTTTAATATTGTCCTGGAGGTCTCTGAGATTGTCCTCATTTCTTTTAATTTGTTTTTCTTTTATCCTCTCTGATTCATTTATTTCTACCATTCTATCTTCCAATTCAGTAATCCTATCTTCTGCCTCTGTTATTCTACTATTTGTTGCCTCCAGAGTGTTTTTAATTTCACTTATTGCATTATTCATTATATACTGACTCTTTTTTATTTCTTCTAGGTCCTTGTTAAACCTTTCTTGCATCTTCTCAATCCTTGTCTCCAGGCTATTTATCTGTGATTCCATTTTGATGTCAAGATTTTGGGTCAATTTCACTATCATTATTTGGAATTCTTTATCAGGTAGATTCCCTATCTCTTCCTCTTTTGTTTGGTTTGCTGGGCATTTATCCTGTTCCTTTATCTGCTGGATATTCCTCTGTCTCTTCATCTTGTTTAAATTGCTGAGTTTGGAGTGTCCTTTCTGTATTCTGGCAGTTTGTGGAGTTCTCTTTATTGTGGCGTTTCCTCGCTGTGTGTGGGTTTGTACAGGTGGCTTGTCAAGGTTTCCTGGTTAGGGAAGCTTGTGTCGATGTTCTGGTGGATGGAGCTGTATTTCTTCTCTCTGGAGTGTAATGAAATGTCCAGTAATGAGTTATGAGATGTCTATGGTTTTGGGGTGACTTTGGGCAGCCTGTATCTTGAAGCTCAGGGCTGTGTTCCTTTGTTGCTGGAGAATTTGCTTGGTATGTCTTTCCCTGGAACTTGTTGGCCCTTGTGTGGTGCTTGGTTTCAGTGTTGGTATGGAGGCGTTTGATGAGCTCCTGTCAATTAATGTTCCCTGGAGTCAGGAGTTCCCTGGAGTCAGGGTTTGGACTTAAGCCTCCTACTTCCAGTTATCGGTCTTAATTTTACAGTAGTTTCAAAACTTCTCCTTCTATACAGCACCACTGATAAAACATCTACGTTAAAGATGAAAAGTTTCTCTACTGTGAGGGTCACTCAGAGAGGTTCACAGAGTTACATGGAGAAGAGAAGAGGGAGGAGGGAGTTAGAGGTGACCCGAATGAGATGAGGTGGAATCAATAGTGGAGAGAGTGGACTAGCCAGTAGTCACTTCCTTATGTGCTCTCCACAACTGGACCACTCAGAGATGTTCACGGAGTTATACAGAGAAGAGAAGGAG
This sequence comes from Bubalus bubalis, assembly GCF_019923935.1. Lineage (NCBI taxonomy): Eukaryota > Metazoa > Chordata > Mammalia > Artiodactyla > Bovidae > Bubalus > Bubalus bubalis. The sequence goes on from NC_059158.1 coordinate 149,035,788, forward strand.
GAAGGAGACAGAGGTGGCCAGAAGGATAAAAGGGGGGAATGGAAAGGAGGGAGACAGATCCAGCCAGTAATTAGTTCCCTAAGTGTTCTCCACCATCTGGAACACACAGAAATTCACAGAGTTGGGTAGAGTAGAGAGGGGTTAGGGAGGAGACACAGGCGACCTGGTGGAGAAAAAGGAGAGTCCAAAGGGAGAGAGAGCAGTCAAGCCAATAATCTCGCTCCCTAGTGAAAAATGGGTCCTGAAGATTGGGTTCTTAAAGGTACAAAATTGGTAACAAATACATAAAAGCAAAAATTAAAAATCTAGAGTAGAGTTTGGAATTTCAAAAATTCGATGTTAAAGAGAAGAAGGAAAAGAAAGAGAGAAAAAACGAACAAAGAAAAACAAACAAGGTCACGAAAATTATAAAGAAAATACAGGTACAAAATTGATAACTAATGCCAAAAAGCAAAAATCAAAAATCTAGAGTAGAGTTTGGAATTTCAAAAATACGATGTTAAAGAAAAGAAGAAGGAAAAGAAAGAGAGAAAAAATGAACAAAGAAAAACAAACAGGGTCGCGAAAATTATAAAGAAAATATAGGTACAAAATTGATAACTAATACCAAAAAGCAAAAATTAAAAATCTAGAGTAGAGTTTGTAATTTCAAAAATACAATGAAAAAAAAAAAGAAGAAGAAGAAAAATAAAGAGAGAAAACAAACAAACAAACAAAAACAAACAATGTTGCAAAAATTATAAAGAAAATACAGGTACAAAATTGATATCAAATACCAAAAAGCATAAATTAAAAATCTAGAGTAGAGTTTGGAATTTCAGATATACAGTGTTACATAAAAGAAGAAGAGAAAGAAACAGAGGGGAAAAAAAAGTCACAGAAATTATAAAAAAAAACTATAGGTACAAAATTGATAACATATACCAAAAAGCTGAAATTAAAAATCTAGAGTAGAGTTTGGAATTTCAAAACTACAATGTTAAAGAAAAGAAGAAAAAAAAAAAACAAGGTCAAAAAATTATAAAATATATATATATGAAGTTAGCTGAAGAAGAAAAAAATAGGGTCTTTTTTTTTTTTTTGCAAAGTAATAGGTTATAAAAGTGAAAATTAAAGGAACAATAGAGGACTTAAAATTTTTTTTAAAAAATTAAAAAGAAAGAAAGAAAGAATGATCGTAAAAATAGTAAAAATATATCTAGGACTTTCTCTGGTTTTGTTGTGAGTATTGTGGGTTCAGTTCAGTTTTGGCTAGTTCCTTGGTCCGACTTATATTTCTCAAGATCTATAGGCCCCCTCCTATGTAGTCCGTAGTAACCACAGGGTTTTAATCTATTGCCTGTAGCTTTCAAGGCATTTCCCTCTGTTATAGCTTCTTCTGTTTGCTTGTCTCTTCAGTGTCTGGTTTCCGCCCTGACACAAAGGGGACGGTGGAGGACACTTTTTTTTTTTAGTCTCACTTGTTCAGTCGCACTGTGGGGAGGGAGGCAGGGATGCTGCAAACAAATAACACTGGCGTGCGGTCACAGTGCCTCAGCCACACTGGGTCTGCCCCCGCTCACGGCACGTGTAGCCTCCCTGCCCACACTGCTCGGGCTCTAGGTTGTTCCACCGGGACCAATCCGAGGCTGGCCCTGGGCTGCATGCACCTCCCAGGTCCAAGCCACTGAGGTTCAGGCACTCGGGTAGTCCTCAGAGGCGCAGACTCGGTTGGGCCTGCGTTTTGTGCTCTTCCCAGGTCCGAGCAGCTCAGGTGATGAGGTGTTTGGCGAGCGCCAATGCTGCGACTTATCGCCTCTCTGCCACTCGGTTATCTGGATGTAAAACCGGCGCACCTTCTCAGGCAGATGTTGACCGTCCAGACCCCCAAGAAGTTTTAGTTAGCAAAGAAGCCTGCTTACAGTTTTATAAATAATGTCTCTCTGGGGCTGCGATTGCCCCCTTCTGGCTCTGGCTGCCTGTCACCGGAGGGAGAAGGTCTGCAGCCAGCTATCTCTGTTCAGTCCTTTGTTCCGTGTGCGGGCCTGGTGGTATCTTAGGTTAGGGCTGGCTTTTCACGTGGTAGATACCCCACAGTCTGGTTTGCTATCCCAAATTATTTCGCTCAGATAGCGCTCAGGGTATTTAGGCCAGATTCTTACTCTAAGCGAAGCAGACCGTGCTGTGCCTCCCTGCCCAGCCCCTTGCTAATGGCGTGTGCAGGTGTCTGCGCTGCTTCTCCGCTGGGGGAGTTACTGTAGGGCTTGCAATCTGCAGGTTTTAATTGTTTATTTATTTTTTCTCCCTGTTATGTTGCCCTCTGTGCTTCCAAAGCTTGGCACAGATTCGGCAGTGAAAAGGTTTCCTGGTGTTTGGAAATTTCTCTCTTTTTAAGACTCCCTTCCCAGGATGGAACTCTGTCCCTCCCTCTTTTGTCTCTTTTTTTGTCTTTTATATTTTTTCCTACCTCCTTTCGAAGAGTTGGGTTGCTTTTCTGGGTGCCTGATGTCCTCTGCCGGCATTCAGAAGTTGTTTTGTGGAATTTACTCGATGTTTAAATGCTCTTTTGATGAATTTGTGGGGGAGAAAGTGTTCTCCCCGTCCTACTCCTCCGCCATCTTCTCATATGCCCAAATACTTATATGTTTTAAACTGCAGCTTTATTTTAGCTAAAATGCAAGCAAGAATAAAGAAATGATTATTTCAATGATGCAAAAGGAAAATGTTAGGACGTAAGCTATAAAAATCATAAATATGGGTTGGAAAATAATGCCAAATTTTGACATCACACAAAGATACACATAATTCCTGAGGTAGTCTCATGTATAGTTTTGCTGAATATGTATGGTTATTGATAGTAATCATTAAGGAAATATTTTCACTTTCTCTACCTGAGTGTTCTTTAAAAAGTCTGTAGACTTTCAGTTATTGAAAGTTTTAGAGTTCAATCTAGTTAAGCTATGTCACTTACCGGATAAAATGAAACTCAAGATTAAGCAACTTCCCCATGATTACATAATTGTTTAGAAATACCTGGTGATAGACTTCTGACTCCAATTCCATGAAACTTGATTGTTTTACTTTTTCTCAAGTGCATTTAATTTTGTTCTTTCTAAGTATTCTCTTATTTATTTGATGCTTTTGGATTTCCCTCATTTGAGAAACAAATTATACTTTTCCAAGGGTCAAACCCTTTATTTCCTTAGAGATGTAGTGTCCAGTATTTGTTAAAATATAAACTTTGCTGTGAAACTAATCTGAGTTAGCATCAAGGCCCCATCAGAGACTATCATTGTGATTTAGGGAAATTATTTAACCTTCATAAGCTTTAGCTTATCCAAAGATAATCTGTCAAACTATTGGTTTTATATTTATGGTAAACTATAAAATTGTGAGAGCTACTATTTTATCACTGAATCAGTATGCATAATATAAACTCTTGATATTCATATATATGAAGATGATTTTTAGATATTTTGCTGAAAAAGCCAAAAAAATCAAATAATTGGCTTTTAGATAATGTGATTCAATAGTGGTTTTTGAAAACATATATGGTTGCTATGATAAAATTTAAAATCAAAGCAATAAATCTGCACCTTCCTTGAGGAGTTAGTATTTATTGAATAAGATGGCTAAATGAAGATAGAAGATACCAGTATGGTGTTGCGATTCAGAGTAGAAAATATGATTATTTGAGAAGTACTGACTTACAAAAGGTCATGGAGGAGGGAAGTGAAAAAGCAAAATTACAGTTTGCCAACATAAAGGAAGAAGGACATTCTATATAGGAAGAATAGCAAGTGAACTAGCTCAGAGCTTTGATTAGGAAAACCAGATGTAGTTTCTGACTGTAGGATATCTCACACAAAATCAGTTCTAAAATTCATTTTTTCCTTATTTCCAAAAATTATTTAAAACAGTAACTGCTGAAAAAATGCATATATTATAAAGCAACATAAAAATAAGAATAAAGTGACATAAAAGAGAGTCAAGAGGAGGGTCCCTTGACCTTATTTACTACTAAGAGAAACATTTTTGAACAAATATTACTGTGATGGGAAGCTTTATTGTGGCCCCTGGAGAAACTTTAGAACTTTCTCCAGCCTGAGTTTTACATCCTTATTCTTCACTTCTTTCTCCCTTATTCTATTGCTAAGTAAATGTTAAGTCAGTAATAATTTGTCATTCATATATTAACATGGTGCTGGAACTCAGAATACTGAGCAAATAGAAAACATGGTTATCATCTTCATGATGATCAATGTCAAATTGCAGTTCAAGACTATTGTTTATGTGGTAATTTACCTCAAACTACTTCATTTGAATCATGTGCTAAGTGGGTAAGTTGTTGTTTAATTGCTAAGTTGTGCCTGACTCTTTGCTACCTTAAGGACAATGGCCTACCAGGCAAATCTGTCCATGGGATTTCCCAGGCAAGAATACCAGAGTGGGTTGCCATTTCCCTCTCTAGGGGATTTTCCTAACCCAGGCATCTCCTGCACTGGCGGGTTGAGTCTTTACTGCTGAATCACCAAGGAAGCCCAGGTAAGTAAGTATTTTAACTTTAATGTGTAACCCTTTTATCAGTTGTAGTATATATTACTATAGCATTTGGAAGACCTTGATTAGAAATTCTTACTTTAATTGTCTTTGCATATGTTCTTTAAATAATATAGTAACCTACTCCAAAAGATTCACTAATTAGCATCATAATGTTAGAAATACTTTTCCATTGGTGAAATGAGTGGCATTCAAGACACGTTGGGCTTCCCTAGTGGCTCAGATGGTAAAGCGTCTGCCTGTAACGAGGGAGACCCGGGTTTGATCCCTAGGTCGGGAAGATCCCCTAGAGAAGGAAATGGCAACCCACTCCAGTACTCTTGCCTGGAAAATCCCATGGACAGAGGAGCCTCATAGGCTACTAGTCTACATGGACTACTAGGAGCCTCATAGTCCATGTGGTCGCAAAGAGTTGGACACGACTGAGCAACTTTACTTTCTTTCTTTCACTTTCAAGATATGTGATCACCTAAAACAGTGATGGAGGTGCTGTAACTTTTCATGATCCATATATGCTGCTGCTGCTGCTGCTGCTGCTAAGTCGCTTCAGTTGTGTCCGATTCTGTGCAACCCCATAGACGGAAGCCCACCAGGCTCCCTCATCCCTGGGATTTTCCAGGCAAGAACACTGGAGTGGGTTGCCATTTCCTTCTCCAATGCGTGAAAGTGAAAAGTGAAAGGGAAGTCGCTCAGTCGTGTCCGACTCTTAGCGACTCCATGGACTGCAGTCTACCAGGCTCCTCCACCCATGGAATTTTCCAGGCAAGAGTACTGGAGTGGGGTGCCATTGCCTTCTCCAGATCCATATATAAGAGTCCATTAAGCCTAGCTGCTTAGCACTTATGGTGTGTAGTGTTGCACATCTTAGAGATTTATTCAGTAGGGTGTATACTGTATTTTGTTTGTTGTCCCAAAAGAAGTTGGTTAATCTGGCAAGGTGTTACTGTATGTGCCTTGGAATGAGGACCTCCTGTGGTGTGCTTGTTGGATTCCATATGGATAGAGATTACTTAGTACCTGAGCATAGATAGGTTACATGACTGTTTTGTGTCTTCTTGCTAGTAAATGTTCATAAGTTTGTCTGACTTTGTTCTGACACTTACTTTCATTGTAATAACACAGAAAGATTATTGGGGAAGGATATGCATAGATTCCTCTTTCTTCTAATCACAAGAGGCCACTGATATTTACAATAAAGAACTTGATATTACTGCTTGCCAAATTGGTTGATAAAAGCGCATAGAGGAGAGCCAAAAAAAAATAAAAATAAATCATCTTAGAAAAAAATACAAGATACAGTCAGCATTTTTCTAAACCCTGAGTGTCTAGCCCCTCTGTTAATGAGCTGAATTTTTATGCCTTCTGCCATAAATACATGCGATGTCAACTACAAAAAAAACTATATCGTATACTTACTTTTTAGCATATTTTAATAAAACCAAAACTATGGAGCTAAAATAGAATTTTATACTTTTAAAAATATAGATGTACTAAGATCTCTTAAGAGAAATGAAGATCAAGGTTCTGACTTGGAAAATTCTGAGATTTTCTTTGCTAGTAGGATGAGAGTCAGAAAAGACAGAAATAAGCCATGACACAATAAAACAAAGATCATCATCTTGAAAAATACAATATTTTCAAGTCCCCACTGTATAGAGAACACTGACAAAGAAGGAAAAGATTTAAAATAAACCTTTGTGCCTTTAAGGGATGATAACACGCTAGTAAAGTAATGCTCAAAATTCTACAAGCCAGGCTTCAGCAATACGTGAACCGTGAAATTCCAGATGTTCAAGCTGGTTTTAGAAAAGGTAGAGGAACCAGAGATCAAATTGCCAACATCCACTGGATCATTGAAAAAGCAAGAGAGTTCCAGAAAAACATCTATTTCTGCTTTATTGACTATGCCAAAGCCTTTGACTGTATGGATCACAAGAAACTGTGGAAAATTCTGAAAGAGATGGGAATACCAGACCACCTGACCTGCCTCTTGAGAAACCTATATGCAGGTCAGCAAGCAACAGTTAGAACTGGACATGCAACAACAGACTGGTTCCAAATAGGAAAAGGAATACTTCAAGTCTGTATATTGTCACCCTGCTTATTTAACTTATATGCAGAGTACATCATGAGAAACGCTGGGCTGGAAGAAGCACAAGCTGGAATCAAGATTGCTGGGAGAAATATCAATAACCTCAGATATGCAGATGACACCACCTGTATGGCAGAAAGGGAAGAAGAACTAAAAAGCTTCTTGGAAGTGAAAGAGGAGAGTGAAAAGTTTGGCTTAAAGCTCAACATTCAGAAAACTAAGATCATGGCATCCGGTCCCATCACTTCATGGGAAATAAATGGGGAAATAGTGGAAACAGTGTCAGACTTTATTTTTTGGGCTCCAAAGTGACTGCAGATGGTGATTGCAGCCATTAAATTAAAAGACGCTTACTCCTTGGAAGGAAAGTTATGACCAATCTAGACAGCATATTAAAAAGCAGTGACATTACTTTGCCCGTCTAGTAAAGGCTATGGTTTTTCCAGTGGTCATGTATGGATGTGAGAGTTGGACTATAAAGAAAGCTGAGTGTAGAAGAACTGATGATTTTGAACTGTGGTTTGGAGAAGACTCTTGAGAGTCCGTTGAACTGCAAGGAGATCCAACCAGTCTGTTTTAAAGGAGATCAGTCCTGGGTGTTCATTGGAAGGACTGATGTTGAAGCTGAAACTCCAATACTTTGGCCACCTGATGTGAAGAGCTGACTCATTGGAAAAGACCCTGATTCTGGGAAAGATTGAGGGCAGGAGAAGGGGACGACAGATGATGAGATGGTTGGATGGCATTACCGACTCAATGGACATGAGTTTGAGTAAACTCCAGGGGTTGGTGATGGACAGGGAGACCTGGCATGCTGCAGTTCATGGGGTCACAAAGAGTCAGACATGACTGAGTGACTGAACTGAACTGAACTGAACAGACATGTAAGCAGAAGACATGAGTATGTCTAAGATGAGAAACCAGTGTGTTGTGACTCTTAAGATGAAGACTAAACAGAGCATTTTCCTTCTTTTTCTTTGTTTAACTGAAGAAAGTTTCATCTCCTCTGCAGGAAAGAAATAACATTAAAAAACTAATTTGGAGTTGATGTACAAGGACTGTTTGAAATGACTATGAATGGGACAAGGATCTCTCCAGAAAGATCCCCTTCTCCTTTGAGTTCCTATTGTCTGTTTTGAGAACATGATGGTTTTTTGTACTTTTATATATGACTAGTATTTCTTGGGCCCCAAAGTGCACTCAATACCCAAATATAATCTTAATACCAATGAGTGGAAGCCAGAGAGAAACTGGCTGTCACCCAACTGCTTTATCTATTTCCAAGAAGTCATCCTTTGAGGAAAGAGCAAACAAGACATTTTTAAATTAAAAACTGGGATGGAAAGTTGTTCTTTTCACTTTTGGTTGAATGAGCTGTGACCTTTACAGTGTGTTATCTAAAGATATAGGGTCATAATTCACATGCTGTATTCTTAATAGCACATCCCCTTGACTATATTTCCTAGCTTTTTAATGAAGACTGAAAATGCCTTTTCATTTTCCCCTTGTTCTATTTACAAAGACACAATATTTCAGTTGTTGGAAACCTGAAATCTTATAATATCTATCTTTCCCAATGTAAGCCTTATGTAATGCAATTAGAAGCTTAAAAAAATAATATATCAAATGAGATACAAGTATGGCAATAAGCTAAAAGAGAGAGGATCTGTAATGTTACTTCTCGATTAGTCCAGGGTCATGGGACAAATTTAAACTACCTTTTTATATCTCTGGTACTTTTCATGTGTAAGTCATCAATAAATGAATAATAGTTGAATATTAATTATGTGCTCATTTCTCTTCTATATAATTTAATAATAGGAAACAAAGAATAAGAAATAGTTTGTGCATCCTCCTCAGGCATATCTGGCCTATAGGAATTTACTCCTTTTTATTACTGGTTCTCTTTTTAGAGCACTTGTTTATGTAGTCCAACAGTTCCCAAGTCTTCCAGGATTCTGGTGTCTCCCTATCTCTCCATGTCCAAATGACATAACTCACACTTCATGCCATATAAAAATGGAAAGCACAAAGTTTTTGTCTATTTTGTTTCCCCAAGATTCTAAAGATGACACTTACCTTTTTGGGGTGGTTTTCCATCACTTCTTGTCTTGAATTTCTCTTCCTAACTCAGTTATTAATTCCTATCACAATAGCTACCTCCCTACATTGCTGTCCCACTTGGCTTTTGAGAGAGCCAGTTCCTAGGCAGGTTGATAAGAAGTCCAGTGTCCCCGAGGAGGAGAAAGGGGTCTGGGGCTCTTGAGGAGGAGATAAGCATCTGGAATTCTCAAGGAGGAGAAAAGGACAAACATTTTTTTCTTTAAGCTGATGATTACACAACAAAACAACTCAGGTTAAACTCTGTTTAAGGGTTCTATAACAACAGTGTATCCTACTTGAGGACAGATTCTCCTTGAAAAACCTTCTGACTAATCCTGTTATTATTATTTTTTTTTTCATCCAACAAGAAGCCATAACTTTATTAGATAGAAACAGTACAAATTTCAAACCCAGCTGCAGTTACTCTTTTGAAACACCAAAAAAAGGTCGTCTTTTCATTATTTTAAAATGTATATTGTGGGAGTGGGTCTGGTAAGACCTTTACAACCTTGAGGCATTCTTTTGATTTATTGTTAATAACCAGTTGAAAAGTATATAGCTCACTTTCTAAGGCTAGCAATGGGGGCGCTGTCCATCCCCCTTCTGATGTCTATGTCAGAAGCTTTCTCTGTCCCTTTTTCATTTTAATAAAACTCTGCTACACAAAAGCTCTTGAGTGATTAAGCCTGGTCCCTGGTCCCAAAGCTAAATCTTCTTCAGAGATCACAAATCCGACATCGTTCACGGTAAGCTATCACTTTGTTCTTCAAGTGGCCTCTTTACCTTCGTGACTTAGAATACCACTGACACAGGATTATTGTGTTAGAATCTTTGGCTGAAAGTTTGTAGATAATGCAAAGACTTAAGCAAAATTTTAAAAAAAGTTAAAACAGTATTAAATATCCTGAATTTTGCTATTCAGTTCCTCTCCAGAAAATCAGTTTTCTGTTTTAGGGCCTGGCTGCTATCCTATTACTGGAACTTCTTTTTTCATCCCAGTCTCTTTTCTCACTCTCAACTTTACTCACACATTTTATTTTTCAAATCCCAAAGCAACAAAAACTTCCTTCCTGAGCTCCCATAATTCAAATTACAAGTCTGTTTCATTTTCACCAAATAAATAAGTTAACTCTTTTTTCCCCCCAATTCATTCTCTTTTGAATGATTTTGTTCCAGGATTTCACTCTCAAGCAGAATGTCCTTAAGAAGCCCTTTCCAAACTAAAAGCATTATTTATTGAAATGAGAAAATCGAGTAGGTTCTATTTTTTTTTAATGATGCCATTAAAAAAATCTCCTACCATAGTCACATAATTATAAATTGAAAACTGTTTATATATATATCATTTACTAAGTTCTTACAAGAGCACTGTAGACGAAATAATTATAACATTTCTGCTGGAAAATGTAGAGAGGCTGTCCACATTTATCCCTAGTCTCTTCTAGTGTCTATGGTGTAAAGAGTAAAGTCCAATAACTACGTTTTCTTAACAGGAAGATTGTGCCAGTTGGAAAGTAGATGATTTGGAAAGTAGAAGGGAGGTAGCAGTCATTTTTCTTCCAACACTGGTGGGTTTTGGCAGACATGGATTTTATGTAGCAATGAAACTCCCCTTTCCCCTGGTTTTGGGCAACGTGGAGAAGTGGTTTCCTAAAGTTCTTTGATATCTGGATATTTGTACCAGTTTCCTAGTCTTTGAATTGCATCTTCTCTGAGCATTTCTTAAAAGTTTAGCAACTTCCTAGTTCTCAACAAAAGTTTGTACGCATTTAATTTCTACATTCAGACCTATACCATTTAACTATTTCTTCACAAATGCTGCTTAATATAGTCATCCCAAAATCCAGGACTTAAAATAACAATCACCTATTCTCATGCATCTGCCATTTTTCAGGGTTGGCTGACCTAATCTGTGTGTGACTAAGTGGCATGGTTCTGCTTCAAGCTGTATGTCCAGCTGGACTAGGTAGGCTTGGGCAGCTCCGTACCACGTAAGTTAAATCTTGGCTCTAGGTGGAATAGCCAGCAGCTACCCAACTAGACAGCAAGTCTTCTTATGGCAGTAACAGAAGTAAAGGGGGCAAACAGAAACATGAAAGGGCTCTTAAATCCTTGGCTCAGAACTGGTACCTTGTTACTTTTGTCTATAAATCACTGGCCAATGGAACGTACATGGCCAAGCTCAAAGCCCAAAGTGGTAGAGCACACTTGTAGAGAGCTGGACCATAAGGAAGGCTGAGAGCCAAAGAATTGATGCTTTCAAATTGTGGTGCTGGAGGACTCTTGAGAGTCCCTTGGACAGCAAGGGGATCAAACCAGTCAATCCTAAAGGAAATCAACCCTGAATATTCATTGGAAGGACTGATGCTGAAGCTGAATCTCCAACACTTTGGCCACCTCATGTAAAGAGCTGACTCATTGGAAAAGATCCTGATGCTGGGAAAGATTGATGGCGGAAGAGGGTGACAGAGGATGAAATGGTTGGATGGCATCACTGATTCAATGAACATGAGTTTCAGCAAACTTTGGGAGATGGTGAGGGATAGGGAAGCCTGGAGTACTGCAGCTCATGGGGTCACAAGGAGCCAAATACAACTTGAAGACTGAACAACAACTTGTGGAGAAATTATACCAATGGTATTAATCACAAGCATTAAAATACTTTAAAAAACTTATGCATCTCTGCAGAATACATTCATGCAGGGCTTTGATAAGGTGAAGGATATGGTAAAGCAGGAGAAAGAATACACTGGAGAGATGGTCAAATTGGCAAGGATAAGCTTGGTTTTTGGATTGTAAACCACCAAGAGTTGTTTGAGATACTTTTATTTCAAAGAAACCAGTCTTATCTGAGCAAGAAAGGTCTTTAATATATGACCAATGACATGTTATTGGTTATATATTAATAGCCAAAACCACGCTGTATGATCAAGCTCAATACGAGAAACTCAGTTAACATAACCAAAATCAGGTGTAAACCACCAATAGGTGAATTATCTATAAAAAATACTGATAAGTTCATTCAGGCTTCCCTCTGGTATATTTTGAACTCTGGCTCAGGACAGCACTAATCACTTGTTTGTATATTCTATTCAGGTTTCATTAAGAGTCAGTACCATGACTCCTGGAATCCCCGAAGAAAAGCACAGGTTTGCAATACACACACTCTGCTAATGATTAGATCATGACAAAGGTGTGGAGAACTGAAGCTTGTCATTCCATCTTCTACAAGCCTGGTTATACTTGGAAACACAGAGGTGAACTCTGATGAACACAGACCCAATATTTAAATGAAGACTTTGAAGAGACAGCTAACCTAGTTAGTAAGCTGTACAATTGGAATTTGACATTCTGACTATAAAAACAGTGCCCCTTTCACTCTACCAAATATTTGAATCAGTGTGTGACTAAGCTGTGGTTATGATCAAGAATCAGGGCAAATTGCTAAGTAAAACTATGAAATGGGTGGTTTGGCATTGGTATCAACATCTCATGGAGTTTCCTTCTGGTAGCTTTGTAACCACATATCCATCTCTCTCTCTCTCTCTCTCACACACACACACACAAAGTCTTGGAGCCCTTTGGTATATTGTGAATACTAGCATGTCTAGTCACCCACTCCAGTGTTCTTGCCTGGAGAATCCCAGGGACGGGGGAGCCTGGTGGGCTGCCGTCTCTGGGGTTGCACAGAGTCGGACACGACTGAAGCAACTTAGCAGCAGCAGCAGCAGCATGTCTAGTCAGCTATCCTATAAAATCTGTGCTTTTCAAACTTTGCTGTAAGTATGAATCACTCGGTTATCAGATTAAAATGCAGGTTTTGATTCAAGGGGTCTGGGGTGGGCCTGAGCTTCTGCGTTCTAATATACTTCCATGTACTGTGATGCTTCTACACTGATGGACTAATCTTTAAGGATCAATATACTAGAATAAGATTTCCCTACACCCCTTATCTCTTTCTCCTACTTTAAAACTTTGTGTCTCACTTTCCTTCCTGGTTCTTTTTGAGCAGTGACAATAGAAAATGTTTCAAAGGTTTCTCTTATGATAAATGAAAAAAACATTTTCTTGTAGGTGTTGCTTTATTTATAGCCCTTAAATCTTCTCCAAACATGCCAAGGAAGACTATATTTAGGGCTAGAGAGGACTCTGAGTGTCCTTCAGTTGTTACATCTCTGTCAGCTCAAGATGTGGATAAGACTTACTTGGACTAGACTGTTTGACTCTCTGCTCTTTATCTATAGGCAACTGAAAAAATCTCTTCCTCTGAACATCTAGTCTAGTAACAGGAGTAATTTCTTCTTTTGAGCCTGAGTTCTTGCCCCATTCTGACAAATTGGAATCTTTCTGTACATGTTCCCAGGTGGAAGTCTTGACTTTGAAGCTTAGTCCAAGAGTTAGGTAGAGCCAAATAATCAGTCTTACCTCCAAGGTAGCATGGGCACCTGCCTGTTTCCTGGGCTCTGACTCCTGGAATCATCATCTGTCTGCTAGGGTAGTCCCTCTTCTCTCTTGCCAGAATTTACAAACATCAGTGGTTTGATTAGCCTATCATTGTGCATTCAGACTATGTTCTGATGTAAGCACCCAGTTCAGAATTTCTCATTGGCTCCCTATGGGCTTCCCAGGTGCCTCAGTGGTAAAGAATCCACCTGCCAATACAGGAGACACAGAAGAGGCAGGTTTGATTTCTGGGTTGGGAAGATGCCCTGGAGGAGGAAATGGCAACCCACTCCAGTATTCTTGCTGGAAAAGCCCATGGACAGAGGAACTATGGCCCATGGGGTTGCAAAGAGTTGGACACAACTGAGTACAGCACCACATTCTAAGAACAAAGTCTAAGCTCCTCGCCACTGTTTACTAAAACCTCCATGGCTTGCCTTCTACATAACTAACCAGCTTCCCCCCTCACTGTGACCTCCTCATTCTTCTGTCCTGATATAGGATTTCCCCTACTGTGATTGCCTCAGCTGTATCTTGCTTGCCCACATTTACTTGTGCTGTGTTCTCTTCCTGGAATGCCTGTTTCCCTTTCCTTTACCTGTCCAGCCTCTTCTCACAATTTATCATCAGTTCTCAGACTGTTTAGATGTCCCCAAAGTATCCTTTTCTAAGTTCTTGCATAGAAACTATCATACCTTATAATAATGTTCTTCTTGTCAATATATGTACTTGGAGACTGAATTATTAAATGACAATGAAATGCTTTTATATTCTAATTTCCAGTACCTAGAAACTGTTATTTATTTATTTATTTATTTTTAATTTTATTTTATTTTAAACTTTACATAATTGTATTAGTTTTGCCAAATATCAAAATGAATCTGCCACAGGTATACATGTGTTCCCCATCCTGAACCCTCCTCCCTCCTCCCTCCCCATTCCATCCCTCTGGGTCGTCCCAGTGCACCAGCCCCAAGCATCCAGTATCGTGCATCGTATTTTTTCAACGAATATTTATTGAGCAAATACAATGTGCCTGTAGCTGGGCTGCTGCTGCTGCTGCTGCTTCTGCTAAGTCGCTTCAGTCGTGTCCGACTCTGTGCGACCCCACAGACGGCAGCCCACCAGGCTCCCCCATCCCTGGGATTCCCCAGGCAAGAATACTGGAGTGGGTTGCCATTTCCTTCTCCAATGCATGAAAGTGGAAAGTGAAAGTGAAGTCGCTCAGTCATGTCCGACTCTTTGTGACCCCATGGACTGCAGCCTACCAGGCTCCTCCATCCATGGGATTTTCCAGGCAAGAGTACTGGAGTGGGGTGCCATTGCCTTCTCCGTAGCTGGGCTCCATAGCTGGCTAGGTCCACGAAATACACAATGAACAAGATGCTCAAGGAACATCATCCAACAGATGAGACAGGCCATAAACAGATAATTAGGGTATCAGTTGAGAAGTAAAGGAGAGCTGCTATTGAATTATAGAAGAAAAGGTGTGAATTGCCTCCTAGGTTCTGAATGGTGTCAGGAGTAGTCTGGCAGGCATATGGGGGAGTTTAAGAAAATAATATACTTGTGGGTTGAATGAAGCACTGAATGAATTACTAGATGAATGAATGGATGAATATACACTTTTACCTTTTGTAATAAATTTTTTTCTGAAGCTAGGCTTCAGAAAATAAGAATTCAATTCATGGGATTATGAAAGTAATTTTCTTTAGTGGCTTTCCAACAGGCGTAATTTTAGCTCATAATGAAAAGACTGAAGAGTTTGCCTCTTACCAGCTAATTTGAATTACCATGACTTAACAAGGGTATCAGGCTTCCCTGGTAGTTCAGCTGGTAAAGAATCCACCTGCAAAGCAGGAGACCCTGGGTCTCCATGGTTTGATCCCTGGGTCAGGTGGATCCCCTGAAGAAGGGATAGGCTGCTGCTGCTGCTGCTAAGTCACTTCAGTCGTGTCTGACTCTGTGTGACCCCGTAGATGGCAGCCCACCAGGCTCCCCCATCCCTGGGATTCTCCAAGCAAGAACACTGGCTGGAGTGGGTTGCGATTTCCTTCTCCAATGCATGAAAGTGAAAAATGAAAGGGAAGTTGCTCAGTTGTGTTCGACTCTTTGTGACCCCATGGACTGCAGCCCACCAGGCTCCTCCATCCATGGGACTTTCCAGGCAAGAGAACTGGAGTAGGGTGCCATTGCCTTCTCCGAGGGATAGGCTACCCACTCCCAATATTCTTAGGCTTCCCTGGTGGCTCAGTCAGTAAAGAATCTGCCTGCAATGAGGGAGACCTGGGTTCGATCCCTGGGTTGGGAAGATCCCTTGGAGAAGGGCATAGTAACCCATGCCAGTATTCTTGCCTGGAGAATCCCCATGGACAGAGGAACCTGGAAGGCTGCAGTCCATGGCGTTACAAAGAGTTGGAGCAACTAAGCACAGCACAGCAATAAGGATATCTGGGTATTGCTTTGAATCAATGGAGGCTCCTATGAAACAAGTAGGTATCAGAACCAAGGAAAAGAATTTTAAGACTACAAAATACATTATTGAATACTTGTGTGAAAGACGTTAGAGAATGTTAGCAATGTGGTTCAAGACTTTCTTAGAGATATACATTCCACATACATATTAACATTTTTGTCAAATTTTAAAATGCAATACTTGGTAAGGCGCATATTCTCCAGATCTGTATAGTTTGAACTTTCTTCTAATTAGCTGGCTTTCCTCTCTAAATTTCAAACTCTCCATTAATTATTTGTGTTACATCACAGAAGAATGTATTTTATTTTTTGTTTCTAAAATTCAGTGAGTCTGATAGAGTGGATGTATTAATTTTCTACTGCTACATGAAAAATTGATGCAATGTGGGAGAGCTGGGTTGGATCCCTGGGTTGGGAAGATCCCCTGGAGGAAGGCATGGCAACCCACTCCAGTATTCTTGCCTGGAGAATCCCCATGGACAGAGAAGCCTTTCGGGCAACAGTCCATGGGGTCACAAAGAGTGGGACATGACTGAGCGACTAAGTACAACACAGCAGTGGCTTAAAACAGTATATTTTTGTTAACATTGTACAAAATGTTAAAGTATCTTAAGTTCTGTAGGTCAGCAATTGGTGGGCTTGGCTGGTTCTCTGCTTGCTGCTGCTGCTGCTGCTAAGTTGCTTCAGTCGTGTCTGACTCTGTGCGACCCCATAGACGGCAGCCCACCAGGCTCTCCCGTCCCTGGGATTCTCCAGGAAAGAACACTGGAGTGGGTTGCCATTTCCTTCTCCAGTGCATGAAAGTGAAAAGTGAAAGTGAAGTTGCTCAATCATGTCCGACTCTGTGCGACCCCATGGACTGTGTAGCCCACCAGGCTCCTCCATCCATGGGATTTTCCAGGCAAGAGTACTGGAGTGGGGTGCCATTGCCTTCTCTGCTTATGGTTATATAAAACTGAAATCAAGATGTTGGCCAAGCTACATTCTTATCTAGAGAATCGGAAGGGGGACTAACTTCTGAGCTCGTTCGAGTTGTTGGCAGAATGTAGTTTCTTGCACCTTTAATTGAGATTCCTGCTTGTTTGTTTGTTTTTTTAATGAACTATTGACCAGGGTTTGCTTTTAGCTCTTAGAGACCAGTCATAAGTCCCTTTGAGGTAGCCCCCTCCATCTTTAAAACCAGGAGAGTTGTGCCACATCCTTCTTGTCCTTCAAATATTTCTGACTTCTGCCACCAGCCAGAGAAAATGCTCTGTTTTTAAAGGGCTCATGTGATTCAGTTAGGCCCACTGAGATAATCTCCCCTATCTTAAGAGAAACTGTGCCACATAATATAGTTCCATGATCTGCCTACGCTCAAGGAGAGAAAGTCATTCAAGGAGAAGTATCATCCGGGGGTCACTTTAGAATTCTGCTTATCACAGAAGGGAGGGAGGAAGGTCATTGGTAAAACTTGTTTCCATCTTGAGGATCTTTGTCGTCTGCATTTCTTTCTCATCTTAGAAAGGGAAAAACCCAATCTTTCCTTCCTATGGCCGGGAAAGACCTCAGTTTAGTCAGCCTCTGGTGTGTTCCTTTCCTGTGAGTCTTCTTTACTTTTATACAGAAAAATTCACTTCTGACACTTCTGGTCACCAAATGTATGGTGACCCCACATCAACAAGAAATTCCAGGATACCCTGCTGGCATCTGAGAAGTCAACTCAAATTTGACACTGTCTAATGGAGATAGTATCTGATTACACAGGTTAGGAGCTCAGTCTCTCAAGACTGTCTATCCCCCACATCTCACACAATTCAGATTTCTGGTGCAAACCCTAGTTGTCACCTGGGCTTCTGATCAATTGGGTTCTGATGACTCCTCTTCAGATTTGATTTATTTACTAGAAAGACTCATAGATGCTAAGCTTCCATGCCCTCTCCAGGCTTGCACTCTCACATCATCTCCATATATTTGACAGTCTCAAAGTTATCCAAACCGTGTCTTTTTGGTTTTTTATAGAGGTGTCATTACATGGTCATGATTGATTAAATCATTGGCCTTTGGCAACTGATCCAACCTACAGTCTCTCTCCCCTTTCTGAGGTCTGGGTGGGACTGAAAGTTCCAACACTCTAATCACAGGGTTGGCTTCCTGCAACTAGCCCCTATACTTAGATTCAAAATTTATCTAATTAATAGAACAAAAGACAGTTTTTATTGCTCACATCATTTAAGAAATTCCAAGGGTTTTCAGGCTTCCCAGGTAGCACTAGTGGTAAAGTACCTGTCTGCCAAGGCAGGAGACATAAGAGACTCAGGTTTGATCTGTCTGGGTTGGGAAAATCCCTGGGAGGAGGGAATGGTTACCTACTTCAGTGTTCTTGCCTGGAGAATCCCACATACAGAGGAGCTTGGTGGGCTACAGTCCATAGGGTTGCAAAGAGTTGGACATGACAGAAGCAACTTAGCATGCACACACAGCAAAAGGTTTTTTAGAGTGCTATGACAGGAACTGGGGGGGCCAAAGCCAATTTACATGTCCTATTACCTCACAAGTCTGAAAAGGCCATGTAGTGAACTCCCACGTGAGAAATGTTAATTTCATAGAGAGGTAGAGGTAATTACCTCTGCAAAGGTAATTCCAGATATAGGGCTTGATTTTTGGCAATAACATCCAAAAGGAGCATATTGTCAGACATCAAATTCTAGGATAGAAATCAGAAAATCTGCATTCTGTTCTCATATCTACTACAAATCAAATAAGACCCTGTGTAAGCCACATTCTGTTTGCTAATCATTTAGATAGTAGACCTTGGCATTACGAAGAGGTTAAGGATTAAATGTAAGAATTAAACTGACCTGAAAGAAAATAGATCACCAGCTATTTCTCTGGCAAAAATAAGTTTACTCAGGATCAGCAAAGAATTGCAGTTCACGGTCTACAATAGTAGTGAGCCTTGAGCATGTCCTCACCCAGCAAGGAGAAAAGGAATTTAGGATGATGAAAGTAAACAAAGAGTCTAGGGCTGACTCTTTTTTTAAAATATAAATTTATTTATTTTAATTGGAGGTTAATTACTTTACAATATTATAGTGGCTCTGCCATACATCAACATGCATCCGCCACGGGTGTACACGTGTTCCCCATCCTGAACCCCCCTCCCACCTCCCTCCCCATACCATCCCTCTGGGTCATCCCAGTGCACCAGAACCAAGCACCCTGTCTCATGCATCGAACCTGGACTGGTGATCCATTTCACATATGATAATATACATGTTTCAATGCCATTCTCCCAAATCATCTCACCCTTGCCCTTTCCCATAGAGTCCAAAAGACTGTTCTATACATCTGTGTCTCTTTTGCTGTCTCACATACAGGGTTATCATTACCATCTTTCTAGATTCCATATATATGTGTTAGTGTACTGTATTGGGGTTTTTCTTTCTGGCTTACTTCACTCTGTATATTAGGCTCCAGTTTCAGCCATTTCATTAGAACTGATTCAAATGTATTCTTTTTAATGGCTGAGTAATACTCCATTGTGTATATGTACCACAGCTTTCTTATCCATTCATCTGCTGATGGGCATCTAGGTTGCTTCCATGTCCTGGCTATTATAAACAGTGCTGTGATGACCATTGGGGTACACATGTCTCTTTCAATTCTGGTTTCCTCGGTGTGTATGCCCAGCAGTGGGGTTGCTGGGTCATATGGCAGTTCTATTTCCAGTTTTTTAAGGAAACTCCACACTGTTCCCCATAGTGGCTGTACTAGTTTGCATTTCTACCAACAGTGTAAGAGGGTTCCCTTTTCTGCACACGCTCTCTAGCATTTATTGCTTGTAGACTTTTGGATCACAGCCATTCTGACTGGTGTGAAATTGTACCTGGTTGTGGTTTTGATTTGCATTTCTCTGATAATGAGTGATGTTGAGCATCTTTTCATGTGTTTGTTAGTCATCTGTATGTCTTCTTTGGAGAAATGTCTGTTTAGTTCTTTGGCCCATTTATGGATTGGGTCGTTTATTTTTCTGGAATTGAGCTGCAGGAGTTGCTTGTATATTTTTGAGATAAATTCTTTGTTAGTTGCTTCGTTTGCTATTACTTCCTCCAATTCTGAAGGCTGTCTTTTCACCTTGCTTATAGTTTCCTTTGTTGTGCAAAAGCTTTTAAGTTTAATCAGGTCCCATTTGTTTATTTTTGCTTTTATTTCCAATACTTTGGGAGGTGGGTCTTAGAGGATCCTGTTGTGGTTTGTGTCAGAGAGTGTTTTGCCTATGGTTTCCTCTAGGAGTTTTATAGTTTCTGGTCTTATGTTTAGATATTTAATCCATTTTGAGTATGAGAGTCCCTTGGACTGCAAGGAGATCCAATCAGTCCATTCTGAAGGAGATCAGCCCTGGGATTTCTTTGGAAGGAATGATGCTAAAGCTGAAACTCCAGTACTTCGGCCACCTCATGTGAAGAGTTGACTCATTGGAAAAGACTCTGATGCTGGGAGGGATTGGGGGCAGGAGGAGAAGGGGACGACAGAGGATAAGATGGCTGGATGGCATCAGTGACTCGATGGACGTGAGTCTGGGTGAACTCCGGAAGTTGGTGATGGACAGGGAGGCCTGGGGTGCTGCGATTCATGGGGTCGCAAAGAGTCGGACACGACTGAGTGACTGAACTGAACTGAACTGATGGTGTTAGAAAGTGTTCTAATTTCATTCTTTTACAAGTGGTTGACCAGTTTTCCCAGCACCACTTGTTAAACAGTTTGTCTTTTCTCCATTGTATATTCTCACCTCCTTTGTCGAAGATACGGTGTCCATAGGTGCATGGATTTATCTCTGGGCTTTCTATTTTGTTCCATTGATCTATATTTCTGTCTTTGTGCCAGTACCATACTGTCTTAATGACTGTAGCTTTGTAGTAGAGCCTGAAGTCAGGCAGGTTGATTCCTCCAGTTCCATTCTTCTTTCTCAAGATTGCTTTGGCTATTTGAGGTTTTTTGTATTTCCATACAAATTGTGAGATTATTTGTTCTAGTTCTGTGACAAATACCATTGGTAGCTTGATAGGGATTGCATTGAATCCATAGATTGTTTTGGGTAGTATACTCAATTTCACTGTATTGATTCTTCCAATCCATGAACATGATATATTTCTCCATCTATTTGTGTCCTCTTTGATTTCTTTCATCAGTGTTTTATAGTTTACTGTATATAGGTCTTTTGTTTCTTTAGGTAGATGTATTCCTAAGTATTTTATTCTTTTTGTTGCAATGGTGAATGGAATTGTTTCCTTAATTTCTCTTTCTGTTTTCTCATTGTTAGTGTATAGGAATGCAAGGGATGGATTTCTTTGTGTTAATTTTAAATCCTGCAACTTTACTATATTCATTGATTAGCTCTAGTAATTTTCTGGTAGAGTCTTTAGGGTTTTCTATGTAGAGGATCATGTCATCTGCAAACAGTGAGAGTTTTACTTCTTCTTTTCCAATCTGGACTCCTATTATTTCTTTTTCGGCTCTGATTGCTGTGACCAAAACTTCCAAAACTATGTTGAATAGTAGTGGTGAGAGTGGGCACCCTTGTCTTGTTCCTGATTTTAGGGGAAATGCTTTCAATTTTTCACCATTGAGGATAATGTTTGCTGTGGGTTTGTCATATATAGCTTTTATTATATTGAGGTATGTTCCTTCTATTCCTGCTTTCTGGAGGGTTTTTTTTTTTTTTTTTTTTTTATCATAAATGGATGTTGACTCTTTTCATTGACTGACTCCCTGCCAGGAAAGAAGAGAAGTCTTCTTCCTGTTGGGCTCTGCTATCAATTCGGGGTGTGAGAGCTGCCCCTTGTGGTCTTCTAACTCTATTTAATTGAAGCTTCTGCCTATTAATTTTTTACAAAAGAAAGTGATTATCTAGAATTAAATTTGTGTTGTATTATAAAGTGTGAAAACCTCAAATTCGTTTCAACCTTGTGTGTGTTCTAAGTTGCTTCAGTGGTGTCTGACTCTTTGCGACCTAATGGACTATAGCCTGCCAGGCTTCTCTGTCCATGGGATTATCCAGGCAAGAATACTGGAGTGGGTTGCCATGCTCTCCTCCAGGAGGACGTCCCAACCCAGGGATCGAACCCTTGTCTCATGTCTCCTACATTCACAGACATGGGTTGTTTACCACTAGAAAGAATCTGCCTGCAATGCAGGAGACACAGGTTCAATTACTGGGTCAGGAAGATCCCTTGGAGAAGGAAATGGCAAGCCACTCCAGTATTCGTGCCTGAAAAATCCCATGGACAGAGGAGACTGGTGGGCTACAGTCCAGAGTCACAAAGAATAAGTCATGACTGAGAGAACAAGCACATAGCACCATCTGGGAAGCCTTTTGACCTTAGAAATGTAGCAAAAAATACTCAGAAGTATTCTTTGATTTTGATTAAAATTCTGTCTTGGGACTTTGAGTCATTGCACAGAATTTTCTTTATTTGACCAAGGAGAGAATACCCATCTAGTTCCCCGAGTCCACATACTCCTGGCTAGTCATACAAAGTTCCATGTTCTTTAGTTTGTAAACACAAAAGTCCTTCTGAAAAATAGCAACCTTATTGGAAACACCATTTAACAACCTAATAGGACTACTTTGAAAAGCCAGTAAACATATTTTTGATAAACTTATTTAAACATTGATACATAGACAATATAAGTTAAAAAATTCAGTGACATGAGCTTTTGTCATTTTCCTAATGTAGTTCATAAACTCTTGCTGCCTGATCACATCAGATCAGATCAGATCAGATCAGTCTCTCAGTCGTGTTCGACTCTTTGCGACCCCATGAATCGCAGCACGCCAGGCCTCCCTGTCCATCACCAACTCCCGGAGTTCACTCAGACTCACGTCCATCGAGTCAGTGATGCCATCCAGCCATCTAATCCTCTGTCGTCCCCTTTTCCTCCTGCCCCAAATCCCTCCCAGCATCAGAGTCTTTTCCATTGAGTCAGCTCTTTGCATGAGGTGGCCAAAGTACTGGAGTTTCAGCTTTAGCATCATTCCTTCCAAAGAAATCCCAGGGCTGATGTCCTTCAGAATGGACTGGTTGGATCTCCTTGCAGTCCCAGGGACTCTCAAGCGTCTTCTCCAACACCACAGTTCAAAAGCATCAAATCTTTGGCGCTCAGCCTTCTTCACAGTCCAACTCTCACATCCATACATGACCACTGGAAAAACCATAGCCTTGACTAGATGAACCTTTGTTGGCAAAGTAATGTCTCTGCTTTTGAATATGCTATCTAGGTTGGTCATAACTTTCCTTCCAAGGAGTAAGTGTCTTTTAATTTCATGGCTGCAGTCACCATCTGTAGTGATTTTGGAGCCCAGAAAAATAAAGTCTGACACTGTTTCCACTGTTTCCCCATCTAGTTCCCATGAAGTGATGGGACCGGATGCCATGATCTTAGTTTTCTGAATGTTGAGCTTTAAGCCAACTTTTACACTCTCCTCTTTCACTTTCATCAAGAGGCTCTTTAGTTCTTCTTCACTTTCTGCCATAAGGGTGGTGTCATCTGCATATCTGAGGTTCTTGATATTTCTCCTGGCAATCTTGATTCCAGCTTGTGTTTCTTCCAGTCCAGCATTTCTCATGATGTACTCTGCATATAAGTTAAATAAGCAGGGTGACAATATACA
Organism: Bubalus bubalis; assembly: GCF_019923935.1. NCBI lineage: Eukaryota > Metazoa > Chordata > Mammalia > Artiodactyla > Bovidae > Bubalus > Bubalus bubalis. The sequence continues at coordinate 149,059,094 of NC_059158.1, forward strand.
GCCTTGATGAACTCCTTTTCCTATTTGGAACCAGTCTGTTGTTCCATGTCCAGTTCTAACTGTTGCTTCATGACCTGCATACAAATTTCTCAAGAGGCAGATCAGGTGGTCTGGTATTCCTATCTCTTTCAGAATTTTCCACAGTTTATTGTGATCCACACAGTCAAAGGCTTTGGCATAGTCAATAAAGCAGAAATAGATGTTTTTTCTGGAACTCTCTTGCTTTTTTCCATGATCCAGCAGATGTTGGCAATTTGATCTCTGGTTCCTCTGCCTTTTCTCAAACCAGCTTAAACATGAGGAAGTTCATGGTTCACATATTGCTGAAGCCTGGCTTGGAGAATTTTGAGCATTACTTTACTAGTGTGTGAGATGAGTGCAATTGTGCGGTAGTTTGAGCATTCTTTGGCATTGCTCTTCTTTGGGATTGGAATGAAAACTGACCTTTTCCAGTCGTGTGGCCACTGCTGAGTTTTCCAAATTTGCTGGCATATTGAGTGCAGCACTTTCACAGCATCATCTTTCAGGATTTGTAATAGCTCAACTGGAATTTCTGATCACATAATAATAATAATCACATAATAAGTGAAAAAACATGCTGAAAATTTCTTACCTTCTGAAGTTTGACTCATGACTTTCAAAAATACAGTGAAAAGCTCTTTACCTGTCTCTGACCAGTCCACTCCTCTGCCAGTGTGGGTTGTACAAGGAAGTATCGATTTAACAAATATTCACAACTTGAAAGTTGAGTTATATTTTATTTGCTGGGAAGTTTTAGGACTTCAAGCCCAGGAGAGAGTATCTCAGGTAACCCTGAGACAACTGCTCTGAGGAGGCAAGAGGAGGAGCCAGGTGATATAGAAGTTTTGCAACAAAGGGCAGGTAGTCTGAACATCAAAAGATTGTTAATTAAAGAAAACCAGATAAATTCCCAAGTTAAGGAATTTAGCGCTTTTCTATGTATGGGGTGATGTAAGAGTCTAGGCTTACTGAAATCATCCCTTTGATATGTACCTCAGCTATCTGCGGCTAGTATCTTGTATTTTCACATCCTGAGCTTCCTTGGGGCTCACTATAGAGAGTGGCTATAGTCTGATGGCTGCAAGATGGCAGGTATTTCTTTTCCTTCCTGTGTTCTCTCAGGGCTCACCGGCTCACATTGGAGTGCTGCAACTGCTGATGACTGTGACATCCTTATTTACTGATATGATAGGAAATATTCCATTTCTCAGAAGGGACCCCCAAACTCTTCTAGACTCTGACTTAAGTCTTTAAAAGGAAGAGAGGTCTTGTTCACTTTTTTTGCATTATTTTAGGTTAAACTATTTATATTTTTTTGTGTGTAAAGATTTCCTTTAAAAATGTGATTGATTCTCATCTTTCAGCACCTGTAGAAACTTAATTCAAAGCCTAGTTGCCATCAGGATTTTGACCATTCACACAATGAAAACTCACATGAAGATAAATGTTTAGAGATAGAATCATATCATTTAGGAGGCTTTCATTTGCAAGTTACACAAAACTCAATCTAACTTAATTTAAGAAAAAATGTGGAATTTACTGGCTTATGTAACTCAACGCTCCAAGGCTAGATTCGATTTTAGGAGAGACTATCCAGGATTTAATCAGTATAACCAGTTCCAGCTTCTTTTTTCTTTTTCCTGGTTCTGTCTGAACAGACAGAGCCTGTTCTGTTCAGACAGAGCCAAGACTTTTTCAGAAGCTGACTCTGAGACAGGATTAAATGTTCAAGGATATTAGGAGAAGTGGTTATGTGAATGGAAATAGGAAGGAAGCTAGGAGTGTCTAGAGAGCTATCAGACCTCAGTGCAGTGAAAGAGAGAGAGAGAAAGAGAGAAGCAGAGACAGAGAATGGGTATAAGTGTCCCAGACATCTATGCAGTATAAGAAAAGCTCAGTAAGACTTCTGAGAGTCCTTGGGCTAAACAGCAAAGAAGCTAAAAAGCATGGGAGTCCATTTTAGAACTCTTAAATTGATAGGAAGCTGCTATAGAAGGAGACTTCATGATTCAGATTCAAATTTAATTATAGTTGGCTGGACCTGGTTACATGCTCAGTCCTGACTTACTGAGGTAGGGGTTTGGATACAGCATTGACTTAAGCCCAAGAAGGCCTCCCAAGGACCTGAAAGAAATATTGTTGCTGTTTAGTCACCAAGTCATATACAACTCTTTTGCGACCCCATGAATTGTAGCCTACCAAGCTTCTATGTCCATGGGATTTTTCAGGCAAATGTACTGGAGTGGGTTGCTATTTCCTTCTTCAGGGGATCTTCCCGATCCAGGGATGCTTTACCACGGAGCCACCCGGGAAGCTGAAAGAAATATTAGTCCTTCCCTATAACTGTTAGGCTGCTTTTGACTGAATGTGAGAAAAATTCCAAGTGGAATTAGCTTAAACAATGAAGACATTTATAAATCACATATATTAATAATAGAGGCTTCCCAGGTGGTGCTAGTGGTAAAGAATCTGCCTGCCAATGCAGCAGACATAAGAAATGTGGGTTTGATTTCTGGGTGGAGAAGATCCCTTTGAGGAAGTGATGGCAACCCTCTCCAGTATTCTTGCCTGAAGAACTCCATGAACAGAGGAGCCTAGCAGGCTACAATCCATAGGGTCGCAAAGAGTCAGACACGACTGAAGCAACAGAGCACGCACACACGTATTAATAATAGAAAGTCAGAGAGAAGGTAGGATCCAGGCATAGTTCAGATAAAATATGGTTCTGTCTCTTTACAACTCTTCAAGGGTTGGCTTTATTATCAGGCTGATTTCCTATGAGATTTCAAGATGTCTATCAGCAGCAACTGAGAAAAAATACCTCCTTTTTTATAACAAGCCTGGGAAAGTGAAAATGCCACGAACCATGGTGAGATTAGTTTCCTTAAGTTGTATGGGCAGTGCGATGATTAATTTTATGTGTCAACTTGACTAGGCTATGGTGCTCAGTTGTTTGGTCAAACATCAGTCTAGATATTGCTGTGATGATAGATTTTATGTGTGATTAAACATTTACAATTAGTTGACTTCAGTAGATTACCCTCCATAATGTGGATGAGCCCCATCCAAACATTTAAAGGCCTTAAGAACAAAGATTGAGGTTTCTTAAAGAAGGAGTTCTACCACAAGACTGCAACACAGATATCTTGCCCAAGTTTTAGTTGCTGGCATGCATCTCAGATTTCTACTCAAGACCACAACTTATCTGAATTTCCAGCCTTCCAGCTTTCCCCACCATTTCAAATTTGCCAATACTCTTCACAGTGGCATGAGCCAATTCCTCAAAATAAATCTCACTTTCTGTTTAAATCCTATTGGTTTTGTTTTCTGGGACTAGTAAAGACCAAATGAAGGAGGATTAAATGCTAGAACAAAATTTGAATTCTGTGAGAAGCAAAAAGGAGTAAATGGAGGTGCTGTTGTCAAGAATAATATTTATTAAACTGACAGTAGCTTCACAGACAGGAAATTCAGAGGAATGGCTATTGAAAAGACTGACAACAAATAATCTTACAACAGTATAGGTTTGTCACATCCAATTTGGTTGAGAATATGAATAAAATTTTACCCTAATAAATTTTGATAAATCAAGGACTAGTCCCTCCTAAAACAAACAAACAAACAAAAAAAACCCCTGCAGATTTCAATTTCAAAGAAACTATGCAAGAAACCATCAGATCACCTAGTTTTGATTTGAGTCTTAGGACATGCTGAGACTGGATCTGACATATCATTTGTGAGGGAAAGAAGAGGGAAGGTATAACTAGGATTTGAACAAATGATTAATAACTAATAAGGTAAACATATAATAAACTGTATGGGTTATATATTTAAATTTATTATATTATTGTTTTTATCTGATTTTATAAGGACAAAATCATTTTCTCACAACTGATCATCTTTTCAGTCTTGGATCCTTTGATGGAGTGAGCACAAGCACATCAGACAAAAAGCATGCTTTTTGGACCCTTCATCACTCACCAGCTTGCTGCTTCTAGAGGGGTCATTGGAATAGAAATTTACAGTTCCTGATGCAAAAAGGAAGTAATTATTTTTCTTTTTACAGTGAACCCTTAAGTGAATCACCCACTCCTCTGTGTTCAGTCACAGTTTTTATCCTGAAAGAGATCGTTTCTTTTTGCTGAATGCATAGTCATTGAGTCATTGTTTATTCCCTGATCCCTAAAAGGGAGATTTCCATTTCTCTCCAGCACATGTTTCATGTTGCATCATACTGACCAACTAGAGTGGTTGTGGCTAAAAGACAAAATAAGGCAGGGTTTTGTTTCTCAGATAAGGCCAGGTTTCAGTTCAAATGCTCACTGTCTGTCCTCTCCCTGAAGAACCCCTTAGGGAGGGCTTATTTCCTTTCCTTTCTTCTCCATCATGTTTCTGGTGCCAAAAAAAAAAAAAAAAAAAAAAAGAAAAGAACAGGACTGGCACAAGTGACATTTTAAAAGTGAATGCTAAACCCTGAGTTTACTGTACTATGAGAACATTTCCTAGGCTGTGAAACAACTTACTGATGTATTTAGAGTCAGACATGACTGAAGTGATGCAGCAGCAGCAGCGATAGGAAAGTAAGTGATATGAAACAGCTTTTCTATCCTGTGTGTTGACCTGGCTGTAGGTGTGTTCTGTTATTTGAGGAAAGATAAATCTTAGGAACCCTTACCTCAGGCTTTTTACAACACAGGGTACCACTTAGCCACCAGGAAGCCCATTAAAAGACAGGGAGGTCCAGTAATCAGTCTTTTAGGAAATTGGTAATGATGTCACCTAAACTTGAAACATTAAAAAAAGTGTTCTCAACTATGTAAAATATTTCTCCCCCTACCTTCTCAAATGTAATCCTAGGAATTTTGCCTGTCAACAAAGCATTTCTGGGCCAGAAATACTTTCTCTCTTTATAGCAAGGCTTCACATTATATTGAGTGCCACAGGTTCCATCATTTTTAAAGGACACAGACATAAATGATAAATAATGGATATAAAAATATTACAATCTACCACCTCAAAAAATATTGTTTATGGAGCTTGGAGATTCAAGTATTGATTGCAGTTTTATTTTGAAAAGAATGCTACAACTTATGTGATTTTTCTTCCTCATGTTTATATTAAAAGAAAAGCTAATAAACTCTATTTTAATTAAAATACAAAAAAAAAATACAAATGCATTGCGTGAAATCCTTTTAGTAATGTCATGAAGCATTATCAGAGTTCAGGGAACCAAGAAATTTTACTCTAAGCTATTTTTTTTCTTATTTTGCACTCAGTGATGGCAGATCAGGGAAAACCAACTATAGTAAGTTAATTTTTAGTTTTCCTGTGTCCTATCAAACTACTAAAGTCAGTTACAAATTTCAAGTACACTAATTCTAAATAAAGAAAGAAATTAACATTCATTTGACTGTTACTCTATGCCAGGCACTCTGGCAGGTGCTTTTACTTCTCTCAATATCCCCATTTTACTGAAGAGGAAACAGAAGCTCAGAGGCTAAGCAACTTGTCCAAGTTCAAACCAGTGTCAGTCTTCTACAGCTTGGTGAGTTGTGTTTCTCAGTGCCTTAGATGTGATTTGTCATGAATCCTTACATTAATAGGATGATCATTTTCAGGGAGGTGGGAAAATCATCAATAGTTATTGAACACCCAGTTTTCACCTGGCACCTGCGTGGCAGATTTATTTATGGCATCTTAAAATTCCCATTTTTCTAGATGAGGAAACTAAGAGTTTGAGAAGGTAGATAGTAAGCCCAAGATCACACGGGTGTGCATATAGGCACAAGAAATTAAAATCAGATACTTCTGACCCCACCTCACTCCTCTAGGCAAAAACTGTGTCACTTTGGATGAAAGTTTTTCAGACTTCAATATACCATTGTTATTGGGGCTAAGTTTTTAGTAATCTTGAACATCATTTTGTGAAACAGCAAAGCACCTAAGAGCAATTAATGACAAGGACATGAAATACACATAATAAATTCATAGACTGGGAAGTGTATCGTGTCCTTTCTCCACTTATGAATGGGCCGAGAAAGTGTATGTCTTGAGAAAGTGATTTAGAAAATGCTCCACATCCTATGTCCATGAAACCAATATGGTTCAATATTACCCCTTCTGAAAGAATCCATTTTCTTTCCTGCATATACTCCTTCTCCCTCTCTTATATGATGTCAACATCAGGACATTTTCATAGTGAAATCATGATTATAAAAGAATTTTATAATTCATAGCGTCTTTGTTACAATGTATTAAGCCCATCCTTCCTTCCTTGGCATCACTATGTAAATGATACATACATATGAATGTCTGTAAAACCCATAAGTATGTTTGAGTTGGGCCTTGTTTATATAGCAAGATCTGAAAGTTATGTGATTTATATACTGATAACTACTATTAAATTGGATAACAAATTATGCTGGCAGTTACACTTTATTTCAGCTTAATGAATATTTGTTAGACGTCTATCATTTCAGGTACTGGAATAATGGCTGGGGATGTTTAGCTGAACAAAAGTGTGCTGTCCAGTTGCCCCAAAGAGAGAGATGAATAAGCAGATGGTTCCCACTTACCGGAATAAGAGATAGGATAGAGGAGGGCACAGAAAGGTGGTGATGTACAGGTGGTTGGCTTCCCTGGAACAGATGGCCCAGACTCCCAATTCACAGATCTTCCCACAGTCCATCCTTTCTGTGGCTCTTAGAAAAGAAGGATATGAACATGATAAACTCTGTTTCTTTGCCTACACTATTTGCATGCTTGTGTCTTTTCCGTGTAACTTTCGTGTCCAACTCTTTGTGACCCCATGAACCGCAGCATGCCAGGCCTCCCTGTCCATCACCAACTCCTGGAGTTCACCCAAACCAATGTCCATTGAGTCAGTGATGCCATCCAACCATCTCATCCTCTGTCATCCCCTTCTCCTCCTACCCTCCTCCCAGCATCAGGGTCTTTTCAAATGAGGCAGCTCTTCGCATCAGGTGGCCAAAGTATTGGAGTTTCAGCTTCAGCATCAGTCCTTCCAATGAACACCCAGGACTGATCTTCTTTAGGATAGACTGGTTGGATCTCCTTGCAGTCCAAGGGACTCTAAGAGACTTTTCCAACACCACAGTTCAAAAGCATCAATTCTTTGGTGATCAGTTTTCTTTATAGTCCAACTCTCACATCCATACATGACCGCTGGAAAAACCATAGCTTTGACTAGACGGACCTTTGTTGACAAAGTAAGTTTCAATATGCTTTCTAGGTTGGTCATAACTTTCCTTCCAACGAGTAAGCGTCTTTTAATTTCATGGCTGCAATCATCATCTGCAGTGATTTTGGAGCCCCCAAAAAATAAAGTCGGCCACTGTTTCCCCATCTGTTTTCCATGAAGTGATGGGACCAGATGCCATGATCTTCGTTTTCTGAATGTTGAGCTTTAAGCCAACTCTTTCACTCTCCTCTTTCACTTTCATCAAGAGGCTCTTTAGTTCTTCTTCACTTTCTGCCATAAGGGTGGTGTCATCTGCATATCTGATGTTATTGATATTTCTCCTGGCAATCTTGATTCCAGCTTGTGCTTCCTCCAGCCCAGCATTTCTCATGATGTACTCTGCATATAAGTTAAATAAGCAGGGTGACAGTATACAGCCTTGACATACTCCTTTTCCTATTTGGAACCAGTGTGTTGTTCCATGTCCAGTTCTAACTGTTGCTTCCTCACCTGCATACAGGTTTCTCAAGAGGCAAGTCAGGTGGTCTGGTATTCCCATCTCTTTCAGAATTTTCCACAGTTTATTGCCATCCACACAGTCAAAGGCTTAAGTTAACTTAGAAGGAGGAAAATTTGGTATATAATTTGATTTTCTCTAGCCACTAGAGTGAATTGGATTTATAATACTTTGGGATGAACAAAGCCATTAAGTACACACCATATGTATGGGCTTCCCAGGTGGCTCAGTGGTAAAGAATCCGCCTGCCAAGCAGGAGATGCAGATTCAATCCCTGGATCAGGAAGATCCGCTGGAGAAGGAAATGGCAACCAATTCCAGTATTCTTGCCTTGGAAATCCCATGGACAGAGGAGCCTGGCAGGCTACAGTTCATGGGGTCACCAAAGAGCTGGACACAACTTAAGGACTAAATAGCAACAACAATATATGTCATATGCATATTACATTACATTTGAACTGGAAATATCTGATTTGGTCCTAAATGGGGCTGTTCAGAGTACTCCTTTTGCATGGAGAATCAACAATCTAGATTTATCTTATTTTTCTTGTTCAATAAATATGCCTATTTATTGAAAAAAGTTTTCATGAAATTAATAGAGTCCATTAGCTCTTGAAAAAACAATTCATTAGGAGGTGAAGATATAAGGAATTTAATAAATAGGTCAAAATTTTTGGGAAGCTTAACTTAAGTCATGATTTTAAATTAATTTCTATTCCTTTGTTGGATGTGTTCACATGCTCTGATAAACATGCTAAGGGTATACAGGAAAGCAAAGTTTTGATTAAATTACAAATTGAGTGATACTTAATTATCTGAAGAGACATTTGACCTCATTTCTAATAAAAGAGATACAAATAAGACAGCATTGGTATGTTGTTTTTTACCCTTTAGATGGGAAAAATCCAAAATTTAAATGACATACTCTATGGCAGGAATATTTTTTCTCTCAAATATTATTGTTGGGATTATAAAATGGTAAAATATACTGACAGGAAAATCTGGTAGTTATGCAGTGTATAAATTAATTTTTGCTGGATAACAATCTACACCAGCTATAACTAATGTATACACTATATTTAAGAGCTTAAAATGATAGCCATGTATTCAGTTCACAGTTCTATGAATTAGAAATTTAAGTTGCACTCAGCTGAGTAGTTCTTCAGTTCTTTGCTTGGTTCTCTTTGCTTAGTTCATTACTTAAAGAAAGTAATCTGTTGAAGACTGAATTGGTTGGCCATAGTTGGACCATCTCACCTATCTGGGGCATTGGCTGAGAGAAGCAGGTTGATTTAGCTCTTATCTAAGTGTTGTTTTATCCTTCAGTAGGCTTGATTGACAGAGAATGCAATGGCACCCCACTCCAGTACACTTGCCTGGAAAATCCCACGGATGGAGGAGCCTGGTGGGCTGCAGTCCATGGGGTCGCTAAGAGTCGGACATGACTGAGTGACTTTATTTTCACTTTTCACTTTCATGCATTGGAGAAGGAAATGGTGACCCACTCCAGTGTTCTTGCCTGGAGAATCCCAGGGATGGGGGAGCCTGGAGGGCTGCCACCTATGGGGTCGCACAGAGTCAGACACGACTGAAGTGACTTAACAGCAGCAGCAGCAGGCTTGACTCAATTTGTTCACCTCTTGGAAGCAAGAATCCTGAGAGAGGGAGCATATATATAGCAAGGCTATTTAAAGCATGGGATCAAAATTGCACATGATCACTTTCACCACATTCTACTGAACAAAGCAAGGCACAAGTCTAGCTAATGCAATAAGTAGGGAAATAGACTATCAGTTGATGGGAGGAGTCACAGAGACTCAGGGCCAGGGCATGTAAATATAGATAGAAGAGTTGAGGTCATATTTGCAAATAACCTACAATATCTAGCAAAATAAGAATTGCTTTTAGCCTGTCTCAGAGACATCCCAAGTCAGATATCTACCCACAGAAAACATGAAAAAGTCATGTTATTCATATGTCATATGCTATTCATGGGAGCACTCTTTGTGAGCTCCTAGCAAAAAACAGAAAACCTCACAAAAGTCTATTAACAGTCAATTCATTCAATAAAGCATGGTGCATCCACACAATGGCATACTGAGAAGGGGTATATGTGAAACAAAAATGCCTAGGAATTGAAAATTGTTGAAGCTGTGTCATTATGCTTTCCTCTGTACTTCCATACATATATCAAAGTTTTCCTTTGAGCTAGGCTTCAGCAGCATATGAACCAAGAACTTCTAGATGTACAAGCTGTGCTTATAAAAGGCAGAAGAACCAGATACCAAATTGCCAAAAATCTGTTGGATCACAGAGAAAGCAAGAGAATTCCAGAAAAACATCTACTTCTGTTTCATTGACTATGCTAAAGCCTTTGACTGTGTGGATCACAAGAAACTGCAGAAAATTCTTGAAGTGATGGGAATCAGATCAGATCAGATCAGTCACTCAGTCATGTCCAACTCTTTGCGACCCCATGAATCGCAGCATGCCAGGCCTCCCTGTCCATCACCATCTCCCGGAGTTCACTGAGACTCACATCCATCGAGTCAGTGATGCCATCCAGCCATCTCATTCTCTGTCGTCCCCTTCTCCTCCTGCCCCCAATCCCTCCCAGCATCAGGGTCTTTTCCAATGAGTCAACTCTTCTCATGAGGTGGCCAAAGTACTGGAGTTTCAGCTTTAGCATCATTCCTTCCAAAGAAATCCCAGGGCTGATGTCCTTCAGAATAGACTGGTTGGATGTCCTTGCAGTCCAAGGGACTCTCAAGAGTGTTCTCCAATACCACAGTTTAAAAGCATCAATTCTTCGGTGTTCAGCCTTCTTCACAGTCCAACTCTCACATCCATACATGACCACAGGAAAAACCATAGCCTTGACTAGAGGAAACTTTATTGGCAAAGTAATGTCTCTGCTTTTGAATATGCTATCTAGGTTGGTCATAACTTTCCTTCCAAGGAGTAAGTGTCTTTTAATTTCATGGCTGCAGTCACCATCTGCAGTGATTTTGGAGCCCAGAAAAATAAAGTCTGACACTGTTTTCACTGTTTCCCCATCTATTTCCCATGAAGTGATGGGACCGGATGCCCTGATCTTCATTTTCTGAATGTTGAGCTTTAAGCCAACTTTTTCACTCTCCACTTTCACTTTCATCAAGAGGCTTTTTAGTTCCTCTTCACTTTCTGCCATAATGGTGGTGTCATCTGCATATCTGAGGTTATTGATATTTCTCCTAGCAATCTTGATTTCAGCTTGTGTTTCTTCCAGTCCAGCATTTCTCATGATGTACTCTGCATATAAGTTAAATAAACAGGGTGACAATATACAGCCTTGACGTACTCCTTTTCCTATTTGGAACCAGTCTGTTGTTCCATGTCCAGTTCTAACTGTTGCTTCCTGACCTGCATACAAACTTCTCAAGAGGCAGATCAGGTGTTCTGGTATTCCCATCTCTTTCAGAATTTTCCACAGTTTATTGTGATCCACACAGTCAAAGGCTTTGGCATAGTCAATAAAGCAGAAATAGATGCTTTCCACATTACCTGCCTCCTGAGAAACTTGTTTGCAGACCAAGAAGCAACAGTTAGAACCAGACATGGAACAACGAGCTGGTTCCAAATTGGGAAAGGAGTACGACAAGGCTGTATATTGTCACCCTGCTTATTTAAGTTATATGCAGAGTACATCATGTGAAATGCAGGCTGGAGGAAGCATAAGCTGGAATCAAGATTGCTGGGAGAAATATCAATAACCTTAGATATGCAGACGTAACCATTCAAATGGCAGAAAGTGAAGAGGAACTAAAGAGCCTCTTGATGAGAGTGAAAGAGGACAATGAAAAAGCTGGTTAAAATCAAATATTCAAAAAACTAACATCATAGCATCTGGTCCCATCACTTCATGGCAAATAGAAGGGGAGAAATTGGAAGCAGCAACAGGTTTTCTTTCCTTGGGCTCCAAAATCACTGTGGACCATGACTGTGGCCATGAAATGAAAAGACACTTGTTCCTTGGAAGGAAACCTATAATAAACCTAGACAGCATATTAAAAAGCAGAGATGTCACTTTGCTGACAAAGTCTGTATAGTCAAAGCTATGGTTTTTCAAGTAGTCATGTACAGATATGAGAGTTGGACTATAAAGAAGATTGAACACCAAAGAATTGATGCTTTTGAATTGTGGTGCTGGAGAGGACTCTTGAGAGTCCCTTGGACTGCAAGGAGACCAAACTAATCAATCCTAAAGGAAATCAGTCCTGAATATTCATTGGAAGGACTGATGCCAAAACTGAAGCTCCAATAATTTAGCCACCTGATATAAAGAACTGACTTATTTCCTGATGCTGGGAAAGACTGAAGGCAAAAGAAGTGGGCAGAAGAGGATTAGATGGTTAGATAGCATCACTGACTCAATGGACAATGAATTTGAGCAGACTCCAAGAAACAGTGAAAGACAGGGGAGCCTGACATGCTATAGTCCATGGGGTAGAAAAGAGTCGAACACGACTTAGCAACTGAACAGCAACAGTCAAAATTATCATAATAAAAAGGAAGAAAATGGACATGATTCCTTTTTTCATGACCCATAAACACAAAATCAAGAAATGAAATAGAAAAGGAACCCTACTACCTCCTTTTTGTCAGAAGGTCATGTTATATCTCCAAGAGGTAAGCTATTTACATCTAAAGTGCTGTAAACAATTTAGCTGAAGTCAAAAAATATTCATCAAAATTCTGTTTTTCTTGGCTAACGGAGAAGTCCATCAATTGGCAAGCCTGGCAGCATCTCCCTAGGGGCACATATGTTATAGGAAGAAAATAATTGTGTGTTCAGTGTAAATATTCTCAAACTTTCTACAGCCTGCATCTTGTTAAATAAACTACTTGAACTGACTTAGAAACCAACTGCTGATGTAAAAAAAGTTTCCCTTTTTGACATGTCTTTTTTCCCTGCCTTTGCTATATCAGCTCTTTGTTTAAAGCATGAATAAACTGCTATTATTTAAAAATCCATGCAACCAGAAGTCCCAGTTTTATACTGAACATGTTAACACATTGTCCATAGATTTCTCAAAATAGCCCTTATTCTCATATGTCATTTTATAAAGTGTTTCTCTCAACCAACTCTTTGACAAATATCTCCAACCATACCAGTTGCTGGAAAATATCACAAGGGCCATATCTCTAAGGGAAAAAAAAATCTCTCCCTTTGAATCCTTCTTTATTGGAAGTTGAGGAGCAAGTTTCTGTTGTCTTCCCATATTTGGGATGGAAATTTATTCTGAAGACTGGGCAAAGGCTTATGGATGTTTTAGACCAATGAATAGAGCAAGAAGCATTTTGTGTTCTCAGTTTGCCAAGTTATACTTCTGGTCTCACATGCTGAAAATTATAACAATCCCAGAAGTCTTTAATTGGACTCTTCCTTATCTGACTTGTTTTGATAGGTGAATGGGTACTATCAGCAAATAGCAAGAAGATAGCACGTGAAAGGGATATTGAGCTTTTCTAATATTTGCAACTGACCTCTTGATTCTATGCAATTGAAGCTTTTAATGATTACCAGATCATCAACTTTTCTCCATATTTATTTTCAGTTGATCTACCTTTTAATTTTTTTCACCAGTTTATTTTTATTAGATCAACAGGAGCCTCTCTTATCTGTTTCATAAGCCCATACCCTCGCCAATCTTTTTTTTGACCACACCATGTGGCATGTGGGATCTATCCCCTGACCAGGGATCAAACCTGTGTTCCCTGCCTTGGAAGTATGGATTTTTAACCACTGGACTACCAGGCACGTCCCCATAACCCACATTCCTCTTCATCACTTATCCCACAGTCTCCTTGGACATTTCTGATGTGTTTATGGGTTAGCTATCAATCTCTTGCTTGATTTATTTGTTCCAAACATTATAAAGTATATAGTATCTAAAAAAATGTATAAAGTATCATCTACTTGCAGGGCATTGAAAAACAGATGTCAGAACAAAGGCATCAAATTCCACAGATTTCTAGTCTTTGAAAATAGGTTCATCAGAAAGAAATTCTGACATTAAGATAAGGGTGAGAGGAAGAGACTAAAAGACAAGGAAGAAATTAAAGGATATGAATCTTCATTCTATTTTATAATTTCTGAAATTTTTAAACCAAGGACCAAAATATAATAATTTTTTTTTGCTATTAACATATTCATTCTACTAAACTTGGTCCTTCAAAAGAAGTCAATCAAACCCAAGAGAAAAAAGTGTGGGGAAATGAGAGTTTAGTACAAGACAGGTTCTTATGTGACAGTGCACTTCTTCGAATTACCAGCATTCATGTCTTAATCACCCCCATGGCACAGACATCAAAGTAGTTTTGAATCCTGGAGGAAAATGTGTGCCAATTAATTAACCTGTTTTTATCTGTGAGTCCCTATCATGGTAAATTAAATATGTAATTCTATAAAGCAAACTCAATAACAGAAGCCTGTTTTTTGAAGAAGGAAAATAAAAATTCTGAATTTAACTTAAAGGTAACTTAGCATTGAAAGAAAATGCAAGAAAATTTATTAAATAAAAGGTGAGAGAATAATTAATATTATTTTTCAAAGGACAGTGTGGCAGAGAATATTTTAAATGAGTCAGTTATGTTTTTAATTAGGCAAATAACTAGGTAGTTCATATAATCACTCATTTCTCTCTCTATAAATTGAAGGGTTTGAGCTATTTAAATTCAGGGAACATCCTTGAGATATTACTTTATTTCATAACAGAATAAGATTTGACGTCAGGCATCAATATGAATATACAGCTGGAGTAGTTGTATTGAGCTCTCTTTTTGCATGGAAGAGGGCTAAAAATCATATTTATTTGCCTTGTTCTTGTTTTCCAGATTATCTCTCATTTTAATAAATAAATTAATAGATCACTCTGGTGAAGATCACATTAACAGAAAGGTATTATTTATTAGACAAATGTGTTTTAAAACCTTGCATCATTTCAATAGGTCTCAAAATAATTAAACTACCTACTCCATCAAGGGAATGAAATACCTCCATGATTAATGTTTTACTGTTATGAATACTTACTTTCTGAATTCCACCACAGTTAATCTCTAAATTCCAAAGTTCTTCTCAAATGTTGCCCTTTTTTTTTCTTAAATAGTTTCCCTCTGAAAACAAGTGACTCAGTTATCTTTATCAGAGTTAAATCACCATGATTACAAACCCTTAAATAGTGAAAGTCAAAAGAAGAGTTAAAACAGTTTCCTTGTTTTTAAAATTCAGAAAGAAAAGTGATGTCTCTATAAGGAATATGAATGGGATGGAAAATGAAATTCTATAATAGCTACTTTATTCAGTCGTTCAGTTAGTCGGTTTCTCAGCAGATATCTATTGAGTGTCTTCTGTGGGTGGGGCATTGACCTATGTATGTGTGACAAGGAGAAATTTTTTGTGCTTGAGGAGATTGCTACTTTCTTTTTTCTTTTAAATTAATTAATTTATTTTATTTGGAGGATAATTGCTTTATAATATTGTAATGGCTTTTGCCATACATCTACATGAATCAGTCATGGGTGCACATGAATCCCCCCACATAATAGAAGGGGGCAGGCAATTAACAACCAACAGAATAAATGTATATGTTATATAGTATGTTAATGATGATCAGCATTATAGAAAAAAGATGGAACAAAGCAGGAAAGTGTGACCAAGAGTGCTGATGGGCAGAGTGAAGGGAATTAATTGCAAACTTTAAATAGATGCTCAAGGAAGAGCTCATTGAGCAGCTGAACAAACACTTAAGAGGTTGGAGAGTTAGTTGTGAGGCCATCTCAGGAGAGGAACATTTCCAGTGGGGAAAGCAATCTTTGTAAAGGCCCTAAAATAAGGTGTCTCTGGTTTGTTGGAACAAAGAGGAATATTGAGCCTGGTGAGTAAGGACGAGAGTGGCCAGAGAAAGAATCAGATGAATAACAGGGGAGCAGGAGACTTTCAAGATCACTGTAAAGACCTTGGCTTGTGTTCTGAGTAAAACATAGAGTCTTTGGAAAATTTTGAGGCGGCATCTGACTTACATTTGCAAAGGGATCAGATCAATCTTTTGGTTGTGTTTTCAATAGACTGAATGAAGAGACAAGAGCAGAATCAGGGGGACAAGTAAGAAGGCAATTGCAGGAATCCAGTGACATGATGATGGTGGCTCACACCAACATAGCAGCATAAAACTAACGAGAAACAATCTCATTTTAAACATGTTTTGAAAATAGGACAAAAAAGTGAAAGTGAGTGAAAGTCAGTCAGTTGTATCCAACCCTTTGGGACCCCGTGGACCGCAGCCTTCCAGGATTTTCTGTCCATGGAATTCTCCAGGCCAGAATACTGGAGTGGGTTGCTATTTCCTTCTCCAAAAGAGGACAAAAAACTGGTTGTATATACTTAGTGGGAAAGGTTAGGCTTGTCCCAAGGGTCCTGGTTCTGAATTAATTTCTGCTGATGGAGTTGAAACTTCAAGTGTACAGGCCTCCTCTCCTCTTCCACTGACTGATGAAGGTAGAAGGCCTAGGGGAGCCATGGTTTTAGTCCAGTGTAGGGTTATTTTTGACTTTCATTAGGGATGAAATGAATTTACTCCAAGTGTGTCAGCTTCATATTGTACCCTGTTGATGAGAGTTCTTTTATAAAAACATGTTGACATAAAATCATGCTGACACAAAATTAGAAGTTCATTCAGCAAAGGAGTCAGTTATAGACCTCGAAATGTAATTCTTATAGTTTGTTCACTAAAGCATTTAGAGGCAGTGTAGAATAGGATTAATGGCTTGACTTCTAGTCAGACTTGCCAGTTGCAAATCCCAGTGTGGCGATTTTGTTAGTCTATTTTTCTTGCTTTACTCACCCTGTCTTATAGGGTTATGAACAGCAAATGAAATGACATATGTAAAGCATTTAAAACATATTCTACATAATAATCAGCCCTATATAAGCCTATGTGAATACTATTATTTCCTTTTGACACAGAGTGAATGTAATGTCATGTGTCATTGCTATGGCTGTCTTTGAACAGCTCTTATCAATTCTTCTCCAAGGTCTTCACTAGATTCTCAACTAATTCCACATCTGTGAAGGAAGTTAATCATCATCTTCTCTTCTTTGCATGTGCATACAAGAAAAACTTGGTTACTCTATAATTTCAAGAAATTCCTTCACAAGAAAGATTTATAAATCAACAAGGACATATTATATGTTATCCAGTAGCATCCAACTACCTACTTATGTTCCAGTTAGAGGTCCAACAATAATCTGAAACATATTTTAAACTAAATTTAGATATTGTTTCTGTTGGCAATATGGCACACTAAATATTATGAAGAGTTCCTACTATACAACAATAAAAAATGCTCAATGGAAATTATTTTCAAACTGCTATTTTGAAATAGTAGGAAATCTCTTGAATGCTAAATAAATCTCTCATACTTATAATAATTTTACTCTACCCCCAATGAGGGCCAAGAATGATACTAAACATTCAAGAAAGAAATTTTTATTCTTACATGATCTCTTCTAGAGAATTAAAAAAAAATACTCTCTAACTTGTTCATTAACCTGCAAGATCATGACACCAAAACTTGACAAATAAGACTGAGAAAGAAATGCTGAAATATAATATCATATAAGAATAAGAATACAAAGACCCTGAATCAACTATGAAGAACTGGATCCAGCACTGAATTAAAAGAATATGATCACATGCCATCATGTTGTTGTTTAGTTGCTAAGTCATGTCTGCCTCTTTTGGGACCCTGTGGACTGCTAATTCCAGGCATGCAAAGTAGATTTAATATTGTATAAACAATGCAATTTTCATAAGAAAAGAAAAGTGGAGTAAACCACATTATCATTTTACTAGATGCAAAAAGCATTTAATAAAACTAACATACATCCATGATGAAAACTCTTTGGAAACTAGAAGGAGAAAGGAAATTCAGTAATATGATGAAGATAATCTACAGGAAAAAAAAAAAAAGAAAAGCAAAATTCATGGTGAAACTTTGAAAGCTTTCCTTTTGAGATCAGAACAGGACAAGGAAATCTGATGCCTCTACTTTACCTCCATTTCTATTCATCTAGTATCTATGGTGGGTACTCTCAGTCATACATTAAAGTTAGAAAAAAGAAATAGTATAAATATTAAAAAGGAAATAATAAAACTATCATAAGTCCAAGATAGCATGATTTTGTACATAAAAAAGTCTGAGAGACTCTGAAGATAGAATATTGAGATCAGTAACAGAGTTTTGCAAATTGGTTGGGTACAAATCCATTTATGAAAAGTTGTTGTAGATGACATATTTCTTCTACAAGCTAGCAACAGATTATTAATTTTAAAAATTAAATACATTTAAAAAAGATAACATTTAAAATGTTATTCAGAATAAACATATGTATAGATGCACCAGGGCAATAATATACAGAATAAAATAAATTCTAACTGGCAATAAAAAATAGGCAAAGACTTGAGCAAATCTTTCACAAAAGGGGAAACCCAAATGGCTAATAAACATACGGACACATTGTTCAACTTGATTAATGATTACAGAAATGAAAATTAAAATTTCCCTTTAATACAGAAATTTAAAAGTCTGATAGCATCATTGATGTGAAGATGTGCAACAAAGGGCCCTTTTGCAGTGCTGGTTCAAGTGTACTTGGTACAACCACAGTGCAAAAAAGTTTACCTTCTCTAGATAAGTTGAAAATATCCATATAATACAATTTAGCAATTCCAATCCTAGAGAGGGTTTTGTATATGTGCACCAAGGAAAAGAAAATAATGTTTATAATAGTTGCAGACTGAAAATGACCCATTTATCTATTAATTGTACATCAGGTAAATAGTTTATGGTGCATTTGTGCACCAGAATAACATACAACAGCAGAAATAAAACTTGAGTTGCATGTTAATGTAAATTAATCTCAGAAACAGAATGTTAGCTAAAAGTACAGAACAAAACATGTAGTCAGAATTTATGTGTAACCAAGTTTTAAAGTCAGACAAAATTCAACAATATTGCTTAGTGATACATGTGGTGATAAAACTATGATGAAAAGTGAGGAATTTATTATAATAGAAGTCAGTATAGCAATTACTACTACAAGACAGAAAATGGTACGTGATGTAGGAGAGATGGGAAGTGGGAGTGATGTTTACAGTTCTGGTGTTTTTCTATCTCTTAATATGGGTGGTAATTGCAAGGAATTCCATTAATGATTGTTATTTCATCTTTCATCTATCTCTCCTAGATATATTTCACAATTAAGTAGAGCTAAAAAATTATATGACAAAAATACCTTTGTACTAACAAACTAATTAGGAGAATTGCTGTAGAATGTCAGCTTACTTGGCAGTCTCTTCTGGGGTATTTCATATAAATTACTACACACCTAAATGACTAAATCACTCTGAAGACAAGATTTGTTTAGAGAGATTTAATATAGTATTTGAAAAGATAATCCTTGAAAGAAGAGGTTTATGCCAAAGTACTAATTAATATTTTGTCTTAAAAATTATTGCAGTGGTCTGTCATTACTCTTTTCTTATATAAGATAAAGGCAAGTTAGAAAATATACATTTGTAATTTAAAATAATTGATTATTAACAAAGTATTCCTTCCTATGTCTCTGTTACTTTTCCCAGATATTAAATCCCAAACATGCTTCTTGGTTTGTTTGTTTTGCTAGCTATGCTGTTATGATTTAATCAAATGAATGTCAACAGTGAGCAAACTATCACCAAAGGCCATTGTGAAGCTCCCCTCACCACAGGAAATCTCAGAGACACTTGATTTGAAATCTCTCAAGTTCAGAAATAATAAATTCAGCCCCACAAACTTACAGAGAATGGGTCATTTAAAAATAAATACTAAAAACCCTACTTTCAGAAAAATTCAGCGTGGCAGAGTATCAATTCATCCATGGAGGATAATACCTTTTGCCCTACGCATCCTTCTTAAGCTGACTGACATAGACACCTGTTGATAGATCACTCTCACAAGCTCTGTAGAGGTTTGCTCTAACAAAATGTAAAAGTCTGGTTTCCTTCAAGCTTACATTTAAAAGTCCAGTGGTATGCATGACATCCCTTAACAATGACTCCCCTTAACAGTGTTCTCCAATTTCAGGTCTCAACCTTCAACTGGAAATTAAGTGAAATCCTGTTCTTTGTTGTATAAAAATTAATCTTAAAAACTCTATATTTTAAAACATAAATATATTGTGAAGGAAACAACAAATCCGAGAAATGTTTGATGTAGATTTTTATATATGTACATATGATGCATTTTGAATGACCAATTGTGGATCCCTAGAGCCAGCCAGTGCATTAAAAAAAAGGAAGTCCAAATGGAATTAATAGTTGTATCCGCTGCTTGCAAGTTCCTCCCAATGGAAAGGAGAAGGCATAGACCTTGCAAAATACAAAACAGATATGGTGATGGACAATATAGATATGGCAAGGCACAGCAAGGCAGCAAGAATGATTCCAGAAGAATTGGCCAGAGCAATGTAGGGCTTTGTACTGTTTGATGTGAGGGTTTGACAATGCAACTGGTTTCAGCCCATCACTGTTTATATTTCATAACAGAAACATTTTTGAGTCACCAGAGGAAATTGTCTCTTTTATTTGGGGAACAGAGCCTACATCCTTGGCAAAAAGTTAACATTTTCATGTTAATTTAAAAGTTAAATCGCCTATTAATTTAGCAAATAGTGATGCAACAAAGAAGACATATTTGCTTGCTATGAATGTGTGAAAAAGAGATTTGTTAAGCAGGGAGTGGGTTCCATTAGTGCAGCAATTATCATTAAATTTGTAATTAAAAAATACAAATGTCAAATACTAAAGAAAAACCAGTTTGTTGGGAAGAACACTGTTATGAAACAGAAGCTTTATTATATTTCATGCTTATTGGGATCCCAAGAGTGACTCCAAAACCGAAGTGACTCCAGATAAGTCTTGTGAGTTTTTTTTATAATAGAGTCTATTTTTTTTTTACTTTACAATACAGTCTTAAAGATTACAACATTTTAAAGACCCTATGACTATTGCTAAAACTATATGTATACAGAAGAATTGTGGTTGAAATTACATACTCACTCTTTCTGTCATACTTCAGACTTATATTGTACATAACCACAATGAGATTAGAAATTCTGAACCAGATTCAGGATAGAGAAAAAGAATATTTTTTTTTTAGTTTTATTGACATTTAATTTATATACTCTGAAATGCACAAAATATACATATATTATTTCCTGGATTTTGGTAAATGTATACATCCATTTCAAACAACAACAATCAGTGTATAAAACATTTCTGCCACCATAGAACACTCCCTGTGCTGTTTTCTCAGGCAATCTCCTCCCCTTCCTGCCCTCAGGAATCATTTTCTGATATCTATCACCACAGATCAATTTTGTCTATTCTCAAACGTCATATAGATGAAATCATATATCACGCATTTTTTGGGGGGCCTGACTTCTTTTGCTCAACATAGTATTTAGAGATTCAACCACACTGTGCAGTTCAGTAATTCATTCCTTTTTATTGCTGAGAAGTATTCCAGCAATATATGTGGTACATGTGAATATAACACAATTTGCTTACTTATTTTCCAGTTGTTGGACATTTAGGTTGTTTAAGTTTTTAGCTTTGTGGATATGGAGGTGTTGTAACTGTTAAATTAACATTTGTTACATACAGGCCCAGAGTATAAGATGGTGAGCCAAAGTTCAACAAGAAACTGAGAGGGAACGTGAGAGAGAGAAGTCTATTACTCACAGTTGCCCTGAGTGGCCCCGTGGAAACATCAAGTTTGGGTGCAGGTAGACAGAGTGTGGCAGGACGTGGGGCACACATATGTGTGCCTTTATTAGGGTGGAGTGCCTTGGGATTCCCAAGCTAAGGCTGGTCAAACCAAAAAGAATATTGGGTTTCCCTGGTGGCTCAGATGATAAAGAATTTGCCTGCAATGCGGGAGGCCCCGGTTGGATCCTGTCCCAGTTGGGAAGATCCCCTGGAGAAGGAAATGGCAACCCACTCTAGTATCCTTGCCTGGAGAATCCCGTGGACAAAGGAGCCTGGCAGGCTGTCCATGGGGTCACAAGGAGTCCAACATGACTGACGACTAACATTTCCTGGGGTAGTGGGGCAGGGACGGAGGGAGGATGTCTTATCGAAATGCAAAGGGAAGGCTTGGGCTTATTACAAGGTCATTAAGGGAGTCATGTCAGGAACTTACTTGTGACCCTGCAGGCTGTTATGCAGGGCATGCCCCTTCAGGAGGGGCTGGTGTCAGTTCAAGGTCCCTGCAGGCTGCTTGGCCACATAAAATACACATGGAGGGAACAATATTATAAAGTAGTTCAGTTAGACTCTCAATAAGTGGCTATTAATATCCTCACATCATTTATTTTGATGATATATATATTTAATGTTATAAGATTGCCAAATAATTTTCAAAGGGGTTTATCATTTTTACTTTTACAAATGATATGAGATCCATTTGCTCTTTGGCCTCACTAATTGGTGAAAGTGAAAGTTGCTCAGTCAGTGTCTGACTATTTGCAACCCCACGGACTATACAGTCCATGGAATTCTCCAGGCCAGAATACTGGAGTGGGTGCCCATTCCCTTTTCCAGGGGATCTCAACTCAGGGATCAAACCCAGGTCTACCACGTGACAGGTGGATTCTTTACCAACTCTTTTTAATATCAGTAACTCTAGTGGGTGTATGGTGTTATCTTATTATAGTTTAAAATTTTTTTTTAATTTTAATTGGAGGATAATTGCTTTACAATATTGTGTTGGTTTCTGTTGTACAACAATGTGAATCAGCTGTGTGTGTGTGTGTGTGTGTGTGTGTGTGAGTGTGTTAGTTGCTCAGTTCAGTTCAGTCACTCAGTCGTGTCTGACTCTTTGTGACCCCATGAATCGCAGCACTCCAGGCCTCCCTGTCCATCACCAACTCCCAGAGTTCACTCAAACTCATGTCCATTGAGTCGGTGATGTCATCCAGCCATCTCATTCTCTGTCGTCCCCTTCTCCTCCTGCCCCCAATCCCTCCCAACATCAGAGTCTTTTCCAATGAGTCAGCTCTTCGCATCAGGTGGCCAAAGTATTGGAGTTTCAGCTTTAGCATCAGTCCTTCCAATGAACACCCAGGACTGATCTCCTTTAGGATGGACTGGTTGGATCTCCTTGCAGTCCAAGGGACTCTCAAGAGTTTTCTTCAACACCACAGTTGAAAAGCATCAATTCTTCGGCGCTCAACTTTCTTCACAGTCCAACTCTCACATCCATACATGACTACTGGAAAAACCATAACCTTGACTAATGGACCTTTGCTGGCAAAGTAATGTCTCTTCTTTTTAATATGCTATCTAGGTTGGTCATAACTTTCCTTCCAAGGAGTAAGAAATTTCATGGCTGCAGTCACCATCTGCAGTGATTTTGGAGCCCCCCAAAATAAAGTCTGACACTGTTTCCACTGTTTCCCCATCTATTTCCCATGAAGTGATGGGACTGGATGCCACGATCTTAGTTTTCTGAATGTTGAGCTTTAAGCCAACTCTTTCACTCTCCTCTTTCACTTTCATCAAGAGGCTCTTTAGTTTGTTGAGTTGCTTGCTCAGTTAGTTAGTTGCTCAGTTGTGTCCAATTCTTTGCGATCTCATGGATTGTAGCCCGCTATGCTCCTCTCTCCGTGGAATTCTCTAGACAAGAATACTGGAGTGGGGAGCCATCCCCTTGTTTAACCCGGGTCTGCTGCACTGCAGGCAGATTCTTTACCATCTGAGCTGCCAGGGAAGTCTTAAGTATACATGCATCTCCTTCTTGTGCCTCATTCCCACCCCAGCCCTCATCCCATCCCTCCAGGCTGTCACAGAACACGGAGCTGTGTTCTTTGAGTTATACAGCAATTTCCCACTAGCTATCTCTTTTACACATGGTAGCGTATATATGTCGATGCTACTCTCTCACTTCATCCTGCTCGCACCTTTCTGCACCATGTCCACAAGTCTGTGTTCTAGGTCTGCATCTCTATTTCTGCCCTGGAAATAGGTTCATCGGTACCATTTTTCTAGATTCCATACATATGCATTAATATACATTTGTTTTTCTCTTTCTGACATTGTGGTTTTAATTTGCATTTTGTTAATGACATTCTATTGTGCAACTATTTATGTGCTAAACAGTCAATCTGATTATCTTCTGTGAAATACCTCTTCAACATTTTTGCCTGTTTTATAAAGAGAGGTGTTAATAATCTTAAATTTGATAGTCTGCTTTATCAAGTTTTATTTTATGGCTATACTTTCTGTGTCCTAACAAATGTTTGCCCACACCAAGATTACAAAGATATTCGATGTTTCTCCTATAAACTTTATAGTTCTGACTTAGGTTTTGGTCCCTGACCCATCTCAAATTAATTTTTGTGTGTTATGTGAAATAAGATTTTTTTCTTTTTAAAATAAAGGTATAGAGTCATCCCAGCATCATTTATTGGAAGACGTTTTCTTTTTCTTTACTCACTGAATTGCATTGAAAATATATTTTGCAGTATTAAAAATATATTGATCAAATATGGTATGTCTCTTGGTTACATCAATCTATTTGCTCATCTTTAACATCAATACCTTATTGACTTTTTGTTAAGTTTAAAAGTCTAATAACATAAGTATTTCCACTTTGTTTTCCCCTTTAAAGATTATTTTGGCTATTCTAGATCATGTTAATTTGAATACAAATTTTATAATCAGCTTTTCAACTTCTACCAAAAAATCTGTTGTTGGGATGTTCTTTGGGAAAGCACTGCAACCTGTTATCTTAAAATCAGATCTTCTTATGTATGAACATATTATAGTTCTCCATTTAACAGATCTGGAATTTCTTTCAGCAATGTTTTATGGTTTTCAATGTGCTATTCTTTCTTATTTCTTTATATTTGTTCTTAGGTACTTTATATTTTTGCTTGCCAGTGAAAAAGATCACTTTTTGTATATTAGTCTTCTATCCTACCAACTTTGTCAAATCACTTTTGGTTTTTGCAGACTTCCTAGGATTTTTGTGTTTTCAACCATGACATCTGCAAATAGTGACTGTTCTACTGTTTCTTTTCTGAATGTTATGCTTTTTGTTCTTTATTTTTTTATACCATCTTTCATTGGATAGTAAAATATTGCACAGAGATGAACAGAGGGAATAACTTTGCCTGTACCCTATATGAGAGGGAAAGTATTCATTAATTCACCATTAGGTATGATGCTGGCTATGGGTTTTTGTAGATGATTCTTATCAGCATGAGGATGTTCTTATTCGTAGTTTGCCAAGAATATTTTTCAAGATTAGGTTGGATTGTTTCAATGGCCTTTTTCACATTTTTTGAGATGATCATATGTTTCTTCTTTCAAAAATAAAATCATCATGAAGTACATTGATTTGTGGGGGAGGAATTTAATCTAACATTGCATTGCAGAGATAAACCCCACTTGGTCCTGATTTATTTTCCATTCCATATATTTCTGGATTTAATTTGCTAATGTTTGATTGAGGACTGTTATATTTACAACATTTACTGTTCTAGTAGATTATACTGACCTCATTTATTGTTCTATGAAATTATACTGAAGGAATATTTGTGCAGAATTGGTATTACATCTTTTTAAATTATTTGATAGAATTCACCAGTGACACTATCTGAGTTAGGAGTTCTTTTCGTGTGAAAGTTTTGATTATGAATTCAGCTTCCTGAAGGTAAAGAGTCATTTAAATTTTCTGTTTCTTCTTTTTCGTAACTTGTATTAATCAAGGACGTTGTCCATTTCTTCTAGTATTAAATGTATTGGCATCAAACTGTTTATAACATTTTTTTTACTGTCCTTTAAATATTTGCATGATATAAAGTGATGTTCACTCCTCTTTCTTTATATTGGCAATTTTCTATAAGATTTTACTGTCGGGGCCTACTGATGTGGTTGACCTTTAAGAGAGCATTTCCTTTGTATGGCTTTTCCTTTGCAAAGTGTCAGGAGGACCCTCTGGGATATGCCCCTACCTAGAAGGGCCTGATAAGGGAAGAAAGGAACCTTAATACAATGAGCTGCAAATGTTAGCCAGCATCCACTAACACAAGCTAAGACAGTAACTGTGGGACTGGACATTTTTGGTGATTCATGAAGGGGAGCTGGACTGTAAGTCTGAAAAAGGGAGCGTTTATGGGCTTGAGAGTACTTTCTAAGGATATAGTATTGAACACTTAGCAAACACCCCAGTAGGTAGCTTCAGCTTTTTGCTAGAATGGCTTCTGGAAGCTAAGAGAAAATGAGGGCTTTTGCAGAGCAATGTTGCAATATTTACATTGCTGTAGAAGAAAGTGGTAGAATAAAAGGGTCAAGAGAGTGAGCATGCTAAAGTGGATGTGAGAACAAAGGATATGCTCAGGTCTTACATTCCATAAGGAAGTCCTGGAGGACATCCATTTACCAAGGCCATCCAGACTGTGCTGGTAAGAGAAGCACCTGCATGATGAGTGGTGGCTATTCAGGCCTGTACTGATTGTATGAGAGGATTCTCAGATGTTGGTTTGCTAATGGCAGTGGGGATCATGAGGGTTCAAACCAAGAAAGCCCAGTTAAGTGGCTCCTAACAGCCCCAGTCCAAGGTGTTTCTATCATTTTAATGATCAGCCAGATCAGTATCTAAGGGGGCTTGACCTTCAGAGAAATATGGGGATAGTTAACGTAACACAGCTTTCCTGGAAGAAATAGATGTGTAGTCAACAAGGACGGTTTAATTTATATGATGAAAAGAATTCCCAGGTGGTGCTAGTGGTAAAGAAACTGCCTGCCAATGCAGAAGACATAAGATGTGAGTTTGATTCCTGGGTCAGGAAGGTCCCCTGGAGAAGGGTATGGCAACCCATTCCAGTACTCTTGCCTGGAGAATCGTATGGACAGAGGAGCCTGGTGGGCTACAGTACATGGGATCGCAGAGCTGGACATGACTAAAGTGACTTAGCATGCACACATGATGTAAAGAAAGTCAAAACAGAGTTGTGAGGTGAATAGCACTGGATGACATAGTTGAAATAGTGCCAAAGGTTGATCAATAAAAACAATTACAGTGTTTTTTTTTCATACTTTCTTAAGATTCCAAAGAGCACTATGAGCCCTTTCATGATATTTCATTAGATGTCTATGTCTTTATTCATCTAGATTTTCCCCATTTCCTCAGTCAGTTAACACTTCAGCATATTGGAACTTAATAAGCAATTCACTTCAGCTTTTTCTATGAAGCTGTGTATTCAAGTCTTCATTTCACAGGGCACTGATGCTTATTTGCTTAAATTTTTGTTGAATTTAAAATACATGCAAACACAGTTTTTCAACTATGCACTTGCATGCTTGGTAGTATTGACTCCTGTCTCCCACTGGGAACAGAGTTGAAATAGATATTTCCAGATCTGCCTAGGATTTTATGCATGAGTCTTAAAACTTTCCATCTCATTCATCATGTTTACTGATCATGAAGAAAATTATAATAGTGTATATCCAGACATTATTATACCAAGGGAAAATTTCATGCAAAGATGGGCATAATAAAGGACAGAAATGATATGGACCTGACAGAAGCAGAAGATATTAAAAAGAGGTGACAAGAATACACAGAAGAAATATACAAAAAAGATCTTCATGACCCAGATAATCATGATGGTGTGATCACTCACCTAGAACCAGACATCCTGGAATGCGAAATCAAGTGGGCCTTAGGAAGCATCACTATGAGCAAAGCTAGTGGAGGTGATGGAATTGCAGTTGAGCTATTTTAAATCCTCAAAGATGATGCTGTGAAAGTGCTGCACTCAATATGCCAGCAAATTTGGAAAACTTAGCCGTGGCCACAGGATTAGAAAACGTCAGTTTTCATATCAATCCCAAAGAAAGGCAATGACAAAGAATGTTCAAAATACCACAAAATTGCACTCATCTCACATGCTAGCAAAGTAATGTTCAAAATTCTCCAAGCCAGGTTCTAACAGTACATGAACCGTGAACTTCCAGATGTTCAAGCTGGATTTAGAAAAGGCAGAGGAACCAGAGATCAGATTGCCAACATCCATTGGATCATCAAAAAAGCAAGAGAGTTCCATAAAATCATCTATTTCTGCTTTATTGACTATCCAAAAGACTTTGACTGTGTGGATCACAGCAAACTGTGGAAAATTCTTCAAGAGATGGGAATACCAGACCACCTAACATGCCACCTGTGAAATCTGTATGCAGGTCAGGAAGCAATAGTTAGAACTGGACATGGAACAACAGACTGGTTCCAAATCAGGAAAGGAGTACATTAAGGCTGTATATTTTTACCTCCTTATTTAACTTATACACAGAGTACATCATGTGAAATGCCAGGCTGGATGAAGCACAAGCTGGAATCAAGATTTTTAGGAGAAATATCAGTAACCTCAGATATGCAGATGACACCACCCGTATGGCCCCTTATACCCTAAAGGGCCTCTTGATGAAAGTGAAAGAGGAGAGTGAAAAAGGTGGCTTAAAATTCAACATTCAGAAGACTAAGATCATGACATCTGGTCCTATTACTTCATGACAAACAGATGGAGAAATAATAGAAACAGTAGAGACTTTATTAATTAGGGCTCCAAAATCACTGCAGATGATGACTGCAGCCATGAAATTAAAAGACGCTTGCTGCTTGGAAGAAAAGCTATGACCAACCTAGACAGCATATTAAAAAGCAAAGACATTAGTTTGCCGACAAAGGTCTGTCTAGTCAAAGCTGTGTTTTTTCCACTAGTCATGTATGGATGTGAGAGTTGGACTATAAAGAAAGCTGAGTGCCAAAGAATTGATGCTTTTGAGCTGTGGTGTTGCAGAACACTCTTGAGAGTATGTTGGACTGCAAGGAGATCCAACCAGTCCATCCTAAGGGAAATCAGTCCTGAATATTCAGGAAGGACTGATGTTGAAGCTGAAACTCCAATACTTTGGCCAACTGATGTGAAGAACTGACTCATTGCAAAAGACCATGATGCTGAGAAAGATTGAAGGCAGAAGGAGAAGGGGATGACAGAGGATGAGATGGTTGGATGGCATCACTGACTTGATGGATATGAGTTTGAGTAAGCTCCAGAAGTTGGTGATGGACAGGGGATCCTGGTGAGCTACAGTCTATGGGGTTGCAAAGAGTAGGACATGACTGAGTGACTGAACTGAACTGATATCCAGATGGCAAGAATGGTTCTGTCCAAACCAAGAATTTATTTTTACTTCATTTTACTCCATTTTTCAAAATCTCTGGATAGTAGGACAGTGACAAGAATGATTTTTTCCTTTTGATCACTTTGATCTTTTCTTTATTTGCCACTGTACTCAGATACTTTTTTATTTGTCAGTTTAAGAGTTAACTTTGGCTTATGGCCTTGGATAATAATTTTATATATTGATAACTTAATTCATTGTATTCAAAGTTTAACAAGCTTCTATTTTATCAGTTCAGTTCAGTTCAGTTGCTCAGTCGTGTCTGACATATTGCTACCCCATTGACTGGAGCATGCCAGGCCTCCATCTATCACCAACTCCCGGAGTTTACTCAAACTATAACTAACACTTAATTGAGCACTCAAGGCAGGACTATCAACCTCCTTTCAAGTCCAACACCTTAACCACTCAGCCATTGCTCCCACTCAAACCTCCTTTCAAGACCATTTCTAGAGACACACGAGATTTCCTTTTTCACATTTCACTCAGAAAACACATCAAAATATTTGTTTCATTATGTTTGCTTTCCCCCAGCATAGAAAATATTTGCATTTAAAAGTATCCATCAGTATAATGTACTTTTGACGCTAAGGAAGCCAAGCTATTTACGACAGAATAATTCTGCTTAACTCCATGGAAACTGAATTCTCTCCATTTCTATCTTCAGTTTTCTAAATCTGTGTCTGTGTGTGCAACAGTATAAAATCATGAATTCCCCTCTCCTTCTCTACCCAGCTAAGTCAAAGATGGGAAGTAAATCATTAAGCTGAACAGGTGGTCTGTATGCTGGAGACAAAGCCAGTTTTGTCAACATTGAGCAGAACAGGATTTTCTGACTTGTGCTTATAGAATCAATAATGAGCTCAATTCACTATAAGGTACATATAGTAGATAGAGAAAATGGAGAAGAAAGTGACTGTGTTAAGAAAGACATAAGGTAAAACTAGTAAGGTCTTCTACATTGGATTGCTAACTTCCCAATTTATCACAGACACACTGCAGACCAGGACCGTTTCAGCTTTCTCTGTAGTCCAACTTCCTGGAAGGAGAAAATAATGGAAGCTTCACAGCTACTTTTAAGATTATATTAATAGCTCTCATTTACAAGAGATCAAAGTGAAAGCCACTCAGTCATGTCTGACTCTTTGCAACCCCATGGATCATAGCCTGCCAGGATCCTCTGTCCATGGAATTCTCCAGGCAAAACTACTGGAGTGGGTAGCTGTTTCCTTCTCCAGGGGATCTTCCCAATCCAAGGACTGAACCCAGGTCTCCTGCATTGCAGGCAGATTCTTTACCATCTGAGCCATCAGGGAAGCCCACACATGATCAAAACCTAATTTAAAGCAGATTAAGTAACAAAAGTAACTATATTAACTTGTATAAGTAGAAACCCAAAGAGATATACCAATTCAGGTGTGGCTGGATCTTAAGGTTCAAACAGTATCTTCAAGCCTGTATGTCTTCATCTTTAAGCTCTGTTTTATCCGTGTGGTTGTAATCCTCTGGCAGGCATCCTTCCTGGTAGCAGAGGAGACCCTCATAGCTCCAAGCTCATATATTAGCCATTCAATAACTTCACAGAATTTTGAGCATTACTTTGCTAGCATGTGAGATGAGTGCAATTGTGCGGTAGTTTGAACATTCTTTGGCATTGCCTTTCTTTGGGATTGGAATGAAAACTGACCTTTAGCAGTCCTGTGACCACTGCTGAGTTTTCTAAATTTGTTGGCATATTGAGTGCAGCACTTTCACAGCACCATCTTTTAGGATTTGTAATAGTTCAACTGGAATTCCAGAAAAACATCTACTTCTGCTTTATTGACTATGCCAAAGCCTTTGACTGTGTAGGTCAAAAAAACTGTGGAAAATTCTTCAAGAGATGGGAATACCAGACCACCTCACCTGCTGTCTGAGAAATCTGTACGCAGGTCAAGAAGCAACAGTTAGAACTGGACATGGAACAACACACTGGTTCCAAATCGTGAAAGGAGTGCGTCAAGGCTGTATATTGTCACCCTGTTTATTTAACTTCTATGCAGAGTACATCATGAGAAATGCCAGGCTGGATGAAGCACAAGCTGGAATTAAGATTTCTGGGAGAAATATCAATAACCTCAGATATGCAGATGGCACCACCCTTATGGCAGAAAGTGAAGAAGAATTAAAGAGCCTCTTGATGAAAGTGAAAGAGGAGAGTGAAGAAGTTGGCTTAAAACTCAACATTCAGAAAACTAAGATCATGGCATCTGGTCCCATCACTTCATGGCAAATAGATGGAGAAATAATGGAAACAGTGAGAGACTTTATTATTTTGGGCTCCAAAATCACTGCAGATGATGACTGCAGCCATGAAATTAAAAGACGCTTGCTGCTTGGAAGAAAAGCTATGACCAACCTAGAGAGCATATTAAAAAGCAGAGACATTACTTTGCCAACAAAGGTCTGTCTAGTCAAAGCTGTGGTTTTTCCAGTAGTCATGTACAGATGTGAGAGTTGGACTATAAAGAAATCTGAGTGCTGAAGAATTGATGCTTCTGAACTGTGGTGTTGGAGAAGACTCTTGCGAGTCCCTTGGACTTCAAGGAGATCCAACAAGCCCATCCTGAAGGAAATCAGTCCTGAATATTCATTGGAAGGACCGATATTGAAGCTGAAACTCCAATAATTTGGGCACCTGATGTGAAGATCTGACTCATTTGAAAAGACCCTGACGCTGGGAAAGATTCAAGGTGGGAGGAGAAGGGGACGACAGAGGATGAGATGGTTGGATGGCATCACCGACTCAATGGACATGAGTTTGAGTAAGCTCCAGGTGTTGGTGATGGATAGGGTAGTCTGATGTGCTGCAGTCCATGGGATCGCAAAGAGTCAGACACGACTGAGAGACTGAACTGAACTGAACTGAACTTCACAGAAGAAGGAGCTTCTACTTGAGTAGCTCAGGTGGAAAACAAGATTCTGTTTTGTTTCAGTTGAATCATGCACCCAGCCAATGGTGGAGGATGCAGTCAGACCACCCTGACTGTTCAAAATGCCCTCAAGAAAGAGGGATTCTGATGCCAGAAAAATGGAGAAGGAATGTTAGACTGGCAAAACTAATGAATGTCTTTAAAAATTACCATTTCTACTACCTTTAAATTATGTTTTTTTTTCTTTAATGGATAGACTGTTACTTCAAACGGGGAGACACTGTGTCTCTAAGTTGGACAATTGGTGTCATAGCAACCAGCGCCAGCCTTAAGGAAAGGCAGAGAAAGAATTTCTGTGGTCGATGCAGTTAACTGGAGGCTGGAGCCTCCTGGCAACTCTCTGCACCTATGATATCTGTATATACTTGGTAAGTGTTAGTCACTCAGTCGTGTCTGACTCTTTGAGACCCCATGGACTATAACCCTCCAGGCTCCTCTGTGCGTGGAATTCTCTAGGCAAGAATACTGGAGTAGGTAGCTATTCCCTTCTCCAGGGAATCTTCCTGACCCAGGGATCAAACCCAGATCTCCTGCGTTGCAGGCAGATTCTTTACCATCTGAGCCACCAGGGAGGCCCCATCTGTATTATATCTATATTATAATTTCTGTTAACTCATGTGTCTTCTTCACTAAAGAATATCTTCAAAGCAGGGAATCTGGCTTTTCCTCTCTCTATTATGAATGTTTTGCCCAGTGTCTGACACAGAGCAGGTACTTATATGTATGTCGAATAAATATATACATGCAAAATAAGTAAAATGAAAAAATAAATAATCCTTTTTTCCCCCAAAGGTAAATCCAGGATGAGGGCAGGGGCTACTCTTTATGGTGGGGCATGGGCTTCTCATTGCTGTGGCTTCTTTGTTGTAGAGCACAGGTTTGAGTTGCATGGGCTTCAGTAGGCATGGCATGTAGGCTCAGTATTTGTGGTGCACAGGCTTAGTTGCCCTATGGCATGCGGTGGGATCTTCCTGGGCCAGAGATCAAACCCATGTCCCCTGCATTGACAGGTGGATTCTTAACCACTAGACTACCAGGGAAGTTCTAAAACTATTCTTTCTATGTGGATGTGTTCCCATTTATGTGTTTGGATGGGCATTCTAATATTTTCTGGATTATTTGAATAATAGCTTTCATATAATTACTTTCTTTCTGAACTAAAATTGGTAATAGCTCTCAAATGTACTCAGGGTCCTACTTAATTCTAGATATCCAGGTAAAAGACTACGCAAAGACAATTACTGTAGTTTCTCTCCCTTCTAAGGTCTTCTCCCTTGGGACACAAACATTCTTAACACTGACCTACAACCAGCTGTCATGCTTGAATAAGATACTTTCTCTGATCACCCCCTGCCTGAAGGCCTCTCTCTCTGACCACTAAAACCCTTAAACCTTGCCAGTTGGTAACTGGCTATTCCTTATGACATATGTTTTCTTCCATTACCATCTATTTTACTTTGTCTCATTTTCTGCTGAACTTTTCACCTCTTGTTAACTTTTTTTTCTCCTCACAGATTATACACTATTAAAAGTAATTTGTTCCTACTTTATATCTATTATCTACTTTGCATCTCTCCTAACCATTAATATAATGGGTACTGTGCAGTTTCTTTATTGATTTATTGAGTAAAATATATGTTCTCATACCTTGCAAGTTTTGCATCCATTAAATCAATCACTTCTACCCAAACTCTTCCTAAAAGAGGAAAAATCTGCTGTTAGCTAGGATTTGGTTCCATATCTACTATGATTAATAGGTGAAAAAATACAGGTTAGTATTCCCCATCTCTTTTTCATTACTGTCTTTTAAGTAGTCTCAAATTCAAATGCTCATAGAGGCCAGGTAGATGACATGTCTGTGTATCTATGATGATGCTTTTAATAATTCTCAGGACACTCCATGCTATCATAAAGCAAAGAAACTAGAAAAAATGAACCTCTCTGATGGTGTAGAAATTGTATGTGTAGAAATTGGACAGAATGTTCTTCCATGAGAGAAGAATAGCTCATTAGTGGCCTCAATTAGGTCAGCCCATTAATCTCACAGAGTCTCAGCTCTACAGCAGAAGCCAAATGAAAGAATCTGAGAGACATTCACTGGAATCCAGGAGCCCAGAGGTCCTGTGTTATCATCAGATGTTTTCTGGCCCATTAAACAATCACTGTGACTTCAAGGGCACATCAGAGGGAAAAGTAACAATAAACACGGGCTAACTGGGTACTCATCATGATGGATGAGCTCCTCTTCCAGCCACAAAACACAGATATGATTGAAAGTTAGAGGTAAAGATGAAGAGGAAAGATCACCTAACAAAATTAAATAAATATTCTTTTTATCTGTAGACCTAATTGACTGTCAAAAAGAACGGAGGGGAAAAATGGCATTTTGGGGCTAGGATAAAATGTCTGCTTAACATTTAGTTACAAATGAGTCAATAATCTAGGCTTTATGTTAGTCCGTGTGGATTAAGTATTTCAGCACATAAAAATGAACCTCAGGTGCTTAACAAATAAATGGCAAAGCTTGTCCTATCCTGGGCTGATATTGGTTCATAAGTAGGCTCAGGCTCCAGGGAATCCTTTGGGGATCAAGGACTCATCATATGACTCTTCCACCTTCTAAGGCCTCCGGTGAAGTCTTCTGTGTAAGACTGTCAGCCCAGAGAAGAGAAAGACTTAGGAGAGGTTGGATCTGCTTTTCATCTCTATGGCAGGGTGGGTTCCTTGGGAAATACTCTCTGGGATGAAGATTTGTGTTCAGGAGTATTTGAGGGGAGTGCTCTAAGAATCAAAATTGTGAAAGAATGAAAGAAACCTGATGGGCAGAAAGAGAAGTTGAGCTGTGATGTAGTCAAAACAAAGTCCTCAGCTGACCCACAGGGAGCTCTTGAGCTGAAATGGCCCCTAAGAACTGTTCAAAATTTAGGGCAGAGGCTTCCCTCGTGGCTAAGTTGGTAAAGAATCTGCCTGCAATGCAGGAGACCCTGGTTCAATTCCTGGCTTGGGAAGATCCCCTGGAGAAGGGAAAGGCTATCCATTCCAGTAGTCTTGGGCTTCCCTTGTAGCTCAGCTGGTAAAGAATCCGCCTGCAATATGGGAGACCTGGGTTCAATCTCTGGGTTGGGAAGATCCCCTGGAGAAGGGAAAGGCTACCCACTCCAGTATTCTGGCCTGGAGAATTCCATAGACTGTATAGTCCATGGGGTCACAAATAGTCGGACACAACTGAGCGACTTTCACTTTCACTTTAGGACTTTACACTCACAAACTGATAAATGCAACAAAAATGCAAGTAAAGAAGTCAATGTCACCCTGTGATAGGGAGGAGCAGGGGAAGCAACTCTTTTCAGACAAAGTCGGTCACTGGGAGTGGGTGAGCTGTCAGCACTGACAATGGCTGGTGGATGAGAATTTTAATGTCAAAGCAGGAGATCTGGGTGGCACAATCCATTGTCCACTAGAAATTCCCTGTTTTGGAGTTGACTCACTCATTTCTGCTCACATTGCATTAGTGAGAACCAGTTAGGTGTCCTCAATGAGATCTGAGGAATTTGGGAAATGTTGTCTTGTACAGTGCTGCACAAAGTAACTGTTCTATTAAATTCTTGAATAAAATAAGAATATAAGTCAATACATCGCTTCCCTCACTGAGAAAGTTTTTCTGCAGAAAAAATATAAGCTGAACTTAACTGTGTGCTTGGTGATGCAGTTGCTTTACAAACTAGTATTAGCTCCTCGTGTGCTTAGTCACTCAATTGTGTCTGACTCTTTGCGACCCCATTTACTGTAGCCCACCAGGCTCCTCTGTTCAGTGGGATTCACCACGCAGGAATACTGGAGTGGGTTGCCATGCCCTCCTCCAGGGGATCTTCCCAAACCAGGGATCGAACCCAGGTCTCCCACACTGAAGGCGGATTCTTTACCATCTGAGCCACCAGGGAAGCCCATGAATACTAGAATGGGTAGCCTATCCCTCCTCCAGGGGATCTTCCTGACCCAGGAATTGAACCGGGGTTTCCTGCATTGCAGGTGGATTCTTTACCAGCTGAGCTACCAGGGAAGCCCAGTATTAGCTCCCTACAGCATCACAGATGGATAATAATTTATAGAGTAACCTCTTGTCCAGCAACCACACTTTGAGGAGTTTGGGTCCAGTAATATGCCCTGGAAGAGAAGGCTGCATGGATGTGGTGATCACTAATGATATTTACCACTGCCTGGGATTCTAACCAGCCATCTTCTCCTGAAACATTCTTTTTTTTTGTCCCCATCTTGATTTAGTCTCTCTCTTCCTCAGCTTGGGCTTCCCAGGTGGTGCCAGTGGTAAAGAACCCATCTACCAATGCAGGAGACATAAGAGACTTAAGAGAGGGAAGTTCAGTCCCTGGGTCAGAAAGATCCCCTGAAGGAAGAAATGGCAACCCACTCCAGTATTTTTGCCTGGAGAATCCCATGGTCAGAGGAGCCTGGTGGGCTACAGTCCATAGGGTCTCAAAAAGTCAGATACGACTGAAGTGACTTAGTACACACATCTCAACTAGTTTCACATTCTGAGATCACTGGTTGTTTTTGTTTTTGTTTTCCCTCTTGTTTTTGCTAATGTTACATTGAATTTTAGCTGCTGGCAAGATACTGCTCTTGCTGCTGTTTATTTTCCTAATTCTTGTGGCTCTAAAGGAATGTTGTACACTCTGGCAATTGGAAATAATTATGGAAATTATTCCATAGAGCACTGGGACAATGATGTTGGAGGCAGGTATAGTTTAGGAGATTCTGGAAAATCAGAGGAGGTAAATATATATGTATAAACATTTTGTTTTAAACATTTATTCTTTTTTCAAAGGACAATTGTTACCTTGGTCTGCTTTTCATCTAATTTTCTTTCCACTGGTTAGTTTTATTTGGTATTAACTGACAGGGAAAACAAAGTGTATTTCAACAAGTAATGGTTAATGTGATTTTCTATGTTCTCTCTGATGGGAGGAAAATTATTCTGAGTGTATTTTTATTCCCGCACTTGTTTTTTTCTATATGATTTGCCTGAGATATATCTCACTTGTCATCACATTTAGACAGATACAAACTTTGCATATCTTGCTCCTCAGAGTAAAAGGCACAGTTTTTGGTCAGGCAGGCATATAATTTATCTTCCAAATGGTGAGTTAATTGTTCCAAACCCCTGAAAGATTAATTTATATTTCCTTATAAGAGGTACTTTTTAAAGAAAGCTAATTTTATCTTCAGTAGGTTAATTAAGGAAAGAGATAAAGTTTCTGTTTTTTAATTTCATGTTCAAAAGGAGAGTAATTCAGAAAAAAAAGGGAAGATTTTCATCAGATGAAAATGTCAGACAACTCTTTGCCATTTTACCCACCAAGATTTGTCTCTCTCTTTCCCTCATTGATTCTTTCACATTTTTTTTTTCTCACTTGTACACTCTTAACTGCAGTATGAAGCAGTGTTCTAAGGAGAAATATCTCAAATATCTTTAATAAAGACACCAATAATACAAAGTTTCCACTCTTTATTTGAAGTGCTAAAACCCTTCAAAATAGTTTTATGTGATGGGTCAATATTTGGAAGTCTTGAGCACTGAGACACATTATACATGTTTGTAACAACCCCATCTTTTTGTGCACCACGTTCTAGAAATTCTTCACCAAACCGACAATTCCTTTGGAACCCTTTGTGATCTGCTGCTACAACAGTAGCCTTCTTCAAGGATAACTTTACTTGTGCTCCTTATGAATTCCTGCAGGTGAA
Source organism: Bubalus bubalis (assembly GCF_019923935.1). NCBI lineage: Eukaryota > Metazoa > Chordata > Mammalia > Artiodactyla > Bovidae > Bubalus > Bubalus bubalis. Next base: position 149,096,897 of record NC_059158.1, read on the forward strand.
GATGATGTGTTTTCTGATCTATCGATGAGGTGAAAGGCATACAGTGGTTTATTGCCTTAAACACCAAGGACTGGTAACCCAGAGGGAGAGCTGGCTTCCTCTAAGATCTACACATCTTTCTAAAATCTCAGTGTGACTCCAAGGTTCTGACTACACTGCCATGTCCAAAATGAACACCAACAACCTGGCTGGCATATGACAAGGTTTCTCAAGATTATGCCTTGGCTAGAAAAAAGTCATTTTATTGATTCCTCTCTGCATAAATTAGAGAAATCATTTTATGGATTCCTCTTACATAAACTGTAAGAATCAGAAAGTAAAGTGATGCAGAGAAGAAAATGTTTGTTATTTGTGGTTTTGGATTTTGTTAAATTCCTGGGTCCTTTTGGCCACAAGGATGGATCTATGGACTGAGCTGAACACTCTGACCTGGACTGTGCTGCTCCCAGGCTTTTCTCTCATCATCTGTGCAGTCCTTTCTCTCTCTGACCACTGACCTCATAAGCTCATGTGAGCTGCTTTGGTCTCTGCTATGTGATTTTCAGAGCAAAGTTTTCTAGATTCCACCACTTCTTATGCATTCTTCATTTATATCTATGTAGTGTTGCAGGAATCTAAGAATTTTCTCATGATTTGCACCAAATATTACTTTTTATCTTGATCACTGGGGTGACATATCCTCATGGATTTGAGAGAAGCTATATGTGGAAGGAGGAGCAACCCCATGTCCAAAGAGCGGTGGCTGCACAGGCGCAGGAGGGCTGAGAGGAGCTACTCCACGTTCAAAGTCAGGAAGGGCAGCCATGAGGAGATACCCCCTCGTCCAAGGTAAGAGAAACCCAAGTAAGACTGTGGCACATCAGGCTCCTCTGTACTCCACTATCTCCTACAGTTTGCTCAAATTCATGTCCATTGAGTGGATGATGCTAACCATCTCATCCTCTGCCACCCTCTTCTCCTGGCTTCAATCTTCCCCTGGGTATTTTCTGCTGAGTTGGCTCTTCTCATCAGGTGGTCAAAATATTGGAGCCTTAGCTTCAGCACCATTCCTCCCAACTAAAATTCAGGGTTGTTTTCCTTTAGGATTGACTTGGTTTGATCTCCTGCCACATATCAGTTCAGTTCAATTCAGTCACTCAGTCGTGTCCAACTCTTTGTGACCCCATGAATCACAGCACACCAGGCCTCCCTGTCCATCTCCAACTCCTGGAGTTCACCCAAACCCATGTCCATTGAGTCGGTGATGCCATCCAACAATCTCATTTTCTGTTGTCCCCTTCTCCTACTGCCCTCAATCTTTCCCAGCATCAGGGTATTTTCAAATGAGTCAGCTCTTCACATCACGTGGCCAAAGTAGTGGAGTTTCAGTTTCAACATCATTCCTTCCAATAAACACCCAGGACTGATCTCCTTTAGAATGGACTGGTTGGATCTCCTTGCAGTCCAAGGGACTCTAAGAGTCTTCTCCAACACCACAGTTCAAAAGCATCAGTTCTTCGGCGCTCAGCTTTCTTCACAGTCCAACTCTCACATCCATACGTGACCACTGGAAAAACCATAGCCATGACTAGACGAACCTTTGTTGGCCAAGTAATGTCTCTGCTTTTGAATAGGCTATCTGCTGCTGCTGCTGCTAAGTCGCTTCAGTCGTGTCCGACTCTGTGCGACCCCATAGATGGCAGCCCACCAGGCTCTCCCGTCCCTGGGATTCTCCAGGCAGGAACACTGGAGTGGGTTGCCATTTCCTTCTCCAATGCATGAAAGTGAAAAGTGAAAGTTAAGTCGCACAGTCGTGTCTGACTCTTAGTAAACCCATGGACTGTAGCCCACCAGGCTCCTCCGTCTATGTGATTTTCCAGGCAAGAGTACTGGAGTGGGGTGCCATTGCCTTCTCTGAATAGGCTATCTAGGTTGGTCATAACTTTCCTTCCAAGGAGTAAGCGTCTTTTAATTCCATGGCTGCAATCACCATCTGCAGTGATTTTGCAGCCCCAAAAAATAAAGTCGGACATTGTTTCCACTGTTTCCCCATCTATTTGCCATGAAGTGATGGGACCAGATGCCATGATCTTAGTTTTCTGAATGTTGAGCTTTGAGTCAACTTTTTCACTCTCCTCTTTCACCTTCATCAACAGGCTTTTTAGTTCCCCTTCACTTTCTGCCATAAGGGTGATGTCATCTGCATATCTGAGGTTATTGATATTTCTCCCGGAAATCTTGATTCCAGCTTGTGCTTCTTCCAGCCCAGAATTTCTCATGATGTACTCTGTATATAAGTTAAATAAGCAGGGTGACAATATACAGCCTTGACGTACTCCTTTTCCTATTTGGAACCAGTCTGTTGTTCCATGTCCAGTTCTAGCTGTTGCTTCCTGACCTGCATACAGGTTTCTTAAGAGGCAGGTCAGGTGGTCTGGTATTCCCATCTCTTGAAGAATTTTCCACAGTTATTGTGATCCACACAATCAAAGGCTTTGGCAAAGTCAATAAAGCAGAAATAGATGTTTTTCGGGAACTCTCTTGCTTTTTCGCTGATCCAGAGAATGTTGGCAACTTAATCTCTGGTTCCTCTGCCTTTCCTAAAACCAGCTTGAACAACTGGAAGTTCACAGTTCACGTATTGCTGAAGCCTGGCTTGCAGAATTTTGAGCATTACTTTACTAGCGTGTGAGATGAGTGCAATCGTGTGGTAGTTTGAGCATTCTTTGGCATTGCTTTTCTTTGGGATTGGAATGAAAACTGACCTTTTCCAGTCCTGTGGCCACTTCTGAGTTTTCCAAATTTGCTGGCATATTGAGTGCAGCACTTTCACAGCATCATCTTTCAGGCTTTGGAATAGCTCAACTGGAATTCCATCACTTCCACTAGCTTTGTTCATAGTGATGCTTTCTAAGGCCCACTTGACTTCACATTCCAGGATGTCTGGCTCTAGGTCAGTGATGACACCATCGTGATAATCTGGGTCGTGAAGATCTTTTTTGTACAGTTCTTCTGTGTATTCTTGCCATCTCTTCTTAATATCTTCTGCTTCTGTTAGGTCCATACCACTTCTGTCTTTTATCGATCCCATCTTTGCATGAAATGTTCCCTTGGTATCTCTAATTTTCTTGAAGAGATCTTTAGTCTTTCCCATTCTGTTGTTTTCCTCTATTTCTTTGCATTGATCGCTGAGGAAGGCGTTCTTATCTCCTTGCTATTCTTTGGAACTCTGCATTCCGATGTTTATATCTTTCCTTTTCTCCTTTGCTTTTCACTTCTCTTCTTCTCACAGCTATTTGTAAGACCTCCCCAGACAGCCATTTTGCTTTTTTGCATTTCTTTTCCATGAGGATGGTCTTGCTCCCTATCTCCTGTACAATATCACAAACCTCAGTTCCTAGTTCATCAGGCACTGTATTTATCAGATCTAGTCCCTTAAATCTATTTCTCACTTCCACTGTATAATCATAAGGGATTTGATTTAGGTTATACCTGAATGGTCCTGGGTGGCCCCATGGGCATGGCTTAGTTTCATTGAGTTAGACAAGGCTGTGATCCTAGTGTGATTAGATTGACTAGTTTTCTGTGAGTATGGTTTCAGTGTGTCTGCCCTCTGAAGCCCTCTTGCAACACCTACCCTCTTACTTGGGTTCTCTTACCTTCGACCTGGAGTATCTCTTTCACAGCTGCTCCAGCAAAGCACAGCCACTACTCCTTACCTTGGACAAGGGGTATCTCCTCACCGCTGCCCCTTCTGACCTTGAAAGTGGAATAGCTCCTCTAGGCTCTCCTGTGCCTGTGCAGCCACTGCTCCTTGGAGGTGGGGTTGCTCCTCCCGGCTGCAGCCCCTGGCCTCGGGCATGGGGTAGGTCCTCTGGGCTGCCTCCCCTAACCTCGGACACAGGGTAGCTCCTCCGGGCCGCCGCTCCTGACCTCGGACGCGGGGTAACTCCTTGGCTGCCTCTTCTCGGCATGGGGTCCTCCTGGCTTCTGCCCCTGACCTTGGACATTGGGTAGCCCCTGCAGCTGCCCACGCTCAATGGTGGAGAGGTCTGACAGAATGTGGTCCACTGGAGAAGGGAATGGCAAACCACTTCAGTATTCTTGCCTTGAGAATCTCATGAACAGTAAAAAAAGGCAAAACGATAGGATACTGAAAGAGGAACGCCCCAGGTCAGTAGGTGCCCCATATGCTACTGGAGATCAGTGGAGAAAAAATTCCAGAAAGAATGAAGGGATGGAGCCAAAGCAAAAACAATACCCAGTTGTGGATGTGACTGGTGATAGAAGCAAGGTCTGATGCTGTAAAGAGCAATATTGCATAGGAACCTGGAATGTCAGGTCCATGAATCAAGGCAAATAGGAAGTGGTCAAACAAGAGATGGCAAGAGTGAACGTCGACATTCTAGGAATCGGCGAACTAAAATGGACTGGAATGGGTGAATTTAACTCAGATGACCATTATATCTACTACTGTGGGCAGGAATCCCTTAGAAGAAATGGAGTAGCCATCATGGTTAACAAAAGAGTTCAAAATGCAGTACTTGGATGCAGTCTCAAAAACGACAGAATGATCTCTGTTCGTTTCCAAGGCAAACCATTCAATATCACAGTAATCTAAGTCTATGCCCCAACCAGTAATGCTGAAGAAGCTGAAGTTGAATGGTTCTATGAAGACCTACAAGACCTTTTAGAACTAACACCCAAAAAAGATGTCCTTTTCATTATAGGGGACAAGAATGCAAAAGTAGGCAGTCAAGAAACACCTGGAGTAACAGGCAAATTTGGCCTTGGAATACGGAATGAAGCAGAGCAAAGACTAATAGAGTTTTGCCAAGAAAATGCACTGGTCATAGCAAACACCCTCTTCCAACAACACAAGAGAAGACTCTACACATGGACATCACCAGATGGTCAACACCAAAATCAGATTGATTATATTCTTTGCAGCCAAAGATAGAGAAGTTCTACATAGTCAGCAAAAACAAGACCAGGAGCTGACTGTGGCTCAGATCATGAACTCCTTATTGCCAAATTCAGACTCAAATTGAAGAAAGTAGGGAAAACCACTAGACCATTCAGGTATGACCTAAATCAAATCCCTTACAATTATACAGTGGAAGTGAGATAGATTTAAGGGCCTAGATCTGATAGATAGAGTACCTGATGAACTATGGCTGAGGTTCATGACATTGTCCAGGAGACAGGGATCAAGACCATCCCCATGGAAAAGAAATGCAAAAAAGCAAAATGGCTGTCTGAGGAGGCCTTACAAATAGCTGTGAAAAGAAGAGAAGTGAAAAGCAAAGGAGAAAAGGAAAGATATAAACATCGGAATGCAGAGTTCCAAAGAATAGCAAGAAGAGATAAGAAAGCCTTCCTCAGCGATCAATGCAAAGAAATAGAGGAAAACAACAGAATGGGAAAGATTAAAGATCTCTTCAAGAAAATTAGAGATACCAAGGGAACATTTCATGCAAAGATGGGATCGATAAAAGACAGAAGTGGTATGGACCTAACAGAAGCAGAAGATATTAAGAAGAGGTGGCAAGAATACACAGAAGAACTGTACAAAAAAGATCTTCACGACCCAGATAATCACGATGGTGTCATCACTGACCTAGAGCCAGACATCCTGGAATGTGAAGTCAAGTGGGCCTTAGAAAGCATCACTACGAACAAAGCTAGTGGAAGTGATGGAATTCCAGTTGAGCTATTCCAAAGCCTGAAAGATGATGCTGTGAAAGTGCTGCACTCAATATGCCAGCAAATTTGGAAAACTCAGCAGTGGCCACAGGACTGGAAAAGGTCAGTTTTCATTCCAATCCCAAAGAAAGGCAATGCCAAAGAATGCTCAAACTACTGCACAATTGCACTCATCTAGCACACTAGTAAAGTAATGCTCAAAATTCTGCAAGCCAGGCTTCAGCAATATGTGAACCGTGAACTTCCAGTTGTTCAAGCTGGTTTTAGGAAAGGCAGAGGAACCAGAGGTTAAGTTGCCAACATTCTCTGGATCAGCAAAAAAGCAAGAGAGTTCCCGAAAAACATCTATTCCTGCTTTATTGATTTTGCCAAAGCCTTTGATTGTGTGGATCACAATAACTGTGGAAAATTCTTCAAGAGATGGGAATACCAGACCACCTGACCTGCCTCTTGAGAAATATGTATGCAGGTCAGGAAGCAACAGCTAGAACTGGACATGGAACAACAGACTGGTTCCAAATAGGAAAAGGAGTACGCCAAGGCTGTATATTGTCACCCTGATTATTTAACTTCTATGCAGAGTACATCATGAGAAATGCTGGACTGGAAGAAACACAAGCTGGAATCAAGATTTCCGGGAGAAATATCAATAACCTCAGATATGAAGATGACACCACCCTTATGGCAGAAAGTGAAGGGGAACTAAAAAGCCTGTTGATGAAGGTGAAAGAGGAGAGTGAAAAAGTTGACTTAAAGCTCAACATTCAGAAAATGAAGATCATGGCATCTGGTCCCATCACTTCATGGGAAATAGATGGGGAATAAGTGGAAACAGTGTCAAACTTTATTTTTGGGGGGCTCCAAAATCAATGCAGATGGTGACTGCAGCCATGAAATTAAAAGATGCTTACTCCTTGGAAGAAAAGTTATGACCAACCTAGATAGCATATTCAAAAGCACAGACATTTCTTTGCCAACAAAGGTCCATCTAGTCAAGGCTATGGTTTTTCCTGTGGTCATGTATGGATGTGAGGGTTGGACTGTGAAGAAAGCTGAGCGCCGAAGAATTGATGCCTTTGAACTGTGGTGTTGGAGAAGACTCTTGAGAGTCTCTTGGACTGCTAGGAGATCCAACCAGTCCATTCTGAAGGATATCAGCCCTGGAATTTCTTTGGAAGACATGATGCTAAAGCTGAAACTCCAGCACTTTGGCCACCTCATGTGAAGTGTTGACTCATTGGAAAAGACTCTGAACCTGGGAGGGATTGGGGGCAGGAGGAGAAGGGGACGACAGAGGATGAGATGGTTAGATGGCATCACTGACTCGATGAACGTGAATCTGGGTGGACTCCGGGGGTTGGTGATGCACAGGGAGGCCTGGCATGCTGCTATTCATGGGGTCTCAAAGAGTTGGACAACACTGAGCGACTGAACTGAACTGAACTGAGTGGTCTAGTGGTTTTCCCTACTTTCTTCAATTAGGAATCCCTTAGAAATAATGGAGTAGCCAATATGGTCAACAAAAGAGTCTGAAATGCAGTTCTTGGATGCAATATCAAAAATGACAGAATGATCTCTGTTCATTTCCAAGGCAAACCATTCAATATCAGTAATCCAAGCCTATGACCCAACCAGTAAAGCTGAAGAAGCTGAAGTTCAATGGTTCTATGAAGACCTCCAAGACCTTTTAGATCAGATCAGATCAGATCAGATCAGTCGCTCAGTCGTGTCCGACTCTTTTCGACCCCATGAATTGCAGCGCACCAGGCCTCCCTGTCCATCACCAACTCCTGGAGTTTACTCAGACTCATGTCCATCGAGTCAGTGATGCCATCCAGCCATCTCATCCTCTGTCGTCCCCTTCTCCTCCTGCCCTCAATCCCTCCCAGCATCAGAGTCTTTTCCAATGACTCAACTCTTCGCATGAGGTGGTCAAAGTACTGGAGTTTCAGCTTTAGCATCATTCCTTCCAAAGAAATCCCAGGGCTGATCTCCTTCAGAATGGACTGCTTGGATCTCCTTGCAGTCCAAGGGACTCTCAAGAGTCTTCTCCAACACCACAGTTCAAAAGCATCAATTCTCTGGCGCTTAGTCTTCTTCACAATCCAACTCTCACATCCATACATGACCACAGGAAAAACCATAGCCTTGACTAGACGAACCTTTGTTGGCAAAGTAATGTCTCTGCTTTTGAATATGCTATCTAGGTTGGTCATAACTTTTCTTCCAAGGAGTAAGCGTCTTTTAATTTCATGACTGCAATCACCATCTGCAGTGATATTGGGGCCCAGAAAAGTAAAGTCTGACACTGTTTCCACTGTTTCCCCATCTATTTCCCATAAAGTGATGGGACCGGATGCCATGATCTTCATTTTCTGAATGTTGAGCTTTAAGCCAACTTTTTCACTCTCCACTTTCACTTTCATCAAGAGGCTTTTTAGTTCCTCTTTGCTTTCTGCCATAAGGGTGGTGTCATAGAACTAGCACCCAAAAAAGATATCCTTTTCATTATATGGGATTGGAATGCAAAACTAGGAAGTCAAGAAACACCTGGAGTAACAGGCAAATTTGGCCTTGGAGTACAGAATGAAGCAGGGCAAAGTTTTGCCAAGGGAACCCACTGGTCATAACAAACACTCTCTTCCATCAACACAAGAGAAAACTCTACACATGGACATCACCAGATGGTCAACACTGAAACAGGATTGATTATATTCTTTGTAGCCAAAAATGGAGAAGCTCTATACAGTCAGCAAAAACAAGAGAGGGAGTTGATTGTGGCTCATATCATGAACTCTTCACATTAGGTGGCCAAAATATTGGAGCTTCAGCTTCAGCATTAGTCCTTCCAGTGAATATCAGGATTGATTTCCTTTAGGATTGACTGGTTTGATCTCCTTGCTGTTCAGGGACTCTCAAGAGTCTTCTCCAGCAATACAATTCAAAAATATCAATTCTTAGGTTCTCAGCCTGCTTTATGGTCCAACTGTCACATACATACATAACTACTGGAAAAACCATAGCTTTGACTATATGGACCTTTGTCTGCAAAGTGATGTCTTTGCTTTTTAATATGGTCTCTAGTTTTATTATAGCTTTCCTTCCAAAGAGTGTATGTGCATGCTAAGTTGCTTCAATCATGTATGACTGTGTAACCCTACGGACTGTAGCCTGCCAGGCTCCTCTGTTCATGGGATTCTATTGGCAAGAATAATGGAGTGGGTTACCATGCCCTCTTCCAGTGGATCTTCCCAACCCAAGGATCGAACCCACATCTCTTATGTCTCCTGAATTGGGAGGTGAATTCTTTACCACCAGCACCACCTGGGAAGCCCCTTCCAAGGAGCAAGTGTCTTTTAATTTCATGGCTGTAGTCACTATCTGCAGTGATTTTGGAGGTCAAGAAAATAAAATCTGGCAGGAATACTGGAGTGGTTTGCCATTCCCTCTTCTAGTGACCATGTTTTGTCAGAACTCTTCACTATGACCCGTCAGTCTTGAGTAGCCCTACATGGCATGTCTCTTAGCTTCATTGAGTTATGCAAGCCCCTTCACCACAACAGGGCTGTGATCCATGAAAGGGTAAAGAAATATAAATGAACTCAATTTGGAGTCACTGCTTCAACTTTGGAGATTATTTTGAATTTACTAATCTATTCATTCTCTTTCTTTCCTTTCCAAAATATGTTTATGCTGTCTACATTGCTGATCTTCTCTCTAGTCATTTTTTATTTCTTTATTTTTCCTTCTCTTTTCTTGGAAGTTTGTTGTTTGTCCTCCTATCTCTGATCTGGTTTTCTACTCCATCCCTTTGGCTTACTTGTTTTGGATAAAGAAGTTCATATTTCTACTCTTGATTTTGGAGTTTTTTTCCTGCTCCTGCCTTATTTCAGTTTTCTCTCTTTTAATCTCAGTCTTCTTGATTTCATTAAAGCTTTGGCTTTCCTTTGGTATTTATTCTCTCCATCATTGGAAGCCATATAATTTTAGAATTTGTGTTCTAAAGTTTTATTATGCATCTTTCAGTCTCAGAGGCACAATAAGATATCATTATACACTGATGATCTTGGCTAAAATATAAAAGATTTGTAATATCAATGTCAATTCCTGGTATTGGATGATAGGAGTGATTGGCACTGTCATAAACTCATGGCTAGGGGGTAGATATGCAAAATATAACATACAGTTTGGAAAACAGTTTGGCATATTCAAATAAAGGTAAATGTTCACTTACCATATGACCCAAATTCCTATTCTCAGATATTTATCTTACAGAAATGGTATTTCTGTGCAAAGATTTGCATTTAAATGTTTATAGGCACTTTACACATAATAGCCAAAATATATAAGAAATTAAGTGTTTGATTAATGCAGATTGTGGCATATTGATAAAATGAAATCTTACTTGGAGAAAAGAAAAGGAGCTACTAGTAAAAGAAGCAGAAATATGGATGAAACCTCAAGAGCATTATGTTCAACCAGGAAAAAAGCCATACACTGTATAATTTCATCTTTTTGAGATTCTAGGAAAGACAAAACTGTAATGAGAAAACCAGTCAAAGTTTGTCAGGGTCAAGGGGTGAGGAAGATAATTGCCTGCCAAGGGATGTGAAGCAATTTTGGAGGGTGATGGAGACATTCTGTTTTTTGTTAGGAGGCAGTTCATGCGGTTGTGTACTTTTGTTAAACTCATCCTATTTCACACCTAAACGTTGTGAATATGGTTGTGTGTAAATAATACACCCAAATCCTGGTAATGATTTACAACTATGAGTGAAGAGCACATAGACTTTCTGATCAGGATATGATATTCTGAGGAGGACAGGTCAGCTTGTCGTCTTTTGTCTGGGGATGCCTAATATGCATCCAAACATGAGGAAATCTCATAATAATCCAGAGGGATCCATGATCCATAAAATGTCATCTTCGTTCCTCAGTACTGTACAAGGCAGGATACAGCTGAGGATCCACGTCAGATTAAAGGATATTAAAGACGTGACCACAAGACACAATATATGCTCCTGTGTTAGAGGGAGAAAAGTACCACAACAAATTGCTATTAGGATAGTTGACCAAATTAGAATATGGGCTATAGTCTAGATGTCATAATATATTGTATCCATGTTCGATTTTCTGAATATCTTAATTAATTGTGGATATGTGTCCTTATTCTTAGGAAAAAAATACATAATAAATTAATATGAGGTAAATTTGACAAATGGTATGATAAATACCAAAAAGGAGGGAGAGTGTATGTGAGGAAAGAGAGAAAAAGAGAAATTATAAAGAAGAATGATGAAATATTAAAAACTGGTGAATCGAGGTACAGGATTGCAGTAGAAAAAAACAGTTGTTCTTGGAAAGATATCCATGTCCTAATCCATGGAACTTGATATGATGTTCCTTTACACAGCAGAAGGAATGTTACAGATATGATTTAGTTAAGAGTCTTCAGATGGAGAGGTACACTATCCTGGATTATCTGGTGGACCAAATATAATCAATCACAGGGGTTATTATACCAGATAAGTTGGTATCAGAACTATCTACAAGCATACCATTAGGTCAGACTCAAAAATTGGGTCACAGGAGCCCATCTAGGATGGATGCTCCTTATATTATTCCTGTCAATGTAGAAACTTAATCTGGACAGAGGTGGCCTTGGTCTGCTGGAGTGGGTTCAGTATGCTGAGAAAGGGGGAAATTGTAATGAAAAGAGACAGACAGGAGCCTGGCAAGTGTGAAATTACAGACTACACTAGGGATAAAAAGAATAAATACTTTGGTGCAAAAGTAATTATCATTCCTGAATAATGTATTCAAAGATCCTGTCTTGCTAATAGCAGGTCAGCTTTGTTATTTTTGAAAGCATGTACTGAAGAGATTTAATTTTAGCTCATAGACTGCAATTTCCTCAAAGAATTCTAAAACTCACTCTTGAGGATCTCCTTTAGGTAATACCTTTGTGACATTTTTTACTCCTCCCACCACCCAGTTGACAGTTTCTCTTTGCATTCGTAAGTCTTGTTTTTTACACTGTAATTTTTGTTTCCTGCAGTATTTTTGAGCAAACCTGTCTTTATAAGTGGGTTTAGGTAACAGTTCCCCTTCCTCGGCAGAGCCTGAGTACTTGAGATTGCCATATCCTCTGCTGCTGCTGCTGCTAAGTCACTTCAGTCGTGTCTGACTCTGTGCCACCCCATAGACGGCAGCCCACCAGGCTCCCCTGTCCCTGGGATTCTCCAGGCAAGAATACTGGAGTGGGTTGCCATTTCCTTCTCCAGTGCATGAAGGTGAAAAGTGAAAGTGAAGTCGCTCAGTCCTGTCCGACTCTGAGCGACCCCATGGACTGCAGCCTACCGGGCTCCTCTGTCCATGGGATTTTCCAGGCAAGAGTACTGAAGTGGGGTGCCATCACCTTCTCCAATACAGAACACTACAACATCCCTTTACTTCTTTCGAATAATAACATTCCTCATAAATAGTACTTACTGTCTTTACTCAGCATTTCAGCAAGTGACAGTTCTGTCTCAAATATAAAAATCAAGCATTACTATGTGAAAAGAAGGAAATCTAAGTGGATCAAAGCATAAGCTCAAAGAAATTTATTTATGATTAAGGGAAAGAGTCTAGTGACTTCCATTTATAGCTATGACGGGACTCATTTATCATTTTGTAAGAACAAAAAAATGATGTTTTAATTTAAAAATTGCTGTTTTAAATTATATAGAGCCATGCATGATTTTAATGAATATCATGCGTTGTTGGTTGCTTATTTTGTGTAAAATTCACAAGTTGCAAAGACGTTTTTGTTTTGTATAAGCAGTTATAAAAGTTTCTGTGTGGCATGAAAGTGAAAGTTAGTTGCTCAGTTATCTCTGACTCTTTGTGACCCTGTGGATGGTAGCCCACCAGACTCCTCTGTCCATGGGATTCTCCAAGCAAGAATACTGGAGTGGGTTGCCATTTCCTTCTCCAGGGGATCTTCCTGACTTAAGGATTGAACCCGGGTCTCCTGTATTGCAGGCATATTCTTTACCATTTGAGCCACTAGGGAAGCCATCTGTGTGGCATAATTTAACTCTTTTTCTCAGTTCCCAATGCTACACATTCTGTATCTCTGGCAGAATTAGGCAAATCATTTTCTGCCTATTGAAGACAGTGAAATACACCCTAAGTCTTTCTTATGCTCTGTCATCTTGGGTACTACTGGCAGCATTTATTTTTCATTGCTAGCATTCATATGTGGCATAAACATTTCTAGAAAATTTATTTCCCTAAAATCCTTCTATTAACACTGTACATTGCTCTGGAGACCTTGTAGAATCACCATCATCTTCATCAACACCATCAAGTAAAAGTGAATGGAGCAATACTAAAAAAGCCTTCAATTAATTATAATTTACAATTATGCACAGAGATAGCCAATAGTATCTGCATCTAAATATTATAAAACAAATACTTGATATTTGCATATCAAATATACAAAATGCAACTAATAAAATCTGCTTATTGTAAAGTTAAAAAAATAAAATAAAAAGCAGAAAAAAAATAAAATCTACTTAAACTTTAATTGACTTTTCTAGTTCAATTTTGAAAAAAATCATGTTTATATCACCCTTTGGATGAATAGCATTTGTAACCAAATTAAACAGAATTGCACCATTCCATTTATTTATAGCTAAATATATATGCTGAATATTTAACAAAAAAGCTTCTCCTTGGAAATAAAAGCCAGTCTTTTTTTTTCCCCATTTTTCCTTTAAAAGGATTTAAAACCAATAGCTAACAAGTTTCCACTCCAAATGGAAGTTCCATTAAGTGCCATAAACAGAATTGATGGTAATATGATCAGATACATATTTCTTAGGTTTTAGTAAGTTCAATGCAAAAATCATCCTTTAATGGACCTTCAAAAAATGGTGACCCTCTAGGCCTATATGAAGTGTCATCTTTTGGAACAGTAAATATTGTTTGTTTGTTTGTTAAATTTTATTTTATTTTGAAACTTTACAATATTGTATTGGTTTTGCCAAATATCGAAATGAATCCACCACAGGTATACATGTGTTCCCCATCCTGAACCCTCCTCCCTCCTCCCTCCCCATACCATCCCTCTGGGTCATCCCAGTGCACCAGCCCCAAGCATCCAGTATTGTGCATTGAACCTGGACTGGCAACTCGTTTCATATATGATATTATACGTATTTCAATGCCATTCTCCCAAATCATCCAACCCTCTCCCTCTCCCACAGAGTCCAAAAGACTGTTCTATACATCAGTGTCTCTTTTGCTGTCTCGTATACAGGGTTAAAGAGACACGTGTACCCCAATGTTCATCGCAGCACTGTTTATAATAGCCAGGACATGGAAGCAACCTAGATGTCCATCAGCAGATGAGTGGATAAGAAAGCTATGGTACATATACACAATGGAGTATTACTCAGCCATTAAAAAGAATACATTTGAATCAGTTCTAATGAGGTGGGTGAAACTGGAACCTATTATACAGAGTGAAGTAAGCCAGAAAGAAAAACACCAATACAGTATACTAATGCATATATATGGAATTTAGAAAGATGGTAACAATATTGTTTGTTGTTGTTCAGTTGCTAAGTTGTGTCTGACTCTTTGTGACCCCATGGACTGCAATATGCCAGGCTTCCCAGTCCTTCATCATCTCCTGGAGTTTGCTTAAACTCATGTCCATTGAGTCGATGATGCCATCCAACCATCTCATCCTGTCAGCCCCTTCTCCTGCCCTCAACCTTTCCTAGCATCAGGGTATTTTCCAGTGAGTCGGCTCTTCCCATCAGGTGGCCAAAGTGTTGGAGCTTCAACTTGAGCATCAGTCCTTCCAATGAATGTTTAGTGTTGATTTTCTTCAGGATTGACTAATTTGATTTCTTTGCTGTCCAAAAGACTCTCAACAGTCTACTCCAGCACCACAGCTCAAAAGCATCATTTCCATCCCTCTGGGTCGTCCCAGTGCACCAGCCCCAAGCATCCAGTATCGTGCATCAAACCTGGACTGGCAACTCATTTCATACATGATATTGGATGGGGAGGGAGGAGGGAGGAGGGTTCAGGATGGGGAACACATGTATACCTGTGGCGGATTCATTTTGATATTTGGCAAATCTAATACAGTTATGTAAAGTTTAAAAAAAAAAAGTCAACTGAGATAAAGATAAAATCCTCCAAATATATTCAGGTAAAAGAATGGGGTATTTTGATGTGGTTCCTTGTGGATAAGATTTGATATTGAACTGCATATTCCTAGCACCTAGGAGATCACCTGTCAATGTGCTAGAGAGGTTCATTCATTCAACATTTATTTGTGTGTGTGTTTACTGAGGGGTTGTGTTGGCATTAAGAAAAGACGTAGATAATGGGATGGAAAGAGGAGAAAGTGCCAAGGTAGCTTAAAATAGAGTCTTAATTTAGGTCGGCACAGAATAGTGGGTGGAGCTCCCTGTTTTACACAGCAAATCTTCACTAGCTATCTATTTTACATATGGTAATGTATATGTTTCCATGCAATTCTCTCAATTCACCCCACTCTCTCCTTCCACTGTCCACAGGCCTGTTGTCTACGTCTGTCTCCACTGCTGCCCTGCAAGTAGGTTCATTAGTACCATCTTTCTAGATTCCATACACATGTGTTAATAAACAATATTTGTCTTTCTCTTTCTGACCTACTTCACTTTGCATAGTCAGCTCTAGGCTCAACCAAACTCAATAGGATTGACTTGGAATGCAGCTGGGTAGGATGGGGAGGAATATGAGAGGGGGGTTCAGGAGGGAGGGAGTATATGTATTCCTGTGGTTGATTTGTGTTGACATGTGGCAGAAGCCAGCACAATTTTGTAGAGCAACTGTCCTCCAATAACTGTATTTTATTCTATACTTCTCGATATTGTACAATAATCTTTGATAATTATTACTCAAGAACAGTTATGTTTTATGAGTATTGTTCAATTCTCATCAGCAATAGAATGATATTCAGACGTGTTCTTTCTATAAAACTTTTTTAGTAATAAAGGGATAGAGTCTCGATTTAAAAGGAGAAGAAAATGATTTTATTCCCTACTTTGGTGGAAAGCCACTGTGAGCCTCTGACCCTGTGTAGTCTGAATAACCATTGAATAATTAAATTTAAGCATATTCATTGACATTATTTCTATTCATGATATTGAAATCAGATAATTGTTTACATAATAAAATATTCAAATACATTAAAAAAAAAACAAAAACAAAACAAAAACAAAAGCATCATTTCTTTGGCACTGCAGCCTTCCTTATGGTCCAGCTCTCACATTCATACATGACTACTGGAAAATAAATAAATAAATATTCTTGGGGGCTAAGAAATCTGAGGCAAAGTCCTGGATTTTCTATTGTCTTTTCAGGATTAGTCTCACAAATTGATGAAAGTGCTGTTGAAGGTATGTCTGGAAAATCAGAGTTGTTCCATATTGGGTCCAACTGTAACAGATGGCTCTTTTATTATTGGTTGCAGTATGTGTGATTCTCTTCAGGTTTTTGGACACAAAGAGTATGGGGGATCTGGTCTCACTATGCAACCCCTTTGAGAAGAAGCCCATTTGGCCCCTTTGTTTGCTGACATTGACTTCCTCTCCCACACAATCTGAAATCATCATCACCTCCAGTAATATTACTCCACCTGCCAAAAGATAATAGCAGGTTTCTGCCAAAGGTCTCCTTCTTAAGAGTCTCTATGGCATAGGACTGAGAGAAGTGCACACCTTGTCAGTCTCTTGATAACACTGTCATTCACATCTTTCTTTGGATACCACCACCACTGTTAGGTTGGAGCTCTGCTAAGCTCCTGTTTAGGCTCTGTAGGCAAAAATTGCATGAATTCTATTCTAATACTAATGAATTTGCTATGGAGCAAGATCTCATGGTCACTGTATTTCTCCATGCACGTAAAGTTGAATACAAGTATAGGTGATATGAAGGAGGCAGATAAAATATTTCTGAGGAATCTGAGCTCTGCAGCCACAGTGGATGTGCTCAAAGCTCTCTGAGCTAATCAAGGCTTGAATTTTGCTTTTTGTCATATGCCTTGTCTCCCCACAGGAGCAACGTTTTGTTGACTGCTTCTCTTTAGTATAGCGTGTACTTTCCATTATATTTCAGCTTTATATTTGGCTTGTCAGTGAAAACCACTGAGTGAATATAGTGTTCCTCCGGAATGAATCAAGTATGGCTTATCTGCTTAGTATCAAAGCCTTTCCACATTTTTTGAAAACAAAGTCTTCAAAATTATCTTAATGGCTGTATGTGTGTATGTTTATGTGAGTACACATGTGTATATTCATCAGTATATTCTGGGTGATCCATACCGAAATGCTTTTTTTATTTGTTTGTTTGCCTTGTCTTAAGCAAGATCCATTAAGGGAAAAAGGAAGCTAAAATTGTGTATAAATGAAGCTATTTCTGTTTATGAGCTTATTCATTTATGTAGCAGTATGAATGCACTGCTGACTCAGAAGCTTTCATGCTTAAATGATCTTACAGAAAGATTTACAGTTTAATTCTAATAGTATTAGCTGCCACATTCATTGACTTTTAAAACAGCACACTAAAACTCACAATTTACGTAATATTACATTTTGCAGAGAAAATGTTTATATATTACAAATATAAGCTATATATGTATACATACATAAAATATAATAATTTATATATAAATAGATATGTATGTATATGTGTATACATGTGCATGAGTGCTAAGTCACTTCAGTCATTTCTGACTCTTTGAGACCCTTATGGACTGTAGCCCACCAGGCTCCTTTGTCCATGGGATTTTCCAGGCAAGAATACTGGAGTGGGTTGTCATGCCCTCCTCCAGGGGATCTTCCCGACCCAGGGATCAAACCCATGTTTGTTAATGGCAGGTGGATTCTTTACCACTAGTGCCACCTGGGAAGTCCTGTGTGTATATATATATATAAATATATATGTACAACATGTATGTTTGTACCTGTATTTTATGTATATATGTAAGAATTAAGAATTTGATGGATGTCAGGGAGAAAATCAAATACTTTCAAAATGATTTTTTATTCCTACTTTTCACATTGGCCAATGAAACAAGACAGAATATAATTCAGAAATTATATGTATATAAAATTTTATTCAGTAGGCTAACTGTATGTATTATTTACAATATATCCTTATTATCTTCAATAATCCAAGAATAAAGTGGGAAGAGTCCCTTCTTTTGTTCCCTTTTGCTCTAACCCTTTTCTCTTCTGTCTCCTGCTGCATTTTTAAAGTTTTTTCCACAAAAATAGGTCTTATTTTTCTCAACTTCAAATTCTCCTGTTTTAACTCTCTAAATATACTGATTTCATTATCCTCAATCAAAATCTCCTTCCATTCTTGCACTAAATCAGCTCTTTTTTATTCTCTCATTATAGAACTTGGTGAAGGTCTGAAGTACTTTCACTAACCTCGCTTCACTCACTGCCTTCTGGTTTCTGATGCCCTCAATTGCTTTTTCTAAGGTCATCTATAATTTTTCACTTAAAGCAACTGGGCCTAATAATCTAAAAGCTTATGGACTATGCTTATTATTGATGTCATTTATTTTTCCAAGCAACTAAATTCAGAAAAGAGCATGTAGAAATTAAGTTTTCCATGTACTGGTGCTATAAAGATAAAAGATAAAATCTCAAGGAACATATAGTCAATGAGGATGATGGACATCACCATAAAATGTAAGGTGACAGCTCATAATGGTTTATTTTCTTCATGGAGATGTGAATACTCAGTATATGCTGATCAAGAATGTGTATTTCAGATGGCTAACAAACACATGAAAAGATGCTCAACATCACTCATTATCAGAGAAATGCAAATCAAAACCACAATCAGGTACCATTTCACGCCAGTCAGAATGACTGCAATCCAAAAGTCTACAAGCAATAAATGCTGGAGAGGGTGTGGAGAAAAGGGAACCCTCTTACACTGTTGGTGGGAATGCAAACTAGTACAGCTACTATGGAAAACAGTGTGGAGATTCCTTAAAAAACTGGAAATAGAACTGCCTTATGATCCAGCAATCCCACTGCTGGGCATACACACTGAGGAAACCAGAATTGGAAGAGACACGTGTACCCAATGTTCATCGCAGCACTGTTTATAATAGCCAGGACATGGAAGCAACCTAGATGCCCATCAGCAGATGAATGGATAAGAAAGCTATGGTACATATACACAATGGAGTATTACTCAGCCATTAAAAAGAATACATTTGAATCAGTTCTAATGAGGTGGATGAAACTGGAGCCTATTATACAGAGTGAAGTAAGCCAGAAAGAAAAACACCAATACAGTAGACTAACACATATATATGGAATTTAGAAAGATGGTAACAATAATCCTGTATACAAGACAGCAAAAGAGACACTGATGTATAGAACAGTCTTTTGGACTCTGTGGGAGAGGGAGAGGGTGGGATGATTTGGGAGAACGGCATTGAAATACGTATAATATCATATATGAAACGAGTTGCCAGTCCAGGTTCCATGCACAATACTGGATGCTTGGGGCTGGTGCACTGGGATGATCCAGAGGGATGGTATGGGGAGGGAGGAGGGAGGAGGGTTCAGGATGGGGAACATATGTATACCTGTGGCAGATTCATTTCGATATTTGGCAAAACCAATACAATATTGTAAAGGTTAAAAGTAAAATAAAAAAAAAAGAATGTGTATTTATCTAGAAACATGTAGCATTTTCTAATTTAAAAAATTTCATGATTTATCAGAACTTAATTAAAGGATTTGTATTTAGAGAATAATAGAAGGCAATGGCACCCCACTCCAGTACTCTTGCCTGGAAAATCCCATGGATGGAGAAGTCTGGTGGGCTGCAGTCCATGGGGTCACTAAGGGTCGGACACGACTGAGTGACTTCCCTTTCACTTTTCACTTTCATGCATTGGAGAAGGAAATGGCAACCCACTCCAGTGTTCTTGCCTGGAGAATCCCAAGGATGGTGGAGCCTGGTGGGCTGCCATCTCTGGGGTCGCACAGAGTCGAACACGACTGAGCGACGCAGCAGCAGCAGTGCTTACAAAAATCTTTGATTTCTCAAAGGTAAATCATGAATTTTCAATTCAGTAATAGTATTTAACATCAGCAAATAAAGAATATAGCACTTCTGAAAAATTAAGGAACGAGGTTTAATTCCCCAAATATCTGCTTCTACATGTTAAAGAAATGGCTTAGTCATACCTTCTAGAATTCTCTTGTAATTTGTAAAAAACTTGATTATTATTTTTATACCATTTAAATACATATATAGTCTAGGATTTTTAGTGTTTAATATATATGTGTTTATGTATAGATATAGATAAATAATAAATAGATGATAGAGAAGACATAGTCTCTTCAGTAAAGTATACTTTTTTATGAAGTAAGTTGATCACTCATTTTCAAATAATTTCTTATGACCCATGTTAGATTGAACCCTGGATGTTTCAGGGTGGGAACTCATAAACACACAGAGAAAGGATAATCTAGAATGCTTAAGAAGATAGTTAAATAATGTTGTGCCTAAAAACTGAGTTCAGATGGAAACCTCCTTAAAGAACAGGATTTTCCTCAATATATACCCTTGCACAACAGGAGACAAGCCCATGAAGCACTAAGTACTGCTGGGGCTGTGCCCCCAACTAAATTATGTAGCCATAAGCAATTTCTAAGGGTTTCTCAGATGGTTCAGTGGTAAAGAATCTCCCTGCCAGTGCAGGAGACATGTGTTTGATCCCAGGATTGAGAAGGTGCCCTGGAGAGGGAAATGGCAATACTCCAGTATTCTTGCCTGGGAAATTCCACAGACAGATAAGCCTTGATGCTTTTGATCCGTGGTGCTGCAGAAGACTCTTGAGAGTTCCTTGGACAGCAACAAGATCAAACCAGTCAAACCTAAAGGAAATCAATTCAGCTCAGTTCAGTCACTCAGTCGTGTCTGACTCTTTGCAACCCCATGAACTGCAGCACGCCAAGCTTCCCCGTCCATCACCAACTCCTGGAGTTTACTCAAACTCATGTCCATTGAGTCAATGATGCCATCTAACCATCTCATCCTCTGTCATCCCCTTCTCCTCCTGCCTTGAATCTTTCCCAGCATCAGGGTCCTTTCAGATAAGTCAGTTCTTCACAACAGGTGGCCAAAGTATTGGAGTTTCAGCTTCAGCATCAGTCCTTCCAATGAATATTCAGGACTGACTTCCTTTAGGATGGACTGGTTGGATCTCCTTGAAACCCTGAATATTCCTTTCCTGATGCTGGGAAAGACTGAGGGCAGAAGAGAAGAGGGTGACAGAGGATGAGATGGTTGGATGGTATCATCAACTCAATGGACATGAGTTTGAGCAAACTCCAGGAGGTAGTGAAGGAAGGGACTGGCATGCTGCAGTCCATGGGGCTGCAAAAAGTCAGACATGACTGAATGACTGAACAACAAAAAACAGTTTCTTCTTATAATTTACCAAGAATTTTGTCAGTGTTTTGGTTTCCAAAGATACAACCCAATGATTCAGCAAACAGACATTTTTTACATGTCTAGATATCCTTCTTCAGAAATGCTGAAGAAGCTGAAGTTGAACAGTTCTATGAAGACCTACAAGACCTTATAGAACTAAAGCCCAAAAAAGATATCCTTTTCATTATAGGGGACTGGAATGCAAAAATAGGAAGTCAATAGATACCTGGAGTAACAGGAAAACTTGGCCTTGGAGTATAAAACAAAGCAGGTCAAAGGCTAACAGAATTTTGCCAAAGAAACGCCCTGGTCATAGCAAACATCCTCTTCCAACAACACAAGAGGATTCTACACATGGACATCACCAGATGGTCAATACTGAAATCAGACTGATTATATTCTTTGCAGCCAAAGATGGAGAAGATACAGTCGGCAAAACAAGACCGGTTGCAGTCTGTGGCTCAGATCATGAACACCTTATTGCCAAATTCAGACTGAAATTGAAGAAAGCATGGAAAACCACCAGACCATTCAGATATGACCTAAATCAAATCCCTTACAATTATACAGTGGAAGTGAGAAATAGATTCAAAGGCTTAGAGCTGATAGAAAGGATGCCTGAAGAATGATGGAAGGAGGTTCATGACATTGTACAGGAGACAGAGATCAAGACCATCCCTAAGAAAAAGGAATTCAAAAAAGCAAAATGGTTGTCTGAGGAGGCCTTACAAATAGCTGAGAAAAGAAGAGAAGTTAAAGGCAAAGTAGAAAAGGAAAGATATACCCATTTGAATGCAGAGTTCCAAAAAATAGCAAGGAGAGATAAGAAAGCCTTCCTCAGAGATCAATGCAATGAAACGGAGGAAAACAGCAGAATGGGAAAGACTAGGGATCTCCTCGAGAAAATCAGAGATAAGGGAACATTTCATGCAAAGATGGACACAATTAAGGACAGAAATGGTATGGACCTAACAGAAGCAAAAGATATTAAGAAGAGGTGAGGTGACAGGAATGCACAGAAGAAATATACAAAAAAAAGATCTTCATGACCCAGATAATCACGATGGTGTGATCACTGACCTAGAGCCAGACATCCTGGAATGTGAAGTCAAGTGGGCCTTAGGAAGCATCACTACAAACAAAGCTAGTGGAGGTGATGGAATTCCAGTTGAGCTATTCCAAATCCTGAAAGTTGATGCTGTGAAAGTGCTGCACTCAATATGCCAGCAAATTTGGAAAACTCAGCAGTGGCCACAGGACTAGAAAAGCTCAGTTTTCATTCCAATCCCAAAGAAAGGAAAGACTGAAGAATGTTCACTACTGCACAATTGCACTCATCTCACATGCTAGCAAAGTAATGCTCAAAATTCTCCAAGCTAAGTTCTAACAGTACAAGTACTATGAACTTCCAGATGTTCAAGCTGGATTTAGGAAAGACAGAGGAACCAGAGATCAAATTGCCAACATCCATTGGATCATCAACAAAGAAAAAGAGTTCCAGAAAAACATCTATTTCTGTTTTTTGACTATGCCAAAATCTTTGTGTGGATCACAACAAACTATGGAAAATTCTTCAAGAGATGGGAATACCATATTACCTGACCTGTCTCTTGAGAAATCTGTGTGGAGGTCAGGAAGCAACAGTTAGAACTGGACATTGAACAACAAACTGGCTCCAAATCTGGAAAGGAGTACATCAAGGCTGTATATTGTCACCCTGCTCATTTAACTTCTATGCAGAGTACATCATGCAAAATGCCAGGCTGGATGAAGCACAAGCTGGAATCAAGATTGCAGGGAGAAATATCAATAACCTCAAATATGCAGATGACACCACCCTTATAGCAGAAAGTGAAGAATTAAAGTGCCTCTTGATGAAGGTGAAAGAGGAGAGTGACAAAGTTGGCTTAAAACTCAACATTTAGAAAATTAAGATCATGGCATCCAGCCCCATCACTTCGTGGCGAATAGATGGGGAAATAATGGAAACAGTAAGAGACTTTATTTTCAGATCAGATCAGTCGCTCAGTCGTGTCCGACTCTTTGCGACCCCATGAATAGCAGCATGCCAGGCCTCCCTGTCCATCACCAACTCCTGGAGTTCACTCAGGCTCACATCCATCGAGTCAGTGATGCCATCCAGCCATCTCATCCTCTGTCATCCCCTTCTCCTCCTGCCCCAATCCCTCCCAGCATCAGGGTCTTTTCCAATGAGTCAACTCTTCTCATGAGGTGGCCAAAGTACTGGAGTTTCAGCTTTAGCATCATGCCTTCCAAAGAAAGCCCAGGGCTGATCTCCTTCAGAATGGACTGGTTGGATCTCCTTGCAGTCCAAGGGACTCTCAAGAGTCTTCTCCAACACCACAGTTCAAAAGCATCAGTTCTTTGGTGCTCAGCCTTCTTCACAGTCCAACTCTCACATCCATACATGACCACAGGAAAAACCATAGCCTTGACTAGACGAACTTTGGAGGGCTCCAAAATCACTGCAGATTATGACTGCGGTGAAATTAAATTTCACTGAAATTAAATTCCACATGAAATTAAAAGACACTTGTTCCTTGGAAGAAAAGCTATGACCAACCTAGAAAACATGTTAAAAAGCAGAGACATTACTTTGCCAACAAAAGTCCATCTAGTCAAAGCTATAGTTTTTCCAGTAGTCATGTACGGATATGAGTGTTGGACTATAAAGATAGCTGAGTGCTGAACAATTGATGCTTTTAAACTGTGGTGTTGGAGAAGACTCTTGAGAGTCCCTTGGGCTGCCAGGAGATCCAGCCAGTCAATCCTAAAGAAGTCAGTGCTGAATATTCATTGGAAGGACTGATGCTGAAGCTGAAACTCCAATACTTTGGCCACCTGATGCGAAGAAGTGACTCATTTGGAAGACCCTGATGCGGGGAAAGATTGAAGGCGGGAGGAGAAGGGGATGACAGAAGATGAGATGGTTGGATGGCATAACCAACTCGATGGACATGAGTTTGAGTAAGCTCCAGGAGTTGGTGATGGACAGGGAAGCCTGGCATGCTTCAGTCCATGGGATTTCAAAGAGTTGGACATGACTGAGGGACTGAACAGAACTGAAATCCAGAACCACAGTCTTTGAAAAAAATCTGGTTTAGGAACTCTGGTTCATGTTGGGTAGTGACTAATATTATTTACTTATACCTTCCTTCTTGAAAAAAAATTATTTCATAGAGAGGAGTAGAATCAGAAACTATATTATCACACATAGTAGGTAAAAACAGTAAATAAGCATGGTTATAATTATCATGAAATCAATAGAACAGAAGGAAGCAAAATTCTGGTTTCTAAAGAATGAATCCAATGTCTAGTATTTCTTTTAGATCACAAGAGTAGTAATAGTAATTGGAATAGTTTCAACTGTTGTTTCATATCTCCAAAGCTGCAAAACATATCTTATGAGATATGAGTCTTCTCATATCTGAGTCTTCCCAGTTTCTTGTGTTCAGATTACAAATGCCAAATCATTTACCTGGCCGTGTCCTGTTCCTTATAACCTGAAAATCCTTAATGTGGCATTTATGAATTATTAAGAACTAAGTGAATGCTCTACTTAATATCACACATTCAAAACAGTAAATGAAACTTAAACCATATTATTAACATTCAGCTTTTTGCTTTTTCTAGTATTTTTTCATCAGCAATGATTGTACTTTTGCCAAATAATATGAACAACATTATGTGCTATTGGGTACAGATCTGGGCTTCTTTATGTATGTTGATAATGTAAAAATGTATTACAAAGAAAATTAACCAGAAAGATTGTTATAATATATGTATTTTTGAAAAGTTATAATTTAAATGAATGCATTTGCACTTATTCTATGTATTTATTATAAGTCTAAATAAATTAAAGAGGTAAATATATGATTTTCAATAGGTGGAATCTAAGTAATTGGAGATTAAATATTTTGGCAAAACATTTTGTATATTTAAAATTTTATGTTATATGAACTAATCAGCAGAAGCAAATTTACAATATGTAATTTTATTTGAGGGTAGCTTATGAGGTTTTAGTCATAAAACTTGTTCCACAGCCCACAAAGGTTATTAAGTTTATGAATATAAAAGGAAAGCCTTTTTCTGAATCATTTCTTTATATTGATGTTCCATTTGGTAGTAGAGATTGCAGTTGGTAACTTATGTTGTCTAGAAGAGTGCCTTAGTCATGTTAATGTCTAATAAATATGGATTGCATTCTTTTGAATGGTTTTAAACTGTCTCCCAATTTCCCCTTATGACATGCTCCTACACCCACCATTAGTCTTTGCCAACATCCTTTAGTCAAAAAATGTATCTTTCAATTTGCTAAGGCACACACTGGTAGACTTGTGCGTTCAACACCTAATGACATCCCAGGGATTTGAGGCTATCTGTATAGTAAGATCAGAAATTCAAATTAAAATGAAAAAATTCACTCATTTCTGAGATATAGTTGATTTCAAAGAGCCAAAATACAGATACACATTTCCTGTGTTAAAGTTTGACTACAGCTCTAATATAAGGTATCCTACATCATTATTTTCAATTAATTGAATTTTATTATTACCCTGGATCAGGAGTGTGATCACTTTATTGCTCCTAGATAGAACTGATGTTTTCAGCACATAAAATGGTGGAAACTTTCTAATTTTCAATATTCTGTGCATTTCAAAGCCAATCACATCTCTGTTATATGCATGCTATATTAAGAAAGAGAACAAAACAAAAAATATATCAATGTGAGAAATAGTCTGACATTTTCATTATAAGCTAAAAACTTTAATAAGAAAATTAGAATACATAAACATGTAGGAAATTGAGGAAAAGATGATCAACTTGTTTTTAGGATTCTTGGAGATTTGTATTATAATATTTCTAAATTCTAGGTCCTAGAAATACAGTCTAGTTTGTATGGTTATGCTATTATGATGGTCCTTGACTACTTAACTCTTTGTAGTTCCCTTTTTCTAACTCATGTGGTTGATGGCTCTTCATTTGTTCAAAATAATGTTTCCATATTAAAAAGATTTTTCTAGGGAAAATTACTTCCATGTCAATACAATTCAACAGCAATGCCCTAACAAAAATAGAAGTAATACCCACAGTACATTCTCACAGCTGAGAGTTATATGTTCCCAGCTATTCTGTTGGGAATTCAGCCAATTGTTATGGGGAAGTTAAAATTTGAAATAAAAAGGAAAAATACTATTTAGATTATGAACCATTTATTATCTTTTATATTGAAATCATATTTATTGAAAAACTGGCAAAAAAATCCTTTAGGACAATCAGTATACTTCTTCTGATAATTTATCAGCTCTCAAGTGTGTAAATTTCTCTCCAATGACAAAATCCTGGGCTTTCTATCGTAACTAATCAAAGCTTGCACTTCTCTTTCGTGAAACTGTATGTTCAGTGTCGTTTTACGAGAAAAATAAAAATTCCCCATAGATGCAAGGTTCAGTTCAGTTCAGTCGCTCAGTCATGTCTGACTCTTTGCAACCCCATGAACCACAGCACGCCAGGCCTCCCTGTCCATCACCAACTCCCGGAGTCGACCCAAACCCACGTCCATTGAGGTGGTAATGCCATCCAACCATCTTATCCTCTGTTGTCCCCTTCTCCTCTTGCTCTCATCTTTCCCAGCATCAGGGTCTTTTCAAATGAGTAAGCTCTTCCCATCAGCTGGCCAAAGTACTGGAATTTCAGCTTCAGCATCAGTCCTTCCAATGAACACCCAGGACTGATCTTCTTTAGGATGGATTGGTTGGATTTCTTTGCAGTTCAAGGGACTCTCAAGAGTCTTCTCCAACACCACAGTTCAAAAGCATCAATTCTTCGGTGCTCAGCTTTCTTCACAGTCCAACTCTCACATCCATACATGACCACTGGAAAAACCATAGCCTTGACTAGACGGACCTTTGTTGGCAAAGTAATGTCTCTGCTTTTTAATATGCTGTCTAGGTTGGTCATAACTTTCCTTCCAAGGAGTAAGCGTCTTTTAATTTCATCGCTGCAATCACTATCTGCAGTGACTTTGGAGCCCCCAAAAAATAAAGTTTGACACTGTTTCCACTTATTCCCCATCTATTTCCCATGAAGTGATGGGATGCCATGATCTTAGTTTTCTGAATGTTGAGTTTTAAGCCAACTTTTTCACTCTCCTCTTTCACTTTCATCAAGAGGCTTTTGAGTTCCTCTTCACTTTCTGCCATAAGGGTGGTGTCATCTGCATATCTGAGGTTATTGATTTTTCTCCCAGCAATCTTGATTCCAGCTTGTGCTTCTTCCAGCCCAGCATTTCTCATGATGTACTCTGCATATAAGTTAAATAAACAGGGTGACAATATACAGCCTTGACATACTCCTTTTCCTATTTGGAACCAGTCTGTTGCTCCATGTCCAGTTCTAACTGTTCCTTCCTGACTGGCATACCGGTTTCTCAAGAGGCAGGTCAGGTGGTCTGGTATTCCCATTTCTTTCAGTATTTTCCACAGTTATTGTGATCCACAAAGTCAAAAGCTTTGGCATAGTCAATAAAGCAGAAATAGATGTTTTTCTGGAACTCTCTTGCTTTTTCCATGATCCAGTGGATGTTGGCAATTTGATCTCTGGTTCCTCTGCCTTTTCTCAAACCAGCTTGAAAATCTGGAAGTTCATGGTTCATGCATTGCTGAAGCCTGCCTTGGAGTATTTTAAGCATCACTTTACTAGCGTCTGCTGCTGCTGCTGCTGCTGCTGCTAAGTCACTTCAGTCGTGTCCGACTCTGTGCGACCCCATAGACGGCACCCTACCAGGCTCCCCCATCCCTGGGATTCTCCAGGCAAGAACACTGGAGTGGGTTGCCATTTCCTTCTCCAATGCATGAAAGTGAAAAGTGAAAGTGAAGTCGCTCAGTTGTGTCCGACTCCTAGCAACCCCATGGGCTGCAAGCCTACCAGGCTTCTCTGCCTATGGGACTTTCCAGGCAAGAGTACTGGAGTGGGCTGCCATTGCCTTCTCTGACTAACATGTGAGATGAGTGCAATTGTGCAGTAGTTTGTGCATTCTTTGGCATTGCCTTTCTTTGGGATTGGAATGAAAACTGAGCTTTTCTAGTCCTGCGGCCACTGCTGAGTTTTCCAAATTTGCTGGCATATTGAGTGCAGCACTTTCACAGCATCATCTTTCAGGATTTGAAATAGCTCAACTGGAATTCCATCACCTCCACTAGCTTTGTTTGTAGTGATGCTTCCTAAGGCCCATTTGACTTCACATTCCAGGATGTCTGGCTCTAGGTCAGTGATCACACCATTGTGATTATCTGGGTCGCGAAGATCTTTTTTGTACAGTTCTTCTGTGTATTCTTGCCACCTCTTCTTAGTATCTTCTGTTTCTTTTAGGTCCCTATCATTTCTGTCCTTTACTGAGCTCATCTTTGCATAAAATGTTCCCTTGGTATCTCTAACTTTCTTGAAGAGATCTCTAGTCTTTCCCATTCTATTGTTTTCCTCTATTTCTTTGCATTGATGGCTGAGGAAGGCTTCTTTATCTCTCTGTGCTATTCTTTGGAACTCTGCATTCAAATGGGTATATCTTTCCTTTTTCCTTTGCTTTTCGCTTGAATGATATTTATTGTGTAGAAGCAAAGAAGTCCAGGGAAAAACAAATGTACATAACAGAGACCCAAAGGGTGGTTGGCATGTTTGAAATGATGTAAGACATCCTGAAGTAAGACAGATAATGTCATTAATTCAGATTATGCTTTTCTTAAGTTAATCAGCTTAATAGATCAAAAATTAAAAATGGCATTCTCTTTTGCCCGATGAGAAGATATTTATTATATTGAAAATCATTAAAAATGTAGAACAATAAAATCAAATTTTTATACAAGTAGATACTAAATATTATTCCTGTGATTTGCAAAAGTTACTGAGATTTCCGAGCCCTTGTTTATTCATCTTTAAAGCAGAGGTGTAATACTTACTTCACTGGGTTTTTGTTAGGACTATTAGAATAACATATGTGTGATGCTTATCCCCATGTTTAACATCTAGTAGGCCCTTCAAAAATCTTGTTTCTATTTCCTTTTTCTTCCTATATTTGTGTGACACCTTGGGGAAAAATTTCAGTTCGCACCTTTCAATCAGTTGATTGAAACATGTTTCCAAGTGTGATTTTGTCTGGAGTGTTACTTGATTCTAACCATTAACTCTGTTAGGAAAATCATCATTTCCCTTCCTGTTTGTTAATAGTAGAACATGCAATTTCTTTCATCAGTTTTTCAGTCACATTTTTATATTTCAAAATGATAATTCTGCACTTGAGATTTGAATTAAACACCTTAAGAGTTCTTATGCAACCGTTTTAAAATGAAAAGTATGACATTAAAACTCTTTTAAGAAATTGCTACATACAAAATCCTTGGCAGGAAAATATACCAGAAAGCATTTCTGACTTGCCAGCTTCAAAAAGTCATAAAAATATCTTTGAAGTGGAAATGAGAAGGGTATTCAGCAAAGGAAATAGACAAAGACAGGAAAACTGGAGAAATAGGAAAGAGAAAAATAGGTTAATAATATATTTAAAAATTATATTTTGCAATTATATTTTTAAAGATCTGAAGGTATAATTTATATATCTGAAAATGGGATGGAAATTAAATTTTAGAGCTAGATACAGCATATAGCTCAATTAGAAGAAAATGAATTGCAAGATTTAAATTGATGACATCAAATGGAAACAAAGGTTAGTATGATACTTTACAAACATTTCCCCTATGACTGTGGTCTGAGTCTTAAGGAACAAAATTAGTCATATGAGTATACATTCATACTTAAGCTACAAAGGCCCATTTAGAGTTTTTAATAGAAAAAAGCATAAAATAGTGACCATTCTAAATATTTTACTGCTCATTAAACTATAAGTGAAGATGCAAATTGCTTTTTTATATAGTACAAATGCTATTTGTTGTTGTTTGCTATGTTGTGTCCGACTCTTGAGACCCCATGGACTGTGTCCTCCAGGCTCCTCTGTCTATAAGATTTCCCAGGCAAGAATACTGGAGTGGGTTGCCATTTCCTTCTCCAGGGGACCTTCCTGACCCAGGGATCGAACCTGCACCTCCTACCTTGGCAGGAGGGTTATTTAGCACTGAGCCATCTGGTTAGCCCAGAAATGCTATTACTCATAGCAAAATAACCATTGAACCTTAAGAAAGACATATTAAGTTGAAATTTTGTCTCCTTTTGCCCACTGTATGCTTTCAATGCTGCCTGACATTAGAATTACCTGAAACACATGGAAAAATGTAAATGTTTGCAATGAGCCCTGAGTTACTAGATTAATATGTGCAGATCCCAGGTGAGTCTGAGTTTGAAGAATCTCTTGAGTTAGAAGGCTACAAAAGTAATCCTGCCTTCCTTCACATTGTACAACAGGGATTTCAATAAAAAGGATGTATCAGCCTCAGAGTTCATAAACCCTGAATCTGTCTCTGAGTGAAAGGCATTCACTGAATAAAGTATCTCATTTATGAGATGTTATATTGCTGCCTATTTGTAAGAAAGGATACATCAATCTGAGAACAAATTCATGCTCAGCAGCTTAACACTAGTGATCCTACATCAAATACAGCATGGGCGCAGTAGATCCAACTACCCACGGACCCCTTGATATTTCTAAGGTGTGTAACCAGCAGAGCTCTTTCTCCTCAGATTATAGAACTTTGATGTTGTCAGAATCTCCTGAGCGCATGACTTTGTGGATCAATAGTGCACTCAATGCAAATAAAAAGAAAACAAGTGAGGTTTTTGAGGGAAAGCAATTGTTTCACAGAGACTTATTTTCTCTCAGAAGAAGCAAAACACACTTATAATGGAATAGCATGGGGTCTTTATATTGCTTATCTTATAATAACAAAATAAAATCAGTAACCAATTAGGAAAGAATAACTTGTGCCATATTCTTCATTCCATTTTAACTATTGAAATATAGAACAGAAGATAGCAGTCTATGGTATCAGAATTTCCATCAATTGTTGCCTCTTAACTACATGTTTTGGAGAAGGCAATGGCACCCCACTCCAGTACTCTTGCCTGGAAAATCCCATGGATGGAGGAGCCTGGTAGGCTGCAGTCCATGGGGTTGCTAAGAATCAGACACGACTGAGAGACTTCACTTTCACTTTTCACTTTCATGCATTGGAGAAGGAAATGGCAACCCGCTCCAATGTTCTTGCCTGGAGAATCCCAGGGATGAGGGAGCCTGGTGGGCTGCCGTCTATGGGGTCGCATAGAGTCGGACACGACTGAACTGACTTAGCAGCAACTACATGTTTATAGAATATAAGTAAAAAAGTAATTTTGAGTTCTGCTAAACAGTTCCATTTTTGTTTATTCTACAACATAAACCTTCTGTTCAAGATTAGATATTTTCTAGTAAACATTGAATAGTTAAGAGAGTGACTTGGTTCTTTCAGCAGATCAGGAAATCGGAATTCTAGGGTGAAGAGAAGAGGAGGATGGGTAAATTGGGCCATTTATGTGGGTTATGACCAACCTAGATAGCATATTCAAAAGCAGAGACATTACTTTGCCAACAAAGGTTCATCTAGTCAAGGCTGTGGTTTTTCCTGTGGTCATGTATGGATGTGAGAGTTGGACTGTGAAGAAAGCTGAGCGCTGAAGAATTGATGCTTTTGAACTGTGGTGTTGGAGAAGACTCTTGAGAGTCCCTTGGACTGCAAGGAGATCCAACCAGTCCATTCTGAAGGAGATCAGCCCTGGGATTTCTTTGGAAGAAATGATGCTAAAGCTGAAACTCCAGTACTTTGGCCACCTCATGCGAAGACTTGACTCATTGGAAAAGAGTCTGATGCTGGGAGGGATTGGGGGCAAGAGGAGAAGGGGACGACAGAGGATGAGATGGCTGGATGGCATCCCTAACTTGATGGACATGAGTCTGGGTGAACTCCGGGAGTTGGTGATGGACAGGGAGGGAGGCCTGGCGTGCTGTGATTCATGGGGTCGCAAGGAGTCGGACACGACTGAGCGACTGATCTGATCTGATGTGGGTAAGCCCATGGAAGAGCTCACACTGGACCAGGCAGAAAATAAACACACTTAGACTTCCTCCCAAGAGACAACCCAGGTGCTGTGTTAGTCATTAGCTACTTAAGATAATCAGTATGTTTCCTGTGCATTAATGTTTCATGAAGGGCCATAGCAACAGAAGAATATAGAGTGCTTGATTTCTTTACTCCATAAGAAATCTCTTGTTGTTGTTCAGCCTGTAGGTTATGTTTGACTTTGTTGTGATCCCATGGACTGTAGACCACCAGATTCCTCTGTCCGTGGAATTCTCCAGGAAAGAATGCTGAAGTGAGTTGCCATTTCCTACTCCAGGGGATCTTCCTGACCCAGGGATTGAACCTAATGTCTTATGTGTCTTCCATTGGCAGAAGGATTCTTTACCATTGTGCCACATGGGAAGCCCAAAAATACTCTTATGACTGGACTGTTAACTAGCATCAAAGCACAGAATGTCCTAAACTGCCAGCAAAATCCCCAGTCTGAATCACCCATTATATACATGATTCAATCCAGCACAATTTGCTGTAAAGCAAGTCCAATTTCTTGTTAACCTCTTATAGAGCAATGGAGGCCAAGGACATCTTTTCCCACTCTCAAGATCTAGATATTCTTATCCATACAATGTATAAGTGAACAAATGAGTGACTGAATGTGTGTGTGTGTGTATGTGTGTAAAGACAAGTCCGAAAGCACAGGCTTAAGACAAAACTCACTTGGCTTATGCATTTGAGAAGGCCCCAGAAGACTCATACTTGTCTGTCCCATTGTCTGGACATTGGGACAATGTCTGGCAATTTTTAGGATAGTTAGAGTATTCTATTAGATAATTTACTTTTTATAAACATTCTATATTGTATTACCTGGAATTTCTCCAATTTTAAGCTAAGGACAAGAATTGTTTTCATAAAGTGGCAAAAAATACCCAGTAATTAAAACTGACACCTTGATAGATGAGATGCTGCCCAAGTTCATGACTCATTATTCCCTGTCATTTGGCTTCTCCTGTGATCAAGACCTTCTGATTGCAGAGAATTTGGACAGAAAATATTAATTGTATCTAGAAAGAACCAAATTTAGTTCTTTCAAATACTTTAAAAGGTGCCTTTCAGATTTTATTCATCTGTGGTAAAATCTGTAGACTTCAGAATTTTTTAAACTGTCAGAAACTATAGCTCTCTAGTTTGTTGTTGCTTTTCTGTCACTCAGTCATGTTCAACTCTTTGCAACCCCATGGACTGCAGCATGCCAGACTTCCCTGCCTTTTAAATCTCCTGGAGTTTGATCAAACTCATGTCCATTGAGTTGGTTATGCCACCCATCCATCTCATCCTCTTTCATCCCCTTCTATTCCTATCCTCAACCTTTTCCAGCATCAGAGTCTTTTCCAATGAGCTGGCTTTTTGCATCAGATGGCCAAAGTATTGCAACTTCAGCTTCAGCATCAGTCCTTCCAATGAATATTCAGGGTTGATTTCTTTTAGGATTGACAGGTTTGATCTCCTTGCAGTCTAAGGGACTCTCAAGACTCTCAAGAGTCTTCTCCAACACCACAGTTTGAAAGCAACAATTCTTTAGTTACTACACTCTTTTTTATATTTCATTTAACTTTTGATGTTTTAGAGTCTTACACATTAAGAAGAAAACATAAACTTACAGCTTCACTTCCATAAGCAAGATAATCTTATCATATTGATATTCTTCTCTATTATTCCCTTATTATTAAGATTATTCCCTTATTATCATTACTATCTATTTCTTTAAAAGCCTCAAGCATTGACAAATATTTGACATTAATTGTAATATCAAAATTTTATTTTATTTTGTTGTGGGAGTGGATTAATAAAGATAGGCTAGATTGTGCTGTGCAAACAACCTCTGATCCCAGTGATTTATGACAATGAATCTTTATTTCTCCATCATGCTAGATCCACCACATTGGTCAGCAAAGGCTTTTTTCCAAAGGCATCTCCAAGACACGGGCTGAAAGAAACTTTCATCATCTTTAGCCATGCCATCTGGAACATGTGGTCACACCAGTTGTCATCACAAGGATAAAAGGAATTGACATCATTCAAAAGCTTTCCACTATTCCAATCTGGAAGTGAACACATAATTTCTGCTCACATGTGGATGGGGGAGAATAGTCACAGGGCACTGGGAGGAGGTGAGAAATATAGAGAAACACTTTTTGTATTTGGTGAGCAGGACTAATTTTTGCCACAGGAAGTTTGGCTCAGTGGTAGAGAATCCACCTGCCAATGCAAGAGACATGGGTTTGATCCCTGAGTAGGGAAGATCCCCATAAGATGGAAATGGCAACCCACTCCAGTATTCTTGCCTGGAAAATCCTATAGACAGAGAAGACTGGTGGGCTACAATCCAAGGGGTCACAAAAGAGCTGGACACAACTTAGTGACTGAACAACAATTTTCTAATGTCAGTGAATGAATACATGATCTTTCAGTTCAGTTCAGTTCAGTCACTCAGTCATGTCCAACTCTTTGCGACCCCATGAATCGCAGCACGCCAGACCTCCCTGTCCATCACCAACTCCTGGACTTCACTCAGACTCATGTCCATCAAGTCAGTGATGCCATCCAGCCATCTCATCCTCTGTCGTCCCCTTCTCCTCCTGCCCCCAATCCCTCCCAGCATCAGAGTCTTTTCCAATGAGTCAAGTCTTCGCATGAGGTGGCCAAAGTACTGGAGTTTCAGCTTTAGCATCATTCCTTCCAAAGAAATCCCAGGGCTGATGTCCTTCAGAATGGACTGCTTGGATCTCTTTGCAGTCCAAGGGACCCTCAAGACTCTTCTCCAACACCACAGTTCAAAAGCATCAATTCTTCAGCACTCAGTTTTATTCACAGTCCAACTCTCACATCCATACATGACCACTGGAAAAACCACAACCTTGACTAGATGGATCTTTGTTGGCAAAGTAATGTCTCTGTTTTTCTATATGCTATCTAGGTTGGTCATAACTTTTCTTCCAAGGAGTAGCATCTTTTAATTTCATGGCTACAGTCATCATCTGCAGTGCTTTTGGAGCCCCCAAAATAAGGTCACCCACTGTTTCCCCATCTATTTGCCATGAAGTGATGGGACCAGACACCATGATCTTTGTTTTCTGAATGTTGAGCTTTAAGCCAACTTGGTCACTCTCCACTTTCACTTTCATCAAGAGGCTTTTTAGTTCCTCTTCACTTTCTGCCATAAGGGTGGTGTCATCTGCATATCTGAGGTTATTGCTATTTCTCCCGGCAATCTTGATTCCAGCTTGTGTTTCTTCCAGTCCAGCGTTTCTCATGATGTACTCTGCATATAAGTTAAATAAGCAGGGTGACAATATACAGCCTTGACATAGTCCTTTTCCTATTTGGAAACAGTCTGTTGTTCCACGTCCAGTTCTAACTGTTGCTTCCTGACCTGCATTAGGTTTCTCAAGAGGTAGGTCAGGTGGTCTGGTATTCCCATCTCTTTCAGAATTTCCCACAGTTTATTGTGATCCACACAGTCAAAGGCTTTGGCATAGTCAATAAAGCAGAAATAGATGTTTTTCTGGAGCCTTAGAGCTCAAGAATATGCAGTTGTTGGTGTAAAATTAAGTCAAAATTTACAATGTAACATCTAGCCTTCCTATCTATGTGGAAACACAAAACAAAGTACCACCAGGAAGCACTCCACACCTCTTGTGAAGAACACATTTTTGGCTGTCTACTGAAGTAAGGTCAAGTATTTCATGGTAATATAAGAATTTGGAGAGGTGTGGGGGAGAAGGTTAATTTTCTATTGATGTATAGCAAATTTCTGCAAGTTTAATGGCTTAAAACAACATACATTTATTATTTAGTAGGTTTCCTTGGGTCAGGAATCTGAATTCCTTTAGCTGTTTCTCTGCTTCAGGGTCTACCTGAATTCAGTCCAGGTGTTAACCAGGGCTGCATTCTCATCTGGCCACTATTGAAAAACATCTACCTCCAGCCTTCTTCAGACGGTTGGCAGAATTCATCTCTTTGCAGCTGTAGGAATAAGATTCCCCTTTTTCCTGTCTGTTTTCCAGGAGCCGCTCTCAATTCTCTCTACAGGTCCTCAGAACACAGCAGCTTACTTTGTAATGAAATCCTTGCCAGGATTCTGAAATGCACCCTCTGTGTTACCATGTGCAAATGAAATTGTGGATAATCAGAAGAGTTCATTCTTTAAAAAAAAAAAATTTATTTATTTATTTTAATTTGAGGCTGATTCCTTTACAATATTATAGTGGTTTTTGCCATACATTGACATGACTCAACCATGGTGTACATGTGTTCCCCATCCTGAACCTCCCTCCCGCCTCCTTCCCCATCCCATCCCTCAGGGTCATCCCAGTGCACCAACCCTGAGCACCCTGTCTCATGCATCAAAACTTTGAGGACTTTAAAATAATTAAAAATCAGAAAAAAATACTCAGAGAAAGAATTTTTAAATGGCATAAAAAGGGGGAATTAATGTTAGAATCTTTCTGCCAAACTACTGGGCTATCATAGCTTGGTTATAATACTACCTAAGGCTGTAGAGTAACACAAAACTTTTCAAAATTGCCTCTAATCCATTACCTTGCAGAATTGGAATGGTTTAATTTACAGATTAAGGAAGAAAACTTCTCTGGTGGCTTACATCTGTAGCATGACTTTATTTTTACTTCTGTGTTTGTTTTAATGTTTTTAACATTCACATTGAAAAAATTTCTGACTCACAAATAAGCTGTAAAAATAGTACAAAGAATTTCTGTATAAACTTCGTTAAGATTACTCAAATATTAATATCTCATATAATCATAGTATAATTATCAGAATGAGGAAATTAGTATTTGTACAATAATATTAGCTGATCTAGATACTTCATTTAAAGTTTTCTAATAGTCCCACTAATGTGCTATTTCTGATCTAAAATTTAATCTAGGTCAACCATTATATTCATGCATTTTATCTCATTTGTCTCTTTTAATCTGAAACAATTCCTCAGTTTTTCCTTGTCTTTCCTGATATGTCTTTCATACACATATATGAAGAATACTAGCCAGTTTTTTAAAATAGAATGTCCCTCAATATGAATTTATCTTCCATTTCATCATTATAAAATTCACATTTTTCATTTTTGTCCAGATCCCAAAGAAGTGACGTGTGTTTCTTGGTGCATTATATCAAGAGAACATAATGTTTGTTTGTTCTATTACTGGTGATGTTAACTATGATTGCTTAGGGTTGTATATTAATTTGTAAGAGCTGCTGTGACAAAATACAAAATCAACTACACCCCAGTATAAAATAAAAAATTTTTTAAATGGATAGGACTTGAACTGGGGTCATTATAGCTAGGAAGCAGCTATACAAGCAGAAAGGAGTAAAGAAACATAAGCATATTAAAATTAATAAAATTATTAATAATATTGGCCAAGTCCCTTCTATTTTAACATTTTCCCTATAACACATAATTTCAAGTTATAACTAATTCTATGAGACAAAAGTAAGTAGTTGACACTAATGATCAGATCAGAAAGTAAGATAAATAATTTTTAAAATTAAGAACATGATTTTGTTTAAGTAGTGGAATTTTTATTGAATTAATAAATTTCATCAGATTTTTGAAAATACACCTGATTGAAATTTAACTAGAGTGACTCCTTTTCCTATGTATTTTTCCCTCGTCATGCTACATTTCCCACTATTATATACATTTTTTCTAAAATAAATGTTAGTATTCTTCTGCATAACTCTCACTACTAGTATTAGCACAACTATAAGAAATAAGTTAGCATATTATAGAGTACTGAAAACATTTACATGATCTGTGGATATAACCATAAGGAATTATTCACAATATGTTGGTAGATAACAAGCCTTATTCTTAGTAATCACTCATTTTTATTCCAGCTGGACTCACAGATTTTTGTGCTTTTTAAACCAATTATTGGTATTTATAAAGGGGAGCAATGTCCCTTTCATTTCAATTTTTGCAATTTTCAAAAGAATATTATGACCAATTACCAATTTCAGGTCAACTGCCTGGCAAATGTTGCATTGTTAACAGTGGAATAGAAACATCAAGTCTCAAGGCATAGTACCACAATCTTCAGATCACTCAACACTCTGAGCAAATTAAATCTTAATTTTTCCCAGTTTTTCATGTGGGATATTTGCTTTCTGTTTATTTTGCTGTCTGAAATGTTTTCTGGGCATTTTTCCCAGTTGGTTTTATTTTTTACATGTTTATTTGTATTAAGTATCAGATTTAATTATGGAGATAGATATTTGAGGTTATGATTTTTACATTTGTAATCTCTATCCGTGGTATAATTAAAAATCTCTGAAAAAGTGAAATATAAATCATATGCTTTGTTCTTCACCAAAGTATTATTTTCAAATGTCAAACCACTGTCAAGTCAGAGAAACCATATGTTGAAATAATCAACTGCTGAATTTAGATAAGAATAAGATTTAAAATTTTAAAATGTCATAGTAAAATTTTATTTACATAATAAAGTTACACAGAAACTACTGATAGCTTTAGTCATATTAATATATTTGTTGATATATTATTCACTTTTGTGTATTTTATTAATGCAAATCTAAATTTACGTAATTGAGACTGGCCTCCTAATTTTCTTCAATATTTTCAAGAACGAAGAATTCACATAAGGTTTAATTATTTGTCTTGGTTTTGGTCTTCCAGAAAGAGGACCAGGAGACACAGATTAGAGTGAAAGTACTCTTTTTTAGAAAGTATATGAACACTGGTGGCCTTTCGGAGAGCTCACACAAATGAGTACTCCCCAGCACTATCACCTCCAGTGTCTTTGTCCCCACATAAGCCACAGCTGTCCCCTGCCTCTCCAGGAGACCCTCCAAGACAACAAGGTAGTTCTGGTCTAAGCTTTTATGAACTCACTGCTTTTTCCCTGGGTTGCAGTATGCATGAGGAAAAAATGTTTGCCTTCTAAGAGTGGAGTTTCTGCTTCTCCCAGTCTGGTGAATTTCTTGTGATCAAGTCCCACTGGCCTTCAAAGCCAAACACTCTGGGGGCTTCTCCTCCTGTTGCCAGACCCCCAGGCTGAGGAGCTGCACCTAGGGCTCAGAACTCTCATTCCTGTGGGAAAACCTCTGTGATATAATTATTTTCCAGTTTGTGGGTTGCCCACCTGGGGGGTATGGGATTTGAATTTATGGCAATTACATCCCTCCTACCATCTCACTGTGGCTTCTTCTTTGTGTTTGAATGCACAATATCTTTCTTGGGAAGGTTCTAGTGTTTTTCTGTTGATGATTCTTCAGCAGTTGGGCTCCCCTGGTGGCTCAGTCATAAAGAATCCACCAGTCAATGCAGGAGACACAAGAGATGGTTCCAAATTGGTAAAGGAATACGTCAAGGGTGTATATCATCACCCTGCTTATTTAACTTATATGCGGAGTACATCATGAGAAACGCTGGGCTGGATGAAGCACACGTTGGAATGAAGATTGCCAGGAGAAATATCAGTAACCTCAGATATGCAGCTGACACCACCCTTATGGCAGAAAGTGAAGAACTAAAGAACATCTTGATGAAGGTGAAAGAGGAGAGTGACAAAGTTGGCTTAAAACTCAACATTCAGAAAACTAAGATCATGGGATCTGGTCCCATCACTTCATGGAAAATAGATGGGGAAACAATGCAAACAGTGAGAGATTTTATTATTTTGGGCTCCAAAATCACTGCAGATGGTGACTGCAGCCATGAAATGAAAAGATGCTTGATCCTCAAAAGAAAAGTGATGACCAACCTAGACAGCATATTTAAAAGCAGAGTCATTACTTAGTCAACAAAGGTCCGTCTAGTCAAAGCTGTGGTTTTTCCAGTGGTCATGTATGGATGTGAGAGTTGGACTATAAAGAAAGCTGAGTGCCAAAGAATTGATGCTTTTGAACAGTGGTGCTGGAGAAGACTCTTGAGAGTCCCCTGGACTGCAAGGAGTTCCAACCAGTTCATCCTAAAGGAAATCAGTCCTGAATATTCATTGGAAGGACTGATGCTGATGCTGAAACTCCAATACTTTGGCCACCTGATGTGAAGAATTGACTCATTTGAAAAGGCCTTGATGCTCAGAAAGATTGAAAGCAGGAGGAGAAGGGGAAGACAGAGGATGAGATGGTTGTATGGCATCACCGACTCAATGGACATGAGTTTGAGTAAGTTCCCAGAGTTGGTGATAGACAGGGAAGCCTGATGTGCTGCAGTCTATGGGGGTCACAAAGAGTCAGACATGACTGTGAGACTGAACTGACTGACTGACTGACCAACTGCTGGTGGTTGTTATATCCTGTCTTTCAGTATGTTAATTCAAGATAGCTTCTCTAATTAGTGAGTTTATATGTAGATTATATACTTAAGCCAGAAATTAAAAATTACTACTGTCAACTACTGTCCTAGTGTGAATATTAATATAATGAGACACTGGTTCCTAAGAGCACCAGGAATAGATTTTTGGATAACAGGGTAGCCCCTGATGTCACAGAGGACTTCCAGAGGGCATCCCTGGTCTAGGCATGATTACTTGGACAGCTGTTGTCTTTGTTCTTCAGCAGGTGCTCTTCTGTATCCTGAGTAAATGTTACATGAAAATCTATCCAAAAACAACAAACACAGTAGATCAAATAATGCAGGAAAGCATGGGTCCAGGTGGCTGAATGGCTGTTGATTAGCACATAGAATGTTCTCATCTCTAAATGATGATAATACGGTACTATGAGTAATCCATGCAGATATTAATGTATTTTTGATGAAATATCCATGCTGCTGTAGCTACTGATGGAAATTGCCTTGTTCTTAACAGCTCAGCAATTTAAAGCTGAATGGCTATAGTTCAGCGATAGTTCAATAAAGGGCTTCAAAATGTCCCATCACAGCATTCAGGTTTCTAAGCAACTATTTCTATAACCATGTTCCACTAACCTATGATTATATAAATTAGCACCCTTCACATATGAGGTTGAATCACAGCCTTTGGGGAAATTTGAAATTTATCAAAAACTTTGCATACTGATTATTTTGGCACTTCATTAGTTTTATCCATTTGAATTTAAGACATTAAAAACTGAGGTGCATTACATGGAGGGGAAAACACATGAGTTTCAATGAAAAATACTAGTGAAAGTGTGAGAAGTGAGACAACTGGCTGTGTGACATTGAAAGATGTTTTGACTCCACCTACAGATGCTTCCCTGATGGCTCAGACAGTAAAGAATCTGCTGGCAATGTGGGAGACCTGGGTTTGATCCCTGGGTCAGGAAGATCCCTTGGAGAAGGGAATGGCAACCCACCCCAGTATTCTTGCCTAGAGAATTCCATGGATAGAAGAACCTGGTGGGCTAGAGTCCATGGCATTGCAAAGAGTTGGACACTGCTGAGCAATTTTCACTTCACTTCACAGATGCACTGAGTCTGGGCAGGAGGCAGTGTTTCACCATATCTTCTTGACATGTGCAGATAGGGCTGTAATAGTGCAGAAATGTGAATTACTTCCTCAGGTCACCGACCTTCATGTCCTCTCAGAAAGAAAAGTTTGGAAGATAACACTCTGAAGTTGATCTAGAAGAGCTGACAATGAAATGAGGGAAGAAAAAAGTTAACTATAAGACCAACTGGAAATTTTGTACTTTGCCATAATTATTAATACTATTTCTCAAAGGGGATCAGTCATGAGTCAATACGGTTCAGTTGAACCCCAACCCAGTATAAGAAACTTGTTAAAGAAAAATTGCCAAAGAGGAAAAGGAAGAAAGTCCTGGGTCCAGATAGATGAAAGATTCTTGATTAACACATAAAATGCTTTCATCTCTAAATATGCAGTACTGTGAATAATCTAGGCAGGTATTAGTATATTCTCAATGATCTTCCCATGCTTCTATTGCCACTGCTAGAAATGGCCTTGTCCTGAACCACTCAGCAACTAGAGCTTAGTGACTATGGTTCAGCAGTAATTCAATAAAATGCTCAGGGCTTTTGAATAAGGTTCCCTAATAATCTCAGTTTACACATAAGAGAAACTGTGAAGTAACAAAGTCAAAGAGCAAAGTTACCTGGCACTCTGTTCTTTCAGAGGAATAAGAATATCGGAGAGAAGAATGCAGAGAGAAATTCTAGAATATTTGGGTAATGAAGTTCAGTTCAGTTCAGTTGCTCAGTTGTGTCCAATTCTTTGCAACCCCATGGACTGCAGCACGCCAGCTTTTCCCTGTCCATCAGCGACTCCTGGACTTGCTCAAACTTGTGTCCATCGAGTTGGTGATGCCATTCAACCACCTCATCCTCTCTTGTCCCCTTCTCCTCCTGCCTTCAATCTTTCCCAGCATCAGGGTATTTTCAAATGAATCAGTTTTTTGCATCAGGTGGCCAAAGTATTGGGGTTTCAGCATCAGCATCAGTCCTTCCAATGAATATTCAGGACTGATTTCCTTTAGGATGGACTGGTTGGATCTCCTTGCAGTCCAAGGAACTCTCAAGAGTCTCCTTCAACACCACAATTCAAAAGCATCAATTCTTCGGTGCTCAGCTTTCTTTTTCTGAGTGCTGAGCTGAGCTAAGCTGGGTAATGAAACCATACCTAAAATAATCTAGTAATGTATTACTAGCTTCTTCTAAAGAGATTGTGTATGGTGTTTTCTATATAGAGAACAAATTTGATACAACAAACTTTAACCCAGTGTCACATAAGACTGGTAGAAATAAATGATTTAGAAATTTGTCCTTACCCAGATTCTATAATCACTGAGAATCAATGACTGGTAGGATGGAGTAAGGACTTCCTTGATG
The DNA here is from genome assembly GCF_019923935.1 of Bubalus bubalis. Classification (NCBI taxonomy): domain Eukaryota; kingdom Metazoa; phylum Chordata; class Mammalia; order Artiodactyla; family Bovidae; genus Bubalus; species Bubalus bubalis. Next base: position 149,140,016 of record NC_059158.1, read on the forward strand.
GTTCAGTGGTAAAGAGTCTATCTGTCAACGCAGGAGACTTGAGTTTGATCCTTGGGTCAAAAGATCCTGTGGAGGAGGAAATGGCAACCCACTCCAGTATGCTTGCCTGGGAAATCCCATGGACAGAGGACTCTGGCAGGCTGTGGACCATGGGGTTGCAAAGAGTCGGACATGATTTAGTGACTAAGCAGCAACAATAACAACAGAATGGAGAAACAATATAATGTTGAGAAATCAAAGTACCATTCCATGAAATTTTGATGTATTCAGTACTACAGTGTTTATATACTTAGAACTTACTCACTTTAGAAACAATTTTGAAATTTCTCTTTAACTTTTTGAATATAACAAGAATTTCTCACGTTATTTATCTCTCTCTCTCTCTTTAGTCACTAAGTCATGCCCGACTCTTGTGACCCCATGAACTGTAGCCTGCCAGGCTCCTCTGTCGATGGGATTCTCCAGGCAGAATACCAGAGTGGGTTGCCATTTCCTTCTCCAGGGGATCTTCCCGACCCAGGAATCAAACCCAGGTATCCTGCATTGCAGGCAGATTCTTTACCAACTGAGCTATGAGGGAAGCCCATGTTATTTATAAAAACCCACCTCATGCGAAGAGTTGACTCATTGGAAAAGACTCTGATGCTGGGAGGGATTGGGGGCAAGAGGAGAAAGGGATGACAGAGGATGAGATGGCTGGATGGCATCACTGACTTGATGGACGTGAGTCTGAGTGAACTCCGGGAGCTGGTGACGGACAGGGAGGCCTGGTGTGCTGCGATTCATGGGGTCGCAAAGAGTCAGACACGACTGAGCGACTGATCTGATCTGATAAATTATATGGATACTATCTAACCCAAACTCTCAAAATCTTTATCATATCTAACAGGGGTCCCCAGTCCCCTATTAGGAACTGGGCTGTACAGTAGATGGTGAGTGGTTGTCTTCCATGAAACCAGTCTACTGCCCAAAAGGTTGAGGACTACTGATATAAAACATTTATTATATAAATAATATAAAAATATTGGATATAGTGCATTGTGTTTATTTTTTTTAATTTGGTTGCCATTTTACCCTGTAGTTATATTCATTACAATGATCAGCTTTCATGAAATCTCTGTGATACTGGCTTTTGTTTCTATGTAGCAATCAAACCTCTATCAATACTGCCAGTATACTGATGTGTAGCTAAAACACAAGAGAAAAAAATGCCTAAGAGAAGAATGGCAGGTCTATGTTGTCCTTTTCCAAGGAATGAGCCACACTCCATACTGTGAATGAGATCTAATTCAGTCAAGTTGTTCTTCTAAAGTTTTTACAGTGTTCCCTCTCCTTGAGTGGGCCATAAAATTTTAGGACTTACAGCCAAGTAGGATATTTAAAAAAAAAAACAATTTTTTTTTTTTTTTTTTTTTTTTTACTGTTCTTGCTTCTTTGTTTTGAGCTTAACAAGAGGACAGAATTTTTTGTTTCCAGGCAGGGTATAATAGGTTTCAACCAGCCGAAGTTCCCAATGCAACAATTAAAAGTAAATTGGGTGAACTGCAGAGATATTTTGAAAGGCATTAGCATAAAGGGGGGCTTCCCTGGTGACTCAGATGATAAAGAATCTGCCTACAGTGCAGGAGACACAGGTTCAATCTCTGGGTCAGGAAGATCCCCTGGAGAAGGGAATGGCTACCCATTCCAGTATTCTTGCCTGGAGAAACCCATGGATAGAGGAACCTGGCGGGCTACAGTCCATGGGGGTCACAAAGAGTCAGACACGACTGAGTAACTAAGCACACACAGAATAAAGTAGAAGTGGGGAAGACTAGATAAACTAAAATTCCTGAGAGGGGAGAATCTTTTCGAACTGAGTCATTAGACATTTTTCCTGAGGACGTATACTGATTCTAGTGAAAACTGAGATTTTCTGCACAGGACAGATCCTCATAATTCATTGTTTTTATTTCTCTTGTACAAAATCTAAGGTGTAGCTAAGTTTAAAAGCTTTTACTTGTCCTGATTTGGTCAAATCCGTCCATTATTTTCATGTTCTGTCAATTCTATATTCACATCTTTGTAGATGTGTGCTATGTGTTTCTATCACTTTATTTGTATGTAGCTGCTGCCAAATATGAAAATGTCCTGTTTTAAGTAAACTTTCATTTTAATGTCACTTTATAGATATATAAAATATTATAAAATAGTTTTGAAAAATTAATTAATATAAGTATCACAGGCAGATCAAACTCCCTTATGACTAATATCCATATCCTTTAGGAAAAATATAAATTTAAAGCTGTTTTTAACAGGATGCATTTGTTCCTGGAAAGATGTAGTCCAATGAAATGGCTACATCTGTATTCAAGAAAACAAAAATGAATGTGTTCCAGTAAATACTTGAACTAGGATGTGTTCAAGGGAATACTATAAGCTGAGAATTGAAATATTTCTGTTGACTAGTCTGAGGCTTCTTTTTAATCTGTAATTCCAGAATTTGGTACTGTCAGTCTCCACCTCCAGAAATTGTGACTCATTCCATCTAGGCTGCAGCTTGGTTTCACCAGGTGGCCCATGTTATTCTGATAGAATAGAGCACTGAGAAAACATTACTTATGTGTTATCATTTAAAATGTTTTTAGCTGAATGTAAAGTATTTCGATATTAGCGTTTTATTCTGATAACTGGCGCTATTAAAGCTGAGGACTAAATAATTACATCTGAATGTATTTAGTTTTTATTAAATTCTTTCATTTCAAGCACTGTGGTGCAGGAGTAGGGATGAAAAGCAAGGTCAACAAACTAACGTGATTGCCTTTCATCTTAAAATAATATTAAAAGATGCTTTTCATGGGTATGTAACTTGCAGATGAAAAAAATTTTACTACCTTGAAGACTTAATTCCATTTTAGTCTAGCTCCCATTGATATTGCTAGTCACTCAGATCACAGACGTGTCAGTAATTAGTCTTTTCTCTCTGGCTGGTTTTAAAGATGTTGTCCTTCATTTTGGAATTGTGTGATTTCATGATGTGTCATGTGGAGTCATTGGGTTCTCATCGTCTGAGGATTTGTATATTAGTCAAACCAGAAACTTCTCAGCTATCATGTCTTTGAAAATGTATTCTTCACCTCTCTCCCTTCTCCCCGTTTGGAGCTCCAGTAGTGAATGTGACAACTTTTCACACTTTCTGTCTCTCATCTGCTTATTATTTCTCATCTCTTTGTTTTTCAATTGTAATTTTGGTGATGTCTTCAGACCTTTACCAGCTTACTGGGCATATCAGCTTACTAATTCTCACTTCACTTGTGACTGATGGTCTGTTTCAGGCATCTATTAAATCAAGTTCAATAATTATGTTTCAAATTAAAAGATGCTTAGTCCTTGTAAGAATAGCTATGACAAACCTAGACAGTGTGTTAAAAGGCAGAGACATCAATTTGCCAACAAAATTCCATATAGTCAAAGCTGTGGTTTTTCCAGTAGTCATGTGTGGATGTAAGAGTTGGACCATAAAAAAGGCTGAGCACCGAAGAATTAATGCTTTTGAATTGTGGTGCTGGAGAAGACGCTTGAGAGTCCCTTGGACAGCAAGGAGATCAAACCAGTCAATCCTAAAGGAAATCAACCCTAAATATTCACTGGAAGGACTGATGCTGAAGCTCCAATACTTTGGCCATCTGTTCAAAGAGTTGATTCATTGGAAAGGACCCTGATTCTGGGAAAGATGGAGGGCAGGAGGAGAAAAGGGCCACAGAGGATGAGATAGTTGATGGCATCACTGACTCAATGGACATGAGTTTGAGCAAACTCTGGGAGATGGTGAAAGACAGGGAATCCTGGTATGCTGCAGTCCATGGGGTAACAAAGAGCTGAACATGACTGAGCAACTGAACAACTACTTTCTCAAAACCTTCTGTGAAATTGCAATAGTACCTTGAACCTATATTTTCTTTTAACTCATTTTAAAAATATATTTTATACTCTTAATAAGCAATTTCAGTATTTACTTAGTTTTGTTGGTCCGGTGCTGCTATGACATATGGTGCCTTATATCCTTGCATGTTCAGTGACTTTTCAGAGCTTAAGAAGCTTGGGTTTAAAGTGCATTCCTCCAGAGAACATTTGCATTCACTTCCACAAGGTGCTTAAAGAGAATTATACCCCACGTTTACTTTAAATTAAACCAAAGGCACATATAGACATGTGGCTAGAAATGGCATGAACATTTTTATCTTTCCCTCCATTCCACACACTCCCACACACACATACACACTCCACACAGAGCCAAGAATGAGACAGTAATTCACTTTCCAATGGGTAATTCACACACTAAAGCACTAAGTGTGCTACCATTTTGGTGACCTCACCTTACATGGACCAGAAGTGTCCAGCCTAATTCTCCATCCTTCTTAGGCCCTTGGTTTCCTCCAGTGTTACTTTACATTATCAGAACTTAGGCTCTGTGTCAGCAGCGGCAACAGAGACACTCAGGAAACATTTCTAGGGAATTTTCCTGAAGAAAAATTCTAAGAAATAGCTGAGGAAATTTTCTAAGAAAACCTTGAGGAAATATTTCTGGCCTCACATTGTTTCCTTTATTTTGGAGCCAACTAATTCAAACTTTTTTTTTTTTAAGCCTCTATTATTCCAGCCTGTATTTAGAAAAGATACTCTGTTCAGGGCTGGTCTCACATATTTCTGAGGAGAGGGACTTCTCAGCCATGTGCTCTCCTCTAAAAACACTAAGATACTGAAGATGTGAGGTCAACTAATAAGAAAGAAAACTCATGATGAGAAAATTTTTTTCATGGTTGGATTCATAGCATTTTGAGCTGAAAGAGACTTCAAAGATTATCTACTTCAACACTGTCCCTTTTGTGTCCCTTTAAAAGTTCAACAGTATTTATTTTATGTCTACAGTGCATTTGACATAATAGTAGGCCATGCAAAAAATGAAGATCCAGTCTTCACTTGGTGGATCCTATGCCCTAGTAAGGGATGTAGACATATTTCACTGTATTCTATAAGACAGGCAACCAAAGTATTTACCATATATTATAAAACCACCGATAAGGAATCTTAATTTGTCCTATGGATCATCGATAGTTTTCTGGAGAAAGAATTACCTAGTCTTGAGCAATGATGGGTAAAACTGATCCAGGCAAACAAGGGGGGTAAAAAGCATTCCAATCATAGAAAACAGCATGGACAAAAGAAAGAATCAGCTGTACACCATACTGAGTGCGTGGGCTTCCCTGGTGGCTCAGATGGTAAAGCGTCTGCCTACAATGAGGGAGAACTGGGTTCAATCCCTGGGTTGGAAAGATCCCCTGGAGAAGAAAATGGCAACCCACTCCGGTACTCTTGCCTGGAGAATCCCGTGGATGGAGGAGCCTAGTAGGCTATAGCCCATGTGGTTGAAAAGAGTCGAACACGACTGAGTGACTTCACTTTCACTTTTCATACTGAGTGCACACAAAAGAATAAATAAACCAGGTACCTAAAACTGTGAAGATGTGAATATTATAAACATTAAATATGAAATTATATAAAATATTAAAAGAGAAAAAAATTTGGGGAGATTTTTTTCCATGACCGTGTGATAGAGTTGGGATTCCCAGGTGGCGTAGGGATAAAGAATCTGCCTACCAATGCAGGAGGCACAAGCAACATGGGTTCGATCCCTGAGTCAATCCCCTGGAGTAGGAAATGACAACCCGCTCCAGTATTCCTGTTTGGAAAATTCTGTGAACAGAAGAGCCTGATGGGCTACAGTCCATGGGGTTGCAAGGAGTCAAACACAACTTAGCAACTGAGCACACACATCAGTTTATAACAATACAGAAAACAATTTGGGAAAGGTATGAATGAATGTCTATGACTATTACAGGTCTTCTTTATTAGAAGTACAAAATAAACTGTCTTTGTTTTAAAATCTTATCTTTCTAAACACTTGAGTTGTTCGTCCTTCCAATAGTGGGAATGGATAGTCATGTCAGTGAGTTCACTAAACAGACATGGAATGTAGATAAGCTCTGATTTTCTCACAGTCAAGCATTGATAGAGTTAGACCTATCTGCTAGGTTACCAGAAATTTTCCATAGTATTTGATTTTTGTAAAAAAAATAAATAAATAAACAAGAATTCTCACTTTCTTACAAAGTTAAATCTCTACACTAGAAATTAGTGGCTCTAAACCAACTCTTGACTTTGCTAATGCCTCCAAAGATACTTATGTTAACTCGAAACTTTTTTCTTGACTCTGCTCTTGAACACACCCAGGAAATACATTTCAATAACGTGGCAAAAGAGAAATCAATAAAATTTCTCATTTTTCCTTTAGGAGCAAGGATAGAAAATATGAAAGATCCTAGGTTTAATGCTATTTAGCTCTGTCCCATAATGGTTCTTTTTGATCACTGTTAATTGAAATTGAACAATTATGAGGGATTTTACACTGCTTTGTTTTAGAGTCAAAATAAAAAAGAGTAGGATCAAGTTGAAATTATGCTGCAAATAATCACATTGTATTTTTTAGCCAAGTTGTTTTGTTTGCAAATGCAGAACTATGCTTTTCTTTTCCATTTAATCAAGTTGACTTTCTGCTTTTTTATGGAGGTTGAAGTCTCACTTGTACCTTTTCTCTTCCCATGAATCAGTCAGTCAGTTCAGTCACTTGGTCGAGTTCGACTCTTGCGACCCTGTGGACTATGGCACGCCAAGCTTCCCTGTCCATCACCAACTCCCGGAGCTTCCTCAAACTCATGTCCATCAAGTCGGTGACACCATTCAACCATCTCATCCTCTCTTGTCCTCTTCTCCTCCCACCTTCAATCTTTTCCAGCATCCGGGTCTTCTCCAATGAGTCAGTTCTTCGCATCAGGTGGCCAAAGTATTGGAGTTTCAGCTTCAGCATCAGTTATTCCAATGAATATTCAGGACTGATTTCCATTAGGATGGATTGGTTGGATCTCCTAGAAGTCCAAGGGACTCTCAAAAATCTTCTCCAACATCACAGTTCAAAAGTATCGATCCTTCAGTGCTCAGCTTTCTTTAGAGTCCAACATGACTATACATGACTCACATCCATACATGACTATTGGAAAAACCATAGCTTTGACTAGACAGACCTCTGTCGGCAAAATAATGTCTCTGCTTTTTAATATGGAGAAGGAAATGGCAACCCACTCCAGTACTCTTGCCCGGAAAATCCCATGGATGGAGGAGCCTGGTAGGCTGCAGTCCATGAAGTCGCTAAGCATTGGACATGACTGAGCGACTTCACTTTCACTTTTCACTTTCATGCATTGGAGAAGGAAATGGCAACCCATTCCAGTGTTCTTGCCTGGAGAATCCCAGGGACTGGGGAGCCTGGTGGGATACATTTATGGGGTCGCACAGAGTCAGACATGGCTGACGCAACTTAGCAGCAGCTTTTTAATATGCTGTCTAGGATGCTCATAGCTTTTCTTCCAAGGAACAAGCGTCTTTTAATTTCTTGGCTGCAGTCACCATCTGCAGTGATTCTGGAGCCCAGGAAAATAAAGTTTCTCACTGTTTGCATTGTTTCCCCATCTATTTCCCATGAAGTGATGGGACTGGATGCCATGATCTTAGTTTTTTGAATGTTGAGTTTTAAGCCAACTTTTTAACTCTCCTTTTTCACTTTCATCAAGAGGCTCTTTAGTTCTTCACTTTCTGCCATAAGGGTGGTGTCATTGGTGTATCTGAGGCCATTGATATTTCTCCTGGAAATCTTGACTACAGCTTGTGCTTTGTCCAGCCTGGCATTTCTCACGATGTACTCTGCATTAGTTAAATAAGCCATATCATTGCCGACATCATAATGGACAAATCCTCACTTTCATCATGATCAATGGCAGCCTCCTCTCAGTCCTGTTGCTCATCCTTTACTTGGCTTCAGCGTCTTTTCCTGAGCACACTTGCCTTTGGATGCTGCTCCAGGGCATGCCCGGGGCTTCCCTGAATGCCTGACGCATGCGCAAGCCTTCCCGTGAATAAGTTTATCTAAAACTATTAATTTAATATGTTTTCTTCACTTACTTTGGGCTTCCCAGGTGACTCAGTGGTAAAAGAATCTGCCTGCCAATGCAGGAGATGCAGGTTCGATCTCTTGGTCAGGAAGATTCCCTGGAGAAGGAAATGGCAACTCTCTCAGTGTTCTTCACTCCGAGATTATTGCCTGGAAAATCCCATGGACAAAGGAGCCTGGTAGATTCCTCCTGGTTCATGGAGTCGCAAAGAGTTGGACAGGACTGAGCATATAGGCACACTTCACTTATATTGCACTGTGAACCATGTCTGCATGTTCTTATCTGTGACTTTGATGCTGAGAGCTATAAGGACATGGTAACCACGATGACAGGAGGATAAAGGAACTGGAGTCTCTGATAATGATCAATGGCATGAAAAAGGAGAGGGAGCAGTTGGGTCTCGAAGCATTTGGGTCTCGGGGAAGTTCCAGGAGGCCATGCTTGTATTGTCACTGCAGGTCACCCTGCTCCATATTAAGGCATCTGCTGTACTGCATGGGGAGTGTTCCTTCAAGAACAGGAGCTGAGGTGTACACCAGGAGCCTGGAAGATTTGAAGAAGAGTTGGAACTTAAATCTCAGCTAATAAACCTTATTAGAGCTATATGAATCATAATGAGAGTATTGTTGATAATAATAAACTCAGCTAAAATTGTGTTTACTATTAGCATTAGAAGGGTGTGATGGATGGGGAGGGAGATGGGAGGGAGTTTCAAAAGGGAGGGGATATATGTATACCTATGGCTGATTCATGTTGAGGTTTGACAGAAAACAGCAAAATTCTGTAAAGCAATTATCCTTCAATAAAAATAGATTAATTAAAAAAAAAAAAAAACAACCAAGAGCAATGTTTGTGCATGGAGGACCCATGTCATCTTCACTGGAGAGGGAGCACATGTGATGCGGGAGGTGCAAATGCAGGCTTTAACTGTGTATATATATAAGGTTTTTACTTTTAAAACAGATCTAAAGCACATTTGGAGAAATAGTGACATCTGTGAAAATCGGATGTCAAATGCTCGTTTATCTGTAATACTTTTCTGTAGAGTTGAAAGTATTTTATGATGATATTTTTAGTGCTACTGTTAATTTTTTCAGCTTTATTAAGGTACAATTAACAAAACTGTAAGATATTTAGAGTGAAAAAATAATAAACATGGGACAATTATTTTTACAGGGACATGCTCCACTAAATAAACTCATGCAGTATAGTTTAACTGATTGTTTAAGATTGCTCAGTTCAGTTCAGTCGCTCAGTCGTATCTGACTCTTTGCGACCCCATGAATTGCAGCACACCAGGCCTCTCTGTCCATCACCAACTCCCGGAGTTCACTCAGACTCACGTCCATCGAGTCAGTGATGCCATCCAGCCCTCTCATCCTCTGTCGTCCCCTTCTCCTCCTGCCCCCAATCCCTCCCAGCATCAGTCTTTTCCAGTGAGTCAACTTTTTGCATGAGGTGGCCAAAGTACTGGAGTTTCAGCTTTAGCTACTACAGGTTAAATAGCTAAATTGATTATATTTAAAAAGTTATGAAAAAGGCACAGACTTTTCTACACAGATTTTTCAACCCATTAAAATATATATAGATACTGGTCTGGTCTCATTACTGAGACAAATTAATAGGATAAAATAACAAATACATGAAAACTTAAAGAAAAGATAACAAAACAAAAATCATGTAATGACTAACTTAAAAACTAGAATTTTTTTCCCCCAAAAAGAATTTTTCCTCAATAGTTGCTGTAAATTTAAAATTTTTAATAGCTGAGATAATATGTAGCCAAAATATTTAACTAAAGAATTCAAAATAAAACTATATAGCTTACTTATTTATCATTTTGTGTGTAGTCATTACATTGAAAAAAATTCTTCCTATTTTATCTAAGGGAAAAAATCAGTCATAGCATAGCTAAGTCATTAGAACCTAGAAACCTGAGAAATAATTTATCCCTGGGAAATGAGAGATAGAGAAATCTCGATGAATATAAAAGGCCCAGACAGTAAAGAATCTTCCTGCAGTACAGGTGACCTAGGTTTGATTCCAGGGTCAGGAAAATCCCCTGGGGAAGGGTATGGTTACCCACTACAGTATTCATGCCTGGAGAATTCCATGGACAGAGGAGAGGGGTCACAAAGAGATGGACACAACTGAATGACTAACACTTTGATTTTTACATCCTTACAATAAATCAGGGTTGTCTTCCTGATTTCAAACTTTAAATTTGAATATATTCATACATATTTAAATTCTGATTACAACCAATAAAAGTTTTTTTTTTCTGTACATAAAGTATCTCAAATCAGATTTATTCAGTTGAATTACTAGAAATCAACTGTAGAGGTCTGATAATACTCAAAATCATGGTAAAGATGAATTAGACAAACTGCAGATGTCTCTAAAAGGGAGAGATAAGAAAGTATAGTATCAAGAAACAGGCATTAAAAAAGAAACTTGGTGATGAGCCCCTGTTTTTTATTGTTGTTTTTTCTTCTATATGTCCTGCCCTGGGCATAGAAGAAGTTTGCAATCCTAAAACACCAACAGGCACAGACAGGAAAAAAAATGATAACAAAGCAGAATAAGCCTGCTGTTTCCAGGTAGAGCATCAGGAGGGAAGGAGGCCCTACGGCATAGACAGTTTGATGACACAAACTTTGGTCTGGCTGAACACCACAGGAAAAAACTACACCCTCCCATCACCCTACTGTAGGTGGCTGCAGACACTGGGCCACTATGAGCACAGCTCCGTCTCCTGGTTGGAGGGAGTCTCAGAAACTGGGTGGCTCCATTCTTCCTGTACATGATGGACTGGCTTCATCTAATGATTGTCACACATCTAAGGCATGAACAGACCTTATTAAATGCCCTGCCCAGACAACGAGGCAGCTCCACCTGAAGTCCTAAGGTCCCTAGCTAGTATGTCTTTCTACCTTTCAGAATAATTTTATGATTATCTGTTGTATTATACCCAAGGTTTTTAGTTGTACTTACAGAGAGATGAGCCTACATCATCTTACAAAAACTGGGACTCCTAGTACATTTTTTTGTGAACGTGGTTAGCCAATTGTAAAATTTGTACCACAGTGCCAAGGACTTAGATTAAGCAAAACAATTGTTAAAAGACATAAAAAAGTTGGAGAATTTGCATTGTTTGATTTCAAAGGTACAGTGTAATGGCATAAATATATTGATTAATGAAAGAGAACTTCAACTTTAGACCCAGGCCACTTATACATGGTCAGTTTATTTTCCACAAATTTGCTAAAAATAATTTTGACATATAGGGGAAAGATAATCTTTCAATAACTGGTACTGGAAAAACTAGATATCTCCATGTTACCTCTCATCATTGACAAGAATTAACTCAAATAGACAGTAGACCTAGATATAAAAACTAAAATGATACAATTTTTAGGAAAAAAGTAAGTTTTGGATGTAAAAATTGGCAAGTAAAGATAAAGTCTTTTCGATGGAGGAAGAAAGAAGCTAAGAGAGAAAGGCTAGGGAATTCTCATATGTTGCCCCATTACTGGAATAAGAATAAGTAGAATCAGAAACAGCAGCTGCACAGGGCAGCTTCAAGAGAGTAAAAGTCAAGCATTTCCGATTGGTTGCTCTATGCAGTCCTGTGTCGCTAGAGTTAGTTTCTTAGTCTGATTAGATGAGCTCCTGTTATGTAAATGAGTCAGCATCACTGTGTACTGTGCTATGCTTAGTCGTTTCAGTCGTGTCCAACTCTTTCTGACTCCGTGAACTGTAGCCCATCAGGCTCCTCTGTCCATGGGATTCTCCAGGCAAGACTAACTGGAGTGGGTTGCCATGGCCTCCTTCAAGCATCACTGCCCCAACGCATTTTTGCTCCTTAGGAAGAGCTTTGAAGTAGCTATTACAAACTGGGTCTTAATCATTATGTTTTAAGATTTACTGATCTGTATCTTGGCAGTGTCCTAGGGTAATAGCTATCATCTACCCCATCCACTGGTAGCAAAGAGCTCTGGATATTTCCACAATTGTCCCCAGATGCATTATGATTCATGCTCAAAGGACTTCCCTGGTAGCTCAGATGGTAAAGTGTCTGCCTACAATGTGGGAGACTTGGGTTCAATCCCTGGGTCTGGAAAGTCTCCTGGAGAAGGAAATGGCAACCCACTCCAGGATTCTTGCCTGGAAAATCCCATGGACAGAGGAGCCTGGTAGGCTACGGTCCATGGGGTTGCAAAGAGTTGGACACAACTGAGCAACTTCACTTTCACTTTCAGTTCAGTTCAGTTCAGTCGCTCAGTCGTGTCCGACTCTTTGCGACCCCATGAATCACAGCACACCAGGCCTCCCTGTCCATCACCAACTCCCAGAGTTCACTCAAACTTAAGTCCATCGAGTCGGTGATGCCATCCAACCATCTCATCCTCTGTCGTCCTATTCTTCTCCTGCCCCCAATCCCTCCCAGCATCAGAGGCTTTTCCAATGAGTCAACTCTTCACATGAGGTGGCCAAAGTACTGGAGTTTCAGCTTTAGCATCATTCCTCCCAAAGAACACCCAGGGCTGATCTCCTTTAGAATGGACTGGTTGGATCTCCTTGCAGTCCAAGGGACTCTCAAGAGTCTTTTCCAACACCACTTTAATGCTATATAAATGCTATAGTCAGAAGTTGAAAGGGAGTAAATTAGCTATAAATTTTAGGAGCCTTCTGATTCCTCAAAACCCCCTATAGTTTAATGAGCAGAGAAGTTTCTATTTATTCCAAAGTGCCAATTACCCACACACATGATTTCAGTGAGTAAATAATGGACTTAACGGTTGAGGTGTCTTCACTTCTATTCTTCCCCAAACTTTTTTTTTTTTTTTTAAGCCATGAAACGTGCTTAAAGAGAAAACATAGCAATACATTAAACAGATAAAAGGAGGTGAACCCGGTTCCTCAGATTAAATTTTAATTGTTTGTCTGAAGATACATTACTGATTAATGAATCTGAGAAGAACTTCTGAGAAAAAGCAGACTTCAAAAACACTGCTCTCTATACATAAGTGTGTGTGAATGTGTGTGTACTTAATAGAACTTCAATCCTATTTTCTTCCACCCCCCCTTTTTTTTTTCTCACAGTTGCCTATTGACTTAAATTTATATATTTAAAACTAGAAATAAATGAAGAGAAAACTTCATGTGTAACAAGGTAGATATGTAGTCAAAACACCTCAGGTCCAAGTCCCAGTTCAGCAAGTTGTACCTTGAAGGATATTTGGACTCAGATTTGGAATTCTAATTGTAGCAAAAGCAGATTGTGCCCAACCTAGACATATACACTTACCTAGTTTTCTGGATGGAAAAGTTTGAGAAATAATTTGCCTTTTGCCTAAGACCTGGAGCCAGCATTCCACTATAGCTACCCACACAGCTGCCCCCACTGGCAGAGAGTAATTACTGTCTCTGTTCACTGGCTGGACTGGATCTTCAGGATCATTGCTCCTCAAGCAAATCTTTGGAGAGGTCAGGTAACTTAACCAGAAAGTGTGGAAGGTTTAGTTTGGTCTCATGCATTGGAGAAGGAAATGGCAACCTGCTCCAGTGTTCTTGCTTGGAGAATCCCAGGGACGGTGGAGCCTGTTGGGCTGCTGTCTATGGGGTTGCACAGAGTCGGACACGACTGAAGCGACTTAGCAGCAGTAGCAGCAGCATAAGAGACAGGGGAGAGGAGAAAGTCAGTGGATAAAATTGGTCTCCCCTTTCCCCAAAGATATCTTGGGAAGATGTCACCTGACACTGAGAAACAAAATGCACTTATGAAGATGTAACCTACTCGGTAAGATTGCTCTCAAATTTACTTTTCCTGACTCATTCCTCCTTTTCCCTTGCTCTTCCATCCTAGAGTAGCTCTTCCCATTCAAGTGTTATCAAATAAGCTTCCTTCTCAAGATAGGCTTTCTCAGTTATCCAGAGTAAGACTTTCCTATGTGAAATTCATTTATGAAATCATAGTAATGACCGTAAGTCACTGATGCAAAGAAATAGAGGAAAACAGTAGAATGGGAATGACTAGAGATCTCTTCAGGAAATTTAGAGATAGGGAACATTTCATGTAAAGATGGGCACAATTAAAGACAGAAATGGTAGGGAACTAACAGAAGCAGAAGATATTAAGAAGAGGGCAAGAATACACAGAAGAACTGTACAAAAAAAATCTTCAGGACCCAGATAATCACGATGGTGTGATCACTCACCTAGAGCCAGACATCCTGGAATGTGAAGTCAAGTGGGCCTTAGGAAGCATCACTAAAAGAAAAGCTAGTGGAAGTGATAAAATTCCAGTTGAGCTATTTCAAATTCTAAAAGATGGTGCTGTAAAAGTGTTGCATTCAATATGCCAGCAAATTTGGAAAACTCATCAGTGGCCCCAGGACTGGAAAAGGTCGGTTTTCATTCTCATCACAAAAAAGGCAATGCCAAAGAATGTTCAAACTACCACACAATTGCACTCATCTCACATGCTAGTAAAGTAATGCTCAAAATTCTCCAAGCCAGGGTTTAACAGTACGTGAACAGTGAATTTCCAAATGTTCAAGCTGGATTTAAAAAGGCAGAAGAACCAGAAGTCAAATTGTCAACAGCTGTTGGATCATCAAAAAAGCATGGGAGTTCCAAGAAAGCATCTACTTCTGTTTTATTGACTATGCCAAAGTCTTTGACTATGTGGATAAAAAAAAAAAAAAAAAAAAAAAAAAAAACCTGTGGAAAATTCTGAAAGAGATGGGACTACCAGATCACTTGACCTGCCTCCTGAGAAATCTGTATGTAGATCAGGAAACAACAGTTAGAACTGGACATGGAAGAGCAGACTGGTTTCAAATAGGAAAAGGAGTACGTTAAGGCCATATATTGTCACCCTGCTTATTTAACTTATATGTAAAGTACATCATGTGAAATGTCAGGCTGGTTAAAGCACAAGTTGGAATAAAGATGGCTCGGAGAAATATCAATAATCTAGATATGCAAATGACACCATCCTTATGGCAGAAAGTGAAGAAGAGCTAAAGATGAAAGTGAAAGAAGAAAGTGAAAAAGTTGGCTTAAAGCTCAACATTCAGAAAACTAAGATCATGGCATCTGGTCATGATCTGGTCTCTCCATTTGAATGCAGAGTTCCAAAGAATAGCAAGGAGAGATAAGAAAGCCTCCCTCAGTGATCAATGCAAAGAAATAGAGGAAAACAATAGAATGAGAAAGACCAGAGATCTCTTCAAGAAAATTAGAGATACCAAGGGAACATTTCATGCAAAGATAGGCTCAATAAAGGATAGAAATGGTAGGGACCTAACAGAAGCAGAAGATATTAAGAAGAGGTGGCAAGAATACACAGAAGAACTGTCCAAAAGAGATCTTCATGACCCAGATAATCACGATGGTGATTCCAAATAGGAAAGGAGTACGTCAAAGCTGTATATTATCACCCTGTTTATTTAACTTATATGCAGAGTACATCATGAGAAATGCCGGGCTGGATGAAGCACAAGCTGGAATCAAGATTGCTGGGAGAAAAATCAATAACCTCAGATATGCAGATGACACCACCCTTATGGCAGAAAGTGAAGAAGAACTAAAGAGCCTCTTGATGAAAGTGAAAGAGGAAAGTGAAAAAGCTGGCTTAAAACTCAGCATTTAGAAAACTAAGATCATGGCATCTGGTCCCATCACTTCATGGAAAATAAATGGGGAAACAGTGAGAGACTTTATTTTTCTGGGCTCCACAATCACTGCAGATGGTGATTGCAGCCATGAAATTTAAAAGACGCTTACTCCTTGGAAGGAAAGCTATGACCCACATAGACAGCATATTAAAAAGCAGAGACATTAGTTTGCCAACAAAGGTCTGTCTAGTCAAGGCTATGGTTTTTCCAGTAGTCATATATGGATGTGCGAGTTGGACTATAAGGAAAGCTGAGTGCAGAAGAATTGATGCTTTTGAACTGTGGTGTTGGAGAAGACTCTTGAGAGTCCCTTGGACTGCAAGGAGATCCAACCAGTCCATCCTAAAGGAGATCAGTCCTGGGTGTTCATTGGAAGGACTGATGTTGAAGCTGAAACTCAAATACTTTGGCCACCTGATGTGAAAAACTGACTCATTGGGAAAGACCCTCATGCTGTGAAAGATTGAGGGCAGGAGGAGAAGGGGATGACAGAGGACAAGATGGTTGGATGTCATCACCGACTCAATGAGCATGGGTTTGGGTGGACTCCGGGAGTTGGTGATGGACAGGGAGGCCTGGCGTGCTGCGGTTCATGGGGTTGCAGGGTTGGATATGACTGAGTGAACTGAACTGATCCAAAGAGATTAAATGAATTAAAAATGAATGGGTGGATAAATTTGTTTATTCAGTAACCATTATTGACACCTACTCTGCACAAAAGACACTATAATGGGCAATGGGGTTAGCAGTAAACAAACTGAAAATATGTTCTGCCTTCATGGAGTTCACATTCCAGTGACAGCCACCATGTGTAGCCCAAGCCTCTTGCTCGTGTGGAAGAAATTTAGAGTGAGCTCCTTTCATTCTTGTTCTTTCTCTTGTCTCCATGAACGTTGGTGGGTGGAATGCCTGTAAGATGATTGAGTTGTGAAGAAAAATGTCTGTGTCTTTGAATTCATGCTACTGACTTATAACTCTGAGGAGAGACAACAAAGTTAGGTGTATAAAAGTCTTCAGATTTGGGTCTCTGAAAAAAAAAATCACTTCCACTGATTTCAAACTAGGGTTGAGGTTAGATTTTTCATGTTTAAAGAATGATTGAGAAATAAATCATGTTCTTTTCTAGCAGAAGTCAGTAGAGAGCACTGTAAATCTCATTACTTCTCAGCACTAATAAGAGGCTACTTTCCTTCTTCTCTAGCCATTTACCTGGCAAGAAGCATTACGCCAAATAGTGTAGCCTTAGATATCATATTTATAAGATGATCAGTATATATTATAAGAGTATGTTGTAGGGCAATCGAGGAACACATGGTTCCTTTTCAGAATTTACAGAAGCTATAGTACTGAAGCCAGTCTTTTTCTTGCAGTATATTCTCAGAAGCCATTCTCCAGGCAAAGCAGTGATTGCAGAGGGAGGGAGCCACTTCAATTTGTGTTCAGGAAAAAAGCAGCAAGATCATAATACTTTCCAAATGACCCATAAAATAAAGCACTTTTAGATTTCATTCAACAGAGCCTGTCTGGTCAGAAGCACTAAAAGCCAATTACAATATAAAGCTAATGTTCAGAGCTGTTGAGAATTAGAGATGAAGAACATCTACAAAGGAATTGTTCGAGTTCTTCCTGTGTATTGGTGGGAGATTATGTTGCTTTTTATAAAATCAGTTTTCATAAAATTGGCTGTGATTACAAGACCAATTTTTGTTCTTTTTAATTAGAGTTAAAAATCTTTAAGTAAGCCCAAACAGTTATAGATTAATATAGACAAAGTAACAATCAACCAGAATAATTTCCTATATAATGATGCACATTTTGCTTGTAAATACAATATGCATTTGCAAAACGGATAAGGAAACAGTTTGCTTAATTTCAAAAGGAAAATATCGATCCAATGCCAATATTCAGTTCAGTTCAGTTCAGTCACTCTGTCGTGTCCAACTCTTTGCGACCCCATGAATCGCAGCACGCCAGGCCTCCCTGTCCATCACCAACTCCTGGAGTTCACTCAGACTCAAGTCCATCGAGTCAGTGATGCCATCCAGCCATCTCCTCCTCTGTCGTTCCCTTCTCCTCCTGCCCCCAATCCCTCCCAGCATCAGAGTCTTTTCCAATGAGTCAACTCTTCGCATGAGGTGGCCAAAGTACTGGAGTTTCAGCTTTAGCATCATTCCTTCCAAAGAAATCCCAGGGCTGATCTCCTTCAGAATGGACTGGTTGGATCTCCTTGCAGTCCAAGGGACTCTCAAGAGTCTTCTCCAACACCACAGTTCAAAAGCATCAATTCTTCGGCACTCAGCCTTCTTCACAGTCCAACTCTCACATCCATACATGACCACTGGAAAAACCATAGCCTTGACTAGCCAGACCTTTGTTGGCAAAGTAATGTCTCTGCTTTTGAATGTGCTATCTAGGTTGGTCATAACTTTCCTTCCAAGGAGTAAGCGTCTTAATTTCATGGCTGCAATCACCATCTGCAGTGATTTTGGAGCCCAAAAAAAGTCTGACACTGTTTCCCCATCTATTTCCCATGAAGTGATGGGACTGGATGCCATGATCTTAGTTTTCTGAATGTTGAGCTTTAAGCCAACTTTTTCACTCTCCTCTTTCATTTTCATCAAGAGGCTTTTTAGTTCCTCTTCACTTTCTGCCATAAGGGTGGTGTCATCCGCATATCTGAGGCGGCTGCGACTGGCGCACTAAGCCGCCGAGAGGAGCTACCCCACGTCGGAGGTCAGTGGCAGCAGCCAAGAGTGCCAGACTGCGACGGCGCAGGAACGGCCGAGAGGAGCTACCCCGCGTCCGAGGTCAGGGGCGGCGGCCAAGAGGAGCTACCCATGTCCGAGGCCAGGGGCTGCGGCCGGGAGGAACAACCCCACGCCCGAGGAGCCCTAGCTGCGCGGGCGCAGGAGGGCCTAGAGGAGCTATCCCACGTTGAAGGTCAGAAAGGGCGGCGGTGAGGAGATACCCCTCCTCCAAGGTAAGGAGCAGTGGCTGCGCTTTGCTGGAGCAGCCGTGAAGAGATACCCCATGTCTAACGTAAGAGAAACCCAAGTAAGATGGTAGGTGTTGCAAGAGGGCATCAGAGGGCAGACACACTGAAACCATACTCACAGACAACTAGTCAATCTAATCACACTAGGACCACAGCCTTGTCTAACTCAGTGAAACTAAGCCATGCCTGTGGGGCCACCCAAGACGGGCGGGTCATGGTGGAGAGGTCTGACAGAATGTGGTCCACTGGAGAAGGGAATGGCAAACCACTTCAGTATTCTTGCCTTGAGAACCCCATGAACAGTATGAAAGGGCAAAATGATAGGATACTGAAAGAGGAACTCCCCAGCTCAGTAGGTGCCCAATATGCTACTGGAGATCCGTGGAGAAATAACTCCAGAAAGAATGAAGGGATGGAGCCAAAGCAAAAACAATACCCAGCTGTGGATGTGACTGGTGATAGAAGCAAGGTTCGATGCTGTAAAGAGCAATATTGCATAGGAACCTGGAATGTCAGGTCCATGAATCAAGGCAAATTGGAAGTGGTCAAACAAGAGATGGCAAGAGTTGATGTCGACATTCTAGGAATCAGCGAACTCAAATGGACTGGAATGGGTGAATTTAACTCAGATGACCATTATATCTACTATTGCAGGCAGCAATCCCTCAGAAGAAATGGAGTAGCCATCATGCCAATATTAACTGAACCAAAATTCAAAGGGTGTGGCTTCCATTATTGAGCAGTAATGTGCCATATTACAGAGAAGGGACACAATAAGTAGATTTTTAAAGGAGTTGAAAAGAATACTATAGTAATAATAATGAAATAATGAATTTCAAATTAAAGAATGCTACAATGATATTGGTACAGTAAATAATTCTTTTACCATGTTTTACCTTTTTTAAAGTAACTTTAAAGAAAAAAAAATGCTTGCTTCATAGCAAAGAAACAAAACAAAATATTTTCTTACCCTGTTTTTCTATCTTTCATTTTTCTCTTTGTTTTTCTGTCCAGGTTCTGACATATTGAGGGAAGTTCTTTGCTAGGTTCCTTGGGGGTGAGGACAGAATATCACATCCTCTGCCTAAGATGGGAATTCAACTGTAGTTCTCCTCCCAGCTTTCTTTTATAATTAGAAGGAAAACAAACCTCCTCAAGTGTTCCTCTAAGAATCAAACAAGGATATACTAAATTTCTTTTTGAGCTTCTGAGAGAAGCATAGAATAATGGGCTTGAAATCTGAACCTGTACCCCCAATTTTTCTCCTAGGAAATGTAAATGTTTGGCTCTGGAAATGCAGTGGAAAGGGGCTGAATGTGGAAGAAAGCATACTCAGTAGAACTGATTTTTTTTAATCTTTCAAGATTTAGCTAAAATGGGAAATGAAGGTACAAAGGTACATCAAAATACCATTTAATATTTTTTTGTGTGAGGTATTTACAATACAGAAAAATAAGTTCTGGAATAGGATTTGATTGCAGGATAGTGAAGAACATGAGACGTAAGAAATGGAAAGAAGAGGGAAACATATACAGGATTTCCTACTGAAAATGAGCTTTCAAATGAAATTCCAAAGCAATTCAAATGAAAAAGGTCTTGGTAACAATAACATCAAGAAAAGATTTATATACAGAATACTTATTTAGTCTGGCTGAACGTAAAATGTGAGGAATGTTTGAAAATTTCTTTTAGATTCTGTCTGGAAGAGATAGATTAAGAAATGATATAAATAAAAAAGTATTGATAATATTACCAACACTTATGTGGAGACCATTACATGTCAGACATTGTTCTGAAAGCTTTACATTTAATAACTCAATATTTTTTTACAAAGACCTTGAGAATGATTTCCATTTTGCAAATGGAAAATATAAGAGAGGGAGATGTAAGTGATTTGCCTGGTCTAACATTCAAATTCAAATTCAAATCCATGAAATCTGACTTCAGAAACTGGGCTCTTAACCACTGTGTGCCAGAGATTCTTTTTTTAAAAAGAGATAGAACAGTGAGCAGAACTTAAATAAGTACTAGTGTATATAAACATAATAAAAAATTTGGCAATACAAAATTTAGTTATTTACATAGAAAATAAGACATGACCAAGATAAACTTTAATTTTCATAAGCACAAGAAAGAATTAAGTTGGAAAACAAAATTGAGGTATTGACTAAAAAGGATCCATGGAAATGAGATAAAATGTCTGAACTATTTTTCGGGCATATAAAGGAGATTTAGAAACTCCAAGATCGTTCTAGTATGAATTAAAGAAGAACAGCATTGAGAAAATGATGGAGAAACAAAAATGGAAGAGATAAAACAGATGACGAGAATTTTCCACAAATGGAAGAGAGGGTCCAAAATTAAAAACTTAATCCAATTATTAATCTCATAATTTGTTTACTTATTTATCTCTTATGTATTCAGTTCAGTTCCATTGCTCACTCTTTGCGACCCCATGGACTGCAGCACACCAGACTTCCCTGTCCATCAGCAATTCCCAGAGCCTACTCAAACTCAGGTCAATCGAGTTGGTGATGCCATCCAACTATCTCATCCTCTGCTGCCCCATTCTCCTTCTGCCTTCAATATTTTCCAGAATCAAGGTCTTTTCCATGGAGTCGGTTCTTCGCATCAAGTGGCTAAAGTATTGGAGTTTCAGCTTCAGCATCAGTCCTTCCAATGAATATTCAGGACTGATTTCCATTAGAATGGACTGGTTGGACCTCCTTGCAGTCCAAGGGGCTCTCAAGAGTCTTCTCCAAGACTACAGTTCAAAAGCATCAATTCTTCACTGCTCAGCTTTCTTTATAGTCCAACTCTCACATCCATACATGACTACTAGAAAAACCATAGCTTTGACTAGACAGACCTTTGTTGGCAAAGTAATGTCTCTGCTTTTTAAGATGCTGTCTAGGTTGGTCATGGCTTTTCTTCCAAGGAGCAAGCGTCTTTTAATTTCATGGCTTCAGTCACCATCTGCAGTGATTTTGGAGCCCAAGAAAATAAAGTCTCTCACTGTTTCCATTATTCCCTCATCTATTTCCCATGAAGTGATGGGACCAGATGCCATGATCTTAGTTTTCTGAATGTTGAGCTTTAAGCCAACTTTTTCACTCTCTTCTTTCACTTTCATCAAGAGGCTCTTCTTCACTTTCTGCCATAAGGGTGGTATCATCTGCATATCTGAGGTTATTGCTGTTTCTCCCGGCAATCTTAATTCCAGCTTGTGTTTCATCTAGCCTGGCATTTCGCATGATGTACTCTGCATATAAGTTAAATAAGGAGGTGAAAATATACAGCCTTGTTGTACTGCTTTCCTGATTTGGAACCAATCTGTTTTTCCATGTTCATTTCTAACTGTTGCTTCCTGACCTGCATACAGATTTCTCAGGAGGCAGGACAGGTGGTCTGGTATTCCCATCTCTTGAAGAATTTTCCACAGTTTGGTGTGATTCACACAGTCAAAGCCTTTGGCATAGTCAGTAAAGCAGAAATAGATGTTTTTTTCTGGAACTCTCTTGCTTTTTCGATGATCCAGCAGATGTTGGCAATTTGACTTCTGGTTCCTCTGCCTTTTCTAAATCCAGTTTGAACATCTGAAAGTTCATGGTTTACATACTGTTGAAGCCTGGCTTGGAGAATTTTGAACATTACTTTATTAGTGTGTGAGATGAGTGCAATTGTGCAGTAGTTTGAACATTCTTGGGTATTGCCTTTATTTGGGATGGGAATGAAAACTGACCTTTTCCAGTCCTGTGGCCACTGCTGAGTTTTCCAAATGTGCTAGCATATTGAGTGCAACACTTTCACAGCATCATGTTTTAGGGTTTAAAATAGCTCAACTGCAGTTTTATCACCTCCACTAGCTTTGTTCGTAGTGATGCTTCCAAAGGTCCACTTGACTTCACATTCCAGGATGTCTGGTTCTAGGTCAGTGATTACAGCATCGTGGTTATCTGTGTAATGAAGATCTTTTTTTATATAGTTCTTCTGTGTGTTCTTGCCACCTCTTCTTAATATCTTCTGCTTCTGTTAGGTCTATACCATTTCTGTCCTTTATTATGTCCATATGAATAGGGACAGTTTCATTTTTTCCTTTCTAATATATATGCCGTTTATCTCGTCTTGCCTTATTGCCCTGGCAATAAAATCTATGCTGAATAAGAATATGATTATAAACATCCTTAACTTTTTCCCATTCTTTAAATAAACATTGTGTTCTGCTATTACATATTATTGTGGCCATGTTTTTTTTTTTTTGTAGATGCTTTTTATCAAGTTGAAGAAGCTCTCATCTATTTTTATTTCTCTAAAATTTGTTTTTATCATAAATGAGTGTTAAACTTTGTCAAAGCCTTTTTCTATATTAACTGATACAATGATGTAATTTTTCTTTAGTCTTTAGTCAATATGATGTACTGCATTGATTGATTTCTGTCTACTGAAAGATTTGCATCCTTTCAGTAATCATCATGTATAATTTGATGATGACCAGGTCATCATGTATAATTTATATACATATATATATATAAAACACATTCAACTTGCTAACATTTCTTAAATATTTTTTATCTATTTCCATGAGTAATATTGTGATGTAGTTTCTTTTCTTGTTTTGTCTTTATCTGATTTTAATGTCAGGGTAATACTAGTTTCATAAAATGAAAGATGTTATATCCTCTTATATTTTCTAGAAAAGATTTTGTAAAATTATTATTAACTTTTTACATGTGTGGTATAATTTTCTATCAGAACCATCTGGACATGAAAATTTCTTTTATGGAGAGAGTTTTTAAGCTATGGTACATATACACAATGGAGTATTCCTCAGCCATTAAAAAGAATACATTTGAATCAGTTCTAATGAGGTGGATGAAACTGGAGCCTATTATACAGAGTGAAGTAAGCCAGAAAGAAAAACACCAATACAGTAGACTAACACATATATATGGAATTTAGAAAGATGGTAACAATAACCCTGTGTACGAGACAGCAAAAGAGACACTGATGTATAGAACAGTCTTATGGACTCTGTGAGAGAGGGAGAGGGTGGGAAGATTTGGGAGAATTGCATTGAAACATGTAAAATATCATGTATGAAATGAGTTGCCAGTCCAGGTTCAATGCACAATACTGGATGCTTGGGGCTGGTGCACTGGGACGACCCAGAGGGATGGGATGGGGAGGGAGGAGGGAGGAGGGTTCAGGATGGGGAACACATGTATACCTGTGGTGGATTCATTTAGATATTTGGCAAAACTAATACAATTATGTAAAGTTTAAAAATAAAATAAAATTTAAAAAAATTAAAAAAAAGAATTATAAATAAATTTCCTCAATAGATATTGGACTATTTAAATGATTTCATGTTGAGTGAATGTGGTAATTTGTGCTTCAAAGAAGTGATATACTTGTTTAACTTGTAAAATATTGTATATAGTTGCTTGTACAATTCCCTTATTGTCCTTCTGATGTCTGCAGAGTCTATAGTGATGTTTCCTCTTTCATTCCTGATATTAGATACTTTTGTCTCCTCTCTTTTCTGTGGCAGTACTGCTAGAGTTTTGCTCCCCTTTTCCTGATCCTCTGGCTAGAAAAGCAAAATTTGTATGGGAGGGTGCATTTTTGTCTGTGCTTTTTGGTCATTTACAGTTGGCTGGCTTCTTCAGCCAGACTCAGCCTCAGATATATAAGAAAAAAAAAAAAAAAAACCTGGTGAACTCCTTACCATGCCTTTCTTTTGGACCCCGAATACCTAGCTTTTCTGCCTTTTACATTTACCTTTCAAGAGCTTATGTTCATTTTACTTTATGAGAAGAATGGGAAAATGATGTCTGCTTTGTCTTCCTGAAATCCTCTTATTGAGAATCTTCTTATTCTTGTTTCAGCAAGAAAATTTTGGACTTTTTTTTTTTTAATTTTGGACTTTTTATTTGTTGTTTGGATGCAGTAATAGATAACTGAAACACCAACTCATCCTGTGAGTTATTTAAACTTCATAGACAAGAACAGTATGAAAATGAAAAAATTAGTCTCACACTTTCCCAGCTTCATCCTTTCAGCTCTAAGTTGATTAGCTATGGCTATGTGCTGCATCATTCAGGCTTCCATGGTTTGAGAAGACTGACATCTGGCAGAGTCTCAGTGATCTCCACAATCCATAAGCATAGTGAGAAATATCAGACACCCACTGTTCCATTGCAATGCCCTGAGCTACGCCATCTATGTGTTTACTCCAACAGTCAGCCATACTGGGTCCTGTTTCCCATGATAAACAAGAGGCAAGCTGAGGCTCAGGAGAAGTTCGTTTTTCAGGTGCTCAGTGTAGCACAATAAGCACCAGAATTGATGGGTAGAGTGGCCATGAGGACACATTTCTACAGAGGAGACTTGAAACTCTGTCTTTATATATTTCTGGTACTTCTGCCATTTTGAGGCATCTACACTAGCTTCATCATGACCAGTCTAACAGATATATACATTCTACCAGTGACGATGTCATCCTTATTTTGAAATACTGATTTGGAAAAAGTTTGATTGGATTATAATTTGATCCGATTTTTTTCCAAACTCAAAACATGTATTTCATTTCCTTAAAACATCAGGGCTGCTCTTCTTCTTCATCAAGTGAACTGCCTTAAGTATGGCTCCAACACATATGTACAATGCTGAGTGGATCTGGTAAAGGAAAGGAGAGGATAATGAAAATCAAGAAGAAAGATGGGCTACCAAAAATAAAGGATCCTTAGCACAAAAACCATTGGAGAAGGCAATGGTAACCCACTCCAGTACTCTTGCCTGGAAAATCCCATAGACGGAGGAGCCTGGTAGGCTGCAGTCCATGGGGTTGCTAAGGGTCGGACACGACTGAGCGACTTCACTTTCACTTGCATGCATTGGAGAAGGAAATGGCAACCCACTCCAGTGTTCTTGCCTGGAGAATCCCAGGGATGGGGGAGCCTGGTAGGCTGCCATCTATGGGATCACACAGAGTCGGACACGACAGAAGCAACTTAGCAGCACCAGTAGCCGCAGCACAAAAACCACCTGATTCTGAAAGAAGTCATCAGAGAGATCTAAACCATGGTCTGTTAAGTCATCCTGCTCAGACAGCAAATGAAGTCCATCTGACAAAGTTTTCATGTTGACTGGGCTGGATTAGAAACCATCTCAAAAATTATACAGATCATCTATAGGTCATCACAGCCCAACCATATGAAAATGAACCAACTATTAAATTTATCTTCCTCTTTCACTTTACCTTCCCCAAATTCTTCTTCTGTGATGTTTAGCTAACCAGAGAGAATAACAATTTCTGATTACCCAAGATTGTATTTAAACTCAGTGAAACTAAAAGCACTTTTAAGGAAGTAGAAAGGGAGTATCACAGAGATTTCACCTTTCAGATAATGAGGCTACTTAGGTGGGAATACAGACTATCCTTAAATAAACAGAAATCCCTCTTGCAGCATGCTCTGTTCAGCCCTATTTCTGATAGAAAGGTAGTTATATCTCTAGGAGAGACATGCTTAGTGATAAAATGCCCTGGTCTGTATAATTTTTAGAGACTGTGGTTTTTCCTATTATATTATAGTAATCTCATAAAAACCTACGATTGCGATAATCAATTTAGTATGGTGAGCAGATAGTATACAGTAATAATTCATCATCCAATGCAAAATTTTGGTTTCTAAATATTCTAAGAAAAGTGGCTGTAGTATATTTTAGAGGAAATAAACACACTGAGAGATATCTTATGTTTTAAGTAGACTGTGTGTGCACAGCTTACTTCAAAGTCACATCTATTTCCAATATCTTAGAAGCAATGTATGCAAGAGCTACTCTTTCAGTGTATGACTATTTTTTCTATACATCTTAATGTTGTACTCTAATGTTACTTTAAGGAGAAATCTAGCATAATTGACAAAGTGAAATAAATTTGATACCATCTAAATGAAACTAGTTTAAAGCTGAAATCCTGTCAAATGCCAGATTGTTGTTTATTTGCTAGTTTGTTTGTGATGGATCAGGGACTCTAAGGCATCTAAAATTCAAACTTTTCAAACATAGAAGCATAGAGTTTTGGTAATTTTTCCAAAAAGTAGTATATCAAATCATGAACAATAAAATTTTAAAAACGGCATATAGAAAACACTGAAAAAATATGCAAAGGATGAAGAAGATTGATTAAAAACAATGTCAATTAAATGAAAATTCCATACTCTTGCCCTTCAAAGGCTTACCCTCAATGAGTTTCTTTCAATTAAGCTGAAATTTTTTACAGCTTGTTCTTTATTCTTGTCTGCAAACCTCAATTTATTTCAATGTTCATAAGTTTGTTTGTTAGATATTGTACATCCAGTGGGAACTCAAGGCTTTACATCTTCACCTCTGATTAAATCTGCATCAGTGTCCTGCCAATAAAAATATGTGTTATTACAGCACCAAATAATTCTACTTGCTTTTATGCAGTAAATTTAGTCCTCCCTCTCATCTCTACCACTGTTCTGAATCCAATTTGATGACTCAAAAAACTCATTAGTGTGCATGGATTAGTAATAACTTCTCTATCACCTTTCCTTCAACAGAACAGAAGAACTAATAGACATTTGATAAAAAAAAAAAAGTTTATTTTTGTTTGTTAAAGGAAAAGGGAGCCAAATAAATATTTTAATTTCCAGTTGATATAGAGTGTTCTATTGGAGGACAAAGTTAGAGTTATTTTAATATCAGAAATGATTGAGGGGCTTATATTTTGCTATTATGTTGATATACTATACATGGACATAAATATCATATATTTGTAAACATACAACACATGTTCGTTACATACTGTCCTGAGTCTCCCTGCCTATATGTACACATATGTAGACATATGTAGACATATGTAGACACCTCTGGAGTATCAGCCTAACATAGTCTTTGTATGGGGCTTTTGACTTAATGCTCCATTTTTCTCCAGCTACATCTCCCTTCAGTGATTTTATAATTTTGATTATATTTATAATTATGATTATAAATGTACCTTCAGTTTCTTGAATGCTTGAAATAGAGGTTATTGATTTCTCCAGGGAATGTTTGGCAAAATAAAAATATCTTCAATAACTAAATTAGTCCATAAACAGAATACATAATTTTAGTCACTTGAGAAATTTTGGCAGATAACTAAAATATCTAATACCCATCCAGTCTCTCATCTTGGAAACATCTTAACCACAAAATAATGCTGACCATGGAAATTATGTCAACAGAGTTTTAAAGCAGTATTAATGTATCTAGATACCTGAATTACAGATTTGTAAGAGATATGTCCGAGTGTACTGAACATCTGGAACAAAGGAAATATGCAGTATATATTCGAAAAAAAGTAAACTCTTTTAGAGATCTTCACTTAGTTCAGGCACAGCCTTGTATTCTACCTCTAATTATCTACAACAGCCTTTCTCAAAATGTTTCACGAAATTCTAGTCCCACAAAATGTAAAATGTTTTTGGCAAAAAAGAGGTTGCATCTATGATAAAAAAGTTTAAAAATTCCTTACTGGGAAGGCTTCTCAAGCATTTAAGGTACATTTTGACTCTAAGAATGGGGACTTAGTTTATAATGTTCACAAAAAGCACTTATTACACATCTTTTTTCTTGTGAAGCACATCGCTGGGCTCTCTCCTCATCACACACAGGTAAGTGCTGATCCTCCCATTTTTTCTATTAAAACAACCTGTTTTCTGTGTAAAACGATACTGGTTTCATTCTGATCCTATGTTCTGTGACATTTTATATCCAGTTATAACATTCAGGACTGAGCTCCTGAGTCTTCGAGTTGATCTTCAGTTTTGCTGGTCTCAGTGGTTCTCGGTGAAAAACGTACAAGCCTGCTAAATTCTGTAGCTTTGCTCAGTGACTAGAGTGGAAGCATCCTTCTCATTTTCTACAATAAAGGAGTGCTGTGTGAAGTTGGCCGGATAAGTTCAGGTCATGAGAAAATAATCTGGTGGGAAATGGCTTACCTTACTCAGTGTCCACTGGAAATACACATCCTTTCAGATCTCAGTGAAGGAGAGTAATAGGTCCAAACTCACACTTCTTTTCTCTGAATCTGTCCCACCTGTGACACTTATTCCTTCTAGTCTGAGCTAAACTCACAGACTCAATGGCTCTATTTCAGTTTCATGTTGTAATTATTTGTGTGGGTGTGTAGATAAAAAGATCAACTGTAAAAGATGAAAATTTTGTTCCTAATGTGTGACATTATTACACAGCAGAACAGATGTTTCCAACATTCAAGAGAATTCAGACTAGAAATGTATTTCTCTGATGAAGGTATTAGGAAGTGGAGGGAGGAGACAGTCAAGGAAAAGCATTTGAAGTGTTACATGTATTTAATGCTAATTTCAGCTGCCAGCAAGCATTCACTTTAGAGTACTATAATGTGCGTGACCAGTTGTTCAATCATGTTCAACTCCTTGAGACCCCATGGACTGTCTGAGCACCAGGCTCCTCTGTCCATGAGACTTCTCAGGCAAGAATACTAAAGTAGGTTGCCATTTCCTACTCCAGGGGATCTTCCTGATCCAGAGATCAAACCTGTGTCATTTTCATCTCCTGCATTGACAGGATTCTTTACCACTGTGCCACCTTTTATGTAAGAGTACTATAATACCCTTACATAAAGTAGATCACTCCCATGTTCATTTCCTTGTTCCACATTTGAAATAACTGCAACACAGAATTGTTTAGTGTATCAGCATTAGTTGTCGATCATCCCTTCACCAACATCACCATAACCAGACACACTAACACATCTTATGGATGAGAAAATTCAGAGCCATCCAGTAGCAAAGCAGGTATCTCTGACCATCTTTATTCCATGGGAATTCAATAAGAACTTACTTTAGAAACCACCTTCTGTATTCCAAAAATGGTTATTCGATTTGTTTCAGAAGTTCAACAATTTTTTAGATAGTCATTGTTTCAATAGCAATTAATATTCAAACTTTAAGAAGAGACTTTTCTCTTTTAGCCTGAACAGTTGGACTGTGAAGAAGGCTGAGCGCCGGAGAATTGATCCTTTTGAACTGTGGTGTTGGAGAAGACTCTTGAGGGTCCCTTGGACTGCAAGGAGATCCAATCAGTCCATTCTGAAGGAGATCAGCCCTGGGATTTCTTTGGAAGGAATGATGCTAAAGCTGAAACTCCAGTACTTTGGCCACCTCATGCGAAGAGTTGACTCATTGGAAAAGAGTCTGATGCTGGGAGGGATTGGGGGCAGGAGGAGAAGGGGATGACAGAGGATGACATGGCTGGATGGCATCACTGACTCGATGGACATGAGTCTCAGTGAACTCCAGGAGTTGGTGATGGACAGGGAGGCCTGGCTTGCTGAGATTCATGGGGTCACAAAGAGTTGGACACGACTGAGCAACTGAACTGAACTGAACTGAACTGAAACTACCTCTGATGGACTCAAAGTGTACATTTCTTTGTTACATAAAGTGTAACCAAGCACTAAAGTCTAATATATTATTTTCAAACACAAGCACATTCTGCAGTATTTTTAGCAAATGCTATTTTAATATTTTAGTTCAAAAGCTAAGTTGATAAGGAATCAAATGCTGCCTTGGTATTAGGTCATAATATTTTCAGGCTTAAAAGACTTGATGGAAAATGTGGATATTACTATGATATCTATTACAGATTCAAGAATTCAAATGCTCTTATTGCTCTTTTCCTTTGATACCATGAGTGCTACACCCTGACATGCAAAGCTAAAGCAGAGGAAAGGCTCCAATTGTCTAAATAACTCCATTCCTGCAACAACATATGGCTCTTTCTGGGGTAGTCCTTTGATATTTGGTGGAGTGCTAACCCAGGATGGTTGTAGATTTCACTCACCTACTGTAATAAAAGGGAAATAAGTCCTTGATGTCTCTGTAGCCTAGAGTTTTGCCTTCATTAGATTTACTGCTTGTATATGCTGGCATGAAAGGACCCAGTCAACACCTGTATTTCCAATAATTATAGGAGGATATTCAAACTTGAACAGGAAGTTCATATAGCAGAAAAAATAAAATAGAAAATGAAAGTGTTCAGCTGAACTGATTAAGGATTTCTTTATTTTTTTCCACTTTGCCTACAGTTCAGAAGCTAGACTAAGGACATCTGTTGTAAGAAATGGCTTATTACCAAAACAAATCCTTTTGTCAAGTGGAAAGACAACCATATGCTGACACAATTGAATGTTGACCACGTTCAGTATTTAGTCATCAGGATGGTGTGGTGATAGAAGCATGTACTTATTCCTTCTTATTGATTGGTTACTGTTATCATTTTTTAAAGGATCAAAAAAAGATATTCATCCTATTGCATGAAAATAATCATAATGATAATCAACCTTATCTCTATATCAACATAAACTCTAATAAACTTGTTTTCAGCAAATATTTGCTACTTCCCTTTAATGTTCACAAATAAGAAGCCAGTTACTGCAAAGGGTCAAACTAAATGGTAATATGTCTATTCTTCTATAAGAAAATAATAAACTATCTGAAATAAACCAACTCTCCCAAATCCCAGAATGCCCTTCAGAAACTATCTCTTTTAGGATCAATTCACATTAATTTACTCTGACCAATGTCTGAAAGTGTGTCTAACAACTATGTAAATACATGCTCCACATGCATACTCCTTAAATATTACGATTAAGGCCAGCTACTTGATTTACTCTCCTGAGATGCTAAAGCTTTGAAATAAATATAAAAAATTTGTTTAGGTTCTAGGCAATCTGTTTAGGTTCTGGGATTCTGACCTCTAGGTTCAGAGGGTTTCTAGGTTAAGAAACAGTGTTATCTTAATTGTGTCAGAATTTTGCCCTCTAGTAAAGAAAGGGCAACATTATTCCAAAAGATGGATATAAAGGGAAGAAAGCAGTACAGTAGTATTTGCAAATTAAATTTTTAGTCTTTATTGGTTCAGTACTTAATAGAAAGTCCCTAAGGCATCATTCTTTCACATTTGAATGAGAATATGTTGTTTTCCCACAACACATTCTTAGAACCTTAGAGATCCTGCAGAGATCAATAATCTACCCCCTGGAGGGAGAACTCTGCTAATGAAATGCCTTAGCAACACCAGCAGATCTGTGGGAAGCTGTGCTGATGTGTCCAAGGGGTATCCATGTTGTAATATGTGGTATTAGGAAACAGCAGTCTTTAGAACACGAGTTTGTTCTCTGACTCGCACATCCTATGTAGTATCAGCAAGCAATGTAGTGCCCTAAAGGAGACAGTTAATGCTCTCCATGAGGAATAGATCCAGGGTTTGTGAGTATATTTATATACTCAGGGGAAACTTCTTTAAGAAAAAGAATCTAAACTTACAAGTACAGAATCAAGTACAGTATAAATGTTTCTACCATTATAAAATCTAATGAGTAGCTTTAAACCTCTAAGACTGACATTTTTTTTCCCTATGCTGAGTGATTTGTGTGTGTGTTAATCTTTTTAACTGTGTCAGTATTATAATTGGAGCATTTTTCTGAAAAAAAAAAAAAAAAAGTTACTTAACAATGAACGTAACTAAGCTATGAAGAAAGAAGAAAGCTCCTTACATTTATTTTACTTCTGTTCTCCAAGGAAATGGAAAATCATGAATGATAGGGTCATCTAGAATATTCTAAATGTGCTATATGAGAGTAACTGCGGGAGGAAGAGAAGCAAGAACTAATAGAACAAAGCTCTAGCTGTCAATTATTCTCCAGATATGTTTTTCCCTTTCTATTCTTTCCTTTCTTCCTTGCTCTTCCCCTTTCAAATGATCTTCTCTCCTTCTTCTTTCACTTTCCCTAGAATTGGAGCTGAGACACGTTAGTCTCTTCTCTAAAGAAATTCCTGTCCAAGGACTTCCCTGATGGTCCTGTTATTAGGACATCACCTTCTAATGCAGCAAGTGAGGATTTTAACCCTCGTCAGGGAACTAAGATCCCACATGCCCAGAGTACAAAAAGAAAAAACAAATAATATTGTAATAAATTCAATAAAGAGTTTTAAAAAATTGTTCACATCAATGAAGAATCTTAAAAAAGAAATTCTCCTCCATCCAACTTTTTTCATTATTTCAAAAGTTTTAATAATTATTTTAAATGTACTTAAAGTATAAATTTGAATTCTGTGTGATACTAATTATATTTGTTCAAGTGAGATCCATATAGTAAAAATCCTCTCTGTGCAAACAACTGAACGTTTAAAGTATGAAAATTATGAATTATAAGACCTTCATAGAAAGCTTGAAGATTTTCTAAAATTATCAAAAAGTCATGAACCAAATTAACCTCTAACTGAAAACCAAACATTCACTTGATGTTAAATATTAAGGAATTTTTTGAGGAAAGACTCTGCATTATTGATTTTCATAACCTTATTCTCAAAATAATCCTGATGATACAGATTGAAACTTCATCTAGCATAATTGTCTCTGTTAAAAATCTTCAACTGTCTGACATATCGCAGATGTCAGATATGTAAATTATTGAATATCCTTTGGAGAAGATGAAGATACTTGTGCTTACTGTGGTATCCTTACTGGCAGTGAGGCCCATTGATCTTGTCTCTCATTCATTCCACACAAGAGAAGGAAGAAGCTCCAAAGGACATGAGATCATTAACAGGCTGCAGGTCCCTTGAGGATAGACTATATATTTGCATCCACCAGCCATATCCCTGACACTAAGTAGTGCTCAATATGATTTTAAGTAATATTAATAATATCTCTAATTTTACCAATTCAGGTAGATTGTAATGAGGGTCACGGTATCTACAGATCAGAGAGGATATAGCAGTATTCAACACCATTCAGTTTCAGTTCAGTTCAGTTCCTCAGTCGTGTCCAACTCTTTGAGACCCCTTGGACTTCAGTATGTCAGGCTTCCGTGTCCATCACCAACTCCCAGAGCTTGCTCAAACTCATGTCCATTGAGTCAGTGATGCTATCCAACCATCTCATCCTCTGTCGTCCCCTTCTCCTACTGCCTTCAATCTTGCCCAGCATCAGTGTCTTTTCCAAAGAGTCACTTCTTTACATCAGATGGCCAAAGTATTGGAGCTTCTGCTTCAGCATCAGTCCTTCCAGTGAATATTTAGGGTTGATTTCCTTTTAGTATTGAGATCTCCTTGCAGTCCAGGGGACTCTCAAGAGTCTTCTCCAACACCACAGTTCAAAAACATCAATTCTTTGGCGCTCAGCTTTCTTTATAATCTCTCACATCCATACATGACTACTGGAGAAACCATAGCTTTGACTAGACAGACCTTTGTTGGCAAAGTAGTGTCTCTGTTTTTTAATATGCTGTTTAGGTTTGTCATAGCTTTTCTTCCAAGGAACAAGTGTCTTTTAATTTCATGGCTGTAGGAACCATCTGTAGTGATTTTGGAGCCCCACAAAATAGAGTCTGTCACTGTTTCCATTGTTTGCCCATCTATTTGCCATGAAGTGATGGGACTGGATTCCATGATCTTAATAGTTTTTTGAATGTTGAGTTTTACGTCAGCTTAAAACACCACTGCCCACCCCATAAAGTGACTTCCTTCCCTTGGTTTCTCGGGCACCACTTCTCCTGGCTGTCCTCCGTCTCTGTTCTCTTTTCACACTCCAATCTCCCTTTCTGGTTCCTCTGTTTCCCTGATATTTTAACACTGAAGTATCTCTGAGCTCCATCTTTTTTTATTTTATTATTTTTAAAAAAATGTTTTAAAGATTTTTTTTATATGGACCATTTTTAAAGTCTTTATTGAATTTTGTCACAATATTGCTTCTGTTTTATGTTTTGCTTTTGTTTGGCCCTGAGGCATATGGGATCTTGTCTTCCCGACCAGGGATAGAACCCATATCCCCTGCATGGGAAGGCGAAGTCTTAACCACTGGACCACCAAGGAAGTCCCCGGGCCCAGTCTTTACATCTGATAGCTTTCTGTCTATGCTCCTTTGATGATCTCATCTAGTCTCATAGCTTTAAATATCATTTAAATGTTGATGATTTTCAAACATACATATCCAACTTAAACTTCTTTCCTGAACTCCAAATTTATAGATTTAATTACATATTTTATATCTCTATTAAGTATCTAGTAGACTTCACTTTCACTTTTCACTTTCATGCATTGGAGAAGGAAATGGCAACCCACTCCAGTGTTCTTGCCTGGAGAATCCCAGGGACAGGGGAGCCTGGTGGGCTGCCATCTATGGGGTCGCACAGAGTTGGACACGACTGAAGTGACTTAGCAGCAGCAGGAGCAGCAGGCATCTTAAGTTAAACATGTCCTAAACTAAAATTCTGTCATACTGCCCATCTCCATTTTAACAGTGGTCATTCTTGAGTAGTGGAATTTTTTAGTTTTTAGTACTGTTCTATATTTTTTCCATTTTTATAATAAATTTGTCTAATTTTTGAAAAAAGGTGTATAGATACACATATATGAAATAAGGCTTCCATCAAAAAGATAAATAATTTATAATTTACACTGAAAGATAATTATATGTAATAAGAATTTTGTATGAAACACAATACATGATGTTTTATGTTAATTTGTTTCTTCATTTTGTTTATTTAAAAAAACTGGACAGAATTTTTGGATTATTAGAGAAAAGGAAAAGACAAAGAGAGAAACAAGGGAAAGTATAAAAGTAAAGATAAATTATGGTAGAGTAGGAAGCCCAAGAAGGAAAAAGAAACATTAACAGAGGGAGAAAGATCAAAAAATAGATGAATCATGGAGCTGAATCATCCCATTCTATTTTACTCGGTTTATATTATGATTTTGAAAAAGATGACAAAGACCAAAGGAGCTATGAGAAAGATTTTTAAGATTTAAAAACACATTGTATCCTAGATAAGCCTATATGAGACATTTTGTGTACTACATTTAAAAGACACCGGGAAAGAGAGTTGCCATGTCAAGTGACTAGTGCCAAGACATTTACACACTATCTCTCAGAGCACTCATTAACTGTAGTAAAAGTGTAAGTGTAAAATCATAAGTGATTTGCTGTCACACAAACCTTTTGCCACTTTATTCTTATAATAAGTGATTCATTAATTGATTCAATGAGTATCATTGAGTTTTTTTTCTTGTCAGATACTAATCCTTGGATTAGATTAGTTGAACAACAGCAACAAAATAAAATACCTGCCTCATGGAACATTCTACTTGGGAGTGGGGGCAAATTAGTGGGATCTAACTGTGAGCAACTAGCATAAAAATAAGGAAACTATATAATATTTTTTCTGATGCTAAAAATAAAGAAATTTTAGATTACTAGCCTCTAAGATTATTTTTTTAATAACTTAAGTATGTCAGGGCAGGCTATTTATATTAAAATGAGATAATGAATAAGAGAAAGTGATTAATAATTTCAATATTAGATCAGACCAGGATACTCATAGGTAATATGTTTTTCTAATATTATTCAACATCAGATGTAAAAAAAAATTTGATAAATTACCATTTCCTGAATATGCATTTATAAATATTTAAATATTTATATGTAATAAAATATTAAGATAAATTCATGTATATATATTGGTGATTTTATATAGTTTCAAACAATATTGTATATCTGTCTTTATTTTTTAAATAGCTACATCATGTCCAAATCCTCCAGACTTGTTGGGACTGTGCTCTTAACTAATAAGTCTTCCTCTGTCAATTTCTAATTCTTTTTTATGTATTTAATTGTTTTTATGTATTTAATATTAATTCCATTCCTGATGGCAAAGAACAGGGAAATCCATGGAGTCACAAAGAGCTGGACACGACTGAGAGACTGAACAAACTCCTGGAAAATGCTTCTTTGGGTTCTACAGTCCCATGCTTTTGATACAGTGGGGTTTGGGAGGAGAAAAGACATTGATAATGAATCCTTGCTTCATTGTCAGGGACTGTCAAAAGCAATTTTTGTTTTTTTAATCTCTTTAGCATCTGGTAAAGGGATTTTCTAAAACTTCTGCTTAATCTTAAATTGTTATCAAGGGCTGTGCTTCTAAAAGTAATATTACTCCCAATAAAGGAACTGGATATTTGAACCAGAGCCCAAAAAGGAAGCGTTGCTAAGGGACAAGTTCTACATTGGAAATTGGAAAATCTGACTTTGTTCTCATCTCACCACAAGTGGTCCACAGGCAAGCCGCTTGTATTTTCTGTATCTCCATTCATTAGTAACAAAGGTCTTCTTTTCAGTCTCATGATCTAATAATCAAATTTAAGAAGCAATTAGAGAACAAAGAATAAAGTGATTACCTAAAAAAGTGTTGTGTTTGATTAACAACCATAAAAACATGAGCTCTTTATGACTTAGCAATGCGATCAAAATACACAGACATGTTCTTTTGTGTTTGAATCAAGTTTCTGTCTTGGCATTTTAAGTCACTGCATAGTGTTTTTATTTGATTGCCTAACACTTTCTTTACTCTACGTTCACCAGGCTATTTAGAGATAGCTCAATGTTCTTCCTTTGTAAATAAGGACATTTTATCAGATCACTTGAGATTCAGGCTTAAAAAAAGCCTAAGTATGAATATATCTGTTATTTTTGACTCAAAATCTCTACAGCCCATTATGTTTCTCTTACTTGTAAATACTTAGGGGGCTTTGGTGTCTGGGCTCAAGTGTTAATACCTAAGATCAGTTTCAATGCGGAAGTCTTATGGGACTGGGCAGAGTTTATACAGATAAACCAAGCCAAGAAGTTATTTTTCAGGTCAGGTCAGATTTCACTTCAGACAAGGGTCTTGTTCTGCTTATTATATTTGTAGGGGAGCTGCAGAAGGACATGGCTAGCATAGGCTGTAAGTGAATCCTAAAATATTGGAAATTTTTTAAATGACTGTATTTGATAAACTGTGAAATAACTTGCTTATGGATTTAAAGTGGGAATACATTGGACAAAATCCTTCCTATTTGCCATGATCATTATCAGAATTAAAAGAACCAAAATTCTATTCTAAGATATTTTCCTTCATTTTTTTCAATAATGATGGCTGCTCATTAAGTGAAACCAACCCGTGTTTAGTATTCATTTGTCCTTTCAAAGAAACACATTTTTCTGTAATTTTAAAATAAGCTATTTTTAAAAAGAGAGAAAAAAAATAGAATAAAAATAAATTAACATTTACTAAGCACCTATAATATGCCAGAAAATACTCATCATATTTTCACATTTCTCATGGTGTCCATATAACTGGTGAGAGAAGTGCAGCTTAAAATGCTTAAGGAAACTTCAAGGTTAAACAGATATCTGTTTGTCTATTTAATGTTTTTTACACTAGAGAATAGTCTAATGCTTTGACTACAGTAGGGTGTAGAGATTTAAGTTAACAGGATAATGGGACAATTAATTTTGGTGGTGAAAGAAAAAGAATCTCTCTAAGCAGGGTAGCCTCAGGGATCTAGTGCCTAATGGTCTGAGGTGGAGCTGATGTATTAATAATAGAAGTAAAGTGCGCTATAAATGTAACACGCGTGAATCATCGGAAACCATCTTCACCTCAGGTGCATGGGAAGATTTTCTTCTATGAAACCAGTCCTTGGTGCCAAGAAGGTTGAGAACTGCTGCTCTACATTACTGAGCACATATTCTGAACTACTTTCCATAAACCATACAATACCCTTCCTTTACCATATTACAGATGAGGATGCTAAGGTTTGGGAAAATTAAACAATATAAGCAAGATACATGGTCATGAATAGAAAATGCAGGCTTCCAACCCAGCTCTTCATGACCTAAATTTTCAATGAACTGGGAAAATTGTAAAAGTTTGACTTAAGACAATCAAAACTACAGTTTAGATATTGCTGCTGCTGCTGCTGCTGCTGCTAAGTCGCTTCAGTTGTGTCCGGCTCTGTGCGACCCCATAGACAGCAGCCCACCAGGCTCCCCCGTCCCTGGGATTCTCCAGGCAAGAACACTGGAGTGGGTTGCCATTTCCTTCTCCAATGCATGAAAGGGAAAAGTGAAAGTGAAGTCGCTCAGTCGTGTCCGACTCTTGGCGACTCCATGGACTGCGGCCCACCAGGGTCCTCCGTCCATGGGATTCTCTAGGCAAGAGGACTGGAGTGGGGTGCGATTGCCTTCTCCAAATGCAAAAGCAGAAAAGCCATCAAAACAATGAATGAGATGGACCTGGGACAGGCATGTGTGAGGACATAGCCTGAGGAGATTCTGATGTCCTTCCTTTGCCACCGACAAGTGCACGGAGGGCACTGCATGTCTAGGCATGTCCCACAGCTTTCATTAGCACAGATATAAACAAAGTAACAGAGAAGGCAATGGCAACCCCCTCCAGTACTCTTGCCTGGAAGATCCCATGGACGGAGGAGCCTGGGGGGCTGCAGTCCATGGGGTCGCTAAGAGTCGGATATGACTGAGCGACTTCACTTTCACTTTTCCCTTTCATGCATTGGAGAAGAAAATGGCAACCCACTCCAGTGTTCTTGCCTGGAGAATCCCAGGGACGGGGGAGCCTGGTGGGCTGCCGTCAATGGGGTCGCACAGAGTCGGACACGACTGAAGTGACTTAGCAGCAGCAAACAAAGTAATGGGCTTCCCAGGTGGCGTGGTGGTAAAGAATCCACCTGTCAATGCAGGACATGCAAGAGATGTGGGTTAGAGTTCCCTGGGTTGGGAAGATGATTCCCTGGAGTAGGAAATGACAACCCACTCCAGTATTCTTGCCTGGAAAATTTCATTGAATTTTTGCTGCCTGGCGGGCAGCAGTCCATGGGGTCACAAAGAGTCAGAAGCAACTGAGAACGCCCATACATATAAACTAATGATCCTGATGGTGAACCCGTTCTCCTTTCAGTTTTCTTCTTTATGCCTTTATGGACTGTAGCCTACCAGGCTCCTCTGTCCATGGGATTTTCCAGGCAATAGTACTGGAGTGGGTTGCCATTTCCTTCTCCAGCGGATCTTCCCGTCCCAGGGATGGAACCCAGGTCTCCCGCATTGTAGACAGATGCGAGACCTGGGTTACCATCTGAACCACCAAAGAAGTCCTCTTTATGCCTTATATTATGCCTAATATTGACCTGATCAATTCAGAGGCTTAAAAAAGCATAAAGATATTATTTTATAGTCTAGAGGATACAGTCCTAAAATCAGGTGTTTCCAGAGCTATGCTCCTTCAGAAGATTCTAGCAGGATAATTCATTTCCCTGTCTTTTCCAGTTTTTAGAGGACAACTGCCTCCTTGGTCTGTAGCCCTCTCCTCACATCACTCTGACTTTACTTCCTTCATCTCATCTTTTTCTCTGATCCTCCTGCCTCTCCGTTATAAGAACTCATGATTATATTAAATCTACCCAGATAACTCAGTAGAATCTCCCCATCTCAAGATCCTTAATTTAATCCTATCTTCAAAGTCCCTTTTGCCATGTAAAGGAACATATACACAGGTCTTAGAGATTAGGATGGGAACATCTTTAGGTGGCCATTTTTCTATCGACCATATATTTTTTAATTTCTTAAGTACATGCTAACTGGATATCTTGCTTTTGACAGCAACATTCAAAATTTCGATATTTTTCTATTAACAACCATTTTAAGGTAGAATAATAATTATGCTAATAGTTAAGATAACCTTCAGTTTATTTCAGTTCAAAAAACAATTACTAAATCCATTCAGCTGTCCTTCAGGAGGCAGGTAGCTAATCAGAGCTTCTTATTTGGCATGATAAGAGAGAAGATTCTGGAACATTGGGTACTTATCACCTAGATAAGTAGATATGATATTTTCAGAGCAAGTGATGGTATTTTTGGAGCAAGTAATTCAGAATACTCACTTATGGATTTGCGAATGATCATTACTATTTGTCCTTAGTAGTTCATCAATCTACCACTATTCATCCTTAGTAAAGCCAGATCAAGTGTTAACACACTATGCTTGAATATATTTATTATTCCTGTTATTGTACCTTTGCAGATACTTCAGTAAATTAAAAGTTAGCACCTAAAAAGTTGTTCATTCAGTTAGTTTATTTAAACAATAAAAATCATCCTAGAATGATCCCTTACATTATTTTGTGAGTCAGCATGACTGACATATGTGTACCACAAACTAAACACTTCTGTGAAACATGTGCTATGTTAAATCTAAGCTGAAGATGTCACGTGATGATCTGCAATGCTGCTTTTCAGAACACTTTTTCTGAAGAGTCAACCAATTTAGTTAATTTTATTCCAATTATTTAATTTCACTATTCAACTCCTCTTAGAAAGCATCACTATGAACAAAGCTAGTTGAGGTGATAGAATTCCAGTTGAGCTATTCCAAATCCTGAAAGATGATGCTGTGAAAGTGCTGCACTCAATATGCCAGCAAATGTGGAAAACTCAGCAGTGGCCACAGGACTGGAAAAGGTCAGTTTTCATTCCAATCCCAAAGAAAGGCAATGCCAAAGAATGCTCAAACTACTGCACAATTGCACTCATCTCACACGCTAGTAAAGTAATGCTCAAAATTCTCCAAGCCAGGCTTCAGCAATATGCGAACCGTGAACTTCCAGATGTTCAAGCTGGTTTTAGAAAAGGCAGAGGAACCAGAGATCAAATTGCCAACATCCGCTGGATCATGGAAAAAGCAAGAGAGTTTCAGAAAAACATCTATTTCTGCTTTACTGACTATGCCAAAGCCTTTGACTGTGTGGATCACAATAAACTGTGGGAAATTCTGAGAGAGATGGGAATACCAGAACACCTGATTTGCCCCTTGAGAAATTTGTATGCCGGTCAGGAAGCAACAGTTAGAACTGGACATGGAACAACAGACTGGTTCCAAATAGGAAAAGGAGTACATCAAGGCTGTATATTGTCACCCTGCTTATTTAACTTATATGCAGAGTACATCATGAGAAACACTGGACTGGAAGAAATACAAGCTGCAATCAAGATTGCCGGGAGAAATATCAATAACCTCAGATATGCAGATGACACCAGCCCTATGGCAGAAAGTGAAGAGGAACTAAAAAGCCTCTTGATGAAGGTGAAAGTGGAGAGTGAAAAAGTTGGCTTAAAGCTCAACATTCATAAAACTAAGATCATGGCATCTGGTCCCATCACTTCATGGCAAATAGATGGGGAAACAGTGGAAACAGTGTCAGACTTTATTTTTCTGGGCTCCAAAATCACTACAGATGGTGACTGCAGCCATGAAATTAAAAGAGGCTTACTCCTTGGAAGGAAAGTTATGACCAACCTAGATAGTATATTGAAAAGCAGAGACATTACTTTGCCAAAAAAGGTCTGTCTAGTCAAGGCTATGGTTTTTCCAGTAGTCATGTATGGATGTGAGAGTTGGACTGTGAAGGCTGAGCGCCGAAGAATTGGTGGTTTTGAACTCTGGTGTTGGAGAAGACTCTTGAGAGTCCCTTGGACTGCAAGGAGATCCAACCAGTCCATTCTGAAGGAGATGAGCCCTGGGATTTCTTTGGAAGGAATGATGCTAAAGCTGAAACTCCAGTACTTTGGCCACCTCATGTGAAGAGTTGACTAATTGGAAAAGCCTCTGATGCTGGGAGAGATTGGGGGCAGGAGGAGAAGGGGACAACAGAGGATGAGATGGCTGGATGGCATCACTGACTCGATGGATGTAAGTCTGGGTGAAATCTGGGGGTTGGTGATAGACAGAGAGGCCTGGCATGCTGTGATTCATGGGGTCGCAAAGAATCGGACACGACTGAGCGACTGATCTGATCTGATTAGCAAGAACAAGATTTTTAAAAAATTAGTATCCATAAGCTTTTAGTAAAACATTTTGCTGAATGGCAGAGCAAAATCCCAAAGAATTTACTGGATAGATCAAACTTGTGCGAATTGAGTCAGCATAATACAATACTGACTTTGGAATCTTTTGGAAGTTCCCACATACTAGTTTCAGATAAGTGTGACTTTTTATGATGTCAAAGTTGTAGAGATGATTAAAGCTATGAATATAAGAGTGACATCAGAAACATGGAGACATGAAATGCTCCCTTTATCTCTCTCCTTCAACCTACAAGTAAAACATCCATAACTCATCAAATGTTCCTC
Source organism: Bubalus bubalis (assembly GCF_019923935.1). NCBI lineage: Eukaryota > Metazoa > Chordata > Mammalia > Artiodactyla > Bovidae > Bubalus > Bubalus bubalis. Next base: position 149,182,813 of record NC_059158.1, read on the forward strand.
CACCTAACCCACCAGGATGTTGGAGCATTCACACATCTGAACATCTAAAGGTGGGTGGGATGGAACACATAAGGGTGGTCAAACTGAGAGAATAACAGAGGCGTTTGCAATCTGGCCTCTTTGCCTCAATGGCTGAGATCACAGACCCAGAAAAGCCAGGAGCAACAGTAGAGGCAGCACATATGAATCTGGCCTCCCGGCCACCGTGTTGCTGGTTTCACTGGGAACTGAGCATCTGTGGCAGTGGGGCCTGGGTTACCTTGGTCCCTCCAGCTGTAGAGGTGCGTGTGACTCCAGTCCCTGTTCCAGCCCCTACCCTGCCCCAGCCCTCCTGCAGTAGCAGCTCCCATGAACTCCTCAAACCTGAATACAGTGGGAGTGCCTGCAACCCTAACTCCCCCCAGTCCCACCCCTCCTCCCATGGTGGTACCTGCAAACAAAGGTGACCCCACATGCAGCAGACATGCCCACCATCCTGGTGCCCAGGATGTCCCAAGCAATGACACCAACTACAGCAGCAACAAGGCACCAGCAACCTCAGAGGTATAAGCACCGACAAAGGAGGGCACCAGGTGACCTTTCCAGCAGAGGAGGTGGAGAGGGGGGCATCAGTTCAATTCTGTCTCTCAGCTGGGTCTGACTCTCTGACCCCACGGACTGCAGCACGCTAAGCTTCCCTATCCATCACCAACCTCTGGAGCTTGCTCAAACTCATGTCCATTGAGTCAATGATGCCATCAAACCATCTCATCCTAGGTCGTCCCCTTTTCCTCCTCCCTTCAATCTTTCCCAGCAACGTGTCTTTTCCAATGAGTCAGCTCTTTGCATCAATATTTGCAAAATATTGGAGCTTCAGCTTCAGCATCAGTCCTTCCAATGAATATTCAGGACTGATTTCCTTTAGCATGGACTGGTTTGATCTCCTTACAGTCCAAGGGACTCTCAAGAGCCTTCTCCAACACCATAGTTCAAAAGCATCAATTCTTCAGTGCTCAGCTTTCCTTATAGTCCAACTCTCACATTAATACATGACTACTAGAAAAACCATGGCTTTAACTAGACAGATCTCTGTAGACAAAATAATGTCTCTGCTTTTTTTTTTTTTAATTTTATTTTATTTTTAAACTTTACATAACTGTATTAGTTTTGCCAAATATCAAAATGAATCCGCCACAGGTATACATGTGTTCCCCACCCTGAACCCTCCTCCCTCCTCCCTCCCCATACCATTCTCTGCTTTTAATATGCTGTTTAGTTTGGTCAAAACCTTTCTTCTCAGGAGAAAGAGTCTTTTAATTTCATGACTGCAGTCATCATCTGCAGTGATTTTGGAGCCACCCCAAAATAACGCCTGTCATTGTTTCCATTGTTTCCCCATCTATTTGCCATGAAGTGATGGGTTCAGATGCCATGATCTTAGTTTTTTGAACGTTGAGTTTTAAGAGGGGGAAAATGCAGATTCTCAGCTACAGCCGTAGCCAGCTCTAAGGGAAACCCAAAACTTGTGCTATGTCGCCACCTACTGAAAAACAAAAGAAAGGCCTCTAATTACCAACCTGTTGAATTGATGCTGGGAAAGACTAAAGGCAGGAGGAGAAGGGGACTACAGAGGAGGAGATGGTTGGATGGCATCACCAACTCAATGGACATGAGTTTGAGTAAGCTCTGAGAGTTGGTGATGGACAGGGAGGCCTGGAGTGCTTCAGTCCACGGGGTCACAAAGAGGTGGACACAACTGAGTGACTGAACTGAACTGAACTGAATTGTTAGGGCCTTTCCTGGTGGTTCAGACACTAGGGAATCTGCCTGCTGTGCAGGAGACCTGGGTTTGATCCCTGGCTCAGGGAGATCCCTGGAGAAGAAAATGACAACCCACTCCAGTATTCTTGCCTGGAGAATCCATGGACAGAGGAGCCTGAAGGGCTACAGTCCATGGGATCACAAAGAGTTGGACACAACTGAATTGTTAGAGTCAAGTGAAAAAGATTTACCTACAAAATAAAGATTTTTGCTACTCCAAATGCATCAGTAGAGGAACAAATCATCACCCATCATAAAAAAAACATGTTTGTGCAATATCTCAAAAAGAAAATGACAATTCTCCATAAAATACACTTAAAGTCACAGAATACTATGATCTAACTGTTGTTGTTCATTTGGTCAGTCGTGTCTGACTCTTTTCGACCCCATGGACTGCAGTATGCCAGGCTTCTCTCTCCTTCACCAATTCTCAGAGTTTGCTCAAACTCATGTTCATTGAGTTAGTGATGCCATCCAACCATCTTGTCCTCTGTTGTCCCCTTCTCCTCCTGCTATTCAGAGAATTTAATACTATACAGAGAATTCAGTGCTATATAGAGAATTCAAAATAGCTGTCATGAAGAAACTCAATGAGCTACAAGAAAACTCAGAAAGGCAGTTCACGTTCAGTAATGTCAGGAATAAAACTAATGAACAGAAGAAATACTTTGCCAAAGAGATTGAAACTCTAAAAAGAAACCAAAAAGAAATTCTGGAGCTGAAGAACTCAATAAGTAAAGATAAAGAATAAATAAAAAAAACTGGAGCCTATTATACAGAGTGAAGTAAGCCAGAAAGAAAAACACCAATACAGTATACTAACGCATATATATGGAATTTAGAAAGATGGTAACAATAACCCTGTATATGAGACAGAAAAAGAGGCACTGATGTATAGAACAGTCTTTAGGACTCTGTGGGAGAGGGAAAGGGTGGGGTGATTTGGGAGAATGGCATTGAAACATGTATAATATCATTTATGAAACGAGTCGCCAGTCCAGGTTCGATGCACGATACTGGATGCTTGGGGCTGGTGCACTGGGATAACCCAGAGGGATGGTATGGGGAGGGAGGAGGGAGGAGGGTTCAGGATGGGGGACACATGTATACCTGTGGCGGATTCATGTTGATATATGGCAAAACCAATATAATATTGTAAAATTAAAAAATAATAATAAAATAAATAAAAATAAAAACAAAAAAAAGATAAAAAATGAATTAGAAAGCATTGGAAATAGAGCAGACCATTTGGAAGAGAGAATTAGTGAGCTCAAAGATAGAAATACAGAATATGATACAGGTAAAGGAGGAGAGAAAACTAGGATACAAAGAAGAATAAAGAAAAAATTCTATGACAAGTATTAAGCTCCATTAAGAAGGGTAACATAAAGATAATAGGTATCTCAGAAGGAGAAGAAAGGGAGAAGGGAGCAGAGAATTTATTAAATAATATATGAGAACTCCCCATATCAAGGGAAAGAAATGGTTATAGAAGTCCATGAAGCTAAGAGAACATACAACTGTCTCAACCCAAAAGACTTCCTAAAAGGAATCTCCATAAGGCTATCAGCAGATTTCTTAGCAGAAACTACACAGAATTTTTACACATCTCCTTTATCTTCTGTGCTCTGAATGCATATGTTAACACCCTCTCTCTTTAACTAGGTCAAGACACTGCAGTAAAGCACACTCTAATTGTAACCTTCCTTTCCCAATACACTCCTTCTCACCCTCCCTTATCCGGTCACTCTTCATTCACCACATTCATTCATGCATTCAATCACTCAATCATTCAGTTATTCCTTCCCTCATTCAGTCATTATTCAATCACCACTTTCACTGGGCCTGTTCCCCATGTGACATAATCTGCTATTCCTTTCAGAGGATACAGAAGTGTTAGAAACACAGTCCACACATCAAGGAGTTATATGTATTAGTAGAGACAAACATGTGGATGCTTATGCTCATGTCCAGAATGAAAAACGGCTGCAATAGAGGGATGATCATCAGATGCAAAGAGGAGGGTCCCAGGCAGCAGCTGTACCTGCAGCCGGGTGGGGTCCTCCCTCCAGTGTAGCTACACCGGCAGACATTCCGTGTGAGAGCCAGGCACCTGCTCCTCCCCCACGGCAGTAGTGGTGTCTGGGGAATGTGCCAATTTAATTGACTCTCGCGTCCTCAAGATCCAAGCTGCAATTACATGACCTTGTTACGTGGCTTGAAACAAACACTTCAAGGAAGGAGGGTGGCAATGAGTAATCGGGATGGAAATTTAATAAGGACAGGCATAAATATATAAAAGCTACTCAAGCACGTTCCTTGACCCTAATTTTCTGGATCTGATACAAGTCACTTTTCAATCTGAAGCTGCTGGAAGGTTGCACCGCATCTTAAAAAAAAATGAATTTATATTCTGCTGTCAACCGGAAATATTTTCAGAGCTCTTTTGTTCCTCTCAGTATATGTGTAGAGGTGGTACATTTATGTGTGCATTGTAGGAAGAGACTTGTAAGCAAAAACAATCTGGTTTCTTTTTAAATGTCTTCAGGTTTCCAGTCTTTGAAGCAATTATTTTCCTATCTAATCAATATTAAGGAAAAAAATATTTCACAATAGTTTTGCTTCATCATGGCCGTTCAGCTCACCAAGTCCTTATTCTGTCTTCCCCAAACAGATATTAAATTCAGGTAATGATCCACTTCCTATTATTTTCTCCCTCTGTGTTGTGATCTTCATCAAATATTGATGATGCACACTACCTATTGTAAAAGTTGTCAAACTTTATCCTCAGTTTATACAAACTTTATACCGTTGTGAGGAACAACTGCAGCACTTCCAGTAATAAGCTCACTGCATTTTTCTTTAGCAAGTATTTTTTGTTATGATTATGTTCATTCTTATCAATGTACAGTAGCTGATTGCTCTGTAATGCTCAACTTGAAAGATGTTTGGGCGACCTCCTTGTGTTATACTTGCTTCCATAGACCTAATCTTTGGAAAACTTATGTATTAACATATTGCTCAGCCAGTTTACAGACACTTACGAGACCCTACCAGGTGCTAGGCACTGTATGCTAAGCCATTGGAATCATCTGATTCAAAGTCCCTTGGAAGTTCCACTTAATTTCCAAAAATAAAAAAATCTTAATAAAAAAATAGTGTGTTAAGTTGCTTCAGTTGTGTCCGACTCTGCGACCCCAGGGACTGTAGCCCGCAAGCCTCCTCTGTCCACGGAATTTTCCAGGCAAGAATATTGCAATGAGTTGCCATTTCTCCTCCAGGGGATTTTCGCCGACCCAAGGATCAAAGCAGCCTCTCTTATGTCTCCTGCATTGGCAGGTAGGATCCTTACCACTAGTGCCAAGGCTATAACCGGAAGATTTTAAGAGCAAGTTTAAAAGCTAGTTTCTTGGAATCCACCATGTGTAGAATTCCAATGGAAACAAGTTTTATGTTAATTATCTTTGGGGAAATTTCAGAAGATAAGTATAGAAAAGTAACTAGAAAACTCTTGTAGGGTTAGAGCACTTTTTATAGATACCTGGGTTCATAAACACACCAGCGCTGTTGCCTCACAGCAATGCTGACACATGTTTCTAATGAGCCTGCTTCCTCTTTTCATTCTGCAAAATAGCCAGCAGCTGTGTTATTCTAAGGATGACATTCAGCTGTAAACACCAAAGCAGCGCAAAAAAAAAAAAAGAAATCTAGGTAATCTGTCATGAATACTTGAGGAGATTTTAAATTTTCTAGTAACACTCTAACTTTGCTTTATCTTCTAACTCCTTTTATAATTTTTTACAGTCTTTTAAACTCAAAGTGATAAATTGTACATAAAACAAAAATAAATTGTTGTTAAATTTTAATCCATTCTTCATGATAAGATTTTACCAAAGCAATAGACAATGTGAAGAGATGAAAAGGAAAATAAGGAGATGTTTTATAATTTTCCAAGATACACAAATGAGCGCTCTATTACTATATTTACACCAAATTTTAATCCAATGAATTCTCTAATTTACAACCTTTTTGAGTATTTAAATAAGAAATTATCTGTGTATGATTATTCTGGTTCAAGCTCTTCATGAAATAATTACATATGTTTATCTTTATATCTTTATAGCCATGGCATGTGCTCAAAGTGCACTTAAAAAGAGGTCATCTAAGTCTGTCTGTAAAACCCCCCCACATCAGTCACTACATTAGATTAAGGAAATGGTTTGAAGACTGTTTTCGGTAGAGCTCCATGGCTTCTCAAACATGCCTCTCGCCATCTCAAAGAGGAAGAGTCAGAGAGAGAGGAGTTGTCAGCGCCCTCTGCTCCAGAGTAGAGTAATTTTACCTGCTTTATATAGCAGAGGAAACATGGGGTTTTCTTGGAAAGTGTTTAAAAATAGTATTTTGTTAAAAGAAAAATTTTGAAACCATTAGGTTAATGTATTGTGCAGATACTAATCACTTTTTAACATAAGTGAATTACCTGCAGACCACAACATAGAAAGAAATGAACTTCTAAAAAAGATATCAAGAATAGACATACTAGTTCATACCTAGAAAATACACGTATCTAGTTGGCTTGTGTGTGTCATAGTTGCTCAGTCGTGTCCAGATCATTGGGACCCCATGGACTGTAGCTCGCCAGGGTCCTCTGTCCATGGAATTCTCCAGGCAAGAATAGAGGAGTGGGTTGCCATTTCCTTCTCCAGGGGATCTTCCCGACCCAGGGATTGAACTGGGGTCTCCCGCATTGCAGTCAGATTCTCTACCATCTGAGCTACCAGGGAAGTCCTAATTGACCTGCCATTTACAAATAAGAAAGTGGCTATTTAAAAATTAAGTGTACAGATGAAAGCTTTTGATGTGCAAAAATCGGAAAACTTATGGCTTGTGGCACAATTCTAAAATGATCAAGAATGATTGGTGTCTCCCCACTGAAGCACCTGACAATCAGGTTTCAGTTATGGATACAGAACTCCAGGGTTAGGGATTCTGAAGGGATGGGAAAAAGAATATTATGCAAATGAGCTTTTACACATTTACAATTGGATGTAGATGGTGACTTCAGTTTGAACTCTATTTTCAAGGGTTTTTTTAATGGTTACTTTAGTGATATTTGAAGATATGCTTAGGACCTTTTCTGTCACTATAAACTATTTTAGCCTTCCATGATATTTTTTATTTCTGAATGTAGCATCAAACTTATAAAAAATTTTCAGCTGAATATAGGTTTCCATGAAATTAAAAATAAATAGCATCAGTTCTTTTATGAAGTAGGAAAATCTTGATGAGATTCGTTTATTTTCCATGCTGACCTGTAAAGACTGAGAAGTATGAGCACTGTACAGAGTTTAGCAGGCACAAAATCTATTTTTGCGCCCCTAAGGTCCTTTTTGATACTCAAGCTTATGATTGAGTGGGGAGTCATTTTAAATGGAAGTGAAGCAAAATGGTATAAATGGAACCTGCAAAAGTTTAAAGAAATGAACACATTCCTAAGTGACTTGGCAGAGAAAATAGACAACAGTGACCCCGAACTACTTTCAGCTAAAGCTTTGTAGCATGTGTTCTCAAAGACTGTGACAAACTTAAATTTCTAATCAATAAGTAGTAGGTGGCTCAGATAGTAAAGTATCTGTCTGCAATGCAGGAGACCTGGCTTTGATCCCTGGGTCAGGAAAGATCTCTTGGAGAAGGAAATAGCAACCCACTCCAGTATTCTTGCCTGGAGAATTCCACAGACAGAAGAGCCTGGCAAGCTACAGTTCATGGGGTTGCAAAGAGTCGGACATGACTGAGTGACTAACACACATTGCTTTTTCACTTCTATCTATTTGATTTAACACTGAAGTTATTTATGTCCAACATACAAATAATACACATTCTAGTAAATATATTCTTATTAAAGCATGCCAAGGGTAAAATATCTGATCCCCTCCCTACACAAAGTCATCTATAATTTAGTAATTGAAATGTTCCCAGACAGAGGCAGCTATGATTCCCTGACGTCAATCACGGGAAAGTGTTGAAGTTCCTAACAGAAATATGACACATAAAAGGCAAAGTGTTATTATTAGCATAGGAATTAATCAGCTGCATCAAAGAGAATGCCTCTTATCCTCCACACAGAAACCTCTCCTATAAAGGAAAAATAAATCATCTACAAATGTAAATAGAACTGCGCTTATTTTTGAAATTTGTAGTACCCATATTCAACGGAGGAAATTACATGAAGGCCAGTCACTTTTTGACTCCCTCTGTGAAAAACATCCTGAAATGCCTCTTACACAATAAGCAATAATGATATAAAATTCCATTTGTAGCAGCATGCTAAAAAAGATGATGTCAAATAGAAGCATTGTATCACAAGCATCTCAAATTTTTCAAAATGTAGACAACATCTGTGATGAAAGTATAATGGAAAGGGATTCTGATAGGAAAAGGGTGAAATGAAGAAAAATGAAAAATCTATTTAATATAAATTCATTTGTTCTATTTTACAGCAACTAAATTATTTTTAATGTTATCACATGGTAATAAATTAAACTATTTGATTTCATGTAAATTCAAAGAAAGCGATGAAAGCACAAACAAACCCAAGGGAAAAATGGCTGTGGTAGTTTATTAGAAATTTTCTATCCATTAACAAACTCCATTGAATCACTAAGAGTTCAAGTAAGAATTAAAAAAACAAAAATCACCTGTGTCTAGCAAAAAGATTACCCGAGTTGAGAGATATCAATATCCAAGCTGTTCATATTGGAATCTGTTCATATTCCCCCTTTTCTTCTTTGAGCTGTGGATGCTGGTATCCTTTAGAGCAGCATCCTTAGAGGTATGGGTAACAATATATATAACTGAATCACTTTGCTGAATACCTGAAACTAACTCAATATTGTTAATCAATGATACTCCAGCATAAAATAAAAGAAATTAAAAAAAGAAATCTATGGAATTGGACAGTAAATCTGTATTTATCTACTTAAAGAGCCACCAGCAATCATAAATACTCATAATCTTGGATCAAGTATTAGATTGTGGCTTAAAACTCCAAGTACAGGGTAGCATGGCTGAGTGGTCTAAGGCACTGGATTAAGGTTCCAGTCTCTTTGGGGACATAGGTTTGAATCCCACCACTGTCAAGTGGTTTTTGAAATAGTCCAGGCCAAACATCCAGGACTGTGCTGGTCCTGCAACTTAAGACAGTTTCTGGGACTTTCCTGGTGGCTCAGGTTGTAAAAAATCTGCTTGCAATACAGGAAACCTGCATTCAATCCCTGGGTCAGAAAGATCTCCTGGAGAAGGGAATGGATACCCTCTCCAGTATTCTTGCCTGGAGAATTCCATAGACAGAGGACCCTGGAGGGCTACAATCCATGAGGTTGCAAAGAGTCAGACACAACTAACACTTAAAACTCCAAACCTATACCTAACTATTTAGATACAACAGTCAAATGTAACACACAATTCCTTATTTGAGCCTAGTTTGGAATAAATACATATAAAAATACTTATGGAATAAATTTACTTATTTATGGAAAAAAGAAAATTTAAACATCCTGTTAATTAGGAAAGTATGTTCGGTGAATAGTCCTTTTTTATATATGATACTGAAAGTTAATATTATATAGGCACATGTGAAGCAAGACTCTCTGAATATTATATATTTTTTCCAGAAAAGGAAATACAAATGCAACTACAGGTGAAAGTTTATTTGTGCTTAGTTGCTCCGTCGTGTCTGACTCTTTGTGACCCCATGGACTGCAGTCTGCCAGGCTCCTCTGTCCATGGGGATTCTCCACGCAAGAATACTGGAGTGGGTTGCCATGCCCTCCTCCAGAGGATCTTCCTGACCCAGGTATGGAACCCAGGTTTCCTGCACTGCAAGCAAATTCTTTACCATCTGAGCCACCATTTATTTAGATCTTGAAAAAGAAACAAGCACACAAATTAAATCTTAAGAAATTTGTCATTAAGAAATATGAAAAAATAAACACCTATCATAATTATTCCAAGAACACTGTGACAGAGAACATTTTACAATAGAGTTTGACACATTTTATTTGGGAGTTTTAGCAATAATTATCAATGTGATCTTAGATAACTCAAGTAACCTTTCTAGTTTCTTTCTCTAAAAACTGAGGGAGTTAAAACAAATGACTTGAAAAGCACTTTCAAATCTCAACATTCTACTGTCTTATTTTACAATAAGGGGGAGGAAAAGGAAAATTCAAAAACAAACATTCCAAATTGCTTTTAAATCCTCTTTATTTTTATTTTTTGTAGGAAATATGGTTTTAAAAAATTAACTTTATTAGATTACCTGTAATTTTTTTTAGATTACATCTAATTTTAACACATAAAATCTACTGATGACCCTGGAATTATGTAACACGTACTATTATTATTCAGAGAAAATTACTTCAAAAGCCTTTTATCATGTTAGTGTCAAAACAAACTGTTTATTCTTAAAGATCAAGAAAACCAATCAGCAGTCATGGTCAAAATTTTACTCTTGGAAAATATTTCTCTCCCAAGTTGTAGTATAAGAAATATTTAATTTCTAAAATGATTTTCAAATGGCCTCTTGCTCCCATTTTTAATTTTTCTTCTACTTGGAAAGAATGGACCTCATCTCTCTGAGCTGGAGTTATTAATAAATAACCATTATTAGTAATTCCTGATATAATGTAAAATCAAATAAAAGCCAGAACAGAAGTTAATAAGTTATAACTTATTATAATATTTGTAAGGAAAGTGACCTTGCTAGAAGGAATGTAAAGAAGATGAGAATGGAAAATATTCTATGCTGTCTTCTTCATTCAATAGGATCTGAGCCCTTGATCAACATGGTCTCCTCAATCCTAGATGCTACATTTTCTATTTACTGTAAGAATTCAACAAGGGAGAGTACCAAGATGTGACAAAGAGAGTTACCTGGATGCCAAATGTGATATGCTCTCTTATTGACTTCTGGTCCATTGACACATGGACTCAGGCAACAGCCTTAGCTGATAGTTCGACAAGATGCATGCTGCAAACTCTGGTATAGCTGTTCAGTTTTGAGAAACAGGATGTCTAACCTTAGTTAGATGGGACTACAGAGACAATAAGCACAAATTCCTTAAGTTGGTCTTTAAAAGGAGTGATAAGTAGAGTCACTCGTATTTCCATGCCTTTACTTCTGGAACAATGTCTTTTACTTCTGGGGACTTGGCATTACATAAAGTTCTTTGATTGCAGAAGCACTTCTGGAAGGTGACTGATGACTATGACCAGTGGATCTATGATCATAGACCCTTTCCCACACCTTTTTTTTTTTTTTTTTTTTACTGTGCAATGATGTTCTTGGTTGATATGATGTTTTACAAGATCCTGTGACAAAGGGTCAAATGTTTCATAAACCCCTGGATAGTGGTACTAGCCAAGGTCTCACATACAGAAAATTCAAATTCATATTCAACTTGCTTATCTCTTCCAGTCATGGTCAGTCACTGACTTAAGGCAGTCAGCTTGCACCAAGTGACTAGCAGCCTTCTCAAGAGAAATGTGCCATACTGGGGGCTCAACATTACCCTCTGTTGTTGGTATGTTATGGGCAGTTGGCAGAGCCAGTAGCTAGATGGCTTTTGCGGGGGCACAAGGCACATCATTGAGTATATGCATGGTCTCCATCTCTGTCAGTGTGGCCACTTCATTCATGTGCCCATAGTGCCAGCAGCCCTAAGATGCAAATGCTGTTTTATGCCAACTTAACAAGGCATTTTATCTATGTGTTTATTTTTGTGCCTCTTGATTGCAAATGGTCTTTTACAACATTGGGCATTTACATGTGATATAAAGATTTCTATAGTTTGTATCCATTCTCATACATTCATGCATACACCTCCCTTTCCAAGTTTTTCTTTTGTTACTGATAACTAGCTGGCCAGACGCCTTGCTACTGCTCATATCAGTTCAGTTCAGTTGCTCAGTCGTGTCTGACTCTTTGCGACCCCATGGACTGCAGCATTCCAGGCTTCCCTGTCCATCACCAACTCCCGGAGTTTGCTCAAACTCATATGCGCTGAGTCCATGATGCTATCCAACTATCTCATCCTCTGCTGTCCCCTTCTCCTCCTGCCTTCAATCTTTCCCAGCATCAGGGTCTTTTCTAATGAGTCAGTTCTTCACATCAGGTGGCCAAAGTACTGGAGCTTCAGCTTTAGCATCTGTCCTTCCAACGAATGTTCAGGACTGATTTCCTTTATGATTGACTGGTTTGATTTCCTTGCAGTCCAAGGGACTCACAGGAGTCTTCTCCAACACCACAGTTCAAAAGCATCAATTCTTTGGTGCTCAGCTTTCTTTATGGTCCAACTCTCACATCCATACATGACCACTGGAAAAGCCATAGCTTTGACCAGATGGATCTTTGTTACTTCTCACATATTCCTGCACATTTTAAATACTGATCACTTATCTGCTCACAAAAATAAAAAAGAATAGGTACATTGCCCATAATACAGATCAGAGGGAGGATCTCATCTGTCACTGTCTTTCCAGAACATTCATTAGTGAGGTTATAATGCAACTGCCACTGTCCATTTTCAGTTTGTACCTATCTTGATATCTTTTAATATCAAGATGACCTCTCCATGACCCAAAAAGCTTGGTCCACTGGGTCATTTCCTTATCCTTTAGCTGATCATAATGATTTCCCATATAGCTCTAGGAATGAGCTAAGAGAGAGCTGCTGATGTAACCGTCATGGATGACATGGAGATTTAGAATATCTGTTCTTGTTGGCAACTTCTTATGTCAACTGGCATAAACTACTACAACAGTATTCCAAAACTGGAATATTCCATCTCAAGGAAGCAAAGAGCCCTACCAGGATTCGTACTAGTGTATGGGGTTTTTATTGCTATGAAATAAGTTACCACAGAATCCATTTCTTACAACATATGCCTATGATCTCAGTTTCTATGGACCTGGAGTTGGCAATGTTGGCAGAGTCTCCTATTCAGAGTGTCACCAGGCTGGACTTAGTGTGTCCTCTGGTTATGTCTTCATCTTTAAGCTCCATTCATGAAATATGTGCTTTGAAATCCCTCCAGTTGTTGGCAGAATTCATTTACCTGGGACCCTGTGACTTAGGGTTCTCTTTTCTTGCTATTGGCTGGGGTGCACTCCCAGTTCCCTGAGAGTACTCTCAAGCCTTTGCCACCTGGTCTTCTCCAGAGGCAGTTCTCAGCATGGACTTTTTTATTCTCCAAGGCCAGGAGAAGAATGTCTCTACTTCAAATCCCCCCTTTCTAAGGACTCACCTGATTTGATCAGGTTCATCCAGGATAATCCCCCTTTTGATTAATGCAAAGCCAGCTGATTTATAACCCTAATAACACCTGCAAAATCACTCCACCTTTGTCATATTACATACCCTAATCAAGGAAGTAACTATATCAACGGTCTACACCCAGTGGGAGGGCAAAACACAGAGCATGTACCTCAGGGGATAGGAGCCTAGGACCCTGTTAAGAGTTCTTCCCACTACATTTATCAGTCACAATCACTCCTTTATTCCTCGAATCACCAATCTATGATGTACGCCTTAATCAGGTCCATGAAACTAATGCTGATTATTCCAATTTTCAATCTCTCAACCTGACATATTCAAGCAGTTTTAGGTGGTGCTGAGAAGTACTAGGAAGTGATCTTGTTGCCAAGGATAGTTTTGCATTAACATAGTGATGCAATTTTGCTTAACCCATTTTGCTAAGCCCATCAAAGTAAAACTGTTACCAGTGAGGGGGTGATATGATTCAGTCAGTTGTTTCAGCAAGAGATAATGTGACACATTGGTACCAGCAGGATAGAGTGCTTTGAAGAAAAATTATAGCACAAAGTAAATATGTTTTGATGAAGATAGAAAGGTCTCTAAATGTCTGGGACCTACAGGCTCTGAGATGAAGAGGGACATAAATAAAGATGCAAAGCACACAAAAATTCAAATGATGCTTTGTATTGTCTACAAAAGCATTATTAGCATAAAAATTTAGTTGTAAGTTAAAAAATAATTCAGCATTGGCAGTGTGCCATTTCCTTCTCCAGAGGATCTTCCCAACCCAGGGATCGAACTCACTTCTTTTAGTCTCCTGCGTTGACAGGTGGGTTCTTTACCACTAGCACCACCTGGGAAGCCCATATGTAGAGAAATTATAATCTCCATCAAAGTAGAAGTTACTTAATTTGAAGTGTCTCAATTAGAAAAGCATACTCTAAGCCCAGATAGCAAATGACCAAAAGTCTCTAATGCTTTGGATTCCATTTCAAATCTGTACACTAAGGAATTCATCAGTAAATGTGAGGAATATTCAATAAATTGTTAACTAGTTGAGTAATTTCAGAATATGTAAATTGGTTATCCATTGTACAGGTGTCTTTACCCTATTGTATGAATGTGTTTATGAACCATGCGAGGCTGGCAGTTGGGTTTTATACCTTTGGAGTATGTGCAGTTCACAATTCCTTTTTGCTATTGTCATCCACCATGTGACAGAGGATTATGTTGTGCCATCCAGTCAGAATGTTAACTGATGACACTGAAATAATATTGTCCTATTGGCTTCTGAATAAACAAGCAAGATGCGACTCAGAACGCATTAAAGGAAAGAGAGAGGGGAGTTCAAGTTTACAGTAACAGTTGAACTCTTTTTGAAACCTTTTCCTGGTAGATTTCTTTGGAGTGTGGCATACTTTTAGAACTCAAGACCTTTTAAAACTAACACCCAAAAAAAGATGTCCTTTTCATTACAGGGGACTGGAATGCAAAAGTAGGAAGTCAAGAAACACCTGGAGTAACAGGCAAATTTGGGCTTGGAGTACAGAATGAAGCAGGACAAAGGCTAATAGAGTTTTTCCAAGAGAAGGCACTGGTCATAGCAAACATTCTCTTCCAACACCACAAGAGAAGACTTGTGGCCAATACCAAAAGACAGATGGCCAATACCGAAATCAAATTGATTATATTCTTTGTAGCCAAAGATGGAAGAAGGTCTATACAGTCAGCAAAAACAAGACCTGACAAGGAGCTGACTGTGGCTCAGATCATGAACTCCTTATTGCCAAACTCAGACCTAAATTGAAGAAAGTAGGGAAACCACTAGACCATTCAGGTAATGACCTAAATCAAATCCCTTATGATTGTACAGTGGAAGTGAGAAATAGATGTAAGGGGCTAGATCTGATAGACAGAGCACCTGATGCACTATGGATGGAGGTTCATGATATTGTACAGGAGACAGGGATCAAGATCATCCCCAAGAAAAAGAAATGCAAAAAAGCAAAATGGCTGTCTGAGGAGGCCTTATAAATTTCTGTGAAAAGAAGAGAAGCAAAAAGCAAAGGAGAAAAGGAAAGATATATCCATTTGAATGTAGAGTTCTAAAAAATAGCAAGGAGAGATAAGAAAGCCTTCCTCAGTGATCAGTGCAAAGAAATAGAGGAAAATAATAGAATGGGAAAGACTAGAGATCACTTCAAGAAAATTAGAGATACCAAGGGAACATTTCATGCAAAGATGGGCTCAATAAAGGACAGAAATGGTAAGGACCTAACAGAAGGAGAAGATATTAAGAAGAGGTGGCAAGAATATGCAGAAGAACTGTACAAAAAAGATCTTCATGACCCAGATAATCACAATGGTGTGATCACTCAGCTAGAGCCAGACATCCTGGAATGTGAAGTTAAGTGGGCCTTAGGAAGCATCACTACAAACAAAGCTAGTGGAGGTGATAAAATTCCAGTTGAGCTATTTCAAATCCTAAAAGATCATGCTGTGAAAGTGCTGCACTCAATATGCCAGCAAATGTGGAAAACTCAGCAGTGGCCACAGGACTGGAAAAGGTCAGTTTTCATTCCAATCCCAAAGAAAGGCAATGCCAAAGAATGCTCAAACTACCACACAGTTGCACTCATCTAACAAGCTAGTAAAGTAATGTTCAAAATTCTCCAAGCCAGGCTTCAGCAATATGTTAACCACGAACTTCCAGATGTTCAAGCTGGTTTTAGAAAAGGCAGAGGAACCAGAGATCAAATTGCCAACATCCGCTGGATCATCGAAAAAGCAAGAAAGTTCCAGAAAAACATCTATTTCTGCTTTATTGACTATGCCAAACCCTTTGACTGTGTGGATCACAATAAACTGTGGGAAATTCTGAAAGAGATAGGAATACCAGATCACCTGACCTGCCTCTTGAGAAACCCGTATGCAGGTCAGGAAGTAACAGTTAGAACTGGACATGGAACAACAGACTGGTTCCAAATAGGAAAAGGAGTACATCAAGGCTGTATATTGTCACCCTGCTTATTTAACTTATATGCAGAGTACATCATGAGAAATGCATGACTGGATGAAGCACAAGCTGGAATCAAGATTGCCAGGAGAAATATCAATAACCTCAGCTATGGAGATGACACCACCCTTATGGCAGAAAATGAAGAAGAACTAAAGAGCCTCTTGATGAAGGTGAAAGAGGAGAGTGAAAAGGTTGACTTAAAACTCAACATTCAGAAAACCAAGATCATGGCATCTGGTCCCATCACTTCATAGGAAATAGATGCGAAAATAATGCAAACAGTGTCAGACTTTATTTTTTGGGGCTCCAAAATCACTGCAGATGGTGACTGCAGCCATGAAAATAAAAGATGCTTCCTCCTTGGAAGGAAAGTTTTGACCAACCTAGACAGCATATTAAAAAGCAGAGACATTACTTTGTAAACAAAGGTCTGTCTAGTCAAGGCTATGGTTTTTCCAGTAGTCATATATGGATGTGAGAGTTGGACTGTAAGGAAAGCTGAGCACAGAAGAATTGATGCTTTTGAACTGTGGTGTTGGAGAAGACTCTTGAGAGTCCCTTGGACTGCAAGGAGATCCAACCAGTCCATCCTAAAGGTGATCAGTGCTGGGTATCATTGGAAGGACTGATGTTGAAGATGAAACTCCAATACTTTGGCCACCTGATGTGAAGAGCTGACTCATTTGAAAAGACCCTGATGCTGGGAAAGACTGAGGGCAGGAGGAGAAGGGGATGACAGAGGATGAGATGGTTGGATGGCATCACCGACCCATTGGACATGAGTTTGGGTAAACTCCAGGAATTGATGATGGACAGGTAGGCCTGGTGTGCTGCAGCCCATGGGGTGGCAAAGAATCGGATACAACTGAATGGCTGAACTGAACTGAACTGAAACCTTTTCCTGGTAGATTTCTTTGGAGTGTAGCATACTTTGATCTAGGACTTATTTTCATAGTAACTTCTCATGAGGTACAAGGTTTTGATTTCTCACAAGTCTTTTGTTACTAATTATAAATAGACAATTATGAAATATAAAGTTGGGTTAGTCCAGTACACAACTGAGGTAAATGCAATCACTATACAGTATATTTCTTTTACAATGTCTACAATTAAAAAGACTGAACATAAAAAGTAAATACTTATTGATGAACACAGTTTTTGACTCTTGCAGATAAAGCTGACATATACATTTGCAAACAAATATTCAAATCTTTGTATGAACATAGACTCTCATTTTTCTTGAGTGAAGTGAAAGGGTGGGGTCATATGGTTGATATATGTTTAAGTTTAAAGGAAAATCTGCCAAACTATTTTCCAAGCTGGTTGTATAATTTCACATTCCCATCAGTGGTGTCAGCAAGTTCCAATTTCTTTTCATAATCACCAGCACTTTGTACAGTCAGTCTCTTTAAGGTCAGATATCCTAAAAGGTGTGTAGTGATATCTCAATATAGTTTTAATTTGCATTTCCCTGAATAACAAAAGATATTGAGGATTTTCCTATGTACTTATTTGCCATCTGCATTTCTTCTTAGGTAAGTGTCTGTCTAAATATTTTTTCCCATTTTTTGGGAGAAGGGTGAGCTTTTGTTTTCTTCTTACTGAGATTTGAACATTCTTTCATATTTTGGACAAAAACAACTTACATATTTGACTGCAGATACTTTCTGCCAGTATGTGGTTTGTCTTTTCAGTAAGAGCTAGGACTTACGTGGTATAAAAGTAAAACTTCTCACAACTGGATGAGTCTTGGGGACATTATGGAAGTAACACAGGTGTATTTTCACATGGGAGAGAGGTGAATTGTTGTATGCCCATGGGAGAGACCACAGTAGGTTATATTTCCAACAGATGATCATGCTGATCTTATTTCCACCCAATATGCTATTCTTACAATGAGACTGTTACACTCTTACTCTAAAGGGGCTGGGTCTTTTTCCAACCACTCTGAACCTGCTGGACTTTTGTGACTTTCTCAGCCAATAGCAGAGGGGAGAAGAAACACTATGTGATGATTTCTGGGGGTTGATCATAAAAATGCTATGCATCTAGGTTTGCTTTTTGAGAAGCCTTGTTCTTAGCAGCCACTTGGGCCTGCTGTGAGGAACCCCAAACTAGCCACTCAGATAGACCACAGAGAAAGGTCACAAGCAGATATTCTATCTGAAAGCTCACCTGAGATCTAAGATATACTTGATCATAAACCCTGAAACATGAGTGAAAACATCACCATATTCTTCCAGTCACCATCTATCAAGTTAGCTCAGCCTTTGAGACTTCCCAGCTAAGGCCTCAGAGACAAGTTGTTCTTGATGTGTGTTATTCTTATTCTTGACCCACAGAACCATGAGTATAATGAAAATATTGTTTTACACCAGTAAATATGGAATATTTTTTTACACAACCATGGATAATTTATGAACTTTGAAATAATTTTGAAAAACTAACCCAGTACATTTTACTTTGATGTTTAAAATTTTTTCATTATATGTTACATGTTTTAACAGATTTCATTTCCTATTTCTTATAGTTATGAAGGTTTTCCTAAAGCTCTGAGATATGACCAATATATTTGTCATGTATTTGAAAAATACATGAGCATATTTTTCTTTAACAATATAGGAAAATTTGCATTTTTTATTTTTCTTCATGAACTCAGACTTCTCTCACAGTTCTTTTACAAATATCATACTAATGTAACATATGGTACTTTCAATAATTTATTTTTGACAGCATTGTGGAGCATTAAAATTTGACGGTAGACACTTTGATAAATAGGCTTAAATTGCACCTGTTCCACCTACTCACATTGCTAGAGAGGTTTTTCATTATTTGATTACCTGTGTAGTTAACATCTTCCATTTGGTGGAATCAAAGGGTATTTTAAAAAATTCCACAGATATTGTTGAATTATGGCACAGTAAGATTCCTGGTGGGCTGCTGTCTATGGGGTCGCACAGAGTTGGATACAACTGAAGCAACTTAGCAGCAGCAGCAGCAGCAAGATTCTAATCTACTAACATTAATAGTACTCGTCCTTTAACTCAGATGGGTTTGTTTGAGATTCTCTTGTCCCTTAATAGGCTGAAGTGACTGGATTCAGTGGAGTCAGTCTCTTACTGGGACTGTATTAAGTAAGGACAGTGCAGTTCATTTGACACCCATTTCTGTCTGGAAGATCCAGCATCTCTAGTCACAGGTTTACTACAGAGAAGATCCAGATTATTTGTTACCACACAGTGGTGGCTCTAAGCCAGAGTGGACATGTCTTCCTTTGCTTCCATTATCTGTGGAGAAGATGATGGAAATGCTCTGGGTTCCGTAAGAACTAAATAGAACACAACAAAAAACCTCCAAACGTAATCATTAAGCCAAAATGATTAGTGAATATGCACCATTCTACCCCAAAAGAGACTGGAAGAAAAACATTTCTAACTTGGCTCTGCTGAAGAAAAATACTTCAAATCAGTGTTCCTTTACTAATTTTAAATGTTCAGATAACTTTATAGACTCTATTAAAATAAAACTAAAAGGAAATGCTAAAAAAAAAAAAAAAAGACTCCAGTTTTATTTTTAGACCTAATGACTAAGAGTGAAGCTGAACACAGTTAATAAGAGACCCCTGAACAGATGCCATAACTTCTAGATGTTGAGTTCTTTGTGAGAATTTTAATTTTCTACTAAATTAAAACTTTGATCTTGGTTCTGAAACCACATTTCTGATACACATGACAGTCTTTCCATGCTTAGACTTCACTGGCTGCAGGAGTGGCTAGGGAACGTGGAGAAAGCTAGGGTCCCATCCTCTTTGTAAACTGAGACCCTCAGAATCATCTTTGGAAGTATCAGTCTCCAGTGTTGGAAACCAAAGGACCTCCTTATCCCCAGAATTGGTTTTGTTTTTCTGTTCTTTGTTTTAAATTTCTACAACTGAGAGTATGGGAACCCTGGGAGACTTCTGAAAATGTTTTTGTTTTTTTCCTGTGGCAAACATTCCTCTATTTTATTTGTGCCTCTGCCCCTCCAATTATCCTGCAGGGTATCAGAGGTAACAGTGACATGCTGGAGCTGGTTCAAACAGCCTCAGGAGACTGACTGATAAACTTTTAAGAATTTGTGAGCTTTTTACAGAAATATTGTCAACTTGGAATGGGTCATGCATGGCAGAAGTATTTCTGCCACAGAAATAAGTGGTAGTCTTATTTAAGACTTAAGTCTAAACTTTTCCTACTCTATCACTCTTTCCGTCCCAGAACAAGTTTCCCTGAAATATGAAAAGAGAAGTAATGTAATACTGATTCATTCTTAAAAGGAAAAAATGCAACCCATCAAATTAAAATTCTCTACATGAGAGAATAACATATACTTGATCATAAATATCTGGAAACACAAAAACTATTCAGTATTTCTTTTGTATTATTTAGTGTGTTTAGAGAGTGAGACAGTTTGACTAATAAAAATATTATCATTTCTTAAAGTGATCTAAATGCCTAGATTTGGATTCCTAACTTAGAGGAAATCAGACACAAAAACATATACTTAATAAAATTGTACAGCATACAACTTCATTTTGTGATGATTCAGATAGTTCCTCACTAAATAAGAATTGTCACTGTGAGCAATGTATTTCGTATTTTAAATGTTCGAAGATTACTAATGAGCAGAATGTCAGGGACAAAATACATACATGTATGTCACAAAGGTGATAGTGGAAAAATTCAGATTTTAAGGGGAATCATGTTGGAGATATTCTGACAATATTTGGAGGCACTTAGTACTCAATCATGGACAGGGAAATGGCAACTCAGTCCAATATTCTTGCCTGTAGAATCCCATGGACAGAGATGCCTGGCCGACTACGGTTCATGGGGTCACAAAGAGTCAGGCATGACTGAGCAAGTGACACACAGTACTTGATCAACCTAGCTTTTCAAGCACTTTTGCTCCATCTCATATGTTCTAAATATGTATCACTTAGGGTTTTTTCACGAGAATAATAGAGATGCTATAAGTATAATGGAGAAGGAGTTAATACAGGATTAAGTGCTTAGTTAAATGATGAAGTTGCTGAGGGAGTAAAGGTTTGGAATACTGAGGCTGGATGATTGGAAAATCAGTCAGCAATACTCCTAGACTGAAGCATTGGACTGAGTTGGGGGTCACTGCTCTTGGGAAAGCCCAGAGGCCCTGTCCACACAGCCCTATTACTCCATCAGACATCTATGAAGCTACCATGTTTGGGCACCACAGTCTCCTGAGAATGGTTGTTTCTTCTTCACTTCTACATTCCAAATTTTTCAGGAGTTTCTGTCACTGGCAAACTACCATCCAGAGTCAAATAAGGAAGAGATTCTGAGAAACACAACTCCAGGACTTAGAATGGAATGATTGGTGGGCTATAAAGTTCATCACATACGATATAGCATATGGCTTTCCTGAAGGCGCAGTGGTAAAGAATCTGCCTGCTAATTCAGGAGACCTGGGTTCCATCCCTGGGTTGGAAAGATCCCCTGGAGGAGGGAAAGTTTACCAACTCCAGTATTCTGGCCTGGAGAAGTCCATGGACTATAGTCCATGGGGTTGCAAAGAGTCAGACACAACTGAGCAACATTCACTTCATTTCACTTCATCTGTGCATATCATTATGTTCTTATCTCAGGTAACAGTAATACCTGGTGTTTTAAGGTAGTCCTTGACAACATTGAACCCTCTCCTTCTAGAGGTCAATTGTTATTCAGTTACTAAGTCCTGTCTGACTCTCTGTAACCCTATGGACTGTAGCCCACCAGGCTCCTCTGTCCATGGGATTTCCCCGGTAAGAATACTGGAATGGGCTGTCATTTCCTTCTCCAGGTAATCTTCCTGAACCAGGGACCAAACCCATGTCTCCTGCACTGGCAGGTGGATTCTTTACCACTGAGCTACCTGGGAAGCCCTTAGAGCCCAGTACCAACCTCTGTGATGCCACATGGAGAGGCCAAGTCTGATGCTTCTGCCAGGAGGGGGCCAGTAGCTCAGCCCACCTGGGTGAGTTGCTAAAACAAGGAGACCTCTCTCGCATCTTTTCCCAGCTGAGGTTCCCACTGCACAAGAGAGATCCAGGAAAGGGAGGTGTAAAACATCTGGTGCAGAGGCAGAAGTGGTGACAGATCTCTCATTTAGGGGCAAATCAGGTGGAACTTGAAACTTGGAGAACAAATGGTGTAAAGGAAAGGAAACAGAAAATAAAAGGGGGAGGCAGGAATGGAGGGTGAGGAAGACAAGAAGGAAGAGAAGAGTGAGGCAGAGAAGAAAAGGAAGAAAGCAAGATGCTGCTGTTACTGCCACTGCATCCAGTGAAAGGCAAAGGAGGAAAGAAAAGATATATCTATCTGAATGCAGAGTTCCAAAAACTAGCAAGGAGAGATAGAAAGCCTTCCTCAGTGATCAATGGAAAGAAATGGACCAAAACAATATAATGGGAAAGACTAGAGATCTCTTCAAAAAAAGGAGATAACAATGGAAAACTTCATGCAAAGATGGGCTCAATAAAGGACAGAAACTGTATGGACCTAACAGAGGCAGAAGATAATAAGAAGAGGTGGAAGAATGCACAGAAGAACTATACAAAAAAGATCTTCATGACCCAATAACCATGATGGTGAGATCACTCATATAGAGCCAGACATCCTGCAATGTAAAGTCAAGTGGGCCTTAGGAAGCATCACTATGAACAATGATAGTAGAGATGATGGAATTCCAGCTGAGCAATTTCAAATCCTGAAAGATGATGCTGTGAAAGGGCTGCACTCAGTATGCCAGCAAATTTTGCATATTGAGTTTTCACTCCAACCCCAAAGAAAGGAAATCCCAAAGAATGTTCAAACTACTGCACAAATGCACTCATCTCACACACTAGCAAAGTTATGCTCAAAATTCTCCAAGCTAGGCTTCAACAGTACATGAACTGAGAACTTCCAATTCAAGCTGGACTTAGAAAAGGCAGAGGAACCAGAGATCAAATTGCCAACATCCATTGGATCATAGAAAAAGCAAGAGAATTCCAGAAAAATATCTATTTCTGTTTTATTGACTACAATAAAGCCTTTGACTGTGTGGATCACAATAAACTGTGGAAAATTCTGAAAGAGATGGGAATACCAGACCACCTGGGCTGCCTCTTGAGAAACCTATATGCAGGTCAGGAAGCAACAGTTAGAACTGGACATGGAACAACAGACTGGTTCCAAATAGGAAAAGGAGTACGTCAAGGCTGTATATTGTCAACCTGCTTATTTAACTTCTATGCAGAGTACATCATGAGAAATGCTGAGCTGGAGGAAGCACAAGCTGGATTCCAGATTGCTGGGAGAAATATCAATAACCTCAGCTATGCAGATGACACCACCCTTATGGCAGAAAGTGAAAAAGAACTAAAGAGCCTCTTGATGAAAGTGAAAGAGGAGAGTGAAAAAGCTGGCTTAAAACTCAACATTCAAAAAACTAAGATCATGGCATCTGGTCCCATCACTTCATGGGAAATAGATGGGGAAACAATGGAAAAACAGTGTCAGACTTTATTTTTTTGGGCTCCAAAGTCACTGAAGATGGTGACTGCAGCCACGAAATTAAAAGATGCTTGCTCCTTGGAAGGAAAGTTATGACCAACCTAGACAGCATATTAAAAAGAAGAGACAATACTTTGCCGACAAAGGTCTGCCTAGTCAAAGCTATGGTTTTTCCAGTAGTCATGTATGGATGTGAGAGTTGGACCATAAAGAAAGCTGAGCACTGAAGAATTGATCTTTTGAAATGTGATGTTGGAGAACACTCTTGAGAGTCCCTTGGACTGCAAGGAGATCAAACCAGTCAATCCTAAAATAAATCAGTCCCAAATATTCATTGGAAGGACTGATACTGAAGCTGAAGCACCAATACTTTGGCCACCTGATGCAAAGAACTAACTCATTTGAAAAGACCCTGATGCTGGGAAAGATTGAAGGCAGGAGAAGGGACGACAGAGGAGGAGACAGTTGGATGGCATCACCGACTCAATGGACATGAGTTTGAGCAAGCTCTGGGAGTTGGTTGAGCATCTGCCCAGAGCCCTCACAGTTGAAGCTGCCCAGTCTGAGAGCAGCCAGAGGCATCAGGCTACAGGCGCTGCCGCCCCGCCCCCAGAAGGCCCCGCCTCCCTCCCTTGAAAGCCTGGTGCAGCCGGGTCTGTGGCGAGGCAGGGCCAGCATGGGCACAGCCTCAGTGTCCTGGAAGAGAACTTGGCCTCCCAGCCTCCAGCTGCAGGCATCCTGTCACTGGTGGGTACTGTTAGAGTGGCAGCCTCAGAGTGCAGGTAAAGCCCAACCACTTGTGTGCCTGGTGTTGGGGGGCTTCCCTCTACTAGAGAATCCCCCTCTACCACTGCCACCAGCAGCAAAGTGACACCAGAGCCCCTCTGGACAGAGGGTCCCAGGGGACCTTCTTTTCTGATATTCTTGGGGAACTCAGGGGTGTCAGCTTTAGTCTTTCATATAGGAGTCCCCCACGGATGTCCATCCTTTCCCTGTTTCATCACTTTGAGGCTGGGATTCTGGTTATGCCTCCAGGAGAAGGCTCACTGGTCTTATCTCCACAAACCCAACAGTTGCATCCAGAATTTGTTGTTTAGTCGCTAAGTCCCATCCAATTCTTCTGGAACCCAGTGGACTGTAGCTCACCAGGCTTCTCTGTCCATAGGATTCTCCAGGTGAGAATACTGAAGTTTTCCAGGGGATCGTCCCCTTCCAGGGACTGAACCTGTACCACTGAGCCACCTGGGAAGTCCAGAGTAGGCAGAGGGAAATTGGAGGAGTATGAGAACAGAGAACAAATTTTTGTTCTAATTTTTTGTTCCCATTTTTTCTTCTAATCAGATTCGTTGATTAATCTCAAATAAAGTTATTGGCACCCACTGTGTGCCAGGTATTGTTCAGCGTTGGAAATACATGCATGACCAAAATAGATCAAATTACCTGCCCCTGTGGAGTTCTCCTGATTATGAACCAGGCTAGTGATTCAGGGACCAGTCACTCCTAATCAACCTCTCTCTGCTCCTTGCTGTCTCTCCCCACACTTACTCTCTCTTAGTTGTGAAAATAAAGCCTGTCCCACAAACCTCACATATTAAATTTAAGAAGAAAATGAGAGAATACATAAGGACACAGAAGGCTCTTTGAACACTACAAAGAACTCTGCAAATGTAGCACATTGAACTGCACCGAAAAAGAAAAATTACCTCCTAACCATTTTCTGAGTTCAAAGTCTAACAAGAGAAAATGATAGCATCTGGCACTTTAATCAATTACAAAAACTAACCAGTAAAAAAATGAAATTTTTAGATTTTATTTTAAATTTTGAGTTACTGGATTTCTCTCCTGTCCACACACAGAAGGTAATCTCAGAGTTCTTGGAATTGTCTTCACTTTGGCGCCCCTGAGGTTAGATATCCCATTCTTCTTATTGGTGAAAAATTACTGCAAATAAACACACAATCAGATGGTGAAGGATTTTCGTACAAAATATCATGACTTCACAGAGTTGCAAAGCTGTATTACTTCAAGGAATCTTTTTAAAAATTAAAAATTGAATTACCATACAACCCAGCAACTGCATTGCTGGGTATTTAATCCAAAGAAAACAAAATAATTTGAAAAGAAATGCATATCTCTATTAATTACAGAATTATTTATAATAGACCAGATATGGAAACAACCATTGAGTGCCCATCAATAGATGAATGGAAATAGATTTGTTATTCAGCCATAAAAAAAAAAAAACATGAAATCTTGCCATTTGCTAAATGAATGTACCTAGAGAGTATTATTCTAAATTAAATAAAGCAGACAGAAAGGAAAATACTGAATGCTTTCACTTATATATGCAGCCTAAAAACCAAAACAAATGAACAAACATGACAAAACAGAAACAGAGTCATAGATACAGAGAACAAGCAGGTCTTTGTCAGAATGCAGGGGATAGGGAAGGAAAGAAATAAGTGAAGGAGGTTAAGAGGCGTCAGCTTCCAGTTACAAAATAAATGAGTCATGGGTATGAAGTGAACAGTGTGGGGAATATAGTCAATTATTATGTAACATCTTTGTATATTGACAGATGGTAAATAGACACTGTGGTGATCATTCTGAAATTTTTCGGTTCAGTTCAATCAGTTGTTGCTCAAGTGTGTCTGACTCTTTATGACCCCAGGGACTGCAGAACATCCTGTCGATCACCAACTCCTGGAGTTTACTCAAACTCATGTCCATTGAGTTGGTGATGCCATCCAACCATCTCAAACTCTGTTGTCCCCTTCTCCTCCCACCTTCAATCTTTCCCAGCATCAGGGTCTTTTCAAATGAGTCACTTCTTCACATCAGGTGGCCAAAGTATTGCAGTTTCAGCTTCAGCATCAGTCCTTCCAATGAATAGTAAGGACTGATTTCATTTAGGATGGACTGGTTTGATCTCCTTGCAGTCCAAGGGACTCTCAAGAGTCTTCTCCAAGACCACAGTTCAAAAACATCAATTCTTTGGTGCTCAGCTTTCTTTATAGTTCAATTCTCCCATCCATACATGACTACTGGAAAAACCATAGCTTTGACTAGACAGACTTTTGCTGGCAAAGTAATGTCTCTGCTTTTGAATAAGCTGTCTAGGTTGGTCAAAACTTTTCTTCCAAGGAGCAAACGTCTTTTAATTTCATGGCTGAAGTGATTTTGGAGCCCAAAATAATAAAGTCTGTCACTGTTTCCATTGTTTTCCGATCTATTTGCCATGAAATGATGGGACCGGATGCCATGATCTTAGTTTTCTGAATGTTGAGTTTTAAGGCAACTTTTTCACTCTCCTCTTTCATGTTCATCAAGAGGCTCTTTAGTTCTTCACCTTCTGCCATAAGGGTGGTGTCATCTGCATATCTGAGATTATTGATACTTCTCCTGGCAATCTTGATTGCAGCTTGTGCTTCATCCAGCCCAGCGTTTCTCATGATGTACTCTGCATATAAGTTAAATAAGCAGGATGACAATATACAGCTTTGACGTACTCATTTCCCAATTTGAAACCAGTCTGTTGTTTCATGTCCAATTCTAACTGTTGCTTCTTGACCTGCATACAGATTTCTCAGGAGGCAGGTCAGGTGGTCTGGTATTCCCATCTCTTTCAGAATTTTCCACAGTTTGATGTGATCCACACAGTCAAATGCTTTGGCGTAGTCGATAAAGCAGAAGTAGATGTTTTTCTGGAATGCTCTTGATTTTTTTGATGATCCCACATATATTTGCAATTTGATCTCTGGCTCCTCTGCCTTTTCAAATCCAACTTGAACATCTGGAAGTTCATGGTTCACATACTGTTGAAGCCTGGCTTGGAGAATTTTGAGCATTACTTTGCTAGTGTGTGAGATGACTGCAATTGTGTGGTAGTTTGAGCATTCTTTGGCATTGTCTTTCTTTGGGATTGGAATGAAAACTGATCTTTTCCATTCCTGTGGCCACTGCTGAGTTTTCCACATTTGCTGGCATATTGAGTGCAGCACTTTCACAGCATCATCTTTTAGGATTTGCAATAGCTCAGCTGGAATTCCATAACCTCCACTAGCTTTGTTCATAGTGTTGCTTCCTAAGGCCCACTTGACTTCGCGTTCCAGGATGTCTGGCTGTAGGTGAGTGATCACACCATTGTGATTATCTATGTCGTGAAGATCTTTTTTGTATAATTCTTCTGTGTATTCTTGCCACCTCCTCTTGAAATGTATGGAAATATTGAATCATTTGTATAAGAGGAACTAACATAGTGATGTAGGTCATTTATTCTTCAAAAACATACAAACACATAAACAAACTCATTGAAAAAGAGCTTATATTGTGGTTACCAGTGGTAGGCATTGGGGAAGGGATTGGATTAAAGAAGTCCAAAAGTACAAAATTCTGGTTATAAGATAAATAAATGCTAGGGATATAATGTACAACATGATAAATATAATTAAAGCTACTCTATGCCAAATATGAAAGCTGTTAACAGAGAAAATCCCAAAGGATCTCATAACAAGTAAAAATTTTTTCTATTTCCTTCATTTTGTATCCATAAGAGATAGATGTTCTTTAAACTGTCATGATTTACATAAGTCTAATCATTATGCTGGAAACCTTAAATTATACAGTGCTGTGTGTCAACTGCATTGCAAAAAATTCAAACAAGTGAGTAGGATGAAACACTGACAGGTGCACACTGTGTTAGATTCTAAGCCAGAAAAAAAAACCAACAACAACAACAAAGAAATCAATGTAGTCTCCAATGAACTGTAAAACAGTGGAACACAAAAGAAAAGCCAACTCATATTCTTCTGAAGTGGGTTGCCATTTTCTTCTCCAGGGGATCTTCCCAACCCAGGGATCGAACCCAGGTCTCCTACATTGCAGGCAGATTCTTTACTGTCTGAGCTACCAGGGAAGGCCAACACATATCCACTGGAAAGCGTATCACACCAATCTGAGAACAGCAGTTGAAACTGGAAGGGTTCTGCTCACTCCCATACTATGTGCAACATGCAGTTTGCCCTTAGTATAAGGGAATTGCAGCAGTATGGATCTTAAGAACTCTCAAAACTGATCATCCAGGATTCCCTTTCACGATGTGGTCCTACAATAAGGAGAAACTGCTAGAGGAAATAAAAATTAAGACAGAGACAGTAGAGATAAAGGAAGAGAAGGTCCAGATACAAGTGATAGCGAGCAACTGCATCAGAAAACAAGCTGCTCTGTATATGTGTGTGTTGTCTGTGTATTAACACTACCTAAAAGGCACAGAAGGTTATACTCTCCAAAGTTAGCTTCTCTAAACTTCCACCCTAACTCCCTCCTTTCAACAGCTTATGGCAAACTAATTGGATTCCCATGGATTTAAAAACAAATAGAAAACTGTTCTGTTGTTCCACAGCATTTAGCCAGAGTAAACCACATCAGTTAGCAAATTAGTTTGGCAAAAGCTTTCATCCTCCATTCTGAAATATTTTTATGAAAAAACAGAGGCACTTTGAGACATTTATGCAAACAATATTCAATAATATTCAACGTGTATGTTTTTTTTTTTGCAAAGAAAGTATAATTATCTGTTTTGAGCTTCAAATGAATATTTTGAAAACCTGTACTTAGAAAATGACTGAACGCATTATCTTTTATTCCCTAAAATGAAATAGCTTCTTCTATGCTAAGTATATACATAAACTATAAAATATCAGATGAAAGAGATGCTGCCTTTATTGGATAAGTGAAATGATTTTTGTCATTGAAAACACATACTTTTTTTGTTTGTCTGAAAATTGATAGCCCCTATTTACTCCAGTACTCTTGCCTGGAAAATCCCATGGATGGAGAAGTCTGGTGGGCTGCAGTCCATGGGGTCGCTAAGAGTCGGACATGACTGAGCGACTTCACTTTCACTTTTCACTTTCATGCATTGGAGAAGAAAATGGTGTCCCACTCCAGTGTTCTTGCCTGGAGAATCCCAGGGATGGGGGAGCCTGGTGTGCTGCCATCTCTGGGGTCGCACAGAGTCGGACACGACTGAAGTGACAGCAGCAGCAGCATTTACTACATTAATTCTAGAAAAATCAAGGGCCTTTTTTTTTTTATAATCAGACAGCTGATTTAAATGTTGATTTCCTCAATGACTAAAATGTGCAAAATAACAACCATCTTTCAGTGTAGTTGCTATGTTTAAAATAGGTAAGGTTGACTAATTATTTTAGTCAAATGCCCTCCACTTTTTAAAGTAGGAAGCATGCAGAATCAGAGTCATTAGAGTAATTCTACTCTTTGCTATTTCATGGAAGTAACTGATTTTTCTGGATATTGTCTGTATAAGTTCAGTTCAGGCATTCAGTCGTGTCCAACTCTTTTCGACCCCATGAATCGCAGCATGCTAGGCCTCCCTGTCCATCACCATCTCCCGGAGTTCACTCAAACTCACATCCAACGAGTCGGTGATGCCATCAAGCCATCTCATCCTCTGTCATCCCCTTCTCCTCCTGCCCCCAATCCCTCCCAGCATCAGAGTCTTTTCCAATGAGTCAACTCTTCACATCAGGTGGCCAAAGTACTGGAGTTTCAGCTTTAGCATCATTCCTTCCAAAGAAATCCCAGGGCGGATCTCCTTCAGAATGGACTGGTTGGATCTCTTTGCAGTCCAAGGGACTCTCAAGAGTCTTCTCCAACACCACAGTTCAAAAGCATCAATTCTTCGGCGCTCAGCTTTCTTCACAGTCCAACTCTCACATCCATACATGACCACTGGAAAAACCATAGCCTTGACTAGACAAACCTTTGTTGGCAAAGTAATGTCTCTGCTTCTCAATATGCTGTCTAGGTTGGTCATAGCTTTCCTTCCAAGGAGTAAACATCTTTTAATTTCATGGCTGCAGTCACCATCTGCAGTGATTTGGGAGCCCAAAAAGATAAAGTCTGACACTTTCCACTGTTTCCCCATCTATTTGCCATGAAGTGATGGGACCAGATGCCATGATCTTCGTTTTCTGAATGTTGAGCTTAAAGCCAACTTTTTCACTCTCCTCTTTCACTTTCATCAAGAGGCTTTTTAGTTCCTCTTCACTCTCTGCCATAAGGGTGGTGTCATCTGCATATCTGAGGTTATTTATTGATATCTCTCCCAGCAATCTTGATTCCAGCTTGTGCTTCTTCCAGCCCAGCATTTCTCATGATGTACTCTGCATAGAAGTTAAATAAGCAGGATGACAATATACAGCCTTGATGTACTCCTTTTCCTATTTGGAACCAGTCTGTTGTTCCATGTCCAGTTCTAACTGTTGCTTCCTGACCTGCATACAGGTTTCTCAAGAGGCAGATCAGGTGGTCTGGTATTCCCATCTCTTTCAGAATTTTCCACAGTTTATTGTGATCCACACAGTCAAAGGCTTTGGCATAGTCAATAAAGCAGAAATAGATGTTTTTGTGGAACTTTCTTGCTTTTTCGATGATCCAGCGGATGTTGGCAATTTGATCTCTGGTATAAGCCTTGCTACTGCTAAGTCACTTCAGTCGTTTCCTACTCTGTGCAACCCCATAGATGGCAGCCCACCAGGCTCCCCCATCCCTGGGATTCTCCAGGCAAGAACACTGGAGTGGGTTGCCATTTCCTTCTCCAATGCATGAAAGTGAAAAGTTAAAAGTGAAATCACTCAGTCGTGTCCGACTCTTAGTGACCCCATGGACTGCAGCCTACCAGGGTCCTCCATCAATGGGATTTTCCAGGCAAGAGTACTGGAGTGGGGTGCCATTGCCTTCTCCGCTGGTATAAGCCTTAATTCTTGTTTATTTGGGGATTTTTTTAAATTAAAAAAATAATATTTTCCATGCCAAATTATACCTCAGAAAATTTACTCACCACCCACTGAGTCAGGCTTCTGCTTTCATCATGTTACTAAAATTAATTTCAAAGACATCATTAGTGACTTCTTTTAGCTATCCTCTCCTTTTCTTGGAATATTTCGGTGTCTATAATGTGGCTTTTCTCCTTGTCTTTTACCAACTTTCTAGTTATCCTTTTTAGGTTTCTTTTCAGTGTGTATTATACTGCCCTTCTTGTTAAAATGTTGATATTCTTCAGGGTTCTAATAACATCATTTTTATGGTCTCACTTTCCACACTAATTAGGAACATCCACTTTCAATTACTTTCTATAGAGTAATGACTCTAATCATTTTCTTAACTCTGATCTGTAGCATTAATATCCTGCTGGACATAGCTCCCAGGGTGCTCTATAAGCTCAGCTTCCCTTCTATACAAGGAAGAGGCTGTGAGAAGCTGACTCAGAAGTTCCATATCAAAACAAATTCAGAACTAATTGTACGTGGTTATGCTTTTATTTCATCTTTCTTTGTTCCCAGTATGTATTTAATTTGAGGATTAAAAGGCAGAGGATCTCAGCCTTCGGGGGAGGAAGAAAAATAAGTGGAATAGCTCTGAGCCATTTAACCAGCCTGGAGAAATAAATGAAAAAGGCCACCTCATCTTGACAACCGTGACTCAGGGTAAGTGGTATGAGTGGATGAGACCTTCTGTAGATTATCAAGAGTTTTAGATCCTGTTATAAATGCTGTAAAGAATGAACTCTAGAGACAAGTTGCCTGCACTGAAATTCCTACCCCCTTGTTTCCTAATTGTGGCGTTTGGGGCAACTTAGATAAACTCTCTTTCCCTTAATTTTACAATAAGAATAATAATAGTACTAATCTCATAGAGGATTAAATGAATTAAAGCCTTAGAACTATGCCTGGCATACAGTAATTTGAGTTTTATGTTGTATTATTATTATTTTGGCTACACTGGGTGTTCATTGCTGTGCATGGGATTTCTCTAGTTGTCGACAGTGGAAGCTACTCTTTGTTGCAATGTGCGAGCTTCCCATTGCAGTGGCTTCTCTCATTGTGGAGCACAGGCTCTAGGCATGAGGGCTTCAGTAATTGCAGCACATGGGCTCAGTAGTTGTGGCACACGGGCTTAGTTACTCCATGGCATGTGAGAATCCTCCCAGACCAGGGATTGAACTCGTGTCCCCTGTGTTAACAGGCAGATTTGTAACCACTGGGCAACCAGGAAAGTCCTAGGTTTGATGTTTCTTATATCAACCTGGCTTCATGATGCTAACTTAAGGCAGCACAATCCAGAGAAAGGCACATCAGTGTTGAGATGTGGACTTTGGGGTCTCCTCTGGCCTTGTCAGCATGGGCAAATCACAGTCTCTCTGGTTCTGCAATCAAATGAGAATTTAGCATGGATGATCCTAAATCCCCTTGTAGGTTTTTTTTGCAGACAAAAAGTTACTTTTCCTAAAAATCATTGCATGACACTTTCACATTAAATCATATGTCAGTCTAGTAGCCTGATTGAAAAATAAAGGACAAATACGAACTATCATACTGTACTTTAAGGTTCTGATTGTTTATTAGAAAGAAGAGGAAAAAGAAGAGTTATCATATCTCTAAGAATACAGAATTTCTTTTATTTTATCCTAAAAGAAAGTTGGTGTCAAGTACTATTAAACCACCTATGAAAAAAGGAGACTACTTTTTAGGCTCTGAGTCAACTGCATCCCAGATGTAATCTGGTATTCTAAAAGTTACTGAGACATGCTTGTCTACTGACTAATATTTTGGAGCAACTTCACTATAGCCATCAGTTACAGCAGTCTCTCTAAAGATGCTGGGCTTCCCTGATGGGTTAGTAGTAAAGAATCTGTCTGCAATGCAAGAGCCGCAGGAGACACAGGTCCGATCCCTGGGTTGGGAAGATTCCCCTGGAGGAGGGTATGGAAACCCACTCCAGTATTCTTGTCTGGAGAACCCCATGAACAGAGGACCCTGGCGAGCTACAATCCATGGGGTCGCAAAGAGTTGGACATGACTGAAGCAACTTGATGGACGTGAGTCTCAGTGAACTCCGGGAGTTGGTGATGGACAGGGAGGCCTGGCGTGCTGCGATTCATGGGGTCGCAAAGAGTCGGACACGACTGAGCGACTGATCGGATCTGATCTGATCTGATCTGATCTGAAGCAACTTGGCACACACTCTAGAGATAGTAGTAAATTAGTTTAAAGGTGAAAGACTATATGGGGCTTCCTTGGTGGCTCAGATGGTATATATATATATATATATAATGAGAAAAAACTTTGATGTTATGAGTATATTTTCGCAGAAAAAATTAAATGATAGACTGCATTTTATTCAACTAAGATGAACGCATTTTCCTGTTACATAAAAATATAAATGCAGTCATTTTTAGAATTGCTTTTTAAAATTGTTCACAAGAAATGTAAGATCTTCCTAAATGAAAACAGAGTGGGCAGTAATTTTAAATTTTAAAATGAAACTTTTTTTTAATTGGTAGAAATTACTTTATAATGTTGTGTTGGTTTCTGCCGTACAACAATGCAAATCAGTCATACTTATATATATATATATATCCCCTCCTTCTGGAGTCTATCGCCCGTCCCCGATCCTAACCCTCTATGTCATCACAGAGAGCCAGGCTGGGCTCCCTGTTACACAGCAACTTCCCACTATCTATTTCACACATGATAGTGTGTATATGTCAATTCTGCTTTCTCAATTTGTCCCACTCTCACCTTTTCCCACTGTGTCCACAAGTTCATTCTCTACTAAGTTCATTGGTACAATTTTTCTAGATTCCATATATATGTGTTAATATACAACACTTGTTTTTCTGACTTACTTCACTTTGTATAAGAAGCTCTATGCTTATCCACTTCACTAGAACTGACTCAAATTCATTCATTTTTATGGTTGAGTAACATTCAATTGCATTTATGTACTGCATCTTCTTTATCCAATCATCTACCAATGGACATTTAGGTTGCTTTTATGTCCTGGCTATTGTGAATATTGCTGCAATGAACACTGGAGTACAACTGTCTTTTTGATTGTGGTTTTTCAGTGTATATGTCCAGTAGCAGGTTTGCTAGGTCATATGGTAGATTTACGCCTAGTTTTTTAAGGACTCTCCATACTTTCCATAATGGCTGTATCAGTTTACATTCTTACCAACAGTGCAAGAGGGTTCCTTTTTCTCCACATCCTCTCCAGCATTTATTGTTTGTAGATTTTTTGATGATGGCTATTCTGACTGGTGTGAAGTGATACCTCATTGTAGTTTTGATTTGCATTTGTCTAATAACAAGTGAGTGATGTTAAGCTTCTTTTCATGTGCTTATTGGCTATCAGTATGTCTTCTTTGGAGAAATGTCTGTTTAGGTCTTCTGCCCATTTTTTGATTGGGCTGTTTGTTCTTCTGATATTGAGCTGTATGAGCTACATATATATTATGAAATATTTTTAACAAAAGAAAAATTAAGGCTTATAAAACCTGCTACGGGCCAGGCACCATTCTAAGTGATACCCAAATATTAGCTCATTTATTTTATCCTCAATACATATGATTCTCATCTTAAAAATGAGAAAGCTCAAGTCTTAGAGTTTAAAAATCTTGGCTAAAGTCACTCTCAAAAGTGTGAGATCTGGGATAATATGTATTTTTAAAATAACAGTTTTTCTCTAATTGTAGGACCTGCCTCTTGAGAAACCTAGCAGGTCAGGAGGCAACAGCTGGAACAGGACACGGAACAACAGACTGGTTCCAAATAGGAAAAGGAGTATGTCAGGGCTGTATATTGTCACCCTGCTTATTTAACTTATATGCAGAGTACATCATGAGAAACGCTGGGCTGGAAGAAGCACAAGCTGGAATCAAGATTGCCAGGAGAAATATCAATAACTTCAGATATGCAGATGACACCACCCTTATGGCGAAAGTGAAGAGGAACTAAAAAGCCTCTTGATGAAAGTGAAAGAGAAGAGTGAAAAAGTTGGCTTAAAAAGCTCAACATTCAGAAAACGAAGATCATGGCATCTGGTCCCATCACTTCATGGCAAATAGATGGGGAAACAGTGGAAACAGTGTCAGACTTTATTTTTCTGGGCTCCAAAATCACTGCAGATGGTGATTGCAGCCATGAAATTAAAAGATGTTTACTCCTTGGAAGGAAAGCTATGACCAACCTAGATAGCATATTGAAAAGCAGAGACATTACTTTGCCAACAAAGGTCCATCTAGTCAAGGCTATGGTTTTTCCAGTGGTCATGCATGGATGTGGGAGTTGGACTGTGAAGAAGGCTGAGCGCTGAAGAATTGATGCTTTTGAACTGTGGTGTTGGAGAAGACTCTTGAGAGTCCCTTGGACTGCAAGGAGATCCAACCGGTCCATTCTAAAGGAGATCAGCCCTGGGATTTCTTTGGAAGAAATGATGCTAAAGCTGAAACTCCAGTACTTTGGCCACTTCATGCGAAGAGCTGACTCATTGGAAAATACTCTGATGCTAGGAGGGATTGGGGCCAGGAGGAAAAGGGGACGACAGAGGATGAGATGGCTGGATGGCATCACTGACTCGATGCACATGAGTTTGGGTGAACTCCACGAGTTGGTGATGGACAGGGAGGCCTAGCGTGCTGCGATTTATGGGGTCGCAAAGAGTCAGACACGACTGAGCGACTGAACTGAACTGAACATATTTTTTTTCATATTATTGAAGACTGCAAGTGAAATGAATGACAGTGTTATGACAGTTATCAGATCAGATAAAATCAGTCGTTCAGTTGTGTCTGACTCTTTGCGACCCCATGAATCACAGCACGCCAGGCCTCCCTGTCCAACACCAACTCCCGGAGTTCACTGAGACTCATGTCCATCGAGTCAGTGTTATACAGAACATCTATTACACTTCCCTGGAAGAACTTTATGTTCTAAGAAAGGTGGCTTATACCATGTGATTATAAATTGAACACTGATTCATTGGCTACAGAGTTCTTGGCTTTCATATCTTTCCTTACCAGTTTTTGACATTTTTGTAATGTCTTAGCTATGTTCTTCTTTGGGAGAAATACAGTAGATCTATAAATTGCTCTATAGACATTTTGACATATCAATAGTACTGTTCAAGCTTGTACTGCTTGCCACATGACAGGCCAATAAATCGAGAGACAAGTTTTTAAGGCAATGAATAGCAACTATATTTGGAGAGCCAGCTGACTGAGAAAATGGTGGTCTAATGTCCCATAGAACCATCTTACCTGAGTTAGAATTCAGACTTCTTTTATATTAAAAGGTATGTGGTTGTTTTGCTGCAACCTTCTTGGTGTCAGACTCCCTTGTTCTTGCAGCTGTCCTTGTAGTTCAGGTGATGATGTTCCTGTAAACTTTTAATAAGACAAGTGTTATTCTTGTTCTGCAACTTTTTATCCCTCTATGAATGTAAAAGTGTTACATCTTTAAAGGTCAGAGTCCTTAGAAAGGGCTATCTTGTATATTTCAGGCTATAGACAAGATTCTTAATTTGTAGCAAAAGCAATAGAATACAAAGGTTAAAATAAAAGAAATAGCTCCAATATGGAGTCTTGTTCTTCTCTACTATGCTGCTGCTGCTGCTGCTAAGTCGCTTCAGTGGTGTCCGACTTGGTGCGACCCCATAGATGGCAGCCCACCAGGCTCCCCCCGTCCCTGGGATTCTCCAGGCAAGAACACTGGAGTGGGTTGCCATTTCCTCCTCCAATGCATGAAAGTGAAAAGTCAAAGTGAAGTCGCTCAGTCGTGTCCGACTCCTAGCAACCCCATGGACTGCAGCCTACCAGGCTCCTCCGTCCATGGGTATCTTTAAAATTAGATTTAAAGATTTACACTGGATGAACACTGGATTCAATGTTATAATTCTAACTCTACAAAACAGTTGCTTTTTTTTAGCAGAGGGTCAACGCTTGCTGTACCTTAAATAATGAGAAATGGATTTATTCGGTTTACATGTCAAAGTTCCAAGTTGGCCATTGATAGAAGAGGGCCAACTAAGATTTTAGACTTTTTTCTTTTAATTTTATTTTATTTTTAAATTTACATAATTGTATTAGTTTTGCCAAATATCAAAATGAATCCGCCACAGGTATACATGTGTTCCCCACCCTGAACCCTCCTCCCTCCTCCCTCCCCATACCATCCCTCTGGGTCGTCCCAGTGCACCAGCCCCAAGCATCCAGTATCGTGCATTGAACCTGGACTGGCAACTTGTTTCATACATGATATTTTACATGTTTCAATGCCATTCTCCCAAATCTTTCCACCCTCTCCCTCTCCCACAGAGACCGTAAGGCTGTTCTATACATCAGTGTCTCTTTTGCTGTCTCGTACACAGGGTTATTGTTACCATCTTTCTAAATTCCATATATATGCGTTAGTATACTGTATTGGTGTTTTTCTTTCTGGCTTACTTCACTCTGTATAATAGGCTCCAGTTTCATCCACCTCATTAGAACTGATTCAAATGTGTTCTTTTTAATGGCTGAGGAATACTCCATTGTGTATATGTACCACAGCTTTCTTATCCATTCATCTGCTGATGGACATCTAGGTTGCTTCCATGTCCTGGCTGTTATAAACAGTGCTGCGATGAACATTGGGGTACACGTATCTCTTTCCCTTCTGGTTTCCTCAGTGTGTATGCCCAGCAGTGGGATTGCTGGATCATAAGGCGGTTCTATTTCCAGTTTTTTAAGGAATCTCCACACTGTTCTCCATAGTGGCTGTACTAGTTTGCATTCCCACCAACAGTGGAAGAGGGTTCCCTTTTCTCCACACCCTCTCCAGCATTTATTGCTTGTAGACTTTTGGATCACAGCCATTCTGACTGGTGTGAAATGGTACCTCAGAGTGGTTTTGATTTGCATTTCTCTGATAATGAGTGATGTTGAGCATCTTTTCATGTGTTTGTTAGCCATCTGTATGTCTTCTTTGGAGAAATGTCTATTTAGTTCTTTGGCCCATTTTTTGATTGGGTCATTTATTTTTCTGGAGTTGAGCTGTAGGAGTTGCTTGTATATTTTTGAGATTAGTTGTTTGTCAGTTGCTTCATTTGCTATTATTTTCTCCCATTCTGAAGGCTGTCTTTTCACCTTGCTAATACTTTCCTTTGATGTGCAGAAGCTTTTAAGGTTAATTAGGTCCCATTTGTTTATTTTTGCTTTTATTTCCAATATTCTGGGAGGTGGGTCATAGAGGATCCTGCTGTGATGTATGTCAGAGAGTGTTTTGCCTATGTTCTCCTCTAGGAGTTTTATACTTTCTGGTCTTACATTTAGATCTTTAATCCATTTTGAGTTTATTTTTGTGTATGGTGTTAGAAAGTGTTCTAGTTCCATTCTTTTACAAGTGGTTGACCAGTTTTCCCAGCACCACTTGTTAAAGAGATTGTCTTTAATCCATTGTATATTCTTGCCTCCTTTGTCAAAGATAAGGTGTCCATATGTGCGTGGATTTATCTCTGGGCTTTCTATTTTGTTCCATTGATCTATATTCCTGTCTTTGTGCCAGTACCATACTGTCTTGATGACTGCGGCTTTGTAGTAGAGCCTGAAGTCAGGTAGGTTGATTCCTCCAGTTCCATTCTTCTTTCTCAAGATCGCTTTGGCTATTCGAGGTTTTTTGTATTTCCATACAAATTGTGAAATTATTTGTTCTAGCTCTGTGAAGAATACTGTTGGTAGCTTGATAGGGATTGCATTGAATCTATAAATTGCTTTGGGTAGTATACTCATTTTCGCTATATTGATTCTTCCAATCCATGAACATGGTATATTTCTCCATCTGTTAGTGTCCTCTTTGACTTCTTTCACCAGTGTTTTATAGTTTTCTATATATAGGTCTTTAGTTTCTTTAGGTAGATATATTCCTAAGTATTTTATTCTTTCCGTTGCAATGGTGAATGGAATTGTTTCCTTAATTTCTCTTTCTGTTTTCTCATTATTAGTGTATAGGAGTGCAAGGGATTTCTGTGTGTTGATTTTATATCCTGCAACTTTACTATAGTCATTGATTAGTTCTAGTAATTTTATGGTGGAGTCTTTAGGGTTTTCTATGTAAAGGATCATGTCATCTGCAAATAGTGAGAGTTTTACTTCTTTTCCACTTTGGATTCCTTTTATTTCTTTTTCTGCTCTGATTGCTGTGGCCAACACTTCCAAAACTATGTTAAATAGTAATGGTGAAAGTGGGCACCCTTGTCTTGTTCCTGACTTTAGAGGAAATGCTTTCAATTTTTCACCATTGAGGATAATGTTTGCTGTGGGTTTGTCATATATAGCTTTTATTATGTTGAGGTATGTTCCTTCTATTCCTGCTTTCTGGAGAATTTTTTTTAATCATAAATGGATGTTGAATTTTGTCAAAGGCTTTCTCTGCATCTATTGAGATAATCATATGGTTTTTATTTTTCAATTTGTTAATGTGGTGTATTGCATTGATTGATTTGCGGATATTGAAGAATCCTTGCATCCCTGGGATAAAGCCCACTTGGTCATGGTGTATGATCTTTTTAATGTGTTGTTGGATTCTGATTGCTAGAATTTTGTTAAGGATTTTTGCATCTATGTTCATTAGTGATATTGGCCTGTAGTTTTCTTTTTTTGTGGCATCTTTGTCAGGTTTTGGTATTAGGGTGATGGTGGCCTCATAGAATGAGTTTGGAAGTTTACCTTCCTCTGCAATTTTCTGGAAGAGTTTGAGCAGGATAGGTGTTAGCTCGTCTCTAAATTTTTGGTAGAATTCAGCTGTGAAGCCGTCTGGACCTGGGCTTTTGTTTGCTGGAAGATTTTTGATTACAGTTTCAATTTCCGTGCTTGTGATGGGTCTGTTAAGATTTTCTATTTCTTCCTGGTCCAGGTTTGGAAAGTTGTACTTTTCTAAGAATTTGTCCATTTCTTCCTCGTTGTCCATTTTTTTGGCATATAATTGTTGATAGTAGTCTCTTATGATCCTTTGTATTTCTGTGTTGTCTGTTGTGATCTCTCCATTTTCATTTCTAATTTTATTGATTTGATTTTTCTCCCTTTGTTTCTTGATGAGTCTGGCTAATGGTTTGTCAATTTTATTTATCCTTTCAAAGAACCAGCTTTTGGTTTTGTTGATTTTTGCTATGGTCTCTTTTGTTTCTTTTGCATTTATTTCTGCTCTAATTTTTAAGATTTCTTTTCTTCTACTAACCCTGGAGTTCTTCATTTCTTCCTTTTCTAGTTGCTTTAGGTGTAGAGTTAGGTTATTTATTTGACTTTTTTCTTGTTTCTTGAGGTGTGCCTGTATTGCTATGGACTTTCCCCTTAGGACTGCTTTTGCCGTGTCCCACAGGTTTTGGGTTGTTGTGTTTTCATTTTCATTCATTTCTATGCAAATTTTGATTTCTTTTTTGATTTCTTCTGTGATTTGTTGGTTATTTAGCAGCGTGTTGTTCAGCCTCTATATGTTGGATTTTTAAATAGTTTTTCTCCTATAATTGAGATCTAATCTTACTGCATTGTGGTCAGAAAAGATGCTTGGAATGATTTCTATTTTTTGAATTTACCAAGGCTAGCTTTATGGCCCAGGATGTGATCTATCCTGGAGAAGGTTCCATGTGCGCTTGAGAAGAAGGTGAAATTCATTGTTTTGGGATGAAATGTCCTATAGATATCAATTAGGTCTAACTGGTCTATTGTATCGTTTAAAGTTTGTGTTTCCTTGTTAATTCTCTGTTTAGCTGATCTATCCATAGGTGTGAGTGAGGTATTAAAGTCTCCCACTATTATTGTGTTATTGTTAATTTCTCCTTTCATACTTGTTAGCATTTGTCCTACATACTGCGGTGCTCCCGTGTTGGGTGCACATATAGTTATAATTATTATATCTTCTTCTTGGATTGATCCTTTGATCATTATGTAATGACCTTCTTTGTCTCTTTTCACCGCCTTTGTTTTAAAGTCTATTTTATCTGATATGAGTATTGCTACTCCTGCTTTCTTTTGGTCCCTATTTGCATGGAAAATCTTTTTCTAGCCCTTCACTTTCAGTCTGTATGTGTCCCCTGTTTTGAGGTGGGTCTCTTGTAGACAACATATGTAGGGGTCTTGTTTTTGTATCCATTCAGCCAGTCTTTGTCTTTTGGTTGGGGCATTCAACCCATTTACGTTTAAGGTGATTACTGATAAGTATGATCCCGTTGCCATTTACTTTATTGTTTTGGGTTCGAATTTATACACCATTTTTGTGTTTCCTGTCTAGAAAATATCCTTAAGTATTTGTTGGAGAGTTGGTTTGGTGGTGCAGAATTCTCTCAGCTTTTGCTTATCTGAAAAGCTTTTGATTTCTCCTTCATACTTGAATGAGATCCTTGCTGGGTACAATAATCTGGGCTGTAGGTTATTTTCTTTCATCACTTTAAGTATGTCTTGCCATTCCCTCCTGGCTTGAAGAGTTTCTATTGAAAGATCAGCTGTTATCCTTATGGGAATTGCCTTATGTGTTATTTGTTGTTTTTCCCTTGCTGCTTTTAATATTTGTTCTTTGTGTTTGATCTTTGTTAATTTGATTAATATGTGTCTTGGGGTGTTTCGCCTTGGGTTTATCCTGTTTGGGACTCTCTGGGTTTCTTGGACTTGAGTGATTATTTCCTTCCCCATTTTAGGGAAGTTTTCAACTATTATCTCCTCAAGTATTTTCTCATGGTCTTTCTTTTTGTCTTCTTCTTCTGGGACCCCTATGATTCGAATGTTGTAGCATATAATATTGTCCTGGAGGTCTCTGAGATTGTCCTCATTTCTTTTAATTTGTTTTTCTTTTATCCTCTCTGATTCATTTATTTCTACCATTCTATCTTCTAAT
Organism: Bubalus bubalis; assembly: GCF_019923935.1. Classification (NCBI taxonomy): domain Eukaryota; kingdom Metazoa; phylum Chordata; class Mammalia; order Artiodactyla; family Bovidae; genus Bubalus; species Bubalus bubalis. Next base: position 149,225,221 of record NC_059158.1, read on the forward strand.
TCACTAATCCTATCTTCTGCCTCTGTTATTCTACTATTTGTTGCCTCCAGAGTGTTTTTAATTTCATTTATTGCATTATTCATTATATATTGACTCTTTTTTATTTCTTCTAGATCCTTGTTAAACCTTTCTTGCATCTTCTCAATCCTTGTCTCCAGGCTATTTATCTGTGATTACATTTTAATTTCAAGATTTTGTATCAATTTCACTATCATTATTCGGAATTCTTTATCAGGTAGATTCCCTATCTCTTCCTCTTTTGTTTGGTTTGGTGGGCATTTATCCTGTTCCTTTATCTGCTGGGTATTCCTCTGTCTCTTCATCTTGTTTAAATTGCTAAGTTTGGGGTGTCCTTTCTGTATTCTGGCAGTTTGTGGAGTTCTCTTTATTGTGGCGTTTCCTTGCTGTGTGTGGGTTTGTACAGGTGGCTTGTCAAGGTTTCCTGGTTAGGGAAGCTTGTGTTGGTGTTCTGGTGGGTGGAGCTGTATTTCTTCTCTCTGGAGTGCAATGAAATGCCCAGTAATGAGTTATGAGATGTCTATGGTTTTGGGGTGACTTTGGGCAGCCTGTATCTTGAAGCTCAGGGCTGTGTTCCTTTGCTGCTGGAGAATTTGCTTGGTATGTCTTGCCCTGGAACTTGTTGGCCCTTGTGTGGTGCTTGGTTTCAGTGCCGGTATGGAGGAGTTTGATGAGCTCCTGTCAATTAATGTTCCTTGGAGTCAGGAGTTCCCTGGAGTCAGGGTTTGGACTTAAGCCTCCTGCTTCCAGTTATCGGTCTTATTTTTACAGTAGTTTCAAAACTTCTCCTTCTATACAGCACCATTGATAAAATATCTACATTAAAGATGAAAAGTTTTCTACTGTGAGGGTCACTCAGAGAGGTTCACAGCGTTACATGGAGAAGAGAAGAGGGAGGAGGGAGTAGAGGTGACCCAAATGAGATGAGGTGGAATCGATAGTGGAGAGAGTGGACTAGCCAGTAGTCACTTCCTTATGTGCACTCCACAACTGAACCACTCAGAGATGTTCACGGAGTTATACAGAGAAGAGAAGGAGGAAGGAGACAGAGGTGGCCAGAAGGATAAAAGGGGGGAATGAAAAGGAGGGAGACCGATCCAGCCAGTAATCAGTTCCCTAAGTGTTCTCCACCATCTGGAACACACAGAAATTCACAGAGTTGGGTAGAGTAGAGAGGGGTTAGGGAGGAGACACAGGTGACCTGGTGGAGAAAAAGGAGAGTCCAAAGGGAGAGAGAGCAGTCAAGCCAGTTATATCGCTCCCTAGTGAAAAATGGGTCCTGAAGATTGGGTTCTTAAAGGTACAAAATTGGTAACAAATACATAAAAGCAAAAATTAAAAACCTAGAGTAGAGTTTGGAATTTCAAAAATATGATGTTAAAGAAAAGAAGAAGGAAAAGAAAGAGAGAAAAAACGAACAAAGAAAAACAAACAAGGTCACAAAAATTATAAAGAAAATACAGGTACAAAATTGATACCTAATACCAAAAAGCAAAAATTAAAAATCTAGAGTAGAGTTTGGAATTTCAAAAATACAATGAAAAAAAGAAGAAGAAGAAGAAGAAAAATATAGAGAGAAAACAAACAAACAAACAAAAACAAACAATGTCGCAAAAATTATAAAGAAAATACAGGTACAAAATTGATATCAAATACCAAAAAGCATAAATTAAAAATCTAGAGTAGAGTTTGGAATTTCAAATATACAATGTTATATAAAAGAAGAAGAGAAAGAAACAGAGAAAAAAAAAAGTCACAGAAATTATTAAAAAATCTATAGGTACAAAATTGATAACATATACCAAAAAGCTAAAATTAAAAATATAGGGTAGAGTTTGGAATTTCAAAACTACAATGTTAAAGAAAAGAAGAAAAAAAAAAAAACAAGGTCAAAAAATTATAAAATATATATATATGAAGTTTGCTGAAGAAGAAAAAAATAGGGTCTTTTTTTTTTTTGCAAAGTAATAGGTTATAAAAGTGAAAAATAAAGGAACAATAGAGGACTTAAAAAAATTTTTTTTAAATTAAAGAAGAAAGAAAGAATGATCGTAAAAATAGTAAAAAATATATCTAGGAATTTCTCTGGTTTTGTTGTGCGTATTGTGGGTTCAGTTCATTTTTGGCTAGTTTCTTGGTCCGACTTATATTTCTCAAGATCTATAGACCCCTTCCTATGTAGTCCGTAGTAACCATAGGGTTTTAATCTATTGCCTGTAGCTTTCAAGGCATTTCCCTCTGTTATAGCTTCTTCTGTTTGCTGGTCTCTTCAGTGTCTGGTTTCCGCCCTGACACAAAGGGGATGGTGGAGGACATTTTTTTTTTTAGGTTCACTCGTTCAGTCGCACTGTGGGGAGGGAGGGAGGGATGCTGCAAACAAATAACACTGGCGTGCGCTTGCAGTGCCTCAGCCACACTGGGTCTGCCCCCGCTCACAGCACGTGTAGCCTCCCTGCCCACACTGCTCGGGCTCTAGGTTGTTCCGCCGGGAACAATCAGAGGCCGGCCCTGGGCTGACCTCCCAGGTCCAAGCCGCTCAGGTTCAGGCACTCGGGTAGTCCTCAGAGGCGCAGACTCGGTTGGGCCTGCATTTTGTGCTCTTCCCAGGTCCGAGCAGCTCAGGTGATGAGGTGTTTGGCGAGCGCCAATGCTGCGACTTATCGCCTCCCCGCCACTCGGTTATCTGGGTGTAAAACCGGCGCACCTTCTCAGGCAGATGTTGACCGTCCAGACCCCCAAGAAGCTTTAGTTAGCACAGAAGCCTGCTTACAGTTTTACAGATAGCGTCTCTCTGGGGCTGCGATTGCCCCCTTCGGGCTCTGGCTGCCTGTCACCAGAGGGAGAAGGTCTGCAGCCGGCTATCTCTGTTCAGTCCTTTGTTTCGTGCGTGGGCCTGGCGGTGTCTTAGGTTAGGGCTGGCTTTTCGCGTGGTAGATATCCCACAGTCTGGTTTGCTAGCCCAAATTATTTCGCTCAGATAGCGCTCAGGGTATTTAGGCCAGATTCTTACTCTAAGCGATGCAGCCTGCGCCGCGCCTCCCTGCCCAGCCCCCCGTTGCTAATGCCGTGTGCAGGTGTCTGCGCTGCTTCTCCGCTGGGGGAGTTACTGTAGGGCTTGCAATCTGCGAGTTTTAATTGTTTATTTATTTTCTCTCCCTGGTATGTTGCCCTCTGTGCTTCCAAAGCTCGGCACAGATTCGGCAGTGAGAAGGTTTCCTGGTGTTTGGAAACTTCTCTCTTTTTAAGACTCCCTTCCCGGGACGGAACTCCGTCCCTCCCTCTTTTGTCTCTTTTTTTGTCTTTTATATTTTTTTCTACCTCCTTTCGAAGAGTTGGGTTGCTTTTCTGGGTGCCTGATGTCCTCTGCCGGCATTCAGAAGTTGTTTTGTGGAATTTACTCGATGTTTAAATGCTCTTTTGATGAATTTGTGGGGGAGAAAGTGTTCTCCCCGTCCTACTCCTCTGCCATCTTGGCTTCTCCCAGATTTTAGACTTTTAAAGGAAATATTATTGACCTTTGCTGTTCTTTAATTCTGCAGCTGCTATAGCTGGCTATTTTAATCAGCACTGCAATTAGCAACACAATTCAGAAACTTCCCTCATTCATATTTTCATAAAAGGGAATTTGACCTTCATAGGAAATAGAAATGTGAATATCAGTAAGGATTAAATCTGGATGATGGACGTGTAGGATAGTAGTCTCTCTAGCAAACAGAGGTTCCCACTACAAGATGGAGAAAGAAAGATGCAATCTTTTCACAATGGAATCATGTAGCTGCCTTCTCAATTCAGCATTTGATAGAAATGCATGGTGGGTGAGGAAAGCATGGTCCTGATATCCAGGCAGACATGTTCCAGGAATGTTAGAGCTTGCCTTTATGATTTTCTTTCTCATTCCTGCCTGATGATGAGATAAAAGCAGGAGATTCCACATGCCGGAGAGTAGCTAAGCTGTGTGCCTGCAGCTACTGTGCCTGCACTTTAGAGCCCACGTGCAAGCCACGACTACCGAGCCCACGTGCTGCACGGACTACTGAAGCCCTCATGCCTAGAGCTGTGCGACAAGGGAAGCCACCACCATGAGGGGCCCGCACACCGCAATAGAGAGTAGTCCCCCCAACTCTAGTAGCTCGCTAAAACTAGAGAAAGCCTGCAGAAAGCATAGAAGACCCATTGCAGTCAAAAATAAATAAATTAAAAAAGAGTGAAGGAAGACAAAAATAAGCAAGCTTGTGCTTTTCTAAACAAACAAACCAAAAAAAAAAAAAAAAAAAAAAGAAGAAGAAGAAGAAGAGAAAATCACCCTTACCTGAGGTTTATTTATCTAAATTACTCATTTATTTATCCTATCTTGATCAGATAACATTTTTGGAAGAATTTCAGTGATGGAAGAAACTTCATTTTATTTTTAATGAAGTTTTAATTACTTTCCCAAATTGGGAAATGGGTTACTTTTCCATTTTTACTTACATTTCCAAAGTATATGGCTTACTTTTTTTTCCCCCTGAAGTGCCAAGAAGACACAGAGAAAATCTTAATTTTAACTCAAAATTCAGATCAGAAGCAGCTGGGTTTCCAACATAGAACATGCATAGTAATATCATTATTTATAAAGACTGAATGCTACTTCCCTCTCAGTTTTTTATAGGCAAAGCTTTAATTCAGTCTCTATCCAAGAAAAGTTATCAATGGCTTTCAGACTACAGAAGGCTGAATTTTATGAGATATCAAGGTAGTAAAATTTTCAAATTTAACAGTACCATATAAACAGCAGTATATTTATATTTTATAAGCAAAATCCAAAATAAAATAAGCTCAGTTTCTTGTTATGCTCCCCACCTCGCCTCCCCCCCCCCCAATAATATAGGGAATAGTAAGTTTTATTTTGAATTGGACAAGAGACTGAAGTATTTAGAAGAGTGGCATGGTCTGATTTACATCAATATCTTACAAAAATTTTAACTGATGAGGGGTCAATATTAAGCATCTGTTAGAGATTCGACACATCATATACCTAACAAATTATTTGCCTAAAAATGAAAAACCAATAAATCAAAATCCCCTAAGAGCCTCAAAGCTATTTTTTAGTCTTGGTTTATTCATGGTTACCTCCTATTCTAATTTTGTGAGTAGAGATATGCTAAAAGGATGAGTGATATCACAGTTAACTATAAGAATGGCAGTTTTTATCAAGGTGTTCTCATTATTAAACTGTTCATTTTAATAAATAAAATTATTTAAAGTGTCACTAAGTCAGATAATGTTTATTAAAAGAAACTGTATGTTTAAAGATACATCACAGAAGGAACTGCCTGATCAACAAATTATAAAACAAAAAGAAGTTAAGAGTGCTGCAAGTGAGAAAAGTTTGTAGCCTGTTCAGAAAACAGAATAAATGCTTATTAGGCAAAAGCATACCTAAAATACCTAGTAGGAGACAACAAAGGCATCCTTGGTAGGACTATTTTAAACACCGTGTCATTGGAAACATACACTTTCTTCCTGTCATTCTCTGTATTATCTATTATAATCATAACCAAATTATTCTGATTTACTGTTTTCAATGAAGTTATTGCTACTAGAAGTTAATTAATTTTCCCTCCAACCACTAGAATACAAATTTCATGAGAACTAGAAAACTGTCTGTATTGTACCACTGTGTCTTAGTAGTCTAGAACATTTCTTGACAAATAATTTTTGTTGTTGTTGTTGTTCTGTTGCTGCGTCGCTTCAGTTGTGTCCGACTCTGTGCAACCCCATGGGCTGCAGCCTACCAGGCTTCTCTGTCCATGGGATTCTCCAGGCAAGAACACTGGAGTGGGTTGCCATTTCCTTCTCCAATGCATGAAAGTGAAAAGTGAAAGTGAAGTCGCTCAGTCGTGTCCAACTCTTCACGACCCCATGGACTGCAGCCTACCAGGCTCTTCCGTCCATGGGATTTTCCAGGCAAGAGTACTGGAGTGGGTTGCCATTGCCTTCTCCCTGACATATAATAGATGCTTACAAATGCCTAGCCAGTGTTCAGGTGGATTGATGTGTGAGAAGAATATACAAAAGCTGATACTCAAGTGGGGCTTCAAGAACACCTGAATGAAGAGCGAAGCAGATTCTGTGCTCTGAGGCAGAGCTGGGAAAAAAGGTTCCAGCAGGCATATGAGTGGGTAAGCAGGAAGCATACAGAGTTAATACACGGCCAAGGGCCGAGTGTGGGCTACTGTTACAGAAGAGGACCCCTGTGTGGCCCAAACAAGAACAGGAATTCACTTGAAGACCGTTGTCAAATGGCTCACCGGGTGCTAATGAGTAAGACTGGTGTTGGGCAGGAGGACTGAGGGGGGCTGAGAGGGCCCAACCCATCCCCCTCCCCCCACACACACTTTTCTTTCTTATAGAAAGAATAAATAAAGCCTTAAGTCACTGGGCAGAGTCAGGAAATGCTGTTGCTTATTTGAAGGAGATCGAATAAAAAGGGAAAAAAGGAATGCTTTATGGAAGTATTTTATACCTCAATTTCAGACACAACTTAACAACTGAACAGCAACAATACAACTGTGTTTGTTTATCAAAATTCATATAAAGGTGCCGAGGTACAGCCCCGGCTGATCCAGGGAGTTCGAAGGGGAGATGGCTTCGGTGATCAGGATACAATAGCTTTAATTAAATATTAATTAGAGATATAAAGAGTAATAGAATGAGGATAGCTCAGTAGGAAAATTCAGTGGAGAAAAGAGGCTGAATAACTTGGTTTACGTGGAAAGCTAATAAAATTCCAAGGCAAGGAATTTACATCACCTACGTAGGCCGCAGGCGTCCTCCCGTTCTCCTGAAGGAGAGGAGACACTAAGGCCTCCCTGGTCAGATCTTAGAAGCCCAGACATAATTAGTAGGCTTGACGAGCCTCCATGTTCCAGATGGGGGTTCAGCCAGAAGGTGAGAGAAAGAACGACATGGGGAGACCAGTCTTTCGAGGAACTGATCCCATTTTTTATTTTTCCAGGGTCTGTTTTTATACACTGAGATGTTATACAAAAGTCACACGGGGTCAGCAGTCCTGACTTTTATTAAAGTCAGGTGCTTCATACAGATGTATACAGAGGTCTTAGGGGTGTTACATCATCTTCTAGCCAGGGGGCCTGCTGACAATTTATGACCCTCTCCTTGTGACATCAGTCAGTCAACCAGAACACTTATTTCTCCAGGGGTGATTATTCTTAAAACAGATGCCACCTTCCGAAGGTACCAGATAAAGTTACATTCCTATAGGGTGAGGGTGCAGTGGGTTTTAATTAAGGAAAGAATTTGCTTAGCCTAAGGTCTAACGTGATTAATATCAAAGGTTAATACTTATTTCTTCTATATATTCATTAATGTGTATAAGGGCAGGGGATGTGGAGACTTAGCAGTAAACATTAGCTCAACAAATGAAAAACCCTTCACCAATACAATTTCTAATCAGCCCACTATACTTATGCTAATAGTTTTCTAACTTCTCTAAAGAACCTGCTTTTAGAAGGTTTAAAGCATCTCGTGCCTCTCACGGTTGGGAGGCTGTGAGAAATCACATGTGGCCGGACAAGCCTGTCAGGCAGGCTAGAGAACCTTCAGAGGAGTTTGTAGGTTGAAACACTCCTATCACACCTAGGAATTATTATGAACTGGAGCTCTAAGTTAACTCCTTCTCCGAAAGAGGTGGTGGGGGACAGCACCCCGTAAAGTCAGAGGTGTAGGTGAGAACACAAAGTAGTAAAGTAGGCAGGCTCTGGTTTTGGGGGTAGATGCTCGAGAATTTCCAAGGGGACTCCTGAGGCTCGATCCCACCTTTGCGTATGTCAAGCCTCCTTCCTCATGACCTTTGTGGGGTGGAGGTCCTCACGCCGGCTCCCGGCATTAAGGTATATGTAAAGAGTATGAATTTTATTGTATGTAAAATATTCCTCCAAGACTGACTTTAGAAAAGTTACTTTTTAGCTCTACAAAGTAAGTATTATGCATCTAGACTATTAAATTGCACAATTTTTCTATATTAAACATCCTCGATGAAACAGGGAATGAATGGTTTAGGGGCAGATTGAGAAAGAAGGCTTTCTCCTTGTTTATTTGTGTGTGTGTGTGTGTGTGTGTGTGTGTGTGTGTTTTGTTCCTGAGTTTCTTTCAGGATGAAGGAACTCGTAGCTGTTGTTTAGTTGTTAAGTCATGTCCAACTCTTTGTGACCCCATGGACTGTAACATTCCAGGCTCCTCTGTCCTCCACTATCTCCCAGAGTGTGCTCAGATTCATGTTCATCGACTTGGTGGTGCTATCTAACCATGTCATCCTCTGCCACCCCTTTCTCCTTTTGCCTTCAATCTTTCACAGCATCAGAGTCCTTTCCAGCGAGTCAGCTCTTTGCATCATGTGGCCAAAATATTGGAGCTCCAGCTTCAGCATCAGTCCTTCCAATGAATATTCAGGGCTGATTTCATTTAGGATTGACTGGTTTGATTTTCTTGCAGTACAAGGGATTCTAAGGAGTCTTCTCCAGCAACATAAGTCTTTGGAAAACATCAGTTCTTTGACGCTCAGTCTCCTTTGTGGTCCAACTGTCACATCCATACATGACTATAAGAAAAACCATAGCTTTGACTATACATATCTTTGTTGGCAAAATCATGCCTCTGATTTTTAATACACTGTCTGGGTTTGTCATAGCTTTCCTTCCAAGGAGGAAGTGTCTTTTAATTTCATGCTTGCAGTCACTGTCCACAGTGATTTTTGAACCCAAGAAAATAAAATCTGTCACTGCTTCCACTTTTCACCTTCTATTTGCCATGAAGTGATGGGACCTGATGTCATGATCTTAGATTTTTTTTAATGTTGTTTCAAGCCAGCTTTTTTCTCTCCTCTTTCACCCTCAAGAGGCTCTTTAGTTACTTTCTGCCATTAGAATCGTATCATCTCTATATCTGAGGTTGTTAATATTTCTCCTGATAATCTTGATTCCAGTTTGTGATTCATTCAGCCCAGTATTTTCCATGATGTACTCTGTGTATAAGTTGAATAAGCAGGGTGACAATATACAGCCTTGAAGTACTCCTTTCTCAGTTTTGAACCAGTGCATTGTTCCATGTCTGGTTCTAACTGTTGTTCCTTGACCTTCATACAGGTTCCACAGGAGGCAGGTCAGGTGGCCTGGTATTCCTCTCTTTAAGAATTTTCCACAGTTTCAGGCTCTACTACAAAGCCACAGTTATCAAGACAGTATGGTACTGGCACAAAGATAGAAATATAGATCAATGGAACAAAATAGAAAGCCCAGAGATAAATCCACGCACATATGGACACCTTATCTTTGACAAAGGAGGCAAGAATATACAATGGATTAAAGACAATCTCTTTAACAGGTGGTGCTGGGAAAACTGGTCAACCACTTGTAAAAGAATGAAACTAGAACACTTTCTAACACCATACACAAAAATAAACTCAAAATGGATTAAAGATCTAAACGTAAGACCAGAAACCATAAAACTCCTAGAGGAGAACATAGGCAAAACACTCTCCGACATACATCACGGCAGGTCCTCTATGACCCACCTCCCAGAATATTGGAAATAAAAGCAAAAATAAACAAATGGGACCTAATTAAACTTAAAAGCTTCTGCACATCAAAGGAAACTCTTAGCCAGGTGAAAAGGCAGCCTTCAGAATGGGAGAAAATAATAGCAAATGAAGCAACTGACAAACAACTAATCTCAAAAATATACAAGCAACTCCTACAGCTCAACTCCAGAAAAATAAATGACCCAATCAAAAAATGGGCCAAAGAACTAAATAGACATTTCTCCAAAGAAGACATACAGATGGCTAACAAACACATGAAAAGATGCTCAACATCACTCATTATCAGAGAAATGCAAATCAAAACCACTCTGAGGTACCATTTCACACCAGTCAGAATGGCTGTGATCCAAAAGTCTACAAGCAATAAATGCTGGAGAGGGTGTGGAGAAAAGGGAACCCTCTTCCACTGTTGGTGGGAATGCAAACTAGTACAGCCACTATGGAGAACAGTGTGGAGATTCCTTAAAAAACTGGAACTAGAACTGCCTTACGATCCAGCAATCCCACTGCTGGGCATACACACTGAGGAAACCAGAAGGGAAAGAGACACGTGTACCCCAATGTTCATCGCAGCACTGTTTATAGTAGCCAGGACATGGAAGCAACCTAGATGCCCATCAGCAGATGAATGGATAAGAAAGCTGTGGTACATATACACAATGGAGTACTACTCAGCCATTAAAAAGAACACATTTGAATCAGTTCTAATAAGGTGGATGAAACTGGAGCCTATTATACAGAGTGAAGTAAGCCAGAAAGAAAAACACCAATACAGTATACTAACACATATATATGGAATTTAGAAAGATGCTAACAATAACCCTGTGTACGAGACAGCAAAAGAGACACTGATGTATAGAACAGCCTTACGGTCTCTGTGGGAGAGGGAGAGGGTGGAAAGATTTGGGAGAATGACATTGAAACATGTAAAATATCATGTATGAAACGAGTTGCCAGTCCAGGTTCAATGCATGATACTGGATGCTTGGGGCTGGTGCACTGGGACGACCCAGAGGGATGGTGTGGGGAGGGTTAAGGGAGGAGGGTTCAGGATGGGGAGCACATGTATTCCTGCGGTGGATTCGTTTTGATGTTTGGCAAAACTAATACAGTGTTTCAGGTTTAAAAATAAAATAAAATTAAAAGAAAAAAGAATTTTTCACAGTTTGTTGTGATCTACACAGTCAAACATGCTTAAACTTGTTGAGGAAGAAGGGCAAATAAAGGGGGAGAAATTGATGGTGATGAAATAGTAGATGCTACTATATAAGCAAATAAAAATTAAAAATTTAATTCTCCCCATGGAAACTAAGGACAGAACTTTTCTCACTCTGTTTTTGTAGTGTATTTACTTTAGAAAACTTGGTCATTTTAAATTCTGTCTCTGTCTCTTTGAAAAGTATATGAGTCATTCTAAAAACTAAATAAGCCTCTTAGTGGCTTCACAAAGCAGGAATGTCTTTCTCAGGAATCTGTAAACTATCTCTTTGAAATGTAATCATCAAGGGACATAGCACCCCTATCTCCTAGCCTGTGAGAAGGTAGGAGCTTCACTTCAGTGGGCACCTTGCTCCAAGTGGCAGAATTTCTTTCTGTCATAAAGATGTGATGTTTATTTTTCCTTTGGACAAAGCCAATTAACTGACATAGAAGGTCATCACAATTACCAGGTGAATTTAGGATGAACTATGTGTGAAAAAGGATGCCATCAAGACTGTTTTGTATGTAATAGGTTATAACTGCATGTCGTAAAAAGATGAGATTTCTGTCTCTGCAGTCTCTTTAGTGGGCAGCCTGTGATGTGCCTCACATTCTGGCTTAGTGCATTTTTAATAACTAAACTGAGTTTCTTCTACATTTGCAGAGAGGTTTTCAGGGTTGAAAGAAGATATACTTTTAATTATACTTCCTAAACACTAACTTTTAGAGAAATATTCATCCAGAGACAAAAATGAGAGGACTAAGGGGAGCACAGATGAATGAGTGAGTGATAGTTGCTGAGTCATGTCTGACTCTTTCGACCCCATGGATCTCAGCCCCCCAGGCTCCTCTGTCCATGGAATTTTCTAGGCAAGAAAACTGGAGTGGGTTGCCATTTCCTTCTCCAGGTGTGCAGATGAGGGAGTAGTTAAATAATTTAGAAAACAAGGAAGAAAAAATATTGGTGGACATAAGATTAATGATAAATGTCTTAGACTGCTCAGGGTGCTATGACAAATATAACAGGCTGTGTGGCTTCAGGAACAGAAAAATATATTGTCATTATCTGGAGGTGAGCCATTTCAGTTTCTGGTGAGAGCTCTTTTCCTGGATTGGAGAGATAGAGATAGATAGAGAAAGGGAGGGCAGGGGAAACAGAGAGGGAGAGAGAGAGAAAGAAAGAGTACACTTTCATGTCTCTGAGAAGGAAATGGCAAGCCACTCTAGTACTCTTGCCTGGAAAATCCCATGGATAGAGGAGCCTGTTAGGCTATAGTCTATGGGATCGCAAAGAGTCAGACAGGACTGAGCAACTTCACTTTCACTTTCACTAATCCCATCAAGAGGGCCCCATCTTCATGACCTCATCTAAACTTTATCACCTTGCAAAGGATCCGCTCCTAATACCATCACACTAGGGATTAGGGTTTTCACACATGAATTTTAGGTAGATATAATTCAGTCCATAGCTACAGTAAATAAAATTTATTATAGGCAAAATGTATCCAGTTATTACAATGGTTATGTTATATAACATTGTTTTATATTATATTCTATTAACCAGAGATCAAATTGCCAACATCCGGTGGATCATGGAAAAAGCAACAGAGTTCCAGAAAAACATCTATTTCTGCTTTATTGACTATGCCAAAGCCTTTGACTGTGTGGATCACAATAAACTGTGGAAAATTCTTCAAGAGATGGGAATACCAGACCACCTGACCTGCCTCTTGAGAAATCTGTATGCAGGTCAGGAAGCAACAGTTAGAACTGGACATGGAACAACAGACTGGTTCCAAATAGGAAAAGGAGTACGTGAAGGCTGTATATTATCACCCTGCTTATTTAACTTCTATGCAGAGTACATCATGAGAAACGCTGGTCTGGAAGAAACACAAGCTGGAATCAAGATTTCTGGGAGAAATATCAATAACCTCAGATATGCAGATGACACCACCCTTATGGCAGAAAGTGAAGAGGAACTAAAAGGCCTCTCGATGAAAGTGAAAGTAGAGAGTGAAAAAGTTGGCTTAAAGCTCAACATTCAGAAAATGAAGATCATGGCATCTGGTCCCTTCACTTTATGGGAAATAGATGGGGAAACAGTGGAAACAGTGTCAGACTGTATTTTTTTGGGCTCCAAAATCACTGCAGATGGTGATTGCAGCCATGAAATTAAAAGATGCTTACTCCTTGGAAGGAAAGTTATGACCAACCTAGATAGCATATTGAAAAGCAGAGACATTACTTTGCCAACAAGGTCCGTCTAGTCAAGACTATGGTTTTTCCTGTGGTCATGTATGGATGTAAGAGTTGGACTGTGAAGAAGGCTGAGCACCGAAGAACTGATGCTTTTGAACTGTGGTGTTGGAGAAGACTCTTGAGAGTCCCTTGGACTGCAAGGAGATCCAACCAGTCCATTCTGAAGGAGATCAGCCCTGGGATTTCTTTGGAGGGAATGATGCTAAAGCTGAAACTCCAGTACTTTGGCCACCTCATGCGAAGAGTTGACTCATTGGAAAAGACTCTGATGTTGGGAGGGATTGGGGGCAGGAGGAGAAGGGGACGACAGAGGATGAGATGGCTGGATGGCATCACTGACTCGATGCATGTGAGTTTGAGTGAACTCCGGGAGATGGTGATGGACAGGGAGGCCTGGTGTGATGCGATTCATGGGGTTACAAAGAGTCGGACACGACTGAGCGACTGAACTGAACTGAACTATATCATATATTCATCTTTAGAAAGAGTCATGAAAATTCTCATGAAATTACTGAATATATTTTTTGTCTCCCTAAAAACCATCAAATTTACAGACAGATAGATAGATAGATCAACAGAAGGTAAAAGTTTAGATGTAGAATGTTTTTGACCAAAAGGATGAAACAAAATTTTCATATACAAAATCAGAGAATACTATAGTAACATACATATTTTTTATTAGACAATTAAAGCATGTAAATTTCAAATTAGTAGTTTTTCATATTGATATAGAAGTGAATATGTTTTGGTCAGAAATAGCTTCTTTGATATACAATTTTCATTTCTGCTTAATGAATCTTGATTAGAAAAAATCAACAAGATGTGTATATAATGTTTATGATTTTTTTCTTTGAATTTGCATACACATATATTCCTTCTGCTTTACACACACACACATCAATTAAAGATCAGTTTTTGAAATCAGAAAATAACTGAAGACCAGCAGTGAAACTAAGAAATTAAGCTGTGATTTTTATCTTCTAGAGAAACTCTATATTTACTCCAGGTATGCCTTTCTTTGTTCCTTCCCTCCTTTCTTTCTTCTTTTTCATCCCACTGATGCCATGGGAGTCAGGGAGGCCTGCTTCCCACTTGACCTTCTCTGACTGGTACCATTTTGGTCAGGGATTGAGGCACTACATCAAAGTCTAGCAAGGGTGGAAATTTAGTCTCTTCCCTCAGGCTCTGCTGGTAGAGGTTACAGTGGGGCTGAGGTTTATCTTCCCTGACACTGAGTCCAGAAAATGAGTTTTTGTCTAGGTTCACTTATATTTTCTTATTTTCATATAATAATGTTTTATTCTTATCTGGTAATGAGATCTGCAACTCTCATAAAAATGTCATGTATGTGAATTGCCATAGAAAGAAATAAAATTATTGCCATTAAGATCTAAGTGCATTTTATATAATATAAAAAATGATGAAAAGAAAATGAAATAAGTGGTTTTCATTATGACAGCTTGGTTCTTTAAGGTTTATGTGGTTGATCTCTCAGAATAGAATTAGTTTTTCTTATGGGAATTTATTAGGACAATGTCCAAATAAAACTTTTATGTGTCAAGCTAACTACATAAAGATTTCAAAGTGAAAACTCTAAAATCACATGTTCTTTTCAGTTCTATGCTGATGCAATAGCACTATATCAAGTTTTTGCTGAGCCTTTTAGTAAACAGGTTCCTGCAGATAGAGCGTGACAGCATCATGGACCCTGGAAAATGAGAAAATTAAGCCATAACATCATCAATCATGAAGATGAGATTCTGATGCTATGAATTTTTCCACCAGAGGTTCTTTAACATTTATTACAATAAGAACTGCTACCACAATATGTACATATCTATATACTTAGGTTCAACCAGTGGAGAAGCTGCAGCAAAGGAAAGAAGGAAGATGGGTAGGAGGTAAGATGGTGAAATGGTTTTTGTGGTTGCCAGACAGAAATTTCCTGTTTGAATCCTAGATCATATTGCTGACTCTGAGGTCACTGGTGTTACTTAATCAGTAAGAGCCTTAATTTCTTGATTTATAAAATGGAGTTATTATAGTACCTGCCTCAGAATATCTTAAAATACAAACTTTTAATAAATAATGTATCTGGTTTTTGGTCGACAAGATATGACTAACCTTCCTACCAAGGGGGTAGAGTAGGTATTCTTAATGATGGACATAAACTAATATTTATTAAATGCTTATTAGGAGGACCAATATTCTAGACAGGCCAACCTTATTGTTGATTTCCCTTATAAGGGGAAAAACACACAAAATAGACATTATAAATAAGGTAACTTAGGCTCAGAAAGCTTGAGCTATTCCCCCTAATTCTTAAAGTTCATTCAGTCAGTTCAGTCACTCAGTTGTGTCTGACTCCTTGCTACCATGCAGTTCCATGGACCGGAACACACCAGGCTTCCCTGTTCATCACAAACTCCCGGAGCTTGCTCAAACTCATGTCTATCAAGTCGATGATGCCATCCAACGATCTCATCCTCCATTGTCCCCTTCTCCTCTTGCTTTCAATCTTTCCCAGGATGGGTCTTTTCCAAAGAATCAGTTCTTTGCATCAGGTGGCCAAAGTATTGGAGTTTCAGCTTTAGCATCAGTCCTTCCAATGAATATTCAGGACTGATTTCCTTTAGGATCTCCTTGCAGTCCAAGGGACTCTCAAGAGTTTTTTCCAACACCACAGTTCAAAAGCATCAATTCTTTGGTGCTCAGCTTTCTTTATGCAGATACACCACCATAAGGGTGGCGTCATCTGCATATCTGAGATTATTGGTATTTCTCCCAGCAGTCTTGATTCCAGCTTGTGCTTCATCTAGCCCAGCATTTTGCATGATGTACTCTGCATATAAGTTAAATAAGCAGGATGACAATATACAATTCTTAAAGTTCTTAAAGACCGTTCTTAAAGTTAGTATACAGCAAAAACAAAGAATGGGGGAAGAAAAAAAATAGAAACAGGTAAGTTTATTCTATTTAATATGTTTCAAGCATATTTCTAGGCTCTGGGATAAAAGATTAAGCAAACATGATTTCTTTCCTGGAGGATTTCAGATTATCATGGAGAAAGAGACACATGGATCACACAACTGCCTAACAAGGAACTAAGATCAAAGTGAAGTGAAGTCACTCAGTCGTGTCCGACTCTTTGCGACCCCATAGACTGTAGCCTACCAGGCTCCTCTGTCCATGGGATTTTCCAGGCAATAGTACTGGAGTGGATTGCCATTTCCTTCTCCAGGGGATCTCCCCAACCCAGGGCTCAAACCCAGGTCTTCCACATTGTAGCCAGACGCTTACTGTCTGAGCCACCAGGGAAGTAGTCAAAGTCAGTGCCAACCTGACATTATGTGAGAAGGACACCAATTTAATGGTGAAAGCCAGAGGGGCTTCCCAAGAGATGTTTAGGGTGGGGTCTGAAATGGAGCTGAAATCTGTGTGACTAACCCATTATATCATGATGTCTATCCATGCTATCCTATATGCAGGTCAGGAAGCAACAGTTAGAACTGGACATGGAACAACAGACTGGTTCCAAATAGGAAAAGGAGTACGTCAAGGCTGTATATTATCACCCTGCTTATTTAACTTCTATGCAGAGTACATCATGAGAAACGCTGGGCTGGAAGAAGCACAAGCTGGAATCAAGATTGCTGGGAGAAATATCAATAACCTCAGATATACAGATGAACCCACCCTTATGGTAGAAAGTGAAGAGGAACTAAAGAGCCTCTTGATGAAGGTGAAAGAGGAGAGTGAAAAAGTTGGCTTAAAGCTCAACATTCAGAAAACGAAAATCATGGCATCTGGTCCCATCACTTCATGGGAAATAGATGAGGAAACAGTGGAAACAGTGTCAGACTTTATTTTTTGGGGCTCCAAAATCATTGCAGATGGTGACTGCAGCCATGAAATTAAAAGACGCTTACTCCTTGGAAGAAAAGTTATGACCAACCTAGATAGCATATTGAAAAGCGGAGACATTACTTTGCCGACAAAGATCCATCTAGTCAAGGCTATGGTTTTTCCTGTGGTCATGTATGGATGTGAGAGTTGGACTGTGAAGAAAGCTGAGCACCAAAGAATTGATGCTTTTGAAATGTGATGTTGGAGAAGACTCTTGAGAGTCTCTTGGACTGCAAGGAGATCCAACCAGTCCATTCTGAAGATCAGCCCTGGGATTTCTTTGGAGGGAATGATGCTAAAGCTGAAACTCCAGTACTTTGGCCACCTCATGCAAAGATTTGACTCATTGGAAAAGACTCTGATGCTGGGAGGGATTGGGGGCAGGAGGAGAAGGGGACAACAGAGGATGAGATGGCTGGATGGCACCACTGACTCGATGGACATGAGTCTGAGTGAACTCTGGGAGTTGGTGATGGACAAGGAGGCCTGGTGTGCTGCGATTCATGGGGTCACTAAGAGTCAGACACGACTGAGTGACTGAACTGACTGACTGATCCATGTTATCACAACTGGTAGGGTTTTCTTCTTTCTTCTCTAGTTGATGAATATTCCATTTTGTATATAAACATTTTTATCTATCCATCATCGGACACTTAGGTTGTTTCCCTGTCTTGACTATTGGGAATAAAAGCTGAAATCATAAAACAAAGAGAAGATTGGTGGTTACCAGGGACTAGAAGGTAGAGAAAATGGAGGAGTTGTTGGTCAAAAGGTACAAACTGTAAGTTATAAGATGAGTAAATTCTGGGGATGTAATGTACAGGATGGTGACTATGGTCAACAATACTGTATTTTATAGTTGAATAGTGCTACCAGAGTAGATCTTGCATGTTCTTATCACCAAAAACAAACAAAAACTATGTGAAGCAACTTTAAAGTTGGGGTTCTGTATGCATGGTCCAAACCTTCAGCTTTTCAGAAGCCACAAGTTGGAGTTCCCTCCAGATGATAAAGGCTTCTGCAATGCAGAAGACTCGGGTTTGATGCCTGGGTCAGGAAGATCCCCTGGAGAAGGAAATGGCAACCCACTCCAGTATTCTTGCCTGGAGAATCCCATGGACAGAGATGCCTGGCAGACTACAGTCCATGGGGTCGCAAAAGTCGGACATGACTTAGCGACTAAACCACCACCACCAGATGGTCAGGTGCTGGACTATGGGTGAAGTTTACAGTGAGAATGTGTCACAATATTTCATACCAGCTATGATGTGGGTATTTTCTCAGTTGCTTGATATGTAGGAGTTACTCAACTAGTCTCTGGATTTCTCTGATAGAATTGGTCATTGTGGTAGCCAAATATTTGGTGCATCTGTAGATGAAGGAAAACTCAGGAGCCTCCCATGTCATCCATCTTGGTAACATTCCCTGAAGTTTTTTTTTTTTTTGTATAATTTCACAAAAATAGAATATAAAATCACAAATTAAAAGGCAAGACTTTCTTGTTCCTTGAGAACTTGCCAAGTTAATTTTGTAAGTGTAGATGGCTTCTTTCTTCTTCACTGGCTTAATGAAAAATGTGATCATTGTTAAATGATATAAAGGCATACTGCTTTGTTTTAGTGACTTCCCTGGTGGCTCAGATGGTAAAGCGTCTGCCTACAATGTGGGAGACCCAGGTTCAATCCCTGGGTCGGGAAGATCTCCTGGAGAAAGAAATAGCAATCCACTCCAGTATTCTTGCCTGGAAAATCCCATGGATGGAGGAGCAGCAATTTCATTTCCAACCTTGTTGGTATTTAAAAAAACTTTATTTAATGAAACATTCATAAAAGATACCTTTGTATTGCAAATATCTTTTGTATCAAAATTTCCATCTTAGGTTTTCTCTTAAATTGAACAGTCAATAAGGTAATTAAAGTGTTGTTATTAACAGATAGTCAAAATAAAACTGTCCCCAAAATAAGATTCCTAAGATTATCTGATTAACTTCTACACCTTGGTACAATCCATATAATATGGTTAAATTGAAGTGAATTATTGATTAGTTAAGTGAATAATGCATTTACCTCTGAAATCAAACCCTCGAAGACTTCTGTTCAAATTTTGCAATTCTAATTTCTTCCAGAAATACCATTTCCTTACGACATATTTATGAAAAAACATGAAAATTTTAAGCTGAGAATAACAAATTTGTTTTCCTAAGATAATTGATATTTAAAAAGAAAAAATAACAAATTTCAATTTACCTTGTGCCTGCTAAAGAAATTAGAAGATACGAAGTGGTCATCATTCAAACACAAAGGTGAAGGAAGAATTAAATACAATACAAGAAATAAAGTTACTTAAATTTTCTTCCTTAAATCAGATTATTTTCTTCTAAAAAGTTTCTGAGATCATACCAATCAATTTGTCATGTTTTCTCTAAAGACTAATCATTCAGACTTTATCTTTTACTCACACACTTAGAAATGCCATTCACCTCAAAATGATACATTAACATATTTTTCAAAGACATATTCACAGATATGCATAATGTGGCTTATTAGCATAATCCACCTGCTTATGACATTTGGAAGTGTAGTAGCAAGTGGTAAATAGCTATTTAGGGTTAAAAGAAATTCACAATGCATGAGCTATACCTCAAAAGCATTTGAATTTGTGAAGGGAATGGTAACGCACTCCAGTATTCTTGCCTGGAGTATTCCATGGACAGAGAAACCTGGTGGGCTACAGCCCATGGGGTCACAGAGAGCTGGACATGACTGAGCAGCTAACCCTTTCAGCACATCAAGCTCATTACCTGCTTAGTCTTAATGGTTGACTTATTCTAAGATTTTTGGAGAGAACATGGTTGTCTAAAAATGTGTAAACACATTTATTATTAGGGATCGCTTTCCACTATCTGTCATGTGAACCCTCTGTCTCCCATGTCATCCTTCACGCTTCCTGTTGTCAGTTGCCACAAATATAAATGCCACCTGCAAACGCAGAGATTGTTCTCACCCCAGAGACATCTGTTCCCACCCTATTAGAAGTGACTTGGTTTTTAACAAGTCTATCATTTCTAGTCACAATCTGTGAGCAATTTATTAAAAACAATGGGATGAACAGTGTTTTCTGATAAGAAAGTTCATAAATATTAACTTTTTCTCAAAAATTCTCTAATCAGAAAATTATAAATCTTCTTTTATACTTACCAGCAATAAAATACCAGACACATTAATTAGCCTAAAAATGTGGCTGGCTTCCCAACTTGTCTCACTGAGCCCAGCTTTTCTGTAGGCTCTTTCCACCTAATGTTTACTTCTATTAGACAAATATCCATGGCATCTTGTCTTCAATTACTGGGGTCTGGAGACAAGCTACAGTACTATGTTTTGTCTCTCTTTACCTTGGTAGTTGCTTTTGAAGTTATTTACTATGGATTTAATTTGGTGTCTGTGGTAAAACAAAGTGTTGTGGGAAATCTGGTTTCTTCTGCCACTTACAGTTTATTGTGATGCCTTGTCATATAACATTTTATGTAGTCTTTTAAAAGAAATAGAAACAACCACTTAAATAGCTTACCTGATAGCTCAGTGGGTAAAGAATCTGCCTGCAATGCAGGAGACACAGGAGATGCAGATTCTGGCACAGGACGATCCCCTGGAGTAGGAAATGGTAACCCACTCCAGTATTCTTGTCTGGAAAATTCCACGGACATAGGAGTCTGGCAGGCTACAGTCCATGGGCCACAAAGAGTTGGAAACGACTGAGCAACTAAGCATGCAACTTAAATTAAAAAAAGAAAAATCCAGCCTTCAAAGAGGAGCAGAAAGTGAAATGTTTTGAGGATACCATATGTGATCAGGTGCAGAAGAAACATTAAAAGTAAAGGAAATCATGGAAAGAAAGATGAGAATATAAAAGCTATAAGCTACTAAGGTTTTAGAAATTACTAGCAAGACTATATAACTTCATTGTATTTAATTTTGGAAATGCCGGTATGAACACATATTCAGCATAATACAGATACAGGTGAATATATATCTAGAAATATTTAGAGCTATTAATATGTATTTATATAGTATGGAAATATACGTTGTCTTTTAATGTCAGCTGATTGGCTGAGAAACAAAAATACACAGTACAATGAGTGCATCTGGCATCCAGATCTTGGTTTCTAACAGCATTTTCCAATCAAATGAACCAACATTTATTTTAGAAATAGATGATGGTATGGTCACTCACCTAGAACCAGACATCCTGGAGTGTGAAGACAAGAGGGCCTTAGGAAGCATTACTTTGGACAAAGTTAGTGGAGGTGATGGAATTCCAGCCAAGCTATTTTAAATCTTAAAAGATGATGCTGTGAAAGTGCTGCACTCAATATGCCAGCAAATTTGGAAACTCAGCAGTGGTCACAGGACTGGAAAAGTTCAGTTTTCATTTCAATCCCAAAGAAGGGCAATGCCAAAGAATGGTCAAACAATTGTGCTCATTTCATGTGCTAGCAAGGTAATGCTCAAAATCCTTCAAGCTAGGCTTTAGCAGTTGTGAATTGAGAACTTCCAGATGTACAAGATTGATTTAGAAAAGGCAGAGTAACCAGAGATCAAATTGTCAATAACCGCTGGATCATAGAAAAAGCAAGAGAATTAAAAAAAACACATCTACTTCTGTTTCATTGATTACGCTAAAGCCTTTGACTGTGTGGAAGTTTTTTTTCCACAAAAAAACTGTGGAAAATTCTTAAAGAAATGGGATTACCAAACAATCTTACCTGTTGTCTGAGAAACTTATATGCAGGTGAAGAAGCAACAGTTAGAACCCGACATGAAACAACAGACTGGTTCCATATCGGGAAAGGAGTATGTCAAGGCTGTATATTGTCACGCTGCTTATTTAACCTCTATGCAGAGTACATCATGTGAAATGCTGGGCTGGATGAATAACAAACTGGAATCACGATTGCCGGGAGAAATATCAACAACCTCATATATGCAGATAATAATACCACTTTGATGGCAGGAAGTGAAGAGAAACTAAAGAGCCTCTTGATGCAGGTAAAAGAGGAGAGTGTAAAAGCTTGCTTAAAACTCAACATTCAGAAAACTAAGATCATGGCATCCGGTCCCATCACTTCACAGCAAATAGATGGGGAAAGAGTGGAAACAGTGGCAGATTTTGTTTTCTTGGGCTCTAAAATCACTATGGACAGTGATTGCAGCCATGAAAATAAAAGATGCTGGCTCCTTGAAAGAAAAGCTATTACAAACCTAAACAGTGTAATAGAAAAACAGAGATGTCACTTTGCTGACAAAGGTCCATGTAGTCAAAACTATAGTTTTTCCAGTAGTCATGTATGGATGTAAGAGTTGGACCATAAAGAAGGCTGGGTGCTGAAGAATTGATGCTTTTGAATTGTAGTGGTGGAGAAGAATCTTAAGAGTCCCTTGGACAGCAAGGAGATCAAACCAGTCAATCCTAAAGGAAATCACCCCTGAATATTCATTGGAAGGACTGATGCTGAAGCTCCAATACTTTGGCCACCTGATATGAAGAGCTGACACACTGGAAAAGACCCTAATGCTGGAAAAGATTGAGGGCAGCAAAAGAAGGAGGTAGCAGAGGATGAGATGATTAAATAGCATCAAACGGATGAGTTTGAGCAAATTCTGGGAGATAGTGAAGGACAGGGAAGCCTGGCATGCTGCAGTCCATGGGGTCATAAAGTCAGACGTTACTTTGCGACTGAACAGCAACAAGAACAACAAGGCAAGACAAGGAATATGCAAGACAATCCAAGAATATCTTCTATCCTGAAAAGAAATGAGGTGCTTTAAAAGCAAAAATAGAAAAAGCACAATACAGATGATATGTCAAATGGACTCAGGAGCTACCTTAAGGACATCCAATGGCCACAGTTAGAACAGTTCAAGCAACAAAATACATAAAATAGTATTGAATTATAATCCAGCATATAAAGCAAATATCCATGAGTTCCCTTTGACATAAATGATTGCTGCTGCTGCTAAGTCGCTTCAGTCGTGTCTGACTCTGTGCAACCCCATAGATGGCAGCCCATCAAGGCTCCTCTGTCCCTGGGATTCTCCAGGCAAGAACACTGGAGTGGGTTGCCATTTCCTTCTCCAATGCATGAAAGTGAAAAGTGAAAGTGAAGTCACTCAGTCATGTCCAACTCTTAGTGATCCCATGGACAGCAGCCTACCAGGCTCCTCCGTCCATGGGATTTTCTAGGCAAGAGTACTGGAGTGGGGTGCCAGCACCTTCTCCGCCTAAATGATTGAATAAATAACAAATTGAGAAAATTAGACAAATCTCCTATACAGAAGTATTTTAGATAATCCACGTAGATACTTCAGCCTCAAGGAGATGAGCACAATTCCCTACTGCCTACGGGTTGGTTACATGTAGTGATGTCCTTCCAAAGTTTCTAGCATGGAAAGGAAGAAACAAACAGAGTAATATTATAGTAGAGAATGCTGGTGAGCACTGCCTCAGCAGAGGCTCAAGGTTATCATGAAAAGTGGTAAGCCATGTTAATTGTGTGTACACTTAGGTTGATGATATCTCTGTGGTCTTCCTTCAGAAAACCTACAAATCCAATTTAACTATATGCATTCCCAGTTGAGGGACAATATATATAACACCTAGCCAGTATTCCTTAGAACGGTTGAGGTCTTCAACCAAAAGGAAAGTCTGAGGAACTGTAATAGCCAAGAGGAAGCCAAGGAGATATGAAGACTAATTGTAATATAGTATCCTGAATGGGATCTTCAAATAGAAAATGGATGGATATAAATTAAGAAAATCTGAATAAGGTCTGGACTTTGGTTATTACATATTAATTGGAGAAGGAAACAGCAACCCACTTCAATATTCTTGCCTGGAAAATCCTATGGATAGAGGAGCCGGGCAGCTATAGTCCATAGGGTTGCAAAGAGTTGGACACAACTGAACACACACACAATATATTGATATTATCTAATGGGTGATGGGAGTCAAAAACTTACTTCAGTAATTGTGACAAATGTACAATACTAATGTAAGCTGTTAAGAGAAACTTGGTATGCTGCACAGTGGATAGAATTGTCTGTATTATATCACAACCTTTCTGGAAATCTAAAACTATTCTAAAATTAAAATGTATTTTAAAAGTAGGGCTCAAAATGATCAATGTTAGAATGATTACTCACCACATGAGTCTTTCAGTAAAAGAAATTACTTTTCCCTTGAATTCTGCTGAGTATGTTATTTTTCATAGTCAAAGCCAGTGTCCTGACAATTGCTTTCTAGAATTATTCTAAGAATGAGAATTGTATAAAGGGAAATCTTCAGGAGGAGAAAAAGGAAAATAAATCTAAGCAATATTGGTGGGTGAACCAATTTAGAACCAACAAAGACTGATTTATTCTGTACTCAGAATTCAAATTAGCCCTAAGCTTCAGTTAAGAAGAGTAGTGATGAAGAATATTGTGCTTTTTTTTATGGCTAAAAAATGAAGAAATAATGTTGATTGATATAAATCTAGCTAAGAATTAGATTTTAGAAACAGAATACCAAAGAATTAAAATAGGAATTAGGGAGAAATACACTAAGTGGAGCTAACAGCTAAAAATGGATAATTTTACTGAGAGCTATGGAAACTAACATACACTCTCTTACATCTAAAAATGTTATTCAAGTTGGATGCAAAATAAATACATCAGAATGATATTTGTATATCTTATCTTTGGGTCAACACCAGAATCAAGTATTATCATGCTAGAGAATGAGTAAAGGAAGAAAAACAGAGAGTACAAAAGGCAATACATATGGGAAAGGAGAGAAAGTTAGGATGTGAAAAGGAGACTGAAAATGTTAAAACCAGAAGACAGTTTACACAATTCTTTAGCATCTTCAAAGAGTACACAACTTTTCAGATACGGAAAAAGTTAAAGAGTACAATAATACTAAGGTGAGGGGATAACATGGCATGGATGAAAACCAGATGAAGTTAAGAGGTGATGGGATAGAGCAAGGGAAGCAAAAGCAAATTAAATGGGATATGGATGAAAAAAGTAAACATTTTAAGTTCCAGGTTGGACAAAGTTCATTTGGATTGTTCCATAATATCCTGTGGAAAAACCCAGATGAACTTTTTGGCCAATCCATGATTCAGTGTCATTGTATTTACCTTGTTTACAAAAGAGAAAAAATGTGCAAATGATGTAGTATAGAAATTTAAATAGTATAGTAGATAATAATAAATGAATACCAGAATCTGACAAAGAAATTAAAAAATGAAAGATTATAAAGCATGCATGTAGATTATAAACCAAGTATATATATATATGTGTGTGTGTGTGTGTATATATATATATATATACACACTTAGTATATTATTCTTTCTATGTAGAATATATATATGCAACATATGTGCTATTGTCAAGTATACACATATACTTGAGAGTCCCTTGGACATCAAGGAGATTAAATCAGTCAATTCTAAAGGAAATAAACCCTGAATATTCATTGGAAGGACTGATGCTGCAGCTGAAACTTTGGCCACCTGATGTGAAGAGCCAACTCACTGGAAATGATCTTGATGCTGGGAAAGACTGAGGGCATGAGGGGAAGGGGACAACAGAGGATGAGATGATTAACCATCACCAACTCAATGGACACCAATTTGAGCAAACTCTGGGAGTTAGTAAAGAACAGGGAAGCATGGCATGCTGCAATCCATGGGTTTGCCAAAAGTGGACACAACTCAGTGACTGAATAATGAACAAGACACATACACACACTTGGAATATGTATTCTATATACAGAGAGCATATATATGTATATTTGCAACCCCATGGATTGTAGCCTATCAGGCTCCTCCGTCCATGGGATTTTCCAGGCAAGAGTGCTGGAGTAGATTGCCATTTCCTTCTCCAGGGGATCTTCCCGACCAAGGGATCGAACCTGGGTCTCCCGCATTGCAGGCAGACGCTTTACTGTCTGAGCCACCAGGGAAGCCCCTATAACATATATATTTATGTGTAAATACATATATACATTCTGACATAAATATTAGCAGATTTAATACCATAACAATGTAGCATAACGTTTCAGAAATAGTTCACTAGCCTGTTTAAGATCAATTTTTCCAATCAAGAACAATTACAAAATCTAGGACAAAACCTCAAAAGAAATGTTTAAAGTCAAGGGAAACCTTGTGGGGCCAAAAATCCTACAGTGAAAGGAAACCCAGAGGGTAAGTGCAGTACTCGGCACTTCTTTTCTTCTTGAGGAATTTGTTGCTGTGAAATTAGCAACTGAGAGATGGAGGAGGTGAAGAGAACTTTAGCAGCCTTATGGTACTGGTGGAACAACTAGGAGGTCCAAAATTGCTAAGTAGGAGGTGCCATGGTTAATGCCAGGCTTTAAGTAGGGACAACCAACGGGTTGTGTGCTAAGAATAACTGAAAAACAGAAATAGACCAGCTGAAGACCGAACCGAAGTTCATGCTCAACTCCCTTCCATCATCATTTGGGTTAAGTTGATTTGTCCCTACCTTTACCCTATTTGGTCTTCAGAAACAAAAGGAAATTATTTGAAGGAAGATAATACCCATAGCCTCAGTTTATCTCCACAATTTTTCATAAACATTTTGTGGCATTCAATAAAAAGTTATTGGGGATGCAAAAAAAAAGTGATCACAATCCTGGTCCTCTCTCCGTGGTGATCACGGAGTTGGGCCACCTATTTCTCCTATCTAGGATATTTTACAGGGTACAGAGATGACTAACAACATCCATTAGCCATGCCTTTAGAGCCATTAAAATGGTCACATCAAGGCCACACTTTCCCCCAGGCTTTTGTGAGCAACAACTGAGCATGGCAAGGGTATTGGAACAGGGGCATTTCTCCCTGATGCACAGGCCAACCCTGACACCCAAACTTTTTTCAAGTCCAGAAGTGATGGATAAGCAAAACATTTCTGAGCACAAAAGGGAAACATAACCCAGTTCATCTTCCAGTGTTTTGTGGCAAAGAACTGGATCATCCCAATTTGCTAAAGAAATGTGTGACAACACTCTTTATTCTTTTATTTGTTTATAGTTTGTTTTTGTGCACCAAAGTTTACTGGAAACTGTTTGTAGGTAGACAAATACTACAGGCAGGTATGATACAAATGTGTTTGGAAGGAAATTAAAGGTATAGACTTAAAAATATATATATATTAACATTTCTAATTCCATAAAGCAATTAATCTTCAATTTAAAAAATAAATTTTAAAAGATAACAACAAAAATATCACCATTCTAACTAGGATTTCTAAATCTGAAAATGAAAATATTTTGTATTAATAATTATAAAGCAAAACTATCATCTCTTCAACAAAATTATGAGGTGTCAACAATTTCATAAGTGTTAAATTTGGATGATGCATATTTAGGGACAATAATTTAAAGTAAATGTAACCTAAAAGCTATTAGAAATACATTTGAAATCTGAAGTAAATTTTATAAGATGGATATGTTCTAATTGATAAGCATTAATTGGATTGAAGTCATCTTGTTAAAATCAAGATGATATAGAATAAAACTTTGGATGTTATGATTAATTATTACAATTTCCAGGGAAGTTGGTTTCACTATCCCTTTATTCTTACATCTATAAATTATTCATGAAATAACTTAATATATGAAAACAAAAGGTCCTTTTTTATCTAAGTGATAAATGTTGATGGCTATTTTTACTGTTATAGTTGAAGGTTAATATATCCATGTGCATTTAACTAATTGCCCTATTCTCTGTTACAAGATTTCTTCCAGACAACAGCTCCATCAAAGTATATGTTCAGTTTCCAAGCAAGCTAAAATGGTTCTCATTATGTCTGGATAAATTGTAGTGTGGACTATTCACTTTCTGGTAGTTTTCAGTGAGTTTATTCTATTTCTGAATTTCCTGGAAAATTATGTAATTAGATTTCAACCTCAACTACTGAATATCAAATATCCTACAAGTGTTAACTGGCACTTTCAGCCAAATTTAGAAATCTTGCAGGTTCCCAGGAACAGGTGACAGAAGATGTAAACAAGGCTGACAACAGACTTCCTTGGTATTCATGCAGCTTTCAGCACAACACTTACAAACCCTGACGTTTCACCATATATGGGACAGAAGTACAATAGAATCACCTTAATCTTTTGTGTGCATATCTAGAACTTTAATATTGAATGTCTTTTTATTTCTATTTATGTTTTTTAAAACACCACATACCCTGTGGAATCTTAGTTCCCCAACCAGGAATAGAACCCTTGATCTAGGCAGTGAAATGACAGAATCCTAACCACTGGACCTCTAGGGATTCCCCTGAATGAACCTTTTAATTTATCTCTGAATGAATCTTTTAACACACACACACACACACACACACACACACACACACACATGCAACAATGGTGCTTGGAATATCAGTTCAGTTCAGTTGCTCAGTCGTGTCCGACTCTTTGCGACCCCATGAACCGCAGCACACCAGGCCTCCCTGTCCATCATCAACTCCCAGAGTCCATCCAAACCCATATCCATTGAGTCTGTGAGGCCATCCAACCATCTCATCTTCTGCTGTCCCCTTCTCCTCCTGCCCTCAATCTTTCCCAGCATCAGGGTCTTTTCAAATGAGTCAGCTCTTCGCATCAGGTGGCCAAAGTATTGGAGTTTAACATATTAAAATTTTCTGCTTTTGAAATTCCAGCAACAGTTAGCTATCTTGTTAAGACGAATTTTCCCACCGAGAATTAAAAATTTAGGGGAAAATCCACTCCCCCAAACCCCCTATTTTGGAATTTAGCCTGTTTGGAATTTAGCCAATACTTGAAAAGCAAAGATCCTGGGGCATCAAGGAAGCCCAGAATGTGAGATACAATTACCAAGACTGACACAATAATTCTGGTATCTAGAAAGAAATTGAATTATAATTAGAAATCTTCCCACAAAGAAAACTTTAGGCCTAGATTGCTTTACTGGTGAAATCTATAAAACTTTTGAAGTATAAGTACCCAAATTACAACTCATTCAAAATATAGAAGAAGAGAAATCCCCTTTGTACATTTTATAAGAGCAGCACAAATCTGTGACCAAATCAATAAAGACCATTTCTAGGGAAGCAAAACATAAACCGACATCCCTCAGGAATGTTGACACCAAAAATGCTCAACAAAATATAAGCGAATCAATCAGAGTAATATATAAAAACTAGTAGTTTAACACTAGTGATTTTCCTGGAATTAGTTTTATTTTGCACTCAGACATTAATTACTGAATCCCAGTGTCCACATGGGAAAACAGAGAACAAAAAAGAACGTCATTTCCATCCTTATAAAACAAACAAACAAAAATTCTTAACAACCTCAGAGGTTGTGATTTTTTCTTCAACCTATCTGAGATCTGAAGTTGCAGGTCAACCAACCAGACCAAAATCAAATGACAGATGGGAGCCTCCAGGCAGATTGGGGCTGGTGGGCAATCCCAGGTGCAGCTAGATGTGGGCAAGAAGAATTCAGAGTAGTTAACCTGGAGGCCTGTGTGTGAAGATGGGAGAGGATGGAGCCCATGGTGACCGAAACTATGAAGGGAATGTGCAAGTAGTCCCCAGTTAGCAGGAGCCTGAAACAAACATCCCCTCCCAGGGGGTAGACTTGAGAGAGGGGAACAAGAGCTGCAGTGAAAGTGTCATAAAGTTTGGCCAAGAGTCTCCTCTCCTATTTTCTTCTCTTGCAGCCCAGATGAACAATATCTTTGCCTCCGGGGTCTCTGAAATTATGGAATCTTTTAGTCTCTAAATGAGGTAATTTAAAATGTTATATTAACGTCTATGGGAAGAGAAGTTGTAAAATTTCTGAATTTATATTATACATGTAATGTATAAGAACAAAATACCTTTCTTCTAGCTTCTCTGAAATATATGGCTGTGTTCTAGGCTGATAATTTCATGAATTTATGGAATTCACTTATTAACTTTATCACTCTTCTAACTCAAGTCTTGCTGGAAACTTCCTGAGGAAAGTCTTACCTTTGCCAGGAAACATTTTGTACCAGGAGGGAATACTGGTTAACTCAGAGTAGTATAAATCTAGAGAAAACCCGTCTTGTTATGATATTTGCCAATTATTAATTTCTATGTTCTTTCAGCCAATATTTATGTAGGGGCATTTATGTGTCAGTCACTCTCTTATATAATGGGGATTCATGGCATTTACATACTTATTGAGGGACAGAGAATTTATCAAATAACAACAAGCATACATTTATCATACCTGAAATGAGCATTAGAAAGGAGAGACTGGTCATTCTCTGACAGCTTAACACTAAAGACTGATCTGGACTGGGATGTCACAGAGGGCTCCCTGAGAAACAATGTTATTGAGATTGAACGAATAAACAGAGGAACAAGGTTGATTGGGGAATGTTCTATATAGGGGTGCCCAAGGATTGGACAGATGTATGGACAACAATCCTGTGGCAGGAGGGCCAAAAGGTCAAGATGCTGAAAGAGGGCAAGTGACTAGAAACTACAAAGCAGAGAATTGAGAAGGCTGCAGTAAGCTATGAAGACAGTGGGAGCCTGACCTGCAGATACCTAGTGGCTCTTTGAAAGAACTCGATCTTCATTCTAAAGAAAATGAGAAGCTAGCTACTGAAGAGTTTTAAGCAAAGCTTGGAGAAGGAAACCGCAGCCCACTCCAGTATTCTTGCCTGGGAAATCCCATGGACAGAGGAGCCTTGTGGGCTATATATAGTTCATGGGTTACAAAGAGCCAGACAGGACAGAGTGACTTTCACTTTACTTCACTTCAGCCACTCAGTCGTGTCTGACTTCTTGTGACCCCACAGGCTGTACAGTCCATGGAATTCTCCAGGCCAGAATACTGGAGTGGGTAGCCTTTCCCTTCTCCAGGGGATCTTCCTAACCTAGGGATCGAACCCAGGTCTCTTGCATTGCAGGTGGATTCTTTACCAGCTGAGCTAACAGGGAATCCCTCACTTCAGACTTTTAAGCAAAGCTGAGAACAGCTAGCTCCTCCTAGTGGCCATACTGGGAACAGCTCTGAGGAAGCCAAAGAGGATGTGTGCTAAGTCCCTTCAGTTGCGTCTGACTCTGTGCGACCGTATGGATTGTAGCCGCCAGGCTTCTCTGTCCATGGGATTCTCCAGACAAGAACACCGGAGTGGGTTGTCATTTCCTTTTCCAAGGGATCTTCCCGACCCAGGGATCAAACCTCACCTTCTTCTGTCTCCTGCATTGGCACTCTACCTCTAGCGCCGCCTGGGGATCCCAAAGAGGATGAAAGAAGTGTTGTTCAGTCAGTCACTCAGTCCAGTCAGACTCTTTGTGACCCCGTGGATTGTATCACAATGGGCTTCCCTGTCCTTCACCATCTCCCAGGGTTTGCTCAAATGCATTTTCATGGAGTCGGTAATGCCATACAACCATCTCATCCTCTGTCGCCCCCTTCTCTGAAAGTGAAAATGAAAAGTGTTAGTCACTCAGTTGTGTCCAACTCTTTTTGACCCCATGGACTGTAGCCAGCCAGGCTCCTCTGTCCATGGGGTTGTCCAGGAAAGAATACTGGAGTGGGTTTCCATTCCTTTCTTCAGGGCATCTTCCTGACCCAGGAATCGAATCTGGTTCTCCTGCATGGCATGCAGATTCTTTACCTTCTGAGCTACCCAGGGAAGCCTGCCCACTTCTCTTTCCCCAGCATCAGGGATTTTTCCAGTGAGTCAGTTCTTCTCCTCAGGTGGAAGTGTTAGGACACCTCTGTAATCACCTAGCCTTGCAGCATGAGCCCTTGTGGGTGTGGCTGCTGTTGTCCCTTGGCTTGTTTGATTGAATTTCTCAGCTGACACGTAAACAATGTTGGTTTTCTTCTATTTCAGGAGAAATAAATATGCAAGGTGATGTATAAGAGGAGTATGAACTTGGCTGTGAGTAGCTACGCAGCGCTTCCTGTTGTGAACATCCCCAACAACAGTAATTTTAATAAGCAAATCAATTGCTTTTCCTTAAGAGAACTTGTAAACATTTATTTTATTATCATCGCAGAGATATTTGACTTTCTACAACTTAAATAAGGGCTTCCCAAGTGGTTCAGTGGTAAATAATCCTCTTGCCAGTGCAGGAGATGTGAGTTTGATCTCTGGTTTGGGAAGATCCTCTGGAGGAGGCAAGGGCAACCCACTCCAATATTCTTTCCTGGGAAATCCCATGGACAGAGAAGCCTGGCAGGCTACAGTCCGTGGGATGTCAAAAAAGAGTTGAACTTGACTTAGCAACTAAACAACAACAAACTGAAAAACAGTCAAGAGATACATTTAGAAAATTCTTTAGAACTGCTTTTTTCATCACACCATGATACCCCTGCTGAGGCAATGGCATTATAATTAAATTGTTGAACTTTACTCCACTCAAGGGAAAAAGCTACAATTCTTAATCCATGATCTCTTTTGTGAGCATATAACAGTATCCTTGGCAACTCCAGACCCATTTTTAGAATGGATAATCAGATACATGAATCAAGGAAATAGCTGCCTTACTGTTAAATGTTTGTGATTTGTTTATTTTTTATTTGAGATTTGTTATTATTTGGATTGCTTAAAAAAATCATCAAGTCATGCTTATTGCATAGTGGCCAGAGTATCTGGAAAACGATTGTTGGCTTGGGAAAACTCTTAATTTCATAGTGATACAGAGCAGGACCCCTATATTCCCGGCCCCCCACCCCACCCCGACCCACGATGTCCTCTGCCTGCCTTTTGTCTGTAGAAAACCTTAGCCAAAGAGTAAGTTTAATCAGAGAAGACAGAAATGCTGAAACAAAGGAAAACAAAGGAGATTAAATAATAATAATGTAGTTGTTAGACACAGTCAAGGACCTTTAGCTCTTTCTCAAGGGCTGTAGATAATATTTTGAGCTATATCCTGTGAACTGTCTTATAGATACTAAAACTCCAGTTGGAGAAGTTAACTACATGATGACCAGACTGTACCCAGGACATGAGCTGCCACAATGCCAAGAAATGGCCACAAAGAAATGGGAACAAATGGACCCTGGAACTAAAGATTAACTCTACCTAAAGCTACCCAGGTGGCACTCGTGATAAAGAACCTGCCTGCCAATGCAGAAGATGTAAGAGACTTGAATTCAATCCCTAGGTGGGGAAGATCCCCTGGAGAAGGAAATGGCAACCCACTCCAGTATTCTTGCTGGAAAATCCCATGGACAGAGGAGCCTGGGAGGTTACAATCCATGAGGTTACAAAGAGTCCGACATGACCAAAGTGACTTAGCACACGTGCAAAACAACTAAGATGATGCTGGTCAGGCCACTGATGACCAGTTTGAAGATGACTGTTAGAGATGACTGTGCTGTTTCTGCATGTAGCCCCCTCCCCACTACACACACACACACACACACACACACACTCTGTAAAAGCTCTCACCCTCTATTGTGTGGGGGGTGTCAGCCTTCGGACAGATATCTGTCACCCTGCCCCCCACACCCAACCCCCCCGTCCCCCCACCCTCCCACTCCCCAGCCCTTCCCCCTCCCGTGCACCAGTTGCCAGCATCTGAAATAAAGCAAACTTCGCTTCCACCAACCTGGCCTGTTTATTGGCTTTTGAGTGGCAAGCAGCTCCCCCACCCCCCTACACACACCCTTTCAGTAACAATACTAACGCTTTCATAGACAAACCATGAACTATGCTGCTGGTGATCTTGAAGGTGCTCCTTGCCTATGTTCCCATCCGAGTGAATGCTGGCCTCTTTTTCCTTTCTAAATGCTACAGAAGATATGATGACAATTGCTGCAGCTCGGGGGATGCTGCAGTCATTTGGGCTGCAGGTCCTTAATGTTGTTGTCAACCCATATTTTCTTGAAATAAGCAAAATATTTTCAAAAACATTACGCATCATATTCTTCTTACCACCAAGAAAGCTTCTTTTTCACTGATCAAGAAAACAGATGTCATAATTGCCAAAATAAAAATAAATGATCTCCTAAATGAGTAGTTGACTGGTATACCAGTAGAGAATAGCTACAGGCCGAAAAGACAAAAGAAACTCATTTCCTGAAAGTCACAGAACCTTAGGCAAGAGCTGCTATTATGGACCTGTGAGGTCAGTGAGGACAGGATGGACAGGAAGCTTTTAAAAAAAAGGCCTTGAGACAATATGATGTCCAGATTAGAGCTCTTGAAATCGATTTGGGGAACAACTCTTTTCTCCCTGCAACACTTTATTTTCTCCTTGTTATACTTTATTCGGAAGCAAAGTAGAATCAATAAAATATCTTTTCAGGCAATCCATACATTTCAGAAAAAGTGCCATAGTCATCCCAGTTTAAAGTTTCTCTTAGGCATGGTAGGAAGGCGGGTTTCACAATCACACTGATGCCTCAGGAGATTACAGAGGCCTTCCATAACCTCACACCAGCTCTGCTCGTATGTGTCAGACACGTGTGCTCTGGCAGTGATGTTGTCATGCCCTTTGCCTCACCTTCTTCCTACCCATCAGTGATGAGGTGGGAATTAATTGATAAGAAAAGAAAACAACTATTCTCTGGTGAATGCTTTTATATCGATATATTGTAATATTTAAGAATTTCTAAGAGGGCTTCTGAACAGGAAATATGTTCAAGGGAAGTAGGTTTAATTTTTCTCTTTGTTCCCAATATCCTGATGTGGGCATACCTGTGTATAAGATATCCTGATTTAAGGGCATGTGGAGTATATACGGAGTGTTATAGCCCTTCAAAATTGTTTGGAAACTTGGTTTTTTATTAATTAGATTTTTATCAGAGAAAATTGATGTGCTTTTTTTATTATTTTACCATGACTGTGTCTTTAATTGTCACTCTTAAAGAGTATGGGAGAACAAGAGTGCTGGAGCCCCTAGGAAGTGTGTACTTGAGGGAGTGTGTGTGTGTGCGTTGTGTACGTGTATGTGTGGGAGAGTTATTTTGGTGGGTAACATGATGGCAAGTTCCTTCACATGATAGCCTATTTCCTCCTTTCTCTTTTTTATCTTATTCCTTTCTGTTTATTGAACACGAGTGGAACAAATGATAAAAATGCTTTTTTGAAGTAGCATTTTGATGCTAAGCTTTTGCTAAATTATTTTTAGAATGTCATTGTATCTGTGAAGACATGTCAGGAATGACTCTCCTACCTACATGTGACAATAAATAAGTTCTGTCACATGTAGAATTCTGAATCAGTGAATCATCAGTGACCTTTAAAGGCAGAAAATGGCCTCATGAAAACAAAGCAGATGCAAAAAATCAAAATAGTCTAAGAGCTGTTCTTTCTTCCAGTGTGGGGTGACAGCAAATTCAGTTAACAAATGTTTAATGTAACCCATTTTGTTTTCACTGATATTAGTAGTTAATGCCAAATAAAAACACCCAATGTAGAGATAGGCTTACAAAAGTGAAAGTATGAAAAGGGAGCTGAGATGACATTTAATTTGCACAAAAATGTATCATTTATTTATTCACACCAAAGCATTCCCCCTAAGAATTAAGCAGTTTATTTGCTGGATTAAAAGGCCACTATCGTAGCAACTTCCCTGGTGGTCCAGTGGTTAAGAATCTGCCTTGCAGGGAATACAGGTTTGATCCCTGGTCTGCGAACTAAGATCCTACATGCCGGAGCAACTAAACCCACGTGCTGCAACTAGGAGTCCGTGGGCCACAAGGAAAGACCCCTTGGGCCACAACTAAAACCCAATGCAGACAAATAAATAAATATATATATTTTTAAAAAGAACACTATCTTAGAGCTTTCAGATGGTCTGTGAAAGCACCCGAGAGATAAGAAGAGTTTATATTAGAAAATGTCCTCAGCATTAGTATATGGAGGAGCATATGTGTTTCTCTGTGATTAGGATGGTGAGGTCTAGAAACCTCAAGCCTCTGGCCAAGTAAGAGGCCCATCATGTGGCCCGAGGTGTTGAATAGAATTCGAGAACTCCTATATAAGAGAAAAGGATTGGGTCTATTAGCCACCTTTATTTTTAAAGACTCATTTGCTGAATTTGAATTTTTAGAAAAAAATCCTCAAGTCTCTGCTTTTGTGTTGTTTTTTAGGAAGAGAACCATAAAATTGAGGGGGAAAATAGCAAAAAAAAACCTCTGGCTAAGCTAGTAGGTGGGCTTTTCTGATGGCTCAGAGGGTAAAGAATCTGGCTGCAATGCGGGAGACCTGGGTTCGATGCCAGGGTTGAGAAGATCCCCTGGAGGAGAGCATAACAATCCACTGAAGTATTCCTGCCTGGAGAATCCCCATGGACAGAAGAGCCTGACGGGCTGCAGTTCATGGGGTCTCAACGAGTCAGACAGGACTGAGCCACTAAGCATGCACACAAGCTAATAGGTATTTTCTAAAGACTGATTGCCAGGCTCCTATTGGCCTCTACCAGAGAGTTGAAACTGACTTTTCTTACTTTCTTCCACCAAGAAACCTTCCTTAGGATTTTACCTCTCCAGGAGCTCAGGTTTTGTTTACACTTTAGGGAATGCAAGTAATCAGCACAATCTAAACTAAACAATCTAAACTATGACACTGGTTCCTTATTCAGTCTTTATAGAGCTTGTGGAGAAGCTGAGATCTGAACATAGAGACACTCTTGTTTTTTATTGGAAGTAATTAAGATTTCTATAGACTGACTAGGCAATACTGAGCCCAGTGTTTATCATAATGAAGTTCAATAAATTGCTATTGAACAGGTGAATGGATAGAGGCATGAATGAAAGATGAAAGAGAGAAAAATTAAAAATTAAAGGAGACTACAGTGAAGGAAATGGCAACCCACTCCAGTATTCTTGCCTGGAGAATCCCATGGACGGAGGAGCCTGATGGGCTACAGTCCACGGGGTCGCAAAAAGTCGGACATGACTGAGCAACTTCACTTTCACTTTCACTTACAGTGAAGTAGTGGGAAAGGGAGTTAATCTGAAAGGTCAGGGGATATTCGTGAATTCTGATCAACCTTGTAGAGACATCTTGCAATAAGTTAGAAACAGAACTGAAAAGCAGTTGAAAAAATAGGACTAGATTGTTTTTCATAGTCATGGTTTCTCTGGTTTTAAAATTTATATATATTCATTGTAAAATATTCAGAAAATGAGGTTTCCCTGGTGGCTTAGTGGTAAAGAATCCACCTGCCAATGCAGGAGACACAGGGTCAATCCCTGGAGAAGAAAATGGCAACCCACTCTAGTGTTCTTGCCTGGGAAATCCCATGGACAGAGGAGCCTGGTGGGCTACAGTCCATGAGCTCAAAAAGAGTTGGACAGTGACTAAACAACAACCACAACAACAACATTCAGAAAATACATGAAAATGTAATGAAACATAAAAATCCCTACTCCCTTACCTAGAAATAAAAATTTTTAACATTTTCTATACCTATAATTAAAATCAAATCTTTGTAAGTCAGGGAAAAATTAGGTTTTGAAACCAAACTTGATTGTGACTCATCTTATATTCTAAAGGACATCCCATGATTTGTACTAACAGATAAGTCTATTTTTTACAGGCATTGATGGGAGAATATGAAAATTTCAAAGCATCATCCAGTTTGTTTTTTTGCTGTTGTTGTACTATGTCAGTTGTACTGTGGCAAAGCATAGTAGAATCTTTTCATATGCAATGTTGGGTTTGTAAACAAGAGGTTTTCAGAGTTACTAAATTGGCCAGTAAAATAAAGTGGAAAAGATGGTATTTGGATGAAGTCAAAGGGAGGAGGCTTTCTAAAGAGATAAGTGACCTAAATGGGAAGCAAATCCAAAAGAGTGGGGATATATGAATACATGTAGCTGATTCACTTTGCTGTACTGTAGAAACTAACACATCGTAAAGCAACTATACACCAATAAAATTTTTAAAAGCAGAGATGTGTGAAATTCTTTAGAGAGCAATGAAACATGATTATAAGATGGGCCAAAAGATATTAATGATACATTTTATCTAACATTCTTTTTATAAGTTATTTTATTGGGCATTACTGACCACATGGGAGGAGAAGAGACAACAGAGGATGAGATGGTTAGATGGCATCACTGACTCAATGGACATGAGTTTGGGTAAACTCTGGGAGTTGGTGATGGACAGGGAGGCCTGGCATGCCACTGTTCATGGGGTCACAAAGAGTCGGATACGACTGAGCAACTGAACTGAACTGACTGACCACACCCATCTCCCTTAATTTTCAGCAGAGCATATATTATGGAATCTGTGTCTGTGGAAATCAAGTTAAGAGATGACTTTTCCTATCTCTGGTAACATGGCATACAAGAGGGGCCCTGTTCATGTGATGGCAATCTGATTCATTTACTGAACTAAAATAACAAATGTTGTGACTTGTACGTGGGAAGAACCTTTAAAAACAGGAACCATTGTTCCCCACTCCAATTCTTTCTCCCTGTGCCCTGTTGCTAGTTACACTAGGTGATTACACTATAAATTATAGAATAACTTTTTCCCTTAACAATGCAATTTTATTTTACATCTCAAGAGGCAGACCTTTATTGGTGTTTCTCAGCTCTGCCTGTACATTGCAATCACTTGGGTAGCTTTTAAAAATACATGATGTGCAGTCCTTACCCTAAGTTCCTGATTTATTTGCTTTTCAACTGATTTAGTTACACCTTGTGGAGATGTAGATTTGGGGGTGACCAAGTCAGAAGAACATGCATAGAACATGCAAAGAAAGTGAAACATACAGAGAAATACCCAGAACAA
This sequence comes from Bubalus bubalis, assembly GCF_019923935.1. Lineage (NCBI taxonomy): Eukaryota > Metazoa > Chordata > Mammalia > Artiodactyla > Bovidae > Bubalus > Bubalus bubalis. Next base: position 149,263,992 of record NC_059158.1, read on the forward strand.
AGGAGAGAGCATTTGAAAAATACCTGCAATGAGAAAACAAAAATAATGTCCAGATGTAGGGTCCAAAGGAACAAGGACAGCACGGCGTTAGATTCTGTTGGGAGTTAACTCAAGGACAAGTCTCCCATTCTTGGTTAGCAGAAGGTCACAGGTGGTCTCAGGCTGAAGCTTCTTAGGTGTGGATGAATGGGGAGGTTCAGGGCAGGGGGTATAGGTAGGATCCTCTGGGGGGACGGTGGACACAGCAGTTGAAGAGGACATCTTCAGTGAGTTATACACATGAAGGAAAGAGCACAGTATAGGGCAGCCTACATGTAGGTGGTGGATTCAGATGAACATTTTCATAAGAGAACTTGAGAGTATTTGAGAGCAGGTTGGAAGCAGCACTTGGAAACAGAGCTTGAAAAATAATTTAGAGCAAAGGGCTATCTTGAGAAGTGACAATGCTGAGAAAGTATAGACTTTAGGATCTCAGGGAAAAGGATGCAAGATTAAGAGTCAGATTGCTCAGTTTGACTCCATACTGTGAATGCCACAGAGGATGTGATTGTCTGTGATCAACACGTGTGATTCTGATTAAATTCCTTCCCTTCCTATGTATCAGTGTTGCTTCTGTAAGATGGGCATAAAATAATATGGTAAAGGGTTACTGTGAAGAACACAAAAATAAATACAAATAAATACTTTAAAGCAGTATGCAGTTACATTAGTTTGTCATTATTATTACTTATATCTTTGACCTATATTATTACTAGCTTTTATGTCCATAGAAAATCACACCTGAAAAACATCCACACTATCTCTAAGAAGATTTTTCTGAAAAGAAAACTGAATTAGCTGGAGCTCCCCTAAATTGAATATGATTATTTAGTAAATGAGAGTCAAAACCAGACTGGTGAAAAATCCAAGTGCCCGTGAAAAGGTAAGAATGTCCTTCCCTTCACTGCAAAATTGAATAGGTTTTGGGACTGAGGACTGCAAGAAACCATTTCCTTCCTTTGAGAACTACTTTGCTTCCTTTAACGCAGATTCAGTAATTATCCTATGGCTATCCTGCTGTTGCTATTTAGTTGCTGGGTCGGACTCTTTGCGACCTGTATCCCACCAGGCTCCTCTGTCCATGGAATTCCCCAGGCAAGAATAGTGGAATGGGTTGCCCTGCCCTCCTCCAGGGGATCTCCCCAACCCAGGGATTGAAACCACATCTCTTAAATGTTCATTGCCAGGTGGGTTCTTTAACCCTACCACCATAGGGGATTTCTGGGAAGCCCCCTATGGCTATAATGATCTTTAAAATACAGAGCATCTCACACAAAAGGCAATGCAAAGGGACTTGATGCCATTAATATTTTCAGATCAGGCAGAAAGCTGGAATTACAGAAGTGATTTCCTCTTGCTTTGATGGCAAGCCATTAACGTTACACATCTCCCTTAATCTCACACGGGCTTTTCATTTCCTCTTTTCCTAAGTAGTAACATAAGGCATTAGATATGATGCCATTATTTTCCCACTGTGGTTGTTCTGATACTGTACAGTCTGCTCAATATCTCTCACTTCTATTTTGTGCTGGACCTCACTGATATTTCCCAGGTGACTCTTCCACTTGCCATCTCGGGGTAGCCACAAAGCAGGCCCCAATTGTAACACATTTCCTACTCTTAGAGACTCACTCCTATTCCTGTTATGCAGTAAATAATAGAGGTTTATATTTATATAACACTTTTAGTGCTTCAGAGCCCCTTACACTGTACTCTGCTTGTACAATTTGATTTTCAAGATTTTTATTATAATTTCAAATCCAAAAGGTCTGTGAAGATGGATCTGTTTAAAGCTCCAATTTATCAAATGCTGTTGCTTTTCCTAAATTATGGCTAAACATAAGTGCTGCTTCAGAATGGACTAAAAGTATTTCTTTTTGTTGCCATTAAAAGCCTTCTAACCCTATCCTGGAGGCAGGTGGATAGCCTACCAAGCCCCACTAGTTAAATAGATTTGTGGAGCAAAATTGAAATCTAATGATGTATATATTGCACCAGTATGTGCAGCTTGGACAGGACAGCCATCAGGTTGTAAGCCAATGGGACAGAAGTTGCCATCTGGTCAACAGAGGTAAAAAAGTAGAAAGAGGAAGAACCAAGAGGCTGAACAACAGCAATGGAATTGAATGGCTTGTTTAGGGCAAAACTCTGGAGAAGATTCTTAAATTCTCCAGCCCAGAGAGTCCTTTTATTTTTTAATTGGAGGATAATTGCTTATAATATTTTGATGGTTTCTGCTATACATCAACATGAGTCAACTACAGGTATACATATGTCCCCTCCCTCCCACCTTCCTCCCCATCCCACCCCTCTAGCTAGTCACAGATCACCAGCTTTGGGTTCATCTGCATCATACAGCAAATTCCCACTGGCTATCTATTTTACATTGGTATGTATATGTTTCAATATGACTCTCTCAAGTCATCCCACCCTCTCCCTCCCCAGCTATGACCCTTAGTCTGTTCTTTAGTCTAAGTCTCCTTTGCTGCCTTGAAAATAAGGTCATCAGAACCATCTTTCTAGATTCCATATATGTGCATTAATAAACAATATTTCCACCAGGTCACAAAGAGTTGGACACTACTAAGTGACTGAACTGGACTGAAATGATATTTGTCTTTCTGACTTACGTTACTCTGTATAATAGGCTCTAGGTTCATCCTAGAGCCTATTATACTGAGTGAAGTGTATATGCACCGCAATTTCTTTATTCATTCATCTATCGATGGACATCTGGTTGCTTTCATGTCCTAGCTACTGTAAATAGTGCTGCAATGAATACTGGGTACATGTATCTTTTTCATCAATGGTTTCCTGAGGGTCTATGCCTGGTAGGGGGCTTGCTAGTTCATATGATAGTTTTATTCTTACTTTTTAAAGGAATTCCCATACTGTTCTCCATAGTAGTTGTATCAGTTTGCATTCCCACCAGCCGTGTGAGAGGGTTCCCGTTTCTCTACACCCTCTCCAGCATTTATTGTTTGTAAATTGTTGTTTTAGATGATGGCCATTCTGACTGGGCTGGAAGAAGCACAAGCTGGAATCAAGATTTCTGGGAGAAATATCAATAACCTCAGATATGCAGATGACACCACCCTTATGGCAGAAAGTGAAGAGGAACTAAAAAGCCTCGTGATGAAACTGAAAGAGGAGAGTGGAAAAGTTGGCTTAAAGCTCAACATTCAGAAAACGAAGATCATGGCATCTGGTCCCATCACTTCATGGCAAATAGATGGGGAAACATTGGAAACAGTGTCAGACTTTATTTTGGGGGGCTCCAAAATCACTGCAGATGGTGACTGCAGCCATGAAATTAAAAGACGCTTACTCCTTGGAAGAAAAGTTATGACCACTCTAGATAGCATATTGAAAAGCAGAGACATTACTTTGCCAACAAAGGTCCGTCTAGTCAAGGCTATGGTTTTTCCAGTAGTCATGTATGGATGTGAGAGTTGGACTGTGAAGAAAGCTGAGTGCAGAAGAATTGATGCTTTTGAACTGTGGTGTAGGAGAGGACTCTTGAGAGTCCCTTGGACTGCAAGGAGATCCAACCAGTCCATTCTAAAGGAGCTGGGTATTCTTCGGAAGGACGGATGTTAAAGCTGAAACTCCAGTACTTTGGCCACCTCATATGAAGAGTTGACTCACTTTAAAAGACTCTGATGCTGGGAGGGATTGGGGGCAGGAGGAGAAGGGGACGACAGAGGATGAGATGGCTGGATGGCATCACCGACTTGATGGACGTGAGTTTGAGTAAACTCCAGGAGTTGGTGATGGACAGGGAGGCCTGGCATGCTGCAACTCACGGGGTCGCAAAGAGTTGGACACGACTGAGTGACTGAACTGAACTGAACTGATTCTGTTTGGTGTAAGATGATATCACCATAGTTTTGATTTGTGACCCAATGGATTGTAGCCTGCCAGGATCCACTGTCCATGGAATTCTCCAGGCAAGCATACTGGAATGGGTTGCCATTTCCTACTCCAGGGTATCTTCCCAACCCAAGGATCGAACCTGGGTCTCCCACATTATGGGCTGATTCTTTACCATCTGAGCTACAAGGGAAGCTAATAATAAGTGATGTTAAGAATCTTTTCATGTGCTTATTAGCCATCTGTATGTCTTCTTTGGAGAAATATCTGTTTAGTTCTTCTGCCCCCTTTTTGCTTGGGTTGCTTGTTTTTCTGGTATTGAGCTACATGAACTGTTGTATATTTTGGAGATTAATCCTTCATCAGTTGTTCCATTTGTTATTATTTTCTCCCATTCTGAGGGTTGTCTTTCACCTTGCTTATAGTTTCCTTCATTGTGCAAAAGCTTTTAAGTTTAATTAGGTCTCATTTGTATATTTTTGTTTTTATTTCCATTACCCTAGAAGGTGGGTCATAGAAGATCTTGCTAGTGATTTATGTCAGATAAGAGTTTTATAATTTCTGGTTTTACATTTAGGTCTTTAATCCATTTTATTTTTGTGTATGGTGTTAGGAAATGTTCTAATTTGATTCTTTTACGCATAGCTTCACAATTTTCCCAGTACCACTTATTAGAAGAGACTGTTTTCTCTCCATTGTATATTTTTGCCTCCTTTGTCGAAGATAAGGTGCCCATAGGTGCTTGGATTTATCTCTGGGCTTTCCATCTTGTTCCATTGGTCTATATTTGTTTTTTGTGCCAGTACCATGCTGTCTCGATGACTATACATAGCTTTTTAGTATAGTCTGAAGGTAGGAAGGTTTATTCCTTCAGTTCTGTTATTCTTTCTCAAGATTGCTTTGCTATTCAGTGTTTGTGTTTATATATAAATTGTGAAATTATTCGTTCTAGTTCTGTGAAAAATACTGTTGATAGTTTGATAGGGATTGCACTGAATCTGTAGGTGGCTTTGGGTAGTATGGTCATTTTCACAATATTGATTCTTCTAATCCTAGAACATGATATATCTTTCCATATGTTTATGCCATCTTTAATTTCTTTCATTAGTGTTTTGTAGTTTTCTACATACAAATCTTTTGCCTCTTTAGGTAAATTTATTCCTAAATATTTTATCCTTTCTGTTGCAATGGTGAATGGGATTGTTTCTTTAATTTCTCTTTCTGACTTTCATTTTTAGCATATAGGAGTGCAAGGGATTTCTGCATATTAATTTTTTATCCTGAAAATGTGCTTTATTCATTGATTACAAATATGGAACACTTCATGAATTTGTCTGTCATCCTTGCGCAGGGGCCTTGCTAATCTTCTCTGTATTATTCCAATTTTAGTATATGTACTGTGAAGCAAGCACCCCAGAGAGTTCTATGTGTGAAGATTTTACTGGAGGAAATTCCTGTGGGAAAGTGAAACAGTTTAAGCTTCCACAGGCAGTTCAAGGCCCTTTAAGGAGGAGGTGAACATTCTCTCATACTTTCTTTAAGCCTTGTGCAACATGTATCTTACCCAAGAACTGGCCTTTCTTTAGGTCCAGAACTAATGATCATACAGCACCCTGTCTTACTATGGAAATGCTATTCTTAGGCTATGTGTTAATGATTATAATTGTAACAAATCTTGCTTGGGAACCTGTTTCTCAAGACTTGTACCCCTGATTACACAGCAACAGTATATCTACCCCAGAGATGTTGCCCAGAAAGTGTTCTCCCAGGTTAATCTTGTGCCAAAGTTATCTCAGGATGTGTGCCTTGGGAAAGTGTCTGGTGGAACTCTTACAATCTTGAAGTATTCTTTTTATCTATTTTCAGCAGCTAGTTGAAAAGTATATAAGGCCCCGCTTAAACTAGTGAGATGGGTACTCTCCTGCCCCGTTCTGATGTCTATGTCAGGAGCTTTCTCTGTCCTGTCACTTTAAATAAAAATTTTCACACAAAGCTCTGAGTGACTGAGACCTGTCTTTGGCCCCAGAGTTAAATCTTCTCCTTCAGAGACCATGAATCCGGTGGCACTGTTCACCATAAGCTATCATCTTGGGAGCTCATCCAGGATCTTCAAGACAAGGTAAGAATACTCAGAGCTGGGACTCTTTTGCTTTTTTACTGTAAAGTCTCTGCTTTTCTAACTCAGAAGCATATGGACCGAACTTCTTTTCCTGGTCTCTCTGACTTTTTTATAACTGCTTGGGGAATTAAAGCTACTAACCTAATGTACCAGATTCTAGACTTTCAGAGGACTTGCAATCCATGCTGTTATTATGTTTTTCTAGCCATACCCCCATTCCAAGTTTTACAGGACACTGCAGACAGGAACACATTAGAGAGCTAGCTGGAGCTGGAGCTCCAGGGACATCTCTCAGACTGGAAATCATCATCCTGACCCAAGAGACCCAGAAGCAAATTCTTGTCACGGCTATGCCTCCGGACTGTATGGATGGAAACATTGCTGGTGAGCATAAGATTCCTGAGGACACAAATCAGGGAACTCCGGATTTAGGCAGATTGGAAATGCACCAGACTTCTTCCCTTGGTAGTCCTAGCTCTTAGTGGACCAGAGAAAGCCCACCAGTGGCTCTTGTCTCAACTCCTTAGCTATTCATTTTGTACAATCTGCTGGACAGGAATAGAAAGGTTGACCTTGACACTCCAAGAACATGAAAGACTATTTTTTCCTCATAGGCCAGCCCTCCATCATCTCCTTTGTTATCACATAGACTCATGTGGCAACTCTCAGAAGGGATACCATGGGTTTTCCATTCATCCTTTTATGACTTGCCGCTTCTACTTGCAGTCAAAAATATGCTCAAGAATGTGCACAGGCACAAAAAAGATGGATGTTTTCCCTAGTGGTCTTAGCTTGGGAGACATTCTAGAAGGCTACTCTGCTCCACCGTGGTGGCACCAGAGAAAAAGGGGAAATCAAGACAAGGTTTTAATGGTGAGGAACTGGACATCAATCTGGGATGCCATCAGGTCTACCCCTGGTGCATCTCCACCCCGCCTCGGTGGTAGAACGGGGAGGGATGATAGTGAGACACCTGTGTCAGTAAGAGAAAAGTTAACTCCAGCCAGGGAAGGAAGCTTAGGTGGAAGACCTGTCTCCACCCTCATCTAGAGCAGGGAGGGATGCCTCCGGTAGAAAAAAAGGTATGGCACTGGGTGCTGCTTTTTTCTCTCTTAAAGATGGGAGCTAGCAGTTCCAGAACCACTCCTTTGAGTTGTATCTTGAAAACCTGCTACCTGCTAAGTCACTTCAGTCGTGTCCGACTCTGTGCGACCCCATAGATGGCAGCCCACCAGGCTCCCCCCATCCCTGGGATTCTCCAGGCAAGAACACTGGAGTGGGTTGCCATTTAAATTTAATCCCCAAAGCCTAAAAAGTCCCTTATATACAGTCTTTCTTTGCTTTAAAAGAAGACCTCACCTGCTCGGAGAGGACAATCTCTGCTGGGACAGCTTCTTATCAGTCTGTCTACCCCTGTCATCAGAGCCAATTCAAACTCTCTTGGGTTTAAAATTTTATCTATGAAACTATGACTACAAAAAGGAGAGATGACATTTTTTGACACTGAATGGCCATGACATTCTTTAGACTCCTGAGAAAACTGGTTAAAATGAAATTTTTGAAACTGCAAAATTGGTTCTTTTTGCACAATTTCCTTGTGAAATTAGGAAAAAGCTGGCTTGCTGAAATACTTTTTTTGGAGCTCTACTTCTGCTTGAGAAACAAAAACATGCCTGGGAAAAAAATCTGAAGTTAACGCTTATCATGTCCTTGAGATACACAGCCCATTCTGTCTGGGACTCCACCATGAGCAAACTGGTAGAACTTCAAGCCAAGAGAAAGAAAAAAAGGGCAAAGAGACAGTTTAAATTTCAAGTGGAAAACTGTGAGGTCTCTGTCTGTCCAGATTTATGTGTGTCTCAGTGTGTCGCTGTCCTTGGATAAAATTGCTAAAGGCTAATTAGTGACTGAGCTCTATTTAATTGGTCTAAAGAAAAGTAAGTGCTTAAAAATCAAATAGTTCTAAATTCAACAAAATTAAAATGAATTGCAGGCATATATGAACTGGGAGATAGTCACTATTGAATTGCTATCTGGTATTGATGTTTGTTTATTGATTTAATTAACACATTGTGAAGATACTTTTACAAATGACATAATTTTGGGTGATTTATATTTACCAGTCTACAAAATGATGATACAAAGTACAGTTCATGGTTGCAATAAAGAATGGGATTACATTTTATTAAGGAAAAAGAAAGTAAGTCTAAACTAACAGGTAATTGTTTCTAAATGGGCAAATGGAGTGTTAAATACAGAAAGTGTAAAAAAAAAAAAAAAGGGCTTGTGACAAGTGGAAGAGAGTTTTGTGCATGGTACAAGTTTCTTAAGGCTTTAAACTGCCTTTGAACTCTTTGTTTGTTACTTTGACTTAGTGAATAACCATTGTTTCACAGTGAATATAAGCTGGAACCAAACTGGAATTTGGTTTTTGCTCCCTATTAAAAGAACAAAGTTTTCTGGAAATATGGTTTTTGATAACAGATTATGGCATTCATAGACAAAGCTTGTTCTGCTTCTACAAAAATTAACCCTTCATCAGGGAATTTAAAATAGATAAACAATGGCTATAAACCAAACAGTTGGGGCTATGGGAAATCCAAGATGGCCGCGTGGCTTTTCCTGGCTCCCTGACAAACTTAATTTTATTTGATAAGAGAAAGCCTTTTCTGGCTTCAGGGTTAATGTCTCACAGTGGATTAAAAAAATTGTTAAAATGTGTCCTCTACAACCTCCAGTTACTGGAGCATGCACTTTGCTGGACAGGTCGTACAGACGTTGGCAAAAAAACTTCATGAGTTTCTTGGAGACTATTGCTTTCACTGGCATCCTCTGTTGTTAGGCAAGGATGGCAAACAAAGGGATTGGTTGCATGAGATTAAATAGAATTCTAAATATGATTATAATTTTCATGATTTTTTTTTCTGACATATCACTTTGTTTTCAGATATAAAGAAGCTGTTCTCAAGTCACTGATGGTTTAAAACAATTTAGTGATTTACACCTGTGGGTAAAATTAAAACTTTTTTTCTCTCTGCCTCATCCCTTTAGAAATTGGAGACATTTGGGTTCTGAACAGCCTCATCAAAGTAAAAAAGACTGTATCCAGACATATACAGAAATCTCAGAGTATACTGGGGAGCTCTAAAAGAGAAATCTACCCAACTGATGTCAGGCCTATGCCACCTAATATGTTTCACTGAATATCAAGTTCCAGTTTTGTTAATTAAGGTCTGTGTTTACTAAGGCTCACTTCTTAGATAGTTTCTTGTGGTTATGTTTCATTGCTAAGATGTTTAATTAAGTTATTAAAAAGGACACTCTGAGTTTGTTTATAAGCTTATCTCAATAACCAGTCTTTGAATAAAGATTAGATGCTCCAGATTCTATAACCAGGAGATTAACAGCAGGATGCAGTCATTTAACAAACTGAGTCAGATGACCTGGAGATGTCACTGGGCTATACCTAATGGAAGTTCTTGACTTCTTATGATTTTACTATTACTGCTAACTATAGTGTTGTCTGTATTGCCTGTTTCAAGAAGTGTCAATTACATTATCAACTGGGTGACTGAGCCACTGATATGATGATGGTGTACAGTTCCTTATGAAATCCGTAGTTATAATGGTATGACTCTATATATGAGAAGAAGCAACAAGAGGGAATATTTTCCTGGACCAAGAGACTAGTGATACAGGTGTGGTCCAGAGACTTTTGCTACTCACAGGGCCTAGTCCAATAACAGCACATAGAGTGGCCTATCAGTGAAATCTTCAACAGACCTGGGAATGAGCCTTCCCAGCACTGTGGGACATGATGGTCATGAAATGCCCCCCAAACCATGGTCAAACTGATGGCTATAAAGGGGCCCTGCTCTGGTAACTTGCACTTGCTGCCTGTCTTTACAAAGATTAACTCATGGACACTACAGCTGCTGACCTTCAACATCCCCTGAAAGGAGTTTAGGGTGAAAATCAGAAATTAGACACTCACTCTGTGCTCTGGTGGCTCTGGTGACTTCCCTGGTGGCTCAGATGGTAAAGCGTCTGCCTACAATGCAGGAGACCCAGGTTTAATCCCTGGGTCAGGAAGATCCTCTGGAGAAGGAACTGGCAACCCACTCCAGTACTCTTGCCTGGAAAATCCCATGGACAGAGGAGCACAGTAGGCTCCTACAGTCCATGGGGTCGCAAAGAGTAGGACACGACTGAGCAACTTCACTCTCTCTCACTCTCTGTGTTCTGAAAAAAAAAAAAAAAAAAAGGACAAACAGGCCTTTGGACAGTTAGATAGTTTCAGGTAAAATTTTTCTTTGAGTCCTAATTCTTGCATCTTCAAATATCTAGAAAAACACTAAAATTGTTAATGGTGACTACTACATTGGCTTATATATTAAAACCACAGTAAAGAGACTAAAGCTACTTAGACAAACAGACCATTGGCTACCTGGCTATAAGTCTCTCTAAAACAGCTGTCTATATTGGGGTTCAGACTCATTCTTCTAAAAGGAAATGGTAAGGTTTATTTTGTCTGTTAAGGTTCAGGTTGGCATTCTTTCAACTACTTCTAACTGAGTTTGTTATACCTACATTCAAAATGTATATAAACATGCCAAATGGCCCCATTCTTATAAACAGGGCAGCCCAAGCATTGACTCTGTCTAGACCAGGATTACTACAAAATGTGACCTGATTCTTATTCTTGGTTGGACCCCTGACTATAATAATTCCTTTACTGATTTTTGGTCTCTGCATTTTTAATCTATTTGTTTAGTTTGTTCTTTCTAAAGGATACAACGGTTTCCCAGACAAAGTAATGGTGATGCAGAGATTCTGGTTACTCTTCAAAATGGACTCCCCGACACGACTGAGCGACTTCACTTTGACTTTTCACTTTCATGCATTGGAGGAGGAAATGGCAACCCACTCCAGTGTTCTTGCCTGGAGAATCTCATAGACAGAGGAGCCTGGTGGGCTGCTGTCTATGGGGTCGCACAGAGTCGGACACGACTGAAGCGACTTAGCAGCAGCAGATGTTCCACTCTGGTCGTAGACACAATTTTGGTTTATAAGCTCTCCTTGGTGGAAAACTATCTTGACTTTTGTAACTGTAATCATATTATTCTTACTGTTTGCTCCTCATATCTATAACTGTATAATGAATTTTGTATCTAAGAGGCTTGAGGCATTTAAGTTACAAATGATTGTTCAAGCTCCTATGATTACCACAGGCTTTTCCAACTATTACTTGGGGCCTCTGGATCAGAGATCCTCAGTATGAGGGTAAGGAGAATATGGTGCCCTCAGCAATTTAGGGTCTGCGCGCCTTACCAGCAGGAAGAAGTTACAGAAAGATTTCTCCGCCCCCTTTCCTGGCAACCATATTCTCCTAAAAGAAAAAGGGTGGAATGAAAGAGCTAAAGCTAAAGGCAGTCCAAGGCCCTTTAAGGAGGAGGTGAACATTCTCTCATACTTTCTTTAAGCCTTGTACAACAATGTATCTTACCCAAGAACTGGCCTTTCTTTAGGTCCAGAACTAATGATCACATAGCACAGTGTCTTACTCCTGGAAATGCTTTTCTTAGGCTATGTGTTAATGATTATAATTGTAACAAATCTTGCCTGGGAACCTGTTTCTCAAGACTTGTACCCTTGATTACACAGCAACAGTATATCTACCCCAGAGATGTTGCCCAGAAAGTGTTCTCCCAGGCTAATCTTGTGCCAAAGTTATCTCAGGATGTGTTCCTTGGGAAAGGGTCTGGTGGAACTTTTACAACCTTGAAGTATTCTTTTTATCTATTTTCAGCAGCTAGTTGAAAACTATATAAGACCCGTTTGAATTAGTGAAGTGGGTACTCTCCTACCCTCTTCTGATATCTATGTCAGAAGCTTTCTCTGTCCTGTCACTTTAAATAAAAATTTTCACACAAAGCTCTGAGTGACTGAGACCTGTCTTTTGTCCTGGGATTAAATTTTCTCCTTCAGAGACCACGAATCTGGCGGCACTGTTCACTGTTCACTGTAAGCTATCAAAAGAAGATAGAGAAGGGAGTGAAAAAAGATTGGAGAGCTATCAGATTGTGGAACAAAGTCTGAACCTGAGTGAAGGAGATGAAGAGGGAAAGATGGGAGCATGTAGCTCTTACACCACAGTGAAATCTAAGGAAGTTTTAACAAGACCATTGGGGAGTCCATGAGCCAAATTCAGTCATCAGATGAGTCCCATGCCTCCAACAATAGGCCTGCCTGACTATCCCTGCTGCTGTCAGTCATCAGAAAGTAGTGATTAATTTCAGGGTAGCAGCTGGGCCCTTGGCCAATGACTCTTTCAGCAGTTGGGGGTCTGCAAGGCATATTGTCATGACAGTCATAGGATTCCTATGAAATTCACACATTTGATATTTAAGATATGTATTTTTTGAGAATTATACCTCATATACTTTATGGAAATCATATATTGCCAACATTTCTGATGTTTTTCAGGAGGGAAGATGAGTCCCTGCCAATATTCCACTGAAGAAACTAATAAAATACTGTGCAAGACATATGACTAAACATGAAATACAATATCTGCAAAGTGGCTTCTCTTGCTTTTCTTTTCTTTCATCAGTTCAGTTCAGTTCAGTTGCTCAGTCATGTCCGACTCTTTGCAACCCCATGAATTGTAGCACGCCAGGCCTCCCTGTCCATCACCATCTCCCAGAGTTCACTCAAACTCACGTCCATCGAGTCAGTGATGCCATCCAGCCATCTCATCCTCTGTCGTCCCCTTCTCCTCTTGCCCCCAATCCCTCCCAGCATCAGAGTCTTTTCCAATGAGTCAACCCTTTGCATGAGGTGGCCAAAGTATTGGAGTTTCAGCTTTAGCATCATTCCTTCCAAAGAAATCCCAGGGCTGATCTCCTTTAGAATGGACTGGTTGGATCTCCTTGCAGTCCAAGGGACTCTCAAGAGTCTTCTCCAACACCACAGTTCAAAAGCATCAATTCTTCAGTGCTCAGCTTTCTTCACAGTCCAACTCTTTCATAGTGATTTCCAAAAGGGAAGGGTTCATGCCTGAGTCTGCATGTTTGCCACAACCCACAACCAAAAAAGAGAATGAAAAAATGGTGATCCACAGTCGTGGTTCTGTCACACACACGTGGTGAAACACTGGAAATGTTACGTCACCTGGGCTTTAGGTTTCTCCTTATTGAAATGCTATGGCTGGATTAGATTATCTCTGAGCTCTCTTTCAGCTCAGAAATGTTGAGTGTTGAATGCTCTCCACTGAAATATCAAATAATAGCTCAAGAAGCTAACATATGGATTCAATGTACTTATAATTTGGAGAAGTACCAAACATTTTGTTAAAATATGTAGAGGAAATTAAGCATATTGCCTTAATGATCCATGAAACCCACATGATTGTGTAGGGTCTGGGCAGGAAATCAGTCATAGAAATGGTTGCCTTAGCTGACATATGTTCCAGAGTTAAGGCTGTTCCAGACCTGAGCCGCACAGCAAGGAACCACAAGTTCCTATCAACTGAGGGTCTTGTTGAATGTGTGCAGGCTACACTGTCCTTCAGTCTCTGATCTGCTAGATTAAACCTAAAAATAATCATTCTCAGACTATGAAGCAAATAGAAAGGGTGTTTTGATGTTTTTGATGGAACAGATTTTAAAAATATGCCCCACATTTGAAGATTTTTGCCTGATGCATTTTGGATCTAAAATGGGTAGTTGGTTCTGAAGCTGTTCTGACTTTTTCCATGAATTAACTGGCTGAAGAGAGAAGGATTTCAGGTTCCAAGAAGTTTTCTTAGATAAAGAAATTTTTATAAAATCATCCTGAATCCACATTTGGAGGTCTATAGCTATTTTAATTCACCAAACTTGATCAAAATACAGTAGGCTTTAATTAAATCAAAACACTATTACAATTATGTTTTAAATGTTAGAAATCAACAAAATGTAATTTCTCAGAGAAATAAATTCTTCAGAGGAGAACTAAATAATGCACAAATAATGGCAATCAGAAGTAACAGACCTAATGATGGCCAAGATTTATTCTTGGAAAATTGACATGCTTTAAGAGCATACTACCTAAAAGTTTTAGGCGCAGTCTCATAATATAACTTACTGATATGTGGAGTGGGAAATCTGATCAATATTCATAGCAAGAGTAAACACACCTTCATTATGAATTAGAGGAAGAATTGGCTCAATTAACTGGAGACAATAATTCATAAGGTATTTTTGATGTATCTTGTAATTCTACAACTAATGATGAAAATAAAGGACAACATTTAGTTAAGTCAGTTTCTGTGATAAAACATTATTTATTAAGGCAACAAAGATAATGGGGAACAAGCCTGAGATAATACCACTGAAAATCTTACCAAGAATTAGACTGAATATAATTTGATTAAAAGACCACTGAGAATCCCCAGGGAATTTGACTTTGGAGGCCAGTGGGATTTGATTACAGAACTACACAGTACTGGGGAAACAGATTCTTGGAGGGCACAAACAAAACCTTGTGCTCACCAGGACCCAGAAGAAAGGAGCAGTGACCCCAGAAAAGACTGACCCTAACTTGCTTGTGAGTGCTCAGGAGTCTCTGGCAGAGGCGTGGGTGACAGTGGCCGGCTGCAGGGTGGGGGGCACTATGTGCAAGGAGTGCCTGCACAGGACCTTTTGAAGGAGGTCGCCACTACCTTCATTACCTCCACCATAGTTTGGTCTCAGGTCAAACAACAAGGAGGGAACACAATCCCACCCATCAACAGAAAATTGGATTAAAGATTTACTGAGCTTGGCCTTGCCCATCAGAACAAGACCCAGTTTCCCCCACAGTCAGTCTCTGTCATCAGGAAGCCTCTTATTCTTATCTGTCAGAGGGAAGATAGAATGAAAATCACAATCACAGAAAACTAATCAAACTGATCACATGGACCACAGCCTTTCCTAACTCAATGAAACTATAAGCCATGCCATGTAGGGCCACTCAAGACTGACAGGTCATGGTGGAAAGTTCTGACAAAAACGTGGTCCACTGGAGAAGGGAATGGCAAAGCACATCACTATTCTTGCTTTGAGAACCTCATGAACAGTATGAAAAGGCAAAAAGATATGACACTGAAAGATAAACTTGTCAGGTCAGTAGGTGTCAAATATGCTACTGGAGAAGAGTGGAGAAATAACTCCAGAAAGAATGAAGAGATGGAGCCAAAGTGAAAACAAAGCCCAGTTGTGGATATGACTGGTGATGGAAGTAGAGTCTGATGCTATAAAGAACAATATTGCATAGGAACCTGGAATGTTAGGTCCATGAATCAAGGTAAATTGGAAGTAGTCAAACAGGAGATGGAAAGAGGGAACATTGACATTTTAGGAATAAGTGAACTAAAATGGACTGGAATGGGGGAATTAATGCAGATGACCATTATATCTACTACTGTGGGCAAGAATCTCTTAGAAGAAATGTAGTAGCCCTTATAGTCAACAAAAGAGTCTGAAATGCAGCACTTGGGTGAAATCTCAAAAACAACAGAATGATCTCTGTTCATTTCAAAGGCAAGCCATTCAATATCACAGCAATCCAAGTCTATGCCCCAACCAGTAATGCTGAAGAAGCTGAAGCTGAACGGTTCTATGAAAACCTACAAGACCTTCTAGAACTAAAACCCCCAAAAGATGTCCTTTTCATCACAAGGGACTGGAGTACAAAAGTAGGAAGTCAAATAACACCTGGAGTAACAGGCAAGTTTGGCTTGTAGTAGAAAATGAAGCAAGGCAAAGACTAACAGAGTTTTGCTAAAAGAAGGCACTGGTCATGGCAAACACCCTCTTCCAACAACACAGGAGAAGACTCGATACATGGACATCACCAGATGGAAAATAACAAAATCAGGTCAATTATATTTCTTGCAGCCAAAGATGGGGAAGCTCTATACAGTCAGTAAAAACAAGACCGGGAGCTGACTGTGGCTCAGATCATAAACTCCTTATTGATAAATTCAGACCGAAATTAAAGAAAGTAAGGAAAACCACTAGACCATTTAGATATCACCTAAATCAAATCCCTTATGATTATAGAGTGGAAGTGACAAATAGATTCAAAGGAGTAGATCTGATAGACAGAGTGCCTAAAGAACTATGGATGGAGGTTTGTGACATTGTACAGGAGGCAGAGATCAAGATCACCCCCGGGAAAAAGAAATGCAAAGAGGCAAAATGGCTACCTGAGGAAGCCTTAGAAATAACTGAGAAAAGAAAAGAAGCTAAAGGAAAAAGAGAAAAGGAAAGATACCCCCATTTGAATGCAGAGTTCCAATGAATAGTAAACAGAGATAAGAAAGCCTTCCTCAGTGATCAGTGCAAAGAAATAGAGGAAAACAATAGAATGGGAAAGCCTAGAGATCTCTTCAAGAAAATTAGAGATACCAAAGGAATATTTCATGAAAAGATGAGCACAATAAAGGACAAAATTGGTATGGACCTAACAAAAGAAGAAGATATTAAGATGAGGTGGCAAGAATACACAGAAAAACTGTACAAAAAAGATTTCCATGGCCCAGATAATCATGATGGTGTGATCACTGACCTAGAGCCAGACATCCTGGAACACAAGTTCAGGTGGGCCTTAGGAAGCATCACTATGAACAAAGATAGTGGAAGTGATGGAATTCCAGTTGAGTTATTTCAAATCCTAAAAAATGATGCTGTAAAAGTGTTGCATTCAATATGCCAGCAAATTTGGAAAACTCAGCAGTGGCCACAGGACTGGAAAAGGTGATTTTTCATTCCAATCCCAATTAAAGGCAATGCCAAAGAATGTTCAAACTACCGCACAATTGCACTCATCTCACATGCTAGCAAGTAATGCTCAAAATTCTCCAGGCCAAGCTTCAACAGTACATGAATGGTGAACTTCCAGGTGTTCAAGCCAGATTTAGGAAAGACAGAGGAACAGAGATAAAATTGCCAACATCCATTGGATCATTGAAAAAGGAAGAAAGATCCAGAAAAACATCTACTTCTGTTTTATTGACTATGCCAAAGTCTTTGACTGTGTGGATCACAACAAACTGGAAAATTCTTCAAGACATGGGAATATCAGACCACCTTACCTGCTTCCTGAGAAATCTTTATGCAGGTCAAGAAGCAACGATTAGAACTGGACATGGAACAACAGACTGGTTCCACATTGAGAAAGCAGTACGTCAAGGCTGTATATTGTCACCTTGCTTATTTAACTTATATGCAGAGTACATCATGCAAAATGCCAGGCTGGATGAAGCGCAAACAGGAATCAAGATTGCCAGGAGAAATATCAATAACCTCAGATATACAGATGACACCACCCTTACGGCAGAAAGTGAAGAACTAAAGAGCCTCTTGATGACAGTGAAAGAGGAGAGTGAAAAAGTTGGCTTACAACTCAACATTCAAGAAACTAAGAATATAGCATCTGCGTCCCCTCACTTCATGGCAAATAGAAGGGGAAACAATGGTAACAGTGACAGACTTTATTTTGGAGGGCTCCAAAATCACTGCAGATGGTGACTGCAGCCATGACATTAAAAGATGCTTGCTCCTTGGAAGAAAAGCTATGACCAACCTAGAAAGCATGTTAAAAAGCAGAGATATTACCTTGCCGAAAAAGGTCCATCAAATCAAAGGTGTGGTTTTTCAGTAGTCATGTATAGATGTGAGAGTTGCACTATAAAGAAAACTGAGCACCAAAGAATCGATGCTTTTGAACTGTGGTGTTGGAGAAGACTCTTGAGAGTCCCTTGGACTGCAAGGAGATCCAACCAGTCCATCCTAAAGGAAATCAGTCCTGAATATTCGTTGGAAGGACTGATGCCGAAGCTGAAACTACAATACTTTGGCCACCTGATGCAAAGAACTGACTGATTGTAAAAGATCCTGATGCTGGGAAAGATTGAAGGCAGGAGGAGAAGGAGATGACAGAGGATGAGATGGTTGGATGGCATCACCAACTCAATGGACATGAATTCGTTCAAGTTCCTGGAGTTTGTGATGGACAGGGGAACCTGGAATGCTGCAGTTCATGGGGTCACAAAGAGTCAGACACGACTGAGTGACTGAACTGAACTGAACTGAAAAGACAACAGACAAAAGACATTGCCAGCCGTCTCCTGTACCTGGTTGAAATACCTGTAATATTTCTTTAATACATTCAAAGCAATTAAGAAAACAAAAGGGCAGCTACCTGTTTTTCGGTGTTCACCAAAAGAGCCACCTTGTTCTTATCTGTCTTGGTCTTGTTATCAACAGACTTAATAAAGTTCTAATTTGAAGTAACTGGCCAGGAATTATGAAAGTGACCAAAAAGGAGAAGACCCAAGCCAGTGAATGATTATCATAGGCACTCACTCACCTAAAGTTAGAGTCTTTATAGAAACTGAAAGAAAGTGAATTTATATTCCAGCCTGTACTATCAAATATTAAGCTACTCTGAGATACATGGTAACTGGGTTCTAGACCTGACCCTGCTGTGAACTCAGTGGCACATGTCACTTAGGCCTTTTGGGTTCCAGCAGCATCTGTAAAAGTGAGAACCTCACACGTGGGAGCTCTTCCTTCTACCAATCACCCTATCTCTTTGACTCTAATACTTCAAGACCATCACCGTACAGTCCAGAGCACATATGCAGGAATAGTGGAACAGCTAATAGGAAAAACCAGCACTAACTCATCTAGCGTCTTAAGTCTCAGCCATTTTTAAAAAGACTTTTTCTTGATGTGGACCATTTTTAAAGTATTTATTGAATTTGTTACACTATTGCTTCTGTTTTATGCTTTTTTTGTGTGTGGGCACAAAACATGTGGGATCTTAGCATCTTGACCAGGGATTAGACCTGCAACCCCTGCACTGGAAGGCCAAGTTGTAACCACTGGACTACCTCAGGAGGAGGAGGACCTGAGGAGTCCCTCTCAGTGGTTTTTGTTGAAGAGTTTTTGCTAATCATCCACCTTTATGAGCTTTAGCCAGTTTTTCCTGCTAGGCAGTTCCTCATTTTATTTCTAAGCAGAACTACACATCAGAAACCTTTTTGTTGCAAACCAATGACCCTCGGGTTAACCAGCCTTCTGAGGTGTTTTGTTTGGTCCTAAAGAACTGTACTCAGCTTGAAAGGCAAGGTCACTGGGCAAGAGCTTTGTAGTACAGGCAGCTGCCCCCTTCTTGTACTGATGATTCACGCTTGACCTCTGTAGACCTGAATTTTCATCCCTTACACGGAGATAAGCTTTGCTTTTACATAAACCAGGAAAAGTACACTGATGCCAGAATATTTTTTAAAAAATTATTTTCAAATAATTAGTACTTTTCCCTTCTCCCTCAAAACTTCAGGGAACCATACGTGCTTAGCGACACAACACTAAGAAGGGACATACACACACACAGAGACTCAAACACACAAAAATAATTCTACTTCGATGATGTTATATAGAGTTTTGCAGTTAGAAAAATATCAAAAATAATCTCAATTTTTAGCCCATACATATGTTTTGGTTGTTTTGGTAAACAAAATCTTCTTTGAACTTAAAAAAGATGGAGAAAATGGGATAGAGACTGTTAACTGGAGGAGAACAAAATCTTTCTGAAGCTTCTGAATTGCCAAGGTCACCTTCTGGCTCCAAGTGAAAATCGTTCAGTTGTGTTCGACTCTTTGCTACCCCATGGACTATACAGTCCATGGAATTCTCCAGGCCAGAATACTGGAGAGGGTAGCTGTTCCCTTCTCCAGGGGATCTTTCCAACCCAGGGATTGAACCCAGGTCTCCTGCATTGCAGGTGGATTCTTTACCAGCTGAGCCACAAGGGAAGACCAAGAATACTGGAGTGGGTAGCCTATCCCTTAACCAGTGTATCTTCCTGACCCAGAAATTGAACCGGGGTCTCCTGCATTGCAGGAGGATTCTTTACCAACTGAGCTATCTGGGAAGCCCAGAATCCCTGATATCTGGCCCTGGAATCATGATATTACTATTATTCTCTTTGCTGAGCAGAAGTTTAGTCATGACTCTCTTAATTGTTTCCCTAAATTTCTACCCTTCACACCCACTTCTTGATTCTGAGTATTCTGCACACAGAGAACCTTTTTCTATGAAATGAGTTACTCCAAATTCTGTACACAATAGAGCTGCCTTAGTTCCTTTGAAAGTGAAAGTGAAGTAGCTCAGTCATGTCCAACTCTTTGTGACCCCATGTACTGTAGCCCACCAGGCTCCTCTGTCTATGGGATTTCCCAGGCAAGAATACTGGAGTAGGTTGCCATTGCCTTCTCCAGGGGATCTTTAGTTCCTTTACTTGGTTACAATTGTTCACTATAAGCTTGTGTCTGTGCAGATTTCAGGACTTAGATATCTTTGGGATTAATTTCCCTCCTTTCTGTGGAACCAGCACAGAGAAGTCTAAATGTTCTCCTGGGCTGATTAACTACTTTGGGAGCCCGGCATCTCAGAGTAGAAAGAGTTCTTAAAGGTCATGTAGTATAACCATTCATCAGACACTTAAACCTCATCTGTCATTTAATGTTGGTAGTTAAAATATGGCATGTTTATTTATCTTTACTGAAAAAGGACTGATGCTGAAGCTGAAACTCCAATACTTTGGCCACCTGATGCAAAGAACTGACTAATTAGAAAAGACCTTGATGTGGGGAAGGATTGAAGGCAGGAAGAGAAGGGGACGACAGAAGATGAGACAGTTGGATAGCATTACCGACTCAATGGACATGAGTCTGAGCAAGCTCTGAAAGCTGGTGATGGACAGGGAAGCCTGGCGTGCAATAGTCATGGGGTTGCAAAGAGTCAGACATGACTGAGTGACTGAACTGACTGAGTGACTGAAAAAGAATTCTCTCTGGTAAAGCATGCCACACCAGATCAAGGCAGCCTTGTTAAGTCTTACTGTGAGCTCACATCACTTCCTATTTCTACTCATATCGTCAGTTCTGTACTTATTGTGCCTAAAGTGACATTTCTTAATACATTTTGATGTCCCTGCATTACTGCCTGTTTCTGCACCCTAGAAATTTCTAATCCCTTCAAGTCATTGCTTCGCCAGTTTGATGGTTCTTTGGTAAATTTGGTCCAATCAATTTTTGCCAAAAAATAATGCCCAACTCAGGCTACTCAGGCAGCCCTAGCGATAAAGAACCCTCCTGCCAATGCAGGAGACATAAGAGACTCGGGTTTGATCCCTGGATCAGGAAGCTCCTCTGGAGGAGGGCATGGTAACCCACTCCAATATTATTGCCTGGAGAATCTCATGGACAGAGGAGCCTGTTGGGCTACAGTCCACATGGTCGCAGAGTCAGACATGACTGAAGCGACTTAGCATGCATGCACAATACCCAGTTCAGAATAGGACACTTTCTAAGACTTGAGTTCCTGGACAGAAATTCCAGCTTCGTCCTGGATGTACTAATATCTAAATCACATTTCTGGGCAAGGGCTCATCCTTAACAGTTCTGTAAAACACTGGGGGGATTAATGAAGCCAGACACAGCTGTTAAAGTTTCCTTCCTGGAGAAATTTACCTGAGATTCATATCTCTTTCCCTACTCTTCAAAACTGAACAAAACTATTAACAAAATGAAAATGAAAATCTGGTTCATTTATGTTTCAGGCTAAAAATTTTATTCAGTTTTTTTATACCTGCAATTTCTTCATTAATATTTAATTTAGATTTGAGTAATGTACTCGGTTTTATTTGTGTGTGTTGCAGATATTTTTATCTGCTGAAATGTTTTGATTATTATTATATATTCTATTCTAGCATTTTGTAGGAATGTCACTTCCATTTCCTACTCATTTTATCCCCATCCTCCCAGACTAGCCCAGAGCAGTTGTATGTGGAGATAGCGGACTAGGTTTTCAGGCTAATTTGGTTTCTTATTCTTAGTATACTCTTATGGCTCACAGCTACAGCCAGGTTGCAGTCAAACTGAACATGTGGAAGCTGGTGGAGTGCAGGATGGGCTGTACTAAGGAGACATGGGAGAATTCATGCTCTGCAGGTTCACAAAACTCACAATAAAAAAAGAATTCTAACTATGTATGTTGTGTATATCCTCAGTCATGTCTGACTCTTTGCAATCCCATGGACAGTGGCCCAGAAGGCTCTTCTGTCCATGGGGTTTCCCAAGCAAGAATACTGGAGTGGGTTGCCATTTCCTTCTCTAGGGGATCTTCCTGACCCAGGGATCGAACCCATGTCTTCCACATCCCCTGCATTAGTAAATGGATTCTTTACCATTACACTACCCAGGAAGCCTAACAATGCATGGTAACAGATGTTAATTAAACAATGTGGTGATCACATGCCAATAGTATATACAAAATATATTTCTTAATTTAAAAAAATAATTCAGGAAACCCAGTATCTTCAGAAAGCAGAGAGAAAGCAAAGAATCTACCCTCATATGATCTCAAACTCATCATCATATTAATCAGGTTGGGCCCTGAATAAATGACTTCTTCCCCCTCCCCCAGCCTGCCTCCATCTCCTGCCCACCCCCACCCCCACCTCAGCAAAAACATTTCCAGAAATGCTAGTACTCCCCTTCTGCCACCAGCTTATCAGGGGTTGAAAGTTGTGTGGCAGGAAAGTATCTTCATCTCTGTTCTAGCCTGTTCACAGATGATCTCATTTCATCTGCACAAAAGACCTGCAAAGCAGTTACTGTTAGTCTCATTTTCCAGATTAGGTAGTTGAGGTTCAGAAAGGTGAAAAAAATTATCCAGAATATTACAGCTACTAAGGTTATTAATAATGGTGCTCTCATGGGGTCATGTTCCACCTCCCTGGAAAGCTATGCTTTTTTTTTCTTCTAATTGCACTAAATTACCATGAATCCTATTTTTCTAAGAATATGTCCTTTATACAACAACGACAACAAAAAGGAAGCAGTATCACATGCTTCAAGGGAAAACAAAAACAAACAAACAAGACACAGTGAAATCTCTCACCCCAGATCAGGACGCTGCAAACTTTTTCTCTAAAGGGCTAGATAAATATTTTAGGCTTTGCTGAGTACGTGATCTCTGTGACACCTCTGAAACGCTGCCAAGGTGGGATGAAAGCAGCAATAGACAAGAAGGAAACAAATGAAAGCACCTGAAAAACATTAGTCACAAAAACACTTTTTACAAAGCTTTATTTACAGAAGCAGGTGTGAATTTGAACCTCTCCTGGGGATCCATACAGCCCGGAAGAACTGGGTTGCCCACAAAGACCTCTTTCCTCCCTGTCACCATGCTATGCGGCCATGCAAAAGCATGGGAGATCACCTTTTTAGGGGGGACAGGATATCTAATGTGATACATCTGATGAGAAGGGCCAATTCATCAGAAAAGTCCCTGATGCTGGCAAAGACTGAAAGCCAAAGGAGAAGAGGGCGTCAGAGGATGAGATGGTTGAATAGCATCACTGACTCAAGGGACATGAACTTGGGCAAACTCTGGGGGGTAGTGAGGGACAGGATGGCCTGTTGCGCTGCAGTGCATGGGGTCACAAAGAGTCAGACACGACTTAGTGACTCAACAACAACAGGATATCTGAAAGGTCTGACCTGTTTTGCACAAGTCAAGAGAAGCAAACGAGAATTTGCTTCTTCAGTTGTTCAATATGTGCTCTTCATAGATGGCAAACATATTTTCCAAACTTAACGTGAATTTTTTGACAGTTTTTTGAGGAAAACAACTAAATCAAGAATGAGCATAATGTTTTCTAGTTGATTTCAGTAGTACCTTACCCTAATGAGAAATTATGTGCATAACCGCAGGTAGTCTGAAGGTAAACTGCAGGTAATACCTTCATAGTATTTTGTCCCTGTCTTTTAGATAACTTTATTTTCCCTTATTCTTATTCTATTTTCAATTAAGCTTAACAAGGAAGAATAATTTGGGAGAAAAATAAAAATCATGAACTCTACTTTTTTATTTTCAATTTAGAAATCACATCTGTACAATGTTTTCACCCAGAACAAATACATTTTAAAAATAATTAATTAATACTGAGAGGAAAGACAGTGGAACAATAAGTAACTGTCATTGTGTGGCAGGTTGACATTTAAAAGATTTAAATTTAAAATTATATTTTTGAAAGAATATTATTTCTTTACTGTGTTAATTGAACTACCTCCAAGGAACAGCTCAAGGAAGACTCAAAATAAGTTTATCAATGTTTTCTAAAATATCCATGAATGTTATTAACTCTCTTTCCTTGTAATAGGCACAACCACACTTATAACAGACATAAGCCAGCAGTTATTCAATCTTGCTGTCTCTTAACAGATCAACAATGAATTAGGGCTCTTCTGGTGGCTCAGTGATAAAGAATCTGCCTGCCAATGCAGGAGACCTGGGTTCGATTCCTGGGTTGGAAGATTCCCTGGAGAAGGAAATGGCAACCCACTCCAGCATTTTTGCCTGGGAAATCCCATGGACAGAGGAGCCTGGTGGGCTACAGTGCATGGGGTCTCAAAGAGTCAGACACAACTGAGCGACTAAAGAACAGAAGAACAGAAATTCAGAAAATAAACAAGAATTACAAGTATACATTGATTTGATAATCCACAGCAGGAGACAATTACATAAAATCTATCTGGAGATGAACATCATTCTTTTCACAAAAACCACAGTTAAAATTCTTCCAAAATTATATAAGTTACACAAGAAGAATGGATGGCCATATTTTCCATTTTCCTAGAAAATTTTTAGTGTTTGATAGGCCAGCCAATGGAGATATTTCATGGAGGATTTTGGCAAGGGCCTAATTGAGTTTTTCTGGGGCTATCAGTTGACTCTTCTGGATTTTCCCAATCATCATCATAAACTTTTTAAACTGATTATTTTGTGATATTTTGTACACTTGCAAAGAAAATAATAAGCTCTCCATAGATATGTCTTCCAGTTTTACAAAGCATTTAAATTAACCAGCATATTTAGCTGTTAATCTACTAAAGAATTACCTGTAGCTTTTATTACTTCGGTTCAGTTGCTCAGTCATGTCCAACTCTTTGTAACCTCATGAACCGCAGCACGCCAGGCCTCTCTGTCCATCACCAACTCCCGGAGTCCACCCAAACTCATGTCCATCGAGTCAGTGATGCCATCCAACCATCTCATCCTCTGTCGTCCTCTTCTCCTCCTGCCCTCAATCTTTCCCAATACCAGGGTCTTTTCAAATGAGTCAGCTCTTCACATCAGGTGGCCAAAGTATTGGAGTTTCAGCTTCAACATCAGTCCTCCAATGAACACCCAGGACTGATCTCCTTTAGGATGGACTGGTTGGATCACTTTTAGAGTAATGTTTAAAATTAATGAATTTGTTTACTTTTTAAAGAGTCAAAGAAATAAAAACCTCTTTGATTCCTTAGCATCCCAAAGTCATGAATTATTCCCAAATCATCAGTGTATCTGTTTAGCCTTACTAGTTAACACATTAATATGCTTTACAGAGTGACACAAGTTTGGCTAAATTAAACAAAATATGCTTTTCATGAAGAACTGGATACTATAAGGAAGTATAGAATAGTTATTGTATATTTACTATTACTGCCCTTTTCATTTTTATAGAGGTGGTGGTTTAGACACTAAGTGTGTCCGACTCTTATGACCCCAAGGACTGTATAGCCCGCTAGTTTCCTCCGTCCATGTGATTTCCCAGGCAAGAATACTGGAGTGGGTTGCCATTTCCCTCTCCACATTTATATAGTAAGCCCTGTCAGTAAATAATATTAATTTAGGATCGGGTAAAGGAAGCTTCAAAAGCTCTGTTTTGTGAATGGACACAAATTGAACAAACACAGTCATAACATTCTCTTTCATTGGATAAGATTAGTAAGGAAGGAGGATTGATTGTTACACTAGTTATGTGCAAACAGTTAAACAGTTATATGAAAAAGAAAAAGTAAAAGTATTTCATAAAGCTGAAACAAATGCAAAAAAATAACTACTGGAAATAAGCAGGTTAAATGATTCTAGGAACTCCTATATGCTGATATTAGTTCATGATCCCACCATCCAGTGTGGGAAAAACCTTTTGTAGCTTTCACATGACTTATCACATCTAAAATTATAATTTAATTAGTCTACTTTTAGCATGCATCTACATTGGCTAGAATAAAATTCAAAAGGGTAGGCTCTCCACCTATTTTGTGCAATAATTATTCTAAACACCTAGGGAAGTTATTGGCAGAAGGCAATGGCACTCCAGTCCAGTACTGTTGCCTGGGAAAATCCCATGGACAGAGGAGCCTGGTAGGCTGCAGTCCATGGGGTCACTAAGAGGCGGACACGACTGAGTGACTTCACTTTCACTTTCCACTTTCATGCATTGGAGAAGGAAATGGCAACCCACTCCAGTGTTCTTGCCTGGAGAATCCCATGGACAGAGAAGCCTGGTAGGCTATAGTCCATGGGGTCGCACAGAGTCGGACACGACTGAAGCGACTTAGCAGCAGCAGCAGGGCAGTTATTTGGCAAAGAATAGTAAGAACATTCAATAAGAATAAACTTTTCTTTCTGAATCATAGTAGTAAAAGGATAAAGTTTAATTCCTCTTTTGAGGAGGGTTTTGTAATCATGGTGATTTAATTCAAATTTGGATAGATGAGGTGTATTTTGCTCTGATGAAAACAGTTTAATAAGAAGACTGAGAAGAATTTTAGAAATTAGATATTAACTAGGGTGGTACTATGGGAAGTATTATTCAATTATTTTAGCTGCTGCTTTATGTTCTTGTCCTCTAGGATAAGGTAATTTGATTGGCTCAACACTAAGATGATAGGGGTCTGAAACAGATTTCTCTATAGAGTAATAATTCACTTTTTGTAATCTGCACATACAAGAATAGTTAATATATCTGTAAAACTAAATAACTTGAAAGAACAACAGAAAGTACAACATACTATTTCCTCATATCTTAATTTTCAGTTTTTTAAAAAAGGATCATAAAACCTGTCTGGCTACTTTTGTATTTGCTGACACTTGTTTCTCTCTTTTTAGTGATGAATAGAATTTTATGTGATAAAGCTAAGTATCTTCTAAAGCCTCTGGTATTTCCAAACTGAACATCTTTATTTTGTAGAAAAAGTAAACCAGAGAGGTTTCTTGAGTTATTTACTGTCATAGAGCTAATTAAGATACTAAATTTCTTTTAATCATAAATTATATCATTATATTGGAGAAGACAATGGGAACCCACTCCAGTACTCTTGCTGGAAAATGCCATAGACGGAGGAGCCTGGTAGGCTGCAGTCCATGGGGTCTCAAAGAGTCAGACATGACTGAGCGATTTCACTTTCACTTTTCACTTTCATGCATTGGAGAAAGCAATGGCAACCCACTCCAGTGTTCTTGCCTGGAGAATCCCAGGGACGGGGGAGCCTGGTGGGCTGCTGTCTATGGGGTTGCACAGAGTCGGACATGACTGAAGTGACTTAGCAGCAGCAACAGCATATCATTATATATAACTCAAATGTTCAAAAATATATTATCATATATTCTATTGTAGTGTTTTAGTATGCAGCTTTGTTTAATTTTAGAATTCAGTATTATTCTTTTCTGTTGTAGCGGGCAATTTTTAAAAAACTTTCCTGTTAAAAATGAAAAAAATCTCTGCTACTTTTTGAGAATGAGGTCAATTATATTTTTTCATTTTCCTTAGAAGAAAATGTATACTTCCTGTTGTTGAGGTTGAATTACATAATTATTTATTTAATAATGACGTACAAGAAGCTTTTAGAGCAAAAAGGAATAAACAATTGAGAAAAATTTTCTCTAGGCTATGATTAGATTTTTCTTATTCACATTTTGTATATAGGATATGTATGACAACAGCACAAAGAAATGAAGAGTGAAATACGAATCAAGATCTCTTTTCGATGTTTACTGGCTTATGTTTTTATTTTGTTTAGGACTTAATATTTTAAGAAGACTTTAAAAAAAAAAAAAGTCTGCTATAATTCCCAGTTTTACCATTAATGACTGTTTAGTAAATAAAGACAATGACTAAAATTTTTCAAGTAAAAAAATTCACCAGTCTGGCTTCCTGAGTAATTTTTAATATCTTTTTCTTGGTTTAATGAAATTATTTGACATCAGACATTTAAAATATATTATGCTTTAAGAAGGGCTTCCCTGGTGGCTCAGACGGTAAAGAAACTATCTGTAACGTGGGAGACCTGGGTTTGATTCCTGGTTTGGGAAGATCCCCTGGAGGAGGGCCTGGCAACCCACTCCATTATTCTTGCCTGGAGAATCCCCATGAACAGAGCACCTGGCGGGCTATAGCCATGGGGTCACAAAAAGTCAGACACAACTGAATAACTAAGCACAGCACAGAGAAAAGTTTAGCAATTTTAAAACAGAAAGAATAATCTTATACTTTAAATGTAAGTTTATTTTCTCCTCTGCTATTCTGAGGTAGAATTCTTTTCCAGTAAATACATATTTTATCACAGAATGTATTTAGAATTTGAATAACTTAAAATGCATATGATGCAATTTACTTCTTCCTTTTTTTCTTATTACCATGAAATTGAAAATTTTACTTCATGAAAGGACAGATACTTTTTCTACAGTTTGCATTTCACAACTGCTCTCATAAATCGATCAAACATGAATTGCCTTTAAATTATCTCCTGTTCTTAGCATGAATACTATAAATACCTTAAAACAATGAATTCTCATATTAAATATGCAGACAGCTTGTAAGACCTTGATAGAAGACAATTTGGGGTTCCCTGATAGCTCAGTTGGTAAAGAATCCACCTGCAATGCAGGAGACCCTGGTTCAATCCCTGGGTTGGAAAGATCCCATGGAGAAGGGAAAGGCTACCCACTCCAGTATTCTGGCCTGGAGAATTCCACGGACTTATTGTCAATGTGGTTGCGAAGAGTCAGACACAACTGAGTGACTTCACTAGACTAGTGATGGAAAGAGATGCCTTTGTCTCAACTGATTAATATTCAGGCTAATACTGCTTTGTATGTTTATACCAAGCTCCCTTGAGAACCTTGGTACCTTTCTGTGACCAGTGTTAGGGAAGTGCAGCTGCTTCTTACTGAAACAAACTCAATTACAAAGTTTCATGGTATACAGCCTATGATTTTTAGAGTAAAAATATAATTTGTTAGTTTTAAATATTTTATGCTCAGGAGGCCTTAAAAATACTACAGGAAAGATTACAATTACTAGGAACTTCATTATTTGATACATATCTTTGGGAAAATAAACATTGATCCAAAGTTTCAAATAATAAAATAATCGGTTGGGAGAAAGTTTGTCACATCCTTTTGGGAAAGCCTGCTTATAAGCCTTTAGAGGATAGACCCTTGTGATTCAAGCTTTTCATATTTTCTTGCCAACATACTTAGTATTAAATGCTTTCTTTGACAGTGCTTCAATTCCCCATTTTATATCCTGAATTGTTTCCTAAAAGACTGTTGTTGCTCTTGTTGCTTTTCCCCAAGAGCTTAGAGGAAAAGCTTAAATGCCCTAGTAGCACATTTGGAATATGCAGGATAAGAACAGATTATATCATTGCTAACCTCTGTGCCCAATGTCTCTATACTATTTGTTTTTTTTCTGTTCATACAGTAATAAAATCTTTCCCCATGATTTCCTAACTAGTATAAGTTGATGCCCTCCAGTTTCAGTCTCCTGAAAAGGTATACTTACGAGGAAATCGACTCAGCTTTAAAGTTTGCAGGTTAGAAGGTTGAGGGTAATGGCAAAATTTAAAAAGCAACATGAATAACCAACTAATCCTCCAAGATCTAAAAAGCAAACCAATAAATCGTTGTTAAGATTCAAATGAAACAATTTCATCTTCAGACAACCATTTAGAAACCTTCAAAACAGAGCCCCAAACTGCAATCAGCTTCTAGACCAGGTTGTGAATTTGTCAAAGCCCAGTTTCAGTGCATTCTCATTGCCAGTGCTTCACAGCCCCCTTTCCCCAGCCCACTGTTCACAGACTAATCCCCAGTTGTCCAGAACTTTCCATGTGATATCCACCTCATTCTTTTTCTTTTTGGCCCAGTGCCATGAACTAATGTTTCCAGAATTTATCACATCAGGATTTATCAGGCCCGTGTTTTGTTCTCTCAGGATCTTTTCATGATAAATTAGCAAGTCGTACTGGGAAATTCATCTACATTGAGCTGTAAAGGGAAAGCAATTTCATTATGTCCTGTGGCTAGGAGATCAAATATTTGTAGTTATACCTGTGGCGGATTCATTTTGATATTTGGCAAAACTAATACAATTATGTAAAGTTTAAAAATAAAATAAAATTAAAAAAAAGGGGTATTATGAGATTCACAATACCTTAAACCAGTAGTCTTCAAATATTCGTCTTTTAAAAATTATCATCATCTAGTGATCAAACCGTGTTTTCAAATAAAATTTTCTATAAAATAGGTACAAGTGAAAACACACCCATTCAAGTAGGGGATAGGAGAGGGATACTCCATTTTCCCCTCCTCCCTGCTCTCTGAGTGGCCTCAGAGCATCTCTGAGGAATTTCTGCAGGTCCACAAACACAGCCTGCAAATGATCCCATTAATGCAGGGGGATAACCGCTTGTAAGAATGTCAGGCACATGTCTAGCACTTTGAAATCAGTGGTTTTTAACAGGGCTGATTCTGCTCGCCATGGGGACTTTGGGAAATATCTGAACACACAGTTGTCATAACTGGGAGAGGAAGGAAGCAGGTGCTACTGGCATCTAGTGGGCAGCGGACAGGATGTTGTTAAACATCCTACAATGTTCCAGCCTAAAATGTCACCACAGTACTGAGATTGAGAACGCCTGCTCATAGACAGTAGGGCACCAGAAGCTGCTGGGAGTTGGGGGAGGAAACGGGGACTATGGGGGAAGAGGGAAGACTCCAGTCCCTGGAATCAGAGACTTAACTAGATAGCAACTTGGGCTTGCTCAGGGTTGGGGAAGGTAGAGAAGGCAGAAACTGCAAAATTGTGGGATTTAAAACTTGGTTATATTTTCAGGGTAACTTGCATTTGACAGCAGCTAGATCCAAACAAAAAGGCTTAGCACTTAGCTAGCAAAAATATTAAATAGAAATTTACTATGTGACTAATAACCACCATGAGTTGCCTCATGAACTCCAAAGTTGAGGGCTTCCTGCCTGCGGTGCAGGAGGATCTGGCTGCATCTGGAGGTGACCCTGGTCCACTCAGTCTCCAGGGAGCAGAGCTGAGCCAGGTGCATGAACAGGGCTTCCTGGGGTCCAGCACCCACCACCTTTCTTCCTCCGGTGTAATGTCTACTGCATCCGCTCCTGAGCTGTGAGGATGGGAGAAGCTTCTCTCAGGGGAAAATCCCATCCTCCTTCAACCGTCCTGTGGAGAAACCAGGTGCCTCTGTGTCCCACATCCTCACACTAAGGAAAAGCTCTCTCATCTAGACGCCTCCTGCTGGGGCCCATCCTGACCTCTGACCCGGTCACTACCCCGTGTCGTTCCTCAAAAAGAGATCACTTAGAATACTTAAAAGATAAATAAAATATTTCATTACAAGTGTTAACGCGGTTAAGCGCTTTCGCTCGCTTCCCATCTCCTGAATAGGCTTCATTTAAAGGCCCCAGAGGCACCAAGTGACAGTTTTACGCGGGTCATCAGTTCGAAAGCTCTGGAGAGTCTAAGAGAAAACATACAGCAAGTCCCCCACCCCACCCCCGCCGTCATTATATAGAAAAGAGACAGAAAGGAAATCCTCCTCACCCGGGGGCCCCTTTTGTGTTGTTCTGCCAACGCAGCAGCCCTCCCGCTATATAGAGCGCGCCGGCCCCACCGCACTGAACTCCATCCCCGCGTCCAGCAGCCATGGGGAAGGTGAGCCCCGCGCCGGCGGGAGGGGCCCGCAGCCCGGCTGGAGGCCAGGCCTCTGAGCCTCTCCTTCCCTTCCTTGCAGATCACCTTCTACGAGGACCGGGGCTTCCAGGGCCGCCACTATGAGTGCAGCAGTGACCACTCCAACCTGCAGCCTTACTTCAGCCGCTGCAACTCCATCCGCGTGGACAGCGGCTGCTGGATGCTCTACGAGCAGCCCAACTTCCAGGGCCCCCAGTACTTCCTGCGGCGCGGCGACTACCCCGACTACCAGCAGTGGATGGGCCTCAACGACTCCATCCGCTCCTGCCGCCTCATCCCCCACGTGAGTCCGGTGCCCCTGGGCCTGCCGTGGCCTCGGGTCAGCCGTGGTCAGGCTCTAGGACAGTGGCCTTCCTTTGCTGGTCCTAACCGGATGCTCTTTTCCTTTTTAATATCTCTTAATTGAGAATGCAATGCTCTTAACTGAGATTGCATTTTTCTTTGCTAATATACACTCACCTCCACTGGTGAAAAGTGGCATGGTATCTGTTCAGAGTGTCAGAACACTCTGCCACAGGTGATGAACTCCTCACACTCAGGTGGTACTTAGGCTAGTCCCTGGGTTATTTCTCTCTTTCCTCACCTGTAAAATGGGGCTACTAGGGCAGCTAATTCATAGAGCTGTGATGAGGTGGGAAGGAGATTGCCTGTCACCTGGCAAGCCACCCTTCCCCCTACAGATATTGACTACTTTGAACATCCAGGGTCTCTCAAGTCCTGCTTTTTGATTCAGCAAAACAACTAACCAGCAATGTGATTCCAGTAGCCCCTGCAAAGCCATTGCTATCCAAATAAAGCCCAAACAGCCTGGAATCCCACAGTTAGGGATGCTGTAATGTGACTGTGACCAAGTCCTGTGGAAAATGTACTGCTTTGAGTAAGTTTGAAAGCCCCTCAGAGGGTTTAATGCCTTGATAGGACCCAGACTGGCATTAGGAGCCTGGAAATCTCAGCTTCCACCTTCCAGTCCTGACTCTTCTGATTACAGCCTGAAAGCTCTAGTCATTAGTTTCTCATAAAAGAAGACAACATGGTGTATTAGGCAGTTGTGAAGATCAGATTAGACAACGGACATGTGAACCCTTTGCAAACCATGGAAGATGCCTTATTAGCAGTTTTTATGCCTCAGAATGAATTGTTTATGAGAACCTTTGCTAAGGAGGGTTTAATGGTGGAAGAAGGAAAACTGAATATGTACATGCCAGGACGAAACAAGCAGATAAAAGCACAAGTGCTTAGAAGAGACAGACAGGATTTACCCAGGACTAACAGCCTCCCTTCCATTTTCCTACAGGTCTATAATCTATCCATCTAGGCAGGCCTCCTTCATGATTTTGAGCTTCTATTTTTATTAATAACCTAAAATATATTTTGACAGATCACATGTTAGAGCTGAGAAATGAAACTTAACCGTTAACAATGGCTCTTGCTTTTCAGGACTTCAGAATAGTAGGACTCAAAGCAGAAAGGCAGGAATTAGATGTCTGGGCTTAATGGTCATCTTCTGTGCCTTACTTACGCTGGGGAAAGCAATTCTGCTTCGTCTCTCCCCAGCCTCTTCTAATGCTACTGAGATCCAAAATAGTGCCTTTTGCAAGAGATATATTTGCTTTTTTATTTTAACATCTAATTATTTTATATCCTCAAAGGGGACTCCAGACCACCAGCAATCTATCAAGGAAAGAACAAAAAATTATATATAAAAATTGTTTCTTAAGAGTGGTACTAAGTAGGTACTAAATATGGTTCATGTAGGTTGTGGCCCTGGAAAACGCTAGGGAGAACCACGCATATCTTGATCTATGCGAATAGCACGCCCTTCAGTTCTGCAGTTTGCAGTCTACCCAGTTGAACACGGTGGCTCTGGTGTTGCCTGTCTTTTAAACTTGTCATCTCTGATGTAAAAAAGATTTTGTAAATGCCCATTCCCCCAGGGGTGTAAGTGATCAGTGGCTAAGGACTAGGTTCTCTGACTTCTCCCGTGTGCCGATTGCTGAACCCACAGACTGGTTCCCACCGGCTGAGGATCTATGAGCGAGAGGACTACCGAGGCCAGATGGTGGAGATCACAGAGGACTGCTCCTCACTCCACGACCGCTTCCACTTCAGTGAGATCCACTCCTTCAATGTGCTGGAGGGCTGGTGGGTCCTCTACGAGATGACCAACTACCGGGGGCGGCAGTACCTGCTGCGGCCGGGGGATTACAGGCGCTACCACGACTGGGGGGCTACAAATGCCAGAGTGGGCTCCTTGAGGAGGGCCGTGGATTTCTATTGAAATATTTTTACTCTACCCTTTTCTCCACATGAAAGTTAATAAAATATTTCCTGTGTGCTTGATGCAATAATGTGTTTCTCTCTTCCTTTCAAGCTCCTTGAAAGGGCTCAACAAAAATAAAGCTGGGAATAATGCAGATTTTCTTACAAGTATCAGCGAGAAAGGTGATGTGGAGTTGCAGTAAAGAGGACAGGCTCAGGACAGAATGCCTGGTGCCACAACCACTAAAGAGCTTTAGTTGATCAACAAGTTGCTTAACATTTCTGTGCCTCAGTTTCCTAATTTGCAAAACTTGGTGTAATGATACTCTTCATTTCTTAAGTTTGTGGGGGTGGATTAAATAAGTTCTTATTTTAAAATCCTTGACACATTTCAGCTTTGCATATAGTAGTTTTTAGGAAACTGTTCTGCAAGCTTGCTGGTGAAACATCTGGTCATCTTCTTAGTACTCTTTCCTTAGTAGAACTCCCTTTTGGAGACCGCATTAAGTAAGATGGCTAAGTGCAACTGTATCAGAGGGAGACAGAGTTAGATAGAGATAGATGTGTCTAACACATCTTTGGTATAAATATATGTGATTACCAGAATAGTTTTATTAATATATGTGTATCCAGAGCACAAGGATAAGAACTAAGTGCTACCTAATGAACAGCCCAACAGTCTCTTCCAAACCTTTTTCTACTTAGGTGGGAGACAAAACATTCAGATATTGTGTACTGATAAAAATAAGCACAGAGGGACAGAAGTAAAGGCACAAGGTACATGATCAGGAAAATAACTTGCAACCATGCAAAGTTCTTGAATCTACTATTGGCTAGGCTGAGATTGTCCCCATACTTGGATCAATTTTCATTACCTCTTGCTCATGAATCAACATTTGATAATCATCATAGCACTAAGGAAGAAACAGGGGGACTAATCATTTAATTGAATTCAAAATTTCTTTGCAGGAAGATAAAGTTTATCAAATGTAATCTAAGTAGGTATTCTATTATCTACTGAATTTTCTTCAGTTGAAAATACTAGACTTCTTCATTTCAGATGTTGACACATAATTGAGAAAAAAAAAAAAACACAAATTACTTCCCAGCTTAGGGGTTTGACTTAATTTTGAAAATGGCAACCTCTTATTGAAATAAGTTCTTGGTGAGTTGAGTGGGCATGATTACCAAAGAACTACTGCAAATCATTTTTTACTTGAAAATATCTAGCAGTTAAGAAATAAGTTGTTCCCCAAATCCTAAATATAGTAGTCAAATTATGCAACAGTTTACTTTCCTAACACACATGCACATTACAAGATATTTGAAGAAGCTCTAAGGACATTCAGACCTGTGCTAATATAGTATCACTATCATGTGCCTCTATTTGGCTAGACTTCATTTGGCTAAGTCCAGATTTCAAAGACTTAGTAGGGACGTTAGAATGCAAAATATCCGAATATTTCTCCAATTCATTTAATGTTGAAATGATAATATTTTGGATATATTAGATTTAATAAAATCTGCTATTAAAGTTGATTTTACTTGTTTGATGTAACTGTTTCAGAAAAGTTACATTTATGCCTCTTACTATCATTCTGTTGATCAGACTTTCAGGCTAAAAAGATGAGTTGTAATTTGTTTTCAGATACAACTCAACCTGAAACTTGAGTTATATGAAAACCTCACAGTTAGGAGATGGCAGAGAACATGGTTAAGCTTTACATAGTCATTGAATATCCACTGCCTTATGAGGAGATACTCAATGACATTATAATATCCACCTATCACTGATG
The DNA here is from genome assembly GCF_019923935.1 of Bubalus bubalis. NCBI lineage: Eukaryota > Metazoa > Chordata > Mammalia > Artiodactyla > Bovidae > Bubalus > Bubalus bubalis. The sequence continues at coordinate 149,300,010 of NC_059158.1, forward strand.
CAGGGAGTGGGGGAGTGGGCCCTCCTCATCTTGTCTTATCATAGGTTTGTTCCATTAACAACATTGAATTGAAGTTTCAGCAACAAATGAGAATGATCCTACCTTCTACAGATAAAAGTCCCCTCTTTCCTAAGCTAATTTTCCTTCCTTTCCCTCTCCCTGTCCAGGATGGCCCTTCAATTATAGCATTTTCATTCTGGAAGCTGCCATGTTTGCCTCCCTAAAGTTTTTCAAACACTGTTGACAATGTTATAGATTTTATAAAGAGCTTGAAAAATAACTGGCTAAAAATAATCATCTCTGACTCTTTAACTACTCTGGCCAAATCAATACATTAACCATTGTGGAGCAAGATCGCATGCTACTATTTAGGAGAACAACCAGTTTTTTAAGAGTTATAATGATGAGAAAAAGACAGCCAACTCCTAAAGAGATTTTTAAAAATGGTAAGTACATGGAAAGTGAGAAAGAATAGTTGAACATTCTAGAAGCTACATCATCCAGTACTGGAATATCAAGAGGAATTAGAGCTGAATAGAGGTGGTACAAGGCTGTGGTCCATGTGATTGGTTTGATTAGTTTTCTGTGACTGTGGTTTTCATTCTGTCTGCCATCTGATGGAGAAGGATAAGAGCTTATGGAAGCTTCCTGATGGGAGAGACTGACTGTGGGGAAAACTGGGTCTTGTTCTGATGGACGGGGCCATGCTCAATAAACCTTTAACCCAATTTTCTGTTGGTGGGCGGGACTGTGTTCCCTCCCTGTTGTTTGACCTGAGACCTGGGCTGAAGTATGCCTCCCCTGATTCAGTGGCATTCTTTGGAAGATACCATGGTTGCATTCATAATACCTATGGTCTTTGTGTGCATGATCTCCAAGTGGGCACCTCCTCTGACCATTAGAATAATTATCTGAATAATAATATTTGGAACCAGAGTCTCCATTTTAGGAAATAAAGTTAACTTTTGTTAAAAATGACTGAAAAGAGCCATATTCCCTAGGGACATCTGCTAGCCTCCTGGCAAGGTAAGAAAGTGCAGATAATCTGTTGCTTTCTCTTCTCATTATTTCATGAGGTGTTCTTTGAATTGGAGTTCTAAGGAAACTTTGGTTTCTTGAAACTATTCCATCTCCAGAAGCTGAAAAGGCATTAGCGCTTGAATTTGGAAGACAGTATCAGTTCGTCTTGGAATTGTTGGGCCATGCTGGATAAATGAAGGCATAAGATTCCACAGCAGAGGTGATGTCTCCTTCTTCACGTACTTCCCCTGTACTTTGGCTGGTTTGGACACTTTGTTTTTGGTTTTCTTTCTTTCCCCAAAGAAAACCAAAAACAACCTTGACCATGAGGTCCCAGACTCTCATAGAGTTGGATACAACTGAGTGACTGAACTGAACTGAACTGAAGAGGTGGTACAATTCTGTTTTTTAAAAGGTTATATATTGTGCATAGAATTCAGATTGCAAATGTTCAGGAAGAGGACACCAGTTCTCATTCATACACAGGAGTTTTGTGGGTTTTTTTGTTTTTTTTTTCCATCTATTTGTTTACTCTACTTTTTCAATCATTGGAAAACATCAGATAAGATGGAATTTAATTTATTAATTCCTGAAATTTAAAGGATGTATATATGGTCCTGGAGGAAGGGTAATAAAACAAGAGGGATCCTAGGTGTTTCCCTCCTTATTAATGGTCCTGATGAGAGGGTAACAGGCAGGAAGGCTAGAGGTCTTCAAATGGAGGAAATAGGCTGCAAGTGTCAGACATTTTTTATCTCTCTCATAAGCAGCAGGAGGAAACAAACTACAAGTGTCAGATTTTTTTCCCCTTCTCTATACAAATTTAAAAGGAGGTTTCTCTTAAAATTCTGTGTTGCTATGATGACATCTGGTACCACCTGCACTTAACTTTTCTCAAATCTTGAACTAACCAATGCATTTTTCTTATGGAAATGTTTTTCTTAAGCTATGTTATTGAACTATGTATTTACCCCAGACTCTTTCTTCAAGTCCTTCGCCTAAGACTCAGAACCTATGTTTTACTCATGCAAATATTCTCTTAAGCTACATTTCCTTTCTCTAATTAGCAGCCTACTAGTAGCTTATACAACTTCCTGCTAAAGACTAGCAGGGGAGCACTCTTTTCTGCCCCTTTCTGATATCTGTCAGAAGCTTTCTCTAACTCTTTTATACTTTAATAAAACTTTATTACACAAACGCTCTGAGTGATCAAGCCTCATCACTGGTCCTGAATTGAATTCCTTTCCTCTGGAGGCCAAGAATCCTGGCATCTTTCATGGCTCAGCAACAACCTTTCACTGACACATCCACAGGCTTTTTCTAGGTACAAAGAATAAATCCTTCCTCCAAATATGTATGTGCTTAGATATGGGATAACAATTTTGCATTTTACTTATGTTGTTGCTGCCGTTCAGTTGCTAAGTCGTGTCTGACTCTTTGCAATTCCACAGACTGTAGCATGCTAGGTTTCTCTGTCCATTGTCTCCCAGAGTTTGCTCAAACTCATGTCCATTGAGTTGGTGATGCTATCTAACCATCTCATCCTCTTCCACAAACTTTTTCCTTTGCTTTTAATCTTTCCCAGCATCAGGGTTTTTTCCAGTGAGTCAGCTCTTCCCAACAGGTGGCCGAAGTATTGGAGGATCAGCTTCAGCATCAATCCTTTCAATGAATGTTCAGGGTTGATTTCCTTTAGGATGGATTGGTTGGATACCCTTGTTGTCCAAGGGACTCTCAAGAGTCTTCTCTAGGACCACAATTCAAAAGCATCAATTCTTTGGCACATAGCCTTCCTTATGGTTCAACACTCACATCAGGACATAACTACTAGAAAAACCATAGCTTTGACTATATGGACCTTTGTTGGCAAAGTGATGTCTCTGCTTTTTAATATGCTGTCTAGGACTTCCCCTTGTGGCTCGGATGGTAAAGCGTCTGCCTACAATGCAGAAGATCCAGGTTTGATCCCTGGTTCGGGAAGGTCCTCTGGAGAAGGAAATGGCAATCCGCTCCAGTACTCTTGCCTGGAAAATCCCATGGATGGAGGAGCGTGGTAGGCTACAGTCCATGGGGTCGCAAAGAGTCGGACACGACTGAGAGACTTCACTAGGTTTGTAATGTGTGACTTCCCTGGTGGTCAGATGGTAAAGCATTTGCCTACAATGCGGGAGACCCAGGTTCGATCCTTGGGTTGGGAAGATCCTCTGGAGAAGGAAATGGCAACCCACTCCAGTACTCTTGCCTGGAAAAATGGAGGAGCGTGGATAGAGGAGCATGGTAGGCTACAGTCCATGGGGTTGCAAAGAGTCGGACACAACTGAGCAACTGAACTGAACTGAACTGGAACTGGCCTGGTGCCTCTGGGTGTGTCATTTAGCTTGCAGATTGAGGATCAAGGTTTAGTTGAATTTGACTAGTCATCTTGGGCCCATTTGATTTTAATCCGTTTATGTTATGCCCTTGGGCTATGTCATTCTTTCAAAAGTTGTGCCCTTCCCCCTTCCTTCCTGTTGCTCTTTTCCTGAGCTCCGTCTGAGCCCACAATGTTGCCTCTACAATCTTCTAGGGGACAACCAGAAAATAGCTGGTTCTTGGGAGGGAAATACTGTATAATATCCAATCCCCCTAGATATTCAGGCCTTCATCTTCCGTGATTCCTGCAACTTGTGCAACAATAGCATTTCTCAGTGAACCCACTAGGACAGGTGACAGGCACACAATGCCCGCTAGAAGTCCATCTATTGGTGGCATCCTTTCAAGGGCAATTGGGCTTCCAGGGATAATGTTTGCCACTTTGGGACTTAGCCCTGCAGGCCATTTGGGCCCAAACCCTTGCTACCCTTCTCCTAAAGTTACAAACATACCCCTGGATCAAGTCTCCCCTCTACTTTTATGGAACATCTGGTCTGTTGCCTCTTCTCAATTTGTTCTTAAGGACCCTGCCCCCTTATAGGCAACATTGCTCCCCCTCACTTATTATTAAAATACTCTTAATGCCCCTAACAGGACCAGATAACCTACCCCTTTGTCATTACTTCTGTTATTACCTAGGGCATGACAATAGAGTGGATCTATGACAATGAAATGTTTACCATTGGAGACATCCTAAGCTGCTCTTATGAAAGACTAGGGGAAGAAATCAGTGACTTACATTCCTTCAGAGTAATAAGAGGATAAGGCTTATGTCTATTTCCAGGTTCCCAGTCTCAGGGCATAGACTTGAATTACTTTAAATCATGGTATCTATTCCCATCTGCAGTGGACAAACCAGCAATAAGTTAAGATTACAACCTCTTATTCCTACCCAGTACATTGGGGACACCCAACTCCAGCCTGGGGATCCCAGGAAGTCAACCTGCCTTGACCTGCCCAGGGATCTGGTCCTCAGCAGGTTGTCACACCTCAATCTGTTCAGGGATCCACCAGTCCAGGGGTCCCAGGAGGTCAACATGCCTCGACTTGTCCAGGGACCCAATTCTCAGGAGGCCAATCTCCCTCAACTTGCCCAGGGATTCGATCTCCAGGAAGCTGTAATGCTGCAGCCTGCTTGGGGACCTGCACCCTGACCCAGGGACTCCTGGATCTCAGATTGCAAGAGTACTGGCTAGGATAAGCTTCAGAAAGACTCACCCCTAAGGAAGTCCACCCATGGAATTAGAAAGAAGCCCATTAGTTGTGGGACTGCACCCGGTCTCAGCAATAACTCAGGAGTCCAATGGAAAGTCTGAAAGAGGCCCTCCAAAAGTTAACCAATCTGGACTTACACTCTTAGGAGGGACAGGTGATTTTAAAGGACAAATTCCTGCCCCAATGTGCATCAGACATCAGGATAAAGTTACAACAGCTACAGCAGCAGGATCCTGATGCCTCTTTTGACAAGATGGTCCAGACAGCCACCAATATCTTTTACAAAAGAGAACAGAAGATGGAAGCCAAGGCCCAGGAAAAGGAGAAAAGGAAAGAGACAACGCATGCCCAGATGCTGGGTGCCCTCCAGGGAAGCCCTATGGCAAACCCCGAGTCCTTAAAAGACAAGGCACAAGGCAAATGCTTAATCTGTAGACAGGTGGGACATTAGGCCAAAAAGGGTCCAAACTGTGACAAGTCTCCTAAAATGGCTCGCTACCAATGCCATCAATCGGGACATTGGGCAGCACTCTACCCTCAGTACCCAAGAGCCTCAAGGTCAAGCACCAAGCCTTCCCTCAGGGTGGTTCAACAGGACTGAAGCAGCCTGTTCCAGCCAGCCTGCCTGTCACAGATAACCATCACAGGGGTGGAGCCAAGGGTGCAACTGGATATGGCAGGTAGGTCCAAGAATTTCTCGGTTGACACAGGGGCTACCTACTCTGTCCTGACCTCCTACTCCGGAGCCTTCTCCTCCCAAACCTGTACTATTTTGGGTGCTATAGGAAAACAATTACAAAAATATTCACCCAAGCACTTCTTTGTTGCTGGGATGGACAAATATTTTCCCACCAGTTTTTGGTCATCCCTGAGTGTCCTACTCCCTTATTGGGAAGAGATCTTTCCCTACCTTCAAAATCTTACAGCTATTCCACTCCTGATAGAAGACACTTTAAAACTCTCTCAGGGCAAACTATTTACATCAGCCAACAAGTGAAACAACTCCTGAATGGGCGAGGCCACTTATGGAGGTCTGATGAAAGGATCCTCAGATATCAAGTAGTGCTGATGGAAAACCCAGACCTGACTATATCCCCTTGTGAGGTTTTTAACCCAGCTACCCTCCTGCCTACTCCTGAGGGCTCTCTCCCCTTTCACTCTTGCCTAGAAACCTTAGACCACTGGACAAAACCCCAAGAGGGATTGTCAGAAGATCCTCTGACCAATCCTGAGGAAATCTGGTACACTGATGGAAGCAGCTTTGCCTTGGATGGAAAAAGAAGAGCTGGGTATGCAGCAGTATCCAATGTTGAGACCATGGAGGCTAAACCTTTGCCACCAGGTACTTCAGTCCAATTAGCTGAGCTCATAGCCCTGACTTAGCTTTAGAGCTGGGAAAAGGAAAAAGAGTAGCCATTTACACTGACTCCAAGTATGCCTTCCTGTGCTACATGCACATGCTGCTATTTGGAAAGAAAGCGGCCACTTGACCATCTGAGGGTCCCCAATCAAATATGGTGATAAAATCCTAGGCTCTTGGAGGCCGTCCATCTGCCCACTCAAGTTTCAGTCTTCCATTGTAAAAGACACCAAAAAGGGAGCACAGAAGAGGTACAAGGAAATGAAGCAGCCAATCATGCAGCTAAGAGAGCAGCATTACAGAACAGTGACCTAATAGGGGTGGCCACCCTAGTTCCACAGACTAATTTGCCAAAAACTCCTTCATATTGTGAAGGTGAGACTCTTAAAGATAAGAGTGAGGGCTTTTAAGAAGATCATATGGGGTGGTTCCAAAAGGAGGGACTTCTTTTTCTTCCTGGGAACCTCTAATGCAAGTTGGTTAACTCCTTATATGCCATCACTCATTTAGGAGAGAAGGCCCTCCAAAGATTACTAGAAAGGTCCGTCAGAGGAACAGGCCTCAAAACAACTATAAGGCAAGTGGTCTCCTCTTGTCCCACTTGCCAATTAAACAACCCCCATGGAGCTCGAAGTCCCCAGCTGGCCCAGCCCATCCAATGGTGCGGGACCCACCCAGGAGAGGACTGGCAGATGGACTTCACCCACATGCCAGTTTCTCAAGTGGATAAATACCTACTAGTCATGATAGATAGAGTCACAGGATGGATTGGAGGCTTTCCCACTCAGACAGAGAAGGCTGAGGAGGTGGTAAAAGAACTGCCCCATGAGATTATTCCAATATTTAGTCTGCCCAGGTCATTACAAAATGACAATGGGACATTATTTACTTCTAAGGTCACCCAAGGGGTCTCTAAAGCACTGAGCATTACTTATTATCTCCGATGTGCCTGGAGGCCTCATCTTCAGGAAAAGTAGAAAGAGCCAACCAATTCTTAAAATCAGCGATAAAAATAACCCAGGAGATCTCCCTGGGATGGAAGGCGGCTTTACCAATAGCTCTCCTCCACACCCATACTGCCCCTAAGGAACAGGTTGGTCTTAGTCCTTATGAGATGCTATATGGGAAACCTTTTGTTTATGTCAATGACCCCTTCCTAGATCCAGAGGCTCAGACCCTCTGGTCTTATACCATGGCCATTGGGCAATTCCAACAAGACATATCTTGTGGGATGTCAACCAGGACCCAAAAGATTCTAAAGACCCACCACTATATGCTCCAGGGACTCAAGTCCTAATTAAAGTCTGGAAAGATGGGTCTCCAAAGGCTCAACCCCAGCCCACATAGAAGGGCCCCTACCCTGTAATATTTTCTACCTCGACAAGTCAGTCAAGGTACTAGGACACAACTCCTGGATTCACTACTCATGAGTCAAGCCATGGAAAAAAACAGAAGAGGACATTCAATACACCTGTGAGCCCCTGGGAGATCTCAGATACCTATTCAGAACTACAAATGAGTGCCATCCTAATGAACACCCCCAAAATTAAGTTTCTGGGGATAAGGTTTCTCAGGACAGCTCTAAAAAGCCAACACAACTTGGCAGGGGTTATACTCCAAGATAGACAGGAAATAGATCTCCTGATCCCTTAACAAGGAGGGACTTGAGCCATCTTGAATGAGACATGTTGTTTCTGGGTAAATACCTCCAGTTAGGTTAAAAAAAAAGTCTCACAGTCTTCAAGAAAAAAATTCTAGATCCTACAGGACCTCAAAGAACAAGCTTGAGAGTTCTTAGGGTGGCTACAATCTCTCTTTGGGGGATCCTTCTCCTGAAAATGGGGAATTTGGAGTTGACTAATGCCCCTACTAATCCTTGTTATCACCATATTGATGCTGCTTATGATTGCTCCATGGCTTCCCTGGTAGCTCAGACGGTAAAGCGTATGCCTGCAATGCAGGAGACCTGGGTTCAATCCCTGGGTCGGGAAGATCCCCTGGAGAAGGAAATGGCAACCCACTCCAGTATTCTTGCCTGGAGAATTCCATGGACAGAGGGGCCTGGTAGGCTACAGTCCATGGGATCGCAAAGAGTCAGACACGACTGAGCTACTTCACTTCACTTCATGATTGCTCCACGTATTATCAATTGTCTAACCCATTTTGTCTCTACCCAGGTCAACAGGCTACAACATGCAGTGCCAGTTTAACAAGGATATATAAAATTACAGCTGGCCATGGAAACTATCACTCACTTTTAGATGGACATGACTAAAAGGACTCTGAGCCTTGAGATTGGCAAGAGGGGGAGGCCCCATGCCCCTCACTGTCCCAGTTCAACAGGAAGTAGCCAGAGAGACCTTGACGCCCCTATTCCCAAAGAATTGGGCCTTCGAGGGGGGAATGTTATGTAGTTAGAATAGGAAAAAGGAGTCCAAAATGGTGGTGGCTAAAAGACAAAGAAGGGAAAGAAGGGAAAAGCCCAGGAAAATAGAACAAAGGAATGTCCAAGGACCAGAGTGAGGACCTCAGGTAAAACAAACAGCCCTCCTGGCTAGCCTAACTTACATAGGGCAGGCTCAGGGGGAGGAGAAAAAACATATATCAGGAGGAACGAAAATTGAGCCAGGGGCTTCTCTTCTTGTTGGGGGCCGGTGTGAGGCACTCCGCCCATGGCAAAGGTCATGAGGAAGGAGGCTCGACATACGCAAAGGCGGGATCGAGCCTCAGGAGTCCCCCTGGAAATCCTCGAGCATCTACCCCCATAACCAGAGCCTGCCTACTTTACTACTTTGTGCTCTCACCTACACCTCTGACTTTACGGGGGGCTGTCCCCCACCACCTCTTTCGGAGAAGGAGTTAACTTAGAGCTCCAGTTAATAAAAACTCCTGGGCGTGATAGGAGTGTTTCAACCTACAAACTCCTCTGAAGGTTCTCTAGCCTGCCTGACAGGCTTGTCCGGCCACATGTGATTGCTCACAGCCTCCCAACTGTGAGAGGCACGAGATGCTTTAAACCTTCTAAAAACAGGTTCTTTAGAAAAGTTAGAAAATTATTAGTATAAGTGTAATGGGCTGATTAGAAATTGTATTGGTGAAGGGTTTTTTCATTTGTTGAGCCAATGTTTGTTGCTAAGTCTCCATATCCCCTGCCCTTACACACATTAATGAATATATAAAAGAAATAAGTATTAACCTTTGATATAAATCACGTTAGACCTTAGGCTAAGTAAATTCTTTCCTTAACTAAAACCCACTACACCCTCACCCTATAGGAATGTAACTTTATTTGGGTGGCGTCTGTTTTAAGAATAATCACCCCTGGAGAAATAAGTGTCCTGGTTGACTGACCGCTGTCACAAGGAGAGGGTCGTAAATTGTCAGCAGGCCCCCTGGCCAGAAGATGATGTAACACCCCTAAGACCTCTGTATACATTTGTATGAAGCACCTGACTTTGATAAAAGTCAGGACTGCTGACCCCGCGTGACTTTTGCATAACATCTCAGTGTATAAAAGTAGACCATGGAAAATAAAGAATTGGGATCAGTTCCTCGAAAGACTGGTCTCCCCATGTCTCTCTCTCTCTCTCACTCTGGTTGAGTCTCCATCTGGAGCGCGGAACCCACCAAGCTTACTAATTTTGCCTGGGCTTCTAAGATCCGACCAGGGAGGCCTCAGTGTCTCCTCTCCTTCGGGAGAACGGAAGGACGCCTGCGGCCTACGTAAGTGGTGCAAGCTTCTTGTCTTGAAGTTTTATTGGTCTCCCGCGTAAACCAAGCTACTCAGCCTCTTTTCTCCACTGAATTTTCCTACTGAGCTATCCTCATTCTATTACTCTTTATATCCTTAATTGACGTTTAATTAAGCAGTTGTTCCCTGACCCTCGCCTACGCCGTCTCTCCTTCGAATACCCTGGATCAGCTGGGGCTGGACCCCGGCATCTTCTCTTCCATCTTTTGGGTCGACCTGCCCTCACTCCTTGAGGATATATTTTCCTTTGCTTTCTAAATAAAACTGAGCTGAAGCATGGAGCTTTAACACTGATCTATCCGTTGCTTCAAAGTTTTGCTGCGGCAATACAGAACCAAGGAAATTACAAGCTCTCCTGACAAAATATTCCCTTGATATCTCCAATTTTCTTGAAGAGATTTTCAGTCTTTCCATTCTATTATTTTCTTCCATTTCTTTGTATTGTTCACTTAAGAAGACTTCCTTGTCTCTCCTTGCTCTTCTCAGGAACTCTGCATTCAGTTGGGCGTATCTTTCCCTTTCCTTCTTGTCTTCCACTTCTCTTCTTTTCTCAGCTATTTGTAAAGCCTCCTCAGACAACCACTTTGCCTTCTTGCATTTCTTTTATTTGGGAAGGTTTTGGTCACTGCCTAGTGCACAATGTTAAGAACCTCTTCCATAGTTCTTTAGGCAGAGTACCAGATCCAATCCCTTCAATCTTTTTGTCACCTCCTCTGTATCATCATAAGGGATTTGAATTATAATCATCTCAGTTATAGATGAATTCAAAGGGAGAAATTTTTCCTTCAAGATGCAAGCCTTGATATTTTGCAGAAACACATGAAAATATTTGTCAAATAGCTGGATGAGAGTAACATTTTATGGAATTTCAAAACTAAAACCTAGAGAATTTGGATAATAAATAAAATATTTATTAATATGGGCAACAGAAAACCTGAAAATGCTGTTCTTTGTGAACAGAATGCTAGTAGATTAAAGGCAAATAAAAAGACATACTAAAAAGGGAAACTTTTTTTGTTTGTTTCAAATCATATGCTACCTTTCAAAACTCAGTTCAAGTACTTTTTGTTGTTGTTGTTTTTAACAAAATGAGGCCAACAGAAAGTTTCCAGGGTGTTTGTTCTGACATGCAGTTTTTTTTTACCCTGCCACATTTGTAGCCATAGAGAAAGATACTGTCAGGCTGACTTATTGAAGGAGTTCTCCACAGTCAAGCAAAGTATAATTTTGATAAAAGACTAAATAATGAAGTGATAAATTGTTTATGGCACTTGAAAGGTAAAGAGTTACTTTTGCAAGAGTTATATGTATTGATTGGCTTTATGAAAAATCTTTGCCCTAGACAGCAGAGGAGCTGTGTGTCATACTTAATGATTAAAAGGAAAAAGAAACACTGAAAGATTTAATAATCGCTCAACTTGACAAGTAGTGTGCATTTCACACAAGAGAGTAGTGATACACATGTGCACTCACATGTTTATGTCAGATATTAGCCAAATCAATTATAACATCAAATTAGAGAGGGGAAGGGGAGCATGCAGAAAGAGTAGATTTGTCAGTAAGGTTCAGGGTTTACTTACTATTTTATAATTTATATATCAACTTTGTGAAAAACGATAACAGTGAAGTATTTTCAAAACTATATTTTCAGAAACTCTCAGGCTACAGGCAACGTTGTCCTCAGAACAGCCATTAGTGAAGGAAAGGATATCACGCATCCTCAATTAATGTGAAAAGCCATGCCGTGGAACTCCATCTTTGGCAGTACAGTGGCTAAGACTCTGTGCTTCCAATGCAGGGGGCCTAGGTTTGGTCCCTGGTCAGGAAACTAGATTCCATGTGCTGCGGCTAAGAGTTCATAGGCAGCAGTGAAGATCAAAGATCCCAAGTGCTCCAACTAAGAATGACCTGGCACAGCCAAATAAATAAATAATTTAAAAAAAAAAAAAAAAGAAAGGAAAAGCTATGCCTTTCTCATGCCCTTTTTCTTTAATTGGGTGCATATTCTTTGTATTTGTTAAAACTGGTATTCCCAATTACTAACAGTCCATGGGGTTGCTAAGAGTCAGACACGACTGAGCAACTTCACTTTCACTTTTCACTTTCATGCATTGGAGAAGGAAATGGCAATCCACTCCAGTGCTCTTGCCTGGAGAATCCCAGGGACGGGGGAGCCTGGTGGGCCGCCGTCTATGGGGTCGCACAGAGTCGGACACGACTGAAGCAACTTAGCAGCAGCAGCAGCAGTTCCTATAAGAATACTTCCGTGTTAGTCTGCTTCTACATGCACACACCTGTAGCTTTGGCCATATCATCAAATCTTTCAAAGTCGATTTATTTATTTATTTACTTTGTCAGTTAAATGGAGTGAGATATTTTATTAATTGATAATCACCTTGCACAGTGCCAAGACTGGGTGTTCAGTAACTATGCATGTCTTTTCCTTTCCTCATAGAAACTGATTGCTCTGTCTACCTAGTGATTCATGATGGGATAGTGCTATTTTGAAGGCATTAGGAAAATCATGGATTTCAGAACCTTCCACTTACTCATCAGTCATATGAGGATATTGAGAAAAGTGAGACAAAGCATCTAGATGAGCTGCTAGCATGTAATATCATAAATGCTAGTTTGATTTTCTTTCTTTTCTTAATTTAAAGGGACTGTTTTTGAGATAATAATTGACTACATTAGATTTAACAAATATAACAATCTAATCTTTCCATTATTGGATTGGTTTTACCTAAATGAGTAAATGCAATTTGTTGTTGCTTAGTTTCTAAGTCATGTGCGACTCCTCTGTGACCCCATAGACTATAGCCTGCCAGGCTCCACTGTACTAGAGTGGGTTGCCATTTCCTACTTCAGGGGATCTTCCCAACCCAGGGATTGAACCTGTGTCTCCTGAGATTCCTGCATTGGCAGGAGGATTCTTTATCACTGAGCCACCAGGGAAGCCCCAAAACAAAATTTACTTGTCAATAAATAACAACTTTATTTTGTCATCTCTAACTAACAAAATAATTTTTTAAAGTGCCTTAGAAAATCTTGGTTCTCTGAATTCCACTTTGTCTCTATTACATATTGAAAGATTACGGCCAGTGTCTTCCTATTTTAACTCCGTGAGTAAATTATTTCAGCCTATAAAGTATTCTCAAAATGCAATCAGGGTTTATCACCCATTTATAAAGCTTCACTTGTCCTGGTCCTGGTTTTCCTTTCTTAGAAAGGAAGATGATCAATGGAAAAATGGAGGGAGCCAGGAAGCGGATATTGACATCTGAACTGAAATCTGCTCTGATCTGAGAAATGAACTTCTGGGTGTTTTGTCTTCTTTGCTGCAAATGCTGTTTGCGAATTGCCAGTCAATGCACTGTGATGCACAAAAGCTAGTGCGAAATGGAAATTTCTCTTTTAGGAACCAGGAAATAAGTTCTGAATAAAAGAATACTCATTCAGTGAAAGGAGATGGTTAGTCTCTCTGGGCATCAGAGTTGACTGGATGCAGAGAAACTGGAAATTTATTCAGAAGTTTCTGGAACTCTAAACAACAACAAAAAATCACTGAATATCATCAAAATTCTCAAATTCTGTCCAATATGGAAACCAGATGAGTAGTTGCTTTGAACAGTTTTTGAAATTGAAGTCTGATGGTTTCTAGAGTGGTACTCCTGAGAGACCATATTTTATTCAGGCAGGTTTTATACATATTGTCATCCAAGTGTTAAAAGAAGAAACATCATTGTCACAGGAATAATTTGTCTCTGTATTCCTCATCAACTGCTGTCTCTTCCTTTCTGAGTGTGGGTGTGTCCTGACCATTGATGGCTAAATATCCTCTGTCTATTATCTCTTTTCTTCTTACAAAATACAAATCCTGTTCAAGTCTTCAACCTTCTGTATGTGCTCTATGACTCCCAGGAAAGGTGATCCCATCTCCAGCTCAAAAGTGATTACTAGTCCTGGACCAGTTGTGAGAATCCTACCTGCCTGTCCAATCATAGATTTCAGCTTTCAACCAGACAGATCATGTCACTCTCCTGAAGACTGATAGGAGATGAAAGTTGACATATGACCCAAATTGGCCCAAACATACTAAATAAATGTTGAGTAAATGTAACTTTATTTTTGGAATAAAAGTTTTTTTCTTTGTCCTTCTGGGTCATTCAAGTTGCTATTTTTGCTACCTTCAAACTTCATGGGCAGGATAATAGTACTTGAAAACGATCCCATCTTAAGAAAGATGGGATCCAGAAACGATCCCATCTTAAGAAAGCCAATTCATGGAGACAGGCAGAGCCAAGGAAACCACAGAGAAGCAGGAGGCCTATTTTAATTATTCTTGGAGACTCCTTTCTCAGAACTTCCTACTATTCTACATACTAAATATTGTTTAAGCTAATTAGAGAGGGAACTTCTATTACATGGTGTCCAAGGCATTGTATCTGAGAAAGGGAAAAGCTGATTCTATCTTAAGCTCCTGAGAAGGCCCTCCTGAGTTGAATTACATTTTTACAAATTACATTTTACAATTACATTTTTACAAATCCCAAACTCTGGATAGATTATGTTCGACCCATGATGGTCAAAGATCTTCAGATCCACAAACTCAAAATTTTGGGAAACTGAACTTTCTTTCAATTCCTCACTGGATAAGAATGAACCAAGATAATGAACCAGGCTCTGGTGTGTACAGTAAACCAATGATTCCACACCTTTTTTAATGCCATTTTAGTTCAGATTTTCTGTTCCTTGCAACTGAAAGCATCTTACATGAAAGTTAAGCCTCTAAAACATATTAGTTTTGGTATATGTCTCACTGAGTTTTAACTTTTTGTGTCTGTGATTGACAGTCAAATGACATCAGTCAGTTTTCAAAAAGGTCTGAAGGATTTGAAAGGGCCAGAAGCCCATTCTTTAAAAATAAATAAATAAATCATCAATCAGGAAATTAAACCAATGTGAATAAATGGATGACATATCTTTTCCCTTTCAAAACTTACAGCCAATGGAGAACCTCTCCTGAGTTCCTTGCTTTACTCCATTCCAGTAGAGACTGTAGCAGATTGGTTTCCGTGAGTCCCTGTGTTTTCCAAGCAGCCACAAGAAATTGAGAGAAAGTAAGAGATCATCTGATAATAATGGCTGTGCTGTGTCTTCACTTGTCTCAGGCCAAGCACAGTCCATATTCCACAGTAGAAAAATGGCAAAAGTTCATACCTGCAAAACTTTCATTTGTATAATAACATGCTTCATATTTTTAAAAAATAGTTAAGCACTGATATTAATGCTTGATTTTTCAAATAGTCCTGCTGGGAGATTATTTACATTTTTATTGTTCAGAAGTATTTCTGGAATTACGTTTTTTTGAAACTCTGCTATAACATTTGACATATTCTTTTGATAATTGTCCGTGATAACAGATTTTGTATTCAATGTAGAAAATGACATTCATCAACACCAATGACTGAGAGGGACAAATTAGGTGAGTGAATAAATTGGGCAATATAGTTTTTGATCCAAAAAAAATTAAGTGATGTTAATTAAAAGAAAAACCTATATGTTCAAAAAAATGTAAAATATTTCCCCTCCAATTTGAATGGATCAAATCTTCAGAAAAATTCTTAAAAGTTTAATAAATCAACAGAAATTCTTCTGGAAGAATACTAGACCTCTAGGAGAAATGCATTCGTATGTTTATAAAAAGGGCTTCTCAACCTGCCTGCCAATGCAGCAAACATATAAGAGAGGCAGGGTTGGTCCCTGGGTCAGGAAGATCCTCTGGAGGAGGGCACAGCGAACCACTCCAGTATCCTTGCCTGAAGAATTCCATGGACAGAAGAGCCCGGTAGGTTACAGTCCATGGGGTAAAGATTCGGATACGACTGGAGCCTCTTGGCATGAACACATGCATGGCTATGAAAGTTCTTTCCTCTTTAAGAATATTCATTAAAAATGAAAATATTCCTGAGTGGGAGTGTTGGAGAATAAACTAATGATCAAAAATAATTTGGTGAGGAAAGTGGGAACTGGAAGAGATAGTATTAAGTATATGATTGTTGAAAGGAAAGGAGAGATATCTACCTGAAAAAATTCTCTATCCACTCTGAAATCTGGCCTAGGTCTTACCTATAGGGCAGGAAGAGAATAGCTACTATGTGTGACCTCCACATAATGAAAATCTATTGCAGATAATGGGAACAGGTCCAACCATGGGTCATCATAAATGATTTAATTTACTATATCTCACTTTCATCAATTCAAATCACCCTCTACTCTTGTCCTCACATTCAGAAAGACTTTATGGCTTCCTTTTTGTTGGTGAAGACACTTTATGACCTTTATGATTTAACACACCACAGGGAGTTTAGGCTTCATTCTCAAGGATACTGCTCATTTTCTATGGCATAAAGGGAACAAAAAGTGACTTTTTTCTTTAAAAGATAAAGAATTTTAAGTACATTTGACACATCTCCCAGCATTTTATATCAAAGATTTGCCATGTCTGTTTCTGAAAGGGATTAGGATGACTTAGATATGAAAACATACCAGAAAGAGGCATTTAAGCCTAAAACAAACCAGATTCCATTTCAAATAAACAACATGAACTTTAGGTGAATAGATCTAAAGCATTTTTGGGCAGTGAAGTAATTGTCTCCAGGCTCTGAAGCATCTACCACAAATACAGAGAATACAATGGGCTGTATATCTTTCATTTTCTGACAATATAAAGTGGGGTCATTCATCTCTAGATACACATTTTTGCTTAGGCTGATGTATGTGCTCAGTCACTCAATCATGCAACTCCATGGATTGTAGCCTGCCAGGCTCCTCTGTTCTTGGGATTTCCCAGGCAAGAATACTGGAGTGGGTTTCCATTTCCTTCTCCAGGGGATCTTCTGCACCCAGGTATCAAATATGCATCTCTTGCTTAGACTGAAACCCCAGCTTAAATTTAGCCTGAAAATCCTTGTTTACAAAAGGAGGAACTTTCTTCTGGAAAATGTATAGTCAGGAGAATGTGGCTATCTAGGAGCAAGTAGATACTTTCCTTCATCAAGTAAAATCAACTGTGCCAGGAGTAACAGGACTTGGGCACTTGGAAAAAACAGAGTAACTATTACAATTTAAAATTAAAAGAAACAGAACTGAGTTTAAAATGAGTGAAAAGGGACTTCCCTGGTGGTATAGTAGAAAGGAGTCCATGTGCCAATGCAGGGACACAGTTTGATCCCTGGTCCAGAAAAATCTCACATGCCACAGAGCAACTAAGCCCATGCGCCACAACCATGGAGCCTGTGCTCTAGAGCTCACATGCCCATGCCCCAGCTACCGAGCCCACATGCCTGCAACTACTGAGGGCCACACGCCTGGAGCCCTGTGCTCCGCAACAAGGGGAGCCACCACAACGAGAAGTCCGTGCACCGCAAGAAAGAGTAGCCCCGCTCACCACAACTAGAGAAAGCCCACACAGAAATGAAGACCCAGGGCAACCAAAAACAAATAAATAAATAAAATAAAATAAAATTAGTGTAAAGATCTGAATAGGTATTTCTCCAAAGGAAATATAAAAGAAGCTCAACATTATCAGCCATCAGAGAAATGCAAACCAAAAGCCCCATGAAAGAACACTTCACACCCACTAGTATGGTTAAAAATTAAAATAAACAGATAAAACAAGTGTTGGGCAGGATGTGGAGAAATCAGAAGTCTCATATATGACCAATAGAAAGGTAGATACATAGTACAGTACAAGAAAACAATCTGGCAGTTTCTCTAATAGTTAGTTACATTTATTATGCTACCCAGTAATTCCAATGCTAGATATTGACCCAAGAGAAATGAAAACATATGTTCAAAGAAAAACTTACAAACAAATGTCCATAGCAGCATTATTTATAACAACCTAAGGTGGAAAAAACCCAAATATCCATCTACTGATGAATGGGTAGAAAAAATATGATATATTCATACAATGAAATACTATTCAACAATGAAATAACTGAAGTGGGACAACATGGATGAATCTTCTGTTAAGCAAAGAAAGAAAAATCACAAAGGATCATATATTATATGATTCAATTAATAAGAAATTTCCAGAATAGACAAAGACAGAAAGTACTGATGGTTGCCTAGGGGTCAGCGAATTATTTGTAGTATGTGAATTATATCTTAATAAAGCTGTTAAACTAAAACATAGACAAAGGCTTCAGGGTATATGGCTCACAATGCTATAAACAAAATAACCTTAGAATTTTTAAAACCAATTTTCCCTTCCTACTCATAACTTTCTTAATTTCCTGCACTGCAGTAGGATTTTATATTTGATTCTTTAGCAGTGAAGTTGATAAAAAGATAAATTTTTTGAACAAGTGGATAAGCATAAGGTATAAGTGATTTTCACAATGTCCTGCATGATCAGTAACAGATGTGCACAAAGAATCCTAGTTTTCTGATTTTCAGCCTAAATTTGGTCTCTTAGCAACATAACCCTTCAAGTTTCTGGTTCCAAATACTCAAGTCCAGAAAATAGAATTGTTTTAAAAAGCAAGGAAATATAGTCACATGGATGTCTATTAGAATAAAAATGTATGTAATTTGACTCCAGACCTTTAGAAAATACAGTACAAATAGGTCAGAACTCATTCAAGCCAAAGTTAAATAGAATCATTTCTTACCTCAAATTGTGATTTTTGTTGTTGTTCTTCCTTGCAAGAGTGATTTCTCAGGGAAAAGACACAATCTGTTGATTGACAATCAGTGTTTTTCCCCCTGACCTCTCATTCACTGATTTTAAAATTATATTTAGAGCTCAATATATGGTTGGGATGAAGAAATACTTGTGGAAAATAGGAGGACAGGAAGAACAGAATGCTCCAAAACAAACTAGGAGGAGCTGAAGGTTGAAGAGAGCTTTTGGGGGCAACTCAAACCCTCATTTCAATCAGCTCTGTCCTTTTTAATAGCTCAAATGAAGTCTTTAAAGTCATCTCTGTTCTGCAGAGAAAATACAGAGCTCTCTAGCTGAAATGGACAAAGAAAGGCAGATACAGTCCTAAAAATTTTGTTTGGTCTTCTAAACCTTTTTTAAAAATTTTATTTGTTTATTTATTGGTGTGCATATAACATCAATATCTCAGCTTTCCTGGTGGCTCAGAGGATAAAGCATCTGCCTGCAATGCAGGAGACCCAGGTTCGACCCCTGGGTAGGAAAGATGCCCTGGAGAAGGAAATGGCAACCCACTCCAGTACTCTTGCCTGGAGAATCCCATGGACGGAGGAGCCTGATAGGCTACAGTCCACAGAGTTGCAAAGAGTCAGACATGACTGAGCGAATTCACTTTCACTGATATCTACTTTCTATCCATTTACACATAGTTTTTCTTTTTAAAAAAAAAATTCGTCTAATTTTAATTGAAGGATAATTGCTTTACAGTATTGTGTTGATCTCTGCTGTATATCAACATGCATCAGCCAAATGTATACATATGTCCCCTCCCTCCCATCTTCCACCCCATCCCATCCCTCACAGAGCACTGGTTTTGAGCTCCCTGTATCATCCCCCAAATCCCCACTGGCTATCTATTTTGCATATGGTAATGCACATGTTTCCAAGCTCCTCTCTCCATTCAGCTCACCCGGGCTTAACTCACTGTGTCCACAAGTCTGTTCCCTATGTCTGCATCTCCATTGCCGCCCTGAAAATACCTCCAAACCTTTAACTTCTCATTTTTTTGTATTCCTGTTAACATTTCTATTATCTTCCTGTTAGGGCTCAGAGCCATATTTCAGACATTTGGTCTCTGGTACCTAGATGAGTTCCTTCTTATAGAGTAGAGACTCAAAAATGTGGCTGAAGGTATTGGTCTTTGTTTCAGTGGATAGTGGGGTTTTATTCCCCTTCTTTTATACTGTCAGCACCTAAAAATCCCAACTGTTTTGACCTACCTTTGTCTTCTTCCTGTCTCTTCACAAAATGAATTATAGTTCTAGGAATGAGCCCATGTCTAGTTTGGGACCATGCTTTGGTTTTTCTGAAAATCAACTTGAAAAGGGTAGAGGTTGCTTTGCAGCTGACAGGATGGAACAGAAAGGTCAGCAGGAAACAGAAAGGTCAATCACTAAGACTTCAGAAGAAAACACCAAGCTTTTCTAAAATCAAAAACAAACTGCATTTGTTTATATGCTGTCTCAGTTGGCTGTATCTTTGTTGTACACTCAATTCACAATTTGGCTGATTAACCACGTAAAGGTAAGTATTGCTGGCCTCTGGTGACTGGAATTAAAAGGAAGCCAGGCATGGCCTCTTCACAACCCCACGTATACCATGCAGAAAGGAGCTAAACTTTGGCTAAACATAAAAGTATATTAGCAAGTAGGCAAGGAGAAAAAAGAAAAAACAGGGGTCAGTGATTGAGTCAGAGAGTGCACAAGGCAAAGCTGTTCACAGCAGCAATCTTTGGACAATGTGACTATCTGTGGCAGACGATTTGGTCATGTACCTCCATTATTGATTCTCCCTTCTTAAAATTTGATTCTTATCTTTCTTGTTGTTTTCCTAGTGTCTGCTTTTTGAGGATTCACAATTTTACTTCAGTTTTGGGAAGTGGAGTATAAATAAATTTAACAGGAGGCATTGTGTGAGGTGCCATGCTGTGACAAACTGCTCCTTTAAAAATAACATTGTGCCCACTTAAGCCTCACCCAGTGCCCTGATAAATTCTTGAGCGATTTCACTCACTCACAAAGATACCTAAAATATCTTTCCCTTTTTAGACTGCCAAAGCATGTCATTCTCTCCTTCACAACCTTGTTTTCAGTTTATATCCCTCATCCTTCCTGTTTTAAAAAGATTTTAAAAATTTTAAATTTTAAAAAGATCAAAATCAACAACTCTTGTGTTACATTTGATTAATCTTCTTTTACTCTTCTATATGTAACTCACCTTCCAGCTTTCTCTTCAATGCATATCAAATAACAACATCGTCTCTCATTAGCTCTGATACTTACACACAACACCGAGACTACTACCATTATTCCTTGCCTGGATTACCACAATAGTTTCATAATAAGGTTCTCTGCTTCCACCTTTTCCTTCTACAGTCTATTCACACAGCAGCTAGCATGATCCTTTTTAACATAAGTCATACGATACTACTTTCTGCTAAAACTCTGGTAAATGTCTCCATAAAATCAAAGTAAAAGCTTAAGTCCTTAATATGACTTACAAGTCTCTACATAACCCAACTCTGTTATCTCTCTGACCTCCTTGTCTACAATTCCCCCATTATTTTACTCTGAAACACTTACACGGAGGAAGTCAGTATGCTCTTACTCTAAAGCTTTCTCTCTAGCCATAACTCTCTCTGGTAAATTATTCTCCAGATTGCTTGACTAGCAATTTCATAACCTTCAGATCTACTCAGTTAACCACTTTCTGAACATCCCATTTAATACTGCAATCTGCATTTTATACTCCAACTCACCTGGTTCAGTCACCATTACTCTACTTCCTTTTTTAACCAATCGAAATTCCCTCCCTCTAACATACACTAAATTATTTATTGTAGCCTGTCTTTATGCACTAAAATTAAGCTCCATAAATACATGAACTTTTGTTTTGTTCATTGATGATTCCCTTGTCCATTAAACAGTGCCTAGTACATGAAAAATAAATCGATGAGTCTATATATGTTAAGATACTCAGTCACTTAAATGGAGACTTGAGTTGTACTAGTTTAGTCAGTTTTGTAATAATTTGTGTTCTTCATGGAACTACATGGATAGCAGCATGTTGGGTGTTGACACGTATATTTATCATCCTCATTACCTCAACTTAAATAGAATGTCTAATAAAGATTCACTTATGGACCAATGGGTTTTTAAAGAAAAATACCTAACTCATGACAATTGTTTATCATTTGCTTCACCAAATCCTCATGCAGAACAAGAGAGAGAGATGATTAAGCTCCATGATTCATCAATTTTTTCATTATCTGCTAATAGATTCTTTTCACTGTTTCTATTCTGCAAGTCATTTTCCTTTTTATAGTTTCTCCGTCTCTCTCTTCTTTTTCCTATAATAAAGCTTCAATAAAAATGATAAAAAAAATTGGAAAAAATGAAGATAGTTATAAATTTTTTTCTTATGATGAGACCGTTTACGATCTATTCTCTTAGTAACTTTGAAATATACAATACAGTATTATTACAGTCACCATGCTGCATGTTACATCCCCATGATCTATTTACTTTATAACTGGAAGTTTGTAACTTGGTTTGGGAGATGTTGAGTTCAAGACATGTATCAAATGTCTGAGTGGAGATGTTAAATAACCAATTCCTTCCAAGAATCTAAAGGTCAGGAAGAAAATTTATGTGAATATGAAAAAGAAGATATCCTGGCCTACTTCCTTGTTTTATCCATGGCATAGAGGAAAGGAGATGAGAGGAAGCTCGCAAAGGAAACTGAGAAAGAGTAGACAGGGGCATGGGGGAAGAAGAGGGATGAGAACCAGCTGGGGGTGTTATCAGGAAAGCCAAATGAAGGAAGTATTTCAGGACCATGTCAAACATAACCAACATAACCATATGTTATGTTGGAATTGCCTAAATTATATGAAGCTACCATGGGCCCTATTAAAACCCATTACCATTGGAAAAGTTAAAAACACTGTTAAATATACACTTGCTTGCCAATTTTTAGCACTTCTTGTACTTCTTGGATTTTTAAAAACGTTTCGTTTAGGTACTTTACTGATAGAAGCTGAGGAGATACAAGCATAATGATGCATGGTCCCTACTGAGATCTGCAGTCTGATGAGCACCTCATGGTTTTCTTCCATCCTTTGATTTTTCTCCATCTTACCACTTTGTAATTTGTGTGAGAACAGAGTGAGGCAGAAGGACAGAAAACAGCACTCCTGGCAGGGCTACCATGCTGTAAGTGCCCTAGTCCTACCCAGAGAACAATCTGCCCAGAGAACATTCCGTGACTTTTTATTGACCAGTTCAGTCAAGAAAATTCCAATAGAGCTGGATAATACAGTAAAGTTCTAGGGATGAAATGTCAGATACTTCCAGCATTCTAGTTTTGAAAAAGGCAAATATTCATTATAGTTGAAAATCAAATTTGTAGCACAAGGATTAGAAAGAGACTAAAATACTAAATTCTAATTTTGCAAAGAGTTATTTTTCAAAACAAATGGGATTCAATATTAGGTGATTTTTTTTTCAGATTTTTAATTAGACCTTAATTTGGTCATGACATTTTGATAGATTTAGACAACTTTCAGCCTTCCCACAGAGATTCATCATTTTCCTCTTCTGACAATGAGTTCTTCCCACACAGAGAATCTCAGCTTAAAGAGCCTCAGTTGAACAAATATAATTAATAACACACAGCCTTCAACTTCATGTTTAAATGCATTTAAAAGAATTATTAATGACTTTGAAATAATGAAAGAAGTGGAAAGAAATTACTTTTCATTATGAAGAAGAGAATCAAAATATTTCAGGCAAGTCTTTGGGAAAAGTGAAACAAGGAGAAAGGTGTGGGGGAGGAAAGAGAAGGGCAAAGAGGAAAAAGAGACATATTCAGAGCTTTTAATGACTTTATAGGATCTCTGTGCAGGATACCCCCATTTTCATGCTACTCCTCTTTTTCAACAACAGAAATAAAGGAATTTCTGATACCCTGCACATTTCACAAAGAGCCATTTCCCTAGCCATCAGGTTTTAAGCTACTCCTAAGTTATAGGGATAGTGATATGTGCAGTCTCAAAAGTGATAAATGAAATGCATAAAAGGCAGATTTGGTAGATATTAATAGATCAATTGTAAAATTTAAAAACAAGTCAAAGCAACAACAAAGGCACACATGTATTATTAATTTGTTATTTATCTTAAGTAGGTATAAATATTGAGTGAAATTATAACATAGAGAACATTATTTTGTTTTTTATTCTTTATTTTTATTGAAGCATAGTTGATTTATAATATTGTGTTGATATGCTTGTATGTAGGACTTCCCTGTAGCTCAAATGGTAAAGAACCTACCCTCAATGCAGGAGACCAGGGTTCAATCCCTGGGTGGGGAAGAGCCTCTGGAAAAAGAAACGGCAATCTGCTCCAGTATTCTTGCCTGTAGAATCCCATGGACAGAGAAGCCTGGCAGCCTACAGTCCATGGGGTCACAAAGAGTTGGACATGTCTAAGTGACTAACACACAAACACATGCTTGTATGTATTACTAACCAGGAAAATAAATCATAACAAGATATCATTACTTATATAAAAAATAGGATAAAATGTTAAGTCTTGTTTTAACAAATGTTTGTGAAAATAAGAACCAATAGTTCCCTGACACAAGGATAGATGGAGTGTAAATTATTAGAACCACTTTGTAGACAGTTGAGCATTAGTAATATTAACAAAACTCCACCTATCTCTTCTTCTGCTACTAATATATGTGTCCCATGTACAGAATAGTTTATTATACTCACAACCTGGAAATATTCCTAGAATGAAGAATTCCTCTTGCTACACAGTGACTTTCTGATATTTTCAACTGTCTCATAAGTAAGTTACATTTAAAGAATATTTTCTCAGTACTCACCACCGTTCTTAGACTGATTCAGAAAAGGCAAGAAAGATGTGGGAGAGTTGCTGACCACTTTTTAGAAAGTTGGCATCATGTCTGAGAGAGCCACATGAAGAGTTGGACAACAGGATGCCTTTAGACTCATAAGAGACTGTCAGGACTTATAGGACTGATGCTAAAGCCGAAACTCCAATCCTTTGGCCACCTAATATGAAGAGCTGACTCATTTGAAAAGACCCTGATGCTGGGAAAGATTGAGGGCAGGAGGAGAAGGGGACAACAGAGGATGAGATGGTTGGATGGCATCACCAACTCAATGGACTTAATGAGTTTGGGTAAACTCCAGGAGTTGGTGATGGACAGGGAGGCCTGGCGTGCTGTGGTTCATGGGGTCGCAAAGAGTTGGACATGACTGAGCGACTAAACTGAACTGAGGAGACTGTCATGCTGTCATGCTCTAACAGGAGACTGTTAAAGCTATTCTACAAACAGAGTGAGGAAGAAGTTCACATCAGGGATGGTATAGACTAGGGACAGAAAGAATCATAGTCTTTGATGACTGTATTAGTCCATTTCTATGAATAAACTCCTGTGTGTGTGTGTGTTAGTTGACTCAGTCGTGCCTGACTCTTTGACCTCATGAACTATAGTCTGCCAGGCTCCTCTGATCACAGAATTCTCCAGGCAAGAATACTAGAGTGGGTTGCCATTCCTTTCTTCAGGGGATCTTCCTGACCCAGGGATCAAAACTGGGTCTCCTGCATTGCAGGCAGATTCTTTACTGTATGAGTCACCAGGGAAGTCCAAGTTTACCCTACTGCTTGATGTATTGATTTCTTCAGCCATATTGGATCAAGGTTTCTGTTACTTTGGATGAAACTATCCAAACTGCTACAGGAAGCAAGTGTATCAATGCCAGTATTGTTCATATGCATAACTTTCTTCTCCTTTTGTTACAATACATCTAACTACAATATCAAGATAAACTCTTCAGGTAAGATCCGTCCACAGCCCATACAATAATATAATGTATTTAAAAGTATCATAACATAGTTCTGAAACTCCAATACTTTGGCCACATCAAGCGAAGAGTTGACTCATTGGAAAATACCCTGATGCTGTAAGGGATTGGGGGCAGGAGGAGAAGGGGACGACAGAGGATGAGATGGCTGGATGGCATCACTGACTCGATGCACGTGAGTTTGGGTGAACTCCAGGAGTTGGTGATGGACAGGGAGGCTGCGAGTCATGGGGTCGCAAAGAGTCAGACACGACTGAGTGACTGAACTGAACTGAACTGAATATAGTCCTCTAACTATTTGTAATCCTAACAGGAAATTATAGAAATCTTCCTATTGTTATTCTTGAAGACATAAATTGCAGGACTTCCTAGCAATGCCCTCCTATGTATGTGACCATGCTAGGCTAAAATATATCTTGCTTATTTTTCTGAAAAGGAAATTTTAACACTTCAAAAAAAATTTTTTTTTAATTTTATATAAATAATCCAGGTTTTACTAGAGAAAAATCACAAATTATATACAACTAAAAAACTATCCAAATATAGTCAGTCTTTACATTTTGTTTTTATATGCTTTCTGAATTTTTAAGAAACTATGAACACAGACTTTTACAAAAACTGGGCTAATTAATGCACGTTGATCTGAAATATCCTTTTAAATTCCCCATTGTACTAGAAAAACTGTTCCAACCACATAATTCATCTATCTGATTTATCTGGAACTATGTGGAAAATGTCTTTGGATAATTTTAATGAGTACTCATTGTAGAAGGAGTAAATCACTGACCCAGAATCATGGTCAAGTTCTTTTCAGTTATAGTAGCCACCTCAAAAGTCAGTGCTGAAGAAGTCTTGAATTAGAACAACAGGAGACAATTGATTTGACAATCTTTAAAGAAAATAATTCTGGAAATACCATCCATTACTCAAACCAGAAAGTCATGAGCATATTCTGAAAACATGCATTATGTTTATGTTTTTCTCTTTAATTTTGTCAGTTCTTGGCTGAGAGATACAGAAAGGTCTTCCTTTTTCTTATGCATGTTATAGGATATTAGTTTTGCCTTTATCCTTTTCTTTCCTGTGTAGTAGTGTAAACCTACTTAATGAGCTCTGCCATTAAGTGCTGCCAGAAAGTACCAGTAATTTCACTGTCTTGACATCAGAGCTATAAAAATTAATCTATTTGGATAGTTACTATGGAAACAAGCAGATGCTGCCTTTATCTACCAAAGACCATAAACGCTGTTCTCACTCATATCCTATGAAAAGCCCTAGAGGTTAGTGGGCTAGAAGAAAGCTATTAAACCTCAGGGAATGGAAAATATCTGTACATATTTTATTGGAGTGGTTTGGACTCAGTGTAGTTTGCTGGCATGGAAAGCACCTGCCTTGGCATGCATTAAACACAGAATTAACTGTGTTTTAAATTCTTTAAATTTGAGATAAAGAATTCTCTCAAATTCTTTCTCATTGCAAAGATCATCCTGGTTCTCAGTTTATGGCCCTCTAATGTCATCAGTCTGCAAGGTCTCCTTATTTTACTTATTCTTTTTTATTTTAGTTTCTCAATCCCATCCAACTCTACCCACCTACCTTAGGTAGGTAGGCATAAGACATCTGTTTTAGGATATAGTTTTAATGTGACCTAATGCCACCACACCACTCTGCGGGTGGGCTGCAGAGTTTACAAGTTCACCCAAAAATGAATCTCTTTCAGTATCCAACATCCAAATTTGATTTTTGATTATAAGTATGTTTCTGATTATATTTTGATTATAAGTATGTTTGATTATATATGTGCTTGATTAGTAATCTTTTAATTATTGCCATAGCCTGCATCTGAAAATAGACAGCCTTCTGTGACTTCTCTTTTCATTTGTTCTGATTTTGCACTACTCATCCCACAGATACCCTGTGTCCTTCTGTTACCCCAGGGACCTCCGAGTAGTGAACTTTTAAAGCTTTCTCCTCTTTGAGCATCACTGCCATGATCTAGCAGAGAAGGCAATGGCAATCCACTCCAGTACTCTTGCCTGGCAAATCCCATGGACAGAGGAGCCTGGTAGGCTGCAGTCCATGGGGTTGCTAGGAGTTGGATACGACTGAACGACTTCTCTTTCACTTTTCACTTTCATGCATTGGAGAAGGCAATGGCAACCCACTCCAGTGTTCTTGTCTGGAGAATCCCAGGGATGGGGGAGCTGTCTCTGGGGCTGCACAGAGTCGGACACGACTAAAGCAACTTAGCAGCAGCAGCCATGATCTAGATTTTCTCTGCCTCTTCTCTTCCAGAAGAAATGTGACGCTTTTCATAGTCTTATTTCCCTTAAAGAGAAATGGCAAAATAATGTAATGGATTAGTCCATGAAAATGAAAAGTGTTAGTCTCTTAGGTGTGTCTGACTCATGGCAACCACATTGACTGTAGCCCGCCTGGCTCCTCTGTCCATGGAATTCTCCAGGCAATAATACTGGAGTGGATAGCGTTCCCTTCTCCAGGGGATCTTCCTGGGATTGAACCCAGATCTCCTGCATTGCAGGTAGATTCTTTACTGTCTGAGCTACCAGGGAAGCTCTGAATTAGTCCACGCTGGCATCTTAAAGAACTTCAGTTTCTCTGATTACCCTTTCAATTGCTTGCAGGAGATGAACACTATCATCTCAGATTGTTTGCTAGTCAATACAAACCAGCTACCTATAGATTCATAGGCAGCTTTCGGTTTTTTTGTTTATTTTTCTTTCTTCTTTTCTTTTTCTTGGTTCTTCAATTATTTTTGATGAGTATTTATTCTCTAGAACATTTAATTTGTCAATCCTCCTTTTTTTTTTTTTTGCCTTCTCTACTTTGTCTCTAACCAGGAAGCATTAAGCATTGTATCTCAACCGGCCCATAGATCACTTTTGTCCATTTTCAACCAACACCAACAATTTGTAATAAATCCCCAAAGCTGATAACTTACACATTTCATGTATTTGGTATGTATTCCTGTGTTTTAGAGGACCATGCATTATCTTTCTCATCACTTAAACTCAGCATGTGCTGGTGTGTTGGTGGTATAATGGTGAGCGTAGAAGCCTTCCAACATGTGCTGGTTATTTTCTCAGTTTTACTTTTTATCTAATACATTGCTAAATCCGCATTCCTCTTTCTTACTCTATCTCTCAAATATCTCCCTTCCTCTTCAAATCATTGAAGTCCTGATAACCTGGATTTCTTGGCTAGGATGATTTCTATATCCTTCTCTCCAGTCTTTTCTCCAACAGTTTCTTATTTTTTTCTTTTTTGAAATAAGAGATGTGAGTGAGAAGAAAACATATTGAATTGAAAATAAGAAATGGATTCAGCATCCCATTTTACATTATCTGGTTGACAAGTCTAAAGAACACTACTTGACGTGGTTTATTTATCCCTACATATGAAAACTGCATGCAGAAAAAGAAAGTCTGTAAGAATTACACTTCTACAATAAGTTTCTGTTGGGAACATACCCTCCATTTTTCTGATCACATCACTATCTTCTAATCCTATAGAAGCTCAAGAAAAGCACAGAACCACTGGCAGGGGTCCAGTTTGGATGTTTGCAGTTGCATATTCACCCCATCTCTTTCTCCTTGGCCACTGAAGTGAGGCTCCTACCTCCCCACAGAGACTGGGAAAGAGGGGTGCTGTCATATTTCAAAGAGAAGGCTTCTAGGTCTTTGAGAAAGGAAGTCCTGTGTTGTAAAACTGGCAAGAAGTTTTTTAAAAAGATTAATATTTCAAAAGGCTTTCCAGGTGGCACAGTGGTAAAGAATCCACCTGCCAATGCAGGAGATGCAAGAGACACGGGTTTGATCCCTGAGTCCAGCAGATCTCATGGAGGAAGGAGTAGTAAACCACTCCCTCCAAGTATTCTTGCCTGGAGACTCCCATGGACAGAGAGGAGCCTGGTGGGCTACAGTCTATGGGGTCGCAGAGTTGGACATGACTGAGCACGCACACACACACACACGTGCATATCTCAAAAGGGCAAAGAAATAACATGTTACCTAGAGTAAATGCTCTTAGGAAAGGAAGTTCAGACAGGAAGAAATCTAAAGTTTGGGTAAGCTGAAGGGAATTTTTAAGGCAGCCCTGGTCAGTTCATTTCATTCGTGGCAGCATTCATGAATAAATATCCATGCAGTTAAAGGCACTGGATGTTCCCAATGGACATTACCTTAGCTTTAATTGTAATATTCTCCCAATTCATTCCCCAGGCATTCCCTAGAATGAGCTCATTTTCCTCCTGAATCATAACTACGTGGGTACCTCCTGGACTAGTCCAGACACCAGGAGGATACTCACTGCATTAAAATTCAATTCAATCCAATCAAAGGAAAACAGTATTAACTGCACTGCAAAAAAAACATGTCAAGTCCTGCTCAGCATTATTCTAAATAGAAATTTTTCTACTCTCTCCTTTAATGAATTTCTAAATACCCCCAGAGGCTCTTCTCCAAACAGAAGTTGACTTTGTGCATGATGTGTTTGTTAGTTGCTCAGTAATGTCTGACTCTTTGTGACCCTATGGACTGTAGCCCACCAGGCTCCTCTGTCCATGGAATTCTCCAGGCAAGAATATTGGAGTGGATTGCCATTTCCTTCTCCAGGGGATCTTCCTGACCCAAGAATCTAATATGAGTCTCCTGCATTTCAGGAAGGCTCTTTACCATCTGAGCCATCAGGGAAGTTCCACTGCATGATACCAATACCTAAAAACTAGTTTAAAATGGAACAAAGGGACACATGGTGTGAAAGGCTCACAGTTGTAAAAGTATAGAGCAAAACAGTAAAATTTTGAACATAGTAACTTGTTGTACCAGGCTTTAAATATATGCATTGGTCACCGCCTGTCTACTCATTCATTGAGACAGACCTTTCTGCCGACATCACAGCTGACAGTGTCTGCTGGGACACTGACTTGGTTGGCATATATCTGGTCCCACATCTACATATGCTGTTTGCACAACCACCCACATCTTGGCAGCCCAGTTTTCTGAAAAGGTACAGCTGCCTGATGAGATGACTCAGGAGTATACCAACTGAAAACAGCCTGACTTCAGCTGGCAGGTTGCTCTGTGTTCAAGGGCAAAGCCAAGAAAGCAAAGGACTCAAAAAATGTTTGTTAAAAAAAAGTGGTACCTCGGGTTTCCCTGGTGGCTCAGTGACATGCCCCACATGTCGTGGGGCAACTGAGCCCATGTACAACAACTGTTGAGCCTGTGCTCTAGAGCTGGGAAACCGCAACTAATGAGCCCAACTACTGAAGCTCGAGCGTTCTAGAACCTGTGCTCTGCAACAAGAGAAGCCACCACAGTGAGAAGTCTGAGCACCAGAACAAAGAGTAGCCCCCGCTCACTGCAACTAGAGAAAAGCCTGCACAGCAATGAAGATCCAGCACAGCCAAAACTAACTAAATAAATATTTTTTAAAAAGTGGTGCCTCAAAACTCACTATTCCCCAAACATATGACATAGTCTTCTGACATCATGTCTTTCCAAATTCACACTTGTTTAACCAGTAATACTGTGAATTTCTCTTGCTGTTCTGCTATTTTTCCATCTGGCAAATCTCAACAGTCAATTTCACTCAAGAATCATCACTCCTATAAAACCTCTTTGATGTCTCATGAGGCTGAATCAATCTTCACTTCCATATTCCCAGAGCACTTTATATATGCATCTCTCCTGGCACTTACCTCATTTACTTCAATGCTCTGATTGGTGAAAGATGAATAGGGCATATTTCCAGCTCTGAAAGAACCCACAGTCTAGCAGAAGAGACAGAAAACCAATTACCTTCATCAGTCTAAACCCTGATAAATCTGCCTGATCATTGTCCCAGGTATTCCCTGGTTGGGTTTCTTAAACAGTCTTTGCCTTCCAGCTTTTTTTTTTTTTTTAACTTTACAATATTGTATTGGTTTTGCCATATATCAAAATGAATCTGCCACAGGTTTTTAAATTCCTCCAAACTGGGGTAAACTATTTCTGAATTGTTGTAGTTATTTATGAAATAATTTTATTTTTCAAAATAGAATTTTAATCCAAGAGCAAATTATAAAATTTTTTCTAAGCATAATACAAACAAAAAGTTAGCTTTTTTGTCATTAAAATGAGGTAGAGCAACTAAATTTTGTTGACAAAGCCCTCTCACACTCAAGACTCACCTGTGATTCACTCGTGACTTACCTACATAAAAGGTGGAGTTTGTAACAAATAATTTCCACACTTTCAGCCTAAAACTACAATTATTGTCCCAAGAATTTATAGGCATATCTCTTTTAGGGCATAAAAGGGACTTATTTCCCTAACTTTTGGTAGTATTGATGGCTAACAGCTCACAGTTGAGTCTCTGTTCCTGGAAATTATTCTCAGCTGAAGAGTGTCCCCCAGACCAAGCCCAAGGAAAGCTAGCTTCCAGGGGGAATCTAGTGTTCGGTAATGGATTGATGTGAGGATACAAAGACCAAACTCCTTGCCGGCTTAAGACAATTCTGCAAGGCCATCCCAGCTCTAGAGCTCCTGGTGGGTGGCTGAGGCCCTGGTTACAACTGCATCACGGTTCAGTCTCTGCCCAAGTCTGCTTCCTTTACTCTCCATGGGAATGTTGATCTCAAGAGCATTCACCCCCCAATAAATTTCCTGCAGTCAAATCCCCATCCTCATGTCAATTTCCAGGGAAGCTGGCTAGCAACACGGAACACCCTGGGAAAAATATGTAATATGATCACCAGAATGGCTCAGGGCTGAGGTTCTTCCCCTGGCAAGTGTGTTCAGCAGCACTCTGACTGCAACTTGGGTCTCTGACAGATGAAGGGAAATCAGAGGGACCTGAAGCTGTCTCTTAAGGCTGATCGGACTCTTTGCCCAAGAAGCCTATTACTTAACCCGTGCTATGTAACAGGATAGAATAAACCCTGAACCCAGGCAAGAAGAGGGAGAAACGACAGTACCCAAACTAGAACAATAATAACAAACTGCCTAACGGGGCAGAGCAGTAAACCTGCCTTCTCTGAAATGTAATCTAAATATATTTTCCATACCTTTTTCTTACATTGAGATACGCATTTGAAATTGCACCATCTTTGTCACAGAGAGATCATAGATTCTTAGCTAACAATTGTATCTAAATTAATATATGTGGAATTTTGTAAAACTGGGGATTTTCTGTCACATATGCTTGTATACTTTGGTATTTAAAATATTTCATGCTCGACTCTGACTTTTATGAATTTAACAACTGATTTCAAGCCCTGATCTTGTTTCTCTACCACTCAGAACTATTTGGATCATCCATCACAAGCCTTGTTTGTTTATCTATATGAAATAACTTTAAAAAATTTATTCAAATTGCATTAGAATGTAAATATGCTTTAAAAAGTAATATATGGTGCTGCTGCTGCTAAGTCACTTCAGTCGTGTCCGACTCTGTGCGACCCCATAGACGGCAGCCCACCAGGCTCCCCCGTCCCTGGGATTCTCCAGGCAAGAACACTGGAGTGGGTTGCCATTTCCTTATACCTATATAAATGACTTTTTCACTATTAATTACCCTTCACTTCAGGTAGGATTCTTCAGTATAGGCAGTAATGGACTATTTTTAAAGGATAGAATTATAGACAGATATAGTTATAATTCATTAATTCTAATAATTATTGTCATTGTTGGAGGAATACAGTAGAGTCCAGATTCTGGGTTGGAATACAGCTATGTCTGTATCTTCATCTACCAAATCCAGTGGAAGCAGATACCACTGAATCTTGTTCTTGGAGAATAGAGACAGGTGGTTTTGACTGGTCATAAAATTATGCAAGAGAGCTGGTTAATTTATTTCCTTTCTTCTGCCCTAGAGTTATAAGGGAAACTAACCTTAATGGGTTAAAAAAAATTACCAAAACTTTATTATACACTCTTCCTTAAAAAAAAGCTACCAATTATTCTGGATACTATTCTCCTAACCTAGTTTGAAAAATACAAATATGCTTAAAAATACCAATATGATTTGTAACCCTTCACTTGTTGTTTAACCTGGAAGAAAATTAGGAGACCATAAATAAAAAAATGTTTTTAATGAGAGAACACCATCCAGGTGTCAAGAGGTTTGAACTGTATTCCTAGGTCTTACCTGGATAAATGACTCCAGAAAATTTCTTATCTTCTCTGAATATCTAGGCCTTACTTAAAAAATAAAAATAAATTAAAAAATAAATATTTTGAACATTGGGGTACACGCAGCACTGTTTATAATAGCCAGGACATGGAAGCAACCTAGATGTCCATCAGCAGATGAATGGATAAGAAAGCTGTGGTACATATACACAATGGAGTATTCCTCAGCCATTAAAAAGAATACATTTGAATCAGTTCTAATGAGGTGGATGAAACTGGAGCCGATTATACAGAGTGAAGTAAGCCAGAAAAAAAAAACACCAATACAGTATACTAACTCATATATATGGAATTTAGAAAGACGGTAATGATAACCCTGTATGCAAGAGAGCAAAAGAGACACTGATGTATAGAACAGTCTTTTTGACTCTGTGGGAGAGGGAGAGGGTGGGATGATTTGGAAGAAGGGCATTGAAACATGTATAATATATGTGAAACGAATCGCCAGTCCAGGTTTGATGCAGGATACAGGATGCTTGGGGCTGGTGCACTGGGATGACCCAGAGGGCTGGTACAGGGAGGGAGGTGGGAGAGGGGTTTAGGATGGGGAACACGTGTATACCTGTGGCGGATTCATGTTGATATATGGCAAAACCAATACAATATTGTGAAGTAAAAAAAATAATAACAATAAATGATAAATGGTTAAAAAAATAATAAATTAAAAAAAGAAAAAAATATAAATATTTTGGGTTCTTTTTGGTTTGAAAAGCTTATGAATATTATCCAATATATTATTCAATATAACTACAAGAGGCTGCTCTATATACATGCTGCTAAGTCGCTTCAGTCGTGTCTGACTCTGTGTGACCCCATAGACGGCAGCCCACCAGGCTCCCCCGTCCCTGGGATTCTCCAGGCAAGAACATTGGAGTGGGTTGCCATTTCCCTCTCCAATACAGGAAAGTGAAAAGTGAAAGTGAAGTCGCTCAGTCATGTCTGACTCTTAGCGACCCCATGGACTGAAGCCTACCAGGCTCCTGGGTCCATGGGATTTTCCAGGCAAGAGTACTGGAGTGGAGTGCCATTGCCTTCTCCCTCTATATACATATATGCCCATATTAAATATGTTAACAAAGAGACCTCAAGATTTTTACTATGTAATTACATAACCTCACCCACACTCTATCCTCTTGTTATGATTTATTTTTCTCTACCTACATCTGACATATGAAACATTTATGTTTAACCTGTATGCCCCCTCCCAAAAGAATAAGCCCATGAAAGCAAGAAGTTTATTTCTTTTCTTTTTTTTTTTTTACAGTACTACTTGCAGCATCGCTGTTATTGACAAACAAAATATTTCTGTAAGATCTCTAAAATGGTGATGCAGAAGAGATTTCACATAAAGGCTCTGGTAACCAAGTTAAGATAAACCACATCATTTGAACACAGTAAGCAAAATGATTAGTAAATTAATAATAAAATTAATTAAAAATTAAAAAAAATAAAATTTTATTTATTTATTAAAAAAGGTTAGGCCTAATCACACCCTAAAATAAGAACAAATGAAAAAGACAAAGCTTCTCTAAACATAGACATACCTAGCTTTTAGTTCAAAAAAAATGAATATAAGAAAATAAAACTGGAAATTTAGTTTACATTTATACAAATGAATAGGATTACAAAAATATTTTTCAAAAAAAATTCCTTAAGATATTAAAACTTCTTGATATGTTTCAGAATCCATGCTTCTCCTTTGTGAAACATCTTTTCTTGGTTTTGGTCCTACTGGGTTATCAGCATTTATATGGATTAACACTTATACTTTATTAAGCATTATATTTGTTAAAGTATATCTATTATAAGAATTTGGCCTGTAGATACAAGGAATTTTCCCTTTAATATTTAAGGTGTGTGTGCATGCTTAGTTGCTCAGTCGTGTCTGACTCTTTGCGATCCTTTGGACTGTAGCCTGTTAGGTTCCTTAGTCAATGGGATTCTCTAGGCAAAAATCTGGAGTGGGTTTTCGTGCCCTCCTCCAGGGGATATGCCCAACCCAGGGATCAAACTCACATCCCTTATGTCTCCTGCATTGGCAGGTGGGTTCTTTATCCGCTGAGCCATTGCGGAAGCCCTTAATTATGTAAGATAAAGAGTTTTAAATTTTGCCAAATCAAATTATTTTCTTACTCCTTTTATTTATTTTTAAAATAAAGATTATTATTTTGAAAGGTAATACTTCCTCATGGTCAAAAAGTAAGGAAAGTCTATTATGTCGCTATTCATTGTAATCAGTTTCTTCCAGCAACAGCCATTAGCTGTTAAGTTTAGTAAGTCCTTTCTTCAGTCAAACAAATATTTTCACTTGGCCCTTCTATTATTTGTTTTTCTTCCCATTTAATTCTTTAAACTATACAGGACTTATTTTGTTTTATATCAGGTAAAATTCTTTTTATTTCCAAAATCACAAATCACTCCTATCAGTGACATGCGTGGGTTGAAGCCCTCCCATCTCTGCTGATTTGTGGTATCTGCTTTAAGATACATTAAAATTTAACATACAGAACAAATGCTTATGAGTTATACCTTCCATTTCATTGATAGGTGAGTGCCTGTGCCAAACCCTTAATTATCTTATGAAGTTGAGAATGTTGTAATATTTAATATTGGAATATATATTAATATTTAGAGTTACATAAGGAGTTAGCCCTCCATCATTACTCTTCTGTTTCTAAATTTTTCTGGCTATTCTTGTTAGTTTCTTGCTCTAAATGACCTTCAGAATAATTTTGTGAAGTTGCAAAACAATTTAACCAAGTTACTTTAATAGAGACTCTGTGAGAATTGCTCTAAATTATAAATTATTTTGAGAAAAGTTATTACCTTTACAGATAGGTTGTTAGTAGAAAAAGCAGGATTAGTGATAAGCCTTCTGACACTCTTAAGCTGGATGGCTTTTTTTTCTTTTTTCTTTTTTTTCTTTTTTAACTTTACAATATTGTATTGGTATTGCCATATATCAAAATGAATCCGCCACAGGTATACATGTGTTCCCCATCCTGAACCCTCCTCCCTCCTCCCTCCCCATACCATCCCTCTGGGTCGTCCCAGTGCACTAGCCCCAAGCATCCAGTATCATGCATCGAACCTGGACTGGCAACTCATTTCATATATGATATTATATATGTTTCAATGCCATTCTCCCAAATCATCCCACCCTCTCCCTATCCCACAGAGTCTTAAAGACTGTTCTATACATCAGTGTCTCTTTTGCTGTTTCATATACAGGGTTATTGTTACCATCTTTCTAAATTCCATATATATGCATTAGTATACTGTATTAGTGTTTTTCTTTCTGGCTTACTTCACTCTGTATAATAGGCTCCAGTTTCATCCACCTCATTAGAACTGATTCAAATGTATTCTTTTTAATGGCTGAGGAATACTCCATTGTGTATATGTACCATAGCTTTCTTATCCATTCATCTGCTGATGGACATCTAAGAAGTTTATTTTATTCACTGCTGAATGTCTCAGAGTTTAAAATAAGGTTTATCGCAGAGACATTTATTCAACAATAAACATATGATCGATGAAATGAGTAGGTTAATGCATGAATTAATGAATAAATTGAGGCTTTGAGGAAGGAGAAAAGAAGGGAGGATGGAAGGAAGAAAGGGGAGAGAAGGAGGGAGGGGGGAGAGAGGAAGGAAGAATATTCACTTTTTACCTCACTGATACCAACTCCTATTACTCACCTGCACACTCTTTACACACTGGTCACCCTGGCCTCCTTTCTCTTCCTCAGATGTGTTAGACATATTCCCAACTTAGAACTTTCTGGAGTGGATTGGTTTGCACCTGTGTATGCTCAGTCTCTTCAGTCATGTTTGACTCTTTGCGACCCCATGGATTGTAGCCCCCCAGGCTCCTCTGTCCACAGGATTATCCCGGCAAGAATAAGGAGTAAGTTGCTATTTCCTCCTCTAGGGGATCTTTCTGACCCATGAATTGAACCCGCATCTCCTGCTTGGCGGGCAGATTCTTTATCACTGAGCCATCTAGGAAGCCTGGATTGATTTGTAGCAACACATAACTGATAAACCTTGTCTGGTATATTCTTTCTCCAGATATCAATATGGCTGTTTTATCCTCTTCAAGTTTTTGCTCACATGTCACCTTCTCAATAGGACCCACCCTGACCACCATATTTAAAATTGTAACCCACATCCCACCCATCCACACTGTCTGGCTCTCTGGATATGTTTACTTAAACTCTAACACTTCTTAACATTTTTTTCCTCTGAGACAATATTAATACTGTATGATTTACTTATAATTTTTCTTGGTTATGGCATTCTCCTCATATACAACAACCAAAATGTAAGTCCATAAAACCACATATCTCAATTGAATGTATTCACAATAACATGTTAAATAAATATTTTTGAAGTTAAATAGAGATGAATTCAAAATGAGTTAGAAACACTACCACCCAATCTGGCTTCTGGTTTTAAGCTAAAATAAATAACACAGAGTTGATAAACAGTAATTATGTTTAAAATATTAATTTACACTTTTGAAGAATTTGCACAAATATATAAAAGTCTTTATTTTATCTTCCCTAAATAAATCCCTTCAGTTGGCAATGGTAAAAGAGAAAGAGAACTTATAAGATTAAGTATCAGGGATAAAGTATAGTGGACTTTTGTTTATTCTAAATGAAATTTTTTATGGTTAGAAGTCATTGGTACAAAGAACAATAAAATGATTTTTATAGTTTTACTAAGGTGGTTAATACATTTTTATAATGTATTGGCTAAACTCTTATTAACAAAAATAAAGATTTGCAATAGGTAATGTGTTATAAAGTTCACACTATATAAATATGAATATACAAGCATATTGAGGATTCTGTATATATTTGTATTCTCTATACTTTTGTTTCTGTCTACCTGTTTAACTAAGCCTTGTGTAGGTAACCTAATTTATTAGTTTTTTTTAAGGTATCATTAAGTGTCTCATTTAGTTACATATGCACAAACAAATATGTATTATTTTAGAAAAGATAAAATATATACTCACTTACAAGGTACCTTCCTCATTTCACAGTATATTCTTGACTTTTTTCCCTCTCTATCATACATAAAGACCTCCATTGCCCAGGATCTCATTAGGTGGATGGATGAGAGTTTAACTAATGAGTCCTCTATAACAAAGTACTTTCTCAAGCCAAATTAAAACAGATATTTTTTAAGTGACTAAGTCTGACTACCATACATTTAAGATACAGAAATTTGAGACATCTCATTATGTAACATTTCTTAAGGTCACACACAGATATCTATTTTTCACATTACACAAGAACAGAAAGAAAACTTATTAATAAAAAGGTACTGTTCTTGCAGAAGATGTATTACTCTGTGCTGGAAGAACTCTCTGCAATAAGGAAGGTGATATATTGAATGAATATAAATCAAACAATAATTCACAAGATACAAAATCTATTGGATTTCTCAGTTTTGACATTTTGAAATTCTCTGAGAAATCTTTTTCCTGGTGGGAAATACGAAATATTTTTAAATTGTTTTAAGGATAGTCATCATTCTGATGATAACTCTAAAAATAGTGAGATTCAATTGTATAATTCTAACACTGTAAAACAGTTGTTCTTGGGAGTAAATCAAAACCAGTGTTGTCTTAAAACTTTTGAAATTGAACATTTGACAATATATGGACATTTTTAGTATAAGAAAAACAACTGAGCTTTTAGATACTATTTAGAGAAATGCCATTGATTCTGGTTTTTCATTAAATCTTCAGATGTCCTTGCTTTTCTCTCAATATTGAATTTATCAACATAGCCCTTGAACTGCCCTCCATTTAAGACTCTCCTTTTGTTACAATTACAAGATTTCATTCTAGCCTTCTTCCCTGGCCCACTACACTTGGATATCAGAGTAGGGAATCAAAAACATTTATCTTCATAGAGCCCTCACCAGCTTCATTGCAAGGTACTATTATTTTAATTTTCAGATAAAGAAAATGAACTTAATGTCATGACTATGAAGTTGAAGAGTGCACTCAGATTGACTCCAAGAATAATGTCCTTCCTTTAAACTGACAGACTACTCTTGTATGATATGAATACAGCATGATAGAGTAGGAACAAAATGAACTTGGGTTTGGAAAGATTTAGATATAAAACTCACAAACATACAATTTGGATGATGTTGGCAATTAATTTATCTTAGCTTTCCCCACTTATACCCTGCCCCATAACTTGAGGACAATACTTTCCATGTAGCAGTTATTGTACAGTGCATGTCTGGTCCAGTTGGCTCAATTTTTATTACCATTATCTTTATCATTATTTGCTATAGGGCATCCCAGGTGGGGCTAGCAGTAAAGAACCCACCTGCCAGTGCAGGAGACATAAGATATGCAGGCTCAGTCCCTGAGTTGGAAGATCCGTTGGAGGAGGGTATGGCAATCCATTCCAGTATTCTTGCCTGGCAAATCCCATGGACAGAGAAGCCTGACAAGCTATGGTCTATAGGGTCACAAAGAGTTGGATATAGCTGAAGAAACTTAGCACACACACAAGATAATGTAAAGCTCTGTATATCAAAGTGTTCTAAAATAACTTATATGTTTATTATAACTTTCATATGTTATGTGAATCCAGTTGTCACTTTTAAAAACTCAGTTCTGGGAGGAGCTAAGATGGCGGAGGAGTAGGATGGGAGAACACTTTCTCCCCCACAAATTCATCAAAAGAACGTTTAAACACCGAGTAAATTCCACAAAACAACTTCTGAATGCCGGCAGAGAACATCAGGCACCCAGAGAAGCAACCCAAGTCTTCAAAAGGAGGTAGGAAAAAATATAAAAGACAAACAAAGAGACAAAAGGGGGAGGGACGGAGTTCCATCCTGGGAAGGGAGTCTTAAAAAGAGAGAAGTTTCCAAACACCAGGAAACCTTCTCACTGCCGAATCTGTGCCGAGCCTTCGAATTCCGTCCTGGGAAGGGAGTCTTAAAAAGAGAGAAGTTTCCAAACACCAGGAAACCTTCTCACTGCCGAATCTGTGCCGAGCCTTTGAAGCACAGAGGGCAACATAACAGGGAGGAAAAATAAACAAACAATTAAAACCTGCAGATTGCAAGCCCTACGGTAACTCCCCCAGCGGAGAAGCAGTGCAGATGCCTGCACACGCCACTAGCAAGCAGGGACTGGGCAGGGAGGCGCGGTGCAGGCTGCATCGCTTAGAGTAAGGATCTGGCCTGAATACCCTGAGCACTATCTGAGCGGAATAATCTGAGCTAGCAAACCAGACTGTGGGATATCTACCACGTGAAAAGCCAGCCCTAACCTAAGACACCGCCAGGCCCGCACACAGAACAAAAGACTGAACAGAGATAGCTGGCTGCAGACCACCCCCTCCGGTGACAGGCAGCCAGAGCTAGAAGGGGACAATCGCACCCCAGAGAGACATTATCTATAAAACTGTAAGCAGGCTTCTTTGCTAACTAAAACTTCTTGGTGGTCTGGATGGTCAACATCTGCCTGAGAAGGTGCGCCGGTAGTACACCTAGATAACCGAGCGGAGGGGAGGCGATAAGTCGCAGCAATCACGCTCGCCAAACACCTCATCACCTGAGCTGCTCGGACCTGGGAAGAGCACAAAATGCAGGCCCAACTGAGTCTACGCCTCTGAGGACTACCCGAGTGCCTGAACCTGAGCGGCTTGGACCTGGGAGGTGCAGGCAGCCCAAGGCTGGCCACGGATGGTTCCCGGCGGAGCAACCTAGAGCCTGAGCAGTGTGGGCAGGGAGGCTACATGCGCTGTGAGTGGGGGCAGACCCAGTGTGGCTGAGGCACTGCGAGCACAGGCCAGTGTTATTTGTTTGCAGCATCCCTCCCTCCCTCCCCACAGCACGACTGAACAAGTAAGCCTAAAAAAAAAAAAAAAAAAG
This sequence comes from Bubalus bubalis, assembly GCF_019923935.1. NCBI lineage: Eukaryota > Metazoa > Chordata > Mammalia > Artiodactyla > Bovidae > Bubalus > Bubalus bubalis. Next base: position 149,341,508 of record NC_059158.1, read on the forward strand.
TGTCCTCCACCGTCTCCTTTGTGTCACAGCGGAAACCAGACACTGAAGAGACCAGCAAACAGAAGAAGCTATAACAGAGGGAACCGCCTTGGAAGCTACACGCAATAGATCAAAACCCTGTGGTTAGAACCGACTACATAGGAAGGGGCCTATAGAACTTGAGAAATATAAGTCGGACCAAGGAACTAGACAAAAATGAACTGAACCCACAATACTCACAACAAAATCAGAGAAAGACCTAGATATATTTTTACTATTTTTACGATCATTCTTTCTTTCTTTTTTTTTCTTTTAATTTTTTTTTAAAATTTAAGTCCTCTATTATTCCTTTAATTTTCACTTTTATAACCTATTACTTTGCAAAAAAAAAACCCTATTTTTTTAAAGCAAACTTCATATATACATTTTTTATAATTTTTTTGACCTTGTTTTTTTTTTTCCTTCTTTTCTTTAACATTGTATTTTTGAAATTCCAAACTCTACTCTAGATTTTTAATTATAGCCTTTTGGTATTTGTTATCAATTTTGTACCTATAGATTTTTTTTTATAATTTCTGTGACTTTTTTTTCTTTTTTCTCTGTTTCTTTCTCTTCTTCTTTTATATAACATTGTATATCTGAAATTCCAAACTCTACTCTAGATTTTTAATTTATGCTTTTTGGTATTTGATATCAATTTTGTACCTGTATTTTCTTTATAATTTTTGCGACTTTGTTTGTTTATGTTTGTTTGTTTTTTCTCTCTTTCTTTTTCTTCTTCTTTTTTTTAACATTGTATTTTTGAAATTCCAAACTCTACTCTAGATTTTTAACTTTTGCTTTTTGGTATTAGTTATCAATTTTGTACCTATATTTTCTTTATAATTTTCACGACCTTGTTTGTTTTTTTTGTTCATTTTTTTCTCTTTCTTTTCCTTCTTCTTTTCTTTAACATCGTATTTTTGAAATTCCAAACTCTACTCTAGATTTTTAATTTTTGCTTTTATGTATTTGTTACCAATTTTGTACCTTTAAGAACCCAATCTTCAATACCCATTTTTCACTAGGGAGCGAGATAACTGGCTTGACTGCTCTCTCTCCCTTTGGACTCTCTTTTTTTTCCACCAGGTCGCCTGTGTCTCCTCCCTAACCCCTCTCTACTCTACCCAACTCTGTGAATCTCTGTGTGTTCCAGAAGGTGGAGAACACTTAAGGAACTGATTACTGGCTGGATCTGTCTCCCTCTTTTTCATTCCCTGCTTTTATCCTTCTGGCCACCTCTGTCTCCTTCCTCCCTCTTCCCTTCTCTGTATAACTCTGTGAACATCTCTGAACGGTCCAGTTGTGGAGTGCACATAAGGAAGTGATTACTGGCTAGCCCACTCTCTCCTCTATTGATTCTGCCTCATCTCATTTGGGTCACCTCTAACTCCCTCCTCCCTCTTCTCTTCTCCATGTAATGCTGTGACCCTCTCTGGGTGACCCTCACGGTAGAGAAACTTTTCATCCTTAACATAGATGTTTTATCAGTGGTGCTGTATAGAAGGAGAAGTTTTGAAACTACTGTAAAAATAAGACCGATAACTGGAAGCAGGAGGCTTAAGTCCAAACCCTGACTCCAGGGAACTCCTGACTCCAAGGAACATTAATTGACAGGAGCTCATCAAACTCCTCCATACTGACACTGAAACCAAGCACCACACAAGGGCCAACAAGTTCCAGGGCAAGACATACCAAGCAAATTCTCCAGCAGCAAAGGAACACAGCCCTGAGCTTCAAGATACAGGCTGCCTAAAGTCACCCCAAAACCATAGACATCTCATAACTCATTACTGGACACTTCATTGCACTCCAGAGAGAAGAAATACAGCTCCACCCACCAGAACACCGACACAAGCTTCCCTAACCAGGAAATCTTGACAAGCTACCTGTACAAACCCACACACAGCGAGGAAATGCCACAATAAAGAGAACTCCACAAACTGCCAGAATACAGAAAGGACACCCCAAACTCAGCAATTTAAACAAGATGAAGAGACAGAGGAATACCCAGCAGATAAAGGAACAGGATAAATGCCCACCAAACCAAACAAGAGAGGAAGAGATAGGGAATCTACCTGATAAAGAATTCCGAATAATGATAGTGAAATTGATACAAAATCTTGAAATCAAAATGGAATCACAGATAAATAGCCTGGAGACAAGGATTGAGAAGATGCAAGAAAGGTTTAACAAGGACCTAGAGGAAATAAAAAAGAGTCAATATATAATGAATAATGCAATAAATGAAATTAAAAACACTCTGGAGGCAACAAATAGTAGAATAACAGAGGCAGAAGATAGGATTAGTGAATTAGAACATAGAATGGTAGAAATAAATGAATCAGAGAGGATAAAAGAAAAATGAATTAAAAGAAATGAGGACAATCTCAGAGACCTCCAGGACAATATTAAACACTGCAACATTCGAATCATAGGGGTCCCAGAAGAAGAAGACAAAAAGAAAGACCATGAGAAAATACTTGAGGAGATTATAGTTGAAAACTTCCCTAAAATGGGGAAGGAAATAATCACCCAAGTCCAAGAAACCCAGAGAGTCCCAAACAGGATAAACCCAAGGCAAAACACCCCAAGACACATAGTAATCAAATTAACAAAGATCAAACACAAAGAACAAATATTAAAAGCAGCAAGGGAAAAACAACAAATAACACACAAGGGAATTCCCATAAGGATAACAGCTGATCTTTCAATAGAAACTCTTCAAGCCAGGAGGGAATGGCAAGACATACTTAAAGTGATGAAAGAAAATAACCTGCAGCCCAGATTATTGTACCCAGCAAGGATCTCATTCAAATATGAAGGAGAAATCAAAAGCTTTTCAGACAAGCAAAAGCTGAGAGAATTCTGCATTACCAAACCAGCTCTCCAACAAATACTAAAGAATATTCTCTAGACAGGAAACACAAAAACGGTGTATAAATTCGAACCCCAAACAATAAAGTAAATGGCAACGGGGTCATACTTATCAGTAATTACCTTAAACGTAAATGGGTTGAATGCCCCAACCAAAAGACAAAGACTGGCTGAATGGATACAAAAACAAGACCCCTACATATGTTGTCTACAAGAGACCCACCTCAAAACAGGGGACACATACAGACTGAAAGTGAAGGGCTGGAAAAAGATTTTCTATGCAAATAGGGACCAAAAGAAAGCAGGAGTAGCAATACTCATATCAGATAAAATAGACTTTAAAACAAAGGCTGTGAAAAGAGACAAAGATGGTCACTACATAATGATCAAAGGATCAATCCAAGAAGAAGATGTAACAATTATAAATATATATGCACCCAACACGGGTGCACTGCAATATGTAAGACAAATGCTAACAAGTATGAAAGGAGAAATTAACAATAACACAATAATAGTGGGAGACTTTGATACCCCACTCACACCTATGGATAGATCAACTAAACAGAAAATTAACAAGGAAACACAAACTTTAAATGATACAATAGACCAGTTAGACCTAATTGATATCTATAGGACATTTCATCCCAAAACAATGAATTTCACCTTTTTCTCAAGCGCACATGGAACCTTCTCCAGGATAGATCACATCCTGGGCCATAAAGCTAGCCTTGGTAAATTCAAAAAAATAGAAATCATTCCAAGCATCTTTTCTGACCACAATGCAGTAAGATTAGATCTCAATTACAGGAGAAAAACTATTAAAAATTCCAACATATGGAGGCTGAAAAACATGCTGCTGAATAACCAAGAAATCACAGATGAAATCAAAAAAGAAATAAAAATTTGCAAAAAACGAATGAAAATGAAAACACAACAACCCCAAACCTGTGGGACACTGTAAAAGCAGTCCTACGGGGAAAGTTCATAGCAATACAGGCATACCTCAAGAAGCAAGAAAAAAGTCAAATAAATAACCTAACTCTACACCTAAAGCAACTAGAAAAGGAAGAAATGAAGAGCCCCAGGGTTAGTAGAAGAAAATAAATCTTAAAAATTAGGGCAGAAATAAATGCAAAAGAAACAAAAGAGACCATAGCAAAAATCAACAAAGCAAAAGCTGGTTCTTTGAAAGGATAAATAAAATTGACAAACCATTAGCCAGACTCATCAAGAAACAAAGGGAGAAAAATCAAATCAATGAAATTAGAAATGAAAATGGAGAGATCACAACAGACAACACAGAAATACAAAGGATCATAAGAGACTACTATCAACAATTATATGCCAATAAAATGGACAACGAGGAAGAAATGGACAAATTCTTAGAAAAGTACAATTTTCCAAAACTGGACCAGGAAGAAATAGAAAATCTTAACAGACCCATCACAAGCATGGAAATAGAAACCGTAATCAAAAATCTTCCCGCAAACAAAAGCCCAGGTCCAGACGGCTTCACAGCTGAATTCTACCAAAAATTTAGAGAAGAGCTAACACCTATCCTGCTCAAACTCTTCCAGAAAATTGCAGAGGAAGGTAAACTTCCAAACTCATTCTATGAGGCCACCATCACCCTAATACCAAAACCTGACAAAGATCCCACACAAAAAAGAAAACTACAGGCCAATATCACTGATGAACATAGATGCAAAAATCCTTAACAAAATTCTAGCAATCAGAATCCAACAACACATTAAAAAGATCATACACCATGACCAAGTGGGCTTTATCCCAGGGATGCAAGGATTCTTCAATATCTGCAAATCAATCAATGTAATACACCACATTAACAAATTGAAAAATAAGAACCATATGATTATCTCAATAGATGCAGAGAAAGCCTTTGACAAAATCCAACATCCATTTATGATAAAAACTCTCCAGAAAGCAGGAATAGAAGGAACATACCTCAACATAATAAAAGCTATATATGACAAACCCACAGCAAACTTTATCCTCAATGGTGAAAAATTGAAAGCATTTCCTCTTAAGTCAGGAACAAGACAAGGGTGCCCACTTTCACCATTACTATTCAACATAGTTTTGGAAGTTTTGGCCACAGCAATCAGAGCAGAAAAAGAAATAAAAGGAATCCAAATTGGAAAAGAAGAAGTAAAACTCTCACTATTTGCAGATGACATGATCCTCTACATAGAAAACCCTAAAGACTCCACCAGAAAATTACTAGAACTAATCAATGACTATAGTAAAGTTGCAGGATATAAAATCAACACACAGAAATCCCTTGCATTCCTATACACTAACAATGAGAAAACAGAAAGAGAAATTAAGGAAACAATTCCATTCACCATTACAACGGAAAGAATAAAATACTTAGGAATATATCTACCTAAAGAAACTAAAGACCTATACATAGAAAACTATAAAACACTGGTGAAAGAAATCAAAGAGGACACTAATAGATGGAGAAATATACCATGTTCATGGATTGGAAGAATCAATATAGTGAAAATGAGTATACTACTCAAAGCAATTTATAGATTCAACGCAATCCCTATCAAGCTACCAATGGTATTCTTCACAGAGCTAGAACAAATAATTTCACAATTTGTATGGAAATACAAAAAACCTCGAATAGCCAAAGCAAACTTGAGAAAGAAGAATGGAACTGGAGGAATCAACCTACCTGACTTCAGGCTCTACTACAAAGCCACAGTCATCAAGACAGTATGGTACTGGCACAAAGACAGAAATATAGATCAATGGAACAAAATAGAAAGCCCAGAGATAAATCCACACACATATGGACACCTTATCTTTGACAAAGGAGGCAAGAATATACTATGGATTAAAGACAATCTCTTTAACAAGTGGTGCTGGGAAATCTGGTCAACCACTTGTAAAAGAATGAAACTAGAGCACTTTCTAACACCATACACAAAAATAAACTCAAAATGGATTAAAGATCTAAACGTAAGACCAGAAACTATAAAACTCCTAGAGGAGAACATAGGCAAAACACTCTCCGACATACATCACAGCAGGATCCTCTATGACCCACCTCCCAGAATATTGGAAATAAAAGCAAAAATAAACAAATGGGACCTAATTAAACTTAAAAGCTTCTGCACAACAAAGGAAACTATTAGCAAGGTGAAAAGACAGCCTTCAGAATGGGAGAAAATAATAGCAAATGAAGCAACTGACAAGCAACTAGTCTCAAAAATATACAAGCAACTCCTACAGCTCAACTCTAGAAAAATAAATGACCCAATCAAAAAATGGGCCAAAGAACTAAACAGACATTTCTCCCAAGAAGACATACAGATGGCTAACAAACACATGAAAAGATGCTCAACATCACTCATTATCAGAGAAATGCAAATCAAAACCACTATAAGGTACATTTCATGCCAGTCAGAATAGCTCGATCCAAAAGTCTACAAGCAATAAATGCTGGAGAGGGTGTGGAGAAAAGGGAACCCTCTTACACTGTTGGTGGGAATGCAAACTAGTACAGCCACTATGGAGAACAGTGTGGAGATTCCTTAAAAAACTGGAAATAGAACTGCCTTATGACCCACCAGTCCCACTGCTGGGCATACACACTGAGGAAACCAGAAGGGAAAGAGACACGTGTACCCCAATGTTCATCGCAGCACTGTTTATAATAGCCAGGACATGGAAGCAACCTAGATGTCCATCAGCAGATGAATGGATAAGAAAGCTGTGGTACATATACACAATGGAGTATTCCTCAGCCATTAAAAAGAATACATTTGAATCAGTTCTAATGAGGTGGATGAAACTGGAGCCGATTATACAGAGTGAAGTAAGCCAGAAAGAAAAACACCAATACAGTATACTAACGCATATATATGGCATTTAGAAAGATGGTAACAATAACCCTGTGTACGAGACAGCAAAAGAGACACTGATGTATAGAACAGTATTATGGACTCTGCGGGATAGGGAGAGGGTGGGAAGATTTGGGAGATTGGCATTGAAACATGTATAATATCATGTATGAAATGAGTCACCAGTCCAGGTTCAATGCACGATACTGGATGCCTGGGGCTGGTGCACTGGGATGACCCAGAGGGATGGTATGGGGAGGGAGGAAGGAGGAGGGTTCACAATGGGGAACACATGTATACCTGTGGCAGATTCATTTCTATATTTGGCAAAACTAATACAATATTGTAAAGTTTAAAAATAAAATAAAATTTAAAAAATTAAAAAAAAGTCAGTTCTTATGTATGAAACAATTGCATTTACCATCACAAGAAAAAGAAAAAAATACCTAGGAAAAATCTATCTAAGCAAGCAAAAGACCTGTACTCTGAAGTGTGAAGCAGTGATGAAAGAAATTGAAGATGACACAACCAGATGGAAAGATATACCATGTTCTTGGATTGAAAGAATCAATGTTGTCAACATGTCTATACTACCCAAGGCAATCACAAATTCAATACCATCCCTATCAAATTACCAACATCATTTTTCACAGAACTAGAACAAAAAATTTACAAATTTGTATAGAAACACAAAAGACTCCAAATAGCCAAAGTAATCCTGAGAGAGAGAAATGGAGCTGGAGTAATCAAACTCCTTGACTTCAGACTAAAATATAAAGCTACAGTAAACAAACAGTATGGTACTGCCACAAAAACAGAAAGATAGATCCATGGTACAGGATAGAAAGCCCAAAAATAAACTCATGCACCTATGGTCAATTAATCTATGACAAAAGAGGTAAGAATATACAATGGAGAAAAGAGTCTTTTCAACAAGTGATGCTGGGAAAACTAGACAGCTACATATGAAAAAATTAAATTGGAACACTCTCTAACACCATATGGGCTTCCTGGTGACTCAGATGGTAAAGCATCTGGCTCCAATGTGGGAGATCCAGGTTCAATCCCTGGGATGGGAAGATCCCCCGGAGAGGAGAATGGCAACCCACTCTAGTATTCTTGCCTGGAGAATTCCATGGACAGAGGAGCCTGGCAGGGTATAGTCTACAGGGCTGCAAAGAGTTGGACATGTCTGAGCAAGTAACACTAACACCATACACAAAAATAAACTCAAATGGATCAAAGACCCATATGTAAGACTGAACTATAAAGCTCCTAGAGGAAAACATATGCAGAACACTGTTTGACATAAATCACAGTAACTTTTTGGATCCACCTTCTAGAGTAATGGAAATTAATACAAATTAAACAGGACCTTATCAAACTTAAAAGCTCTACACAGCAAAGGAAACCATAAACAAGATTAAAAGACAACCCTTAGAATCTGGGAAAATATTTGCAAATGAAACTACTGACAAGAGTTTAATCTCCAAAATATACAAATAGTTCATGCAGCTCTATGTCAAACAAACAAACAAACTAATCAAAAAATGGGCAGAAGATCTAAATAGACTGTTCTCCAAAGAAGACATACAGATGACCAAATAACACATGAAAAGATTCTCAATATTACTAATCAGATAAACACAAATCAAAACTACAATAGGTATCATCTCCCAATGGTCAGAATGGTCATCATTAAAAAGTCTGCAAACAGTAAATGATGGAGAGGTTGTGGAGAAAAGAGAAACCCCTTACATTGTTGGTGGGAATGTAAATCAGTACAACTACTATGAAGATCAGTAAAGAGGATCCTTAAAAAACTAAAAATAGAGCTACCATATGATCCAGCAATCCCACTCCTAGGCATATATCCAGAGAAAAACGTACTTCAAAATGATACATGCACCCCAATGGTCATTGTAGCAGTATTTACAATGGAAGCAACCTAAATGTCCATTGATAGAGGAATGGCTAAAGAAGATGTGTTACATATATACAATGGAATATTACTCAGCCATAAAAAAGAATGAAATAATGCCATTTGCAGCAACATGGATGGATCTAGCAACTATCATACTAAGTGAAGTAAATCAGACATTGAAAGACAAATATATGATAGCACTCATATGTGGAATCTTATTTTTGTTAAAAATGATACAGATGAACTTTTTTTATAAAACAGAAATAGACTCACACATTTAAAAAGCTTATGGTTACCAAAGGGAAAAGATAGAGGAAGGAAGGAATAAATTAGGAGCTTTGGATTAATACATATACATGACTATATATAAAATAGATAAACTATTTATAGGACTAGATATAGGACCTACTGCATAGCACAGGGAACTCTACTCAATATTCTGCAATAGCCTATATTGGTAAAGCATCTCAGAAAGTATGACTATGTTTATACATAACTGAATCACTTTGCTGTATACCTGAAACTAATACAACATTGTAAATCAACTATATTCCCAAAAAATTTAGAAAATTTTTAAAAGAATAAAAATTAAAAAATAAAAAGGAAGGAAAAAGAAGCAGTTCTATGAACTTGTGAAATTTTGCAGGTGGTATACATAATGAACCTATAGAATATCTACTCGTCTACATGAAACTTCTGTGTGAAAGTTTTTCTATATTTCTCTGATAATTCAGAATATGAATCTAGGTTGTGGTTTTTAATGGTTTGAAAGGAATAAATGTAATGTGATACCTAGAGTATTTAATACCTGGACCACTGAGAAATTAGAGTTAATTTGATTTCAAAACTGTATGTGACAAATATGAACTATGGAATTAATAAAGCATAAGTATAGTGAAAGAAAGAAAATGATTTTAAATAATGAGGCAAAAGCTCAGCTAGCAAGAAGAAAAATTTACCACAGACTCTCTATGAGCCTAGAATATTTTTCTAATTGTTTTATTTCTGTAAAGAATAGTCAGTGTGTGCAGCCCTAGCATTGTGCTATGGATTCATTTCTTCTCCCTGGAGTATTTGGGGGGTGGGGTAAGGGGGAAAAGCAGAGGGCAGAGGTATTTCTTTGTCTTTTAGATGTTTGTTTTAAAAGTAATGTTGTTCTTGTTATTTAACTTCTATTCATTGTTGAGGCCTCTACCTGGAGATCACTTTCTCTCAGAAACCTTCCTAGACACTTCTGAAAGAGCCCTGGTATAGTTGCTACAGACTTTCCCAACCAGAGTATTGCTACTATTTCAATTGCTACCAGTCCTCCTAAGGCTTCGGCTTCTATTTCTTTAATACTATTAGCCCCTATTTCCATATTACATTCATTAATTGAGGATTTTTTTTTATTTTATTTTTAAACTTTACATAATTGTATTAGTTTTGCCAAATATCAAAATGACTCTGCCACAGGTATACATGTGTTCCCCATCCTGAACCCTCCTCCCTCCTCCCTCCCCATTCCATCCCTCTGGGTCATCCCAGTGCACCAGCCCCAAGCATCCAGTATCGTGCATCGAACCTGGACTGGCAACTCGTTTCATACATGATATTTTACATGTTTCAATGCCATTCTCCCAAATCTTCCCACCCTCTCCCTCGCTCACAGAGTCCATAATACTGTTCTATACATCAGTGTCTCTTTTGCTGTCTCGTACACAGGGTTATTGTTACCATCTTTCTAAATGCCATATATATGCGTTAGTATACTGTATTGGTGTTTTTCTTTCTGGCTTACTTCACTCTGTATAATAGGCTCCAGTTTCATCCACCTCATTAGAACTGATTCAAATGTATTGAGGATGTTTTATGCACCAATATTGAATTAAATAATTTATGTGTCAGTTAATTAAATCATTTTAAAATTCCTACATGAAAAAGATGCAATGTTATTCTCCTTTTCCTTTAGGAAAGGAAGGTTAACTTAGGTTAAGCCATTGGAATAAGTTTGCCCAGCTAGAAGACAGCAAAGTCAGAATTTGAATCCAGGTCCACATAATTTAGCCATTTTCCTGTATCTTCCCTCTCATAAAAATAGTTTCTCTTCTCTGCTAGCTAGGAAGCTCTGTGAATGCAAGAGGGTCTGTGTCTGTATTTGTTAACATTAAATTTCCTATACTTAAGAGAAGCCATGGCACTTGGTAATAATACATAAGTGTTGAATGGATGCATGTAAAAATATTTGGACATCATTTGAAAACTTTAGGGGAAAACTGATAACTCAAAAACCAGACTCAAATTAAATAAAGGCTCTAGAAGCTAACAGAAAAGTAATATTGTTGTGAAGTAGGTAGCTACTTAATCATACTATTACTTAAGGTAATGCACAATGTAACTACACTGGCAAATTACATTGCTTTTTCATTGCTTATGTTTGACTACAACAGCAAAGCTTTCAGATCTGATTGATGTTCTACTTTCTTCTTTTTTTTTTCATTTAATCCACTGTTACTAGAAAAAAGAACAATATGAAAAATGAACATTTCAGTGTTCATTCATCATTGAGCCCCTAGAGAGAAACACAGACAACTGGGGAGTCTTCCCAATGTCCATGAGAAGCCAATTAAAAACTTTCTCTAGGCATCCTGCAGACAGGCAAAGATATGTGTGGAGTAGCCACAGGACAGTCTGCCAGACTTATCATGAATAGTGGGAGACATACTATCAAGGTTTTCTTTTCTGTTTATATAAAACAACCAGATCTTACTAATTAGTAATTCCCTGAACAACTCAGTATTTATCTAGAACTTGAAGTTTACAAAATGCTTTCAGAGATGGAGTTTCACTTGGCAACATGAAGAGTCACAATCTTAGTTACAAGGTAAGAACATTATCCTCACTACACTCTAACTGACCCTGAGAATATACTACAGCTAATAAATGGAAGAGAAATCATGTCTCCTAATCATTCTCAGCTTGTATTAACTTAAAGCTTAAAAGTAATCAATAAACAATATCATTCTAAAATTATAGCCAAACAGATGATGATGACTCAATCAATAAACACTGCAGAGCCTTCTACTACTGAACATAGTACTTTTGACACAAAATAGGAATTTTGTATTGAAAGGCACGTTTACTACTGCCCATATGGAACTCCTGGTTTTGTTGACAAGATGTTTTCACATTCAGTGTTTCAGAGAGACAGATAATATGTACAAAAATTGTATGAAACAATCTAGAGATGTAACGTCATAGGAATTTAATAGGAAACTAGATTATGTAATAGAATATATTTTAGATATATTTTAGATGATGCAGCATTTAAAAGTCACAGTTTTCCTTTCTGAACACCACAAATGCAGGTATTTCATATGTAATTTTATTTTGTGAACAGAGAAATTTTCTACCAGATAATTCCACATGTATAGTAAATGCACCGCCATAAATTCACATCTTAACAAAAATATGAATCGTTAAAGAAGGCATGATAGGCAATAAAGTATTTTTTACTTTAAAAAGTGAATGAAGACCAAGTAGTAAAGATCAAAAGGATAGAAATAGTAATGAGGAGATGCCGGGAGCCGGCATATTGCATATTGAGTGCATATTGCATATTGAGTGAGGATCTGGAATAGCTCAACCGGAATTCTATCACTGCCGGGAGCCAGCGTGAGGAACTCCGCCCATGACAAAGGTCATGAGGAAGGAGGCTCGGCATACGCAAAGGCGGGATCGAGCCTCAGGAGTCCCCCTGGAAATTCTCGAGCATCTACCCCCCAAACCAGAGTCTGCCTACTTTCTGCTTTGTGCTTTCACCTACACCTCTGACTTTACGGGGGGCTGTCTCCCACTACCTCTCTCTGAAAAAAGAGTTAGCTTACAGCTCCAGTTAATAATTCCTGGGTGTGACAGTGTTTCAACCTACAAACTCCTTTGGAAATCCTCTAGCCTGCCTGAATGGGTTTTTCCGGCCACATGTGATTGTTCAGAGCCTCCCAACTGTGAGAGGCAGGAGATGTTCTAAACTGCCTAAACACAGATTCCTTTGAGTAGTTAAAAGATTGATTAGAAATTGTATTGGTGAAGGGTTTTTCACTTGTTGGGCCAATGTTTGCTGCTAAGTCTCCATACTCCTTACCTACTGTGTCCTTGGCAGTGTATTGATTGATATAATGGGTGTATAGAAATGTAAAATGCAGCTTTGTCCAATGCTTTTTGGAAGGCTGGTGCCTGACTTTGGAATAATCACCTTTAGAGAAAAATAAGTTTCTTAAAATGTTAACAGGCCTCCGGGCCAGAAGATGATGTCAATCACCTGAACTTTTGCATATGATAAGTTTGAAAGCCTGGCTTACATTAGAAACAGGAACTGCTGTCCTTGCATGACTCCACCCCTTCCCCCATTATCCTCTATGCATAACTTAAGGTATAAAAACTACTTTGGAAAATAAAGTGCGGGCCTTGTTCACCAAAACTTGGTCTCCCCATGTCACTCTCTCTCCCAAATTCCAGCTGAGTCTCCATCTGGAGCGCGGAACCCACCAAGCTTGCTAATTATGCCTGGGCTTCTAAGATCCGACCGGGGACGCCTCAGTGTCTCCTCTCCTTCGGGAGAACGGAAGGACGCCTGCGGCCTACGTAAGTGGTGCAAACTTCTTGTCTTGAAGTTTTATTGGTCTCCCGCGTAAACCAAGCTACTCAGCCTCTTTTCTCCACTGAATTTCCTCACTGAGCTATCCTTATTCTATTACTCTTTGTATCCTTAATTAAAGTGTAATTAAGCAGTTGTTTCCTGACCCTCGCCTATGCCGTCTCTCCTTCGAATACCCTGGATCAGCTGAGGCTGGACCCCGGCAAGGAGACTGACAATTAATGTAAGAAAAACTCTTCAATGTACAATGGGAAAAACATAAATGTGCATTCTTGATTCCTGAACCTGTTAAAATAGCTAAAAGGTGAGGCCTGTCAGTGCTATTACAAAGTCAGTATGATTGCACTGGCAGAATCTGTCCAATATAAATATTTTGAAACTCTGGTGTGAGTTGAAATCTTGCAACTTTCAAAGGGGCAGCTCAATATCAATGAGTAGGCAGCATGCTAACTTCTTGATTTTTAAACACCATTATGTATTTAAAAAATAAACATGGATCCTTGGAAAAATTGATGATTCTAGGTCTTTACTAGAAAAACTACAAAACAACCCAGAATTTTTTTCATCAAAGAGCAAAAATATGTTCAAAGAAAGATGGCAACATATTAAAGGGACAGAGAACTCAGCTTGAAATAATCTTCACTGGCCAAACTAGAAACAGTTTGATCATCAAAGGAGAGCAATGCATTGTAACAACTTGACTAACATAGTACTGAATTCAAAACAAAATTACCTCAAACTCTGCAAGTCTTTTCTGACATTCTCTTTCTGAGATGCCCCATGATGCTCTATGGTTTGTAGTCTATTGTATCACATTGAGGCTAAAACACCTTGACAATGAAAACTAGGAATAAATAGCACAAAAAAAGCATGGGTGAAAGGAATCTTTTGTTCATTTATCAGATTCAAAACTTTACATTTTATTGTATCAAAAAGTTAAGTATACTTTCAGCTATAAAGTGTTTTGTAAAAAATGCTATTGCTATTGCTTAGTCACCTCAGTCGTGTCAGACTCTGTGCGACCCCACAGACGGCAGCCCACCAGGCTTCCCCATCCCTGGGACTCTCCAGGCAAGAACACTGGAGTGGGTTGCCATTTCCCTCTCCAATGCATGAAGGTGAAAAGTGAAAAGTGAAAGTGAAGTCGCTCAGTCGTGTCCGACCCTCAACGACCCCATGGACTGCAGCCTTCCAGGCTCCTTTGTCCATGGGATTTTCCAGGCAAGAGTACTGGAGTGGGATGCCATTGCCTTCTCCTTGTAAACAATAGACCCTACAAATTCAAAATTGCTGTTACGACACAAACCATGAGAAAGGAAAACACAAAATAAATTTAAAAAATGAAACTGCTTGTCTTTTTGAGGGCGGGGTCCTCAACATAAATACTTATATTTCCCATAATGTGTATTTACTTAAGGTAGAAATTGAGGTTTTTTGATAGATAATAAACTGAAACACCAGTACTTTGGCCACTTCATGCAAAGAGTTGACTCATTGGAAAAGACCCTGATGCTGGGAGGGATTGGGGGCAGGAGGAGAAGGGGACGACAGAGGATGAAATGGCTGGATGGCATCACTGACTCGATGGATGTGAGTCTGGGTGAACTCCGGGAGTTGGTGATGGACAGGGAGGCCTGGCGTGCTGCAATTCATGGGGTCTCAAAGAGTCGGACACAACTGAGCGACTGAACTGAACTGAAACTGGAATCCTTGGGCATTCTGATTTCTGACAAAATCTGTGTATGAAAATATTCTTGTTTGATGCTTGGCAGTAAGGAAGTGACTGCATGATATCCTCAGGATGAACACTCTCATGTGATGTATGCACACTGCTGTCACTTCTAACTGCAGGGCGATTGGGTTGGTTATTATGATGGTGGTAAAATACCATTTTTAATAAAAATGAAGAAATAAGACCAAATCTTTTTATGTACAGAAATCTTTTATGTATGAAGATGAAAGATAAAAAAGATCCAGGAGTTGAATTTCCTTATTTATGTGAAGATAATGAGTCAGGGACAGGGGATAATCAGAATGCAAATGAAGAAAAAGAAAATATAAACCTTTAGTATTCACCTTTATTTTTATATTCATCATGTTTTATAATACAGAGAAACGTAAAATCATTCAATTTCAATATTTGTCTTTAATTCAGCAAAGACAACCCAGGTAAGATACAACATTTTTCATTCTGCAAGAGTATAATTTATTTTTCATCCAAATTTATTAAGTTTGGCAAAATCGAAGTAAGTAAAATAGCTTCACATATCAACACAGTGTAACATAATTCTGAGGATTTATTTAGTCAGATAAAACTTAAAATTTTAACTATTTTGGTCCACATGAGTAACGAAAAGACGTTAAAGCAACTTCTCTAGGGAAGCCAATATATTGCACAATTGGAAGAAATGTTGAAACTATGTTCATTGTGAATTACTCAAAGATTTCTACAAAATGTCTATAATATTAATTATTATTATATATCTTACGGGATTTCAGTAAGAGGAATTCAGAATCAAAAAATGTTTAAACTGCATAGAAAAAAAAGAGATTATGCATTTTATCATGGATGATACAATTTGTTTTAATTACTGAAATGCTTTCAACTATTCACTCCATAGTCACAGAGTGACTTAGTTACAGAGGTAAGAACAAAACCCTCAAAAGACAAAGAAAGGTCATAAGTAGTACAGGGAAACATTGAAGTCAAGCATGGTGACAATGGAGCATTGTTTCAGTATTATCAGTTCACCTGTGTTCTCTCTTAAACCTCTTTGGGGCAAAGGCCACATCTTAATCACTGGACATTCACAATCTATATATTGCTCCAGTATCTCAGTTGCTATTGTCTCTGTGACCCCATGGACTGTAGCCTGCCAGGTTCCTCTGTCCATAGAATTCACCAGGCAAAAATACTGGAGTGGGTAGCCATTTCCTTCTTCAGGGGATCTTCCCAACCCAGGGATCGAACCCATATCTCCTGCATTGGCAGGCAGATTATTTACCACTGAGCCACTAGCAAAGCCCTCAGTATCTCAGTAAAATATGTTACTTTGAAAATGTAAGATCCAAGGAAAAATAATTTTAAGTGAGAGAATCTTTTATCCGTATTTACCTACAATCCAGACAAAATTCTACTGGTACATCAGCAAAGGCTATAGAGTTCACTCTTTCAACAAAGACAGCAAATCTCTCTCCATGGCCACTATGGCAGAAGGTAGATAGGCAAGACAAGGTTATGGCCCCAGAGTATTTAGGAGGAATGATGCATTGTCAAACATCTGTGGTACAAGTAACTATGTAACAACTTCCATGTGTGGTCCCGAAAGCCACAGGCCTACAAACAGAATGCCATGACTAATATTACCAATCTGCTATGTAATTGTATGATCTGATGTACTTGGAACTAATTTAGTAGATATTTTTTAGCCTGCAGATAAAGTACCAGAGGATTTCGCAAGCATTGTTTTCTCTTGAGATTTCTTTAGGCTTTCAGATAGCTCCAGGCCATGTTATTCAATGTAAAAAAAATGCACTGAAGTTTTGTGCACATGACAACCAAAGGCTTTAAGAACTTTCATCTTGCAGATATTTTTCATCCAGAAAATGAACTGCTAGAATGTGTAATGAGACTAGGAGTTACATTTTGAAACTCATAATATGTGTATGTTTCTAAAACTAGAAACCAGATTCTCTTACTATAGACAGAAAAATAGGCATGCTCATATACATCTCAAGGCCACTCAATTGGCCCAAATACATGGTAAATACAAATAATTAAAAAAGCTCTCTTTTATAGGAAACAGAGTCAATCCAAGCACATTAGTAATGTAAGTGGCTGATTTGTACTTTATTAAAAATGTCTGACTTGTTGGCTGAGAACTGTCAAGTTGAATTGTACAACGACTTTAACTTTAGTCATACAGATGTCATCCAACATTTGATGAGCATCTACTAGGTGTCAGTCCCAGTGAACAAGTCATGAAGAATCAGTTTTACCTTCAGCCCAGAATCTGGAGTGGTGATGGTATAGTTAGTTGCTAAGTCATGTCTAATTCTTATGACCCCATGGACTGTGGCCCACCAGGCTCCTCTGTCCATGGGATTTCCCAGACAAGAATACTGGAGTGGGTTGCTATTTCCTTCTCCAGGGTATCTTCCTGACCAGGGATTGAACTCTCATCTCTTGCACTGCAGGAAGATTCTTTACCACTGAACCACCAGGGAAACCCAAAATCTGGAGTAGGATGCCAATATAACTTATTTGTGTGAGGTGTTAGTCACATGGTCACTATTTACATATGCTCAAAATAAATTACACTGTAATTTTAAATGAAATTTTGCAAATTTTAAATTCAAATTTATATCTTTTGGAGTAATTCAATACTTTTCTTACATTTAATCAAGTCATCAAGCTTATAAATGGTGTTATACTTTCCAAAAACTTAAGCAATATAGCTAGAGAGATTTCTTTTTTTTTAAACCAACAAATATTAAATGCCTAATCAATACTAGTGAAGAACAAGAGAATCTTTCTACAATGGTTATAAAAATTAATACATAAAACAGCAATGGAATGGTGATTAATGATGTGTAACACTTTCTATATGATTACTATATATCAAGCACTGATGAGGGTAAATGTTTTCATTGGGTTGTTTCATGTAATCCTTGCAACATTCCAATAAAATTTTCTCTTGCTATTATCACTTTACAGAATTAGAACTGAGTTTTCAAGGTGCTAAATAACATACTGCTATACTAATTCACAGCTGCTCTATACCTTAAGCAGACTCAAATTCAATTCTCAGATATCATACTGAGATATCATATAATTGGTCATTGGGTTTGCTGTATTTCTTCTTCTGAAAAACAGTTTTCTTTATATGGGACTCTTATACCCCATCAGCCAATAGTACAATTGTTAAGAGCAAAATTTAGCCTGCTCTGTTAAAGAAAAGAGCAGCATTTTTTAATATTCAGAAGAAATGCTTTACCAGAAACACACAACTATTGCTTTCATTTGTCTTTATTCGTGTGAGCTCTATCACCTGTACTTGGCTTTAGAACACAATTATTTATTTAAAAACAAAATTAAAAATGATTAGAAACTTAAATTTTAAATGGGGTTAAGAGGATAATGTTTTTCTACAAGATGAAATACATTCTCCTTTAAAAATGTATTTGAGCATCTATCACAGGTGATACAAAACTGTTTCTAATCTACCATGAAACTAATAGAATTTTAGTCTGCATGTGTTTCCAAAAGAACGAATTTGGTTAATCAGACTTTTCTTACTAAGCGCTTCTTAAATAAATTTATTTACATATGGAGTTTCAGCTCTCATTGAATTAAGATCTTAAATCTGCACCATGAATCCAGTCCTCTTTCTAAAACTCTGTTATCAAAGTATTCAACCTGCTTAGACTTCAAGGAGGCTACACAAACATCTGACCTAAAATTGAACATAGTTTTTCTCTTCATTCATCTTCATTTCACTCTTTCCTAAACTGCTATATTTATCTTAACATTAGTTCAGTTTAGTTCAGTTCAGTCGCTCAGTCGTGTCCGACTCTTTGCGACCCCATGAATCGCAGCACGCCAGGCTTCCCTGTCCATCACCAACTCCCGGAGTTCACCCAGACTCACATCCATCGAGTCAGTGATGCCATCCAGCCATCTCATCCTCTGTCATCCCCTTCTCCTCCTGCCTCCAATCCCTCCCAGCATCAGAGTCTTTTCCAATGAGTCAACTCTTCGCATGAGGTGGCCAAAGTACTGGAGTTTCAGCTTTAGCATCATTCCTTCCAAAGAAATCCCAGGGCTGATCTCCTTCAGAATGGACTGGTTGGATCTCCTTGCAGTCCAAGAGACTCTCAAGAGTCTTCTCCAACACCACAGTTCAAAAGCATCAGTTCTCTCCCACAGAGTCCACAAGACTGTTTTATATACATCAGTGTCTCTTTTGCTGTCTCATATACAGGGTTATTGTTACCATCTTTCTAAATTCCATATATATGCGTTAGCATACTGTATTGGTGTTTTTCTTTCTGTGGGAGAGGGAGAGGGTGGGATGATTTGGGAGAATGGCATTGAAACATGAATATCATATATGAAACAAGTCGCCAGTCCACATCGTTCATCGAACCACAGAAAGGTTCGATGAACGATACTGGATGCTTGGGGCTGGTGCACTGGGACGACTCAGAGGGATGGTACGGGGAGGGAGGAGGGAGGAGAGAGGAGAGTTCAGGATGGGAACACGTGTATACCTGTGGCGGATTCATATTGATATATGGCAAAACCAATACAATATTGTAAAGTTAAAAAATAAAATAAAGAATTACAAAAAAAACAAAAGCATCAATTCTTCGGCGCTCAGCTTTCTTCACAGTCGAACTCTCGCATCCATACGTGACCACTGGAAAAACTATAGCCTTGACTAGATGGACCTTTGTTGGCAAAGTAATGTCTCTGCTTTTCAATATGCTATCTAGGTTGGTCATAACTTTTCCTTCCAAAGAGTAAACATCTTTAATTTCATGGCTGCAGTCACCATCTGCAGTGATTTTAGAGCCCAGAAAAATAAAGTCTGACACTGTTTCCACTGTTTTCCCATCTATTTCCCATGAAGTGATGGGACCGGATGCCATGATCTTCGTTTTCTGAATGTTGAGTTTTAAGCCAACTTTTTCACTCTCCTCTTTCACTTTCATCAAGAGGCTTTTTAATTCCTCTTCACTTTCTGTCATAAGGGTGGTGTCATCTGCATAATCTGAGGTTATTGATATTTCCCCCGGGCAATCTTGATTCCAGTTTGTGTTTCCTCCACCCCAGCATTTCTCATGATGTACTCTGCATATAAGTTAAATAAGCAGGGTGACAATATACAGCCTTGATGTACTCCTTTTCCTATTTGGAACCAGTCTGTTGTTCCATGTCCAGTTCTAACTGTTGCTTCCTGACCTACATACAAATTTCTCAAGAGGCAGATCAGGTGGTCTGGTATTCCCATCTCTTTCAGAATTTTCCACAGTTTATTGTGATATCTTAACACTAATAATCACTATTTAATGCAAGTTAAACATTTGTTACACACTAGCAGAAGAAAGTGAATGACTTTCTCTTGGACCTTTAAAATAGTATGTTCGATTAACTTTGAGCCTATTTAATTGGCAGCATTAACTATGTATTGTAATACAACTGTCTTTCAAAAATACTATCATACATGTACTAATAAAAATAGCAACTAAATATTGAATATTCAAATTGCATAATATCTTCAGATAAGTAAGTGAAATATCAGAACAACCATAACTCAAAATTGAGCCTGAGAATTGTGGAGTTGAAGAAAGATTGGTCTAATGACAATGTTTTAAAAATTAAGAAACTGAAGGTCAAAAAAAGTGTTATGTGTAAACATCAATTTCATTTAGCGTTTAGATTTTTTGAAGCATCAAATACTTGGTCCCTTTTCATATGTCATCATAAATCACCATTTTATATGATTCTCATAAATTCTCATTAGTTTAAAGTTACTTTGAAAAATAACAATTTTTGGAAAATATTTGGGAAAATAACAATTTTCCACTATAGTTTGTTTTTTTAACACTAGATGCTAATTGTGATTATAAATACAAATATCATATATATAATCCTGCAGTGATTTTTCTCTTTGCTCAACAAAACAGCAACTCTCCATTACCTTAGAAAAAGGAAACTGGAACACTTCTGCTGGAGAACATACATTGTTATAGTTCATTTGTACCATTTATAAGCAAGAAATGTTTATAAGTATTTTATCCCAGTAACCCACTCCAGTGTTCTTGCCTGGAGAATCCCAGGGACTCGGGAGCCTGGTGGGCTGCCGTCTATGGGGTCGCACAGAGTCGGACACGACTGAAGCGACTTAGCAGTAGCAGCAGCAGCAATCCATGAGATAGAAAAGGTTTAAGGACCTGTTTTTGTACCAGTGTCATGCAAATTTAGTACCGAAGTCTTTAAAGATAGATAGATTCCTGTGCACTCATATTCCTCCTACTAACTCAGTGGCAATATTCAGGGTAAATTATGAGATCAATTTACATTCAACATGCGTTACTCATTTAGTTAGCTATAGCATGCAACGGAAGTGGCTCGACTTTAGAATCAGTCTATTTTATACTTCTGAACACACTGGTTAAAGTCAAAGAACTTAGAGATGCTTTTCTTTAGTAGGAATAACTTATTTTGATTGACAAGAAATTTAAAGGGGAATTGTATTGGGGAATAATTGAACTTTTATCTAGTCATCTGAAAGCCAGTGTACTGTATTATTTCACGAATCAATAAGGAAACATGCGCCTTAAACTTTCATCAGACGATCTCAGCGCGCCCCCTACCATACAGGGTTTAAAATAAAATGTAACTAAAAGCTGAGTGTAAATCTTAAACTTATTTGGTTCAATAGATCTACAGATGAATGGTCATTTTCATATCCCAGAGGTACCACTGTGAAATACTCCACACATTGTCTAAACTGATATATATATATAGTTACTTTATGAAACCAAACTCTTCACTACCATCGCTAACAATTCTTTCCTCCCTTTGTGTGTTACTGCATGGATGTGTTAGCCTGAGTGCCGTCTCGCGCCTTGTCTACCGTCTCCCTAATGCAGAGTCCTGGCGGGAGGCTCAGAGGAACTGGGGGCCACGGGCTCGTACCTGGATTCCAGCCAAGCCTGGACCAGCCCGAGGAAGGAAGGGGAACGCTCTCCACGGAGCCCCAGGGAAACACCGTACTCCTAAGGCGAGCAAGCAAGTTTGTGAGCTGGAGCCCCGCCAGCTGACCGGCGAGGTTTGGGGAACATCACCGGGGGTGCCTGGCGCCAGGCTGCCTGCGCCCCACACCCGCTAGGATCTCAGTCGTGCAGCGTGTCCGCTCCTGACTAGTGCGGGAACGGGTACAGCCATTGACAACCAGGGGAGTGGGGGGGGGGGCTTTGACTTCTGCAGCTGCAGGAGGGGCTAGGAGGTGCTCCCGTTCCTCCTCGGAGTCGCTGCCATGCAGCTCAGGAGGAACCAAGAACAGCGCATCCAGGGCACGGCTCCTGCTGTCTCCAACTCACACCGTCTCTGCCTCCCTCCTCTCTGTCCCAGGTCCACCCGACCTGTCTCTAGAGCTGCCCTGGCTCCTCCCAGGGTGTCTGAAGGTTCCCTTCTGTGTAGCTGCCTGCTGACCAGCAGCCTCCAAGAACCCGGACAGTGTGGTTGAAGCAGGGGTCCCCGACCTCTGGGATCTAATGCCTGATAATCTGAGGTGGAGCTGATGTAATAATAATAATAGAAATAAAATTCTCAATAATGTAAAGCATTTGAATCATCCCCAAACTATCCCACCTCCTTCCTCCATGGAAAAATTGTCTTCTATAAAACCAGTCCCTGGTGCCAAAAAGGTTGAGGACGGCTGGACAGGTTTCTGGGGCCAGGGGAATTCTCCACCTGTGTGTGGCTCTGGGCTCAAGTCTTAACAGTTCTACATTCTCTGATTATCCCCTTCTGGAAGCATGATAGCATTGCCCTTCCCTGGTGGCTCAGATGGTAAAGAATCTGCCTGCTAAGGCAGATGATCTGGGTTTGGGCCCTGGGTCAAGAAGATCCCCTGGAGAAGGAAATGGCTACCCACTCCAGTATTCTTGACTGGAGAATCCCATGGACAGAGGAACCTGGTGAGTTACAGTCTATGGAGTCACAAAGAGTTAGATGTGACTCTAATACTTTCACTTTTATTTTTACTTCAATATTTATAGTGAAATTTTGTCAACTTGTGGCCTAAAATACTGAACTTGGGCATAGATAAGTTTTAATCTCATATCTATTAAAGAAGTACTTGTGTTTACATGTTAGTCACCCAGTTGTGTCTGACTCTTTGTGACCCCGTGGACTGCAGGCTGCCAGACTCCTCTGTCCATTGCCTTCTCCAGGCAAGAATACTGGAGTAGTCTGGGAAGATCCAGGAGATCTTCCCAACCCAAGGATGGAACCTGGGTTTTCTGCATTTTAGGCAGATTCTTTACCATCTGAGCCAGGAAGCACTTTAGCTAGGTATGAAAAGATAAGTTTTTATTATGGTGGTTGATACTCCAGATATTTAATGAAATTTAAGAACAAAAGCTTCAGCAATCAATGCAAAGAAATAGAGGAAAACAACAGAATGGGAAAGACTAGAGATCTCTGCAAGAAAATTAGAGATACCAAGGGAATATTTCATGCAAAGATGGGCTTGATAAAGGACAGAAATGGTATAGACCTAACAGAAGCAGAAGATATTAAGAAGAGATGGCAAGAATACACAGAAGAACTATACAAAAAAGATCTTCACGACCCAGATAATCACGATCGTGTGATCACTGATCTAGAGCCAGACATCCTGGAATGTGAAGTCAAGTGGGCCTTAGCAATCACTATGAACAAAGCTAGTGGAGGTGATGGAATTCCAGTTGAGCTATTTCAAATCCTGAAAGATGATGCTGTGAAAGTGCTGCACTCAATATGCCAGCAAAGCGGAAAACTCAGCAGTGGCCACAGGACTGGAAAAGGTCAGTTTTCATTCCAATCCCAAAGAAAGGCAATGCCAAAGAATGCTCAAACTACCGCACAATTGCACTCATCTCACATGCTAGTAAGTAATGCTCAAAATTCTCCAAGCCAGGCTTCAGCAATACGTGAACCATGAACTTCCTGATGTTCAAGCTGGTTTTAGAAAAGGCAGAGGAACCAGAGATCAAATTGCCAACATCTGCTGGATCATTGCAAAAGCAAGAGAGTTCCAGAAAAGTATCTATTTCTGCTTTATTGACTATGCCAAAGCCTTTGATTGTGTGGATCACAATAAACTGTGGAAAATTCTGAAAGAGATGGGAATACCAGACCACCTGACCTGCCTCTTGAGAAATCTGTATGCAGGTCAGGAAGCAACAGTTAGAACTGGACATGGAACAACAGACTGGTTCCAAATAGGAAAAGGAGTTCATCAAGGCTGTATATTGTCAGCCTGCTTATTTAACTTATATGCAGAGTACATCATGAGAAACGCTGGGCCTTACGGCAGAAAGTGAAGAGGAATTAAAAAGCCTCTTGATGAAAGTGAAAGTGGAGAGTGAAAAAGTTGGCTTAAAGCTCAACATTCAGAAAACTAAGATCATGGCATCCGGTCCCACCACTTCATGGGAAATAGATGGGAAAACAGTGGAAACAGTGTCAGATTTTATTTTGGGGGGCTCCAAAATCACTGCAGATAGTGACTGCAGCCATGAGATTAAAAGACGCTTACTCCTTGGAAGGAAAGTTATGACCAACCTAGATAGCATATTCAAAAGCAGAGACATTACTTTGCCAACAAAAGTCCGGATAGTCAAGGCTATGATTTTTCCAATGGTCATGTATGGATGTGAGAGTTGGACTGTGAAGAAGGCTGAGCACCGAAGAATTGATGCTTTTGAACTGTGGTGTTAGAGAAGACTCTTGAGAATCCCTTGGACTGCAAGGAGATCCAACCAGTCCATTCTGAAGGAGACCAGCCCTGGGATTTCTTTGGAAGGAATGATGCTGAAGCTGAAACTCCAGTACTTTGGCCACTTCATGTGAAGAGTTGACTCATTGGAAAAGACTCTGATGCTGGGAGGGATTGGGGGCAGGAGGAGAAGGGGACGACAGAGGATGAGATGGCTGGATGGCATCACTGACTCGATGGATGTGAGTCTCAGTGAACTCCGGGAGTTGGTGATGGACAGGGAGGCCTGGCGTGCTGCGATTCATGGGGTCGAAAAAAGTCTGACACGACTGAGTGACTGAACTGAACTGAACTGATAGCTCAACTGGAATTGCATCACCTCCACTAACTTTGTTTGTAGTGATGCTTGATAAGGCCCACTTGACTTCACATTCCTGAATGTCTGGCTCTAGGTGAGTGATCATACCATCTGGTTATCGGTGTCATGAAGATTTTTTTTGTATAGTTCTTCTGTGTATTCTTGCCACCTTTTCTTAATATCTGCTGCTTCTGTTAGGTCCACACAATTTCTGTCCTTTATTGTGCCCATCTTTGTGTGAAATGTTCCCTTGGTATCCCTAATTTTCTTGAAAAGATCTCTAGTCTTTCCCCATCCTATTGTTTTCCTCTTTCTTTACATTGATCCCTGAGGAAGGCTTTCTTATCTCTCCTTGCTATTCTTTCAAGCTCTGAATTCAAATGGGTATATCTTTCCTTTTCTCCTTTGCCTTTGTATCTTTCATTTTCTCAGCTATTTGTAAGGCCTCCTCAGACAACCATCTTGCCTTTTTGCATTTCTTTTTCTTAGGGATGGTCTTGATCCCTGCCTCCTGTACAATGCCATGAACTTCCGTCCATAGTTCTTCAGGCACTCTGTCTATCAGATCTAGCCCCTTAAATCTATTTCTCACTTCCACTGTATAATCATAAGGGATTTGATTTAGGTCATACTTGAATGGTCTAGTGGTTCTCCCTACTTTCTTCAATTTATGTCTAATTTTGGCAATAAGGAGTTCATGATCTGAGCCACAGTCAGCTCCCAGTCTTGTTTTCCTGACTGTATAGAGCTTCTCCATTTTTGGCTGCAAAAAATAAAATCAGTCTGATTTCAGTGTTGACCATCTGGTGATGTCCCTGTGTAGAGTCTTCTCTTGTGTTGTTGGAAGAGGGTGTTTGCTGTGACCAGTGCATTTTCTCGGCAAAACTCTATTAGCCTTTGCCTTGCTTAATTCTGTACTCCAAGGCTAAATTATCGTGTTACTCCAGGTATCTCTTGACTTCCTACTTTTGCATTGCTGTCCCCTATAATGAAAAGAACATCTTTTGGGTATTAGATCTAGAAGGTCTTGTAGATTTTCATAGAACTGTTCAACTTCAGCTTCTTCAGCGTTACTGGTTGGGGTATAGACTTGGATTCCTGTGATACTGAATGGAATCAGTATCCTGTGATACTGAATGGAATTATTTGCCTTGGAAATGAACAGAGATCATTCTGTCGTTTTTGAGATTGCATCCAAGTATATCCAAGTGTACATCAACTAAACTACTTCAAAAGGTAAAATTTTATTCTATGTAATCCTTTGGCCAATTTCCTATAATGCATTTTCTTACTGATCACTGTTATATACTCAAACATACTGAGATATGAAAGTACTTATCTTAAGAAGGAAAAGAAATACCAAGGAGGAAAAGGAATTGTATAGGCATCAGTTGTGGGACCTGATATGCTTTCAATAAAACCAAAATCTTTTTCTTATCATTTTTATTTATCTAGTAATTTTTCTTTGATGTAAAAACAGATGTAACATGAGGAGTGGACTCTTTGCAATAATAATAGACCCCTTTTTCTTTACATTTATTCAATATTTCAGCCCAAATATATAATAACACTTGAGATACATTGAAAAAACTGTATTACGTTTGTAGTGCTTCTGAATTCTCATGTAGAGAGTCAAATCTCTGTCATTCCACAACTTTCCTTCCCTTTCATCTTGGGATGATGAATGTTCTTAGGTTTCCTCCTGTTCTACTCCAGTGTGAACATCTCAATAATGATGTAAGGTAAAGACATGATTATTTATACTTTACTTATTTTGAAAACAAACTGAGGTAGCCTATCTGATGATATTAAGAATTGGACTCTGGCTTATGACCCAAGGATAGTCACTTTACTCAAAGCCAAATGATCTACTATTTAATAAGCACATGTCATAAGAGCAAGAATGGATACATAGCCATTAGTGCATATGCAATAAGTTAAACATGACATTTGCTTTGGAAAATGTTTATGAAAATTAATTTTCAGTTTAATTAGGTGGCATAATTTTCTGGATGCTCCAGAAAACTTACCCTTAATCATATCTCCAGCTTATGAAGATCTTTTTTTCTCTAATCATAATCTGGATATCATAAATCTCCAGAAAACATAGACATTTGATTCTGATAAAAGGCCAGTATTTTCACCTGTAATTGGAGATGGAATATGCTTCACATCTTGAGAGATGACGGTATTTCAGAATAAATATCCTGAGTGTTATAAAGAATTTTAAAATAATTCTTTAATTCTTAAGTGTATAGAATTTCAGTAGACAAAATAGCAATCTGTCAGTGCAGTAAGGCAATGTTTTCTGTTTGATGTCAAGTTCCAACTTTCAATAATGCTGGACAGAATCCAAAAAGCATAGCTGAGAACATATATTGAATATGCTGTAGGCTTTGCAAATATTTAAAAGGAAGTAGAAACATTTAATATTACTGGAGCAAACAAAAATGTCCCCTGGTAAATGTTCTTTATACATGAGGTATTATTTTTTACTGAGTAAATATCTGAAAACAACTTGAGTCAATAAAAAGAATAGTGAAACAGTCAGGATTATACCTATGCATAGTATTTCCAGGATTTTAATCTAACTAAATATACTACTTCATATATTCAGGACTTAAAAGAAAGAAGGATGAACTTAAGAAAATGGCAGTAATGCTTTATTGACTGTCTTCTCATTTTCCTGAATTTAAAATTTTTCTCATTGCTTTTATGAAATGCTTGACTTTAGAGTGCTCCCTACTCTAGAGTGAAAATGCCAGCATATTTCTAATCTTTATATATTTATAAGGTTTTTATTTTTCATTTTGCTTTTACCTAATAAAACAGGTGTGTAACAGACCTGGGTGTGTGAATTAAAGCCATATTTGCAAGATGCTTTGAAATCCGCAGAGTGGTATAATTTAGGGAAAGTATACATATTTTCAAAATTCCCATGTTAACCAGGTCTATCTAAATTTAATTTATAAAGAAACTAAAACAAATTAAAGCACCTATCTAGCATCCTTTATCAAAAATAGATCTAGATTCTTCTACAGCTCAAGTAAATCTTAGATACTGAAGAAAGTTAGCTTTCTCTAGGAGACAAAATGCATCTGCATAATTGAATGGATTCATCTATTTTATTTTGAATTTTTCTTCCTATGTGCACAGAGAAAGTGATTTTCTCAAGCCCCTGGGATGCCCTCAGGACACTAAACACAGTAGGTGATTATATTCTACATTCAATACATTAAAGGCATTTTCCACGAAAGAGGATGAGGACAGGAGTATATGGTACAGGGAACATAAGAAAGGGAATAAAATGCATGCAAGAGAACACATATTTATTAAATTTAACAGAGTTAAGGCATTCTGCTAACTAATATGAGCTACAGAAACTGCACATTGGATCACTGAGAATAGCCACAATACACACAGATGATTCAGATGATGATTTTCTTTTATTACTTCTGTTACTTAACTGTCTGAGTGGGTTGGAATGTCAGTCCTAAAACAACAATTAAAACTTAGAGGCACTTTCAAAACCACTTTGCATATTTATGTGTTTCTGCTCAGTCATTTTTGTGGCAACAGGAAATTGTAACTGCATATATGCACAAGGTTTGCAAAAGTATTTAATCTTCAGTTAGGCAGAGACTATGAAGAAAATGACATATTTGTCTACCTTAAGTTTATTTAAATTGCCAAGAAAGAATTCTTTTAAAATGTGCTTTAATTTGAATAGTAACTATTTTATTTTATTTTTAAACTATACAATATTGTATTGGTTTTGCCAAACATCGAAATGAATCCACCACAGGTATACATGTGTTCCCCATCCTGAACCCTCCTCCCTCCTCCCTCCCCATACAACTTAGATCCTAAAATCCCTTCTTGAGATTTCCTTTTTAGTTTTCTTCATAATATTTTTTAAAAGATGTGTGGTCATAAAGAAACCTGATATTTCAATCAATAGCATTCCGCACAGTTCATATGATTTTGGCAAAAACATACAATCATTGATGACTGTACACCATTAGAAATAGTATAAAGCTAAATGTTAATGGTATGGGGTGAGATTGGCTTGATGTTAAGAGTGTGTGCTACAAAGACAGAAATATAGGTCAGTAGAACAAAATAGAAAGCCTGGAGATAAATCCATGCACCTATGGACACCTTATCTTTGACAAAGGAGGCAAGAATATACAATGGAGAAAAAACAATCTCTTTAACAAGTGGTGCTGGGAAAACTGGTCAACCACTTGTAAAAGAATGAAACTAGAACACTTTCTAACACCATACACAAAAATAAACTCAAAATGGATTAAAGATCTAAATGTAAGACTAGAAATCTTAAAACTCCTAGAGGAAAACATAGGCAAAACACTCTCTGATATAAATCACAGCAGGATCCTCTATGACCCACCTCCTAGAGTAATAGAAATAAAAGTAAAAATAAATACATGGGACCTAATTAAACTTAAAAGCTTTTGTACAATGAAGGAAACTATAAGCAAGGTGAAAAGATAGCCTTCAAAATGGGAGAAAGTAATAGCAAATGAAGGAACAGACAAAGAATTAATCTCAAAAATATACAAGCAGCTCCTGCAGCTCAATTCCAGAAAAATAAACAACCCAATCAAAAAATGGGCCAAAGAACTAAACAGATATTTCTCCAAAGAAGACAGATGGCTAACAAACACATGAAAAGATGCTCAACATCACTCATTATCAGAGAAATGTAAATCAAAACCACAATGAGGTACCATTTCACGCCAGTCAGAATGGCTGCTATCCAAAAATCTACAAACAATAAATGCTGCAGAGGGTGCAAAGAAAAGGGAACTCTCTTACACTGTTGGTAGGAATGCAAACTAGTACAGCCACTATGGAGAACAGTGTGGAGATTCCTTAAAAAACTGGAAATAGAACTGCCATATGACCTAGCAATCCCACTGCTGGGCATACACATCGAGGAAACCAGAATTGAAAGAGACACATGTACCCCAATGTTCATCACTGCACTGTTTACAATAGGCAGAACATGGAAGCAACCTAGATGCCCACTGGCAGATGATGGATAAGAAAGCTGTGTTACATATACACAATGGAATATTACTCAGACAATAAAAAGAATGCATTTGAATCAGTTCTAATGAGGTGGATTAAACTGGAGCCTATTATACAGAGTGAAGTAAGTCCGAAAGAAAAACACCAATACAGTATCAGATCAGATCAGATCAGTTTCTCAGTCGTGTCCGACTCTTTGCAACCCCATGAATTGCAGCACGCCAGGCCTCCCTGTCCATCACCAACTCCTGGACTTCACCCAGACTCACATCCATCGAGTCAATGATGCCATCCAGCCATCTCATCCTCTGTCGTCCCCTTCTCCTCTTGCCCCCAATCCCTCCCAGCATCAGAGTCTTTTCCAAGGAGTCAACTCTTCACATGAGGTGGCCAAAGTACTGGAGTTTCAGCTTTAGCATCATTCCTTCCAAAGAAATCCCAGGGCTGGTCTCCTTCAGAATGGACTGGTTGGATCTCCTTGCAGTCCAAGGGATTCTCAAGAGTCTTCTCCAACACCACAGTTCAAAAGCATCAATTCTTCGGTGCTCAGCCTTCTTCACAGTCCAACTCTTACATCCATACATGACCACAGGAAAAACCATAGCCTTGACTAGACGAACCTTTGTTGGCAAAGTAATGTCTCTGCTTTTGAATATGCTATCTAGGTCGGTCATAACTTTCCTTCCAAGGAGTAAGCGTCTTTTAATTTCATGGCTGCAGTCACCATCTGTAGTGATTTTGGAGCCCAGAAAAATAAAATCTGACACTGTTTCCACTGTTTCCCCATCTATTTCCCATGAAGTGATGGGACTGGTTGCCATGATCTTCGTTTTCTGAATGTTGAGCTTTAAGCCAACTTTTTCACTCTCCACTTTCACTTTCATCAGGAGGCTTTTTAGTTCCTCTTCACTTTCTACCATAAGGGTGGTATCATCTGCATATCTGAGGTTATTGATATTTCTCCCTGCAATCTTTATTCCAGCTTGTGTTTCTTCCAGTCCAGCGTTTCTCATGATGTACTCTGCATAGAAGTTAAATAAACAGGGTGACAATATACAGCCTTGACGAACTCCTTTTCCTATTTGGAACCAGTCTGTTGTTCCATTTCCAGGATACTAACGCATATATATGGAATTTAGAAAGATGGTAATGATGACCCTATATGCGAGACAGCAAAAGAGACACAGATGTAAAGAACTGTCTTTTGGACTCTGTGGGAGAAGGCAAGGGTGGGATGATTTGAGAGGGTAGCATTGAAACGTGTATATTATCATATGTGAAGTGGATCGCCGGCCCAGGTTTGATGCATGAGACAGGGTGCTCAGGGCTGGTGCACTGGGATGACCCTGGGGGGGATGTGATGGTGAGGGAGGTCGGAGGGGGATTCTGGATGGGGAACACATGTGAGCCCGTGGCTGATTCATGTCGATGTATGCCAAGAACCCCCACAATATTGTGAAGTAATTAGCCTCCAATTAAAATAAATAAGTTTTTTAAAAAAGAGTGTGTGCTATAGTAGTAGCATTAAGTTATTTATTTCATTTTTATCAGTGCATAAACATTGTTCAAGATTTTTGTAACAAGGATTTGGGAATACCAGGGTCACCTGATAGAGATTTGTTACCTAATGCCAGAAAGTAAGGAAACCCAGAAACTGTTCTGAACCTTTGAAGAATTGGAAGACTGTAACTACTCAAGACACAATTTCAAGTTAGATGAACCAAAAGAATTACTGTAGTTCTGGGTGTCTTATCCCCTCAGAAGCCAGCTCACCCTTGCTCTCCACTCTAATGACAGTACCCTACTTACAAACCAGGTCCTTGTCAGATCCTCCCTCAATATCCTGCGGTATACTTACCGTTCTTACTTCTACCACCCTCTCTACAACTCAAAATGTCCCAATAAACAGGATCGAAATATATTTTTCAATCACTATGCAACACAGAGCATTATTATTGGATAAGAGTCATGTCATAGGTTGCTGTGCTCTGGTACATCTAGCGATGCAGCTAATAATCAGAGTCATTTGTGAACAACATGCAGGTAACAAGCATATATATGTTCATGAGCACATTCACTCAGTTGAGTCTGGTAGGCAAAGAAGGCGGCAGCTCCAGGAGTGTGGTTCAGGTTGGCTTGCTCCCAGGTACGTGGTCTGTCCTGAAGATGGTGGCGAGTATGTGTGTCACTACAATTGGTGACGCCACAGAACATGGACCCTCATCCCTATTCTTGCAGACTGAATTGAAGGTCTATCTTAATTCTAGTTATCTATTCTGATTTGTCAGAGAAGGCCATGGCACCCCACTCCAGCACTCTTGCCTGGGAAATCCCATGGATGGAGGAGCCTGGTGGGCTGCCATCTATGGGGTCGCACAGAATCGGACACGACTGATGTGACTTAGCGGCAGGAGCAGCAGCA
This sequence comes from Bubalus bubalis, assembly GCF_019923935.1. Taxonomy (NCBI): domain Eukaryota; kingdom Metazoa; phylum Chordata; class Mammalia; order Artiodactyla; family Bovidae; genus Bubalus; species Bubalus bubalis. Next base: position 149,374,168 of record NC_059158.1, read on the forward strand.
TTCTGATTTGTAGCATTTCATGTAACTTCAGTTTTAAGGAGGAAGTGGTGGTTGAAGTTTTCAAAATTATTTTGTCTAATAAATAGATGAAAAATATTTTTTATTTTCATAGGGAAAACGTTTCAAAAATCCGACATAAGTAATTAACCTGGTTACAGTTCTTATACTATAACTGAGTGACATCTTTGGTTTGACTTTATTATCCCTATAAACAGAACAACAAATTAATTTATTGTGTTTTGCTACTATTTAGAAAAAGATATTTCTTTATTCAGACAAAGGGCTTGCCTATTGTCACAAAGATACATATCATTTGTTACCACCATGGAAACCAGTGAAATTGAAAAAATTCAAACTAAATTTGAAACTCATATATACTACTTTCCATTTTTTCATAAATTAATTTTTAGAACAGTTTTAGGTTCACAGCAAAATTAAGCAGAAAGTACAGAGATGTCCATATATCCTTGCTCCCTCACATACACAGACTCTCCCATTATCAATATCCTCCCCCCAACCTCTGGTGAGGTATATTTTTTACAACTGATGAACCTACATTGAAACATGATTATCATCCATAAACTATACCTTACATTAATGAACTCTAATGTAAATGATAGATTATAGATGACAATGGTGTTTCCGTGTAGGTTCATCAGTTGTAAAATATATACCTCTCCAGTGGGGATACTGATTTACATTAGGGTTCAATATTGGTGTTGTATGGGCTTCCTAGGTGGTGCAGGTGATAAAGAACCTGCCTGCCAAAGAAGAAGACAGTAAGAGACCTGGGTTTTATCCCTGAGTCAGGAGCATGGCAACGCACTCCAGTATTATTGCCTGGAGAATCCCATGGACAGAGGAGCCTGGCTGGCTACAATCTATGGGGTTGCAAGGAGTCAGACATGACTGAAGTGACTTAATATACACACATGCATTGGTGTTGTGCATTCTATGGGTTTGAACAAACATCTGACATATATCCACCATGAGAGGATCACAAAGAGCATTTTAACTGCCCTAAATATCCTCGGTGGTCTATCTATTCATATCTCCTTTCCATTGAAACTCAGCAATCACTAGTTTTTTCTTACTGTCGCCATACTTATGCTTCTTTCAGAATGTCATTGGAATCATACAGTAAGTAGCCTTTTCAGACTGACTTCTTTCACTTAGAAGTACATTTAAATTAAATACATCTGAATTTATTTCATTCATTTTTATTGGATGATATTGGTGAAGATGATGATAATGACAATTCTGCAGTAGGATGCTGTGCAGTGTTATATAAAGAATACTGAATAGAATTTTTTGTGTTGTTACTATAATTTTTACACATTTCCTAAATAATAAATGTCATAAATGATATCCAAGCAGGACACAACATGAACCCAAGGGAAATCTCACTGTCTTCTAAAGACACAGAAAAACTTACTTGCTCAGCTCTTTCAAAAACACAGAAAGCCTGTCATGCAACCTGACATTATGTCACATAACAGCTTTGATATCTGATTACTAGAAATATTTAGTGATATTTATGTAAACTGATCAACCAATGATCTACAGTATCTATCTGATTAAAAACACAATGCATTTGCTTTCTTTACATCATTGTTGTTTTGTAACTCCAAAGGGAAAAATTATCACCCTCATGCTATAATTACAACAACCAGAACATTTTCCTACTAATGCTGTTGATTGCTTTAGGCTTATGCTTGACTCTACTTACATTTCCTTCTTTCCTATAATAATGATTTATTTTTATAGAGAATAAGACATGTCATTTAAAGAAATCCTATGTGGAGAAATTAAGGGATATATATGAAATGTCTTAGAATAACATAGAATTTTAGGTATGAGGTGAGGAGACAATGGTAAGTGCTATTATCTGTGAAAAGTTAGTTCTATGAATCTTGAACTCTCGCAATTTTTATTATCAGAAGTTATAAGAACAATGCCTAAATGTCTGGCCTTCAGCTGCTATAAAAAATTTGACAAGATAGAACTCTAAAATCTCACATTCCTTTCTATTTGTATGTCAAAGCTATAATACTATACAAAGTTCCTCACCATTGCATTCATCAAACAGCTTCATGCTGAGAAATCCTCAGGATGACAAGGACTTAAGAAAAATGGAAACAATGTACAGACATCCTCTATTGTAGATATGGGAATCTGATGCTGAGAAGGAGGCTTAACTTGAGAATCTTTAATTTTTACTAACAATAGAAATCGCTGTCTCGGTTTGGAATTCTTAGACTCTTTTGTTTCAAACACTGGAGTAATTGAAGCAGAATGGTATATATAGTCATTCACTTTGTGACAAACGTGAAGCAGTGACAATACTTTAACACTTCTTTAAATCACATGGAGTTACTGTGATCTCCATACGTACAAAAGGAATCTTGATCCTTCTACTTTGTTCTCTACATTGATTCTCAAATATGACTGGAAAGGTTTTACAAAATGAAGATTCCTGGACCTTCATCTGTGGGCTTCCCTGAAATCTCAGTCGGTAAAGAATCCACCTGCAATGCAGGAGACCCTGGTTCGATTCTTGGGTCAGGAAGATGCGCTGGAGAAGGGACAGGTTACCCACTGCAGTATTCTCAGGCTTCCCTTGTGGCTCAGCTGGTAAAGAATCTGCCTGCAATGCGGGAGACCTGGGTTTGCTACCCACTCCAGTATTCTGGCCTGGAGAATTCCATGGACTGTATAGTCCATGGGGTCACAAACAGTAGGACACAAGTGAAAATGCAAAATTTGTTGTTTGAGATACAGAAATATCTATACATGTTTTTAATTTTCATGTAATATTTTCATGAAGTTAGCACATTAGCAAGAAGAATGAATGGACTTCAGATATAAATTGATTTTTTAACCTAGAAATTAAATCTATCTCTTCCTGGAGACTTGTATTCATTTGAGGTAGCTATGTTAGCTCTCTCATTTCTCTTCTCTTCTGAGCTTTCTCTTAATTATTTCTGTGTGACCATTTCCAACCTGGAAATTCTTCTTAATAGAAAAGATGGAAAGATCAATCAACTTATGTATTTTCGTCTATTCAAAAATGTCTATCAAGCAGCGCCTGTGTTCCAGGCACTCATGTGCTGGGGTAAATGGGCACAGAATATTAAATAAGTACATTTTCAAATCCACAAACCACAATTGTGTTACATGCTATATGGGAAAATGCAACAAGCCCTATGCTAGGTAAAAGAGACAAAGAATGCTTTCTCTACCATTATAACAAAACTTCTCCACTAAGATGTAAGGTAGATTTGTGTCATACATTTTAATTTTTATCTGAAGTAAATAATTCTGATTAGCCTGAGTTTATTTAAGATTAGACTCCCTGAAATGACAAGTTTTAGTTGGTAAAGTAATCTGCAGTTAATTGAACCAAACACGATTTTAAGATTCATGGTATATGGTTTTATTATCTTATCCTTTATTATAAAAGGTAGGTTTGGCATTATTAGTCATTTGGAATTTGTTATTAAAGTTTATGATATTAGTGGTTAAAATGCAGTAACAGGGCATAAATGTAAATGAATCTGCAACTAATTAGTTTTAGGATTTATAGTAGTGTCAAATTTGGAGACCAGTGCTTTCCTAGTTTTTCTTTAAAAATTCTATAATCTTTTTCCCTTCACTCACAGGCATACAATCTTACTATGATATAAAGATTGCTTTAATGGTTAAAAGATATCAGAAGTACAAATATGTCTTCTCATGTAAAGTTTATAGTTTAAACTACTAACAACAGGTCTAATTTCCCAAGCAAATGTTAAGGAGAATTGTTTTTCCAGAAATTTTAACCTGGAAGGAAATACAACTTAACATATCATGCTTGGGTGCTAAGTCGCTTCAGTCCTGTTCAACTCTTTTCAACCCCATGGACTGTAGCCCACCAGGCTCTTCTACCCATGGGATTCTCCAGACAAGAATACTAGAATGAATTGCCATTCCCTCCTCCAGGGGATGTTTCCAACCCAGGAATCAATCCCACCTCTCTTACGGCTCCTGCATTGGCAGGCAGGGTCTTTACCACTAGTGCCACCTGGGAAGCTAACTTACCATACTCTTATTCAATAAAATGTCACAAAAGAAAGGAGAGTAATGCAAAAATTGATAATAAATTTTGAGTGAATTTGGGGTAAAGAGTGACATTTTCATTAGATATCTTAGGATATCCCACATTCAAATCCAAGCAGTTTTAGTCACTTAGAATAACTTGAAAAGGGAAATCAAGGCTAAAAATATTATTCCATTTCTCATTACATTTACTGTAGCATAAAAAGTAGTAACACAGATATTAGAGCCCAATTGTCTTGGTTTACGTTTTGGTTCCACCTATTCTAGCTGTGTGACTGGACTAGTTACTTCTCTGTGCCTCAGTTCTCTCTGCTCTAAAATGGGCACAAGACAGTACCTACTGCCACGTACTTGTGAGAATTAAATGAGTGCACACACATAACACAGCACCCATCTGTACAGAATTAGCGTCCAATAAATGTGACTTATGATTATTGTTGTCCCTACTACTATTTCCTCTAGTTCAAAAAATGGTTGGGAAGATTTGACTTCTTTGTAAAAACAGCTTTTGTTAGCTGTCATTTAACAGGCTAAGGGCATTAAAAAAATTTGGAGAAGACTCTTGAGAGTCCCTTGGACTGCAAGGAGATCCAACCAGTCCATTCTGAAGGAGATAGCCCTGGGATTTCTTTGGAAGGAATGATGCTGAAGCTGAAACTCCAGTACTTTGGCCACCTCATGCAAAGAGTTGACTCATTGGAAAAGACTCTGATGCTGGGAGGGATTGGGGGCAGGAGGAGAAAGGGACGACAGAGGATGAGATGGCTGGATGGCATCACTGACTCTATGGATGTGAGTCTGGGTGAACTCCGGGAGTTGGTGTTGGACAGGGAGGCCTGGCGTGCTGCAATTCATGGGGTTGCAAAGAGTCGGACATGAATGAGTGACTGAACTAAACTTTGTAACTTCTCTTTGTTATCTTTGTATTTTATGAACACAATCATAAATGTTTATTACCTTACTTCCATTTCATAGTAATTGGAGAAATTAACTTCTCAAAGTGCCTTAATTTCTCCAAGTGCTTTGGAACTAACTCTCTTAAATGTCCTTAAAATTATTGAGAAAAAACAAATCAGAGTAGACTAAACCCAAACATTTTTTGAGTGTCACTGTACAACTGTATCCATGGTTTGAAGTTTCAGGCATACAAAGTCCATGCTGGACGTATAACTTACCTATACGTGCCACATCTCACATTAGCACTCATGTCACAGTGAAAGCCTCAACTCTGTCTTCAACCAGACATTTCACCAGGATATACCATTAGTCAAAAAATGTAAGCAAGGGTCAGATATTTCAATATAGCTATCAACCCACTGAAGAAACAATACAAATGCATGTTCCGTGAGTCCATGGAACTAAACATACAATGAGCATTAACTCCTTTCATTTTCAACGTACAAGAAATTAACTGAATTTTAAGGACATTTAAATAATCATATTTTAAAATATTTTCCAATTAAGTTTATTCATGTTGATTATTAAGAACACTTAAAAGTGCATATACAAATGAAAGAAAAGCAAAAATCATCTGCATGCTCACAACCCAGAGATAAAGTTATCTGCTCACCCAATACACACTCCCTTGCCTCCCCAAGCCCAGGCATTTGGTCACACAATATAACCCCACTCCCTGGCTACCAGTAATTAAAGCAGGAGTCAATTAGGCTGATCTTGGTTAATCATAGTCCCTTCAGCAGGAATTTATATGTGAAGGCAAGAAAGTTCAGAGCATTTGCTATATTCATCTTTTTTCCATTAAGACTTTAATAAAACATTTTTAATGTTTAAAATGTTTCTTTTATTAAAAATTCTTACTTCTTATGGATTGAGTCAGATGTATTCATTACTCACAGACATTCAAGTTCTCCACAGATATAGTCACAATTTTGTAGTTGTTGATTTTGCTATGTCTCTTAATTTGAGCTCATAATTAATAAGCAATTTTCAAGGTAAATTTCTCATGTGTTATGTATTAGTTTAATTGTAGTAGGACATTTTTCTCAAACCTCTGTGAAACATAGCTTTGGCTTCATCTGTCACAGAGTTCAAGCATCTAAGAATCCCCCACCCCTTTTGCTAAATGATCTCAGCCAAAATGCCGAGCTCTTCAATTTTTCTATAAAAGATATCATATGATGTTCATAAACATCCGTAGTTATATGTGAGAACCTAAATATTTTGGCTAACACTAAACATCTAGATATTTAGAAATATTTGAAAGAATACACAAGTTTTCAAATTGTTATACAAAGACACTTTCTGTCCTTCTTCCATTATTCAATCTATTTAATTTGATCTATTTAATCTATTTCAATTCTTTAAAGAATTGAAATTTTTCTTGACTACATTTGTAAGCTTTGGAAAAGAAAGTAAGTTTGCTTGGCTTAGACCTCTTGGGGGCTAGCTGCTCCAAGAGCATGTGGCCTCTACCAAACAATTTCAGCTGGAGAAGTTCCAAGTGTTTCTTCATCACCAGACCTGAAGGCCAGTCATTCTCTGTCCGGCTAGTAGGTCTACTAGGTATGTGGTAATATAATAATTGCCACCATGATTTTCTGGTAAATCTGCTCTGCAGTTGAGTTTTGGATGAGATTTCTCAAAACACAAGGAAGTGTTAGGGCCTGGAGGGTGACCACAGACCCAAGTCAAATTCAATTTGTCTAAAGAATTTGTGGCTCAGATGGTAAAGAATCTACCTTCAATGTACAAGATTCAAGTTCAATTCCTGGGTTGGGAAGATCCCCCTGGAGAAGGGAAAGGCTACCCACTCCGGTATTCTTACCTGGAAAATTTCATGCACAGAGGAGCCTGGCAGGCTACAGTCCGTGGGGTCACAAAGAATCGGACATGACTGAGTGACTAACACTTTCACTTTCAAAGAGTTTTTAGTTGATCTCAAAACACAAAGAAGAAATAATGCCATTATCATATCTACAAACTCCAACATAAATATTTGTAGCTAAGCAGTCTTGTCTCATATAACTACTTTTAAAGAATGCATTGTTCTACTGAAATTATTTACTTTAAAAACTTCAAATCTCTTGTGTAATGACATTACACTTTAGAACAGGACAGACTGTCAAGATACAGTTCACAGACTACTTTCACGTCATTTAATGTTAACCAACAAAAGAGAAGACTCTACACATGGACATCACCAGATGGTCCCCACTGAAATCAGATTGATTATATCCTTTACAGCCAAAGATGGAGAAGCTGTATACAGTCAGCAAAAACAAGACTGGGAGCTGACTGTGGCTCAGATCATGAACTCCTTATAGCCAAATTCAGACTTAAATTGAAGAAAGTGGGGGAAACCACTAGACCATTCAGGTATGAACCTAAATCAAGTCCCTTATGATTATACAGTGGAAGTGAGAAATAGATTTAAGGGGCTAAACCTGATAGATAGAGTGCCTGATGAACTATGGACAAAGGTTTGTGACACTGTATAGGAGACAGCGATCAAGACCATCCAAAGAAAAAGAAATGTAACAAAGCAAAATGGCTATCTGATGAGGCCTTACAAATAGCTATGAAAAGAAGAGAAGTGAAAAGCAAAGGAGAAAAGGAAAGTTATACCCATTTGAATTCAGAGTTCCAAAGAATAGCAAGGAAAGATAAGAAAGTCTTCCTCAGTGATCAATGCAAAGAAATAGAGGAAAACAATAGAATAGGAAAGACTAGAGATCTCTTCAAGAAAATTAGAGATACTAAGAGAACATTTCATGCAAAGATGGGCTCAATAAAGGACAGAAATTGTGTGGACCTAACAGAAGCAGAAGATATTAAGAAGAGGTAGCAAATATACAGAAGAACTATGAGAAAAAGATCTTCATGACTGAGATAATCACAATGGTGTGATCACTCACCTAGAGCCAGACATCCTAGAATGCAAAGTCAAGTGGGCCTTAGGAAGCAGCACTATGAACAAAGCTAGCGGAGGTGATGGAATTCCAGTTGAGCTATTTCAAATCCTAAAAGGTGATGCTCTGAAAGTGTTGCACTCAATATGCCAGCAAATTTGGAAAATCAGCAGTGGCCACAGGACTGAAAAAGGTCAGTTTTCATTCCAATCCCAAAGAAAGGCAATGCCAAAGAATGCTCAAACTACCACACAATTGCACTTATCTCACACCTTAGCAAACTAATGCTCAAAATTCTCCAAGCCAGGCTTCAGCAACACATGAACCGTGAACTTCCTGATGTTCAAGCTGGTTTTAGAAAAGGCAGAGGAACCAGAGATCAAATTGCCAACATTCTCTGGATCATCGAAAAAGCAAGAGAGTTCCAGAAAAGAATCTATTTCTGCTTTATTGACTATGCCAAAGTCTTCGACTGTGTGGATCACAACAAACTGCGGAAAATTCTCAAAGAGATGGGAAAACCAGACCATCTAACCTGCCTCTTGAGAAACCTGTATTCAGGTCAGGAAGCAACAGCTAAAACTGGACATGGAACAACAGACTGGTTCCAAATAGGAAAAGGAGTACGTCAAGGCTGTATATTGTCACCCTGTTTATTTAACTTATATGCAGAGTACATCATGAGAAATGCTGGGCTGGAAGAAGCACAAGCTGGAATCAAGATTGCCAGGAGAAATATCAATAACCTCAGATATGCAGATGACACCACCCTTATGGCAGAAAATGAAGAAGAACTAAAGAGCCTCTTGATGAAAGTGAAAGAGGAGAGTGCAAAAGTTGGCTTAAAGCTCAACATTCAGAAAATGAAGATCATAGCATCCGGTCCCATCACTTCATGAGAAATAGATGGGGAAACTGGAAACAATGGCTGACTTTATTTTTCTGGGCTCCAAAATCACTGCAGATGGTGATTGCAGCCATGAAATTAAAAGACACTTACTCCTTGGAAGGAAAGTTATGACCAACCTAGACAGCATATTCAAAAGCAGAGACATTACTTTGTCAGCAAAGGTCCATCTAGTCAAGGCTCTGGTTTTTCCAGTAGTCATGTATGGATGTGAGAGTTGGACTATAAAGAAAGCTGAGCACAGAATTGGTGCTTTTGAACTGTGGTGTTGGAGAAGACTCTTGAGAATCCCTTGGACTGCAAGGAGATCCAACCAGTCCATCTTAAAGGAAATCAGTCCTGGGTGTTCACTGGAAGGACTAATGTTGAAGCTGAAGCTCCAATATTTTGGCCACCTGATGGGAAGAGCTGACTCATTTGAAAAGACCCTGGTATTGGGAAAGATTGAGGGCAGGAGGAGAAGGGGATGTCAGAGAATGAGATGGTTGGATGGCATCACCGACTCAATGGACATGAGTTTGGGTAAACTGCGGGAGCTGGTGATGGACAGGGAGGCCTGGCGTGCTGCAGTTCCGGGGTTTGCAGGGAGTGGGACATGACTGAGCGACTGAACTGAACTGAACATTTATAAGTAAATATACTTAGAGTTTTCTTTCCTGGTGAAAATTGCTTAGATTTCAAATGCACAAAAATAAAAGGTTCACATTAGAAATGTGGAATATCTTAAAATTTTGAAAGAGGAATATATTCTAAGGCATTTATGATGATAGGGTCAGAAATAGATACAGATATAGTTTTCCCACTTCTACGATTCATAATACAGCTAATTGACCTCATTTAATTCATTATTTTTTAAACTTATCTGACCATTAAACATGCCAGCTCTCACTTTTTATAAACAAAAAACTAACAGCCCTTTGAACTCATATTTTAGTGACTATCTCTGGAAAATACTTGGCGAATTGAGTGTGTATAAGGATAGTCTATTTGTTTACAGAATTTATATATAGATTGAAAGATCCAAAGTAGTGTTGTTAGAAGTAAAAGAACCATTTAAAGCTGTAAGCCATTTAGTTTTCTTTGTTCACTTAAGGAAACATACTACTTTGACAGAAGCTTAAAAAACTTTTATGAAGCTATGAATCTAACTTTTCCCCACAATAATTTTATGTTCACTTTTTATAACAGTAATTGTTCACCCTCCTGGGGAGGTAGTGAAGTAAGCTAGTCAGAAGAAGCATAGCACACCACTTCACACTGGGCTGAGTCATGTCTTGGTTCACTGGGTTTGGGGGGGAGTTATTACTTGTTAAAATTTTTTCTTCTTTTTCTCACCAGAACCTTGTCATTTTAAAATGTGGTATTTTATTCAAATATTGTCAGACAGGAAAAAGCACAATACTAAAAAACATAAAAAATATTCGGTGAAATCAATTTGCTTTTAAAGACTGTTAGCTGAAGGAGCAATTGCAAATTATTTTTGAAAGCCTTTTGGTTAGCACTTTTGCAACTACAAATCGGAGAAGGCGATGGCACCCCACTCCAGTACTCTTGCCTGGAAAATCCCATGGATGGAGGAGCCGGGTGGGCTGCAGTCCATGAGGTCGCTAGGAGTTGGACACGACTGAGTGACTTCACTTTCACTTTTCACTTTCATGCATTGGAGAAGGAAATGGCAACCCACTCCAGTGTTCTTGCCTGGAGAATCCCAGGGACCGGGGAGCCTGGTCTATGGGATCATACAGAGTTGGACACGACTGAAGTGACTTAGCATCAGTAGCAGCAGCAACTACAAATAGAGATTATGCTCAACTTTCTTTTTTTTTTTCTTTTTTAATTTTTTTAAAATTTATTTTATTTTATTTTTTAACTTTACAATATTGTATTGGTTTTGCCATATATCAAAATGAATCCGCCACAGGCACACACGTGTTCCCCATCCTGAACCCTCCTCCCTCCTCCCTCCCCATACCATCCCTCTGGGTCGTCCCAGTGCACCAGCCCCAAGCATCCAGTATCGTGCATTGAACCTGGACTGGCGACTCATTTCATATATGATATTATGTTTCAATGCCATTCTCCCAAATCATCTCACCCTCTCCCTCTCCCACAGAGTCCAAAAGACTGTTCTATACATCAGTGTCTCTTTTGCTGTCTCGTATACAGGGTTATTGTTACCATCTTTCTAAATTGCATATATATGCGTTAGTATACTGTATTGGTGTTTTTCTTTCTGGCTTACTTCACTCTGGATAATAGACTCCAGTTTCATCCATCTCATTAGAACTGATTCAAATGTATTCTTTTTAATGGCTGAGGAATACTCCATTGTGTGTATGTACCATAGCTTTCTTATCCATTCATCTGCTGATGGACATCTAGGTTGCTTCCATGTCCTGGCTATTATAAACAGTGCTTCGATGAATATTGGGGTACACGTGTCTCTTTCAATTCTGGTTTCCTCAGTGTGTATGCCCAGCAGTGGGATTGCTGGATCATAAGGCAGTTCTATTTCCAGTTTTTTAAGGAATCTCCACACTGTTCTCTATAGTGGCTGTACTAGTTTGCATTCCCACCAACTATGTTCAACTTTCTATCACAGCTTTGATCCACAATGGACTATTAAAAAATCCTAATGATTAAGCAATGTCCATTGCAAAGATGACATAAAAGGGAGAAATATTTTATTTACAGTAAAAGTTTAAAACATTCATGCCATAGTAATTAGTTTACCATGAGTCTAAAATTACACATAAATATAAAACACTTACATATCATGAACTATATATATCTTTCAGACTATTTCACATTTCAGACTTCATAGGTATGTCCACAATGTAATATAGCCATTAAAAGAAATGACAAGTAATTTTCAACTTTACTTGAATCACTTGGTCGTTTATTCTTTATACTAGATATAAAGTAGGAACAGCATGATAGGGTAAGGAACACAAATTTGTATATCATGTTGAAAAATTTATAGCACATTGATGAATAAAGAAACCAGAAATGAGAAACAGCAACAGAAAGCATATGTGAAGACATGGTGTGTGTGTGTGTGTGTGTGTGTGTGTGTGTGTGTGTGTGTATGGGTGACTGAAATGATGATATATATTTTTTTAGGAAAAAAGTCTAAATAAGGATACTGAAAAATCACAAATTTTACACAATATTATTGTGTTTAGTCAGATTTTGAAATGTAAAACCAGAGGCTTAAAAGTAATTGCAGAGATTTTAATCTCACTACATTCATAACAAAGACAGTGGCATTTTAGACCCCTTATTTGATCCTGAATACTGGAATCAAGATTGCCTGGAGAAATATCAATAACCTCAGGTATGCAGATGATACCACCCTTATGGCAAAAAGCAAAGAGGAATTGAAGAGCCTCTTGATGAAGGTGAAAGAGGAGCGTGAAAAAGCTGGCTTAAAACTCAACATTCAGAAAACTAAGATTATGATATCAGGTCCCATCACTTCATGGCAAGTAGATGGGGAAACAATGGAAACAGTGACAGACTTTATTTTCTTGGGATCCAAAATAACTGCAGATGATGACTGCAGCCACAAAATTAAAAAACGCTTGCTTCTTGGAAGAAAAGCTATGACCAACCCAGACAGCCTATTAAAAAGCAGAGACATCACTTTGCCAACAAAGGTCTGTCTAGTCAAAGCTATGGTTTTTCCAGTAGTCATGTATGGGTGTGAGAGTTGGACCATAAAGAAAGCTGAGCACCAAAGAATTGACGCTTTTGAACTGTGGTGTTGGAGAAGACTCTTGAGAGTCCCTTGGACTGCAAGGAGATCAAACCCGTCAATCTGAAAGGAAATCAACTCTGAATATTCATTGGAAGGACTGGTGCTCAGGCTGAAGCTCCAATACTTTGGCCACCTGATGCAAAGAGCTGACTCATTTGAAAAGACCCTGATGCTCGGAAAGATTGAGGGCGGGAGGAGAAGGGGATGAGAGAGGATGAGATGGTTGGATGGCATCTCCAATTCAACGGACATGAGTTTGGGTAAACTCTGGAAGTTGGTGATGGACAGGGAAGCCTGGCATGCTGCAAGTCCATGGGGTTGCAAAGAGTCAGAGATGACTGAGTGACTGAACTGAACTGTAATGCCTTAAAAAATGGCTACAATGATGATAGAAGAAAAAGACCAGGGGAACATTTCAAGAATTTTTCTGAATATAAAATAAACTATTTTATATTAATATTTTAATTTACCCATATTTATTTTTATTCACTTCAGGCAAAAATATAAGTTTAAAACTATCAACATATATAGAGCCTTTCCAAAATAGCTCCTTGTAGATAAACATGTCAAAAGATTTTTGCTTTTTTTGGGGGCAGTAATTGAGAGCACAGGTTGATTAACAGAGCTATAAGTAGAAAGACAGTAGTTGTGATTATTAGAATCATGTGTTAAATATGAATAACCTAATGGTTCCTAATAAATCTACATACCAAGGCTAAAGATTTTCTACTAATCAAAAAATGGGCCAAAGAACTAAATAGACATTTCTCCAAAGAAGACATACAGATGGCTAACAAACACATGAAAAGATGCTCAACATCACTCATTATCAGAGAAATGCAAATCAAAACCACTATGAGGTACCATTTCATGCCAGTCAGAATGGCTGCGATCCTAAAGTCTACAAGCAATAAATGCTGGAGAGGGTGCAAAGAAAAGGGAACCCTCTTACACTGTTGGTGGGAATGCAAACTAGTACAGCCACTATAGAGAACAGTGTGGAGATTCCTTAAAAAACTGGAAATAGAACTGCCTTATGATCCAGCAATCCAACTGCTGGGTGTACACATCGAGGAAACCAGAATTGAAAGAGACACGTGTACCCCAATGTTCATCGAAGCACTGTTTATAATAGCCAGGACATGGAAGCAACCTAGATGTCCATCAGCAGATGAATGGATAAGAAAGCTGTGGTACATATACACAATGGAGTATTCCTCAGGCATTAAAAAGAATACATTTGAATCAGTTCTAATGAGGTGGATGAAACTGGAGCCGATTATACAGAGTGAAGTAAGCCAGAAAGAAAAACACCAATACAGTATACTAACGCATATATATGCAATTTAGAAATTCCTGTATACGAGACAGCAAAAGAGACACTGATGTATAGAACAGTCTTTTGGACTCTGTGGGAGAGGGAGAGGGTGGGGTGATTTGGGAGAATGGCATTGAAACATGTATAATATCATATATGAAATGAGTCGCCAGTCCAGGTTCGATGCAGGATACTGGATGCTTGGGGCTGGTGCACTGGGATGACCCAGAGGGATGGTATGGGGAGGGAGGAGGGAGGAGGGTTCAGGATGGGGAACACATGTATACCTATGCAAAATCAGTACAATATTGTAAAGTTAAAAAATAAAATAAAATTAAATTAAATTAAAAAAATTCTAATAATAAAACTTCCTTTTTAAATTTGAAAAAAAAAGAAAATAATAAAATTAATTCAATAAAATATATAAATGTGAAAATGATCTTTCAAAATTTTTTGAAAATATTTAATTGACAGAGGAAATGTAAAGAGAAGCATGCTGAAGAATTGTTTCAATGGTTTCATAAAAATAGGCTGCAAATATGTCTTGGCTCTAAAATCACTGCGGAAGCTAACTGCAGTCATGAAATTAAAAGACTCGTGCTCCTTGAAAGGAAGGCTGTGACAACTCTAGATAGCATATGAAAAAGCAAAGACATCATTTTGCCGACAAAGTCAAAATTATGCTTTTTCCAGTAGTCATGTATGGATGTGAGAGATGGACATAAGGAAGGGTGAATACCGGAGAATTGATGCTTTTGAACTTTGTTGCTGGAGGAGACTCTTAAGAGTCCCTTGGACTTCATGGAGATCAAACCAGTCAATCCTAAAGAAAATCAACCCTAAATACTCATTGGAGGGACTGATGCTAAGCTGAAACTCCAATATTTTGACCACCTGATGCAAACAGCCAACTCATTGGAAAAGACCCTGATGTTGGGAAAGATTGAAGGCAAAAGGAGAAGAGGGCAACAGAGAATGAGATGGCTAGATAGCCTCACCAACTCAATGGACATGAATTTGAGCAAACTCCAGGAGGTAGTGAAGGACAGGGAAGCCTGGCATGTTGCAGTCCATGGGGTCACAGAGTTGACACAACTCAGCGACTGAACAACAACATATCTTGATTCTTTTGAGATGCTCTCTATAAATGAGTAAAGACAAGAGTTTTTATTTGAACGGAAGTGTTATCATCCAGCACAGGAATACAACAAATACAAACTTCATAAAAGCAGAGCGGAGGTTCTTAATAATGGGATAGCACATTTTGACAGAGGAATGGTTGGGAAGTCCCCACCAAACTAATGCACCTTCAAAAGCTATCTTTTCTAATTCAGTGTCTCCATTGTCCAAAAACAGAAAACAACAGCAACAACAAAACCTATCAAGCTTGTGCATTGACACATGAGCCGAATTTCATTTGGTTTATTGTCTCGCTCAAACAATCCAATCATCACATCTTTTACCCAGATGAAACAAATGCTTTTGTCTTTAATATAATTTGCTACCGTGGTTAAGAGAGACTTCAGTGACATTGAAGTTGTATTTCAGTTTTAGGGGCTTTTTCTTTCTCAATAGCAATGGAGGGATAATAAATTGATCTCAGTCAAAATAACTCATTTTTGTCAAATTATGATAATAAGGAGTTCATGAAAGGTAACAGAATGACAACCTTGGGAGAGTAAGGTTTTTAACTCAATAAATGTAGGCAGTTGTGTTTTCACTGCTTTGTATGTTATGTTTCTATTTTTCTTGTTTAGTATATCCTTTGTAGCACTAGTCTCATTGAAAGCTCAGGAAGCAGACAGAATATGAATGCTGTTTTGTCGAATAAAACATTGTCTATTCTTAATGAGGACAAGCGTTTATTTACTGATCTCCAAGCTTTGAGCACAGGACTCAAAGTTCCTGGTTCATATTCACTGATGTGGATGAACAAAACAGAGTTACACTGGACAGTCTCTGGAGTACCTCATTCAAATTATTCTTACCCTCAGCTTAGTTTAAATGGTAACATTCAGCACTTTCAAAAGAGAAAAACAGTGTAGGAACTGCAGTGGAGTGTGTGGACAAGGAAATCATTCAAGTGACACCAGTTGTCCTTCCCCCTTTTATTGCCCCCAACTGAATAATGGTGTGAGAAGCTAATAAACACCGTAATTTCCTTGGTTTGTACATGGCCCTATGTTTGCCCATGGACTTTATTTTGAGGTAAAATTTTTAAATAGGTAATTTAGTTAAAGGAGCTTTCCTGGTGGCTCAGTGGTAAAGAATCCGCCTGCCAGTGCAGGAGACAAGGGTTCAATCCCTGGGTCCAGAAGATCTCCTGGAGAAGATAGTGGCAATCTACTCCAGTATTCTTGCCTGCAAAATCCCATGGACAGAGGAGCCTAGTGGGCTACAGTACAGGGGTTTGTAAAGAGTCAGACATGACTCTAGCTATTTAGCATGCAAGCACACACACACTCTGTTTTCTGATTCAAAACTGGGCAACCTGGACTAATAATAGGACAACCAGAGTAAATCATATAATTATGTAAAATTTGTGCCATGCTGTCATGGTTTAGAAAGGGTTAATCAAGATTGCCGGGAGAAATATCAATAACCTCAGATATGCAGATGACACCACCCTTATGGCAGAAAGTGAAGAGGAACTCAAAAGCCTCTTGATGAAAGTGAAAGTGGAGAGTGAAAAAGTTGGCTTAAAGCTCAACATTCAGAAAATGAAGATCATGGCATCCGGTCCCATCACTTCATGGGAAATAGATGGGGAAACAGTGGAAACAGTGTCAGACTTTATTTTTCTGGGCTCCAAAATCACTGCAGATGGTGACTGCAGCCATGAAATTAAAAGACGCTTACTCCTTGGAAGGAAAGTTATGACCAACCTAGATAGCATATTCAAAAGCAGAGACATTACTTTGCCAACAAAGGTTCGTCTAGTCAAGGCTATGGTTTTTCCTGTGGTCATGTATGGATGTGAGAGTTGGACTGTGAAGAAGGCTGAGCGCCGAAGAATTGATGCTTTTGAACTGTGGTGTTGGAGAAGACTCTTGAGAGTCCCTTGGACTGCAAGGAGATCCAACCAGTCCATTCTGAAGGAGATCAGCCCTGGGATTTCTTTGGAAGGAATGATGCTGAAGCTGAAACTCCAGGACTTTGGCCACCTTATGCAAAGAGTTGACTCATTGGAAAAGACTCTGATGCTGGGAGGGATTGGGGGCAGGAGGAGAAGGGGACGACAGAGGATGAGATGGCAGGATGGCATCACTGACTCAATGGACGTGAGTCTGAGTGAACTCCGGGAGTTGGTGATGGACAGGGAGGCCTGGCGTGCTGTGATTCATGGGGTCGCAAAGAGTCGGACATGACTGAGCGACTGATCTGATCTGATCTGATCTGATGAAGATTACAGATATGTAAGGGCAAGAGCAAAGTATTCAATAAAACATCCAGGCCAATATGAAAGCCATTAGCTATGACAACATTCCCATTCCAAAGAAAGGCAATGCCAAAGAATGTTCAAACTACCACACAGTTGCACTCATCTCACCCACTAGCAATGCAATGCTCAAAATTCTCCAAGCCAGGCTTCAATAGTACATGAACCGTGAACTTCCAGATGTTCAAGCTGGATTTAGAAAAGTCAGAGGAACCAGAGATCAAATTGCCAACATCTGCTGGATCATTGAACAAGCAAGAGAGTTCCAGAAAAACATCTATTTCTGCTTTATTGATTATGCCAAAGCCTTTGACTGTGTAGATCACAACAAACTATGGAAAATTCTGAAAGAGATGGGAATACCAGACCATCTTACCTGCCTCCTGAGAAATCTGTATGCAGGTCAAGAAGCAACAGTTAGAATCAGACATGGAACAACAGATTAGCTCCAAATCGGGAAAGGAGTACGTCAAGGCTGTATATTGTCACCCTGCTTTATTTAACTTATATGCAGAGTACATCATGTGAAATGCTGGGCTGGATGAAGCACACACTGGAATCAAGATTGCCAGGAGAAATATCAATAAACTCAGATATTCAGATGATATCACCCTTATGGCAGAAAGTGAAGAGGAACTAAAGAGCCTCTTGATGAAAGTGAAAGAGAAGAGTGAAAAAGCTGGCTTAAGACTCAACACTCAAAAAACAAAGATCATGGCATCCAGTTCCATCACTTCATGGCAAATAGATGGGGAAACAATGGAAACAGTGACAGGCTTTATATTTAGGGGCTCCAAAATCACTGCAGATGGTGACTACACCCATGACATTAAAAGATGCTTGCTCCTTGGAAGAAAAGCTATGACCAACCTAGACAGCATATTCAAAAGCAGAGACACTACTTTACCAACAAAGGTCCATCTAGTCAAAGCTATGGTTTTTCCAGTAGTCATGTATGGATGTGAGAGTTGGAGTATAGAGAAAGCTGAGCACCAAAGAATTGATGCTTTTGGACTGTGATGTTGGAGAAAACTCTTGAGAGTCCCTTGGACTTCAAGATCAAACCAGTCAATCCTAAAGGAAATCAACTCTGAATATTCATTGGAAGGACTGATGCTGAAGCTGAAACTCCAATACTTTGACCACCTGATGTGAAGAACTGACTCCTTAAAAATGACCCTGATGCTGGGAAAGATTGAAAGCAGAAGAAGGGGATGACAGAGGATGAGATGTTTGGATGGCATCACCAACTCAATGGACATGAGTTTGAGCAAGCTCTGGGAGTTGGTGATAGACAGGGAAGCCTGGTGTGCTACAGTCCATGTGGTCGCAAAGAGTCTGACATGACTGAGTGACTGAACTGAATGGGATCATGTTTCAGAAATAGACTGTGTCACTATTACACAAATTCAAAAATAAGATCCAGATGTCAGACCAATGTAAGGACATAGGCAAGTTCAGATTTCACCAGGGAAGCAAAAAAAAAAAAAAAAAAAGGACATACATCATAGCCTTATACATTCAATTTCTTGGGCCAATTAGAAAGGGTTCAAGGAAACTAAGTCTAAGTATATGGTTTAGATAATGATACGTGTAAAAAATATGAATGTAGCTTGAACCACACACTGGCCTCATCCTTCAGTACTTGGGACATGCATCTCAAGATTCAGCATAGATGCAACTGGCTTTTAAGTTTCAATTCCAGGGAGTGAAAGTTGCTCAGTCATGTCTGACTCTTTGCAATTCCATGGACTATACAGTCCTTGGAATTCTCCAGGCCAGAATACTAGAGTGAGTAGCTGTTTCCTTCTCCAGATCTTCCCAACACAGGAATCAAACCCAGGTCTCCCATATTGCAGGCGGATTCTTTACCAGCTGAGCCACAAGGGAAGCCCCAATTCCAGGGAAGAGACAGTTAAACTAGTTTTGACTATTTTCTTAGGAGAGTAAATGACAGCTGGCTGATGATGATGCCTCCAAGACTACAACAGCCTTCTAAAGGTCACTGTGGTGACGAGAGAGGGTTGAAAAGCTGGGATTAACTAGTTAGGTGAGCAAAGAGTAATGTCTGTTAATGATGTTCAATGGGTATGTATGTTCAAAATTCAATGTTTATTGAATTTTGTCAAAAGGTTCTTCTGCATCTGTTGAGATGATTATGAGATTTTTTTATACTTCAGTTTGTTGATGTGGTGTATCACACTGACTGATTTGCAGATATTGAAAAATCTCTGTACCCTGGGGATAAATCCAGCTTGATCATGGTGCACGATCCCTTTAATGTACTGTTAGATTCAGATTGCTAGTATTCTGCTGAGGATTCAATGTCTATGTTCATCAGTGATATTGACTTGCAATGTTCTCTCTTTTTTTGTGGTATCTTTGGTTCGGTATCAGGGTGATGGTGGCCTCATAGAATGAGGTTGGGAGTATTTCTTCCTCTGCACTTTTCTGGAATAGTTTCAGAAGGATGGGTATTAGCTCTTCTGTAAATGTTTGATAGACTTCACCTGTGAAGCCATCTGGTCCTGGACTTTTGTTTGTTGGGAGTTTTTTAATCACAGTTTCAATTTCAGTACTTGTGACTGATCAGTTCATATTTTCTATTTCTTTCTGGTTAAGTCTTAAGAGACTGTACCTTTCTGAGAATTTGTCCATTTCTTCCATGTTGTCCATTTTATTGGCATATATTTGCTTGTAGTAGTCTATGATCCTTTGATGATCTTTTGTATTTCTGTGGTGTCCATTGTAACTTTGACTTCTTCATTTCTAATTTTATTAATTTGAACCCTCTCCTGATTTTTCTTTATGAACCTAGCTAAAGGTTTATCAATTTTCTCTATCTTCTCAGAAAACTATCTTTTAGTTTAATTGATCTTTTCTATTGTTTTCTTCATTTCTGTTCCACTTATTTCTGCTCTGATCTTTAAGATTTTTTTCCTTCCACTAATTGGGTTTTGTTTGTTTTTCTTTCTCTAGTTGCTTTACGTGTTAAGGTTAGGCTGTTTATTTGAGATTTTCCTAATTTCCTGAGATAAAATTGTATTGCTATTAGCTTCCCTCTTAGAATTGCTTTTGCTGCATACCACAGGCGTTGAATCATTGTGCTTTCATTTTCACTTGTCTCTAGGTATTTTTTTTAATTTCCTCTTTGATTTCTTCAGTGATACATCAGTGGTTTAGTAGCATATTGTTGGCAGGTTTCCCTGGTAGCTCGGTTGGTAAAGAATCGGCCTGCAATGCAGGAGATCCTGATTCCTGAGTTGGGAAGATCCCCCTGGAGGAGGGCTTGGCAACTGAATCCAGTATTCTTGCCTGGAGAATCCCCATAGACAGAGAAGCCTGGAGGGCTGCAGTCCATGGGATCACAAAGAGCTGGACATGACTGAAGCGACTAAGCACAGCACACAGCATATTGTCTAGCCTCCACGTGTTTGTTTCTTTTTTTTTATACTTTCTTTTCTTGCAGTTTATTTCTAATCTCATAATGTGTGATCAGAAAAGATGCTTGAGATGATTTCAATTTTCTTAAATTTATTGAAGCTCTCTTTGTGGCCTAGAATGTGATCTCCAAAAAACTCCAAAAAACCAAAGCAATCTTGAGAAAGAAAAATAGAGTGTGAGGAATCAGGCTCCTTGACTTCAAACTATTACTACAAAGTTACATTCACCAAAACCCTATGGTAGTAGCACAAAAACAGACATATAGGTCAATGGAACAGGATAGAAAGCCCAGAAATAAACTGACACACCTACGGTCAATTAATTTATAACAACGGACACAAGACTATACAATGGAGAAAAAGTCTCTTCAATAAATGGAGCTGGGAAAACTGGACAACTATATGTAAAAGGATGAAGTTATAATATTATTTAGCATTATATGCAAAAATAAACTCAAAAATGGATTAAAAGCCTAAATTTAAGACTGGATACTATAAAAGTCTTAATAGGAATACATAGGTAAAACACTCCTTGACATAAATCTCAGCAATATCTTTTTTGAGCCATCCCCTAGAGTAATGGAAATAAAAACAAAAATAAACAAATGAGTCCTAACTAAACTCAATATCTTTTGCACAGCAAAGGAAATCATAAATAAAACAAAAAGCAACCCATTGAATGGGACAAAATATTTGCAAACAATGCAACTGACAAGGGATTAGTCTTCAAAATTTACAAAAAGCACACATGGCTTAATATCATCAAAACAAATAAACCAATCAAAAAACAGGGAGAAGACCTAAATAGACACCTCTCCAAAGAAGATATACAGATAGACAAGAATCATGTGAAAAGATGTTCAACATCACTAATTGCTGTTGTTTTGTCGCTCAGTCTTATCTGATTCTTTGAAACCCCATGGACTGAAGCACACTAGGCTTCTCTGTCCTTCACCATCTCCTAGAGCTTACTCAAACTCATGTCCATTGAGTCAGTGATGCCATCCAGCCATCTTGTCCTCTGTCATTCCCTTCTGCTTTTGCCTTCAAACTTTCCCAGCATCAGGGTCTTTTCCAATGAGTTGTCTCTTTGTTGTCAGGTGGCCAAAGAATTGGAGTTTCAGCTTAAGCATCAGTTCTTCCAATGAATATTCAGGATTGATTTCCTTTAGGATGGATGGGTTGGATCTCCTTGCAATCCAAGGGACTCTCAAAAGTCATCTCCAACACCACAGTTTAAAAGCATCAGTTCTTTGGTGCTCAGCCTTCTTTAAGGTCCAGCTTTCACATCCATGCGTGACTACTGGAAGAACCATAGCTTTGACTAGATGGACCTTCGTTGGCAACATAATGTCTCTGCTTTTTAATATGCTGTCTAGGTTGGTCATAGTTTTTCTTCCAAGGAGCAAGGGCCTTTTACTTTTGTGCCTGACGTCACCATCTGCAGTGATTCTGGAGCCCAGGAAAATAAAGTCTGTCACTGTTTACATTGTTTCCCCATCTACTTTCCATGAAGTGATGGGACCAGATGCCATGATCCTTGTTTTTTGAATTCTGAATTTTAAACCAGCTTTTTCACTCTCCTCTTTCTCTTTCATCAAGAGGCTCTTTAGTTACTCTTCACTTTCTGCCACAAGGGTGGTGTTATCTGCATATCTGAGGTTATTGATATTTCTCCTGGAAATCTTGATTCCAGCTTGGCTTCATCCAGCCCAGAATTTCACATGATGTACTCTGCATAAGTTAAATAAGCAGGGTGACAATATACAGCCCTTGACGTACTTCTTTCCCAGTTTGGAACCAGTCTGTTGCTCCATGTCCAGTTTTAACTGTTGCTTCTTGACCTGCATACAGATTTCTCAGGATGCTTACAAGGTGGTCTAGTATTCCCATATCTTTCAGAATTTTCCACAGTTTGTTGTGATCCACACAGTCAAAGGCTTTAACGTAGTCAATGAAGCAGAAGTAGGTGTTTTTCCTGGAATTCTCTTGCTTTTTCTATGATCCAACAGATGTTGGCAATTTGATTTCTGGTTGCTCTGCCTTTTCTAAATCCAACCTGTACATATGGAAGTTCACAGTTCACGTACAGTTGAAGCCTAGCTTGGAGAATTTTGAGCATTACTTTGCTAGCATGTGAGATGAGTGCAATTATGCGGTAGTTTGAACATTCTTTGGCATTGCCTTTCTTTGGGATCAGAATGAAAACTGACCTTTTCCAGTCCTGTGGCCAGTGCCAAGTTTTCCAAATTTGCTGGCATATTGAGTGCAGTACTAATTATTAGAGAAATGCAAATCAAAACTACACAGAGGTATTATCTCACAAAGGTCAGAATGGCCGTCATCAAAAAGTCTACAAACAATAAATTCTGGAGAGTATGTGGAGTAAAGTGAATCCTCCTACACTGTTTGTGGGAATATAATTTGGTACAGCCACTATGAAGAACAGCTTGAAGGTTCCTTAAAAAACTAAAACTAGAGCTACCATGTGATCTAGCAATTACACTCCTGGGCATATAACTGGAGAATGACATAGTTCAAAAGGTTATATGCAACCCAGTGTGCACTTCAGTGCTGTTAAAATAGCCAAGATATGGAAGCTATAAATGTCCATTAATAGATGAATGGATAAAGAAGATATGGTACATATACACAATGGACTATTAGTCATTAAAAAAGTGAAATAATGTCATTTACAGGGGCTTCCCTAGTGGCTCAGTCAGTAAAGAATCAGTTTGTAATGCAGGAGACTGCCTGCAATGTAGGAGATGTGGGTTCAATTCCTGGGTTGAGAAGATCCCTTGGAGAAGGAAAATGGCCTCCCGCTCCAGTATTCTTGCCTGGGAAATCCCATGGACAGAGAAGCCTGGCAGGCTACAGTCCACGGGTTCACAAGAGTTGGACATGACTTGGCGACTAAACCACCAATGTCATTTGCAGCAACATGGTTGGACCTGGCGATTATCATACTAAGTGAATTAAATCAGACAGAGGAAGACAAATGTCATATGATATCATGTGTATATGGAATCTAAAAAAAAAATGATATAAAGGAATTCATTTACAAAACAGAAACAGACTCACAGACTTAGAGAATGAACTTATGGTGACCAGGCATGGAAGATGAGGGTAGGGATACACTGGGAGTTTGGGATTGACATGTACACACTTGCTATTTAAAATAAATAGCAATGACCTAGTACTCAATAGTCTGTGTAATTATTTAAATAAGAAATTAATTTGAAAAAGAATAGATACATGTCATATATGGATGTGAGAGTTGGACTATAAAGAAAGCTGAGTGCCGAAGAATTGATGCTTTTGAACTGTGGTGTTGGAGAAGAGTCTTGAGAGTCCCTTGGACTCCAAAGAGATCCAACCAGTCCATCCTAAAGGAGATCAGTCCTGGGTGTTTATTGGCAGGACTGATGTTCAAGCTGAAACTCCAATACTTGGGCCACCTGATGCAAAGAGCTGACTCACTTGAAAAGATCCTGATGCTGGGAAAGATTGAGGGCAGGAGGAGAAGGGGACAACAGAGGATGAGATGGTAGGATGGCATCATCAACTCGATGGACATGGGTATGGGTGGACTCTGGGAGTTGGTGATGGACAGGGACGCCTGGCGTGCTGCGATTCATGGGGTTGCAAAGAGTTGGACACGAGCGACTGAACTGAACTGAACTGATACAGGTAAGTGGTTCACTTGGCTGTATACCTAAAGCTAACAAAACAATATTAATTAACTATACTCCAATAAAATAAAGATTAAAAAAAGTAATATCTGTGTCCAAATTTATCAACCTCTAGAGCCTATTCCCATTCACTTTGTCAATGCAGGAGGATGACAGAATTTAGGAGGATCATAATTAGGAGTACATATTTGCTTGCATTCCCAACCTCTATCTGCAAATTTCTAAGGCAAATATGAAAAAGGAAAGAGTAATTGTAACAGATAGCAGGGTCTAGAATTCTCTTAGAGAAATGTCTCATTTTGCTGTCTCAATTTAGTTTCATAAGAGTGATAATGACAGATGACCAATTCCCTCAATGAGTTCATGATGTCATCAAGTTTTAAACAAGAATAAGTTAAAAAATTGTTTCAAGAAGTTATTTCATCACTTTGTAGAAGCCTTAGAAGATACCAGTTCAATATTACACTGAAAAAATAAGCTTACATATGTCCTACATCCTTTCAATGAACTGAAGACCCGAAATAACATCTTATAATTTCCCCCAAATTATAGTTAAATGATGATGAAAATAATCAAATGGTTATTTAAAGATAGTACATTTTTAAAACCTCCCAATACCTAGATAAATTTAATACTTACTCAGAGATAAATTGTTGTGATACAATGCTATTCAATCTGCTAAGACTAGATTAAAATTTTTCTTTTGAAGGGCAGTCAAGTAAATTAATTTTGCATTGTCCTCTGATGTTAAATCTTCAATTTATGTCTTTAGGATTTATAGCTCACTTCTTCTTATGTGGTAAAATTACTTGGTTGAACAAAAGAATATATCTCAAAATTTAAAAATCAGCATCATCTTTTCTTTGCAATTTTGGCTGTTAAATGATTCCCATCATTACCTAAACACAAAACTAAATAAATAGGCAATTAGATTTTAAAAATATCGGTTAAATTCCATTTCTTTAAATTGGACTCTTTTCATCTGAATTGATTTCTCAAGAGAAAAACTATCAAATCTTCTTTTTCTATGAAAAGACTAAATCATCTGGACTTTATCATGTATTCACAAATCCGAAACATCTGAAAGTGCAGATATCACACTGTGATTGGTGAAAGAAGGCAGAATACTTGGCTTGTGACATGAAGCAGTGCAGACGTGTGTGATGGGTCCTGTGGTGCTGGATCAAAGGTGCCACATGAGCATAGGAGTGTCAGGGCCGTTTGTTCCATTCTCATCCCAGTGATTTATTTGCAGGTCACTGGAACATACATCAATGGCTAAAAATATGTAGGCATATTTCTTCAGTGATGTTGCTTTCCACTATTTGATGTCATAGTGGTAAACAGGATCTCCCCAGAAATACTTGCTCTCACCATCAGCAACACCTGAATCCCTTATAAGAATCTGTTAGCAGCTTATTGGCTTATAAGAGAAATGGACAGATCTTTCTTAAGAGTAAGTTCACAAATATTAGTTTACCTTAAGAAAAGTCTGAACACAGAATTACTAGATTTCTTCAACTTTCACAATTGCCAAAAATAAAATTTTAAGTGTATTGATTAGCTTAATTCTGAGACTTCCTACAGTGTTAGCATGAGGCCTCTCATCACTCATCTTCCATCAGCTGATCACCTCAATAATCCATCTCTGGTTACCTGTGTAGGGACATAGGTTTTGTGCAGTATTTGTAACTCTTTCCAATTCTTATTACTGCATATTGCAATTATTTAATGTGAGACTAGATGTCTGTCATAACAAAGAATTGTTAGAGAAAAAAATGCTGTCTTTTGCCACCTTCAGTCTACTACTATTCAATATCAAACAACACTTAAATCTTTCATAAAAGGGTGTAAGTAATAGTTTATGTCAACCAGAATAATTCAAACTGCTAAGAGGAACAGAAACTAGGATGATTTGGCAAAGCATGAAAAGCAAATGGGAACCAGAAATTCTCAAGAAGCAGAGTTTAGAAAAGGTTATAAAGAGATAGGAAAGTAGGAATATGATACTAGTATTATGGTTTTGAAAATGTTTTCAAAGATAACCCAATTTTAGCTCACTGAACAACAGTATATTGATTCAATTAGATAGCTCAGTAAACAGGGAAAACCGGTAGCTGAAAGTCCTCCAGGTAATTATGAAAAATTTTAAGTGTGTTTGAGACATTCATGTGTCTAAAAACAAAGCCAAATTTTAGTTTCTCATGTCAACTTAATATCAAGTAGACTAGAAGTAAAAAAAAATATTTAACTGTTAAGACACTAACATACGTGGTTGAGAAAGATTTTTCAATTAGGATGTGTGACTTAGCTTCCCAATGTTAAGAGTAAAAGAAGGGAGAAACTAGATTCCTGTATTTAGTTCTGAGATTATTCTTTAATTCTACAGATATATCTTGGGTATCAATAAAGTTCCCAATAGTGTAAAAACATGAGTCAAGCTCTCTCTTCTCGAAGAGTTCACAACCTAATGCTAAGAGTAACACACAGGCAGTTAATGAGGCACAGATGTAGAGAATGAACTTGTGGACATGGGGTGGGGGCAGAAAGAGAGCTGGGGACAAATTGAGAAAGAAGCATTGACATATATACACTACAATGTGTAACAGTAGATAGCTAGTGGGAAGCTGCTGTATAGCACAGAGAGCAAACAGTGTAGGGCTCTTTGATGACCAAGAAGGGTGGAATGGGACCATGAAAGGGAAGCTCAAGAGGGAGGGAATATATGTATACATATGGCTGATTCACAGTGTTGTACAGCAGAAACTAATACAACATTTATTAATAAAGCAATATCCTCCAATTAAAAAATAATTGAGTAACTAACAGGAAGTGAAACAGAGAGGCCAAGTGTTTACCTCTGTGTGGGACTGTTGGTGGTGGTGGCTTAGTTGCTAAGTAGTGTCCAACTTTTGTGACCCTGTGGACTGTAGCCTGCCAAGCTCCTCTGTCCATGGGATTCCCCAGGCAAGAATACAGGAGTGGGTTGCCATTTCCTTCTCCACGGGATCTTCCCAACCCAGGAATCGAACCCAGGTCTCCTGCATTGATGGCAGATTCTTTACCATGTGGGGCTGTTAGAGGTTTCACAAAAATCATTTGCTAATTTTTATGAGAAGATTTACATGATGCGAATCTTGAGGTATGGTTCAGAGTGTGTTCCTACAAAGAGAACAACCGGAGCCTGGGTTAAGTAGCAGAGAATGAAGTATTCACAAGTCATCTCATTGCTTTCAGTTTAGAACAACCCAGTTTAGAGCAGTTTTTGTCTCTTTCTGTCATACAGTACCACCTAGAATTACTTGCTTTATTAGCTTTATGAGCAAACATTGAGCTGTTAAAGAATGATCAAAGTAAGACTGTTTATAGAGACCAAGGGACATTGAGGTATCCTAATGATCTGAGACAATAATACAGTTTCAATGTGATGAACTTATAAATGGGAGTCTGTATGTATCTTAGAAAACAATTAGGTCTCAAATTCTGAGATTCAAAAAATTACCTAGTCAACACTTTAATGTTGTGGTCTTGCTCTTGAGTTATTTAGAATCCAATTTTTTGTGTGTACTGAAACCACCCCGTGGTAGCAAGTTAGCTATGTTCTAATAATTCCTGAGGTTATTACAGTACTATTTCTCAGCAGATAATGCGCTGAAGTGTTTATTTTCCAGGTCAAGAATCTTTAAGCTGCAATAGTGTACACCATGAGTTTCAGATTATTATAATGTCATTAAAACAAATTCTAAGAATATACCTACTTGTAAAATTCTAATTAGTGTGATTACTATGGAATTGGAAATTATTCTTTTAAAAAATATAAGAACTTATTTTGGAAAATAATCAATGGTAGAATAAGAAACTGCCAAAGTAGCCATTCAGTATGATAAAATACCATTCCCTTGTATTCTGCTCAATATGTTATTTTTCAGGTTCAAAGATACCACATTAAAAATTGCTTTGCAGAATTTTTCTAAGAAAAGCATGATATAAATAACTCCAAATCAACAAAAAAGGGGGAAAAAATCTAAGAAATGTAGACAAATGAGCCAAATTATAACCATTAAGAACTGATTTGGAATTTAGTTAGAATTATATTAGCCCATACCTCAACATAATAAAAGCTATATATGACAAACCCACAGCAAACTTTATCCTCAATGGTGAAAAATTGAAAGCATTTCCTCTAAAGTCAGGAACAAGACAAGGGTGCCCACTTTCACCATTACTATTCAACATAGTTTTGGAAGTTTTGGCCACAGCAATCAGAGCAGAAAAAGAAATAAAAGGAATTCAAATTGGAAAAAAAGAAGTAAAACTCTCACTGTTTGCAGATGACATGATCCTCTACATAGAAAACCCTAAAGACTCCACCAGAAAATTACTAGAACTAATCAATGAATATAGTAAAGTTGCAGGATATAAAATCAACACACAGAAATCCCTTGCATTCCTATACACTAATAATGAGAAAATAGAGAAATTAAGGAAACAATTCCATTCACCATTGCAACGAAAAGAATAAAATACTTAGGTATATATCTACCTAAAGAAACTAAAGACCTATATATAGAAAACTATAAAACACTGGTGAAAGAAATCAAAGAGGACACTAATAGATGGAGAAATATACCATGTTCATGGATTGGAAGAATCAATATAGTGAAAATGAGTATACTACCCAAAGCAATTTATAGATTCAATGCAATCCCCATCAAGCTACCAACGACATTCTTCACAGAGCTAGAACAAATAATTTCACAATTTGTATGGAAATACAAAAAAGCCTCGAATAGCCAAAGCTATCTTGAGAAAGAAGAATGGAACTGGAGGAATCAGCCTACCTGACTTCAGGCTCTACTACAAAGCCACAGTCATCAAGACAGTGTGGTACTGGCACAAAGACAGAAATATAGATCAATGGAACAAAATAGAAAGCCCAGAGATAAATCCACGCACATATGGACACCTTATCTTTGACAAAGGAGGCAAGAATACACAATGGATTAAAGACAATCTCTTTAACAAGTGGTGCTGGGAAAACTGGTCAACCACTTGTAAAAGAATGAAACTAGAGCACTTTCTAACACCATACACAAAAATAAACTCAAAATGGATTAAAGATCTCAACGTAAGACCAGAAACTATAAAACTCCTAGAGGAGAACATAGGCAAAACACTCTCCGACATACATCACAGCAGGATCCTCTATGACCCACCTCCCAGAATATTGGAAATAAAAGCAAAAATAAACAAATGGGACCTAATTAAACTTAAAAGTTTATGCACAACTAAGGAAACTATTAGCAAGGTGAAAAGACAGCCTTCAGAATGGGAGAAAATAATAGCAAATGAAGCAACAGACAAACAACTAATCTCAAAAATATACAAGCAACTCCTACAGCTCAACTCCAGAAAAATAAATGACCCAATCAAAAAATGGGCCAAAGAACTAAACAGACATTTCTCCCAAGAAGACATACCGATGGCTAACAAACACATGAAAAGATGCTCAACATCACTCATTATCAGAGAAATGCAAATCAAAACCACTATGGGGTACCATTTCATGCCAATCAGAATGGCTGCGATCCTAAAGTCTACAAGCAATAAATGCTGGAGAGGGTGCAAAGAAAAGGGAACCCTCTTACACTGTTGGTGGGAATGCAAACTAGTACAACCACTATGGAGAACAGTGTGGAGATTCCTTAAAAAACTGTAAATAGAACTGCCTTATGATCCAGCAATCCCACTGCTGGGCATACACACTGAGGAAACCAGAAGGGAAAGAGACACGTGTACCCCAATGTTCATCGAAGCACTGTTTATAATAGCCAGGACATGGAAGCAACCTAGATGTCCATCAGCAGATGAATGGATAAGAAAGCTATGGTACATATACACAATGGAGTATTCCTCAGCCATTAAAAAGAATACATTTGAATCAGTTCTAATGAGGTGGATGAAACTGCAGCCGATTATACAGAGTGAAGTAAGCCAGAAAGAAAAACACCAATACAGTATACTAACGCATATATATGCAATTTAGAAAGATGGTAACAATAACCCTGTATACGAGACAGCAAAAGAGACATTGATGTATAGAAGAGTCTTTTGGACTCTGTGGGAGAGGGAGAGGGTGGGATGATTTGGGAGAATGGCATTGAAATACGTATAATATCATATATGAAATGAGTCGCCAGTCCAGGTTCGATGCACGATACTGGATGCTTGGGCCTGGTGCACTGGGATGACCCAGAGGGATGGTATGGGGAGGGAGGAGGGAGGAGGGTTCAGGGTGGGGAACACATGTATACCTTTGGCAGATTCATTTTGATATATGGCAAAACCAATACAATATTGTAAAGTTATATAAAATAAAATTTAAAAAAAGAATTATATTAGCCCTAAGTTTCTGTCCTGAAGTTTTGAATAGTAATAAAGAATAAATCAAGAATGAAAAACAGAAGTATTTTTTAATAAAGTAATTATCAGTTATTTTAGAAACAGTAAATACCAAAAAATTATTTACAGATGTATATCAGTAAACTGCTTCCACAGAAATACACATATCAGACAACCCCAAAACTCAGCAGTGTATGACAGGAAGAATTTATTTCTCATTCACCTGGCAAGTTCTGGGCATTCAGCTGTTTTTAGAGAAGATCGAGAGGGATTGTGTTTAGATTATAGGTTTGTGTCTACTCCATGTGCCTTTTGTTCTCTGGAAACCCAGAGGCTGCCCATGATATGCCTTTCTCTTGGCAATGACAGAAATGCAAGAAACCAAGCATCAGTGGGTTTAACTGTTTTACTTTGTGCCAGAAGACACACTACATCCTGGTGTTAAGAGCACATATGATGACTCTGGCTAGATTCAAATCCAATTCCCCACTTACTCTTTGGCCTTGCTAAGAAACTTCAAAAGGGGATAGCTTATAAAATGTAGGTACATTCCTCTCATGCTTTAAATAACTATGTATGTTCTTGGAACACTTTGTCATTATTACTATACTTTCAGAGTAGTTTCTGTAGGAATCTCCAGAATGCCATAGCTTATTTTCTAAGTCCCACAGATTGTAAGCTCTTTGGGTAATGATTTATTTCTTTCCTCCCTGTGGTTACAGAAAAGAGATGGCTGACCAGTTGACTGATGGTGTTAGGAGGTATAAGGGCAGCTAGAAGACAGTAATGGCATCCCACTCCAGTACTCTTGCCTGGAAAATCCCATGGACAGAGGAGCCTGGTAGGCTGCAGTCCATGGGGTCTCTAGGCGTCGGACACGACTGAGCGACTTCACTTTCATGCATCGGAGAAGGAAATGGCAACCCACTCCAGTGTTCTTGCCTGGAGAATCCCAGGGGCGGGGGAGCCTGGTGGGCTGCCGTCTATGGGGTGGCACAGAGTCAGACACGACTGAAGCGACTTAGCAGCAGCAGCAGCAGCAGAAGACAGTAAAGTTGTTGCAACTTTGAAGTTAATGAGACCTCCATGAAAGCCAGCCTCCAACTCTAAGTCAGTATTGACCTGAAAAATTACACTCACAACATAAAGGATGACACATGCTATGGCCCCAGAGTGTCCACATGACAGAGCGAAAGAATAAGTATTTTCTTTAAATGGATGACATTGGTTAAAAACTCAAATGGCTAGTATAAATCTTTCATAACTTATGCAAAATCCAAAGAAAGCACATTTCTCACTGACTCTGAGTAATCGTAGCTTAGAGATAAAAATCAGCATTTGAATGAGACCCATAAGTATGGATGTGCTTCCCAGGTGGTGCTGTGTGTGCTTAGTAGTTTAGTCGTGCCCCACTCTGTGTGTGCTTAGTCCTTCAGTCATGCCCCACTCTTTGCTACCCAAGGACTGTCCATGGAATTGCAGGCAGATTCTTTACCATCTGAGCTACCAGGGAGGGAAGCTCTCCAGGTGGCGCTAGTGGTAAAGAATCTGCCTGCCAACACAGGAGACCCAGAGATGTGGGTTTGATCCCTGAGTTGGGAAGATCCCTTGGAGTAGGAAATGGCAACACACTCTAGTATTCTTACTGGAAAATTCCATGGACAGAGGAGCCTGGCAGGCTACTGTTAGTCCATGGGTCCCAAAGAGTCGGACACAACTTTGAGATTGAGCATGCATGCATGCTTTTGTGCTATTAATATATTTATTATTTAGCCCTTTCAGAAAGTTTACCAACCTCTGATTTAAACAGTGGGTTTTGGCATAAGTTAATTTCTTCGTTAGTTTGATAGGTTAACTATTTTTTTCTCAAATAGTTATTGAAAAAATAGATGCAACCTAACAGTCTAGTGGGCCTTAGGAAGCATCACTATGAAGAAAGCTAGTGGAAGTGATGGAATTCCAGTTGAGCTATTTCAAATCCTAAAAGATGATGCTGTGAAAGTGCTGCACTCAATATGCCAACAAATTTGGAAAACTCAGCAGTGGCCACAGGACTGGAAAAGGTCAGTTTTCATTCCAATCCCAAAGAAAGGCAATGCCAAAGAATGTTCAAACTACCACACAATTGCAGTCATCTCACACCCTAGCAAAGTAATGCTCAAAATTCTCCAAGCCAGGCTTCAGCAATATGTGAACTGTGAACTTCCAGATGTTCAAGCTGAATTTAGAAAAGGCAGAGGAACCAGAGATCAAATCGCCAATATTCAGTAGATCATCGAAAAAGCAAGAGAGTTCCAGAAAAACATCTATTTCTGCTTTATTGACTATGCCAAAGCCTTTGACTGTGTGGATCACAATAAACTGTGGAAAATTCTGAAAGAGATGGGCATACCAGACCACCTGACCTGCCTCTTGAGAAACCTATATGCAGGTCAGGAAGCAACAGTTAGAACTGGACATGGAACAACAGACTGGTTCCAAATAGGAAAAGGAGTACATCAAGGCTGTATATTGTCACCCTGCTTATTTAACTTCTATGCAGAGTACATCATGAGAAACGCTGGGCTGGCTAAAGCACAAGCTGGAATCAAGATTGCTGGGAGAAATATCAATAACCTCAGATATGCAGATGACAACAAGCTTATGGCAGAAGGTAAAGAAGAACTAAAGAGCCTCTTGATGAAAGTGAAAGAGGAGAGTGAAAAAGTTGGCTTAAAGCTCAACATTCAGAAAACTAAGATCATGGCATCTGGTCCCATCACTTCAGGGCAAATAGATTGGGAAACAGTTAAAAACAGTGGCTGACTTTATTTTTGGGGACTCCAAAATCACTGCAGATGGTGACTGCATTCACAAAATTAAAATATGCTTACTCCTTGGAAGGAAAGTTATGACCGACCTAGACAGCATATTAAAAAGCAGAGACATTACTTTGCCAAAGAAAGTTCATCTAGTCAAGGCTATGGTTTTTCCAGTGGTCATGTATGGATGTGAGAGTTGGACTATAAAGAAAGCTGAATGCTGAAGAATGGATGCTTTTGAACTGTGGTATTGAGGAAGACTCTTGAGAGTCCCTTGGACTGCAAGGAGATCCAACCAGTCCATCCTAAAGGAGATCAGTCCTGGGTGTTCATTGGAAGGACTGATGTTGAAGCTGAAACTCCAGTACTTCAGCCACCTGATGCAAAGAGCCAACCCATTTGAAAAGACCCTGATGCTGGGAAAGATTGAGAGCAGGAGGAGAAGGGCATGACAGATGATGAGATGGTTGGATGGCATCACTGATTCAGTGGACATGAACATGAGTTTGGGTAACTCTGGGAGTTGGTTACGGACAGGGAGGCTTGGCGTGCTCCAGTCCATGGGATTGCAAAGAGTCGGATGTCAGCGATTGAACTGAACTGAAGCTTTGTGAAATTGGAAATTTGAGTATTTTTTATAGTAACATAGCACCATCTTGTGGAATATTACATAAACTGTCAGAAAATCTTATTGAACTACTGTTACTGAGAATGTGGCATGCTTTGGTCTAACTTCTAAATTTTACTGAAAATAATGTGTAAAAAAAAAAGTCCAACGTTTTGAATAAAAAGAATTTATAAAAGTTAGAGAATATCTTACCCAAATTAAGATTATTAATTAACCTTACCCAGATTATTTTCTGGATAAGGAAACTGGTCTTCCATAATCAAATAACTTAGTATACTTCCATAGTAAGTTAAATAGTGGGATTTTAGAATTTGTCTATGAAAAATGAAGGTGCATTTATATATATGAGCATGCATGTTTAATATATGGAGTTACAATTTCAGTAGTACTTTTAAAAAAAATCAATTCAGGAAATTTTAATAGAACTTTTTAGTTATAAGAATTCTAGATTTACAGAAAAATTGCAAAGGTAGTAAGCAGGGCTAATTTTCATAGACAAAAATATGAAATTACTTACATGGATACCAAAATTGTAGAGATGAGGTTATTTGGGTTATCATGTTCAGTTCTGCACATGCAGATCAGGAGGAACGGAGAAAAACTGGAACATGTTAAGAAGAATAAATTGCAAATAGGTAGATGAGATAATGTGATTCAGCAAACCATTCCACCCAATAAGCTGCGGAGGGGACTGGGGGCTGGTAATTGTGGAGAAAACATGGTATCAGGTCAGGATGTGAGGCTTTACGTGTCTCAGTGGCTGCTCTGGGAAATGTGGGTTATGCTTCATTTCATGCAACCATTAAGGGAAGAATGAGTTCTGATGGACCAAAGGTGTAGGAAGACAGTTGTTTCATGGCCAATCACATCATTCTAACTGAAAACAGAAAGAGCAATCTGATGAGTAATGAGTTTTCTGTCATAAGGGATACTCATTCAGAAAAATCAGACTCTCCTTCAGAGTTTGGTATGGCAGGGGATACTGTTCAATAGAAAGTTAAGAGATGACATTTGCTCCTGAAACCACTATCATATATTTGAATTTTTATATTTCTGGTATAGAAATACAAGTGGGATGTAGGTGATTCCCAAACCATGACCAGCTAAGGGTGCTCATTTAAAGGTTAAGTATATTCTGATATATCTTGTTAGATAGGTGCCACTTGTGTCTCACTGACCAGGAAGGGCAGACAGGAGGAAATCTGTGGGACATTCTAGAATTTTTGAACATGCTCAGATCTGATGAGGATGTTCTGGACTCTGCTGGTGGAAAATGTTGGTCAGTGTTTCTCTAAGAAACCAAGGAGACCAGAGCAACTGTTCCAAGAACATCCCTTGCTTTCTCATTGACATTTCCTGAGTTGAGATACTATAAAATGTGGAACTTCATAAAATCCAATGCTGAAGACAGTTATTAACATCATAGGATGACTTTGTATCGTAACGATAAGAGCAAGGATTTCGTCCTAGTAGGCAAATTTGATTTTTAGTGCTTTCAGTCTACTGTTTTAAATCCAAGTGTGCTGAGACCCATTTTCATGTCTACCACCCCTCGCAGGACTACCTCAGATGCTCAGTTATATGCTTTGCAGGCTGTGACTCTGCATACGAGGCCATCGCCCACTGCCACATGCATGCCCTTATCACCCTGCTTGGGCTTGTACACACAAGGTCATGCTGCCCCACTGTGAGGTCGCCATTCACACCGAGTCCTCATGTTCAGATGCTCCACACTGGGTGTTCAGGGTCACCCTGCTCAGCCCATTCTGACTTCCATCCTGTGCCTTCTTCCTCCCACATGCATTTCTTCCTCAGCCTGAGTGGGCTGACTCCCCACATCAGATCTCTTCCCTGCCCGGATTCTCTCCTAACTCTCCTATGATACTGCTAGCTTATGGCCCTCTGAGTTCAGCTTCCTTTTGTCTTTGTTCAGGCTCTGCACCAAGTTGCCCTCCAAGGCAGATGGCCTTGTATTCTTTAGTCTCTCTCTCTTCCTCTCTCTCCCTCTCTCTCTGTCTCTGTCTGTCTGTCTCTCTTTCCTCCCTACATTTCACTGCCCTGTCTAAAGCTTTAGGGCTAAACTGCTCTGGAAAAATATTTAGGAATGAAAAGAAAGGGAAGAGAAAGGAAGAGGAAGAGAAAGCACACAAC
This sequence comes from Bubalus bubalis, assembly GCF_019923935.1. Classification (NCBI taxonomy): domain Eukaryota; kingdom Metazoa; phylum Chordata; class Mammalia; order Artiodactyla; family Bovidae; genus Bubalus; species Bubalus bubalis. Next base: position 149,410,679 of record NC_059158.1, read on the forward strand.
TGGTTTGGTTCCACAATGCAAACAGCAACAGCAACAATGACAGACTCAATGACAGATTCAGGAAATGAAGTGTTGTAAAGGCACATGTTTATATATAGAGGTTATTTATATACAAACTGAGTGTTTGTAAATTGGAAGTCAAACGATCAATGTATTCCACAAGACAATGCTGTCAGAAAGAATAATGTATCCAGGAAAAACATCAGAAAGGATAATGTAACCTGAGTCCACAGCTCTCTATAAATAAACCTTATCAGTCAAATCTTCAAAGTTAACTTTTAGCATATAAATGGTATGCACTCTCAGAGCAAAATATACCTTTTCCTAATATGAGAAACTATATATTTTGAGTAAAATAGAAAAATAATATTCAATAAAGCATTTGTCACTGGTTTCTAAGCCAATGAAAGTTTACATATGACTTCTCAATCCCATTCTTATTTCTGTTTAGTAGTAAAACATGTCCAATTCCCATCTTTAGCATATGTCCAACTCTCATCTTTAGTACAATCAATTGACTATTTACAATTCATCAAAACTCTAGGCAACACTGTTTGCTATTTCTCTGATTGAACTGCATCTCTTATACTAAAACTCATTTTGGAGAAAGCTGTTTTTAATGTTCCATCCACTTTCCTGATGTCACTCACCTGAAAAATCAATTCAAGAAAGGTATTGTGAGTAATTTTTAGTATTATCCATTAAGTTTTACTGTACTTTTTATACTGAAGAACTTAGAATTAAGAACTAACTTAATGACAGCTGTCAGAATGTGTACTTCTCTAAAAGCTTCACTGTTAGCATGTTTTCCTATTTGCACTTTTTATTCCTTTGTGAAAGCCTGCCTAGTTTGTCAAATATATTAAATTTAAGTATTTTTGTAAATTGCTTAAATATAAGTTGTATTCTGTAACTTTTAAAAGGTATATAACTGTTAAATAAAGGGAAATAAAAATACTTTAAATTCTCTGGAAAAAATTAAAATATAAGGCAAACAGCACCATCTACTGATAAATCCACTTATTTATAAGACAGCTTAATTTTAATTCAATGAAAATTAAAGACAAAAATGACAGGAAATATGATTCTATTTATTCTGTGCCATTCCAAAGATTTTAATTCCTAGTCTGTTGTTGATGGTCGTTATTGATACAATGCAAAAGAAAATAAGATCCATTTTATTAGAAAGAGGTTTCAGTGTGCCAGCTACCAGCTTATTGCCTCTCAGTTCCAAATCCATTCCATTCTTGATTGTATGGCTTGTGGAGCTGAATCTTAAAATCGTTTCTCTTTCCAGCCGTCTAGATGGCATCCTGAGGGACACAGCAGGGTAGGAAGGACCGTCTCTTATAATTCCCCTGTGCTTTTCTTTTTTTTTTTCCTTTCTTGCTTCTACAGCATTCAGCTGACAAGTGGGACACACAGCTGAACTTACTCCCAGTGAGCTTCCATGACACATCCGTGGACTTCTTCCCAGAAAGTTCTGCAGGCAGCACACGCGACTTCTCAGCAAGTCCAGCAACACCCTCCCTGGGTGACTGCCAGCAAGAGCAAACGATGGGCTCTCTTGAAACGTACACAGAATTCTTACTAAAATAGACTATATCCTGAGCCTTAAATAAACTCTCAGTATATTGGAAACAAATGAAATCATGCAAACTATTTTCTCTGAACAAAGTGGAATTGAATCACAAATTAACAAAGGAGAGCTATCTGCAAAATTCCCAAATGTCTAGAAAAGAAATGATACCTCTAAATAACCAGATGTCAAAGAAGTTATAAGAAAAAATTTAAATATTTTGAGCTGAATAAGAATAAAATACAACATATTAACAATTTGTGAAATATCATCAAGGCTGCCAGTAATTGGTTGTGCACCTATTTGAGACAACCACTTAAACTCTCAATGTCTTCATTTACCTGACCACGGTTAGCTGGCTGAGTTGGGTCTCTTCCAACTTTGAGTATTTATGAATTTATAACATGAGAAAGCATTAAATTTGAAAACACAACCTCAACAAAACTTTATAGGTCATAGTGTTAAGGAAAATTATGACAGATTTAGAATTTTAATTTCCTTATGAAGTATCAACTGAAACGGAGTTTTAGTCTAGGCTTGCCATTTTTACTCCATTCCTCAAAACCTAAAGCCCATAGTGTTGGCAGACTAACAAAACACTCATTGTCATATAACCTCAGGTGCATTAGTGAAGTAAGACACTCTATAATGTCCTTTGTAATTCTACAGCTGAAAAAAAATGTCCAAACATACAGAAATACTTCAGAAATAAGTGCCCTTGTTACTTATTGTCAGAAATAGAAAATTATGATTTTGTATTTGTAAATTATATTTTATTTTCTTTTGGGTAAAATAGTTCAAACTCACATTTCAAGTTTTGAAAAATAAAAACAGCAGCCTAGAATTCTTATTGCGTGCATATTAAGTTGCTTCAGTCGTGTCCGACTCTGCGACCCTATGGACTGTAGCCTGCCTGGCTCTTCTGTCCTTAGAATTCTCCACGCAAAAATATTGGAGTGGGTTGCCATACCCTCCTCCAGGGGATCTTCCTGACCCATGGATTGAACCCACGTCTCTTATGTCTCCTGCACTGGCAGACAGGTTCTTTACCACTAGCACCACCTGGGAAGCTCAGAGTTACCGCTAGCTCTAGCTAAAACTGAGCTGTAATACGATAAAATAAAATATTGCAAAATAAATTATTCATAAAAATTGAGTTTAAAACATAACTATTTTTTTCCAGATAAGACTCTCTGGTTGGAAAAGAAAAATTGCAGTAGTATAAGCTTGGTCTGATATTTTGAAATTTGCTTAGTAAAAAGCCTCCAAGCTCTTGTCTGCTCTGTCACTGAAGAGGATGAAAAGCTTAAAGTACAGCAAGTACAGGGCAAGAGTCAGGGCAACTAAAAATAAAACACCTTATTAAGCCTTTATTGACTTGAATTAGCTAAAGGTGCCAGGTGCACCAAGTCCTAAGCAAAAATAGTCATTATATACCCTTAAAATCAGATGTTATCAGATAAGAAGTAAAAAACCACTCCAGCTAGAATTGCCACTCATTCTAGACTGATACTAACAATTACATAATTTTAGAAAATTAATTTATTTTACCTTGCTTGGTAAACACTGATTTGTAAAATAAAGACTTCTAGTCCTAAAGTTCCTTGGTCTGATGACAATAGGCATTTTCTTTCTTTTAAAATTTCTTCTTACATCATCTCTTGCTTAAGCATTATGTGGCTTCTGCTATGATTTAATAACCATTTTATTTGTTTATCACTCCTCCCATCTGAAATCCCATTAAAATGATGGTAAATCTAGGACTTCTCAGCCTCCAAAACCGTGAGAAATAAATTTCTGTTTATAAGCCACCCAGTCTATGGTATTTTGTTATAGCAGCACAAATAGCCTATTCTATGCTATGCTCAGTCGCTTCAGTCGTGTCCGACTCTGTGCGACCCCATAGACGGCAGCCACCAGGCTCCCCCTTCCCTGGGATTTTCCAGGCAAGAGCACTGGAGTGGGTTGCCATTGCCTTCTCCAATGCATGAAAGTGAAAAGTGAAAGTGAAGTCACTCAGTCGTGTCCGGCTCTTAGCGACCCCATGGATTGCAGCCTAACAGGCTCCTCCATCCATGGGATTTTCCAGGCAAGAGTACTGGAGTGGGGTGCCATCACCTTCTCTGACAAATAGAGTAAGATAATTAAATTATTTAATAATTGCAAATATATACACAGATCCTGTTTTTCCTGTTTTTTGAGTACTGTAGAAAGACATTTAATAATGGGCCAAAGAACTAAATAGACATTTCTCCAAAGAAGACATACAGATGGCTAACAAACACATGAAAAGATGTTCAACATCACTCATTATCATATAAATGCAAATCAAAACCACAATCAGGTACCATTTCACACCAGTCAGAATGGCTGCAATCCAAAAATCTACAAGCAATAAATGCTGGAGAGGGTGTGGAGAAAAGGGAACCCTCTTACACTGTTGGTAGAAATGCAAACTAGTACAGCCACTATGGAGAACAGTGTGGAGATTCCTTAAAAAACTGGAAATAGAAGTGCCTTATCATCCAGCAATCCCACTTCTGGGCATACACACCGAGGAAACCAGAATTGGAAGAGACACGTGTACCCCAATGTTCATCGCAGCACTGTTTATAATAGCCAGGACATGGAAGCAACCTAGATGTCCATCAGCAGATGAATGGATAAGAAAGCTGTGGTACATATACACAATGGAGTATTCCTCAGCCATTAAAAAGAATACATTTGAATCAGTTCTAATGAGGTGGATGAAACTGGAGCCTATTATACAGAGTGAAGTAAGCCAGAAAGAAAAACACCAATACAGTATACTAATTCATATATACGGAATTTAGAAAGATGGTAACGATAACCCTGTATGCGAGACAGCAAAAGAGACACAGATGTATAGAAGAGTCTTTTTGACTCTGTGGGAGAGGGAGAGGGTGGGATGATTTGGGAGAATGGCATTGAAACAGGTATAATATCATATAAGAAACGAATCGCTAGTCCAGGTTCAATGCAGGATACAGGATGCTCAGGGCTGGTGCACTGGGATGACCCAGAGGGATGGTATGGGGAAGGAGGTGGGAGGGGGGTTCAGGATGGGGAACATGTGTACACCCGTGGCGGATTCATGTTAATGTATGGCAAAACCAATACAATATTGTAAAATAATTAGCCTCCAATTAAAATAAATAAATTTAAATTAAAAAAATAAGTTTACTTTCAAAAAAACAAAAACATTTTAATTAAATATCTAAATGTCATAACCTGACCTAAACATCATACCCTAAGGTACCATGCTATAAGTAACGATGCACATTTGTGGCATAAAGTTATAGAAAAATTTAAGCAACCGAAGAAAATCAAACCTATTTAACAGAAAAGAAACATCATATCCCATTCCAGTATAAATGGTGCCAAAATTATGGTATCCAAACCTCTAAGAATAATGTTTAATTTTGATCATTCTAAATGGGCCCATGCTATTCATATTAACTCAGTTTAGCTGAGTGTGAGAAATAATGACCTGATTAGTATCAATCCTTATAACAATGCCTTAATTTAAATATCACTTTATAAAAACATGCTAAGATTGAATATATGATAAAGCACATAGATAACTGGAACCAGATTTCCCAAGATGGATTTGGGTTCAACACTTATAAACTGTGTCAACTTTGGCAATTTATTAAAATTTTTTCTACCTTGCTTTCCTCTTTTGAAAAATGAGGAAAATAGTCCCTTTGTTGAAAGATTGTTGTGAGAGTCAAGTTGTTATATGTGAAGAACTTATAACTATGTCCAGCATGATAAGTCTTAGGTGTTTTTACATGAATTTCTTATTTAGCCTAAAAAACAAAACAAAAACCTTAGCAGAATTTGTTGTTTAGTTGCTCAGTCATGCTTGACTCTTTGTGACCCCATGGACTGTAGTCTGAGAGGCTCCTCTGTCCATGGGATTTCCCGGCGAAGAATGTTGGAGTAGGCTGATATTTCCTTCTCCAAGGGACCTTCCCGACCTAGGGATCGAACCCATGTCTCCTGCGTCTCCTGCACTGACAGGCAGATTCGGTCATAATCTGACAGGCTTAGATTACCACTAAGCCACCTGGGAAGCCCCTTAGTGGGGTTAGGATGCTGTTATTCTCCATACACAGAGAAGAGGACAAAACTAGAGCTTGTCTCTTTACAAAGAGTCAGTGAGTTCCAAATTAGTCCATGTCAGAAAACTGTCAAGAAAAAGGTTGTAAATAAATCTAACCAACAGCTTAAGTTTGACCCTGGGCAAAGACTGCAAGCTTAGGTTTCTAATTAAGAAAAAAATACGCATAACATTGACCTTACATGGCTTTTCTTTATTATGCTTGAAACGTGTTTATATTGTGTCCGGTTTTCAATTTTTTATACAAAATGTATTTACTGAGACATATTTTCGTTGAAGACTATGTAGAGCCTTTGTCCACATTGCCTGCTTTCTTCCACAACCCCCAGCCGTTCCATACTCATCCTAGCTTGCTCTTTTCTCACATAAAATTGTAAAACTTAATTGATAGAGTGATAATTCTTTCACTCTAGTTCTTTCAGAGGTCCTGTACGCCATGTGCTTTACATAAAATATTTATCTTACAATAAACCAATTAGTAAGATAGTAATTTCATTGCACAGATAAGAACTCCCAGGCTCAGAGATGTTCAATAATATGTTGAAAGTTGTGAGGCAGTGAAGGAGAAAGTGAGGTTCTGATCACTGTGTCCTCATTACAGAGAGCATTCTTCACAAGATGAAATGCAGCCTCTCAAAGACTTTAAAGAAAAATCTACTCTCGTCATCACCAGGTCTGTTTCTCTACTCCCCCTTTTAAAAATAATCATCCTGAATTAACTGAACAATGTAAAAAGTTGTTATATGAGTGTTGCATTACAGTTACATAACACCTATATGCAGAAAAAAGTTAAAAAACAACTGAAGGGCATTAGGAAAACATGTTCTTTGACATTTCCAATTCACCCTATGACCACTGCCATGCAAACAGCCCAGGGTAGCCTGCTGAAGGCTGAGAGACATGTTATTAGCATCTCCTTGGCTAATAGCTATTCAAGAACAGCCATAGAATGCCAATAGGAGGCAATTTGCCTCAATGCTTCCGCTGCGAACACTTTAGGACTGTAGAGCATACATTTGTCCTGCAGAGGGCACCAGTGACCCAGAAAGCAGAATTTAGTGCCTCTCATAAGACAGCCTTGGAAGGAAAAACTCCCCTTACCCCGTGTACTGGCTGTGGACTGTGGGGGTTACTGAATGCCAATGCTACCGTTTCCTCTCCTGGAGATCTGAGTATCATCCAAGACTTTCATGGCAGAGTTTTCACATTTTTATCAAATATTTGATAATCATCTATTTTGACATATGATGAAAAGTGAAAGTGAAGTCGCTAAGTCGTGTCCAACTCTTTGTGATCCCATGGACTGTCACCTACCAGGTTCCTCCGTCCACGGGATTTTCCAGGCAAGAGTACTGGAGTGGGGTGCCATTTACTCTGCCAGAGGATCTTCCCGACCCAGGAATCCAATCTGGGACTCCCGCATTGTAGGCAGACGCTTTACCGTCTGAGCCACCAGATAGATATTATTCATATATCATACATTTGCATACTGTAGTTACATTGAAAACTCTGCAAACTGTTTAGATCATTATTTTTTATTTTTAGAGAAAATCAACATTTTTAGAATATTGGGATGCCCTTCAAGTTCTAAAACCATTCAATCCCCAGTATTATAATACAAAAATGCTAATAGTGAAATTTCCTTACTTTACCCTTCCCAAAAGACCTAGCTGATCTAGTAGAAACCCCAATTCACATACTTAAATACTGTTAAATTGCTTTTTTGTAAACATATTTCTTCCTTATTAAGCTAACATCCTTTTATTCACTCAGGTTGTTTCCTAGGAAGGGAATATTAAACATAAGAGCAAAGCTGATGAAGTGTATGCTCTTTGGCATCAAACTGACCTGGGTCTAAATTCTACTTCTGCCACTTAGTAGCTGTGTAGCCTTGAGAAGTCACATTACATCTATGAGCCTCAATTCTTTCACCTGTAAGTAAAAATAAGGATACTTGCTTCACATAACATTGTGAGAATCAAATTACATAATGTACAGAAATGCTTAGCACAATGTTAAGTGCACAGAATATGTGCTGAGAAAATAATGGTTATATAACTGATTAGATAGATCATATTGATTTGTAACTAGCATGGTAGTAATATTTGTGTAGTGCTTGTTGTAGGGAGGACAAAAACTTTGATATGTGTCACTCTAATATATGAACTATTCAATATTTTATATGGTTTTTAGCAAAATCTTCGACCCCAACATTCACTTTCAAAGAAGAAAATATTTTTAGGGCAAGTCAGAGTGTAGTTATTTAAATATCTATTTGCAAATAAAATATAACTTCCAAAATACTAGAAAAATTTATTCTCTTGGAATTTTTGCAAGATTAATCCTTATAATTTGAACATTTGATTAATAATTGAATACATTTATAATTTGATAAATGATTTAAATAGTTTATAAAAATAATTCATTAATTAAATATAACTGTAGCTAAAGTTTTGTCTGAATTATGAAAAAGTGTGAATTACCAAACTTTCACCAAGTTTGGAACAATCTATTATTAAAATAAGGGCTTCCCAGGTGGCACTAATGGTAAAGAACCTGCCAGCCAATGCAGGAGATAAAAGAGATGTGGGTTTGATACCTGGGTTGGGAAGAGCCCCTGGAAGAGAGCATGGCAATCCACTCTGATATACTTGCCTGGAGAATCCCATGGACAGGAGCCTGATGGGCTACAGTCCATAGGGTTGCAAAGAGTTTGACACAACTGAAGCAAATTTGCACACATTATTAAAATAAGAATGTTAAGTAGGCACTTATAAACTTGAGTTCAATCCATCGATCATGAACTGAGCAAAATAAATTTTATAATCATCAATTAGAGCAAACCACATTAACTACCTGTCAATAACATTTATGCATCAAATTATAGACCATTAAAATAAAACTGCAAAAATTGTAAATGGGATTAGATAGAAACAAAATAGTTGGGAACAATCTCATCTCTGTGAGCTCAGCACAAAGGGAGATCTAAAACAGAGAATCCAAATCAAAAAAATGACTGAGCAGGTCTTACAAATAGGTATCATAAACTGAAAATTAATTGATGCATTTTATTTTTCTATAATTATCCATGACATTTCCAAATACTATTTTCAAAATAAATTGCTAGTAAATATAGAAAAGTAAATGTTAACTTCACTATTATGTTATTGTTGATAGTAATATTAACAAAAATATAAATAACAGAAATAAAATTAGCAATTAACATACACCTATAAGAAAAATTTTTCAAGTAATTGAAGGACATAAGGAAGACTTACTCTTTGAAATTTTCAGTCTTCCCTGTGACCTCTACCATGTGAATGGTGCTGGCTGGCCTACTAATGATGAGAGATGTCCCTATCATCACGCCAGCTAACACCAATGACCAGATATAGGAATGAAGGTATTCTAGACAGTCCAGCCCCAGCCAACCTTCCAGCTGACCCAGAATAGTCATGTGGTTGATGCATTAAAATGACAAACATTTGCTGTGTTAAACCACTAAAGTTTTGGTTGGTTTCTTTCACAGCAAAGTCTAACTGATACAAGACTTAGGCAAGAACAAAGACAAGCTCACACTCTTCTGACATGACCACTTTCAGGCATAGGAGAAACGCATAGCTTTGCTCTGCTGAACTTCTGAGTGTAGCACAATTCTGAAGCTACAACAACCTCCCTTCTATCAGCCCCAGAAAGGCAGCCCAAGACTTGCCCTCAGAATTTTCTCAGGCACGGGTCAGATGGCCATAGGAAGGGAATGTACTGAGTTGGCCAAAAAGTACATTTGGACTTTTCCATACCATTTTAACAGATGAATCTGAACTTTCTGGCCAACCCAATATTAAGCTCTCCAAGTTCTTTTCTTGCATCCCCATTATTTGTCTGAAAAAGAAAAAAGGAAAAGCACTTTGCTTTTTGCAGTTTGGAAAAAACCATAGAACAGCAACACTCTATTCAAAAATTCTATTTGAATTTCTGATCTATTTTCTTAGACTATCCAAGATCTATTAGAGGTAAGTAATCAACCAATGATGGAAACCAAAATTCTGATACAACCTTTTTTATATCTCATGTCTCACTGTGGGTTGTGCATCTGTCATTATAATGCCTCAGCCAAAATTGGGTCTAAAATAGTTCTATTATAATGTCCTTTATGATAATTTTATAGAATCTTTGCAAATAGGAGAACTTTGCCATTATGTTCAAAATGAAGATGCTCTAAAGAGAAATTATGGTGTGTTATTTCTTAATCTGGCTATTGTTCCTTGTGCTTCTCTGTTCAAAATCCTACTGCTAAACCCACAAGTGCTCCATAATCCTAAACCCACTGTTTCATTTCAGTCCTCCTATCACTCAGCTTCTCAGGAGTATTAAACACAGCAGAAATAGTTGGCACAGTTGGTTTGCAGGACACAAAATGATCCTGATTTTCTTGCTACTTTGTAAGCTAACTTTGCTCATCTTTGTTGAATTTACCACCTCCTTCTGATCTCTAAATGTCGGAGTTCTCTAGGTCTTTATCTCCTCACTGTCATTAAACTCTAAGTGATCTAATACAGTAACATGACTTTAAATACCATCCATACACTAGTGATTTTCACATTTATATGATCTGTTCTGTCCTCCTCTTCTGACTTAATTGTCTACTTGATATCTCTACTTGGATACCTCATAGTCATTTCACAAATAATATGTCAAACACAACTTGATCCCCTTCTATAAATCTATTCTTTACTTTTTCTTCTATATCTCAGTAAATAATACTGTCATCCATTGCTCAAGCTAAAACCTTTGGCATCATCTATGAGTCTCCCTTTTCTCTCTTCCCCATCATTTCCTAACAAAATTCTACTTTCAAACTAGCCAAATACAACTACTTCTTATCAATTTCCTTACTACTACCTTAGTCCAGGTCACTATATCTCACACTTAGATGATTGGGTAGTGAGGGTAGTAACTCCTAAAAACATACCAAGTCACTTACTGCTGAAAATCTTCCAATAGTTTTTCTTAACATATAGGAAAAAAATCACAAGTATTTCTACAGCCTTTCAGACCATATGTGATCTGATCAACCTATTCAATTCCATTTGTTGTTTATCCCCATTTGCTCACTAATGTTCAAGTCATAGTGGCCCTTTCTGGTTCCAGAACATATCAAACCTGTGCCTGAATGAGGATTTGCATTTGCTGTCCCATCTGCCTGGAACTCTTTTAAAATTAATTTTTATTAGATTATAGTTGCTTTACAATGCTCTGTTAGTTCCACTGTACAGCAAAATGAATCAGCCATACATATACATATATCCACTCTTTTTTAGATTTCCTTCCCATTTAGGTTATCACAGTGCATTAAGTAGAGTTCCTTGTGCTGTTCAGTATGTTCTCTTTAGTTGTCTATTTTACAGATAGTGTCAATCAGTCAGTTAGTTCAGTCACTCAGTTGTGTCTGACTCTGTGACACCATGGACTGCAGCATGCCAGGCTTCCCTGTCCATCACCAAATCCCAGAGCTTGCTCAAACTCATGTCCGTCAAGTCAGTGATGCCATCCAACCATCTCATCCTCTGTCATCCCCTTCTCCTCCTGCCTTCAGTCTTTCCCAGCATCAGGGTCTTTCCCAATGAGTTAGTTCTTCACATCAGGTGGCCAAAGTATCGGAGTTTCAGCTTTAACATCAGGACTTCCAATTAATATTCAGGACTGATTTCCTTTAGGATGGACTGATTGGATCTCCTTGCCATCCAAGGGATTCTTAAGAGTTTTATCCAACACCACAATTCAAAAGCATCAATTTTTCAGCACTCAGCTTTCTTTATAGTCCAAATCTTACATCCATACATGACTACTGGAAAAACCATAGCTTTGAATAGATGGACCTTTATTGATGAAGTGATGTCTCTGCTTTTTAATAGGCTGTCTAGGTTGGTCATAGCTTTTCTTCCAAGGAGCCAACTTCTTTTAATTTCATGGCTGCAGTCACCATCTTCAGTGATTTTGGAGTCCAAGAAAACCAGGTCTCTCACTGTTTCCATTGTTTTCCCATCTATTTGACAGAAGTGATGGGACTGGATGCCATGATCTTCTTTTTGAACGTTGAGTTTTAAGCCAGCCTTTTCACTCTCCTCTTTCACTTTCATCAAAAGGCTCTTTAGTTTTTCTTCACTTTCAACCATGAGGGTGGCATCTTTTGCATATCTGAGGTTATTGATATGTCTCCCAGCAATCTTCCTATTATTAATATCAAATTATTGATATTTCTCCTGGAAATAGTATCAATAGTATATATGTATTAATCCCAATCTCCCAATTTCTCTTATTCCTCTCCACCCCCATGGAATCCACACATTTGTTCTCTATATCTGTGTCTCTATTTCTACTTTGCAAATAAGATCATCTATACTATTTTTCTAGATTCCACATATGTGTGTTAATATATGATGTTTGTTTTTCTCTTTCTGCCTTATTTCACTCTGTATGACAATCTCTTAGTCCATTCAAGTCTCTACTAATGACCCAGTTTCATTCCTTTTACGGCTGGGGAAAGAGCGGAAACAGTGTCACCTTTATTTTTTTGGGCTCCAAAATCACTGCAGATGGTGATTGCAGCCATGAAATTAAAAGTCGCTTGCTCCTTGGAAGGAAAGTTATGACCAACCTAGATAGCATATTCAAAAGCAGAGACATTACTTTGCCAACAAAGGTCCATCTAGTCAAGGCTATGGTTTCTCCAATGGTCATGTATGGATGTGAGAGTTGGACTGTGAAGAAAGCTGAGCGCCGAAGAATTGATGCTTTTGTTTTTTTTTTTCTTTCTTTCTTTTTTTAAATTTTATTTTATTTTTAAACTTTACATAATTGTATTAGTTTTGCCAAATATCAAAATGAATTGATGCTTTTGAACTGTGGTGTTGGAGAAGACTCTAGAGAGTCCATTGGACTGCAAGGAGATCCAACCAGTCCATTCTAAAGGAGATCAGTCCTGAGCATTCTTTGGAAGGAATGATGCTAAAGCTGAAACTCCAGTACTTTGGCCACCTCATGCGAAGAGTTGACTCATTGGAAAAGACTCTGATGCTGGGAGGGATTGGGGGCAGGAGGAGAAGGGGATGATGGAGGATGAGATGACTGAATGGTATCACCGACTCGATGGATGTGAGTTTGAGTGAACTCCGGGAGTTGGTGATGGACAGGGGGGCCTGGCGTGCTGCAATTCATGGGGTCGAAAAGAGTCAGACACGACTCAGCGACTGAACTGAACTGAACTGAACTGAATATTCCATTGTATATACATACCACATCTTCTTTATCTGTTCCTTTTGCTGATGGACATTTAGGTTGCTTCCATGTCCTGGTGACTGTAAACAGTGCTGCTACAAGGGCTTTCCTGGTAGCTCAGTGGTAAAGAACTGCCTTCCGATGCAGGAAACGAAGAAGATTCAGATTTGACTCCTGGGAAGACTCCCTGAGGGAGGAAATGGCAACCGACTCCAGTATTCTTGCCTGGGAAATCCCATGGACAGAAGAGCATGATGGGCTACAGTCCATGCGGTCGAAAAGAGGTGGACACAACTTAGTGATGGAGCATGTATGAATGCTGGGTACATGTGTCTTTTTCAGTTATGGTTTTTTCTGGGTATATTCCCAGTAGTGGAATTGCTGGATGATATGGTAGTTCTGGAGAAGGCAATGACAACCTACTTCAGTACTCTTGCCTAGAAAATCCCCTGGATGGAGGAGCCTGGTAGGCTGCAGTCCATGGCGTCGTTGAGAGTCGGACACGACTGAGCAACTTCACTTTCACTTTTAACTTTCATGCATTGGAGAAGGAAATGGCAACCCACTCCAGCATTCTTGCCTGGAGAATCCCAGGGACGACGGATGGAGTCAGACATGACTGAAGTGACTTAGCAGCAGCAGCAGCATGGTAGTTCTATTTTAGTTTTTTTTAAAGATGCCTGGAACTCTTAAGAGGCATTTCCATGGAGCATTCTTTCACTTGTTATGATCTTCATTCAAATATCACCAGTTTAAAGCAGCTTTCGCTCCTTTCCTTCTCTATGTTTTTCTACTTTGCCCTTAAAGTACCTGGCATTTCCAAGACACTGACATGATACAGTATATCTATTTGTAAATTTCCTGTCTACTTGATAGAATACAAATTTATGAGGGATTTTTATATATAACTGTGCCACATATATACATCTTAGATGAAATAACATTTTTGCCCATAGGCAAAAATTTAAACAACATAAATAAAGTCAAAAGAAAATAATCAAGCTGTGAAAACAAAAGGTTGCATGTATGTGATACACATAAGGCTAATTAATTAACAATATAAAATGTGTAGCTCAATAGCATATAGGTCAATAAGAAAAATATACATTTTTTTACAAATAAAATCAGGACATGAATAAGCAATTTATAAGATGAGAAGTACAAATTTCCAGTAAACTTTTGAAGAGGTGGAGGGGCTATAGGCATTTCACAAGCATTACCTCAAGCAATCCTTGAAATAACCCAGTGTGGTATGTTTCATTATGATGGTCACCATATAGAAAAAAAATAAATCTAAGATGAAGAGATGTTAAGCAATTTACCAAAGACCAGAATACTAGGTTCAGATGTATATATTATGATATTAAAAATTTTTAATTTTATCTCTATGTGGTAAATATAGGGAGATCATTTTGCAGAGTATGACTCCATTCATGACAATAGCACATCAAAGCTATGATGCCCATAGTGGCACGAATGTACAAATGTACAGGAAAAGTGTCTGGAAAGGTAAAGACAAAACTGATTGACATGGTTCCCTCTGGGGATAAAATCTGTAGCGGCTGGAAGAGTCACCACGTTTTAACTTATTAGTTTTCATGTGTAATTGATTTTTTAACAATAATAAAATACTTATGTATTACTTTTACAGCAAGGAGAGATAAGAAAGCCTTCCTCAGTGATCAATGCAAAGAAATAGAGGAAAACAATAGAATGGGAAAGACTAGAGATTTCTTCAAGATAGAGATACCAAGGAACTTTTTGTGCAAAGATGGGTTCAATAAAGTACAGAAATGGTATGAACCTAACAGAAGCAGAAGATATTAAAAAGAGGTGGCAAGAATACACAGAAGAACTATACAGAAAAGATCTTCATGACCCAGATAATCACGATGGTGTGATCGCTCACCTAGTGTCAGACATCCTGGAATGCGAAGTCAAGTGGGCCTTAGAAAGCATCACTACAAACAAAGGTAGTGGAGGTGATGGAATTCCAGTTAAGCTATTTTAAATCCTAAAAGATGATGCTGTGAAAGTGTCACACTCAATATACCAGCAAATCTGGAAAACTCAGCACTGGCCAGAGGACTGGAAAAGGTCTGTATTCATTCCAATCTCAAAGAAAGGCAATGCCAAAGAATGTTCAAACTACCACACAATTGCACTCATCTCACACACTAAGATTGTAATGGTCAAAATTCTCCAAGCCAGGCTTCAACAGTACATGAACCGTGAACTTCCAATGTTCAAGCTGGATTTAGAAAAGGCAGAGGAACCAGAAATCAAATTGCCAACATCCGCTGGATCATCGAAAAACAAGAGAGTTCCAGAGAGACATCTATTTCTTCTTTATTGTCTACACCAAAGCCTTTGACTGTGTGGATCACAATAAACTGTGGAAAATTCTTAAAGAGATGGCAATACCAGACCACCTGACCTGCCTCCTGAGAAATCTTATGCAGTTCAAGATGCAACGGTTAGAACTGGACATGGAATAACAGACTGGTTCCAAATCGGGAAAGGAGTACATCAAGGCTGTATATTGTCACCCTGCTTATTTAACTTATATGCAGAGTACATCATGCGAAATGCCAGGCTGGATGAAGCACAAGCTGTAATCAAGATTTCTGGGAGAAATATCAGTAACCTCAGATATGCAGATGACACCACCTTTATGGCAGAAAGTGAAGAAGAACTAAAGAGCCTCTTGATGAAAGTGAAAGAGGACAGTGAAAAAGTTGGCTTAAAACTCAACATTCAAAAAATTAAGATCATGGCATCTGGTCCCATCACTTCATGGCAAATAGATAGGGAAACAGTGGAAATAGTGAGAGACTTTATTTTTGGGGAGCTCCAAAATCACTGAAGATGGTGACTGCAGCCATAAAATTAAAAGGCACTTGCTCCTTTGAAGAAAAGCTATGATCAACCTAAACAGCATATTAAAAAGCAGAAACATTACTTTGCCAACAAAGGTCTGTCTAGTCAATGCTATGGTTTTTCCAGTAGTCATGTATGTATATAAGAGTTGGACTATAAAGAAAACTGAGCACCAAAGAATTGACGCTTTTGAAATGTGGTGTTGGAGAAGACTCTTGAGAGTCCCTTGGACTGCAAGGAGATCCAACCAGTCCATCCTAAAGGAAATCAGTCCTGAATATTCACTGAAAGGACTGATGCTGAAGCTGAAAGTCCAATACTCTGGCCACCTGATTCGAAGAACTGACTCATTTGAAAGACCCTGATGCGGGAAAGATTGAAGGCGGGAGGAGAACGGCATGACAGAGGATGAGACGGTTGGATGGCATCACCAACTCAATGGACGTCAGTTTGAGTAAGCTCTGGGAGTTGGTGATGGACAGGGAAGGCTGGCGTTTTGTAGTCCATGGGATCACAAAGAGTCAAACTCGACTGAGTGACTGATCTGAACTGAACTGAACTTTTATAACTTAATAATTCCTAGTTAAAACATAAAAATTACTTTTGAGGGAGAGTAAAAAGAATCTTGCTGTCTTTAAAAATTAATATTTAATTCTCCATTCTATGTGGGGTTCAAAGACAAAGCCTAAGGGGGCTATGCATGAGAGACTTCTGCTTCCACATCATATTAATTTGCCTCTCTCCTTTTTGTTTAGGAAAAAAAAGTGTTTGGCGAATATACAGAGTACATTCAGATCTTAATAACTGATGCCACAAAATACAGAGTTGGCTAAAAATTTCATTCAATTTTTTTTCTGTAAGATGTCCGCAATGAAATTTTTGGCCAATCCAATATAGAGTGAAAACTGACATGTAGAATTGCATAGGTCAGTGTCACACATCAGGAAACAACAACTGGACATGCTCATCCACAGGGTCCATCTTAATTCATTGCCATCAAAAGTTAAATGGGAAGCTAACATCCAATGTCTGTCCTCTAGGAAATGCATAAGGTGCCAATACAAATACTCCCCTGCTGTTACTCCTGTACGAGGAACTAATCAGGAAGAAGAAATTGAGGTCTAGAGAATTCTCAGCCTCTTGATCAGTACTCTTGGAAGAGTCCTCTCTACAGTTTCATAGCAACATTAACTCATAAGTTGCAACCCAGCTGAACTGCTCTATACCTGGGCATCAGGGCACTAGAAAGGATGAGAAATCTTATTTTTATCTGCTTATACTTACACAAAGAAACTTTAGAAGAATACATTAAATACTGATATTAGTGGTTCTTTGTGGGAGTGGGAGGTGAGGACCAAGCCAATTATAGCAGAAATGTGAGACCTTTTATGAATCATATAAATATACATATTCAGAAATATTTTAATTATAAATAATGTACCAAAGAAAACTAAATTGGGTATAATGACGCTTGGTGACAGATTCTGAGGCCAATAAAAAAGCATATTTGGAGATCCTTTTGCCTCATTGGAAAAGACCCTGATGCTGGGAAAAATTGAAGGCAGGAGGAGAACGAGGAGACAAATTCAAGATGGTTGGATGGCATCACCAACTCAATGGACAAGAGTTTGAACAAACGCTAGGAGATGATGGAGGACAGTGAAGCCTGGCTTGCTGCAGTCCATGGCATCTCAAAGAGTTGGACAACTTAGCAACTAGACAACAAAGCTTTGGTTAAAAAAAAAAAATTCTTGCTGGGTCAGTTCAGATGATTTGCCTACAGTTTATAGACTTTATTGTTTTCCTAGGTAGAATCCAGGATCAGGATCTTCTTTAAAACATCCCATTAATTATCTATTAAAAGGTTGACAGTTCTAAGAGACAGTCTCTTCTGATGTAGAATCACTATTATCATATCCATTTCTCCTAATTAGCTCTTTGCTCTGTCATGTTTCTCCTGGGATGAAGTGAAACATAAAACTATCCTATCTTCAGACTTAAAAAAATTATAAATGAGCTTGCTATATTCCTTAAAATTTATAAACATATTTTCTTTTAAACACTGGAAGATTGGGTTCCTCAACTCTGAGAAATGAATCGAGTTGAGGTATGCCTGAACTTTACTGTCCTGCCTCAGCTCCAAGAGAGAAGACTTTAGGGTTTTTTAGAGTTCATCAATTATTGTGCTAGACTGAATTTCCCAGAAACTGATCTTACAAAGAGGAAAAGAGATTCTATGCACAAATAATTTATTCAGGAAGTACTCCCCAACTGATCCTGCAAGGGAACCCTGAAGTATGGGGTACTCTGCAGAGCTGTCCCTAGTAGGGATGAGGGAACTGAGATTTAATATTCCCACAGGGGAGTGCTGGGCCACATAAACTAGGCCTAGGGCAGTGGGCTGAAGGAGAGCCTTAGGTCTGGCCATTGAAAACATTCTGAAAGCCAAGGAGTGAAATGTGTTTGGGGAAGTAGGCAGGGAAAGAAAGTACAGAAATGTGCTAATGGATTAGGGGTTGGGAATGCAATGCCAACATTATCTTACATGATTATTCAACAGATCTTAATCCTAGACTCAGAATGCATTTACATATAATCTGTGGATTATATAATACTGGGGGACAGAATACATATTTAGTAGTTTTGTATGTTCAGGTGAATTTAGACATTTTATTTCCCCACATGAGGAATGTGATAGCTATTTATGTGAATACTTTCTGCTCTTATATCCTGGAATTCAGATATAAATTTTAAATGCAGTAAGAGTAGCTTTCTAATCCCAAATTTCTGATGCAGCATTCAGTCTCTTTTCATGTAGATCTAAAATTAAAAATTTTATTTCAAGTGTTTATTTTGGGTGTGTATCCAAACCATTACCAAATGGTTACCCCAAATCCTTTTAGAAAATAGATGAACTACAAGACACTTAAACAAATAGAAAACCATATTGAAATGCATGTATTTAAATGCTTTTTATCCTGCATTCTCCATTGCTATCCAATATTCGCTATTAGACATCAACTCAGCAAAGTAACTCTGAACCATACTTATATTACAAAATAATTCTAGGACACCTCAAAAGTGACAGTACAAGAGTAGCTCTAAGGAAATCCAGGTGTTAGAGTTTGGGTAGGAGCAACAGCATCCACCAATGGACTGGTCAAGTACAAACAAAACTGGAGTACGCAGCAGCTGGAGGCAATAAATGTTTCAGTTGTTTTCTATGCAATACATCTCAGAAATGTAGCAAATAACATTTTCCTCAAGCCCTCAGGCTCCTAACTAAAAGCTCATTTCCTCTGTTTGAACCGTGGAAGGTCTGTAGGCTTATCCCAACTTGGCAGTCCTCAGATAGAAGCCTGACTCAACAACCAGCTTCCTATTGTCTCTTTCTTTAAACTTTATCAGTGTAGGGAACCAGTGGCTCTTCATATGAATGTGCTAATTACCCATAACAAGTGACTCTCAGAGTTATTTGATGACAAAAACAACAGCAACACTATGGCAAGAAGGAAATAATGTCTCAACAGCCTTACCATGAAATGTAAAGGTGTTAATGGCAAAAGCACTTCTGGGTTTTAGTCGTGTACTTTTTGACTTAAATTCATCTTTAATTAACTGAGCACCTTCTAAGCATATTAACGTATTTAGTCCTTGAAGCATCCCTGAGAGATAGATATAATTTTCCTTATTTTATACTAATATATCATTGACGCTCTGGGATAATAATGGCTTGTGCAAGATAACATGGTATGAAATTGAAGTTATTTATAAAGGATGTATATTAGACATGCTATTTAGACCACCCAGGATCTCAAGAAATAAAAATCCCAGCTTATCCATAATTGTATATGTTTATTGCAAGGATGGATTGCAAGGATGAAGGTGCCTGGGGTGGGAGCAGTAATCGGTTTATGCAACACATCAACTAGGGTTCAGTTATCCAAATTCCATGATAGAGATGAGTCTTTATAAATACACAGAAAATGTGTTTGAGAATTTTCAAGACAGAAATTCTGGCCACACAAACCACCATTTTCCAAAGGGAAGAGTTAGCTTGGGGTGGCTTGGATATCATTCCGTGTGCTCTAGTTCTATGAGGCAGTTTTAGCCAACTATCTTGGTGAGATCAGAAACCTACTGTCCTTATATTCAAGCAAGAGGGACCTCTCCACTGAACCACTCTATTCAGAGAGCTCTGCATATCATGAGTGCTAAGTTCCTCAGTTGTGTCCTACTCTTTGCGACCCCATGGACTGTAGCCCACCAGGGTACTCTGTCCATGGGATTCTCCAGACAAGAATACTGGAGTGGGTTGCCATTCCCTTCTCCACGCTCTTGCAAACTAATAAGTATACTGAAGAGCACAGGATGTGTTCCTGGGGCAGACAACCTGTAACCTGGGTGTCCTCCCTTTCGGTAAACACCTTTCAAGCTCAGGAAAATAAAGCTTCTCAACGTCTTCTGCTCTATGCTATCAAAAGAAAAACACACAGACAAATATCATCAAAATTTATAGGTTTTACTATGCTATGTTGGAAAAATACAGTGCTTCAGAATATGGGAGATATTTGAGCAGTTTCAGCCCTTAAGTAATTGAAAAGATTAAGTAATGTGGCAATATTCTTCTCAGATACCATGTTTTTGATTCTTAAGTCTTAAATATTGTTTCCCATGAACAATGATAGTCCATCTTATTGCTTCCTTTTATATTGCAATTTGTAGAAATTTACAAATCAGTATTTTCAACAGTTGCAAAAGGCTACTGAATAATATTTTGTGGTATTAAATAATAATATATATATAAATAATGAGAGAGACATAAGGAGTCATATTGTTTTATTTCACTGGCAACTGGGAAGACACTGAACACTAGAACTCTAGATAATTATTTTCTTTATAAAAGATTTTTAAATGTACTTAAAATTTTTAAATTAACTTGAAAATCTCAGATTCATCAAAGTAATGCTGTTTCAATTTATGACTTCAACTAATTTGGAGATAATGCTATGTGGGGTTTCATTTGTTTTCCTGATGCAAGATGCCAATAGTTAGGAACCAGCCTACTCTGGGGTCAGGCAACTGTCAAGATAAAAGTGGATATGACCAGTTCAGTGCCTAGGGCTTCCCTGGTGGTTCAGTGGTAAAGAATCTGCCTGTGATGCACAGACACAGGTTCAACGTCTGGGTTGGGGAGATCCCCTGGAGGAGGAAATGGCAACCTACTCCAGTATTCTTGCCTGAAAAATCCCATGGACAGAGGACCCTGGTGGGCTACAGTCCATGGGGTCACAAGAGTCAGACACAACTTAGCAACTAAACCACCATCATAGTGCAGTGACTGGTTACTTCCCCCTTGGTAGCAACGGCTGCTAAGATGGGGAAGGACCAGGATGGGTCAATTTCTTCCAAAAATGGCAGTGTATGTGGCAAACACTGAGGATATTTGGACTCTTCTTTCAGTTCATCTGCAACATAATAAAACCTGATAGAAGATATTTTTCAAGCTTTAAATCAGAGATCAGCTCTCTTTCTGGGACAGGAAACTTTTTATTTCCTCACTAGCAACAGAGGAAGTGAGTCTAGGATCTGCCACAGAGACAAGTATTGGATCACAAGAGTGAATCATCACTCTTCCCTATAATTCTAGAGTGAATGACAGGGTGTGGATGCTTATCCAGACTCCAGTAACAGTCCAGAAACAACTGAGAAGAGAGGTGACCTGAAGGCCATTTGGACAATGTCCTTCCATGACCAATAGTCTTTTAGACTCTCCTTTTGAAAGGAAAGCATAGAAAGAGATGGAGGACTTCCCTGGTGGCTCAGTGGTTAAAAACATCCGCTTGCCAATGTGAGAGATGCAGGTTTAATCCCTGATCCAGGAAAATCCCACACACTGTGGAGCAAGTAAGTCTGTGTGCCACGCTCATAGAGCCTGAGCCTGGGACCCGCAACTGCTGCAGCCTTTGTGCCCTAAAGCCTGTGTTCTGCAACAAGAGAAAGCCACCACAGTGCAGAGCCTGTGCACTGCAACAAGAGAGTAGCCCTGGCTATCCGCAACTAGAGAAAAGCCCAGGCAGCACTGAAGACCCAGCACAGACAAAAATAAATATATATATATATATATATATATATATACACACACACATATATATATATAGATAGATAGATAGATATTTTACCAAAAAAAGAGATGGGGAGATTAATCATTAAACCATTTTTAGTTAGACTTATCCCTTAGCTAACATGAATTATGCAGGGAAATTCAGGGTTGTAAAAATGATTGGAATCATAGCAATAATTAAAGCTACCAGTTATTAAGCCTCAAATATGTGTCAGAGACTCAACAAACATTAATTAACACAGAAAACATGTGATGAACGCATTAATGTGCATTACTAAGATAAGAAAACTGTGATTAAGGAAAGCGGAGTCAGTTATCCAGAGTCCCACAATGTAACTAACTGTGAGCCAGGAATCCCAAGTTTGTCTGACTCCCAAACTCAGGAAAACATTGACCTTTTGCTAAAGCCTGTTGCCTGCTTTGCCGAAGAGAGAATTTGTAGAGAAGAAGGAGATACACAAAGAAAAGTACAACTTAGGGTAATGTAAAAACCATCTAAGATAGTGCTTTTTAAACTTGATACACATAGGAAGAATCCATAGCTTATGTTAAATACTATTTCTGCTTCAGTAGATCTTGGTATAATCCAGTATTCTGCATTTTTTAAGTTTCCAGTAATGAGCATCTGGTCCAACTTCATTATTAATAGTAATGCAGATGAATAAAGTGAGGTGCAGACAAGTTGGGTGACTGGTTCCAAGCCAAGCAATTTTTTTCAATGTAGACAGATTGCTCTGGTACTCTTTCCAATTCCCTGAACAAGTTGTTCAAAATGGGCACATTCCCATTGCCAGAGCATTTCAGTCTACCCACATTATCTATTTAGTATAAATGCTGTTCGCACATCCCTGCAACCTTGTGCTATTATATATACCCATAATCTGACATTCCCATTTTTCCCTTCCTATCTGCTATCATATTAAAGATTGCCTTGCTTTATGAAGTAAATAGACTCCTAGAAATTACATGAAAACTGGTTTTTTTTTTGTTAAATCACACTTTAAATGCTTTGAAAAATCTTTTTCTTTTTTTTTTTCTGAGTAGAGAATGATGCATTCTACCAAATGTAAAAATTTTTAGAAAATCTCAAAAGTTGGGATTTTGCTTACTATAATACTTAAATTGGAAAAATGCTAGAAAATTAATAGAGTTTAAAAACAAACTTAATTTATTCTAGATTCCAATTTGATGACATGGCACAGAACCATTAACGATTAATTACATTAATAATTTGAATATGTAAGGTTATATTATCTCCATTCAGATATATCATCTTGCACAAAGGAGAGCAACCCAAATCTATTTTCCATTTCTTAAAGGTCATTATCTCAATTTGGGGAAAACTTTTTTCTGATCAAAGCATTGTGAGTAGATTTCTCTAGAACCTACTGCAGTGCAGCCTATTCTTGGCAAAAGGAAAAGTAATTCATTTTTTATTTCATAAATCCTTTAAAAATAGTGTCAAAAATAAAAGTGTCAAAAATGAAAGTGATGTGTCATAATTGAATTTCTTATTAGAGATGGGGCATCCAATGGAGTAAATACGTACGAAATGGAATAAAGTCCTCAGGCAAACTGATATCTATTTCTCTAAGAGTCATTCTAATTAGGAGCAAAGTATTGCTCTTGAACAGAATTTGACCTATTATCACAAGCCGCAATGATGTTTATATACACTATTCTTAGGCAAATCACATATTACACTTACTTGAGTCATTTCTTGGGAGCCTTTTGAACTGACTGTGTTTTAAAATCGGGTCTATTTCTTTTGCCTTCCTCTGTACAGTTGCCAGCTCATAAGTAGCTTTTTTATGCCAACCTTAATCAGACACAATCACAGCAACCCCAGCAATGGGATAATGTTCTTCACAGCACACTGCAGCTATCTAGTCTCATTCCATTCTGCTTCTCTCCCTGCTCCTCCCTCCCTCCTGCTGTCTGCTTTTACATAATTTCACTTCCTTGTCCTTTCACTAAAGGATTAATCTGAGAATTAAATATGATTAACTTTTACAGAGTTTATTGTGATTACTATCAGAAAAAAATAATGTCAGCTCTTTTTCCCTCTCCTTCAACCTACACTCCTCCCCCACATGCACAAAATTATTCACTTTAAAATTTCTAGACTGCAATAAATCATTGAGAAAATCAGCACATCACTAGATCCTAGTCAACCTGGATCACTAACTACCTCTTCACATAGCACACGATTGTACATCTCTCTACCTAAGCCTGGGTCCATACTGTCCCCACTAATTAAGATGTATTCAATCCAAGTCCTGTTAAAATGCTACTCTTCCTCCAAGCATCTTCCCCAATGGCTCAGATGGTAAAGAATCTTTCTGTAATGCAGGAGACTTAGGTTTTATCCCTGGGTCAGGAAGGATCCCCTGGAGAAGGGAATGGCTACCCACTCCAGTACTCTTGCCTGGAGAATTCCATGGACAGAGGAGCATGGTAGGCAACAGTCCATGGGTTGCAAACAGTCCAACACGACTGAGTGACTAACATTCACATTCTTTAAGACCCAGCCAAACGCCACTTTCTTGCATCTATTTCTGCTTTTACCTGGTCTGCCTGGCTTTACTCCCCTAAAAAACTAGGCACCTTGAAGTCAGAGCTAATGTCTCTACATACGGACTGTATTAGTGTTTCATTTGTGATGGAAGTCACTACTACTTTGACAGAGCTCAGAGGATAGCAAATATCAATATTCCATAGAGAATCAGTGCTGTAAAAAACACACAGCTTTCTTGGAATGCCACCATGGATGGTACCCAGCCAGTCTCCTGGGTACTCACAACAGGTGTTGAAAAAATTATTGACTCAATTGATCCATGTTGATCACTTTATAACAGAGAGTCTCAAAGGGTGGTATTCAGATTCTGATAACAGAACGAACAGAAGCTCTGGTTTAAAATGGAAATTGCTGAACCCTATCTGAGATTTTCTGAATCAGTATCTTTAGATATATCGTCCAGGAATAAGGATTTTTTTTTTAATAACAACTCTATTTGGATCTTAAGCATACAGGTCTTTGAGAATCACTGATTTAGAGGAAGGACATCTCACCTTATTTATAACCCAGGGCATTAAAGGGCTGAAGGGAAAGAAACAGCTAGCAAAAATAAACATTATACTAAATGCAATCTCAGACTATATCTGACTGAGTCTGATCTAAGGTGGATTTCTCAAAGGTAGAGAGAAGTGTAAAAGAGATCTATAATTCCTGCCAGCTAAATGTTTCCCTAATTTTTGTCACAGTTTGAGAACCACAATTTTCATTTATGAAATTGAAAACTGTTTGATTTTGAAAAGCTGATCAACATGCCAAACTACAGAAAAGATGGAGAAAGATGAAGAAGCAGTTTGGCAAGATGATTCAAAATTAACCTCTTGTTTCTGTATTAAATAACATTCTGCCATTTCCCACACATTCTTCTCTTTTCTAACCTATCTTCCTTATTTTCTTTTAACCCAAGCAGCGTGTGATCTATGTAGTCTGCTGAGTTGATATATGGGGGTTAGCTTTTCCTTAAGAGAAGCTCTTGAAACGGCAAAATCTTGGTTTTGCTATAGGCTGTGCATGATCGTCCCTGGAAGCGTAAAGTCAATGGTCATATAATGAGTGTTTTCTCTTTTCCAGTCAGTTTACATTAATTGCATCTCTTCCAGTGAGTAAATAAAGGCAAACAGATTTGACAAGAAATTTCTCAATAGTTTCTGGTTATAGTTCGTGTTTTCCTGAAAATTGATTAGTTTTTTTTTTTCCTATTTTTCTTTAGAAACATTTACATCTTGATAAAAATGTAAAATGAAATGGATTTTTGGTGCCTGTTTTGGGTAATAGGTGCTACTGAGGCGTGTGCATAGGTGAATACTTTACTTCGGAGAACTGAATCTCCCCACCATCTTACAGGGCTTCGTAGGGGGCGCTAGTGGTAAAGAACCCGCAGGCCAAGGCAGGAGACATAAGAGATGCTGTTTCGATCCCTAGGTCGAGAAGATCTCATGGAGGAGGGCATGGCAATCCATTCCAGTATTCTTGCCTGGAGAATCCCATGGACAGAGGAGCCTGGCAGACTATGGTCCAGAGGGTCACAAAGAGTCAGATACAACTGAAGCGACCTAGCACGTATGAACGCATCCTCTTATAGCTTTAGGTATTGCCACTGGACTTGCTTTGGTGAATGGACAGGGAGTAAAGGAACGAGTCATTTCTGGGGAGCAGCACTTCTCTGCTAGTGGTTGATGCTGCTGGGGCAATTGTGAGAGCATGTGTTAGTACAAAGGTGCCTCTCCTGAGAGAGAAGATCCAGGAACTTGTTTTAAGATTGTGTTGCTTTGTTTTCAGCTTCTTTCAGCAGTTGCCAATTTCTCCTCAAACACTTGCTCTTAATTATTGGGTTAGACTGACATAGAAAACTGAGGAAGACATTGTAAAAACCTTCTTCCTGCTTCACAGAGGTCTTCAGGATGAAATGCTACCTGAGGTTATCTCTTGCCATTCATCCTGTTCTTTCTGGGGTTCAGTCTCCTGGGTATTTTCATTCAATGTTCTCACCTACACGTGCCTAATCTCTTAGGGATTTCTCAAGGTCAAAGTACCTCATTAATCTGTTGTACAGGTCTGCAACTAGCATAATTTAGCTAGCAAAACAGTTTCACTTTCTAGAATTACAGAAACACAGGTTATTTCACCAGAAATGGGAGGAAAATTGGTTTCTTGCTCCTGTATCTAGTATATCTCTCAATCCTGTAGCTAAAGTGAACCTTAGTCCCTCAAAATATTCCAAGAAACATGCTTAAAATACTAAAATCAATCCCAGAATTAGACTAATACAGCACAAGAGTGTTTTGTTATTATTTTCTTATATGTTGATATAGTAAATGTATACAAAATATTTACAACTTTATGTAAATTTAACTATCAGAAAGTGGAGAGTGAAAAAGTTGGCTTAAAGCTCAACATGCAGAAAACGAAGATCATTGGCACCTGGTCCCATCACTTCCTGGGAAATAGATGGGGAAACAGTGGAAACAGTGTCAGACCTTTTTTGGGAGGCTCCAAAATCACTGCAGATGGTGACTGCAACCATGAAATTAAAAGAGGCTTACTCCTTGGAAGAAAAATTATGACCAACCTAGACAGCATATTGAAAGCAGAGATATTACTTTGCCAACAAAGGTCCGTCTAGTCAAGGCTATGGTTTTTCCAGTGGTCATGTATGGATGTGAGAGTTGGACTGTGAAGAAAGCTGAGTGCCAAAGAATTGATGCTTTTGAACTGTGGTGTTGGAGAAGATTCTTGAGAGTCCTTTGGACTGCAAGGAGATCCAACCAGTCCATTCTGAAGGAGATCAGCCCTGGGTGTTCTTTGGAAGGAATGATGCTAAGGCTGAAACTCCAGTACTTTGGCCACCTCATGCGAAGAGTTGACTCATTGGAAAGACTCTGATGCTGGGAGGGATTGGGGGCAAGAGGAGAAGGGGACGACAGAAGATGAGATGGCTGGATGGCATCACTGACTCGATGGACGTGAGTCTGAGTGAACTCCGGGAGTTGGTGATGGACAGGAAGGCCTGGCGTGCTGTGATTCAAGGGGTCACAAAGAGTAGGACATGACTGAGCAACTGAACTGATTCATATATAAGTTGTCTCCCACTCAGTATTTCTACCATGAGATTCATCCAGGAGACTACATACAGCTCTCAATTGTTAATTCTCCATCACTTCAGACCACTGGATATTCCAATGAAATATACATATTTATTTATTTATTACAGTATTGATTAACATTTGGTGTTAGTTCAGGGTTCTTTTTTCACAATTGTAGATGATGTTTATCTGAAAAGTCCTCTGCATATATTTTCATATCAAAGTTGATTCCAATGAGCCATACAAGTAGGTGCTATTGAACTCAGTCTCAAAAATCTGGTTTGGTTGTGGTAAGACACTGCAGAAGCAATTTGGTGCAGAATATTTTAGGGAGGCACACTGTGTCTGAGAGCCCTGAGTGTCTCCATAAATTATCATAGTACATGGAGATAATTTGGGATGAGGAGATAGGAAGATGACTTCAGCATTCACCACAGAACAAAATTGAACCGTATCCTTAGAACTGGAAGCAACTGAGGAAGTAGTGTTCATGCAAGGATGACTCAGCCCAGATGCAGAAATAATGAGAAGCAAAGCCCTTTCCTGAAACAGCTGAATTACAGCCTGAAGGAGGGAATAAGTGGTGAATAAGAACCTTGAAGAAGAAGGTGAAAGATACTCCCCGTGTTAGGTGGAAAGCACCAGTCAAGAAGACTCCAAGCATAAGGAAAGGCAACAAGGCATGAATCAGAAGCATTTAAGAATTATAAGTATTTTTTTCTTTCAAGGGAGGAAGGTATAACATGACAGATAATAATCGGCACTCATAACAATAACTTCTGTCTAAAATCATTGCTCTGTTCTTCAGAGCACCTTGAAATGTTTATGTGCAAAAATTGGCAGTAGGAGTTAAATAACTAAGGCAAATGGAAGGACAGGAATTGAAAATTTGGAAGGGAGACAGAATTCAAGGAGACTCAGAGCTGTGTGGAAGGAGAAAGGAGACGGGGTCACTGGAGTATGAGAGCAGTGAAAAGCATCTTTGGAAAACAGAACAGTAAATAAGCATTTTTAGGTTGCATGCTGTCGAGTCTTCCCTCACTCCCCATAGAGTCTTCATACAGGTCTATATTGCCCTTGTAGCTTTCATATGGATCTTTAAGACAGAACCTAAGGATTAAACAGGAACAACAAAATGGATGGTTAAGGCTTCCCTGGTGGCTCAGTGGTAGAGTCCTCCTGCCAATGCAGGAGAGTAGCAGGTTCAATCCCTGAGTGGGGAAGATCCTGGAGAAGGAAATGGCAATCCACTTCAGTATTCTTGCCTGGGAAAGAATACTGAAGAGGAGTATGGAGACAGAGGAGCCTAGCAGGCTACAGTCCATGGTGTCTCAAAAGAGTCAGACATGACTTAGAGACTGAACAACAACTAGGATTGTTAAGGTATATGTGTAAGCCCATCTGCTACAATCATACAGCAAATGAAGATGGAGGAAGAAGTACAAAGGCCCATGAAAAAGTAAATTCCTGGAATCCAGAGATTAGGGATTCCTTAGGCCATGGAAGTGAAGTTTTATGGCACTCCTATCTAGATTTCCTTGGGCAGGAATGACCCAGCTAACATCTTGATATATTAAATTTTATAGAAGTGTCAATCAATATTTTAGCTACATTAGGGGTTGCATGCATTCTTTCTCATTGTTAAAAAAAAAACTAAGCAGAAACTTGTAAATAAGTAAAAAATGAAAGTCTCTAGTGAAATCTTCACCATCTTTTCCTTATCTCAGTATTATCCCCAGAGATATTCACTGCTAATTATTTGATGGATTTCCTCATGGAAGATTTTCTTTTCATTAGCATTCCTATATCCTGCAGATTATTTCATATGTATATAAAGTTCTATTTTTTTCAATAGTATGATTTCACAAGAGATTACAAATGTGAAATTTCTATATTTTCTGTATTAGGAGGTTGTCTGAGTTCTTAGAGGGATGGTGATCTTCTGAGATCACCATGGATCTCAGAGGATTGAGAATTGGACTCATGGCTCTCTCCAAGGGATGGGAAACACTCTTTCCATATTCTGAATAGAACTTTTTGTCAATGCCACTTAATGGAATATTGCCACAGTGTAAGCCTTTACTAATAGAATGATTGGCAGCACGGGTGAAAAGAGGGAACATTTTGCCCCTTCTCCCACTTGGGTGGAATCCTATTTTTAAGAGTGACTCTGGATAGAGTGGTGTGCCTCCTGATCCCTCTTGAGGCTGCAATCTATATTCTGAGAAAATTAATTAGGGAATTTCATTACCTCTACTTCCCATTTGCAGCTAGGAATATCTTAAGGGAGAATGATTCCTTCATTGACGTTTCAGAATTGCTTAACCAAATCATTCATCATTCTGCCTATAATTTCCTTTTTATGTATGCTTTCCCAGCATCAGAGTCTTTTCCATTGAGTCAGCTCTTCCCATCAGGTAGCCAAAGTATTGGAGCTTAAGCTTTAGCATCAGTCCTTCAAATGAATATTCAGGGTTGCTTTCCTTTAGGATTGACTGATTTGACATCCTTGCTGCTCAAGGGACTCTCAAGAGTCCTCTGAGGCATCACAATTTGAAAGGAAAGGAGACTCAATGCATAAATTATTCTGGGTCTTGATATTCATTTGGGAAAAAAGATATGTTTGAGTCCTACCTCACACTAAGTGCACGTGTGCTGTCGCTTTAGTCGTGCCCAGCTGTTTTGTGACCCCATGGACTGTATGCCACCAGACTGCTCTGACTATGGGATTCTCCAGGCAAGAATACTGGAGTGGCGGAGTGTTTGTCATGTCCTCCTCCAGGGTATCTTCTAGAAACAGGGATTGAACCCGTGTCTCTTGCACGTCCTGCATTGTCAGGAAGGTTCTTTGCCACTAGTGCCAGCCGGGAAGCCCACCTCATACTTTACATATTAATTCCAGATAATAAAAAGTTTCAATGTAGAAAACTAAAAGAAATATAATAATAATAACTGGCATATGGGAAAGTGTAGAGAATCATGCATAATTTGGGTGGGATATCAACAAATGCCTGTATGCAGGTCAAGAACCAATTGTTAGAACCAGACATGAAACAATGGACTGGTTCAAAATTGGGAGAGGAGTAGGTTAAGGCTGCATATTGTCACCCTGCTTATAACTTCTATGCAGAGTACATCATGTGAAATGCCAGGCTGGACAAAGCTCAAGTTGGAATAAAGATTGCTGGGGAAAGTATCAATAACCTCATACATGCAGATAACACTACCCTTATGGCAGAAAGCAGAGAAGAACTAAAGAGCCTCTTGATGAAAGTGAAAGAGGAGAGTGAAAAATCTGGCTTAAAACTCAACATTCAAAAAATCAAGATCATGACATCTGGTCCCATTGCTTCATGGCAAATAGATGGGGAAACAATGGAAACACTGACAAAGTTTCTTTTCTTGGGCCCCAAAATCGCTGCACACATGGACCACAGACTTGTCTAATTCAATGAAACTATGAGCTATGCCTGCAGTGTAGGAGACCCGGGTTTGATCCCTGGGTTGGGAAGATCCCCTGGAGAAGGAAATGGTGACCCACTCCAGTATCCTTGCCTGGAAAATCTCATGGGCAGAGGAGCCTGGTGGGCTGCAGTCCATGGGGTCACAAAGAGTCGGGCATGACTGAGTGACTAACACTTACTTATGAGCTATGGCATGTAGGGCCACCCAAGACTGACGGGTCATGGTGGAGAGTTCTGACAAAAAGTGGTCCACTGGAGAAGGGAATGGGAAACTACTTCAGTGGTTTCATTCCTGCCTTAAGAACCCCATTAACAGTATGAAAAGGCAAAAAGATAGGACACTGAAAGATGAACTCCCCAGGTCAGTAGGTGCCCAATATGCTACTGGAGATCAGTGGAAAATAACTCCAGAAAGAATGAATAGACGGAGCTGAAGCGAAAACGACACACAGTTGTGGATATGACTGGTAATGGAAGTGAAGTCTGATGCTGTAAAAAACATTATTGCATAAGAACCTGGAATGTGAGATCCATGAATCAAGGTAAACTGGAAGTGGTCAAACAGGAGATGGCAAGAGTGAACATCGACATTTTAGGATTCAGCAAACTAAAATGGACTGGAATGGTGAATTTAATTCAGATGACCATTGTATCTACACTGTGGGCAAGAATCTCTTAGAAGAAATGAAGTAGCCCTCATAGTCAACAAAGAGTCCTAAATGCAGTACTTACGTGCACTCTCAAAAATGACAGAATGATCTCTGTTCATTTCTAAGGTAAGCCATTCAATATCACACTAATCCAAGTCTATGCCCCAAACAATAATGTTGAAGAAGCAGAAGTGGAATGTTTCTATATAGACCTACAAGACCTTCTAGAACTAACACCCAAAGAAGATGTACTTTTCATCACAAGGGACTGGAATGCAAAAGTAGGAAGTCAAGAGATACCTGGTGTACCAGGCAAGTTTGGCCTTGGAGAACAAGATGAAGCAGGGTAAAGGCTAATTTAGCCAAGAGAACGCACTGGTCATAGCAAACACCCTCTTCCAAAAACATGAGAGAAGACTCTACACATGGACATCACCAGATGATCAATACTGAAATCAGATTGATTATATTCTTTGCAGCCAGAGATGAAGAAGATCTATACAGTAAGCAAAAACAGGACTGGGAGCTGACTGTGGCTCAGATCTTGAATTCCTTATTGCCAAATCCAGACTTAAACTGATGAAAGTAGGGAAAACCACTAGACCATTCAGGTATGACCTAAATCAAATCCCTTATGATTACACAGTGGAAGCGACAATAGATTCAAGGGATTCGATCTGATAGAGTGCCTGAGGAACTATGGACAGGTTTGTGGCATTGTAGAGGAGGCAGTGAGCAACACCATCCCCAAGAGAAAAAATGCAAAAAGGCAAAGTGGTTGTCTGAGGAAGCCTTACAAATAGCTGAGAAAAGAAGAGAAGCAAAAGGCAAAGGACAAAAAAGCAGATATACCTATTTGAATGCAGAATTCCAAAGAATAGCAAGGAGAGATAAGAAAGCCTTCTTCAGTGATCAATGCAAAGAAATAGAGGAAAACAATAGAAGGGAAGGATCAGAGATGTCTTCAAGAAAATTAGAGATACCGAGGGAACATTTTATGCAAAGATGGGCACAATAAAGGACAGAAATGGTATGGACTTAACAGAAGCAGAAGATATTAAGAAGACATGACAAGAACACACAGAAAAACTATACAAAAAAATCTTCATGACCCAGATAACCGTGATGGTGTGATCACTCACCCAGAGCCAGATATCCTGGAATGTGAAGTCAAGTGGGCCTTAGGAAGCATCACTACAAACAATACTAGTGGAAGTGATGGAATTCCACTTGAGTTATTTCAAATCCTAAAAGATGATGCTGTGAAAGTGCTGCACTCAATATGCCAGCAAATCTGGAAAACTCAGCAGTGGCCAGAGCATTCTAAAATGTCACTTTTAAGCCCAATCCCCAAAAAAGGCAATGCCAAGAATGTTCAAAACCAAACAATTGCACTCATCTAACATGCTAGCAAAGTAATGCTCAAAATTCTCCAAGCCAGGCTTCAACAGTACATGAACCATGAAGTTCCAGATGTTCAAGCTGGATTTAGAAAATGCAGAGGAACCAGAGATTAAATTGCCAACTTTCATTGGAACATCAAAAAAGCAAAAGAATACCAGAAAAACATTTACTTCTGCTTTATTAATTATGCCAAAACCCTTGACTGTGTAGATCACAACAAACTGTGGAAAATTCAAAAGAGGGGAATACCAGATCACCTTACCTCCCTCCTAAGAAATTTGTATGCAGGTCAAGAAGCAACAGTTAGAACCGGACATGAACAACAGACTGGTTCCAAATTGGGAAACGAGTAGGTCAAGGCTGTATATTCTCACCTTGCTTATTTAACTTATATGCAGAGTACATCATGTGAAGTGCCAGGCTAGATGAAGCACAAGCAGGAATCAAGATTGCTGGGAGAAATACCAATAACTTCTGATACAAAGATAACACCACCCTTATGGCATAAAGCAAAGGAGAAATAAAGAGCCTCTTAATGAAAGTTAACGAGGAGACTGAAAAGCTGGCTTAAAACTCAACATTTAATAAATGAAGATCATAGCATCTGCTCCCATCACTTCATGGCAAATAGATGGGAAACAATGGAAATAGTGACAGACTTTATTCTTTTGGGCTCCAAAATCACTGCAGATGGTGACTGCAGCCATGAAATTAAAAGACACTTGCTCCTTGGAAGAAAAACTGTGACCAACCTAGACAGCATGTTAGAAAGCAGAAACATTACCTTGCTGACAAAGATCCATCTAGTCAAAGCTATGGTTTTTCCAGTAGTGAGTATGGATGTGAGAGCTGGACTATAAAGAAAGCTAAGTGCCAAAAGACTAATGCTTTTGAACTGTGGTGATGGAGAAAACTCTTGAGAGTCCCTTGAACTGCAAGGAGATCCAACCTGTCAATCCTAAAGGAAATCAGTCCTGAACATTCATTGGAAGGACTGATGCTGAAGCTGAAACTCCAATACTCTGGCCACCTGATGTGAAGAGCCAACTCATTGGAAAAGACCTGATGCTTGGAAAGATTGAAGGAAGAAGGATAAGGGGATGACAGAGGATAAGATGGTTGGATAGCATCACCAATTCAATGAAAATGAGTTTGAGCAAACTCCAGGAGATAGTGAAGGATAGGGTAGCGCGGCATGCTGTAATCCATGGAGTAGCAAAGAGTCAGACGCTATTGAGTGACTGAACAACAACAACAATCAATGACACAATCTAACTCTTGTGAAAAAAAATTGGTATTATCTATCAAGATATTCAACATACAATTCTGTAGCAAGATTTTACTCCTAAAATCCTACAAAACTAAAATACAAATTGCAGAGATTTATACATGAAAGCATTTATGACAGCCTGGTTATCTACAGAAAACAAATCAGCCTATGGAACTGACAATAGATATTGTGGAATAAATTATGGAATGTCCCATAATGAGTTATTCTGCAGCATTGTTAAAGACTAGACATATCTTGCTACTGGAGATCAGTGGAGAAATAACTTCAGAAGAATGAATAGCCAGAGCCTTAGCAAAAACAGTACCCAGTTGTGGATGTGACTGGTGATGGAAGTAAAGTCCAATTCTATAAAGAGCAATATTTCATAGGAACCTGGAATGTTAGGTCCATGAATCAAGGCAAATTGGAAGTGGTCAAACAGGAGATGACAAGAGTGAACGTCAACATTTTAGGAATCAGTAAACTAAAATGGACTGGAATGGGTGAATTGAACCCAGATGACCATTATATCTACTACTGTGGGCAAGAATGTCTTAGAAGAAAAGGAGTATCCATCACAGTTTACAAAAGAGTTCGAAATGCAGTACTTGGATGCAATCTCTAGAATGACAGAATGATCTCTGTTCATTTCCAAGGCAAGCC
This sequence comes from Bubalus bubalis, assembly GCF_019923935.1. Taxonomy (NCBI): domain Eukaryota; kingdom Metazoa; phylum Chordata; class Mammalia; order Artiodactyla; family Bovidae; genus Bubalus; species Bubalus bubalis. The sequence goes on from NC_059158.1 coordinate 149,445,796, forward strand.
ATTCTTTATCACAGTAATCTAAGCCTATGCCCCAACCAGTAACACTGAAGAAGCTGAAGTTGAACAGTTCTATGAAGATCTACAAGACCTTCTAAAACTAATACCCAAAGAAGATGTCCTTTTCATCACAAGGGACTGGAATGCAAAAGCAGGAAGTCAAGAGATACTTGGAGTAACAGGCAAATTTTGCCATGGATTACAAGATGAAGCAGGGCAAAGGCTAATAGAGTTGTGCCAAGAAAACACACTGGTCATAGCAAACACCCTCTTCCAACAACACAAGAGAGGACTACACATGAACATCATCAGATGGTCAATGCTGAAATCAGATTGATTATATTCTTTGCAGCCAAAGATGGAAATTTTCTATAAACTCAGGAAAAACAAGACCGGGAGCTGACTGTGGCTCAGATCATGAACTCCTTTTTGCCAAATTCAGACTTAAATTGAAGAAAGTAGGGAAAACCACTAGACCATTCAGGTCAAATCCCTTACAATTTTACAGTGGGAGTGATAAATGGATTCAAGGGATTAACTCTGACAGACAGAGTGTCTGAGGAACTGTGGATGGAGGTTCATGACATTGTACAGGAGGCAGTGATCAAGACCATCCCCAAGAGAAAAAATGCAAAAAGATAAATGGTTGTCTGAAGAAGCCTTACAAATAGCTGAGAAAAGAAGAGAAGCAAAAGGCAAAGGACAAAAAGGCAGATATACATATTTGAATGCAGAGTTCCAAAGAATAGCAAGGAAAGATAAGAAAGCCTTCTTCAGTGGTCAATGCAAAGAAATAGAGGAAAACAATAGAAGGGAAAGATCAGACATGTCTTCAAGAAAATTAGAGATACCAAGGGAATATTTCATGCAAACATGGGTTCAATAAAGGACAGAAATGGTATGGACATACCAGAAGCAGAAGATATTAAGACAAGGTGACAAGAATATAAGAAGAACTATACAAAAAAGATCTTCATGACCCAGATAATCACGAAGGTGTGATCACTCAGCTAGAGCCAGACATCCTGGAATGCAAAGTCAAGTGGGCTTTAGGAAGTATCACTACCAACAAAGCTACTGGAGGTGATGAAATTCCAGTTGAGCTATTTCAAATCCTAAAAGATGATGCTGTGAAAGTGCTGCACTCAATATGCCAGCAAATCTGGAAAACTCAGCAGTGGCCACAGGTCTGGACAAGATCAGTTTTCATTTCAATCTCAGAGAAAGGCAATCCCAAAGAATGTTCAAACTACCGCACAATTGCACTCATCTCACACACTAGCAAAGTGATGCTCAAAACCAGGCTTCAACAGTACATGAACTATGAACTTGCAAATGTTGAAGATGGATTTAGAAAAGGCAGAGGAACCAGAGATCAAATTGCTAACATCCGTTCAGTTCAGTTCAGTCGCTCATTCATGTCTGACTCTTTGGACCCCATGAATTGCAGCACGCCAGGCCTCCCTGTCCATCACCAACTCCCGGAGTTCACTCAAACTCATGTCCATCAAGTCGGTGATGCCATCCATGTCATCCCCTTCTCCTCCTGCCCCCAATCCCTCCCAACATCAGAGTCTTATCCAATGAGTCAACTCTTGCATGAGGTGGCCAAAGTATTGGAGTTTCAGCTTTAGCATCAGTCCTTCTAATGAACATCCAGAGCTGATCTCCTTTAGGATGGACTGGTTGGATCTCCTTGCAGTCCAAGGAACTCTCAAGAGTCTTCTCCAACACTACAGTTCAAAAGCATGAATTCCTTGGCGCTCAGCTTTCTTCACAGTCCAACTCTCACATCCATACATGACCATTGGAAAAACCATAGCCTTGCCTAGATGGACATTTGTTGGCAAAGTGAAGTCTCTGCTTTTGAATATGCTATCTAGGTTGGTCATAACTTTCCTTTCAAAGAGTAAGCGTCTTTTAATTTCATGGCTGCATTCACCATCGGCAGTTATTTTTGGAGCCCCCCAAAATAGATCATAGTAAAAGCAAGAGGGTTCTAGAAAAACATCTACTCCTGCCTTATTGACTATGCCAAAGCCCTTGACTGTGTGGATCACAATAAACTGTGGAAAACTCTGAAAGAGATGGGAATACCAGAACACCTGACCTGCCTCCTAAGAAATGTGTATGCAGGTCAAGAAGCAATAGTTAGAACTGACATGGAACAACAGACTGGTTCCATATCCAGAAAGGAGTATGTCAAGGCTGTATATTGTCACCGTGCTTATTTAACTTATATGCAGAGTACATCATGAGAAATGCCAGGCTGAATGAAGCACAAGCTGGAATCAAGATTTCCAGGAGAAATGTCAATAACCTCAGATATGCCGATGACACAACACTTATGGCAGAACACAAAAAAGAACTAAAGATCCTCTTGATGAAAGTGAAAGTGGAGAGTGAAAAAGTTGGCTTAAAACTCAACATTCAAAAAACTAAGATCATGGCAGCAGGTCCACCACTTCATGGTAAATAGATGGGTAAACAGTGGAAAGTGTGGCAGACTTTATTTTGGGGTGGGGGCTCCAAAATCACTGCAGATGGTGACTGTAGCCATGAAATTAAAAGACACTTGCTCCTTGAAAGAAAAGTTATGAGCAACCTTGACAGCGTATTTAAAAAGAGAGACATTACTTTACCAACAAAGGTCTGTCTAGTCAAGCTATGTTTTTTTTGAGTAGTGATGTATGCATGTGAGATTTAGAGTATAAAGCATGCTGAGAGCCAAAGAATTGATGCTTTTGAACTGTGGTGTTGGAGAAGATTCTTGAGACTTCCTTGGATTGCAAGGAGATCCAACCAGTCCATCCTAAAGGAAATCAATCCTGAATATTCATTGGCAGGATTGATGCTGAAGCAGAAACTACTATCTTTTGGCCATCTGATGCAAAGAACAGACTCATTAGAAAATACCCTGATGCTGGGAAAGATTGAATGGAGGAAGAAAAGGGGACAGCAGAGGGTGAGATGATTGGATGGCATCACTGACTCAATGGACGTGAGTTTGAGTAAATTCCAGGAGTTGGTGATAGACAGGGAGGCCTCGTGTGCAGTCCATGGGGTCATGACTGAGCAACTGAAGTGAACTGAGACATATGTCTATGAAATAAGCTTAATAATTACACATGACTTAGTCCATTTAATGTATTTAGGAATCTAAAATGTTGATACTGCTCACATACACTAAAATCTTGAAAGATATCCAACAATGATCATCCTTGAGGAGGGGGAGACTGGTGAGAAGGGAATGAAGGTTGCTGCTGCTGCTGTTGCTGCGTCGCTTCAGTCGTGTCAGACTCTGTGCCATCCTATGGACAGCAGCCCACCAGGCTCCGCCGTTCCTGGGATTCTCCAGGCAAGAACACTGGAGTGGGTTGCCATTTCCTTCTCCAATGCATGAAAGTGAAAAGTGAAAGTGAAGTGGCTCAGTCGTGTCCGACTCTTAGCGACCGCATGGATTGCAGCCTACCAGGCTCCTCTGTCCATGGGATTTTCCAGGCAAGAGTACTGGAGTGGGGTGCCATTGTTGATAACATTTTATTCTGTAATGTTGGGATTTATTTCAATGAACTTGATTGTTTTCATAATTTTAATAGCAATAAAATTTGAAAAATAGAAACAGCCTCTTTCAAGGCAATGTAAATATTTTTTCTGCTTCTATTGAAGCAGAACAATTCTTTCTCTGGAGGCTCTTAGCTATAGATTCACTGCAAGTGTTTAAGATTCTATGGGACTTTTTCCTGGGAAGATAAACACATCAGTCCAGTACAGGTAGTAGCTATTGTTTAGAACACTGTTGCCAAGTCTGCTCAAATAATTTAGGGTCTCCATCTCAACTCACGCATTCATTAATCTGGGGCAACAAATATGCCTATGTTTTCATAGGTTAAACTACATTTTTCCTTTAAAATATATGTATTTCTCATGATTTTTGTATATGTAAACAATCAGAAGCAATAAATTTTCCTCATTTTGTTTCATTTTTCTGAACTCCATTTTAACCCACATTTGGGTTTATGAAACAAAAAGTTTTGGTATAACCAGGGAAATGAAATTAGATCTACAAAACATATATTGGCTATATGTGTCTATGTGTTAGTCGCTCAGTTGTATCCGACTGTGCAACCTCATGGGCTGTAGCCTGCCAGGCTCCTCTGTCCAAGGAATTCTCCAGGCAAGAACACTGAGATGGGTAGCGATTCCCTTCTCCAGGGGATCTTCCAAACCCAGGGACCGAACCCAAGTCTCCTGCATTGCAGGCAGATTCTTTACCATCTGAGCCACCATAAAAGCTCTATATTGGCTATAAAATAAGAAAATAGTCATTGCTGGAAGAAGTACACGTTTAGATATCTTCTTGTAAAGCAATAGTCAACTGCATCACAGAACCAACTCAAGAAAAGTAAACTTACAAGCAGAGAAAACTGAATTTTGTTTTGACATTGAGAAATTTGACAGTTAAACTTGACAATTAACACAGAACAGATCAGAGTATATCTGAAATAAGGAGGTTGATTTGTCCGATTCATTTTAAGTTATTTACATGTATTTGTCTAAGGCTTCTGGCTGACTCTTAAGAAAAGCTATTTATATTCCAACAATGTGAAAATCAAGTTAAGGAAAAAATAATCTATATTTTCAGCTAAATAAGAAATGCAAATAATTTTACTTCAGAATTATATTAACAATCTCAATGGTGCTCAAGTCATTAAAATCATGTTATGAAAAGCAATATGTACCGCTGATATTAAAGCTGCTTATTTGCCAATGACCCAAAGTAAGTTAACTGAATGTTTACACTGAAGAAAACTTAATAAACTTTGTGATGCTAAACAAGGAAACGATAGAAAATAATGTGAAAAAATCATGTTGTTATTAGTTAGAAAATTAAATACTTGTCTCTGTTTACCGTAATGTTTTCTAGCAACATCTCCCCCAGAATATACTGATATTAAAATGATCATGGTTTGAGGCAACAATGACATTAGGCAGAGCTATGCCCTTTTCTTTGCATGTCACTAAACTCTTCTTTGATGCTGATTTTACTGAAACTTAAAACTTTACTATTGACTCCCATTCACATACTTTCAAAAACATTAGTCAGGTCCCTTCCAATTTCAGCTCTGTATTGTAATTCTGTGTGTATATAAATAGGATGTCTTTCTAATCTTTATCTTCTCCCAATTCATAGCCCAATACATTAACCAGAATGCCTCAGTAATAAGTGCTTTATGAACAAATGACTGACAACCAGTGCGTAGGTTCACTGAAGATGTCCCATCATCTTAACTATAACATGATAATGCACTTTTTATTTTTCAGTACCCAGCAATTAAATGTTCTTGCCTCCATAGAAACCTAAGCTTTTGGTTACTGTGACATGTTAGTGAAAATAAAAGTGTTACATCTCTTCCTCTAGGAAGGCAGTAAATTTTGCCTCAATTCAGTTATAGACTCTTTAACCTGATTTTTAAAAAATGTACTTTTTGAGAGTCTATAGAGTTGTACTAACACATATAAAACTAACCTCAGAAAGTTTTTTTTTTTTGTCACTGCTGTTTGTTTTTTCCTTAAAAAGCTTTTATGGCAGGGTGTGGCGGTGGGGAGGGGAGACTTCCCGGGTGGTCCAGTGGTTATGACTTTGCCATTCAATGCAGGGGTGATGGTTCGATCCCTGGTAGGGGAGCTAAGATCTCACATCTTCATGGGCCAAAACCCCCAAAGAACATAAAACAGAAACAATATTGTAACAAATTCAAGACTTTAAAAATGATACACATTTAAAAAAGTTTTTATGGACATTTAAGGGAAATCAGTGTCCAAATATATAATGCTCTTTTCTTTTCTTTTCTAATATCACATTATGAAAATTTCCCAACTACCAGAAATTTTACTAACCATTTTGGCTAAATAACACTTTTTAGGAAAATTTAATTCCCTTTTAAATGTTACCTATTTGAACATTGGCAAGTGCTAATGCTAAAGCACAAAGTTAACCATTTCAAAGGCAGTTATTAATTTTCCATAATTCTAAATTATTATATTTAGGGTACTATTTACTTCCTGATTCTCCAAAATGTGATTTCTCCACATTTCTTGGATGTTTAATAAAAGAATATGAAATATGCATTTATATCATTTATATCTGACAATTATGTAGCAAAAAGTTCCTAATTATAAATTCAAAATAAAGACAGACAAAAATTTCTCCTGTATCTCTGTAATGATTTTACATGCAAAACATGGTGGGAATCAACAAGCTATTCTGAACACAATAATCAGAACAGATTACCACTGGAAGAATAAAATTTATTATCATGGAAGTGCATGTTATATCTTCCCCCCAGAGAGAAATCATGATTTAATGTTTACATTTTAGTCCTTGCTAAATCTTCATCCTTGTTTCAGAGTAATGGCAATATTCCTGTTCTTACCCTCACATCCCCTGACTCCTCTTCCTTTAGAGGCATCTTGGTCAAATCTTTTCTTCTGAAATAGAAGGATGAAAGAGCTCTCATTAGCTCTTATGACAGATTATGTTGGATCTTCCCTCTGATAATAAACAGTTAAAGAATAGATCAAATAGAGGGAATTTTAGGTACCATTCTACAAGTTTCTAAAACATAGATATGTGCATAAGTGAATAGGTCCTTTTCAGAAAAGATTATGTCAAAACCATGAACTTGTGACTAGGAAAAGATAATATTGAACAATTATTATTTACCAGCATATTCACATGCACTTGCTAAGATTTAGCATGTGGTGGTGGTGGTGGTGGTTTAGTTGTTCAGTCATGTCTGACTCTTGCGACCCCATGGACTATAGCCTGCCAGGCTCCTCTGTCCATGGGATTCTCCAGGCAAGAATACTGGAGTGGGTTGCCATTTCCTTCTCCAGGGGATCTTCCCCACCCAGGAATCGAATCTGGGTCTCCTGCATTGTAGGCACATTCTTTACTGATTGAGCTATGAGGGAAGCCCAATTAGCATATACCTACTACTCAATAACATCAACAAACATCTTCTGAGAACTTATCATGCAAGACACCTGTAAAAAGAAATAAAGACCTAATTTCTATTCTCAAAAAGCTCACAACTTAAAGAGGAAAATAAAAGTAGATTAAAGTGCAAAATTGTATGTCATAATTGCAAGTCAACTTATTGGATTGATAATGACTAGTGGGCAATAATAATAGCAAATATATATCTAATGTTTGTTATGTACCAGGAATCTACTCACAATAAACAACATTGCTACTATTATACTCTCCATCTTACAAATGATAAAAGTGAGGCAAAGAGGTCAGTAATTGTTTCAAAGCTCCAGAGCTAGTGTGCAACCGAGCTGTGATTGGCAGTGGAGCTATGGGCAGAAAGGAGACTAACACAACTTGGTAATAGTGTTTTGATTTGACGGTCTGGTTATGAAGACAAAAAAGAGTCATACATAGCACTCCACTCTAAATGGTAAGTTTATTTCTCACAGAGGTATACGTTAGCAATCTGAAAATTATTTTATACGTGTACTGAAACTCAACAAATAAGTAAGTATACTGTAAATGTTGAGAGCTCCTCACTGTCAAAGAATACTACTCAGCAATGTAAGATTATAAATATGCACAAGGGGCTTGTTAGAATGCATCTTGTGAGAGTGGCTTGGAATTGGAATATTTCTAAGAATTAGGCTTCCCTGGTGGCTCAGACGGTAAAGAATTTGCCTCCAATGCAGGAAATCTGAGTTCGATCCTTGAGTCAGGAAGATCCCCTGGAGAAGGGAATGGCTACTCACTCCAGTATTCTTGCCTGGAGAATTCCATCAACAGAGGAGCCTGGTGGGCTACCATAAGAATTCATCTTATTTTAAGGTATATATTTTAATGCATATTGTATGTGTTGTGCGCTCAGTGGTATCTGACTCTTTGCGACCCTCTGGACTGTAGCTTGCCAGACTCCTCTGTCCATGGAATTTTCCAGGCAAGATACTGGAGTGGGTTACCATTTCCTGCTCCAAGGCATCTTCCCAACCCTGGAATCAAATCTCCATTTCTTATATTTTCTGCATTGGCAGGTGGATTCTTTACCACTGTGCCACCTTGGAAGCTCAAAAAGAGGATAGTGGCTTTGTTGTGGAGAAATCTGACAGGCACCACCTGAACTGATGATCAAGATTAACATCACCAGTCATCAGACATATTGATAACATTCAATTCTAATACAATACACTAAAAAAGGCAAAGCTCTTCTGTGGTTTTCTTCCTCAAAATTCATATTCTCAGTCTAATCATTATGAAACATCAAATGAACCCAACTGAGAGACATTCCATGAAACACCTGACCACTACTCTTCAAAAGTGTCAAGGTCATAAAAGTCAAGGAAAGATTGAGAAACCATCGTATGTTGGAGGAAACTATGGAGACATGACAACTAATAAATACAGTGCACCATCCTGGGTTGAGTTCTGGAACACAAGAAGGACATTAGTATAAAAAGTAGGGAACTTTGAACAAAACCTATAGTTTCATTAGTAGCATTGTACCAAGATTTAATTGCTAGTTTTGATTATTTTACCACTGTTATGTATGATGGTAACACTAGGGAAATTAGAGTGAAGAGTAAATGAAAACTCTTAATACTATTTCAATTCTTCTGTAAGCCTAACATTTTTTGCAAGACTTAGAATGAAATCCAGTAACAAATACAAAATGTGCTCACACAAATGTCCAAGCAGCAACACGCTTAATTGTATTTTTAAAAAAAGAAAACAAAACTAGAAACAACCTTAACATCCATGAACAGTTGAGTGAATAAATATGTTGTGACATTTATACAATGGAATATTACTCACCTATGCAGGAAAAAAAAAAAAAAAACTATAGCATGGATCATTGTCAAAAAATTTATGCTAAGCAAATGAGACGCATCAAAAAGTAACTACTGAATAATTCTATTACTATGAAATCTATGAAATTTTAGAATTAAAAAAACCCCTAATCTATAATGATAGAAAGCACATAAGTCATTGCCTGGAGTTTGTGGTGCTGAAAATAAAATACTGACTGAAAAGAGAGAGAATGTAATTTTGGTGGATGATGAAAATACAATTTGATCAAGGTGGGTTCCATGGATAATTGTGTTGTTCAAAACTTATCAAACCTTGCACTTAAAATGGGTTCATTTTATTGTATGTAAATAATATCGTGGGCTTACCAGGTGGTGCAGGGGTAAAGAATCTGCCTCCCAATGCAGGAGATGCAAGAGAGGAGGGTTTGATTCCCGGGTTGGGAAGAACCCCTGAGTAGGAAATCATAAGCCACTCCAGTATTCTTGCCTGGGAAATTCCAAGGACAGAGGATCCTGGTGCGCTGCAGTCCATGGAGGTCACAAACAGTCAGGCATGACTGGGCTGCTGCTGCTGCTAAGTCACTTCAGTCTTGTCCGACTCTGTGCGACCCCATAGACAGCAGCCCACCAGGCTCCTCCGTCCATGGGATTTTCCAGGCAAGAGTACTGGAGTGGGGTGCCATTGCCTTCTCCTATGACTGGTCATGCACACATAAATTGTATCTCAATAAAATTAATTGAAAACTAAGAAAAAATAATCACCAAAAGATTTAATTTACATGCTTTGCTAATTTTGCCTGGTGGCATAACCTGGCCACGGTTTCTGGTGTATGAATGGATTTCAGTGCCCATGTTTTCCTATTTGGCATTGCCCCAGAACTATTTTCTGTGGAAACATTCTCTGCCAGCCCTGTGCTGAGATAGAAGAGCCGTCTCTCCAGACAACTGCTCTGATCGGCTTCTTCAGTTTCACTGAAAACTTTGATTCTTCTCCTCAATCTGGCACATTATCAAAGCCTATGGATCTGTCCTGAGATAACAATATAAAATATCGCCTTTCAGGTCTCACCAAAAATTGAACCCTGGAGCACCATATTGCTAATTCTCATTAAAATTGTGACCGTTTTTTTTTGGTTTTTTTTTTTTTGGATCTTTGTTGCTGCGTACCTTCTTTCTCTTGTTTGGGTCAGCAGGGCCTACTTTCTAGTTGCCGTGCGCAGTTTTTCATCGTGGTGGCTTCTCAGTGCAGAGCACATCCTCTAGGCGAGAGGGCTCAGTAGTTGTGGAGCACGGGCTTAGTTGCTCCTTGGCATGTGGGATCTTCCTGGACCAGGGATCAAACCCCTGTTCTCTGCATTGGCAGGTAGATTCTTCACCACTGACCTGTCAGGGAAGTCCCTAGATTTTCTTTGAATATATCGTACTTTGGCATGACTATCAGTTGAGTTGAGAAAACTATTAGGGAAAATATAAAACTCAGTATTGTATATACTAATTTATTCAACTTTTAAAAACTTGATTTATGATGTGCTAACATTGAGGAATCTGTGAGAAATCCAAGTGGCTATGTAACATAGCCAATGGAGTTTCTAAGTCTCAGGCAGTGAATTGTTTTAATTGAGAGATGGTAGCCAATATATCGAACAACCTGTGAGCTGTTGAACAACCTGTGAACAACAACAACCAGCTCACAGACACTGGTCCACCAGGAGGGACACCTCTGGAGTGCTGGAGCAGTTATGAAGTATCCTTGCTTTGCCAAGTTTCATCCCTGGTTGCTGGATGTTGTGGACAAGCAAGGAATACAGAAGGATGGAGAAAAGGCATTCAAGGCAATGGCTATTTTATCAATCAGTAAGTTGGACACGACTGAAGCGACTTAGCAGCAGGAGCAGCAAGGAAGTACTTCAGCATTTTAATAACCAGGATGGCCATGCTAATAATGCATTCTCACTGAATAGCAATCATGAATGGAGTTGAACATATTTATTAGTGCACCAGCTAATAGCTTATTTATGAAGACCACTGGGATAAATTTCTTTCAGAATGATATAAAGCTATATAGTTCTTAAGCATCTGGCTTTTTAAAAATGCATCCCAAGGACATTCTGAATCTCAAAAATCTCTTTTTCTCTCTGGCTACTTGGAAGCATGGAACTGTATTTGCAGACAGATTTAACTATGCTATTAAATATTTTAAAAGAAGATACCTTGTATTTCTGCATTTGGTTGTGCTTTATCTTTGTTCTCATTTCTTATCTTTTGAGTGCTTCTTCTTGTAAACCTATTTGTATACTATTCTATACATTTCTTAGGGAAATTTTTAACTTTAATATATTTTCAATTAAATACACATATTATACACACAAAAGGGATGAGTTAACTTTATCTGAGTTGGTGAAAAGAATGATATCTGAACTGGGAATTAAAAGACAAAGGTGTTTACTTAGAAGACATGGGAACAAGGACATGCCAGAGAGAAGTCACTGTATGTTTTAAAGGCATAAATTTGTAACAGCAGGACATGCTGTTGAACTTCAAGTAGTTCATTTTTAATTAGAACAAGTGGGTGGAGGAGAGGTTTGCAGAGGCCAACTCACAAAACAAAAACAATGAGCATGACTCCTGCACCTACTGGCTATGTGCACATGGGCAAGTTATTTAACCACTCTGTCTCAGCTTCCCCATCTGTAAAATGGGGATAAAAATCGTACCTACATCATGGATGATTTTAAGGATTAAACGAGTTAATGCTTGAATTCACCTAAAACAGTATTTGACTGATTATATACATATAAACAAATATATATAATAAATATATATATATATAAATAAATATGTATTATAAACACTTATATATATATATACACATATATATATATATATATATATATATAAGAGTTTGCCCTTTTTGTTACATATGGTCTATTAGGGTAGATCTGATGAGATGCAAACTTAACCCCTCCTATGGTGAGATGAAAACTTAATTCCTCTAACTCCAAGCTCAGTGCTCTTTCCATCCCAACCACTGACTTATTAGGAACCCAAAGAGAGGTGCAAGGAAAGGACCATAGCAAAAGAGAGACAGTAACCACTCCAGCATTCTTGACTTGGAAATCCCAGGGACAAAGGAGCCTGGCAGGCTACAGTCCATGGAGTCGCAAAGAGTCGGACACGACTTAGTGACTATACAACAGCAACAAAATCTCAAACACTACTTTCATCCCTTTGTGATTTTCCTGAGGGCTAGTGCATGCCTTGGAGAAGGCAATGGCACCCCACTCCAGTACTCTTGCCTGGAAAATCCCATGGATGGAGGAGCCTGGTAGGCTGCAGTCCATGGGGTCGCTAAGAGTCGGACATGACTGAGTGGCTTCACTTTCACTTTCCACTTTCATGCATTGGAGAAGGAAATGGCAACCCACTCCAGTGTTCTTGCCTGGAGAATCCCAGGGACGGGGGAGCCCAGTGGGCTGCAGTCCATGGGGTCGCACAGAGTCGAACACAACTGAAACGACTTAGCATCAGCAGTGCATGGCTAGGGAGTCTGTGACTTTCAATATTTAATAAAGCTTCATGCAGCCCCTGCATATCTAAGAGAAAGGAATATCTCAATCTATCATGTAAAACACTATTTCTTAAGATGAGACTAGCTTATGTATTTGAAACATTTAACAAGAACATTATGGTTCTTCTTGTTGCCTAGAGTAAAATTCAAATTTTCAAATGGTTTTAGATTCTAATCATAGTACAGTAGTTCTAATTCTAGACAACAGCAGCATTCTCTGTTCCCTCTCAGGGAAACCTGGCATCACAAGCTGGTTAGATTGTTCCTTGTCTGATTGGAGCTTTGTCAGTAATTCTCATCTCTTACACCTGTCTGTAAGGTCTAAGAGGCAACGCCACTTCAGATCATTGACTCATGGCACTGGAATGAAACTAACAATTGGGAATGAAACTAGAAGTCTTATTGACAACAATGGCATCATAGGCTCATGAACCAGAGCTATGGCTTCACGTTGATAACAAGTCGTGGCTAGAACATTTTCCCTGAAATTAAATTCCTGAGACACTTCTTTCTTGAATCAGATCAACTTCTTCCAGCCTCACCTGTGAGTATAATATATTAAAAACATTAGAGCTGCAACCTGGCGCAGGGTGAAAATGGAGGGGGGGGCGGGTAGAAGGGAAGTTTGAGAGGGAGAAGACATATGTTATGGTAAGGCAGAAACCATATAACATTGTAAAGCAATTATTCTCCAATTAAATAAGCAAAAGAAGATATTGTATAAAAGGAAAAATAAAAACATTAGAGCTGTATATTCCAGACAAGTGTTGCAACCACTATAGGGTGTGTTTTTAAAAAGTGAAACATCAATTATCTTATTCTATTGTGAAGACAAAGCAACTATAGAATAAAACAAGATATATGGACCTAACAATTGCCCTTAAGAAAGAAAATGGTTCTGCTGTTAATAAACACAAGCATTTGGCAGAGAAGACTGCCAATCCTTCTTCGATCTCCGGACATAGTCATTTAACAAATGCAGCCATAAACAATCTAACGCCATCCCTTTTTTGTGTGCTTGTTTGTTTCAAAGTCTGGGCAGGACACTTCACTGCTCTGTATTCCTCTTCTTTATACACCATGAAGATGATAAAAAAAAAAGTACTACTATCTGAAACTAATTAACTTTTAATTGATCTGAATGGTGATAAAATGCTCTATAATAATGACAAGTACAATATAAATTATGGACAAAAAGCAGTCATCTGGCAGACTGCATTACTGCGGAAGCATTTATGATCTTTCTCAAACATTCTGCAAAAGTGTAAATCAATATGGAGGGTGCTAGACAATAGAATGGGTGGAGATGGTTTTCATTCAGAATAAGTGAGAGCCACAAGAGTCTAGGCAGATGGTTCAAAGGTCAAAGAGCTTTCACAGGTACTCACATACACATGAATTAGCATCCTTACATTTAGCATTTACCCATTCAATTCTACTCACCTGAAACTGCTCCTTTGCCTACTTTGTCAGCCTCATAAGACTATAAGCCACAGGGTGTGAGAGAATCTTGGGGTTCATAGACCCTGATAACTATGACAATTACACCGAGTTAAACTTTATAGCAAATGTCACATTAAAAGTGGTAAGCATTGTTATGGAAACATAAATGATGCACAGTGTCTGCCATTAGTAAGCATTTAAGAGAAATGTATGTATTCAGTGAATGAAAAGTTCTGGACAAGGATTCATGGAATATGGACTTAGGTGTTTACAACTTAGGCATGGTAACTACATATTCAAATCATTATATAAATCAATGGAAATATACATGTAAAAAGAGAGTCATTTCTATGAAAACTAAGTTGAATGCTTTGGAAAGAGTCCATAAATGTAAATCCATCAAAAATCTTTATCAATTCAGGTATATCAAGATAACTAAAAATTTAAAGGGAAAATCATAAAATAGGTCAAAGAAATTTGTACTCTAATGTCTTCACAAGTATCTTTAAATTCTCCTTCCTCTTTAAGTAAAATAAATCTGGAAACTGTATATGATATATGATGAATTTTATTTTATCTTAAACTTTTTATTTTGTATTGGAGTATAGGAGATTAATGATGTTGTGATAGTTTAAGGTGGACAGCAAGAGGACTCAACCATACATATACACATATAAGTATCCATTCTCCCCCAAACTACCCTCCCATATGATGAATTTTAGATGTGTATTAGGCAAGAAGATGAAATTCAAAGCACAGAATCCAGAATAAAGGAAAAGACCTGACATAATATAAGCATATTGACAAATTGAAATTAATTTTAGAGCTACTTAAATAAAAATAAACCTAATATGTATTATTTTTAAGCTTTCTCAATGAAATAAGTTTGTTCAGCTACCCAACCAATCATTGAACCTGATGTCAGAAAACAGGACTTTATCTCAAATATACATGAAAGAACTTTACAGATCTTTAAGCTTTATAGAAATTTTACTTATATGCACCGTTGTGTGTTTTTTACCAATAATCTACAAATTTAATAAATAGAGATTCCCCTGAGCACCAGTGAACTGGCAGGCATGTGCTTGGTTATGAAGCCAAAAGGATGCATACTGTGACTTGAAAGGAGAGAATGCAAAATGCCAACAATCATAAATTGGAAGTGGAATCCAAAGAGCCTTCCTTAACCTCAAACTCAGTGGCTTTACCAGGAATAACCAACTAGCTAACTAACTCTTCTCTCACTCTCTCTCCACTCACTCTGTGTGTATGTGTGTGTATAATATTTAGATATATGATATGTATATCATGATTCTGTACACCTATACCATATATAAGACCCCTGTGGCTCAGACAGTAAAAAGTCCTCCTGCAGTGCAGGAGACTGGGGTTTGATCCTGGAGTTGGCAAGATCCCCTGGAGTAGGAAATGACAAGCCACTCCATTATTGTTGCCTGGAGAATTAAATGGACAAAGGAGCCTGGTGGCCTACAGTCCATGAGGTTGCAAAGAGTCGGACACCACTAAGCAATTAACACTATACCATATATACTTGTGCACCCATATCAGATCAGATCAGATCAGTCGCTCAGTCGTGTCGACTCTTTGTGACCCCATGAATCGCAGCATACCAGGCCTCCCTGTCCATCACCAACTCCCGGAGATTACTGAGACTCACATCCATTGAGTCAGTGATGCCATCCAGCCATCTCATCCTCTGTCGTCCCCTTCTCCTCTTGCCCCCAATCCCTCCTAGCATCAGAGTCTTTTCCAATGAGTCAACTCTTTGCATGAGGTGGCCAAAGTACTGGAGTTTCAGCTTTAGCATCATTCCTTCCAAAGAAATCCCAGGCTGATCTCCTTCAGAATGGACTGGTTGGATCTCCGTGCAGTCCAAGGGATACATGTCTATAAATACAGTCACACATGTCTACAAAACACTGAACACTCCACTTCCCCTTAATCTTATTCTTATAAACTCAGTTTCCAGCCAATAATGTGATGTTTCGGAACCAAAATTTCTCAAAAAAGAACTTCACACCTAGCTTGAGCCTTTTTAGATTTTTTTCCTGTGGCACTGTGTTCTCAAACTTTACTTCTGACATTTAAAAAGCCTTGCTGCTGATCTGAAATCATAGAACCTAACACATTAACAATATAGCCTACATTTTACAAACACTTTGAGTCTATTCATTAATCTATATAATATCCTCGCAAAGTGAATAATTATAATTTTCACAGGTTTCCCCCGCCCATGACAAAACTGAGACTCAGTTAAATAAAGTATCGGATAAAAAAGGACATTTATGAAACTTAATTCAACCCATAATTCAACTTAATTCAACACCAGATGGTCAATACTGAAATCAGATTGATTATATTCTTTGCAGCCAAAGATGGAGAAGCTCTATAAAGTCAGCAAAAACAAGACTGGGAGCTGCCTGTGGCTCAGATCATAAACTCCTATAGCCAAATTCAGACTTAAACAGAAGAAAGTAGGGAAAACCACTAGACCATTCAGGTATGACCTAATTCAAACCCCTTAAGATTATACAGAGGAAGTGAGAAATAAATTCAAGGGATTGCATCTGATTGTCTATCAGTCAGCCTGAAGAACTATGGATGGAGGTTCGTGACATTGTGCAGGAAGCAGTGATCAAGACCATCCCCAAGAAAGAGAAATGCAAAAAGGCAAAACTATTGTCTGACAAGGCCATACAAATAGCTGAGAAAAGAAGAGAGATGAAAGGCAAAGGAGAAAAGGAAAGACATACCCATTTGAATGCAGAGTTTCAAAGAATAGGAAGGAGAGATAAGAAAGCCTTCCTCAGCGATCAATGCAAAGAAATAGAGAAAAACAATAGAATGGGAAAGCCTAGAGATCTCTTCAAGAAAATTAGAGATACCAAGGAAACATTTCATACAAAGATGAACACTTGGTATGGACCTAGCAGAAGCATAAGATATTAAGAAGAGGTGGCAAGAATACACAGAAGAACTGTACAAAACAGACCTTCATGATCCATATAACCATGATGGTGTGATCACTCACCTAGAGCCAGACATCCTGCAATGTGAAGTCAAGTGGGCCTTAGGAAGCATCACTATGAACAAAGCTAGAGGAGGTGATGGAATTCCAGTTGAGCTATTTCAAATCCTAAAAGATGATGCTGTGAAAGTGCTGCACTTAATATGCCAGCAAGTCTGGAAAACTCAGCAGTGACGACAGGACTGGAAAACGTCAGTTTTCACTCCAATCCAAAATAATAGCAATGCCAAGAAATGTTCAAATTACCACACAATTGTACTCATCTCACACGCTAGCAAAGTGATGCTCAAGATTCTCCAAGCCAGACTTCACCAGTACGTGAACTGTGAACTTCCAGATGTTCAAGCTAGATTTAGAAAAGGCAGAGGAACCAGAGATCAAATTGCCAACATCCACTGGATCATTGAAAAAGCAAGAGAGTTCCAGAAAAACATCTACTTCTGCTTTATTGATTACACAAAAGCCGTTGACTGTGTGGATCAAAAAAACTGTGGAAAATTCTGAAAGAGATGGGAATCCCAGACCACCTGACCTGCCTCTTGAGAAATCTGTATGCAGATCAAGAAGCAGCAATTAGAACTGGACATGAAACAACAGACTGGTTTCAAACAGTGAAAGGAGTACATTAAGGCTGTATATTGTCACCCTGCTTATTTAACTTATATGCAGAGTACATCATGTGAAATGCTGGGCTGGATGAAGCACAAGCTGGAATCAAGATTGCCTGGAGAAATATCAATAACCTCAGATATGCAGATGACACCACCCTTATGGCATAAAGTGAAGAGGAACTAAAGAGCTTCTTGCTGAGAGTGAAAAAGTTGGGTTAAAACTCAACATTCAGAAAACTAAGATCATGGCATCTGGCCCCATCAGTTCATGGCAAATAGATGTGGAAACAATGGAAACAGTGAGAGACTTTATTTTGGGGGGCTCCAAAATCACTGGAGATGGTGATTCCGCCATGAAATTAAAAGACGCTTGCTCCTTAGAAGAAAAGCTATGACCAACCTAGACATCTTGCTAAAAAGCAGAGACATTTACTTTACCAACAAAGGTCCATGTAGTCAAAGCTATGGTTTTTCCAGTAGTCATGTATGGATGTGAGAGTTAGGCTATAAAGAAAGCTGAGCACCGAAGAATTGATGCTTTTGAACTGTGGTGTTGGAGAAGACTCTTGGACTTCTTGGACTCTTGGACTTCTGGTTGGACTTCAAGGAGATCCAACCAGTCCATCCTAAAAAAAATCAGTCCTGAATATTCACTGGGAGGAGTAATGCTGAAGCTGAAACTCCAATACTTTGGCCACCTGATGTGAAGAACTGACTCATTGGAAAAGACCCTGATGCTGAGAAAGAATGAAGGGAGGAGGAAAAGGGAATGATAGAGGATGAGATGGTTGCATGGCATCACAGATGCAAGGGACATGAGTTTGAGTAGGCTCCTGGAATTGGTGATGGACAGGGAAGCCTGGCGTGCTGCAGTCCATGGGGTCTTCAAAGAGTTGGACATGACCAAGGGCCTGAACTGACTGAATTCAACACCATTATTTACAGAAGGAGAATGACATAGGAAAGATGAAATGATAGTTCAATAATATATACTGGGCCCTTATTATGTGCCTTACAAGTGAAGGAGAAAAAGCAATTATTTCTGTCCTTAATATGATTACAACACAGTGTGATGTATGCGAAGAGAGATTTGTTCAAAGCACAGTTGAAATACAGGGGTAGGAACAACTTACTGTCATTTGTTGTGGGTGGGTAGAAGTGGTAGAAAATTTGTTCTAAAATAACTTTAATGGAGTATCTTGAAGAATAGGATCTCCACTTAGTATACAAAGAGAAGGACATTCTTACAAGAGAAACATCACATATCAATGCACAGAACTCCTTTTTGGTCCAAATAAAAACATAGCAGTGCAGTAGGTCTGAATGAACCCCGAGGTTTCAATAGGAAATTGCAGAACATGATGAATAATCTTTATCCCATCTATGGAATTTTAATCTCCTTTGGACCTCCTGGAGCTACTGCATTCTAGAAGACTTTCTCTATAAGTAAGCACTGCTCCAGTTCATTAATTTGAACAATAAGGAGAATAAATTGAAGGGAAGGAAGAACAGGATTAAGTTGTTGGACTGAGAATGAAAAGATGGTGGCAGTTTCCATTCTTATTTTAGAAGCAGAATTAATAACACTCAATGCCTTTAAATATAATTGATGACTTTCGTTCACTAGTGGCTTCCGACAGTGTGCTGAGCTTTTCCACTCCAAGTCATTCATAGGTTAATTGGGGGACAAGGTAGGATAAAGTAGTATATAACCCAGCTCACTGGACTGCTGCATCAGCAAATGGACTAAGTATAGATTGAAAAATCACACAACTCAGTGTTTTATCTGAAGATATTCTCATTTAAAGTGACAGCAGTGTTTACCTCTTAACTTGAAGTCTGTTGTTGTTGTTAAGTCACTCAGTCACGACAGACTTTTTGTGACCCCATGGACTGCAGCACACAAAGCTTCCCTGTCCTTCACTATCTCCCAGAGCTTGCTCAAACTCATGTCCATTGAGTCAGTTATGCTCTCCAACCATCTTGTCCTCTCTCATCCCCTTCTCTTCCTGACTTCTATCTTTCCCAGCATTATCTTTCCCTAACTTGAAGTCTAGGATTAAGTCAAATTTACACAATCAATATCTACTTCTCTCCTAAATTAAACCCAGATCAAGACTGACTGACCTTTGAATCTGCAGAGGGAACTTGTCCAGACAGCATTTGGGTTCTCATTTCTGCCTTACTTGAGAGAGAAGAAAAAAATGTGAGACATAATAAAGCGCACTTAGTTGCCCTTAATTTACACAATCAATCAAATTGCCAACATCCATTGGATCACAGACAAAGCAAGAGAATTCCATTAAAACATCTATTTCTGCTTTACTGACTATGCCACAGCCTTTGATTGTATGTATTACAACAAACTGTGAAAAATTCTGAAAGAGATGGGAATACCAGACCACCTGACCTGCCTCTTGAGAAACCTGTATGCAGGTCAGGAAGGAACAGTTAGAATTGGACATGGAACAATGGACTCATTACAAATTGGGGAAGGAGTATGTCAAGGTAGTATGGTACGTCAAGGTTGTATGTTGTCACCCTGCTTATTTAACATATATGCAGAGTATGTCATGCAAAATGCTGGACTGGATGAAGCAAAAGCTGGAATCAAGATTGCCTGGAGAAATACCAGTAACCTCAGATATGCAGATGACACCACCCTATGGCAGAAAGTGAAGAGGAACCGAAGAGCCTCTTGATAAAAGTGAAAGAAGAGAATGAAAGTGCTGGCTTAAAACTCAACATTCAAAAAGTGAAGATCATGGCATCCAGTCCCATCACTTCATGGCAAATAGATGGGGAAACAATGGAAACATTTACAGACTTCATTTTCTTGGGTTCAAAAAATCACTGCAGATGGTGACTGCAGCCATGAAATTAAAAGATGCTTGCTCCTTGGAAAAAAAGCTATGACCAACCTAGATGGGATATTAAAAAGCAGAGACATTACTTTGTGACAAAGGTCTGTCTAGTAAAAGCTATGGTTTTTGCAGTAGTCATATATGGATGTGAGAGTTGGGCTATAAAGAAAACTGAGTGCTGAAGAATTGATCCTTTTGAACTGTGGTGTTGGAGAAGACTCTTGAGAGCCCCTTGGACTGCAAGGAGATCAAACCAGTCCATCCTAAAGGAAATCAGTCCTGAATTTTCATTGGAAGGACTGATGCTGAAGCTCCAATACTTTGGCCACCTGATGGGATGAACTGACTCATTAGAAAAGACCCTGATGCTGGGAAGGACTGAAGGCAGGAGGAGAAGGGGACGACAGAAGATGAGATGGTTGGACGGCATCACCAACGTGATGGACATGAGTTTGAGTAAGCTCCGCGAGTTGGTGATGGACAGGGAAGCCTGGAGTGCTGCTGTCCATGGGGTTGCAAAGAGTCGGACAGGACTGAGCAACTGAACTCAACTGAATGTTTACCAAGCCATTGTTTTCAATGATGATAACAGAAAGAGGGATGACTGACTAGCATCGTAGGTGTCTTCAACACATGTCACATGTCTTAAAGGGGCCCTTCATATTTCCCCTAGAGTTCTCCATGGGGAAAACCTATGATCACTTTCTAGTTTGATGTCTAAGAAAATTTCCCTCCTAGTGAAACTCTACACAAGGTTCTCATGATAAGAATCGAAACAAGATTTTTCAGCCATCCAGGAGACTCTGCAGTGCAACACCATAGGCAGTCTGCCTAGATGGCTCACTGGTGTCAGGCACAGGGAAGCTATTGTGTTCCTCAGGTCTGGCCTATTCTTCACCTTCTTACGCATGAGCTTAGGCATATGATTGAACCCAGCTGTGTCTCAGTTTCTCCTGTGTAAAAAGTGTGAGAATTATAATTACTTTCCTCTCAGGGATGTTATGACACTAATTAATGCCTCAGAACTCTGTGACTAAAAATCATTCTGCACAGATGTTAATGACTGTTATTCAAAGAAGAGTCATAAGGCCAACTGCAGTGGAAGAAGGGGGTGGGCAGGTTTTCAGTCTCCTTAATAAAGGCCAAATAGCAGTTAGTAGGAAAAAGATTAAAGAGAAATAAAACAATGAACAAAGGACTTAAGATGAAGGCATTATATTAGCAGACCTCAAGCAACCAGGCATCTACTGAAAATGAATGTGCATATTCCACAACTGAAAATCACTGGAAATTTTAATGGTCTATGGCAATAGTTGGGCCACCTGATACTAAGCACTGACTCATTGGAAAAGACCTTGATGCTGGGAAACAATGAAGGCAGAAGGAAAAAGGGATGACAGGGGATGAGATGGTTGGATGGCATCACTGACAGGATGGACGTGAATTTGAGCAAGGTCTAGGAGTTCATGATGGAGAGGGAGGCCTGGCATGCTGCAGTCCATGGGGTTGCAAAGAGTCAGACATGACTGACTGAACTGAACTGAACTGATGGCAATAGTTCATGACAGAAAATGTTTTTAACCATACTTGAATTCTAGTGGTACAAATAAATTTTGAGGGATTCTGCTATACGCTGTATAATCAAAATGACTAATTCACTTAAAAGTCACCATGTGATTCCACCTGTCATTGTCCTTTTATAATGTTTAGTAGAGTACAGCCATGAAATTAAAAGACATTTGCTCCTTGAAAAAAAAGCTATGACCAACATAGACAGAATAATAAAAAGTGAAGACATTACTTTCCCGACAAAGTTCTGTATAGCCAGATATGATTTTTTCAGTAGTCATGTATGGATGTGAGAGTTGGACCATGAAGAAGGCTGAGCATTGAAAAGTTAATGCTTTTAAACTGTGGTTTTGGAGAAGACTCTTGAGAGTCCCTTGGACTGCAAGGGGATCCAACCAGTCCATCCTAAAGGAAATCAGTCCTAAATATTCATTGGAAGGACTGATACTGAAGCTGAAACTCCAACACTTTGGCCACCTGATGGGAAGAACTGACTCATTAGAAAAGACCCTGATGCTAGGAAAGATTGAAGGGTGGGAGGAGAAGGGGACGACAGAGGACAAGATGGTTGGATGGCATCACTGACTCAATGGACATGAGTTTGAACAAGCTCCAGGGGATGGTGAGGGACAGGAAAGCCTGGCACGCTGCAGTCCATGAGGTCACAAAGAGTTGGACACGACTGAGTGACTGAACAACAACAAGTAGTTATTTTGTAATCCTGCAATCCCTAAATTGCAGAAGGGACAATGGTCAAATGAGAGAATTATAGAATCTCCCTCATCTGTTATTTTGTAATTGAGAAAGGTAAGGTTTTTGTCTTGATGTTTGAAAGGCTATGTTTAAAGATACCATAGTTATTTTCTTGTGATTTCTATAACTGTATCCTTCAGGCTTCTGCCCACGGTTCACTATCTAAACCAGATGTTTTATTCCATTTGTTTTCAATGAGGAAACTGAGGTGCAGAGAAATTAAATAACATCCTAAGATAGTTTAGCAAAATAAGATGCCTTTGGCTTCCAGTCTAGGGATCCTCCATTTATACCTGTGGCTTCCTCTGATGTCATCATTATTTAAGTGTCTAAAGAGGCTTTATGAAACATGAGTGTGCCACTTCCTGAGGGACCCTGCCCTAGGTTTCAAGACTGCAGCTAGACACACTCATGCTCCATTTACTAAGTAGTAGAAGTAGTAGCCAACTTGAATGGCACTAAACAGCAGTAGCAGACCGATAAGAAAAGACTTTACAATATTCGCTGCCACCAAATCACCAGGGTGAGGAAAACCATGCGCTTGCCCATTTTAACAACCATAATTTTGGATAATCTATTATGCATCATCCCTACTAGGTCTAGGAATGACATGACAGTCAAGAAAGGCTAAATCTTTTCTTGAAGAATTTAACCATCCCCGAGGAAGACAGTCATGAAAAAAAAATAAGTACCCAAACAAAGATCTAATTTCAAGGGAGAGTAAAATGAATGTAAATATTTACTTACTATAATACCAAGCAGGTACAAAACAGATGCAATTTTTTAAACAGTTGCATTGCTTTTAATGCAAAAATATCAAATTTCAGCTAATGATCTATGTGTGTGCGTCCTCAGACATGTCTGACTCTTTGCGACCCTGTGGTCTGTAGCCTGCCAAGTTCCTCTGTCCTTGGGATTATCCAGACAAGAATAGTGGAGTGGGTTGCCATTTCCTCCTCCAGGGAATCTTCCTGACCCAGGGATCGAACCCGAGTCTCTGATGTCTGCTGCATTGGCAGGCAGATTCTTTACCACTAGTGCCATCTTGGAAGCCTTAATTGTATGAGGAGTCAAATACCACCAACCCCCATAATTGAGGAGGGTGGACTGGAGAGGAAAAATACACCTCTCCTACACCTTTGTCCAAATCTCTTCTCTCTGATGCTCTTTCACTCTCACACCCTTTGGCTCCACCTCACCAATGGAGAGACAAACCAGTTCTTCTAGCTCTTACAGGCTCTTCACCCAAAGGCTTTATTCTGACACCTTTCCAGGTCTCCATTGAAATAGCAACCTTCTGTTTCTCCACTCCTCCCATACTCCCCCTTCCTCTGTGGGTACACCCATGCATGTATTTTGTGATTTTTTTTTTTTTAATGTTCATGTGTCAGGAGTGGAGGAGTGAGAAAGGCAATAAAACTCTTTGTTCCCTTTTTCAGTGTACTGCCACAGGTAAGCACTTCACAGCTCACCCACTTCTGTGTAATTTCTATTGCCTCGCTGCAATTAAAGAAGCTTCTATAGATACCCAAGACAGGTGCACAATTGAGTTCCTGATGAAACTTTTTCTGCTTGGCTTTGTAAATAGATTTGACAACAGTTTCCAGGAAATTGCGCCTGATGTTTCAAGGCTAGACCTGGCTGTCAAGCATGCTGAGTCATAATCACTGAGTCAGAGAGTTTCATGCTGTAAGGGAATTTTTCTAAGATTAGCCAGCCTCCTTGCTTTGGGATAAGGAAAGCAGCAGGGTTTCCTAGCAAATGATCCTGAAAGGGTAGGAAAGCTATCCCCACTTTTTTTCTTTTATATTTTTTCAATATTTCCCCTTTTTAAGAGGTTGTATTATATACTTGCTTTTTCTTCAAGGTCTTATTATTGTCTCACCAGTCAAATACAACTCTGAACTCAACTACCTGGGAACTAGAAGCTTATAGCTCAGATTATTTTTTCTAATAAATATAATTATGGAAGAAAGGAAGAGGTCTGACATAAATAGTTTAATTAAGCTTTTGTAGGATCAAAATAAACATATAGCTAAATGCTCTGAGACTAAGGTCACAGACTTTAATATTGCAAAAGTAAAACATTAGCCATAGAACCATATTATTCTTTTCCCTTAATCCTTAGATGTTAAAAAATGGCCAAGAGTCTACCAGTTTGTTAGAAATAGTGGCCTACTTATGACAAATTCAAACACTGTTAGGACCCTTAAGTTCCAAATTAATTGGAACCTACAAAACAAGGTGACTTGACTTCTAGTTTTAGAAGAGGCCATCTATCAAGAGTTGAACATAATACATCCATGTAGGGTTCACAATTGAATTAAAATACATATTAAACAGAAAAGTTAGTTATCCTTCTTCAGTAGCAAATATCCAAGCTAAAATCACTACATTAATACGAGTCATACTTCAGAAACTCAGGGAACTCTTGCAATAAGTCTGCAGTCTTCATAAACTGATCTCAATGGGGAAAGGCACAAAGAATTTGTGGCTTGGTGAAAACCACAGAGAACACTAGAAATCAATACAAATACTTAGGCCCTCAATCACATTACATTCATACATTTCTCAATATGTGATGCCAAGGTAATGTTTTAAGTTACATCTTTTAGAAAAACAATGCCATTTGCAGCAAATGAATGGACCTAGATAATGTCATACTGAATGAAGTCAGACAGAGAAAGAGATATATGATATCCTTTATATGCGGGATCTAGGCGACGGTGGAATGATTTGAGAGAATAGCGTTGAAACATATATTATCATATGTGAAATAGATTGCCAGTCCAGGTTTGATGCATGAGACAGGGTGCTCAGGGCTGGTGCACTGGGATGATGCTGAGGGATGGGATGGGGAGGGAGGTGGAGGGAGGGTCAGGATGGGGAACACATGTACACCCATGGCTGATTCATGTGAATGTATGGCAAAAACCACCACAATACTGCAAAGTAATTAGTGTCCAATTAAAATTTTAAAAGAAAGAAATGATTCAAATGAACTTATTTACAAAAGAGAAACACTCACAGACTTAGAGGACGGACATATGAACTTACTGTTATGGGGGCAGAGGAAGAATGGGCAGAAGGGATAGGTAGGGAGTTTGAGATTGACATGTATACTGTTACATTAAAAATGGAAAACCAACAAGGTCCTGCTGTATAGCATGGGGAACTCTGCTCACTGTTATGTCGCAGCCTGGATGGGAGAGGAGTTTGGGGGAGAATGGATACATGTATATGTATGGTTGAGTCCCTTCGCTGTCCATCTGAAATTATCACAACATTGTTAATTGTCTATACTCCAATATAAAATAAAAGATTTTTTAAACATTAAATAAATTAAATCTTTTTTTGCTATTATTGAATAGAAACAAAACTTGATTACATCCCTATAATATGACATTAAGAAAAGTCTACATACTTGTCATTTTTTCTTCAGTATTGTAAAGTTTTCCTAACAAAAGCATTACTGAATGAGTATTGACATATATAGAGTAAAATTATTTCTACTACCTTTACTTCCAAGTTTTTCATCAAAATTCCATAATTCAACTCCATTTCAATTCTATAAAACACTATTCTATTTATATAGAAGATGGTGAAAGGTTTTATGAATGCTATAAAATGATTTTTATATATTTATGCTGGTTCCTAAAAGGCCTATAAAACATTTTCTTTCCCCAAATATAATGTATTTGAGGCAGAGACTAAAGATAGATTGCATTTTAAAAATATGCATTACCTCTTCCTTCCTTCCCCAGTTCCTTTTTATCCATTTGAACAAGAAGGCATGTAGAGAACAGTAGAAAATTCTTTACTATTAAAGGAGTAAATGAGTAACATTCAAAATCAGTGATAAAATAACAGTTGCCCTAAGGACAGAAGTAAGGAAATGTTGGTGGCTCAATTCTCCTATGCAGAAAGCATATTCCTGGGACCTGATGAAGAATTTAAGGAGTTTCAGGCAAAGTATCTGGATCCACAAAATCTTCCCCATCACCTACCTAAGCTAATAAAATCCCGTATGCTGGATCCTGAGACATTTTGAGGACGTAGTCTTCTATTAAAGTGCACAAAGCTGAAAAAGAGTGGGGAGGAGTAAATAAAGGTTCAGGTAGGTGAGATAGAGACAGCTCTGCGAGTGTGAAGGGGGGGCATGAAAGGGAAAGCAAGTAAGCAATAAAGACATTCTCTGACATCTAGAAGCCCCCTGTGCATGCTGTGCACTGGGTGTGATATCTTGAGATATCTAGATATCTTGTGATATCTAGACCTGATTTTTTTACTCTTCCTTATATCTACCCTCTGTTCTACATGCCACTGAAGTTCCTTCTACTAAAGGCAGTGTCCTCTCCTACCATCGACTAAGTATGACTATCCCAAAGAATACTAGCAGACAGGACTCAAATATGCTTGCACATTCTATTGCCTTTCTGCAACAGCTGTGGGTAGAGTGTAATCGAGACAGCACACAGGTCCAGGAAAGATCGAAAAGCCAGGTGAATCAGAGGTGGATTCAATCCATATTTTGGAGCCAAACCTGCACTAGCCAAATCCCTTGCACAAGCAAGATTTGAACAACTGTGCCTTTAAGCCATTGAGAATTGAAGTGCTTTGTTTTGAGGTCTCATTGTAGCAATAGACAACAGATACATTGATTGAGGTTCTGGGAAGAAGGAAACAAGACACAACCCTTGCTATCAAGGGATTTACAATGTAGTCGATGGTACACATTAGTAAACAGAAAATAAATTGCTGTCAAGGATACTATAAGACATCTAACTTGATCTTGGGGACTCAGGTGCCCTAGATGGAGTGACATCTAAGCTTGGAACTGAAGGATGAATAAGAATGAGCAAACTAAGAGGGCTGGAGGAGAGTTATGATTTGACAGAGCACCACAAATCGAGAAAATGTGCAAAGATGTGCAAAGACCTGGGAATATGAGAGAACACAAGATTTTAAAGGAATTGTGAGAAAAAAGAACATGGACTCTGAGGTAGAGAACAACAGCCATATGGCTCTAATCAAAGACCGTACTGTGTAAGAAGGACAGCAAGAATGGATGTGAGGTTTTCATACAGTTACAGCAGAATGATTACCAGGCTGTAAGTCACAAGACCAGAGTTCACATTATTCCTTTCCTAGCTCTTTTCCCTTGAATATGCCACATCTGACACTCTCTTATTTGGTTGTGACTCTAAACTAATCATATCCACTTTGAAGTGTTGGGAATAGTTTTCATAAATTAGATCTCCTGGAGGAGGGCATAGTAACCCACTCCAGTATTCTTGACTGGAGAATCCCATGGACAGTCCATAGTGTTGCAAAGAGTCAGACATGACTGAAGCAACTTAGGAGATGCAACTCATGTAAGTGCTATTATTATGTCTGCTAATAACAATATCCTTCTGTCATGCTCCTTGTTGAGAAAGATAAAAATAATGACTAAAATGGTAAAAGGTGGCATATGAATTTCTATTTTTCAACTTTTAGTATTTTAAAAGTAATTTTAAGAGTGTCTATAGAGATATACAGGGTTTTAATTGTTTTTAAGTTAGAGAATATTCTCAGTACTCATGTTATTCTCCCAACCAAAACATTTCTCTCTCCTCTCCAAACATAAATACAATGCTGAATTCTGTGTTAATAATTCCCTCACTTTTCTTTATAATTGTATCCTTCCTTAAATGATCTACTGTTTAGCTTTGGGTATTTTACTTTCTTACTGCATTTATGCTGTATGACTTGCTTCTCCACTCAACATTAGGTTGTCAGAATCATCTACGCTCATGTGTGTAGGGGATTCTGTAAAGTCTTCAGCACTTTTGTTATCATGCCCAGAGAACCAGGAACATTCTTCACTGTTCTGCTGCACCTGTGCAAGGATGCCTCAAGACTGTCTTCCAAAGAGTGCAATTGCTGGGTCATGTGCGTGCATGCATACTCAGTCCCTCAGTCGTGTCTGACTCTTCACAACCCCACGAACTATAGACCCCTCTGGCTCCTCTGCCCATGAGCTTATATTGGCAAGAATACTGGGAAATGTGTGTTAATCTCTCAGTCGTGTCTGACTCTTTATGACCCCATGGACTGTAGCCCACCAGGCTCCTCTGTCTGTGGAATTCTCCAGGTCGGAATACTAGAGTAAGTGGCCATTCCCTACTCCAGGGAATCTTCCTGACCAGGGATTGAACTCAGGTCTCCTGCACTGGCAGGCAGATTCTTTACCACTGAGCCACCTGGGAAGCCTTAGACTATGTATATTTTCAAAACAAAGAGTGTTAAATTTTTTTCAGAAATGTTACTACCAGCAGTGCCTATTAATTCACCCTGGTTCCTTCCTTGTTCGCATTTGCTATTGTGCATTTCAATTTTGCAAGTCATCTTAAACCCATCTCCTTTCTTTCTGTCCTTCCTTCTGTCCTCCCTTCTCCCCCATCTTCCCTCATGCACTGTCTTCTTTATCCTCCATCACTGACCTGGAGAAGAGATAGTAATGGCTAAATTTTCTAGGATGGAGAGTGGGGGCAGGGGGTGGGGAGCTTGAGATGCTTTGCAGGCTAAAACAGGCTTTGCTACTTCAAATTCTGTGACAACACTGATGTCAGCTTGGCAATCCTTATGGTATTTTTCTCCAGACTGCTTTAGCATCATTTCTGGCAGAACGACATTTAAAAGGTGAACTCGTGAATCAGAGTTAATGGTCAATGTCAAATGCTCTAGAAGCAAAGCTGCTGTTTTGGAAATCTGCACCAGCTATGTTCTGCACCAGCTAGATGCACAAATAGATGAAATCATTCACTAAGGACTGCAATCGCTGACTCCACTGTTTCCATGGCAACGTATCCCAGGCAAGGCATTCCAAAGACTCTTTATTTAAGAAATATCAAATAGCCCCAGGGAGTCACCAGTCATGTCAGACCACCATATCCACAATAACAAAGATTATCCCTTGCCCAGCAGAAGGGGATAATCCTTTCCCAATTTCATGACTTTCTGACACGTCTTAAGAGGAATAAAATCCCATCCCAAAGCATTTCTTTTCATTTTGCTTTCTTGGGACTAATAGAATATTCAGGATACAAAGCAGAAGGAAATGGGGGTTGGAAAATGGATTCACTCTGCTTCCAGTGGTTATATTTATGCAAGCTATCTGGAAATATTCAACACAAAGATTCAGGAGGCCTAGTTTTTAATCACTCCTGCTTACTGCTTGATATTAATGTTTGAGTGTTGGGTTTCTCTTTTTTAAAATGACAGAATTGAACTGGAGTACTTCAAAGTAGCTTCAAGTTATCAACTGAAAAATATGTTGTGTGTTATCTGTCATGTAAGACTTCTATATAAACTTATTCCTCCCTCAGGAAATGATCAATAATAAGAGCAAGGCTGAAGTCCTAAGACCCTGGTCAGTATTGCACCACAATATTTTTGTGCGTTGTATAATATTTTTATTTTGAAACAAGCAAAAAATATATATATATATATTTTTATTCTGTAGAGACCTTTTTGTCAGGATTTAGAAGGATCAGTTTTGTAATTCATCATGGTACAAAATGAAGCTCTTTTCAGTGCTAATCACTACATAGTCATCGTTTCCTTCAACAAATGTTAGAAAGGTAGAGTGCCCTGGTATATGTTCTAACTTTATGAGCAGTGAAAAAAAGAAAGTGCTAGTTGTTCAGTTGTGTCAGATCTTTGTAACCCCATGGATGGTAGCCTGCCAGGCTCCTCTGTCCATGGAATCCTCCAGGCAAGAATACTGGAGTGGGTAGTCATTACCTTTTCCAGGGAATTTTCCTGACCCAGGAATCGAACCCTGGTCTCCTGCATTGCAGGTGGATTTCTACCCCCTCAGCCACTAGGGGAGCCAGCAGGGATGACATAAAATCCAAACATCTGTGCTTACTCACATCACTGACTTCTGTTTAGGGCCTCACTAGCCATTTGAGGAGGTGTTGCCCTAGGATAGGCCTCTAGGAGTGGACAACCTCATTTGTGTTCCTGGATCAGTCCCTTCCTGGCCCTTTCATTGCAGGCACCTTCCATATCCTCTTGGATCTCAGTTTCCACATACATAAAATAGGAATAAAGGTGGTAAATCCACCACAGAGTTAGAACAAATAAATAGGTCAATACTTTTGAATACTTAACAGTTCCTGGCATATCATAAGCACTCAATAAATATTGGCTATTATTACTTTATCATTTCAGAAGCATTCCTTAGGGTACCATTCAGTGCACTCAAGTGCTCATTTAATTGATAGCAGTATAGCTGCCCACATATTCATTTGCCTCCAAAGTAAGCGATTCACTGGTTAATTGCCTAATGCACTTTAGCATAAAAATAACAAAAGTCAATCATGAAGCATTACTATTATCATTTTAGAAACTACTGGGGGAAACTAATGCAGACAATTAATGCGGAAATTTTATTAAATTTAATTCTTTGGAATTCTTGGCAAGCTATTGTTGACATTTATATTGCTTAATATTCAAGAAGCAGTAAAAATAAGACATTCTTAAGTTTTCTTTAAAGAAACTTATTTTTCAGCCAATGCAGAGCCAGTTTCTCTTTTATCTCACTGTCATTCAGACACAAGATTTTTTTTCCATTTCAGTTTGCAAGTGAATTTCAATTTTATAGGAACTTCTGATCCCCTTATTTTCTTCCTTTTTTTCTCTCCCTCATTTCCTCCTTCTGGTCCCTCTCTTCAAAAGTCTCTGTGTACTGCTAAGTTGCTTCAGTCGTGTCCGACTCTGTGTGACCCCATAGATGGCAGCCCACCAGGCTCCCCTGTCCCTGGGATTCTCCAGGCAAGAACACTGGAGTGGGTTGCCATTTCCTTCTCCAATGCATGAAAGTGAAAAGTGAAAGTGAAGTCCCTCAGTCGTGTCCAACCCTCAGCGACCCCATGGACTGCAGCCTTCCAGGCTCCTCCGTCCATGGGATTTTCCAGGCAAGAGTACTGGAGTGGGGTGCCATTGCCTTCTCTGCTCTGTGTACTAAGACTAATTAAAATGGTTCAAAAATGACTTCAGCAATAAGTGCTAGGAACCCAAAGGAGAACTATATTCAATAAAACCATTAACCACAACAATATTTCTATTAGTATTTAATCATTTTTATTATCTGTTTAATTTTAATACTTGATTATTTTATAGCTAGATCAAAGGTGATATTTTGTTTAACAATAAATTTTCTGTGCAAAAGTATTTTTTAAGTTTTTGAAAGTGAATCATCAGTATCATCTTTTTTGGTGTGTATATATATATATATATGTGTGTGTGTGTGTATATATATATATATATATATATATAATGGATTGCTTTTAAAACCATCCCATCTGTAGTTTTCCATTTCCAATAAGGGTGCACTCAGGCCAACTGCAGCAGGAATGCAGTGAGATATTTGGAAGGATTTCTATGTTGTTGTGGCTGGCAAACCCTGGGGTGCTTTACTAAGGCAGAAAGCTCTTTCTCTGAAGTTTTTAGGAACAGAATGAGTAACTTGTCTGGGAATAATGCCATCTTGAAATCTGAAGGACAGGCTGGAATTTCCAGATCATTTAGTATAGTTCTATCTTATCACTTGCTTATCAAACTTTCAATGCATTCATTGATAGCCAGCCTCCTACAAAACACTGAAATAATCAACAATGTGGCTTGCTTGCCTTTCTCTGCAGTGCAATGTTACTCATAATGTTACCTGAATCCTTACCAGGCAACTGGTGCTGTATCTCCCAAAGCCTATGAACCATACACCATGGGAAAAATTAAGTGAATTAGCATCATCCTACATAGACTTCTTTAGTACATAAACACTTACATAGTTAGACTGAATTCTCACAAAACAACTCTGAGGAAGACATTCTTCCAATTTTGCAATAGGGGGATAAACCAGCTTATTCAAGGCAAACCAGATGACTCCAGATCTGTTTCTCCTGCCAAGAAACTAAATTTTTCTATACTGTCCAATAACTCCCAAAATTAACTACAAAGGATGGCCAACTGAGATTTACAGAGACCACTGAAAAACAGGCAGGGAAACTCTTTTAGAGTTAGGGGAGAGGCAGAACTTTTCCCAGCACTCCTCACAATGTGGTGAACAGCCAGCTTCACAGTCTGACTGTGTCTGAGTCCAGGATTTCAGATTTCTCTGAAGCATAGTAGTCTCCCCTAATCCATGGGGTATACTTTCCAAGAACCCCAGTGGATGCCTGAAACTGCAAAATGTACAGAACCCTATATATACAGTTGACCCTTGAATTCAGAGATCTGGGGCACCAACCCCTGTAGCTGGCCAGGCTCCTCTGTCCATGCGATTCTCCAGGCAAGAATACTGGAGTGGGTTGCCATTTCCTCCTCCAGGGGATCATCCTGACCCAGGGATCGAACCCGAGTCTCCTGCATTTCCTTCATTGGCAGGTGGATTCTTTATTGCTGAGCCATTGGGGAAAACCCATTACCATCTACTACTGCAGTATACATTTATTGAAATAAACAAACATACATGTACAGGTGGATGCGTGCAATTCACATGTATGTTATTCAAGGGCCAACTATACTATACTTTTTCCTATACATACATACCTTTATATTTTAATTTAAAAATTAGGCACAGTAAGAGATTGACAATGATAATAAAAAATAGAATAATTATAGCAATATATTGTAGTAAAAGTTATGTGAATGTGGTCTCTCTTTCTCAAAATATCTTATTGTACAAGTTTGACAACTTTTCCATCTTAATGCACTCATCATGCATTGCTGCTATAACTTTTGCAGCTTGAGGTGCAACAGCAAAACCAGTAAAAATTTCTTTTTTCCTTCTTCACAATTTTACAACTAGAAGATTCATTCTTACTGTAGGTCTTAGCAACCTCAGCATTTGATTTTTTTCTCTCCTTATTAAGTCAGGAATTCTTACCTTTTCACTTAAAGGAAGCACTTTACAACTCCTATTGGGCATGTCTGAATTGCCAGAATCACTACTGCTGTGCATTGGGTCCATTACTAGGTAAAATAAATGTTAACTGAACACAAATATGACAGCTGACAGACGAGAGGTCTGCTAAGTGACTAACGGGGCTACCTTGGAAATCAGTCCTGAATATTCATTGGAAGGACTGATGCTGAAGCTGAAACTCCAATACTTTGGCCACTTGATGCAAAGAGCTGACTCATTTGAAAAGACCCTGATTCTGGGAAAGATTGAAGACAGGAGGAGAAGGGGATGACAGAGGATGAGATGGTTGAATAGCATCACCGATTCAATGGGCATGAGCTTGAGTAAACTCTGGGAGTTGGTGATGGACAGGGAGGCCTGGCATGCTACAGTCCATGGGGTTGCAAAGAGTCGGACACGACTGAGCGACTGAACTGACTGATTGACTGACCTTGGACTAAGAGATGATTCACATCCTGTACGGACACTTTCATCAAGCTACCCACAATGATGCACAATTAAAAAATTATGAACTCTTTATTTAATAAATTTTCCATTTAATATTTTCAGACCATGGTTGACCATGAGTAACTGAAATCATGGAAAGCAAAACCGTGGGAAAGGGAGGACTACTGCAATAGCATTTGTCCTTAGGCATTTAATTTGCAGGGCAGTCTGAATCTTGTAGATAAACTGTGGCTATTTTTACATTAGTAAGTTACTCTCCCTCCACTCCATCATTTTGCTCATGACCAGAATAGATCATTTCTTAAGTCTTATCACTCATTTTCTCCACATATTATTATGCAAGTACTTAATATTTGTGGCAGAACAAGAAGAGCAGTACTCTTCTACTTAGACCTCATAATTACTTTGAAATTTCTGCCTCAGCATCTTTACTAGCACTTGCAAAGAAATGTAAATACTTTAACGTTACAAAAGGGAATGACTGGAGTGTTGAATCATACATGTATGTTTGCCTGATGATTCAAAAACTATTAACCTGGAATGAAACTCTTTATCATTATGTTTCAATATGTACTTGGATAAATTCACTGTTAAAAATATTAGCATTTGTTAAACATTTTTGCTTAGAATTTAAATTAATAAATACATTAAGTTACATACATTTAAAATAGTTCAAATATGTAGTCAATGTTTATTAAATAATTTGTTATTACTATTTATTTATTTAATATCATTACTACATGATGTCATGTATACTGAGTGTTTTGCTGACAGTCTGACATAGAGTAATGGTAAAGTAAAAGTTATTACTGTTTTTGTAAATCTAAAGAACATAATCCTATATACTCTTTTATTTTGTTAACTTTTACATTTTTCTTCTCATGGTAATTTGATCCATTGCTATTTTTTAAAAGACTCTGCAATAGTAAACAACTGAAGCTAAAATATATACAGGTTATATTGCAGTGTTGTTAAGACATGCTTATTATCCATTTCACTCTCAGATCTTATCTATTTCAACTCTTTTGTAGACTCTTCATATTAATCTTAGTTATCTTTAACATTAAAAAAGCTATTTATTAATATTTCCAAAAGAACATGGAGATTAATAGATTGAATACAATCTTTTGCTTAATCTGTTCAAGAATCACCTAACAAAAATGATTAAAAAAAATAATTCTGATTATAATTGTGTATGTGTCACAACAATTAGGTTATGTTCTATTGGAGAAGCAAAGATTTTATTTTAGTAATTTGTACATTCATTTATGCATTTAACACTTACACATTATAAATATCAGGAGCTGGCCTCCAACCACATTGGAATCCATTCATTTATCTCCATTTTCTCCACTATCACAAGGGACCTATTCATCATCGTCTCTTGCGTGAACTCTCACAACAGCCTGTTAAGTTTTCCTCCCACCCACAAGAGAGCTCTGGGTTAATTTATGACTATCTTCAGGAGGAGATATGTTAATAGGATGCTGAGTCATTAATTTCCTCATCCATCTTTCTTGGAAGAGATCAGTTTGTTAATTTTTCTGGATATAGATATTAAAGTATATACAGATATTTATATATGGAAAGAGAGAGGAGAGAGAGCAACGGATAGAAACACTAGGGGACAAGAATTAAGTAAAAGAAGGACCATTAAAGTTATTTGAATGACTAAAACATTTCGCCACACTGAAGGAAGAATTATAATACAAATCTAGCTTATTTCTATTCACGTTTATAAGAAAAGATCTCAATTAAACACTACATATTTGTTTAGTCATGTCTGACTCTTTGCAACCCCATGGACTATATAATAGTTCATGGAATTCTTCAGGCCAGAATACTGGAGTGGGTAGCTGTTCCCTTCTCCAGGGTATCTTCCCAACCCAAGGATTAAACCCAGGTCTCCCACATTGCAAGCAGATTCTTTACCAGCTGAGCCACCAGGGAAGCACAATAAAAATATCACTGACCCTTAAAAATTGGTTAGAATGTACCTATAAAATGTACTTGAAGGATAATTAGAGAGAATTTTGTAGAGAAAGAGTGGTTATTGAATCCAATTATGGTCAAGAGAAAATAACACTAGAGGAGGTATTATACTTTGTTTGTTTTAAAGCATAAAGTGTACTTGATGTACCTCCAAAGAGGTGTCTAATTGGTTGTTAGGAAATGGGGGACATAGTCAATAAGAGTGATAAATATTTATAGTATTGAACAGAAATGGAGTGGAAAACTACATTCATGGCACTGAGCCCTTGGACCATATTACAAAGAATATTTGTTTTGAAAAGAATTTTAAAACATCATGACTTTAAAGAAAAATAGTTGGGGGAAGTATTTTATATTTACATATCAACTTCTATTAAATAATATCTTTTGCATTTTCTCATATTTTTATTTCAGCATGCATTTTTTATTATATAGTAATTTATATAATATGTGGGAATAGAAAATATAAATAATTAAAATAAAAATAAATACCCATTTTATTGCTTTTTATTGCATGTAATTAATCTTATATATCATGAATATTTTCCCCTCCATTACAAATTCAAGGCAGACTATGGGTCAAGACCCTGAACTCTGAAGTCAGAAATTCTGGAATTAAATTCTGCTACTTACTATTTGTGTGCTTTTGCTTAGTTAACTTCTCGAAGATTTAATTGCCTTATACAAATAATGGGATGATAAAAGTAACATCTATCTCATAGCACTGATGTACAAACTAATTAGATTACATGTAAAGAACTTAGTATAGTGCCTGAAAGTGAAAGTGAAGTTGCTCAGTCGTGTCGGACTCTTCGCGACCCCATGGGACTGTAGCCTACCAGGCTCCTCTGTCCATGGGATTTTCCAGGCAATAGTACTGGAGTGGATTGCCATTTCCTTCTCCAGGTGATCCTACCAGGCTCCTCTGTCCATGAGATTTTCCAGGCAATAGTACTGGAGTGGATTGCCATTTCCTTCTCCAGGGGATCTTCCCAACCCAGGGATCGAACCCAGGTCTCCCGCATTGTAGACAGACGCTTTACCATCTGAGCCACCAGGGAAGTCCTAGTATAGTGCCTAGCACATACTAATGCTTATCAAATTATTTTTATCATTTTAATGACTGCATATTCATCTCATTATAATGTTATACTCAAATTTATTTTACCAATTCACCTCCAACACTGCTTCCAAATTTTGTCATTATTACCAAAGCTACAATGAACATTCCTATCACAAAATATAATTTTTATTTTTTATGTACTCCTGGTGTAGATGGAATTGCTGGTCAAAAGGCATACCCGTTTGGAGAGCTTTTTAGTCACTTATATTTGGTTCAGGAACAAAAAAAGTAAGACAAAAAAGATACCTCAGTTGTAGAAATATATTAATATATGCCTGATAAAATTTTAACTACACACTGAAGATAGGAGTAAGGGAAAAAAAAAATAGGTTCATGACATTATGCCCTTAGCTGAGGTAAGTTCAATCAAAAGAAACAATGTAGACTACATGTAGGTGACTGGGATAAAACTTACAAAAGCCATCCGTAATAGGTTAAAGGCTAAGCATTTCAGAACATTCCAGCCTTGGGATAGCAGCCTGAAATAATTAATCCTGGCACCAGTTCTTTCAGGAGCACATTGACAGGCATTATCCTATGAAGAGAGAAGAAAATCAAAATATAAAACATGTCAGTACCAAAGGAATGCTGAAATCCTGTTAAGTCTACACACAGAGCACAAATAATATTTTCATTTGTAAATGGAAGAAAAAATAACAGATTAGGATACACTCATTTAGAGGGCTGATAAATTAAAAACAATGGATCAATCAGCTTCTGAAAAAATAATGTAAATCCAAAATAAAATGAAATTGAATAGGATTTCAGCTATGTGTAACCCAGCAAGAGAAGAGATGGGCTGGAGGCTTAGTGAAGAAGTGCGGAAAGTCAGTAGCCAGGCAAGAGCCATGGGATTGGGCATATGTCTTCTCCATTCACATACACTCCTCCATGTTACAATGTGTCTACTCCATAACTGTGAAGTAATGTTGCCATGGGAAGCTCCAAGGTCCCCTGAAGTTAGAATTACAGCTATAGAACACTCTTATTCTTTAAGCAGAACAGTACGTGAAATCACCTATGCAAAGCTTGCAACATAATGCATGATTGATTCCTTTTGTTCTAGATTTGTATGAAAATTGTAAAATTTTCAACACAAGAGAAACTAAAAACAAACTCATGAAAAACCACTACAACAAAAGATGTATTTCTATATTCTTAATTTTAGATACTGTATATAGTTTCTCTCTCTAGATAAAAGATATTGAAATATTAACACTTAGTAAAGCTAGTTTCTACAGCTATAGAAATGGTAATGAAAAACAAGAATTTCAGGGTTCACTGAACCAGTGCATGGGGGGTAAGAAAATAGGTAAAAATACTGCCTAGGTTTTTGTCTCGAAGATGGAATTAGAAAATCAACTGTAAGTGGATATGGGCTAAACATTCTCAAAATAGAGGCCTCAAATAATCCCATGAAGCTAGGAGGCCTTATTCATTAAAAAGCTACTTCCTATTAAGCTCTTAACTACCTGCTGTATATAAAATTTCAATAAGTCTTTCCAACCATTCGATGAGACTACTACTTTCCTACTTTAGATAAGAGAGTTTGGGTATCTTGTCCAACATGACACAGCCATTAAAAGGCAGAACCCAGATTCAAACTTGGCAATTTTTCTGTGATTTCAAAGCCTGTTACTGAAAACATGAAATTTAAAAAAGCTTGTTCCTTGGAAGGAAAGCTATAACAAACCTAGACAGCATATTTAAAAAGCAGAGACATCACTTTGCCCACAAAGATGCATATGGTTAAAACTATGGTTTTTCCAGTAGTCATGTACGGATGTGAGAGTTAGACCATAAAGAAGGCTGAGTGCTGAAGAATTGATGCTTTTGAATCGTGGTGCTGGAGAAGACTCTTGAGAGTCCCTTGGAAGGCAAGGGGATCAAACCAGTCAATACTAAAGGAAATTAACCCTGAGTATTCACTGGAAGGACCGATGCTGAAGCTGAAGCTCCAATAATTGGCCACCTGATGCGAAGAGCTGACTCATTGGAAAAGATTCTGATGCTGGGAAAGATGGAGGGCAAGTGGAGAAGACGGCAACAGAGGATGAGATGGCTGGATGGCATCACTGACTTCATATACATGAGTTTTAGCAAATTCTGGGAGATAGTGAGGGACAGGAAAGCCTGGTATGCTGCAGTTCTTGGGATTGCAAAGAGTTGGACATGAGTTAGCAACTGAACAACAACAACAACTGAACACACTCTACTATCTAACTTTTGGTTACAGACAGTAGCTCATTTCCAAGGTGAAGCAGACTTATAAAACCTGGCTGCCTGTTTAAATGTCAGATTTGTAGCTGGGATCAAAATAGATTATATATAGTCTTGATATAGGAATATCAGGCATCACTCTCATTTACCAAACTTCCAGTTCAACTGTAAATTGTAAAGCTTAATAACTCAGCCAATAAATTGTAGTAGAGATTTACCTACCTATAGCTCAAATAGAACTGATCTCTGTTTCATTTTAAAAATTAATTAATGCCATTAAAGGACTGAGATGTAGAAGAGGCATGAGAACGGGGATGATTAAAATGGAGGATATAAAAACAACAATAAGGACTAGGTGAAGACATTTCAAGGATTAATGATTAGAAAGAAAAAGTGAAATGTGATGAGTGGGAGTAAAAATAGGATACTGAGAAATGTTAAGACCATGTGGTTGCCAAGGAGACACCAAATCGTGCTGTGGATGACCTAGCTAAGAGAAATATTCATCACAGAGAAAATAAATGGTTTTGAGAGAGATATAAAGACCATCATATTCTAAAGCAGCATATGGGGAAATAAGACATACTAGAACATTTGGTTTTTGAATGCAAGGTAACAAAGAAATGTTCGGGAAAAAATAGCAATAGATTTAAGAATGCCAAGGTTGGAGAATTGTCTGTATAAAGGAAGAAATACCAGAGAACAATAAATGCATTTTCAGTAAAGGGCACTGGAGGATAATTATCTACCAGAGAATACAGAGTGACTTTGCTGGTGTCACTGAGCATCAATAACCAGAAAAACAACCTTTGTGCTAACTTGCCCATAACAAAATTACTCAGAGTCCTGAATAACTTTCTGATTTGCAATACTAGATTTGTAAAATCAATTTATTTATACCTATTATTTAATACATTCTGCATTGTCAGCCACCAGGTGACTGCTGATGCTATATTTATAAAACAACATGCAATCACTAACATTACTGTCACTATAGTTAGGAGAAGATATAAGCAAAGCACAGTACAAAGAAATGCATTTTTCTATTAAAAACCAAACTCTTTGGTTTATCTCTACCTATTACATGGCACTGAGCTCAATGCCTTGTATATACTACTTGGTTATGAATCCCACTGAACAAAGCATTAATACTAACTACTCACAATGATAAAGTGGGAGTACTTTTATAATAATAAATTGGGAACAGTTGGAATTTTATATATATATATATATATATATATATATATACAAACTATTTAACATTGTTTATATTTTCTCAAATTTTTATAACTTTGGTTGATAAAACTTAATTTTTAATGGAGCAAATTTTTTTTTGAAAAAAATGGTGGAACTACTTGAGTTTGAGAATATCATTGATGGTATCATCTACACACAACTAATTTCTCACTAACTTCTGTCAACATAAGAAAGAATTGCTCTTTGGTTTACTTGACTCTATTACTTGGTAAATGTAGAAGAACGTGTACATGCTTACACACTGGGCTGGCCAAAACGTTTGTTTGCATTTTTCTGTAAGGCCTTACAGAGTGTGTGCTCCAAAAGAGCATCCTGTACTTCTCAGAAAGAATTGTGAAAAAAAACCCCAAAACAAAAAGAAACCAAACAGATTTTAAAGAAATACATGGAAATTCAATTGATTCAAAGAAAAAGAGAGAGAGAAATTTATACTTAGTAAAGGTACCATTGTGTTTAAAGGGAAAGAAATTTATTGCATATAATATCCAGTTTATTCTTGACAATTGCAAACATTCACATTTCTTTCCCAAATACATTTTCAGATTTTCCTCACTCATGAAATCAATCAACTTCATCTCAAAAAGCATATTTCAAAGAAACTGACCATGAAAATGCATCATTCACCTATTTCATTAGCTCAATTTGGAGCAATATCAGTAATACTATTCTGAATTTCTATAAAAACTTTTCTTTAAGGATAAAGATTTAAGGAACTGTTTAATAAATAGTGATATCAACCATGTAAGTTTTAAAATGCAGCTTGGCCAAGATTTCAAATGTTGGCCTGGATTTTAGTTTGATCTAAATAATAAAAACTACTCCATGGCAAAATATGAATATATTCTATTTGATTTAAAATAAAAATGAATTTCTTGAGATAAGTTGCCAGGTATTCTGGATTCTTCATGTGAAAAGAGCTAAAATAAAACAAATGACATTCAAATATTTTGATTCACTATTCAAGGGACTAGTCTTGTGTTATACCTTATGCTTTAATTTGAGGAGTATCTTTAAATGTACAATATATTTTAGGTGATAGCTTAGTTAACTACTTGGTTTTTTCTCTTTCCCCTAGTAATTTCACAATACAATGGCAATAGACTGGTAGGGGCACTGCATGTGACTAGGAGGCTTCTGGTACTCTTCAATTCATGTCAAACTACATTTATCTATGCATTTTCAATCCTATTAATTAAAAATACAAAGACTTATTCAAAGTCACACAACAGTCACTGCAAAATTACTTGGCTTCTAGATATCTGAAGACCTTGTCTTGTGACCTTGTCGAGTACAATAATTTTTGAAAAATGACACTCTAATTGGAAATACTTTCCTTAATTATATTGGCTACTTTCAGTATGAGGTCATCATTTAAACATGTGTTGGTGTTTTGAGTGAGGAGTGTGTGTGTATGGTTAGGTGGACTTGCAAGGATGAGAACCTGAGAAGCCAGGGTGAAAGTGAAAGTGTTAGTCACTCAATTGTGTCTGACACTTTGTGATCCCATGAACTGTAGCCCATCAGGCTCCTTTATGCATGGAATTCTCCAAGCAAGAAAACGAGTGGGTTGCTACTTCCTTCTCCACGGAATCTTCCTGACCCAGGGAGCTAACCAGGGTCTTCTGTACTGCAGGCAAATTCTTCACCATCAGAGCCACCAGGGAAGCCTAAGAAGACAGGAAGACGGTATAAATAATCTATAATGTGTTAGAAAAACAGTATTTTTATTTATAATTTCTTGCACTCTAAAGTATTGTCCATATTCCTTTTGTATAAGCAAAATAGGCATAAAATAAGGATAGGCAGCTGTTGCAGTGCTGGAGTCTTTTCTCTGAAGAATTGGAGGTTGGTTGAAATATCACATTGTCCAAAGTCTGAGTGTACTCAGTATCAATCATCATAACCCAGGCCTGCTTAAAGTACAGCATCAAAGTACTGTTGTTTGTTAATGGAAAAATACAAAGCCTCTGAATTATCCCCTTTGGCCTTGGGGTAAACCGACTTGTGTGTCAGAAGTAGTTCAACTCTGTGCCTCTTTCAGCACAGCTGTACTCAGATTATGACTTCCTTTCCAAAGGTAAGAACAGCTCCAAGGTACTGCTGATCAGTTTTATTAGTTGGTTTCTAAGCACCTGACAAGACACGGAAGGGCCACCTCGCTCCTCTTGGCAGCTAGAGTGTATGGTATCTTGTGCTGTAATATTCATCATATACATCCTCATAGTGTTGTCACTTCACAAGAATAAATACTGTCATTTTATGTTGACTAGGACATTGCCCTGGTGGCTCAGATGGTAAAGTGTCTGCCTGCAATGCGGGAGACCTGGGTTCAATCCCTGGGTCAGGAAGATCTCCTGGAGAAGGACATGGCAACCCACTCCAGTATTCTTGCCTGGAAAATCCCATGGACAGAGGAGTCTGGTAGGCTATAGTCCCTGGGGTCACAAAGACTCGGACACGACTGAATGACTTCATTCAGGACACTGCCCTGCAAAGCTGGAGGTGCAGCCAAAATATCTTTGATCAGTGAGAGAATATCATTCAGTTAGAATAGGAAAAAAGTGCTATTTTGTACAAGACAATTATACTCTGTAGCAATGTGTATTATCAAATGGCCTCTTTTGAAATGCTGAGTTGTACAGAGCATTGAGAAGAACTAAATCATAATGACTCATCTTTGGAGAACAACTTGCTTACATATTAGAATTTAATCAATTTGGATATAATAAATTTGCACAGTATTTATTTCAGCCTCATTCTACTACCATACACTGCAGATGCTAGAACGCCAAAACCTATACATGCCCCATGCTCTTGCAGATAGGGTTCTGGAAATCATGTTTACTACTTTCTGCCATTTAGAAAGAAATGTGTGAAAGTAGCACCAAATGAATATTGATGATATAAAATAACCACAATAATAAGGTATTTTAGAGTTTAAAATATTCAGAGAAATAAAATATATGACAATTGTACATGAGTCAGAAGGGGATATAAGTGAAATTAACGTGTTTTAAGTTTCTTGGTTTTCTAGGAAGTGGTAAGAGGATGTACGCAGGTTGTAATCACTGGCATATAATCACAAACAGGCCAATAAAAGAATGTACGACTAGCTATCTAATAGAGGTAATTTGAAATAAGAAACAGTTGATTAATCCAGGTAAAGGAGAGAAAGAAAAGAAACATAAAGCACTTGGATAAATATAAAACAATAAGATGGTTGATTAAAACCTCAAGGTAAAATGAATTATAGTAAATGGAAACAGACAAAACAGATCAAAATTGCCAGACTGGGAAAAGAACAAAACTCAATTCAATGTTGCAAAAATTGCTTATGACTTAAAAGAAAGTAAAAGGGACCAAAAGGAAAGATAATGGAAAACGGATACATCATGTGAACACCAGGGAAAAGAAAGTCGATAAAGGCACTCAAGACAAAGGAGGTTTTAAGACATCACCACAAAAAAGACGAATATTTTGTAATTATAAAATAGCCAAATCAACCAAAGACGTATGATCGAAGGAAATGGCAACCCACTCCAGTGTTCTTGCCTGGAGAATCCCAGGGAC
This sequence comes from Bubalus bubalis, assembly GCF_019923935.1. Taxonomy (NCBI): domain Eukaryota; kingdom Metazoa; phylum Chordata; class Mammalia; order Artiodactyla; family Bovidae; genus Bubalus; species Bubalus bubalis. The sequence continues at coordinate 149,490,078 of NC_059158.1, forward strand.
AGGGGAGCCTGATGGGCTGCCGTCTATGGGGTCGCACAGAGTCGGACACGACTGAAGCGACTTAGCAGCAGCAGTATAACCTCACGGAGAAGGCAATGGCACCCCACTGCAGTACTCTTGCCTGGAAAACCCCATGGATGGAGGAGCCTGGTAGGCTGCAGTCCATGGGTCGCTAAGAGTTGGACACAACTGAGCGAATTCACTTTCGCTTTTCACTTTCATGCATTGGAGAAGGAAATGGCAACCCACCTCTAGTGTTCTTGCCTGGAGATTCCCAAGGATGGTGGAGCCTGGTGGGCTGCCGTCTATGGGGTCGCACAGAGTTGGACATGACTGAAGTGACTTAGCAGCAGTAGCAGCAGCAGTATAACCTCAAATATGTAAAGCAAAAATTGGTAGAATTAAAAAAAGAATTAGATAATCACAGTAGGAGACTTCAACTCATAGCCTTCAGAAATTAATCAAAGAGCTTAACAAAAAGTCAGTAGGAAATAAAAATTTTAAAATACAAATTGAAAGTTGATCTAGTACGTATAGATACAGAATATGACTTAAAAAACTGAAGGCTATACAGTATTTTTAAGTGTAAATGGGATATTTGGCAAAATGAAAGAGTTTAGCCTCAGACCAGAGTAGAGAAAATTTTTTAAAGCTAGAATAATAACAAAACTATTATGTAGAAAAAGTAAAATGTTTAGAAAGGAAATAATACTCTACTAAATAACCTATGGATCAAGAAGAAAATCACAATGGAAAAAAAATAAGACTAAATGATAATTAAAATGACATATTTGTGAGATGGATATAAAGCCATACTTATAGAGAAAGTTATTGTCTTAAACGCATGTATTAGAAAAGACTCTCAACTTCTATATAAGGAAGATAAGAGGAGAATTCCATATAAAACTCAAGGAAAATAGTACAAAGTAAGAAAAATTATTAAAAAAATCAGTATGATAGCAAAGAATTATTTTCTATTTCAACAAAGACAAAAGTTGGCTTTTTTTTTTAATTTTATTTTATTTTTAAACTTTACATAACTGTATTAGTTTTGCCAAATATCAAAAGGCTTTTAAAGTGACTTTAGAAATGGTAGAGCCTTGCTCCTTGATATATAACCAAGCTAAATGTCTATCAACAGTGAAGAGATAAAGAAGATGTGGTTTATACATACAATGGAACTACTCAGTCATCAAAAATGAAACACTGCCATTTGCAAAAACATGGATGAACTTAGAGGGTACTCTGCGAAAGTGAAATAAGTCAGACAGATAAAGACAAATACTTTATGATATCACTTATCTGTGGAATCTAAAAAATAAAAGGAACTAGTGAATACAACAAAAAAGAAGCAAATTAATAGATACAGAGAACAAAGTAGTGACTATCACTGGGGAGAGGGAAGAGAGGAGGGGCAATATAGGAGCTGAGGTTTAAGAGGTATAAACTATTATGTATAAAATAAGCTATAAGGATATACTGTATAATACAAGGAATATAGCCAATTTTTATATGAACTATTAATAGATTATAATCTTAAAAATTGTAAATCACTAAATTGTACAGCTGTAACTTACATAATATTGTACATCAACTATACTTCAATAAAAAATAAGATGACAACCAGCTCAGAGAAGCAATATTCATTAATGTTATGGAAGGTATTTATCATCAAGTGTAAATTACAAACTATCACCATTATTGCTTTTTAGAGTTAATAAAGAACTGTTTTCCCTTTTCTTTAATACTAAGATTATAGCAGTTGGATGAAAAAAGAAAAACAGTTCTTTGGCCTATGTACAGTCAAGAAATCAAGAAGATAATGTGGTGTTCTCTGTTTACCTAGATAGAAGGACACACATGGTCTGGAGTATATTGACCAAAACTCTGCCATGCCGAAGCATGTAATAGAATAATTTGGGTTTGTATTTTGCTCTGTGCACACCTCAGGAGTTCCAAGAAGGCAGCCCAGCCCTTAATATCACACAGGGTACAAGAGTGAAAGCCATCTGAATTCTACAGCTCTTCCTGACTCTTGTCAATGCCTGCACATACTGAAGAGGTATGGCCATGAGGCCTGGAAGCAGATGGGATAGCTGGAGTGCCTTTTAGGGCAACAAAGGGAAAGAGGAAACGTTTTCTTGATACTGGAAAGAGGTCAGGATTTAGAAGGTTCACTGAGATACAGAATCTGGCAAGACAAGGGAGTGTCTGTACAGTGTACCCAGAGAGGTTGGATGCTTTGGCCCTAGTCCTCTTAGAGATTTGTGAACACCAAGCATGGACTAGAAGTGGTGGAGAAGCAGAGTCTAAAAGGACCAAACTAGCTGGATAATGGCCTTCTCCATATATTCCAGTAAGATCTAATGATCCATAAATAGAGCTATGATCCTCACTATACTTTGGCACCATTTAAGATCCTAAACATTTGCACAACGCTTGGGACAGGAGGGCTTCCTTGGTGGTGCAGCTGGTAAAGAATCCGTCCGCAATGCAGGAGACCTGGGTTTGATCCATGGGTTGGAAAGATCCCCTGGAGAAGGGAACGACTACCCACTCTAGTATTCAGGCCTGGAGAATTCCATAGACTGTATAGTCCAAGGGGTTGCAAAGAATTGGACACGGCTGAGCAACTTTCACTTTCAACTTGAGACAGGAGAGCAAAAAAGGTACAAATTACCAATATTATAAATGAAAATTGCATGTAAAATAAGATACCATAAACAATACCAATAAATCTGCAAATTTAGAAAGCAAGACAACAATCTGGAAAAACACAACATATTAAAAACACATCTAAGTAGAAATAAAAATCTAAATACATTTAATAAATAAATTTAATTTATAATTGAACAACTTGCCACAAAGAAAACGTTAGGCCAAGGTGGCATCCTAGAATACTCTCCTAATCATTTTTGATAAAGAATACCAAACCTAAACAAATAGGTTTGATAGGCAAAATTTGCACCCAAAGATTTAAAGAAGGAAAATTCCCAAAATTATTTTATAGGGTTAAATGTCTCATAAACATAGATGTTGGACAATGAATATGAAACATGAATATAAAGTATTAACAATCCAAGTCCAACAACATAGTACAAAGATGATAACATCATAAACCAGTTGAATTTATTTCAGGAATTCAGGATTGGTATAATAACCAAAAATAAACAAATCTTCTGACCATAGTAGCATAATAAAAAAGAAAAATTATAGGATTATCTCAATAGATGCTGTGACAGATAGAATAATATTCCCCTCTTCTGAGGATGTCCACACCCCATCTTCAAAATCTATGAATATGTTATTTACATGACTTCTGGTCCCATCACTTCATGGCAAATAGATAGGGAAACAATGGAAACAGTGATAGACTTCATTTTCTTGGGCTCCAAAATCACTGCAGATGGTGACTGCTGCCATGAAATTAAAAGATGCTTGCTCCTTGGAAGAAAAGCTATGACCAACCTAGACAGCATATTAAAAGCAGAGACATTACCTTGCTGACAAAGGCCCATCTAGTCAAGGCTATGGTATTTCCAGTAGTCATGTACGGATGTGAGAGTTGGACTGTGAAGAAAGCTGAGTGCTGAAGAATTGATGCTTTTGAACTGTGGTGTTGGAGAAGACTCTTGAGAGTCCCTTGGACTGACTCTTGAGAGTCCCTTGGACTGCAAGGAGATCAAACCAATCAATCCTACAGGAAATCAGTCCTGAATATTCATTGGAAGGACTGATGCTGAAGCTGAAGCTTCAATATTTTGGCCACCTGATGTGAAGAACTGGCTCATTGGAAAAGACTCCTTTGCTGGGAAAGATTGAAGGCAGGAGAAGGCAACAGACAGATGATGAGATGGTTGGATGGCATCACTGACTTGATGGACATGAGTTTGAGTAAGCTCCTGGAGTTGGTGATGGACAAGGAAGCCTGGTGTGCTGCAGTCCATAAGATTGCAAAGAGTAGGCCATGACTGAACTGAACATATATATAATATACAAATTATATATTGTATATACATATTACTTATTAGTTAGTTAGTCAGTTCAGTAGCTCAGTTGTGTCTGACTCTTTGCCACCCCATGAATCACAGCACGCCAGGCCTCCCTGTCCATCACCAACTCCTGGAGTTCACTCAGACTCACATCCATCGAGTCAGTGATGCCATCCAGCCATCTCATCCTCTGTCGTCCCCTTCTCCACCTGCCCTCAATCCCTCCCAGCATCAGAGTCTTTTCCAATGAGTCAACTCTTCGCATGAGGTGGCCAAAGTACTGGAGTTTCAGCTTTAGCATCATTCCTTCCAAAGACATCCCAGGGCTCATCTCCTTCAGAACGGACTGGTTGGATCTCCTTGCAGTTCAAGGGACTCTCAAAGAGTCTTCTCCAACACCACAGTTCAAAAGCATCAGTTCTTTGGCGCTCAGCTTTCTTCACAGTCAACTCTCACATCCATACATGACCACAGGAAAAACCATAGCCTTGACTAGACGGACCTTTGTTGGCAAAGTAATGTCTCTGCTTTTGAATATGCTATCTAGGTTGGTCATAACTTTCCTTCCAAGGAGTAAGCGTCTTTTAATTTCATGGCTGCAGTCACCATCTGCAGTGATTTTGGAGCCCAGAAAAATAAAGTCTGACACTGTTTCCCCTGTTTCCCCATCTATTTCCCATGAAGTGATGGGACCAGATGCCATGATCTTCGTTTTCTGAATGTTGAGCTTTAAGCCAACTTTTGCACTCTCCTCTTTCACTTTCATCAAGAGGCTTTTTAGTTCCTCTTCACTTTCTGCCATAAGGGTGGTGTCATCTGCATATCTGAGGTTACTGATATTTCTCCCAGCAATCTTGATTCCAGCTTGTGCTTCTTCCAGCCCAGCGTTTCTCATGTTGTACTCTGCATATAAGTTAAATAAGCAGGGTAACAATATACAGCCTTGACGTACTCCTTTTCCTATTTGGAACCAGTCTGTTGTTCCATGTCCAGTTCTACCTGTTGCTTCCTGACCTGCATATAGGTTTCTCAAGAGGCAGGTCAGGTGGTCTGGTATTCCCATCTCTTTCAGAATTTTCCAAGTTTATTGTGATCCACACAGCAAAGGCTTTGGCATAGTCAATAAAACAGAAATAGATGTTTTTCTGGAATTTTCTTGCTTTTTCCATGATCCAGCGGATGTTGGCCATTTAATCTCTGGTTCCTCTGCCTTTTCTAAAACCAGCTTGAACATCTGGAAGTTCACGGTTCATGTACTGCTGAAGCCTGGCTTGGATAGATAGAGTGCCTGATGAACTATGGGTGGAGGTTCATGACATTGTACAAGAGACAGGGATCAAGACCATCCCCAAGAAAAAGAAATGCAAAAAAGCAAAACAGCTGTCTGAGGAGGCCTTAACAAATAGCTGAGAAAAGAAGAGAAGTGAAAAGCAAAGGAGAAAAGGAAAGATATAAGCATCTGAATGCAGAGTTCCAAAGAATAGCAAGAAAAGATAAGAAAGCCTTCCTCAGTGATCAATGCAAAGAAATAGAGGACAACAACAGAATGGGAAAGACTAGACATCTCTTCAAGAAAATTAGAGATACCAAGGGAACATTTCATGCAAAATGGGTTCAATAAAGGACAGAAATGGTATGGACCTAACAGAAGCAGAAGATATTAAGAAGAGGTGGCAAGAATACACAGAAGAACTGTACAAAAAAGATCTTCACGACCAAGATAATGATGATGGTGTGATCACTGACCTAGAGCCAGACATCCTGGAATGTGAAGTCAAGTGGGCCTTAGAAAGCATTACTACGAACAAAGCTAGTGGAGGTTTTGGAATTCCAGTGGAGCTATTTCAAATCCTGAAAGATGATGCTGTGAAAGTGCTGCACTCAATATGCCAGAAAATTTGGAAAACTCAGCAGTGGCCACAGGACTGGAAAAGGTCAGTTTTCATTCCAACCCCAAAGAAAGGCAATGCCAAAGAATGCTCAAACTACTGCACGATTGCACTCATCTCGCACGCTAGTAAAGTAATGCTCAAAAAACAACTGGATATTCACATGCAAAAAAAAAAAAAGGACCTAGACAGAGACCTTGCACCCTTTACAATAATTTACTCAAAATGAATCATAAAGTGAATATCTGTGTCCCTCCAAAATTCATACGGTAAAACCTAATACCCAATGAGATAGTATTGGGAGGTGGGGTTTGGGGAGGTGCTTAGGTCATGTAGGTGAAGTCGTCAAGAATAGGATTGACACTTTTGTACAAGAGGCCCTAGAAAGCTCCCTTGCTCCTTTCACCATGTGAAAACACCATAAGAAGGTGTTATTCATGAGGAAATGGGCTCTCCCCAGACACAATTTGCTTGCGCCAAGCTCTTGAACTTTTCAGCTTCCAGAACTGAGAAACAAGTGTTGTTTATAAGTCACCCACTTTATGGTATTTTTATTTTGGCAGCCCTAATGGACTAAGAATTAATTGAAAAACACAAAGTTATTAAACCACAAAGATAATGCAGGAGGAAATCCTAGTAAACTTGAGTCTGGCAATGCCTTTTTAAATACAGCACTAAAATCATGATTCATGAAAGAAAAATTGATAAGTTGGACTTCATTAAAATTAAAAAGCTTTGCTCTGTGAAACACACACCCTACTAACCAAAAGTAGAACATTTCATTGGTAAGCAGAATGGCATAAAATGAAGAAGCAACTGCCTTAGGACTCAGCTTGCTTATATATGCACAGATCCTCATAGACAAGAGTTTAAAGCTATGGGGGCTTGATGGAATTTGGTGGTGCCATTCTCACTGCTCTGATGTGGCTGCAAAACAAATAATGAATGCTATTTTGTCTTTGTCTTTTTTTTTTTTTTTTTTTTTTTTTGTAGAAGCAAAAATCCTCCTTGGATTTCTTTCAGTTAGTGAAAACATATACTAATGTAGATCAATAAAAGAGAAGTGGCATGCAGCAAAGTTTTAGAAAGCAGGGGAATCCCTGTATTGGGAAGTTTGTACTTCCTATTCAGTTTTTTGAAACGTAAAACTGTTTTGAGAAATAAAAATCTATTAATAATAATTTTTTTAAAAACCCAAGAAGACAAATTGAGACCTATACCATGTTCATGGATTAGAACAGTCAGTAGCAATAAGATGGCAATAATGCCAAAAATTGACCTATAAATTGAACACAATTCCAATTTAAAAACAGTATTATTTTTATAGCAATGGATAAGGCACCAAAACTTATGCAAAAATGCAAAGTACTAGATGATTCAAAAGAATTTTGAAAAAGAAGAAGATTGTAAGACTTGGCAATACATGACTTCAAGACTAACTGTAAAACTAGAGTAATCAAAACAATATTTTGGCTTATAGACAATGACATTAGGGAGAACTGTGTTCAACACCAGAACACAATATCTTTTTACTTTGAACTCAAAGTTGATGCAGATGCAGGGGAGTTCTACCAGAAGTGAAGGAAGGTAGAAGGAGCACCACTACCTACCTTGGGATGTTTTTCTTGCACAGAACTAATAGGAACTGAGAAATAATAATAGAAGTAATAGAGGATTGATGACAAGCTCTCAGTGAACATCTGCAGCTTTGTGCTAGGTCATGAATGTCAACTTCTAACGCTCTAGTAGGATTCTTACTCCTTCTTTCCATCCATATCATTTAATAATCCCCTAAGACCTCCTTGACTCATCGGAAAAGACCCTGATGCTTGGAGGGATTGGGGGCAGGAGGAGAAGGGGACGACAGAGGATGAGATGGCTAGATGGCATCACCGACTCGCTGGACATGAGTCTGAGTGAACTCCAGGAGTTGGTGATGGACAGGGAGGCCTGGCGTGCTGTGATTCATGGGGTCTCAAAGAGTCGGACACGACTGAGCAACTGAACTGAACTGACTGAACACCTCCTTATTCTAAATCATGCCAGTTTCTGAGGAGGAGTCCCAACTCCTCCAAAATCCTTGTTACTTGGTATGCCCTGACACTTCCAACCTCACTGTGAGCATTGGGACATGGAATGAAGCTGGACAGAGGGAAGCAATACACAGAGCATGGGGTGTGATTTTTGAGACCAGCGTTTCAGATTTTGCTTGGTTTTGGTTTCTAATCTTTACAGTGTCTCATCATTAGGTCTCTTTTTCAAACTGAAAATTGAGGAACTTGGACCAAATGCCTAAGAAATCAACCCCAAGGTTCTATGGTTTTATGATTCTATGGATAATTTAAGTGACAAAACCAAATTATAACTACTGTTGAAACTGCACAGACCACACCCCACTATCTTGGTAACCTTCTTAGCACTCCATGTAGAAGCCAGAAACAATTCTAAATTGCTTCTCACCTCTCTTACTTACAATGAAAAGCTGTTCTATGATTATGAAGATTCCATGGTAAAGAATTATCTGTTTTCTCAGTTGGTCATATTTCTTTCAAAAGTATTTAAGAGGTAATTCTTTTAAATGGTGACATTTCAAGGTCAACGTCTTCTGTGCTAATTCATTATTCTTGTATCATTCTTCATATTCTTCACAGACTTTCATTATCTAATTATATCCTCATATTAAAAACACTAGAGGCGTAGGGCTAACATTTTTTAATCCTTATTTGACACAGTCATACATGAGATTTCTACTAAATGAATTGACCCTGGAACTTGCATTTGGCTATTTAGAATGTACTGTTGTTGAAGGCAAGTATTTTTTTTTTTTTTTTTGGAGGGAGAGGAGTTCTGTTTTATTCACTGATGTTTCCACAGTGCCTAAAACAGTGCCTGACTCACAGCAAATTTAATACACATTTGTAGAAGGAATAAACGAATGAACAAATCTGATTAGTGATCGAACGGGGGTCTACTAATTCTCTAAACCCTCAACCCTTGTTCCTTTAGTACTGAGAGGAGTTAATGTTTGTCGTCATGCTTCCCCCCAATTTTCCTATCCTGGACGCAACTGTCTTGAGGTATGTGGAGGCAAGGCCAGGGAGCTGTCTTCACTGAGGGGTAACCGGAACTCCCACCGTCACAGTGATGGAGAAGGGAAAAGAGAGGCCTCTATGGGGGACGCCTCTTAGAGAGACTAAAGCTGACGCCACCCCCGCTCCTCGCCCCAGCCACTCCGAGTTCACCAAGTATATCAGAAAAGGGTCCAATGGGTCCCTCTGTCCCAAAGGTGCTCGTCTCACTTTGCTTCTGGTGGTGGAGAGGGCAGGGATTCTTTAAAGGGGGCGCCCACAGTCCCAGGCCCGAAGTGGCTGGGGTTTGGCCTGAGCTCTGAGGCTGCCACCCTCGCGGTCCCCGCCGGACGGCGGGCCGACAGCTGCGGAAGGCGGGGCGGCCGCGCTCCCCTCCAGTACATTGTGGCCATGCCCGCGCCAGCCCCGCCTCCGCCACCGCCCGGGGCGCCGTTCAGGCGGGGCTTGTGGGGGGCGAGGGGCGGGGCCTGAGGAGGGCGGGGTGGCCGCGGGGAGCCGGCGGCCAGGGCGGCGCTCAGACTGGGCCGGGAGCTCCGGCTGCGCGGGCTCTCGGCGGCCGCGGCGACAGCATCCTCCACCGCCTCCTCTCTTTCTTTTCTTCCCCTCCGCTTCTTTCTTTTCTTTCTCCTTCTCCTTCTTCTTTTTCTGCCCTGTCCCACCCCCACCCACCCCCCTGCTCCTTCTCCAGAGGACCTTAGGTCCTCAAGTCCCTGAGCGGTGGCAGCGGCGACTGCGGGTGCATCATTTCCGCGCCCAGGTAAGAGAGCCGTTCCCCACCTCTGATTCAGTATAAACGTGCCTCTCCCTTCTCCTGCCTCGCCCACCGCGTGGAGGGAGGAGAAGGAGCCCAGGGAAGGAACGGGGATGGGAAGGGATTTGTCTCATCCCGTGTCTTGGGAGCAGGCACAGGTTGGTGGAGCTGTCTCCCACCTGGCGGCAGCTTCAGGCCCGGCCTCTCTCGGTGTAACTACTACGCAGCAGGGGACCAGGGCTGTACCTGGGCTCTGGATTTGGAGAAGGGTGTGTGACCTTGGTAGGTACCACTTTGAAGCGCCCGGGAACTTACATCGGGTTAGGATACTTGTCTTTAAAGCTAATATTAGCTGAGCTGGGGAAAGATAGAGAATGAATTATACTGGGATAAAAGAGAATTTCGAAGTAGAGGTTTTTTTTGTTTAGGTTTTCTTTTGTTTTTGGTCCATCGAACTGCAGAGAACTGCACACTGACGGATGAGTAAGTTAAAGAAACCTTGTCAATTCGAAATCATTTTCCCTGTAATTGTCCCAGACACAGCTGGAAGAGAAAGATTGACGAATGTTTATAGTTTTAGGAAAATGAAAAATTAATGTCTGGTCTCGATGGAGGGCGGGATACGAAAAATGAATCTGGATGAGCTTGAACGTCTACATAGTCTTTCTTTTTAAGAGATGGGAGTGGGAGGCAGCATCTACAGTCCACCAGTTCTTTTCTTTTTCTTCTTAAAAGGCGTTTTGGGGGCTGCAGTGTAGGGTGTCTTCCTTCCCCAACTTTGTCTTTTGTTTAAGGATGAAAATTTAAAGAAAGAGTGTTTGATAGGAGCCAGGAGTGGGGATGTGTGTTTGGGTGTGTGTAGGGAGGAGGGGATAGTAAAATGGATGGGGTCAGAAAAAAACATCCTTGAAAACTGGAAATGGATGTTATACTGCCTGGCATCAGGGTTTGGGGATTTTGTCAGAAAATTAAAAAGCTTTCATTAGCTACAAGCCCGTTTGTAACAGTTGCTGGGTGCCATCAGCTGGAAGCCCTTAGCATAATGATTCCAGGACATAGACCCTTTATTACTGACTCAGTGTGAAGGGTTTTTGTTTAAAAGCATGCACAGGCGTATGGTGGTACAAACCACAAACACACACACATAAACACATTCGCAAGTATAATATATACCTAATTTTGCAAAAGAGGGTAGTACTTAAAAGACGAGTCTTAAAATATTTATTCTTGAAGATTTGGGGATTATGGTGTGAATCAAATTTGTACTGCAGAACAAATAAATATATGTTGTTGGGTGGTATGTAAGTTTGGATGTGAGGCAAAGGGATTAATGAATATCGGTAAGGTATTAAATGTCAAAAATATGATTTATTTTGAAATGATTGGTCTGGGAGAGGAAATGACTGCTAACTGAAATTGAGGTTTGCAGCCGCAGTGAGGCGATGGAGAACAAAGCCTTTTATGTGAGCCATGTTATGCAAAATGCCCCATGCTTGAGCGGCAGGTACCAGCCCCAGTATAACACATGGCTCTGTAACCCTGTCATTTCACTGTGGGCAATTATAATTTTTTTTTGGCAATGAAAATAGATTAAATAAATAAAAACTCTTTAAAATGCCCAAGAGGAAGATTATAGCCTTTCACTTGAATGTGACACAAAACACCCATTTAGCTGGTCAATTGCTACGTATTTTGGTAGAAATCTTTATGACTCTGTAAAAATATCATGGGCGTTTCAATCACCCCCTCTTCATGCACAGAAACATTTCCTTCCCAAGAAAAGGCGAAATGCATTTTTCTCTTTCAATAAAAAGTATTGTTATGTGTGTGTATTTTAAGGTTGATTTCCAGATAAATTTATCTGAATATCATAGCTTTATATCTGGAATCCACAATTTGCATTGAGCAGAGCTATTGTGCCATTAGGATCAGTGGTACGTGCTGTTTGCCTGTACTTTATTTAATTTCAATTTTTAGTATTTCATAATATGCTACAGTATTATTTAATTTCCTAAAGGTTTTTTTTCCCCATAAGCAGAAAATTGCTTAACATACATCTGTAGATCTGAGCAATTAAAAATTGAGCTTCTTTTAAAAATTTTTTTTATACATGAATGTCCATTTTCTCTGTTTTTCTCCTTTTCCCTCACCTCCATCAAATAACCTGTTTATCGTGACTCTATCTATGCTCTTTTAAGCTTCTAGTTCTGTCTAGATTGTCAAGAGCAGAGCCAGCTTTCTCAGGAATTTTGAATTTGGGATTTGTTCATTCTCTGTAGCAACTCTCCTAGGATGACGTGTTTACAGCACCTTCTCAGGGAGGAGAAGGAGAAAGAATGTGCTGACAGAGCCTGACCCGGTGAAACTGGCACAGCCATTACCTCATCCTAGTAGCTACTTCAAACTCATTGAGAGAGCAAGCACCCTCTCAGTGGAAACCAAACACCAGCAGCACACCCTCGTAACGCAGAAGCCTTTCGCTTCCCACAGCAGCCTCTACTCTGTTGCTCTGCTAAGGTTAAAGGGATATTTCCTCTTTTACGTATTTCTTTTCAAGGATCTTGAACTTGGTCATAAATATGCTGCCAGAAATGAAACTTGGCACAGCATCCCCTAAACCTGAAAGAACAATTTCATTCCTTTACCACTTTTGGCTTAAAATCAATTTGCAGATTTTCTAAACACATCAGAAGGGAAAAGGAAGAAGCATGCTTATTGGCATATATTTGCATGTTTTCTTATGATACACATTTTTTGGTAAAATTTTACTAGCGTCTAGATAGCAGACTGGATTGCTATGCCTTTGAAAAATGGGGTTGTGCTCTTGGACTTTAAAATGCAATAGTTATAATGTTTGCTTAGATGCACATGACCGTATGTACATCCTTAAAATATTCATTGATGTCCCCATAAGATTGAGCGTATGAAACCAACTTGGAGATTTTAGTATTCAAGTTGATCGCTTTGGTTAATGAATTCCTTTCACTGCTTAATTTCCTCTTGACAGATTAAGATAAAGAATCTAAAATAACAGTTACAGTGGATAATAACACTACCCCCAGAACAATGTCATATTCCTTAATCCTAAAAGCAGTCATTTAGGTAAGTTATTAGTAATGCATTAGTGAATGTTACTAAAGATAATATTCTGAAACAATTATAAACTCTTATGTCTCTGGTATATCAGGTAACGATGCTATTAAGCTCTTTGAGTCATGTCTGATTCTCTCAGATATGTCTGTTCTTTTGTACTTCAGTTCTTTTTACGCCTTTCTTAATTTGATCTACTCAATCTAAACCTTCTTAAGTGTGAGCAGTATTTTGATCATTTCACTGATTTTTTTTTCCTCTCCTTTCATTCTGTTCTTTGTAATCTCCTGTTTGAATGTTAGTCTTCTCCAGGCATTTTGTCTTCAATACTGTTACTCTTATTACAAACAGCCTTTACTCTTCATTTAGGAGAGCATTTATTCCAACTTATTTATTTGTTTTGTTAGTTCATTTCAGTCGCTCAGTCGTGTCTGACTCTTTGAGAGCCCATGGACCGCAGCACACCAGGCTTCCCTGTCGATCACCAACTCTTGGAGCTTGCTCAAACTCATGTCCATTGAGTCGGTGATGCTATCCAACCATCTCATCTTCTGTTGTCCCCTTCTCCTCCTGTCTTCAATCATTCCCAGCAACAGGGTCTTTTCCAGTGAATCAGTTCTTCGAGTCAGATGGCCAAAGTATTGGAGTTTCAGCCTCAGCATCAGTTATGTATTTTGTTATGTGTCTATTATATTTCTACTGGATGCAGAATATCTTCCTGGGGACTAAGTGTAGAGACACAAAAAGTACTACAGGGCTCCTGGCTTTAAGAAATCTTCAAATACAGTTAGAGGGATTTGTTACTTTTGTAATGGGGAATAACTAAAAAAAATAACATTTAAATGGGCAGTTATTGTATTTCAGATATGGGACACAAGGGGCTGCACATGGGGACAGTAGTGTCCCAAACCTCAAAGACAACTTTTTGTGTATCAGTATCAGATCAGATCAGATCAGTCGCTCAGTCATGTTCGACTCTGCGACCCCATGAATCGCAGCACGCCAGGCCTCCCTGTCCATCACCAACTCCTGGAGTTCACTGAGACCACGTCCATCGAGTCAGTGATGCCATCCAGCCATGTCATCCTCTGTCGTCCCCTTCTCCTCCTGCCCCCAATCCCTCCTAGCATCAGAGTCTTTTCCAATGAGTCAACTCTTCGCATGAGGTGGCCAAAGTACTGGAGTTTCAGCTTTAGCATCATTCCTTCCAAAGAAATCCCAGGGCTCATCTCCTTCAGAATGGACTGGTTGGATCTCCTTGCAGTCCAAGGGACTCTCGAGAGTCTTCTCCAACACCACAGTTCAAAAGCATCAATTCTTCGGTGCTCAGCTTTCTTCACAGTCCAACTCTCACATCCACACATGACCACAGGAAAAACTATATCCTTGACCAGACGAACCTTTGTTGGCAAAGTAATGTCTCTGCTTTTCAATAGGCTATCTAGGTTGGTCATAACTTTCCTTCCAAGAAGTAAGCGTCTTTTAATTTCATGGCTGCAGTCACCATCTGTAGTGATTTTGGACTCACACGCTAGTAAAGTGTATCAGTATGTAAATGTCCTAATGTAGACCCTGTATACCTAACCTCCTTTTTTCATATATGTATTCTCTCTATATAATTATATATAGAAGGAGAAGGAAATGGCAACCTGCTTCAGTATTCTTGCCTGGGAAATCCAATGGACAGAGAATCCTGGGGGGCTACAATCCACTGGGTTGCAAGAGTCAGACATGACTTACCCACTAAACAACAACATATACAATTGTATAAATATTTGTATATATATAAACTGGGGCTTCCCTGGTGGCTCAGTGTTAAAGAATCCGCCTGCCCAATGCAGGAAACACAGGTTCGATCCCTGGGTTGGGAAGATCCCCTGGAGAAGGAAATGGCAACCCACTCCAGTATTCTTGCCTGGAGAATTCCATGGACAGAGGAGCCTGTTATGTTAATAGGCCTTTTAGAGAAAATAATTAAGCTTCTAAGATCACACAGCTGGACTTCTTTCTTGCTTTCTTTTTTTTCTTCCTTTCCTCTTTACCCATTTTCCTTCCTTCCTTTCTTCTTTTCTTCCTTTGCTCTTTGCTTTCAATTTGTATTGGCCAAAAAACAAAACAAAACAAAACACCAATTTTTAGAAAATAGAACCTACCATTTTTATTGTAATGTATTTTCCATTATATCTATATTTCTCATTTAACATACAGTTTTATGCCAACTTCTTCTCAGGGCTTCATCACTGTCTCGGTCCTTCCTTTGATCTTGACTTATATATACTCTGGCCTTGAACAAACTTTTCCTTGTATACCAGCCTTTGATCCTGCTTCCTTTCTCTGGAAAGCGTTTCTGAATCAGGAAGAAAAGTTACTGCCTTGCGTCTTCCCATTATTTGTACCCAAGCTGACCCAGATTCCCTTATCTTATAGACAGTTGCTTATCCTAGCTGTGTTCTTACCAGCCTTCTTCAAATGACTTGAAAAAGGTAAAAGTGGGGTAGCTGTACAACCTACTGCTTTCAAATGAAAATTTTGATTAGCTCACTGTATTTTGTTATTTTATTCACCTGACATCAAGTAAAATGGAAACTGACTAGTAAAGTCATCTGGGCTTTCCTGGTGTCTCAGAATTTGCCTGCCAGTACATGAGATGTGGATTTGATCCCTGAGTTAAGAAGAACCCCAGGAGGAGGAAATGGCAACCCACTCCAGTACTCTTGCCTGGGAGATCCCATGGACAGAGGAGCCTGGTGGGCTACAGTCCATGGGTCGCAAAGAGTCAGACACGACTTAGTGATAGAGCATGCACACACAGTAAAGCCATTATCTGTCAGGCAGTCCACTGTCTTCATTTTATGCTAGCTAACTATATTGATGTTCCCTTAAGTTGAACTGAATTCATTTAATTTTAAATAAAATATCGCTAGTTACATTGCTGTGTACAGCGTTATCATTAGCCATCTTGAATCCATCTCTCAGTGATCATAAAATATAGTGCTTGAATGTCCATTAGTATATTTCATTGCTTAACTATCCAGTTCTCCTATATTTAAAGCAAACTTGTAAGTAAATATACAAACTTGCTCTTTTAGTTTGAGATAGAATATTCATACTGATACGAACCTTTTATATTGCATTAAAGTATTAATGGGTTTATTGTTGCCCATGTTGTATTGTTTTAACAGTTGCAACAACACTGTATTATCTTGCTAATGGACAACAGTGAAATTATATAATAAAATGGTATGAGAAAATGTTTCCTAGTTTTATTGACTAGGAAGCATCACAATTAAATAATTCTCAGCTTTGAAATTGTATTACTTTATTTGAGTATTGTGCCTCTCAAAGTTGTAATTTAGTCTTTCCCTTCAACTGTGTTTTTGAACAAAACAGTATTTTAAACAATAAGCTGCCTGTTTTTCTGGCGTTTATGAGACCACATTCCTTTGGCCCACTTTGAAAACAAAGAACCAAAAAAAAGTTTTTAGGATCAGTAGTGCATTCTTTTTATGTTAGTGTCATCTAGTATAGCTAGGAAAAGATCTGATTCTGTAATTTACTACACATACTTATTATATCATTTGAATGAAGATTGCAATCTGTTGCATACAAATCTTTGCTATATGGAGTCATAATACCTGTAACAACCTATTAGTCCACGAAATTTGTTCACTTTGTGTTTTCCAAAGTGCTATCATAGTGATATTTGTGTTTGTGTATGTAATAATCACAGGATTGTTGTTGTTCAGTTACTAAGTCATGTCCAACTCTTTGCAACCATGGACTACAGCATGCCAGGCTTCCCTGTCCTTCACTATCTCCTGGAGTTTGCTCAAACTCATGTCTACTGAGTTGGTGATGCCATCCAACCATCCCATCCTCTGTCGCCCCCTTCTCCTCTGCTCTCAATCTTTCCTAGCACCAGGGTCTTTTCCAATGAGTTGGCTGTTCTCATCAGGTAGCCAAAGTATTGGAGCTTCAGCTTCAGCATCAGTCCTTCCAATGACTATTCAGGACTGTTTTCCTTTAGGACTAACTGATTTGATCTCCTTGCAAACCAAGGGACGCTCAAGAGTCTTCTCCAGCAGCACAGTTTAAAAGCATCAGCCTTCTTTATGGTCCAACTTTGACATTTGTATATGACTACTGGAAAAACCATAGCTTTGACTATATGGACCTCTGTCATGAAAGTGATATCTCTGCTTTTTAATACACTGTCTAGCTTTGTCATAGCTTTCCTTCCAAGGAGCAAGTGTCTTTTAATTTAATGGCTATAGTCACCATCTGCAGTGATTTTTGGAGCCCAAGAAAATAAACTCTGTCACTGCTTCCACTTTTTCCCCCTCTGTTTGCCAGGAGCTGATGGGATTGGATGCCTAATCTTATTTTTTGAATGTTGAGTTTAAACCAGCTTTTTCACTGTCCTCTTTTCACCCTCATTAAGAAACTCTTTAGTTCCTCTTTGTTTTCTGCCATTGGAGTGGTATCATCTGCATATCTGATATTTCTTTGGGAAATCTTGATTCTGGGCTTGTGATTCATCCAGCCCGGCATTTCACATGAAGCACTTTGTATATTGTCACCCTGCTTATTTAACTTATACACAGAATACATCATGAGAAATGCTGGGCTGGAAGAAGCACAAGCTGGAATCAAGATTGCAGGGAGAAATATCAATAACCTCAGATATACAGATGACACCACCCTTATGGCCGAAAGTGAAGAACTAAAGAGCCTTTTGATGAAAGTGAAAGAGGAGAGTGAAAAAGTTGGCTTAAAGCTTAACAGTCAGAAAACTAAGATCACGGCATCTGGTCCCATCACTTCATGGCAAATAGATGGGGAAACAGTGGCTGACTTTATTTTTCTGGGCTCCAAAATCACTGCAGATGGTGATTACAGCCATGAAATTAAAAGAGGCTTACTCCTTGGAAGGAAAGTTGTGACCAACCTAGACAGCATATTACAAAGCAGAGACATTACTTTGTCAGCAAAGGTATGTCTAGTCAAGGCTATGGTTTTTCCAGTAGTCATGTATGGATGTGAGAGTTGGACTATAAAAAAAGCTGAATGCAGAAGAATTGATGCTTTTGAACTGTGGTGTTGGAGAAGACTCTTGAGAGTCCCTTGGACTGCAAGGAGATCCAACCAGTCCATCCTAAAGGAGATCAGTCCTGGGTATTCATTGGAAGGACTGATGTTGAAGCTGAAACTCCAATATTTTGGCCACCTGATGCGAAGAGCTGACTCATTTGAAAAGACCCTGATGTTGGGAAAGATTGAAGGCAGGAGGAGAAGGGAACGACAGAGGATGAGATGGTTGGATGGCATGACCAACTCAAGGACATGAGTTTGGGTGGACTCCAGGAGTTGGTGATGGACAGGGAGGCCTGGCATACTGCAGTTCATGGGGTTGCAGAGAGTCGGACACAACTGAGTGACTGAACTGACTGACTGACTGAGTCTGCATAGAAGTTAAATAAGCAAACAATATATAGCCTTGATGTACTCCTTTCCCAATTTAGAACCAGTTCATTGTCCCAGGTCCAGTTCTAACTGTTGCTTCTTGACCTGCATACAGGTTTCTCAGGAGACAGGTAAGGTGGTCTGGTATTCCCATCTCTTTAAGAATTTTCCACAGTTTGTTGTGTCCACACAGTCAAAGGCTTTCAAGTAATCAATGAAGCAGAAGTAAATGTTTTTCTGGGATTCTCTTGCTTTTTCTATGATCCAAAGGATGTTTGCAATTTGATCTCTGGTTCCTCTGCCTTTTCTAAATCCAGCTTGTACATTTGGAAGTTCTCGGTTCATGTACTGCTGTTAGCCTTATATTAGTATTTATATATACCATTTTTTCTTAGTTGAGGTAAATTGTTATACAGTTGATTTATAAAAAATTGAAAATTATACTTTGATGTTCACATGAGAATATTGTTTTTAAATACTCTTTTATAGGAAAAACAATGCTATATGTTTTCATTCATAAAATCAAATTAAACCAATTTCAAATAATTACTATATTTTTCTGTTTTGAGAAATATGATCCAAATTCCATTGTCCATTATTGAATTGAAATGATAAAGCTAAATCTGGTGCTCAATATCAAAGCATCTCCATGTTGATCAAGTGTCCTAAATTGAAATACTGGTCACTTAAATTTATCTTTTAGGAAGTGCATATGACATTGCTATTGCATGGAAATGCAGATTTTCTTTTTTTTAAAGAGGAGAAACCAGTATTGATGGAACTTTAGAAATTTTACTTCTGAGAAAGCACCAAGCATCCTACTGGAAGCTATGTCTCTTATGAAACAACAAAGTAGGTATGATCTAGGGTTTATTTAAATGGGTTTGGCCATTGCATCTCAAACTAAAGCTTGCCTCATTCATGATTGTATGATGTAAACTATTATAGACTATTAATTGGTCTTTGGTGAAATTGACATTTTGTGGATTTTTAAAAAGTGTTTATCACTTTTAGACTCAGTCATAAGTTCCATGATTACGGGGTGTGGTTTTACTTTATTTTGAATAGAACCATATTAAATGAAGGTGGTCCATATCAAAATTGTAAGTTATTAAACTTTATACAATCTAGGACAGTCTCACTGCCTCGTTTCAGCCCTTTCTGAGAGACCTCCATCAGGTTTTGGGAGAAGAATCCTAATTTTTCTATTAAAAAATTGATATTGATTTCTATTAAAAAACTGATATTGAGCAAACCTATTTTTAATGAAATCCCTTCCTTTTGCTTAATATGTTTATAGTCTATATAACAGAGTGACTTTTTGTAACTCTATTAATTAGTGTCTTAGAAGGATTCTGTGCTTGTACAAATGGAAACATAAAGTGTATTTTTCTGTGCCTCTGCCCTGTGGCAGAAGGGACATCAGTTCTTAAGACTTGCGAAGTATGTATAAGTTAGGAGCAAATGGTGTGAACCTCTGATGTGCGTGTAAGGAAACTGGGACAGGGAGTGGTTAAATGACTTTCCTGAGATGCTGAGTGGTGGAACCAGGCCTAAAATTGTTATTCAGGTCAGACTCAGCTCTTGGTAAGGAGTTGCCCATGAAGAACCATCTCACTCTGACTCTTCTTCCAATTTAGTTTATATTCCTGTTCTCTGACCTAAGGGTGGGGTGATCTGCCTGTCATACCTCCCCTACTTTGTGACTCAACTGTGACTTTCACATGAATATAAAAGAAGGAGAGACTCAGCATTTTAAGGCTTTTCCAACGAGCTCCGTGCCAGCTCCACTACTGAACGTGGTGAGACTAAACCTGGTCCAGGAAACACTGACCAGGCTGCTGCTCCAGGTTCATTCCTGTGGTTTGGATCTCTTAGGACAGACATTTAAACTCTCTGGGGATGTGTGCCCAGACTCAAGCTACTTGAAAAGCCAAGGAGCTTTTCTCTGAACTTGAACTATCCATCCTGATGCCTCTAGATTGATTGAGTTTGTGTTTAAACTTGACTCTGTGTACAAGAGAAATCCAACAAAAATAGCCAGGTGGAAGCTTCTTTCTGACCTATAGCACTATGAAATTTTCTCAGAAATAGCTTTCCTTTTGTGTCTTCCCAGCTTTAACATTTTTAGCTAAAAGGAAGTGAGCTAGAAAGGCTGTGGCCTCTATGTCTGTGTCTGCTTCCCTCTTAACTTTCCTACTCTTGTATGTTTTGCTCTTTCTCTGCCTCTAGTGCTCCATGCCTCTTGTTTCTTTGCCTCATACAAGGAGACAGCAAATTAAATAAGAATTAGGTATTTCCATCATTACTGTGTTCAGTAGAGCTTCACCTGTACCCACACTGCTTAGGCATCATAGAGTCTTAAGTTGACAAATATTTGAAAAGCATGATGGGCAAATTGGAGGAAACAAATTGAGCAGAAACCATGCTTAAATATTTAAAGAGAAATATATTCCTAGTCAGTGAAAACTGAAACTATACCACTATTTAGGGAGTGAAGGAATTCTAATGTCCTCTTTCTGTTAGAGAATGTTATATAGTATGTCCTAATTCTCTAAATGGACATATTTAATCATTAATCAAAATTGGAGTTACTGTTTTATCATTGAATGGATGGAACAAAATTCCTTAAAACGTTTTCCATGACCATTTGAGGTAGAATGGGCTGTGCATATTAGCTTCTCCTGAATATCTTTATTTTGAGCCATAATCTAGAAAAAAAACATCTTATTTGCACATAAGTAATCCATAACTAAACCCACTCCAGTTTTCTTGCCTGGAGAGTCCCAGGGATGGGGGAGCCTGGTGGGCTGCCATCTATGGGGCTACACAGAGTCGGACATGACTGAAGCGACTTAGCAGCAGCAGCAGCAGCAGCAGCAATCCATACCTATGAAAGCAAATCTTTTGAAATAAGATATTCTGTCCTCTTCTTCTTAGATGTGATTTACTGAATTTGACCAGTCTGAAATCCAAATGATCCATAAAGAGTTAAAATAATATCATAGTAAATGATGTTCTTGGGAATAATTCATTTTTAACTTTTGTATTATGAATAATCTATACATGCTATTTTACAGGCAATACATATTTGTAAACTTGCTCATGCAAAATTAGTATGTGTAACAGGGATATTATTAATCACTGTACTTGAAAAATTATAGCTTATTATTTTTTAAAATTGCCAAACTCTCTGAAATGTAAAAAATTCTTGTACAGATATTCCTTTTTATGAAAAGAAATTTAGTGTTTATCTTGAAGATTTTTTTAGTTCTAAATAGGAGAAAATTTATTAAAAAAATTTCAGAGTCATCAAATTTAACATTTTTAAACACTACAGGACAAATAGATATTCTCTTTTTCTTCCATTTAAAATATCAGTCTAGTGTGCCCAACGTATTTCAGATATCATGGTTCATAAATCATTTATTTAACAAATGATTGTTGGATCCCGAACATGCAGCAGGAACTTTTCTGAATATTCAGGATATTGGGACAAACCATACAGATCCCTGCCTTCATGGAGCCTATATTCTAATAGTGGGAGACAGAAATTAACTTGTAAACAAATAAATGATTAAGCATTTCAGACATAAAAAATTATTGGAAGAAGTGGAAAACAAAAACATACGATAGAGCTTGTCTCGGATGGGATGGGCTGCTCTTGGAGACATAAATAATGAAAAGTAGCCAAGCAAATGAATATTTGGGGAAAAAGTTTGTAGGCAGAGGGAACAGAAAAAGCAACGGCATAAAGAGCAGGAAGAAACCTGGCATATTTGAGAAACAAATACAAAGCCAGTGGCACTAGAGTCTCGTGGCCATGGTAGAGGGTAACGGGACAGGAAATTAGAGCAGAAGGCAGATTTCAGGCCTTGTGGGTTCTCTTGACCATGATAAATGGTTTGACTTTTATTTAACTGGCAGTGCATTCTTATTTTTAAGGTAGTAGAAGCAATTCTTTTTGAGAATCTCATACGAGTTTTCAGAGATTAATTATGTCTTCTAAATCCCTGTAGATATATCTGTAACATTCACTGATATCTTAAATAACAAGAGAAAAATAATTTAGAAAATTAGAAATCAATGGTAGAGACAAGATTAGACTTCAGTTGATATAGTCTAATAAAATGGTCTAAACATAGGTAACCTAAACGTGTCATTTTCTTGAGATACTGGAGTATTACCTATATAAGTAATTTTAACCCTTGCAGCCATTTTGGGTCTGAAATTAAGTTTTTTGGTTTTTTAAAAATCTAAACAGAAAATTACAAATCCATGTTTGAGAAAAGTAGTCACAAAAATCATTGCAGTTTCAATATGAGTGTATTCTTTGACTATTTCCCCATAGCAGCTTTGGTTATAAACAAGATCAGATACCAAGCAACAACCAATATGGTATCAGAATTTATAAATGAATTAAATAACCTAATTACACATATTTTGCTTCTTACAGGTAATGGCCTAAATGCCCTGAAATTAAGTAAGTGCACTAATCCAATTTCGTGATGATCTTCAATCACCTTTGAGATTAGTGTTCCTCTTCATGTATACATTGCTTATGCTAAAATACTTAAATGTGCTTTTCAAATATTTGTAGACCAAGTGTAATGCTCTACTGAACTTAACATTAAACACAGTGTGCCAGACTTTTGATTGATTATACTTTTGGCATATTTCAGGGCTGTTTATTTTTTTCCTAGACATTTTTCTCAATAGAAGACAAAGCTATTAAATTTTTTGTTCTTTCATGTAATATTATTTATAGGACATTTTCAAAAATCATGTAATTTAGGAGAAAGTATTTTTATTTTGCAAAGAAAAATTGAATTACTCTTGTTGTTCTTCAAGCTTCTTTTCTTGACTTCCATTTTGTTTTGTTTCTAGGGTTAATTAATTATGTAATGTAAATTGCTTTAACATGGAGCAGTTAGCTGGAATGATATTTCTATCTCCCAGACTAGCAGTTCGTCAAGTTAAATATTAAATATATTAATAACAAAACCAACAGATAATTCAAATATATATTAAGCTTTAAATAGTGTTCTTGGGATCTTATTTAAGCATAGTGATAGTGAAGTCGCTTGGTCGTGTCCGACTCTTTGCGACCCCATGGACTGTAGCCAACCAAGCTCCTCCGTCAATGGGATTTTCCAGGCAAGAATACTGGAGTGGGTTGCCATTTCCTTCTCCAGGGGATCTTCCCAACCCAGGGATCAAACCTGGGTCTCCCGCATTGTAGGCAGATGCTTTACCGGTCTTTTAATATTGAGATGTCACTAAATATCAAATATAAACTGTTACTTCAAAAAACTAGTGAAAGGCTTTAATAAAAACAAGAAAGTGATTAATTTTCTTCTATATGTGCAACCATGCTTATGCTGTGGAATGTACAGTATACAACATGTTCTCTAGTTTGGAGTGTAAAATATACAGCATGTTGTTCTCCACTCACTAGAGACATAAGACTTAAAACTAATATCAAAAAGACTATAATGCACACTAAGATAAATGATGAAGAAGAGCGTGTCTCGTAAGTGCTATGTAAATTTAGAGGAGAGAAATATATCACCATGTGCAGAAGCTAAAGATTTTATGTGGGAAGTGACAATGCAGTGTGGGGCTGCTTATGTGGCTGGGTTTAGAAAACACCCAGGTAGGATAATAGCAGAAGCAAAGACACTGAGGTGACAAAGAGCACGGTAAACAATATTGTCTGCAATGGGAGATTTCTTTGGGGAAAGAATAGAATGGGTAAGTGGTCTTGGATGTGTAGAGGTCCTTAAATTCTAGGCTTTACTGGGATTTTGGTATTACCATAAGGCCTTTGGAATCAGTGAAGGATTTTGACTTAGGGAGCAGAGTGAGGAATGCAACCTTTTAAGATTAGCAAGGTGAATTTGAGAGGACTTAGTAGTAGGTCGAGAATTTTTACATATGGTATGGCATAGATACACCAACCTATTTAGAGGGAGAGACTAAGGCGTGATTCTGTACTGATTTCATTGTTAGTGAAGTATACAAAGTATTTCGAACATTAGCAAGAGGGTCAGGTTAGAGAGTATTAACTTAGTCATAGTAAAAAGATGGGCTCATATTTTCCTAAAGCAAATACAATTTTAATTTCTCATGCTAAAAAAAATCACATTTTATTGTATATATCAGATGTAAATGGAGACAGTCTGTAAAGAAGGATGTAAATGGAGCACATGTATTTAACCTTAAGAATATCCATTATATTATTTTAAAGGACCATTTCAAGGTGAAAATTGCTTTTCAGTACTCTGTGGGGTATATTTTTCATATTATAAAGCACATCAAAAACATGAGCAAGAATACTGGAGTGGGTGGCCATTCTTCTCCTCTAGGGGATCTTCCCGACCCAAGGATTGAACACTCGTCTGCTGTGTCTCCTGCAATGCAGGATTATTCATCCACTGAATCATCAGGGAAGCCCCTGGGAGCAACCACTGTAGATTTTGTAACAAACAGAGTAACCATGACTTTATATCTTGTGATAAAGTATAGCTTATTGTGTGATAACTCTTAATAAATTGATTCAGAAAGCTTTTTCTGGAAAAAGCATGAGGAAAAGAAATTGAACAGTGATAGTTGCCTTTTCCAAGTTATGATGCTGCTCAGAGATTCTTAGACCTGCACAGAAGGTTATGTATGTGGAGAATCTGCTCCTACCAGTGAGCTGAGGAGCCCTAGTTTAGGCTAAGGCATGTGTGGAAAATGCTGCTGAAAAAACTGTTGTTGACTTAGACTGGCAGTTAGGCCATTTCTAAACTCAGGTCAAAGTCCCTCCAGAAGGAGTGAAAACTAACTTTTCAATGGCACAGTTCTCTGGTGGTCAAATTTACTATTGTATACCATCATAAAATCTAGGTGTACATGTATCCGCAGCACAGGATGTAGTTAAGATACAAGCACTTCACATTTGGAAAAACTGTATTATACAGTTAGTGTAATATAACCTAATAATAGAATAAAAATGGACCCTAAATTGGAAAAATCTGTACAACTCTAATAAAAATTTCATTTCGTTTTACACTTAAATATTAATTTACTGACTTTTATTTTGTTACCACTGAAGTTAATAAAATTGAAAAGTTAAACATTTGAAAGTGTACAGAGACATAAAGATGACTCATCACTGAAGGTCTGTAAACGTTTCTTCTCCATTTCTGAGGTTAGAAAGGATAGAAGAGAGAATAGAGAGGGGAAGTATCTGTTGAGTACTTGTGTAACTCCAGGCTTTACTTTGCATTGTTATTTCTCAGAGCCCACATTGATGCTTTGTTTTGTTTGTCATTTAGGAGACTACACACACTTAATTACTTAGTTTCACAGCTACTTGTGATTCTAAGGTCCACATTTATTAGTACTTATAGTCCTTTGTGAACTGATAGTCCTTTGAGGGCTTCCCCTGATGGCTCAGTGGGTAAAAAGAATCCGCCTGTAATTCAGGAGGCACAGGGAACATGAGTTCAGTCCCTGGGTCGGGAAGATCTTCTGGAAAAGGAAATGACAGTCCACTCTAGTATTCTTGCCTGGGAAATCTCATAGACAGAGGAGCCTGGTGGGCTACAGTCCATGGGGTTGCAAAGAGTCAGACATGACTTAGCAATTAAACAACAACAAAAACAATGAGAATGAGTGATGCAAATAATCAGAGCTGTTGGAAAGATGAGACTAAGACAATGCTTTAGGAAAAGATGGATATAACTCTACATACTTGGCAGATGTTTGCCCTTCTCAGCCAGTGTGGATTTTAAAAGGAAAGAACAATGGCTTTTGAAAAAAATTATTTTACAATAGAAAGGCAAAAAGCATTTTATTCACTAATATATATGATACTGTGCTTTATTTCTTGTATATTAAGTTTAAAAATAATCCATCAGACTTATTGTGGAGAAAACATTTCTCCTAAATCCTTTAAATTTCTTCTTAGTGCTAGATGATCTTCATATATCCATTTAAATTCTCTGAGAATGTGTTCCACTTCAAATGTAAGTCCTTTGGAGGACGTGATGCTTTGGAAAGGAAGGGAAGAAGAGGGCAGTATGCCCAAAGGATTTGTTGTACCATTTTTCAAAGCAGAGGCCAGCTGTTTGGGAACTAGAATTAAAATGTAAATTATCAAAGGGGAATAATGAGAGCCATTCTTTTCAGACAATGTCCAATGCAATCACAGTGAGAAAAGGGTTCAGGGAGATTTTCTACTATGCACAAGTCACAAATGAATTGAAAGGCTAGGAGGGAAGTGATTTACAAGGAACTAAGTGGACACAACCCACAGATTGTCTAGGACTCTGGGTAGCTGTATTAATTGAGGAACAGTACTTCAATCCTGCTGGGACTGAATCCAAATTACAAGATAACGGTGCACAGAACTGAGGAAGTCACTGCATTAGTACCATAGCAGGACTGTAAATTTAACTATAGTGCTGGCATGAGTTGCATTTCATGTGGTTTTATGAATCAAAATAGAGGTCTCTGAATACAAGGCAGTGCCACATGGGAACAAAATAGGAAGATTATGCATGAGCTTGGTCAAAATTTTTTGTGTTCACAGTAGAACAAAAATCTATGAGAGCTTTCAAATCCAAGGATTTTCACAGATAAATTAGTTTTTATTTGTATTATTATACAAATTTAAGTACTTTGAGAAAAAGTCCAAAGGGCTACACATAACTCTTGTAGGTATATGTTCATTTGAACTTGATCTAATCCTAGTATTTGGTGTCAATCAGACATCATAGATCTGTAATGAAGAAAACAACTATCAGTGAGGAAGGAAAACTAGAAATATATTGATTGAGTTTTGTACAAACTATGGAAGTGAAGGAATAAAAGAACTTTTTAAAAGTTTGGGGCTTGGGGGAGTCTTATACACATTTTTATAAAACATTCATCCATGATTTTGCCTTTTATATGACAATAAGGTTTATATAAGCTAATGAATAATTTCTGTACTATTGAAATAGCTAAGGACTAGGTCTCAGTGAGTGCTTGAAATAATAAGAGGTTTGATTAGCCAATAAATGTTTAAAATTATGGCCTCTTCCTCCTCCCCCCACTGTCACCTAAACACACACACACACACACACACACACACAATATTTTATTTGGTTTGGATCCATCACTATTACTGGTCAATTGGTTCCATTTTTAAAGCTTAGCAAACACCTGTATTCTGCCAACTCTCTATTTTGTATCTCCAGTTTGGGGCTTCTTTCTGAGAGTCGGACTCCTATACTGCACTGCCTGCTGAATGGCTCTACTTAGCATTCTGTAGGCACCTGAAACTCATTATGTTCGTAATGAAACTTATTTCAGCATTCATCCTAGATTCTTTTTACAGTCTCTATTTTAGGTAATGGAACTATTCCAAGTCAGAAACCAAAAGTTATCCTAGACTCCTAATGTATTTCCTAAATATTAATTTCTTTCAAATTTTTCTTTTCATCTCTACTCTCACTGAATCGATTGTCCATTTAGTTTATTGATTTTCTTGCCTCCAACCTTTTCACATTATATTCAGTCTTTAGAATAATGAAAGTGATTTTTTTTAAACTGTATATCTAGCCAGATCACTCTTCTGTTTAAAATCCTCCCTTCAGTGTATTTTTAACATAACTGTAAAGCTATGCAAATCTATAAGCATGATATCTTTTCCATCTATTTTCAGCCACTGCCTGCATTTTGGCCTCTCTCAGAACTACCAAACTTACTATAGGTCTCCCCACAAACTACTTGCTCTATTCTTACCATTATGCCCCCCACCTCCACTGCTGGCCCCGTGGCTATTTGTTTTCCAGACTTCCCAGGTGGTTCAGTGTAAAGAATCCTCCTGACAATGATGGAAACCCACCCCAGTATTCTTGCCTGGGAAATCCCATGGACAGAGGAACCTGGCAGGCTATAGTCCACAGGGTCGCAAAAGAGTCAGACATGACTTAGTGACTAAACAGCAATTGCTTTTATCTTGCAAAACCAGATCAGCTTTTGTATTTCTCTCCTGCTGGATATTTATGCTTTTTGAGGAAAGGAACCGTCGTATTCATTATCATAAATTCAATACCTAGCAGAGGGCCTGGCATACACTATACACTTGATAATTATTTGTTGAACTGAATAATGCTGGTTTATGGTTCTGTTTACCTTTTGCTATTGATTGCTTTGATTAAATGGATGCTTGTCTGCAACACTGAGTTTCCATCCATGGAGTTAACTTTGTTCAAATACTTAAGTATACCAAGTATTTTCCTCATTAATTTATGCTCTTTATCTCTTCTCCATCCACTCAAAGAGCAGTTACTTCATGTTTACACCCAAATCTGAGTAAAATAAAGGCTTCTTCACCTTAGATTATTGCTTTCTTAGTGGGTTCTTGTGAAAGTTCACTGTGATGGAGAACTTACTTGGCAATGATATTAGCATTTCATAAGGTGAATAAGGATACTAGTGTGCTTGAAGTCTATATTGTTTTGCTTTGTTGTTGTTGCTCAGTTGCTCAGTCATGTCCAACTCTTTGCGGCCCCGTGGACTACACATGCCAGGCTTCCCTGTCCTTTACTATCTCCTGGAGTTTGCTCAAACTCATATGCTTTGAGTTGGTGATGCCATCCAGTCATCTCATTCTCTGTCTCCCTCTTCTCCTCCTGCCCTCAATAACCAGCATCAGGGCCTTTTCCAGTGAGTCAGCTTTTTGCATCAGGTGGCCAAAGTATTGGAGCTTCAGCATCAGTCCTTCCAATGAATATTCAGGACTGATTTCCTTTAGGATTATCTGGTTTGATCTCCTTACAGTCCAAGGGACTTTCAGGAGTCTTCTCCAGCATCACAATTCGAAAGCATCAGTTCTTCGGCACTTAGCCTTCTTTATGGTCCAGCTCTCATATCCATACATGACTACTGGAAAAAGCATAGCTTTGACTATACGGACTTTTATTGGCAAAAGTGATGTCTCTACTTTTTAATGTGCTGTCTAGGCTTGTCCTGGCTTTTCTTCCAAGAAGCAAGCGTCTTTTAATTTCATGGCTGCAGTCACCATCCACAGTGATTTTGGAGCCCAAGATTATTTTGTTTAGGTTAACTTAATTTAAAGGTAAGCAGTGATTTACCAAGAAGATTAACCATTGAAACCAACAAACTGATTGGAAGTTTGGTATATTTGTCTCAAATCAGTGATGGAAATTAGGACCTCCAACTTTTACTTTTCTTGGAGACTAAAATAGAAATTTGTATGACTTTTCCATCCAATATTTGTTTTTGCTGTAGGATTAATTATGTTATTTAATCTCAGTAAGAAAATTAATAATTTATGCCTAAATAATATACAGTGAACACATGAATACTAATTAGTATATTATAATTAAAAGACTTGAATTACACTTGCATCACACTGTCAAGTCAAGTATACATTCCAGTTAAATCCAGCCAGTCAGTATTATGTATAAGGAGACAGAGCTATTGGTCTAAAATTTGAACTTGAATTGGGTTGCTAATCTGAATTGAAATCTTTGGTAAATTTTTGATTGCAGTTTAATAAAATTGCTTTTAAGTAGTAAGAGGGAAAATGAAAATTAGAGTATAATTTAGATTCCATTACACTGACTTCTCCAGGGGTATGTGAGTTATTTATTTAACCTGGAATTTAATTATAATGAATATTTTCAAACTGAGTCATCTTTGAGATTGAGACTAGTTTGCTATTCAAATATCCATTGAAGAAATGTGAAAAACACTAGGTTTCTGTATTAAATTTTTTAAATTGGAAGCAATTTTTAAATAGTGAATTTAAAAATTCTAAAACATTTTATAAAATGCCACACCAGAAAATATTTGGTTGTTACATTTTAAAAATCATAAATCAAGGAGCTGTGGGGGCTCCTCTGGTGATCCAGTGGTTAAGTGGTTAAGACTTGCTGCCTCTATTACAGTGGGTGTAGGTTTGATCCCTGGTTGGGGAACTAAGATCCCACAGTCCACTCAGCATGGCCAAAATGTTAAAAAAAAAAAAAAAAAAAAAGAAGAAGAAGAAGAAGAAACTATGATGCTGGATGGATTACCAGCATTACTCTGAAGAAGACATGGTTTGTCATTTTAGTTTGCATGCAGCCTTGCTTGTGTCTGATTCTATAATCAGTAACTTTCCAAGAAGGATATGGCATATTTCTGTATCATTCAGTTTTGGATTTATAATCTAAGAGAATTATTCTAGTAGTCAGATACTAATCACGGTTCAGCTCAGTTCAGTCGCTCAGTCATGTCTGACTCTTTGCAACCCCACGAACCGCAGCATGCCAGGCCTCCTTGTCCATCACCAACTCCTGGAGTCCACTCAAACCCATGTCCATTGAGTTGGTGATGCCATCCAACCATCTCATCCTCTGTCGTCCCCTTCTCCTCCTGCCCTCAATCTTTCCCAGCATTGGGGTCTTTTCAAATGAGTCAGCTCTTTGCATCAGGTGGCCAAAGTACTGGGGTTTCAGCTTTAGCATCAGTCCTTCCAGTGAATATTCCAGTGAATATCCAGCAAGGACTGGTTGGATGTCCTTGCAGTCCAAGGGACTCTCAAGAGTGGTGCTTCTCCAGCACCACAGTTCAAAAGCATCAATTCTTCGGCGTTCAGCTTTCTTTATAGTCCAACTCTCACATCCATACATGACTACTGAAAAAACCATAACCTTGACTAGACAGACCTTTGTTGACAAAGTAATGTCTCTGCTTTTCAATATGCTGTCTAGATTGGTCATAACTTTCCTTCCAAGGAGTAAGTGTCTTTTAATTTCATGGCTGCAATCACCATTTGCAATGATTTTGGAGCCCAGAAAAATAGTCAGCCACTGTTTCCCCATCTATTTGCCATGAAGTGGCCACAGGACTGGAAAAGGTCAGTTTTCATTCCAATCCCAAAGAAAGGCAGTGCCAAAGAATGCTCAAACTACCGCACAATTGCACTCATCTCACACGCTAGTAAAGTATTTGGTTAGATACACTTAAAAATGATGGAGCCCAGACTGGTGTCCTGTGATGAGCTAGAGGGATTGGGTGGGGGGAGGGGAGGGAGGCTCAGGAAGGAAGAGATAGATATATGTGTGTGTGTATAGTTATGACTGATTCAAGTTGTTGTATGGCAGAAACCCAACACAAAATTGCAAATCAGTTTTTCATGAATTAAAAAATAAAAATTTTAAAAAATGGTTCCCTCTTTAAGAAATTTCAGAAATCACTGATAAAAGCACAGTCCTATTCTAGCACATCTAGTGGGCAATAAGGACAACTAATATCATTATTGTCTTTTTGCTTGTTAGAGAGGGGTTTCTGTTTACACTAAAAGAAAAAACAAACCAAACACTGTGGGATGCACAATGTAAATTTCTGCTTTGCCAAGAGTGATAGTGAACATACATGAAAGTAAAACCTACATCATAATCATTGTTCAGAATAGATTGAGAAGAGTGTGGTTTCAGTGTTTGAGTTTTCTTAAAACCCTAAAGCTATGTGACACTGGTTTTTCGGCAGAGAAATTGCAACATATTTAAAATATGTAGCCAAAAATATGGGTGGAGCCAAGATAAAAGTTAGAACTCTTGTTTCTTATGGAAAAGCAAACATCGCTCGGAACATAAGATCCTACTGGGCCCATAGATAGTCTGCTTTGAGAGTAAGATGTCATTTTTATGTGACATCTTAACTATGATGGCTTATAACAGATGATCAAGAAAATCATGTTCTATCAACAGAACTAAACTTGGGAATGATAATCAGATGCATTGGCAAACCTTTCAGACACCCACGTCTTCCAAGAAAATTACTCATAAAAGCAATTTTGCCTTGAGGTATTAGGCAGCGTGTTTTGGTAAAATGTGCGTATACACTCAACCAGAAAACAAAGCATTTCCTTTCTTTTTGTCTATAGACCATAAAACATACCATAAACTAAATGAACAAAAAGCCACATATTTTTTTGACAATCATAAACTAAGTATCTTTGTTTCCTGCCCATTACAGAATGCAATAACAGAATTAGTTTTACATCATGAGATGCATCTGCAAGATGCCACACAAGCAAATGCTAAAAATTATTTGGATTTGAGGGGGTAGATAAGTTTATAATGGCTTATAATTATACTTATAAGTATAATTCCATACAGTAGTTATAAGCTTGACATGCTTTTAGAAAAAGTGAAATTATTTTAGAAAATCGTCACTTTTCATATACTTTCTTGCAGTTCTAGTCATTAAAGTAACAAACAGAAGTGAAGGAAACTTTAATAGACTGCTGAATGTGGTCCTGACAGACTATACCTGGTGTTCTTTAGATTTATATTAGCCTTTTGTCAACAGTTTGATTGTAGTTGCAGCCAAGGGTCTGCCTGGGATTATTTTTCCTCCTTTGACTTAGCTTTAATGTAACGGTGTATATTTTATCTTTTTTATTGAAAAAGAAAAATCCCAAGAATAGCTTGGGTATACTTACCCACCTTGCCACCATCACCAATCTCAGTTTAAAAATTAAAAAAAAAGCTTTGTACATTAAATTATTTTGAAAATGTTGGCTATTTAATGAACAAAAATGAAACACACTGTAAATTTACAGTGGTGGAATTTTTTGGTGTGTCTGTAGTTAACCTAGAACTATCTGGACATGAATGAGCCAAGGAAAGCAATTTTATAGTAACAACAAAATCATCTAAAATTATATTATTAAAATAGACAGGAGGGGAAGGAGATTCTAGCTGTCTTATCTCTCCACCCAAGTTTGAATAAATATACCTGGTTTTTCTCAGATCATGGTAATCAGTTTCTTCTTAGTGGAACTAATAATCGAGAGACTCAATGAGTCCGCTTCCTCACACCATTTTACTATTTTATTTAAGTGGAGCAAATTCTGCAGAATTTAAAGTCTGGCCTCCTATTGAAATTTAATTCGTCCATGCCAAATTCAAATACAGAGAGCTGTATTCATTTCCCAACACTTCAAAAGTTTGACAGTGTCAGTTGGAGAGCAGATATTTTCTTAGATCTTACCTTTCTAGGTACTCTAGGTAGTTTAGGACTGTGTAGGTCCTTTAAAGCCAACAATTATTTTCTTCTGGCAGAACAGTAGCTTGCTTCTGCCCACGTCTTCTTTCCTTTTCTGGAGCTAATATCTAGCTACATGACTGGAGGAATGCAATGAGATACCACAGTAGCTGCCTGGCTTTTTCTCCCAGACCTGAGTTCTACATGGACGTGAGACTTTGGCCTTCCTGTTGTGTAGACTAAGACACCCTTTGTGTTCAGTCTTCTGAAGTATCAGTATTTAGCCTATTACGCTAGCCCATTCCACATTTCTGGAAAATGTGGTAGCCACTACATACCACTGGTACTTATGCCTGTGGTTTATGAACTAGAAAAATATGAGGATGCCATACCTGAAGTGCACCTTCAAAATGTCATTATTAGAGTCCTACTACTAAGGATTTGAACCCACTTCCATTAGGTCCTCTTTGATTTAATGCCTGATTTTCATAGGGGTTAGATAGGGAGCTACCCAAGTTCAGCACCTTGGCCTAACAGAGGCAACTGAGGACCAACTCTTAGGTTGTAAATGCCATGAGCCTTATTTGCCAGTATGCTGCTGCTGCTAAGTCGCTTCAGTCGTGTCTGACTCTGTGCAACCCCATAGATGGCAGCCCACCAGGCTCCCCCGTCCCTGGGATTCTCCAGGCAAGAACGCTGGAGTGGGTTGCCATTTCCTTCTCCAATGCATGAAAGTGAAAAGTGAAAGTAAAGTCGCAAATTGGCTGGATCATAGTAAATGCATAACATAGATTTTCTTAAATGAAAGAAGGAACAATAGGGTAAGAAAGCTGCTTCAGGTCCAACAGACAGAAATATTTAGCAAGGGCAAGCTCCTTAAACCAGAAATACCTGGTGGCTTGGATGGTAAAGAATCTGCCTGCACTGCAGGAGACCTGGGTTCAGTCCATAGATTGAGAAGATCCCCTGGAAGAGGAGGATCTTCTTCTTGGAGAAGGAAATGGCAATCCACTGCAGTATTCTTGCTTGGAAAATCCCATGGACAAAGGAGTCTGCAGGCGCCATGGCCTTGGGGTCACAAGAGTCAGACACGACTTAGCAACTAAACCACCACCACCAGCATGCACTAGCATGCTGGATGCTGGATTTGAAACTGAAACTTTTTTTGCAACCTGGAAGAGGGCATGGCAACTCACTCCAGTATTCTTGCCTGGAGAATCCCCATGGACAGAGGAGCCTGGCAGGCCTACAGTCCATGGGGTTGCAAAGAGTCGGACACGACTGAACAAATAAGCACATGAGCTCCTTATCCCAGAACTACAGAAATGCTTTGAGAAGGACAGATTAAGAAATCCCGATGTTCGAGGAAGCCCCTCCTTCTCTCTATAACCTAAACCTGTGTTTTCATATCAAATCCCACCTCTTCTATCAAGCTTTCCAACTTTCACAGTCTGTACCAGTGACCTCAAACTATTTTGGTGGTTTACCGTATACTAAAACAGCAGTGAGCATATAACCTAACGCATATTGATTTTATGATATTTTTAAAAATTCCATAGATTAAACTGTTACATAATTATAAATATAAAAATAGAAATTAAAAAAGACTGAATTAAGCAGGAAATAAAGAGTAACTTTCTTTTGAAAATCACAATAGCTTTATTAACATCTCAAAGGCAAATATGAGTAAATTTTATCATTAATGAATTTGGATATAAATCTATATTATACACAATCACCTTGTTTCTAATTTCTTTGGCTGACTTCTTGTCAGATTGGTATAGGCTTTAGTCTTGGTAACGTGACATCTGATGTGTT
Organism: Bubalus bubalis; assembly: GCF_019923935.1. Taxonomy (NCBI): domain Eukaryota; kingdom Metazoa; phylum Chordata; class Mammalia; order Artiodactyla; family Bovidae; genus Bubalus; species Bubalus bubalis. The sequence goes on from NC_059158.1 coordinate 149,525,209, forward strand.
AGATGTGTAGGGACCAGGTGAAGCTGGCAATGCCAAGGACAGTTCAGTTCAGTCGCTCAGTCATGTCCAACTGTTTGTGACCCCATGGACTGCAGCCCACCAGGCTTGCCTGTCCATCCCAGAGCTTACCCAAACTCATGTCCATAGAGCTGGTGATGCCATCCAACCATCTCATCCTCTGTCGTCCCCTTCTCCTCTCACCTTCAACCTTTCCCAGCATCAGGGTCTTTTCAGATGAGTCAGTTCTTCGCATCCAGTGGCCAAAGTATTTGAGTTTCAGCTTCAGCATCAGTCCTTGAAATGAATATTCAGGACTAATTTCCTTTAGAATGGGCTGTTTGGATCTCCTTGCTGTCCAAGGGACTCTCAAAAGTCTTCTCAAATACCACAGTTCAAAAGCATCAGTTCTTTGGCACTCAGCTTTCTTCATAGTCCATCTTATATCCTTACATGACTACTGAAAAACCATAGATTTGACTATGTGGACCTTTGTTGGTAAAGTAATGTCTCTGCTTTTTTAATATGCTGTCTAGTTTGGTCATAGCTTTTCTTCCAAGGAAGAAGTGTCTTTTTATTTCATGGCTGCAGTCAACACCTGCAGTGATTTTGGAGCCCAAGAAAATAAAGTCTGTCACTGTTTCCATTGTTTCCCCATCTATTTGCCATGAAGTGATGGGGCCAGATGCCATGATCTTACTTTTTTGAATGCTAAGTTTTAAGCCAACTTTTTCACTCTCCTCTTTCACTTTCATCAAGAGGCTCTTTAGTTCTTCTTCACTTTCTGCCATAAGGGTGGTGTCAAGAGTCGGACATGACTGAGCGACTTCCCTTTCACTTTTCACTTTCACGCATTGGAGAAGGAAATGGCAACCCACTCCAGTGTTCTTGCCTGGAGAATCCCAGGGACTGGGGAGCCTGGTGGGCTTCTGTCTATGGGGTTGTGCAGAGTCGGACACAACTGAAGCAACTTAGCAGCAGCAGCAGCAGCATCTGTGTATCTGAGGTTATTGATATTTCTCCTGGCAATCTTGATTCCAGTTTGTGCTTCTTTCAGCCTGGAATGAATGAATGAATGCCGACGAATACATTGGTATTTTTCATGATGTACTCTGCATATAAGTTAAATAAGCAGGGTGACAATATACAGTGTTGATGTACTCCTTTCCAGATTTGGAACCAGTCTGTTGTTCCATGTCCCATTCTAACTGTTGCTTCTTGACCTGCATATAGATTTCTCAGGAGGCAGGTAAGGTGGTCTGGTATTCTCATCTCTTGAAGAATTTTCCACAGTTGGTTGTGATCCACACAGTCAAATGCTTTGGCATAGTCAATTAAGCAGAAGTAGATGTTTTCCTGGAACTCTCTTACTTTTTTGATGATATAACAACGGATGTTGGCAAGTTTATCTCTGGTTCCTCTGCCTTTTCTAAAACCAGCTTGAACATCTGGAAGTTCACTGTTCATGTATTGCTAAAGCCTGGCTTGGAGAATTTTGAGCATTACTTTGCTAGTGTGTGAGATGAGTGCAATTGTGTGGTAGTTAGAACATCCTTTGGCATTGCCTTTCTTTGGGTTTGGAATGAAAGCCGATTTTTCCAGTCCTGTGGCCACTGCTGAGTTTTCCAAATTTGCTGGTATATTGAGTGCAGCACTTTCACAGCATCATCTTTTAGGATTTGATACAGCTCAACTGAAATTCCATCACCTCTACTAGCTTTGTTCGTAGTGATGCTTCCTAAGGCCCACTTGACTTTACATTCCCTAATGTCTGGCTCTAGGTGAGTGATCACACCATTGTGGTTATCTGTGTCATGAAGATCTTTTTTGTACAGTTCTTCTGTGTATTCTTGCCACCTCTTCTTAATATCTTCTGCTTCTGTTAGGTCCATACCATTTCTGTCCTTTATTGAGCCCATCTTTGCTTGAAATGTTCCCTTGGTATCTCTAATTTTCTTGAAGACTTCTCTAGTGTTTCCTGTTCTATTGTTTTCCTCTATTTCTTTGCACTGATCACTGAGGAAGACTTTATGTCTTCTTGCTATTCTTTGGAACTCTGTATTCAAATAGGTATATCTTTCGTTTTCTCCTTTGCCTTTAGTTTCTCTTCTTTTCACAGCTATTTGTAAGGCTTCCTCAGACAACCATTTTGCCCTTTTGCATTTCTTTTTCTTGGGGCTGGTCTTCATTACTGCCTCTTGTACAATGTCACGAACCTCTGTCCATAGTTCATCAGGCACTCTGTCTATCAGATCTAATCCCTGAATCTGTCACTTCCACTGTATAATTGTAAGGGATTTGAATTAGGTCATACCTGAATGGTCTATGGTTTTCCCTACTTTCTTCTTTTTAAGCCTGAATTTGGCAGTAATGAGCCAAATTCATGCCATGATCTAAGCATGGCAGCCACTGCCAGCTCCCAGTCTTTTTTTGCTGAGTGTGTGGAGCTTCTCCATCTTTGGCTGCAAAGAATATAATCCATCTGGTTTCAGTATTGACCATCTTGTGATGTCCGTGTGTAGAGTCTTCTACACATAAGTCTTCTCTTGTGTTGTTGGAAGAGGGTGTTTGCTATGACCAGTGTGTTCTCTTGGCAAAATTCTTTTAGCCATTGACCTGCTTCGTTTTGTACTCCAAGGGCAAATTTGCCTGTTGCCATGTATCTCTTGACTTTGTACTTTTGCATTCTAGTCCCCTAAAATGAAAAGGACGTCTTTTTTGGGTGTCAGTTCTAGAAGGTCTTGTAGGTCTTCATTGAACTGTTCAACTTCAGCTTCTTCAGCATTACTGGTTGGGTCATAGACTTGGCTTACTGTGATACTGAATATTTTGCCTTGGAAACAAACAGAGATCATTCTGTCATTTTTGAGGTTGCATCCAAGTACTGCATTTCAGACTCTTTTGTTGACTATGATGGTTACTCCATTTCTTCTAAGGGATTCTTGCCCACAATAGTAGATATAATGGTCCTCTGAGTTAAATTCACCCATTCTAGTCATAGAATATGGTGAAATAGAAGGACATGCACTCATCTTCTCCTGCAAGAACTTAAAAATTACAACTCACTGCTGAACAACAATTGACAGGAGACTGTTGGATCCCACCAAAAAAAGATAACCCACATCCAAGGGCAAAGGAGAAGCCCTAGCAAGACAGTAGGAGGAGCAAAATCGCATTTAGAATCAAACTCCATACCCACTAGAGATGCTCGGAGGGCTCAAAGAAACCTTGTGCACACCGGGACCCAGAGAACCCATAGAGCCTGAGCCAGAATTGTGTTTGAGTGTCTCCTGTGGAAGTACAGGTCATCAGTGGACTGCTGCAAGGTCAGGGGCTCTGGGTGCAGTAGACTTGGGTATGGCATAAGCCCTCTTGGGGGAGGTAGCCATTAACCCCACTATAGAGCCACCAAAACTTACACAGGACTGGGGAAACAGACTTCTTGGAGGGCACAAACAAAAGCTTGTGCACACCAGGACCCAGGAGAAAGAAGCAGTGACCCCCAAAGACACTGACCCAGACTTGCCTGTGAGTGTCCAGGAGTCTCCGGCGGAGGCGTGGGTCAGCAGAGGCGTGGGTTTGGCGGTGGCCGGCTGCAGGGTTGGGGGCACTGAGTGCAGCAGTGCCTGCATGATACCTTTTGAAGGAGGTCTCCATTATTTTCATTTCCTCCACCATAGTTTGGCCTCAGGTCAAACAACAGGGAAGGAACACAGCCCCACCCATCAACAGAAAATTGGATTAAAGAGTTACTGAGCTTGTCCCTGGAGAAGGCAATGGCACCCCACTCCAGTACTCTTGCCTGGAAAATCCCATGGACAGAGGAGCCTGGTGGGCTGCAGTCCTGGGGTTGCACAGAGTCAGACACAACTGAAGTGACTTAGCAGCAGCAGCAGCAGCAGAGCATGTCCTTGCCCAAAAGTACAAGACCCAGTTTCCCCCACAGTCAGTCTCTGCTATCAGGAAGCTTCCATAAGCCTTTTTATCCTTCTCCATCAGAGGGCAGACAGAAAACCACAATCATATAAAACTAACCAATCTGATCTTATGGACCACAGCCTTGTCTAACTCAGAGAAACTATGAGCCATGCCATGTAGGGCCACCCAAGATGGGCAGGTCCTGGTAGAGAGTTCTGACAAAATGTGGTTCACTGGAGAAGGGAGTGGCAAGCCACTTCAGTATTCTTGCCACAAAAAACCCCATGAACAGTATGAAAAGGCGAAAAGATAGGACATTGAAAGATGAACTCCCCGGGTTGGTAGGTGCCCAGTATGCTACTGGATATCAGTGGAGAAATAACTCTGGAAAGAATGAAAAGATGGAGCCAAAGGAAAAACAACACTCAATTTTGGATGTGACTGGTGATAGAAGTAAAAACTCTTCCCTGGTGGCTCAGATGAAAGGCCAATGCTGTGAAGAGCAATATTGCATTGGAAGCTGAAATGTTGGGTCCATGAATCAAGGCAAATTGGAAGTGGTCAAACAGGAGATGGCAAGAGTGACCATTGACATTTTAGGAATCAGAAAACTAAAATGGACTGGAATGTGTGAATTTAACTCAGATGACCATTATATCTACTACTGTGGGGAAGAAATGCCAACTTAAATATTTATAACAATTCATTTGTTCCTCTTAGTAAAAAATGTAAATGGAGTTTCTAACATTTACTTCCTATACTGCAATAGAGCCTATGTATTTTTACTATTATCACTTAGTAGTTGAATATCTAAAACTTTTTATTATTTGCCTTTGCTCAAGTATATTTATATACTTACCCATCAGAATGTCTGTAAAGGACATGAAGGTCTTATCTTACACTTCAGTATCCTGTGTATCATCTGAAAACACCTGTAAATAATGTTCAAAAATTATTTGATTAAGGACTGTAGCTAATTGGAAAACCCTATTTCTTGATAATTTTTGATTCATTACAATAATCTAAAGAATCAGAATCTAATAGGAATTACCTTAATTACCTTAAAATGGGCAGTATGGTAGACGGTATGAAAAAAATATTTGAACTGTCTTGCAATCCATGTACTCCTATACTGGAGTGGGTTGCCGAGATCTCCTGGAGAAGGAAATGGCAATCCACACCAGTATTCTTGCCTGGAAAATTCAATGGACAGAGGATCCTGGCAGGCTATAGTCCATAGGGTCGTAAGAGTTGGACATGACTTAGCGACTAAACTACCACATACGGTAGGTAGTCAGATGTAATTATTAGAATTTCCAAGTTCTCTTATGAAAGAGTTTTCTTTTTTTTCAAAGCTATTAGCAAGTTCGAATTTTACCTTTTATTTCCCCTGGCTGAGTATGTAAGTAAGTCCTTTGGACTGGTAAACCAAGAGATATAATCCAAATTCATATAATTTGAATCTGAACAACTGAGTTATTACTTACTCTCCGAAACTGCTGTTTATACCCTTTGATACTGAGGAGTCATTAAAATGAAGTTGGGCCATGTTAGGGAGGAAAGAAGTTTTTTTATAAAAGATTCATCATTTATTCCTCACCTCCTGACTCTGCCTGCCTGGTTGCGGTCGGGGAGAGGGTCAAGGCAGGGAGTGAATATAACCCTCAGGACCTACTTCATCCAGGCTCTTGTTCTCTCTGACTTCATGCTCTTCTTTAGTCACTAAGTTGTGTCTGACTCTGCAACCTCATGAACTGCAGCATGCCAGGCCCCTCTATCTTCCACTATCTCCTGGAGTTTGCTTAAATTCACATATGTTGAATCAGTGATGCTATCTAATCATCTCATCTTCTGCTGCCCTCTTCTTCTTTGGACTTCAGTCTTTCCCAGTATTAGTGTCATTTCCAGTGAGTCAGCTCTTTGCCATCAGGTGACCAAAGTATTGGAGCTTCAGCTTCAGCCTCAGTTCTTCCAATGAATATTCAGGGTGGATTTCCTTTAGGATTGATGGTTTGATCTCCTTGCCATCCTAGGGACTCTCAAGAGTCTTCTCCAGTACCACAATTCAAGAGCATTAATTCTTCGGTGCTCAGCCTTCATTATGGTCCAATTCTCACATTCATACATGACTACTGGAAAAATCATAGCTTTGATTAGATGGACCTTTGTTGGCAAAGTGATGGCTTTGCTTTTTAACATGCTGCCTGGCTTCTTTTGGGTTCAGCAGAAGGGAAGCAAGAATGGTTGATCAGTGGGTGGGAGAAGAAAAAGGTCAGGTGTTTATCCACTCTCCTCCTCTTCCCTCTGCTGCTGAGAATGCCTGTGTCTCCCTGGTGGATAGGGCAGGCCCCTATTCCTGGCTGTAGCTTTTATGGAGTCTGGTTATACTGTTCTTTCTCTTTGCTCCTATGTCCCAGGGATGAAAATAGCTTTGTACTTTTCTAGTTCCTAGTTGGCAACATCCCTTGTTTGTTTTGTTAACTTTATCCACACCTCTAAAGAATCCCCTCCTCAAAATCCCACTTTTCTGATTGGACCATGACAGATACCCATGCTAAACAAGGTTGGAGTGTTTAATACAGATCTGAAGAAAATTTGCTGCCGAGTGTATGCAGGCACAGCTGCAGGAGGCTAAGAATAGCTCTGTTTGCAGCATCTTTTTTTTTTCTCTTCAGAGTCTTTTGCAATTCTAAATTACTTTGGAGGGGTTCAGTAAGGACTTTATCTTTCACTGCCAGTGTTTCTCTTGTAATCTGATTCTCTCTCTACTCGTTCAGAAGAGCCTGATATTGGAAGTTACCCTTGTTACTTGACCACAATAGTATTTTAGAATTGATGAACTTTAAAGAAGCATGCCCCAGCCTTGCATTTATCGTTTCAACTTTCTCTCTCTAATTTTGTATAGAAAATCTGTATTGATTGTAAGTGAAATTTTAGGCAACACCAAGTTGATGTAGTAATAATTAAGGACCCAGAAGAACATCTTGAAATCAAACAAGGTCTTTTTTCAAGTCTTGCTTTCAGAGTAAACCTGATCATGTCTTTGAGGTTAAGAGTAAGGTTAAGATCATGTCTGTGAGGTCAGAGTCTAGGTAGTTTTCCCCTCTAGAGATAGACCTGTGATCTCTAGAAGCTGACAGAGATGGGGGAGGGTTGACCTATATGCAAATAAGAAAGACCTATTTCTAGGAGCTATTTAGTTTCCCCAGCTTCTTCAAGGAGATAAAACCCGCTTTCATCTAGTCTCCTGGCAGGTCCTTCTCCTAGAAAGGCTTTCCATCCAAAACTCTCCTCTCTCTTTTTGAGCATAGATGAGTTTCTTTAATCTAAAGATCTCCTTATACATTTTGTATTTTCTCACACACCTAAGGGGGGAAAAAAAAACCCTGTGGTATTTTAGTACCCTTTTATGATATTCTGGGGTGTGTCCCTAGGCATCCTATATTCTTCCTGCCTTTGATAATAACATTTCTTTTGACAAAGTATACCTTCAGAATGAAACTGTCAGTTGCAATAGAATAAAAACATAGAAAGATTGATCCAAATTTTTACATTTTTTGATAGCAGTATGTTTGGTCCTGCAATACACAGTCCCATCTGTCATAATGCTCCTCCATCCCTCCAGTTCCTAGGCTGTAGACACCCGTTAGTACCAGCCAACAGTTCTCAATGTAAGTTGAAACATGGAGGGAGGCAGAAAGGTATGCTTTTACTATCTTACCTAAACTCCTTTGCTGAAGTCTTACAGCATTATTTTGTTTGATAATCGAAGGGGATGCATGTAGTTGGTCACTATCCTCTCTACAAACATTGTTGATCTTTCATGTATATAAATAACAGTTACATCTCTCCATTTTCATATTTACTATAAAATAAATTGAGAATATCTAACCATAACCTTGATTTTTTCCTTCATGATTCTTATATTCCAGTCCTGTAGTTATTTTCTTTATCCATGTTTTCTCCTGCTCATCTATATTTTGAAGATAGACTAGCCCAAAAATGAATTCTGAGCTTATATAAAAACACATATTAGACAGAGTGAAAATGTGCCTTATGGTCTTTGTGTTTTGTACTCTGTTATTACATCTCAAAATGACAGTATAATTGTAGAGATGTTATTTTTTCTTTTGTAAACTATCCGAACCCCCGGATATTCTCTGCTTTAATGATGCATAATCAGCCATTATCTATCTTGTATTTATGCTTTTGTTTAAGAAATTAATGACAAACTGGCAATGATAGTTCTAATTTGGCACTTTTCTTGGCACATTCAGCCCTAAATTAGATTTCATATGTCAAAAAGATATTATTTCCCCTTAAGAAATAAAATATGAGTCTGAACATTCAATATAAAAATATTATAAAGTTGAAATGTATAGCTTTAATAAACAACAATGTAACATAACAATTTAAGATGGCTGAAGGTTAGGATTATATATAAATACCCATAACTGTTACTGATTATATTTGTTTTCCAAAAGAGTAAAACCTAAGTCATCCCAAACACATTTGTGCCCATCTTACACTGACAGTCTTGCAGAGAAGGATTCCATACATTCTCTTAGTAACCAAATTTCTTATTTAGAATTATTTTTATAGAATAAGTTATTTTTCCAACCATGGGCTCCCTGGTTCTGCATTTATTCAGATGCAGTGTTATGTCAGGAAAAACAGTGTTTCTCATATGAGTAACTGTTTTATTATGGGCATTAGTAGCATACACAGATGGCACTAGATAGAGTCACCCTTCCACTGGAAATTTTTTTAAAAATAGCAAATTTTAATGCTCTTAGTTCAGTCAGTAGTGAGTAAAAAATCTCAATCCTAAAATCAGAGAAAAAGAATTTTATATTGTTCATGATCTGAGGCAGGAGTTTATTCATCTAAACTAATGTGTTAGAAAATCATCAGTATGTTCACTGAGCGCTAAATATCTTATACATTTAATAACATTAAATTATAATATTTTATATTATAATAAAACAGTAATATGTAGTAGTATGTAATGGCTTCCCTGGTGGCTCAGTGGTAAAGAATCCACCTGGCAATGGCAGGAGACATGGGTTCAATCTCTGAGTCGGAAAGATCCCCTGGAGAAGGGAATGGTAACCCACTCCAGTGTTCTTTCTGGACAATCCTATGAACAGAGGAGCCTGGCAGGCTACAATCCATAGGATTGCAAAGAATCGAACATGACAGAGCATGCAGCAATAACATGTAATATGTAAATATGTGATAAGAGCTAATCTTTACATACTGTATAATAAGGTTTAAGCATGTGCCTTGCGCTCTTTCCAGTGTGTATAATCATTTGCTGTTGCTGCTGCTGCTAAGTCGCTTCAGTCGTGTCCGACTCTGTGCAACCCCATAGACGGCAGCCCACCAGGCTCCACTGTCCCTGGGATTCTCCAGGCAAGAACACTGGAGTGGGGTGCCATTTCCTTCTCCAGTGCATGAAAGTGAAAAGTGAAAAGTGAAAGTGAAGGCGCTCAGTCGTGTCTGACTCTTTGCAACCCCATGGACTGCAGCCTACCAGGCTCCCCCATCCATGGGATTTTCCAGGCAAGAGTACTGGAGTGGGTGCCATTGCCTTCTCCAGTATAATCACTTACTCCTTACAATAACCTCATTAAGTAGATACTGTTGTTAACCTTATCATACAAATGAGGAAACTAAGGTGAAGGAGATGTTAAGTACTTTGTCCAGAATCACACAGGTAGTTAGTAGTAAGGTGAAAATTTTATTCCATAATCCTAACTACAGGAATCCGCTTTCTTCTCTAAAATCAAATCATGTCTGTTCTCTTTCTTGTGAAGTGATTTCAGATGTCCATTTGCTTGAAATATTTAAATTAGGTTACTTAGTAACCTAGTATCTAGTCGTTATTGACTATCACATTTTAAAGGTATGTTAAAATATAATGGATTAGCAAGTTAACTTATCTTTGAAATTGCTCAGCTCTGTTTGTAGTTGTATGAATGCAGGTCTGTATTCACGATAGCCAAAGCAAAGTGCAAATTTTGTTTACTCTTGTTCCATTTCTTGTAATGATCCTCAAATGCTTGAAATAGAGACGCATCTTTAGGAAGATTTTCTGAACAGAATGTAAAAATTATCAGTGTTAAATACTTCTGTAATATGTAAAGCATTAATAAAAATTGCTGCTTCAGATTTCTTTTTAATATCTTTAGAGCTGAATGACCCTGTCATATAAATATTTTAAAGAAAACTTGCAGTAGTGTTTCAAAAATCAGCTTAGAAATCCTAGGCTTGGGGAATGGTCATGATGATTCATGGAGAATAACTGGATTCTCATTCTTGCCTGTTAATCATTCACCTAGCTCTGAACTTGACTGACACCATCCTTGTGAGTACTACCCTCTTCTGCTGCTGCCGCTGCTATTATTAGTCCTACAGCTTCCGCCACTACTGCAGCGCTGTTACGAACAGTTAGTTCCTTAGGTGTCCTAAGTACCAGGCATACTACTCAGCACTATCCACATTTCACTTCATTCTCACAGTCATTTTGTTAGGTTAGTTTACCCCAGTTTTATTGTCAAACCTGAGCATCTTTAATCTAAAGCAGCAATAAAATGAAGTGACTGTCACCTAATCTCCTGAACGTTTTGTCCCTCTCCTGCCGCTGAGTCATCCTTAAAGGGAGTACTTAAATGGCCTCTTTCATGTTGTGAGGCACATTTGAGGGGCTAAATGGAGAATCTTCCCACTTTGACAGAGGGAGTTGAAATGGTTTATAACATTTTCCAGTGCAGTTTAGGAATTATATCCTCAGGCTGGGAGAATTGGTTCCCTGCTCACTGAATTAAAGAATGACATGCCTGGGAAGGACTTTATTTTACTAAAGGAAGTTAATCTTTGGAATGGAAAAATGGTCACATTGCAGAACTTTTAGAAGAATAAAATTATTGTTCCTTTTCCCATTCCATCATATACATACATGCATATACATCCACACGTGGATCAAAGAAAGCAGATGGGTCATTTTAATAAGAACCCTACCCCACCAGTAGGTGACCATCTTAATCAGAGTGTTTATTTAGCGCTCTGTTGTGTAGAAGTGTACTCTACATGCATTATTTCATTTAATCATTCAGTCTATTTTAAAGTGGTAGTTATTATTTTCTTGATTTCACAGATGAGGACACTAAGTCTTAAAGAGAATGAATCTTGAAGACCATGAATGATTTGTTTATGGCAGCTGCCCAGAATAGCATTTATGTGGGTATTGCCATATCTGTTCTATATTCACTGAGTCTTGTAAAATTTTAAATTACCCATTTTGGAAAGATACCTGGTAGCCAAATTATCTCAACTAGAGAGCAGTGAGCCAGTTTGCAGGAAATTACTGTGTATGTGCACAAGAGAATCCTATGTCATCACTCAGTTTTGGAAACAAGAATGTCATAATGTAACAAACTATTGTGGCCTCCAGTAATTCTTTCAGTTTATTTATTTATTTTTTGAATGTGTGGGCTGCTGCTGCTGGTAAGTCGCTTCAGTTGTGTCCGACTCTGTGCGACCCCATAGAGGGCAGCCCACCAGGCTCCTCTGTCCCTGGGATTCTCCAAACAAGACTACTGGAGTGGGTTGCCATATCCTTCTCCAGTGCATGCATGCATGCAAAGTCGCTTCAGTCGTGTCCAGCTCTGTGTGACCCTATGGACAGCAGCCCACCAGGCTCCTCCATCCACAGGATTCTCTAGGCAAGAATACATTTCCTTCTCCAATATGTGGGCTACTTAGAATATAATGGAAATAGTGCTGAATTCATGGCCAAAACAGGAAGGTTTCAACTCCAGTTTTCCTAACTTATGAGTTCTGTGACCCAAACATTTAACTTCTCTCCAAGCATCAATTTCTTATCCATTAAAAAGAATGAGACTATCTACTTTGTAAACTTCATAGGATCATTGAGAAGACCAAATCAGTACAGCATATTAAGGTTCTTTGAAAACCGCAGGATACCTGAGAAGTGTTCTGGGCATGAGGGATGGGGACAGGGGAAGGGTTAGGCCAGGATATGTCCTAAACATATAGAGACTGAGTTTCCTTGCCATCTTTGCCTTTCCTTCTTGAGTTAGGATGGTCCAAAGTGAGTTCAGAACTACGTGCCACAATATTGCAACATGCCACTATCCAACCACGTGCCACTATCCATTGCAACCATTTAAATGAGTTGCACCTGCAAAAGAAGTCATCTTCATGGCATGTTTGTCCTTGATTTTGCTGTGACTGGCAAATCTGCCTTTTTGTTAAATTAATAAAGGTCGCACTGTGTAACCACTGTTGGTTATTAATGTATCCTAAGCATCAGGATAATAATGCAAGCAAACAGGTAAAATTTTTCTCTCTGATAGAAGTCCTTGTTGTTAAGATGCCAAGAATCCCATTTAATAAAGTAGAATAAGTATAAAGGGCTTGGCTTGACTCCCAGAACAGGAGGTTCCCCAGTGAGAATCCAGTTGTTAGCACTCTTCATCTCACTGTTTGGAGTCACGAAAGAATATACATTATCCAGAGAAAACAACACAGAGGATCTGGAGGGAAATTATCTCCCCCACACAATTCAAAGACTGTAGAGTTATACCTCTATTAGATGATAGGATGTATTCAAACTATACCCTTTGTTGATTCAAACTTTAAAAAAAAAAAAAAGGTAGAAATAAGAAGCAAAGGAAACAGGGAGACAGAGATGAATACCAACCAAAATGGGCTTCCCCATTTGTGACTCAGCGGTCAAGAATCCAGCTGTCAATGCAGGAGACCAGGGTTCGATCCCTGGGTCAGGAAGATCCCCTGGAGAGGGTCATGACAACCCATTCCAGTATTCTTGCCTGGGAAATCCCATGGACAGAGGAATCTGGTGGGCTGTAGTTTCTAGGGTCACAAAGGATAGAACACAACTTAGCAACTGAACAAGTGTGGTATTTCATTGTTGTGTGTGCATGTGTGTGTGTGTACATGTGTATGTGCACATCCGCACATGGATGTGCATAGTTTCCTCAGTAAGTTCTGAAACCATTTCTTTCTACATGGAATAGATGAGAGAAATCAGCCACCATAATGTATGAATATTACTAATATATGACTAATTTTGTCCTCAGTGACAATTAGTAAGTATCAGGTTATACCTACTGATGGAAAAGCAACATGGGTAATTTGACAAATTAAAAGCGTTGGGGTGTGATGCTGTTTCATAATGGAGATGTTGGTTTGCTCCAGAAAATCATTGCAGTGCCATAAATTGAGTGACTCAGGTGCCTTTGATTTCAAGAAGAAAAAAATTTGTTAGTAACTGTGATCTGGGTAAACTGGGAAGGAATGATTTTCTTTTCTGTTTGCTCTCTTTTTTCACCTTCTAAATAATTGAAAAGAGATTTCTTTGGTTGTGGGAAGTAGAATCATTTAAGTGGGTCATTATAAAGTGAAAAATTTAAAGATATAAACTAGTTTTGCTAGAAAATAAGAAGCAAAAAACATAATATTCCAGAAAACCTAATAATTAAAGAGGTGTGTTAATTACTATTACGAGAAAATCATTCATAATAATTCAAGGTAAAAGTATAGCTGTTGTTCAGAAGTCTGCTTCCAAAATTAACCTCAAGTGGCTACTTAAATTTCAATTAATTAAATTTAAAGGAAATTTAAAATTTAGTTCCTCAGTTGCATTTTTTCAGGACTCCATATGGCTAGTGGCTACTGTATTACCTCAGAAAGTTCCTCATTTTAGTAAACGTAAGTATGTTTTTAAGATAATACTTACATTTTCTGTAGCACTTTTTCTCTCAACTTCGTTTTAAAATCTTCAGTTGAAGATCATCTTACCATGGTGACTTTCAGGAGTCCAGCCTCTTTAAATGAGGAGGAATGTGTATGTAATTATCTGTTTACTTGCCTGCTCACCCATCAACCCCAGGACAATGACACATGTATGTGAGTGCAGACACAGCCACACACACACACACACACACACACATGCTCATGAGCAACTTGAAGACAAGGCTGTGTCTTTTTTTTTTAATTTTATTTTATTTTTAAACTTTACAATATTGTATTGGTTTTGCCAAATATCAAAATGAATCCGCCACAGGTATACATGTGTTCCCCATCCTGAACCCTCCTCCCTCCCTATACCATCCCTCTGGGTCGTCCCAGTGCACCAGCCCCAAGCATCCAGTATCGTGCATCGAACCTGGACTGGTGACTCGTTTCATATATGATATTATACGTATTTCAATGCCATTCTCCCAAATCATTCCACCCTCTCCCTCTCCCACAGAGTCCAAAAAACTGTTCTATACATCAGTGTCTCTTTTGCTGTCTTGTATACAGGGTTATTGTTACCATCTTTCTAAATTCCATATATATGCGTTAGTATACTGTATTGGTGTTTTTCTTTCTGGCTTACTTCACTCTGTATAATAGGCTCCAGTTTCATCCACCTCATTAGAACTGATTCAAATGTATTCTTTTTAATGGCTGAGTAATACTCCATTGTGTATATGTACCACAAGGGCTGTGTCTTTTATCAATATTTTACTGATATTGTCAGTATCAATATAGATACTGATATTCTCAGTATCTATCTCATACTGATTATCTGGTAAATGATGGAAAAAAAGGGAGATAGAAGAGACGGAAGAAAGGATGAAGAAAACTTTTTATACTGAGTCATTATACAGTCTTTCTATAAGTTGATTCTCATCAACTCAAACTTATTCTTCACTTAGTAATATGGCCCTTTAAAATTTGTTCTGATAAGTCATGGTATGTCTAATTTGTTTTATTTTATAGAAACTAATAAAACCCAGTTTCCTACTATTTCTTAACTTTTATTGTGTCACAAAAAGTGTATATTTAGCAATGCATCCTCTTAATGTTTATGATCCAGTTCCAAGTAAGGTCTGCCTTTCCCAGCCAGGAGATACTGGAAAACACTTTTCTTTTTCTGATTTCTCTCTGAGGAGAAAATAACTATTAATTTACTCTTTCTTTTTGGATTTTTAAAAAGTAAAAGCAAGACATGCTAGTTAATTAGTAAACATCATTATAACATACATAATATAGATCAATGAGGTATAATAATGACACATTTAAAGTAAAACAATCATAAAAATGTATGCACCAAAAGACCAATGCTCATATTTCAGATATCAGGAAACTGGAATCCAGAAAGACAAACTCAGTTGCACAGGATCAGAGAGAAAACCGGGGTTATATCAAACTTTGTTTAGTCGCTAAGTCGTGTCCAACTCTTTGGCAACTCCATGGACTAGAGCTCGCCAGGCTTCTCTGTCCTTGGGATTTCCCAGGCAAGAATACTGGAGTGGGTTGCCATTTCGTTTTCCAAGGGATCTTCCTGTTTCCAGGGGATCTTCCTGACTCAGAGGTCAAACCTGTGTTTCCTGTGTGGCAGGCAGACTCTTTACTACTGAGCCACCTGGGAAGCCCATAAATCAAAGACTATAGGAAAGACCAGATGTAGATTTAGTCTCCAGTTATCCCTTGGGTCACCTACTGCAACACCCATTTTTTAAACTGTTACTGAAAAATATAATTGAAATAATCCATGATAGTTTTCTAGTTCCTTTTCTTTCCTTATCTCTGTAGATTCCTCTTTATTGAAGCTTTGAAAAATTGTAAAATACTATTTGCCTAAGTCAAATAAGAAAATGCAGATTTAGTGAAATAAATAAAATTGTTAATGTAGGGATCACTTATTTCTGAACTATCTCCTGGTCCCCAGAGTTAGGGTTCTTTACAAAGTTTCGGGCAGAAAAACATCTCCCTCATTCTGGAACACCCAATTCTCAGCATGATGAATGTTCCAGGTGCTCAAATCACAGTGTTGGGGAATGTTTAATGAGTCACTAGGGCAGATGGACTATACTATTTTTTATTGTGAACACATCTGTCTACAATAGCATGTCTGGAATTTGAGAGTATACTCCTTGCCATTTTAAATTTCGTGAATGAGTGAAATGGCCTACTAAGATTAATCATTGCATTTCAGTACCAGTATAGGACTAGCATTTTTCTTGTTAATGTGCCTTTAATTTCTGATTTCTGAGGATTAATGACATAGGTACTTCAAATGAAAATAGTATAGATTTCATTAAATATTCATAACCATTTATTCCCCACTCTTGAATTAATGTGGTAAAAGTCCCTCCGTGTGATTACTTACAGTAATTTCCATGAAATAACTTAGGTTTATTTAAATTATGCTGTTTAAGGAAGAAAATGATTATGGACAGAATCTTTTTTGTAATATTATCAGGCAATGTTTGTTGTTTGGGGAGAGTTTGAGAAAGCTTGAAGGAAACTTTATTTCTGTTTTCCTAAAAGAATGAACTGGTAAAGAGAGGTATAACTCTGCAGACATTAAATTTTACACTGTTGGTTAATTTCAGTAGTGATTAATTTGTTCTAATTCAACATTCAATTGACTAGCCTACATTTAGTTACTTATCCTGTGTTTATCACTCATATTTTAATGATAAAAATGCCCAGATTAAAAAAACCCAGCTTATAATAAAGGTTAAAAAATGTGGATTTTTAAAAACAGCCTTGCTAATTACATAAAGTTGTTATGCACAACTAATAAAATTTTAAAAATACAAAGATATAAAATAAAATTGCCTGTTTTATTCCCCTAACAACTGAAATAATTTTGTAATTTTTTTAAAAAAGTATTCTATTTTAAATTAATGTGTATGGCTGTGCCTATGTGTGTTTGTATACTAAAACACACAGATCATTATAATTGCGTGTGTGAATAATTGTATACTATTCTATATGCCACCCTGTTCATCTCATGTCATAAATTGCTACATGCGTTTTATCATGAGTGGGCTCTAACCATTTTTTTGCTGTTGGGCACTTTAGTTGTTTCTAAAGGTCATGGTTTAATATTATCATAGAGCTGGAAAGGGGGCTTAGAGAAGATTTAATTCAGTCCCTTTCCTTGTATGTTCTTTCCTGGTAGCTCAGATGGTATAGAATCTGCCTGTAAGGCAGGAAAACCTGGGTTTGATCCCTGGGTTGGGAAGGTTCCCTGGAGAAGAGAATGGCTACCCACTCCAGTATTCTTGCCTGGAAAATCCCGTGGACAGAGCCGCCTGGTGAGTTACAGTTCATGGGGTCCCAGAATCAGAGACAACTGAGCAGCTAACACTTTCTTGTATAATATGATTTTATAGTTAGGACTAAGGTCTAGAAAGGTTGACTTAGACATTTATTTCTTTAGAAAATAAATGTGAGTTATGTAATTCCAGAAATACTTTTTACTTTAAAAAAATAGAAGTGAAAGAAAAATAAACTTAATCTTCAAGCCACATTCAAAATAGAATAAAAAATGTGGATGAGTAATCTATCATTGGGGTGACTAATATATCATTCGCTATAAATATTTTCTTCCCATTTTAAAGGCAAAATGCATTCATATAACAATTGTTATAGTCTCTACCACAATAAGAGAGGGGCACACAAAATATGGCATTTTATAAAAATTTAAAAATGAATTTCCAGTCTCTTTTCTTCAAGATATGTTAATTGCATGGCTATAAAGTGAGCATATGTTGAAAAGTAAACTTGGATTTTAAAATTCTTTCCATTCTAATACATTATTGCAAAGAACAATAATACTTTTCCCACTCTAGGATGTAAATACTTGGCATTTAAGTTATATTTCATTTCCTTATATAGTATTGCCAGCACTATAATTTATGGCTTCCACATCAGTCTAAATGATAGTTTAGTTGGTAAATGCCCTTAGGTTTAAGACACATGTCAGTTCTTGAGAGTTTTACTTTTTCCGTTCTAATGGTGTCCAGAGGTGGAATTTAGGGGGAAAAAAAAGTGTATTAATAGGCTATGATTTATTTTCCAAGAGTAGTGTGATGAAGACACCAAGTCTATTCAGTGATAAAGTCCTGTGTTTTCTCATGTCTGTCCCAGTTGAGACAACTGGACAAGGAGTCTAAAGAATCAGAAACTTTGAACAAGCCGACTTATACAGAAGTCCCATAACACTTCTGAAGAAATAGTTTTTAGTCCAGAGAATACTATTAGAGTTTTGTCTGAAGTGTTCATAGAGTAAAATTTGAGAATAAAATCAGATTCTATCAGCTAGTGGTGCCTGTCTTTGTGAACAATGAAATGGAATCTCTACCGTACTCTTTCTCTCATCTGTCTCTATCTCATCTCTCTCCTGGGTTCTTTACTAACATTTCTAGCCTCCAGTTTATGTTTCCCTTGAATGTTCCACTGGTACTTCAGACTCAGAACTTATCACTTCCTCCCAACCCTCTCTGTTTTGTCGTGTTTGTTTTTGCACATAATGGGGTTGGTTCAGTACTTGATCCTTGGTGCTGAATAATCCATTCAATAGAATTGCTTATAGATTTGTGTCTTATATCTCCAAGCAAGGTCATTGAGTGTTTAAGAAAACTGATAAAGGGTTTTGTTTGTAGTACAGTGTTTTTTAAGCACACAGAGCCTTAGTTTCAATTGATTGGGAGTTTATCCCTTCAGCTCTCAACCTCACAGGTTTTATGGTTTTTGTGTCTTTGCACAAACTATTCCCACAGATAATGATATGGTATCCTTGCCAAAGGGTTTTATGGATTGCATCCAGTTATCCCAAGTAGATGTCTTTGATCTGAGTACATATTACCCTTACTTAGTAGCTGAGGATACAGGAGACAGAGGCACAGGGCAGTCAAGCAATGTGGATGGGACTCGGAGCCAGTCTGACTCTGGTGCCCGGGGCTGCCATGTGGGAACATTTCTCTGTTGCCCTGAACTTCCAGGATATGTTGCTTCTGAAGATTCTGGGATAACATCCAAGATGATACTATCAGGACCATGCTGTGAGCCCCAGACTGAACCAGATCATGGAATTTGATTAATAAGAATCAGAGTTTTAGCAGAGATCTTGCATATCATCTTGTTCAATTACTTATGCATGAATTCTTCTATGATCTGAGCTCATTCAGTCTTGTCTTGAATTCCTCCCGTGTTAGGGAACTTTCTATCTCTTAAGTTAGCTCTCCACATTTTCCTCATTGCTAGAAAGAGCTTGTGAGAATCAGGCCCCAGCTCATGTTCTTATAGTTTTCACTCATTTGTGCAAGCTCTTCTCTTAAACTATCCACAATATGTCTCACAGTCTTCCATAGGATGGCTGTACCACGATGATAGCATAGACACCATGCCCCTTCTCTGAGTCCTCTCCCTTAGGATACATATCCTTAATTCTCTCAAATGGTTCTAACATGGCACAAAATTTTATATTTTATTTTTAAAATTTATTTTTTGCTGGAGTATAGTTGCTTTACAATGCTGTGTTAGTTTCTGCTGTACAATGAAGTGAATCAACTATATGTATACATATAGCCTCTCCCTTGTGGACCTCTCTGCCCGCCCTCCATCCCACCCCTCTAGGTTATCACAGAGCACTGAGCTCAACTCCCTGTGCTTCATAGCAGCTTCGCATTAGCTATTTTACCAGTAAGTGTACGCGCAGTGTACTTTTTCCAGTGGTGACTAACAGGCCAGCTTCATTTCTTCTCTGTCTTCTTAGGAAGAGAAGAAGCAGTGATATGCTACTTCCTCCCTTCACACTCAGTCAGCCAGTTTGTCTGTCCATCTCTTTCTTTTTCTGTCTCCTCTCCTCTTGCCTAAGCCAGTGTAGCTCATGCTCGCAGACTAGTATTGTGAAAAGTAATTTGGGTTTCAGCTGCATACAGGAAGATTTGAATTCCAGCTTACTAGCTAACTCAGTGCACTTCTGTTTCTTCACCTGCACAATGGAAAGTTGAATTCTTTTCACAAATGGTGACAATTAAATGAAATAGTGAATGTAAGAGTTCTTGACTCAATAATAAGTGCTCAAAAACAATGAATTTCCCTTCTACTGTGGGTCTACATTCTCAAGAGCCCACCTACCAGTTTTATGATGGCTTGCTGCATCAAACACATATGTTTGCTTTCAGAACTTATTCCATATTTTTTTAATATAGCGAATCTTCAGTGTTCAAAATTAGTGTGGCATGTTTGAATTTAAACACTTGTAATTGAAAGAAGTGAAAATCCAAACAATGCTTTGGGTGAGGCAAATGCTGTGCACGAAGAGATGATCATTGGAAACAACTCGTCATGTAGATGAGCAATGCCCCTTGGCACTGTTTTAAAAGCAAAAGAAATAGATTTTACATATGGCAAAGTGCTTATGTATATTTATCCAGCCAGGCATATTATTAATGTGTCTTTAGCTGTTTGAGCTTGTGCTGTACTGTAATTACACATACTTTTTTCCTTCACTCAGACTTCTGCCCTATTCAGAAAAAAAAAATCATTAAAAATTTTTTTCTAAAATAATTCCCTTTCCCCTTCCTGTGTTTTAAAAACAGCTGATGCCACTGAACCACAGTGGGCAATAGTAAAACCTAATCACAAAGGGGTCCCAACTTTCTTACCAGTACCTTCCCATCCTCACCCCTATCAACGCCCTTGACTGTCTGTCTGCATCTTGGTTCCACTCACAATAAGCTTTCAACTTCAAGGTTAACTAGGGGGATCGAATGTGACCACATGACCTTTCTGATTGATTCATCTTTTCCCTAAACTAAGACACCTGGATTCCAAAAGTGAATACTGAAAGGGAACACCTTTCTGAGGGTCAAAACCACTTGCGTGGGATCTTTCTCCTTTTATTCTATCTAATGAACACAAAGCCCTGCTTTAATAACCTTTTACTAACTGATTTCCCTGCAGCTACTCTACCTGCCTTCCTCCATGTCCACCATATTGGAGTAGACGTAATTTTGTAAAAACATGAATCTATCAGTTTCCATGTCCTGAATAAATGTCTTTAGTGGCTTCCCACTTGTCTTCTGGCTTCTCATTTGTCCTGACCTAAGGATCAAGCCCACGTCCTTTGTGTCTCTTTCACTGCAGGTGCATTCTTTACCAGCATGATATCCCCAGTACCTTAGCATAGTCTGGCATATGTTAGCATATTCTTATCTTTCATACATATTAATTTGCATAATATTAATTGATAATAGTTGAATAACTAGTAGTTATAGACAACTAATAAATAAAAGTAGGAGCTGCTATAGGAGGGGAGGGCTAGTAATTGCTTGTTGACCAATTGATCTATAATTGTAGGTAAATTTAGTAAAGGAAGTTAGTATCATGTGACTACTTACTAAAAGGTTTGTAAAGCAGTGGGAGCATTGTATCCAAATAGTTCAATAATTGGTATCATTCCCCTGCCGGCCCCTCCCCCCGCCATTTAATAGCAAAATAAAGAGGGGAAAGAAAAGTCTTCTATAAGGAAGCCCACTTTCCTCCACTGGATATATGTTATTCAATTCAGTTCAGTTCAGTCTCTCAGTCGTGTCTGACTCTTTGCGACCCCATGAATCACAGCATGCCAGGCCTCCCTGTCCTTCACCAACTCCCGGAGTTCACTGAGACTCACGTCCATCGAGTCAGTGATGCCATCCAGCCATCTCATCCTCTGTCGTCCCCTTCTCCTCCTGCCCCCAATCCCTCCTAGCATCAGAGTCTTTTCCAATGAGTCAACTCTTCACATGAGGTGGCCAAAGTACTGAGTTTCAGCTTTAGCATCATTCCTTCCAAAGAAATCCCAGGGCTGACCTCCTTCAGAATGGACTGGTTGGATCTCCTTGCAGTCCAAGGGACTCTCAAGAGTCTTCTCCAACACCACAGTTCAAAAGCATCAATACTTCGGTGCTCAGCTTTCTTCACAGTCCAACTCTCACATCCATACATGACCACAGAAAAAAACCATAGCCTTGACTAGACGGACCTTTGTTGGCAAAGTAATGTCTCTGCTTTTCAATATGCTATCTAGGTTGGTCATAACTTTCCTTCCAAGGAGTAAGTGTCTTTTAATTTCATGGCTGTAGTCACCATCTACAGTGATTTTGGAGCCCCAAAAAATAAAGTCTGACACTGTTTCCACTGTTTCCCCATCTATTGCCCATGAAGTGATGGGACCAGATGCCATGATCTTCATTTTCTGAATGTTGAGCTTTAAGTCAACTTTTTCACTCTCCACTTTCACTTTCATCAAGAGGCTTTTTAGTTCCTCTTCACTTTCTGCCATAAGGGTGGTGTCATCTGCATATCTGAGGTTATTGATATTTCTCCCAGCAATCTTGATTCCAGCTTGTGCTTCCTCCAGCCCAGCGTTTCTCATGATGTACTCTGCATATAAGTTAAATAAGCAGGGTGACAATATACAGCCTTGACGTACTCCTTTTCCTATTTGGAACCAGTTAGTTGTTCCATGTCCAGTTCTACCTGTTGCTTCCTGACCTGCATATAGGTTTCTCAAGAGGCAGGTCAGGTGGTCTGGTATTCCCATCTCTTGAAGAATTTTCCACAGTTTATTGTGATCCACACAGTCAAAGGCTTTGGCATAGTCAAATAGATGTTTTTCTGGAGCTCTCTTGCTTTTTCAATGATCCAGTGGATGTTGGCAATTTGATCTCTGGTTCCTCTGCCTTTTCTTTAAAACCAGCTTGAACATCTGGAAGTTCACGGTTCACGTATTGCTGAAGCCTGGCTTGGAGAATTTTGAGCATTACTTTACTAGCGTGTGAGATGAGTGCAACTGTGTGGTAGTTTGAGCATTCTTTGGCATTGCCTTTCTTTGGGGTTGGAATGAAAACTGACCTTTTCCAGTCCTGTGGCCACTGCTGAGTTTTCCAAATTTGCTGGCGTATTGAGTGCAGCACTTTCACAGCATCATCTTTCAGGATTTGAAATAGCTCAACTGGAATTCCGTCACCTCTACTAGCTTTGTTCTTAGTGATACTTTCTAAGGCCCACTTGACTTCACATTCCAGGATGTCTGGCTCTAGGTGAGTGATCACACCATCGTGATTATCTTGGTCTTGAAGATCTTTTTTGTACAGTTCTTCCATGTATTCTTGCCACCTCTTCTTAATATCTTCTGCTTCTGTTAGGTCCATACCATTTCTGTCCTTTATCGAGCCCATCTTTGCCTGAAATGTTCTCTTGGTATCTCTAATTTTTTTGAAGAGATCTCTAGTCTTTCCCATTCTGTTGTTGTCCTCTATTTCTTTGTGTTGATCACGGAGGAAGGCTTTCTTATCTTTTCTTGCTATTCTTTGGAACTCTGCATTCAGATGCTTATATCTTTCTCTTTCTCCTTTGCCTTTAGCTTCTCTTGTTTTCACAGCTATTTGTAAGGCCTACAGCCATTTTGCTTTTTTGCATTTCTTTTCCATGGGGATGGTCTTGATCCCTGTCTCCTGTACAATGTCAAGAACCTCCATCCATAGTTCATCAGGCACTCTGTCTATCAGATCTAGTCCCTTAAATCTATTTCTCACATCCACTGTATAATCATAAGAGATTTGATTTAGGTCATACCTGAATGGTCTAGTGGTTTTCCCTACTTTTTTCAATTTAAGTCTGAATTTGGCAATAATATATGTTATTATTACCTTGAAAATGTTGTCCATTCTTTGAGAATAAGGGTTTTTAAAAATTCCAAATAAGGAAACATTTTAATGATAACCTTGAGAACACATAAACCTGGTCTCTTGCATTTTCTGATTTTAGAAAGTCCTAATAGAAACTCATGCAAATGAACTATTTCATTTTCACAGCTACAGTGCAGAGGAATAAGTCGAATTTTACAGTTAAAAGAATTTCAGAGTCAGCTGAGCTGCTGTTTATTCCCTTCCTCCTCTTCATTGTAAAGATTTTTCCATTAGGGTTAATATACTAGGTATGTTATGAAAAGCAAGCAAATGCGTATTATGGAGCTATTGATTTTTAATTTTCATTTGGAGCCCCTCTGGGATCTTACTAGTGATGCCCTCAGAGCAAATGTGTGTCTGGGCAGTCAGCCAGGGATTTACATCAGCAACCAGGTTTATTAAGGAGAAAATGGGTCCCTTAGAATTATTGCAGGTATATAGCAGCAAGCTGAAAAGTACAGTCAGGCTTTCTGCTTCCTTTTGGCCAGAGTTCTAACTGGCGGAACCAGCCCTGAGTTTTGTTGGACTTGTAAAGTGACCCTCCTAAAGCTCAGGGCTAAGTGACTGTCAGGAAAAGTGAAAGCTTTCAGTCCACACTTTTCATTTCCAAAAGATTGAAAGCAAAATCCATCAAATTACTGACAGAGGTATCAACCTTGAAATGTGTGTAGTGAAAGAAAAGCTGAACACTAATTGCTAATGACTGTCTGCCCCCTGAATCAGGTTTGAGGGAGGATTGATAAAAGCATAGGATTGAATAACAGAAATGAAGGTTCAGACGATTCTGAAGAATGCTCTTGCCATCGCTGAAGTTGCTTTGTCATTGGTTTGTGTCTAAGAACAGACAACTCTGAATTTGGATAAAATAGTTACTGCACACTATTTGATGTGGGGGTTCTCAAGTGGCTCCGTGGTAAAGAAATCTGTCTGCCAATGCAGGAGACACAGGTTTGATCCCTGGGGCAAGAAGATCCCCTGGAGGCGGAAATGGCAACCCATTCCAGGATTCTTGCCTGGGAAATCCCATGCACAGAGGAGCCTAGCAGGCTACAGTCCGTGGGATCGCCATGAGTTGGCCACAACTGAATGAGAACACGCACACACCGTATTTGATAGAATTGAAGTATTGAGTTTGTAGGAAGTTTAGAGATCTTCTAGGCTGGTCTTGTTTTATAGAAAAACAACAACAACAACAAAACTTGTGGATTGGTAATTGTCAAGCCAGTATGAGGGATTTCACGTGGTTGGGGTATATATTTGTGGTTTTTCTGCTCTCCTGATTCTCCGTGTATCAGCCTGAGAGTTTTGATGGCTGGGACTGTGATCCGAGTTCCAGGGCCAGGGTACTGCTCTCTGGCCTGCCTTGGGTCAGACCCTTCTCAAAGTCACAGAGCATTGTCCCTACCTCAGCCATTATTGGGCTTTCCACCCAGCATAGTGGTATGTTTGTTCTGGTCTATCTCTACCACCTAATATCATTGCTGAAACTGAGTTTTGTTCATCTGTGAATTCCACATATTTTACACAGTAGTTGGCAGGCTGTGGTAGTGCACAATAATTATTCTTTGCTGAGAAAATAAATGATAAAAAACTGATCTGTAGCTTTCTACTCAGTGACATTTAGATGATTTATCAACAAGTAAATATATTTTCCCTCTTCATTTTTCTGAGTATTTTTATGGAGACTATTTAGTTGATGAAAATCAATTTGTTATAGAGCTAGGGACTTTAGGGTGAGGAGGCTAGATCAGGGCCTAGGAGTAGAAGGTGCTCTAGTAATATATATATTTGAGGGTTTGGCATCAATTAAAAGTGTTTTTATCAGGCGATCTGTATAACTTTATAATATGAGTTATCATTCTGAAATGTTAAATTTTAATTTAAAAATTTGTGCTTGGCAATAGCAACAGATATGAGATACAATTGTTAATGTCACTGTTTAGTTGCTAAGTCATGTCTGACTTTTATGACCCAATGGGCTGTAACCCACCAGGCTCTTCTGTCCATAGGATTTCCCAGTCAATAATCCTGGTGTATGTTGCCATTTTCTTCATCCAATAAATCTTCCCAACCTAGGGATTGAACCTGTATCTCCTGAACCCATGAGATACAATAGAGATATATACATAGGTTTTCTACTTATTAGTTTGGCCTATTAAATAAAAGGTTACAGAAATTCTTAATAGAGTCCTCTGAAGTGTGTTTGAGACTAGTTACTACAGAACTTAGATATGAAACAACTAGTAATAAATTAGAACCTATTGGAAAATAAAACTAAAATTTATAAATCAGTAAATTATAAAGTACTCTCTTAAAACACCTTGGCAAACAGTGACTGAACACATCTTTGCTGTTGCTGCTGCTGCTAAGTCGCTTCAGTCATGTCCGACTCTGTGTGACCCCATAGACAGCAGCCCACCAGGCTTCCCCATCCCTGGGATTCTCAAGGCAAGAACACTGGAGTGGGTTGCCATTTCCTTCTCCAATGCATGAAAGTGAAAAGTGAAAGTGAAGTCGCTCAGTCGTGTCTGACCCTCAGAGACCCCATGGACTGCAGCCTTCCAGGCTTCTCCTTGCATGGGATTTTCCAGGCAAGAGTACTGGAGTGAGGTGCCATTGCCTTCTCCGGAACACATCTTTATGCCCTAGAATTTCATAGAATATATTGTTAAAAATAATATTGCATATTTCCTCTTAAGATTTCTAGGGGAAAATACTAATATTTCCAGTTTACTGTATTTATTTACCCTAGGCAATCCTTGCATTACTGTTTTCTTTGGTTTCACCAGTTGATGGTCTACCCCTTCTTGCTTTATGCACATTTTGCCATCCTGATTTGTGGTGTTTTCTGACATTGAACCAATCCAGGGTCAAATTTAGAAATGAGTATTCATTACCTTAAATGCTCCCTACAGTGGTTAACCCAAGAAGAGCTTGAGATATGGGCATTCCGCCAGGAGGTGAACCAAAGCAATTTTGGTTACAGCTGATTTGTGGTTTGATCTTTGCAGATGTACTGCACTTTGATCTCAGTTTTAGGAAGTCATTGCAATTCAGTGGAGCCAAATGTGGTAAGTTCCTGAAGATAGTGACTTCAGTGCCTATGTTTTATCAGCTGGATATCTTTTCTTAGCCAGAATGAAAATTATGAGTTCTTCACATAATTTATATGATAATAGAAAGGCAATTATATAGCTTTTAAAATGATTAATGATTGGCTATTCCATTGGCCCACAGACAATACATAATCTATAGGAAAAGGGTTCTCAGTATTGGTATCTGACAGATGGTTTCCCAGTATATTCAGTATTCCTGCAATTGGAGATCAGTATTGTTATGAGGAAGGGTGAGGGAACTCTTTTTTGTATATATTTTTTCAAAGATATTCCAAATTGTGTATGTTATTTATATATATATTACAAATTATATTTGTCATTACACAAATGTATAGTACTACAAAAATTAAATTTGCATATGAATAACAAATAGCAAGTTAACTAAGTCACAATAGGACAAAGGGGTGCTGCTTACAGTTTGAAATAGGTGATTTTTCTGCTAAGTAGAATTAAGTAATATTTTACTACACAGTAAAATGCATGGATATTGTTACTTCAGGCTTACACATATAAATATGTGTAACTTTAACCCTAAAAATGAGTATAGAGAAAGCACATATCACTTTCTTAATTCAGACAACAGCACTTCTGAGTATAATTTAGACACGTTTTATCCTTTCCCTCCCAACCAGGATGATTTCAAATATAATTTAAAAGAGAGACTTTTGCAAGTGAAGACTTTTCACTTTGTTAGGCTTCCTTGAGTTTAAAGTGTTTTCTCTAGTAATTCTCTATGTGTATGGAGAGGAGTGAATTTTAGCTCTATTCCTTATCTTGATACAACAGGCTGGAAAATTATTTATGGTTGTATATCCTTAAATGCAATCTATTATACTGAAGCAATTTGCTTATGTCATGAAGTTTTTATAAAGGAGATAACATCCTTTTATGCATTTATACACATACACATATCATAGATAAATCAAACAGTGAATGTAAAACCATCTTCTAATCAGTTCTTAAAAATACCTATTTGTAAGATTTTATCTTTTATTTACTATAAAAAACATAAATTATGGGTGGAATTTTATTCTTTTTTTTTCAGTGATATGGTTTATTTATTTCAATAAATATTTTTAAAGTGATGGGGAAATTCAGCTTCACCCTGAGTCATTTAAACCATCTTCAAGTCAAGATTTCACGTAATAACTCCCTCTGATCATCATTTTGTTGTTCAGTTGCTCAGCTGTATCTGACTGTTTTGTGACCCCATGGACTGCAGCACGCCAGGCTTCCCTGTTCTTCATTATCTTCCAGAGTTTGCTTAAATTCATGTCCATCAAGTCAGTGGTGCCATCCAACCATCTCATCCTCTGTCATCCCCTTCTTCTGCTCTCAATCTTTCTCAGCATCAGGATCTCTTCCAGTGAGTCAGCTCTTTGCATCAGGTGGCCAGAGTATTGGAGCTTCAGCATCAGTCCTTCCAATGAATCTTCAGGAATATTCAGGATGTGCCCATCACTGCATGTATTAACAGTCCTGGCCGCCTGGCAATGGGTACCACTGCGGGAGATGGGGTGAGCTTTTTTGAAGGCAGATTCTCCTGGGATGTAGCTTTTCACTTTGAAGCGGAGTTGTTCCTTTGTATTGGGACTTTCCTAGAAAGTCTTCTTCTGCCTCTGCTGTGATCCTAAGGGTGTTGCTGTGACCTCCATGGGCCCCCATAGGAAAATCTGTGTCTGTGGACAGGACTGGTCACTCCCACATTTTGACAGAAGTCCCTCAGAAATGGATTCACACTCTGCAAAAGAGCAATCCCTGCAGCCACCTTGGGGTATCTAGTTCTGCCCTTTGTTGCAAAACTTCTATATAATCCAGCTCCTCCTTTGCTTTCTTGGAGCAGTTCTCTCAGGGTGACTTGAGAAGCTGCCTCCCAGGCTTGAAGTCTAGATCACTGGCGCATTATGAAAGATACAACTCCGGAACAGCCACCTGGGAGAGGTACACAGTGCAGAGTCTGAGAGGAGAGGACTCTTTGCAGGCTGCCATTGTCCCCAATTGTCCACATGGTCACCTCGGAATTTTATTCTTATTCTTTTTGTTTAAACCACTGTATTCAACTCAACTGAAAAGCCAAGTGTGCCCTTTCATTCCCACCCCTATGCAGTTGTCCTGAGTGCACAATCCTTTATGAACATTAAGGAAAAAAAATTTAGTGGTAAATGTTTAATAGATATATTTTTAACTAAGAATATGTATATTAGGGAGAGCCTTACAAAACTTATAACCAGAAATTATCTCAGTAGTGAAATTCAACTTAGAGGTCAAATCAATATTGCTGTGTTCAAATGGGAGAAGGAAATGGCAACCCGCTCTAGTATTCTTGCCTGGAGAATTCCTGTGGACAGAGGAGCCTGGCAGGCTGCAGTCCATGGGGTCGCAAGAGTTGGACGTGACTTGGTGACTGAACCACCACCACCCACCGTGTTCAAATGGGAATAGCCACCTTTCTGGTTTTACGCATATTCATAAAAAGTTTTTGTGAACTATAGTTGTTAGCTTCTATCAGTTCTAAAATGAGAATCAATCTTTGTGTCTCTGCATTTTTCTGGTTTTTAACAAATTTTTACCTTTATGCTATACAATCATCTCAACTGTGTTGAAAGATATATGTGTGTGTGTATATATATATATATGTATATACATACACACTAATTACAAGAGATATGAATAAGGTGAGTCTTGTATTCTAGAGCCTTCTATGAAAAGTCTCTAGGAACACTGTAAGAGAGAACTAATATGAAGTCAGGTAGTACATGGTGCGTATTTAGTAAACAAAGCTTTCTCTTTTTCTCTCAGACTTAAGGACACTTTCCATAGTAAAATAATTTTATACTTTTAGATGGAACATATTTTCTTATAGTGAGAACTTCTTAAGAAACACATTCTTTCAAGATAGAGGAAAGATCCTTTAGAAGAAGTAAACATTTAAAAACATCTTTTAAAAATTGTTGTGAATTTTAAGTTGAGACCTCCTTTAACGATATGATTGTGGATACTAATTTTGGAAATAAGAGGCATATCTATCTAAAAGAGATAGCAGTTAGTTAGAAACAAGATCCATTGACCTCAACATGAGATTGTCTCCCTTACTTTGGAATGAAGCATCTTAGTAAACAGATGCTAAAGCAAGAGCTTCATCCACAGAAGGAGGTAAAATAGCCAAACCTGCAGCGGTCTTCCCCACAATTGTTTTTTTTTTTTTTTTTTCCCCTTCATTTTGCTATACTTATAATTCAGGCCGTCATTTAGGAAATACATTACTGCTTACCACTAGCTATCTTGAAAGTGAAACGTACTATTCTGGTCAAAGCCCCATTTCCCTAATGGTGATTAAAACTGGGCAGAGAGCCCGATGTAATAAAAACAGTCTCAGAGCTTTTTCACTAACCTTCGTCTGGGAAAAGCAACATTGGAGGTTTTATTTCTTGAAAAATGCACAACGTCCATATGATTAAATGCTCTTCAGTCTCTTTGCAGCCACAGGCTGCACATCCAGGCCTTAATTGTGCCAGCTGTTCTCTTAACCCATCACCTAAATATTGCTCTCGAATGTAATCTGTCTTGATAGAAAGCCTTTTAACTTTTCTGTTTTACAATTCATCTTTCTTATATGCCAAATGAAACATCTTCTTTCATTCGAGAAAAGTGAGCTCTTGGGAGGAAAAAAATAAAAACAAAGATTTTTTTCTTTATTCTGTGTGTATTAAGGCAAATCCCTTTTCCTGTCTTAATTGAAATCAGTTAAGCGTTCACGAACTTCACCACAAAGACTGAATGAGCTATTTTTCTTTTTAAATGAGGCCAAGTCTTGTTGGCACCCGTGACGAAGACCATCCTGTGCAAGGGCAGGTTGCCAGCAGGTTTCACATTCAAGGCCAAGGTTTCACTGCGTTTGCTCAGCTTCTTCCATAGTCTGCAGTGAAGCCACGGTGAAGGCCAGGGACATGCCTCCTGCACTTGTATTATTGTCTGTGCTTTTCAGTTGGTGGATTTGGAAACAAAGAAAGAGATCCATTCACTTTCTCTCTGGCAAAAAAAGGAAGGGACTGGGGAATGCTGGGTGAAAGATACATAATAACCCAGGGCAATTTTGCAACCTCTTGTGAGGCTTAAACCATTGCAAAATAAAGAGTCGTGTTAAAAAAAATAAAGGATAACCTTAACTGCTAAATGTGAAGAAATCAAACTGTAACATCTAAGTATGGCTCTATCTTTAAAAAAAACAATCAATTAAAATAAGAACAGACTAAAAATAAAACAAGGGTTTTTTTTCTTTTTGTTGGCTTAGCTACATACATGTGAGCTACATACATACATAAAGCCTTATTATGCTTTAACACTGTAATTACGCTTACTGGGGGGGAAAAGGGCATTAGGTGATTCTTTAAACAAAGCAAAGTGCATTTTAAATGGCTGTTTAAGTTTGTTTCTGTCTCTGTATCTCCATCTCTTCCCCCCCCCTCATTTTTCCTTCTTTCCGTTCCCTCTGACAGTTCTGACATTAAAAATATTGCTAGATTAATTCTGTTGCATTAAGAAAGTACCTCTCAGGCCAAAGTTTTGTAAAGCCTGGTTTAGATAAGTGGGGAGAAAAAAAGGAAAAATAAACAAAAGATCATAATAAACATGTCATTATTGCTATAATTACTTATAAGGGAAGAACACCAGTTATAGTAGTTAGGAACCCAGCTTCTGAAATCAAGCAGCTCATATTCAAATCCTGATCATGGCTCTTATATGTGACCTTTAATGCCTAATACCTTCATTTTTAAAACATGGGTTAACACAATATTATCTACCTCTGAAGTTTATTAAAAGGTCCATGTGAATTAGTATATTTAAAGTACTTAGAAGAGTGCCCAGCTTATAATACTCAGTAAGTATTAATGTATTTAGCTAACTAAAGGCAAATATTCAGTACTGCTAAGTCTTCAAAATGTTTCTGTATATTTGAAATACAGCTTATAAAACTTCTTTTGAGGAGATCCTGAAATACGAGCAGGATTTCGTACTTTCGTACTGCTTTATGGACACCCGGTACATCACAGCTACTTTGACTCTCCCGTTGCATAGTCCACTTTTCAAATGTATGTCAGTCAGGTACATGTAAATAATTTAGTTTCTGCTGGTGTTTGTCATACATTATTAAAATACCAACTTTCTGTTGGTGTCTTCAAATTGGTAACTTACAGCTGCTATCTTCAAATGATTATAAGGTCCTACATTTTTACTTTGCTGGTATGTTTCCCATTTCTCCTCCAAATTTAATCATCCGAGTATACATTTTTAAATTAGTGTCTTGGATATTTGTCTTAAATTTGAAGTTGCCTAGATTTTGCTGGATATCTTCACTGTAACTGGATATAAAATTCAGTAAATTGAAAAGTCTTTTCTAAGGTTTGAGAAAACTTTATAAAGAAGCATCTAGTATTTATCCAGTCACACAGTTTTATTGACTTGTCTTTACTTAAACAGTGTTCTTTATTGAGAAGCAATTAATAGAGTATTCTGGATAATGAATAAGATGAATATTAATCTCTGATCTTCTAGCACATACTGATTTATTTTCAAGTTACAAAAGCAAGTAATTATTTTCCTTGAAGTAGTTTGCAAAGGATACACATCTCTTATTTTTATAAGGCTCTATATTTAGTTAGAATTAACAAAAGAAGGAATTCTGTGGGTTTTCATTGAAATTCTCATAAGAATCTGCTGAAATAATATTAATGCTATAGATAATTTATATAAAAGTTCATTACAGCAACTGTATTGACATTTACACTACTCCATCAATGGTCAGTATACTTATGTCATGTTATGATTTGATTAATGTATAGGAACTGTGTCAATAAAGATATTATTTGGTCAGTTGTCTAGGACTAGACACTTAAGAAAGAGCTTAAAAAGCTCATGCTCAAATGATATGGTAGTTAGAGTTACTGTGCTGTTTCCTGTCTCAGACAATGCTGATTTCAGAGAGTTCTCTGAGCCAATGAATGATAGATATATGAATGAGTAATATGGTCTTGGAGACAACAAATTATAGAAAAATACAGAGAATTCTGTTATTTTAAATGCAATATATCTGATTTCCAGCTCAAGATGGACGGAAAACAGCATAACTTTGCACTGTATAAAACACTATTTTGGTGCTCAGTGTTCCATCACCAAAAAAAGGAAAAAAGAAAAGATTCAGCCAAATAAAATTTTAGGTAATTAAATCTTTAAAGAAGACTGTCTAATTATAACCTCTCAGCCTCAGCAGGTATAATTGTTGAACATTACAACCTGTTCCAAATTATACATCAAAATACAATTGAGTTACTAGTAGGAAGCCCAAGTGATTTTTGTATGATTAAACTGATGAACTTTTATTACTGCTACTGTTTGCTCTGTTTTAATTCAATAAATCACATAAATTTAATTATGGTGTGACAGTTGAAGCTGCATTTGACATTTTTCACAATTTTTCTCACCATTCCCTAGTTAGTAATGTACATAACTGAAATAGCTGATAGACCTTTAGTGAAGTATGCACATTGACTAAGAGTAGTTAATTAAAACTTAAAATCAATCAGTGATTGTATCAAATTTTATATAATCAATGTATCAAAAGGAAAGCATAATGATGTTCAGCCAAAATGAGAGACTTCCTTAGGAGAAGGAACTTGAGAATGTAGTAATGTAGTCTTCTAGATTGATAGACTTCACTTGGTACTATAGCTAATTGGCTTTATTAACTAGGATCTTTTATTCCATTTGGAGGTAAATTACTAGATTCTGTTTTACAGAAGAAACAAGAAGGCTACTGTATACTTTTTGTTCTTATGCATTTTACTTTTGAATAGTGTTGAATTGCTGGCTGAGTCAATGGATACCTGGCAAAATATTCAAGTATGATTATAAGCTAGTGTTGCTTTACTTGTTGTTGAAATCACAGTTTTTGCTTTAAAATGTAACTTGCAATTGAGATGTTCTAAAGCTTTTTTTTTTTTTTTTTTTTTTTCCTTGATACCTGGACTTCCCTGGTGGCTCAGATGGTAAAGCGTCTGTCTACAATGCGCGAGACCTGGGTTTAATCCCTGGGTCGGGAAGATGCCCTGGAGAAGGAAATGGCAATCCACTCCAGTACTATTGCCTGGGAAATCCCATGGACAGAGGAGCCAGGTTACAGTCCATGGGGTCGCAAAGAGTTGGACACAACTGAGCAACTTCACTTTCACTTTCACTTTTGTTATAGTCCATTGGCAGGTACTGGCCAATCATGACCCTGCTTTATGTATCAGTCAAAACATATTATTTGAAGTTAATTATAAGATTTGATATCAGTATTTAGCCTAGTCATCATTATATTTCATGTATAAATAGGAAAAATCTTAAGTGAGTTTAAAATAAAAATATTTGTAAGTTCTGCTGGTATATGGATGAAAGGATCGTGATGTTCTGATGAAATCCTTACATTAGTCTTGATCTTATTCTTGTTCTCACTGACTTGTGTTCTTTCTCTCCCTCTTCCTATAGCTATGTTTCCCTATGTTAAGTGATTTGACCAAAATATCAGACAGTTTTAGAATCACTGTTGATACCCCCATCTATTCATAATAGTATTTGTAGTTCCATTGATCATGTGTTTTAGCTCTTACTAAATTGTGACTCCGTGAAGGTTCTTTGCATGCCTTGTATCTCTTAGAGCATGTAACATCCAACACTGCACATGGAATATTTGCATAAATGAATGTGTAAGTTTATGCTGATGAAAAGATAGTAATCATGGATAGTTCAGCTTTATATTAAATAAAATCATTAATGTCACCATCAGAAATCTGATCTCAGCTTAATTGACTTCAGTGTTACTACATTTAGCCTAGCAGAATCAACCTTATGAAAAACTAGGTTGACTCTTTGTAATTTGACATATGTGGCAGTGTATTATTAGTGAGGATAACTATCAGTCACAAGATGTAAGCCAGCTTGCACAAGCATGTTATGGAATGAAGGAAATTTATTTATGGAGCCTCTGTGATATGCCAAACATTCTGATTTGCTCTGAACATACATTGTCTCATTTAATCCTCAAAGTACACTGGGAAATAGGTATGGTTATCACCATTCTTGACTGGACTTGACTAGACTAGTCAAGGCTATGGTTTTTCCTGTGGTCACGTATGGATGTGAGAGTTGGACTGTGAAGAAGGCTGAGCGCTGAAGAATTGATGCTTTTGAACTGTGGTGTTGGAGAAGACTCTTGAGAGTCCCTTGGACTGCAAGGACATCCAACCAGTCCATTCTGAAGGAGATGAGCCCTGGGATTTCTTTGGAAGGAATGATGCTAAAGCTGAAACTCCAGTACTTTGGCCACCTCATGCTAAGAGTTGACTCATTAGAAAAGACCCTGATGCTGGGAGGGGTTGGGGGCAGGAGGAGAAGGGGACGACAGAGGATGAGATGGCTGGATGGCATCACTGACTCGATGGACGTGAGTCTCAGTGAACTCCGGGAGTTGGTGTTGGACAGGGAGGCCTGGCGTGCTGCAATTCATAGGGTCGCAGAGTCGGACATGACTGAGCGACTGATCTGATCTGATCACCATTCAAAAAATGAGGAAACTGAGATTCAGACATACTTAAGCACTAACTTCTAAGCAAATTGTAGGATTCAAGTACATAGCCTGGGAGAGCTGCCTTGAATTTGTGTTTGCTTCTAAAACATCTGCTTCTGCTTTATTGAGTACGCTAAAGCCTTTGTGTGGATCACAACAAACTGGAAAATTCTTCAAGAGGTGGAAATACCAGACCACCTGACCTGCCTCCTGAGAAATCTATATGCAGATCTAGAAGCAACAGTTAGAACAGGATATGAAACAACAGACTGGTTACAAATTGGGAAAGGAGTACGTCAAGGCTGTATATTGTCACCCTGCTTATTTAACTTCTATGCAGAGTACATCATGAGAAATGCTGGGCAATATGAAGCACAAGCTGGAATCAGGATTGCTGGGAGAAATATCAGTAACCTCAGATTGTCAGCAATAAACACAGATGATACCACCCTTATGGTAGAAAGCGAAGAGGAACTGAAGAGCCTTTTGATGGAAGTGAAAGAGGAGAGTGAAAAAGTTGGCTTAAAGCTCAACATTCAGAAACCTAAGATCATGGCATCTGGTCCCATCACTTCATGGCAAATAGATGGGGAAACAATGGAAACAGTGAGAGACTTTATTTGGGGGGGGCTCTAAAATCACTGCAGATGGTCACCGAAGCCATGAAATTAAAATATGCTTGCTCCTTGGAAAAAAAGCTATGACCAATCTATACAACATATTAAAAAGCAGAGACATTACTATACCAACAAAGGTCCATCTACTCAAAGCTTTGGTTTTTCCAGTAGTCATGTATGGATGTGAGAGTTGGACTATAAAGAAAGCGGAGCGCTGAAGAATTGGTGCTTTTAAACTGTGGTGTTGAAGAAGACTCTTGAGAGAGTCCCTTGGACTGCAAGGAGATTAAACCAGTTAATCCTAAAGGAAATCAGTCCTGAATATTCATTGGAAGGACTGATGCTGAAGCTGAAACTCTAATACTTTGGCCACCTGATGTGAAGAACTGATTCATTTGAAAAGACCCTGATGCTGGGAATGATTGAAGGCAAGATGAGAAGGGGATGACAGAGGATGAGAAACATGGATAGCATCACCGACTTGATGGACGTGAGTCTGAGTAAGCTCCAGGAGTTGATGATGGACAGGGAAGCCTAGTGTGCTGCAGCCCATGGGGTCACAAAGAGTCAGACACGACTAAGTTACTGAACTGAACTGAGAAGATTAAAATATATTTACATTAATAAAATTTGAATACTAATAAATCACATGATATTAATCTGATTAAAATGAAACTATCTACTTTTTTAGAATCATAGCCAGTTTTTTAGGAAATATGACCACCTGAAACAGGTTGTAGCTGTCTTATTATTGTGATTGTTATCTTGTTATTTCTACACTTACCCTGTCAATTAAGTAGGAGTGGATTTTAGTATCCTTATTTTAGAACTTAGAACCAGAAGAACAAAGTTGCATGTTAACAAAGCAATTCATTTAGAAATAAAGTCATGAAGGTATCCTTCAGACTTAAAAATCTAAAATTATTGATATCACACTAATGACTAAACATGATCCATAATTCTTAGAATATTTTTCTTATTGCAGGACTTTCATACTGTAACAACAGAGGAAAATATTGTATAAAATATTTTGAAAAAATAATTTATAAGAATCTATTTAAAATATTTTTGCTTATATTTTTGTTGCTAGACATAACACATGTTCATTTTTATTAAAAAACTTACAAATACAGAAAAGTGAGATAAATCTAAAAGAAGAAAAAAAATCCTAGTATTGAAAAGTGTACTGTGTTTTAATGTTGATATTTTAACTAGTACTGGTACCAAGATTCAATGGTATATTTACCCTTTGTTGAAGAACAATTGTTCTTGAATTACTATATTTTGTTGGTACAGTCTACCTGTTAAGGTTCCTGTTTATATATAGGAAAAAATGCATTTTGAAAGTTGAGGCCAAAATGTCGTAATTTGCCTCTCAATTTGCCTTCTGGCAATGCCAGACTTTATAGTAATCATTTGAAAAATTTTCAAGTCACATCAGTGTGCTTTGCCTTCAGAGAGCACACACAATTTACTTTTAACCATCCTTTCATCATGGGGAAGATTAAATACAATGCATGGAGCCTGGAAAGGTGGGTGACAGCTGGGAGAGATTTCCATAGAGGCCTCAAAGCCCTTCCAGAAGATTGATTGTGCAGTGTTTTCTGCCACTTCCTTTTAGCTTTACCCAGGTTATCATCCCATCAGGAAACTTGGTGCTGGACCTCATCATGTTGCTGACAATTTAGATGACCTCAGGACATTCCTTTAATCTTCTCAAGCTTCATTCTCATTCTCAAAAGTACAAGTAAGGACTCTTAGGCACTCTAATCCATCTGAAGATATTATAAAGAAAGATTCATTTGTGTTTGCGAAAAGAAAAAAAAAGTTTTCACTCTTATGTTTTCCATTTGTATTGACTTAAATCAGTAAACGGACTTGCTCTGAGTGTGGTAGGAAGCATAGGCTGCCTTCTTACAACAGTGAGCATTTACTGACATGTGGCCGGTGTTTTCATTTCAGTACCAGGAAATCAAAGTAGTTTCTTTGATGCCTCATTACACTGAATCTTATCTTTCTCAGTAAGTTTGCTTGGGAATGAATTACTGCAAATCAGTACATACTTATTTTGAGTTTTTACTCTTCCTTTAGTAGCATGACTTTCTTGATTTGGGACTGGATAGAAAATAATGCCTCCTCAATTATTTAAACATCCCTTGTTGATGATTAGCAATAGTTAAAAAAATTATGTGTGAAAGAATTTAAATCTGGCTCTGTTTCCATAGCTCATTGAAACTGGCAGATGGGAACACAATAGCAATTGTGCAGCATGACTGCAACCCCAACACACACACAATACAAGTTGATAATTGGGTTCCTTATTACAGACAGGGAAGGGCCTGTTGACTTTCTCTAGTTCTGAGGAGTGTGTACAGTTACTCTGCTGTGGCACTGGATCCATCAAGCACTGAGTGCTCTGAGAAGTGACAAGGTGACCCGCCGTAGAGGCTGGTGCCGGCTGCGCTCGTGTGAGTCACAGGGGACAGCGTTTTGGTGTTGCCCGACTGCTGTCAAAGCTTATTTCCCTCTCTGTTAACTGGTTGAAGATGTGTGTGCCAAGAGGAATTTTATCAATCAGTGGTGTATTATAAACGATTTTGTCCCTGGCCCAAGCAAGAAGAGTTCATCAATTCTTTATGGGTGGATTACAGATCCCACCTTCTGTAACTTTTCATTATGTTAAAAGTTTGGAAATGAAGCACATGTTATTATTTGGAAGCATTTCATTATGCGAGGATATCAAACATTAGATTATTTGTTTCCTTTGGTCTCTGGATTATTTACTTTCTTGCATGACATTTGACACTTTGGCAAGCTAGCAATTGAAAATAACCCATTACTAGAGATTACCTTTCATTGGGAAGCAGGTGTCATATTTGATAATGAGTCAGAGTCAACTGAATCTAGGTCAATACAGGATTAAGCAAAACTATATATGTGGAAAAACTAATGTCCTATACATACAAGATGTTTGTCTTCATGTTGTACCAACACTATTAGTAAAACCCATACTATTTCCCAAATTGTACTTTTTGTGCACTTTCAGAATTCAAATGTATTTGTTGTATTTATACTTTTCAACTTAAGGATGGTTGTAGGTCAGGCATCTGCCCATTGAAATATTTTCATCTGAAAAACCATTAGGTGAGGGTCTAGCTTTCTTGCTGTGATTAGTGGCATTTCAGCTTCTATCCCTTTCTTGCTTCTGAAACTGGGGATGGAGAAAGCTCCCACCACAATTCATTCACTCACCCCCTACCCTGCTTTATTTTCCTCATAGAGGTCATCATTCTCTTATGTGTTTATATTCACTGGAGGAATCAACCTCTAAAAGGGCAGAAAACTTTCCATAACTTATTGCCAATCATTATTTTCCAGTCCTTGGAAAAGTGCCTACCATGAAGCAGTTATTCAAAAATCATTAGTTATCCTGGATGGGAGGGGAGTTTGGGGGAGAATGGATACATGTCTATGTATGGTTGTATTCCTTTGCTGTTCACTTGAAACTATCTCAACATGGTTAGTTGAAAATACAAAATTAAACTTTTTTTAAAAAAATTAAAAAGTCATTAGTTAATAGAGTGTATAACTAATTCCCTAGTGTATTCCATTTGCTTGGGAACACATTCTTACAATAAAATAATGAAGCTGTGTCTTGGATCACAGTCAGACCATAAAACATTCAAATTAGCTATGCAGTACTACTTCAGTTAGAGTAAGGATTAAGTAGACTGCATTAGGAATTTAACCACCATTTGTAATATTTTCCATATAGTTTTAAATAAATGGTTAACATATTATAAGTCTAGGACCACCTGTATGTGAAGAGTAGGGAAAAGATGTGCAGTTAATTTAAGCTATTTTTATTCCACTGTACTGCTTTTTGGTCCACTTTATGTTGGAGAAAATTTGAAGCTCTAACCCTTAATTGGGACAGTTGAGGGATGACAGAGGCTGAAAAACTACTTAACATTTTACATGTGGTAACAGCAGATGTTTTTTACATGAATGTTTTTAGACTTATAGGAAATCCTAACTTGTTGTAGCTGCATTTGTTCCAGAAATAGGATTTTCAATTGTAATATATAAATTATGACCTCATTTTTGGTCCCTTATATATAGCATATAATGCAACAAGAATATTAAAATTGATGAAAATTTTCTTTATAATAAATAATGCTGAAGTCAATCCATTTATACCTCTTTTTGAGGGTTTGACATCTTTTATTAAATTATGCTGGAAATTATTTATAACAACAACATCTACAGGAGTTAAATATACCAGAGTTCACCCTGGAGAAAGCTTTTGACTCAGAGAAGTGGGTCCAGAAATGTGTGGAATGCTCCAATTTGGCTTCTTAGTGGATGTACTAGGGTTTTCAGGAAATTAGAGCTTTGGGGAACAGATTTATTTCATTGTTTAAGGATTGCCTTATAGTTTTTCATTCCTTTGAAATTCAGGTTTTACTGAGATGACAAAATGACTTTTTGATAATCTTAGGAAAATGTGTACTTTCTGAATTAGAAAAAAAAATCTAGATTGTAGGATCAATCTTTGAAAAAAGCATCCTGATGTTAGACTTCCTGTACATACCTCCTGCTCAATGAGTGCTCACACGTATTTCACATCTTTTCAAATCTCAGCTGTAAATCCAAGTGTTAATCAAAAGGTGCTCCATTAAAGATTTTGAACAAATAGTTGATAGTGCATTCACTTTGCTATAAAACCATTTCAAAGGAAACCTTAGATTTTAAAGACTAATGATCTGAGCTAGCAGATAGGCTTTCTTGCAGAAAATAAACTTACTGGCTTTTGTCGATTCCATTTTCACTCATGTACTATTTCTTTATCAAAATAAATATAGCATTATTCAGATGCATTTTGGCTCTCAATAAACCATACTTTTTACTGGTGTTTTTCATCATGAGCCTTGAATAGATCAACTTCTTAAACCATTTATATGCCTAACATCCATAACACAAATATAACAAGGAAGAAAAAAAATGGAAGGATCTGGGATAAAAATATATTAGACCCTTTTGCTGCAGACCTTTGAGGTAGTGTCAGCAGAAAGTTTATATTTTTTTTTCTGAGTTTGGAATTCATTTTAGCTTAATTTTTATTTTATATTGGAATATAATTGATTTAAAATTTTGTGCTACTTTCACATGTACAGCAAAGAGATTCAATTGTACATATGCAACAAAAAGTTTCTTAATAAATGCTGCATCTTCCAAAATTTTTGTCCCACTAAAAATACTTAGAACTACAGGAGTCTGGGGTCTATTTCAAAATTGTGTCATTTGTTTTCTTACAGAGTTTTCAAAGCATTACCTTTATTGTTTCTGCCTGAATTTGATTATGCCAGAATTCTGTAAGGAATTGCACAGACACATGAGTGTCTAAGGGCTTCCCTGGTGACTCAGGAGTGTAAAGAATCCACCTGCAATGCTGGAGACCTGGGGTCGATCCCTGGGTTGGGAATATCCCCTGGAGAAAGGATAGGCTACCCACTCCAGTATTCTTGCCTGGAGAATTCCATGGACAGAGAAGCCTGGCAATCTACAATCCATGGGGTCACAAAGAGTTGGACATGACTGAATGACTTTCGCATGAATGTCTAAACTTAAAAGCAAAAGGTGAAAAAAAGCATATATAAATATACACAGGCCATACACCAGATATGTATATATTTCACCTTATCTCTGACTAAAGTTGTCATTTTTACCTTAATAAATGGTATTTCTATAAAATTAATTAATTAGCAATCTTAATCCATAGGTGGTATTGTTGTTGTTTAGTTGCTAAGTTGTATCTGACTCTTTTGTGACCCTATGGACTGTAGTCTGCCAGGCTCCTCTGTCCATGGGATTCTCCAGTCAAGAATACTGGAGTGGGTTGCCATTTCCTCCTCCAGGGGATCTTCCCAACCCAGGGATCGAACCCAGTCTCCTGCATTGGCAGATGGATTCATTACCACTGAGCCACCTGGGAAAGCTCAATCAATAGGTACTATGGATTTAATCTTTATAAGCCTGCTGCTGCTGCTGCGTTGCTTCAGTCGTGTCCGACTGTGTGCGACCCCATAGACGGCAGTCCACCAGGCTCCTGCCTTCCTGGGATTCTCCAGGCAAGAATACTGCAGTGGGTTGCCATTTCCTTTTCCAATGCATGAAGGTGAAAAGTGAAAGTGAAGTTGCTCAGTCGTGTCTGACTCTTAGTGACCCCATGGAGTGCAGCCCACCAGGCTCCTCCGTCCATGGGATTTTCCAGGCAAGAGTACTGAAGTGGGGTGCCATAAGCCTAGTTTCCTATTGGAAATAATGTCCGCTTTATTTGTTCTTGTGAGGATTAAATTAATAATGTTTGCAACATAGTTTGTACAATGTCTGGATTATATTTAACAAGGATTGTCTCCTATTATTGCTTTTGTATTAGAGATAGTACTGTAGTTTTCATAAAACAGACTCCATAATTGAGCATTTAAAACTTCTTCAACTTAAATGGGTGGCTATTAATACTTCTAGTTGCTGACTTGCTGTGTTACCTTTTCTCCCCCGCTGTGTTGTGGCAGTAGACGGGTAGATACAAATCCCAGCGTGGAACTGGTCCTCTTTACCCTTAATCTCTACTTCCAAGCACTGTCACAGCAGCTACAGGGAACATGTCAGCTTATGTGTTCAGAACATTCCATTAGGCACCATAGCTAGTGCTTCTCCTCCGACAATGTCATTTTATGTGAACAATACAAAGTCTAGAGGTGAAATTAGTTGGAGTGCCCATGACTCAGCTTCTTTTTTCCAGGAGTGACTCATTCTGCATTTATAGATCCCTGACTTTGTGCCATACACCACTCTAAGTGCTTGAGATACAAATGTGGATTTGCTGGGTCACTGACCCAGAGCAGCCCACAGCCTGGGCAGACAGGATGTGGCATTCATGGTAAACAATATGGGCTTCCATACAGTTAGTGCTCTAATGTTACACCTGTCTATCAAGGAAAAGTGTGATTAAATATACAATAATGTGGGCTGGCTAGACAGCTTAATTCTATAATTTGGAACATATATTTCTGACCCTATATTGATGTATTTTAGCACAGTTATTATCTCCACAATGTTCATTCCTTTTTGTTTTCTTTCAGTGTTAGGTAAGATTTCACTCTTTTGCATATCACATAAAATCTACCCTTTATGAATAAGTTAGTTGTCTGATGCATACCTTACCTTGATTATCCTGGCAGAAACTCACAATGTGTGTTAAAAAAAAAAAACCAACCTATCACCCTCTCCTCTTGCTCAGCAGCCTGATCTGCCTTTAGCCTTCCCTCTTTCTAAGAACGACAACATCTTTATGGGGGTCTGTTTGTCTCTAACCCTCAGAATTCTCTTGGCTCTTTTTCTTTGTCACATGCCTTTTCATAGCCAACCAGTTCCTAAGCCCCAT
The DNA here is from genome assembly GCF_019923935.1 of Bubalus bubalis. NCBI lineage: Eukaryota > Metazoa > Chordata > Mammalia > Artiodactyla > Bovidae > Bubalus > Bubalus bubalis. The sequence goes on from NC_059158.1 coordinate 149,568,480, forward strand.
AGGTTATTCAGTTCAGTTCAGTTCAGTTCAGCAGCTCGGTTGTGTCCGACTCTGTGACCCCATGAATCGCAGCATGCCAGGCCTCCCTGTCTATCACCAACTCCTGGAGTTCACTCAAACTCATGTCCATCAAGTCGGTGATGCCATCCAGCCATCTCATCCTCTGTCGTCCTCTTCTCCTCCTGCCCCCAATCCCTCCCAGCATCAGGGTCTTTTCCAATGAGTCAACTCTTCACATGAGGTGGCCAAAGTATTGGAGTTTCAGCTTTAGCATCAGTCCTTCCAATGAACATCCAGAACTGATCTCCTTTAGGATGGACTGGTTGGACCTCCTTGCAGTCCAAGGGACTCTCAAGAGTCTTCTCCAACACCACAGTTCAAAAGCATCAATTCTTCAGCGCTCAGTTTTCTTCACAGTCCACCATAGGTTATTATACACTACTTATACACACTACCCTGGACTGAACTCAAAATTCATGTGTTGAAGCCCTAAGCCATCAATGTGTCTGTTTTTAGGAATAAGGGTTTCAGAATATTCCCCTTCTTGGATCACAGCCTTGCATGGCAAAGGGGCTTGTATAATTCAATGAAACTGTGACCCATGCCATGCAGGGTGACCCAAGATGGACAGGTCATAGTGCAGAGTGCTGACAAAATGTGGTCTGCTGGAGGAGGCAGTGGGAACTCACTCCAGTATTCTTGTCTGTTAATGTTAAATAAGGTCACAGAGGTGGCTCCCTAATATGACAGTGACTATGAGAGAAGAGAATGAGAGGGTAGCTTATCTATAAGCCTTTTACCAAAATCTGGTTGAACTGGCGTCTTGATCTTAGACTTCAGCCTCCAGAGTTTTGAGAAATATATTTCTATTGTTTAAGTCACTCAGCATATGGTATTTTGTTATATAGCCTGAGCAGTCTAAGATGCTTGTGTCTGCAGTAGTTGGAGCCTTCTTCCTTCTTTGCATCAACACTGTCTCTACGCAAACTGACGCTTCATTACCCACCACTTGGACTTCTGAAGGAGATACCTAAATGGTTTACTCTTTAATATCTCCTCATCTCTGATCTAGTCTACACAGTGATGTCACTTAAATATTTTAGTCATATCATTCTTGAAGAGAAAACCTTCAGTGGTTCACTTTAGTGGAAAAAATTGAGTGACTGAGTGATAGTCACTCAGTCATGTCCATCTCTTTGTGACCCCATGGACTGTAGCCTGCCGAATTCTCCAGGCAGGAATACTGGAGTGGGTTACCATTTCCTTCTCCAAGTGGGCAAAATTAAATATATTTAATTCTCTATTCTCCTCAGATTGTCATTCAAGATCGTTTCTTCTTATACAAACCCAACCTAGACTTTCACCCAATTGTTGCTCTTCTTGTGTGTTATACTCCAGCTAGGTGGAGCCCCAGATACCCCTTGGTCTTTGCTTTTTTCATTACTTTTTACTGCTAAGTCCTTTCTCTGAGTCTACTGTCTGAGTTGGTCTCATTTCCATTCTGTCTCCACCTATCACAATCCTTTGCTTCCTTCAAGGCTCAACTCAAATGCACCTCTGAATCCTTATCCTTATATAATAGGATTTCATTTTTCCCCTCCTTTGTTCTCCAGTGTCCCATAGCTCTTTGTTGATATTTCTTAGTGACAAAGGTATATTCTGCTTTGTATCATTGCCTTTTGTCTTTTGATTTTTCATAACTACCTCTATCCCACTAGATTCTAACTAAGCTTTTAGATGGCAAAGAGCTTTTGATCTTTGAAATAGTAAACAATACTATTTTTTAAACTGTTCTGTATTTTAAAATATAAGGATTGTATTTATTATTAAATAATAAGCACTTAAATATATTTTTAAAAATAGAATCGATTTTTAATTTTAATTTGCATACTGTAGTATTCCTTACATTTGTATGTTCAGTGAAGCTCAAGCAGTAATTTTTCTATGACTCTGGCAGTTATAGTTTCTTTTCATTGAGACTCTTGTGTAACTTTAAGAAGGGAGAAGTACAGAAAATGTGAAAGATTTTTCAATTGAGAGTTGACCTTCGTAATCTAATAGCAAAAATATGTCTATTATTTTCAATTTTTATTCTTTGTGAGATGTAAACAGAAATACTACTGCCTGATATTGAGTTTATAATTCAACCTGACCATCACAAAATGATGTATAATAGATCGATGTAAGATTATTTCTCATTGGATAAAGAGGGGAAAGAAAGATTTAGCAATTAATTCTCAAGATTATTTTCTGACATGATCTCTGACTTTTTGTTGTGGAGAAAGAGACTCAGAGGATGAAGAAGTGGTGCTTTCAATATGCTGATAAGTTAAGCGGCCTAAAAGCAGATGCTGAATCCTATTGAAAAGAATTTCATTTGAGTTATGCTGAGGGCATTGTTTAGCAAAATACTACACAAAAAGTCTTGACCTCTGTGTGTGAAATGGCAGATGTTCACAGTGAGGATTGAGCCTTGGGGCAACATAAATCTTCACTATTCTGTGCCTATTTGCTCGGTAACTGGGTTGAGTGGGGAAATAAAAGGTTCAGAGAATTTTTTACAAAGCAGCTGCTCCAGGCACTGCAAATGGATGTGCTGCCCTTAAGATAAGAAAAGCAAACAAGCAAACAAAATTCCCTAGACAGTTTGAGTTCACCAGGTCAAAAATGAACACCTCTGCTCCCTCAGAACTTTTATATTACACATTTTCAATGCAAATCAGGTAGGTCAAGGATGGGATTTTTTTCCTTATCTCTGCTAAAAGGGGAATTTTCAACCATTTCTTTACATTTGACAGCGGCATCAGAAAAGTACAACACTAAGCACCTTCATTCATTTAACAATCACTTATTGATATTCTTCTGTGTGCTAAGCCAGTGGGTTCAAATACAAAGTTCACATAATAGAAATAGTACTGATATCTTGAACAGAGTTTGTATGTCACATATGCTACACTGAAAAGAAAATAAAAATTTTGGGAGATGGGGATGGGTTAATGGGACAGTGATGGGGGTAGGTCAGAGTATCCTCCTAGTCACATTTGTTGTTGTTCAGTTACTCAATCGAGACTGACTCTTTGTGACCCCGTAGACTGCAGCACGCCTGGCTTCCCTGGCCATCACCAACTCCTGGACCTTGCTCAAACTCATGTCCATTGAGTCAGTGACGCCATTCAGCCATCTTGTCTTTGTCATCTCCTTCTCCTCCTGCCTTCAATCTTTCCTGGCATCAGGGTCTTTTCCAGTGAGTCAGCTCTTTCCATCAGGTGGCCATTATGGATCATATAAAGCAGCCAGTTTTGTGAATTATAAAGCCTGACTTTTGAAAAATTCTACAAGTCTCATTTAGTTTTTACTTTGACAGGATGGGCTTCCCTGGTGGCTCAGCTGGTAAAGAATCTGCCTGCAATGCAGGAGACCTGGGATCTATCCCTGGGTTGGGAAGATCCCCTGGAAAAGGGAATGGCTACCCACTTCAGTATTCTGGCCTGGAGAATTCCATGGACTATATAGTCCATGGGGTCACAAAGAGTCGGACACGACTGAGTGACTTTCACTTTTGACAGTATATATTTGACTATATACTCTGTTGGTAAAGAATCTACCTGCGATATGGGAGACACAGGAGATGAAGGCTTAGTCCCTGGGTTGGGAAGATTTTCTGGAGGAGGAAATGACAACCCACTCCAGTATTCTTGTCTGGAGAATCCTTTAGACAGAGGAGCCTGGTGGGCTACAGTCCAAAGGGTCACAAAGAGTCAGGCATGACTGAGTGACTGAGCATGCACACATATATTTGAAAGTTTATGCAGAACAGATAAAATCCAGTCTATTTGAGTCTAAAGATATCAGGATATCAATTTAGTATGCCAAAAACTCTTAGCAAGTAGCAGTTGTGATCAAATGGTAAGTTGAGACTTAAAACTGCATATAAATTAACATGTGGTTCTATGCAGTCTTTCCTTGACTCCAAGCAACTAGGGGAACCACTTTTTCTTAGGGAGTAGTGACATATGGTCACTGTGGTTAACACGTATACATGTATAGTAGGCCACTCCTGGTTCTTTGTCTTTCAGCCCCTGGTGTTCCTGTGTACTATTTTAGCTACCTCTTGCATGCCCAGAAGTGCACATGAACATGCACACGTACGTGTACATGGACACACAGTCATATATGTGCAGTGTGTTGAACCACTGTCCTTCCCAGTCTCCTAGTATATTTTCTCTGATTTTAAGAAAATAATTTCTCCCTCTCCTTTTATGTCTCTCTCTTTACTAGTTTTTTTCTTAAAAATAAAATAAAATAAAATAAAATCTCTCCTGATTTTTCTTTTCTTTAAATTTGTGGAACAAAATTGAAACAAAACAAAGTACTATGCTTAACAGAGAGTGTCCCAGACTTTCTCAGTTTATGACATTCTGAGTGTGTTGGTAATTTTTTCATGGCACCCCTAGGCTGAAAGAAATACCTCACAGTTTTGTTTAATTAGCATAAAAAGTATTTAGGTATTAACTTAGTCACCTTTTGAAAAAATAATGCATATAAATTGAAAGAAAAAATAAAAACCTTTGTATTTTCTACTTAGAAACTCACAGTTACTTAATAATGGGATATGTGTGCTTGTTGGGTACTGACCAGCCTTCAAACCTAAGAGCCAGATTGGACACTCATCCTCATTTCTTACTCCACATTGGTTTTAATGCAATGTTAGTATTTGCCTTTATACCACAAACACTGTCAAAAACTGAACTTTGGGTGTAGAGTTAGATTATTTATTTGACTTTTTTCTTGTTTCTTGAGGTATGCCTGTATTGCTATGAACTTTCCCCTTAGGACTGCTTTTACAGTGTCCCACAGGTTTTGGGTTGTTTTGTTTTCATTTTCATTCGTTTCTATGCAAATTTTGATTTCTTTTTTGATTTCTTCTGTGATTTGTTGGTTATTCAGCAGCGTGTTGTTCAGCCTCCATATGGAAATGCAGAACCCCAGGGTTAGTAGAAAGAAAGAAATCTTAAAAATTAGGGCAGAAATAAATGCAAAAGGAACAAAAGAGACCATAGCAAAAATCAATAAAGCCAAAAGCTGGTTCTTTGAAAGGATAAATAAAATTGACAAACCATTAGCCAGACTCATCAAGAAACAAAGGGAGAAAAATCAAATCAATAAAATTAGAAATGAAAATGGAGAGATCACAACAGACAACACAGAAATACAAAGGATCATAAGAGACTACTATCAGCAATTATATGCCAATAAAATGGACAACGTGGAAGAAATGGACAAATTCTTAGAAAAGTACAACTTTCCAAAACTCGACCAGGAAGAAATAGTAAATCTTAACAGACCCATCACAAGCACGGAAATTGAAACTGTAATCAAAAATCTTCCAGCAAACAAAAGCCCAGGTCCAGACGGCTTCACAGCTGAATTCTACCAAAAATTTAGAGAAGAGCTAACACCTATCCTACTCAAACTCTTCCAGAAAATTGCAGAGGATGGTAAACTTCCAAACTCATTCTATGAGGCCACCATCACCCTAATACCAAAACCTGACAAAGATGCCACAAAAAAAGAAAACCACAGGCCAATATCACTGATGAACATAGATGCAAAAATCCTTAACAAAATTCTAGCAATCAGAATACAACAACAAATTTAAAAGATCATACACCATGACCAAGTGGGCTTTATCCCAGGGATGCAAGGATTCTTCAATATCTGCAAATCGATCAATGTAATACACCACATTAACAAATTGAAAAATAAAAACCATATGATTATCTCAATAGATGCAGAGAAAGCCTTTGACAAAATTCAACATCCATTTATGATAAAAACTCTCCAGAAAGCAGGAATAGAAGGAACATACCTCAACATAATCAAAGCTATATATGACAAACCCACAGCAAACATTATCCTCAATGGTGAAAAATTGAAAGCATTTCCTCTAAAGTCAGGAACAAGACAAGGGTGCCCACTTTCACCATTACTATTCAACATAGTTTTGGAAGTTTTGGCCACAGCAATCAGAGCAGAAAAAGAAATAAAAGGAATCCAAATTGGAAAAGAAGAAGTAAAACTCTCACTGTTTGCAGATGACATGATCCTCTGCATAGAAAACCCTAAAGACTCCACCATAAAATTACTAGAACTAATCAATGACTATAGTAAAGTTGCAGGATATAAAATCAACACACAGAAATCCCTTGCATTCCTATACACTAACAATGAGAAAACAGAAAGAGAAATTAAGGAAACAATTCCATTCACCATTGCAACGGAAAGAATAAAATACTTAGGAATATATCTACCTAAAGAAACTAAAGACCTATATATATAAAAACTATAAAACACTGGTGAAAGAAATCAAAAAGGGCACTAATAGATGGAGAAATATACCATGTTCATGGATTGGAAGAATCAATATAGTGAAAATGAGTATACTACCCAAAGCAATTTATAGATTCAATGCAATCCCTATCAAGCTACCAACGGTATTCTTCACAGAACTAGAACAAATAATTTCACAATTTGTATGGAAGTACAAAAAACCTTGAATAGCCAAAGCTATCTTGAGAAAGAAGAATGGAACTGGAGGAATCAACCTGCCTGACTTCAGGCTCTACTACAAAGCCACAGTCATCAAGACAGTATGGTACTGGCACAAAGACAGAAATATAGATCAATGGAACAAAATAGAAAGCCCAGAGATAAATCCACACACATATGGACACCTTATCTTTGACAAAGGAGGCAAGAATATACAATGGATTAAAGACAATCTCTTTAACAAGTGGTGCTGGGAAAACTGGTCAACCACTTGTAAAAGAATGAAACTAGAACACTTTCTAACACCATACACAAAAATAAACTCAAAATGGATTAAAGATCTCAACGTAAGACCAGAAACTATAAAACTCCTAGAGGAGAACATAGGCAAAACACTCTCTGACATACGTCACAGCAGGATCCTCTATGACCCACCTCCCAGAATATTGGAAATAAAAGCAAAAATAAACAAATGGGACCTAATTAACCTTAAAAGCTTCTGCACAACAAAGGAAACTATAAGCAAGGTGAAAAGACAGCCTTCAGAATGGGAGAAAATAATAGCAAATGAAGCAACAGACAAACAACTAATCTCGAGAATATACAAGCAACTCCTACAGCTCAATTCCAGAAAAATAAATGACCCAATCAAAAAATGGGCCAAAGAACTAAATAGACATTTCTCCCAAGAAGACATACAGATGGCTAACAAACACATGAAAAGATGCTCAACATCACTCATTATCAAAGAAATGCAAATCAAAACCACTCTGAGGTACCATTTCATGCCAGTCAGAATGGCTCGATCCAAAAGTCTACAAGCAATAAATGCTAGAGAGGGTGTGGAGAAAAGGGAACCCTCTTACACTGTTGGTGGGAATGCAAACTAGTACAACCACTATGGAGAACAGTGTGGAGATTCCTTAAAAAACTGGAAATAGAACTGCCTTATGATCCAGCAATCCCACTGCTGGGCATACACACTGAGGAAACCAGAAGGGAAAGAGACACATGTACCCCAATGTTCATCGCAGCACTGTTTGTAATAGCCAGGACATGGAAGCAACCTAGATGTCCATCAACAGATGAATGGATAAGAAAGCTGTGGTACATATACACAATGGAGTATTACTCAGCCATTAAAAAGAATACATTTGAATCAGTTCTAATGAGGTGGATGAAACTGGAGCCTATTATACAGAGTGAAGTAAGCCAGAAAGAAAAACACCAATACAGTATACTAACGCATATATATGGCATTTAGAACGATGGTAACAATAACCCTGTATACAAGACAGGAAAAGAGACACTGATGTATAGAACAGTCTTTTGGACTCTGTGGGAGAGGGAGAGGGAGAGGGTGGGATGATTTGGGAGAATGGCATTGAAATATGTATAGTATCATATATGAAACGAGTCACCAGTCCAGGTTCAATGCACGATACTGGATGCTTGGGGCTGGTGCACTGGGACGACCCAGAGGGATGGTATGGGGAGGGAGGAGGGTTCAGGATGGGGAACACATGTATACCTGTGGCAGATTCATTTTGATATATGGCAAAACCAATACAATATTGTAAAGTTAAATAAAATAAAATTTAAAAAAAAAAACAAAAACTGAACTTTGAAAAGCTATGGCATCATTGAATGGGATGGAAAGCTGAGTGCTGAAGAATTGATACTTTTGAACTGTGGTGTTGGAGAAGACTCTTGAGAGTCCGTTGTACAGCAAGGAGCTCAAACCAGTCAATCCTAAAGGAAAGCAGTGCTGAATATTCATTGGAAGGACTGATGCTGAAGCTGAAGCTCCAATACTTTGGCCACCTGATGAATAGAGCTGACTCATTTGAAAAGACCCTGATGTGGGAAAGATTGAAGGCAGGAGGAGAAGGGGATGACAGAGGATGTGATGGTTGTACAGCATTACTGATTTGATGGACATTAATTTGAGCAAGCTCCAGGAGTTGGTGATGGACAGGAAAGCCTGGTGTGCTGCAGTCCGTGGGGTTGCAAAGAGGCGGAAACAACAGAGCGACTGAATTTAACTGAGCGAAGCTGAGTTCCTTCACTGTTCACCTAAAATTATCATAGCATTGTTAATTGGCTATACCCCAATATAAAATAACAAGTTTTTTAAAAAAGAATTTCATTTTCAATCATTTTTTACTAGTATTTCTTTTATATTTTTAAATAAAATTGTATATATTAAAGGTTTATAACATGATTTGATATACATATACATAGTGAAATGATTACTACAGTCAAGCTAATTAAAATATTATCTTGAATATATGAATATTACTTTAGACTATTCTTTTCATTAAATAATCATGATTTTAGTTTAATTATCTTTTGGACTTAACCTCTGAGTCTAATAATGAACCATTTCTAACAATACCACGTGGAACATATTCGAACTTCTAACCTATCACAAACACACTACTAGAACCTAACGATTATTTTTTTTTGATTGGAGATTTATCCAAGGATGCTCCCTGCTGCAAGCCAAGAATCCCTCTCTGTCATCGTAAAGTCATTTTTTCTACTAAGTGTTCAAAATACAGGCTGACTTTTGGAATAAAAGTTGGGTTTGCTTTTGTCCTTGGTTTACTTTCTCGTTCCTTCCACTTGACAACACACTTCTCAGCATGATTTGGTGGCAAGATTTAGGTGTAAGAAAATAATGAGAAGATTGCTAGGTTGCTATTGGAATCGTCTTATTAGACTTTTGTTGCCTTTTAACAGATTGTCGTGTTTTTCAGTTGCTTAGTTTTGTCTAACTCTGCAATCCCATGGACTGCAGCACTCAAACAGATTGTTGATCCTGCACTTTTAATCTGCAAACTGTCAGTGGATGTTAAGTTAGATTAAGGATTGAATGCATCAGTTTTATTATTTTTAGTTAAACATCTTTCAAGATAAGTGGTAGTATTTTCAGTACAGAATTTGTTTAAAAAATATTTATGCTTGACATTTCAGATTATAAGCATAAGCATTTCTATTTTAATAGAAACTGCTGGAAATAGAATAGGATATAATTTGCACATCTAATACATGTTTTTAAATAAAATCTAGAAGATATATCAGTTTAAAGTTTCATAACTACGTAATGCCCTTGTAAATGGATGTGGATGTATTGTCAGCCAGTAAATTTTATGTATGAGGATTCAAGTAACTTCATCTTCTCTTTTTACTAAAGTAAAAGACTAAATCTTTCAATTGATTTAATTTATGGTATGTTATTCTGTTTATCTTTCAGATTTTATTGATCTGATCCAACCTGTCTTGTGACTGCTAGCTGGAATTAAGGTTGGTGATGTGTTTATATATTAAATTCTGAATAAACTGAAATAAAATAGAGGCTTGATGAGCCTTTGTAGAGTTGGGTCAGAATACTTTTGCAGGTTGTGGTAAGAAATTTGTAACTTGGTGAGAACTGGATACATTTCAGGTTTGCAGACATGGTTTCCTGAACAGTGTTTGTTTTCTTTGTTAGTATTTCTTTGGGTATCAAGTTTTATTTCTTTTACCTGCCTTACTTGCAGAATTTTGATTAAAGAAAAAGATTCAAATTTAAGTCATTCATTTAATAAACATATCAAAAGTATGATTTCTTTGCAACGTGGCTAGTGTTTTAAAGAATGGTCAGCTTTCTGAGTTTGCAGGGAAATACTTTTGAAGCCCACAGTTGGGTAGCCACATTTCCTAAGTATGGTAGAGCTGAAAAATTGCTCATTAATTGCATATTTCAGTTAATTAGCGGAGTTTTAAGATGCCATTCTTTTGCTCTGTTTCCTTGTTAATTGGTTTTAGGGGAGACTCAAAACTAGCTTAATGGAGTTTAGAATAATAACAGAGCCTTAGAGGACACTGACATAAATAGGCTTAGAATTTCATTTATTCCCTCCTCCTTTCTTCTCTAGAACATGTATTCATAGTTTAAAAAAAAACTAAACTCTGAATAAAATAACTGCTTTTGTTGCTAATAAAAGAGCAAAATGCCAGATGCTGCTAAACTTTTTGTATAGGTTTTTGGTTAATAATTTAACAGAAAAACATTGACTTTTCCTTTGTGCTTATATTAATCAGGTATTTAGCCTTCAAATTGCAGTGTCTGGATGGCTCTAGTGGTAAAGAACCCTCCTGCCAACTCAGGAGACATAAGAGACTCGGGTTCAGTCCCTGGGTTGGGAAGATCCCCTGGAGGAAGGCATGGCATTCCACTCCAGTATTTTTTCCTAGAGAATCCCAGGGACAGAGGAGCCTGATGGGCTACAGTCCATAGGGTCTCACAGAGTTGGGCACGACTGAAGCAACTTAGCACGCAGGGGCAACACATAGCAGGCACACAGTAAATATGTTACCTTTTCTGGCCTCATTTTGACCTCATTCTTCCACTCCCAACACATCTGTCTCACATGCATGTGCACGTGTGTCTACACACACACACACACACACACACACAATTATTATTTTTCCTTTTCATGTACAAATTGTGCTTTCTTATCCTTGAAATCAGGATAGACTGTAGCAAATAAGATATGTTGGAATCATGCCTACTGATAATTGGCAACTAAATAAGGAGAAAAAGGGACATGTGCATAAAAGTGAGAGTTAAATTTGTAACCTGCATTTGTTTCATTTTGTGTTCATATAATTTGGAGTTGAACTTATTGAGGACATTTAGGCTGGTTTCTTTCATATTTACTCCTGAGCATGTTCTGTGTGAACTTGCGCATGTTTAAACATGGAATGCTTGTAAGACTTTTTGCTACTCTTCTTTCCCTGCTAGCTTCTACTCATTTGCCAGTAAAAAATAACAGCTAGAATGAGATTTTTGCAAAGTAGAAATCTTTTAATCAGGAATATTTTCAATGCACAAGGTTGAATATGAAGTGTTGTTTTTAAATTTTAATTAAAAGTAAATTGTATTTTGGTCTCTTCTTTTTGGATTTTTATTTGTGGTTGGTATGGTCAACATCACAACTTGAAATCTCATTTCATTTTGGCTACTCTTCAGAAAGGAACAAAAAACCGAAAGAGACATGTAAAAGGAAAAAAAATAAAAAAAATTTTGTTAAATAGAAAAGTAAATAACTATAAGAGTAATACACAAAAACTTTTAAAATCTAATCCTGTATTCATTTTCTGTATGGAGAATTTCTTTTGTGGGAGTGTGAGCATAATTTAAATGTGTTTGGTCTAACTGTGAAAAGTCAGGATGACTTACATACTCTAAAATAAATACATTGATTAAAATATACAGTGTTCATAGAAATGGAAGCATATTTAAGGCTCTCATATTACAAAGTCTTCCCAATTGAATATATTGTATTTTTTCTCTTTCCAGCTGAGAATGAAAAGATATTTAAATTAAATTTGATAATTAATTATCTAAATTATGTTTTGGAAAACCAGCTAGATGGAACAAAGCTTCTGAAGGATACATCAATTCACCAGAAACAACCAGATTCTCAACACAAACTATGATATATAATGAAAATTACTATTCTTTTCTTAACTAGAGCTACGTTCTTTTGCTTCAGGATAAAAGAAGTTTCCCTCATAGAAAAGCTTCTTTTTCTATAATAATATTAATGGAGTAAAATGAGTAGTATTGCTGGATAAAAGCAAGTGGATTCTTTACCAACTGAGCTATCAGGGAAGCTCAAAGTTATAGATAGCTATATTTAAAGTGGAATATCAGAACCATGCTTAAACTTCTGCACAATAAAGGAAACAATGAACAAAATGAAAAGGCAACCTCCTGGATGGGAGAAAATGTTTGCAAATCATATGTCTTGTAAAGTGCAAATATCCAAAATACATATGAAACACAGATAAATCAATAACAAAAAACAAACACTCTGATTTAAAACTAGGAAGAGGATATGATAGACATTTTTCCAAAACAGACATACAAATGTCCACCAGGTATATGAAAAGATGCTCAGTGTCACTAATCATCAGTTCAGTTCAGTGCATTCACTCAGTCGTGTCCAACTCTTTGCCACCCCATGAAATGCAGCACGCCAGGCGTCCCTGTCCATCACCAACTCCCAGAGTCCACCCAAACCCGTGTCCGTTGAGTCGGTGATGCCATCCAACCATCTCATCCTCTGTCGTCCCCTTCTCCTCCTGCCCCCAATCCCTCCCAGCATCAGAGTCTTTTCCAATGAGTCAGCTCTTCACATCAGGTGGCCAAAGTATTGGAGTTTCAGCTTCAACATCAGTCTTTCCAATGAATTTCAGGACTGACTTCCTTTAGGATGGACTGGTTGGATCTCCTTGCAGTCCAAGGGACTCTCAAGAGTCTTCTCCAACACCACAGTTCAAAACCATCAATTCTTTGGTGCTCAGCTTTCTTTATAGTCCAACTCTCACATCCATATATGACCACAGGAAAAACCATAGCCTTGACTAGACGGACCTTTGTTGGCAGAGTAATATCTCTACTTTTTAATATGCTGTCTAGGTTGGTCATAACTTTCCTTCCAAGGAGTAAGCATCTTAATTTCATGGCTGCAATCACCATCTGCAGTGATTTTGGAGCCCCCAAAAATAAAGTCAGCCACTGTTTCCACTGTTTCCCCATCTATCTGCCATGAAATGATGGGACCAGATGCCATGATCTTAGTTTTATGAATGTTGAGCTTTCAGCCCACTTTTTCACTCTCCTCTTTCACTTTCATCAAGAGGCTCTTTAGTTCTTCACTTTCTGCTATAAGGGTTGTGTCATCTGCATATCTGAGGTTATTGATATTTCTCCCGGCAAGCTTGATTCCAGCATGTGCTTCTTCCAGCCCAGCATTTCTCATGATGTACTCTGCATATAAATTAAATAAGCAGGGTGACAATATACAGCCTTGATCAGATCAGATCAGTCGCTCAGTCATGTCCGACTCTTTGCAACCCCACGAATCGCAGCACGCCAGGCCTCCCTGTCCATCACCAACTCCCAGAGTTCACTGAGACTCACGTCCATCAAGTCAGTGATGCCATCCAGCCATCTCATCCTCCGTTGTCCCCTTCTCCTCCTGCCCCCAATCCCTCCCAGCATCAGAGTCTTTTCCAATGAGTCAACTCTTCGTGTGAGGTGGCCAAAGTCCTGGAGTTTCAGCTTTAGCATCATTCCTTCCAAAGAAATCCCAGGGCTCATCTCCTTCAGAATGGACTGGTTGGATCTCCTTGCAGTCCAAGGGACTCTCAAGAGTCTTCTCCAACACCACAGTTCAAAAGCATCAATTCTCTGGCACTCAGCCTTCTTCACAGTCCAACTCTCACATCCATACATGACCACAGGAAAAACCATAGCCTTGACTAGACGGACCTTTGTTGGCACAGGAATGTCTCTGCTTTTCAATATGCTATCTAGGTTGGTTGTAACTTTCCTTCCAAGGAGTAAGCATCTTTTAATTTCATGGCTGCAGTCACCATCTACAGTGATTTCGGAGCCCAGAAAAATAAAGTCTGACACTGTTTCCACTGTTTCCCCATCTATTTCCCATGAAGTGATGGGACTGGATGCCATGATCTTCGTTTTCTGAATGTTGAGCTTTAAGCCAACTTTTTCACTCTCTACTTTCACTTTCATCAAGAGGCTTTTTAGCTCCTCTTCACTTTCTGCCATAAGGGTGGTGTCATCTGCATATCTGAGGTTATTGATATTTCTCCCGGCAATCTTGATTCCAGCTTGTGTTTCTTCCAGTCCAGCGTTTCTCATGATGTACTCTGCATATAAGTTAAATAAGCAGGATGACAATATACAGCCTTGACGTACTCCTTTTCCGATTTGGAACCAGTCTGTTGTTCCATGTCCAGTTCTAACTGTTGCTTCCTGACCTGCATACAAATTTCTCAAGAGGCGGATCAGGTGTTCTGGTATTCCCATCTCTTTTTCCTATTTGGAACCAGTCAGTCGTTCCATATTCAGTTCTAACTGTTGCTTCCTGACCTGCATACAGGTTTCTCAAGAGGCAGGTTAGGTGGTCTGGTATTCCCATCTCTTTCAGAATTTTCCACAGTTTATTGTGATCCACACAATCAAAGGCTTTGGCTTAGTCAATAAAGCAGAAATAGATGTTTTTCTGGAACTCTCTTGCTTTATCAGTGATCCATCGAATGTTTGCAATTTGATTGCTGGGTTCCTCTGCCTTTTCTAAAACCAGCTTGAACATCTGGAAGTTCATGGTTCACGTATTGCTGAAGCTTGGCTTGGAGAATTTTAAGCATTACTTTACTAGCGTGTGAGATGAGTGCAATTGTGTGGTAGTTTGAGCATTCTTTGGCATTGCCTTTCTTTGGGATTGGAACAAAAACTGACCTTTTCCAGTCCTGTGGCCACTGCTGAGTTTTCCATATTTGCTGGCATATTGAGTGCAGCACATTCATAGCGTCATCATCATCAGGAAAATGCAAATCAAAACCACAGTGAAATATCACTTCATACTTGCTAAAATGGTTATTATCAAAAAGACAAGTAATAACTGTTGGAGAGGAGGTGGAGCAAAGCGAATCCTTGTGCACTGTTGGTGGGAATGTAAATTTGTGCAGCTACTATGGAAAGCAGCATGGAGGTTCCTCAAAAATTTAAAATAGAGCTGTCATACCATCTAGCAATTCCATTTCTGACTATTTATTTGAGGAAGGTGAAAACACTAATTTGAAAAAAAATATGCACACCCATGTTCATTGCAGCCTTATTTACAATAGCCAAGATATGGAAACAGCCTAAATGTCCATCAGTGGATGAATGGATAAAGGAGATACAGACGAGAGTCAAAATTTACAGTCTTCCAGTTATAAAATAATTTGTAGGATGTAATGTACAGCATGGAGACTACTGTTAATAATACTATATTGCACATTTGAAAGTTGCTAAAAGACTAGATCTTAAAAATTCTTACACTGAAAAAAATTATGTAACTGTGTATGGTGATGAATGTTAACTAGACTTATTGTGGTGAACATTTCACAATATATACAAATATCAAATCATGTTGTACACCTGAAACTAATATAATGTTGTGTGTCAATTATACCTCAATAAAAAATTTTAAATGTCCATAAAGTATTTCATCAACTCTAAGATACACATTTTTACATTAAACTATGTAAAATCAAAAACTACCATAGTTAAATTAGCAATTTTTTTTTCTTTCTAGGTGGCAAATAAAGTGTGTCTTACAGTGGGTTGTATCTTAGATTCTATGAAATATAGTATTACTGAATTTAGATTGAAAAAAACTTGAATAAATTTCAAGTTATTACAAAAGAGAATCAGAGTAGAGTTCGGAAACTATAAAGTCAAGCTTGATACTGATTCTTAAAAACACTTTACACCACATTTTTTACCATTTAAAACAAGGTGAGTTCATTTTTTTAATTTGTTTTCTCTTTTATTATACTGCAACCAGTATTTTGGTGTATTACCCTCCAGATTCTGACTTGTTTGTTTTCACAAAATTGAAGTTAAACTTTGTATCCAGTTACTCCTGATTTCTTGAAAATGCAGTTTTAATGACTGTGTAATATTTTGTCCTATTCCCTAATTCTTTTTACCATTTACTCATTGTTGAGCATTCAGATTATTTTCAATATCTCATTATTTCTGCCCAGACCTGGATCTCTCTTCTTATTCTAGTTTATCCCTCTGACTTGAATTCTTGAATGCCTTGTAGAAAAGTTGTCTGACTGTATTATTTTATCTTTAAAGCTAGAATAAAAATAACTTAGACTTCATTTAAGGATTAAATGAGATAATGCATACTTATGGACCTTAAATAGGGAAGATTTCAAGTCATTTTTAAATTCTCTATCAAAGTTCTTTTCTTTTCATAGTTTTTACTTTATTAATACCTTCTGGTATTTCTCCCAAAATGGAATAAAACCAATGAAGATCATTAAATTATTGTCATAAAATAAAATATAAAATAGAAGAGGCCAGAATATAAATATTTTGTTTTTGAACTGATCAAAAAGTAATTTCTATATGCTCTACTGAGTGGTATTATCTCTTTTATTAAAGATACTGTCAACCAACTAAGCACCATATTTTACAATTAAGCAGACTTTCACTTAAAAAAAAAAAAAACAGTGTATAAAATGCTAATATTTTCAGGATATCCTTGTGTCTTACTAGTAAGCTGCAGTGGTTTGCTTCCCAGAGTCAAGACAAACAAGCCTTTGACCAGCTACATAGTCAGCCACTATGTAGTGGCTTTTACCTTAGTCTGTTTACCTTCTAACTTGCCTCATGATGGTTCACACATCTCTTATAGCATTCACCCTTGTTTCTTTATATTATATGTTATGATTATTTCCAGATATGTCTTATCTTCCCTAGCAACTCAGAATCTGGGGTCTTCTCTCTGTGCCTTCTGTCCTGGTAGGCCTTGTAGGAGTGGACGTCCTGAAAATGCTTATTGAATGAATTGTAAAGTATAGAAGCAAAAATAAACAGTTTTATTACATATTTGTAAGCTACATATATGTGTGTGTGTATGTGTGTAGTTGTTATTTAGTTGCCAAGTTGTGTCCGATTCCTTTGCAACCCTGTGAACTGTAGCTCACCAGGCTTCTCTGTCCATAGGATTTCCCAGGCAAGAATACTGAAGTGGGTTGCCATTTCCTTCTCCAGGGGGTCTTCCCAACTCAGAGATGGAACTGGCATCTCCTTCATTGGCAGGTGGATTCCTTACCACTTATATCCTTCCTTATATAAATGGGCAGGGAAACCCATTTATATATTCATATGTGTGTAGATATTGGAGAAGGAAATGGCAACCCACTCCAGTGTTCTTGCCTGGAGAATCCCAGGGACGGGAGAGCCTGGTGGGCTGCCATCTCTGGGATCGCACAGAGCCGGACACGACTGAAGCGACTTAGCAGCAGCAGATATGTTATAATAATTATTACCTACTGTATTCTTTCTTTTGGTGATAGGGAGTTGAGCAAAAAAGCAAGGACTTTAAACACATCACACAAAAGATATTTGAAGCAGAAATAATTACTTGGTTCAAGTTGGGGAATTTTTAAAAAGTAAAGGTATGAGAAGGGTGATTGCTTTGTCTTTCTACTTTATTCATACATTGAGCATAATATAATATACTTACGGATGAAAACATATTTGGAATTCTAGTTATTATATTGATATGTGATAAAGTGAATTTGAGGTTCTAGAAAGATTTGTAGAATGCCTAATTATTTCTTTACCTTTTTAAGGAGAGATACAAAGCTGATAGACTGGAAAGGCCAGTTAGTTGTTGGAGAATTTGCTTTCTTTTGTGCAGCTTTCTGAAATCTGAAGCATCATAAGTACTTATTTTCTCCTTTTTTATTAAAAGTAATCCTTTCCTGTTACAAACGTGACAATCAACAAATAAGCTTCATGACATGATATGGAATGGGAGAGGTAGGGAGGAGTGGGGCTGGGGGTGAGAGGTAAACTTGCTGTCAATCTCTCAATCTCCTCATGTGAGCCAGTGAAATACCTCAGGAATATATTTTTCCAGAATTGTTCTTTTATTTTTTGACAGAGTCTTAACATACCGAGGAAATAGGTTTATTGATGTCCCAGAGGACAAATAGGAAAACACAACCCATTGGAAATATATTAAATAACAAATAACAGATACTTTTTTCCCACATGAGAAAAACAATATTCTAGCTGATTCTTTTTGTCTTAGCTAAATATGAAAAATGAAAGTGAAGTCGCTCAGTAGTGTCCGACTCTTTGAGACCCCATAGACTGTTGCCTACAAGGCTCCTCTGTCCATGGGATTTTCCAGGCAATAGTACTGGAGTGGATTGCCATTTCCTTCTCCAGGGGATCTTCCCAACCCAGGGCTCAAACCTGGATCTCCCACATTGTAGATGGACGCTTTACTGTCTGAGCCACCAGGGAAGTAATGGCTACAACAGACAACCCCTTGGATATGTTTTTATACAAACCTCATACTTAGGAAATCAATCCTGTGGATTTAAGTCATGGGCCAGCTGATTTTTATTCTTTCCTGAATTCATCTGAATGAATGCCATTCCAAAAAATGGTACAGCTGATCTTTTTGCAGACCATTTATTTCTTTAAAGAATATCATGACTTTATTTGGGCCTATCTTATTAAGGCAGTTTGGAGAATTTAAAAACATAAGAAGTACATTTGTAAGAAGGAGTCCATTCATTTAGAAATCTTTTATTTCTTTTATGGCCTACTTATTGCAAAGTAAGAACTTTATATTATTAAAAACGGATATGCTTTTTTGTTCCTCAACTTCTATAAATCTACATGAGACTTACTAAATTTCATCAGTTATTCATCCAAGGATAGAAAAATCATCATAGCAGAAAAAGGGATATACATATAATAGAAAAAGGGATAATACATATGTATTAGATAGATACATGGATATGCATGCTAATGTTGGACGGTTTTGCCAATGAACAGCACAAGGGCTTTGCTTTTGGGCATACTTTATAGGCCATTACTATTAAAGCAGATAAAATTGTCTGCCTTTTCTGAGCTTATTCTGTCTAATTATTTAGCAATGTAAAAATGCTAGTTGGAAAATCATTTTGTGATAATAAACCAAAGTAGATTTGGTTTCAGTCCATATTATTCAATATCTTGTGACCATCAACTTATGTTGCTTTAGAGACTTTGTTGACTTTTCTTTCTACTATTTAAATTTATTTAAAATAGGTTTGAAGAGCTGAATTAAAAAAAAATCCTTACTATATTATACACATACATCTGTCTATACTTGAATATCTACCCTCTCTCTCTTTTTCTCTCCTTTTTGCCCTCTCTTCCTTCTGTCTTCCAGTAAAAGTTGTATATTTGTTGAATAAAGTTTATAATTCAAATATAGAGAAAGCTAACTTTTAGATTATAAAGATATTTGAAACTTTAAGTACTATCATCTTCATTTTATGAATATAGATAGTCACTAAATCAGACACAATTTTTATAATAGACTATTCCTCTGTGAAATGTTTTTTTGTTGTTGTTGTTTTTAGAAGCTACGTCATGTCCAACTCTTTTTCGACCCCATGGACTGTAGCCTGTCAGGCTCCTCTGTCTGTGGGATTTCCCAGGCAATCCCCTGGAGAAGTGGGTTGCCATTTCCTTCTCCAGGGGATCTTCCTGACCCAGGGATTGGACCCACATCTTCTACATTGCAGGCAGATTCTTTGCTGCTGAACCACCAGGGGGGCAAAAAAATTCCTCTGTGAAATGTAATATTAATAGTTCTTAAAAATATCAAACAGTCTTCTGGAGGGATAAAAATAAGTAGAAAACTACATATTTATCCAAATGTAATTACTTGCTTATGGTATATGTGTGTGTATACTATTCAGTAGTGCCTTTATTTACAAGATATTCATATTCAGAAAGATAAATGAGAGTGAACTTGATATCTTTTGCCTGAAAATATTTTACATATAGAGTGGAAAAATTTTTTCAGCCTTGTCCTTACATTTATTGTCACGTGTTAGTGCCTTGTCAAAAGTAGCTCTCTAGGTACAAGAGGAAGGTTTTATAATGAATTAGTCCACTTAAAAAAAAAAAAACAAAAAACCTATATTGGCATCTTTAAGGGGTCCTTAGGCAGCCATAAAGAATTATCAGTTCCATAAAGGAGATTAAATTAGACAAAAGGAATAGAAACCATGTATGCGTCCATGGAGGGAAGGGGGGAGCTCATTTCTGAAATCATTAGGGAAAGTAACATAAGAATTCCCTTCTCTAATTGTGATTTGTTCTTTTTATTTCTAAGTTTTTTTCATTGTTTAAGAATTATAGGTAAGTTTGGAAATATGGAAAAAGTAGGTCACTGAGTAAGATGTTTAACTTGGTTGGCAACTTTATAGTCCCAACACTTTAAATTTCGTCTCTTTTAGGGACTCAGAGATCTAACAGGCCATCTGGCATTAATATCACATAATAATAATATTTGCCTTTTGGGGTTCTCTAACTCTTTTAACTATTTGGAAATGAAGATGTAAATCTCTTCTATTAGTAGTACATTTGAGGCATGTACAAGCCATGTAGCCTAAGTGAAATGAGTTCGAGAAATTGTACTTATGTATTCAGCCTAGGCAGAGAAGGCAATGGCACCCCACTCCAGTACTCTTGCCTGGAAAATCCATGGACGAAGGAGCCTGGTGGGCTGCAGTCCATGGGGTCGCTAAGAGTCGGGCACGACTGAGCGACTTCACTTTCACTTTTCACTTTCATGCATTGGAGAAGGAAATGGCAACCCACTCCAGTATTCTTGCCTGGAGAATCCCAGGGACAGAGGAGCCTAGTGGGCTGCCGTCTATGGGGTCTCACAGAGTCGGACACGACTGAAGCAACTTAGCAGCAGCAGCAGCAGCATTCAGCCTAGGATATCATATAGATGTTCCAGTGGAAAGTCATCAGCTTTTCTTCTATTTCCTACAGGTATTTCCTAACATAAAAAAAAAAAAAAATCCATGTTACTTAATAATTACTGAAGTTACTTTAAAACATCTCTTAAATAATCATCCATCAACTATAAATATACCCCCCACCCTCCTCACTGAGAAGTTACCTAAAGAACTAATATTTCACTCTATCAAACATAATTCTACTCATCTGACATACCTGGAATTGCTCTTTTTCTTTTGTTTTTCTTTTATGTTATAGGGGCTGAATTTTATTAATTTTCTGATTTTTTAGAAGTTATAAATTTGTTAATTTTCTGATTTTCCCATGTCGGGGCAGTTTTTATAAACTTTCTTGTTGGTTACTACTAAGGTGCTCAGTGGCTTCCCTGGTGGCTCAGTGGTAAAGAATCTGCCTGCAATGCAGGAGAAGGAGATGTGGGTTTGATCCCTGGATTGGGAAGATCCCCTGGAGGAGGAAATGGCAACCCACTCCAGTATTCTTGCCAGGAAAATCCAGTGAGACAGAAGAGGCTGGCAGGCTACAGTCCATGGGGTCGCAAAGAGTTGAATATGACTAAAGTGACTGAACGAACACACACATACACACACACACACACACACACACAGACGGTGCTTAGTTGCAGAAGAACAAAGAGACCAACTGGAAAAAGTTGTTTTAACTTTGTGTTTAGAAAATATAAAAAGCTCTTTACCTTTACGTGAATATAATATTTCTCTGTGTAGTTATTCTTTGTGCACAAAAGAGCAGGGAAAAAAAAAATCTCATGATGGATTAGATTCCTGCTCATAGTTTAAAAAAAAATGGATATACATAAAAGTAGTTCAACAAATACTTTTTGAAAGAGAAAAATTGGAAGGTTGAGACAGAAGGGGAGATGGAAAGGCAGAATCTTGGTCCAAAGTAAACTTGTCTTGCAACCATTTACCTCAAAAAACTTTCTGAAAGAAAAAATAAATAATGAACTGGTAAAAAATATCTCTGATCTAAGCATGACATAGTAGTGGCGAAGATACTATGTTTAATCCGAAGAGAAACCATTTACCTCAAAAAACTTTCTGAAAGAAAAAACAAATCAAATCACATTTCAAACACTTTTATGTCTCCCCCTGGCATTTTGCCGTACACTGTGATGACAAAACATTACATTTCTGAGTTTCCTACACTGCTTTGTTGAACAACGAAGTAATTTACTTGCATCTTCTTTATATTTACCAAAGGAACCAAAAATGGTTCCTTTGCTCTCCAGTAGCTTGTTGTCTAAGCATGTCGTCTAAATTAAGGGAAGGGAAAAAATGAATACACATAAATAGCAGCTAATACATGGCAATGCAATCAAATACTAAGTACAGATATAACTTTCTAGAGAGATCCAGAAAAGATGTACTTCATTGTGATTCACAAGGACCTTATAAGAAAAGGAAGTTCAGCTGGGTTTAAAGGTGAACAATTTAAATAGATACAGTGGAATGTGAGAGCTAGAAAAAGAAGGGCTTATCCTAAAAGGGGTCTACAGAAGCCAAGCCAAGGCACAGAGAAGGGGCTAGGACTAGAAGGTTAGACCTGGAACAGAGGTTGCAAGACAGGTTTACTTTGGACCAAGATTCTGCCTCTTCCATCTCCCCTTCTGTCTCAACCTTCCAATTTTTCTCTTTCAAAAAATATTTGTTGAACTACTTTTATGTATATCTATTTTTTTTAAACTATGAGCAGGAATCTAATCCACCATGAGATTTTTTTTCCTGCTCTTTTTGTGCACAAAGAATAATTACACAGAGAAATATTAATATGAGGGCCTGTTCCAAGAGCTTCTGTTAGTAAAATTATGTTTTATGTTATATTTTTTAGAAGAAAAAATAAATACCAATATCTTGACACATGGGAGCCAAATGTTCCAACTGACATTCATGCTGTCTGGATTTGTTTTATTTTGGAATGAATATTACCAAGCTTGTTTGCAGTTAAAGGTAAATGAAAGAGTAAAATTAAATATTTTATCTCTTTAATAAATTTCACTTGGGAAATTTGGAATTTCACCATTTGAATTATTTGTTAAATTATCTGAAAGGCCTCCACTCCGGGGAGAAGGGTTAATTGGAATTGAAATTGTTGGGGAAATATAATTAAAAACAAAAACCTCCCCCAACCCAGAAATCCTTTCCACAAAGTTAGTAGACAAAGAAAACACTCCTGTTAATGAATAAGCATTAAATTAGAATGTGATGAGCATCCAGAGGCAATCCACTAAGAGAATGCAAAGACCAGAAGAAATTTCAACCTTCTAAATAGCCGAGCAAATACAACCTGTCATATAGAACCTTTCAAGATAAATAATAACTAGTCCTCTAGTAAGAGGACTGAATTTACTTGGCAATTGGGGTGACCATCTGTGTTAGCTAATTGATTTTCTTCTGTGGAGAGAGAGGCTTCTAGTACCTTTATAAGGGGAAGTAGTTTTACAACTTGGAGCAAGATTGCTATTGCTATTGCTATTGCTGTCACTTCAGTCGTGTCCAACTCTGTGTGACCCCATAGATGGCAGCCCACCAGGCTCCCCCGTCCCTGGGATTCTCCAGGCAAGAACACTGGAGTGGGTTGCCATTTCCTTCTCCAATGCATGAAAGTGAAAAGTGAAAGGGAAGTCGCTCAGTCATGTCTGAGTCTTCGCGACCCCATGGACTGCAGCCTACCAGGCTCCTCCGTCCATGAGATTTTCCAGGCAAGAGTACTGGAGTAGGGTGCCATCGCCTTCTCCTGGAGCAAGAAGCCAACCTAAATTAGGCTCTAATACTCTCCAGCAAGGGAGATAGAGGAGCTATTACCCCTTGAGGCTTGCATTTCAAAAAGATGTCTCCCAGGTCTTTGAAAAAACATTTCTGAATGTGAGCGTGGCCTGAGACTTAATTAGCCCATTATGAAGATTTACATGTGTTTGAAAAGGATAATGGAAGAAATTGTAAAAGAAAAATGAAAGGGGAAAGTCTCTAAGCTTTTTTTCAACAGGGAGAGTTAAGCCCCTTATTTTTAACTTGTATTTGCCCTTACAATGAATGCGGCTTCCCCAGTGTCTCAGATGGTAAAGAATCTTCCTGCAGTGCAGGAGACCCAGTTTGATCCCTGGGTAGGGAAAATCCCCTGGAGGAGGAAATGGCTAGCCCCTCCAGTATTCTTGGCTGGAAAATTCCATAAACAGATGAGCCTGTCGGGCTACAATCCATGGGGTTGCAGAGTCAGACACGACTGAGCGACTAACACTTTCACTTTATAATTAAAATATTGTTTCTTAAGAAAAGTATTTAGGGGATGGTTTTAGTTCTTCAAATATACTGCTGTGGTTTAGTCACTAAGTCATGTCCAGCTCTTGCAACCCCATGGACTGTAGGCCTCCATGCTCCTCTGTCCATGGAATTTCCCAGGCAAAAATACTGGAGAGGGTTGCCATTGCCTTCTCCAGGGGATCTTCCCGACCCAGGGATTAAACCAGAGTCTCTTGTGTCTCCTGCATTTGGCAGGTGGATTCTTCACCTACTGAGCCACCAGGGAAGCCTGGTGTGCTGCAGTCCAAGGGGTCTCAGAGTCGGACTTGACTGTGCAACTGAACTGAACTGATACTCTAAAGAAAAAATAGAATTCAAAGTAGAAAGATTTAAGTACAGTCATTCCTCGTTCCTTGCACTCTGTAGTAGCCTGGTTGCTGGGTAAATGAGTGGGGTAGGACTGCCCAGATTTAGCTTTTATAAAGGAAGGTGGGCCTCTGCAGAAAGCAGGATGGACAATTAAAAAAAAAAAAAAGCATAAACTACTCTTTTAAGTGTGTTTGAGATCAGCCATTCACAGCTTTCTGGTGCATTTAACTTTAACTCCCCTCATCTAAAGGACCTCTGGTGCTCATTCAAATGCTAATATTTGGCCATCTGCTTTTTAATTTTTTTTCCTAAGCAAGACAAGCTGGAGGTCATGTGACCCTAATTATAGCAATTATGAGCTTTCTGGGAGCAATCATTCAGGTTGCACCCAGAGTGAGCATCTGCTGATGATAAATGGATCAGGAGATTACTAAGGCCAGGCTTTCCTATAAGACATCCAGTGATTCATTTCTTAATATGAATAAGTATACAGAGCTAAAACCCATATGCTTTAATAAGAGGGTACTTTTTCCAAAGGGTTACTTTTTTCTTACAATTTATCTTTAAATTTAGTGAGAACAGTTTAAAATGCATACTTTTGTGTGTGTGAACATAATTAGCATTCTAAAGAAGGACATGGAGAAAACTCTAATAATGACTAATAATGAAGCATCAGCCTTCACCTACACCAATTTTATTTCTCTGTACGAAGAGAAAAGAATGTTGCCAGGGCTTAGTAATCTTTCCAGCTGAAGTCTTATTCTATATTATTTATTTTACTTGTAATTATAATGGTGTGTATTTAAGGGAAAATTCTTTAGACAACCCAAGACCTTCTGAGAGTTATTCTTTAACAAGGCAAAATATTTTCCCTTTTGTAAGGCCCTTTACTTCTTGAGAAATTATAGTTTCACAGGATAGTTTTCAGCAGTATCGTTTACCTTGCTCCCTTTTCAGACTCACAGTTTTAAATGTCATTGGGTTTATTTTGAACCTGACCCATATCACACAGAAACATTTGAACACAACTGCTCTTGCTGATTGCATGTTGGAATATGTGGCAGTATCTTGTCCATGCTGTCTGGATGCAATCATGTTGATTAATGTCAGTGAGATGAAAGAGAATGCACGGCACCTTCTTTTGAAAATCGCTCATTATGCCAACCTGCCTCCCAAGTCGAGTTCAGAGCTTTTTATAATTTTCTATTTTAATATTGAGTCAGGCTAACCTTATTTCTAGCGTGTGTAAAGGGACACCTAGTAAATTATTGATTCTTTAAACAAATGCTGTTGGGAGCACAACAGTGTGCCAGGAAGTGTGCTGGAAGGGAACATGGCCGACATAGTCTTGCCCTTTCTTTCTGAGGCGGTAACTTGAACAACCTTTGGAGTGAATCTATGTGCTAACAGCACGTTTGTGTGATGTACCTAAACATAACGTGCAGTTTGCTAAATGATTTATTAGGGATTTTAGAATCAGCATCAACTGATGGCTTTTAAAAGCCTTTTCTGTGGCAGCACCTCTCAAGTGCCCTCCTCTTTTTATCATTAGTAGGAAACCACATAATTTATTCTTCAGAAATAAAGGATGTCTGATTGGATCATAACCTTTTCCTCCCACCTTCATCTGTCTGTCTTTATGCTTCTTCCTTGCTTCTTGTAAAGTCTTTAATATTCTTTTAAAAAAAAACAAAACCCTGCTTCAGCTGTAATGATGGATATTTCTTTTCTAACTTCTTAAAGAAAGAACAGGAAAGAGTTTGGCATGTTAGAACTCTGTCAGCTGGAACTCTGCCTTTTGTAACGATAACATGAAAAGTACATTTATGATACACTTTTGGGATCAATAGTTTAAGCTTCATGTATTCCATTCTATAGTATATATTAAAGGAGAAGCTTCACCTGCTGAATTCAATAATTATTGTTTACATAAGTACTGGTATCCCATGATATTATTATTTTTAATAAATGATAGATTATTTGATAATGCAGTTCAGTTGTTCTGCTTTACAAGACTTCATAAAGTCATAAATCATATATAAAAATCATTTGACAGACCATATGTTCAGAGTTGGAGTTCAGAAAATGTTATCTTCATTGATATAATTCAAATGAGGAGATTTTGTTGTGCTCATCTTTAGAGAAGCAACAAAATGGTGGTGAGCTGCTTGTTACACTGGATATAAAACCAGACCACTCATTTCAGCATCATTTCTACAGTGCTCTGGTACAAAGGAAGGGGTTTCTTTGTGTTTCACCAGCTGGATCTCACCTGTGATAGGAGAGAACATAATAAGAAAAGAGAGTAACTTAGACATCAAGAGCTAATCAGAGCAGAAAGGTGTGGCTATACACTTCTGAATCAAGGCAGATGCCATAGCATTATGCATATGCCCAGGGTAAAATGATGGATTTTGGCATAAGACAGTATTTTGAGCTCCAAAAATAGGAAAAAGAGTGAACTAGAAATTGATACACGTGACTGTGCATGCTATGTGTGCTAAATCCCTTTAGTTGTGTCCAACTCTTCTCAACCCATTAGACTCTAGCCCACCAGGCTCCTCCGTCCATGGGATTATCCAGGCAAGAATACTGGAGTGGGTTGCCATGCCCTCCTCCAGGGAATCTTTCCAATCTAGGGTTCGAACCAGTGTCTCTAAGGTCTTCTGCATTGGCAGGTGGGTCCTTTACCACTAGTGCCACCCAGGAAGTACAGGAGACTATAAATGATCCAAAATCATGTCACTGAAGTAGGTTGATGAATCTTAAATCTCAGATGGAAGAAAATATTGCCCGCCAATTTATGTGATATTTCAAGAAATGTTTGTGGCAAATACTTTTCAAAATAACTTGAAATTGTTATGACTATCATCAGTATTTTATGACTTGGAGTGACTGATTGGGGGTTTAGATCAATAGATAAAATAAGTTTCAAAATTATTAGTATGTGCAAGAGGGTTGCAGCTGTAGGTCTCTCCCAGAGAGAGTGTTACGGCCTGCGACCTCAATCCAAGAAATTGACATCAGTAGAGTCATTAGAGTCTTTTAAAAAGTTCTTATGTGGAAGCTTTTTTTTTTTTTTTTGTCTTTTTACCTTTGGTCATATCTTAAAATTTCCTCATTTGGAGAAAATAATGGTTGATGCTACCTTCTCAGAAATAAAATATTCAAACATATTGTGACTTATGGACAGAAAGTACAGATCAATAGATCAGTGAGGCATCAGCTTACTGTAGCCCATAATTCTGGGCAATGAAACAAAAGTAGTCATGACTCTAATGAATTTACAGTTGTCTTTTCTTGTTTCTCTATGACTACCTGAATCTGGTCTTTAGATATGACATATTAAGTGCTTCTGCACAGCCTGCTAAGGCACAAATTAAATTCTGATGTTTGTATTCACCTTAAATCAGCTAATACCCATAAGTATTTCTGAGCCTCGTCTCTTGTACCTCCTCTTCCTTTATTCTCCATTTCTGCTGTAGGGATGCATGCTTAGTCATCATTTTCTCTGGGGAGTCTTTGCTCCACTGGGCTAGATGTCTTGGCTCTGCATGCCATTAACTCTTCAAATCTCATCTGTTGTGGCATTTAGGTTTATTTCCATTGCTTAATCAACTTTTGTTTTTCTTATTGGTTAGATTCTAAGTTCTTTGAGGCAGAGACCATATATGCCTTAACATTTTTTTCTTTCTGGAAGCTTGTACCCTGCCCAATACCATTTCCTGGTGGCTCAGCCGGTAAAGCGTCTGCTTACAATGCAAGATACCCAGGTTCGATCCCTGGGTTGGGAAGATCCCCTGGAGAAGGACATGGCAATCCACTCCAGTACTCTTGCCTGGAAAATCCCATGGACGGAGGAACCTGGTAGGCTGCAGTCCTTGGGGTCGCAAAGAGTCGGACACAACTGAGCGGCTTCACTTTCACTTTAAATTTTAGTTACTCTCTGCTGCTAAGTCGCTTCAGTTGTGTCCGACTCTGTGCAATCCCATAGACAGCAGCCCACTAGGCTCCTCTGTCCCTGGGATTCTCCAGGCAAGAACACTGGAGTGGGTGGCCATTTCCTTCTCCAAAGCATGAAAGTGAAAAGTGAAAGTGAAGTTGCTCAGTCGTGTAGGACTCTTAGCGACCCCCTGGACTGCAGCCTACCAGGCTCCTCCATCCATGGGATTTTCCAGGCAAGAGTACTGGAGTGGGTTGCCATCGCCTACTCCCAGTGTCACTTTAATTGCTATTGTTGGGTTGTTGTTATTATTGCTGTTGCCTTGCGTT
The DNA here is from genome assembly GCF_019923935.1 of Bubalus bubalis. Lineage (NCBI taxonomy): Eukaryota > Metazoa > Chordata > Mammalia > Artiodactyla > Bovidae > Bubalus > Bubalus bubalis. The sequence goes on from NC_059158.1 coordinate 149,597,358, forward strand.
CCCCTCTCTATTGCTGTTGTGAGCATCTCTATTCATACCATCCTGTCTGGGCTGCCATCAGTCTGGGCTTTCTGCATGTTGAAGGCTGAACCTACCTGGTAGATCCCCCACTCTCACATCTTGACCTGCGGAAGTCCCTTCTTGTTCCCCATTGGAAGCCCCTATAATACTTAACAGTCAATGAAACCACAATATATTTGTCCTTAAGGAGCTTGATAAATAAAAAGAAATCTCTTCAAACTGCATAAGGACAATCAGCAGACCTGTTCAGCTCCGTTGGGTTTTTATTTATTTTTTTCCTTTATCAGGTGGTCTGAATGGACGATGGAAGTGCCCTAGATTTCCAGATTTGTCTTCTACAAATTCAGTGTTAAGCAGTTAGAGCTTTTCATATTTTTAAGCATAACTTTTATAAAACTCTATTTTGAAAAGCTATGACTAACTATGGATATACATAAAAAGAAAGTTAACGGAAATAAAGTCTCCTTCATATCTGTTTTTAAGGCTTCTCTCATTTAGAAAAACAAAAGCAATGCATTGCTTGCCTAACAACGACTTGTGCCAATGTTACTTCCTCCATGTGCTAAATATTCAACATTTAATTGGGCTTATTAAAAAAATTAATGTATCAAAAGCCTACATAATGCAGTGTGAGTAACTGTTGTTACACAGCTTATTTTAGCATCGTAGAAAGGTTGGCATGGAAACTTGGAGAAGACATTTTAGATACTCAATGCATAAAGATTTTCAATTGAACTTCCTGGTTATCTTATTTATTCCTATTTAGAATCAGTTTTAATGTTTGTTTCTATATAACATTAGGAGTATAGTTTTTTTTCAGGGGCAGAAGCAACTTCTTTAATTATTTAAAAGAAATATATTTTATTAGAAAATGATAAGGAGGTAGGCAGGGAATAACTTTTAAGAGTTAAGCAGTTTAATTCATGGATAAAAATAAACTGTGGAATCATATGGATTCCAATGCTGGTTCCAGCAGTTTATGGCTATATGACCATTGCTATGTTAATAGTCTCAAAAAAGTGAGATTGAAACTGATTTAATAGCTGCAGTCCATGGGGTCACAAAGAGTCGGACACAACTAAGTGACTGAACTGAACTGAATAGTAATAATCAAAGGAAGTAAATGATGTCATATATGTAATGCACTTAACAGAGTATCTTGCAGAAAGTATACTTTCATCAACTTCATTTTTATATTTCTAAAATACAAAGAAAATGAGTAAAAAAAAAATCCACAAAGTATTCTGATTTAGATTCCTTTTCATCAGCCAAACTCTTCAATCCTAATATCTTTTGCCTGAATGTGGTGAAGTGGTGACTAAAATGGCACAAGACCTTCACTAATTTATATATAATAAGTTTTTGTGGATTAAAACAAGGATGTGACAAAAGATCCATGTTAGTTTTTTTTTTTCAATTCATTACCTGTTGTGTTTTTCTGTAACTAACTGGAGCTCTCTTACACCATGATAATTAGTGACTGTCAACACACCTTGGCATCTGGAAACCTGACTTCATTACTTGCCTCTTCTGCTAAGCAGTTTGGATAATGAATTTCAACTCTTGAGACCTAAGTTTTCTTGTGTATAAATCAAATGGAAATAAGTCATATGTTTTCTTTTTTTTTTTTTTCCATTTGATATTTATTAGATAAAAAGATCTTAGGACTTGGTCTTTTGAGTGTTGAATACAGAAGTCAATTTCTCTTCTCAAACTTTAAGTCAAACAGTAGAGAGGGAGGTTCAAAATACACGGTAATATTCCGGGAAAGCAGCTCTCTGGAAGTAATCCTGCCCTTTTAGCAATTGCAGATTTCTCTGGTATAAATACTCCTGCTGCTGCTGCTAAGTCGCATCAGTCGTGTCCGACTCTGTGCGACCCCATAGATGGCAGCCCACCAGGCTCCCCCGTCCCTGGGATTCTCCAGGCAAGAACACTGGAGTGGGTTGCCATTTCCTTCTCCAAGTCATATGTTTTCTAACATAGTTTTTAGATACTGTGATTGGAACAAACCAGGATGTCAAGACAAGGTCTGAGTTTCTGAGCACCATTTTTTTCTTGACACCACACTATAATTCAAGTATGATATTGAAAATTATATAAAGGTTATTTTCCATCTTTTACAGCTTTGAAATTTGCCATCTCTGTGGATATGCCCAGAGGCTGTCAGATGTTTTTATAAATGATTTTTTAAAGAAAATTATCTACTAATTAAAAAAAAAGCAAACTTAGAATCACAAACTATTCTGCAAGTTTGATGACACTGGGTTTCCAAAAGCCTCTAGCAAATAAATGACAATTGTTTCTAAATCAATTTTGAGAGATACAGAGATCAGTTTTCCATATCCATATTTAGAAACAGCATTTCTTAGGCATAAAACAGTTAAAAAGCAATTGGTATGTTTTATACCAAAATGGGGCTCCCAGCTGGTGCACTGATAATAAAGAATTCACCTGCCAGTGCAGGAAATGCAAGAGACATGGGTTCAATCCCTCCCTGGTTCGATCCCCTTGAAGCAGAAAATGGCAACTCACTCCAGTATTCTTGTCTGGACAATTCCACGAACAGAGGATCCTGGCAGCTACAGTTCATGATGAGGTCACAAAGAGTCGGACACGACTGAGTGACTGAGTGCACACACACATACCGAAATAACCAAACAATATGAGTGATCTATGATAAGAGAATAACTGGAGGGAGCAACTTTCATATTACAAAATTTGCCAGTGTGGAGATAACTGCTAATTCAAGGAAGGCTATTCTCTAGGTTGCTGAGCTGAGTGGGGATTCAGCCAAAGCAAGTCTGTTACTGAATGCACTGACCCTTGAAATGACTTGTTAGGGACAAAAACAGTTATATCTTTAGAAAAAATATCATGGCATGATTATATAGACCTTATTCTTCAAAAGCTCTCACCCTGCTAATCAAAGTTTCACTAAGATATCAGAAAAATCTCAAGGAGATTAAATTTAAAAATTTCACTAAATAAAAAGTCTATTGTCCTTTCAAAAAATAAATAGTCACATGAAATTCTTTAAGACTACATATGTAGCTTTGTCCAAACTCCTAGTTTCTATGTTAATTTGTAATTTTTTTCAACCCAAGAAAGTCTGGGAAAAAAATCTTCCCTATAGTAACTGATTAGTTCCATTTCCTGCAGCACTTCTTTTCTTGTGGTTGCTGGTTTTCAGCCAATTCTATTTTTGTGTTTATTTTCTCCATTACATTCCTTTTTTTCTGAGTAGAAGAATTTTTGTGTTTTTCATTTTGTCAAAATAGAATTCTTCTCATGTCATGTCATGATTTTGATATTTTCAAAGCTTAAAAAGCAATGCAGAGGAAATATGTCTATATAATTAAATGTACCACGGGCTTTTTAAAAAGATCTGATAATTCAGAAAGTATTTTCAACCATCAGTGGATCAGGAATGTCCAATTGCTTTTTTCCATAAGTCTTATGCTTTGGAGTGTAGCAGTCAGCTTGATGTAGCTGTGGTTTAAAAGAGGAAACTAGGAACTGACCTCATGAAAATGGAGAAAATTAAGAGATTAACTAACAGTAATATACAAACAGCATATTTCACTGTGAGTGCCGAAGAGTTCTCAATGTGGAGGGAAACAGAATTCATGTATATGCCCACATAAGGAGCACATGGAAAGAAGTGTTTGAGACTTTTTTCAGTCTTTGTTTTGGGTGTTTTTCCTTTCCTTTTTTTCTTCCTTTTTCTGATATGGTCAGAACAAAGTAGACTTAATTTGGATAAAATACATGAGCATTTGCATTTTGTGGTGTAAGCATTTATATATTTAAAAAGGTAGGGCTCTGCCTGACAGGGAATCCTCATTCCTTCTGCCTCTTTACTATATGATGAAAAAAAAAAAAAGTTACCTTAGAATTCATAGAATTTTCTTCCTAATTGAACCATCTGTGCTAGATGCTTTCAGAGATGTTGACTGACCTTAGTCCTATTTTCTGCCATCCTGAAAGTGAAAGAAGGAAGCGTTGCTGTAATTAGAACAACTACATAAATAGTGTTACTGTTTCCTGGTCGTGATCATTGTGTGCTAGAGGAATTTCATTTGAGACCTAAAATATGAAATATGCAAATCTATTTCCTAAGCCTGATCTCTCACAGCATATCTGTGGATGGGATATAGTTCAGAATCTATAAACTGACTGATCACAAAACCAATAAATGCTTTCTCTTCTCTCCCAGACTTACTTGAACAAGATCTGTGAATGTATGAATACAGTAGACTTCTAAGTTAGAGGGCTCTCATGAACTCTACACCCTTTCTATCTGGAGTTCTTTGTACTAATCTTGGCATCTGGAGGATAAATAATTGCTAAGGTTACCAGTTGGAACGGTCTCAGATTCTTGCAGCAGCTCTTATGTCTGATATCTGGTGGGCATCCTTCCCACATCACCCTGTGTGAAAAATGAACACTTAAATTCAACCTACCCTGCCCTGTTCTTCTTCTCCATAGCATTTATATATTATAGATATATCTGATATGTTTTACATCGATTTGTATAATTACTTATTGTTTATTTCCCCTAGCCACAGTGTTCAAGAAAGCTGAAGCATTTTCTATTTGATGGGACACTAATGAGTACCTAACCCCCAGCTCAGTTTGTGGGCACATAATACATGCTCAGTCAATATATAATATGTTGAAAGAATAAATCTAGTGGCTATCTTTGTTACGGACCATGGTTCTTGGCCTCCTTAATCAACAGAAATTGATCAAGGGTCAGACAAGAAATTCAGGCAAGGCTTTATCGGGATCCCTGCTGCAGTGAGAACAAGTAACAGGTTCACTTGCCAGCTTGCTAGCTGAGCGAGGTAGGAAGAGCTGGTTCCTTAACTGGAGTGAGTGTAGGGGTGTATCCAAGGGCTGGAGGGGTGGCTTAGGTGGTTTGCCCACCCCTCCAGCTGGTGGGTGTGTTCAGGGGGCCACAGTACCCTGCTTTTCCTCCCAACTCTCTTCTTGTGTCCCTGGCTCTTCATGAGTGGGAGTTGGGCTGTTTAGTCTCTTTGTAACTTGTGGTCTGGAATTTGCCTGAACTGTTCATGCCTGCAGGCTTCCCATGTGACACTAATGGTAAAGAATTTGCCTGCCAATGCAGGAGACATAAGAGACTTGGGTTCAACCCCTGGGTGGGGAGGATCCCATGGAGGAGGGGATGGCAACCCACTCCAGTTGCCATGGAGAATCCCATGAACAGAGGAGCCTGGCAGGCTACAGACCATGGGGTTGTAGAGACTCGAACACAACTGAAGCGACTTAGCACACACACGTGCGTGCATGCAGTTACTTTTAGTCCCTTATATTTCCTTTTTATTTTGTTGCTCGAGGAGATGTTTGTCCAGGTCTAAGCAATGCAACACTACAACAAAAGGTCCCAGGTCCCAGCCTGTCTTTCTCATCTTCGTGCATTCACTGTTGTCCACTGGTCTTTGGTCTTCCCCCTCAGGCACATCACTTTGCCTCTCTTCTCATGTCACTTCCCATAGTTCCTGTCTTCAGTAGTGGCTTTCTTCAATACAGTGAGTTTACATAATTTATTAGGGAACCATGTCTTCTAGATTTTTCTCAGGTGCTTAGTCTGACACCATTTGTGGCTGTGCCTTCCTGGAGGGAAGATGGAGCTCCCTCTTTGATGTCCTTATGTTCTTCCTTAATATAGGACAGTGGTTCTCAAGTGTGGTCCCTAGACCAGTGGCATCAGCACTACTTGAGAACTTATTGGAAATGCCCCAGATTTAGTGAGTCAGAAACATGTGGATTGCACTGCAACAACTGTTTTATCATCCCTCCAAATGATTATGATGCTTAAATTTGAGAATCAGTGATAGGACACAAGCTGCATCCCTGACTTTGTTTTTAACTTTTCAGAAGCCCTGTAATTTCTCTGAGTTTATTTCTTCAGTGGACCCAGTAAGCACTTATTATACTACAATTGCTATCTGGGTTAAAACAAGTGTTTAAATTTTATTTAGTAAATTGTGAGCATGCTGGACAGAATCTATTAAATTATGTACTTTTATAGAATTTTGCAGTGTAGAAGGTATCATATTTTTCCTAGAAAATATGTAAAATCAAGCTTCTAGAATACTCAGTTACAGTCCTCAACCCCTTGTTATATGCCTGCCTCCTTCATCCTCATGGCACAAGTAATTTCATCCCCAGAACCTACTGGAGGTGAGCCATAGTTCTTCAGGAAAGACATTAAAAATAATCAACTGGATCTAAGGCTAAAAAATACAATATTTTAGAATGAAATACTACACAGATACAATTCTGTTTTAGAGAATTACATAGAATTATAATTCTACTATTGAATTATGATAAGAGTTAGGAATGAGTGTCCATCTTTTAATTTTTGTGTACTAGATCTTTGATGTACAAAATAATAATATAATATTGCATTTATTTCCTAATTAAAATCATTTTTATCATTTATGAGATCTTTTAGATGCTGTATTTCACTCTTGATTATAATTTGATTAACATATTGATAGTTCAGTCTTTTGCAGATTTGGCTTCCAGCCCCCAAGACCTTTCACTGTGGCTGAAAGAGGACCAGGTCTCTTCCTCATGAAAACAATTGGAAGCATAGTGGAACCCATGTCTTCTTAGGACCTGCAGAAATACATACACATATTTCTGCTCAGTAATTTTTTTTAAACACTTTTAAAAGCAGAATCACATCTCCAGCCTCTCTTTCCAGAGAAGACCAAATTATGGTTTCTTAAGAATCTTTGTATCTGAATGAAGAGTAAGGAGGTACTGTTTGTCCTTCAAAATGGAATTTACCTGGTTTAGATGAAAACTCATGAGGGTTGGAGTGAAGAAAATGGGGTCTTAGATGAAGCAGGAGCAACTACTGGAGTGGGTAGCTATTCCCTTCTCCAGGGACTCTTCCCAACCCAGGGAGCAAACCCAGGTTTCCTGCATTGCAGGCGGATTCTTTACCATCTGAGCCACGAGGGAAGCCCAGGTGAAGCAGCATCAGGTTTTAAAGGTGCAACATTAGAGCAACAGGGGCATTGCATTTTGAAGGGAAATAAGCATGTTTGGGAAGATTGGAATTCTATTGTTTTCAAGATTATATTTTAATTAGCAGAGTATTCAGTCTAAATCGATGTGTAGTCAATGCATTGCATATTGACAAAACTGAGTAAGCACATGTCTTAGCAAACAATTATGTGTTTGCTCTGATAAAGAGATAGTAATTGAACTCATGGGATGAGGAACATTGCCTGGTGTGAGAAAGAAAAAAACATATTTCCTATGAAAATCATGGCCATTACTGTTAAGTCCATTAAAGTAGCTTTTCCAGAAAAAAATATGGGCCTGATAATTAGGAATGTTAGTAGGGTATCCAGTCTTATAATGACAAAGGGCTCTCTAAAATTCCTTCTTAATTGTTTTTAAAACAGAATTCCATTTAAAATAAGTAAAAGGCAAGCAGATTCATCAGTCCCTGAAGGATATTAACAAGATGACAAATGCTTCAGAGAGAAGCAATAAATACTTTGAGTAAATGCGTATGTCACTAAGTACCTATAAGCTATTTATGTCTCATTTTAACTATCAACTTTAATTATACTCCTATCTATTTTAGACCCATCACTCACTTCTGGACAGCTGAAGTAATTTATTAGGATTACATATAGCCTAACATTTTTTTCTTTTCCATTAGTAACTGTGGAAGGAAAACAAATCCAATAACTTTGTGAGTGTTGAGAGCAGAGTTTGTCTCAGTTATATTTAAATTTGACTAGATCCATGAAAGAATGATGAAAAAAACCTGAGGTAAAAGTAAATTTAAGTTAGTCCTAGTTTGGCATGTTGATCCATCATCACCAGATACCTCTGTATTTTTGACCTGCCAGCCTCAACATACAACTTTTATTTTGTGTCCAAGGTGGCTGCTTCAGCTCCCACTGTCTCATCACACATATATCCTGCAGAGCAGGAAGAAGAAAGATCAGGAGAAGGGATCCTGTCCGTGGCCTAGGCATACCTCTTCTACTCAGTCCTACTGACTAGAACTTAGTTATTTGGTGATACTATGCTATCAAGGTGAAATGGACCTCTGTTCAAAATAAACATGTGCCCAACTAGCATTCAAAGATTCTTTTGATGAAAGAGAAAGAAGAGAATGGATAATAGAGGACAGTTTGTAGCCTCTGCCTCACTCAAATTAGCTCTATTTACTTTGTTAATCAGTGGAGGAAGTACAGGTTATTAGAACTGCAGTAAATGTTCACCGTTCAGTTGCATGATTACAGGACAAATACAGGCAGGAAATTAAATATCTCCCCTAATTGTGTAATTTGAGATCTTAAAGTTGCCTGTTATTTATAAAGTTGAGTATTTTTCTCAGCTTGAATTAAATCATAAATCCTAGTAATCTGTGTTGATAAGAAGTCAAATATTTATGAAGTTCCAGACAGCATGCTAGGTTCCTGAAAGATGCAAACATATTTTTTCTTTATAACCATCCAATAATACAGGTATTTACCTTCTTTTGTAGTTGTTTCTCTTTCATAGAAACTTCTCAGTGTCACTGGCACTGATACCAAGCAAGGCCCTGTGGGGCTCCTGGGCACAAAGTCTTTCTGTATCCCCCATTTTTTTGATTACAGGAAATAGCCTTCATTCAGCCTTCATGGCCTCCCCTGAGTTCCAATGAGCACAAACAGTTGTCAATTAGGAAAAGGAGGGGGTGTTAGACAAGAAAGAAATAAAGTCAAGAAAAATAACAGTGCAACCTTGGGGCAAGGTTCTGGTTCCCCATCAATACACACAACATTATTTTTGAGGTGTTTTGCAGATACCCAAACCCCCTCCAGGTTGGAGAAGTTACTGATTAACATGGTATGCTGCCCATAAGCATGTAGACCTCAGACCGGTTGGAACCTGAAGGTTGATGATGCTGACTCCTACTCATCACATCTATCAGAAGAATGTCCTTGAGCTGATCACACTCTCTTTGAACCATTGCTATAAAATTTCTGCATATCCTCTCCAAATGAGGACACAGTTTTGAGCGCATTAGCTTGTTGTGACCCCATTTTCCTCACAAAGCAAGAAAGCTATTCTTTTCTGTTTCTGTTTAGTCACTCAGTTGTGTCCAGCTGTTTGCGACCCTATGGACTGTAGCCCTCGAGGCTCCTCTGTCCATGAAATTTTCCAGGCAAGAATGCTGGAGTGGGTTGCCATTCCCCTCTCCAGGAGATCTTCCCAACCCAGGGATCTTACTGGTGTCTCTTCGTCTCCTGCTTTGGCAGGCAGATTCTTTACCGATGAGCCACTTTAGCCCAAAACTCGGTTTCCGAGTTTAATTCTGTGTAAGGGTACAGAGGTCAGATTTGGCCTTAGCACTGCCTTTATTTCATCCAGCTTTAGATTCTACTTGTTAAGGATAGTGCCTGTAGGTCCTGACTGAAATGAATGACACACTGCCTCTACTATTAATATTTTTGCTGATGCCATGAAATATATCTTTTAAAAATTTATAGACTATCCAAAGCCATATACATATGTGTGTGTATATATATATAGATAGATAGATAGATATTGATATGTTTCAGTTCTGACCAAATCTAGGTAAATTGTATTGAGCAACTTAGGTGATATGATACCTAGGAAATTCCAAACAGCTTTTCTTCTTAAGAAAAACAAGAAAAGGAAAACAGCAGATTAATAGAATAGAAAAGACAATTTCCTTCTCTTTGTTTTTCAGTTCTTACTGCACCTGAGTCTCCTTGTGTTGTGGGCTCATTTTTTCCGTGTTTTGTGTCCCAAAACATCTGCTCTTCCCCTTTCAAAATGTTTTCCCCATCATTTTATAGCATGGTTTTTAAAATTGTTTAAGAAAGCACTCAGCCACTGAGTGCCGCAGTAAACAAAATGCAAACAGTACTCTTATGAGCCCAAAACAGACTTTCATGAAATGTCATAAAATAATTAAATGTGCATTTGCCATATTTATGCATATTAGCCTTGAGAATACTGAAACAGAAGTTGAGTAGAATTTGCTTTCAATACTCTTGAGATATTTATTGTTTGGGTAATATGACTCATTTGTCAGCAGGGTTTAGATGATTTTTTAAATGTATTTGAAGTAAATGCTGAGACGAATAATAAAATTTACAATATATGGATCACTGGTTAAAATTGTTCTTTATAATGCTAAATTTAAGTGAGTTTAACTAGCCAGGAACAGTTTTTGTTGTTAAACAACATCAGGTAGTCTTATGCAACCAATCTTAGGTTGCTCATGGAAGAGTCTCATTGAGAAAAAGTGACTTTAAATGATGTCCTTCCTTTTAAAAACATACATGTTGATCATTTCCTTCCTTTTACTAATTGGAAAAAGGAGCCCTTGGTATGACTTCAACTTTTACATGATCTAGGTTTTACTTATTTCATGTAAAATCTTCATCCTCATAATCATTTTCTTATCAACATGCTTGATTTTTCAGTTCAGTTCAGTTGCTCAGTCGTGTCTGACTCTTTGCGACCCCATGAATTGCAGCACGCCAGGCCTACCTGTCCATCACCAACTCCCGAGTTCACTCAAACTCATGTCCATGGAGTCGGTGATGCCATCCAGCCATCTCATCCTCTGTCATTCCCTTCTTCTCCTGCCCCCAATCCCTCTCAGCATCAGAATCTTTTCCAATGAGTCAGCTCTTCGCATGAGGTGGCCAAAGTACTGGAGTTTCAGCGTTAGCATCATGCCTTCCAAAGGACACCCAGGACGGATCTCCTTCAGAATGGACTGGTTGGATCTCCTTGCAGTCCAAGGGACTCTCAAGTCTTCAATACCACAGTTCAAAAGCATCAATTCTTCGGTGCTCAGCTTTCTTGATTTCTCAGTCTAACTCTCTTGATTTTTAATGAGCGCTAAATCCTGACCACAGCCTTCCCAGGTGGCTTAGTGGTAAAGAATCTACCTGCCAATACAGGAATCCTAGGAGACCTGGGTTCGATCCCTGGGTCAGAAAGATCCCCTGGAGGAGGAAATGGCAACTCACTCCAGTATTCTTGCCTGGACAATCCCATGGACAGAGGAGCCTGGTGTGCTACAGACCATGGGGTCATGAAGAGTCGGACACAAATGAGCAACTGAGCATGCATGCAGGCAAACCCTGACCATGTGTTACTTCATTGAATCTTTCTAATGGTTCTAAGAACTAGGTCATAAAATTATCCCCATCGTAAAGACGATATTTAACAATTTCCTCATGTTCTCACACCTTATAACTAACTGTGCCTAGACTTAAGTGGAGATAGTTTGAAATTCAGAGACTGCCCATATGACACCCTTATACACTAACTCACAGATTTTTAAATCTGGAACTGTCCACGTTTATATGACCTTGTTTTAGTGCTTTCTCACTAAATCTTCTATTTCCATTTTAATGGCCTCTTGGAATTTGGAATCACAAAATAATACCCTACACCCTATGTCTGCAGGCTTTTTGCATTTGTCATTTTGGCTCAAATGGTTGATTGTTTTAGTTGACCAACAAACTTGATGACATTTTTACCAGTGAATCAAGTGGTAATTTTTAATGTACCTTAAAAACTAGGCTTACCCTGCTCTTTGGTGAACTCATGAAATAGCTTTACTTTGCCCACGTCTCACCCTTCCCTGGTGGCTCAGAAGGTAAACAATCTGCCTGCAATGCAAAAGGCCTGGGTTCGATCCCTGGGTTGGTAAGGCCCCTGGAGGAGGGCATGGCAACCCACTCCAGTATTCTTGCCTGGAGAATTGCATGGACGGAGGAAGCTGGTGGGCTACAGTTCATGGGACACGACTGAGTGACCAAGCACAGCACAGCACCCTTCCCCACACACCACTTTCCCTCTTTTTCATTCAAGGATTCTACATTGCACTCTGCTCAGTTCCCCCTTTCACCACTTCACAATCGAGTCTCATAAAATTAGACTTTACTTACACACTATTTATTCTTCCCTACTGCCCCCACCTCCCTCGTCAAGATACATTTTAAAATATTTTTTTCTGGTTTCTGAATTGTTCTGTTTTCACTGTGGAATTTTTGAAAGTACAGAACAGAGTGAAGAAACAGACACACAGCCCCTAACTCTACCACCCAGATGCCTCTACAGTATGCATTTTGGCAAATTTCCTTCTAGTTTTCTTTTGTTGTTTGAAAAATTTCTAAGGCATGGGGACTTATTTTAATAGGATGCGGTCTTTTAAAACAAAGACTTGATTGTCAGAGCTTACTTCCAGTTCAGATTAGACACAAGTTTCTGGTGGTTCAGTGAGAAACTACATTGGTTTGTGTTAGGGACATTGATGTAGTGCCCCTTCTCCAAGGGGAGGCAGGAAGGTTGCTCACAGATCAAGATCATTTCTGAGAGAACTGGAATGATACTGGGTAAGCACAGCTGGTTCAGCTGAGAGGTGTTTCTAGGAATTCTATTAACACAAGGAGGGTGGAAACAGGGAGCTGACCTAGCTGGAGGAAATGGGAGCTGAGTGTTGGCAGAAGGAACCAGGGAATCTCAAGAGAGGAGGGCTCCAAAGGGCCTGCCAGCTGTCTGGCTGCCCTAAGGGCCTATGCAAATACCAAGATAACCTGCCAGACTGGGTGGAACCTCCACCTTAAAACAGGCCAGCTTGATTATTTCTGAGCCCTGTAAGTAACTTTTGTTAATTTGCCATTAATACCAGCTAACATTTCTTGAGTATGTGTCCAACACTGGCTAATCTATTTCCTGGTGTTATCTTGTTTACCTTTTAAAACAAGGTGATTACTGTTAGGATCTCCATTCTACACATAAAAGTCAGAGACCTTGAGAATTGATGGCTTTGCCCAAAGCTACTAGGATAGAGGAATAGGAGTTCCAACCCAGGGATTGTCCCACTCCAGGGATTGTCCCACTCCAGAGCTCTGATTTTTAACCATCACATGGTCTATGATTTAGTCTTCTGGGGAAGGAGGTAGTGGTGAGAGTCTAATCTACTAAAAGAAATTGTGTGTGTGTGCATGCACATGCATGCATGTGTGCATGAGTACATGCATGCATGTGCATGCTGACGGGAAATGGGTGGATTTTCTGAATGTCCTCAAATTATTATACAAAGGTAACATTGGTTAGTCCTTCTAAGTTATTTTATATAAATGTGATCTATAAATACATCAGATATTCATACTGTATCCTGATTTTGATGTATCTTGGGCTATTCATTCTGTCAACAACTCTTTGTTTTTTGAGCTGAACTTTAATTATGTTCAGATAGAATGTGGAATTATTTAACAAGAATATTTTTCTCAAACAATACAAGAGTTGTAAGTCAGTATTTAAGCGAATCACCAGTATCACATAGTAGTTTCAAAGATAATCTGTAGTGACATTATGAAATGTCCCTGAGATTAAAGGATCATGTACCCTGACTTACATTTTATTGAATGGAATACTTGCATATTCTATTAGTTGAGGGGATTCCACTCATTTAAAGTATACCATTTAGTGGCTTTTAGTTTATTCACAGATATGTGCAGCTATTATCACAGTCAACTTTAGAAGATTTTTATCATGTCAAAAAAGAAATCTTCAACCCTTTAGCTGTTACCTCCTGAAACTGCACCCCCCCAAATAACCATTAATCTACTTTCTGCCTCTACAGATATTTCCCTCTTCTAGATTTTCATATGAATGGAATCATGTAATTTGTGGATTTTTTGTGACTAATAAAATAGTCACTATTTTATTGTGACTATTTTCTAAGTTCAACCAGTTTGTAACATCCACTCACTTACTCTTTGTATTATTTTCTTTTCTAAGGGTTCTCATCCTTGATGACATTAAAATGTAAACCCTAATTATCCTTGAAAACTTCACCAGATATGCATAGCATTTCCAAGGAGTATTGCCGAATGCACGTTCATGTGCCCAAAGCACAGTGAGGCCAAACAAATAGATACATCAAAGTTTGGAGCAGAGAAAGGCTTATTGCATGATAAAGCAAGGAGAATGGGCAGCTGCATTTGGTAGTTTTTATAGGCAAAATTTAGGGAGAGGTCTGCAGGGTGTGTAACTTTGCTCTGATTGGTTGGAGCTGAGGTAACTGGGTGGTGTTCAGAGAATCTCAATCATCAGCTTCCTGGTTCTAACTTGTCTGGGATTTCCAGGCTTGTGCTCAGCCTGAAGTTACCTCCTCCTTCTGGGTGGAGACCTCCTTTCCAGTAGAAGATCTCAGAGATACACTTTTATGTATCCCTTGAGAAGAAACCATGACCCTGCTTTATCTCTGCATTATTGTTTCTTGACTTCTTTGTTTCTGTGTTCCCTTTCTTCCCTAATTAGTAACTGTTTGAATCTACCCTTTGGCACTCAGGATAGGTTTAATAGGCTGAAGCCTTTTCTTCTACAAGAAACAGGACGTGGAAGGCCCAGGAGGGCCCCACATGGTGTTTCTCAGTTTCAGTCCCCTCTTTGATAGTCCTCAGTCTTAAGGGGAACACGTGTTGGGCAAGAAAGGAAATAACATTTTAGATCAAGAGGTTAACCATAAGCTCAGCAAGGGAACTCTGTTTTAGAGGGACTGAGAGGGGTGTTTGGGGAGCACTTAGAATCCTAAATTTTGCAGTGTTGTAGGCAGGTCTGGTTCTTGGAGAGCTTCAGGTACACTCTGGACTACTTCAGAGATGGTCACTTCCTCCTCAACACCTTTTCATTCATCATAAATACAGTTTTCAGCCATGCAATTTTGGTTCAGTGCAGTCTTCCTCTATAATTTTGTGAAGTGTTTTATTGCAGAGGAAAACTAATCAAAGGCTTTGAAATGGAGTAAAAAGAAAGCTGTGAAGCAAACAATGAAAATGCAGAATGATTAATACCTTTGGGTGAGGTTTCTAGTTTTAACCTTCGCTAATAAAATTGCAAAGCCAGAGTAAAACTGATAATAAATAATATATCACTACTGATTTACTTTTCAGATTTTCTCATTTGTACTGTGCTGTTTGTGTGCTGGATACATTAGTATGTTGTATATATAATATGTTGTAGGTATTACTTTTTAGATATTCTCAGCTGTACCAAATTAAATAGGTTTATTAATATATAAGCTAGTATAATTTCAAATTTTACTTATTCTTTGTTCTTCATTGTCTTTTCTGTAAACTGACCTGTTACATAACATTAAGTGAAGTGGGATTAAATGTTTAGATCTTTGCTTCATTCATTGAACTTTAACAAATAATTATACAAATATTTAGTAATACATATGAGATGGCTGGATGGTATCACCTAGTCGATGGAAAAGACTTTGGGTGATCTCCAGGAGTTGGTGATGGACAGGGAGGCCTGGCGTGCTGCAGTTCACGGCATTGCAAAGAGTCGGACATGACTAAGTGACTGAACTGAACTGAACTGATGTAACCTAAAATGAAGTTTATCACCCCTAGACATGTTTCATCAATTACATGAACAAAAAGATATCACTCGCTGACATGTTATGAGAATTAAAAGGGCTTAGTTAATTATCATGACCTTGTAGTGCCATAGCTTTTAATTAAATTTTTAATAGAGAAAATATCCATGAATGTATTATAAAATGCGAGATGTCAAGATATATATTTCTACCCCCCCTTAAGATATTCTCTAACTTTTCTTCAAGCCGATAATTACAGAAAGCGGTTACTGAATATTTCTGATGTCCTCTGAGCTCACTGTCAGTGATAGATTTGGGGCCAAATCTACTATTCGGAAACCAACATGTCTTTTGTTTGGTTTGGTCAAGTAAACAAATATATCTGCCTTGAGTTTGTCAATAAGAAATTTGCACTATTCTCTCATTACAGACATAAAAAAGCAGATTGTTATTTTGAAATTCATATTTAAATTTTTGACATTTATTATTAAATGTAAATATAGATTATAATGTAATTTAAATAATATTAATAAGTGAATTCTTTTCAGAACAAGATAACAAAAATTCTGAGAATCAAAAAACCTTAGAAAAAGACAACCAATGAAATCTTTTATCCTAAAATTAAGTCCTCATATGGGGGTATTCTTTAGAGAAAGAGTCCTTTAGGAATAGTAAGATCACAAAATTGTTTCTGCATTTAATACTCAAATGAGCATCTCAGTATAAAGGCCAATATGTTGTTTTCCTTAGATACTCAGAATTGAAAATATTTTTTCCTGCAGAAATATTAGCTAGTTTAAATGTCTAGTCCAGATATTCTGATTCGTGTTAGTTCTCATTAGTGGCTGAATCATAAAGGAATGGAGATGAAAACAGAATTATTATAATTACACTAAACAGTTTGTTATGTACAGAATGGATTCATATATATTACAGAAACACTGTTCAATTAATGCTAAAGTTATTTACTGTGGTCTTTATACTTGGTACTCTGTAGGAACAGAAAAAATCCATAAATTTTAAGGTAACCTCCAAAGTGGTAATGATTCTGGACAGTCATAAGCTTTAAATAAAAACTTAAGTTTTGGGTCTGGAATATCATCAGTTGCTAAAATGATACTGCTTTCTCTCTTTTACATCAGGATCACACAGAAAAGTATCATTTTAATCATTTTAATATTTTGTTGCAAAGCAGTTATACAGGTATAGCCTTGAATTAAAAATTAATTAGGCTGTTAAAATGAACTTGATTCTTAAAGAAGGAAACTACCAATTATTTTTCCACAACTAACAATAACAACAATGATGTTCTTTGTTAGCTTTTCTAACACATATTTACTTAGGAGTTGGTTAACTTCCTTCTTACTAGCAAACATTAGGGTAGTCAACAATAACTTGATTAAATCAATGGGATCTGTGTGTACTGGGAAAGAAATATCCATTTGTTTTTTCAGCATCTGAAAAAACATCTCTGTTACACAATGTGTTTTTATTAACAGCAAAGGCAGAGGAGAATAATATGGAAATTAGTATATGTTTTAACCCAGAGTATGCCAGTCATTTGCATTCATCTTTTCCAAAGTATACCTCATTTTTCTACAGTCAATTCATGACCAATACTTTTTGTCCTCAAAGTCACACGCAGAGAAGAAAACAAGTATTCTTCTGCCTCTTTGCTCTGACTCACTGATTCATCAACTTTTTGGATAAAAAATTATTAAACATTAAGCACACTTCATTACTGTATACTGTTTTGCTGAGAAGGATTTGATGAACTTGGCATGTGAGTCAATGATATAAAAGAGCAGAAATGTCAAAGTCATGGTAGGAAATTCACTAACTCTTTGTCTTAATGTTTGTCACCACAAAGGTCATAAATCCAAAATGTCAACCTACTTCACTGCCTTCTTCCCTCCTTCCTCCACATGTTACTTTCAACATGCAATTCATCTATCTCATCATACCATAAATGGTATTAACCACCTATAAAGTATTCCACAGACACAATATTTATAAGCACAAATCCATAAATTAGAGTCCCCTCAGGAAAAATTCACCAACAGGTTTGTGTGTGAGACTCAGCCAGAGATGACCTGTATTCATGGTCAAAATATTCAACACTGATATTCAAGTGAAGTGGATCGTTTGAATCCCCCAGACTGTGCCTTTGAGCAAGTTAATTAGTCTTGTGAGTCAGATACTGTCTTCCACCTGAAGATGAGAGATAAAATCATAAGTAGTGTATTTGGTACAAGTACCAGACACTAACTATGACCTCTATTATCATTTCAGTGTCTATTGATGCCTCTGTGAATAGCTGAAGGGAACAGAAATAAAGCTCATATTGGTCAGTATTGCACCTTTATGATAAAATGCATTGAAGACTGAATCAGAAGCAGGTGAAGGAAATAGGTAATATATTCAAGAATATCGAGAGAGTCCTCACAGTAAACACAGAGTTATTTCAGACCTATAAAAGGTCTTAGCTTAATTACACATTGATCAACAAATACTAATGGAATGACAACTGATTTTTCAATACTGTGCTAGATATGATGGGGGCCACAGTACAGGCGCATAAGCAATGTCATTGCTCTCAATGCCCTTGAAATTCAAGGAGACAAAGTGAATATGCATACAGAAATGAAATATACACACATACACAAGCATAATTAGCTTCTAAAGTGCATTGTCTAGAAAACCATACAATTTGTCTTTTATGAAGGTTGGATGCGAGTTTTTGGTTCATTTAACCATTTAATCTAAATAGTCTCAGTACAGAAACAACCAGTATTTTTTTTCTTCATTATGCTTCTATACACTTCTAGTTGCCTTGTTCATTTACCCATGAGCCTTCTCATATAAATGAATTCAAACTATGTTGAAAATTTTATTGTTTCATACCTTTTAGTGACTCATTTTTAGTTGAATTTGGGGCTGCTTTAGAGTTCAGCTTTATAATTAGGCATGGAGGATATGAGTTTACCTTGGGAAAAAGTGGTTTCACTTGATCATCATTTTAATTCAGAATGTATTAGGGAATTTTTGAATAAATATTTTCTGTAATTTAAGAAGCTTAATTAGGGTAATGGATGCAGTAGGCAGAAATCTGTGCTTTATAAAAGAAATGAAGTCTTAATTATCCATTATAACTACCATTTATTGACTGAAGTCTCTGAGCAGAAAAGATGATCTTAAAAATGACAAGAATAACAAAATGTCAGTGAGAGGGATCTTTATGGCAGTGGGGAAGGAAAAGCAAGACTTTTTCACTTTGTCTATGGAGGGGAGGGCTGTATGTGGGATGATTTTATTCATAGAAACCTTTACAATAGTCATTGTTTTATGTCTATCTTTTGAAGCTGGTTCCTTCTTCTGTCTTCTGTTGATGTTCTCTATGTTCCCATATCACTATCAGGCTAACTAACATAGAGGGTGGAACCCTGAGCAAGTCATTTACTTCTGAAGCCATAGTTCTTCTTTAAAAGGGGAGTGAATTCTTCATCATAGATATTTTCTGAGAATTAAAAGAGATAACCTATGTAAAGTACTAGCACTCATTAAACACTGATGTATAATATATTAGCTATTATTTGCTTGTTGAATTTGTGGGAGAAAGTAGAGGAGTGAAATCACAATCATGGACTACTCACTCTAGATTCTTCATCCATTTTCAAAAGATTTGCTTCCCATGTGTCTCAGTGGTAAAGAATCCACCTGCCAAGCAGGAGATGTGCGTTCAATCCCTGGGTCAGGAATATCCCTGGAGAAGGAAACAGCAGCCCACTCCTGTATTCTTGCCTGGGAAATCCCATGAACAGAGGAGCCTGGTGGGCTGCAGTCCACCAGGAGTCAGACATGACTTAGTGACTAAACAACGACAACTCAACCATGTGATTTAGTTCTGTGTGGTTAGCAAACTACAAATATTTGTATGGAAATAGTAGCAAATATTATATGTACATGAAAATACATTTGTAGCAAGTATTTGGTTTTTCAGGACTTGAATAGGCAGTATCCAGACTGCATCAGCCTTTTTATTTTGATTTTATTTGATATTTTTTTGCTGTGTTGCTTGCAGGATCTTAGTTCCCTGACCCAGAATTGGTAGCTATGCCACCTGCAGCAGAAGCACAGAGTCTTGACCACTGGACTGCCAGGGAAGTCCCTGCATCAACTTCTTTAAAATAAGAATATTCTTTTTCTGGCCATTTTACTGTTAATTAAACTGTTAGAACATGAGTAGTGGAAAGTGCAGATAAAGTAAAACCCAAGCTATTTTTGTCACTTTTTGAAGAAAAACACTGCTGTTAATTTTTTAAGGAGGATTTCAGCTGTGGGATAATGGTAAGACTTCTTTTTTTGGGTGAGTAGGGGGAATGTGGCAGTGTTTACATTATTTTACACATTTAAGTTAGGTTTTTATACTCTACCAACTACTGAAGGTAGTTGTGAGTTTCCTGCAAATTACTGAACCTTAATTTACACTTCACTATCTGTCTGTCTTAATGATTTAATAGATTCTGTCCTATAGAATCCTACTGTAGAAGAAATCCACTTTTGGAAAGATAGCCACTTTTGTAAATAGTACCCACAGCCCTAATATTGGCTCTCTAAATCAGAGATCTAGTAAAATACAAGAGCCAAGTAATGATTATTTTTTAATGCTGTTTTGTTTTTTTCTTATTTTCAGACTGTAGAGCATTGAATAAATATTAATCAGTTGTCCTAGTGACAACAGTATTATGGTAATATTGCAGCTGAGGGTATTGTAACATTGTTAGTCAAGTCTCATGGCTAGTATTCTATTAACCTGAGAGTTTGTTTTCTATATAGTGAAGCATGACTTTCTCCCACCGAAGTAAGCGATGATAAGAAAAATCAAATTAAAACTTATCTTATTGCCTGTTTATAGCAAATAATTTGGTGCACATGTAATTTTTTTGGTTATAATTTGAACACCTAATTAAGAAAAATAAGTTAGGTGAAGTCCAGAATTTTTTTGTAACATCAAAGCTGCATAGTTATGTAATATTAATTGTGGGTTGAATGTGAGAAAATGAATGATATTGAATTAAATCCACATATAACACTTGATGGCCACATGCTGCTGCTGCTGCTGCTGCTAAGTTGCTTCAGTTGTGTCCGACTCTGTGCGACCCCATAGATGGCAGCCCACCAGGCTCCGCCGTCCCTGGGATTCTCCAGGCAAGAACACTGGAGTGGGTTGCCATTTCCTTCTCCAATGCATGAAAGTGAAAAGTGCAAGTGAAGTCGCTCAGTCGTGCCCGACTCTTAGCGACCCCATGGACTGCAGCCTACCAGGCTCCTCCATCCATGGGATTTTCCAGGCAAGAGTACTGGAGTGGGTTGCCAGATGGCCACATAGAACACTTTCATAGCAGAAAGTGAAGAGAAACTAAAGAGCCTTTTGATGATGGTGAAAGAGGAAAGTGAAAAAACTGACTTAAAACTCAACATTCAAAAAAAGAAGATCATGGCAGCCAGTTCCATCACTTCATACAAATAGATGGGGAAAAAGTGGAACCAGTGACAGATTTCATTTTCTTAGGCTCCAAAATCACCGTGGATGGTGACTGCAGCCACAAAATTAAGACTCTTGCTCCTTGGAAGAAAAGGTATGACAAACCTAGACAGCATATTAAAAAGTGGAGACATCATTTTTCCCACAAGGAAAGATTGAGGGCAAGAAGAGAACAGAACAAGACCTTCAGAGTTGATTGACCTTCCCTTAAGAGTGAAGAAATACAAAATTTGAGTCTCAAAAAGCCATTCTTTGTTAAAAATGAGATGAAGAATATGATATTCTATGCCTTCCCAAACAATATGGTTCTGTTATGTAGCAGTTCTCCAAATAATCCAGATTTTAGAAGACTCAAATAACTAAAACTTTTTTTCACTTTTTGCTAATTTTGTCTTTGAGTAAAATAGGAAGATTGATGAAAGTGTGAAACTACGGGTTTAAATAGTCAAGTAGCCAAGAAAATGCTTCAAGTGTGGAGCATACCTTGTATCTTTTCAGCCAATAATTATGTTTTTATTTTAGATACTATAAACTAGCATAAATGCATCCTCTCTTTCTAAGATAGTCATGTTGGCTGGTGCAAGGGTTGTGTGGAGAGATAATGCTCTCAGAATCATGACCCCTGAGCAGAAGTAGCTTCGGAGTGATTGTACGAAAGGGGCTTCGGCTTTCCACTGCTCCCCACCTGATCTTCTCAGACAGCCACTCCCTTCAAGAAGAAAACCAACAAATGATTCATTTGAATTAAAAATAGTATGTTTGCCCTGCCAATTTAAAAGTCCCCAAACCACCTCCTCTACTCCTTAAGTTCCTATAACTTTGTAGTTATCACTACTTTCAAGGTAAATGAGTTCCAAATAGTCAGTCACTCAAGTGACAGCAATGCTTAAAATACCAGCAGATTTTCCCTTCTCCAGGGGATCTTCCCAACTCAGGGATTGAACCCAGGTCTCCGGCATTGCAGGTGGATTCTTTACCAACTGAGCCACCAGGGAAGCTTAAAAGATCTAAAGAAGGAAAAAAAAAAAGATGTTTTTAATAAAAATAACTATATTTCATATTAATATTGAAGGTTCTAGAATTACATCACCTGGGTTTGTATTCCTGTTTTATCACTTTGCTGTGTGTCTTTGAGCATATTATCTAACCCCTCTGTGCCTGAGTTCCCTCTATCATAAAGCAAAAATAAAACCACTGAGCTCATAGTGGTTGCATGAATAAGGATTACATGGGAAATTCTATTATATCTCAGTAATAAAAAAAAAATCCATGTTACTTAGCACAGTGATGTTAAAATAAGGATTAATTGTTGCTGTAATTTCCATTACTGCTATTATTAAATGTTTGTCATATTGCATATAAACAAATTTGTGACTGCTTGAAGGCTAGAATTCTTTCACATTTTTAATACTAGAATATAGTCAGTCTTTTTACCAAAAATGATATTCATTGTGCACCAATCTTCAATGGAAGAAAGGAAAGAAAGAAGAGCACAAGACTTCTCCTTTTCCATTTTTTTCCCACTCAAACAATGAAGCTTTATATAGTGCTTTTCTCAATAAAGCACCAGAAATAAATTGACTGCTGTTCATTATCTGGACACAGAGTGTCCTGATTGCTTCAGTTCATCTAGTCATGTAAATTATTCCACACTAAATTAAGCTTTAGGATCCAAGCATCAGTAGGAAAATATTTCCTGAGTAGATTAACCAAATGTACGTTATTGTAATAAAAACTTCTAAGGCAGTCCTACAAGGAACAAAGCACTTAGCTTTGGTGGGGAACATGAGGGGTTCCACAAACCTTGTATTTTTATCTAGGTTCAAGGAACTTGTGCTCAGAGGGACAATTAAGATGATGACCTGTCACGAAGAAGTTGCATTTTAAACTTTGTCCTCTTCCTGCTGTTCACCAGACCTTCTGTTTCCTTTCTATATTTTTTCTTTGCTAAACAAATAGCAGAACTTATGCTCTTGGCTTGATTCACACATGAATTTATGAATCATTTGGCAAATTCAGGGAGAAGCTTTTTCAGATGTCATAAAAAAAAGTATAAAATGTCATAAAAGTACAAAAACATGTTAGTCAAAAATGAAATCAATTGTTCAATGATACCATTAGATATCCAGTGTCCTTGTATCTTTTTCCATCTTTATATATTTTTAGGATGTTCACTTTTTTTAGTCCTACTTTTTGCCTCACAGTCATGGCTGCTACACCTTTAAGTATCATATTTATATTCCAGGCAGGAAAAAAGAATGGTAAAAAGGCATTCTCTGTCCCAAAATTTGTTTTAATAAAAGGCTGTTTCTAAGAATTTTTCTTCTGTATATTATTAGCCAAAACTGGGTCATCTCTTCAACCCAACCAATCACTGGCCAAGGGAATTGGCTATTGAGTAAACAATGGAGAATGTCTAGAGTACCTCTCTTTGGTTAGTGAAAAAACCAGTCTTGTCCCTAAAACAGCCTTGTATAAGTCTCACATTAGCTGTAGAGAAGTGTTAGTTAACTCTGGTGGTTTCTACCTTACCAAGCTGTACCCCTCCATTAATCAATCAGGTGTTCATTGAAATTCTCTCTAGAACTGTGTTATTATTCTTGGAAGTCAATTCTAATTATTTTCAAGTGATGATTAGAAACATATAGTGTATATTATAGTATATCTGTCTACTGAATGTCTGAAAAAAATCCTTCATGAAGAGATACTTCTATTTCTTAGACCTTTAAAGAAACTGATATAGATTTAAATCTGTCAGAAAACTTCTTGAAGCATATTGTTTTCTTTACAGCTACTGTATATTCTGTTGTGTGCTTATTTTCATGGTAACAATCACAAGTTGGATGCTCTTTTTAGCTATATCAGGACGAGGCTGAATAGGCCAGCTGAGAGCTATTTTACAAGAAAATTTAGCAATCACTTTGTGGTAATGGATATTGGTTTGTGGCACATCCGTTCCAGTTTCTGCCTTGTTAAACACTTTAAAAGCAGCTTCAGTTTACTGAGCTTCTCTTTCTGACCCTCTGGGAACTACAGGTTTTACACATTTTTGCGACTGGTAGTGAACAAAGCCAGGCTAATCTGGATTGCATATTTTACCCATTGACATTATGTAGAGAAGTCTACCTGGCTACTTTTTAATAACTTTTGATTCTCTGCTGCTTCAAGTACTGGAAAACAGTGATTCTTTATAACACAAAGTTCCTACATAATCTGTTTGTATATTGTTCCACAATATTTTTAAAAGGGATTTTTTGATGGTTTAGAGAAAGGAAGCAAACATTTGGTTAATTTTGTCATTATCAATTCTGGTGGAAGCTATAGCAGTCAATTAGTCAAGTTTTATTTTACATCAGAAACACTTAAAACATGATTACTGTTGGAATAAGATACTTAATAAAATGCCAGATTTTAAAACAACACCCTTTGTCTCCCTCTTTTCCTCTGAGACTATCAAACTGTACTGAAAACATTAAAGCTGTTCACAGGATCTGTTTGATGGAAAAAGAAATGTGCAGGGAGTCCATATGTTTACGATTATAGCAATAAAATACATCCTGCTTTATAAAGTATATTAATTCTAAATTTCAGCAGTAGACTGTTATGAGTGCTGTATTAAAATATATTATTAGGGGGTGCTTCTTGGTGGTCCAGTGGTTTAAGACACAGGTTCGATCCCTGCTCCAGGAAAACCCCACATTCCTTGAGGCAACTAAGCCCCTGTGCCACAACTACTGAGCTTGTGCACCCTAGAGCCCTGCTCTACAATAAGAGAAGCGCTCTCCCCCACCACTGCAACTAGAGAAAGCAAGCAAAGCGACGAGGACCCAGCATAGCCAAAAATAAATAAATAAATAATATTTTTTAAAAATGTATTATTAGGTCTAGTTAGAAAAGTTAATTGAAGGATTCAAAGAAATCAGAAGTTTATTCCATATCCCTTTCACAAAACTGTATCATCTCTCTGATACTAATTGCTGTATTTGACATTTTCTCTGAACCTGAAATAATACTTCTGAATACTAATGATAAATGTGAAACAGACTCCTGGAGAGTATTTCTTCATTTCTAAGCCAGAGTTAACCAGACATTGCTAGAACCTTTAGGAAATATTGCAAGATACAATTTCTAGATGATTAATAAATAATCAAGATTAGTTATTTCAGTTAACTAAAGGCTGTAACAGTTGCAACATTCAGAAGACCTAAGAATAGAACTGGTTTTGTCATGGATAAAATATTTCTGGAAACACTTCCTACCTGTCACAGTTCTCATAATGTACTTTTGCTTAATTTAATATAATTAAGTAATAAAACTTCACAAAGTTTAGTCATCTCAGTTCCCTCAAAATGAATGCTAGATTGTATATATAACTTGCATCAGGGATTTTAATGTAGGTAGGCTCTCCTAGTTACACTGAGAAGGTCACCCTGAGCCCTTCTCATATTTCTTCTTGTTGCATCCTCAGTTCAGTTTTGTTCTAAGCAAAACAATCAGAAGAAGATATATGATGCTGATGCTGTCCGTTTTCAAACACCATAAAGGACATCCTGTAAAGGATTTCATGTCATCATGCCACTAACTCTACTGGCAGAGGGAATAAAGATTTGATTGGGTACAAAGTTAAAGGGCTAGAGAGAAAAACATTCAATCCATCCTTTTTATTAATGGAAAATTGAGGCCTACAGAGAAGAAAAGCTTGCTTATTATCAGATAGAAATGGACGGTGGTATGAGTATCTGTTAGAAAGCATCATGTCGTCTTGGTGGTCCACCTCTTTCTCAGTCTTTATTTTGGATCAACCACTCTTACTAGTTTCAACTATCAACTGTCATTTCATTCCTTTACATGTATACCTGTGGCGGATTCATTTTGATATTTGGCAAAACTAATACAATTATGTAAAGTTTAAAAATAAAATAAAATTAAAAAAAATAAAAGTAGCATACATAAAATAATGTATTTTAAAAACTTCCTTTTATATTGCATTATTAATTCTGGCAGCTGACTGTATTTACTCACTAAGGTGAATTTCATAATCATTCAAGTGTTTTAAATGTGCTTATCATGTCCTTGCATAGAACCCAAAGAGGTCTAAAGTACCTGTTCTGTTTTAGAAAACATTTTGGTAATTTCATTATATGCAGAGTTAATGTAGGTAAAATGCATAATGATATTTATTTTCAAGATTTTGTATTCTGATGTAAGTAAGAATTTCCATCTTCAAGACTGGCAGTCTGGTAGAGGAAGCACTTATGTTTTGAGCAAGCTACAGGCACTGAACAGCTCTCACTGTGGAAGTCATTTCCTTTTTAGGAAAACCAGAGTATGGTGTGACCAGTTTAAGAAAGGGAGCTACCTTTATTTGGATGGTATGATGTGCTTTTATTTTGTATACATCAAATTATGTATTTCACATATTGGTCTTATGAAGTATTTATTGAGTCTAGGCTACTTAGTTTCCTGAGTGGTTTACAACTAGCAAATAACAGAACTCAATTTTAAACTTAAG
Source organism: Bubalus bubalis (assembly GCF_019923935.1). Lineage (NCBI taxonomy): Eukaryota > Metazoa > Chordata > Mammalia > Artiodactyla > Bovidae > Bubalus > Bubalus bubalis. The sequence continues at coordinate 149,623,869 of NC_059158.1, forward strand.
ACTGCTTCCAAAGACATGCATCACTCAGTACACCATTACAGCCAGAAAGATTAAACAACTCAATGTGAATAAATAGACTTTTTGATTTAATGAATTATTTCTGTTATGGAATGATGGCACGTGAAGTTTCTGCCAGGCAGAAAGGTTGCATAGGTGTTTATTAAGAGCATGTATTCTAATTTTTTTTCTGTGCTGTAAAAATTGTGGAGAGGAACTTTTATAAATAAAAATGCCTATAATAAAATTAGGTTTAATTATAGACAGGCCTTAGCTCTTTTCACTGTTCCTAATTTACTGTAAAGTTGTCAATCCCTCCCCTGTTTTGAACAAAATGGTCTTTCCAGCCACTTGGAACCTTTACTTATAACGACTTCCTGCCTTCATTCCATCTACTTCTATTTTTAACATTGGGGTTTAGAGACAGACTTAGCACAGTGCCAGGAACGTAATATATTTAAATAATGTGAATCTGTGCTCTTAATAACATCAGAGTTTAAAGTACGCAATCTGATGGTTCTAACCCTTTTTGCAGTTGTGTGTCAGTATCATTTCCTTTTCCTATATAATTTCTTCTTTTAAAAGTCCTATGTGTTATGCCTAAAACTTGCTTTCAAATCCTGACTTTTAACATTAACTAAAATTAAGATCACTTTCACTTGCAGGATTTTTTGAGAATCTAGAAAACACTATTTGAGAGAACTGAGTCATCACAAAACAGAACGAAAATATTAATAAAACACACACATTTATTTTTAAGAGGTAGAGTGGTATAGTGAGAAAAGCCCTGTACTGGGAATAATGAAACACAGATCCTGCTTTTGCCTTCTCCAAAAATCAGATGCCTGAGTTTATGAATGTATATATGGGAATAAAACAATCCCTGGGCCCAGCACCTTTACAAGATTCTCATGGAGAATGTAAGAGATATGATGCAGAAAAATACTTGGTAAACAGCACATCGATGTTCAGGTGTCAATGACTGTTGCTTTTATGAATACTACCACCTAAACTCGTGAGGGCAGGAATTGGAGCAGCTGCTCAGTTGAAGTCTAACTGGTTATTTCAAGTAATTTTTCCCCCTATTTTTGTGCCCCTCTTATTTTTGGACTGTCCCTACTACATTTAATTAATTGGTCCTCATCCCAAACTCAGGTATTTGGGAATGTTACCACTGCCTAATGAAGTGTGAAAGTTATGCCAAAAGGAGGAAGAATCTCAAACTTTTGAGAGTTAGTAGGGCTTCCCTGGTGGCTCAGTGTTAAAGAATCTGCCTGCCAATAAGATGAGGGTTTGATCCCTGAGTTAGGAAGATCTCCTGGAGAAGGAAATGGCAACCCACTCTGGTATGCTTGCCTGGGAAATCCCTTGGACAGAGGAGCCTGGTGTGCTACAGTCGATGGTGTCACAAAAGAGTCGGACAGTACTGAGCGCATGATGGGTGAATACTCATACATACACACTATTCAGAAGTGTATGTAATATTTGCTTGATGAATTTTATTTAGAAGGTCAGGACTGTTTGCTTTGGAGGCCCCTGGTAAATCTTATGGAGGCACTGAACTACAAAGGGATGCCAGTCTGTACACACACACACACACACGCACACACGCACACATTTATTCATTTATTTGCTTGTTTCTCTGCCTTGTTTCAGAAAGGATTCAGTGTTTCAGAAAGAATTTAAGGTTAACCTTTCAGTGAGTAAATATAATTATATAGTCTTGATTCACAGGGCTTCTAACTAAGTAACTAGAAAATAACAGATGATTTTTATAGGAGAGGGCTCACTGCCCACTGCAGTCATGATTATCCTTAATTTTATGATCTTATGTCTTGTTTTGTTTGAATCTGTATTACTGCCTAGAACTCCAGAGGTGTTCATTTGATAGACAAGGATTTATTTCCCTTTATAAATGCATATATTCTGAGAAAGCTCATATGCTAGCAGATGTCCATTCAATTTAGTTATTGGTTTATTTGTTTCAAAAGTTGAAGTAGAATCTGATGTGGGGATGAGTTTCAATGGAGTCTGAAATGGAAACAGTTTTGTATCATGGAAAATTCTACGAGAATGGAAAGATGTGATGAATGGGGTTCTTTATTGATGTCAAGGCTTGTAGTTGGGCTGGAGATAATTGAGAACATAGAGTACTGCAGGAAAAGTTCTAATTTTCTGATAAAGATGACACTTACATATAAATTTTCAATATAAAGGGATCAAAACAGAAATTCAGCTTTAATTCTTCACTTTACAGTCCAATTCTTTCATACGTCCATTCAGCGTCTGTGAAGCAATTAGAGTTCCTGCATAGTGTTCCCGAAAAGTACTTTCATCTCAGTTTTGTACTGTGGTTCAACCACATTATGAGTTAAATAAATTTCTGTGGGCTACCAGGAAACCCAAGTAATATCTAATATTTTTCATAAACTGGGGAAGGCTGATATTCCACTCCTGTTCTTCATTCAAGAATAAATTTAAAAATCTAGTCACATTCTTAACTTCTGTAGTTTGTAGAGCATGTCAGTCATAAGCAGAGAGGGTTTAGCAGCTGTGTTCTTATCCTATTAACAGTTTAGTTTTGGGAAAGATTTTCTGCTTTAGGATAAGTTGGGAAGAGAATGGTGTTTTAAAGTATTCTTTCTTTTGATGATTTGCGATTCTGTTTATCGTTTGGGGGAGCAAGTTATTTTCTCTGCTTCAGTTTCAATACTTATGAAATGGAGATAATATAGTACCTGTCTCCTAAATGTGTAAGTGTTATGTAAGCCTTGTAAATTGCTGAGCACAGTGTCTGGCACACAGCAAGGGCAACAATTCTTCCCTGTACTGCTTAGAGAAAAACATAGGGACTAAAAAATAATGCCAGATCTTGGCCTGATACACTTTACACACACACACGCACACACACACAGCAACATAATCTGGCTTATTAAAAAAAAAATAGAAACACACAGTGGAAGAAACAGTCAACATGGAAAGAAGCCTTTCAGTTAGCAGTAACCCAGCATACGACCACTACAGTCAGTGCTGGCATATTAAGCCCAGAAATGTTCTAATCTACTCCCTAAAAATTCTAAAATGTGACTGTCTTATAAGCCACATCTAAAAAATGATACCTCTAATTGCTGATTTTCTTTTAATTGTTAAGCAATGCAAAAGAAAATAAAACAAGAATGTAATGTAATGTAAACTTTAATGAATGTAAACTTTCATGCTCATTATTCTTCTAAGGGAACTACAAAGTTAGTCATTATATTAGAATTGACAAAAAATTCCTGTGCTAGTTAAGTGATTATAGCAAGGTTACAAGATACAAGATTGACAAAAGTCCCTTGACCAAGTAGAATTTGAAATTAAAAATACAATACCATTTACATTGCCATTCAAAAAAACAATGAAATAGATGTACACCTAGCAGAATGTGCACAAGATCTATATGAGGAAAACTACAAAACCCTGATCAAACATATCAAAGAAGTAAATAAATGGAAAGATATTCCATATTCTTGAATAGGAAGACTGAATATTGTCAAGATGTCAGTTCTTCCCAGACTGAACTATAAATTCAATGTAATTCTGATCTAAATTCCAGCAAGTTACCTTGTGGATATTGACAAATTGATTCTATTCTAAAGTTTGTATGGAGAAGCAAAAAGCCCAGAATACCCAACACAATATTGAAGAAGACTAACAAAGTTGGAGAGTTTTAAGTCTTCTTTAAGTCTTGTAAGTCTTCTCAGTTTTAAGAATTACTATAAAGTAACAGGAGAAGGCAATGGCACCCCACTCCAGTACTCTTGCCTGGCAAATCCCATGGACAGAGGAGCCTGGTGGGCTGCAGTCCATGGGGTCAGGAAGAGTTGAACACGACTGAGCGACTTCACTTTCACTTTTCACTTTCACGCATCGGAGAAGGAAATGGCAGCCCACTCCAGTGTTCTTGCCTGGAGAATCCCAGGGATGGGGGAGCCTGGTGGGCTGCCATCTATGGGGTCGCACAGACTCGGACACGACTGAAGCGACTTAGCAGCAACAGCAGCAGCAACAGTAATTAAGACACTGTGGTTTTGGCAAAAGGATACACAAACAGATCAATCAGAACAGAATAAAAAGCCTGGAAATACACTCATAAATACAGTCACTGGTCTTTGACAAAGAAGCAAAGGCAATACAATGGAGCAAAGATAGTCTTTTCAACAAATGGTGCTGGAACAATTGGACAGCCACAAACTAAAAAAAGGAATCTATATGCAGATCTTATACCTTTTATGAAAATTGGCTAAATATATATCACAGACCTAAGTAAAAATACAAAATTATAAAATTCCTATTAGATATCATAGGAGAAAACCTAGATGATCTTGGGTATGGTGACCTTTTTTAGATATAATGCCAAAGACATGGATCATAAAAGAAATAATGGATAAGCTGGATTTCATTAAAATTGAAACCTTCTATTCTAAAAATGAGAATGTTAAGAGAATGAGAAGATAAGTCATAAAGTTGGAGAAATTATTTGCAAAAGATACATCTGATAGAGGACTGATATACAAAATATGCAAAGAACTCTTAAAATTCAATAATATGAAAACAAACAACCCAATTTAAAAATGGGCCAAGAACCTTAAGAGACACCTCATCAAAAAAAGATAAATAGATGGTAAATAATTATTTTGAAAGATGCTCTATATTTATGTCATTAGAGAAGTGAAAATTAAAGCAAAAATGAGATTTCCCTACACATGACTACACACCTATTAGAATGGTCAGACTCTGGAACACTGACAACACCAAATACTGGTCAGGACGTATGGAGCAACAGGAACTCTTATTCATTGCTGGTGTGAATGCAAAATGGTACAGTCATTTTGGAAGGCAGTTTGGAGGTCTCTTACATAACTAAACATATTACTTCTACTAAATGATTCAGTAATCATGCTCCTTGGTATTAACCCTAAGAATTTGAAAATGTATGTTCACACAAACCTTGCATATGGGTGTTTATAGTAGCTTTTATTCATGATTACCAAAACTTGAAAGCAAACAAGATATCCTCCAGTAGGTAAATGAATAAACAAACTATAGTATACCCAGTCAATGGAATATTATTCAATGCTAGAAAGAAAGGAGCTATCTAGCCATGAGATGACATAGAGAAAACTTCATCTAAAATACATTTTACTAAGTGAATAAAGCCAATGTGAAAAGGTGACACACTTTGTATGATTCTAACTTGATGACATTCTGGAAAGCTAAAAAATATGGAGACAGTTAAAAAAATCAATGGTAGCCAGGGGTTGGTGGAAGGAAGCAGAAACAGGAAGGAGGGCTGAATAGGTAGAGCCTAGAGGACTTTCAGAGCAGTGAAAATACTCTATATGCTGCTGTATTGATAGATACGTCTCACAATATAATTGTCCAGGCTTATAGAAGGCACAACAGGAATAGTCAAACCATAATGTGAAGTACGGACTTTGGGTAATTATGATGTGTCAGTGTAGTTCATCAGTAGTAACAGATGCACCACTTTAGAGGGAAATCGGGAATATGGATACAGGGAAAGGCTGTGCTTGTGTGGAGGCTGGAAGTGTATAGGAAATATCAGTAGCTTCCCCTCAATTTGCTGTAAACCTAAGACTGCTCTACAACAATAAAATCTAAATTAAAAAATTAATATGGTAAAGACATTAGTAATGCACCGTAGCCTTTGAAAAATCACCTTCTCACATTCCGTATTAATTCAAAATACATTCAATGAATTACTATTGAGGTTCATCTAAATTCTTAAATGCCATTACTTTTAATTCTAATCATGAGATCAGGCAACTTATGTCATCGTCTTGAATGTGTTGAAAGAATTAAGAAACTAAGACTTAGTCTAGAATGTTATTCTGATGGGAGAATGTGTCTGGTAAGAAGAGAAGACTATTGTCTAGTTCTTCACAGATAGTATAAAGGTAAATAGCAGGAAAATACTTTCTATTTAAACTGCCGTATTCCAACAAAATATAGTCATACACAAGAGTGAATCTGGCATGAACAGTCTTGTCCAGCATAGCTGTTATCAAACTCCAGTATCAAACATCACTGGGAGCTTCACTGATCTTCCAAGTGGGCTTACAAATACTAAAATTAGTCTGTAAAATGAGTTCCTTGTTCTTGAATCTTTAGAAGCCCTAGATCCAAAGGGGTCTGGGAGCTGAGGATGAGTCAAGTGGTCTTCAGCTTAGATTAGATCTGTTTTTATTTGTTGTTGTTCAGTGGGTCTGATGGTTTGCAACCCTATGGACTGCAGCAAGCCAAGCTTCCCTGTCCTTCACTATCTCCTGGAGTTTGCTCAAACTCATGTCCATTGAGTTGATGATGCCATCCAACCATTTCATCCTCTGTTTCCCCATTCTCGTCCTGCCCTCAATCTTTCCCAGCATCAGGGTCTTTCCAGTGAGTAGTATTGATGCTTGAAGGGCACCAACAAAACTCTGTGCACCAGGACCCAGGGAAAGGAGCCGTGACCCCACAAGAGACTGAGCCAGAACTGCCTGTGAGTGTTTGAGGGTCACCTGCAGAGGCATGGGTCAGTAGTGGCCTGCTGCAGGGACCAAGGCCCTGGCAAATGGGAGGTGTGGCATAATTGCTTGTGGAGGAGGTTGCCATTAGCCCCACCATAGAGCCACCAGGTGGGCGATCCACAAACTGGAGAACAATTATACCAAAGAAGTACTCGTACTATTGTGAAAGTTCTAGGCCCTGTGACAAATTTCCTGACCTGGGGATCCAACAAAGGGTCGGAAAATCCCCAGGAAATCTGACTTTGAAGTTCAGCAGGATTTGATTATAGAACTTCCACAGGACTGGGGAAACAGAGACTCTTGGAGATTGCACACACACACAAAAGCCTTGTGTGTACTAGGACCCAGGAGAAAGAAGCAGTGACCCCCTAAGAGACTGAGCCAGGCCTGCCTGTGAGTGGTTAGGAGTCTCTGGTGGAGTTGTGGGTCGACAGTGGCTTGCTGCGGGCTCAGAGGCACTGACAGCAGTAGTCCTGGGAGGCCTGGTGTGCTGGCATGAATCCTTTTGGAGGAGGTCACCGTTACCCCTACCACTGTCAGGCCAAACTACAAGAAGGGAAGAAAGCTCCACCCATAAGCAGAAAATTGAATTAAAGATTTACTGAGCATGGCCTTGCCCACCAAAGCAAAACCCAGTTTTGCCCACAGCCAGTCCCTCCCATCAGGAAGCTTGCACAGGCCTCTTATCTGCATCCATCAGAGGGCAGACAGAATGAAAACCACAATCACAGAAAACTAACCAAAATGATCACATGAATCACAACTTTGTGTAACTTAATGAACTATGAGCCATGTCATATGGGGCCACCCAAGATGGATGAGTCATGGTGGACAGTTCTGACAAAATGTGGTCCACTGCAGAAAGGAATGGCAAACCACTTCAGCATTCTTGCCTTGAGAACCCCATGAACAGTATGAAAAGACAGAAAGGTATAACATTGAATGGTGAGCCCGCCAGGTTGGTAGGTGTCCAGCATGCTACTGGAGAAGAGCAGAGAAATAGCTCCAGAAAGAATGAAGAGGCTGAGCCAAAGTGGAAACGATGCCCAGTTGTGGATGTGTCTGATTGGTGAAAGTTAAGTCCATTGCTGCTTTTATTAGGCAGGTGAAAATAAAAGATTCAAGATGAGCATAAGGGTGAGAGGAGCAGTGCAGGAGAGTAGAAGAAGGTCAGAATTGTGGCCTCAGGACATGGAATTAGAATCCAGCTCATTCTGCCCTGTGCTTTCCTGCGTTCCTATGAGAAACTATTGAAGGACTGATGACATTGAACTCTAAATATTTTAACCCACCTTTCTCCCCCACTTTATTGTAAGCTTTTTACAACATAAACAGTATCTTTATCCTCTCAATATCTTATTTGAATAATTTTACAGCTTTAGAAAGGTTGAAAGAATAGCACAATAAATGTTTGTGTATTCTTCACTACATACTGATGGTTAACATGTTACCATATTAATGTTATCCTTCTCTTACAGTATATTATCTGTATGCTCAGTTTTCTTCTCAACCATTTGAAAGTTGCAGACATTATGATCCTTCACCTTAAAATATTCATTTTGTTTTCTTTAAACACCCAGACCTTCTCAGGTCCACAGTACCATTACCAGAAATAAGTTTACAGTATATTCAATAATATCATCTAACATGCAACCCATATTTAGATTTCCTGAATTGTCTCTAAAATGTCCCTTATTCCTTTTTTTTCCCCTTTAACTCAAGAATCAATCAGGGTGCCATGTTCCTTTAGTCTCATTTAATCTAGTGGAGAACTCCCACCTTTTATGTTTTTTTCATGACATTAATGTTTCTGGAAATTTCAGACCAGGGGTCTTGTAGAATATTCCACACGATGGAATTTTTTGTTAGTTTCCTCATGATTAGTTTCAGAGTATATTTTGGGGTAGGGATGGGGAATAGGCAATCTTGGAACTTCCTGGCACTCAGTTTTTTTAAATGCACATTTCTCCCCCTGTAATGAGGAAGATGATACTTTGAGGTCATGGGAATATCTTTTCCTAGCAACCTTTAACCCAATAGTTTTAGCATAAATTCATGATTCTTACCTGTGCTAATCATTATATTGAAGGATGCTTTGATAATTTGAATATGTATATATGTATCATTCTACTCCTGTTAAGTAGCATTCTTCCCTAAAGAAGACTTTTCCACCACTCCCCTTCTCTAGGATTGTCTCTCTGTCTCGCCTCTCTCCCTCTTTCCACCTCTTCTGTCCCCTCCTCTACTTCTGATAGAGTATCACTTTGACTAATATATTTTATTTTACAAGTTGCCTTATAATCTAGTGCCATCATTAGTATATTTGATGCCTACATTATCTCAAATTTGGCCACTGACAGCCTTTCCAAGAAAGCACTGTTGTCCTTCTGACAAACCCCATTAATCCTTCAGCACTTCCCTGTTTTACGGGACAACAGGATGCCCAGGGACTCTGTACTTTCCTTGCCCCAGACCTGGGGTTACCCACTTTTTACCAAGAAGTTCTAGTTCCTTTTAGTGATGAATGGTATTTAGAAATTAAGACTGAGATGTCATTGCTTAAAAGGTAAAAAAATGGTAATTGATGTGAGAGTACTTAGTTAAAAATGTGAAGCACCACACTATCAAGACTGTTACTCATGCCATCAGACAAGTATTCAGTTATTTGGAGCAGTGCTAAATAGCAGCTCCAGTATGAGTCTCTTAGTGCTTAGAGGATAATTAGGAGACAGAAGACACATGGGAAGCAGGGGGAGAAACATAGGCTAGCTTTGTCAGAATCAATGTGAGACCTTATCTTAAGGCTTTAAGATAGTAAATAGAACAGAAGAAAAGACTGTTGCCTGTATCCTCACCTTTTCTCAAAGGTGCTTTGTTATTTAATTCTTTAGATAGAAAAGTGCAAAGCATTTTATTTTGTGGATCAACTGTAAACTTTTTGAAAACTGAATCATTCATCTGAAAAATGATGAGACAAATGTGTGATTTCTCCTGCTTTTACCTTTTTTACATTTATTTAGAAGGTTCCAAAGGAACAGTGTTGTTTAAAGAATTATGAGATTTTTAAAAATCTGCAAATAGATAACTTCTTTTAATTTCTCCAATGGATGTAGTACCTACATCACGTTTAAGGAGTTAGTGAAGTGGCATCTTTGAGTTTCATTGTAGGTAAATAGATTGATGAGGGTTTTGCTTCCTGTGACTTTATTACAAATAAAGACCATGCCTACTTGTCTATAATTTCATTTTTAAAATTCAAACCAGAAATATCATTTGGTTTAATTTCCAGGCTTTCCTATTTGTGCTGCATCTCTTTATACTCTCAAATTAAAACTTTTTAATAACAGTTTCCTATGAGATCATAGATGATGATCAATTGGACAGAAGACAGAGATGATAAACAGGTAATGCTTAGCATCACATTAATTCCAGGGAAGAAATGCAAAATAGCCCAGATGTCTAGGAAACAGCAATTCTTTTCTTTTTAACTTTTCCAGGACTGTTTCTTTTGACCATGGTGGTAAAGGGAGGCATGAGGATTGAGTAAGGAAGACTGACACAGAGACCCAATGGTTTTACAAGTTCTCTTTTCAGAGGAAGCGAGGCTTAAAATGGAGAACAGAGGAGATGTGATGGTATACTCTATGTTGGCATATCCTGTACTTCTGTATTTTTGGTTTTGCATAAAATTCAGATGAAGGGATGTTGAATGCCTGTGTGTTTGTTGGACAGCTGAACTAAGCGAGGAGAGTGATTGGGTTTACTAGTGCTTTCTTCGAACTGTTTCAAGAATTCCTCATTTCCCAACAGTGAAAGGAATGGGTTACTCCGATCAAGAATTCAAAACATATGCAGAAAAATTTAGGCTCATGGCAAAACTCGTGCTGGATTGTCTGGTTCATGAAGTTTCTCAGTTTACTAGCAGTTTGTCCTTGAGGCCGTCATCTAGACTTTTGTGTCTCAGCTTGCCCCCTTATAAAATGGAAATAATAAAAGACTTTCTTTATACAGCCTCATTAATATGTATAAAGTGCTCACTGTAGTGTAGCCAAATACTCGGGAAGATCCCCTGGAGAAGGCGATAGCACCCCACTCCAGTACTCTTGCCTGGAAAATCCCATGGACGGAGGAACCTGGTAGGCTACAGTCCATGGGGTCACAAAGAGTTGGACACGACTAAGCGACTTCACTTTCAACAAATATTAGCTGTTACTGTTATTATTTGCATTTGCCTAAATAGAAATATTAAGAAAATAACATCACTTCTCATCAACATTGGAAAATTTTGAAACAATCCAGTCAACAGATTAATCAGATAATCTGCAAATACTCCTCCTTTGGAGGCTGTCTGCAGCCAGTTTAGGATTAAGGACCCCCACACCCACCACCTGCCATCCCCATTCCCAGAATAGTTCTCTAGCTCACAGTGGAATCTCTTGATCTCTCTCAAACTAAATCAGCAGTGGGCCTTGGACTCTTGAGCTCTGAAATCAGTCCCAGGCTCTACAGACCATGTTCATATTAACATGCATGTGAGCATATCTGGTGTGGGTGCCAACTGTGCTCCCCAGCTCCCTGACAGAGGTTTTGGCCTTTAATCAAGATAAAACTCTGAAAGCTAAAGCAGTGTTCCACTTTCATCTGACATAAGCAGGTTTCTTATTCATCTTATAGTTGCTTTGCACTTGAAAGAGAAAGCGTTTTTCTGTGGCTTTCAGTTTATAAGCATCAAGAACAAAACTTCCAGTAGGTGACAGCAAGAATGCTGATGACACCACTATGATTTTATGAGCAATATTTGTAGATTTTATTTAAAGTATATGTCATAAATCCAATCTTGGCATCCCCTTTGTATCTTCATTTGACTCTTAACAGTCAGTGTGAAATGGAAGCTCATCTTAAAATGTCTTTGATTGGAGCAATTTTCTTTCTTCTGGGTGTTACCTGTCATTACTGATTGTATTAATAGCTAATAAAGAAGGGAAAATAGGAAAGGAAATATGAATAAAAACTAAACAATAAAATCATGTTCTTTAAAAAATGAATTTCTAATTTTGATATAATCTTTAATTATAGAAGATATTAGGGCTTCCCTGGTGGCTCAGTTTTAAAGAATCTGCCTTTCATGCAGGAGATGCAAGTTCAATCCCCTGGGTCGGGAGGATCCCCTGGAGAAGAACTTGGCAACCCACTCCAGTATTCTTGCCTGGGAAATCCTATGGACAGAGGAGTCTGGTGGGCCACAGTCCATGGAGTTATAAAGAGTTGGACATGACTTAGCAGCAACATGCTGAAAAGCAGCAACGACATTGTGATAATGCATTGTACTTGTTCCTAGCACAAATTCAAATCCATGCATAGTTTGACCCCTCAACCTCTTTTTTGGGACTCCATTGGCTTCATTGGCATAAGAGACAAAATACCTTTGCATTTGATGAAAACTAGCGTTTGTTTTTTCAGTCTTCTGTGGTCAGTATTTCTTCATAACCTTTTGTTGTTACTGCTTTTATTGTTGCTGGTGTTGTGTGAAACACAGGTGCAAAGAACTGGGTTCTTCATAGTCTTCATTTTGGGGGGCACCTGATCATCAGAACATGAAAGTCCCCATTCTTGGTTCACATTATTTTAAACTTGCCCTTTTATCTCTGACCTCCACTTCTATTCTCTGCTCCCCATATACCCTCATTGCAATATGCTTGATGTTCCTCTGTCCTTGGTAGAGATGCCATTCTGTTTATGCCATTTCCGTTCAGTACGCCATACATTACCGAGGTCACAGCTTCCATCAGCTGCACACAACTCCCAAGTCTCCACCAAACACCATTGACTTGTCCTTACCCTTCACTGTAAGCACGTGTCTTCAACCCCCGGCATGGTAGACGCCACATTCATCTACTTCACACAGGTACACACTTGACTAGCCCACGTGTCGTTAGGCCTCAGGAATACTCTCTTCATTTTCTTTTGTCTGTTATTAAATCCAGACTTTAAAGATTATTTTTCATTGATGGTGTCCAATAAGCTGGCTGGATAACATGTATTGACAGCAATTGCAAACTCAATGGAAAATGTCTTTACTCTGTAGAGTGAACTGTATGTGGATTTCCTTTAATCAGCTGTTTCCAGGCATGGTTTATAAATTCTTTAAAATATCAGTCACAGGTAGTACTTCCTAAACCAAAGGATTTTTTTTTCTTATATTTGTCATACAATTTTGTGATTTTTCTCATTGGAGCCTTTAGCCCTTTATTTACTAACTTACTTAGAATGTGTAACAGGAAGTTGTAAATCCATCCTTACTCATATACAAAGCATGTGTCCAATGCTAATGGGTATCATTTGTTAATGAAATATGCACTCTTTAAACAAAGGTTAGAATTGAGCATTGTCTTCTCCTATGATTTGCCTACATGCAGTATCAGGGATTCTAGATCAAAATTCTATCTTTGAATCTCTTGTCTCTCTGAATGGATGTTAAAAAGAAAATTATTCCAAGCCAAGCTATTTTATCTGAGTAGTCAGTCATTTAACGTAAAGAAGCATGCAGGCAGCCAGTCAATAGTGAGGAGATGATCTTGGTCTGTTTTTCTCTCTCCCTCACTCAGAGACGGACTGCTCATCTCCAGACCATAGGCATACTGAAGGTGACATTCTCTGTTTCCAAGATAATCCCCACAACAGGATGCACTTAATTTATGCTGTTGATGAGACTGCACTAAACTGATTTGCATATCATCAATACATGTAAATCCTGAGCAGAGGGCCAGCCATCCAAATTAGAACATTCCCTATCAAGGACTTGCTGTGTCCAGCAAATTCTGGAGTAATGCTGATTGCCTGTGGTTGGTGAATATTGATGCTGTTCAAGATTTATAAGGCTGCATTGGAGGGCACACGAAACTTAAGATTTCCTTAGAACAATGTCGCTGTTTAAAACTACTCTTGTTCAGACCCAGCTGGGCATTCGGTAATGCCAGCCATTGAATGAGATCTTTCAAGTGCCTCAGCCTGTCTCACCTGTCAGACTGGCTCACTGGTTTATAAATGAAACCCTGTTTACTTCTAAAGCTCTTGGTCCTCTAATCCTTCTTTACCTTTCTCCCATGTTCTTCCTTTTCCCCTTTTGATTTGAGTATCTTAACCCTCCTAACACACACCACTATTTTTCATTTACTTCTTTTCTCCAGGTTATATGTATAGCACTGAGTCCATCTTAGCATTTCTGTGCTATTTTATCAAGTCCATTTTTCCTTGCTCTTTTTTTTCTTTCTGGTTTTTCCTTGTGAAATAAGTTTCTCTTTCATTGCACTTGCCTTCTAATGGAAAGTCCTGACTGCCAGTTTCTCAAAGTTCCCCTTTGTGTGTTCTGTGTGCATATAGCATAGCTTTCACTTCCCCTTCTCTCATCAGCCAATCAATCATACATTTTATTGAGCAGCTCCAAATTAAAATATGAAACTAGAGAAAATTATAATCAGTCTTTGCTATCTAGAGAAACTTGTCATTGAGGCACCTACTGGTTTTTCCTAATATGGCATCTATGTGCCTACAGGCATTTCAGCAGAAGGTATCTGTAAGTTGGGTATTCTGTTGCCTTTTCTTTATTTCTTTAGTTCTGCTGGGTTCAAAATAAATCCCATACTTAGTACTACAGTGACCACAATAACTTCATATTTTTCTCCCCATCTTCAATTCCAATTTTTCCTGTCAACATATACAAAATGAAATAACATTAATTTTTTGCACCAATGCAAAAAAGAGTCTATTAGATATTATACAGAAAAAATGGTGTAAAACCCATGGAATCTGCCCTCAACTAACTTGAAAGCACAGGACTTTGTTAGAGGAAAGTTTGTTTACATAATTCCTTAAGTGTTTTCCTGTTTTCTTGACAGCACTCTCTCTGCCTTTGGGGTACAGGAGAAGGAAGATTTGGAAAGGGGTTCAGTTCAGTTGAGTTCAGTCGCTCAGTCATGTCCGACTCTTTGTGACCCCATGAATCACAGCATGCCAGGCCTCCCTGTCCATTACTATCTCCCGGAATTCACTCAAATTCATGTCCATCGAGTCGGTGATGCCATCCAGCCATCTCATCCTCTGTTGTCCCCTTCTCCTCCTGCCCCCAATCCCTCCCAGCATCAGGGTCTTTTCCAATATGTCAACTCTTCACATGAGGTGGCCAAAGTATTGGAGTTTCAGCTTCAGCATCAGTCCTTCCAATGAACACCCAGGACTGATCTCCTTTAGGATGGACTGGTTGGATCTTGCAGTCCAAGGGACTCTCAAGAGTCTTCTCCAACACTACAGTTCAAAAGCATCAATTCTAAAAAAAAAAAAAACCAAACAAACAAAAGCATCAATTCTTCAGCACTCAGCTTTCTTCACAGTCCAACTCTCACATCTATACATGACCACTGGGAAAACCATAGCCTTGACTAGATGGACCTTTGTTGGCAAAGTAATATCTCTGCTTTTCAATATGCTATCTAAGTTAGTCACAACTTTCCTTCCAAGGAGTAAGCGTCTTTTAATTTCATGGCTGCAATCACCATCTGCAGTGATATTGGAGCCCAAAAAAGTAAAGTCTGACACTTTTTACACTGTTTCCCCATCAATTTGCCATGAAGTGATGGGCCCAGATGCCATGATCTTCGTTTTCTGAATGTTGAGCATTAAGCCAACTTTTTCACTCTCCTCTTTCACTTTCATCAAGAAGCTTTTTAGTTCCTCTTCACTTTCTGCCATAAGGGTGGTGTCATCTGCATATCTGAGGTGATTGATATTTCTCCCAGCAATCTTGATTCCAGCTTGTGCTTCTTCCAGCCCAGTGTTTCTCATGATGTACTCTGCATAGAAGTTAAATAAACAGGGTGACAACATACAGCCTTGACAAACTCCTTTTCCTAGTTGGAACCAGTCGGTTGTTCCATGTCCAGTTCTAACTGTTGCTTCCTGACCTGCATATAGGTTTCTCAAGAGGCAGGTCAGATGGCTTGGTATTCCCATCTCTTTCAGAATTTTCTACAGTTTATTGTGATCCACACAGCCAAAGACTTTGGCGTAGTCAATAAAGCAGAAATAGATGTTTTTCTGGAACTCTCTTGCTTTTTCCATGATCCAGCAGATGTTGGCAATTTGGTCTCTGGTTCCTCTGCCTTTTCTAAAACCAGCTTGAACCTCTGGAAGTTCACAGTTCACGTACTGCTGAAGACTGGCTTGGAGAATTTTGAGCATTACTTTACTAGCGTGTGAGATGAGTGCAACTGTGTGGTAGTTGGAGCATTCTTTGGCATTGCCTTTCTTTGGGATTGGAATGAAAACTGACCTTTTCCAGTCCTGTGGCCACTGCTGAGTTTTCCAAATTTGCTGGCCTATTGAGTGCAGCACTTTCACAGCATCATCTTTCAGGATTTGGAATAGCTCAACTGGAATTCTATCACCTTCACTAGCTTTGTTCGTAATGATGCTTTCTAAGGCCCACTTGACTTCACATTCCAGGATGTCTGGCTCTAGGTGAGTGATCACACCATTGTTATTATCTGGGTCGTGAAGATCTTTTTTGTACAGTTCCTTTGTGTATTCTTGCCACCTCTTCTTAATATCTTCTGTTTCTGTTAGGTCCATACCATTTCTGTGCTTTATTGAGCCCATCTTTGCATGAAATGTTCCCTTGGTATCTCTAATTTTCTTGAAGAGATCTCTAGTCTTTCCCATTCTGTTGTTTTCCTCTATTTCTTTGCATTGATCGCTGAGGAAGGCTTTCTTAAAGGGGTAGGCAAAGCATAAAGATTAGGGGAGGAAAGAAAAAACTGTAAGAATGTGGCGGTTTAAGAAAAGAGTTAGTGGCCTTAGGGATGTAAAAATTTCTCTCAGACACATTTGTTGGCCCAGATATTCACAATGGCTACCTTTGTAAAGAGCATATTGTCACACTCCATTTGAAAAATAAGTCACAGTAGATGAACAATGTCTAGAAAAAAATCTTGAGTTAATTCTCCCAGAATATTAAATATAATTAAATCTTATTTCTTTAATTATACATTGCTATTAGAAACAAAAGAGAAAAAAAGCCACAAAATTATGGAAAAAAGTAGTATAAATAAAATATTAATATAATTTCTAACACTGCCATCTAGAATCCTTTCCACATGAACTCTTTTTAACAAACTTGATGGCACTGTCAAGAAAGAATATTCATTTTAGGTATTGATCATGTAGAATACTTCCTTTTAATTTAAAAGCTAATGAATCTTTTATCTAGTATCTTTTATAGCTTAGAAATCTGATGATAAGGAAGAAACATAGACGTGCCCCCACTGTCCATTCCAGTTTCCCTTTCTTTTCACACAAGGGATTTGATATCCATCATTATGTTTTCAGAGAAGGCAGTGGCACCCCACACCAGTACTCTTTTGCCTGGAA
This sequence comes from Bubalus bubalis, assembly GCF_019923935.1. Classification (NCBI taxonomy): domain Eukaryota; kingdom Metazoa; phylum Chordata; class Mammalia; order Artiodactyla; family Bovidae; genus Bubalus; species Bubalus bubalis. The sequence continues at coordinate 149,640,860 of NC_059158.1, forward strand.
AATCCCATGGATGGAGGAGCCTGGCAGGCTTCAGTCCATGGGGTCGCTAAGAGTCAGACACGACTGAGCGATTTCACTTTCACTTTTCACTTTCATGCATTGGAGAAGGAAATGGCAACCCGCTCCAGTGTTCTTGCCTGGAGAATCCCAGGGACGGGGGAGCCTGGTGGGCTTCCGTCTATGGGGTCGCACAGAGTCAGACACGACTGAAGTGACTTAGCAGCAGCAGCATTATATTCTTTGGTTCCAATCAATAGGAGGATTTAGGACCTTAAAACACGTTTAGATATACCATTGAATGTATTCTGGGTATTCAAAGTGTATGTAGTTCTGACAAGCTGTTTTATTTAAGCTGCTGTTAACTAAATAACCCATATGTGTGCGTGCTAAGTCTCTTCAGTCATGTCCAACTCTTTGTGACCCAGTGGACTGTAGCCTGCCAGGCTCCTCTGTCCATGGGATTCTCCAGGCAAGAATACTGGAATGTGTTGCCATGCCCTCCAGGGGATCTTCCTGACCCAAGGATTGAACCTGTGTCTCTTATGTCTCCTAAATTGGTAGGTGGGTTCTTTTTCACTAGCATCACCTCTGAAGCCCAATATCCCCAATTAATACTCTCCTCCCATTTGTAATGTACCCCTGGTAAAAGGACTAGAGGAAAAGGAATGAGAGGTACTAACATTTCACATGTATATCTTGGTGGCAATCACCCAAGAGTACTCTCCCCTAAATAGCAGAGAAAATAAGTATGAATTTCATAAATTTTCAGAATGTGAATTTTGGCTATTAACAAAATAAATTTTTAAAATAATATACATTTTTAGAAATCATTTCATGTATGACATTGCATTTATTTACCATCACAGTAGACATTTTATAATTCGAACTGTAAATGCTCAACATTGCAGGAAAATGCTGTAGAAGCTTGCAGAATTCAAAGCTTTCAGAATAATCTAGTAATGTTAAGGTTAAAGACTGCCTACCCATGAAATTAAAAGATGCTTGCACCTTGGAAGAAAAGCTATGACCAACCTAGAGAGCATATTAAAAAGCAGGGACATTACTTTTCCAACAAAAGTCCATCTAGTCAAAGCTATGGTTTTTCCAGTAGTCCTGTCTGGATGTGAGAGTTGGACTATAAAGAAAGCTGAGCACCAAAGAATTGATGTTTTTGAACTGTGGTGTTGGAGAAGACTCTTGAAAGTCCCTTGGACTAGAAGGAGATCCAACCAGACCATCCTAAAGGAAATCAGTCCTGAATATTCATTGGAAGGACTGATGCTGAAGCTGAAACTCCAGTCCTTTGCATCCAATCCAGATGTGAAGAACTGACTCCTTTGAAAAGACCCTGATGCTGGGAAAGATTGAAGGTGAGAGGAGAAGGGGACGACAGAGTATGAGATGGTTGGATGGCATCACCGACTTTATGGACATGAGATTGAGTTAGCTCCGGGAGTTGGTGATGGACAGGGAGGCCTGGCCTGCTGCAGTCCATGGGGTCGCAAAGAGTCAGCCACAACTGAGCGACTCAACTGAACTGAACTGAGTTCAAATGGATTAGTACTAGCTTACCTCTCAATTACTGCTAACTCTCCAGTTCTCCGAAGTTGCTGATTATTGAAGGAGTGACAAGATTTAGAATATTGAGGTAACAATCTTCAAAGCTTGGAGAACAGTAAACAAAATAATTCCTTTTAGCAGTTTTCAAAAAGATATAAGGATTTTATATCTAATATCATGCAATGCAACATTTCATTTTGTGTCCTTATCCAGTCTTCTGTTAAACTCTAAATGTTCCTGCTTGTGGAGACATTAGATAAAATACAGGTTCATTTCATGCTTCCAGGAAGATCAGCCAAGAAATTCATAAGTCCTGAAGATGATTCTGCTTGACTGAATGTCAAGTGAAAATTTTATGAAGTGAGAACTTCTCAACACTAATTCTCATAATTTTCTTTCATGGCTTGCCCATTTGTCTTGTAAATATGTTTTCCCACAGGCTGGTAGTATCTCCAGTAGTGAAAGAAAGCAGTTTGTATCAACTTTCAGGTGATTGGAAAGATGAAGACAAATATGTAATGTAACTTCTAACTAAGGATTCACAAGCAAGCAAAAAATAACTAGAATAATTTTTGTTAAAATACATAATAAATAGATGAACAGAGAGCTAATTTAAAAAATCTAAAGTTAAAGGAAAGATGTACTCAAAATGGCTATAAATGTGCCAAAGATGAAAAGCCTAAAACTTTATATTTGTTAACCAAGACATAAACCAAATAAAATATTTATATTATGAATTTAGGGATTTCTGAAACTGAATGTTCTCAGCTGATAAGCTCAGAATTCAGAATTTTTAGGAGGTAATTCCTGGTTTTTATATGAGTTTTAGTGTTATAATTTTAATTATTTGTTCATATAGGTATGAGTTCAATGAATATTTACTATGTAGCAGTTACATACTAGGCCTAGTTCTAGGTACCTGGGATACATTAGTGAACAAAACATGCAAAGAGTTTGCCTTCATGGAGCTTACAAGTGAATGAGAAGAGAGAGCAATAAAGAATAAAAATAAGTAAACTATATAGTGTATTAGAAAATAAGTACTGTGTAAAATAGGATAAAGAAGATAAAGAATGGGGATTTCAGGTTGCAGTATTAAATAGCATGGTTAGGTTAAGCCTCCTTGAGAAGTTAATATTTGAGGATAGACTTGATGGAGGGAGTGGAATTATTTGGAAGAAACATGCCCACAGGCAGAATCTGACTATAAATAAATTTAATTTAAACAAGACATGCATTGTGTAATATGGAATTGATATAATGTTCTTTGATGTAACCTTTAAGATTCACCATGGTATTTGATTATTCCTAACTTTGTCTAATAAAGTGAGGGTAATGATTGGCCAAGACAGATATTTTATTATTACAATCTGTACTTCTAAAATAGGTTAATTGGAACAATATATTTAAAAACATACACAATAAACTCAAATTGTCAAACAGTGAAGTATTTTAAAAACACATGAGCATATATCTCACAAATGTGACACTGTACGCTCTAATAATAGACCAAATAGATAGTGAATAAAATTATGATGTCTTCTTCAACTGTAGGAATGTTTGTGTTCACACATATACATCATTTAACTATGAACTGATGGAATTTGAAATAATTCTGAAAATTAAAATTCTTGTTTCTAATGCTATCTCTTTCATGCACACCTAGAACAATACATAGTCTGTTTAAAATTCTTAATTCTATGTTTAATTTTTCTCTCCATTTCTGATACCTTGAAATTGTTAAGCTGAATTACAAACTAATTAGTTCAGAAGTTTAGGGACTGAATTTCTGCTCCACCACTTACCAGCTGTATGTTCTTAGACTGTAACTAAACCTAACTGGGCCTCTTTCCTCAGCTGTGAAAGGGAGATTCATAACTCTGAATTATTGAATAAAATAATGTGTTCAAAGGGATTGGCACATTATTGGAATTTAATACTTTATATGAGAAGCATATCATATGCTTTTTTAATTGGTCTGTATCAGAATAATTGCATATAAACAACTGAAGACCAGCCAGAGGCCATATATAACATCAGGCATTATGGTATCAGTTCAGTTCAGTCACTCAGCCGTGCCTGACTCTTTGTGGCCCCATGAATCACAGCACCCCAGGCCTCCCTGTCCATCACCAACTCCCGGAGTTCACCCAAACTCATGTCCATTGAGTTGCTGATGCCATCCAACTATCTTATCCTCTGTCATCCCCTTCTCTTCCTGCCCTGAATCTTTCCCAGCATCAGGGTCTTTTCAAATGAGTCAGCTCTTCGCATCAGGTGGCCAAAGTATTGGAGTTTCAGCTTCAGCCTCAGTCCTTCTAAAGAATATTCAGGACTGATTTCCTTTAGGGTGGACTGCTTGGTTCTCCTTGCTTGTTGGTATCATGGTGATTATTTTTTGTTTTGGTATCATGGCAATTCAGAGAAACAGCTTTGAAAAAAACCCAAAGTTAGTAGAAGGAAAGAAATCATAAAGACTGGAGAATAAATAAATGAAAAAGAAATGAAGAACACTGTAGCAAAGAATAATAAAGCTAAAAGCTGGTTCTTTGTGAATATAAACAAAATAGATAAACCATTAGCCAGACAATTAAGAGAAAAAAGACTCAAATCAACAAAATTAGAAATGAAAAAGGAAAAGTTCTGACACCACAGAAATACAAAGGATCATAAGAGACTACTATACACCAATAAAATGGACAACCTGGAAGAAATAGACAAGTTCTCAGAAGAGTACAACATTCCAAGACTGAATCAGGAAAAAATAGAAAATAGGAACAGACCAATCACAAGCACAGAGGAAGAGCTTTGTGGCTTTGTGTGCTAGAAAAGTTATGGAATCATTGTAAAAGAGATGCTCAGTAACATCCAACTCTTTGTGACCCCAAGGACTATAGCCTGCAAGGCTCCTCTGTCTGTGGAACTCTCCAGGCAGGAATACTTGAGCAGGCTGCCATTTCCTTCTCCAGGGGATCTTCCCGACCCAGGGAATGAACCCCCATCTCCTGCATCTCTTGCACTGGCAAGCAGATTCTTTGCCACTGAGCCACCTAGGAAGTCCCTGTAAAAGAGGACAGAATTTTAAATGGACCAGAAAGGACGTGTAAGATCGGGATTGGAGAAAAAGAAGGAACCTAGTAATTATGGTGAGAATCAACGAGCAAGGAATTTGTGTGAAAGAAACAGTTTTGGAAGCATCTTAACTGTTCATTCTTTTGTCATAATAGTGCAGTTTGGTGTGTGTTGTCACAGACATGTCATACTTTGACTTGTTGATATACTTCTAAGATAGAGATTTTACTACATAGCTTTTCACTTCATTGTTTTTCACTTCACAGTTGCCTGTTAATCTATTAAAACCCTGTATGAAATATCTTCTCCCTTCTAAGTAATATATCCCCTTACAACTCATTTATCTAACAAACATAATCATCACATGCAGCCATGGTTGCATGTCACATTTTTAAAATATATGCTCACCCCAAAACCCTTTTCCATAATGTTCACTAATCGGTTCTAAAATGTGTCGTAAACAAAAAATTTCTAAACCAATGGCACCATAATATTCCACTATTACCATGAAAAATAATTGCTAGTTCAGTTCTTTAAGTCATAGTCTCATTACCCTTGAAAAACCATGTTGGCAATAAAAAGCTCTCCAGATGTTGAAAGCTATAATGATAGAACAACCGAAACTCTGATGCACTGCTGGTGGGCGTGTAAATTGATTTGAACACTTTTGAAGACAGTTTGGCAATATCTAGTAAAGTTGAATGTATGTCTACTTTATGACCCACTAATTCCATTTCTAGGTGTATACCCCAGAGAGCTAAATATATTTAGAATAACAAATTTAAGAGTACTAGGTAAAAGTATAATTATTATTTCTCTTACTAATTTTTAAAGTGCACATTATAGTAATTATAGTCAATTTTCAGAAAGCCATTTCAAAGCATTTTGGCCATGAGACAGTACTAATTTATTAATTTTTCTAATTTAAATAATCTAATGATTAAAATTTAGCATATTTAAGACCAATAGAAGTATGATTTATCAAACAAGCTCTTTCTCAGCTGATATTTAGGAGCTGATGGTCCCATGCTAGGTACTTTGCAGAATCTAAAGAAAGTAGGAGACAAATCCCTGTTTTAAATAAATGTGTATCCTTTCATGGAAATTACCCAAAAAATTGATTCCGTGGGAAAAAACGATTTTTAGTACAAAAAGACTATATTCATAAGGAAGACTGAATATATAGAACAAGTAAGTCAATACAGAATCCAAAAACTTCTCTTGTCCTTAAATACTCCAACTTAATAAATAATATTGTGATTTTCACACTTACTGTTTGAAAGATATTTTTTGAGTGCTAGATATTCCAGGCACTGTCTTAGTGTTGCTTTAGAGATTAGTGGCCCAAACATGTTAAGATGACTTCCTTCATGACCTAGAGAGTGAGGCAGGTAATAAATGAAAGTGAAATGAGTTAGTCACTCAGTCATGTCCGACTCTGCAACCCCATGGACTGTAGCACCCCAGGCTCTTCTGTCCATGGAATTCTCCAGGCAAGAATACAGGAGTGGGTAGCCATTCCCTTCTCCAGGAGATCTTCCCAACCCAGGGATTGAACCTGTGTCTCTTACATTACAGGTGGATTCTTTACTGTCTGAGCCACCAGAGAAGCCCCAGGTAATACATAGTAAACATAAAAAATAAAACTTTATGGTATGATAGAAAGTGGTAAGTGCTATGGAAAAAGGGAAAAGTGGAGCAGGGGATGAAGGGCTACAAAAGGGACAGGACAGCAGTTTTCATTATGGTAGTTAGAAAAGTCCTAGTTTGGAAAATGATATATGACCAAGAACTTCAAAGAAGTAAGAAGGAAATACCTCCATTATCCATTCCTAATGGGCTTAAAGGGTGATAGAGAAATACACAGACCCATATCCGTAAGGAACAAATCCAAGAGTCTTCCAGAAGAACCACAGGGGTAAGCTAAACCGAACTTGGGATTGAGGGATTCATAAAGATGAGGACCTGAGATAAAGCAGATAACCCAGTGGCAAAGATAGCATGTCTCATCAAAGTGAGAAAAGGAATTGTGAACTTAGATTTCTGTTTACTTCTGTGTTCCCCTCAATATAATTGAAGTTCCTTGAGTAGGAAATGTTCTCTTTTTTTCCCATACCTAAATCCTATGAATGTGTGCCATTAAAATTGGTTAAATGAATTGGCAAATGGTGCTACATGACACTTGAGCCTCATAAGCATAAATATAAAACATCATGCAAGTCTCTCAATTATCTGGTGTCTTAGTGTTATCAGAGTAGAACATACTTAAAGGCAAGAATTATGTTTTACAACTTGGCATGAATGAAATACGCTTGATATCCAGGAACCTGGATATCAGAATATTACTGCATTAACACTGGGTTTTTCAGAAACTTGCTTACAAGAATATTGGCTGCTTCTGGAAGCCTAGCCCATAAGAAATTTAGGGTAATTCTGGAATCTTGGTCTCCATGCACCTTGGCTTATAGGAATCCTGCATGAGTCTGAAACGTTGTTCTCGGATAGGAGTCTCATGTAATTCTGAATGCTTTATCAAAAGAATCTCATGTGGTTTGGGAAGGTTGGTTTATTGGATTTTGTGATTCTGAATTTTGGCTTGTTAGAATTTTATGTGAATCTAGAATTTTCGGTTGAAGAAATCTTGTCTAATTCTATAACCTTGGCCAATGAGAGTCTTACATGATACAGAATCCTGGCATATATAATAGCACAGCATTTTAGAACTTTGGCCAGTAAGAACTCGGTCTGAGCATATAAGGGCTTTCCAGGTGGCTCTAGTGGTAAAGAAGCTGCCTGCCAATGCAGGTTAGAGGTAACAGACATGGGTTCAATCCCTGGGTTGGGAAGATCCCCTGGAGGAGGGCATGGCAACCCACTCCAGTATTCTTGCCTGAAGAATCTTATGGACAAAGGAGCCTGGCATGCTGCAGTCCATGGGATTGTACAGAGTCAGACAGGACTACAGCGATTTAGCATGTACGCACACATGAGCATATAACTGGTGTGTAGCAACATGATGTGGTTTCAGAACTAGTTAGTTCAGAACTAACTTTAGTAGTTATAAAGTGTGATTGTGAAACCTTAAAAAAGAGAATTTTGTGTTACATATAGAGCTTATTCTACAAAAGACAAATTAAAGTAATACTTCCATTAACAAATGGTAAAAGTGAAAAGGAAAAGAATACTCATTCTCATTGACTGAACCAAGTCTCCACAAATATTAAAATGATTCCCAAGGAGTATTAAATATTTTTGGAAGCTGAGCTAATTTTTAAACTGACCAAGGCCATTATGTGTGCTTTATGAGATCAAATGACAGTCTTGTCCATCATTTTTTTTTTTTTTGCTTGCCTAGAAGTGAACAATAGAGGACAGCCTATTAAAACAAAATATTTGCATTGAAAAAATAACCTTAATGTAAAAAATCACTGAGAAAAAAAAATTGTCATGTCATAGAAAGATTATATTTAAAGGGACATTTTTTAAAAGAAAAAATCCTAACCACTATGGAGGATTCACGGAAACCTGAAATCTCTTGTAATTATTACCTACGGTAACCATATTTTTTTACTGTGATTAATTTCTTGTATAGCTGACATGCTGAGGGCAGAGGGTAGTAGTGGTAGCAGCAGCTATGCTTTAAATGTCAAAAAAAGCAACATGACTCTACTTATCAAAGAGTTGAACACGATTTAGCGACTGAACAACAACAAATCAATGAGTTAACCTAAGAGCAATGACTCATAAGAACTGAACATCTTTCAGAATGTTTTAGAAAGGAAATAAAAGCAAGGTCAAAATCCTACTCACATTTTTTTACTGAATATCTCAGAAAGATTTTAACAAATATTGCGCCTCCCAGTGGTTGCTTTGAGTATTTTTTTCTTTCTTTCTAAAAAATTTTACGTGAGCTCTCAATTTTGCAGCTTCATTATTGGTACCCCAGGAAGGTTCACATTGTCTATAACTAGAAGGAACCTTGGGAGGCTGATTCAATTCGATTGCCCAATTTCATGCTTGCAGAAAGAATGATGCCAGGGATGAGAGAGTGCTTAGTATATGATGATTAAGTTCAGAGTCAACAAGATAGGTTCACAACAGGGCAATCATGCTTTATTCATCTGATTGCCAGACTGGAAGTAAAAGAAAAGCAGTGACATAATTACTCCAGATTCCCTAGACCTGGAATACAGTACAGCATAGCTATTAAGCAAAGCTGGTCTTTGGAATGATTGCAATGCATAGTTTTAAAGAGGAGGATCACTGCTTTAGCAAATAAAAGAAGACTTACAAAATCACAGACAAAAAGGATGTTTCTGGAATCTGTTTTGCTTGCAGACAGAATGGAAGAGAGCACAGAAAGAAAGTTACTTGGCCAGAGAAGAAAAACAGGGACCTGAACTAGGAGACTAGGATGGTGTTTCTGTTGGATCTCCAGCCAGCTTTGTGACCTTCGTCAGATTCCTTGGGCCTCAGCTTTCTCACCTGTGAAACAAAGGGTGTGCACTAGGCTGAGTGGTGTCCATGAATACGGGATAGTGTCAGAGGCAAGAAATATCAGGATCCATCTCATACAAAAGAACCAAACTTATGAAAGCAAAATTAGCTAGTGATCCAAAAATGGAGAAGAACGGTGGCTGATACAGAATGCATATTCATCCTAACGCATTCAAAATCTAATATGAAAAACTGATAGAGACAGTTCTTTCCAGAAAGAAAAAACATGAAACATCTTTCTGTCTCTGAATTTCCTCCACGGTAGCTTCTCCTTCCATCTCCTCTATCATCACCTTATTTTTTTCCCTACTTTCTGTTTCCGGTAACCATGGTGATGCTCCCTCCCAGCAACCTTCTTTGCAGCCGGCCTTTTTGGTACACATGGAATTTTGCTCCATTCACTGATGCAGAGAGCTAGCTAGCAATGCTATAAAAATTTATTTATTAACATTTCCCCCCATCCCTTTTGTCCATTAAATAAATGCTGGGAATGATTTCATACTTAACCTCCCTACATAAGGGGCACTGTAAAATAGGGATATTCAACTGTTAATTTCAGTTGCTAACATAAAGGGGATACTGATTATGCCAGAGATTCAGTTCCCTGTCTTGGTCCTGGGGGACTGTAAAGTCTCACTACTCAAGCTGGTTGCTACCTCTCTTTGCCTTTGTATGTGAAATAAAATAGATTGCCTCCAGAAATCACACATCAACCCTGGTTTCCTAATCCTCTTTGTTTTTGCTGCATTCTCCTTTGTAAGGAAACCATTGCCAAGGGCATAATTATCACAGTTACAAGGGGATCAAATTTTCCATAAGAAAATATACATGATTGTGCGCATTTCTCTAATGAACCTATTTATTTGGACTATAAATAAGCAGTATGTGATACTCAGTTTTAAAACTATTGTAATTATCTGTCAATGACAAAACATTAAAGAATCTTTCTGATGTCATAAATGCAGATGATAAAAATTCTCATAAACTATCATTTAGTTATGTCCAGTTTGTGGAGCCCAACTTATTTGTAATCCTGTATGCCAGCAAACGGTTTCTCTGTTTAAGCACAGGGGTTGTGTGTGTGTGTGTGTGTGTGTGTGCGTGCGTGTGTGTCTGGCATTAACACAAAGGAGAACAGATGATGACATTCATAGGCTTATAGACTCGACTCCTGGGGACACACTTGGATGGATGCAATTAAGATGCCTGTCAGGCATTTGATACCAGAAGCCCCTGTGCAAACCGCTAAATCATACGCCAGGGCTGCATCTTATTGTCAGTGAATGATGGCGGCACCGGGTGGCTTGTCATCATTCTCGAAAATTCTGAGGCTAGTGAGCTCTCTCTCCCTCTCCCACTCGCCTTATTTTCCTTTTCGCCACTGCGGGGACTTTTTCTAATTTGCAGCTTCCCTTTCCCGACACACACAGACAGGAGCTGGTGGCTTGCAGACTGCGTCTGTCTGGAGCTAGAGAGCCTGAGCCAGACCGCGGAGATCATGTTCCGGGACAAGGATTCTGCTGCAGTTCTCAAAGGCTAGACTGGGGTGGTATCGCTGCATAGGCGCTGGTAATGGTTTGGGGTTTTTTTACATTTTATTGTGCTCTCTTTTTAATCCTTTTTTTTTTTTTTGAAAGGATCTGCTTTTTGTGATCTCAAAGTGAAATGCTTTTAAATTCCTTACCGAGCTTCCTAAAAAAATCAAGTACTGCGTTTTTTGTGCTACAGATCTCAAGACGTAGATTTCTTATCTGGATATAAAGAATGCTTTTGCTTACTGGTGAGTTACAGTTTTTAATATTGAGTTAATAAATCTATACATGAATTTTTTTCTTTTGTTTCGGTAGATCCTTCAGATTGTTGTCTCTGATGAGGAAACATTGATTGGAAACTACTCATTCAGAAAATTAAAAGGTACCACATGTTTTGTTTGGGTGTTTAAATGAGGGAAAATCAGGGAGGATTTGGAATGTTTTATTTAACCTCTCTATGTTTGATATTTTATCCTTAAGCCTACGCTGATCATTGTCTATAGCATGTATGATTTGCTTTGCAGAGAATGCCATTATCCAAGGCTGTTTTGATTCTAAGATGTCTAAAGAATTGTGTTTTTTGTCTGTATTGCAAGTTGTTAGCAAGTATCAATATTTCTGGCTTATTTGGGGATTTCTATCATTGTAACAACTTTAAAAATGTCCAAAATTCTCTCCTAATAAAAAATTCAATAACTTGAATTTAAGAGAAATATGCCAAGTAATGATTTTATCTGAAGGAATCTTGCTATTAAGTGATATTTTTTAAATGGCTAAATGAAATGGCTTGCCCTTCCCAGGTGGAATAAGCGCTAGAGACTCCCAGGAATGACTCAGTATTGTTGGGTTTTGCGAATAAAATATTTTAACTTCTTCACTGATGATTTAGTCTTTGGTACTGTATTATTTTAAAGGCTGAGGTTGTTTGTTATTGAAAGAACTGATTTTATATGTTTTATTTAGCATTGACAGCATAAGAAAGTAATCCTTCATCTTGTCATTAAAAGCAGTTGAATCATTGATCCTGGGCCTTATGCCTTCCATTAAAAATATGAATTTTCAAATTCAGCATCAGGATATATATTGATTGGAGATACCAGTTATGGGTATTACCTTTTCCTTAATTCTTTAAGATGAGCTTTGACTTGAACGAATATTCACGTTGATAAAACCAGAATTTGTAATTTGCCTTTTAAAAAATGGAAGACATTTTCTGCCTTGCTGAGAAGATCAATACATCTTTTAAATCTTTCCTTGGTATTCACATAGGATTTCTCCATAAGACTTACCAGTCCAAAATATTTTTGAAAGGGAGGTTCTTTTTTTTTTTTAATGTACTTAAAAATGGCTAATGTTTAACTACTGGTGTTGAAATACCAGAAGTATGCAAGTGTACACCTGTGACTCTGAATATTTGTGGCAGTTGAAGGAGATAAATGTCCTTGTTTAATTTTCTCTGCAGTGTGTAATTATGAGAACTTTAATTTATTCATTCCACAATCGCTTATTAAGAGTCTTGCTGCTGTGGGTAGTTATTGTGGGAGAGAGGGAAGGGCAGATGCCATGTCAACCCCTTCCAGAGTGTAGGCACCATCACATAATATTTTTGCACAGAAGAATGAATTCATTAAAATAAATCAGTGTGTTCTAAAAAAGGAAATTGCATTATTTCAGATAGTGAACAAAATCTAATAAACTTGTCTCAGAAATATATGAAATAGATTTTATTTTTTCCTCAGAAATTTCTCAGTGGAATCATGTATGAAATACCCAAACAGGACTGACTATTCCTCCTGGATATTGTAAAACCCTTAGGACCATTCTCTCTTTGTTGGCTTCACTCAGAGTGAGTGAAAACATCTCATGTTTGGTGGGAAAAAAAATCTATCTGGTATTTGCCCATCTAACTAAATATCTACAGTTTATATTTCAAGTGAGAATCTGTTTCCTGATCTTCAGACTCTTTTAGTTACTCCCTATATTAATTTTGAACTTTGGGGTATTTACGTGAATTGAAAAAGGTTGAAGCTACTATTTAGCCACTAAAAAAATGTATTCATTATATTGTCAATAGGCATTAATCGGCTCTGTTTCAATTTTTATCTGTGTATTGGAGAGGTGGTGTATTACCTCACAAATCCTCAGATTCTTATATCTTCTAGAACCATTTTAAAATTCATCTTGGGGTATGTTGATAGATTTGGGGTAGTAAATCAAAATGTATTCAAATAGTCTGTTACATTGTCAAATCAAAATAGAATTTGGCTACTGGACAGCAAGAGAGTCAGGGACCTGTATCACGGTTTTTCTAATCAATATCGTCTTGACGTGAGTTAATTCCTTTGCTGATTTGTTTTTCACTCGTATCTTCAGCATGTAGAATAGTCCCTGGACCACAGCAGAAATTCAATAAATATTTATTTAATTATGTGATGGATAAATGACTCGTCAATATTTTCTCCCGTTACTTTTTTGTTCTCGTTTTTCATGAGATAACAGGCTGTAAAACAGACATTTTGTACTTTTTTTTCAGATACCCCTAAAATTAATCAAAATTCATTAAATAATTAATGCCAGGTAGAAAATCAGGCAAACCATGTATAAAAAATTTCTTCAGGCTATATGCAAAAGTATTTTTTTTTCTGGTTTAAGGTTAAGATGGAAAGAATTTTTGAAATGTCCCCTTTCACTTTCACCAGCTAGGGTGCTAAACTGCAGCATGAGTTTTGCTTTATGGATGCTTCCTAAACACTATTCCCAGGCTTGGCATTATTTACTGCTCGGCATGTCTTCAGCCAAAATTTTGGTGTCGCAGACGGGGATTGAGGGGGGTGCTCATTCTCTCTCTCAATGTAATACCAAGAATGATGTCATAATCTTCTTAAATGCTTGCTTGCTTATTAAGGACTACTAAGTATGACATCACTTTATATATATATGCTTACATACGTGTATATGATCTGTAAGGAAAGTTCTAGAATCATAATAGCTTTAGGGAATGCTATTCTTTCTTCTCACTTATTTTTATTAGTAAAACTATAATTTTTGTTATTAACTATGTGTTAGATAATATCGTAAGCCCTTAAGGTATGGTATTACATTTTAACTCTCCCTACAACTCTGGGAGTTGGGTATGGTCTCCATGTTATGAATGAACTGAGATTCCAATTGGGTAATCAACACAAGACTGGCCCAAAGTCCTTCATATTAACCACAGCATGCTTCATTTCTTTCTGGTAGATTTTTTGGCTCAAAGTCATTATTTTAATACTTTATTATGTACACAAAATATATGTTACTGAAATAAGGTTAAAAGAGTATCCTTGTAGATTCTTGTTTTTATTTATTAGGTAGGAGTGAATGCATCTTCAAGTACTTCACTATAATGTTCAAACTCTGGTATATTTTATATTTTTAATATATATTTTATACTTAACCTGAGGATTTTTGTTCTTGGAGGATGTCAGATAAATTAGAGAATTTTGAAATAAGTGCATAAGCATCTCCTAAGTCATTACAGTCAAGTCATATTACTGAATTGCATCATCTATATAAGAAAATCAGCCAGAAAAATTCAAGTACTAAATAGTATAACTGATTCCATATCTTGCAAAGGCTCTTTTTAATTGAAATAATAGTAGAAGTTTCAAATGGCCAAAGCAGATAAACAAGCAGGGAACAGTGTGAAGATACCACACTCAACCTTAAATTACGACTCAACCCAGAGAAATACCTGAGGACATTTATAATCACACAGATATGTATTAGGATACTGTCCTTGAAAGGGAATGTATACAACAGAACACCTTTTGAGCTCAGTTGGGTGCAGCAGATTAAAACCAGAAAGTAGCATCCAGGCTCATTAGTACCATAAGAGACACATGAATAATTTCTTAAGGGACTTCCTTACAGGGCAGGACTGCTAACAGCTGAGCAGAGACACAACAGTGGAGGACGACTTTTGAGGTGGAACTTAGGGACGAACAGATGTATTCAAGGGAGAGAGAATGCCTAGAGGAGCTCCAGAAAGAACACACTAACTTAGCGAAGGGACCAGAGAAAGTGAACATGCAAGGAAAGCATAGATTGATCTTATTTATATTCTAGAATGCAGGGCAGAAGAAGGGGAATCTTGGAAGATAAGGATGGAAATGCATGTGAATACTGTTAGGTTGTACCATACGAAATGCCTAGTACTTTACTCTTTTTGGCTACAAAATAAAAATTTCATTCAGCTCAATCAAATACATTGAAAAATGACTGTAAATGCCAAGTCAAGGAAATGTTTTCAGTATTCACTGAAAAGCTATGGACTGTGTTTTGAATAAGAGACCGCAATGACCTGCACTGTATTTTCAGAGGACTTACTTTATAGCTCTGTATGTGACAGGATTGTGTGTGAGAACATACTGAAGAAAGCATCACTTTGGAAGCTGTCATGGGATAATCCAGGAAAAAATAAAGGCTCCAAGAGAGTGTTGACAGTGGGCATTAAAAAAAGAGGTCATGAAAATGAAAGATGTTTCTGGGCTCAGATTCATACACTGAGAATAGCAAAGCCTGGATTGGTAGGAGGAGTGAAAAGCAAAAGGATTCATGGTAACTCTACCATTTGAATTCAACAACCAGAAAAATAAGGGGAGAAAGGTAGGTAAGAGGTGTTTTTGGAAAGAGCTTTCCTTTTATTTTTATTGCATCCCTAGTCTCTGACAGACAGTCTAGTACATAGTAGACAGCCAATACAGGCTGACTGAATGATGAGAGAATGCATATGGAGAGGCCAGTTTAGGCCATGAAGGTGGAGGTGGGTGGTCCAGTAAATTGCAGGACATGTAGATCCAAAGCTGAGAAGATGAGTCAGGGAAGTAGGATGTGAATGACATTGTCAGGAAAGATAAGAAGAGGGCCAGAGAGGAAAGTCTTGACAGCATTCACATTTAGGATACAGAACGAGGGATGGGATGACAAAATCAAAGGAAGGTGTTTTTTTTTGTTTGTTTGTTTTTTAAGCAAAGAAAAAAGACAGTTGAAGTAATAAAAAACAAGGCTAAAGTGCAAATTCTTCAGAGAAACTGAAGAATGAAAATAAAAGACTGCTGAACTTACTATTTCAAGTTATGTTTTCTATTATAAAAAGCAATAAATCCGTATTTTCTAAAATTTAGAAGAGTATAAGGAAGGAAATAGTAGCCATCCATAACACAAGCCAGAGATTTTGCTTGACACTTTCCTGACCTTTTAGCTTATTTCTTTTCATTTGTTGTATTTACATTTACATAATGAGGATTATGACAATACAGTTTGAAACCTGCATTTTCTCAGTCATCTCACCACATTTTTCCACCTGCATAATATTCTATCCCATAGACATTGAACACATTTATTCCCCATTGTTCGTAAGTTTTCACTGTCATTGCAATTCTGCAGTGGGATACTTTGTATATCCCTCTTACAGGATATTTTGAGTGATTTCCAATGGATATTTCCTAACAGCAGAATCACTGTATTTTAAATTGTCAAATTCCTGGTCAGATATAATTTGCCGGTTTCAAAATTAGCCCCAGCTTTACTCCAAGAAAAGGAATCTAAAATTACATTAGGCACCTGCCATGTGCCAGCCTCTGTGACAGGCACTTTAATTATCACAGTGACTCCAATGTAGATTCTTAGGTATCCACTTAAAATGAAGGGCCAGGAACTAAGGACAACCACACAGGTTTAGCACCAATTTTGAATTGGGTCTGACTCAGACCAATCAAACTGTGGGGACAGAAGCAAGATTTGGAGAAGAGGATAAGTAAATAGGGATATGAAAATAATAGAAAACATGCTTAAGAAGACCAGGGTTCAAAGGAAAGAGAATAGAATATACAAGGCATGGAGGCTGGTGACTACCTCCCCCCACCCCCACTTACTAACAGGGGAAGTCCTAAACTGAAAGGAGGGGGCAGATAGAGATAGCAGGGTGAGGCGCGGGGAGGATGCTATGTTTGGAAGCAGAAGGAGGACACATTTAAGGAGCAGGATCTTAGTGGAAAGGAGATAGAGAGCGTAGACAAGGATATGGCCTTGGTAGGCAAAATTCATCTTCCCTACAGATGAAAGGGGAGCAGAAGAAAGTGAGAGTTTCTAGTGGTAAAGGGAAGATATGGGGACCTTACGTATCATCCAGACTTTATCTCAGACTGGAGGAAAATTTACTTATTCATTCAGTGAATGTTTTTTGAGCATCAATTTCATGCCCTTTTCCTGCCCTAATGGAAGTTTCTTTCTAGACAGGGGAAATAATCAGTGGATAAGCAAAATTAAAGGATTACTGAGTCAGTCATATAGAGAATGGGTAATCAGGTATAAGAGTAGTTACTGGGAGGTAAACTTCTCAAACTTTACAGCAGAGTTGAATCCACTGAGAATCTTATTAAAATAAAGATTCAAGTCAGTGGGTCCAAGGAGGGGCCTGAGATTATATATTTTTACCAGCTCCCAGGTGATGTTGGGATTCCCAGGTGGCTCACTGGTAAAGAATCTGCCTACCAATGCAGGAGACATGGGTTTATTCCCTATGTCAGGAAGAAGATCCCCTAGAGAAGGGCATGGAAACCCACTCCAGTATTCTTGCCTGGAGAATCCCATGGACAGAGGAGCCTAGTGGGCTACACTCCATGGGGTCTCAAAGGAATCAGACATGACTTAGTGACTAAACAACAGGTTATGTTGATGCTGCTGAACCGTGGACCATGCTTTGATTCGCAAGAGGTTAGATGGCAAATGTCCAGACACTCCCACCGCCCCCAAAAAACTTCAGAATAACTGGAGCTGTTGTTATGAGCAAGTCAAATGTGAGTCCTCCTCTTCCTACAGTAGCACTGCAAACTTACAAGCCTCTTTGATGATGTAAGAGAGATTTGTTCCTTTTAACTTCTAAACTTTTTCAATTTTAGCCAGTTACTTTATGAAAGATCCATTAAACCAGTCCTAATGAGCTACTGACATTTCCTTCTTTCTGCCCATGCTCAATGCTTATTATGCTGTATAATGAATTCTTGTGGCTCTGGTTTGGGGATGTGATTGCATATAACCCTGGGCCAGTTTCTTAATTCCAGTTCTGTTCCCTGCTTCATAATTTCTTTGGACTTTTAACCTCTTCTCTGCCTGAATGTTCAGCACCATCCTGGCCTGCTAAATTCTCTGATCTGTTAGCACTTCACATCCCTTATGTTCCTCTGTGCTGAGTAGCAAAGCTTCCCGATTTTCACATCCCATCTTCTTGCCACCCATACCCTAACATAAGTCTTGGAGGACTGTGCATAGTCACAGGAGGCTATTGAAGATAGTCTTTAATTTCAAGAATGCATATTTTTCCAACATAATCATCTCCCTTTGGAGGACTGTTTTGGTTGGTGACAGCAACCTGCATTCCTCTGAAGGAGGGATGCATGTATTGGTAGACAATGTTTAGAGGGGCTGTGTTCACAAGAAGTCTTGACAGACTCCATCTTGAGGGATGTTATCTTTCAGCCACCACTGCTAGGCTCTCAATCCTCCCTTATAGCTGCAGGAGCACGGGTGCCTTTACTTGTTTGATTCCTTGCACAGCACACTTTTCAGCTACGAAGTAGGTAGGTAGGTTTAGTCACTAAGTTGTGTCTAACTTGTGACTCCATGGACTATAGACCGCCAGACTCCTCTGTCCATGGGATTTCCCAGGCAAGAATACTGAAATGGGTTGCCTTTTCCTTCTCCAAAGGATCTTCCCAGCCCAGAGTTGAACCCAGGTCTCCTGCACTGCAGGCAGACTCTACCAACTGAACCACCAGGGAAGCCCCATGAAATAATTAAGAAAATAACAAATCAAATAAATACAGCATTTTATTAAGAAAAAAAAAATCTTGAGTGCCTATTAAACATTTGTGATGTCCTCATACTTATAGCATTTATCCTTTGCTTAAAAGGCTGTTTCTATCTCTTAAGTCATACCATGACCAGATCTTTAGACCTTGTCACTGTCATTCTGTAATTCAGTGTTTACTTTAACAGCCAAATAGGCAAGAGCAGTGCCATTAGTGGTTTTAAGTTGAAAATTCCAGTGAAATATAAAATTTGTTTTCATATGAACAGAAGTCAACTTAGATAGAAAAACCTTTTCAAGGAGAAAACTTGGGGAAAATCCTTGAGGAAAGAGACCATGTCTTAAGACCTCTTATTGCTTCTTAGTCTTCCTTGCTGTCTACACAGAAAATGCCCTTAATAATATGTCAAATTGAAGCTAAGAAAATGAGCATGTATGTGAAACTCAAGTCTTTCTCTAATGGACAGTGTTGGTCTTCTGTGCATAATCAAACTGGGGTGGTAAAATTCCAGGCTTAAATACTATTTTTATGCTTTTTTGTCATCCATTCAATTGTTAAGAGTCTTGGGGTATACAGGATAACCTTTGTGTTTCTGACACAAACTCTCCCTCTCCCGCCACCGCCCCCCTCCCAAGTCTGAATCAATCTTCAGTTTTTGTGGATTCCATTTGGATCTGCCTCAGATGGTTTGAATTAACCTTTCTTCAGATTCTCTCTGGTGTTAATGACTCTGGATTATGACCATTTAAAGCAGCGGAAGTACATTGATCCATGTCTGGCGATTGTTAAAGCAAAGCTACTTCATTTAACAGATTATGGCCAAAAGATAGTTCTTTGCATTGTGTAGCAACTTGGGAAATGATGTTTCTTTTCAGGAAGATCATATGTTTTATTTACAAGGTGAATATTAGCACTTAGTTTCCTTTAAAAAGATTTTCCCTTTGCACTGTAGAATTTTCTCATGGTGAGAGTTCATGGTTATGTAGAGAGAATAAGGTGCAACACACAGGCATTTAGGATTCCTCTCACAAAGTGCCTAAGAGCAACTGGCTAGCACAATTTTGACCATAGCCACAGGTGAATTTGTGATATTCTAGAATCTTAAAATGTACAACTTCACTGCTGATACTTTAAATAATTGAGGACAGAAATTCCTAAAATGACTGACTTTCCAAGAATTTCACTGATACTCAAGGAAATATGAGATCTAACAATGAAAAAATTTAAACAAACACTCATGGTCCTGACTAATTTCATTTACTCTCGTCCACTGCTGTACTTTTACATTCTTCTCTGCTCTGCTCAGTCGCTTCAGTCGTTTCCAACTCTGTGCAACCCCATAGACAGCAGCCCACCAGGCTCTGCCGTCCCTGGGATTCTCCAGGCAAGAACACTGGAATGGGTTGCCATTTCCTTCTCCAATGCATGAAAGTGAAAAGTGAAAGTGAAGTCGCTCAGTCGTGTCCAACTCGTAGCGACCCCATGGACTGTAGCCCACTAGGCTCCTCCATCCATGGGATTTTCTAGGCAAGAGTACTGGAGTGGCTTGCCATTGCCTTCTCCGACTTTTCCATTATAAGATGGTAAATAGTAAATCAAAGAGATGTGATAATGTAATATATATAGTATATAGCTTAATATGTGCTTGCATTTTTCTTTCTACTCTGTATGTTTTGCTCACAAAAAGACCCAGGATATAGATTTTGGATCATAAAATTGTTACATAATGTGACCAGCTAAGAAGTTGCATTTAGATCTTTTAAAAAATCAGTACCTCTTTTCAAATTATACGAAGCATTTTCCAATACATGGCATCCCAAAATGCACAACAGTCTGGGGTGAGAATATCAGGTCTTGTTATATTTATTAATTACAGATGAGAAAACTGAAGTTGGAAGAATGCAATGAGCTTCCCAAGTCACTCCACTAAAAAATGGTGAAGGTGGGATCTTACCCTTGTTCTGTCCTCCAAACCTTTACTTTCTACTGCTCTGTAGCCAAAACAGAAAAATTAGTGGATTGTCCTAAACCTATACTCTTTTAATAATGCACTGACTTGACTGTGAAAATAAAAAGCCCATTCCAAGTTAGTTGTGACCTCCACTTGGTGGATTGCCCTGCCCTGCCAGAAGACTCCTGCCCTTTAGAATCCTGGATGAGCCTGGCATGGAGCTGTGTAAATATTAGTTATTTACTGAGTACTATTTACTAGCTATTTACCAAGTATGTATTTAAATACTAGTTATTTATAAAAACAGTTATTACTGAAATGGTTTTAAACTTTTCAGTTTAAAGGGAGTTGAAAGGGAGATAAGTCTAAATATATCACAGAATATGTAATTTTATGTATTTAAAAAGCATGTGATGGAGGGATAGATGAATAAAAATTCATTGTTTAATTCTAAGTTTCACAGAATTTTAGTCAAGTGGTAGACAACTCAGCAAGAACCCAAGATCACAAAGAAAATGATTAAAGCTTCAGAAAATCACATCTATGTGATGTTTCATGGTGTTTCAACATAACCAGACACTTCACTTGAGCATCCAAGGTCTACACTGACTCCTCCACATCCCTCATTATCCTTGGCACACACTCAATTTTTTAATTATATATTTTTAATCATATGTTGACTTCCCAGAATTTTTTCCTGTTTCTCTGATTGATGCTTTTCTGTAATTCATTTTTAGAAGGAAGTTTATTTAAAGTATGGAATATTCTTTTACATCTCTCTCAGAAAGATACCTATAAAGTTCTCTTTTGTTCCCTGAATCATTTCTAGTTCTCCAGGAGTTACTTTTTAAAGTATTTTTCTTATTCATGGCACTGTTTTTTCTCAAATGTCTTGATTTGAAAGGTTTTTGTTTGTTTTAAATGAATGAAGAACTAGGTGAGGATCTTAGGCAGCTAATTATAAGTTTCCTCTGCAGTTGTGCAGATCTGTAGTCTCACTCACTGTGAAGGCTGACTGCAAGTTTTGGGGGAGTGAACAGAGTCTGTCAAGCGACAGACTCCCAGGAAGAGCATGGAGGTGGGACCAGTGAGTGAGCTGGTTAGGGTACCCACAGTTCCACAGTGGTGGTTCAGTTTTGCATGGATTTATGCTTACCAGAACTGTGTGTAAGACTGTTCGCCTGCTTTCATTAAAGACTAGTTTTTATTTTTACTGCTGGGGGTCAAAAGCATCTTCTGTCAGCTGAATATGTACTAGCAAAGGAGAAGAAGAGAAAGGATCTCAATCGTTTAAATACATTTCTTAATGAATTGCATGATATTGGTTTCATAGCTCCCTTGGACTCTGTATTTTCAGCTTGGAGTTTCAGGTTTCCTTGGGATAGACATGAATTTCTAGCAGCAGTTTCCCTGGTGTTTTTTCTCTTTCTATCTCAGCCTACCTGCTTTCTGACTTCTAGAATATCTTCAAACTCTTGTTAGAGTTACATTATTTTTCAACATTTTTACCATTTTAAAGGAGAAAGGGGATGTGATCATTCTTCCCTCACTGATCATATTTAATTTTTCTTACTCTGAATTTTCACAACATCAATATGTGTTTACATTGCACTTTTTTTCCACTAGTTAAATTGTCCTGCATTTACTATTTACTAGCTAATGGAAATATTGTTTCCCTTTTGGGGGGCTTTTTTTCTATAAAATAAAGAAAGGTGCTGTTTGATTTTCAGGGTTCAGATGGAATGTATAAACACATATCAAAAGCTATAAAGTGGAAAATAAATATAAGCTGTCTTTGTCATGGGTCCAGAATAACAAATAAATCCAGACCTCCCTAACCAATAGAAATTGCAAGGTGATACCCAGTAGATACTAGAACTAAAATGCTATATGCAATTCAAAAGAACCAAAAATTATGTGTTAGTAGGAATACTAAAATAAGCAATTGTTCATGGATATGTTTTTTTACCTAATGAAAAGACAAAGATAAAAGCAGATCAAGAATGTAGTAGGTATAATATAGTTAAAATAAATGTAAATTTAGGTTTAGCATAGGATATACAACTTAATGTTATATGATCATTTTGGTTGGTAAAATTAAGAATGTGAATATTTAGGTAATAATGAATATAATATAGTACAGTTAATTAGCTGTCACAAAAATATTATTTCATATGGGTTCAGTTCATTGAAGATTTTCTTCTCTCAGAGAGGTTGGGACTTGAAGCACCTAATAAAAGGAAAAAAAATTTTAATAACAGTAACAGTAGAGTGGCTTAATGGTAAAAATTGAAAAAAATGTTAAGACAAAATTAAGTGTAGAAAGAGTCACAGCGATCTTTGACGTCAGCATAGTAGGAACCATTTGTGGAAAATTGATAAAAGGGGTATTTTTTCCTAAATTATTAATACTTAAGCCCAGCATCTTATTGATAAACTTTATTATTAGAAACAAACTGAGAACACATCAAACAGACAAAACGTAAAATACTGTGAAAGTATGTGGAGTGATGCATATAGGATGTGCTATCTGACTGCTATTAATTCTCATTTTCTGCATGCAATTATTATTCAAAAGTTGAATGTCTGTAGAGGATAAGTCACCAGCCATAGTTAAACGTTAATGGATCCAGTGACATAATTTAAATTCAAGGCCTCATTCAAAGGAATGTGAATAAAATGCATTTGTTTGGGTTTTTATGGCCACTATTAAAAGTAAAGGAAATGAAACCATAAACAACTATGTTCAAATATTGGCATAGCTGAATCGGCTTTGTGGCAGTACAAAACCATAGTTATTGAAAGGGACGCTCTGTTTAACTTACCCTGCCCATCTAGATTGTAGTTGAGGTTAAAAAATGTACTTGGCAACTTCGGCAAAATGCAGAGTGCTATTTCAAAGTGAGTTCATTTTGATGTGGTTCAATTTTCTGTCGTTTTAAAAGCCTGGTACAATTTACACATTTTATTTTTTTTCCTAAGCCATACCTAAGACCTTAGCTCATAATTAATGTGATACAGATTACTTTTGCTGTCAATATCAATTATTTATTTCTTCCTCAATAGTAATAGAACCCCAACATTTTAGATCACATGGCCATTCAGAATAGGACCCAGAATTCCAGTCTTGTGTATATGTCTAACTATACGACTAATTTCTGGCCAGTGAGACATGAACAAAAGTTGTTTGGGAAATAATTGCTTCAAAGGAAACAGTATGCTCTTCGTCACTCCTTCTTCCTTTCTGCTGGTGGGAATTCAGACCCAATGGCTAGACTTTCAGCAGCCATTTTGAAAATGAAATCATCTTGTCATGAATTTTCATTTCATTTAAGCCACTGTTATTTGGAGTTTTCTCATTACCTACAGCCTACCATAGTCATCATTTGTATAACAACTTTGCAGTCTTATATTTACTTTCAAAGGCTCTGAAATGTCATTTTAGCAAGTATTGATGTCTATATAAATAATGTTTATATTAAAATTGTTACGTATGAAACGAGTTGCCAGTCCAGGTTCGATGCACGATACTGGATGCTTGGGTCTGGTGCACTGGGACGACCCAGAGGGATGGAATGGGGAGGGAGGAGGGAGGAGGGTTCAGGATGGGGAACACATGTATACCTGTGGTGGATTCATTTTGATATTTGGCAAAACTAATACAGTTATGTAAAGTTTAAAAATAAAAAAAAATTAAATTAAATATGTAAAAAAAAATAAATAAAATAATGAATTCACTGGGGAAAAAAAAAAAATTGTTACCTAAAATATAACAGTTCAATCAGTTACTACGTCCCATCAGTTCTACTTCCTAAACATTTTTCAAATCCGTCCATTTTTCTATGCCCAAATACTATTAGGTAATCTCCCATCATCTCTGATCTTGACAACCGTGACAACTTCCTGCATCAACACTTGCTCTATACAAGTCATTATACACCTAGTAACTGGATGTATCTTTTAACAGTCAATATAATCATGATATGCCTGTATTTAAAACCATAGTATTCATAATAATAGAGTCAGGAGTCTATAAAGGCCATCCATGATCTGTCCTCTTCATGATTCTCTAGCTGGTCCTGAGTTTGTTGCCATGGGGTTATTGCACATATTTTTTTTTTTTTTCTCTTGCCTGAAGCACTAATACCCTTCACTTCCCATTCCTCTCTTATTTCCTCTGCCCCTCTGCTTACTCAAGTCCTGCTCATTAGTTAGGTCTCAGATGTCATGATTTAGACTTAAGCCGTTCCCCAGCCTCTAGTGTAATACAGGCCTGAGTATTGCATACTCCCATAACACTCTACATTTCTCCCGCTTATATTTATCCACTTAATGCATATCTGGCCCACAAGACTAGAACCTCCATGAGTGTCTCTCCCATTCCAGAACCCACTGAAAGAACCAGTACAGAGTAGGTGCTCAAAGAACAATGTTGACTGACAGACTGATCCTTTATTTTCCTCCTTTTCCCTAAAAAGCTTAGCTAACTAACATGTGAACCAGAGTTTCACTTACCAAAACCCCATCCATTCTGAGTCATCCAAGCCATGTATGTGCGCTCTCCTTTTAATTATTTTTTCTCCTCTTATCTCTTTTTTAAAAGACTATTTTTTAAGAGCAGTTTTAGGTTTACAACAAAATTTAAAGGGAGGTACAGAGATTTCCTATATAGGTTCCTCCCCTGCCCCCCACACACACAGTTCCCCCATTTTCAGCTTACTAAAAAGTAGTATGCCTTTTAGTAAGGGTGAATATTGACACACATAATCACCCAAGGTCCATAGTTTTCATCCTTAAGGTTCATTCTTGGTGTTGTACATTCAATGAGTTTGTAAATATATAATGATATATATGTATCATTATAGTATCACACAGAGCATTGTCACTGCCCTAAAAAATCCTGTTCTCCATCTATTCATCTCCCCTTCCTACTAATAATTACTTTTCTTGAGATCATATACTAGACTTTAATTATAGTTACGTGTTTACAGAATTCTAAATTACTATGTGTGAACACATTATAGAAAATATGAGCCTTAAAAAGTTTTTTTTTTAAATAATAACACCCTCTATTTAAAAAGTTATTTATTATAATTGCCTTCATCCCAACAGAGCAGAAATTTCTGGAGGCTATGGCTATTATTGCTTTTTGCAAGCAGAATGTCTGGCACATAAAAGGCATTTAACAAATGCTAGGTTATAATGTAGGGAAATAAGTACAGACTTTGAAGTTAGATACCCTTGGGTTCAAATTCAGGATCCGGCCCTTATCAGCTATGAGAAACTGAGAACTCATCAAGCCTCAGTTGTATACAACAGGAATGATAATAACAACCTCATTAGGATATTGTAGGAATTAATGAAGATAATTTACATAGCAGAAGCTCTGTAATTGCTCATATTTGATTATTATGACTTTCCAAGTTTATATTTCTCCACCCCTTTCTTAACAGACACAGCAGATTCTCAGTAGTTTATGTTGTTGATGCTGTGATATAAATTGGCTAAAGACAAAACTTAACACTAAATAAAAGATAAGATTTACAAAAGGAGCAAGATTTACTGTGTGCCTCTCCTCTGTTCTGCCCACCCCACCAACACAAAAAAGATTCTGTCAGGTGAAAAGCAGCAAGACAGCAAAACTAATACAGTTATGTAAAGTTTAAAAATAAAATAAAATTAAAAAAAAAAAAGAAAAGCAGCAAGACAAAAAGTGGAATTATTTTAAACCACCCAAGGTCACCAGAAAAGCCTGTAAATTCTATACATTCTAAATTATACCACCTGAGGCACTCTGCTCTTAAGGAGAGAAGCTGGCTTGGGGAGATGTTAAGAGTTCCAGCTGTCTCCATTGAGGCTTATCTGCAATGCAGATTTTTCGGAGCCTTTCCTAGCTATTTCAGCCTCCAGACCTACCAGCTGTTCTCACTCCTCCCAGATGGCTTAATAGGATTTATCTGCCCTACAACCTGCTTCTGGGGTCATTCACCACCAGAACTAATTCTGGATAGATTTTTTTCCCTCTGAATCTGCAACAAAATCCCATACCAGTCTCCAGACTTGCCAGAGTCCTTTATTGCCTGATTCAAAGGAAGGTGACTTATTGAGTAAGTATTTTCCACTCTACCTCTGGCCTCATAGATGTGATATTTTACAGGGGGTCTGCTAGCCCCTGTTGCGGAATCAAAAGTGACACATCTCCTTGTGGGGCTGGTGGAGCCAAGACAACATGTGTGAGCTTGGAGGCTGGTGCCTAGAATTTGCAGGCTTCCCTAGGTGTTAGCTACGAGGGATTTTTCTCATGGCTCAGTCAGTAAAGAATCTGCCTGAGGATTCAATGCAGGAGATCTGGGTTCGATTCCTGGGTTGGGAAGATCCCCTGGAGAAGGAAATGGCAACCCACTCCAGTATTCTTACCTGTGAAATCCCATGGACAGAGGTGCCTGGTAGGCTATAGTCCGTGAAGTTCCAAGAGTCAGACATGACTTAGCAACTAAACCACTATCCCCTGGGTGTTAGTAGGCTTCCTAGGTGTCACTAGTGGTAAAGAAACCACCTACTAAGCAGAAAAACACATAAGAGACGTGGGTTCGACACCTGTGGAGAAAGAAATGGCAACCCACTCCAGCATTCTTGCCTGGAGAATTCCATGGACAGAGGAGCCTGGTGGGATACAGTCCCTGGGGTCGCAAAGAGTTGGAGAATACTGAGCAATTAGGTGTTAGTTCTGCTGGGGCTGACCTGATTGCAAATGCTGCACTGTGGCTTCTCTCAGGGCTCCGTCAGTTAAGCCAGGATTGTGACTATATAGCCCTTCCTGGAAGTTCAGGTTGTGCTTAATTTGTGTGCACAGATTCATGCTCAGTTTTTTTTATGACTAGCAAGCATATTGTTGAGAGACTAATAGCTCATGTCAGTTCAGGTTTATGCATCTGGGGGAATAGATTTCTCAACAGTAAGTTTCAGTTGTACTTGCCTCAGAGTTGTGTTGAGGCATAAAGGTCACATTGATTGTGAAGTACCTTGCAAGATTGTGACATAGTTCAGTTCACTCGCTCAGTCATGTCTGACTCTTTGCGACCCCATGGACTGCAACACGCTAGGCCTCCCTGTCCATCACCAACTCCCGGAGTTTACCCAAGCTCATGTCCATTGAGTCGATGATGCCATCCAACCGTCTCATCCCCTGTTGTCCCTTTCTCCTCCTGCCCTCAATCTTTCCCAGCATCAGGGTCTTTTCAAATGAGTTCCCTCTTCGCATCAGGTGGCCAAAGTATTCGAGTTTCACCTTCAACATCAATCTTCCCAATGAACACTCAGGACTGATCTCCTTTAGGATGGACTGGTTGGATCTCCTTGCAGTCCAAGGGACTCTCAAGAGTCTTCTCCAACACCACAGTTCAAAAGCATCAATTCTTCGGCGCTCAGCTTTCTTTATAGTCCAACTCTCACGTCCATACATGACTACTGGAAAAACCATAGCCTTGACCAGATGGACCTTTGTTGAAAAAGTAATGTCTCTGCTTTTTAATATGCTGTCTAGGTTGGTCATAACTTTCCTTCCAGGGAGTAAGTGTCTTAATTTTATGGCTGTAGTCACCATCTGCAGTGACTTTGGAGCCCGAAAAAATAGAGTTTGCCACTCTTTCCACTGTTTCTCCATCTATTTACCATGAAGTGATGGGACTGGGTGTCAAATTTTAATTTTTAAAGACTTAGGCTTTGTATCTATAAATTAAAATTAGGTTAGAAAACAGACCTCCTACTTAATGATATTTCTACTGCATGTTCTTAGTTATGGTCAATAAATGAAAGCTGGTATTCCAGTTGTTTTTACTTATATTTATAGTTAGTGACAGACACCAGTTATAGTTCATCAATTAATCTGTCCCAATTCTCCCTCTTTTTTTCTTTCTTTTATTTTTTGTCAAAATAATGTAGGATTTCATTTTTGGAACATTTTCCTAGAGAGTTATTCTTTGTTCTTTTTGGGTTTGACCTATGTTTCATGCAGTAAAATAAAATTTTGAATCTAGAGGGGAAAATGCTATTTATTTTCATGAAATATTTAATATTCCTTCACATGTAAAATATTGTTTTTAAAAATGTGAATAGCTATTTATTATTTACACAGAGAACTTTTATGGATTATATCCAAAATACGATGACCTTGTAAATTAATATGCTGTAGAGATCTGCTCCTGGGAGTTTAATTTTTTTATGTCTTTTCACCCGTTTGTTGCTAATGACTTACCAAGTATGTAAATGAGAGAAACACTGATTGATTCTGGGTTTCATCAAAAATGGTTCTTAAGTTTCCTGCGAATCAGTTCTGGAAGGTTGAGTCACCTTTGACAGGAAATATATTTTTCTGTTAGGACCTAGAAATAAGAAAGGATAAGGGATATTCAGCATCTTAGTCCCCTTTGAAGGAGTACTAATTATATTTTTAAAAATAAATTTTCATTTTCAAAGACACTTTGTATTTATAAACTAAAATTAAATTGTAAAATAGACTCTCTGCTTAATGGCATTTCAGGAAAGGGGTTGTTTACTTATGTGATGTGCATAAACTCTTCCAACCTTTAAGGTTCAGCTTCATAAATTCCTCCATTCACAGACATTTTGTGTGAAAAATCTCCAAAACTAATTTACACAACATTTTTCTCAAGCATATAATGTTATTGTTGTTGTTCTAAACTGCCAGTAGATCTTTTAAATTTAATCTGAAAGAAAATTGCCTGATATATCTAAAGCTTCAGTTTTCAGCTCAAATGAGGCTCAACTATATATTTGCTTTTTATATTCTCCCCAAAAATGAAACAAATCAACTCTCAGTTAAAAAGAAAAAGTTGGCAGATTGCCTTTACTATTGAGGCTAAAAATTTTGTTGTCTTTTTAAACAAATATAAAACTACTAAAAATGTTTATCTTCAAATTCATTTCAGTAGAATTAGTAAATACGCCAAGAGGCAGTAGGCTACCCATTCAGTGACGAACTAAATGCTGTTGAAAACACCGCGTTTTATTTCACATGCTCCTCTTCAACTGGCCCAGAGTCACCTTGGCCTCTCTTAGCTGTCAGAAGATTAGCTTGGCCTCCCTCAGCTGTCAGAAGATTGAACCTTTCCTAAGCTCACTGGATCACAACCCCAGCACTTTGAAGAGCTTCTGCAAATAGGAAGATTAATACAGAAATAAATCCTAGACTTCTTTTACTAGTACTGATAGTTAGTATCTACTATTGATGAAAGTACGTATTTACACTGGCAATCTCTTTTAATGAGCTCGAAGAACAGGAACCAGCTCTCCTGACAACTGAAGGAGACCAAGAAGACTCAGGTTATTGTAAGAACCAGGTAGACTCTGAACATGCCCAAATTGGATTCTTTCTTACCAAACTCAGGTTCAGCTGCTTGCCACTCACAGACCAATTGGAGAAGCAACTGTCAGTAGAAAGTCAAAGTGTTTTAATAAGAAAAGCTGGCATCTGGGAAGAAGGTGGACTTGTGTCCAGAGACCAACTCTGAAGATTTTGCTCAACCACTGAGAGTCTTTTTTTTTTAACTTTCTATTTTTTATTAGGGTATAGCCGATTAACAAGCAGTGTTGTGTAGTTTCAGGTGAACAGGGAAGGGCCTCAGCCACACATGTACATGTATCCATTCTCCCCCAAACTCCCCTCCCACACTCAGCTATGACAGTTTTTAAAGGAAAAAATCAGGAAGGGGAAGAATCTCAGTGAATCATGGAGGCAGGAGGTTGAGTTTTGCATCATTTTCCACTGGGTGCAAACAAGCTGACTCTCTCTTGAAATGCTATCTCACCCAAGTGATAAGCCTGCAGGAATCTTAAGAGGGCTGCTGGGGCTAGAGAGCAGATAATTCCTTAACTACTTAATTCTTCATACTTAACTTCTTATATCTCGAAAAAGGGTCGACAGGTTAGGCAAGGCATGGTATACATTTAGGAAGGCATAAGTCAGGATTTAGTTTCAGTTGCCTAGTGGTCTCATTTCCTATAATTACATTTTTAAGATCAGAGAGGGGAAGAAATGGGTAAACAAGAAAGGGACTGAAAGACTGCTTTCATCCCCACCCCATTAGGATTTTCATTAAAGTGAAGAGCTACTTATGGAGCTTGGTGCCAGTTCTCTGAAGTAAATATTGTTGTTTTTCAGTTCCTAAGTCATCTCCAACTTTTTGCAACCCCATGGACTGCAGCACACCAGGCTTCCCAGTCCTTGACTATCTCCTGGAGTTTGCTCAGATTCATGTCCATCGAATCGGTGATGCCATTCAGCCATCTTATCCTCTGTCATCCCCTTCTCCTCCTGCCCTCAATCTTTCCCAGCAATCAGGGTCTTTTCCAACAAGTCGGCTCTTTGCATTAGGTGGCCAAAGTATTGGGGCTTCCGCTTCAGCGTCAGTCCTTCCAATGAATATTCAGGGTTGATTTCCTTTCGTATTGCCTTGTTTGATCTCTTTGCTGTCCGAGGTGTCTAAAGAGTCTTCTCCAGCACCACAGTTGGAAAGCATCAGTTCTTCACCTCTCAGCTTTCTTTACATTCCAACTCTCATATCCATACGTGACTATTGGAAAAACCATAGCTTTGACTATAAGCACCTTTGTCAGCAAAGGTCTGTACTTTGTAATAAACTGTAATCAACTGTCTAGGTTTGTCATAGCTTTTCTCCCAAGGAGCAAGCGTCTTTTAGTTTTCTGGCTGCAGTTACTGTCCACAGTGATTTTGGAGCCTAATAAAATAAAATCTGCCACTGTTTCCACTTTTTCCCCATCTATTTGCCATGAAGTGATGGGACTGGATGCCATGATCTTAGTTTTTTGAATGTTGAGTTTTAAGCTACGCTTTGCACTCTCATCTTTCACCCTTATCGAGAGACCCTTTATTTCCCCTTCACTTTCTACCGTTAGGGTGGTTCAGTTCAGTTCAGTCGCTCAGTCGTGTCTGACTCTTTGCGACCCCATGGACTGCAGCACGCCTGGCCTCCCTGTCCATCACCAATTCCCGGATTTTACCCAAACTCCGGGCCATTGAGTTGGTGACGCCATCCAACTATCTCATCCTCTGTCGTCCCCTTCTCCTCTTGCATTCCATCTTTCCCAGCATCAGGGTCTTTTCAGATGAGTCAGCTCTTCACATCAGGTGGCCAAAGTATTGGAGTTTCAGCTTCAACATCAGTCCTTCCAATGAACATTCAGGACTGACTTCCTTTAGGATGGATTGGTTGGATCTCCTTGCAGTCCAAGGGACTCTCAGGGTCTTCTCTGACACCACAGTTCAAAGGCATCAGTTCTTTGGTGCTCAGCTTTCTTTATAGTTCAACTCTCATATCCATACATGACTACTGGAAAAACCATAGCCTTGACTAGACA
Source organism: Bubalus bubalis (assembly GCF_019923935.1). Taxonomy (NCBI): domain Eukaryota; kingdom Metazoa; phylum Chordata; class Mammalia; order Artiodactyla; family Bovidae; genus Bubalus; species Bubalus bubalis. Next base: position 149,672,719 of record NC_059158.1, read on the forward strand.
GACCTTTGTTGGCAAAGTAATGTCTCTGCTTTTTAATATGCTATTTAGGTTGGTCATAACTTTTCTTCCAAGGGGTAAGCACCTTTTTATTTCATGGCTGCAGTCACCATCTGCAGTGATTTTGAAGCCCAAAAAGATAAAATCTGCCACTGTTTCCACTGTTTCTGCATCTATTTGCCATGAAGTGATGGGACCAGAAGCCATGATCTTAGTTTTCTGAATGTTGAGCTTTAAGCCAACTTTTTCACTCTCCTCTTTCACTTTCACTAAGAGGCTCTTTAGTTCGTCTTCACTTGCTACTGTAAGGGTGGCTGTTCATCTGCATATCTGAGGTTATTGATATTTCTCCCGGAAGTCTTGATTCCAGCTTGTGCTTCATCCAGCCCAGCGTTTCTCATGATGTACTCTGCATATAAGTTAAATAAGCAGGGTGACAATATACAGCCTCGACGTACTCTTTTTCCTATTTGGAACCAGTCTATTGTTCCATATCCTGTTCTAACTGTTGCTTCCTGACCTGCATACAGATTTCTCAAGAGGCAGGTCAGGTGGTCTGGTATTCCCATCTCTTTCAGAATTTTCCACAGTTTATTGTGATCCACACAATCAAAGGCTTTGGCATAGTCAGTAAAGCAGAAATAGATGTTTTCCTGGAACTCTCTTGCTTTTTCGATGATCCAGTGGATGTTGGTCATTTCATCTCTGGTTCCTCTGCCTTTTCTAAAACCAGCTTGAACATCTGGAAGTTCATGGTTCACATATTGCTGAAGCCTGGCTTGGAGATTTTGAGCATTACTTTACTAGCATGTGAGGTGAGTGCAATTGTATGGTAGTTTGAGCATTCTTTGTCATTGCCTTTCTTTGGGATTGGAATGAAAACTGACCTTTTCCAGTCCTGTGGCCACTGCTGAGTTTTCCAAATTTGCTGACATATTGAATGCAGTACTTTGATAGCATCATCTTTTAGGATTTGAAATAGCTCCACTGGAATTCCATCACCTCCACTAACTTTGTTCGTAGTGATGCTTTCTAAGGCCCACTTGACTTCACATTCCAAGATGTCTGGCTCTAGGTCAGTGATCACACCATCGTGATTATCTGGATCATGAATATCTTTTTTGTACAGTTCTTTTGTGTATTCTTGCCACCTCTTCTTAATATCTTCTGTTTCTGTTAGGTCCATACCATTTCTGTCCTTTATTGAGCCCGTCTTTGCATGAAATATTCCCTTGGTATCTCTGATTTTCTTGAAGAGATCTCTAGTCTTTCCCATTCTATTGTTTTGCTCTATTTCTTTGCACTGATCACCAAGGAAGGCTTTCTTATCTCTCCTTGCTATTCTTTGGAACTCTGAATTCAAATGGGTATATCTTTCCTTTTCTCCTTTGCTTTTGGCTTCTCTTCTTCTCTTCTTGGTATTTGTAAGGCTTCCTCAGACAGCCATTTTGCTTTTTTTGCATTTCTTTGTCTTGGGGATGGTCTTGCTCCCTGTCTCCTTTACAATGTTACGAACTTCCGTCCATAGTTCATCAGGCACTCTCTATCAGATCTACTCCCTTAAATCTATTTCTCACTTCCACTGTATAATTGTTAGGGATTTGATTTAGGTTATATGAATGGTCTAGTCATTTTTGCAATTTCTTTAATTTAAGTCTGAATTTGGCAATAAGGAGTTCATGATCTGAGCCACAGTCAGCTCTGGGTCTTATTTTTGCTGACTGTATAGAGCTTCTCCATCTTTGGCTGCAAAGAATATAATCAATCTGATTTCAGTGTTGACTGTCTCATGATGTCCATGTATAGAGTCTTCTCTTGTGTTGGAAGAAGGTGTTTGCTATGACCAGTATGTTCCCTTGGCAGAACTCTATTAGCCTTTGCCCTGCTTCATCTTGTACTCCAAGGCCAAATTTGCCTGTTACTCCTGATGTTTCTTGACTTCCTACTGTTGCATTCTAGTCCCCTATAATGAAAAGTGTTTCTTTTTGGGTGTTATTCTAGAAGGTCTTGTAGGTCTTCATAGAACGTTCAACTTCAGCTTTTTTAGCATTACTGATCAGGGCAGACTTATTAGGGTGGTATCATCTGCATATCTGAGGTTGTTGATATATCTCTCTGCAGTCTTGCTTCTAGATTTTGAGTCATCCACCCGGGCATTTTTCATGATTTACTTTGCATATAAGTTAAAAAAGCAGGGTGGCAAAACACAGCCTTGGCGTACTCCTTTCCCAATTTTGAACCAGTCCATTGTTCCATATCTGGTTCTAACTGTTGCTTCTTGACCTGCATACAGTAAATATTACACATTGGAAATTCGCTACCAGATCTTCAAATAGCTTTGCAACATGCCCTGTTTTCTGGAAATAGGAAGCAAAATGGCAAGAGATGCTTTGGTGACCACACATTGATGGCAGCCCCAGGAGGAAGGCTAATGACTCATACTGACATCTCAGTTCAAAAATCCATAGCTTGAACTGAGACTGTTTACAATAGAAACTGCTTAACCTTACAAATCAAAGAAAGATAAGACATCCTTGACAAAGAGGACCATTCACTATGCATAGTCATTCTTTTACTCAACCCTACCAGGAGTCCAAACAGCTTCAAGCATGGGACAAAAATAGTTGAGTAGGATTACTTATTCAGATCTTGCCTTCAGAACTGATCTGAATAAGTTTCTGGGCAGAATCAACCCCCTCATTTATTTAAGCTATTGTACAATATGGAAGTACAATCTGGCATGGCTATTATCATTTTTTTCTACTTAGCATGTTGCTCATGACAGATGCCCAAGGAGACTATGGCACTAATAACAGAAAGAACTTGATCATCTCCAGTGTGACTTCATAGTTATTGTCTCATTTGATGTAGAAGCTTGTGGAAAGTGGGACTTAGCACAGACTATTGACCTTGTATGTATAGAAAGGGGAAGCAGGGCACAGTGAATGTTCAAGGGCACATTTTCAAAGCTTTTCTGCTTGATGGTGGGCAGATTCTTTTGCTCCTTGTTAATAGCTAAGTGGGGAGAAGCATTACCCCCACTCTTTAATCCCTCTATAACCATTTCTCATCTCTTTGTACCATCTTTTATTTGACCACATAACAGGGGAGCCATAGTTTTACACATTTTTGACAGAATCTCTCAATTTTTGAAATAAATACAATACTATAAGAGAAAACTTCTTGTTAGTAACTGTCTCAATCTTTTTATCTGTGAAATAACCCACGATTGCTGCCACAGGTTTCAAAATTGATTCTAACAATCTTAGGGGTGTGTGTGCTCAGGTGGCAAAAAAAAAAAAAAAAAAGATTTGGAATGTTTGTATAATGCCGAGGTAAAGCCACAGATGTCCTCCTTTCGCTGGAGGGAGAAGTGTGAAGTCGCCTGGGGGGACATGTTACACATTCCAGTGAGCTGAGGGTTCTGCCTTGCTGAGCTTTGGCAGGTCTCATGGTCTGCTGGAGGATTTTGTTTTGCATACTGTGTGCGTTCACTAGTCTACAATAATTTAGCTCTGAGAACCACTGGATCTTTCCAACATTAAGGAGAGGTACCAAAATGAGGCTACCAATCAAGGTAGGGACCAAGACAGATGCACAGACTTGCATTGTTAGGATTATTGCATTTGTTTAATCATAGCTTCAATTTAGTATTGTTAGCAGATACTGAGGTGTTCATTAAATCTGTGCCCAGTGCCCTTGAAATAAGAATGCTGTACAAATCCTGGTCTTAATCTGCCCTAATCCAGATAAGCTAATTTGGTAGTTTGACCCTTGAGTTAAGTAAAATGACTATCACACAGGAAGTTCAGTACCCTAGCTACATAATCATAAACTGTAGCAAAAAAGAATTTTGCTCCTATCTTAAGAATCTTACCAACATTCATTTTAATGATATATTTATTCTCTGGTATGAATATCTGTAGTAAAATATAATTGGAACTAAGAAAAGTGAGATATTCTTCAGTGTGACTATCTTGCTCTCTCTCAGAAGCTTTTTGTCAAGGATTTCCATAAAACTATCTGATATTTTACTGGAGTAACTTATAATGGCATTCTGTTTTACAGGATCTTCCTATATTGTGCAGGCAGGCGAGCCTTTAATGCTTTGCATGCAAATCTTGTTTGCAGGGAGAATTCTCCTAGGTTCTTTTATTGCTTAAGCAAAAATAACAAATAATTATCCTGCTATAAAAGAAAATACTGATAATTACAGTTTGTTAAGCATGTTGTAGAAGAGGACAGGAAAGATAAAATGTTGGTGTCGGCAAATCCCAAAACAGAATACTTCTGCTACTGAAATAACTCCCACATTTAATGGCCTCCCTACAGAAATGCTAAGAACTTCAAGGGCTGTTGACAAGACTATAGGGTTATGGTATATTATGCACAACCAAAGAGGTGGAGATTTTAAACATAATCAGGGATTTCCCACTATAGTTCAGTTAGTGCAGCAGAAATATACTGAGAGAGAATCCAAAAATGAATAAATAAGCTCTGAAAGAAATATTTAGATAGAAGTAACCGGGCTGTTCTATAAAACAGTTTTTTAAATGCAGTTTTTTTTCGCCTGCTATTAATTAGTAGTTTTTTTCCACTAAACTATTTCAGTGATAATCCAGTATCTTAGTTTTGTATGACATTTAGACAGCATTTATTGAAATAGATTTATTTAAAATTAGATCTTTTGCATTAAACATGTAGAAGAGGCCCTCATTAACTGACAATAATTGGTATCAGAGTAGGGGACACTTAATGTACCTCATCTTCAAACACAGATCAAATTTCATTAAAAGCATAGTAAAAAAAAGTGTGAGGCAAGTTTTGATTTGAAAATTTAAAATTAGATGTTATAAGTTTGCTATCATTCTTTATAGAAATTTTTATAATTGTAACAATATGCAGATTCTAAAAAAAAAGGAATGAATCAAATGTTTTTTGTTGTTGTTAAGAATCATTTCACCACAAATATTAGAAAACAGTTCATCCTTCGTGTTCCATTTGACCTTTACAGTGTCTCCTTAAAAAGATGTTTTTGTAAAAAGTTCAAGAGCTTAATTAATTTTCCTAGTTTCTTTATAATTATTATAATATACAAATAATTGTCTGCTAAAGTGAGTATTATGTCCTCATCCTTGTGGATTTTCTGTTCTTCCCTGAGAAATTGATCTAATCATGCCAGGTCTTCATTTTTCCATAGTTTGTCTGTTACTTGACCATTTCTCTAACATTGCCTTCAGGTTCTTCAAGAAATCCTGCATCTTTGCAAGACTTGGAATTTCAACTTGGCAGTTGATGGTATTAAATTCAGGTTGCACTGTCATATATTAGCATCTTAGACAGTCATCTGGGGATCAACTAAAGAACAAGACTTTGACCTTCTAAGAAGGGATAGAAACTAGTGTTAGCCAGAGAACAGATGGCGGTTCTTGGGCATACTCATTTTATAAACGTTCAGTTCATTAGTCCGTGACCAGTGTTCATGCTATGATGAGAGAATCGAATTGAAAAGAAATTTTCCAAATTGGGAAAATGGTCTTCCTAACGTAAAATCATATATCAAGCCTTTTCTTTAATAAAATATGCATTGGCTTAATACCATAACAGAGAGCCATTAGTAGTAAGTTGCTCAATCGTTCTGATTTCTGATTATTTTGGAAAACTTATTTGAAAACTGTTTCTAAATACATGCCCAAGGGTAAAAAAAAAAATACAGAAATATACAGAGTTGCCTGGTATGACTACACCTATTTAGTATTCAGGCACAGAAAAGGGGCGGGTTTCCTCTTTGTAGTAACATGTAAAGAAAGAATAAGGAAAGTGAAGAAGTGCTAAAAATATAGTAGATTCACTTTGTGCACCCACTGTAATCAGAGACTATTTAACAGGCATCCATCACTATTAGGTTGGGCATATAGATAATATCTAAAAAAATCTGTAATATCTAAAAAAATCTGTACAAACCCTTCTTTTGTTTTGATGACATCATTTTAAATATAATAAATAATTGACATTTGATAGTTGAGATCATGTCTATGAGTCATTTATTTTTGCATCTATGAGGCTGCCTTTCCTTTTTGAAGCTGAGTAACTGCATAATTAAATTGTCATTTAAAGAAGCAATAACCACAGCAGAAAGCCAAATGCTCGAGTGACTCAAATGGCATATGGTAAAGCAGGACTGATATTTGTATTTTAAGAGGAATCGACAGTAAACTTACAGCATTAATGATATTAAATGGATCATTTGCTGTTGTCTTCCTATTAAACTCAAACAGAAATATTTGTTAATCTTAAGTGCATTTTGAAGTTGTTCTATTTTTAATGATCAGAAAAACTAATAGCATCTTATAGTTAGTATAATGAAATAACAACAAAACTCATCTAATCTCCAGCACATTTTGTGTTATATTATATATATTTACGGAGAAGGCAATGGCACCCCACTCCGGTACTCTTGCCTGGAAAATCCCATGGACAGAGGAGCCTGATAGGCTGCAGTCCATGAGGTCTCTAGGAGTCGGACACGACTGAGCAACCTCACTTTCACTTTTCACTTTCATGCTTTGGAGAAGGAAATGGCAACCCGCTCCAGTGTTCTTGCCTGGAGAATCCCAGGGATGGGGAGCCTGATGGGCTTCTGTCTATGGGGTCGCACAGAGTCGAACATGACTGAGGCGACTTAGCAGCAGCAGCAGCAGCATACATATTTAAGGGACATTTCCAGTGGCCTTCTACTTTCAAGTAGGGTTAGGAAATATATAAACATTGGATATAATTTAACATTTACAACATTTTCAAAGATTGAGGGATGTTCTGAATATTTTGTGTTTTTTTTCTGCCACTATCATAAGAGATATATACTTAAATACAAGTAGAAATGACCGTTTCGTCAACTAAGATAAGTTACTGAAGAGATAATATGAAATTTTATCTTAGAGCCAGTCCATATCAAACAGACTTTGGAAACACTGTGAATTATTTCCTAGCTTTCAGTAGTCTCAATGTAATAGCATATGGCTGCCTTACTCCTCCGGGTATGCTCCATTGCTGGATTCTGACTAGTCTGGTACCTTTTTACTCCAGAATCCTCCAGAATCCTTATTCTGAAAGTCCCAGGCTGAAAGTTACTGCTTAAACCTGGTCCTGTTCCTAACTACGGCTTCTACCACCTTCTCATTCCCTTTGCTATCCAAACTCCTTTAACATATCCACTCCACTTACTGCCTTGTTTATCTGTCCCATTCTCTTCTTAGCATTTCACAAAATGGTTCTCTTTTCACCCTACTACTAGCTGAAATGTTATTTGAGAGATCCCCTGTGTTAATCTTATTAAAATACTGAATGGTTGCCTCTTAGCCTTCATGCTGAATGACTTCCCTTTGTCACAGCAATGATACAGTAGAAAGAGCACTGAAAACTTGATTTCAGTCTTGACTCTGCCACCCACAGCTGATGGTGAGATCTCAGACAGGTTATAAAACATTATGAGATTGTCAAAGATTAAATACTATACACGTACATAAGAGAATTATTCAGGGATACCCATTTCTTCTTGAAATCTTCTGCTTCATTAGATTCTGCAATGCTAGCTTGTCTTGTTTCTTTATCTTTGTCTTCACTAGCTTTTCTAACCCTGCCACCCTACCATTGGTCCATCCCAAGACGTTCATTTCTCACATAGTTGATGAGCTCATCCACTTCGATTCAAGATTAATCCTCCTAAAACACAAGTGATTTATAACATCTTATCTAAAACCTTCAATACATCTCTATTACTACAGAATGAAGTCAGAGACGGTGTTTCATGCATTTTTTTGGACAAGGTCTAGGTAGACGGAGTATATAATTAAGTGTCTAATATATAGTATCAAAAGAAGTAATATTCAGAATGAATATTCTGAATGTTTTATTCTATTATAGGAAGGATTTCCACTGCTTAGGCTTAACTCTTTGAAAACAAATATCTTTAAAAATTAATATTTACTGAATTAGTTTAGATTTTAATGTTAACACTATGAATTAACATAGCCACTGGGTCACTGATTTTTTTTAATAATAGCTACATTGCAGTATAACACACATATAAAGTTGAATGTTTTAAATACATAATTCAGTAATTTTAGTATATTCAGAGTTATGCAATCACCTAATTGTTGGGCTTCATCATTTAATCATCTAATTGTACTACTAATTTGAGAACACTTCATCACCCCCGTAGAAACCCCATACCTGTTAGCAGTCACTCCCTATTTCTGCTTCCCGTATACCCTGTGTTTGTGTGTGTGTGTGTGTGTGTGTGTGTGTGTGTGTGTGCGTGCACAAGAGCATGCTCACATGCTCACTCACTCAGTCATGTCTGACTCTTTGTGACCTCATGGACTGTAGCCCACCAGGCTGCTCATCCATGTGATTTTCCCAGCAAGAACACTTGAGTGGTGGTGATTTCCTCCTCCAGGGGATCTCCCCAAGAAATTACTAATCTAATTTCTGTCTCTGGATTTGCCTCTTCTAGACAATTAATATAAATAAAGTAATACAACATAGTCTTTTGTGTGAGATTTCTTTTACTCAGCATAGTATTTCCAGGGTCATCTATGTTGTAGTAAGTATAAGTACTTATTGCTTTTCTAACGTTGTAACATTTCACCGAATGGATTTGCCTCATTTGGTTAATTCATTTTGTATTACTTGATGAGCATTTGATGTTGAATCACTGATTTTAGGAGGCTTCCCTGATAGTTCAGTTGGTAAAGAATCCACCTGAAATGCAGGAGACTCCAGTTCAAGTCTTGGATCTGGAAAATCTGATGGAGAAGGGATAGGCTACCCATTCCAGTATTCTTGGGTTTCCCTTGTGGCTCAGCTGGTAAAGAATCTGCCTGCAATGCAGGAGACCTGGGTTCGATCCCTGGGTTGGGAAGATCCCCTGGAGAGGGGAAAGACTACCCACTCCAGTATTCTGGCCTGGAGAATTACATGGACTGTATAGTCCATGGGGTCATAAAGAGTCGGGCATGACTGAGCGACTTTCACTGATTTTTAAAGCTGAAAGGGAGCCCAGTGATTATTTACTCAAATACTCTCCTTTTATGCACCTGAAACTGAAGCTCAAGAGGTACTCCTAGACCTTTATCTAGATACTTATTGTTTCTTATTATTTTAGATGCTAGGTTTTTACAATATAATGCAAGCATTCATTCATTCATCCATATGGTTAATAAATAGTCTTGGGGAACCAAGTTCCTTATGGCCTGGGTAGCAAAAACAGTTATAATCCTTGTCCTCATGAAGCTCACAGTTTAGTGGGGAATAAGCTGATAATCAAATAGTCACATAAATAAAAACAGAATTATTAACAGAACGATGATAAGGGCTGTGTAGGAGAGATTCAGGAATTGACCTTGTCAGGGAGGATAATTTAGCTGTGATCTTCAAATAAGTGATAATTAAACAGGTAAAGTGAAAGTCGCTCAGTCGTGTCTGAGCATGGCATATTGGGAGTGGGAGATGGGGAGAGGCCAGGAACCAGTGTAACAGAGAACTGAGGGGAAGGGGAGCATGGTATAAAATGATGCTGGAGCTATAAGTAAAGCCAGGTACCCCAAGACAGGGAAATGGTTTTGGTCTTTTTCCTAAGTGCACTGGACTGTTGAAGTATTTTAATCCCAAGGGTAATGCAAACAAAAAGACTGGGCATTGCCTACAGTTCTCTCCTAGGGCTTTGATGCAGTACAGAAGATCACAGTTGCTGGGTAATACATAGCTGTTTTGCCGAAACTTATGATAGAATTTAATGTGGTAGCATTTAATTTAAAGTTTGCTTTTATCAAATTCCCTATTATCTGAAGTAGAAACTTGTGTTCTTTTCATAGAATAGACAGCCTCCTTATTAGAATTTCCCAATTCAATTTTGTAAAGAACTATTTTTTCTAACCCTCCTACAGAATAAGCAATCAAAACTACTTGAGAAGTAATAAATAGATATTTAAAGGTCACATTTATTTTTTCATTGCACAATAACAGTGTTTTGGACTTGTAAAAATCTAGAGTGCAGAAATAGTTTTCTAAATAGCAAATGGTTAATACCTAATTCTTCAACCTAAATGCTGTTAACTTGGTCAGTTGCCTCCCAGGCAGTGTATGAATAGAACCGGGAAGCTTTTGTACAAATGCAGGTCACTCCTGCATGCATGCTCAGTCACTTCAGTTATGTCCAACTCTGTATGACCCCATGGACTGTAGCCTGCCAGTATGCCTACATGGATGTGAATCCAAAGCTTTCATTAAATTGTATACAGTCTACCAATGCACAAAAAGCTAAAAATCAACCTTTTTGAGAAGAGAAACAATCCATAAAATATTAGGGAAAATATTAGGATTTATTTTGTATCACTTAATGGAAGTTAAAGCATCATAGTCAAAAAAACAATAACAACAGTATTAAGAGCAATCACTTAGCTAATATCTTGAGAACGATATCCTTACATTTTTAAAAATGATATAGTGATAGTCAAAATAATCCTGATTATGCCAATAGGTGGAGAAGGGAATGGCAACCCACTCCAGTGTTCTTGCCTAGAAAATTCCATGGACAGAGCAGCCTGGAGGGCTACAGTCTGTGGGGTCCTAAAGAGTTGGACTGGAGGAGGAAATGGCAACCCACTCCAGTATTCTTGCCTGGAGAATCCCATAGACAGAGGAGCCTGGCAGCTTACAGTCTATGGGGTCACAAGTCGGACACGACTGAGCAACTAAGCACAGCACAGCACATGCTGTTAGGATTAATTATTTATTATACAGCAGTTACTTGCAGACTGTGGTCCCCAGATCGCCCTCTTAGGAATCATATTTAGCACTTATGATGGGTATAGATCCTGGAGCTGTGCCAGACCTCTGGAATCAGACTCCCTAGAGTGGAAGCCAAGAGTCTGACTTTTTAACTACGATCCCAGGTGATGGTAGTGTCTACCCACGTTTGTAAAGTGTTAAAAAAAAAAAATACTAAATAGCAACACCTTTTCTCTGTTTTGATAAACCAGCCTTGCCCAATTCATTGGGCTTCCCTGGTGGCTCAATTGGTAAAGAATACTCCTGCAATGGTGGAGACCACCTGCAGTGCAGGAGACCTGGGTTCAATCCCTGGGTTAGGAAGATCCCCTGGAGAAGGAAACGGTGATCTACTCCAGTATTCTTGCCTAGAGAATCCCATGGACAGAGGAGCCTGGCAGCCTAGTCCATGGGGTTGCAAGTGTCAGAAACGACTTGGTAACTAAACCATCACCACCCCCCAGTTAATTAGGTTGGATAGTAGTGCTAGTACCATGGAACAAACACTAAATATGTGTCAGAAGCTGTCCCTAAGCTACCTACCCCCAGTTCTTAAAAGCATTCTGCAGGGAAATATTAATAGATATTACTATCCACAATTTATAGATGAAGAAATTAAATGACTTGCTACAATAGAGGTCCTGCTGGCTCCAAAGCCTTTGTTTTCACTCTGTCAAGCAACCTCTTATTGTAACTGCTGTATTAGTGACCCACCTCAAGAATTATCCAGAAAAAAAGAAAATGAGTGGAGTTATGTATGAATCTTACAGTCCCAGTTAACATCCACTGAAATCCATGGTCATCAACAATTAAGAGTTGTGATGAACAGCAGGTAACACATGAGCTTCTTTTGCTAAGTACAGCCGTCTGACACATTTCTAAAAGAAGCTTCCAGAGGTGACACTTCATAGATAGGAATAGTGTGAATATAAGAAAATTGCTTCCTGTTGTTCCAATTTAACAAGCAGAGAATATAAAGGAAAAACCAAGAGTTACGTTATGCAAAATGACACTAAAATCTACCAGTATGTTCAGTTGCTAGGTCATGTCCAACTCTTTGGACCAAGGGACCCAGCATGCCAGGTTTCCCTGTCCTCCCCTGTCTGTGGGAGTTTGCTCAGATTCATGTCCATTGAGTCAGTGATGCCATCCAGCCATCTCATCCTCTGCCACCCCCTTCTCCTTTTGCCTGCATTCTATCCCAGCATCAGGGTCTTTTCCAGTGAGTTGGCTCTTCACATCAGGCAGCCAAATCACCATCTAACAAAAAAAAGAAAGTTCATTGTAACCCAGTAAAGGTGCTGGAAGACATGTCTGTAGGGCTTCTTTAAAACATGAGCTTTTACCAGGTTTTTGCCTAAGGTTGATCAATCTGTGATATATATATATGATATCACTTGAATTATGCTTTGTTTCATTCAACACCTTCATTGGACACTAATAATGAAATTACTCAAATTTTTAAAATCTTGACAATCATTTTTTTTATAAGCTTTTATTTGAGAAGAGTCCAGATCTCTTTGCTAATAAATATAATTTAATCAACTCTTGAAATTTGGAGAATGACAAAAACCAAATTTTCTAATTATTATTCTAGTGCCAATTTTTGAAATGTTTGCATTTCTGTTATGAAATCATCAGATTAAAAAATTTAATTTGACTCTTAAGGAAGCTTTCTTATAATGACATGATTTATTTGAAGATAACTTCACAGATTATTTCTTTGGGGGAAAGAATTTTAATTATTTAAGATAAACGACGGTTGGTTTGGATAATGTTCAAAACTAATTCTCTGGGAAACTGGAAACCAGAAATTTCTCCTGGGGCTGATAGACTGGGCTTATCACCCATCATATAATGATATAAATACTATTCCTTTTAGTCCCATGGGAAACTTGGCTGTTCAGTAGCCATCTATAGAAAATACTATGTTAAATTAATGAGAGAACTATTCAATACACATTTATATTTACACTGGAACTTTATTTTATTTTATTTTATTTTATTTTTAATTTTATTTTATTTTTAAACTTTACAATATTGTATTGGAGGAGGGAAGAGGGTTCAGGATGGGGAACACATGTATACCTGTGGCAGATTCGTTTCAATATAGGGCAAAACCAATACACTGGAACTTTAGAAAACGCTATGTTAAAATTTCCTTGGAGAAGGCAATGGCACCCCACTCCAGTACTCTTGCCTGGAAAATCCCATGGACGAAGGAGCCTGGTAGGCTGCAGTCCATGGGGTCGCTAAGAGTTGGACACAACTGAGCGACTTCACTCTCACTTTTCACTTTCCTGCATTGGAGAAGGAAATGGCAACCCACTCCAGTGTTCTTGCCTGGAGAATCCCAGGGACAGGGGAGCCTCATGGGCTGACGTCTATGGGATCGCACAGAGTTGGACACGACTGAAGTGACTTAGCAGTAGCAGCAGCAGTAGGTGATGCTACGGTCAGTAGAATGTTCAAGAACATGGTGAGAAATGAAAGATCTTTTGTGATTAATGCCTTCTTTAAGACATTAAAACATCATTTCCAAGTTTCCAAGGGAATCTTTTTTTAATTAATTTTTTATTGGAGTTTAGTTTCTTTACAATGTTTCTGTTGTACAGAAAAATGAATCAGCTGTACATATACATATTTCCCCTCTCTTTCGGACTTCCTTCCCATTCAAGTTATCACAATGTATTACGTAAAGTTGCCTGTACTATACAGTGTATTCTCATTAGTTATATGTATATATTAAATTTTTGTTTATCTGTTTTATTTTTGGCTGTGCTGGGTCTTTGTTGCTGTCCAGTTGTTTCTCTCTAGTTGCGGCACATTGCCTTATAGTGGTGGCCTCTATTGTTGTAGAGCATGGGCTCTAGAGCTCGCTGGCTTCAGTAGTCATGGTACACAAGCTTAGTTGCCCTGCAGCATGTGGGATCTTTGTGGACCAGGGATGAACTGGTGTCCCCTGCATAAAGAGGCAGATTCTTAACCACTGGGCCACCAGAGAAGTCCAGTTATATATTTTATACATAGTATCAATAGTGTGAAAGTGAAAGTCGCTCAGTCATGTCTGACTCTTCGTGACCCCATGGACTGAATTCTTCAAGCCAGAATACTCGAGTGGGTAGCCTTTCCCTTCTCCAGGGGATCTTCCCAACCCAGGGATCAAAGCCATGTCTCCCACATTGCAGGCGGATTCTTTACCAGCTGAGCCACAAGGGAAGCCCACATCAATAGTGTATATGTGTCAATCCCAACCTCCCAATTCCTCCCCCACCCCGCTTTCCCCCTTGGTGTGGGACAGTGAAGCTTGTATTAATAACTTCCTTCTAACACTTACAAAGTTCCTTACTTTTTGTTCTTGCAATGGAAATATATGTGTTTTCTTACAAACAATTTAATAGAAATCTGTATTTCAGATTTTGTTTGTTGTTGTTTAGTTGCCAAGTCATGCCCAACTCTTTGAGACCCCGTGGACCTGCCGAGCTCCTCTGTCTGTAGGATTTCCCAGGCAAGAATACTGGAGTGGATTGCCATTTTCTTCTCCAGGATTTCAGACTTTAGTGTTATTTTAAAGTTATATATGGACCCTTTCTGTCTATGCTGTACTGTAATAGCTATCAGTGAATTTCTGGAGGCTATTGGTAAGATTACCTTCCACTAGATCAGGGTCTAATCCCCCTCTGTGGTCACTAGGAGATCGCCAAAGAACCAGGGAGAGTAGTTGAAGAGCTCGGAACAGACTTACTGTGTGTGGGGAAAGTAGCGAGTTCATGCTGACCATATAGAGCATCCAAAATGTGAGACAAAGAGGAGATCAAACATGGCTTCCACTCTCTCTCTTAACTGTCTTTACTCTTTTGTTTTTCCTTAAAGTTTTCTTTTAGCTGAATGACTTTTAACTTGAGATTACATTGAAACTAGGATGGATGTAAGATGGGAAAAATAAAATCATCAACAGATTAACTGAACAAAACAAAACCACTATCCTGTAGTATCTGCACTCCGTCACTAAGAAGGTACTTCTAAAAGCCCTTAAAGTCAAGACTCGGCTAAAGATGATATAATGCCCATCCCTAGGTACAGGGGGCACTCACAGGACAGGCTGCTGGACTTCACTGTTTTAGGAAGATCCTTGGAGATGGGTTGGTCAGTTGGCATGTGGGGAGAGTAGCATGGCACACAGAGTTAGCCCGCCCTAAGCCTCCCAAGATTTTTGCACTGTAATTATGGGAAGCCACATTTTTAAAAGATAATACATTTAAAAAAAATTTGGGAAGCCACATTTTTAAAAGATAATACATTAAAAAAATTGTTTCATATTGGAGTATGGTTGAGTAACAGCATTGTGTTAGTTTCATATGTACAGCAAAGTGATCCAGGTATACATTTTTAAAGCTGCAATAATTTTGTTTAAAAATGGTTGCATGTTCACTGGCCTACAGTAGTTTAAAAAACATTCTCAGAGTGTGAGGGTAAAACCCTACCTCTGAAGCAAAATTTTGTGTCTGCAAATACCAAAGGTGGCTGATGTGATCCTGGGGAGCTCAGGGGAACCCAAACAAGGCATTGGCAACCTTCACTTTTCCTTCAAAACAACTGTAATTAGAGCAGCTGGAATATTTGCCATCTCTTTGGTTTATTTGCTTTTCTTTTAAAGCTTAGACTTTAGTCTTATTTTTTATGTTTGTGTTTTTTTATAAATCAGTCACGTATGGCTTGATTATAGATGTCAAGTGGCTACTGGGAGCTTTAGGTCAATGCCTTTCGTGAACACGCAGTGCTCGGTTTCCCTGACATCTGGCTCCAGCCCTGCTGTCCCTGTCTCTCTGTGCCCCTCCTCCTGTGTTGATTTCTGCCCTTCTCCTCCCTCCATTCCAACTGCCCTTAAGCCCTGTGGTGTCTATTTACTTACTTAAATCTTAGCCTGTTAAATAAAGCATAATAATAGAATACTCTTCTGAAAAGAGCAGAAAAGAGGGAGTTACATGGCCACTGACAGAATAATAGAAGAGGTGGAGAAAACATTTTAAAGAACTCCCCAGCAGAGGATCCGTTTCCTCCTTTGCCTCCTATTTATAGGAAGGCAACCTCCCCTCTCCTTTCTTTGTTACTAGTAGCTCCAGGCCAAGTCTTCCCCTTTCCGTGACATCTTAATGCTCTGTCCTTGTGTGTTTTAATATTTCTAAGATTACTGTTGGGATATATCTTGGATACACAAACACTGTTATAGAATTTCCAAAACACCCAGGAATGCTAATATAATGGGTTCAGGTGAATTTCAGGGCTAGCTTTTATTTTGATATATTTTCTCAGCAAATAAGTCATATTCTCACTTCATTAAGAAATCTTGGCTTTTTCAAATGGGTCATTACTGGCAATTTCTTTAGTAATAAAATGTTGGCTGCCACTGTTCAGAAAATAACTTGATAAAAGGAGATATTTCAAATTAGCATTACAGAAGTGGGGAGGGGTGGGTGCTTTCTGAGGCTCCACTGTGCTAATTAAATTCTCATGGGTTGCCTCTTGAACAATATGCAGCAGAAGATGAAGAACCTGAACCAGCTGGAGATCACCCTTAATTGTAAACTCCACCCCAAGACGCCAGTCAGTTAATGAAATCCCTCTGCTTTCAGAGCTTTTAGCTCTTTGGGCAAAAAGTAGATTTGCCAGAATTTCATTTTTCCGGTCAGATGACTGGAGAATAGTGTGTATTTTCCCTCTCTGGTGGAGCCTCTTTTAGAAAAGAGACATTTAGCAATGTATGTCTTTTCAAATGATCCAGCAGTCAAGAATGTCATCCTCAGAGAGTACGGGAGCTCCAGCAGTGAACATCATCAGTTGACTGAATTCTTATTTCTTTAGGCCACAGCTGGAATTTGCGAGCTCACAGTGACCCCCAAAAATAGCCTGGTGCTCTGTCACCCGGTTCAGCCAAATGCTTTCCTGGGGTGCTGCTGTAGGTTGACAGTTTGCTCCCAGCAGGTGAAGTCGGGGCTGTTAGTGAATGAGATGCTTTCTTTATCGAGCACAATATTTCCCAAAGCCATCCTGTGTCCTAAGAACTTACAAAAGGAATTTGGCAGCCAAGGGAAAAAGAGAAGGATTGAAGCTGAGAAATTTCACATCAGCGTGAACTTTGTACAAGCGAATAGGCAATATCTTCACGCGTGTATGTAGTTGTGCTAAGTGGCGAAGAAATAGTATCTGAAGGCTGACATTGACGCAGCACAGCTGCCAGTGCGCCTTTCTGCAGATGATTTTATTTAATTCTTGCAGTAACTCTGTAAGGGAAAGTGCATGGATAACCTCCATTTTACTGATGATAAAACTGAGGATTCAGAAAGCCGAAAGGTCTGCCCCGTAGTCTGCAGCCAGTAGGTCATAGGCCAAGGTGTAACACAGCTTCCGCGTCCAAAATATGTGTTATTTTTATTTCAAAGATCTGATTTAACCAAGTTCTCATCAGAATGCTCAGGGAGATAAACTATTATCATCACTGCTATCATTTTTTTGTTTATTCATTCATTCAACCTTTACTAATCACCCATTTTCAAATCGGGAAAACAGTAAGCCAGGTAGAAAGGACTTTCCATTGCTTAGAACAGAGAAATTCATATACGCAAAATTAAAGTATTTAATTTTTTGGAGTACATACCTCAATTTTTTGTCTTCGGATGAATATTTATTAAGTACTTGCTTCTAGACAGGAAGTATAGTAGTACAAAAGAGAATATATGCAAAAGAAAATGGCCCCTGCCCACCTAGAGCTTACAGAGTAGTTGGGGTGGGATGGGGAGGATTTTAAACAAATAAATAGTACACAGTGCTGTTGATAGGCTAAGGAAATAGAAGTGGAAATTGCTAATACCTCTTGAGACAGTTTGATAATATGACAGCCTTACTTGAAGTGCTTTGTATGTTCTTGTATGGCTTAATATTTTTTGTCCTTCAGTTGCACTTGTTTTGATTTTAAAATATTCTGGGAAGAAAAAGAATCCATATATTTGATAGGAACCAATGACTTCTAGAAATCAATAGTGGCTCAGTGGCCTGGTGACTCAGTGGTAAAGAATCAACCTGAAATGCAGGAGATGAGAGTTCAGTCCCTGGGTCGGAAAGATCCCCAAGAGAAGGCCATGGCAATCACTCCGGTATTCTTGCCTGGGAAATCCCATGAACAGAAGAGCCTGGTGGTCTACAGTCCATGAGATCGCAAAAGAGCAGGACATGATTTAGCAACTAAACAACAACTTCTAGTATTGAAACAAAGCAGAGAAAAGGGTGGCATGTGAATTTGTTTCCATTTCAATAAGCTGCAAGTAACAACACAAGGTGTGCATGCATGCTAAGTTGCTTCAGTCATGTCCAACTCTGTGCAGCCCTATGGACTGTAGCCCACTAGGCTCACTGTCCATGGGATTCTCCAGGCAAGAATACTGTAGTGGGTTGTCATGCCCTCCTCCAGGGGATCTTCCCAACCCAGGGATCAAACTCAAGTCTCTTATGTCTCCTGCATTGGGAGGCAGGATCCTTACCACTAGTGACCCCTGGGATAGTTCATATGAATGCCAAATAAAAACAAGAACCAGGAACCAGTGGACAGAGACATTCTTGGAGGTGACTAGGGAGTGTTCTTAGAGAAGAGAGCTTCAGTTCAACAAGGCGTTGCCAGACATAGAGGAAGTATGGAAAGGGGGAGAGGGAGAGACAAGGAGGCAAGAAGAGGACTTCACAGAAGAAAGATATAAAGCATGAATGAAAAGGGCATTTATTAGGTCTACAGAGTAACTAGTCTAAGATGTGAGGGCTTGTGTTGGTAGAAAATCAGAGATAAACTTGAAAAAGTACAGTCACAGTATGCAAGTCCTTGCAGCCAGGCCAAGAAACTTAGATTTTGTCACTTTGACAGAAGAATTTTGAATCTGAGAGGGACATCATGAAGTGGCATCTGGCATAGTAAGATATATTCTGATTTCTGAGCAGAAAACAATAGTGCAGCACATCAGGAAATGAAAACACTGATGTGGGTAGCCTCTTGATGCCCGAGGTTCTCTATATTCAGGGTCAATGCATAGTAAGAAAACATTTTAAAAGATGAATATTTATATAACAAATATATATCCAATCAGAGTCAGCATTTGTTACTTTAGCAAAATAAGTTTTTAGCTGGTATCGCTGAGCATTATTTTTTGTCAACCCTTTTCAACAAGGAAGGAATCTAAAGATGGCCCTAAAATAGCCACTGGGTATCTCATCATGCCTTTTTTACTCTTGTGATGGCGAATTGTACTGCTCACCCAATCTCCATCTAACTTTCATGTTTCTCAACCCCTTGCATTTAGCCATAGCCCATGTGGTTGGTTTAGTCCGGAGGCTGTGAAAGGCAGTGATGAGTGTCATTTCCTTGTTGAAGCACCGAGGGGCCAGTGCACAACCTTCCAGATATCTTCCTCTCCTGGTGCAGTAATCTCAGATGCCACGAGTTAGTAGAGCCACAAGAAGAATATACAGTTTGCTGGGTCATCACCATGGTGTGAGCTGGCCTGGAGAGTTACTCTGCTTACATCAGGATTTGCATGAATAGTTTATAAACCTTCATTCTCTAAAGACTCAGTGACTTAAACCTGACTTTTCTGACTAATCCAATCCTTTAGCCTTCACCTATTTGTATCCTCTTTTTACTGCCCTGAACTATGTTGAGAGTCTTTGGACAAAACTAGCTAATTTCTATTAAGTCATCTTAATGCAGTCTGCTAGTCCTTGGAAATAGCCTGAAATAGCAGGTCTGGGGATTAAAAGGGAGAATTCTGTCTATCTTACCTAGATTCTCTGGTCAATTGGAGACTGTATGTTTTGAATAGGACTTATGTTAACTGTCCTCAGTTCTTTCAAGTGTGCATTTTTAAGCATATTTCCTTTGCAAGAAACATAATGTTCTCCTAAAAGAACTTTGGCAGAAAAAGAAGATCCTTTCTCCGATTTGTTCAACTAGCAGTGAGTTTGGTTCACTGTGACTTTCAGTTACTCGTGGATAATCAGTGATAATGAACTGCTTCTAAACCTTTAGGGGATAGAAATGGTTGAGTAGCACATTGAACTAAATGGTTTATGTTGGTAGCTACTCTCCGTTTAAAGACTGCTGGGTTGTGGATATTTTCTCAGCGGTATTGGCCACTTAGTTGAAATCTTGTTATCCTGGTCAAGTGCACTGAATTACATGAACTGTTCAAAATCTCATAAAGCATATTGATAGAGGTAGAGAATGATGTTAATGTTAGTTTATTTGAGAGCTAACACTAGCTGATGAGGTTAAGCTTAGCCTGCAGAAACGCTTTTCAGGATTCCAGCAATCTCAAGCACCTCAGTGTTTAGGTTATCTGACAAAAGTCTGTCAAAACATGCAAAATAACCAAATGAAACTTAATGCTAGAATGTATTTCAAAGGTTAATGAAAAGTATACTCTGGTCTAGCAATCCAGGAAAGGTTTCATCATTATTTTATTGCTGAATGAAACGTGGGTTCTTGTATCATTGGGAAAAGCACACCTTGGCAATATTTTCTCCATGAGATTCTGAAAGTCTACATCAATTTATCATTCTAATTTCAACCCTATACATGTCACATACCTTGCATATAAATATACCACAGCTAAATATATATTATATGCAGCCTAAGTGCACTATCTGCACATCCTATTTATCTGAATAACCCACCTGATAAAAGCTGAATTGTTTATAGCTGAACAAGTGTTTGTCTTGGGTTCCTCCTTCAATGATACTCGTCTTACTTTGCGAAGCCAGTGCACATCCTGTTCTCTATCACATGACTTTGTCAGGTGTCAGTCATGATTCTCAATAGTGTTCAAATCCAGTTCTAAGCGGTTCTGAAAAGTGGCATAAGCAAACCTGATACAATCAGTGGAGCAACTGAGTAAATTTCAGTTTGTTCAAGAAGCTGAATATATTGAATAATAGATGTGCTAAGTAGTTTCAGTAAATTGCAATTTTCCATAGATGAAATACCACTTTTCAGGGAAACCACAAAGCCTTTATGGTTGAACTTGTCCTTAACCAGAGTTGAAGACCTGAAACCAACTCTTGGGGTCTATCAAGTCTGAAAGGCTTGGCTACTTTCTAGCTGTATTATGCTGGGAAGGGCATTTAAACTCTCTGGGCCTCAGTTTTCTCATCTGTAAAATGGGGAGAATAAGAGTTGCCTACTTAGAGGGTGATGGAGAGTAATAAGTGAATTAATGTATATGAAGTGCTTGGAACATTGAATGTCTGGCAGATTAATAAATGCCATATAAGCATTTGCTAGGATTATTTTAGGGATGTTTCAGCCACTGTAGAAAATACTAAAACTATGGAAAATAATATTCTTAACAAAACTGTGCTAATTTAAACCTTTTGATATGGAATAAAAATGACCACCTTTAATTGCACTGTGTTAATTTAAAACAGCTGTTCAAGTTTATATGCCTTATGGAATAGGCCATAAGTTGCTTTTTAAAAATAATTCCCAAATGGCATTTATCTTTTCTCATAAAATAAAGCCTAGAAAAAAGATAGTCATTTTAATTTTCTAATAAACCAAAGAACTCCACAAAAATATGGATGATGGGTAAATGGGGCATTATTTTTATGATGAATGAATACTGGGTACGTTCAGCTTTCCAATAATCATCTCATGCTGTGGCCAATAATTCTCCAATTCCTGTGGAGTGAAATTAGCTTTTAAGTGTTTAAGGCTGGAATTTCTCTCATTCATATATAACTATTGAGTTAATTTTTGGAAAAAAACCTTTAAAAGCCAAGAGATTGTTTTTCAATATTGTTTTTAGTGTTACTCAAATGACAAACATGTCCCTTGATAACAGATGTAAGCAAATATTTTCTCTGGAGGGCCAGATAGTAATATTTAGGATAATATATAAATATACGAAGGACCACACAGTCTGTCACAACTGCTCTGCTCTGGCAGTGGAGCGTGAATGCATCCATAGACAACAAGGAAATGAATGGACATGGCTGTGTGCCCAAGACACTATATTAGGAAAAACAGGCAGCATCAGGATGGATCTGGTCTGTGGACCATAGTTGACCTCTGTTCTATAGAATTCCTATTTTTACTAGGCTAAAATATACATGCACACATATATAATTGTGTACTTGCACACGTATACATGTGTGCATGTTGATTTGAGAATCATAAAGATGAAACGAAAAAAAATATGCACATTGAAGAATTTAAGAAAGGGCTTCCCTGGGGGTCCAGTGGTTGAGAGTCTGTCTTGCAATGTAGGGGACGTGGGTTCGATCCCTGGTCGGGGAACTAGGATCCTGCATGCTGTAGAACAGCATGTTGTACATGCTGAAGGCCTGTGCACTTCAGCTGGGGAGCCCACCAACCGCTAGAGAGTCCATGGACCACAATGAAAGATCCCACATGCCTTAGCTAAGACCGTAAGCAGGCAAATAAATAAATTGTTTTTTTAAGTTTAAAAAAAGAATGGAAGGAAAAGAAGGAATTTAAAGAAGAAATAAAGGACGATACTTTATTTAGTATTCATTGATTAATTATGCAAAGACTCTTTCTGAACACAGTCCAGAGCTAGTTTACCATTTTTATTTTGTTCTGAAATCAACCTATGAGGTTTCACTTGCTTTTGATCAAAACTACCCTTTAAAATTCCTTAGTCTTGTTATTGTGTATAGAACTCTATGTAATAGAGTCTTATTGTGTATAGAACTATATAGTAATATATATATATATATATATATTCCAAATTTGAGAATCACTGAGCAAGACTGAAAAAGATAGCTGTGTACAGAGTTCTGGGTGGTTGAATATTTTTTTCCTAAAATATCTATCAAGTTATTTGAGGGAATGGAGAATTCAACTATATTTCTTCTTGCCTGCAGCAGTTTCTTCATTTTTAAAATGTTAAGCCTTTCTGTCTTTAATGTGCATTAATAGATTTGTTTTCTACTGTACATTGTATGTGAATTCCTGCAGGTTAAGTGACTTATATATGTAAAAGCACTTAATACAGGTCCTTACCTGGTCAATGTTTGTCACTTTTGCATCAGACCCCTGTCTGTTTATGTCCATATACACATTTTTCTTTGAGGAATCACAGAGAAGAACTGAACGCCCTGTTCTATGTCTTTCCAAGTTTGCCCTTTCTTCTGGGTCTTTAAGAAGAGTTAATAGTTATCTGTTTGATTCTGAGGGCTTCTTACTATTAGAGCAGCATCTTCCTAGAGAATGTGATGGGGTCTGTTTTACCAGGTGTGAAATCACATAAGCCTTGGTGAAGACACACAGAGATGCATAGCTTTAATCACCTATACCAAAAAAAAAAAAAAAATAGGTTTTCGTTTAGTCACTAAGTTGTGTCCAACTCTTTGTGACCCCATGGACTGCAGCACACCAGAATTCCCTGTCCTTTGCTATCTCCCAGACTTTGTTCAAACTCATGTCCATTGAGTTGGTGATGCTATCCATTTATCTCATCCTCTTCATCCCCTTCTCCACCTGCCCTCAATTTTTCCCAACATCAGGGTCTTTTGCAATGAGCCGGCTCTTCGCTCAGGTGGCCAAAGTTTTGGAGCTTCACCTTCAGCATCAGTCCTTCCAGTGCATATTCAGGGTTGATTTCCTTCAGAATTGCCTGGTTTGATCTTTTTGCAAAAAGATCCAAGGGACTCTCAGGAGTCTTCTCCAGCACTACAATTTAATTGTAAGAGCACAACTTAAAAATGGGTCTCGGTTCTGCCCCTTGCATTTAGTGGAATTCTAAGCAGAACTACTAATCCAGAATGACTTTTAGTATCCTGAATGTCAAAATAAGTTTAGTACTCTAGAAAGAAAATGTAATTAGTTGATTAAAAAAAAAAATTCCCTTCCATCCTGGCTATAGAGAATCTATGCAGACTGGGCTAAAGGCCCAGTCCTTTAAGGCTTACTGGACATAATTAACAGTTTACCAGGATGAATATATTCTCTTGGGAGAGATTACAATTGCCTGTTATTTATTAACGAAAACAATTTAAACAAATTAAAATATTATGTATTATAATAAAATTTAATTATATTAAAATATTTAAAATATTATTCACTGGAGTGAAGCTAAAAAGTAAAAAAAAAGTCTGCAACAGTTAGCATTTTTACTTCTCTCTTCGAAACACTCAGAAAAGGACCTTGCTCTTTGTAAATGCTCAGCATATAACTAGTAAGAACCATCATGAAATTCATCTCATAGTCTCATATTTACACAATATAAGAGTAAAGCCATGAGTTGAATTTGATATTGACCTACATAATATAATTGTAACACGTGGATCAGAGATTAAATTATTAATTTCATAAATTCTTTTTTTTTTACAGAAAGAAACCAGAACATATTATCAACCCTTTGAGAACACAATATAACGAACTTTACCATTTTACCACTTCTTTGAACAGGTAAGACCCTGGCCTCTCTAAAGTAAAAGACTTACACATAATTGTGAAAAATAACCACTTATTAACTGTATTTTTTTTAAAAAATCTTTATTAAATAAATTTTAGTTCATTTTAATAAGGGAAAATATACATGCCTTTTATAGCTAATAGATTTAGGATTATTAAAATGACCTTTTGTAATGTTTTGAATGCTTTCATAGTAAAAGAACAAAAAAATATTTCTCTGAAATGAGGACTGAATTAAGCCTGTCTCTCCTGCTATGGCTAACAGAACCAACAGTGTTTTCTCAACACTTACTATGTGCCAGGTGTGGTCCTATGTGACTTAGCCCATATTAACTAAATCTATAACAGCCCTGTGAGTAGCTATAAGGATGCTCATTTTGTAGATTGGGGCATGAGGCAGAGAGAAAGGAGGCAGGTAGTTGGAGAGATTCACCCAAGGTTGTATGCTTGGGTCTGGGAGCAAGTCACTGGGAAAAGTATCAGCCCAGCTATTATCGTGAGGCTGGTTGTGATAGAAATGTCTAGTCATCAGATTCTCCTTTGTTTTGAGTTGGTTCTCTCTGAATTTAAGGAAGAAAAATTACAATGCATTTACCAAAAAGTCACGACAGACAAAATTTATTTGATGTTTGTACTTGTTACTTTACAATTGTTGTGTAAGTAAATGAAGGAACGTATATATTTTAGCTCAGTGTACAAGCAGAAAGAATATTTTGTTTGATTTCATATCTTTCTTTAGACTCAATTCCTATGATAAAAGCAGAATAATATTACTTAAAAAATAAAGATGAATGATTTCTTGTTCTAGGAGATGAAAAATACATTTTCATTAAATTTCTTGCTGTTGGAACTACTGAATATACAATCTTTTTTTTTTTTTTTTAAACCTCAAACACTGTATTAGTTTTGCCAAATATCAAAATGAATCCGCCACAGGTATACATGTGCTCCCCATCCTGAACCCTCCTCCCTCCTCCCTCCCCATACCATCCCTCTAGGTCATCCCAGTGCACCAGCCCCAAGCATCCAGTATTGTGCATCGAACCTGGACTGGCAACTCGTTTCATACATGATATTACACATGTTTCAATGCCATTCTCCCAAATCTTCCCACCCTCTCCCTCTCCAACAGAGTCCATAAGACTGTTCTACACATCAGTGTCTCTTTTGCTGTCTTGTACACAGGGTTATTGTTACCATCTTTCTAAATTCCATATATGTACGTTAATCTTAAATTGGCCATAGCAATATGAATTTTACTGGTTTCATTATTTCTTTATTATTTTATTTTTAATCAAGAAAATCTACAAAAATTTCAGAGTGAAATATAGGAAATATTGGGGCTTCCCAGGTAGTGCAGGGATAAAGACTTCGCCTGCCAATGCAGGAGGCACAAAGAGACATGAGTTCAATCCTTGTGTAGGAAAAGATTGCCTGGAGGAGGAAATGGCAACCCAATCCAGTATTCTTGCCTGGAAAATCCCATAGACAGAGGAATCTGGTGGGTTATAGTCTGGAGTCACAAAAGAGCCAGACATGACTGTGTGACTGAGCGCACACACGTGCACACACACACACACACACCAGGAAATATTATGATAAATACCCAAGTATCAGCCCCATGAATTTGAAATAATGCTAGCATTCAGCTTTGTTGAAATCTTTTCTAAAGAAATAAACTTTTCCTTTCTTCCTAAAATGTATCACAACCCTGAAGATGATATAGCCTTCCAGTGTTTAATGACTTCCTAACTTTAAGGACATATGTATGAGATAATATTCCATAGGATCATTTACATTTTGACACTTTACGTAAATGGTGTCATACTGCAGATATTATTTGTACCTTGCCTTTACCCAGCACTGTATTTAGAGATTCATCCATGTTAATACATGAGGATCTCTGATTGACTCATTCTGTCACAAGGTTGACTCATTTGAATGTTTTAGTCATCTGGTGCTCAGTATTGTTATTTATTTCTAAATAACTTTCAGCATTTGGAAGATTTAATGCTAAAATGGCTTAAGTGTGGCTTTCAAAGCATCTCTTGAATTTTATAAGAGATCCAAATATCTTAATATGTGATATCATGCCAATTCTGTTTCTGTTTCATTTTTTTCCTATTAGAAAAACTTTTGGTTATGGGCTTCTTTTTTTTTTTTTGGCTCTGAGTAGCTTGCTCAGTAATGGTATTCATATTTTTTACTGCTTTTGCCATAATGCAATAATTACAATCTCTTTTATTTCTCCATGGATGAAATACTGACTATTCCCAAATACAATATTTGGTAATATTTACAAGGGTAAATGTTACCTTTGAAATTTAAAAGATGCATAAAAGAAAAACACTCTTATTTGGCCCATATTAATTGTTCATATTCCCTTCAAAAATCATGAGAGAAACTTTTAAAAAAGGATTTTTTTTCTTATTTTTCTCTATCACTACATTTAATTTTATAGTTCATTTAAGGTAAAAGAAATATCAATATATATACCAGTAAGATTTATAGACATTGAATATTTTATAATTTTTTTATTTTCTTTTTAAATTTATTTTTGATTGGAAGATAATTGCTTTACACTGTTGTGTTGGTTTCTGCTGTACAACACTGTAAATCAACCATCCCCTCCCTTTTGAATCCCTCTCCTACCCCGACCCCATCCCACTCTTCTAGGTAGTCACAGAGTACTGAGCTCCCTGTGTTATATAGCAACTTCCCATTATCTATCTGCTCTACGTATGGTAATATATATGTTTCAAAGCAACACTCTCAATTCATCCCACCCTCTTATTCCCCCACTGTGTCAAATAAACAATTAAATCAAAAAATGGGCGGAATACCTACACAGACATTCTCCAAAGACATATAGATGACCAACAAACACATGAAACGATGCTCAACATCACCAATTATTAGAGAAATGCAAATCAAAACTACAATGAGGTATCACCTCACACTGGTCAGAATAACCATCATCAAAAAAATCTACAAACAATAAATGCTGGAGAGGGTGTGGAGAAAAGAGACCCCACTTGCACTGTTCTGTTTCCTGAAGGGAATAAATTACTACTCAGAGGGTTGGGAGAGAAAGAAGAGATAAACTAACCTTTGCTGGGCAAATATAAATACACGTAAGATTTACTGTACAGCTTGCAGGTCACGAGTGCAATACAATTTTGCAGATGGGAAATTGAGCCCCATATATTTCGGGAAACTTACTAAGACCGTACAGTGGTTGCATAGCCTATATTCAAATTCATCTGTCTCAGACTTCAAAGCTAAGCTGCCTACCAGAAAAAGAATGCGGGAAACATAACCAGTTTGATAAGTAAATAGCAGTTTCATTTATTCCACCAATGATATTAGGATTGTTTTTTGAATGTTGAGGGGACTGATGGGAGAAAAGTAAGGAAGGCACCATATCTACCCAGAGAGAAAAACAGGATATTGATAATGGCCTTCAGTGACCTATAAAGGTGACTATTAGATATCTCTCTTTTGCTATGCTATCTTAACACTGTATAGGATAACAGGAGTGAAAATGCTTTGTAAATGTCAAAATCTTTGTAATTGTGTCTAATATTACTGATTATTTTGTAAAATTTAGAATTGAATGTTTCAAACTTAATACATATAATTCTTAGGGTAAAGATTGATATATCTCTCTGACATTTAGGTCTTACTACTTCATTTAATATCAGCATCTTTTTGACACAAACGCCCCATGTAAACATTTAGAGTATAGTAAACAACCCTGACAGTTGCATTATTTCTGGACTCCACTACCTATTAGAGGCATAGTATTTAACCTAATTAAGCCTCATCACAGATGGTAACAGTAAAAGCTCATCTCTGTCCAGAATCTAACCATTTTTCATTGTCTTTACCTGTTTTGTTGGAATCCACTCTCTCTCACCTTAGCTAATGGAATAGCCTCCTATGCTCAATCTTGTTCTTGTATAATCTATTGTTCACATAGTCTGATCTTTTATGAATCAATTGATTTGACTCTCTCGTTCAAAATTCACCATTGGCTGTCTTTAATAGTCAGAAGAAAACCCACACTCCTACTATGGCCAATAAGGTGCTGTATCAGCTGACACCTTCTACCTCCCTGACGTCATCGCCATATCCTCTCTATGTAATGTAATGTGATATTCTGACATTGTGATATTCTGGGCTGTCTCTGGACTGGTGTCTCTGTATTGGTGGACCTTCACTTTTTGAAGGACTAGAGAGGTATGCAAGGGTTACATTATCTTTTATGAATACCAGTGATGGTTGTTGCCCTTTTCAGGATTCTTTCAGTTTGCCCATAACTTCTGGAATGCTGAGGAACTTTCCTGCCTCTTTTTGATGCATAATTTAATAGCATTTTGACAATATTGTATCCTACTGATATGTAATCTTGAATCTTAATTTATAGCATCAGAAAAACAGAGACAAATTAGCTAAGTGGAAATGGGAAAACGATTTTAAAAGCAGAAAATATTTATTTTCATATTCCATGTCATCTTTTGTCTACCTAATAATATTAATATTTGCCACAGCCTGACATTTCTTTGATATTTCTATATCTTCAGAATAGATTTACACCTTTTCCTGAAATGTTGTTGCGTGAAGTTTATCCTTTAAGACAATATTCTGTAAAAATAGGCTGATTTTTTTTATTTCATTTTTACAATATTCCTTAGGAGCAGCACTTGATGAGTATTTACACTGTTGAGAACATTTGGCAAGAGAAAGACAAACAGTAGGACCACAATACCCCAACAGTTAAGGGAAAGCAAAAGAAGACCTGCTATTTTCACCATCCTTTCTGAAAACAAGTACCTTTGACTTGTGCTGACTACAAGTCAAATGTAGTCACAAGCTGAATGCTATCTCATCAGCATTCAGCTCTGGTCTATGGCACTCTGTGCAAGCAATTTTAAAGGCAGATTTAAGCATTCTAAAAGTAAATTGTATTGGTAAGTTAGAATATCAGATGTTCCCTGTATGAAAGCCTTTTCTAATCTCTACTATCAGCTGGCAGTCGTACCCAGACCCCAAACCATTCTGGCTGTAACTGAGTAAGAATCTATTCCAGGGGTGAGGTTTTGAAGAGGGATGTCTCTTGGTTAACTCGAGACAGAAACAGGGAGATTTGCCCACATACTCTGGCACGAGTTAAAATAACAATAACAGTCCTCCTACTCAACAGCCTGAGTCATAAGCACATTCTACTGAGTTCTCTGCAATTCTGAGCAGATTGTTTGGGCTGCAATTCTGTAGGCAGAGGTGGGAACCACCTGCTGCAAAAAGGCTATAGTTCTTGTTCAGAGGATGCTGTTATTAAGCCTGGCCTTTTCACAGTTTGGCCAGATGGAGATAGGAAAAGACAAAATTTTGGTTCTGATGAGCACTTTTTCTAATGCTCAGAATAAAAGTAATGGTTATTATGCATTTAGTCCTTTCGTTTGGCCATGACTACAAGTTCCTTAATAAGGGAGGCTTACTGTGGGAATTCTTAAAAGATGGTTGCCTTCAGAAAATTCTGTAGACCTATTGCAGTAGCCTTTCTCAGTCAATTTGGGGAAGGAGTGAAAGTCAATAAGAAATCTCATTTTTGCTTAAGCAGAAGAGGGAAAATTCTTTTCTAATCACTGAAGTGCTTTATAATGCACGTGCTGAACACTAACCCCTTCAGCACGGGCCTCCAGTGGGAAAGATTGAGGGAAGGAGGAGAAGAGGGCAACAAAGGGTGAGATGGTTGGGTGGCATCACTGCCTCGATGGGTATGAGTTTGAGCAAACTCTGGGAGATAGTGAAGGACAGAGAAGCCTGGTGTGCTGCAGTCCGTGGGGTTACAAAGAGTCAGACAACTGAGCAACTGAACAACAGCAACATTTATCTGAACCTTTGATGAATTCCCATCTTCCTGACTCTTACATAATCCGGTTTTCCACCATGAAGCTTTTTCATATATATCAGATCATTTCTCTCCCCTTCTTAAAAGTTTTCTATAATATAAAGTTTCAAGCTCAGTAAGACTCTTCAAAACAGGACTCTAAGTAGCCCCTTTTGGACAACCACCAATCCCTCTCTTTCTTTCCTTCATTCTAACCATAGGAGACTACTTGTTGCTTCTTCAGCTTCAATTATTTCTCTTTGTGTACCATGTTTGTCTCATATTGCTTATTGCCTTTGTTATTTCTACCTAAATATTCATTTTCCCCTTGTTTGACTTATAAAAGCCTGTGTCTTTTCAATTCAAATGTCATTCCTTCTATGAAGCTTTTTTCTCCAGGCTGAAAGGTAGTATTAATTGTGCCTTTTGAGAGAGGAACCACTTTCATAGCCCTTTAATTGTATCTAGACTACAAAATAATCATCTTGCTGTATAATAATTTCATCTTTTTCCTCAGTTCTGTATAATCGTCAAAGGCAAATGTTTTGTCTTTGTTACATTTGTGCCTCCAGAACCATGTTATTAGATTTGAAACAAACTAATATTTAATACATTTTTGTTAATAGCTAATAACAACAATAAATTATTAGTAAATAATAACTGAAAGAGTGAATAGGTGATATATAAGTGAGGAGTTAAAGAGGTAAAAAACAAATGAGCTATAACTCAAGGTAGCAGATTTTCAAAACAGGTTTTATGATTGTGGTTGTTTTTTAATTGTCGTTTCTTTTGTGTGTGTGTGATTGTTATGGATAGAAAAAAAAAGTATGTTTATAGTCAGAAGGAAGGAAGAAGCTGACACTGTGATTTTGCAAGATAATATTTAAGGAGATGTTGAGGGAGAATGAAGAGGGACTGTGGAGACAGGAAGTAGACCAGATGTACAGTCTTCTATCTGCTACCATCTCAAGAAAGGCAGTGCTTTCACTTTGTCCTTGGCGAATATCAGACTGTCCTAAGATTCTCTGAAAATAGTTGCAAGTTTTTCTCCACCTTGGCCACAAGACAGGCATTAGAATAGGACCAACCTGATGGCTGGGCTCTTTGCTCCATCCATACCAGAAAAAGAGAGGGGCGTGAAGAAGGTAATATAGGCGGAGCAGCAGGAAATGTTCTTGCCTCAAGCTGACTCTTCCTTCTCCCATTCCAGCACCCATGACCTGTCCTAGCTGCTGTTGGGATCTGTTGTGCAGGCAGCAAATAGAAGTTGGTTACTGAAATTTGTTTCTTTTAACCCTGTTACTTCTATTAGTCTCGTCCTTTTTTTTTTTCTAATCTCATTATATATTTCTTCCAATTTTTCTCTAAGTACATTAGTCAGGATTGGCTAATTGCTAAAAAAAAAAAAAAAAAAAAAAAAAAACTAGATTCAAAAGTGTGTTACAACTTTATTTATTGTTCATTTAACAGTCCTGGCTGAGTGTTTGAATTCGGAGGATGTCTTTCTTCTTCATAGTCAGCCTGGCATCCAGACTCCTTTTATTTATAGCTTTGCTTTGTTATTGTCTCCATTAAGCTGGTAGAAGGGAAAATACCACAGGGGAGCACATGGAAGTATATATGAGCAAAACCTAGAGATGCCTGTTCACAATTCATTGGTTACAGCTGGGTCATGTGGCCACATTTAAGTGCAAGGGAGATTGGTAAATGTAATCCTACTGTGTGCAATCCTAGGGAAAAAGAAAAGAGATTTTGATAAACTGCCAGTAGTCTCCAAAGGAAAATCTGTCTATGGAATTAATATATTTGAACAGTTAGATCAAATATTTCAAGCCCTGGCAAGAATAGATGCTATTCATATGTGGAGATAAAACTATGAATCACAATTTCAGTATCATGTTAAAATAGTAAATGTAAATACATCAGTTTATCAAAATTAATTCTTACAGGAGTACACAAATGAGATATGTTAAAAAGCCCTCCTTATAGAAATGAATGTTGTGTCCAAAAGGATAATGACTCAAAAAGCATAGTGCCTGATACTACTATTGGTTTTCTTCAATAGCTGCTTGCTAAAAGTATCAAATGATTAATTTATAGATGTAAGAAGCATCTTTGTAGGACAGGGCTTCCCTTGTGGCTCAGCTGGTAAAGAATCTATCTGCAATGTGGGAGACCTGGGTTCGATCCCTGGGTTGGGAAGATCCCCTAGAGAAAGGAACAGCTATCCACTCCAGTATTCTGGCCTCGAGAATTCCATGGATTGTGAAGTCTATGGGGTCACAAAGAGCTGGACATGACTGAGCAACTTTCACTTCACTTATAAAACAAAATTAATTGTATTATGGTAAATTTCTAAAATGCATTATAAAAAGACATGAATTGAGATAGTCAAATAAAAACTCATTTTTAACTGAAGAAAAGGTGTCCTTTTCAAGAAAAAATAAGTAAAGGTATAATATTGAGGAATATTTCCACTTTTGTAAAAATTTTTAAAGAGTTTTGATATTTGAATGAACTTACAAGTAGTATAGGCCCCATATTATGTTTTTCACTTGTTTTATCAGTACTATTTATTTGGAGAGTAGTAAATATTGTCATTTATATGGAGGGTAGCCATGCATCTGATTATTTTATGGGACTAGAATATGGTGTCATAGTATTGTATAAAAATCATTCAATTTTGTAGAATATTTAGCTAATATTTAGCTAATTATCTGCTAATAATTCTATCACAAAGTTTCAGGTTCCTGTGACTGTGGAACACTTGTGTTTTCATGTACATACTGCGTTGTAGTAAGTGTATGATCACTGATTTCCTTGAAGGTTAAAACTCCTTTCGCTTTGAGAATTGGTAGCAATTTAACCAAGTTCTCATGGCATCAGAGAACATTTTAAAATGAAGATAGCTTAATAAAAATAGCTCTTCCTACAAGAAAAACAATTTAATGTGTAAGAAGAATGAAAAGTGATCAGCAGAAATCCATCTTGGCTGAACCTGCAGGCTGATCCCTTCTGAGTGTCTCTGTCAGATCTTTCTTTCTGAGCAGTATAGTGATTTACTTAAACATGCTGATTTCTTATGATTGATTTGTTTACTCTTTTTCTTTTCTCACCCACCTTCCCATCCATACACACTTTTTTTTAATGAATGTCAAAGATTCCAGTTGTACTGTGTGCTCAGCAATTACTACAGAAGGCAGTTTGATTCTGAGACAGTTGTAGTCTCTGTGAGAGAAATTTAGAATTCACTAAAGCAAATACTTTAGTAAGGGGGCGCCAAAGCTTGACTCATTTAAAACCATTGTGAGCCAAGCTCTAGGAAAGATCCGGTAGTAATCAATCTTGAATGAAGAGCAAAGGGCCAAAACAATCAAAAGGACGTTTTTTCCAAGACAGACCACTGTGATACTAGAAAGTTCTTGCTACTGGGAAGCAGCATGTTAGCCTTTTTGTTTGGGGTTTATGTATTCCTTTTTGTTTACAACTTGAGTGGGTCTTGCCTTTGAAGCCTAAGAATTCTAAAGGAAGCTTTGTTTTAAAAGGAAGAGAAATTGCAAAGCAGAGTAATTTAAGATAATGTAACATAATATACATGCACACTCAAATATAATATACAGACATTTACCAACTGTGGATCATTTAAATATACACTACAGAAGGATTGTTTGAATGAAACATGAGAGCAGGGAAATTTTTCAATGAAGCTATGTAGGGAAGTAACATACTGATGTATAATTTTTATATAATTTTCTCATTGCAGAGCTGAGTAACTATATTATGTAATTTAATTAAATCCCCTTTATTTGTTTTTGCTTTTGTTTTCTTTAGGAAACAGAGCCAAAAATATATTGCTGCAGTCTATATCAAAGAGTGTTCTGCCTGTTTTCCTCTAGTAGTTTTGTAGTGTCTGGTCTTACATTTAGGTCTTTTATCCCTTGAGTTTGTTTGTTTGGTTTTTTTTTAATCTGGCTTTGGAGAATGGTCTCATTTCACTTTTTTTACTTGTAGCTGTTCAGTTTTACCAGCACTACTTATTGAAAAGACTTTTTTCCTCCATTGTATATTGTTGCCTTCTTTGTCATAGATTAATCAGGTGGGTTTATTTCTGGGCTTTCTGTTCTGTTCCATTGATCTGTGTCTGTTTTTTGCCAGTATCATGCTGTTTTGATTACTATAACTTTATGGTATAGTCTGAAATCAGGGAGTGTGATTCCTCCATCTCTGTTCTTCTTTCTCAAGATTATTTTGGTTATTTGGGGTCTTATGTGTTTCCACACAAATTTTAAAACTCTTTTTTCTAGTTCTGTGAAAAATGGCCTTGGTATTCTACTTAGGGATTTTATTGAATCTGTAGATTACCTTGGGTAGTATAATCATTTTAACAGTATTGATTCTTCCAACCCAAGAACATGGTGTATCTTTCCATTTGAAATATTTGTACATAGATACTACATTGAAAATCCTCCTAATTCTTATTTTTCAAGAGTTTAAATCATGGCAGGTCTCTTTTGCTACTGTTGTTTCTGGTGTCTGAAATCTGCTTGTCTATTGGCACCCTGTGACCAGAGCTGCCATCCCCTCTCAGATGATGACTACAGCAGTCTTCTACTTGCCTCTCGGTTTCCCCTCTTTTCCCTGTTGTGGTCTGCCTTCCACACAGCAGCCATAAGGTATTTAAAAAGTTCTTACCACCCTCCTCAAAATTCTGCAGAGGCTTCTCATCATACATTTTCTCCAGCTTTTTTGAAACATAATTGACATTTTACATGTAAATTTAAAGTATTCAATATGATTTGATACATTTACATATTGCAAAATGATTACCACCAGAGCATTAACTGTCACCTCCATCACCCCATATAATTGTGTGTTAGTCACTCAGTCGTATCCAGCTCTTTGTGACCCCATGTACTGTAGCTTGCCAGGCTCCTCTGTCCATGAAATTCTCCAGGCAAGAATACTGGAGTGAGTTTCCATTTCCTCCTTCAGGGGATCTTCCCTACCCAGGAATCAAACACCCGTCTCCTGCATTGTAGGCAGATTCTTTACTGTCTGAGCCACCAGGGAATCATTTATTTTTTATGGTGGGAATGTTTAAGATCTACTCTGTTAGCAACTGTTAATGTATACAGTATACAGTATTTGGATCCCCAGATGTTATTGGTCTTATAACTGAAAGTTTGTACCCTTTGATCAATATTTCCCCATTTCTCCCTCTTAGAAATAAATCCAAACTCTTGACCCAAGTTCTGCAGGATCTTACACAACCTGGTTCCGCTTAGTTCTCATAGCACTCTTCCTGCATCTTACTCCAAGTCAGCCTCACACATAAGAAGTTAATTCACATCTCAGAGCCTCTGTATTTACAGCACCACCTCTTTCCTGGAGCATCCTTATCTGATTCTTTAAATAGCTAGCATCCTCCATGTTATTTAAGTCTCTGCTCCAAACTCATCTCCTCAGAGATGTTTCTCTGACCACCTTACAGAAAATAGTGGTTTCCTCTTGCCCTGTTATCTTCTCATTTAAAATTTTATATTAAATATGTGACATGTGAGGTTAAATAATTTAATATAAATTAATATTTAGTTCATATTAAGTTTAATATTTTAACTAGGTATTTGGTTACTGTATGATTACCTTATTAAAATGTAATTTTCATGAGGGTGGGAATTTTGCATGACCTATGGGGCACTGAGTGACTTAATTTTGTCTCAAAATAAACATCTTATATCCTTTCCCCATCTCCAATCCCACTACTACTACTTTAATTCAAACTCCTATATGCCCTCTCATTGATTATCACATTATGACCAACTATCTGCTTTTCCTGATTCTGATAATAATCTTCTATAACCCTTCCTACGGCTTATTTTATCATTCACTATCAGTTTAAAGTTTCTCAGTGGGGAACCATAATGATAACATTTGTACTACACAGCCTGACAGGATCTTCATCATCTGGACCCTTGCTGGGCATTCTGAAGCAGCCTTAATGTTTTCCAGCATGTTTCCAGTTCTGTTCTACCCCTACATCATATTACGCTGATTTTGTGCTTAGAATTATGCCACTATCCACTATGAATGCCCTTGAAGATTGAAAGCACATTTTGCCATTATGAAGTCTCCCATGACTTTTTTATTTCATAGGAACTGCCATAGAATCCCTGTTTATCTGTATTAAGGCATTTATCATATTATCACTTAAATACATGTTGACACGTTGATTTCTCTCAGTACCTTCTAAAGACCAAAAGCTGAGTCTTGCTGTTGTTGTTGTTCAGTTGCTAAGTCGTGTCTGACTCTTTGAGACCCCATGGAGTATAGCTTGCCAGGCTCTTCTGTCCACTGTCTCCCAGGTTTTGCTCAAATTGTCCATTGAGTCGGTGATGCTATTTAACCATCTCATGCTCTGCCGTCCTCTGAGTCTTGCTAGTATTTGCATATCCTCAGCATCTAGAACCAAGCCTGTGACATAATAGATGTTCAGTACATACTGATAAATTTCACCAGAAAAGAACATTTTCTAACCTAGCATGTCTCTTTTCTGTTCATGATTAAGGCACTGTATCACTTTTTTTTTTTTTTTTTGGTTAAGAATGAGTGAGACAGTCTCTTTTCTTATTTATAAGTTCTTCCTGTAAAGACTTTTATTTTGTCCTAAGAAACACAGGAGGATTTCATGAACTTTGTTTTGAACAAAAATCTGTTGTATTGAGGGCTTCTGAGGTGATGCTAGTGGTAAAGATTATCTACCTGCCAATGCAGATGACATAAAGAGATGTAGGTTTGATCTCTGGGTTGGGAAGATCCCCTGGATGAGGGCATAGCAATCCACTCCAGTATTCTCGCCTAGAGAATCCCTTGGACAGAGAAGCCTAGCAGGCTATAGTCCATAGCAACTCAAAGAGTCAGACACGACTTAAGCAACTTAGCACACATGCACAACCTTTAAAAAGAAGATAATGTAGGTAATCCATATGCTTGCTTCTTGCTGAGAAGCCATTTCTTAATCTATAGATTTACTTTTGATACCCAAGTTCTTCAACATGGAATTGAAGAGAATTTCAAAAATGTTTTAGAGATTGTGGTGCCAGAGACAGGAAGATTTTCCAGATTTGTCTATTGCTTCTGTAAGTATACTAAGGTGAATTCTTGGATATATAGATTAGAAATATAAAAATCAAAGAGCACCAACCTAAAGCTCAGACACTACTGCTGTGTTCCTTTTGCCTCAATTCATTTGGAATCCCAGAAAGATGAGGTCCAGTCCACACTGGCCCTTTCTTTCTTTCCTTTTTGAAAGCATTATTACCAGCAACGCTTCTAACCTTCCCAGAGATTTATCATCGGCCTTATCTGTCATCTTCTCTCCCCTTTTCTAATGCCATTAAAAAAGCATAAAATTCCTATCCTTTTCAATGCAGTGGCTATATATAGTGTCAAAACTATATTGGGTTTAATAAAAAGTAAGCACTGCTCAAAGAATATATTTTAAAAATTAATATGCTTCCTCAAAATTTGTGTGACTGTCATAGAAATGTATTTCACTAAAAATTAATTTAACATTTTTTACATTACAAATCATGGTCTATTTGCTCTTGACCAGGTCCCATCTGCCTTAATTGCCTATGATGGGTCTATTTTTATATCAAGATATTTTTACCTATTAGTGCAGCATACAATTTTGCCACATCAGTGCCTATAAATGCATTAAGACTTCTACATGTAAGACTGGAATATTTGTCTTTGTAGACAAATTAT
Organism: Bubalus bubalis; assembly: GCF_019923935.1. Taxonomy (NCBI): domain Eukaryota; kingdom Metazoa; phylum Chordata; class Mammalia; order Artiodactyla; family Bovidae; genus Bubalus; species Bubalus bubalis. The sequence continues at coordinate 149,710,683 of NC_059158.1, forward strand.
TGTGACTGTTTCTTTACTTGAATTTTTTCAGCTCAGTTTTTAATCATCTCGTAAACACAGACTTATTACATATATTTCAGGCCTGGAGGATTTAGCAAATTTATGCCACATCATATTCCAGAAGGTTAGCAGAATACAAGTGACAAGCCATAAAAGTTAAACTGATTTCTAGAATTCACTCCAGGGTACACAAAGATATGTCAGCTCAGAGAGAGAAATCAAAGCAGTATATGAGGACTGACTGACCCAGTTGGATCAGACATGAGTTGTGAAGGAATTCCAAATGATAAGGATTTCTTGAGCTTTTTTTTTTTTTTTGGTCCAACTCAACTGATGGAGTGAACAAGGATACTTGCAACTTAACTCAGAATTCTCCTGAGTCACAATTACAGATACACAGTACAACATGGCACACAGCCTGCTCCAAATCCAAAAAGAAAGAAAATGGGAAAAAGTTGTTCTGCTTTGTATGACTCATACTTTACTTTTATGTGACTCATATTTTACCTTTCCCTGGAAGAAAACTAGCATTTATTATAATTAACTAGATTTTGGACTCTCCCTGGATGCTATAGTTTAGTATATTTAAAAATGAAACTTATACAAATATTTTGCATCTATCCATTTTTCTTTTCGAATATATATGACTCAGATCTATATTCATGTAGCACCAACAGTGGCCTCTATCATTGCATTAACTGTGTTACCTTATAACATATATATTTCAAATACATCTGACCTCTTCAGTATAGTGTAAGCTGTTTGCGGCCCGAATCTATAATTTAATCATCGTTATATTCTTAGTGTCTAACAGAATTCTTGGTGTGAACCTAATGTTTAACAAATGTTATTGAATTAGATTCTAGAAAGTGTAATAAGTAAACTGATAATTGATAGCAATCTGAAAATTAAACGGGAGCTCAATACATGCTTTGTTAAAGGAATTTATTAATAGTGCCTCTTAAGGAAAAGTTCAGTTCTTCAGTCTATTCAAGGCTCTCTTTTCTCAATATTCTCCATTTCTTTGCTTCCATGTCTCATCAGATGAATCCAGATCTAACTAGGCCATATGTCTTTGTAATCCACTGTCACGTTTCAAATGACAAAAAAAAATGAATAAAGAAAACTTTAAAAGTGGCGTCAAAAGAACTTCATGAGGTTCACACTGAACAAAAACAAAGCCAAAAAAAAAAAAAAAAAAAGAATTCCATCCTTTTTTTTCAGTGTTCATCAAAAATCAAGCAAAATATTTCTTAACACTGTATGGTCTAATGAAAGAGCACTCTTCAGAGCATGGTATATAACTAAACTTAACATATCTGAACTTCAGTTACAAACCAGACTCAAGAAAATAATAAATTGCCTGTCAGAATAGTATAAAGCATGATGCTTCTCACAACAAACAGATGGCTAGTAAGGTTTGTAAATAGGTAGATAATAGATAGGTAGCTAGATAGATAGATAAAATAGAGAAACTTTATAAGCAGTCTGGTAAAAAGAAGACAGTTAGGTTTTGTTTTAAATGATTACATTTTTGAACATGGAATCTACCCTCTCATTTCAATACTAATCTCATCACCGCAGTCCAGATCTAGATGCTCCTTTTTTAAAGTGACTTTCTTTAAGAGTTGCTTCCACATTTAATCATGCATCCTTCCAATTCACTTTTAATACCACTGCTGGATCAATCGTTCTAAAAAATAAACTTGATTATGTCACATGTCACATCTTTTGTTGGAGCCCTCTGGCTTTCAGGAGGAGTCTAAGCATGGCTTACTACGCTTCTTAATTTTTCTACCCTTGCCTGCCTGTCAGCCTCCTTTCCCCATGTCCCACTTAACCTCTGGACCACAGAGAACAATCTTCTGCTTTACATGTGTTCCTCATTCACTCGTGTAGTAAACACTTGTTATCAAACCTACTCTGTGCCACACTATATTAAGTGTTGGTAGTGGGAATATGAAATGCTATCCCTCCAAGAGCTCACAGCTCCTTGATGAAGACAGTATGGGGAGGAACATCTAACACAGGGTGAAAACTGGACTTTGAGAGGCCAGAAGAATGCTCATTATGGGTATCTTCCTGGAAGGTGTTGCCTGCTGCTGCTGCTAAGTCGCCTCAGTCGTGTCCAGCTCTGTGCAACCCCATAGACAGCAGCCCACCAGGCTCTCCCGTCCCTGGGACTCTCCAGGCTAGAACACTGGAGTGGGTTGCCATTTCCTTCTCCAGTGCAGGAAAGTGAAAAGTGAAAGTGAAGTCGCTCAGTCGTGTCCGACCCTCAGCGACCCCATGGACTGCAACCCACCAGGCTCCTCCATCCATGGGATTTTCCAGGCAAGAGTGCTGGAGTGGGGTGCCATTGCCTTCTCTGGGAAGGTGTTGCCTAGCCCAAATCAAAAATAACGCAGTTTGCAATTGTGATCATCCAGGCTCTATCTTCCTAGAAAACGTCCCTCCTTTCTTTGGCTAACTTGTCCTTTAAACTCAACTCAGTGTTCCCTCCCCCGGGAAGTTTTGATTAACTTCCCAGGGTGGTAAGAACTGTCCCTGTGCCTCCACAGATTCTTGTCTTTATCTGCTTCACAGCATGACTTTTTCTTGTTGGTTTGCCTGTGAGCTCCTTCTGCATAAGGGCCGTATGTTTTTTCTTGTATCCCTAGTGCATTCCCTATGACACAAAGAGCCTTTCTTTTAATGTTTGATTAATGTTAATTTCTCAAAAAATTAACTGGCTAATGAATTAAGATTTGTAATCTCAGTCGGAAAACATTTTAGAAGTCATATAGGCCAACATCCCCTTGAGTCTATAATGTTCATGACAGGATAGGCATTCAGCTTGTGCTTCAGCACATCCATTGACAAAGAGTGCATTATATTCAAAGATGTGCAGAAAACAAATGCTGTGACTGAGTATCCTAGCAGCCATATACACTTAGTGTATTTAGGACAAGACTGTAATCAGAACATGTTCAGAGGCAGAGCTTCAGTCACATAGCTTGTGTTTGTGGAGGAGGAGTTGTTCATCAAAAGATAAAGAGACTGAGCAGATCAGACAAAGAGGCAGAAAAGAGCACAGTGGCATCTTGCTTATAATTTCACAGGACTTCATCCTTCCTTCTGTCTTAAATAGCTAAAAGGAGATCCCATTTATGGAACACCATCAAGTATTTACTTTTTAAATAAATCCTTAACTTCCAAGTCTCCACCTTTTTTTTTCATGACTTCCATTTTCTTTTCCAACTTTTGGGGTTTTAGAGGGGTTATTCTAGCATCTTATTTTGTGATATATAGCACAGCCTCCAGGTTTACCTGGGTCATGGCCCTGCTCCCACCTCCTTTAAAGAAATCTCTGAAGCATATTGTCCTCAAGTACTAATTGCTGTACTTGTAGCCCCTTAATGCACAACCAGTGCCTTCCCTGTAAGGTGGTCCTCAGGTGTCTAGAACTAAAGGATCTTCATTTGGTAATGGTGCCAGTAAATACTTACGACAATCTGGAATTCTACAGAATAGTCCTTAGATTTGCACCCAAAGGAGATTTACAGTGTGTTATTATGTGACACTGGACAAAGTCTTACAGGTCTGGAATCAGATTTCAAGCTGAAAAAGTTTGAAACAAAATTGTTAATTGTCAAATTCCAAGTGACAATTTGCCTCTTAAACTCTTATCCTAGTACTTAAATTTATGTCTAAGGAAGATTTTCTTAAACTTATTGTGACTGAATTTCTCTTTATATGATAAAAGAAAATTACTGATGTAGGGGTCAAAATTGATCCATTCAGTGACCTGATGCTTATGAAAGTAATGCTCAGATTTTGTTCATGTCTAAGTTTGAACACCTAGTAAACGAGAAAGCCAGCATTCAATCCTGATTTTCTGATTAGAAATCTATTACTTATCTCACTGTATCTCTAGTATGTAGGTCCTTAGTGAGATATCATCAGTAGAAGCTGAAGCTTCAGAGCATTTAAATACTATTCATTTCTGATATGTATATTTATTGGTTCTTTGGCATCTGGTCCCATCACTTCATGGGAAATAGATGGGGAGACAGTGGAAACAGTGTCAGACTTTATTTTTGGGGGCTCCAAAATCACTGCAGATGGTGACTGCAGCCATGAAATTAAAAGACGCTTACTCCTTGGAAGAAAAGTTATGACCAACCTAGATAGCATATTCAAAAGCAGAGACATTACTTTGCCAACAAAGGTCCGTCTAGTCAAAGCTATGGTTTTTCCAGTGGTCATGTATGGATGTGAGAGTTGGACTGTGAAGAAAGCTGAGCACCAAAGAATTGATGCTTTTGAACTGTGGTGTTGGAGAAGACTCTTGAGAGTCCCTTGGACTGCAAGGAGATCCAACCAGTCCATTCTGAAGGAGATGAGCCCTGGGATTTCTTTGGAAGGAATGATGCTAAAGCTGAAACTCCAGTACTTTGGCCACTTCATGCAAAGAGTTGACTCATTGGAAAAGACTCTGATGCTGGGAGGGATTGGGGTCAGGAGGAGAAGGGGACGACAGAGGATGAGATGGCTGGATGGCATCACTGACTTGATGGACATGAGTTTGAGTGAACTCCGGGAGTTGGTGATGGACGGGGAGGCCTGGCATGCTGCGATTCATGGGGTCGCAAAGAGTTGGACACCACTGAGTGACTGAACTGAATTGAACTGAAGTTCAGAAATATATACAACAGTGAAATATAGATTGTATACCATAGTTACATAAAGCTCCTTACCCAGTTTAATGTAATAGATTGTTTTCAATGGAATGGGTATATGAAGTTAGAGTCCTTATCTGGATTGCCTCCTTTTCCTGTACCTCATTCCACCAATTTGACTGCTTGGTGAAAGATCTAGCAGTGGAATGGATGTAGTAGGTTTGGCTTCTCATTCCAGATCTCCCTGGAAGAATCTAACTTGGTCAAATAATTTACTCTCTCTGGCTTCAGTTTTTCAATATGTAGCAAACTGTACATTGAATCCTATTGCTAAAAGTTTTTATATAAGAGCCACAAAGTAATAACAACAAATAAAAGGTAACATTTGTTGGGTACTTTCAACTTGCCTGGAACTCTACTTTATCTGTTTTACCTTATCTGATTCTACCAGTACCCTAGCACTGGCTTGTTGTGTACTCTGCGTTCATTATCATCAGAAATAATGATGCATTCACCAGCTCTCTTGATGTGAATTGTTTATTAGTCATGGTGTGTGATGAAGAATGAATCATCCTGAAAAAAAATAAAAGGATGAATCATCCTTGTTGGTATTTTACAATCAATCTGAAAAGAGCAGAGAAGACATGAAACAATTATTTGGATTTTCAGATATTCATGTCATCTTAATTTTTTTCTTAATTTTTTTTTAATTTTTGTACAGAGATGAAGAGAAAATATATAGAGTTATAGTCAGTTAGTCCACAACTGTTTAAGCTTAGAACTCCTCAACACTTGGAAGTAGAGATATGGATTCTACATAAATTTCTATTTTTAGTGGCCAAAACAGAAGTTTCTGTTTTGTAGTACTGACATGGATAGTTAATAGTGTAAGGCATAATTGTGCCTGCATGGAAAGGGGAAACAATATTCATAAGCTTTTATATAACTGGTTGTTTTATTCTTTGTTCATCCTTGGATATCTATCAGTACAAAACTATAATCCCAGTGTTTTTATTGAACTGGCACATTGCATGATGACAGGGCAGAACGTATCACAGAAAACATCCTAGAACTGTTCATGCCAAGTGCATTATGAAAATGGAGACATGTCTGTCTGGCACACAATATATTTTTCCTTTAGATTTTCCAAGCTTTCTTTGTTTCTCCCTTTGCCAGTTTTTTAGAGTATTTAATGGTGCCTGGTAATAACTATAATCAGGGACTATTTCTGTGCTTTGTGATCTTTCTAATGTTGTAATCCAAAGAAAAACAGTGAGATTTGTGGTTTTATGGGAATCCCAAGAGGAAAAGTTATACTTTACTAAATGACATTTTCAGCACACATGTCAACTATCTAGATATTAAATCATTTAGTTAGCTTCTTTGAGGGCTTTGCTAGTTCAAACCATCACATATACACACCATGCCTGCTACCCCACATCCATCTCCAAATTAATCTAACAGATGAAGATTATAACTAGATTTAAGATACTTCAGGCATGTGTACTTTTGTCTTAAACCATTAATGAATGCCAAGAAGTATCTAAAATAAATATTCTAAAGGCATCTTGAAGATGTTGATAAACTGACCAAGGACTAGTCTCTGTTTTCACAGTATGCAGTAGGTTTTTTTTTAATCACAGACAATGGGTAACTTTAATCATTCTTCTGAAATATTTCTGCTTCCTTCAAGTAGGATTAGACACAACAGAGAATTGGCATGTTCCCAAGAAGCTCACTGAAAGCAGTCACTGAACTCCATCCCATCGTTCATAAATATCTTGGGTTAAGGCAGTGAAAGACTCAGCTTCTATTTGTCAGATTGATCACCTTGTGCTATCAAGATAATTGCTTTAATGCTTTACTCCAGTTATTCCATAGGAGTATTTCTTGTATGTATTTCTGTCACTCCCCACTCTGTTCTGAGGTCCTATGTGGCAGGTTTGCCTGAAAGTACCAATCTTCAAACTTCAGTATGTCAGAGTAACTTGTTAAATCTGTTAAAATACCAATTTCCAAGCCCTAAAACCAGAAATTCTCACTTTCTGGGATGGAGATGTGCCATGTTCTCAGTCATATCCGACTCTTTGCGACCTTATGGACTATAGCCTGCCAGGCTCCTGTGTCCATGGAATTCTCCAGGCAAGAATACTGGAGTGGGTTGCCATTTCCTTCTCCAGGGGATCTTACTGACCCAGGGATCAAACCCACATCTCCTGTGTCTCCTGCATTGCAGGCTGATTTTGGCTGGAAACACTTCAAGTTACATTGGAATGGATGATCATCACCGAAGGCCATTTTAGCTTCATGATTTTAAAGCTTTTTTCTCTTAAAGGTATTTCTAAACCTGTATGTTGCACAGTCACTATTATGTATGCAAAGTCTTATTTGGGTCTAGAAGTTTGTTCTGCTTGATGTTATTTTTCGTATGCTCTCAATGGAGTTAGAACTTAAATCTCCGTTCTGTCATGCCTGAAAATTAGGTTTCAGAATGAATCTTCTCTCGTTGGTTGGGTTTGTGTGTGTGTGTGTTCAGTCACTCAATTACTTCTGGCTGTTTGTGACACCATGAACTGTAGCCAGCCAGATGTCTCTGTCCTTGGGATTCTCAAGGCAAGAATACTGGAGTGGGTTTCCATTTCTTTCTCCAGGGGATCTTCTTGACCTAGGAATTGAACTCATGTCACCTGCAACTAGTTGAGCTACTGTTGGCCAAATACCCATAGCTGACAGAACCAATCTGGAGGTGTTAATTTAACATTCAACAACTGTTTGCAGCCTACACATGGCTTAGACAATAAAGAATCTGCCTGCAATGCAGGAGACCCGGGTTCAGTCCCTGGGTTGGGAAGATCCTCTGGAGAAGGAAATGGTACCCCTTCCAGTGTTCTTGCCTGGAAAAATGCCATAGACAGAGGAGCCTGGTGACTATAGTCCATGGTGTCACAAAGAGTTGGACATGATTGAGCGACTAAAACTTTCAAAGATTCTTTTTTCATATTTATCCATCAGTGAAATGAATCAGAGAGTATAGCCATGATCAGTGGATTCAACAGCTGGTGTGAAAAAATCATGCATGTTCTTACCAAGGAGCATTAGATTGAGAAATCCAGGTCTAAGCCTTATAAGGCTTAGGAAACTGGAAGAACTGGAATTTTAACAGCTGGGATTTTGATGAAATAAGAAATATCTGTCCTTAGAGAACTTTCAAATATCAAGAGGAAATTGTTTAATAATAAGAGGTAGCAGAGATTGAAGCTCACCACTCAAGTCTATAACAGTATTTCTGGTGGCACAAGATCTTCTCTTGACATTTTTTCCAATGGTATATCTTAATTGGGAAGATTACTGGGGCCCTGCATTATGTCACATAATAGCCATGATATGATAGAGTCAAGTGAAATATTTCATTCTCATACAAAATAGATATTGGAACTTCTTGGATTTCTTTTTAAAAATCCATATTACAGATATCTATATCCTCATTCATATTGTCATTTGTGCTTAGCCCTAACAGCTAAGATCTCATTGCAACTTATTATGAATTATAACTCAATGCCTTGGACTTAGTACTGTTTTTAAAAACTTAGTAATTTCCTTGCTCACGTTATCAAGCTAGGCTTTTGGGAAGAGGAGAAGGTGGAGAGTTCCAGTAGCTTCTCAGCTTGCTTTTTCTATCCAGAAGATTGTGCAGCAGATGTCTAGCTGTTCAGTGCTTAGGAGCAGGAGGTTATGTGATCTTTTGCAGTATGGAGAGAGGAGAGTATTTCCCTTTACATAGTAGGAATGGGATGTTACAATTCCTGCTACCTCACAAATTTTCTTTTATAGACTTGGAAAGGATTTGCCTTTCTCTCAGTTTTCTTATCACCGTTAATTCCACAAGCATGATTTTCAGAGATTCAGGTAAAAGTAATACTATACATCAGGAAGAAGAAATTAAAGGAAGTTGTGATAACTTTTAACTATGTTCTAACACCATTCTGAAGAGTAGAGATTATCTGTGACCCCAAAACACTGATTGGGTGTTTAAGTGAAATTTATCATGAATGGGTGGTATTTTAATAATATCATGTTGTTATTTTAAGGGAGTGGGTCTAAATAATGTCTCCTCTGATTCCAGATGCTTTTCATTAAAACTGAAACAAATCTTTCCAAATCATATTTTCTGTCAAAAAAGTTTTGCCAGAGCAATGCCAGTTCTAGCTTGAAATCTCCTCAAATGCTTGTCACTTAATAGATAGTTAGGCTCTGTATGTTTCAAAAGCCCAACAAATTAGAAAGTGAAATATGACTAATTACCTGTGTTTGAAGGAGTATTATCTGAATAGTCTCATCAGGAATCCAGATGATGCATTTTAGATAATAAACTCACTTTATTTGTACATCTGATAGCAGTGGAAGTCAGTGTAGCCAGCCTTGCCTTTCTTCTTCCAGCGTTAGTTTTTATCGACTAACTATAAAGAAAGAATTAAAAACTTGAAAGTATTAAAGACTAAGGAATTCACTTTTGAATACCTGTTCTCTTGAAAACAAATTATCATGTTTTAAGTGGATGATTCTCAAGTAACACACTGCTCATTTCAGTGTTGGATTTTAGGTTCAAGATGAAGATTTTTAGCCACTGAGAAATCTTTTCCACCTCTCTCTGGGGGAAAAATTGTGACATTTTGCTGGGAGTTGCAGGTGCTCATATTATTTTATATCCTTTGAATGTCTGTGGCAAGAACTCCCAGGGGTAAACATGGGCTGAAATGCAAATCTAAGTATTTTCCAAATCCTTTTGGAGATGTTAATAAACGTAGCATCAAATGAAGGTTCTGTAGCCAATTACTTGGGATGCTTCGCACACCAGTGCCCTACCCTGAGATTGCCATGTGCAGTAAAAGAGCAAAAGCTGTCAGAAAACTTGTATTATACATGTCCATGTAACTCAGCATTGCCCAAGCTTATTTGAGCACTTTACTGCTAGTGGTCTTTCTCCCAAAAATGTAATCAAAGACTAATCATGAAAAAATGTCAGACAGATTTCAATAGAGAGACATCTATAATTGACCTGACCAGTATTTTTTAAGGTTATTCACAACAAAGAAAGTCTGAGAACCTCTCACAGCCTGGAGGAACCTGAAGAGACATGGAACTAAATGTAATGTAGAATCTTGGATGAGATTCTAGAACCAAAAAAAAGATTAGGTAAAAACTAAGGGAATCTAAACTATGAATTTTAGTTAATAATAATGCATCAGTACTGTTTCATTAATTATAGCAAATGAATCACACTAATATGTTAATGACAGGAGAATTTGAGTGCAGAAGATACATAGGAACTCTATATTATCTGTTCAAATGTTTCTGTAAATCTGAAATTGCCCTAAAAATAGAAAACCTGATAATCTTTTTAAAAGCGATATTAACAAGTCATGTACTTCTTTGTGGGAAAGTTTTTCTATTTATAAGTGTTCACTCTGCACAGAAGCAATAGTTTGGACCATTTAAGAATGTGGGGATCTTATTTAAGCTGTTCTGGTACAGAAAAGGTAAAGAAATCAAGGCACGTAAAGGTAAGGATGCTGAGCCAACAGTCTCACTAGCAATAAAATATTATGATCAAGGTCACAGTTTGAATGTAGATCATTTTTTCAGCCCATTAGACATACGGAGATGCCAGAACAACTCAGAAGAAACACAGTCCTCAGACTCCCAATTTAGGTCCTTTCTTATTTGACTAGAATACAGCAGTGGAGTGGGATCTAGAACATTGCAGAACCATCTTTATAAAAGGTTCTGTTTTCAGATGTACACATGGAGTGGTTAGTTCTTAGGACACACTCCTCCCATTAGGCTCTCCTGTCCCAAACATTGGCTATGCCTGTCTTGGAACGTTCAATCATTTCTCTGTGATACATGGGCAGAAATTTGTAAGTAACTCTTATTATTGGACTTACCAGGTTTTCAGGCTCCTCTTCATATGCCAACAATTCCAGAAAAACAACTGAAAGTATTTCATATGTAGTGAGTGGTGGTATGATGACTGTTAGTATTATTATAATAACAATGGCAAAGGTAGAAACTACTATTTATTGAGCTTGTTGGGGGCTGTGCTGAGTCCTTACTTTGTTTAAATTTGCAACAAAGCAATAAACTAGGCATCATTGTCCTCATTTTACAGATAAAGATACTCTTGCATGCACGCAATTCTTTATACGTCGTCAGTGATGTGGGGATGCACTTTGATTTATTCAGAAGCCCTTCAATCAATGTTTTAAAAACTAAATTGCTTAAATCCTGTTTAAATGCTCATAGGGAAGATAAGTATAACCCTTATGGGAAGCAATTGTAGGGGTGTGGGGAGGGGCTTTGGCGTTGTCAAATTAGTTCAAATGAGTTAACTCGTGTAGTTCTTGGTATGAACAGAAAATTAGAATAGGGACCTTAGAATAGCATTGAAATTCAGTAAAATAATAATAATAAGATTCTTGCTAGAAATCTGATAGAAAGCTTACTTTCGTGACAGCTTTATTTATTTGTGATGTCTCTAAACAGAACGTGGTAGCTAGAATTGGATTTGTTTTCATAGACTTTTTGTTTGTTTATTTGGAGAGTTTGGGTTGAGTTACTATTTTGGGAAAAAAAAAAAAAGAAAATGTTCTTAGCTTCCATCAGAGATTCTGATTGTCTATGTCATCATCAGGGTGGGGACAATAGACCATCAGTGAAGCTACATTGCTGGCAACAGCATTTCAAAACAGTGATGTATCACTTCTTGTCAACTACATCTGTAAATTTAGTGGCTTCAGCATATAAGTGAAGGCTGTGCAGTACCTACTGTTGCCTTATTAACACATGCAGAATACCTACTCCATGACTTATTCAAACTTTACTATAATTTATGGCCACCTAATGAATATTAATGACTTAACTGAATTGACTTAACTGTGACATAATACTGTAAGTTGTGACATAGGCCTAATATATTTATTCTCTATGTAAGATTTATACCAAGAGAAAATGCCATTCCCTTTTTAATCTATAGATAGAGCTTAGAAAAGTTTGCTGAAAAATTAAGTCAAAACTCTCTTTCTCTTAATATTCAGTATCCAGAAAGATATATCTTCCTCTGGTTTGAATTAAACGTCTTTGAAATTGAAAGGACTAATATACTGACCATTGTCTTTTCTAGATTTCACAGAGGGTTGTGGTTTTAAAGAGTATTTGGAATAATCTTCCATAATCCAGCATGTCCCGTGAGCCATTCTTTTCCCTACTGTTTTCTATCCAGTTTTCTCATATTACAGATTTTCCCTATTTTCCCTGTTGAGTCAGGGTCATATGTCAATGAAAGTTAGCTCAGATATGTCCTTAAATGCCAAACACTAGTTTTAAAAAATAGAGTATATGAAACGAATGGTGATCTTATATGAAAAAAAAAAAAAATAGATATTCCGGAAAAGATCTGTTAAAAACTAAGGTGTTAACAGTAGCTACCTCTTGATATTAAAAGTGGGTTATTGAATGTGTTTTCTTGACCATCAGTTGCTGGTGAGTTTGCTGTCAATTTTCCCTCTTCTAGTACTTCAGATAATCTTTCTCCAAGGTCATGGCTGCCATTTTTCTTCTTCCAATCACAGGAAACATCCCAGGACATTGAAGAATGGCAGATGATCGGAAAGATGAAGCCAAGGTGCCTCACTGGACCTCAGCTCAACTTACAGAGGCATCCGCCCAACCACACCCACCGGAGATCAAGGATCAAGGTGGGGCAGGGGAAGGACTTGTCAGAAGCGCCAATGGATTCCCCTACAGAGAGGATGAAGAGGGCGCCTTTGGAGAACATGGGTCACAGGGCACCTACTCAAATACCAAAGAGAATGGAATCAACGGAGAACTGACCTCAACTGACAGAGAAACAGCAGGTAACTAAGGGCTCTTCTGTCACCAGTGCTTGCTTTGTGCTTTGAAGTCTGTTTACGCTTCAAGTGAATTAGTTTACAGCACTGATCTTTCTCTAGTGCTAGGACTGAGATTCTAGTCAGTCAAGGGAAATAGACACTGAAAGGAGAGAAAAATCATAGGAACTAGCTTGACATTCCCTCAGATCAGTTATATTCTCAATCTTGTCTCCTTTTTAATTTTTAATTTATTTATTTTTGGCTGTGCCGAGCAGCTTGCAGGATCTTAGTTCTCCGACTGGGGATCAAACCCAGGGCCCTCACAGTGAAAGCTCAGAGTCCTAACCTCTGGACCACCATGGAATTTCCATTTACCACCTTAATTTTAGTAGACAAATGGCTTGGTGTGTGTGTTGCTAATAACTGTCAGCATTTTAAATCACTGAAAAAAAAAACTTCACTAACTGGGATTCTCTTGAATGATATTGGACTTAAATCTGATTAATTGATAAGATGCACATTTACTTTTTAGGGCAGGAAGAAATGTAGTCTGTCTCCCAGCCGTAAAAAGGAGAAAAGAAAGGAAACCAGCACCTGCATACACGGGAACCATTTAATACTTCTTTGGATAGCTTTTTAGAACTAATATACAGATGCTTAAAGGATAACAGAATATAATTTAATCTTAAAGTATGATTTCTACCACAGGTTTGTTGATGATATTGTCATTAATGGCTTAGAGAAACATTCAGTTCAGCTCAGTCTCTCAGTCACGTCCGACACTTTGCTATCCCACAGACTGCAGCACATTAGTCTGCTCTATAGTGTTCTTTATCATTATTTTCCTTTTCTCTGTAATTCAGAATTTAATGTATTTGAAGACAGTAATTTGCTGTCCAAATGCTACTCCCTGCTACTCCAAAAACAGTAAGTAAACTGCTAGTAAGAATAGCTCTGTCTGCTTCAAGATCATCCCTTACTTATTCAAGGATTAGTTTTCTACAGTCGATTGGTTAGCTACACATCCACTGTACACTCAGTTCAAATAATATATTTAAATTTTAATGGGCAAGTATGAAAGGCATTTCAAATAACTGAAATTACATACATACATACAGTGTGATTCTTTTCATTTAACAAACTACTGTTGAACATTTTCTACATATAAGCTGTGCCAGGACGAGTGCAAAGAATGGGCTCTGGACTTCCCAGAGCAGTTGATCTAGTGGCACACATGAGACCTGTGTGTACAGTTAATTCAAATACAGAACACAGAACATTAAGTGACACATGAGCAGTATAGAAAGGCAAAGTTGAAGAGGGGTCGTTTCCAAACTAAGTTCCCAAATCATGTACAGAAGCATCTTGAGGTTCCACAGCAGACGCACAAGAGTGTGGCAGAGTGTTTTTAAATACCCAGATGAAATTCTGTGATATTCAATAGCTGTCAGATACTGCATGAACTATTCATTTAAGATAGTTTGATTTCAACATTAGGTCGTACCACATTCTTCTTCATGATGTCCTGTCTTTTTGAAGCTGGGATTTGGGGGTCTTTTCGAAGTTACTGTGATAAAAAAGCAAATACCCTGTAGAAATGTATGTGGAACAGAAAAAAGAGAGTGGTAGTGTCCAAGCTAATTCAAGGATTTGAAAAGCTGTGCAGTGCCCTATAGACACCCATGTCCCATTAGTAAGAAATTGTGGATAAGAATGAAATAAAAATACTGTTTTTACTTTTCATGGTTACAGGGAAGATTAAATGAGATAGAGTATATAAAGTAAATGACTCAAGAAATACTGTCTATTAAGTACCATTGTTATTGTGATTATCAGTGGTGGTAGTGGTGTTCATATAGACAACAGGACACCCTCGATCAGGAACTATTTTTCTACAGTCAAGTGTAATACAATTTGAAGAGGGTGTGACTTGGGTATCAGAGAACTAACTGGGAAAATTTTGAAGCGATTGAGGCATGAGGAGTTGAGAACATGTTAGAAAAAAATGATTGTGAGAATAAAGGAGATAATGTGAGAAACCAAGATTTTTCTCATCATTGTCCCCTGTAGCACTTGACATTATACCTCAAGGACTCAATAAATGTGTGTTGAGTGAGTAATTGAGTGAATGGTACAAAAAGAAGAAAGTTCTTTTCAAATTAATGGGGGAAGCTATTGAAAAGCCTTAACTTTGTCTCTTTTTTTTTTTTTTTATTTTATTTGATATTTGGCAAAACTTTGTCTCTTGAACTCTCACCAGTTGACTCTCACTGACTATTATGGAGGCTTATTATATACCCAAGAAAAAAATCACTTGTAATGTGCTTGGTCAAGCAGGAGAGAACCAAGATCACTCACTATTTCATTTTTTTCAGTAGTCTTAATTAAGTATTTGAGAGCATCAGAAAAAAATCTATTTGTCAGGTCAGTGTGGCCTTGCCAACTTCTTTGAGAAAATAACATAAATTAAAAAGAAACTAACAGATGGTTCTTTAAATTGTGGGTTCAAGACCGTCCAGAGTTAATTTTGAATTCAGCTTAACATATATCAAATGAATATTACATTACCTTTGGTAGACTGATTATGTAAATTTTAAATGTATATTCATAGTGACAAAGGTTGTAAACAGTGATGTTTTCAGTCCCAACGATGATGTAATTTTAAACCAGCCTCCCTCCAGAAAAAAGAGACTGAGTATTGAATCCATCAATCATCCATGTATGGAAAGCAGCAGGAGAGGAAAAATGTAAATTGTTAACTTCTCACGACTGAGCGACTTCACTTTCACTTTTCACTTTCATGCATTGGAGAAGGAAATGGCAACCCACTCCAGTGTTCTTGCCTGGAGAATCCCAGGGACGGGGGAGCCTGGTGGGCTGCCGTCTCTGGGGTCGCACAGAGTCGGACACAACTGAAGTGACGCAGCAGCAGCAGCATACCTACAGAGGATTTTTCAGTGATAAGTTAATGTACAATTAAATTTCTCTCCAAACTTTAGCTTAATAAAATAATAAATTGTATTATCGATGGGTTATATATAATTGTTCCACAAATTGCAAGCAAAAATCATCCCCAGTAAAAAAGGAATATTCTTAAATCTTAGATATGATCTTTAAAAATGCTATCCTTTGATAATGGAGACCATTGATTGAGCAGGCATTATATTTTGAGGTGATTATTTGAGTGAGGACCAGGTTATACATTACCCCACTCTCTCATCATTTCATGTAATTTATCAGTATATTGCAATTTCTCCTATATGGATGTTTTTCAGGATTTTGTGAACATGAAACATTTCCCATGACATCCTCAGCTATCTGTTACAATGTCCAGACCATGGCTGATCGAAGCCAAAGATCTTTCTTCTACTTTTCTTTTCTTCTACTTGCATTCTTAGAAATAAATCTTTTCCCCAACATTGTTAATTCATCTCTATAAACAAAATCACATAAATGAATTGCAATCATCAACTCTCCCTCCTCTTTCCTTCATCAGAGGGCACTTACTTTAACCAAAGGTCTGCCTCATTCTCTCTCATCCACCACTTTCAGTGTTCACCTTCATGTCTGGACCATAATAACTTTTTAATTTTTGAAGGTGCAAGGCCATGTCAGCTTACCTTTGATCTTATGCACTAAGATGGTGGGAGAGGAAGCAGCGGGGAGGGGTTGCACAGAAAATGCTGGAAGGAAATGACACTTTATATTTAATTTACAACTTAGATTCTTGTCTCTTTCCTTACAATTTAAAGCTAATCCATAGAAAGGTAGGTAGAGTTATATACTCACCTAGTATCACATAACTTTTTACTTTAAGAATTCTTCTTACATTTACTTATTAAAGTGTCCTTTTTAGAAGCCATGCCACTGGAGCCTAAAACAACAGAAGAGAAACCATAGAAAATCCATGAAAAATTGAGCCACTTAGGAAAGTTATTTGTTATTGATAAGTGAATACAACATAATACTGAAACAAGTCATTTTTAAATCATTTTCCACCATAGTTAATAAGAATAAAGGCTTGTAATAAACCCTTCTTTTCTTTTCCACCTTATCTTTATTGAGGAAAGCAAACAGAATGCATTTCAGTCCCCATAGAGTTTCAACTCTGAGTGATAATTAGGAGCCTCATATTTAGGCTTCTTATTTGTAGGTGGCGCTCAAATGCATATTACAATTTATATCAAGATAACATCTGGGCTTCCCAGGTGGCGCAGTGGTGAAAAAATCCACCTGCCAGTGCAGGAGATGCAAGAGACGCAGGTTCAATCCCTGGATCGGGAAGATCCCCTAGAGTAGGAAATGGCAACCCACTCCAGTATTCTTGCCTGGGAAATTCTATGGATAGAGGACCCTGGTGGGCTACAGTCCATGGAGTTGCAAGGAGTCAGAAAGAACTGAGTGACTGAATACGCAATACGCAAGACAACATCAAGATAACTAGATGTTATCTTGTAAGATGACCTCTCATATTTCTCCTATTTATGGGTTTAGTGACCCATCCAGGATACTTGGCTAAAGCCAGCACACAGGTCTCCTGCTTTATGGGGCCATGCTCCTTCCACTGCCCCATGCAGCTAGACGCCCAGCAGCAACAATAACCAGTCATAGCCAAAGACAGTTCTTCCATTGCAGAACGGTCATATCCATGTGCCTTTCAGCATGACGGCAAATTTATTCCCAGTTTTCAGCTTGAATGGAGAAAGAAAGGAGGCAATTCTGAGATGTTTACAGGTGCCAAAACTTTGAAGTATTTAAAATGGCACTTTTTAAGTGATTTTGACTATTCTGAGGTACAATACTTTGAACACTGGTTAAAAACAAAAACAAAAAAAACACAACAGCAGTCACAGTGTAAAGTGCCTTTGTGATTATCACAAGTCACCGCCAGGTCTCTTTTTGAGTAAATTTGAAGATTAAAGGTCAGTCTTTCAGTAAACTACCCCTTGATTTCCCAAGGGTTGCAGTGTTTCTCCAGCATTTCTGGGGCATTTCTCCAGATCTGCTCCCACCAAAGCACTGAGATCTGTAAGGCCCTTCAGGGTTATCAGTCACTTTTTCCAGAGCTTTCCAATGGAGATGCACCTTCTAAAGTTCAACGCGCCCTTTCACATCCTCCTGATTCAAGCAGACCAGTCATGAACATACTTGGATATCTAAGTTTTTTGTTGCTGAAATTATAAATTTCAGACTGAAATGCATAGTGGAGAAAAAGGTTATCATCAGTCACAAGCAAAAATCTGAATATACCTCTACACTTCTCTCTCTCCCTTTCTAATCTTAGAAAATTTGAATCTGCATTTTCTCACCCCATAGTCCCCTCCCTCCATTCCCACATTTTAGATTTAACGGTAGGAATCACCATCCCATTTAAACTATAGTATATTATATAAAATATATATTAATGCACACAGAGCAAAATAGCGCAGAACCATTTCTCATGTGACGTGACTGAAGCCGGCCCCACCACCCCCCAAGGCAAATAAATAGGCTGGCCTAACAATACAAAAGGTTGCAGATTTTCCTTTTCTTGTTGCCATGCCAACCACTCATTGCTCTGGCTGCCATTTCCCCAAGCTCCGCAGAGGAGTGTGCAGAGCAGTTATTTAGCATTCAGGGTGGATCTGCAGAAAAGCACACGGCCTCACCGCAAAGTGTCTGCACCTGGCTGCGCCGATGGACAAGGACAGAAAATGGGGATCTTTGCAATGTTTTCCTTCGAAAGGTTGGGCATCTGGGTCTAGAAAAAGTGAGAAAGACAAGAATTGCTAGAAAAGGCATGAGGTTTGTATTTGTCACGTTTGCTTTGTCCTGTGTGCTCTCTGTACGGTTTGAAGCAGGTTTGGAGTATTAGCTTCAATCATATGTGACTTGCCTTGTTGGTAAATAGAAGGGGATCTGAACCTAATTGGGGGCTGTCTTACCTGGACTTTATAATGAAGAACAGCCTCTCAACCTTGGTAAGGTTGCTTGCTTATAGCAGATATTGCTAAATACAGCTTAAAATGTTTTACAAATTAGAAAAAAAGATAGGTACCAGATACAGTTGTTTATTTAAATGTGCAATTGTAGGTAGTTCTTTCTATAAAAAAATTACCTTGTATCTTTCTTTGCTCTTCAGCCAGAATCTTAGAGTGGAATGTGATTGTTTGAAGCCAGTAATTATGAATCAAAATTTAAGGAAAACTTGGTTTCTCTTGACTCCTTTTAATTAAACCCAGTGACTCAACAAATAAAACCCATGATTTTATTCCTTGGAATTTTAATTGCCTACAAACACTTCAAGTTGTGAAGAGTAAGGCTTGATCTAACGTAATATAATATTTTAAAATTAAGATTAATTTGCATATGCATTTACTCCCATGTATGTTCCTCCAGAAAATTCCTCCCATGCACTTGTGGAAATCATTCTTGTTTCTTTATTGTCTTGTTTTGGGTTAAAGTCAGAACTAAATCATAGACACTAATATATATATATATATATAGATATATATATATACACACACACAAACACATACACACACATATATATAATTCTCTTTGGTCCACTGACACTTTGAAAAATTATTGTTTTGAATTTGAATCTTAATGCAACAGATTTGAGCTAAGGAGAGTTCAGAACTACTTGTAAAAATTACTCTCTCTTGTTTCTAACTGTAAATATAATTTAATAGCATTGTATTTTTCACTTGAGCCTTTCTCGTAATCCTGTATTTTTTTAAAGACCTTATCAAATTTTCTCCTAATATGCTCCCATGTTGTATCATCGTATTTTTCTTTCAATGTATCCAAATTATTTGAGGTTTTTTAAAATCTCCATTTAGAGAAGATTTCTAAACAGTTCATAAAATCTTTTTTGTTTGTAGTGAATAGATGACAATAATCAGTCATGGAAGCCAGTCTTCCTGATTTTTTTTTTTTGGACCCTCTAAGCCTATGTTTCAGTGAGGATTATGCATGACCTTTATATGTCCCTTGCTCAATTGCTAAGAATTCTCTCCTCCCAGAAAATAAAAGAGAAAAACCTTAATAGTAATTTGGAACAAATAAATTAACTAATATCTGGAGAAGATTCTTCATCAGTCACTAAGGTGTGTTTTTGAAAAGTATGAGATATATATATAAATTTGATTATATTGCTTGCATATACCTGAGAAAACTGTCTGTCACTGTATACCAATATCCTCTTGAGGGTTGGCTCCAGGTTTGGTTTTATCGCTACTGGGAGGTTAGTAGGTCAGAGAGTACCTAGCAGTCATCAACACCTCCCTCTTTTCTCCCCAAGCTACTTGGGATGAACCGACTTTCTGCTTCAGTGTATCAAGCCCTCTCATTCCCTCACACTTCACTGCACCTTAGCACATTACATAAAGCACTGCTTTGATTGTCAGGGGAGTCTGGAAATTCATACCAGGAGCAGATGAACAGAACGACGGGTGCTGCGTTGCAGACCTGGTAGTTTAAGCATGATCTGACTTGACATCATGACTCCTGGGGGGGAAAGACACCAAACCGCCCAGTGCCCTCCCTCTGTGTGACTCGCCTTACAGAATGAGTCATGGTTCAGCAACACTCAGAGAAAATAAGAGTTCTAAACCCAGCGACACTGATGAGCAGACAAAGAGGGAAGCATATGTTCTAGGCTCTCATGGCAGCTTTTACCAAGTATGCAAATACTAGGTAATGCTACTGTGCAAATGTTAGAAAGGAGAGTTAAATGTCCACTTCTACAGTTGATTTCATCAATGCTCAAACTTCAGAAAACATTAGGCAAAATGGGTACTAAGGGAGCAATCAACACATGATTCAGAGAAAAACCATGTGTAATAGAGATGATTCAGCCTCAGCACCCTGAAAATTAGATTCAGTATTTTCAGTCCAGGTTTTGTGTTTGGAAACACAGGTCAAGGTAAGGCTGGGAGCTGAGCACCTCTGATTCTTGCATAAGTAACTCTAGCATGAGTAGTCAGTTCTCTATTTGAACTAACAATGTTCTTTTTTGCAAACCTAGTTAATTTGCCCAAGCATTCTGTTCTGGTTTCATTCAAATGCCGCATCATGAAACAAGTGACAGAGGACTCATTTGAAAGGGTACATGCAACAGAAGAGATTATCAGAAATCCATGATCAAAGGTCCAGAACTGATTCATTTTATTCTCTCAAATGAATCTCTTCCTCTTTCAAATACCGCTGTGTACCATGTTTATGTCTTGCTAATAGCCCTGGGTATTCATTGGAAGGACTGATGCTGAGGCTGAAACTCCAATACTTTGGCCACCTCATGCAAAGTTGACTCAATGGAAAAGACCCTGATGCTCGGACGGATTGGGGGCAGGAGGAGAAGGGGACAACAGAGGATGAGATGGCCGGATGGCATCATCGACTCAATGGGTGTGAGTTTGGGTGAACTCCGGGAGTTGGTGATGGACAGGGAGGCCTGGCGTGCTGTGATTCATGGGGTTGCAAAGTCGGGCACGACTGAGTGACTGAACTGAACTGAATAGTGTTGATCGTAAGTGTTTTGAGGTGGAAGCTGTGCTTCATTCATCTCCATGTCCCTTCTGGTATATAATGCAATGCTTATACTCCATCAGTTCAGTTCAGTTCAGTCGCTCAGTCGTGTCCAACTCTTTGCGACCCCATGAATCACAGCACGCCAGGCCTCCCTGTCCATCACCAACTCCCGGAGTTCGCTCAGACTCATGTCTATCGAGTCAGCGATGCCATCCAGCCATCTCATCCTCCGTCATCCCCTTCTCCTGCCCCCAATCCCTCCCAGCATCAGAGTCTTTTCCAATGAGTCAACTCTTCGTGTGAGGTGGCCAAAGTACTGGAGTTTCAGCTTCAGCATCATTTCCTCCAAAGAAATCCCAGGGCTCATCTCCTTCAGAATGGACTGGTTGGATCTCCTCGCAGTCCAAGGGACTCTCAAGACTCTTCTCCAACACCACAGTTCATAAGCATCAATTCTTTGGCACTCAGCTTTCTTCACAGTCCAACTCTCACATCCATACATGACCACTGGAAAAACCATAGCCTTGACTAGACGGACCTTTGTTGGCAAAGTAATGTCTCTGCTTTTGAATATGCTATCTAGGTTGGTCATAACTTTTCTTCCAAGGAGTAAGTGTCTTTTAATTTCATGGCTGAAATCACCATCTGCAGTGATTTTGGAGCCCAAAAAAATAAAGTCTGACACTGTTTCCACTATTTCCCCATCTATTTCCCATGAAGTGATGGGACTGGATGCCATGATCTTCGTTTTCTGAATGTTGAGCTTTAAGCCAACTTTTTCACTCTCCACTTTCACTTTCATCAAGAGGCTTTTTAGTTCCTCTTCACTTTCTGCCATAAGAGTGGTGTCATCTGCATATCTGAGGTTATTGATATTTCTCCCAGCAATCTTGATTCCAGCTTGTGATTCTTCCAGCCCAGCGTTTCTCATGATGTACTCTGCATATAAGTTAAATAAGCAGGGTAACAATATACAGCCTTGACGTACTCCTTTTCCTATTTGGAACCAGTCTGTTGTTTCATGTAGTAGGTGCTAATAAATATTTTTGAAAGTGAGATAAAGAAGAGAGAACCTGAAACTATCACAACACTGTGAATCAGCTGTACCCCAATACAAAATAAAAAGTTCAGAAAAAAGAAAAAGAAAGGAAGAGAGAAAGTATTCATGTTCAATTCTGAGACTAGAAATTACATAAACAAAATAGGGCTACAAAAACTTTGAATATATTTGTATAAATACTGTGTAAGCAACATATTTGTGGGAAAGATGATGTTAGGAATATTGGAACTAAAGAGGCAGATGGAGGAACATGGAAGGAGGCTGGATTCAGAGTAAAAACTGTAGAAGTGTTGACTAGCTCAATCAAGTTGGAATTCTGAAATACTGTTGTAAAGAGAGTGTCATGGAAGGATATAGCAGAAGACTTGTTATGTTCTGCAAATGGGAGTGAAGATTTCTAGTGAATAAAACATATCTTTGACTTAAGATAGAAGTAAGACATCTGATTAGAAATACAGTCTTGATGATGAAAACACCTGAACTGGGAAGAGTATAAAAAATCAGCATATATGACCTTTATGGGACACATCCATAATCTAACAGCTAAGAAATACACAGATATTGAACAACTTTTCTTGTTCATTCTTGCAAAATACAGTCTGATGTAAGAGTTGGCCTCAATAGAAAATGATACTGAAATATCCTGCAAACAGAACTCTAAAATGCACACCTTTGTTGATCTTCTGGCTTGAAGGTGAAGATTGCCTCACTACTATAAATCAGAAGACCACATAAATTTCATTTCTGACAAATGGACAAACTGACTCTTAAAGAAAATGGATGCTCTAAGTCATAGACTTAATTAAAGGAATTATACTAGTTAAAGGAATATACTAGTATTGTCTTGGAGAGATGTTATATATCCTATTTTTGAAGGTCAATCTGATTAATATATCACCAATGGGGTCACAAAGAGTCGGACACGACTGAGCGACTGATCTGATCTGATCTGATCTGAATGTTATTTTACAGTACTTCATCTTTGAGTCTATAAAATTACTTGAAAATGATAAGTTCTTAGGTAATAAACAGCATTTCCCTATTGAATAACAGGGATATTTATTCACTAATTTGAGGGAAAATGTTTCAGTTTCAATCAGACACACTTCTCTAGTTTTCTTATTTTAAAAAATCTTAAAAGCTGCATGTAATTGAAGATTTTTTTTTCTTTTTGACATATTAAAATGAAAGATGCTCCCATTTACATTTTCTAATTTTAATTATTTCAGTATTTAAAGGACAGTATTTAATTAAGCTACTGTTAATTTTATAAGCAGTTTTGAAATGAATCAGTTCTTTGGATACTTTTTCTCCTTGTTGCATTTCCATGCTACTATTCTTTATCTTAAGCTAAAGTGTAGATTTTTTTTCTTTAAAAATTATCTATTGGTTTTTTGAAAAACCAAGATTTATGACTAAAGCTTTGGAAAGATTGGAATAAATCTGTTCTCCTGAGAGCTTTACCAGAATTGATTTTTCTCAAAAAAAAAAAAAAAATTGCACTAACTTGGCTGTCTCACAAAGCATGTAAGACAGTTCTTCCAGGCCAGTTGTCATCCAATTCTTCTGTCTTGATTGTAGTAAAAAAAAAAAAGAGAGAGAGAGAGAAATGAGTTTAAAGCAAGTACAGATGCCACTTTCAAAAGTTGCATTTTAGGAGAGGAAGTTCGTCCAATTAGGATAACAATGATATCTGTGCTCTTGAAAATATTTGCCATCCCACCTTTGACAGTTTTAAGTGTCACCCTTGGCACCCACAGTTTGCAAGTATTTCTAGAGGTATGCTTGCTATCAATATGAGACCCACTACATAGAAGAGATATAGCTTGAGATAAGTAAACAACACTGAAGCAAAATCATCAATGTAAAATTTTATTTCAACAGATAATTAGAGGGTATTTTCTAAAGTAGTATTTGTATGTTATTTGTAAATTTCTGAAGATTACTTTGAAATTACTATTAATTGTTTTTGTCTTAACATAAACTTTTTGTATCCCATAGTTGGAGAGAAATTCATTTAATAGGATGTTTCATGGAATGCATCCATCAATCCAGAATACAAAAGATATTTTTATTCTAGAATAATTTTTGGCATAAATTTTTAAATTTATTTGTCTTTGCTTTTTACTATCATAATAGTATAAATATAATTTTAGACTTGACACTTATTTTCTTACTTAAAAAAATTATCTTCTTATTTGCAAATTCTCTTGATTTTGCTACTCAGAGACCCTGGAAAAGATTCTTAACTATCAACAATTTTGCTTTTTGGAATTTTTCCAAAGAAACAGTCCTCCTTATCTTATGTTATGGCTGAGCTCTAGTTAACAAATATTATTAAAGACTAAAAGAAGGATGACTCAAAATTATCTCTTTCTAATTTTTTGTTTTCTTTTCTATCATACATAGCATTTTAGTTTTCAGAATTTCATAATGTAATTAATTCCACTGTCCCTTTTCCTGCAGTATAATTGAAACATGGTTCTAGGTTATATATATTCAGTTATAATTTGTAATGATAAAGACTTACCATGTGTACTTAGTGACTTAAAAGTCCGCCAAGTCCTTTCAGGACTGATATAAAGAGAATATTTGTGAACAACATTTTATATAACTCCAGTGCTAAAAATAAAATAGGCAGTTGTAAAAGAGAAACACTTAAAATACTTACATTTCATGAGAGACTGACTAAGAAGAATCAAATACAGTGGATGTTGTATATTATTATTTACACATTCATTCTTAGAACTATGTTAGACGCTTAAGCAAACTAATTACACAGAAGTCATGTTGGTCTGTCTGTTTGCTGGTTGAAGGGACACTATGATGTACTGTGACAAAAGCAATCTTCCCACCACATAGTTCCTAAATTCTGTAGGGTTCTAGGTCACAGGCCTCCAAAGATTTCAAATTATTACCTTGGGGATGAGATGGAGCCAACAAAATGTAGCTAAGCTGATGATTTTTACCTTTTTATTGTAACAGTTTTTCCCTAGATGAAATCTTTCAGTTTATAGAAGTAACTGGTAAAGACTCTTCCTGATATATAGAGCACTTACACTTTAAAACTTTGCTCAATGATTTTTTCTTTTTTGGAATCTAGAATGTTTTTCCATTTTTTCATTGTGTTCTCTGTCTCAGACATTCCTGGTTTTGCAAATGTAGAAACAATAATTTCCCCATATGATTCTTAGACTCGCGCTGGTGCCCAGGTCTTTTGAGGTACCAAAAACAGATAAAACTTTGAAGACACAGATGGACCTTTATGCATCTATGCTGGCACATGCATAGATTCACACACACATACACACACATGTGTGCAAGTGCTGTTCTGCACACACAGTACATTTTGTATTGTTTATCACATAGTTACTCTAAGGGTGAATTTTTTCAATCTCTCTTAGTTGTATTGATATTTCATCTCTTCATTAATGTTATTAATAATGTCTTCTGCTACATTCCTTTGTGTGATATGCTTAAGACAATACAGACAGTAATCCAATTTATCTCAAGTCTACAAGGAGTAGTACGATTGTAATGGTTTTGACAAAATGCAAAACCTGAGCATTACAAGGCTCTAAAAGCATTTTATCAGTTCCCTCAGTGCCTTAATTATTGTACTCAATTTATTGATATTAAGCAGTTAGAAATTTTCAGAGAGCCATATTCCCCAAGACATTTCTTTCCCAAATTAATTTAGAATCAATAAAATAGTGCAAGCTGATTTAATTAGTAAATGTTTACTATATGAAATACAAACAACACTACAAATATGCACATGTTACTACATTTAGATCCTCCAATACCACCAACAGCACAAACCTTTAATTAGAATATATAATTATAAAGCTAAGCCATATTTGCTTGCTTTATTTCTTCTGCTGTACCCTTAAAACTAGAAGTGAAATTTTCCAGTAGGTACTGTTTTTGATTTGTGCTTTGCCTTTCTAATTAGTTTTGATTCCATATATGTTGTTCTTAACTTGCAATATCCTTCTACTGATAACCATCTTAATTTACAAAGTCTTTCCCTTTGAGTAAATTAAACATTAGGCCAATTCTATCCAAGTTCTAAGAACTTCATTTGAGTAGATTAAATTGGCCATCTAAACAAGATTATGGATTTAAGCACATCGGTTGGAATAGGGAAAAAAGAGAAAGAGGGAAAATTCTCCTATAGTCATACACTGTACTCCTAATCCTAGCCCAAGTGGTTGCAAATGCCTTTCAGAAGAGGACCATGTGAGTGACTGTGAATGTACAGATCAGCCAACATGTGTGGCCCTTACTAGAAAAATCTTAAAAAAAAAAAAAACATGTTCTTCAATGAGATTGTCCCACTTTCCAGTACAATTTAAATATAGGAACACCATATCTTACTCGTCTTCATAGCCTTGGTAATGACTAAGCATAGTTACATCATCTGGAGTGGGTACAATATAACTTAAATTTAAGTACCCTTCAGAATGAACTTTGTGCAGTCATGATTCCTCATCTTAAAATACATTTATCTCCATAGACTAACATTACTGTAAAGGTGCTTTCCCTCATAAATTTATCCTTGTTTTAGTCAGTAAATCTTTGGAATTCATCTTTGAAAGAAAAAGCTGGTACGCAGAGATCTACAGCTGTCGTGTTGGCCAGGTGGCTAGGGTGACCCTTTGAGATCAATGAGAATCTAATTAGGAAGGGATATGCCAATGCTGGCCTCTTTAATAAGTACTAAGGTGCCAGAGAAACAAACAAAACCACAACAACAACAAAAACCAATCTGCTCTTTTAATTTCCTTCATCAACAGTTGATCACGGGTAACAGCTTCAGAGAGACCATTCAGTCTCCAAATTAAGCTGGAGCAGAGGCAAGGAACTTTCCTTCTTTCCCTGTTTTTATGAATTTATCTAGGGTATTTGTTTAGCCGAGTGCTTCAAACACAGTGCTTTCCTTGTTGACTAGTTTCCATCAGCAGCAGCAATTAGCTTCAGTTTCCTAGGCAACCATTCTCTACCCCACTGAGAAAAACCTTTTCTTGACAGGAGCATTCTGTCTAAAATTGTTTTGTTTTCCTTCTTTCACAAGTGTACGGTAGGCTTACTTGTCATTTCTTTCAACATAGCACTATTATACTTATTATTCTTAAAAGCAAAAACACTATGGCTTTTATATTCCATATGGTTGAATTTATTGTCAACATCTCTTACTTTTCTCTTTACCTGAAAGAAATCAACAAAAATATATTCTCAGGCATATGCCAACTTGCTTGGATTTTTTTTGTTCACAGTGTAATCAGTGAGCCTTTACATATTCAAGTCATCTCAACTGGTTGTGATGAAAACCCAAAAGGTACACATTAAAATCAGACTTCTTTGTATACCAACAATGTCATATGTTGCTCAGAACCAGGTTGGAATTGTCAGGGCCACTGAGAAAGTTTCAGCTCCATTGTTTATAAATCAAACAAACGATATAGATAGATTAATATAACAAAATAACTAAACCAAAAATAGGTGCTAAAAACAGGGCCTGACACTGGCAACAGAATTCGACGTGATAAAATAATGTGACCAGGAGTGCATAGTGGTGTAGCATGAATCAGCATCATGGAAAAAACTGGAGGACTGCAAACCGACTGTAAGTGCTGAATACCCCTGGGTCGGGAATATCTCCTGGAGAAGGAAATGGCAACCCACCCCAGTATTCTTGCCTGGGAAATCCCATGGACAGAGGAGCCTTGTCACAGAAGAGTTGAACACAACTTAGTGACTAAACAACAGCAACATGGTATAAGGATAGAGTAAAGTTTACCTTATCGTTTTAGTTTCAAGAATAACTGGCAGGAGCCCGATACAGTCTGTTAGACAATGACCCAAAATTCAAGCAAGAAGATACTCACTGGGGAAAATGACAGAATTATCCTAATGTATGACAGAAACTGTCATTCTTTACCTACATTTTGTCAGTCAAATGACGATAGTAGACTTGATGATAACAAAACTGTGAATGAGATTAAAATAGTAATATATAATTTAAATAAGCACTTTATACATATATATGTGTGCGTATATATATATATATATATATAAATTAATTTCATTTAGTTGTCCCAATATACCAAAAGATGAATATCACTTCAGTTCCCCTTTTTAGATGGGGAAACTGAAGCTTAGAGAGAGTATTTACTTGCCATTAGTAAGAGCTAAAGACAGGGTTTGATTCCAGATTTTCTGACACCAGAATCTACTATGATATAAAATATCTGTACTACACTGGTATAAATCAAAATGATATTCTAATGAGATAGTAAATTGCCTTTATCCATGATTTTGCAAGTTTTCCAACTTGGGAAATATGTTACTTTGTGGAATATATAATATTGACAGGAAATAGAAGTGCCTAGTGTAGCAACTTGTTTAATAACCTTGTATTGCAATATGATGTTTATTCATCATGTAGGAGAATGTAAATAGCTTAGCATCATGTCTCCAAGGTATTATCAAGTAGGTTTCTGTGGATGAGAGTATGTCTCAGTTTCTTATACCTATTTACTTCTATTGATGGTATATGCTTCCACCAATAGATTTACCCAGTAACAAAAATAAACATGCTTTCCAGAATTCAGTTCAGTCTTCTCCTGAGGACTGCTTTGATCCTCTTGTGAATACCAACCCCATGTCTGTTATTCAGAATATGTTTACAAGACAGACTTCACTTTTTTACTTGTAGCTGTTTATCTCTATATTGATGATACAGTGTCACCTGTTGCTGTATTCCCTGGATTTTATCTTTAAATCCTTTCTTTTATATAAGCCTATAAGCAATGGCACCCACTCCAGTACTCTTGCCTGGAAAATCCCATGGATGGAGGAGCATAGTAGGCTAAAGTCCATGGGGTCTCAAAGAGTTGGACATGACTCAGAGACTTCACTTTCACTTTTCATAAGCAATAACATGATTTAAAGGTTATAAAATTGATTTGTTTTAAAGAAGTTGTTTTTAATGTTTTCAGTCTAGCTGATTTTTAGACAGATCATTTATCAGATCAGTTCCAAGTTATCCATTCATTTTGCGTAGGCATGACAAGACTTTATGGCCACATCATGAGCTACTTTTGTATTAGTTATAAAAACATAATGACACTGCTGGTAAAATTATACCAAGTTAATATTCAAATACTGGTTGTAAGGTTTTCACTGAAATTGGAAATCCCTGACATTAACAAAATAAAGAATAAAATGCATATTACACAACGTCCTTAAGACAATTTCTAACATAGACTAAAAATGTCCACTTCTGAAAATTTTAGATGTTCAAAAGAAACATAACTGATCCTTTCAGAATTTCAGACTACAGTAAGATGTGGCATGTTTTGAGCTGTGAGTTCAGTTCAGTTCAGTCGCTCAGTTGTGTCCTACTCTTTGCAACCACATGGACTACCGCAATCCAGGCCTCCCTGTTCATCACCAGCTCCTGGAGTTTACCCAAACTCATGTCCATTGAGTCAATGATGCCTTCCAACCATCTCATCCTCTGTCATCCCCTTCTCCTCCTGCCTTCAATCTTTCCTAGCATCAGGGTCTTTTATAATGAGTTAGTTCTTCACATCAGGTGGCCAAAGTATTGGAGTTTCAGCTTCAACATCAGTCCTTCCAATGAATATTCAGGACCAGTTTCCTTTAGGATGGACTGGTTGAATCTCCTTGCTGTCCAAGGGACTCTCCAAGAGTCTTCTCCAACACCACAGTTCAAAAGCATCAATTCTTCGGCTCTCAGCTTTCTTTATAGTCCAACTGTCACATCCATACATGACTACTGGAAAAACCATAGCTTTGACTAGACAGACCTTTGTTGGCAAAGTAATGTCTCTGCTTTTGAATATGCTGTCTAGGTTGGTGGTAACTTTTCTTCCAAGGAGAAAGTGTCTTTTAATTTCATGGCTGCAGTCACCATCTGCAGTGATTTTGGAGCCCAAAAATATAAAGTCTGTCAGTGTTTCTACTGTTTCCCCATCTATTTGTCATTAAGTGATGGGACCAGATGCCATGATCTTAGTTTTCTGAATTAAGCCAACTTTTTCACTTTCCTCTTTCACTTTCATCAAGAAGTTCTTTAGTTCTTCGCTTTCTGCAATAAGTATAGTGTCATCTGCATATCTGAGGTTATTGGTATTTCTCCCAGCAATCTTATTTCAGCTTGTGCTTCATCCAGTCAAGCATTTCTCATGATGTACTACATATAAGTTAAATAAGCAGGGTGACAATATACAGTCTTGTTGTACTCCTCTCTCAATTTGGAGCCAGTCTGTTGTTTCATGTCCAGTTCTAACTGTTTCCTCTTGACCTGCAGACTTCTCAGGCAGCTTGTCAGGTGGTCTGGTATTCCCATCTCTTTCAGAATTTTCCACATTTTGTTGTGATCCACACAGTCAAAGGCTTTGGCATAGTCAGTAAAGCGGAAGTAGATGTTTTTCTGGAACTCTTGCTTTTTCAGTGATTCAATGGATGTTGGTAATTTGATCTCTGGTTCCTCTGACTTTTCTAAATCCAGCTTGAACATCTGGAAGTTCATGGTTCATGTACTGTTGAGCCTGGCTTGGAGAATTTTGAGTATTACTTTGCTAGCATGTGATATGAGTACAACTGTGTGGTAGTTAGAGCATTCTTTAACATTTCCTTTCTTCGGAGCAAAAGCAAAAGCAACACCTATTTGTGGATGTGACTGGTAATGGAAGTAAAGTCTGATGTTGTAAAGAGCAATACTGCATAGGAACCTGTAATGTTAGATCCGTGAATCAAGGCAAATGGAAGTGGTTAAACAGGAGATGGCAAGAGGAAACATCGACCTTTTAGGAATCAGCAAACTAAAATGGGCTAGAATGGGTGAATTTAACTCAGATGACCATTATATCTACTACCATGGGCAAGGATCCCTTAGAAGAAATGGAGTAACCATTATAGTCAACAAAGAGTCTGAAATTCAGTACTTGGAAGCAATCTTAAAAACAAAAGAATGATCTCTGTTCATTTCCAAGGCAATCCATTCAATATCACAGTAATCAAAGTCTATGCCCCAACTAGTAACGCTGAAGAAGCTAAAGTTGAAGACCTACAAGACCTTCTAGAACTAACACCCAGAAAAGATGTCCTTTTCATTATAGGGGACTGGAATGCAAAACTAGGAAGTCAAGAAATACCTGGAGTAACAGGCAAATTTGGCCTTGTCAAGATCCATGTTAACTCTCAGTGAAGTATAATGAATAGTACTTTGTCAATTTATGCATAATCTGTATTCATCTTTAATCTTCTGAATGACTAAATCCTACTCAAAATTTTATATGTATAATGTTTGGAAGGAAAAATTAACAGCAAAAAATTAGAAAGTAAGAAAGGGAATAAGAATGTAGAACAAGTAAGCAATGAAGAATTAAAATGTAGTCTAATCTTTCATCACAAAAAGAATGTTTCATGTTGCTCATTGTCCTCAGCTGTGGATAAAGGTTATCATGCTTCTAGAAACACTGTCTAGAAGACCCTCGATAATTGGGACTTACTGGCTGAATCTAGAGCAGGTGGTAGCCCAGAGCCTACACTGCCAAAGAAGTTTGTATGAAGCCGGAAAATAAATAAGTTACATCCCTCTAGCTTTGTCTAGGGAAAGAAAGCAACAATAACAACCAGAAAAACTGGCCATCAACATAGGTAATCACAGAGTAATCATACTATCCTATAATTCAACATAAATAGCCTCATTGGGCTGGAACTCTTACTGCATATCACCATTGCTCTTTCTTTAAGTAGAAATATAAAAGTAGAAAACTCAGAACAGTGTATGACTGAGAGAAAATAAAAACATCTTGGTGAAGAACTAGTGGGAAATCTTTTTATTTGAGTTCTTGATGTGCCAGGCCTGTTGTATATTTGAGTTCCTCACAACAACCTGTGAGATGGGTATTACTATCATTTCCATTTATTTTGGTTGAGGAATTGAAACTCAATGAGTTTGAGTAAAATTCCAAAGATGAAGTAACTAGAAGGTAGCAATGCTGGAGTTTATGCCCACACATCTCTGCTTTAAAGTCCATGTGACTTTGTCTAATGTACACCATAAAAGATAGTAATACTCTAGATAGAAAGATATGATAGAAGGCTGGATGGATGGATGGTGGCATTTAATAAATACTTGTAGAATGAATATATATATATAATTGCATAATTAGCTATACTTATATATATATATAATCACACACATTGTAACATCGTTTTTACAGGTCTGATTTTTTGACTGTCTTCCTTTGTCTTTTGTATATGTTTGACATGTTTACCATTAGTCTTCCCTGAACTTTACCTGAACCCTGAGTAAATTTGCCCCTGTTCCCAAAGCCAGGCTATAACGATAAGGCTTCCTCAGGAGATCTGCTGATTAGGCCTCCATTGGGAAAAGGCCATCCTTCATGGGGAAAGCTTCCATCTCTACACTGATGACAGCCTTTGCTTAGAGAAAGATTTTTAAATTGACTGGACCATTTGAAACCCCTGAGCAACCCTATATTTGTGTTTCCCTGAATAAAGTGTTAAATTATAATAATATTAGAAAATACACTTATTTTCTATTTTTAAAGTTTTAACAATATTATTTTCCCCAGAATGGAATATAACGTGTCATGAACTTGGTTCCCACACAGCCTATTTGATTATTCTAAAGTAGCATTTCTTATAATCTGTGAAATTCCTTTGTTAAAAAAAAAAAAAAAAGATCAGTTCTCCTAAGATTGGGCTAAATTATTTTACTAGTTTTGATTAAATACCTACAAATATAAAATCAGTTTATTCAACCATGAAACTCAAACACGTTTAAATTAACGTTCTTTGAAACAGCAAACCCAATAAAATTCAAATGTCCTGCTACTTTCCATCTAAATTAATATTGTTTTGCTAAAACTAAATTATCACTCATAAAACATGTGGTACCAGCTGATATAGTGCATTTTACTAAAGTTGGCCCTGTCTAAACTGATTGGAGACAAGTTATGATCCAATTTTCCCTTTATTTATCTCCGTTTAGAATATTTTGAAAGCCTGTACAGTGCCTAAAGATGTCATTTGACCTACACCTCATGTAAATGCATTCTTTATTAAGTCCACCTGTGTTCTCATTAGCCAAGAATGTGTAAACTAATTCTCCATGGTGTCAGAATTATTGTAAATACACTCTCAAGCAAAATGACTAGTATAATTATGTAGCTCACTTGTAATTTGTTCACATAAATTAGCAGATATTTGTATTATTTTTATTGGACTGTCTTCCCAATTTAAACAAATTTAATTTTTTAACTACTCTCAGATCCTGGAAAATTCTTCAGAAAGTACAGAAGAATTTTGGAACCCCATTTAAGAAATACTGTTCTAGAATGCATCAAAATCTTAAGAATACAATAAATTTTATAAATGGGGGGGTTAAGTTAGTAAATATAGTAACAGGCACAGATTACTTCTGAATTTGTGTAAATATTATGAACAAGCTTTTCATGTTGATTTTTCATCCTTTCAAAAAATTCTGTTAAAGGTCCAATCTGGATAAAGTTCAATGAGAGAAGCTTCGAGAATTGCAACAATGCCAGAGAGAAAATCCTTGACTTGGGAAACTACATAGTAGTGGAGATAAGACTTGTGTACCAGCACAGTTTCACACAAGATATATTTCCTAAGTGCTATAGGGAGATACTAATGTACATACTGCCAACAGGGAGATGCAGGAATGATCCAGAGGATGCATTGGTTTTATATGTATCCCATTTTCTGGAGTGCTTGTTCCACCTCTCCACTGCATTCAGTTCTCCATAAAACACTTGGATGCTAGAAGTGCTAAAATTACTCTATTGATTTTTAAATGTCTGAATTTCATTGAAAGTTAATATATGTAAGTGGCAATTCACAAAACGTAAACTAATTATTTTTGTTATATAATTAAACAGTGTAGACAACAAAGAAGTGTCTCCAAGTGGATTTAACTTTCTGTGGCCCATTTTGCAGTATTCTTTCCATTGATAATGTCACTCTGGGAGAGTAGCCTTTCAACCCAGCAGCTTGACTTCATGAAAACACACTGCCCTTCTTCCTCCTCTGTCCTCCCACCAAATAGCATAGCAGTTACAGTGCTTTGATGATTACAATGCTTAATCCTTACAATGCTTTGATGATTGTTATTGTCACATATTTACCTGCAAAAGCTAAAATGCTAATAAAATAATGCCATCTCTTAGAAATAAAATATTCATCTTCTTGAGGTAAATTATCTGTTGCAGTTTCTAACACAGTCTTCAAGATATATAGGTAGGTAGATAAATGGAGGAGCCTGGAAGGCTGCAGTCCATGGGGTCGCTGAGGTTCAGCAGATGCTGTGACAGTCCAAAAACTAGTGATTGGGCATCTCACAGACTGATCAGTTTAATGATGAACCTCCCTCTCACTCTAGCTTTTTAAAATGAAACTAGTGCACCGCCTATATGACTGAGCGACTTCACTTTCACTTTTCACTTTCATGCATTGGAGAAGGAAATGGCAACCCACTCCAGTGTTCTTGCCTGGAGAATCCCAGGGACGGGGGAGCCTGGTAGGCTGCCATCTATGGGGTCACACAGAGTCGGACACGACTGAAGTGACTTAGCCTAGCCTAGATAAATGATTAGATAGATAGATATTGGTCAATCGCTTGTTACATAGTCTCCAAATATAATCAGGAATAGCAATAGTGTACGTTAGATACATGAATAGACAAGCAGATCTGAGAGTGTGTTTCCTTGGTTCATACCTTTAAAGGAGTTCATATATTTCCTTTAGTAATTCACACATGATTGCTAAAGAATTTTTTGATTATTTTTCCATTATTCCTTCTGTTCTTCTGTTTAAGAGGAAGAACATCATAACAGTTAGAAAACCTGGGTTCTAATATGTTTTGCCTCCATCAGCTGTGTGAACTTGAGCAAATCTCACAAATATACCCAGCCTTTGTCTTCTCATCTGCAAAATGGGAAAATTTAGACAAACTTCTCTCAAAGTTCTTTTAGCTCTAAGATTATGTGATACTATCTGATCCGATGAATTAAATTATATAGGTTAAAACATCCTTATAAAGATGAATTGTATCTTTGCTACTTGATACTGTAATTATTCCATACTTGTTTTTGATAGTAAAGAAAAAGGATCCTTCATCGTTGAAATTAAAATGAGTGCAAAGTAGACTAATTTCCTTGTGGTAGATTTTTTTTATAAATATGATAAAAAAAATTCTGTAGAATTTTATCTCTAATTTAGAAAATATTTTTAATCTCAAAAGACTTCTTTCCTTTTTAGTTGATGATATATGGATCATCATTGCCTGAATTTTTTCTGAGAAGGTTATATAAAGTTAGCATTGACATGGTTCAGCAGATGCTGTGACAGTCCAAAAACTAGTGATTGGGCATCTCACAGACTGATCAGTTTAATGATGAACCTCCCTCTCACTCTAGCTTTTTAAAATGAAACTATTGCACCGCCTATAGGGCTTTCCTGGTCGCTCAGCAGTAAAGAATTCATCTGCTCACACAGGAGATGTGGGTTTGATCCCTGGGTTGGGAAGATCCCCTAGAGAATGAAACGGAAACCCACTCTGGTATTCTTGCCTGGAAAATTCCATAGACAGAGGAGCCTGGTGGGCTACAGTCCATGGAATCACAAAGAGTTGGACATGACTTAGTGACTAACAACAACAACAATTACACTGACTAAGTTGAATATATATCATGGCCTTAAAGATCTTTACTGCTACTGCTACTGCTAAGTCGCTTCAGTCGTGTCCGACTCTGTGCAACCCCATAGACGGCAGCCCACCAGGCTCTGCCGTCCCTGGGATTCTCCAGGCAACAACACTGGAGTGGGTTGCCTTGCCTTCTCCATTGTGTGAAAGTGAAAAGTGAAAGTGAAGTCGCTCAGTCGTGTCCAACTCGTAGCGACCCCATGAACTGCAGCCTAACAGGTTCCTCCATCCAAACCATCCACTATTGAGAAAAGGAGCAGCTCTTTAGAAAGGGACTATCTGATACATCATTTCCATGTATTCCACTCAAATTTTATCTTCCCAGGTTTTTCTTAATCTCTCTTGTTCATACTGAACCCAGATAATGTTATTTAATCACAAATTCACATTTTGAAGCATCTTCTTATGATTTTAAATCATGGTATTTGTTCAGATTAGCATAGAAGAGTGTTTTACTGGGTATAAAATAATACATTGTTTCTGTTTATATAAACAGTTTTTTTTATTATTATTGTTTAAGCTGCCATACATGTTGTTTGCTTTAGTTCTATGTGCATCTCACTTAGCTCCCAGAATGCTAGCTCCTTTTATTTTCTTTCTCTGTCTCTCTCTCTTTTTTTTTTTTGGTTTATGTGTTTGTGTGTGTGTGTTTATCTGCAACTTATCCTATTGCACTTTTTAGGCAGAAAGAGAAATATAATTCGAATTGACTGTATTGTTTGATTAATTTTCCTCTTTGCCACCTGTTTTTGATGGCTCATTTTATTTTCTTTTGTTACTATTTATTACAGAGGAGGTGTCTGCAAGGATAGTTCAAGTAGTCACGGCGGAAGCTGTAGCAGTCCTGAAAGGTGAACAAGAGAAAGAAGCTCAGCCTAAAGATCAACCTCCTGCTCTGCCTTTAGGTAAATGAGAAAGTCTCAGGTCAGGGGCAGTGTCTGCTGCACCTCAATCACAGGATCAAGCCTTCACATTCAAAGATAGGCCGTATCTCGTACTCCATCTCTACTTGTGACATTCATCAAACGCCTCTGTTGGGATGCACTGGGACCTATTTTCACTTTTCTCAACAGGCTCATTGTGGCGTTTCAGTAGTCTTTAGGACAGTCAACTTATAATTACACTTTGACCCTAAATTGCCCTTCATTTTTCTTTTCCAGACCACTAGAGATAGTTATTGGAGAAGGCGGTGGCACCCCACTCCAGTGCTCTTGCCTGGAAAATCCCGTGGACGGAGGAGCCTGGTAGGCTGCAGTCCATGGGGTCGCTGGGAGTCGGGCATGACTGTGCGACTTCACTTTCACTTTTCACTTTCATGCATTGGAGAAGGAAATGGCAACCCACTCCAGTGTTCTTGCCTGGAGAATCCCAGGGACGGGGGAGCCTGGTGGGCTGCCATCTCTGGGGTCGCACAGAGTCGGACACGACTGGAGTGACTTAGCAGCAGCAGCAGCAGAGATAGTTATTAAAAAAATAAAGCCAATGCACTTTGATGTCATGGCCCCCACTCATAAGGAAAATGTTCTAATGCTTTAATTAGAGATGATTGTTTCCCTTTATGGGTTTTGGTTAATGATTGTCTATACTACAGTCTCTGGGGTCTCCCTGAAAAGGCTACCAAAACCTATAGCCAGAGATTGTTAGAATCATCAGTGGCTAGTACCTTATATGGGATACAATGATGGAATCCCAAATGAGGTACTAGTCTTCACTTTGTTCATTTAAGGGCAATACATTAGCCCTCTGCCTCCATTGCAAGTCAAATGCCCTACAGGACCAAACAGGTAATATAATGGTGCTCACCAAGGAAAACGCTCTCAGCAAAAGGCTTGGTGCCCCTACTCTCAATGGATAGATAGATGCTAGATGTAGATGTATACACATGCAGAGACACATAAAAAAGGAAATTCTCTTGCAATTCAACATATGCTTATTTCACAAGTATGTATAACTAACCCATAGAAAGATGTGGTTTTTAAAGCCTAAAAATAGTATAAATATTGTTCTTTCAGTCTTATGCATCTTTAATACTTGATTTTCTGATAAGCACTGCATTGTCTATTAAAAACTAAACCACAAAAATTTCTCCTCTCTCAATAATAATTAAAAATAATCTAATTATATTCCATAAAATGTTCTTTGATGATCAAGGATTATTTTCACCTAAAACAGAGAGGGAAAAACTTATCTAAAACATTAGCTTTCTTTCTATTGTTCTTTGAAATGAAAGGAAACCTTACTTTAAAAAAATTTTTTTAAATTTTTATACAGTTGGAAAGTTATTTTCCGTTTATAGCTATTACAAAATACTGGCTATATTCCCCATGTTGTACAGTACATCCTTGAGCCTATCTTACACCCAGTAGTTTATAGCTCCCATTCTCTACCCCTGTGTTGCCCCTCTTCCCTCCCTACTGGTAGCCACTAGTTGGTTCTGTCTTTTTTGGTATAGATACTAGTTTTCTGTAGTTTTTAGATTCCACATATAAATGATGTGCACTATGTGTCTTTCTCTGTTTGACTTACTTCACTTAATATAATGCCCTGTTAGTGGCAAAATTCCATTATTTTTTAAAAGAAAAATCTCACTTAAAAAAAAATAAAACTTTAAAATATCCCTTAGAAGCCCACAAGGCTTATTTAAAAAAATTTTACCACTGGCCTTGACTGATAAATATTTCCTTTTAAAATCCCTTACCTTCGTGTGACTGGTCATAAAGAAGGTAAGTGTCTTCAAGAGGAAAACGGAGTTAAGTGTGAATGAATTTCATCTTTTAGAACATTTCTCTTTGGTCTTCTTTCATGTGTAGTGCCAAGGCCAGAATATTTCTCAGCTCCCACTAGTACATGTTTCTATCTGAAGGTTGCCTCAGGCTGTGACAGCTTCGGTTTTCTTTTCTGAGAATACATACAGAAGATGGATTTGACATTATACTCAGTAAACAAAATGTTGTTTAAAAAATGCATCTCCTAAAATAGCTGTGATTAGTTTCCAGATCAAGGTAAACAATAGTTTCCAGCTCTAACATAGTTTTAATCAGTCAATTCAAATCCAAACTAAAATGCTTAACCTGGCTGGGTTTGAATGTAGTAAATTAGGATCAGAATTAAATATTTTATTAATTGAAAGAGCAGATAAAAATTAATGAGATTAATGATAGAATTTTAGAAGTTATCTCTAATCCATTTTTATGGAGTGATTTTTTTTAATATTAAGTGCTTTTCTTTTTTTAGGTTTTCAAAAATTTATGAATCAGGTAATGGGGCTAAAATAAAATGAGTCAAATGCAACTTACTATTGAATCTTTCCTTGAATTTGATAGAGTCCTTTTTACAGATGGCACAACTCCTACACGTCCACTGGGCTAGTAGGATTAATTGTTGTATCTCATTTTTCCATTGTTTGATCTTTAGCAGCTGAAGAGACAGCTAATCTGCCTCCTTCTCCACCCCCATCACCAGCCTCAGAACAGACTGTCCCAGTGGAGGAAGGTAAGGCCTGTTGGACTCTTTGAGGTTTGTCTTCTTTTAAGGGTAAATAAACCTCAACCCATAAGTGCTGGACTTTGGTATTGGTTAGTATGTGACCCAGCTTGGGAGCTGTCTGTTTCAAATAATCAAGAAGAAACAAAGGCTTTAATTAAATGTATTATCATTTCTGTACATAAAATCAAAAGTTGATAAATATGGTAAATAGGAAAAATCTGCTGGATAAAGGAAAAGATAACTTTGTGTTTAAGTGGCTAGCTAGAATAACTACAGAGAACTAGTTTACTTCATGTAGAATGTTTTAAAGAGTAGATACAATTTAATTTTATAAGTGACTGAATAAAAATAAATATATTGATGAAGTCAATAGATTTGTTTTGGAAGGGTTGGCAGGAGCTGTCTCTGTTTTGCTCACTATTGTATTGCCAAGGGCTTCCCCAGGGCCAGACCTGTAGCAAACTCTCAATAAATATTAATGAATAAATGAAGAAGTCAGTGAACAAATTTGATATTGAGAGTATT
This sequence comes from Bubalus bubalis, assembly GCF_019923935.1. Classification (NCBI taxonomy): domain Eukaryota; kingdom Metazoa; phylum Chordata; class Mammalia; order Artiodactyla; family Bovidae; genus Bubalus; species Bubalus bubalis. Next base: position 149,750,607 of record NC_059158.1, read on the forward strand.
GAACTGGAAACTGAGATCATGGCTTCTTTCCTGCTGAGACCTTTTATTGTCCATGAATCTATTTATGCATTCAGTCAACATGGAATGCCATGTCAGCTTTTCACTTTGCAATGAAGAAGCAGACAGATGCCTCTGAAGAATATCCATTTAGAATCTGAGATGAAAGACACTATTTAAAAGCTAACTATTATTGGTTCTCTGAATTAGACCAGTTAACTTTTGTCTATTGTTTGAGAGTTACAGGAGAAGAAAGCTTTTAAAATTTATTGAAAGCTTGCTTGTGTCAATATAATTTACTTTTCATATACTAAATCAGAATATTAATACTTTTACATTTTTGTCATTTGTTGACTTATTTTTCCTTTTGTTGTACCAATATAATTTACTTTTCATATACTAAATCAGAATATTAATACTTTTACATTTTTGTCATTTGTTGACTTATTTTTCCTTTTGTTGTACCTTTTAGAGCTCATTTTATTGTGTTAAAAATTAAATAAGGTCATAAAAGAATCACTGTCTTTTTATAATCTGTAATTAGGTTTGTTTACATTATTTTTTTAATTACTAGAGGTTATTCTAAATTACTGAACTATAAACTAACAATAAATATAATTTATTTTTGTCATAGATTTATAAACTTAAACCTTTTTTAGTAAGATTTTTTTTTCTTATATTGAGGCCTTTTTTCCTATGTTTACTGCCTGAAATAATTAGTCTAAGGAATAAAAGAAAATTTGAGGACTATAAGCATTGCATATAATCAGTGTTATTATAACCATTGATGATTAGTTAATTCCCTGAAAATGTGATTTGATCTTTTAATTCATAGATTTGAAAGATCCTTTCTGGGCCTTGATTTTATCTGTTCATGTCTATGGAGCACCTACAAGTTTCCTTGCACTCTTCAAATTCTCTAAGTATACACTAGTAAGCAAAACAGACATGATCCTTCCTTGTAAGAAGCACAAAGTCTGGTGGAGAATGGAAATCCAGTAAGTAAGTTCAACACTAGGAAGGAAAAGAACAGGGAGCTTTAAAGTAAAAGAAGAGTAATCTTACTTTATTGGAGGGAGAAAGGAGCTGAACTCAGAAGCCTGAGGAAGTGTTGGCCAAGGAAAGATGGAGAAAAGGGGCAGAGGGATGAGGATGTGCAAGGGCTTTCAGGTGGGAAAGTGCATGAAGTGTTCTGGGAATTGAAGGAGTCCCAGGGCTAATGTGTGAGAGATGGGTGGAGGAGAGGAGTCTGGGAGTGAGCAGCAGCTGGCTTGGTTCAGGCTCCTGGATTTTACTCTGAATGTAATGGAAAGCCTTCCATGACAGCTCTGCTTCCCACAGGTCACTGAAAATGTTTCTGAACCCCTACTTAAAGCCTTTCCCGTGTCAGGAGAGCCTCTTAACCAAGAGAGGGGTATGACGTTGACTCCCAAGTCACCTAGAGGTCAAGTAATTCATTCTTCTTACTGTTAAATGTGAGTTTGAGTTATAAGGGCAACAGGGTCTTCCCAGCCATCTGAGACTCATCCAGTCTGTTTCTGGAGGGTGTACCATAGATATAGTGAAAGTATACATTAAAAATAGAATCACTTTCATATCTTGGTAACTTAGGTATCATATTCCAAAGTAACTGTTTCTTCACATTTCGGGATTGTTTTCCTCAAGATGTTTCAGTATATTTGGGGAAAATGTCAACTTACTTCCTACTGAAAGTAATTTGAAGATATTTTTAACATTTTCAAACTGAATATGTATTTTTATTTAATTTTTTTCAAAAGAAAGCCTCAACCTATACAAAATCCTAATGGTTTGCTTTTAAAAAGATAATCATATTTTTTAGTTATATAGAAAAAATATGTAATTTCAAACTCCACTGATTTAAAAGATTAGGTAATATTTTTACCTTAATTTTATGAAAGGCATGTGATCTAGGCAATCAAACTAGTTCCTCTCTTTTATTTTATACCACTCTTAAAGTATGTATAACAACATTTGTTTTGTTTTATCAGAAAAAAATTAGTGAAAATCCACAAGACAAGAATCAACTTTTCAAATTTTCAAATCAATTGGTTTGTGAAGACACAGCCAAAGTTTTTAATATATTGCTCATAGCACATTGACTGGAAAGAAAGCAGGTAGATTTTTCCACCTAGATTTTTTACCCTCCTCGAAACACCCTTAAAGCAACTTCAATCTAAAGGCACAGTGAATATCACAGTTCAGTCCTTTTATGTAAATATTCTTAGATTAAATTGAGTATTTCATTGATTTTGAGGATAGGCTTTTTATTAATTAGCAAACATTCTAAAAGCTGTTCTTTCCCAAAGGGGAAGCATGGATGCTTCTACTAAAAATAATTTAAGATATTAATTACTGTCATGTATGAATATTCATGTATTATAATTGGTGTAATATTCATAAGACTATGTACTTATTCTGGGGAACAAAGAGATTTTGATGAAAAAAATTAAGTAAGTAGCACACTTAGAAAGGAAACACAGGTACAGTGAACCAAACTGAACTAGTTATTATATTTTCAAATTAAGTTCCCCTTTCTTTTTGGCCTAACCATAATAGTTACCACTTGAACTGAACTGTTAGAATTTGGAAGCCCATGCAAGAGCAATGGAAAAATCTGAAAACAGAACCAGGAGTCCTTCCACCCTCTTAGGTTTGCTCAGAATCCTAGGCTGATGATTTCCTGTGTCAGTGATGTGGCTGGCGCACTGTAACTGTTAACCGGAAGCAGTTTCCCTCCATATCATTCTAGGGCAGCAGACACAGTTGGCAAACTGAGAAGTCCTCAGTCCAAAGCTTGTAGACTGGAAAGGGCTTAGAGAAGTTGGGACACTATGTAAGAGGAGTCAGCTGCTCTAGGTTAGGCCATGGGGTAGAAGCTGTGACGCCGGCAAGATCACCAAGTCGGAGTCACTAATACCCCAAGATGTTCAATCTCTCATAAATGTGACTACTCATTGTACTCAAGAGGGCTCACAGATCAAGACTGAATTTTGTGTGGCAAACTTTACCCAATATAAATTTTCAAGTGCTTCTTTTAAAGAAAATTTTGTATGAAAGCAAATTAGGGGAAATGTAGTTCTCCACTAAAACCAGGTAAGCTTCATTTTTAAAGATTATCATTATGCAAAGGAACTATGTAAAAGTCCAAGGTTCACAGTATATTATTAAATGAAGCAGACTATTTTGTGACATAACCAAGTGTCCAAAAGCAAATGTACTTATAATAAAAGGAGACATTCAATCCTGGCTTTAAAGAGCAAAACTGTTATGAATTCATTTTTCGTAAATCTCCTAAGTCTAGCTTTGATGTATCAAATCAAAGTAAAGAGTAAAGGTACATGACAACTTGTCTGATAGACTAAAGATAGAGATATTAACGTCTATGGAATCAAGAATGATTCTTGGTGCTTTCTCAAATACCTTCCCATTTAATCCTTCAAGCAACCCACACAGAATACTCACATAGATAATACTCACTTCCACTGTTGCCCAGGATGTCACAGCTAATAAGTGGCTTATCCAGGGTTTAAATTCAAATCTGCTGTGCTCAATTGCTTTGGTCGTGTCTAACTCTTTGCAGTTCCATCGACTGTAGCTCACCAGGCTCCTCTGTCCATGGGATTCTCCAGGCAAGAATACTGGAGTGGGTTGCCATGCCCTCTTCCAGGGAATCTTCCTGATCCAGAGACTGAATCTGTGTCTTCTGCACTGCAGGCAGGGTCTTTACTCACTTAGCCACCTGGGAAACTGAAGTTGCTACAAACACCCTCACTGCATCGCTAAATCTAGCTAGGCTCTTACTGTGGGACAATGAGAGTGAAGTCATCTTCTAATGAGAGTATTTTGGTTACAAGCCACTGGATTGATTTCCTTTTTTTCCAAACAACTCCCAAGTAAATAATTCATTCATTTATAATGTATTCATTTATAATTATTATATATATAAAATTCATTCATTTATAAATTTATTTATTGTGTGTCACACCTCCATTTGGGTGAACTGACAGCACCTGCCATACACAATCCTATAGCAAATGAAGATCTCTTGTCTTCTAGCATTATTACTGGAAGCCCATGCACTGGTACAGTCTCTGAACTTTAGCCAGCGAACATGGTCCTCTAAGCATCACTTCACTGGCACATCTCTGGGACATGTACTGTAGATGGACTTCAGGCTCATAGGTCCTAAACAGAGACTTGGAGTACCCCAGAGGGGACTGGGCTTTGCCAGACATTCTTTTTGAAGTTGCCTGGCTAAAAGCCAGACAAATACTACAGAGAAGCTACTTTTCCACTGAAGCACTCAAAGTTTTTGTTGTTTTTGTTGTTCCCTGATTAGCCAAAGTTTTCAGAATAGAAAGTACTGTTTCTTTGAAATGTTCTGGATCTGAAGCAAGACTCTGGGTTGTTTTCACATCTTGTCACTTTCAAGAAACAACAAGAAAGAGGAAGCCAAAATCTTCAAAAGGCTAAACTATCCAAGGAGAATTGCCTTTAAACTATCATCTCTCAGGTTTAAATTCTTTAGTTTTGAATTGTAGTCTGCTGTCCTCCCTAGAAAATGTTGAAAAGCAGAGAGGCAAATATGCCATTTTCACTTATTGATTATCCATGTAATCTGTTTGAATGTATTAGAAGTTTTAGAAAAAGTTTGTGTCCCTGGGGAGTCTACAGCCTCGGGAGTCACTAGAGGAGATATGAATGGCTGGGACTTGTGACAAGCCCAAGACTTATGATTCAGCCAGTGTTGTAGGCCAGATCTCACCCAGTCATCTGCTCAGCTGAGAAATCATGCCGAGTTGAACTAACAATATCAAATATAATTTTAGGTTTCTTCTATCCCATGATATAATAAGCATTGTGGCTGGGAAAGTTCTGAGCACCCATCTAGAAACAACTTCCATGGAACAATCAGTAAATAATATGTTCAAAAGATTAAAAACATTCTCTCTTCAAAATATTATTTTAGTGTCCTTATGATTTCAGGTTTATTTCCAGTTATCAGCACTCAGTTGACTGAAAATAAGTTATTGTGCTAAAAATTCAGTGCATTTTCAAATTAATGCTGTAATTCTGTCCACTTAAATTTTGATAGAAATAAAAATTATACAGATAGCTACTGCATTTTGATCTTATTGAAAATTACAAAAATTTTTAATTATTTCTCTATATAGGTAAATAAATAGTGGTTAACAAATTTAGTAATCAGCCATGTAGGCCTGAATACATACAGTGTCTCAGCCAGATATTGTTCTTTGTGATCATTCTTTAGGCTTATTGAAATGCTAAGCAAATTGATTGATATACACTCATATTTCTAAGGAAATATATTTAAGTAATACAGATTTCTAAGCTAAGACGTGGGAAAGAAAAGAAATGAGAGCAGCTTCTTTAGCATTTCCATGAGAAATATACAATGAGGGCTTTGAAATATAAAAACAGTAGTACAAGTGAAACTTCATAGACTACAATTGTGATGGGTCAGAAGCCACCTCAGTAGAAATTCTCAGCTAACTGTATCTCTATTAAGCCTTCCAAAGAGAAGCAGAACACAAGAAAACAAGTGTATGTTGCTAGGTAATTTCTAATACTTTCACAGCCATGCAGATAAGAACTAGGGTTCAAAAGGATGCCTAGGAGTTTGCATCCAAAGAAAAAGCTATGCCAGTTGTGTTCCCCTAAGCAAGACAGGAAAGAAGCATAATGCATTGTAGATTTTTCTTAACAGGATTGAAATTAAAAATTACTTTCTGGTAGAAGTCATGAACTAAAAATTAAATCAACCAAAATGCTAACCACGCGCGCATACTAGATAATGAAGGTTGTACTTCCACAGGCCCAGTTTCTCTCAGAATTGTACAGGCGTCAGGTCCTAACAGCTTTCCTCTTTTATAACTTACAAATGTATTGATAAAAACATGAGAAAATGTACATACTTGAAAGAATTTCTTCTAACAAATGCATTTGTTTTGTAGTGCTTTGTTTCTTTCCCAGTGTTTCTGTTGTTATTTTAACTCATTTGAGGAAGATGTAAAGATAATTTCTATTATGCAGTGGGAGTGTCAGAGCATTGGGTTCATTTAGATCAATGACAAGATTCCAAAAGGGAGCGTTTAAATTCAGTGGCTACTGAAGCATGAAATTTCACTGTCTCCCATCCTCCGCCAGCTTGGTCTCACTCATCCCTCTCCATCCTGCTGTGCTGCTTCCGTGACCCCATGTCCTGTGCAAATGTTTGTCTCGTCCGTCTGATCTTGTGTCTGTCTTGTCCAGTTTTCCCTGCAGTTTTTTCCTGTGTGTCTGTTTGTAGATGAAGGGGCTGAGGATCAAGTGGGTCCTCTACACAGGTTCCCCAGCCACGAACCTGCCACCAGCGGGGAGAGGCGTAGACTCCTAGCCCCCTCCATCTCGGTGTCTGTGCCTGATGATGACCCTTCCAATTCCGATGAGGAGTACTATGAGCATCCTTTGTTCAGCTCACAGTGGACTGCCTCTAGTGTGCTCCCCAGTGGCCCAGCGCAGAGTGCAGAGGCCCACTTAGGCCGGGAGAAAGGTGAACCAAGCATGGTCCCCTTAGCTCCTCCTCCCCTGCCCGCAGCTTTGACCACGTGCATCACCTTAAGTGTGCCTCCATGTGTGGGTGGGAGGGACAGGAGCCTGTTTTTTCCATATGAAAGTGAAGTCCCTATATCGCTCATGTCCATCCAAATGCCTCAACAATTTATATGGAAGAAGGCTGATTTAAGACATGTGAGTGCTTCTTTTTTTTCTTCGCGGCTTCTGAGAAGGAAGCAAAAAAAGTTCAAACAAGTATGACTTCTTTCTACCCCTTGCAAATATATCAATAGGGAAAGAATGTATCTTCTTACCCAAACCAAAGAAGATGACCCTTAATATAATTTTTCCATATTACTAGAACAGACTTAGAGAGTTAGGTTTCTATTTAGTGCCATGTTAATGTGATAGCCTTTTAAAAGAGAAATAATTGTTTAGGGTAGAATAAATGTTATGGAATGAATTTATTTCTCCAAATCACTTAAACATCTACAGAAAATATAGAGGCTTCCTCAGGTGACTAAATCTTGGTTCAAATAAGTAGAGGTGGGCTAAAATGAAGGAAATGCTCCCAAGCTTTTGTCATTCCAGTCTTTTGAAGGTGGAGACCTTGTGTATAGTAAGCTGTGGAGAGGATAAAATAAGTGGGCAGTGGGCTGCAATTTATCTCATTCTAACAAGGTAGTATTATATAGAAAAAAATAGGGCTAATTTTTTTTTGTTTAGGTAAATGTCATTTTGAAATGGGGAAAAATAACTTGCTTAAGTGAAGAGTTTATTTTTGTATGGCATAATATTTAATGTACAGGCAGATAGTTCCAAGGCAAGAGCACCAATGGTTCAGACATTCTGATAGAAAAATACAATGTATATTGAGTAAACTTAAACGGACTTAAAATAATTAAGAAAAATATGTGAATTTTGAATAAAGAACAGGTGTGGAAATAAACATGATTTATACAAAATGAGAAACTGGAAAGCTAAAAAATTACATGGATTTAGAAAAAATGTAAAATAAATTGATTTCATCCAATAAGGTGACATTAGTAAAGCAGCTATATTAAAAGTCTCTTAGCTTTAATCAAAATCTCTAATTCTATGGCATTGTAAAAATTGCCTTAATAATAAGTTAGAATCTGAATTATTAAAATGTTACTGACATAGTTAAATTACAAAAATGAAAGTATCTGTGCGTTAAATGTGAAGAAATAGTAGCAGTTCTCTCTTTTCCCCATAAGGGCTTTAATGTTTCTCAAAAAATTTCTCTCCTTTCCATCTATAGTCTTCTTCACAGATCCATTTAAACAATATTATGATTGTTCATAGGAATTTCAAAAGAATCATTCATTTGAAGAACTATAAGACAGCTTAAATATTTCCCTCTAATTTCTTAAGCAATAAAATGGGATTTATTTTACTGATATTTGAAGTGTAAATGAGAAACAAATGACAGCATAATTCATGGCTTTTCATAAATTTGTTTTATTACATTTTAATTGTTAATATTTTTCTGTGTGATATACATCTTTGGGGAGGATATTTTGGCAGTTTTGTTGCCACTCAGCTATCTCTCCTTGGTGGTTTTGTTTTGAATTGCAGAAATGAAACTTTATAATATGCACATTTTCTTTCTTTCTTTAGTGTCAAAGAGAACTATACAAGAACTATACTACTGATATTTCAGTGGTTTGAACAATATGATAACAATCGTGTCCCAGAGGTAGACTTTTCTAAATTGCAATGAAATTAACTTTTACCTGGACCTTGTTTTCAAAATATTTTACTTACTTCTTTAAAAATTTTTACATTCTCCAATCATATAATGCAATGAAGGTCAAATTAATTGAGTTAGGTAGTCTTTGGCCTTAAAAATACTAAATAAAGTATGTCTTAAAGAGTGTTAATGGATTTCCTGATAAAGTTGATAACAAAGTGGTTGATTGGATATTATTCTGTGGCCAGGCTTTTTACTCCCAAAGATCCCTTTAGTGAAGTTTGCACGTTTTAAATTAAGTAATCAGGAATTCGTATGTAGGGGCTTCCTGCATTGGAGAAAACAGCACATGACTTACAAACTTAAAGGTTTGTTGCAGCACATCAATGCATCTGTCTTTTCACAACCATCTGTTATCTGGCAGCGCCATCTCTTATTTCCAGCCAGCTTTCCACATTGTGTGCGACTTACTGCCATTTCCACTAAGGGTAATAGAGCAATAAAACCTTTCAGCTCTCAAGTTTTAAAATAAATAGCCTTTTAATGAGACTTTAAAAGGCATCATTATTAGCCGATTATATTTACTAGTTTTCCAAGCAATACATAATGTCCATTGCGTTAAGATATTAATTTGTTCATCCAAACAGTAAAAGAGGTTCTTGTGAGGTCAATAAAATAGAGCTGAAAGCGTTCCTTGAATAATATTTCTGTTGTTTCATATATGTTTCTATGGTCATGATGTCAACATCTTTTTCATCCCTAAGAAGAAGAAACGCTAGAGAGTCCAGTGGCTGAGGAAGAGAAACCTGCCACTCTTCCTGAGAAAGAGTGTGGGGCTGCCAAGGTCTCAGACCAGCCCAAGGGCCTCAGTGAGGGCCAAGTGGAGTCTAGTGCGGAGGCCCAAGTAGTTCCTGCAGACAGCGCCCCAGCAGGGGCCCCACAGGAGAAAAGTGTAAAAGAGGTCACGGTCACGGAGGTGTCTCCAGAAGTAAAAACCCCTTCCTCTGCCGGGGAAGGTGTGTCTTTCTTAGGATTTGCATGTGTTTTGTTGCAAGAGATCTCTCCAGCAGCTTATCAATCTGATGCCTTTCCAATGCTATTCCATCGCTGGGTCGTCTCATGATACCAAGACCCCTGTCTGAGACTTAAAGAGCAAAGAGTGTGGCTTGTGCAGGTGCTGTGTGGCAGCTTGGTTTTCCACTGCTGCAGCTGATTCCTGGTTTTACTTTGCCATGATACAATACGCTTTGCAGCCAGGCTGATGACGCTGTGTGAGCTTTTTTTCCGCCCCCGCCCCCCCTCATCTCAAATGTTTGCCAGTCACATTGCTAATACATGTATATTTTTATTTTTATTTTGGGGGACAGCAATTCATATGCTTTTCTTTCAAACCGTAGAGGTGGATTTTGGCACATTATTACGGGCTTCAATTGTAGAATGGTTTTTGTCTGCAACCACAATGTGCTAATTTTTTTTATGCTTCAGTGAATACTGGTTTAGTTTCCTTAAAAGCACCTGCTGATGCTTCTCGTATCATTTCCTTTCCATGGCAACCAAACCCTTTGATCATCACCATCTCTCTTGAGTTTTCATTCATCTAAACTTTACTAAAAAATTCATAAGGTATTTATTTTCTATTGTGACAAGACAACACACAAGTATTTAAGTTAATGATGATCCATACACTTGCCCTTCAACAGATGACTGAATTTTATTAATTTTCCCCAAATCTTCTCCAGACAATTAACATTTAGGCTTAGTGACCACAATGAAATAACTTTGGCTGTAAAATACAAGTGACACTCTGGAGCCTTTTGAATTGGTGAACAAATAAAAATTACAAAGACTCATTTAGTCTCTGTGAAGCATCTCTAAAGCCAATATTGGTCAGTGCTTCACCTGTTGGTCACATTCCAGGAAATGAGGTCATGACCAAGGAGAAAAAGGCATTTTAATAGTTTACTCTTATTAAAATTTTGTTATTCATGTAACTTCCTAGTATTAACAGTATAATTCAGATTTTCTTACATCTATCATACAGACTAAGTAATGATTAGGATTTAGGAATTTTGATACATGGTAGAAATTGTCTTGTTAATATTTAGGTCATATCAAACAAAGTCTATAGCAATTATTTATTTGTATTCCTGAAATTTAATCTTAGATGACTTCTAAAAGTTTATTCTAGGAACATTTCAATGCCCCCAAAACTGGTCTTGGCATTTGTTAGTCAAGTTAGCTGAAATTATTTAACACATATTATTATAAATTAATTGGCCTTCTGCCTATGGGCTACCAATTCACTTTGCAATGAGAAAAGAAAAAGTTTGGCTGAAACCAATTCTTTTCCATATTTAGATTATAGATTATATAGATTATTTTGTACCCTAATGTTAACTACTTATTAAATTTTCTTTAATTTGTAGTTTTTATCTGTAGAAGGCATATGACATTTTTTTCTACTATAGGACACATCAAGTACTGTTTAGAGAGACCAAACAAACAAAGGAAAAAAGAGTATTCAAAATATACTCTTATTTCAATTTCTGTACACATTAATTCACAGTGGGAGTTTATTGTAGCAATCATACAAATGTATCTCAGTCCTGACATTTTCATTTTAATTTTTAAATGAATAGCATGCTTGCATGTTTCATAGTTTTTCTTTCAAGCCTACCATTCATTTGCCATTTCAAAAAATAATTTTAAGCTTACTGCCTGAAAGCCCTTGCCTATTATGTTTAAAAATCAACCCAATTACTTCAGGTTTACTTACAGCCTCGAAGATGGAGTTTCATGATCAACAGGAATTGACTCCCTCTCCAGCCGAGCCACTAGACAAGAAGGAAAAGGAACCAGAGACAGAAAGTAAGCCTGGTGAAGACCTTAAGCATGCTGCCTTAGTTTCTCAGCTGGAAACAACTAAAACTTCCCCTGATAAAAAGGACGTACAAGGCATAGAAGAAGAAAAAGCACCTCCCACTCTGTTTGGGCACACTCTTGGTGCCAGCCTAGAAGATACAAAACCCAAGACAGAACCAAGCCTAGTGGTACCTGATATTGGCCTTCCTGCAGAGCCCACAGCTGCAAAAGAGCAGAAGGACTGGTTCATCCAAATGCCAACAGAAGCCAAAAAGGACGAGTGGGGTTTAGTTGCTCCTGTATCTCCTGGCCCTCTAACACCCATGAAGGAAAAAGATGTACTTGAGGATATCCCAAAATGGGAAGGGAAACAATTTGATTCTCCCATGCCGAGTCCCTTTCAGGGTGGAAGCTTCACTCTTCCTTTTGACATCTCAAAGCATGAAATAGTTGCAGCAGCATCACCCTTTGCTCCCGCCCTGTTACAGCCAGATGACCAAAAATCTCTGGAAGAAACTGATAGCCCAGCAACTGCCAAAGATAGTTCTAAAGTTGAAGAGCCCCAGAAGGATCAACCTGACAAAATAGCAGAAGCACCAGCCTCAGAGGCAGTTGCTGCACCCAAAGATGCTCACGTTTCAATTGTGGAAGAGTGTGTCCCAGAGAAAGTTTCAGGAGAAGAGAAAGGGATGATAAAGGAAGAGAGTGTGCAGATAAAAGAGACTCCCACCCTCAGTGGACAGGAATCTACACTTGCTGAAAAGGAACCTCACCTAAAGCTTGAAGAAAAACCAACCATTTCTGACAAAGAAGCCATGCCAAAAGAGAGCGAACCCCCAAAATTGATAGATGAAGAAACAAATATAATTCAACCTTCCACCGAACACACTTACTCCAAAAAAGAAGAGAAGGGCCAGGAGCCTCCCACAGATATATTAAAACAGGACTCATTCCCTGTAAGTTTGGAGCAAGCAGTTACTGATTCAGCCATGACCACTCAGACACTGGAAAAAGTCATGACTGAACCAACTGCACTAAGTGAAAAGAGTGCCACCCAGGAGCTCTTTGAAGAAAAAGTTGCTGACAAAGATCATAAGGTAGAAGGAGTTGGAGTTGTAACATCAGCTGAACTTGACATGCCATTTTATGAGGACAAGTCAGGAATGTCCAAGTACTTTGAAACATCCGCCTTGAAAGAAGAAGTGACCAAAAGCATCCAGCCAGGCAGTGATTACTATGAACTAAGTGACACAAGAGAAAGTGCCCAAGAGGCTTTTGATACTGTGTCTCCCATGCATAAAGATGGCGACAAGGCACTTCCAGAAGAAGAACCCCAGCCCAGTGCTCCGGCACAAGAAGCAGGGTATAGCACTCTCGCACAGAGTTATCCATCTGACTTACCAGAAGAACCCAGTTCTCCCCAAGAAAGAATGTTCACTATTGATCCAAAAGTGTACGGAGAGAAAAGGGATCTCCACAGTAAGAATAAGGATGATCTAACGCTAAGCAGGAGTTTAGGACTTGGTGGTAGGTCTGCAATAGAACAAAGAAGCATGTCCATCAATTTGCCCATGTCTTGCCTGGATTCCATAGCCCTTGGGTTTAACTTCGGTCGAGGGCATGATCTTTCCCCCCTGGCTTCTGACATTCTAACCAACACTAGTGGAAGTATGGATGAAGGAGATGATTACCTTCCAGCTACAACACCTGCCGTGGACAAAGCCCCTTGCTTCCCAACCGAAAGCAAAGAAGAAAAAGAACAGGTAAAGGAAGAAAAAGATACTGGAGAGGAAAATGCCCGAATCGAGACATCATGTGAGTCGCCTTTCCTAGCCAAAGATTATTACAAAAATGGTACTGTCATGGCTCCTGACTTGCCTGAAATGCTAGACCTGGCAGGCACACGGTCAAGATTAGCTTCCGTGAGTGCAGACACTGATGTTGCCAGGAGAAAATCAGTCCCATCAGAGACTGTGGTGGAGGAGAGTAGCACTGGCTTGCCCCCGGTCACTGATGAAAACCACATCATCGTTAAAACTGACAGTCAACTCGAAGACCTGGGCTACTGTGTGTTCAATAAATACACAGTCCCCCTCCCGTCACCTGTTCAAGACAGTGAGAATTTATCTGGGGAGAGTGGTTCCTTTTATGAAGGCACTGATGATAAAGCACGAAGAGATTTGGCCACCGATCTTTCATTAATTGAAGTCAAGCTGGCAGCTGCCGGGAGAGTAAAAGATGAAGTCAGTGCTGAGAAGGAAGCATCCCCACCTATCTCTGGTGACAAATCAGGACTGAGTAGGGAGTTTGATCAGGAGAAGAAAGCCAATGATAAGCTGGATACTGTCCTAGAGAAAAGTGAAGAACATGCTGATTCAAAAGAGCATGCCAAGGAAACAGAAGAGGCTGGTGATGAAGTTGAAACTCTTGGATTAGGAGTGACCCAGGAGCAAGCTTCAGCCAGAGAACTGACAGTCTCTAAAGATGCATCACCTGTCATGGCTGAGAAAGCAGAGAAAGGTCTTAGTTCAGTGCCAGAGGTAGCTGAGGTAGAACCGTCCAAAAAAGCTGAACCAGAACTGGATTTGGCTGTGAAGAAAGCTGAACAAGGTCAGTTAGATATTAAAATCAGTGACTTTGGACAGATGGCCTCAGGGCTACACGTAGATGCTGGAGAGGCAGCAGAGCTTAAACTTGAGGCTACCCAGGACCTCGCCCCCTCATCCACAGCCCCTCAGGAGGTAGATGCATTTATGGGTGTTGAGTCCAGCCACTTGAAAGAAGGCACCAAAGTTAGTGAAACAGAAGTCAAGGAGAAGGTGGCTAAGCCTGACTTGGTTCACCAGGAGGCTGTGGACAAAGAAGAATCCTATGAGTCCAGCGGTGAGCATGAAAGCCTCACCATGGAGTCCTTAAAAGCCGATGAGGGCAAGAAGGAAACTTCCCCAGAATCTTCTCTAATTCAAGACGAGATTGCCATCAAATTGTCTGTGGAAATACCCTGTGCACCTGTTGTTTCAGAGGCTGATGTAGCCGCAGATGACAGAGCTGATGTCCAGATGGAATTTATTCAGCCACCAAAAGAAGAAAGCCAAGAGACCCCAGATATTTCCATCACACCCTCTGATGTTACCGAGCGGTTGCCTGAAGCTGCCAGAGCTGAACCAGCAGAGGCTCAGAGCGAGGAAGAAGAGATCGAAGCCCGGGGAGAATATGACAAGTTGCTCTTCCGCTCAGACACCCTTCAGATCACCGACCTGGGTGCCCCAGGTGTCAGGGAGGAGTTTGTGGAGACCTGTCCTGGTGAGCACAAAGGAGTGATTGAGTCTGTCGTGACCATCGAGGACGACTTCATCACCGTCGTGCAAACCACAACTGATGAAGGGGAGTCAGGTGCCCACAGTGTGCGTTTCGCAGCCCTCGAGCAGCCCGAGGTGGAAAGGAGACCCTCACCCCATGCTGAGGAAGAACTTGAAGTAGAAGAGGCAGCTGAAGCCCAGGCTGAACCCAAGGATGGTTCCCCAGAGGCTCCGGCTTCCCCTGAGAGAGAAGAGGTTGGACTCTCAGAATATAAGACAGAAACCTACGAGGATTACAAAGATGAAACCACCATTGATGACTCCATCATGGATGCTGACAGCCTCTGGGTGGACACTCAAGGTGTGCATTATATTTTTCAATTTTCTACTCCCAAGTAAAATCCAGTATCCTAGTAGAAAAACGTTTTTGGTTTTTTTTTTTTTTTTTCCCATTTTAGACATTTTAAAATGTCCCTTTATCTCTTATTTTGCATTTTGTTAGACAGATGGAGGATTTTGTACATTTGTTACTAATGTTGTCGTTGTTGTTGTTGTCATGGTTTGCTCTGATCCACAGATGATGATAGAAGCATCATGACAGAACAGTTAGAAACTATCCCTAAAGAGGAGAAAGCTGAAAAGGAAGCTCGGAGATCATCTCTTGAGAAACATAGAAAAGAAAAGCCTTTTAAAACCGGGAGAGGCAGAATTTCCACTCCTGAAAGAAAAATAGCTAAAAAGGAACCTAGCACAGTCTCCAGAGATGAAGTGAGAAGGAAAAAAGGTTCATTTCACAATCACTTCTTTATCAATGTTTTTGAAGTAATTCATTATTACTCTTTTGTAGAAGAAACTGCCTAACCGTGGTAACTAATGACTGATGAAATTTTGTTCGGTTTTGCTCCAAGTGTGTATTCTTCTCCTGATGGTATGCTTTCTGTGTTTTCTTATTCATAGCAGTTTATAAGAAGGCTGAACTTGCTAAAAAAACAGAAGTTCAGGCCCACTCTCCCTCCAGGAAATTCATTTTAAAACCTGCTATCAAATATACTAGACCAACTCATCTCTCCTGTGTTAAGCGGAAAACGACAGGTGACTGTTCAGTTCTGCAATGTGGCTGGCAAACATAGACATGTATTTTTTTTTTTTATCTCATTACCTTAGCAGCTTCATTTTGTTTTTCTTCCGAGAATCTCAGCAGTCATGAACAATTTCGCTATTAAGTGTCTTGTATCATTATTCTTTTTTTATCCCCTTCCCTACAGAAGAGGTCATGACCATCTGTTTCTTTGTCATGCTCAGACTTAACAGTGATTGTATCTTGGCATTGTGCTCTAGTGTCACGTTCTGGGGATTCCTGTTTTCATTCTGTGTGTTTGGTTAGACGATGGCGATGAATATAACCGTGGTATGCATTCTCATTATTTTGCTTATTTACCTCCCTCATGCTTAAACCCATACGTATTTGTCCTAGTTTCTATATTGTTACTGCCAAATCTGTTACTGATGTTGATGAATTTACTGAGGACCACCAAGAATGCATAGGGATTTTGAGATGGAGAATGAGAAGCAAATCTGGGATAAAATTGTGGTTGGAAAATTACTTTGCTTTCCGATGATGAAAGGAAAAAAAAAAGGAAAAAGAAACTGTTTGGTAATCCCATCAGAGTTTATTTTTCATATCCAAAATTAGCTAGGCTTTCTGACAATATTGCATCTCTTGGTTGACATTTTGTCCTTGGAATTTTCTTAAAATGTGTTGGATTTAAAATACTAAATTCCCCACTATAATGTAGTAGTCAAAAATTTAATAAATTTAATAAACCCCTTCCTCCAAATAGCTCAGAATTTAGGTTTATTTTCTATCTTGCTATCTTCTTATTGTTCTGTTGTCTTCAAATGTACTTTGTTTTTACTGTTTAAATAAGCAGTGGAATAAGGAGCAAAACATGTTACAAATCATAATAAAAGCCCCTATGTAATATCCATAATGTAAACTCTGTTCCTCAATTTCAGTGCAAAGTATATATTTGAAATGTATAATCATATTAGGGTACTCTTAATTATGTTTTATTTTAGTATTGATTAAATGGCACACTTGCAGTTTACAAAGGAAGGTATCAGAGCTTGAGTCAGAAAGCAATATTTTTCATTCCATTATATACACATTAGAAGTGCCTTTACGTAAATCTTTGGATGGCTTTAAAGGATTAGCAGCAGCATTAACCCTTGTAAGAAGAAGAATATCAAGGCATTGATGTTTTATGATAGCTGCTAAAAATTTCAAGCATTTTTAATTTGTGTTCTTCATATAGGAAGTATCTCATGTACTTCCTTCAAGAACTAGTATATGAGGCAGGATTTGAAAGTAGAAGGTTTATAATTATACACAAACCTTGATGATGAAAGTTTAGAATGAGGAAGTAAGAATTATGAATCAACATGACATCTCTAAATTTTATATCTCACTTAGTACATTTTCATTAAACTTGGAATTTTTCTATTTAGAAAAATGCTTCCACGGGCAGAATCTCTTGGTTTGGGCATAAAAATCCCATATGCCATCGAAAAGATGAAAATTATATTAGGATTGTATAATTTCAGAGGAAGTGTCAAATGGTTTGATGAAGTACCCACGTGTCATTGGTATTCAATTTGCCACACTGAGAGTAACTTGCCTTTTTACTTCGTTTATTAAAGGAAATTTAAGACCTCTGGACTAAGTTAGGATCTTGCTCTTTTTTATTCAGATATTAAGATACTCAAACTAAAGGCATACACCAAATGAGTGCCGCTGACTTAAACCAAAGCATATATGTCACAGAAACATGAGCTAAATTATAGAAATAGTAGAGAGCCATAATTTGCACTGCTTCTTTGAAAAAACAGTTTCAGAATCTGTGAATAATCTTACTAGCCAGTCCTAAATAGCATAGAACATATTGTAGGCCACTATTATTTTTGTGTTAGAACTGCATATGGCATGAGAAACCTTTTTGAAACTCATTTGGAGTGCTTATAAGGATAAGTATTTTTTCCTGAGAATTTCTCTCTTGCGAAAGAAAATTAAAGCAAACACACCAGCTTTTTATTTTTTAAGTTCAATTGTTAAATAGGGATAATTTCCCCAAACACAAGGGTTGTGTTCAATTGTGAAAATAGTTAAGTCAAGTCAGGTAAGTTGTCAACAGAAATTATGCCGGACATAATGGAGTTTAAAATTGAAACCAGAGGTATAAAACAGCAGCAAGAAAAACAACAGTAACAGATGTGGTAATAATTTCATACAGGAAGTGCATGTGTAGAACATGGTCTATTTTATTGAACTTGAAATTCTTCTCCTGTTTTCTTGACAAGCTATTTTTCTTCCCTTCCCTTCTCATGTGGCACATTTCATGTCAAACAAATGTGTCTTACTATTATGAAATGCCAGGGGTGTAGAGGAAAAGGGGTTGGCAGACTGTAATAGTTTAAAATATAAAATGCAGAAATATGCCAGTGGCTACATAAAGAAGGTTTGGGAATCTCTGTGAGTATTCTTATGTGATGCCCACCCTAGAACCAAACACTCCCCTTTTCCTTAAATTCTGCAGCATTCGGATAACTGTCCTGTGATTTCCATTCTAAAGGATCTATAGTAATTTAAGGGTACACTGGTAACAGAAAATTACTTGGTGTGCTTATCTGTGCTTTGGTAAACACTGGGTTATAGTAATTAGCACACTGTAGTGGGAGCCACATGCTGTAATATTGTTATTATTCAGATTTCTTTAATTATTGAATTTGAGTCTCAGTGTAAACAAAATCCACTTTACGTTAGTCTGTTGACAGAACTGAATATCCAAAAGGTATGAAAAATGCATTTATGTGATCTTTAGCCACTAAGTGTGGGGTTGTTTGTGTCTCCTCTTTCAACAGCAGCAGGTGCTGAATCAGCTCAGGCTCCCAGTGTATTTAAACAGGCAAAGGACAAAGTCTCTGTGAGTAAAATACCTCTTTCCTTATTCTTTATTTGAAGTTCCCTTTGGTATTAGTGGTAGTGTTTTAATAATTTTAGATAAAATTTAGATTTTCGATATCTACTCTCTTAAATCATTCACTCACCCAGCATGATTCTCGATGGCATTCGAGCATGTCCTGATATCTTCTGGAATGTGATGGTAGCTAGTGAGGGTAGAGCTGGGGTGAAGGCTGCCTCTGTTGTTAGTAAGAAGAAACATATGAAACACCACAATGATATGGAGAAAAATGGAAGAACTCAATTTATTTGCTTTTCATAGAATCAAGATAAACCATTGTAATCAACACCACACTATATTTTACAGCACTTTTTCATTGTTGTTATTATACATTAAGAATGTGAGAATTTTAAACAATGTAGATAAGTAAAAATATATTATTATCTCCTTATCTAAAGATAACTGCAGTTACCATTTTGATGCAAGATATTAATTTTTCTACATATTTATAGGTTTAATAACAAAGATGAAAGATGTGTATCAGTTTTTTAATTATTCACTAAAAATTTTCTATGTCATTAAACATTCTTATACATCATTTAATGACTATATAATGCATTTTATATTTTTACAGTGATATGCTTTATCAGTTTCCTATTATTTGGTATTCAAAGTTTTCTGTTATTTTGGTGGTATTACTGTGGAAATCTTTTTTGGCTGAATGTGTCCATATACATTTCCTTGGTAGTTTTATAATAGTGAAATCATTGTTTCAAGAAGAAAGTCTGCACAACTGTCTTGTAGAAAGGTTCTAGACTTGTATGTGCTCCAGCTGTATATGAACATGCTTGTATTCATTATTACTAGATATTGCTTTTTCTTTATTTAACAAGTGATAGAGATGAAATATTTTGTTGTTTTAATTTGGTGTATTAATGATATTTAGCTTCTTTTATATTTATAAATCTTTTGTATTTCTTATTTTGCAAATTTATTTTTTATATTATTAATCATGTTTTTTAAACTTTCAAAAGACCAAAGACAATACAAAGTGTTTCTTTCTTTCTTACTGAAAGGAAAAAAGGAATCTAGTGAATTTTAAAATTATGACAAATAATTTGAGTGATATCACAATGTTCTGGGTCTTAGACATAATATATAACATGTAAATCACAATTCTTTGTTTAGCTTTCTAAAATCTAATAAAATTTTAAACTTCTACTTTTTGTTTATTATGAAAAACAGGAATTCATTTCTGTGACAGCAGAACCTTTTATATCCTCTTGAAGCCAAGGAGCTTTATGTTGGTTAAAAAATTATTTGTATATCTGATTATTGTATAAATGTTTTCAGACATATTACTGAAAATAAGGCAATCCATTTATTGCATTGGTAATTTTCTTTGACCACGCTGTTATTTCAAGATTTACATCTCTTTACCTTCTATTTCTAATGGAGACTAGTGTATTGTGGTGGTTAAGAGCAGGGCTATGAAACAAACCAGATCTAAGTTTTGAACATTTATTAACTATATATAATCTTTTTCTTCCTGTGTCTTAATTTGCCAAAAATAAGGGGAAGAGTGAAAATTCCTATATAATAAGCACTCTATAGTTCTTAGAACATATTTATTTCAATAAATAGCAGTGGTGATTATTATTATTATTTAAAAAGTAGAACTCTTTAGGAGCAGATACAGAAAGTAAGTCTGAGTTTTCTCCTGACTATAAAAATAATTTTTAAGTATACCCTGTTTGCAAAACCTTTAAGAAATTTTCAAGTCCCTTGGTTTTATTTTGGTTTGGCTTCCTTTTCATTCAGTTTTTTAAACCCCTTAGTACTTATATTTTACATTTTCAAATAAAACATGTATTAAAAACAGATTGTGTTTAAGAATTAGAAATTCAGACTATCAGTAGGTACAAAACAGTTGAGTCAAAACAACTAATGGAAGAAATGAATACTTCCTACCTTGTTATCCATTAAACAGAATTAAAATAAAGTCATTTTCAGAATATATTTTTTTCTCTTTCAAGTTTAAAGTAAAAATGAAAATTCAAAAGAACTAATTAGCATAGAAAAGCAACAGTCAGTGATTTTTTTTTTAATATGAAAGGTTAACCTTTGTTAGAATTT
This sequence comes from Bubalus bubalis, assembly GCF_019923935.1. Lineage (NCBI taxonomy): Eukaryota > Metazoa > Chordata > Mammalia > Artiodactyla > Bovidae > Bubalus > Bubalus bubalis. Next base: position 149,771,150 of record NC_059158.1, read on the forward strand.
CTGGTCTTAACATCTAACTAGAAAATCAACCATCAAAATCAAGGATCCTACTCAATTTGGTAAGAATTTGCCTTCCAGTGAGGCTGTGAACATAGCACGTTCTGTGCAATGGCTTCAGTTTCTTTTGATTTCATAATGTAATGGTCAACAGTCGTAACAGTTTATGCAAAGAATATAAAAATGGCTCCAGTCATTACCCACTTACCATGCTGTGTTGCTTCCAAGACTGTCTAGTAATTCAAATTATTTTCATAAATGTGTTTCAACAAGAATTAGCATTCAGTGCCCACACTTGTACAGAAACCAAACAAAACCTAACTTTTTTCCTTGTAAATGCCCATCTCAATCTTCTGACAAAGAGAGATTAGACCACCATTCTTTCTAACTTTTTCTAATTTATTCTCCTTTTCCTTATAACTTCATCCTCCTCCTATAGTTTCCTAAAATCCCAAGATTAACTCTTATTTACCTCTGATATTCACTGTATCTATCAGAACAGTTCTCTCCGATTTTTCAACTGATCTTTATTGTGAACCTGATCTATCAATATAATCTTTCATCTCATTTAAGATTTTTTTGTTTGTTTGTTCCTTTTATTTTGGTTTTGTATCTAGCATGAGATTAGTAGATGTCTTTCATCATTTAAGCCAATCCAGTTACTTCACTTTTCTTTCCTATACCACACTTTTGAAACTTGCTTATTTGTGGATAATGTCAATCAAAAAAGAATGACTTATGCTGACCCAGTTACACTTCCCACTTAAGGTGCTGGGTCTGTAAAACAAGAAGTGATTTGTGCAATCTGTGAATACTTATGTCTATGTCAAAGTGGTTACAAAGGTTAAAACTTGAGATTAGAAACGTTAGTTTTAATTGCTTTTATTGTAACAGCTAAATAATATTAATTATTTGAAGATTAAAACCTCCTCGGCTTTGTCATACTGGTCTGTATTTTAACAGTCTCCCCCCAAGACATGTAGCATGCTAGCATAGCCTTCTCCAAAAGCTGTGTATATACATACATCCAAAGCACTTACACTTGTACTTGACAACAGTCTCCCCAGGGATTATCAACACCTGTGAAAGTGTGATTTTCATGGGCCGTCTAGCCAGTGCTGACTTTAATTTTTAGAATTTATAACACATCATAGAAAATGTGTGATTTATTAACATAAAAATGTTTCTAATTCTGTGGTACAACTTGGTCCCTGGTGTGCATTTAACTCATAAAATGAACTCATTGTATTTAAAATCTGCAATTTTCTGATGGAATCAGTGTAGACAACCTAAAAATACATTTTCTCAGCTTAAAAATATATTTTCCATTATTAGGCCTTAAATATACTTGTTTGACAGTTATTGAAATATACTTTGTTCTACAGTTCTTGAAATGCAATCAAAATATTGATTATATATACCGTTTAAGTGCTGTGTTTATTAAAGGAATCATTCTAGTAGAGTCTCAAGATATTTTCCAAATATGGTATCATTATAAGTTCTATGGCTTAACCAGAGACCTTATACATAGAATTTATAAATAATATTTTAATCTATATTCTCATTTTCTGAATATTCTTAGTTCCAGTTAAAAAGAGGTATTCACTGAAAATCTCTTGTTCTCACATAATATACATGTCTGTCATTGATTATAACCATTTATCATGTGTTCTTATTAAAAGTAGACATTTAATTTTTTATATGTTTATATGTTTTTTTAATTTTCCTTCTACTTCATAGTTTGGTTTATTTTGTGCTTTTGTTTGTTTTCTTCCATGGCTAGAATTCTACCTTGTCAAAGATTCCTGCCTTACAGGGTAGCACAAAGTCCCCAAGATGCAGCTCAGCCTGCCCTAGCGCGACTAAAAGGGCTACATTTTCTGACAGTTTATTCATACAGCCCACCTCAGCGGGCTCCACAGACCGCTTACCATACTCAGAATCAGGGAACAAGGTAAGGCAGCAAGCCAACCAAAGGTGCAGAAAGGAATATAATTTGGGAGAAGGACGCAATTCAGTAAATGTCTGAAAGCCAAGAGTTTCAGTCCTAAAGTGTTTGACATATAAACAATATACCCTATTAAAAAACTGATATCAATTAAATGTTTCAATAGTTATAAATAGCTTAATCATTAAAAAATGGAAGTTGTGTTTTTGTAAGATATACAGTACATATTATTATTTTATATTTAATAAAATTTCAAATACAAACAAAATGTATTTGATATTACATATGACACATATAATCTAAGGATACCAAATTACATAAAATATAATAGACAGTTTGGGCTCAGCATCAGAAACATCAGGATTTAATACTAAATCTGCTACATCCCAATTCAGTGATTCTTACAAAAATTACATAAACTGTTGAAACCTGTTTCCTCAGCTCTAAAATGCATATAATATTTTGGGATAAAAATTAAATAATCAATGAATGTAAAGTGCTTAACGTTCTTGTCACATAAGTGCACTATATACAGGAGTGATCATAGTTAAATACTGTGCGTACAGTGCCCTTCTGCCAGTCCTTTCTTAGTGATACAGTATCATGCTGATGAAGACTTGTCAGTAAAATTATTAATTACCTGGAGACTACTTCAGCACGGTTTTACTCATGTTATCACTTAGACTTTGAATTTCACAGTCAATTTTTAGCATTCACTCCAAAATAATATATTTTTGTATTCTGAACTCTTTCTAAGTTGTAAAGCAGAAATACTTATTAAATATGTACAAGTCAGTAGTGTGGATTAAAAGAAATTCCTCTATTGGCCCAGGAGGATAATTAGCCAGAGCGATATAACCTCTTTGTATATGAAGATTCACGGGAACCCAACGTCGTTCTGTTTTCTCCAATCAGGATGGAGTTACCAAGAGCCCAGAGAAGCGCTCTTCTCTGCCGAGACCTTCCTCCATCCTTCCTCCTCGCCGAGGTGTCTCAGGAGACAGAGATGAGAACTCCTTCTCTCTCAACAGTTCTATCTCCTCTTCTGCGCGGCGGACCACTCGTAGGTTTATTTTGGTTTGGCTTCCTTTTCATTCAGTTTTTAAACCTTAAGTGGAGTAGCTTATAACATACTTATATTTTACATTTTCAAATACAGCCTGTATTTACATCGGATTATATTTGCCCTAAGAATCAGAAATTCAGACTATCAGTGCATCCAAAACACTTATTTGAGTCAAAACAACTGATGGAGAAAATGAATATATACTACTTTGTTATTGGTTAAATAGGATTGAAGTTAAGTCATTTTCAGGATTGTTTTTCTCTTCTTTCAAGTTTAAAGTGAAAAAGATAATTCAAAAGGACTAATTAGCATAGAAAAGCAATAGTCAGAGTTTTTTTTAAATATGAAAGCTTAACCTTTATTAGAATACCAAGTCATAAAAACTAACTGAAAAATCAACAATCAAAATCAAGAATCCTGCTCAATTTGGTAAGAATAGGGGCTTCCCTGGTGGCTCAGAGGTTAAAGCGTCTGCTTGTATTGCAGGAGACCTGGGTTCAATCCCTGGGTCGGGAAGATCCCCTGGAGAAGAAAATGGCAACCCACTCCAGTATTCTTGCCTGGAAAATCCCATGGACGGAGGAGCCTGGTGGGCTACAGTCCATGGGGTTGCAAAGAGTCGGACACAACTGAGCGACTTCCCTTTGACTTTGACTTTGACTTTGCATTCCAGTGAAGCTGTAAACATAGCATGTTCTGTGCGATAGTCTCAATTTCTTTTGATTTCATAATGTAATGCTCAGCAATTATCACAGTTTATGTAAAGAATATAAAAATGCTCCAATCATTACTCACTTACATACTGTGTTACTACCAAGACTATCTAGTAATTCAAATTATTTTCATAAATGTGTTTCTATTACCACAAAAATAGCTACTATTTATTAATCATTTATAGACGCTGAAATCTTAAGATACATTTTTCAGTCAATTCAATTAAAGTGCTGATGGTCAGGTATTAACAACCTTATTAAATCTACTGATGAGCAAACTGACCTTTTAAAGACTTGTCCAGTACTACACAGCTAATAAGTGGTTGAATTTGGTTTTCAGCCTACTGATAAATTCACAACCTGTCCTCTTAATGTCTTCTCTATATTTATTTAGTACTAGGGAATTGTTCTGTAGAGTCACTCAGAAAATAGTATCCCTGTCATTTAGAAACTATTACAAAATGATAGAAACATTTGGAGAATAGCATATCTGTCATTTAAAATCCCTATGAAAGTGGTGGAAATTGCTACTACTATCACATTACAGTTGATTTCAGCACTTATTTTTTAAGTCTTTAATAGTAATTGCCCCACAATGTGGGCAATCCAAATGTGGCTATTTTGTATGACTTAAACTGGTTTTTTTTTTTTTTGCCTATAATGAAAGTATTTATTATAATGAGAGCAGTTGTGTCCCAAAACATTTAGATTCATGAAGCATTAATATCATTTGAAATACATGCCAGGAATACTTTGAAATCACTAAAACTCTTTTCACCTTAACGCATATAAAGTATTCAAATGAACTAGCAAAGAAAACCTTTAAGAGTGAGTTATCTTCAGAGAGGAGAATTTAACTCCAAATATTTGGAGTTAGAATTGGGCATCAACAATAACCCCAGGGATGCTGAGCCAACACAAAGGCACCAAGTGTTCCCCAAAGGCGCACCTTGAACTGCACTTGTGTTTGTTGCTATGGAAGCAAAATGGCACTTTCTCACACAAATCCCAACTTTAAGCCACTGTGCTCTGCTTTTAAAATGGCATGCTAAGTCGCTTTAGTCGTGTCCACCTCTATAGAAATTGCTTTTTATGTCCTGAGCCAACTCTGTTTTGACTTTTTAACTTTACTTACATTCATAAGCATATGGCATTGTATTATTTGGTAATGAACATAACTGATACTCTGATAATATTTTATCCCTACATAGCAATAGCTAAAAGACATAGGGACAATTAGCAGAACAAGCAATTTGCCTCTTCCCATCTCATCTCCTTAAGGTAAAGAATATGCCTGCGGGAGACCAAGGTTCAAGCCCTGGGTTGGGAAGATCCTCTGGAGAAGGGAATGGCAGTCCACTCCAATATTCTTGCCTAGAGAATCCCATGGACAGAGGAGCCTGGCAGGCTACAGTCTGTGGAATCACAAAGAGTCGGACACGACTGAGCAACTAACACTACTATTCCTTAACTGCACAAGGGAATGTTCTAGCATTTTGTACTGCTATTGAAAAGATTTGAAAGAATGCTATGCAAGAAGTTTATTTAGCCGAAAGGGAGGGAAAGACATTGTCATTGTAGAATTGACAAGATAAGTAAGAACAAACTGTAATAGAGTAACTCATAAATATTTTTGAATCATTTTAGTAACTTAGATTTAATCTTTTCTATTTCAGAACACATAGGAAACACTCAAATTTTTCATTTTTGATGACTAGAATATAATTTATTACAATAAAAATGGATTGATATCTATTGAACAGCAGTATTAAGAGCTTCTTAATACTTGTGACTGATTTTTTCTCATTTTCCAGATATAACACAGAACCTTCATCCTTTACATATTCAAAACATAAAGCCATTTACTCTTGTTGCTATTGAGTCGCTAGGTTGTGTCCAACTCTTTGCAACCTCGTGGACTGTATATAGTACATCAGTCTATTGTGTCCTTCACTAGCTCTGAGTTTGCTCAGATTCATGTGCATTGAGTCACAAAATAACTCTTAAATATTTCTTTTAGTTAATATTGTTATGTATATCTGGAATATTGCTTCAACTCAGCCTCAATTACAGTAAAAAGTACCTCCATACATAGAGAAATTTTGAATCAAGTTCGTAACATTAAAAAAGAAAATATGTTGAGCTTCTGCTGTGTTCAGGCCCAACAAAAGACACCAGTGCTAGGTAGAGGGACAAAGAATAAAGGTATGATCCCCCTCCCCAGAAGACCTGAGATATTCAAGAAAGATGAAATGATGGAGAATACATTTGAGGGAGAAATAAGTTTTCTGAAGAGATTTTTCAGAACATACTCACTGGCTCAAACCAAGATCAAAACCTTGGCCCATAAACAAACTTTGTAGCCAGGAATCTACAAAAAGTCAAGTTGAATGTGATTGTATTACCCTGGTCTTGAAATGTCATATTTGTGGAAAGCAATAAAAATCACTAATTTATCACTTTACTCTTCTCAAATCCCATTTCATATTTTCCGTTGAAGCCTCACCTATGTCTTTCCCTTCTACTAAAAGACCAAAAGGACACAGGGCAACTTTCCTTTGATATGTGAAAACTGTTCACTGAGAGAGGAATAGAATTGTTCTGTTTCTCCAGGAGACTGAGCATGGGTAGATTTATTTTGTCTGCAGACTTAAGCTTACTCCTTGTAAATATTTAAGCAAAGATTATTTATAATTGTCCCCCTTCTCAGGAAGAACTTTCTACATTGATGATGAATTATATCAGGTGACTCTAGGATTCCTTCTACTTTACTGATTTTAAAGTTGATGAGTTATATCTTTATCCTCCTCAAAATTTCTAGAAGATTCATTGATTTTACAAAGTTACATTGCTGTCATTTAGTCACTAAGTCCTGTCCGATTCTTTGCAACCCCATGTACTGAGCCCTCCAAGCTCCTCTGTCCATGGGATTCCCAGGATTCACTTCAAGAATCCTGAAGTGGGTTGCCATTTCCTTCTCTAGGGGATCTTCTTGACCCAGGAATCCAACCTGCATCTCCTGCTTTGGCAGTCAGATTCTTTACCACTGAGTCACCAGGAAAGCCCCACAGAGTTACATACTTAGCAGTAAAAACTAAAAATCATGCCCTTTCTATAAAATATTTTTAAAAGTGAGAGAATTTGTATAATATAAACAATGTAAGTCAGTATTCTATTATTGGAATCAATGCATTAATTTAAGAGAAAAGACTTTTCAATTTAAGAGGAAAGTTCAACATATATTAAGAAGCTGAGTATCATATCTGTCTTAGAATTTAATGTCATCTGGGTAAATGAGCCTTAATGTCCTTATTACTGAGTAAGAAATAACAAGAGCTGCATCTACTGTGTATGCGCATGTTTGGTTATCAAATGTTTGGTATTCACAAAAGTTCTTTGAAAAGGTGAGAATCTCCTATTTTAATGAGAGTCTCCTAAGGTGTGTCCTCTTTTTTATATCATTATTCTTTTAAAAAAGCATTTGAAATGGCATTTAAGCACACATTTTAAAAGATAATATGAAAGAGAAACATAGCATAGGAAAATGGGGGAAAGAGTTAAATGATAAAATGAGGGTAACATCAAGTTGAGGCAAACAAATGCATCTTACAGCATCTTGTATAATAGACAGTGAGGGATTATTGATTTGACTCCAAACTGCAAACTAATACTGAAAGTATGGGATAAAACACAATCAGGTACAAGATTGACTGTGAATAAATTGCAACATCCCACTTTTCAAAAGAGAGAGCTAGATTTTTTTAAGCTAAATAGTTTTCTACACAGGCCAAAATCATGTGATCTAAATACACTGTTTTGTGTTGTATATCCACCTGGATCTTGGAATAAACTTTCTGCACAAAGGAATAAATAATCCACACATCATTCAAAGAGTCTTCAGTTTATATGAGTCCACAAAGAATATTAAATGTAGACTCTTTTTCCAACTAAAGGCAGATCCATATGCTTTAATGATCATGCAAGTAGAAAATATTTTTGACATATCATAATGAAAATTCAGAATAAATCAGGAAAACCCAAGTATTATCTTCACATTGATAGCAATGCATGTTCAAAAGAAGGTCATCAATTTGTGAACCTAAAAATACGAGATTCTCACCTTTTCAAGCATTGTTGTAATTCGTAAATATCCTAAACCCTTTAGAAATTAGATGAATTATAAGTTCTAACAATGGATGGGAAAAGGGATGTCTCGGGGGAGAACTTTCTGACACTGTGGTTTGGGTTCGGTTTTAATACAGGGTCAGAGCCAATTCGCAGAGCAGGAAAAAGTGGCACTTCCACACCCACTACCCCTGGATCAACCGCCATCACTCCTGGCACCCCACCAAGCTATTCTTCACGCACCCCAGGCACCCCTGGAACCCCCAGCTACCCCAGGACCCCTCACACACCGGGAACCCCCAAGTCGGCCATCTTGGTTCCCAGTGAGAAGAAAGTCGCCATTATACGCACGCCTCCGAAATCTCCTGCCACTCCCAAACAGCTTCGGCTTATCAACCAACCACTGCCAGACCTGAAGAATGTCAAATCCAAAATTGGATCCACAGACAACATCAAATACCAGCCTAAAGGCGGCCAGGTAAGAATCATATGAACACACGTATTTGCTGCCAAAGTAAAATCCCCGTTACTTACTGTGTTGCCATCCTCACATGACAGGCTTACAGTTGTTAAAAGAGAGATGGAGGTTTTATAGCATTACTGGTTGTGATTTATTATTAGTAGTTTGGATCTTATCTGAGAAAGCTACCTTATAAAATATATTGTAAATAATATGCCGTGTCCATTCCTTCTGGTTATTATTAGATAAAAATTGATTTAACCGTAGAGGAGAATCTTTTAGTTGATTACCTAATAGATCCTGTTTGAATGTTTCTCTATTGACTTGTGGATTTTAACTTAGGAGATATAAGTTTCATTTCTGGTATAAATTTGAGTATTATCTGGTATGAATTTCTGGTATGATACTGGCTTTGAGCTCATTTGACCATCTTTTAGTGATACTACTTTTATCACCTTCCTTCTCCTCGAGGATTTCCTATGATATTTTCTACCATTTCCCCATGTTCATTCCAAATCAGAGCGTGGTTCCCCAAGTTGTTTCTCAGCCTGCTATTGCCTAAACATTGCAAAGGGCAGATTTTCACATTGATAATTAATAGATGACTCTACATGGGTATAAGAAATTCTGTTTCAGAATAATTGTGTTAATAGAGTTGTTAGTAAAACTCTACCTATTGACTCTTAACTTCAGCTTCAGAGCAAACATTTATATATATTTTTTCCAACCAGAGAGCTTGAGTTCTACCTTAACCTAAACATTGCTTTCACACTGTATGTTTGGACAAAGCAATTAGCCTGGAAGGAGATAAAACAAATATCACCTAATGTTTCCCTTGTGATATTGATATGCCCATAGTCTGACTTTTATTCTAAATGAAGGGATGAAACACCCATCCTTGAGTAAAAGAAGTGGAAAGCAATAGTTTCCTTTATACATTAACAAAGTATAATGCCCTTGTTCAATATATCAAAAAAAAACTTAAAAAAATCTTTTTTTCCCTCTCTTTTACTTGTCTCTTGTATCTTCTGCCACTGATTTCTGGTATCCCTCTCTCACACCAAAGAAAATACATTTTCAGCAGGTTTAGAAGAAATGTCTTGCCAAAACATGAAGCTGTCAAAGACTCCCACTCAGCATTAAAACAAAAATTTAATGTTGCTTTTTCCTTTAGCAACAGACTTCTCTGCTTTCTCATTATGATTCTGTTCAAGAAAGTCCAGAGTTAAGAAAAAATCAACCAAAGAAGGGAGGAAGGACTCAGAATTCCATTTTTAGAACAACTGTAACATTCTATAATAATATAGTCACAGAAAAATGCTTTTTTTATAGAAGAATGTAATTAAAATATGAGCTATAAGAAACCTTTTTAAGCAAAAACAAAACAAAACAAAACAAATTATATCACATTTAAGCCTATAATTCCCCAAATCTCATACTCTTGCCTTTATCATAGTTTTGCACATCCAAGAGAAGGAAATATTTCAAGCCTTTTGGAAATATCCAAATGTAACACTATTTTATATTTATACATAAATAATTGAAAAGAGGAAGTTTAATAAAATAAATTTATACCAGTTTGCAAGTTTATCATTTTTGTTCTTTTGAGCTACCTCCTAAAATAGAGTAGTTATAATGTGTATTTAAAATCAGTTCTCTTTTTGTGAATATCCTAGTGTTCTAATATTTTCCTTAATTACATGTGAGGTTTATTTGCCTATCTTCTGGAAAATATTGATACTTAAAAGAATCTATTTCTTCTTAGAATCACAAGGGAGTTAATTATCTCAAAGATATTTTATTGAAACTAGAAAGAAAATTGAATAAAAAGTAAATGCTTATTGATATAATTCGACAATAAAGATTTTATTCAAAGGACTTTTAAAGGTCGAAAGACAAAAAGTGGTTTTGGCCTCAGCTTTGCTAGAATCATTAAGTTAACCAACCCCCAAATTTGAAGACTTAAATTTATTTTCTCTACTTCTTTATATCTTGCTGTGAATATTTCTGTGTCTAATTTTAATTTTCTCCTATATTTGTTAATTCATAAAGTTGATGTAAAGACATTCTCCTGAGGTGAACTAGTGCTGCCCTAGAGATTATGGTAATTAAGGACTAGTAAATACATATGCTGGGAGGGATTGGGGGCAGGAGGAGAAGGGGATGACAGAGGATGAGAGGGCTGGATGGCATCACTGACTCGATGGACATGAGTTTGGGTGAACTCCGGGAGTTGGTGATAGACAGGGAGGCCTGGCATGTTGCGATTCATGGGGTCGCAAAGAGCCAGACACGACTGAGCGACTGAACTGAACCGAAATACATATAACACAGAAAATTAAAGAAAGAATAAAATTAGCCACAAAATCACCATGTCAATTGAAGAAAATCTTTTGTTCCCTGCTGCTAAGTTGCTTCAGTCGTGTTCAACTCTGTGCAACCCCATAGACGGCAGCCCACCAGGCTCCCTATCCCTGGGATTCTCCAGGCAAGAACACTGGAGTGGGTTGCCATTTCCTTCTCCGATGCATGAAAGTGAAAAGTGAGAGTGAAGTCGCTTAGTCGTGTCCAACCCTCAGCGACCTCATGGACTGCAGCCTTCCAGGCTCCTCCGTCCATGGGATTTTCCAGGCAAGAGTTCTGGAGTGGGGTGCCATGGCCTTCTCCATGAGGCCAGTATTAAACTAATGCAAAATTATCCTATTGCAACTTCAGATGACTTGGAAAAATTCTACAGTAGTGGAATTATAAAGTGACTTTTGTTGGAGAAATGGGAAGTGTTTCCTCACCAAGATAAGACATAGATGATAGGAGTATATTTGCCTACTATTTTGTGACAGATGGCATCAATGTATTTAAACTGGAGAGGAAAATGAATTAGAAAATTTGGATGCAGTACAGTTGAACTGTCTTTGTAGGGAACATATTTTACTCAACATTTAACACTATGCTCCTAAAAGCCTCCTTACAGTGTATGGTCTTCCCACATACAGAGGGTGAGGAGAGTTTCTTTTTCTTTACATGTTAAACTGGGGATTTTCACTGGATTTTAAAGGTTCAACTTTATAAGACAACTAAGAAAAATTTTTATGTAAAAGTTTCTTAGAAATTATCAAGATAGTAATAATATGCCAAAGACCCTTGTTATTAATATCTGGTTAAAAATCCATAAACTGGGGAAATCAAAGCCAGTAGTATGTCGTCTCCAATAGTAAATTATATGTACTAGGATATTTGACCAACCCAGAATCACTGAAGAGAATAGGACAATAGCGGTATCTTCTGTAGGAGCCCAGTTTTGTAACAGACATATGGCATCTATAATTATTGAGAAAAATAGTCACACAGCTCTTATTAGTGAGATGGGAGTAAATAGGTAGATACATACAACCTTCATTCATATAATTCAGAGCATCTCCACATACTCTATTGTCAAAAAATTTGGTGTGGTTTGATTGTATGTAAAAATTTAATTTTTAAAGCATTATTATTTTTGTATTAAAGTTTGTACAGTCACTAAATATAAAGAGAAGAAATCTCTAATGGAAGATATATGTGTCTTAGGGATTCAACAACAACCTTCCACGTTGGGAAGCTTTTATTATTTGTCCCAATTTCAATGTTTATTGCTCTTCCATATGTATAAGTTGTGTGCTTATGGCTGTTATCTCTTCTGTTAAAGTCCAGTTTTCCTTTGGCAAAGCGACTCAACTCAGAGCTCAGTTCAGTGTGGCAGGTCAATGCCTAATGGACTGGATAAGCTAGGTGAAGCTATGAGGAGCTTTGCAAAAAGCAATAAAGTTAATCTTTTCAGCTAAAATATAAATTCAGTCTACTGGTAAGAACATATGCAATCTTGAATTCACTATAGATAGTAAGCTTGGTTAATTTAACTCAAGGCATAGGTAAAGCTATCTTATTAAGTATATTAATTTGAAGCTGTCTCACTGTACTTAGCTCCTTAATCTACAATCATCTAAATCTAAATTTTAAAATAGTGTTAGTGTTTTAAGGACTCGGCTGCTTGATTTAAACAAAGATAGGAAAATAACCAGTTTCTCTAAATGTGTGGCATTAAAAAAAATAAACAATAGCTGAATGAATGGTACTTTTTCTGTCTATGGGTCAGATCCATCGAAACAGATACATTACCATAAGTAAAGTTAATAGGCAATAGAGATTTGCTGTATGACACAGGGAACCCAAATCCAGCTCTCTGTAACAACCTAGAAGGGAGAGAGCTTAGCAGGAGGTTTAAGAGAGAGGAGACATATATATATCTATGGCTGATTGATGTTGATGTATTGCAGAAACCATCACAATATTGTAAAGTAATAAAGTAATTATCTTCCAATTAAAAATAAAAGTAAAACAAATTCCTTTATATACTCTTAACAGACTCCATAAATATTTGTGCCACAAAGGGCAAGCTAAAGGTGAGTGAAAAAGCAGTGTTTTTGAAATAGAAGCAATGAGAGAGAGTAAGAAGAAAATGAATTGAATGAAATGTAGAGTAGAATCTTTTTTGTATTTTTTATATAAAATTGTAGGCAATATCCTGCGACTTTTTTGGCCTTTCACATGCTACCTTGAATAAGTTGCTTTCAGTTTTATATTCAAGGGGAAAAACAAAATAAATTCTGGAGTCAACTAATAAATTATGTTGAAACAGGATTTTTTTCTTATCATATAAAATTATGATGATCAATTTTGTGAAGGTCTACTAAGGTGCTATTAATATACATAGGCACATTTACAGAATCAAAAATTTTATAAACAGAGAAAGATAAGCTTATTTCAATCTTTTTCTCATTTGCAGATTTATTCTTTAATCATTTACAAAGACTCTGCTGTGTACTATATGACACATGACACATGGCCTGAACAATCTAAGCAAAAGTGTTTGTTTTTCTTGTCCTCTCCTGGTGTCCTGCCTTTATTTGATTTAAAATTTTTTTCCAAGCCATTTCTTTGCATCACCTTAGGGCTACAAATAAGTACTAATTAAAAAGTATAATAAAATACCCGACTAATTGTAAAATACTGTCAGTCAACCCAGCATGAAGAAAAGCTGTTCACCAAAATATATTACATAATATTGACAGGAAATTTTTTTTTGCAACCAAAGTCATCATTATCTCAAAATGAAAGCTCCTTGAAATCAGGGACTCTGTCTTTATGCAATAGAACTTTAATAACTATAATTCAAGTACTTTTGTAAGGTAATGAAAAGTTTTCAAGCTAGGCTTCATAAATATTAATTATTAAAAACTATGGAAAAATTATTACTTTGGGTATACAAAGCTGAGACCTATAGACTCTCTTTTTGTTTGTTGTTCATATACAAACCAAACAAGGACATGGGAACAGCCTTGAATCTCAGGTTGTTTTCCGACAATTGAACAGACTCTTGAAAAGTTAGTTTATTACCAACATGGCCTAATATTCCTTACACTATCTTAAAGTTTTAAACTAAAGAAAAAATGTAATGTCAAGAAGTTATGGCATATGAACTTTATAAACCTCTTTGTATGTTAATTTTCATGAGTCACAATGACTGTCGTGTTTGTAACTTTCCTTCCAATGTCCATGGACAGACCACTTAACCTATGTAACCATGGGTCTAATGGCTAAACTTAATGTCTCTTCACCAAAACGTTATTTCCAAATTTTTCAGCATTATCTATTCACTCCAGTATTTCTCAATGTAGTTCTACTTTCTGTGCTTTGTGACACAGCCTATACAGAAAGACTGAGCTCTCACCTAAGTGGATCCTCTACCATGTTCTTTTCCTTAGAGCTCTGTGGAATTGTTTGTTTTGACATAAACTATTATTTCTGTTTAAATGTGTATTGAAATATACTTATTGTTTATATTTGATATACTTAGTTTTGAAGATGTTATTGGTTAGTGTAGGTAAGTGTTAACTAAAATTCACAGTGGACTATAATGTTTATATACCTGTGTGCATTTTGACCAGAGCACCAGGTTGTTCACAGATGAATATTTGAAGAGCACTATCCAGAGAACTTTTAATCTTCAGGAATATATATGATATAATAATATTTTTATTTTAATATATGATGTCTATGGACTCTATATAGAGGGTAGATAGTTTTCATTAAAATTGAATGTTATGGAATAGGAAATACTTTTGAGAAAGGCAGAAAGTGTTTTTATTATGCAAGGATAAACAAAAACTTGATAAGCATTCCTAAGAAATGAGGCAAACCCAAAGGAAAAGCTTAATGCTCTATAAAGTTGAAGGGAAGTCAATTGAATGTCACTCAATTTTGTGTAAGACTGCCTTGGATGGGGAAAGAAAGAAATGATTTTGTAATTGAGGTTCATACCTAGAGGATGCCTAAAGGGCCTAGCACCAGACTGTAAAGGAACTGAGAACAGAATCCAACTTTTAGACACCAAGTTACTTTCCATATCTTGCTATCTTGAGTTGACATGTGGATATTTTATTTTTAAAAAGCAGCAGCAGAATGTCAAAAAAAAATCAGATTCCCATTGCTCAAGGAATCCATTTTGACATCGCGATTACTAACTTTGTTTTATAAACTGTTTTACTCAAAACTAAAATTGGGATTATATTTTCTTTCATTTTTCATGTTTCATGTTTCCAACTAACCTCTAGTAAGAGAGATCTATTCCTGCCTGCAAGCATATCCCACATTTTGTATTCCTCCTCTTTCTTAGAGTAACCCCATTTGGGGGAGGAAAAAAAAAACTCATTTCTCTACAGGAGCAATTCAGCTTATATGCAGAGAGAGTACAGTGGCAGATCGTTTCAATTGAACCATTTGTGATAAAATTCAACTAGAATCACATCAAGAATATCCAGAAAGTAACTCTTCTGTTCTTTCCTAGTGTAGTGGAGGAATAGATAGAATTAACTAAGTTAAAATAAAATAATTCTGATTAAATATTCAGTTGCATTAATCTATTCTTTATAACTCTTCATGCTTACAAGACCCTTATATGAAAGAAAAATCAGTGATGTTTGCATAGAAGTCACCAATATATGCCCAAAAGAATGAAATCCTTTTCTGCCAATCCCGCACTTAGGAACTGGTTTGCCTGAACCTTGAAAGATGATCTGTTACATATTCAACTTGGAGTGAGGGCATTCTGTCAAGAGATAATAACATAAAGACATCATGGGGATGAACTTGAAAATATAAACAAGGCCCTTATAGTATAGACTATAACACAATCTGGACAAAATGTAACGTATTAAAAGAGAACTCAAACATCAGTATTGCTGCAAACCTTGGTTGCCTGGTTATTAGTTTTATATTTTGTCTCATTTTATAAGCAATAGGAAATTTGGTAGAATTTTTAATAAGGCATAGCTTTTGGAAGATGATCCAGTTGCTTGATATAATAATACATTTCACTGTGCTATGAAATATGCAGAAGGAAAGAGTCTCTCATTCTTTGCATTAATAGAGAAGGTAAAATTTCTGATGGAAAAAATTAACAAAGATTAAAATGTGGTTAGAATTAATGTTGGATAATGATTATTTGACTATTTTTCCTTTATATTATAAATATAAAAAATTATTTCATTTGTAAAATAGAAGTTCATTATATTTTTTTAGGCAGTCTCCAAGATATTAAAGTAATTTTCCCTTGACATGGGCTTTAGGAAAATAAAAGTCCAATGAAAATTTCTTCCCAAAGAAAGCAGTTTTCATTTCAATTTATCCATAGAGAACAGAGAGTTAAAACTCAACTCTGATTAAAAAAAAAAAAATCTGAAATAAAGCTTTAACCTTCACAGCAGCCATCTGTTTTTCTATTTTGTGGGTGGGATGGTTTCTAAGGACTGCCAGTATTTGTGGAATCAACTCTCTAAGGTGTTATTTGTCAATGATCCTAGAGATGTTTGGCATGAAGTAGTTTGTAATTGTGCTAAGGCATAAATGTGAGTTACATGGCTCAGGTACAAGTTGTCAAGCTAGAGTGTAAATCTCACTGAACATCAAACATTCACAGCCCTGAGTGGTTTTATTTCTGTCCATTCAACCATTAAGCAAAATGGTGAATGTCATACTTTGTCTCATTTTAGACAGAAGCAGTATACTATGAAGTTTTTGCAATTGTGGAAATATGTAAAGGCTGTGCTATAAATGCATGTCAAAGTGAGCAAACATAGATTAGTAAAATCTACCATCAAAAAAGGCCAGTTAGGTTTTTTACGAGAAAATCTATGATTCTCTTGAAAATCTAAAGAAAAGCAACAGAAGTTGGCCTTGAAGTTTTAGGATTTAAGATTTGAATCATCTTTAAGTAATCCTGGCAATATGTCCTCTTTGGGTTTGAATCATTTGCTTTGGAAAATCATAAAAAATGTCAAACAGTTGATTAAACATTAGAGTCAAACAAATTTATGCAACTGAATTTGGAATTTCCATTTTTGCAACAAGTGAGTCAGATTTAACATTTGGCTTTTGATCACTTGGTAATGAGTCACTTGATTGGTACTCTTATGATCTCTAAATTAAAACTTGTAAATGAAATATGAGACTCTGTATATCCCAAGGATTAGAAAAATGGCTTAGATGAATTCTTTTTCATTTCCAAAATAAATAGCTCCTTATGCAGAATACTTTAAAGTATTACTATTAGAAAAAAAACAAATCAGAATTATTTGCTTTCTAAGAATAACTTATCTGTGAGGTTTGAAATGTAATGGCCCTTGTTGACTTGTTTATCTGCATCTGCAGTTTACTTGAAACCCCTAGAACAACTATGCTTTTTGTTAGATACAGACTTTGTGACATTGCCATTTTTTTAATTGGAATATTTATTATGCTCGAAAGAGTGGCCACATCACCCTGTCTTTTGAATTCAGATTTTGACAAGAGTCTCTTCCCTTGGGCTGCTGATGAGAGCTGTCGATGATGCTTCCCTGTAAGGAACAAGCTATCTTGTCAGTGTTAGGCAGACGCTGCAATTTAAGCTTTGTCTAGTTAAAAATAGTCAAGATTCAGTGTCCTTTTGAATTTTGTACTCTTTTTTGCAAATTAGAAGAGATGTGATACCATTCTTGAGAAAGCTGTATATCTAGGGTAAATTTATTTTGCTTTTTTTTTATGTATAAGAGGATAAACTGTCCCCTAAAATACTGGAAATGTGATATCTCTCTAGCTATTGGGGGGTACTTGTAGTCAAAATGAAATAAAACAAACAAAAAAATAACAAACCTTTCCTTCCATTCTTACATTGCTTGTTTTGGAGGGCTCTCCAAAACATTCAAAATTCAGAAGATGCATGAAAGAAGCTACAAGAGTTATTACTTTGCACATTACTTTACACCTGAGTAATATCTTTCCAGATCTGGATTTGCTGTTGTCCTCAAGATGAACACTGGACTTCCTGAAAATAGAAATGAAACACCTAACCTCAAATCTGTTGGGCCCAATCCAGATCTGGACTACCTGTACATGACCTGGTTCAGGTCAGCTAGTTAACAGTCCTTGGTTTTCTCCCCTGTAAAAATGGAAAGGATGCTATCACACCAAAGTCAAGGATATTGGCTATTTATGAGCAGGTGTCAGAAAGTGGCCTTTCAGAAAGCTACTAAACCAAACCTGCAAGGGAATCATGAAGCCTTCCAGTAGAGGAGGCCCAGAGTCTCCTTGTTGATGATCTTGGGAAAACCAGAGCTTCTTCCCTCAGATGAGTGAGAACCCTAACCTGTAGCAGTCAGCCAGACCAGTGTGAACCTCATCATTCTACATGGACCAGTCATAGTCCACTCAAGTTTAACCAGGTGATTTACAGTCAGGCTAACACTCCAGAAGTTGGGGGGTGGGGTGGGGAGAGCACTGGCACATCCTTCAGAAACCAGGGCTGAACTATTGGACCTTCCATGGAGGGGACCTGAGTCCCAATGTTGCCCACAATATCGAAAACCTCCTCACAGATAATTTACTTTTCTGTTCCTATATTGTTTCCAGATTACAGCAGCCTACGTAGAGCCAGGGTATCAGGCTCTCAAGCACTGGCCCTTGGAGATGGGGGTGAGGGGTGCAGGAGAAAAACACTTCATATTTACATGATAGATTTGCCTTTAAGTTTCAGTGTTAGTTTTTCTCATAAATGATAAATGTAAGTGGAAAGGAGTTTGGAGGCTCTTTGGTGCTAACCCATTTCTGGTTCCCTGGTTCCCAATATTCTATCCCAGAATTGTGAAAGAAAATGCACAGTGAAGTTACTTCCAATTCCTTTTAGGTTAGGATTTTAAACAAGAAGATTGATTTTAGCAAGGTTCAGTCCAGATGTGGTTCCAAGGATAACATCAAACATTCTGCTGGGGGCGGAAATGTAAGTAGAAGCTTGTGTCAGAAGCTGTCCTGATTGTGTGGCGCCAATCTGCACAGCCGGCACTTCGTCTCCTTTCTCACCTCCTTCCCAACACCTCCCAGCACACTCCCCACTTCTTGTTGCTGCGCCACAAGTCCCCCTGGTTTGGGAGCTTGTCAGCCTTGCATTTTCAGTGATGGGCTTTCCATCCTTCCCTCTGAGATCACTGGTGAATTTCTCACTTTTTAAAGGGGGACACCATGGTTTTCAGGGAGATGGAAAGCCCATTTCACCTGCTAATTTGTTTGCTGGCCTTTGGCTTTAAGGTATTTTCTCATGCTGTCTCTGCTCTCTTGCAAAAGTCAGCTGAGCACACACTTTTCTAGCTCCATTTGAGTTACTCCTGAGGCAATGACTGATGTATGAAAGTATCCAAAGTGTATAATGTCGATCTTTTGTGCTTCATTATTCATGAGAGTTGGGATAATACAAACCTGGTGAAGCATGGCTCATCTGTAATTCAAAGTGAAAGGATTCAAGTCCCAGTATACTCTTTGTCTTGATTTTTTCTTTTAATCCCTGTCTCTTAAATTGGGTGGAAATAATATTCTCTGAGAGGAAGAGAAAGATGAATTCATGTTTCTCAAAAGTATTTGAGGAAGAGTTGAAGCAGGCAGACTCAAGCTAAAGTAGGCATGATTCTTTGTTAGCATTAGAATAATAAAAAAGGTGAATAGGGTGACTATACTACAGATCCAATCACCTAGACTTCGGATTCTAGCCATCTGTGACTCAAGTAATTTATACAGTATCAAAGCCAGAATTCTTGCTTATCTAGTAACTCTTGGTTTCTTGCTCCTCGGTTGGGCAGAGATGGAGTCAAACAGTGAAAAAAGAGACAAGCAAGTGCCTGATGTTCAAGGCAGCTCCACTGAGCATGAAAATATGCCATATGGGAGAACCCCAGCAAGATTTGCTGGGCTCCTTCTAGGGTCAGGGCTGAGCCTCAGGCTCAGTATTTACACTGACAGGCTCCCCTCATCCCTGGTGCACTGACTGTAAGTACACACCATGTACTGCTCTCACGGAAGCAATCTCAGTCCTGGAATTAATAGGTGATTTTGAGAATATCAGAGGATTGACCCAGATGACCTCTATAATATATAAATGAAGGAAAGGATGGTTTTTAAAGTTATTAGAGAAGCTTCCAACCTCCAAACCAATAGTCTGAAACTTTCCCCTAGAGAAGAATCACTTGTTCAACTGTGATTGATTTGATTGGGGAAGATTCCTTAGCCCCATTTCCAGTGCTAGATTACATAATTCCCATGTATTTCTGATGTAAATGAACCAGGAACCATGCTTGGAAAGCACCCTTTCAAATATTAGAAGAAGAATTGATTTCAGTAAAACCCAGAAGAAAAACAAATGCTATCTTTTTATCATTTGGTGTGCAATAAAAATTGCATTTAGCCAAAATATGACAAGAGTGTTTTAGAAAAGCATGTTTAGAGCTTTCTTCTTGTATCTTAAAGCAGTGTTGGACTTCTTGTTTGTATGAGCAGTTTTGGTCACTTTCATGTAAAAATCACTTTCTAAAGAATACTTTCCCTCTTCACTTGGCTCTTTGCTTATGGAAAGGTTTAATACAGAGTGGCTTCTTTCTCTGAGTGGAAAGCTTGCCTTCTTAATACAGAAGTTCTATCCCTTTGTGGCATGATCTGTTTTCTACTAATAAAATCTTCTCTTCTAGGATTTTCTTTACTTGTGTTTTTCTTTCCAACCAAACATACGGGAGAACGTATGGAAGATTGGGTTTTCCCATGTCTGTGTATATGTTGTTGTATGTTGTGAGTTTGGGTATATTTCTAGATTTTACATATGAGCTTGGGGGCTTATTTACATCTAAACTATTTTAAGCCTATTTTCTGTGGTTCACACAGGTACAGATTGTGACCAAGAAGATAGACCTAAGCCATGTGACATCCAAATGTGGCTCTCTGAAGAACATCCGCCACAGGCCAGGTAAATCAGTATTTTTAGTAATCTGAGAGAGATTAGACTGAATTCAAAAAATCGACAAGCAAAGTTTTTGTTGCTGTGAGATATCTGATTGGAAGGACCTTTCCACATCCTGATACTTCATGCTTGTGTTAATAGAAACTTAAATTAGAAATTTTGAGGCATTTTCATATGGACAAGTAAACTCAGTTACCATAAACAGGCCACATATCCTAGGACACATTAAAAATGAAAAGATACAGGAGATGCATTTATCTGTATGTACTCAACATGCTTATTGGAGCTCTTTTGAAATATATAGTCTATAAAATAATATTGGGCCATATATTCTTACGTAATTCATGGACTGAATGCAGCATTTCAAAGGTTTTGCAAGAAATTGTTTTTCTACATTATGTGGGGGAAAAAAGGATTGTGCTTTTTAACAAAGCTGAAGAAATTTATTTTTCTGTTGAATTTCTCAGATCTAGGTCAATAAGCATTGTGAATCTTCAGAATGCAATGTCTCCCCAACTTATTTGACCACAGACTGCTTGTTTTTCTGGAATATCTCATACGTTTAGTTCAGTTGCTCAGTCATGTCCAACTTTTTGCGACTCCATGGACTGCAGCACACCAGGCTTCCCTGTCCATCACCAACTCCTGGAACCTGCTCAAACTCATGTTCATCGAGTCGGTGATGCCATCCAACCGTCTCATCCTCTGTCATGCCCTTCTCCTCCTGCCTTCAATCCCAGCTTCAGGGTCTTTTCCAGTGAGTCAGTTCTTCACATCAGGCGGCCAAAGTATAGGAGCTTCAGCTTCAGCATCAGTCCTTCCAATGAATATTCAGGACTGATTTCCTTTAGGATTGATTGGTTTGATCTCCTTGCAGTCCAAGAGACTCTCAAGAGTCTTCTCCAACACCACAGTTCAAAGCATCAATTCTTCAGCACTTAGCCTTATTTATAGTCCAACTCTCACATCCATCCATATATGACTACTGGAAAAACCATGTATTTCATAATATCTCATTATTATGAGATATCTCATATCTCATTATGATATCTTAGGATATCATAATATATATTATGATATTTTATGATATATTATTATGAGATATCTCATATCTCATAAGTCTAGTGCCCTAAGGTAGAGTGTATATTCATATGTGCTAGTGATTTTTCCCTATTTAATTTGTGAATTTAATGTATTATGTGTCATTTTTTTCTAAGTATCATGTACTATATGTTTTTGCTAAATTCCACCTCCACGCATATGTAAATAATGGACGATTGTCAAATTTGTAAATTTTCCTGAGACTATTTTGTCATAACTTATATATACCATTGAAGGACAAAAAATTGATTTTAACCATCTATTCTTGACATCTTAATTAAACCAGGTAATATCTTATTCCCATGAATCATAATCTGAAGTGTTATCAGAACAAGGTAAAAGAACAACTGACCCCAGTGAGATTTCTGACCAAAAGATTATTGAGAAGAATTTTTTTAGTTGAAAAACAAAAGGTTTCAAAAATGGATAAGTATTGGAAATATGTCTAGAAATTGGGCTTCACTTTGGCAAAGGGTGTTAATAAAGCAATTCAAGGAGATAGAAACTACATATAAGGAATTTTCATTACTGATTTCAGAATTGTTATCTGGAATTAGCCATCTATCATTCATGAGAGAGAAGGGACATGTTCCCAAATGGGTATCTTCACAGCCCCCCATCTGTGCCTTATATCTACAGACATTTAGCTGATTTTGTCCTGTGTCAACAGTATGATGGAAGTATTTGGGTACACTGCCTACCTTCTTCCAGAATACAAAAGAAAATATTGGACTCTGTAATTCCAGATGATAAGTATACATTTAGTTCAGTTCACCTAAAGTCTTGATGCACAGAAAAATCTTCTATATACAAGAAAATATCATGTGTATGTTTTACGAGTCATAAAGGCTATTGTCATGGACTCCCACCTATTTCTCACTCTTACTTCATAATAAATGAATCAGATGACCAAGTTCACAAAGACGTGTTAACACAATGAATGATCTTTGACAATAGCAAGCTTTTCACAAAATTACTTTGGATTGTGGAATGTCTCAGAAGGAAATAAGGAGGAAGCAATTCATCACCTGGAGGCACAAATTGAAATAGCTAGTCTTTTGACTTCACTTTGGAACATAAGAAGCTTGATGGGGATTATAATCCTCTGTAGTTACTGCTCCTAATGGGGCCAGAATTTTTCAGAACCAAAGGCAGAGATCTCTGATTTCAAATGAGCTTCTCTAACAGTTCTATAAAATTACCTGGCTACCCACTCTAGTATTCTGGCTTGGAGAATTCCATGGACTATGCAGTCCATGGGGTCGCAAAGAGTCGGACACAAATGAGGGACTTTCACTTCACTTCAGTAGAACTGTGACAAAAATAGACTTCTCAAGCTTCCTTTTCTGAATATAGTTTGGGTCAATATTACATTGTTTTTCCCCTCTCTCAAAATATAGTCTAACAAAATTTTTAATAGGGTTATATTGGCACAATATATAATCATAAAACTTGAAAAGAGTTTCTATCAGAGGCTATGAAAATAGAAAAGTAAGATCTCAAGAAAGTTGATCTGTAGTTGAAAATTCAGTATCCTCTAGCCTCTAACCAATATAACTGTGTTTTATGAATCACACTAATCCTGTCACAACCAACAGGTGAGACCCATGGGGCCAAGTAAAATGTTGGTAGAATAACACCCCTGCAGTAATGCATCTTTTGAGGGAAGGACAGCTTCATGTCTCCTACAGGAATGAGTTAAATAGCATCATACACATCCTAAGTCTTCAGAAGGAGTATGAATGAATCTTCAAAATGTAACCCAGGGACTTCCCTGGTGGTCCAGTTGTTAAGTCTCCATGCTGCTCCCAATGCAGGGGGCCCAGACTTGATCCCTGGTTGGGGAACTTGATCCCACATGCTGCCCTAAGACCCAACACAGTCAAATAAATAAATATAAATTTTTTAAAATGTAAACCAGTAACATTATACAATTTCAAGGGGGCCCTGGCCAGGTAATTGGGTGTTAATATAAATTTCTAGGTATCACATGAGAAAAACACCGCAGGAATAAGAGACCTGTGAGGTTTTAACAACCCTTTCTTTCTCATCTATGGAAGTAAATAAGTATCAAGAGTCCAAAATTGAAAAATCTTTACCATGTTTCCATAGAGTCCCTCAGGTATTTTTTCCAAATCAAAATCCCAAAAGAGATGCAATAATAATAGAGGATCACATGGCTTACTACTGGCGTTATGAAAAAAAAATATGCGTACAGCTAAAACCAAGTTGCTAATGAAAGTGAAAGCTAGTCTCTTAGGTGGAAACAGGTAAAGGTATCTAATCCAGATTCTTCCCAGGTCAAAGACATCAGCAGACAGGCCCAAGAATAAGCTAAAGAACAACAGATACCTACTCGACGTAGAACTGCTTGCATTCACAAGCCTGAAAAGGTGTGCAGAAATGGAGGTGCCACAGAAGGGTGGCTCATGGCACTCTCATCTATCAGCAGATCCTCAATTTTCAGACTAATTAACATTTAAGAAAATGGCATCGTCAGAACTCCGTCTCAATATTATCAGATCAGTGTCAAATTAGTCCTATGGCATCTGGACAAGAATGGGATCTCTAAGATTCCCTTCCTATCACTCCATCTACTAATTAAAATGGAAGCTTTTAGCACTTCAGCCTCTGACTCCAGTTTCATCAGTCAAGGTATCAGTGCTGAAAATTTACAAGTGGCAATATCACGCATATGTACACAATTGCTAGCCTATAAGTGACCTATTACCATGAAGAAAAATAGAGAAGTGCTTCCTTGCAATTTAATTTGCTCCCTTAAGAATAAGAGACAAAAGGCTCCAAGTTTGAGAAAGGATACACATGGTACTTTCATTGTGTTATTTTTAGTTTTTATTACATAGATAAGAAAAATACCGCTGATATTTTAGGTTAGCCATGAGTAGAGAAAAGAATTAATATGTAAAGCAATCCAGGGAATGATACAAAAAGGATGTCACTGCCTTAGATGGATGTATGAATGTGCGAGTTGGACCATAAAGAAGGCTGAGGACTGAAGAATTGATGCTTCTGAACAGTGGAGTTGGAGAAGACTCTTGAGAGTCTCTTGGGCTGCAAGGAGATCAAACCAGTCAATCTTAAAGAAAATCAATCCTGAATATTCATTGAAACAACTGATGCTGAAGCTGAAGCTCCAATTCTTTTGCCACCTGATGCGAAGAGCTGACTCATTAGAAAAGACCCTGATGCTGGGAAAAATTGAAGGCAGGAGGAGAAGGGGACAACAGAGGATGAGATGGTTGGATGGCATCACCAACTCAATGGACATGAGTTGGAGCAGGCTCTGGGAGTTGGTGATAGACAGGGAAGCCTGGCATGCTGGGCTCTGGGGTCGCAAAGAGTCAGACATGACTGAGTGAACAACACCTTACTTAGATGGTATGGGGAAAATGGTGTAGACTAAAAATTCTAAAAGATTGCTTTTCCATCTATGGTCAGAGGGTTAGTAGAGTTCATTAAGTTTGTGATTTGCCATGGTCTACCTGCTATAGTCATTTTGGGGAATTAGTCACCAAAATAGAAGATTTAATGTTAGCAAGGCATTTAAAAGCCTTTCTCATCTCCTCCGTAGGTGGTGGGCGTGTGAAAATTGAAAGTGTGAAGCTAGATTTCAAAGAAAAGGCCCAAGCTAAAGTTGGTTCGCTTGACAATGCTCACCACGTTCCCGGAGGTGGTAATGTCAAGGTAAGACACAAGACTGTGAGCAGATCTTGCCTTTTAAAAAAATCCTTTTGAAATATTCTTCATCAAAATAGGTCCCAGATTAAAGACCTGGACACCCAGGAAGTAGGGATGGCAGAGCTGAATAGAAGTGACATGAACATCAGCTCTGGGATACAGAGAAAGAGCTAGGGGACAATTTAAGATGTTTGAGTTAACCGAGGACTGATGCTTGTCTTTAAACAGATTGACAGCCAAAAGTTGAACTTCAGAGAGCATGCTAAGGCCCGTGTGGACCATGGGGCTGAGATCATTACACAGTCCCCAGGCAGATCCAGCGTGGCTTCCCCCCGACGACTCAGCAACGTCTCCTCTTCTGGAAGCATCAACCTGCTTGAATCCCCCCAGCTTGCCACCCTGGCCGAGGATGTCACTGCCGCACTCGCTAAACAGGGCTTGTGAATATCTCTCATTTAGTATTGACGTCATACTATTTAGGCATGAGCTCTGGCAGGAGTGGGCTCTGAGCAGGTGTTATATTCATTCTTTACAAACCATAAAATAAATAATCTCATTCCCAAACTGTAGTAATTGTTACAATTTTATAAAAAAAAATAGTATATGCAGAAATTGACTTGATTTCCATTTGCAACAGGAAAATACTGGCTTTACATGAGTACAATTGGACAATTTTTTTTTTCGCTCTGCTGTTTTGCATGGAGTATCATTATTTTAAAAATTGCATTTCTACCTTTCATGTGCCTGAAGGCTGTCTACTACATTCTGAAAGGCCTTGTTAAAATCCAAACTGCTCATTTCACTATTCTGTTGCTGGGTGAAAAGATAAAAAGTTGCCCCTTGTAACTTATTACAGGTTAAATTAAATCAAGGAGTCATTGCAGGAAGGGAAGAGCATGTAAGAAATGGGTTTTTTTAAAGCATTATTTTGTATAAATGGGAAGAAAGATTCAATTAAGTTATTAACGTTTGGGACCTGGATAATTATATCAGAGTATAAGTCAATCCAATAAATTATTTAATTAATTAAAAAATAGTTTCGAAGCATTTGAGCTGTGGTTGAGGAAGTGACATAAAGTGCATCTCTTAGGAATGAAGCACTTTCATTAGGATGGACTTGTGTCTGGTTAGGATGTCAGTTGATCAGCTAGATTTGTGTCCACACTACCAGTTTCACACCCTTTCCATCTGTTTGATACAGTATTATAGATATAAATATATATATATATTTCTCTGTGGCCATTTGTGATACTTCCTCATACTTGAATATTATACTTCCTTATTCACAGTATCTGTGTCTCCTGCACCCTTTGGTGTTGCAATTTTAGGTATGTGAAAGTAGATGTTAGCAGGGTTCTCTCCCTATTAAAAAAAAAAAAGTTAAAAAAGACAAAAAGTTTTAGCATGAAGTTGCTTTCTGTAACAACTCAAAACTGTAACCCTGTTTTAGTGCCAGATACAAGTTTCTCCCGTTAAAGTTTCTCCCGTGATGCTAGAAAAAATTTATTTTTCTTTGCTTTCACCAACATGGAGTTTGTGGGGGTGGGTCCAGTTATACATAAAAGGGGTTTACAGATTGTTGGTTTAAGATTATGGGTTTGTCTTATTTTGAATCACAGAATATTTTGGGGTTTACTCCTATAATCATTCATGGAATAGACTTATTAAGATTTCTTTTTCTTTTTTTTCCATTTGCTAAAGTTGAAATTAACAGTGGGAGTTTGGGACATGATATTCCATTCTTCCAAGCAGTACCTGTTTATTCAGTTATCTGATAGAAAATGTTTGGCCTCCATACCCGAAGTAAGATCCCTTGATCAGAAAGGGAAAATACAGTATTTTGAGAAGCTACAAAATATTGGAGATGCAGATATCTAAATCAGTTTTTTCATAATTCCAACATTGCAGTCTATAAAGGAATACTGTATTACTATTATTTATCAGTAGCTAATACAGTTCTGACTTTATATACAGTCTAGACATCACAAATCAACTAATTCTTTAAGAATCATTCATCTTAAATTTATGAAGAAGCAATGAAATAGTCATTATTAGTCTGAGTAGGGCAATGGGTTACTAGGATGAATGGATGCTTTTTAGTATTTTATCTGTTCTTTTTCTTGCTCAGGGCTGGTAGGCTGGATCTGAAAAGTTAAAGGCAAGTGTTTCAATAGGGTTTGATCCCTTTGAGTCAAATCAGTTCTCAAGCATAAAGGAGGAAATGATGAACATGGACTGAGGCAATAAGCTAGTATAGTAGCATCTAAGAATGAAGCTAAAGGATGGAAAGACAGAGAGACATGGGTGCCGTGTTGTGACCCATTGGAAGTTACAGCCAACATGACTTCCATGAAAGAAACTCTGTGAGCAAAAGTGCACCATTCACTCTCAACTAAGAGATTTTACGTAGGCAAACATTTCTGAAACTATAGATCAGTTATTTAGGATAGTCAAAGATTTAGAAAGGACTGATTAGGACTATGGGTGTGTCTATTTTCTGCCTAATTATTGCTGTGAGGTTTGATTTGACCAATCTGGGCATTTTATTCATCAGCTTCCTTTGAAATGCACCAGGAAATAGGAAAAGAAAGAATAGCTGTGTGGAGACTTAATGGTATTTTCTTATGTGTTAGGTAGTGTTAGATAGTGATTAAAGCTCTAGAAAGAAGTTAACAGCTGGTTAGAACAGTTTTAACCTGTGAAACATGTATTTTTTTCAACTTGGTTTAAAATTTTTATAAACACTAAGTAACCATGTTCTACATATTAAAATTGTTTTTTTACAAATACATGTCTAAAATAAAGATTATATAAGGTACCCAGTGATTAGATTTGGCATTAAAACAAATGTTTGCTTCAAATCACAGCAAAATTATAATGACTAAATACCCTCACTTTGTATGGAAATTAATAATTCTATAAAATGAAATTGAAAATTGGTAGCAGTAAAAGAAAGAAATACAGGCTAAATGTCTTCTTTGGGGGATAAGGGGTGGAACCCATCTTACCTTTACTCTCAAGATTAACGACACAAATTAAGCTTTTTGAACACCACTCTTGTGGGGACATCCATACGCTGATCTAGAAATTAAGGCTTCATAGTCTCAATTCTAGATCAATTAATGCCAGTTTCTCTCTGGCTTTTGCCTTGGAGAACCTGTTTAAGGAAACATAAGTAATCCAGAGCTGTGAAGAGTTAAAAGGCCCACTCAATCTCTCTGGGTCACCTGCAACCAATAATTGGGTACCTTTCAATGATGCAGGAGAGATCCGAGTTCATGATGAGTTTCAAAGGCCATGTTCATTTAGGAACCAACTCTCTCTGGATTCTCCTGCTGAGTTCCAGCAGGGTGATGGGCTGAAATCCCACCCACAAGCAAGACACCTGTGGATCACCAACGAGGTATAGCTGAAGAAGGCTGAAGTGAGAACTTGGTTAAATGGAAGAAAGTACTGACAGTAGCTGGCCTTCTCCACATACTCACATAGTTTTAGAGCAGGAAATGGGATCATCAGGCAAAATAAGAGATCAAGTCACTATTATTAAAGAAATCATCTCAGTGTGGTTGATTTTTTTACATAGCTGCAATTATAGCATTTTCTCCTATTTTTTACACTATGAAAAGGAGGAAAACAAACCATTCATGGTCTAAGTAGCTAGAAAAGGTAGATTCATGGCTTGAAAAGGCAAATTCTAGGCATTCCTTCCAAGATTAATATGTTAAATCAGTATTGATGTTTGTTTTTTTAAACCTAGGGTTTTTAGCCTGGGTATGTAGATTGAGGCCAAGTCCCTCTGCAGGAAAAAGCTTATTTTTAAACTCAGAAAATGTCAATCATGATACTTCAACTTTAGCAAAAAGAAAAAAATCAACAAAAAGTATACTCTGTATGCTGGGATTCCAAGGTTCCAACATGCCGCTACAAATCTGTGGGGGGTTTCTTTCTTCTGATAATTCTAGAGCCTGTTACCATAGAAAGGCATTTCTTCAATGGCTGGTTGTAGTTAGTTCATGTTTTTCAATCAAAATTTGCAAATGTATTTGTTGCTGTATAGTGATTGTTTTGCAAAATAAAATTGCTTGTCACCTATCTGATAGTTTCAGATTGTTTCTTCTTTCCTGGAAAAAGAACATAAAACATAATACATATTGCTCAGTCCAACCAAAGAAAAATTATGAAGAGGAGGCTTCAGTTATCTGCTGAATGCTGACTATGTGTCAGGCCCTATCACCGCTGTATTAGCAGGATGCTATCTGTTGCAAGTGACAAACTCAAATTGGCCTAAGCATAAAGGCTACTTTATTGAGTCAAGTTTCCCATCAAGGCAAGAAGAGTATCTGCCTCAGGCGAGGATGTATCCAGTCACTCAAAAAAATGTCTTTAAAAAGTTTGCTTTCTTTAACTCTGGACCCAGGCTCTCAAAAGATGTCATAGGAATTCTTCCAAAGTTTAGTTCTCCTTCCTCTATGTTGGCTTCATCCTCATACAGACTCCCCTCTCTTAATGAGCACTGGAAGCTCCAAGTCTCATACCCTCCCAAAGAAAGCCTCTTTCCTGGCAGCACTAGCCAAATCCAGGGTGTGAAAATCATCGCATTACTTGGGTCACCTCTTCGCTTGTGCTAAAGGGCAAGGGGAGGTCACAGACCTAACTCTATCACAGATGATTGGGGTAGGTGGAGACTGAAGAGAGAAGGGGGTCTCATCTGAACTATCAATACATAAACTAAACGTGGAGAGAAAATATTTCCTCCAAAGTCAAGTCAGGCTGCTCCTGCTAGAAGAGAGAGAAAACCGATGCTCATCGGCCATGGAAACAGACCTCCTCCCATGCATGTACCCTGTACTCTATGCATCCTTTAGCTCCTTGCTGCTTAGAGTGTTCCCAGCTTCACCTGAGAGCTTGTTCAAAATGCAAAGACTCAGGCTCCACCCCAGACCACTTTAACACTCCCCTAGGTGATTCGTGTTCCCTTTAAAGCTTGAGAAGCCTCAGCTTTTCCAGTCCTCTCTAACGTGCCTAAGGAGAAGGGGCTCCATGGCAGACTGCTGCTGCTGCTGCTAAGTCGCTTCAGTCGTGTCCGACTCTTTGCGACCCCATATAGACAGCAGCCCACCAGGCTCCCCCGTCCCTGGGATTCTCCAGGCAAGAACACTGGAGTGGGTTGCCATTTCCTTCTCCAATGCATGAAAGTGAAAAGTGAAAGTGAAGTTGCTCAGTCGTGTCTGACTCTTAGCGACCCCAGGGACTGCAGCCAACCAGGCTCCTCCATTCATGGGATTTTCCAAGCAAGAGTACTGGAGTGGGGTGCCATTGCCTTCTCCCCGTGGCAGACTACTCACAGATAAAAATTACCCCTAAAACTGTTTGAGAGGATACCGTCAACTCTGATGTCAGAGAGTTCAGTTATCAAGTGGTGGAAATGTGTGACTGGCGAATGACTCTTGTCCTAGATAGAGACTTTGCAAACTCATGTCATCCTCCCTTGGCTGAAACCTACTTCTACCAATAGTGTCAGCGCCTTCTTTTGGCCTGCCTTTTGGCAATAATGCAATTTGGTATAATTAGATAAAATCACTAATCTTTGGTTAATAATTTTTTAAGACTAACATCTGTGTTTTCCTTCATAAAGTATATCTTTACACCACAGAAGATTAAGACATTTGGTAGCACAAATCACAATAAAAATCTTTTTTCGTTGTTAACTGAAGTACAGTTGATCTCAATAATGTGTTAGTTTCAAGTGTACAGGATAGTGATTCAGTATTTTTGGCAGATTATATTTCATTATAGGTTTTTTTAAGATAATGAGTATAAGACCCTGTGCCGTACAGTGAATCGTGTTGCTTATCTATTCTGTGTATAGTAGTTTGCATCTGTTAATAGCACATTCCTAACTTGTCCCTCCCCACCTTCTTCTCGCTTTCCAGAACCAGAAAAACATAGACATAGAAAGCAAAATGAGTTTGCTTTCTATGTCTGTGAATCCTTTTCTGTTTTGTAATACATTCATTTATATCATATTTTAGATTCCACATACAAATGATATATTATTTGCCTTTCTCTGTCCAGCTTATTTCACTAAGCATGATTCTCTCTACATCCAATCACTGCTACAAATGGCAACATTTTATTCTTTTTTATGGCCAGTATTCCTTTGTATATGTACACCACAGCTTCTTAATCCAGTCATCTGTTGATAGGCACTTGGGTTGCTTCCATGTCTTCGCTACTATAAATAGTACTGTTATGAACACTAGGGTGTATGTATCTTTTAAAATTAGTGTTTTCAATCTTTTTAACTATATATCCAGGAGTAGAATTGCTGGATCCTCTGGTAGTCCTGGTGGTGCCTGTTAAAGAGCCCACCTGCCAATGCAAGAGACTTAGATAGGGTTTGATCCCTGGGTCAGGAAAATCCCCTGGAGGAGAACATGGCAACCCACTCCAGTATTCTTGCTTGGAGACTCCCATGGACAGAGGAGCCTGCCAGGCTCCCTACAGTCCACAGAGCTGCAAAGAGCCAGACGCAACTGAAGTGACTTAGCACACAATGCATGGTGGTTCTATTTTTACATTTTAAGGAATCTCCATACAATTGTTCACAGTGGCTGCACCAATTTACATTTCCAACAACAGTGTACGAGGGTTTCCTTTTCTCTACATCCTCTCTAACATTTGTTATTTGTAGACGTTTTGATGATGGCCATTCTGACAGATGTGAGGTGATACTTCATCGTGGTTTTGATTTGCATTTCTCTAATAATTAGTGATGTGCCTTAATAAAGGGTTTTTTTTTATCATTATTAACAAGGGAAAGAAGAGATGAGTAACTCAGATGTAGGATGGCGGGATAACTCCTTATATAGCTTATGGGGGGAAAATGTTCCTCTTTTATGATGTGGCACTTAACTTGTAGAACTATGACCCAAATAATTCAAGGCTAGAATGTTGTTCATGTCAAAAGCACACTTTCTAGTATCCTAAAATTGTTTCAAAATACTGTCCTTCTCTAGGTTTTCTTAAATACCTTGGAGAAACGTCATAGACATATGCTTAGAGCCTCCTTTATTCCTTTAATGCCTTTTCCATCACAAACGCACCACAGCTGTTCCCACTTCATTCTCATTCTGTTAAAATCTCTGCCCCAGGCCTCACTGAGGCAATAGACCCGTGGCCTCCAGCTGCACTTTGTTTGGCTTGTTTTCAAACTCAAAAAGGTTCACACACACAAAATCCCAGACGTGGACCTTTGAAAAGTTAAAAGATCTGGCAACAGTGGGCCCACATTCATTTGCGATAACAGTTGTCTGGAGCTGGTCCACGAATGATGCGATGGAGCTCTTCCCTCCGTTTGTCCACAACACCCATCTGTGCCTGTTACTGCTCCCTGCTGCTGCTGCTGCTAAGTCGCTTCAGTCATGTCCGACTCTGTGCGACCCCAGAGATGGCAGCCCACCAGGCTACCCTGTCCCTGGGATTCTCCAGGCAAGAACACTGGAGTGGCTTGTCATTTCCTTCTCCAATGCATGAAAGTGAAATGTGAAAGTGAAGTTGCTCAGTCGTGTCGGACTCCTAGTGACCCCATGGACTGCAGCCTACCAGGCTCCTCCATTCATGGGATTTTCCAGGCAAGAGTACTGGAGTGGGGTGCCATTGCCTTCTCTGGTTACTGCCCCCAGTCCACATTTATTCCCTGTCACTTATTACTGTGAAATTTAGAAGTTGTAACCTCTCCTCTAGATCCACTTGTCTCTCTCCCTCCCTATTTCTTTCTCATTTCTGTGAAATAAAAGTCCAAAAGCATAAGCCCCAATCCTGGAGTAGGAGAGAGGAAAGGTCAGGTTGAGTAGGTCAGGTCAGAATCGACTGGGAGCCTGGGAAACCAATATTTAATAGATTTTACCCTGTCTCAAGAAAAAAGAAAAAAAAAGTAATATGTTCATTTGATGGTAGCAACTGGCAATTTTCATGTCCCTGATAAATACACTTAAGATTCTGCTCTCGTCTACATTTATCAAAAAACAGAAGAAAAATGCATGTCTGTGTCCCTGCCCTGTGATAAATAAAATGTTGTCAAGTGAGAAAAGGCAGAAACTACCATCTTAGAAGGCCTGAACTTAGGAGATGTCTGCCTGTTACTTTTAGAAGTAGAAGAAAGATATTCTAACCAAGTCGAGTGAGGGGCATGTTCTTTAGCCCAGGGCTAATTTTCAGTCAACCTGGACCTTTATTCAGTTGCATAAGTTTTTATAATAATTAAAAGACTTGCTTTCCAAGTCTCTACCTTATCAATGCCTGCCTTTTGCCCCCTAGACCTGTTCCCCCAGGTGTCACAGACCTCCTCCAATTCTAGCCGCTATGAGGTGAATGCTGGGTACAGCAGAGAGCTTCCAAGATTCTGTTCCAGGGTCCCCAAAAGTCCTGCCTTCCAGGCGCCACCACTTGCTATGACCCCCTCAGGGCTCTGGAGGGCTGGCCTGTGCACACCAGCTGTTTGGGAAAGTCCAGATTCTCCACACGGGCTTCTAGCAGCCTGCTGGCCCGCCAGCCAGCCCCCCACAGCTTTTACTTGACGACGGCTGTGACTGCTGTCCATGCATTGTCGTCCAAGTCAGAAGAAGACTGGCATCCTACAGGGGAGATAACAGTTTGGGGCATCCTGAGAGTCAAGTACACGGTGCTCATGGAACCATACTTTGGCTGTGGCCACAGGCTACCAGTCTCGTTTTTCCCCAGAGCCCTCCTCTCCTATGAGTTGCATGTAGGAACTGCAGTCACCACAAAATGAACTCTCACCAGAGTAAGAGTGCCTTCTTAGGCACTGAGAAGGTAATAGGAGCTTCTGAGGCCAGCAACAGGAGGTTGTAAGCAACAGATGCGTCCCGTGGAACCATGTGGGGTACTAGTGCCTGAGATAAAGGCTTTAATAGTGCCTGTTGAAATTAACTTCCATTTAAAACCCACCAAAAGCCCAAAGGAAGTAGGTATTAGCATTGATTTTATACTTATTTAGTGATTGTCTCTATAGGCATCCTTATATCCTTATCCTTATGTTAACTCCTATAATTAAATACTGTAATTCTCAGCATCCCCATTTTACAGATCAGAAAACTGAGGCATAGAGAAGTTGTTTAAAACTTAATGTGCGGAGCTGGAATTTGAACTCGAAGAAACCCAAGATGTCTGATCTGACCTAATGGATTAGGTTTGATTCAATTAAATATTCTAATAAAACAATTTTCTTGACAATGATAAAGATACCAAACTAGTATTACATACATAAAAGAGAAAACTCTCAGCAAGCTGTTAATTGAGCAAATGATGACAGAGAATTGGGGATTATAAACAATCTGATTTATATAAAGAGAAATTTTCTTTAAAAAAGTCATTCAATAACAAGTGGGAACTAATTGGAACAATTTTCTGCCATTCTCTATGTTAGATCCAGGCCCATACGTAGGCATCATTTAGCAAGTGACATGTATGTCAATCAAAGATCAACCAGATATTTCTAAAAGTCAACAATGATTTATATTTGAAAATTATTAGGAAAATTGGATGAATATTTGTGCCAAAACACACATCACATGACAAGCAATTTCACTATTCATACTGTTTAGAGAATAAAAGCATTTTTTATACATATTTGTTTAGATAATGTGCCAGTTGCTAAATAATTGGCCTTCTGTATCCATGATGTGTCCTGCATCCCGAATTCTACCAACCATGAAACCCACAGATGCAGAGGGTCAACTGTACCAGGACGTTTTGCATAAAGGATGAAAGCGTCCACAGATTTTGGTTTCCATGGATGGGGTAGGTCCTGGAACCAGTACCCAACAGATATTGAGGGATGACCATTTTAACATCACTCTTGATTTCAGCACCATGTAGCTTTCTTAAATGCTTCTTTTCTTTCTCTTATGACACTAATAACTGAATTAAATTTCTTGCTTTCATTATAAGCATGGCATGCCAGTTAGATTTTTCTTGTAAAACCAGGATCTATAATTAATAGCTTAAAATGTGAGAATGCCTATTCAAAGCTTTAGATGATAGTTCGATTTTTAATATTAGTAAGCAAAAGGTTTTTCATTAACATCAGAAAATCAAGACACAAATAGATACCAAGAGGGACTTCTCAATCATTTTTTTTTTTTTTGCTTCAACTGTAGAAAAATAAGAAAGCACTCATTATGTGGACACCCAAGTATTAATATTTTATCTTTTCCAGTATAACCAACATATTGAACAAGCATGAATCATATAAGTTGTGAGCAGAATGCACATTTATTTTCGTGTCTCACAGTTCCTTTAAACATTAGGCAGGGCAGAAATCTTCCCTTTCCCCACACTAAAGACTTGGGCAGACTCATGACGTTTCAGTCCCTCTCAGATGAAGTTCTTTTGGCTATAAAAAGAATCTCAATGATTAAAAAGTCTCATTTCAGAAATTAAAATACCCAGCCTATGGAACGGTCAAAATTCTGAAGATAATGTCATAAGATCTAAACTTC
The DNA here is from genome assembly GCF_019923935.1 of Bubalus bubalis. Lineage (NCBI taxonomy): Eukaryota > Metazoa > Chordata > Mammalia > Artiodactyla > Bovidae > Bubalus > Bubalus bubalis. Next base: position 149,807,125 of record NC_059158.1, read on the forward strand.
TTCAGCACAGATCTGCCTCAGGCAACAAGCCTGCTTTCTGCTCCATGGACTCGCTTTCTCTTCTTCCTGACAAAAGCTGTTTTTTCTCCCTCCAGGAATAAGGCTGGGGGAATAAACAAAAATAAAGGAATAGGAGATATCTTACTTGATTGGAGACTGGGCAGCCTGTGACTGGCAGGTGGTTTAAGCAGATTTCCTCTCTTTTTCTATGGGCTTCAATGGTATACCTCCAGCCTCTTTCTGCTAATTCTTCTGTCCTACTCAGGCAGCCTTACTGGACAGGACCTAAGGTGACTTTCCCCAGCTCCTTCTCCTGCACAGCCCTCACCTGGCCTTCTTGTATTACCAATTCTCCGTACTCTGGGAGTTGAGGCAGATCCAACTCAGAAGCGCTCCTAGGGTTCCAGAACCAAAGCCGTCAGCCCTTCTGTGGCTGCTGAATTTCTCCAGCCTGCAGAAATCCAGTGTCTCCTAATATCTGTCTCCCAGCATCAAGGAACACACTTTAATGTTCTCCAAGCATTTAAATCTTCTTTTTATTAAGCTTAGGATTAGAAAAGGGGCTTACCTAAGGGTGCAGTGCTAAAGAATGCAGTAGGCACAAGAGATGCAGGTTCGATCCCTGGGTTGGGAAGATCCCCTGGAGTAGGAAATGGCAACCCACTCCAGTACTCTTGCCTGGAAAATTACATGGACAGAGGAGCCTGGCGGGCTACAGTCAATAGGGTCACAAAGAGCTGGACATGACCGAGCAACTAAGCATACATGAGTGCTAGAAGGCAAGACCTCCCCACAGTTTCCCCACACCAAAATAAAAGTGTGACTTGGCGCATGGCGTCTCTGTCCAAAGAAATGTCCTCATCAACTTCCTCTCATCTGGTCCCTCTCTGTGTCCCCTCTGTGTGTCTTTCACCTGACAGAAATGAAGTCCTGGAGATCATTTCCTTTACAAAGCATCACATGGGCAGGAACTGTTTTTTACTCTCACTTTGACAGACCTGCAGTAGATTCTCAGGTTAAAAAAAAAAATCCAGTTTTAACATCCTGCTGTCTCTTCTTTTATGCTCTATTGGCTAGAGTAGTCTCGAAATGTGGATGCCTTTAAAAATAGGAAATGAATAAATGCCCCAAACACTTGCTGAGTGCAGCATCCTTATCTGGTCCAATGGCCTCAAGGCAACCAGAGTCAAGTGATACCCAACACACCACAGCCCAGGATAAACAAGAATACGTGGTGGAAACTCAAGTTTACACAAAACCTTTGGGGGGAAAAGGAGGGCAGGAAATAAAAAAGGGAGAGATTTCTAAAGCAATTCAAAAGCATGAGTGGAGGACACATTCTGAGAACATGAAAGTTTTTGGTATATCTGGAGCATAGGTGGGTCAGAGTAAATGAGGCCAAGGGGGGGAAAAAGGAAGGTTGGAGCTAGATACTGAGTCTTCTGTCATATTCAGAAGTTTGGATTCTATTGTGTAAGCTGGAGCAGTCATTAAAGGTTTCTGAGGAGGAGAAATGCCGTGATTATTTCTGAGGTTTAGAAGAATCATTTTGACAACAGTGTAGAGATTGGACTGGAAAGATGAGGGTACAGCTGAGGGAACTAGGGAGAGGTGACCAAGACCCTGAGCCAGGAGAGTAGCAGTGACCATCTCTTGACATCAAATGGACAGAACCAGGGGATGTGAATTGTAAAAGAGAAGGAGAGATATAAACTTGAGGTTGATAACTTGGGTAACCAAGTGGATAATAACATTGATGCCATTAACAAAGATGATGTATGCAGGTGAAAAAGACAAGGTGTCAGCGGGGAGTATTCATAAGGCAACCTCAGAAATTTGTCGATTCGTATCCAGATCTTAGAAGTGGAATCATGACCAAAGACCGATATGAGTATCACTCCAGATTCTGGAGGGTCCCAAGGCAGGAAGCGTAAACAAGAAAAGGAGAGTTAGCTTGCCCTGGTCATACCTAACCCAACTGTGCTGCTCAATAATGAGCAATGCTCTCACCGATCATCCCAGAGTGTGGTTCTGTCTGAATTCAGGCATTACCCCTTAGGACGAATGAATCCAGCAGCTGTGAATGCAGTGTTGGCGACCACCCCAGGTCCATGATTCCCCTGTTGTAAATCTCTGCGTGCATTGCTAGTTTTAAGGAAAACCTCATAAGTGGGTATGATGCAGGTTACAATAGTTCCTCCTGACATTGGTTCAGTGATTTATACTTAACTCTTCCAGTATCATCAGCGCTAATTCTTAATTTGTCCCTTGCCCCTAAGACTGTTTCATCTTAAGTAGACAAAAGGTCTTTTTCCTACAATTTTATTTGTTCTTGACATCCCTCCATTAAACACCAGTTACGTTGGCTCCATTTATTTTGTCTATGGATGAACATCAGGTCATCTAGAAATAACATCCTTAAAGTCATCAAGGACCAGTACAGTGTTATTAATTTTGCCATCTTCCCATAACACTTAACATTTGTTCCCCTTTCCTTATAACCTGAAACAGAACTTTGAAAAATTCCTAACATACAAATGACGGAATTAGTCCTGGAGACTGGATGAGCTCATGCAGGCTGGGCTCACAAGAGGGAGAAGAGTTAAAAAGTCCAAAATGAAACTTTGTGTAATTCCTATATTTAAGGGACAGAGAGGGGAAAAACGGGGTAAGGGAGGCGACTAATACTGACGACCAGTGATTTGAGAAAGGGGACTGAGAAATCTCAAGAGTAGATGTTAAATAGGGCTAAAATCTGCAAGGAGTCTGCCAGACAGGAGAAATGAGAAGCTGATCATTCAGTGACTTTACAGAAAAATGGTGGATGCTGAAGATAGAACAGGCTTCTTGGGCTGTAGTTCTTTATTTCTTTCACATATGACCAGGGGGAAATTACATAACTGAGCCTTTGGCAAAGAAATATCTTCTCCAGCTCCCAAAGGGCAATCTGCAATGAATTTCCCACTCATACCTTGGGGAACTTTGAATATAAAAGTTTTCTTCTGTAAACGCCTTTCGTCCAGGGCACACAATATTCGTCAGCATTGTCAATGATGAAAAGGCAATTTCTCTTCACTTTGGCAGCTCCTCCTAGCAGTCAGATGACTGTTTTTGAAAACTAGTTCTATTTCCCCTGGTTCACAAGCACTTACTTGTATTTCTACCTTGCCAGCACATGGTTGCTAACTTTGATACCTGACTTCTAAATGAACATAATTAGGTTTAATTCTTTTGTAATAAAAAGCATGAATGCAAAATTTCATAGGAGTAAACAGACTGCTAAGTAAGTATATGAAGCATTCCAATAGGATCTCAAGGGTTAAAAGAAAGTGATTATGTCTGTTCATAACTGATTCATTTGTTGGTTTTAGATTAAATCTTTTAACTAAAACTTTCAGCCACAAAAATGAAGATAATAATTCTTTCTTATGTCCTTGTGTTTTAGCCAGTTACATTTGCAGAGTGATTTATGATTCTCAGATAAAGATTACTGAGTTTTCTAATTTAAACATCATAAGAATAATAGGTGATGAGTCGATGAATGTAAAACCCTCTGCCCTCAGGACCAGTCTGGAAAACCACAGGAGATTAATTTTGGTTATATAATTTATTGTGATTTCTTCTCAAGATAGACTTGAATATATTACACAACCATGCAATCATTTGTACATAATCGCCTTTGAATTATGTTCTATTTTGATCTGATTCCTGTTTTTGCACATACATGAGTGTGAGCATGCTTTAAATATTCTATGGCATGCCCATTCTAAAATTAAGTTAGTTTTCAATTTCTTAGGAAATGACGAGTTTCTGATGACTCTGGAATAAAAGGCGGGGGATGGGGGGGCCTCCGTTGGCAGCCAGCTCTTTCTGCAGACTTGTAGTTCTTCCCAATTATGTTGCCTGTACTTTCATTCCTGATGCCAGAGGAATCATCTTTATCAAGCATATGCGTGCATGTGTGCTAAGTCACTTCAGTCGTGTCTGACTCTCTTGACCCCACACACTGTGGCCTGCCAGCCTCCTCTGTCCATGAGATTCTCCAGTCAAGAATATAAGAGTGGGTTGCCATTTCCTTCTCCAGGGGATCTTCCCAACCCAGGGATGGAACCCAGGCCTCTTCCATCTCCTGCACTGGCAGGCAGGTTCTTTATCACTGCGCCACCTGGGAAGCCCCCTGATCAAGCACTGCTGCTGCTGCTGCTAAGTCACTTCAGTCCTGTCTGACTCTGTGCGACCCCATAGACGGCAGCCCGCCAGGCTCTCCCATCCCTGGGATTCTCCAGGCAAGAACACTGGAGTGGGTTGCCATTTCCTTCTCCAATGCATGAAAGTGAAAAGTGAAAGGGAAGTCACTCGGTCGTGTCTGACTTTTAGTGACCCCCATGGACTGCAGCCCACCAGGCTCCTTCGTCCAACCCGGAGTGGGTTGCCATTGCCTTCTCCCTAATCAAGTACATGGTGCTTAATTAGAGAAGACCATGCAGCAGCAATACAACTTGCCTAAGGAGATGGGTTATTTATCTATACTTTGTAAGGGAAACTTTTACCAATAAAAAATGAAATCATATTAAATATCAGAGCATAAATGGGTGGCTTCCACACATTTTAGAACATGGGTTAAATATAGGAGAGCAAGTAGAAGACTTCCCCTTGACTTTCACAGCCACATCCAATGTCATTCCATTTTTATAGCAAAATTTCTCACGAATTTTCTACACAAAGTTTCACAGCATCAATTTTGTGCATTGGAAAGAAAGATCCTAGCTGTGAGATCACTAAAAGAAGTAAACACCAAGAGAAGTCTGTTTGGCCTGTTTTCAAAAAATGCTAGAAAAATAGAGATGAAAATTACCCGATGTGACACAGCACAAACCATGGAACAAGATGAAACTCCCTGTTGTTTCAAAAGTATATCAATCACAGGTGCCATTATTCTCTATTCAAGACAGTTGACTGAATCTGTTTTCTTATGTTTGAATCAAGGAGTAGAATTGTACTCAGCTATTTCTGGCCCCCAGCCCTGACACCCACAAGAGAAACCCATAGCAACCGTTCCCCAATTGGTAGTATTTTTCTAACTCGCTAGGCTATAGTCCTAACACTATCAGAAAGGCAAGTCATTCTTTTGAAGAATTAGGATATTTTTCTTGCCAGCTAACATATTTTTTTTTTTTTTAGCAGATGAATGTCATTCTTAAGCATGCTAGGTAATATCTCTAGATGTAAAGAGCTTGTCTGTAATGGAAGGGCTGTATACATTTTCATCAGGATCTCAAATTACCGTGTGTGTGAGAAGTCAGACTTTCCTTCAGCATCATTTCCTTGAAAATGCCAAACTAATGATCTCTAAGTTAGTGGCTATAAACTGACAACCAGTCTTAAGATGCAAGATTAAATTACTTAGCCGCTGCTTAGTATTTTAGCAATCCATATGTAGATACCCATAGGGAAATTCTGGTGTTCATTGCTTATTACCTTTTTAAGGAAATCAGAAGTTTATTGCTTTTCAAGTATGTCTTACATGCTTTTTTAAAATATGCTTTCTTTTAACATGGCTTCTTTTAGTCTTCACAGTAACCCTATGAGGTAACTATCATTATTTTGATTTTAAGGAAAGAAGAACTTATAGGGATAAATTAACTTATCCAGCATCACATAGATAGTAATGGTTAAGCAGTGAATCATACAGATCTCTCTGATGGGAATTCCCATACTTTTCCCATTAAACTCCAGAGAAGGCATCAGTTATTTATACTAAAAGTACATACTAAAGTTGACTGTTTTATTTTATATAAAAAATATATAATAAAAATAATATTTTAAAATAATAAATAATATACAATAAATTATGTTTTATTTATTGCAATAAAATATCCAACCTGATCCTGAAAGGAAACCATGGGGTAGGATATAAAGAACATGAGCTTCCTGGGACATCCCTGGCAGTCCAGGGGTTGTGATTTCAACTTCCAATGCTGGGGATGTGAGTTTGATCCCTGGTTGGGAAGTGAAGATCCCACATGCTTTGTGATCAAAACGCATATAAAACAGAAACAATATTATAACAAATTCAACAGACTTTAAAACTGGTCCACACTAAAAAGAGTAAAACACATAAACTTTCTAATCCTGGCCTTATGGCTTAGTGGTGACGTAACTTTGGGCAATTTACTTAAATTGTGTGCCTCAGTTACAACACATGTAAAATGGAGACAATTTTAAGCATATTAAAAATGTAATTAAATTAAAAATTAGTGAATAGCTCACCGGATTGTTGGAAATTTTAAATAAAATAATGTGTAGGGTTATTTAATAGAGTACCTAAAACTGCAAATGCTAATTTTTCTGCTGTTTCACCTTTTACATTTTTCAAAATCAAATTTAATGAAATAGCACAACATATAATTTTACTAAAAGAACATACAATACATGTTCTTGTGTATCATGCTGTTTTCCCCAAACAAGTATACATCTTTCAACTCAATAAATGTAGGTTTGCATGACTTTTTTTAACGATTCTCTTCTTTCCATTTGATGGATATACAGGTTACTTAGCTAATAATATATATTTGGACATTTGCTCTGTTTATAAAATTTCACTATTATAAATGATTCTCCTTTCCTACATCTCTGCACAGATATCTATTTCCCTGGCAAACATTTTTAGAAATGGAATTATTGAGTCAAAAATTATTCGGATTTATAAGAGCTTTTTACATATGTAGCAAAGTTGCCTCCAGAAATCATGTGCCATTTTTTATTCCCCAAATAGAAAGCTATTCCCCAAGGCAGTTTTTTATCTTTGCCAATATGTTGTACATACATTAGTTTTTCATTTTAAAAGTTTGTGATAACAACTAACCAGACACTCTTTTCTTACTAACAAGAAAACAAGTGAAAAGCAGCCAGTAAGTAAGATCAGGAGTCTGAAAACTTATTCTACAAAGAGACAGATAATATTTTAGGTTTTTTCTCATCATACATTCTCTGTCTCCTCAACTCTGCTTGGTAATGTGAACGCAGCATCCAAAAAAAAAAAATGTAAAAATTTATCAACATGGAAATTTAAATTGTGTATAATTTTCACATCCCATAATTTTACTCTTATTTCAATATTTTTCATTTAAAAATATAAAAACAATTATCAGCCCACACAGAGGACTGGATTTGGCCTACTCTGTCATTTGCAGACCCCAATTTGAATAGATGTAATGTGATTACATGTGACTCATGCTACCGGATTTTAACATAACAAAAGCAAGGGAGGAGACAGCAGAGACAGGTGATCAACTGGTTGAAGAGGCTGGTGCTGTTTAGTTTTAAAAAAAGATCTGCACCTTCCCATAGGCCCAAATGACTCCAAATCCTGCTCTGTAATTTATGACCAGTGTGACTTCAGCTTTTCCTCACTTATAATGAAGTTGGAATCATCCATTTGGTATACTTAATTCACATGAAAGCAATTAAATAATAACCAATATTCATTCTTCAATGTTCTGGAAAATTCACACATGAAGTATTGCCTTAATATATTGGATACAAGAGTTAAAATGGACAGTCAAGCTGATACTTATTCATAAGCAGTCGCCTTGCATTGCCTTTCTTACAATAGTAATGAACCTGACATTCTGGCCGTTGAAATCATTATTCCTCTATATTTGCCTTCTGCTTTGAGATTTACTAAGCTTTTTCAGCTCAGTTCAGTTCAGTCACTCAGTTGTGTCCAACTCTTTGTGACCCCATAAAACTAAGGAAATTTGAATCAAGTACTGACTTCAATTAAAATAATCTATCAATATTGGTTCATTCAGTTCACGTCAATCACTCAGTCATGTCCAATTCTTTGTGACCCCATGGACTGTAGCATGCCAGTCTTTCCTGTCTATCACCAACTCCCAGAGCTTGCTCAAACTCATGTTCATTGAGTCAGTGATGCCATCTAACCATCTCAACCTCTGTTATCCCCTTCTCTTCCTGCCTTCAATCTTTCCCAGCATCAGAGTCTTTTCAAATGATCAGTTCTTCGCATCAGGTAGCCAAAGGATTGGAATTACAGGTTCAACATCAGTCCTTCCAATGAATATTCAGGACTGATTTCCTTTAGGATTGACTGGTTGGATCCCCTTGCAGTCCAAGGGACTCTCAAGAGTCTTCTCCAACTCCACAGTTCAGAAGCATCAATTCTTCAGTGCTCAGCTTTCTTTATGGTCCAATTCTCACATCCATACATGACTACTGGAAAAACCCTAGCTTTGACTAGATAGACCTTTGTTGGCAAAGTAATGTCTCTGCTTTTAATATGCTGTCTAGGTTGGTCATAGCTTTTCTTCCAAGGATCAAGCATCTTTTAATTTCATGGCTGCAGTCACCATCTACAGCGATTTTGGAGGCCAAGAAAATAAAGTCTGTCATTGTTTCCATTGTTTCTCCATCTGTTTATCATGAAGTTATAGGACCAGATGCCATGATCTTCGTTTTCTGAATGTTGAGTTTTAAGCCAACTTTTTCACTTTCCTCTTTCACTTTCATCAAAAGTCTATTTAGTTTCTCTTCACTTCCTGTCATAAGGGTAGGGTCATCTGCATATCTGAGGTTCTTGATAGTTCTCCCTGCAATCTTAATTCCAGTTTGTGCTTCATCCAGCCTGGCATTTCACATGATATACTAGGCATATAAGTTAAATAAGCAAGGTGGCAATATACAGCCTTGACGTACTCCTTTCCCAGTTGGGAACCATTCTGTTGTTCCATGTCTGGTTCGAATTGTTGCTTCTTGACTTACATACAGATTTCTCAGGAGGCAAGTAAGATTGTCTGGTATTCCCATCTCTTTACGAATTTTCCACAGTTTCTTGTGATCCACACAGTCATAGGCTTAGGTATAGTCAATGAGGCAGAAGTAGATGTTCTTCTGGAACTCTCTTGCTTTTTCCATGATCCAGTGGATGTTGGCAATTTGATCCCTGGTTCCTCTGCCTTTTCTGAAACCAGCTTGAACATCTGGAAGTTCACGGTTCAGGTATTGCTGAAGCCTGGCTAGGAGAATTTTGAGCATTACTTTACTAGTGTGTGAGATGAGTGCAATTGTGCGGTAGTTTGAACATTCTTTGGCATTGCTTTTCTTTGAGATTGGAATGAAAACTGACCTTTTCCAGTCCTGTAGCCACTGCTGAGTTTTCCAAATTTGCTGGCATATTGAGTGCAGCACTTACACAGCATCATCAGGATTTGAAATAGCTCCACTGGAATTCCATCACCTCCACTAGCTTTGTTAGTAGTGATGCTTCCTAAGACCCACTTGATTTCATACTCAAGGAAATGTTTGGCTCTAGGTGAGTGGTCATACCATTGCAGTTATCTGGGGAATGAAGATCTTTTTTGTATAGTTCTTCTGTGTATTTTTGCCACCTCTTCTTAATATCTTGTGCTTCTGTAAGGTCTATACTGTTTCTGTCCTTTATTTTGCCTATCTTTGCATGAAACGTTCCCTTAGTATCTTTAATTTTCTTGAAGAGATCTTTTGTCTTTCCCATTCTATTGTTTTCCTCTATTTCTTTGCATTGATCACTTAGCAAAGCTTTCTTATCTCTCCTTGCTATTCTTTGAAACTCTGCCTTCAGGTGAATATCTTTCCTTTTCTCCTTTGCCTTTAGCTTCTCTTCTTTTCTCAGCTATTTGTAAGTCCTCAGACAATCATTTTGTCTTTTTGCATTTCTTTAATTGGGGATGGTTTTTATCATTTCCTCCTGTACAATGTTAGAACCTCTGTTCATAGTTCTTTAGGCACTCTATCTGATCTAATCCCTTGAATATATTGGTCCCTTTCACTGTATAATTGTAAGGGATTTGATTTAGGTCATACCTTAATGGTCTAGTGGTTTTCCTTACTTTCTTCAATCTTAAGTCTGAATTCTGCAATAAGAAGTTCATGATCTGAGCCACAGTCAGTTCCCAGTCTTGTTTTTGCTGAGTATATCGAACTTCTCCGTCTTTGACTGCAAAGAATATAATCAATCTGATTTCAGTATTGACCGTCTGGTGAAGAAAGGTTTTTCAACAATTTATTTAATCCTTTAAATCAGTCCTGTGGGGTATATACTCTTGCCACATTTTCTGTAGTGAAAACTGATATAAAATAGCCTTGTATTATACAGAAGACAGCTAATTAATGAAAGAAGTCTAGTTCAACGGGTTTTCCAACCCCAAGTCTAGACTTCTCGTTCCACATGCAGAGGGAGCCTCTCATATTTGAAAAGACTAGGCAGCTGCCTCCTCTGCTGTCCTCTTATCCTGAAGCAGTCACTCATGGCCTGACTCTTACAGAGATTCAAACAGGGTCTGTCCCCTTTGTCCACAGTTCCTGCTGTCATAAATAGTCATGGTTTAGAACCTGATCTTTCTCCTCCCAGCTCCATCATAGTTTGTGGAACCACTAAGGACACTGCAAGTTGAAGACAGCTAAACCCTAGGCAAAAGGATGGTGGGGTTGGGGTGGGAGGGTGGGTAGACCTGCAGAGTGTAGCCAAGCCTTACTAACTATGGACCTATAGCCTGAACTGATGGTCTGGTCCTTGTCACGCCCTTGTCCGCACCTAATTCTCTTTCAGTGAGGCCCAGACACAACTTCTGTGTTTATGAGAGTCACGTGTCCCTCTGTTCAAGCTAGTCTGAATATGTCTGTTTCTTCCAACCAAATAAGCTCAAAATAAAACATACTGGATGATCCATGTAGCATTCTTCCCCCTCCCAACCATATGTAAAGACTCATATAGATCCATGATTTTCGATCAAAATCCCATTAAAATTTACACATCTGTATAAGAGTGGGCATGTTTTAAAAACATCAAAGTAGTCAAATTTGATTTTGAATTATTTCTCACAGAGAGTAAAGACCATTGATTATTACTAACCATCCAATTTATTTTGGATGGCACCTAGTCCATGATCAAATGTTGATAAAAACCTTGAAGGCAGAAGTTAGAGGATTGTGTTTTCATTTATGGCAATTTTTTCTGGTTTTTCTATGATAAACACTACTTTCTTGATTAATCGTATTTGTATGACAGTTGGAGTTCTTCTATTTTTTGTTTTTTTAATGTAGACTTTTCTACATTATATGAATATAATATATACAACATATATGAATACATATGTAAATATATGTATATTTTTTCAGTTTATTTTACTGACATATAGTTAATCTATAATATGTTAATTTGTGCTACACAGCAAAGTAATTTAGATATATATATATACACATTATTTTTCATATTATTTGCCATTATTATTTATCACAGGATATTGAATATAATTCCCTGTGCTATACATTTAGGACCTTGCTGTTTATCCATTCTACATATAATCACTGCATCTGCTAATCCAAAACCCCAATATATGCCTACCCCATTCCCCTCCCCCTTGGCAAATGCAAGTCTGTCCTCTATGTCTGTGAGTCTGTTTCTGTTTGTAGATAATTTCATTCATGTCATATTTTAGATTCCACTTACAAATGATGTCACATGGTATTTGACTCTGACTTCACTTGGTATGATGATCTCTAGGTCCATCCATGTTGCTGCAAATGACATTATTTTATTTTTATGGTTGAGTAGTATTTCATTGTATATACTTACCACATCTTTATCCATTCATCTTTTGATGGACATTTAAGTTATTTCCATGTCTTGACTATTGTGCATGGTGCTGCTATGAACATAGGGGTGCATGTATCTATTTGATTTATAGTTTCGTCTTTCAGCTATATGCCCAGGAGTGGGATTGCTGGGTCAACTGGCAACTCTATGTTTAGCTTTTTGAGGAAACTTCATACTGTTTTCCATAGTAACTGCACCAATTTACATTCCCACCAACAGTGGGGGAGGATTTCCTGTTCTCCACACCCACTCCAGCATTTGTTATTTGCAGACTTTAATGATGGCCATTCTGACCAGCATGAGGTGGTACCTCACTGTAGTTTCAGTGTGCATTTCTCTAATAATTAGCAATGTGGAGCATCTCTTCATGTTAGTCAACTGTATGTTTTCTTGGAGAAATGTCTGCTTAGATCTTCTGCTCATTTTTCAATTGAGTTGTTTCATTGTTGTTGTTGATACTGAGTTGTATGTGCTATTTGTATATTTTGGAAATTAAGCTGTTGTTGGTAACACCATTTGCAAATATTCTCTCCTAATCTGTAGGTTGTCTTTTCATTTTGTTTATGGTTTCCTTTGCTGTACAAAAGATTTTAAGTTTGATTAGGTTTCATTTGTTTATTTTTGCTTTATGTCTATTGCCTTGGGAGACTTAAGAAAACATTGGTCCAATATATGTCAGAGAATGTTTTGTCCACACTATCTTCTAGGAGTTTTATAGTATCATGTCTTACATTTAAGTCTTTAAGCCCTTTTAAGTTTTTGTTTATGCTCTAATATGGGCTTCCCAGGTGGCACAGTGGTAAAGAATCTGCCTGACAATGCAGGAGATGCAGGGTCCATCCCTGGGTCAGGAAGATCTCTTGGAGGAGGAAATGGCAACCCACTCCAGTATTATTGCCTGGAAAATTCCATGGACAGAGGAGCCCAGTGGGCTACAGTCCTTGGGTTTGCAAAGAGTCAGACATGACTGAGCACTCATGTGTATATAGTTTAATGCACGCATATTTTGACTTTAGTTAGATTAGAGTACAGTGGTTCTTCATCCAGTTTGGACACTAAAATCACCTGCAAAACTTTGTAAAAATATTTGCACACTTTCCTCTCCCCAGTGATCTGATTTAATTGATCAAGGATGGAACCCAGATATTAATATTTTCAAGCCCCACTGGTAAGATTCTAATCACCAGAATTGAAAACCAATGGTTTCAAGAAATCTATCAACTTCTTCTAGAATTCAATTAGTCAGCACTAGGGTTGATAACGGAGAAGGCAATGGCACCCGACTCCAGTTCTCTTGCCTGGAAAATCCCATGGATGGAGGAGCCTGGTGGGCTGCAGTCCATGGGGTCACTAAGAGTTGGACATGACTGAGCGAATTTACTTTCACTTTTCACTTTCATGCATTGGAGAAGGAAATGGCAACCTACTCCAGTGTTCTTGCCTGGGGAATCCGAGGGATGGGGGAGCCTGGTTGGTCTCTGGGGTCACACAGAGTCGGACACGACTGAAGCGACTTAGCAGCAGCGGCAGCAGGGTTGATAAATGTATAGTTTATTTCTTGATCAGATAAAAGGATATCGATCCAGATGCATAACATTTTGGATCAGGAAACAGGAGAAGAGCTGAGTTTTGCTGTACCTGTAGCTCAGAAGTGCCATGTGAAATGAATCCCCAAGAGGGTCTTGGGCAGGCTAGGCTGTTCTTGGTTCCATTGATAGGAATGATTATGCTGAAAATAAAGAAAAATTAAAGTATTTGTTCAATGGTGACCGTTTACCTTTTTTTTTTTTTAAGAGAAAATCATGAGCTGTCAGAGTTTGATAGCATTTTAAATCAAGTTGCAAACATTTCTGCAAATCAGATTCCCTTCCTTTGGGGAGGAAGTGCTGCCCAAGGTCCCTCTGCTGGGTTCTCTGCAAGCAGATTCCCAGATGCAGTTGGGGTGCAAGAAATAATCGTATTCACTGTGGAACAGAGAAAGCTCTCTCTGCAGGGGTGGGTCAGGGTCTGGGGTTTGTGCTGCTGCCTCATGACTGAGTTGTGGACAGATTCCCACCTTGAACCAGAGAACAGATGGAACAAGGGGTAAAAGCAGTGACACAGCAGTATGGAGAAGTGTTACAGTGAGATTGCTTCTCCCTGGTTATTTCCTAAGGAGCCCAGCACCGACAGGTCTCCTCACACCAATGCTCATTATTACAAATTGCAGGGCACACAGATTAAGCTATTTCTGAAAGCTTGGCCAGTTACACACAAACAAACCTTTCATTAGCAAGAAAATATCCATAGACTATTAAGTGCAGATACTGCATTTTCCGCATTTTAAAAGGACATGCTTTCTAAAATGAACAAATTTTTCTTCGAAACTGGTTCCTGTGCAGAAATGGTTTAGACTCTAGGAAAACATGAATCTCTTCATTCTAAGACTGGTGATATAAAATATTTTTTAAAATATTTTATCATATACTTCAGATGAAAAATTAAATTGAAGAATAGTTTTCTAAGGGGCTGCTCAGCATTTCCACCTTAAAAAAATAAAGCTTCCTTCATTACATTGCAGCATAATATAAAGTAAAAATATAAATATCTTCATCATCACAATATAACAAACTGCATAATAATGAAGACTGAGAATTGAAAATATTTTAAATATTCAACATACCTATGTTAAATGAAAATAAATACACAGTGACTCAGCAAATATGACTTCTAGTATCCGGAAGCTTTCCTACTCTTTCAGCCAAAGACATGTGATTGTTTATAAAACTAGAAATAAGCAAAAATAGGCTTTAAGATATTGAAATGTACCTGAAATACGAGATACTTATTTCTTCCTGTCTTAAAGCTGTAGAAGAAAAAGATGTTTGTGTTCTTGAAACAGAGCTGTCAGACAATTGATAGGAATCAGAGGGTTGGCATGAATTAAAGTTAAAACAGAAATCTGATCTATTAAGGGACTGATCATTCATGTGTTGTGATTTCAAATAAGTGGATTCTAAAGCGATGTCAGCAGCTAGCATCCACCCCCCACCCCCCACAAGCAGCAGCGAGTGATAATGTGTCATCTCACCCTGTGCTCAGGGATGTGTTGACTAACAAGATACCAAGTGGCAAGGAAAAAATTAAATGAAAATGCTCTAGTCATTTTCTCCACATAATTGCAAGGTTTATATAATACCAGCTCTGATAATTACCAGAATTGTTTGTCCATCTTCCCCAGTGTCACTTCATGAAGAAACATCATGGATTATAAAATCAAGACAAAATTAAAAAGGTTAAGCAACAGAAGAGTTCATTTAAAAGGCTAAAAGCCTATGGCATCACATCCAAAGAATAATACCAATGATAGAGTAGAACAGGTTCCAAGTGCTTTACTTATATTGTGGTTATTCTGAAAGATGGCTGCAAGATTTGACACTCTTCCCATTGAGAGGTGGAATCTGTGTTGCTACTTCTTGAATTTGGAGGAAACTTAGTGACTTACTTATAACCTATGGACTGCAGCAGAAGTACTGCTACATGGTTTTTGAGGTTAGATCACAAAAGACTAGGCAACTTTTACCTGGTTCTCTTGGGATGCTCTCTGGGTGAAGTGAGCTGTAAAAATCCAGCCATTCAGAGACTAACACTCAGGAGAGGCTGTGCGTGTTTGCTCCAGTGGACAGCCTGGGCTGAACTCCTAGCTAACATCAACTGTTAGCCACATAAGCGAGCTGTCTTAGGCATATAGACCATTTAAGTTTTCAAATAACTACAGTCTCAACTCATGACTACCTGTAACTGCGTGAGAGACTCTAAACAAGAACTACCCCACTGAGACTTCCTAAATTCCTGACTCATGGATCATGAGCCCAATAAAATGGTTGTTTCATGCCATGAAAATTCAGACTAATCACTGGTTATACAACAGTTGGAACCGGAAACTATATTGATTCATTTAATTTAATCCTCACAACAGCCGTACAAAGTAGTTATGCTTGTTATTCTTGTTTTTCAGATGAAGATACTGACTCCCAGAGACGTTAAGTGGTATTTTCAATATTACATGGCTTGTGAGCTGCAATGCTGGTATTTGAATCCAGGAAGGACCCAGGTTTCAGGGTCCTTGCTTGTAAGAATGAATAGTGGTTATCATTTCTTAACTTAAGTGCCATATTGAATCCTCTTGGCCTCACCTGTTTCTAGAGCCAGTGACCACTTGTTCAAGCTCTAATCACTTCTGCAGAGACCAATACTATTTGGACTCTTGCCAACTTTACCTTGCCTGGTGCCCCTGCCACATACACCACTAGTAACCCAGAAATCCTTTTGGATGCTGAAGCATGAGATGCTGCAGGAGCCCGTGTCCACACATACATGTCCAGGGAGTGTGTGAAGGTATCACTGAGTACAAGTTTGTGTGCTCAATGCACAGTGAGCCCAAACACACTGAAATACCAAAATTTGGAGCAGAGGAAGGTTTATTTCAGTGCCGTGCAAGAGGATGAGAGGCTCATGCCCCTTCCCAAAACCCTCAGCTCTAAGAATTTTCAGCAGAGCATTTTTAAAGAAGTAGAGAACAAACTTATGGATACCAAGGGGGAAAGGAGGGGATGGGATGGACTGAGATTGACATATATATCTTATTGATACTATGTATAAAATAGGTAACTAATGAGAACAGACTGTATTGTACAGGGAGCTCTACTCAATGTTCTATGGTGACCTAAATGGGAAGGAAATCCAAAAAGGAGGGCACATATGTACATGCATAACTGATCCACTTTGCTGTACAATAGAAACTAACATAACATTGTAAAGCAACTAAACGTGAATAATTTTTTTTAAACAAGGTGAGGGAGGGACATAGTTGGTTGTTAGAAATTTCTTGATGTAGGAATCCTTTTTTCTTGCAGCTGTCCACATAGGTCAGGTCATAACCTTCCTGTAAACCTCCAACAAGACAATTGTTCTTCTCTGTTCTGCACCTTTTTATCCTATATGAATGGAAAAGTGGTATAGTTTTAACGGTCAGAGGCTTGAGAATGGGCCATCCTGTGTATTTCCAGCTATAGGCGACATTCTTAAAGCAAAAGCAACAGAAAATGAAGATTAACAGATCTCATATGGAGTCTGATTTGTTCTTCCCTATTTCAAAGGAACTAATACTCCATAGAGCAAACCAAACCTCCAGATACACTTTTCTCGCTTCCTTCTGTAGATACACTCTCTTGACAAGCAGTTATTCTGAGAAGCAGGCTCTCAGAGAACAGTTTCCAGATCAAGCAGCCAATTGCTCCTGTTACAGGTCGTACTCAGCTTGGTGACGCACCATCCTGTTAGCTTTCCTCCTTCCCTAGCTTGTCTATTTTTAGTTCACTTCTACCCCCTTGAATTGCACACCCTAGTAAGAGGCAACATGTAAACAATTATTTCAAGACCTGTTTTCGGTGAAACTCAGGTCAAGATAATAAATAAATAATGATGATGTCAAACATATTCACTATGTTATTATCAGTCAGTTCAGTTCTGTCGCTCAGTCATGTCCGACTCTTTGCGACCCCATGAATTGCAGCACGCCAGGCCTCCCTGTCCAACACCAACTCCCGGAAACTTCACTCAAACTCATGTCCATCGAGTTGGTGATGCCATCCAGCCATCTCGTCCTCTGTCGTCCCCTTCTCCTCTAGCCCCCAATCCCTCCCAGCATCAGAGTCTTTTCCAACGAGTCAACTCTTCGCATGAGGTGGCCAAAGTACTGGAGTTTCAGCTTTAGCATCAGTCCTTCCAAAGAACACCCAGGGCTGATCTCCTTCAGAATGGAGTGGTTGGATCTCCTTGCCTACCTATAAATAATATATATAGCATTATTTTGTGATGTTATTATTACTGTAATTCTGCAAATTTTTGTTCATTCAGCACTGTATTTTGGAAAATTCCCCATGTTGATACATGGAACTCTAATCTATACATGTTAAATGCTATATATAGTACTAGTCCATCATGTGACTGTGTCATAGCTAATGTATCCTCCTATATATGGATATGCATAGGATGCTGAGAATTCACTACCAAAATATTGTTGTGATGAGTAATTATTGTTCTTATCTTTTTGTTCATATATGTGATAAATCCTCCAAAGTCTACCTCAGGAATTTTATGCATATATTTTAATTTTCCTAGATATTGCCACATTAGTCTCTAAAATTATTTTATAAATTAAGTCCTTGCTGGCAGTTCTATTCTTGGCAAAACATAGTATTATAAGACTTTTTAGAAGACTTTATTTTTAGAGCAGTTTTAGATATACAACACAGTTGAGAGATTTCTCATTTTTCCACTGCCCCCAAACCTACATAGCTTTTCCTATTATCCATATCCCCCATACCCTACTAGAGTAGGATATCTGTTAAATTAATGAACCAACACTGACACATTATAATCACCCCAAATCCATAGTTTACCTTACAGTTCACTCTTGATGTCACACATTCTATGGTTCTGGATAAATATATAATGATATGTATTCGTCATCATAATAGCGTATGGAGTATTTTCACTGTCTGAACAATCCTCTTCGTTCTGCCCATCTGTCTCCCCTCCCTCACCAACCTCTGGCAATAGCTGATATTTTCACTGTCTCCATAGAGAATGACAAATAGCTGAGGTCATACAGTTTATCGCCTTTCACATTGGCTTCTTCAGTTAGTAATATGTGTTTAAGCTCCTCTAGATTGCCGGGAGAAATATCAATAACCTCAGATATGTAGATGACACCACCCTTATGGCAGAAAGTGAAGAGGAACTCAAAAGCCTCTTGATGAAAGTGAAAGTGGAGAGTGAAAAAGTTGGCTTAAAGCTCAACATTCAGAAAACAAAGATCATGGCATCCGGTCCCATCACTTCATGGGAAATAGATGGGGAAACAGTAGAAACAGTGTCAGACTTTATTTTTCTGGGCTCCAAAATCACTGCAGATGGTGACTGCAGCCATGAAATTAAAAGACACTTACTCCTTGGAAGGAAAGTTATGACCAACCTAGATAGCATATTCAAAAGCAGAGACATAACTTTGCCAACAAAGGTCCGTCTAGTCAAGGCTATAGTTTTTCCTGTGGTCATGTATGGATGTGAGAGTTGGACTGTGAAGAAGGCTGAGCGCCGAAGAATTGATGCTTTTGAACTGTGGTGTTGGAGAAGACTCTTGAGAGTCCCCTGGACTGCAAGGAGATCCAACCAGTCCATTCTGAAGGAGATCAGCCCTGGGATTTCTTTGGAAGGAATGATGCTAAAGCTGAAACTCCAGTACTTTGGCCACCTCATGCGAAGAGTTGACTCATTGGAAAAGACTCTGATGCTGGGAGGGATTGGGGGCTAGAGGAGAAGGGGACGACAGGGGATGAGATGGCTGGATGGCATCACTGACTTAATGGATGTGAGTCTGAGTGAACTCTGGGAGTTGGTGATGGACAGGGAGGCCTGGCGTGCTGCGATTCATGGGGTCGCAAAGAGTCGGACACGACTGAGTGACTGATCTGATCTGATCTGATGTCTTTCCATGGCTTGATAGCTCATTTTTAAAAGAATAACAAAATATCATTTAAAAACGATTCTCCCTACCTAGGAACATGGTATTTTTGCCAGTCTCTATGTCTGTGAACAATTTATGGTATCTTTTCCACAATGGCATCAACTATTTTTGTTACATTTATCCCTGAATATCTTAGAGAGTCTCTTGCTATCCTGTAGATGAAACAGACAAACCTTAAAATGTAGATACAATATTCAGAGAATGATAAATTTTATGAAGAAAAAAAAAAAACAAAAACAGGGGAAAATAATAGCTTTCTGGAACAGGATAGGGAAGGCAATTTCAGGCAGGTTAATCAATAGTCTTAAATGATGAGGTTATACTTGGACTGAGACCTAAATGGTGAAAAGGTGCCAGCCTTGTAAAGATATAGAAGAAGACAGACCAGTGATATAAGATTCCTGAAGGGCTTGTATACACAGGGCAAAGTGGAGCGGTTAGAGTTGTGTGTAATGAGGTCAGTCATAGATAACCTTGCAATCCAGAGTAAGGAGCTCAGAAAAGTATGAACTTGGGCTTTGGAGCTTTGCTCTGCTCAATGAAGGACCACTGGGACTGTTCTCCTCAGAGACAGCAGCTATTTGGGCTAACGGTGCCCAAGACACCTGGGCTATATCCATTCCTGCATAATTAGTGTGAGCTTAAAGTAAGTGTGGTCTCTTCCCTCAAATTCCAAAACTGCAGCATCAATGTATTGATTGTACACTTTGACTGATAGACACATGACAACAGCAATCATGCCTCATCTTAAAATTCTGGTGAGTTGCTGCAGAGTAACAGCGGGCTCTTGCCAAAACTGTTTTTATTAATTACTATGAGTGCTTATATTACTACTAACTCTCAGATACTTATACAGCATTCTGGATTCTGCTTACTAAAGCAATATTTTCCTAAATCCAGACTGTTCTCTGCTCTGTTTATTTGAAAAGAATGTTTATTTATACACTCATCTGACAACTTGGCACTTGGCTGCTATTAAAATTCACCCTTCCATTTAAAAGAGAGGATAACCTTCAAGACTGACATACATTTGGTTACATCTGTCTGGATCTTTTTGCAGTTTCCTTGCACATGTTTCCTAAAGCCCTGTAGCCAGATTCTTCTTCTGATCCAAAGCCACTCTATCACTGGGTACCATCTTTGGGAAAGCTCCACGTTCAATTCAGTGTCTTACACAGTAAGATGATAATATAAGAAGTGATTATCATGCAGTAGTTTGTTAATTTCAGTGGTATGATTAATCAAATTAACTTAGTTCTTTGGCTTCTTCCTCTGAATTAAAGAAATGTATTAAAGAAAGCAAGGTAGAGAAAACCATGCAGGGAGGGCAGATGTCTTACCCAAAGGCAAGAAATGTTTGGAGGTTTTCAGTGAGGTATGAGAAGTAAACCATCATGGTAATCTTAATTCTCTACTAAAATGTTATTTTGAAAACAGATCTTTACAGTGCTTATTATAGATTTTTTTTTCCACCTCCATATGACTCATTACCTTAAGGGGATTTGGGAATGGAAAGGACCATTAGCTCTTCTTCTTCTAAGAACGATTAGCAGAGTTCTTTCACATGTCCTTAAGCAGCTCTCACTTGCATAATTCATAGCACTTCTTCCAAACCCTCACAACTTCACAATACTCAAGATTGTAATAGAAAGTTACAGTATAACTTTGAAGCCAGACTTCACAGTTTCTTTTAGCACTTTTACTGTGTAACCTCAGGCAGGTTATGTAACCTTTCTGTATCTCATTTTTCTCTTCTTAGTTTTTTGGATCAATTAATTGATATACTTAAAACAAACATGGACATATAACAAGTACTCAATGACATATAACAAGTCTGCTATTAATATTTTTCTGACAGATATCCAGCTTTTTCTATTGACTATCATTCAAAGGACCTAATTGATTACTTCACAGCTTTATATAGGCCATCAAGACTGAGATCTCTCATAGTCTCATTCTTCCTCATTTCCTTCTAAGTTAGCCTCTACCATTCTTCCTTTTAATCTCCTTTCTTAGGAATTACTCTTCCACCAAAGAAGGATGATTCCAGCTGTGCTTTAGAACTTTGTTAACTATTCTTTCTCAAATATATCCAGCATTTTCTTCTAAAATGACCCTTTAATTTTGGCCCATAAGCATTTCCAAATCTCTTATTTTAAAAATTTCCATGGTACAGGCATTTTGAATGACAATTTGACAGTTTCCTACAAAGATAACCAGTCTTAAAATATAGTCCAAGAATTACACTCCAGGGAATTTTACCAAATGAGTTGAAAACTTATATCTTTCAAAAACCTGCACACACAATGTATATGACATCTGTATGCATAATTGCCAAGGATGGGAAGCAGCCCAGGTGCTCCTTCAGTAGATGAATGGATGGGGAATTCCCTGATGGTCTAGTGCTTAGGACTCCACACTTTTACTGCCAAGGCCCAGGTTCGATCCCTGGTTGGGGAATTAAGATCCTACAAGCTGTTCTGTGTGGCCAAAAAAAAAAAAAAAAAAAAAAAGGATAAACAAACAGTGGTACAAATGGAATGTTACTTAGCCACGAAAAGAAATGAACTATCAAGTTACAAAAAGACAAGGAGGAAACTTAAATACTAAATGAAAGAAGCCAATCTGAAAAAACTACACACTATATTATTCCAACTATAAGATATTCTAGGAAAGGTAAAACTACAGAGCCAATGAAAAGATTAGTTGTTGCCAGAGGTTGGGGAGGCATGGGAAAGAATGAGTAGGTAGAGCAGAGAGAATTTTTGAAGCATGAAACTACTCTGTATAGCATAATGATGGATAGATGATATTATTTAGAAAAACCTATACAACTCTACAGCATAAAGAGTGAATTTTAATGTAAACTATCAATTCAGTTAATAATAACCTATCAAATTGGCTTATCAATAAAACAAATGTACCACATCAATGCAAGAGAAACTGTGGGCTGGAAAAGACAGAAGAGATGAGAACCCACTACACCTTCTGTGCAAATTCTTCTTTAAACTAAAACTTCTCTAAGAAATAAAGTCTATCAATAATTTTTTTTTAATTTTAAGAGTGTATATAAATTGTTTCGCTGCAGCACCTAAGATAGTATGTTTTTTAATGAAAAACTTGAAGAAGATGTTTACCAGGGGGCAGGAATCTTGGGGCCTATCTTAGAATTTTGCCTACCCTACCCTATGTTGTCACCTCTCAGAAACATCTTTTGTGACAAAAAACTAAAATCGATGTCCCCTATACTGCCAAATTGGGATCTTTTTTTTTTCTCTTTCTGTGTGTTCACCTGCATTACTTTACCTATTGATACTTCCATAGTTTCAACTACCTTTTCTATCATGTTAATCCATTTATCCTACCCTGTTAACTTTTCTGAGTGCTGTATCCATAGTTCTAGCTGTCTCTTCATGATATCCATTGGAATTTCCAATAGATACTCAAGGAAAAGTCATTAATGCTCCCACACACACTCGTAAAATAAGAACATGATTCTCCTTGCCAACTTTTTCTCTCTTTGAATGAGATCATCATTACTCAGTTGCTCAAAATAGAAAATTTAGAGTTTCATATTTATTGAAGGCTTTGTATAGTTCAGAGACTATCTTAAATTCTTTACAAGTGTTAACATTAATTTCACAACATCTCTATGGAGAAAGTACTATTAATTGAAAACCTTAGTGAAGAACCTTTCCAAGGGCATTATAACTAAACTAGGTAGGGTTAGAGTCAAAATTTTTTTGGCTGAACTCCTAAGCTTTTAACTACTGTGATATTTTTCTTTCCTCATGCCCACTTTGTTATCAAGTCCTATCTATTCTGCCTCTGCAAGTCCACCATCTCCTTATCTCTAGCTCTACTGTCACGTCCTTAGTTCAGGATCTCATAGGATATTTTCCTAATATTCAGACTTAGATGCCCACATGCAATCTTGCCTATTTCAAATAAGCTCTCCATTATAGTCATATCAGTCATTTTTTAATGGATATGAAGTCTTTATGCCCTATTAAAGTCTTCCTATCCTAACCAAATGTTATAGCCTACTGTGCATAACCTTTCTCCATCTGATTCCTGCCTATATTTTATGTCTTGTCCCTTTGTTTATAATTGAATTTGTATCATGTCTCCAATTGTACACTTTTCTTTGCCTGTCTTCCCTTCAATACTGTGAGTTTCTTATGGCCAGGAATCTATATAGATTAGTGCTTGGCGTATGAAACAGACTCAGTAAATATGAATAAACTACTTAGAATCTATTTTTCTTTATTTCAAGATTCATATTAAAAGATGATTTCAAGAGGAGCAAAACTGGAGTTAACCTGTACTCAGAGCTTTAGTCTTGCCCTGGCAGCTTTGAGATCCTAGTCAGACAGGCCATGTGGTAATAAAGTAGAAGCCAGAGACATTTAGCAACATGAGAAATTGAGAAACAATTCAAGAAAATTCAGTGAAGATCCCAACACTGAGACTAACATATTTCCTAGTGATCAAATCTAAATTTGGCCCGCTGAGACATATTACCTCTCTTAGAGTAGAAAACTTTGACAGCATAAGTAACATTGTGAGTGATGGCAGCTACAAGCAAATCAGAAGAAATATTGAAAGTTTAGTCTCAAGGATTGTGTATAAAGAAGAGTTCTGAAAAGACATAACACACATTTGTTATTTCCCCTATGCTGTTCACATAGCAGACAGCTCTAATCAATAACAGCAGTTTTGTCTTAAACTACCTGCTTTAACTTCACAGTCTTTTGCAACAGAAGGGCCTTACCAATTGATCTGAGTTGACACAAGAAATAAAACCTATTTAGCATCTAGCCTATAAGAGAAACCTGGAGGAGAGCATGGCAACCCTTCCAGTATTCTTGCATGGAGAATCCCCATGGACAGAGGAGCCTGGTGGGCTACAGTCCATGGGGTGCAAAGAGTCAGACATGAGTGAGTGACTAAGCACAGCACTATAAAAAAAAAAGTTCTGTGTCAAGAATCATGAAGATTCCTTCTCCTTTGGGATCTACCATTAGCCAGCTAGGAAGTCACTTTATAACTCTAGGCCTCATCACCCTTATCAGTAAAATGTGGAAGTAGAGGTAGATAATCTCTAAGTTTCCTTTGTTTGTCCTAGCTCCAAGTGGCTCAGTGGTAAAGAATCCACCTGCTAATACAGGAGATGCAGGAGACTCAGGTTTGATCCCTGGGTCAGTAAGATTCTGTGGAGGAGGAAATGGCAACCCACTCCAATATTCTTGCCTGGAAAACTCCATGGGACAGAGGAGCCTGGCGGGCTGCGGTCTATGGAGTTGCACAGAGTCAGACACAACTGAACACACACGCACTTGACTTAAGCAATGGAAAGTATTTGTGAATTATTGAAAAAAGCATATTATAATTCTAAGAAATGAAATTACTCATTGATGTTATAAAACATTATTGTTATCTTTTTCCTCCTGACAGAGCTGCTGATACTAATTATAAAATTATTTGTCCAATGGTGGTAAAAAAAAAAAGTTCAATAAATTAAATGAAGACAGTATTTCTCTGACTTTTCTCTGAAAATACCAATAAATACAGTATAGTTCTCTCTATATGAAGTAGACACACATGTGGTTAACAGAAACTATTTCTGTCTGTTGAGATTAGGCTCTGGGGTTTCTGATTCTCCATTTCATGGATCACACCAATATCTTTGTTCAAAATGATGTGCGGCTCTGTTCACTTGCAAATATTTGAATCCACAGCAATGAATTTTTCACTCAAACTGCTTCACTTGACCCCATCCCTACTTGTTTTACTACCAGATAAAACATCTAACAATCCACTTATAAACTGTTGTATAGGGCTTTGACTATGACAACTTAAGTAAAATGGCAGTTATCAATGAGATAGAGTCACCCAAGTTCACTAAGGGACTATAAACAATAAACCACATTTTCTAACAGCATGATTCAAATGTTCTTTCTCTAGTTGTAATAATTGATACCCATAACTTGCTGGTTTGGCAATATTTCTGCTTTGGCAAAACAAGCATGGTTACTTTCTTGTGGTTACCATTTTACAATAAATTCTCCCATCAGAGAACTTTCAAGCTTTCTCTGCCTTGCCAAGCTTGCTTCCTTTCTGGTTTACACTTCTAATAATTTTCATGTGCTCCTTCTGCTAAACCCCAAGGGTGGACTCCTGACCTCCTTGCTAGAGGTGCGAATGATGCCAGGCTTAGTGACTGCTCTGCAGTTTCCCAAAGCTCCTCCTCCCTAGACCTTGACAGTTCTTCAGATGCCAAGGTTGGGAAGCAGGACAGGGGACACTCCTAGGGTGCAGTTCCGAAGGGAGGAAGCCGAAATCTGGGAGCTAAAGAGGCTACGTAGGGGACCTGCGTGCGATGCGGAGTTTGGACCCTTTCGGCCATCCCAAATCTGCTCAACCTGACCCCTGCGCTGGTCTCCCGCCCGTGCGTCTGGCGCGGGCCGCTGTCCACAGTGGGAGGTGCTGAAAGCAAGGAGCGGGCGCGGGGGCGGCGAGGCGGACTGCTCCTCCGAGCGCCCCCCTTCTCGCTCCGCGGCTCCTCCAGCCCTCCCCTCCTCCTGCAGCCATGTTCCACGCTCGAGGAGGGGCGGGGGAAGGGGAGAGGTACGGGGGATCAGGGCGGAGAGAGTCAGCTCTGCCTAGGGGAAGGAGGGGATGAGAGTTGGGGAGAGCAGAGGGAGGAAGAGGCGGGGGCAGCGGCTAGCGAGGAGCCAGCGCTGAGTCCTGCAGTAGGACTCCCAGGAGCCACCATCATGGTGAAGAGGAAGAGCTCCGAGGGCCAGGAGCAAGACAGCGGCCGTGGTATCCCCTTGCCCATCCAAACCTTCCTGTGGCGGCAAACCAGGTGAGGGGCGCAGAGGGCGCACCGCGGGTGCCCAGGGCTGGGGGCGCTCCTGGGGCCGCCTGGGTTGTGGTCGCTGCTGCTGAGGCCGCGCCACAGCTTGCAGCTCCGTCTCTGAGGCTGGAAAGCAAGCTCTCCAAACCCGCTTAAAAACACGCATTCAAAAAAATATTTCAGTGAAGTTTGACGACAAGCAGATTGGCAATATACGTTATTTAGGGGGTGAGAGGGCAGAGAGCCTAGGAGGAGGGGGCGGGGAATTAGGGGAGATAATTACGACTGGTTGTGCTCCTGTGTCCAATTCCCCCTCCGTCTCCTGCTGTAATTCCAGCCCGTTGA
The DNA here is from genome assembly GCF_019923935.1 of Bubalus bubalis. Lineage (NCBI taxonomy): Eukaryota > Metazoa > Chordata > Mammalia > Artiodactyla > Bovidae > Bubalus > Bubalus bubalis. The sequence continues at coordinate 149,833,558 of NC_059158.1, forward strand.
CCTGTTGTTTTTCCAGCTCCTGTTTGTCGAATATCTGCTATGCCCACTTGTTAACCATTTTTGCTCGGATCCAGCCAGTGTAATCTTCCTGGTTAAAGCCTCTGAGAAGACTCATTTTTTATAAGAATTTGCTTTTTCCAGAAAAAAAAAAAAAACAAAACCTGAAACCTATTCCAATAAACAGGAAACAAGGTTTCCATTATTATTATTGTTAGAGATTTATCAGATAAGAAATTAGATTCTGAAAATCATAATCCACAAGCTGGGTTCATTTTTCAGTTTTGAGTAAGACTGTACACATGAGTAATGCAATACTTCTGACCACTGACAATTTAGAATCCAATTAGATAAAAAGTCTTCAGAATAAGAGTTGATACAGAAAATGTAGAAATTCACACCTTTTTCATATATGTAATTGCACATAAAAAAGCAAATGTCAGCTGTTTAACACCTGCTCATTAACAAGGCATAGGGAGGCATGAAATTTGACTTTTGCACGTCTTATCCATTGAAAAATGTCATAAAGATGCTCTAATAATAATTTTGCCTGTGTTTATAACAATTATCTCTCTTAATTTTTCAGTGCATTTTTGAGGCCTAAACTGGGAAAGCAGTATGAAGCCTCTTGTGTGGTATGTGATATTCATCATTTAATGAGTATTTCCATATATCATGTGGTAATTTGAAAGAATGATGTTAAATGTACTGACTATACATGTTAATTCACTCAATGAACATTACTGAGTACCTACTATGTGCCAGACACAGTTCTAGATGACGAGATGGAGCAATCATCAAAACAAATAAAGGGTTTGTATTCTACTGGGAGGGGGATGGGACCCTCATAAATAAATAAAATAGATAGCCAGCCAAATAGTGCTATATACTATGGAGAAAATTTAAGCAAGAAAGGAAATTATAGAGCACTAGGGTGAAGTTTTCATGTAAGAAACAGTGGATAGACAAGGTTTGCCTCCTTATGTGATTCTTGGACAAAGATTTGAAGGAAGGTGCTGAGGAATAGCTGAGAGAAGAGCAGAGGGAAAATGAGTCTGAAGGCCCTAAGTGGGGAGGAGTAAAGCAGAAGAGAGAGTGGGGAAATAACAGAGAATCAGGAGACAGAGGGCAAGTAAAACAGTCAAATCCTTAATCAACAAAATTGAGAAATGTTATCAAATCAAGACATTATTTTATGTAGTGGAAGCTCATAAAATGCAAGCCTATGAACTACTCAAAGTAATATGCAATATTGAACTTTTATGTCTTCCATTTTTTGTGCAACTCCAAAGTGGATGATATGAAATAATTATAATAATGCTATTAATATTTATGCAAAACAGAGTGCACTTGTCCTGAGATTCTAAAGGAATCTCATGACTTAAAAACCGTCTTTTTACAAACTGAAGACAAGATGAAAAACTGTGAAGCAAAATTAAAGTGGGTTTTTTACAGACTTTATTAAAAATTGGAGCTCACATAAAGGTCATTGCATTGTATATGAAAGTGAAAGTCACTCAGTCATGTCTGACTCTTTGCAACTCCATGTAGTGTAGCCTGCCAGGTTCCTCTGTCCATGGAATCCTACAGGGAAGAATAATGGAATGGGTAGCCTATCCTTGGGAGAAGGCAATGGCACCCCACTCCAGTACTGTTGCCCAGAAAATCCCATGGATGGAGGAGCCTGGTAGGCTGCAGTCCATGGGGTTGCTAAGAGTCAGACATGACTGAGCGATTTCATTTTCACTTTCCACTTTCATGCATTGGAGAAGGAAATGGTAACCCACTCCAGTGTTCTTGCCTGGAGAATCCCATGGACGGAGAAGCCTGGTAGGCTGCAGTCCATGGGGTTGCACAGAGTCGGACACGACTGAAGCGACTTAGCAGCAGCAGCAGCCTATCCTTTCTCCAGGAGCTGAACTGGGGTCTCCTGCATTCCAGGAAGATTCTTTACCATCTGGGCTACCAGGGAAGCCCCACATTGTATATATTATAGCCTAAAAGTAGAAACCTACTCATTTGGGTATTGCCATGATATTTGCAAATGACCAGACAGAGAATAAATGACCTTCTAGTAAGGAGCTCTGAAATGTGTTAGGGCCACAAACTATTACAGAAGCCAACTGGAAAATTAAACACCCCACTTACACACACATATATGCACAAAACACACTCAAATAGGAATTTATTTTGTTGCATTTCCTGATCTTCAAATTGTCACATATATTTTTTATATCTAACTTTTTAATGGAATTTATTCTACTAAGCTCAGGTTAAAGTAATTTGACACTTGAAATCTCTGAGTCTTCCTCAAACCAAGCTTACAGTTATGCTAGCTTAAAATAACCCTGACTTTTCTCTCTTCTTGGCAAAGATATGTCTGACATTTTAATGTAGTCACATAATATCAAGTAACTGAGTCACATTCATAGCTGCAGATAGATGGTGATATAAGTATAGAAAACAATTTCCCTGGTTTAAAATGACAAAAAGTTAGTAACATTTAAGAAGAAAATGACAGTAAGTATCTAAAGCTTCTTGAGGTTATAAGATATATAACTCATCCTCTAAAAGTGCATTCATCCAGACTGTATAAATTCTTTATAATCTTTCAATGTCTAACATATACACCCTTTACTCAATGAATAGTTAGGAACTAAGGGCTGAGAAATTTTAAAGTGTTTGGATCTGCCTTTATCTAGTTTCTTTAAGAAAACCCCAGAGACTACATCTCTGATCGAACTCCTTACCAAACCCTAGCATGCCTTTCATTATGAAAGTGAATTTATTTTTTTTCTTGAGTCAAATGTAAATAGCTTTCTTTGGAGAATCTCTGTATTAAGTCATATTTTTTCTTATATATCCTAATAATTCCAATAATACAGCTTGAGCAGTTGGGACTGGTATTATGATCATGGAGAACACAATTCTCTAGACCATTTGGGACATCAAGTAGCAATCAGGTTCTGTTCATACAAGTCAAGTGTTTATTAAATTTATTCTAATATTTAGTAACTACACTTTCTCCAACACCCTACAGTAATAACTTCCTCCACCTTCAAAAAGAAAAAACCAACTCAATAGGTCAAACTTGTTCTGGGGGGAGGGGTAGGTGCTTCGCTTGCTGAAAGTACTGCATCCTTGGCCAGGACAGAAGTTAATAAACCAACAAAGCCAAAAAATGGCTTATTTTCTTCCTCTCTCCCTCCCTTATTCTCTTCTTCCTTGTCTCTCTTTATTCAATAGGTATATTGAATAGGGGTGTCCCTATGCCAGGTCATTGCTAGGCACATGGAATAATTCAGGGACCCCCAAAATCAGATCTCTTCTAAGAGGTCTATCTTATTTAACATTTGTTGCACATTCATAAAAATTCTGTCCCTCCAGATACTTATACAAAAGACATCTCACCTTGGTCTGCAGCAAGGATAGCTCCTTTAGATGATCCAACAGCATTTTATAAAATACTACTTCTAAATACTTCATATAGTTAAATGTGTTGTACTCATTTTGGGAGCTTATTTTGGTGGAAATAAAAATCATTTAATAATTCAAGCAATATACTTTGGATCAAAAACTTAAAAATGGGTGTGCTCTGTCATGTCCAATTCTTTGCGACCCCATGGAGCCCACAAGTCTCCTCTGTCCATGGGAATTTTTCCAGGCAAGAATATAGAGGTGAGTTTTCATTTTCTTCTCCAGGGGATATTATTGATCCAGGGATCAAACCTCTATCTCTTGACTCCTGCATTGGCAGGCGAGCTCTTTACCACTAGCGCTACTTGGGGCCAGGTGGCGCTAGTGGTAAAAGAGTCTGCTTACCAGTGCAGGAGATGAAAGAGAAGCGGGTTCCATCCCTGGGTTGGGAAGATCCCCTGGAGTAGGAAGTAGCACCCCACTCCTGTATTCTTGCCTGGAGAATCCCACGGACTGAGGAGCCTGGTGGGCTATAGTCCATAGGATCGCAAAGAGTCGGACATGACTGAAGCGACTTAGCATGCAGGCCAACTGGGAAGCCTGTTTGAAAATGGGTAGACAATAGGAAATTATCGTTGACTCATTTCATGTCAACATGTACAATGAAATGCAATGTGAGTGTTCTCTGAAGAATTTCGACTAGTGGTGTGCATCTTTTTAGGATATACAATACCTTGTCTATTTTTCCACCCATCAGAATCTCTAATTTCTTATTTTAATTTTTTTTTGGTGTCTATAGTCCTTTGAACGAGTGTTAGTAGAAAACAAGCTGCATGGCCTCTCTCCAGCCCTCTCTGAAGCCATTCAGAGCATCTCCAGATGGGAACTGGTACAAGCTGCTTTGCCTCATGTCCTCCACTGCACTGCAACCCTGCTGTCAAACAGAAACAAGCTAGGTTGGTGCACCTGCATTTCTTCTTCCTAACACACCACTGTCCTCATTCATGGTAACACTCATAATAACACCCACAATAGCAACCTGTATTACTGCTTTCCCAAGCACTTGACACACAGTCTCAATTAATTCTCACAAAATCTCCCTTAGTTTCATATCACTGTTTTCTCCATTTTGCCAATGAGGGAACCAGCTCTCTTTTTAAAATTTTTTCATTTTACAAGTAAACTGTGAATATGTCTTCCTTTTGAACATTAGAATGTTATAGAGAAACTAAGGACTCTCCCCTATTCAAGATGAGTTCTAACCAGAGTTGTCCTTTAGTCCTCCCAGTGTCTAAAGCAATCACCTTCATGTGTTTGGCATGCTCCCCTCCAGCTCTTTTCCCAACTTTGTAGTGCTATGTGTATGTGTGCATGCCTGCACATATGTGTTATTTTTCTTATATTATTTTGCAGATTGCTTTTCCCACATAGCATTATGTCCTAGCCATCTATCCCAAGCTCTTCTCCATCTGGTTCCTTACCCTTATGTGGATCTTTACTCAAATGTTACCTTTATAAAGGGGCCTTTGCTAATCACACCAGGTCTTCCCAGGTGGCTCAGTGGATAGACTCTACCTGCAATGCAGGAGACTCAGAAGACATGGGTTTGATCCCTAGATTGGGAGTAATGAGCACACATGCATGCAAAATGGAGTAGCTATCTTCAGAACCAATATTCTTAACCATTGTGCTCTTTATTTGGAAATATATATGGGTATCTGGCTGAATAGATGTGATGCATGCAGTTTCTTTCCCTGTGGCAACATATTGTTCTGCAAAGATTGCAGCCAGTTAGAAAGTCCCAAAACAAGAATGGACCCTTCTAACAGTGGCTGTAAGTGGTGCAGAGAAATGCTAGTGTCTTCCAGAAAATCAAGCCACAGAACCTTAACGCAAGGATGTTCTTCCCAGATGCAAGGCTGACATCATTGTCCTGGTCACAGAGTCTGCCTTAACCTGACTGTGTGGTTGTGCTATGCAGGACACCAGGATAAACTGGGTGTTGCTGAGACAAAGCTCCTCCATACCCTGCACTGGATGCTCCTGGAGGCCCCACAGGACTGCAACAGCGAGCGTTTTGGGGGCACAGACCGAGGTTCCAGCTGGGGTGGCAGCAGCAGTGCTTTCGTCCACCAGGTTGAAAACCAGGGTTCTCCAGGGCAACCTTGCCAAAGCGCCGCCCATGATGAGGAAGAAAATAACCGAAGGAAGATTTTCCAGAACTCCATGGCTACTGTGGAGCTCTTTGTGTTTCTGTTTGCTCCTCTAGTACACAGGATCAAGGTAAGCAGAACGCTGATTAGGGTTAAGAGGGACTAGAGGTCAGGTGAGGGTGGGCTTCAGATGATATTTCCATATTTGTGTGCCCATATCTTTGTATGAGCTTATAGGAAGAGAGCTTTGTTTCTGTATTAAGATATTAAACATTATCTCAAAACCATGATTCTCCTACTTAAAAATCCTTGATAGTTCTCCATCTGCCCCATGATAATGCCCAACATATTAAATATGATGTATAAAGTCAACCATGATCTGGAGCTGAAGTCCTCTCCATTAACCACTGCCAATCCCTCCTGCCCACCCCATGATCCAGCTCTGGGAGCCACGTAAACCATTCCCTGAATATGCACTTGCTGTTCGCTCTGCCCTCCATTTGCTCCATGGTTCTTCAAACTTCAGTGTCATCATTTCCATGAAGCTTTTCTGCTGACCTTCCCCATGGAGACCTATTCACTATCTCTTTTGTATTTCCAGAACATAATGCAGGGTCTTGAGCAGAAGCTTTTACTTTTTATGTGCTGCTGACTCTTTGACGGTTTGGTGTACCATGTATGAATTTCTTTTCAAAATATTTTTCAATGCATAAAATAGAAAACGTATTTCATGGAAACCAATTGTATTAAAATACAGTTATATACAGGTACCCCTTGGATCTGAAAGAGACAATATTAAGTCACTGTGCTACCACTTTCTAGCTGTGTGATCTAGGTGATCCTACTTAACCTCTTGGATCCTCCATTGCATAAAATTTTGGATATTCAAACACAGGGTGAATATATGTGAAGACACAGAACATGAAAGTACATGGGAAAAAATCAAGTAGATGGAAAGAAATCAAGAACTATTTGTTACTTCTGAGAATGAATAAATTGCAACATTCCATCTAAGTGCTCTGATAAAAGATAGAAGGAATTAATATGCCCAAATATTCTTTAACAGAATATTAGGATCCTAATGAATGTTTCATTTTTGCAATATATTATATATATGTGATGAAGGAGGAAATGGCAACCCACTCTAGTATTCTTGCCTGGAGAATCCCCATGGAAAGAAGATCCTGGTAGGCTACAGTCCATGGGATCGCAAAGAGTCGGACATGACTAAGCAACTAAGCACATATATATACGAAGGTGGTTGTAAGACCATTAACAGCCATTATGAGGGGGGATGGACTAGAGAGTCTTTTCATCCATTTTATTTTCAGATAAAATTCACTTTTGATTGATTCTGTCCCATTTCTGGTAGGACTAGAACTGAAATTACCTATGGACTCCTAAAGTGCTTCACATCCACTGGCCACGTTGTCTATCAAAATTATCAAAAAAAAAGTTAAATGTGCTTTAATTAAATTTCTGCTTTAAAAACATTACACTTTCTATTTTTAAAAGTCTTTGATAAAGGTTACGCTTAATGGAGACATTAACTGAGAGTGTCCCCCTGGCCAATGAGACCTGCAGGACATGAATTCTGCCTGGCTTCATCTCCCTCAATCTCACTGGCCTCTCTCTTGTTCCCAAACTTGCAGGCTCAGCAAAGGCTCACCTCCAAACCCAAGAAGATTGTTTTTGGTTTCAGATCTTGGTGCTGGTTTTTTCCTTCTATTTGAATCATTTACTCCCACCTTCCACCCCTAGATTTTCACGTGGTCATGTTCTTCTCAGCGGTTTACTCACCATGTCGTTGTTACCAACCCAGAAGTACTTCCCTGGCTACTTTAGTGCCACTAGCATATGGTCTATGTTTTTCATTGTTTCCTTCTTTGCACTTAGTTCCTGATTTATTTTTTATGTTTCTTTACATGTTTTTTACCCATCACCCCCACCAAATCCAAGGTTCTTGAACAAAGGGACACTGCTTATCCAGGTCATAATGGTATCTGATGTGTCTAGAATAGTGTCTGCATATATGAGACAATCAATAAATATTTAATGGTTGTCACTGAATAAACCCAAGTTACTATCAGAAGCTGATCCAGGTGCTAAAAGTAGCAAATATATGTAGGCACATAGTCCCTTAAATGGAAAGGGCAAGAAAGAAAACTCCTTAAAAAAATAGCCCATAACATATCTATTTGTAAAGAAATATTATCTAGATTAAAAAATGTTTAAGTGTCCAGAATGACTGTAATTTTATTTGGAAACATGCAGAGTGTAAGGTTAGGAAACAGTCCTGAGTTAGAATCCAGTGCTTGCTGCTTTGTATTCTATGTAGAAAGGACATTGAACAATTTAACTTCATTAAGCCTCAGTTTTCTCAAGTATAAATTGAACATGAGAATAATTTTATGGAGTATTGTGAAGATTAAACAAATTAAAGTGCTCACCTGATGCACAAAAAGGTGTTAATAAATGGTAGTATTTAGCATTGACATTTTATAGCTATCAGCATTATGAATTATGAGTAGAAGAGGAGCCAGATCTTCTTTCAGGGGAGACTACACAGCTAGTTGAGAAAAGCTGGCTCAAGGTCCCCAGGTTTACCTCTGGCCTTGGATTGTAGTATTTATAAGGAAGTAAAACAATCCCTATAAAACATGGCACTGTGATTAATACATAGTATTGTATTCTACGATTATTGCTGGCTATTATTACTAGCATTATTGTTCTATCATTTTATTACTGCTATGAGAGAAACGTTTTTCTAGATGCCATAGGGAATAAAAATATTAATGAGTCAATAGATTTCCCTATAAGGGTTTTTTTTTTTTTTTTTTTAATCTGAGTGAGGGGGTTTGCTTTTTTCAGCGGGGAATGTACAATCCCTTGATCGGGGTTTCTCAGTTGTGGCACCATTGGCATTTGGGGCCAGATAATTCTTTGTCCTGTGCTTTGTAGGGTATTTAATAACATCTCTGGCTTCTACCTACTAGAAGACAGTAACACCTCCTCCCTCTGGTTTGTTACAAACAGAAATGACTCGAGACATTGCCAGATATCCCTAAGGAGTAGGGAGGGGTGAGAATTGCCCTGGATTGAGATCCACTGACCTAGAATTTTCATTTGCCTGCTAGTTATCAGGCCCTATCTTCCTTCCATATCCGTGCTCTAGCTGTGTCAGCTGCTCCTCATCAGCACCATTAATGGCCCCCTTATTCTTCCATTGCATTTGATCCTCAGAACTCCAGCCCAAGATCAAGACTAAAAGCCACCTTTTCTTTCCAGCCCCAGAGATCTGCATGCTCCTGGGGCAGAAACCAACAGCCATCTAGACTGGTATGTCTACACATTGTGCCATCAAGCTCCATGTGATGCCCCACTTGTCAGTCCGTTTCTTGTCTTCCTCAAGTCCCCACCCCATGTTCACATAGACAGTGTTGTAGGTTGAGGCTCTTATAGGACATGGTGTTGCGGGAGTAATGAAGGGCTGAAATCCAGTCTAGGCACGAGCCTGTGCTTCCACTTCTCACCTTCCCAGCCCCTTCCACTTGCTTCTGCTTTCCTCTAGTATGTAACAGTTCTCACCTATCATTTCTAATTTTTACAAACACTCACAGGAAGGGAGATTTTACCAAAGAGGAAACTGAAGTCCAGAGAGGTAATAATCAAGCTCATTAAGTAGGCAAGGTGGGATTCAAATCCAATTCCATCCGACTTTCTACAGAGCTATACTGTTTCTTGGTTTCTGTGCTAGAACTCTTCTAACCAAGGTCATCAACAGCCTTGGGCTATTGAACCTAATCTTTACTTTGCTGTCTCTAATTCATTAAATCTCAGCTGCATTTGAACTTACCTTCATTTCTTCTTGAAGTTTTCCATTCCTCTGGTGACACCACACTCTGCCAGTTTTCATTGCATCTCTGGCTCTTTCTGCTCTGTCTCCTTTGGGAGCTCATCTTCTTTGCCTGCTCCCCTAACATTGGGGTTCCCAGAGATGCAACCTAGACCCTTTGCACTTCCCACTGTATCTTTTCTTTGGAAGACCTCTTCTCCTGCTTCATTTATTTACCATTTGTGTCCTGATAGGCTGAGGTCTAATTTTATATCTCTAAACTAGTCTTGTCTCCTGGCCTCTAGACCAACTTTTCAACTAGTTTCTCCAAATAAATAATCTATAGACATTTCAGATTTCCCCTGGAATGAGCTCTTGTCCTAATGTTCTGTATTTCAGATGATGGACCCATTCACATAAACTCAAAACCTAGGAGCTTCCTTTGATTACTCCTTCATCCTTACCTACACATTCTGCTAATCACAGAGTTCTACACATTTTGTCTCCTAAATATTTCTAACTTTTTTTTTATCCTTATTTACTCCATAACCCAAACTTTCATCATCTCTTCCTTGGGCCTGTTACTTGGGCCATTGCCTAACTGAATTTACAGTCTCCTGGCTTGTCTCCTAAAATACAACCTTAACACCAAAGTGATCTCTCTAAATGCAGATGACTGTATCACCAATATGCTTAAAGTAATTTGTTAATTTATCGCTATACAGAGGGTGAAACTCTAGATTCTTGGTGTGATAACTGGGGCCTCCATGTTTTGTGTTTTTTTGGCTACCTCTCCTGCCTATGAGCTCCAAATGCTTGAAGTCTCCCTGAGAATATAACGTGGTTTATTCCAAACCTGTTTTCATGCTGGTCATGTTGCCTGGAATGCCCTCATAACCTACATTTCTGTCTAGAAAATTCCTACTCATTCTTTATGATTTCATTCAAGATCTAGGCTCCCCTCTTCTCTATCTGTATAATATTTTAAATGTATTTTTATTGTTATTTTTAGTTTATTTGTTATTCTTATCTCTTTGTGTGTCCATCTCTCCCACTAGATTCCAAATGGTTTGAGAATAGAAATTATCATTGTATCTGGGGTAGTTAACATTAATGTTTGTGCTTTGTAGATATTTAATAAATATTTGTTGAATGAATTAGTTTACTAATTAACAAATACATCTAAATGACTCATTCTTTTGTAGGACAGTGTATAATTCAATGGATTGTTATACTTTTAACTTAAAACTAGCTCAAATATTATATAAGAAAGTTAATATTTGAATATTCTGTCAAATATTATAATTTTAGGCCAAATTTAAATGATGACATGTGTTACAACTAAGGAATCCCCTTTAAATGTGCTGTCAGTATTTTCTTGATTTGATTATATTCACTTATTCCTTCAATAAATATTTATTGGATGCCTACTGAATGCTAGGCACTATTCAAAGTGCTGGAGAAACTGCAGGGAATTAAACAAAATACAAGCCCTCAAGGAGATTTTTATAAAATTCATATGTCTAAAGTAAACAACTTTAAAACAGAATTCAAAATAATAGTTGTTTAAGCAGATGTCTCTAAGCTACTAGAAAACACATTTAGAATTGCTTCATGTCATCACGGAAACAGATTTTCATTGCAAGCTAGAAAAGAAACTGTAATGTGGAAATGTTGATTTTTTGAATGCTTACACCTTCTGGTTTTTCTTAGAACCTTTCCAGGCCATTCACCCCACAGCTATTTGAATGATAAAGAGCACCTTCTCCAACTACAGAGCTTCTGTTCATGTGTGCATATGTCACACTGAGGGAGCCATTGAAGGGAACTCTAGAAGTGGAGTTAGCTCTCAGAGTTTATGCATTCCTCCAGCTTAAAAGGATGTACAAAGGAACATATCTACATAAGAGTTGGCCATAGCTTCTGCAGGTATTTGGGTCTAAAGAATGATCAGATTGAGCTGGTGTTATTTGGAGAGTCTAATATATGTTCAGTTAATCAACAATTATGTATTGATATTCAAGGAAAAATACACAGAAGGAGATCTCAATTTATCTTCAAGAAATATACAGCCTAGCTGGAAGTATATCAAACAAAAAACAAAATAATGACAGTGACTGTCACTGAGTGGTAATTGTCACATTAAGAGAGCAGATGTTAAAAGCCAGGATGTCAGTTTAAGAGAACTCACTTCCTGTTGCCATGTCTATTGGAGTTTTGTGCCAAGATTGCTTAGAAGAAACATGGAAGAGAACCCATCTCTGAAACTAAGAAATTATCAAAACCTGATGAATTGAGCATTCTACATTTCTGGAGATAAATCTGATATACTCTGCACACTGTTAATTCCTTGCTTGCTGGATCTAATACCTCACATGATACCAGGCAATCTTCCCCATGATTATTTCAAAGGAAGAGGGATTCTTTCCCTTTAACTTTAGACCTGTCCATCTAGTTGTTTACTCAATAAGTCTAGTTGAAAGTCTAATAGACCTCTCAAACTTAACATGTCTAAAACTAGACTCCTGATATCCCCAGACTTGTTTCTTCTTCATCTTGCCCATCCTTATCAGTGACAAGGCCCAAGATCTTTGACATCTTTTTCTCCTACACTCCACCTCTAGTCCGGAGAAGGCAATGGCACCCCACTCCAGTACTCTTGCCTGGAAAATCCCATGGACAGAGGAGCCTGGTGGGCTGCAGTCCATGGGGTCGCTAAGAGTCAGACACGACTGAGCGGCTTCACTTTCACATTTCACTTTCATGCATTGGAGAAGGAAATGGCAACCCACTCCAGTGTTCTTGCTTGGAGAATCCCAGGGACAGGGGAGGCTGGTGGGCTGCCGTCTCTGGGGTGGCAAAGAGTCAGACACGACTGAAGTGACGTAGCAGCAGCAGCAGCAGCAGCAGCCACCTCTAGTCAATCAGCATCTGCCCTCTACTAATTTTATCCTCTACTAACCCCCTAGTCTAATGATCTTTCACCTACATGATAATAATAGCTTCCTAAATTCTCTGTCTCCACCCTTGCCCTTTCTCAAACTATTCTCAATAGCCTGGGTGATCCTATCAAAACATATATCAAGTCATGTCATTCTACTACTCAAAACCCCTGCAGTGGCTTCTCACTCAGTAATTGCTGACGTCCTTACTAAACCAGTCAGTCCTAAAGGAAATTAGTCCTGAATATTCACTGGAAGGACTGATGCTGAAACTGAAACTCCAATACTTTGGCCACGTAATGCAAAGAACTGACTCATTGGAAAAGACCCTGATGCTGGGAAAGATTGAAGGCAGGAGAAGGGGATGACAGAAGATGAGATGGTTGGATGGCATCACCAACTCGATGGACATGAGTTTAAGCAAGCTCTGGGAGTTGGTGATGGACAGGGAAACCTGGCGTGCTACAGTGCATGGGGTGATAAAGAGTTGGACACGACTGAGTGACTGAACTGAACTTGCTATGACCCATCAGGCTATATTATTTGAAACTCAATAATGTCCCTGATCTTATTTTTTCTACTCTTCTGTCATTCACTTGACTCCAGGTTCACAGTCTCTTGGCTGTTTCTTGACACATGAGACATACCTAGGACCTTTACACTTGCTGATCCCTTTTTATAAAATGCATTTTCAGGAAATAGCTACATGGCAGCTCCTTCATTTCATTCAGATCCTACTCAAAAATCACCTGCGTAAGAAGGCCTTCCCTGGCCTTTCTAAAACATTGACACCTTGCCTGCCATTTTTCTCCTTCTGCTTTACTTCTCCTTTGCACTGGGGAGCAGAGATTTTTTTGTATGCTTTGTTCTCTGTTGTATTCCAGAACCTCGAATAGGACCAGGTACACAGTAGGTGGTCTGTAAACATTTGTAGAATGACAGTTGAATGAATTTGACCAAATGCTTTATATGCTTTTCCAATATGGCCACTAGATGCTTCTCCTTAATGAGTACCACTGTGGTGCCAGGATCTTGGTCTGTAGCTTAGAGACCCCTCAATACCAGCACAGAGATTTATTCAGGGATTTCAGCTAGTCTTTCCAGTTGAGGCTTCCTTTGATAATGAGCTGCATTGATTCACCATTTGCAGAATCCTTTTCTTCCCAACTTTTTCAATTTTTTGCTAGCTCTCGTTCTTCTAGATCAGTGGTTTTCAACCGTAGCTAACATGAGAGTCACTAGGGGGAACTTAAGCAAATCTCACAGTGATTCTAACTTAATTGGTCTGGTTAGGGGAAGAAGTGAGACCTGAGCCTCCTAGGTTTTAAAAGCTCCCTGGGTGATTATACTATATACAAGCCAGGGTTGCTAATCACCACCCTAAGTGAATTCCTGGGTCTCAGTTGTGCTCATTAATCTGCAATCAGATTCTCTCTCCTTTCATGTCTATGTTGATTTGAGAGGCTGCATTGTTGAAAATGTAACCTCAGAGTGTTATATGTTTGTACTTACACAACTGCATTTTAAACATCTCAGCCACTCAAAGTGGTGTAATGATGAAGCAGAGAATGTGCTTCCTGGCAGAGACTTTCAGTGGTAGGCAAATTAAATGAGTATGGGTTGTAAAGTCAGTACAATTCATCAAATATTTATTGAGCACCTATTGTGCACCCAATGCCTAACACTGAATTTAGTATTGTGACGGTGACAGAGGTTGTGGAGGAGGAGAATGCCGGCTACATCTCGCCCTCAGGGAATTAGACTGTTGAGAAGGCAACAATACAAAATAATATACTAAGAAGGGTCTAACTGTAGGTTACTGATTCCATGAAATGCAAGAACAAGAGATGGACTGGAGAATAGAAAGTCAAAATGGCCAGCATCTGAGGATATTTTGTCTGAGCCACCAGGGAAGCCCATGAGAGAGAAAGAGGACAATTAAATCATTAAGAGGGATAATATCAATATCAATAGCCATAAGTAAAGAGATCTGCCTAGGACCTTGAAATGAAAAGGACTCAATGAGTGCTAGTAGAAAACAATAATTTGTATTTTGTGCTCTGCCCAAAGTTCCATTTTAACTAATTACTAATTTTGCTTAAAGGAGATCACCATGATTTTTGTAGTAATTATGATGATGATGTGTGTGTGCTCAGTTGTGTCCAACTCTCTGCAGCCCCATGGACTATAGCCCACCAGGCTCCTCTGTCCATGGAATTTTCCAAACAAGAATACTGGAGAAGGTTGCCATTTCCTCTTCTAGGGTAACTTCCCGACCTAGAGATCAACCTGAGTTTCTCCTGTGTCTCCTACTTTGGCAGGCGGATTCTTTACCATTGCACCACCCATTATGATGATAATTTAAGCCTATTGATTTACCCTAAAAACACTCATCTGAGTGAGGAAGGAAGATCTTGAAGATCAGCCTACTTTGAAAATAATCTTATGAATGATGTTCTTTTTTAATACAAGCTTAAAAAGTTACTTTCTGTTTGTAGTTATTACAAAATATTGGCAGTATTCCCCATGTTGCACGATACACCCTTGAACCTATCTTATACACAATAGTTTGTGCCACAAACTATTGGGTGAAAGATGTTAATTGTTGCATTGACTGTTCCCTTCAGCCAGTTCTTGGACATAGATCTTCTTTCTCTTCTTCTAGGAATCTGACCTCACATTTCGACTGGCCAGTGGACTTGTCATATGGCAGCCCATGTGGGAACACAGACAGCCTGAAGTCTCCGGCTTCACAGCACTGGTGAAGCCCATCAGGAACATCATTACAGGTTTGTGACTCAAACACCTAGTGTGATGGTCTCAGCATACGTAGGAATGAAGATGATGAGACAGCAAAAGAGACACTGATGTATAGAACAGTCTTATGGACTCTGTGGGAGAGGGAGAGGGTGGGAAGATTTGGGAGAATGGCATTGAAACATGTAAAATATCATGTATGAAACGAGTTGCCAGTCCAGGTTCAATGCATGATACTGGATGCTTGGGGCTGGTGCACTGGGACGACCCAGAGGGATGGTATGGGGAGGGAGGAGGGAGGAGGGTTCAGGATGGGGAACACATGTATACCTGTGGTGGATTCATTTTGGTATTTGGCAAAACTAATACAATTATGTAAAGTTTAAAAATAAAATAAAATTAAAAAAAAAAAAAAGAAACCAAGAGGAAGAAAATTCCTCCAGGGAGTTATCTAGGGGCCCCTGGGTGTAGGGTTCATTTACATGATGAGAAACTCTAAACCAGGAGCACATGCTGTGGTATTACCAAAGTATGACTTTGGGTAAGTCATTTAAACTTCCTGTGCCTCCATTTCCTCATCTGTAACATGGGAGTTACAGGTATAACTCCCATATAAATATAGTGTAACAAGTACTTACAGGATTATGATGAAGAATAAATGAGCTGATATATGTAAAATTGCTTACAAGAATGCCAGGCACATAGGAAATAAATAAGTGGTAGCCATTATTATTATTTCATCTTAATTGTAATTATGATGGATGGAGTAGCTGCTCCTTAACAGTCTTGCTTTAGTGGAGGTTTGTTGTTGTTTGCTGTCAAAGCATTTCACTACTGGGATTGTCTAATGAAACAGTCCTATTGTCGAACTGTAGAAACAGTACAATATGATAGCTTGAAAAGTGCCTGGAAAGTTCATGGTTCACCCCAGATCTTTTATCATGTATATAACCTAACCTCCCCCAAGTGCTTTCATTTCTTTAGAGTTTTAGTTGCTAAGTTGTGTCTGACTCTTTGCGACCGCATGGACTATAGCCTGCCAGGCTCCTCTGTCCATGGAATTCTCCAGGCAAGAATACTGGAGTGGGTAGCTTATCCCTTTTCCAGTGGATCTTTCCAACCCAGGAATTGAACCAAGGTCTCCTGCATTGCAGACGGATTCTTTACCAACTGAGCTATCAGGGAAGCCCCAGATTCCTTTACCTTAACGTTTTCATCTGTAAAATGGGTCTGGTAATATACCATAAGCTATTATAGGGTTATTATAAGTATTAAATGGGTTGATACATGTAAAAACACTTAGAACAGAAGTTGACAGATGTTAGGTACTGTGTGTGCTCAGTCACTCGATCTTGTCCGACTCTTTGCAACCCCATAGACTGCAGCCCAATAGGGTCCTCTGTCCATGGGATTTCCCAGGCAAGAATACTGGAGTGGATTGCCATTTCCTACTCCAGGGGATTTTCTGACCCAGGGATTGAACCCACATCTCCTGCATATCCTGCATTGGCAGGCTGATTCTTTACCACTGAGTTACCTGGGAAGCTCATGTTAGGTACTATGTAGATATTAACTGTTACAATTTTCAGTATGGCTAATTTTTTTAGCACCTTAACCTATCGAGTTGGACTGAATAGGTGAAGAAATCTGTATTGATAACCTAAAAATGCAAAGATTTTTTCATTGGTTGTTTGATTTCTCTTACAATACATACTATTAAATGTCTTCTTTCAAGGTTTTAACCATCTATTAAAATGGGTTTTTGATTCAAAAAAAAGATGAACTTCCCTGATGGCTCAGATGGTAAAGAATCTGCCTGCAGTGCAAGAGACCCAGGTTCGATCCCTGAGTCAGGAAGATCCCCTGGAGGAAGAAATGGCAACCCACTCCAGTATTCTTGCCTGGAGAATTCCATGGACAGAGGAGCCTTGTGGGTTACAGTCCATGGGGTTGAAAAGAGGTGGACACAACTGAACACACATGTACACATTGAAACATACATGTTACCATATGTAGGAAATAAAATACCTTACATAACTTATATAATCTTATAAAATTTGTGATGGGATTTCATCCATATTTGCAGCTAAGAGAAGCTCTCCTATCAATAGTCAAAGTCAGACCTGTGAATCACCAAATCAAGACACAAGACACCGAGAGGTGAGTATATTATAACCATGAGAAGAAAGGTAGATATTCCTTGAACATGGCGAGGTTTGAAGGGTACGATTTGACCAGTGCTTTATCTCAGTAGCTGGCATGTAACACTTAATAATGTTAGTTATCATTATTCATTCCACATTAAATTATCTTGTTCTCAATTACTGAATCTCCTAATATTTGCTAGGCAACCCTAATATAAGTAAAATAATACTACAGCAGGTGTGGAGGAAGAAGTAGAGAGGAGGCTTAAGATGCAGTCCTACCCCTAAGGAAACTAAAGACAAATCCACGTAAAACAAAAGATGTGTACTAAAACAATATAATTTAATGTAAATTCACCATGCACTACTTGATTCAGAAAAGAAAGAAATGAAGGCCAGAGTAGTTCAAAGTCACATAGAAATGTATACCATCATTAATTTAATATGTGTTAGATGATCTGCTTTGTCTTTCAGTTCAACATGTAGAAAATACAATTTATGGTTATCCATCAAAATTGAATCCTCTTTCCAACTTCTGCATTATTGCCAGGATTATTATTATTATGCATTATCATCATCCTTTTTACCCTCAAAACTGAAAATGTTAACATCTTAGTATGTCTCCTACAGAGCAATTGCTAAGTATAGACACTGTGATTTATATGCTGCTGTTGCTGCTAAGTCACTTCAGTCGTGTCCGACTCTGTGTGACCCCATAGACAGCAGCCCACCAGGCTCCCCTGTCCCTGGGATTCTCCAGGCAAGAACACTGGAGTGGGTTGCCATTTCCTTCTCCAGTGCATGAAAGTGAAAAGTGAAAGTGAAGTTGCTCAATCGTGTCCGACCCTTAACGACCCCATGGACTGGAGCCTACCAGGCTCCTCTGTCTATGGATTTTCCAGGCAAGAGTACTGGAGTTGGGTGCCGTTGCCTTCTCTAGTGATTTAAATGCTATATTTCGTCTATTCTCAGATGTAAATTTTTTCACTTTTAACACATTTGAAATATAGTGTATTTTTCATGATCTTTGGCCTCTTACAATCTCTCTGCCTGGTAGAAATCTTGATGTGATTATCATTCTTGTGCAGCAAAATGTGATCATTTCAGCATCTAAGTTTGCCGAATCAGGGTCAGTGGCTTAGGAGAATGTCAGAGGGGATAGTGGAACACTCTTTTAAGAAATAACACTCTTGATGGAGCATTAAGTTATTCTATAGGAAAATATATATATCAACAGCTCTGAGTTGAAATTTATAAATGTTAAAACTGTGGTGGATTCATTTTGATATATGGCAAAACTAATACAATTATGTAAAGTTTAAAAATAAAATAAAATTTAAAAAATAAAATAAAATAAAATAAAACATTTTAGGAATACCTACACCAATTTATTTCACTTATATTTTCCTTTTTACATATACATGGGTTATATTTATACTTCTCAAGAGGCTCAGTGGTAAAGAATCCACCTGCAAAGGCAAGATATACAGGAGATGTAGATTCGATCCTTGGGTTGGGAAGATACCCTGGAGAAGGAAATGGTAACCCACCCCAGTATTCTTGCCTGGAAAATTCAATGGACAGAGGAGCCTGGTGAATTACAGTCTGTAGGGTCACAAAGAGTTACACAAAAACTGAGTGTGCACATGCATGGGGTGGATATATAATCAAAAGATCTGCATAAATAAGGCTAAGTAGACCTTTTTAATAACTATAAAATAAAAAGTCCTCACTACTAAGAACTTAATTAACAGAATTTTTTTAGATCATACATAAAATAATGGTGTCTTATAACTGAAGACATCTTAGATACAGTGAAATATATAAATTCAACATTTCAGTCTTTTTAATCCTCTCCATTTGATTTCTTGCTGAGTTATATTGTTTTCTTTTCATTCTGTTGCTCAGATGTGCCCTGCTAGCTTCTAAATCTGGGTCTTCCTATGTAGATTGCAGCTGGAATGACCTGATTGGATTTTCTACTTCTAGCCTCTCCTGCTTCATATAAATATCGTTCATAATGCCTGATTAATCTTCCTAATGCATCATTTATTTATTAGCTCATCATTCCACAGAGGCTCATTATATACGAGGCACTGTCCTTTTATTGCATGCTTTCCTCCTTAGGTGCCTTTAGTGGGTCCCCTCACCTCAAGACCAAACTCCTCCTCCTGGTTCTCTGTGCCTTCCGCCACCTAGCATCATCCTTCTTAGGTGACCTCAATTATCCCTTTAGTTAGTAAAGTGCTGCTCCCAGGATGCAGGGCTTGCAACATTAGCCTCTGAGGCTTTGCTCAGACAGTTCCCTTATACTGGATTGCTCTCTTTCCTCCCTTTACCTATCTAAATTGTATCTTTAGGGACTGATTTAGACCTTGACTCCCCATGAACTCTTATCTAGTTGCTTTAACCTGCACTGTCCAATATGACAGCCACCAGGTCCATTTGGCTACTGAGCACTTGAAATATGACTATTTTGAATTGATCGAATGGTGTTAAGTGTAAAATGTACACCATATTTTGAAGAAAATGTAAATATCTTAATAATATTTATATTGATGACAAGTTGAAATTAAAATTTTGGATTAAACAGAATATAGAGTTAAAATTTAAATTTTATCTATTTCATTTTATTTTAAAAATAAGATACGTGTCTCCTATTTATGGCTTGCATTGTACTCCTGTTGGACATGATGCTATAATCTTTGTTTATCTGTTTTAAAATTTAGCTGTAAGTTCTTGATTTCAAGGCCAGATTCATCTAATATATTTTTATCTCCAAAGCATCTAACATGAAACATACATAGTATGTTCTTGCTAAAGGATTCTTTGATCAAATTCAGAAGACTTATTTTATCAAATTTCTAGCTGTATTCTATTCGCTCTATGCATCATGGTTGAACAATACTTTCTTATTTTACATATGAAAATACAATGGAAGTTGTAAGGGGTTAAAATACTATGATCAGTTTTTGTGGGTCTATCTTTTAGCAAAGAAATTTATCTGTAATACTGACGGAAAAATATCTCACATTGGGCAGAATTACATTTATTAGATAAATGTAATTAAAGTAAGCTACTCTGTTAATAAAGTGAAATGAATTTGTGCTTACAAATAAAGGTTATTGTATTCATTTGGGAGAAATGTCTTCCATCTCCCCTCTGATGAATGACAAAAAAATCTGAGCCTTGCACTTTCATGTCCATGCTTTGGCTTTGATTTGATTAGCTGTTTTTCACTTACCCTTGTTTTCTGCCTCATCCCTCTATTCCATTCACCTCAGTACTGACATATCTTTGATGAATTATTGGTTTGTAGCTCTTCTTCTGCAGACACTGGATATGCAGGTGAAAAGAGAAAAGAATCAAGGGCAAAATGAAATAAAAGACATAAAAGTACTTAGGCTAAAAGGCTTCTCATGATACAGGGGCTCTTTAGAAGCCTGTTTCTGTTCCTTCTTAGATGAAGGCAAAATCCCTTTGTCTATGACATATTTATACTGCAAATTTTTTTTAATTTAAAAAACAATGTATGTACAATAATATGATAATTCTGGAAGATATTCCTGAAGGAAAAAAAAAAAAAAAACACTAATCTACTATCTCCAACCCCAAAAGGGACTCCAAGTGGTCTGTGAAACGTTCCAGTCAGATTCCATCTCACCCAAGGCCACCATTTCCGGCTGCCACAGAGGAAACTCCCTTGATGGAAGTCTGTCCTCCCAAACTTCCCAGGAAAGAGGACCATCGCACTCCAGGTACATGACTGCAATATGATGGACAAAAATGTATTTCCAGATCCTCAAAACTAAATATGAATTTCCAGCTACTCGTATAGCCTCTCTGTCTCTTAAAATGTGTAAATGTATGATATATGTATACATATTCTGGGTCAGAGTATAATTACGTGAATGCGTCTATAAATAGCTGGACGTATTCTTAAATAGCTCATTTAAACACATTCAGGCAGGCGTGGTAAGACATGATTTAATGAGATGTCTGAATTGAATTTTAAATATTTCAAAGTGGAATGATGCTATCAAAAGCTTATGTTGCAGGAATGTGAAAGGATCTGCTTTAATGTATAAAAATACTTCATACTAGCAGATCCTTGTATTAAGAATGGGTGCCTCTTAAGTACACATAGGGCATTTTGGAATCTATTCTTTGTGAACATTCCAAAGCTGCCTCTGTTAGCTGGTGTCATAGTGAATTTGCTTACCAATGCCTTCTCTAGGAACAAACATTAGTCCACTTCTTCCTGCTCTCTGATGAAATTAAGGAAACCTGGATTCATGAGGTTTGCCTTTGTGCCCGTTTATAAACTCCACCTAGCAGGGGAGGAGACCATTTGTATATACCTGTTTTCAAATAAGGTTACAGTCTAAAGGATAGTGTTTTAAAAGGTGGTATGTTTAAAATAGCTTTATTGAAGTATAATTTATATACCATAAAATTCACCCTTTTAAGTGTACAATTTAATGGTTTTAAGCAAATTTCCAAAATTCTGCAACTATCAACACACTTCAATTTCAGAACACTTTTATAACCCCCCAAAATATCCCCTCCATCCATTTCAGTCACTCCCGTTCCTACACCCTGATCTAGATGATCTCTTAACATGCTTTTTGTCTATATATGGTTGCAATTCTGGATACTCCAAATAAGTGGAATCATACCATGTGTGGTCTTTTAAAAGCATTTG
Source organism: Bubalus bubalis (assembly GCF_019923935.1). Taxonomy (NCBI): domain Eukaryota; kingdom Metazoa; phylum Chordata; class Mammalia; order Artiodactyla; family Bovidae; genus Bubalus; species Bubalus bubalis. Next base: position 149,855,508 of record NC_059158.1, read on the forward strand.
ACTTCTTTGCTTTAGCGTAGTGTTTTAGATCATTGCATATGTCAATAGTTTATTCTTCTTTATTGCTGTAATGTATCCATACAACAATATTCTGTTGTTTGGATATACTACATTTTGTTTACTCATGCATCAGCTGATGGATGTCTGGGTTGTTTATAACTTTTTGTCTATGGTGAATAATACTTTGATGAACATTCGTATATAAATTTTTGGATGAGCATATGTTTTTAATTCCATTGAATAGACACCTGGAATGAAATTGCTGGGTTGTATGACTCATTGTAAAAGACTCTGATGCTGGGAGGGATTGGGGGCAGGAGAAGAATGGGACGACAGAGGATGAGATGGCTGGATGGCATCACTGACTCGATGGATGTGAGTCTGAGTGAACTCCGGGAGTTGGTGCTGGACAGGGAGGCCTGGTGTGCTGCAATTCATGGGGTCACAAAGAGTTGGACATGTCTGAGCAACTGAACTGAACTGAACTGATGGTAAATTTAATATTTTTTTGAGAACTATAAAACTGTTTTACAAAATGTCTATACCATTTTACCTTCCCACCAGAAATGTCTGGAGATTCATTTATCTCTATATCCTTGACAGAATGTGTTATTGTTGTTTTATTATAGCCTTTCTAGTGGGTGTGATGTGGGATCTGACTGTGGTTTTAATTTATATTTTCCTAGTGAGCAATGATGTTAAGTATATTTTCATGTCTTTATAAGCTATTTGGGTATCTTCTTAGGTGAAATATCTATTTAAACATTTTGCCCAAGTTTTAACTGGGTCATTTGTCCTCTTATTATTGAATTGTAAGAGTTTTTATGTATTCTGAATACATATTCAGAATGTCCTTATACCTCTCCCCACGCTGGAAAAAGATCCATAGATATTTCTTCTCAGTATTAACTTGCCTTTTTGTTCTAAAATGATTTACCTTCTTCTGGCTCCAGACAGATAAAAGAGAGTAAATGCATAAATAAATTATTTTCAGTTTACTCTAAGTATAAGAAGGCAAATAAGGACGGGATGGGCTCTTTCTCTCAGAGATCTAAATAATATGGAGGAGATGGCCTCAGGAAGATCTGGGAAGAGCAATCCAGGCAGAGGGAACAAGCCTAAAGGCTTCGAAGTGGGAACAAGTTCAGTGTATTCCAGGAATGGAAGGAAGGCCAGTGTGACCAGGGGCTATTGATGAGCAAGTGGGCAAGGTGAGGGAATCAAGCCAGAGAGGCCATGAGGAGTCAGATCACAGAGCAGCCCGGAGGCCATGGTAAGAAATTTGAATTTTGTTCCAGGTGTCATGAAAAGTCATTAGAGTTGTTTGAGCAGTAGAGTGTAATGTCACTGAATTATACCTCTTAAAGATCACTCCAGATGGTTTATGAAAATAGACTTGGAAAGAAAAGCAGACACAGAGATTAGTTAGGAGACACTTTCCATGGTCCAGGTGGGAGAAGAGGTGGCTTGGTTAGGGTGGAGGTAGTAAGGGTAGAAAGGCTGAGATTAGGCTGTAATTGGGATATATTTAAAATAGAGCTGCAATGACTAGATGTGAGGAGTGAGAAAAAGGAAAGAATCAAGCATAACTTAAGTTTATGACTTGAATAACTGTGAGTAGTTATGAAAAGGACATCTTTTTTGGGTGTTAGTTCTAAAAGGTCTTGTAGGTCTTCATAGAACTGTTCAACTTCAGCTTCTTCAGCATTACTGGTTGGGGCATAGACTTGGATTACTGTGATATTGAATGGTTTGCCTTGGAAACAAACAGAGATCATTCTGTCATTTTTGAGATTGCATCCAAGTACTGCATTTCGAACTCTTTTGTTGACCATGATGGCTACTCCATTTCTTCTGAGGGATTCCTGCCCGCAGTAGTAGATATAATGGTCATCTGAGTTAAATTCACCCTTTCCAGTCCATTTTAGTTCACTTATTCTTAGAATGTCGATGTTCACTCTTGCCATCTCCTGTTTGACCACTTCCAATTTGCCTTGATTCATGGACCTGACATTCCAGGTTCCTATGCAATATTGCTCTTTACAGCACTGGACCTTGCTTCTATCACCAGTCATATCCACAACTGGGTATTGTTTTTGCTTTGGCTCCATCCCTTCATTCTTTCTGGAGTTATTTCTCCACTGATTTCCAGTAGCATATTGGGCACCTACTGACCAGGGGAGTTCCTCTTTCAGTATCCTATCATTTTGCCTTTTCATACTGTTCATGGGGTTCTCAAGACAAGAATACTGAAGTGGTTTGCCATTCCCTTCTCCAGTGGACCACATTCTGTCAGACCTCTCCACCATGATCCACCCGTCTTGGGTGGCCCCACGGGCATGGCTTAGTTTCATCGAATTAGACAAGGCTGTGGTCCTAGTGTGATTAGATTGACTAGTTTTCTATGAGTATGGGTTCAGTGTGTCTGCCCTCTGATGCCCTCTTGCAACACCTACCATCTTGGGTTTTTCTTATTTTGGGCATGGGATATCTCTTCACGGCTGCTCCAGCAAAGTGCAGCTGCTGCTCTTTACCTAGGATGAGAGGTATCTCCTCACCACTGCCCCTTCTAACCTTGAATGTGGAGTAGCTCCTCTAGGCCCTCCTGCGCCCTTGCAGCCACTGCTCTTTGGAGGTGGGGTTGCTCCTCCTGGCTGTGACCCCTGGCCTCGGGTGTGGGGTAGTTCCTCCTGGCCGCTGCCCCTGGCCTCGGGTGTGGGGTAGCTCCTCCCGGCTGCTGCCCCTGACCTCGGACGTGGGGTAGCCACCCGCGCTAAATGCGCCGGTTGCAGCCGCCCAATAGGGGACTGGAATGCAAAAGTAGGAAGTCAAGAAACACCTGGAGTAACAGGCAAATTTGGCCTTGGAATACGGAATGAAGCAGGGCAAAGAGTAATAGAGTTTTGCCAAGAAAATGCACTGGTCATAGCAAACATCCTCTTTCAACAACACAAGAGAAGACTCTACACATGGACATCACCAGATGGTCAACACAGAAATCAGATTGATTATATTCTTTGCAGCCAAAGATGGAGAAGCTCTATACAGTCAGCAAAAACAAGACCAGGAGCTGACTGTGGCTCAGATCATGAACTCCTTATTGCCAAATTCAGACTGAAATTGAAGAAAGTAGGGAAAACCACTAGACCATTCAGGTATGACCTAAATCAAATCCCTTATGATTATACAGTGGAAGTGAGAAATAGATTTAAGGGCCTAGATCTGATAAATAGAGTGCCTGATGAACTATGGACTGAGGTTCGTGACATTGTACAGGAGACAGGGATCAAGACCATCCCCATGGAAAAGAAATGCAAAAAAGCAAAATGGCTGTCTGGGGAGGCCTTACAAATAGCTGTGAAAAGAAGAGAAGTGAAAAGCAAAGGACAAAAGGAAAGATACAGGCATCTGAATGCAGAGTTCCAAAGAATAGCAAGGAGAGATAAGAAAGCCTTCCTCAGCGATCAATGCAAAGAAATAGAGGAAAACAACAGAATGGGAAAGACTAGACATCTCTTCAAGAAAATTAAAGATACCAAGGGAACATTTCCTGCAAAGATGGGCTCAATAAAGGACAGAAATGGTATGGACCTAACAGAAGCAGAAGATATTAAGAAGAGGTGGCAAGAATACACAGAAGAACTGTACAAAAAAGATCTTCACAACCCAGATAATCATGATGGTGTGATCACTGACCTAGAGCCAGACATCCTGGAATGTGAAGTCAAGTGGGCCTTGGAAAGCATCACTATGAACAAAGCTAGTGGAGGTGATGGAATTCCAGTTGAGCTATTTCAAATCCTGAAAGATGATGCTGTGAAAGTGCTGCACTCAATATGCCAGCAAATTTGGAACACTCAGCAGTGGCCACAGGACTGGAAAAGGTCAGTTTTCATTCCAATCCCAAAGAAAGGCAATGCCAAAGAATGCTCAAACTACCACACAATTGCACTCATCTCACACGCTAGTAAAGGAATGCTCAAAATTCTCCAAGCCATGCTTCAGCAATACATGAACCGTGAACTTCCAGATGTTCAAGCTGGTTTTAGAAAAGGCAGAGACCAAATTGCCAACATCCGCTGGATCGTCAAAAAAGCAAGAGAGTTCCAGAAAAACATGTATTTCTGCTTTATTGACTATGCCAAAGCCTTTGACTATGTGGATCACAAGAAACTGTGGAAAATTCTGAAAGAGATGGGAATACCAGACCACCTGACCTGCCTCTTGAGAAATCTATATGCAGGTCAGGAAGCAACAGTTAGAACTCGACATGGAACAACAGACTGGTTCCAACTAGGAAAAGGAGTACGTCAAGGCTGTATATTGTCACCCTGCTTATTTAACTTATATGCAGAGTACATCATGAGAAACGCTGGGCTGGAAGAAGCACAAGCTGGAATCAAGGTTGCTGGGAGAAATATCAATAACCTCAGATATGCAGATGACACCACCCTTATGGCAGAAGGTGAAGAGGAACTAAAAAGCCTCTTGATGAAGGTGAAAGAGGAGAGTGAAAAAGTTGGCTTAAAGCTCAACATTCAGAAAACGAAGATCATGGCATCTGGTCCCATCACTTCATGGGAAATAGATGGGGAAATACTGGAAACAGTGTCAGACGTTATTTTTCTGGGCTCCAAAATCACTGCAGATGGTGACTGCAGCCATGAAATTAAAAGATGCTTACTCCTTGGGAGGACAGTTATGACCAACCTAGATAGCATATTCAAAAGCAGAGACATTACTTTGCCAACAAAGGTCCGTCTAGTCAAGGCTATGGTTTTTCCAGTAGTCATGTGTGGATGTGAGAGTTGGACTGTGAAGAAAGCTGAGTATTGAAGAATTGATGCTTTTGAACTGTGGTGTTGGAGAAGACTCTTGAGAGTCCCTTGGACTGCAAGGAGATCCAACCAGTCCATTCTGAAGGAGATCAGCCCTGGGATTTCTTTGGAAGGAATGATGCTAAAGCTGAAACTCCAGTACTTTGGCCATCTCATGCGAAGAATTGACTCATTGGAAAAGACTCTGATGCTGGGAGGGATTGGGGGCAGGAGGAGAAGGGGACGACAGAGTATGAGATGGCTGGATAGCATCATTGACTCGATGGACGTGAGTCTGGGTGAACTCCGGGAATTGGTGATGGACAGAGAGGCCTGGCGTGCTGCGATTCATGGGGTCATAAAGAGTCAGACATGACTGAGCGACTGGACTGAACTGAACTGAACTGAACTGTGAGTAGTTATTAAATTTATGGCATGAGGAAGACTGAGAAAAATCATGTATGAAAGTATTCTGAACCTGCTTCCTTCTACCTATGTCTGTGGCCCCCACCATATTGTCCAAGCCACTCATCACCTCCTTCCTAGAGTCCTGCAACAGCCTGCTTATTAGTCTCTTATTTACTCTTGTAACTGCCCAATAAAGGATATACAGAGTCATGAAAAAACAATCATGCCACTCCCATACTCTAACTTTTTCAATGGCTGCCCACTGCTCTCAAGATAAAATTCAAAATCCTTGAAATACCCCTCAAAGCTCCACATTATCTGGCTGCTATCAACTTCTCCTGTCTGACATCAGGCAATTACTCACATCCTATCACTAGACTCCAATGTCTTTTGAGTTCTTCACATACAATGTACTTCCTCTTAGCTCTGACATTTGGAGTATGTTATTCCATCTGCCTGGATGGTTCTTCCTTCTCTCTTTACTTAACCAGCTCCTCCTTCTTCAAGACTCAATTTAAATATTATTTCCTTACTTCCTAGAGAAGCTTTGGCAAATTTTAAATCTGATCACAGAACTCTTGTGTTCTCTTACAGTATAACTGGCAACCATAATTCAAAGACCTGTGTTGTCTAATAAATTAGACAACAACTAATAGATTAGTTGTCTAATAGTTATCTCCTTCCTAGACTGTAAAATGCATGAGCAGAGGGACCAAATCTCTTTTATTCATTGCTCTATCTCTAGTGCCTGGCACATGGCTTTAATGAAGGGCACTGATAAGTAAATAAATTTAATCTTCACAACAGCCACACGAAGAAGACATTGTTCTTATTTTAAAGATGAGGAACTGAAGCATAAAGAGATTAAATGATTCATTCAAGGACACACAGCTAGAAAGCAGAAGATCTAGATTTTTTTTTTTCTAATCAACTGACTTTATTTTATTTTATTTTTAAATTTTATTTAATTTTTAAACTTTACATAATTGTATTAGTTTTGCCAAATATCAAAATGAATCCGCCACAGGTATACATGTGTTCCCCATCCTGAACCTTCCTTCCTCCTCCCTCCCCATACCATCCCTCTGGGTCGTCCCAGTGCACCAGCCCCAAGCATCCAGTATCATGCATCGAACCTAGACTGGCAACTCGTTTCATACATGATATTTTACATGTTTCAATGCCATTCTCCCAAATCTTCCCACCCTCTCCCTCTCCCACAGAGTCCATAAGACTGTTCTATACATCAGTGTCTCTTTTGCTGTCTCGTACACAGGGTTACTGTTACCATCTTTCTAAATTCCATATATATGTGTTAGTATACTGTATTGGTGTTTTTCTTTCTGGCTTACTTCACTCTGTATAGTAGGCTCCAGTTTCATCCACCTCATTAGAACTGCTTCAAATGTATTCTTTTTAATGGCTGAGTAATACTCCATTGTGTATATGTACCATAGCTGTCTTATCCATTCATCTGCTGATGGACATCTAGGTTGCTTCCATGTCCTGGCTATTATAAACAGTGCTGTGATGAACATTGGGGTACACGCATCTCTTTCCCTTCTGGTTTCCTCAGTGTGTATGCCCAGCAGTGGGATTGCTGGATCATAAGGCAGTTCTATTTCCAGTTTTTTAAGGAACCTCCACACTGTTCTCCATAGTGGCTGTACTAGTTTGCATTCCCACCAACAGTGTAAGAGGGTTCCCTTTTCTCCACACCCTCTCCAGCATTTATTACTTGTAGACTTTTGGATCTCAGCCATTCTGACTGGTGTGAAATGGTACCTCATAGTGGTTTTGATTTGCATTTCTCTGATAATGAGTGATGTTGAGCATCTTTTCATGTGTTTGTTAGCCATCTGTGTGTCTTCTTTGGAGAAATGTCTATTTAGTTCTTTGGCCCATTTTTTGATTGGGTCATTTATTTTTCTGGAGTTGAGCTGTAGGAGCTGCTTGTATATTCTCAAGATTAGTTGTTTGTCAGTTGCTTCATTTGCTATTATCTTCTCCCATTCTGAAGGCTGTCTTTTCACCTTGCTAATAGTCTCCTTTGATGTGCAGAAGCTTTTAAGGTTAATTAGGTCCCATTTGTTTATTTTTGCTTTTATTTCCAACATTCTGGGAGGTGGGTCATAGAGGATCCTGCTGTGATGTATGTCAGAGAGTGTTTTGCCTATGTTCTCCTCTAGGAGTTTTATAGTTTCTGGTCTTACGTTGAGATCTTTAATCCATTTTGAGTTTATTTTTGTGTATGGTGTTAGAAAGTGTTCTAGTTTCGTTCTTTTACAAGTGGTTGACCAGATTTCCCAGCACCACTTGTTAAAGAGATTGTCTTTAATCCATTGTATATTCTTGCCTCCTTTGTCAAAGATAAGGTGTCCATATGTGCGTGGATTTATCTCTGGGCTTTGTATTTTGTTCCATTGATCTATATTTCTGTCTTTGTGCCAGTACCATACTGTCTTGATAACTGTGGCTTTGTAGTAGAGCCTGAAGTCAGGTAGGTTGATTCCTCCAGTTCCATTCTTCTTTCTCAAGATTGCTTTGGCTATTCGAGGTTTTTTGTATTTCCATACAAATTGTGAAATTATTTGTTCTAGCTCTGTGAAGAATACTGTTGGTAGCTTGATAGGGATTGCATTGAATCTATGAATTGCTTTGGGTAGTATACTCATTTTCACTATATTGATTCTTCCAATCCATGAACATGGTATATTTCTCCATCTGTTAGTGTCCTCTTTGATTTCTTTCACCAGTGTTTTATAGTTTTCTATATATAGGTCTTTAGTTTCTTTAGGTAGATATATTCTTAAGTATTTTATTCTTTCCATTGCAATGGTGAATGGAATTGTTTCCTTAATTTCTCTTTCTGTTTTCTCATTATTAGTGTATAGGAATGCAAGGGATTTCTGTGTGTTGATTTTATATCCTGCAACTTTACTATAGTCATTGATTAGTTCTAGTAATTTTCTGGTGGAGTCTTTAGGGTTTTCTATGTAGAGGATCATGTCATCTGCAAATAGTGAAAGCTTTACTTCTTCTTTTCCAATTTGGATTCCTTTTATTTCTTTTTCTGCTCTGATTGCTGTGGCCAACACTTCCAAAACTATGTTGAATAGTAATGGTGAAAGTGGGCACCCTTATCTTGTTCCTGACTTTAGAGGAAATGCTTTCAATTTTTCACCATTGAGGATAATGTTTGCTGTGGGTTTGTCATATATAGCTTTTATTATGTTGAGGTATGTTCCTTCTATTCCTGCTTTCTGGAGAGTTTTTATCATAAATGGATGTTGAATTTTGTTAAAGGCTTTCTCTGCATCTATTGAGATAATCATATGGTTTTTATTTTTCAATTTGTTAATGTGGTGTATTACATTGATTGATTTGCGGATATTGAAGAATCCTTGCATCCCTGGGATAAAGCCCACTTGGTCATGGTGTATGATCTTTTTAATGTGTTGTTGGATTCTGATTGCTAGAATTTTGTTAAGGATTTTTGCATCTATGTTCATCAGTGATATTGGCCTGTAGTTTTCTTTTTTTGTGGGATCTTTGTCAGGTTTTGGTATTAGGGTGATGGTGGCCTCATAGAATGAGTTTGGAAGTTTACCATCCTCTGCAATTTTCTGGAAGAGTTTGAGCAGGATAGGTGTTAGCTCTTCTCTAAATTTTTGGTAGAATTCAGCAGAAGATCTAGATTTGAGGTCAGTCTAGACAGTTCCATGGTCTACACTCTTCACTACTCTTCCACAAGGAGACAGGTATTTAGGTGGAGCACAGAGGTTCCTATAGAAACCTACCCATCTTCTTAATATGTTTTAATGGAAGCCTTTTTTCTTTTTGACCCCTCATTAAATTAAAGGAGGAAATGTTGTGGTTATTTGCCATAATTGGTCATTTTGGGGAACAAATGCTTAACATCACTTTTCCCTGACCTCTCCCACTAGACCTGAAACTTAGTCCGTATTTGGTTCTGACCTAATTGGATCTTTCAGCACTTTAACCCCCATGGGCACTCTATCCTTCCTGTCACTTCCTCCTCTTCTTTTGCATGTTATACTGGTTTCTTTCCCCTTACCTTTCAAGCTGAATCTTTGTAGACTTTTCCTTTGGCTTCGCCTCCATCGCCCTTTTCTTTCTGTTGGTGTTTCCCTCTCCTCCCACATTCTCCCTCTGAGCAGTCTTATTTGCTGCTATAGTTTCAGTCACTCACTATATGTTGATGACCCTCAAACCTTTACATCTGACCTAGACAACTCTTTAAAGCTCCAAACCCATGTAATCAAGAGACTGATAGAAAGCTCTTCCTGTTCCTCCCAGGTACCTCAAACTCTGTCTAAAACCAAATGCATTCTCCTGCCTCCTGTATTTCAGTAGATGGTACCACTATCAACCCAGACATTCTAGTCAATAATGTGAAGTTTGCTGCTGCTGCTGCTGCTGCTAAGTCACTTCAGTCGTGTCCGACTCTGTGCAGCCCCATAGATGGCAGCCCACCAGGCTCCCCCGTCCCTGGGATTCTCCAGGCAAGAACACTGGAGTGGGTTGCCATTTCCTTCTCCAGTGCATGAAAGTGAAAAGTGAAAGTGAAGTCGCTCAGTTATGTCTGACTCTTAGCGACCCCATGGACTGCAGCCCACCAGGCTCCTTCGTCCATGGGATTTTCCAGGCAAGAGTACTGGAGTGGGGTGCCATTGCCTTCTCCGAATGTGAGGTTTACTCCCTTCCAAAACCTTTATATTCTGCCTTCTTAATCTCTCTCAAATCCTCTCCTCCTCTCCAACCTTACAGTCACTGACTTAGTTCAGATCCCTATCATTTCTTATTTGGATTTCTGCAGGTGACCCTAATGGTATCTCTATATTTGGTGTTGCCTCCTTTTAATCCATTACCTATATAATGTTACAAAAGTAATTTAAAATACATATCTCATCATTCTCTTCCCTTGTTAACAAATCCTCAGTTGCCATGCATAGTTTTTAGGATACATTTTAAACTCCTTAGTCATCATACCTAAGTCTTCATGATCATTCATATCCAAGCTCACCTCTCTCAATTTTTCACTTGACACTTCTTTTTCCATGCTTATTTTCAATACCAAAATCTGCATTAGCTAACAATTGCAATACAAGTTACCAAAATTTCTTAGCAGCTTAAAATGAAAGACATTTATTATCTCAAGCAGTTTCTGAGGATCACAAATCCAGAAACCGCTTAGCTAAATGACTGTGGCTCAGGGTCTCTCAATGACAAGCCTGATCTGCAGTCATCTGAAGACTTGAATGGGCTGGAGAGTCTGCTTTCAAGGTGATTCATCTAGCTGTTGACCAAAGGGTTTAGTTCTTCAATACCGGGGCTTCTCAAAATATCTTCTGATGACATGGCAACTGGCTTCCCCCAAAACACATTATCCAAGAAAGTGCGTGGGGAACCAAGATGGAAGCTTCACTCTCTATTATAACCTAATCTCCAGATGGAATCTTCAGTGTCTTTTATAACCTAATTACCAAGATAAATGCCATCAATTCTTCTATATTCTGTATCACACCAACCAATCCTAGTATAGTGTGAGAGGACATTGCACAAGGTTGTGAACATTAGGAGGCAGGTATTGAGGGCTATTTTGGAGGCTAATTTCAATAAACAATAATGATAACAATGTAACCATCATTTTATGTATAGAGATATGTATAGATGACTGTATGTCTATTTTTATTATGTTATTAAGTATCTTCATATTCCTTCTTCACTAATTCTGTTATACATATTCCAAGGAGTTTAATTTAAATGTGGTTTCTTACCTCAGATATAATACTGTGCTTATGCCTGACTTTAAAAAATTGTGAAACAATGTTAGGGTGAAATATTGAGGTCATAAAATACCAGGAACTTAAATTTCCTGCATAATTTTTCTCAACCATAGTAAGCATGGAAATTTGCAAATATAAATAGCAAATGATCTTCTTTCCTCTAATAACATTGATTGTTAATGGCTTTATTTTGATTTGCATGTAAAGACAAAGATAACAACGATGTTCAAAGTTTCCTCTTTGTGAAAGGACATTGTTTTTTCCCATTTTTGAATACTGCCACACTCAGTCATCTATGTATATATGCATTCTTTGGCATATATATGTGTACACAGTCACCCATACATGTGCGAATTAGATATGAACTCAGTGGCACTTTAGAAAAATGAATTACGTCTTCTCTTTGCCTAGCTGCAGTGGCTGGTTGCCATGGAAATGATGCAGAAGGTAGATCTTTCAGGAAATGCTAATTCTAATGTGTCTTCATTGGAGGAGTTCATGTATTAATCAGAAATAAAGAGAACTTTAATAACAAAACAACGCAAATATGTTAGGAACAAAAGCTATCTGCTTTTATCAAAGAAATCCAATTCACCATCTCTTTTGTCCTGACCTTGACGGAACCAAACATCACTCTTTCTGGAACTCAGCAATCATAGAAGAGATAGCTGGTTTTTAAAAATTAATGTCAGATTTCATCTTTAATTACCATATGCATAGAGTTAATTTCTGCTTCATTAAGTACTGCATAGGGTCAGGACTAATTTCCACAGTTCTCTGCCTCCATAGATTGTCTATTATTTCTAAAGTGTTTTCCTGCTTCAGATGCACTCTACTAGAATCTCCCAACACTGATTAATAATAACTTGGTTTCCTTAAAACCATAGTTGCTTGGAAAATATACTAAGACAATTCCTATCGTTTTTTGATACCCTTTTTTGTCATAATGTAGTCTATGCATATCAAAGAAGTATATGCTAATTATGGAAAAAGTTTTAAGGTATCAAATATTTTTTAAAAATTGAAAATCATCCATGAGCTTATCAGGTAGATATAAACATTATTTTATATATATATATATATATATATATTCCTCTTCATTGCTTTTATGTATACCATTTAAAATAAAACTGATATTCATCCTTTCAGAAATTTTTCATTTTTTCCTACAAAATAACTTATAGAATCATAGAATATTAAAGTTGGAAAGAACTCTTTTATCATATTATACAATAAGCTGCCTTCATATCATCTTTACTCACTTATGTAAGTTTTTTTTTCACATTTAATTAGGTAGATAGTTGATTAGTTAATTACAATAACTTTTATTGGTTACTTCATGACAAGTTGATTGTCTGATAGTTCTGTCCTAAGTGAAAAATTATTGTTTATTCTTGCCCTTTGTCGGAGAAGGCAATGGCAACCCACTCCAGTACTCTTGCCTGGAAAACCCCATGGATGGAGGAGCCTGGTAGGCTGCAGTCCATGGGGTCGCTAAGAGTCGGATACGACTAAGCGTCTTCGCTTTCACTTTTCACTTTCATGCATTGGAGAAGGAAATGGCAACCCACTCCAACATTCTTGCCTGGAGAATCCCAGGGACGGGGGAGCCTGGTGGGCTGCCGTCTATGGGGTCGCACAGAGTTGGACACGACTGAAGCGACTTAGCAGCAGCAGCAGCCCTTTGTTGATTATTCGCCCCAGTGTAACTCACACTTAAAGCCAAATAAACTAGTACTTGAGTAACATTTAAAAATGAGGTATTTCACGTTATAATATTTGCTATAGAATGACCTGTTAACTTCATTCTTGTTTCAAATAGAGTTTCTTTAAATATTAAGCAATTGAAATGTGAATTTACTTAGCAAATTTTGATTGCCTAAGTTACAGACTCATTTTTAGTCTCTGAGAGCAGCTCTTTATCGGTGGGAGTTTTGCTGTTGTACATCTGATTATCAGTTGACCTTATCTGTTAGAAAGTAGTTCATGACTATGAGAGTCAACTGTACATTAGTAATTACTTTCAGTCAAATAAGCTTTGTGTGTAGACATAAATATAATCATCTGGCACCCTCAGGGAGACAAAACTGCCAACATATCATTCCAGTTAGTGTTTCCATGTAGGAATTGTTTTGGATGTTGACTTACAAGTACAAAAGTCATGCATTATTTGTTTCTCTAGGGTAATTGTCCTCCAATCATATTGAAATTATTTAAGAATCACCTGGAGAAATTAGGAGTATAGGATGAACAGATATAAACTACTATACGTAAAATAGATAAGCAACAAGGATTTATTGTATAACACAGGGAATTATATTCAACATCTTATAATAATCTATAATAGAAAACGGAATCATTTTGCTATACACTTGAATTTACACAATATTTTAAATCAAGTATATTTCAATAAGAAAAAAAGATTACCTGGATTAGTAGTTTGGGATAAGACTTGGGAGTTTTGCATTTTTACCAACTTCTCTTCTCTCTACCCACCTCTTTGAGGGGCAAAGGGACAGAACAGCTCTGGGGAACTCTGTGGAAAGTGATTAATAAGATCTGTGACCTTCCATGACAGCCCTAAGCAGATCTCTGGGAGAGAGGAGCCTGAGGAAGGAATTGGTGTCCTTTTTCCTTCCCATGTCCTGTGGGAGCCTCCTTCTGCAGAATTCATCCTGCAGCCAAAGGCATGGGAGCCTCCTATACAGTCTATACAGACCAATCTTTCCAGACATGGAGGTAGAGAAAGGTAGAGAGTGGATGGGGTCAGGGAGCAGGGGTTAGAGGCAAATAAGAGATATACTGCCCCCCAAATTACATAATACATATTTACATTATATATTTATATTTTATATATAATGTATATACAGAGTTGTATATAAAAATGTGTATATTATACAAGGTATATATAGTGTATAAATGTATAGACTTTCTGTATATATAAATAGTGGATTTTTAGTCCATATTGAGAAAGTTCAGGATCTTAGTTGGCTAAAATTCTCTGAAGAAACAGAGAAAAGTACACAACACTGAAGTGGTTAGGTTCGTGTATTTTCACGGGTGAATACACTAGAGTAATCAGCACCCATATAAAACAGAACATTACAAGCACCCCAGTCTGATAAATTATGTAACACTTAATTCATGTTTGTTAAATGAATATACTACCAGCATTTATTTGCCCATTCTCCTTTGGCTGACTTTGAAAATGTTCTCTAGTTTTTTATTGTAACAAAATTGCTGCAATAAACATTCTTGTGCATATATTCCTGTGTACATGAGCAAGAGTTCTTCTAAGGTAGAATTTCTGGATCATAAGGTAACGACTAAAGTTGACTGCTGCTGCTGCTGCTAAGTTTGTTGTTGCGTCAGTCGTGATGCTGTTGCGTCAGTTGTGTCCAACTCTATGCGACCCCATAGACGGCAGCCCACCAGGCTCCCCCGTCCCTGGGATTCTCCAGGCAAGAACACTGGAGTGGGTTGCCATTTCCTTCTCCAATGCATCAAAGTGAAAAGTGAAAGTGAAATCGCTCAGTCGTGTCTGACTCTTGGCGACCCCATGGACTGCAGCCTACCAGGCTCCTCCATCCTAGATACCGCCAAATTGCACCCTGAGAGAGTTTGCCAGCAGTGTATGAGTATTCCTAAGTATTTTTTGCCTCAGTAATACTCAATGAGTTTGGGTAAACTCCGGGAGTTGGTGATGGACAGGGAGGCCTGGCATGCTGCGATTCATGGGGTCGCTAAGAGTCAGACACGACTCAGTGACTGAACTGAACTGAACTGAACTGAACTGAAAACTCAGTGTCTTCAGTTTTCTGTGGTCTCACAGATTTGTTGAGTGTGAAGTGGTATCCCATTGTGGTCTAACTCTACATTTCCCTGACTGTTCATGAAGTGAAGTCTCTGTTTATTCTCTCTTAATGTTTTCTTTCTGGTTAAATTTTCTTCCATACCCTTTGCCCCATTTGAGCTATTTGTCTTCTTTATTAGGAAGAAGACTAATCCTTTGCAGGCTAAATACATTGCAATTATGTTTTACATTTTGTAAACTTTTCAGTTTGTTTATGTTTTTAATAGAAGTTTTACATTTGAAATAGTCAAATTTATCAGTACTCTCTTAAAATAGTTGGGAAAGTTATCTTCTTTGAGAATCCTTTCACTCATACTCAGTCACATCCAACTCTTTGTGGCTCCCCATTGACTGTACCCCTCCAGGCTCCTCTGCCGATGGGACTTCTCAGACAAGTATACTGGAGTGAGTGGCCATTGCTTTCTCCAGGGGATCTTCCTGACCCACGGATTGAAGCCATGTCTCCTGCGTTGGCAGGCAGATTCTTTAACACGGAGCCACCTGGGAAGCCTTTAGGATCCTGTCATACTAGGTCATAAATATTCTTAGTGTTCTTCTATTTTGTCTTTCTGAAGTCTCTAGTTCATCTAAAGTTGCCTTTTTTTTTTTTTGATACATGATGGTATGAAATAAGGATTTGGTTCTACCACATAAATAACTCAGTTTTTCTCTCACCATTTATTGAATGGCTGTTTTCCTGCAAATGTATAACTTTATTGAGTATTAGTGTCAGTGTACACGTATGTGAGAGTATGACTTTGGGTTCTCCATTCTGTTGCATTTCTCTGTTTGCCTGATTCTACCAATATCCTATTGTCTTGTTATTATAGCTTGTTTCTGATTTTTGTTATTGATTTTAATAAGTTAATTATCAGTTTTATAAAAGGTTTTCTGTATCTACTAAGAAAATCACGTGGGTATGTTCTCCTATAATTTTTTTTAGGTAGTAAATTACTTTAATAGACTTTCTAATAGTAAACCATTCTTAAATTCCTGAGGAAAATCCAACTTGTACATTGCTGGATGGAGTTTGTTAATATTTTGTTATTTTTACATTCATGCTCATAAACGTGCCTTGTGGTTTTCCTCTCCTGACTGTTGTCTGATTTCGGTAGCAAATTTACAATAGTCTCATGAACACCCCTTCTTTTTCTGTCTTTGGAACACTTTGTATAAAACTAGAAATTCCCTTTTCCTTAATGTTTAATGAAATTTGACTGTAAACTTTCTGGGCTTGATACATTTTTAAAATAAATTTTATTTACCACAATTCCATTTTTAAAGGTGGTGAGCCTATTTAGGTTTTAATTTCTTCTTGACTCAGTGCAGATGGATAAATACATATTCATCTGGGTATTCAAACTTTTAATCCCATTAATCATAGTGTTTTCCCTTAATTATGAAACCATCATCATATCTAGTTATGTCTGCTTTTACAATGATCATATCTTGATCACATCTTTTATTGTATTTCTTGATTAATTTTTATTAGTTTTGTCAAAAAATAACATTTGATTTTGTTAATCCTATTTTCCTTTGTTTACTATTTTATTAGTATATGCTCCTCTTTTACTTTCCTTTTTTCTGTACTGTTTGGGGTTTTATTACTTTTTTTTTTTAACTTATTGAAGTATTAGCTTGGCCAAAAATTTCATTCAGATTTTTCTATTCATCCTAGGGAAAAACCTGAACAAACTTTTTGGCCAACTCGGTGGATGCTTACTTCATTATTTTTTACTTCTTTACAGTTTCTTTATCCTGCTATAGTCTTGTAATACTCTAAATGCTCTTTTCATTCCACTTTATCAGTATCTCACAAGTTTTCATATGTGGAATCATTATCATTCCATGTAATATTTAAAAAATTCTCATTGCAACTTTTTATTTGACCCATGAGTTATTTCAAAGTGTATTTCTAAATTGGCTAACTGATTAGAGTTTTATCTTTTTGCTGTTAATTTCTACTGGAATTCAACTATGGTTAGAGTACTAGGTTTATGTGAGATGATGAATTTTCCATTTCTTTTGAGTCTTAATTTGTAAACATTTCAAGGTACAAGAAAACAGTGTTAAATGTAGTATTCAGATCTCTTATGGTCTTCAGTTCAGTTCAATTCAGTTGCTCAGTTGTGTCCGACTCTTTGTGACCCCATGGACTGCAGCACATCCTGCTTCCCTGTCCATCACCAACTCCCCAAGCTTGCTCAAACTCACGTCTATCAAGTCGGTGATGCCATCTAACTGAAAGGTTGTTGCTGAGCCATGAAAGATGCCGGGATTCTTGGCCTCCAGAGGAGAGAATTAAATCCAGGGCTAGTGATGAGGCTTGATTGCTCAGAGCTTTTGTGTAATAAAGTTTTATTAAAATATAAAAGAGATGGACAAAGCTTCTGACATAGACATCAGAAGGGGGCAGAAAGAGTACCCCCCTGCTAGCCTTTAATAGTATGTTATATACCTATCAGCAAGCTAGGAAAGGAAATGTCTCAAAACTTAGAGTGGCACCAGGCCCCTCATCCACAACATGCATTTTGAGATAACATTGGCACAAGGTGAGTCATCTCTGGCCATGAATCTTGAAGAAAGCAGGTTTCCAAGTAAATATATAGTTTCATAAACATAGATTAGGAGAACAATGTACGAGTAAAACATACTGGTTTGTTGAGCCCTTATCAGTTCTGAGTCTTATGGGGAACCCACTTGAAGAAAGACAGAGTCTAGGGTAAATGCATAGTTCATTAACATATCTTAAGAAAAACATTTCTATAAGTAAAATGCATTGGTTAGCTGAAGGTTTGAGAAAAGGTTAGTTCAGGTAGAACCTGGTATCGTCATGGCAACACAGAATTTTAAGAGAAACCTCCTTTTAATTTTGCATAGAGAAGGAAAAAAAATCTGACACATGTATTTTGTTTCCTCTTGCCACTTAAGAGAGAGAGAAAAAACGTCTGACACTTGCAGCGTATTTTCTCTGTTTGGAGACCCCTAGCCTTCCTTCCTGTTACCCTCTCACAACCATCTCATCCTTTGCTGTCCCCTTCTCCTCCTGCCATCAATCTTTCCCAGCATCAGGGTCTTTTCCAAGGAGTCGTTTCTTTGCATCAGGTGGCCAAAGGATTGGAGTTTCAGCTTCAACATCAGTCCTTCCAATGAATATTCAGGACTGATTTCCTTTAGGATTGACTGGTTGGATCTCCTAGTCCAAGGGACTTGCAAGAGTCTTCTCCAACACCACAGTTCAAAAGCATCAATTCCTCAGTGCTCAGCTTTCCTTATAGTCCAACTCTCACATCCATACATGACTACTGTAAAAACCATAGCTTTGGTTAGACAGACCTTTGTTGGCAAAGTAATGTCTCTGCTTTTTAATATGCTGTCTAGGTTGGTCATAGCTTTTCTTCCAAGGAGCAAGCATATTTTAATTTCATGGCTTCTGTCACCATCTGCAGTGACTTACTTATAGTCTTACTCATCTCTATATATGCTTGATCTGCTATTTGCTTGAAAAATGTGTGTTAAAGTACCACTATTATTGTTTGTTTGTTTTCCCCTTACATGTCTCTTAGCTTTTGCTTTAAGTGTTTGGTAGCACTTATTAGGCTTCCCTGGTGGCTCAGAGGATAAAGCATCTGCCTGCAATGCAGGAGACCCGGGTTTTGATCCCTGGGTTGGGAAGATCCCCTGGAGAAGGAAATGGCAACCCACTCCAGTATTCTTGCTTGGAGAATCCCATGGACAGAGGAGCCTGGTGGGCTACAGTCCACGGGGTGGCAAAGACTAGGACATGACTGAGCGACTTCACACACACGTTAAGAATTTAAGCTTCTTGGCTTAGTTTTCCTTTTAATGTTATGGTAACCATCTTTATACCTAATAATACTGTTGTAGGAAGGGAGACCCCTTCCAGGGCCTGAAACTGGGCTCTTGTCTAACACTCAGAAATGAATTGTCCGAGGAGACACATGTGCTGACAAAACAAGAGATTTTACTGGGAAAGGGCACCTGGGTGGAGAGCAGCATGGTAAGGGAACCCAGGAAAACAGTTTTGTCACATGGCCTGCAGTCTTGGATTCTATGGTGATGGGATTAGTTTCCGGGTTGTCTTTAGCCGATCATTCTAAATCAGAGTCCTTCCTGGTGGTGCATGCCTTGTTCAGCCAAGATGGATGCCAGAGAGAAGGATTCTGGGAGGTGGTCAGACATGTGGTGTCTCCTTTTGACCTTTTTCCAAACTCTTCCGGTTGGTGGAGGCTTTTTAGTTTTATGTTTTTTACCAGGACCTCCTGTCATAAAACAATTCATGCAAATGGCTACTATGGAGCCTGGCCAGGGTGGGCAGTTTCAATCAATGTGCTTCCCCTAACGATACTTTTTACCTCAAAGTTTTTTTATTATTGTTACACCAACTTCCTTTTAATTACATTTACATATCTATACCTATTCTCTCCCTTCCTAACTTTCTGTGTCCTCAAATATTAGGATTTTATTTCCTAATTAGAATGTGACTAAACCTTGTTTTGTAAATCCACTATAAACATTCTTGTCTTTTATCCCATTAATGTATTCATTATTCATTTTGATGACTGACATTTTGGATTTATATTTTCCATTTTATTTTATTTTATACTTTTTATATACTTATGTGAAGAAGAAAATGGCAACCCACTCCAGTGTTCTTGCCTGGAGAATCCCAGGGATGGAGGAGCCTGGTGGGCTGCCGTCTATGGGGTCGCACAGAGTCGGACACGACTGAAGTGACTTAGTAGTAGTATATACTTATGTATTTTATGTTTATTTTTTTCCTTCTCTGTCAATTGATTGTATTTTCTCTAATCTCCTTGTTTCTTGTTTTGGAAGGAAGTTTCTATTATATGGCTACTATTGAAAGTATAACATGGATTCTTATCTACTCAAAGTTAGAATTAAATGAAATCCCAATGTTTCAGCTCCAGTCACTCTGTGCCTTATTATATACTGTTATATACACTTATGAAAACATCACCATAATCAAGATAATGAACATATCCATCACCCTTTAAAATGTCTTTGTGCCCTTTGTAATTTTCCCCATTCTGAACCCCAGTCTTTATTCATTTACAGGCAGCCACTGATCTGCTTTCTGTAACTGTAGGTTAGTTTGCAATTTTCCAGAATTTTGTATAAGTGAAAACATACTCTTTTTACCCAGCACAATTATTGAATATAATACTTTTCTCCTTTTTATTGCTAAGTAGTATTCTGTCATATGAATATATCACAATTTGTTTTTTTACTCACCTGTTGATGTACATTGTGTTTTAAGTTTGGGACCATTACATTCTTATAAAGTCCTTTTCCACTCCATGTCAGTTAAAAAAAAAAAATAGCCAATTTTTTTTCTAGTACTATTATGGCTTTATATTTCTGCATTTAAATTTTAATCTATCTTGATTTTATTTGGTAAATAAAATATATTAATTTAAGACAGGCTAAATTAAATTTTTCCTGAGGAGTAAGTCAATTATGCCAATATTATTTATTGACTAGTATATTCTTTGAAGTAATTTGATTCTTGATCTTTATATATATTAAATATTTATAAATACTTGAATCTTTTGTAGCTCATATTTTATACCACTGAACTCTTGTTTAAAATCTTGACTAAATATTATTGTTGTATAACACAGATTAATGTCTTGCAATTTATACTCTTTACATTTCTTCTTAAACCTTTTTTGATTACTCCCAATTTTTTTTTTATCCATTCAATTAATTTCTCTGGAAATTTCATTGGAATTTGTGATATTGTGATTTATAAAAAGAAATATATAATATTTTGTCTTCATCCTTGTTTCTGTCTCAAAGTCCCTATAATCCTTAGGGTATCCTAAGTGATGAGCGGAACAATTATCTTTTACTATGTTAATAAGATGACTTTTGGACAGCATGTAAGTTTAGGGGCTTTTGTTTGTTTAGTTCTATACAGTTTCCTTGGCTCCTTTACATAACATTATCAAATTGAAATTTAAAAATCCTTATGAAGTACTACACATAAGGATTATTCCCATTTCTATCAAGGTATAAGTCAACCTGATGTATAACCTTAATATAAAAGAAACATCATAATATGAACCTCATCTGTTTCTATAGACCACCACCACCAAATTACTCACTAACTGTACTGACTACTTGACTCTCCTCCACCTGCTTGAGACTCATGACTTCTTTTTAAACTCCGTTCCTCCATAGGCACTGTTTCCTCTGACTGAAATGCTGACCCACTCTCCTGACCAATCCTCAGTTTTGCCTGGATAATTGCTACCTGACCTTCAAAACTCTCTCCAGTGTCTCTACTTCTAGGTAGTATCTAGCAAAAGTAGGATGAGTGAGACCACTTAGGAGGATGGTAGGATGAAACAAGAGACAAGTAAATGACTGAATGAACCAGTGAGAAAAGTGGAGCTATAAGCCATGTTTTGCCACCCCTTGGAATGTATGACTTCTAGTATAATCATGTGCTTTCTGCCATTGGAAACAGGGTCTCTCTCGTGATACCTCCATGCCAAAGGTCCCGCTATGCCACCTACTTTGATGTTGCTGTTCTTCGCTGCCTACTCCAGCCGCACTGGTCTGAGGAAGGCACTCAGTGGTCTCTGATGTACTATCTACAAAGACTGAGACACATGTTGGAAGAGAAGCCAGAAAAGCCCCCAGAGCCAGATATTCCTCTCCTGCCCAGACCCAGGAGTAGCTCCATGGTGGCAGCAGCTCCCTCACTAGTGAACACACATAAAACCCAGGTAAGAGCATCTCGGGTCCATTGTTTTTTCAACAAACAACTTGGCCATAACAGTCTTTTTTCCTTCTGTGTATCCAGCTCTTATTTATACCATTGCTGACTGTTTGGTTGTTGGGTTCCCCTGATACTATTATCCTTTCCTTTCCATCTTTTACTACTGGACCATTTTGCTGTTCTATTTTGCAAAATTCCATTTTGCATTTAATTTACCAGCCAAAGAAGTGCTTTCTAAATGCCTCTTTCACACACTAATCTAGAGCAAGCTTCTGTTGATCCATAATAATGGAATATGGGTCTCCTGGCTAATCAAAGTGCTAGTTAATAAAGAGTTTTTGTATTTAACTGTCAATTACCAATATTACAAAGTGCATGACACTGGTGTTTTACTGAATATGATTTAACCTCCTTTGCATAGCTCAAAATTTTCCTGTGCCTCAATGTCACCTTTCACAATATTGGCTTTTGATATATAGTCTTGCTGTTTATTATAGATGTTTGAAGGAATAAACTGAATATGTCCTGATGACATCCCCGTGAAAATCACTTTTTGATAAGTGAAAGTACTAATAGCAGCTTAAACACTTGTTCTCTTTTTCAACATGTTAAATATGTAAAGTATGATCTGCAATGTGTTGCAGTTGTTTGAGTTTATTGAAATGTGAATTGGCTGTATCTGAAATATGTCTGCATATTCTGGAAATAAACAGGAGTGATATCAGAATGAAAAGAACATATGTTCTGTTTTAGTAATAGATGATTCTGCCCAGAGTGAATAGCTCCTCTGGTGAATCATTAAATGGAAAAACACATTTTTTAAATAGAAAAAGAAATACCTACTCCCTTCTTATTTTCTTGGCTTTCCTAAATCTGGAACTTTGTGATCTCACTGTTGAAATCTCCGAAAAGAAGTTACAATTAATATGAAATATATCTCTATTGTAATATGAAATATATCTCTAAGTCCTTGACCATTAATCTATTTTTATTGTCTATTAAGGATCTCACCATGAAGTGTAATGAAGAGGAGAAATCTCTCAGTCCTGAAGCCTTTTCCAAAGTTTCATTGACGAATCTACGCAGGTCTGCCATCCCAGATCTTTCTTCAGATCTTGGCATGAACATTTTTAAGAAGGTGAGGAGAACCACTTAAAAAAAAAAAAAACAGCAACAAAAAAACAGTAGGGCATGAAATGCTTCTGATTGTGCTGCTGAGTCAGGTGGGTTGAGGAAGGACCTCAGAATAGAGGTCCACTCCCAGTTAAAGCACTGACTTGCGGTATGACCTTGGGCAGATGACCTTTCACATTCCCTCCCTGTGCATGAGTTCTTCCCATTTTACACATTATGTGGGGTTGTTACAGAGCTCCATCCTGATGATATGTGTCAAGTGCTTCTAGTAGTGTGGTCATGGAGATGGTCGTGGTAGCAGTGATGGTATCAAACATTTGTATAGCTCATCTCATTCTACCAAGCACTTCATATAAATAATTCTGATTTAATCCAATGAGACTTTTATTCTCCACAATTTGCACCTAAGAACCTGAGTCTTATTGCAGTTCTTAGAGTAATGGGATCATCATAAAACATTCATTCTTGAAGTCATCTCTTAAAACTTTTAAGGCAATAGAAAAACCAAGCTTTGTGATAACGTGGTAAATCCTTATAACTGACCTCTAGCTTTACTACCGTCACTTCTCTTTGTGAGTGACAGTGTAGGTTTCCATTCAGCAAACATTTATTGCACATCCACAAGAATCTAGAACACTAAAACTGGGAAATTAAAGGTTGAGTCTTTGTGTAAATAAAGTGACTTGGGAGTCAGTTGATTGGTTCAAATTCCACTCCTACCATTTTCTACCCATGTGATACTGGCCAAATGATATTGGTTTCTTCATTTATAAATGGGTACATAATATACTTACCTCAAAAGGTTATGATAATTGAGATTATGTGTGTAGAGTCTTTATTGGGCCTAGTTCTTAGCAAGTACTCAATAAATGTTAACTGTTATTTTCAACAATAAAATAGAAATAAGACTGCACCTTAGAAACTTTAGATAGTTTTAGAAAGGTTGAGTCCAACCTCAGAACTAGGTCTTCTAACTAAATATTTCATGCTCTTATTAATCCACTCTTCTCTCTTTTTTATAAGCAAATGGAGCTAATCAAATAGAAAATAATATGTGTAAGATAATGTATGTGTGGTGGCTTATTTTTTTCTTTTGCAAAATGACTAGTTTGTGTCAATGAAGAACACAGAATTACCAACCTATCTATAAGCTCAGAGTTTGCTATGCAACATTGATAATTTAGTAAAAGACAAATGCTGTAGTTTTTCTAAAAATGTTAATCAGTGGGGAGAAAAGAGGTTTTCAGTTCTGACTGCATATGAGAATCTCTGCAGAACTTTTAATAAATCAAGGGCCCAGGCCTGACCCTGGATCTATGAAGTCACAATTGCTGAAGATTAGGCCCAGACATTAATATATTTTAAAAACTTCAGGCAATTCTAAACTCTTAGATATACTGGATCTTGAATTTCTTTGATTGATAGGTCATAGGGTTGTACCAATGCATATTCTGAATCTTCTTTGCCTCTCCTACGAACAGAGGTATGCATCTGAAGTCATTTGGCTGAAACAGGGGATCTGTCTTGAAAAATGGAATAGAAAAAGACTGATTGGTCTACATGATGACTCAGGGTTCCTATATACTATCCCAGGGTTTCTCAAGTTTTACCAAGCATCAGAATCACCTGCAGGACTTGTTAAACATTGCTGGACTTCTTCTTTTGGCTTTCTGATCTAGTATGTCTGGGGTTGAACCTGAGACTCTGCATTTCTGACAATTTCCCAGGCACCAACGCTGGTCCAGGGGCAACACTTGGAGAAACATTCCTCAAGCCCAACCCGGCAGAAAAACCTAGGAAATATGTTATCTTTTTCTTAATTTCTTTCACTGCTTTGCACATTGTGGAAATTTCTTGCATCTCTACTGAATGACATTTGGTGACTTTCTGGGTCTCCTTTTCCTGGAACATTTCCTGAATTTTACTCCAACCCTTTGGGAAGCAAATGGTAACCTTGCCTTTGCCCTGTGCCTGACCTTCATCTCTTACCCCTGTAGTTCAAGAGCCGCAAAGAAGACAGAGAGAGGAAAGGTTCCATCCCATTCCACCACACGGGGAAGAGGCGGCCTCGGAGAATGGGAGTGCCATTCCTGCTGCATGAGGATCACCTGGATGTGTCCCCAACTCGTAGCACATTCTCCTTCGGAAGTTTCTCTGGGCTAGGAGAAGACAGACGAGGCATGGAAAAAGGAGGCTGGCAAACCACCATTTTAGGTGACCACGAGGACCTTCGAAAGTAGGGCAGAGCTTCTTTGACCTGTTTAGAAATCTGGATCTAGGGCTCCCAGGGAAATCTGTACCTTTCTCGACAGTTTAGTCGAGAAATCTGGGCCCAAATACAGCCTCCCCAGGACCCAAATACTGCTGTGTCTTCATAGACAAAGAAATGGAAATAACTGAATTATGCAAGAATCCTGTATAATTAGACAGCCCTATTTCTAATCATCCTATACAATGATTCTTTAAATTTTATTGAAGTATAATTTATATATAATAGCATGTTAATTTCTTCTCTATAGCAAAGTGACTAAGTTATATATATGTATTTATATTTTTTCATATTCTTTTAATATTTCATATTCTTTTCACATGATATCGATTAGAGTTCCCTGTACTATCCAGTATGACCTTGTTGTTTATTCATCCTATATATAATAATTTGCCTCTGCTAATCCCAAACTCCCATTACTTTCCTCCCCTACCCTGCCTTCCTCTTGGCAACTGCAAGTCTGTTCACAGCAGTATATCATTCTAGACATGGAAACATGGCCTTAGAGGGCTCTGTGCATTAACTTTGTGAATCCAAAGACAGACTTTTCTTTCACTCAGATATTAAAAAAAGATGTAAAGAAGAGAAAAGGGAGCTTTTTTTTTCTTTCTGGATGTCATATTAAGAAGACCAGCTTAAAATCAAGAGATGACAACTAGCGGGGGCCTAACAGATGGTTTCTGACATTTGGCTTAGATTGGGGCTGACCTTCTCACAGGCAGCTTCATCAATCATCTCAACCCTGAATGTTCCCAAGGGAGATTTAATTCCTGCTAGTCAGCTGTGCCTTGCAGAGTTCCTAATACCCGCTGACTGTCACTGCCGTCCTTTGGCAGAACATCTTTCAGATTTTCTAACCTTCTTGTGGTTCTCGTCCTTCTCAGGGAAATTTACCCGGCGGGGCAGTTCCGACGCAGCCACCGAGATGGAGAGCCTGAGCGCCAGGCACTCCCACTCTCATCACACGCTGGTGAGTGACCTGCCAGACCACTCCAACAGCCACGGGGAGAACATCGTCAAGGAAGGTGGGTCGGAGGCGGCCCCTGCAGGCGGGACTTCAGGTTTCTTTTCCTGTTTCCTGTTTTTTCTCCATGTTCCATCTTCATTGTAATCTGGCTCCATGTGCTTTTTGAAAACTTGCATTTGTGTATTTTATGGATGGATTATTTGTGAGCCGTTCTTAAAATTTCCTTAGTAGCAAGAGCTATGGGATAGCACACGGTGAACACCATACCTCTCAGAGGGAAAACAAGGGCAACCCATTTCATATTTGTTTTCACAAGAGCATTGACCTACAGGAAAGACTTCTAGGACATCTGACACATCCCTCTGAAGGGCTTGTCCATCTTCAGGGGAGGAAAGTCCCTACCTTCTAAGGTCACTGATTCCCCTTCCAGACAGCTGCTATTCTGTGCTTTATGTGGAGCAAATGTGTGCCTCTGGATGAAATCCAAGATGGGTTCTTAATCTGTGCTCTTCTCAACCTATGAGTATAAATTTAGTCCCTCTTTTCCCTGGACTGTACTTCAAGTACTTGATGACATTTGTTAGTTACCACCACAAATTTATTTTCCATAATTCTTAAGCAGAAGAGAAAAAAGAATCTTTCTTGTTTTCTGTTGCCTCAATATATTAAATAAAACCAAATATTTTCACAGCTACAAACTTGTGGGGAAATATTTCAACCAAATTAGTTTAACTATTGGAGAAGGAAATGGCAACCCACTCAAATATTCTTGCCTGGATAATCCCATGGACAGAGGAGCCTGGTGGGCCCCAGTTCATGGGGTCGCAAAGATTCGGACACAAATGAAGCGACTGAGCACAACACTGTGTAACTAACCAATAGGGTCTATCTTCTAACTGCATAAAAAGCACCAGTTAGACAAAAAAATTCTATCCTGGGTCTCAGGAAAGCCAGTTAAGAGTTCACATTTTCTATAGCCTTCATTGTTTGTCAGATATTATTATACATGACTTAACATCACGGGAGTTGACAATAGCCTTGAGACTCTCCATCAAATATATGCTATAGCTGTGATTGTGGTCGTGATTTAAATAGTAGGTTAAGTGTCTAACATGATCTTGTAGGTTCATATGGGAGAAGTAAGACATTGCTTTCCTTTTTCTAGTGCGATCTCAGATCTCCACTATTACAGTTGCAACCTTCAATACCACGTTGGCATCGTTCAACGTTGGCTACGCAGACTTTTTCAGCGAGCATATGCGGAAGCTCTGCAACCAGGTGCCCATCCCTGAGATGCCACACGAACCCCTGGCATGTGCAAATCTGCCTCGAAGCCTCACAGACTCCTGCATAAACTACAGCTACTTGGAAGACACAGAACATATTGATGGGACCAATAACTTTGTCCACAAGAATGGCATGCTTGATCTTTCTGTACGGAGCAAGAATTTTTCTTACTGAAGCGCAAAAGATATTGAATCTTTGGTCCAGTTTTTACAATGTTGGGTAAAATGGACATATAAGTTCTTAGAAATGTTGAGTCTTTAAGTGAAAAAGCTACACTTAAAAAAGAAAAAACCTTTTACGAGTGTATCACCCATCTTAGATGTAACTTTTCTTTTTTTTGAGCTTCACTTTAGATTTGATCTGATATTAGAATATTTTTATAATTGAAAAACATTAGTGAATCCTGAATACACTTAGTAAATATCTGTGTATTTGTGTTTGCTAAGTCCCTCATATTCTAGACCAGTAGTAAAAAATTCTGCTTGTTTTCTTTTGTTATATAGGCAACATGACTATAAACCACCCAAATAGCAAGAGAGAATGAATAGAAGTCCATTAAAACATTTAAACCTGCATTCTCAAGAATGCCTGTCTTGATTACAATTATTAGCAAATGAAAGGGTTGTTATATTTTACAAATATATTTCGCACAATTTTTTTTATTTCACATTAGGGAACCTGGCTCAGCAAATAATTTAAAATATTAAAATCAATAGAAAGACATAATTTAAACATGCAAATATTTTGCATTTAAAATTAAATGTAAATAATGATGCAATTGCAAATGTTCCTCTATTATATGTCTAAGGAAACCTTTGCTCTTCACCAATTATTGGTGGAAAGGATTATTGGCAGAGGATTAAAACACTTTGATTTTAGAAATCAGTTGAGCAAGTTTTCATTTGGGCAAGTAATTGCTCTCCCATTAATCCATTATGCTTTGTTATCTCCATTAACTGTCCATATTATGGCAACTTTAGAGTCCTTAAATGAGATAACACACTTATACATTTTTAATTCCTCGGGTGATTTGTTGATTAAGCACATATACAAGGTTCCAATGCAGCATAATAAGATCATCTGAAAATTACCTGAATTATTTATACTTATGTGCATAGAACAGCCAAAGGAAATGCAATAAATGGAATAGCCAAATCTATTTAGGAAGAGGTAATTCAAGTAACTTAATCACTCTCTGATTACTTTTGTCTTCCCCCAGGTGGTTCTGAAGGCTGTTTATCTTGTCCTTAACCATGACATCAGTTCTCGCATATGCGATGTGGCACTGAACATTGTGGAATGCTTGCTTCAGCTTGGTGTGGTGCCCTGTGTAGAGAAGAACAGAAAGAAGAGTGAAAACAAGGAAAATGGAACTGTAGAAAAAAGACCAAGTGAGGGAACTTTCCAGTTCAAAGGAGTGTCTGGAAGTTCCACCTGTGGATTTGGGGGTCCTACAGTGAGTGGAGCTGGAGATGGTGGAGGAGATGAAGGAGGAGGTGGTGATGGAGGAGGTGGAGGAGGTGATGGAGGAGGAGGTGGAGGAGGTGGAGGTGGCCCCTATGAGAAGAATGATAAGAACCAAGATAAGGTATGAATGAACCAGCTTTTCCATACTCATGAAATGTTATTCCTGATTTCTTTCCATATTTTTGCTTGCCAGCAATTTGTTGGCTCAATAGCTGCTAGTCACTAGTCCATAATAAGCAGTATGCATGCATGTATGCATGCTCAGTCACTTCAGTCATGTCCAGCTCTTTGCAACCTTATGGACTGTAGCCCACCAGGCTCCTCTGTTCGTGGGATTCTCCAGACAAGAATACTGGTGTGAGGTGCCATGCCCTCCTCCTGGGGATCTCCCACATCCAGGAATTGAACTCACATCTCCTGCATCTCCAGCATTGCAGACAGATCCTTTACTGCTGAGCCATCTGGAAGCCTCTAATAAGCAGAATAATTTTTCTGAAAAACATTAAGTTCTTTCTCTTGATTTAAGGAACGCATTTTTAGGTAGCCTGCTTCAGTCACAATTAAAGAGAAGAAAAGGGGGAATTTTTATTTAGTAAGTTGATTTGTTGGTATGAGTTTAGAAGACTAGCCTTTGTCCTCTTACAACTTGGTGTGTCACACCCAGGGGTCTTTATCGTTCTCATTAGTTATTGTTTCTGAATTTAACTTCCTTTGACTTGACCTCATTTATGATTTCAGCACTTAACATCAGCAATTAGTTTTCTAATTTGAATTTTAAAGAATTACTGCAGCTATATTGATATAATTTATGCCATTTCAATTTGAGATCTTACTTGGAAAGTAGTAAGTAATTGAAATCAAAAAAGAGATTTGAATCTCTAACAGGTGATGATCTACACATCAGGCCAAATGTTTACATGTGTAAGATTTCACGGTGCAGAGTTCTACTACCTACATATTATCTTAAATATAAATTGTTGATTTTTTTGTGGGATATCCGGTTTTTACAGCTGAAGGTGTGCAGTGTTCCTTCTTCTTTTTTCCCCTTCCTCTCTTTCTAGTCCTACATCATACCTGTTTAATTTGCATTTATCATGTTTCTTTCCTCTTGGTCTATTCTCATTTTTCCCAATATTTGTGGACTCTCATCCAATAATTCCTGCCCCGGTATTCTTAGGTTCCCGAACCTAACTTTTCCTTTAGGATTTCTTCTACTGCCTCACTCATATTTATATATCTTCCAATTCTAATAGAATCTTCTGGTACTTGATGTTTCCAACTTTTACATTCCCAAACATCACTGAGGATAATTCAAGGGTCCTCAGATCTCATTGTAGATGAAAATTATCAAAATGTTGATATTAATCACAAGGGGTTTGAACTTGGATCCTAAGATCTAAGGGATTTTTCAGTCAAAAGTTATGTAGGAATTAGTAAACAAATACAAAGTATAAGGACCACATTTATAAACACAGCAAACAGTAAGATTCTTAACTTAAAATTGTTTTACCTGTCAATCTGTGTGGCAACTCAAAGAGACGATAGATAGAACTATGTCATTTTGTTGCAAACTTCAAGGGAAAATAGGAAAAATAAAAGTTGTCAAATTTTGATAAACTCTTATTAGTAAAACTTAGATATATGCTAAATTGATGAGGCTTTGTTATGTTTGGGGCTTCCCAGGTGGTGCTAGTGGTGAAGAACAGGCCTGCCAATGAAGGAGACGAGATATAGGTTTGATCCCTTGTTATGTTTATTGAGGATTTATTAAGTTTATTATCAGTATTTTGTTTCTGTTTGGGTTTTGTTTTAGTTCTAAAATAACACCCAACTAGTATTCACATCTAATTTTTTATTAAAGAGCTACAAATGTCTTGCCTATCTAGATATTATATATAATCTAGATATTATTAATCTATTATATTATATAAATATAAATCTATTGTATGTAATCTAGATGTTATATGTAATATATAGATATTATGAACACTAGAAACTTGACAATATAAATGTTACTTTGACCAGTTACTTTTGATTAGGATGGGGTTTTACAAAGTCAGATTATGTGTTCTCCAAAACAACCACAAAAGATGCAAATGTTCTGTAGTTAGTTCTGCAAAATAATATCCTCTGTAATGCAGAGAATTTTTAAAACTGTACCCGAACGTAGGTCAAATGCATTGTACTTGTGATTCACACAGGTCTGCTCTGCCTCCAGCCCATCTGTTATTTTCAGTGGAACTGGGAGTTTATCTAATTTTGCAACCTAGTAATACCAGAAGCATGGGGGAATTGATTAATTCAGAAAAGAAGATCTAATTTCTATTTCTATATTTGCTGCAAACGAGTACTGAGAACTTGAAATGTTATTTAATATGTGTCCTGATTTCTGCCTATAGCATGCAACGTCTTTCTGAATGTCTCCTTCTGGAGGAGCTGAAATCCCAAGGACATCTGAAGATCCAAAGAAATACAGATATTTACAAAAAGCTTTGGGAGCTAGGAATTTTTTTGAGGAACATTTAATAGTTTTTAAATGTTCATAAATCAATCTTCCAAATCAGCTCTTCCCCAGGGTGACCTTTTCTGAGGCACGACTGCCTCTGGCCACAAAGGCTGTGTACTCTACAAGAGCTCTCTGCTAAAGAGGCCAGGCAGGACTGAAATCAGGGACAGTCAAGGCTGCTTCTACTAAGAGGCACCTTTTAGTAGAAGGTGCCTACTACTCACTTTTTCTAATTCATCCTCCCAGAATAGTGCCTTTTCTAACTTGCACAAAGTTGCCCCAAAGGATAGCAGTGCCCCACACCTAGAAATGGGCTTCCCTGGTAGCTCAGCTTGTAAAGAATCCACCTGCAATGTGAAAGACTCAGGTTCAATCCCTGGGTTGGGAAGATTCCCTGGAGGGAGGGCATGGCAACCTACTCCAGTATTCTTGCCTGGAGAATCCCTTGGACAGAGGAGCCTGGTGGGCTATAGTCTACGGAGTTGCAAAGAGCTGGACACAACTGACTAAGCACAGCACACCTAGAAATAATCATTAACACTGGTTTTGCTATTATTATGCACCTTACTTGTTTTGCCTCACAAACTCTGTGAGACAGATATTTTATGATTCCCCTTTTGTGAGGCGTAGGGTGTTAAGTAGCTTGCCCAAGGTTATGGAGCTAAGATTTTAATTTAAACTTAAAACACTTATGAATTGGTGAAGGAATTCACCAATTCCTACACCAGTCATACTCAGTCATGTTGGACTTTTTGTGACCCCATGGACTATAGCCTGCCAGGCTCCTCTGTCCATGGGATTCTCCAGGCAAGAATACTGGAATGGGTTGCCATTCCCTTTTCTTGGGGATCTTCCTGACCCAGGAATTGAACCTGGGTCTCCTGCATTGACAGGCAGTTTCTTTACCCTCTGAACCACCAGGGAAGCCACTCTTGAATATTTGTACATATAAATAAATAAATGTATGTATGTTCTAGGTATGTGTATATATATGTATGTATGAGTCTTCCATTTGTAAGCATCTGAGCTGCAGAGTTCCCAAGAAGCAGACTCGGACAAAGAGATGTGTGCAGGAGGTTTCATGGGGTGTCCACTCAGAATTGATACCTGTGAAATGTAAAAGAAGCAGGATGGAGCCAAGAGAGAAGCTGAATTGCAATGTAGTTGTAACAGAGACTTCAGTCCCTCACACAGGGAGCACCAGAGTTGGGATGGTTCTTCAAAGTAATCCCTGGGTAAAGTAAGGGAGCCCACCTTATTCCATGACCTCCCTCCTAGCCCTCTTTATGCCCTTGACCAATCATTGGAGGTGGATTGCTTCCAGGAGGAGAGTGTAATGTGGGTCAAGGCCGATCTCTTTAGCTAAGGGCAATGCCTGAAGAGAAACTCACCTGAGTTATCAGCCATCAATACTTCCAGCCTTGACTCATGGCAGGAAGAGAAGGGGACGACAGAGGATGAGATGGTTGAATGGCATCACCGACTCAATGGACATGAGTTTGGGTAAACTCCAGGAGTTGTTGATGGACAGGGAGGCCTGGCGTGCTGCGGTTCATGGGGTCGGAAAGAGTTGGACACGACTGAGCGACTGAACTGAACTGAACTAAATACTTACAACTGCTCAGAGAATGAATGTTCAGTTCTGAAGGGAGGTGTTTCTGGGCATCACAGCCACTACCTGAGGCTTTGGTTAGAAAAAAAAAAAAATGACCCAATTACATAACATTAGGGGAGCAGAGAGAGTGTCTTGTCACATAATGAACAGCACATGATGTCTAGATAACTCTCATACCTGACACACCCTCCCTGCAGTTGAGTATTCTTTCTATGTGGATGGCCCCAAAGTTTATGTATCAACCTGAGCATATGACTATGGAAAAGCCCTTCACGATTTACAGATCAAGCCTTATTCATTATTTTATATTTGTCTCAGTAAACTGATGAAGTAGGAAGGGAAGCTATTAAGATTCTCATTCACAAGTGGGGAAACTAAAGCACAAAGAGATTCGTTCATTTATCTAACGTCATGTGCAATTAAGGAGCGCGAGCTGGGCTCTCAGGTGGCTGTGCTGACAGCAGAGAGTCACTAGAAGGACCGAGGAAGGTTGAAGCTTCCTGAAGGTTATGGTGCAGATCTGCATCATTCCTTAGCAACAGCTTCCTTATGCTTCTCTGGAAACAATTCAAGGATTTTCTGGAAGCTATGTTCTCCACTTAAAGCAAGGATTACATGAGTCAAAAGAGAGGATAATAACAGTTCATCTCAGGGGGACTTCCTATTTAACCTCAAATGAAGAACCCATGCTGAATATTTACAAAAATTTTTTTATTCTCACTTTGTTTATACATGAGTATTACAATACAGCTAAAGCAAAAAAAAAAAAAAAATCCTTCGAAAATGTCAGAAAATGCCACATGATTTCAAAGTTTCAGACTTTGATCAGTTCCAGAAATTTAGCAAAAATCCTTGCCTAGTGATACTATCGGAAAACTGCTGGTAAAGGTACCTTCTGGAAAAAGCTGTTTGCCTTCATCATTGATAGTCCACACTGTCTCCCTCTAGACAGTCATTCTGATCACCTGTCAAGCATGTGAAAGCATGTCTTCTACTGAAGAGGTCTACATCCATATTCTGTAGCACTAGAGGGTATTCAAATATTTTTCTTTCTTGTAAATCATGTTCTAGATTTTCTAAAAAATTAACCTACCTGTTGAGCCCTTGACAATTCTATTTCCCAAACTGCAGGGGCTCACTGTAAAACATATAAACTTGGTTTAATAATAAAATAGAGTCTCGGTAGCAGAAGAAACTAAGTAACTAAATAAACAGCATCCTCTCTCTCATTCTGGGTGCTAGGATGAAAGTATACCTGTAAGCAACCATAGGCTTGCTCTAACCATGCTCATCAAAATCGTGAAGTCCCTGGGATGTGCCTATGGTTGTGGAGAAGGACACCGAGGGCTCTCTGGAGATCGTCTGAGACACCAGGTATTCCGGGAGAATGTAAGAGAATTAAAGTAGATTCCATTTCCTCTTCCTCTTCCCTCCTTTCAAATTAAGAATGAGTCCTTTGACAATGAGGGTCAGTGTTCCCTGAAAAAATATTTTGTTTTGTGAGGGTAATTAATGCTGTCATAAGGTGGGAGAATTCCCACAAGATAATCTCAAGACATCTAAAACCCAGGCTTAGAAAAGTTTAATTGGGAAAATAACTTCTGCCTCCTGCCTAGGGCAGGCCAACTCCCAGTTGGTAAAAGGATGTATAATTGGAACGTGAATTATAGTTTGAAAGAACATTGCAAAAATGAATATATTTAGCAAACTTCTGATGGTCTGTGACAAATGACTTTTTAATCACCTGCCTGGGTACTATGGAAGCATATTTTATATTAGAAAAAGGGATCCACCTTTCAGATTGAGTTTGTTGTTTTTAGATATGGAAAATGGCCCTTATTGGGACAAAACAGGACTACAAAAGTAACCATTTTCTGGCTGCTGTGTTTGACAATGAACCTTGACTGCTAAATATTGGGTTGGACAAAAATTTCCTTCAGATTTTTTCATAACACCTTAAGGAAAATTCAAATGAACTTTTTTGCCAACCCAATATTTACGAGCACATCCCTTTGAACTGTGTGAAACTTGAAACTCTGCCCTGAGGTTTGCAAAAAAATAATTCTTGTAATGGAACATGGAAATGTAACTCTAGCTCATTT
The DNA here is from genome assembly GCF_019923935.1 of Bubalus bubalis. NCBI lineage: Eukaryota > Metazoa > Chordata > Mammalia > Artiodactyla > Bovidae > Bubalus > Bubalus bubalis. Next base: position 149,890,515 of record NC_059158.1, read on the forward strand.
TCACTTGCCTCTGCTGATGACTATTTTCCCTTCAGACTTTGCAATAACCCACCTCTACAACAACTTCAAGCTGGAACAGTTGCCTCATACATATTTTGAACTGAAATCATAAGAAAATAGTCCCCGACAAATAAGAGTTTGATGCAAATTTGAGTCTAGGAAACCCTTTGGCATATCTTAGCAGAGTTTTAGGGTCATGTCAAAATCCAATGCCAGCCATTTTTCTTTGGTATTAGGTTTTGTCATGAAATGTTCACACAGTATCAGCATGCTGGCTTTCTTTCTTAATCTGTCATCTACCTACCTACCCATTTATATATCATTCTCTTTCTTTTCTATTCTATTGTGTCATATTAGTTTATTATTTGTATGTGGGGGGGGGTTATTCATAGTAATTACTTTCTCTAAATTCTGAAACTTGAAAACTTTGACCAAGATCTAGATTTTGGGGCCCCAAATTTTAAGAAATCAAAATAATAAATAATAAGGCAGTAGAAACTGACATTACCTCCATCTTTGCACATATGTTTATGATTTGGGGTCTTTGATTTTTATTCTATCACAGTATGAATAAATGCCTTCAAGGCTAAAATTACATCACATCTCATGCAGAAAACTAATTCTATGAAATGAAATACCAAAATATAAAAATAAGCATCATGCTGTAGTTGGAATTATAAACTGGTTCTGATATCAGGACCTATCTTTCTATACGTGGAGAAGGTTAGGGCTAGTTGGATCAGAAGCCACTTGAGAGATTATTGTTACTGCTTAGTCACGATGTTTTCTTCTCTCTAGAGTACTGAGTGTTTCCTATCAGGACATCCAGTTTTCTACTTGCCTTCTCAACTGTTGATTTATATGGCAGTACCTCCATTTTCTTGTAGCCCAGTTTTATACTCATTATCAGGATTATACTTACTTATCCATGCTTAGTAAACACATAGTCCATGAGATAGAAATTTGAGAAATCTACCCTGGGAATGTGTATTTCAAGAAGCTAAATATTTCCAGAATAGCATTGTGATAATAATTTGGTTTATTAAAAAAATAAAAGTATAGTGGACTTCAACTGGTAGAGGTAAGAAATATTCTTATGCATTAAAAGCTAAGTAACTACTGAAAATCCAATGCTATTCATCAAAGTGCCTAGTAATTCCAGGGAGTTTCTTAGAATAGTTTAATCATTAGCTTGTAGTCCCAAATTATTGAAATGGAATTCACTCTTTATATCTCTTGGAGAAGTTCAGAATATTCATTCAGAATCAAAATACTTATAGTTTGATATTCTGATTCTTGCTGAGACTTTCAGTTGAATTGAAATGGCCTCTAAAGAAGAGATTTGAAACTATGCCTTTTTTGGTGTATTTTATAGAGAAGTACTTTAAAACTTCATTTTATAGCAAGCAGCATTAATTTTATAAGAAAAAAAAATTGCTTGAGATCTAGCAACCAGTAGCCTCTCTGGAATTCAGTTCAGTTCAGTTCAGTCGCTCAGTCATGTCCAACTCTTTGCAACCCCATGGACTGCAGCATGACAGGCTTCCCTCTCCATCACCAACTCCTGGAACTTGTTCAAACTCATGTCCATCCAACCATGTCATCCTCTTTTGTCCCCTTCTCCTCCTGCCTTCAAACTTTCCCAGCATCAGGGTCTTTTCCAATGAGTCAGTTCTTCGTATCAGGTGGCCAAAGTATTGGAGCCTCAGCATCAGTCCTTCCAATGAATATTTGGGACTGATTTCCTTTAGAATTGACTGGCTTGATCAACCAGTAGCCTCTGGAATAAAAAACACCCAATTTCTCGACCTAGTAAAGGAAAAATGAAAGGAAAAAAAATCATCTTGACTTTGTGATATAGATAGAAAGACTACGACAAGGTCACAACAAGAAACCATTGCTAATTACAAGTTTCAGCCTTTTATAATCTTTCTTTTTCCTCTCAAGAGTTCTAAGAATTTTTCTCTGGTCCTTGATTTGTCAAAATGGTGATGTAACTTAAATTATCCTCTGGCCCACCATTAAGGACCCAAATCTCATGAATTGCTGTCCTTGCTTCTGCCTGGTTGTCCAAAATTCTCCATTAAGGTTATGGAGTCCTCACTAAGTCCTCACTCTTAGTCCTCACTAAGCCAACTCTTCTTTCTTGATTGTAGATTTTCTTCCTCAACCCAGTTTAGTTGAGTTCAGTCAATCAGTCATGTCCAACTGTTTGCGACCCCATGGACTACAGCAGGCCAGGCCTCCCTGTCCATCACTAACTCCCGGAGTTTACTTAAACTCAGGTCCACTGAGTCAGTGATGCCATCCAACCATCTCATCCTCTGTCATCCCCTTCTTCTCCTGCCTTCAATCTTTCCCAGCATCAGGGTCTTTTCAAATGAGTCAGTTCTTTGTATCAGGTGGCCAAAGTATTGGAGTTTCAGCTTCAGCATCAGTCCTTCCAATGAATATTCAGGACTGATTTCCTTTAGGATGGACTGGTTCGATCTCCTTGCTGTCCAAGGGACTCTCAAGAGTCTCCTCCAATACCACAGTTCAGAAGCATCAATTCTTTGGCACTCAGTTTTCTTTATAGTCCAACTCTAACATCCATATGTGACTATTGGAAAAACCATAGCCTTGACTAGATGGACCTTTGTTGGCAAAAGTAATATCTCTGCTTTTTAATATGCTGTCTAGGTTGGTCATAGGTTTTCTTCTAAGGAGCAAGTGTCTTTTAATTTCATGGCTGCAGTCACCATCTGCAGTGATTTTGGAGCCCCCAAAAATAAAGTCAGCCACTGTTTCCACTGTTTCCCCATCTATTTGCCATGAGGTGATGGGACCAGATGCCATGATCTTAGTTTTCTGAATGTTGAGTTTTAAGACAACTTTTTCACTCTCCTCTTTCACTTTCATCAAGAGGCTCTTTAGTTGTTCTTCACTTTCTACCATAAGGGTGATATCATTTGCATATCTGAGATTATTGATATTTTTTCCAGTAATCTTAATTCCAACTTGTGCTTCATTCAGCCCAGCATTTCTCTTGATGTACTCTGCATATAAGTTAAATAAGTAGGGTGACAATATACAGCTTTGACATACTCCTTTCCCTATTTGGAACCAGTCTGTTGTTCTATGTCCAGTTCTAACTGTTGCTTCTTGACCTTCATGCAGATTTCTCAGGAGGCAGGTCAAGTGATTTGGTATTCCCATCTCTTTAAGAGTTTTCCACAGTTTCAATTCACAGTATCATTTTCCCATTTCTTTCCATTGGTAAGGACATTCTTTTTTAAGATGATCTTGCCTTCCACAAGATATCAACTAATCTCCATTATGTCAACCCACTTCCTTTTGGTAATGGGTGGTATCTAAATACATTTTCTCCAACAACCACTATCTAAACTAGCCATGAGGCTACTATCAATATATTATGAGAAGTGTAACCACTCTGAGGAGGCAAGACCCTAGCTTCTAATTTTGGCTCTGCTGTGAAACTTGGTGTATCATTTGGACAAAGTCCTTGATTTCTTTGAGTCTCAATTTCCTCCACTGTAACATAGGGAAACTCTTCAAGTCATAGAGAAGTGTGAAAGTCAAATGTTTGTATTTACAATCCAGAAGCATATTTTAAACAGCAAAGCACTGCACAAGTATGATTTTTCTCTCAAAGGTAGAAGGAGACTAGGGGGCCCCCTGAGGGTCCCAGATAGCATTGGGGTGTCCTGTCTGTGACCTTCTCCAGCCAATGATTGTAACTTTGTTTGTTCTGATAGTGCAAATTACTCCCTTTTCCTTTGCTAGATGACAAAATTATTTGCTGGATCATAAGAAATACATTTTTGTGTAGCAGAGCCTAATGCATGGTCAATTGGTTTTCATATCCTTAAGGCCAACTTCTATTAAATACCAAACTTCCATATTCAAAAGCAGACACATAAATAAACAAACTAGACTTGCTTTATTTTATGTCTCTTTCATGTCTCAAGGGTCTTTCCCTCCTGACCACATAAGAGAATGGATAAACACGTCCTAGAGCCCCCTCATGCCATCCATTGTTTTAAGTCACTTCAGTCATGTCTGACTCTTTATGACCATTTGGGCTGTAGCCTACCAGCCTCCTCTGCCCATGGGATTCTCCAGGCAAAAATACTAGAGTGGGTTGCCATGCCCTCTTCCTGACCCAGGGATCAAACCTGTGTCTCTATGTCCCCTGCATTGGCAGGCAGACTCTTTACCACTAGCACCACTTGGGAAGCCTCATGCCCTCTATTAAATCTATTTAAATTCAAAGTAGCTGAGTGTGGAGGAGGTTGGCTTCTTCTCCCTGCATAAAGCCTCTGAAGTTTCTAATCCTTGATTACCAATCCTATCACCTACGTCAATATTAAATTTTTTTTCACTGATATCTTAAAATCTTGATCTTGGCAAAAATACTGAGCTGTTCCTGGGGCAGCATTAGCCTTTAGTTTGGGGTTTTTCCTGAGGAGAAGCCCTTCTCAAAGTCTTCTCCCCAGCCTGCCTCTGCACATCTCAGTCTCAGATGTGAAGGGCTGGCAGAGCTGGCAAATTACCAACCAGGAGGGGTGCATGGGGACCTTTGCCTTCTGAAGGCTTCTGTCTGAAATCAGTGGTATCCCCAGCGTAAGCTGGTACCTGTGACTTCTTCACTTTTCTTCCTTCCTTGCAGGCCCAGAACTGCCTCACTAAGCTATACAAGCTAGATAAGATGCAGTTCCGACAAACCATGAGGGATTACGTGAACAAGGACTCTCTCAATAACGTAGTGGACTTCTTGCATGCTTTGCTAGGATTTTGTATGGAGCCGGTCACTGACAGTAAGTAAAGCTGTGCCGAGTTATAGGAGAAATCGCTGCGAGGTGAAGCAGGTAGTGTTTCTGAGGCACCCTAAATCTGTGGTAATAGAATGGAGAGGAAAAGATATATGTTTGTGTGTGTGTGTGTGCATGAACGTTGAGTCTTGTGTGTAATAAAATATGAATGTGAGAAGCTTGCCCATCATCTTTGAAGATACATTTTGGAGGCCTTTTGAGGACAACTTAGCTCAGCAAATGGGAACTCAACTCGGTAAAGCCACGACACCCTCAGCTGCAGTGCCACTATCCTCACGCCCTGCTCACGGCACGCCTCTCTCTCAGGTGACTTTTTTGTATGACTGCTGAGGCAAGGATCAAGGAACAAAAGAATATTTTCATTAGTTCAACAAAATGAAGTGAGCACCTTTTATGTGCTTGGTGATTTTTTCACAAGATAAAATAGGAAAGAGAAAAAAATGACTGCAGTAAACATAGTAGTAATGTAACTTCGATATATACATACACTGAACCAAAAAAAACGGACAAAGGGATCTATAGATAGGCCCATAGCTTTATGGCTTTAAGAAAACTCCATCATAGAGCCCTATATTACAGGAATAGACCAGTGAACCCAGATGGCATCCACAATCAATGAACACTTTCAGTACCACTTGAATACAAATACAGTAATGGAATGAAGGTGATGCATGAAGCCTGAGTTGAGTAAAATACACATTTTAATTTAAAGCCTGGGAAGAAGCATCTTTTTAGTATAGGTTTTTATGGTTTATATAGTATTAATGTGATAGTTATAGATGGGGAAATAGTGGAAACAGTGTCAGACTTTATTTTTTGGGGCTCCAAAATCACTGCAGATGGTGATTGCAGCCATGAAATTAAAAGACACTTACTCCTTGGAAGGAAAGTTATGACCAACCTAGACAGCATATTGAAAAGCAGAGACATTACTCTGCCAACAAAGGTCTGTCTAGTCAAGGCTATGGTTTTTCCAGTAGTCACGTATGGATGTGAAAGTTGGACTGTGAAGAAAGCTGAGTGCCGAAGAATTGATGCTTTTGAACTGTGGTGTTGGAGAAGACTCTTGAGAGTCCCTTGGACAACATGGAGATCCAACCAGTCCATTCTGAAGGAGATCAGCCCTGGGATTTCTTTGGAAGGAATGATGCTAAAGCTGAAACTCCAGTACTTTGGCCACCTCATGCGAAGAGTTGACTCACTGGAAAAGACTCTGATGCTGGGAGGGATTGGGGGCAGGAAGAGAAGGGGACGACAGAGCATCACTGACTCAATGCACGTGAATTTGAGTGAACTCCGGGAGATGGTGATGGACAGGGAGGCCTGGAGTGCTGCGATTCATGGGGTTGCAAAGAGTCGGACACGACTGAGTGACTGAACTGAACTGAATGTGATAGTGGTTGATTAGATCACAATGGAGCTGTATTTGATGGATTTAGAAAGTTTTTCTGTTTGTACCCCAGGCTTTATTATTTGGTTTTCACATTAAAGGAAAAATATTGTTCCCCTATAGATTCCCTGAAATAATCTATGTTACTGAAGTTGCTTTAATCCAAGCACATAACAGATCTGAAAAACAATGAAGTAAGAATTGGGGTTGAGATACTGCAAGAGAAATTCTTGATTGCATTTTTTTCTCTTTTTAAACCTATTTGAGATAGAAACTATAAGAGCAGACTAAGACATTTCTTTCTGTAATGTAAAGTCTAAAGATAACCCACAGCCCTTTGATACAGACAGTGAGAGGTTAGTCATAAAGTATGTAATCAACACTTTAAAGTAGTGAATTCCCACTGAGATTCTTAAGAAGGTTAAGTGGCTCATAGTGAATCATCCAGCAGATGCATATATTCCTGTTTGATCTGTCTTGAAGCTGCAGGTAACTGGCCCCTACGGTCCACAGGTGGCTTGCAAGCTTGCAATACTCTGGCAAGTCCACAGAACACCTGAAGTGTCCATGGAAATGGGAAAAACTGGAATAAACTGCCACATTGGGTGATGGCCTCAGTTCACTGGCATTTCATGTGTGAATGAATTAGGAGGTGGCTCCAGGAGAGGTTGTAGATTTTTCCAACTTATATGCCCATGGAGTCTCTGGAAGCAAGAAGTTGCTAGAAGTCTTGTGTAGCTTTTGTCCAGAACTCAGTCTCATTTTTGGTTTCTGGTGCTGGTGTTAATTCCCCTACAAGACCCTGTCTCGTCTCTTCCCTCCACTTCCCCACTCACCTAGTTGGCCCTACCTCACTCCACTTCTCACAGACTGAACAGTTTCTGCTGAGAAACCAGCATTCTTCACCACCAAAAAAAGCCAAATCAAGTCTGTCTCCATTGAGGGACCACTTAGTAAACCATCTTTTAAAAAAAATTATTGTCTATCTAAACATTACTTAGGTTTAAAAAATTTTCTTAGGGTCAACAGTTGTCCTCTTTTTGTTGCTAAGATTTATTGATGAAAACATCCACTAAGTGATGGAATATGTCATAGTAATAACCCTGAAGGAGATTATGAGCTGTTTATCTCTAAGTCCTCATTAGATGATCAAATCTGGAGTGGCTTCAATCCTCTGGTTCTGTATTTTTTGTGTGTACATGCTCAGTTGCTCAGTTATGTCTGACTCTTTGCAACCCCATGGACTGCAGTCCACCAGGCTCCTCTGTTCATGAAATTTTCAGACAAGAATACTGAAGTGGGTTGCCAGTATTTTGTGTAGCCCTTCACTAACTCCTGGATGCCAAGTACTTCATTACTTCTTTAAACATTGTACCTGAAAGGAAACACTGCCTTTAATTGGTGCCTTTGCATTCCAGACAAGGCTGGGTTCGGAAATAACTTCACCACGGTGGACAACAAATCCACAGCCCAAAATGTGGAAGGCATCGTCGTCAGCGCAATGTTTAAATCCCTCATCACACGCTGCGCTTCAACTACTCATGAATTGCACAGCCCTGAGAATCTGGTGAGAAGCTCACCTTTTCCTCCCACATAAGTTCTCAGTTTTATGCCATGACCTTGAGAAAGAAGTTGAAATCTAAAACTGTAAAGTTAAAATGTCTATGTATTTTCCCAGTGTCACCAGCAACTCACGGTAGAAACCCTGCAATACCTTTCTCCTCCCTGTCACCTGTCATCGTACCTGCAGATAGGCTTATCTCTTCCATCTCAGAGGTTCTGTGGTAGTTGGTGAAATAGTTGCCAGGTATTCTGAGCCTTTCAGAAAGAAGGTGCTAGAGCCCAGCATGCTGGCTTGTGAAATAAACAAGAGTGTTATACCAAGCTTTTGTTTGAAACCACATTTACTTTAATAACTAATTCAAATATGCTGCTGATCAGGTTTTGTCTTTTTTTATCAAACACCAATCTTTTAGCTACTCTTCACAAAAGACTGTGTTAATTAAACCACCAAGGCCACAAGTAGAGAGCGCCAGGTTTTAAAAGATTAGTGTTTATTGCTGCCAAGAAGATTGTGGTTTGGGATAGTAAAATATAGATGAAGACTGACACATCTGACATGACTAAATGAATTCAGGTCTCTCAGAGGAGTAAAGAAGCATTTCTGTATCTTACTAATCTGTTAGTATAATGACTTTTATGCAGAAATCAGCCCATTGACACATATGGACACTATCTGTTAATCTACTTAAAACAGAGAAATAGTTTTAAGTTATTCTAAATCACTGAAACTATGTATTCACTTGAGATAAACAGAACAAAATCCCGAATGAAAAGGAGTTTGATTTTACTGATTGTAAAGCCTCCTAACAAGGTTCTTGGAGGTTGAGAATAACTTGCATACCATCCATGTGTTCAGTTTGCTCATGGCAAGAAGTAATTTGACAAGTTGATTATAGCATATATGAACTCTTATAAGTCTTAGCCTACATGTGCATGTATAGAAGAAATACTACATTTATTAATTGTATTTAAATCAATTTAAATTTGGCTTTGAACCTCCATTCCACCGGAATGGCTGGAAGTTGAACCTCAGTCATTCTTGGGTCTCCCAACTTCAGAGAGTAGGGCAAATATTCTGAAGTCTTAAGTAGGACCCAGGGCTTGTGGTGAGGCTCCATGGGTGTCAAGCATCAGTTATATCTGTTTGTTCGCATGGTGCTCTCTGCTGCTTAAGGATGGGCACTCTGGTGAATTTGGAACCCTTGTGTTTTGGAGTCTTGCCTTCCATGGAGGAGCTACCACATTGCAGAGTGAGAGCATAAGGCCTTCTTCTCACAGGACCAAAAGGACACTTTATGTTTTCCTCAGTGGCCCTTCCTTCTGCTTTTCTAAAGATCATGGGCATAACTGTCCCAGTGGTCTTAGATTTTGAAATCCAAAGCTCTAAGGTGTTGTTTAGGCTTCTATGTTCTTCTTTGTCATGACCCTTTCCTAAGACACAGAATATACTAACTACCTTCTTAGAGAAGACAGATGGGGAAATGCTGAATGCAAAGCTTAATATCTTAAAAAAAAAAAAAAAGAAAAAAGTCCTGCATTAAATATTGAATCACTAATACGTTGGTTTTAATAGCCTTGTGTCTTTGTAAGTTTATAGTCAAGTTCATGCTCAAATGAGCTACAACATACATATTATTTGCTAAGTCTATGTAGAAAAATGTATCATCCTTGAATGTCAGGCTCTATTAGAATTGTCTAGAAGGTTTAGCGTAATTTATCACAGTGATGCCAAAAATTTGGAGACGTTAAACAGCGACTGAAATCTCTAGTCTAGACAAAATTCTGATTCCCTTATTTTTGCAGGCATCTCTTCAGAAGTCCCAAGAGACATAATTAAAAATTTGGAGATTCAGTTGTTATAAAAGTATAAACTGATGTCTTTCTAATGTCACAGCCAACTTTCTAAATATGTAGCATGGGGACTATCCTTTTTGATACTAAGAATGACAGGCAAGGTTTTTAGTAATGTTACCATAGCAACAATGGAGGGGCAGGATCCCATTAGTTGCACTATAGTAATCTCTCTTCCTTTTATGATCCCAAGGCTCATCTAAGTCCAAGGAATTACCTTCTACCCCTCTTCCTATGAATATTCTTCAAAGACACAACTATCTTTCTTTCCCCACACTTTCCTTGTGGCCTCCAAATAGGGGCTGTATTGCGACATCCGTCAGCTGGTCCAGTTTATCAAGGAGGCCCATGGGAATGTCTTCAGGAGAGTGGCCCTCAGCGCTTTGCTTGACAGTGCTGAGAAGTTGGCACCAGGGAAAAAGGTGGAGGAAAATGAACCGGAATCTAAGCCTGGAAGAGGAAAAAGGTTGGAAGCTTGAGCTCTCTGAATGTGAGGGTTTGCCCAGTCTGTAGAATATAATGTCCTATTGTATTGTCCATGATGTGAAATTCCAGGGCAGGGATGAAGGACTGTCCTGTATGAGTGATACCACTGGCAGGGCCCAGGTGCAGCTTAGAAAACGGAAGAGTTTCCTATTAAACAAATGCTGCCTCTGTATGAATCAGAGCTCAGTTGATCCCAAACTTTCATACACTTGAACCTTACTTCATAGCTCTTACTTATATGGTAAAATGTTATCTATGTTTTAGTCCCTTCAATAGGTATAATTTATATTTTTTGTCCAGAAAGAAAAAGCAATTGCTGATACCATATCATTCTGTTCAGTAAGTAATATTTTTAACATGGTGAAAGATAAACAATTGAGACATGTCCAATTATGTTTTCTTCTAGTAAACGTGAATTTAAGGGCTTTGCAGGTAGCTCAGTGGTAAAGATTCTGTCTGCCAATGCAGGAGATGTGGGCTCACTTCTGGGTCAGGAAGATCCCCTGGAGAAGGAAATGGCAACCAATTCCAGTATTCTTGCCTAGGAAATTCCATGGACAGAGGAGCCTGGCAGGCTATAGTCCATGGGCTCACAAAGAGTTGGACATGACTTAGTGTCTAAACAACAATAAGAAGCATGAATTTATTGTATGCCTGTTCTATAAGAAATGTCACTTATGAAGAGTAAAAGAAATGCCTCAATTTAACATCCTGCCTGCAGTTACTGCCTCTGTGTGCAATGATGGTATTATAGTGTTCTCAGGCAATAATGCAGCTAGGTCGTAAGTTAAATGGTAGGACATAAATTCCATAGCACATAGACTCATGATGGTATAGGGGGTGTGCCGTCCATTTAGGTTGTCTGTAACAGTGTTTTGCTTTATGAAGTCTATGAATTACTGAGAAGTGGTGTCCTGCTCTGCTGTGATTGGTGGAATGCACCATTTGCACAGGTCAGAGGCGGGAAGCGTGGTGGATAAAGGCCAGGTGACCGCCGCACCTGAGGAATGTCGCAGCTTTATGTCCGGTCGCCCCTCACAGACTCCAGAGCAGTAAGTAGAATTAGCTTTGTCTCCAATGCAATGGGCTGAGCACTTCCCCCTGGAAGAAATTCTATTTCCCAAGCTGCTATTTACTTTTCCTATCTGCTGAACTTCTCCTTGCTTCTGCCCTTTACTTTTCATTCCCGTGCGGCTTATCTCTACAGGCTCAAATCACAAGTAATCAACTTCATGCTTCCAGGAAGCCTCCCTCACCGCCTTTCCTATTTCCCGCCTCTACCCCACTCTGTCTTCTATGCACAATCTTGCAGGTAAATCTTGAAATGTAGTGTGTAAAGCAGGTACAAGGGTGATGTCGTCCACTTTCTTGCTTAAAATATCTCTTATAAATCACTTATAACTGTCAGCAATTGAAGCTTTATCCAGAAATATATAAGATAATCTTCTCTCATGTCCAGCTGTACCTGAAACAGACTCATCCGTTTCATCTTGGTTCTCTCCCGAGATCCACTCCACTGCCTCTGATATCAATTTATTTCCACTTTTGATAATGGCAATATCAAAAGCATCATGAAAATAGTGCCCCCAGAAAATGTTAGGATTATTGTAGAAACTAAATACAGTCTAGTTCTATGCAAGACTCATTTGTATTCATTCTTCTTTTGAGACCTATGTACTCATAAGTGATGTTGATCAATACTTAAAATATGATCCTTTTAGTATGCCATTCTATCTCCCATAACCATTATTTAGTACAAAATGATTATTCTTCCAGAAATTCTGTAGGGTATTCTAGGTTTTATGGTATCCCCTCTGTACAGTCAAGGAAATCATGTCATCACATAGGACCCTGGCAACCCACAACAAGCACGCAAAACCTTTAAGGAACAAAAAGCCTGCACAGTTCTTATAGCCCTTCATAATTTTAGAAACTGTCCCTAAAATGAGTGAGTAAAAGTAGTTCAGTGGCTCAGTTGTGTCCAACTCTTTGCAAGCCCATGGACTGCAGCATGCCAGGCTTCCCTGTCCATCACCAATTCCCGGAGCTTGTTCACTCTTGTCCATCAAGTCAGTGATGCAAGTAAGGAGAAGGTAAATCAACTCCATGGGTCCAGCAACCATGTGAGTTTTTACTTAACTACTACAGCCCCAGTGCCTCAGTGGGCCTTGCTGGGTCCATAGTAGGCTCTCAATATATATCAAGAATGAATGTATGACAGTCAATGAAAGGATGGACTTATTGAATTACCATTAAGCCTTTGTCTTCTTTAATTTCTATTCTCAAAATTGAAGTTTAGTTTTTCGTTTAAAGAAGTTTTTAAGGACATAGTGAAAACCCAAACATAAGTTCTAAGGGGGAAAAAAAGTGAAAAGCAAAGATTTGTCTGTAGCTGAATAACCAACCACAAGACTAGTTAAAAGCCCTTATATGCAAAATCTATCCAAAAAAATTGAGAGAGGACTTTTTTTCCCCAAAATAACACTAACAACTATTGAGTTAATCTGAACAATAAGAATGATTTAATAAGTTAACTAGATGTAAAACATAAAGCTATCTACCTTGATAGGTGATCTAGTTTCCTCAATTGCAGATACTCTCTTTCTGTAGTTTTATAAATACCACCTGATTTCTTAGCATTTAGCACGTGTCTATTCTCTCCCTTGAGGAAAGATACATGTTTTAATATGCCTTTACATAGCAATTTGCACTTGGAGGGATGTCATAGAATGTCAAGTATGGGAATTTCCTCTGATCCAAGTGGGCACAGGAGATGAGCTGCCACATGTCCTCTGTTTAGCACTGAAGAAAGGTAGGTGGGTAATCTTGGCTCCTACTCTGTCTTCTCTCTCTCTCTGTTCCTATTCCCTCCCCTTCATACCCTTTGCTTCTCCATTTTCCCTCTTAAAAATCACATTAACTGAGTGATATTAAAAGCAGTTGTATGTGCCCATTTCTCTGAAACTCATGATTGATACATACCCTTTGGACAAAGCTGATTTGGCACTTTATTGTAAAGCTGATCAATTATAGCTTCCCTGGATATTTCCCCACTCAGGCCACATAGTCAATACTCTCATCATTGTGTTACACATTCCTCAAAGATAAAAAATGCTTCATACACTGTGAGCATTTGATAAAATAACAGGGAAGTCAAATTTGGAAACACTGATTTAAATTCACACTGTAGGGCTTCCCTGGTGGCTCAGGCAGTAAAGAATCCACCTGTAATGTGGGAGACCTGGGTTCGATCCCTGGTTTGGGAGTATCCCCTGGAGGAAGGCATGGCAACCCACTCCAGTGTTCTTGCCTGGAGAATCCCCATGGACAAAGAAGTCTGGTGGGTTATAGGCCATGAGGTTGGAACGAGTTAGACATGACTGAGCAACTAAGCACCACAATATTTGAGAAGCAGAATGTCCTGAATGAAAATAATAATTAAAAATTTTGGGCTTCCCTGGTGGCTCAGTGTTGAAGAATCTGCCTGGCAATACAGGAGACAAGGGTTCGATCTCTTATCTGAGAAGATCCCACATGCCACAGGGCGACTAAGCCCGCGCACCACAACTACTGAGCCTCGTGCTCTGGAACCCAGAAGCTACAACTGCTGAGCCCATGCACCGCAACTACTGAAGCCTGTGTGCCAAGAGCCTGTGCTCCACAACGAGGGTAGACACCACGATGAGAAACCCTCCCACTGCAGCTAGAGAGTAGCCCTCGCAGCAACAGAGACTGAGCACAGCCAAAAATGAATACATACAATTATTTTTAAAATGATAGTTAAAGGTTTTTATTACTCTCATGACATTTTGAGAGAGAAAACCTACATCCCTCTATAAATATCCCCAGAAAATGATTGCTTTTATACAGTACCATCAAATTTTAGGTAGATCCCAGGTATAACCCCAATGCTTATAAATAAATCATTACCTAAAACCCCCAAAACAAATTTCATCATATGTTACTCTTTTCTCTAACCTTTTCTTTCCAAATGACTAAAGTAATATATGTTGATCAAGTTGCCAAATGTGGAAAACACACACAAAAAAACATAGAGAAAAATAATTTTAAAATCAAAATACCTTCAGCTAGAGATAACCACTGTCAACATTTGGTATATTATGTTGGATACACATTTGAGCATGTGCACACACAGTTTACACACAGACACATAATCACATGTGTGCTTCTTTAAAAAAATTAACCTGATGATAACCTGCTTAATCCATTTATTTGACCACTGCCTTTTAACTTTACAATATATCGTGAATGTACCCCTTTTCATTAGTCTTATGAAAATAGCATTTTAATGACTACGGAGGGTGCCATCTTATGGAAGTCCCAGAATTTCTTCAACTCTTTCCCTAGAATTGAATATTGAAATTGTTTCCAGTGTTTTAACATTGGCCCAAAATCTCAGTGAGCATCTAACATCTTAGTATGTTGTTCCATCATTTCCTGGGAATAACTTCCTGGAAGTTGAATTTCTGTGTCCTTGTTGTAGACATAGGCTTTACATCACATATTACCAAATTAACTTCCAGAAAGGTTGAATCATTCTATCACCATGACTGTATCATAGTACCCTTGCTTTCTCTCCATCTCCCTACCCCTTCTTAATCTTTGTCTTTTTAATGAGTGAAAATAGGGATCTGATTTCAACTGGCCCTTTTTTTTGTTAATACCTAATGAAATTAAACTCTGTATTACCATTCGCCACTTGTCTTTCTTCTCTTGTGAAATGCCCTAGTCAAAAATCCCTTTGGCAGTATTCCCATTTGTCTTATTGTCAGACTAAACTTTTTTTTTTACTTTTAAGCCTTAAGATTCTTTGACATAAGAAAGCTAAATAATCAGGCATCATAAAAATAACAGTGAATAATTATGGTATGATGCATTCCCTGGGTGTGGTGATTATATTTTATTTATTCATGCATTCAAATATTTGTACGGTCCTGAGGTGGAGATGAGGGTGGAATATGGTACTACACACTGCTCAGGGAACTTCAAAGAAAAAGTTAAATATCTACTGACACTGTAAGTGTTTTTTTATGACCCACACTCACAGACTATTACCTGCAATAATATTTAGTCTTACCTTATGGTTGAAACAAAATGATGACCTCAACTTGACAGCTGAGCTGTAACTATTCTCAGGAAGAGCTCAGAGAGTCAAGCTGGGTCTTCCGCCTTCCATTCCCACTCTGCCCCTTGCTAATCCCAGCCCATCACAGGTCATCCTGCATGATTTGCCTCCGTGTCACTGACAGGAGGTTGAAAGAGAGTTAAGAGACTTTCACATGTGTTGTCAGACATTTAATCATCCCCTTGCCTGCTTTCAGCGATGAACAAATGCAAGGGGGAAACCTGGGGCGAAAAGATTTCTGGCGTAAGATGTTCAAATCCCAGAGTGCAGCGAGCGACACCAGCAGCCAGTCTGAGCAAGACACTTCAGAATGCACCACTGCCCATTCAGGGACCACCTCTGACAGGCGCGCCCGCTCCCGGTCCCGCAGGATTTCACTCCGGAAGAAGCTTAAACTTCCCATAGGTAAAAGTATGTCTTTTTTATTTTACGGTTTCTCTTATTCCCTGCCATGTCCTCAGATCAGCTCATAATCAGAACAGAGCAATGCATGGGAAAGTAGAGAAAGGGAAAGCTTTCAAGTCACAAACCCTAGGGTGATTCATTCATTCATTCATTTCTTTCAGCAGGTATTTCTCAAACCTTTACTGTGAGCTTCTAGGGTGTGCAAACACTGTGCTAAACTTCAGTGATTAAATGATGAGCATCATTTCACAGTGTCTGACTTTGCTGAACTTACAATCTATGAGGGGTGGCAACCACTAAAGCAGATCATTATACAACAAAGTATAGTTGCAAGCTATGAATTTTATGAAGGAAATCTACATGGTGCTGTGAAAGCATGCAATAGCAAGACCCAATCTAAATAGGAAGAGGAGACAGAAATCAGGGAAGGCATCCTGAAGGAAGTGACATTAGTATCTGCAGAGTACTTGGGAGAAGGAGGAAGGAGAGCACTCCAAGTGGTAGCAATGCAATATGAAAAGGTATTAGGAGGGAGGGACATGGAAGAACTGAGACAAGAGCGTCTGTATGACAATGGTGGAGCCATAGAGACCAGAGTATTGTGGGCCTTGCAGGTCACCTGGCTCTTCATCTTTTAGCCCTACAGAGGCCAGATGGGATGTTGAACAGGGGGGTAACATAAGCCATAAGCAAGTAGATTTTTTTTCTAGAAAATCACTGCATGGAAAACATACTGGAGGCAGCATGAGTAGATAAGGGAGATCAGATAGAAAGCTGCATTATGGTCCAGGTACAAGTAACAGTAGCTTAGACTGGGTGGTGACCATGTAGACGGAAAGAAATGGACATATTTGAGAGATACTTAGGAGGTAAAATCAACAGGACTTAATGGAAGATGTGAAATTTGACAAGGACTACATGGATTACACTTTTAATCACCCAAGAGGCCCAGGTTCTTTTTGTCCTGATCTTAGTCATGTGATCTTACAGTCCAACAGTGAATGTTTTTGTTCAAAGCATGTACATTTTGAAAACAATTTTTGTTCACTTTTGTTTATATTGGGTCCTGTAATTTTCATTGCTTTTTGGGCCCATGCCAACATTTTTGTCTAATCCATTTGGGAGAAAATGCTATAATGGTCTAAATTTTTTAAAAATTATTAACTAGGAAACTGGCTGAAACGCTCATCCCTCTCGGGCCTGGCAGATGGCGTGGAAGACCTCCTGGACATCAGTTCTGTGGACCGCCTGTCTTTCATCAGGCAAAGCTCCAAGGTAAACAGGACGTTACTTACGTAAGGGAATGTTGTAGTCACTAATAGAAAAATGTCAGGGCTGAGAAGTGCTAAACACCTGGAGGGGCTGAAGAAATTCTCTTCACGTTTAGTAAGTTTGGGGAACTTAAATGAACTATGGAAACTAAGATGTCTTAGTATTCAGATCAGATCAGATCAGTTGCTCAGTCGTGTCTGACTCTTTGCTACCCCATGAATCACAGCACGCCAGGCCTCCCTGTCCATCACCAACTCCCGGAGTTCACTCAGACTCACGTCCATCGAGACAGTGATGCCATCCAGCCATCTCATCCTCTGTTGTCCCCTTCTCCTCCTGCCCCCAATCCCTCCCAGCATAAGACTTTTTTCCAATAAGTCAACTCTTCGCATGAGGTGGCCAAAGTACTGGAGTTTCAGCTTTAGCATCATTCCTTCCAAAGAAATCCCAGGGCTGATCTCCTTCAGAATGGACTGGTTGGATCTCCTTGCAGTCCAAGGGACTCTCAAGAGTCTTCTCCCACACCACAGTTCAAAAGCATCAATTCTTCGGTGCTCAGCCTTCTTCACAGACCAACTCTCACATCCATACATGACCACAGGAAAAACCATAGCCTTGACTAGACGAACCTTTGGTGGCAATGTCTCTGCTTTTGAATATACTATCTAGGTTGGTCATAAGCTTCCTTCCAAGGAGTAAGTGTCTTTTAATTTCATGGCTGCAGTCACCATCTGTAGTGATTTTGGAGCCCAGAAAAATAAAGTCTGACACTGTTTCCCCTGTTTCCCCATCTATTTCCCATGAAGTGGTAAGACCAGATGCCATGATCTTCGTTTTGTGAATGTTGAGCTTTAAGCCAACTTTTTCACTCTCCACTTTCACTTTCATCAAGAGGCTTTTTAGTTCCTCTTCACTTTCTGCCATAAGGGTGGTGTCATCTGCATATCTGAGGTTATTGATATTTCTCCCGGCAATCTTGATTACAGCTTGTGTTCCTCCAGTCCAGCGTTTCTCATGATGTACTCTGCATATAAGTTAAATAAGCAGGGTGACAATATACAGCCTTGACGAACTCCTTTTCCTATTTGGAACCAGTCTGTTGTTCCATGTCCAGTTCTAACTGTTGCTTCCTGACCTGCATACAAATTTCTCAAGAGGCAGATCAGGTGGTCTGGTATTCCCATCTCCTTCAGAATTTTCCACAGTTGATTGTGATCCACACAGTCAAAGGCTTTGGCATAGTCAATAAAGCAGAAATAGATGGTTTTCTGGAACTCTCTTGCTTTTTCTATGATCCAGCGGATGTTGGCAATTTGATCTCTGGTTCCTCTGCCTTTTCTAAAACCAGCTTGAACGTCAGGAAGTTCATGGTTCACATATTGCTGAAGCCTGGCTTGGAGAATTTTGAGCATTACTAGCGTGTTAGATGAGTGCAATTATGCAGTAGTTTGAGCATTCTTTGGCATTGCCTTTCTTTGGGATTGGAATGCAAACTGACCTTTTCCAGTCCTGTGGCCACTGCTGAGTTTTCCAAATTTGCTGGCATATTGAGTGCAGCACTTTCACAGCATCATCTTTCAGGATTTGGAATAGTTCAACTGGAATTCCATCACCTCCACTAGCTTTGTTCGTAGTGATGCTTTCTAAGGCCCACTTGACTTCACATTCCAGGATGTCTGGCTTTAGGTCAGTGATCACACCATTGTTATTATCTGGGTCGTGAAGATCTTTTTTTGTACAGTTCTTCTGTGTTTTCTTGCCATCTCTTCTTAATATCTTCTGCTTCTGTTAGGTCCAATCACAGAAAGGAAAACAGTGACAAAAACTTTAAATAAAATTGTAATGCAGCTATAAAGAGGTATATAGCTATTTGTGCTCGTGCTCAGTTGTGTCTGACTCTTTGTGACCCAGTGGACTATAGTCCACCAAACTCTTCCATCCATGAAATTTTCCAGGCAAGTATACTGGAGTGGGTCTCCGTTTCCTCTTCCAGGGGATTTCTGGGTCCAGGGTTCGAACTTGCGTCTCCTACATTGGCAGGCAGATTCTTTACTACTGAGTCACCCGGGAAGCCCATATAGATATTAATTCCCAGCTACTTTTAACACACGTGAAATCCTCACATTTTGAGATCCTGTCGAAGGACACATAACTATACAATGTGCATAGATTTCTTTTATACACACACAGAGTTTATCTTTGTTCCCTCCTTTTCCTACCATCTGAACCATTCTCCCCATTGACAAGAACAAAGAAGCTCAGGGTGATTTTTCCCACTTATGGCCTTCATCTGTTAAGCATCATAGTAGCCTGCAGTTTGGAAAAGGTCATAATTCTTACTGAAAGCATTTCTGATAAGAATCTTTCTTGTGACTGGTTTGTGGTCTGCTCACAGTAATTGTTGGTGTGTGATAGAAGTTACATTCCTTTATATACAATTTGCCTAAACTTTTTCTTCCTAGATCTCACTAAAACCAATTTTCTTCTATCTCTTTCAAAAATAATGTTTTTAAATTATAAAAAGAATATAGCAATATTATGAGACATTTAGAAGATATATTTGTAATTCCTCCTTCATATTCTTTTTATTAAAATTTGGCCAAGTATTTGAGAGTCTGTGAAGTATATAGCTTCTTTGCTTTGCTATAAACACATTTTAAGCATTAGGGGGGAAAGCATGTTATTGCACTTTAATTATAGGACACCTTGTGAATTCATTTTTACTGATTCTTGCATAGAGATTTGAAATCTTCTATTTGGCTATCTTTTACTTTCATCTGATTCTCAGCTGTGGTGTTTTTTATAAAGGATGAATATGACTTGTTCATAAATTTGAGTTTGGACTTTAGCAGAATTAAACTCTAAGACTATCTCAATTATTTGCTAAACTATTTTCATAGCGCCCAATTATTTTACTTTCAATCTATGATCAAGACTCTCCTTCAAAGTATAGTTATAAGTGATGTCTTTTTTGGTACATGGAAATAAACTCTACAGACTAGCTAACCAGATATGGAAATCAGAAAAAATGAAGTAACTTTTATATTATAAACAAATTATTTTTCAAGGTAAAGGTCAAGTTCAGTTCAGTCGCTCGTCATGTTTGACTCTTTGTGACGTCATAAACCCCAGCACGCCAGGCCTCCCTGTCTATCACCAACTGCCGGAGTCTACCCAAAACCATATCCATTGGGTCGGTGATGCCATCCAACCATCTCATCCTCTGTTATCCCTTTCTCCTCCTGCCCTCAATCTTTCCCAGCATCAGGGTCTTTTCAAATGAGTCAGCTCTTCACATCAGGTGGCCAAAGTATTGAAGTCTCAGCTTCAACATCAGTCCTTCCCATGAACACCCAGGACTGATCTCCTTAGGATGGACTGGTTGGATCTCCTTGCAGTCAGTCCAAGGGACTCTCAAGAGTCTCCTCCAATACCACAGTTCAAAAGCATCAATTCTTCAGTGTCAGGTTCCTTTATAGTCCAACTCTCACATCCATACATGACCACTGGAAAAACCATAGCCTTGACTAGACGGAACTTTGTTGAAAAAGTAATGTCTCTGCTTTTTAATATGCTGTCTAGGTTGGTCATAACTTTCCTTCCAAGGAGCAAGTGTCTTTTAATTTCATGGCTGCAATCACCATCTGCAGTGATTTTGGAGCCCAGAAAACTAAAGTCAGCCACTGTTTCCACTGAATCCCCATCTATTTACCATGAAGTGATGGGACTGGATGCCATAATCTTAGTTTTCTGAATGTTGAGCTTTAAGCCAACTTTTTCACTCTCCTCTTTCACCTTCATCAAGAGGCTCTTTAGTTTTTCTTCACTTTAAGCCATAGGGGTGGTGTCATCTGCATATCTGAGGTTACTGATATTTCTCCCAGCAATCTTGATTCCAGCTTGTGCTTCCTCCAGCCCAGCGTTTCTCACAATGTACTCTGCATGTAAGTTAAATAAGCAGGGTGACAGTATACAGCCTTGACGTACTCCTTTTCCTATTTGGAACCAGTCTGTTGTTTCATGTCTAGTTCTACCTGTTGCTTCCTGACCTGCATATAGGTTTCTCAAGAGGCAGATCAGGTGGTCTGGTATTCCCATCTCCTTCAGAATTTTCCACAGTTTATTGTGATCCACACAGTCAAAGGCTTTGGCATAGTCAATAAAGCAGAAATAGATGGTTTTCTGGAACTCTCTTGCCTTTTCCATGATCCAACAGATGTTGGCAATTTGATCTCTGGTTCCTCTGCCTTTTCTAAAACCAGCTTGAACATCAGGAAGTTCACAGTTTACATATTGTTGAAGCCTGGCTTGGAGAATTTTGAGCATTACTTTAATAGCGTGTGAGATGAGTGCAATTGTGTAGTAGTTTGAGCATTCTTTGGCATTGCCTCTCTTTGGGATTGGAATGAAAACTGACCTTTTCCAGTCCCGTGACCACTGCTGAGTTTTCCAAATTTGCTGACAAATTGAGTGCAGCACTTTCACAGCATCATCTTTCAGGATTTGAAATAGCTCAACTGGAATTCCATCACCTCCTCTAGCTTTGTTCAAAGTGATGCTTCCTAAGGCCCACTTGACTTCACATTCCAGGATGTCTGGCTCTAGGTGAGTGATCACACCATTGTGATTATCTGGGCTGTGAAGATCTTTT
Organism: Bubalus bubalis; assembly: GCF_019923935.1. NCBI lineage: Eukaryota > Metazoa > Chordata > Mammalia > Artiodactyla > Bovidae > Bubalus > Bubalus bubalis. Next base: position 149,912,114 of record NC_059158.1, read on the forward strand.
TTGTACAGTTCTTCTGTGTATTCTTGCCACCTTTTCTTAATATATTCTGCTTGTGTTAGGTCCATACCATTTCTGTCCTTTATTGAGCCCATCTTTGCAGGAAATGTTCCCTTGGTATCTCTTAATTTTCTTGAAGAGATCTCTAGTTTTTCCCATTCTATTGTTTTCCTCTATTTCTTTGCACTGATCACTGAGGAAGGCTTTCTTATCTCTCCTTGCTATTCTTTGGAACTCTGCATTCAAATGGGTATATCTTTCCTTTTCTTCTTTGATTTTGGCTTCTCTTCTTTTCACAGCTGTTTATAAGTCCTCTTTAGACAGCCATTTTGCTTTTTTTTTTCATTTCTTTCTCTTGGGGATCGTCTTGATCCCTGTCTCCTGTACAATGTCATGAACCTCTGTCCATAGTTCATCAGGCACTCTGTCTATCAGATCTAGTCCCTTAAATCTATTTCTCACTTCCACTGTATAGTCATAAGGGGTTTGATTTAGGTCATACCTGAATGGTCTAGTGGTTTTCCCCATTTTCTTCAATTTAAGTCTGAATTTGGCAATAAGGAGTTCATGATCTGAGCCACAGTCAACTCCCTGTCTTGTTTTTGCTGACTGTATAGAGCTTCTCCATCTTTGGCTGCAAAGAATATAATCAGTCTGATTTCTGTGTTGACCATCAGGTGATGTCCATGTGTGTAGTCTTCTCTTGTGTTGGAAGAAGGTGTTTGCTATGACCAGTGCATTCTCTTGGCAGAACTCTATTAGCCTTTGCCCTACTTCATTCTGTACTCCAAGGCAAATTTGCCTGTTATTCCAGGTGTTTTCTTGACTTCCTACTTTTGCATTCCAGTCCCCTATAATGAAAACATCTTTTGGGGGTGTTAGTTCTAGAAGGTCTTGTAGATCTTCATAGAACCATTCAACTTCAGCTTCTTAAGCATTACTAGTTGGGGCATAGGCTTGGATTACTGTGATATTGAATAGTTTGCCTTGGAAACGAACAGAGATCATTCTGTATTTTTTTGAGATCGCATCCAAGTACTGCATTTCAGGCTCTTTTGTTGAGTATGATGACTACTTCATTTCTTCTAAGGTAAAGGTTAGTATAAACACAAAGAATTTCTTTTGAGTTAAGTTATCTGACTTCTTGTTTTTTTTTCTTAGGTCAAATTCACCAGTGCCGTGAAGCTTTCTGAAGGTGGGCCAGGGAGTGGAATGGAAAATGGAAGAGACGAAGAGGAAAATTTCTTCAAACGTCTTGGTAAATGTCACTTGGCCTAAGAATTGCATGCAACTTTCATTACATGAAACAAATATTTGATTAAATTAAATGATCTACTTTATATTTTCCTTGATTTCTTAATAATTTTTTCCTCATATATATGTTGCTTGCATTACTCTTCACTAAGTCATGCCTGACTCTTTGTGACCCCATAGATTGCAGCCTGCCAGGCTTCTCTGTCCATAGGATTTTCCAGGTAGAATACTAGAGTGGGTTGCCATGTCCTATTCCAGGGGAGCTTCCCAATCCAGGGATCGAACCTGCATCTCCTGGATCTCCTGCATTGACAGGAGGATTCTTTACCACTGTGCCACGTGACAAGCCGTACCCTTTAGAGGCTTGTATATACATCTCTGTTAACCATTTGGTTTAACACATATTAGTGGATGTTCTACTGTGTTCCTCGTTCCCTAGTGGGCCCTGGATTTACAAAGAATAAGGCACAGGCTTTTCTTCTGCTGTTCTGTCCTTTATTAAAAATCCAAGAGCTTTAAAGAACCTTCAGATATCCTTTTATCCACCCACCTATCTACTTAGGAATTCTGCACAGTAAATCCCTGACAGGTGGCCAGCCACCCTCTGAGCACTTCCACCGAGGGGGAGCTTATGACTGTACAAAGCAATCTGTTCCAGAACTAGACAGTTTTCATTGTTAGAAAGACTTTCCTTATATTCTGAAAATATACTTATCCATAAATTTGACTCACTGGTCTAGTTTTGGTATCTCTAGCTGCCCCCCACCCCCCGCCCACACACACACACACACTCATACACTCATTCATACACACATTGCTAGTTTCACCTATTATCTATTTCATGTTCTCTCTTTTGATCTTACTTCTGCTGGTTAAATATTGTTGATTCCTTTTGTTTTACTTACATAGAAGTGTCTCTAGATCTATCACCATCCCGATTCTATTTTACTGTGAATCAGAATTAGATGATATGATTTCAAAATGGGGTGCTTCAGATGGAATGTAATACACTATATTTGACTTTAATCACTGTAATAGATAGTGTAACTGTTAAGCTCCAGGGGTATAACTAGTAGATGAATACAATTTAAGAGTGCATTGTCTGTTTTCACATCACAGAGTTGGTTTGTGTTGAATTTGGGATTAGCCTTTGCCAGTTGTCCTTTACATGAATAAATATCATGTATTATTTTGATGTAGCTATTATTAATTCTTCATCTCAGAATAAATAATATGTATTGTTTCATTAACATGAAGGGTAGTTAAGTCACTTACCCAGGAAGGAAATTAAGAGATAGGACCCAAAACAAGTTAAATTCTGAATCTTCTATACAATTGTGCTATAAAAATCCATCAGCAGGGACTTCCCTGGACAGTTCCTAGAATACATATAGTTGACTTATTGATTGACAACTTGTGGCTACAGTTTTCGGCCAATGATACATTTAATATACTAATGATCAGCAAGAACTTTCCCACATTATTGCAAAAACATCACCAGACTTTACCAAAAAATTATCTCACTGATACCTTTATAACTCTGTCAAAAGGAGGAAAGTAATTTAGTTTAACATATTTTCTTCATGAAACTAAGTGGTTCCTACGTGGTTTTGTTTTGTTGTGTTTTGTCTTTTTAGTGATCCTCTCTATCTAATTCTCTGTTACAGAATTTGGCTAGGCATACATACATCAAGGGGCTTCCCAGGTGTTGCTAGTGGTAAAGAACCTGCCTGCCAATGAAGGAGATGTAAGAGATGTGGGTTTAATCCCTGGGTTGGGAAGATTCCCTGGAGGAGGAAATGGCAACTCATTCCAGTATTCTTGCTTGGAAAATCCCATGGACAGAGGAGCTGGGCAGGCTACAGTCCATAGGGTCATGAAAAGTCAGGTCTGTGGTTTCAGGAATCTTCCTATTAATTGGGAACTTTGTCATTTTCAGTCCTCTTGCACTCTTTCCACTCATATTTCAGAGAAGATGCATCTAATGTTCAAAGTAGTTAGTATTATAAACAGATTTTTGTGGTGGTTGTTTGAGAAGGAAGTGTGGAACTAAAGTACATTCTCTAAATGTGTGCTGTGTTAGCTGGGCCCGGGATGGTGATAGACTAGTACTGTGATTGCATCTTCAGGTCCTTTCTGTGCACTGGAGTGTAATTTGATGAAAATGAGCCATAACCTCAGAGAGTCAGGTCTCTCACATTGGTTGCCTTCTTAATGAAGCTTTTCTGTACTTTCCCATTTGTGAATTTTTCTCTTTAGTAGAAAAGAAGAAAGCATGATTGAGTCATCTCCCTTTCCTTCTTCAAGTAGTAGGTCAATATTTTTATTCTTACTCTTATTCCAAACATGTTATCATTAGTCTTGCTCATGCACATTTGTTTCTTCTGGATTTTGTGTTTTTCTCACTACTGTTCTTACAGACTTCAGCCATTGTTTCATGTACTCTTTATATTTCATTCACAAATAGAAAAGACCTGATACAAAATATTCACACATCCTGAGTCTAGGGTGAGTTTGCGTCAACGGTACCCACAATACAGTCTCTACCTGTGTGTCTAGAAGACAAAATGATAAAAATCTGGAACTGATTCTGGGATATTTAATGTGTTTTTGACTGAGAAAAGAATGTGGTTTGTGCATCATAATTCTTTGTCCATAATCTCTGGCTTGTTAAAAATTTTTAAAGTATTCTATGAGACAATTCTTTTGGAATGTTTTGCAAGAGACAGATATCCCCAGCTATTCTAAAAAATCAAAACAACATTATCTGGTCATCTGAGTATGTTGTATTTTGCAACAACTGCCATCCTTGACCTTGTAAACATCTTAACTTTGAACCTGTTTTTGCTTTTTATTTCTTTCTTTTCCTTTTTCTAATACTTTGCGGTCTGTGAATAGATGATCACTGCGCATCCATTATAGATGCATTGTCCATTTCTTTCTCATTTAAATTACTTTAATTACCTGTTTTCTCTGTTTCTTTAAAGTTGTTGAAGAAAGCAAATACCAAACATTCTAACTCTCAGTTTCAATGTAGTACCCTAACTTCACTGGGTTAAGATAAAATGAATATGTGGTTGAATTTTTTAATCTAAGATTTTATTCAACAAATGAAAAATACATTTACTGAACATTTACAGAACTGAAATTACATTCAGAGACCAGCCATCTTTTTCTTCTGTATTTTCCTATTTGCTAAGAATATTTCATTTTAGAAATCATATTGTCTCTATTTGAAGGAAGATATTTCATTAACTAAAACAATGTTTATTCCCCCCAACTGACCAGGAAAATTGATGACTTCTTTGTGCTCAGCTCTGTCATGAATTGTATGGAAAATGCTTCTTAAAGAAATACTGGATTTTAAAATGTCCTTGAGATCTAGCAACTTTTTGGAAATATGCCCTATGTAAATTATACATCAGTAAATTTAATGTAAAAAAATAGTCAATAAGTGTAACTAGAATGTATTGAGACTAAAATATCAATCATGATGGAGCAAGCCAAGAGGCATCCTTACATTCTAGTAAATGTATATAAAAGATTAATAAGGAAGAGGTACATTTTATAAGCAAATTACTTTTAATGTTTCTTTCAGTATCACAATATGAAAGGTCAACAGGGTACAACTGGACAGTCTGTATCATGTACAGTGTTGATTAATTTCTTACAGTAAATTTTACTGAAAAAATCACAACCTTCAGCAGGATGTAAAAGTCTTCAACATAAACATCTGGGTATTCTAAAACACAGTGTGGCCTGGTGGGAAGAGAGCAGGCTGTTTATTACTAGTTTGGATTTGAATTCTGACCTTATCACTTTCTGTTGCATGAACTTAAACAGGGCTAATTCACCTGTCCTTTCCTCTTTATCTCTCTGTTTCTATTCTTTCTCATTCTCTCTCTTTTAAAAATCATTTTAAAGATCTATCTTATATAGCTGTTACCAAAAAAAAAATAAATAAATTGTAAAATCTCTCATACAGTACTTGACACATACTAAGTGCTCAAAGAGTTAGTAAATATATTGTTATCTATTAACACTATATGGGCTTCCCAGCTGTCACTAGTGGTAAAGAACCTACTTGCCAGTGCAAGAGACATAAGAGATACAGGTTTGATCCCTGGGTCAGGAAGATTCCCTGGAGGAGGGCATGACAACCCACTCAAGTATTCTTGCCTGGAGAATCCCATGGACAGAGGAGCCTGGTGGGCTACAGTCCACATGATCACAAAAACCAGACATGACTGAAGCAACTTGGCTCACAAGCACATTAATGCTATATAGATACAATGGAAATTTTCTGTTGTAAGTAGCTTTTACTTACAGCATGATCCTTACATCCTGGACTTGTGGGGTTTTTACCAAATGTGCATCGTCTGCGAATGATTCTTCACAGAATAGATTCTTACCAGCAATGATTGTTTTGATCACTTCTGTTTTCATTATTTTATTTATACTTCTTAACTGTGTTGTTTCTGAAGTTCTTTCTATCAAAATGACACTTTCTTGGGAATTCCCTGAAGGTTCAGTGGTTAGGACTCTGCAGGGGGCAGAGATTCGATCCCTGGATGGGAAATGAAGATCCTGTATGCCACCTGGCGTGGCCAAAAAAAAAAAAAAAAAAGGAAAGGGAGACTTTCTTTAGTAATATTGAATATATATTTTTAGAAGTAATTATCTTGTCAAAAAATATTGAAAAAATAGTGGTATATTTATTCTTAATGCTTCCTTTAATAAAATGATGAAAACTTTAAATTGGTTAAATAAGAATTAATTTTTTGACCATCCAGTCTATCTTATACATTAGTTCTATTACAAATTTGAGAGTTATAACTTAATATATCTTAAATCTTAATTATGGTAAAAAATAATGGAACAATTTGATTCACTGAAAAGAAAAATCTTATTATTTGGGAATCTATCTTAAATTCAAAGTTTAAATTTAGGTACAATTAAAGTTATAAATATTTAATGAATGAGATATCCTGTGGCATGTGTATCTATTAAAGGACTGTATAAAAATGATTAATAAAGTGATATATAGATAGGAAAAATAACAGGAAGTTACCTGTTCTAATGGTTTCGCTTATGTTCAATGAGTAAATAGAATAGTAGTTTGAAAGACAGCTGTCTGAAGACAATGTTGTCCAGGAAATGTTTGTTCATTATCTGTAGCTTCTAGCTATGCCTTTTTAGGACCATTTGAAATTCTGTCTTCTGAAATTTTTTCCACCTTCAGATTCTTTTTGTGCTACTTCCTTTTGCATTTGATACAAAATATACTTACACTAACTAGAAAAAAATACTGATGATGCTGAATATGGAATTTTTATTCTAGAATATTTATCCTTGAAAAGGAAACACACCCATAAGGAATGACATATAGGAGATGTTGATAATGATATTTTCATTATATTCTGAGCCATTTTTGTACTTGTGAAAATTTTCAAACATAGACAAAGAGTAGAAAGAGTGGTCCAATGGATTCCAAATATCTATCACCCACTTGTAATAATAAAAAAAATTTTTGCAATTTGCTTCATCTTATTTTTTAATATGTTTTAGAACAAATTCCACACATCATATAATTTCACACCTATATAATTCAGCATGATACTGAGATATTTTGAAAGCTGTTGACCGGGAATTGGTAATTATTTTTATATAATGCCATATTTTTTTAGCTTGTGGTAATAAATCCAATGGAATCTGTTCCCCAAGCTTGAACTGCTTTCAAAGAATGAAACACAGGTGCTCACCTGTTTCCACTAGTACACGTGATGGCTGACATCCCTATATGCGGCACACTATCATGGTAATCCCAGCCCACAACTATAAATACCACCCTCTTATTTACAAAGAATGCAAGTAAGTAAAAGGATAAGTCTAACTCTGGATTTGATTTTTAAGTGCAAATTTGTGAACATTAGTGTTTATTAACAGGAACGAATTATTCACCATATATCCTGCAACTACCAGTTACGACACACTTGCATGTAGGGCACTTTAGTGGAGAGCAACAGCTATAAGAGCCACTTTTTTAAAGCTGAGGCAGCAAGTGGGAAAGTGGGGCAGTGCTTGGGCGAGATTAAGGTACTTTTTATAGAAGAGGTGAGAAAGCCATTTCCTATAATGGCATCTGTGACTGAGTGAGGACCTGGGGTTGGCAACACTGCAATTGAATGGTGTCAGTACACATTAAGCCACGCACGAAATCAGCCTCCTGGGAGTATATTCTGAAGTGTGACGAGTCCATTTCAAAATCATGGGAAGCAATCTGGGCTTGGTTTTTAAAAGTATATTCAATATTATATGAGATTATATATATTACATAGAATATAATATACATTATATAAGAGAAACTAAATATTATATATATACGTGTGTATACACACACACACATATACTAGAAATTATCAAAAAGCTATGAGATATTTAGGTTATTTTAAAAAAGAATTGTTCAGTTGCTCAGTTGTGTCCTACTCTTTGTGACCCTGTGGACTGCAGCAGGCCAGGCTTCCCTGTTCTTTGCCATCTCCCACAGTTTTCTCAAACTCATATCCATTGAGTTAGTGATGCCATCCAACCATCTCATCCTCTGTTACCCGCTTCTCCTCCTCCTTCAATCTTTCCCAGCTTTAGAGTAGTTTCCAATGAGTCGTCTCTTTGCATCAGGTGGCCAAAGGATTGGAGCCTCAGCATCAGTCCTTCCAATGAATATTCATGATTGGTTTCCTCTAGGGAAAAGTACCTGGGGTTAAAAAAAAGATGAAAAACTGTGCTTTGTGTTTTCCTTCCTTAATGTGCGATCCTTAGACTTCCTATATTAAAATCATGTCACATGTTTGTTAATATTCATAGCCCCCAGACCTATGGAATCAAAACCTCTAGCAATAGAACCTGATATTATGCATTTTAAGGAACTCCAGACAGATTCTCATTCTTATGCAGCTTAACTGGAAAAATAAGTGAAGAAAAATAAGTGGTTCCCCAACCTCTGATTACTGTGTGGTATCAAGCTGGCAGCGTCCTTATCATCTGTGAGGCTTTACAAAACCCACATTCTCATGCTCCTTCCAGAGACACTGGTTCTGAAGTTCTGAATAAGATTCAAAACTTCCCAGATAATTCTGATGCACAGCCAGGTTTGGAAATCTTAGAATTAAATGAGCACCTCCCAAGTCCTTTACAACTCTCATTGTCAATGATTCTTTGCATTGGCACCAAGATACCAGGATATTGTCTTTGATATAAGTTTTTTGTAACAGATCTGAAATTGCACAGTGATTTTGCATCTTCCATAAAAGCAGAATTTAGCTGTTGATTACAGGAAGAATTATTTTAAATAATCCCCTTAGCAGTGTTAGAGAAGAAACCTGGTATCAAAATGATCAGACCCTATATTCCCTGGTGGTGCAGATGGTAAAGAATTTGCCTGCAATGCCAGAGAGCTGGGTTCAACTGGGTCTGAAAGATCCCCTGGAGAAGGGAATGACTATCCACTACAATATTCTTGCCTGGAAAATTGCATGAACTTAGGAGCCTGGAGGGCCTACAGTCCATGGGGTCACCAAAGAGTTGGGCATGGATGAGCGACTAACTCTTTGACTTTTGTATTTATCTTTTTAATTTTTAATCTTTAAAATTTATTTTATTGACACATAGTTGATTTACAATGTTGTGTTAATTTCTGCTGTATAGCAAAGTGATTCAGTTATACATATATTTATACATTATATTTCACATTCTTTTTCATTATGGTTTATCACAGGATATTGAATACAGTTCTCTGTGCTATACACTAAGACCTCGCTCTTTATCCATTCTATATATAATAGTTTACATCTGCTAATCCCAAACTCCCAATCCACCCCTCCCTCACGCTCTTGCCCCTTGGCAACCATGATTCTGTTCTCTATGGATTGGACCCTATATTTAAACAGTTGTGTAACACACCATATTTACATACACAGTGTGTCACCAGATTCTTAAAAGTCAAGGCATGTCCAAATCAAGCATTGGATAGAGAGGAGGGAAGTGTAGTTCAGGAAAATGTTCTCAGGACAACACTTCAGAAAATGTATTGTTGAAACTTCAAAGCTCTTTTAAAATTTACAACCATTACACTCTCTCTCCTTCTTTCTTCCAACATGGGAAAACCCCCACAGGTTGCCACAGTTTCGATGACCATCTGCCTTCCAACCAAGATGGCGGAAAAAGCAAAAACGTGGTGAATCTTGGAGCAATCCGACAAGGCATGAAGCGCTTTCAGTTTCTGTTAAACTGCTGTGAGCCAGGGACAATTCCTGATGCATCGATCTTGGCAGCTGCCTTGGATCTTGTAAGTTGTTGCAAGAATTTTCTCACCCTGTACTCCGTTCCAGTTAATTCTGCTAATGGAGGAAAGCATGAATCCCTAATCTTAACCTTAACTATGGATTTATGTTTTGGCCTTATTTTTTCCCCTCAGCATTAGTGGGGAAAGGAGGGAAAAGGTGGTGAGGTAAAAGAAGAAAAGAAATGAGGAAAATTCTTAGTAAATAAATTCTATATAGCATCATAATTTAAAGTTTATGGATCTTTTAAATATAATACGTATATTAAAATATATAAAATATATTCTGTATAGCATCACATTCCAGAACAGTATGAGACTTCCTGGCTTAAAATCTCCCTGACATCTGTTAGCCAAACACTGTAAAATGAGATTAAATGTAATAAGAGTAATAATAATATTATGTCTACCTCCTAAGGCTAGTGTGAGAATTAAATGAGATACTGGATATAAAGTCTTCATCGCAATGCCTGAAATATGGCAAGTTCTCAATAAAGTAGGCCATTATTATTGTTAATTGTTATTAGTCATGTCTGTCACAAATTTTCCTTTGAACTCTGTCTTGGTTTAATTACCTGTTCGTTGAGGGAGAATATGAAGCAAGGATCAATTGAAATTAATAGTACAGAAGCACCTTGAACATTGTGTGGCATTATTCACATGTAAGAGATTCAAGAGTATAATGTGGATCTTGTTTAGAAAGTATTTTTGTCAGGTAAACGAAGCCCAGGCATGAGTTTAGAACTGTCTCTCAGTTTCCTTTATTTACCTTCTGGTTTAATAAATTCTTCATATGATGTATAAATACTGGGTACAAAATGCCAAGTAAATATCAATAAATAAAAGTCTTTTATATTAACATTTCAAAAAGAATTAAAGTAGACATTTTTACAACAGAAACCCTTTAGCCCATTTTATAACTCATGATCATATAAATGCTGGCCACTCATATTTTTGCCTTGGAAAATCATCTAAAGCTTATAATTCGTGACATTTTTCTGTGACATTAATAGTTTTTACTGTCATGATATTTAGTGACTGGCAAGGTATGTAGCTTCACGGAAGCCTGAAATGCAAATACCACTGTAATCACCCAAAGGTTATTAAAATTTTTCAGTCAGTTTCTCACTCTTGGATATTGGCCTTTGCAAATATTTTTCTTAATTCCAAAGTAGTTAATGTGTATTGATATATGCTATGGTGACTGTAAAATGTAGAGTCACAGGTCTCCAGGAGAGCTGAGGCAGGTGGCAATTAAAGAATGAGATGCCTGTCTAAAGCAAGAGAACTAACAAGGCAGAAAGCCAGTTTCTTGTTATCTAAGTGGGAGAGTGGTAACTAGCCTGTCACTCTTTTGAGCCATGAATGGTTCTTCTTAATCACATCTTGATCTATTCTGAAAGGAGCACATTAAAATAAATTAATGTTACAAATTGATAAAGAAAGGACAAGTGAACATTTAGAAAATGAGTAAGTACATGGTTAGTTCACAAAAAATACTAAAGCCAGTAAAGTGTGCCACATTTTATTTGCACTTCAGAAATGTTCATTAAAATATCCATAAATTCCTGTATTATAACTGTCAGATTTGTAATGATTAGAAAGTGCTAACAGAGTATAAAATATCATGGTGTTGGTAGCAGTGGAAGCAGCAGGATTTGATTAGGGAACAGAAGAAAGTATTGGAATAACAGGGTGACAGTGAGAATGCAGTAAGGGTGAGCAGAGTTCTCAGCCTCTCCTGAGTAATTTTCGACTGGATCTAGTCATAGAGGAAGAGAAACATATATTTGATATATCAAATATCAAATGGAAAAGATGGTGAAATTTGAAAGCCTGTAAGTCAGTGTGGCTTATAAGATACTCATCATATAATAATTGATTAATTAACTCAGCCAATATCTCTTGAAGGTTTCCTATGTGCCAGGCATAGTGCAGTAAAGGATAACACAACAGAACTCAACTGGAAAGCATTACCTGTTCTGCAACTTTCCTTATGAAGATAATATTTGTATGGTGATCTCTCTTCCAGACTTAGAGTTGTATAGCATTCTTAGGTTGACAGACTAATGGTTAACACTTACTGTGTGCCTACTGTATTTCCAAAAAAAAAAAAATGAAGCTCAGAAAGACCAACTGGCCAAGGGCTTGAAGTCAACAAATGATAGAGCTGAATTAGAGCAGACCCTCTATTTTATACAACACCATGTTGACTCTCTCATTAAAAAATTATGTGAGATCACCATATGAACTTTAAAATATGAAAAATAAGAAATTCTATATTTTAAACCTGATCGTTTAGATGTGGTTTTAGAAACTGATGATGACAGAAGCTATTTGAACAATTTATTAAATACACAATAGCAATGTTGCATTAGAACTTTGTGGGCAATCTGTGCTGTAGAATTCCAAATGTACTATTGTGTCCATCTTTGTATCAATTCTGAAGTCACAGATACTTTGGAAAATTTTTAGACAAAGGAACCATCAAATTTTATTAACATTTACTGATGGTATAAAACAGAAGGAATAAATACTTCCTACATAAAAGGTTTTTAAGAGTTATAAGATATGTGGGCATGGAAAAAACAGGAGGCTTGACACAAACAGATTGATATACTTGAAGATTTAATAAATAACCCCAGTCAAGCAAATTAACACTGGCTTCTTGCCGGGGTCCAGCCCCAGCTGATCCAGGGTATTCGAAGGAGAGACGGCATAGGCGAGGGTCAGGAAACAACTGCTTAATTAAACTTTAATTAAGGATATAAAGAGTAATAGAATAAGGATAGCTCAGTGAGGAAATTCAGTGGAGAAAAGAGGCTGAGTAGCTTGGTTTACGCGGGAGACCAATAAAACTTCAAGACAAGAAGTTTGCACCACTTACGTAGGCCGCAGGCGTCCTTCCATTCTCCCGAAGGAGAGGAGACACTGAGGCCTCCCCGGTCAGATCTTAGAAGCCCAGGCATAATTAGCAAGCATGGTGGGTTCCGCGCTCCAGATGGAGACTCAGCTAGAATTTGGGAGAGAGAGTGACATGGGGAGACCAAGTTTCAGTGAACAAGGCCCGCACTTTATTTTCCAAAGTAGTTTTTATACCTTAAGTTATGCATAGAGGATAATGGGGGAAGGGGTGGAGTCATGCAAGGACAGCAGTTCCTGGTTCTAATCTAAGCCAGGCTTTCAAACTTATCATATGCAAAAGTTCAGGTGATTGACATCATCTTCTGGCCCGGAGGCCTGTTAACATTTTAAGAAACTTATTTTTCTCTAAAGGTGATTATTCCAAAGTCAGGCACCAGCCTTCCAAAAAGCATTGGACAAAGCTGCATTTTACATTTCTATACACCCATTATATCAATCAATACACTGCCAAGGACACCGTAGGTAAGGAGTATGGAGACTTAGCAGCAAACATTGGCCCAACAAGTGAAAAACCCTTCACCAATACAATTTCTAATCAATCTTTTAACTACTCAAAGGAATCTGTGTTTAGGCAGTTTAGAACATCTCCTGCCTCTCACAGTTGGGAGGCTCTGAACAATCACATGTGGCCGGAAAAACCCATTCAGGCAGGCTAGAGGATTTCCAAAGGAGTTTGTAGGTTGAAACACTGTCACACCCAGGAATTATTAACTGGAGCTGTAAGCTAACTCTTTTTTTCAGAGAGAGGTAGTGGGGGACAGCCCCCTGTAAAGTCAGAGGTGTAGGTGAAAGCACAAAGCAGAAAGTAGGCAGACTCAGGTTTGGGGGGTAGATGCTCGAGAATTTCCAGGGGGACTCCTGAGGCTCGATTCCGCCTTTGCGTATGCTGAGCCTCCTTCCTCATGACCTTTGTCATGGGCGGAGTTCCTCACGCTGGCTCCCGGCAGTGATAGAATTCCAGTTGAGCTATTCCAGATCCTGAAAACTGATGCTGTGGAAAGTGCTGCACTCAATATTCAATATGCACTCAATATGCAATATGCCGGCTCCCGGCAGCTTCTGAATGGAGATTATGTTAATAAGAATATTGATGAATACTTTGATAGTCATCAGTACTTTGTCTTGATGCTGGAATTTTGTTCCTTCTCATCAGATGTTTCCATACCATATAATCTCTAACTGCTATAATGCTTAGAGTTTCCAAGGAGATTTAATTAGTGGCAGAATTCCATAGAACTTTTAAAATTATTTTACATCTTCCAAATAAGATTGTGGCCAGTTAGTTACCAAATCACTAGATACTCCTTTCTTCCTTTCCTGTTGGACCAATTCTGGTCTGCTTGATCTTCTCAATCTTATTAATCTCATGGTAAGAAATAAAGGAGATTTGATGTTTATAAGCAATATCTTCAAGCTTCAAAGTAAAGAAGCATTTTTTGATCATTATAGATATCCAATGATGAAGTAGATACATTGAGAAGTAATGAGCTCTTTGTCATTTCACTGGACTCAATGGGGGAGGTTTACAGGGGGACTTAAGAAGTAGGTGGTTAGTGTGAGTTTCTTTATTATCTGAGAGTCTTTGATTCTAGGTCAAGGTCAAGGAGTATCCAGAGGTCAGTATCAGTCAAGATTAAAAGGAAACAGAGAAATTACAGGCAGACCTGGTTGGTTGAAAAAAAACAACAACAACAGATGAGATAGATAATGATGGTGGTGATGGTAAAAAGAGGGGAAAGGTGATGGTGGTGGTGATGGTAAAAAGAGGGGAAAGGTGATGGTGGTGGTGATGGTAAAAAGAGGGGACAGGTGATGGTGGTGGTGATGGTAGCCATTGTGGTGGTGGCGGCGATGATGATAGTCATCATGATGGTCATGATGATAGTAGTCATGGTGGTCGTGGTACTGGTGGCAGAGATGAGGGTAGAAAGTAACATTTTCATTATTTATCACAGTTTATAAAGCACCTTCATATTCATTATTTTATTTGTTGATATAAGAGGAAAGGACTAAGCCAGGAAATGGTCTCCAAATGAGGGCACCCTTACCTTCAATTTCTCAGATACAGAAAAGTGAAGGAACCAAAATCACTGGTGAATGCTGGCAAAAGGACTGAGAGGAAGGAAAGTGTGGCTGCATGTCCAGTATGTTTGAAGCAAAGTGGCATTCTCTTTTTACCATCATTTATGCAAGTGTGGCCGTAGCAGTTGTTCATACCTGTTGATCTGGGGTTAAGAGCCCCTTGAGATTAATGTTCACAAATGTCTTTTATTAGATGTGTTATTACATTTTGTATCCTCTGTGTTTGCTTTCACTTAATATCTGACTTCATCTGCTTCCCGACTTTCAGAAATGCTTCACTGTTAAATATGTTTTACATGTTTTCCAATGCATTTGTGGTTTTAGTGTATGAATATATAGATATAGAAATATGTAGATGTAGATATCTGTCTAGTAAAAGCTATGGTTTTTCCAGTGGTCATGTATGGATGTGACAGTTGGACTATAAAGAAAGCTGAGCACCAAAGACTTGATGCTTTTGAACTGTGGTGTTTAAGAAGACACTTGAGAGTCCCTTGGACTGCAAGGGGATCCAACCAGTCCATCCTAAAGGAAATCAGTCCTGAATATTCATTGAAAGGAGCAATGCTGAAGCTGAAACTCCAATACTTTGGCCACCTGATGTGAAAAACTGACTCATTTTAAAAGACCCTGATGCTGGGAAAGATTGAAGGTGGGAGGAGAAGGGGGCAACAAAGGATGGGATGGTTGGATGGTATCACTGACTCAAATGGACATGAGTTTGAGTAAGCTCCAGGAGTTGGTGATGGACAGGGAAGCCTGACGTGCTACAGTCCATGGGGTCTCAAAGAGTCGGACATGGCTGAGCGACTGAACTGAACTGAACTGGGATAAGATATAAATGACATAGATGGATAGATTGATGATAGATACAGATGTCAGATATATATGCAGATGCATATGTACATATAGATAAGTAGAGATAAGTAGATAGATAGATACAGATATAGGTATAGATTCTACCATTTCATCCTATATGATTTGGGAGAGGAAGGGAAAATGAATATATTCAGTTCATCATCATTTTACAGTCCAACACTCTCCCATCTCCTTTTTGTTGTTTGCTTTTGTTGGATGTTGCATTCATTTTTTAACTACAACTTAAATGCAATGTTTACCTTATGATGTAGCTTTTATTTCAGAAAATTGTCATTGTCTCTTTACTTGCATCATAGAATTTCAATGTGATTTTTTATAGTTTACAATTTTCTTCAGAATTAAAACGCATTATTAAATGAAAGAAATACTAGAAATGTCAGTGTTTAAAGTCTTGCCCATCTGAAGGTTTTTGTTTTAAACAATCCTCTTGTCATTATTACTATGACTATGAAGGGATAATTGGTTCAGTTTTTGTTTCAGCACAGCTCCTCCTCACACTGTTTCTCTCCAGTATAAATTTAATAAATGCAACTCTAAGACATTTTTTAAAGGACATGTTTTAGAAAGGATGTGTTTCATCTTTAGGTTGATATAATCTACAAGTACAAAAAATAGAAAAATTATGCAGTTTGAACAAAAGGCGTTTTTGTCTGTTTTCTATATATTTCAGGTGAAATCATCTTTAATTTTTTATCCAGACAAATACATAGCATGTACAGACATAGTGATGTCTCATCTACTGGTTAATTTACTAGCATGAATAACACACAATAATGTCAATTTGCTTTAGTAACAATTCCATGAATATAAGATTCCCATGGGATCATAGTTTTCTCCCTAGTCTGTGGAAAAAGAAAATCTAATTCATGTTAAATTATAATAGCTTCATAAATAGATAACTTTAGGAGGAATGATTATATAATTTGTATTCTAACTGGGACACTTTTGAGAGTGAAATGGGGTGCTATCAATAATCATACCAATGAGACATAAACTAGAACTCTCCTGGGGAAAATGAAACATTAGGTTACCATATAGTCATACTTTTAGGTTCACTGCAACAAATTTAATCCACATTGGAGTTTACCATCATAAGACTACTTGGTGATCAATGGAAATTACCTTTTTTCAAGGAATTAGAAATATATGCAGACGGGGAACTATAAAAGCAAAGTAATATTGTGTTTTCTTTTGAATCATAAGGAAAGTTGAAGTAATCCAGTAATAACCAAAGCTAAATGGTCCAATTATACACTTTATTCTAGTGGTACTCCTATATTGAATTAAAAAAAAAAATCTGACTATGAAATGTAGCAGTCAGGCACATAAAAAAGATATGTCATAAATATGTAGCATTTAAATAAAAAAATTTTAATGTCATATGTTCATCATATATGTTAAAAAGTAGTACATTTCAAAATTTTTTTAAGTCCCTTATATCCCTTTCCTAATCACTCAACCCTACTTCTCAGAAGACCTTGCTGTCTCGAATTTTAATTTTTCTGTGCTTGGCTTATTTTGCTGCATAAGTTTGTATCCCTAGAGAATATGTCATTTTGTTCTGTTTCCTCATGCTGTATTTTAATATATACATTTTAATATAATTTATCAAAATTTTCTTTAATGGCTTTTTTTTTTTAGTCTTTTTAAAGAAATCACACAGTAATAAAAAATACATGTTACATTTTCCTCTAAAATTTTAAAGTTTACATTTCACATTTAGGTCTTTAACTAGAATTTACTGTGTGTATAAAGTGGGATTCTTTCCTTTTTTTCTTTTTATTTCACATGTAAAAAAATATCCTAGTGTGTTATTTTGACTAATTCATTATTATCTGATATGCAACACTATCCTAATCATGTGTCCAGTTTCTATACATGCATGGATGTGATTCCGAGTGTTTTTCTGTTCCATTCCCTGTGTACTCTGAGTTAATCTACTCTGTCTTAATAGCTCAAACTTTGAACATCACCTATTTATTCTTTGCTCTTCCATGTAAATTTTATAATTAGCTTTTCAATTTCTCTGAAAATTCTTTGATATATTCTTGGAATTACATTGAGCCCACAGATAAATTTAGATGTAATTAAAATTCAAATTGAGATTCAGAGTTGAATTGATTATTCAAAAGTTTTATTTCTCTCTGAGTCAGTTTAAGTAATTTTACATTTTTTAGTAATTTGTCAGGTTTACTCAATTTTCATATTTGTTTGATTAAAATGGATAATTTTCTTATTAATATTTACAGCATCTATTATTATTTTATCTGTTTTTATTCCTAAAATTGTCTCCTTAGGTTTGCCAGGTATTTGCCAATTTTGTTAGTCTTTTTTAACAATCTTGTTGATTCTCTCTATTGTGTCTTACTCTCTAATTCATTAATGCCTTATCATTTTTTTATTGAGGTAGAGTTGATTTACAATGTTAGTTTGTTTTATGTGTACAACAAAGCGATTCAGTTTTATATATATATAATTTTTAAAGATTATTTTCCCTCATAGGTTATTATAAAATATTGAGTATGTTCTGCCCTTATTTTTTGTTCTTCTTATTGCTTTGAATTCATTGTATTATTATTTAGCTTATTAGCTGATGGCTGGGCTCATACTTTTATTTTCTTCTGTTCAAAAACTGAGCATTAGAATTTTAGCATTACTACTTTAATCACATGCCATAAATTTTGATAAGTAGTATGTTTGTTATAATTTATATTTAAGCCTTTAAAATTTAATTATTACCTTTTCCATGAGTCATTTAAATAGATGTATGTGCATTTCAATTTATAAATTTCAGAGTTTTGCTAGGTATCCATTTGTTATTGATTTATAACTTTATTTTCAGATACTGATTCTTTGGAATTAAAGTTGCTTTATAAACTAGAGCATTATATAATTTTCATAAATGTTCCATGTGTAGTTGAAAAGAATGTGCATTCTCTAATTGTTGGGTATAACAGTGGCTTAATTTCAGATGTACAATGTAGTGATTGGACATTTATATACATTATGAATTGATCACCATAAAGCTAGTAACCAACTGTCACCATACAATGTTATTATATATTATTGACTATATTCCCCCACTCCAGTGTTCTTGCCTGGAGAATCCCAGAGACGGGAGAGCCTGGTGGGCTGCCGTCTGTGGGGTCGCACAGAGTCGGACATGACTGAAGTGACTTAGCAGCAGCATATTCCCTAAGCTGCTGCTGCTGCTAAGTCGCTTCAGTTGTGTCCGACTGACTCTGTGTGACCCCATAGACAGCAGCCCACTAGGCTCCCCCGTCCCTGGGATTCTCCAGGCAAGAACACTGGAGTGGGTTGCCATTTCCCTCTCCAATGCATGAAAGTGAAAAGTGAAAGTGAAGTTGCTCAGTCATGTCCGACTCTAGCGACCCCATGGACTGCAGCCCACCAGGCTCCTCCGCCCATGGGATTTTCCAGGCAAGAGTACTGGAGTGGAGTGCCATCGCCTTCTCCGTATTCCCTATACTGTACATTATATCCCAATGACTTATTTATTTTATATTTGAAAACTTGAAACTTTTAATCCTCTTCACCTGTTTCGCCTAAGCCCCGTTCCTCACTCAATCCCCTACTCACTACTTCTGGCAAGCACCAGTTTTCTGTCTGTTTCTGTTTTGTTTGTACATTTTTTTTGTTTTTTTTTTTTAGATTCCAAATATCAGTGAAATCATACAGTATTTTTCTGTTTAACTTATTTCACTTAACATATTCCCTCTAGGTCTATCAGGGTATGGTATTTCATATTCAAGTCTTCTACATCCTTATTTTTTTCTCCTCACAACTTAATCTGAGATGAGAAGTCAGTTTAGTCACTAAGTCATGTCTGACTCTTTGAGACCCCATGGACTGCAGCACTCCAGACTTCCCTGTCCATCACCAACTCCTGGAGCTTACTCAAACTCATGTCCATAGAGTCGGTGATGCCATCTAACCATCTCATACTCTGCCGTCCCCTTCTCCTCCCACTTTCAATCTTTCCTAGCTTCAGGGTCTTTTCAAATGAATCAGTTTTTCGCATCAGGTGGCCAAAGGATTGGAGTTTCAGCTTCAGCATCACTCCTTTCAATGAATATTCAGGGCTGATTTCCTTTAGGATTGACTGATTGTATCCTCTTGCAGTCCAAGGGACTCTCAAGAGTCTTCTCCAGCACCACAGTTCAAAAGCATCAATTCTTTGGCACTCAGCTTTCTATATAATCCAACTAACATCCATACATGACTACTGGAAAAACCATAGCTCTGACTAGACAGACCTTTGTTGGAAAGTAATGTCTCTGCTTTTTAATATGCTGTCTAGGTTGGTAAACATTCAGAAAACTAAGATCATGGCATCTGGTCCCATCACTTCATGGCAAATAGATGAGGAGACAGTGGAAACAGTGACAGACTTTATTTTGGGGGCTCCAAAAATCAGTATAGATGGTGACTGCAGCCATAAAATTAAAAGGCACTTGCTTCTTGGAAGAAAAGCTATGACCAACCTAGACAGCATATTAAAAATCAGAGACATTACTTTGCCAACAAAAGTCCGTCTAGTCAAAGCTATGGTTTTTCCAGTAGTCATGTATGGATGTGAGAGTTGGACTATAAAGAAAGCTGAGCACCAAAGAATTGATGCTTTTGAACTGTGGTGTTGGAAAAGACTCTTGAGAATGCCTTGGACTGCAAGAAGATCCAACCAGTCCATCCTAAAGGAAATCAGTCCTGAATATTCATTGGAAGGACTGATGCTAAAGCTGAAACTCCAATCCTTTGGCCACCTGATGTGAAAAACTGACTCATTTGAAGAGACCCTGATGCTGGGAAAGATTGAAGGCGGGAGGAAAAGGGGACGACATAGGATGAGATGGTTGGATGACATCACCGTCTCAATGGATATGACTTTGAGTAAACTCTGGGAGCTGGTGATGGACAGGGAGGCCTGGCATGCTGCAGTCCATGGGGTCGCAAAGAGTCAGACATGACTGAGCAACTGAACTGAACTGAATTGAACTGAGGTTGGTTATAGCTTTTCTTCTAAGAAACAAGAGTCTTAATTTCATGGCTGCATTCACCATCTGCAGTGATTTTGGAGCCCCCCAAAATAAAATCTCTCATTGTTTCCATTGTTTGCCCACCTGTTTGCTATGAGCTGATGGGACAGGATGCCATAATCTTGGTTGTCTGAATGCTGAGTTTTAAGCCAACTTTTTTTACTCTCCTTTTTTACCTTCTCAAGAGGCACTGCCATAAGGGTGGTGTCATCTGCATATCTGAGGTTATTGATATTTCTTCTGGCAATCTTGATTCCAGCTTGTGCTTCATCCAGCCCAGCATTTCTCATGATGTACTCTGCATGTAAGTTAAATAAGCAGGGTGAGGATATACAGACTTGACGTACTCCTTTTCCTATTTGGAACCAGTCTGTTGTTCCATGTCCGCTTTTAACTATTGCTTCTTGTCCTGCATACAGATTTCTCAGGAGGCAGGTCTGGTGGTCTGTTATTCCCATCTCTTTAAGAATTTTCCACAGTTTGTTGTGATCCACACAGTCAAAGGCTTTGGCATAGTCAATAAAGCAGAAGTAGATGTTTTTCTGGTATTCTCTTGCTTTTTCGATGATCCAGCAGATGTTGGCAATTTGATCTCTGGTTCCTCTGGCTTTTCTAAATCCAGCTTGAACATATGGAAGTTCATGGTTCATGTACTGTTGAAGCCTGGCTTGGAGAATTTTGAGCATTACTTTACTAGCATGTGAGATGAGTGCAATTGTGTAGTAGTTTGAGCCTTCTTTGGCATTGCCTTTCTTTGGGATTGGAATGAAAAATGATCTTTTCCAGTCCTGTGGCCACTGTTGAGTTTTCCAAATTTGCCGGCATATTGAATGCAGCACTTTCACAGCATCATCTTTTAGGATTTGAAATAGTTCAGCTGGAATTCCATCACCTCCACTAGCTTTGTTTGTAGTGATACTTCCTAAGGCCCACTTGACTTCACATTCCAAGATATCTGCCTCTAGGTGAGTGATCACACCATCATGGTTATCTGAGTCATGAAGATCTTTTTTGCATATTTCTTCTGTATATTCTTGCCACCTCTTCTTAATATCTTCTGCTTCTGTTAGGTCCATACCATTTCTGTCCTTTATTGTGCCCATCTTTGCATGAAATGTTCCCTTGGTATCTCTAATTTTCTTGAAGAGATCTCTAGTCTTTCCCAGTCTATTGTTTTCTTCTATTTCTTTTCATTGATCACTGAGGAAGGCTTTCTTATCTCTCCTTGCTATCCTTTGGAACTCTGCACGCAAATGGGTATATCTTTCTTTTCTCCTTTGCCTTTCACTTCTCTTCTTTTCTCAGCTATTTGTAAGTCTTCCTCAGACAACCATTTTGCATTTCTTTTTCTTGGGGATGGTCTTAATCACTGCCTCCTGTACAATGTCACGAACCTCTGTCCATAGATCTTCAGGCACTCCATCAGATCTAATCCCTTGAATCTATTTGTCACTTCCACTGTATATTGGTAAGGGATTTGATGGCAAAGTTATTCATTTACCTTGAAGTTCCATCAATTTTTATTTTATTGATTTAGAGGAGGCAGGTACTTTAGAAATATAATATGTATCGGGTCCTATAAAAATATTATCATTACCTTTTTGTTGTTCAGTCACTCAGTCACATCCAACTCTTTGTGACCCCGTGGACTGCAGTATACCAGGCTTCCCTGTCCTTCACCATCTCCTGGAGCTTGCTCACACTCTTATTGATCGAGTCGTTAATGCCATCCAACCATCTGTCCTCTGTTGTCCCCTTCTCCTCCTTCCTTCAGTCTTTCCCAGCATCAGGGTCTTTTCACTACCTGCTGCTGCTGCTGCTGCTAAGTCGTTTCAGTCGTGTCTGACTCTGTGTGACCCCTTAGACGGCAGCCCACCAGGCTCCCTCGTCCCTGGGATTCTCCAGGCAAGAACACTGGAGTGGGTTGCCATTTCCTTCTCCAATGCGTGAAAGTGAAAAGTGAAAGTGAAGTGGCTCAGTCATGTCTGACTCTTTGCGACCCCATGGACTGCAGCCTTCCAGGCTTCTCCGTCTGTGGGATTTTCCAGGCTAGAGTACCGGAGTGGCGTGACCCAATTATTTTTAGTATATAAGGATATATTTTTCTTTAATATTAATACAGTTGAAACAATTTTACTAGTTTAGCATTGGACTTGTATATCTTTTTGTAAATCTTTTCCTTTCAACATTTATCTTTGTGTTTTAGTTATATCTCTTGTAGAAAACAAGTATTTGAATTTTAAACCATTTTAATGATCTTTTTCCCTAGAAAGTTTAGTACATTTGCACAGATTATATTTACTTATATAGATTCAGTTCTGTCTTCTTTGGACTACTTACCACATTTTTTTTACTATTTCATTGTATGTGTGTTCTTATTTCCATTTCATGCCTTCTTTTGAATTATGTTGGATTTTTCTTTGCTTTGGTTTAACTTTGTTTTATTCATTTTCCCTTATCAGTTTGAAATTTGTTATATTCTATTTATATTTTTAAAATTGCATGCATATTTAACTCAATGCAGTCTAAAATTAATGAATATCTTTACTCTTCATGCAAATAATAAAAAACTGTAGAGGGTTTTAATGCCAGTTGTCCAAGATTTAGTTCTCTGTTTTTGTTTTAACATTGACAAAGTAAACTTTATTTTTATTAATTGTTAGGAAAATAATTTTTAAATTTGCCCAAGAGCTGAGTATAGTCTTTGCTCACCATTTCTCCTTGCATCTCAGACATTCCTTTCTAAGATCTATGTCCTTCTAAAAGAAACCTTTCAGACATTTCTTTGGTGATGATCAACTGGCAGTAGCTCTCTCAACTGAAGTTTAATCAAAAAATACTCTCACCTGGGATATTGGCTTTATAAAGGAGTATGTGGCCTGACCTTCCACTCCACATGAATACTGACATTTAATTTGTGGTCCATTGAAAACCCACACTCTGGTCTTGCCATAGTCACTAGAAACCCTCGGGGCAAATATTCCTTCACTAGTTCACACCTTTCTCCCTGCCTTCACTCCAGAATTGAATTTTCTTGTAATTTCTACTTTTCAGTGGTCTATCATCTCATATCAGAAGCAAAAGCAAAAATAAAGTGAAAAAAATTTGGATATTTTATCCTGCAGTTTTAAATATCTAAACCAAAAGATGTTTGTCTTCACACTTAATCCATCATATTGTCAGAAATAGAAGTCCTTATTTGGTTTTTAAAACAATTATGCAAGATATTAGCATGATCTGAGTGTTAAAATGTCAACGCAGCCAAACCATGTACTCAACTGTAATGCCTGCATCTAGCCTGATACTGAATCATTTCAGTTGCCCGCAGCTACTGCAGAAATGCGCAGGGACAGAGACAGCCTGTCAGTTGCTTAATGATCTCAGGCAGAGAATTCAATACAAGCTAAGTAATAAATACTGGCTCACAAGCACGTGCCCTCTAGCAAACAAGGTTCTAGCATACACTAAGACCCACAATACCTGCTTATTCCCAGTGGTCTTAAATAAATAGGTATCTTACACCAGTGAGAGCTTTACATTTTATTGTAAGGCAATAAAAATATTATGTAATTCCCCAGGAACCAACATAAAACATTGTCTTTAAAACAGTTCCTGCCCTGGTGTTGTTATGAGTTTCCAGGATCAATCAGGGTTTCTTCTTACATAACAAGTTTAGATGTAGTCCTTCAGGGGAAGGAATGTATTGCAATTATAACCTTCAATTAACCATCATATCTTGGTAACAATATTTTCTACGTCCCCAGGCAAAATAAAGCACAGCTGTTTGAATTAGTATTCTAGTTCTCTGCTTTACCTTCATAAAGGAAACATTCAATATACATAACAATCTTATCAAATGCAGTAAAAAGTGCCAAAAGAAGTCAAGGGAAAATAGCCTGATACTTGAAGTTTTCTAGTTGAAGAATGTTAGAGAAATAACTTACTGCATAATGCATGATGTTTTGTAATTTTAAATACACAGCTCTGTAACCATTGCAGGAAACACCGTATATAAAACCAAACCATATGAAATTGATAATATGGTACTATATTTGACCAGCAAACTTAGAGATTCCATAAAGTTCAACCTAACATTTTATCTCACCAGTTCAAATTGCTTCTTGCTTTTCTGGGAACTACAAAGTTATGACATAATGGAACTGAAGCTGCTCTGTGGCATTATGGAACATAGAATAGAAAGGTGACCTGGCAGACATGTTAATCAGAAAGAGTTTAAATCTGCCTAGTTTTCTTTTAGGACCACCAGCAAAATTCTCTGTGGTATACCAACGGTACCAAAGTTTGTTTTGATGTTCAGTTTTAACTGTGTCTCTGAAACTCCATGGTTCTCTTCATCCATGCAGCCTTCTTCTGATTCATTTTTCTCTATTTGTGCTGTTTTTCTCTGTGATGTGAATCCATCCCTGCCCATTCTGTCATGTCTCCATTGTTTTGGTGCTTCATGAGATTGCTCTGAGCCATTAAGAGGCCAGAAAGGAAAGAGACACGAGTACCCCAATGTTCATCGCAGCACTGTTTATAATAGCCAGGACATGGAAGCAACCTAGATGTCCATCAGCAGATGAATGGATAAGAAAGCTGTGGTACATATACACAATGGAGTATTATTCAGCCATTAAAAAGAATACATTTGAATCAGTTCTAATGAGGTGGATGAAACTGGAGCCTATTATACAGAGTGAAGTAAGCCAGAAAGAAAAACACCAATACAGTATACTAACGCATATATATGGAATTTAGAAAGATGGTAACAATAACCCTGTGTACGAGACAGCAAAAGAGACACTGATGTATAGAACAGTCTTATGGACTCTGTGAGAGAGGGAGAGGGTGGGAAGATTTGGGAGAATGGCATTGAAACATGTAAAATATCATGTATGAAATGAGATGCCAGTCCAGGTTCGATGCACGATACTGGATGCTTGGGGCTGGTGCACTGGGACGACCCAGAGGGATGGAATGGGGAGGGAGGAGGGAGGAGGGTTCAGGATGGGGAACACATGTATACCTGTGGCGGATTCATTTTGATATTTGGCAAATCTAATACAGTTATGTAAGTTTAAAAATAAAATAAAATTAAAAAAAAAAAAAAAAGAGGCAAGCTGCATCAAAAGAGGAAAAACCAACTTTCCTTTATGTCCAGGAAGAATCCTTTGTCTAAGGTATTCCATAACCCTGCTCCTCAAATCAATACTTTCTAGCTTACACTTTGAAAGGAACTTATAAGGAAAATAATTCCTATGGCCACACCCACAATATAATGCCTTGACTACTCTTTCACACACAGTGTGAAGTCGGTTCTTATTGCCAAGTATCTTCTATGAAGACGCACAGTTGAGTCCTTAGCTTTATACTGCACCAGCACCCTCCATTGTCCGTACAGTAACACACACACTACGGTACCACAGAAATTGTTAGTACTCAGTGTCCTCTTGACTAGAGGATCCCCAAGTCTGCTTTCACCTACAAGATTCGTGAGGTTTATAATAAGAAGGCAATATTTGAGTTACTCTGTGTCATCATCCCTTAATGCAGACAGTGACATTTCCAAAAGTTACTGAGTTTGGCAATTTACATGAATCAAATTATCAGTAATAACTAACCTTCCCTTTAATGTTGTGCTATATAGTCAATTAACGGGAATTATTTTGATAATGGTCTCAGTTCTATTTTCCAACTTAAAGTAGGATTTCGTAGGGCCAATAACTGATAATGTCTGGGTTTTATCATAAGAAGCTTTTGAGAGCAGAGAATTAAAATTGTTTTTTATTCAAAATGCCTTAAGTTTTCTAAGCAAATAAAACATATTTGCTAAAGAAGCCAAGCCAACCTACATGGGAAGCCTTACATAGCACAGTCTGGATTTTTTATTCATCTTCTATTAGTCTTCTCAGTGCAATTTAATAGTTAAAAGAAATATGTGAAAGAAAAAAAAAACCTCTGCCCCATACATTTGAATTAGGTTAAGTTTTTACGCTCATTAATCATGAAAGAGCTAAAGTTCATCACCTAATGCTATTCCAGCAGTGTTGTTTCTGCCTTCCTGTCATTAAGCAATGAATCTCATTGCTTTATATTGGAAATGTGTCAAAATGTGACATGATAAGAATAGATTTGCATCACTTGCCTTGCCTTCCAGACTAGAGCTCCTTTTTAGAGATAGATGTTCCAGGCTTTTCCAAATGCAGATTAGCATATCTGAAATCTTTAGTAAACTGAATATTTAATACAAGGAAAGAGTATAGATCTTTAGTTGGGATGTTACGGCACTATGGTAATGATAAGTTTAATGCAGAAATTCATCTAAGCCTTTGCATTCCAAAGTCTTTCTATCCTTCTGACCTGCTATCAAGTCTTGGCACCAATAAAGTTGAGGATAGTTTCTCATCATCAGTGTCCATCTTTTATTAATGATAGATGTTCATCATTGTATTTATCTTCTATTCTGCCTTAGATTAACTGCACATAAATTAACTTTATCTTCAGTGGCAATATGTCATATTTTTTGTAAAATTAAGTCCCAACATAATTAAATTTCTTACCTGGATTCTTGATAGTTTCATTTAAGTTGTAAACAATGGGAAAATGCTTAAAGGGCTAACTTGCTTGAAACATCCAGGGTATTTGAGATAGTGTGTTACCAGACAGTATGAAGTAACTGCCTCTGCCTGAAGAGGAAGGGATTAAGGAAATCTTCTTAGAGGAGATAACTAAACTGAAGCTTACAAGTGAGAATCTGCTATATAGAAAAGGGGCTTAAAGGCTCTGCAAGTGATGGAAACAAAACATGGAAAGGTATGAGATGTCATATCTGGGAGACTAACCAGTTTGACATAAGTGGATCACAGAGCACTTGAGGTGAGGATAGGGAGAGAAATGAACAAAACAGCAAAGGTCAGTTGCCTTTATTCATTGATGATTCAGATGGATGGACCATAAAATATATTTTAAATGGGAAAATTATGCGCTTATTTGTG
Organism: Bubalus bubalis; assembly: GCF_019923935.1. Taxonomy (NCBI): domain Eukaryota; kingdom Metazoa; phylum Chordata; class Mammalia; order Artiodactyla; family Bovidae; genus Bubalus; species Bubalus bubalis. The sequence goes on from NC_059158.1 coordinate 149,939,644, forward strand.
TTTTACATGACATTAATGTTCCATTTTTAAACAGCAACTTTCTACATGCATTCTAGAAATCATCTTTTCCCCAGGTGTATATGAGCATGAATTAAGACCTTGAAGATAGCAAAGAGGTACAGATCTGAGCATGAGAGACCTGAAAATGAATCTCATGTCTGCTTCTTCCCAGCTACATAAGAGTGGAAAAGTTATACCTCGTATTAAAAAACATTAAAATGAGGATATTATTTCATAGGGTTGTTATGATAATTAAGAATTACAATTTATAAAAACTAGTTGGAACATAATTGATATTCTCTATACATTAGCACCTATTTTGACATTATAGATTGAGGCATTGTTAAGAATGCTATTTCTTGAATCATGAAAACTGTTTCCATTTGAAAACATGTGGGACATGGGACATGGGATTCATTAGGTAACTCTAAGATGATAGCAAGGGCTTCCCTCTGATAGCTCATCTGGTAAAGAATCCACCTGCAATGTAGGAGACCCCAGTTCAACTCCTGGGTCAGGAAGATCCCTGGAGAAGGGATAGGCTACCCACTCCAGTATTCTTGGGCTTCCCTTGTGGCTTAGCTAGTAAAGAATCTGCCTTCAATGTGGGAGACCTAGGTTTGATCCCTGGGTTGGGAAGATCCCCTGGAGAAGGGAAAGGCTACCCATTCCAGTATTCTGGCCTGGAGAATTCCATGGACTGTATAGTCCATGGGTTTGCAAAGAATCAGACATGATTGAGCAACTTTCACTTTCAAGATGATAGCAAATATTGTTATATATATATATATATATTTTAACTGACACAAGTAAATGTTTGATGTATGTATTTTTTGTGACCTGTTGACCTATGGGAAACTTCACATTCTTTCCCATATTAAATTTTTCTTGGCTTCTAAAGAGTAGATGTCTTACTCTTATAAGTTTCTGGGTATTAACAAAAAGTTCTTGCTTTTATTTTTCAAGCACATCTTGACAAGACGGAGTTATATTTTTATTTTCCTGAAGAAATGCTGTTTTTCATTTACCAATTAAGCAATTTCCTCTTTGTCAAACATTTTCAATTGAAACCATTCCTATTTAAGCAGAATTTGATCTGTTTATGAAAAATTAGAGAAAGAGACTAACTCAACAGAGTTTATTTATTCATTCATTCATTTATTTGTTTTTTTTCTCATTTCAGGCCCCATTTTATTCTGTTTATCCTCACAACTCAGCCTGATATAGTAAGCTCTTCTTTTCTTATTAGCCAAAGTGAGAGAGCAGTTGCATGTCCTTTGAGTTTGTGGATGGTCCTTAAAAAACTGACATCTTTGGTTAATCTACATCTAGTTCTAGAAATTGAATATATGTTTTCATCATGCTAATTTTAGGTTTAAAAAAGCTTCATATTTAAAACCTCTTTATTAAAAGTGATTTCACACTCAAATCCCCACTGTCTCTGAAATATGCAAAGATAGAGTCATGGAATTACTTGAGATTCTCCAAAAGGAGAAAAGTACACGCAGGAACTGACTTAAAATGTCTCATTATTCCATACTCAAATTTGCCTTCATGGATTCATTTTCCAGATTTCCCACTGCTACTGTAACCATGTTAACACCACCCCAGGAAATATCGCTGCTGCTGCTAAGTTGCTCAATTGTGTCTGACTCTTTGTGACCCTAGGGACTGTAGCCCGCCAGGCTCCTCTGTCCATGGGATTCTCCAGGCAAGAATACTGGAGTGGGCTGTCATTTCCTTCTCCAGGGGATCTTCCTGACTTAGGGATCAAACCCCTGTCTCCTGTGGCTCCTGCTTGCAAGTGGATTCCTTACTGCTGAGTCACAGGGGAAATATGGCTAAACCAAATCAAAATACAAAGGCAAAAATAAGCTAAGAGTACATAGGCATTGGCTTTAAGGTCAGATGCATTGTTTGTTAATCCCACATTACTCTTTCCTTAACAACCCTACTCAGGAAGCACCGGTGGTAGCCAGAGCAGCATTGTTCCTGGAATGTGCCCGTTTTGTGCACCGCTGCAACCGTGGCAACTGGCCCGAGTGGATGAAAGGACATCATGTGAACATCACCAAGAAAGGCCTTTCCAGGGGACGGTCCCCCATTGTGGGCAACAAGCGGAACCAGAAGCTGCAGTGGAATGCTGCCAAGCTCTTCTACCAGTGGGGAGACGTGAGCTTTTGATTTTCTTCTATAAAAATTAGGCAGAGTAAAATGAAGACGTTTTGAGTTTCTGTTTGTTCATTTGTTTGGGAGATAATCTGAGTATCTGTTATGTACCAAGCACTGAACAAAACATTTCAGGGGGAAATAATTCATTTAATCTTCCCAATAAATCTACAAAGTTAGATATTATTATCTCTTCTGGCTCCCTTTCTGATCCTCTGCCTCTTTCCTCCCTGTAAATGTAGACATTCTCAGCATCTCTTATCAGTTCTTCCTGTATAATCTCCACCAGGATTACATTTATTCCTGTGTTTTCTACTGTTAGCTTGAAGCACCCAGTTCTCTATCCACAGCACTTTTCAGATCCCTGACTAACTTCACCCACTGTACTTTGGAGGCATTTACTTAATGTTCTGAAACTAAATCTGACCAAACTAAAATGCTTCTCTCCATTTAAACACACCCCCATCTGTAACCCCTCTTGAATTTTCTATTCTTTTTGATAGAACTACCATCATCTGAAATGACAGTCTTTGAACATATTCTCAACCTCCTTTCCTTATTGATTCCACCTCTTCCGTGTCACTGATGCCCTTTGAGGTCAGATCTTCATTACTTCTCCTCTGTGTGACTAAAGTATTTTCCTATTTGGTTTCCTCCCACAATCTCCCCTCTCTGACCCATCCTACACACTGCCAATAAAATCTCCCTTTGGCATAGCCCGTCTAAAAGCAGAACATTCATATCTCATCTCCCAGCCTCCAGACTCTCTCCTTCCAATTCATTCTCCAAACTGCTGTCAGAATGATTAGGCTATGCAAATCACGTTATAGTGCTTCAGTGGCACTCCTTTTCCCTTGGGATAAAAGCCCAAATTGCTCAGCCTGGCATCTCGGCTCTTTCAACAACCTTTATTCAAATCACACCAAGATTATAGATGATGAAGTCAATGAGCTGATGTATCTAAAGGACATTTATCTCAATCCTTTACATCTGAGAGGTGTTCAGTGATAAGTTATGATACTAAATTTTGAAAGCAGGATAAATGGTTTGTCTCTACATTTTTAGACAGCTAGCATGGTGTCCCTGGAAGGAGTGATAACACTTCTCCCCTGCTCAAAAACTGCCTTTCATCCTTCTTCAGAATGCAAAATAAAGTCCAGCTTCAAGAACCGTGGAATCTGGTCCCAATTTACCTTTCCAAGCCCTCAGGCACATTATTTCTGCTCACAAAATGGTGCTTCAACCAAGTGGCTTAGTTGATAGTCTCTGAACACGTCAGTGCATGTCCCTGAATATGGGTCTTTGGGAACTCTCCATCTGAAATATCTGCTTTTCCCTTTCCCATTAGCCTAACAGCAATTCTTGAGAATCTATGTGTAAATCCCAGTTCAAGGCTGCTGAGTGACCTTGAGCAGGTTTTTCAACCTAACTTTCCTAATTGCCAAACAGTGATACTTCTTTATGAAAGTTTATAATCTACTCAGGCATATTAAAAAAGATACTGATGCACTATAACAGTTTATTCAACTTTATGTTTTATTTAATAACTAGCAAACTACCTCGCATAATAAATATTTGATGAATGAAGAAGGAATAATCATATCCCTAAGGCACTTTTCTTGTCTTGAAAGAGATGTAGAGCTCTAAATTATTATTTAGATATTTTATATTATCCCAAGCGAGTTCATTTTTTGAGAAAACTTCTAAGTTTTGTGAACTGTGGGTTTAACTTAAAATTGCTTGGTTTCAGAATCCGGGGGAGATCAATGTAGATTTTTTTCTCCCCTTGACTCTCACTATTAAGTCTTCTGGCTTTGCTCAGACTCATAATTCCTCATTTCCTTCTGTTGGGGGAGTGTGTAATTTCCTCAGTTCTTTCTCGCCACAGCAAAAATTTGAAGTGACGGACAGACCAGTGTTACAGCCCCATGTAAATTTCCTTGTCACAGCAAAAATTTGAAGCAATGGACAGACCAGTGTTACAGCTTCGTGTTACAGCTCAGTTTTATTAAGAAAGCAAAGGGAAATATATCCTTGAGGTGTGAGGGGGAGTTGACCCAGAAGACTCAAAGAGAAGAGAAGCCCCCAGCTCAATTTTGGTTCCTCTTTTCATATGTTTTTTCTCCTCCCCCTGGGCCTGCCCTATGTAAATTGGGCTAGCCAGGAGTGCTGTTTGTTTTACCTGAGGTCCTCACTCCTGTCCTCAGACCTTCCTTTGTTCTGTTTTCACAGGCTTTTCCCTTCTTTGTCTTTTAGCCACCGCCATTCTGGACTCCTTTTTCCTATTCTAACCACCTAACACTTCTTTAGAATTTCTAAAATAGTAGCATCAGGACAAGGCTTTCTGTTGAGGTGGTGGTTTTGGCTTTCACGTTTTGTTTTGTTTGCTTAAAACTTCTCAAGTTGGCAACCGAGCTGCATTTCTTTTGTATTGATGTGGTTTTTGTTACTCCTCAATTGCAGACTTTAAGGAGACCCCTTTGTTTTCAAATAACCAAGATGTTCAAACAACGTGTGTTTTTATTTGAAGAGCTCTAGACATATCTTTTGAGCTTCCCAGGTGGCTCAGTGGTAAGGAATCCACCTGCCAACCCAGGAGACACAGGAAATGTGGGTTCAATCCCTGGGTCAGGAAGATTCCCTGAAGTAGGAAATGGCAACCTGCTCCAGTATTCTTACCTGGAAAATTCCATCGACAGAGGAGCCTGACAGGCTATTGTCCATAGGATCACGAAGTGTCAGATGCGACAGCATGCACATGCACACACGGACATATTTTTGTAACTTTCCAACAGAAAATAAAATCTCTTGCATGCCCAGAATTTAGTCGTTTTTCTAAATATTTGAAAAGGATGATGCAGGAGGAAAGAAGAAAATTAGCTGGAATTTTGTTCTTACCAATGCACAGAGTAATCACACTGTCAGACCAAGTTCAGTGCTCATTTTATCTTTTTTAGTCTCTTTCCTATGTATGTGTCTCTTCTTTTATTCTATACAACATGTAATTAGAATGTGAAAGGAATTAGAGGTAGCATATTTTGTCTCTTTTTTGGGGGAAAATTCTCTTTTTAAAATCAGACGTTAGTACATGATGACTCCCAAGAACAGATAGTAAGCATTGGTTTTGTGAATACCTTATAAAAGCCAGTGTTGTTTATGTGTTGAGGTAAAAGTCATGTTTCTAGTGTTGATGTTCAGTACACTATCAAAAGAATAGCTAATATTTCAAAAGAATAGTTAATATTTCTTTCTAATTCATAGCATATCATGAGGGGGAAACAAAGTCTATAAGAAAATTTTGATTGCATATATGATGAAAGATACAAATAAAATTGCAGTTCTAGAAGTCATGCCAGCCTCCAAATTCATTAGCATAACACTGCTATCCTCATAAAATTGCATGATCAGAAACATTCTGAGGAAATGTGACTTCTTATTTTTTGCTGCAGCAAAATCCTCCATTAAAAACAACTATACAGGACTTCCCTGATGGTCCAGTGGTTAACACTCTGCACTTCCAATGCAAGAAGCATGGGTTAAATGGGGAAACAATGGAAACAGTGGGAGACTTTATTTTGAGGGCTCCAAAATCACTGCAGATGGTGACTCCAGCCATGAAATTAAAAGACACTTGCTCCTTGGAAGAAAAGCTGTGACCAACCTAGACAGCATATTTAAAAGCAGAGACATTACTTTACCAACAAAGGTCTGTCTAGTCAAAGGTATGGTTTTTCCAGTAGTCATTTATGGGTGTGAGAGTTGGACCATAAAGAAAGCTGAGCACTGAAGAACTGATGCTTTTGAACTGTAGTGTTGGAGAAGACCCTTGAGAGTCCCTTGGACTGCAAGAGATCCAACCAGTCCATCATAAAGGAAATCAGTCCTGAATATTCATTAAGAGGACTGATTCTGAAGCTGAAACTCCAATACTTTGGCCACCTGATGTGAAGAACTGACTCATAGGAAAAGCCCCTGATGCTGGGAAAAATTGAAGATGGTAGGAGAAGGGGACGACAGAGGATGAGATGGTTGGATGGCATCACCGACTTGATAGACATGAGTTTGAGCAAGCTTTGAGAGTTGGTCATGGACAGAGAGGCCTGGCATGCTGCGGTCCATGGGGTCACAAAGAGTCAGACATGACTGAGCAACTGAACTGAACTGTAGAACTAAGATCCCATGTGCCATGCAGCATGGCCAAAAAAAACAAAACAAAACAAAACACTTTTTAAATAAATAAAAATAGTTAAAAGAAAATACAACTGCATACTCCCTTATGTGAGATCTATAAAATAAATGACCTTTGAGGAAATAAAAATACTTTCAGAAAAAGTTTTGTGTGAGAATAAATACCATTCCAGTTCCTATAAGTCTTTAGGCTCAGTGACCTTGGAGACAGCATTAGTGCCTTCCTTCCCTGGATTCCCATGTTGGGAAATGTGGTGGTAACAACACTATGGCAAACAGAGGAAACTTACACTGAAAACAATCCCCATGAATTGATTGCCGACGACCTCTGTAATGTGAGAACCTCTTTTACAGTCTGACATATACCTCATGCTGTTTCATTCTTTTTCTGTTCATGGTAGGCAATTGGCGTCCGGCTGAATGAGCTGTGTCATGGGGAAAGTGAGAGTCCAGCCAACCTGCTGGGTCTCATTTATGATGAGGAGACCAAGAGGAGACTGAGAAAGGAGGATGAGGAGGAAGACTTTTTAGATGACAGTAAGGAGACTCCCTTTACTACAAGAACCCCTGCTTGTAAGAATCTCTGCTTTAGGAGCACGTAATATTTCTCTTTCCTCTTTCACATTCTTACCACCTTCCCATGTCTTCCACTGTACCTTCTCCCCTATTCCCTGTGCATGGATGTGAGCATGTGCATAAAACCCACAAAGTGAGAGCAGGAACCAGAGGAGAAGACTATAGACAGGAGCAAAGAGCTGTAGGCCATATGAAACATTCATTGCTTTGTAGTCTCTGACTCCTAATATTGTAAATGTCAAGATCAGTTTTAGTCCTCCGTGAGAAAAGGAAATTGTGGGAAAGTGCTGTTCCAGAAAAGGATTTTGTAAGGTTTTGTGTTTTTTCATTACTCTTGAAGATATAAAAAAGGACTAGACCAAATGAAATTAAACACAAAAAGCTTCTCAAATCACTAAAATATTAAAATACTTAATCATAGTTTATCATATTTAACATGAAATTCAAATTTTAAGGTTCAGATTATCTGAACTATGAATGTTTGATTTACTGTACTTATTTATTAAAAGTATAATTGAGTCCCATCATAGAAGAATAGAGACAAAGAGATTCCTGAACATCTTTTTTAACACCATTTTGTGCATATGTGTGTTCTATACCATACAAGCTTATGAGTATGTGTACCACTGTTTTTATGGAGTAGCAAATTCCAATATTGTTTTGGAATGAGTATCATTAACTGATGAAGACACTGAGGTCTCTTCCTTTTGACCTACCCTAGTGATTTGAAATGCAGATTCCCTAATGATGTCTTAAGGATTATCCTTAGTTAAGTGATGCCAAACCTACTTTATCTCTAAAGGCATGAAATATAAAAGGATGGCTAGAGTGTAATCTTAGAACTAAATAATAATCAAAGAAAACATATTGTCTTCTACTTTCATACCAATAATTTTTTTTGCATTTTTCCATCATTTTGCTCTTTCTCTGCTGCTGCTAGTCACTTTATCGTGTCCCACTCTGTGCGACCCCATAGACGGGAGCCTACCAGGCTCCTCCGTCCCTGGGATTCTTCAGGCAAGAACACTGGAATGGATTGCCATTTCCTTCAAATCAAAGAAAATCTTCTTGACTTAACTGTTGACAAAACACCTAATTATGATGTTAGTCTTTTAACCTAATGATGAAGGTTGTTCCCAAAGATTCCCTCAAGTTCACAAGAGTCTAGGTTATCCTAGAAAGACTCATGAAATTGGGTCTGATTTGTAATAGGACTTGAGGATAATCCAGCAACCACAGAATCTAGTTTAGGCCTGCCAGGAGACATCCCCAAACTGCCCCGGATCTCCTAGGGGTCCTCAGAACAGAGAGAAGCCAAAGCCATGTTAGATGGAAATAGCTTCATAGGCCAAAATGTTCTCACATCTCCATGAGACCACATAAATATTACTGGCAATATGGTATGCTTGGTATAACAGTTTTTTGGTGAGACTATTTATAAGTCAGTAATTGTTCCCTATAACAGAATATTTCAGATGATACTTATGAGAAAGCCTGGACTAAGACCAAGCTCATTGTCTATGGGACTGACAAGAAGAATCTAGATGATATCCTTAGGATTACAAGCACAGATCCAGAAGTTTATACTAAATAACTAGTGTTCAATTATGTTTTATAAAACAGTTGCACATCTAGGTAAGTTCAAGCGTCATGTAGACTCTAGAACATTCATTCAATGAATATAAGATTGGAATATCTTCTTTAGTTCCACTTTTAAGTCAATACATAGCTCAGTTTGCATTTTAAAAATAATTATGGTATAAGCAAGTATCAGTCTGGAAACAATAGAGAAGTTTGTCTTTTTCATTCCTTTTTTTTAGTACCATTTTTTAAATTTTTATTTATTTTAATTGGAAGCTAATTACTCTACAATATTGTGGTGGTTTTTGCCATACATTCACATGGATCAGCCATGGGTGTACATGTGTTCCCCATCCTGACCCTCCCTCCCACCTCCCTCCCCATCCCATCCCTCAGGGTCATCCCAGCACACCAGCCCTGAGCACCCTGTCTCATGCATTGAACCTGGACTGGCGATCTATTTCACATATGATAATATACATGTTTCAATGCTATTCTTTCAAATCATCCCACCCTCGCCTTCTCCCACAGAGTCCAAAAGTCTGTTCTTTACATCTGTGTCTCTTTTGCTGTCTCACATATAGGGTTATCATTACCATCTTTCTAAATTCCATATATATGCATTAATATACTGTATTGGTGTTTTTCTTTCTGAGTTACTTCGCTCTGTGTAATAGGCTCCAGTTTCATCCACCTCACTAGAACTGATTCAAATGCATTATTTTAAATAGCTGAGTAATATTCCATTGCGTATATGTACCACAGCTTTTTTATCCATTCATCTGCCAATGGACATCTAGGTTGCTTCCACGTCCTGGCTATTGTAAACACTGCTTTTTCATTCTTAATAAGAGGCAATGTCCCCAGCCACATATTACCTCTGTAGAAAATATAATGGTTTTCGTGGGGAAGCAATAGCCAGATATGGTCAGAAAAACCATAATTCTACCCACTATCAATATAAGCCATGATTGTATATTATAGCAATTATGAAAGCCAAATACATGGGAAATATTTTAGAGCTATTTAAAGATATTTTCGGAGAAGGTAATGGCACCCCACTCCAGTACTTTTGCCTGGAAAATCCCATGGACGGAGGAGCCTGGTAGGCTGCAGTCCATGGGGTCGCTAGAGTCAGACACGACTGAACGACTTCACTTTTACTTTTCACTTTCACGCATTGGAGAAGGAAATGGCAACCCACTCCAGTGTTCTTGCCTGGAGAATCCCAGGGACGGGGAAGCCTGGTGGGCTGCCGTCTATGGGGTCACACAGAGTCGGACACGACTGAAGCGACTTAGCAGCAGCAGCAGCAAAGATATTTTTAGGACGGTTAATATGTAATGATATAGTTATTGCTTCATAAGTTGATTCATTCAAACTATTTTCTTCTAAGGGAGACATGTCTTTGTCTTCTTTTCTGAACACTGATAAGTAATCAATATATTTCTCCATTATTTGTGATGTCATGTATCTGAGAACTAATCCTGAGGATTTAAGTCTCTATAGTGTCACCTTGGCTATTATCTGCCTTTATAACAAAATCCATTTTTTGGTCTATGGTGGATACAACATTTAACTCATTCAGAGACTGGTGTTCTTCAAAGCAAAGGAGAATATTTGCATATTCTAGTATAGCTATTCCTTAATATGACAGGCTAGCTTGTATAAACTGTATAACATGGGTGACCAAGTAAATAAGTCTTGTTTATGCTACAGAAACACATCTGGGATAAAGCTGAAACAACTTCACTGCCCTAAGAACATTAAGATAGACATCTCTTACAAAGTGAGCCGACAGGACTTTGTAGTTCCAAATCTATTCACGGGCCTATACCATATATAAATCTGATTGTATAGGTACGTGAAAATCTGGCAAGGCTGCTTCCTGTTTTTGTTTTCATTAAAAGGCTTTCCGGCCTAGTGGAGCTGCATTTTGTTTCTCTATAATGCCTTGAGGAAAATAATTCTTACTGATTGACATTTTAATACTGAGGTATTTGTTCTAGAATTGCAAAATGGAGGGAAAAAGAGGTGTATTGTGATGTATAGATTATGCTAAAGGGACCGGGTAAATTGAACATATACAGGTGACACCCTCATTTACAGTTTCATTTTGCACATGGATAGGTAACATTCTCATATACAATTTGATTTTACACATGTGTAGCTATGTCCATCAAATTGTGCCTCTGTATTTTTTATTGGTTGTTTGCTTATGAAAGAACTCTTTCCTTCCACAGGTACTGTGAACCCCTCTAAATGTGGCTGCCCCTTTGCTTTGAAGATGGCAGCCTGCCAGCTTCTCCTGGAGATTACCACGTTCCTACGAGAGACCTTTTCATGTCTGCCCAGACCACGCACTGAGCCTCTGATGGTTAGTGAAGCTTATTAATAATGAGACTACTTGGAGAGTCCAGCCAGGTGGCTTGGTTTGCAGTAGTCACAATTTCCTCAAATATCCAATGAACAAATGTATCATATAGTTTAAAAATTCAACCAAGGGATTTTCATATATAAAAAGAATATTTCTTTTTATCTCTTAAAAAACTGAAAATTGACCTTAAAATCACAAAAGACTGCACCACTGGGTAGTGTCTAATTGATCACTGTCAGTTAACCTAGGAATGTCTAAGAACATTTATACGTTCATTTATTCTGCAAACTATGAGGCGTTTTATAGCCAGCATTTTCCAGAAATCACTGATAGGTTTGTTTTTTTCATGCTCAGTTCAGTTCAGTTGCTCAGTCATGTCCGACTCTTTGCAACCCCATGGACTGCAGCATGCCAGGCTTCCCTGTCCATCACCAACTTCCAGAGCTTACTCAAACTCATGTCCATTGATTCAGTGATGCCATCCAACCATCTCATCCTCTGTCATCCCCTTCTCCTCCTGCCTTCAATCTTTCCCAGCATCAGGGTATTTTCTAGTGAGCCAGTTCTTTGCATCAGGTGGTCAAAGTATTGAAGTTTCAGCTTCAGCATCAGTCCTTCCAATGAATATTCAGGACTGATTTCTTTTAGGATGGACGGGTTGGATCTCCTTGCAGTCCAAGGGACTGTCAAGAGTCTTCTCCAACACCACAGTTCAAAAGCATCAATTCTTTGGTGCTCAGCTTTCTTTGTAGTCCAACTCTCATATCCATATATGACTCCTGGAAAAACCATACCAACAATTCATAAATTTATGTGCTTCCAGTGAATTTTCTCATTTAAATTATGAATGAAAACACTCAAGTCTTTAGCATGTAAATGTCTCTGAACAAATATTTTATTCCTGCAGGATTTCTTATGGATACAGATAGGCAGAAAAAGACCGTGTGTGCATGCACACACATACACACACACACACACACGCAAATGCACACACACGCACGTGCACAGAAACACAAAGACACACAGGCAGGCATACATACAGACACACTTGTATGCTATCAGGGCCTGATTTTTTTAATTTAAGATACAAATTCTGGCAAGAGCCAAGAGTCATCACAAAGCACTTTGGACAGAGGCCCATCTCAGAGCCAATTTTCTTGGCCCTTTGTTCTCTAATGGGCACCATGTTTCCAGTGGTTCTTATATCATAGGCCTTACCTGACCAGAGCTGAGGAACCAGACAAATTCCTTTTTTTCTCCCCTTTACACAAAACTTACAGTACCAGAGAAACTGTTACACTAACAATCTATGTGCTTCCATTTAGGTGAATTTTACAGTGCGCCAACTCTCCTGCTGTTTTGACCAAACTCAGTATGAGCAAGACCCTACTGCAGTCCCGGGGGGTTGGAGGTTGGCATGAGGAATGGAACCAAAAAGCCAGTGCTCTGGTATTCCTGAGTTGTTCCTCTAACTTTGATTTCGAGTGTCTGCACAGCCCATTTCCTCACACTCTAAAACATAAAATGGAACTCTTTGTAGGTAAAATATGTTTTCAAGAGAAACGTGTCCACATTTGGACTGTGAAACTGCACCATTTAAATACTATGAAATGGAGTTCCTCCTACAGACCTTATTTAATTTCATGTTATCCTGAACCTTTATTTTTCTGAATTGTCACCTTCACAGTTATATTGAGACTACTCTTAAAAACCAAGTAAGTCAGCCACTTAAGCATGTTTAAAGTCAAGATTAATCTATAGGCCTCTGTGAGTGTTATTCATATCAATATTCTAATTATACTGACGTCTTCATAAAAGCTCAGAAACACATCTGTTAAATTTTCAGATTTTCATTTTTTATTTATTTTTTAATATTTATTTGGCTGTGCCAGGTCTTAGTTACAGCATGCAGCATCTTTAGGTGTGGCAAGCAAGCTCTTAGTTACAGCATGTGGGATCTAGTTCCCTGACCAGGAATTGAACTTGGGCCCCCCTGTGCTGGGTGTATGGCATCTTAGCCACTGGACCACCAGGGAAGTCCAAATTTTCAGATTTTTAAAGGTCACCGTTTTGACTTATAGTGATTTAAGAAAGATAAGAACCTTAAAGTTTGATTCAGTTATTTTTGTTCTTTCTTTCAACACTATAAAGCTATACTGTTCCTTATTATTATTTTTTTTTCATGTTCTAATGAAACTTTATTTATGGACACCAAAGCATTTTAATTTTCATGTAATTTTTGCATGTGGTAAAATATTCTTTTTTTGTTGTTGTTGTTATTTTAATTTTATTTTATTTTTAAACTTTACATAACTGTATTAGTTTTGCCAAATATCAAAATGAATCCGCCACAGGTATACATGTGTTCCCCATCCTGAACCCTCCTCCCTCCTCCCTCCCCATTCCATCCCTCTGGGTCGTCCTAGTGCACCAGCCCCAAGCATCCAGTATATTATAACAAATTTCTTTTTTAAGAAAATTAATCAAATCTTTAAAAAATGACTGTATAATCAATTGGCTGTCTAGTAGAAAATGCTAAAAAATTAAACTAAAACAGAGGCTGCAGTTATTCAATCAATAAGAGGAAATTTTTCATTGCCTTTAACTAGGTCTCATAAATCTTTTATTCATTGAAGTATAGCTTTTATTGTCAAGTATAGGTTCATAAATTTTGGGGGGATGTGACCTTTTGAAAATGGGAAAGAGCTCATGTTTAATCTATAGTTGTTGATAAAGAAAACTCAAATCACATTTTTAACTATTACAGAAAAAACAGTATCATAAAACCATTTTACTAACACAGAAGCTATAAATGCTTGAAATAGGTTTTTTTTTTTTAAGAAGTTGTACAAAACAGTAAGTCTAACAGGCTAAGCATAAATATCATTAAAATGAAATACTCTAAAATTTTAACAAAACACTTGCTGTAAGAGTATTTATAGATTTGGGGGATATTTTACTAATTCAATAACATTTTTAACAGCAGTAAAAATAAATAGCTACCTGAATGTACAGAATAATAAAAATATAAGCTAGAAAAATAATCACATTAGAAACTATATTCTAGGATCTGAGACTTGAGGAGGGGGGAGGACAGGGAACATAAATGTCCTACCAAGAAAGTCTTTCTGATAGAAATGTCATAAGATCATTTCCCTGTGAAATATTTGTTTGAAAAAGTCCTGTTTATATCCGAAGTGTGCAAGAGAAAGGGGCTTCCCAGGTGGTATTAGCGGTAAAGAATCTGCCTTACAAAGCAGGAGACATAAGAGATGCAAGTTCAATCCTTGGGTTGAGAAGATCCCCTGGAGGAAGACATGGCAACCCTCTCCAGTATTCTTGCCTGGAGAATCCTATGAACAGAGGAGCCTGGCAGGTTACAGTCCATGAGGTTGCAAAGAGTCGGACATGACCTAGCACACACGAGGAAGAAAAGGCAAAAGAACCTAAAATGCAATAAATAAGTTAATTTGATAAGGCTAGGCAATCTCAGGAGGTCACTCACTGGATAGTGGGGGGTGGAGGTAAGTGAAAAGGAAAATTAATATCAGCTAAAAATATATTTTTACCAACTTAACAAATTTTTTCCATCTACATCCCTAGATGGAACTTAGTGTAATTGTTTCTCCCCCCAAAATGACTTCTGGTAGCATTTTTATTCTCTCTTTTTGTAAACCATCAGATCAGATCAGTCACTCAGTCATGTCCGACTCTTTGCGACCCCATGAATCGCAGCACGCCAGGCCTCCCTGTCCAAAACCAACTCCCGGAGTTCACTGAGACTCACGTCCATCGAGTCAGTGCTGCCATCCAGCCATCTCATCCTCTGTCGTCCCCTTCTCCTCCTGCCCCCAATCCCTCCCAGCATCAGAGTCTTTTCCAATGAGTCAACTCTTGGCATGAGGTGGCCAAAGTACTGGAGTTTCAGCTTTAGCATCATTCCTTCCAAAGAACACCCAGGACTGATCTCCTTTAGGATGGATTGGTTGGATCTCCTTGCAGTCCAAGGGACTCTCAAGAGTCTTCTCCAACACCGCAGTTCGAAGAATCAATTCTTCGGCACTCAGCTTTCTTCACAGTCCAACTCTCACATCCATACATGACCACAGGAAAAACCATAGCCTTGACTAGACAGACCTTTGTTGGCAAAGTAATGTCTCTGCTTTTCAATATGCTATCTAGGTTGGTCATAACTTTCCTTCCAAGGAGTAAGGAAGGAAATTATTTTTAATTTCATGGCTGCAGTCACCATCTGCAGTGATTTTGGAGCCCAGAAAAATAAAGTCTGACACTGTTTCCACTGTTTCCCTATCTATTTCCCATGAAGTGATGGGACCGGATGCCATGATCTTCATTTTCTGAATGTTGAGCTTTAAGCCAACTTTTTCACTCTCCACTTTCACTTTCATCAAGAGGCTTTTTAGTTCCTCTTCACTTTCTGCCATAAGGGTGGTGTCATCTGCATATCTGAGGTTATTGATATTTCTCCTGGCAATCTTGATTCCAGCTTGTGTTTCTTCCAGTCCAGTGTTTCTCATGATGTACTCTGCATATAAGTTAAATAAGCAGGGTGACAATATACAGCCTTGACGTACTCCTTTTCCTATTTGGAACCAGTCTGTTGTTCCATGTCCAGTTCTAACTGTTGCTTCCTGACCTGCATACAGATTTCTCAAGAGGCAGGTCAGGTGGTCTGGTATTAAACCATACTCATAAAGAATATCTAGAAAAGGAAAAAGCAGCATTTTTATAAGATTTATCATCTAAAAAAGCATAATAATCCATTTTTCTTCAAGCAATGATCAACTTCCAAACTTGAAAACACAAAATTTTTTTTAGAGAGTTTTGTCTATAAAACTGCAAATTTATTAAAATGTTTCCCTGTTGAGTTGGTAAAACCAATAACTGATGACCAAGCAGCATGGAATTAAATTAATTCCCATCGGATGCCAAGATGATCCTTAATAACAAAGAAAATGACCATAAAGAAGTCTCTTTACATCTGTGTTCACTCATTAGGGAAAACAACATGTTGAATGCTTTTGTACAAGATTGTGCTAGAAACTGTACCAATTGTACCAATGGGATTTAACAAATCACATTATAAAGAATACACCACTGGATCCCAAATGCTTCTAAAGTTAAACGATCCGAGTGAAAGTCGTTCAGTTGTGTCCAACTCTTTGTGACCCCATGGACTGTATAGTCCATGGAATTCTCCAGGGCAGAATACTGGAGTGGGTAGCCTTTCCCTTCTCCAGGGGATCTTCCCAAGCGAGGGATCGAGCCCAGGTCTCCCATGTTGCGGGCAGATTCTTTACCAGCTGAGCCACCAGGAAAGCCTGATCAGAAGCAAAACACAATTCACATTCATATTTGAAGAGTAGATATGAATATTTGAGAGTTAGGCTATGAGAAACGGTGGTGTAAACGGTGCAGAGGTGGGAGTGAGGGTGATGCAGAGATGAATATGCTGTAACAGGAAAACCAACACATGAACAACACACAAGAAAGGAACAGAGGGCCAATGCTAGCCAAAGAAGGGGCTGGAAAAATCTGAAGGACATTCCTGAAAGAGATCATATATGAACACAGCTTTGAAAGATAAGTAGGGTTTTGACTAGTAGATACAAGAAGTTGGGAGAAATAACTACTTTAGAGAATCAGAATTGTTATTACTTTTTGTCTCAACTAAGAAGCTTATCTAATTAAATTTGGCTGCCAAACTGGAAAGTAGTTAGGTTGTTTTCTTTTTCCTAAAAAGGATTAATTTCAGAGGAGCAATTATATTCCTAGAACATTTTTTGACAATGTTAAATAGACTCCATGTGGTTCCTTCTTTTTTCTAGATTTGATACAGTTTTCTGAGTACCAAACTATAACTTCTATTCTTAATTCAAAGGGAAAAGAAACTATAGAGTCTAAAAGTTTCATTTATTAACAACAGTTAAAAGCTTAAGGTTTTAATCTTGGTACAAACTGGGTTTTTCAAAATATCTTTTGTTTTTCAAGCTACTTGAATCTAAGGACTTTTTGTGTCATAATTAGAAAAAAAATCACTGTATAAAAATAAGGTTAGCATTTTATATATTTTTCATTTATCAGGTCTGAAAGTGTTTTATAGATTAATGATTAAGTATGATCTTCAGCATGAGCGAGTCTCTATTCATCGAACAAATCAAATGTCCATGCTCACCTCACAGATTGAACTCCTACTAAATACTTACATTCCCTACTTTCGGCTATGGGATCATTCTGTTCATAAGTGGATGGAAAAGGATCCCCTCTTATATTTGAAGTCTTCCTAAAAGAGAAGGAGTGATTCTCCCATTGTCTGATATTGTTCTGTGCCTCTGGTCATCATACACAAGGTTTCTTAAGCCAGAACTGCCTTTTCCTACCTATTTGCTGAGCAAATTTTACTTAATCCTTAGGACTGAATTCAAGCGTCACCTTGGTATTTGTTTTCTGTTTCTGTTCTGTGATATGATGATTTATAATAAAAAATATATGTTTGGTCTTCATCTGTAGTTCTGCCACAGTA
The DNA here is from genome assembly GCF_019923935.1 of Bubalus bubalis. Lineage (NCBI taxonomy): Eukaryota > Metazoa > Chordata > Mammalia > Artiodactyla > Bovidae > Bubalus > Bubalus bubalis. Next base: position 149,957,079 of record NC_059158.1, read on the forward strand.
TTCCTAAAACCCTTGGAATTTCTTAAGGAGGGTGACCAAGGTGTCTTAATGAGGTGACTTGTGGTATGCCTCTAGATTACCTAAGGATCAGCTGGTCACCGAGTGATTAGAAAAATGAAAATTTCAATCCCACTCCCCTCACCTCTAGGTGACAATGATTTAATCAATCATGCCTATTTAATGAAACCTCCATAAAAACCCAAAAGGACAGGGTTCAGAGAGCTTCCAGTTGGTGAACTTGTGACAACTGGGGAGAACAGTGCCCTTGGATGACTTGGAAGCTTGGTTACCCTCACCCCATTCCTTGCCCTGTGCATTTCTTCCATCTAACTATTGCTGACTATATATATATTTTTTATGATAAACCAGTGATCTAGTTAGCAAAATATTTCTCTGGGTTCTGTTACCACCTCTGGCAAATTAACTGAACTGAGGAGGGCTGTTGTTGGAACTTTCAATTTGTAACCAGTTGGTCAGAAGCACAGGTAACAACCTGGGCTTGCAATTGAATCCTTAACCTGTGGATTAAGGAAAATGTTTTCATGGCCACAGTCTGAAACTGGTATAAGGCAGATGGCTATTTAAATGCTGTGTGTGCTACTCAGAATGGAGTGAGGTTTGCCAGAAGACCAATGCAGTGCTGGGGAGATGCCATCGTTCACATGCTCCCCACTGACATTGCAGGACTTGGAGAGCTGCAGACTTCGTTTGGACCCTGAATTAGACCGGCACAGATATGAAAGGAAGATCAGCTTTGCTGGAGTCCTGGATGAAAATGAAGACTCAAAAGATTCCCTTCACAGTAGTAGCCACACCCTCAAATCAGATGCAGGTGTTGAAGAGAAGAAAGGTATGGATAAAGCAAAAATTAATTCATGTTTCTGGGTTTCTCAAGGGATATTTGGTCTGGGTCTAAACTGCAGAATTGTGCACTGAAAGAAATCCAAATTATTGGCTCCATACAGCACTAACAGTGTTCATTCAACTAGGCAATCATGCTAGTTAGGAGTTGAACTCTAGCTCAGCATCTCTCCATACCCCATTGAATATAAGATGCCATTAGTTGTAAAATGAACCATTATTTTATATACCATCTACTGCTACTGCTAAGTCGCTTCAGTCATGTCTGACTCTGTGCACCCCATAGATGGCAGCCCACTAGGTTCCTCTGTCCCTCGGATTCTCCAGGCAAGAATACTGGAGTGGGTTGCCATTTCCTTCTCCAATGCATGAAAGTGAAAAGTGAAAGTGAAGTCGCTCAGTCGTGCCCAACTCCCAGCGACCCCACGGACTGGAGCCCACCAGGCTCCTCCGTCCATAGGACTTTCCAGGCAAGAGTACTGGAGTGGGGTGCCATTGCCTTCTCTGTTTATATACCATAACAAAGGAAAAATACTCCCCTTTCAGCTCTTACACATGCTTTCTTATCAATTAATTTGTTTTATTCTTATTGAAAGAAGACTTTCAGACGTAATTAGATGTAGATTTTTATTACCAGTCCGTATGATTCTCTCTGCAGGAAAGTAAACTAATTAGTTTTCCTAAACTATCTGCAATTCAGAGTTCAAATTCTTAATCACTTTTTAACTCAAAATTGTCACTGTCTGGGTTTTTACGTATGATAACGTCCTCTGTGTCATCAGAATGTTAGTAATACACCATTTCTTAAATGAACCTGTAAAGCTATTGGTGCTTGTTACATAAGCCAATGTGCAGTTGTATGAAGCTAGTCTACCTTCAATTCCTGTTTCAGGAATGTTGCCGAACATACATGACTTACCACCTCACCCACTCCTTCACCCAACTATCATTCGGCTCCTGAGACTTAAAAGACACTGGCACTCATTTTGTACATTTTGTTGCTGGTGCTTTAGATATTCACACGAACACAAGCAATGGCAAATGTGTCACAAGTACCACCTGGCTCTAGTGATATCTTAAGATGGCATCAAATGTAAGCCAAATCTCAATTGCAGAGATGTTCAAATGTTAAAAAAAGAAAAATGTGCATCTTAAAATGGTGAAATAGAGTAACTGATTATGTGACCTTGTCCAAGTTTAGCTGCTAAGCCAATTTTCTTCTCTGTAAAATTAGATTATTAACACCTACTACATTATAATGCTGAGAGCTTTAAATGAACAATGGGCTTCCCCGATAGTGCAGTTGTTAAAGAAATCCGCCTGCAATGCAGGAGACCCCAGTTCAATCCCTGTGTTGGGAAGATCCCCTGGAGAAGGAATGGGCTACCCACACCAGTATTCTTGGGCTTCCCTAATGGCTCACTGGGTAAAGAATCTGCCTGCAGTGCGGGAGACCTGGGTTCAATCCCTGGGTTGGGAAAATTCCCTGGAGAAGGGAAAGGCTACCCACTCCAGTATTCTGGCCTGGAGAATTCCATGAGGTCGCAAAGAGTCAGACATGACTGAGCGACTTTCACTTTAACTTAAATGAACAATGCAAGTAAAACGTAAACTCAATAAGGACACAGTCTCTAATTAGGAAATAATAAATAATCATCATTGGTTTTTTTAAAATGTGTATTATGAGCATATAGATCAGAACCCATGCAGAAAATCCTAAATATGAATCAAAGATTGCAAAGTTTTAAGGTGCTCTTTAAAGCCTCCTTTAAACTGTTAACTTCTCTGATTTTTGTATTTCTTAAATTTTATTGCCCTTCAGTGTTTTTCTAAAAAATTTCCATTAAATGAATATCAGCATATTTGTAAAAAGAGTCAAAGACAGTTTTCTCCACTGGTATATTTTCTGTAGTCAGTGACTCCATAAATGTTTGGTAGTTCAAGCAATACATATTTCTCAAAAGAAATATCCCTACAGAAGACCTAAACAGATATTTTCCAAAGAAGACCTGGCCAACAGGCACATAGAAAGATGTTCAATGTCACTAATTACTTGAGAAATGCAAATCAAAACTGCAATGAGGTATCACCTCATGAAAATCAGAATGGTCATCATTAAAAGTCTACAGTGTTTATTAACACTGGAGAGAGTGTGGAGAAAAAAGAACCTTCCTACATTGTTGGTGGGAATGAAAATTGGTGCAGCCACCATGAAGAACCATATGGAGGATCATTAAAAACTGAAAATAGTTACCATATGATCCAGCAATTCCATTCCTGGACATAAATCTGGAGAAAACTAATTAGAAAAGATACATGCACCCCAGTGTTCACTGCAGCACTATTTACAATAGCCAAGGTACGGAAGTAATCTAAATGTCTATAGACAAATGCATGGGTAAAGAAGATGTGGTGTGTATATACACATACATATACATACAATTGAATATGAGTCATAAAAGAGAATGAAATAATGCTATTTGTAGCAACATGGACAGACCTAGATATTAACATATTAAGTGAAGATAGAGAAAGACAAATATAAGGTATCACTTATATGTGGAATTTTAAAATATGATACAGATGAATTTTTTTACAAAACAGAAATAAACTCACAGACATAGAAAGCAAACTTGTGGCTACCAAAGAGGATAGCAGGGGGTGGGGCAGGAGGAGATACTACTATATATAAAATAAACAACAAAGATCTACTGTATAGCATAGGGATGTATACTCAGCATCTTGTAATAACCTACAATTTAAAAAATCTGAAAAAGTATAGCCCTAAATAAAGAAAAACACAACATATTTAAAATATTTAAAACTTCGTAAAGAGTGGATATATTCTGAAAAAAAAAAAACCTTTTTAATATTTCAAGATCAGAGTGTTGTCACAACATTTAAAAATGTAAATATATTGTGTTGAATTTATGGTGAACAGAAGCCATGTTGCAGGAAGAATTAGCCAAGTTTTATCAGTTTCTGATAGTAAGAAGTATCAAGTCAAGGTTTGTTCAAATACTTCTACTTCTGACAAAGAGGACTGCGTATGATGAGAAACTTCCATCTTTTTTTTATCACTTTCTAAAAATTGAAGTATAGTTGCTTTACAATGTTGTGTTTCTACTATATAGCAAAGTGGTTTAGTTAGACATATATATATTCTTTTTTATATTCTTTTCCATTATGGTTTATCACAGAATATTGAATATAGTTCTCAGTGGTATGCAAAGACCTTGGTGTTTATCCATTGGATATATAAAAGTTTACATCTGCTAACCCCAGCCTCTCATTCCATCCCCCGACTCCTTCTCCCTGGGAAACCACCAGTCTGTTCTCTATATCTGTGATTCTGTTTCTGTGAAACTTACATATTTTAAACATATCCTACAGGGACTTTTTTCCCCACTCAAAATTATTATGCTAGTTATTATTTAAAGTAGTTGAAGCAAAAAGCATTAATACTGACATGGTTACATTTCAGCAGAGTAAATTCTATATCATTTTAAGAAATAAAACCTCAGATTCATTTTTAAGAACATTAATTTCATGATTATCATTTATGTAAATTGCCTTTAATGTTCAAATGCACAAGCATTTTTCTTCTCATAGAATGGCTATGGGATCATATGAACCTATTTAATAAATTAAGAGCAGAAAGCTAGAAGTATAAATAAAATGAGAACATATTCATAAAATGTCCTTTACCAGTTGGCAAGAAACTTCTCAAAGATTCCTAAATACTCCTTAATCCTTTTAACAAGCTGATACCAGATGCTAAAGCCGATGTGAAAACGGGGACCGCGGGGACCCTGCTAACTCAGATTATTAAAATTTTATTTAAAGTTTCATACCATCTGTTTGTATAACATCTAAAAATGTCAGTTCTTGAAATAAACAACCTGAGGACAGTTGGGATTCTACAAAGGAAAACTAATACGAAATCATCCTTAGAATGAAAAATGTCTTAACTAAAATCTCTGAGCAAGATCTGATATCATTTTATCCATATTCCAGATACAAACTAAGACTGGCTTTCCAGAATACAGATACCAAGACATGTGTGATTCCTCAATAATCATGTACTGAACATCTGCTGTATACCAGGCACTATTACAGGTTCCTAGAATACAGCAATAAACAGGGGAAATTTCCCATGTATATTTTAATTTAGATTAGCTAATAATGAATAACATTAAATTCTGGACTTTCAAGTAGAGATAAATAGTATGAAGAAATCAAGTTAGAGTCAGAGAATTGGTAGTGACCTGGAGTAGGAGGGATTCTAGTCACAAGTGACACTGAGCTGAGATTTGCATGATGTGAAGAATCCAGTCATGCTAAGGGCTGAGAGAAAAGTCTTCCAAACAGAGATAACAGTGAGAACAAGGCTCTGAGGCAGGAACATGGGAGCATGTGAAGAAGGGCAAGGACACCAACATGGTTGCAATAGAATGAGTTGGAGGAAGAGTGTTAAAAGATGGGGTTGAGCAAAGGTCAAATAAACAGGGTCTGTAAATATGGTTAGAAATTTAATTCTATTTAAATGTGTCAGATAGTTGTTGGGAGATTTTGACCAGAAAAGTGATATAATATTTGTATTTGTGACTATGTATTTAAAAGATGATTCAAACTGTAGGAGTAGGGGTAAGAGAGTACAGTTTGTTGGTTATATTTGTCCAGGGAATAGGTGATGGGGCTTTCAAAATCCTATATTTGGAAGTGTTGCATCAGCAGGACTTGCTATGATGTGGTGTTAGAGAAAAGGGAAAAGAAATGTTTTATCCAATATAGATGAATTTGTTTCTTTAATATTAGTTCTCATTGTCATGGATGTACTTTACCAAATCTGAATCCTAACTACTATGTCCTTTGTAAATAACCAATGCCATAATTCTGAATATTATTTTTTTAATTATATGATATTTCCAATTATCTTTGGTAGTAGAACAGGGTTCTCAAAGTTAAATTTTTTTGCATCATATTAAATTGGGGTTACTGTACTATATTTGTAAGCAGAAAAATATCATGAAATCAGACAAAGAATGACAAAATGTGCCTCTGTAAAATTTTAAAATTCTTTCTTTAATCTTTTTGTCTACTTCCCAGTCTATTTTGACATAATTGTATTAATAGTCTTTAAAAATAACTATATTCTGTTTCAAATGCATTTCAGATAAGTCATAAAGTCTCAATTGTGCCTAAAAATAATACTGAAAAATACAGTGGATGAGTTTGTGCTATTACTAAAATTGAGCATTATGGTCTTTATGGAACATATTCAACTGTGCTGCAAGAACTTCTGTCTGGATGTGAAATTCTATCCAGATGTGTTCAGGGAGCTCCATGAAGCCATTGCCAGCTGAGTGGTGATAATTTTAGTCTTTCTCAATCATGGGTATAAATTAGAGATTAAACATTTCACATGATTCAACAGGATATCTTCTAGGCTCCTTTAAATGTCACTAAAAGTGTATACTTAATTAACATTTTATGGAGTGGTACAATCTTCTATCACGGTCACAGACTAACTCTCCTATGGGTAAGCAACTTGAGACTAAAATGCAACCTTCTTGATTGGGACTAAAATATTAATAGCTGTATCTTGCATAATTAGTAAGAAATCTTGTTCATGTCTTAAGAAGGAAAACTTAAAAAACAGCCCCTTCCTGAGTATTACTTGAAGCCCTAAACTTTCAGAATCACCCTTACAGTATCAATATGTGACAATCCCAGATCTTCAGAGGAAAAGGAAGGAGGTGTGGATATGACTATGGGAAATAAGGATGCTTTTGATTAAAAAGTAGGTTTCTAGATGAACGTGTTTCTTTTACCCTTTAATTTTCCTCACTGATGACTGTTTCTTCCAGAACACTAAAGAGGAGTAATGCATGTTCTTCTCGGTGTATGTAGACTGTAAGGTTGGCGCAGGGTGTTGCAACCTTTGGACTCATATCTCACTCAACCTTTTGACTAAGAGGAGCAATCACTAGGCGCATTGAAAATGGAACCATTTCACACTCGTGTTCACCCAAAGCACCCCACTGAAAACAGTTCTTTTAGTGCCTTTGCTGAGGAGCCGAGCGGACCCCACTGCTGATTGTTGGAGAGTGAAGCAACTGTTGTTTTTATTTCTTATTGAGGTATTCCCAAATGAAAGGGTTTCCCATGATGGGGTTTCCCAAACTCACATAAATCTGCCTGTCCTATTTCAAAAGACAAAAACACATGACTGATGATTCTGTGAAATCAAGCAATGATGCTATGTCAACATGCTAACAGTCTTGGAGGACTCCATGGTGAGGGCACGCTCATGCTTGTGAATTCTGGGCCAGAGAGAGAGAGCAGGTTGTTCCCAGCACCGATGAGCTGTGTGTCCAAGAAAGAAGCTGCACCAGCCCTTCCTGGTGGACCCAGCCTCCTGCCCGTCCAACAAAGCTGCCTGGCTGGGCACTTGGGAGAAGCTCCTTGTCCAGACCAGCAGAGAAGAGGTTGTTCAGTGACAAAGTTGGGGAGAGCTTGGCTCTGACGCTTACTGGGGAGAACTAAGGGGGAAAAAGCCCTATTTTATTCTTTTAATACAGTTCCCAGCAGGAAGATCAGGATAGGAGGTTCCCGCCTGCTCCAGATTAAAGGAACCCGCAGTTTCCAGGTGAAGAAGGGGGGTTCCTTGTCCAGCATTCGCCGGGTCGGCAGCTTAAAGAGCAGCAAGTTATCACGGCAGGACTCAGAGTCTGAGGCTGAGGAGCTGCAGCTGTCCCAAAGCAGGGACACTGTCACTGACCTAGGTAACATAGAGGAGTGGGTGTGTGCAGGGACGTGGGGGGTAGGAAGACAGAGCCCAAATCCCCATACAGCTCAAGTCCATTTCCTTACAGGTCCATAGGCGGAGGGCAGAGCCGTAGGTTAGAGTACCCACTGGGTCTGTAAACGATGTTGCCTTCCAGAGCAGGGCTGCTCCAACCTTACTGTGCACAGAGTCAGCTGGGAGCTTGTTAAAACGCAGAATCTGATTCAGCATCTCTGAAATAGGAGGCTGAGATTCTACCCTTTTAACAAGCTTTGTGGTGACGCTGATGCTGCTGGTTCAAGGACCACGGCTTGAGCAGGGAGGATATAAAGTCTACAGTAGGGAAAGAAAATACTTTAGGGACGACGACAGATTTTTTTTTTTTTTTGAGATCCAAATGCTTTATGCCTTTATACTTCTGAACAGGACCTTTAAAGCAAAATGTAGACATTCTCTTGATGTTAAGCTGACTTAATGTACTCTGTAAAATAAAGTCTCTCTTTCTCAGTGAAAACAACCAAAATTTTAGAAAGGAAAGATTGTCTACACCTAATGATTAGTGACCTTCAGCAAGTCACTTAACTTCTTGGGAATTTGTTTTCCCCAGTTACCCAATAAGAATAATTCTGTGTGCTCCTTACCCACAGTGAAAAGATGCTCTAAAGATAAATTAGGAATGATTATAAAGTATATCAAACTCCTGAGAATCAGATTTATATACAATCAGGATATTAGAGTTGTAGACTGTCACCATAGAACCCAAAGAGATTGTGAATCCCAAAATATGTTAGTCCTATGGGCTCTGATCATCATCTTAAGAGACAAGAAAAAGATTAAATGTGCATGCCAGTAGAACTCACCAGCTGTCTAGAATTTGTTAGGTAAAAATTGAAGTACATATTCTTTGCCATTCAGTCCCTGTGTGAAAACCAAAATGGAAAGCTCTTCTTTATAAGTTAAGTTATTTCAGAAGTTAGTTAGAAGTTATCCAGGGAATGTGGATAAATTATCAATTTAGCCTGCTGAAATAGGAGCTGAGTATGTTTAATCAAAGAGAATTTAAAATAGAAAATGTTTCTACACCTACCCACCCTTCCCTTTGAAAATAGCTAATTTATGCATTAATTGAGATTCAGCCTATTTTTCAAGAACATAATAGAAAAAAAGCCTCATGCCATCTTTAGTTTCAGATCTGAGCTGTAACAGTATCATCAGTTAGTTTGGGGAAAAACATTATTTGAATTAATTATTTAAATTGATCCCTTTAGCCTAACCAGTTAAGTCAAACTGTCCAAGCTAGAGGCATAGTTTTGTCATAGAAAATACCCAGAAAAGCTGGTAGATTGGAGCGCAAAGCTTTGTTGTCTAGTATACTAAGTATACTATCTAGTATATCTAGTATACTAAGAATTCCTGCGACATGTCTCCTTCAGAGAGGAATTTGGACAAAGAGTTACCACAACTGGGCACAATTACTTCCAAATTCCATTCTTTTTTTGAGGCACCACCCATCTTTGAAGTAGCTCTGATAGCAAAGCCAGCTGGTGTGAAGAGCAGTTACACTAGCGGAGGACACAGCCCCGTGGAGGTGGCAGCACCTTTTGTGGCCACTGCAGGTTGGCTGGTGTCCCTACTTACCTCCACCTGCGAGGTCTGGGCAGTCTGGAATGGGTTTGGGCACACTCAACCAATAACTTGCTCATCTCAGCAATTCAAGGACTTGGCTCTGTGTTTTTTTTTTTCCTCTGCTCCCATGTCTCAAAATGGAAGCCTCTGTAACAGAGATCATAAATGTCTTTGTAATTGCTGGTTCAGCTGGTGGTAAAGGGAACATCTCCTATTAATATTCCTCCACTAAAGTCAATGCTATGCCCTGTAACCCATTGGCCATGGTAGTGTGCCCTAGGATTCAAAAGCATGGACCATGATACCGTAGCAATGTGCTCTCCAGGGAGACAGAACAGTACAACCTTTCTTGGTGTTTTTCTTTTGAAGAAGGGAGTCCTTGGAGTGCAAGTGAGCCCAGCATTGAGCCCGAGGGCATGAGTACAGCCGGCATGGAGGAAAATTACCACAGGAACATGTCATGGCTTCATGTAAGTAGGAGTCTCAGAAAGAGCCCTGAGATCAATTTCTTTCGGCACTCGGGGCAGATCTGTGAAGAGAGGACAAAAGACTATACTAAAAATATGCATCCATTTCAGCCTCTTAGACATCTATATGTCCACATTTCAGCTGAACCTCTGGATCCTCACTAAGATGGGTCTTCTGCTGGACTGTATTCATTTGAACCTTATCTAAGACCAAGGGTTCTTTGTTATGGTTGGCTTGTGAGTCAGTCAGGGAGACCCCTGAGGGACCAAGCCAGGTTGGTGTTTGAGAGAACTTGGGTAACACAGTCAAGGCCTCATGATCAGTTTTACACAAGTCTTCACAAGTGCTGAGAGAAAGATCATGGTGTCAGTCTTGAGTCTGCATTCTATCAAACACTAAACCAGGACATGGAGATTCTATGATTAAGGTCACACCTCAAAGGGTTCTCCTGAGGGCACAGGCAAGAGGGAGTCCCAAACACAGGTTGCACTTCAAGGGCATGAAGAAAGGAAGAGAAAGCTCAGGAAGTATGATGTGAGATCCACAGTTGGCAGGGTACTGGCAGCACTGTTATTGATGTTAGTTATGGAATGTCTCCATCTCCTCTTTCATTTGACTTCTAGTAGGGTCAGATAAGGGCTGCCTGGTACGTCACACTCAGAGTGTACAGGGATAGCCCTTGGAACTGGCTGATTCCCAGAACCAGCTGATTTTGAGAATCTCTGAGATAACTATTTTTTAAGTCAACTTTGTAGTTAAGTCACACCTACATATTAAAAAGCATACAAAACCTATGTGCACGGCTCAATAAATTCTCATAAAGTAGACACATCTGTGTAACCACCACCAAGTCACGAAGAACATTAGCAGTACCTTAGAAGCCCTACCCAGGCCCTCTGCCAAATACTACCCTCCCTTCCTGGTAACTACTATCCTAACATGGAAGATTAGTGTTGTTTGTTTTTGAAATGCATGTCACATGCTAGGTACTCTGTTGTGTCTGGTTTCTTTCGCTCACATAAGTGTAAATCCTCTAGCTCTGTTCTTCTTCAGGATGACCTGGTCTATTCTTGGCTATATTCATTTCTATTAAAATAACCTTGTTAGTTTCCATAAAAAAAGCTTCTACAGCAGCCTTATATTGAATATAAAGATAGCTAAAATTGAGGAATTGAAATTCTTTATTAAGTTTCTAATGTATAAAATGGTCTACCCTCCCTTAACTTATGCTCCATTATTTATTTATTTAAGATCTCTTCAATTTTATTTTCATGTTTTTTAATTGTTTGTTTATTTTTTGACTGCGCTGGATTGGGTCTTCATGGCTTTGCTCGGACTTTCTCTAGTTGCGGCTACTGGGGACTACTTGCTGATTTCTCATTGTGGTGGCTTCTCTTGTTGCAGAGCACAAGGTCTAGGTGCATGGGCCTCAGTAGTTTTGGCACCAGGCTCTAGAGTACAGGCTCAGTAGTTGTGGTACATGGACTTAGTTGCTCCCTGGCATGTGAATCTTCCTGGACAAGAGATTAAACCAGTGTCCCCTTCATTGGCAGGTGTGTTCTGATCTGCTGGCATTACCAGGGAAGTCCTGAATTGCTTCAGTTTTATTCAATAATGCATTTTAGTTTTCTGTACCATGTTAGCCCTCTAGAAGTGTTTGTGTTTAAGACCAGAGATATTTTTTCAAAATAACTGGTGAATCTTCTAGACCTAAAAATTTCTTTGTAGGAAAGTTTTTAATTATATATTTAATTCATGTCATATGATTAAAATCATTCAGATTTCTGTTTCTTCTGGGATCTGTTTAAGCAAATTGATTTTTTTTCCCTAGAAATTTGTTGATTTTATCCAAATATTCACATTTATTAGCAAATAGATGTTTATATAGTCTCTTAAGATCATCTTAGATTCTGTGGGATTTACAGTGATGTGCTTTACTGTTTCTGATATTGATAGGTTATATCTTTGCTTTCTTTTTTCTTGATCAGTCTTACTAGAAGTTTGTCTGTTTTGTTAGTCAAAGAACCAGGTTTTGTCGAGGTTCAAGAATAACAAGGGAAACCTTACAGTTCTTATTTGTGCCCTGCCTCATATCAGTATAAACAGAAATATTGGGCATCTTCAATGAATCTTGAGAGAGATCTGGATATTCTGCTCGCACAAAACCTGTATTTTTTAAACTTTGAAGAGTGTGAGATATTGTTAGATGACTTTGACAGGAGTGCATTTTTACTGTTGTTTACCTTTGTCTCATGGTAAGCAGACCTCTTCTTCCAAGGAAATGCATGTCATCCTTGCCTAGTAGGTCTGATTGGTCTTATTCATGTAGACTTATTTTATGTTCTGCATCCAATATGGCACCTCACAGGTTAGGTGTTGGGGTCGGAACTAGTTTCATGAAGGACAGAATCATTCAAAAGATTACTCTATGCAGATTTGACTAAACTTGCATCTTTAGGAATGCTATTCCCTTTTTAGGAAAGCAACTTAAGAAGTTTTAAACCCTAGGGCCTTCATTCCTTTTCTTAAAATAACCCTATCCTTTAAATCAACTGAGTTCTTTTCTGGAATCCTATTTGGGAAGTCTAGGAGATATGAGAATTTGAGCCAGATCAAGCCACAAGTGAGGAGCTAGAATAACCCAAAGCTGAAAGCAAATTGTTTGTAGAGAGGAAACGAAGTTCTACAGTGGATTCAAGCCCAGTTGAAGGTTAGAGGCCAAGGTGGAAGGTACAGAAATGTTTTCAAGTTCCATGTAGGTGGGCTGGAGTTAAAGACATCCCACAGCTGTCAAAGGCCAGCCAAATCCTTTGGGATGGAACTTCTCATCATTTTCTGCTCTTCTACGGGCTCCTTCTACAACATCAGAGCTGAAAAAAATAATATATTTTAAGTTAGGAATCATTTGAAAGTATCTGGGAATCATACACTTCCAAGTTTTTGAAGATCACTGAACCTTTTATTGTTTTAAAAAGAGCTTTCTATCAAGTGTGAATCCAGGGAGCAAAAGAAGTCAAGTACATAGAGGCTTGTAAGTCTTTGTTCTCTTGTGGGAATTATTGTTCTCTCATGGAATTACTGTGATTTTAAGACCCATTAAGGAAAGTTGACGTTCTGACTTTTCATGTTCTACCCGACATCGTGGCTCACGATTGGCCTGTGCCCTGGCTGAGCCTCAGTGATGTCTGTGTTCCAGGTCATGATCTTGCTGTGCAACCAGCAGAGCTTCATCTGCACCCACATCGACTACTGTCATCCTCACTGCTACCTGCACCACAGCCGCTCCTGTGCCCGGCTGGTCAGGGCCATTAAGCTGCTCTACGGAGACACTGTGGACTCCCTCCGTGAGAGCAACAGCATCAGCAACGTGGCTCTCCGGGGCAAGAAGCAGAAAGAGGTGAGTGAATGATCACATGGTATGTACCAGTGAGACGGAAAACCATGTCCTAACAATCTTTTCTCTGTAAATGCAAATTTCAGCCCACTGCAGTGGTATAAACCAGGCTGCAGGTCTGTGTTGTTTCGAGCAAAGATAGACAATGGGGGAGCTCAGCTGGCAAAGAATCTGCCTGCAGTGCAGGAGACCCGGTTCAGTCCCTGGATTGGGAAGATCTCCTGGAGTAGGGAATAGCAACCCACTCCAGTATTCCTGTCTGGAGAATTCCATGGACAGAGGAGCTTGGTGGGCTACAGTTCATGGCGTCATAGAGTCGCACGCGACTGAGCAACTAAGACTTTCACTTTAGAAGTTGCTGCTGCTAAGTCACTTCAGTCGTGTCCAACTCTGTGCGACCCCATAGACGGCAGCCCACCAGGCTCCTCTGTCCCTGGGATTCTCCAGGCAAGAATACTGGAGTGTGTTGCCATTTCTTTGGTGCAGAAAAGACAAGTGCTTTGCCATCATGTCCATGAGCAAATATAGACTCTTTTTGTGGGTTTTGTCTTATTTTGACAAATAAATATAAACTCAAAGGGGCATTTTTGATGAGTTGTTGTGGTAGGCAGAATAATGTCCCCCTAAAGATGTCTGAATTCTAATCCTTGGAACCATGAAGATGTTACCTCACCTGGCAAAAGGGATCTTGCCTGGGTGAATAAGTCAAGAATCATATAATAGGAGATTATCCTGGATTATCCAAGTGGGCCTAACATAGTCAGAAATGGAGTTGTGACAATAGAAGCAGAAGGCAGGCAGGGTAGTGAGCCTAGGCAGCCTCTAGGAGCTGGAGAGGACAAGGAAATGAATGATGTCCCCAGAAGGAACACAGTCCTGCCAGTCCATTTTCAACTTCTGACCTATAAAACTGTTAATATCATAAATCTGTGCTATTTTTTGCCAAAAAGATTGTGGTCTTTTTTTTTTTTTTTTTTTTGCAGTAACAGGAAACTGATACAGTTTTATCTTAAGAAATAAGTAATAAATGGCCCAACTTTTCACTGACAAATAATAGAGTCAAATCAGACTAAAGGAAACATCTTCGAGAAATGATTACATTTTCTCAGTATTCAGCTGTACTTTCCTGACAATTGGACAGCTGAGCTGGCTGAAGATGAAGACAGTAACCAGGGTTGCCGTGCTCCTGCCAGGGAAGCCCTGAGTTACCCACCTGCCCCCAAGAAGGCATGATGGCCACTGTGTGCTGCCAGCCACGTCTGCAGCTGCTTCTCCCAAGTGGTTTTGCCAAAAGATTTTTATATAATACCTATTCATCTCAGTGAGTGTTCATTGGGCACCTGCTGTTGGCACAATATGAGGCCAGATATTCTTGGAGAAACAAAAAATAAGTAAGTGGAGCAGAGGATCTTTCTACTAAAGAGTTTGTGAGCCAAGTTTGGTAAGGTGGAAGAGTGGCAATAAAATGCAAATCAAACTAGAGAATATAAGCAATAACAAAAATGCACAGTTGAGTTGTATATCCATTTGTAATGCTTTAGCACTTGAAAAAGGGATTTATTTAATTCAATTCAGTTCAGTTCAGTCGCTCAGTCCTGTCCAACTCTTTGCGACCCCATGAACCACAGCATGCCAGGCCTCCCTGTCCATCACCAACTCCTGGAGTTTACCCAAACTCATGTCCACTGAGTCGGTGATGCCATCCAACCATCTCATTCTCTGTCGTCCCCTTCCCCTCCTGCCTTCAATCTTTCCCAACATCAGGGTCTTTTCAAATGAGTCAGTTCTTCATATCATGTGGCCAAAGTATTGGAGTTTCAGCTTCAACATCAGTCCTTCCAATGAACACCCAAGACTGATCTCCTTTAGGATGGACTGGTTGGATCTCCTTGAAGTCCAAGGGACTCTCAAGAGTCTTCTCCAACACCACAGTTCAAAAGCATCAATTTTTCTGTGTTCAGCTTTCTTTATAGTCCAACTCTTTTTAAAGTATGAAAGTACAAGGAAGTGATTTTGGCTAATACAAGAGCTCCTAAAGAAAAAATTGTATATCTTGTACATCTCATAAATGTGATAATTCTGGGATATGACCTTTTAGTGTTTTTTCTGAAACATGTGTATGACAAAGTATACATCATTGACAATGTACTTTTCAATTCTTACAAATTTTGTTCAGTAGATACTCTTCACTCCATTTTACAGATGAAAACATTGAAGTTAAAAAAGATGGGATTGTCCACAATCCCATTGTCCACAATATCTAGAACATATTCAGCTAGCCTTTAGTTTAGGAACATGGATTATCAAAGTCAGGGCTTTTTCAATTAAACTCTCCTACATCTCATGATATTCAGAAAACACAGATTCTAAGGGAAGATCAGGTGGGAAAATTACATAAACTGCTAAATGATGACATAAAAAGAAAAATATATATGTGCATATATTCTTATACATGTATACATATATATGGACATGTCATTTATGTTTGAAATGTATATGTGTACATACCTATCTATAAACATATATATATGTGTGCATGTATGTATCTCAAACATAAATGATACTACATCCAAAGAAAACTTATTTAGATAAGCTATCTGTCCTATAAAAACTCCCTTACCTGTGTAAGAAAACCTATAAAATATGTTGAAAATTATAAAAATACACCAAACTAAATTAATGTTCATTGTTCATCATGTACACGCTGAGATTTCTTCCATACCTTTGCTCCAGTCATATCTTCACCTGTAATCTATATGTGGCTGAACCCAAACATCCTTCAAGATCCAATTCAAGTGCCACCTCCTCTTTGAAACCTTTTCTGATCTCCCTAGTGTTCACCACAGGACATACTGCAGGTGGATGATTAATTTAATTTTTTTGTTCCCTTCTTCCTCTAAACTATAATGGTGTTTTATTCTGCTTTTCATATTATTTATTCATTAATTCATCCATCAATCCATGTGTTTATTCAACAAATTTTAAAGACTTTCTGGACCATACTGAGTCCATACTGTGTGCTAGATATAATAATGGCCACAGAGATATGGCACTGTCCTCGTATGATGCACACAGTCTAGCTGAGAGACAGAAATTAATCAACTAAGCATCCCTAAGTTGGTGTAAAATTGCAGCAGCGATAAGCACAATAAAGGAGAAAACTCTGTGCTGAGAGATCTTATGAATGAGACTTTGAACTTATCGGGGGAGATAAGACAGTATCTCCAATAAAGTGACAGATGAGTTTTGGCTGAAGGATGCCAAGATGTTAACTGAATACAGAATTCTCCAACCAGAGAGAAGAGGGAGCACCAAGGCTGAGGACGAGGTTCAACCTGGCCTGCTCTCTGCTTGCTTGTGCAGCCTCATTATGTACTGAGGTCGTCTGTGCTCTTGTCCTCTGAGGCTGTGGGAAGGAAGGATTTTAGTCTTCATCCTGTGATATAGCACTGAGAGCTTTTAGGATCCCTCTGCCTACAAAATGGGGCTACTTACATCCCTATTTATCTTCTGCCACTTAATTATAAAACTTCTTGAGAACTGAGGCAGTCTTACACATTTTGTATCCTGTGTAATACCTAACAGAGAACCTCACTATAGCAAAGGGACAATAATATTGAATGAGCTAGTGGGATTTAGGGTTCTAGCGTGTTTCATGAATGCCCTCCACTTCTCTGCCATGAAGGACAAAGCAGCCTGAAGCAGCAGAAAATGTTACCAACCTTACAGATTGCTCACATTTCTTAAGAGTGAGTGTAAGTGAAAGTCACTCAGTCATGTCCGACTCTGCAACCCCACAGACTGTAGCCTGCCAGGCTCCTCTGTCCATGGAATTCTCTAGGCCAGAATACTAGAGTGGGTAGCTGTTCCCTTCTCCAGGGGATCTTCCCAACCCAGGGATAGAACCCACGTTGCAGGCAGATTCTTTACTGTCTGAGCCACGAGGGAAATCCCACATTTCTGAAAGGGAAAGGGAAAGGAAACAAGGGTAAATGTTCCCTAACCTTAACACATTTAAATTAGTCATGCCAATGGAGAGCTGAAAAGATGTATTGAGTCTTCAGTGATAAACATTATATTTCCAAAATGCCAGCCTCCTGTTCAAGCTTTTTCTTTTCATTTTCTCATGATGTTTCCATTTGCCTGTTCTGAATTTGTCACATAAATGAACAATGTGCACATTTCCAGAGCCCAAATGAAAACAGAATAGGCCATAAATCAAGACTAAAAGCAGTAGTTCTGATTAAAATCAAGACTAAGAGCAATTGGTATTTCATTCCTGTTTCCTTTTTAATCGGTTTTTATGGCAGAATATACTTATGGCAGCTACTACATTTTGTAACCCTTCTAACTCTGATCAATATGCTAATCTTCGTTTCGGTGCTCAAAGCCTCACTATGTTCCATTAGCCTGGTTAGTGCACTTCTAACCTTGTTATATATCACTTTCACCAAAAAAATTCACCAAAGAATTTTTTAATTTTTCCTATATATCTGTACCTTGTCTAATGCTATGTTCTAAATAGAGTACATGTTCAATTAGTACTTGCTATGTCTGACTCTTTGCGACCCCGTGGACTGTAGCCCACCAGGTTCCTCCATCCGTGGGATTCTCCAGGCAGGAATACTGGAGTGGGTTGGTATTTCCTTCTCCAGGGGATCTTCCCAACCCAGGGATCGAACCCAGGTCTCCTGCATTGCAGGCAGATGCTTTAACCTCTGAGCCACCTAAAGAGGTAATGGGAGTGGATAAAACATTTTTTTCTCCTTTCAGTTTAAAAGGAGAGGTAAATAAAAGGTTGGAGAAGGAAATGGTAACCCCCTCCAGTATTTGCCTGGAGAATCCCATGGACAGAGGAGCCTGTTGGGCTATGGTCCATAGGGTCAGACAGAGTTGGACACAACTGAAGTGACTTATCATGCATCATGCAAATAAAAGGTTGTTTGTTTGTTGTTTTTTACTCACTAAGTCATGTCCTACTCTTTCTGACTCCATGGACTGTGCCTGCCAGGCTCCTCAGTCCATGGGATTTTCCAAGCAAGAATACTGGAGTTAGTTACCATTTCCTACTCCAAGTTACCATTTCCTACTCTAAGGGATCTTCCTGACCCAGGAATCAAACCTGCATCTCCTGCGTTTCAGGCAAATTCTTTAACAATGAGCCACCTGGGAAACCCCTACTAATAACAAACAGATGCCTTCAAAACTAGTCTCCTGCAACAAGTTACCAAATGAAAAAGCAACTGGTGATAACTTTGTTAGTCTGAATCAGAGTCACACAAGTATAGGACTTCAGGAACCTCATGTAATATCCTGAAATGCCCCTCACATGTGTACCCATCTTTAATATCTATCTTTTAGGCCCAAACAGGACACTTAAGGAGAGTTATTAGCCCATCACCCTAGTGTAAAAGCCTTTCCAATTCCCTTCCTTTTCCACTATAACAAACACCCTAATTATCTTGAAGCTGGCAGAACACACCATGCTTAAGCATGCATGCTGGGATACTACATATTTGATACCTGAGAAGCTTGACTTATACCCTCTGTCCCCAGCAGACAGGATTAAACAGAAGTCTACATGTCCCAGAGTGTGAGAGACATAAATGTTTGTCCTTTTTCTTCTGAGTATTTTTCTTTATCTGCCTGGTTAAAATTCCCATAAATTAATCAAAAGTATTATTCAGAAGTAACCCTGAAAGGACAAAATGTCCAGCCAAAGGAGAAAGCAATAAAATATTCTAAAAATTAAAAAACCATATTTTAAAAGAACTGTAATGACCTGGGGAAATCATCATCATACTATCATAATGAAATGAAATGTTTAAAGCTGTGTGCCACTCATTCTGGATGGGAGGGGAGTTTGGAAGAGAATGGACACATGTATGTATGGCTGAGTCCCTTCACGGTTTACTTGAAACTCTCACAACATTGTTCATCGACTATACCCCGATACAAAATAAAAAGTTAAAAACCAAAACTTTGTGCCACATACATAGCATCATCACAGCTTTGCTGTGTAGGGGGACAAAAGTCTGAAAGAAATCAAACAATGACCATCCCTGAGTTGGGTATTATGGAGATTTTGGTTTCTTTCTTCATAGTTTTTCTGTATTTTCCAGGTATTCTGCAGTTTGCATGTGTTTTTTATAGAGTAAAAGCAGCAAGTTGCTGCTTTTTGAATACCTTGACTTTTAAAAAAGTAAATCAGATATACTGCTACATTTATATGGAAAATGATTGCCATATATGATTTTAGAATAGCTTTAAAATTATATAAAACAGGCACAATATTTATATTACATATTGCTTTTACTTTCACAAGGGGAAAAAAAGCAATGCAGAATTTCTCTCCCCAAATGATATGTGTTCCCAAGTATATGCCTCCACTTTTTTTTAATCTTTAGAAAACACAACAAGAGCTCTGGTTCATTTGTTTCCAAGTAGGTTCATTTAAAAGTTCATTCCATACCAGTCACATAATAGATGCATTGTCTTGGGTCTTTTTGTCAGTTTTGAAAGACTTTCTTGGAACATGCATGTAGTTTCAGCTTTGCTTTTTCTTTCAAAATATTTCCATCTGTAACACTGTGAAGCTCTGTTCAAAAATTCTTAAGGAGTTCATTTTTTTTCCCTTGGCATCGAGGAAGAGAGTGTTTCATTGACATGGCACTGGAAAAACAAATGAGCCCTTATACTGTGCAAAGGGATGGATTCCCTTTTTGCACGGCCTGGAGTGCAAAAATAGGAGACATCAGGACTCAGGATAAATAAACAAGGGCCTGCCAACATCAGAGTGACCATCCTTCCAGCTGCACTGTCCACTCCATTCCTTGTCATGTACAGAGTCAGGGGAAGAAATTGTCTCCTCTGTGTGAGTGCTAGTGAGTCAGGGCTATTTTACGCTGGTTGAAGCGATGGTTTGAAAGAAGAGCTGCTGTCTCATACAGACAAATATGATTAAAAAAAAAACACTTTACCTGGATGATAGATGATTATGAACTCATATTTTCTTGATGGGTCTTTTACCTTTCACTTCCTAACACTTCCCTGTGAAATATTTTCTCTTCCAATTGATTGATTTGTAGCATCCAACCCTTTAGAGGGACTATTAGAGAGAGTGGATTTTAACTCACAGTATTTTAAAAGGTTTGTACTTTTAACAGCTTGGTGGAAATATAATTAGCCCTGAAATGGAAGTCGGGAGAGCCTATCCTTTCCTTATTCTGCTAATAACCAGCTTTGCAGTTTGGTCAAGCTACTCTATGGGCTTCCCAGGTGGCACTAGTGGCAAAGAACCCACCTGCCAGTGCAGATTAGATGTAAGACACACTGGTTTGATCCCTGGATCGGGAAGATCCTGGAGAAGGATATGGTAATCCACTCTAATATTCTTGCCTGGAAAATCCCATGGACAGAAGAGCCTGGCAGGCTACAGTTCGTAGGGTCGCACAGAGTTGGACACTACTGACGCGATTTAGCACAGCAAGCTACTCCACCTCTCTGGATCCTGGTCTCCTCAGTGGTAAAAGAGGAGTTTGTTGCTAAACATCTCTAAGTGCCCTTTTCATAACAAACTTAACTGCTTTTATCGCTTTCAGAAAGTGCTGACCCATTAAAAGGCCTTACATCATCTATTGCGTTAGACGTGGTTATCTGGAGAACTGGGGGGAAAACAGCATCACTGGTTTTTAAGAGTGCACAACACCCTTTGTCATCTATCTCATGTTCTTTCCAGTGCTCAGATAAATCATGCCTGAGAACACCTTCTCTGAAGAAGAGAGTTTCAGATGCCAACCTGGAGGGGAAGAAGGACTCTGGGATGCTGAAATATATTAGACTACAGGTATTAATATATGCTTTGAAAACATTCATGAAGCAGGAATAGGGAGGGAACTTCAGATATCCTTATTACTAATGTTTGGAAAAGTCCCTGATGCTGGGAAAGATTGAAGGGAGGAGGAGAAGGGTGCAAAAGAAGACGAGATGGTTGGATGACATCATTGACTCCATGGACATGAGTTTGAGCAAACTCCAGGAGATAGTGAAGGACAGGGAAGCCTGGCATGCTGCAGTCCATGGGGTTGCAAAGAGCTGGACATGACTGAGCGACTGAACAACAACAACAAAAGTTTGGGATATACAATGCCAATTGGCACAGTGTTGGCATAACAGCCCCCTCTGATTTGGTGAGAAAGAATGCTACCAAGTATACAAGAAAAAAAATCCCTTCTTGCTGAACAGCCAACTTCCATAAAGACAAGGAAGCTTGGCTAGAACCATGCTTCTTTCCACTCTAGTAGAGCCAGCTTCCTACCAGTGTGTGGTAGTGATGCTCACAGGTTTTGGAATGAGACAATTTGGGTTGAGATCCTATACCTGCTGCTCTGGCTCTGGGACCTTGGGCAAGTTAAGTTAATTTCCCTTAGTTTTAGTTGCTTGATCTCTAAAATGGGGATTTTAACACTGGACCCCGGAGAAGGCAGTGGCACCCCACTCCAGTACTCTTGCCTGTAAAAATCCCATGGATGGAGGAGCCTGGAAGGCTGCAGTCCATGGGGTCGCTGAGGGTCGGACACAACTGAACGACTTCACTTTCACTTTTCACTTTCATGCATTGAAGAAGGAAATGGCAACCCACTCCAGTGTTCTTGCCTGGAGAATCCCAGGGACGGGGGAACCTGGTGGGCTGCCATCTATGGGGTCGCACAGAGTCGGACACGACTGAAGCGACTTAGCAGCAGCAGCAGCAGCAACACCGGACCCATCTCAAAGGGTCATTGCATGAATTAAAAGAGATAGTACACTTACCTACTTATCCAGGGCTTGACAAAGTTATATTGTTATTACAACCTGAACTCTAAATCATAATACATTTTCCAGGGGAAGAGAGAAAAAAATTTCATGTTTTTCTAGAAAGTGTTTTAAATGATGGCTAAAGACAGGCTTGCCCCAAACTGACATTTTTTACCTCAATTATTTATAATAATGAATTAAATAGTATTTTGTGGGCTAACCTGGACTAATAACCACACTGTATAATATTTTGAAGGAGAAATACCATCCAAGTTCACTGGCTTAGAAAACTAACTTTCTGAATGGAACTCCTTTATAAATTAGAGGCTGCTCACAGCTTTCAGTGGAAATCATTCCTAATAGGAAGGAAAATAAGATGCTGTGAAGGTCCACCAGGACTTTTAACACAAAGATTTACTGACTAAAATCCTTTTTTCTCAGAGAGTTGTACTTATTCTACAGTTTACTCCCTGCTGCTGCTGCTGCTAAGTCGCTTCAGTCATGTCCGACTCTGTGCGACCCCACAGACGGCAGCCTACTAGGCTCCTCTGTCCCTGGGATTCTTCAGGCAAGAATATTGGAGTGGGTTGCCATTTCCTTCTCCAATGCATGAAAGTGAAAGGTGAAAGTGAAGTCGCTTAGTCATGCCCGACTCTTAGTGACCCCATGGACTACAGCCTACCAGGCTTCTCCATCCATGGGATTTTCCAGGCAAGAGTACTGGAGTGGGGTGCCATTGCCTTCTCCGAGTTTACTCCCTAGGTGGTTACAAATTACTTTTGTGGTGAAAGTGTTATAAAATAATATAATTTGGGACAATTATACATCAACTAATAGGGTATAAAGCTTACTTACTATACATCATGCCAGATATGTTCCCACTTTAAAAAGTATTTTAAGGTCATTTAAGGAAAATGGAGAGAGAAGCGACACTTAACTTTCAAGAGGACAACAACCAGTGTCTTCGATGGTTTTAAGACATCATTTCCATCTTTTTGCAGGTGATGAGCCTGTCGCCTGCTCCCTTATCTCTACTGATCAAAGCCGCACCAATTCTGACAGAGGAGATGTATGGAGACATCCAGCCAGCTGCCTGGGAGCTCCTGCTCAGCATGGATGAGCATATGGCGGGGGCGGCAGGTAAAGATAGGCCCCCCAGGACCCTGGTCCTGCTGCCATTCATCCCAGTGTCTCAACAACAGTGAGGCACATTCATTCCATCTTCATGCTGAGGTCACATTGGTAGCAGCGGCTGGACCTCTAAACAGAGCCGTGCACTAAAGGGAAACAGGCCTAGGCTCTCTGTATACACTGTTCATGTTCCTGTGTAGTCTGCACAAAGGCAGCATCTCTCTCCCAGGATGTTAACAATTACAATGATTTCCCCCAGAACCTACATCTTCACTATATTTCACAAAAGGTTCTTTTGTATGTGTTGTGATTTCCCAGACTGACCATGAACTACCATCATTAATTTTATTAACTCTTAGGTAAGTCATGTTCTGTGTTCAAATTACAATATTGAAACAAATGTCTAAAATTTACGTGATGTGTCCAAAGCCATGTAGCTAGTAAATGGTAGAGGCAAAAATCTGGATTCTTCATCATTTTCCACTTTTTGTGCATATTCCTTTAATTTTGTATGGTTACTTTAATTGAAAAATACATAGTAAAAATTCAAATAATGTAAAAATGTATGAAATTTAAAACCATCACCCTCTATTCCATGACTCCCAGTCCTCTTTCTCAGAGGTGGCAATTTTTAAATTTCCCAGGAAACCTTCTATAAACTATGCATATATAGTACTTTTGATGTCACAAAGCATTTTTTCATATATTATTGTATTTTATTCTAACAAGACATTTGGAGGCAGCTACATCATCATCATCATCATCATCATTATTGATGTTTTACCAATAGAGAAACACAGACTAAGAAGTTAAGGGACTTGGCCAAGATCAGTTTCAGAGATGTGACAGCCCCAGTTATCCTAAGAGTTGGCTGAACATATCTTGAGGATGTGGGGGAAAATACAAGGGAAATTTTAAATAATATTTTTACAATTGACACTGGCTTCTCTGTCTATGCTATAGGGTGTACTCTTTTTTTTCTCATTATTCATTGACTTTGTAACTTACCATGGAATGACCTTTCTCTTCCTAGTATTTGGCTTTCCCCAAATTAAAAAACAACAATGATATTATGTTTCATAAATTCTCTGTTGGTTTCTCAATCTATTCTACCTCTTGGAAGGGTAGACATTTCTAATAGAGTCTACCTTTTGAATTTTATTGTTAATATAACATGTAACTCTAATGGACATTTTGTGTACCATCCTAGGGTTACTCTGAGATGACTCTAGACATTTCCTGAAAAGGATATTTCAGCATGTAATTTCCTTTTTTCATTAGCTTCCTCTGACATTCACTTTTCACTGTGAGCCAAGGGAAGCGTTGCTTAAAATGAGATTTCTACTGCAATGTCGTGCTATCACTGCCCTCACACCAGATATTAGAAGATTGTGGGTGGTACAAAGGATGGTGCCTGGTTTCCAGTGGATGAAACAGGGTTTTCTTTGGCTAGTGCTGGTGGCCTGGCTGTATAGCTCAGTAGTCGTTTTCAAGAGACAGAAGCAGTTTCCTCCTTCCCCTCATCCCCAGGAATCATACAGCTTAAAAGATGTATAGCTGATGGATTGTTGACTGTCTTTAGCGGCCATGTTCCTGTTGTGTGCGGTGAAAGTCCCTGAGGCTGTGTCCGATATGTTGACGTCGGAGTTTCACCATCCAGAGACCGTGCAGAGACTGAATGCCGTCCTTAAGTTCCACACACTCTGGAGGTTTCGCTATCAGGTCTGGCCCCGGATGGAAGAGGGAGCACAGCAGATTTTTAAGGTGAGGGATACTTCTGGGATAATCCCATGGACAGAGGAGCCTGCGGGCTACAGTCCATAGAGTTGCAAAGAGTCCGACATGACTGAGCATGCGTGCGCAGGCGCGCACACATACACACACACACTTCTCACATGGGAATTAGATTAGCAAACCCAACCCAAGGTTCATTTCAATCCTGCAACTTCAAATCCACAGTGTATGGCCCAAGAGATGCTTCTTTTTCCCCCTTCTCTGGTTTTATAAGTAAACCTAACTCCAATATGAATGAATTCTTGTTCTTAAAAAGATTAAAATATACAGAAAGGTAAAGTAAGAAAATCAAGTTTCTATAATCCTCAAGATCACAGTACCATCCCCAGAGGTAAGCACATAAAACTTGCAGACATTTCACTATATATACACAGATGTTTTTGGAGGACGGGGTATTTAACACAAATAGAGATCATACAGTTGAAACCCTTCATTTTATTAATGGGTAAACTGAGGCCCAGAGACATTCATTGTGTGCTTTGTAACTGCCTGTGCTCTGTAAGATTATTTCGTGATTTTACTTCAGACTCAATCTAGTTTATTTCCCATCTTACTTCATTCCTCTGGTATCAACTAACAGATCCCACCTCCCAGTATAAATTTCACCCTGCCATCACCAGTGCTCGGAATGCCATCTGTCCCGATGTTTGACCCTCCCTGGGTCCCTCAGTGCAGCGGGAGTGTCCAGGACCCCATTAATGAAGACCAGTCTGTGAGTAATGCATTCTTCCTTTCTCATATCTTCAGGTTCCATGGTGTACTTATAAGAGAGAAGAGCAATGGGTGTGAGAGACAATGTGTTCTTGTCATCAGAATATAATAACACAGAATAGCAGCCACAAAAGTTCTTTAGTTCTTCTGAAATAGAATAGAGGGAAGTAACTTCTGGGGTGAGCATTTGCAGACCTGCAAGCCAAGACAGTTTGTTCTATAATTTAAAGCAGCAGCTGCCTTATAAAGCTGTTAAAACAATTAGGCACTGATTTCTTAGCCCAAGGTAGCACTTTTGCTGCTCTTGATTACAGAACAATTTATTTAACCTACATACGCTATCCAAGGTGCTTCCCTGGTGGCTCAGACGGTAAAGAATCTGCTTGCAATGCAGGAGTTCTGGGTTTGATCCCTGGGTTGGGAAGATCCCCTGGAGAAGGTTATGGCAACCCAGTTCAGTATTTCTTGCCTGGAGAATCTCCATGGACACATGAGCCTGGTGGGCTATAGTCCATGGGGTCGCAAAAAGTCGGATATAACTGAGCAACTAAGCATGGCACAGCATGCTATCCAAAAGTGAATGATATTGACCCTGGATGAATAAGAAAAAGAACTGAGTTGACTGCTCTTATTTTCCTTATTTGGACCTTAGTCTGTTTTTTACCTTGTTGATCATCAGTATCATCATCACAAACATCACTCAGAGAACTCAGGGCATCCTATTCTAATTTATCACTGCTCTATGTAATATAATTAATAAACAGTTAACTTTAGAACACAGTCTATTTATAAACAAGAACCAAGAATATGTGCCCTTTGAAAAAAATGAATCTTCAAAATATGCCTTTTTCACGTTACATAGCATTTTTCTAAATTTCAAGAGTAATGTAGAAAATTTTGGAAAGTAAATCAAAAAATAAAGAACATATCTCTCTACACAAATTCATGATTATTTCCTTGCATAGTTTTCCATGAGATTTAGGGCAATCAATATGTGAATTAAAGATTTTTGATAGATCTTACAAAATATTCCCAGGACAGTTGTACCATTTTACTCTCATTCAACAGAATGGGAAAGCATCTTCCTTATTCAAATTAACTAGTGTTATCTTTTAATGCCACATTGAACAGCAAAAAAACAAAGTTATTGGCTTTTTTATTCACATGTCATTAAAAAGTTTGTTGAATATATGAAGTGAGGTTGAATATTTTTGCATGTCACATATATTTTCTAGCCTTTTGTAGTTTTCTTTGGAGAACTGTTTATTTGAATTTGTTACCCATAAGAATATTTTTATTTTAATTCTTCTGCATACAGTACCTTCATATCTCATGGTTTTGTGCCAAAGATAAAGGCACACTTGGTTCTTCCTCATATATGTAGTAATTCTAGCATCTGAACCACTAGGATAAAAATCTTGAGGTTTTCTCCCATACATGTGATGGAATCATTAGAGTCAAATCCATCCTCTCTCCCAAGTTCACAGTGAATTTCAAGCCAAGTCCTCTGATTCTATATTTAGTTCTCTTCTCCTTATTCCACAATTCTCACCTTATTATAATCAACCAGCTTGACCCCTGACTCTGTAAATGAATTGCCATGTAGCCCATCAATGCCCTTAATTGCTGTTATGTCATTCATTATAGAAAATCTTTGGTTTTATGTTAAGATGTTGCATAAAGGGAGCTTTAATGACTATAGTCCTTCAGAAGAGTGACCAACACCCCTTGTCTGTCTCTTGAATCCTACAGACCACGGGCCAACAAAGAGATGTAGAATTGCTACTGTATATAGACATCAAACTGGTAGTGGAGAATGTCAATGATCACTTCCCTGTTCTGACACCAATGGCTTTATCCCTAGAGCTCTTGGAATTTGTCTCAGCATAAGGATCATGATTAAGACAAGCAGAATGACCACTTTGCAGAGTGAATCTTGTCTCCTTTATTGTTTCTTATCTATTATGCTTTTGCTGCTGGTAAACAGAATCAGATTTTACATTCAACCTTAGTAACACTACCAACTTATAATTTCCATTCAGTTGCTTTGTTTCTACAAATATTGCTTAGTACTTATAGTGTGCCACTGTATTTCTATGAATATTTATTATTATATATTGTTAATATTATTTAATATTAATATTTCTAAATAGTATTTACAGTGTGGTAGATACATAAGATACAAAAATGAAATAAATCTCAAAATTAGTTGTTCATATGAGAGATCTCTTTTGCCTCTTTCCCCTGGTTCTGACTTTCTCTTTTATTAACCTTACAAAATAAATGTCCTTCATATAAAAACGGTTCAAGAAATTTTGGTAAGAAGGAGAGTGTTAAAAATGTTTCTTTGATGTCAGTGTTTAAAGAGTGAATCATTGAACTTTGAAAAGTAAAAAAAAAAAAGACTGTTTCTAGAAATTATAAACATCTTTGAAGAATTATTCAGACTTAATGAAAAAGAATAGCTTATTTATACACAGCCTGGAAACTTGGTAGAAAAAGAAACAAGTAAACAACATGAAACTAGATCACGACGCCCTGACATTTCCTGAGAGCGAAGTACCACATTTGTGTCATTCCATAGACCACTCTTGTCTGTGACCATGTAGAAGAGTTGCTAGTAAACAAACTTGCCTTCATGTCTCCATAGAAATCCTTTTCAGCCCGGGCTGTGTCCCGCTCCCATCAAAGGGCAGAACACATCTTAAAGAACTTGCAACAGGAGGAAGAGAAGAAGCGTCTTGGTCGAGAAGCCAGCCTCATCACTGCCATCCCTATCACCCAGGAGGCTTGCTACGAGCCCACCTGCACACCCAACTCAGAGCCAGAGGAAGAAGGTGCCTCTACACACTGGACTTCTTGGAGGGCTGGGTCAGAAAAGAGAAAGGACTTGCTTAAAAAAAAAACTGGCAGTTTTATGTGACTTGAGGTGATAAGCTCCCTCTCTCTCTCACTTACCTCCTGACACTATCTAAAGAAAGAGAAAAATTGTCTTTTTCTAAATGTTTAGAGCTGGCCCGATTATGGAGGAGGACATTAACCACATTGAATGAACTAATATGATAATGCATCAAGCAGTGACTATGATTCAGGCAACAGCTGAACCCAGAGTGTGTGCTAAAATATATTCAATCAGTCTTTCATCATTAAAAATGGGGTCAGTCCATTAGCTGCTTTCAGCCTTCACAAGTACTGGCAGTTTGTCAGAAAATGATTTATGGGGACTTTCCGGGCTGTCCAGTGGTTAAGAAGCTGTGCTTCCAACACAGGGGCTGTGGGTTTGATCTCTGGTCAGAGAAATAAGATCCCACATGCTGCATGGCTGAAATGTGTGTGTGTGTGTGTGTGTGTGTGTGTGTGTGTGCGTGTGTGTGTGCATACATATCAATAATGGAGAAGGAAATGGCAACCCCCTCCAGTATTCTTGCCTAGAAAGTCCCATGAGCAGGGGATCCCAGCAGGCTACAGTCCATTGGGTCACAAAGAGTCAGGCACGACTGAGTGACTAACACACACACATATATCAATAAAAATGGAAGAAAATAAGTAAAGACCAAAAATTGTAAAGAAAGTAATTTATGAACTATTCTAAATTCAGTGATTTTCCGCCCTGCTTTTGTGAAATTTGGGGGAGGAATTTTCTGTCATTCTTTCTGTGTTTTTTCCTTTCCTAAGTGCACTCTAAATCATTTAAGCCTTATGTTCTGAGAACTATGTACACTTCAATGTAACTATAAGTGTAGTTGTGATGATAACTTTGTTGTTACAAAACCAAAGTTCACGTTGCCTGTTGTCTTTGCCAGTAGAAGAAGTCACCAATCTGGCATCTCGTCGACTGTCTGTGAGTCCATCCTGTACCTCCAGCACTTCCCACAGGAATTACTCCTTCCGCCGAGGATCAGTCTGGTCAGTGCGTTCAGCCATCAGTGCTGAAGGTGTGTGCTCTCACAAATGTGTCCTTTATTCCTTACGTGTGTGAAACAATTCCATGACTTCATTACACTGTTTTCATTAAATAACTTGCTTCTTGATTTGAAGTTTTGAAAAGATTGACTGGTATTCCAAAAAAAAAAAAATTGTTGATTTAATCCAACAAATGTCCTTGATAAGTTGGTTCTATTTTAATTACATTAATGTAATCATATTGCTGAGGGTTTAGTAAAACATTATTCTAGACAGTTTTCAGCCCTGACTACACATTGCAGTCAACCAGGGAGTTTTTTTTAAATGCCCAGGTCACAACCAAAATCAGATCAGAATCTCTAAGGGTGGACTCACCACCTCAGTGTTTTTTAAAATCTACTCAGGTGATTTCAGTGTGCAGCTAAGACTCAGCGGGATGCTTTAGGATGCTGTTCTGGAATAACAACAATCAAAGAACAAAGCTCATGCCACTCCTGTAATGAAATCTGATTCCAGAGGAGAAGCGTGATACTCTTTAGGTCCAAGAATTTATAAGCTATGCCTCTCTAATGATGAGATACTGTCTGGGACTCACTGCTTCATGATTACACAGATTTCATCACTGATTTATGAAGTCATCAAAAAGTTACACAGGAACCAGTTGTTCTCAACCCTTTATTGCACAGCCTTGGAAAACTTCAAAAATGACCAATGCTAACTAATCCCAACTTATAGGACCGGGGCCTAAAGATACCTATATTTTTTTATAGCACCTTTACTGAGATATAATTTATATACCATAAAATTCACCCTTTTGAAGTATGTAATGCAATTGATTGATAGTATATTTGTAGAGTTTACAACTGTCACTGCTATTTAATTTCAGAATATTTTCATTATCCCCAAACAGGGATACCTTATGCCCATTAGTAGTCACTCATCCACCAGTTCTTCCAACCCCAAGAAGAAGTAGTGTACTTTCTATTTCTATGGATTTGCCTAATCAGCACATTTTATAGGAATGGAACCATACAGTACATGGCCTTTTGTGACTAGATTCTTTCACTCAGCATAATATTTTCAAGGTTGATCCATTTGTCACATGTACCAGTTCTTCATTCCTTCTTATCACCAAATAATATTCCATTGTATGGATACAACACATTTGGCTGATCACGTCATCAGTTACTGGACATTTGTATTGTTTTCATCTCAGTTATTATGAGTTATGATGCTATGAGAAGTTATGTGTAAGTTTTGTGAGGAGTACTGCCAAGCTACTTCAAAAGTTTCTGTGTCATTTTATATTCTTAGCAAAAAGTATGAAGGCTTCAGTTGTTCCACACCCTTGAAAAGACACAGTAATCTTGCAAATGAAGAACAAAGTTGGAAAACTCACATTTCCTAATTTCAAAACTTACTACAAAACTGCAGTAATCAAGATTGTGTGGTATTGACTTGAGAATTGATATACAGATCAATGGCATAGGTTGGGACCAGAAGTAAACCATTACATGTATGTCAATTTCATGTTTAAAAAGGGTACCAGGAAACTTCAATGGGGAAAGAATAGTCTTTTCAACAAATGATGCTGTGACAACTAGATGTCTACATACACCAAAAAAGTGTTCTATAGGTAGGCCTTGAACTGAGAAATGTTGTGTTAGAATGTTCTGAGAATGCACGTGGTACTGAGAAAAGCTTCCCGATTATATCTCCCTCTTCAGATGAGGAACACACCACCGAACACACGCCCAACCACCATGTACCTCAGCCCCCACAGGCAGTGTTCCCAGCATGTATCTGTGCAGCGGTGCTCCCCATCGTCCATCTGATGGAGGACGGTGAGGTGCGAGAAGATGGAGTGGCAGGTATGGCTTTGACTAGTAAAACCATCTAATAAATACTTGAGGTATTCATCTGACAAAGGACAGTTGGGTGCTCTTGAAGACATGAACCATTGGCCACACATGGGGTTCTTTTATGCACATGTTATAATTACAGATTTGCTATATACTGAACTAACACTGTCACTTCCTCCACTTTCTCTTTTCATAAACTTTATGACCAAGAAATTGCATTTAAAATATGTAGGTTGGTCCAGGAGTGTTGTTTATGCCCAGAGAACAGAGCAACGCTTATTTGACCACACAGAAACCAAAGAGTGATTTTAGCCACCTTAGAAATCTTAGTTATTGGCTTGACATCATTAATACCATCTTTCTCAATTGATTGCCTTTTCAGAGGTAGTATCTATAGAGAATAGCTACAAAATTAAATAATAAACGAGGTCTCGTAAAGGGTTGGACACGACTGAGCGACTGAACTGAACTGAAAGATGAGTTACATTTGTGACAGATAACAGATTAATATTATTTTTAAGAAAGCTTTATAACTTAATAATGACTTTTTTAAACGCCAATAGAGAAATGGACAAAGAATATAAACACACAATCCAATGGCCAATAACATCTGTAAATAACACTCTTGTTTAAAACAACAATGAAATCTTACTTTTAATATAAAAAATTATAAGGATTATTTTAAATGAAAATATGCATAGTTGGTAAATATTCAAAGAAAAGAGCATTATCACACCTTGCTGATCAAACAAGGAGATCAAACAAGTCAATCCTAAAGGAAATCAGTCCTGAATATTCACTGGAAGAACTGATGCTGAAGCTCCAATACTTTGGCCACCTGATTCAGAGAGTCGACTAATTAGAAAAGACCCTGATGCTGGGAAAGATTGAAGGCAGGAGGAGAAGGGGACAACAGAGGATGAGATGGTTGGATGGCATCACTGACTCAAAGGACTTGAGTTTGAGCAAGCTCTGGGAGATGGTGAAGGAGAGGGAAGCCTGGCGTGCTACAGTCCATGGGGTTGCAAAGAGTTGGACACGACTGAGCGACCAAACAACAACAAGACATGTCTTATTCTCCTTCTTGTCTTTTTCTGTATTTTTCATGTTTTAAGCATTAAATGCCTTCCTTAGCAATCAGAATAAAATACTGTTATAGTTTTGCAACCAATTTCAACCTAACAAAAATCTGCATTTATTTTAATTATTTATGAAGCCACATGAGAGCTAAAGCTTATTTTGCATATCTCTTGTTAATATTATTTATAAGGCTCAGTTTTAATTGGATGGTTAGCTTCTGAAGCAAAAAAGATGGTATAATTTATTTAAAATATTGCCTGAAAAATAAAGTCATGCTAAATTTTATATTCCTAGTTTAGAAAATTGAACTAAACTATTTAAACTAAAGACCATCTATTTCTTCTCCACTACTCACTTTTACCCACCTGCTTTCTTAGCCTGGGCACTTCCAGGCAGTCTTAGCCAATTACCTTCCCCAAAGAAGTAGCACTTTTTCTTTCACATTAGGAACAATTATTTATTCCTAAGCCAACCTCATTAGAAGTGGGAACCTTAACTATTACTGGCTCAACTATGTCATCTTTTTGAAGGAGTTATTATTGAAAGCATTTATGTGAACAATATAAGGTCAGGTCTAATTCATATGCATTCTAAACAAAAACATATTTTCTAAAACCCAAAATATTACATTAGAAGTTTCTCCATATAGCAAACAATGAAATAGGACTTTAATAAATACCACTGTTAATAGTAGGATGATTTCCAAAACAAAGATTCATAAATGTATTCTTGTTTATTAAAGTATGACCCTGACCCTGAAGTTGCTCAGTCATGTCCGACTCTTTGCGACCCCATGGACTGTAGCCTACCAGGCTCCTCCCTCCATGGGATTCTCCAGGCAAGAGTACTGGAGTGGGTTACCATTTCCTTCTCCAGGGGATCTTCCCAACCCAGGGATCGAACCCAGGTCTCCTGCATTCCAGGCAGATGCTTTAACCTCTGAGCCACCAGGGAAGCCCTTATTAAAGTATAGTTGACTTATAACATGTGCTAGTTTTAGATATGCAACGTAAACATTTGATGTATGTATATATTGCAAAATGAATACCACAGTAAGTTTATTTAACATTCATCTCCACACATAGTTACAATGTTTTTTTATGATGAGAACTTTTAATATGTATTCTCTTAACAGCTTTCAAATATACATATAGTACTGTTAAATATAATCATGCTGTACATTTCTAGGATTTATTTATCTTAGAACTGAAAGTTTGTAATCTTTGACCACCTTCACTCAGCCCCAGTGCCCACCCCCCACCTGTGGTAACCAGTCTGTTCTCTGTATCTATGAGTTTGGGTTTTTCTTACATTCCACATGTAATTGAGATCATACATTTGTCTTTCTCTGTCTGACTTCTTTCACTTTGCATGACACCCTCAAAGTCCATCCATAATGTTGTTAAGTGGGAGAATTTCCTTCTTTTTAAGCTTGAATGATATTCCATTGTCTATCACAAATACATTCTTTAGAGAAGCAATGCTAGTATTTAAAGACCATCCTATACACTTTTGTCACCTTTTCTTTTTAGGCTAAAATGTTCAGAAACAACAAAAAGAAGAATACTTACCTTCAGTAGAAAAAGGGTTCATAGAACTCTGTGAGGCAAAAATTTTAGAGAAACCAATTAAAGCTTAGAAATTACTTGAACACTGTATCTAATAGATTTATGTCCATTTAAAACGAATGTTCAATTTATTTTCTCTTCTAAAGTGAGTGCTGTGGCCCAGCAAGTCTTATGGAATTGTCTAATTGAAGATCCATCAACAGTTCTTCGACATTTTCTGGAAAAACTGACCATCAGCAATAGACAAGTAAAATCTTCTGTGTTTATAGTAGCTATGTGTGTGAACATGGTTAAACAACAAGCAGTGAACTTTATTGTGATATTCATGCAACATTGGTTGACACATAACCAAGAAGTACTTTGCATAATGATAATAATGAACAAATTAAACTTTGCTGTTTTCTTTTGAATTTCCCTATTAACTGATGTCTCCATATATGTGTGGTACGCTGCTGGTAATGACCATAAGATACTGAAAGATTCTCAGTCTTTTAAACAAAGATTAAATTCAGTTTAATGTTTTCAGTGTTGGGTACATTTACTGAATTCTGATTGGTTGGTAGTATGTGATACAGGTAATATTATTAGTGTATGTTGAAACTCTCCTTTAATCAGGACATTTAATTTACCAGTTCACCCTATAAGAAGATGATGCCAAAGAAAAGTAGCTTTCTGAGCAATGACAAAATATACCAATAATTATACATTGTTTCTTCATTTCTATATTATTGTTCCGTTTGCTGGACAATTAAGTTTAGTTTCTGAAAGGAAGGTTAATTACAAACATCTACCTAGGAAACAGAACTATGAAGTTTAATAAACCTAATTTGATAGGTCCTCTTCACATTTTCATCACACCTGAAAGCTATAGTAAATAGTGTTGACTAAATATACAGCTTTCCTGTGATTTGCCTGTGACCTATAGAGTCAGTCTTAGTTTTTATTTTTAAAAAATGTCTGACTATTGCTGACACGACTGAAGTGACTTAGCAGCAGCAGACTATTACTTAGTAACTTCATATGCTAGCTCTAGGAGAAGGTGTTACAGTTGGCTTAAATAATTTATCAAGCATCACAAATACTGTATTAAAATGCTGAACATAAGAGAAATCAACATGTGGGCAAAAGTAAGAAAAATTCCCCCACCTCGCTTTTCAAAAAGTTAATATTATTTCCTACAACATGGCAGCTGAATGAGACATAGATTCTGTTGCTCTTTCAGGATGAGTTAATGTACATGCTGCGCAAACTGCTCCTGAATATCGGAGACTTTCCTGCTCAGACCTCTCACATCCTATTCAACTACTTGGTGAGTTTCACCTCCAGTAGGTTATAAATGTTCATTTCCAAGTAAGAAGCAACAATGCGAGAAAAAGGTCTTAGGGGATTTTTTCAAATAAATTTTCATTAACTGTGTGCCTGAAGTTGCATCATAGTCAGCTGAATTCACCACTGTTTATATGGGAAAACTCCTCCTGGCACAATCCCTGGCATGTGATGGGCACTCAATAAATGTCTGTTTCCTCCCTGTCTCTCTTTAGCATTATAGAACTTCCTCATGTTGGTCCTTAATTTTAGTTTTCTGTTGAAAAATGTATGTGTCATTTTTAGTCATTCTTTCCCTTTTTGTATCTCACTGTTTAAAACATATACACACACACACACAGAGGAAAATGTTGCCCTAGATACAAAGTATTTGTGAGTGTATTTTTCCATAACAACTATCTGTGCTTTACATTGTCCTCACAGCTCCTTCCTGAACCCTCCAGAATTTGCCAGTTTCTTCACATTCTCCTTCTTATACCCTAAATGAATATGCAGTTTGGGGACTGTTGGCTTGATGACTGTTCTTTTAAACTACACCTTAATTCAAGCAGACAGATGGCCAAATGAATTTCAGTGTTGGGAGAATGTTCTTTCTTCCTAACCATCACTGGTCTTCTGCGAGTGGGGAAATAGAAGAGTTATCCATATGCATCTGCAGGAGGATGATAAATTTAACTCAATGCTACTACTCTGATGTGCAAACAAAAGCTGTAATTCCTTCCTTGTGTTTATGACTGAGGTGGTTTTCATTATGAATGCCCACCTGCTGGTGGACAAGGGGAAAAATATAAATAAGTGTCCGATCCAATTTTAAGTTCAGACTGATAGAAATATATACATAGTACCTTTGGATAGTATTTGGTCTCTCTTGTCTAAAAATACTTAACCTCTAGGAATTCTCCTCCCTTCTAACTTCTTTCATCTCTAGCTGTTATGTGGAGTTGGGGAGAAAAAAGACCTTTGTTCAGAATTCTATCTCCTGTCCAGTGTTTGCCCCAGCTCCTCCCCTTGTGAGACAGAGCTCTCTATCTGGCTGGTTGCTGAACGCCTGACTGGTGGAAGCTGAAGCCCATGGCTTCCGTAACTTGCAAACCTTGTCTACTCCCAGCAGTGCTTGCTGGGAGACTCCATCTCAGCTCCTGCTGGTGCTACCCACCCCTCTGAGTTCTGGTTGTCCCCTATGGCTTTAGATTAGGAAGTCCTCTGACTAGAGTATCCTGCTCAGTGAACCAGCCTATGGCAGTTCTATCCAAAAATCTCTCCAGCCAAACTTTCTACTACTACTTCACCTATCTGCACTACACAAACATCCAAGGTAGATTAGCACAGCCAAAAATATCACAGCCTCCTTCAGTTTAAGTATGTGCTCTGCCAAGTTTATGTTACAGCCAGATTGGTATCAAAAGGCTCTGTGGTGAACTCTTGTCAGAGACACAAACACTAGAGGCAGAAGCCCCCTTGGGGTGCCTGCTGCTTCCCCAAATCACTGGATGGGGGAAACACTTATATTGCTCCCCTCCATCCTTTTACCCTTGGACAAGAAAATGGACATTTCAGTTCCCTTCTGCCATATTCTCCTTTCAACTCCAAATAAGCCTTAACACTAGACATAAATCCTCCCAACTATGTCATTGGTAAGTTACTAGAGCAAAGGGCTGGGTACACATTGGCCACTTGCTGTATAACCTTGTTTTATATAAACCCCAAGCTTTTCCTGAATCCCAAGCACATGCATGCTTCAGGTGGACTAGGGAAAGGGGTTTTGTACTCAGAATGGCAGAACAGTGAAGGGCAGAGTCATGTTTTAAACCATTACCCCCATTGTACCTCTCTTTTTTCTAACAACTATTACAGATATGTGTGATAGGGAGTTGGGGAACATGATCTATATCTTCCAGACTTCATTAAGAACTTTTAAACCCATTGCCCAACTTAATTCAGTGATCTTCAATCTGGGGGTCTTAGTCCATCTAAGGGTATGTGAAGACTTTTGAAGCAGTTTGCTGCCCAAATAATTTTAAGGGAATAAATCTCCAAATCCTCATTTTGTAGATATGCATTAACACTTCTTGGGCGTGTCTGCCATCTCAGTCATCACTGTACCAGAAAGGCCCACTCTGACCCTCCCAGGTATCACCAGGCTGCATTGACAGATGTGTAAGACAGGGAAAGAATCTGATATACTGCATTAGATTTAAGGAAACCTCATTTCTGATTGATTGAGGCCCTTTAAACCCACAAGACTTCCCACCTTTTCCTGTCTTCTGTAGATTTGTACTAGGTACGAGGTTTGGCCATCATTAGGGTATTCAGCCTTTAGAGTCGCCAAAGTGCACTGGGTTAGTGACACTGATTCTTTCAATGTAACTGGAAAGTTTTCTAGGTTTAGCAAATTTTTCCAGGAAAAAAAAGTGTAAAATCGATGGGCAGTGGCTTTTACGTTATTTCTTTCTAATTCTCTTGTGCATTATTGAATAAGGTAGCTAAAACTAAGTTCATCAAATGTGCCGGAGTATGTGAAGTATGCATTCCAATTATAGTCAGCTCTCTTTTTTCAACATACAGGATGTTTAACATACTCAATTCATATTAACAATGTAAATTTATGATGGGACATTTTAAAGGTTAACTTTAAAATATATAAAAGAGCACACAGTTTTTCAAAACTTATTCCAGAGGACACAAACAAAAACTTTTAAGTTCACCGACTTAGCCAAGCAGAGTGTTCTTATGTCAGACATAATTATTAGACATAATCCAAGCTGAAAACAGTGGACAAACGTCACATAGTCATTTTGGGTGGTCCGAGTACCTGAGCCACCAAGTGACTTGAAAGCTGGAAAAAGTGGTCTTTTGCTTTCCTCTTAAGCAGTAGGTATTTTGATGATAATGCAAAAATGTATGGCAACCTGCTCTGGCCAGTTTTCCAGTTATACCTTCTCCTGCTTACTGCCACTGAAGATGCTAGAGAAGCACTTGAACAGAGAATACAAAAGCAAAAAAAGAATATCTAATTAAGAAAATGCAAAGCTAAGGAAATGAGAATGCGAATTCAGAGTCATTGTGGCTTTGTGACCTCCTCCTGTCCTGAGTTGCAGGTGGGATTAATCATGTACTTTGTGAGGACCCCCTGTGAGTGGGGGATGGACGCCATTTCGGCCACTCTGACTTTCCTGTGGGAGGTGGTCGGTTATGTGGAAGGCCTGTTCTTCAAGGATCTGAAGCAGACAATGAAGAAGGAGCAGTGTGAGGTGAAGCTCCTGGTGACCGCTTCAATGCCAGGTACTGCCTTCAGACGACAGAACTTTTCTAAGAGTATGAATACCCCTTTTACAGACCAAGTGTCTCTTTCATTCATGAGAAAACTTGCCAACCCTGGGATTGAGTCCCTCAAAGAATTTTTGTTGAATGCAATCTGAAGAAACACAATAGACCCTTTAAAAGTCAGCAATTGCCAGATGAAAAGGGGGACATGAGAACTGAGATCTGTGTGAGTCAGTCCTTGAAGGGCTGCCAAGGTGAAAGATGTGTTTAAGTCTATCGCTGAGGGCCAGCTGAACTGAGAGCCTTTTTGAAGGGATTTTTGGCACTGCAGGGAGAATAATATTGTTGCGTGGCATGGACCCCAGGCTTTTGTGAACTTACTGAGAGATGGCTTTATGAAAAATTGCAAAGGCGAAAAGCAGGAAGGAGAATTACAAAAGAACATGCAGTATGATATAAAATCTAGATACAGTTCCTTTTCACTTTGGATAGCTTGTCTTTCTTGGAGATAAAATAAATGTTGCCAAGCCTTTATCCTTGTGCAATGACTAAGAAAATGTGAGATGATACATGTATTGATATAAAGAGAAAGACAGAATTATATATAAATAAGAACACAGTTTTTATTTAACACGGGCAGCAAAGAGCCCTGTGTTAAAATCAGAGCACTGCCTCTAATTGTCTGTATGATTAATATTAGCTATGACAAGGTACATAATTTTTAAAGCTTTCTTTATGGGTAAATTGGGGATCTAATTCATCCTTCACAATTGTGAGGAATAAATGAGTTTAGATTTGTAAAATACTTGCTGTCATGTCTGACACATGGTCAGTATTCAGTAAATGGTAATTGTGTATTTATGTGTCTATAGATTATTCACCAAAGTGTTCATTTTTATTAAAGAAACTCATATTGTCAGGCATATTCTTAAAATCAGTTCATTGAAAATCAAGGTCTATCATAATGTTCACAAAGATTTATAATTAAGGAATGAAGTAGAAATATTGTCTCACCAGCCAAGTAAAATATAGAAAAAGTAAATTTAAACTACATTTCATGGGACTTCCTTGGTGGTCCAGAGGTTGGGACTTAACCTTCCATTACAGGAGGTGAGGGTTTGATTTCTGGCCAGAGAACTAAGATCCCACATACCTCGCAGCCAGAAACCTGAAACATAAAAGTCAAGCAGTGTTGTAACAAATTCAATAAAGACTTTAAAAATGGTCCACATCAAAAAGTCTTTAAAAAAATAAATAATAAACTATGTTTTAGGTACTTGTTTAGCTTTTGCTAGTCTCTCTGTTTGTATTTTCTCAGCCATTATTTAAAATTTAGGAATATATTATTTGTTGCAGTGTTTAAAGCTTAAATTCTGACTCTTTCAGTAAATAAATGTCTTTGACTAAGTTACTTATACATTCTTATTTATAAAAATAAGTTCTCTGTTTCTTCATTTGTAACATGAAAATAATAACACTTGTGTCATAGGGTTGTTGTGAGATTTAAATATGATTATACACATAACACCATTTATAAGTATTGGGAACTCCATAAATGGTAGCTATCATTATTAAATAATAAGGAAACATATTTAAAGCAGACTATAAAAAAAAAGGAGTACAGATAGTGGAATGCACAGCTCACATTAAACCTTCACTAACAGAATCCTCAAC
The DNA here is from genome assembly GCF_019923935.1 of Bubalus bubalis. Lineage (NCBI taxonomy): Eukaryota > Metazoa > Chordata > Mammalia > Artiodactyla > Bovidae > Bubalus > Bubalus bubalis. The sequence goes on from NC_059158.1 coordinate 149,997,327, forward strand.
TCACATTAAACCCTCACTAATAGTCATCATAATAACAAGAAAAACATCAGCTTAATAATATTTCAATATTTCATGCTTTGTATTCAAACTTCTTTACAGTAGAAGTCAGTTTATTATGATTTTTACCTTTTGTAGGTACCAAAACCTTGGTAGTTCATGGACAGAATGAGTGTGACATCCCAACCCAGTTGCCAGTCCACGAAGACACTCAGTTTGAAGCCCTGTTAAAGGTAGGGATGACTTTCAACAGAAGTGATTTATTTTAATGCACAATGGCTATGGCCACCTCACTGATCATCCAGTTTAGAATTAAATGTCATTTTTCTACCTTCAAATAAATATGTGCATTTATTTACATCTTCTAGAATCTGCCCCACTTTTGCCTGCTCTTATTTTCTTGCATATTTTTCCCACTTTCACTGACATTTTACCTCTGCACTAAAGTAGCCAAAGGCTCCCTCTCAGCTACAAAGCTCATAACACTTGTCTTCAGATGCTGAGAATCCTACTTTAGAGCATCCTGGTATCACTTGTGGTTGTTCTGGAGCTGCCCTGGGTTTGTACACCAAGAACACTGGGACAAACTCTGGTGATCAGGTGACCCATGCAGAGACACTTATTTTGGCACTGAGTTGACTGATACATAGTCTTGACTTGCCACTGACAGAAATGATTAGAGAGGCAGAAGATATACACACACACACACACACACACACACACACACACACACACACCTTAGAATACATTAGGTGAATCAAGAAAGTATTTTGAATGGTTATGGCAATTGTGTACCTCAAGGGAAATGCAATCCATAGCTACTCATGCCTGGAAGGTTTTAAAGGAAAAGTAGTAAGTATACTAGTACAGTGATTCCTCTTTTAGCTGAAGTCCTAACTGTTGGCCCAGACATAAGTAGAAAAGACCTCTGAGAAAACCAGCTTGCCAAACCTATGTATCTGATTTCAGTAGAAAAGGTCGTTAGGTCTCCTCCAAGTCTCACCCATTCATCCCCAGAGAATCTCTCAGGCCCCGGGGAAACAGACGTCAACATCCACTTCCCCTAAGCAGTGAGTTCAAACTCAGGCTCCACCGCAACCAGTGTCACCTAAATAAATCAAATGGCAGGCTCTCTCTAGTCTCAGTTTCTTTTTCAGCAGTGCTCGATATTAGTGCAGGTTATACAAGTGTTCTCCCTGGGTTGGGAAGATCCCCTGGAGGAAGGCATGACAAGTATTCCAGTATTCTGGCTTGGAGAATCCCATGGACAGAGGAGCCTGGTGGGCTACAGTCCAAAGGGTTGCGAAGAGTCAGACATGACTGAAGAAACTTAGCATACCTACACACACGCACGCGCGCACACACACACACACATGCAAGTTCTCTACATGGGAAGCCTTGCATGTGGAATATAGTAGATAAGTGCTCAATCATTGTAGTTCATAATACTCTTAATGCTGCTACTGAACATGCTTTCTTCCTGATACTGAGGCCAGTAGATGCCACTGTGTCTCCACAGTTCATCACTCAAGGCTGTACTATAATTGTACCTCGTTTAGCACTATGAGAGCAGAGCAGATAGTTTATGTCACAGTGTCTTTTTTAAATTGAGGTATGTATGTTAGTAGCTCAGTCATGTCCCACTCTGTGACCCCATGGACGCTAGCCCACCAGGCTCCTCTGTCCATGTGATTCTCCAGGCAAAAATACAGGTGTGGGTTGCCAGTTTCTTCTCCAAAATTAAGGTATAGTTGATGTATAATATTATATAAACTTCAGGTGTACAGCCTAGTGATTCACAATTTTTAAAGGTCATATTCCATTTATAATTATTGTAAAATACATTCTGTGTTGCACACTATGTCCTCGTAGCTTATTTATCATACATTAATAAATATAGCTTGCACCTCTTAACCCCTACCTCTGTCTTGCGAGATCTTACACAGTCTTTATGCTACCATTTTTTAGATGGCTATGTGCCTGTATATATTCATATATATGTGTGTATAATACATATACACATATATGCACACATATAATATATACAATGTAAGATATAAATATATATATATATTCCTTATAAGAAATTTCCTTGTTTTTATGGCATTTTTGTCTTTCATCTTACTGTTTGGCTCATAATATGATCTCAGTAAATGTTTTTTTAAGATTTGTTGTTGTTTTTCTAGGAGTGTCTGGAGTTTTTTAATATCCCAGAATCGCAGTCAACACATTACTTTCTCATGGATAAACGATGGAACCTTATCCACTACAATAAGGTAAGCCTGTGGAGTGATGACGTTCATGGAGAGTTGTATCAAAAGCCTGTTATGCCTTTCCTGAGTGCAGCTTCCCTCAGAGGTGTGTCACTGTTTAACAGTGGGGAGTATGGCTCTTGGATCACCCTGTCTTACTGTCAACATAGGTTTGGACTGGCCACTTGACCTTCATACCCTTCAGTTTGCTTGCCCGTAAAGTGAAGGTGATGATGGTGTATACTTTAGGGTTGTTGTAATAATTGAAGAAGTCAAGTAAGGTATATTGTCACTCTTATTACATCTAAGTGAAAGTTAAGTTCCCATATTGTAAGGACATATATCTATTTGGAATGTTAACATTATTCTTGTTCCACTATATTAAGCATGATCATGGAAACCTGATCTGATTAGCAAAAGGAAGCCTCAAGACCACTGACAGCACTTGAGAATGATTTTCTTCCTCTTCCAGAATGTGTTTTAGTAAATTGCCTCTGGCTCCCTTGCTCCTGACAGGGCATTTGGGATTGGGAAAGTGTATCTGGCTTGGGGAGTTTGACGCTTTCCTGAGGAGGGCGTTTACTCCTGGGATTTTGTAGAATTTGGCCAGGGGGTGAAATAGAAAGAATGGAAACCATTAGAAAATGCATAGCTTATGTTTGTCTGCCCTTTGGGGAATGAGAAAATGAGAGTCAGAGTTTAGCCGTTTGAACTCTGTTTTTGTCTTTGTGTAACCCCATCACAGACCTACGTTCGGGATATTTACCCTTTCAGGAGATCCGTGTCTCCACAGCTGAACCTTGTACACATGCATCCAGAGAAAGGACAGGAGCTCATTCAGAAACAGGTGCCTGACCACCACAGTTTTATGCTATTATTGTGTCATGTTACTGGGATAGATGATCTGTAAATGGTTGCTGGCCCTGAGATCCTATGGTTCTGTTATGATCTCTAGAGAGAGAAGGATGGGTTCTTGATCAATAGACAGTTCCCCCAAAATAGTGTATTTTTTAAGTTTTGCAAATTGGATCATATGTAAAGGTATTAAATACTCACTTGGAGTAGTATTTTGGTGAATTGTTGGGGTATAAATAATAGAAATTTTCTGTTTTATTTACCTACTAGTTTCTAAGTATGGATTTTCATTCCAGATTGGGAATACATATAATGTAGCTATAAGAAGGTTGTTTCAGAAATTTCTGCTAGCTGGAAAAAAATAAAAGGGATCAATGGATAATGCATGCCTACATGCTAGGTTGCTTCAGTCATGTCTGACTCTTTGCGACCCCATGGACTGTAGCCTGCCTGGCTCCTCTGTCCATGGGATTCTCTAGGCAAGAATATTGCAGTGGGTTGCCATGCCCTCCTCTCAATGGATGGTAGCATACCTGAAAAAGGCACTGAACCAAGGTTCAGAGATCTGGACTCAGTCCTAGCTCTGCCTCTGACCAGTGATCTGACCTTTGGTATGTTGGTAATGTCTCTTAAACTAGGAGGAGATAGAATCAACCTGCTGTACTTAGATTGAAGAGCAGAATAACATTCACACATCTCATCACAAATCAGACTGAACTTAAGAAAATTCACTGTTTTGCATGTGAAATGTAGCTGTAGCACACAGTTCTGATGATGCAGGTTTAATGTGGTCTATGTGTTACATTCATTTGTTTTTAATAAAATGTCAAAGGGCTTCCCTCATAGCTCAGTTGAAAAAGAATCTGCCTGCAACGCAGGAGACCTGAGTTCGATTCCTGAGTCAGGAAGATCCTGTGGTGAAGGAAATGGCAACCCACTGTGGTATTCTCGCCTGTAGAATCCCATGGACAGAGGAGCCTGGCAGGCTACAATCCATGGGATCCCAAGAGTTGGACATGACTTAGTGACTAAACCACCACCACCACATGTTACATTCATTTATTTTTAATAAAATGTCAAAACAAAAAGCTTTTATCTTCTCAGTTTTTTTGCACATAGCAAGAATGCCAATTTGGCATCAAAGTATTCAGAGATATCTTCATGAGATGGCATAGAATTCAACCAGTTAAGTAATTTAAAACATAGTTAATATTAACTACCTAAATTGCATTGAAAAGAAAGAAAATAGTGAATGTGTTACAAAGTATGAGGTGTTGGGAGAAAACATAAATATTTAATTTCTAAAGCAATCCCCCCAAATTATACCAGCCTCTGATTTTGGCAGCAAAATAATGAAAGCCATAATCAATAACAGCTCTTCATGAGCGAGGTTTTTAAAACACAATGTTTAAGAACGTGTTTTAAAAGAAGAGCATAGGGACTTCCCTGGCTGTTCCATGGTTAACACTTCACCTTCCAATGCAGGGGGTGCGGGTTGGGGAGCTAAAATCCCACATGCCTCACGGCCAAAAAAAGCCACATAAAACAGAAGCAATACTGTAACACATTCAATAAGACTTTAAAAATGGTCCACACACACAGAAAAAAATCTTTAGCAAAAAGAGCATAAAACAAGACTCTTACTCTTGTAAACTCCCGCTTGTGATCTTAAGACTTCGAAGTTCCTCAGGGAGATAATAATGTGCAGACTGTGGTTCAGGCTCTGGTCAAGCTGCTGATCATCTTCCTAATCACATCCCCCTGCCCTCTGACCAAGAACAGAAAAGGCACTTGGAAAAGGAACACGAGCCCCACATTCATGCCATCTAAACTCGGGGCTAAAGGGCCACCAATCTAGGCCCCATTAGCTTTTGTCCCAAAAGAGGTTTTTCCATAATCCCATTTCAGTCTTTAAGAGGCAAACCCAGAACTGACAGGAAACAGCTTAAGGCCTCATTGGAAATGAGGGAAGCAAGTGGAATTGACTGGCTCCTGTTGGAGAAGGCCTTCCATCTTATGACATCCACACAAATGCACTCTATTTAATACTGAGCTGTTCTTGACAATACTTGCCTTGTGCTCCTTCTCCAGCCTGGCATGAGAAACACTTCCTTCTGTAGAGCAGACAGATGCAGGAAGTGCGAGTCAATTAACTATTGTTTGCTCTTTCTGCATGGTAAGGAAAAGAAGATTCTTTCTCCTTCCTTTCACTTTCCCCACCCCTTAATTTTTACTTAGCCTGGTTTGCCAATAGAGATTTTAATTTCTTCAGTCGTGGTGATTTCGGGGTTGCCCAATTCTGCTTTTCGTCTGCTTCTGCCCTCGCCTGCTGCTAGGTGTTCACTCGCAAGCTGGAGGAAGTGGGGCGGGTTTTGTTTCTCATCTCCCTCACCCAGAAGATCCCCACAGCCCACAAGCAGTCCCACGTCTCCATGCTCCAGGAAGACCTCCTCCGACTACCCTCATTCCCTCGAAGTGCTATTGATGCAGAGTTTTCACTCTTCAGTGATCCTCAAGGTATCAAGAAAGAAGCCTTTCCTCTCTTGGGCATCTTCTCATGGCCTAGTTTTGTCCTCAGCTGGAGATCATCTCCATCTTAATCAGTAAACAGTCCTCTAAATCAGTGGCTCTCAGTCTTGAATGGGCAACAGAATCACCTGGAGGACTGGAGGACTTGATAAAACACAGATGGCTGCATCCCACCCTCCAGTCCCCAGTTTCTGATTCAGTAGCTCTGGAATGGGACTCAGAAACTTGTATTTCTAGCAAGTTCCAAGGCATGGTTGATGCTGCCATTTAAAGGACGAAACTCTGAGACCACTGCTCTGAGCTAATCATAAGCAATTGAAGAAAGTAGTAGGGTGTTGTTAGGGAGTACTTGACTAAGTGAAGGACAAGTATTTCTGTGAAGTTCAGTCAGTCAGTTCAGTCGCTCAGTCGTGTCCGACTCTGTGCGATCCCATAGACGGCAGCCCACCAGGCTCCCCCATCCCTGGGATTCTCCAGGCAAGAACACTGGAGTGGGTTGCCATTTCCTTCTCCAATGCATGAAAGTGAAAAGTCAAAGTGAAGTCGCTCAGTCGTGTTTGACTTAGCGATCCCATGGACTGCAGCCTACCAGGCTCCTCCATCCATGGGATTTTCCAGGCAAGAGTACTGGAGTGGGGTGCCATTGCCTTCTCCGTCTGTGAAGTTCAAGAGGAGGCAAAATGAATCTACAGTGACAAGAAATCAGAGCAGTAGTTCCCTATTCGGGCGGGGGCTAGGGTTGGGGGGTGGTGCGGTGCAGAGGGCGGGGAGAATGGATTTCCCAGAAAGGGATTTGAAGGAATTTTCTCAGATGATAAAAATGGTTCATATATTGATTGGAATGTTGGTTACAAGTGGGTATTTTTGTCAAAATTCATTGAATCCTACATTTAACGATCTGTGTATTTTACTCTATGTAAATTACCTGAATTGAAAGAGAAAAATGGAGAGAGAAAGGGAGAGTGAGACAGAGAAATAGAAAAAGATCCATTTTGAAACCACATTCAGTTATTCATTTGTGACAATTTAGTTAAATCAGCATCTTTGTGCTGTGTCTTCATCCAGGTGCTCAGAGTGATGGTACATGAGCTCTAGTCCAACCAGGAGTTAAAAGACCAAGAACTAGTCCCAGCCCTGCCATTTTCTTTCTGAAATAATTTTTTCCTCAAAGCCACAGCTTATGCAACAGCAACACACCATACTTGCCGGCCCTGTCTTGCCCACAGAGTTGAATCAAAGGGGTGACAGAAAAGTCCTGGGAAGACTCGAAAGTGTTACCAAAATGCAGGCAACATTGTGCATGTCAGCAGTAGGTCTTCACATCCCCGAGTTGAAACAGCAGGGCCCTAGGGTTGGACTGCCCTCCATGCCGACATGGGGGTTGGTGTGGGGCTAAACCTGCCTCTGTGTCTTCATGTCTCACAGCTGGAAAGGAACTCTTTGGCCTTGACACTCTTCAGAAAAGCTTGTGGATCCAGCTCCTGGAGGAGATGTTCCTGGGCATGCCTAGTGAATTCCCCTGGGGAGATGAAATCATGCTTTTCCTCAACGTCTTTAATGGGGCTCTGATCCTGCACCCAGAAGACAGTGCCCTGCTCAGGCAGTACGCGGCCACTGTCATCAACAGTGCCGTGCACTTCAACCACCTCTTCTCCCTCAGTGGCTACCAGTGGATTCTGCCCACCATGCTGCAGGTACGTGGGCCTCCTCCCCTGCCCATTCAGAAGGTCAACAAGGTCCATGCTGAGACTTTAGCTGATCGAATTATCTGTTTTCATGACCTCAGAAGGCACCAAATGAAACCCCCACAAAGATTTACCGAAGGTCACAGTATTCCATTCTATCCTGAGATTTCCCAGATTTGAGCCACAGTTCCCCGTTTCTTCTGGGCCAGTGGTTCTCAAAGTGAAATCTCTGGACCAGCGGCATCAGCATCACTTGGGAATTTGTTCCAAACGCACATTCTTGGGCCCCATCCTAGACCTACTTCTTCAGAAACTCTGGAGTCACGGCCCAGGAATCTGTGTTTTTACAAAACCTCTGGGTAGTTCTGATGCCCTCAGAAGTTTGAGAACCATTATTCAAATGTGAGGCAAGTGTTCAATTGCTGTTTCTCTGAAGGGATTTTGCAACCTCTCTCTGAAAAGAGATTTTCAAAATTGCTGTTAAATTTGGTATAATGAGGTGGTTGGAGGAGATGAATGTAGCAGAACAGTTTTCCCTTAATCATGTCTAACGCATATGTGGCCCCATTGAGGGGTACTGAATAAAGTTCAGAAAGGGCCTGGGGGCTCATCCTAGTTCTCTATTTTTATGGAAATTTTAGTAAATCATGGAAGAAGTAATACATGCTTATGTAAAGTGGAGTTTGCTCAACCTACAGAGGCAAAAAATTGACTTTTAGTATCATCAGGGCTCTCTGTCCTCTTTTTAAATAGTTGGAATTTTATCTATTATCTATTATTATAGCTTCTTAAATAACTATCAAAAACAATAAATGTTCATTATAAAATTCAAAAGAAGAAAGTTTAGATAAGAAAAGAAAGATCATCTATAATCCTCCTTCCTAGATAATCATTGTTTGCCCATCTTGAAAATCCTGGTGCTCTCTCTCCTACTTTTTTTAAAACAGAAGTTGGAGCATACCATATGTTCAAGTTTTTGCCTACCTTTTTTTTAATGTGACGCTAAGAATGTTGTGGGCATTTTCCCTGTAGCTACATTTAGCACTATATAGCATCTTTTAAAAAATAGTTGCATAGTACTCTGTTGTATGCATATAAATAATTCACTTAATCCCAATTTATGAATAATTTAGGTTTCAAATTTTCTACTATTTTAATGCCTTAATGTCTTGGAGCAGGCATTCCTGTATATACATCTTTGTATATTTGTTTAATTGTTTTCTTATGACAAATTACTAGTCATAAACTTCCTGGGGAAATAGTATATTTTATTTTTTGCATTTTTATGTATATTTCTAGATTTCTTTCAAAAAGGTATATACCACTTTACCCTCCCCTCTATCAGTTTATGAAATTAGTCATTTCCCTCCATGCTTCCCATGGCTATGAGCTTGTAAACCAAACACAACTCTAGTAAGCTGTTAAGGCCTTTTCTGAATATGTGGTATTTTTGCACAGGTGTACTCTGACTATGAAAGCAATCCTCAGTTGCGTCAAGCCATTGAATTTGCCTGCCACCAGTTCTACATTCTACACCGCAAGCCCTTTGTGCTCCAGCTGTTTGCGAGTGTGGCCCCTCTCCTGGAGTTTCCTGTGAGTAAACTCTGTGGAAGTAAATAAAGGACCAACCCAATGAGAAAAACCAAGTTTGTTTATTCAGAACTCACTATAGCAGTGGATTCCTAGGCTGGTTATTACAGGTTGTGGATCAGAGTTCTGTTTTTATGTATGGCCATTGTCCGTTTCTGTTCTGTCCATTTATGGATCTCTGCCACACCCCACAGTAGAATTTGAGCTCCATTAAAGTGAGATCTTGATCCAATTTTTGTCTGCCTTTGCTTGATTTTAGTTGTTTTTTTGTTTGGTCATTGTCCATTTCTGTTATCAGGCTCTCAGCTCTCTTCTTCAACCTATGGAATGCAAATACCCTAAATCATTTCTCTTTCAATAAGAAATTTGTCTTTCTTCAGAATTTCTCTTCAGGCCTCATTTCAGCCCCTAGGATGTAAATAGACCAATTCTCTAGTTTTTTTGATTAATAAAAGAATGGAAAATAGAAAATGATAAAAGGAAAAGATTCTCAAACTTATGGTTTCCTGGGGGGAAGGGACGGTTATGGAGTTTAGGATGGATGTGTACACATTGCTACATTAAAAATGGATAACCAACAAGGTCCTACTGTATAGCAAAAGGAACTCTGCTCAGTGTTATGTGGCAGCCTGGATGGGAGGGAAGCTTGGGAGGAGAATGGATACGTGACTACGTATGGCTGAGTCCCTTGTGCTATCCACCTAAAACTATCACAGCATTGCTAATCAGCTATACTCCAATAAAAAAGTTTAAAAAAAAAAAGAAGGAAGAGTTCCTGATTCTCATTTCTATCACTGTTCAGCACTTATCCTGTTTTATTTTTATTTTCATGCAGAGTATTTATACTGTATCACATATAATACCTGTATTTGTTTCACTAATATGTATCTTCGCCACACCCCACAGTAGAATTTGAGCTCCACTAAAGTGAGATCTTGATCTGATTTTTGTTTGCCTTTGCTTGATTTTAGTTGTTGTTTTGTTTGTATGGTTTTTGGCTTTTGTTTCTGTTTTGCTATAACCTCAGTGCACAGAATGATGCCTGACACACAGTAGGAATTTAATGAGGATTTGTTGTTTTTAATGAATGAATCAAAGCCATTCTACAGAGATAGCAAGTATCTATTCTGGAGATATTTCAATAGATTATCAAATAGGAACCACAAAATTCCCAGGGTTTTAAAAATAAGCTTCTGTTTCTCAAACATATTTGATTTCATTATGGAAATTTAGGGGGGAAAGCTGAGTCCTACTATCAAAGACCAGAGGAAACACTGGCATTAACTATTCTGGCAGTTCACATTTCTGTATTTTCAAGAGTTTCCATAAAGATCTCTTTTGTACTGGATTAGCTTTTCCTTTTGATACTTTTGAACTGTGGTGTTGGAGAAGACTCTTGAGACTTCCTTGGATTGCAAGGAGATCCAACCAGTCCTTACTAAAGGAAATCAACCCTGAATATTCATTGGAAGAACTGATGCTGAAGCTGAAAGTCCAATACTTTGGCCACCTGATTCAAAGAACTGACTCATTTGAAAAGACTCTGATGCTGGGAAAGATTGAAGGCAGGAGGAGAAGGGGATGACAGAGAATGAGATGGTTGGATGGCATCACCAACTCAATGGACATGAATTTGAGTAAACTCCAGGAGTTGGTGAAGGACAGGGAGGCCTGGAGTGCTGCAGTCTATGGGGTTGCAAAGAGTCAGACATGACTGAGTGACTGAGCAACAAGCATTTAATAGATCCTTTAAAATTAGGCATTCCATTCCAAAATCATACAGTAGCACGGTTGGATGCAGAATTACATAAACTGAATACCACCTAGATAATTGTTATCAGTGGCAGTGTTTTGAAACTTGAATTCCTGATCAAACCATATTAATACTGAGGTAGGAATTAATAAACTAAAATAGCTCTTCTTTAAATTGAAGTATAGCTGATTTACATGTTGTGTTAATTTCTGCTGTATAGCAGAGTGATTCAGTTTTACATAAATATGCATTCTTTTTATATTCTTTTCCATTATGATTTATCACAGGATATTGCTTATCGGTGGACACTTAAGTTGTTTCCTTGTTTTGGCTACTGTGAATAGTGATGCTATGAACATATGGGTGCATGTGTCTTTTTGAATTAGAATTTTCTCTGGATATATGCCCAGGAGTGGGTATGCTGGGTCATATAATAGTCCTATTTTTAGTTTTCTAATGGTATGGACCTAACAGAAGCAGAAGATATTAAGAAGAGGTGGCAAGAATACACAGAAGAACTGTACAAAAAATATCTTCATGACCCTTATAATCACAATGGTGTGATCACTCACCTAGAGCCAGACATCCTGGAATGTGAAGTCAAGTGGGCCTTAGAAAGCATCACTAACAAAGCTAGTGGAGGTGATGGAATTCCAGTTGAGCTATCTCAAATCCTGAAAGATGATGCTGTGAAAGTGCTGCACTCAATATGCCATCAAATTTGGAAAACTCAGCAGTGGCCACAGGACTGGAAAAGGTCAGTTTTCATTCCAATCCCAAAGAAAGGCAATGCCAAAAAATGCTCAAACTACCACACAATTGCACTCATCTCACACACTAGTAAAGTAATGCTCCAAATTCTCCAAGCCAGGCTTCAGCAATACATGAACCTTGAACTTCCAGATGTTCAAGCTGGTTTTAGAAAAGGCAGAGGAACCAGAGATCAAATTGCCAACATCTGCTGGATCATGGTAAAAGCAAGAAAGTTCCAGAAAAACATCTATTTCTGCTTTATTGACTATGCCAAAGCCTTTGACTGTGTGGATCACAATAAACTGTGGAAAATTCTGAAAGAGATGGGCATACCAGACCACCTGACCTGCCTCTTGAGAAACCTGTATGCAGGTCAGGAAGCAACAGTTAGAACTGGACATGGAATAACAGACTGGTTCCAAATAGGAAAAGGAGTACATCAAGGCTGTATATTGTCACCCTGCTTATTTAACGTATATGCAGAGTACATCATGAGAAACGCTGGGCTGGAAGAAGCACAAGCTGGAATCAAGATTGCCAGGAGAAATATCAATAACCTCAGATATGCAGATGACACCACCATTATGGCAGAAAGTGAAGAGGAACTAAAAAGCCTCTTGATGAAAGTGAAAGAGGAGAGTGAAAAAGTTGGCTTAAAGCTCAACATTCAGAAAACAAAGATCATGGCATCTGGTCCCATCACTTCATGGCAAATAGATGGGGAAACAGTGGAAACAGTGTCAGACTGTGTTTTTTGGGGCTCCAAAATCATTGCAGATGGTGATTGCAGCCATGAAATTAAAAGACACTTACTCCTTGGACGGAAAGTTATGCCCAACCTAGATAGCATATTGAAAAGCAGAGACATTACTTTGCCAACAAAGGTCCGTCTAGTCAACACTGTGGTTTTTCCAGTAGTCAGGTATGGATGTGAGAGTTGGACTGTGAAGAAAGCTGAGCACCGAAGAATTGATGCTTTTGAACTGTGGTGTTGGAGAAGACTCTTGAGAGTCCCTTGGACTGCAAGGAGATCCAACCAGTCCATTCTGAAGGAGATCAGCCCTGGGTGTTCTTTGGAAGGAATGATGCTAAAGCTGAAACTCCAGTACTTTGGCCACCTCATGCGAAGAGTTGACTCATTGGAAAAGACTCTGACGCTGGGAGGGATTGGGGGCAGGAGGAAAGGGGACGACAGAGGATGAGATGGCTGGATGGCATCACTGACTCAATGGACATGAGTTTGAGTGAACTCTGGGAGTTGGTGATTGACAGGGAGGCCTGGCGTGCTGCAGTTCATGGGGCCGCAAAGAGTCGGACATGACTGAGCGACTGAACTGAACTGAACTGAAGGAACTTCCATACTGTCTTCCCTAGTGGCTGTACCAACTTACATTCCCACTGATAATGTGTAAGGGTTCCCTTTTCTCCACACCCTCTCCAGCATTTGTTATTTGTAGACTTTTCAGTGATGGCCCATGACTTTTCTTTACACAGGATGCTGCCAATACTGGATCCAGCAAAGGTGTGTCAGCTCAGTGCCTGTTTGACTTGCTGCAGTCCCTGGAGGGAGAGACCACTGACATCCTGGACATCTTAGAGCTGGTCAAAGCTGAGAAGCCTCTTAAATCATTGGGTAAAAGGAAAATTTGCCTTAACATTCCTTTTTTCCTTGTAATATTTTTAGTGACTTTATACTGAATATTTTGAACTAAATGAAAACAACAACATAAGTGGGGCTTAGTATCAGTTAAATGAATACATTTTCCTATCCCCTGCTTCTTAAATTTCTTATAGTTCTTAAAGTGTTAAGGATTCTCTACCATGAAAACTGGGAGAAATACCAACAACCTCAGATATGCAGATAACATATGGCAGAAAGTTAAGAACTAAAGAGCCTCGATGAAGGTGAAAGAGGATAGTGCAAAAGCTGGCTTGAAACTCAACATTAAAAAACCTAAGAACATGGCATCCAGTCCCATCACTTCATGGCAAATAGAAGGGGAAAAAGTGAAAACAGTGACAGATTTTTTCTTCTTGGGCTCCAGAATCATTGCAGATGGTGATTGCAGTCATGAAATTAAAAGACACATGATCCTTGGAAGGAAAGCTATGACACACCTAGACAGTGTATTAAAAAGCACAGACATTACTTTGCCAACAAAGGTCCGTATAGTCAAAGCTATGATTTTTCCAGTAGTCATGTATGAAGGTGAGAGTTGGACCATAAAGAAGGCTGAACACCAAAGAATTGATGCTTTTGGACTGTGGTGTTGGAGAAGAGTCTTGGGAGTCCCTTGGACTGCAAGGAGATCCAACCAGTCCATTCTAAAGGAAATCAGTCTTGAATATTCATTGGAGGACTGATGCTGAAGCTGAAACTCCAATATTTTGGCCACCTGATGCGAAGAACTGACTGATTTAAAAAGACCCTGGTGCTGGGAAAGATTGAGGGCAGAAAGAGAAGGGGGACGACAGAGGATGAAATGGTTGAATGGCATCACCAACTCAATGGACATGAGTTTGAGCAAACTCCCGGAGTTGGTGATGGACAGGGAAGCCTGCTGTTCTATTAGATGAGAGTTTTTTAATTACCCAAAAAACACTTTTATTTGTCATATGATTATTCCAAAATAGAATAAAATTTTTAGTCCCTTAAGATTAGGAAATTGAGTGTTCACAGTTTAGAAATAAAGTCTATTAAAGAAATACCTACAAAATATCACTAGAAAGAAAATGTTAGGAGTGATAAGCTCCTCTTTATCCCTGACAGAATCCACTCTGATTGTGTGCCTTGACCTCTGTCCCTGTAGATTTCTGCTATGGAAACGAAGACCTGACTTTCTCTATAAGTGAAGCCATTAAGCTGTGTGTTACTGTGGTGGCATATGCTCCTGAATCATTCAGAAGGTAACTGCACGCTTTACTCTGTGCCTTGTAATAAATAAATATGGCAAGGGAAATAAAGCTGAGTGAATACAAAGGTTATGTTTGTTAATATTAGCCTGTAACATTCTGGCAAGTCCATTTGCAAAACTAAATGTAGGAAACTTGTCATAGCAGAGGTTATGAAAAATACAGTAAATTTTCATCAATTTGAAATCCCCTAATTTAGAATTTATGCAGCAGCTAAGATGTTTAGGAAATATTATCTTCACATGTAATTGAAATTTGATTTGCTATTAATTTCTCAACAGACATTTAATCTATTTAAGAAAACTCCTTTTAGGGAAAAATAAGAACTCTGTCACACAAAGAGCAGGAAGATAAATCATGCCTATCATTTTCCAAGAGCAGGGAGCCCAGAGGCCTCACATGGAGAGTGTTATTCTGATTCTGGGATGTTGCCTCTGATATATATATGTGTGTGTGTTTGTGTGTGTGTGTGTGTGTGTATAAATGATATGTGAAGTGAAAATCAGTCTCATCTCTCTATTAAAATAGGTAGAAAATAATTAAAATGAATTATGGATAGTTCCCTTTTAATATACATGCTTAAAAATAATTAAGTTGCATTTTTTCAAAATGTTCCATTATTCTGACTTAACCAACTCTTTGGCCTTTCTTCTTCCTCCTCCTCAATTATGTAACATTAGGAAACCTCTTCTTTTTAATTTCTCAATGAGATAGTCAATAATTTTTATTTGATATGTAGAATTTTTCCTAGTCAGATAAAGTACTCTTTAGCTTGTATAGAGTGGTGTACTGATGAACATTTCATGACTAGATCTCTGTAGCTTTACCAGTTTACCAATATGTAGTAATTGCTAAATACAAAATACCAGAATGCCATCACTTGAACATGGTATTGGAAAGAAAGGCATACGGTAGGTTTTCCTTTCTTTTTTTTGCGGGGGGGAGCCCTGCCCTGTGGCATGTGGGATCTTAGTTCCCTGACCAGGGATCAAACCCTTGCCCTTTGGCCGTGCTGGACTGCCAGGGAAGTCCCAGTAGGCTTTCTTGACTGGTTATTTAGCCTTTTCAACACGTCACTGGCTACCTGTATTTCAAATGATATATTTTACTCTGTGACTTATAATTTTACTTCCCTAAGTTTGTCTTTTGATTAACAGCACTCTTCATTTTAATATAGTCCAATGTATCACCTTTTTCCTATTTTTTAGTTCTGTGTCCTCTTATGAAATCTTGGCTAACCCAAAGTTACAAATGTGTCCTCTTACAGGCCAGGTGCTTTATTGTCTTTACATTTACATTTAGGTTAACAAGTCACCTGGAATTAATTTTGGAATGGTGTAAAGTAAGGGTCAAAGTTTATTTTTTCTGTAGAGATATATAATTGGAGAAGGCAATGGCACCCCACTCCAGTACTCCTGCCTGGAAAATCCCATGGATAGTTGAGCCTGGAAGGCTGCAGTCCATGGGGTCGCTGAGGGTCGGACACGACTGAGCGACTTCACTTTCGCTTTTCACTTTCATGCATTGGAGAAGGAGATGGCAACCCACTCCAGTGTTCTTGCCTGGAGAGTCCCAGGGACGGGGGAGCCTGGTGGGCTGCCGTCTATGGGGTCGCACAGAGTCGGACACGACTGAAGTGACTTAGCAAGGGTCAAAGTTTATTTTTTCTGTAGAGATATCTAATAGGCAACAGACCCAGCACCATTTATAGAAAAGACTAGACTTTCCCCATCATATTGCAGTGCCATTTTTGTTAAACATCAAATATCTGCAGATTTGTTTTGTATTCCTTATTCTATTTCATGTATCTATTTGTCTATCCTTGAACCAATATTATACTGATCTTACTTACGATAAGCTTAATCATAAGCCTGACATCTGGCAATATGTCTTTTTATAGCTGTGAAATTTCCATCTTTAACTATAGGAATGCTATTTGCCTTGAAGTCTATTTTGTCTAACATTATAGTTACATCAGCATTCTTTTGGTGTTTGCTCTTATTGTCATCTTCAACATTACTGTATACTTATATTTAACATGACTCTTAATAGAAATACAGCTGAACTTTTTAATGATTCATTCTAGTAAGCAGGCATTTTTCAGACCTGCATCACAATGACTATTTCATACATGATTCTTGCTGTAAAAATGCTTAAGCTTTAGGAAGCCAGCCTCCTAAAGAAGAGTTTAATCTTGTCTCAAATTTGTTCCAGCTAGAAAATCACTCTTGGAAAATTACTGAATAAAAGCTTTGTTGATGATTTTGTGAGGTTCATTTCTCTACATCGACTGAATAACTCCACCTATTACCATTCTATTGGGTCGGCCAAAAAGGAAGAGTTTACAGACAAGCCCAAACGAACTTTTTGATCAACTCAATATTATGCTGTCAACCAATTGTATATACGTTAACTCTTACATCCCTTGGAATGTAGCCCACCAGGCTCCTCTGTCCATGGAATTGTCTAGGCAAAATACTGGAGTGGGTTGCCATTTCCTACTCCAGGGGATCTTCCCAACCCAGGGATTGAACCTGTTTCTCTTATATCTCCTGCATTGGCAGGTGGATTCTTTACCACTAGCGCCACCTGGGAAACCCATTGGGTGCTTAATTAATTCATTAATTGGTGTTAGTCAATATTTCCAGCAGCCTTAATTACTCTTGACATGGGTGGAGTGGGAAGGGGACTCAGATTTTCTCATCTCTCTAGAGGCTTCTCATTTCTCTATGCTCCAAAATATTAAATAGGATGTAAAATGTGATTTGGTTTTCTTTCTGTTGATTGAAGTCTTCAGATGCTGATGGTCTTGGAAGCTTTAGTGCCATGTTACCTACAAAAACTGAAGAGGCAGACATCACAGGTGGAGACGGTACCTGCTGCCCGAGAGGAGATTGCCGCCATGGCTGCTCTTGCAACCTCCCTGCAGGCCCTTTTGTACAGCGTGGAGGTCCTCACCAGGTAATCCCATCGGCAGAAATGTCCACAACCATAAACAACATGTATCCACCACAAAGAGGAAGAAAAAGAAGAAGTGATGGCTAAAATCTCTAAAACCCAGTTTTTACCCAAACTTGGGAGTTTCCCAGGTGGCTCAGTGGTAAAGAATCTGCCTGACAAACAGGAGACTTGGGTTTGATTCCTGGGTTCGGAGGATCCCCTGGAGGAGGAAATGGCAACCCACTCCAGTATTCTTGCCTGGGAAATTGGAAAGAGGAGCCTGGTGGGCTACAGTCCATGGGGTCACAAAGAGTCAGACACAATTTAGCGACTGAGCATGTACCCAAACTCAGCCTTTTATGGCTAAAACTGCAAACATTCCCTGAGTTGTTTGGATAAATAGTGCTAAGTATTCTGAATAATAATAATAATGATAATAATAATTAGTAGTAGTATTGTTATTGCTAAACACACATTTGCACATAGCTTGCTGAGCTTCTCTGGCAGTTTTAACCCAGTAGTAAACAAATCTTTCATAAAAGGGCTAATTTAGTGAATGTGAAAATGTGATCCACATTTTTATTAGCTCTTATTTTATGAAACATGAAATGTCACCAATTTCAACTAAGTCTTTATATTATTTTCCTATTTGTAAAGAGTTGGGGTTTTCTTCCTATGATGTCAGAAGCTACATAACAGACATAAACTACAAAATTTTATTCTAATGCTTCAGTTGGTAGATTCTCCATTGGACAAGGCTCATTAGTGCTGAGAGAGGGGACTGAGGGATTTGGGAATGGAGAGGTCAATTGACACCAGGGTTCACCCTAAGCAGAGTTCCAAGAATTTAGTCCTGTCAAAAGATTCTTGGGTGCAGAAACAGAAGAACTTGGTGACCTGGGGCCCAGGGAAGGGCTGGGCTGATGAGGCCTGGGTGGAGTTTGGGGTAGTAGGGGAGGAGGGATGTCTGTGTACAAAAGATAAGGTGAGTCAGAATGGTAGATGCAGAAAACTACATAGTGACTGGCTTTCCTTTTTCATTTTCGTCTACAGTTAGCTGGAAGGAGGTGTTCCTCCCCAGGGGTGGAGATGGGGAAGCCTTCTTTCTGCATTGGTGTCTTTGTTCCTCCATCCCATTTAACCATATCATTAGCCTAAAATTCTGTGAGGTACCAACTTCTTAAGCCCCATCTCGCTCAATCAGTGGGGGGACTCGCTGAAATCTCTCAATCACTTCCAACAGCAAGTGACAGTGGGTGTGAGGTTGTCATTCATTAAGTTCAATCCATATTTAGTTCCCAATCTTGTATTACATTGCCAGCCTAGAGAAGAAGAACATAGCCCAAAGTCTTGGGTAGACTGTTGAAATGCCCACATGCATCTAAGCTGAGGAAATGGGAAGCTATGAAACAGGGACCTCATTGCCTCATTGCGTGACAAATTGCCTCATCCCATGAGAAACGGTCCCCAGTGCTTTGATGATGGTTTTCTGAAAGTCCAAGGAGAAAGAACATCCCAAGGAAAAATACATGACTTACACTCTTCCTTCTGCACCTGCCTGGGTATGTCATGAGTGCCTTCCTGAGACTAGAGGAAAGAGCAGTCAATTTCCCCAAGTGCCACTTGATTCTTGTTCTTCATAATACCCAATGATGTTTTCTATTCCTTTTTATAAGGATAAGTCAATTAACTTATCCAAAATTGACTTAACCAAAATTCCACAAAGAATTATGGATGGCGGTCTGATATTTAAAATCCCATGGTCTTAAATATTCCAGTGTACTTAATATTCTTTTGATGGAGTGGACGACTAGCCTCACTGGTTGGTTATAATTATTCACAACTAAACTGGCCTCATTGTTTCTACAGAAAGCAAATATTTAATAAGGATACCATTTCACTTTCACAGTCTTAATTTTTGTAGCTCATGAAAACAACAACAGTTCTATAGATAGTAACACATAAACAAGTGTATTACAAGTGTATCAGTGTTAGTTTTCCATTGTTGCAAAACATGTTACCAGGAACTCAGAGGCTTAAGACAGATAATATCACATGGCATCGTTCTCTAGGTCAGAAACCTGGGGCAAACTCAGCTGATTATTCTGCTTAGGGTCTCCCAAGGCCAAAATCAAGATGTCAGTTAGTCTGACCTCTTATTGGAAGGTTCTGGGGGAAAATCCATTTCTAGCTCATTAAGGTTTTTGGCAGAATCCAGCACCAGGCAGCTTTGGGTTGGAGGTTCGTTTTCCTTTCTGACCTCAGCCAGGGGCCACTCTCTGCTTAGAAGACACCGATTTCCCTTCTCACCTAGAACCTCCAATCCTCCAGCTGACAATGATGCCCTTGAGTCCTTCTTAGGCTTCAAATATCTCTGCCCCTAGCAAGAGAAAACTTTCTGCCTTTTAAGTACTGGCATGTGACTCAGTGTAACAAATCTGCCTGCCATGCTGGAGACACAGGAAACACAGGTTCAGTTCCTGAGTTAGGAAGATCCCTTGGAGGAGAACATGGCAACCCACACTAGTATTTTTGCCTGGAGGATCCCATGGACAGAGGAGCTTGGCAGGCTATAGTCCATGGGGTTGTAAAGAGTGGGACACGACTAAGCACGCACAGTAAGATTAGGTCTACACAGATCATCCCCCTCTTGCCATATAATAACCATGAGAGTAATACCAGGGCAGGACGAAGGTCTTGCGGCCAGCTTTAAATTCTGCCCACTATAGCAAAGGCACAGAAAGAGACAGTCTGGTGTTATCATTAAAGGTTCAGTCGCCAACCACAGCCAGCATATAGAAATTGAGCATAATAAAAGCAAACCTTAGAGAGTTTATATAAGCAATTGCTTTAAAAAGCCTTATCTTCCCTTCCATGTCACAAATGACACAAAGGCAGTTAACGTAATACTCAGAGAAGATATAAAATGAGATGATTCTTATCTATTTCTTAGCATCAAAATTACTGACTTAAATAGATATTCATTTACTCATGTCCCTGGGTAGTCTTATGTGTAATTTTCACTAGAAAGGTTCTTTCCTTCTCTGATAGTTTTGCAGAAAAATCAAGTGGTTGATTATGAAGTAGGTAGCCTAAATGATATGTGCATCCTTTTTTTTTTTTCCTTAGTGTTTAGAATGGCTAACTTCCTGGTACCTGTAGATTTGAAAAATGAATTCTTAACTTTCACTTCATCAAAACAGACTTATAAGTCTGATTTCATAAATGTCTGGTTTGGAGTCCTAGTTCATTACTCAGGACCAAGAAACAAAAGACCTTAAATCTCACTGATAGACCTTTGGGAATCGGTATTCCCTTTTAAGTGCCTCCCAGAACAAAGACAGCACTGGAGAGGGACAGAAAAGGCCAAAGTCTTTCTAAGACTCTAAAACTGACTTAAAACTTGTATGAGCTGCAATAACCTGAGGATTTCATAAGTGTCTCCACTTGTGTTGTTTGTTACTGTCATTGTTGCAGGCCCATGACGGCCCCCCAGATGAGCAGGTGTGACCAAGGTCATAAAGGGGCCACCACAGCCAACCACACCATGTCCTCTGGGGTGAATACCAGGTAATTCCCTGGCCCTATGCTTCTGTGGTCTCAGTTTCATACAACCTGAATCTCAGCCACTGGGAATGAAAAGAATCCTGAAACTAGTCAATACTGAGGGAGACATTCTCCAAAGAAAAGAAGGTGAGAGTTTAGAGTTCCGGGAAAATACTGAGGCCATTTTTAAAAAGTGTCAGCTTCATAAATGAAGAGAAATAAGACATCTTTAAAAAATGGCGTTCCTTTGTTTGTGTGAACATGCAAGATGTTCTCTGCCTCCTGGGTGGTCTTTGAAGGATTCCACTGCTGTTTCATTTGCCTTTTTGTTGGACACAGATGAAACAATAATAACCAAGAGGTGGTTTCTCATTCCAGGGCAGTTGTGCAGAGTCAACTTTCTTTCATGTGGACAGATTTTCAGCAGACCTTTCATCCAAACTTTGACTTAGGTCCCTACATGATGCTTTCAAGGTTGTTGACTTAATCATCTTCCTTGTTTTAGTGTAACTCAAGATACTGGCTGGACTAGTTAATACTTTACCTGCTTCATTCTGCATAGGTTAACCTCTAAATACCCTGAGACAGAAAGAAATGTTCAATTAGCTTCTTCCTTCAAGGAAGATTTTAAGATAGGGCAAATCTAAAATCAGCTTGAGAGAAAGTTCTCTTTTCCCAGTGTGGACTACTTAGCACAATAATCATAAGGAAAAATGAAATAATTTTCTAGTCTCTCTGAAGCACATTTTAAAGTGTGTATCATTATTTATGTAAATTCTCTGCTCATGATATACTTAGGCTAAAAATGAAATAGATTTCAAACTAGTGTTGACTCAGGTCTCAGTGTCTCACATTAACTAAAAATGATTCTTTGGGTTTCGAGTAATGAGTTTACTCATTACTCTAGTATCGACCCACTCCACTATCCTTGCCTGGAGAATCCCCATGGACAGAGGAGCCTGGCAGGCTATAGTCTATGGGGTTGCAAAGAGTCAGACACGACTGAGCGACTAAGCACAGGGATTTCTCTAAGCATACTGAGCTATGTTCAACTAGGCTAGATGCAAGGTACACAGAGAAAGAGGGCTTCTAAAGTCCTATTGCCAATCACTCATAAAAGGAGAAGTCTCTAGAACCGAAAGGAAGTCAGCCATAATTTTCCCTCTGGTCCCCTAAGATATAGCACATGATGTTAAAATTGTAAGTAGATTCACCTTACCTTTCAAGTTCAAAAATTTCCCTCATGAGACCACATTCTGTGAGTTTGGGTGTGTTTTTACAATATTTGTCTTTCTACAAATTATCGGGCAATGGAACAGCTTTCCTGGCAACTATTATTGCAGTATCTGTGATAGCTGAATGACAGATCAAGATTTTATACTTTAGAATTAGTACATGTGTCATGGTGAGCTTACCAAAACGTGTAGCTTCAAAGGCTTCTCATGAGGAAAAGTCTTTAAGAGGACCTACCACAGGGCCCCTGTTCTTGCTCTGATAGTGACTCAGACTGTTTTTCTGACTCTCAGGTACCAGGAACAAGGCGCCAAACTACACTTCATCAGGTACAGAAAGACAACCTAACTTTTTTAAAAAAAAGATAAACACCTTTAATATTTTGGAAAGCATCTACCAATTGTTTATTTTTACACAAACATACATAATCACATAATTATATGTGAATAGATTGTCTTCTACTGTACTCTTTTTGAAACCTGCCTTGTTTTATTCAACACTATGTCACACCCATCTTTCAAGCCAGTAAATGTAGAGCCTTACCTTCATGTGTAATGGTTGGATATGTCTGATTATAAATATACACTCTAATTTGTTAGTCAAGCCTCTATTTGTGGGCTATTTAAGCTGTTTCCAATAGTTTGCAATTATAAGCAACCATGTAATGGCTAGATCCCACTGGGCAATTACTTATTATTTGACTGTCTTCCCCAAATGGCCTCTGGCTTCTCCAGGACATTGCCTTTGTTCACACTTCTTTCTTTTCAGAGGGAAGTTCTTTCTCATTTGCTTAATAGTTATTATGTCTTTTTAAAATCTTTTCCTACATGATAAAAGTAAAATGCACAACCCATTAAAGCATATCCTTCATCCTAGATTGCCCAATTAAATCAAGGAAAGCCTGACAACACTTGAGGGTAGTGAGTTTTAAACTTTTTTAACCATGAGCCACATTAAGTAATACATTTTTTAAAATCATGAATTAAAACATACATTGGGGGGTAGAATCACCTATATATTTTCTCTTTTTTAATTTAATTTATTTTTTATTTCATTTTTTACTCTTTTTAAAATTTATTTAATTGTAGAATATTAATTATTGTGTTGGTTTCTGCCATACATCAACATGAATCAGCCATAGGTATACATATGTCCCCTCCCTCTTGAGCCTACCTCCCACCTCTCACTCCATCCCAGCCCTCTAGGAAGACAACTCTAATTTTGTGCTATTTAATAATTCTATCATCTTGTGATGATTTGCCTTGTAAGCTGGGTTATGGTTCCATCAGGTTTCATTTCATTCACGCTTGGCATCCTAATTCTGCATAAATCCTCAGGAAGTGACTAATGTGAAGTCACTACAGTTTGGGGTGATAGTCTCTTCTAGAATGATGGAGTTTCTTTATTTTTCCAATGTATTTCTCCTTGGCCCTGCCCTGCTGCTTCATTAACTTGGGTATAATATAAGGCAAGGGTCCCCAGCCTCTGGGATCTAATGCCTGATGATCTGAGGTGAAGCTGATATAATAATAATAGAAATAAAGTGCACAATCAATGCAGTGTGCCCAAATCACACCCAAACCATTTCCTTCCCACCCTGTCTGTGGAAAAATTGCCTTCCATGAAACCGGATCCTGGTGCCAAAAAGTTTGGGGACCACATCATGTTTTTCTTCAACATGATACCCTTCTTTCACAGCTGCCCACCACACACACCTTTCCAGACCCCCAGTTAATAATTTTTATTGCCATACTTTTTAATAATAATTTTATAATTTCCCCAGAGAAAACCTGCACTTACTGGAGGAAGGGCAGGGCCTTCCCAGGGAGGAACTGGATGAGCGGATCGCTCGGGAGGAGTTCAGGCGGCCTCGGGAGTCTCTGCTGAACATCTGCACAGAGTTCTACAAGCACTGCGGGCCCAGGCTGAAGATCTTGCAAAACCTGGCCGGCGAGCCGCGGGTCACTGCCTTGGAGCTACTGGATGTGAAGTCTCACATGAGGTACCATCCTCCTTTTCTCTCGAGGGGTGGGGGCGGTGTGCAGGGTGGTTGAGATGGGGCAGGGTCAAAATTTGTAACTGGTTGAAATTGATTGGTCTCCTGTGGTTTGGATACATGACAGATGAGCCCTCTGGGAAAATGGATGTCAAATCCATGGAAAAGGATCTTGGCATGGACAGGGGGAGATATTCTTAAAGTCAGAAAAGCTCAGTCGATACTTGCTCCTCAATAAGAGAATGAAAGGAACTTGTGTCACCTGAGTTCTTATGGCAGTAACATTCTTCCAAGTACTCTTTACTGCCCCAATTCTAATTTTTAATAAGAATCCAGTGTCTCCTGCCTCTTACATTGCATGAAAAATGCACAGCTGCTTTCTGCTCCAGGACTTGCTCTGCTCCTACAATATCTGAGGACTCAGTGATGCGCCTACAGGGAAGGGGCAGTTTTAACTTAGAAGCACACTTTGGTTCATTCTGAGATTCCTTTTATACACATTGTGCGTGATAGCCTTCCAGTATTTCAAAAATGTCCTGGTAAAAATTCTGCACTAGTTGAGGCCAGTCATCATATAAAAATTTGTACTCCTGGAGTATCAGAGAGAGACCCCAGAATTACATCTCTGTGCACTCATATTTCCTTCTTCCTAGGGAAATGTCATTTTACTTGTTACTCAGACTATAAAGCCTGTGTCTGTATTTTCAGGTTCTTCAAAGGAACATGATTCCAGGGGATCTTCTATTTTGATTTATAACAGTTTGTAAAGGATTATAAAAATTCCTGGAAAGGAAAATTCCATGGGTAACTGAATATTCCCTTGAAGATTTTAGTAGATCTATAAAGCTAAAGGTAGGCTTAGGTTCTAGCCTTTCAGAAATAACATTGCAATTTGGCAAAACACACCAATTTCCTGATTATTACCTCATTTTTCCCCCTAAAATTATCCCTTGAAAAGTTTAGAAAGTACTAAGTGAGGGAAAATGAGAAATGTATGAAGAACACAGGCTCTTTCTCCTCCAGACTGATTTCACACTCTCTGAGTTGTTGGCACACACCCAGAACTCCATAGCATCACATGTGTTCACACTCCCCACTGCGCTGTGATGGGAAGAGCTTATTTTACACTGAGAATTTCAGCTCCAACACTGGGAAAGGGGAGGGAAGTTTGAAGTGTTAAGCTCCTGTTGCCATAGTAACTCAGTGCTTCAGTCACGCTCTCTCCCCTCCTTTCCTACTGCTCATGGCTTGTTGTTCAGTCACTGAGTCATTTCCAACTCTTTGTGACCCCATGGACTGCAGCGCCTAGTCTTCCTTGTCCTTCACCATCTCCCAGAGTTTGCTCAAACTCTTGTCCATTGAGTCGGTGATGCCATCTCTCATCCTCTATCATCCTTTTCTCCTCCTGCCTTCAATTTTCCCTAGCATCAGAGTCTTTTCCAATAAGTCAGCTCTTCTCATTAGGTGGCCAAAGTATCGGGGTTTCAGCAACAGTCCTTCCAGTGAATAACCAGGGTTGATTTCCTTTAAGATTGACTGGTTTGATCTCCTTGCTGTCCAAGAGTCTTTCTAGAGTCTTTTCCAGCACCACAATTCGAAATTATAAATTCTTTGGCACTCAGCTTTCTTAATGGTCCAATTCTCACATCCGTACATGACTGCTGGAAAAACCATAGCTTTTGACTATATGGACCTTTGTCAGCAAAGTGATATCTCTGCTTTTTAATATGCTGTCTAGCTTTATCATAGCTTTTCTTCCAAGGAGTAAGCGTCTTTTACTATTGTGGCTACAGTCACCGTCCACAGTGATTTTGGAGCCCAAGAAAATAAAATCTGTCACTGTTTCTACTTTTTCCCCATCTATGTGCCATGAAGTGATCGTGGCTAGCTGTCCTAAGTTATTCCACGTCACGTTTCCAGAGTCAGAGACACGCTACTACCAACAGACATTTTGTGAGAAAAGATTCCTAAAAGACAGGAGAGTGAATGAAGAAAGAGAGGAGAGAGACCAAGTTGGATAGTCATAACAATGAATTAGTAACTGTCCTGTGACTTGAGGGTCTGTATCTGCGTTCCTTAAGGCATTTGGAGGGAGGGGAGCTCATGAGTCAGAGAGGCCTGGAGCTCCCTCTAGAGGTCAAACCCTGTTAAAGATTAAATGAGCTCTAGAAGGGCAAACTGTTAGCTCCATGCCTGGCACAGACTGAGGGATCAGTAGATACCAATGCTAATGAGAAGGATCCAAACACTATCCTAGACACTAGGGATGTAAAATAAACCCCTTGTCTTAACAGGATCACAGTCCAATACTGAGACACACATAAGAATATAGAATGCCGTGTTGCAAATACTGTCTAGCACATGTGAGTGTTTAGTTTATTATTGTACCAAGTACTTGAGGCAACTTAGAAAATCGTATGATACAAAAGAATACAATTTACAAATTAGAAAGTCAGAGCTATGTGAAAAATTAGCAGGGAAATAATTTTTTTAACATGGGAAATCTATGATTTTATCATATTAGATGCTGCTGCTGCTGCTGCCGCTAAGTCGCTTTAGTCGTGTCCGACTTTGTGCGACCCCATAGATGGCAGCCCATCAGGCTCCACCGTCCCTGGGATTTTCCAGGCAAGAACACCGGAGCAAGTTGCCATTTCCTTCTCCAATGCGTGAAAGTGAAAAGTGAAAGTGAAGTCGCTCAGTCGTGTCTGACTCTTAGCGACCCCATGGACTGCAGCCTACCAGGCTCCTCCGTCCATGGGATTTTCCAGGCAAGAGTACTGGAGTGGGGTGCCATTGCCTTCCCCATATTAGATGCTACTCATGAGCTATAAATTTGACTCTGTGCTATCAATAGGGAGACAAGACCAATCGTAAAATCATAGTTTCAATAAGATAAAAACAACCAGTTTCTTGGTAAAACATCACCCTTTTAAATATGAAGAACAAGAAGTATCTCTTGGTTGATGTATGTTAAAAGGAAAGAGTAGTGTGACAGACACCATCCTCAGCAACATCCCATGGTAGATAAAGGACCATTTTCCTGGGACTGGATGCCTATCAGTGCTGAAAGTTACATAATGTCATAATGCAATTCAGCAAGAGTCAACTGTATGGAGGCAGTGTAAGGTCATTCTAGGGCACCATTATTTCATGGCCTGAATCTAGAGAAATGTAAGCAAAACTTTTCTAGCAGGGAATATTTAGACTAAATGCCCTCTATTCATGCAATTTCTCATAACAAACTTTCAGTAAAAATGGACCTTCCTTGTTCTCTGGCCAGAGTTTACTAAGTAGTGATAGTTCCATATGCTTTGACCTTATACCAAGCAAAGGATATAATGAAGGTCTTCTTTTATAAATGAGATATGCATTTGGATATATGTGTAAGTCAGAGCTCAATATATAAGTTCTAGAATTGGGGACATATAGGTAGTACATAAATTCATGAGAATGGATAGTATCAACCAAGGAGAGAGGGTTGATTTAAAGAAAAAAAGAAATGGGATGATATAAGAGAGGATATATTTGCAAAAAGTACTTGATTTGAATCAGAGTCAAGAGGAGTCTTGAGACTATCTGTACCCCTGCGTTTGCAGAATATATGCTTGATTGCAAGGCTCTCAAGAAAAACATTCTTGATTGGATAGTTTCTACCCCAAGGGAATTTATTGCCTCATTTTCCCAGACCAAAGCTACTTAAGCAGTGGAACAGAGAACAGTAAGCTCTGCAAATGCATTTTTCCTCTCTCTCTCTCTCCTTCCTCCTCCCACCTGCTTCCTCTCTCCAACTTTCCCTTTCTCCCCCTCCTTCTCTATCTTAGGTTCTCAAGATTATTCGTGCAATAGTACAGCAAAGCCTGTATTAAAGGAAATTTTTGTTTTATGCTGAAACATATTCATGTTGCAGCATGCCCAGGGATGAGCATTTTTGGGGGGCTCCAGAATCACTGCAGACGGTGACTGCAGCCATGAAATTAAAAGATGCTTTCTCCTTGGCAGAAAAGCTATGACCAACCTAGACAGCATATTAAAAAGCAGAGACATTACTTTGCCAACAAAGGTCTGTCTAGTCAAGGCTATGGTTTTTCCAGTAGTCACGTATGGGTGTGAGAGTTGGACCATAAAGGAAGCTGAGTGCCAAAGAATTGATGCTTTTGAACTGTGGTGTTGGAGAAGACTCTTGAGAATCCCTTGGACTACAAGGAGATCCAACCAGTCAATCCTAAAGGAAATCAGTCCTGAATATTCATTGGAAGGGCTGACGCTGAAGCTGAAACTCCAGTACTTTAGCCATCTGATTTGAAGAACTGACTCCTTGGAAAAGACTCTGAAGCTGGGAAAGATTAAAGGCAGAAGGAGAAGGGGACAACAGAGGATGAGATGGTTGGATGGCATCACCGACTCTATGGACATGAGTTTGAGTAAGCTCCGAGAGTTAGTGATGGACAGGGAGGCCTGGTATGCTGCAGTCCATGGGGTTGCAAACAGTTGGACATGACTGAGGAACTAAACTGAACAGGGATGAGAGAAATTCAGTAAATAACCCATTAAATGACTCAAATTCAATTCTAAGCATTGTGTTCAAGTTTGGAATAGACCAGTATTTTCTCCTGCATTTCTTAAGTTTGCATACAAAATAATACTTCCCAGGTGGTTCAGATGGTCAAGAATCCACCTGCCAATGTGGGAGGCCTGGGTTCAACCCCTGGGTCGGGATGACCCTCTGGAGAAGGGAATGGCAACTCGCTCCAGTATTCTTACCTGGGAAATCCCCATGGACATAGGATCCTGGTGGGCTACAGCTCATGGGGTCACAAAGAGTTGGACATGACTGAGCAAACAAAATACACAAAATAATAAGGGAAAGAAAATGCGTGTATATTGATATACCCTTCAGTTCAGTTCAGCTCAGTCGTGTCCCACTCTTTGCGACCCCATGAATCGAAGCACGCCAGGCCTCCCTGTCCATCACCAACTCCCGGAGTTCACTCAAACTCATGTCCATCGAGTCGGTGATGCCATCCAGCCATCTCATCCTCTGTCGTCCCCTTCTCCTCCTGCCCCCAATCGCCCCCAGCATCAGAGTCTTTTCCAATGAGTCAGCTCTTCGCATGAGGTGGCCAAAGTACTGGAGTTTCAGCTTTAGCATCATTCCTTCCAAAGAACACCCAGGGCTGATCTCCTTCAGAATGGACTGGTTGGATCTCCTTGTAGTCCAAGGGACTCTCAAGAGTCTTCTCCAACACCACAGTTCAAAAGCATCAATTCTTCAGCGCTCAGCCTTCTTCACAGTCCAACTCTCACATCTATACATGACCACTGGAAAAACCATAGCCTTGACTAGACGGACCTTTGTTGGCAAAGTAATGTCTCTGCTTTTCAATATGCTATCTAGGTTGGTCATAACTTTTCTTCCAAGGAGTAAGCGTCTTTTAATTTCATGGCTGCAGTCACCATCTGCAGTGATTTTGGAGCCCCCAAAAATAAAGTCTGACACTGTTTCCACTGTTTCCCCATCTATTTTCCATGAAGTGATGGGACCAGATACCATGATCTTAGTTTTCTGAATGTTGAGCTTTAAGCCAGCTTTTCACTCTCCTCTTTCGCTTTCATCAAGAGGCTCTTTAGTTCCTCTTCAGTTTCTGCCATAAGGGTGGTGTCATCTGTGTATCTGAGGTTATTGATATCTCTCCTGGCAATCTTAATTCCAGCTTACCTGTCTGTCAAACAACCTGAAAAGTAAAGAATTATTTTCTGCATGACACATCTTTGAGAAGGAGATAAACAAAAGAATGTGAAGGCTGTTTAAGATAATTTCTTTAAAACACTCACACTCACACATAATTCCCAGAAGGACAATGTATACATTCAGTCTGGAGAGAGGATGAGTGGGAATGATAGTGTTGCCATGGATGTATGGTTAGACTGAATTCATGCTTCCAGATGAGGCCTCATAGGAAAAATTTGAGAGAATTTGGGAACGTAATATGAGGAGAGCTTTTCACAGTATGGACCTCCAAAGATGGAATGAGCTGCCTTGTGGAACAGTGATAAATTTTTCATCCCTGGCACTAGTCAAATGGATATAATTGTGGAGCACTCCATGTTTTGAAGGCAAGGGCTTAGCTCTGATTCCTATACCAGAGTGCCTATCAGAATCACCTAGGGCGTTGTTAAACTAAGGATCTTTTAAGCATTTATCCTGTCTCTCTTGGAGTAATCATATGTAAAATAGATGACCAGTGCAAGTTCGATGCATGAAGCAGGAATACCCAAAGCTGGTGCTCTGGGACAACCCAGAGGGATGGGATGGGGAGGGAGGTGGGAGGAGGGGTTCAAGATGAGGGAGACACATGTATACCCGTGGCTGATTCATATTGATGTGTGGCAAAAAACCATCGCAGTATTGTTAAAGTTATTATCCTCCAATTAAATAAAATTTTTAAAAAGGAAGCTTCTTATTAACATGTTATAGTTAATATATGAATAAAAGAATGATATAGTACTACCATTGTACTACTTCTGATGAGTTAATGAATCTGTGCAGTGATCACTGACGCCCACTGACATCATCAAGTGACAACTAGGAATCACGTGCCTCCTGATGAAAGTACACATTGCCTGTGAAGGACACATAGCAGGAAGTCAAGATCTAATCTGATCTAGCTCCTGGATATAACTAACAGTTGAATTAAATACAGGAGAAGTAGGATCAATTAAATGACACCATGGAGACTCAGTCAGGAAAATCCAGTATGTGGGAAAAGCTACAGGACAAAAAGCTAATTTCTCCCACAAATAAATTAGTGAATGTCCAAAAAAGAGTAAAAGAGGGGGAACCGACAAATAGGAAAGGCTTCAGAGACATATCTGGGTCTAATTTTGTCCAGATTTTTTTTAATGTTTATTTACATAGTATAAGAAAATGTGCTAGAATATTCGTAGTTCAGGGAGTCAGTGTATTGGAAAGAGGATGATTAGCATGATGCTGTGTGAAGAAAATTCCCATGGTTGGTGGCATTCTAAGCTTATTCTTATTTAAAGGTTGGCAGAAATCGCACACTCCCTTCTGAAGCTGGCACCATACGACACCCAGACCATGGAGAGCCGTGGGCTTCGACGCTACGTCATGGAGATGCTCCCCATCACCGACTGGAGTGCTGAGGCAGTGAGGCCAGCCCTTATCCTCATTTTAAAGAGATTGGATAGGATGTTCAACAAAATCCATAAGATGCCTACTTTGAGGTGAGGAGGCCTCCTAATCAGCTGCAGGTATTGCAAGCCTCAGATTTCAAGTCTGTCAGCTTTTAAGGTGGTGAATCAATCCAGAGTTGAAGGAATGGCTCAAAAGTGTTCTGTTGGTTATATGTGCAGAGCTAATCAGGATATGAATGCATAAGTAGCTGGGTCTGTATTTTTGAGGAAATAACATAGTCTTCAAAAGTATACATCTATCTTGAAAATCTATTTATTTCTTAGCTATCATGTTCCTTATCTGACACACTTAAAAAGTTCAATGTGTATCCTTCAATTCCTTTTCAAATAAGGCAGGATATGCCTTATAAATTAAACAACTAAGGACAGAGAAAATTAACTTGATGTTCAAAAAATACATGTTTAACATTGTATTTTAGGTATCACTTTAGAGAAATGCAAGCTTTACAATAATCAGTAAAGCACCACCTGAAGAGATCTCAGGGTTGATAACAAATACCTAATTCAGATGGTACTAAATCAATATTGTTATCTCTTGATCTCCATTCTGGGGCCTAAGTATCATTTGGTATCCTCTCTATGAGCAGATGTCTCTGAACCCATCTACCTGGAGATCTGAACCCAGTCTGGAAATCTATAGCTACAGTGGGCAAACAAATCAATTAAGAAATGCTAATAAACCCAGTAGATTGGAAATTTGAAGTTTCAGTGAGACCATTTTCTGTCCTATTAAACTAAACCCAAATCAATGCAACTTTTGCCCAAGAATTTGTAGCACTTATTGCTCAGTGTGCCAGAACTTTTCCTGTGTTCTTCTTCATTTATGCAGCCATTTGAAGCTGTTGAATTTATTAAAAAGAAATTGAAACATTTTATTCTAATAAACGTTTGACAGTTTGATCCTATATTCTTTTCTACCATGATGATGGATGCCTATACATGATTTCAAGGTTATTTTAGTAGCATAGAAATGCCTATCCTTAAAGCGCTCCTATTTTCTTTAATAGTTCCAGTAGAACAGTTGTCCCTACTGGCAAATGACCAAAGTTTTATACATCTTACAAAGATGTGTAAAAATAACTTTGCATCTAAAGATGTTAACACCTCCATAGGCTACCTCATTTGTCGTATAATTAAACCTGTTATGAAGAATAGCAGCTTCCTAAAAGTAGACTTTTGGATTAATGTGTGGCTAAGTCACTTCAGTCATGTCCGACTCTGTGTGACCCCATAGACGGCAGCCCACCAGGCTCCCCCATCCCTGGGATTCTCCAGGCAAGAACACTGGAGTGGGTTGCCATTTCCTTCTCCAATGCATGAAAGTGAAAAGTGAAAGTGAAGTCTCTCAGTCATGTCCGACTCTTTGCGACCCCATGGACTGCAGCCTACCAGGCTCCTCCATCCATGGGATTTTCCAGGCAAGCGTACTGGAGTGGGGTGATATCGCCTTCTCCAGGATTAATGTGTAGACTTGGTTAATAATAGGCAATTTTCTTGGGGTGCAATGTGTGAATTTGGGGTTGCCTTGGATTAAATTTCTTCAGGTGATCTCAGTTCAACAAGAGAAATGTTGACGGAACCAGACCTGTGGGTTACTTGTACAACAGGGAGGTCAACATATCCCCATGTATGAACATTCCTGTTTTATCATTACAGTGATTTCAATCTGGTAGGCAATGTAAGCTTAGAAAGTATTTCCAGGATAATATTTGGAAATAGCATTGATCTCAGTAAAGCCCAACCTGTTTATTTAGGGGACCATAGAGGACCATAGACATGACTCTTTGGTCCTGAGACAATTACAGACCAGATTGTCTTTTATTACAGAAAATCTCATGTTCATCTAATTGAGCTATGTATACCACCATATTTACTACCACAGAAAGTAGTCCCAAAGCATCATTTTTCAGAAGGTCAAGAAAGAGCACTTTTAAAATAGAGTGTTGTCCTGGAGTGAAGGCACGTAAGTCTAATTAGTTATAGTCTGGTATAAAAGCTTATGAAATCAACTGTAATCTGATTTTTAAAAAAAAGCATTATAAAAACAGCCTATAGTCAGATTACTTCTGTTGTGAGGAATGACTCCTACAGGAGGTTTCCTATAATGGTAGTCTCATACCCTTTCTCAAAGCTAAAGCCCGGAAACTTGAAAGGCCACTCATTCATCATCTCTGTTTTTCCTTCAGTAGATTTTGTCTCATTAGTCGAGTGGGGCAGGAGTGCCTCTGCCACGTGTTCAGTATCCTCTTCCTTTCCCACTGTGCTCTGTACTTTTGGAACAATATGGGTAAACTTCATCCCTGGTGAAACACTTTCTTGTCTCGGACACCCATCCTGTCTTAGACGGCATCAGAATCACTGTCTCATTCGCTTGTTTCAGGCAGTCTCCAGAAGGGAGCCACACTGCTAATGGCTCCTATATTGTATTCCAGGCGACAGGTTGAGTGGGAGCCTGCCAGCAATTTGATTGAAGGGGTTTGTTTGACACTTCAGAGGCAGCCAATCATATCCTTCCTGCCTCACCTTAGGTCACTGATCAATGTCTGTGTCAATCTGGTGAGTAGCCAAGTGGCAACGTTATGAAACTTTACAAAATTTAACTCTGCTATTGACTTCTCTGAGCTGAAGACTTACAGGTCAACCTACCTACCTACATACCTACCCATGAAAACAGACGGCTCAGGTGACACTGAAAATAGTGAGGTACATTTCAAGGTGGTGCGTGGGGAGATCCCTACACAGATGGGATTTTCGTGTGCTGCTTCCCACGTGCTACTTTGACAATTGACCTCTTCAAGTTGCGCTGAGAGTTGAGGGCTGCCAGTTGGAGAGTGGGGTGGCGGGAGACTGTGCAATTGGCTAGAAGTTGAGGTAGTTTGGGGTGGGGGAGTTTAAAGGGCAAAGAGGATTTTTGGGTTTTTTTTTAGTGCAAAATGACACTATGAGTTGGCCAGTCTAGGACTTATGAGAAGAGAAAAAAAAAACAAAACTTCTTTTATCATTTATGTAATATCTAGAGTCTGATCTTGACAAGGTTTTGTACAATGTGGAAACCATGGTAGAGCATTTCATGAATAGAATCTGCTGCTTAGCTAGTTAAGCAATTAATCTGTAGCTGGAATGCCTAGTGCAAATAGAGCTCTTGCCATCATCATTGTTGTCAGTATTTACTCCATCAAAGAATGTTGACTTCATTCCTTTGAGTCCACAAGTAAGTATGTCCAGTCTCCTGATTAGACTAACTTTTGATTCATCTCTCATTATTTACATAGTTAGTTATAAACAGCATTCTACAAAACCTTGGCTAAAGCTGGTGTAATCATTTGATCTGACTCCAGATATTACATGCCTTCCAAAGAAGGCAGCACGAACAGATTAAAAGTAACATGCCCAACCTTCAAATTATTATTATAATTGACTGAGATTCCCTTCCTACAGTTGCATGAAATTGCAATAGTCAAGGCTGGTCATGTGCTCTGTTTGTATTTCAGGTGATGGGAGTGGTAGGACCCTCCAGTGTTGCTGATGGATTACCCCTTCTTCATCTCAGCCCTTATCTCTCACCACCTCTGCCCTTCAGCACAGCTGTTGTCCGGCTTGTAGCATTGCAGATACAGGTGTGACTGCCTTACCTGTTTGTCACGCTCATTATGTTGCTGGTTGAGGCACCAGATCATGGTGTTCTCTTTTATTTTTCTGCAAAGGCTGGGCAAAATCTGTGAAACAGAAGTGTAAACATCTCCAAACTTTTGCAGGTTTGGAGCTTAAGCCCTGAGCTTGATCCTAAAGTTGTGCTTCTGTAATTCTTCTTGAGATCTCAAAAATAGCAGAGTCATTGCAGTCCTGCCACAATCTCAGGAACCACTTCTATCATTTAAAACATGTGCCAAAACTTTAGGAAAATAATGGTCCACAGATAATCAGCTCACAGTTGTTAATTAAAAGAGTAATATTCAAAGTCTGGTTTTACATTATTGCAGAAAGAACTGCAATAAAAAATTTTTTCAAATGTTATTACTAGACTTTGAATATCTTACTTTTCTTTAATGATTGTGGGTTAAATATTATGGGTGTTTTTATCATTTTTCTTGCACTTCTTTTAGTTCCTAAAATTAAAATACTCATTCCCAAGCCAAAAAAAAAAAAAATGTGTACAATTCCAATTTCCCTGCTTATTTGTTTTTCACCTATTTTAAAGAATGGTAAGTCACCAGAAAACTCTGTGACCAATGGAAAGTATACAATTGCTGCAAGTGGATAACTGACGCATTCCTTATCTGACAAACCAAGTTTGATGGTCCATCATCCAGCTAATAGGTAGATTATGGAAAAGAAATTCAGCAAGTGCTGTGGTTACTATGCAGAAAGGATACAGAGGCATCCCTAAAGTGATACATTCTAACAACCTGTATACAGAGCTCATTATTTCTTTCTATATTGTCTATTGCTTTCTGGCTGGAAGAAGGTCTCATACAGAGGTCAGATGACTTTTAAATAACTCCCAAATGGAGCAGGTGGCAAGTTCTCCTTTTCTTCTTTTTCTTTGGTCACTAAAATATTTATTGATGGGTAGACGCATGGAGAAACTGAAGGGGGTAATGCGGGGATTTTGTACTAAATGATAGGTATTAAAATTTTTCATTTGATATTCAAAATATTACTGTTTTTTAGGTATATAGCTCTCAATTATATCAAGCAAATGGTAAAGTATCAATTTGGGGTGAATCTTGTATGCTGCACAGATGACAATTGAACTCCTAGTTTGCAGGTGCAGCCAGCAGGGAGTCCCTGTCTCCACCATGCTGTGTAAAAACAAACAGAATGAATGGGTGAGGGGGTCAATTAATCTTTTTTTCTATTATTGCTGCACAGGCTTTAAAAGAAGATTTCCCCTTAAGCCATGTGATCTCCCCATTCACCAATCAAGAGCGAAGGGAGGGGATGCTTTTAAATCTGCTCATCCCATTTGTGCTCACAGTAGGATCTGGAAGCAAAGGTCTGATTAATTTAACTAAAATAAATTTATTATTGTTACTGTGTTTTCTTAAGTATCAGGCTGTTGTATCTTCCTTTCCCCATGGAGACCATCATTAAACTCGATCTGAATGATTTAAACATATATCTTAGGATATACAGTTTTCTTTCTATTCAATTTAGCTGCCCTTGGTCAAGACTTTCTGTGCTCCACTTCTTAGAAGACTCATGCTATTTAACATCATTTCAGGATAGCAAAAATCAAAAGAGCATTGTTTCAATTATGAAAATGGGAGTACCTGAAGTACAGTATGATATGAATTGACAGATGAATGGACTTGATAACCTATTGACACTAGGTTTGGCATAAATCCTGCCATTGTCATTAAATTTCAATATGTTTTCATTACTCTTTCTTTTGGGGGGATTTTTCCTTTTAGGAAAAGTTTATCTCAAATGTAAAGGCAGTGTGTTATGAGTATTTGAACAGAAAAAAAAAAAAAAAGAAAGGAGATTGAAATGGTAAGCAGGAGATTTGGCTAAGAACAGGGACCTTTTGATGCTGACTGCGGAGGAGACACCCAGTACCAGGAGCGCTACTTCTGTCCATAGGAGAAGCTGTACTTGGTGGGGAAGACACTCGAATTTCTAGGGTGTTCTAGTTTGGAATTGGAAAGAGAGTTGAATTTTTCAGTGTCTAATGTGGAAAGTTTGCCTTGTGATTTGCTTTTATTTCCACTTCCTCCTTCCAAACTCTGCCCCTCAGACAGCCCATGGCTGGAACAGCCCGAGGTGCAGCTGCTACTGCAGACGGTCATTAATGTGCTCCTTCCTCCACGGATCATCAGCACATCCAGGAGCAAGAATTTTATGTTGGAGAGCTCCCCTGCTCACTGCTCCACCCCGGGGGATGCAAGCAAAGACCTACGCAAGGAAGGGTTGGCAGAGTCCACCAGCCAAGCAGCGTACTTAGGTGGGTACTTTTTTCTCTCTCAATAAATAGAGAAATAAAAATAGAAAATAGATATAGGTATAGATAGAGATATATACACAAACACATATATATGTGTATGTACACATTGAAAGGACCGATGCTGAAGCTGAAGCTCCAATACTTTGGCCACCTGATGCGAAGAGCTGACTCATTGGAAAATACCCTGAAACTGGGAAAGATTGAGGGCAGGAGGAGAAGGGGGCAACAGAGGATGGGATGGTTGGATGGCATCACTGACTCAACAGACATGAGTTTGAGCAAACTCCGGGAGTTGGTGAAGGACAGGGAAGCCTTGTGTGCTGCAGTCCATGGGGTCGCAAAGAGTTGGACACAACTGAGCAGCTGAACAACAAAATATGTATATACGTGTATATGTATATACATATTACTTACTTAGCTCTATTCCTCCTTGACTCAAAAAGTATTTTAAAAGACCTGTATCCAGAAAGTCTTTAAATAAACCACTTCAGCAAGTACAAAGCATCAGTCTCTACTTCTGCTTTCCTGTTACCTCTTCCCACTGCCATGACTTGAATGGTATTCCCATTGAATACCAGAAGCTACTCTTTGACTAGAATTAATTAAGCCAGGGAGAAAAGGCTACCCCTGTCACTGCACTGAGGCTAAGGAGCACTGGCCATAGAAAATCTCAAAAGGAGGAAGCTGAAAACATCTTGCCTGACATTTTTCAGTTCACCAAAGCAGCTGCTGCTGCTAAGTCACTTCAGTCGTGTCCAACTCTGTGCGACCCCATAGATGGCAGCCCACCAGGCTCCCCCGTCCCTGGGATTCTCCAGGCAAGAACACTGGAGTGGGTTGCCATTTCCTCCTCCAGTGCATGAAAGTGAAAAGTGAAAGTGAAGTCGCTCAGTCGTGTCCAACTCTTAGCGACCTCATGGACTGCAGCCTACCAGGCTCCTCCATCCATGGTATTTTCCAGGCAAGAGTACTGGAGTGGGGTGCCATTGTTTTCTCCATCACCAAAGCAGACAGAATGGTAAAAACAGGTCCTTGGAGTTTGGAGTGTGTGGGAGGTTGTGGGGCAGTGGGTAGAGGTGTTTGGGCTGCATCATAAAGGTTGTATTGGAAAATGTTATGATTGACAATGAAAATGAAAAAAAAAGCCAAGGCTGTATGTGCACAGGGTCTGCCCACGCATAGCACTTGGTTGCCAGAGGCAGGAGAACATAGGTTTCAGATAAAATCCAGACTCTAGTACAGAGGTTTGGGATTGTGCAGAGGATGTTGGAGAAAGAAGCCTTAACATGGAATAGAGGGATAGGAGGAAACACTTAACAAGTAACTATCTTCAGTTCTGTCCACTTTCTGCCTTTTATCTTAATTGAACTATACTTGATTTACAATGTTATGTTAGTTTCAGGCAAAGTAATTCAGTTCCACATATATAGATAGCTATTTTCTTTCATATTCTTTTCCCTTATATGTTATTATGAAATATCTAGTAGAGTTCCCTGTGTTATACAGTACTTCCTTGTAGGTTATCTATTTTATATATAGTAGTGTGTATATGTTAATCCCAAACTCCTTATTTATGCCTCTGCCTCTTTCCCTTTGGTAACCATAAATTTGTTTTCTATGTCCATGGGTCTATTTCTGTTTTGTATATAAGTTCGTTTGTATCATTTTTTAGATTCACATAAAAGTGATACTATATGAAAAAAAAAGTGATACTATATGATATTTGTCTTTCTCTGTCTGACTTCCTTCATTTAATATGATCATCTCTAGGTCCATCCAGGTTGCTGCAAATGGTATTATATCATTCTTTTTTATGGCAAAGTAATATTCCATTGTATAAACTTACCACATCTCCTTTATCCATTCACCTGTTGATTGACATTTATGTTGCTTCCATGTCTTGGCTATTATAAATGGTGCTGCAATGAACATTGGGGTGCAAGTATCTTTTCTAATTGTGGCTTTCTCTGGATATTTGCCCAGGAGTGGGATTGTAGGATCATTCGGTAGCTCTATTTTTGTTTTTGTTTTTTTTTAAAGAACCTCCATACTGTTCTCAATAGTGGCTGTACCAGTTTACATTCCCACCAACAATATAAGTGGGTTCCTTTTCTCCACACCCTCTCCAGCATTTATTATTTGTAAACTTTTTAATGATGGCCATTCTGACTGGTGTAAGGTAATACCCCATTGTAGTTTTGATCTGCATTTCTCTGATAGTTAGCAATGTTGAACATCTTTTCATGTGCCTTTTGGTCATTTGCATGTCTTCTTTGGAGAAATGTCTATTTAGATCTTCTACCCATTTTTTGATTGGGTTGTTTGTTTTTTCCATTTTCTGCCTTTTTAATGAAGGCAGAGTCTTTGGTTACTTGGCCAGGCTACTGGACTTCTCTTTTAAATTTAGTTTTACCTTTATTTTGAACACTTAGTGGTCACTGTTTTCTATACTTTACATTATCATCACTCTGGAATCCTCACAACAGCTCAAAGAAATAAATGTTCTTACTTTAGTAAGAGGCTAAGGCCTGGGAAGATCCCTTGGAGAAGGAAATGGCAACCCACTCTGATATTCTTGCCTGGAGAATCCCATGGACAGAAGAGCCTGGCAGGCCACTGTCCATGGGGTCGCAAGAGTTGGATGTGACTTAGCAACTAAATGATGATGACGAAGGCGCAGAAAGGTTAAGTAACTTACCTAAAGTCACACTGTTTGGTGGCAGGACCAAATTTCAAATCAAATCCATCCATCACCAGAATCCTTGAGCCCTTTGCCATTCTGCTGGTTTTGGGCTGATGCTGGTGAAGGTAGAAAATAGGAAGGCAGAAATCCAAAGAAGGCCAACAAGCACCCAACAATAGAAGTGTTACCAGGATCAGGGTAGGATTAGAGGAATGCTACTTTTTGTTTATGTGCTTGCAACATCAAGAGAGAGGAATAGAGGTGAGTAGATGGGGAAGGAAGAATCTTACCACATCTCTCTCTGTGTTATATGCCCTAGTTTTCCTCCTACAAATGCCCAAAATAGAAGGTAATGGTGATTTCCAAGGGCTTTAAGGAGTTGGATTTGTATGTGTCTTCTAGATGCTGAGATGGGCCTTAATACATGATGGCCAATGCCCAAGTTACCTTGACTGCCCCACGGGAGACCCTTGGGGGAGAGCTGGGGTGGCAGAGGAAGCCCCCACCATAATCTTTGATGTCATTACAGTATTCTGGTTTATCTTGACACATTGAGAAATCTGCTTCCTAAAAATATATTTTAAAATGTAGTTTGTAACAAACCTGCCAGAATCTGGAAGAAAAGAGATATTGTAAAAGAAATCCCATAGGGTTTAGTAATAGACATGATGAGAGGCGAGGGAGGAAGGATAGAGTTTTCTCTTCTGGAAGAATCTACTCAAACACATTTATTGTTTACTCTGGGGAGCAGTTTACAGTGGGGTCAGGAAGGGGAAGTA
The DNA here is from genome assembly GCF_019923935.1 of Bubalus bubalis. Taxonomy (NCBI): domain Eukaryota; kingdom Metazoa; phylum Chordata; class Mammalia; order Artiodactyla; family Bovidae; genus Bubalus; species Bubalus bubalis. The sequence goes on from NC_059158.1 coordinate 150,037,996, forward strand.
CTCCTTTTTTTAACTTTGCATTTCTGCATGGGTTGATTTTACTTCTAATGACAAGGATATATTATTTCTAAGCTGAAAGGGAAAAAAAGGAAAATATTTTATCTTCAGATGTGAGTGGTATGCTTATATTACCATAAAGCTGCTATGATAAAACTTTTAGAAAGCAAAATATCAGCTATGTATCATGTTTATAACACATTTCCCTTTCTGTTCTATAAATTGCTTCAGTGTAAATTTTCCAAAGTAGTAGTTAAATGCACTTAATGAAGATATATGTGTTCTCTTAATCAGAATCAAAAAATGTTTACTATACAAATATCTGTCTTTATGTCAGAACACTCATTCAGAAGTACACCGAAGATTTTGGAAACATGGAGAAGGTTTAGAAATTTGAAAATTGTCTGATGCATAAGAGGGCTGAGGATGCAGGCAGCTGGGTGTGGGCAGGGTTCCTCTGAGGCACAAGTGTGCAAACTCCGTTTTCTCTTTTCCTGGTGTGAAGCCCTGAAGGTGATCCTCGTCTGCTTTGAGAGGCAGCTCGGAAGCCAGTGGTACTGGCTGAGCCTCCAGGTGAAGGAGATGGCCCTGCGGAAGGTCGGAGGCCTGGCCCTGTGGGACTTCCTGGACTTCATCGTGCGGACCCGAATCCCCATCTTCGTGCTCCTGCGACCTTTCATCCAGTGCAAGGTGCGCTACGTGCTTCTCCTCTGGGAAGTAACAAGCCCCATGGACGTGCTGTTCTCCAGATTTAAGGCAAAATGACAGCAGCAGTCTTGGGGGAGATGCTATTGCTAGTCAGGAGGACCTGTTAAGATCATGCCTGATGAGAAATCAGCCCAGACAAGTATCCCTCTGAGGAATACCTTTACAGTAAGAGCTTAGTTAACATCTTAAAACATTGCCCTCTCCCTTCTTACCCCCTCCCCAGGAAAAAAAAAGATTGATCCAATAGGTGATCTGAAGAATTATCACTTGTCTTTGGTGGCATAATTGAAACCTGATTTTAAATAAATATGTAAAAAAATGAGATCGTTAAAGTATGGTTTTCCTCTGGGACCCTCAGTGTTCATCTACTTTTTTTATTCTTTTCATGCCTGATTTCTGATATCTGGGGGTCATGATTCAAAGCAGTGGATTGATTAAGCACTTCCTAAGCACTGTTCTAAGAACCTCATATGCATTACTTTATTTAATCCTCACCACCAACTATGAAATCAATACAATTATTAGCCCATTTTACAGATGGGAAAACTGAGGACCAGAAAATCTATGCCTTCCTTTCAGCTTCTGGCCCAACCAGCAGAGAACCATGAAGAGCTTTCTGCCCGACAACACATCGCTGACCAGCTAGAGCGGCGTTTCATTCCACGCCCTCTGTGTAAGAGCTCCCTCATTGCTGAGTTCAACAGTGAACTGAAAATTCTAAAAGAGGCAGTTCACAGTGGATCGGGTGAGCATGCATGGGATGGTTTGACTTTGACTAGTAGAACAAAAAAGGATCCTTTTTATAGGTCACTGCTCTTTCTGGAACCAAGTGTGAGTTAGCCATTTTGGTACAACTAGCATTGTTGACCCTGTCATCCTTGTCAACAATGCAAGTCAAGGGGGCATCATAAGAATTTAATTTTATTCCTCTTCTAATATATTTTTCAGTCTTTATTTTCGTAGTTCAGCTTTTTCTTGAAGACAGCTGGGGGGAAAAAACTTACTTTAATTCGTACTTTATTTTCCTTTTTGAAAAGGAAAAGGGACTCACATTCATTGAGCATCTGTTATATGGTAGATTATTTCATAGATGTTATCTCATTTAATCCACACAAATACCTGCAAAATTGTAACTGAAAATCTGCTTATAAAAAGAAGAAATGAAGATTCAATAGAGGATAAATAACTGACACAAAAAGACAATGACACCTGTGAGAGGACTTAAAACTGGGTCTGTATGATTGATAAAAAAGTCATTAAGGTTTCATGACTTGGAGGGAGAGAGGATTGAATCAAAACTGATGGGCTAGGAGTTACTTTGTTTACATTATTCAAAAGATTTTCTTTGGGAATGCATTGTTTACTTTTGTAATTATATTAACTTCAAGTTACTAAGGAAGGAAAATAAATCATTTTCTGCCATTAGAGGGCAGTCATCACCTATAAGTAGAATATTCTTATACATGTGGCTTTTTGTCTTTCTAAAACCTATTGTTGGTGATGTATTAAGGACCAAATATTTGTCAAATACAATCTTGGTGAAATCTGCACAAGGCCATTCAAATGTTCTGCTTTATAATGAAATAATATGACAAAAAATCAAGGGGGTGTTTTATTGTAATCTCCAGAAAAGGGTAATAAGAACACAGTATTAATTATGTATTCTGATTTTGATTGCGCAGTTCCTTTCAGACAATATGTCTATTACTTCTGTATGCTTGTGTCAGGTATAAGGTACATTTCTCAGTGAAATTGATCAAATTGATATCTATAGTTCAGCTCAAAATGAATCTGCATTCAGCCAGCCTTGGAAAATGAAACTGGAAAACAATGAGAGAGGCTGCAATATCAAAGCATTTTTTATTGTTAGAGATATTATGCTCCTGCAAGAAAACTATTCAATTACATCAGTGGCCGATTCTTTATTTTAATAACGTTTTCAATTCTGTTTGCTATGTATGTATGTGAAAGTCGCTCAGTCGTGTCTGACTCTTTGTGACCCTATGGACTGTAGCCTGCCAGGATTCTCCGTCCATGGGATTTTTCAGGCAAGAATGCTGGAGTGGGTTACCATTTTCTTCTCTGGGGATCTTCCCAACCCAGGGATTGAACCCCGGGTCTCCCACATTGCAGGCAGACTCTACCGTCTGAGCCACCAGGGAAGCCCTTTGTCCTAAAGTTCATCTATCTGGGACACACTATTTAAATGACCTTCCTTTTAAAAAATACACGCTGTGAGGGAAGAGTCTGAAGCTTGGTTTTCTTCCAAGCACCTGGGAATTCCCTGGTGGTCCAGTGGTTAAGACTCCCGGCTTCCAATGGGCACAGGTTCAATCCCTGGTCAGGGAACTAAAATCCCACATGCTACATACTATGCACCCCCTCCACCCCACCCAAAAAACATCCTCACTATGGATTATCTTTGGTCTCTCAACCTTGCTAGCTTACCAAGGAAAGACGTCCATCAGCACCGTGGGCACCTCCACCTCTGCTTACCGCCTGAGCCTGGCCACCATGTCCCGCTCCAACACGGGGACTGGCACTGTCTGGGAGCAGGACAGTGAGCCATCCCAGCAGGCTTCCCAGGACACCCTGAGTCGAACTGATGAGGAGGATGAGGAAAGTAGGTCACCTGCAGTATCTGGGGTGGGGAGGTGGTGGGGTTTATGTGTGACAGAGCTTGGCCATGCAAATGAGGACTTGGGTGGATTTCTGCCTTTCTGATGTTTTGCAGTTCTGATCCTCTGGTCATTTTTACAAAAAGGAGTTAAAATGGAATTGCGACTGATCCCATGATTTCTTATGCCTGGGAATTTCTATAAATTCCTTGATATCGTTGGTCATTTGGTAGGATTTTAGGCAAAAAGTAAATCTTTAATGACCCCTAAATTTTCTTTGAGTTTATGCATTTAACCTTTCCACTAACCCATTTCAATTGTGGTTAAGGAACTAAGGGGAGCATTTATTCTCCTTTTTCCTGGCCAATCTTGTTTAGAAGATCAATCAGCACTTAGGTGACACAGGACTTCTCCAGTGGTTCAGTGGTTAAGACTTTGCACTTCCAATGTAGGGGGCAAGGGTTCCATCCCTGGTCAGGGAACTAAGAGCCCACGTGCCATGTGGCACAGCCAAAATGTTTCTTTAAAAAACAGCACTCACGTGACCTGACTGCAAAGAAAAGTGAGCAAGGCATATGCTCACAACAAAGAAAAAAATAGTTGGCAATATTGTCTAGAATGTAAACCCAGCGGACTGTCTTGAGGGCATACAACCCAATTTAAGTGTCCCCAGTCACTGAGGCAGCCCAATTGTGTTTTAAAGATACTCTGATATAACCTGTAGAGTGTGCAGTCTATGTCTTAAGAAAACAAAATCTAGACTTTTACTCAGAGTCCCTCTGTACCAAACAACAACCAAAAAAACCCACTCTGAAATAAATTAGAGTCAAGGTTAGAATTTTAATTAACTAAGATGAAAGAAAATTCTTTAATACCCTGCTACGGTTGGAAGTGTAGGAGAGGGAAAGAAGTAACTACTTAGTCAAAGCACATGTCAGTAATATTTCCAGATTTAGCTTCAGGGTTAAATAGATAACAAAGGGATAATCATATTGTCCTATACCTAACTTCCAGACATATTTGTTTCTAAATCATGTCTCATGGAAATAATTCTAAAATTGTAATTAGGGAAATCTTCAAAGATCTTGACCAAAAAAACAAAATGAGAGAGAAGGATTAACAGTTCACATATTCATTATAAGTCCTAGCAATAGTCCAGAACTTAAAGTAATATCTATTTTTCTTTAATGGTTGAAATAGTCTCTCCTAGAAATTTTTTTAAATGATAGTAAATGATAAAAAAAACTCTCTTTAATAGAGCTAAATGTATTTTTCAGGTGACCTTGTGAATTAGAGGATGACCAAGCCAGTAGGAAGGAAGTAGGGAAGAAAAGTTTAGTACAGAAGACATAAACAGAGATGGCACTGACCAAGGGCCAACATTAATACACTGACATGTATGCAAGTTTTTGTTAATCTTTCTGCTCTCAAAATCATAACTGTCCCAACGACAATATGATGTGGATGTATATTAATTTATGAAATACAGTATGCAAGCTAGAGTGTTAACACCTTTGAATTAAACAAATTTTCCATTCAGCAATCAAACCTGTGTTAAGACCTAGCAGGAATGAGATGAGGAACAAGAAGTATGAGAAGGATATATTCTCTGCTGTCTAAAATCTTAGAGTTTTCTAGAGGAGGTAACAGACATTTTTTGATAAAGAACGCCTAACAAAAGAGTGAATGACACAAGGTTGTGAATCAACTATACTTCAATAAAATAAATAAAATTTTAAAAAAAGAGTGGAAGGCAATGCATATAATCACCAAAAAAATATTGAAGGAGTAAATGTTAAGTGATATATGAGTTTGAATAAGAGGGGGAAAAAATTACTGGAATCCCAGAAAGGTCTTAGTAGAAATAGCTCAATCTATCCTACCACATTTTTTCATGTTTTTTTAAGGCATATTTGATTATACTCTACTCTCTGGACACCTAAAAAGGAAATACCATTCTATAACGAGAATCAACTTCAGGTCAGTTGTTATGTAGCAAATTAAAATTTTTCAGGACTTTATATACTCATCTCTGGGTTTGAAATAAACTTCTCTAGAAATGTGACCACTTAGGATATTTTAAATAAGTGATATCAGATTACATGGTAGTAAAAAGTTCACCAAAATTCTAGGTTAGTCAAGATATGTTTCTTGTTCAATGACAAACAATATTAGCTCACTTAGAATGAGGTCGTCTCGTCACAAATACTATACTAAAGTTAATTTTCATATGGATTTGAATACATGCATTTCAGTTTCTATGGAGAAAATAAGTGTCTGCTTCTAATTTTAAAGTTAGATTAAAACAAACATTTATTTCTGAACTTTATAGATTTTTAAATATTTTTTGGAAAAAAAAAATACCTGAAATAGTCTTTCCCTCAGCAGTCTAAAAATCATGAAATGTCCTGAGTGTAGTGTTTGAAAGTCAAACGTGCTTGATTTGTTCAATAACACAGTCCCCTACTGAACTATTTCTGGAATGTTTAAAATGTTGTAGTCCAGCTTTTCTGAAATCTTTAATTTGCCAATGCCCCTTTATTTTTACAAATAATCTACTTGTAGAAATGGACAAGAAGTTTACGTTTATTTCATAAAGCTGTTCTAGGGTGGGAGATGTGTAGATGTGAAGAACTATCCTTCACCCTTTGTGCAGATTAAAAACTCAGCTCCAGAAGGTATTTTTTTTTCAAGATAAGGATACATTCATGATGTTTTATTGATGCTGTTTCCCTCAACCAAATGAAGTAACTAGTCACTTTAACTCAAAGTTCTCATAATGTTCATATTCTCATAAATGACAATGTTCAGTGACACTAAAGACTCAGCTATTAAAGTCTCTGGTTATATAAAAGCAGTGAACATGTTTCTTAAGCTCACAAAGGTCTTAGTTTTGAATCTGTACAAAGGGACGAATGATAATTTAACTTTAGATATTGTCCTAAGGTTGTATTCTAGTCAAGGGTGGAACCCAAGTACAAAGCTGGTCTGGGTTTTCTGGTCAGCATCATAATTTCCTAACACTCTCTTCTCTGGCCCTTTCAGATGACTCTGTCAGCATGCCCAGTGTGGTAAGTGAACAAGAAGCTTACCTCCTGAGCACCATTGGAAGGAGGCGGTTCTCCAGCCATGTCTCCAGCATGTCTGCACCTCAGGCTGAGGTGGGCATGTTACCCAGCCAAAGGTAAACAGCCCTGCATATGTTGTACTCCACATCTGGGGGCAAAGGTATAAATTCTGAAAACTCACTCCTGTTACCCTAAAAAGGGCCTAAAGAGAAGCAAACAATCCATTTTTTTTAAGTATACCATTCAAACAAATTTTCAACAAGGGTTTGCACAACAATTTGTAGCATTTTCTAAGTCAGGCAAGTTGAGGGGATCTCAATTTCTGATCCAAGCATTGTTTCTCCTTAACATTGTTCTATAGATAGATATATGCTCTTCTTTCATGGTCTTCTTTCAGATGACATTCTTGTATTTCATATATATTATCAGCTAAGCTAATAATGGCTACCTGGTAAGTGTATAGGACTGCCTTGATATATTTGGTAGCTTAGACTTCTGATATGTCTTCAGTATTTAGTTGGAGGTAGTGATACTTAACAAAGCAAAAAAAGACCCATGCCAGTATGTGTGACCTTGGGCAGGTCATTTAACAAGAGTCCACAGTTTTCTCCTCTGAAATGAGAGGTTAGCTAAAATCTGCCTTTAAGGTAACTTCTCTACCTATAGAATTTTATGATTCCATAATTAGACTCTTTAAAACATTTTCTTTGGTACTCTCTAACCCCTAAGAATATAGATTTGGAACTTTATACATATAGTTTACCATTTATATGGTAATATAGAAAATGATCTGACGTAAGAAACAAAACATTATCTATTTCAGAGTCAGGACTTTTACTTTAGGAACTGAATTCTTTCAAAGAATCAGTCTTATGTTTTTATCTAGTTTATTGTTTATTCTTATTACCTATGGAGTTATTGTGGTATAACTTGTACATGGAGAATAAGAACAATCAGGAGACATTCTTGTGCTCAGATAAATTTAGTTTACATGGAGAAATAATTACTCTGTACCTAAATCCTCTAGCTTATCATTCCTGAACTGTACAGATGAAATAAAATTTGTGAAATAAAGCCAAATTTTGCAGAATATTTTAAAAATGGGGGAAATGATAAAATATTAATAACTAAATTATATACTTGTAAAGAAAGCATTATTTATATACTATGGAGTTATAAAAATTGGTAATATAAAAGTATTATTATCATTGTAAGATACTGCTTTACCTACTGATAATTTATCTTTGATAAGGAAGTCTTATAAATAAAATATACCAAAAAAGAGAGCCAAATTATAAAATATCCAAAAAAAAAGATGTAAAGTCATACAGGCAGTTAATACGGGTACATAGTGATTTATTTTTAATTCCTAGAAATATGCAAACTTTATTGAGAATAAACAAAACTTTAGTCTATGTAAGAGTTTTTATTTAAATTAGGGAATTTTAAGTATTCTTTTTGGTTATTTACATAACATAACCAGGCCATCAAATTGCTTTGAAATATCCATTAAGGAGTTATCTCATTTCTGGGGAGAAAATTTGTTCTATTATGGATAGACCAGAAACCCAGCAAAATAATATAGCTAAACCCTTTGGGCTTGAGTCCTGCTTGGGAGGGCTAGCAAAGGTAATGATGTCTCTCTCTGTTAGGGAAAGCCTCTTTCTGGGGATGGAGGCTATTTTTACAGTATAGGTGAACAATAAAGAGTTTAATTCCATCCATTTTAACAACTATTTATTGAGTGCCACGTGGACACTTAGCTCAGAGCTAGGCACTGAAGGAAGGAGAAAGTATGTATGACATACTTTCTGTTCACAAATCCCCATATCACCCAAATAAATTAGCAGCACCCAAATAAATCAATAAACTATTTAATCATTCTTTCATCAACCTGACAGGTTTCTTCTTTTGGCATTTACAATTCAGTCACTAGAGGATGGAGTGAGGAGGTGAATGCAAGTTCCATGTGAATATACCAGGGTTGTCTTCCTTCTATTCATTCACTTCCTTTTTCACTGCAAAATTAGCAGGTGCAATCAGGTTCTTTATTTGCTTTTCTTAATGGCATCAGCTCCAAGAGTTGGGTTATGACAGTTCATGGTAAGTGGTTTCTGTGTGATCAGGTCACAACTCACAAGAAAGATGCAGGATCCTGGTCAATGAAACATTATATGAACAAGACAGGTGAAAAGTCATAGCCACCCAGCCAAATGGTTATCAAAGGAATGATAGTTTCATCTTCTACAGACTCATTCCGCAATGTGTTCCAGAGCTCCTGTGTCCATTTGGAGCTTATCACAAGTCCCAACTCCTGACCAGTAAATAGATCACTCCTCTGAGAGTCATATCCACCCAAAGGCCTCCCCCCTCCCCATTGCCTTGAGTCCTATGTCTTGACCAACCCAGCACAAGGTGAAATGGTTGACTGTCTCCTTTTCCTTCCTTGTTCTGTTAAATTTATTTATTTATTTTTGGTTCTTAGAAGCAGAAAAGTGCATGCCTTTTTTTTTCTTTTTCTTTTATTTCTTTGCATTTCTTTCCCTAAATGCTTCATCTCCCTACCCCTCCTGCAGTGAACCTAATGTCCTCGATGACTCCCAGGGCCTGGCCGCTGAGGGCAGCCTCTCTAGGTACAGTGTCAATGCTACCTATGTATTGGTGTCTGTGCTGGGAAACAAGCTGTTCCCTGTCTCCTCCGTCTCTCTGTCTCTCTGTCTCCTCCCGCCCCGTCTTGATATCGATTTCCATTCCTTGCCCTTTGTTGCTCATAAACACACGAGCCTGGAAGTCAAAGGTGTAGCCTCTTTCATTTTTCAGCTTCAGAGCTCCATCACAAATGGCCTAAAAAGTCTACTTAAAAAAAAAAAAAATCCCTGGAGTTCTTCTAGGGGTTTATCCCATGGACCATCTCAAGAGTTTGATATACAAAATGTTAAATTTATCCCAGCTAAACATTCCCTCCCATGCTGATAGTCTTTAAGAAATTTTTTTTTGTCAAAAGCCTTTTAATACAACTCCCTATCATTAGGAAGCCCCAATCTAGACAAGTCTTCCAGCCAACACCATGGGTGATAAGAAAACAGTGATACTATAATAAGAATACCAATGTCAATATGATTTATATAATTCCCTCTCTTTGGTGCATGCAATGTGACAGGCTGTTATGATAGCTTATTCAAACCATGTTTATATAAAGAATGTCTGTCCCAGTGCTAAGATGACCCCCAAATTTGCCACGAAATATCAGATACAAACATTTCTTGGTAAGAGACTTCTCATGATGCAAACAATATAATGGTTTGGCTATTGGTTTAAAGCTTCAGAAAGGGGGCCTGCACCTTTAACACTCAGATAAACCACGTCAAACATTCCTAATCTTGTGCTGTTGATTCACACCTCTCAACTAATCCTCATTAGGGGTAATGCTTCTTGTTCATGCTAAGAGTACCTTTGTTTCATCTCAAGAGAAAATATTCCCTTTCAGGTTTGCATTATATAGTGAGTGCTCCCGTGTTTATTGCTGTATTACAAAGATGAGGAAATGTTGAGAGGCCGTTCCTGTGAAAGGCTGTCCTTTTTTTATTTTTTGCATCTTGTTCGGATTTCACATTTTCTTTCGCAACTGAAAATGGGAAATTTACTGCATCATCAGGTGTATCTTTTTGTTTTTTTTTTTACTGGCCTCATAATTCATGACATTCATTTGTGTTTGCAAGCCCCTGCCTGGATAGATCAGTCTCTTATTGGTGGTAAATGTGGAAGTGCTGCAGAGTGCAGGCTTAATTCCATTATTGAGAACTGCAAGGACAGGGAAGAACAGAGTAGTCCTCAAGGTGGTTTCCTTCATTGTTCACAGTATTGGAAGAGCTCTGAACCCAGCCTAGCACCATGACCACTGGTTTCAAAGCATGTATTTGTTTAATGCTTAATATTACATACAAGACAGGAGGATCTAGCTAGGAAGTGATTTCAATGTCCTACTGACAGTAGAAAGTATTAAATCAGACTTTGTCCCAGATCTTTTCTAACTAGGCCAAATTCTATTCTTACTGAATAAAATACTAGTCTGGAGTTGGTGAGAGAAGACGAGAGTTTGAGTTAATTTTTATAAATTCTCCCAAGGACTTGGTTCTCTTTGTCAGGCTTAGGGTTCAAACGGACTAATCTAGAGTTGTCTAAACCAATCCAATTTACCTTTGGTCCAGTGTAGATTGGAATAAACCCCAAGTTCTTGCTATTTGAGGGTGGTTCAGAGCCAACGCTATAGGTTTTATCTATAGATGAATTAGTCAATCATGTGAGTTCCTTGATGACTGTTTTGGATCAACTTTTGTTGATCTGTTGTTCCCATAATTGGTATGTTTGCGTTCTGGATGCCAGTCACCCTGATTGATTAGTGATCATTAAGAAACCAGAAAATGAAGCACTCACTTTGGATTCTAAAAAGTTCCACAAGTGCAGAGGCATCCGACAGCCGTAGCACGTCCACCTTTGCCATACACTGCAAATCATCTCTCTCAAACGCCACCATGTCACCAAGTTCTCTTTGGAGGAGAGGAACTTTTGGCATTACTAAGAGGTGGGTTTATAAAATAGGATATATATTTTTAATATTTGGTTTCCAGGCTTTCTTATTTTTGGCATGAAACTTCTTTATGGTGCAGATTCTTAAGGTTCTAAAGAAGCAGTAAGAAATTAACTATGTAAATTACATTTAGCACACACCTGAGCCCTCAACTAAGGAAAACCTGACTCTAAAGCTTAAAGAATATCAGGAAACATGCCTAACAGAAAGTAATAGACCCTGCTGCTCACCCCAACCCCACATTTTGATAAACTTTCTGGGGATTTGCTTTTGAAAGAACACTTGTTTTAGGCAACATGGGCAAGTTGGTCCGAAGCCTAAATGAGGAAGTCTCCAGGATAATAGTATAACCTGATAAATAGGTGGAAACCAATAAAAATTTTGCAGATCTTTAGAAAATTTCTTCCAGGATTTTTTAAATGTGTGGTAACTGGTTTCTTATAAAGATTCACAGGAAGAAGTATAAGTCTGTAAGAATCACTATGCTATGGTGAATTTTTTTTTCTTTTGGAACTAATACATTGCAATAGTATGTATATCATGGAAGAATTCTCTTCTTTAAGAGCTTTGCTCTTAGAAATACAGAAACTTCATTGTAGATCTTCTCTCCCTGTGCCCACCCCCAAATACACACACCATGGGCCATATTTCTCTCTCCAGAAGAATATAGACATGCAAAATGTTATTCAAGCACTTAAGCCTGGAAGTTTATACTTGAGAATTAAATTTTGTTTGGACATGTTAGAACATTTTGAAAGGCAGGAATTGACAATCAACTCTAGCTTAAAAAAAAAAGAGAGAAGAGATTACAACGCTATTTGATTCCATAAGGGTAATTTTAATCACAGTGGAAAATAAGAATGTGACACAAGTTTGAACAAGATAGATAGTCTGCGTGAAACAAAATAAAAATAATCTATCCATCTCATGATCATCCACATTTCCAAACTATGAAAACTTGGCAAGTACACCCAAATAGAAAAGATTAAAACAACCTTGTTATGGAGTTGAGAATTATTAACTAAAAAAATATCCGTTTATCTGTTGTGATACACAGAGAAGTGTACTTTCCCGGTGTTAAATCAGTTCTTACAGGAGAACTAAGATCCAGATCCTTCCCTTTTTTGTCTGAATTCCAGTCTCTAATCTCTAAATGCTGTGGCATTTAAAATATATTTTCTTAGATGTTATGGAGGCTAAGTAAACTTTAAATGCTAATCTTTTACTGGGAAAGGGAAGAGTAGGATTTTGTCTACTGTTTATATCCCTGTTTCCTATAAATGCTTTATGGCTCCTTCAGTACTGGCTTCATGCATTCCTCAGAACAAGGCAATTACCCGGTGAAAATGGCTATGCTGTGTGCCTTCTGTTCCCCCTCCAGATTTCTCTAACCATATTAAAATTAAAACTAAAAGTATAGATAAAAGCAAAGGAAATACAAATTCATTTCCTATAGTTTCACCCAGTACTTTTACTTAAAACTTTTATTTTGAAATCTATGTTGAAATACACTATTTTTGTACTTTGAGATGAGTGACAGAAATTTTTATTGCATTACTGAATGGCCTTTTGTTCCCCTATCCTTTAAGAAATACCATTAGATATGTATTTACTGAACGACTGAGCGACTTCACTTTGACTTTTCACTTTCATGCATTGGAGAAGGAAATGGCAACCCACTCCAGTGTTCTTGCCTAGAGAATCCCAGGGATGGGGGAGCCTGGTGGGCTGCCGTCTATGGGGTTGCACAGAGTCGGACACGACTGGAGCGACTTAGCATGTATTTCATTAGGATACGCATACATACTAATTGTATATGGTGCTTCCTCGGTGGCTCAAGTGTAAAGAATCCACCCGCAATGCAAAAGAGTCGGACACGACTTAGCAACTAAACAACATATTTATACACTCCAAGTCTTCATGCTGAAATGAGAGAAAAGAAATCATTTGTGCCAGGATTGTCTTCTAACATTGTCTACATTTTTCTAGCTTATAAATTACTTTCTTGCATTTTGAGTAAGGTCTTTGGTTTTTGTAGACAGTTGACTCATACCAGTTCTGCCAAGACCCATATTTACTTCTCTAAAATCCAGATTTGTTGCCAGAGTAATTAATATTGCTTAGTGACTCAGAAACACCAAGGATGATTTAACTTCAATTTAGAAAGTTTTGTTTGCTTTTATACTTATGGTTTTACCTTTTTATTTGACAAAACAGTGAAAATCAGCCATTTCTCATTCTGAAGATTAAAATTTTTAGGGAATTGGTTTTCTCTAGAGAGGTGCTTAGGGCAGACACCATGGTCTTCTGGTTGGTGTTATATTGCACACCTGATAGTCACATATCACAAATCCTGCACATGACAGAAATATTACATGACATGGGGAGAACTAAATTGAAACCACCTTTTATATGCAACTCCAATTTGATGTAGACGCAAAATTACTTCTGTGTGCATTACTTCTATTATTAATTTCTCTGGTTGTTTATTACTAATGTATCCTCTGCACACAGTTAAGCCAGACTTTGATGTTCCAAATATAAACATGTTAGCATCATATTTTTAGGGAGAATATATTAGCTGAGCTGTATTTCCAAGGGAATGTTCTATAATTTAATAATTGATATATGCATTCCATGAAACACTAACTGTATCATTTATATAAAGTAACTAAATACTAAATCTATAAACCTGATCCTTTTCTTAGAATAAACCTCTCTATCCATAGAGAAAGTTTCGATGCTTTTGATTCTTCCTTGGAATAATCATCGTGAAATTACCATTATGTTTTGGCATTTAACACTCCCTGAGTGACATGTATTTCTTTTCTTGCACCATTTTTTTCTCACAATCTCAGATTACTGAATAAAAGTGAAACAAGTGGACTGCCTCTATTTCATTTTCTCTACCCAATTATTTTTAAGACTTTTTATTACCTACTTCCTTCTGGTGTTCTAGAAGCAATAAACTCATTACAGATGTAAAACAATGAAGCATACTATGTTACATCACTTTTCATGTTCAAACCATTTTACATTGACTAACTTCTTTTCTCTACCTTAATGGGAGGTAGATGGTAAGTATTAACCTCCCTTTACGGCCAAGGGAACTGAGGTAACATTTAGATGTCAATGAAGAATCCATTCCAGCGAAAGCCTTGCTTGGTATTTGGGAAAAACTTGTTTCTACTTTTGTGCATATGGTAATTGAATACTTAATCTTTCCAGTTTAAGACACATATTAAAATGTATAATTAATAAGGAGATGTCATTTCAAACTTGCCAGCAACTTAGTCTGTATTGCTTATCAGAATTTATTGCATTGTTCCTTTGAGGTAATTTTCCATCTACATAGAAAGGTCATTTATGGTACAAGGTTATATATGTATAAAAACAATGTACATTGATCTTTTTGAACTTGATATTCAGGAGAATAAGAAAGTCTAAAAAAACACCTGTTTTTAAAACTCTATGGAATTTCATGTATCCCAAATGGCCTAATTATTTCAGAAAAATTACGATAAACTCCATTTGGGAATCATTGGATTTTCTTCTAGTGGAAATATGAGTAAGACTTTTAAAAATGACATGTGACTGTGTCAACCATGTAATGATTAACTATAGGGGAAACGTCTGATTGTCCATCTTGCCACCGACTTCTCTCCCTACAACTGCAGGGAGATTTTGTTTAGGGAGCTCATTTTTTTTTTTAAATGGCAATGAATGCATACAGTCTTTTCCTTTTCATGGACAGTTGCTGATGCTGCATTCCTCTGTGGAATATTTTACTGTAAAAATTATTTGTAGATGACTCTCCTTTCGCAAAGGCAAAGCCGAAATTAATTAATCACATTGGCATCATCCACAGGATTACAATGTTCTCTGGGGCACAGTATATTTCTTTTTTTCACCTCCACTCCCATTATAAATCCCTATTATACATGCATGCAGAATGAAAAAGGATCATGGGTCCATGACAGTGTTTTCAGCTTCACCCAATACTAAAATAGGGACCACTGCTGTTAGCCATTTTTGCATATAAAAGACACACATACACAGTAAATTTGGGAGGAGCAGGTTGTTACTTTTACAAATTGTGTGCTATATTTGGGTGCAACTATTCGATATTAATTAAGCTACTAAGTTGTAATGATAGCTTAATTTATTTGCCAGCCTTATCAATCTAAAATCATTTTAAAAGACATTTTCATTGTCTACCTATGTGACTATTTACTCAGTCACAGAGACTTCAGGCTGCAAACATGTGTTGAATGTGACCCTTCACCCAAATGGATTCTGTGTCTGATGTGTTTGATATTTGTCCATCTTATTTTCATGTAAATTGAAATATTTTAAAAGTTGTTCCCATCCATGTGATAGAGTTGTTCGTGTTTGTTCGTCACCACCTTTCTCCTTACCCTTGAAAAAAAAAATTGAGATTAGCATATGACGTGTTAAACCTTTTGGTGGCTTCCAAACCAGGGGTGTGATTGAATCCATGTTTTGCTGAATGACAGACTGGCATCAGTGATTGAAAACAGAATCTCAATTTTGGCAGCTTGGGGCTACAAGGCCTCGTGTCCTCCTTCCTAAACCTCTGAAAATTCCCATCCCAGGGGTTCTTTCCTAACCCTCCTTCAAAGATAATGGTATCTTTGAAGTGACTGTTTCCTATAAGTGATTTTGACTAACACCCACCAGAAGATTGTCTCATTTGCCTGCTCCGGGCACGCTAACACTGGTGATGCTCTTGACAGGGTGGCAAGTGTACAGAGTGAACCTGGCCAACAGAACCTTCTCATTCAGCAGCCACTGGGGAGGAAGAGGGGCCTGAGGCAGGTAAGCAACCCTGAAAGGGCAGGGGAGACATCCTATGAAAGGGCGGTTCTATTCAATTTTTAGTATATATAAAGACTCTATTTTATGTGTTTTAAGACTCTATTTTACCTGAAATATTTATTCCCCACCTGAAATAAGCAGTACAGAGCAACTTTAAAACATGGTAAGTGCTTGGGCAAAGTGGAGAGTTTGGGGCTTCTATTTTTAGCTCTGAATCTTATTAGCAAACCTGGTTACTTGGTGAAATAAGTGGGCTTATATTTTTATTTGCTCCCTATTCAGAAACCATTGCCAGTGAAACTACTGACCACGGAAGATTTGTTACAAAGTTCACTGAAGGCCTCTTTCTGTAGAGAGGCAGAGACAGTCATCCTTTCTTCCTCATTTCAAGATTAATGATTCTATTTAAAACTGAAATTGAAGTAAAGATTATCCTTGAAAATTTCCTTTGGTAGGGTGGGTTTCCTTTATGTTACCATCTAAATAAAAATCTAAATGAGGCTTTGTGCTGTGGCTTTGATGGGAACATCCCAGCACTGATCTGGAGGCTGGACATTTTCCCAGAATCTGGGGTGTTTTTCATCAGTCTTTCCTTCAAAGTTAGAATATATTCAGCTACAGCTTTTAGATGAGCAAAGGCTGACTGGTAAGCAATCATTGCTAGTTTTGTATCCTGAAATTCTTACTATGACTATTTTAATTTATATTAATGTTCTTAAGCTATATAAAGGGGTAATAATAGTTAAGATAGAATATAGGATTGGTTAAAGGGGATGCCAGAATTATATAAGTACTTATGTTTAAATATGCAGGAAGAAGTGTATTTTATGGGCTAAGACTATAAGGAACAATCATAAGACTCCACAAAGATCCTCAAAGAAGAGAACAAACCATAGAATCCTCTGAATTCAGTCTTTCGTCCCAGCAGTTAGATCCTTCCTGCTAGCTTTTTGTTCTGCCTATTCCCTTTAGCTAAGGCGTCCTCTACTGTCACGTCAGAAGACTCAGACTGAACCCAGAAACCGCCACGGGGCTCGGCTGTCAACCACCCGCAGGAGCATTCAACCTAAGACAAAGCCATCCGGTGAGGCCTCCTGTGTCCCTCTGGGTAGACATTGACACAAGGCATACTGCCCTGCCACACAGCGGGGAAGGCCTTCAGAGACTGAGAGTCAAGCAGATAAACACTCCTTTGGAAGTCACTAGGAAAAGGGAAGAAGTTTCCCAGGAAACTTGAGTGCCTTTTTTCCCCCTCACCTTCCTCAATCCCATCTCTCTCCTCTTGCACCTAGGTAAATGAATAATTCCCTTGTCTTTGGGAATTGTCTTTACAAAAGTCTTTATACTCTTTGCTATGAAAAAACTAAGAAATATTTAATAATTAAAATTACTATTGAGGGCTTCCCTGAAGTTCCATGGTTAAGAATCTGTCTGCCAAATGCAGGGGACACAGGTTTAATCCCTGGTCCGGGAAGTCCAAGTTGAACCACAAATGCTATGAAATTTGATGATAGAAGATTGTGTTTTATTTACCCAAGCCAGGAACTGGGTTTGTTATATGTCTTATCAAAGACAAGAGCGTGATGAATAATAGGAACTTTTAATTCCTGTTGGCAGTTGTTATGAGCGATGACCAAGTTGACTTAATGCTTTGTACTGATCTTGTTTTTATGGAAAAACAATTTATGCAGAAAGGTTCTTTTATGTAAAAATGATTTTTCTACCCATGTGCTACTGTTTGTAAGAAGTGAAGTGAAGTGTTAGTTGCTTAGTCATGCCCAACTCTTTGGGACCCCATGGACTGCAGCCCACCAGGCTCCTCCATCCATGGGATTTTCCAGGCAAGAATACGGGAGTGGGTAGCCATTTCCTTCTCCAGGGGATCTTCCCGACCCAGGGATCGAACCTGGGTCTCCTGCACTGCAGGCAGATTCTTTACCAGCTGAGCTATGAGGAGATCCCCTAAGAAGGTAAAATCAAAACATGTATCTAATGGCCTAATGTGCTCTCATTTATTGGTAAACGAGCAATGTCTTTACTAAGAAAGGCAGGAGACACTGGTTAAGGCTAATTATTAAGCACTGCCAACCTACTATCCTCCTATTCTGATTTACTGCTCTACTTCCAACCTACAGCGGACCAAAAACGATCTGTGACCTTCATCGAGGCTCAGCCAGAGCCAGCAGGTGCCCCAACAGACACACTTCTTGCCACAGGCCAGCCACAGGGCTGCAGCCCAGCCCCATCCAGAAAACCGGAAGGAATGGACAAACCAGTGCTCACGTCTTCCCCCGCCATTGTTGTTGCTGATCTTCACAGCCTGTCTCCCAAGCAGGTGAGGGCCCTGGAGAAACAAGCAAGTCTTGCTCTTTGCATATGTCTGTTTAGGAATGGGGATATGTAAATGTCATCCATATCATTTGAGTCTGAGTCAGTAATGTTTTGTCAGACACTGGTCCTATCCTTATGAAAAAAAAAATCAAGTATATGGCCAAGAATATATCTACTTGAGAAGGAATAAGAGAAGTCTTTATACTCTTTGTTATGAAAAAACTAAGAAATAGTTCATAATTAAATGGCCACTGAGGGTTTCCCTGGGGGTCCATTGGTTAAGAATCTGCCTGCCAATGCAGGGGACACAGGTTCAATCCTTGGTCCGGGAAGATACCACATGCCACGAGCATCTAAGCCTGTGTGCCACTACTGAGCCCATGCTGCACAGAGGAGAAGCCACCACAGTGAGAAGCCAGTGTACCTCAATGAAAGAGTAGGCCCCACTTGCCACAATTAAGGAAAATCCATGTGCAACGCCACCTAGCACAGTCAAAAATAAATAAGTAAATATATAAATAAAATTAAAAAAAATAAAATTACCATTGAAAATCAGTATACTATACATGGCTGACAGTTCAATTAAAAAAAAATAAAGTTACCAATTTAGATGAAACCTTTAAATACATACTTAGTTACGCAGTCATGTCTGACTCCTTGCGACCCCTCTGGACTGGCTCCCAGGTTCCTCTGTCCATGGGATTTCTCAGGCAAGAATTCTGGAATGGGTATCCATTGCCTTCTCCAGGGGATCTTCCCAACCCAGGGATCAAACTCAGGTCTCTTGCGTCTCCTACAATGAAGGTGGATTCTTTACCATCTGAGCCACCAGGGAAGCCCTTTAAATATAGAATCTTCTGAGAGGAACTTTTGTTTTGATCTTTTTTTGTTGCTGTTTAGATATTTTTTTTGTTGTTTTGATCCCACATTCTTCTCATGTGGTATTTAAAGAAAGCTAAGGGGAAATATATTATATACATTTTTAAAGTCTTTAATGGTTAAAATCATTGTAATACCTTTATCTCATTTTACCCTCACAGTCTACAAGGTAAACAGGGCAAAAAATGAGGCTCATGCAGCAGGTTAGAAAACTGAGGCTTAGAAAGTTGAAAGGGCCTATATAAACTCTCACGTATGCTGCTGCTGCTGCTAAGTCACTTCAGTCGTGTCCAACTCTGTGCGACCCCATAGACAGCAGCCCACTAGGCTCCTCTGTCCATGGGATTCTCCAGGCAAGAACACTGGAGTGGGTTGCCATTTCCTCCTCCAATGCATGAAAGTGAAAAGTCAAAGTGAAGTCGCTCAGTCGTGTCCAACTCCTAGCAACCCCATGGACTGCAGCCCACCAGGCTCCTCTGTCCATGGGATTCTCCAGGCAAGAACACTGGAGTGGGTTGCCATTTCCTCCTCCAATGCATGAAAGTGAAAAGTCAATGTGAAGTCGCTCAGTTGTGTCTGACTCCTAGCGACCCCATGGACTGCAGCCTACCAGGCTCCTCCGTCCATGGGATTTTCCAGGCAAGAGTACTGGAGTGGGGTGCCATAAGGTTAAAACTAGGTCCAGCCTTGTGATTCCTTTCCAGTCACAGCTGGACAACAGTATTTTTTGATCCTCTTTCCTGGTATCCATCCTACCTTTCAATGTTATGATCCTTTTGGTCATAGGGTGAGAACTTCCCAGCTGAAGAAGGAGAAAGGAAGGAGGACACAGAAGTACAAGGTGCTACGGCACACAGCCCCCTCTCTACGCAACTCTCAGACCCTGATGACTTCACAGGCCTTGAGACATCCATCCTCCTACAGCACGGAGACACAGTTCTTCATATCAGTGAGGAAAATGGCATGGAGAACCCCCTGCTGGCGAGCCAGTTCCCTTTTACTCCCACGGAGCGGGGGGAGACGGATGTCGACCTAGATGAGTCTCACGTTTAGTTCTGTACCTTTTAAGTGTTGTAGGTGTAGACGAGACGTGGAAGGGATCAGTTTGCTGAAAGTTGAAAACATTCACTTGGAATATATGAAAACACAGCACTTTACACTCAATGGGTAGCACAAATCCCAGTAGATTTTTCTGCCAATGTGCATATTGTTTCACGAACATCGTTAAAAAATCAATGGCTAAGATGGTTTGGTTGTGTAAAGACCATGAAATCCAGGGAGGAATAAAGGGACAGAGCCATTTCACTGCACATTGTTTATGATTCAAGAAGCCTTGAGCAATTAAAAATGTATAATATTACAGAGCTGCTTACCTAGGAATATTAAGAAGTAATGTATTCTAAAAAACTAATGCAATTTTTTGAGGTTACATAATACATCTCATGCAAATGTTTATTTTTCTAATTTTAAAAACATTAAATCAGGTGGCTATACAAGTAGCAATTTACATAAAAAATAATCAAAAGGAAAATATTAGTTTGGGGAAACTAAATATTAATAGCAAATAAATCTGCAGCCATTTTTTTTTTGGATCAAAAATATAACCATTTAGAAGAAAAAATACTATTTTTAGAAATGTGAACTTTTCAATTTATTTTTTAACTGTCATTTTCATTACATATTGTAAATCAAAATGCTAATGCCATAAGATCATTCCATTTCATAATCAACACAGAGAATATTCTAGAGATTATCAGACATAATTCTAAATTAAGAAGACATAAATAGCCTATAATATGATAAAAATTAAATATAAATATAATAGCTAGAAAGAGATGGTATTCCTACTTCTAGCCCTGATGACATCAATGCCAACATTGGAAAATATTGGAAAATGTAATTATTTTCCCTTATAGTGTCCTGTGCCTGCCCTTAAGGGCATATTTTCTGATATTAAGATTAGTGTTATTAGAATTGGTTCAATAAAATAACTTTTCTCAATGTTAACAGATTTATATGATCCTT
The DNA here is from genome assembly GCF_019923935.1 of Bubalus bubalis. Lineage (NCBI taxonomy): Eukaryota > Metazoa > Chordata > Mammalia > Artiodactyla > Bovidae > Bubalus > Bubalus bubalis. The sequence goes on from NC_059158.1 coordinate 150,059,049, forward strand.
TAGATGTTAAGCTTATGAAGAAAAAATATAAAGTGTGCAATTTCTTTATAGACACAGTCAGCTTGTGTATTTTACTTTAACTTGACATTCAGTTACTTCAAGAAAAGTATACAACTTAGGAGGCTCATGAGGCCATATCTAGTGTGTTATTAATCCTATAGTAGGGCTTGGCATCTTACAGTTCAATATTAAATTTCAAAACTTTAACAATTTATATTAGAAAATTGTTACATAACTTCTAAGCATATAAAAATTCATATACATACCTAAATTGGTATGGTGGTGGGATTTGTGTATGTGTTTTCTAGCACTCAAGCTACAGTTTAGACTACAATTACATTGCAATGAATTTAGAACCCATTCTGTACACTAAAACTTTGACTACGTTGGTTATGAAATGTATATGTATATATAAAGGAGACCTGTTAAAACCACCCAAATCACAAAGGAAAATTATTTTCCCGTTAGCATTGCTTATTAAACAGGCATTGTTTGTTATTGTGATTTATATTTTCCAATATAATTTGGATTTTGGTCTCATTCACAATAGAATGAAAGATATCTGTGAGTTAAAGGACAAAACTAAACATTGCAAATCTAAACATTCAGAAAACAGAGGTGGTAAATGACCTCTTCTACATTTTACAATATTTTCAGGACATTTATGCTTAATGCTGAGTTCTCAAATGCAGAAATACACATAAAGAAGTGGTTTTATGATTCTTGCTAAGGTGATATATTTCATCTGCTTAAAATTATGCTGCTCCCTTAGTGTTAGAGGCCTTATGTTTGGTAATTACAAATGTCTGGGCTATATGAGTCTCCTATATGTGCGTGTTTTGTTCCAGTTCCTTGATGCTTGACTCAAATTCTCTGTGTATAACTGTATCAAATATTTAAAAAGTAAAAGGGTCGAAGAAAATTGTTAAACATCTGACCAGAATCCTATATACCTTTATATATATATTTGAAAAGTAATAGACTGTGTTGAACATGACTATGCTGACCTGTCTGCCTTTTAGCCTGATTCCTTCACTTTAGTGTTATGGAAGTCTGTTGGAAACTTTTCCAATAAGCTAAGTAATGTTGTACCTTGCAAAAAAGCCTCCACTCTGACAAACAGGGCCTTATAGAATAGGAATGTTTTCATACTGGGACTATGGAGATTTTACAGATGTATACATCTGTTCCATTTAAGGTGCCCTTAAATGTGTTGAATGTAATGTGTTAAATGTCTGTGTGTAATTGCTAAAATACATGTATGTGCATAAGATTGTCACAAGATGTATTCTCAGGAATACTGTTCCCTGGATTTTGAAGGAATAATTATTTTAAAAAAAAGTTGGAGAAGATTAGAGAAAGATCAAGATAAGTAACAATTTTTTATAATTCAAAATGTTATTGAGTATATGACTAAAAGTTAATTATTACATATGATAAATATAGTATTGGTAATACTAGATCATTTCTTAAGCTATGATACTTAACAATATTTATCTTGTTCAGAGGAAAATGAAAACAGACACCTATTTCCCATGTACAAAAAAATTGGACTCAACCAAGGGACTGCTCTTCTGAAATTAACTTTTGAGAGACCTTGGAATGAGCACGTGTCCTCCACAATAGTGGGTGTAGATTTACTCAGATTCAATTAAAGCAGTTCAAATTCTGGATACACCATTTTATACAACAAAATATTTAACTTTCGTTTTTCAGTATTTGCTGCTTTCTGTAATTCTTTTTGGTAAGTTTTATTTCTTTTTTCCAAAAATGAAACTGAGTTATTGAGTGCATTGGGACAAGGCACTTAGAGCTATAGTGTCAAAAGGCATAAATGGGGATAACAATACTGGGAGAAAAATCCGTAGAATTTGGTGGTCTGGTTTGGGCTTGTTGAGTAGGCTGGAAGTAATGTGTTTACTATTTCAAGCCTCCAAGAGTACTCTGGGCAGAATACCAAGAGTACTTTCTTTAGTATTTGTCCCTTTAATCAATTTAAAACATTCTCTACTCTGCTGTCCAGCTCTGAGAGTATCTGAACAGGAATAGAGTATATGTTGGGACCAACAGGGAAAAAAAGGTCATAATAGAATGACAGTCCAATATAAAATTAAATACCCTTTGTCAAGTTATACAGAGACTTTAATAGTCTCTGTAATTTGCTGCTATCACACCGAGTTTTGCTGTTGCCCTGTCACCTCACACTTCCAAGTCCATGGCCTTGTCTTGGCCGTGACTAGAAAGTCTCACTTCCTCATTTACTTCAGTGGGTCCTAACTGCACCTTTTCAGAAACAAAGTTTGCTTTGACACTCAGGAGAATAAAAATAAGTTAGAGCAGAATGTATTTGGAAAAACTTAAGACAAATTTACTTATGTTGTTTTAGGATCATTTAGGATTACAGATCAATGTACCTCCATATTTTTCAAAAGTCACTGTGACTGCAGGATGAAAATCCTTTATTAGCCATTTTACAGGTAAAAGCAAAAGATTGACTACACAGCCGATTTCCCTCAGATTACTATAAAGTTTGTTATGAATACTGAATGACCAAAGAGCATGGAAAAAATGCATATGAATAAATATTGAAATGTTTATGAAAGATATTTATGAAAGACTTCTGTGTTTGAATATGCACATATAATAAAATAAATCTAAAAATATTTAAGATGCCTGATTGAGTTTCATTTCTCATTTTTCAACACAGGAAATAGGTTAACTCATTCAGAAAAGTGTTCATTTTAGACCCTGAGGTGTGCTTTGTTTTGGATCCCTGGAACTCATCTTGACACTCCTCAACCCTCATAGTCTGGCCTGAAGTCACCTTTCAGTTCAATACCTCTAATTCCTCCCTCTTCCAAATGAGCTCCATTCTACTCATGCTTTCCATCCCTAACTTTCAAAATTAAGGAGAATGGGCACACTGGGAGACAAATACCCCAGTTATGACTTCTCTGCTTAAGTATGATCATTTGGAAGGACTGGTAGATTTCCCAAGAGGAATGTTAAGGGCCAGGTTAGTCTCTGAATGTGGCCAGAACCACCATGGGATCCAACTTTACCATCACAGTTCTGTCTTTTATACAAAGTGCCTTATCCTTAAACTCAAAGTAATGCTCTTACTCAACTTTTTTTTTTCCCATGTGAATTTGTTACTGGAAAAACTGTGTTCCTCTCTTTGTGGGAGTCAAGCCAAAAGACACAACCAAGTCAAAGATTCGAGAAGGAAGGATGTATTACTTTCAGCAATAAAGAACAGTGAGAATCTTTCCCAAAGCAGCATCTCCCCAACAGGGAAAGTGGGTAATGTGTTTTTTCTCTTTTGGTTTGGGGGTGTGTGTGCGTGTTAAGTTTTAAGCTAAGGGTACACGTGTATTCAGGAAGGGGCTTGGTGGGTAGACAGTTCCTGATTTAGTGAGTAAAGACATCAGGGTCAGAAAAGGTAAACAGCATCATTTCTTAGGTTCCAACTGATCTGGTGGTTGAGGCTTCAGGCTAATCATTTTCATTGAAAAGAACTGGCTGAATTCACAACTGATACTGTATCTTTGGGGCTTCCCAGGTGCCTCAGTGGTGAAGAATCTGCCTGCCAAGCAGGAGACCTGGGTTCGATCCCTGGGTTGTGAAGATCCCCTGGAGAAGGGACCTGCTACGCACTCCAGTATTCTGGCCTGGAGAATTCCATGGACAGTCCATGGGGTCGCAAAGAGTCGGACGCTACTGAGTGACTTTCACTTTCACTGTATCTTTAGGAATGTTACTTCTATCTATGCCTGATAACAGTGTTTGTTTCCGCATTCTTTGGTCCGCTTAAGATCATTAATTACTATACAAAAGAATCTGAAAAAGATGAAAGAACTTAACTAAAAAAGATTAAGAAACTCCTCAGAGGACTGGGAGACCAGACAGACCTGGTTTTTAGTTTTTGTTTTTTGAAAGCCCTGTTTTAAAAACTGAGGTCAGAGGAAGGAGGAAGGTGCCTCATTGCGAGGCCCCGCCCCTAAGCCCTTAAGGTGGCAGTCCTTCCCTCTAGGGGAGGCGGGACTTCCCCCTCAGGGCAGCTGCTTCCGGCGGAATCCGGAAAGATCTACGGAGAAGAGGCGGGACCAAAACTGCTCGGCCAATCTGGGCAGGACGCCTTCATCGAGCCGGGCTCTCGTGCAGTAACTTGCGTTGGAGCACTAGCACCATGGCGTCTGGTTGCAAGATTGGCCCGTCCATCCTCAACAGTGACCTGGCCAGTTTAGGGGCCGAGTGCCTCCGGATGCTGGACTCTGGGGCCGATTATCTGCACCTGGATGTAATGGACGGGTAACTCTCCGCAGGGTTCGGGCCTGGGTTATCGCGTGGGGCGGGATAGGTTCCCATTGACTGAGTACCTGTTAGGTGCACAGCGTCCCTGTGTCGCGAAGCGCCTCACTCTGAACGCGGTACTGAGGAAGGGGCCTGAGGTGGAAACCCAGGAGGCTCCACTTGGAGGGCACCTGGGCTGCGACCGTGTCCCAAGCCTCATCTTCTCCCCTCCCCCCTACATAACGTGTATTCTTCTAGCACTAAGCACCCGGAAGCGACCTTAAATCTCTAGGACCTGTCTCTCATTTTCAGGTGGAGAAACTGAGGCCCAAGGGGATAGGCATGACTTGCCCAAGCTCATATAGCTAGTTAGTGGCATTGCTGGGGAGACAGAGTTGTATAACGATGACGAGCTTTGCACCTGGAGTGAGAACGCCCGAGTTCTGCCACTTGCTAGGTTACTTGGGACAAGCCATTTAACCTCATTGAGCTTCAGTTTCATTCTGTGAAAAGTGGGAGTAATAACACTCTACTGCCCAGGCATCTTTGGAAGATGAAATGAGCTGGTACCGGTAGTTTACAATGCCTGGCACATGGTAAATTTTCTATAATTGATGATAATTGTTGTCTCATTGTTCGAATTTTGATTTTCCTATCTATTTTCTCTTCAGGCACCCTGCTCTTCAGGGAGGTCAGTTTTTTGTAAGTAATTTTTAAGCACTGTAGTTATAGCCCATAATCAATATTGTTTGACATCAGATTGATGTTAGTTTCATAAGTTGGTTGTAAAATGAGGAACAAAGCTAGAGAAAACAGTTAATACTCCCTCAAGGTCACACACATTGTGACAGAGTTGCAACTTGCATTTGCCGCACTGATAACTGCCGTAAGATCAAAACAGCCATTAACCATGGTTTGGGGTAGAAGAGTAAATTTATTGTAAATAGGTAAAATCTCTGTGAGTGAGTGAGTGAAGTCGCTCAGTTGTGTCCGACTCTTTGCGACCCCATGGACTGTAGTCTACCAGGCTCCTCTGTCCATGGGATTATCCAGGCAATAGTACTGGAATGGATTGCCATTTCCTTCTCCAGAATATTACTTCTTCCAAAACCTAGATTTTTAGTTTGCTATCACATGTAACTCTATTTATGTACTTTGTTTTTGACACCTTTGCTTGAAAGCCCTGAACTTCCAAAAGTTACTGGAGTATGTACTCACAGATGGGTAGCTACATTTTTGTGTCTGACATATAGAATGAGACATAATTCTGAGTCACTTAGGAGTCTCGGGATAGAACAGACTTCCCAGGTGGCGCAAGTGGTAAAGAACTAGTGTCTGCTAATGCAGGAGACACAGGAGACATGGGTTCGATCCTTGGGTTGGGAAGATTCCCTGGAGGAGGAAATGGCAACCCATTCCAGTATCCTTGCTTGGAAAATCCCATGGACAAAGGAGCCTGGCAGGCTACAGTCCATAGGGTCGCAAAGAGTTGGACACAAATGACTTAGCACATATGAGTATAGTCTGACCATGTTTAAGAGAATGAATGGAGAAAATAATTTGTCCCAGTTTACCAATCAGAATATCAATGATAACAATAGGTAGTAATAAATATAGAGCTCATAAAGAACACTCGATTGTTTCTAATACTTTTTTTTAGAGTTTTTTTTTTCTTTTTATTTTTTATTGAGGGATAATAGCTTTACAAAATTTTGTTGTTTTCTGTCAAACCTCAGCATGAATCAGCGATGGTGGTGGTGGTGATTTAGTTGCTAAGTTGTGTCCGACTCTTGTGACCCCATGAACTGTAGCCCACCAGGCTCCTCTGTCCATGGGATTTTCCAGGCAAGAATACTGGAGTGGATTGCCATTTCCTTCTCCAGGGGATCTTCCTGACCCAGGAATCAAACCCAGGTCTCCTGCATTGCAGGCAGATTCTTTACCTACTGAGCTATGAGGGAAGCTCTGAATCAGCCATAGGTATACATATATCCCCTGTTCTAATACTTTTTGTGAATTATCTCATGCAGCCCTGTGTGCTTGCTGCTGTTATCAGCACCAGAGGTGACAGTGAGGAGTCTAATAAAAGAGAGATTAAGTTCCCTTATAGCTAGGAAATGGTGGAACCCGGATTGGAAGCAGGCAACGGTTTGTTTTGTCTCAGAAACTGTCTTCTCTGGGTATTCGGTTTACAGAGAATGATTAAGATATTGTCTGTCTTTGAGAGACAGCTAGTTTATATTTTTGTCATTTATTTCATATCTCCTGCTGCACGGTAAACTCTCTGAAAGCACAGCTCACCTCTGTTCTCTGCAGGCAGGAAAAGCACTATGGCAGGCCTAGTTATAATTGGTTGGATGAATTGCTTTATCATAATAGAGGTGTCTTCTAAGAAATCTCTTGCCCCTCCCGGGCCTATGGCAGTCCCTGAGCTTGTTAAGTAAATGTATTTGTTTTTTATTGACTCCTTTCCCCTTTTACTGAGAAACATCTTGGTTTGAAAATAAGCAGATTTTGCATACACTATTTTAAAAACCTTTCCCTGTTAATCATCACAACTTTGAGTTACTTTCATTCCCATTTTGCAATAGGAAACCAGTTGGGGAGGTTCAGCCCCTTCCCCAGTGTCCCATCAGAACAGGCAGGGCCTGGCTAAACTGCAGTGCTGCTTAGGCCCAGGGTATGAAAGAGGGGCTGTGGACTCCCTCCACGTTCTGCCTCCATGCTTTTCCTTGCCCCTTAAAAATCTCCAAGTCCATTGAGCTTGATGCACTGGTTGTTTTCTGGTCCTCTCTCTTTCCCTGAAGTCCCCACTGTGTCCTCTGATTAAAACTGAAGGACTTTGAAAGTGAGAACAAGTTTTGGAAACACTGGTGGGTGGAGCACTAGTGTGGTTGGATATTTGAAGTAAAGGACAGGTGGGTTTTTCTGGAAAGGAAAATTGGAGAGCATGTAAGCATAAATGTGTCTTGACAGGAAGTAACTGGAAATGTATTGGTCTTTAAGTGTAGGAACAGAGCAAATAAGCAGTTTCTAAATTAGTTGTTGTTGTCTGGTTGCTAAATTGTTCCAGCTCTTTGGTACCCCATGAACTGCAGCATGCCAGGCTTCCCTGTCCTTCACTATCTCCTAGTGTTTGGTCATGTTGATTGAGTTGGTGATGCCATCCAACCATCTCATCCTCTGTTGCCCCCCTTTCCTCCTGTATTGTCTTTCCCAGAATCAGGGTGTTTTCCTGTGAGTTGGCTGTTCGCATCAGATGACCAAAGTCTTGGAGCTTTAGCATCAGTCCTTCTAATGAATATTCAGGTTTGATTTCCTTTAGGATTGACTAGTTTGATCTTGTTGTCCAAGGGACTCTCAAGAGTCTTCTAAGCACCACAATTCAAAAGCCTCAGTTCTTCGGTGCAAGCCTTCTTTATGGTCCAACTCTCATATCCCTACATGAGTACTTGAAAACCATACCTTTGACTACATGGACCTTTTTCAGCAAAGTAGTGTCTCTGCTTTTTAATATGCTGTCTAGGTTTGTCATAGCTTTCCTTCCAGGGAGCAGTAGTAGTGCTAGTCACTCAGTCATGTCCAGCTTTTTGTGACCCAATGGACTTTAGCCTGCCAGGCTCCTCTGTCCATGAAATTCTCCAGGGAAGAATACTGGAGTGGGTTGCCATTCTCTTCTCCAGGGGATCTTCCCTACTCAGGGCTTGAACCCGCGTCTCCCTCATTGCAGGCAGATTCTTTATCACTGCACCACCAGGGAGGCCCTTCAAGGAGCAAGTGTCTTTTAATTTTTTAATTTCATGGCTGTAGTCACCATCTACAGTGAATTTGGAGCCCAGGAAAATAAAGTTTGTCTCTGTTTCCACTTTTTCCCCTTCTCTCTGCTGTGAAGTGATGAGGCCAGATGCCATGATACTAGTTTTTAGAATGTTAAGTTTTAAGCCAGCTTTTTCACACTCTTTCACCCTCATCAAGAGGCTTTTTAGGTCCTCTTCCCTTTCTGCCACCAAAGTGGTATCATCTGCATGTCTGAGGTTGTTGATATTTCTCCTGGCTATCTTGATCCAGCTTTTGATTCATCCAGCTCACCATGTCGCATGATGTATTCTGCATATAAGTTAAATAAGTAGGGTGACAGTATATGGCCTTGCTGTACTCCTTTCCCAATTTTGAACCAGTTCATTGTTCCATGTCTGGTCTAACTGTTGCTTCTTCACTTGCATACAGGTTTCTTAGGAGGTAGGTAAGATGGTCTGGTATTTCCATCTCTTTAAGAATTTTCCACAGTTTGTGGTGATCCACACAGTCAAAGGCTTTAGTGTAGTCAATGAAGTAGAAATAGATGTTTTTCTGAGATTCCCTTGCTTTTTCTATGATCCAGCAGATGTTGGCAGTTTGATCTCTGGTTCCTCTGCCTTTTCTAAATCTATTATGTACATCTGGAAGTTCTCAGTTCACATACTGCTGAAGCCTAGCTTGAAGGATGTTGAGCATTACCTTGTTAGCATGTGAAATGAGTGCAATTGTGCGGTAGTTTGAGCATTCTTTGGCATTGCCTTTCTTTAGGATTGGAATGAAAACTGACCTTCTCCAGTCCTGTGTCTGTTACTGAGTTTTCCAAGTTTGCTGGCATACTGAGTGCAGCACTTTACAGCATCCATCTTTTGCAGTTTTAGATAGCTCAGCTGGAATTCCATCACCTCCACTAGTTTTTTTGTAGTAATGCTTCCTAAGGACCACTTCACACTCTGGGATGTCTGGCTCTAGGTGAGTGACCCCACCATCATGGTTATCCTGGTGGTTAAGACCTCTTTTGTATAGTTCTTTGTATGCATTCTTGCCACCTCGTCTTAATCTCTTCTGCTTCTGTTAGGTCCTTACCATTTCTGTCCTTTATCATGCTCATCCTTGCATGAAATATTCCTTTGATATCTCCAGTTTTCTTGAAGAGATCTCTATTCTTTCCCATTTTGTTGTTTTTCTCTACTTCTTTGCACTGTTCATTTAAGAAGGCCTTCTTATCTCTGCTTTTCTTTGAAATTCTGCATTCAGTTGGGTATATCTTTCTTGTTTTTTCCTTGCCTTTCACTTCTCTTCTCAGCTTTTTTTCCCAAAATTTCCAGTACTGGGCCCACAGTCTCACAGGCCACCATTAGCCAGTAAAACCTCCTCAGACAACCTTCTTGTGTTTCTTTTTCTTGGGGATGGTTTTGGTTACTTCTTCCTATACACTGTTAATGAACTTCTGTCCATGGTTCTTCAGGTACTGTACCCAGATGTTATCCCTTGAATTTAATCATTGCCTCCACTGCATAATCAATCATAAGTAGTTTGATTTAGGTCAAATCTGAATGGCCTAGTGGCTTTTTCTACTTTTTTCAATTTAAGCCTGAATTTTGCTGTAAGGAGCTCATGAGATGAGCCACATTCAGCTCCAGGTCTTGACTTTGCTGACTGTGTAGAGCTTCTCCATCTTTGGCTGCAAAGAGTATAATCAGTCTGATTTTGGTACTGACCATCTGGTGATGCCCATTTGTAGAGTCATCTCCTGTTGTTGGAAGAGGGTGTTTGCTATGACCAGTGTGTTCTCCACAGAGTGTCTCTGTTAGCCTTTTCCCTGCTTCATTTTGTACTCCAAGGCCAAACTTGCCTGTTAATCCAGGTAACTTTTGACTTCCTACTTTTGCATTCCAGTCCTCTGTGATGAAAAGGACATCTTTTATTTTGGTATTCCAGAAGGTCTTGGAGATTTTCATAGAAACATTCAACTTCAGGTTCTTTGGCTTTAGTGGTTGGAGCATAGAGTTGGATTACTTTGATATTGAATGATTTGCCAGGATCATTCTTGTTGTTTTGAGACTGCACCCATGTACTGCATTTCAGACTCTCTTGTCGGCTGTGAGGGCTACTCCATTTCTTTTAATCGATTCTTGCCCACAGTCGTAGATAACGATGGTCATCTGAATTAAGTTCGCCCATTCCAGTCCATTTTTAGTTCACTAAGATGTCGATGTTGCCTCTTACCATTTCTTGTTTGACCGTATCCAGTTTACCTTGATTCATGGACCTAACATTCCAGCTTCCTATGCTGTATTGTTCTTCATAGCTTCGGACTTTACTTTCCCCACCGTATACATCCACTGCTGAGCGTCATTCCACTTTGGCTCAGTCTCTTCATTCTGTGTGGAGCTGTTTCTCCGCTGTGCTCCTGTAGCATATTGGACACCTCTGACCTAGGGGACTCATCTTTCAGTGTCATATCTTTGTGCCTTTTCATATACTGTGTATGGGGTTCTCTAGGCAAGAATACCGGAGCAGTTTGCCATCTCCTCCTCCAGTGGACCACGTTTTATCAGAGCTCTTCACTTTGACCCGTCCGTCTTGGGCGGCCGTGCACTACATGACTCACAGCTTTATTGGGTTACACAAGCCCCTTCTCCATGACAAGGCTGTGATCCGTGAAGGGGTCCTAAGTTAGGACGATTTAAAAGCCAGGGAGATTGCACATTAGTACTAGATTTCTGACTTTTGAAAAACTTGCAGAAATTTCCAGTACTGGGCCCGCAGTCTCACAGGCCACCATTAGCCAGGTCAGATCTTCATTTGTCCCCTGTCTCCTTCTGCCCTGTTTTAATCTTCCATGCTATCTGCCAACCCAGCCACCCCTATCCCCACCCCCGACTACTCTCTCTCTCTCTCTCAAGGCTCTCCTCCCTTGGACTTTTTTTTCAGTTAGTTAGTAATTGTCAGTGAAGGGGCAGACAGGCCTGGCAGATAAGAGCCTGAACTTTGGAGTTAGGTTGACTGCCTCCTGCACTTACTGGTTGTGTGAGCTTGAGCCTCTCTTTCTCATCTATCAGTTCAGTTGCTCAGTCATGTCCAACTCTTTGCGACCCCATGAACTGCAGCACGCCAGGCCTCCCTGTCCATCACCAACTCCTGGAGTTCACTCAAGCTCACATCCATCGAGTTGGTGATGCCATCCAGCCATCTCATCCTCTGTCGTCCCCTTCTCCTGCCCCCAATCCCTCCCAACATCAGGGTCTTTTCCAATGAGTCAACTCTTCGCATGAGGTGGCCAAAGTATTGGAGTTTCAGCTTTAGCATCAGTCCTTCCAAAGAAATCCAGGGCTGATCTCCTTCAGAATGGACTGGTTGGATCTCTTTGCAGTCCAAGGGACTCTCAAGAGTCTTCTCCAACACCACAGTTCGAAAGCATCAATTCTTCGGCGCTCAGCTTTCTTCACAGTCCAACTCTCACATCCATACATGACCACTGGAAATATCATAACCTTGACTAGACAGCAAGTAAAGTTGGCAAAGTAATGTCTCTGCTTTTGAATATGCTATCTAGGTTGGTCATAACGTTCCTTCCAAGGAGTAAGCGTCTTTTAATTTCATGGCTGCAGTCACCATCTGCAGTGATTTTGGAGCCCAAAAAAATAGAGTCTGACACTGTTTCCACTGTTTCCCCATCTATTTCCCTTGAAGTGATGGGACCAGATGCCATCATATTAGTTCTCTGAATGTTGAGCTTTAAGCCAATTTTTTCACTCTCCTCTTTCACTTTCATCAAGAGGCTCTTTAGTTCCTCTTCACTTTCTGCCATAAGGGTGGTGTCATCTGCATATCTGAGGTTATTGATATTTCTCCCGGCAATCTTGATTCCAGCTTGTGCTTCTTCCAGCCCAGCATTTCTCATGATGTACTCTATAAAAATACAGAAAACAATGGTACCTGTCTCACTGAATTGTTGGCATGATTTTAATGAGTTAATATGATGAAATTGTTTAGAATGGTGGTTGTCCTGTATAATTTTTTATTAACCCGCATTCTGCCTGCTTGTCATCTGAGCTCAAGACCTTGGTGCTGGGTGCTAAGTTACTTCAGTTGTGTCTGCCTCTTTGTGACCCCATGGACTGTAGCCAGCCAGGCTCCTCTATCCATGGGATTCTCTAGGCAAGAATACTGGAGTGGGTTGGCGTGCCCTCCTCCAGGGGATCTTCCCAATCCACAGAGCGTACCTATGTCTCTTACATCTCCTGCATTGGCAGGCAGGTTCTTTAGCACTAACACCACCTGGGAAGCCCCATGGTTTCTTCTCTGACAACACTTCCCACCCCACCACCACCCTGCTGCATCTTATCAGAAAAATCCCATCAGTTGCTATCCTTGTTTCTGTTTGCTGTTTCTTGCCATTTACCAACACCTCTTGCCTTGCTTCTTTCAGTTTACTGCTCAGTCATTTGTGCTACTAAAGTATTGTTTCCATCTTAATTTTTCATTGCTTCTCTGGTGGCTCAGCTGATAAAGAATTCACCTGCAATGTGGGAGACCTGGGTTTGATCCCTGACTTGGGAAGATCCCCTGGAGAAGGGAAAGGCTACCCACTCCAGTATGCTAGCCTGGAGAATTCCCATGGACTGTATAGAACATGGGGTTGCAAAGAGTCAGACCTGAGTGAGCGAGTTTGACTTTCTCTTTTAAAACCTCACTTGATCAGGATTAAAGTTCAAACAGTGAGCCTGGCATTCTGTATCATTTAATGTGACACAGTCTTGCCTCGTATTTTATTCATAGTAGCCAAGGTGGGCAGCACCGTCTCCCTTTCTTTGAGCTTAACTTAGTTTTCTCTACCTTTGCTTCATTTCTTTCCCCATCTTTATAAATTCCATTAGTTCTGTAATTCCATGATCTGGGGCTTCCTTGGTGGCTCAGATGGTAAACAATCTGCCTGTAACATGGGAAACCTGGGTTTGATCCCTGGGTCGTAAAGGTCCCCTGGAGAAAGAAATGGCAACCCATTCCAGTATTCTTGCCTGAAGAATTCCATGGACATGAACCCCACGATCTATCCCTTTAAAAAAAAAATGCTATTCTACTTGCCTCTGGAACAATTATCTTATATTGCATACTTTAGCTTTTCTCTACAGGCCTCATTCAAGGTAATGCATACTACTTTAACAAAAGAAAGCGTAGATTTCTTTGGCTTAACGTTATAAAGTTTATTTTTCCTTCAGGTAGTAGTTTGGTGTGAATGTTCTTCCATGCAGAAATTCAGAGACATCAGAATCTCCTTCCATCCCCTGTCTCTGCCCTTAAGGGCCTCTTTCCTGGCAGAAGGGTAAAATGAGAACAGAACATGAATATACTCAACCTCCCGGGCTCTGCAGTGACACGCATCACTTGTGTTCGTATTTCACAGCCCTTTTGTGAGAACTAGTCACGTGGCCACCTGGTTTTAAAGGGAGTTGGGAAAAGTGGTCCTTGGCCAAGCTGGCTTCCTGCCAACAACTATACTGTAGCAGTCAGTCATGAGTTGTGGTGAGTCATTAGCCATCTCTGAGTGCCAGTGAGATTGTAAACTTTTCTGTGGTGAGCAGAGAAACTCATTTTTTTTAAAATAAAATATAGTACTCTGAAGCACCCAGCCTAAATGTTGAAGTGAGCTGGTGATACAACAAGAGAACTGGAGTAGGATAATGGTTAACCACCTTGGGTCTGATATCAGAAAGCCTTAATTTGAAACCTGCCCCAACGAATTATTAACTGGGTGACTTAAGGAAGTTATATCCTGTGCTCCTCAAATGGAGATAATAACAGCATCTACCTCAGAGGGCTGTTGTGAAGATGAAATAAAATAAGGTACAATATCTGGTATGTTACAAACCTTCAGTGAAAGTGAAGTCGCTCAGTCGTGTCCAACTCTTTGCAACCCCGTAGACTGTAGCCCATCAGGCTCCTCCGTCCATGGGATTCTCTGGGCAAGAATACTGGAGTGGGTTGCCATTTCCTTCTCCAGGGATCTTCCCGACCCAGGGATCAAACCCAGGTCTCCGGCATTGCAGGCAGACGCTTTAACCTCTGAGCCACCAGGGAAGGCACAGTTAAGTTTCCTTATTGATAATCTTTAAGAAAGCTTAAATAATCTTGTCATTTTGTGCCCTGTGATAGAGGTGGATTAGAGATAGCCACAGGTGACCTGTGATAGGCTTAAGATTTGAGAAACCCATATCAGAGTCTTGAACTTCCTAACTAGTATGTGACTTGGGCAAGTCATATAAATTTTGGGGTTTTGATTTTGTCATCCTTCACTTCTTCCTGTCATGGATTTTGAATTATAGCATTAAATTGGTCAATTATGTGACATTATGACTTCCTGGAATATCAAGGAGTTACTGCTCTGTAAAACTGAAATTCTGCGGGTATTTTTAGTGCCTAATACTGATACTGATGTTAAATTGAAAAATATTGCAATCACAGATAATCTCCTCTTTGTCTATCAGGATACATTTTGAGAAAAATACAGAGACTGAATTGAAAACATTTTCAGAGTAAGATTTTGTTTGTCTTGTAGGCATTTTGTTCCCAACATCACCTTTGGTCACCCTGTGGTAGAAAGCCTCCGAAAGCAGCTAGGCCAGGACCCTTTCTTTGGTAAGTGGGTGTTTACGCCATCTGAAGCTGAGTATCTTGCTCAAGTAAAGGGGAAGTAGCTGGCTGATTTCTCAACCTCCAGTTTCACAGTGTACCCTTTGCCCTCTCCCTGTGCTGGGACTTCACTGGCCTTCTGTAAGAAACCAAGCTTGCGCACTTTGGGGCCTAGGCACTTGGGCTAGAGTCGCTTTGCCTAAAAAGCTCTGTTCACTTGGTCAGTGCTACCTCATCTTTCCACTTCAGATCCTTGGTTGTTTCTTCAGAGAGCCCTGTCCTAAATTAACCTTTTTACCTTGTTGATTTTCTTAGAATTTCTTTCAGTCTGCAATTGCTGTTATCAGACTCTAAACTCCTTAAGGGCAGGATTTCATTCACTTGGTTTGCTGTGGTTTTCCCAGAGCTTAGCACAGACACACAGCTAAGGCTCAATGTGATTGTTAAATGAACTTAGGAATCAATTGATTTATGGTCTAGATGAGAAGTCGATTCATGGAAATTGGAGCTTTCTACTGGTCTGTGTATGCTCCACTTCAGTGTTGTAGGATAATGTGAATTAAGGTTTTTTTTAAGATCACATAGTGACCTAGAAGTTACTCCTGTGGAACATAGATTCAGCCCACATATCCTTGTCACTGCTGCTGATGTTTTAAGCTAAGTTAGCAGAGCCTCTCTTGCCAGATCTCTGATACAGAGGACATTTGGTGAGTTTTTATAAATAATGTGTGTTTATGTAATTCATTACTTAATTTTAGTAAAACTAACATTTTTATTGACCTATTGTGGACCAGTTTTATGAAGGGCTGTAGCTGTGCCTGTTCAGTATGGTAGCCACTAGCCTCATGTAGCTATTTAAGTCAGCTAAAATTAAAAATTGTTTCTTAGTGGCATTAACTGCATTGCAAGTTCTCAGTAGCCGCGTGGGACTGCTGTACCAGTGCAGTTGTGGAACACTGCTGGCGTTGCAGGAGGCTGTTAGAGCCTCTGTAGGCCTGCTCCACTTCGAAGGCACCAGCTTTATCAATTCATGTGACTCGAGGGAAACAGTGTTCCACCAACATGTTCACCATTTTGAAATTTCCAAATAATGGAGTATAATCCTCTGATTACCTGAACTTTTTTTTTTAAATTATTATTAACATTTTGGAAGCTGAATTTTCGAGGGTAAATATATCCTTACAACTATCGGAGTTGGATGAAATAGTGTTCTTTGCCCTCTCACGCATTGTATGATGGCCACAGAATCCTCCACTCTGGCTTTGTGTGGATTTAAAGTATGTCTATATTTGTCTTTTCCCCTTCCTTTTAGTTGGTCTCCCAACTGTTACTTCTCACTGCTGTGTGACTCCCCGCCGTCTGTGCCCCTTCTCTTACCAGCTCAGCTGACACCCCCACCCCCCCACAATCTGTTTTTTCATTCCTGCTTTTAGTTTGTTGTTTGCTGCTAAACTTGCTAATCAATCTTACCAGAAGACAATCTCTAAAGATGAATGGATTTCATATGCTTTAGTGTTTGTGACCTTTGTTTTTATATTATATGTTGTTTGTTTAATTCTTGGATACTGGTTGTTGGTGCCTTATATATCTTAGGAGTTAGATCACAAGTTGTGTGTATAATTGCTAAAGCTTTTAACAATTCAGTCCTAATATTGAGTAGAATTTACTGTCTTAAGATGTAAAGTGGTAGGGAAAAGTCATTTTTGCTTTTATCTAAATCAGTGGTCTTCAAGTATGTCTGAGGACCTGTGGGAGTCTTTTTCAGACAGATACGACTGAAGCGACTTAGCAGCAGCAGAAGCATGATGTCAAAACTATTTGTAGTTCGATTTGTAAATTATTTGTACTGATATTATTTGCCATTATTTGTACTGATGGTGCAGAAGCAGTGCTGAGTGAGTCTGCTGATGCCCTAGGCAGAGATGAGGCGGTTTTACTGAACGGGTAATACTGAACAGGTTACTACAGGTAGTCGTGATGTTCTTACACACCATGCCTTCATAGTAAGTATCCTTGATGAATTGGAACAGGTGACGGATTTAGTAAATCTTGATTCTTGAGTGCATGTCTCTTTAGTATTTTGTGTGACGAAGTGGGAAGGTAATACGTACAAAGCCCTTCTGTTGAATCCTGGAGGATGATCATTTCCTTGAGGAAAAC
The DNA here is from genome assembly GCF_019923935.1 of Bubalus bubalis. Taxonomy (NCBI): domain Eukaryota; kingdom Metazoa; phylum Chordata; class Mammalia; order Artiodactyla; family Bovidae; genus Bubalus; species Bubalus bubalis. The sequence goes on from NC_059158.1 coordinate 150,075,933, forward strand.
CACTCATTTCATTGTCTTGAGCTGTAAACTGCAAGTGCTGGTTTTTTCACAAACACCATTTTCCATTACAAGAATAACTGACAATGAACTGTGGTTATTAGCCTTAGATATTTTCCTGATGTTGTCTTTAAAATTAACTACGTGAACCTGTCACTTCAAAGAAAGCAGCTCATCACTTTTCGTTGCCACTGACAAAAGTTAGAATTTGCAAGTGAAAATTGGAGTTTTGGAAAACTTATATTTGCTGCTTTGAGCTTGAGAGCTTCCCAATGCTTACAGCTTTTTTGATCAGATCTGTAGTGACATTGACACATGTGGGTTTTGGATATTGTATAAAGAATGTGTCTCTGTTTGGAAGATCTGTGTAACTCAGTGAAACAATAGTACTTAAAAAAGCTGTTCAAAATACAGACTAACGAGTTTTAGCATTAACGAAGTATGGAAAGGTCACTGACAGGATTTATAGATTCCACATTGCCTGTAATCTTTCATACTGCTTGTTGAGTTTTGGGGTAGAAATGGTAGAATATCCATACTTGAGTGAAAAGGCTATGCGTGTAGGGACGCCTCCCTTTTCTGTATTTTTTTTTCCCTACTATAAAACAACAGATTGAATGCAGAGCAGATGTGAGAATACACATGTATTCTCTTAAAGCCAGGCACTGCTGCTGCTGCTAAGTCACTTCAGTCGTGTCCGACTCTGTGCGACCCCATAGACGGCAGCCCACCAGGCTTCCCTGTCCTTGGGATTCTCCAGATAAGAGCACTGGAGTGGGTTGCCATTTCCTTCTCCAATGCGTGAAAGTGAAGTTGCTCAGTCGTGTCCGACCCTCAGCGACCCCATGGACTGCAGCCTTCCAGGATCCTCCGTCCATGGGATTTTCCAGGCAAGAGTACTGGAGTGGGGTGCCATTGCCTTCGCCAAGCCAGGCACTGCTTACTTGCAAAAATGTAAAATAATGCAACTCTTACATTAACATGTAATGGATTTATATTTTCATTATTTTTTTATGACTGACTAAGTAGACACGAAGGCTTCCCTCGTGTTTTGCATGATAAAGAATCTGTCTGCAATGCGGGAGCACACCTTTGATCCCTGAGTCAGGGAAGATCGTCTGGAGAAGGACATGGCAACCCACGCCAGTATTCTTGCCTGGAGAATCCCACGGACAGAAAAGCCTGAAAGGCTATGGTCCATGGAGTCGCAAAGAGTCCGACACGGCTGAAGTGACTTAGCACACACAAGTAGACGCTAAAAGTTTTTTTTAGTTTGCCTTTCTAATACATTCAGTTCAGTTCAGTCGCTCAGTCGTGTCTGACTCTTTGCGACCCCATGAATCGCAGCACGCCAGGCCTCCCTGTCCATCACCAACTCCCAGAGTTCACTCAGACTCACATCCATTAAGTCAGTGATGCCATCCAGCCATCTCATCCCCTGTCGTCCCCTTCTCCTCTAGCCCCCAATCCTTCCCAGCATCAGAGTCTTTTCCAATGAGTCAACCCTTCGCATGAGATGGCCAAAGTACTGGAGTTTCAGCTTTAGCATCATTCCTTCCAAAGAACACCCAGGGCTGATCTCCTTCAGAATGGACTGGTTGGATCTCCTTGCAGTCCAAGGGACTCTCAAGAGTCTTCTCCAACACCACAGTTCAAAAGCATCAATTCTTCGGCGCTCAGCCTTCTTCACAGTCCAACTCTCACATCCATACATGACCACAGGAAAAACCATAGCCTTGACTAGACGGACCTTTGTTGGCAAAGTAATGTCTCTGCTTTTGAATTGCTATCTAGGTTGGACATAACTTTGCTTTCAAGGAGTAAGCGTCTTTTAATTTCACATCATCAGTATTGGGGTCGAGGAGTCTTCAGTAATTTTTACGAGTGCAGAAGGAGTCTGACAGTAGAACATTTGAGCCCTGTGTTGTAATTACAGGCAGAGTCGCTGAGTCATTGATCCCCGAACGCCAGAGAATGTCCAGTGGTGGTTGCTGGTGGTGACTGCACGCTGGAGATTGAATAGGGATGACTTAGCGGTCTAGTCTGGTAACTTAGGAATGAGTAAACTTGGTCTTGTAAACCAGATTGAATTTTTCTTGTTTATGATATGAAGGAAAAACACACCAAATTGAGTTTATCTTCTAAAATCAAAGTTTTGCCTATTAAAATATGTTCTATTTTTGTTACTTTTACTAGTTTAGGAATATAAATGTTAGTCTTGACTTCATTAATCAGGCTCTATACTCTGTTTTCCTGACGTTTTTCAAAGCCTTGTTGCATTTTATAAATCTTTGCTATTGAGTTCTGGAATACTAGATTTTTTTTCTTTAACATAGCTTTGCTGGATCAGAAATGTACTCTCTGTTACAAAGTAAAAAGCTCAAAACTCTCCTCATTACTGTCTGGCACAGGAGCATTTACTGTTTTCTTCTTTCCTGCATCATTTCTTGTTTTCACTTCTTTTAAGCTGCCCTCTCTTTCCCGTGAAATGCTATTAATATTATATTTTAAGTTGAGATGTTTAAGAAGGCCACACTCATTTCTTCCCAAACATTTTCATATGATTTGAGCTTTAGATTTAAGGCCACGTGGCAGGCTGCTTCTGGTTAACATGTTCTTTCCTCTGAGTCTGCCCCTCCCTTTGCAGTTGTCTCCCTCTTGGGGGTGGCACTCCTGTTCTAGCTCCTTAGCCCACATCCTTGCGCCATCTGACCCTTGCCTCACTGCGCACGTCTGAGCCGCAGCAGCCCCTCTTGGCCCTGCCTTTAGAAAATATCCGGAATCCCCACCACTGCTCACCATCTGCAGTCACTAGGTTTATTGCCTTGATCTTCAAAGTTAGATCTAAGTACTGCAGTATTTGTTCTGTGTCATTCAGAATAAAACCTGATGGTCTGCAGAGTTCGGTAGTTTTATCCAGTGTTTCTCTTACCTCATCCTCTCTCCCCGGTGCCACCTCTGACTCCAGCAACACTGGCTTTATTTACTGCCAGCTTTATTTGTATTTACTCCTTTATTTGTCTCCCTCACTAAGAATGTAATCTAAGTTTTTTACAACGGTATTTTCTAAACCTGAACTTAGGTTTCCTGATTTCTAGTTACTACTTCTCATAAATAGTGCTGTAAGCTTTTTGTGGAAAACTGTTGGATTTTTTTTTGATAAATGTGTTTAACCAAAACCTTATCTTAAGGATGCAGGGAAGCTATCTGTGCTGAAGTATAACTTCTATTTAACAATTATCATGATGCCAGAAGAGTTCATATCTGAAATAGCAAAAACTACAGATTGACTTCAATAATATGAGCAGCTGTTTTCCTTTTAGTAATACTTAGGGGATATGTCTTTTCTTTCCAGACATGCACATGATGGTGTCCAGGCCAGAACAGTGGGTAAAGCCAATGGCTGTAGCAGGAGCCAATCAGTATACCTTTCATCTTGAGGCTACTGACAACCCAGGAGCTTTGATCAAAGACATTCGGGAGAATGGAATGAAGGTAAGAGCTTAGTGGTGAGGTTAATGTTTTATACTATTCATTCTCAGAGTTGGGAAGGTTTGGTGGAAGACCCAAAATGATAGGTGAAGAAGACCAGACGTAGACAGCTGTTCTTCAGCTTTGAAGCTAGACTTTAAGTATAACATGTTTGTCAGATAAGATTAATACATTCTACTAATGTTTTCTAGAAATTGCTACCTTTTAGAAACATTTCCTTGTGATAACCATGTTGACTTAAAAAAAATTTACAGCTGAACAATTTATGTATGTATTCCATTCTTTAAGAATAGAGCTTCCTACTGGGCCTGATAAGCCACAATAATGTATTATGGAAATAGTTATTGATGTGATGTAGCAAATTTGTTTGTTACAGGTTGGCCTTGCTATCAAACCAGGAACCTCAGTTGAGTATTTGGCACCATGGGCTAATCAAATAGATATGGCCTTGGTTATGACAGTGGAACCTGGGTTTGGAGGGCAGAAATTCATGGAAGATATGATGCCAAAGGTAAAAAGAAGTATTTGGTTCCGGAGTAAGGTTTTTTGTTGTGTATATTCATTCAGTAAGCATGTATTGGGCTGCTTGTATGTTTGGGCTGCTTGTATGTTTATGCCTTGCTCTGAAGGCAGGGAAATGGGGGTGCCTACATATCATTGGAATATGGGATGAGAGATGCCCAAGAGATTCAGGTTTGGAGATCAGAAGAGATACCACATGTTAGTGTTGAGTTTTTGTTCCCAAAACCATTGGAAACTGTTCTGTAACCTTTAGATGGAATTTTCATTGAACATTGAGGGTTTTATCTTTGCCTTGTTTCTGTGAACTATATTTTCGGCAAATCCATGACAAATTCAATGCCATTTGCCAAACAGAACAAAGCTTGCTTTTATGAAAGTTTGTTTCAGTATATTAAGATGGTTTTCCCCAGTCATAACTTTTATTGAGATAAAGTTATTTGGTGAGACATTTGGAGTCATATTTTAGTGGCCATTTCATTTTTGTTTGGTGTGCTTTCCCTCTACCTGTCCACTTAGGAGTCATTTATTTCCTTGTGTATATCTAGGTTCATTGGTTGAGGACCCAGTTCCCATCTTTGGACATTGAGGTGGATGGTGGAGTAGGTCCTGACACTATCCATAAATGCGCAGAGGTGAGACTGCTCCTTGACGGCAACCTGGACCAATTTCCTATCAAATGTAATGCCAGGACAGGTCTTATCTACCAAAGAGATTTCCCCTACACTTCCTAAATAGTCTTTCTTTCTTGGAAAAGTATTTGTTTGTTTAAATGTGAAACTAGGAAAGTAAATAGTAAGTCCTGGCTATCTCAGTAATGATGAAAAAATTCTTTGAAAGAGGAATGTGCTGACTACCAGCGTGTGTAATATCAGTGAGAAGTTCCAAGGCCTTTGAGACAGTTTTCCAAAATAGGGAATCTTCCTATTTTGTGTGTGGTTTTTTTTTTTTTTGCTTCCTATTTTTGCTTCCAATGTTTTGTGTAAATGTCACACACTTTTCTGCTTGATACTTATCAAAAGCTTGACTGTGATTAGTATGGAGACGACACTGGACAGACAGTGAGCATATATCTTTTGACCCCTGTAGAATTCATTTTTACTGAACTGTGCTTTGTCATTAATGCTGTTTCTGCTTACATTGAGACATATTAAGTTGTAACGTTAGAAAACTAGTATTTCATTTTTATGAGGAACATTGTTGGACAATGCACTGTATCATAGCACAGCAGTGTCTCTCTCGCTGGAGAAATTTTTCTCAGCTTCAGCAGTTCTCTCAATGTTCCCCCTTTCTTTCAGCTCTGAATCATATAATAGATTGGATTTTCCTCCCTGAGTCAAATCTCAGATAAATTTGAACTCATTTTTATAAGTTTTTACTTGGTTTTACTCTTTGATTTCATATTGAAAAACATCTTGAAAATCTTTTTTAAGCCACCTCAAAACCATTCTGGAATGCAGTGAAGCATACATAAGAATATGTTCCATTTCTACTGGCATCAACATGAGAAGATACTTAAATGTAGTGTTGCCGTATTTTATGGATTATCTCACATTTTAGCAGTAATTGTCCTTTTAGACTGTCTGCAAATTCCTGTACATAGTTCAAAGATGAAAAGATTGATTTTTTTTTTTTTTTAGGAGCTGAGGGGGCATCGGTACATATGGGGAAAATTTTAATAGAGGTGAAGATTAAAGGTTTTAGATTAAACCTTATCTCAATGTTAGCAGAGATGCACTATAGTTTATTTAGAAGGGGGTTGAAAAGAAAGTGAAGTCGCTCAGTCATGTCCGACTCTTTGCGACCCCATGGACTGTAGCCTATCAGGCTCCTCCGTCCATAGGATTTTCCATGCAAGAGTGCTGGAGTGGATTGCCATTTCCTTCTCCAGGGAATCTTCCCGACCCAGGGATTGAACCCGGGTCTCCTGCATTGCAGGCAGACGCTTTACTGTCTGAGCCACCAGGGAAGCCCTGAGGAAGGGGGTTAAGGGTTACCAAAAAGAAAATGTTTCCTAGACATGTTTAAAAATAATTTCACATCCTCTTTTAAGCATTTCAGCTTCTTTCTTCATTGAACTAGCTGCTTAAGTATGTTCATCTTGAAGTGGCTTTTATACAGTTAAAGTGCTGACTGCCAGCTATAAGGGTAGAAACTCTAGTCTGGGAATTCTGTTTCAGGTTTTTCCACATCTTCCTTTGAGGCATAACCTAAAGTGTTTACTTCTTTCAGGCAGGAGCTAACATGATTGTGTCTGGCAGTGCCATTATGAGGAGTGAAGACCCCAGATCTGTGATCAACCTGTTAAGAAACGTTTGCTCAGAAGCTGCTCAGAAACGTTCTCTTGATCGGTGAAACAACAAGGAGCCCAGTGTTTCTGCTTAGGAGCTCTCCTTTTTACTGGAAAACAAGAATATTGACTACCAAATCATACCACAGTTGAGGCAGTGCTGCTTTTCTGAGCAATTACTCATCCCAGTGACTAAAATCCATTATGCAGAATGTTCCAAGAGGTTAGAAATTGGTGTGTATAACTACATTTTTAGTGATGGAATTGAAAGATTAATGTGATAAAATGCCATTTTTACTGGGAGACTTGATTTTTATGAAGAGTAAAAATATGGCTGTATTAAGGTTACAAGCAGAAAAGTGTCTTAATGCCTAAGGAAGGCATGTTAGCTACTATGAAAAAAAAATTTTTTTCTGAATTTCTAAAAAGAATTTTCTTTGGTTTCTTTACTGTTTTCTGAAAGCAAAGGAAGTTCTTCAGTTTTTCCTGTTTCATGTCATTTTTTATTTTTGTGTGTGATAACTAAGTTTGCATCTGATTAGGAATGGCATACTTACTCTCCTAGTTTCAAAAACATTTATTTTTTACTTTGCACCTTATATTTGATATATTAAAAAAAAAAAAGTGTATTATGAAGCCCAGGGATTTTCAAGTTGTCTGTTTTAAAATATGAGCACAAGTTTTATCAGGGTATTTTGTTAGCTGTCCTAGAGGGACAGAGTATTCAGTGATCTCTCCCCCCGCCACCCCGTTTCCACTTTTTTTAAATTATACACACTATTCCTAAGGACATAAAAAATGTTTTGCTAGCTCTATGCCAAAAAAAGAAAAAAGGCCTCTATTTAGAAGTAATATTAAGTTGAATCCTGACCCTTCTGTTTGTTTGATCTTAGCAAACCAAATCAGCCAACCTCTTTGAGTTTCTATTAATTGATTTATACATTGAATGTAATTATGAGAGTGTGGTATTGTATTGTATTGAGGATTAAAAGATTATTATATATGTAAAGCTTCCACTATTCCTAGAATTGTAAGGGTGTGGAATTGAACATGCCAAGGCAAAGAAGCTATTAGATAAATTTGTTTTGTACATTATAAAGTACATTGATACAATCTCACTAAACCTACAGTCAGTCCTATGAATGGTAAAACAGGTGTGTTTGTCCCCATTTAAAAAAAAAAATGATACTGAAACTCATCAACAGGCTGGTACAATGGAAAGAATCCAGGAAAGCATAGGATTTCTGTTCTGTACTCTTTTTATAGATGGAGCGCTTAAGAGGTGGATTAAGCAAAGGAAGCTTAATTGTCTTATTTCTAGTCTAATTTTAAACTAGAAAAACCACTTGCTAAGAATATCCTGCAACTAATGACTTTTGACTCCAAGGATATATATTTTATTAATCCAAGAAAGACCAGGTAGGCTAATATATGACAAGGTACAGATTTAATCCATACACTATTTATTATTGTGTCCCAAATTACACTTTGACAGTAGATATGTATTACCTACTTCATTCTTGTAAATACTCTTGCTATGAAATACACATGGCAAGAAATAACAGGACCAATGTCATTAAACTTTTTCAGGCTACTATGAGTTTTGAGAAATAAGGTTTGGAAAATAGGAATGTTAACACTTTTAAGCATGGAATAGAGCTTCCTTGGTTTCTTCTGTTTTCTCAAGGTAAAATTTTATTACCTACTGTTCGTTTTTATTTTGGCTTAGGAAAGGCTTTGCCACACAGATAGGAGACGACAAGGCATATAGAAATAGACACAGACAACACAAGGCATATAGAAATAACTTTTTAATTAAAAAACTTACATAGATTATAATATCAGACATGACAAAAAAAATTGAGTTTATTCGCCTGGACAACTTGGGTTTGTTCTTTTTTTTGTTGTTTTTTTTTAAATGTACAGTAAAACTACAAGCAAAAATTTGTCAGTGTTGAATTGGAAATTTTTTTTTTAAAGAGACCAGTATAATTTCCAGTCTCTAACAAAAACTTACTGTCAGATCCCCCAGATTAGGCCAGATGGCTAGGATTGTCAGTTATATGGGTACTACAACTTGAATAACCTGTTTTACATGAGAAAAGTGATTCATATAAATTGTCCTCAATTTTTACATAGGAAAAAATAATGTAATAGTGTCAAAAGAGATTTTACTTTATATACACTCCAGTATCCAATACTGAAGTATTAAGAATTTTAATTCTCTAAGATACAAGTAAGAATAGATGCCTATTTGAATAGACTAAGCAATGGTAAGGAGTGACCAAATGAACTAGAAGTACAATAATATACTAATGGGAATTTCCTGTTTGTTACTCATTTTAAGTGGGATGTTTATGAGGTACATAAAGCTCAAATCTTAAAAGATGTGATACTTTTAAAATACACTAATATTTAACTCACCATTGCTTTTCTTATTCTGTTAGGAGTGAATAGAAAATAACCTGTGTTTAACTCAACAGATTATCAGTGATTTCAAATAAATTGTATTATGTTACCTGGTATAGAAATTTCCATAAATAACTTCTATTAAATATGTTTTTTCAAGTCTGGACTACTAGGAAGGGATGTTTCTAGATGTCCAATATCATTGGAAATCTGTGCTTCTTTATAGTGCAGCTGATATTTCATGGGATAATTCATACATGCATTTTTCAAGTGGAATGGTCACTGCCAGTGCTTTTTAAAACTACTTAGATGTGTGTATATATATGCATGTATACTCTATACACGCATATTTTTATATTGTTATTTCGGAGGCAATTTAAGATTAACCATTTGTATAGAAAAAAAGGAGCTGTCATTTGATACACAGGGGTCGGCGGGGGGGTGTGGGGGGGTGTGGGTGTAAGTTGTTTAAAAATTATTTACCCAGTAATGTGATTTGACAGCAAATTACAGCAGTTAATTTTCTGGTGCTTATGATTTGCATCAAACACAAATGACTAGCACTTGTTGGTCAGTGAAAAGCTAGTTACTTGTGGTTTCAGGAAGGAAAATGAAACTAACTTGCCTGTTTCATAAACAGCATAAAAGGTTAACATGCACTATATGCTCTTATTCTGGAACTGAGACTGTGGAGGGTCTGGACAACAGGGCCTGCTTTTTTCTCCTGTTTTCCCATTCATTTACACAGTTTTCTTCACTTGTTCCCTGTCACCTGTTTTTTTTAACATGAGTAAGTCCTAGACCAAGGGTTTTGTACTCTTCCATTCCATCTGCCTGCCTTTTTGGATGGTGGCCTTTCTCTGGTGCAGTGGTGCAGAAGACTTCACCGTGGAAAGCTGGGCTTGATCTTTCAACCTGATCATTTTTTTCATCTTGGCATAATAAAGCTTCTGTGTCTTCATCCTTCAGTGGAAAAGCCCGTCGTTCCCACCACAAAGACTGAAAGAGAAAACATTTTCAGTTTCAGCTAATTTAAGTTCATATCTCAGGTAATCTGTAGATGTCAATTTTGTAATAACCACTGGTCAGTACAAATTCTTATTTGGTCCTAAGGATCCAGCAACTTAAAGTGGGACATACTGAGGATTATTTAATAGGGACCTTTGGGAATTATTGTTTTACTTTGCCTCTTCCAAGAAGAGGGAAATGGTGCCATTAGGGAGTACTGGTCCTCATTTTAAGGCTAGGTGCATGTTAGGGAACTTCCCTTAAATGTATTTGGGTCATCTACTTCAGTATCTCCATTTTCATTCCATCATTATTATAGACACCTATTAACTTTTCTTTGAGCTTTCTATGATTTGCCTCTTAACTTCTATTATCTCTACTCTATTGATTCTAGATATTATTCTTTTCCAATATCTACTTATGAAAAACAGTGCAACAACTTTATAGATGCAGTGTAGAAAGCACTCCTATTGAGGTTAAAACTGGATAAATGGGGAGACAAAATCTTTTCTAAGGGGAAGAGAAATAACTAACCTTTCTATGTGCCAGGTAACATTCTATTTAATCTAATTAGGTTTGTAATGAAACTTTGATAGAATTCCCTTTTTCTAACAATAAGTGAATAGGTGGAATTAGGTTTTGGCATGTTACATAAAAGGGCTTCCCCGATGACTCAAGCAGTAAAGAATCTGCCTGCAATGCAGGAGACACAGGTTTGATCCCTGGGTAGGGAAGATCCCCTGGAGAAGGGAATGGCAACCCACTCCAGTATTCTCGCCTGGAGAATTTCATGGACAGAGCAGCCTGGTGGGGCGATAGTCCATGGGGTCGCTAAGAGTTAGACATGACTGAGCACACACATACATGTGTTTCATAAAAGGGGGAAGTATCTGTAGTTAGTGATGGAACTTGAATGCTGGAATGTGGATCCTCTGGTTCCTACACCCAGCATTCTGTACTGGACTGTTGCACTGAATGTGTTACGTAATGATGAATCCTTTGTCAGCAGCAAGCAATTCTATAAACAAGGTTTTGAAAGTCGATTAAGGAAGTTTTAACAGTTACATAGGATACCCTCACCTTGGTCTCTTGACTCTGACTCAGTGAAGGTGAGCCGTGTGCACTGGGAGCCTGGCTCTCTGAAGGAGGCTCAGCAGGACTCCCCACTGCGCAGTGCTGCCCACCACTGAAATCATAAGGGCCTTCTTTCAAAAGTAGGTCTTGTCCTTCAACATTTTTAGGGTAAGCTCTAGCAAGAAAATCAAGAAAACATTTTATAAACAACCTAAAGTGTAGTTCATAAGTCCATTTAACTTGGTAACTTTTCTTTAAACAGTTCTGCCCAAAAGATTTTTAAAAATTCATCTGCTGATTTTCCGCATGTTATCCTCACATCTCAAAGGCTTTTATTTAAATGGTACTTCAGGGAATCTTGCCAAATTATTATAAGTAGTTTTGTTTGGGGGTATTTTTTGTTTGTTTTCCAGAAAACAGGAGAAGATAGTTAACTTGACTCTTATCCCGAGTTCCCTGAGTATCTATGATTATTGTAATGTCATCCATGAAGAACTCAATTCACATTTTCCTCTGTACTTCTGGAAAACTGGATCTCTGTAATGTAGAGAAAGTTGAGAATAGAATCTCAGGTATGTTAGGATAACTCTTAGAATAAGGATCTACAACAAATCATCTGACTATCTTGACTTAAACAGAGAAATGTGTTTTAAAAGTGTGAAATGAGACCCCCACACTACAGTGACTACTAGGTTTCAACATGATCTTATGTTTTAAGTTTTGACTATATCAAAAAATAGTACAATTAAATATAAAATATCAGGGTTTTTCTCAAATACATTATGTTTTTAGGATTTATTCCCCCTTCCTTCAAAGTCATGTTCAAAGTATTTCAGGCTATTTGCTTTTTACCCCAGATAGGTTTTTAAGCGTCTTTTTGGTTCTTTTTTAAGAAAAATATTTTTGAAGTAGTTGTGTTACAGATCACTCTCTAATCACTAGTGTTAGGTCCCCCATTATAGTACACTGAAATGACCTTTTTATGGAGAATTTTCACATTATTTGCTCAGTTAAGTCTATTACCGATGCTGACAATTAGCATGAGAAATAGAGTGGAGTAGGACACAAAACTCTTCATCATGTAAGTAGCCTGAACATAGTTCAACACCTGCCTGCTGTTTCTTCTCTGCCACTTGCTTTGTTCCCATAGTGACCATCTGGCTTGCTCCTTCTCTTCATACTTTTTGTGTCTTAGGGAGAAGACTTCATCAGAGAGATTTTCTATCTGGAGTTAAAAATGAAAAGTTTTGCTTTGGTCAGAAACATTCTGAAATGAGAACAGGTGTCACAGTTCCTCGTAAAGAGAACAATGGGAAGAAAACAACAATAAATGCAGTCTAAGTCATGAGAACACATGTTATGAGAGGAGATTCAGATTCCTAAAAAGAGGGAGTTTGAAACTTTTTCACCACTGGGTCATGTTTGAAGACTTACCTAGAGTACTTAATAGGTACCTTGAATACACATAGGTTCACAGTGCTTTTTTTATATTTACATAAAATATCCTTCATGCTTTATTCATTCAAACCTTTGTATTGATTGCTTCTTATGGAGTATACTGTTGATGGAACATAGTAATATCAAAGAAATTAAAACTGAGATTTGGGAATTAGTTTAATTTCTAAAGCCTTGGTTGTGGTGTTTCTGGCTAGGATCATTCTGAACTAGGGTGCATTTAAAGAGGGAAAGGCATTAAACAGATTTTGGTAGCTGAAAAGTGATATCAGTTGGCATAGAATGTAATAGAAACAATGTCTTTTACATAACACTGCCTCTTCAGACTGTCACTTTGGAATTAATTTGGCTATATAGTATTTTTCTCTATAATTTTTCTTGTCTTAATGTAAGTTTTATCCTTACAGGTCCATAGTCCCTTTCCTGTGGTTCCAAAAATCTGGAAAAAAAACAAGTTTTCATAATTCATTTGGTGACACAGCCTGATCTGAAAATGATGTGAGGTTACTGTACTTCCTATGAGTATTTCACTATAGAACTCAGTATTGATTGACAACTGCCCTAGACTCCCATACAAGACTAAATCTCATGCAGAAAAATATGACTAAGAGTGGAAGTGAATACAGATACTCATATAAGTTCAGTATTTCAACAACTCATGTATGGAAATGGTATGTTTTATTTTTGCTTATTTTTTATGCATGTTGTCTTTGTAGGCAAATTTGTACAAAACACTTTCCTAATCAAATTAATACCTTTAGTGAGGAACTTTTCATAAGTTTTGAAAATAAAAAATCAAAGAGGGCTTAGAGTTCCATTTAGTTCCTCAAATATCAAATTAAGCACATGGAAAAGAAATTAAGCAGTCTTCATAGTAAGTGCAATTATCCCATGAGTGAAAGGCAACTTACCTCTTCTTCACCTAAATCATATTCATCCAAAGGCTGAAGAACAACCATCCTCCAGCTGTTGAAGATAGAACCAATTTCAAATAGCTTTTCTTAATCTATCTAAATGTAGCAATTTTATTCTATAAGCACAACCAATATAGTAGTGTTTTCTTTCTTTGGGATTTCCATAATTCAACTGGTTGTAGTATTTTAGTACTTCATTTTTTAAAAGAGACAAAATATTTGTACCATGAGAAGGGGACAAGGAGAAGATGAGGCTTTGCTTTGGGCCTTAAAATAAACAGTCTCTTCTACATAGTTCCATTTTATACCTAAGAATGTACTAATTTTGAAATGAGTTAGTGGTATGCTGATAAACTGGCTCAGAAAATAAAAAGGAAAAAAGCTGTGATTTGTAGCATTTGCCAGTTTGTTTGTGTGAAGACTCCCATCATGGCCTTACATCACAGGACTTGTATATTAAAAACCAGGTCAACCAGCGAGCTCCAGCCTACCACTGTAAACTGGAAAGACACTGTTGCTATAGAACGTTGTAACCACCAAGTGTTGTTTTTACTTAATATACAATGTATCAACAGATTCTCTGTAGGAATTCTTCTAGTACTTCCTAGAGTATTAGGAGTTCTCTCACTGCCTCAAAGCAATTATGAATAAAAGGATCAATTTAGCTAGAATAGAGACGGGTAGGAATAACTGCATTTGTCATCAGCTATCTTGTTTCCATCCTTTTCTATATGTACTTCTTGGTGGCAGATTTATAATCTTGAAAGTGCTTTCATTATTGCTAAAAAATTTGACTAAGTTGGCTGCCAGGAGACAGATCTGTGTGTGTATGGCATTCAAGGACATCCACAACCTGGTTCCAATTTATTTTTGAGCCTTCATTTCATTTATCACCCTAAACAAAACCTTAGTCTCCTGCTTAGCCTTGCATAATTGTTCCTGTGCCTGAGTTATGGTCTTCCTGTGTGAACACACACTTTCTCCTTCTGCCCCACCCCCTTTTCCTAATACACTCCCAGGTCTTCCCACTCTTCTTGATACTTGACGTGTGTATTGCGGACCTGAAGATACATTAGAATCTTTTGTTGTCACAGGAGTTGTCCCCTTACAGTGTGAATACCCTTTGCAAAGGTAGTTGCTTTCTTTGAACTCTGTGCAAATCTCCATTTTAAAGAGCAAAGATTGTTATTGGAATTATTTACATCCCTAAAGTACCTTTTAGTGCCATGTACACAATAGAAGACTAAATGTTGAATGAAAAAATACTCAAAAGTACTAAAGTAAGTAAATCTTAAGAATTTCCCTTTCTTATTAAAACCTGAGAAATAAAGCTGTGTTACTATATGGCATTATTTTTCAGCATGAGTAATGTAAAGGTTTCTTTCACGGTCTTTCCTCCATGTAACTATATAAATGGGAGAAAGGCAGAAAGCAGCATCTTCTTTACGTTAAATAAAAATTTTAACTTCACTGAAAGTTATTCAAGAAAGGAAAATTAAAGGATGTAAATAGTATACATACCTTGGAGTAAGTATTTCCTTATATTGGAGCTTCTCTAATTTAGCTGGGGCCACTAATGACATGGGGATCACAATATTATCGATATCATAAGAGCTCTCACTTCGCAATCTTCGTCGTGCCGTATTCTGCAAGACAGGGTTACAGTAGTTTGACAACAGTTTTGGTTATGTATGCTGATACTCCTTTTATGAGTATTTATATAAAGAAAATATGGAGTGCCTCTAAGTTTTATAAATATATTATTATAAAATCTGACCATAAGATGTTAAGAAAAACAAATATACATAACTTCTATGAAACAGTACATTTGTGTGTGCACACATTCAAGTCTGTTTTTAAAACCATTAAAAAATATGAATGCCTTAAAATACAAAACTCTTAGCAGAAAAGGGTACTATAAAGCACCCTAAATGACAGTGAAATCTTTGAACCAACTCGTTTTTATTAGGAAGAACTATGAAGTAAGATGTTTGGTGAGCCATTTAATGAAGATTATTTTTACAGTCTTCGTTTATGTGTTCCTATTTTTACAGTCTTCGTTTATGTGTTCCTAGGCCCTGAGCGTCATGCTGTTTTTCTAAATCCTCCCATGTTTTGACCTCTACTCCCGACCAGATAACAAAACACAAAACAATGTAAGAATAACACAAGTGCTGGATTCTTTCTTAGCCTCACGAGTTTTTAACACACACACAAAAAAACCATAATCAAGAATTAATGAACAATTAGCTCCCTAATAAAATTTAATCAATACATTGTTTCTTAGTAAGATAATTCTAAATATGCTAATTATGTGCTAGTAAATAAAGCTGTTAACCAAATATCCTGTTTAGGTCCCCCCCACCACCCACCAGATGCATGAGCTTAAGTCTGTAAAGCAACTTGAAAGTTCACTGTACAAAAACCTACTTGTGATGATGAATTCTGGGTTCTTGATAAAACATTGACATTAGTAACTGCAGTAAAAGTGCTTTGGGATCCTGGTTCTGTGCGCTGAAAAGCAAATTCTTCAAATCTAGTTCTTTCTCCTGCCATGGAAAGACCATTGAGAGTCATACATTAAATGTAACTGGAAAGTTTTAGAATTTCTGTTTTCCTAGTTTGGTAATGTGAGTCTTGATCAGTTTGTTGATTTTATTTTTTTTAATTCATGTATCAAAAAACAAAAGGAAGGAAATTTTATAAAAATCTCAAACTTGCCATTTTCTGGAGTCTTGACAGTTTATACCCAGTATATCATTTCTTTAATCTCATCTCCCTTTACTATGTTCGTGCTTTTAACTCTTATTCAGCTGTTGCACTTCTAAGATTTACCTGGTAATTTTCTTCTCTAGTCTTTCATTTTTAAAATATCTGACTCTATGATCGACTTTTTGGAAGATTTTCTTAACTTCTGACTTGATTTCTGAAAATGTTTCTCTGTTAAAGTACTAATTTCTAAAAGTTCTTGTTTTCTTTTACTCTGCTTTTAAATAACCTCCTATTTCAGGAATGAAACTTTCAAGATACATTTATTTATAAGATTATTTCCAACTTTATTTTCTGTTTTCTTCCATGTTCCTTTTTTCCATTTGTTTTGGGTCTCTATTTGTGCATAAATGTTTATTTTCATACTGCCCTTGTTTATATTACCACGTATCTTGAAAAATAATTTCCTGTGTAATATAAAATTTAATACAGTCTATATATTATTCAGTTGTTTAAAAACATCCTTCCTAGCTAGTTGTTTCTTCAAATCAGTATCCATGCATTAAAAATGGTGTTGCATACAGAGCTGTCTAGTTACTTTGTAGTATAGCATTTTACCTGTGGTGTTCTTGTATTCATGTTAAATCCACCATGTATAATATAGTTCAGTACATCTTGGGTATAGTTTCTAATTTATTGGGTATACTGACATACTGTACCTAGGGCATACTTCACTAATGTATATAATGTTAGAGCCTCTAGAACAATGAATAAGATCCAACAGAGTATACAGATTATTTGTTATTTAATACACATCATCCCAGTTAAGTTTTATGTTACTAGCAGAGTTCTAGCTTCAAAGGTATCTCTATTTATCTTGGCACTGTAAGGTCCTGAGGGCAATTGAGCTAGGTGGGTGAGTTACATAGATGCATCTCATCCAATTTATCAAAATTCTGAAGAAGCTTCAGTGAATCAGCATCTCCACAAAAGGAAGCAGGTATGGTAATCTCTAAAGGACGACCTTGTACTAACACGTTCTGAGTCCAGAGCACAGTGCTAGAGACTGAAGGCCCATCTAGGAGAACAGTTGGTAGAAAATAACTCTGGTTAGGAAACATAGTAAGGAAATTCTTAATTTCCATAAAGTGGATGGAATCCCAGTCTACATAATTCTGAATTGATGACATGAATTTGCTGTTTGGTGTTCATAGAACCATGGATGTTTTGTGTAATTAGTGACTTCTGGGTTATTACTTCCATGAGGCAGGGCTTTTGGAGATCAGAATTTTATTATTTTCAGTTTTTACTACTGGTGCTCATGTCCTCATTTGAACTTACCTATTGCTGTTTCACTCAAGTGTCTTTTCTTTCTTCCCTGTAATAGCTGCACAGAAGATTCTGACTTTATTTGAGGCTTGCATATAGAGGAATATCCATTTCTCCATTGATTCAGAGTATTACGTACTAAAATGGAAAGAAAAATGAAATTTTAGTTTCTTTACACAAGTATGATGAACATGTTAACTTGCTTTTACTTTATAACATTGCAGAATATTGATATACCAGTTCAAAATGACATAAATAACATATGAAGATGAAATACCCCTAAGCTGAAAATAATAGAGTAAGATTTATTAAAAACATCTTCATGAAGTGCCCCAATTCCTATAGTTTCTCCATTATTTGAAGAGGAAAGGCGATCTCTTCTGTCTTCTAAGTTAGAAACTTTTACAGAGAAGATATGTTCAGATCTGTAAATCTTGACTGAACTTCCTCTGAATCATTAAGTTAGTTTATGCTCACCCTTAGATCTGGTAACAGTTCAGGACTAAGTAAGATTATGGATTCATAAGAGACTGGGATCTCTTGAGAGCAATAACCAGATTTCATCAAACTCTTGACAGTGCCTAGTGCCATTCTTTTTAAAGCAATGAATTTTTAAAACTTTAAAGTCATTTAATATCTCTCTGCATCAGCTGCCTGAACTGTAAAATAGGGATAATAGCTATTGTGGGATTATGAGGATTGAGTGAGTTAACTCCTGTAGTGGTCACTAGAAGGATTTCTGACCTAAGTATGCAATAAATGTTAGTTTCATCATTACTGTTTTCTGTCTGAACCCTATGTTTGCCATACTGGATTAATAACCAAATTGGCTTCTTTTTTTGAAATGTTTGGAGATGTGGAAAGGATGGCTTAAGTGACAAATTCTAACCAACACTGAAAAAAAGAGTATGGATGGTCTGCCAACAGTGACAGCGACTAAGATTTCATGATGGCAAAGCACCCTAAAAATGATAGACAAAACTTTTACACATAGATGCACAGATCTACACATTTACATCCATATTAGCATGTTAAAAAATGAAACTTTTAAGTAGAACAATTTCTGAACAATCTCTGAAAGCCTAATACCTTAAGAAATTTGAAGAGCAAACTGCAAAAGCACAAGAGAGTACTGCCACAAAAGTGTGATCATCAAAGAAGCTCTGAATCTGGAGGAAAGAAACAATTACCTGTAGTAGAATTACCTGTAGAATGACTACACCTACTAACAGCCAGGATCCTTGAAGCTTCAGTAGATAAATGGATGGGTGGATAGATAAGGAAACGCCCAGGTGCCCCACTTTGAAAACATGTCCTGCCCATCCATAACTGCCTCTGAAAACAATATTGAGTGTAAATTTTTTCCTCTTCCATGAAGAGGATCTCAAGCAGTGGCGGAACAATCTTAACAGTCAACACGAACTTCAGAGATGAAAACACAAGACTCCAACAAGAAGTAATAACAAGTGTAAAAGTTTTCTCAAGAAATATCTAATGGGTTCACAGAATACAAATTTACAGGTCTTCAAAATAATATTGCCAAGAGAAAGGCAAAAGGCCTCTCCAAAGAGGCCTCAGAAATGGAAAGGGTAATCGAACAAAATCACTGCTCATTGGCCTGAATAACAGAATGGATATAACTAAAAATCAAGATCAATGAATTGGAAGAGTAATTCTTAAAGGAACAGTGATGGAAACAGGAAAAAAATTTCTAGAAGAGGACAAACCAAAAGAGGGTAAAAAAGGAAAGGATAGAATGAATGAGAGGCAATATTGGAAGAAGCAATAACCAAAAATTTTTACACAATAGTAACCCTAAGGTTTCAGTAACTCGAGCATCAAAGCAAATGGGGGGGGGGGGACCCAAACATCAGTAATGAAGACATCCTAAAAGTTACTGGAGAAGGGGGAAATTATCACAACGGAGTGAGAATCAGATTGACATAAAAGCAAATGCAGGAGAAAAATGGTGACTTAAAGCATTCATGGAAAACTAAACAAGATCCTAAGGTTTCTACCTACTCCCTCAAAGATTTCTACCCAAGAAAAATAATGCAGAGAAAAATGTTAAATAGTAAAATAACATAGCAGGCATAATTCTAAAATTCATTTCTACAAAGGTGTATCTAGAATTGTGAGTTGGGTTTTAAAACACCTGGCATGTATTGGTGTTCCAATAGTGTCTACCACTATTGTTTTCCAGAGTATTTTCAAGAAAAATCCAGGTAAATTCAACCCATCTCTTCTAAAGGAATTCACCACCCACCTTGTCTCATAAAAGCACATAGACTTTCCGAAGAAACTAACCTTTACTAAAGTGATCCTTTTAATTTAATTTTATTTAAAAGTTTCATTACACTTTTCTCTCTTTGGTAATTTGTAACATTATAATGGACTCTTGAAATAGTAGGCAATATAATTCAGAGTGTAACACACATTCTCTTTACCTATGCTCATTGTAGTAGTAACCCCAGCCTTTCAGCTTGCTTACCCAGATCTTCTGAATTCCATCCTAAAATATATTTTGACCCAGTATCTCTCATATTCCCTGTCTTCCCTTCCTCCCTTTCATTTATAGAGAGCCAATTACATGCCAGGCATGTAATTCGATTTTTTAAAAATATAACTTGCTACAGGGATTTGGGGAAAATGATTAGGAAGTTGATTATTTCCCCAAATAATTGATTTGGGGAAAATAATTGATCAGTTTGTTTTGATCAAAATGATTGACTTCCTAATCAAAATGATTAGGAAAATAATTGATTTCCCCAAATCAATTATTTGGGGAAAATGATTCACCAATTATTTGATTAATTGAAATCAAATAATTGATTTCAGCAGTATAGATAAGGGCTCATTAATTTGGACTAAACTGGTAGAAATACAGAGGAGCAGGTCTGAAGTGTAAGATCACTGATAGTGGGGTTTAGATAAGGTAAGCACGGGTAAAGAAGGCTGAGCCTTAGGGTTTTGACCTGTGTGGGTTGTTCCTCTTTCTGCACTTTAAACTTTTTATTTTGACATAATTTCAGACTTACAGAAAACCTGCAATAACAACAAGTGCCACTTTAATTCAGATTCCCTAAATATTAATATTTTACCACAGTGGCTTTCAATGAAATTAAGTTGCTGACATGATGCTTCTCTATTCTAGATATGCCAATGTTTAACGGCATTCTCTTACATTGCCACATAACTATCAAAACCAAGAATTAATGCTGTTAGCTAACTATATAACTTACTCAAATTTCACCAGTCCTGTAATGTTCTTCACAGAAAATCCTTACGCTGTATTCAGTGGACAGGTTTCGGTTTCCTCATATCTGAAATAGTTCCAGTGTCTAGTTTTTCATGACTGAATATTTTGATGAGTATAGGCCCTTAAGTTGGCTTTGGTATTTTCTCACCACTGGCAACTACACAATTATTCAATTTTTTGTCTTTTATCTACTTTGTTGTTAGCTGAAATGAGTAGTTGTCAAATTGCTAACTCTAATGCACAGTATAGGATAAATCCAAGATCAGAGGCAAAGCACAAAACCATCTATTTATCTTCAATTTACCCTGCAAGAATAACAGGCTATGACAACGTATGCAGTTGTTTCCATTTTAAAATCTTACATATAATGGGCCAACAGCATCTGAACCACCTGGGACCTTGTTAGAATCTCAGACCCCATTCCAAACTTAATGAATTAGAATCTGCATTCTAACAATAGCCCCAAAGTAATTTGCACATTAAAACTTGAGAAACAGTGATTTGGAACACTTGACTTTTCCTCTAGATTCCAGTTAACTATTACATGAAGCTACACTTGGCATCACCATCTTACTGGAGTTCCTTTTTGCCCTTTTCCCATCACCCTTAACCTCTCTTCCTCTGCTGTCCACTAGGCAGTTTACACACTCATCCTCTTTTTTAGAATATTTTTATCATGTTGGTACCCATAATATCATTTAATAGTCATTTGTGTGTCTGCTTCTATCACATAATTTAACTTCCCATGATTCACCTTTGATTTTTCAGCACTTAATAGTCTACTTGGCACAGAGAAGGTGGTCAATTAATACTGGGTTCTAGTTTTACTCAGTATTTATTGACCACCTTCTCTGTGCCAAGTAGACTGTTAAGTGCTGAAAAATAAAAGGTGAATAGCTGGGTTCTAGTTTTACTAGAACCAGTGTTCTTGCCTGGAGAATCCCAGGGACGGGGGAGCCTGGTGGGCTGCCGTCTATGGGGTCGCACAGAGTCAGACATGACTGAAGCGACTTAGCAGCAGTTTTACTCTGGAGAAGGCAGTGGCACCCCACTCCAGTTCTCTTGCCTGGAAAATCCCATGGACAGAGGAGCCTGATAGGCTGCAGTCCATGGGGTCATGAAGAGTCGGACACGACTGAGCGACTCACTTTGACTTTTCACTTTCATGCATTGGAAAAGGAAATGGCAACCCACTCCAGTTCTCTTGCCTGGAAAATCCCAGGGACGGGGGACCCTGGGTGGGCTGCCGTCTATGGGGTCGCACAGAGTCAGACACGACTGAAGCGACTTAGCAGCAGCAGCAGCACTTTTAGTCAATTCTACAGAAAAGAAAAACTAGTGACCAGCTATTTAAGACAGATGAAATTTGGGTTGAGAGTGGGAGGGAATGGGGAAAGTAGAAAAGGAGAGTGAAAGTTGCTCACTTGTCCGACTCTTTGTGACCCCCTGGACTATACAGTCCATGGAATTCTCCAGGCCAGAATACTGGAGTGGGTAGCTTTTCCTTTCTCCAGGCGATCTTCCTAACCAAGAGACTGAACCCAGGTCTTCCACATTTCAGGTGAATTCTTTACCAGCTGAGCCACAAGGGAAGTCCAGGAAAGGAGAGATTGGTACACAAAAAAGTACTGATTTGCCTAAAGTTATAGTGTAAGTTCAATGCAGGAACCAGGATACTCAAAAGCCAGTGCTCTGGGACAACCAGAGGGATGGGATAGGGAGAGAGGAGAGGGAGGGTTCAAGATCGGGGGACACGTGTGCACCTGTGGCTCATTCATGTCAATGTATGGCGAGAACCATCACAACACTGTAAAGTAAGTATCCTCCAATTAATAAAGTGAAAAAAAGGTAGCATTCAATTCAAATGTTTTCCACTCCTAGCTTTTAATTTTCCATTACTAACATGTCATTATATTATTGATACATCAGTAATAATTTTGTGCCTAACATTTACACTGCTCCATTTTTTAAAGTCAGATAAATTAGAGTAACATTAGAAGAAACATAATTACAGAAGAAATATAATGACTTAATTTCATTTTTGCACATTCACTTTCAGTGAATTTATGTGAAATAAATTTCATATTCACATTTCAAATGTAATAATTTTAATGCCAACAAAGGCCCGTCTAGTCCAGGCTATGGTTTTTCCTGTGGTCATGTATGGATGTGAGAGTTGGACTGTGAAGAAGGCTGAGCGCCGAAGAATTGATGCTTTTGAACTGTGGTGTTGGAGAAGACTCTTGAGAGTCCCTTGGACTGCAAGGAGATCCAACCAGTCCATTCTGAAGGAGATCAGCCCTGGGATTTCTTTGGAAGGAATGATGCTAAAGCTGAAACTCCAGTACTTTGGCCACCTCATGCGAAGAGCTGACTCCTTGGAAAAGACTCTGATGTTGGGAGGGATTGGGGGCAGGAGGAAAAGGGGACAACAGAGGATGAGATGGCTGGATGGCATCACCGACACAATGGACATGAGTTTGAGCGAACTCTGGGAGTTGGTGACAGACAAGGAGGCCTGGTATACTGAGATTCATGGGGTCGCAAAGAGTCGGACACGACTGAGTGACTGAACTGAACTGAATTTTAATTTGGATGTATGTATAAGTTTTTTTTAAACCTGATAACTGTTATTTTTTCAGATGGTCACCTAACATTCCTCTGATTAGAAACAGTAGTATTTAACTATTCCCTAGCTGTTGGAACTACTTATAATCATCATTTTATTTGTATTACAGACATTCTTAGAATAATCATCTTGCACACATTTTTTAATCAAAAAAATGTTAGTCTAGGATAAATTCCAAGAAGCACAATTGTATCATGAAAAATATCTAAACATAAGCTATACTTTGCTGTATTTCTTTTGCACAGGCAATTCCTTGTTCTTAGTGCTTTCATTTCTTTAACTTTTTACAGTGGAAAAATTTCAAGAAACATAAATGGAATAATGAACTCCCCTGTTCCTATGGTTCAGCATCAAGAGTGCTGGTAACCAACTTGTTTTCTCTCTCTCCCACCAGTTGTTTTTTGCTGGAGTATTTAAAAACACATTCCAAATATTGTCTACATATATGTCAGCTTGAATCGAATAAACTAACAGACAAACTGTGTTTATGTAACTGCATGCATTATTACATCTAACATAATAGTTTATTAATATGCAACAGTAAGTCCATGTTCAACTTTCTTGTCTTAGAAACTGTGTGTCTGTGTGTGTATACAGCTGAGTTAATGAGGATCTTTTAAGAGGCCTACAGGCTGCATCTGGCTGATGCAAGTATAAATATTTTTACATGGATATAATTGTATCATTTGTTTTTGTTCAGTCCCTAAATCAAGTCATGTCCAACTCTTTGTGACCCCATGGACTGTAGCCCACCAGGCTCCTCTGTCTGTGGGGTTTCCCAGGCAACAACAGTGGAGTGGGTTGCCATTTCCTTCTTGAGGGCACCTTCCTGGACCAGGGATTGAAACTGTGTCTCTCTCATTGGCAGGTAGATTCTTTACCACGGCGCTCCCTGCAAAGTCCCAGTTGTATCATACATAGAAGTACAACTTTTGTCCTTTTAGATCACTCGCCATTCTTGGATAAATGTTTATATCCTTAGATAAACTTTTACAATGTTTTTAAAAATGTATGTTCCATTGGGTTAGACAGATAACCATATTCCTACTGTTCTCCAAGTTGTTCTTAATTTTTCATTACCACAAATAATGTTAAGTATATCTGTGAATAAAGGTGGTTTCATATTTAGCATTAGATTGGGTTCTTGGAAATGGATTTATCAGGTCAGAATAGGGTTAACAGTTTAGTAAACGTTTATTGTGAACAAGTACAGAAGTTTTTTTTTTCTTAATGAGATTAAAAAAAATTAATCATTTAAAGGCCTTATAATGCATTTCAGGGGATCTTCCCATCTCAGGGATGGAACCAGCATGTCTCAGGCAGGTTCTTTACCACTAGTGCCAAGGCTATAACAAATGCATTTCACAGTACTTCCCAAAAGGCTTGTATCAATTAATTGTACCTGAAATATTTGAGGGTACTATTTTTGCTACACAGTTTTCCCAGAACTGATGATTAAATGTCCAGTATTATTAATGTAATTGGAAAAAGGAAAAACATTTAGCATAGTGTCTGTCACATAGATACCCAGTACATGTTAGCTATAACTTTTTTTTAATTTACTTATTTTTAAATTGAAGGATAATTGCTTTACAGAATTTTGCTGTTTTCTGTCAAACCTTAACATGAATCAGCCATAGGTATACATATATCCCCTCTCTTTTGATTCATTAGCATTTTCATTATTATCATGAATACATCTAGTTTTTCTTCTAATTCTTTTAAGATGCCACTTTTAATATTTACCTCTTTAATCTATCTGGAATGTATTTTAACGTTCATCCACCTTAAATTTGTTTTAAGGTGCTATATGACATAAAGATCTCATGTTATTTTACCAAAAAGTCATTTCTTAATACCTCTGATTACAGAAAAAAACTCATTTTAAACGTGGGCTCTAAGCAAGACTACTTGGATTTGAATCTTGCATCTGCTACATCTTAACTGCGATTTAGGAAAAGTTAGTCAAGCAGAAAATAGCCTGTAGCCTGACATACTATGCAGAACAGTTTTAAAAACGCTTTAACAGAGCTAAACAAATGTATATAGGACATTTGAGCTCATAGCCATCTTAACTTCATTATGTCTAAATAAATCACTTTCATACTTAATAGGAAGGCCACCAGCTTGAACAATCATCTTAAGACAGAATGATAGATTTTTTCCATCAAAAACTGTTAAATAAGATTTCTTTCAACAGAAAAGAGATGTTAAGATAGGAAACTTTTTTATATCTTGCATTAAAGGAGCGGTAAAATGATTTTAAAGGTTTTAGCAGTCCACTGTGGCTGTGTGTGAAAGGTTGTCCCTGGTGGCTCAGATGGTAAAGAATCTGCCTGCAATGCAGGAGACCTGGGTTCAATCCCTGAATTGGGAGGATCCCCTGGAGTAGGGAATAGTCACCAACTCCAGTATTTTTGCCTGGAGAATTCGATGGACAGAGGAGCCTGATGGGCTATAGTCCATGGGTACAAAAAGTGTCAGACACAACTTTGCCTGTGTGTACTGAAACCTTACATGGTTGTACAGATTAAAGGAAATTACAGATATAAAGCCCTTCATTACTGTACTAGTGTATAAGGAATGCTTCATAAGAATTGTTTATTATTGTTTATTAGGCTATCTTTTCCACACTAATAGGAAATATCATTCATATAATAAATCCTTGGGCTTATCTCTAGGCTTTTTATTTAGTTCCCTTGGCTTCTAACAACATCAAAATGTTTTAATGATTATACCTCTATATTTTGATATCTGACACCTTATTAGTTCAGTTCACTCACTCGGTCATGTCCAACACTTTGCGACCCAATGGTCTGCAGCACGCTAGGCTTCCCTGTCCATCACCAACTCCTGAAACTTACTCAAACTCATGTCCATCGAGTTGGTGATGCCATCCAACTATCTTATCCTCTGTCATGCCCTTCTCCTCCTGCCTTCAATCTTTCGCAGCATCAGAGTCTTTTCAAATAAGTCAGTTCTTCGAATCAGGTGGCCAAAGTATTGGAGTTTCAGCTTCACATCAGTCCTTCCAATGAGTATTCAGTACTGATCTCCTTTAGGATGGACTGGTTGGATCTCCTTGCAGTCCAAGGGACTCTCAAGAGTTCTCCAACACCACAGTTCAAAAGCATCAATTCTTCTGCACTCAGCTTTCTTTATTGTCCAACTCTCACATCCATACATGACTACTGGAAAAACCATAGCTTTGACTAGACAGACCTTTGTTGAAAAAGCAACATCTTGGCTTTTTAATATGCTGTGTAGGTTGGTCATAACTTTTCTTCCAAGGAGCAAGCGTCTTTTAATTTCATGGCTGCAGTCACCATCTGCAGTGATTTTGGAGCCCCAAAATATAAAGTCTGTCACTGTTTGCCCATCTATTTGCCATGAAGTGATGGGACCAGATGCCATGATATTAGTTTTCTGAATGTTGAGTTTTAAGCCAGCTTTTTCACTCTCCTCTTTCACTTTCATCAAAAGGCTCTTTAGTTCTTCACTTTCGGCCATAAGGGTGGTGTCATCTGCATATCTGAGGTTACTGATATTTCTCCTGGAAATCTTGATTCCAGCTTGTGTTTCATCCAGCCTAGTGTTTCTCATGATGTACTCTGCATATAAGTTAAATAAGCAGGGTAACAGTATACAGCCTTGATGTACTGCTTTCTCGATTGAACCAGTCTGTTGTTCCATGTCCAGTTCTAACTGTTGCTTCCTGACCTGCATACAGATTTCTCAAGAGGCAGGTCAGGTGGTCTGGTATTCCCATCTCTTTCAGAATTTTCCAGTTTATTGTGATCCACACAGTCAAAGGCTTTGGCATAGTCAATAAAGCAGAAATAGATGTTTTTCTGGAACTCTCTTGCTTTTTCTATGATCCAGCGGATGTTGGCAATTTGATCTCTGGTTCCTCTGCCTTTTCTAAAACCAGCTTGAACATCTGGAAGTTCACGGTTCACGTATTGCTGAAGCCTGGCTTGGAGAATTTTGAGCATTACTTTACTAGTGTGTGAGATGACTGCAACTGTGCGGTAGTTTGAGCATTCTTTGGCATTGCCTTTCTTTGGGATTGGAATCAAAACTGACCTTTTCCAGTCCTGTGGTCACTGCTGAGTTTTGCAAATTTGCTGGCATATTGAGTGCAACACTTTCACAGCATCATCCTTTAGGATTTGAAATAGCTCAACTGGAATTTCATCACCATTTCTGTCCTTTATGGATTGACACCTTATAGAACTTTTAAAAGTTTTATTGGATATTCAACATTTACTTTAAGAAGAGTGCCTCTGGGATTTTGATTAGAATTACATTATAAGTTCATTTGAGGAAAAATGACACCTATAGTTACAACTTTTCTTTTGACAGGAGCAGAGTATTTCTCTCCATACAAGCACATATACTCTTATGTTCCTCAGGAAACTTTTCAAGTTTCTTTCATGTAATTTCTTGTTAAGTTTAAGCCTAGATATTTTATATTTTCATTGTCAATATGTCTAGGATAATTTATTATTTTACAAATTCTAATGGGTTATTATTGGTATTTTTAAAGGCTACTTGTTTCTTAAGTTTATTTAAAGATCTGTTATGTTTCAAAACTCCACGTCTAACAGGTATTCACATTCAGTTGATTGCTGAGTTTTTGAGGGAGATGACGATTTCATTTGGAAATATCTTGTTTAGTGTAACATTTTGATGTTGAGAAATATGAAGATGTATTTTCTTTCTTTTTCTGATTGCTTCCAAGCACAATGTCCCCATCCCCAATTTAGAGTTTCATTATAATTTTTCAAGTTTTATTATGTAACTTTAGTGTTTTATTTAAAATTCTTGGAACCATATAGAATTTACTGATAAATGATATGAGTGTATAAACATTTTCCCCAAAATGACTAACAATACTCTTTATTGAATAGTTCTCCACTTTCTTACTGATTACAATTCTTCCTTTAAATAATAAAGAATAAGCTATGTAGTCTGCTTCATGAATCTGCTTTGCTAAATGTAAGCAAAACAGAAGCTATGCTAATGTTTATAGATTTCTGTAATGTTTTCATATGTGGTTGGGCTAGATTCTCTCAATATTTTTTCCAGCAATTCCTTTTACATTTTCCCATTAATTCTTCAAATGGGCTTTACAATTATTTTAAGTTAACCAAATTCTTTTAGAACTTTAAGTTACACTGCACCAAACATAAACCAATAGGAAGAACTGATATCCTAATTATTCTTACCATCCAGTAGTGCTGTTTTCCCATGTTTATTTAAATTTCCTTTTATATTTATCAATAACATTTTGTAATTCTCATTCAATATTCAGTAAGTATTGCACATTTCCTGTTAGGATTACTGCTGTGTATTTTCTATTTGTGTGTGATGTGTGAAAAGTGAATATTAAAAATTAAGGACTTACATTCATTCCTTTGTTAAATTTTATGTCCTTAGCAAAAGTAATAAGTATATGAAAGATGTAAAAAATATATAAAGTACAAGATTTATAAGTAACATACCAGGTGATGGAGATATGATACAGTCTCCTAAAAATTTATTTTCAGTAAGATCTCCTTTTATTTCAGTTTTTTTTAACAGTGTTTCAAAGTGAAAACGAAGAGGCACATCTAGAAAAATAAAGCAAACAAAAATATTTTCAGTGAAATCACTCTTCATACCATCCCATATTAAGATTTAGAAACATAAGCAAAAGCTTGAAACATCACAACTATTAGAAGTGACAAAATATTCTTTCCAAGTGTAAGCAATATTTTGGAAATTACTGATTATGCATACTAAATAAAGACTATGAACAATTGCATAAACTAAAATAGTACATGAGGTGAACAAAAGTATAAACATTAAATACTACTTGCAGATGAAACAAATGCTCCCAAAGGTCTTTAATAAAATATATAGTCAAACCTGAGTCCATACCACCCACCCCTACAAAACTGCATTTGAAATAATGAAGTTTCCAAAAGACATAATTATACAAGTTTAATTACTTGAAGGAAAAACACTATATTTCAGATGCAACCTTTTATGAAAATGTCATTTAACATTCCCTTAGTTTACTACTGTTATGAATCAATCACAAAATTAAATCTACTTTTACAAAAATCAAAACATACTGACAAACTAGTTCTCTTAAGTAGAGACTTAGGAGAGTTGTTCAATTCACTATGTTTATATTCCACATTCTCACAGCCAAAAGAGAAGCTAAGTAAATAAAAGAGATGTGCTTCACATTTATTAACCAAAGCATGTTTTCTTCAATAAAGAATGCAAAAACAATCATCTTAAAAAGCATTCAATAGAGATACCTAAACTTTTTCCTAAGAAATATAAAGAAATATTTTATAAAGTGGTTGATTTATTCAAAGTTTTGCTACTGAAGATATTTTTAAGAGAACTAATTATGAATGCATAAATTAACATAGATCCAGAAAAAGTCTCAATTTTAAACAAAGAAGTAGGTTTCCATCAAAATAATGTATTTTAATAGCAGATCCATACTCAAGTGTGGAAAAATATGCACACAAAAATGGGTTCATAAGTATCATCTTGGAAACTTTCCCATGGGGCAGAGGTAAGATAGCTTTCAATGCTATCACTATACTAAGACCATAAGAAAACTATATAACAAAATGAAAATAAGAATACATATTAAATATACTGCATAAACATTTCAGGATTCTGATATTTCCAATTACCAAAACAAGTTTCTCCAAAGAAACATCACCTATTTATATAGAGTATCACCTACTCTACCACTGTTCTTTAGTTGTTGGAAAACCTGACATAAGTGGGGAAGGTGCTTGTTCTACTCATATACCTTCCTTAGAACCCACCCTGTAACCTGTGAGCTTTTAGTAAAATTTCATAACACTTTATTCCATTTAATAGTTTATATTTCAGTTGTCGAATTGGAATGCAAGTACCTTGAGGGATTTATTTGCATTCATTTTCCTATCATACCTAGTATACAGCAGGTATTCAGATTTTTATTAAATGAACACAAGAAGAAACAGATAACCCTAACTAGTAGGTAAGGAAGCTAACCTTAATTTATTAGATGTAACATTAGTAGGATGAAAGATACTTATGCCAGATCTCAGGTTTTTTCATCAGAAACAAATTTACTAATAAGAAAACAGGAAGTAAAGAGTATGGTTAGGAGTATGGCTCTGGAGAATGACAACTTCAGGTCAAATCCTGTCTCCATCATTTACTAGCTGTGTACTCTTGGATGAGTAATTTAACATCTCTAAGCCTCAATGTTCTTATATGTAAGATAAAGAAGACAACAATCACTCTCATGGGGTTGCTGCAAGAATTAGAGGAAAATGTAATGTGCTTATAGGATCCAGTGGATTCTAAGATCAAATGTTGGCTGTGTTATTATTGTCATAAATATTTTTTCTTTCTTTTATTAAGGTTTCCTCAAAGATACAGTGAAACAGCTCCTACCAGGAGCTTACTTCAATGTATGGTATAGCTAAGAAACCACTGTAATACTGTAAAAACCCAAGTAAGATTCAGGGCAGGAATAGGTACAAGAAATGGTGCTTTACAAAGAAGAGCAGTCCCTGGATGATTAGAACCAAAAGCTGAAAAGGAAATAAAAGCTCATTTGAGATATCTTCCCATAAACAAATGAACTTGAGATAACCAGTGTGAAGAATGTTTTCTTTTTTTACCCTAAATATTTACTTCAGTTTCAATGTACATAAGACTGGAAACATTCAAACAGAAAACAGGAACTGGAGAGAAACTTAAAGCCATATTAGGGACATAGGGATGCAATGCCTCATCTGCTCCATTGTAGATTACTGGTATTTTTGAGGTTCAAAAGTTGAGTACGTCTAAAGATGGACAGTTTTCTTCTCTGAAATTCAATGCTGATTATAGATGGGGGAATACTATATGGTGGGAAAACTCCATGCAAAAAAAAACAAACACACATTAGAAAAAGAACCCTGACTTATTGAGAAACATTTCAATACCATAGCCATATTATCAATAAAATGCTAAAAAATTTAACACTAAAAGGGAGATCAAAAGCTAAGTACTTTGCAAAGTTAGTCAAAATGGTTTCCAAGGAATTAAAAAATCAACTTACAGAACATTAATTCATTAATTAATTTATAAGGAGGTTTACCTGATGGCAATGATAGAACAGAATGGAAAGAAGAATCTAACTCTGATACATGTTCTGTTAACATCTGAGACTTTGAATTGTGTTCACAGCTACTCCAAATTGAAGCTGACTGCAGGCAAGGCATCTGTGTGGTATTAAAAAACCTTGTTTCTTTTGAAGGCAAAGTCTGTAAGGAAAAAAGAATAATAAAGACTTCATTTTTTTTTGAAAACTGATTCAGAGAGAATATAACAGTTATAGTACAGTGTGTGAATGACATCAGCGAGAAGTCCTGGATTACTGAATCACCTTGGAGAGAGCACTTCATGAAAAAGATAAATGAG
This sequence comes from Bubalus bubalis, assembly GCF_019923935.1. Lineage (NCBI taxonomy): Eukaryota > Metazoa > Chordata > Mammalia > Artiodactyla > Bovidae > Bubalus > Bubalus bubalis. The sequence continues at coordinate 150,107,492 of NC_059158.1, forward strand.
TTTGAACAACTTTAGGTCAAAAGAAAATGATTACACTTCAGATTAGTGAGAAATGCGACACTGAGCAGGTACTGTGCTAAGAAGAATTGTGCCTCTTGCTGACCCTTGAACACAGGCTTGAACTATGCAGGTCCACTTATATGTGGGTTTTTTTTACTTAATAGGTATTATAGTATTACATGAGCCATGGTTGGCTGAATCCTTGCATGCTGAACCACAAGACAGGGAGGAAGGCCAACTGACTATAAAGTTATACATTGCCTTAGACCTTTTTTTGTTTTGCTGTGTGGGCGTTGATGCCTCTAACCCCACCTTGTTCCAGGGTCAACTGTACTGTTTTCCTCCTTCTAATCTGTTATAACCAATGAGTGAAACTAGAGTCTGCTTTGAATTATAATGCCAGGTAATATCTACACTGGAACAATAGTGAAACACTATGAAGAATATCATATATATACATTAAATAAAACTGAATTTAAAATAAAACATTACTTACATTACCATATGTAAAATAGATAGCCAACGGGAATTTGCTGTATGGCTTGGGAAACTCAACAGGGGCACTGTATCAACCTAGAGGGGTGGATGGGAAGGGAATGGGAGGGAGGTTCAAAAGGGAGGGGATATATGTATACCTATGGCTGATTCATGTTGAGGTTTGACAGAAAACAACAAAATTCTGTAAAGCAATTATCCTTCAATAAAAAAAAGAAAAGATATGTATAAAATATGCAATGTGTTACATGAGTCTCAGTTTAAGGTAAAGTTAAGATTCCAGAAATCTCATGAAAATCATGTTGCTAAATAAAAAAAGTTACACTGCTACATTAAAAATATATAATGTTTAAATGTTGGGTTCTTAAATTATTTTTTTCTGGTTATAAGTAGTTGGGCTTCTCTGGTGGCTTAGACTATAAAGAATCAGTCTGCAATGTGGGAGACCAGGGTTCAATCCCTGGGTCGGGAAGATTCCCTGGAGAAGTGAATGGCAACCCGCTCCAGTATTCTTGCCTGGAGAATCCCATGGACAGAGCAGCCTGGCCGGCAAGAGTCCAGGGGTCACAAAGAATTGGACATGACTGAGCAACTAACAGGGCAGATAAGGATACAACCAATGAAAAAAATCTATAAAACAGAAAAAACATTTTAAAAGTTAATATGAGTTTACTTGTGTTCCTTCTGTCACCTCTTTCCTCCACCTACTATAGTATCATTAGGACTCTTTTTTGAAATGATATTTAAAATGCTCATAACAGAATTTTAGATGCTATTTTAAAAAAAATTACTTTGTAAACTTAAGTTTGTCAATTTTCTTGAGTTTGAGTTTCCTGGCTAACTGGCATGTTTTCTCTGTGTTTTGACAGAGCAAGGCATAGCCATGCCTGCCATAGCATTTAACTAGATTTCCTTTGGACTGTGAGCTCCTTGAAGGTTGGGACTATAATTTGTTTAATCCTGTATTCCTGGAATCTGACACAATCCCTAACATATGGTTGAAGCTTGAGTGCTGACCAAATGAATTTTATCTCATTTGCTCTTAAAAAAACTTAAGTGAATAGAATTTTCAAATACATGTGTGCCTTAGACTATTCCACTGGGGTAAAAATAGTTCCTGTTAATATATGCTAAAATTTATCGTGTAATGACTTCTGTTTATATTGCATTGGCCAAGACTTAGGTCAGCTAATCATACTCAGCTGCAAAAAGTCTAGGAAATGCAGTCATTATTCTGGGTGGTCAAGCAAATTGATGATTTTGTAAGAAGATATAACATGTGGGACATGATAATAAAGCTGTGAGTTATTTCCAAAATTTATTCTAATGATGCTATCTATCTATGGGAACAGTTGCAATTTCTTACCTTTACAAGATGCATTGGTACTTGTGACTCGCTCTAGAATTATTTGTTCTTTTATGATGTAGTTCAAAAAGATATAAGGAACAATTATTTAAAATTACAAAGAAAAAAATGTGATAACCTCTCTTTTTTCCATGTACGGCTAGAACATTATGAATAAAAGGTGATAGAATCTGAATATTTACCATGTAATTAGTTTTCTCTTGCAATTTTCCCAAATCCAGGAAACCCATTAGCCAATTTGAAACTATCCTAATAATTATGGAGACAAGTGAGGGGCATCTAGGAAAAGGCCTTTTTTCCCCTGCAGAGAAAGTGAAGCCCAGGAGGCTGAAAAGGAATGGATGGAGAAATAAGAGAAAAACCTGGAGATTCTTGCCAATAAAAATTCAAATGTCTAGAGGGGGTGATCAACAATACCATATGCTGCATAAGATTCAAGCAAAGTAAAGCCTGAAAACTATCCACTACATGTTTTAATTTTAGTAATGAACCATTTCATATATATAGAAGAGTATATAATTTATAAGGGAGGTATAAAATAACATTTAAAAAGCACCTCTCTCTACACACTATCCTACTTTTAGAAACAGAACAATGCCAATACCTTTGATGACTTCTCTTCCTGTCCCGCCTCCATGAGCCTGTGATAAAGACTGCTACTTTCCTCCCAATATCTGTGTTGTCTTCCTCCCTGTTCTAAAACTCCTGATTTTCAGTTGGGCACATTTCCCAAGTGTCCTTGCATCTACAAATTACTAAATTCTAGTCAGAACACCATGAAGAGGAGTAATCTGTGCAACCTTTAGAAACTTCCCTTTAGAAGGTAATTTAGCATGCCATTCTTCACCTGTGATGGTGGTCCCTGCCCCGCCCCAGTCTTGTGAGTAAGGGTAATGCTCAAAAGTCAAACAAAAAGTCAGGAGGAGCCCGGTTCCTAGATAGATTTTTCCATTAATCAAACATATTCTCTACGAGTCATGACAGTTTAGATTCTTTCATTCAGTCCTAAAACCTTGAACTATTTTTACTTATAAGGTTCCAAACATGCTGGATAGGCTCTCCAGTTCAACATGAATAGAAATGGCCAAAAGACACATTGTTTTGTCCCTTATTATACAGTAAATCTTCTAAAAATTTTTCATAATTAAAAATTACAAGGATTAAGAATGATTGCAGATTTTTTTCTGTATACACTTTATCAGAATATATGCCTTCTCTGCCAAAGTATTTTTTTTAACTATGTTAATGTTGAACTTAATCACATACTTTTTATCAATCTATTGAAATGATTACTTGACTTTTCTTAATGTGGGTTACTACATTAACAAATTTATAAATGTCAAAGCAACTTTCAATTTTTCTTGGGGAATCTTGCTAGAGATTTAACAATTTCTTTGCAAAGAACCAGAAACTGGATTTATTTTCTATATTGCATATGGAAATTTTTGCATATGTATATTTGTTCTTATGTTTCACTGAATCTGGTTTATTAGGATTGATAAAATATTTTGTCATGTTTTTCCCCTCAATTAACTTAAACTTATACATTCTTCTCTTTTAGTGGTTTTCCTAGAGATTACAATGCATACGTAACTTATGGCTTTTAGAGTATAAAACAAATTATTCCTTTTAGCACTTCCCTGAAAACAGTGGAACATTAGAACACTTTTAAACTCCATTCACTCTCTTCTTTGTTACTGTTGTAATGCATTTCAAGTCCATATATAGTTAAAACACTACATTATACTACCATTATTTTTATTGTCAACATTTATATTACCCATATATTTATTCTTTCCATTGTTCTTCACTTCTTTCTACAATTCTGTTTCCATATAGGATCATGTTCCTTCTCCTGTTGTCTTTATTAGTGTAGATTTGCTATCAACAAATTCCCTCCATTTTTATTTATTTGAAACTTTTGTATATCATCATTTTTAAGGATATTTTTATGGATATAGAATACCAGATTAACTTTTTTTCTTGCAGCACTTTAAGTATATTCACCTTTTCATCTGGTTTCCATTATTTCTACTTAGTGTGCATGCATGCTAAGTCACTTCAGTTCTGTCAGACTCTGCAACCTATGGACTGTAGCCCTCCAGGCTCCTGTGATCATGGGATTCTCCAGGAAAGAATACTGGAGTGGCTTGCCATTTCCTCCTCCAGGGAATCTGCCCAACCCAGGGAGAGAACTGCATCTCCTATAGCTCCTGCACTGGCAGACAGGTTCTTTACCACTAGTGCCACCTGGGAAGCTCCTTCTACCTAGTAGTTAGGTCTTATTGTTGACCTCATTTGAAGGTAATATATCTTTTTTACCCTACTTTTAATATTTTTCTGTGTCCTCACTTTTTAGCAGGCCTCCTATGTCTTGATATAATTTCTATGTATTTGTTATTTTTGAGTTTCAGAGAATTTGTATCCATCAGTTGATGTCCTGCTTTAGTTTCGGAAATACTATTATTATCTGTTCAAATGTTGCTGCTGCTGCTAAGTCACTTCAGTCATGTCCGACTCTGGGCAACCCCATAGATGGCAGCCCACCAGGCTCCCCCATCCCTGGGATTCTCCAGGCAAGAACACTGGAGTGGGCTGCCATTTCCTTCTCCCTGTTCAAATGTTACTTACCCCCTATTTTCTTTCCTTTCTTCTAGAGTCCAATACGGAGAAGGCAATGGCACCCCACTCCAGTACTCTTGCCTGGAAAATCCCATGGATGGAGGAGCCTGGAAAGCTGCACTCCATGGGGTAGCTGAGGGTCAGACATGACTGAGCGACTTCACTTTCACTTTTCACTTTCACGCATTGGAGAAGGAAATGGCAACCCACTCCAGCGTTCTTGCCTGGAGAATCCCAGGGACGGGGCATCCTGGTGGGCTGCCGTCTATGGGGTCGCAGAGAGTTGGACACGACTGAAGTGACTCAGCAGCAGCAGCAGAGTCCAATAACATATATGGTTAATTTTTTTCACTAATTCACAGTTCTCTAATTCTGTTTGTGTATGTTATTTTTCTATTTTTATCTCTGTGCTTCTATTTGAGTATTTTATCTTAATAAGTCTTTTGGTTCATTAACTATATCTTATACTCCCCTGGTGGCTCAGACGGTAAAGCATCTGCCTACAATGTGGGAGACCTGGGTTTGATCCCCAGGTCGGAAAGATCTCCTGGAGAAGGAAATGGCAACCCACTCCAGTATTCTCACCTGGAAAATCCCATGGACAGAGGAGCCTCTTAGGTTGTAATCCATGGGGTCTCAAAGAGTCGGACACGATTGAGCGACTTCACTTTAGTCACTTTCACTTTATATTCCATTATGGCTTCCCTGGTAGCTCAGCTGGTAAAGCATCCACCTGAAATGCAGGAGACCTCAGTTCTATTCCAGGGACAGGAAGATCCCCTGAAGAAGGGATAGGCTACCCACTTCAGTATTCTTGGGCTTCCCTGGTGACTCAGCTGGTAAAGAATCCATTTGCAATGTGGGAGACCTGGGTTTGATCCCTGGGTTAGGAAGATCCCCTGGAAGAGGGCATGGCAACCCACTCCAGTATTCATGCCTGGAGAATGCCATGGACAGAGACTGGAGGGCTAGAGTCCATGGGGTCACAAAAAGACACGACTGAGTGACTAAGCACAGCACAGCATGCTCTTAACCGATAAGCATAATATATGCTCCATTACTATCTATATCTTAGTAATCTAATTTGTCTGTTTTTCTCTCTTGAAGGCTAGTCATCTGGTCCTATCCTTTGGGATGCCTAGTAATTTTTGATTGAATGCCAGACAGTATATTTTTAAAAATCACAAAGGCTCCAAATGATGTAATCTTTCTCCATAGAGGATTCCCTTTCCCCACTGCTAAGCAGACAAACTGCGGGTTTCTCTCTTTAATCTACATGGGGAGTGCGCTCAGTTAACTATGGGTTGCTGCCCTCATATGGTTTTCTATCTCTAATTTGTTCTTGGCCCTTCAAGATTTTCAGTTAAGTGTTTGCTGTATTTTACAGACCTTTTCCCAATCAGTCAGACCTTAAGAAAAAAAATCTTAAGAGTAAACTGAGAGTGCCACCCTTCTTTGAAGGGGTTTTGTCACTGATGATTTTTTTTAAGCCTACTATTCTCTGCAGCCTGAGTATTTAGCCAGTGTTATGAGGAAAACGTAAGCATAATATATGCTCCATATATATGCAAGAGTGAACGTCGACATTCTAGGAATCAGCAAACTAAAATGGACTGGAATGGGTGAATTTAACTCAGATGACCATTATATCTACTACTGCGGGCAGGAATCCCTTAGAAGAAATGGAGTAGCCTTCATGGTCAACAAAAGAGTCTGAAAAGCCATATTTTGATGCATCCCCAAAACAACAGTATGATCTCTGTTCGTTTCCAAGGCAAACCATTCAGTATCACAGTAATCCAAGTCTATACCCCAACCGGTAACGCTGAAGAAGCTGAAGTTGAACGGTTCTATGAAGACCTACAAGACCTTTTAGAACTAACACCCAAAAAAGATGTCCTTTTCATTATAGGGGACTGGAATACAAAAGTAGAAAGTCAAGAAACACCTGGAGTAACAGACAAATTTGGCCTTGGAATATGAAATGAAGCAGGGCAAAGGCTAACAGAGTTTTGCCAAGAGAATGCACTGGTCATAGCAAACACCCTCTTCCAACAACATAAGAGAAGACTCTAAACATGGACATCACCAGATGATCAACACTGAAATGAGATTGATTATATTCTTTGCAGCCAAAGATGGAGAAGCTTTATACAGTCAGCAAAAGCAAGACCAGGAGCTGACTGTGGCTCAGATCATGAACTCCTTATTGCCAAATTCAGACTTAAATTGAAGAAAGTAGGGAAAACCACTAGACCATTCAGGTATGACCTAAATCAAATCCCTTATGATTATACAGTGGAAATGAGAAATAGATTTAAGGGACTAGATCTGATAGATAGAGTGCCTGATGAACTATGGACGGAGGTTCACGACATTGTACAGGAGACAGGGATCAAGACCATCCTCGTGGAAAAGAAATGCAAAAAAGCAAATTGGCTGTCTGGAGAGGCCTTACAAATAGCTATGAAAAGAAGAGAAGTGAAAAGCAAAGGAGAAAGGGAAAGATATAAGCATCTGAATGCAGAGTTCCAAAGAATAGCAAGGAGAGATAAGAAAGACTTCCTCCGCAATCAATGCAAAGAAATAGAGGAAAGCAACAGAATGGGAAAGACTAGAGATCTCTTCAAGAAAATTAGAGATACCAAGGGAACATTTCATGCAAAGATGGGCTCGATAAAAGACAGAAATGGTATGGACTAACAGAAGCAGATGATATGAAAAAGAGGTGGCAAGAATACACAGAAGAACTGTACAAAAAAGATCTTTATGACCAAGATAATCATGATGTGATCACTCACCTAGAGCCATACATCCTGGAATGTGAAGTCAAGTGGGCCTTAGGAAGCATCACTATGAACAAAGCTAGTGGAGGTGATGGAATTCCAGTGGAGCTATTTCAAATCTTGAAAGATGATGCTGTGAAAGTGCTGCACTCAGTATGCCAGCACATTTGGAAAAATCAGCAGTGACCACAGGACTGGAAAAGGTCAGTTTTGATTCCAATCCCAAAGAAAGGCAATGCCAGAGAATGCTCAAACTACCGCACAATTGCACTCATCTCACACGCTAGTAAAGTAATGCTCAAAATTCTCCAAGCCAGGCTTCAGCAATATGTGAACTGTGAACTTCCTGATGTTCAAGCTGGTTTTAGAAAAGGCAGAAGAACCAGAGATCAAATTGCCAACATCCACTGGATCATGGAAAAAGGAAGAGAGTTCCAGAAAAATATCTTCTGCTTTATTGACTATGCCAAAGCCTTTGACTGTGTGGATCACAGTAAACTGGAAAATTCTGAAAGAGATGGTAATACTAGACCACTTGACCTGCCTCTTGAGAAACCTATATGCAGGTCAGGAAGCAACAGTTAGAACTGGACATAGAACAACAGACTGGTTCCAAATAGGAAAAGGAGTACGTCAAGGCTGTATATTGTCACCCTGCTTATTTAACTTAAATGCAGAGTACATCATGAGAAACACTGGGCTGGAAGAAGCACAAGCTAGAATCAAGATTGCGGGGAGAAATATCAATAACCTCAGATATGCAGATGACACCACCCTTATGGCAGAAAGTGAAGAGGAACTCAAAAGCCTCTGATGAAAGTGAAAGAGGAGAGTGAAAAAGTTGGCTTAAAGTTCAACGTTCAGAAAATGAAGATCATAGCATCTGGTCCCATCACGTCATGGCAAATAGATGGGGAAACAGTGGAAACAGTGTCAGACTTTATGTTTTTGGGCTCCAAAATCACTGCAGATGGTGACTGCAGCCATGAAATTAAAAGATGCTTACTCCTGGGGAGGAAAGTTATGACCAACCTAGATAGCATATTGAAAAGCAGAGACATAACTTTGCCAACAAAGGTCCGTCTAGTCAAGGCTATGGTTTTTCCAGTGGTCATGTATGAATGTGAGAGTTAGACTGTGAAGAAAGCTGAGCGCTAAAGAATTGATGCTTTTGAACTGTGGTGTTGGAGAAGACTCTTGAGAGTCTCTTGGACTGCAAGGAGATCCAACCAGTCCATTCTAAAGGAGATCAGTCCTGGGTGTTCTTTGGAAGGAATGATGCTCAAGCTGAAACTCCAGTACTTTGGCCACCTCATGCGAAGAGCTGACTCACTGGAAAAGACTCTGATGCTGGGAGGGATTGGGGGCAGGAGGAGAAGGGGATGAAAGAGGAAGAGATGGCTGGATGGCCTCACCGATTTGATGGACATGAGATTGGGTGAACTCCGGGAGTTGGTGATGGACAGGGAGGCCTGGCGTGCTGCGATTCATGGGGTCTCAAAGTGTCTGTCAGACACGACTGACTGACTGAACTGAACTGAACTGAACTGATGAGGAAAACATTGGTCAAAAATGTTCTGAAGTGAAAACTGGCCGTGTGTTTCAGGCCTCAAAAAAGAGCCCAACAGCGTCCCCTATAACCATCATCTACTAGCAACTGCACCAAATTTGAAAATTTCTGTCAAAGCTTCAGGACAAAATGGTTGCAGAAGCCAGCTATCCTAGGTGTTTCCCTCTGTGAACACATATGCTGAATCTTCTCCTCTAACCTATATATTTTTTCATTTATTTTCATATCTTCCAATTCTTCCTCCCCCCTCAGTTTTCTCGTATAAAATCGGGCATGAGAGAAGAAATATGTATAAGGTATTCATAAGTTGAAATAGTGTCTGGCACATATAATTGCTTGATAACTATTAGCTATTATTATTTGACATTCTTATTAGATATTAGTGTTGCAAAAGGGACAAAATCAAGGAAAAATGCATACTAAATTATGCTTTTTATGAATTTTGCCCATCAAAGGGATCATAACCTCTACAAATGATGATTCTAAATAATTATCCCAATCCTTTTACCTCTATTTCTTTTATCTTGTTGCTCTGATAGAACAAGTAGTGTAACAATTGCCTATAAAAATGTGGAGGATAAAAATGGTACATAATGAATTCATAGATCTGGCTAAGGAGGTTTCTAGGCAGAATATTCAAGTGCCAATTGTTCACTTAACTGCCTATGATTAAGTATGGATGGAGTAATGAGCTCAGGTACAAAAGGAGCTAAGTTTTCAAGCAAAATTTAAAGAAAATACAGAACTAAGACTTGATGGGTTCAAAAATAAGACTGTTTCTCATTTACAGCCACTCCAGACAGCAAAAGTTTCACACAGTAAGAAATGACATCAGTACAAAGGTCAAATCCAGAGAGCTGCCAGTAAAACTGTGGCCTCAAAGTCAGGATCTCAGAGATGAGACTGGAAAACCAAGACCTTAGAAAGGTTTGAGACATGTTCACAGATCCTCGCATGTGGACAAGAGGGCTCTTAAGAATCTTAAAGGTGCGCCTTGTGCTACACAAAAAATGCCATTAAGTGTCTTCAGGGTATTGTCCCACAGCAGCCTCACACGAAGTCCAAAACCCAATAAGGGCGTGTGTTGAAGAGGTATACAGATATGATATTTCTATAATGGAGTTTATTTCAATGTGATACATAGGAACACCATGAAGTTTTAGACTTGAACTTGTACTAGGACAGAAGCAGCTCAAAATGACAAGACCTCTGGGCCTTCAGTCTTTTACAGAGAGGAAGCATGCTGAGAAAACCACTCCATATTTTAAAAGGTGCTTCTTTTTATGGAAAAGAAAAGATTACATCAGAGGATGTAGCCAGGAGTTGCTAGGGCAGAACTAATAGCTAAGAAAGAACCATTTCCAGAGGAACAGGCCCACGTTAACAAACCTGCAACATGCAGTAACTGTGTATTTCAGAACTGCTATATTCTTCCCATTCCCCCTATCTGAGCAGTATTTCTTCTGATTATCCCTGTCTCACTATTATATGTTGAGTATAAATCAAATAACTAATAACATTAGTTCACAAATCTTTCCATCCAGAGAAACCACACATGAGGAGCTAAACCTAAAGAAAAACACTTGGGGAGCCATACATAAAAAGTCTCAGTGCAGGTACCTGGACATGATTTAAGAGGATGATTTTAAGTTTTTAAGCCTGAACCTAATGAGGTAATGAGATGAGAAATTAGAGGTCTTCAGGGGAAAATAAGTATTGGGGCTGAAACTCCAATACTCTGGCCATCTGATGCGAAGAACTGACTCATTTGAAAAGACCCTGATGCTGGGAAAGATTGAAGGTGAGAGGAGAAGGGGATGACAGAGGATGAGATGGTTGGATGGCATCACCGACTCGATGGACATGAGTTTGAGTAAACTCCAGGAGTTGGTGATGGACAGGGAGGCCTGGTGTGCTGAAGTCCATGGGGTCTCAGAGTCGGACACGACTGAGCAACTGAACTGAACTGAACTGAACTGACGGGAAAAGATTAAGTCTTTTTTACATATGAGAGATGTCAGTAATTGGGAATCAGAGATGGTGAATGGTAGTCCCTACTGATGGCTCCTAGTATTCTTGCCCTTGAATAGTTTCTCCCACATTAAATCCTACACAGATTCCCTTTAACCAATAAAACCGCACTAATTCCACACCTAAGTCTTAAAAAGCACTGACAGCTTTCATATTTGCATTTTTGAGAATCTGGATCACCAGGTAAAACTACTGTGCTCAAGAAAAATCTGGTGGAGAAGCTCCATGGAAAGGCTCTGAGATTACATAAAGAGAGAATGAAACCCAAGTATTCTAGCCCATTCAAAACCCTAGATGACTCCAGCCCCAGCTGCCATCTCACTGTAACTATATGAGACCCCTTAGACAAGACTGAAAGAAGAACCACTCAGGTAATTTACAGAATCATGAGGTTATAAATTGTTTTTAAACCACTAAATTTGGGGATTGTTTATTATGTAAAAAGAGATGACCAAAATAAGGATGGGCTAACTCTGTGTAGCATGAACCCATATATACTTCTATAGTGAAGAAGATGCGTATCATGATCAATCTTTGCACACATATACATGTAGCATCCACTATCACCATGACTGAGATACGCAAAAGTTCCATCAACCCAGAAATCTTGGCTGTACCCTTTCCTGGTCAAGGACTTTTCAGTGCAAGTCCTACCGCTTGCACTGAAGTGACCACAACTGTAAGGTCTATCACTGCTAACTTTTATCTATGTTTAATATACAGTATGTGCTCTTTTCTTTCAGCCAACATAATTCTGGGAAACACATCTACACTATTGAAAAGCAGTCTATCCTTTTTATGGATATGCCACAATTCTGCCGATAGATATTTAGATTGCTCTAGTTTCAGACTTTAATAAGTAAAGCTATTACAATGTGTGCTAAGTTGCTTCAGATGTGCCCGACTCTTTGCAACCCTATGGACTGTAGCCCAACAGGCTTCTCTGTCCACGGGATTTTCCAGGCAAGAATACTGAAATGGGTTGCCATTTCCTTCTCCAGGGGATCTTCCCAACCCAGGGATCAAACTTGCACCTCTTATGTCTCCTGCATTGGTAGGCGGGTTCTTTACCACTAGCGCTACCTGGGTGGGAAGCTATTACAATAATTCTTATATATGTCTTTTTGTGTATAAATGTATTCATTTCTCCTGGGAAAGTTCCTAAGAGTAGAACTGCTGAATTATAAGGATAGATGTATGCAGTGTATTTCACTGTGGTTTTAACTGCATTCCTTTGATGAGTAATAATTTTAAACACATTTTTATATACTTGTCCATTTGGATATCCCTCCTCTATGAAAGATCTGTTCAATCTTCTGTTTTTTTATTTAAAAGAAGTTCTTACTGTGGCAAAATACACATAAAAGTTTACTATTTTAACCATTTTAAAGTTTACAACTCTGGGTTATGCCTATTTTTAATTGGATTGCTATTTTCTTATTTTTTAGGAATAAATTTAATTATTAATGACTTCCCTTGTGGCTCAAACAGTAAAGAATCTGCCTGCAATGCTGGAGACCTGGGTTCAATCCCTGGGTCGGGAAAATCCAATGGAGAAGGGCATGGCAACCCATTCCAATATTCTTGCCTGGAGAATCCCATGGACTGAGGAGTCTGGCGGGCTACAGTCTGTGGGGTCACAAAGAGTCAGATACGACTAAGCAACTAACACCTTCACTTTCACAATTATTAATATATTCAGGATACAACATTTTTGTTGGCTATATACATAGGGAGAGAGGGAGACATACAAATATAAACATATAGCAAGTGTCTTAACTCAGTGTATGCTTTATTCATCTTTTTGATGCTGTCTTTAATGGAAATAGGTTCATAATTTTAACAAAGTCCAAATTAACAATTTTCCTTTTATGATTAGTATTGTTTATATCCTGTTTAAGAAGTTGACTATCCCCAAAGACATGAAGATATTATTTTCTTCTAGTTTTATTGTTCTCCTTTCACATTTAGGTCTATGATTTACCTTCTTTTTTTCAGAAGGTTAGTACATGTTTGTTACTCAGTAGCTATATCTTGCATTGCCTGACTGTAAAATTTTGAGGGTCTAAAAACTTTCATTTTGTGCAGTTTCTGACCCTTTCAATCTAAGCCAGTAATTTCTGTTAATATAACATTCTCAAAAACCTAGTGGGTCTCCCCTGTATGTCAAGATGACCCCTGTCATTAGACAAGAGGGTTTTCCCTAGATCTTATCTGAATAATGCCATCTCTATTTCCTGAGTTCAGTTCAGTTGCTTAGTCGTGTCCAACTCTTTGCGACTCCATGGACTGCAGCACACCAGACCTCCCTGTCTATCACCAACTCCCAGAGTTTACTCAAACTTAGGTCCATAGAGTCGGTGATGCCATCCAAGATGATGCCATCTCATCCTCTGTCATCCCCTTGTCCCACCTTCAATCTTTCCCAGCATCAGGGTCTTTTCAAATGAGTCAGTTCTTTGCATCAGGCGGCCAAAGTATTGGAGTTTCAGCTTCAGCATCATTCCTTCTAATGAATATTCAGGACTGATTTCCTTTAGGATGGACTGGTTGGATCTCTTGCAGTCCAAGGGACTCACAAGGGTCTTCTCCAACACCACAGTTTAAAAGCATCAATTCTTCAGCACTCAGCTTTTTTTATAGTCCAACTCTCACATCCATTCATAACTACTGGAAAAACCATAGCCTTGACTAGACAGACCTTTGTTGGCAAAGTCATGTCTCTGCTTTTTAATATGCTGTCTAGGTTGGTCATAACTTTTCTTCCAAGGAGCAAGTGTCTTTTAATTTCATGGCTGCAGTCACCATCTGCAGTGATTTTGGAGCCCAAGAAAATAAGATCAGTCACTGTTTCTACTGTTTCCCCATCTATTTGTCATGAAGTGATGGGACTGGATGCCATGATCTTAGTTTTCTGAATGTTGAACTTTAAGCCAACTTTTTCACTCTCCTCTTTCACTTTCATCAAGAGGCTTTTTAGTTCTTCTTTGCTTTCTGCCATAAGAGTGGTGTCATCTGCATATCTGAGGTTATTGATATTTCTCCCGGCAATCTTGACTCCAGCTTGTGCTTCATCCAGCCCAGTGTTTCTCATGATGTACTCTGCATATAAGTTAAATAAGCAGGGTGACAATATACAGCCTTGACATACTCCTTTTCCTATTTGGAACCAGTCTGTTGTTCCATGTCCAGTTCTAACTGTTCCATGTCCAGGTCTAACCTGCATACAGATTTCTCAAGATTTCTCTATTTCCTGGATTCAGCTAAATTGGATCCCAGTGTCATATGCATAATCTCTCTAGCAAAAAATTGTCCAGCCACATCCTTGGATTCTCTCCAGAGCATGCTATATAATTTTTTGCAGAAGCACGAGAATTTCCCAAATTATCAAATTCTGGTTTCTTTTTGCTTAACAGTTTCTTCCTCAATTTATCTATATCCTCTGATACATGCTAAGTCAACTTCAGCCATGTCTGACTCTTTGAGACCCTATGCACTGCAGTCCTCCAGACTCCTCTGTCCATGGAATTCTCCAGGCAAGAATACTGGAACAGGTTGCCCTCCTCCAGGGGATCTTTCTGATGGAGGGATTGAACCAGCATCTCTTACATCTCCTGCATTGGCAGGCAGGTTCTTTACCACTAGCACCACCTGAGAATCCCATATCCTCTGATATTTTAACTGTAAACAATAAGTAGAAACCAGACTGCAAATTCCACACTTTGCTTGATAATTTGCTTAGCTCAATATCCAAGAATTCAATGGTTACAAGTTCTGATTTCCATTCAGCAGTAGAGTATTACTCAACCAACTTTTCTACCATTTTATAACAAGGATCACTTTCCTTCCAGTTTCTAGTAACATTTCCTGATGTTACCAGAAATCTTACCAGAATCACCTTTAACATTGATATTTCTTTCTAGTAACATTCTGCTCATGACAATACATCTATTCTCTAAGATGACAGCACCTTTGTCTTCTATCCTCTTCACTTCCTTTTGAGTTTTCATCTGAATCTAGACTTTATTATCACACACCTCAAAATTCTTCCAACCTGGATCCAATTACCCAATCCCAAAGTCACACCCACAACTTTATGTATCTATTAAAGCAGTATTGTACTTCTAGGAACCAAACTCTGTATCCGTTTCCTAGGGCTGTCATAACAAACTGCCATAAATTAGGCTGCTTAAAATCACAGAAATTAATTTTCTCACAGTTCTGGAGGCCTAAAGTCCAAAACTGAGGTTTTATCAGTGCTGAGCTTCCTTTGAAGGCTGTAGGGAAGAACTGTTCCTTGCATCTATCAGCTTCTGGTGGCTCCTGATGTTCCCTATTCCCTAGCTCTAATCTCTGCTTCTGTCCTCACAAATGCTTCTTTTCTGTATCTCTGTGCCTCCAACCTCTCTCTCCCTTCTCTTATAAGCATACCAGTCACATGATTTAGGACCCATCCTAACCCCCAAATGATCTTATTTCAAGATCTTCAACTTAATTATATATACAAAGACTCTATTTCCAAATAAGGTCACTGTAATAGTTTGCTAGCTTTATCATAACAAAGTACCATAATTGAGTGGTTTAAACAACAGAAATTTACTGTTTCATAGTTTGGAGGCTAAAAGTCAGATCAGTGTTTCAGCAAGACTGGTTTCTTTTGAAGACAGCAAGAACCTATTCTATTCTCCCCAGCTTCTGGTTTTTGCTGCCCATCTTTGGTGTTTCTTGGTCTATAAAAGAACCAAGGAATTGATTCTGATTTCAGTCTTCATCTGCCCATGGCATTCGTTCTGTATGTATAAAAATTTCCCTTTTTATAAGGACACCAGTCAGACTGGGTTAAGGTCTACCCTAATTACCTCATCTTATGTCTAGGGGTTAGGGTGTCAATAAATGAGTTCAGTAGTAAAGAATGCTCCTGCAAATGTAGAAGATGCAGGTTCAGTCCCTGGGTTGGGAACATCCCTTGGAGAAGTAAATGGCAACCCACTCCAGTACTCTTGCCTGGGAAATCCCATGGACAGACTATAGTCCATGGGGCTGCAAAGAATCAGACACAACTGAGCAACTAAACAACAACAACCAGTTAGTTTGTGACTGCTGTGGTTTCTCCTCCAGATCTTGGCTGTGACTCTGGGTTGCCTGTCTCTCCATACTACAGGGTGGCAATGTGCCATGCAGCCTCAATTCTCTGATGGGTTCATGAAAAGGCACCAATTTTCAGTTTGTTCACCTTCTTGCTGTAAGGACAGGAGCAACAACTTTCAAGCTCTTTACATGTTGGAGCTGAAACCAGAAGTTGCCCTAATGTATTGAATAGTATGATGATTTTAAAAATAACTTTTACATGTATTTGTTGCAATGAGAATACTGATCAGCCATCTATCTACTATATGTTACTGGTAGTGGTATGTTACTGGTACCCACCTCTCTCCATTGCCCTTTATATAAGCTTTTCTCAACCAATACCCTATTAGATTAAACACTATAGAAAATCATTTAAATAATTATTTTCTAAATTTTGCCAAGGATCTTACATAGCTAGCACAATGCCAGATGCATAGGAGTTAATTTATTACATAATATGGATGCCTTAGTCATTTTATCCCTATATACATTTTATGTGTATTTCTTAGAATAAAGATATTTTCTCACATAACTGTAAAGTAGTACACTCAGGAAACTCAATATCAGTACAATGTTTTAATATAACCTACCATCAATAGTTCGGTTTTCTCAATTGTCCCCATAATCTTTTCCCTCCAAAAGAATTGTGACCTGAATCATATATTCATTCAGTTGTCAAATATCTTAAGTCTCTCTTTCAATCTGAAACATTTCCTCAGCTTTTCTTGGCTTTTATGCCACTGATTTTTTTAAGAATACAGGCCAGTTTTTGTTTCTGATTTTGGCTTTGTCTGATGTTTCCTTAAGACTAAATTCAGGTATGTATCGCTGGTCAGAATACTTCATAGTGATATTGTATCAGACCCTTAGTGATACTGCATCCTTCCCATATTAGTTTCTATCACTCAGGCAAGATTATTGTCTGGTTCTCTACCATACAGTTAAGACAATATTAATCTTACTCCTGATCACACTTCACCCGAATCCTGCCCCCAGACTCTTCATGCACCGTTGATTCTTACCCAGCCAATTCTTACTATGAGTACTGCAATGACTGTCTAATTTCACTGCTCACTCTACATTAATCAGAATCCTACTCTATGTACAAGTTTCCCTTTTCCCTTTCTCTCCCTCCCATCCTCTCTCTCTCCCTTTTTTCTCATCAGAATAGATTTATGGCTTCCTATTTTTTTTCCACTGGGTTCATTACTGTTAATTCTTCTGATGCTCAAAGAGCCCCAGATTTGGCCAGTGGGAGTGAAGCTTATTCAAACAAGCTCTTGGGTTTTTGTTTATTTTTCTTGACATGCCATCATCATTTTTTTAAAAATGTCCCTGCCTTCTGGTAACAATAAGATGTTCCAGGCCTATTTTATATCCTCTCTTTCCCAAGCTTGGAGTTTAGCCATTTCTCTAACAATCCATATTTCCTTTCAGTAGAATGTATTAGAAAACAAGAATGACTGCCAGGTGTTCTCACTGCTATCATGGTAAGTTTGAGTTTAGACTTGTCATATCCAATTTGGTAGTCATTATCCAAATGTGGCCATTTAAATCAAAATTAATAGAAACAAAAATTCAGTTCCTCAGCTGCACTAGTCACATTTCATGTGTAGTTACATGTATTTAGCAGCTAACATACTGGACAGCACAGATAATTATAGAAATTTACATCATTACAGAAAACTCTATTAGACATTATTGTTCTAGACCCTTTCACATAGCAAATACACACACACACACTTTTTTTTCCATCTCTCTTCCAATTACTCAAGTGCTTTCTTTATCTTGACCCAAACCCTTTCAAAATTTGGATTATCTTTTGAAACCAATCCTTTCTGGTGCATTTCTTAGTGCCTTTAACCAAGCTCCTTCTCCAACCCCCAAATATATAGTCTTTACTGATTGCAAACAAACAAAAATTTTGGTTTAGCCACTGTGGAAAACAGTATGGCGGTTCCTCAGAAAACTAAAAATAGAATTATCATAAGATCCAGTTATCCCACTCCTGGGCATAAATCCAGACAAAACTATAGTTCAAAAAGATCCATGTACCCCTATGTTCACAGCAGCACTGTACACAACAGCCAAGACATGGCAACAACCTGAATGTCTATCAACAGATTAATGAGTAAAGAACACGTGGTATAATGGAATATACTCAGTCATAAAAAATAACAAAA
Organism: Bubalus bubalis; assembly: GCF_019923935.1. Classification (NCBI taxonomy): domain Eukaryota; kingdom Metazoa; phylum Chordata; class Mammalia; order Artiodactyla; family Bovidae; genus Bubalus; species Bubalus bubalis. The sequence goes on from NC_059158.1 coordinate 150,125,672, forward strand.
TAATACCATTTGCAGCAACATGGATCCAACTAGAGATAATCATACTAAGTGAAGTATATCAGAAAGAGAAAGACAAATACCATATGATATCACTTACGTGTGGAATCCAAAATATGATAAAATGAAACTAACAATGAAACAGAAAGAATCACAGACAGAGGGAACAGACTGGTGGTTGCTAAAAGAGCACATTTGGTGGAGGGATGGAGTGGGAAGCTGGGGTTAGCTGACGTAAGCTTTTATATAGCAAGGTCCTATTGTATAGCACAGAAAACTATATTCAATATCCTATGACAACCATAATGGAAAAGAATACTAAGAAAAAAAATATATGTGTGTATAACTGAATCACTTTGCTGTACAGCAGAAATTAACACAACACTGTAAATCAACTATACTGTAATAAAAATACTGATTAAAAATCATCTGGGTTATTTTTGTCATTACCAATGTAAATATTAATTGGTAAGAACATGGGCTTTGGAATCAGACCTATTTCTTACTAGCTATATGACCTTGGGAAAGTTACTAAATCTCCCTAAACTTCAATTTCTGCATCTAAAGCTGGGATTAATAATGCCTCATAGTTATATGTTGGGAGACTAAAAAAAAATAATATACTGAATATGCTTAGCATTATGATTGGAATATGATAAATTATATGGCCTATTAGTAACAATAATATTAGACTTGTTTCTCCTTTGTTTACTGAAAGTTTTAAATTCGTTCACTTTTCCAAGCCATTCTTTACATTACTAAGGCATACATAGTATGTTAGCAATACTGAGCAAATCTAAATTATTCAAATAGATTCCTTCCAGTTAGAATATTAAGACCTATTTATATGTGAAATATTTCTCTTAGACAATTCTATTTATAACTCTGAAATTATAAAATCAATTTCAAATATTTGTTGCTTATAGCAACTTTAAATAAAAATTGTTAAATAAAGTATTTCTTATATAAAAACTTTAAATAAAATATTTTCCTATTAGGTTGATTAATTATGTAAAATTTCTGAAAATTCTGAAATAAAACTGAAAAATTTCAAGTTGAGAGAGCATACTAGTAACTGAACTACAAAATGGCAAAAATCAAATTATTGATAAGAATTAATTTGTCAGAATTCATAGTCCTATTTATAAAAGGATCCTATAAAACCAAATTTGAAATGTGTTTCTAATGAAACAAAGCATCTTGATTTTGTTATAGAAATATATTTAAAAATAGCTAATGTAGTAATACTCAAAAACAATACTAAAGCAAAGATAAATTCCTTTCCTCTGACATATTATTTAAAACATAGAAAAAGAGCATGTTATACCTAATGATAACTCGAGATGACTTATTTTGCCCTCCATCACAGTTTATTTAAGATATGTACTGAAAGACGTAAACCTAATATTTTGCTAATAAATGAAAAACGTGCTTTTCAAAATGAATGCTTTTAGTAAAGCATATTTTATTTGTAAAAAGTGTAAGCATGGTCATCTAAACTTTCACTGCTTATATGAAAAAGGGGTGCTCATCAAATTTAACAAATACTATGCCTAAAAATGAAAGCGACGTCATTTCCTCAAAATAACTACAGCCCTGTAGATTTTTACCTTTTTCTTTACTAAGCAAAAGACAAATATATAACATACTTGTGTCTTATTACCCTTACCGGTAAAATTTTAAAATCAACTTGATATGTAATTTTCTTTCAGATTAGTTTAAACATGATTTAAAAAAAATGGAAATGTGAGAATTTCAGAATACACTGCTATGTTAAAAAAATTATTAAATCTCACTTCTTCTAAATAACTATGTACAATTCATATCCTGTCGCTTGTTAAATATATGGACAGTAAAATTTTTGTTCATGTTTTCCCAAAGGCAACCTTACCTGTGGAGTCCAATAAAATGTTGGGCTCAATCTGTAGAGTTTTCGTTTGTGGAAACTCTGAAGTGGCCTTGTTCGAGCTGCTGTACTCATGATAGTCAAGGATGGAGATTTCAATCTTGTCCTGTCTTTTCTCCTTTTCTTACTGTGCTTCTGGTTAAGTAACCAGCTACTGGAGGAAGAGAGCTCATCTAAATTCTCTGAAGCACTGAAATGCCATGAAATAATTGGGGAGTGGAGGGAATAAAACAAAACAAACAAACAAAGACAAAGAAAACTAAATGTAAATCACCTTGATCTATTATGACAGAGGATCATTAATTTTAGCCAATTTTGTGGTAACAACTGATGAAACAATCAATATTAATGGAAAATTACATTTCAAGTTGTGAAAACAGAATCTGTATTTTCTCCTGCAAAATAAATATCCCATAGGTTAGAGATGCTCACATAAATTCACTAGTACAATGTAAATTTCACTGTAAATCAATAATCATGGATATTACAGTGTTAAAAGTATCTAGATCAAATTCTTTTTCAATAAGGGTGAATTTACACAGGATTGTAGATTTTAAAAAGGCTAAAGTCTCATCACTACATCATTAGCTGCTGTTAAATAAGCACTACATATCTTCCCAGGGAATTCTGAAACAAAGATGCAATCTGTCTACATTTTAAGAATTTTTTAAAACCTCTGATGACACAGAAGATACAAACTATAAAATATTTTATCAGATCACACAAACTACACATGCAAATAAGCATAATTTTATAATTATCCCTCATATTAATTTTTAAATATTTAAACATTTTAGAACATCAGGAGGGATTTAATGCTTGTCACTACATAAATTTATTTATACCAGTATATTACATATAAAATATTCAGCTTTTCTGGCACTATAATCTACCAGTTCAACCTTATTTATATAAACAAAAGCTAGCCAACTTAGCATTCTAAGATCAACAAGTGAATCTATATGTGCTATTGCTAATCACAAATAAATTCTAAATGTGCTATTTGGTTCAAGTAGAATCAGTGTTTAAAGGTAAACATAAGATACAGTTTTTCTATAGCTGTGTCAATGGTTTTGAATGCTGCAAAATATTCTATTATCTTTCAGATAAAGCAAGTAATTCAAGAAAACTTTATATAGTAGTAAGAAACTAGAAATAAAGGTACGTGAATGGCTTCTGTTGGTGAAACTAAAAGAGAATAATAAAATATGGAATTTGGTGATTACATACAAATACATAATTGAGTATGTCTATTGGCCAGACCAGTATAGGGAAAAAAAATCTGATGATAAATATTTTATTTTTAAAATATTAACTTCAGTCTTCAGAAAGCTCTAAGTCATGAATGTTTTAATTATCAGTTAATAAATATTCTAAAGATTATCTGAGAAAGGTTTAAGATATACCAATACTCTTGAATTAACAGGTCGATTCTCATATACTGATGTTACTTTTTGTAATATATCATATGTATGACTATAAAAGCCTGAAGTGTATAAAGTACTAAGTAACAGTCTGCTCTCGAGAAACCAGCCCTTGACCTGGGCTACCACATCAAGGGTAAACAGAATGCATAGGTGATAGCCAGTATCAAGTTAGGTACTAAGCATGTTGGGTACAGATGTGAACCAAGGTCAGGAAGAAGACCGGTTAGTAGGTGGTTAGAGAAGGCAATGGCAACCCACTCCAGTACTCTTGCCTGGAAAATCCCATGGACGGAGGAGCCTGGTAGGCTGCAGTCCATGGGGTCATGAAGAGTCGGACACGACTGAGTGACTTCACTTTCACTTTTCACTTTCATGCATTGGAGAAGGAAATGGCAACCCACTCCAGTGTTCTTGCCTGGAGAATCCCAGGGACAGCGGGGCCTGGTGGGCTGCCATCTATGGGGTCGCACAGAGTCGGACACGACTGTAGTGACTTAGCAGCAGCAGCAGCAGCAGTACTAGAGGTGATCACATCAGGAGAGTGAGGATTCAGGAATGTAGGAGTAGATCTAGCACAAAAGGTGGCTCTTCTAGCAAGTGAGAAATAATCTCTAGGCAGATGACACTGGCTCCTTAAAAGAGACATTGCTTGGGTAATGTCTAGGGATAATGAAGACTTTTTATTCTAGCAGTCTGGAGCACAGTTAACTAGGTCTCTCCTCTGTTCAGTTCTCTAGTTGTTAGTGGGCACTTGTTTCCCCTTCCCTGCAGGAGGTATAAGGAGGTGAGCCACTATCTTCTCAACTGAATGACATCTCTCAGCTTTTGAACTGGTGAGAGACTCACAGGCTAGTTTAAAGATAAATGGAAAGCTTATTTGTGTCTCTAAATGTTACATTTTCAAGTTTCAAAAACTAATACAGTATCATCGGAAAAAGCTCACCAAAGTTGGCACTTAAGTCACTTTATGAATAACTGATGAAAGTGATAGTGACTCTGTTGTGTCCGACTCTTTGTGACCCCATGGACTGTAGCCTGCCAGGGGATCTTCCCAACCCAGATGAACCTGCATCTCCTACACTGGCAGGCAGATCCTTTAACCACTGAGCCACCTGTGAAGCTGTTGTAAAGGGTTATTTACCCTTTACAAACCACCGATAAACTGATAAACCACTGATAAACTCTGCAAACCGCTGATAAACTCACTTATTCTGCCCAATGGTTTACACTAAAGAGAATGAATCTTACTGAAAAGGAGAACAAAAGGAAATTATTTGGAGGACAACAAAACACTGCCTAAGTGACTCTATAATCCAAGGTTATTTTTCCCCTTAGGAGATAATAATCCAATACCTAACACTAGTGATAAAGAACCTGTCTGCCAGTGCAGGAGATGTAAGAGACACGGGAGGAGGAGGAGAAAACCCAGGAAGAAAAAAACATTTCAGTAAGAGACAAGGCTAAGTTTTCCCACTGAGCTGTGGGTAGTACCCTAGGAAACCCCAGAAACTGAGGATACAATAAGCCACTGCCAAGTACTGTCATAACTGGCACAAAAATCATCAATAAATATCAACATACAATTTTGAAATAGCATGCTTACAAGTGGCGTAGTACCAGGCAAGGACACAAATCACACTCCTTTAGATTTCTAACTGGCAGCTTTTGTTCAGAGAACAATAAAAATCTCCAAAAGGATAGCCTAGGGCCCCTGTGTAATAGGCAGATAGTACAATTTGGCTCTAAAATAAACTAAATAATTGAGGAGGGGGAAGAAATGAGGGTGGTTTTTGGGCTTACACTTTTCTCCATTTCCACTACCACTCTCTTAATCCAAGCTTTTTTCTGCCAGAATTCCTCCTATACCCTTGTAACTGGGCCCCCCTCATTCACACTTTATTCCATCCAGTCCCTTCTAATCTTTCAGGAAAACAAATCTGGTCCTGTCTTACCCTTTCCTCCCATGCCTACACTGCTTAAAATCTCTCAAAGCCTTCTCATTGCTCTTGAGAAAAATACTTAAATCCTTAATGGAAAAGGCCCTGATTGGTCTGCTCTCTCAGCCTCCTCATGTGTCACACTCCCTCTCCTTCCCTGTGTTCCAGCCACATTGCCTCTTTTGATTCCAAATAACTCACACTTGCTCCAGTACTAGACCTACTATATATAATATCTGCTTCCAGGAATTTTCTCACATCCTTCTTCACTTATGTAATTTCCAATAACCATTTGGCTCTCAGTTCAAAAGTCAGTACCTCTTGCATAGTCTCTCCAAAGACAAAGTCAAATTCCCTTCTGAGTTCTGATAGTACCATTCACCTTTTCTTCATAGTATTTTTCATGATGCCAATTTTACAATTATTTGTGTTACTATCTGATTAGTGTCTTTTTCCTTTTCTAAAACTGTAAGTAATAGAGAGACTGTGTTTTAACTTTTTATCAGAAGTTCCTGATATTATACTTGGCATATGACAAATGCCCAATAAATATTTATAGAATGAATGGAGAAATGTACACATATATACATTTTCAGATTTATCACTCCAGCTTTGTGCTTTGCACAGGGTATGTATATAACACCACATAATGTGAAAGTGTTAGTTGCTCAGTCATGTTCGACTCCTTGCAACTCCATGGATTATAGCCCGCCAGGCTCCTCTGTCCATGGAATTCTCCAGGCAAGAATATTTGAGTGGGTTGCCATTTCCTTCTCCAGGGCATCTTCTGGACTGAGGGACTGAACCCAGGTCTCCTGCATTGCAGGCAGATTCTTTACCATGTGAGCCACTTGGGAAGCCCATACCTTATATGGGAAGCATATAACACTACATACCTTACCTAAATAGTTTAGTGAATGAGTAAACGTGGAACATTATAGTTTAAGAGCCAAAAGAAGCTCTAAATAGAAAGTTATAAGAGAGCATTTAGAAAAATAAGACATATTTACACTGCCTTGAGTTCCATTCTAAATCTCTTAATTTTGACTTACAAAAGTTAGTTTCTGATAGTAAGTGATGATGTACCTTATTTTATCTTATAATCATATATGCCCATTATAAATGGGTAAGTATTATAAAGCAGATGAGAACTGTAAGATATTTTGATTTGTAAAAGAGAAAGCATGGATAAAGTTTAAATTTTTTCTTCTAATTTAAAAAGTACAAAATGACCAAGAGTTTTATCGAAGAAAATATTTCAAAAGTCATGAGTTTCTGTTTTATTGACATTGCCTAATTTTTCTAATAGTAATGACTTTCTGATATAACTGATTGTCTATTACAATTCCAGAAAATCTTAGCAGTTAAGATATTTATGAATAACGACAGGCATTCAATTTGCTTTTACAGAGAATAAATGGAATTTTCAAGTGAATTTTTTAGTTAAAATTTTACTCTGATTACTGCAGAAACCAAAGGCCCAGAAGTGAAGCATTTAATCTTTTAACTGTTCTATACATCAGTGTCTCTTTTGCTGTCTCATATACAGGGTTATTGTTACCATCTTTCTAAATTCCATATATATGCATTAGTATACTCTATTGATGTATAGAACAGTCTTTTGGACTCTGTGGGAGAGGGAGAGGGTGGGATGATTTGGGAGAATGGCAGTGAAATATGTATAATATCATATATGAAACGAGTCGCCAGTCCAGGTTCGATACACGATACTGGATGCTTGGGGCTGGTGCACTGGGACGACCCAGAGGGATGGTATGGGGAGGGAGGAGGGAGGAGGGTTCAGGATGGGGAACACATGTATACCTGTGGCAGATTCATTTTGATATATGGCAAAACCAATACAATATTGTAAAGTTAAATAAAATAAAATTTAAATTAAAAAAAAATCTTTTAACTGATATTTGAATATTAATTCCTACCAAAATCACTTTCTGCAAACATTATTCACTTGTATCAAAATTAATAAAACAATCTAAAGATATGGGCTTATAGGGACATATATTTGCTAAGTTCTTGGTATCATCTTGGTGGTGGAGAAAATGGTGAATAAATAAGGAAGAACAGTCTAATTTCAATCTGTTTTTTTTTTTTAATTTTATTTTATTTTTAAGCTTTACAATATTGTATTGGTTTTGCCAAATATAGAAATGAATCCGCCACAGGTATACATGTGTTAAAACTCAATGAAAGATAGTCTAAGATTTTTAGTAACTTGTTCAAGTATTTAATAACTTTTTGCTTAAGCCAAACTGTATTCTTAGAAGGACTGGAATCATCATTATAATGCCATGCTCAAATGCTTTTACTAAATAAGAAACTTTTGGGCCTGCCTATAAATTTAGAAAGCTAAAACCATAAAAACACAGACAAGATTTCATCAAGTTATTTTTATCTTCTAATCTCAAGAAATAGCAGCAGAAAACAAGTATTCAACACAGAATTTTAAAATATTGTTTTAGTACTTTTCAACATTTCCCCCACATTCATGTACTCTTATATTAAACACACTTAAGAAAAGCAGAACTCAACATAGAGAAGAAAATTAGAATGTGTATTATCTAAGAGATTATGATAGCCTGCCAGTTACCAATCTATTATTCTTATACACAAATACCCATACTTGCTATACGGGGCTGAAGAGTGTTGTCACATTTACATCTACCAGGAACCTCAGATTGTGACCCTACTTGGAAATACAGACTTTCAGGTGTAATTAATGAAGTAAAATGATGTCAGAGTGGATTAGGGTGGCCCTAAGTCCAGTCACTGATGTTCTTATAAGAAGAAACAAAGAGTTCAGGAAGAGATCCCAGGGAATAACATCCTTACATGTGAAGACAGAAGAGAAATGGTCTATAAGCCAAAAATGCCAAAGACTGCTAGGAACTACCGGAAGCCAGGAAAATGCAAGGAAGGATTCTGCCTTAAACCTTCAGAAAGAACATGGCCCTGCCTGACACCTTGATTTTCAACATCTAGCCTCCAGAACTGTGGAAGAAAAAAAATCTCCTATATTAAGCCACACACTTCGTGCTGATTTAAGATCCCTATGAAACTGACATATTCATAAAGTACACACCTAAGAATCACTATTTTTGCATAATTTGTAATCTCTATTTCAAGTCTACTTTTCGTCTTTTGGAGTTCTTTGATGACCTCAACCTATAGCAGCTAAAGTAGGCGGCAACCTTTTCCAAACCTTCCCTGATGCCCAGCGTCCTGCCAATAGTTGAATTTACTATCTTTCTTTTTCTTGACAATATTTGGAGAAATGAACACATTATTTACTCAGATATACTCAATGATATTTTAAAGAAATTACATAAAATAGGACTTTATAGAAACTCACTAAAATGGCCTAGTAGGGGCATTACTTGTCTTCCACATGGCAAAAACAAGCACCTCTCTCAGATGACCAGTGGATCGAGATCCAGGCATTATCTACTACATATAGAGAAAACAGTGCCTTGACCAGCCCATTTTCCCTACTCTAGGAATTAAGTAGGAAAATTACACGCGCCCCCATTCACTCAAAAATACAAGTCTCTTCAACTGTAGCAACAAGAAAATGCTGGAGTACACTATAAAATGACCTTCTAAATTAGATGTGTCTCTAAAAAAATTTTGATCTCTGGTTCCTCTGCCTTTTCTAAATCCAGCTTGAACATCTGGATGTTCTTGGTTCATGTACTATCGAATCCTCACTTGGAGAATATTGAGCATTATTTTGCTAGCTTGTGAGATGAGTGCAATTGTGCAGTAGTTTGAGAATTCTTTCGTATTGCCTTTCTTTCAGATTGGGATGAAAACTGACCTTTTCCAGTTCTATGGCCACAGCTGAGTCTTCCAAATTTGTTGACATATTGAGTACAACACTTACATTTGGTTGTTATTGTTGATAACAGCATCATCTTTTAGGATTTGAAATACTTCAGCTGGAATTCCATCACTTTCACTAGCTTTGTTTGCAGTGATGCTTCCTAAGGCCCAGTTGACTTCACACTCCAGGATGTCTGGCTCTAGGTGAGTGATCACATCATCTTGGTTATCTGGGTCATTAAGATTGTTTTTGTATAGTTCTTCTGTGTATTCTTGCCACCTCTTCTTAATATCTTCTGCTTCTGTTAGGTCCATACTGTTTCTGTCCTTTATTGTGCCCATATTTGCATGAAATGTTCCCTTGGTATCTCTAATTTTCTTGAAGAGATCTCTAGTCTTTCTCATTCTATTATTTTCTTCTATGTGTGGATCATGACATACTGGAAAATTCTTCAAGAGATGGGAGTACCAGACCACCTTACCTGCCTGCTGAGAAATCAGTATACAGGTCAAGAAGCAACAGAACTGGACATGGAACAACAGACTGGTTCCAAATTGGGAAAGGAGTATGTCAAGACTGTATATTGTCACCTGCTTATTTAACTTATATGCAGAGTACATCATATGAAATGCCAGGCTGGATGAAGCACAAGGTGGAATCAAGATTGCCAGGAGAAATATCAATAACTTCAGATATGCAGATGACACCACCCTTAAGGCAGACAGTGAAGAGGAATTAAAGAAAAGAGCCTATTGATGAAAGTGAAAGAGGAGAGTGAAAAAGCTGGCTTAAAACTCAACATTCAGAAAACTAAGATCATGGAATCCAGTCCCATCACTTCACTGCAAAAGATGAGGCAACAATGGAAACAGTGACAGACTTTATTATCTTGGGCTCCAAAATCACTGTAGATGGTGACTGCCCCCATGAAATTAAAAGATGCTTGCTCCTTGGAAGAAAAGCAATGACCAACCTGCTGCTGCTGCTGCTGCTAAGTCAGTTCAGTCGTGTCCGACTCTGTGCAACCTAGGCAGCAATTAAAAAGCAGAGACATTACTTTCCCAACAAAAGCCTGTAGTCAAAGCTATGGTTTTACCAGTATAGATGTGAGAGATGGACCATAAAGAAGGCTGAGCACCAAAGAATTGATGGTTTTGAACTGTGGTATTGGAGAAGACTCTTGAGAGTCCCTTGGACTGCAAGGAAATCCAACCAGTCCATCCTAAAGGAAATCAGTCCTGAATAGTCACTGGAAGGACTGATGCTGAAGCTGAAACACCAATACTCTGGCCACCTGATGCAAAGAACTGACTCACTGGAAAAGACCCAGATGCTGGTAAAGATTGAAGGCGGGAGGAGAAGGTGATGACAGCAGATGATATGGTTGGATGGCATCACCGACCCTATGGACCTAAGTTTGAGGAAACTCCGGGAGTTGGTGATGGACAGGGAAGCCTGGCGTGCTGCAGCCCATGGGGTTGCAAAGAGTCAGACACAACTGAGTGACTGAATGATTTAAAAAAATTAAGTTATTTACCTACTCTGAAAAATTAAGGTACATCTTTACACAACCATTAAAATGGAAAAGAAATATTTTAAGTATAAAAAGCTTCAGATATACTATTGAAATAAGATATAAAACTTCCAGTAGAGCTCAACAATGAAAATTATGTATAAAATGATAGGAAGGAATTATACTCTGAGCAATACAAGTGATTTCCACTTTCTTCTAGATAGCTCTTGAATTTTTAAGTTATTGTACAATGAACTTATATTAATTTTATAAGAACACTAAAATGTCATCTATAATTTCAGTCTTTTTGGCATTAGGAACTTATAATACATTTTAAAGTGGCTATTTGAGAATAAGAGACTTAGGAGACATAACTACCAAATGTAATACAGGTTTTGTTTGGGTCCTGATTCTAATAAATTGTCCATAAAAAGATGACTTTGAGACAACTGGCAAAATATGAATATGGATAGAGAATTTTATGATACTGATAAATTATGACTAAAATATTAAAAGAATAATAAAAAATTAGCAGATGATAACGTAGTGGGTATGTTGAAAAAAAGTTTATCAAAGAAATAAATGAAAGTCTTTATAGTTAAAATATCAATAAAATTTATTTCTTTAAGTTCATAGGAAAAAAATATATCAGGAAGAGAAATAGTTGAAGTGAGTAGCAAAATATTGAGAACTATTTAAGCTAGGAATAAGCTGATTTACTTTTCTATGCTTTCTATATGTTCAAATTTTACATAATAAAGCTTGAGAGGAAAAGAGATCAAATATTGTAGAGCCATCTGCCATTCCCACCTCTGGCTCTTAATTTCAAGAGGACTTTTTAGAGTATAAAGGCAAGGAGACTAGGAAGCCTATATGAGAACTATATTTTTTCTGAATGTGAAGTGCAAGTGGCTCAGTCGTGTCCGACTCTTTGCAATCCCATGGACTATACAATCCATGGAATTCTCTAGGCCAGAATACTGGAGTGGGTAGCCTTTCCCTTCTCCAGGGGATCTTCCCAACTCCAGGACCAAACCCAGGTCTCCCACATTGCAGGCGGATTCTTTACCAGCTGAGCCACAAGAGAAGCCCAAGAATACTGGAGTGGGTAGCCTATCCCTTCTCCAGTGGATCTTCCCAGCTCAGGAATCAAACTGGAGTCTCCTGCATTGCAGGCCGATTCTTTACCAACTGAGCTATCAGGGACATAAAATCTATCAAACATTTCTAACTAACCTATAGTTTGGGAGTATAGCTCAGATTCTTCAGTATAATCTGTGAATTGTTTTTCTGACATATGGAATATAGTTTGAAATTGAGACTTTCTAATATTTCACTATTTTTTTTTTCATTTTAAAGGAAAATTTGCAAAGAGAAAAAATCTGAAAAATTCTAAAATATTTTTTAAATCCTTGCATCTAAACACAAATATAGCATTAGGAAAAAATTTTGATTTTTTTCCTTTAAGTCTCTTTTTCTTCCCCTATAAAATCATACCCCTATGAGGGTCTAAGGCTGTTGCTGTTCAATTGGTAAGTCGTGTCTGACTCTTTGTGACACCATGGTATCACAATGCTTTTGGTATCCTGATTTTTTCCACCTAACATTCTAAAGGAAGTACATTCCTATATGACCACATCTTTTTTTAATATAGATCATTTTTTTAATAGTTACATGACATGTCTTCCAGTGGTTGTATCATGATTTAAACATTTTCTATAACATTAAGTTTAAGACTTATATTAATAGAGGTTAAAAGGGAAAAGTAAAGTTTTTACAAAAGAAAATAAATCCTACTGGTATTACTTTAAAAACACATCAGGAGACATTTTATTTCCTTATTGATATTGTACATCTAGCTGATACAATATTTAATGTCACAGAAACTCAAAATTATGTTTGAAAACTTCAGCCTAGAATTTGCTAACAATGTTTTCTCATAACTGAGAAGTGACTATTGAAAATATTATGAAGGTAAGAGAATTACTTTATATGTGATTAGTTTATCAGTTCAGCTGCAGTTTTTCATGAGGCCCAATTAGAAAGGATCATTACATTTTGTGAGATAATTATCATTTGTGGAAATAAATAGCATGATAATGATTCATTAGAATTTAATTTCATATCATATTCTGGGACCCATTAAAGCAAAACAACAACAACAAAAATTCTAGACATTATTTCAAGTAGAAATTCACTTTCCCAGAGATAATACCCCATGGGGTAAATGAAGATGTACTTAGAACATTATATCTTCATTTTAGAGTATGAGATCTAAAAACAAATAACTATATCTATGATGATAAAATGTAATGCTTCATTTGTTTGAAGATTCAGTCTTTTCAGTTGCTCAGTTCCTGGTGACTCATCTTAAACCCTGCTGCCAAGATTAATAAAGCTAAGAAAACAATTCTGACTTCTGGGAGATACTGCAATTAACTAAGAGATAGGGGTTGGGAATCAATGAATAAAAAGTGGGCAAAACAGCTGCCCTGAATTAACCAAGTGAATTTACTTTAGACATAAGAACAGATCATTAGGGTATTATAAAAATTACCTTAAATACTTAGAAAAAATTGTATCAAACATTAAGTTCTATGTGGTCCACTAAAAATAATAACACAGAATAGGTAACCAAACTTTTTTAATTTCTTAAACCTAACTAACTAACTAACTATATATATATATGATATGATGTGATATAAAGCTAGAATGAGAATGCTTTATTAGAAGCACTGACAAGTCTACTTATCTAGTAAGTCCAAGTATACAGAATACAGCTGAAACTGCAAACGTCTTTTAAATAACCAAAAAAGATCTCAATGAGTCCATGGATGAAAGCTCACTCCTGTTAGTATTAAGAGAGAGGCCTTATCTTTTACTTCAGACTCTCTTATCAGAGGACAGGTACTTCTACCATTGTGACTTTATTTATCTGATTTGCTAATCCAGAGTTAAATTAGATGAGAGGAAGCAGAACTGCAGGAGGCAGCATGAGATTAACAACATATCAATCCGACTATGACAGAGAAAAAGCAAATAAGTACAAAATATTTTTGGGGGAATTCTTACCAGTAAGAAATCCTAAAAGATATTTCATTCATTAAAAAAGTATTTATTCATGCCCATATTATGACTCTGATGTAGATGTCAAGAAAATAGCAGTTAAGAAGACAGACCAGAAAAATTCCTACTATCACGGAGCTTACATTCTCGTCCAGAAAGGTAGATAATAAACGAGTAAAAAACAAGAGTAAAATTATATCACACTTCTCTCACTTGATCCTCACAATAACCCAGCAAGCAAACTATTTGCATTTTAACTGTGATTTAGAAAGTTGCCTAAAATCACAATGCTACCAAGTTCTACAGTTGGGACTGATCTCAGACCCATCTAATTTCAGAACTATTTAACAATGCAATGAGTTTTCTTCATAGCACTTGACCAGGATTTTAATTTTATTTTTTTATTAAAATTTTTCTTCACATTTTGTCTGTGGCATGTGGGATCTTAGTTCCCTGACCAGGGATATATCTGAGCTCTCTGCCTTGGAAGCATGGACTTCCATCCACTAGACTGCCAAGGGAGTCCCACCAGGATATTTTTTTTTTTTAGTATTTACTTTAAAAATTTTTATTTATGTATTTATTTGCTTGCGCCAGGTCTTAGGTGTGGCACACAGAATCTTTTAGTTGCAGTGTGGGGGATCTAGCTGCCTGACCAGGGATTGAACCAGGGCCCCCTGCAGGGAGAGCATGGAATCTTTGTCACTAGACCACCAGGGAAGTCCCAGGATTTTAAATTACACATCTATTTGTGTGGTTCTTCAGTTGATACCATTTTTACCCAGTTAGACTCTATACCATAAGGTCAGAGACCACACCTGGTTTTGTTCAACATCATAACCCAAGCCAATCCAATGCCTGGCACCCTGTATCACTCGGTATGTATTTGCTAACTATTAAGTGAATTCTTTCATTGATATACAATTATTAATATTGATAGTCTGTGAGGATGTGGACACAGGGATGAGCCTGAGTTATCAAAGAAAAACTAAGATGAGAATCATCCAAGAAAGGCAATGTGTAATAAATTTGACTTAGTTCTTACCAAATGGCTTATTCAAAAGTTTTTGACACTTGAGTAGGATCATCATTCCTCCTATTGTCTTGGGTACTTCTTGCCATAATAAATTCTATATTATGCTTTAAAGGTAATAAAATGTGTTGAGTAATTTCTCTTTATTCACTAAATCTCTAGATATAAGCTAACATAAAACATCCAAAGCAAAGAACAATAGTGATGTTACAAAGTGATATACATTTTAAGCTGTATTGAGACTTTTCTGTTTTTATTTTTCATTTGTTTGAATAAATGGAATTCTTTACAAACAAACATTTAATTGAAGACTATTAGCACTAGAAACTACTTTAGAAAATATTTGTATCCCAGTAAATTTAGAATTAAAGAAATGCAATGTAAAGAAATTAACTGACTTGCCCAAGGTCACAAAATGTTGAAAACAAAAAGTACATGAAAAAAGTATACATGTACTTCCATAATCTCAAGTTCCCCACAAACCACTAAATTAAAAGCCACTATAATTAAGAATAAACAAAGTTTAAATCTTTTAGGGGGGAGAAAGGAGATTAAATGTCCCAAGGTAGTCTTTTGAGAAGGTATGTTTTCCTAGTGTAATATGAAAATAAAACATAATAAGAGAAAAAAACCCAATAGTGTATTTATCCTCAATTTAAGAGTACTTGGTTTAATTACAGAGTCCCAAACAAATCAGGCAGACCAAAAACAATTCAGCAACATTTTACTTTCCCGAGAGGTATGACAGAAATAGATGGTACTTCAGTGACTTCACAGGTACCACAGGTCACATGGTACCTATGTGACCAGTGTCTTTGGTAAGAGCTGGCCTATGAGGGTTTACAGCTGTTGTTGCTCACTTGCTAAGTCGAGTCCAACTCTTTGCAATGCCATGGACTGTAGCACACCAGGCTCCTCTGTCCACAGGGTTCTCCAGGCAAGAATACTGAAGCAGATTGCCATTTTCTTTGCCATGGGGTATTTCCGAACCAAGGATTGAATCTGTGTCTCCTACATTGGCAGGAAGATTCTTTACCACTAAGCCACCAGGACAGCATGTTTTTGCTGTTACTTTCTCATTTTCCTTACCTTATTGTCCTGGGTCCTTGTGCTTGACTATATTTTATATTTGACTGTGCTGATCACTGCCCTCAAAAAATGATTTCTAAGGATCTCCTGGCCCTAATCAGATTGATTATATTCTTTGCAGCCAAAGATGGAGAAGTTCTACACAATCAGCAAAAATAAGACTAGGAGCTGACTGTGGCTCAGATCATGAACTCATTATTGCCAAATTCAGACTTGAAGTAAGTAGGGACAACCACTAGACCATTCAGGTATGACCTAAATCAAATCCCATACAATTATACAGTGGAAGTGACAAATACTTTCAAGGGATTAGATCTGACAGACAGAGTGCCTGAAGAACTATGGACGGAGGTTCGTGACACTGTACAGGAGACAGGGAGCAAGACCATCCCCAAGGAAAAGAAATGCAAAAAGGCAAAGTGGTTGTCTGAGGAGGCCTTACAAATAGCTGTGAGTAGAAGAGAAGCAAGAGGCAAGTGAGAAAAGGAAAGATATACCCATTTGAATGCAGAGTTCCAAAGAATACCAAGCAGAGATAAGAAAGTGTTCCTCAGTAATCAATGCAAAGAAATAGAGGAAAACAACAGAATGGGAAAGACTAGAGATCTCTTCAAGAGAATTAGAGATACCAAGGGAACATTTCATGCAAAGATGGGCTCGATAAAGGACAGAAATGGTATGGACCTAACAGAAGCAGAAGAGGTGGCACGAATACACAAAAGAACTATAAAAAAATTTTCACGATCCCGATAATCATGATGGTGGGATCACTCACCTAAAGCCAGACATCCTGGAATGTGAAGTCAAGTGGGTCTTAGAAAGCATCACTACGAACAAAGATAGTGGAGATGGAATTCCAGTTAAGCTATTTCAAATCCTAAAAGATGATGCTGTGAAAGTGCTGCACTCAATACATCAGCAAATTTGGAAAACTCAACAGTGGCCACAGGACTGGAAAGGTCAGTTTTCATTCTAATCCCAAAGAAAGGCAATGCCAAAGAATGCTCAAACTACCACACAATTGCACTCATCTCACACGCTAGTAAAGTACTGCTCAAAATTCTCCAAGCCAGGTTTCAACAGTATGTGAACCGTGAGGGTACAGATGATTAAGCTGGATTTAGAAAAGGCAGAGAAACCAGAGATCAAATTGCCAACATCTCCTGGATCATCAAAAAAGCAAGTGAGTTCCTGAAAAAATCTACTTCTGTTTTATTGACTATGCCAAAGCCTTTGACTGTGTGAACCACAACAAACTGTGGAAAATTCTGAAAGAGATGGGAATACCAGACCACCTGACCTGCCTCTTGAGAAATCTGTGTGCAGGTTAGGAAGCAAAAGTTAGAACTGGACATGGAACAACAGACTGGTTCCAAATAGGAAAAGGAGTACATCAAGGCTGTATATTGTCACCCTGCTTATTTAACTTCTACGCAGAGTACATCATGAGAAATGCTGGGCTGGATGAAGCACAAGCTGGAATCAAGATTGCAGGGAGAAATATCAATAACCTCAGATATGCAGATGACACCACCCTTATGGCAGAAAGTGAAGAGGAACTAAAGAGCCTCTTGATGAAAGTGAAAGAGGAGAGTGAAAAAGTTGGCTTAAAACTCAGCATTCGGAAAACTAATATCATGGCATCTGGTTCCATCACTTCATGGCAAGTAGATGGGGAAACAGTGACAGACTTTATTTTGGGGGGCTCCAAAATCACTGCAGATGGTGACTGCAGCCATGAAATTAAAAGATTCTTGCTCCTTTGAAGGAAAGTTATGACCAATGTAGCTGCTGCTGCTGCTAAGTTGCTTCAGTCGTGTCCGACTCTGTGCGACCCCATAGATGGCAGCCCACCAGGCTCCCCCGTCCCTGGGATTCTCCAGGCAAGAACACTGGAGTGGGTTGCCATTTCCTTCTCCAATGCATGAAAGTGAAAAGTGAAAGTGAAGTCGCTCAGTCATGTCCGACTCTTGGCGACTCCATGGACTGCAGCCTACCAGGCTCCTCCATCCATGGGATTTTCCAGGCAAGAGTACTGGAGTGGGGTGCCATTGCTTTCTCCGATGACCAATGTAGACAGCATATTAAAAAGCAGAGATATTACTTTGTGAACAAAGGACTGTCTAGTCAAAGCTATGGTTTTTCCAGTAGTTAAGTATGGATGTGAGAGGTGGACTATAAAGAAAGCTGAGCACTGAAGAATTGATGCTTTTGAGCTGTAGTGTTGAAGACTGTTGAGAATCCCTTGGACTGCAAGGAGATCCAACCAGTCCATCCTAAAGGAAATCAGTCCTGAATATTCACTGGAAAGACTGATGCTGAAGCTGAAATTCCAATACTTTGGCCACCTGACGTGAAGAATTGACTCACTGGAAATGACTCTGATGCTGGGAAAGACTGAAGGCGGGAGAAGGGGATGACAGAGGATGAGATGATTGGATGGCATCACCGACTCAATGGACATGAGTTTGAGTAAACTCCAGGAGTTTACTCAAGGGAGGCCTTGACAGGGAGGCCTTGCTTGCTGCAGTCCATAAGGTCACAAAGAATCGGGACACGACTGAGTGACTGAACTGAACTGACTGAAGAAAGAAGGTACCTTCCCCTAGAAAGAATGTGCATTTGACTTTGCACCTATTTTGTAGTGTCATCCATTCTAAAATCATTTTAAACTAGGGATTCCTTGATGTCTCACAGATGGAAATTTGGACTGAAAATCCATGTCAAATCCTTATAATGTTCACATTATTTCAAAGTAGGTTTGCTATTTTCCTTGGTGCTATGCTCAATGTTGTGCTTCTGATATGCAGCAAAGAATATGAAAAATAATATATACACATATATTTACATATAAAAATATATATTTACAATATATATACATATACAAAAGAATATATATATACATACATATACATATATATATATATATATATATAGGCAAGGCCATGGGCTCTGATTTATCATCCTCTAACCCAAGCTATTAAAACTTCACTTGATTTTTCTGGATCTAGCTTTCTCTCTTTTCACACAAAGCTACCAAATCCTCAACTTGATATTTTGTCAAAATTTGGTCTCAGACAAAGTAGACTGCTGTGCCTTGTTTACTTTTCTGGGCTCTTATTTTTTTAACTTTTGGTTTAGAAATGTTGTTAACAGCATTCAATAATTTCTCATTTACAATGTAAACAATTGAAAAATAAACCTGTTATTCAATCCACCAATTCCCCTTCTGGGTACATACGCAAATAATAAAACGCTGGGACCTCAACAGATATTTGTATACCCCTGTTCACAGAAGCATTATTCACACTAGCCAAAAGGTGGAAGCAACCCAAATATTCATCCAAAGATCAATGGGTAAACAAAACAGCAACTCAGAGCCTGAGTGTTGTGGGGGAATCTGTTCTTAGAGACTGGATGACTGCCTGGCTGAGTGCAGGCCTAACTGCCCCGCTCTTTCCCTAACAAGTTCTGAGCAGTGCCTGAGACCTTGCTCCACAGAGCTTAGGCATGACACTGGGGACGTAGACGTGGCCTACCCTGTTTCACTGAATAGCCTGTTTCAGGGAGGAGGAAGCTGGAGACATCTATCAATATATTGGGTGAGGGGGCATGGGGGTGTCAGAGAGGCAAGTGTGTTGTGTTACTATGTCAATAAACTGATTTAAAGTTTAAAACAATGTTCATACATAAAGTAGAATTTTATTCCCTTAAAAAGGGAATGTTGACATATGCTACAATATGGATGAACCTTGACAACATTATGCAAAGTGAAGCAAGGCAATCACAAAAGGACAAAAACTACATTTATATAAAATACCTAGCATAGTCAGCCTGATAGAGATATAAAATAGAATGGTGGTTGCTAAGAACCAGGAGGAAGGAAGAATGTGGAAGTATTATTTAATAGCTAGAATTTTAGTTTAGGAAGATGAAAAAGTTCTGGAGATGGATGATGGAGACTATTGACAAAAATGTGAATTACTTAATGCTCCTAAAACTTAAAAATGATTAAATGGTAAATTTTATGGTATGTACACTTTACCAGAATTTTTAAATTCTTACTCAAATGAGTTTTCTTCTTACCTTCACATTTACTTTAATACATAAAGTGAATAGTAAGTACTTTGTGATTTGAATAACATTAAACAGAGCAAGCCCTTACTCTTGAAAATGTCTGAGTTTAAAAGATGTTTTGTTCCTATTAAACGACATATAAAGGAAAAAAATAACAAGAATACTGGGAAAACAGAAAGATATAAGAAATAAAACTAGGCCTCACTTGACATGGGCTTCCCTTGTGACTCTACTGGTAAAGAATCCGCCTGCACTGCGGGAGACCTGGGCGCGATCCCTGGATTGGGAAGATCCCCTGGTGAAGGGAAAGGCTACCCACTCCAGTATTCTGGCCCGGAGAATTCCTTGGGGTTGTAAAGAGTCGAACACACGACTTTCACTTTCATTTGACATTTTACTCCCAGAGTCAGAAGCTCCACAAAAAATAAATTTTACGTTGCTTCAATATCAATATCTCTTATTAAAACTTTTCCATATATTACTATAATGTGAAATTATATATTTGATTAATTTTTAAAAGCTTTGATAATACTCTTAAATATGAGCAATGTAAAATAATCTGTTAAATTATTTTACATTACTTTTTCCTGTCATAAGGTTCCTCCATAACTTTGTGGTATGTACCTCTACATTTCCCATCTGCGGCTCTTTCTCTTCTCTTTATTTTAATAAAGATGCTTACATTTCTTCCATCTTAAAAACAGAAACACCTTCCCTGACTTTGTGTATTCATTTTATTTCAGCCTTTACAGTCAGCACCCTTGAAAATACAGTCTGGACTCCTCTCTATTTCACCTCCCATTCCATTCATAATCAACTCTTATTTCTGTCATGCCACACTACATATTCTTGCTAAAGTCTCAACTGATAAAACCAAGAGATATTTTTTAGTACCTCTCTTTGGTATCTAACACAATGACAACATATCCTCAAAATTTTCTTTCGGTGTTATGATTTTCTTACTGTAATATATTCTAGTTTCTATGTTCCTGGTTAATATATTATAGTATATACTATCATAAATAGAATTTTTACAAAACTTTTTTATGAGATCTGGAGTATCCCCCAAATCATTTGTTTCATATAGCAGTTTACTGTTATCTGGTAACAAGACTTACTAAAGATAAATTAGGTATTTAAAAAACTCAACATTCTAAATTCTCTCATCTTCTCTGAGTTGATGAAAGGGAACTGTGTTACATTTTCTAGCAAATGTTAGAAAATAACTATTATAATCTTTCCTTCAAGGGAATATAACATTTTGATAGGAAATGTGAAAATAAGTGCTTTTTGAAAAAAAAATTCATGTATAAAATATTTGGAGAAAAGTGTTCATTGTTGTCAAAAATAAACACATTAGTGAAAATAAAATTAATTAAAACATATATATCAGCACACTTCAAAATGCTGGAGAGCAAAATTTTATATACTCTTAAATCTATCAAATAATTTTAGTTTTCAACCTGTTACAAACTTTCAGAAATAATCTTTCAAATTAGTTTGTAGGAACAACTACTTAACATCAAGAAAGATGGCAATTACTAGCTGATTGCAATAAGAACCTTTGACTATATAAAGATAGGACTGAAAAAGTATCATGATTTGGTAAACACAGCCAATGTTACATTTCTTTCATTTGGATTTGCATATTTTTATGAGGTACGTTTTTCAACTATGACAGCTGTTAAAACCAAATATTCAAACAACTCCACACAATTCCACTATTATTATATGGTACTTTAAACAATTACATGTTTAACCTACTAAACTGTTTAAGCTATTTACAAGTGAAGATTTTGTCTTTGTAATCATTGTGTTCCTAGGACTTTAACTATAGGGCATACAGCAACAGTTAAGCAATAAATACTTTGTGAATAAATGATCAAAAATATATGCAAGTACATTAAGATGAAAATTAGTACACACATACACACACACACCACACCCACATAAGTATAATAGCATAAGGCCTACTTAGGTAAACAAAATATAATCTAAAATTGACTTAGCCCCAAATCACAATTTGATGGTGCTTAGTGGCTCAACTTGTAATTATGACTTTTTTAATGAGGAAACGTCCTCATAAATGAAGATATTATAATTATCTATTAGAACATATTAGAATCTTTACTTTCAGGAGAATCATCAGTGATACAAGGATTGAATATAAAGTCAACAAAAATAAAAGTAAAACCAACAGAATTACTGTTTCCATAATAGAATAATGTAAAAATGAGCCTGCACAAACAAAACTGTAAAAGTATTAAAAATTACTTTCAAAACAACAAATTAGAAATAAAAATAACAGCATTTTTAAGACTTAGTTTACATCCACTAGTCTCATTAAGAATCTGATAGCTACTTAGCATAATTTTCATTGTGGTATAAATTTTCCTTTCTTGTTATTTTTAATTTAATAATAAATCATATATAATTATTAATACAAATATTTCCAGTACTAAATTACACTTAATTCTTTATGGTACTTAAGGCAAAGAAGCCCACGTTACAATTTTATTTGAAAAAAATTAGATGCACAAAATAATATTCTAGTAGCTTTTTAATTGTAATTTATCTTTAAAATGAAAGCTTAAAAGAGAAAAGTAAGCAAAATAAAGGAAACAAATGCTGTTCCCAAAAGAGGATTCATAATATCTATATTTTTTGCTAACATGACATAATAAATTGCTAAGGATTGTAGGAATTACTATATTAACCACATTTAGTAAAAAATTTATCTTACAAAAGCTGAGCTACAGAATGACTCATTTACAAAATGAGTAAAACTTAAGCTCAATTTTATGGATGGTATCTACCAATCAGTCTTCCATGCCCAAACTATATATAGGATCTTTTACTAAAATGAATTGCAACAGCAGTATGGAGGTGAAGACTATAAAATGTACAAAATGGAAGGCATATTAAATATGGTAGTACTACTGAAGCAAATCATATCACTGTTTTTCTTTTTAAGAAACATTACAAAACTTCCCGGAAAGCTTTCTTCCTCATTCTCAGGTTTACAGTTCCCTTAGTTATAAAAGTTTGATGTTATCTAAAAATGCATCCATGGTTTATTGATTGTACTCTAATAATGCTTAAGAAGAAAAAAGAAGTTACAGTACTTAAAAGATCAAAACAAAATAAAATAAGCAAAGCCAAACTGAGAAGTAAAACTAACTCACTGACACCTACCTCCTGGAAATGCCGTTAGCCAGACATTTATGGCTACACGATTTAGAAGAAAGGGGTGATGATGTAGGGGACAAGTTGAGAGGGGCAATCAAACTGTTGATGATTTCTGTCAACTGTGCACTCTGCAAGAAAACAGTAAACCTTTTACTGTTGCTACAAGAAATATGGTTAAATCTCAGACCTTTAGTACCTATTAAAGTTTAACCTCTCATGAAACAAGTAAATGTTTTAGTACATATTTTACTCTATAAAGACAATTTATACTGTTACTAATTTTTCCATTTATTATAAATAAATCTACATTTTTAAGTGCTCCTCTTTTTCCATATCTGTTTTTGCTCAGTTCCTTTGTCTACTCATCCTATCCTCTAAAACACTGAAATTCAGCTGATACCATCTATAAAATATCTCCTTTGAGGTAGCCAAATTAATAAAAACAAACTCATAGCTATAATTTATTAAGTGCCAACTATATGCCAGGCACTATATTAAGCACTAAACATAGAATATTGCTAATCTTTACAACTAACCTGCAAAGTAGATAATATTAAAAACTACTGATACTACTATTATTAAAATCAATTACAGATGAGGAAAGCTGAAGAAAAGATAGATTAAGCAGCTCAATCAAGGATTATAAAATTGGTATGATGTGGAGCTAGGACAACCTGGTGCTCTGTGACAACCTACAAGGGACGGGATGGGACGGGTGGGAAAGAGGTTCAAGAGAAAGGGGAGAGAGATATATACACACACACACAAACACACACACTTATGGCTGATTCATGTTGTATGACAGAAATCAACACAATATGATAAAGCAATTATCCTCAAATTAAAAATAAATTTAAAAGGAAAATAAATGGAGCTAGAATTCAAGCTTAGGCTTCCTTCTCAAATTTTTTCCTAATTTGAATATACCAGTTTCTTCAGATACCCCAAATTTTCATTCACTCTTATCCAAAATTTACATGTAACCTATTTGTAATATATAATAAATATTAATTATTCTCAAAACAATCACATAAAACAATTGTAATATGCATAAGCCATATCAATGGAAACAGTACATTTCTACAAAAGAATGACACCTTTTTCATTACACATGTAATCTACTATAGTTCATTAGAGAAAAAAGGGAAGGTATGAAGGGGTTTCAAAAATGAAAAGAAAATAACCTGTAATATTTCACACAGAATACCACAGAGAAAAACATCTTGGTATATATCCATCTCCCAAGACAAAATTTTTTATTTTGAATATTTATGAGTTATTCATAAGAGGATTTAAATACCAGAAAAGGTTTTGGAATCAAAATAATTTATCAAAGATCTATTAAGACTATTTCCACAATCACTTTTTAATGAAATAATCCATATTCCAATATTATCTTTCACTAAAACCTTCTATCAATAAGTCAATCAAATACCCCACTCAGATCTATTAAGTGGTACCCCAGTTCTTTCTCCATGAAAAAAGTTTAATGATGAGCAATTTTGTTAGAAAACAAGACTTTCCAACCCTAGTCTAATGAGTTATCACCCTATAGCTATATGCCAACACTTAACATATTATATTTAAATAACTTTAATTATATCACTATTAGACTAGATATACTAAATATTTTAATTGTACTTAATGTCAAATGACCAACTTCAATAACCAATGTCTTACGAAATTGATATTCTTAAGAAACATATTTAAGTAGAACAGTTTACAAAATCCATTCAAAGTCCACTCATACTTCACATTACCTGTTTTTCTATATTGCGAAGAAGTAGTGTAGGGCTACTTGGTGACATTTCAAAATCTTGTTCTGGTAAAGGATCTTGACTCTCTTGAGGAATCTGGGGAGTCCCAGAAGTGTTTAAGGAAGCTGGCTGGTCTGCAAATTGTACTTGCTTTTTCAATATATCTTTTGGAAGTCGACATTCTTCTAGGATCACTATCCCCTAGACAAACAGCAATTAAAGAGTTGCAATGAAAACAAATTGATTGCTGGAAGAACTTTAATGTTACAATGCACATGAACCATGCTTTTTATTATTCCCTGGAAATCAGAAAATAGTTGGAAGTACTCATTTATTTTTTTGAAGTGTTAACATTTTTTTAATTAATTAATTTATTTTAATTGGAGGCTAATTACTTTACAATATTGTAGTGGTTTTGCCATACATTGACATGAATCAGCCATGGGTGTACATGTGTCCCCCATCCTGAACCCCACCTGCACCTCCCTCCCCATCCCATCCCTCAGGGCTATCCTAGTGCACCAGCTTTGAGTGCCCTGTTTCATGCATCAAACTTGGATGGAAGTACTAGTGTAACTCTGTAAAAAAGTCACTGATCTGAACTAAAATAACATGTATATGTTTGATGGGTTAGCCTTGTAAAATGCTGTCATAAATTATATACAAGCAATTGCCTTTCTTATTGGTTTTAGTTATTAGCATTAAAAGCATGATACATCCAGAATAAATAAAAAGTTGGAAGGAACGATGCTGAAATTCCAATACTTTGGCCACCTGATATGAAGAGCCAACTCATTGGAAAAGACCTTGATGCTGGAAAAGATTTGAGGGCAGGAGGAGAAGGGAGCAACAGAGGATGAGACGGTGGATGGCATTACCGACTCAATGGACATGAGTTTGAGCAAACTCCAGGAGACAGTGAAGGACAGGGAAACCTGGAGTGCTGCAGTCCATGGGGTCGCAGAGTCGGACAAGACTGAGTGACTGAACAACAACAAATTTCATAAATTAAAATATCAAACTTACAAACATCCAAACAATAATCTAACTTTATATTAACTCCTTTCAGAGCATTCTAAAGAACCCCAAAACTGTTGCGGCCAGCCAGCAACCATGGATAGGACTGTACTATTGAGAAAAAGTACTCTCTAAACTAATCAAGTTCTCTTTGCTTACAGAGTAGACGGATTAATAATATAGACACAAGTTTTCAACTTTAAGGGGTATTTTCTGAAATGTAAGTAACTGGAGAAATGAGTAGGGATCTAGCTGCGTCTGTACTCCCTGCCTACCATTCATACACACACACACTACTCAACTGGCTTGCTGAATTTTCTCCCCCAATTCCCTACCTTCTTCACTCCAACTGTCCTTATCCTTAGGTCCCTTAGAAGTAACAAAGAAATGAAAGGGGAAAAAGGAGTGCACAAGTGTCATTTGAATGGTTTCATAGTTCTCACCATAGTATTTCTTCCCTTCCTATCCCTTTTATTACACTTGCCCCTGCAAATAATACATATTATTATGAAACATTTAAGTGTGTGTGTGTATATTGTGTGCATATGTGTATATTACTATTTTTCTGGCAAAATGTCAATAAGTTCCTATAGGCTAGTTTCAAAGGTATTAAATGCCTAATGTGGCTAAAATATTATATTCTTGAAATCAAAAACAGACTAAAACAATAATACAAGGGTATAGTATTTCAAGATGGGATAAATTAAATTGCCATGGGCTAGCTTATATCAATGGCACCCCACTCCAGTACTCTTGCCTGGAAAATCCCATGGGTGGAGGAGCCTGGTAGGCTGCAGTCCATGGGGTCGTTAAGAGTCGGACACGACTGAGCGACTTCACTTTCACTTTTCACTTTCATGCACTGGAGAAGGAAATGGCAACCTGCCCCAGTGTTCTTGCCTGGAGAATCCCAGGGATGGTGGAGCCTGATGGGCTGCCGTCCATGGGGTCGTACAGAGTTGGACATGACTGAAGCGACTTAGCAGCAGCAGCAGCTTATATCATGTATAAGTGCTATACATAGGGTGGAAACCACCTATAGATTATATGTTATATATCAGTAATCTTAGTTTACACTATAGTTGAGAGAATATATCACTTTAAAGAATTAACATATTCAGATACTGTACAGTATCCATTTTAGTATTTTATAGTACTATATTACAAATGATGCTTAGTAAAAGTAACTTTTCTTAAACTATACTTTAACAGCACTAGTAACTTTTACAAAGATAAGGGAGTCCAACTGTTGATCCTACTTCAATGACTATTTGTATAAAATGCACAAATATGGCTCTCTAGAAATCTCAAGAAATGTATTTAAAAGTAGCTTCTGTTTTACTTGATATTTTAAAAATTAAATTAGATTTGACAGACAAGAACTTCAAAAGTTCTTGAAAGTATCTGAAATATCTGCCCCAAATTTGTACAAGTCTCTAGCAGGTTTTTCACAAGTACCTGTATACAAAAGAAATATAAGTTTTCACTATATTATTTATAATTTCATTTGTTTTTATTACAGTTTATATTATGGGCCAGGCTGCTGTGAATTACCATGATTTTATTACCTCTACTTACAATATTGTTTCTAGGGAAAAATTGATTCTGAATTTCAAAAGTCCTATTTCCAAACCTTCGAAATACTAACTTTTATAAGCAGAAGGCCTGCTATCATTAATTCAATTAAGAAAAACATTTAAAAAATTCAGCAAGGGAATCACTCATAGCCAACTTCATAATCCATGTTGTTCTCTTAAATTGTTGCCCTGGACAAAACTCTCACAACATAAGAATGGCCCACAGTTTTTCTCTGCCATAACCAAGAACAGAGAAGAAAGTAAAGAAGATTAAATCCACTGGAGATATTGCAGAAATACGTTTCTGTTCTTAAAAATCAGGAAAAGAATATATGTGTTGGATCACCCTGATGGTTATTTTACAATGTTTGCTAATCAGAACTAAATTAATCTGAATTTTTTAAAAAAAAATCAGCTAAACAGTCTAATGATAGATAAAATAAGGTAAATAGAAAACACAAAAATTTTTTAGAAGGATAAATTGGGTTAACTGAGACAAGTGAAAACTCTAGCATAAGATGAAAGCAAATCAGTTGCTCAGAGATGACAACCACTCCTGATAATAACACTAGAGAGATCCCCACTTCCACTCTCAGATTCCTCATTAGAGATGACATAATATGAAAATATAAACAATGGCCTCAGTGTAACAGGAGGGAAGGGGGCAGTGCACCACCTTTAAAAGAACGACACCCATAGGACAAGACAAAAATTGATTAGAACCAACCAGGCCAAAGATGGTGGAATATCTGACTTCCAGTGGAGCTTGGGCTTCTTATACGCTCATGGTAATACATTAGCATACTAAATGACACACCTACCAGTGCCATGACAGTTCTGAGGTGAACCATAAAAGGTCAAAAAGTGGGCATAGTGCAATTCCTAGAAATCTCCATCCCTTTTCTCTAAATAGTTGGACTAATCCTCCCACGTCCTAGCCTATGAAATTACCCAGCCCATAAAAACTAACCACATCATATTTCAAGGCCTCTCACCTTCTGAGACGGCCCACACTCTGTAGAGTGTGTTTCTCTCTAAATAAATCCACTTCTTACCTATCACTTTGTCTCTCTCTAAATTCTTTCTGCAATGAGACATCAAGAACCTGAGCATCATTAAGTCCTGAGATCAGGTGTGATCTCAATTAAAAGACCGTGGGGTCAATTCCCAGTCTGGGTTCTGGCTGGATTTTCATCCTCGACTGTGGGTTCAAGTTCCATCTGAGATGCATGGTTTCATCAGTGACATTTTATATAAAGTCATCAAAACTAATTTTAAGCAAAAACTTAAATGAAAAATTTTAAAATAAAATAAAACTAATTTCAAGCAAAAACTTAAATGAAAAAATTTAAAGTAAAATACACAATTTAAGATGTGGAAGACCCCATTATAGGATAACAGAAGAAATCTAAAAGAGAAGCTATTTAATACAATTTAGCCAGTTTCTCCAACTAAGAAAAATTATTAAAAAAAAAATTAAAGTGAAAAGAAGCTACTGTCTAAGTAAAAGCTGGAGCAGAGAATACAAGAAATATGGAAGCTGTCATGTGTTAACAAAATTGTTGCAAGAACAAGGAAGGGATGTTGCTAATACTCTTCTAAAAATTGAAGCTAAATTTATACCATCTGGACTGTGTTAAAGAATGGGCAATGACACACTCTAGGTCATCTGTCCCTTATTTTACCCTATGAAACACTGTGTTTCCTAACCAGAGATACACAGTAACACTTACTTAAAAAAGCTATTTATAAGGTAAGGACATGGAAGCAACCTAGACATCCACTTGCAGAAGAATAAATAAGGGAGTTGTAGTACATACACACAATGGAATATTAGTCAGCTGTAAAAAGTAACACATTTGAGTCAGTTCTAATGAGGTGGATGAAACTGGAGCCTATCATGAAGAGTAAAGTAAGTCAGAAACAGAAAGACAAATACTGTATATTAACACATATATATGGAATTTAGAAAGACGGTAATGACGATCCCACATGTAGGGCAGCAAAGGAGACACAGATGTAAACAACAGACTTTTGGACTCCGTGGGAGAAGGCAAGAGTGGGATGATTTGAGAGAATAGCATTAAAACAAGTACATTACTATATGTAAAGTAGATGATGAGCGCAAGTTCCATGCAAGAAGCAGGGCACCCAAAGCCAGTGATCTGGGATAACCCAGAGGGACAGGTTGGGTAGGGAGATGGGAGGGGGGTTCAGGATGGGGGGACATGTCTATGCCCATGGCCAATTCATGTTGATGTAGATGGCAAAAACCATCACAATATTGTAAAGTAATTATTCTCCAATTAAAATAAATTAATTTAAAAACTAAAAATGCTATTTATAAAAGAGCATCTCAATTTCTTTCCCTTCTCCTTATCTCTAACTGAGAAGGGTTTTTTCCCCTTTCAATATACAATAAATAAAAAGTTCTGCCTCACTTACAATGCATTAAACCATTCTTCTCAGTTTCTGAACTATAATAATTCAAGAAGATATAAGAGCAAAAAGTTGTTTTGCCTATTCAATATAATAGTTAATAAATCAACTAACCTGCACATAGATAAGCAATTAAATATCTTGATTAATTTCTAAGAAAGGTAAGGCAAAACTATCAAAGTAAAGAAATATGTATTTTGATAGCATAATTATAATGACATTTTCCATAAAATAAACATAATCTGACTCTTATGGGAACAAAGGGCCAGACACACACCTAGCTTAAACCAAGAAAAAATTTAAAGCCATATAAAAGCCATATTATTGCTGGAAAGATTTATCACCTTAAAATAATTGACTACAAATAGATATTATATAAATATATAACCAAAATTCAAAAAATGTTTCAACAAGTATAAAGCATTGCTTAGTTAGAACACAGAATATTAAAATACCCTTTCTCAAGTCAAAGCAAAATGAACCAGACTGTCTAGATTCAGATATAAAACTTAGTTATCAATTTAACCAGGAATAATTTTCTTGGAAATTTCCAAATTGCTTTAAACTGGATTTGTTCTTAGAACTCTACTGGCTATAAAAAACACTTGTGACATCTTTCAAAGAAAATGATCAAAGAAGAGAACTTTTTTGGTGATCTTGAGAGGATTGGGAGATAGCCACAATTAAGGGCCAGCTGAAGATGGTTAAAAATGAGAAACAAACTGAATAGGACTTGCATCAAGAAATTATTCCTGAACACAGCTGCGTCAAATTCAACAGACAGAATGGGTAAGCCTTTAGGTCTATGCTTCTGTCCACCTTCCTACAAACATCACCACCAAATTTTACAAAGTATTAAACAATATTCATGACTTGCCTAGCTTCTTCTCCCATCCCTGAACAACTCATACTTCCTCTTTTTTTGAATACAATACTAATTTGTCATTCCTAAAACAGATCATGTTGTTATATGCCTTCAATTCTTTTTTTTATATTTATTTATTTTAATTGGAAGCTAATTACTTTACAATACTGTGGTGATTTTTGCCATACATTGACATGAATCAGCCATGGGTGTACATGTGTCCCCCTGTCCTGAACCCCTCCCACCTCCCTGCCCATCCCATCCTTCTGGGTTGTCCCAGTGCACTGGTTTTGAGTGCCCTGCTTTATGCATCGAACTTGGACTGGTCATCTATTTCACATATGGTAATATATATGTTTCAATGCTATTCTCTCAAATCATCCTACCCTCGCCTTCTCTCACAGAGTCCAAAAGTCTGTTCTTTATATCTGTGTTTCTTTTGCTGTCTTGCATATAGGGTAATTGTTACCATCTTTCTAAATTTCATATATATGTGTTAATATACTGTATTGGTGTTTTTCTTTCTGACTTACTTCACTTTGTATAATAGGCTCCAGTTTCATCCACCTCATTAGACCTGATTCAAATGTGTTCTTTTTAATAGCTGAGTAATATTCCATTGTATATGTACCACAACCCTCTTATCCGTTCATCTGCTGATGGACTAATTTAGGTTGTTTCCATGTCCTTGCTATTGTAAACAGTGCTGCGATGAACACTGGGGTACACATGTCTCTCTCAATTCTGGTTTCCTCAGGTGTATGCCCAACAGTGGGATTGCTGGGTCATATGGCAGTTCTGTTCTCAGTTTTTTAATGCCTTCAGTTCTTTAATGAATTCCTTTTTCAGTTCCATAGGTTCATTAAGCAAATTACTATTTATCTTCCAAAGTCATACTAAAGCATCACCTGTTTACTGATGTTTTCTCTGATCTGCAAACCCCTAAAGACAGAGTTAAACACTCTCTCTATGCCACACCTATATCTTATTAAAACCACATATCATTCCACATATTGTATTATATTAAAATCAACTATATTTTACATGCTCTATCTCTCCTACCAGAATATAAACTCATGATAGAGTTTAAAACTTAATAATTGTTATTGACATGCAGACCCTAGGTGGGGTTAGGCTAACTACATGGTTTGAGGACTCAATTTCCTTCCCTTCTCAGCTTTTTTTTGTTTCAGACCAGCCAGCATCAACCTTACAATATTATCTCCATTATGTCCAGTTTCACTATGTAGAATATAGTTTCTCACAAAAACAAAGGTAGAAATTTTTTGTTTTTAGATTCCACATACAAGTGATATAATAAAGTATTTGTCTTTGTCTGGCTTACTTCACTTTGTATGATAATCTCTATGTCTATCCTTGTTGCTGCAAATTGTGTTATTTCATTGTTATTCATTAAAATAATACAAATAAACTCATATACAAAACAGAAATAGACCCACAGACGTAGATAAACGTATGGCTACCAAAGGGGAAAGGGGGAGGGATAATTCAGTTTGGGATTAACATATACACACTACTATACATAAAATAGTTAATCAACAAGGACATATGTATAGCACAGGGAACTATATGGAATATTTTGTAATAAGCTATAAGGAAAAAGGATCTGAAAAAATAGATATATATGTATGTATAACTGATACACTTTGTTGTACAGCTGAAACTACACAACACTGTTAATCAACTACACACCAATATAAAACGCAAATTTTAAAGAATATGTTGGAATCAATAGCATGGGGAAAGGGAATTGGATCAGGAAGGACTATACAAATAGTCCAACTGTAAAGTAATGCTTTATTATTCTAAAAACTACACCCCGAAGTGACTTAGCAGCAGCAGCAGCAGCACACAGGTATTCACTATATTGCATTCTAGAACTTTTTTATGTGTTTGTAATTTTTCTTGAAACAAAAAACTCTAAAGAGATTTCAATAAGATACACTCAGAATTTCACACAAGTTAAAATAAATGCCAAGTAAATGCCAACAAAGTCAGGCTTATAAAAAATGTGTATCATTTGCATTAACTGGAATCCAGTAAAGAAATTCTTTAACTGCTTGATATGATAAAATGATTGTGATAAATTTTAAAAATAGTTTCAACTTATAGAATATATCAAATCTTACAACATTACATTTTTAGAAAGCCTAGTAACAATTATTTTATGTGGAGAGATGAGAAAAAACTAAAACCAGTATTTTTTTTAAAAAACAGAAAAACACACAATACCTTGGAGGCACGAATCTGCCTGTGAACATCTGTTAGTTGCTGGATTTTGTATTCTAGCTCTGAAATCTGGGCTTGAAGCCATGTCCATCGGCTGCCAACTCTTGCTCTGTCTACAAGCCACTTCCATTCAGTACTACAGTTACTGTGAACAAGACAAACACAGCTAGTTAAAGCACAAAGACAGTTAGGTTTTCACACAGATTGCTTAATAACTTCCTTGACTCTTGCCATACAATCCCAAATTTCTTTACAAAGCATCTAATTACATTAAAGAATGGTACATCAATTTTTCAAATATTTTATTTCCTTATCTTTCTATCCCACAAAAACCTGTTTTCATTCAATACTGTGTACCTGGTAGGATAATCTCCTTGTTATTTAATATTTTATTAATGGTCAAGGGCTGAAACAGAAGTAGATCAGCAAAGGAAAAGAAACAAAAATGTCAGTACTAACACCATGCAAAAACTGTTACATGAGCCTTTTATATGTAAGCAGGTATCAAGTATAGGACAAGTCATTTGAACTGTACTAGATCTAAATCCATGTAACAAACCACACAGTACTCAATTTTACTATATGTAATTTTCATTTGCTAAAACAGTAATCAATATTTTTAAATGCCAAAAATTATCAAAAACAGGAACACTGCTACATACAAATATATAAATCTTGAGATGTTAATTAAGATAGTTTGTTAAAAACTTCATTCCTAGGATTCACAGTTCAGAAATGACAAAAAATTTATATCAAGTCTTTCTTTCATGAATATTTGAAAATGAGATTTGAATTTTATCTCCTTTATCTTTTGGCAAAAGCACTGCTCTAATCCACAGTTTGTGAGATTACAAATTAATTAGTTTATGAAAATATTTCAACCATTCCAACTAGAAAACAATCAGTTCAGGGCGGGGAGGAGAGACAGGGTTTGTGTGTATTTTGGATAATCAATTAGGAGCTTCATCTTGCCAGGGAAGAAACTGAAGACAGTATCACAGAAGAAATTGAAACTACAACTGAAGGGCAATAACTGCTGCTGCTGCTGCTGCTGCTAAGTCGCTCAGTCGTGTCGGACTCTATGCGACCCCACAGACGGCAGCCCACCAGGCTCCCCCATCCCTGGGATTCTCCAGGCAAGAACACTGGAGTGGGTTGCCATTTCCTTCTCCAATGCATGAAAGAGAAACGTGAAAGTGAAGTCGCTCAGTCGTGTCCGACTCTGTGCGACCCCATGGACCGCAGCCCACCAGGCTCCTCTGTCCATGGGATTTTCCAGGCAAGAATACTGGGGTGGGGTGCCATTGCCTTCTCCAGGGCAATAACTACTTAATGGCAAATCACAAACTTCATGAAAAACATGTCTAAAAATTGCATTTATTGTCAAAACCCATTGAAGGCACGACACTGAAAGTGAACCCTATTGTAAACTATGGACTTTGAGTGATAAAGATGTGTTAATATAAGTTCATAGATTGTTATACAAACACTACCTTTATGCAGTACGTTGACAGTAAGGGAAGCCATATATGTGTAGGGACAGGGGATATATGGGAACTCTGTATTTTCAACTCAATTTTGCTATAAACCTAAAACTTCTCTAAAGATTAAACTTTATTAATTTTTATACATATAACCATAAAGAAATATCTTTCATATAAACTTTAGCCAGGGAAAACATTTAAGAGATCATTTCTTGTCAGAGAAACAGAATTATTATAACTCTACTACATAGAATTTATTTATTATAACAGATTTTTATTATACCAGTGTTCTCAAAATGCTTTTTTTTCCCCCAGATTCTAATTATGTATACAATGTGACTGCAGAGACTGACATATAAATTAGGACTTCTTTTGGTATTATCAGTTTATAGTTACTACTGTGATTCTGCAAATGTGATACTTTTAAATAACATTTTCATAACTATAGGCAAACTAAAAATGCCTTTTCAAAATAAATATTATCTATGAATAGTGTAATAATACTAACTGCCGTTCATGAAAGAAGTGAAGAAGGCAAGGACCATATCATGCAGTAGTTGCACAGGTGAGGGTAAAGTGCTGGATTTTATGCCAAAAGGAAGTTATTCACAAGATAGTAATACAACTTTTTTTCTGAGCACTCAAGCTGCTAGGTAGATAATGTACTGGGATATGAGAATAAATAAGGAAACCAATTAGGACACCATTTATAAAACCATTTATAATAATCTAAATGAGGTACAGATAATGTGATCTCTAAATATTTCATGTACTGTCCTACATATCCCAGCCTTCACTGCACTTAGGTTGGAGCCATGTCACTAGTTCTGACCAACAGACTGTGAACAAAACTGATACAGTTATTCCCAGTCCACCTGCTCACCTAAAGCTATATAGTGCAGATATTACAGCTACAAGGTGGAAGAGGGTCATAGCTCACACCACACTGGACTTTATGTAAGCCACTGTAAACTTTTGCTGTGCTAAATTACTGAGATTAGAAGGTTAATTTGTTACTCCAGGGCTTATTCTGACAAAAACACAGAATAAAATATGAAAATGGCCTGGACTGGAAATGAGGTGAGAGATAAAGAAGAAATGAAGACTAGAGGATGGATTCAAGATTGATTTAAAGTGGATAGATCTTGAAGAAGTATGATAAAGCATGGGGAAATCAAAGATGATCTTAAGCATTATTTCATTAAATTTTACTCCAGTCAGAAAATTTTCCTATAAAATACAACTCTGTTTGGTAATCAAATGGATTATTAGCTCATGGAAAAATAGAGAAAAATAAAAATTTATAGAGTTGATGTTAGCCCATGGTGGTGGTGGTTTAGTTGCTAAGTTGTATCCGACCCTTGTGACCCCATGGACTGTAGCCTGCCAGGCTCCTCTGTCCATGGGATTCTCCAGGCAAGAATATTGAAGTGGGTTGCCATTATCTTCTCTAGAGGATGTTCCTGACCCAGGGATGGAACCCAGGTCTCCTGCACTGCAGGCAGATTCTGTACTGCCTGAGCTAGCAGGGAAGCTCTTCTGCTTCGGTTAGGTCCATACTATTTCTGTCCTTTATCATGGCCATCCTTGCATGATATGTTACCTTGATCTCTCCAATTTTCTTGAACGAGATCTCTAGTCTTGATTCTATCATTTTCTGCTATGTCTTGCACTGTTCACCTAAGAATGCTTTCTTATCTCTCCCTGCTATTCTCTGGAACTCTGCATTTAGTTAGGTTTATCTTTCCCTTTGGTTTCTCTTCTTTTCTCAGCTATTTGTAAAACCTCCTCAGGCAACCACTTTGACTTCTTGCATTTCTTTTTCTTTGGGATGGTTTTGGTCACCGCTTCCTATACAATGTTGCAAACCTCCATCCATAATTCTTCAGGCACTTTGTCTACCAGATCCTTTCCCTTGAATCTATTCATCATCTCCATTAGATAATCATAGGGGATTTGATTTAGGTCACACCAGAATGGCCAAGTGGCTTTCCCTACTTTTTTTCAATTTAAAAAGCCTGAATTTTGCAATAAGGAACTCATGATCTGAGTCACAGTCAGCTCCAGGTCTTATTTTTGCTGACCTCCATCTTCAGCTGCAAAGAATATAATCAATCGGATTTGGTATTGACCATCTGGTAATGTCCATGAGTAGAGTCATCTCTTGTGTTGTTGGAAGAGGGTGTCTGCTATGACCAGTGTGTTCTCTTGGCAAAATTCTGTTAAACTTTGCCCTGCTTCATTTTGGACTACAAGGCCAAACTTGCCTACTTGACTTCCTACTTTTGCATTCCAATCCCCTCCAATGAAAAGGACATCTTTTTTTGGAGTTAGTTAGTTCTAGGAGGTCTTGTAGGTCTTCATAGAACCACTCTACTTCAGCTTCTTTGGCATTAGTGGTTGGGGCATAGTGTTGGATTACTGTGATGTTGAATGGTTTGCCTTGGAAATGAACCAAGATCATTCTGTCATTTTTGAGACTGCACCCAAGTACTGCTTTTCAGACTTTTATGTTGACTATGAGGGCTACTCCACTTCTTCTAGGGGATTCTTTCTTTGAGCAAGGGATTCTTGCTTGAAAATAGGTCTAAAAAATAATTATGATTGTAAATATGTTACAGATAAGTATATGGCTATTTCATTCAAAGGAGATTAACACCTGTTGTACCTCAAAGACAAAACATGTTTTTGTAAACAATTTATATTATCAATGATGTAATGGCTCATATGGGCTTCCCAGGTGGCAGAGTGGTAAAGAATCCATTTGGCAATGCAAGAGATGCAGGTTCGATCCCTGAGTTGGGAAGGTCCCCTGGAATAGGAAATGGCAAGCCACTCCAGTATTCTTGCCTGGAAAATTCCTTGGACAGAAGAGCCTGGTGGGCTACAGTCCATGGGGTCACAAAGACTCGCACTCGACTGAGCACACATACAATAGCTTATGTAACTTACAGTGTAACAAATCAGAACAAAGCTGAAGCAATAAGAAATTAAAAAGAATGTGAAGCATACCCAGTGTCTAGACTCCTCAGTTGGCATTAAGCTTGGCCTGTCAGACCACTAAGAATTTGACTCCCTACATCTCTCTGGAGTAGGTTGAACTGATCACAAACCACCACATGCCTTCATCTTCACTGGAAATAGGAGCTCCTACTTCTAGTGACAATCAGGGCAAATACACCCATGAGTGGACCTGGGCATTGAGACTGGGCAGTCAGTCCTCAGAAAGGCAGTATAAGCCTTCAATCCTCATCTTTGCTTATTTGCAGTCACCATTTAAGTTACTGATGGAAGTAAGTACAAGCTGATTAACCCAAGTTGTTTTGAGTACAATACCTACTGGCACTAACTTCTGCTTAACATCAGGAATCTATATCACTCTTTTGCTGTTATTTTTTTTCTCTTTTTACATCACTATTTTAACCCTGAAATACAGTTTGTTCCTCAGAATAAGACAGAACTTTCTCGTATTACACTTTGAGTTACCAAGACTTAAAGAAAAACTTGCATAAATTAATCTTGCCTTTAATAGAGTCTGTTAGCTTAGTAATAAAAATGAGTAAACTATGATTTAAAAAAAAAAGATCCAACTGTAAAATAATTACAATTCCAAGAATAATAAGATTTATCCTGGGGAAAAAATATACATAAAATTAGGCCAAACTTCTCTGCTGTCTGCACACCTAGGAAGAACTTAGCCTTTCCTGGAATTTCATTCCTTTAGATGAAGGGATAGCACCCTTTCTATAAGGAGGGAGACATGAAATATTTGTTTTATGGGCCACATGGTCTGTTTAGTAACTGCTCAACTCTGCTATCATAGCATGAAAGCTGCCATAAACGAAAGGGTGTAACCATGTATCAATAAAACTTTGTCTCCAAAAATAGACAATAGGCCAGATTAGGTGCATGGGCTATGGTCTTCCAATCCCTGATTTGGAACATGTTTTCATATGACTTCCCTTAATGAAATGTCTTTTTCACTCTTTTGCTCATATTTAATTAGCTATCTTACTCATATAAGACTATAAGCTGTATATAAGTATATAAGGCTATACACACTGTAAATGCTTACAGCTCCCAATCTGTAGCTTGCCTTTCATTTTCCTAATGGTGTCTTTTGAGCAGCAAAAGATTCTAATTTTGATGCAGCCTAATTTTTCAAATGTTCCTTTATGGAAAGTTCTTTTTTATGTCCTAAGAAATATTTGCTTAACACAAAGTCATAATGATTTACTCATGTTTCTAAAATATCTTACAGCTTTAACTTCTAGATCTATAATCCAATTCAAGTCAAGCTCTGTGTATTGTATGAGGTATGGTCCAGATTCATTATTTTCTATAGGATATTTAGTTCCTGAATCATTTGTTGAAAATATTCTATAATCCTTTAATAGAAAAAAAAAACTATCCTGGAATAGATAAAAGACTACCCATATGAATACTATATGTTGTATATATACTTACATACACACAGAGAACCCTAAGGATATCTTTCCATCATCTACCTACCTACCTACCTACCTGTGTCAACACCATGACCCAGTATCACACTATCATTGTAGTTTAGTGTAATTCTTAAAATCCAGTAAATTCTCCAACTTTGCTCTTTCCCCATATTGTTTTGACAATTCTAAGTTTGAGAATCAGCTTGACAGTTTCTTTAAATAAATGATCAGCATTTTGAATAGGACTGCATTGCATCCATAGATCTATTGGTAGAGAATTAACATCTTAACAACACTGAATCTTCTGATCATGTATAAGGTATTATTTCTGTTTATTCAGATACTGGTCATTTCTCTCAGCTATGTTACATACAGTTTTAAAATTTTATCTCTATGTATTTCATGTTTATCAGTACAGTTGCTCAGTTGTGTCTGACTCTTTGCAACCCCATGGACTGTAGCACACCAGGCTTCCCGATCCATCACCAAACTCCTGGGGCTTGCTCAAACTCATGTCCATCGAGTTGGTGATGCCATCCAACCATCTCATCCTCTGTCATCGCCTTCTCCTCCTGCCTTCAATCTTTCCCAGAATCGGGTTCTTTTCCAGTGAGTCAGTTCTTTCAGCTTCAGCATCAGTCCTTCCAATGAATATTCAGGACTAATTTCCCTGAGGATTGACTGGTATGATCTCCTTGCAGTCCAAAGGACTCTCAAGAGTCATCTCCAACACCACAGTTCAGAATCATCAATTCTTTGGTGCTCAGCTTTCTTTATAGTCCAACTCTCACATCCAAACATGACTACTGGAAAAAACCATAGCCTTGACTAGACGGATATTTGTTGGCAAAGTAACGTCTCTGCTTTTTAATATGCTGTCTAGGTTGGTCATAGCTTTTCTTCCAAAGATCAAGTGTCTTTTAACTTCATGGCTGCAGTCACCATTATTCATGCTTATGGATGCCAGTATGTAGCATTCATAAATTGTTTGGATGTCAGAATATAAAAATATAGTTGACTTTGTATGGTGACCCGATATCCTTTGATGCTGTCAAATTCACTTAGAGGAGTTTTAGTACCTTCCTCATAAAGTCCTTAAGATTTTCTATGTATTACTATATTATGTCACAGGGAAGGCAATGGAACCCCACTCCAGTACTTTTGTCTGGAAAATCCCATGGATGGAGGAGTCTGGTAGGCTGCAGTCCATGGGGTCGCTAAGAGTCAGACACGACTAAGCGACTTCGCTTTCACTTTTCACTGTCATGCATTGGAGAAGGAAATGGCAACCCACTACAGTGTTCTTGCCTGAAGAATCCCAGGGACAGGGGAGCCTGGTGGCTGCCGTCTATGGGGTCACACAGAGTTGGACACGACTGAAGTGACAGCATAGCATAGCATATTATGTCAACTGCAGATAGTTTTATTTTTAATCGGATTCCTTTTATTATTTTTATCTTACTGCACTGGCTATGAATTCCTGTATAATGTTAATTATAAGCTGTGTAAGTGGACATTCTTACCTTCTTCCTAATCTTATAGAGAAAGCATTCAGTCTTTATCACTAAATGTCATGTTAGCTACAGATGTTTTATAAATGTCCTTTTTCAGACTGAAGAAGTTTCTGTCTATTCTGGGTCTGCTGTGAGTTTTTATCATAAGTAGGTTTGAATTTTGTCAAATGCGTCTGGTCAAGAGGGAGGCTTATGCCATAAACTTTACACTTTCCTTCTTTTCTAATGTAAGAATCTGTAACTTTAAATTCTTGCATTTCTTTAGTAATCTAATAGCTGTATCTTACAAAATGTGACATACTGTATTTTCATTATCATTGTTTAAAACATTTTATATATTCTCTTGTGATTTCTTTGATCCAAGCAATATTTGGAAATGTATAATTTAATTTCAATATATTTTAGACATATATTTGCCATTTTCTATCACTTCTTTCCTTTGTGTAGACTGAATTTTCACTCAGTATCATATTCATTCAGCCTAAATAACATTTTAAGATTTCTTATAATATAGGTATACTGACAGGAAATTTTCTTACTTTGCTTATTTGGAATGTTATTTTGCTTTTGTTTTTAAAAGTAATTTTAGGTTGAGCTTTTTATTCCTTTCAGCCCTTTAAATATATCATTCCATTGCTTTCCAGCTTGCTTATCTTCTGATGAGAAGTCAGCAATGATTTTTTTTTTTTTAATAGTGATTATTTATGGATTTT
The DNA here is from genome assembly GCF_019923935.1 of Bubalus bubalis. NCBI lineage: Eukaryota > Metazoa > Chordata > Mammalia > Artiodactyla > Bovidae > Bubalus > Bubalus bubalis. The sequence goes on from NC_059158.1 coordinate 150,166,811, forward strand.
TTTGCTTGGTTGTTTTTTTTTTTTTTTTTTTTTTCTTTTTTTTTAATTTTATTTTTAGACTTTACATAACTGTATTAGTTTTGCCAAATATCAAAATGAATCTGATTTTTTTTTCTTTGCTTCCTTATGTGTTTTTTTTTCCTCCTCTTACTGCTTTTAAGATTTTCTCTACATCACTAGCACTTGGCGATTTGACTATAATACACCACAATGTGGTTTTGTTTGTAATCGTACTTATAACTTATTGAGATTCTTAGGTCTGCAGTTTTACGTCCTTTTAAGTCTTTGAGCATACTCGGAGAAGGCAATGGCACCCCACTCCAGTACTCTTGCCTGGAAAATCCCATGGACAGAGGAGCCTGGTAGGCTGCAGTCCATGGGGTCAATAAGAGTTGGACACAACTGAGTGATTTCACTTTCCCTTTTCACTTTCATGCATTGGAGAAGGAAATGGCAACCCACTCCAGTGTTCTTGCCTGGAGAATGCCAGGGATGGGGGAGCCTGGTGGGCTGCCGTCTATGGGGTCACAGAGTCAGACACGACTGAAGCGATTTAGCAGCAGCAGCAGCAGCAACCATATTTTAGATATTTTAAAGTCTTTGCCCACTAATATCTGTCATTTCTGTGTCTGTTTCTATTGATGATTTTTCTTCCTCTTTGCACATCTAGTAGTTCATTGTGTGTGTGTGTGTCTGTGTATGAATGCATGGAAGCAAATACACACACATTTATTATGGAAACTATGGAGAAGGCAATGGCACCCCACTCCAGTACTCTTGCCTGGAAAACCCCCTGGACGGAGGAGCCTGGTAGGCTGTAGTCCATGGGGTCGTGAAAAGTCGGACACAACTGAGCGACTTTGTTTTCACTTTTCACTTTCATGCATTGGAGAAGGAAATGGAAACCCACTCCAGTGTTCTTGCCTGGAGAATCCCAGGGGCGGGAGAGCCTGGTGGGCTGCCGTCTATGTGGTCACACAGAGTCGGACACGACTGAAGTGACTTAGCAGCAGTATGAATATAATATCGTCAAATTTATAGATTTTATTATCTTCCTTTTAAAGAGAAAATATTGTTTCAAGGGATTATTATTTACTGTTCAACTTCATTGTTTTCAGCTTTCTGCAAAGATTTGTTAGAGCAAGTATAGAGTATCCATTAGTCACCAGGTCAAACTTAGCCTTACTCTTTGAGGTATCACCAATCTGGGGCCTCTACTGAATGCTCCAGATGTTCAACAAAGTCTCTCCACTCTGCTTATTCAGAACTCAAACATCTCTCAACCTTGTATAAGCACTGGAAATTTTTCAGATTACAATTTCCTAATAACTTTATGGGTACCCTTATGGAGTTTTACCTACACATGCACAGCTTAGTGTTTAACAAAGGTCTCAAGAGGACTACATGAAGATTTATGATGCTCTTTCTTTGAGTACTTAAGTCCATCTTCTTTAATATTCTGATCTAATGAGTCCAGCTATCTCAGCCTCTCCAACTCTAATCTTTATTTCAGTCAAGCAAGACCACTGTGCTCTATTTGGCTTTCCTTTCCCTGCACCAGATATTTAAAAATGCCTCTAGGCAGAACACAAGGGCAATTATAGGGCTCACCTCATCTGTTTCTCTTTTCTCAGGAATCACTGACTCTGACCTTTGCTGCTTTATATCAATTTTCTGAAAATAATGACTTTCATATATTTCTGTCTCATTTCCCAGATATTTACAGTCAAAGAGAACAAATAGTACCAGTAACGCCACTCCATTACGGCTAGAAATCAAAGAACTTTATTTAATATGCGTTTGTGTGTGATCTCTCTAAAATGTTTCTATTTTGTTTCAAATATTTCATACTCAGAATTTCATTGCCTTAAAAAAAATAAAAAGCAGGGACTTCCCTGGTGATCCAGTGGCTAAGACTCTAAGCTCCCAATGCAGGGGGCCCAGGTTCCTCCCCTGGTCAGGAAGCTAGATCCTACATGCTACAACTAAGATCCAGTGCAGCCAAGTAGAAAATAAGTAAGTATTAAAACAAACAAACAAAACTACAGCTGCAGGTTAAGACCAGAATCTTAACAACAACAAAAAACATTAAAATCGATTCACAGGTTTCTTTTGGGGGTGTTCTTGGACATTTCAAGAAAGCAGAGCTGTTTATCCATCATCTATCTACCTTTCAACAGTTCTATAAGAAATAGTTAAATTATGTTTGAGCCACTACAGTTTTAAGTCTCTTTCTTACAACTTAGCCTTTATGCTAAATGCTACAGAAATTCTTATGACCAAAAGAGTGATTATAAGATAAACCCAAAGCATGTGTATTAACTTAGAGGTAGGGACAGAAAGCAGATAGGAAAGAGACAAAAGTTGATGATCCTTTTTTACTTCACTATACCATATACACTATCTTGGCAAAATATCATTTAAAGAGAGACCCAAGTGCCTAACAAGACAATAGTTCCAGTAAAAGCAGCTAGAAAAAGTCATAATGATGTAATGTAGTGACGGTTCCTTGGTGTTTTAATCCTCATAAACAAATCAATTTAGGCAAGAATTAGTTCATTTGCAAGAGAAAAAAAAGAATACAACTGCTTAGGGAGGCTCTCTCTGACTACAGCCTACTTCTAACTTAATGAATAATCCAAGAATACAGGGCACCTTGAAGGAATAGAAAATCCAGTTGCTTCTCCGCTGCTAACAACAACAAAAAATGTATAACAGCAACAAAAAAATGTATTCCAACAATCTCTCTTAAGAGTTCTAGCCACATAATGGGAGCCAGCCTAGGAGCAAAAAGTCAGATTAATCCCTAATCAAATGTACTGTTTCAGGTGGCCACAAGGTAGCAGTCATTAAGATGAGGGAGCGGTGGATGGTCTGGGGAAAATAACTAATTAACTAGTTTGTAGGCTAAGCAACCATGAGCAAGGGAGATTTTTGGTTTTGATATTTTTACATACAGCTGACTGGAGGCAAACAGAATTAAAAACTACATTTTTGAGGCAACTCTATTAGCAAAAAGACCCCACAAGTTACCATGCTCTACCCAGAAAGTCCAAATTTGCACTAATAGGACACAGGATGAGAATCTTGTATGAAAGGAATTTTTAAAGTTAATAGTCTATTAAATTGTCTTCTCTGTGCTTTAAAAATCCTTGCATAATGTCAAACATTAACAATTAGGGACATACAAATTCATACATAGGAGATTAATGATTTTTAAACTAATAAAAACATATTTGCTAAAGAATAGTCTGAAGTCATGCATGTGATCAGTTCAACAAGCACTGTGTGTGTGTGTTTGCATATGTGTACACACATGTTTATATGCATGCGCAATTCTTTTGTATAGGAAGCCAGGACATGGTATAATGTTACCAAAGTATACACTGCATAAAGGCAAACAGACGGGGGAAAAAATGGAAACAGGGACAGAATTTATTGTCTTGGGCTCCAAAATCACTGTGGATGGTAACTGCAGCCATGAAATTAAAGATGGTTGTTCCTTGGAAGATAAGCTATGACAAACCCAGACAGCATATTAGAAAGCAGAGACATCATGCCAACAAAAGTGTGAATAATCAAAGCTATAGATTTTTCAGTAGTCATGTACAGATGTTAAGAGTTGGACCATAAAGAAGGCTGAGCATCGAAGAATTGATGTTTTTGAACTGTGGTGTTGGAGAAGACTCTTGAGAGTTCTTTGAATTGCAAGGAGATCAAACAAGTCAATCCTAAAGGAAATCAACCCTGAATATTCATTGGAAGGACTACTGCTAAAGCTCCAACACTTTGGCTACCTGATGCGAAGAGGCGACTCATTGGAAAAGACATTGATGTTGGGAAAGATTGAGGGCAGGAGGAGAAGGGGGCGACAGAGGACGGGATAGTTGGATGGCATCATCGACTCAATGGACATGGGTTTAAGCAAACTCTGGGAGAAAGTGAAAGACAGTGAAGCCTGGTATGCTGCAGCCCGTGGGGTTGCAAAGAGTCAGACACAACTGAGTGACTGAACAACAACAACAACAAAAATAGCTGGGTTACAGTAACAACCCAGTTATATCAATGGACAGATCATCCACACAGAAAATCAACAAGGAAAAACAGTCCTTAAATGACCCAGACTTAACTGTTAATTATAGAGCATTCCATCTGAAAGCAGGAGTATACACATTCAAGTGCACACAGAACATTCCCTAAGATAGATTACATCCTGGACCACTAAGCAAGTCTTGGTAAATTTAAGAAAACTGAAATCACAGCAAATGTGTTTTTGGACCACAACACAATGAGGCTGGAAATCAATTACAAGAAAGAAAAAAAAAATGCCACAAACACACAGAGGCTAAGCCATATGACACTAAACAATCAGTGGATCACTGAAGAAATCAAAGAGGAAAATTAAAAAATACTTAGAGACAAATGAAAACATGACAATCTAGAACCACGGGATGTAGCAAAAGCAGTTCTAAGAGAGTAGTTTATAGCAATACAATCTTACCTCAGGAAACAAGAAAAATCTCAAATAAACAACCTAACGTTACACTTAAAGCAAATAGAGAAAGAATAACAAGCAAAACCCAAGGTTAGTAGAAGAAAAGAAATCATAAAAATCAGAGCAGAAACAAATGAAGTAGATGCTAAAAGAAAAAATAGAAAAGATCAATGAAACTACAAGCTGGTTCTTTGAAAAGATAAAATTTATAAACCTTTACCCAGACTCATCAAGAAAAAAAAGGGAGAAGGCCCAATCAAGAAAAAAAAGGGAGAAGGCCCAAATTAATACAATCAGTAATAAAAAGCAGTTATAACTGATACCATAGAAGGAGAATGGATCATAAGAGCCTATGATGAACAACTATATACCAATAAAATGTACAACCTAGAAGAAATGGATACATTCTTGCTGCTGCTGCTGCTGCTAAGTCGCTTCAGTCGTGTCCGACTCTGTGCGACCCCATAGACGGCAGCCCACCAGGCTCCCCCATCCCTGGGATTCTCCAGGCAAGAACACTGGAGTGGGTTGCCATTGCCTTCTCCAATGCATGAAAGTGAAATAAAGTGAAGTCGCTCAGTCATGTCCGACTCCTAGCGACCCCATGGACTACAGCCCACCAGGCCCCTCTGTCCAAGGGATTTTTCCAGGCAAGAGTACTGGAGTGGGTTGCCATCGCCTTCTCCGAGGATACAGCCTTAGAAAGGTATAATCTCCCAACACTGAACCAGGAAAAAACAAAATATGAACAGACCAATTATCAGTGATGAAGTTGAATTAGTAATTAAAACTACCAAAAGCAAAAGTTTGGGACAAGATGGCTTCACAGGTGAATTCTACCAAACATTTTCAAACTATTAAAAAAAAAATCACAAATGAAGGGACACTTTCTGAATTCACTCTCTGAAGCCACTATTGCCTTAATACTAAAACTGGACAAAGATATCACAAAAGGAGAAAATTATAGGCCAATTTCACTGAAGAAAATAGATGAAAAATCCTCAAAAAAAAAAAAAATACTAGCAAACCAAATCCAACAATACAGTAAAAGGATCATACACCATAATCAAGTGGGATTTATCCCTGGGATGCAAGATTTTTCACTATCCACAAAAGTTCAAAACTGCACGAACAAAGTGAAGAATAAAAATCATATGATCATTTCAACAGATGCAAAGGAAGTTTGTGACAAAATTCATTTATGATAAAAAACTTTTCAGTAATTAGGCTTAGAAGGAACTGACCTCAATATAATAACGGCCTATATGATAAGCCCAGAGCTAATGTCATACTCAATGATGAAAGGCTGAAAGCATTTCCTCTGAGATCAGGAATAAGACAGGAATGCCAACTCTTACTACTTTAACATAATTTTGGAAGTCCTGGTCACAATAATCAGAGAAGAAAAAGTAATAAAAGGAATCCAAACTGGAAAACAAGAAGTAAAGCTGTCAGTGTTTGCAGATGACATGATGCTATATATAGAAAATTCCAAAGACACTACCAGGAAACTACTAGAGCTCATCAATGAATCTGGTAAAGTTGCAGGATACAAAATTAATATACAGCAATCTGTTGCATTTCTATATTCTAAAAGAGAAAGTAAGGAAACAAGCCCATTTACCATTGCATCAAAAAGAATACTTATGAATAAACCTACCTAAAGTAGTAAAATACCTATACTCTGAACACTGTAAGACTCTGAGTGAAAGAAACTGAAGATGACACAAACAGATGGAAAGATACACTATGCTCTTGGATTAGAAGAATCAATATTGTTAAAATTGGCCATACCATAAGGCAATCTACAGATTCAGTGCAATCCCTGGCAAATTACCAATGGCATATTTCACAGAACTAGACCAAAACATTTTGAAATTTGTATGGAAACACAAAGACCCCAAATAACCAAGGCAATTTTAAGAATATAGCTGAAGGAATCAGGCTCCCTGAATTCAGACTAAACCACAAAGCTATAATAATCAAAACAGTGTGATTCTGGCACAAAAACAAACACATAGATCAATGGACTAGCATAGGAAACCCAGAAGTAAAGCCATGCACTAATGGTCAGTCTATACAAAGGAGGCAAAAATACACAATGGAGAAAAGACAGTCCCTTCAATAAATGGTGCTGGGAAAACTGGACAACCACAAGTAAAAGAATGAAATAAGAAAATTCTCTAACATGATATACAAAAATAAACTCAAAATGGGTTGAAGACCTAAATGTAAGACTGGATACTATAAAATTCTTAGAGGAAAATATAAGCAGAACACTCTTTGAGACAATTCACAACAGTATCTTTTTCAATCTGTCTCCTACAGTAATGGAAATACAAAAAAAAAATGGGACTTAATTAAACTTAAAAGCTTTTGCACAGCAAAGGAAATCATAAACAACACAAAAAAACAAACTACGGACTGAGAGAAAATGTTTGCAAATGATGCTACCAACAAGGGATTAATTTTCCAAACTATACAAATGGCTCATATAGCTTAATGTCCAAAAAAAAAAAAAAAAAAAAAAAAAATCAAAAAATAGGCATAAGACCTAAATAGACATTTCTCCAAAGAATGTTTAGTTGCTAAGTCATGTCCAACTCTTTTGGGACCCCATGAACTGTAGCCCACCAGGCTCTTCTGTCCATTGGATTTCCAGGCAAGAATACTGGAGTGGGTTGTCATTTCCTTCTTCAGGGGATCATCCCAACCCAGGAATCAAACTTCCTGCATTGGCAGGCAGATTCTTTACCACTGAGCTACCAGGGAAGCCCCAAATAAGACACACAAATGTGCCTGCTAACTGGCATACGAACTGATGCTTAATATCACTAATTAAAGAAATGCAAATCAAAATTACAATGAGGTGTCACCTCACACCAATCAGAATGGCCATCACTAAAAAGTCTATGAATAATAAACACTGGAGAGGGTGTGGAGAAACAGGAAGTCTTCTACATGGTTGGTGGGAATATAAATTGGGGCAGTCACTATGGAGGACAGTATGTAAGATCCTTAAAAACTAAAAATAGAGCTACCATTTGATCCTGAAATTTCACTCCTGGGCATATATGCAGAGAAAGTTTTCATTTGAAAAGATATATGCACCCAGTATTCATAGCAGCACTATTTAAAATAGCCAAGATATGGAAGTAACATCAACAGATTAATGAATAAATAAGACCCCCCCACACACACAACACAAACAACAGATTACCCAATCATAAAAAGGATAAAATACACACAAATAACAGAATATTACCTAATCATAAAAAGAATAAAATAATGCCATCTGCAGCAACAAGGATGGACCTAGAGATTATCATATTAAATGAAGTCAGACAAAGCAAGACAAATATCATAGGATAGCACTTATATGTGGAACCTTAAAATACAATACAAATGAACTTATTTACAAAACAGAAATAGACTTATACAGAAAACAATATTATGGTTACCAAATGGAATAGCAGTGGGGCAGGGAGATAACTGGGAGTTTGGGATTAACATATATACACTCAGGTTAGTTGCTCAGTTGTGTCTGACTCTCTGCTACTGCATGGGTAAACAACAAGGACCTACTGCATAGCACAGGGAACTATATTGAGTATCTTAAGTTAACAATATATTAACAGTCCTATTAAGATTGCTTATTCCTTCTTGTTTGCAATTTGGTAGACTGTACCTTTCAAGGTACAATCTATAACATTCCTATATAACAACCTATAATGGAAAATAATCTTTTATATATATATATATATATATATATATACACTTGACATATATATGCACACTTGAAAGTAACACAACATTGTAAATTAACTATAATTCAATTTTTAAAGAAGGTTTTTGTCTGTATGTGTGTGTGTGTGTGTGTGTGTGTGTGTGTAAGGCCAACAGGTCCAAGGGAGAATTGTAATCACTAATCTCACTAATAAATAACTGCTATACTAAAAAAAAACAGACTGGTTCCAAATAGGAAAAGGAGTTTGTCAAGGCTGTATATTGTCACCCTATTTATTTAACTTATATGCAGAGTACATCATGAGAAACGCTGGACTGGAAGAAACACAAGCTGGAATCAAGATTGCCGGGAGAAATATCAATAACCTCAGATATGCAGATGACACCACCCTTATGGCAGAAAGCAAAGAAGAACTAAAGATCTTCTTGATGAAAGTGAAAGAGGAGAGTGAAAAAGTTGGATTAAAGCTCAACATTCAGAAAACGAAGATCATGGCATCCGGTCCCATCACTTCATGGGAAATAGATGGGGAAAGAGTGGAAACAGTGTCAGGCTTTATTTTTCTGGGCTCCAAAATCACTACAGATGGTGACTGCAGCCATGAAATTAAAAGACGCTTACTCCTTGGAAGGAAAGTTATGACCAACCTAGATGGCATATTCAAAAGCAGAGACATTACTTTGCCGACAAAGGTCCGTCTAGTCAAGGCTATGGTTTTTCCTGTGGTCATGTATGGATGTGAGAGTTGGACTGTGAAGAAGGCTGAGCACTGAAGAATTGATGCTTTTGAACTGTAGTGTTGGAGAAGACTCTTGAGAGTCCCTTGGACTGCAAGGAGATCCAACCAGTCCATTCTGAAGGAGATCAGCCCTGGGATTTCTTTGGAAGGAATGATGCTAAAGCTGAAACTCCAGTACTTTGGCCACCTCATGTGAAGAGTTGACCCATTGGAAAAGACTCTGATGCTGGGAGGGATTGGGGACAGGAGGAGAAAGGGACGACAGAGGATGAGATGGCTGGATGACATCACTGACTCGATGGACGTGAGTCTGAATGAACTCCGGGAGTTGGTGATGGACAGGGAGGCCTGGCGTGCTGCGATTCATGGGGCGGCAAAGAGTCGGACACGACTGAGCGACTGATCTGATCTGATACTAAAAAAACAAAACAAAACAAAAACCTAAACTGAAGAGAGAGAGAAAGTTAGGCTATGCTAACACTAAACAAAAGAAAGTTGGAGGGACTTCCTTGGTGATTCAGTGGTTGGGAGTAGGCCTGCCAATGTAGGGGACAAAGGTTTGATCCCTGTTTCGAGAAGATATCATATGCTGCAGGGCAACTAAGTCCGTGGGCCACAACTACTGAGCTTGCTCTCTACAACAAGAGAAGCCACCACAATGAGAAACCCACGCACCACAAACAGACAGTAACCCTCGCTCACGGCAACTAGAGGAATGCCCAAGGGCAGCAACAAAGACCCAGTGCAGCCAAAATAAGTAAATATCATAAATAAATATATAAAAAAAAAGAAAGTGGGAGTAGCTATGTTAATTTCAGACAGGACAAACTTCACAGCAAGAATGTTATCATCAATAAAGAGGGGTATTAGATAATAATAATACCTTGAGAAGGTGACAATCCTCAATGCATATTCAATGCTAACAAGAACAACAAACCCATATCAAACTATGTGAGGCAAAACTGACGGACGATTGCAAGAAGAAATAGATAAATCCACTACTATAATCATAGACTTTAACATTCCCTCTATCAGAAATGCATAGATTCAACAGGCAGAAAATCAGTAAAGACAGAGGTGAACTCAACAGCACCAGTAATTACTAATAGATGGATATAATTGATATCTATATCCTACTTCATCCAACAATAGCAGATTACACATTCTTCTCAAGCTAACATTAAATATTCACCAAAAGAGATCACATTCTGGGTCATAAAACACACTTTAACAAGTTAAAAAAAACAGAAATTATATAATGTCTGCTCTTAGGCCACAAAGGAATTAAATTAGAAATCATTAACAGAAAGGTTAACTGGAAAATCTCAAAATACTTGGAGATTAAACAACACACTTCTAATTAACATGTGAACAAAGAAGAAACCTCATTAGAAATTTTAAAATGCTATGAACAAACTGAAAATGCAAATACAAGTCATCAAAATTTGTGGGATATTATCACTTTTGTAATTAAAAATTAAGGCTCCTCCGTCCATGGGATTTTCCAGGCAAGAGTACTGGAGTGGGGTGCCACTGCCTTCTCCAAATAAAAATTAAAGAAAAGCAAAAACATTGTGGGATACAGTGGAAACAGTGCTTACAGTGAATAGCATAAGAGAAAAACAGAATTTACAGCATTAAATTCACATATTGGAAAACAAGAGAGATCTAAAAATCAACCGTCTAAGCTCCACTTTAGGAAACTAGAAAAGGAAGAGCAAATTAAATCCAAAGTAAGTACAAGGAATAATAAAAATCAGAGCAGAAATCAAATGAGACTGAAAACACAAAATCTAACTCCACTAATTTGATAACCTAGAGAAAATGGGCCAATTCCTTGAAAAGTACAATCTGCCAAATTGCAAAAAAGAAGAAATAAACAATATGAATGGGACTGTATCTATTAAAGAAATTAAATCAATAATTAATAACTGCCCAAAGCAGAAACCGCCACGTCCAAATGAGTTCACTGACAATTTCTACCAAAAATTTAAAGAAATTTTACCAATTCTCTAGAAATTATTTCAGAAGATAGAAGCAGAGGAACTATTTCCTAACTCATCTATGAAGCAAGCATTATCCTAAAACCAGATAAAGTTATTACAAGACGTCTACAATCTCATGAAAATAAACACAAAGAACCTCAAAATATTAGTAAATTGAATTTAACAATGTATAAAAAGACTTAAATACCATAACCAAGTGGGATTTATTCCAGTATGCAAAACTGGTTCAAATTCAAAATCAATTAATGTGATCCATCACATCAACATGATTATATCATTATCACATCATTATATCATATCACATCAAAAAGAAAACAATCACAGGAACATATCAATAGTTGCACAAATAGCATTTCAGAAAGTACAATACAAACAACGAAAACTCAAAGTAAACTAGGAATAGAGGGAATTTCTTCTCTTGATTAAAATTGTCTACCAAAAAACTACTGCTACATCATACTAAATTATAAGACATGAGAACCTTTCCCATTAAGATCTGAAACAAGACAAGATATTCCCTCATCTCTCCTTCTCAACATTGGGTACTGGAAATTATAGCTAATGCAATAAAATAAGGAAATAAAAGATACATAGGTTTGTAAGGAAGAAATAAAACTCTCTGTTCACAGATGACATGGTTATCTACGGGAAAAATCCAAAAGAATCATGTTTTAAAAGTCTACAACTAATACGCAATTATAACAAGGTTGCAGGATACAAAGTTGATATAAAAAGTCAACTGTTATCTCATATACTAGCAATGAAGAGGCAGAATTTGAATTAAAAACACATTACTATTACATTAGCACCTCCAAAAATGAAAACAGTTCAGTTCAGTTTAGTCTCTCAGTCATGTCCGACTCTTTGTGACCCCACAGACTGCAGCATGCCAGGCTTCCCTGTCCATCACCAACTCCCAGAGTTTACCCAAACTCATGTCCACTGAGTCAGTGATGGCATCCAACCATCTCATCCTCTGTCATCTCCTTCTCCTCCTGACTTCAATCTTTCCCAGCATCAGGGTATTTTCAAATGAGTCAGCTCTTTGCATCAGGTGGCCAAACTACTGGAGTTCCATCTTCAACATCAGTCCTTCCAGTGAACACCCAGGACTGATCTCCTTTAGGATGGACTGGGTGGATTGCCTTGTAGTCCAAGGGACTCTCAAGAGTCATCTACAACACCATAGTTCAAAAGCATCAATTCTTTGGCACTCAGCTTTATTTACAGTCCAACTCTCACATCCATACATAACTACAGGAAAAAACCATAGCCTTGACTAGACAGACCTTTGTTGGCAAAGTAATGTCTCTGTTTTTTAATAAGCTCTCTAGGTTGGTCATAACTTTCCTTCCAAGGAGTAAGTGTCTTTTAATTTCATGGCTGCAATCACCATCAGCAGTGATTTTGGAGCCCCAAAAAATACTCAGCCACTGTTTCCACTGTTTCCCCATCTATTTCCCACGAAGTGATGGGACTGGATACCATGATCTTAGTTTTCTGAATGTTGAGCTTTAAGCCAACTTTTTCATTCTCCTCTTTCACTTTCATCAAGAAGATCTTTAGTTCTTCTTTGCTTTCTGCCATAAGGGTGGTGTCATCTGCATATCGGAGGTTATTGATATTTCTCCCAGCAATCTTGATTCCAGCTTGTGCTTCATCCAGCCCAGCGTTTCTCATGATGTACTCTACATATAAGTTAAATAAGCAGGGTGACAATATACAGCCTTGACGTACTCCTTTTCCTATTTGGAACCAGTCTGTTATTCCATGTCCAGTTCTAACTGTTGCTTCTTGACCTACATATAGGTTTCTCAAGAGGCAGGTCAGGTGGTCTGGTATTCCCATTTCTTTCAGAATTTTCCACAGTTTGTTGTGATCCACATAGTCAAAGGCTTTGGCATAGTCAATAAAGCAGAAGTAGATGTTTTTCTGGAACTCTCTTCCTTTTTCCATGATCCAGTGGATGTTGGCAATTTGATTTCTGGTTCCTCTGCCTTTTCTAAAACCAGCTTGAACATCTGGATTTTCACAGTTCATGTATTGTTGAAACCTGGCTTGGAGAATTTTAAGCATTACTTTATTAGCATGTGAGATGAGTGAAATTGTGCGGTAGTTTGAGCATTCTTTGGCATTGCCTTTCTTTGGGATTGGAATCAAAACTGACCTTTCCAGTCCTGTGGTCACTGCTGAGGTTTCCAAATTTGCTGGCATACTGAGTGCAGCACTTTCACAGCATCATCTTTCAGGATTTGAAAGAGCTCAACTGGAATTCCATCACCTCCACTAGCTTTATTCATAGTGATGCTTTCTAAGACCCACTTGACTTCACATTCCAGGATGTCTGGCTCTAGGTGAGTGATCACACCATTGTGATTATCCTGGTCATGAAGATCTTTTTTGTACAGTTCTTCTGTGTATTCTTGCCATCTCTTCTTAATATCTTATTCTTCTGTTAGGTCCATACCATTTCTGTCCTTTGTTGAGCTCATCTGTGCATGAAATGTTCCCTTGGTATCTCTAATTTTCTTGAAGAGATCTCTAGTCTTTCTCATTTTATTGTTTTCCTCTATTTCTTTGCACTGATCACTGAGGAAGGCTTTCTTATCTCTGCTTGCTATTCTTTTGAACTCTGCATTCAAATGGGTATATCTTTCCTTTTCTCCTTTGCTTTTGGCTTCTCTTCTTTTCACAGCTATTTGTAAGGCCTCCCCAGACAGTCATTTTTCTTTTTTGCATTTCTTTTTCTTGGGGATGGTCTTGATCCCTGTCTCCTGTACAATGTCACAAACTTCCATCCATAGTTTATCATGCACTCTGTCTATCAGATCTAGTCCCTTAAATCTATTTCTCACTTCCACTATATAATCATAAGGGATTTGATTTAGGTCATACCTGAATGGTCTAGTGGTTTTCCCTACTTTCTTCAATTTCAGTCTGAATTTGGTAATAAGGTGTTCATGATCTGAGCCACAGTCAGCTCCCAGTCTTGTTTTTGCTGACTGTATAGAGCTTCTCCATCTCTGGCTGCAAAGAATATAATCAATCTGATTTCGGTGTTGGCCATCTGGTGATGTCCATGTGTAGAGTCTTCTCTTGTTTTGTTGGAAGAGGGTGTTTGCTATGACCAGTGTGTTCTTAAGTATAAATCTTACAAAAAGTATATATGATCTACATGAGGAAATACAACAAAACTATGATTAAAGTTATGAAAAAAGAACTAAAAAACTAGAGAGATATTCCATATTCAATGATAGGAAGAATCAATATTTTTAATATGCCAGTTTTTTCCCAACTTGCTCTATAGATTCCATGAAATCCTAATCAAAATCCCACCAAGCTGTTTTGTGGAAATGAATAAAATGATTCTAAAGTTTATATAGAGAGGCAAAAGACCCAAGATAGCCAACACAATATTAAAGGAGAAGAGCTAAGTCAGAGGACTGAAATAATCCATATTCAAGACTTAATATAAGCTACAGTAATCAAGACAGTGTGGTTTTAGCAAAAGAACAGATAAATAGATTAACAGAACCTGATACAGAGCCCCCAAATAAATCCACATAAATACAGTCAACTGATCTTTGACAAGAAGTGAAGGCAACATAGCAGAGAAAGAGCAATCTTTTCAATATATAGTGTTGGAAAACCTAGACATTTCACATGGAAAAAAAATGAATCTAGACATGCACCTTATACTCTTTCCAAGAATTAACTCAAAATTGATCATAAATATAAAACACAAACTATAAAATTCCAAGAAGATAACATAGGAGAAAATCTAGATGACTTTGCATATGGTGATGACACTTTAGACACAACATCAAAGGCATGATCCATGAAAGAAATAATTGATGAGCTAGACTTCATTAAAGTTAAAAACTCCTCTGTAAAAGACACTTGAAAGAGAATGAGAAAACAAGCCATAGACTGGGAGAAAACACTTGCAAAAGACATATAATAAAAGACTGTTATTTGAAACATATGAAAAACTCATAAAAGTCAATGCAGTTAAAAAGTAGGCAAAAGACTTGAATAGATACATCACCAAAGAAGATATATATAAGTAGGCATATGAAAAGATATTCAACATCCTATGTCACTTGGGAATTACTAATTAAAACCTCAATAATAGACCACTACACATCTATTACAATAGCCAATATCCAAAACACTGACAACATCAAATGCTGGCAAAGATGTGGAGCAATAGGAATTCTCATTCATTGTGAGCTGGAATGCAAAGTATTACAGCTACTTTGGCAAACAGTTTGGCAGTTTGTTTACAAAACTAAACATACTCTTACCATATAATCCAGCAATTGGACTCCTTGGCATCTACCCAAATGAACTGAAAATGTATGTCCACACAAAAACCAGCATGCAGATGTTTATAGCAGCTTTATTCATAACTTCCAAAACCTAGAAGCAACTGAGACATCTTTCAACAAGTGAATGGATTAAATAAACTGTGGTTATATGCAGACAGTAGAATATTATTCAGTGCTAGAAAGAAATGAGCTATCAAGCCAGGAAAATACGGGAAAAACTTCAGTGCCTAGTACTAAGAAACCAATCTGCACAGGCTACACACTGCCTTTCTTATAGACCCACAGAAATTGAATCCTCAGTTCCAACTATATGACTTTCCAACTATATCATTCCAACTATATGACTTTCTGAAAAAGGCAAAACTACGGAGGTAGTAAGATTAGTGGTTGTCAGGGGTTATGAGGGAAGAAAGGATGAACAGACAGAACAAAGAGGATTTATGAGGGTAGTAAAACCATTCTGTGTGATACTACAGTGATGGATATGTATCATTAACAATTTTGTCCAAACCCATAGAATGTACACCACCAAGGGTAAACCCTATATTAAACTGTGGACTTTGGGCAATACTGATGTGTCTTTGGAGGTTCACTGACTGAAACAAATAGTATGGCTATGGTGGGAATGTCAGTTGAAGCAAACAGCACCACTACAGTGGGGGATGTCAATCTGGGAGGAGGTTGTATGTGTGGAGGGGGAAGGGAGCACACAGAACTCTCTGTGCTTTCTGCTCAATATTGCTGTGAACCTAACACTACTTGAAAATAGATTTTATTAGTTAAAAAAATAATACAAACCAATGAGCTTATTTTAACTGAAGTATTACTTTCCTCAACAATGTGCTATACCACAATATGAAAATATTTACCATTTTGTAACTAATAATGTTTCACAATTACATTTTTTGATTTCTGCTCTTTACTTCCCTTTCATCACAAGCTGTCACTCAAATATCACTGCAATTTCTCTAGGACTGTCTTCTATTCAACTTTTTCTGTCTCTCATACAAGTAAAATAAAACAAAAAAGAATCAGACATTCCCCATCTATTTATAAAGTACGGAGAATTTAAAAGGTGATAAATAAAAAAATAATTTGTTAATGTGATATTATACAAACTTTAAATACTCTTATTTGCAATTCATTAATATAGTATTACTCATCTCTTTACTCTCTGAATGTCACACTGAGTTCATACTCCTATTTATTAAATTCCTCAAAGGAACATTCATCACCTGATTTTTTTCCTTTCTACTGGCAAAATAGGAAATGTTTAGAAAACTGAGTATTCAATTTCTGCAGGTCTATAAGAAACGACTTTGTTTTTTCCTTTCAATCTGGATTCACCTCACAGCTTTTAAGCAAGCATCAACAATACTTCTTTATTTCTTTGTGAATATCTGATTTTGTTTAAAAGAATTTCCTTATCAAGAGAGCCAATTTACATACTGAAGTAAACAATTCAAAGAAAATTTCAGTATATGGAAACTAAGTTGGAAAAATTAAGAGATTTTTCTCCCAACATAAAAGATGGTTGATTTGAAAAATATTGGCAGATTTTCTCAAATAAGACAGGAAACCATGTTTCTTTCTTTTTTCTTACAAGCTTGGAGGATCAGAACATGTTTGTGTTAAAAATCTATGAGTTTTCCCACATCCATCTTGGAAGAAAGTAAATAACCATCATTTCCCAGAGGGAGGAAAAAAAAGCCAGAACTCTAAGCCCTTACCACCAGATAAGAGCTAACATAATTGCAGCAGATTCTGTCTGTGACCCACACATATAACTTCATAACTTACCAATTCACATACACAGACCTGACTTCCAAAAGCCAGCACTTGCATTTCTTTATAGGCTTTTTCAGAACAGAACTGCCAAGGAATTGGAATTAACACAAATAGGAATAGTCTTAACTCAGTAACTGATGCATTTCATGTATAAATAAATACTCCAGCTTCTTTGCCTCTCAAATGGTTAACTTAGGTATGTATTTTACTCTGTTTCCCCAAGTTTCCCATGGGATATTAAGCTCCAGTTTTTCAAAACTATAAATCGCTTAATAAGACACTCTATATTGGCTCTCAAATCAGTGCCTTATTACATATAGGTACATTATTATTTAATCTAATCATCTCCAGAACTCTTTAATGTACACCAAAATAGGAGGAATCTGATTCAGTGGGTTAAGGATAACCTAACCATTGCTCAGTCACAGAGCAAGCCATGATTGTAACACAGTATATCCAGAATTTGTGTTCCTTCCACAAAGGAACAGAACACAGAGGGGGGATTCCATTCAAATAGGATTATATCTCAAACCTACAAAAAAGTCCTGCAATCTTGATTTTCAAAGTAAACTGACTCTAAAAAAGTGTTCAATGCATACTAGTCTTATTAAAGTATATCAGTAATGTCATTATGAATTATATATATTTAAAATAACTGGTAATGGGCAATATGAGTACTTTCCAATTTCCTAAAACAATCATATCTCTTCACAGGTAAATTTCCTGATGAGAGTGATGGAGTAAAGGAATTTGTTTTTCTTATACACACTATAAACTAAAAATCAAAAATAAATAAGACACTTGTAATTATATAATTTAAGATTTTAAGAAAATATAATGTTTTATCAATTTTACTTATCAAAATTAAAATGCTATATATTAGAATAATGACATTTAAATGCCCACATTTTGGCATATTTCATTTATTCATTCAACACACACTTATGCTGGTTCTAAACTGTATAAAATACACCTTGTGACTAGTTTGTTACTACAGACCAAGGAAGAAAGGAGGAAAAATCAAGTAAAGATAAACTTCAGAATGGAAGGAGAAATGATAAAAAACATAGAGAAATTTTACAGATTGCTAACCTCAATTTTTGTAGCTTTACAACTACATATACAAATACAGAAAAATTCATTCATTCACTCAACAAACACCAAAAAACTACTGAGAAGTCGACAATGCTAGGAACTGGGTATACAATGACAGAAAATAGTAGTACTTGCCCTAAGTTGCTTAAAATTAAGTTGTTTAGCAAAGGAAACTACCAAAACATCAAAAGGCAGCATACTGAATGGGGAAACATATTTATAAATGATATATCTGATGAAGGGTTAATACGCAAAATATACAAAGAACTCATACAACTCAACATCAAAAACAAAAAACTTGATTAAAAAATAAGCAGAGGATCTAAATAGACATTTTTTCAAAATAGACAGATGGTCAACAGGTACATCAAAAAGAGCTCAACATCACTGCAAATCAGAGAACTGCAAATCAAAACCACCATGAGCTATCACCTCACACCATTAGAATGGTTATTATCAAAAAGACAAGAAATAACAAGTGCTGACAAGGATGCAAAGAAAAAGGACCCCTGTGCACTCTTGGTGAGAACGTACATTCGTGCAACCACTATGAAAAATAATATGGAGGTTTCTCAAAAAATTAAATAGAACTACTATATGATCCAGTAATCCACTTCATGGTATTTATCCAAAGAAAACAAAACACTAACTCAAAAAGATATAGGCACCCACATGTTCACTGAAGCATTGTTTACAATAGCCAAGATATGGAAGCAACCTAAGTATCCAGCCATAAGTGAATGGGGAAAGAAGTTGGTTTATACATAAACACACACACACACATGCAATGGTATATCATTCAACCATAAAAAATTAAATCTTGCCATATGCAATAATATGGATAAATCTAGAGGGTATTATGCTAAGTAAGTCAGGCAAATACCATATGACTTCATATATGGAATCTAGAAGGGCAGGGTGTGGGGTGGTGGGGTAAAGAAGTGAAGGGGATTAACCTCCATTTATAAAATAAATAAGGCATGGAGATGTAATACACAAGGAATATGGTTGGTAATATTGTAATAACTTTGTATGTGGACAGATGGTTACTAGACTTTGTGATGATCACTTTAAAATGTATGTAAATGTCAAATCACTATACAGCATACCTGAAACTAACATAATACTGTCTATCAATTATGTTTCAATAATAAAAAATCCTGCCCATTACCTCTAACAACAACAAAGTAAATGATCTATATTTACTTACTAAATATTAATAACAAAAATATTAAAAACAAAAAAAGTAAATAATCTACATTTACCTACTAAATATTAAACTGAATTAGTTCAAAAGCATTATAAATAGAAAATCTGATAAATTTTTGGGCTTTCTTCAGAACACGTGTGCTTAATAATATAAGCATCACTGATATAATGTTGACAAAGCTGCATGGTTCCATAGAAAGTCCAGAGGTTTAAAGTTTCATATACATGGGCAAGAAGCCTAACTCCATCACTTAATTGGTTTTTTTACCATAGGCAAGTCACTTATTAAGTGAAATAAAGATAACAAAAATTACCTCCCATGGTTGTTGAAAGGATTAAATAATAATGTCAAATGTAAAGTAAATAGCACAATGCCAGTTAAAAAAAACATGTCCTCAATAACTATTAGCTCTCACATTCAAATACATTTCAAATATCATGAAAATAGAACACTAAAAGCCTGGAATGGTCACTTTGTTTTATATTTTACTCTTCGCTAGAAAAATTAATACATTGACTTTCTGTTTACTAGTAAAGATTAATGTATTCACTTCCCTGGTAGCTCAGATGGTAAAAAATCTGCCTGCAATACAGGAGACCCAGGTTCAATCTCTGAGTCGGGAAGATCCCCTGGAGAAGGAAATGGCAACCCACTCCAGTATTCTTGCCTGGAAAATCCCATGGACAGAGGAGCCTGAAGGGCTACAGTCCATGGGGTCGCAAAGAGTCGAACACAACTGAGTGACTCTCACACACACACACACACACACACATTAATGTATTCAGCTTCTAATTCTCTAATAATTCTTATTTATCTTTGAAAATTTGATAAAAATGATGAACTTCTTCCTCCCCAAATACCACACAGTATTTTACATCAATTTAGGCACATTAACAGGTTCTATGAAAGCTAGACTAAAAGCTATATCTAGCTGTTTAAAATAAAACTAATTCAAATTGAATAAAATTAAAAATTGAGTTCTTCAGTTGTACTGGCCGCATTTCAAGTGCACAATAGCCATAGGGGGCTAGTGGCTAGGATACACAGACATAAAACATCCATCATCCCAGAAACGTCTACCAGAGCTGTTCTGGAGTATTAAAATAGTATGATGAGTAAAACTACTTTTCTCTAAGTTTGTTTTGTTTCATAAAATATGTAGATACCACTCTTTGTGGCAGACTCCCAAGAGGACCGAGGCTGTGAATATTTTGCCTACAAACTAGGGTCCAGCAAATAAGAAGCACTGAATAGTTATCTAATAGATGACATTATAATTTTGTTTTGATTAATCTAGCAAAAATTGACCAAGCTGGTAAAGACCAGAGCTGACAGCTGTGAATATGAGTCTGTAAATAGCTAAAATTTTTTCTAAGTAGCAGGTCAGCTTATATGTACTACCAACTGACTCCTGAAGCCAATGAGGGCTCCCTATTCTGACTTTAAATTTTTTGAACCATACATTTTGACTAGGTTACTTGAGCAAAATTTTAAGAGCTGTCCATATCCTATTCCATTGAAGAACAGAAAAAACACATACTTACAGCTAATTATTTTTCATTATTCCTATAAGGGTTTTTCCTAGATAGAGCAATTGGGTAACTTATTTTTAAATAGTATGTATATATTCACACAGTCATTTTTAACAAATGAAACATTTTTAAAGTTCACCAAAGTTTTATAACTTAGAGATTATGGCATTAAGATTTTAGAAAATTGCTTTCCTTTTAACATATTTTGAAATCAAGAAAAAGTTGCTGCTATACACAGAACAGTAAAAGGTCTAATAATAATTTTGCACTTACACTGATACATTTTTTCTAACGGTATACTCATCCAAATCGTCATCAGAGCTGCTATCAGTTGCGTCAGAATCCAGACCCTCTTCAACATGAGACAACAGCCCTGTAGCAGACAGTGCAAATCTTTGGATTTCTGCAGCTGTACACCGTGCAAAGCCATTTTTTGTGTCATTCCACAATTTAGTCTCTGCAGTCAATATGTTGATGTCTGGCTTAATTTCAGTGCATTTAGGTAAACTGTTATCCAAAATTGTGGTAGGTTCATGAAAAATCTTTACTTTGGGGAGCTGATGTTTCATAGAAAATTTCATTTGTTGACCATAGTGCTTAACAACATGTTTTGCCAGGAGCATCTGCAAATGTTTCTGAGTTCTTCTAGCCTGGCTAAGTAAAATTTTCTGTTTACTTACACATTGAAGTAAACGAGCATTCACTTCCTCCTCCTTCGCAGCAGCAGAGGAACTAATAGGCACATATGAGTGGTCAGGTCCAATTTTGTTTTGAGCATGGTGCAATAAACCCTTTTTAATCTCACCACCACTAACTTTATCCAAAAGTGCATTCTTTCGGTACCATTTACAGTTTTTCAGTTGTACTTTATCTACATTAGTGTCTTTGGTTACATTTGAATCCAAAATAATTTGTACATCTGTCACGCATGGACTTGTGGTATCTGACAGAGGTTCCTTTTTGATGAACTCTTCAGAATGAGAATGACAGATTTTACTGAGCTGAATATTGCCGCCATTACACAGGATGTTTTTCAGCTTATTGCAGTTGGGTTCCCCTAATTTCTTTTGTTTATAATTCTCATTGTATTTATTTAACGTAGTGTTAGAACTCATTAAAAGAACTGTCTGGTAACGTTTTGAAGACTGAGGGGAGCCAAAATGTTTTAAATTCACAAAATTAGTGTTAAGAGTAGGTTCAGGAGTTGGAAATCCCAGCATCTGAGAGAAAGTGTCTCCTTTTAGCTTTTCATCTACAGTCCTTGGACTTTCCATGCATAGCATCTTGTCCGATTCCATGGTACTCGGTAAAGATGAAAAGCAGATACCCTTTGTTGCTGCCTCCCTCAGAGCCGGGGTCATGGCGAATCCTGCAGATAATTACTGGAAACCTAAAATAACGTAAAAATAAAAGATCAAATATCAAGAAAAAAGTTTTATGCTTATACTATTACCAAGGGCAACGCTTTCAATGTCTCTGGTTAAAAAGTGAATGGAACCAAACTCTTCCTTAATTTGCCAACTCCTAACATTATCTCTGCTCTTTGCTAGTTCATAAGGAATTTAATAAGGCTTATTCTTCACTCTGACTCTAGGCCTACTACCCAAAACTTCAATGAAAGATGTATTGTACCTAGTACATAAAAGACAAATATTTATGAATGCAATTATATCTCAAGATTTCATTTTTTTGACAATGATTAGTGATAGTCAAAAGAAAAAAAAAAAAATCCATCCTGGGATTCGTACTTGAAAATGTGACTTGATCCCACATTTCCAAACAAAAATATAATTTTTATAAAATATAACTTCAAAATTTTCATTTCTCAATTTAAACTTCACAATTTGAACAGTATTAATAACTAAAACACAGAACTGAACCACAAACAAAAAAGTATATAATTGGAAATTCCCTGGTGGTCCAGTGGTTAGAACTTTGTGTTTTCACCACCAGGGCCTGGGTTCAATCTCTGCTCAGGGAATTAAGATCCTGCAAGCCTCGTGGCACAGCCAAAAAAAAAGAAAAAGTATATTATTTCACAGGTGCTAAAAAATAATATGGTAGTGAAAATTAGCCTGATCCACAATGTGAAAATTTTTTTTCTAAAAAAATCTGCAATCATTATTTTCTTTTCACAAATGGATACTCATCAGTTATCAATACAGAAGCTCTTACTCCTGCCTGAAAACACAGTGGGGGATATAACAGATGACACTAAAGATTAATCCCATAATTAAACAAATTTCATATTATTTTATCAAAGTAAAAAGTATAAAATTACATATTCTGACATAAAAAAGGTAATTTAGTACTTAATTTAAAAATTATGAAGATTAAAGAGTTAGTGAAAACATTTTATATCATTAACAATCACACATTTTCGAAGATACTTTGGAACTATAACACTATAATTTCTGTCTCAAAACACATGACAGTTAGTAGCCATTTAAATAGCCAAATTCATATAAGCTAAGTCCCTGGACTTAGCTGTAACTCTCGATCCTTCATTCTTGTTTAAAAACACAAAACCAAAATCATATTCTCTGCAAAGACTAACAAGAATTATCAAAAGGAAAAAAAAGGCACAAAACGTTTATGAAATTAGAATAAAAATCTATACAGAGGGTTAAAAGTGACAGATTAGGAAAAGATATTTGCAACATATATCAACAAAGGATTAATATCCAGAATACATAAAGAACTCCTAGAAACAAGCAAAAGTTACAACTGTCAGATACTTCAGAGATGATGACATTCAAATGATCATTAAACATACTCAATCATACCAGTAATAAAGGAAATATAAATAAAGCAAGAGATGAGTTTTCTAATCAAATTGAAAAGAGAGTTTTAAGTCTGAAAATATCACTTACCATGGGAATGTGGGTAAATAAGACTTCTCACATCTATCTGAACCACAATTTGATGCTAATTTGACAATAATGTGAAAAGGTGCACAAGAGATCAGTGTTTGTATGAGAAAACCACTCTTTCAAAGTAACCTACATATTTAACAATAAGAGAATGGACATTAAAACATGATGGAATGCTAGACAGTAGTTAAAAAATGAATGACCTAGATATATATGTATCAATATGGACAAACCTCAAAAACAAAATAATTTGTTAAAAAATGGTGCAGAATATATATACTATGGTGCAGTTGGTGGTGGTTTAATCGCTCAGTTGTGTCCAACTTTTTGTGATACAATGGATTGTAGCCCATGGGCTCCTCTGTCCATGGGATTCTTCAGGCAAGAATACTGGAGTGATTGCAATTTCCTTTTCCAGGGGGATCTTCCAGACCCAGGGATTGAACCCAAGTCTCCTGCATTACAGGCAGATTCTTTATCGACTGAGCTATGAGGGAAGCCCATACTATGGTACCATATAAATAAAATACAAACACAAAACCATACCATATTTATTTATATATACATGTATGTGTTTAAATGTTTACAAGAACAAAAGACGAACCAGAAAAATACCCACCAAAGTTGTAACAGTACTCAGGTAAATTGCATGAAACAGAACTAAGAGTGCTGCTTTAAGACAAGTTGAATTTTAACTATAAAATTTTATTACTTAGGGGAAAAAGATTCAGTGAAAAATGAACAAATGTTAATGGTTGTTAATTCTGTGCGATAAAAATATTTGCCTATTTTATATTTTACTGTTCAATGTCTCAAAAAATAAAGAGATTTCTGTATAATTTTCTGTGTCAAAATTTATATACTTCTATACGTCTCAAAAATAATAAGTCCTATTTATAAAAGATTTTCAATTTTTCCAAAAGCAAAACAAATAGGAAAAAAATAACCAGAATATTGGGTTTTCTTTTTAAAAATATATTTTGAACTTTTATGAAAAACAGCAAAATATTAAAAAATCTAGCACTGGGAAATTTTTTTTTCAAGATTCAGTCTGTCACTTAATGCAATGACCATAACTTCTAATTTATATATATCAACAATTGTGTTTAGATAATTACATTGCTCTCTGAGGGAAACTGCCCTAATCACAGTTCTCTCTGAGGTAACTATACTCAAAAAATACTATACTCTATCCCCTCCTTACCCTTTCTCCTTTAGAAATCTGAAAAGGGTACGAAGTATGTAATCAAAGTGGTGGGCAGCAGGGACAGGGGTGAAATAATGAGAAGCAGTGGATTTCTTATTCCTGGATAAACTAGCGATAAGGGAAAACTAAAAATAAGCAGAAAAAGATACACCGATTATTAGATAAGAACTAGAATTGATAGAAAAAAGAGAAAACAAAGAAATGTAGACATTGAGAGTGGCTAAGAAACATTTATGGTAGAGATCTAGAATAAAGCATACACACAAAAAACTCTGGTAGGGCTAGGGCTTACTTGGTATGATAGGCAGATTCTAAAATGATCTTAATAATCCCAGTTTCCTGGTATTCATGTCTTTGTGTAATCCTTTCTTCTTGAGTGTGGAGCGGATTTATTGACTTCAGTGTGGACTGGATTTAGTGACATTCTTTTCTAGCAAATAGAATGTAAAAGAGATAATGGGATGCCACTTTTAAAATTAGGTTACAAAGAGACCGAGGCTGCCATCTCGTCACCCCCTCACAAACTAAAGAACACTAACTGCCACGCTGTGAGCTGGGGAGACTCTCATGGCAAAGAACTACTGACTTCAGCCAATAGACAGCAATGACCTAAAGCCTGTCAACAGTCATGCCAGTGATCTGAGAAGCAGATAACAGTCATGCCAGTGTTCCATCCTCATTCCAGCCTTCAGATGCCTGTAGCTCTAACACCTTGACTGCAGCCTTGGGAGAAACTTTGAGCGAGAGGCACTCAGGAAAGCCATGCCTAGATTCTTGACCCACAGAAACTGTGAAATAGATGTTTTAAACCATAAAATTATGGATTAATGTGTTACATGCTATGTGCTACATTAGTTTAGTTCAGTTCAGTCGCTCAATCGTGTCCAACTCTTTGTGACCCCATGGACAGCAGCATGCCAGGCCTCCCTGTCCATCACCAACTCCCGAAGTTTATTCAAACTCATGTCCATTAGTCGGTGATGTCATCCAACCATCTCATCCTCTGTCATCCCCTTCTCCTCCTGCCTTCAATCTTTCCCAGCACCAGGGTCTTTTCAAATCAGTCAGTTCTTCACATCAGGTGGCCAAAGTATTGGAGTTTCAGCTTCACCATCAGTCCTTCCAATGAATATTCAGGACTGATTTCCTTTAGGATTGACCTGTTGGATCTCCTTGCAGTCCAAGGGATTCTCAAGAGTCTTCTCCAACACCACAGTTCAAAAGCATCAATTCTTTGGCACTCAGCTTTCTTTATAGTCCAGCTCTCACATCCATACATGACTCCTGGAAAAACCATAGCCTTAACTAGATGGAACTTTGCTGGCAAAGTAATACCTCTGCTTTTTAATATGCTGTCTAGGTTGGTCATAACTTTCCTTCCAAGGAGTAAGCATCTTTTAACTTCATGGCTGCGGTCACCATCAGCAATGATTTTGGAGCCCCAAAAAATAAAGTCAGCCACTGTTTCCACTGTTTCTCCATCTATTTGTCATGAAGTGATGGGACTGGAAGCCATGATCTTTGTTTTCTGAGTGTTGAGCTTTAAGCCAACTTTTTCACTCTCCTCTTTCACTTTCATCAAGAGGTGCTTTAGTTCTTCTTCACGTTCTGCCATAAGGGTGGTGTCATCTGCATGTTACTGATATTTCTCCTGGCAATCTTGATTCCAGCTTGTGCTTCATCCAGCCTGGCATTTCTCATGATGTACTCTGCATATAAGTTAAATAAGCATGGTGACAAAATACAGCCTTGATGTGCTCCTTTTCCTATTTGGAACCATTCTGTTGTTCCATGTCCAATTCTAACTATCGCTTCCAGACCTGCATACAGATTTCTCAAGAGGCATGTCAGGTGGTCTGGTATTCCCATCTTTTTTAGAATTTTCCACAATTTATTGTGATCCACACAGTCAAAGGCCTTGGCATAGTCAATAAAGCAGAAATAGATGCATTTCTGGAACTCTCTTGCTTTTCTGATGATCCAGCAGATATTGGCAATTTGATCCCTGGTTCCTCTACCTTTTCTAAATCCAGCTTGAACATCTGGAAATTCACAGATCACGAATTGCTTAAGCCTGGCTTGGAGAATTTTGAGCATTACTTTGCTAGCATGTGAGATGAGTGCAATTGTGAGGTAGTTTGAGCATTCTTTGGCATTGCCTTTCTTTGGGATTAGAATGAAAACTGACCTTTCCCAGTCCTGTGGCCACTGCTGAGTTCTCCAAATTTACTGGTATATTGAGTGCAGCACTTTTACAGCATTATCTTTTAGGATTTGAAATAGCTCAACTGGAATTCCATCACCTCCACTAGCTTTGTTCATAGTGAGACTTCCTAAGGCCCACTTGACTTCACTTTCCAGGATGTCTGGCTCTAGGTGAGTGATCACATCATCATGATTATCTGGGCCGTGAAGATCTTTTTGTACAGTTCTTCTGTGTATTCTTGCCTTCTCTTCTTAATACCTTCTGCTTCTGTTAGGTCCATTCCATTTCTGTCCTTTATTGAGCCTATCTGTGCATGAAATGTTCCCTTGGTATCTCTAATTTTCTTGAAGAGATCTCTAGTCTTTCCCATTCTATTGTTTACCTCTATTTCTTTGCATTGATCACTGAGGAAGGCTTTCTTATCTCTCCTTGCTATTCTTTCGAACTCTGCATTCAAATGGGTATATCTTTCCTCTTCTCCTTTGCTTTTGGCTTCTCTTCTATTCACGGCTATTTCTAAGGCCTCCTCAGACAGCCATTTTTCTTTTTGCATTTCTTTTTATTGGGGATGGTCTTGATCCCTGTCTCCTGTACAATGTCATGAACCTCTGTCCATAGTTCATCAGACATTCTATCAGGTCTAGTATCTTAAATCTATTTCTCACTTCCACTGTATAGTCATAAGGGATTTGATTTAGGTCATACCTGAATGGTCTAGTGGTCTTCCCTACCTTCTTCAACTTAAGTCTGAATTTGGCAATAAGGAATTCATGATCTGAGCCACAGTCAGCTCCCGGTCTTGTTTTTGCTGACTCTATAGAGCTTCTCCATCTTTGGCTGCAAAGAATATAACCAATCTGATTTCGGTGTTGACCATCTGGTGATGTCCATGTGTAGAGTCTTCTCTTGTGTTGTTGGAAGAGGGTGTTTGCTATGACCAGTGCATTCTCTTGGCAAAACTCTATTAGCCTTTGCCCTGCTTCATTCTGTACTCCAAGGCCAAATTTGCCTGTTATTTCAGGTGTTTCTTGAATTCCTACTTTTGCATTCCAGTCCCCTATAATCAAAAGGACATCTTTTTTGGGTGTTAGTTCTAGAAGGTCTTATAGGTCTTCATAGAACTGTTCAACTTCAGCTTCTTCAGCATTACTGGTCCAGGCACAGACTTGGATTACCATGATTTTGAATGGTTTGCCTTGGAAACAAACAGAGATTATACTGTCATTTTTGAGACTGCATCTAAGTACTGCATTTTGGACCCTTTTGTTGACTATGATGGCTACTCCATTTCTTCTAAGGGAATCTTGCCCACAGTAGTAAATATAATGGTCATCTGAGTTAAATTCACCCATTCTGGTCCATTGTAGTTCACTGATTCCTAAAATGTCGACGTTCACTCTTGCCATCTCCTGTTTGAACACTTCCAATTTGCCTTGATTTATGGACCTAACATTCTAGGTTCCTATGCAATATTGTTCTTTACAGCACTGGACCTTGCTTCCATCACCAGTCACACCCACAACTGGGTGTTGTTTTTGTTTTGACTCCATCTCCTGCGTGCTACATAGCAATACGTAATTAATGCACTGGGGTTTAAAGATTTGGGGATTTTGGACTCTGGAAGGTCTAGCACTATCACAGTTCCTGTTCTAGTATTTCCATTTTTTCCGTATTCTATTCTCAAGTGAATCCTTATTAAAAAACACAAACACACCAAAACCGTAGCCTGAAAGTCTCTCTACTTTGCAACCAAAAGAACTTCACAAAATTAGCTATGTCTCCTATAATTAAAAAAGGATAAACTATGTTCACGTAGCTTTAGTGTAAGACACAAGACCATTTATTCCAACTTTTTAATTAAACATACAATCATTATGCATAATGTTTATTAACTGAGCATTCTAAACTCTACCACTTCTAACTACCTCCACATGACATAAGCAACTACACTTATTACTAACATTTCAACTGCTTGAACTTTTTTTGTTCACTACTCTGTATTTTGTTAACTACTCTGTCTTCAACATGCAAAAGTATCTGAGATATAGCAGATACTCAATGAATATTTGGTGTAAAAAAAAAAAAAGTGGTTGCCATTACACTTACAATCCAAACTTGTTCTTGCCATGGCCTACAAAGTTATTCACTATCAAGTCCCTGACTACTTCCCCTCTTAGTAACTTTCTCCACAGGTTGCTACATTCCATAAACAGTGGCCTCTGAGCTATTCTTGAGCACAGACAAGTCCTTGCTTCAGAGACTTCCTATTTACCATTTTCTCAGTCTGGAACAATTTTCCACATATAAGATGGCTGGCTCCCTCACTTCATTCATGTTTCTGCTCTAAAGTCACCTCCTCAGAGAGTCCTACCTTAACTAATTATTTACAATAGCCCTAGCACCTCACTTCATGATTCTCCATTCCCCTACACTGTTACATTGAGCCTCAGAACACTAATATCAGAACCTGACACTATAGTACATTCTAAGGAAATAATACAATTCAAGGGCAGAACTCAGTTTTGTTCAATGTCCTAATCTGCAGCACTTAAAACAATGTCTGGTACATAATAATTGTCAGATATTTGTTGGCTGAATAAACAGTCATAATTTTTAAAGGTATTCCAGAACTTATGTAGTAAAAACATCTATTTCAGTTATCATTTTTAAAATAAAATTAATCATTGAAATGCACCATATCAAAAGATTAAAGAAAAAAATTAAAAGCATTTGACAAAATCTAGTGTGTGTTCATAATCAGGAAAAAAACTCAGCAAACCAGGAAAAAGAGGGAAATTGCTTAACCTGACAAGGAACATTACACAAAAGCCTAGCAACAACTTCATGGTTATGATGAAAGACTGAATACTTTAATTGTTAAGACTGGGAATGAGGCAAGGTGTCTGTTCTCATTACTCCTATCATCATCACACTGGAGGTCCTAATTAGTGGGACAGATGAAGGAAAAGAAACAAGAGTCACATACATCTGGAAGGTAAAACCGTGTCTACTCATTGATGACATGATTCTCTACATAGAAAATTCCATGCAGACATGATCACTCACTCAGTTGTGTCCAACTCTTTGCAACTCTATGAACCATAACCCGACCAGGCTCCGCTGTTCATAGGATTTCCCAAGCAAGAGTACTGGAGTGGGTTGCCATTTCCTTCTCCAGGGAATCTTCTTGACCCAGGGACATTCTTCTTCTTGACCTCTGTCTCCTGCATTGCAGGCAGATTCTTTACCACTGAGCCACCTGGAAAGCCCTAAAGGGATCTATAAAAAAAAGCTCCTACATGTACTGAGCTTACTAAGGTAGCAGATAAAAAAGTCAAGACACAAAAATCACTTGTATTTCTAACTATTGGAAATGAAAAAAAAATGGAAAATTTTAAAACAGTATTAATTTCAATAGTTTAAAAATATTAAATACTGAGGTGTCAATCTAACAAAAAATGTGCAGGATCTACACACTAGAAAAATACATCATGTGAAATGCTTGGCTGGATGAATCACAAGCTGGAATGAAGACTGCCAGGAGAAATATCAATAACCTCAGATATGTAGATGATATCACTCTAATGGCAGAAAGTGAAGAAGAAATAAGAACCTCTTGATGAGGGTGAAAAAGGAGAGTGAAAAGCTGGCTTAAAACTCAAAAAACTAAGATCACAGCATCCGGTCCCATCACTTCATGGCAAATAGATGGGGAAACAATGGAAACAAGGACAGACTTTGTTTTCTTGGGCTCCAAAATCACTGCAGATGGTGACTGCAGCCATGAAATTAAGACGTTTGCGCCTTGGAAGAGAAGCTATGATAAACCTAGACAGCGTATTAAAAAGGAGAGATATCACTTTGCTGACAAATGTGCATATAGTCAAAGCTATGGTTTTTCTAGTAGATATGTATGGATGTGAAAGCTGGGAAATAAAGAACACTGAGCACTGAAGAACTGATGCTTTCTTACTGTGGTGCTGGAAAAGACTCTTGAGAATCCCTTGGACACCAAGGAGATCAAACCAGTCAATCCTAAAGGAAATCAACCCTGAACATTCTTTGGAAGGACTGATGCTGAAGCTCCAATACTTTGGTCAACTGATGAGAAGAGCCAATTCATTGTAAAAGACGTAGATGCTGAGAAAGACTGCGGGCAGGAGGAGATGAGGATGACAGGGGATGAGATGGCACCACCGATTCAATGGACCTGAGTTTGAGCAAACTCCAGGAGATCGTGAAGGACAGGGAAGCCTGTGTGCTGCAGTCCATGGGGTCCATGTCAGACACAACTTAGCGTCTGAACAACAACAAGATTGCTCATGGATTAATTATTCAATATTGTTGCAATGTTAATTCTCTTTAAACTGATAGATTTAACACAATCCCTGTCAAAATCTTGGCAGGAATTTTGTTAATATCAATAAGCTGATTCAAAATTTGTATGGAGCATTTTCCAGATGGTCCAGTGGTAAGGAGTCTGCCTCCCAATGCAGGAAACACAGGTTTGAGCTCTGGTCCAGAAAGATTCCACATACTGCAGAGCAACTAAGCCCATGAGCCACAACTACTCAGCCTGTGTGCTGCAAATGCTGAAGTTCACATTCCTAGAGCCCATGAGTCCATCCAACAAGAAAAGCCACCAGAATGACAAGCCCATGCAAAGCAACGAAGAGTGGCCCATGTGCAGCAAGTAAAGACCCCATGCAGCCAAAAGTAAATAATCAACAAATTTAAAAAAATTTGTATGGAAACAGAAAGCAACTAGAATAGCCAAAACAAGAATGAAGCTAAAGGACTCATAATGCCTATCTATTTACTTTGGTCAAAATAAGCATGAATTGGCCAAAATGGACACAGATCAATGGGAAAAAATAGCTGTTAAATAGACCCACAGGTATACAGTTAATTGATTTCTGATGAAGATGTAATGGCACTTCAATGCAGAAAGACGGTTTTTAAACAAATGCTCTGAACAATAAGGTACCCATCTGCAAAATTCTGAGCCTTAACCCATACATCATACCTTATACAAAAACAGTCACATACATCAGAATGGATAGACCTAAATGTAAAACTTAAACCCATAAAATATCTAGAAAAAAATAGGAGAAAATCTTTGTGATATTGGGTTGGGCAAAGTTTTTTTTTTTTTTTAACTATGACACAAAAACATTTGTAACAGAAAAAATTGGTAACTTGGACTTCCTCAAAATTAAAATAAACAATAAAATAAACATCTAACAACTATTTAAAACATAATAATTGAGGAGCCTTTGACATAAATATACAAAAGGTAGTATGTCTAGGAATTAGTGGAAATCAGATGTGCATACTCCTGAAAGTCACTGAGTTTACCATTCAGGTTAATTCAGAAAAATGGTTTCAACTATTATAGTTTTAAATTGTAACCATTTTCAACTGTGTATTATTTCCTCTTATGCATAACAGACATCTGTTTAGAGGCAGAGCACATGAAGAACACTGATTTGAGAGCATAAAATAATAATTCTGCTAGTTCACCTCAAGATATCTTCACTAGTTCCATAAGCTGTATTCCACATGACCAAAATTATTTTATAACATCTAAAGAGAGTTGGACTGTGAAGAAGGCTGAGCGCCGAAGAATTGATGCTTTTGAACTGTGGTGTTGGAGAAGACTCTTGAGAGTCCCTTGGACTGCAAGGAGATCCAACCAGTCCATTCTGAAGGAGATCAGCCCTGGGATTTCTTTGGAAGGAATGATGCTAAAGCTGAAACTCCAATACTTTGGCCACCTCATGCGAAGAGTTGACTCATTGGAAAAGACTCTGATGCTGGGAGGGATTGGGGGCAGGAGGAGAAGGGGACGACAGAGGATGAGATGGCTGGATGGCATCACTGACTCAATGGACATGAGTCTGAGTGAACTCCGGGAGTTGGTGATGGACAGGGAGGCCCAGCGTACTGCAATTCATGGGGTCGCAAAGAGTCGGACACGACTGAGCGACTGATCTGATTTGATCTGAAAAGGTATCTCCAGTATTTTGGAAGCCAATTTCAGACACTGAGAATAACTACAAGTAAGACCACCTGGTTTTCATTTGGGTATAAATCCATCCATACCACAACAACTTATTTATAGAGAAGTGCTTGTGACTGGCAGCTGAAAACCTCTTTCATCTTTTAAAAACAAAACAAAACATTTCCAGAAAAAACATGGAAATTAACCAGTTGACTTTTTAAAAGCAGAAAATGAAGAAATTTATTTTTTCTCAGAAATATAGCTTTGTCTATTTCTGATGGAAGCTGCATTTTATTTATTTTTTGTTGTTGTTTAATTGCTGCTGCTGCTGCTGCTGCTTAGTCACGTTAGCCGTGTCCAACTCTGTGCGACCCCATAGACAGCAGCCCACGAGGCTTCCCCATCCCTGGGATTCTCCAGGTAAGAACACTGGAGCGGGTCGCCATTTCCTTCTCCAGGCGATCTTCCCAAACCCAGGGATTGAACCCACATCTCCTGCATTGCAGGCAGATTCTTTACCACTGAGCCACCAGGGAAACCCACCTTCATTAAATGTATATTTGATCTAAGATCAAACATTAAACCATTCAGTTAACGCACACAATAACTGAGAAGCATGTTAAGAGACATTATGTTAGGTACTATAAAGATGGTAGTGAGCATGACAAGTAAGGTTTCTATTCTTACAGAGCTTACATTCTATCCAATAAATGGTAGACAGAGAATACACAAATAAGAAAATAAAAAGAAGTAAATAGGGGTCTCATTGTTTTTATAAAAATCAAAGTAGCGTAATAGAGCATGAATATGTTGCAGTAGGAGTTAACTTAGATTTGTAGATGAAGTCTCTTGATGACATCTGCTCTAAGACTAGAAATTACTAAAATCTAACCAAGATTTCAAGTAAGAGGTTTCCAAGGAAAAAAGACAATTCATAAAAACCTTTAGAGCAGGAATAAATTTGGTGAGTTTGAAGAAGAACAATTATAAACTTATCTAGAACATGAGCCAGAGAAAGGAGCCCAGGATCATGCCAGGGAGTTCACTCACATTTATCTGAACAAAGGAAGAGGCATTACAAAGGATAAAGAACCCTAAAAGAAAACTTAGAAAGTTCAGCTGGTGGGAATTCCCTGGCAGTCCAGTGATTAAGACTTTGACTTCCCAATGCAGGGAGCACAGGTTCAATCCCTGGTTGGGGAACTAAGATCCTGCTTGCCATGTGGTATGGCCAAAAAAAAAAAAAGAAATGCTAGAGACTAACACCACCATAACTGAAGTAAGAATGCCTTTGATGGACTCTTTAGTAGACTGGACATGGCTCAGAAAAGATCTGAGCTTGAGGATATATCAATAGAAACTTACAAAATGAAAAGAGGATTGATGGTGCGGGGGGAGGGGGAGGTTGGGGGGCAGGGACACATAAACAAGAATATCCAAGAACTGTGGGTCAACTAAAAAAGGTGTTAATGTATAACATAATGGGAACACTGAAGGTGAAGAGAAAAGAAATATTTGAAGCAATAATGACTGAGAATTCCTCCAAATTAATGTCAGACATAAAACCACAGATCCAGTAAAGTCAGAGAACACAAAGCAAGATAAATGCCAAAAGTAAATTATATAGCATAAGTCATTCAATACATGAAGCACTGTATTAAAATTAAAGTACACAAAATTATATATAATAGACAATATAATTGGAGAAGGAAATGGCAACCCACTCCAGTTTTTTTGCCTGGAGAATCCCAGGGATGGGGGGAGTCTGGTGGGCTGCTGTCTATGGGGTCGCTAAGAGTCAGACATGACTGAAGCGACTTAACAGCAGCAGCAGCCAATATAATAGCTAAGAGTATTTAGAATAATAGTTCATTAAAATTTTTTTATCACTAAAAATTTATCATACATTTTCCCCACTAGAATGAAAGCTGTATGAAAGCAGGATGTGAATGTTTTCATTCACTGCTGTATCAGAAAATATTGTTGGGTACATAGCAGGCACTTAAAAAATATTTCTTCAATAAACATCATCCAAAATAATAAAATCATTTAAAAATTTCAAGGGGACTTCCCTGGTGCTCCAATGGCTAAGATTCTGCACTCCCAATGCAGGGGGCCCAGACTTGATCCCTGGTCAGAAACTAAATCCTGGATGCCACAACTGAGAGTTCATGTGCTGCAACTAAAAGATCCTGCATGTCACAGAGATCTGGTGTGCCACAACTAAGACCCAGCACAGCCAAATAAGTAATAATTATAAAAACATAACAAAAATGTCAAGGAAAGGGGTTCATAAGATACTTTACTGTGAAAAGAATCTCAAGGCAAGGAAATACAACATTGCTGTCCAATAGAAACATGACGTGAGCTACACATGTAATTTAAAATGTGCAGACACATTATAAAAAATAAAAAGAAACATGAAATTTTAACTTCATTGTTACCCATTATACACAAAATATTATGACTTCAACCTGTCAGGATAAAAACATCCTTATGAGATATATTCTTTTTTGTGTGTGCTAAAACCTCAAAATACAGTGTTTATTTTACATTTAGCACAAAGTCTATATGGACTAGCCACATTTCAAGTGCTTAATGTTAATAGCCACACGTGGTTAAGGATTACTGTACTAGATAGTATAAAGTATATAGTACCCCTAAAGTAAACATGAATCAACCATTAACTAAAACATTTCAGTTCCAAAGCATAATAGCAGCTTCAGGTCAGTTCAGCTCAGTCGCTCAGTTGTGTCCAACTCTTTGTAACCCCATGAATTGCAGTACACCAGGCCTCTCTGTTCATCACCAATTCCTGGAGTTCACCCAAACTCATGTGTATCAAGTTGGTGATGCCATCCAGCCATTTCATCCTCTGTCGTCCCCTTCTTCTCCTGCCCACAATCCCTCCCAGCATCAGGGTCTTTTTCAATGAGTCAACTCTTTGCATGAGGTGGGCAAAGTATTGGAGTTTCAGCCTCAGCATCAGTCCTTCCAATGAACACCCAGGACTGGTCTCCTTTAGGATGGACTGGTTGGATCTCCCTGCAGTCCAAGGGACTCTCAAGAGTCTTCTCCAACACCACAGTTCAAAACCATCAATTCTTTGGCGCTCAGCTTTCTTCACAGTCCAACTCTCACATCCATATGTGACCAGTGGAAAAACCATAGCCTTGAGTAGACGGACCTTTGTTGGCAAAGTAATACCTCTGCTTTTTAATATGCTATCTAGGTTGGTCATAACTTTCCTTAGGTTATACAAAAAGAATGTGAAAAAGGCAAATCCTCAAAGGAGTTTTCCAAGCATCTTGATCTTCTTATGAATACTCAGTTTCTGGAGACCAGTGTGGAGATTCCTTAAAAAAACTGGAAATAGAACTGCCATATTACCCAGCAATCCCACTGCTGGGCATACACACTGAGGAAACCAGAATTGAAAGAGACATGTGTACCCCAATGTTCATCGCAGCACTGTTTATAATAGCCAGGACATGGAAGCAACCTAGATGTCCATCAGCAGATGAATGGATAAGAAAGCTGTGGTATATATACACAATGGAGTATTACTCAGCCATTAAAAAGAATACATTTGAATCAGTTCTAATGAGGTGGATGAAACTGGAGCCTATTATACAGAGTGAAGTAAGCCAGAAAGAAAAACACCAGAACAGTATACTAACGCATATATATGGAATTTAGAAAGATGGTAACGATAATCCTGTATGTGAGACAGCAAGAGACACAGATGTGTAGTTTGGACTCTGTGGGAGAGGGCGAGGGTGGGATGATTTGGGAGAATGGCATTGAAACATGTAAAATATCATGTGAGACGAATCACCAGACCAGGCTTGATGCATGATACAGGATGCTCGGGACTGGTGCACTGGGATGACCCAGAGGGATGGTATGGGGAGGGAGGTGGGAGGGGAGTTCAGGATGGGGAACACGTGTTCACCCATGGCAGATTCATGTTGCTGTATGGCAAAACCAATACAATATTGTAAGTAATTAGCCTCCAACTAAAATAAATTTATATTTAAAAAAAGAATATTCAGTTTCTAATTATGCAGATATTGGGTGGAAAAAACAGTATTTGGATCTTATCTAAATCTAAGAAATTTGTTTTTAGTTGCTAAAATACTGTATTCTATTTACTCTTGGCACCACTATCATCTTTGATGGTATTTATTTTATATACACCCAAGATACTCAAGCAAAATAGGTTCCTTCTCTAAAAAGAATTTAGTCAGTCCATAAGACTTCAAAGAAATTGGAATGAGCAAAACTGATAAAAAACAACTTCCTTAACCACAACATACAGAAACTAAAATAGTAACCTAACAGGATTTAAGAAGCAAAACTGCAAGAAATCTTATCACTCTTTCAAAGGTGCTAAGAAAGCAACCAGATAAATTATTTTAACTATTGGTGGTTTAGACAGTAAAGAAACTGCTAGCAATTCAGGAGACCAGGGTTCAATCCCTGGGTCGGGAAGCTCCTCTGAAGAAGAGAACGGCAACCCAGGTCAGTATTTTTGCCTGGAAAATTTCATGGACAGAGGAACCTGGTGGGCTACATTCCATGGGTCACAAAGATAAGACACGACCGAGTAACTAATACCTTCACACTTTCTCTTTAAGAAGCAGTAGTTCTAGATAATCCAAAAATCAATTATATTTGCCAGGTATGAACTTTGCTTTCATGTTTTTTCAAGAGTTTTCAACCTGCATTCTGAATTAAAATTAATAATCATTCCTTAGCACATCTGCAGCCCAGCAATTTTAGGCATAGTGAACAAAAACACAAAAAACCAATCCACTGCAAAACTGTTACAGATAATGCACAAAGCAAACCACCCTACAGCAAAAGGTCCAGATTTCAATTTACGTTTTCTTAGAAGTATCATAAAAACTACCAACCAGAGACAATTTCAGTAAGACATGCCAAAGTTTATTCCTTTAAATTATAAGCATTTAAAAACTACAAAGAATAAAAAGTTTTTTTCTTCCTGGTTACATTAAATTTATTATAAATAAAACCAAGTTAATCCAAAAAATTGGAGGGACTGTAAAGTCGGGTCTACAATTTAATCCAATATTCACTGTGAATTAAGGAAGAAGTCAGTTGTTCTGATATACATTACTACAAATAAAAAGTCTTGCCCTGTTGTCTCCAAAATGCTTCCATTAGTGACTTAATCTTTAAGATTTATAAATCATATTTATGAAATTTAGCATTAATTAAACACAATCTAATCCCTTGGACATCATGAGATATAGTAAATACTATCATTTTGTTGCTGTTTAGTCACTTAGTCACGTTTGACTATTGTGACCCCATAGTCTGTAGCCCACCTTGCTTCTCTGTCCATGGGATTTTCCAGGCAAGAATACTGGAGTGGGTTGTCATTTCCTTCTCCTGGGCATCTTCCCAACCCAGGGACTGAACCTGCATTTCCTACATTGGTGGGTAGATTCTTTATCACTAAGCTACCACAGAAACCCAATATCATCATGTCATCTCTCAAAAGCTGCATGTACATAGTGAGATAATTATATCAATAATTTTTGAGTTGATCCTGACACTAGTAACCAGGTCTTTACAACTACTATTTAAGTATATGCAGGTCACATATACCAAATAAGTTTTGGCATTTGGGCTAAAGAAAGGCAAAGTTTGCCAATCTAGTCCATTTTCAGAGTTGAAACTAAAAATCTAGACAATCTAAATAAGACCAACCCATCCTTCTGAGAATGAACATTAAAAATTAAAAACCAAATCTGATTTTCGAGCCCCTAAAATACTACTCCAGATTTGATTATGACTTACATTCTAGCATGCATATGTATATTCCATAAAGTCCATGGAAAATATCATATCAATATCTACCCCCTGATATTAAATGTATTCTCTCAACTGAAATATGGATAATCCTAATTTTCTTCAATGCAACAATATAAACTAGGAATAAAAGTACCATAAAGAAAGCAGATTCATCCTTAAGTTAAAAGAAAGTGAAAAGACCACCAATAGATAGAAGTGAGAACTCTGAAGCAGAGGCAAACATTAAATTGTTTCCAAACTTATAACTTTAATGTGTTTCATATAGTTAATCCATTATAGTAACAGTGAAGGAGTATGAAAAAAGCATAACTTCTTTTAGGAAATTCTGAGCAGCTCTTTCAAACATTACTGAAATACAACAGGGCTAAAGTTCCAAATTTGTAACTCATAATGTTAAATTAAGTCAATTAAACCAATTAAGTCAATAAAAGTAATGAGAAAGAATCTATATTGGTATAACTTTATTCCTGAAAAATACAGGAATTACTGGAACATGCAAATACAAAATACACTGCTGTGTTTTCAAGATTTCTTTATGCCACAAATGGGCATTTGTAAATTACAGCAGAAAGCACTGCAGTAATTGGCATGACCAAGGTACCGTTAGCTCAGTACTTTGTATTCAATAATGTTTATAGCTAGAACTCCTTCCACTTTGAAAACTATGCCTAAAAAGGAATTCTCTTTGAAGACTAAAGGAATTTAATTAAAGATAAAGCCACTTGGGTGGCCACAGAACACATCAAACAGATCATAGTTCAAACTTCAAGCAGAATTATTACTATTCAGTTACAAAAGCATGACTCATAGGAATATAAATGAAGAGTCATGTTTTTTTTCTGTGTACATCAACTTATATCCAGAAATTCACGTTAAAATTTAGCGCTATCACATTTGCTCATTATATACATTTTAGCTTCAACTTAATTTCAAGTGGTTAAACACTGATTAATGACCTACTATCAAATAAAAACAAATTTTTAATTACTTTAAATAACATGCTTGAAAATTCTTGATCTTAAAGAACCAGAAATAATACATTAAAAGTTCATTAGAAATATAACAAAGCCTTAATTTTATAAATGAATGCATTCTTCCCAATTCTGCAAGAGAACTGTCACTTTCATACAGAAAAAAAAAGTGTTCCTAAAAACCTAAAAATATTAACAAGTATTTAAAAACTTTCACTATAAACTGTCTTCAGATTTCCATTACAGACTGTCTACAAGCAAGTACAATATCATTTTTTAACACTTGCTGAGAGTTGGACTGTGAAGAAAGCTGAGCGCCGAAAAATTGATGCTTTTGAACTATGGTGTTGGAGAAGACTCTTGAGAGTCCCTTGGACTGCAAGGAGATCCAACCAGTCCATTCTAAGGGTGATCAGTCACGGGTGTTCTTTGGAAGGGCTGATGCTAAAGTTGAAACTCCAATACTTTGGCCACCTCACGCGAAGAATTGACTTAATGGAAAAGACTCTGATGCTGGGAGGGATGGGGGCAGGAGAAGGGGATGACAGAGGATGAGATGGCTGGATGGCATCATCGACTCGATGGACATGAGTTTGAGTGAACTCCAGGAGTTGATGATGGACAGGGAGGCCTGGCGTGCTGCGATTCATGGGGTCGCAAGGAGTTGGACACAACTGAGTGACTGAACTGAACTGATTTGTTTATCTCACACAGAATAACAAGCACAGTTCAGTGAAATCTCTTCAGAACATGTAAAAAGGAAAAAAAAAAACAAAACCTTTCAGAAATGAATATACCTTTCTTTCCTTTCTAAATCAAACATACTGAAAGTAAGACTGTATTGATGACTGAGGGTCCTCACTAATGTACCATGTTCCATTATAGTCCTTTAATATAGTAATAGTAAGGACTTTAAGGCTAGAGGTGTAACAGATGATAGGTTTTAAAGTCAGTAAACTGGTTGCTAATTTCCTATTGACTGTCACTTCAATTGCAA
Source organism: Bubalus bubalis (assembly GCF_019923935.1). Classification (NCBI taxonomy): domain Eukaryota; kingdom Metazoa; phylum Chordata; class Mammalia; order Artiodactyla; family Bovidae; genus Bubalus; species Bubalus bubalis. The sequence goes on from NC_059158.1 coordinate 150,207,857, forward strand.
GCAATTTCATTCCTTCACTGCTGATTGTAACCTGAAGAATACAATCAATAAACAATCTTCTACATCAGAAAGAAGGCTTTCGGCCTCTATCAACTATTGTACAGACAATTTAAAAAAACAGGAAGAGAGATAAATAACTAAGTAAAAATTACTCATAACAAATAAGATTTACGTGGTAGATTAAAGATAGGCTTTGTTTTTAGTTACTAAGTCGTATCCAACTCTTTTGTGACCCCACTGAGTATGGCCCACCAGGCTCCTCTGTCCACGGGACTTCCCAGGCAAGGATACTGCAGTGGGTTGCCATTTCCTTCTCCAGAGGATCTTCCCAACCCAGGGACTGAACACAAGTTTCCTGTATTGCAAGGAGATTCTTTGCCACTTTGCCACCAGGGAAGCCCCAGGTTAAAGGCAGTAAAAGATGTTAGAGGCAATTCAGAGATGTGCTATCAAGAGCATCTATATAATGAAGCAAAGTAACTCAGACACCAGGCTTTTTTCCTTTAAAAACAGAAAAGGCTACAAGTGAATCGGGAACAATTAAAGTAAAATTTGTAATCGAATTCCACACTAGACAGTTGAATGAATAAAGGAAATGAAATAGTCTAAGTTATTATGATAAATGGCATCAAAACTGGATGGAATTACTGGATAATGCAGCAGTTGCACAATGGGCAGTCACTGGCAGACAACTGTGATAAATCAAGAGGCCCCACCTGAACACAGAAGTACTCAAAGTAAGGAATAAAACAGGAAGAGTATATTGCCAATAAAGTACTCCTAACTAAGACAAATAAGCAAGATATAATTTCCTGAAAAATTTCAGAGATCAAAAAGATAAATAGTCAACTTGCAAGTGTTTATTAAGCATCAACTATGTAATCTGCACTGTATCAAATATGAAATATATTCCTCTTTCACAAGGGGCTTCTAAGAAAATAAAACACATATATCACAGACACACATGAAAAAAAATTTATGCTAATGAAAGCAAGTTCTTTTGTTTTACTGCTAATACCAGATGATGAATAAAGATGTAATATGAGGCATGCTCATACACTAGATGAGTATTAAACAATACTCTGGAAGGCAATTTGGTGATGTTACAAGAGCCTTAAAACACACACACTTCCACCAATAATTCCTCTTTTACAAATCTAGGAGAAATTTTTTTCCAAAGCTTTACATAAAAGGCTGTATTCTCTGTAGTGAAATTTATATCAGCAAAACATTAGAAACATCCCAAACATGTGCCAACAGGAAAAATTTTAAATGATAGTTATATGATATAACACTGAGCTTCCAAATATAATTTTTTCAAAGACTAAGGACATGGAACAGTTTATGAGGTAAAGTTAAACTACCACATAATCCTAGTTTTAGGAAAAATATGCAAATATTCACTGGCACATAGAAATACAAATTATTTGTATTTTTTATCTGCACCTGTTTTCTTTCTCCAAATTATTTTATAATAAGATTTAAAAACAAGCAATTACTATTTGAAAAGGTACATAACACACACACAGAGTAAATGTTAAAAAAAAAAAAAAATCAGTGTGATACAACTGGCCTGGATTTAGAAAAATTTCATGTAAAAAAAGTTAACCCAGAAGGGCTGGATAAAAGAAGTAATGATTATCTACATTAAAACTATGAGAAATGGCAGAAACCTTGACACTGATCTGATTAAGTGGAAAAAATGGGAGAATCAATGATAACAATTACAACAGATTTTAAAGACATTCAAATATATGCTATTTCATCATTTATATTCTTCTAAGATGCTGGCTTAAAAAAAAACGGACTTCTGTTAAAAAAAACGTATTACCTGTCAATTTCTGTATGTGTAGTGTTGATAAAGATTATAAACACTTTTACCAACACAAAGCATTTGATTCTCGTAACAACCTCTTAAGGCACGGACAGTATTACGAAACCATTCAGAAGAGGATACAGAATCGGAGAGGTTATAACTTGCCCAAACAAGCTAGTAGGAACTGGAAACAGCAGAGACCACTCACTGCTAAGCAATTTCTCAAGCAATCCACAGTCCAGAACACCAAGTTTTTTGCTAATGTTTAATTATTTTTAGAGCCACTTTTTCCTAGTCAAAAATACTGTCGATTTTGTCTATAGTAGTGGTAAATATCTTCAGCTCAGTTCAGTCGCTCAGTCGTGTCCGACTCTTCGCTGCTAAGTCGCTTCAGTCGTGTCCGACTCTGTGCAACCCCAGAGAAGGCAGCCCACCAGGCTCCCCCGTTCCTGGGATTCTCCAGGCAAGAATACTGGAGTGGGTTGCCATTTCCTTCTCCAGTCGACTCTTTGCGACCCCAAGAATTGCAGCACGCCAGGCCTCCCTGTCCATCCCCAACTCCCGGAGTGCACTCAAACTCAAGTCCATCGAGTCGGTGATGCCATCCAGCCATCTCATCCTCTGTCATCCCCTTTTCCTCCTGCCCCCAACCCCTCCCAGCATCAGAGTCTTTTCCAGTGAGTCTTAGGTTTTATCGCTAACAAACCTGCCCCATCCCTCAGTATTTAAAAAAAAAAAAAAAAAAATTCCCACTGACGCAAACTCAGCATGAAATTAAGCAAACTGGTTAGGGCGGACGAAGGAAAGACGAAAGAACTATCCTCTTAAATCTCGCCAGTTGACCAAAGTTTGGATTATCAAAAAGTAAAAAGAGTACCGCGCAGCAACAAAGACCAGCACAACCAAATATAAAAAAGCAAATTTTAAGTAACATGCTTTCCACAGTTAAAAACAAAACAAAACAAAACAAAATCTATCCCCGCAGACCGCTGATGCGAGGGTAAGAGTGAATCTGCACGGAGTAGAGCGAAAGCGGGCAGTGAACGAACCAAATGGTACTACTGAGTAAGAAAACACCACAAGAAGGTCCATCCAGTGCCTTTCCTCCCTGTAAAGCTAGCCTCTTCTTCCTTTCCAGTAGTTTAATAATCGGAACACTGTCTTGTATTTCTTGCTACCAAACACCACACATCCTCAAGTTTTCCGGCAATACATCAATCCCTTCAGCACACAAACTTGGAACCACCATTCCTCAACAATTCTCTAGATTCCCCTCCATCCCACGTAATTCTAAAGGCCAAATCAACGTCTGCCTATCTAAAGTGGAAACAAGTAAAACAACGGTCCCATCTAATACAAACAGGTCCGCCCTCAGAGATTCCCCAAAACAGGCGTCATCACAACCGCACTCAGCGAGGCGCAGCCGCCGAGGCAAGGGGCGGACCCGGGAGACCACGTGTTAGGCTCTCTGCGCACGCGCCAGCCAAAACAAAAGGGAGGACAGCCAAGCCCCGCCCCTGCTCCCACGTGACAGTCTAGATCCGCCCCTCCCCTCCCTCCACCCCTTCCCTCCCCTTAGCTCTGCCAAGGCTGTTAGGTTTAGCCGTTTAAATTTGGCTGCGGTCCGACCCTACCCTAGAGCGCGATCCTGTGCCGGGACCCAGAGTCCAACAGCTCAGAAGATTCGGGGGGCGAAGGGGCTGCCGGTCGGTCGCCTGGCCCGCAAGTCCACCCAGCGGTCTTCTCCGCTCTCCCCTCCCCGCGGGGCCGCAGTCCCCGGCAGAGGAGACCCAACCCCCTCAAGCCCGCCACTGAGACGCCGGCCACTCGCCTGCTGGGGCGCCCTGGCTCCCCTCCGCCGCCGCACCTTCGGTCCGGCCGTGGTGGGGGCTGCCGAGGTGATCTGTAGCTGCCCGCCCTCCTCCCCCCACCCGGGGCGCAGATGACTCGTCTCCAGAGCGCGTCCCGCTCCCGCCCCGGCCGCCGCCGCCGCCGCGGTTTAACAGTCCGCCAGCTGCCCGCAGCTCCGGGCGGCTCGGGGGACGGAACCTTGCCGAGGTGGAGGGGCAGTGGGCGGGGCACGCCGCTGGCCAATGGCAGCGGGGGAGGGGCAGCGCCATGCAAATGAGCGCGGGTGGCGGGGAAACCCCGGCAGGATGCTGGGCCGGCAGAAGCGGCCAGGAGCGTTCTGGAAGTGGTTGGAGCGCTGGCGCCCGAACCCTGCTGCAGAGGCGCGGCCGCTCCCTTGGGGCGGGCTCCGCACTGCTCCTGCTTCCTACTCACCGCGGTCCTCAGCCAGCCGGGAAAAACACACACACACACACACACACACACACACTCACACATACAGACACCAGGAATACCGCCCGGCGACTTCCCGCCCCTGCTCTGCTATTTCTGTACCACCACGACAGCAAAAACAAAGCGAGAGGATAGTCAGGCTGCTCTACACCCTGCCGCCCGCGCTGGCTCCTGGCGGCCAGACCCCCCTCCCGCCCCGCCACTGGAGGGACAAGTTTTAACAAAGCTTTGTCACTGTTGCCAAATCTATGCGTGTCCGTGCGCTTGCTTTTCTTCAGGTTCTGCGCTCGAATGCAAAGTCATAATTCTGTACGACCCTAGAAGGGCCCTGGGAGAGAGTGACAAATCTGCCTTGAATCTGAGTCGGTTTTATTGGTTTAAAAAAATAATAAATCAGGAAAGGTCAGCTCAAACATTTAAAAATCTGTACAGAGCTGGTTTAAGTGCCGTTGTAGTTAACTCCGTTCTGCAATAGCACAGTCAATTGACAGAGTTTTACGTGGAGATAGTTGGCCAGGGACACACAAAAACATCGCTGAAAAGTTTGCACCTGGCCCGGCGCTCCACTCACCACGAAACTACACCCAGGCATTTCCCTAGCCACGCACTCAAGTTTTGTGTGTGTGTGTGTGTGTTTAACATAACTGAGCACTAAATATAGCTCCTTAGACTGTAGATGGATTACAGGCTTTCCTAAACACCTAATTTACACGTGAAATGATACGGGGAATGAAGCGCACTAGAGACAATTGACAGTATTTCTACCGTATTAATAGGATAACATGGCAGGGGTGGGGGAGGCGGGGGCAGGAGGATGGAATCCAAGGAACTGGAGTTTTCACAAAACCTAAAACAACACAGATTACTGAAATTGGAAAATTACAGGCTTGTTCTTGGTCTTTAATAGATTGTGACAAAACTGCAATGGTTTTTATGACAAACTGCATTTATAGGAGAGAATACTGCTTAAAAATTGCTCAAAACAATAATTGCATCTTCATATGGGATAAGAAAAGTATTTCAGAAATCGATGTACCATCATTGGGATAAAAACTAAGTGAATGTTGTGAAAACAATTGAGTCAACAAATATTTTTTGGATATTCAAAGGGCTGTCCTATCCCTGGGGACAGGGATAAAAAAAAATAGATAAGGCATTAATTTTTTTTAATGAACATTTAAATTTTTTTTAATGACTTGCTGAGAAGTCACGCAAGTATTAACAATAATTCAAAGATTTTTTAATTTGGTCTGAGTATTTTAAAAGACTTTAGGCAGTGAAGGAAGAAAGGAATCCCTAGTTCAGAGGATAGTTAACTTTGAATTTTTAAAATTTATTTATTTATTTTAATTGAAGGCTAATTACAGTATTGTAGTGGTTTTTGCCATACATTGACATGAATCAGCCATGGGTGTACATGTGTCCTTTGAATTTAAGTAGAGGTTGTGTGTGTCATATTATTGGGCTGAAAAGTACTGTCATTACTAGATTGAGAAAATCTCTATAGGTCTGGAGATATAGCACTAAACAAAGTTCCATCTCCATGGAATTTATAGCAGTGATACAGAAATTAAGCTTTGCAATTACACAAGTAATAATTTAGAAGACATTTTTATATACATTATTTAATTTTTCAATACTCTAAGTTCTTTTATCTTATAGTCAATCCTGCAGTCTGCCAAATTTGCAGAACTTAAACTTTTCAATTTATTGAACCACCACACAAATAAAACTTTTTAACTTCTTTTATATTTACAATACTTTAATAGGAATTGGGGGGTAGGAAATTAATAATACAAAATGTATCTTTGATATAAAATGTAGAAAAGCACAAAGATGAAAATCATAATCACCTGTAAGACCTGCTGTATTTTATATATGAGATGACACTGCATACTGTAATTTTTACCCCATTTAACTACATATTAAGGACTTGACCCTTGACACAGAATATTAATCTAAAGCTTGATTTTAATATTTATAGCATATGCATGCCAGTTTTTCAGAAACTGTAGAATATCAAAGCTGCTTAATAGGGAAATTGACATACTGAACCATTTGTTCAATTGTTTATATTATTCTGAAAAATACATGCAGTTACTTTTTAAAAATCAAGGATATATTGTCATTCAGAAGGTACATTAAAAGTATCCTGATTTCCAAGAAAAATATAACATTGGGTAGGAGACTTATAGAACCAGCAAGAACAAGGAGACCGGAAGGCACCATTCTTGCTGATATAATTATTACCTATCTGGAAGCATGTAAAAGTGTCCAAGTAAGCAGTATTACAGTGATTTAATGAGATAATCTTTTTTAACACTGGTTTGTATTCAGTCACAGCTTTCATTCAGGAAACATGTGTGCAGCACTTATATGTAGCTGACATGATAAACACTGGTGATACAGGAGAATTTAAGCAGCTTATAGCCAAAAAGAGGGGTAAAGGTACTTTTCTATCCCCCTTCTTTGCTGTTTTTCTCTATGGAACTAATGAAAATCTAATTTAACATCAATTTTGATTCTTTTTGTTGTCTTGTCTAAGTCAAATGCAATCTCCATGAGGTCAGTCACTTTTTCTGCTTTTCTTACTGCTGTATCCCCTGAACTCAGGACAGGTCCTGGCAAATGTAGGTTTTCAGTATACATTTGTTAAATGAATATATACATTTAGTTCTCGCATTCTGCAAAGTGAGTGTTATATTCATTTTCCAAAGTGAGTGGAAAAGAAAAAAAAAAACTCAATGAGGTTACATAATGTAATATATCCAGATTCTCACACTAAAAAATGGCCAAATTTGGAATTTGAAAAACAGACCTGCTTGTCTCCAAAGCCAGCATTCTTTCCCCATTACCTCTCATAGAATAGAACACTAGTTTGGAAGCCTGAACTATTATTTCTCTATATTTCCATACCCAGGGCAACTGTCCTCCACTGTCATATTCTAGTATATTCAATTTGTTTTTATAATCAAGTTTAGAAAGTGAAATAGGAGAAGTAGCAGGCCTAAAAGTGGTCATTCCTATTCAGGATAGATTTAGCTTTAACTAACCAGAGTCATCAAATGAAATGGGGGCTGGATGAAGCACAAGCTGGAATCAAGATTGCAGGGAGAAATATCAATAACCTCAAATATGCAAATGACACCACCCTTATGGCAGAAAGTGAAGAACTAAAGAGCCTCTTGACAAAAGTGAAAGAGAGTGAAAAAGCTGGCTTAAAACTCAACATTCAAAAAGCGAAGATCATGGCATCTGGTCCCTTTACTTCATGGCAAATAGATGGGGAAACAATGGAAACAGTGACAGATTTTATTCTCTTGGGCTCCAAAATCACTGCAGATGGTGACTGCAGCCATGAAATTAAAAGACTCTTGCTCCTTGGAAGGAAAGTTATGACCAACCTAGACAGCATATTAAAAAGCAGAGACATTACTTTGTCAACAAACGTAGGTCTGTCTAGTCAAAGCTGTGGTTTTTCCAGTAGCCATGTATGGATGTGAAAGTTGGACTATAAAGAAAGCTAAGCACTGAAGGATTGACGCTTTTGAACTGTGGTGTTAGAGAAAACTCTTGAGAACCCCGTGGACTGCAAGGAGATCCAACCAGTCCATCCTAAAGGATCTCGGTCCTGAATATTCATTGGAACGATTGATGCTGAAGCTGAAATTCTAATACTTCGGGCACCTGATGTGAAGAACTGACTCATTGGGAAAGACACTGATGCTGGGAAAGACTGAAAGCAGGAGGAGGAGAAGGGGACAGGGGACAACAGAGGATAAGATGGTTGGATGGCATCACTGACTCAATGGACATGAGTTCGAGTAAGCTCTAGGAGTTGGTAGTGATGGCCAGGGAAACCTGGCATGCTGCAGTCCACGGGGTCACAAAGAGTCAGACACGACTGAGCGACTGAACAACAACAGTAACAAGAAGCCAAGATCAACAAATAAGCAGACAAAGGATAGGGGTAAATAGCAAGAGCTATAGATTCTTCTTGGAATGAGGGCAGGATGCAAGAGTAGTCAGAATTGATCCATGACTTTAGAGAGACAAAAAAATGACTCCCTGTGTATACAAATATTCATAGCACTTTTTTCAAAATAGCCCCAAGCTGGAAACAACCCAAGATCCATCAAATGGTGAAAAACCATTTGTGGCACATCCATATAATGGAATGCTACTCAGCAACAAAAAGGAAACAAACTATTGGCACACAGGACAACATACCTGTGTCTCAGACAGTATGCTAAGTGAAAGAAGCCAGACACAAAAGAGAATAAATATTTTATGATCCCATTTATATAAAGCTTTATCTACAAAAGACAAATTTAACCCTTAATGACAGAAAGCAGACCAACAGTTGCTGAAGCTGAGGTAGGGGGATTTGAGGGGGATGGGTATATGATGTAAAGGAAATACTCTATCTTGATCATGATGGAAGTCAAATGGGTACATGCATTTGTCAAAACTCATCAATGTATACTTAAAAATAGGTACATATTATTGTATGAGAATTGTACTTCAATAAAGTTGATTTTTAAAACAAGGGCTTTCTGATGAAGGTTGTGACCCAGAAATCTCAAGGAGTTTTAAGTCCAAAATCTAGACAGGCAGAAAAATTAAAAACTAGCCTACATCAGTTATGTGTGAAATGCATTTGAAAACTCCACATAATGATGGCTTAAAACCACAAGAATTAATACTCCTTGTTACATTTTATTGATTCTGACACATTTTTTTCACAGCAATAACAAAGCAATAGAACAAGAATGTTTGATTGGCAGTGGTTTTTTCTTAATAATATATAATGGTGCGTCTTAACAGTTAATGCAACATGCTTTGTTTTTCTAAAACATTTATTTATTTATTTGACTGCACCAGGTTTTAGTTGTGGCACATTGCATCTTTAGTTGACACATGTGGGATCTAGCTCCCTAACAAGGGATCAAACCTGGACCCCTTGCATTGGGAGTGCAGCATCTTAGCCACGGGACCACCAGGTTAAATCTCTGAAACATGTTTTAAAAAAAAAAAATGTTGAGAGACAGCCCAGAGCTGATATTTCAGCTCCACAAGGTAACCAGGAATGAAGGTTCCTTCCTATTATTCTCTTCTGCCATTCTCAACCCTGGCTTCCATTCTCAAAGTGACTTCATGTTGCCTGAGGGCTACTGGAACTCCAGTCATCATATTTATTTCTCAAGCAGCAGGCAAGAAAGGGATAGAAAGCAAACTGGGCCTCTAAGGCGACTTCCCTGATGTTCCTCTCAACAATTCTACAAATGTGCATATATCTAGTTGCATGGGAGACTAGGAAACACAGCTAACCTTGAACACATTGTCACCTCTTGTTGACAGTCATGTCTGACTCTTTGAGACCCCATGGACTGCAGCACACCAGGCTTCCCTGTTCCTCACCATCTCCTGGAGTTTGCTCAATGTCAAACAAACAGACTGACAAGAGATTTTGAACTACATTCCCCTTTCAGGCTCTGTGGCTGTGCCCATTATTCTTTTTAATAGATATAAGTCTGCAAAGGTCGATTAAGATCAAAATATGGACGTTTAAGTAAAGGATGTAAAGTTATTCTGCAGGTAATAGTTGAACCACTGAAGAGTTTTGCATAAGGAAGTGAAATGATCAAAGTGTTGTTTTCAGACACTAATCTCATAGGTCTTTACACTAAACAAGCATATCCAGAAATACTGGTCAGAACTCACTACAGCTGAAAAACTATCCCAATATTCTGACTCATTTCATATGAAGTGTGCATATCATGGCAGTTTCTTGGGATCACTGAGGTGTTATATATTGTAACAGCAGTTTTATATCCTCTATTACATACAACATATAAGAACAAATGGATGTTGTATCAGTCATGGTGGGTTATGATCAAGTTATAATACAATAACAAACAGTCCCCAAATTACAGTCAATTAATGCAAAAAAGTTTATTTGTATCTCATCTCACACAAAGTCTGTTGCAGGCCAGGTACTTTTCAGAACACTTGCCTTCCATAAGTTTTATCTTTATTCTATGCTTTGATCATATGTCACCCCTACAACATCTCTACAATTGCTGCCACAGGGTAAGACACATACCTCACTTCCATCCACAATCCATTGGCAAGAACTAGTCACACAATTACAATGGAACCAGGAAACAGAAACCTCTCATGTGCCCAGAAAGGAGTTATGTGCATAGATGAATATTAAAGCTTTCTACTACAAAAGTAATGTCAAAAAAAAAAGTTAAATGGCACCAACAAATGAAACCAGATTTAATTGGAGATGTGACAATCTTCAGGCACTGATCTTAAAAAAAGAGGATCTTTATTCCATAATTTTCCTTTCCTAACATTTTCCTGTTTTTCATGCTCATATGCAGTCCTCCTCCCAGTTCATGAGCTCTGAGTGAATCTGCTTCTATTTCCATGTCCCAAAGTAGGCTCCAGTTTGCTTAAGCCAAGTAAGGCAGTCCATTTCCTTTGGCACAATCATTGGTTCGGAGATAGGCATGTGACTAAAACTAGCTGCTGAAATTCATTCTCATGGGCTAGTTTTAGTCACCTATACATCTATATGCAAAAACTAAAAATGTACCTTGACATCTCACCCCTAAAAACATTACTGAATTGTGAACAACGTAAAGTATAAGTGAACAACATAGTGAACAACATAAAGTATAAGATTCCTAAAAGAAAACAGGAGAAACTTTATGACTTGAGTTTGAGCAGAGTTCTTAGGTACACTAAATGTGTAATCTAGAAAAGAAAAAACTGATACATCATAATTCATCAAAATTAAAAACTTTTGCTCTATGAGACCCACTATTACAAGAATGAAGGAACTAGCTACAGATAGGGAGAGAATATTTACAAATCACGTATCTGGGAAAGGACTTGTATCTCTAGGAGTACAGCCAGAGCCTGACAACCTTGCATGTTTCCACACAGACCACAAAGGCAACGCTTGGACAGCAGCTGAATTGTGACAGAATGCCATAAGGCCTTGTCAACCTCCTGGTACAGGAGAGCATGGAGACATGGGATGTGCTGCTACAATGCTGTTTCTCACTTACTCTCCAAGTGAGGGGGGCTGTCATGGGCCAGGGTCTCATTGTTTCCAGATTTTGGTGGAGTCTGAGGCTTTCTGCCTCACCATCCATAAAGCAAACCTGCAGTTATAAAATTGATTAGCAGCATGCTGGAATGGAATCTTCCACAGGAGTGTCCCATCCTTCTCATTGCAGTCATCCGGCCTCTTCTGTTTGTGTCATCCTGTGCAAAGGCCACAGAGGGCTGGCACCTTTGGCTATTTATCTTTGCATTCTCTATGTAAGCAAAAAACTGAGTATGTAAATGGCTCATTGTTTCTTTACTGGCTGAATCTGTCAGCCTGAATTTGCCTGGTGCTTGACAGTATTCAGTTCAGTTCAGTCAGTCGCTCAGTTGTGTCTGACTCTTTGCGACCCCACACTCCAGGCCTCCCTCTCCATCACCAACTCCCAGAGTCCACCCAAACCCATGTCCATTGAGTCGGTGATGCCATCCAACCATCTCATCCTCTGTCGTCCCCTTCTCCTCCTGCCCTCAATCTTTCCCAACATCAGGGTCTTTTCAAACGAGTCAGTTCTTCACATCAAGTGGCCAAAGTATTGGAGTTTCAGCTTCAACATCAGTCCTACCAATGAACACCCAGGACTGATCTCCTTTAGGATGGACTGGTTAGATCTCCTTGCAGTCCAAGGGACTCTCAAGAGTCTTCTCCAACACCACAATTCAAAAGCATCAATTCTTTGGCACTCAGCTTTCTTTATAGTCCAACTCTCACATCCATACATGACCACTGGAAAAACCATAGCCTTGACTAGACGGACGTTTGTTGACAAAGTAATGTCTCTGCTTTTTAATATGCTGTCTAGGTTGGTCATAACTTTCCTTCCAAGGAGTAAGCGTCTTTTAATTTCATGGCTGCAATCACCATCTGCAGTGATTTTGGAGCCCCCAAAAATAAAGTCTGACACTGTTTCCACTCTTTCCCCATCTATTTGCCATGAAGTGATGGGACCAGATGCCATGATCTTAGTTTTCTGAATGTTGAGCTTTAAGCAAACTTTTTCATCTCCTCTTTCACTTTCATCAATAGGCTCTTTAGTTCTTCACTTTCTGCCATTAGGGTGGTGTCATCTGCATATCTGACATTACTGATATTTCTCTCGGCAGTCTTGATTCCAGCTTGTGCTTCCTCCAGCCCAGCGTTTCTCATGATGTACTTTATTAGAACATATAAGGAACTCTCAAAGCTTGATGTTAACAAACAACCCAACTAAAAATGACCAAAAGATCTGAACCAAAGAAGATACATGGAAGGCAAATAATCACATGAAAAGTTGTTCAGTATCATTAGACATGAAGGAAATGCAAATTAAAACCACAGTGAGATACCACTACATAGTATTAGAATGTCTAAAATAAAAATAATAAAACCAAGTGCTAGAGAAGATGCAAAACAGTTGGAACTATATTGCTGGTGGGAAGGCAAAGTGGTGCAAGAATTCTGGGAAAACAACTCTACAATTTCTTAAAAAGTTAAACGTGCATTTACCTCTGTGACCCCAAAATTCCTCAAAAATCAAAATGAATGAATACATAAGCAGTGGTATATCCATACAGTGAACTACTATTTAGCACTGAAAAAGGAATGAGCTATTAATTCACACAACATGAATGAAACATAAATGCATTTTGCTAAGATGTTCTTAAAAAGTTACATATTATATGATTCCATTTATATGAGTCTCAGAATGACAAAAATATAATAAAACAATGAATATATCAGTGGTTGTCAGGGGTTAGAGGGCTTTCCTGTGGCTCAGTGGTAAAGAATCTGCCTGCCAGTGCAGGAGACACAGGAGACGTGGGTTCAATTCCTGGGTCAGGAAGATCCCCTGGAGGAGGAAATGGCAACCCACTCCAGTATTTTTGCCAGAATGGCAAGAGGACAGAGGAGCCTGGTAGGCCACAGTCCAAGGTTTGCAAAGAGTCAGACAAGACTGAGCAACTGAACAGGGGTTAAAATTGCAGAAATGATGTGACTATAATGGGACAGAGGTAGGTTTTTTTTTGGTATAATAGAACTGTTCTGTATCCTGATTATGGTGGTGGTTGCACAAATCTATATATATGCTAAAACTTAGAGTACCAAAAAAAGACAATTTTATCATATCTAAGGCAATGGCACCCCACTCCAGTACTCTTGCCTGGAAAATCCCATGGATGGAGCCTTGAAGGCTGCAGTCCATGGGGTCGCTGAGGGTCGGACACGACTGGGCGACTTCACTTTCACTTTTCACTTTCATGCCTTGGAGAAGGAAATGGCAACCCACTCCAGTGTTCTTGCCTGGAGAATCCCAGGGGTCACACAGAGTCAGACACGACTGAAGTGACTTAGCAATAGCAATAGCAATGTATACCAAAACAAGAAAATTTGCTATATATTAATTAAAAAATAAAATGTAAAAAGGAAGAATGAAAGAGAGAGAAGGGAAGACTGTTATAAAAGAGGGAGTTCCCTGGTAGTCTAATGGTTAGGATTCCAGGCTTTCACTGCTGTGGCCCAATTCCAGTCGCTGGTCAGGAAATGGAAATCCCACAAGGCACTTGGTGTGGCCAAAAATAAATAAAATTTAAAAGTTAAAAAAAAAAAAAAAGAAAAAGACTAATGCCTAGCATTTGGGACTTTCCAGGCAGGTCAGTGGTGAAGACTCTAAACTTCCACTGCAGGGGGCACAGGTTCAATTCCTGGTCAGGGAAACAGGATCCCACATGTTGCACAGCAAGCCACACCCCCTCCCACCCCAAAACAAAAGAGAGAGAAAGTGAGAGATGTAGAAGACAAAACCAAAAATGCAATCTGTGGATCTTGCTTGGATCCTGATTTGAACAAACCAACTACAAAGGGCATTCTTGATACAACTAAGAAAAATTTACTGTTAATCTGTAACTATCTTTTAAAGTTTTTAAATTATGATCTTGGCCTTGTTGTTATATACAAAAAAACTTAATCAGTTAGACACACATTCTGAAGTATATATGTATGTGAAATAGGATTACGTCTGGAATTTACTTTAAAATTATTGAAAAAAGGGGCTTTACATTGGCAAATGTTGAAGCTAGAGGCTCATTACACTACTTTCACTATTTTTTGAGTGTGCTTGAATTTTTATGTAATTTTTCTTAAAATTTGTCATGATAATGAGATTTCAAAAAAGGATATTTGAAAGGAGAACTCCTTTTCAACATTTATTATAAAGCAGAAGACAGATCGGCCTACAGTTGACTTCCACCTCAATGTCAAATCTTTCCAATGACTTCAAATAAATAAATGCTGTGTGTGCCAAAAATAATACTGACATATGAAAAAAGCAGCCTTCTAGAAATCTTATACCGTGAGCAATAAACTACTAAAATTACTAGATTAGTAAAGATTTTGCTGTTAGATTTTTAAAACAGCAAATCAAAACAGCTTCTTTTATATAGTGTCATTTTCAATGACACCATCAAAGAAACAAAGGGCAAAAATAATTTTAGGGCAATAATTATGATTTTAAAAATCTGAGCCAAAACCCAAAATTACCCAGGCTTTTTCATTCTCATTAATTATTTACACAGTGTGGCTTTCCTGCTGTGTCGGTCCAGTCTGTTCTTTTGAGCATTATTATTATTTATCATTTCTTGAGCACTTAGCACTGCGTGAGATACAGATGCTAAATTCCTTCCCTGGGGGACAACAATCAAAGCCACACAAGCAAAATACAAAGATTAGCTATTGAAGAAATGAAAACTAAATAAAAAGCTAAGGAACACACTCTGAGCTCCCTGTTTTGCTTTATGCGTTAAGTTCATGATACAACACTTGCTTCTTTGGAGGGAGTGCAAAAGAAGACTGAATTTGCCAGATAAACAACTAGCTTAAAAGAAACAGAACAACAGATTTCAGGGATCATTCTAGGAAATATCCTACCTTAACAATCATTTTACCTTCTGATAAATACAAATTATAAGAACCTACTCCCGGGATGCAGCAGTGCGTGCATGGGACCTTTTGAACTGAACTGAACTGACTGTCTGCTTAAGCAATGGCTTCTCCCAGTCTGTGTTCCTGATGAGTGTCAATCACAGTACACCTTTCCCCTACTTTATAATGACATTGTGCTGAACTATGTAGGCCAGGAGCTGCTGCTGCTGCTGCTGCTAAGTCGCTTCAGTGGTGTCCAGGAGCAGCCCAGGGTTATTTTTACAGGCCCTGTAATGAAATTTCTCTGCAGTGTCCATTGGGCCAATTTGTAAAGAAAAGTAGACAAACGGATGCAGTCTAAGATCTGGCAGACTAAACTCCAGAATCAGGCCCTTAAGTTCCTACAGTTCTTTAGATTATATGAACTCCTCTACAATTCATTTTAGCCAGCACACTCAAGTTTTTGCTTAGGATAGTCTGAATTGGATTTCCTTGTCATTTGCTTCTGAAAGAATCCTGACTCAGAATTTGCCCAAGGTCCAATAGCTGCTAAATGGTAAGAGTCATCATTCAAACCTAGGTTTGTCCAGCTCTACATAGTAGGCATTTCCTGTTAGGTTCAGTTCAGTACACTTCAATTGCTCAGCTGTGTCCGACTCTTTGCAACCCCATGAATCGCAGCACACCAGGCCTCCCTGTCCCTCACCAACTCCCGGAGTTCACTCAGACTCACGTCCATCGAGTCAGTGATGCCATCAGCCAACTCATCCTCTGTCGTCCCCTTCTCCTCCTGCCTCCAATCCCTCCCAGCATCAGGGTCTTTTCCAATGAGTCAACTCTTCACATGAGGTGGCCAAAGTACTGGAGTTTCAGCTTCAGCACCATTCTTTCCAAAGAACACCCAGGACCAATCTCCTTTAGAATGGACTGGTTGGATCTCCTTGCAGTCCAAGGGACTCTCAAGCGTCTTCTCCAACACCACAGTTCAAAAGCATCTTCAGTGCTCAGCTTTCTTCACAGTCCAACTCTTGCATCCATACATGACCACTAGAAATACCATAGCCTTGACTAAACGGACCTTTGTTGGCAAAGTAATGTCTCCGCTTTTGAATATGCTATCTAGGTTGGTCATAACTTTCCTTCCAAGGAGTAAGCATCTTTTAACTTCATGGCTGCAATCACCATCTGCAGTGATTTTGGAGCCCCCAAAAATAAAGTCTGACACTGTTTCCACTGTTTCCCCATCTATTTCCCATGAAGTGATGGGACCAGATGTCATGATCTTAGTTTTCTGAATGTTGAGTTTTAAGCCAACTTTTTCATTCTCCTCTTTCATCAAGAGGCTTTTTAGTTCCTCTTCACTTTCTGCCATAAGGGTGGTGTCATCTGCATATCTGAGGTTATTGATATTTCTCCCGGCAATCTTGATTCCAGCTTGTGCTTCTTCCAGCCCAGCATTTCTCAGATGTACTCTGCATATAAGTTAAATAAGCAGGGGGACAATATACAGCCTTGACGTACTCCTTTTCCTATTTGGAACCAGTCTGTTATTCTATGTCCAGTTCTAACTGTTGCTTCCTGACGTGCATATAGGTTTCTCAAGAGGCAGGTCAGGTGGTCTGGTATTCCCATCTCCTTCAGAATTTTCCACAGTGTATTGTGATCCACACAGTCAAAGGCTTTGGCATAGTCAATAAAGCAGAAATAGATGTTTTTCTGGAACTCTCTTGCTTTTTTGATGATCCAGCGGATGTTGGCAATTTGATCTCTGGATCCTCTGTCTTTTCTAAAACCAGCTTGAACATCTGGAAGTTCATGGTTCATGTATTGCTGAAGCCTGGCTTGGAGAATTTTGAGCAGTACTTTACTAGCGTGTGAGATGAGTGCAATTGTGGGGTAGTTTGAGCATTCTTTGGCATTGCCTTTCTTTGGGATCAGAATGAAAACTGACCTTTTCCAGTCTTGTGGCCACTGCTGAGTTTTCCAAATTTGCTGGCATATTGAGTGCAGAACTTTCACAGCATCATTCTTTAGGATTTGAAATAGCTCAACTGGAATTCCATCACCTCCACTAGCTTTGTTCGTAGTGATGCTTTCTAAGGCCCACTTGACTTCACATTCCAGGATGTCTGGTTCTAGGTGAGTGATCACACCATCATGATTATCTGGGTCGTGAAGATTTTTTTTTGTACAGTTCTTCTGTGTATTCTTGCCACCTTTTCTTAATATCTTCTGCTTCTGTTAGGTCCATACCATATCTGTCCTTTATTGAGCCCATCTTTGCATGAAATGTTCCCTTGGTATCTCTAATTTTCTTGAAGACATCTCTAGTCTTTCCCATTCTGTTATTTTCCTCTATTTGCATTGATCTCTGAGGAAGGCTTTCTTATCTCTCCTTGCTATTCTGTGGAACTCTGCATTCAGATGCTTATATCTTTCCTTTTCTCCATTGCTTTTCAATTCTCCTCTTTTCACAGCTATTTGTAAGGCCTCCCCAGACAGCCATTTTGCTTTTTTGCATTTCTTTTCCATAGGGATGGTCTTGATCTCTGTCTCCTGTACAATGTCACAAAGCTCCGTCCATAGTTCATCAGGCACTCTGTCTATCAGATCTACTCCCTTAATCTATTTCTCACTTCCACTGTATAATCATAAAGGATTTGATTTAGGCCATACCTGAATGATCTAGTGGTTTTCCCTACTTTATTCAATTTCAGTCTGAATTTGGCAATAAGGAGTTCATGATCTGAGCCACAGTTAGCTCCTGGTCTTGTTTTTGTTGACTGTATAGAGCTTCTCCATCTTTGGCTGCAAAGAATATAATCAATCTGATTTTGGTGTTGACCATTTGGTGATGTCCATGTGTAGAGTCTTCTCTTGTGTTGTTGGAAGAGGGTGTTTGCTATGACCAGTGTGTTTTCTTGGCAAAACTCTATTAGCCTTTACCCTGCGTCATTCTGTATTCCAAGGCCAAATTTGCCTGTTACTCCAGGTGTTTCTTGACTTTCTACTTTTGCATTCCAGTCCCCTATAATGAAAAGGACATCTTTTTTGGGTGTTAGTTCTAAAAGGTCTTATAGGTCTTCATAGAACCGATCAACTCAGCTTCTTCAGCGTTACTGGTTGGGGCATAGACTTGGATTACTGTGATATTGAATGGTTTGCCTTGGAAATGAACAGAGATCATTCTGTCATTTTTGAGATTGCATCCAAGTACTGCATTTTGGACTCTTGTGGACCATGATGGCTACTCCATTTCTTCTAAGGGATTCCTGCCTGCAGTAGTAGATATAATGGTCATCTGAGTTAAATTCACCCATTCCAGTCCATTTTAGTCCGCTGATTCCTAGAATGTCGACGTTCACTCTTGCCATCTCCTGTTTGACCACTTCCAATTTGCCTTGATTCATGGACCTGAGAGTCCAGGTTCCTACACAATATTGCTCTTTACAGCATTGGACCTTGCTTCTATCACCAGTCACATCCACAACTGGGTAGGTTTTGCTTTGGCTCCATCCCTTCATTCTTTCTGGAGTTATTTCTCCACTGATCATCAGTAGCATATTGGGCACCTACCGACCTGGGGAGTTCCTCTTTCAGGATCCTATCATTTTGCCTTTTCATACTGTTCATGTGGTTCTCAAGGCAAGAATACTGAAGTGGTTTGCCATTCCCTTCTCCAGTGGACCACATTCTGTCAGACCTCTCCACCATGACCCGCCCATCTTGGGTGGCCCCACAGGGCATGGCTTAGTTTCATTGAGTTAGACCAGGCTGCAGTCCGTGTGATTAGATTGACTAGTTTTCTGTGATTATGGTTTCAGTGTGTCTGCCCTCTGATGCCCTCTTGCACACTTACCGTCTTACTTGGGTTTCTCTTACCTTGGACATGGGGTATTTCTTCACGGCTACTCCAGCAAAGCGCAGCCACTGCTCCTTACCTTGGATGAGGGGTATCTCCTCACCGCCACCCCTCCTGACCTTGAACGTGGAACGGCTCCTCTAGGCCCTCCTGCGCCCGCGCAGCCACCGCTCCTTGGACTGTTTATCCTACAGATGTTTAATTCCTAAAATGTAGTTTCCTTTAAGATTGGGAAAGGAGCTGGGGCTGGGGTAGGGTGTTTGATCTAATTCTCTATCGTTTCCTGGCAGTTGGTGTGAGGTGAAAATGACAAATACAGTAATACCTAACAAGAATTTATTTTCACCCATTTTGTAGATTTACTGAACAAGAACTCAAGTTGGCAATCATACAAAGTTATACCCAAGAGCAAATCAAAGTTACAAAAGACACTAAGACAGAATGGTATAAAAGGATTTTCTGTTCTCTCTGCTCTATTCAGTTGTAATGACTGCATCAAAAAACAATGTTTAATATCCACAACACCAAATAAAATATTGAGGTTTTCTAAGTTGAACAAGAATACATCTATTTATTTACATTTAAAAACTACTTTATTCTCTGTCTCACCAATACATGCAAAGGAAAACAAGTACTAAAATGATGCTGGCAGTTTACAAATTAATGGCCTATTTTTTGGTAATAATTAAATTAAATGTCATTTCCTCATTTTCCTATTTAAAATACTTCATTTCCTTTATTACCTTTATCATGATTTGAAATTATCGTTTATTTACTTCTTACCTTATTACAACTTGTTTATTCACTTATGGATCTTGCCAAATTTTTAAATCATAGTTTTCATCAATTTAACAGCCTGGCTTATAGACGACAACACAAAGTACAAATCTGTTAAAATTACTTAAAAAATTATACTGCTTCCAAATAAAAGTCACTGCTTTGGTACCTATAAAATATACCAATATCTTGAAACTATTAAGGATAATGGTGTGTGTGCTCTCCTAGCAATTAAACTGGAAATCTCTTGAAAGCCCAGGTGTCAGTGGTTTAAGGAACCAGTGGAATTCTCTTGTGGGGATTTGCTTAGCTGAGTCCTAGTGGTTTTAAGGCCCTAAGGTAGGAGGCTGCCTGCTTCAACCTAAGCAGCGCTTCACACATCAAGATTTCACATGGACTTGGCATAAGCTTTGGACTGAAGAAAGTGTTTCATTACTTAAAAACAGGTTTAGGGGTAGGGTGGTAGAAACCACTGTTCTGGGGAATTTGGAATAAAAGATATCTAAACTTATTTTGCATTCTCAATTACATTTATTCTTCTTTTTCAAAATCAATGTGCTGTAAAAAATTTAATAGTATAATAAAAAATTACTTCTGCCTCAATATTAAAGACCTAGGCATTTATACTCTTTTAGAATTTTAGAGATAAATAAAACATTAAGGCTTCTAGAATCAGAGAATCTTTGCTATTTAGCTATGCAAAAAATTAACAGTTTAAACCTTATATTGGGAAACTTTATGATCTTTGGATTCAAAGATTTCATAGATGTTAATCCTATATTTGCATTTGATTTCTTTCTCTATAGAGAGAACAGATAAAAACTTGTTTAGTGTTTCTCCCTTTCCAGGTTGTATTTTATCTTGAGTAGATTTAAAACAAGATTAGCTGTAATAGGATTCCGGGATGTGGGCAGATGTCTACTGGTCACAGATGATCTCTCTTGCAATCAGCTCCTTCATTATTTCATTGGTACCACCATAGATTGTCTGGACACGGGCATCCACATAAGCTCTGGATAAATAAGAAGATGATTAAAGGAATAAACAAAGGATATTAGAAATTATAAATTTTGTCTCACCAGGTAACTATTAATTACTTTACAGTGTTAAATGAAATTCAAACTGTTAGGTAGGTAGAATAGGGAAAAGGAGTCAAAAATGGTGGTGGCTAAAAGACAAGGAAGGTCAAAGGAAGGTCCGAGGACCAGAGTGAAAACTTCAGGCAGAACAAACAACACTCCTGGCCAAGCCCAATTGCATAGGGCAGGCCCAGGTGGAGAAAAAACATATAAAAGGAGGAGCCAAAGCGCTTTCTCTGGGACTCTCTCTCCCGTGTGCATGCACGTGTGCTCGCTCTCTCTCTTTCTCCCCCGCACCCCCCCACACATTCCTCCACTCCCTTCTCTTCGAGTCTTGGATTCTCCTGCTATCTTCTAAATAAAATGGAGCTGTAACACTGATTTGCCTAAGAGCTGTAACACGGTTTGTCCAAGACCCGAGAGCTGTGATGTGCCAAGGGCTTTAATGTCCGTTGCTCCAAATCTTTGTTGTGACGAGACAAAGCACCGAGGAACATACACTCGCGTGACAAAACAATAAAAGTTCTTCATCAATTACTTTTTTTCAGTATGGCATTCACCCTAGATTGGTATGATTATAAAATTCTATTCAGATATTGATCATTTGCATAGATTTGTTTTAGTTTGCTTGAAGAGAGTACAAATTCAAAATAAGATTTCTAAGTATGTTTCTTTTAATTTTGTAAAATTCAGCACATATAAGATCCTAAAAAGTGCTATTTTAAATTTAGAAATGAATGCAATGTCTTAATAGCTTGTTACCTTTAATGTTTCCCCCCAAAAGTTGAAATCTACTGGTTTTATAAAAAAAAAAAAGAGAGAAAAGTACATGTTTTCTAACATCCTTTAGAGTCCCACCAATACTGCTGCCATCAGCAGTATAAATTGATGCTTCAGAAAATTACTACCTCACAAAGTTAACAAGTAACTTACTTTTTGGAAAAGATTAATAATCACCCCAGTAATGTATGTGTTAAAAATAGCGAGTGACTGAGTACACTGCCATAAAAAAAGAGTTTACTTTTGATACTGATGACAGCACATATAACACTATATAGTTGTTTTTATGTTTTCTCATTTTATCCTCTCAACTCTGGAATTAGGGAGAGTAAATACTATTAATTTTGCAGGTAAAGGAACTGAGGTGCTAAAAAGTTAATACATATACTAATTAATGGTTGCTATTTAATGGTCACATAATAGATCATTGGCAACCTGGAATGAAAAGGTAGATATCTTGCCACTTTGGCAAATATCTTTTTAATTGTATCAATATTTTCATTGGTCCAGAAATGTAAGATTAGTTATTGAGCTTTGCAGTTTTCTAGTAGGCAAATTCAAAGGCATTTTTTTTCTAAGCCTTAAACTGTTTTTTTTTTGTTTTTTTTTTAATTTAATTTGAGACAAATTAAATGTGCTGGCTCTCTAGGAACATGATCAATTCTGAACTTTTCCTCGTCCAAGTTCATCACGGTACCTTGCAATGGTACCTTACTTGAGCACTCAGTATTTATTGATTTGATTTACTGTATTACAAAGGAATTTTAGAGTCTCAATACCTACTTTTTGATGAAACTTGAAATCCAGAGACATTTGTGTTTTCAAATATATTTTTTCTTTCAGACAGATTCCATTGTTGCCCACAAAATCCAGAACTTTCATTTAGAAAACCTATCTGGCATTTCAGCCTACTTCAGCAATTTCAAAGCTTTTGGACCTTTTGGAACGAGTTGGGCACATTTTTTTCACATTAAAGAAGTTTCAATGGAGTAGGTAATTGACAGACACCAGTAGGCCTTTTATAAGTTATTAATTAACTTCAGTCATCAACTAAAATTCACAGAATGGCAGCAGAAGGAATGTTTAACCACACAGGGATGAAGCTCTTTATCTCACACTGTTCTTCCCAGCAAACAGGTCTTGAAATGGCAAAACTTAAGCATCTATTCTCATAGCCCCAAGCCGAATGAGTAAGACTGAAGTATGACTCACACTTAAAACCACTTATTTTTATACAAACAGGAAAAAATAAACAAAACAAAAAAGCATCTCCTTGATCTCTGAAACCAAGACTCAGCAACATGCACAGGCATAAGTTCAGTTCAGTTGCTCAGTCATGTCTGACTCTTCGCAACCCCATGGACCACAGCATGCCAGGCCTCCCTGTCCATCACCAACTCTCGGAGTTTACAAACACACAAATAATACAGTTTAACCTTAAGGTATAAAAAAACACAACTATAATGATTTTTTTTCTATCATATCAAAATATATATACTTCATTCATATACTGCCTAATGTATCTGATTAGCTTTTTTGATATTATCCACTACTCTCTCATGTCATCTTATGAAAAGTTCTTTCTCTTTGTCTTTGGAGAGAAAAAAGCAGCCTAGTTTAAAAGTTCATACAGTCTTCAAACTAAGAACCTGGCCAAGAAGGGGATTGTTACTCCTGAAAAGGAAGTATGTCTCTCAAATTGAAACCGGAAATTTCAAATAAGTCATCAAGTTACCGTTTTTGCTTGCTACTGATCTGATGGAATTGCCTCTGAGAAAACAGACCAAGACTTATGCTATACTCTAATCCTGGACCATGCAGATGGCTGACTCTTCTTCACCTAAATGCCTTTCTTAGGAACAGAACTAAACTAGACAAACACTGAACCACGACATTGTCTACATTCCCAGAGACAGTTAGAATAGCACAGTTAAGCAGAAAAATATAAATACC
Source organism: Bubalus bubalis (assembly GCF_019923935.1). Classification (NCBI taxonomy): domain Eukaryota; kingdom Metazoa; phylum Chordata; class Mammalia; order Artiodactyla; family Bovidae; genus Bubalus; species Bubalus bubalis. The sequence continues at coordinate 150,231,448 of NC_059158.1, forward strand.
CATTATTATTTTACTTGCTTAAGCACTGTGAATATTATAAATAAGATGAGTTAATATTGTGACTAAAACATAAAAACACACAGGAAAAATTCCAGCAATGCTTTAATTTGTGCTAGCATAACTCAGTTTACTTCTGACTTCATGACTATTCAAAGATTAAAAAAAAAAAAATCTGCTTTTGTTTAAGACCTGTTTGAAGTAGTTCTGAAAGGATATACCAAAACCCAAGTCCAAGGATTGATAAAGAAAAGGAAATAAGTTAGTTACTTCATGCCTACATTCTAAAGGAAGGAAAATACCCTACTTGTTGAGTTTTTATAGAAAGTTATAAATTATATATACCCTGTGATTAAAGCTTTCTGAGCTACCCAGTAGCTACAGGAAATTAGTAAATTACATCTATGTTGGAGCTTCTGTTCTTAATATAACTTGAATACAATGTTTATTTTCCTTATTAAGGACTATAAGCAAATAAGCAAGTCTTCAGTTATACTTGCCAAAATGATAAATTTGAAAGTAAGTTTGAATACTAGTTTAATACTGTTTCCTGCTGGAAGCTGGCATATTGCATATTGAGTGCATATTGCATATTGAGTGCAGCACTTTCCACAGATTATCTTTCAGGATCTGGAATAGCTCAACAGGAATTCTATCACTGCCGGGAGCCAGCGTGAGGAACTCCGCCTATGACAAAGGTCATGAGGAAGGAGGCTCGGCATACGCAAAGGCGGGATCGAGCCTCAGGAGTCCCCCTGGAAATTCTCGAGCATCTACCCCCAAACCAGAGTCTGCCTACTTTCTGCTTTGTGCTTTCACCTACACCTCTGACTTTACGGGGGGCTGTCCCCCACTACCTCTCTCTGAAAAAAGAGTTAGCTTACAGCTCCAGTTAATAATTCCTGGGTGTGACGGTGTTTCAACCTACAAACTCCTTTGGAAATCCTCTAGCCTGCCTGAATAGGTTTTTCCGGCCACATGTGATTGTTCAGAGCCTCCCAACTGTGAGAGGCAGGAGATGTTCTAAACTGTCTAAACACAGATTCTTTTGAGTAGTTAAAAGATTGATTAGAAATTGTATTGGTGAAGGGTTTTTCACTTATTGAGCCAATGTTTGCTGCTAAGTCTCCATACTCCTTACCTACTGTGTCCTTGGCAGTGTATTGATTGATATAATGGGTGTATAGAAATGTAAAATGCAGCTTTGTCCAATGCTTTTTTGGAGGCTGGTGCCTGACTTTGGAATAATCACCTTTAGAGAAAAATAAGTTTCTTAAAATGTTAACAGGCCTCCTGGCCAGAAGATGGTGTAATTCACCTGAACTTTTGCATATGATAAGTTTGAAAGCCTAGCTTCGATTAGGACCAGGAACTGCTGTCCTTGCATGATTCCACCCCTTCCCCCATTATCCTCTATGCATAACTTAAGGTATAAAAACTACTTTGGAAAATAAAGTGCGGGCCTTGTTCACCAAAACTCGGTCTCCCCATGTCGCTCTCTCTTTCAAATTCTGGCTGAGTCTCCATCTGGAGCGCGGAACCCGCCATGCTTGCTAATTATGCCTGGGCTTCTAAGATCCGACCGGGGAGGCCTCAGTGTCTCCTCTCCTTCGGGAGAACGGAAGGACGCCTGCGGCCTACATAAGTGGTGCAAACTTCTTGTCTTGAAGTTTTATTGGTTTCCCGCATAAACCAAGCTACTCAGCCTCTTTTCTTCACTGAATTTTCCTACTGAGCTATCCTTATTTCAGCCACTTTTCTCCACTGAATTTCCTCACTGAGCTATCCTCATTCTATTACTCTTTATATCCTTAATTAACGTTTAATTAAGCAGTTGTTTCCTGACCCTCGCCTATGCCGTCTCTCCTTCGAATACCCTGGATCAGCTGGGGCTGGACCCCGGCAGTTTCCCTTTTAGATATTCCGTATTTAGATGAATATTATAAGAAGTTTTTAGAAGCTCATAGCATTCTCATTCTCAGATTCAAAACTAAATTGGACTTCTCTCTATATAGCAAAAACTCCCTTGGGAAAATTATATAAGCTGAAAATATTGCCAAATAAGAGGAAAAATATATTTTCTATAATGATAAGGAGAAATGCCATGGAGGGATTACTAAGGCAAAGACTACAGAAAAAGGGAAAGAAGAAACTATGGAGATGGAGGAAGAAACATAGAAGAGGATGCTACCTATTGACAAACTGGAACTGCTTTGAAATGGAAATAAGAATATTCATGTGTAATGCAATAAAAAGGCTGTATTTATTTTCATTTGAAGGAAATACAAATTCTACTTAGAAAAAAAATAACACTTTTGATTTGTTTTTAGAGCTAAATAAACAATAAAAAATTTAAAATTTTTTTATTGACTTCATATGTAGGTTAATTTTTCTGTAATGTGTATTTTTTTTATTTTTTAAAAAGTGATATTTTCAAAGACATACAAATGACCAAAAGGTATATGAAAAAATACTGTATCACTAATCACCAGGGAAAATGTAAATCGACCACAATGAAATATCATCTCATATCTGTCTATTAGCTAAAAGGCCAAAAGACAAATGCCGAGGAGATGAAGAAATTGCAATACTGGCACACTGCCGTTAGAGAGAATGCAAAGTGGTGCACAGCAGCTGCTATGAAAAACAGTATGGAAGGTCTTCAAAAATTTAAATAAAACTACCGTATGATCCAGAAATCCCACTTCTAGATATTTATACAAAAGAATTGAAATCAAGACCTCCAAGTGATGCTAGCACTCACTTGTTCAATGCAGTATTACTCACAATAGCCAAGATGTGGAAACAACCTGTACGTCCATGGACAGATGAATGGATAAAGAAACTGTAGTATAACATACAATGGAATACTATTCAATCGTAAGCAGAAGGAAGTTCTGCAATATGTCACCACCTGGATGAACCTTGAGGACATTCTGCTAAGTGAAATAAGCCAGTCACAGAAAGACAAATACAACACGATCCCACCTATATGAGGTATCTAAGGTAGTCAAATTCATAGCCTCAAAAAGGAATGGTGGCTGCCAGGCACTACAGAGAAGGAGAAATGGGAGGTTACTAACCAATGGGCATAAAGTTTCAGTCAAGCAAGATGAATAAGTCCCAGAGATCTGCTGTACAGTACTGTGCCTAGAGTTAACAATATTGTATGGTACACTTAAAATTCTGTGAAGAGGGTGGATCTCATATGTTAAGTGCTCTTAACAACAGTAAAATAAAACAAAATAATTAATAGTCAGTGCAAATTAAGGGCTTCCCTGGTAACTAAGACAATGAAGAATAAGCCTGAAATGCAGGAGACCTGGGTTCAATCCCTTGGGTCAGAAAGATCCCCTGGAGAAAGCAATGGCTACCCACTCCAGTATTCTTGCCTAGAGAATCCCATTGACAGAAGAGCCTTGCAGGCTATATAATCCATGGGGTTGCAAAGAGTCGAACACAACTAAACGACTAAGCACATAACTTAAGAGGATAAGCCATCTTCAGTCTTTGACAACTCATTTGAGTATGAATTGCTTCAAACTGGAGGAAATGATCTTGAAATGCATTAAAATGTAAAATATGCATACTTTTGAACTAGCAGTACTACTTTTGGGACTTGGTCCTGTTATGATAAAAAACACATGTATCTAAGACAAACGTATGAGTGTTTATTGAAGCATTGTCACAGTAAAAAACTAGAAAAAAAAATCTGAATAACTAAACATAAACAATTATAGTAAAATACTATTCAACTATAAAAGTGATACTAATCCTGAATAATGATTCAAATAAAGCTTTAGTATATTATATATTTATTTATATTTAATATCTTATATACTAAAGTATATATTCACTTTTTAAAAAAATGATTAAATCCTAGTGGTAAGCTGATAACATGAAGTTGTTTCTAGCTACCTGAACACACTCCATAGGCAGTTGAAAAATGCAAAGATTTTGCACCTCCTTTCCCTCTATACTCAGTGTACAAAGAACAGGTAAAGAAGTTTTCCTTTTTATTCACACTACCCAGAAAAGCATAACAGGACAGGCCTACTTACTTTGCAATGGGATACTCACACACGTATCCCCAACCTCCATGCAGCTGCAAACAGTCATAAGCTACTCTGTTTTGCAAATCAGATGCCCTAGATGTCCAAAATAAAAAACAGAAAAGGAACATTTGAATTTTCATGAAATGCTTTACAGCCAGAAAACAAATGACTGTTTAAATGCATGCATTTATCAAACAATTAAAAATAGGCATATCAGTCAACCAGAGAAGATTGATATAAATTATATGTGAAATAAATCTCAAGAATATTTTCACGTAATGAATACTTTCTTCATCAACTATATTTCTGGCTGGTTTTCTGTTAAGTCTAGAAACAAAATGTAGAAAATTTAGACTATTTATTAGGTGTTGGGAACTTTAAGCCTAAAAAGAATATAGTAAAAACTTGAATCTGGTCTAATTTATTTAGATTCTCTGTGTGATATGTTAGCAGAAAAATTATATAGTCATCTACTTTCTTTTGCCTTGTGTAATATGTGTTTGTTTTCTTCAAATATGTCACTTCCTATGCAAAGGCTGCAATTCTGAATTTTTAACTGTAAAAAATATGTTTTAGGGTTTTCAGGAATAAACTGAAAGTAAAAGTGAAAACCTAAGAGAACAGACCTCTATCAAAGCACATACTATCTTCTAGGACACTTATTAAAGATTATTGGGGAATTATTTATTCCTGAAGTATATATATATTAATATGAGGTGCTTGAAAAATATATTCTTTTCTGATCTAATCACAACAATTTTAACTACTGTTAAAATCCATAAAATAACTGGTTAGTTCAAAATCTTTTCAACTTTCAACAGTGGGAAATATAAAACAAAGGTAAGCATAGACCCATTTTCCTATAAAAAATAATTTTTAACTCAAGCCATAGGACAGGTCAAGATGTGCCTGAGAAATACAGTAACAATATAATGATTAACAGACAAGATTCAGGGGGCAGTGATATTTGGAATTCTACACATTTTTGTCTTTGACAAGTATGTTAGTGAAATATTTGCTGGCTTATAAGTAGTTGCTTCCTCTTCTCCAATATGAAATACCAGTATGTCTATAAACCTAGTGTTTTCAAAGAACAATAAGGCCACCAGCTATCCAAATGTCTTTTTCCAAAAATATCTAAAAATTTTTCACTAGTTAAAAAACTTGCTGTAAATGTAAAGTATCTTCCCCCCAAAATGTTAATTTCTAGTAATTCCACATGACTTTTCAACCTGGCAAGTTTATTATTTTGGAGTCATTACATAAACCACTATTCTGCATATTTCCTCATTCTACTTCTCACTGAAGTGAACACAAGTTAATGAATAACAACAGGAATTTTTTCCAAGTTCATTTTGGGCTAATGAGATGTGAGAATGTTTGTTTTTAAAAGAGGAAACAAAACCCGCTTTCAGAATCTGATTTAAACTATGTTCTTGCATCTTAAAATACACAAAAGGCCTATGGGGTGGGGGGTCTTTTTTCAATTAACTCATCTTTAATAACATTGCTAATCATGTTTAATGAAAATGAAAAATTTTTTTGTTTTGGTTTGTGGTTTTGGCCATACCATAAGGTATGCAGGATCTTAGTTCTCCAACCAGGGATCAAACCTGAGACCCCTGCAGTGGAAACCCAGAGTCTTAGCCACTGGATGGCCAGGGAAGTCCCTGAAAGTTGTCTTACAGAACATTTTTTTTTTTTCCTTTTGCTTAATTGAGCATGTACAACTTTTGATTGGACAGTCAAAACTTCAGAAATTTTTTCTGAGGTCTAGAAAACCTCTTAAACAGAAAAATCTTGCCTAATCTACTCATTTCACAGATATCAAAATGTTGGCCTAGATATAATTAAATTTAATTGCAGTTACGTAATGACAGAATTGCGGCTCTATCTCAGGACTCGAAGTATTACCGTTATTTTGTTATCTCACTCTACAGCCACTCTTCAGCTAATTTGAGAATCAACTACTACTTGAAATAACGAATTAGTCATCATATTTAATATTTGCTTTTCGAGGATAAGCTAAAAGTTAAAAAGTAACCTGGGTAAGTTTTAGCACATTATAAATAGGTTTAATGGGAATATTCAGCATTTAAAAAAAAATTGGTCCTTACGGCTAGTTTTCATTTACTCAGCATTCTTCCTTTAAGACCTTCAAGGCTGAGTTTCACTTTGGAAGAATTCCATAACAGTCTGTGCAAACACCACATTTTAATTACCGTAGCATGCATACCAGTATTTCGCCATGGCAGCAGTGGAAATGTCCAGACGTTTCACTCTGTGCAGCTGGAGACAGCTGTCCACAAAAGCTCTGGTTACACATATGGATGTTTTTAATTCTGCTAGCTTATGCTTCACCGTCTAGAGTTTAAAGGAAATGAAAGGAAAAGATGAGTGAAGGAGAAGACCATATTTTGAGTCACTTAGCATATAAAAAATTATATAATAAAAGATCTTTGGCAATGGCACCCCACTCCAGTACTCTTGCCTGGAAAATCCCATGGATGGAGGAGCCTGGTAGGCTGCAGTCCATAAGGTCCCTAAGAGTCAGACACGACTGAGTGACTTCACTTTCACTTTCATGCATTGGAGGAGGAAATGGCAACCCACTCCAGTATTCTTGCCTGGAGAACCCCAGGGAAGGCGGAGCCTGGTGGGCTGCCGTCTATGGGGTCGCACAGAGCCGGACATGACTGAAGCGACTTAGCAGCAGCAGATCAAAACAGACGTGGAATTACTGTGTTTTGTTTTTTTTTTCCCTTCAAAAAAGATGCATATTAACTACACAGCTAATGTTATATTTCATTACTAAGAAAATGTACCAAAAGACAAGATGCAAAGGTCGATAAATACATCTCATATTTTAGGTTAAAAAATTTAGACTACTTAGGGAACTTTTCGGAAAAGGCAATGGCACCCCACTCCAGTACTCTTGGGGACAGGTGAGCCTGGTGGGCTGCCATCTATGGGGTCGCACAGAGTCGGACACGACTGAAGTGACTTAGCAGCAGCAGCAGCAGGGAACTTTTGGAAGAACAGCATGACTAATGGGTGAGCACCATTGTGTGGTATAGTCCTTTAGGTACAGCTGTTGAAAATATCTGTTCTCCTTTGCAATCTAAATCCATGAAGAACTATTAATGAAATCAAGTATGCACATTTCCTGCTTCTCTGTATTGGAATAAAGAAACAAGCTAGAAGGACAATATAAAAATATTATTAGACATTAAGGGCTTCCCTGGTGGCTAAGTGGTAAAGAATCCACCTGCCAAGGCAGGAGACACAGGTTCGGTCCCTGACCCAGAGAGATCCCACATACCTTGGGACAACTAAGCCCATGTGTCACAGCCCCTGCTTACCACAACTAGAGAAAAGCCCATGTGGCAACACAGACACAGCACAGCCAAAAAAATTTAACAAATAAATAAATAAAATTTAAAAACTGTATATTAAAAAAATATATTTATACTTGTTGTTCAGTCACTCATCCAACTCTTTGAGACCCCATGGACTGCAGCACGCCAGGCTTCCCTGGCTTTCACTACTCCTGGAGTTTGCTCAAACTCATGTCCATCGAGTTGGTGATGCTATCCAACCATTTCATCCTCTGTCGTCCCCTTCTTCTCCTGCCCACAATCCCTCCCAGCATCAGGGTCTTTTTCAATGAGTCAGTTCTTCACATCAGGTGGCCAAAGTACTGGAGCTTCAGCATCATTCCTTCCAGTGAATATTCAGGGTTGATTTCCTTTAGGATTGACTGGTTTGATCTCCTTGCTGTCCAAGAGACTCTTAAAAATCTTCTCCAGCAACATAGTTCAAAAGCATCAATTCTTCAACGCTCACTGTCTTTATGTTTCAACTATCACATCCGTACATGACTAATGGAAAAACCATAGGTTGTTTTTTAAATAATTTTTTATTTATTTATTTTTGGCTGTGTCATGTCTTAGTAACAGCATACAGGATCTTCACTGCAGTGCACGGGCTCTGTGGTTGCAGCACACCAACATGTGGGATCTTAGTTCCCCAACCGGGGATCGAACCTGCATTCCCTGCATTGGAAGGTGGCATCTAGCCTGGCTTTTCACATGATGTACTCTGCATATAAGTTAAATAAGCAGGTGACAATATATGGCCTCGATGTACTCCTTTCCCAATTTAGAACCAGTCCGTTGTTCCATGTCCAGTTCTAGCTGTTGCTTCTTGGTCTGCAAATAGGTTTCTCAGTAGGCAGGTAAGGTGGTCTGGTATTCCCATCTCTTTCAGAATTTTCCACAGTTTGTTGTAATCCACACAGTCAAAACGGAGAAGGCAATGGCACCCCACTCCAGTACTCTTGCCTGGAAAATCCTATGGACAGAGGAGCCTGGTAGGCTGCAATCCATGGGGTCACGAAGAGTCGGACACGACTGGGCGACTTCCCTTTCACTTTTCACTTTCCTGCATTGGAGAAGGAAATGGCAACCCACTCCAGTGTTCTTGCCTGGAGAATCCCAGGGAAGGCGAAGCCTGGTGGGCTGCCATCTATGGGGTTGCACAGAGTCGGACACGACTGAAGCGACTTAGCAGCAGCAGTAGCAACACAGTCAAAGGCTTTAGTGTAGTCAATGAAACAGAATTCCCTTGCTTTTTCTGTGAACCAACAGATGCTGGCAAATTGATCTCTAATTCCCTCTTTTTTTTCTAAATCCATCTTGTACATCTGTTAGTTCTTGGTTCATGTACTGTTGAACTCTAGTTTGAAGGATTTGAGCATTACTTGCTAGCATGTGCTTGCATGCGTGCTAAGTTGCTTCAGTTGTGTTCGACTCTGTGTGACCCTATGAACTGTGTTGCCCACCAAGCTCCTCTGTCCATGATTCTCCAGGCAAGAATACTGGAGTGGGTTGCCATGCCCTTGTCCAGGGGATTGTTGCAACCCAGGGATCAAATCTGCATGTCCTGAATTACAGGCAAATCTTTACTGCTGAGCTACCATAGAAGCCCTGCTAGCATGTAAAATGAGTGTTTTACATGCTACTGCATACATGCAGTAGTTTGAACATTCTTTGGCAATGCCCTTCTTTGGGATTGCAATGAAAACTGAACTTTTCCAGTCCTGTGGCCACTGTTGACTTTTGCAAATTTGCTGGCATACTGAGTGCAGCACTTCAACATCATCTTTTAGGTTTTGAAATAGCTCAGCTGGAATTCTATCACCTCCACTAGTGAACTACTTTGTTCATAGTAATGTTTCCTAAGTCCCACTTGACTTCACACTGCAGGATGTCTGCCTCTAGGTGAGTGACCACACCATCGTGGTTATCCAGGTCATTAAGACCTCTTTTGTACAGGTCTTCTGTATCTTCTTGCCACCTCTTCTTAATCTCTTCTGCTTCTGTTAGGTTCTTACCGCTTCCATCCTTTATTGTGCCCATCTTTGCGTGAAATATTTCCTTTGTATCTCTAACTTTCTCGAAGAGATCTCTAGTCTTTCCCATTCTATTGTTTTCCTCTATTTCTTTGCATTGTTCACTTAAAAAGGCTTTTTTATCTCTCCTTGCTATTTTTTGCAACTCTGCATTCAGTTGGGTATATCTTTCCCTTTCTCTTTTGCCTTTAGCTTCTCTTCTTTTCTCAGTTATTTGTAAGGCCTCCTCAGACAACCATTTTGTCTTATTGCATTTCTATTTCTTTGGGATGACTTTGGTCACTGCCTCCTGTACAATGTTACAAACCTCTATCCATACTGCAAAATATTTAATCTATATCTACAGAATGCAATAGAAGAATAATAGAATCAGAACACTCGAGACATCAAAGTCCAGTACCTCCCCAACCTCTGCCGCCTTTCCCCACTCTCCGTCTTACCTCTCAGGAGCTCGCACGATCCTTAACTTGAACTGCATGGTCTGGAACTGCCAATGTCAACATACCTATTTACCTCCTCCTGCTGGCCATAGACAACTAACAGCATTCTAATCATTCTACTATTCTAATCATTCTATTGAGACCAGCGTCAACTATTCTTGATGGCTCTAACGTCAGTCCAATTTTCTTGTATTCCTGATTTTATTGTTCCTGTGGAAATTCAAATAGAAACAGAGTTTTGATCATTCTGCTTGGAACCTGAGTGAGATCTTCACTGTGGCTGATAAAAGGCATGGAAGACAGTGACAGTGGCACTAAGTTGATGGCACAGTGAAACTCACACTAGAAATTTTAAATGTATTCCACCTCCACAACCAGTGAACCAGTGAAGTTGCTCAGTTGTGTCTGACTCTGTGCGATCCCATGGACTGTAGCCTACCACGCTCCTCCCTCCATGGAATTTTCCAGGCAAGAGTACTGGAGTGGGTTGCCATTTCCTTCTCCAGGGGATCTTCCTGACCCAGGGATTGAACCCAGGTTTCCCGCATTCCAGGCAGACGCTTTACCGTCTGAGCCACCAGGGAAGCCCCCTCACCAGCACAATGTCTAGTTCAAAACCATGACAGCCTTCTCCCAAGAAGGCTTCAAGGAGCAGAGGATGCTGACCCTCGTTTGCTGCCATTACAACAATCTCAAACCATAAAACCTAACCCTTCAAAGCATCATTGTGGTGGAGACCGTTAAGAGTAATTTCCATGTTTGGAAAAGAGTAGAAAAGGAGTATAATAAAACTCAGGACCAGGCAAAACTCACAGTATGTCAGCTAAAGGCGTTCTAAGGGACAGATTCCTCATACATGTCTCAACATAACTACTGTGCTGCTGAAGAACCCAACTGACTGCCTTTCCCTTGGGTTTACTCCGTCCCTTCCTAGTAACAGAAAATGACACTGACTTCTAATGATTCTAAAACCAAGCAGTGGGAAGGTTGGTACCACACCTTTCCACCTCTTGTATTGCTGTTCTTCAGTTGCATCTGACTCTTTGCGACTATGAACTGCAGCACAACAAGCTTCCCCGTCCTTCATGATCACCCAGAGTTTGCTCAAACTCACATCCATTGAGTCAATGATGCCATCCAACCATCTCATCTTCTGTCGTCCCCTTCTCTTTCTGCCCTCAATCTTTCCCAACATCAGGGTCTTTTCCAATGAGCTGGCTCTTCGCATCAGGTGCCCAAAGTACTCGAGCTTCAGCGTTAGTCCTTCCAGTGAATATTCAGGGTTGATTTCCTTTAGAATTGACTGGTTTGATCTTCTTGCTGTCCAAGGGACTCTCAAGAGTCTTCTTAAGCACCACAGTTTGAAAGCATTAATTCTTCAGTGCTCAGCCTTCTTTATGGTCCAACTATCACATCCGTACATAACTAATAGAAAAACCATAGCTTTGACTACATGGAGCTTCGTTGGCCTCTAATTCAAAACGTGACAGGTTACACCAAAACTTTCTTCCTTTCTCAGACTTCCCCTTACTTTTTCAATCTCCCTTTCTATTCATTTATATTTAACAAAGCCAAATGTCTACCTTTTAGTCAGCACAAAGTTTCCCGCTCCCACCTCACACATCCGCATTTACTCACAGAAAAATCTAAAAGTGGAATAGGAAACAAAATAGTGGAGCAATACCTTCCTACACATTAAAAACAGATGAGTGTATATTCCATGAAAATCCCTGAAATGGAATTTTTGGCTTAGTCTTGGTGTATATCAATGACACTACCTATGAGACTTCATTTGGAAAATAAGGAAGAATCTGACAAGTCTCAATATACTTTTGCACACCCCATGCACAGCATGTGATGGCACATTTAAGAATTTTTTTTAAATGGTTGTTTATTTATTTATTTACTTTTGGCTGTGCTGGATCTTCATTGCTGGGCTTTTCTCTAGTTGCAATGCACAGCTTCTTGGTGCAGTGGCTTCTCTTGTTGGAGAGCATGGGCTATTGGCAAGGAGGCTTCTTAGTTGTGGCACATGGACTCAACAGTTGCAACTTGCAGGTTCTAGAGCACTAGCTCAGTAGCTGTGGTGCAAGGGCATAGTTGCTTCGAGGCATGTGGGATCTTCCTGGATCAGGGATTGAACCCATGTCTCCTGCACTGGCAGGCAGATTCTTTACCACTGAGCCACCAGGGAAGCCCAGATTTAAGAATTTATGCACTATTTACAACAGAATCAAGATCTCTAAGCCCAAATATCTCGTAAGAAAACTGCTTTGATGAAAATGCTAAGAGCTTCTAGAAGCTAAAGTTAAATTTCGGAGCAGGATGGGCTCATTTAGAACATTCTTGCTTCAGTGTACTCAGGTCCACAGGTTTGAAGGAATTAATGCCTGCAAGAGCACATAATTTACTCTTTGGGGATAAAGAGTAAATATTTACATATTCATGGCATTGAGCTGAGTGTTACCAAACAGACTTGGTCTTTGCTCTTCACTGCAGACAATGCATCATGCTTTCAGAAATTATGGTAACTAATAATTGTACTGCCTGTTATTAGCAAGGTGCTTTTGGTGAATGATCAGCATGCTCACAGCAGTATTTATTACTAGTCACTCATAGATACTACTGAAGCTAGTATTTTCCCCTAAAGTTGCAAAGTGGATCAGATAGCATCTCTTTCTGAGTTCTGAATAATACAATTCTTAAAAACACAGAATTACGGAATTAGAAAACACTCTGGAGAAGTTACTGAGCCCAGTATTTCATTTAAACAGCGTGACTCAAGGATAAACTATAACAATTTAGGTTTACTATCTGATTTTACAGTTAATTAACCCTACATGTGGGCTTCCCAGGTGGCACTAGTGGTAAAGAACCCTCCTGCCCATGCAGGAGACTTAAGGGATGTGAGTTTGATTCCTGGGTCAGGAAGATCCCCTGGAGGACGGCATGGCAACCCACTCCAGTATTCTTGCCTGGAGAATCCCATGGACAGAGGAGACTGGCAGACTACAGTCCACAGGGTCGCAAAGAGTCAGACACGATTAAATGACTTGACACGCATGCACACAATCCCACACTCAAGGTCTAAGAACTGAATAGTCCCTTTTTGGAGAAATAGAAGGAAGAAGTGTCATTTTTTACCTATCCTATTTTTTTTCCTAATACTTTGTCCTCTTAGAAGAGCATATACCACACAGGAAATAACTAAAGCTTGTGTTAGAAAAGAACGGGAGAAGGCAATGGCAACCCACTCCAGTACTCTTGCCTGGAAAATCCTATGGATGGAGGAGCCTGGTAGACTGCAGTCCATGGGGTTGCAAAGAGTTGGACACGACAGAGTGACTTCACTTTTACTTGTCACTTTCATGCACTGGAGAAGGAAATGGCAACCCACTCCAGTGTTCTTGCCTGGAGAATCCCAGGGATGGTGGAGCTTGGTGGGCTGCCGTCTATGGGGTCGCACAGTCAGACACGACTGAAGTGACTTAGCAGCAGCAGCAGCAGAAAAAAACACTGAATTTTCACTTCACTGTCCATGGGGGGAAGAGATGGGAAAAGAAAAAGAGTCTATCTACTTTGGATTTCTGGGTAATAAAACTAGTGAATGGCTTTCACTAGAGGCAGTAAAACTAGCTCTGGAACCTAAACCTAGAGTGTAGGTTCCAGGGCTAGAATACTTATGAAATCTTGAGCATATAACTAAATCTCTCCATGCTTCAATATCCTTTTCTGTAAAATAAGGATAAATGTAATATGTATTATATGCAGTTGCTAAGAAAAAAGGGGAGACAATCGTTTAGCACAGTGCCTGTCATACAGAGAACATCAATCAATGACACACATTATCATTATTTAATATCTGAATTTTACTGTTGTATTGTCCATTCCATGGAAAACCATAAGACTGGACAGCAACTTTGGAGACTATGGATGAGATAAAAGAAAAATCCTGTAACTTCTGCAACTTAAGTATGGTAGATCTCCAGTCTGAAAAGAAAATAAATCTTGTAAAATGTGTCCAAGTGGTCAGAAAGGCCCAAAATGTTCAAAATTCTAGGATAACAGGTATCAGAAAACTGAATCATTACATGGTCATAAAAATGACATTTGGCTACATACAATATAACATTTAAAGGTCTACTATTTTAATTTCATATTGGAACCATAATGGTAAAGAACCTGCCTGCCAATGCAGAAGACATAAGAGACACGGGTTCGATCCCTGGGCAGGGATGATCCTCTGGAGAAGGGCACGGCAACCCACTCCTGTATTCTTGCCTGGAGAATCCCATGGACAGAGGCGCCTGGTGGGCTGCAGTCCACGGAGTTGCAAACAGACATGACTGAAGCTACTCAGCATGCACGTATAAACACATATTATTCATTCTTCTCTGAATACATATCTAGATTGAGTATGAAAATATTATTCAAAGGTACTTCTTTATACAAAACAAGAAGATCAGAAGAAATATCTCAGAAATCTCCGAACCACACATCTACTTGGAAAACAATACTGCTCTTACGAGTGCTGTAGATGCCCGTAGAAGCAGGACAGTACTGCCACCTGGTGAAAGGTTAGTAAACTACCTTTAAAGAAGGCAACAATAGAATGGCACTTGCTTTGAAAAGGACTGTTATCTTTTTGCTATCAAAATACATACATCTATATCTACACATATGCACATATATGTTATTAAATAAGTAAATATTCTAGAAGAATCTTTTTCTCCCACTGGAAAATATTATACCAATTTTCTACATTTTTCAGGGTTACATGTCAAATAATATTTAACGTTCTGAAGTCTACAGGCAATCTGGGTAAAACTACTGCCATATTTGTTGTAATTTAATATGAAATTCATAAACACAGGAAGTGTAGATTTCCAAGGGGATGGAAAATATGTCTATTTGATTCACTTTTTATAGTACCCAGAGCAGGGCTAAAGGAAAGAGCATGTTTTAAATTATTTTTCAATTGAAGGATAATTGCTTGACAGAATTTTGTTGTTTTCTGTCAAACCTCAACATGAATCAGCCATAGATATACATATATATATAAACAATTTTGATGTGAAAGGGGTAGTGGTTGGTTTTGAGAAGTAAATGATACTAATTCCACTTTGGATACATCTGGGAAAGTCAAAGAGTGATAACAAGTAGTATCACTCGCTTTGTGTTGCTAGGAGCTTACAGTATTTCCAGAGTCATGTCTATCAAATTACATTTGAGCATACAACCTTCAGAAGGCAATCAATACATATTTGCTCAGTGAAACAAATAGTGCATATCAATGTTTCTCAAAATGAAAAGATTACATGAAAAAGAAATTTACAGGTAAAATGACTGGTGTGTTGATAACAAAGAAACAGCAGTATGATTACTTTATGGTAGCCTAGCATAATCAATGGCATCCTTTGTCTGTGTGCATAAATTTTGATAAATTTAACTTTTTGTAATAAATTTGTACATACTTTATGGTAGTAAATGATAAATTAGACAAGTATCTACACATTTTATGCATTCATGATATACATTTTCTTTTTTTTTCCGTATTTCTCAGCTACACAGTTCATCTGCACTATTTAAATTGTCTTAAAATCTTCAGAAAATTTTCCAATGTACTTATTGAAAAAAATCCACATGTAAATGGACCTGTGCCATTCAAACTTGTGCCGTTCATGGGTCAACTGGAGTAGCTAACTTTAATGAAAGCTTGCGTTGCCAGGCAATATTCTAAGCCCTTTATGGGTATTATCTTCATAACAACTCTATGAGGTACCTACTCATATTACTCACATCTTACCAAGAAAGTACTTTTGAGAGAGATAATACAACTTGCCTAGACCACAAAGACTTAAGGAGTTGTACTAAGATTTAAATCACACCTGAATTTAACTTCATATATAACGCTGTGCTGAAAACTTACCGAAGTATTTCATCTTTCCTTTTCCCTTCGCAACGAACTTTGCAATTATACTTCCAACTGCAGGATTTTTGATGACTGCATTATTTCTAAGTTTTTTCTTCATTTAAGAAGAAATTAGAGGGTTTAAAATTTGACATTTTAGTGATTAAGGTCACCATATTCTGAGTTATTGTGAAAATACCTTAAACTTCTTGACAAAAGCCAGGAAGAAGTAAAACCCTTGCAGTAAAGCTAATACACAAAAAAGCAGAAGATTCTGCTATAAAGGCATGATCACTAACCTCATTTGGGTCCTCAATACTGCCAGAAAGCTTACTGTAAGTGTCCCTAGTGTTCAGTCTCTCACTCCAAAAAAAGGATTTCAAACCTTCCTACTTCCAACCCTATTCACTCACATTTCTTATTTCCCTATCGATACATAAAGACATGGAAGTCTTCTGAAGACAATTTTTGCAAACAAGAGAATGGGAGAGACTAGAGGATCTCTTCAAGAATATTAGAGAAGGCTTTACAAATCGCTGTGAAAAGAAGAGAAGCAAAAGGCAAAGGAGAAAAGGAAAGATATATCCATTTGAATGCAGAGTTTCAAAGAATAGGAAGGAGAGATAAGAAAGCCTTCCTCAGTGATCAGTGCAAAGAAATAGAGGAAAACAATAGAATGGGAAAGACTAGAGATCTCTTCAAGAAAATTAGAGATACCAAGGGAACATTTCATGCAAAGATGGGCACAATAAAGGACAGAAATGGTACAGACCTAACAGAAGGAGAATAAATTAAGAAGAGGTGACAAGAATACACAAAAGAACTATACAAAAAAGATCTTCATGACCCAGATCATCACGATGGTGAGGTCACTCACCTAGAGGCAGGCATCCTGGAATGCGAAGTCAAGTGGGCTTTAGGACACATCATTACAAACAAAGCTAGTGGAGGTGATGGAATTCCAGTTGAGCTATTTCAAACCCTGAAAGATGATGCTTTGAAAGTGTTGCACTCAATATGCCAGCAAATTTGGAAAACTCAGCAGTGGCCACAGGACCGGAAAAGGCCAGTTTTCATTCCAATCCCAAAGAAAGGCAATGCCAAAGAATGCTCAAACTACCACACAACTGCACTCATCTCACACCCTAGCAAAGTAATGCTCAAAATTCTCCAAGCCAGGCTTCAACAGTAATATGAACTGTGAACTTCCAGATGTTCAAGCTGGTTTTAGAAAAGGCAGAGGAACCAGAGATCAAATTGCCAACATCCATTAGATCATCATAAAAGTGAGAGAGCTCCAGAAAAACATTTACTTTTGCTTTACTGACTATGCCAAAGCCTTTGACTGTGTGGATGACAACAAACTGCAGAAAATTCTTAAAGAGATGGGAATACCAGACCACCTGACCTGCCTCCTGAGAAATCTGTATGCAGGACAGGAAGCAACAGACTGGTTCCAAATCAGGAAAAGAGTACATCAAGGCTGTATATTGTCACCCTGCTAATTTAACTTATATGCAGAGTACATCATGAGAAACACTGGGCTGGATGAAGCCCAAGCTGGAATCAAGATTGCTTGGAGAAATATCAATAACCTAAGATACACAGATGACACCACCCTTATGGCAGAAAGTGAAGAAGAACCAAAAATCCTCTTGATGAAAGTGAAAGAGGAGAGTTAAAAAGTTGGCTTAAAGCTCAACATTCAGCAAACTAAGATTGTGGCATCTGGTCCCATCACTTCATGGCAAAATAGATGGGGAAACAGTGAAAACAGTGACTAATTTAATTTTGGTGGGGCTCCAAAATCACTGCAGGTGGTGATTGCAGCCATGAAATTAAAAGACGCTTACTTCTTGGAAGGAAAGTTATGACCAACATAGACAGCATATTAAAAAGCAGACCTTTGTCAACAAAGGTCCGTCTAGTCAAAGCTATGGTTTTTCCAGTAGTCATGTACCTGGATGTGAGAGTGGACTATAAAGAAAGCTGAGTGCCAAAGAATTGATGCTCGAACAGTGGTGTGTTAGAGAAGACTCTTGAGAGTCCTTTGGACTGCAAGGAGATCCAACCAGTCCATCCTAAAGGAAATCAGTCCTGAACATTCATTGGAAGGACTGATGCTGAAGCTGAAACTTCAATACTTTGGCCTCCTGATGCGAAGAGCTGACTCATTTGAAAAGACCCTGGTGCTGGGAAAGATTGAAGGCGGGAGGAGAAGGGGATGACAGAGGATGAGATGGTTGGATGGCATCACCAACTCAATGGACATGAATTTGAGCAAGCTCCAGGAGTTGGTGATAGACAAGGAGGCCTGGTGTGCTGTAGTCCTTGGGGTGGCAAACAGTCGGACACAACTGAATGACTGAACTGAACTGAACTGTTGGAGAAGACTCTTGAGAGTACCTTGGACTGCAAGGAGATCAAACCAGTTTATCCTAAAGGAAATTAATCCTCAATATTCATTGGAAGGACTGGTGCTGAAGCTGAAACTCTAGTACTTTGGCCACTTGATGCGAAGAATTGACTCATTGGAAAAGACCCTGATTCTGGGAAAGACTGAAGGCAAGAGGAGAAGGGGACAACAGAGGATGAGATGGTTGGATGGCATCACCAACTCAATGGACATGAGTTTGAGCAAGGTATGGGGGTTGGTGATGGACAGGGAAGGCTGGCGTGCTTCAGTGCATGGGGTTTCAAAGATCTGGACCTTACTGAGAGTCTGAACTGAACTGAGGAGTGACCCTTGCTCATTCTTTCCTCTTTTCTTCCTGTTTCAATGGAAGAAAGGCCTTTCCTATCAGGGATGTGAAAACCTATCTTTTAACACACTTTGGCATCCATACCCTCACACTTTCTCAAAGATCATATACAGTTAATTATAGTTTCCATATCTGCAATCTTTCCCTCTTTACTAAATCCTTTCTCTTGGCATTAAAATATAACTCTAGCATTCTCATACTAGCAATAACAACAGAAATTAAGAATTGTCATTTATTTCACATGGTCTGCAAATGTTTCCCTTACTCCCCTCCCCACCCTCTCTTCTCACCTCCTAGTTACCAACCCTTCTCTCATGAGTTGCCAACCACCAGCGTTTTTACTTCCTCATTTCCATTCACTCCTCTATTCACTCTGGTCTGACACCACACCAGTCTAA
Source organism: Bubalus bubalis (assembly GCF_019923935.1). NCBI lineage: Eukaryota > Metazoa > Chordata > Mammalia > Artiodactyla > Bovidae > Bubalus > Bubalus bubalis. Next base: position 150,250,424 of record NC_059158.1, read on the forward strand.
CACCAATCTGACACTGCTGCTGCTGCTGCTAAGTCGCTTCAGTCGTGCCCGACTCTGTGCGACCCCATAGACAGCAGCCCACCAGGCTCCCCCGTCCCTGGGATTCTCCAGGCAAGAACACTGGAGTGGGTTGCCATTTCCTTCTCCAATGCATGAAAGTGAAAAGTGAAAGGGAAGTCGCTCAGTCGTGTCTGACTCTTTGCGACCCCACGGACTGCAGCCCACCAGGCTCCTCTGCCCATGGGGTTTTCCAGGCAAGAGTACTGGAGTGGGATGCCAAATCTGACACTACACCAGTTCATTAAGGACACTAACAAAATAACCTCCATATCATTATGTCCAGTGGGCACTCGTTGACCTTCACCTTATTTTCCCCCTAAGTAGCTCCTGCCCACTTGAAATCCTCTTTTCTCTTGGCTTTGGTGACAATACTGCCTGACTTGCTTTCTCCTAGCAGTCCATTCTCAATTGTCTCTGTAGGCTCTTCGTTTTCTATTCTGCCTTTAAATCTCATAATTTTTTTCTCAGGACTCTGTCCTAGAAACCTGTTTTGCCTTAATCTCTACTCTTTCCCTCAGTGGTTTCATCCACTTCCATGGATTCTAGTATCATTGTGGAGAAAAATATTGCCTGCCATATGGGTAAACCAAGGATTCCGTGGCCATCGAGCCAGCAGCCACTGCAGCTGCCTTCAACTGTGCACCTGGGAAGGAATCAGGGTGGAGAAGAGCGTAGTGGCCCTAGGTGGTTAAGGCACATATCAAAGGAGTGATTTCAATGAGTGCAGACTCTTGCATCTTTCCTGCAGAAACAATAAATTCATGAACTTGAGTGTCTGACTCTCTTTACCTGTAATCTTTGGATGTTCCAACTATCTGGGTTTTGTTGCAAAACTCTTATATATCTGGTTCCTCCCTTACCTGTTTGGATCAGTCCCCCAGAGCTGTCTAAGAGGCTGTCTTTGCGGCTCACATCCTCAGCTTTGTCCATCAAGTAAAACAGAATTCTCAACTTTTAAGTTGTGCATATTTTTCAGTTGACATCATCTATGCGAAAATTACTCCACATTCATGTTTAGCTGACCTATTTCAGATGAGCAAATTGAGACTATGTGAAAGTGAAAGTCACTCAGTCATGTCTGACTCTTTGAGACCCCATGGACTATACACCCCATGGGATTCTCTAGGTCAAAATACTGGAGTGGGTAGCCTTTCCCTTCTCCAGAGGATCTTCCCAACCCAGGGATCCAACCCAGGTCTGCCACATTGCAGGTGGATTCTTTACCAGCTGAGCCACCAGGGAAGTCCAAGAATACTGGAATGGGTAGCCCATCCTTTCTCCAGTGGATCTTCCCAAGCCAGGAATTGAACCAGGGTCTCCTGCATTGCAGGCAGATTCTTTACCAGCTGAGCTGCCAGGGAAAATGAGACTATGTAATACCAATGAAAAGCTTACCTGTAAATCTGCAACTGTCTTCCCAAAAGCTTTTCTTTGTTTAACGTAGTCCCTGGTTTCCTCAAACATGAATTCACTGGCTGAAACTGCTATCTCGGAAATTATCAGCCTTTCCTATAACCCCCAAATTAGATAATTACTCTAATTACACAAGTGATTTTCATATGATTTAAATGACAATAAATCACATAAATAATCTTTATAAAACTCCTAAAGATTAATTTATTTAACTCTTTATAAGAAAAGACTCCCACTGAGATTTATAAGACTATTTTGATCATCTATAATAAGTCTCTTAAAAAAATCTTTTATCTTTATGTATGACTGTCTTTATACAGATATATATATATATAAGTAATTCATTTCCCCCTTCTCTTTACTTATTTATGAGAAAAGAAATTCCAAAGCTGTTTGAGTATTATTTAAAGAAAAAGAACTTGGCAAATATTTTGGCTATTTCCTTACAAAGAGCTAAAAATTCTTGACTTGCAGGTAAGATACTAAAATCATTCCAAGAAGGAATCATAGGACTGAAAATCTTATTTTCCTGAGTCACTTATAAGCTTTACTTGGCTATCTTTGAGTTCTCTTATTCATACATCCAGTCTACAAAAATCATACATATGATTTTTGTATGTATATATATAAATAAATAATATATATAATATAAAAAATATATGTGTATTGTACACCTTCAAGTTATAGTCAAGGGACTGGCTACATCACAAGTTCTGTATGCATGGATTGATACAGTCCTGTATTATTCTACTCCAGTCCATCATCTAATCAAAAGGTGCATTCTTTTAATACTTCTGACCTGTGGAAGCTCTTGCATGAGGTAATAGTAGCCTTTATTCTCTTCTCCAAGTAGGGCACCTGCTGGCAACCGTACATCTTCAAAGAAAAATTCTGCAGTATCCTAAGGGATCATACGATTGAGTACAGAATTACCTCATTTAAATCTCCCAAGAACCTGATGAGGTGATTAGTATTGCCATTCAGAAAACAAAACAAATTGGCAGACAAGATGAAGTTGTTAATGATCACAATTAGTAAGTGGTAAACCTGGGATTCAAATAGAGGTCTATCTGATTCCAAAAGTGGCTTTCCCACTGTGATACAGTCATTCTAGTTCTAATACTGTTCTGTTTTGTAGATATTGAGCACTAAGGATTTCTAATGCATATCAAGTAAAACATGTTTTTCTTTTTGGTAACAAAAAGTTTACTAAATAATTACCAAGTAGTAGGAAAAAATATTTCCTGTTATTTCATAATTCAATTTCAAAAACAGACAGTATTATTAGGCAGTTAATGTTCTAAAGCAGATTTTCAAAATATCCTAATTCACTTCTGCTGACAACAGTTGCATAAACAGTGGAATAAATTTCCACAATCATTTCTGAAAAAGCATATTTTAAGAATCCAGCATAGAAAGAAAGGTATCATTGTGCTATATACAGTTCTATATATAAAGCATAACTGAGTAAACTCAATTGTATATAAACAATATATTTATAAATGATTTATATTATGAAAACAAATTTGTATTATGACTTACCTGGGCTTTTAGTCCAATTTTATCTAGCTTTCGTCCCTTGATAAATCCTTTCATTCCATTTTCCACCAGAAAAAGGCTAATGCCATGGGCAGGAGAGCGAGCCTCTCGATTTGTGATGGCTACTACGATCACAATGTCACACAGCCACCCATTAGTGACAAATACCTGCAAAACCCCATGTATACTGTGATGCTCCACAATAACTCAGGTCCATGTGTAAGTCAAGACTGGGCAAAAACACTCGAGAAAACCAAACCAAACAAAACGTGTTTATACCTCTCTCTGTAAGCTCTCCAAATAGTTGCAGTGTTGATTATTCATACATGAGGCTATTACATGAGGGGAAATTATTCAATGTTTCAAAGAGTGAATTCTACACATTTTCTTCCCACTATCAATATTGTAAATAATAATAATGAACTGATTATTATATTCTATTTAAATTAAAATAAAATTATCTATAAAAATGATACACTGTATTTTAGAAAGACGCTTCAGATGAGAAAATGGAATCTGCTTTGAATAGCATGATACTATTGAAGTACTTGTACTTTCAGATTTATCAGTTTTTGAAAAGGCACAGTTTTTGATTTCATGATAGATGGCCTAAATAAGAAAGCTACTGATTAAGAAGGGCTTCCCTGGCAGCTCAGCTGTAAAGAATCTGCCTGCAATGCAGGAGACCCCAGTTCAATTCCTGGGTCGGGAAGATCCGCTGGAGGAGGGACAGGCTACCCACTCCAGTATTCTTGGGCTTCCCTGGTGGCTCAGCTGGTAAAGAATTTACCTGCAGTGTGGCAGACCTTTGGGCTGGATCCCTGGGTTGGGAATTTCCCCTGGAGAAGGGAATGGCTACCCACTCCAGTATTCTGGCCTGAAGAATTCCATGGACTGTATAGTCCATGGACTGATTAAGGAGTGATATAACAACAAACTCAATAAGATATTAGTTTATCAAATATTTATCCAGAAGACAAATATACACAAGGTAAATATGAACCACTATCCTCTCATTCTGTATCTTTCCTGGGTCCTCTCAGCTGCTTCCATGGCTTCAGTTGCTATCCATAGGCTGATGACTCCAAATCTTTATCTAAGCCAAATTTCTTGCTAGGTTCCAGACCTGAATATCCACCTGCTTCTGGATAGTTCCATCTGATAATTCAAGGGACATATTTCTTCCTGCCTCTGCTCCTATTTAATTTGAGTATCAATCTGTTTTTCCCCATGACAGGGTACAATGGACATGTGCACTTAGTCGTGTCCGACTCTGCGACCCCAAGGGTTGTAGCCTACCAGACTCCTCTGTCCATGGAATTTTCCAGGCAAGAATTCTGGAGTGAGTTGCCATTTTCTCCTCCAGGGGATCTTCTCAACCCAGAGACTGAACCCAGGTCTCCTGCGTTGGCAGGCAGATTCTTTTCCACTGCGCCACCTGGGAAGCCCCCTTCCTAATGTCAGTGAATGGTCAATAAATCATGTTATTATCCTACATAATACTCAATTTGACATACAGTTCTTTCTAATCTATTTCAACACTTTTTCAGGGTTTTTTTTTTTAGCAGGGTTCATCACATACTGGCACTAGCTTACCAGTCCAGCCTTATCTCTTATCCCACTTTCTCCTCATTCCTTTGTTTTAGGTGAGATCTACTGTATGACTTGCTGTCCCCAATGTTCTAAGGTCATCTTTACCTATGGGTCTTTGGAAATCTTGTTTCCTCTACTTGAGAGGCCCTTTTCCAACTCTGTTACAATGAATTCTACTCATCTTGGAGAATAAGTTCAGACATCACCTCCTACAAAAAAATCTCCCCAAATTCCCCAGACTGGATTAACTGCTCCATAGCAGTTTACCATCTTTCAGTTCAGTCACTCAGTCCGGTCTAACTCTTTGCGACACCATGGACTGCAGCATGTCAGGCCTCCCTATCCATCACCATCTCCCAGAGCTTGCTCAAACTCATGTCCATCGAGTTGGTAATGCCATCCAACCATCTCATCCTCTGTCATCCCCTTCTCCTCCTGCCTTCAATCTTTCCCAGGATCAGGGTCTTTTCCAATGAGTTAGTTCTTCACATCAGGTGGCCAAAGTACTGGAATTTCAGCTTCAGCATCAGTCCTTCCAATGAATGTTCAGAACTGATTTCCTTTAGGATGGACTGGTTTGGTCTCCTTGCTGTCCAAGGGACTCTCAAGAGTCTTCTCCAACACCACAGTTCAAAAGTATCAATCCTTCAGTGCTCAGCTTTCTTTACAGTCCAACTCTCACACATCCATACATGACTACTGGAAAAATCATAGCTTTGACTCTCCAGACATTTGTCATCAAAGTAATGTCTCTGCTTTTGAATATGCTGTCTAGGTTAGTCACAGCTTTTCTTCCAAGGAGCAAGTGTCTTTTAATTTCATGGCTGCAGTCACCATCTGCAGTGAGCTTAGTATCTGTCAAACTCTATACAAATGATCTAATCCTGTCTCTGTCCCTTTGAAACAGTACAGGCATAAAATGGTGTTGGTTACTCTCATCACCTACCATCCATGCCTCTTATAAGAATATTCATCTCTAAAATACAGAGTGCTGATACTAAGCAATAATGGGAGATGGGAGTGATGTTAGTGCTGTGTACATGACAACAAATGAAAGCACTGGTGATGGCATAGTTGTAAGTGACATAACAGTAAAAAACCCAGTCATCAATAAATCTTTCCTGGGTGTATACTAGACACAGGTTTGCTGCTGCTAAGTCACTTCAGTCATGTCTGACTCTGTGCAACCCCACAGACAGCAGCCCACCAGGCTCCCCCGTCCCTGGGATTCTCCAGGCAAGAACACTGGAGTGGGTTGCCATTTCCTTCTCCAATGCATGAAAGTGAAAAGTCAAAGTGAAGTCGCTCAGTCATGTCCGACTCTTCGCGACCCCATGGACTGCAGCCTACCAGGCTCCTCTGCCCATGGGATTTTCCAGGCAAGAGTAGTGGAGTGGGGTGCCATTTAGGTAAACAAAAACCTCTGCTATCAGTGATATGATACTCTAAAAGATACATTTACTTCTGAGCCTATCTATAATCTCAATCGCAGGTGCTCTCCAATTCTATCAGTGGATTGACGTGATGCTCAGAAAGGTTGAAGGGCTTTTCAGTTCTATTAAAAATACTTTTTCTCTTAAGATTTTTGAAATTCTTCTTGATATTTATAAGAAGTCTTTCCCCTCATTTTTCATCAACATCAAATTCATTAACTATTTTTTGTCCCCTATTTGGACAATGTAAGCCTCCCCTTTTCTTTTTCTGGTTTGTAAAAGGCTGCCTGGAAGCTAAAACAACATTTTCCATATTAGTGAGAGAACAAGCAAACAGAACAAAGAGGAATATATCTCAGGTAATATGAATGCTGTACAATTCTTACTGTCTCCAAAACAAATCAGCTCAGTTCCTGTGCCAGCTCAAGTAAACAATTCCCATGTGAATCAGAGATCTGAGAAGACTCAATGATGAGTAGTCTTTAAGGCTTTGTTACCCACAGCATGACTCCAGAGAGGAGAGTTATGGAAGCCATTCTTTACAGACCTTGCTTCCATTGAGAATCCAGTCACTTCCATCCTTTTTGGCATTTGTTCTTATTCCTTGCAAATCACTATAATTGAAAGAATTGATTAAAAAAATTCATTAATTGGTAAAAAATAAACTATGCAAATGTTGTTATGTATCTACTGTGATAATTTACACTGCTACACCATTATAAAAATTGACATTTAACTAATATAAGGAATGTTCACATAAATGCACTGAAAAATCATGTCTGATATATTCTAAACTGTTTATACAAATGAATATTTTTTTGAGATTCACAGAGTAGCCTGATTTTTACAGACCATAACAAGGCCTATACTCATTCATATTTGTGGTTAGGACCTTGCTTCTGAGATTTCAAAACCAACCAAAAGTTGATTTACCTTCCAGCCCCAGGCTCTGTCATTGCTATGGCACCAATACATTTCCCTGCAACCATCTCGGGGATGAAGCGCTTAATCTGTTCTTCTGAACCATAGTTTGCAATATAGGGCATGATGATATCTGAATGAAGACTAAAACCTGGGCCTGTACAATTTGAATATGCTCTTAGAAAGAAAAAAAGAGAAGACAATTTAAAGCACAACACAGTTATTTTTTTCTCTTTTTAGTTCCTCTGATTCTTAATTAGAAAACAACAAGTACTAGAAGGTCTTTTTTTTTTTTTTTTTTTTGATGTCTGATCGTATTCATTTCGGATTCTGCTAGCTCTTTTGGGCCCTAGGGGATGAGGCACAATGGTATCAGTGAGTCCAGAAATATCCTTCTCCCTATTTTTAATGATGACCATATTGAGAGCACTCGGATTGGCATCCACAATGCAAACCCGTACAGATGTGCTCTTTTTTCCTCTGGTCTTCCTCAGTCTATAACAGGAATGCCCTTCACTCAGTAGCAGTCATGGGTCATGAGTCAAGACACTTTGCTTCATGGGAAACCCTGTTTGTTATTCCCACCGATTTGGACCACATAATCCTTCTTTTCTTCACCTAGAGTGTCAGTGTCTGTGGCCATACATTTCTCACAAAAGGTATGAAGTTTTTGTTGAAGTCTTCCTTCATCATCCACTTCTACATGTTTCTGGCAGCCAGTGGCCAGGATATAGTTGTTCAAAGGGCAGTACTAAACCCTTATCACATTATGTGGTGATAGCTTGTCTCCTCACAAACCCATGAAGTTCCTGAAGGTTTTCTCTCTTTGTTTTTGCTAACCTTTTAATTTCTGGCTCTAACATAATAACAGTGCTCTAGCAGAGCTCAATGATCACTTATTTAATGAATTAAAAGATAAAACATTAAAAAAAATTTACCACCTACAACTGTATTACCCTAACACAGTAACTATATTCATTTTAGCAAATGACCTTTGCCATAAGGATATATGTATTTCTAATACAGCTGTATTAGAACTGGACATGGAACAACAGACTGGTTCTAAATTGGGAAAGGAGGACATAAAAGCTATATACTGTCACCCTACTTATTTAACTTATATGCAGAGTACATCATGAGAAATGCTGGAATGGATGAAACACAAGCTGGAATCAAGATTGCTTGGAGAAATATAAATAACCTCAGATATGCAGATGACACTACACTTATGGCAGAAAATGAAGAAAAATTAAAGAGCCTCTTGATGAAAGTGAAAGAGGTGAGTGAAAAAGTTGGCTTAAAGCTCAACATACATAAAACTAAGATCATGGCATCAGGGCCCATCACTTCATGGAAAATAGATTGGGAAATAGTGGAAACAGTGACTGACTTTATTTTTGGGGGGCTCCAAAATCACTGCAGATGGTGACTGCAGCCATGAAATTAAAAGACGCTTGCTCGTTGGAAGAAAAGTTATGACCAACCTAGACAGCATATTAAAAAGCAGAGACATTACTTTGTCAACAAAGGTCCATCAGATCAAGGCTATGGTTTTTCCAGTGATCATGTATGGATGTGAGAGTTGGACTATAAAGAAAGCTGAGTGCTGAAGAATTGATGCTTTTGAACTGCAGTGTTGCAGAAGACTTGACAGGCCAACAGCAAGGAGATCCAACCAGTCCCTCCTAAAGGAAATCAGTCCTGAATATTCATTGGAAGGACTGATGCTGAAGCTGAAACTCCAATACTTTGGCCACCTGATGTGAAGAACTGACTCATTTGAAAAGACCCTGATGCTGGGAAAAACTGAAGGGGGAAGAAGAAGGGGATGACTGAGATGGTTGGATGGCATCACCGACTCAATGGACACGAGTTTGAGTAAACTCTGGGAGTTTGTGATGGACAGGAAAGCCTGGTGTGCAGACCATGGGGTCGCAAAGAGTAGGACGTGACTGAGTGACTGAACTAACTGAATACAGCTGTGGTCATGGCACAAATATGCTTATTCATTCTCCCACTGCCGTAAATTTAGATTGCTTCCAAATTTGAGGGATTATAATCTAACAAGGCAATGATGTTTGTACATAGCTGTTATTTTTTTTTCTAACGAATTATTTCCTAAAGACAAATTCCCCAAAATGGCATCCAAAGAGTAGAAATATTTTCATTTTTTATGTAGCCATGATTTTAATCACCAAAGCACTTATTGCTCCAATATATAATGTCACCAAGAGTATATGAGTCACTTTTACCTGCAAGCTTGTCAGCACTGGGTATTATAACTTTTCATTTGGACTACCTTTTGTACTCAAAATGATATATCTCTAGATATAATTTAATTTGCATTTGATTGGTAGAAAGGGTAAACGTTTTCATTTAAAAAGCTATTTGCATTTCTTTTTTGATGAATTGATAGTTCAAATCTTTTCACCATTTATCAACTGAAATCTCTGAAACAGTCACATGGGTCAATTAGAAATGAAGCAACTACTTTGTCAACTTAAAAGGAGATTTTTGATCTTATAAGAAGATTAGAAATTATTTTAAAATCATCTCAGAAAGGAGAGAGAACAAAACAAGACTCAACTTCAAATGTTTTCATACTTACTGCTCCTCCCAAACAATAGCTGATGAATACAAGTCCCCCCCAATGCCACCATGGCGATCTGCAATATTGATACCAAGTAGTCCTTGTTTTCCAGCTTTTTCCCAAAGCTCCCTACTCACTTCTCCAGCTTTCTCCCATCTGCAAATAACAAAACATTTTAAAATCAGAAAAAGTGTTTTCATATTATTTAAATGGCTACAATTTGAATTTATGAATGATTTGAGCAGGAATGGTCCCTTAATTTAAGATAATAAAGGGGGTGCTCTCATACTCTGTGACATCAGTAGGGCCCAACAGGAATAAGAAAGACTCCTTTTTCCCAGCAAGGGCTCAGCCACTGAAAAGCCATGGGCTTTGTGTTTATCCCAGCCCTCCCAAATTCCTTTTCCTCTCTATGAACATGCTCTCCTTCCCTTGCTATGGGGGGGCTTGCACACAGATCACTGTGGATGCTGACCCTGAACTGCAATTCTCTGCTGATCCTGAATAAACCCATTTTTTTTTTCCTTTGCTAGAGAAATAACAGGCAATCAACTTGTCTTAGGTCAACATTTAAATATCTTTAATTTTTTAAAGTCTTTGTTGATTTTGTTATAATATTGATTCTGTTTTATGTTTTGGTCCTTTGGCCACAAGGCATGTGAGATCCTAGCTCCTCAGCCAGGGATCAAACCGGCACTCCTTGCATTGGAAGATGAAGTCTTAACCACTGGACCACCAAGAAAGCCCCTTAACATATATTTTTTAATTGTGTATTTTAAAATTCATTTAAGAAGCTTTGAACTAGTTTATGCATGCATGTGCACTCCATTGTGTCCAACCCTTTGCAACACCATGGATGGGTAGCTTACAGTTAGTTCACCAGGCTCCTCTGTCCATGCAATTCTCCAGGCAAGAATACTGGAACAGGCAGCCATTGAACTTGAGTCTCTTACATTGGCAGGAGGGTTTTTTACCCGCTGAGCTACCAGGAAAGCCCTTGAACTAGTTGAAGAATCCCGTAACCTTACATTATTATATTGAAGAGTGGTAAAAATGTTAACAAAGTACTGAACACAGTACTGTTTCTATGAAACAACAAAGAGCATTCTAGAAAACAGTCCTTCTTGGACTCCTAATATGTATTACTTTAAAAGAAAATGTCCATCAGCAGATGAATGGATAAGAAAGCTGTGGTACATATATACAATGGAGTATTATTCAGCCATTAAAAAGAATACATTTGAATCAGTTCTAATGAGATGGATGAAACTGGAGCCTATTATACAGAGTGAAGTAAGCCAGAAAGAAAAACACCAATACAGTATACTAATGCATATATATGGAATTTAGAAAGATGGTAATGACAACCCTGTATACGAGACAGCAAAAGAGACACAGATGTATGGAACAGCCTTTTGGACTCTGTGGGAGAGGGTGGGATGATTTGGGAGAATGGCATTAAAACATATATAAGATTATATAAGAAACAAATCACCAGTCCACGTTCGATGCAGGATACAGGAAGCTTGGGGCTGGTGCATTGGGATGACCCAGAGGGATGGTATGGGGAGGGAGGTGGGAGGAGGGTTCAGGATGGGGAACACGTGTACACCCGTGGTGGATGCATGTTGATGTATGGCAAAACCAATACAATATTGTAAAGTAAAAAAAAAAAGTAAAAATAAGAAAATAAAATTAAAAAAAAATAAAAGAAAATGTCCCACTTACTCTGCATGATAAGGAATCACTTCTTCTTGAAAAAACTTCCTTACACTTTCCCGGAAAATGTCATGCTCTAAAGAGAAGATTCTTCTAGTTCCTGTATCTGTTAATTTTTTAGCAGAAGAAGTTTCTAGACGTTCTTCACCTCCAGAATGAGAACATCTTAAAAATACAAACACATTAAGAAAATTCAGTCAAAGGTTACTCTTCACATCCAAATTAATGTCATTGAACAACATGGAAAATTAATTCTATAGGATAACATGGAAAAAATTCTGACTCCCCTCCACCCCGACCCCCTCATCACCATCCCCCCGCCCCCGAGGCACTTTAGAGACAAGTAGAGAGTCTGAAATCGTACAAACTGGTTCAGATTTGAGCAGAACCACTTTAGGATCTGCCTCCATTAATGAGGTTAAGTAGTAGCTTACCCTGATTCAATTCAAACTTTACTTCCAAATCCATAAAGAGGACATCGTGCCTAGAACTCATCACACGTGTGAGCTGAGGTAGACTAGCACTGTCATGTGATGCTGATCAAAGAATGTAAAATTTACGTGATATCAACTAAATAAGGTAAAATTCAAATAGTACAACAGAATAATCATCATCATGTAGTCAGTTGCTCAGTCGTGTCTGACTCTTCGCGACTCCATGGTCTGCCAGGCTACTCTCTCCATGGGGTTCTCCATGCAAGAATACTGGAGCCAGTAGCCATTCTCTTCTCCAGGGGATCTTCCCAACCCAGGGATTGAACCTGGGTCTCCCACATTGCAGGCAGATTCCCCACCATCTGAGCCATCACTTATATGTGGAATCTCCCATGCAAGTCAGGAAGAATAATATTGATACTTTTCATGTAATGTACAGTATTTAAAATAATGTAATCTCCATCAATATTTTATCCAGAATTATACAATTTCAAATGGCAGGTATATAACATGCAAACTGTGATGATTTTTTAATTGATTAATTAATTTTAATTGGAGGATAATTATTCTACAATACTGTGATGGTTTTTGCCATACATCAGCAGGACTGTGTTGATTTTTATTGCTACATTACAACCTAATTGTAAAGCGATATCAAAATGCCCACCAGTCTCTGTGGGGATTAGTCCAGAATTATTCAAGATCTTTGGAAACTGGCCTTTCATCTCCCTGCAGTGCCCCATGCTGCTGCTGCTGCTGCTGCGTCACTTCAGTCGTGTCCGACTCTGCGACCCCATGGACTGCAGCCTACCAGGCTTCTCCCTCCATGGGATTCTCCATGCAAGAACAATGGAGTGGGTTGCCATTTCCTTCTCCAATGCATGAAAGCGGAAAGTGAAAGTGAAGTCGCTCAGTTGTGTCTGACTCTTAGCGACCCCATGGACCGCAGCCTACCAGGCTCCTCCATCCATGGGATTTTCCGGCAGTGCCCCATACCAGGCTTCAAAAAAGACATCTCTGTAGTTCCTTTTGTTAAATGGTCTGAATTCACATCTCCCCCCTCCTTAGGGGTACACCTAAAAAGATTTCAAAACTCTGTGTACCACATTGTACCTTTTGAGCTCACATCTACAAAAACTTTTTATCATATATTTGAATATTGCCCAAAAGTATTTTTATGCTTTGCATGATACTGTTTTGGATTTCTCTCTTCCTTATTTAGACTCTGATCTGATCCTATCCTTTCCTTCCTTTTCCTTTTCTTCCTCTTCTTCTTAGTCCAGAAATGACTAAGTCTTCTTTATTGGCAATTAGGCATTTCTTTTTTTCCCCCTGAAATGGGCTATTTTTGTCTTTGCTTAATGCAATGAACCGAAATGCAATGGACTAAATTGCACTCGCTTCCTGCCCCTCAACCCAATTCATATGTTGAAGCTCAAACTCCCAATGTAATGGTATTTGGAGATATGGCTTTGAGGAGGTAATTACAATTCAATGAGGTCCTAAAGCTGGAATCTAAACCAAGAAGCTAGACTTACATTATAAGAAGGGGAAGAGAGAGATCCAGTTCTGTGTACACATAAGGAAAGGTCTAGTGAGGACAAAGGGAGAAGGCGGCTGTCTACAGGCCAGGAAATCAGGTCAATACTGAAGTCAGATTAATTATAGTCTTTGCAGCTGAAGATGGAGAAGCTCTATACGGTGAGCAAAAACGACTAGGAACTGACTGTGGCTCAGATCATGAACTCCTTATTGCAAAATTCAGACTTAAATTGAAGAAAATAGGGAAAACCACTAGGCCATTCAGATATGACCTAAATCAAATTCCTTAAGATTATACAGTGGAAGTGACAAATAGATTCAAGGAATTAGATCTGATAGACAGAGTGCCTGAAGAACTATGGACAGAGATTCATAAGTTGGACCATAAAGAAGGCTGAGTGCCAAAGGAGTGATGCTTTTGAACAGTGGTGTTGAAGAAGATTCTTGAGAGTCCCTTGGACTGCAAGATCATACCAGTCAATCCTAAAGGAAATCAGTCCTGAATATTCATTGGAAGGACTGGTGCTAAGCTGAAGCTCCAATACTTTGGCCACCTGATGTGAACAGCCAACTCACTGGAAAAGACCCTGATGCTGGGAAAAATTGAAGGCAGGAGAAGGGGACGACAGAGGGTAAAATGGTTGGACTGCATCACTGACTCAATGCACATGAGTTTGAGCCAGCTCTGGGAGATGGTGAAGGACAGGGAAGCCTGGCATGCTGCAGTCCATGGGGTTGCAAAGAGTCAGACATGACTGAATGACTGAACAACAACAGGTCAGGAAGATGGCTCTGACCAGGAAATGAACTGGCCAGTACCTTGATTTCGGACTATTCAGCCACTAGAATTATGAGGAATAGATTTCTGTTGTTTAAACCACCTAGTCTATAGCATTTGGTTATGGAAGTCTGAGCTGATTAATACACTTAATATGTATATTGTGTCATTTTGCTTTAGGCTTATCTATTATAAGCAACTCTTAGTTGAGGCTTATTTGTTAATACAATCTGAGATGTCTTTTAAGCGGTAACCTTTAATTGAGAACATTTAATAGTATAATTGTTATACCTGGTCTGCTGTTTATCTTCCCTGATATTTTTCTGGTTTGCTACTCTGTCTTCCAAATCATCATTTTTAATAGCTTATTTATTAATATAGCCAACAAATACTTTCTGAGTGTGTAATATGTATTAGGAACCATTCAGGCAACTTGGGATACAATAGCAAGCAAAGGTCTTGCACACCACTGTAACATTACAGCAATAGAGAGAATAAAACCTACTTCATTCTCTAGTGAAAGGTTTGGTTCCAATTTCTTTATAATACACAATGTCTTGGTCCATACTTGGGATTTTTCCTCAAGGGAAAAAATGTGCTGAGATTAGGGTACTGAGACTTGAAGACACTGAATCATTTGTCAGCATGATTAGTAATTAATAGAGTGGAACTTATATTTGGGTCTTCCTGGATCTTAAAATTTTATATACCACGTAACATAAAGGAAATCTTTGGAACATTTCTAAATAAAACACACTAAGACACAGGAAAGTGACAGAAGTGCCAGAAAGAACAAAGACTTTCAGATCAGTCAAAAGTGTTCAAAACAGAATGTGCAGGGGGAAGAAAATCAAAACACCTGGCAGTAAGTTTTGGAATATTCATTTTTTCCCAAGACCAAGGAACCAGTACTAAACATATTGGCCCTTTTTCCCCACAAAAACCAGGAAATCTGTACTGAATAAATTGTTCATTGTTTTCCTAATGCATTAAACTGCTACTAATCTAACAGGCTAGGCTGTAATTATTATCATAATTTTTTCAAGCCTCAGTTCAGTTCAGTTCAGTTCAGTTGCTCAGCCGTGTCCGACTCTTTGCGACCTTGTGAATCGCAGCACGCCAGGCCTCCCTGTCCATCACCAACTCCCGGAGTTCACCGAAACTCATGTCCATCAAATCGGTGATGCCATCCAGCCATCTCATCCTCTGTCGTCCCCTTGTCCTCCTGCCCCCAATCCCTCCCAGCATCAGGGTCTTTTCCAATGAGTCAACTCTTCACATGAGGTGGCCAAAGTACTGGAGTTTCAGCCTCAGCATCAGTCCTTCCAATGAACACCCAGGACTGATCTCCTTCAGAATGGACCGGTTGGATCTCCTTGCAGTCCAAGGGACTCTCAAGAGTCTTCTCCAACACCACAGTTCAAAAGCATCGATTCTTCAGCACTCAGCTTTCTTCACAGTCCAACTCTTGCATCCATACATGACCACTGGAAAAACCATAGCCTTGACTAGACGGACCTTTGTTGGCAAAGTAATATCTCTGCTTTTCAATATGCTATCTAGGTTGGTCATAACTTTCCTTCCAAGGAGTAAGCGTCTTTTAATTTCATGGCTGCAGTCACCATGTGCAGTGACTTTGGAGCCCCCAAAAAATAAAGTCTGACACTGTTTCTCCATCTATTTCCCATGAAGTGGCGGGACCAGATGCCATGATTTTCTGAATGTTGAGCTTTAATCCAACTTTTTCACTCTCTTTCACTTTCATCAAGAGGCTTTTTAGTTCCTCTTCACTTTCTGCCATAAGCCTCATTTACATTATAAAAGAAGGGAGACAGTCTCCACCAGTACCTTCAGGTTGGGAGCTGGTGATAAATACATAATTTCAGGTCTCATCCAAGGCCTATTGAATCAGTCAGCATATTTGACCTATGAACAACATAGGGGTGAGGGACACCCAAGCTTCACACTGTCAAAAATCCACATGTACCCCATCATCAGCTCTCCATTATTGAGATTCCTCCAGAGCACAGTTCTGCATCCTTGGATTCAAGCGACCAAAGACTGTGTAGTACTGTAGTGTTTACTACTGAAAAAAATTCTCATGTAAGTATACCCTCGAAGTTCAAATACATGCTGTTGAGGCCTCACTGTATTTTAATATTTTATCCTAAATGATTCACATGCACCTTAAAGTTTCAGAAGCCTGTGTGAAATGAAAATATCTCCTGCCATATTAACCAACAAGAAATGTCACAGCCATCAGTGATTTCTGGCCTCCAAAAGTGAAAGAAGGCTCCCCAAACTGAGATCCAGCAGATGTTGCCATCCCCAACAGTGATTGCTGAGGAGCTGGGGGAATGCAAGAAGCAAGGTGAACAAAGAAACAGGATTGGCCCCAGAGAGCTGAGGTGCATATGAAGGAATGAACTCGTTGAGCCAAGAGGCTTGCCTCTTCCCATACATAGAATGCTAAATTCCTTAATTTGATACCTGATCTTTGATGCTCAGACTGCTGTCTGTCTTTGTCGCAAATTTATATATAGCCTCACTCCTTTCCTGCCTCCTTGGAGCAGTTTTCTGAGAGCTTCTGAGAGGCTGTCTCCTGGGCTTGGAGTCCTAAACATTTCCACCAAATAAAATGACTCTCTACTTTCAGATTGTGACTATATTTTTTCGGTCGACACCTGTTATAATAAACCTAGAGCCTCTGACCGATTTAGAGGGTCCCTCGGGTCCTCTGTTCCAATATTCTTCCTATGTGTGTGTTAAGTTGCTTCAGTGGTGTCCAACTCCATGTGACTCTATAGACTGGAGCCTTCCAGGCTCCTCTGTCCATGGGATTCTCCAGGCAAGAATACTGGAATGGGTTGCCATGCCCTTCTCCAGAGGATCTGCCCGACTCAGGAATCGAACCTGTGTCTCTTACATCTCCTGCTTTGGCAGTCGGGTTCTTAACCACTAGCGCCACCTGGGAAGCTCATTCTTCCCATCCATCAACCAAAACATCACAATAGACAATGAAGAAGCAGGTATGAAAATCAGGCAGTCTTAATTTACAGACTTAAGAGAAGGAACTCAGGAGGGGGAATGTTTGGGGGAAGGATAGGGGAAGGGATAGGCAGGGAGTTTGTGATCAACATGTAGACTGCTATATTTTAAATGGATAACCAACAAGGATCTACCATACACAGCACAGGGAACTCTGCTCAGTGTTAGAGGCAGTCTATATGGGAGGGGCTTTTGAACTGTGGTGTTGGAGAAGACTCTTGAGAGTCCCTTGGACTGCAAGATCAAACCAGTCAATCCTAAAGGAAATCAGTCCTGAATATTCATTGGAAGGACTGATGCTGAAGCTGAAGTTCCAATACTTTGGTCACCTGATGTGAAGAACTGACTCACTGGAAAAGACCCTGATGCTGGGAAAGATTGAAGGCAGGAGGAGAAGGGGGCGACAGAGGATGAGATGGTTAGATGGCATCACTGACTCAATGGACATGCGTTTGAACAAATTCCAGGAGTTGGTGATGGGCAGCAAAGCCTGGTGTGCTGTAGTCCATGAGGTCACAAAGAGTCAGACACAACTTAGCGACTGAACTGATTGACTGATATGGGAGAGGAGTTTGGAGGAGAATGGATACATGTATATGTATGGCCAAGTCCCTTTGCTGTCCACCTGAAACTATCATAATATTGCTAATTGGCTATATGCCAATATAAAATAAAAAGTTTAAAAAAAGAAAAAGAAAATCAGGCTGTCTTCTAGTAAGCCAGATATTAAGGGATCTACAAAAGTGCAAAACAACGTCACTCTTCTCACTTTTTTCTTTGTGGAAAAGTTGCTTTTTGTAAAAATGTTGTTTATGTTAACATGTAATGAGCTACTTTTATGTGAACTAAATATTTGTAAAATTTCACATTTTCGAATTTTGCACGCTTGTCTTACACCTAGTATTTCTGAACTGATTTTTTTTTAAGGTATAACTTATGTTGATTTTCACTGAAATCATGGTTCTGTCACTACTTTTGTAAATTAATCTGAAAGGATATGCTCAGAAAAGTTCTCCCCTTTTATCATCAGTGTAACTCCTTAATCCCCTTCCAACCTAATTCCCTTATCTTGCTATGAAAATAAGGTGTAATTTTGTGACTAAAGACTTCCAAAGAATGAAGACAATGGGACATTTTATTCTCAAAATTGTGACATATTACTTGCAGCCACAGATTCAGTATCAGATGTGAGAATAAAGATTTTTGGTACATAAAAAAAATATTTTCCAGTTTTGTAGATATCTGTTGACATCAATGTCCATAGATAAAACTGAGGTAAACAAAAGATCTTTGAGGCCCTCTCATTTTCACAGCAGGCTTTGCAGGTGGCTCAGTGGTAAAGAATCTGTCTGCCAAGCAGGAGATGTGGCTTCAAAACCTGGGTGGGGAAGATGCCCTAAAGATGAAAACGGCAACCCACCCCAGTATTCTAGCCAGAGAAATCCCATGGACAGAGGAGCCCAGCAGGCTAGTCCCTGCGGTCACAAAGAGTCCGACAGACTTATCGACTAAACAACAAAGTTTAACAGCACAAAGTTTACAATCCAAAAATTTGAGCATCACTGTCTTATGAAGTTTGGGGGAGAGCTTAGAAAAGTATGTGTATCGAAAAGTAAAGTTACTCCTCCATGAAGCCTTCCCAGCCCTCCTCAGGAGCAGCAGGAAATTTGTTTCCATTCCCACAGCATCTTGTGTGTGTGCAGTCCCATCTGATTCTTGCCACCCCATGGACTGTAGCCCACCTCTCCTGCATTGGCAGGCCGGATTTTTTACCACTGCGCCAGAGTCGCCATAATGCCGCCATAAGTTGATTTATTCATCGTGTCACTTTTTTTACATAGGGAATGAATAAATAAACAAGTACTTCCAGTTTATTTATCCAATGACTGTATTTGAGGTGTCAGCCGGTATCGGAAGGTAATCGAAACATTACCTTAATAATCACCGAGTCACTTAGAAACTGTCTCCATTAATTCCCACGCATTTAACTTACTAAAGGATTTGTTAAGTCTTAATTTCCTTATCTAATGCGGCCATCACCAGGTCTTTTCCTGTCCTGGGATGTCTTCTCTAGGCCAGCATCGCTGCATGTGCTTTCTTTTCTAGAGGTCTGGGAGGCAGTGAAAGTCCCCCTCACAAGTTCACAAGTTGGCTGTGCCTTCTGGCACAGATCTAATTGGGCCAGAGGTCGCGCCTCGAACTCTTGCCAACTGTGTCCGAGGGTGCGTCGACGCTTCATAAGAACTCTAGGAAATGCGGACTCTCAGTGCCCATTGCGGCCCTCGGATCCAGACGGGCTAGACTGGAGCCACAGGAGTATTGGGGGATCCCCCCCCCGCGCCTCCCTCCGCCTTTGGCTGTGCTCGCGTTGAGGCTGCTAGGCCGGCGCCCGCCCTGCTAACCGCTGTGGGTCCCACCAGGTTCTGGGAGTCCAGGGGCAAGGCCCAGCCTCTTCTCCCACCCACTTTCGCCCCCACAGCTAAGCCGCAGCCCCTGGTGGCGAGACCGCCGGCCCCGAGAGCGCGGCCGCCTGGCTTCCAGTCCCCAGGAGTGGTGTGCGGGTCGCCGCCCGGCCCTGCAGCCCCGGGGCCGGACTAGCTGGAGCCCAGCCGGCACTCACCTCGAGGCCGGCGGCAGGCACGGTGCAGCGCGGCCACCCCACAAGCGCAGGGTCCCGCGGAGGAGGCGCGTGGCCATGGCTGGGACAGCGAGGGCTGCCGGAGGGGCAACGGACACGTCTCCTCGGGACTCAGAGCGCGCAGGGCGAGAGGCCCGGCCAGGGTACTCTCCCTGAACCTTCCCCCGGTCCCGCCCGCAAAGCGTCGCGCAGCCGCCCTGGTACAGGCACCCTGAGCGTGCTTCCGGAGCGGTGTCTGCAATCTCCCATCCCCAGTGTCTGCGGTGGTGAGTCGCCCAGCGTTGGGACACGCCCCCCGGGACACGCCCCCCCACCGCCCCGCCCAGCCCCTGGAATCTTACCAAAGGAAAGACTCCAAGCGGGAAATTGTTACTTTTTCCTAAGGCGTTGTGTATCTAAGCAGTTCTTTTCAGTGTTCTGAACCGCTTTGAGGAACCGGTGTAAGTTCTGGAGCCTCAGGAATACACCCAAACACAAACTCACAAACTTACATGAAGTATCTTTTCTTTTCCTTTTTAGGATTTTTTTTCCTTATTATTATTATTTTTTAATTGAAGTAGTTGATTGACAGTATTAGTGTCAGGTGCACAACGTGCCTGCGTGCTAAGTCGCTTCAGTCCTGTCTGACTCTTTGGACCCTATGGACTGAAGCCCGCCAGGCGCCTCTGTCCATGGGATTCTCCAGGCAAGAATACTAGCTTGGGTTGTCCTCCAGGCTGGTGCACAGCATACCAGTTCAAAATTTGTGTAGTTTATACTCCATTTTTAAAACATTTTATTGGAGTATAGTTGATTTACAATGTTGTGTTAGTTTTTGCTGCATAGCAAAGTGAATTAATTATACATATACCTATAAACACTTTTAAAAATTCTTTTCTCATATAGGTCATTACAGAGTAGAGGTACAGGTGGTATATAGTAGGCCTTATTAGTTATCGATTTTATTTTTTGTTTTCCAAAACTCACCTATTTTATATATAGTAGTGTGTCTATGTCAACATCAATCTCCCAATTTATCCTTCCCTTCCCTTTATCCTCTGGTAAGTTTGTTTTCTACATCTGTGAGTCTGTTTCCCTTTTGTAAGAAAGTTCTTCAATTGTATCATTTTGATACTCCACATATAAGCAATAATCATGGTATTGGTCTTGCTCTGTCTGATTTCACTTAGTATGATAATCTCCAGGTCCATCCATGTTGCTGCAAATGACATCATTTCATTATTTTTATGGTTGAATAATCTTCCATTGTATGTATGTGCCACATCTTCATTACCCACTCCTCTGTGGATGGATATTTAGGTTATTTCCATAGCGTGGCTATTGTGAATAATACTTCAATGAACATTGGGGTGCATGTATTCTTTTGCATTATGACTTTCTCTGATGTATGCCCAGGAGTAGGGTTGCTGGATCATATGGTAGTTCTATTTTTAGTTTTTTAAGGAACCTCCATACTGTTCCATGGAGTTTATTTTCTAACATTGCAGACTGATTTACTTCACATCAGTTCAGTTCAGTTCAGTTCAGTCGCTCTGTCGTGTCCAACTCTTTGCGACCCCATGAATCGCAGCACACCAGGCTTCCCTGTTCATCACCAACTCCCGGAGTTCACTCAAACTCATGTCCATCAAGTCGGTGATACCATCCAGCCATATCATCCTTCTCCTCCTGCCCCCAATCCCTCCCAGTATCAGGGTCTTTTCCAATGAGTCAACTCTTTGCATGAGGTGGCCAAAGTATTGGAGTTTCAGCCTCAGCATCAGTCCTTCCAATGAACACCCAGGGCTGATCTCCTTTAGAATGGACTGGTTGGAACTCCTTGCAGTCCAAGGGACTCTCAAGAGTCTTCTCCAACACCACAGCTCAAAAGCATCAATTCTTCGGCGCTCAGCTTTCTTCACAGTCCAACTCTCACATCCATACATGACCACTGGAAAAACCATAGCCTTGACTAGATGGACCTTTGTTTGCAAAGTGATGTCTCTGCTTTTCAATATGCTGTCTAGGTTGGTCAAAACTTTTCTTCCAAGGAGTAAGCCTCTTTTAATTTCATGGCTGCAGTCACAGTCTACAATGATTTTGGATCGCAAAAAACATAAAGTCTGTCACTGTTTTCATCGTTTCCTCATCTGTTTGCCATGAAGTGATGGGACCTGAGGCCATGATCTCAGTTTTCTGAATGTTGAATTTTAAACCAACATTTCCACTCTCCTCTTTCACTTTCATCAAGAGGCTCTTTAGCTCTTCTTCACTTTCTGCCATAAGGGTGATGTTATCTGCATATCTGAGGTTATTGAGCATATATAGTGGTGGCTCTTTAGAATCTTTTGGGTCCTGGTTGACACCCCACAAGTGTATATTTTGTTGGAATTGTCCAATGGTCTTGGTGTAAGATCAGAGGGTCTGAGCCTCTACATCTAGGAAGAGGTCATTGACATAAACAAAAGGCCTCCCATATAGCATCTCATAAGGACTAAGGCCAACCTGTTCCTTAGGGGCAATACGGGTATGGAGGAGAGCTATTGGTAAAGCCTACTTCCAACCAAGGGAGGTATCCTGGGTTATCTTTTTTATCACGGATTTTAAGAATTGGTTGGCTCTCTCTATTTTTCCTGAAGACTGAGGCCTCCAGGCACAATGGAGGTAATAAGTAATGCCCAATGCTCTGGAGACCTCTTGGGTGACCTTAGAAGTAAATTATGTCTCATTGTCACTTTGTAATGACCTGGGCAGACCAAATCTTGGAATAACTTCATGGAGCAATTTTTTTTTTCTTTACCACCTGCTCAACCTTCTCAATCTGAGTGGGAAAGCCTTCAATCCATCCTGTGAATGTATCAATCATGACTAATAGGTATTTATACCATTGAGAAATGGCATCTGGGTGAAGTCCATCTGCCAGTCCTCTCCTGGGTAGGTCCCATGCCATTGCACAGGCTGGGCCAACTGGGGTCTTAAAGCTCCTTGGGGGTTGTTTAATTGGCACGTGGGACAAGAGGAGACCACTTGCCTAATAGTCGTTTGAAGGCCTGTTCCTCTGAAAGACCTTTCTAGTAATCTTTGGAGGGCCTTCTCCCCAAAATGAGTGATGACATGTAAGGAGTTAACCAACTTCCATTGAAGATCCCCAGGCAGAAAAAGGAGTCCCTCCTTTGGGAACCACCCCATATGATCTTGAAAACCCTCACTCTTAGCTTTAAGAGTCTTACCTTCAGTATATGAAGGAGTTTCTGCCAAATTAGTCTGTGGAACTAAGGTGGCAACCTCTCTTAGGTCATTACTCCATAATGCTGCTTTCTTAGCTGCCTGATTGGCTGCTTGTTTCCCTTGTGCCACTTGCATGCTCCCTTTTTGGTGTCCTTTACAACAGGAGACTGAAACCTCAGCGGGCAGATGGGCTACCTCCAGGAGCCTAAGGATTTGGTCACCATACTTGATTGGGGACCCTTGGAATGGCATCTTTCTTTCCAAATAGCAGCACGTGCATGTAGCACCAGAAAGGCATACTTGGAGTCAGTGTAAATGGCTACTCTTTTTCCTTTTTCCAGCTAGAAAGCTCAAGTCAGGGCTACGAGCTCAGTTAATTGCACTGAAGTACCTGATGGAAAAGGTTTAGCTTCTATGGTCTCAAAATTGGAGACTACTGCATATCCAGGTCTTCTTTTTCCATTCAAGACAAAGCTGCTTCATTCAGTGTACCAGATTTCATCAGGATTGGTCAGAGGATCTTCTGACAATCCCTCTTGGGATTTTGTCCAGTGGTCCAAAGTTTCCAGGCAAGAATGAAAGGGGAGAGAGCCCTTGGGGATAGGCAGGAGGGTAGTTGGGTTAAGAGCCTCACAAGGGGATATAGTCTGGCCTGGATTTTGCATCAGCACTACTTGAAATCTGAGGATCCTTTGACCAGACATCCATAAGTGGCCTCTCCCATTCAGAAGTTGTTTCACTTGGTGGCTGGTAAAAATAGTTAGTTTGCCCCCAAGAGAGAGTTTTAAAGCATCTTCTATCAGGACTGCAATAGCTGCAAGATTTCAAAAGATCTCTTTCCAATAAGGGAGTAGGACACTCAGTGACCACCAGAAACTGGTGGGAAAATATTTGTCCATCCCAGCAACAAAGAAGTGCTCAGGTTTTGTAATTGTTTTTTCTGTAGCACCTGAAATGGTACAGGTTTTGGAGGAAAAGGCTCTGGAGTAGGAGGTCAGGACAGAGCAGGTAGCCCCTGTGTGAACCAAGAAATTCTCAAACCTACCTGCCACAGCCAGCTGCACCCTTGGCTCAAGGCCCGTGATGGTTACCTGTGACAGGCAGGCTGGCTGGAACGGGCTGTTTCAGTACTATTCAACAATTGTGAGGGAACACTTGGCGCTTGACCTTGAGGCTCTTGGATCCCAAGGGTAGCGTGTTGACCAATGTCCCAATTGATGGCATTTTTAGCCAGCCATTTTAGGAGGCTTGTTACCGTTTGGGCACTTGTTGGCCCATTGTCCAGCCTATCTACAGATTAGGCATTTGCCTCGTGCCTTGTCCTTCAAGGACTTGCAGTGTGCCATATGGCTTCCCTGGAGGGCGGCCAGCATCTGGGCATACCTTGTCTCTTTCCTTCTCTTCCTTTCCTGGGCCTTGGCCTCCCTTTCCTGTTCTCTGTTATAAAAGATATTGGTGACTATCTGGACAATCTCATCTAAAGAGGCAGCAGAGTGATGCACATTGGGAGAGGAATTTGTCCTTTAAAATCACCTGTCCCTCGTATGAGTCTAAGTCCAGGTTGGTAAACTTTAGAGGGCCTCTTTTAGGCTTTCCGGAAAGGCAATGGGGTTCTTGTTGGGCTCCTGAGTTACTGCTGAGACTGGGCACAGTCCCACCACTAATAGGCCTCCTCCTATTTCCATGGGTGGACTTCCTTAGGGATGAGTCGTTCTGAAACTTATCCTACCCAGTACTGTTGTAATCTGAGAACCAGGCATTCTTGGGTCAGGGTGCAGATTCCCAGGGAGGCTGAGGCATGACAAGCTCCTGGAGATCGAATCCCTGGGCAGGGCAAAGCATGTAGGCCTCCCGAGAATTGGGTCCCTGGGCAGGTTGAGGCATGTCAACCTCCTGGGATCCCTGGACTGGCAGATCCCAGAGCAGGTTGAGGCGTGACAAACTTTCTAGGACCAGATCCATTGGCAGGTCAAGGCAGGTCGACCTCCTTGGAACCCCATACTGGAGTTGGGCATCCTCAAGTTGTCCAGTATGACCAGTGCTGGGTAGGATTAAGGGGTTGTAATCTTAACTCATTGATGGTCTGTTCACCACAGATGGGAATAGATATCATAATGTAAAGCAATCCAAGCCTGTGCCCTGAGATTGGGAACCTGGTGAAGCAGCCATAAACCTTATCCTCTTACTGTTTTGAGGAATGCAAGTCACTGATTTCCTCCCCTAGTCCTCCATAAGAACAGTTTGGAGTGTTTCCAATGGTAAACATTTCATTGTCATAGACCCACTTTGGGTAATAACAGAAATAATGTTTTATTGACTATGCCAAAGCCTTTGACTGTGTGGATCACAATAAACTGTGGGAAATTCTGAAAGAGATGGGAATACCAGACCACCTGACCTGCCTCTTGAGAAATCTGTAGGCAGGTCAGGAAGCAACAGTTAGAACTGGACATGGAACAACAGACTGGTTCCAACTAGGAAAAGGAGTATGTCAAGGATGTATATTGTCACCCTGCTTATTTAACTTATATGTAGAGTACATCATGAGAAACGCTGGGCTGGATGAAGCACAAGCTGGAATCAAGATTGCCAGGAGAAATATCAATAACCTTAGATATGCAGATGACACCACCCTTATGGCAGAAAGTGAAGAGGAACTAAAAAGCCTCTTGATGAAAGTGAAAGAGGAGAATGAAAAAGTTGGCTTAAAGTTCAACATTCAGAAAACTAAGATCATGGGATCTGGTCCCATCACTTCATGGCAAATAGATGGGGAAACAGTGGAAACAGTGTCAGAGTTTATTTTTGGGGGGCTCCAAAATCACTGCAGATGGTGATTGCAGCCATGAAATTAAAAGACGCTTACTCCTTGGAAGGAAAGTTATGTCCAACCTAGATAGCATATTGAAAAGCAGAGACATTACTATGCCAACAAAGGTTCATCTAGTCAAGGCTATGGTTTTTCCAGTGGTCATGTATGGATGTGAGAGTTGGAGTGTGAAGAAAGCTGAGCATTGAAGAATTGATGCTTTTGAACTGTGGTGTTGGAGAAGACTCTTGAGAGTCCCTTGAACTGCAAGGAGATCCAACCAGTCCATTCTAAAGGAGATCAGCCCTGTGTGTTCTTTGGAAGGAATGATGCTAAAGCTGAAATTCCAGTACTTTGGCCAACTCATGCGGAGAGTTGACTCATTGGAAAAGACTCTGATGCTGAGAGGGATTGGGGGCAGGAGTCGAAGGGGGTGACAGAGGATGAGATGGCTGGATGGCATCACCGACTCAATGGATGTGAGTTTGAGTGAACTCCAGGAGTTGGTGATTGACAGGGAGGCCTGGCGTGCTGCAATTCATGGGACTGCAAAGAATTGTACACAACTGAGTGACTGAACTGAACTGAACTGAACTAAATGACAAAGGAGTGGGTTTTCTGGTCCTTTTAGGGGCATGAAGAGTATTTTAATAATAAGCAGGGTGGAGCGATGTTGCCTATTAGGGGCATGGTCCCGGTTGCCAGAGTTAGTAAGTGGCTTAAGAACAAATCAATAAGAGGCAACAGACCAGATGTTCCATAAAAGTGGAGTGGGGATTTGATCCAGGGGTATGTTAGTAACTTTAGGAGAAGGGTGGTAAGGGTTTGGGCCCAAATGGCCTTCAGGGCTAACACCCAAAGTGGCAAACATTATCCCTGCAAGCCCAATTGCCCTTGAAGGGATGTCACCAACAGGTGGACTTCTAGCAGGCATTATGTGCCTGTCACCTGCCCTAGTGAGTCCACTGAGAGGTGCTGTTGACACACACATTGTAGGGAACATGGAAGATGAAGGCCTGAATCTCTAGAGAGATTGGATATTATACAGTATTTCCCTCCCAAGGGCTAGCTATTTTCTGGTTTTCCCTTCAGAAGATTGTAGAGGCAACATTGTGAGCCCGGACAGGGCTCAGGAAAAGAGCATGAAACAGGAGGGAAGAGGGCAGGGCACAACTTTTGAAAGAATGTCATAGCCCAAGGGTATAACATAAAGCAATTAAAATCAAATGGTTCCAAGATGGAAGACAAGTAAAATTCAACTAATCTTTGATTCTCAATCTGCAAGCTAAGTGACACACCAAGAGGCACGAGGACTGTTCTAAGGCACTATCAAAAGACCAAGGAGTGGGTGGTTCCGCAATTGTTAGATTGATCCTCCAATTCATTAGTATATGAAATTACCCAGCTCAAAAAAGCTAACCAGACCACATTTCATGGCCACTGCATACACCCTTGTCAAAGGCACAGACTCTGTGGAGTGTGCTTCTCTCTGAATCCAAACAAATCTACCTCTTACGTAATGCTGTGTCTCTCACTGAATTTGTTTTGCAAGAAGACATCAAGAACCTGAGCTTCATTAGGTCCTGAAACCAGGCACCATGGGTTTTGGCTGGGCTCAAGTCCCAGCTGGATACAACTGAGTGATTAAGCATAGTACAGAGCCCCTGCCATGTGGGTTTGAATCCTAATCTTAGGCAAACAGTTTCAAACTACAGTGTTCAGAAATGGAAAGATGAGGACCTGCCCAACACTTTTTAAGCAGTGGCATAGATGGGAGAGGAGCTAAAGGATGGGAGGAAAAAGCAGTGGGAAAAACCTGCCAAGGAATCCCCTTCATAACCTGCTAGAAAATCTGCTAAATACCTGACTTGTGCTCACAGTTTTCATCGGCCTGATCCTTGGCACAAAGAAGATTAAGGACAGAGGAACCCTCACCCACTTGGGCAACAGTTAATAGGGCACAACAGATAGCGGAGCCTTCAGGACACCCTGGGTAGCCCCTGCCAGAGTCCCTCAGTTGCACCCACTGCCGCTTGCCTGTTCACAGGGGTTTCAAGGAAACAAGAAATGAAAAATTGTAAAGGGATTAAGATTTTGTTAGCCATATATCCTTCCAACCGTAGGGGTGAGGACCTCCTATCCTAACTGGAGGTCTTCTGGAATCTGAGACTGAGCTGTGTGAGCTTTCTGCCAAGTTTGTTTTTGTTGTCCCAGTTTCCAGCACACTAGGCTTCTTGTCCGGAGAAGGCACTGGCATCCCACTCCAGTACTCTTGCCTGGAAAATCCCATGGATGGAAGAGCCTGGTAGGCTGCAGTCCATGGGGTCAATAAGAGTTGGACACAACTGAGCGACTTCACTTTCACTTTTCACTTTCACGCATTGGAGAAGGAAATGGCAACCCACTCCAGTGTTCTTGCCTGGAGAATCCCAGGGACGGGGGAGCCTGGTGGGCTGCCGTCTATGGGGTCGCACAGAGTCGGACACGGCTGAAGCGACTTAGCAGCAGCAGCAACAGCAGTACACCTTCGAGGGGTGAAGTCAAGCTGACCTCAAAGGAGAGGCCTCAGTCCTTCTAGGCTTCCTCCTTTTATACATTGGTCTCCTCCTCGCTGAACCTGCCCTATGCTAATTGGGCTAGCCAAGAAGCGGGAGTGTTTGTTTCACCTGAAGTTCTCACTCAGATTTGCAGGTTTTCTTTTTTTCCATTTTCATGGCCTTTTCCCTTTCTTTGCCTTTTAGTCACCACTATTTTGGACTCCTTTTTCCTATTCTAACCACCTAACACTTTCAAGGAATGAGCATCTTTTAATTGAAGCTGTAGAAGACAGCTAAACTTGTCATGCAAGAAACTACTCAATCTTCACTGTAAAATGTAAAGAACTATTCATAACTAAAGGCATCTATTTTTAGAAAGCTAATATCAGTCACCTCTTCTCTTGCTGATCATGTGGTAGAGATGTTCTGATTTGAAAAACACCTTGATCAAT
Organism: Bubalus bubalis; assembly: GCF_019923935.1. NCBI lineage: Eukaryota > Metazoa > Chordata > Mammalia > Artiodactyla > Bovidae > Bubalus > Bubalus bubalis. Next base: position 150,279,137 of record NC_059158.1, read on the forward strand.
AGAGATTCACAATAGAATCAATACTCTGATAAAAGATCCTGGTGCTGGGAAAGATTGAAGGCAAAAGGAGAAGAGGGCAGTAGATGATGAGCTGGTTAGATAGCATTACCAACTCAATGGACATGCATTTGAGCAAACTCTGGGAGACAGTGGAGAATACGTAAGCCTGGTATGCTGTCTATGGGGTCACAAAGAGTTGACACAATTAAGCAATTGAAGAATAACATGTAAACTGGTAGGGAGTGCTGGAATCTGAAGGAGCCCAAACTCAGAGCTAATTATTCCTGTTACTTTTCCACCATGGACTTCTGGTAAGTAAGAAGAAGTACCACTAAGATTATACATTGTTGATGAGAAGTGCAAATTGTTACAACCTTTAAGAAATAAAATTTAATCAGATCAGATCAGTCGCTCAGTCGTGTCCGACTCTTTGCGACCCCATGAATCGCAGCACGCCAGGCCTTCCTGTCCCTCACCAACTCCTGGAGTTCACTCAGATTCACGTCCATCGAGTCAGTGATGCCATCCAGCCATCTCATCCTCTGTCATCCCCTTCTCCTCCTGCCCCCAATCCCTCGCAGCATCAGAGTCTTTTCCAATGAGTCAACTCTAAAATTTAATAATAACTATCAAAATCACACAAGTGCCTATACCTTTTGACCAGTAATGCAATTTGAGGGAATTTATCCTATAGCTATGCTTGCATACCCAGTAAGTGAACGATATATAAATTATTCTTTGCTCATCCATCCATGGGATTTTTCAGACAAGAATACTGGAATGGGTTTTCATTTCCTTCTCCAGGGGATCTTCCCAACCCAGGGATCGAACCGGGGTCTCCCACATTGTAGACAGATGCTTTTACTGTCTGAGCCACCAGGGAAGTCCTCTTTGTAACATAGTTTGTAGGAAAAGAAAATGTAAATATTACACATATATGGAATTGAGTAGCTAAGTTATATTCAGTCATACAATATGTCATGGGTGTATAAAAATGAGGACATACTCTATGTACAATATGAAAAGATCTCTAAGATATATTTGTTAAGTGGAAAAAAAAAGGGAAAGTATAGGATAATGTCTGTGGTGTGCTACCTTTTGAGTAACAGAGATAAGTAGAATATATTTTGTATTTGATTGTGCAGGTATGAAGAAAATCTGACAAGATATACAAGAAGCAATAGTTTTTCCCTGTGGGTTTTTCTGAGAGGAAGGGTAGTATTGAAAACTGAATGGGTGGTGAACTGAGTGAGAGAGAATTTTCACATCTTACTTAAATTTCTAATGCTATAGTAATGTATTACATTTTTGAAGTTAAGTTAAAAATTATACTTGAGTTTACAGAAGAGTCAATGAAAACCCAGCTGTCAAAAATGAAGGGAAACATAGGACTTCCCTGGTGATCCAGTGGCTGACTCCACGCTCCTAAAGCAGGGGGCCCAGGTTGGATCCTTGGTCAGGGAATTGGATCCCACATGCCACGGCTAGGATCAGGTGCAGCCAAAAAAGAAAAAGAAAATGAAGAGGAAAAAAACAGGAAGTGGGCACTGGAAATTTCATTGCCTTTGGAAGCAGGTAGGGAACTTTCCTGACCTTGACAATTTAGAACTTCCCCGATCTTGAGTTTAAGTGATTATCCAAAAGATGTGGACAGAAACTAAGATCCTACATTAAACTGTAACCCTTAAAGGGCTACAATCTAAGTGAAAAGACAAAGAAAAATTCTGCTGTTGTTAAAAGAGTAGATCTTAGAAGTTATCACAAGAATAAAGAACTTGTAAGTATGTGTGGTGGTGGATGTTAACTTATCGTGGTGATCATTTTGCAATATACACATGCAGCAAATCCTTATGTTGTACACCTGAAACTAATACAATGTTAAAAGGTAATTATATCTCAGTTTAAAAGAAAGGAAAAAAATTTGCTCAAAATCCCAAGCAGGTATGTGATCAGGAAACGTATGCATCTCAACTTTGGCTCTGAGTATGGGAAAAATATTCTCCTAAAGATTCATAACTATTGGCCTGACCTCACTTGGGTTAGGTTTCAAATATGCAGCCACAAGAATGGCTATAAGTTAGAATAAGGCCAGGTTGCCCATTATTGCCATAGTACTTAATATTTTACTGAAGACAAAAGAAAATATATATGTAAAAATTGAAAAGGGAAAAATAATTGCAGATAGTATTCTGTATCTGAAGACCTAAGAAATTAAGTAAAGTAACTCTTTATACAATACAATAATTTAGTAAGGTAGCAGGAAAAAATAGTGTACAGAAATGGTAGTCTTCCTATATATGAACAAGTGGTTTGAAAAAGCAGGAGACAAAATATTTTGAGCTGATGGAAAGAAGACACAAATATGTGAAAAACATCCTATGAAATAAATACAAGTGAATTGATCTTGCCAATTGAAATACAGAAATTATCTGGATTAAAACCATTAAAACAATAATAAGAAACTCCTAAAAAACACACTTAAATTCAGCTATAAGCTGTTTGTAGCAGACAAACTTAACACTTAAGAACCTGGGGACCTCGGAAGTAAAAATATAATAAATACGTTAGATAAGACTGAACCAGTGGAAAGTCATGTACCTATTCAAGATGAGACAAAGTGGATTAATGTAAAAAAATGATAAAGAATAAAAAGGTCATTTGATAGAATCCAATTTTTAATTATGATAAAAACCTTTTAATAACCCTGAAATCTTAAACCCAATAAAGGGGTGTATGCAATATAATCTGCAGCAAATGTTACAATAAATGTCAAAACCTCACAAGTATTTCCTTAATTTCCTTTCTAATATTACTTCTATCTAAAATTAAATTCCAATCATTAGAGTGATAAAATTAGAAGAAGAAATAAAAGTTCTAAAGATTGAATAGGAAGTACAAAAGTTATTGTTAGCAGATAAAGATTACCTATATGGAAAAAACCCCAAAAATACTGCAGTCAATTATTAGACATAAGATCTCATAAAGTATGAGATCAATATTGAACACTCAGTTGGGCTCTTATACATCAGCAAGTCAAAAAATGGGAATGTGAAAGAGGTAACTGTGTATCAGACCAAGCACCTGTTCTTCATTATTGTCAAGACTTTGTTATGTAACCTGCAACTGATGAGTAATTATGCTGATGATATGCAGTTTCATTGAAGAATGGGCACTAGTCACGTAGCCCTGAGGTTTAAGAGCTTATAAAACCTGAAGGACTCCAGTGTTGATGGTCTGACTGGCCAGACCTGCTAGTCACCAAAGTTCTCTTATGTTGTCACACAGTCTGTATTGGTGGCTATTGTATATTCTTTTTTCAAATTAAGTAAACTTGGGGCTCAGAGAAGGCAATGGCACCCCACTCCAGTACTGTTGCCTGGAGAATCCCATGGATGGAGGAGTCTGGTGGGTTGCAGTCCATGGGGTCGCTAGGAGTCGGATACAACTGGGCGACTTCACTTTCACTTTTCACTTTCATGCATTGGAGAAGGAAATGGCAACCCACTCCAGTGTTCTTGCTTGGAGAATCCCAGGGACGGGGGAGCCTGGTGGGCTGCTGTCTATGGGGTTGCACAGAGTCAGACACGACTGAAGTGACTTAGCAGCAGCAGTAGCAGTAAACTTGGGGCTGATGAAGGCAATTTTTTTCTTGTGAATTTAATCACTAGTCCAAACCCAATATTACTACTGCTGGTTGAGAAGAGTGAATGTTTCTTTTTCCAAAATCATTTTGTAAATTGAATAAAATTCCCATCAAAGCAAAAATTCTATAATATATATGAAATAACAAAGGATCAAGAAAAATCAAGACATTTCTGAAGAAGGACAAGTTGGGGAGAGGGCCTTACAAAATCATTAATTAAGAAAGTGAATTTTAATGAGATAAATAAATCGACCAAGAGAACAACTTAGCTTCAAAACATACCTTCCTATTTATGCAAACTTAATATATGACAATGTGTGTGTGCTAAGTAACTTCAGTTATATTTGACTGTTTGCAACCCTATGGACTCTAGCCCACCAGGCTCCTCTGTTTATGGAATTCTCCAGGGAAGAATACTGGTGAAGGTTGCCATTGCCTCTTCCAGGTATCTTCCTGACCCAGGGATCGAACCTGCATCTCTTGCAGCTCCTGCATTTCAGGCATATACTTTACCACTGAGCCACTGAGGAAGACCCCAGCATATGACAGAGATTAAAAAGTAGTGTGAAGTGGGTGAATTATTCCATAAATGGTGCTGGGATAATTCTTTATCTCTATGTAAAAATAAAATAAATTCTTAGCGCACACTATTCCCAAATCAATTTCAGGCATAAAGAAAAGCTATAATACTTTTAGAAGAAAAGAGAAAAATACCTTTATGGTCTCAAAGTAGATTTTCTTAAAACATTCTTAAAAACACTTCAAGGAAAGGATTGGTACATTTTATTATGTTAAAACTGAAATATTCTATGTATTAAAGGATTATTATTGGATTATTACTCAGAATATTAAAAATACTCCCACAAATCAATAAGAAAATGTCAAACAACCCTCCCCAAAATAGATAATGGATATGAATAGACAATTTATAGGAGAGAAAAAACCAAATGACCAATAAATACATTAATAGATGGTAAAACTCATCAGTAGCCAGAAAACTGCTAATTAAAACTGTAGTGTGATAATATTTAAAACCCTGCAAACTAGCAAACATTATAAATATGACAGTACCAAATATTGAACAGAGATAATTTATAAAAATGGATAGTGAGACCAGCAATTGTTATGTTGTCTTTGGAAGTGCAATGTGGCAATACTTAAGTTATATTTATCTTGAAGTGAGGCTACTCCTCAGTATAAATTGTATAGGAATAGTTCTTAAGGTTACCAGAAGGATCAGAGTCGTTGAACAACTGTTAGAAATGCAAATTATAGGTCCCCACCTCTGAATCCCAGGTGGCTCAGTGGTAAAGAATCTGCCAGCCAAGTAGGAGACCTGGGTTCGATCCCTGGGTTTGGAAGATCTCCTGGAGAAGGGAGCGGCTACCCACTTCAGTATTCTGGCCTGGAGAGAGATACTCAAGAGAGTCGCAAAGAGTCAAACGCGACTGAACGACTTTCACTGTATAGGGCTTTCCCAGGTGGCTCTGTGGTAAAGAATCTGCCTGCCAATGCAGAAGATGAAGGAGATGCTGATTCAATCGCTGGTTTGATCACTGGATCGGGAAGATGCTCTAGAGGAGGAAGTGGCAACCCACTCTAGTATTCTTGCCTGCAAAATCCCATGGACAGAGGAGCCTGCAGGACTACAGACAATAGGGTCATGAGGATTCCTCTGAATTAGGACTGCACATCCCTTTGAATTAGGAAAAACCTGGAGGGTGGGACCCATCAACAGTATTTTTACAAGCCCTCCATGTGATTCTGATGCATGCTAAGGATTAAGACCCATTACCCTAGAGAAAAATCACTTGTGCCTATAAAGTTTTTTCTATAGGAATATTTACTGCAGAATTGTTTAAAACAGGAGAACAATTAGAAGTATCCTAAATATTCATTAGTATAAAATATATAAATAATGTAATAATTTAAAGGATAACTAATGTAAGAATGTGTATTCTGTCATAGTTCTACAATAGAAGCCTATGCCAGAGTTAAGAGGATGAACTAGATTTGGATGTATGATATGTATTTATATATCTTAATATTACATTGAGCATTCTTTAGCATTGCCTTTCTTTGGGATTAGAATGAAAACTGACCTTTTCCAGTCCTGTGGCCACTGCTGAGTTTTCCAAATTTGCTGGCATATTGAGTGCAGCACTTTCACAGCATCATCTTTCAGGATTTGAAATAGCTGAACTGGAATTCCATCACCTCCACTAGCTTTGTTTGTAGTGATGCTTCCTAAGGCCCACTTGCCTTCACATTCCAAGATGTCTGGCTCTAGGTGAGTGATCACACCATCGTGATTATCTGGGTCATGAAGGTCTTTTTTGTACAGTTTTTCTGTGTATTCTTGCCACCTCTTCTTAATATCTTCTGCTTCGGTTAGGTCCATACCATTTCTGTCCTTTATTGAGCCCATCTTTGCATGAGAAGTTCCCTTGGTATCTCTAATTTTTTTAAGAGATCGCTAGCCTTTCCCATTCTATTTGTTTTCCTCTATTTCTTTGCACTGATCGCTGAGGAAGACTTTCTTATCTCTCCTTGCTATTCTTTGGAACTCTGCATTCAAATGGGTATATCTTTCCTTTTCTCCTTTGCTTTTCACTTCTCTTCTTTTCACAGCTATTTCTAAGGCCTTCTCAGACAGCCATTTTGCTTTTTTGCATTTCTTTTTCTTGGGGATGGTCTTGATCCCTGTCTCCTGTACAATGTTACGAACCTCTGTCCATAGTTCATCAGGAACTCTGTCTATCAGATCTAGTCCCTTAAATCTATTTCTCACTTCCACTGTATAATTGTCAGAGATTTGATTTAGATCATACCTGAATGGTCTAGTGGTTTCTCCCACTTTCTTCAATTTAAGTCTGAATTTGCCAATAAAGAGTTCATGATCTGAGCCACAGTCAGCTCCTGGTCTTGTTTTCGCTGACTGTATAGAGCTTCTCCATCTTTGACTGCAAAGAATATAATCAGTCTGATTTTGGTGTTGGCCATCTAGTGATGTCCATGTGTAGAGTCTTCTCTTGTGTTGTTGGAAGAGGATGTTTGCTATGACCAGTGCGTTCTCTTGGCAGAACTCTATTAGCCTTTGCCCTGCTTCATTCTGTACTCCATGGCCAAATTTGCCTGTTACTCCAGGTGTTTCTTGACTTCCTACTTTTGCATTCCAGTCCCCTATAATCAAAAAGACATCTTTTTAGCGTTTTCGTTCTAAAAGGTCTTTTAGGTCTTCACAGAATGGCTCAACTTCAGCTTCTTCAGCATTATTGGTCAGGGCATAGACTTGGATTGATATTGAATGGTGATATTGAATGATATTGATATTCAATATCATTAATGATATTGATATCATCAATAATGATATTGAGTGATATTGAATGGTTTGCCTTGGAAACGAACAGAGATCGTTCTGTCATTTTTGAGATTGCATCCAAGTACTGCATTTTGGACTCTTTTGTTGACCATAATGGCTACTCCATTTCTTCTAAGGGATTCCTGCCCTCAAACTACCACACAATTGCACTCACCTCACAAGCTAGTAAAGTAATGCTCAAAATTCCCCAAGCCAGGCTTCAGCAATACATGAACCATGAATTTCCAGATGTTCAAGCTGGTTTTAGAAAAGGCAGAGGAACTAGAGATCAAATTGCCAGCATCCGCTGGATCATTGAAAAAGCACAAGAGTTCCAGAAAAACATCTATGTCTGCTTTATTGACTATGCCAAAGCCTTTGACTGTGTGGATCACAATAAACTGTGGGAAATTCTGAAAAAGATTGGAATAGCAGACCATCTGACCTGTCTCTTGAGAAACCTGTATGCATGTCAGGAAGCAACAGTTAGAACTGGACATGGAACAACAGACTGGTTCCAAATAGGAAAAGGAGTACGTCAAGGCTGTATATTGTCACCCTGCTTATTTAACTTATATGCAGAGTACATACATCATGAGAAACACTGGGCTGGAAGAAGCACAAGCTGGAATCAAGATTGCCGGGAGAAATATCAATAACCTCAGATATGCAGATGACACCACCCTTATGGTAGAAAGTGAAGAAGAACGAAAGAGCCTTTTGATGAAAGTGAAAGAGGAGAGTGAAAAGTCAGCTTAAAACTCAACATTCAGAAAACTAAGATTATGGCATCCAGTCCCATCACTTCATGGCAAATAGATGGGGAAACAGTGGAAACAGTGTCAGACTTTATTTTTTAGGGCTCCAAAATCACTGCAGATGGTGATTGCAGCCATGAAATTAAAAGACACTTGCTCCTTTGAAGAAAAGTTATGATCAACCTAGGCAGCATATTAAAAAGCAGAGACATTACTTTGCCAACAAAGGTCCATCTAGTCAAGGCTATGGCTTTTCCAGTAGTCATGTATGGATGTGAGAGTTGGACTATAAAGAAAGCTGAGAGATGAAGAATTGATGCTTTTGAACTGTGGTGTTAGAGAAGACTCTTTAGAATCCCTTGGACTGCAAGAGATCCAACCAGTCCATCCTAAAGGAGATCAGTCCTGGGTGTTCACTGAAAGGTCTGATGCTGCAGCTGAAACTCCAATACTTTGGCCACCTGATATGAAGAGCTGGCTCATTTGAAAAGACCCTGATGCTGGGAAAGATTAAGGGCAAGAGGAGAAGGGAACACCGGAGGATGAGATGGTTGGATGGCATCACCGACTCAATGGACATGAGTTTGGGTAAACTCTGGGAGTTGGTTGTAGACAGGGAGGCCTGGTGTGCTGTGGTTCATGGGGTTGCAAAGAGTCAGACATGACTGAGTGACTGAACTGAACTGAAATGAATATTACATTGAAGAGACAATGATTTTACACATAAAACAGAATAAATGGGAGATACAGTAGCAACTAAAGCAGACTGGGAATCTGTGTCCCAGCCAAACAGGACAGCCTCCACTCAGGGCTAGCTCCTTTTTATCAGGCAGGAAGGTACACACAGTTGCTGATCTTCCAGTTTTTGAAGATGTCAAAAATTAGTAATTTTCTATTAAATACCGTACTATTTGAAGGTAAGTAATTAAAATGAAATCCACCAGACAGATCTAACCAAATAGAATTGTAGTTAGCTTCAGTTAGCAGGTTAATAACTTGCTTCCTCCTTTGTAGTATAGATATGCCAACTCTAAGGCATTAAAAGTTTTGATTTCAGATCTGTCTTGTTATCCTATATATAGATTCAAGTTTATTGGATGGTGTTATAGGTATAATTTTAAATATATTTTAAGTATAATAAAACATATGTATGGATGTGAGAGTTGGACCATAAAGAAAGCTTGAGCGCTAAAGAATTGATGCTTTTGAACTGTGGTGTTGGAGAAGACTCTTGAGAGACCCTTGGACTGCAAGGAGATCAAACCAGTCAATCCTAAAGGAAATCAACCCTGAATATTCATTGGAAGGACTGATGCTGAAGTTGAAGCTCCAATACTTTGGCTACCTGATGTGAAGAACTGACTCAATGGAAAAGACCCTGATGCTGGGAAAGATTGAAGGCAGGAGAAAAAGAGGATGACAGAGAACGAGTCGGTTGGATGGCATCACTGACTCAATGGACACAAGTTTGACAAGCTCTGGGACATAGTGAAGGACAGGGAAACCTGGAGTGCTGCAGTCCATGGGGTTGCAAAAAGTCAGAAATGACTGAGTGACTGAACAATATAGTATAATAATGGATAGTGTTCTTCAGCTTGTATGCAGCTGACTATGATGCCTCAATAATGCTGGGCATTAAGTTCAAAGAATGTATAAATGCATTAACAAATAAGTAAACTAATACATAAACATTAAGATCTTGGTCTAAAGTTATACTGTCTGTTGCAACCTTTAGAATTTGCATTCTGTGATACAGAATGCTATGAAAATACTTCTAGCCTATCTGCACAACCAGATTAACATTTATAAAATGCATTTTGGAACAAAACCAGAAGATGGCAATAGAGTAGCATAAATCTCAACTGTAGAGGCACTTCATGTAGTCTTATGTAGCCTTTGTCCTTCAATATACTTATATTGACTACTTCTTTGACCTTTTGTCTCATAATTCCTACGAATAGCTTGTTATGCAAGCGGGTTGAAATGCATATTTAAAAAAAGAAAAAGACAGGGACAACAAAACCCCACTAGTATCAGCGTTTTCTTGCTCTGTACAAAAAAAGATCCAGAACTCTTTCTCAGCAAGTTTTCATTTCAAAAAGTTTGTGGGAATACAGAAGAGTAAAGACTGTCCAGAGAAAGAAACACACCCTAAAACACCCTAGAATAATCAAGAGACTTGCATGTAGGAATTGCTTTCAGCCTTAATTTCTGATGGGTAATATAACATCATTGACTTCCCAGGTGGCACGGTACCTGCCTGCCAATGCAGGAGACACAGGAGATGTGGGTTTGATCCCTGGGTCAGAAAGATCCCCTGGAGTAGGAAATGGCATCCCACTCCAGTATTCTTGCCTGGAAAATCCCACAGACAGAGGAGCCTGGAGGGCTACAGTGCATGGGGTTGCAAAGAGTCAGACATGACTGAGTGAGCATGCACGCACGCAGTATAACATCATGGGTAAGTACTTGGGCTCTCTGACAGATCTGGGTTCAACCCTGATTTTATCATTTTATAGGCTCTGAGAAAGTTAATTTCCTCTTCTGTAAAACACTAGTAATAAGATATGTCACCTTAGGGTGAGGGTATAAGGATTAGATGAAATGATACATTTACTTCAGTGTCTGACATGTAACAGGAGGCTAAAAATGATTCTTCCCACTATATTTGGATGAAGGAAATTTGCTTTGTAATCAGTTTTCAAAGAATACTAACAATTGGATTGTATCAGATCTTTTTATTGCTTGTTAAGTATGCAACTGAAACAAAATAAAAGAAAAATAAAAATTTCCTGAAATATATTGCAAGTTTCTGTTTATAGTGAACTGACTTCTGTGTCAGAGCTAAATAGAGATTGGTGTCTTATTTAGAGTCCCCCCACCTTTTTTTTTTGTTTGGCCACAGATATATTATCCTTAACATTACATTTAGTCTCCTCTAATCAGTTTGTCAAGTATACAGATTCATTTCCAGTTATTGATGATGGGATTATAGCTTTATCAAGCTGGACTATGTGAAGTGATCTTATTTGTATCAGTGTTAGTAAAAATATAATAATAAAGCAAGCTCTTTCCATTGCTCTCTCTGAGCTATCTGGTATTCAATAGGAACATATGAAGTTTTGCATTTTAATTTGCATAAAACAACAAATGGCATTCAGGCCAGCAGAGGGGCTCTGACCTCTCCCAAGAAGAGGATACCGTTAAGATACCACTTCATAGAAGTCTGTGAGCCTGTAGGGAAAAACCAGCACCGTTATTGATAATTTCTTTCAAAGTAGCTAAAGCAGGGATGAAAGTCAGTGAACTGTAATATATAGAATTATCCTGTTCACTGTCTTTATAGACATGAACAGTAGACCTGTCTACTGTCATTTTTTTCTCTCTTTAAAATCCAGACAGCGTCAATAATGAATGCTAAGCACTTTCTGTTTAAATACCGAAGTCAGAAGTTCTTATCTCACATTAGCAATACTTAAGGGTTTTAAAAATAACAAAGCCAGGGTGTCTTTCTAGATCTCCTAAATCAAAATTTCTGTAAGCCAGAACATAAATTATCTTAAAAAAATAAAAAGTTACCCAATTGATTCTTATACACATCCAAGGTTGAGAACAACTGAGCCAAGTATTATGAAGTTAGCACTCCTAGCTTGGATCTGAACAAGCTTTTTATTAATCCCCTATCCCATTTTCTCTAACTCTCTTGCAAATGTATGCCTCCCTGCACTTACGTCCTTCTTAACCAGATCCAGCACATTTGATAGGATTTCCTCAGCTTTCCTACACTCTCTATACTTTCAGGGGTCCAATTTTCTCCCCTTGCCTCAAAGGCAGAAGTATCCTTTTGCTTTGTTTTCAAAGCTTTCTCTTCCACCCTAAAGTCTTCTACTTCCTTTAGGACCAAGTTCCTTCAATTGTTTTCTTTTGAATTTTCAGTTCAAGCTCTACAAATTTCTGAATGACTGCTAGATGCCAGGTGCCAGGTCTTCAAAGGAGAGACAGTCAAAGAGTTCAGTCAAGAAGGGGAGACAGAAACTCAGACCTAATACTGTGGTGTGATATGGATATATGTAAATATGTAAAGAACATGGAAGGAGCATGAAAAAAAAAGGTGATTGTTAATTTTTCTGTTCCCAAATCCTCCTGTGCTAAAAAATATTCAGTTCTATATACCCTAAATGGCAGTTTATTTTCCTTTATTCTTTTTTTTTTGAGTTTTTTTGATGTTCACCTTTTTTAAAGTCTTTATTAAATTTGTTATTACATTGCTTCTGGTTTATGTTTTGGTTTTTTGGCAATAAGGCATGTGGGATCTTAGCTCCTTGACCAGGGATCGAATCTGCAGTCCCTACATTGGACAGTAAAGTCTTTTTTGGAGAAGGAAATGGCAACCCACTCCAGTATTCTTGCCTGGAGAATCCCAGGGACAGAGGAGCCTAGTGGGCTGCCGTCTATGGTGTTGCACAGAGTCGGACACGACTGAAGCGACTTAGCATAACAAAAATAAATATTTTCACTGAATGAATGAGCATATAAATGAATAAACTGGGTAAGTGTGAAAATATTACTGTTTTGTGGGAGATGAAGTCTTAACCACTGGACTGCCAGGGAAGTCCAGATTTTCCTTTATTCTTAAATTAGCTTAAAAAATTTTTTTTTTACTGCCCTGGGTCTTCATTGCTGTTTGAGCCTTTTCTGGTTGTAGCACACAGGGGGCTACTCTCTAGTTGCTGTGCACTGGGCTTCTTCTCATTGTGGTGGCTTCTCTTGTTGCAGGGCACAGGCTCTAGAATGTGGGCTCAGTAGTTGTATTGCATGGGCTTAGTTGCTCTGAGGCATGTGGGATCTTCCCCAACCAGGGATCAAACCCATGTCCTCTGCATTGGCACGTTTATTCTTAACCACTGGATTATCAAGGAAGCCCCACGTGTCCTTTTTTCCTGCCTTTTCTTTCAGTGCCAAGTTTCTTTTGAGGGTAACTGACATTCATGTCTTTAGTTCCCCATGCATTTCTTAACCTTTTTCCATTTTAGCATCTGTTTTTACTGTTAACATTTTCTGGGTCACCAATAACCTGCTTTTCAATAACCTGATTTCTCAACACTATCACATGCACTGAAATCTGCAGGCTTCTGTGACATTACATTTCCTCCATTTTCCTATGAAAGTGAAAGTGAAAGTCGCTCAGTTGTGTCTGACTCTTTGTGACCCCATAGACTATACAGTCCATGGAATTCTCCTGATCAGAATACTGGAGTGGGTAGCCTTTCTGTTCTCCAGGGGATCTTTCCAACCCAGAGATCAAACCCAGGTCTCCCACATTGCAGGTGGGTTCTTTACCAACTGTGCTATCAGGGAAGCCCCCTGATAATGGTTTTCCCATTATATCTCTCCATTCTGACCTCTCTGAGAAGTCTTCGTCTGTCTCTTATTTAGTTATTCTTCCTCTCACACATTAATTAGGTGATCTTAAATAGTCTGTCGAACTTCTGTCTTTTCCTACCTTGAAGATCTAATCAAACGATCACTTTTATCCAGAAAAACAATCTGAATATGAATTTCCAGTCAAACAAACCATTAGCACATCCAGGGTAGGAACAGTAGTTTACTATTTTTTTTTTTTAATCAACAGTAGTTTACTATTTTTTTTTTTTAATCTCAAGTCCCAGTTAATTTAAAAAGATCCAATAAGTGTTAGATCAATTCAACATAATCTCACAATAAACTTGACAATCCCCCAAGATTCAGTTCTTTCTTTTGGTCTGCTGGTTATCTCTATATACTCTTAAAAACATAATTTGTCCTGGGTTCCCCTGGTAGCTCAGTGGTAAAGAATCTGCCTATCAATGTAAGGAGACATGGGTTCCATCCCTGGTCTGGGAAGATCCCACATGCGGTGGAGCAACTAAGCCCATGAACTGTAGCCTGGCAGGTTCTTCTGTCCATTGGATTCTCCAGGCAAGAATACTGGAGTGGGTTGCCATTTCCTCCTCTAGGGGATCTTCCCGACCTACAGATCGAACCTGAGTCTCTTATGTCTCCTGCATTGGCAGGCAGATTCTTTACCACTGTGCCACCTGGGAAGCCCTAACTAAGCCCCTGCACCACAAATATTGAGCCCGTGCTCTAAGCCTGGGAGCCGCAGCTACTGAACCTATATGACCTAGAGCCTGTTCTCCACAAGAGAAGCCTGAGCACCACAACGAAGAGTAGCCTCCACGCACCACAACTAGAGAAAAGCCTGCAAAGCAACGGAGACCCAGCACAGGCATAAATAAACAAATAAAGTTATATTTAAAATTTAATTTGCTGTAAACCTATCTTTTAATTCATTATCCTAATCTATTCATTTTTTAAAAACAAATATGGACTGAACGACCACCAAGTACCATGCTAGCTGCTAGTGAACTGGTGAACAAAGATGCTGTGGTCCAGTTTCTTATCAGATTACCCTTTAAGGTAGTTCCTAATTACAATATTGCTACCATTTTTCGATATCTAGGCCTAAAAGGTTAAGATAACATATAACTTCTCGTTCATTGAACAAATCCTTAATAGTTTACCTTCCCAATAGCTCTAGTACAGCTGGATCACTGAGATATTCTCACAAACATTTTTCAATTTCCTCTTTTTCTAAACATATTCCTTGAGCCCCATTCCAAGTGCTTTAAATTTCTGTTGAATACCTTCAGTGTTTTCCATTTCCCACTTCTCTGTTCACTTTCAGTGTGTTCAGAACCCATAGGCCAATATGCAGCATCCTCCTGGATCAGGCCCCGCCCACCTCTTTTGCAGCCACTCTCTTGTGTTGCTGTTTCATTTATATTTCCGTTCCAAGCAGACTGGTCTCCTTGCTGCTCTCTGGGCACAGATTTCACTTTCTTACCTCTGTGCCTCTGCGCTTGCTCTGTGTTATGGGAAAATATTCGCTCCTTTTCTTTTCTTATTCATTGGAACCCAAGCTCAAATGCCTCTTTCTCTCTGACCCCTTTTATCTCTATTCAGCATAACCTCTTCTACTTGGGAATTGCTATAGGGATTTGTTGAAATCACTGAAATGTTTTCCTAGAGCTTTGTGATCATCTCTTGTTGTACTTGTCACATACTATCTGCATTTATCTTTTCTGTTAGCAATATTAATGCATAAGACAAACAGCTCCAATTCAAATTACCTTTTCTATACAACATATCTTTTTTTATTGCCCAAGTACATCAAGTTATTTTATACTGTTAGTTTTTTTTATACACTCTTATGAGAGTATGACACAAAGAATATAGATTGCTCACCAAGTAACTGAGTCAGAACTCAGTATATAAATACTTTTAATAATCTTCAGTCAGTTCAGTTCAGTCGCTCAGTCATGTCCGACTCTTTGCGACCCCATAAATCGCAGCACGCCAGGCCTCCCTGTCCATCACCAACTCCCGGAGTTCACTCAGACTCACGTCCATCGAGTCAGTGATGCCACCCAGCCATCTCATCCTCTGTCGTCCCCTTCTCCTCCTGCCCCCAATCCCTCCCAGCATCAGAGTCTTTTCCAATGAGTCAACTCTCTGCATGAGTTGGCCAAAGTACTGGAGTTTCAGCTTTAGGATCATTCCTTCCAAAGAACACCCAGGGCTGATCTCCTTCAGAATGGACTGGTTGGATCTCCTTGCATCTTAATTATTCATAAACCCAGAAAGACATGCATTGTGGGCTTATAATGTTCCATGTTAGTCAGTTTATGGTTTTTAAATTTTACTTATTATTTCCTTTTGAATTCAGAAGATATTAAGAAGCCAGTATGTACATTGAAGTGTTCAGGAATAAAGGAGAGTGATGTCTGCAATTTATTGCCTTGTGTGTTATGAAAGTGTTACTGGTTATGAGTATACTGAAGGATAGATGGGAGTCATTTGTATTATTCTTGCAACTTTTTTGTTAGATTGAAACTGCTTAATGATAAAAATTTTTTTAAATTAACCTGAAATATAAATATATTTCCTTCAAGTCTTTGTGTTGAAAGTAATGCCTAGGGAGTTCCTCTTGGTCCACTGGTTAGGTCTCTATGCTGTCACTGCTGAAGTCCCTGGTTCAATCCCTGGTTGGGGAACTAAGACCCCACAAGGTGTTCAACTTGGCCAAAACAGAACAAAACAATACAGTATATTTATTCATCTTTAAAAATAATTTGGGTAGCTATTTATTTTTGCATCAGAAATAAATATTTTCCAACAAATACT
Organism: Bubalus bubalis; assembly: GCF_019923935.1. NCBI lineage: Eukaryota > Metazoa > Chordata > Mammalia > Artiodactyla > Bovidae > Bubalus > Bubalus bubalis. Next base: position 150,295,125 of record NC_059158.1, read on the forward strand.
GAGAACCTATTTTGTGCTAGGCTCTATTCAAGGTGCTGGGCATTGTTCCTGCCCTTATAGAGCTTATATTCTGTGAGGGAAGGAAAATGCTGAGAATAAACAAGCATACGATGGCATATCTGAAGATGATAAGGTTTAAAGTGATACATGAAGCAAAAACAACAGGTGGTTAGGGCTGGTGATAGTGTTCACCTGAGGAGAGAATCAGGGAAAATAAAGGAGTGAGCCAAGAATGTAGCCAGTGGAAGTGGTGTCTAGATGGTGGAATAACAGGTATAAAGTCCTTAAGTGCTTATCATGTTCAGGAAGCAGCAAGGGGACTGGAAGAGCTAGAAGAGAATATGGAGTTGGGAGAATGATTAGGGGTGAAGAGAATGATGGAGTAGGAGTAGTAGTTTAATCACTAAGTCGCGTCTGACTCTTGTGACTCCAAGGACAGTAGCCCGCCAGGCTCCTCTGTCCATGAGATTCTCCAGGTAAGAATATTGGAGTGGGTTGACATTTCCTTCTTCAAGGGATCTTCCCAACCCAGGAATCGAGCCAGGGTCACCTGCATTGCAGGCAGACTCTTTACCAACTGAGCTATGAGACCAGCTCCCCAAAGATGCCTTATATTATTTTTTGGACAGAGCTCTATAAGCCAGACTCAGGCAAAGATAAATAACAGTTTCAATTCAAACTTCCCTGTTTGAATGATGTACTGGGTTCCAGATAATGTAAGACCTTACCAGACTTTGTAAGCTTATTGGCTTTTACTCCAAGTAAACCAGAAATGAATTGGAGGGTTTTGGGCAGGAAGTGAGATAATCTCATTTCTGAGGATAATTGTAGCTATGTTGTAGAAAACACTGTAAGATGGATAAGACAAAGTTGGTAAGTGAATTCTGAAGCTACTATTATTATATAATCTAGTTGAGTTATATAATCTAGTGGCAGCTTGAAAACCAGGTTGCTATCTGTAGAGGTGAAGTGAAGAGTGGCTAAAATTTGAGACTATTCTGAAGATAGAGGAGACAGGACTTATTAATAGATGGTATGTTGGTAGTAATAGAAAGTGGCAAATCAAGGAAGATTCTAAAGCTTTTCACTAAGATGGGGAATACCGCATGGGGAAGAGACTTTGGAAAGGGAAACCAGAATTTCCATTTGGGATATGTTATGTTTGAGCTAACTTTGAGACATACAAAAGAATAATTTCACTAGAAACTTAGGTATATGAGCTTGGAGTTCAGGGGAGAGAACTATGTTAGAGAACAGATTTGGGGGTAATCAGTATATAGATGGTATTTAAAGTAATGAAACTGGATGAGATCCTCTAGTAAATGATGAAAAGATAAACAGACGTCTAAGCTTCAGAACATAAAAGAGGAGATTAAAAAAAAAAGACAACAACGACAGAGAATGTAGAGGTCTGAGGAAATTGGTTAAAGGAGGAGAGAAGAAAAAGTTTTGTCAAATGCAACTGATAGGTCAATTAATTTAAGGGCTGAGAATTCAGTTATGAAATGGGCAGGGGATGAACTACTGCTTTGATCAGAGGAGCTTTGGTGGAGTGATAAAAGTGGAAGGCCAGTAGGCTCAAGAAGAAGAGGAATTGAAGACAGTAGTGGATACAGTGCTTTCAAAGAGCTTCTCTGAGAAGGGGCACAGAGGATTGGGGAAGAGCTAGAAGGGACAGTGGGGTCAAGAGGGTTTGTTTTTTTTAATACACAGGAGAAATTATAAGAAGGATGTATATTGATGAAAATGATCAAGTAGAGAGGGAAAATTAACAATGCTATGAGTGGAGGAATTGCAGAAACTATGTTCTTGAGGAGGTGAAAGTGTTAGTCGCTCAGTTGTGTCCGACTCTTTGTAACCCCATGAACTGTAACCTGCCAGGCTTCTCTGTCCATGGGATTTTCCAGACAGGAATACTGGAGGGGGTTGCCATTTCCTTCTCCAGGGAATTTCCCAACCCAGGGATCGAACCTGGGTCTCCTGCAGTATTCAAAAAGGGGCAAGATATGCAGGGGTGTGATTATCATTATGGACTGTGGAAGTTAAACCAGATAAAGTGTGAAGGGAGGGCACAAAGGGGCAGTGAAGAATCAAATGGATCTGGGATCACAGGTTTGCAGAGCTGTTGGATCAAGTGACTAAAGTGAGTGAGGTAGAAAGTTAGGAAATGCTATGATGTTTTAATTTGAGATTTTAGAGGATATGCAGTTATTAAGAATAACAATAAGACTCTTGAGAGTCCCTTGGACTGCAAGGAGATCCATCCAGTCCATCCTAAAGGAGATTAGTCCTGGGTGTTCATTGGAAGGACTGATGCTGAAGCTGAAACTCCAATACTTTGGCCACCTCATGCAGAGTTGACTCATTGGAAAAGACCCGGATGCTGGAAGGGATTGGGGGCAGGAGGAGAAGGGGATGACAGAGGATGAGATGGCCCGATAGCATCACTGACTTGATGGACATGAGTTTGGGTAAACTCCGTGAGTTGGTGATGGACAGGGAGGCCTGGCTTGCTGCAATTCATCGGGTCTCAAAGAGTCGGACACGACTGAGCGACTGAACCAAACTGAACTGAACTGAAGAATGACAATGTCTAGGGGTATGTCCACATGAGTAGGTGGCTGAAGTAAGATTAAAGGACATGATCATTGGAGTAGAAGAGGCCATGGTACTGTGAGTTCAGGATATTGGAAGGATCATTTTTATGGATTTTTGAATCTTTAATACCTGTGAGGGTGAGTAATCTGCAAATCCACAGATGATGACAGCAAGGAGAGACAGCAGTTGAAATGCTTTGATGGCAGGAACTTCAAAGCTGGAGTGTTCCAGGAGGGAGAAGAATGTTCTGGAAGTGACTCAATTCATCTCCAGACCTTGTGTTATAGGAGGTGTGGAAAGTAAACAGGTCATACTTGAGGGAGACACAGAGTTCTCAGGGAAAGACCAAATTTCAGTTAGAGTAACAAGATGCAGGGACCTTGAAAAGATTAAGGATATACACTTTCTCTGTCTCTGTTCAATGCAGATTCCTTTTAAAAATTAAGAAAAAAGTTTTAAAAAAGAGAGATTAAGAAGAGTACCTTCTACTGCAAACTGCTTGTCTTTTAAGAATGTTGCCACCCATCATTTACTACATTAGCTGGAGACTAAATGTTTATGAAGTAATCTATATTTCCCTTAAAAAGCATAGATTTTTTTGTAATAGAAATTTCAGTTGCATGCTCTAATGAACTGTAATGTAAGACATATGAGCTAATTAATCTAGAAGGCTGATACAAGAACAAGATTTTTTTGGTAGCCAATCAGATTCTCTGTGTATGATTATCTGAACAGATAAGGATCAGTATTATGTAAATAAAACAGGAATAGCAAGATACTTGGATACATAGTTGTCTCACCTAAAAGTAGTTTCTTTTTTTTCCAAATGAGAATAATCACAATTACATGGATTGATTTTCAAATAAGACTTCTGAAGACAGATGACTTCTTTTAGATTAAAAAAAAAAAACTCAATTTCATACACACAACAACTTGAAGGGATCGCAAGGAAATTATTTTGAGTGAAAAAAGCCAAAGCTACTTTGGTTCCATTTTTATAACATTCTTGAAATAACACAATTATAAAGATGGGAACAGGTTAAGGGTTAGGAACTGGAGGGAAGGGTGAGTGTGGCTACAACAGGTAGCAAGAAGGAAACTTGTGGTTATGAAACAGTTCTGTATTTGATTGTGGTGGTAGTTACCTGAAGCTACACATAAGATAAAATTCCATAGACCCACACACACACACACACATCTGTGTGTAAATGGTGACATCTGAATGAGCTCTGTGGATGATACTATTGTCAACTTCCTGGTTCTGTTACTGTACAATAGTTACACAAGTGTCAATAATAGGTGAGGAAGAAGGAAGGCTTCATGGAGGTTTCCCTGTATATTTATGCACAACCTCATGTGGAAATACAAAAGTAAAAGTTTACAGAAGTCCTGCTAGCTTTCCCAAGAAACACAAAAACCAAGAAATCATAAGAATCAATGGATGCATGATATAGAAATAAAATAGTGGGTCATGGGTGAAGAATGGTATGAAGTTCAAGAGTAACATTTAAAGAAGTCTTCCTATTTTCACGTTGTTTAACAGAAACAGTTGACTGCTATTCCAATTGACTTTCCTATATTTAAGAAACTAGGAAATTACTTTTAATACTTTCCACAAATTTTTATTTTCTTGGCTCCAAAATCAATGCAGGTGGTAACTGCAGCCATGAAATTAAAAGGCACTTGCTCCTTAGAAGAAAAAAGATGACAAACTTAGACAGCATATTAAAAAGCAGAGACACTACTTTGCCAATAAAGGTCTGTCTAGTCAAAGCTATGGTTTTTCCAGTAGTCATGTATGGATGTGAGAGTTGGACCATAAAGAAAGCTGAGCACTGAAGAACTGATGCTTTTGAACTGTGGTGTTGGAGAAGACTCTTGAGAGCCCCTTGCACTACAAGGAACTCAAACCAGTCAATCCTAAAGGAAATAAGTCCTAAATATTCATTAGAAGGACTGAGGCTGAAGCCAAAACTCCAATATTTTGGCCACCTGATGCAAAGAACTGACTCATTAGAAAAGATGAAGGCAGGTGGAGAAGGGGATGACAGAGTATGAGATAGTTGGATAGCATCACTGACTCGATGGACAGGAGCAAGGTCCTGGAGTTGGTGATGGACCGGGAAGCCTGGTGTACTCCAGTGCATGAGGTTTCAGAGTTGGACACAACTGAGTGACTGACAAATTTGTCTCATCAACCCATCTACTGAGTTTTTTTTGCTACACTCTTGACATGATTGTCTTTGGAAATGGCTTCCATACAATATATGTTTCAATGCAGAAGAACTGTTAATGCTTCTTTTAGCAGATAACGATAGTGATATGGTCCATTGCTTTTGTTTTTGCCTTGGGTGTTTGGAAGTTCAGAGCTAATACATAAGAAATACAAAAAGATTTTCAGAGCAAAAGGGCTAAAACCCTAAAATACAAAAAGTTCAGAGCAAAAGGAATTACTTTCATACATAAATGCATAAATAAGATAAAGATTTTCAAAATGTCATTAGAGGTAAATGAGGAGTACTCTGTCACTTACCCTGACTTTGGTTCTTCTGCGGCCCTCTCAATTTCAGTCTTTCAGGGATTAACCTTATCTTGTTACCACCTCTAATGTGCATTTGACTTTAGCCAGCTTATTTCTTATTTCCAGAGCACCTTGCCTCTGTTCAGCTCTCTTCCAACTCAGAATCTCTCTCTGAGAAAATAATCTTTTTAGTTTCACGAGTTACCTAAAGGAGAAATGGGGAAAGATATCTATAGCAGGTCCAGGTCCTAAGAAAGAGTGCAGCTTTTCTTAAGGCAACCTATTACTAACATGTTCACAAGGCTATGTGCTAGTGTTTGGGTGAAGTTATTTATTTAAATTCTTACAATTATAGTATTCAGAAGGGAAGATCTGAAGAGAAAGAATCTGCTTAACTTCAAGCAACTGGTCAGGAATGGATCCAAGGGCTTCTTTTGTTGTGGAGCTCAGGCTGCAGGGCGTTCGGGCTTCAGTGGTTCCGGCACGTGAGTTCAGCTGTTGCAGCTCCCAGGCTCTAGAGCACAGGCTCAATAGTTGTGGCACATGGGCTTAATCACTCCGAGGCACGTGGGACTGTCCATGGATCAAATCCACATTCCCTGCATTGGCAGGTGGATTCTTTACCAGTGAGCCACCAGGGAAGCCCTGGCTCATACTTTTTATTTATTTTTTTAATTTAAATTTTTTTTAATTTTATTTTTAAACTTTACAATATTTTGCCAAATATGGCTCATACTTTTTAAACTAAAAACTATGTTGCACTGAAAATATAAAAGACTTCAGTGACTCAATAGGGGCAGGAGATGATGGTGCCCAGCTGACATGCCCAAATGCACCAGATGCACAGTGGCAAATTGTGAGTGTCCACCAGACATGCTAGTGCCCAGTGGGTACTGGTGGAAGGTGGCAAGGGCACAACAGATTTGGTAGCATCCAGCAGGTGCCACCATGCTAAGGTGTTCAGTAAGGCAGTTATGAAGCTTGTCAGGAAGGACATGCATATGCCTCTGGAGTTCCCTGAGGAGCCCCAGAACATTACTGAGGGCAGAGTGGGGGGAATACCCTAAGTAGGAGCTTGGAGGTCTTGTCTTAAGGTGATGGTGGTGGAGGAGGAGACATTAGTGAGATTTGGCTTTCTGCTGTTATTGTCTGTCCATCTGTTCCTACAATCTGGTAGAAAGCCTGGAGTAACTCAGGTTACACAGATAAAACATTAGAGATACACTGTATAATGAAGCCCATCCTTAATATATTGCTTGAGGTCAAACATTAAAAAAAAATTAGAAAAAAAAATGTGACCTGGTGTTATTCCTATAGGAATGCTGTAACTTTTTTTTTTTTAACAAAGAAAACGGAGTTTTGTACTTTTGTACAGTTCAGTTCAGTTCAGTTCAGCCGCTCAGTCATGTCTGACTTTTTGTGACCCCATGAACCACAGCATGCCAGGCCTCCCTGTCCATCACCAACTTCCAGAGTCCACCCAAACCCATGTCCATTGAGTCGGTGTTGCCATCCAACCATCTCATCCTCTTGTTGTCCCCTTCTCCTTAATCTTTCCCAGCATCAGGGTCTTTTCTAATGAGTCAACTCTTCGCATCAGATGGCCAAAGTATTGGAGTTTCAGCTTCAACATCAGTCCTTCCAGTGAACACCCAGGACTGATCTCCTTTAGGATGGACTGGTTTGATCTCTTGCAGTCCAAGGAACTCTCAAGAGTCTTCTCCAACACCACAGTTCAAAAGCATCAATTCTTTGGTGCTCAGCTTTCTTTGTAGTCCAACTCTCACATCCATATATGACTACCGGAAAAACCATAGCCTTGACGAAATGGACGTTTGTTGACAAAGTAATGTCTCTGCTTTTTAATATGCTGTCTAGTTTAGTCATAACTTTCCTTCCAAGGAGTAAGTGCCTTTTAATTTCATGGCTGCAATCACCATCTGCAGTGATTTTGGAGCCCCCCAAAATAAAGTCAGCCACTGTTTCCACTGTTTCCCCATTTATTTGCCATGAAGTGATGGGACTAGATGCCATGATCTTAATTTTCTTAAAGTTGGGCTTTAAGCCAACTTTTTCACTCTCCTCTTTCACTTTCATCAAGAGGCTCTTTAGTTCTTCTTCACTTTCTGCCATAAGGATGGTGTCATCTGCATATCTGAGATTTTTGATATTTCTCCCAGCAATCTTGATTCCAGCCTGTGCGTCTTCCAGTCCAGCGTTTCTCATGATGCACTCTGCATATAAGTTAAATAAGCAGGGTGATAATATACAGCCTTGATGTATTCCTTTTCCTATTTTGAACCAGTCTGTTGTTCCATGCCCACTTGTAACTGTTGCTTCCTGACCAGCATACTGACCTCATTTCTCAAGAGGCAGGTCAGGTGGTCTGGTATTCCCATCTCTTTCAGAATTTTCCACAGTTTGTTGTGATCCACACAGTCAAAGGCTTTGGCATAGTCAATAAAGCAGAAATAGATGTTTTTCTGGAACTCTTGTGCTTTTTCAATGATCCAGCAGATGTTGGCAATTTGATCTCTGGTTCCTCTGCCTTTTCTAAAACCAGCTTGAACATCTGGAAGTTCACGATGCATGTATTGGTGAAGCCTGGCTTGGAGAATTTTGAGCATTACTTTACTAGCGTGTGAGATGAATGCTAAGCCATGCCATGTGGGGCCATCCAAGATGGATGGGTCATGGTGGAGAGGTCTGACAAAATGTGGTCCACTGGAGAGGGGAATGGCAAACCACTTCAGTATTCTTGCCTTGAGAACCTCATGAACAGTATGAAAAGGCAAAATGATAGGATACTGAAAGAGGAACTCCCCAGGTCGGTAGGTGCCCAATATGCTACCGGAGATCAGTGGAGAAATAACTCTAGAAAGAATGAAGGGATGGAGCCAAAGCAAAAACAACACCCAGTTGTGGATGTGACTGGTGATAGAAGCGAGGGTCGATACTGTAAAGATCAATATTGCATAGGAACCTGGAATGTTAGGTCCAGGAATCAAGGCAAATTGGAAGTGGTCAAACAGGAGATGGCAAGAGTGAATATCAACATTCTAGGAATCAGCGAACTGAAATGGACTGGAATGGGTGAATTTAACTTAGATGACCATTATATCTACTACTGCGGGCAGGAATCCCTTAGAAGAAATGGAGTAGCCATCATAGTCAACAAAAGAGTCCGAAATGCAGTACTTGGATGCAATCTGAAAAACGACAGAATGATCTCTGTTCATTTCCAAGGCAAACCATTCAATATCACTTTTGTACAAGCCACATCCAAATAATCCTGTAATTCATTCTTAATGTAAGAAGAAATGATCCTCCACACCCCATAAATAGCTTTAATAAAAATGTGATAGCTGAACAGGTGCAAATTGACAAGGAAACTATAGTGGGGTCACTGTGTAAGTGATGAGTAAATAGAAATTAACTGACTGATCAATTTCAGTGAAGAAGAAAATGACTTTTTGGGAGGTGAGAAAACCACTTAGAAAAGTTCTTTTGGTATTTGATTTAGTGATTAATTTTGCAGAAATATGGCATGCCCCTGTACAGAGGCAGTGCTATAGCTGTGTAGCCAGCATCGTCTTTTTATATGAAGGAGGCAGGATAACAAAGAGTTATGGTTCAAAAATAACTGCTTTAAGTGGGCTGGCCTTGATGGGATGCAGGCAGGAAACAGCTTGACTCAGTCTCACCACTCTCCTTTGGAAAGTCTCTCTGTTGAATATCTTCCCTCCTGGATCAAATCTTTCATCATTTACATAATGAAATTTCCAGTCACTGTTAGGTAGTAAAAACATTCCTGTTACTTTAATGCCTATTAAAGCATTTCTTAAAAGCATATACACCATTCTCCCCGCCCCCACCCCCAAATTTTACTCAATATAGTTTTCTACTTCTCATTACGTAAAATATGAGTAGTAGAGTTAAATAGACATAGAAACTGGAAGTTGTGAAAAATGACCCTTTCATGTGTTGACTTTGTCCCTTGTCTGATGGAATACGTCTTGGATTAGAGGGGTCTTCCTGACAGAGAACATCTCCAGTTAATAAGTGATTTAATGGCTGTCCTGTTCCAAAATAGCACTATTAAAGGAACCACCCGTGCATTTGCTTTACATAATTAGAGCTTGCAACGTGAGATAATAAGTGCCAGTAATTAAGTAAATTGGGGTCTTTTTTCTTGGAGGAGCACTTTTATTCTACTTCTGGAAGCACGTTAATCCCTCGTTCACTCTCCACTTCAAAGGCTTGGATCATTGCAATGACATTCTTAGATCTGCTTGCAGTCTTCTGCACATTCAGCTCTGCTGTCTTGCTGTGCCACAGGGAGTCTCTAGAGACCAACTCGAATTTCTCCTTTCAGGCAGGCCATTTTCATGACATTCGAGTTATTTGTTAAGAGGCCAATTCTTATATTTTCCTTTCTAAAATTATTTTAGACCTGTCAATACAGTGACATGCATCTTTAGGATGACAGACAACCAAATAAAAGCTCAGGTAAAAGCCATGATCATTCACTCCCTGATATCTTTTATATTAAATTCTGAAAGCAATTTTCAGAAAGAACTCACCACTAATATTTAAAGAAAAGTTAAGTGAAGAAATCAAAGATATTTGCTGTGATACACACACATACACACACACACACATAAAAAGAGCTTATGTTAATTATTGATAATTATTTGATATATATGTTAGGTATTTAGAATAGGAAAAAGGAGTCCAAAATGGCTGTGGCTAAAAGACAAAGAAAGGGGAAAGGCCATGAAAATGGAGCAAAAGAAAATCCATGGACTGGAGTGAGAACTTCAGGTGAAACAAACATGGCCCCTTCTTGGCTAGCCCAGTTTGCATAGGGCAGGCTCAAGGTGGGTAGGAGACAAATGTATAAAAGGAGGAAGCCAAGATGGATTGAGGCTTCTCCTTTGGGGTCAGCGCGTCCTCATGCCTTGAGGGTGTACTATCCTTTATTTGCCAAATAAAACTGAGCTGTAACCAAGTTGTAACACAGGTCCACCAATTCAAATCGGTGAGCGAGAACCAAGAAAATTACACATTCCCCTGACATATCTGGTGCCATTTCTTGGATTTAACCTGGCTGAAATAACCTTAGGTCACCTCCGTGACGCGGAGGCTAAGCACAGTAGAACACCAACTCAGTAAAATCTCACGTGATGGAAGCTGAACGCAGCACAGTGGAAGTGACAAGAAGCCCAGAGTGCTGGAAACCGGGACAACAAAAACAAACTCAGCAGAAAGCTTGCATGGCTTAGTCTCAGATTCTAGAAGACCTCTAGTTAAGGTAGGAGGTCCTCGCCCCTATGCTGGAAAAACATATGGCTAACAAAATCTTAATTCCTTTACAATCTCTTGTATCTTGTTTTCTCAAACCCTCTGTGAACAGGCAAGTGGCAGTGGTTGCAATTGAGGGACTCTAGCAGGGGCTGGAGAAGGCAATGGCACCCCACTCCAGTACTCCTGCCTGGAAAATCCCATGGACGGAGGAGCCTGGTAGGCTGCAGTCCATGAGGTCGCTAAGAGTCGGACACGACTGAGCGATTTCACTTTCACTTTTCACTTTCATGCATTGGAGAAGGAAATGGCAACCCACTCCAGTGTTCTTGCCTGGAGAATCCCAGGGATGGGGGAGCCTGGTGGGCTGCCGTCTATGGGGTCACACAGAGTAGGACATGACTGAAGTGACTTAGCAGCAGCAGCAGCAGCAGCAGCAGCAGCAGGGGCTACTCCCCAGTGTGTCCCAAAGGCTCCACTATCTGCTGCATCTTATTACCTGTTGTCCAAATGGGTGAGAGTTCTTCTGTCCTTAATCTTCTTTGTGCCAAAGATCAGGCCAATGAAGACTGTGAGCACAGGTCAGGTATTTAGCAGATTTTTCAGCAGGTTATGAAGGGGATTCCTTGGCACATTTTCCCACTGCTTTTTCGTCCCATCCTTCAGCTCTTCTCTCCATCTATGCCACTGCTTACAAAGTATTGGGCAGGTCATCATCTTTCCATTTCTGAAAGTTGTGTTTGAAACTGTTTACCTAAGATTGGGACTCAAACCCATGTGGCAGGGACTCTGTACTATGCTTAGTCAGTCAGTTGTATCCAACTGGGACTTGAGCCCAGCCAAAACCAATGGTGCCTCGTTTCAGGACCTAATGAGCTCAGGTTCTTGATGTCTCATTGCAAAAAAATTCAGTGAGAGACATAGGTAAGAGGTACATTTGTTTGGAGTCAGAGAGAAGCACAGTTCACAGAGTGTGTGCCATTGCTGAGGGTGTATGCAGTGGCCATGAAATGTGGTGTGGTTAGCTTTGTGAGCTGGGTAATGAGTTGGAGGATCATTCCAACAATTGGGGAACCACCCACTCCTTGGTCTTTTGATAGTGCCTTGGAACTGTCATGGTGCCTCTGGGTGTGTCATTTAGCTTGCAGATTGAGAATCAAGGTTTAGTTGAATTTGACTTGTCTGTCATCTTGGACCCATTTGATTTTAATTGGTTTATTTTATGCTCTTGGGCTATGTCATTCTTTAAAAACTTGTGCCCTGCCCTCTTCCCTCCTGTTTCATGCTCTTTTCCTGAGCCCTGTCCAGGCTCACAATGTTGCCTCTACAATCTTCTGAAGGGACAACCAGAAAATAGCTAGCCCTTGGGAGGGAAATACTGTATAATATCCAATCTCTCTAGAGATTCAGGCCTTCATCTTCCATGTTCCCTACAATGTGTGTGTCAACAGCACCTAGGGCAGGTGACAGGCACACAATGCCTGCTAGAAGTCCACCTGTTGGTGGCATCCCTTCAAGGGCAATTGGGCTTCCAGGGATAATGTTTGCCACTTTGGGTGTTAGCCCTGAAGGCCGTTTGGGCCCAAACCCTTACCACCTTCTCCTAAAGTTATGAACATACCCCTGGATCAAATCCCCACTCCACTTTTATGGAACATCTGGTCTGTTGCCTCTTATTGATTTGTTCTTAAGCCACTTATTAACTCCTACAACCAGGACCATGCCCCTTGTAGGCAACATCGCTCCACCCTACTTATTATTAAAATACTCTTAATGCCCCTAACAGGACCAGAAACCCACTCCTTTGTCATTCAGTTCAGCTCAGTTCAGTCACTCAGTCGTGTCTAACTCTTTGTGACCCCATGAATTGCAGCACGCCAGGCCTCCCTGTCTATCACTAACTCCTGGAGTTCACTCAAACTCACGTCCATGGAGTCGGTGATGCCATCCAGCCATCTCATCCTCTGTCATTCCCTTCTCCTCCTGCCCCCAATCCCTCCCAGCATCAGAGTCTTTTCCAATGAGTCAACTCTCCGCATGAGTTGGCCAAAGTACTGGAGTTTCAGCTTTAGCATCATTCCTTCCAAAGAACACCCAAGACTGATCTCCTTCAGAATGGACTGGTTGGACCTCCTTGCAGTCCAAGGGACTCTCAAGAGTCTTCTCCAACACCACAGTTCAAAAGCATCAATTCTTCAGCGCTCAGCTTTCTTCACACTCCAACTCTCACATCCATACATGACTACTGGAAAAACCATAGCCTTGACCAGATGGACCTATTTTGGCAAAGTAATATCTCTGCTTTTGAATATGCTATCTAGGTTGGACATAACTTTACTTCCAAGGAGTAAGCCTCTTTTAATTTCATGGCTGCAATCACCATCTGCAGTGATTTTGGAGCCCCCCAAAATAAATTCTGACACTATTTCCACTGTTTCCCCATCTATTTCCCATGAACTGATGGGACCAGATGCCATGATCTTAGTTTTCTGAATGTTGAGCTTTAAGCCAACTTTTTCACTCTTCTCTTTCACTTTCATCAAGAGGCTTTTTAGTTCCTCTTCACTTTCCCTGTAATATTTTCTACCCCCACAGCAGTCAAGTTACCAGGACACGACTCCTGGATTCACTACTCATAAATCAAGCCATGAAAGAAAACAGAAGAGGACATTCAGTACACCTGTGAGCCCCTGGGAGCTCTCAGATACTTATATAGGACTACAAATGTGTGTGTGCCATTCAAATAAACACCCCCAAAATTAAGTTTCTGGGGATAACTTTTCTCAGGATAGCTCTAAAGAGCCAACATAACTTGGCAGGGATTGTACTCCAAAATAGATAGGAGATAGAGCTGATCCCTGAACAAGGAGGGTCTTGAGCCATCTTGAATGAGACATGTTGTTTCTGGGTAAGTACTTCTGCTAACTTAAAGAAAGTCTCACAGTCCTCATGATAAACATTCAAATCCTATGGAATATCAAAGAATGAGCTGGAGAGTTCTCAGGGTGGCTACACTCTCTCTTTGAGGGATCCTTCTCCTGGCAAGGGGGGCATTTGGAGTTGGCTGAAGCTGAAACTCCAATATTTTGGCCACCTCATGCAAAGAGTTGACTCATTGGAAAAGACCCTGATGCTGGGAGGGGTTGGGGGCAGGAGGAGAAGGGGAAGACAGAGGATGAGGTGGCTGGATGGCATCACTGACTCGATGGACATGAGTTTGAGTGAACTCCAGGAGTTGGTGATGGACAGGAAGGCCTGGCGTGCTGTGATTCATGGGGTCACAAAGAGTCAGACATGACTGGGCAACTGAACTGAACTGAACTGAATTCCCCTACTAATTCCTGTTATCACCATATTGATGCTGCTTATGATTGCTCCATGTATTATCAACTGTTTAGCCCATTTTGTCTCTCCCCAGGTCAACAAGCTATGAAATGAAGTGCTAGTTCAACAAGGATGTATAAAACTACATCCAACCACAGAAAATATTCCTCACCCTGAGATGCACACTGCTATAAGGACTCTGAGGCTTGAGACTAGCAAGAGGGGGAAGGCCCAATGCCCCTCACCCTCCCAGATCAGCAGGAAGTAGCCAGAGAGACTGTGATGCCCCTACTCCCAACGATTTGCCCTCCCATCTCTTGAGGGGGGAATGTTAGGTAGTTAGAACAGGAAAAAGGAGTCCAAAATGGCAGGGGCTAAAAGACAAAGAAAGGGAAAAGTCTGGAAAACAGAATAAAAGAAAATCCATGGACTGGAGTGAGAACTTCAGGTGAAACAAATATGGCCCGTTCTTGGCTAGCCCACTTTTCATAGGGCAAGCTCAATGGGGGAGCAGACAAACATATAGAAAGAGGAAACCAAGACGGATTGAGGCCTCTCCTTTGGTGTCAGCCCGCCCTCATGCCTGGAGGGTATACTATCCTTTATTTGCTAAATAAAACTGAGCTGTAACCGAGCTGTAACACTGGTCTGTCACTTCAAATCTTTGCTGTGGCAAGACAGAACGGAGGAAATTACACCCCCCCCAACATATATAATTACTGACAACTATGTATTTCATATATCTATATATACCTCTATCTATCCATACCTATATACAGAGAATAACTGCTACACATGCCAAATTCAGACAAGGGCACCTAATGGACAGGCTGTTTAATCTCTATCATAGCTGGGGAGATGTTTTTAATCCCTATTTTTAAAGAAAGGGAAAAAGAAATACAGCAGGATTGAGTGGCTTGCCTATAGTCTCATATCTAAATTTTTCTGACTTTTTAGCACCTAACCTTCTATCACAGCAGTCTGCTCAAAGAGCAAAACAAATGCAAATAACTTTCTTCAGTACTTTATAAAATGGTAAGCAAGCCATCATTTATTCAATAAATATTTAATTCATAATTGTATGTTCTACCTCATTTCAAAAAGAATGAAGAAGCTTATTAAAACAAATAAAGTCAATAGGCTATGAAAGAGAAAACAAAGTACAGAGAAAATAAAGGCAAAATATGTGAGTCAAGAGAGAAAAAATACTAGAAGGTATGTATTGCAAGTGTGGACCTGCTGCTGCTGCCACCGCCAAGTCACTTCAGTCGTGTCCGACTCTGTGCGACCCCATAGATGGCAGCCCATGAGGCTCCCCCGTCCCTGGGATTCTTCAGGCAAGAACACTGGAGTGGGTTGCCATTTCCTTCTCCAACGCATGAAAGTGAAAAGTGAAAGTGAAGTCGCTGAGTCTAGTCTAACTCTTAGCGACCCCATGGACTGCAGCCCACCAGGCTCCTCCGTCCATGGGATTCTCCAGGCAAGAGTACTGGAGTGGGGTGCCATTGCCTTCTCCAGTGTAGATCTAAAGACTTACAAAATAAAGGGAATCCTCCTTACCTTTTAGTCACAGTGTTAAATTATACATTCCCAGGATTTCATAAAAGTTCTTTAATTTTGTTCTTTTACTGTAATTGAATACCTAGTCAAGCAACACATGAATAAGGAGTTGAGGCTGATTTGCTGCTTTGATGTACTTAATGATTTCCATCCCTGTTGATTTGTTTTGGATTTATGGAAACTATGCTCCTTATCAATATCATAAACACTTTCAGTTTTCAATTCATTTTTATAGAATATGTACAAAATGCAATACATATTCAAATAATTTCAGAAAGACAGGTGCAATCCACTGCACAAACCCAGATAGTATGGCTGGACAAAGGGGAAGTGTTAGCTGGTAAGAAATGGCACAAAAAGAGTTGGAAGCAGTGATTTAACTGGAGGCAAAACAAAGAAAAACAACAGTATTTGGTATATGAGAAGTGATAAAAATGTCACTAAATAGTATCCAAAAGAATAAAACATACAAAAGGGCAAACTCAAAAACTCATACACAAACACTCATGTCATAGACTTCTGCCTATGCAGATACTAGAGTTAGGTTGCAATTGTGTCTAAAAGACCACAGCAGAGTAAAGAACATTCATTACAGATTTTACAGTAAACTGGAAAAACATATCCTTTGTCCTAGACAAATTTTCCTGGTTTCGCTTTTTTTCGAGGAGCAAACCTATGTGATATGAACACCTAATTTCTCTCCCTGATGGCATCACTGACTCGATGGATGTGAGTCTGAGTGAACTCGGTGAGTTGGTAATGAACAGGGAGACCTGATGTGCTGCGATTCATGGGGTCACAAAGAGTTGGACACGAGACTGAGCGACTGAACTGAACTGAACTGAAGAATCAAGAGTTTGCCATTTGGAAAAAATGTTTTTAATATGTGTAATTGACTTTTGTTCTCCACAACCTGTCTGATACAGCTCAGAAAATCATCAGGTGACAAGATTGACCTTTCAGTTCAGTTCAGTTGCTCAGTCGTGTCCGACTCTTTGTGACCCCATGAATTGCAGCACACCAGGCCTCCCTGTCCATCATCAACTCCCGGAGTTCACTCAAACTCACATCCATCGAGTCAGTGATGCTATCCAGCCACCTCATCCTCTGTTGTCCCCTTCTCCTCCTGTCCCCAATCCCTCCCAGCATCAGGGTCTTTTCCAATGAGTCAACTCTTCGCATGAGGTGGCCAAAGTATTGGAGTTTCAGCTTTAACATCAGTCCTTCGAAGGAACACCCAGGACTGATCTCCTTTAGAATGGAGTCTTCTCCAACACCACATTTCAAAAGCATCAATTCTTCGGTGCTCAGCTTTCTTCACATTCCAGCTCTCACATCTGTACATGACCACTGGAAAAACCATAGCCTTGACTAGATGGACCTTTGTTGGCAAAGTAATGTCTCTGCTTTTGAATATGCTGTCTAGGTTGGTCATAACTTTCCTTCCAAGGAGTAAGTGTCTTTTAATTTCATGGCTGCAATCACCATCTGTAGTGACTTTGGAGCCCCAAAAAATAAAGTCAGCCACAGTTTCCACTGTTTCCCCATCTATTTGTCATGAAGTGATGGGACTGGATCCCATGATCTTAGTTTTCTGAATGTTGAGCTTTAAGCCAACTTTTTCACTTTCCTCTTTCACTTTCATCAAGAGGCTCTTTAGTTCCTCTTCACTTTCTGCCATAAGGGTGGTGTCATCCGCATATCTGAGGTTATTGATATTTCTCCTGGCAATCTTGATACCAGCTTGTGCTTCTTCGAACCCAGTGTTTCTCATGATGTACTCTGCATATAAGTTAAATAAGTAAGGTGACAATATACAGCCTTAACATACTCCTTCTATTTGGAACCAAATAGTTCCATGTTCAGTTCTAACTGTTGCTTCCTGACCTGCATATAGGTTTCTCAAAAGGCAGGTCAGGTGATCTGGTATTTCCATCTCTTTCAGAACTTTCCACAGTTTACTGTGATCCGCAGAGTCAAAGGCTTTGGCATAGTCAATAAAGCAGAAATTGATGTTTTTCTGGAGCTCTCTTGCTTTTTTGATGATTCATCGGATGTTGGAAATTTGATTTCTGGTTCCTCTGCCTTTTCTAAAAGTGACTTGAACTTCTGGAAGTTCATGGTTCACATACTGCTGAAGCCTAGCTTGGAGAATTTTGAGCATTACTTTGCTAGCATGTGAGATGAGTGCAATCGTGCGGTAGTTTGACCATTCTTTGGCATTGCCTTTCTTTGGGATTGGAATGAAAACTGACATTTTCCAGTCCTGTGGCCACCGCTGAGGTTTCCAAATTTGCTGGCATATTGAGTACAGCACTTTCACAGCATCATCTTTCAGGATTTGAAATAGTTCAACTGGAATTCCATCACCTCCACTAGCTTTGTTCATAGTGATGCTTCCTAAGGCCCACTTGACTTCACATTCCAGGATGTCTGGCTCTAGGTGAGTGATCACACCATCGTGATTATCTGGGTCATGAAGATCTTTTTTGTACAGTTCTTCTGTGTATCCTTGCCATCTCTTCTTAATATCTTCTGCTTCTGTTAGGGCCATACCATTTCTGTCCTTTATCGAGCCCATCTTTGCATGAAATGTTCCCTTGGTATCTCTAATTTTCTTGAAGAGATCTCTAGTCTTTCCCATTCTGTTGTTTTCCTCTATTTCTTTGCATTGATCGCTGAGGAAGGCTTTCTTATCTCTCCTTGGCTATTCTTTGGAACTCTGCATTCAGATGCTTATATCTTTCCTTTTCTCCTTTGCTTTTCACTTCTCTTCTTTTCACAGCTTTGTAAGGCCTCCTCAGACAGCCATTTTGCTTTTTTGCATTTCTTTTTCTTGGGGATGGTCTTGATCCCTGTCTCCTGTACAATGTCATGAACCTCTGTCCATAGTTCATCAGGCACTCTATCTATCAGATCTAGTCCCTTAAATCTATTTCTCACTTCCACTGTATAATCATAAAGGATTTGATTTAGGTCATACCTCAATGGTCTAGTGGTTTCCTCTACTTTCTTCAATTTAAGTCTGAATTTGGCAATAAAGAGTTCATGATCTGAGCCACAGTCAGCTCCTGGTCTTGTTTTTGCTGACTGTATAGAGCTTCTCCATCTTTGGCTGCAAAGAATATAATCAATCTGATTTCAGTGTTGACCATCTGGTGATGTCCATGTGTAGAGTCTTCTCTTGTGATGTTGGAAGAGGGTGTTTGCTATGACCAGTGCATTCTCTTGGCAAAACTCTATTAGCTTTTTCCCTGCTTCATTCCATATTCCAAGGCCAAATTTGCCTGTGACTCCAGGTGTTTCTTGACTTCCTACTTTGCCACAATCAATGAAAGTAATGTCATGGGATTTTAATTTTAATTCCGGTTGTATATAGGTTATTATGAAGGACCTTTCAAATGCCAGTTTGATCTCTGAAGGAAGGAAACACACTATAAGAGAGTCCATTTTATCATTCTTACTCCCTTGAGGGTCTTCACATTTTACATTATTTTATTGTGTCAGTTTTCACTTTTGATTTTTTCTTTTTCAGTTGGAACAAGAAAAAAATGAATATTTTTATTGTTTACAAAACTTTAATTCTTTTATCTGGATTTAGCAAACTCAGCAAATAATATGTTAAACTCACTCTAAAACCATGTGAATTTCAAGGGACATTAAATCTTTCTCATTTAGTCATACATTACTCATTGAAATATTATTTGTTGGAAAATGCTTGCTGTCCAGAAATCTTATGAACCATTTTATCATCTTTTAAAAATTTGATTCAGCAAGTTGATTTTCATGGGTAGTAAATAAAGTTTATATCTGGAAAGGTGAAATCACAAAGTCTATCAATATGGTTATTATGGTTTATATCATCAATTGTTTCCAACAGTAAAAGTGCTTTCTATAGGGCGAATATAAATAAAGGTAAAATAAAGGTTAAAGATAAAGGTAAAAATTGAGGTAAAAGATTTACAGAAAAAAAAAAATATATGTGGAGAATTATAAATGTATTAAATTTATTCTGAGCTTTCTGACCACCACGTCATTTCAGTCAGTTCAGTCACTCAGTCGTGTCCGACTCTTTGTGACCCTATGGACTGCAGCACATCAGGCTTCCCTGTCCATCACCAACTCATGGAGCCTACTCAAACTCATGTCCTTCACTTCAGCGAGGCCATCCCAACACCTCATCCTCTGTTGTCCCCTTCTCCTTCCGCCTTCAATCTTTCCCAGCATCAGGGTTTTTTCAAATGAGTAAGTTCTTCACATTAGGTGGCCAAAGTATTGGAGTTTTAGCTTCAGCATCAGTCCTTCCAATGAACATTCAGAACTGATTTCCTTTAGGATGGACTGGTTGGATCTCCTTGCAGTCTAAGGGACTCTCAAGAGTCTTCTCCAACACCACAGTTCAAAAGCATCAATTCTTGGGCACTCAGCTTTATTTTTAGTCCAACTCTCACATCCATACATGACTACTGGAAAAACCACAGCCTTGACTAGATGGACTTTTGTTGGTAAAATAATGTCTCTGCTTTTTATTATGCTGTCTAGGTTGGTAATAGCTTTTCTTCCAAAGAACAAGTGTCTTTTAATTTCATGGCTGCAGTCACTGTCTGCAGTGATTTTGGAGCCCCCCAAAATAAAGTCTCTCACTGTTTCCATTGTTTCTCCATCTATTTGCCATGAAGTGATGGGACTGGATGCCATGATCTTAGTTTTCTGAATGCTGAGTTCTAAGCCAACTTTTTCACTCTCCTCTTTCACTTTCATCAAGAGGCTTTTTAGTTCTTCTTCACTTTCTGCCATAAGGGTGGTGTCATCTGTGTATCTGAGGTTATTGATATTTCTCCCAGCAATCTTGATTCCAGCTTGTGCTTCATCCAGCCCAGCATTTTGCATGATGTACTCTGCATATAAGTTAAATAAGCAGGGTGACAATATACAGCCTTGACGAATTCCTTTCACGATTTGGAACCAGTCTGTTGTTCCATGTCCAGTTTCACTGTTGCTTCCTGACCTGCATACAGATTTCTCAGGAGACAGATCAGGTGGTCTGGTATTCCCATCTCTTGAAAAATTTTCCACAGTTTGTTGTGATCCACACAGTCAAAGGCTTTGGCATAGTCAATAAAGCAAAAGTAGATGTTTTTTTCTGAAACTCTCTTGTTTTTTTGAAGATCCAGCAGATGTTGGCAATTTGATCTCTGGTTCCTCTGCCTTTTCTAAATCCATCTTGAACATCTGGAAGTTCATGGTTCATGTACTATTGAAGCCTAGCTTGGAGAATTTTGAGCATTACTTTGCTAGCATGTGAGATAAGTGCAATTGTGAGGTAGTTTGAGCATTCTTTGGCATTGCCTTTCTTTGGGATTGGAATGAAAATTGACATTTTCCAGTCCTGTGGCCACTGCTGAGTGTTCCAGATTTGCTGGCCTATTGAGTGCAGAACTTTCACAGCATCACCTTTTAGGATTTGAAATAGCTCATCTGGAATTCCATCACCTCCATTAGCTTTGTTCTGACCACCAATGCAAAAGTCAAATCAAATGATTTTACTTTGAAGAAGTCTGACACTTGGCTTTATCTTCATCTTGGATAGATAGTACATGCATATTATGAGAGCAAAAACTAAGAGCAAAGAAACCAACAAGCCAGGATTACCTTGCTTAGCAATATTTACCAAAATAAATGAAAACTTGAACCTTCTCATAAAGTACTTCTTAACAGAAAACAAACTGAATGAAAACTGGGTTATTTGGTAATGGTATGGAAGTTTTCATGAAATATTTAATTTTTATTTGGACACCCATTTCTTTTAAATCCTAAACTTCTTTTGATTTTTTTTTTTAAACCAAGTATTTGTCTTTAAATAAATTTTTTGTTACTGAGATGTCCTTTTGGTATCAGTTCACAATGTTTATGTGATTTAAAAATTAAAAGAAACTTCTATTTTGTTTCTAATTGCTAATTACAAAAGCAATATATCCCCTACTAAGCTAGCAGTGGCACCCCACTCCAGTGCTCTTGCCTGGAAAATCCCATGGATGGAGGAGCCTGGTGGGCTGCAGTCCATGGGGTCACTAAGAGTCAGACACGACTGAGCGACTTTCACTTTTCACTTTCATGCATTGGAGAAGGCAATGGCAACCCACTCCAGTGTTCTTGCCTGGAGAGTTCCAGGGGCGAGGGAGCCTGGTGGGCTGCCATCTACGGGGTCGCACAGAGTCGGACACGACTGAAGTGACTTAGCAACAGCAGCAGCAAGCTATCAAGAATGCCTACATAAAGAAAACATGGAAACAAATGAAAATTTCATAGTAAAGCAATTATCCTCCCATTAAATGTTGTTGTTGTTGTTGTTGTTTTTTTAAGGAAGAGAAAGGATATTAAAAAAAAATAACACCTTGGGATCTTTTCAATCCTGAGTATATGTGTACATTTTGTAGCATAAAGCTGTATTAAAAGTGAAGTCACTCAGTCGTGTCTGACTCTTTGCCACCCCATGGACTGTAGCCTGCCAGGCCCCTTCATCTATAGGATTTTCCAGGCAAGAATACTGGATTGGGTTGCCATTTCCTTCTCCAGGGAATCTTCCCAACCCAGGGATTGAACCCAGGTCTCCCACATTGCAGGCAGACTCTTTACTATCTAAGCCACCAGGGAATATCTCAAGTTGTATTGTGTTATTTTATTTGTTAAAACTAATGGAACTTGAATTTGGAATATTGAGACAAAAATCAACTGCAGAGATGCACTAATTTTACTGGTTTAATATTGGTAGATTTTACTTGCCATGTGATGTTCAAGGACTACAACAGAATGAATTTGACAGATGAACTCTGAACTCATGTTGGTAAGGAGAAATAATGGAATGACTTAGATTACTATAGAGAATAAACTCTTTTCGCAATTAAAAGACATTCAGTCACTGGGTTAACTTACTCTCAGCTTTTCCCTCAACTTTCTCTGGCCTTCCCTACTTCTCCTGTCCCTACCCTTCCTATCCCTTGGGGCTCTCTATTCCATCTCCCCTAATTTATGTTTTTTTCTAGTATTATCACTTTCTAACTTCCTATGATATTTACTTGTATATTTGATTATTTTTTTCCTCCATCAACAGAGTATAAATCCATGAAGAATACTTCTTTTAAAACCATTTTGTTCACTGAGGTGTCTAAACATAGCAGAGCCCAAATGAATGATTTAAAAAAAGTGATCAGTTCAATAGTGTCTATAATATTTAATGTTATTGGAATAGACTCATTTGATGAAGAAAACTCCCTAGGCTCTTACGAGCAGCAAATTCATGGCATGCATGTCACTATTCCCCCCTCTTATCTTATGTCAGATGCCATAACATTCACACACTTTCTTCCAGTTCTAATCAAGAACAACATTCTTTTCTATTAAACATGGGCTATATAATGCTTGCTAAAAAAAAAAAAGTGTTTCAGACAAACACTACCAATTGAAAAGAGTTTGTACCAATTTGCCATCTGGTTCTGAAGGAAGAGACATACTTCAAGGTTATCTTACCTGTAACTGTGGGAGTTTTCCCTTTATTAATACATTCCTATATTTGTTAGTTTATTAATACATTTGTAAAACTTTTATTGGTTGCCTACTGTTTTTTTATTACTCACCTAAACATTCAGGATACAAGTGTTAATATTTATTTAGTGCCAACCATGTTCTAGTCCTGAAGATACAGCTATGCTGTGATACAAACAAATATTTATAGAATATTATAACTATAATAAGTACAAGGTTCTATAGGCACACATTGGTGAGTGTGGGTAAGGGAAGTGAGGAAAAGTCAGTAGAAGAAATAAGACTTGAATAAAGTATTGAAGATGTAAAATAATTTTTCTGAATAGACATTTTCATAACAATTTCAAGAGGTGATAATTATAATAAAAATCATGAGTTTGTTTATTTAGTCTTTACAATAAGTAAGCCTTACATAGGCATCTTATATTTTGTCTCATTTACTTCTTATGGCAGGGCTCCCTAGTCTATTTTATATATACTATTAATATAATCAAAGTTACCCATGTAGGATGTGACAGAACAAGTCTGTGCCACTACATCTTTACATCACTTACCCACTACATCCTTCAGCAGAAGAATAATTAAAATAGCAGAAGACAAAAACTGAAAAATTTCCTAGAAGATCCTGTGTATCTTGATAATCTTTGAATTTTATCTTCTAGGCAGTGGGGAGTTATTACAGATTTAATCCAATACTTCCTAAAAAAGTCAGAGGCTAGTAGTAAAGAAAAGGAGAAGAAAAATATTTGAATGCTTGCTGCATGCAAAATAATTCACATTCTTAATTTATTTTAATTTACAAAACAGCCTTAGTAAATGTCATTTTATAGAAAACAAACTTTGAGATTTACAAAGGTCAAAAAACTGCACCATAGTCACACAGTTCAAAAGCGATAGCAGTGGGATTTTAAGCTAAGCCTCACTTCAAAGCACCTGCCTGCCATTTAAGGATTCTTCCTAAGAAAGTCTAACTCATGACAGTGTAAAAGTGAGCAAGAGGGAGTATATGTTTGCCATTTGGCCACTTTTGCTGAATTGTATTTCCAATTAATCTTTCCCAGTTAGAATTAAATGATTTACCACTAAGTATGCTTTTATAGATAAGCTATCGTTAGTGAACTTTGAAAAAGTATAAAAATATTTCCCCAAATACATATTTACTTATCACTTTTAAGCTCACATTTTTTTTTATTGTACCACCAAGCATTATTGATTATATACTACTATTCTTACAGCAGTACACTTTTTCCCACCCTACAGGACGAGTTGATATTCTCCTTCACAGGTTGGAGAAATAAACTAGGAAAAGACAATATTTTTTTTGTCTTTTCAAGGATAGAAAGAAAAGCCTAACCTATTTGCTACTTGAATTCTTCTTTGCCACCTATATGATTATTGATGAAGGTATTCAACTATTATAATTTTACATTTTCTTTATTGAAATACAGTTGATATAACAGGATTATGTAGTTTCAGGTGTTCTACACGGTGACTTGACATTTACATCCATCATGAAATTATCATCACAATAAATCTAGTAACCATCTGTCTACATACAAAGTTATTTACATACAAATATACAAATATAATACATACAAATATAATACAATATTGACCATATTCCTTATGCCATATTTATTTTGTAACTGGAAATTTGTACCTCTTAATCTCTTTACCTATTAAGCAACCCCACCCCCACCCCTCACAGCTCTGGCAACAGTTTTTTTGTTCTCTGAGTCTCTTTGTTACCGAACTTTCAGTCGGACCCCAACAAGGTTTCTCCTACCTGGTGTTGTGGGTCTCAATAGATGGAGACTAAATTCCATTCAGAAGCAACTGGAAAGCCTTATTCTTTCATGGGAGAATGGAGACGTGTGAGTTCATGCTCTAACAGGGGTCCCCAATCCTGGGAATCTAATGCCTGATGATCTGAGGTGGAGCTGATATAAAAAGTGCACAATAAATGTAATACACTTAAATCATACTGAAACCACCTCCTACCCCCATGGAAAAGTGTCCTTCCATGGAACTAGTCCCTGGTGCCAAAAAGTTTGGGGACTGCTGCTCTAGGGCACTGGCTGTCCCCAACAGGCTGTGGTGGGGGCGACTGCTGTATATAGGTCTCTCAGCGGGGTCCTTACAGGGCAGGTGCAGTACTGCTTACCTTCCGGATCACAGCGCTGGTTGTCGCGCTGCCACACACGTTACCCCCCCCCCCCTCCCCCCCCCCCCCCCCCCCCCCCCCCCGCCATCTTGGGTAGCAGTGCCTATGCCGGTGCGCTGAGCTGAAGCATCCAGAGCAGCGGCCCTGGGCTGGGAGCTCTAGTCCAACGTGTAAGGAGCAAGGCCTCTGAACACAACCCCCTATAAGCAAATGAAACCCGACCAAGCACAAAACAAGAGGTTAGACCTTATCATCTAGACTCCAACTTACGTTTCCCGGGAAACATTAACGAGTTTTGGGCTGGTGTCAAAATTCCTTCTCTGCCTTTTGTCCTGATTATTATTCTTGAGGGGCACTGAGGGCTCAGGTCCACATTCTGTAACTCCTCACTGCTGAGTGTGGACGTTGTTATAACCCCAGGGAGAGGAGCAGAGCATCTCCCCAGGTGCATTTAGACATGTTTGAGTGTCCCCAGGTCTGA
Organism: Bubalus bubalis; assembly: GCF_019923935.1. Taxonomy (NCBI): domain Eukaryota; kingdom Metazoa; phylum Chordata; class Mammalia; order Artiodactyla; family Bovidae; genus Bubalus; species Bubalus bubalis. Next base: position 150,320,619 of record NC_059158.1, read on the forward strand.
ACCCTGATAGTTTCTCTCCCTGAGTGATTAGAAGTTTTATAGATTCTAACCTTTTGGTTAGAATAGTGGATAGTTCTGACAAAATGTGGTCCACTGGAGAAGGGAATGGCAAACCACTTCAGTATTCCTGCCTTGAGAACCCCATGAACAGTATGAAAAGGCAGAAAGATAGGACTCTGAAAGATGAACGCCCCAGGTCAGTAAGTGCCCAATATGCTACTGGAAAAGAATGGAGAAATAACTCTAGAAAGAATGAAGAGATGAAACCAAAGCAAAAACAACACCCAGTTGTGGATGTGACTGGTGATGGAAGCAAGGTCAGATGCTGTAGGGAGCAATATTTCATAGGAACCTGGAATGGTAGGTCCATGAATCAAGGGAAAATGGAAGTGGTCAAACAGAAGATGGCAAGAGTGAACGTTGACATTCTAGGAATGAGAGAACTAAAATGGACTGGAATGGGTGAATTTAAATCAGATGACCATTATATCTACTACTGTGGGCAAGAATCCCTTAGAAGAAATGGAATAGCCATCATAGTCAACAAAAGGGTCTGAAATGCAGTACTTGGATGCAATCTCAAAAACGACGGAATGATCTCTGTTCATTTCCAAGACAAACCATTCAATATCACAGTTATCCAAGTCTATGCCCCGACCAGTAATGCTGAAGAAGCTGAAGTTGAACCATTCTATGAAGACCTACAAGACCTTCTAGAATTAACACCCCCAAAAGATGTCCTTTTGATTATAGGGGACTGGAATGCAAAACTAGGAAGTCAGGAAACACCTGGAATAACAGGCAAATTTGGCCTTGGAGTACAGAATGAAGCAGAGCAAAGGCTAACAGAGTTCTGCCAAGAGAATGCACTGGTCATAGCAAACACCCTCTTCCAACAATGCAAGAGAAGACTCTACACATGGACATCACCAGATGGTCAACACCAAAATCAGGTTGATTATATTCTTTGCAGCCAAAGCTGGAGAAGCTCTATACAGTCAGCAAAAACAGGACCGGGAGCTGACTGTGGCTCAGATCATGAACTCCTTATTGCCAAATTCAGACTTAAATTGAAAAAAATGGGGAAAAGCACTAGACCATTCAGACATGACCTAAATCTAATCCCTTATGATTATAGAGTGGAAGTGAGAAATAGATTTAAGGGACTAGATCTGATAGAGTGCCTGATGAACTATGGACAGAGGTTCATGACATTGTACAGGAGACAGGGATCAAGACCATCCCCAAGAAAAAGAAATGCAAAAAAGCAAAATGGCTGTCTGAGGAGGCCTTACAAATAGCTGTGAAAAGAAGAGAAGCAAAAAGCAAGGAGAAAAGGATAGATATACACATTTGAATGCAGAATTTTAAAGAATAGCAAGGAGAGATAAGAACGCCTTCCTCAGTGATCAGTGCAAAGAAATAGAGAAAAACAATAGAATGGGAAAGACTAGAGATCTCTTCAAGAAAATTAGAGATACCAAGGGAACATTTCATGCAAAGATGGGCTCAATAAAGGACAGAAATGGTATGGACCTAACAGAAGCAGAAGATATTAAGAAGACGTGGCAAGAATACACAGAAGAACTGTACAAAAAAGATCTTCACGACCCAGATAATCATGATGATGTGATCACTCACCTAGAGCCTGACATTCTTGAATGTGAAGTCAAGTGGCCTTTAGAAGGCATCACTATGAACAAAGCTAGTGGAGGTGATGGAATTCCAGTTGAGCTATTTCAAATCCTGAAAGATGATGCTGTGAAAGTGCTGCACTCAATATGCCAGCAAATTTGGAAACCTCAGCAGTGGCCACAGGACTGGAAAAGGTCAGTTTTCATTCCAATCCCAAAGAAAGGCAATGCCAAAGAATGGTCAAACTACCACACAATTGCACTCATCTCACATGCTAGTAAAGTAATGGTCAAAATTCCCCAAGCCAGGCTTCAGCAGTACGTGAACCGTGAACTTCCAGATGTTCAAGCTGGTTTTAGAAAAGGCAGAGGAACCAGAGATCAAATTTCCAACATCTGCTGGATCATGGAAAAAGCAAGAGAGTTCCAGAAATGCATCTATTTCTGCTTTATTGACTATGCCAAAGCCTTTGACTGTGTGGATCACAATAAACTGTGGAAAATTCTTCAAGAGGTGGAAATACCAGACCATGTGACCTGTATCTTGAGTAAGCTGTATGCAGGTCAGGAAACAACAGTTAGAACTGCCCATGGAACAGCAGAATTATTCCAAATCAGGAAGAAGTACATCAAGGCTGTATATTGTCACCCTGATTATTTAACTTATATGCAGAGTACATCATGAGAAATGTTGGGCTGGAAGAAACACGAGCTGGAATCAAGATTGCTGGGAGAAATATCTATAAGCTCAGATATGCAGATAACACCACTCTTATGGCAGAAAGTGAAGAAAAACTAAAGAGCCTCTTGATGAAAGTGAAAGAGGAGAGTGAAAAAGTTGGCTTAAAGCTCAACATTCAGAAAATTAAGATCATGGCTTCTGGTCCCATCACATCATGGCAAATAGATGGGGAAACAGTGGAAACAGTGGCTGACTTTATTTTTTGGGGGGCTCCAAAATCACTGCAGATGGTGACTGTAGCCATGAAATTAAAAGACTCTTACTCATTGGAAGGAAAGTTATGACCAACCTAGATAACATATTCAAAAGCAGAGACATTACTTTGCCAACAAAGGTCCATCTAGTCAAGGCTATGGTTTTTCCAGTAGTCATGTATGGATGTGAGAGTTGTACTATAAAGAAAGCTGAGAGATGAAGAATTGATGCTTTGAACTGTGGTGTGTTGGGGAAGACTCTTGAGAGTCCCTTGGACTGCAAGGAGATCCAACCAGTCCATCCTAAAGGACATCAGTCCTGGGTGTTCATTGGAAGGACTGATGTTGAAGCTGAAACTCCAATACTTTGGCCACCTGATGAGAAGAGTTGACTCATTTGAAAGGACCCTGATGCTGGGAAAGAGTGCAGGCGGGAGGAGAAGGGTATGAGAGAAGATGAGATGGTTGCATGGCTTCACTGACTCAATGGACATGAGTTTGAGTAACCTCAGGGAGTTGGTGATGGACAGGGAGGCCTGGCATGCTGCAGTCCATGGGGTCGCAAAATATCGCACACAACTGAGCGACTGAACTAAATCTTTAGGAGACAAAAGGACATCAGACAATATCAGGTACATGGGCCCATATACCTGCAAGAGAACAATGGTTATTAAGCAGCCCAGGGAAGGTAGAAGCCAAGTGACCCCAGGAAGGGTCTACATTACCCTGCTCCACGGTTGTTCCGTTGGGTTCTGGTAGCCAAATTGCATTTTTCAGAAGCCTATCTGCATTTACTCTAATCAAGCCACTTGCGTTGAGGAAAAAGCAACCTGAGGTATTTTTGGCCAGTGCACAGACTCTCCCTGGTCAGCTAACATCATTTAGGGCAAATCAATTATCTCCAAATCTCTACTGCTTGGCAATGCATACAGTTACTTATCTTTTGCTGGTTTCTAGAAAAGGAGATTTAGATCCGAGAGATTCACAAGAATAATGGTCGGAGGGGAGGGGTGTGAGGGGAGTTGTTCATTGTCTTGGATTGTCTTTCCAGGGGTTAGGGCCTGGATGCCTTCCTTACTCGAGTGTAACGTACCCATGGAGCAGTCCCCAGAAACTTCAGGGAAACATGGGTGGTTCAGTTCCGTTCAGTCACTCAGTTGTGTCTGACTCTTTGCCACCCCATGGACTGCAGCATGCCAGGCTTCCCTGTCCATCACTAACTCCAAGACCTTGCTCAAACTCATGACCATTGAGTTGGAGATGCCATCCAACCATCTCATCCTCTGTTGTCCCCTTCTCCTCTTGCCTTCAATCTTTTCCTGCATCAGGGTCTTTTCCAGTGAGTCGGCTCTTCACATTTGGTGGCCAAAGTGTTGGAGTTTCAGTGTCAGCATCAGTCCTTTCGATGAATATTCAGAGTTGGTTTCCTTTAGGCTTGACTAGTTTGATCTCCTTGCAGTCCAAGGGACTCTCAAGAGTCTTCTCCAACACCACAGTTCAAAAGCATCAGTCCTTTGGTGCTCAGCTTTCTTTATGGGTGGTTAGGATCACCGAGTGGGGTCTGTTCCTGTTACGAGTGAGCTGATCTTGCAGGCTGCTGGTACCCAGTCTCCCATGTGAGCTGAGAGGGGCATGGAGCTGGTGCTGGCTCACTGGTGGGTGATGTTGTGTCAGCGCGTGACTGTCTACACAGCCGGAATGTGCTGGGCTAGTGCCTACTTTCTAGTAGGGTGGGTAACTTCCTGGCACTAATTAGGCTACAGGGAGGATTCCAAAATGGTTCTTGCCTGTGCCAGTACTACTGCTATCAAATGTGCTGCTCAAATTGACTGCTGCCAGCATCTCTATCCTCAGGGGGAGTCCCAAGGTTCTTCTTCTCTCTTTGGGAGGGTTTCCAAGATGAACAAATGGGTCTGACTAAGGCTCCTTTCTGCCTCTGCACTGTAATTCAAAACATGTGAAATTTTGTGCACACCCTTTGAGAGCAGTCTTTGTTTTCTGTAGCTTTCTAGTTTCTTCTGAACATAAATCTCACTATGTTCTGGGGGCTTGTTTTCATGGTGAAGGACACTTAGGCTGGAAATCCTGATATGCAGCTTGGAGTTCCTGCCCTTTAGGGAGGACTTTACAATTGTGGGTGCAGGTGTGCTCAGTCGTGTCCAACTCTTTTGTGACCCCGTGGACTGTAGTCCACCAGCTTCCTCTCTCCATGGGATTATCCTGGCAGGAATACTGGAGTGGGTTGCCATTTCCTGCTCCAGGGGATCTTCCTGACCTGGGGATCGAACCCGAGTCTCCTGCATTGGCAGATGGATTCTTTACCACTGAGCCAGTGATACCCCTTCTATTTGTGGGTTGCTGATTAGAGCCCTGACTATGTCATGTCTCTGCACCTCCTGTCATCTCACGGTGATTCTTTCTTTATGTCTTTAGCAGTGGAAAATCTTTTCTGTTAGTTTTCAGGTTGTTTTCATAGTTGCTCTGTAGGTAGCTGTCATTTTGGTGTGTGTGAAGAGTTGAATTCAGGATCTTCCTATTCTGCCATCTTGATTACCCTAACCTCTATTATTTTTTTAAAAGTTCAACTGTACTAGAAGTATTTCTAGTGTTATTTGGAGTATTTATGGACAACCTAAAGATCTGCCCCCAGAAAATCTGAATTTATCTTTTCTCAGCAGGTCCACCCCTATTTTTGCCGGCCTGGGACAAGAGTTCAAATTGAGGTGCGCTTATCATAAATTTAAATAAATTTAAATTGATTAAAAGTTATCAGTCAAATTAACAAACTATTACATAATGTATACTCTGGTACTCCCTTGACAAATATAGCTTCATAATAGCTTGGAAGGCCAAATTATACTTCTTCGACTCATTGGTGATATAGTGGCCTGCCCTCCTTCAGTTCCTACCTCCAGTTCCATCCTGCACTGCAGGGACCTTAACATTAATTCTATCCTCACTTTAAGTGAAACAAAACAAAAACAGCTGACTTTGGCCATCTCTTGGTGATTGTTTTGTAGTCTTCCTTGAGGAGGGTAGACCTAGGAAGAATCCCACCTATTCTTGGAAGAAAGCTTGGGGCCATCTGGGCTAGGAAGTCCCGGGTCATGGGTATACAGAGTGTGTAGGAGTGGGGGTGTTGTTTTCAGAAGTGGCATGCTCTATTTCTGTGTAGATTCCTTGACTCTGGAGGAGAAACAGACTGTGAGGTCTACGGTGTTAGGTACAGGACATGGCAACATTGGCCCTAACCAAAGAGTGGTTCTGCCTCTCAGTGTCATGGTAAAAGCAGACTCTGGCCAGTCACAATGTAGGAGCTGGCAAGTGGAGGACAAAGTAGGGTAGAGCTAGTACTTTTTCCTACCATAAATTAATGAATAACTGAAAAAAATGCATCTTGATATGAAGTTTCCGGAAAAAATCTCAGCAGATGTTTTAAACCCCATCACCCTTCCTTTTGCACTGCCTCTCCTTAGCCTGGGGCTCGCTCACCAAACTGTAAAATTGAGATCATTGCTTGAATTATTCCATCTTTTGCTCTTCCTTGGTTTCAAAAGAGTATAACTCTTTATTTTGGATTCCAGATACTTGCTATTTAATCACTTTGTTTTTTGGACTTGGTTTGTTAACTAAATCTTTGGATTCATAATTTTTCTCTCGACTTAAAATTTAAAGGAAGGTATTTTTCCTTTATTCTTTTAAGTTTCAAGGTATATTTGCCACTGTGGAAAAACACATGTAAATCCAGTTAGAGAAAAAGATGTTAAGAGTTATTTTGGATACAATGTTGCTTGAGAAAAATAAAATTTTATTTCCCTAATTTGACAATCATTGTTTATTTCATTCATAAAGGAGAAAAATTAAGTTCTGTGTGCTGTTTTAAATATACTTTAAGGCAAAAAATTAACACATAATATTATATTACATTAATATATGTCAGGAAGGTAACTTGAACATAGTTAAAAAACAAACTTGAAAATATTTGCTTTGCTGTGCAGGCTTTTCAACAGTTATTTTTAAAGACTGAGGAATTAAACACCTGTCGCTTTTGCCAGCTGGTGTGGATGTTAAAAATCACTGTCACTCTCTTGCCTGCTACTCTATTTTGCACCTGCTACAACTTGAGTCATGGGCATCTCACACATGGTAATTTAATAAGGATAGGTCCCATGACAGTGTATTCAATATTATCCCATGGGGAGTTAAGGCAGTTTTATAAGGTCTTGAGGGAAAAATATTAAATATCAAGCTTGAGAACTAAACTTTCAGTGCCTTGTAGACATCACATTTTTCTAACTGAAAAGTATTAAAGGAGTGTCCAAGATGAGAAATTTAGCCACATGTTCCAAAACAAAAATGAGCCTTTTAGGATTGGATTTTTTGTACCAACTGACTTCTCTACATACTGACTTTTGTAATTTTTAAAAACACATTTTATTTCCTGATGTAACAACCCAAATATGAATGTGTATTGAGAGCTGATCTGTTCAGTATGTATTCATGAGTCACATAGGGCTATTTTAATTAATTAAAATGAGATACAATTAAAAATTCAGTTCTGCAGTCACACTTGCCACATTTCAAGCTCTCAGTCACCAGATGTAGCTGGCTAGTGGTTACCATACGAGACAATATAGATAAAGATTTCCATTTTTACTGAAGTTTCTATGGGATAGTGCTGTGTTACATTTCCAATTTCTGGTCTTAGGCTAACTTGACCTTAAAGATATTGAGGCCATAGTAAATTCTCCTTCGAAAAATGATTGCAATGTCCCAACCTTATCTTGGCTACAGAGACTTAGGACAAATTTAAAGCTGATGGCTACTGAAATCTGAGTGACCTTTGCTAAATAAAGGAGCATGATGACCTGAAGTGACTGACATCAGGACAAAGCTGTTCCAGCTTCCAAAAATGTATAGGAAGGCTGGTACTTTTCAGAGATTTTATTTTAGAGATATCTCTTTAGAGAGTGGGAGAAGTATTTATCATTTCATCTCTTCTAAATATCCAGCTACTAACTTGCAAATTCTGCTTCTATTCTTAAAATAAAAAAGTGATAGGATGTGATAGGATGAAGTAAGTTTACACTGTGAATTTATCTATCAGCTGATCTTACTATTCAGAGCATGTGTTAAAAGGTGAAACCAAGATTTTGGGACACGGACATACAAAGTAGGAGAGAGGATATTAATAGATAGAGTCTTGAGTAAGAGTGTCATTCCCAGAGAGGTTTTTTTTAAGTAACAGCTGAAAGGTCATTTTAAATTTTATCCTTGAAGACATTCAGTGAGACAGATCAAGAGCTTATTAGAATTTTCCAATAAGCCAGATTGTCACTAGAAGTGAAATAGTTCAAGCTATGTATACAATGATTTACACAAAGCTGAATAAATGTGCTTTCACTTAAGTTGCCTGGATGCTATTGTTTAGTTGCCGAGTCATGTCTGCTTCTTTTGAGACCCCATAGATTGTAGTCTGCCAGGTTCCACTGTCTGTGGGATTTCCTAGGCAAGAATACTGGAGTGGGTTGCCACTTCCTTCTCCAGGATACCTTCCCAACCCAGGGATTGAATCCACATCTACTGTTTGCCACGTGGATTCTTTACCACTGCGCCACCTGGGAAGGCCAAATTGCCTGTATAATTTATATTAAACTATCTCTATCTGAATTTCCTCAGTTTTCTATTTTGCTTTTTCAGTAATATATGATTATCATTATTATTTAGTTTGTTATTGCTCTATAGACTGTAATTATTCTCCTAAAATTTTATAATTCATCAACATTAAGAAAAGAAGTGGGATTTTGAAAAATTAGTTTCTCTAAGCAGGAAGATAAAAGTGCAATGCAACATGAACATTCCAGACTGACCAAAATTATTTATTGATTTATTATTTTAAGGATGTTCTTTGACCCATGGTAGAAAATAAAGAGCAGGGCTTGGATCTGAGATTGTCAGTATTTCACCATTCTTGTCTAGATCAGCAGACACTTAGTTTGTGTGGTATGAATATAATTCAGAGAGAAACATAAAATGTATAAAAATTCAGGGAGTCCTTCAGTTTACAATAGTACAAATTGTTTTGTTTTTCTAAATGATGGTAAACAGATTTGGACAGTTAGTCATGGGTGTTCTTAAAATAAGGTTCAGTCAGTCTTCATAAACAATGCTTGACCTATAAAGGAAAAGGGAAAAAGAGTTAGATGTTGACTGCATCTTTTCAGAAAGGAAACGGGGAAGAAAATAATGTAAAGTGAAAAAGAAAAAAAAAAAGCACAAAATAAACCATCAGTTCCAAGGGATGGCATTTCCTTGCTGCACAAACCTGGTTTCCAAGTGCTGTACTTTGGACTGTGATAATGTGCTTTTCTAGAGCAGTAATTATTAAAAGCTACTTTAATACAGTTTAGAGTTATTCAAAGAACATAGGATAATGCTTTTATTATTCTTATGTTCCAATTAAATCAATTAACTACTCTCTGGTTTCTTGACTCTCCACTGCATAATTATAGTACAGATAAAGATATGGTCTATTTGTTGTTTAGCTTCTAAGTTGTTTCTGACTCCTTTGTGACTTCACGGACTATAACCTGCCTGGCTCCTGTGTCCATGGGATTTTCCAGGTAAGAATTGTGGAGCATGTTGCCATTTCATTTTCTACAGAATCTTCCTGACTCAGGGATTGAACCCATATCTCCTCCATTGGCAGATGGGTTCTTTACTGCTGAGCAACCAGGGAAGCCTTGATATGGTCTATAAATGGAAGCAAAAACCTCAAAAGTTTTTGCTTGTACACTTATACAAAAATAATATATTTCTAAATAACCCATCTCAAGGAGTTATAATAATATAACTCATTAATATTTATATAATATTAATTATATTAATGTGTTCTGGTTAATATGAATAATTATTTATTCCAACTATTAATAACTAATATGAATAACTCTACATTAAATACAATGTTGAGAAAGCCTTATATATTAAAGAGGGAACAGATAGATACCTTGAGAGCTCCATTTAGTTAGACATGATGTGCTTGACAAAAGCTGTAGGGATAATACAGTTTAGAGTTAGAAAAGAGTCAAATTTAATAAAAGAACAGTATGGTAAGTTAACTTAATTCTAATTATTCTTATAATTCTTGTAACTGTATTCTTATAATTCTTGTAACTCTAGAGTTTATTTATTTAAACTCTGTATAGCCCACTATTCTTAATAGTAGATTTATGGCTTTCCCCCTGATTTTGTAAATTTAGCTTTTTAAGTTTTACATTTGCATGGTTAAATGTTTTTCTTGAAAGTATCAAAGAGTTTAAAATAAAAAATGTTCTTCACCACTGTCTCTTAGCTATCTAGTTCCTTTTTATAGCTAAGTTGGTGGAGTTATTATGCTTGCTTAGCAAGCATACAGGAGTGGGTAAGCCTTTCCTTTCTTCAGGGGGTCTTCACAACCCAGGGATCAAACCCAGGTCTCCCACATTACAGGCAGATTCTTTATCATCTAAACCACAAGGGAAGCCCCCCTAAATACAAGTATATGTTATATAATTTTTTTTACACAAATGGCGGCAGTTCTACAAACCCTTTTGCTCTTATTTTTCTCACTGCATAATGTATTGTCTTAGAAATATTACCATAACCATAAATAAGGGTGTCCTTGTTCTTTTTTAGAGCTGTGGGGAATGTCATCGTGTAGATGTACCAAAATCTATTTGATGCATTCTATATTGTTGGACATTGTTCTTTATTGTCGTTGTTTAGTTGCTAATTGTGTCTGACTCTTTGTGACCCTATGGACAGTTGCCTGCCAGGCTCCTCTGTTCATGGAATTCTCCAGGCAAGAAAACTGGAATGGGTTGCTATTTCTTTCTCCAGGTGACCTTCCCACTTATGGCAGTAACTGAATGTAAAATGTTGTTTATAGAAAAAAGTAAAGTTTAACCAAGATTGTCAGTGTAAATATGCTTAGCTGAGTATTTTCTTTTTCTCCTATCCTTTCCTGTACTCTTCTCTTCTCTCTTTTCCATTTCTTTTCCCTCCCTTCTTCTCCCCTCTGTGTTTCTTTTCTTACTTTATCCAAGTTGTTAGACTTTATAAGTCCATATTGACATCAAAGCTATCAACATAGTTTATTGAGATGTGGTGAGATTAGTCTTTTTGGGAGGGTGGATACGTTTTTCAGTTTTATTGCAACATTTCAAATTTACAAGTTATATCATGCAGTTTTATCTTGTATCTTTATTTTGGGTGGTGCATTGCTTTTCAGACCCTCTGGGTGAAGCTTCAGTAAAAAGGTGGCAGGAAATAGATAATTGGATACTATGAGATAGATTTCGTTTAAACAAGAGCACTAGATAAGGAGAACTAACTTTTAGCACCAGCCTTGCTATTAATTATGTGATCTTCACTAAGTAGCTAAACATCTTCAGCTCTCAGATTCCTCATTTTCATCACTGCTTGCTGTAAAGGATTTTGTGATATCTCCAACTGTAATATTGAAGAATTAATATTAAATTTAATATTAAAATTTATTCTGACACAAATGCTGTCTTACAGAGGTGTTGTGAAGATCTAGTAAGATGGGTGATTCATGTTGATATATGGCAGAAACCAATACAATCTTGTAAAGCAATTTTCCACCAATTAAAAATTTAAAAAAATTTTTAAAAAGATCTAATAAAAAAGTAAAACCACATTTTAATCTGTATAACAGTGCACAAAAATGTTAAAACCCACTAAAATAAAGTTTATGTATATAGTCAGATCCTTACAAGATATCTTTTTAGGGTTATTGTGTAATTGGTTGATAATAAATAACGTGTGTGTTCAATAAGAGAGTAGAGAAAAATAAATTGTTTTAAACTCAAACGGCATCCTCCATCAACCCAATCAGTTCAGAGTTGCTGTAACCATCAGAGCACATGAAATTATACCTTCATAGTTGATGCAGCCATTGGAGTCTTCCTGACCTGCCATCAGCGCTTCCACTTCTTCTTCTTTCATCTTTTCACCTGATAAAACAAAACTCTTTATTCAAGAATAAAGCCAGAGAATATTCTCAAAATTCCACCATAAGTGATAAGATGTGGACTTCTGGAGACCTCTTGTAGGATAGACACCAAGACTTTCCTGTTCCTTTGGCAGAAAGTTTGCCAATAAATTGTTTTTGAATAAATGAATTAAATGCACATTATACCTGATCATCCACACTCTATCCTGTAAGAACTGCAATGCCATATGTTACTTATTCATAACCAATAATTCAAGTTATTAAGACCATTTCCCCCAAATAAACTCACTGACATTGAGGCTAATTGAAATGGTCATTAACTTTTGACTATTCCTTTTCATTTTCCCTTTGTAGTCTTTCCCCCTACTTATTTTGGTTATAACATGATTCCCCTGAGTCATGCTCCTTCCTACATACTCTGTCCTATTAAGTCCACTGAAATGAATTTTTCTTACCTAGTGTGGCTAGAACATGACGAAGTTCAGCACCCATGACAGTGCCATTGCCTTCCTTGTCGAAGACACGCAGACCCTCAACAAAGTCTTCATAAGTGCCCTGGTCCTTGTTGTTGGAAATAGCTTGCAACATGGGCAGAAATTGTTCAAACTCAATTTTCTTGGCATTCATCTCTGAAAGAAATTGCAATTTGGAGAGTTATCAGCTATCATAAAATGCTACCACTGAGTTACAAATTAAGCTTGAATGTTCATTCTGGATCATCAGAAAGATCTTCATACAGCTTAAATTTCAGTTGGTAAATGGCTGCTGACAGAAAGTTTGTAACAGAGAATAGCATGACCTCCGGACTCCTAGTGCTTGAGCTTTTATCCTTAATTCACCATTTACAAATACGTGATCATGGGCAAGTTTCTTAACCTTTGTGCCTCAACTTTTTAATCTTTCTTTTTTTTTAATTTTTTTTTTTTTTTTTACTTTACAATATTGTATTGGCTTTGCCATACATCAACATGCATCCGCCATGGGTGTATATGTGTTCCCCATCCTGAACCCCCCACCCACCTCCCTCCCCATACCGTCCCTCTGGGTCATCCCAGTGCACCAGCCCCAAGCTTCCTGTATCCTGCATTGAACCTGGACTGGCGATTCATTTCTTATATGATATTATACATGTTTCAATGCCATTCTCCCAAATCATCACCCCCTCCCTCTCCCACAGAGTCCAAAAGACTGTTCTATACATCTGTGTCTCTTTTGCTGTCTCGTATACATGGTTATTGTTACCATCTTTCTAAATTCCATATATATGTGTTAATATACTGTATTGGTGTTTTTCTTTCTGGCTTACTTCACTCTGTATAATAGGCTCCAGTTTTATCCACCTCATTAGAACTGATTCAAATGTATTCTTTTTAATGGCTGAGTAATACTCCATTGTGTATATGTACCACAGCTTTCTTATCCATTCATCTGCTGATGGACATCTAGGTTGCTTCCATGTTCTGGCAATTATAAACAGCGCTGTGATGAACACTGGGGTACGAGTGTCTCTTTCAATTCTGGTTTCCTCGGTGTGTATGTCCAGCAGTGGGATTGCAGAGTCATATGGCAGTTCTATTTCCAGTTTTTTAAGGAATCTCCACACTGTTCTCCATAGTGGCTGTACTAGTTTGCATTCCCACCAACAGTGTAAGAGGGTTCCCTTTTCTCCACACCCTCTCCAGCATTTATTGCTTGTAGACTTTTGGATCACAGCCATTCTGACTGGCGTGAAATGGTACCTCATTGTGGTTTTGATTTGCATTTCTCTGATAATGAGTGATGTTGAGCATCTTTTCATGTGTTTGTTAGCCATCTTTATGTCTTCTTTGGAGAAATGTCTATTTAGTTCTTTGGCCCATTTTTTGATTGGGTCGTTTATTTTTCTGGAGTTGAGCTGTAGGAGTTGCTTGTATATTTTTGAGATTAATTGTTTGTCAGTTGCTTCATTTGCTATTATTTTCTCCCATTCTGAAGGCTGTCTTTTCACCTTGCTTATAGTTTCTTTTGTTGTGCAGAAGCTTTTAAGTTTAATTAGGTCCCATTTGTTTATTTTTGCTTTTATTTCCAATATTCTGGAAGGTGGGTCATAGAGGATCTTGCTGTGATGTCTGTCGGAGAGTGTTTTGCCTATGTTCTCCTCTAAGATTTTTATAGTTTCTGGTCTTATGTTTAGATCTTTAATCCATTTTGAGTTTATTTTTGTGTATGGTGTTTAGTTTCATTCTTTTACAAGTGGTTGACCAGTTTTCCCAGAACCACTTGTTAAAGAGATTGTCTTTTCTCCACTGTATATTCTTGCCTCTTTTGTCAAAGATAAGGTGTCCATAGGCGCGTGGGTTTATCTCTGGGCTTTCTATTTTGTTCCATTGATCTATATTTCTGTCTTTAATCTTTCAAAAGAGATACTTTGTAGTGTTTTGTGAACACTAAATGAGGTAATAATGCACAGTCTATTACCGTACCTGGGACAAACTGAGTGCTTGATCCGTGTTAGCTACTATTTTATTAGTATTGTCAATGAATAAATACTATAAATACTAGGGAAGCAATATAGAAATATACTGATAACAAACCTATTGGCATATAAATATAGCAAAACCTGGCTGAACTTTAATATGTATTCCACCATTGTTTGAGCTTTTGCAGAGCTTTCAATTTCTTTAAATTTTAATTTTTAAAAAAGAAGCCTATGAGAAGAATGTGCATGTTAAATACTTTGTGATCTCCTGACTTTGTGTTTTTAGAAGCCTGGAGATGATAAGAATTTCTTTAGTAACCTTCTGACAAGGCAAATGGTATTCATAGCAAAAGTATAAAACAGACTAATCAGATGTACACAAATAGATAAAGTTATGTACCCATAAATCAAAATTCCATTTACCAGTCTTTCCTCATAGTGTAGAAATCTAGTACATTGAGTAATATTGAGAAAATTAAATTTGAATGCTAAATAAATGAACATTTATCTAATAATTCCATTAAAGACAGAAGTTTGATGAGTTAGAAAATGGCATTTAAGAATGAATTTGGCTAACTGAGCTCTCACTTTATCTGATACTCTCAGCTACTTTTTGAGTAAGTTATGTGGACATTTTTGTCCAAAGGAACTATAATTTGGGGAAAATTCTGGCAGACTGATTTAGAAGTAGTTTTTTTTTTTTAATCAAATATTTTTCTTTTGTGACAAAGGAACATAGTCTTTTCTAGAAAAAAGAGATTGCCTTCCCAGCATTATTTTCCATATGGTAAAGATAAACTGAGATATCTACTTGAAAAAAACTTCAGTTTTGTCTTTTCTGTTTTGTTCAGAGTGGTATTTTCCAACAGACTATTATACTTTGCCATGAACCATGGGATTAGAAAACATTTCCTTGTTGTTGACTAATGACTAGATTACCCTACCCAGCAATCACCTCTGTAGTTTTGCCACTTACATATTTCACTAGCTTTTGCCTTAGGATTTTCCTTGGGCAACCAAATGCAGGTTTTGGCTTAAGACTTTTAATTCTTTCTGGAATTTTTATTAAGGTATCATCTGTCTATTCTTAATTAAGATAGCCAAATTTCTTTTAAGATGGTCACAGAAGCAGGGTATATTTAGATAGCATGATGATGATGATACCAGCATTAGGTATTGTTTCCTTTCATTAACATGAAATTATGCTTATAAATTCTCAAAGGAAGGTTAATTTATCTCATGGAGGAAAAAACTGAGACTAGATAGCCAAGAAACACAGTTACCATCAAGTAAATTAAATCCTATCCTATGGAACTTGTTTCTCAATAACCCTCTCTTTCTTATACATACACACACTCCCACACATGCACACACACTCCCAGCTTCTTGGAAAAACATGTGGTTACCTTCATTGCTGGGGTTTCCCAGCACCTTCTTGACCTCTGCATTGGTGGGATTTGTGCCCAGAGCCCGAAGGACATCACCAACCTGGTTTAAGGTGATCTTGCATTCACCTGTTCTGTCGAACAGGAGAAACGCCTCCTTGAATTCTGCAAGAAGCAAGAAACATTTGGTTGCTTTTTTTCTGCCTCAAACTTATAAAGGAACCCAAACTTCATCAAGAAGCCAGTTCAAACTCTCCTCTATTTTATAACTTTTGCCAGTCTCTTAAGTTGCTATCTTTGGAATTTCCCTTTTCTGAGTTCAACGTCAACCCTCTTTTGACATTTCTTTTTGGGACTGTTTTAAAGCTGCTGTTGCTAAATCACTTCAGTCATGTCCGACTCTGCGCGACCCCATCAACGGCAGCCCACCAGGCTCCCCCGTCCCTGGGATTGTCCAGGCAAGAACACTGGAGTGGGTTGCCATTTCCTTCCCCAATGCATGAAAGCGAAAAGTGAAAGTGAAGTCACTCAGTCGTGTCTGACTCTTCACTACCCCATGGACTGCAGCCTACCAGGCTCCTCTGTCCATGGGATTTTCCAGGCAAGAGTACTGGAGTGGGTTGCCAGTGCCTTCTCCGTATTTTAAAGCAGCATTTCTAATTTCAAGTTATATGTTCAGTTCACTTCAGTTCAGTTGCTCAGTCATGTCCGACTTTTGCGACCCCATGAATTGCAGCATGCCAGGCCTCCTTGTCTATCACCAACTTCCGGAGTTCACTCAAACTCACATCCATCGAGTCTGTGATGCCATCCAGCCATCTCATCCTCTGTCGTCCCCTTCTCCTCCTGCCCCCAATCCCTCCCAGCATCAGAGTCTTTTCCAATGAGTTAGCTCTTTGCATGAGGTGGCCAAAGTACTGGAGTTTCAGCTTGAGCATCATTCCTTCCAAAGAACACCCAGGACTGATCTCCTTTAGAATGGACTGGTTGGATCTCCTTGCAGTCCAATTATTAGATATGGAAATTGAGAATCCTCACCATATTTGTTCATATCTCCTTCATCTGCCTTGGAAACAGGACTGGGTTAAGAAATTCTGATGCCTGGAGAAATCTTAAGAATTCCTCATAAAATCCCTCATATAATTAACAAAGCTAATAAAATTTCAAGAAAACAAACATTAATTTGGGGTTGTGTCACGTGAGGTTAACCCAAACTTCTCAAGTTATATAGAAAAACTTCTCTTGAGGTACAAACTTCCTAGACTCTCTTCTTAACTAATTTTCTTCAGGAGTAACTTCATTTTTCAGGAAAATTTTAGAAAGATGACACAAATCTATAAGTTCTTTGGTGTCCTTTAACCATGGATGCATGACTTTAATAGGCTCCTAGTGTAACAGAGTCAGAAGGAACCATATTTATTTGAATCTATTGCTATAGTGAGAGAAGGCAATGGCACCCCACTCCAGTACTCCTGCCTGGAAAATCCCATGGGCGGAGGAGCCTGGTAGGCTGCAGTCCATGGGGTCGCTGAGGGTCGGACACGACTGAGGAACTTCACTTTCACTTTTCGCTTTCATGCATTGGGGAAGGAAATGGCAATCCACTCCAGTGTTCTTGCCTGGAGAATCCCAGGGACTGGGGGAACCTGGTGGGCTGCAGTCTATGGGGTCGCACAGAGTTGGACACGACTGAAGTGACTTAGCAGCAGCAGCAGCAGCAGCAGCATTGCTATAGTGATTGCTTTAAACTTTGTATTTTTCAGGTATGACATATGATAACATGTTGCTATATTAGTTTTATTATACAGATACATATTTTAATTTAAAATTTTGTGGAGATAATTGTAGATTCACATGCAATTTTATGAAATACAAAGAGATCTCTTAAATACTCTGTCTGGGGGAAATACTATTTCCCCCAATAGTAGCATTTTTCAAAATTATAGTATATGATATATATACACTATATATATATATATGTATATGATCATAACCAGAATATTCACATAACCAGAATATTCACACTGATAGAGTCTACCTATTTTACTCAGATTTCCCTAGTTTTACTTGTATTCATGGGTGTATGTAAGTACACATTTTAAAAGTGTTGTCTGTTTTTATAATAGGCACTCTGTTTGTTGTGTGCATGTGTGCTAAGTCACTTCAGCCTTGTTCAAGTCTTTGTGACCCTATGGACTGTAACCCACCAGGCTCCTCTGTCCGAGGGATTCTCTAAGCAAGAATACTGGAGTGGGTTGCCTTGCCCTCCTCCAGGGAATCTTCCCCACACAGGGATTGAACCCACATCCCTTATGTCTCCTGCACTAGCAGCTGAGGTTTTTTTTTTTTTTTTTTTTACCACTAGTGCCACCTGGGAAGCCCCATTCTATGGCTTATTTGCCCTAAATTTGGTCACTTTCCATTGATAGAATTGGTTTTGCCTTTCAGGATTACATTAACCCCAAATTAAGAAGTGTACACCATAAAGACAGAAAAAGGTACTACTAAGGATTTAGGAGCAAATAAAGACATTTTAATTGAAACTACAAAGCTAAATTAAATCACTTTTTCTGGCACACCTAAAAGTATTGGTGGTGATCTGTTGGAGTTTAATACCAACATTCAAAACTCATTTGTGAATGAGCTGGTAGAAGTGAAAGCATTCTTTTTAGGCCATTAGTGGTCTCAGATCAAGAGATACTATGTAGGTAGATGACTCAGAAAAATATCTTAACTATCCCTTCATCCTCTAATCCAAGACTACTAGACATTAAATTCACAACCAACTATAGATCATGTTACCACTCTTTGCTGAAACATCCCTCTCAAATTCTATTCAAATTGACATCACAGATAATTTGCCTTACCTAAAAGACATGCTGTAGGTCCTGTGGGGTCATTAGTCAAATATAATTTTTCATCTTTCTAAGGGAATTATGAAACTGAACTGCTCTTATTACTGGCTCCAGGCTTTTAAGCAGATTGCTCAGAGGGCTCCCTATTACCCTGGTCAGATGCTGATATAGAAATAGGGTTTTATGGGCTGTAATGGAATCTCTTTGACATTAACTCTTTTGTTGATTTAAAGGCCAAGAACAGAAAGATATTGCTCTTCTTACTCCAGATTTTTAAAGCTTAGTTATTCCCTGAAGAGTCTAAAACATGGGTTACCAATGACTGTCTACAGGCTAGCCACCTCTTTTTGTAAATAAAGTGTGACTGGAATATAGCCATGCCCATTCATTTACGTATTGTCTATGGCTGTTTTCATACCTCAGGGACAGAACGGAGTAGTCTCCACAGACTGTAGTGCCAACAAAGGCTTAGATATTTACTATTTAGCCCTCTAGGAAAAATTTGCCAGCCCGTAGTCTAGAACAACACTGTTCTAGGATTTTTTGTGATGACTGAAATGTTCTGTATCCAGGCTTCCCAAAACGGTAGTAGCAACCAGCTGCCCATGGCTTTGAGCATTAAAATATGACTAGTGCAAAGCAGAAAGTAGACTTTTAAATGCATTTGTTTTTACTTAATTACGGGTTAAATTTTAAAAGCCACATGTGGCTAGTGGCAACTTTTCTGTATGGCACAGGACTTAACACCTTTAGAATGCTATAATTTTCTGGTGTTCTTGTCTTTACTCTGAACTTGTGATACATTCAAATAGAGCAGCTGTGAGAAAAGCTAATCATTGAAGAAGGAAACAAAGTATGCCTTTATTTATTTCTTAAAATATAAGATTTCCTTTTAATTTAAAAGTCTCTCAAAGGGTTTTTAAGGCTTCTGTTTCTTGGTTCTACCATAGTTTGGCAGTTATAACGACACTGTAAGTTAGATATTTGCGAGGACTGGGATACAGTACCAGATATTGTAGAAGCATCATTAGTTAAAATAGATTAAAAATCAAGCAAACCACAGCAGAATTGCCAGCTGTTTTCAAAACTAGTCCTTTTAGTACAATGTCAAATGATCTTGAGCTGAGTTATCAAATCATCTAATTTGTCTACATGAAGGCATTGCCCATGAAGTAGATATAAATGAGTCTGTACTATAGCAAATATCCTTTTATTTTCTTTCCTTTTTTGAAATATTTTAACTGATGTCCAAATGTGAGGTATTCTTGACACTCAAGAAAAAGCTGAAAAATTTCGACTCCTTTAGGTATGCTGCTAAGTCACTTCAGTCTTGTCCGACTCTGTGTGACCCCATAGATGGCAGCCCACCAGGCTCCCCCATCCCTGGGATTCTCCAGGCAAGAACACTGGAGTGGGTTGCCATTTCCTTCTCCAATGCATGAAAATGAAAAGTGAAAGTGAAGTCGCTCAGTCCTCTCCGACTCTTTGCGACTCCATGGACTACAGCCCACCAGGCTCTTCTATCCATGGGATTTTCCAGGCAAGAGTATTGGAGTGGGGTGCCATTGCCTTCTCTGTCCTTTAGGTATAGAATGGAGTATAATTATAATTATATTCTTATGAGTATCTTCACAATTATTTTTATATTATATATCATAAATATATAATATACATACTTATTTTTATGACCAGTATTTGTACAATATTACATAACTAGAATTTTATTATTTTATTCCATTCTTTCTATAGATGTATTTTTGTCTCAATTTATTTAAGTATGTGACTCTTTTCCATTAAACATTTTGTCCTACACTTTCCAGTAAAAAAACAAGATTCATAGGCCATGGGATCTCTTAGACCTAAAGACCTGAAGAAGAAACAATGAAAGTGTTAGTGAAACTATTCAGATTCTTTTGAATCTCTAGAGCTTAAAGTCTTGTAATTAGAACTTGTTTCTATGAAATAAATTCCTAATTAATTCAGTTAGTTTTGATTTTGATGCTATCATTTATTTTTTGGATTTGGAGTCAGTCTCAATATCCCTCTGGGAGTCTGTCCTACATCTCTAAAGATGGACTAGAAAATGTCTAAGTTTCCTTCCAGTTTTTTTTTTTTTTTAATAAATCATTTTCCCCTCTATCTCTGAATGTACTTTTTCCCCTAAATTCACTTCACCCTCTATTTCTCTCAACTTACTGTGATGCCTATTGAAATCATGTGTATTTGGTAACTGGGCAGTATTAGAATCAATTTTATTTTCTAAAGTGAACAATTTAGACCTGCCAAATTTCTGTTTAGGTATTTGATTAACAAATCAGCCATCCAAGATCCGCATCCTTTTTGGTGGTATATGTATAGTATTACAGAGAAGGCAATGGCACCCCACTCCAGTACTGTTGCCTGGAAAACCCCATGGATGGAGGAGCCTGGAAGGCTGCAGTCCATGGGGTTGCTGTGGGTTGGACACGACTGAGCAAATTCGCTTTCACTTTCGCTTTCATGAATTGGGGAAGGAAATGGCAACCCACTCCAGCGTTCTTGCCTGGAGAATCCCAGGGATGGGGGAGCCTGGTGGGCTGCCGTCTATGGGGTCGCACAGAGTCAGACACGACTGAAGTGACTTAGCAGCAGCACTATAGTATTACCTACTGTATCAAATTAGTTCTATTTAGAAATCAGTGAATGCAAGAAATTATTTTGTAGTGTTTAGCTTTTGTTTGCTTAAACCTTTGATTACTGATTATAGATGAAGGGTTCATGCTGAGAGAATTTATGTTTAGAGGGATTGAGAGCATTTATATTTAGAGTGACAGCACTAGTGGGGATAATTAGAAAGAGCTAATCTCATCTCAAGGGAGTTGGTTTTCTCACATGCCATCTTTATGAGTGTGCACATATTAACAACTATATCGTTTAAACTTACCATCCTGCTGTTGCTTAGAGAACTCGATCTGTTAGAAAGAAATTAACCACAAAGAATATTTTAACCAAACAAAAATGTCCTGATTTTTTAAATGTATCCAAGCTCATTCCCTGAGTAATCGTCAAAGTAAGCTCAAAAAGTATGCCTACTTTTCAGAGTTCAGGCATAGCTTGGATACTCACAGTTCGAGCCACACAGTAACATGCCTTGGAGAAGAGTATTATTTCAGAAACTGAGCAGTGCTCTGCCTACCTCTGAAGCAGAGAAGCTCAATTCACTTACCAGCAATCTGCTCAGCACTGAAGGACTGCAATGGCGAGAGAGAGGAAGAAAGAAAGAAACAACTAGTACTCTTTCAAATGCATTGACAGAAGGGAGTGCTCTCTGCTCTGAGGTTTTTAGGAAGCCATGTAGGTGTCAGAGAATAAGAAGTTTGCCTTAGGATACTTTTGAATCTAGGAAAAATAAAAAGCTATTGCAAAACATAGTTAGAGAATATTTCTCTGTATCTTAACCCATGAGTCAATAATTTAACAAATGTTAAATCAAATTCTTCCTGGAACAATATCATAATCTATGGTATATTTAAGATATGTCTAATATAGATACACTGTATTAAGAACTACAGACACATTGCATTAAAAAGATCACTTTAAGTCGTTCTTCTATTTAACCAGTATGTTTTACCCAATGCATCAAAAGTAGTTTATTTAATTTTAGTTATCAGCATCATTGGATTGTTTTCTTAAGGTGCAATATTTTGCTATAATTGCAGGTTCCCCCCCCCTAAATTTAGATATAATAAACCTTATGAGATATAGAAAGTTGGTGAAGCATAAAGTACTTCTTTTGCAAGTAAGATGTATTTCTCTAGTTGGCATAGTAGCTTGAATTAATCTTGTCTATCCTCAACACACCTGGATAAAAACCAAAAGTAGATTCTACAGACTCACACTGAGTATGTTCTGTCCTCAATTTCATTCCTATCTACTATCACATCTGCCTATAAATTACAAATAGTTTTCTCGTAGGACCCACCATGATGGAGCTGCTGGGCTGCAGACAGTGGCGAAGCTGAAGAGTGAGTTGAGGGCCGCTCCAGTCCCTGAGTGGGTCCTCCCTTGCTGAGGCTGCCTTTTATTTCTGGAGAAGCTGTGACCTCACAGCTAGCATCAGGTTCCAGAGAGAAGTAGCCACTCCTCTTGGAGGGTTTTTTAACTTTCTTAGGGCAAAGGGAAGGAGAGATCTGTACCCTGAGGTCTATTTTTAGGAAATCAGAACCTAAGAGTGGATGGCCATGATGAGACCAATGCCTATCAGCACTTTTATGGTCTTTACCCCTGAGATAGTCTCTTGGAGTGTCTTCCTTGAAGAAGATCCTTATTTGTTCAGTGGCAGAGGGGCTTAGAATTTCTCGAAAGACTCCGCCTGACCTCTTCTTTTAGTGAATTATGGACTTTACAAACTTTAAGTCAGCAGTCTGGGTATAAATGGAACTTACTGGATGGGACTGGTTTGGGGTTTCAAATGGCAACTGCTATAGAAGGAAGAGCCTCTGGAGCTCTGTCCCCTGTGGTAAAGTTCAGAGGACTTGAAAGGGACACACATATTCTATGTGCTTCTTAAGGTCCTACCAAGTGAAAATCTGGTCAGTTTGTGAAATCTCCAACTAAAGACCATTCTTTTGCACATTGTACTCTCAGAAGTATAGAATTCATTTAAGCCAGGGATGGTTTTAATCTCCATTTTTAGTATTCTTCCTTAGTATTCTTACCTTAGGGGTAGGTATTAGATTTCTTCCTTGTTCTCTTTAGGGGAAGGAAATGGCAAACCACTCCAGTATTCTTGCCTGGGAAATTCCATGCACAGAGGAGCCTGGCAGGCCACAGTCCATGGGGTCACAAAGAGTTGGACTCAACTAAATGACTGAGTGTACACTGTTCTCTTTATGGTGGCTGACTAGTCATATTTTTTGAATTTATGAAATTCTTCTAAGAGGGAAAGCTGATGGGCCATTTTGTATTCTTTTTCCTCTCATTCTATACACTTTTAAATTTTATAAACGTTGCTTATTTTCTTACTAGAACATGCTGTTTCCCTTTCTGTCATGTCAAACACTTTGTGACTCAGTCACCAGACTGAGAACCAAAAGAATCCGAAGTAAAGACTGTGAAATGCAAAGTTGTAATTTCAAATTTTAAAGGTGTCCATGGGATTGGTATTAAATTTTCATGGCAGCTTACATGAAAATAGGTAATTTCCTATTTCCTACACTTCCTAGAATGATATTGAGAAAAGATCAGTCTAGATGCCCACTAAAACTCAGACATGTTTGGCAGTTTTCTATATACTTAAAAGCAGCTCAAAGGCATAACGAATGTTAGTGATAAATTCCAATTTAAGTACTATTTTAGCAACTATTTTTAAGAAAATGATCACGAAAAGCATAGTCTCCCTCTGCTAGACAGATGTATGCTTTGCAACTTTCCCCAAGCCATTTGGAAAGAAATCAACATTTAAATGTATGTCTTTTTTTTTTTTGTCCAAAGTCTACAAGTAGTGAAGAAAATCTGATAGAATCTGAGTCCCAAAATGAGGATTGAAAGTATAACTTTAACAGTATTAGAAGCCATATAAACATATTTTCATGAATAGATTGACATTTTGAAAGTAGATGGGAAATAGAAGTTAATAAAAAAATTTAAGTCCTTTGAATCATTAGGGGAAAACGAAAGAAAGGGACCAAGGTGGAAATTTGTCACCTTCGATAACTGTAATTTGGAGTCTCATGACTTTTGATGCACAAATTAAAGCCATTACAGCATACCATCTTTCTTTGTTTTAGTTTTAGGTATTGTGTCATTAAATTTGAATTGCCCTATGTGTCAGCATTGAGAACTATCATATTCTTTTTTAAATCATCAAAGTTGCCCTATATAATACTCATCATGCTGCTGCTGCTGCTAAGTCGCTTCAGTTGTGTCCGACTCTGTGCGACCCCAGAGACGGTAGTCCACCCATCCCTGGGGTTCTCCAGGCAAGAACACTGGAGTGGGTTGCCATTTCCTTCTCCAATGCATGAAAGTGAAAAGTGAAAGTGAAGTTGCTCAGTCGTGTCCGACTCTTAGCGACCCCATGGACTGCAGCCTACCAGGCTCCTCCGTCCTTGGGATTTTCCAGGCAGGAGTACTAGAGTGAGGTGCCATTACCCTACATAATGCTCATTTTCTTTTTTTCAGACAGAAAAATGAGTCCTTGAATACATATAAAATACAATGTGTGTAAAATCTGTTGTGTAAACTGGAAAGTCATTTTAATAGCTGTATTTATGTTATAAACAAGTTATTCATAGAAACTTGCATACTATGTAAAAGTTTATTATTTATTAAAATACAATGGAGGCAGTTATCACACTACTTCACTCTAGTTTTTAATCCATATATTTATCACATAGAGAATGAGAGTTTGATTTTTTTTAATGCTTATTGAGGAAATAAAACATTTAAAAAAGTTACTGATAATGCTAGAGAAGGCTATAGTCTAGTCTAGTCTAGAGAATAAACTGTAGTTTAAAAGTCAAAAGACCTAGACACTGGCCTCATAGAATAAATGGAAGATGATATTTATTCTCTGGTACACTTTTACACTTTGACAAATGGTAAAAACTTTCACTTGTATCTCTTCCTGGGTGTTATAATGATGAAATAATCAACCCTTTGCACAAAGGCATGATATGAGTACAAAATGTCAGTTGATTTTGGACTCCATTTGCTATGGCATCATTTTATTTTGAAAGTTAGATTTAAGTCTCTTCTATCTGGAATGTTCTCCTGTCATCTCTGTTTCTTGAAAATTAATTATCCTTCAAAACCCTTGAAAGAACTTTTTCTATTTGTCTAACTCCTTTCTCCCACTTCAGTATGTTTAACCTTCCTGATTGTAAACTTCTGGGAAGCACAGGCTGCTTTTGGAGATCAGTTCCCTTGGTCCATGATGTGAACCTGAGTGTGAGCCAACCTCTCCCTCACGGAGAGCTGCCTCTGCCTTATTCTTAGATAGTGTCCCCCATGATCCTATACAATACCTTGTCTACATTAGATACTCAACAGAATTTTTGTTAAATTAAAATCTTTAGAAAAGGGATTTCCCAGGTGGCGCTAGTGGTAAAGAATCTGCCTGCCAATGCAGGAGACCTAGGTTCGATTCCTGGGTCAGGAAGATCCCCTGGAGAAGGAAACAGCAACCCACTCCAGTATTCTTGCCTGGAGAATCCCATAGACAGAGGAGACTGGCAGGCTACAGTCCATGGGGTCACAAAGAGTCAGACACGACTGAAGCGACTTAGCACATAGCAACAGCACAGAACAGGTGTACTGTAAGTTCCTCCTTCAAACATGTTTCCTCCTCTATATTATCTTCCTGGAGGGAAGAGACCTTGTCAGTTCCTTTAAAGAGCTTATATTCTAGAGGAAGGGGCACTCGTGCACTCTTTCTCCTTTGGTACTGCATCTCCAGCACCTAGAACTGCCAGGCACATAGTTAGTAAGCATGCTTATTTAAAATTATTGATATTATGTGCATGCGTGCACACTAAATCACTTCAATTGTGTTTGACTCTGCGACTCTATGGACTGTAAGCTGGCCAGGCTCCTCTGTCCATGGATTCTCCAGGCAAGAATATTGGAGTGGGTTGCTATGCCCTT
Source organism: Bubalus bubalis (assembly GCF_019923935.1). Classification (NCBI taxonomy): domain Eukaryota; kingdom Metazoa; phylum Chordata; class Mammalia; order Artiodactyla; family Bovidae; genus Bubalus; species Bubalus bubalis. The sequence continues at coordinate 150,346,526 of NC_059158.1, forward strand.
CGCCAGGGGATCTTCCTGACCCAGGGAATGAACCCGCATCTCCTGCGTATCCTGCACTGCAGGAAGATTCTTTCCCGCTGAGCCAAAGGAAAGCCCTTATTGATGTATATGCCTTTATCTTCCCAGAACATTTCTTTAGATTTTATATAAATGTTATGATCAGGACTTCTAATTGACCATCTCCTATTTTTTTAAAGCGTTTTTTTTTTTTTTCATTTTAGTCTACATACTAAAATGACTTGGTAAAAGTAACTACATTCCACATTTTTATGATTCATGTAGTAAACAGTATTGCATTTAGATATGTAGTAGATAAGATACTGGTCCTAAAAAAGATTTTTATTGTAATGTTTTCAGATTGATTCTCACTTTGAGAAATATTTTTCTAATAGTAATCATGAGGTTTGGTTAACTGATTAAAGACAAGACAAAGCTGCTGGTATATAGAAAGAGTTGATTTATAGGAAAAATATTAATATGCATTTACTCAAACAGGCTGTCGGACTGATGTATGTTAATCTTTAGTATAATATGAAGAGCTATAATTAAAGATGATCTGGGAGATATGTGATGTTGAGTGCTGAGGGCTAATGCCCTAAGAAGGAAGATAGACTGTAGTTTTTAAAGAGCTTAATCATCACTGCTAGATACAAAGGAGAATGACTGAGGTTAAGTAAAGTCCTTACTCTAACCACTTTTCAATCTAGAAAACGTTGTTGCATGTTCGTTGATTTAATGCCTGGCAGGGAGAACAAAGACCTGGATGTAAGCAAACCCTAACAAAAACTTAATTATTTTTACTCCAACCTTAGAGTTATGAGGAATTATTGTAAAAGGCAGGCAGAAGTACCATTTGGAACTCTGAGAGTTTTGTGCTTCAGGAACAGTTCACTTAATTTATTTTATTGCACTTTTTATTTCAACAAAGGATATATTTAGCCTGGTGACTCTCATATGGTGTAAAAAGGAGAAATTAAGAGCGATGAGAATACAGTACCAGCCTGAGTTATCTAATATAAGAGAGAAGAGATGGCTATATTGGATAAATTGATCTGAACAGAAGAAGAAATGAGTAATTCTGTGCTTAGGATGCCTAAACTAGTCACCTGAATTCACTCACATTAGATCAAAGGCTGGATTATTAAAACAATACATTTTAGACCTATAGGAATTAACAGAGAAGTTTAAGTGAATTTTAATAAAAATTTTAAAACGTGACCTAAGTCTGTACTTCTTTGGATTTCTCATCAGCTTTCCCATTGTTAATAGTTGATAAACAAATCTAAGATTTCTTGAGTTGCTTCTGTTCTACTTTGTGCATTTGTGTGTAATTTAATTAAAAATCCAAATTGTGTTTATGTTCTTTCCTTCCTCTTTTTATTTTTAAAATAAGAGCATTAGAATAAAAATCTTTGTGTATGTATTTTAAGGAATTATAAGTATCTTCTTTTTCCTACTTTTCTGGAGTAGAACTTCCTTTTGTAACAACAGGGATATGTGAATATTGATATTATTATTTTGGTGATTTCAGGTCTTTCGATAGGGAGGAAAAATTCCTAGATGGGGCTTGAGGTATTCAAAATTTTGTTCTGGTGCTTCTGTAATGAATCATGTCTTTTGATTAAATAACTTCTCTTATCTAGGTTATCAGTTCAGTTCAGTTCAGTTACTCAGTGGTGTCCGCTCTTTGCTACCCCATGGACTATGGCATGCCAGGCTTCCCTGTCCATCACTAACTCCTGCAGCCTACTCAAACTCTTGTCCATCGTGTTTCATCCTCTGTCATCCCCTTCTCCTCCCGCCTTCAATCTTTCCCAGCATCAGGGTCTTTTCCAATGAGTCGATTCTTCGCATCAGGTGGCCAAAGTATTGGGGCTTCAGCTTCAACATCAGTCCTTCCAATAAATATTCAGAACTGATTTCCTTTAGGATTGACTGGCTGGATCTCCTTGCAGTCCAAGGGACTCTCAGGAGTCTTCTCCAACACCATAGTTCAAAAGCATCAATTCTTCTGTGCTCAGCTTTCTTTATAGTCCAACTCTCACATCCATACGTGACTACTGGAAAAACCATAGCTTTGACTAGAAGGACCTTTGTTGGTAAAGTAATGTCTCTGAGTTATAGCTTCCTCAAATAAGAAATATTATTCTTTATGGTTTCTAGGATTGCTTGTGGTTCTATAATGTTTTGAGTTTTTAATCCTTTTCTCAGTAGTATCTACAGCAAGTCGCTTTTTTCCATGGAAAAAAGTTGCCTAAAAATTTGATATATTACTTTGAAACAGTTTAGATAAAGAGGAGTTGAGCAAAACAAAATTTTGTAACACTGTTCTAATGAGTGTTTTATATCTTACTTATATCAGAAGGTGGTATATCATTGGGTACCTAACTAGGTACAAAGAACCTCACTTGCCACAGTGAAAGGAAGAAAGTCAAGTTGAATAAGATGTAGTTTTATCTTAAGGAAAAAATTTTCTGCTCTGGCTTCAGTCCACTATTATTGATTTATGATCAAGATGACAAGAGTTTATTATCTATATCATTGACATTTTCACCAGCATAATTGACGCCATTACTACTTGTATATTGCAATTTTTGCCTTCTAGATTCTGATTTGGGAGGAGAAAGAAACTGTAGAACTTGATATAGGAACAAATTATAGAAGATCTCCTTTTCATACAGAAAGTATTCTAGTATGAAGAGAAGAAGAAAAAAATGTAGTATCAGCAGACTAAATATAATCCTTGCCACAATTTCCATGAGTCAGATGGTGTTTAATGCTGGGTAATTATGGAAAGGCTTCTGAAGACAACTTGCCAGGGGGTTCATTTGCAGCACTAAAATGTCGAGAGGCTAAATTTGGCTCTGTCACTTTGTGGTCTCCTTGTCTTGCAAAAATTTCATTATCTTTAAAATTAAAAGTGCTATTCACTAATTATTGGTAAACATTCCTATTCCTTTCCAAACCACCTTTACTTTGCAAAGACATTATCTAGTCAAATATTTAAAATATAATTTTAGACAAAGTTACAGAATGCCCTTTCATATTTTCTCACTCCACTCCACCTGTTCTCTTCTTTTACAGGGTAGACATTTCAAAGTGGAAACTTGATACTAATACTTAATGATAGTCTCAAATAATTTTTGATTTGTTTCTGAAGTTATAATCATGCCACAAATGGATGAATATTGCAACTGGTTGACATTCTAGTTGTATTAAAAGGCCAGGGTAAAATGAGACAGATTCTTAAAATTATATGAAGAAAACTTAGAAACAACTTACATCTTCACATATTCCTTCTAATTAGAAATTGACTATATGTCTCCTTTCCCTCTTTCTTTTCCTCAGACTAGTTACGATTTAATCATTATACATGTGGCATTAAGTTTCTTTATATCACCCCAAAGAATATTTGGTTGAGATTTGTAGTTATTTGTAAACAAAATATAAACCCATACTATTCTTAGACTATTAGTCTGATGGCAAAATTTGTATGTCAGGTTTGACATAAGTGCATGTTTAATTAAACAAAAGCAAAATTATTTTAAAATTCAATAAGTTTCACTACTTTTAACAACATTTAAATATACTTTGGTATAATTTTTTCCAGCTTTATTGAAATATGATTGACATATAATATTGTATAAGTTTAATGTGTACAACGTGATTTAACACGTGATGATTTTGATGATTACCACAATAAGTTTAGTTGGTTAATATAACCATCATATTGCTTAGTTATTTTTTTTGTGGTGAAAACCACTTAATTTGCTCTCCTAGCAATTTTCAAGTATACAACATGGTACTGTTAACTATAGTCATTATATTGTATTTTAGATCCTTAGAACTCAGTAATCTTTTAACTGCATGTTTGTACCCTCTGATAATATTCACTCTTTTCTCCCATCCCCACTCCACCCTGGCAATTACCAGTCTGCTCTCATAACAGCATTTTTGATATCCATGTTCCATTTACAACTTTTTACAGGAAGCTGGACCAAAGTGACTAGGGTGTCTTTCTGGGATCCTAATATCTCACCTTTCACCTGTAAATGAGAACACCCAACCTGTCAGCAACAGGTGCCAAGATAAGGGAAAGCTGAGGAAAACAGAACAGTAATGAATTGCCAAGATGAAAGGTCTTGATGAACTAGCTCTGATGGGTGCCTGTAACCCTCTCCCCTGGTTTTAGAGGGTTGTGCAGGGCAACATGAGAGTCACTCTTATATTGATCACTCTTACCCTCATCCTTAAGAGCAAAAAGTCTTCTTTTCACATTCTTAGAAATAGCAACTTACCCTTTATAACAGAAGGTAGTTTAGGAAATGGTTAATACAGTTGATTCTGGATTTACCCTGGTAGGTTATATCCTAGATCTATCACACACTTGTTATTTGAACATGGGCTTGACATTGAACCTCATTTAGGCTTGATTTCTTGCAAAATGTAGCTAAAAACAACCTGAGTGTAATGTTTTTACTATTAAATATTATAATTAGACACAATAAATTCATAACAAATATTGATTATTAAAATAGCTTTATAGTATTCAAACCTTTTCATAAGCTATGAGCTCATTTATTTTTCCAACAATTCTTCTAAATGGGACTGCGTTTGTATTAGCTTTGTTAGTGAAAGTCGCTCAGTCGTGTCCAACTCTTTGCAACCCCATGGACTATACAGTCGCATGGACTATACAGTCCATGGAATTCTCCAGGCCAGAATATTGGAGTGGGTAACCTTTCCCTTCTCCAGGGGATCTTCCCAACCCAGGGATTTAACCCAGGGCTCTCGCATTGCAGGTCTATTCTTTACCAGCTGAGCCACAAGGGAAGTCCTAGCTTTGTTAGGAATGAAAAAAAATAACTTATAGATTAACACCAAAAATCCTATACCTGGACTAGAACAAGTCAGATGTTGCAATGAATACATAATATTTGCCTCCACTGAATACTCATCAGTAAAGAGATACATTTATTGGGAATGCTATATTTCCACCTTATCCATTAAATTGAAAGTTTAAGGCTTCCCAAACACATGGTCAATTGTTGCTGTGAGACTTGTTATTGACGAGTTTCTGTCAATGCATTCTGTACCTTTACAACTTTTTTAAAATGTTTCCCGCAGTATATTGTCAGGGATCACCTGACTGAGTGATGACTACAACAAGAATTAAAATTTAAGCAGCACAATGATAGACATATTCAAAATCTCATCACTTCAGAGCAATCCCAACGTACCAGCTAAGGCATGCATCATGCAAAAAATTTGCTTAAAGTGAAGATCTTTTAAAATCTAGGCAAATGATCATCTCATTGCTTATCTACTTCTGTTATTTCATTTGGTTGTAGTTTTGGGCAACAGGTGTTAAATCTTGTTTGTATTTGCAGCTAAACTCATGGTGGGTTTTACTTCCTACATTTACAATTCTGTCAGGCAATGTTCTAAAGTATCACTTTCTGAAAGCAAAGAGTGCTTAGAACCACCCAGGACAATAGCTTTAGTGCTCAGATATCAGCATAGCTGATGTTTGAAAAGGATACTCATAGAAAATCCATGGGGCAAGGGCATATCAGGTAAGCCATCCCTCAGAAAATATCAAAGGTTTAATGTCAGAACAACCAAAGAAATGTCCTAAACAAATAACCAATAAAGCTGGAAATCAGGTTGGAAAACCCATTTAAGAAATTGATAAAACCAATTCATATTGTTCATAGTTTATGGAGAGTCAAATATATGGCTAGTAACATAACTGGGATAGTATTGAGGGATTAAAAATTATGATTGCTATGATTATACTACACAAAGATAGTTCCACTTAAACTTCAGCCCTACTCAAAGTATAAAGAACAGCTAGATTTCTAATCTTATATGATTTATGAAAGACGGTGTAAAATCCAATTAAGTTTTTTTTCCTTTATTGAGTTTTCAGAAAGTTAATGAACGCTTATAATAGCTCTATTAATTTCTTTAAAGTCCATTTTCTCTGCTTGAAAAAAGTTTATAACTTATATGCGGTAATATATCTAGAAATATCATGGAGTGATTAAAAACACCATAATATGAAATGTTTTAATGCACATCTTAATTAGCCTTCTTACCTATTGGGATGAAATTAGATTTTATAAATTTCTCAAGTTGCATCACATTCTTTGGCTATGTTATCATATGTCTAAATATGTTCTGATTTCATATTGTTGAATACATATCATTAAAGCCATTTAAATTCTTTTACAAAAATATATTTCAATTCTGTTTTTTTCTTTTTTCTCTTTCTATTAAGAATGAGCTCTCTGAATGAAAGATAATGTTTCTTCTAGATTCACTTAACATCCCTTTTTGGTTTGTGTTCCTTATTAAAATCCATCACCTCTTTCATTCTACAATGAAATAGTGAAGATGGAGTATATCCTATCCTTACAGAGACTCTCTTGGAGAAATTCCTTTTTTTTTTTTTTTTTTTTTGTGTGCTAGCTCACAGTAGCATTAATTCAAGATACAGATGAAAGGATACACCAGTTTTCAAGATACAGAAAACCATCACTTCTCTGCTACAAAGAAGCAATCAGTTTAATTTTTGGATTTAAAAAATGATTCCTTACTTGTCTTTTCTTGGAGACTTTTACCTGCCAAACTAAAATTTTCTTTACTTACTTATTCTTACACAGTTCCTTGGGGAAGAAAATTAATGCCTGTTTTCATTAGTGGGATACTTCATTTTCTCCTTAAGAAGGCACATTTTTTCCTTTCCAAATGCTTGTAGTCCCAGATACAAAAGGGTGATATTGTCTTATAAATCACGATAAATATAAAGAGGAAATGCTTTGACAGTGATTCATATCTTTAGTGTTAATATAAAATGGGGAGTCAAAGAATAGAGGCAGTTGAAATTATTGTAGTGTCTGTAATCTTGCTTATTGTACAATGTAGTCAGTGTGCATGTATAAGATACATTAACCAGTATTGCTAGAGATGAAAAATTTGATTTTCTCCTAATGAACTGTATGCATATAGTCCTCAAGATAGAAAAACATTTATTGGAAGACATAACATTCATTTCTTCTCCTAAGTGGATATTCATTAAGAATAGTTCCTAACCAATATTAGATTCTATGATGAACTTTTTTCAAATATGACTTCAGTGACTTACAAACTCAAGATAAAATATCTATGATGATCTACTTCTACTTTGAAATATAAAATTTCATATTTAACTGGACTACTGTAAAAATTTTAAATATATTTATTTAATGTTATCACATACATCTAAGGGTAATCTAATTCAATATTTTTGTCAAAATATTTTAAATATCTACAATTATACTAAAATAGTTAACGAATTATTTATTTATAGGTTAGCTTGATTGTTGCAAGTAAACAACATATTAAATACTAACAAGAATTAAGTTAGCAAAATTCAGATTTATTAAGCATAGAACTGTTGGCTTCAGTGAAATGATCACCTCCTAGGCACTTTCAGCTACTAGTTTTCCATATAAGGCAGGGTTCCCTTGATGAAGATTTTCAAACTGTCATTTGGACCAGTCAGAGCCCAGTGAATGAAGAGACAGTGCACATTTGATAGGTCATATCACTACATCCATAGCATCATTTTTCCAAAAGCAGATAACCTTTCAGCAGTCGAGAACTTTGATCACAGCAAAATGTTGACACAAAAATCAATCACATTCTCCTTAGTTCAAGATCAGTATGCAAGGAAGAGCTCAAAGACATAAGCTCAAAGCCATATAACTAACAAGTTTTACAATATTGGTGGTGGGAGGGTTAGTTTCATTTAGAAGCAACTCACATTCTGAATTAAATGCTGTATATAAATAAGCAAGATGACAGTTATAGTCACTGAAACACTTGAGTGCATAGTTGTCTGCACTGAGATCTCATTTAGTGTTGTATCAAATTTTATTAAGCAAAGCTGAAGGGGGAATTAACTTGAGTTGCAAAAATCTCTTTTTCAGATGAAATAAAGCAGCTGTCAAATACATCTAGGACAGCTGGGTCATCAGCTGTTTTTAAACTTTTGGAAACAAGTAGGGACTAAAACTTTCTTTTTAATGTAGCTTTAAGGAAGAGTTTCAGTTTCCAGAGATTTTATTTAAAAAAAGAAATCATTGGTTTCAATGTTTGTAAAACATAGACTTTGACAATTGAGGGAAAAAAAGAAACAGAAAACAAAGACTACAGCAAATACAGGTTTCAAATATAATATACTCGTAATAATTTTACTGAAATTATATGCTGCAGTTTTGTTTTAAATTTTTTAAGATCAGGATTCTCCTCTATCCATATCTATCAGTTTGCTTAGTAATTCCATTCCTCTCAATGAAAAACATGCCCCCTCTGCAAGTCCCTAGTGTTCCCCACCATTAAGAGATGTTTCAGTGACCAAACAATTCACCCTTTTTGTTACCTTGATGGCAGAGAGGTCAATCTTTTCTTCTTTGGGTGGGGCAGGTGCAGGTGCTGGGGCAGGGGCCGGGGCCGGGGCCGGGGCGGGGGCAGCGGCAGCAGCAGGTTTCTTTATGTCCTTCTTTGGTGCCATTTTGTTTAAAAGGATGGGTTAAAAAAAAATGAGAGAGAAGGAGCACCTCCAAAAGAACCTGTCAAAGTGATTCTTGGAAGAGGAGTGGTGGCTTGGTTGATCCACAGCCCAGTGTCTTGCAGGTGGACCCAGAGTGTTAAACGGTATAAGGGCATGCATATATATTTCACTTAGTGCCTAACACAATCTTGACACTTGGGGCTGGATTGGACAGTTCCCTAGTCCAGGGGGATGGCATTCCGGCTCAGACTATAAATGGAATCAAAAGGGTTAGGGCTTCATCAATTTTTTTAACTCCTCTTGCTTTCCACCCCACCCCCCGTGCCCCCACCACCTTCATATATAAAAGAGAAAGAAGTATGACAAAGCCAGCCAGCTTTAGATCCTTTGATGACAGTAAAGTAGATTGACTGATACTTTCTCTTCATAGAATTACAGTTCTGATGAAGTTGTAAATCATTTTTTTGTCTCCTATGCCTAAGAAACTTTAGTGAAGGATTTGATTTCAGCTTGGAATTTTGGCAGAGTATCACCAACCCAGCTTCTTTGGTCATGCTCCTCCTCTCTTGCCATAATTTGCAAGAAAATGTTTGTCAGCAAAAAGGTAGTGGTGTTTAAAAATAAAAAGCAGACGTATAAGGAAAGCCCATTAAGTCTTAAAGTGGCTTCCCTTCTAGGGAGTACAAACTCTGACTTAAACTGTGGTGAACAGTATGCTAAAAAGAATAATTCACAGCTGCTTCCTATCACTTAACTTTTTTCTTTAATGAAAAATATTAAATGTGGTGGAAGTAACAGGAAGATTTACCCTCTTGCCATACACTTTTTCTAAGAGTAAAGTAACTTTCAATCACAGTAGATACTTAATCCATTTTACTTCCTAAATGGAACCAAGTCTAATTATTTATCATCTAATTTTTTCATCCATACTAGGGAGATAAGATAAAATTTTAAATTTACTTAAATGACCAGAGAGATAAAGAGAGAAAAGGACTTTATCATTAGGTGGAAATTTTGGTGAGTAATTTGTAAGTTTTTCCTTTTCTGTCCTTGACTTTCTCAGTTAACAAGACTAGACTCATATTAAGAAACATGATTAGCCAATGTACCATCCTCACTCCTGTTAATTTGTGAGATATCTAATTACTGAGTAGTTATTAATTAGTAAAAAAAATCCAGTAGCAAGTTTGAGATTTTAAAAGAGCATATTTACACATTGCTGTTGTTCAGTTGCTCAGTCACGTCAAACTCGAACTGCAGCATGTCAGGCTTCCCTGTCCTTCACTATCTCACAGAGTTTGCTCAAGCTCAGGTCCATTGAGTCGGTGATGCCATCCAACCATCTTATCCTCTGTTGCCCCTTCTCTTCCTGCCCTCCATCTTTCCCAGCATCAGGGTCTTTTCCAATGAGTCGGCTCTTTGCATCAGGTGGCCAAAGTATTGGAGTTTTTTACACGTTATATATATTTACACATTAGATATATAAGATTATATATATACATATTGTGTGTGTATATATATATATATAAAATGTGTAAACAGATGATATATATTCTAATTGTTGAATATAATTGTGCTTATAGATTTTAGCCATTTTCTTTTGGTCTGATTAAAAACATTCCCCAACTTGGTAACTGTTACTCTCCATAGCTACGAAGGATTAAGACTCATATTAGCAATAATTCATTAAGTCATAGCTGATCCACAGCTAGTCTAATTTCACATGGTGGCCTGATCCACTGGATTATATTATCCACATGGGTTCAAGAGAAGCTTTTTTATTACTCCCTCCTCCTTGCTGTCCCACATCAACGACTCAATCATTACCTAAATTATGCTACTCATTGCTTATAGACAAGAAAGTCAAGAGAATCTGAACATATTTTACCTAAGCATATTGCTTGTCTCAAATTAAAATAATTAGAATTCAAAAAATAATGCTATATTTATCATAGAAACTATTTTTGTAAATAGCAGAAATTTTGTCTACCACTTTGTTTTCCTTTGGATTATCAAAGAAAGTACTGAGTGATGGATATGTTCTTCCTTTAACTCATAGCCTGTATTAATACTTTGCTTCAGGTGCAGAAATCCCTTAAAATCTGTGACAGGCTTACAAGTAAAAAAGCTTTATGGGCTCTGAGCAAATCAGTTTGAAATTGGAATACTTTATTTCATGTTAAGGGGGAAATGGCTTGATCTCACTATATGTCTAAATCCTTTCTTGTTATCAAATAAATATCATGGTTTATGAATTCACAGAGGAAAAATATATTGGTGTAGAATTTTCTTCTTGAAAAGTGGAAATCACCAAGGTATAGTGTCATTCATATCTTATCAAGGGTACATGCTGCCAAAACATGACATTACTCATGATATTAATGTTGACCAAGAGGCTGAGATGGTGTTTGACAGGCTGTTCCTAAAAATCCATAACTTAGTTTAATCATGTGAAAAGTCTAAGCCCCAACTGAGGGATACTGTACAAAATTCCTAAAGAGCACTTTAAAAAATAGTCAAGATTATTAAAATCAAGGAAAGTCTGAGAAACTTTCACAACCTAGAGGAGACTAAGGAAACATGATGAGTAAATTAATATAGTATCCAGGATGGAATCCTAGAATAAAAAAGGGACATTGGGTAGAAACTAAGGAAATCTGAATAAAGCATAGACTTCAGCTAATGCTTCTGCTGCTGCTAAGTCACTTCAGTCATGTCCGACTCTGAGACCCCAGAGACAGCAGCCTACCAGGCTCTTCTGTCCCTTGCCATTTCCTTCTCCAATGCATCAGAGTGAAAAGTCAAAGTGAATTCTATCAGAATTGGTTCATTAATTGTGACAAATGTACCATATTAAACTAAGATGCTAACAATAGAAGAAACTGGGTGTGGAGTACATGGGATCTCCCCTCAACTTTTCTATAAATCTACAACTATCCTAAAATAAATACTTTATTTAAAAATCCCAAGAATGAAAAACGTTAAAACTAATTCACCCTGAAACTTCAAAGAAAGGAATTGTAAGATCTCTTTCCTACTTAGTCAACAATCATTGTGTTTCGGTCAGGCATATTATAGAAGGGAAGTCTAAACATGCACACCATTTACAGCACTGAGCCCTTTTCTGAAATGGTTAGTCTTTTGGACATGATGTATATGTTACTTTGATGGATGTTACTAACCAGACAGAGAAATTATCTGTGGAGAAAGAAGAATTTAGAGCCTTTCTGTAACTATGACTTTGAGTAACTTAATATAGTGATTAAAAGCAAAGTGAAATTTCTCTTTTGACTCTTCCTTTTTATAGGCCACGTGACAAGATTTACTTGTAAGGAGAAAGAAGGGCAACAGCTGAGGAATCATGTTCTCAGTGACAGCTGATTTGCCGGCGAGCAGATCTCCAAGTGTTCTTCATGCTTAATTGTACCATTTGCTATATAAGTTTTTTTGAGGCTTACCAAAGTGCAGGGGAATGGTAGAGAAGGGATAAATTCACTATTGTAGGTGGGCCATCATATCCTACCTTCTAAACGCTTTGTATTTTTTTTTTTTATTACACGGTCAAGATTTGATATGCATCGACCTTTTTCTTATGTAGTGGTGTAGGTTTTTGGTTTCTTTTGGACTAAGATAAAGTATTTGTTTTCTATTCGGAAATTTAGAGCCTGGGAAATGAGAGGACGCAGTATTTCCCCTTCTCTGCCCTGGTCCTTATAATAGTCTAACAAGCTCATCTATTGACCAGGCAACCACAGAGATTTATTTATCGCACATACTGATCACTTATAATATGCTAGGTGCTTTTATAATAGCACTCATTAGGCTTACTGGGTGAACAAGATGGATTTGGCTCCTGTTCTCTTGGCGTTTTGCTGGAGGTGGGGGCTGTGAAAAACAGTAATCAAGTAAATGAAAGGATGGCAAATTGTCACAAGTGATAAAGAAAACCAAGTGCTGTGAAAATAATTATTTGAAGTGGAGTGGACACCCATTTTTATATCTGAGGAGATGCCATTTTAGCTTAAAAGGAGACCCTTTCCTTGTACTTGATTTATACTTTTAGTTTTTCTGAAACTTAGAGCAGAAGAAGTAATGATATTATAAAATTTATAATGATATTATGAAATTTGCAATTATATGGAATTTAACCATTTAGAAAATGAGTCCAAAGTGTAAAATGTGTATATCCTTCAACTCTGCAATGCTAATGTTTCACAATTAGTAATGACTCTCCACCCTGGTTGTATATTAAAATTGTTTGTGGAGATTTTATTAAATTCCTATGCCTGGGTTCAAGAAATTCTTGAACCCAGAAAGAACCCTTAAAGAAATTCTGATCTAATGGGTCTGGTGTGGGGAAGGGGCAGCAGAGCATGGGCAGTAGTATTTTTTAAAAAGCTCCACGGATAATTCTTATATAAAGCTAGTTTTGAGAAACACTAGCCATAGTGAAACACTCATGCCTATGAACCAAGATCCTGTACAAGGGTATTATTACAGCATTGTTTCTAACAGGAAAAAGATCACAACCGAAATGCCTATCAATGAATATTGGTTAAATTGATATGGTCCATGTGGTGTTTTTCTATGCAGTTCCATGGGATAAGGAAAGATCTGTAAGAAATGAAAATAGAATGTGATACCATATATGTAATATATCCACAAAAATCTACATAATTACCTATGCATGTATAAATACATGTCTAGGTTACAATCCATGGGATTGCAAAGAGTCTGACGTGACTGAAATGACTGAGCACACACAGAAAGATCAAGCTGAGTGCTGATGGAGGGATTCGTAGAGAAAAATTAGGAAGACTACTTCCCATTACGCCTCTTCTGAACACTGAATCTGCTTATCATGATTTAGGATATGACTTGAAAGATGATGTTCCTGTGCTTCTCAAAATGCTCATGGCTGTATATATTGCAGAAGAAAGGTAATAATATAGGGGGCTTGAGATCTGCGAAGAGAAGTTACAGAGATTCACTTTTACAATCTCATTTGTTGTGATGCCCTCTTTGATGGCACTGTTCCTTCCTCTCTACTCTTTCTCATTTGTGCCTGAACTGTGGATCTTGGGGATACATACTCTCCACACACACACACACACACACACACGCACACCTTTACAAGGACATACCTACTCTCTCTCTCTCTCACACACACACACACACAGCTACAAGGACACACATACTCATACACACCTTTCTTCAGCAACCAAACATAGCCCTGAAGAATTAGATCATGTGGTCCATTCTAAAGGAGATCAGTCCTGGGTGTTCTTTGGAAGGAATGATGCTAAAGCTGAAATTCCAGTACTTTGGCCACCTCATGCGAAGAGTTGACTCATTGGAAAAGACTCTGATGCTGGGAAGGATTGGGAGCAGGAGGAGAAGGGAACGACAGAGGATGAGATGGCTGGATGGCATCGCTGACTCGATGGATGTGAGTTTGAGTGAACTCCAGGAGATGGTGATGGACAGGGAGGCCTGGTGTGCTGCGATTCATGGGGTTGCAAAGAGTCGGACACGACTGAGCGACTGAACTAAACTGAACTAAACTGAAGAGCTTCTTACTACTTATTAAAGGAGATGAGTTTTGAATGCTTATAATATTCTCTAGGAGTGAAAGAGAGGAAGAGACTTTAGAGTTTTGAAGTATTAGAGAATGAAATGACAAAAAATTGTAATAAGAGTTGTAATGGACTTATCTCTTGGACTTTTATTTTTTGATGTTTTAGAGAAAGAGAAATGAATAAAATGTAGAAACGATTGTTTGGGCTGGATTTCTTTAACTGACACGACTGAAGTGACTTAGCATGCATGCATGCATGCATTGAGAAGGAAATGCCAACCCACTCCAGTATTCTTGCCCGGAGAATCCCGAGGACAGAGGAGCCAGGTGGGCTGCCATCTATGGGGTTGCACAGAGTTGGACACGACTGATGCGACTTAGCAGCAGCAGCCCCAATGCTCAGTGTTGTGGCTGATTTATATTAGATGCTCAAAATTTACAATGAATAGATAATTTTGGATAACAACATGTAATAATTAAATGAATTTTATTTGAAACCACAAGGAAAAACAAATTGACTTTTATAAAGTCTGTTTAATTAAAAATGTGTCAACTAGCAAGTGAGTAAATGCAACAACCTTCAGCAGAATTTTTGGATTTCTGTTTTATATTAAGGCTTGGAGCTATTTTGGTACACCTATTTGTTAGGTATGGGTTATATTGTTGCTAAATTCAGAGTCAAATCTTTCCTTAAGCCATAGACAGAGAGTAAAGATTTACTTTATATTCCTGTTTTGATGATAATACAGTATACAGAGCCTATTATATGTATTACTATGAACTGGGTTTATAGCAAGCTGTTCTTAAAGAGGAATTACTCACTTTAGACATAGAATGGGTAAAAATGGTATTACTTATGAGTCTTGAAAAACTGTGTGTTCAGTTACTAAGTCATGTCTGACTCTCTGCAACCCCATGGGCTGCATCATGCCAGGCTCCCCTGTCCTTCACTATCTCCAGGAGTTGCAATCAAATTAGGTAAAAAATATATTCTCAGGAAATTTTATTCAACAAACATTAAATGTTTACCGTGTGTTGTGTTCCATGCTGGGCACTCTGAATACAGTTGTGAGCAAAAACTTGAGGTTATAGTCTGTTGAGGGAGAAAAGCACTGGTGCATCACCCACGTAAATCTAAAATTATACTGAGATGGGTATTTGAAACAGTATATAAGCAGGGTTAAGAGAAGATGGAGTTGGAAAAACTTGAGGCTATCAGTGAAGTCTTCCCTCAGGAAAGGATAATTGGATTGAGAACAGGAAGAAAGGCAGTAATACATGAAGGGAGCAGGGATGAAGATTCTAGCCAACAGAAATGGCAGTGCACAAGCCATCTTAACAAGAGTTGTCATACACAACAACAAAATATCTGTATAAATAAATATTAAAGCAAATGAAAAAAATTAAACGGGGGTTACAGTTAAAAAGAAATTGAAAGTGGCCCCATCAATTGTCCTTCAAAACAAATCAAAACTAATACAATTATGTAAAGTTTAAAAATAAAATAAAATTAAAAAAATAAATTAAGGAGTTCACTACTTTATTATCATTAAAAAAAAAAAAGACATTTGAATTTCAAAGATTCGCCTTCTTGGCTGAGTCTGTATCTGCAAAGTAACTTAGAAATCCCATCTGTCCAGCCAACTAGAATAAAAGTAGGTGACAGAAAACTCAGAGAAATCTTGAGAATGCAAAGTGTGTAATGGATTTTGCCTATCTTTCTTCTTATGGAAAGGAGGTGAAAGTGAAAGTTACTCAGTTGTGTCCTACTCTTTGTCCATGGAATTCTCCAGGCCAGAATGCTGGAATGGCTAGCTGTTCCTTTCTCCAGGGGATTTTCCCAACCCAGGGATCAAACCCGGGTCTTCTGCATTGCAGATGGATTATTTACCACCTGAGCCACCAGGAAGGCCCTATGGAAAGGTAATATTACTCCAGCTTCATAGCAAGGACTTTGAAAAAGACACACTGACCTCATCAGCTCCCAAAACTCAATGTGTTTTCTTGCCTCCTACCAATTATTTTGCCCAAGTAGTCCGAAAGATTTTGTGTGTGTGTGCATGTGTGTTCCCTGAAGACATAATTCCTCAGAAGCATAGACAATTATTTTATATTTCCCCACATATAGGGACCATTAAGAGTTTTTAGTAAAGTCTTGTTGAATTTGAATGGAATTTGTTGTCATAACTCCCTTATACAACCCTGAAGAAAATCTGTTAATTAATTGAGCACAATTGGCTCTTCATATCCATGGATTCTGAATCCTTGGATTCAACCAACTGTGGATCAAAAATATTTGAAAAAAAATTCCAGAAATTTCCAAAAAGCAAAACTTGAACTTGCTGCATGACAGCAACATTTTTGGAGAAGGAAATGGCAACCCTTCCCAGTATTCTTGCTTGGTAAATCCCATGGGCAGAGGAGTCTGGTGGGCTACAGTCAATGAGGTCACAAAAGAGTCTGACACGACTTAGCCACTAAAGAACACAGCAACAATTTACATAGCATTTCCATTGAATTAGGTATTATAAGTAATCTAGAGGTGATTTAAAATATATGGGAGGATGCACACAGGTCATATGCAAATTGTTGTTGTTCAGTCATTAAGCTGCGTCCAACTCTTTGTGACCCTATGGACTGCAGCACACCAGGCTGTAGTATATGCAAATAACACACCATTTTATAGGAGACTGGAGCATCTACAGAGTTTGGTATCTTTGGAGAAGGAGGGGTTCCCGAATCATTCTCCCTTGGAGACTGAAAGATGACTGTATGTAGTAAACAATAATTGTGAAAATTTTAATTTCTCCATATGAAGTGTCCTGTTCATTTGTGATAAGTATTTTTTGGTGTAACAAAGTACTATATTAGCTTTAGAAGTTTGCCTCAATTTCCTTTGTTATGCCTCTTTAGGAAAAATAAGAATTAGCTTGGATGTGTGAAGAATTACTGTGTGTATGTGTGTGGGTAAAAAGCGCAATGTTAATACTAGTTATTTCTGAGTGATAAAAGTATAAATGAGTTTCCTTTTGCTAATGTATATTTTCTATTTTTCTTCTGTGGTTGCAGTTTGTTTATATAATACATAAATGATAAAATAATTCAAAAAGCCAACAATAAGGATTTGATATGGGTACAATACAAAGAATCCACATAAAAGCCCACTTGTTAAACTTTCAATTAAGATTCAGGAATTTTTCCCCTTTATGCTTATATAGTTAAGTTCATGTCTGTGTGATGATTATATGAAAACTTGCCAGGGAGGAGCCAAGATGGCGAAGGAGTAGGACGGGGAGAACACTTTCTCCCCCACAAATTCATCAAAAGAGCATTTAAACGTCGAGTAAATTCCACAAAACAACTTCTGAATGCCGGCAGAGGACATCAGGCACCCAGAAAAGCAACCCAACTCTTCGAAAGGAGGTAGGAAAAAAATATAAAAGACAAAAAAAGAGACAAAAGAGGGAGGGACGGAGTTCCATCCCGGGAAGGCCGTCTTAAAAAGAGAGAAGTTTCCAAACACCAGGAAACCTTCTCACTGCCGAATCTGTGCCGAGCTTTGGAAGCACAGAGGGCAACATAAAAGGGAGAAAAAAAATAAATAAACAATTAAAAATCGCAGATTGTGAGCCCTACGGTAACTCCCCCAGCGGAGAAGCAGCGCAGACGCCTGCAAGCGGGGGCTGGGCAGGGAAGCGTGGCGTGGGCTGTGTCCCTTAGAGTAAGAATCGGCCTGAATGTCCTGAGCGCTATCTGAGCGAAATAATTTGGGCTAGCAAACCAGACTGTGGGATATCTACCACGCAAAAAGCCAGCCCTAACCTAAGACACCGCCAGGCCCGGGCACAGAACAAAGGACTGAACAGAGATAGCCGGTTGCAGACCTTCCCCCTCCGGTGACAGGCAGCCAGAGCCCTAAGGGGGCAATCGCAGCCCAAGAGAGACACTATCTATAAAAGTAAGCAGGCTTCTTTGCTAACTAAAACTTCTTGGGGGTCTGGATGGTCAACATCTGCCTGAGAAGGCGCGCCGGTTTTACACCCAGATAACCGAGTGGCGGGGAGGCGATAAGTCGCAGCATTGGCGCCCGCCAAACACATCACCTGAGCTGCTCGGATCTGGGAAGAGTACAAAACGCAGGCCCAACGGAGTCTGCGCCTCTGAGGACTACCCGCCTGAACCTGAGCGGCTTGGACCTGGGAGCTCAGCCCAGGGCCGGCCTCTGATTGTTCCCGGCGGAACAACCTAGAGCCCGAGCAGTGTGGGCAGGGAGGCTACACGCGCCGTGAGCGGGGGCAGACCCAGTGTGGCTGAGGCACTGCGAGTGCATGCCAGTATTATCTGTTTGCAGCATCCCTCCCTCCCTCCCCACAGCGCGGCTGAACAAGTGAGCCTAAATAAAATAAAAAAAATAGTGTCCTCCACCATCCCCTTTGTGTCAGGGCGGGAACCAGACACTGAAGAGACCAGCAAACAGAAGAAGCTATAACAGAGGGAAACGCCTTGGAAGCTACAGGCCATAGATTAAAACCCTGTGGTTACTACAGACTACATAGGATCTTGAGAAATATAAGTCAGACCAAGGAACTAGCCAAAAATGAACTGAACCCACAATACTCACAACAAAACCAGAGAAAGACCTAGATATATTTTTACTATTTTTACGATCAATCTTTCTTTCTTTTTTCCTTTTTTTTTAATTAAAAAAAAATTTTAAGTCCTCTATTGTCCTTTAATTTTCACTTTTATAACTATTACTTTGCAAAAAAAAAAAAAAGACCCTATTTTTTTTTTCTTCTTCAGCAAACTTCATATATATATATATTTTATAATTTTTTGACCATGTTTTGTTTTTTTCTTCTTCTTTTCTTTAACACTGTATTTTTGAAATTCCAAACTCTACTCTAGATTTTTAATTTTAGCCTTTTGGTATATGTTATCAATTTTGTACATATAGTTTTTTTTTATAATTTCTGTGACTTTTTTTTTCTTTTTTTTTCCCTCTGTTTCTTTCTCTTCTTCTTTTGTATAACATCGTATATATGCAATTCCAAACTCTACTCAAGATTTTTAATTTATGCTTTTTGGTATTTGATATCAATTTTGTACCTCTATTTTCTTTATAATTTTTGCGACATTGTTTTTGTTGGTTTGTTTGTTTTCTCTCTTTATTTTTCTTCTTTTTTTTTTAACATTGTATTTTTGAAATTCCAAACTCTACTCTAGATTTTTAATTTTTGCTTTTTGGTATTAGTTATCAATTTTGCACCTGTAGTTTCTTTATAATTTTCGCGACCTTGTTTGTTTTTCTTTGTTCGTTTTTTCTCTTTCTTTTCCTTCTTCTTTTCATTAACATCGCATTTTTGAAATTCCAAACTCTACTCTAGATTTTTAAATTTTTGCTTTTATGTATTTGTTACCAATTTTGTACCTTTTAGAACCCAATCTTCAGGACCCATTTTTCACTAGAGAATGAGATTACTGGCTTGACTGCTCTCTCTCCCTTTGGACTCTCCGTTTTTATCTCCACCAGGTCGCCTGTATCTCCTCCCTAACCCCTCTCTACTCTACCCAACTCTGTGAATTTCTGTGTGTTCCAGATGGTGGAGAACACTTAGGGAACTGATTACTGGCTGGATCTGTCTCCCTCCTTTTCATTTCCCCCTTTTATCCTTCTGGCCACCTCTGTCTCCTTCCTCCTTCTTCTCTTCTCTGTATAACTCCGTGAACATCTCTGAGCGGCCCAGTTGTGGAGTGCACATAAGGAAGTGACTACTGGCTAGCCCACTCTCTCCACTATTGATTCCACCTCATCTCATTCGGGTCAGCTCTAACTCCCTCCTCCCACTTCTCTTCTCCATGTAACGCTGTGAACCTCTCTGAGTGACCCTCACAGTAGAGAAACTTTTCATCTTTAACGTAGATGTTTTATCAATGGTGCTGTATAGAAGGAGAAGTTTTGAAACTACTGTAAAAATAAGACCGATAACTGGAAGTAGGAGGCTTAAGTCCAAACCCTGACTCCAGAGAACTCCTGACTCCAAGGAACATTAATTGACAGGAGCTCATCAAACGCCTCCATACCGACACTGAAACCAAGCACCACACAAGGGCCAACAAGTTCCAGGGCAAGACATACCAAGCAAATTCTTCAGCAGCAAAGGAACACAGCCCTGAGCTTCAAGATACAGGCTGCCCAAAGTCACCCCAAAACCATAGACATCTCATAACTCATTACTGGACATTTCATTACACTCCAGAGAGAAGAAATACAGCTCCATCCACCAGAACATCGACACAAGCTTCCCTAACCAGGAAACCTTGACAAGCCACCTGTACAAACCCACACACAGTGACGAAATGCCACAATAAAGAGAACTCCACAAACTGCCAGAATACAGAAAGGACACCCCAAACGCAGCAATTTAAACAAGATGAAGAGACAGAGGAATAGTCAGCAGATAAAGGAACAGGATAAATGCCCACCAAACTAAACAAAAGAGAATCTACCTGATAAAGAATTCCGAATAATGATAGTGAAATTGATCCAAAATCTTGAAATTAAAATGGAATCACAGATAAATAGCCTGGAGGCAAGGATTGAGAAGATGCAAGAAAGGTTTAACAAGGACTTAGAAGAAATAAAAAAGAGTCAATATATAATGAATAATGCAATAAGTGAAATTAAAAACACTCTGGAGGCAACACATAGTAGAATAACAGAGGCAGAAGATAGGATTAGTGAATTAGAAGATAGAATGGTAGAAATAAATGAATCAGAGAGGATAAAAGAAAAATGAATTAAAAGAAATGAGGACAATCTCAGAGACCTCCAGGACAATATTAAATGCTACAACATTCGAATCATAGGGGTCCCAGAAGAAGAAGACAAAAAGAAAGACCATGAGAAAATACTTGAGGGGATAATAGTTGAAAACTTCCCTAAAATGGGGAAGGAAATAATCACCCAAGTCCAAGAAACCCAGAGAGTCCCAAACAGGATAAACCCAAGGCGAAACACCCCAAGACACATAGTAATCAAATTAACAAAGGTCAAACAGAACAAATATTAAAAGCAGCAAGGGAAAAACAACAAATAACACACAAGGGAATTCCCATAAGGATAACAGCTGATCTTTCAATAGAAACTCTTCAAGCCAGGAGGGAATGGCAAGACATACTTAAAATGATGAAAGAAAATTACCTACAGCCCAGATTATCGTACCCAGCAAGGATCTCATTCAAGTATGAAGGAGAAATCAAAAGCTTTTCAGACAAGCAAAAGCTGAGAGAATTCTGCACCACCAAACCAGCTCTCCAACAAATACTAAAGGATATTCTCTAGACAGGAAACACAAAAACGGTGTATAAATTCGAACCCAAAACAATAAAGTAAATGGCAACGGGATCATACTTATCAGTAATTACCTTAAACTAAATGGGTTGAATGCCCCAACCAAAAGACAAAGACTGGCTGAATGGATACAAAAACAAGACCCCTACATATGTTGTCTACAAGAGACCCACCTCAAAACAGGGGACACATACAGACTGAAAGTGAAGGGCTGGAAAAAGATTTTCCATGCAAATAGGGACCAAAAGAAAGCAGGAGTAGCAATACTCATATCAGATAAAATAGACTTTAAAACAAAGACTGTGAAAAGAGACAAAGATGGTCACTACATAATGATCAAAGGATCAATCCAAGAAGAAGATATAACAATTATAACTATATGTGCACCCAA
The DNA here is from genome assembly GCF_019923935.1 of Bubalus bubalis. Classification (NCBI taxonomy): domain Eukaryota; kingdom Metazoa; phylum Chordata; class Mammalia; order Artiodactyla; family Bovidae; genus Bubalus; species Bubalus bubalis. Next base: position 150,368,409 of record NC_059158.1, read on the forward strand.
CACGGGAGCACCGCAGTATGTAAGACAAATGCTAACAAGTATGAAAGGAGAAATTAACAATAACACAATAATAGTGGGAGACTTTAATACCCCACTCACACCTATGGATAGATCAACTAAACAGAAAATTAACAAGGAAACACAAACTTTAAATGATACAATAGACCAGTTAGACCTAATTGATATCTATAGGACATTTCATCCCAAAACAATGATTTTCACCTTTTTCTCAAGCCCACATGGAACCTTCTCCAGGATAGATCACATCCTGGGCCATAAAGCTAGCCTTGGTAAATTAAAAAAAATAGAAATCATTCCAAGTATCTTTTCTGACCACAATGCAGTAAGATTAGATCTCAATTACAAGAGAAAAACTTAATTCCAACATATGGAGGCTGAACAACACGCTGCTGAATAACCAACAAATCACAGAAGAAATCAAAAAAGAAATCAAAATTTGCATAGAAACGAATGAAAATGAACACACAACAACCCAAAACCTGTGGGACACGGTAAAAGCAGTCCTAAGGGGAAAGTTCATAGCAATACAGGCACACCTCAAGAAACAAAAAAGTCAAATAAATAACCTAACTCTACACCTAAAGCAACTAGAAAAGGAAGAAATGAAGAACCCCAGGGTTAGTAGAAGGAAAGAAATCTTAAAACTTAGAGCAGAAATAAATGCAAAAGAAACAAAAGAGATCATAGCAAAAATCAAGAAAACCAAAAGCTGGTTTTTTGAAAGGATAAATAAAATTGACAAACCATTAGCCAGACTCATCAAGAAACAAAGGGAGAAAAATCAAATCAATAAAATTAGAAATGAAAATGGAGAGATCACAACAGACAACACAGAAATACAAAGGATCATAAGAGAGTACTATCAACAATTATATGCCAATAAAATGGACAATGTGGAAGAAATGGACAAATTCTTAGAAAAGTACAACTTTCCAAAACTCGATCAGGAAGAAATAGAAAATCTTAACAGACCCATCACAAGCACGGAAATTGAAACTGTAATCAAAAATCTTCCAGCAAAAAAAGCCCAGGTCCAGACAGTTTCACAGCTGAATTCTACCAAAAATTTAGAGAGGAGCTAACACCTATCCTGCTCAAACTCTTCCAGAAAATTGCAGAGGATGGTAAACTTCCAAACTCATTCTATGAGGCCACCATCACCCTAATACCAAAACCTGACAAAGATCCCACAAAAAAAGAAAACTACAGGCCAATATCACTGATGAACATAGATGCAAAAATCCTTAACAAAATTCTAGCAATCAGAATCCAACAACACATTAAAAAGATCATACACCATGACCAAGTGGGCTTTATCCCAGGGATGCAAGGATTCTTCAATATCTGCAAATCAATCAATGTAATACACCACACTGACAAATTGAAAAATAAAAACCATATGATTATCTCAATAGATGCAGAGAAAGCCTTTGACAAAATTCAACATCCATTTATGATCAAAACTCTCCAGAAAGCAGGAATAGAAGGAACATACCTCAACATAATCAAAGCTATATATGACAAACCCACAGCAAACATTATCCTCAATGGTGAAAAATTGAAAGCATTTCCTCTAAAGTCAGGAACAAGACAAGGGTGCCCACTTTCACCATTACTATTCAACATAGTTTTGGAAGTTTTGGCCACAGCAATCAGAGCAGAAAAAGAAGTAAAAGGAATCCAAATTGGAAAAGAAGTAAAGCTCTCACTGTTTGCAGATGACATGATCCTCTACATAGAAAACCCTAAAGACTCCACCAGAAAATTACTAGAACTAATCAATGACTATAGTAAAGTTGCAGGATATAAAATCAACACCCAGAAATCCCTTGCATTCCTATACACTAATAATGAGAAAACAAATAGAAATTAAGGAAACAATTCCTTTCACCATTGCAATGGAAAGAATAAAATACTTAGGAATATATCTACCTAAAGAAACTAAAGACCTATATATAGAAAACTATAAAACACTGGTGAAAGAAATCAAAGAGGACACTAACAGATGGAGAAATATACCATGTTCATGGATTGGAAGAATCAATATAGTGAAAATGAGTATACTACCCAAAGCAATCTATAGATTCAATGCAATCCCTATCAAGCTACCAACAGCATTCTTCACAGAGCTAGAACAAATAACTTCACAATTTGTATGGAAATACAAAAAACCTCGAATAGCCAAAGCGATCTTGAGAAAGAAGAATGGAACTGGAGGAATCAACCTACCTGACTTCAGGCTCTACTACAAAGCCACAGTTATCAAGACAGTATGGTACTGGCACAAAGACAGAAGTATAGATCAATGGAACAAAATAGAAAGCTCAGAGATTAATCCATGCACATATGGACACCTTATCTTTGACAAAGGAGGCAAGAATATACAATGGATTAAAGACAATCTCTTTAACAAGTGGTGCTGGGAAAACTGGTCAACCACTTGTAAAAGAATGAAACTAGAACACTTTCTAACACCATACACAAAAATAAACTCAAAATGGATTAAAGATCTCAACGTAAGACCAGAAACTATAAAACTCCTAGAGGAGAACATAGGCAAAACACTCTCTGACATACATCACAGCAGGATCCTCTATGACCCACCTCCCAGAATATTGGAAATAAAAGCAAAAATAAACAAATGGGACCTAATTAACCTTAAAAGCTTCTGCACATCAAAGGAAACTATTAGCAAGGTGAAAAGACAGCCTTCAGAATGGGAGAAGATAATAGCAAATGAAGCAACTGACAAACAACTAATCTCGAGAATATACAAGCAACTCCTACAGCTCAACTCCAGAAAAATAAATGACCCAATCAAAAAATGGGCCAAAGAACTAAATAGACATTTCTCCAAAGAAGACATACAGATGGCTAACAAACACATGAAAAGATGCTCAACATCACTCATTATCAGAGAAATGCAAATCAAAACCACTATGAGGTACCATTTCACACCAGTCAGAATGGCTGCGATCCAAAAGTCTACAAGCAATAAATGCTGGAGAGGGTGTGGAGAAAAGGGAACCCTCTTCCACTGTTGGTGGGAATGCAAACTAGTATAGCCACTATGGAGAACAGTGTGGAGATTCCTTAAAAACTGGAAATAGACCTGCCTTATGATCCAGCAATCCCACTGCTGGGCATACACACTGAGGAAACCAGAAGGGAAAGAGACACGTGTACCCCAATGTTCATCACAGCACTGTTTATAATAGCCAGGACATGGAAGCAACCTAGATGTCCATCAGCAGATGAATGGATAAGAAAGCAGTGGTACATATACACAATGGAGTATTACTCAGCCATTAAAAAGAATACATTTGAATCAGTTCTAATGAGGTGGATGAAACTGGAGCCTATTATACAGAGTGAAGTAAGCCAGAAAGAAAAACACCAATACAGTATACTAACGCATATATATGGAATTTAGAAAGATGGTAACAATAACCCTGTGTACGAGACAGCAAAAGAGACACTGATGTATAGAACAGTCTTATGGACTCTGTGGGAGAGGGAGAGGGTGGGAAGATTTGGGAGAATGGCATTGAAACATGTAAAATATCATGTATGAAACGAGTTGCCATTCCAGGTTCGAGGCACGATACTGGATGCCTGGGGCTGGTGCACTGGGACGACCCAGAGGGATGGAATGGGGAGGGAGGAGGGAAGAGGGTTCAGGATGGGGAACACATGTATACCTGTGGTGGATTCATTTTGATATTTGGCAAATCTAATACAATTATGTAAAGTTTAAAAAATAAAATAAAATTAAAAAAAAAAAAAGAAAGAAAACTTGCCAATGACGGGCACTTGGAATAAAGGGGCTTCACCTAATTCCATGCCCCAACAGCTACTTATCTGGATTTTAGTTGACATATCCACAAGGCCCCAATATTTGCTTATTATAGCTCTTCTATCACCTACAATTTATTTCCTTGCTTGAGCTTTGTCTATAAATTACAATCCACATTTGGTGAGTGAGAATTGTATGGAAATCATATCTTCTTATTGGCTTTTCCCACTTAACAAAATGAATAAAAAGTAGAGTTCATGTTTCTGAGTCTCTCAAGCCTTCATAAGTAGCATGCATTAAATCATCCACTTCTCCAATCACAATTCGCCCCAAAAAGAATAAGGCTGTATCTGTGATTTATTTAGGTAATGATTGTGTAGTTCATATAGCCCAACCTCAAAGCTAAAGCAAGCAATGAATTGTTGAATTATTTCTCCATGAGAATATTAACTAGGGAAGTCTGGTTTACTTCCAAGGAAGGAGGGAAGAAAGAAAGGAAGGAATAGAGGAAAGAAGGAAGTTACCATTGACAGTTATTTTAGTTTTAGAGAGGCTTAAATACAAAATGAGAGAAATTGATAAGGTACCATCCATCATCTCTTTTTACTGCAAAGTTCTATGAATTTTGCTTGTGAACAGCATTATTATAGTGGCCATCTGTTGATGGTTATTGTGTATTATCTTCATCAAAACTTGCAACAATTTTGAGGTAGAGATATATCCTACTATCCATTTTACAGACCAAAAGACTCAGCAAGGTAAGGTAATGTACTAGTTACATGCAGTAAAAGTGTCAAAAACAGAAATAGAACCTGGTTTTGATAATTAAAAGCCAAAGCTCTTAACTAGTGCTTCCTACTGACTGAGAGAAGAGAAATTACATGTGAAAACCTATGTGGATTACACATCAGCTGTCCAGTTATGTTAGAATTAAATCTTGTTGATCCATTTCAATGCTATGTTTCAGAAGAGAGACTCAAAGAGGGAAAATAACTACCCGAAGGCTAGAGACGCCAATGTCTGAGAAACTTTGGGAGTACTGGAAAACACAAAGTGGAGCAGAGTATACAGTAGTGACAGGATCATACTCCTGGAATATTTTTTAATGCTTTAATGAATGGGAGTGTGCATTTTATTTTTATTATTTATTTAATGACTCACCATGAGACATGTGGGATCTGAGTTCCCCAGCCAGGGATCAAACCTGTGCCCTCTGCATTGGGAGTGCAGAGTCTTAACCACTGGACCACTAGGAAAGTCATTCTCCTGGCATTTATTATCCAGAGAAAAACATTTATGGGATCTTTCAATAATGGAATTATGACCTATGGAACTTGCAAGATAAACTCCTAACATTGTTCAACAAGGTGGATTTGACCTAATTCTCACCTGCCTCCCTTCACTGCTTTTATCTTTGCATGTAATGCTGTAGTCATAGTGACCATTCCACCTTAGGGGTATATTTTGTTGTATGTAGGCTGTTGTTGCTGTATCTTTGCATGCAATACTTTTCCACACACCTTTTAATGCCAGTGTCCTGGGATCACTGAGATTTCAGTCTTTAGTGTTACCTCTTTAGAAAGACCTTCCCCAGTCATGTTATCATAAGGAGTCCCTATTTCAGTCATTATCTAGGCCAGTATTTGATTTTCCTCATAGCCTTTATAAATTTCACATTTTATAATTTGTCTTCTAATGTATTTTAGGAAGTGTGCTGCTCCATGAGATCAGGGACTCATTTGTCTGATTCTACAGCAAATCTCAAGCTCTCAACTCATAGTAAGTTCAAAACAAGTATTTATTTATTGAAGGAATGAATAAATGAGTGGTATGGGTTTTGGCATTGGTTAATTATAATTAAATGATTCAAGCAGTTTGGCGCTCTAATTTTTGAGAGCTTGGAAGAACTTGGATAGCTAGATTAGAAAGGCACTGAATAGAGAATTGACTATCAGAACCCATTCTGAGACGGTAAAGACTTTGACATTATTTAGTGGGAAGAAGGGAAAACAGTGACTAAAAAACAAAATTATGTAAAATGTAACAAGAGAACATTCATCAGTGCTTCTTAATATGAAACTAAGTAGGATGAGTGAAGAGATTTTCTGATAAAAATAAATAATTCACCAACTGAGGATTAAGAGATACTCTAAAAGTGTTCTGAAATGTTATAAACTATTTCTTTTTAAGAGCAGATAAGTATTTAAGTGCAAGCTTTTTAAGAGACTAGGAGTGGATAATAAAGATGATTTTTTTTTCTTTTTGATATTTACACTCCTTTCATCACTAAGTTTTTAACCAGTGTTATTTATTTAACTCTCAGTAAATCCCATCCTTGTGTAAATAGGAGCTGGTGTTTTTTTCTTCTACTGCTCTTAGAGTTACCTTGCTAGAGGTCATGCCATATCCAGGGCAAGCCGGGATCAGTGCTTAGGAATCCTTCCTTCAGAGGGAGATGGTGAGCCATGTGGAAAAGGAGTCAGCGTGATTCTTTGCATGGTTAGCATGCTGCTTCCCTTGGGGGTGGGGTGTAAGGTTTCTTAAGGAAGGACATTTATAGTGATTAAAATTGCTCAGAGCTTGCTTCATTGTGTAATTCTGATACTGTAGTATGTGATTTTGGCAAGAGGGGAATATGAAAGGGACAGAAAATCCCAGACGGTGACATAGAAGGGCACATGGTGTAGACGCTACCTCAAGTAAAGGGACTGCGGCAGCAGACACACAGGAGCCCATTGGTCAGACTCTGGGTCAGAAATGCCTCCTGGTCATCTCCGGAGAAGGATGGCCGAGAGCACAGATGCCCAAACACAGCGACTGTCTGTTAGCTCACTGTCATTCTATAATATCATTGTTCCAAGAACAAACTGGCAAAATAAGCATTTGCTGTTTTTCTGGGAAATAAGTACAAAGTAACTCCCAGGGCAAAAATGTTAAGAAGAAATACTAATTATGTGCCCACCTTAAAAACCAGTAATTTTACTGCTATAAACATACCTTACCACAATGTCTACATGCGGGCATAAACCTTCTTAGCAACATTATTCATAGTAACACAAAGCTGAAAACAATTCAGATATCCATCAACAGTAGAGAGGACATGTAAAACACAGTATATTCATATAACGACGCATTACACAGCAGTAAGAAGGAACAAACTACAGGTATATATAATAACGCAATCAGTCTCATGTAGTATTGAGTTAAAGAACGCTGATAAAAAAAACAGTATATATAATATGATTCTATTTATATGAAGTTCAAGACCAAGTGAACTGAACTGATTGCATAAGAAGATAGGGTGGTGGTTAACTCAGAAAGGAGGGTGGGGTAGTGGTGGTGAATGGAGAGGTAGCTGCATGAATATATTCACTTTGTGATTATTCATCAAGCTGTACACTTATTTTGGCACCATCCCAAATATACAATTTAATAAAAAGCTCAGTAATAAAAAGAAGTAATACTGCCCTTCAAAGTAAAATGAGTGAGAGTAGATGACTCAATGGACACGAATTTGAGCGAATTCCAAGAGACAGTGAAGGAAAGGGAAGGCTGGTGTGTTGCAGTCCACAGGGTTACAAAGAGTCGGCCACGACTTAGCAACTGAACCACAGATGAAGTCGAAGAAACTGAGGGCTGCTGTTTTCAAGCGTGTTTTAGGGGCTTCAGGGGGCAGGAGTGTGGCTGTCTCCATTTGGAGGATGGGCAGCAACTGTAGGGACAGGAATAGCCGTGGCTGACTGTGCATTTGCTACTTCTCCCGGTCAAGGTTTTCTAATTCAGGCCAGGAGAGTATCTGTGACTCCAGGAGGCCACACTGTGGCATGTTAAACATTCTCTAGGGACTGGCAGCCTTGGCCTGTGCATTTGGAGGAGTTCTAGAAGAGAGGATAGCACAAAGAGCATGCTGGGCCCACTCCAAAATGGCACCAGGATCTAAAAGATGCCAGACACCTGCTCCCCGTAATAATAAACTTCAGTGTGAGATTTCTTGCTTTTAAATTGCTCCATACATTCTTGTATATCACACACCTGTGGGCTTTTCTGACATGGAGGAAGTTAGGACCATGAAAGCTGGGAAGAAGGCAAAATGGAACTGCAATGGCCTCTTTCTCAGCTTGTAATGAACTATTTGCAGTCAAGACCAAGCACGCTTATTGATTCTCATCAAGTGAGATTCTTTGCAGAGAGAAAGCATCGCCTGCCCTGAGGTGAGCCGCATGGGACTGTTCCTGCCGCACTCTTTCAAACAAACAGATTAAACTCCTCATAAGATGCTTCTTCTGACACATCCACACTGTATATATGAAAATCCCCTCGGTCTCCTTTTGGCAGTTAAGATGCTTGGAGCTTCAGTACACTGCAGCCTGTGTACCAGCTGGCAAGGTGATTTTTTTTTCCCTTCCCAGGAATGTGTAAAGGAAGAATTAGATTGCTGTTTGTTGAAATAGACTGTATATCTCACAAGTCCCATTTCAATAATCTTCTGGAGGCGAGAATGAATTTTGGATTGGAAAGGGCATTACAACGTGGCTAAATAAATAGCATGAAGCCCCTCGGCACCTAGCCAGCAAGCAGAGCTACAATGTGACTTCCAGCCTTTACATTTCACAGTCTCTTTCTTCAGCAAACAGAGTCTGAAAGGTCTTACACAGAGGCAGAATTTTAAGTCTGAACACTCAGGAAACTTGGTCTTCGAACTCCAAAGCTGTCGTATAATCCCCTGAGAAGTGTCAGAAACTTTCCAACTAAACTTTTTATGTCTTCAGTAATTGTTAAATCCAATATGCCTTAGGTTTCCCCTCAAATTCAGTCTTCGAGCTACATATATATTCCTGTACATTTCTCCAACTTTAAGACTGGACTTCACCATCAGAGGCGTATGAAGACCCTCTATAGGGCTGTGCACTGATACTGCAAATCTAGAATCCAAGATATCCTGGTAGAGGGAGAAAGACCTTTGGTTGGGGCTTGGAGGAGTGGGAAATCTGAGTGCTCAAGTTTGATGTGTGGTTTGGTCCCATTTCTTTGTCGTTGTTGTTCAGTCACTAAGTTGTGTCTGACTCTTTGTGACCTCATGGACTGCTGCACGCCAAGCTTCCCTGTCCTTCACTATCTCCCTGAGTTTGCTCTAACTCATGTCCATTGAGTCAGTGATGCCATCCAACCATCTTATCCTCTGTCTCCCCCTTCTCCTCCTGCCCTCAATCTTTCCCAGCATCAGGGTCTTTTCCAGTGAATCGGCTCTTCGCATCAGGTGGCCAAAGTATTGGAGCTTCAGCTTCAGCATCAGTCCTTCCAGTGAATATTCAGGATTGATTTCCTTTAGGATCGACTGGTTTAATCTTTCTGTTCCATTTCTTTCCTCAGTTTATATTTCTTTAGGTGTGAAGGAAAGGGAGTATCTAAAGCAGGCCTTGTGTATGAGTGGAATTATTTTTATAGTTTGCCTTCTCACAATGAACCTATTTTTCCTAGAATATTGAAAAAAAAAAATGGATGAACTCCCACCTTATCCCTGCTAACCTCCTCCTCATTCATGGACTCTTATCACTTGGCTCTTCAGCTTTTTCATTATGTTTCTGTGCCTCAGGACCTTTGGAAATGCTATTCTTTCTCCATGCACTGATCTTTCCACCTTTCTTTCAGTGAGTATATTTTCCTGTCCTTCAACTATTAGCTTAGATGTCATCTCCTCAGAGAAACCTTATCTATCACACTATCCAAAGTAGGTTTTACTTCCCCTATTCCTTATTACAACACTTCATTTGATAGACTCATGGTATTTATAAGAATTTGAGTTGTTTATTTACCTGATTATTGTGCAGTTTTACCTATTATAACGTAAATTCTGTGAGGCAGCATTCATGGCTATCTTGTTTACTGTTGTAGTTCTCTAATGTGGAATAGTATCTAATATATAGTATTATGCTCAATAAATATTTGTTGAGGAAATAAATGAATAGGCTTATTTTGGGTGATACATTTTTCTTTGTACTGTGCAAGGTTTTTTTCTGAAGCTAGTGTCTTAGATATTTTTCTCTCTTAGAGACTTATAATCCTTTTTCAAAATATTAATTAATTAATATTTGACTGTGCTGGGTCTCTGTTGCTGTGCGGGCTTTCTCTAGTTGTGTTGAGCAGGGATACTCTCTTGTGGTGGTGCATGGATTTCTCATTACAGTGGCTTCTCTTGTTGCAGAACATAGGCTCTAGGGTAGGCTTCAGTCGTTATTGCACATGGGTTTAGTTACCTTGTGGCATGTGGATCTTCCCAGACCAGGGACTGAACCTGTGTTTCTTGCATTGGCAAGCAGATTCTTAATCACTGGGCCACTAGGGAAATCCTATAATCCTTTAAATAGAAAAAGTAAATGATAGTTGTTCAGTCGTGTCCAATTGTTAGAGACCCCATGGACTGTAGCCCTCCAGGCTCCTCCCTCGATGGGATTTTCCAGGCAAGAATACTGGAGTGGGTTGCCATTTCCTTCTCCAGGGGATCTTCCTGACCCATAGATTGAACCCGCGTCTCCTGCATTGCAGGCAGACTCTTTACTGTCTGAGCCACCAGGGAAGCCAAGAGAAACATATATTACAGTTTTGGAGATAGGAAAAAAGAGAGTTGGTCTTATTTATCTTTCCAACCTTGTATTAGTCATCTGTTGCTGTATCACAAACTACCCCAACATATGTAACAGCCTAAAGCTACAATAAACATTCATCTCACATAGTTTCTATGAATTAGGAACTCACAACTAGCTTAAATGAGTATTTCTGGCTCAGAGACTCTCATGAAGTTTTAACTAGGATGCTGTCTGGGGCTGCAGTCATCTGCAAAGGCGCCGGTGGTCCACGCCTATGGCTAGCTGGTAGGGATGTTGACAGGAGCTCTCAGTTCCCTGCCATGTGGGTTTTCTGTGTGACTGGATGAGTGTTTTCACAAAATGACTGCTGGCTTCCCACAGAGCAAGTGATTCAAGAAAGAAAGCTGAAGCTGCAAAGTCTTTCATAGCTTAGCCTCAGGTGTCACACACTTTTATTCTCAATATGGTTATTTATGTGAGTCCTATTTGATGCGGGAGGGCACTACATAAAGTGTGAAAACCAGGAAGTAAGAATCACTGGAGGCCATTTTGGAGGCCAGCTTCCTCAAATCCCAATGTGGTTGTGTTTTCTGGTTTCTGGCGTTTTTCATCTTGTTTCTGTTTCTCTCCCTCAATCAGCTAATAGCGACATCAACTCTCTCATAAGGAGATATCTCAGGACCCAGAGACAATGTAATAGACATCTGCATGTGAGAAAAAAACATCGTTTGTGCTTACTAAAATCAATTTCTGCATGCACAGAACTCTCCTTGGGCCTGTCGCTGTGCCTACACAAAGGAAAAACACACAGGAAGTTCTCCAGTAAGATAATTTTTATTTTTTGAATGAAAGAATGAAAAAAATAAAGGAATCTGTTTTTTTCCCTCATGAACCTGAGGGCTGGTTTTGTGCTGTGACTTACACAATTTCCAGTCTTCAGAAATACACATCAATTTTAATAATAATTAAAAAAAACATACTGTTAACTTTTAACTTTCATAGTCTGGGTAGATGCCTATCAGATTTGAAACCCATTCAACACAAACCAGACAAATTTTTCACTTTCACAAATGGACAGTTTTATCCCTTTTTTCTTCTCTCTCTTTCTTTTTTAAGTATTTGCATTTGTTGAAATTTATTCTGGCCATTAAGTTTAATGCCTAATACACAGAATAGTTATTTTAATTCTTTACCTACTTGCATTAGTTATAATCCATTTCCAGAACTATTCTATAAATGTTGTCCCTATGGCCCTAACTACTGTTGTTAAATTTATATCTTACTTATCTGTAAAATGCTTTTGGAATTTAAAAAATATCCACACTCCAATAATGCCTACACAAGTTATTTTTCCTTAGAAAGTTCAACACGCATAAGATCCTTCTTTAACAATGGAGTATCAAGTGACATTTTATATCTTACAAATACCATTTATTGTGATTCTCATTTACATGATTTGGTGGCTAGGCTTTGCTAAAGATAATTTTAGAACACTACCATAAAATTAAAGCCAAGAACTCTGATCCAGTGCTTGTGGGAGTGTACATCTATGGTATAACTATTTTGTGGATTGGAGTTGAAATTGTGTACTTTCTATGGACCAGTAATTCCAGTCCTGTATATATATATATATTACCTCATATGCAAAAATGTGTACTGCAACATTGTTGGAGTGAAAAATTCAGAAAGCATAAGAGCAAAAGCACAAATGGATGACAACATAAACCATTACCAACATAAAATATTGATATAATTCATATAACAGAATATTCTACAGAAGCAAAAATCAATAAAATAGTACATACATCAACTTAGGTGAATCTCACAAGCATTACGCTGAAAGGTAAAAAGCAGTTTATACAAGCAAACACAGTGTCTGACTCCATTTATACAGCCTAAAACATCCAACCAGTATTATATTGTCTATGATCTAAACAGACAGAATAAAAATACAACAATATAAATGAAAATTACAAACCTCAAATTTAATATAGAAATTTTCCTTCTAAGAAGGAGCGGGGGTGAATAAGATCTGGCGTGGGTAGATAGAGGGATTTAATTGTAGTTGTAATGTTTTATTTCTTGAGCTATATGGTACTTATATGGATTTTTGTTTTACTATTTGTACTTCACAAAACAATTCATAATTTTAAAAATTTGAGTGAAATGGTGAGATCTTTTGAGAATCGTAGTTTGGCTACTTGATGGTGAGAACTGAGATACAGTTATTAATATAACAACAGTCAACATGTGTGCAAACAACATTTTATGTGATTTTTAAAATTGGAGTTTCCATATTTTTATATATACCTCTGCTGCTGACAACATTGATTTCTCCTTTTATCCAAGTGATCATTTTGACTAAAATCAAATGTGCCCCTTTCTCTCTTTGATCTGTAAAACGGCATTGGTTGCATCAAGTCATTTTTGGTCTAATGTTTTATATGGCTATAATGCTTGGTTGAAGTATAAAAACTTGAGTATTAAAAATAAAGACCTTGAAGAAGAAATCTAGGTTCACAAAAGGGAGAATTAAAAATTTTTAAACTGCTTCCCTACATATTCTAAATAATCTTTGAAGCACAAACATTTAACAGTTATTTGCTCTTCTGCTCTGTTTGCCTTTCTAGTGTTACAGAATGGTTCAGGAAAAGAAAGAAAAGATAAAGGATGGGACACGCCAAGGGTGGCTAGTTTTTTTTCCTGTATGTGGTAGAGTTACTGCACTTTTATCACCAGGCAAGTGTTCAGAGATTTGCAGATTAAATTTCTGCAAGTACTTTGAAAGTTCCCTCATATGGTCTGTGAGCATACTACCCTTAGTTGGAGAAATACAGGTTTTGACACTGGGTATTGGCTATGCTGGAGTGGCTGTCCTATTCTAATGACTATATTTAAATCTCTATGATCTTAAGAAAATGACATCTCAATATTATGGGGTGAAATTTCTGGCATTCTAGCTGTCAGCAATGTGGTAAACAGACAGACAAAACAAAAACCAAACCCTGCAAATGAAAAAAAGGAAAAATAAATCCCAAATGCAAAGAGATAGCTGTCCCAAGTTTCATTAAACCATTGGTTCTCAACCTTGACTGAACATTGGAATTACTTGGGGAGTTGTAAAAAAACACTGATGCTTGGTCTCATTCCCAGAGATTCTGATTACAGCCTGGGCATCAGAATTTTTTTTTAATTATTTATTTTTAATCAAAGGATAATTGCTTTACAATGTTGTGTTGGTTTCTGCCATATATCAACATGAATCAGCCATAGGTATACATATGTTCCCTCCCTCTTGAACCTTCCTCCCACCTGTTTCCACCCCTCTAGATGGTTACAGAGTCCCAGTTCATTTCTCTGAGCCATACAGCAAATTACCATTGGCTATCTATTTTACATATGGCAGTTGTATATGTTTCCATGCTACTCACTACTCTCTCCATACCCTCCACCCCCATGTCCATAAATTTGTTCTCTCTGTCTGCTCTCATTGCTTCTGGACATCAGAATTTTAAAGAATCTTCCAAGTGATTCTAATGTAAAGTTTATGAACTACTCACTGCATTGAATTAAAATTTTTTTTTTTTTCTGTATGAGAGGGCCTGAAAGTGCAATTGAAAACTTACTGACTCTCAATTCACGTATATTCCTACTCACCATTGAATCAGTTTATACAGATTAAAGGTAGCTAATTAAATCAGTGCTATTGCTAGCCAGACCCATGCACACAGAAATGAGAGCTGGCAGCCAGGATGCAAGGGAGAAGGAATAATATCCATTTTCCCTTCTCCTTGAAGAAGAGTCAGACATGACTTAGTGACTAAATAGTAACAAATGAGTAGAAGCAAAACTGATAATTGGTGTCCATGGGTTAAAAGCATCTGCGAAATGGTATCATGAGTACTTAGCAGTGCTTTGGACATGGTGAGCATTGAATATATATTCACTGAATAAAGGGATGAATACATGAATAAATGAAGGGAGCTTTGAATACAAGGAATACTCAATGAAAGTATCATGTTGGTGAGAACTAAAATCATGTAGCAATTCTATAACACTTCTGAAAAAAAGTTGAAAGTCCCACATCTCTATTCTATTTATTCCCTCGGCATTTGTTGAAAGGAACTATATTTTTGTAATGTTGATTCTTCCTAATCTTAAGTGGGATGGAGATTGCTGAGCATCTCAGTTCCAGTTGGAATTCACCTGTCATTCAGTTCCCTCGCAGGACGCTGGAAGAGGGAAATTCTTTCTTCACAGCTGTCCAAGATCAAAAGTAAAGTGTTTGTCGTTCAGTCGTTTCTGACTCTTTGTGACCCTATGGACTATAGCCCACCAGGCTTCTCTGTCCATGGGATTCTCCAGGCAAGAATACTGGAGTGGGTTACTATTTCCTTCTCCAGGGAATCTTCCCAACCCAGGGATCGAACTGGTGTCTCTTTCATTGCAGACAGATTCCTTACTGTCTGAGCCATCAGGGAAGCCTATCCCAAAATCAAGAGGTTCCCAAATTAAATTAAACACTGAACATTCAAGGACATTTCAAGATGAGATATGCTTCTCTTTTTTACTTTCCCAGCAATACCTTAAGTATTGAAAACAGCATTTGATAAGTGATAGTTCTGGGATGATTTTTAATTTCCTTATCAGCTCAGGAAGTTGTTCTGCTTTTCACTCCCCTACATTGGCACCCCTGCCCTCTGTGCCAGACTCTTGTAAACTGGTTCACAGAAGATGTATTTTCGCTTTGAGACCACAGTTAGCTTGCTTCCATCAATTCAGTTAAAGGGGCTTCATCTCAGGATGGTTCACCACTTCAGGTTGAAGTTAAGTTCTCCTTAACCTGCCCAGGGGAGGTAGGGAGATATTGAAGTGCTTCCCTCATCCTTCTGCTAAATCAATATTGCACTGGACTCATTATGTGAGTATTAGAGAAAAATTTCTTTCAACTAACGTTAAGGAGGATTGGACCAAAATACAGGTACCTAAGTTTGTCAGACTAATAAGCACAGGAAAAAAAAAAAAAAAAACAACAGTGACTATTTTTGTGTTTTGTATGAGTCCTAATGTCCTGTTACCAGGTGGTCGTTTCCTTGGGAACTCCAACAGGGAAGAGAAGAAAGGAAGAGGAAGTGTTTGGGTTTTTTTTAACAGTAAAATTATTGCCACTCATTTACCTTCAGAAAAGTCTTATTTTTAATGCTAGACAAAAGTAAAAATTTTAACATGAATATAATAGTGGACCTGTGGCTGATTCTTATTGATGTATGGCAGAGGCCAACACAACATTATAAGGCAATTATCTTCCAATTAAAAAAAGAAGAAAAAAAGCAATAGTGGGCATAAGACTCCACGACATGAGTCTTTGGGTTAATGTATTTTATTAAAATTTTTACTGTTTTTCTTTTGTATAACTAACACCTGTATATTTAAATACTATAGAAGTCTATAATTTAGAAAAAATGAATTTCACATAATTCCATTCCCAGTAATAATATTTTAGCATATATTTTTCACATTTTTCTATATATAGCCTAATATTAGTAATAATAATAATGGTATTTTTTATAAAAACAAGATTATATTTTACATATTACATGATATTTTTTGGTTTTGTTTCACAATATATACTAGTTATCTTTCCACCTATATGGGGTCAGTTTTAAATTACTTCATATAAAAATGTATGTCAAATTTTCATGTTTCAACTGGATTAAAGAACTTTATCCATAGGCACCTGAGAAGGGATTTTTCTCATCATGATTGTTTATTTGCATTCACAGAAATAATAGCCTAGATCCATCTGGAAAGGCAGCACAAGCATTTACTGAACACACACATCTGCTGTGTGTAGGGTGGTACAAAGATGAGTAAATTGTGTGCCTGCTCACGGTCTAATGCAGGTAACAGAGAGGGTTAAATATTGTTTAAAGCCATTGAGTTTTAAGTTCCCCAACAGTGGTTTAAGTGAACTTTCTGAGTAGAATAGGGGAGGGAGAGACTAATTCTGACTGAGGGGAATGGGTGAAATTTTGGGAAGGAAGTGTGTTTTGCATTAGACCTCAAAGGTTGTGTTGGATTTTGATAAGAGAGTAAGGAAAAGGTCTGGCACAAACAGTGTGACCTAAAGCATGTGACCCTAAAGGACATGATATGTTCAAGGAAATGTGAGAGTTGAAGAACACGTACAGAGCAAGCGGTAGAATATAAAGCTGCAGAGATATCTCCAGGCTAGATCATGGAGGCCCTTAAATGGAAGGCTTAGGCATCTGACGTAAAAGAAATTGAAAGTCTGTTGATGATCTCTGATCAGGTGGTTGACTGCATATTTCACACACAACTCTGTTACAGAACGTTGCAGGCTGTACTGTGATTGTTTACTTATGTGATTTGTAAATATCTTCCACACACAAAAAGTGAGCTCTTTTGGAACAAGAGATCATTTTTAAAAATTAATCATTATAGCCCCAATACTGGTAAAGCAGCTGTCATCTTGAGTATTCATAAATGTTAAATTGGTTTTTAAAAGCTATTCAATGAGTAACTGTTGTGAGTCAGGTTCTTAACACATTCTGTCTCAGTCACTCTTATAAGTAGTCAAGCCCTGTTTTTCCTGTCTACTTTATATTTTTCTTTTCTACTCCACATTGGAAGGAAAGTTATGACCAACCTAGACAGCATATTAAAAAGCAGAGACATTACTTTGTCAACAAAGGTCTGTCTAGTCAAGGCTATGGTTTTTCCAGTGGTCATGTATGGATGTGAGAGTTGGACTATAAAGAAAGCTGAGAGACGAAGAACTGATGCTTTTGAACTGTGGTGTTGGATAAGACTCTTGAGAGTTCCTTGGACTGCAAGGAGATCCAACCAGTTCATCCTAAAGGAGGTCAGTCCTGGGTGTTCACTGGAAGGACTGATGTTGAAGCTGAACTCCAATACTTTGCCCACCTGATGCAAAGGGCTAACTCATTTGAAAAGACCCTGATGCTGGGAAAGATTGAGGGCAAGAGGAGAAGGGGACAACAGAAGATGAGATGGCTGGATGGCATCATTGATTCAATGCACATGGGTTTGGGTGGACTCTGGGAGTTGATGATGGACAGAGAGGTCTGGCTGCGGTTCATGGGGTCGCAAACAGTCAGACATGACTGAGCGACTGAACTGAACTGAACTGAACTGAACTCCACATTACTTCCTAAAGAACTTCCCATGTTTAGAGTGAATTTCTGAGTTATGAGAGAGCCTCTATATTAGGATATACTTATACTAGAGAATTATTTGTTTTTTTATCTGCAATCCAATCTTAACTAAGCAGCCAGTACTTTTATTTGCTAAATCTTGCAACCCGACTTACATATAGTTAGCCTTCCCTAGTTAGTCCAGTTGATATCTTTTTTCCCTTTCTTTTGATTTTTCTTTAACACTTTCAGATGCAGCCTCTAACAGATGTGTCACAAAACACTGTGATTCATTGTGCAACTTTAAAGGGATATTCTCGAGGCCTCTGCATTACTTGCTTGCTTTTAATGTTGTCAGACTCTACCTCTTTGGGAAAGGAGATTGTGTGTGTGTGGTTTAAAATGGATAACCAT
Organism: Bubalus bubalis; assembly: GCF_019923935.1. Taxonomy (NCBI): domain Eukaryota; kingdom Metazoa; phylum Chordata; class Mammalia; order Artiodactyla; family Bovidae; genus Bubalus; species Bubalus bubalis. Next base: position 150,386,402 of record NC_059158.1, read on the forward strand.
ATGTAAATATAAATTCTCTCTCAAGAAATTTTGGTTAACATAAAACCCATTCTGGACTTTGAATTAACTCTGTGCCTATTATCGGTGTCATGGGGCACAGTGAAAAATAATACTGGTTGTTTACTTTCTATATTCATAATAAAAGTCTTTATTCTGTTTCCTTGCCTATAAAATTATAAAGTATTTAATGCATATCCAGCTGGGCTGGATGAAGCACAAGCTGGAAGCAAGATTGCTGGGAGAAATATCAACAACCAGATATATGCAAATGACACCACCCTATGGCAGAAAGCGAAGAAGAACTAAAGAGCCTCTTGGTGAAAGTGAAAGAGGAGAGTGAAAAAGTTGGCTTAAAGCTCAACATTCAGAAAACTAAGATCATGGCATTCAGTCCCATCACTTCATGGCAAATAGATGGGGAAACAGTGAGAGACTTTATTTTTTGGGGGGCTCCAAAATCACTGCAGTGATTGCAGCCAAGAAAAGTTATGACCAACCTAGACAGCATATTAAAAAGCAGAGACATTACTTTGTCCACAAAGGTCCATCTAGTCAAGGCTATGGTTTTTCCAGGAGTCAGGTATGGATGTGAGAGTTGGACTATAAAGAGAGCTGAGAGATGAAGAACTGATGCTTTTGAACTGTGGTGTTGGAGAAGACTCTTGAGAGTTCCTTGGACTGCAAGGAGATCCAACCAGTCTATCCTAAAGGAGATCAGTCCTGGGTGTTCATTGGAAGGACTGATGTTGAAGCTGAAACTCCAATACTTTGGCCACCTGATGTGAAGGGCTGACTCATTTGAAAAGACCCTGATGCTGGGAAAGATTGATGGCAGGAGGAGAAGGGGACAACAGAGTATGAGATGGCTGGATGGCATCACCGACTCAATGGACATGGGTTTGGGTGGACTCCGGGAGTTGGTGATGGACAGGGTGTGCTACAGTCCATGGGGTTGCAAAGAGTCAGACACAACTGAGCAACTGAACTGAACTGAATGCATATAAAAATATAGGGACCTATAATAAATTATGCATACACTTCTGTATCTTGCTTCATACATTTAGCATTGTTTGAGTTTATCCATACTGATACATGTTGTTCAAATCAGTCATTTTCATGACTATATAATATCTCACTGGTCAAATACTACATAATTTATTTATCTGCTCTCCTGTTGAAGCTGTTTGAGCATACTTGTATATATGTCTTTGTATACCTGCAAGAGTTTCATTAAGGTATATAGAATGGACTTGCTAGTTCATAGGATACAGGTATTAACTTTGCTACATTTTGTTGGATTGATCTCCTAAGACAGACTTTATTGTCCTGTCATATTTGAGAGTTCCAAGTTCTCACTAAAACTTGGGAAATAATTAGATTTGAAAAATATATTTCAATCTGAATGGGATAAATTAATATTTTTACTTTACTTAGCATTTTAATTATTAATGAGGTTGAACATTACTATTGATACGCTTTTTTGCCATTCAGAGTTATCTTTTGTGAATTGCTTATATATAACCTTTGCCCATTTTATGGTTAGGTTTTTTTGCCTTTTTCTTATCCATTTGAATGAGCTCTTTATTCTGAATACAAATAATTATTATATGGCTTGTAAATATGCTCTCTTTGTGATATACCTTTTTATTCACATGTTGCTGTATACAGGTTTCTAATTTCAAAGTTGTCAATTTTACTAACCATTTCTTTTAAAGGGTGTGGTTTTTGGTTAAGAAATCATTCTAAAGAAATTATTTCCTAATCCAAATTCTTTAAGGTATTAATATTTCCTATATTGTCTTCTATATTTCTGTGTTTTTGAGTATGGTGTAAAATAGTGATTTTTTTTTAGATAGAAATAATAAAATGTCTTGAGGCTACGTATTGAACAGTCTGTTTTCCCCCCTATAAACAACAAGTTTCCATATACCTTGTAATGTTTCTGGAGTTTTTACTGTTCCCTTTTGATCTATTTCTCTATGCCCATACTAAAATCTCAAGGGACAGCCACTGTAGTTGTGCAGTAACCATGCTATACAGAAGGATGTTTTTTCCAATGATTCCATTTTGGAGAAGTATCTTTTCAAATGTGTTGATAGTTATGTTTAAATTAAAATACATTTACTGCTAATTGTATGATAAAAAGAAGAAGCCAGGTACCTCCTTATTCCTTCCAGTTCCCTCATTTTTATATTGTAAAAAAAAAATTAAATTCTCAGCTATAAGATCTCTTTCTCTAAATTCAAGCTTTGCAGAGGGTACTTAGCATGCTTGAAGGTCACTGCTGATGAACAGCTTGGAATCAGGCTATTAATATTCACAGAACATGCCTATGCTAAGTGACATGATTGTAAAATATTCTGGAAGCCAATGTTGTAGTGCTTTCTGGTAGTATTAAGTGTTTCCAATAAAGTCACATTAAAGAAGGGAGATTAGTGTCACTAGTATCAACTCTATATATTTCATCTTTTCACTATAATTTTATTAAAAATGAATCTAGTGTACATAAACCTTTCTGTCTTTGAAAGTTGATCATTTAAAAAAATTTTTTTTTGTCCTTTTTTGCTAGTTAGGAGTTTTACACTCATCATTGGATAACTTTACATTAAAGATACTTACAAATATATTTCATTGTGAACTTTAACAATTAAGTGGTTTTACTGGCTTCCCCCTGATTTCTCAACATTTAAGTACACATTTACCTTCTTCTCATTTCCTAGAATTTGTTTATGCAATCTGGAATTGAAGAATCAGAGTATTATCTTTTATTATGAATCTTCTTCAAAAAATTTTTATATTAATAATTATTCACATAACTCTAAAATCCATTGAAAATTTTGTCTTCTTCCTCAAATTACTTTTCCATGTTATTAATCTGCATCAAATTACTTTTTAAAGCCTCTTTAATAGGCTTAATTGGTAAACAATAGACTGAATGTGTTTAAAGTGTACAGATCAGATCAGTCGCTCAGTCGTGTCCGACACTTTGCAACCCCATGAATCGCAGCACGCCAGGCCTCCCTGTCCCTCACCAACTCCCAGAGTTCACTCAGACTCATGTCCATCGAGTCAGTGATGCCATCCAGCCATCTCATCCTCTCTCGTCCCCTTCTCCTCCTGCCCCCAATCCCTCCCAGCATCAGAGTCTTTTCCAATGAGTCAACTCTTTGCATGAGGTGGCCAAAGTACTGGAGTTTCAGCTTTAGCATCATTCCTTCCAAAGAAATTCCAGGGCTGATGTCCTTCAGAATGGACTGGTTGGATCTCCTTGCAGTCCAAGGGACTCTCAAGAGTCTTCTCCAACACCACAGTTCAAAAGCATCGATTCTTTGGTGCTCAGCCTTCTTCACAGTCCAACTCTCATATCTATACATGACCACAGGAAAAACCATAGCCTTGACTAGACGAACCTTTGTTGGCAAAGTTATGTCTCTGCTTTTGAATATGCTATCTAGATTGGTCATAACTTTCCTTCCAAGGAGTAAGCCTCTTTTAATTTCATGGCTGCAGTCACCATCTGTAGTGATTTTGGAGCCCAGAAAAATAAAGTCTGACACTGTTTCCACTGTTTCCCCATCTATTTCCCATGAAGTGGTGGGACTGGATGCCATGATCTTCGTTTTCTGAATGTTGAGCTTTAAGCCAACTTTTTCACTCTCCACTTTCACTTTCATCAAGAGGCTTTTTAGTTCCTCTTCACTTTCTGCCATAAGGGTGGTATCATCTGCATATCTGAGGTTATTGATATTTCTCCCGGCAATCTTGATTCCAGCTTGTGTTTCTTCCAGTCCAGCGTTTCTCATGATGTACTCTGTTAAACAGGGTGATAATATACAGCCTTGACAAACTCCTTTTCCTATTTGGAACCAGTCTGTTGTTCCATGTCCAGTTCTAACTGTTGCTTCCTGACATGCATACAAATTTCTCAAGAGGCAGGTCAGGTGGTCTGGTATTCCCATCTCTTTCAGAATTTTCCACAGTTTATTGTGATCCACACAGTCAAAGGCTTTGGCATAGTCAATAAAGCAGAAATTGATGTTTTTCTGGAACTCTCTTGCTTTTTCTATGATCCAGCGGATGTTGGCAATTTGATCTTTGGTTCCTCTGCCTTTTCTAAAACCAGCTTGAACATCAGGAAGTTCACGGTTCACGTATTGCTGAAGCCTGGCTTGGAGAATTTTGAGCATTACTTTACTAGCGTGTGAGATGAGTACAATTGTGCGGTAGTTTGAGCATTCTTTGGCATTGCCTTCTTTGGGATTGGAATGAAAACTGACCTTTTCCAGTCCTGTGGCCACTGCTGAGTTTTCCAACTTTGCTGGCGTATTGAGTACAGCACTTTCACAGCATCATCTTTCAGGATTTGGAATAGCTCAACTGGAATTCCATCACCTCCACTAGCTTTGTTCGTAGTGATGCTTTCTAAGGCCCACTTGACTTCACATTCCAGGATGTCTGGCTCTAGGTCAGTGATCACACCATCGTGGTTATCTGGGTTGTGAAGATCTTTTTTGTACAGTTCTTCTGTGTATTCTTGCCATCTCTTCTTAACATCTTCTGCTTCTGTTAGATCCATACCATTTCTGTCCTTTATCGAGCTCATCTTTGCATGAAATGTTCCTTTGGTATCTCTGATTTTCTTGAAGAGATCCCTAGTCTTTCCCATTCTGTTGTTTTCCTCTATTTCTTTGCATTGATCACTGAAAAAGGCTTTCTCATCTCTTCTTGCTTAAAGTGTACAGTGTGTTATAAATGTATACATCTATCTACATCTGTATCTGTGAAACCACCTCAGTCAATGTAATAAACATATCCATTACACCTAAGGTTTCTTATGCCCCTTTAAATCTTTATTTGGATTTGTATGGTTCATGTCCTTGAATGAAAATTTCAAAACAAGTTTCTAGCAATTTTACCTAACCATATAGCCTTTGCATGTGGGTTGTAGAAAGTTCATGGATCCCCATTCAATGTAGACTCCTGTACCAACCTGGAGATTCAGGCAAGATTGGGATTATTCCCACAGTTATAATTCCCACTGCTCCTTCTCCATCCTTTTGTCATTTCCATCTTATCTTCTGATTGAGCGGATTTTAGTGAGTGGGTCAGGGACAGGAGAAAATTTTTTTTTTCCTTCTGGTTGGCTTCCTCCATGATTGTGATAAATAGTGACTAGTGTTGCTTCCCCATAGTTCCTATATTTCCCATGGAATTTACTCCAAATGTTCTGTTCTTGGTGGGATTCTAATTTCCTTCAAAGGTAGTAAGGGTCATTCATATAGTAAGGAAATGCCTCAGGTGTTTCCAGTTATTGGTAAAGCTCTTGTCACACTGGACTGTGGGTGTCAGAACTTGGATAGACCTGGCAGAAGTGTTTAGTAAGCATTTATTGCATAAATAGTAGATGAGTTCCAATTAGAGCAGGGGTAGAGGACTAAGCCACAGTCTAATGTTTCCTACACAGAGGAAACACCAGCTCATGAGAAATGCCTCAGCTCCGTTTTGCTACTTTCCTTATTGATGGGTTTCTGATTTTAATCTTAATTAATTTCATAATGATTTTATACCCAACAGTTGCAGGGTTTTTCTTTAGTTAAAGTGTAAATATCAATTTATTTAGTAAATGCTGCAAATCAAATAAGTAACTCGTAATAAGAATTAACATGCACCCAGAATGGTTTAAATATTTTAAAAATTTGGTGCTTTTAATAACTAAATTTAATGAAAAATGTTTGTAAAGATCTGAGGGTCTCTTTGAAATCATTAAGACCTAACATTTCACATGGACCTCTCCGGACAAGCACATTTTGCTTCCAACTGGAGCTTTTGAGTCAGTGCAAAGCTCTCTTTCAAATTCAATACCATTGCATTTAATTGAAGGCTATTGTAAAGTATAATGAGGCTTTTAGGCTGGTATTTGTGTAATTAGTCCTGAAACACATCTTGTTGATTGTGTGAAGGATTCAAAGGGAAAGGGACAAAGCTTCAACTCTGGTATTAAGCTGAACACCAGCAGAATATTTCCAAACTCTCATTTCTGAATCTGTTTGTTCTCCATTCTCAGAGATTATGTGAACAATATACTTTTCTCCTGAGCAGTTCAGAATAAAATGAATGAGGAAAAAATTCCAGGAAAACTGTGCGGGGAAATGTTCATAGCAATAAGACATCTGGAACCAGGAAGACTTTCCAACTAGAAATCTACATTGCTCAAAAATATAGTGTTTTATTTGAAGCACACTTCAGTGTAGAGGCTTTTAAGTGCCTAATCTCAGTGAAATATCTTTTGGAACTGATGTCACCCATCTATTCATTGTTTCAACAAATGCAATGTTAATGTTATGGTAGAATTTGTAAAATTTTGTACTTGCCCTGCCAAGTTTGAGTATGAATTTTACTAGTGGATATACCAGTTTGCTTTTTCTCTCTTCTTTGTTATAATTCTTGTTCAGACAGATGATAAGTGGCAAAAACTATAGTTGATGGGATAAGTATCTAGGTGTGTGGGTGCAAACTTGGGTCTTGATGACACCACACAGCCACTCTTGCTAGAATCCTGAGAAATGCTCCAAGTTTCCGTACAACTTCTTAGTCTTTAGGGATTTGATTTTGAATCCCTCTAAATTCCTGTGGCCTTTTATCTTTGTTCAATCAATGTGAGTTGATGACTTTTACCTTAGATTTGCTTTTACTGTTTTACCTTAAGATTTGATGCAGGTGAAAAGAACCTGCTTCTGTTTTCCTTTTGCTGAGATCTTAATGAGGCTTTGCAGCTTACATTTAATTGATAGAGAAGGAGGTAAGGAAACATACAGAAAATTGAGACTGTATTCTTAATTCCCCAATCAGAACTGGCCTGAACCTTAGTTGACCTTTATTTGGTTCTACTAGGTCTCAGGCTTCCCTGGTAGCTCAGCTAGTAAAGAATCTGCCTACAATGATTCCAGGTCACCGGTTTCACTCCTGGGTCAGAAAGATCTGTTGCAGAAGGGATAGGCTACCCATTACAATATTCTTGGGTTCCCTGGTGACTCAGCTGATAAAGAATCTGCCTGTAATGCAGGAGACCTGGGTTCAATCCCTGGGTTGGGACGATCCCCTGGAGAAGGGAATGGCTACCCACTCCAGTAGTCTGGCCTGGAGACTCCGTGGACTGTAGAGTCCTTGGGGTTGCAAAGAGTCAGACAGGACTGAGCAACTTTGACTTTCAGGTCTCGTCTGACATCCAAAATGGGATGGGAGATGCTTCCAAGTCCCATTTACTATACCAGCCAGCTGCAGGGGAGAAAGAGGAGAGAGAAAGAGCACTTACAAAGGAGAATTCTAGGAGAAACACAAAGTACTACTAAAAAGTGTTTGTTCTAGTACTTTTTTACTAAATCTTTATAATTTATGGGTTCAGGTATACATGTCTTATGACTCCATTTTGCCCAAGGCTTAGGTCTAAACTTCTGTTCCTGGGGAGCAGGGTAGAGGAGGGGAGAATGTGAGTCCATGTTGATCCTTGGAGAGTCATTTTTATTGCTGTTTCAACAGTCCAAGGTGTGTACTTGAGTATGTAATGCAGACTTTATAGATATATAACACATACCAAATGTATTGTCCGTGTTTAATTTTAAATACTTAAATACTTTACAACAGGGACTATGATACACTTGCACATAGTTTCTTTTAATATATTTCCTAGGAGCAGGAATGCTAAGGAATGGTTCCTTAGCATTTGAAACTTCAGTGAGTGTGGACTCCAGGGACAATAAAGCCTGCAAATGTGGCTCTTTGAATTCACATTAGAGAGTTCATTAACTTGTGTAAGGGGAGTTGTTGTTCGGTCACTCAGTTGTGTCTGACTCTTTGCGACCCCAAGGACTGCAGCACATAAGGCTTCATTGTCCTTCACTATCTGCCAGAGTTTGTTCAAACTCATGTCCATTGAGTCAATGATACCATTCAGTGATCTCATCCTCTCCTGTCCCCTTCTCCTCCTGCCCCAAATCTTTTCCAGCATCAAGGTCTTTTGCAGTGAGTTGGCTCTTCTCATCAGGTGGCGATAGTATTGGAGCTTCACCTTCAGCATCAGTTCTTCCGATGAATATCAGGGTTGATTTCCTTTAGGATTGACTGGTTTGATCTCCTTGAAGTTCAAGGGACTCTCGGGAGTCTTCCCCAGCACCAGTTCAAAAGCATCAGTTCTTTAGTGCTCAGCCTTCTTTATAACCCAACTCTTATACCCTTACAAAATTACTGGGAAAACCATTGCTTTGAATAGATGGACCTTTGTCAGCAAAGTGATGTCTCTGCTTTTTAATACACTGTGTTTGTTATAGCTTTTCTTCCAAGGAGGAAGCATCTTTTAATTTCATGGCTGCAGTCACTGTCTGCAGTGATTTTGGAGTCCAGGAAAATAAAGTCTGTGACTATTTCCATTTTTTCCTCATCAATTTGCCATGAAGTGATGGGACCAGATGCCATGATCTTAGTTTTCTATATGTTAAGTTTTAAGCCATCTTTTTCACTTTCGTCTTTCACCTTCATCAAGAGGCTCTTTAGTTCCTCTTCACTTTCTGCCTTTAGGGTGGTATCATCTGCGTCTCTGAGGTTGTTGATATTTCTCCCTAGAGTCTTGATTCCAGCTTGTACTTCATCCAGCCAGCATTTCACATAATGTACTCTGCATATAAGTTAAAAGGACATGGATTAATCAGCAATCACAAAAGCATCTATACAATCATATAGCTGGTTCGGGGAAGCTCTGTGAAGTCTAATTCTCTGTCCTTTAGACACACGAATGAGCACCTAGTGCAAACGATGTCCCAAGACACATACAATGATGCTCTAGAGGCAGGATCAGCAACTTTCTGGTCAGGGCAGTCAACTGAATTCCAGGTTAATTTGTAGGGACTGGCAAAAAATCGGTCCTTGAAATAGAGCACCTTCTAAATTGTTGATTTTTACCATATTTATAAACTCCTTTATAAACTTGTGATACGAAGGTAACAATATACAACCTTGATGTACTCCTTTCCCAATTTGGAACCAGTCCATTATTCCATTTCTGGTTTTAACTATTGCTTCTTGACCTGCATACAGGTTTCTGGGGAGGCAGGTAAGGAGGTCTGGTATTCCCATCTTTTAAGAATTTTCCAGTTTGTTGTGATCCACACATCAAAGGCTTTAGTGTAGTCAATGAAGCAGGAATAGATGTTTCTTACAGAATTCCCTTGCTTTTCTATGATCCAAAAGATATTGGCAGTTTGATCTCTGGTTTATCTGCCTTTTTTAAATCCAGTTTGAACATCTGGAAGTTCTCGGTTCACATACTGTTGAAGCCTAGCTTGAACGATTTAGGACGTTATCTTGCTAGCATGTGAAATGAGTGCAATTGTGTGGTAGTCTGAACATTCTTTGGCATTGCCTTTATTTGGGATTGTAATGAAAACTGACCTTTTCCAGTCCTGTGGCCACTGCTGAGTTTTCCAAATTTGCTGGCTTATTGAGTGCAGCACTTTAACAGCATCATCTTTTAGCAATTGAAATAGCTGAGTTGGAATTCCGTCACATCCGTTAGGTTTGTTTGTAGTAATACTTCCTAAGGCCCACTTGACTTCACACTCCAGGATGTCTGCCTCTAGGTGAGTGACCACACCATTGTGGTTATTCAGGTCATTAAGACCTTTTTTGTAAGGAGAGTTAGAGATACTTTTTCGATGATAAATTGAGTGGTGTTAAAGATATGTGGGGATTTTCCTGACCCAAGGATCAAACCTGGGTCTCCTGCATTGCAAGCAGATTCTTTACCATCTGAGTCACCAGGGAAGCCCTAAACATATGTGGTTTAGCTGGAAATATAGAACAGGGGCTTCTGAAAAGGAGTTTATAAATATGGTAAAATCAATAATTCATACCCTTTGGAAGGTGCTCTATTTCAAGGACCGATTTTTTGCCAGTCCCTACAAATTAACCTGGAATTCAGTTGACTGCCCTGACCAGAAAGTTGCTGATCCTGCCTCTAGAGCATCATTATATCTGTCTTGGGACACCGTTTGCTCTAGGTGCTCATTCGTGTGCCTAAAGGACAGAGATTTAGACTTCACAGAGCTTCCCTGAACTGGCTGTATGACTGTATGGATGCTTTTGTGATTGCTGATTAATCGATGTCTATACGAATGACAGAATTCTGTCTGAGATTTGCTTCTTAGATGATAGTCCAACCTAGTTAGCCAGGTTACCAGAAGATTTGGCTCTTACCTGTCTCTCTCACTGTCAGAGGCTACTGATATCTAGCCAAAGAACCAACCAATTCTGAAGCTTAAATTGGCTTTTTGTCCCCTAATTTTCTTTTTTTTTAAATTGAAGTATAATTTACTTAAAGTGCACAATGAATTTTTATTATCATCTAGATCAAGTTATAGAATACTCTTGACACCTCAGAGGGTCTTTTATGCTTCTCTCGAAAGCTGTTTTGAATGATTTTCAGATGAAGTTGATTATCAAGATTCACTGTCAAGTTTTCTATCTGGTTTCAAATCCTTTGAATTCAAAGGATCATGAAACCGCTATAGCAGTGGGGATCGATAATCTCTTTCCATAACTCCAAGGAAGGTAGCAAAGAAGCAGAATGGGGAAAATACAAGCAGTGAGATAGTGGGATACACATAGAAGAATAAGCACCATCCAACTTTCCTTTCTCCTCACTCCTCCCAGAAAGGGTAAACAGTCAGCTGTTTGTGTTTTACATACTACTCTATAAAAGAAACAAAGGAAAGAAAGAAGGAAGGCAGAAAGAAAGAAAAAAAGAGGAAGAAAGAAAGATGGTGAAAGAAATATAATTCATGGAGTGCTCACCAGGAACCTGGGGCCAGACATCATGTTAGACTTCATGTATATTATCTTGTCAAACCCTTACAACTGCCTTATAAAGTGGAGAACAGTCATTGTCTCCATTTTGCACCTGGGGAATCTGAAGTCCCAGAAATGTTAAGCAGTTTGTCCTAAAACACATGACTTGTATGTATTGGAACAAGAATTGCAATCTTTTCTGCCATTGTAACCAATCTTCTGCTAGAAATGTAAGTGCTGTTCCAATGCCAGTGTTTCATTTCTAAAATAAAAGGTGGATTTATCACTGATGAAATGACTTTATTGGCATAAGATTTTCGCTGGTCAGTATCATGGGTTCACTGTTTATAGCTAACTAGGCAGATAGGAAGAGAGAGAAAACAAAACTAATGGCAATTAGTATTGCTTTCTTTTATTCCGTGTTTACCTGCTTGTATTTTCTTTATATATATTTGAGGGCAATATATGAATTTACAGAGGGAAGCTATTTCATGTCAGCACTGAATCAACTACAATGATAGAAGGAAGGTTCTTAGTAATCTAGTAACCCCAGAACAATGTCATTTGCAGTTTTTTGTGGTTTTGGGGATTTTTCTTGCAGTTAGGAATTCCAAGACATATCTACATAGGGAAGGAAAAGGAGAGAGCTGAACCAATTATCTGAAGACACAAATACATGTTTATGTGAACTATATAAAATTATAGTTTTGTAGGTCAGAAACAGTAGAATATCATCACAGTAATGTGATTCAATTGAATGTTACTGCAATGGATGAAAAATTGTGATTTGAGTTGCAATTATCTTCAAAGATGAAATTAGATATTATTCTTAAACTCTAACCTTATACTCTCTCTACAAACAGAGCCAGAGTGTGTTTGCCCAGACTTGACTTCCCATTCTTGAGAAATGCCCTTTCACTCTAAAAAGTCACCCAGCACACACTCTCTCTCTCCCAAGAAGACCTCATTAGTTTATTTTTGAAGGGTGATGATTGTAAGCATGAGAAGACAAAGAGATGTCTTCTGTGATGTTACAGAACAGCTGCACAATTGGTTTGCGGGACCTTGGTGTCCCTCAGGACGGCTATGGTATGTGGTCCTTCTACTTGAGGAAGCTTCTCTCAGTGACAAGGCAGCATGGGCTTCGCCAGTGAAAAAGTGCCAGGCCTTAAAATGGGAGCAAGGGGACTTGGGGACTAAAATAAAACTAAACCAAATGGTGGAAACATGCTCGACCCCTTAATTTATCTGATTAGAGCCAACAGGCGCCACTGTGTAGAACATTTGCTCCCTTCCCAAACGCCATCAAGCAGCAGTGGAACTATTTCTAGGCTTGGCTCCAGACTGAGGGGGGAGGAACTCACGGTGGATTTGGTTTCAGCCTGGAGTCTCTGTGAGAAGGTGACAGACTGCAGTCACTGCAAAAGTCTAGGGGCATCGAGTGTTCTCCAGAGCACATTCCTGCCTGGAGGAGGTTGCACAGCCCCTAAGGAACGTTTCTCTAACTCTAATCTCAAGGCAACTCCAACTCCTACCCTACATTAGTCTGCTTCATTCTCTGAATACAGCTGTACTGATTGCTTAAGCAAGTTTTGCAAAGACCTTGGCGGCTAGGCGGCTTGGCGGCTTGGTGTACTAGGCTAGCTTAATATTTGTTTCCCTCAAACTTGTGTTATATTGTGTAAAGCATACAAAGAGGGACAGGGCTACCCTGTGCTCTTCTGGGATAGTAGTTACCAGTAATAGGAATAAACAATAGAAGACTTTGTTCCAGGGAGTGATTAGAAATTCTGACAACCCTCCTCTGACCTCCTCTGAAATCGGTACTTTGTACCCCTCCACCCCCAAGCAATCTGCCACTAGCTGTGTGTCCTTGAATTACTTACCCTCCTTGGGACTGACTTCACACATTTGTAAAAGAAAGCGTTCAAAGATCTCTAAGGATCTTGAAAGTGCTAACATGCTATGAGTATAAATGTAAAAGTACCTTTAAAGATTAAAGGATTTGTGTGGCCAATTGTCATTGTATAAAAATCTTCCTCAAATTAATCCTTTCCAAGTCTGCTGTTAGTTGACTAATCAACTCCATTTTAGAAGTGGAGGTTATTTTTCTAATAATTTAATTGAAATGTATATTGAGCACCTGTGCTAGGTACAAAAGCTTATTCAGGTTTGCTGGAACTGAATCTTCTATAATTTGGGGACTCAATTTATAAAAATGCAATTAGAAACACTAAGAAATTAGGAATTAGAAATTAACTTAGGTGCACAAGTGAATATTCAGAGTGAGAAAAGAAATCATAACAAGTTACTGAAGCTTAGAGATTTAAAACTTTCTTTCTTCTGAGCTCTCTTTAGGCAATTTACCAAAATTGCTTACATAGAAATGCTTGTGAATGAAACCTGGCTTACTCCTCACTTAGATAGAACATTGTACAGTTCCCAGCAACTCCTAGTGCTCAGTGGGACTTGTTCAAGTGAGCAGCTCTGAAGTTTAAGCTTCATGAAGCTTCAAAGTAAATCTGCCTCTAGGGTTTTAGGGAATCAAGAAACATTGGGTAGGGTTCCCAGCCTCACAGGCTTCCTTTGTGGCTCAGATGGTAAGGAATCTGCCTACAATGCAGGAGACATTGGCTTGATCTATGGGTCAGGAAGATCCCCAGAAGAAGGGCATGGCAACCCACTCCAGTATTCTTACCTGGAGAATTCTATGGCCAGAGGAGTTGGTGGGCTACAGTCCACAGGGTCACAAAGAGTCAGACACGACTGAGCAACTAACACTTCCCACTTCCACTTGCCACTTCCACTTCCCAGCTTCAAAATAATTATAGTAGGCGGTGGCCATTAGACCTCCCAAGAAAAGAACTACTGGTGTTATTCATCTAGCTGAATCAGTTCCACAGGTCAGCAGAGGATTCAAATGATGAAAGTTATTTATTTCATTTAAAAATTTAATTTCGAAATAAATTTAGACTTAAAAGGAAGATTGTAAAAATAGTAGGTAGAGCACCTGTGTAGTCTTTGTCCACCTTCCCTTAACACAAAACTTACAATGTACAATTATTGACACCAGGGAGTTAACACTACAGACTTTCTTAACATTTTACCTGTTTTCCACCAAATTTTCACCAGTAGTTTATTTCTACTTTGGGATGTAGTTCACAATCCCACACATTTAGTTGGCATGTTGCTTTAGTCTCTTCCTATTTGTGATAGGCCCTCAGTCTCTTTTTTACTTTCGTGACCTTGATACTTTTGAAAGTACTGCTCAGTATATAGTAGAAGGCTCTCAGTTTGTGTTGTACAATGTTTTCTCATAATTAGATTGAGGTTTTATGTATATGTGTGTGTGTGTGTATATATATATATATATATATATATTTCTGGCAAGAATACAACAAAAGTGATGTGCTCCTGGATCATCATCCAGTACAAACATACCTCATTTTATTCAACTTTTGCTTTATTGTGATTTGCGGATATCATGTTTTCTTTTACAAATTGAAGGTTTGTGGCAACCCTGCATCAAGTACATCTATTGGTACCACTTTTCCCACAGCATTTGCTGACTTCTGTTGGTAAGTCTCACAATATTTCAAACTTTTAAATGTTTTATTGTTGTGGTGGTGATCTGTGGTCAGTGAACTTTGATGTTACTACTATGACTTATGGAAGGCTCAGATGCTCATTAGAATTTTTCAGCAATAAAATATTTTTTCTTTTTTAAAATTTATTTTTAATTGGAGGATAATTGCTTTACAATGTCGTATTGGTTTCTGTCATATATCAACATGAATCGGCCATAGGTATACATATGTCCTCTCCCTCTTGAACCTCCCTGCCATGTCCTACCCCATCCCACCCCTCTAGACTCTCACGGAGCACTGGGTTTGAGCTCCCTGTGTCACACAGCGAATTCCCATGGCGATCTGTTTTACAAATGGTAGTTGTAGACGTTTCAATGCTACTCTGAGTTTCCCAACCTCTCCTTCTCCACTGTGTCCACAAGCCTGTTCTCTGTGTCTGCATCTCTACTGCTGCCCTGCAAGTAAGTTCGTCAGTCCCATCTTTCTAGATTCCATATATATGCGTTAATATATGATATTTGTTTTTCTGTTTCTGACTTACTTCAATCAGTATAACAGGCTCTAGGTTCATCCATATCATTAGAACTGACTCAAATCCTCTCCGTTTTGTGGCTGAGTAATGTACCATTGTATATGTGTGCCACAACTTCTAATAAAGTATTTTTTAATTAAGGTATGTACATTGTGTTTTAGACAAAGTGTTATTGCACACTTAACAGAGTATGCACTTAAGAGTATGCACACGTAAGAGTACACACTTAATGGAGTATGGTGTAAACATCACTTTTGTATGCACTGGAAAACTGAAAAATCGGTGTGATTTGCTTTGTGACACTCACCTTATTGCAGTGGCCTGGAACCAAGCCCAAATTATCTCTGAGTACTTGTACTATTATTTTCTTGCTAAATTGTTTCGGCATATGGCTCTTAGGAGTTGTGACTTCATGTCAGTGTTCCCACAACCTTTTTTCAAGCATTTCTTTGCTTTGTGGCACCAAAGGATGTTCCAGGATCCTCTTGTATTTCTTTTCCCTAGCCCTGGAATTGATCACTTCCACAAGAAGCCCAATATCAGGTCTTTTTGATTAGTATGTTATTTTTGTTCTTACAGTCCTGGGTTTTGGATAGGCTGTTTCCTAAAGCAGCACAAATACATGCATTATTGATCACTAAGACTGGGCTTGTGTAATCCTTTTCTAAGTTGTAATTGCAAAATAAAAGAAACTGTGAGTTCTGGCCACACTATCAAAAACCCAGTGTGCTAGCCTCCACACAAGATTCTCAAGGAAGTTAAAGAAATGGATCCTCCTGGACATTTTCCTTGCTTCCTTTCCCCTGTCTGACTGGCCACCACCCATTCTCACAAATTCATTTCCTTCACTCATCTTCCATGTGGATGCATAAGTCTTCCATTTGAAAATCTGGCCTTATCTTTCACTCGGCTGAAGGAAAAAAGAGGATGGTTTTTCTACATTTTGATGGTTTTTCTGAAAACTTATGATTGGTGTTATAGCCCCCTAATATAAATCACAATGATTCTCAAATTAGTGTAAATTGGAATCAGCTGAGGGGCTTATTAAACCACAGATTGACAGGTTCCCCCCCACAACTCCCCACTAGATTTTGGAGTTAGTATGTCTGTGATGGGGGCTTCCTTGGTAGCTCAGCTGATAAAGAATCCACCTGCAATGCAGGAAACCCTGGTTCGACTCCTGGGTTGGGAAGATTCCCTGGAGAAAGGATAGGCTACCCACTCCAGTATTCTTGGGCTTCCCTGGTGGCTCAGAGAGTAAAGAATCTGCTTGCAATTCAGGAGACCTGGGTTGGGAAGATACCCTGGAGGAGGACATGGCAACCCACTCCAGTATTCTTGCTTGGAGAATCCCCATGGACAGAGGAACCTGGGGGGCTATAGTCAATGGGGTCAAAGAGTTGGATATGACTGAGTGACTAAGTACAGCATAGTACAGGTCTGTGATGGGGTCCTAGAACATGTACTTCCAACAAATTCCCAGGTGATACTGATGATGCTGGTTCAGATAACCACTGGCAGACAAGGTAATATCCAGATTCCTTAAGAAGAAACCTAAGACCCTTTTACAATTATGTCCTTGGACTCACCTCCCACCTGCCCCCTTTCCTCAAACATGCCATCTTTTTTCACATCTTTTATTTATTTATTTATGGCTGTACTGGGTCTTCATTGATGCACACAGGCTTTCCCCTGTTGCAGTGAATAGGGGCTACTCTTTGTGTGGTACACAGGCTTCTTTTTTTTCAGAGCGAGAACGAGCTCTAAAGTGATGGCTGAGTAGTCATGACACATAGGCTTAGTTACCCCGTGGCACGTGGGATCCTAGTTCCCTGACCAGGGACTGAACCACTGTCCTCTACATTGTCAGGCAGATTCTTAACCCCTGGATCACCAGGGAAATCCTTTTTTCACATCTTTGCATGGCCCCTAAATGTCTTAACGCCCTTGACTGGTCTGTCCATCCCTCCTGTCTTCCACATTTCTCTACATTTGTGATAACTATCCTGGCTTTCCTTTCTGCAGTCATCTGTATTCCTCCAGCCTCAGAAGGACCGTCTCTCTTATACTTAATATTAGTACAATAGTAACATAGTACAATAGTAAATTAGTACAATAGTAAAATAGTACGATCCAGGTTGTTAATTAGCTAAGAAATGTTTAATAATATTTACTATAAGAATTACAAATTAGTGTTGGATTTGTTTGCTTCTTTGAAGAACCCATTTGATTCTTCCAGTAATTTATGAGTTCTAGGGAGGCTTGGTGTGCTGCAATTCACGGGGTCGCAAAGAGTTGGACATGACTGAGTGACTGAACTGAACTGAAAGGCAGGGTAGTACCGAAGTCAGCTGTCACTCCTTAGCACTCAGCCCTCACAGCATCAGCATAGAATGCTGCTGCTGCTGCTAAGTCGCTTCAGTTGTGTCCGACTCTGTGCGACCCCATGGACTGCAGCCCACCAGGCTCCTCTGTCCATGGGATTTTCTAGGCAAAAGTACTGGAGTGGGGTGCCATTGCCTTCTCTGTCAACATAGAATAGGGACCGAATAAATGTTGTTGAATGAAATACCAACTTTTCTAGGATGGTATTATGCTGTTTACATTAAAGAAGGTAATAAAGAGTTTACAAGAACACTTCCAGATTTATTACTGCTTCATTACAGATGAAAAGGATATTTTAAATTAGAGACTACCCTAAGATATAGAATTAGCTAAATGACTTAGGGATTCTGATCAGTTCTTTAAAACAGGTAATTAGCATCAGTCTGGGTTGGACTACATGACACAAAGTGAAATATAGATTTGGCAATTCTGTGATCAAGATGGGTAATTTAACCCTCATATCTGTCCAGGTTGTTGACTAGCTAACTAAGAAATTGCCAGTCCATATTTGCATCCTAATTTTGCTGTCAACATGTGCCAGCGAGGACCCCTCAGCCCTCTTAACTGCCTCATACCCATTTTACTATAGAATCAGAGTTCTTGACCAACCCTTAAAAGTGTTAGTTGCTCAGTCGTGTCTGACTCTTTGTGATCCCATGAACTGTAGCCTGCCAGGCTCCTCTGTCCATGGAATTCTCCAGGCAAGAATACTGGAGTGGGTCACCACTCCCTTCTTCAAAGGATTTTCCCAACCCAGGGATCAAATCCAGGTCTCCTGCATTGCTGGCAGATTCTTTTCCATCTGAGCCACAAATGCAGGAAACAGGTTTGATCCCTGGGTTGTGAACCCCTGGAGAAGAAAATATCAGCCTACTCCAGTTATCTTACCTAGGAAATCCCATGGACAGAGAAGCCTGGTGGGCTACAGTCCATGGGGTCACAGAGTCGGAAACAACGGAGTGACTAACACTTTTACTGACCAGCCCTTGGTGGTCATTAAATAGATTTGTTGATCTGCAAACATGGATTGAAAACAGTCATGCATTAATTTTCACCAAGTTCTAACTGAAATTAAGCATTCCCTTCAGTTGTTAATGTAGACAACAGACACAATTGTCTTCGTACTACCTGAGGTCTTATAATTGATTGAAATCACCCATATTTTTATAGCATATGATAGCAGTTATTTCTATTCATCAGTGCTTCAATATTACAATGGTTTTTAGATGTATCACCAGATTTTGTTATTAGATATCTTAATGTAGAAGCACATGTACTACATCACATTTAAAACTCTTTTGTTATCTATGTCCTTTGTAATCCTATATATTAAAATGTTATTTACATATGTTTAAAAAACCTATATATTTTATTTTATATATTTAAAACGTTATTCTGAGAAGGAATCCATCGCCTTCAACAGATTGTGAAGAGCATCCATGACATCAGAAAAGTCAAGGCCTCTGATGTAGGAGGTAAGGTTAGGATTGAATTCTGTCAATGTTTACTTTGCAGCATAAATCTGGTAGAAGAATTTTTAAAAAGCAGCAGAAAAAAATTCGAGTTCACTGGATGCTCACATTTCCATTTAAGGATTTCATAAAAGAATAGAACATTTAATGCATTGTAGTGGAACATTTTCATCTATTATTGTGTACAAGCTGCAAGTGAAACATTCTTTGATTCCTTGGGTTGCATGGTCACAGCACAGTAATAGATTAATTTCTAATATGTCTCATCTCATTATAGACCTATGCAATCGTCTCTTTCAATTTAAATTGAGCTTCAGGGAAGATTAAATACTTAGGTATTTATTTCAGTTTGTATAAAATTTCTGGACCCATACAAATTAAACTTCCTCTGTCTAAATGACCCTAATCATTCTAATCTAACTAGATAGAGCTTATTTCCTTTTGACAGAGCTTGTCATGTTGAATCTTATCCCTGGAGATGAACAGCATGCCAAATAGGTAATAAGTATTCCAGATGTCGCCTTGCCGCTTTTCAGCAAAGTTATTAATAAAAGTCAGTTGCTTCCTGCATTTTAAAAAATCTTCTAATATTGCTGAGAGTACAAACTTCCTTTCTCCTTATTAAAATACGGTAATTTAAAAGTACAGGAACTGGGCTGCTGCAGAGGAAGGTGATTTTTATAAAGTTGCCTATCTATTGTGCATGGTACATCAGGGACTCTTAGGGCAATTTGAGGGACTGAGGGTAGGAGAGAGCGAAGGAGGGTATGAAGACAATTGTGACAGAGCTCTGAGTTTGACACTGTGTGTGTACTGGAGGGCAGCATCAAGAAATCTGTTTCATTTACTTTTGGCTGGGAATAAGCCAGTAAAATAGGAATAGCTACCATAACAGCCACCGGGTTAGAATGGACCTGCCCTAATTAAAGGGCTTCCCCTGTGGCTCAGTAATAAAGAACCCACTGGCAATTCAGGAGCCTCAGGAACTTGGGTTCAATACCTGGGTTGGGAAGATTCTCTGGCAGAGGAAATGGCAACCCACTCCAGTATTCTTGCCTGGAAAGTAATTCCCATGGAGAGAGGAGCCTGGCAGGCTACAGTCCCTGGGTCACGAAGAGTTGGACATGACTGGGCAACTAAGCATATGCATGCCCTAGTTAATGTGAGGCAGGATGCCTGAAAGACATTTTTTTTTTTTTTAATTAAAAAAAAAATCTGTGTATTTATTTTTGGCTGCACTGTGTCTTGGTTGCTACTCGTGGGTTTTCTCAAGTTGTAGCGAGCGAGGGCTACTCTCTAGCTGTGGTGCATGGGCTTCTCATTATGGTGGCCTCTCTTGTTGCAGAGTGCATTCTAAAGTGTGCAGGCTTTGGTAGTTGTGACAGGTGAGCTTGGTTGCTCTGCAGCATGTGAAATCTTTCCTGAGCAAGGATCAAATCTATGTTCCCTGCAATGGCAGGCAGATTCTTAACCACTGGACTACTAGAGAAGTCCCTGAAGATCTCTTAATCCACCTTCTACCTATTGATGCTTCCTAAGGCTGACTTGACTTCACAGTCCAAAATGTCTGGCTGTAGGTGAGTGATCACACCTATTGTTCAGTTGCTAAGTCTTGTCTGACTCTTTGTGACCCCATGGACTGCAGGATGCCAGGCGGCTCTGTCCTCTACTGTCTCTCAGAGTTTGCTCAAATTCATGTCCATTATGTTGGGATGCTACCTAACCATCTTCTGCTGCCCTCTTCTCCTTTGCCTTCAGTCTTTCCCAGCATGAGGCTCTTTTTCAGTGAGTTGTCTCTTCACATCAGGTTGCCAAAGAACTGAAGCTTCAGCTTCAGCATCAGTCCTTCCAGGGACTATTCGGGGTTGATTTCCTTTAGGATTGACTGGTTTGGTCTCCTTGCCTTCTACCTATACCTTTGCTATGTCACTGAGGCAGTCCTAATAGATATCTATGTAATGACCACAGTGTTGATGAGATTTCATGTAGTCTCTGTCCTCAAGACACTGAAAGAAAGGTGTGGTTGGAGTGGGGAGAGAACACTGGAGGATGGTAGGGTATAGGAGCCTGAAAGAGTCAGAGGCCAAAAGATAGAGGCCTGATTCAAGGACACAGCATTAGATAAAAGTAGGCTATTCATGCTCATCAGAAATATCTAACTTTCTTAGGCATGAAAAAATTAGATATTCAGAACTAAAGAAAGTATAATAATACAAATGATAATTATAATAATTTTTCCTTGTGATGGCTTTTTCAGTCTCTTTTGGGTTTGATGAATTTTCCTTCAATTCAGTTCAGTTCATGAACCCATGTTCATTGAGTCGGTGATGCCATCCAACCATCTCATCCTCTGTCGTCCCCTTCTCCTGCCCTCAATCTTTCCCAGCTTCAGGGTCTTTTCAAATGAGTCAGCTCTTCCCATCAGGTGGCCAAAGTATTGGAGTTTCAGCTTCAACATCAGTCCTTCCAATGAACACCCAGGACTGATCTCCTTTAGGATGGACTGGGTTTGGGTGGACTCTGGGAGTTGGGAGTTGGTGATGGACAGGGAGGCCTGGTATGCTACGGTTCATGGGGTTGCAAAGAGTCAGACATGACTGAGCGACTGAACTGAACTGAACTGAAGGAAAACACACCACAGTTCAAAAGCATCAATTCTTTGGCGCTCAGCTCTCTTCACAGTCCAACTCTCACATCCATATGTGACCACTGGAAAAACCATAGCCTTGACTAGATGGACCTTTGTTGACAAAGTAATGTCTCTGCTTTTTAATATGCTGTCTAGGTTGGTCATAACTTTCCTTCCAAGGAGTAAGCGTCTTTTAATTTCATGGCTGCAATCACCATCTGCAGTGATTTTGGAGCCCAGGAAAATAAAGTCAGCGACTGTTTCCACTATTTCCCCATCTATTTCCCATGAAGTGATGGGACTGGATGCCATGATCTTAGTTAAAAAAATGATATTTTGGGCTCCCTTTTACCTTGCCCTCTCTCCTTTTAAGTAAGGTTATGGAAAAACCTTTGGATTTCTAAAAGTATAAGAGTATGGCTAATATTACTCTCAAGAAAGAAGAATGATTCAAATAAGTGAAAGTGAAAGTCAGTTGCTCAGTCATGTCCCACTCTTTGTGACCCCATGGACTATACAGTCCATGGAATTCTGGACTGGAGTGGGTAGCCGCTTCTCCAGGGGATCTTCCCAACCCAGGGATCGAACCCAGGTCTCCCATATTACAGGTGGTTTTTTACCAGCTGAGCCATGAGGGAAGCCCAAGAATACTGGAGTGGGTAATCTATTCCTTCTCCAGCAGAAGTGAAACAAAGTCTGATCTATAGAGCCTTCAGTTCAGTTCAGTTCAGTCGCTCAGTTGTGTCCGACTCTTTGTGACCCCATGAATCACAGCAC
Organism: Bubalus bubalis; assembly: GCF_019923935.1. Classification (NCBI taxonomy): domain Eukaryota; kingdom Metazoa; phylum Chordata; class Mammalia; order Artiodactyla; family Bovidae; genus Bubalus; species Bubalus bubalis. The sequence goes on from NC_059158.1 coordinate 150,408,620, forward strand.
ACCAGACCTCCCTGTCCATCACCATCTCCCTAACTTCACTCAACTCATGTCCATCCAGTTGGTGATGCCATCCAGCCTGGGGAGTTCCTCTTTCAGTATCCTATCATTTTGCCTTTTCATCTGTTCACGGGGTTCTCAAGGCAAGAATACTGAAGTGGTTTGCCATTCCCTTCTCCAGTAGACCACATTCTGTCAGACCTCTCCACCATGACCCGCCCATCTTGGGTGGCCCCATGGGCATGGCTTAGTTTCATTGAGTTAGACAAGGCTGTGGTCCTAGTATGATTAGATTGGCTAGTTTTCCATGATTATGGTTTCAGTGTGTCTGCCCTCTGATGCCCTCTTGCATCACCTACTGTCTTACTTGGGTTTCTCTTACCTTGGACATGGGGTATCTCTTCATGGCTGCTCCAGCAAAGCACAGCTGCTGCTCCTTACCTTGGACAAGGGGTATCTCCTCACTGCCGCCCCTCCTGACCTTAAACATGGAATAGCTCCTCTAGGCCCGCGCAGCAACCGCTCCTTGGACGTGGGGTTGCTCCTCTCGCCAGCCGCCCCTGACCTTGGGCGTGGGGTAGAGCCTTAACCAGCATCATAACTCACATTATATAATCTTCTATATACAGCCCTGCACTTCCCTCACCTCTCATGATTTTGGCTGTAGCTAACAATAAGTTAATGTCCAATTTAAACTGCTTTGAACTTTGATGTGGAAGAAACTCACCACTGAGGCAATATTTGTTTTAAAGTCAATACTTGCAGCATTTCCACGATGCCTGAATGGTTGTATGGGTTTTTTGATGTAAAAGTCATCTCCTCAAATGTCAACAAAAAAAATGCTACTCTGGCTGCAAGTATTTTCACCCTCCCATCATCTTCATTAATTTTTCAAGTTCATTAACAAGTGAAATTATTAAACTGAGCTCTACTGACATCTGCTGGACAAAATCTGTTTTTCATTATATTATCAACTCGTTAATGCTTACTATTTAACAGTTATTAATAGATGATTGCTTGTGCTTAGTGGCTAACTTTTGTCTGACTTTTTTGCCACCCCATGGACTGTAGCCTGCCAGGCTCATCTGTCCATGGGATTCTCTAGGCATGGAGTGGGTTGCAATGTCCTCCACCAGGGTATCTTCCCGACTCAAGGATCAAACTCATGTCTCTTTTGTCTCCTGCATTGGTAGGTGGGTTCTTTACCACTGGGAAGCCCAACTAGATGGTTACTACCAATCAAAAAAAGCTGTATTAAACAAAATAGAAAATAGAACTAAGCTAAACATAAATCACTCAGCAACAAGCAGTAAATCTATGTAAAAGTTTTCTAAGTCCATTTCTCCAGTCGGTTGAGCCATGTTCAGTTTGGTGGTTTAATACACACTTTCTGAGGGCCCTCTATGTATTGCCCTCTCTATATACACAGTAGGTTCAGTACTTGGACAGAGCCTTTTGCAAGAAGTGGAGAGTCTGGTGGGGAAAAACATATCTAAACAGATGATTTCAGAATGTGTTCTATCCAGAGGGCTTCCTTTCTTAGCAGCAGGGCAGTCACATGGTGCGCATTGTTCCAGGACCATCTTTGCAGAAAGAATAAACCAGAGCAGTATCATTTTTCCCATTAGGCAATACATAGTGCCTTGAGCCTAGGGATTTTTCCTTTTATTTTTGTTTATGCCCCTTTATTCTGGGCCTTTTTAATTTTTATTTATTTATTTTAATTGGCAGCTAGTTAATTTATAATATTGTGGTGGTTTTTGCCCACTTCAAAATGAATCAGCCACGGGTGTACATGTGTCTCCCCATCCCAAACCCCTCTCCCACCTGCCTCCCCATCCCATCTCTGGATTGTCCCAGTGCACAGGCTTTGAGTGCCTTTTCACGCATGGAACTTGAACTGGCCATCTATTTCACATATGGTAATATACATGTTTCAATGCTATGCTCTCAAATCATCCCACCCTCGGCTTCTCCCACAGAGTCCAAAAGTCTGTTCTTTACTCTGTGTCTCTTTTGCTGTCTTGCACATAGAGTCATGGTTACCACCTTCCTAAATTCCATATATATATGCGTTAATATACTGTATTTGGTGTTTTTCTTTCTATCTTACTTCACTGTGTATAATAGGCTCCAGTTTCATCCACCTTATTAGAATGGACTCAAATGCGTTCTTATTATTCCATTGTGTATACGTACCACTACTTTCTAATCCATTCATCTGCCAATGGACATCTAGGTTGCTTCCATGTCCTAGCTATTGTAAACACACTGCAATGAACATTGGGGTACACGTGCCTCTTTCAATTCTGGTTTCCTTGGTGTGTATGCCCAGCAGTGGGATTGCTGGGTCATATGGTAGTTCTATTTCCAGTTTTTTAAGGAATCTCCACACTGTTCTCTATAGTAGTTGTATTAGTTTTCATTCCCACCAACAGTGTAAGAGGGTTCCCTTTTCTCCACACCCTCTCCAGCATTGATTGTTTGTAGACTTTTTGATGGCAGTCATTCTGACTGGTGTGAGATGGTACCTCACTGTGGTTTTGATTTACATTTATCTGATAGTGATTGATGTTGAACATCTTTTCATGTGTTCATTAGCCATATGTATGTCTTCTTTGGAGAAATGTCTGTTTAGTTCTTTGGCCCTTTTTTTGATTGGGTCATTTATTTTTCTGGTATTATGCGGCATGAGCTGCTTGTATATTTTGGAGATTAATTCTTTGTCAGTTGTTTTGTTTGCTATTATTTTCTCCCATAATGAAGACTGTCTTTTCACCTTGCTTATAGTTTTCTTTGTTGTGCAAAAGCTTTCAAGTTTAACTAAGTCCTATTTGTTTATTTTTGCTTTTACTTCCATTACTCTGGGAGGTGGGTTATAGGGTATCTTGCTGTGATTTATGTCAGTGAGTGTTCTGCCTATGTTTTCCTCTAGGAGTTTTATAGTTTCTGGTCTTACATTTAGATCTTTAATCTATTTTGAGTTTATTTTTGTGTATGGTGTTAGAAAGTGTTCTATCTAGTTTTATTCTTTTACAGGTGGTTGACCAGTTTTCCCAGCACCACTTGGTAAAGAGATTGTCTTTTCTCCATTGTATATTTTTGTCTCCTTTATCAAAGATAAGGTGTCTATAGGTGTGTGGACTCATCTCTGGGCTTTCTATTTTGTTCCATTGATCTATATTTCTGTCTTTGTGCCAGTACCATACTGTCTTGATGACTGTAGCGTTGTAGTATAGTCTGAAGTCAGGAAGGTTGGTTCCTCCAGATCCATTCTTCTTTCTTAAGATTGCTTTGGCTATTCAAGTTTTTTTGTGTTTCCATACAAATTGTGAAATTATTTGTCCTAGTTCTGTGCAAAAATACCATTGGTAGCTTGATAGGGATTGCATTGAATCTATAGATTGCTTTGGATAGTATGTTTATTTTTACTATATTGATTCTTCCAATCCATGAACATGGTATATTTCTCCATATATTTGTGTCATCTTTGATTTCTTTTTATTAGTGTTTTATAGTTTTCTATATATAGGTCTTTTGTTTCTTTAGGTAAGTTTATTCCTTTTATTCTTTTCATTGCAATGGTGAATGGGATTGTTTCCTTATTTCTGTTTTCTCATTGTTAGTGTATAGGAATGCAAGGGATTTCTGTGTATTAATTTTATATCCTGCAACTTCACCATATTCATTGATTAACTAGTAATTTTCTGGTGGTGTCTTTAGGGTTTTCTCTGTAAAGGATCATGTCATTTGCAAACAGTGAGAGTTTTACTTCTTTTCCAATCTGGATTCCTTTTTTTTTTTTTTGATTCCTTTTATTTCTTTTTCTTCTCTGATTGCTGTGGCTAAACTTCCAAAACTATGTTGAATAGTAGTGGTGAGAGTGAGCATCCTTGTCTTGTTCCTGACTTTAGGGGAAATGCTTTCAATTTTTCACCATTGAGGATAATGTTTGCTGTGGTTTTATTGTAGATGACTTTAATTATGTTGAGGTATGTTCCTTCCATGTCTGCTTTCTGAAGAGTTTATTTTTTTTTTTAATGATAAATGGGTATTGAATTTTGTCAAAGGCTTTCTCTGCATCTACTGAGATAAGCATATGGTTTCTATCTTTCAATTTGTTAATGTGGTGTATCACATTGATTGCTTTGTGACTACTGAAGAATCCTTGCATCCCTGGGATAAAGCCCACTTGGTTATCATGTATAATCTTTTTAATATATTGTTGGATTCTGTTTGCTAGAATTGTGTTTGATAGAATTGAGTATTTTTGCACCTATGTTCATCAGTGATATTGGCCTGTTCTTTGGTTTTTGTATTAGGGTGATGGTGGCCTCATAGAATGAATTTGGGAGTTTACCTTCCTCCACAATTTTCTGGAAGAGTTTGAGTAGGATAGGTGTTGCTGCTGCTGCTGCTAAGTCACTTCAGTCTTGTCCAACTCTGTGTGACCCCATAGACAGCTGCCCACCAGGCTCCCCCGTCCCTGGGATTCTCCAGGCAAGAACCTGGAGTGGGTTGCCATTTCCTTCTCCAATGCAAGAAAGTGAAAAGCGAAAGGGAAGTTGCTCAGTCATGTCCAACTCCCAGCGATCCCGTGGACTGCAGCCCACCAGGCTGTATATGTCCCTTGGTTTGAGGTGGGTCTCTTGTAGACAGCACATATAGGGGTCTTGTTTTTGTATCCATTCAGGCAATCTTTGTCTTTTGGTTGGGGCATTCAACCCATTTACATTTAAGGTAATTATTAATAAGTATGAACTTCCAGATGTTCAAGCTGGTTTTAGAAAAGGCAGAGGAACCAGAGTCCAAATTGCCAACATCCGCTGGATCATCAAAAAAGCAAGAGAGTTCCAGAAAAACATCAATTTCTGCTTTATTGACCATGTCAAAGCCTTTGACTGTGTGGATCACAATAAACTGTGGAAAATTCTGAAAGAGATGGGAATACCAGACCACCTGACCTGCCTCTTGAGAAATCTGTATGCAGGTCAGGAAGCAACAGTTAGAACTGGACATGGAACAACTGACTGGTTCCAAATAGGAAAAGGAGTATGTCAAGGCTGTATATTGCCACCCTGCTTATTTAACTTATATGCAGAGTACATCATGAGAAATGCTGGGCTGGAAGAAGCACAAGCTAGAATCAAGATTGCCAGGAGAAATATCAATAACCTCAGATATGCAGATGACACCACCCTTATGGCAGAAAGTGAAGAGGAACTAAAAAGCCTCTTGATGAAAGTGAAGGAGGAGAGTGAAAAAGTTGGCTTAAAACTCAACATTCGGAAAACTAAGATCATGGCATCCGGTCCCATCACTTCATGGGAAATAGATGGGGAAACAGTGGAAACAGTGTCAGACTTTATTTTTTGGAACTCCAAAATCACTATAGATGGTGACTGCAGCCATGAAATTAAAAGAGGCTTACTCCTTGGAAGAAAAGTTATGACCAACCTAGATAGCATATTCAAAAGCAGAGACATTACTTTGCCAACAAAGGTCTGTCTAGTCAAGGCTATGGTTTTTCCAGTGGTCACATATGGATGTGAGATTTGGACTGTGAAGAAAGCTGAGCGCCGAAGAATTGATGCTTTTGAACTGTGGTGTTGGAGAAGACTCTTGAGAGTCCCTTGGACCGCAAGGAGATCCAACCAGTCCATTCTGAAGGAGATCAGCCCTGGAATTTCTTTGGAAGGAATGATGCTAAAGCTGAAACTCCAGTACTTTGGCCACCTCATGCGAAGAGTTGACTCATTGGAAAAGACTCTGATACTGGGAGGGATTGGGGCAGGAGGAGAAGGGGATGACAGAGGATGAGATGGCTGGATGGCATCACTGACTCAATGGACGGGAGTCTGGGTTAACTCTGGGAGTTGGTGATGGACAGGGAGGTCTGGCGTGCTGCGATTCATGGGGTCGCAAAGAGTTGGACACGACTGAGTGACTGAACTGAACTGAACTGATGATCCCATTGCCATTTACTTTATTGTTTGGGGTTCAATTTTATAAATGTTTTCTATGTTTCCCATCTAGAGAAATCCTTTAGCATTTGTTGAAGAGCTGGTTTGGTGGTGCTGAATTCTCTCAGCTTTTGCTTGCCTGTAAAGCTTTTGATTTCTCCTTCGTATCTGATTGAGATCCTTGCTGGGTATAGTATTCTTGGTTGTAGGTTTTTCTCTTTCATTACTTTCAGTATGTCCAGCCATTCCCTTCTGGCCTGAAGAGCTTCTATTGAAAGATCAGCTGTTATTCTTATGGGGATCCCCTTGTGTGTTATTTGTTGCTTTTCCCTTGCTGCTTTTAATATTTGCTCTTTGTGTTTGATCTTCATTAGTTTGATTAATATGTGTCTTGGGTGTTTTGACACCCAATGATGACAGAGGATTAGATGGTTGGATGGCATCACCGACTCAATGGACATGAGTTTGAGTTGGTGATGGACAGGGAAGCCTGGTGTGCTGCAGTCCATGGGGTCGCAAAGAGTTGGACACGACTGAGCAACTAAACTGAACTGAACTGCAGTGTTTTGCCTTGGTTTTATCCTTTTTGGGACTCTCTGGGTTTCTTGGACTTGGGTGGCTATTTCCTTCCCCATTTTAGGGAAGTTTTCAACTGTTAACTCCTCAAGTATTTTCTAATGCCTTTTCTTTTAGTCTTCTTCTTCTGGGACACCTATGATTTGAATGTAGGGGTGTTAAACATTGTCCCAGAAGTCTTTGAGATGGTCTTCATTTCTTTTAATTCTTTTTTTTTTTTGTCTCTCTGCTTCATTTATTTCCACCATTCTATCTTCCACCTCATTTATCCTCTCTTCTGCCTGAGTTATTCTACTGTTGGCTCCCTCCAGAGTGCTTTTGATCTCAATTATTCCATTATTCATTATTGATTGACTCTTCTTTATTTGTTCTAGGTCCTTGTTAAACATTACTTGCATCTCCCCAGTCCTTGTCTCTATTTATCTGTAACTCCATTTTGTTTTCAAGATTTTGGATCATCTTTACTACAATTATTCTGAATTCTTTTTCAGGTAGACTCCTTATCTTCTCCTCTTTTGTTTGGTTTGGTGGATATTTAAAATGTTCCTTTACCTACTGAATACTTCTCTGCTTTTTCATTTTGTTTAGATTGCTGTGTTTGGGATACGCTTTCTGTAGGCTGGATGTTTGTGGTTCTTCTTTATTGTGGAGTCTTCTCCCAGTGGGTGGGGTTGGATTGGTGGCTTGTCAAGATTTCCTGGTTGGGGGAGCTTGTGTCTCTGTTCTGGTGGATGGGGCTGGATCTCTTCTTTCTAGAGTGCAATGAAGTGTCCAGTAATGAGTTTTGGGGTGTCTATGGGTTTGGCATGGCTTTGGGAAACCTGTCTTTTAATGCTCAGGGTTTGTTCCTGCTTTGCTGGAGAATTAGCATGGTATGTCTTGCACTGCAACTTGTTGGCTCTTGGATAGGGCTTTATTTCAGTGTAGATATGGAGATTTTTAGGTGAACTCTTGTCTATTGATGTTCCCTGGAGTCAGGAGTTCTCCGATGTTCTCAAATTTTGGAGTTAAGCCTCCTGCTTCTGGCTTTCAGTCCTTCTCTTACAGTAGCCTCAAGACTTCTCCCATCCATATAGCACAGATGATAAAACATCTAAGTTAATGGTGAAACAATTCCCCATAGCGAGAGACACCCAGAGAGGTTCATGGAGTTACATAGAGAAGAGAAGAGGGAGGAGGGAGATAGAGTTGACCAGGAGGCGAAGAGGGGGAGTCAAAAGAGGAGAGAGCAATCTAGCCGGTAATAAATTCCCTAAGTGCTCTCCACAGCCTGGAAGACCCAGAGAGATTCAAGAGTTACACAGAGAAGAGATGAGGGAGAAAGGAGATAGACGTGACCTGGGGGAAAAATCAGTTGAGTCGCTCAGTCGTGTCCTGACTCTTTGCAACCCCATGGACTGCAGCACAGCAGGCCTCCCTGTTGGTCCAACACCAACTCCTGGAGTTTACTCAAACTCATGTCCATTGAGTTGGTGATGCCATCCAATGATCTCATCTTCTATCATCCCCTTCTCCTCCCACTTTCAATCTTTCCAAGCATCAAGGTCTTTTCAAATGAGTCAGTTCTTCACATCAGGTGGCCAAAGTATTGGAGTTTCAGCTTCAGCATCAGTCCTTCCAATGAATATTCAGGACTGATTTCCTTTAGAATTGACTGGTTGGATCTCCTTGCAGTCCAAGGGACTCTCAAGAGTCTTCTCCAACACCACAGTTCAAAAGTATCAGTTCTTTGGCACTCAGCTTTCTTTATAGTCCAACTCACACATCCATATATGACTACTGGAAAAACCATAGCTTTGATTAGATGGACCTTTGTTGGCAAAGTAATGTCTCTGCTTTTGAATATGCCATCTAGGTTGGTCATAACTTTCCTTCCAAGCAGTAGGTATCTTTTAATTTCATGGCTGCAGTCACCAGCTGCAGTGATTTTGGAGTCCTTAATAATAAATTCTGTCACTGTTTCCATTGTTTCCCCATCTATTTGCCATGAAGTGATAGGACTGGATGCCATGATCTTTGTTTTCTGAATGTTGAACTTTAAGCCAACATTTTCACTCTCCACTTTCACTTTCATCAAGAGGCTTTTTAGTTCCTCTTCACTTTCTGCCATAAGGGTGGTGTCATCTGCATATCTGAGGTTATTGATATTTCTCCCTGCAATCTTGATTCCAGCTTGTGCTTCTTCCAGCCCAGCATTTCTCATGATGTACTCTGCATATAAGTTAAATAAGCAGGGTGACAATATACAGCCTCGACATACTCCTCTCCCAGTCTGTTGTTCCACGTCCAGTTCTAACTGTTGCTTCCTGACCTGCATACAGATTTCTCAAGAGGCAGGTCAGGTGACCTGGTATTCCCATCTCTTTAAGAATTTTCCACAGTTTGTTGTGATCCACACAACCAAGGGCTTTGACATAGTAAATAAAGCAGAAGTAGAAGTTTTTTTGAAACACTCTTGTTTTTTTGATGATCCAACTGATGTTGGGGGAGAAAAGAGAGAATGAAAAGGGGAGACAGCAATTAAGCCAGTAATCAAATCCCTAAGTGAAAAATGGATACTTGAAGATTAGATTCTTAAAAATTCAAAATTGATAACAAATATCAAAAAGCAAAGATTAAAAATCTAGAATAGAGTTTAGACTCTCAAAAATACAATATAAAACAAAACAAAACAAAATCAATCACAAAATTAATATATATATTTATAAAATTTACTTTAAAAATGGGGTCTTTTTTGGCAAGGTAATAGTAGGGTATAAAAATGAAAATTGAAGGAGTAATAAAGAACTTAAATTAAAAAAAATTTTTAAGTGACAATAGTAAAAACATATCTAGGAATTTCTCTGGAGCTGTTGTGGGCAGTGTGGAGTCAGTTCAGTTTCAGATAGTTCCTTGTTCCAGCTTGTACTTGTTCTCAAGGTCTATAGGCCCCCTCCAATGCACAGTCAGTATCAACTGATATTGATATTGTGCTTCCAGAGCAGTTCCCTCTTCTTTGTTTATTTTGGCTTCCTCTGTCTGCCAGTCTCTTCAGTGTCAAATTTCTGCCCTGACACAAGGAGGCTAGGTGGTCACTTATTTAGGTTCAGTTGTGTTGTGGGGAGGGAGGGACACTGCAAACAAATGTTGCTGGCATGTGTGGGGAGTGCTTGCAGTGTAGGGACCACACTGGGTTTGTTTGCCACATGCCAAGGTGGCATGTGCTTCCCATGTCTACACTGCTTAGGCTTCAGGGTGCTCTGCAAGGGCACTGTCCCAAGTGGGCCCTGCATTTTGTGCCCTCCCCAGGTCAAAGCCGCTCAGGTTCTTGGGTACTCTGCAAGGGCTCAGACCCTGTTGGGGTGTGCATTTTGTACCCTTCCCAGGTCTGAGCAGCTCAGGTGACTGGATGCTTCGCGAGCGCCCTGTCCCAGATAGGCCATGTGTCTTAATCACCTCCCTGGTCCGGCCACGTGGTTTCCCGAGTGCCCCATGAGAGCACTGTCTCAGGTGTGCCATGTGTCTCCTCTGGGGAGCTGATCTCAGGCTGTGACACTCCTGGCAGATGTCAACCGTCCAGGATCCCAGGAAGACATGGTTAGCAACTGGGGGCCTGCTCACAGTTTGGTGGAAGATGCTGTCTCTGGGGCCAAGATTGCAGCAGCCCTCATCTTCCGGCTCTGGCTTTCACAAGCCTCCCTCTCTGCCTCCAGCTGGGGAGGGGCCTATATGCAGCCAGCTAGCTCTCTTTTGGTATTCGCTCAATCCTTTGTTCTGTGAGCATGCCAGGGTGTGCGTTAGAGCATTTGTGGCAAAGTTTTTTTTTTTCTTCTCTCTGGCGATTCCATGATTTGGGTTGCTAGCTCACGTTAGCTCCCTTGGATCATCCTCAGGGAATTCAGGCCCAGTTCTTACCCTAAGGAGCGATGATGCAACTCCCGCCTCCCTGGTGGGGGACTTGAGCCTCTGGGCTACTTCTCCGCTGGCAGTTGCAGTTAGGCATGTATTCTGTGGGGTTTTTTTTTTTTTTCTCCTGGTTATGTTGCCCTCTGAGATTCCAAAACTCCCCACAGACCCGTCGAAGGGTTTCCTATTGTGGAAACGTCTCCTCCTTCACAACTTCTTCCCCAGGATGCTGACTTTTGTTTCTTTCTTTCTTTCTTTTTTTTTCTATTTTGTCCTACCTCCTTTTGAAGAGAATGGGCTGCCTTTCTGAGTGCCTGGTGTCCTCTGCCAGCATTGTTTTGTGGAAGTTGTTCAACATCCCAATGAACTTTTTTTTTTTTTAATTTTATTTTATTTTTAAACTTTACATAACTGTATTAGTTTTGCCAAATATCAAAATGAATCCGCCCCAAATGAACTTTTGATGAATTTGTGGGAGAGAAAGTGGTCTCCTGTCCTATTCCTTCGCCATCTTGGGACCGCCCCACGGTATTTTTCATGGGCCAACAGATTTGTGTGTGTGTTGTAATATACAACAAGAAAACAGAAAATTGAAAACACTAAAGTTTAAGTTACATGGCTACAGAATATGTAATGTTAACCTCATTATTTTAAAATTTTTTCTCAAGCTTGATCAGAATCATCTGGGGTTGTTAAAGCAGATTGCTTTCTATGTCAGCATATCTGACTTAGTTTGTCTTGGTTGGGTCCTAAAGTTTGCATTTCTAACAAGTTCCAGGTAATGCTAATTAACCTTATTGGGCCAGAGATTGCACTTTGAGAACCAAAAATCTGAGAATGTTACTTCACGTTTATTGGCTTGAGCACCTGTAAGTGAATTAGGAAATCATTAAGTGAATTAGGAAACTCATGAAAAAAGGGCAATTTGAAGTGACTGGTAGAAAGATGATGAATTTGGCTTTTTCAAGGAAACAGAGGAAAACACCATCAAAATCAGATAGTCATTAATATATTTCAGTAATATGCAAATGAAGCTAATTCTTAACGGGACAGGTGAGAACTGGTGAAAGGTAAAATACAACATGCTGTTCTTTCACTATAGTAAGTGGTAAACAATACATTGGCTATGTGAGTCATCTAATCTTACATCAATTTCTAGTACAGAACGTCCCCTGCAGGAGGAAACTGGCAACCCACTCCAGTGTTCTTGCCTGGAAATAATCCCATGGACAGAGGAGCTTGGCAGGCTACAGTCAATGGGATTACAACAAGTTGGACACGACTGAGTGACTAATCATCATCACAAGCCCGAGTACGGAACATGCAGGGAACACACTAATGTGAAAAAGAGTGTCTGCCTAGGCTTACTTGTATCAGTGTTTCAATTTAGCAGTTAAAAATGAATGAGATTTTCCTATTTCTAGTGACATTTCCAAGCTTCCTGGTTCAGCCCTGTTCTTATGCACTGAAGTGTCCCTGGAAAAATGACCTCTGTGACACTACACATCACTTTATGAAATTCTCATTTAGGAAACATGGCAAATGACAGATGGTGGCAAATAAAGTGTAAATGACACATCTGGTGTACACTTATTTATTTTTTTTTGTATTTATTTTTTTATTTTTATTTATTTTTATTTTTTTTAATTTTATTTTTAAACTTTACAATATTGTATTGGTTTTGCCAAATATCAAAATGAATCCACCACAGGTATACATGTGTTCCCCATCCTGAACCCTCCTCCCTCCCCATACCATCCCTCTGGGTCGTCCCAGTGCACCAGCCCCAAGCATCCAGTATCGTGCATCGATACTGGACTGGTGACTCGTTTCATATATGATATTATACATATTTCAATGCCATTCTCCCAAATCATCCATGCTAAGGAAAAAAAAAAACTGGAGAAAGGGATGTGATTTTTTTTTTTTAATTTTAATACCTTTAACGCCACCCTTATGGCAGAAAGTGAAGAGGAACTCAAAAGTCTCTTGATGAAAGTGAAAGTGGAGAGTGAAAAAGTTGGTTTAAAGCTCAACATTCAGAAAATGAAGATCATGGCATCTGGTCCCATCACTTCATGGGAAATAGATGGGGAAACAGTGGAAACAGTGTCAGACTTTATTTTTTGGGCTCCAAAATCACTATAGATGGTGACTGCAGCCATGAAATTAAAAGACGCTTACTCCTTGGAAGGAAAGTTATGACCAACCTAGATAGCATATTCAAAAGCAGAGACATTACTTTGTCAACAAAGGTCCATCTAGTCAAGGCTATGGTTTTTCCAGTGGTCATGTATGGATGTGAGAGTTGGACTGTGAAGAAGGCTGAGCGCCGAAGAATTGATGCTTTTGAACTGGGGTGTTGGAGAAGACTCTTGAGAGTCCCTTGGACTGCAAGGAGATCCAACCAGTCCATTCTGAAGGAGATCAGCCCTGGGATTTCTTTGGAGGGAATGATGCTGAAGCTGAAACTCCAGTACTTTGGCCACCTCATGCAACGAGTTGACTCATTGGAAAAGACTCTGATGCTGGGAGGGATTGGGGGCAGAAGGAGAAGGGGACGACAGAGGATGAGATGGCTGGATGGCATCACTGACTTGATGGACATTGAGTCTGGGTGAACTCCGGGAGTTGGTGATGGACAGGGAGGCCTGGTGTGCTGCGATTCATGGGGTTGCAAAGAGTCAGACACGACTGATCAACTGAACTGAACTGAACTGAACAATTAGTTGACTAGTCGTGGCTCCTTATAAACTCTAAACAATGGCAAGCGTCTAATTTTCCTCATACAAATCTTGATTCCAGGTGATTCAAATTAATTTAGTATAGATTATCTTCCACATGATTCTCATATTACCAGAAGCTTAGGACTCTGAATTGAAAGAGTCCAAACCCTTGGCAACTTTTCTATTAAAATTATAAACACATATTTGTTCCAAGTTCATTCCTTTCCCTTGCTACAATCACTATCACAGACAATTGATCTCTTCCAAGGCTGGACCCTTTGCTTTGACATGGTTTGGAATTGTGTCACATCAGTAATCAGACTCCAATCATCCCAGCTCTTTGATGCTCTTGCTATTAGTGCATGTGCTCTTTGATCACAACATCAATCAGTTCTCTCAATTCATCAGCCAACTTCTGACCTTCCTTCCTTCTTCTCTAGAGTCAGGATTCTGTGATGCATTATCTAGTCCCGCGTACTCAAATGCTCTGTGGCCAGCAGCATGGGCATTTTCTGGGAGCTTGTTAGACATGCAGACTCTGAGGGCTCACCAGACTGGCATTTTAGAATCATCTTAACAAGATTCCTAATGATTTGTATGCAGATAAGGTGGGATTCCCTGGTGATTTAGATGGTAAAGAATGTGCCTGCAATGTAGGAGACCCAGGTTGGATCCCTGGATCTGGAGGGTCCCCTGGAGAAGAAAATGGCTACCTACTCCAGTATTCTTCCCTGGAGAATCCCATAGACAGAGGAGCCTGGCAGGCTGCAGTCCATGGGGTCACAAAGATTTAGCGACTAAAAATAACAACTCTCTGAATTCAGTACTCCTAGTACTGAACTCAGTTATCTACAAATACAGATAGAAACCATAGGTCATAGGAGAAACTTGGACACGCTTGAAATTTGTGGAATAAGGGAAAGACTAGTTGGAAGGTGAACAGGAATATTTAAAAATGTTTCCTTGTAATCAGTTGTCTCTTCCCCCATCTTCTTCACCAGACTGAGTTGTCAGGGTGGGGATGTGTGTCTCATGCACACAGAATCCTCCACCAGGCATCTTGCTTATAACATACATGCTTAATGAATTTGGGGAATAGAATGGTTTTAAAGCATTTCTCAGGTATGATTAAATAAAATGGCAGTCTGAAGCATATGAATTTTGCCAGCAGTTCAGATTATACCAGCAAGGGGGTGATGTTAATACCTGAATGCCAGATACTCAATCAAAATTAACCATCAACTTTCACCATGAGCTGTTATCAGTCTTTCTCTGGTTACAGATATCTTTCTTAATACCCCAGCTCCATTAGAGAAGAGAAATTATGCAACTACTTTATAAACTGACTTATCAAGAGTCCCGCTTTTCTTTGCATAATGACTAAGTGCCTTACAAATACTTTGCTGCTTACTTGTAGAGTGATAGAACATTAGCTGCAGATTTAATGTCACCATGGTTGTGATTTGCATGTGGATGAAAAGTTAACATAATGTAGAACTGTGAAATTAAACTGGTCGACTATGAGCAGCAGTCCTGCTAAGATCCATTCATCTATCCTCATTATTTCACCTCATGGCTTATTGTGTTTGCTGCTTTCTTCCATTACTCACAAAACTGTCAAATAAGTCCCAGAGGATTCACTGGCACATGGCTTCTTCTGGAAAACAGTGTTTGCAAAGCTTACATAATGGAACCAATGAAGCCAACATGTGAAAAAGACCAGTGTTCTCTTGCCTTGTTAACTGACCCTCGGCTTCAGAAGGAAGAGGGTGAATCTGGATAGGAAACAGAATGAGAAAGCAAATTATCAGGGGACTGACTTGTACTTTTTTCTTACTTTAAATGATGCCTGTAAGAGTCGAGAATACATGAGACTTTATGACACAGTCCACAGTGGGAACTATCTTGGGGAAAAAGAAATGACACAAAACTGATTATTCTATTCAGAGAGTATGGGAAGCAGGGGGTCAAAGGCTTTTTCGAATGCAAAGTGTAGGAAAAAATAAACCACTGTGCGTAAGTTGCAGGAGATGAATTACGTCTTCAAGTTCTGTTTGCTCATGAGATTACAACTGAGGTGCAACTGAAAGCACCTGTCATTGTTTTTCTTCTGAAGATGAGCCAGGAAATGGTAAACCAGAGAACAGAGCCAGCTGCCTTACCAACTGAAGTGTGATCCTGTGAAGAGGCAGGGGGAATGCTCCACACATCATTTTGGAGTCTCTGGGTGGCCTCTGCAAAGCACTGTCCTCTCCACAGCCCTGTACCCACATCTCAAGATGGGGTGCCCTCATCTCTACCTTCATTTGATCAAAGGAGCAAAATGAAAATAACTAAATTTAGCCTTAGTAATATAAGTCATTCAAACGATAGACAAGGGGAATGAAGGGCATTTTAATCAGAGGTACAGGGAACAAAATATAACTTGGGGATGGAAAAAAGTATTTTATAATTTGGCAAATTCTGGTGTGCTAAGTGACACTAAATGGCTGAGTCATGAAAGGAAGTAGTACAGTCATGCCAGGTGACTGAGCAGAACTCCTTTCCAACCTCTGTACACACATTTTATAATTACGCCTCATTTAATCTCCCCCTCTTTTCAAAGTACCCTTCAGAACTGGTCAGCACGGAAATCAATTTCTAGAATGAGACTTTTATTAACCACAGGGTGGATTCTCATACGTATGGGATCGTTAATATACTGCCCTGCTTGACGCCTAGTAGATTCTTCTTAATTCTATTAATGATCAGATTTTAAAATGTTTTCCTCTTTATATTTCCTCTTTATATTCATAAAGTACTTCAAATCTTGTTTGACTCAACAATGAAGGAAAAGTCAGCAGCAAGTCCTAGGGAATGAGTATAAAGAAAAAGCCATCATTTACCACTGAAAGAAAATATTTGTTAAGTTTAAACCAGAGTAAACAAGAAGCACATGACAATGTATGGTCATAATAAGATTTTATTGAGAAGCAGTACGATAAATCCTTTATAGAACATAGAAATACATACAATTCCAGCCCTTTCCAATAAATGGCAATGTAACATTGGCGTAGGATTCCTGAATATCCCAAACGCTTTGTTTTGTACCTGTAGGAGAGAAGCAGTTCTTCTACAGCTTAACAACACAGAAGTGGGGTGCTCTGACCTATTTAGGGTGGGCAGCACTGGAGACAGAACTCGGCATGAATAAAGGAGGACTACATATGAGTTCAAGTGGCTGAAAGAGTAGATAAATAAATGTTCACTTTCTCATCGTGTATTTCAAACTCAGTCAAGAGAAGGCAAGGCATTATAAAATCAGACACAAATTAACTTGAGGACATAAGAGCAAAGCATATCTCTCAATTAAGTTATACAGGGACGCTGTAATAAAAGATAGAAAATGGCCACTTTTACCTAAAACTCTACCTACCGTGAAGGCTTTTGATGCCAAGTAATTGGAACTGACATCAAAGATGAAAAGGGAGTCAAATGACTCTAAGGATTAAAGACTGACTTCTTGATGGGACCACAGATCAATAGGATTGATGTAAATAATTGATGTGACACTCACAGAAACACACGAGAGGATAAATGAATACTGCCTGACACAGTTTTAAGGTTTTACTACTTAGTTTTTACATAGAGATAAAAGATACTACTGAGTTTTCTGGAAAGCAATTTTCAGAAGTTTTTCATTTTGTTTTGCTTTTTTAACAAGGAGAAAAATATCTGAGGGAAAAATGATATAACAGAAACAGAATCGAAATGATGCCTCTTCCTTTCAAAACTAAGAAAACTAGTATAAAATTTCAGTTTCTTCCATGGTGTTAGGTTATTAGTCTGAGTTTGATACCCTTTGCCTGAGTTTAAAATCCTATCAAACTTTCTGCGCTCGTAAACATAAATGAAACAAACAATGGCACAAGTATAAAATCTTGCCTGTTTAATAACTGGTAACTTAATCATGTCAATATTGATAAATTTGCTAATGGATGACAGTAGCTAAACTGCAACCCAAATACACATAAGAATCTCATTCAAAACGTTCTACTCCCTGCCTCGATGTCTTCCTGGAGTTAAACTAATTAAGATGCTTGGTGAAGCACTGTGATCATGTCCTCTGGTTAGTAGAGAGAGTTTTTTGTTCTTTTTCCCTTGGTTAGTACATACAGTAGTTAAAAGGGCAGGTAGAGTATAGTAAGACATTTAACTAAACCATACGGGCTCTATTCTTTCAAGTTGGACACCCAGCCAAAGGCAAATCAGCTTTACGGTGAATGCTGACCCCTTTGATCTGAAATGCTCATGCTCACGAGAAAGGCAGAGCTGGCACACAGCTTACCAGCAGCACTTCAAAATCTGAGAAGCACAAGGTTGTCCTGACTAACACAAGTCACAGAATAAGCTAATCCTGGGAACTGAGCCAGTGGACTGTGTCTTAGATCCCACTGTCATTAGCCTTTAAAGTCAGGCAGTTTCCAACAGTATTAGCTATTTTGGTGCTACATGGAAAATAATAGGGGATTTCTACTCACAGGAATCAACATACACTCAGTGGGAATTTGGTTCAAAGTTCCAGTTAAAAACGGCATATTTTTGTGACTGAGAGAGCTGTGAAATAGGCACGTTTAAAATTCTTAGACCCTGTTTTTTAAAGTGGCGAAATGTTTCAAAATCAGTGGATATACATAGAAAAGATGAAACAAGCCTGGGAAAATCAGCAATGGAAGGAGGAGGAATGGGAGCTGATAAGTCAAAACACTGGTATGGAATTTAAAGCACCAGGAATTCTTCACCTACCATATAAATAACCAATCCTGAGGGCTCAGAAATTGATGAGTGTTAAAGCCTAGAGTATGCAAAGAGACAAAAGCTATTTGTTCTAAGAACGATCACTGGGTAATACTGTCTCAATAAACAGCATTTCTATCAAAAGCTTAGCGATTCTGCCATACAGCATCCCCTCCTCCCTCTTTAAACAAGTAGAATGCTCTACTATTTAGTGAAAAGACCAACATCTGGATAGATAGGAAGGAAAATATCTTATGGCTTGTACCAAGCAGGCAACACTTTACAAAGCATAGTCTTTGCAAGATAAGTAGAACACAAGTTAAAGTTCAGAAGGTCAGTCAGAAAGGGTGGACTCAAATCCTGGGTCATAATATATTCACACATAGAAATCTCATTTCCTGATCTTACTAATTCCAAAGAAGGAACACATTTATATTAAGTAATTCCAAAACATATTAGCTTATCTGGAAAAAAAAAACTTTTTGTTAGTTTATCTTGAAATAACCATCGAATCATAATTTTCATGTAACGACCATCCCATTTTAGAATTTTTTGATAAAGGCGTTGGATTATAGAGCCTGAATGCTCTCCTAAAAGGGGCAAATTTGAAAGTATGTTTAGGTAAAGATTGTGAATTTGACAAATGGTGCTTAGGTCCATAGCCCAGTTGACAACTTTTCCAAATTTTGTCCCCTTTCATAATCAACCACTTAGAGAAAAGCAAAGTCATAAAACTGTTATTAAAATACTAAAGAGAAGAGGTGGAGGGCAATATCAAACAAGAAGCATGTCTTTATCTACATTTAGTTTCTTTTAAATATTTTTAGAACAGTAACAGATGATTATATTCATAAGCTTAAGTAAGAATACAATTGCCCCTAAGTTCTGAAATATATACAAATATGCCCTCAAAATACTATACATATCACCTTCCCTTCCCTTTAGAAGAAACTGAAGTTACTTAAGATTTCCTTGGATATTTTAAAATAAAAGTAAATAACAAAAAGGAACTGAACTAAAGACATATTCTGAAAAAACAGTCAACTAAATTACATACAGAGCTTGACTCTACTGTTGCTTTAGCCAAGGTTTGATAACAGAGGTTCATGCAGTGAGGCGCAGAGGGGGAGCTTTCCTTTTACAGTTCAAATGCAGGGAACCTGGCTTTTGTGGGCACTAGGAGGTCAGCCAAGAAATATATTGTTCCAGCCATTCCTGAAGGAAAAGAAAGAGTCAAAAGTTATTACACCAAAAGATGATATTTTTTATAGAGTGGCTTCATTTTGTACCATAAACAACATGACGATATAATTTATATGATTTGAATGAAGTAGGTGTCTGTTTTTATATGTTGCAGCTCATTAGAGGGGATCACTAGTAAGGTGCCCAGCCTCTTTATGCAGGTAGAAGACAGGAGGGAGAGTGGAGCCAGACTGGTTTAAGGCACGGCCCTACCATCTACCATATGTGAGCTCCGTCATCATGGCCTGACTTCCCTGTTTGAGCCTCAGAGATCTCATCTCTGACATGAGGATAATAATACATATTTCTGATGAGATTATTTATGATGACATCTACAAAATGCCTAGCATGTGCCTGGCTCCATAAACAGCAGTCGTCATAATTACTACTATTGGATCCACAGTGGTCTGGGTGCTAATGGATTTTTAATACTGAGTTATCATATTAGGAAATAAAGAAGTAGTTTAAGAAATAACTATAAAATTAACTTGTTAAAATGCAACATATTACTAAGGAGAGAAGTGGATGCTGATATTATAAGTCAAATAAGTAATGTGTGGAAAATACCTTCAAAGAGGGAGAAGGGGGTGTCTGGTGTCCGGCATCCGTGTTCTCCATAATCTAAGCACCATTCAGCAAACTAAAAACGAGACCAAGTTATATTATTGAAATGACTTCTTCTAGAGACTCCTAAAAGTTGACAGAGGTTGTCTCTAAGATTTACTCTGAAAAGTCAAAAACTATTCTCAAGGCAGGGAAAGGGTTTAACCCAGAGAAATGGATGGTCTAAAAAGAAACTACAAAGCATGGGAGGAATTTAATGAGCTTCTGAGTCACGTCTCCAGGGCTATCAAAGAAGAAAGGAACAAAACTACCTTACAGCTCCCAGCAACACAACACCCCCCGCCAATGCTGTTGAGTAGAATTATATCCTTTAAAAAAAACAAAAACAAACACCTAATTCAATTGAATGGTTTTTCTTAAACTGTGTTTGTTCTATAGACTTATGGTTTAAAAAAATAAATGAATTAAATCAGATTAACCAGAGCCATTTCTATAACCTCCTGGGCAAAGGTGTGCTCTGTTTGGTGGTCCTGAATCCTACCTTACAGGCCCTGTACAGGTACTTCGCATCCTGCGTGAGGCTGTACAGCGACAGGAAGGCGTAGGCATTCCCTGCAGTGCCGTGGCACAGCCCATACCCCTTCTTCAGCAAGCCGTACTGCCAGATCACGTCTGCACACTGATAGGCATCATTGAGATACCGTTCTTCTTTGAACACCTGCAGAGTCAAGGGACAGAGTTTATTATAAGGGATATAAAAGACACTTCTATTGACCTTCCTTCCTGATAGGAGAGAAAAGGAGATGGGAAAAGGGAGGAAGAGAAAGGGAGGTGGCTTAGTAAGAAAGGGTAAAGAATTTAGAGACACAGAGATATGTTATATTGGTGGGGAAAAATTACAATAATTCATTACCATTTTTTTTTTGTTTCTAAATACATAACTGGACATGATCTTGTCCATACGATCTAAGTTTTATATGCATGTGTGTTTGTGTTGTTGCTGTTTTTTAGTTGCTAAGTCTTTTCAGACTCTATGTGACCCCATGGACTGCAGCCCACCAGGATCCTCTGTCCATGGGATTTCCCACATAAGAATGCTGGAGTGGGTTGCCATTTCCTTTTCCAGGGGATCTTCCCAACCCAGGGATCAAACCCATGTCTTCTGCATTGGCAGGTGGATTCTTTATCATGGAGCCATGGTGTTTGTATAAATGAATGTTACTAGTGAAGTAGCCTTATTTACTTGCAACTTGCTATTATCCTTAGTCACTCTGCAAAGGATAAACACTATTTTCTCTGTAACAATGATGCTCTTCACTATTAGAAAGTTTCTTTATACCCTGGAGAAGAAACTGTTTATAAAATTGATTATAAAACACTATACTTCGTCAGAAAAATAGAGATACATCTTTACAATCTTTGTGACCTCCTAACTCGTGATTAAAGATGTGAAAAATATATGTGTGTGTGTTTGTGTGTGTATTTTTTTCCCATGCCATGTAGCTTGTGGGATCTTAGTTTCCCAACCAGGGACTGAACCCATATCCTCTGCAATAGGACACAGTCCCAACCACTGGACTGCCAGGGAATTCCTGAGAAATATTTTCTGAGTAGATATTTTTAATATCTCATCACAGTATAAAAGTAGAGCAAGACTGTTTAAAAATTTTTTTGTATTATATTTGACTTTCTGAAGGCAAAATCTGAGGGCTTATTCAGACCATAAGATGCCAGAAACTATTTAGAGTCTATAAAACTGTAATTTGTAGAACACGTACCAATGAACATCAATATCTTGGTGTACTTCCATTTTTTCCCCCCCTCAAATGAAAACCTTTGCTTCTTTGATTATGGCTCTGTCATAAAATACTTTTTTAGAAGTGATACTTGCATTTTAAAAATTATGGTGAAATATATGTATGAAAGTTACCATTTTATAAAGTGGACAATTCAATGGCATTAATTACATCCCCTGTGTTGTTTCAAGATGGTTTAAGAATAGGATGGGCAGACCACTTTCTCCCCCACAAATTCATCAAAAGATCATTTGAATGCTGAGCAACTTCCACAAAACAACTTCTGAACACTGGCGGAGGACAACAGGCACCCAGAAAGGCAGCCCATTCTCTTCGAAAGGAGGTAGGACAAAATATAAAAGACAAAAGGAGAGACAAAAGAGCTAGGGATGGAGACCTGTCTTGGGGAGGGAGTCGTGAGGGAGAAGTTTCCATACAGTAGGAAATGCTCTCACAGGCGGGTCTGTGGGGAGTTTTGGAATCTCAGAAAGCAACATAACAGGGAGAAAAGAAAAAAACAAACAAATCACAGAAAACATGCCTAACTGCAACTGCGGAAAAGAACTATCCCATGAAAGGCTCCAAGTGAAAGTGAAAGTGAAGTCGCTCAGTTGTGTCCGACTGTTTGCGACCTCATGGACTGCAGCCCACCAGGCTCCTCCGTCCATGGGATTCTCCAGGCCAGAATACTGGAGTGGGTTGCCATTTCCCTCTCCAGGGGATCTTCCCGACCCAGGGTCAAACCCAGGTCTCCCACATTGCAGGCAGATGCTTTAACATCTGAGCCACCAGGGAAGCCCAACCTAACCCCTAATGCACAGTCTGGCCTGCTCACAGAACAAAGGATTGAGGGAATACCAAAGTACAGCTAGCCCCCTGCACACTGGCCCCTTCCTGCCCAGAGGCAGAGAGGCAGGCTTGAGCCAGAGGCAAGGGCCTGCTGCAACCTCAGCCACAGAGATGGCATCTTCCACCAAACTGTGAGCAGGCTCCCAGCTGCTAACCAAATCTTCCTGAGATTCTGGATGGTTGACACCTGCCAGGAGGGTCACAGCCTGAGATCAGGTCTACAGAGGAGACATACAGCACATCTGAGATGGTGTTCTTATGGCACACCTGGGAAACCAAGAGGCTGGGACCAGGGAGGTGATTAAGACGCATGGCCCACCTTGGACAGCGCACTCACCGAGAACCTGGTCATCTGAGCTGCCCAGATCTGGGAAAGGGCACAAAACGCATGCCCAACCCACAGAGACTGAGCCAGAACTGTGTCTGAGTGTCTCCTGAGGAGGTATGGGTCAGCAGCGGCCTGCTGCAGGGACAGGGGCTCTGGGTGCAGCAGACCTGGATATGGCAGAACTCTAGGAGGAGGCTGCCAGTAACCCCACCCATAGAACTACCAGAACTTACACAGGATTGGGGAAAGAGATTCTTGAAGGGCACAAATAAAATCTTGTGCACACCAGGACCCAGGAGAAAGGAGCAGTGACCCCGTAAGAAACTGACCCAGACATGCCCATGAGTGTCCAGGAGTCTCTGGCAGAGGCGGGGGTCGGTGGTGGCCTGTGGCAAGGTTGGGGGCACTGAGTGCAGCAGTGACTGCATCGGACCTTTTGAAGGAGATCACCATTATCTTCAAAAGCTCCACCATAGTTTGGTTTCAGGTCAAGCAACAGAGAGGGAACACAGCCCAGCCCACCAACAAAAACTGGATTAAAGATTTATTGAACATGGCCCCACACATCAGGACAAGACCCAGTTTCCCCCACAGCCAGTCTCTCCCATCAGGAAGCTTTCATAAGCCTCTTATCCTTATCCATCAGAGGACAGACAGAATGAAAACCACAGTCACAGTAAACTAACCAATCTGATCACACGGACCACAGCCTGGTCTAGCTCAATGAAACTATGAGCCAGCCTGTAGGGCCACCCAAGATGGACGGGTCATGGTGGAGAGTTCTGACAAAGTGTGGTCCACTGAAGAAGGGAATGCAAACCACTTCAGTATTCTTGCCTTGAGAACCCCATGAACAGTATGAAAAGGCAAAAAGATAGGACAGTGATAGATGAACTCCCCAGGGCGGTAGATGCCCGATATGCTACTGGAGAAGAATGGAGAAATAACTCCAGAAACAATGAAGAAATGGAGCCAAAACAAACACAACACCCAGTTGTGGATGTGAAGGGTGATGGAAGCAAGGTCCGATGCTGTAAAGAGCAATATTGCATAGGAACGTTGAATGTTAGGTCTATGAATCAAGGCAAATTGGAAGTGGTCAAACAGGAGATGGCAAGAGTGAACATCGACATTTTAGGAATCAATGAACTAAAATGAACTGGAATGGGTGATTAACTCAGATGACCATTATATCTACTACAGCGGGCAAGAATCCCTTAGAAGAAATGGAGTAGCCATCACAGTCAACAAAAAGAGTCCAGAATGCAGTACTTGCTTGTAATCTCAAAAACGAGAGAATGATCTCTGTTCGTTTCCAAGGCAAACCATGCAATATAACGGTAATCCAAGTCTACGCCCTGACCAATAATGCTGAAGAAGCTGAAGTTGAATGGTTCTATGAATACCTATTAGACCTTCTAGAACTAACACCAAAAAAAATGTCCTCTTCATTATAGGGTCTGGAATGCAAAAATTGGAAGTCAAGAACTACCTAGAATAACAGGCAAATTTGGCTGTGGAATACAAATAAACAGGTCAAAGGCTAACAGAGTTTTGGCAAGGGAATGCACTGGTCATAGCAAACACCCTTTCCAACAATACAAGAGAAGACTCTACACATGGACATCACCAGATGGTCCACACTGAAATCAGATTGATTATATTCTTTGTAGCCAAAGATGGAGAAGCTGTATACAGTCAGCAAAAACAAGACTGGGAGCTGACTGTGGCTCAGATCATGAACACCTATTTGTCAAATTCAGACTGAAATTGAACAAAGTAGGGAAAACCACTAGACCATTCAGGTATGACCTAAATCAAATCCCTTACGATTATACAGTGAAAGTGACAAATAGATTCAAGGGATTAGAACTGACAGACAGAGTGCCTGAAGAACTATGGACAGAGGTTTGTGACATTGTACTGGAGGCAGTGATCAAGACCATCCCCAAGAAAAAGAAATGCAAAAAGGCAAAATGGCTGTCTGAGGAGGCATTACAAATAGCTGAGAAAAGAAGAGAAGCTAAAGGCAAAGGAGAAAAGGAAAGATATACCCATTTGAATGCAGAGTTCCAAAGCAAATAGCAAGGAGAGATAAGAAAGAATTCCTCAGTGATCAATGGAAAGAAACAGAGGAAAACAATAGAATGGGAAAGACTAGAGATCTCTTCAAGAAAATTAGAGATACCAAGGGAACATTTCATGCAAAGTTGAGCACAATAAAGGACAGAAATGGTACAGACCTAACAGAAGCAGAAGATATTAACAATAGGTGGCAAGAATACACAGAAGAACTATACAAAAAAGATCTTCATGACCCAGAAACCATGATGGTGTGATCACTCACCTAGAGCCAGACATCCTGGAATGCGAAGTCAAGTGGGCCTTAGGAAGCATCACTATGAACAAAGCTAGTGGAAATGATAGCGTTCCAGCTGAGCGATTTCAAATCCTAAAAGATGATGCTGTGAAAGTGCTGCACTCAGTATGCCAGCAAATTTTGCATATTGAGTCTTCCAATCCCAAAGAAAGGCAATGCCGAAGAATGTTCAAACTACCGCACAAATACACTCATCTCACACACTAGCAAAGTAATGCTCAAAATTCTCCAAGCCAGGCTTCAACAGTATGTGAACAGTGAACTTCCAGATGTTCATGCTGGTATTAGAAAAGGCATAGGAACCAGAGATTAAATTGCCAACATCTGTTGGATCATCAAAAAAGCAAGAGAGTTCCAAAAAAACATCTACTTTTGCTTTACTGACTATGCCAAAGTCTTTGACTGTGTGGATCACAACAAGCTGGAAAATTCTTAAAGAGATGGGAATACTAGACCACCTGACCTGCTTCCTGAGAAATCTGTATGCAAGTCAAGAAGCAACAGTTAGAACTGGACATGGAGCAACAGACTGGGAACAACAGACTGGTTCCAAATAGGGAAAGGAGTACGTCAAGGCTGTATACTGTTACTCTGCTTATTTAACTTCTATGCAGAGTACATCATGTGAAATGCTGGGCTGGATGAATTCCAAGCTGGAATCAAGATTGCTGGGAGAAACATCAATAACCTCAGATATGCAGATGACACCACCCTTATGGCAGAAAGTGAAGAACTAAAGAGCGTCTTGATTAAAGTCAAAGAGGAGAGTGAAAAAGTTGGCTTAAAACTCAACATTCAGAAAACTAAGATCATGGCATCTTAGTTCACGAAGTGATGGTCCCATCACTTCATGGCAAATAGACGGGGAAGCAATGGAAACACTGAGAGACTTTATTTTTGGGGGCTCCAAAATCACTGCAGGTGATGACTGCAGCCAAGAAATTAAAAGATGCCTGCCCCTTGGAAGAAAAGTTATGACCAACCTAGACAGCATATTAGAAAGCAGAGACATTACTTTGCCAACAAAGGTTCGTCTAGTCAAGGCTATGGTTTTTCCAGTAGTCATGTATGGATGTGAGAGTTGGACTGTGAAGAAGGCTGAGAGCCGAAGAATTGATGCTTTTGAACTGTGGTGTTGGAGAAGACTCTTGAGAGTCCCTTGGACTGCAAGGAGATCCAACCAGTCCATCCTAAAGGAAATCAGTCCTGAATATTCACTGGAAGGACTGATGCTGAAGCAGAAACTCCAATACTTTGGCCCCCTGATGTCAAGAACCAACTCACTGGAAAAGACCCTGATGCTGGGAAAGATTGAAGGCAGGAGGAGAAGGGGACGACAGAGGATGAGATGGTTGGATGGCATCACTGACACGATGGACATGAGTTTGAGTAGGCTCCAGGAGTTGGTTATGGACAAGGAAAACTGGCGTGCTGTAATCCATGGGTTTGCAGTCAGACATGACTAACCGACTGAACTGAACTGATGTTGTATTAATACAACCATCACCATTATCTATTTGTAAAACCTTTTCAACATCCCAAACAGAAACTCTGTACCCATGAAGTAATCGTTCTCAGCCTCCTAGCCTTTGGTAACTTTTATGCTACTCTCTCACTATGAATATGTCTATTTTATATATCTCACATTAACCATCATAGCACGTAAGTGGAGTCATACTGGATCTGCCCTTTTGTTTCTGGCGTATTTCACTTGGCATCATGTTTTCAACGTTCATGTATGTTGCAGTATGGATCAGAAGTTAATTCTTTTTTAGGGATAAATCATATTCTGTTGCATGTAGACACCGTATTTTGCGCAACCATTTATCTGCTGATGGACACTTGGATTGTTTCCACTTTTTGGCTACTGTGAACAATGCTGCTAGGGAATGCTGGTGTACAGATATCTGTTTGAAACCTCATTTTCACTTCTTTTGGGTATATACCAAGGAGTGGAATTGCTTGAGCATATGTTTAATCCTGTGTTTAATTTTTTGATGAACTTTCAAACTGCTTTTTATAGTAGCTGTACCATTTTATATTGCCACCAGCAATGTCCAGGGAGAATCCTTTCTATTTTTAATTGAGCTCCTGGGATATTTATCTTGTCTTTGCCACTAATACTATAGATCTTAGTTACTCTACCCATCAAGTGAAGTGGTTCCTTGTTCTGTGAAATAATGTGTGCTATGGTATAAAAGGGTACTGTGAGAATAAATTATAACTCATATAGCCAAATGAGTTTAGGTCCAACAAATGGTTTGTCTATGTATCCTTGAAGAATTATACAGAAAACTAATTAAGGTGATAGAATCTTATATTCTGTTTTCTAACGTATTTCTAAAAATGAGAAAATTCATATTACCTTATAGGCCTGAATGAGCATGTAGATTACCCCGGGAGCACCGTGGCACCAGTGGACCAGCAGATCACGACTGTCGTCCACACAAGGAGGGTAATTGCCTGAAGGGAATTTCAGTTGGCAGACATAGTCTACACTGGGCTTGACCAAATTATGTAGCTTCGCATGGCTCACTTGAAGGCTGGGCTAGAAACAAAAATGAGAATTATTAGTTTTGCTGAAACAAACAGTCCTTTTTAACGCTCCAAGTCAAAGAGTTAGTCACTCAGTCCTGTCAGGGATGGGTTTAAAAAGAGAGGAAAAGATGACCAAAATGAATTGGAAGTCATTAAATGGTTTTGGATTCCAGCCAATTTTTTCACCTACTGGCACAAACCAAAATTAGGCTATCAGTTTATATCTGCAACCTTATATACATATTATTTTCAATATTTATTTTTATCTAGATACATATAAAAATGTCCAAAGCCAATGCTTAAGAATGTGAGCTAAGAGAAGTTTCCTAAGGTCTTAGTACCTTAAGCACACTTTAAGGACCACAAAGAGATGCATTAGATAAATCAGGTACAACTTTCATCTAAAGTAGTAGCAGTGATAGTTGAGTTGCTAAATCGTGTCCAACTCTTCGAGACCCCATGGACTGTAGCCCATCAGGCCCCTCTGTCCATGGGATTTCCCAGGCAAGAATACTGGAGTGGGTTGTCATTTCCTTCTGCAGGGAATATTCCCGACCCAGGTCCTGAACCTGGGTCTCCTGCATTATAGGCAGATTCTTCACTGACTGAGCCACCAGTGAAGCCCATTTAGAGTAATGGTGGGTGATATTTCCAACAGAAGATGCTAACAAGTTGGGAGACCTAGGATCTAAATCCCCAATTGGTATGACTCTAGATTAAGTCTTTCTGCAAAAGATTTGGAACTGATACTTATGAAGGCTTATTTAGATACAATAATGAACAGAATTACAGGATTTGGTGCCATATGGCATATGAGCCTCTACTTTTGATATAATTTTTAGTTTTGGTCCTGGTCCTAATTCAGTGTACCTCATACTCCTTTTAAACAACAAATGCAGTGCTGTCTTTGCCAGGCGGGGCTGGGCATTTGGGGTGGGAGGGAGGCAGCGCTGTGAAGTCAGGCAGGAGGCAGTGGCGGCAGGGAATGAGACGACGCCAACCATAAGGCTTCCGTGGACACTGAACACGCACTAAGTTCTGCAGACACACTCAGGTTCCACTTTATGCAAGAACAGTGTTCAAGCGCAGCTTAAAATGTGAAAGCTGAATGGCTGGATTCTCCTCAAACTTGCAGAAGTTCTCAATATGGCCTAAAAACTACATTTCATGTTGATACTTATGCACCTATCAGAATGGACTTTGAGGATTAAAAATTAAATCATTTCAAATAGATAATAATGTACAAATGGAAAATGCAATACTTGGGTTTCCAGATTTCTTATTATAACCAAATGCATGGAAGCAGAGGGTAAGACACCTCCTGATGATCTGCTTCGAAGAAAGGTCATGAAGCCATTGTCACTGACACGTATGACTCTAACTCACCTTGGCACATCGAAGTTGTTCTTCTTTCCTAAAAACTTTGAAGAATCTGTATTTACTTCTGGAAATAGAGAGTCAGTGAGGAAAGTGTGCCAGAAAAAAGAATTTAAGCTTAAAATGTCAAAACCCCTAATTATATAACTCTGATTTGAGAAGTGCAGAATAAACGTCACCGCTGGTCTCTTACTGCCAGTAACACTCCAAGTATGGTTATGCATTGAAGAGCAATAATAAGCTTTTATTTTTCAGCTCTGCTGTTCTTGTTTAGTTACAGGGAAATGACAGGTGTGAGGTTGATTTGGCATTATTACAGCTGCTCAACCAGCTATGGGCATTTATATCCAAGCTCTCTTGTTGAATGTATTAATGAAACATTTTTCGTTATGTTACACTGTAGTTTGGGAAATTGAGGGGGGGCACCTTTACCATCATTAAAAATCAGTATTCTTTTGCCATGAATTCTTATTCTTAAGCACAAGTGCTGATATCTCCTTCAGCAGAGCTAGACAAGCCCCTGGAAATGATGCTCTCATGAGGAGCCCTCTTCTGACCTTCCCTTCCAGGTTATGCTTGCTGTAATACTCTATTTGCCCTCGGTCTTTCTGGCTTTGGCTGATGTCTCCCAACAGTATTAGCACCAAAGAACTGTTGAACATGGCATGTGCTGTGCTTAGTCGCTCAGTCACGTCCAATTCTTCACAACCCCTTGGACTACAGCCTGCCAGGCTCCTCTGTCCATGGGGATTCTCCAGGCAAGAATACTGGAGTGGGTTGCCATGCCCTCCTCCAGCGGATCTTCCCAAACCAGGGATCCAACCCAGGTCTCCCACATTGCAGGCAGATTCTTTACCATCTGAGCCACCAGGGAAACCCAAAAATACTAGAGCAGGTAGCCTATCCCTTCTCCAGAGGATCTTCCTGACCCAGAAATTGAACTGGGATCTCCTGCATTGCAGGAAGATTCTTTACCAGTTAAGCTACCAGGGAAACCCCAGAACATGGCATGTTCAGATATTTTTCAGGTAAATTACACAAAATCCACTGAAAAGGCTCCTTAGTTTTGCTCTCTAACTGCACTTTAGGCAGCAGATCCTTCCTTGTTTTCTACTGATTTTGTTCTTACTCCTGCAACTTCTTTCAATGGGTTGTACCTTATAATGAGGAGCAGTATTAATTCAAGGCATCTGCTGAAAGAGCAGAGCAGAGGGCACTTCATATAGAAGAATAGGTCAAAACACTTACTCTGCACAAGTGGCATGAGGTGGGCAAGTATGGTCACCTACAAATCAAACATCATCTCAAAGCACAGTGCCTTTTACGTTAATACACTTCAAATACACTTTGGCAAGTGCTGTTGTTATTAAGTCATTGCATTGTGTCCGACTCTTTGCAACCCCATGGACTGTAGCCTGCCAGGCTCCTCTGTCCATGGGATTTCCCAGGCAAGAAACTACAGTGGGTTGTGATTTCCTTCTCCAGGGGATCTTCTTGACCCAGGGATCGAACCTGTATCTCCTGCATTGGCAGGCAGGTTCTTTACCATTGAGGCACCAGGGAAGCCCTTGGCAGGCACTACTCTTGTTTATCTAGGCCAGGTAATTACCAGAAGAGTGATGAAGCAGTTGACAGAATGAAAAAACTGAGCTGGAGCACCTGTCTTCTCACCCTAGATAGTACCGTAGGAACCACATTCTAGTTTCATCATCACCACCTCTTACCTGCATCAGGTAGTAATAAATTCCTGCCAGGCCATGAGCAGCCCCCACATAATATTCTTGGTACCATTCATACATCAGTGGAGTCTTTCCTGTGAACCTTCTCTTTCTAGCTAGATCTTCTCCAGAAGTTAAGACTGTTTCACAAATCTACAGAGAGAAACCCAACCAGAATAAGGAAAGAATTAGAATGGAGACAAGGGATTTTTGCTAACAGGTACTGGGGAACATGACAAGTTAGACATCACCTTATGGCCATGAATGGGCAGTTTGACTCTGTACTCAGAGAAGCACATGAGATTATTCTGGCCCTTATCTTCCTCTGAATGGCCCCTGAACTCTCAAATGGAGCAGCTGGACTTCTTACTCTGAGTCACTCCCTTCAGTGTCCCACAGCACCCCATGTGAAGCTGGTGGTGCTGGGATCATGCCTGACCTTCAGAGGTCAAGATACACCTTCCCGGCCAGCTACCTGGGATGTGCCAACAGGGAAACCAACAGTTTAGGCAGACAGGAAGTGGGATCGTAAAAAGACGCCAGAAAGTACAAACGTGGTACCTGCTGAATATGGCTCTGAGGAATCTTTTCCTCTCCAAAGTTCTTATTCACAAACAGGAGAGCACTGATGTAGCCCATTCGTCCATAGAGCATCTCACTTGGAGCATGGGGATCAATCTTATTTAAGTGAATTAGCCTGGGAATAAAAATACATGCCTAAGACAATGTGAAAGGGATTGGACAGAGATAGTTACTTAAAAATGGTACAATTAAAACACACACATACAAATATATACAGAGAGTTATATATATACACACATATGTGGGATTATTATTTATATTAAATATATAAAATATAATATTTAAATATATTTACATAAAATATAATACTTAAATATATTTACATATAACTTATAATAGTATACTCTAAATATTAAGTAGGCTGGGCCAGACCATAAATGGGTAATCAGGGGTCAGTGATTAATCATCAACTACATTTCTTTTCTTCAGTTCACTGACAAACAAGAAATTCAAAGAATGAAGAACACATGATTATGGCTGGGACCACCTACAGTTTCCCTAGCCCCTCATGGCAGTATACCCGGAGACCAGTAATTGATATCCGAGAAGTCAAGAACTACTGGCTATTATAACATTCAGTCTGAGGAAATGACAAAAGTCAACACTCAAAGGGAAACATCCGTTTCCATAAAATGCAATGCCTGCTGCACTTCCCTGGTTTACTTCTGAAATGTGTCATATGGCCTGGCTGAAGTGTTTGTACAGCAGCCTGATCCACCACTATCAGTTACACATACAAACAGCACAAAGGGATCAGTCAGGCTCCCTGTTTCCTGGGTCTCCCAGCATCTAGTCCTTCCTTTCAGAAATAACCCTGGTTACCAATTTCTTGTATATTCCGAGAATTATTTTATGCACAGATAAGAATACATAAACTTATTTACAAACATATTTCCCCAAATGTTTCATGACTCTACTTAACAATTCATCTTGACAATCATTCCTGATCAGCACACACAGAGTAATCTTCTTTGTCATAGGTGCATAGTATTCCACTGAATGATTATAATTTATTAGTTCCCTATTGATAGACTCAGTTCAGCTTCCCCCCAAAAAAAGTTAATTTTGGTTCTTGTCCCAGGCGAGATGGAGTAAGCACATACCATCCTGCCTCTCAGAGCACATGTAGGTCCAGAACCTACAGAAAATGTGTGAAGCTATTTGAAAACCCTGAAAAATAAGCAGTAGCCGGCAGAATGGGGATGACCAGAACTTGCAGTACTGCCAAACCAGTGGTGAGTTTACCACATTTTCCCCTCTGGTATTTCCCTGGCATGAACTCAGTGCCACTTGAAGCCTGGAAGTGGGCATCAGTGGGCTGAAAGAGTCCTGGAAGAAGCCCTTCAGTTGTCTCAGAAAAGAAGAGGAAAGGGAACTCTTAATAGCAGAGAGTGGTAAAACACTTCATTTTTCTGTTCACTCCCCAGGCCACAAGCAATCTCATGCTGGCAGCAGAAGTGAAGGCAGCTGGAGCCCACAGGGGCCAAAACTCTGAGAGAGGGACCTGTCCACACAGCCTGGAGAGGCTGTAGTCCCAGGAGTGTTGAGGGGGCAGGAGGCCCTTTGCCTCGCTTCTCTTTCCAGCCTCCCATCACTTGAACCTCCAGATGCAGGCACAAGTGTGTGGCTGAGTAGGGTAACCAAAGCCTCATTTCTTTCTGGAGAATCAAAAAAGGAAGCTCCAGGGAACCAGAAAGCAGGTGGAGTTCACAGAGGGATAAGAGCTAAGAGAAGCAGCTATACTTGTCTGAACTCTGACAATGAACATTTTTTTTCTTTTTCTCTTTTGGTGAGGGGCAAGAAATATGACAGCGAGGGAAAATGTCCATGCTATTTTACATTTTTCATCAGATGAAATTTTGAAAGCACATCTCAATTATCCCTAAATTATCCTACAAATTCAATGTGAGATCATTTTAATTATTAAAATGATTTAGGTTTTGATGAAACTTGACAAAATGATTTTAGTATACTAAAAAAGCATGGAGGGAGAGAGTCAGGGGACTTCTGGAAAAGAGGAGTAATTAGAGGACATCAGTCTTACCAAAAAAAAAAAAAAAAAAGATCTTGTCATCAGGTAGCTTATGATACTAAAGATGCTATTTAATCTCTATACTTTAAATTTCTCAACTATAAAATGAATGATGCCTTCCAATTTAAACATTTATTTTTAAAGCAGTGAAGTATAAATAATGTCTGCATACATATTATCTAACTTTAGTCTACATACTAAAATGTTTAATAAGCATTTGAAGTAACAAAAAAATCATACCCCTAGAGTGATTGGTTATATCTCAACTATTTTATAAAGAAAGCTGAGCGCCAAAAAATTTGATGCATTTGAACTGTGGTGTGGGAGAAGACTTGAGAGTCCCTTGGACTGCAAGGAGATCAAACCAGTCCATCCTAAAGGAAATGAGTCCTGAATATTCATCAGAAGGACTGACGCTAAAGCTGAAGCTCCAATATTTTGGCCACCTGATGCAAAGAACTGACTCACTGGAAAAGACCCTGATGTTGGGAAAGATTGAAGGAGGGAGGAGACAGGGATGACAGAGCATGAGATGGTTGGATGGCATCACTGACTCAATGGACATGAGTTTGAGTAAGCTCTGGGAGTTACTGATGGACAGGAAAGCCTGGAGTGCTGCAGTCCATGGGGTCACAAAGAGTTGGACACGAGTGAGTGAGTGAACTGAAGTATTCTAGTAAGGAATCAACATTCAGATACCTGGCACTTCAAATAACTTTATCAAAATTTACACCAGAGGATTTGATAACATGGGCAGTAAAGAACGTTAGGAAATATTGGTGGAGTGAGTGGTGAAGATGGGTGGGATGTTTGGGAGATGGTACAGGCTCTAGCCACTGTTTGATGAGTAAGATCCAAGAAGGATCAGAGAAGGATGTGGCTTTATCTGAGCCACAAGAACAGGGCAGAGGACTAACTGTGTGTGTGTCTTCTTCCTAATAAATGTTTGTACATTTGGTAGAGTTTGCTTAACTGCTTGTGCCTTCATTTACTCAGTGGTAAAATGAAGGTCATAGCTGAGAGGGTGCACAGCCCCCTACCTCTGATTTCTGGAGGCCACCAATATCTACAAACAACAAAAACAAACAGTAAAACAAGAATCTAACAATTGCTACCACCAGGCTATACATCAGTAGATAGTCCTAGCTCTGAAAGGAAGGTACTTGTGAAAGAGAAAACAACTCTCCTCTCCTGAACCCTCCCCAACCACTTCCACAAGACTGTGGTGGGAGGGGAACTCTTAGGATTAAAAATGAAGAAGACACACTTTAATAAGCAGAATGAATTGATTTTTTTGTTGCTGTTTACAGCAGTTTTATTCACAATTACCCAAACTCAGAATCAACCAAGTTGTCCATCAGTAGGTGATGTGGATAAGCGAACTGTGGCACATCCAGAGGAATGAGATGATTTTAGTGAGTAAAAAGGGCTGACAGTTATGAAACAATAACTGAGAAAAAGTTAGGAAAGGATCCTTAAGGATCCTCTCCCCTATAGGAAAGAGAGGTTTGCAAGAGCTTGGCTGGTTGCAGTTACTGACAGAGTTAGATGTTTCCATATTTATACCTCAACAAATGGAGTCATCTCAATCAAATTGGTTAAACATGCAAATGCTGGCTCATGCATTTCTTTCTATTACAAACACAGGCATTAAACTCTCAGTGGAATAATGGCTATCAGTAATAGGGACACAGTGGTCAGAGGTTACTTTCAATTTTCTTGTAATACCTTGCTTGATTTTTTCCCTCTCTAATGCCAACAGGGTTATCTGGTCTATAACCACAGGGTGGTTTTTTTCTACTTTAATACTCTCCCTCATCCCCACAAATCACTAATATTTTTAAATAATTTAAAAACATTTATTAAGAAAAATTCTATTTTTTTTCTCACTCCAGAACTGGAAGCTCAGTAATGTTGAGAACTTAATAAATAAAATCTGTTAACTAGATACAAACTCAACTGTTGCAGTAAACAGAATAAACATCCCAGAGTTTTCATAAGAATTTATTATAAAGTATTAATATAAAGGCATCAAACTGCATAGAATTTAGAGATAGAGAAGCACTTTTGATTTTTGTAAAGGGTATTATTGAAAGAACTATTCAAAGAGTGAAATCACTAGCAATTTTTTAAATAAACACTGCTCTATGGAAGTTACTAAAAACAATTACTACATATTGCATTAACTCCAATGATGTTCTCATCTAAATAAAATGTGTTTGAACCAGTGAATTAGAAAATACCATTCTTTACTTACCATTGTCATGACCTGCATCACCACTAGGTGTGTGCTTAGTCTCTCAGTCATGTCCGACTCTTTGTGACGCCATGGACTGTAGCCCACCAGGCTCCTCTGTCCATGGGGATTCTCCAGGCAAGAATACTGGAGTGGCTTGCCAGGCCCTTCTGCAGGGGACCTTCGCAACCCAGGGATCCAACCCAGGTCTCCCACATTGCCAGCAGATTCTTTATTGTTTGAGCCACGAGGAAAGCCCGGTAGCTTCCATAAGGCACCACTAGGTGGCGATATATAATTAGCAAACCAATTATTTTGCAACCAAACATTTGGTTGTTCAAAGGAGATGGCAAGTACTTATTTTCAAATACTTGAAAATGAAAGTACTGGTCAGTGCATCTCATTATAATGAGTACTTAAGGAAGCAGCTCATTTTTTAATGGATTTCAATTCATTAAAACTCACTGCTGCTGCTGCTGTTGCTGAGTTACTTCAGTCGAGTCCGACTCTGTGCGACACCATAGACAGCAGCCCACTAGGCTCCCCCGTCCCTGAGATTCTCTAGGCAGGAACACTGGAGTGGGTTGCCATTTCCTTCTCCATAAAACTCACTAGTTGCATTTATCTAACTGTGAAGAAAGCTGAGCACTGAAGAATTGATGCTTTTGAACTGTGGTGTTGGAGAAGACTCTTGAGAGTCCCTTGAACTGCAAGGAGATCCAACCAGTCCATCCTAAAGGAGATCAGTCTTGCGTGTTCTTTGGAAGGAATGATGCTAAAGCTGAAACTCCAGTACTTTGGCCACCTCATGCGAAGAGTTGACTCATTGGAAAAGACTCTGATGCTGGGAGGGATTGGGGGCAGGAGGAGAATGGGACAACAGAGGATGAGATGGCTGGATGGCATCACTGACTCGATGGACATGAGTCTGAGTGAACTCCGGGAGTTGGTGATGGACAGGGAGGCCTGGCGTGCTGCGACTCATGGGGTCGCAAAGAGTTGGACACGACTGAGCGACTGAACTGAACTGAACTGAACACAGTGTTCATAGAGCACTATTTACAATAGCCAAGACATGGAAGCCACCTGAGAGTCCAGGCATAGATGAATGGATAAAGAAGATGTAGTACATATATACAATGGAATATTACTCGGTCATAAAAAGGATGAAATAATGCCATCTGCAGCAACATGGGTGGACCTAGAGATTACCATACTAAATGAAGTAAGTTGGGCAGAGAAAGACAAATATTATATGATATCCCTTATATGTGGAATCTAAAAAATGATATAAACGAATTTATTTACAAAACAGAAACAGTCTCACAAACACAGTTAACAAACATATGGTTACCAAAGGGGAAAGGGTCAGGGAGGAATTAATTAGGAGTTTGGGGTTAAAATATAAACACTACTATAGATAAAACAGACAATCAACAAGGATATACTATGTAGCACAGGGAACTCATATACATATACATATATATATATATATATATATTTGTTTAATCACTAAGTCGTGTCTGACTCTTTTGTAACCCCACAGACTGTAGCCCACCAGGTTCCTCTGTCCATGGGATTTCCCAGGTAAGAATACTGGAGTAGGTTGTCATTTCCTTCTCTAGGGGATCTTTCTGATCCAGAGATTGAACCTGTGTCTCCTGCTTAGCAGGCAGATTCTTTACCACTGAGCCACCTGGGAAGCCCATATGTATATAAAATCAAGTATATGTCAATAAGTGCTTCCCTGAAGGCTCAGACAATAAGAATCTGCCTGCAATGCTGCAGACCCAGCATTGATCCCTGGGTCAGGAAGATCCTCTGGAGAAGGGAATGGCTACCCACTCCAATATCCTTGCCTGGAAAATTCCATGGACAGAGGAGCCTGGTGGGCTGTAGTCCATGGGGTCGCAAAGAGTCAGACACAACTGAGTGACTAACACACGCTATACTTCAATAAAAATTAAAAACAAAGTCAGAAAGAGACTAAAACAATTACTAAAATTAGGACTTTTAACATCATGCTTTAGATGCTATATTATTAAGACAAAATGAAGAAATGATAGCATTTATCGATCATAATGGTTACTTTATGTGTTTTCAGAAACTCTCAAACCCAGAAGCACATCATTGCAGCTCCATGTATTTGTTTTGCTATGTGGATATTAATAGCAACTGATCTCTAGAAGAGAAAAGTCATTGAAATGTCACTGAAGCAAGAATAAAGACATAAAAACAGGCTAATTCTGTTCCACTCCTAGCAGTATTTCCCCAGAGTGTTACTGGGAAGAGTTTTTGCCTTTTATCATCAAAAGGTTTGTAACTTTTAAAAAAGAATTCCTTTTCTTATTCACTGCTACAAAAGAGAAAGGGTATACATCTTCTGACCAGAAATCCAAAGTTCTTCGTCACTCTAAGTACTAGCTTGAAAGCATGCTGTGTGTGAGGGTAAGTCACTTAACTGGGCACAAAACAGGCAACGCTCTTTATTCGTGTAGTAGCACCAACTATCTCTGTGTAGAAGGGAGGGAGAAAACAGTATAAATCAAGCAGTAGAAGAACCAGCACTATTTGCTATCTTCCTCTCCACTTGCCTCAGCCAACTGCCGGGCAGTTTTGAACAAGCACACACACGTGCACACACATTCCTTTTGGGGAGTCACAGACCCCTCCAAGAAAAGTATAAATGTTCTCTACATACTGAATATAATTAAGGAGTTTTCTATATACCCCTGGAAGCCCTAAGTTTCTCAAGATCCCAAAGCTAAGAAGTTCTACCTTAGGGAAACACTGATTTCTTTGGATTTCAATTCGTCTAAGGATTAATCCCAAAGTCCCTTTGGTTTCTAAAACTCAAGATCATGGTTCTGGAAGGCTGCTATATTAAGAAAATACAGGAATGGTAAGCTGAAACACAACGCTGGCAGTGGAGTACATGGATGGCACATGGAGCATATGAATGTCTCTGGAAACAAAAGGACTGTGTGAGGAGAGGAAGAAGGTTAGGCACAAAGTGAAATAAGTAAGTGGTGGTGGTGGTTTAGTCACCAGGTCGTGTCCAACTCTTGAGACCCCATGGACTGTAGCCCACCAGGCTCCTCTGTCCATAGGATTTACCAGGCAAGAATGCTGGAGTGGGTTGCCATTTCCATCTCCAGGGGATCTTCCTGATCAGGAGTCAAACGCAGGTGTCCTGCACTGCAGGCAGATTCTTTACTGACTGAGCTACCAAGGAAGCCTCCAAGTTTAATAAACAAGTGAGCAGGTTTATTAAATAACTGATGTCATGTCATCAAGTAATTTTGGATTTCCTGAAGTTAAACTGAAAAGACTTTGACATTTTTCCCTTAAAAGGGAGGAGATGTGAAAGTAATTTATAAATAATTCTGTTTCTTTTTGGTCTGCGATGAACTTCAGGAATCTAAAAAATCAAACCTGAGGCCCAAAAGAGGTATTTTCCTATCATACGCCTGCATTCTATATTTTTAACCTTAAGTCTATAAATAAAATATTGCTGAAATGTCATAAAACAAAAAATGATATAAATAACACTTTTAATGCCAAAGTATCAAGAAAAAAGAAATTTTATTGTTTTATAATAAGCCAATATTAATAAATGGTATTATTCCCCAAAGAGTGTTTCTTAGAACAATAGACCCTAAGATGTCCTAAGGTGGCCTAAAAGACAACTGTGGCAAATTGTGCTCCCTAGAGTCACCTGAGTTTCCCCTGTGTTTAAAAGCTACTAAAGACTCTCAGCAGCCAGTAAATGCATGTAACTTTAATTAGTATTTCCACACTGCATCTGAATACACAAATCTTGTTTTCATTTAATACCTCATAACATTCGTCACTTATGAAACTATTACTATTTGGCTGTACATATTTTGAGAGAGGTTGACGTTTTATGTAGAATTTCAGTTCAGTTGCTTAGTCGTGTCCAACTCTTTGTGACCCCATGGACTGCAGCACGCCAGGCCTCCCTGTCCATCACCAACTCCTGGAGGTTACTCAAACTCATGTCCATTGAGTTGGTGATGCCATCCAACCATCTCAACCTCTGTTGTCCCCTTTTCCTCCTGCCTTCAATCTTTGCCAGCATCAGGGTCTTTTCTAATTAGTCAGTTCTTCGCATCAGGTGGCCGAAGTATTAGGGCTTCAGCTTCAGCATCAGTCCTTCCAATGAGTATTCAGGACTGATTTCCTTTAGGATGGACTGGTTGGATCTCCTTGCAGTCCAAGGGACTCTCAAGAGTCTTTTCCAACACCACAGTTCAAAAGCATTAATTCTTCAGTGCTCAGCTTCTTTATAGTCCAACTCTCACATCCATACATGACTACTGGAAAAACCATCGCTTTGACTAGATGGACCTTTGTTGGCAAAGTAATGTCTCTGCTTTTGAATATGCTGTCTAGGTTGGTCATAACTTTTCTTCCAAGGAGCAGGTGTCTTTTAATTTCATGGCTGCATTCACTGTTTTCACTGATTTTGGAGCCCCCCAAAATAAAGTCTGTCACTGTTTCCATTGTTTCCCCATCTATTTGCCATGAAGTGATGGGATCAGATGCCATGATCTTAGTTTTCTAACTTTTTCACTCTCCTCTTTCACTTTCATCAAGAGGCTCTTTAGCTCCTTTGCTGTCTGCCATAAGGATGGTGTCATCTGCATATCTGAGGTTATTGATATTTCTCCTGGCAATCTGATTCCAGCTTGTGCTTCATCCAGCCCAGCATTTCTCATGATGTACTCTGCATATAAGTTAAATAAGCAGGCTGACAATATACAGCCTTGACGTACTCCTTTCCTGATTTGGAACCAGTCTGTTGTTCTACGTCCAGTTCTAACTGTTGCTTCTTGACCTGCATACAGATTTCTCAGGAGGCAGGTCGGGTGCTCTGGTATTTCCATCTGTTTAAGAATTTTCCACAGTTTGTTGTGATCCACACAGTTAAAGGCTTTGGCATAGTCAATAAAGCAGAAGTAGATGTTCTTCTGCAACTCTCTTGCTTTTTCGATGATCCAACAGACATTGGCAAATTTGATCTCTTGTTCCTCTGCCTTTTCTAAATCCAGCTTGAACATCTGGAAGTTCATGGTTCACATAATGTTGAAGCCTGGGCTGGAGAATTTTGAGCATTACTTTCCTTCGTGTGAGATGAGTCCAATTGTGAGGTAGTTTGAGCATTATTTGGCATTGCTTTTTTTTGGGATTGGAATGAAAACTGACCTTTTCCAGTCCTATGGCCACTGCTGAGTTTTCAAGGCTACTACAATTTATTTTTATGAAACTTAAGAATGATTTATTGAATGAGACTTTCTTGCGAACCTCTAAAGCAGAGGGATCCTCAGCAAATAAAACCAGAAATACTAATGCTATTCTAACAGTAATTTATAGGAATGAAGAGTGGGAATCAAAACCCACGGTCAATTTGGAGATGATCACTCATTAAAATCTTGGATCCACTTGAAAAATGGGCTAAACCTTTACCAAAGAAGATATACAAATGGTGCACTGGGATGACCCTGAGGGATGGGATGGGGAGGGACGTGGGAAGGGGCTTCAGGATGGGGGACACATGTATACCCATGGCTGATTCATGTCAGTGTTTGGCAAAAACCACTACAATACTGTAAAGTAATTAGCCTCCAATTTAAAATTATTAAAAAAATGGCATGTAAGTATATGAAAAGATGCCGCTCAACATATGTCATCACAGAAATGCAAATTAAGACAATGAGATACCAATACACATCTATTTAAATGGCCAAAATCTGGAACACTGACAATACCAAATGCTGACAAAGATGGTGGGAATGCAAAATGGTACAGCCGCTCTGGAAGACAGTTTAAGTTTTTTCCAAAATGAAACATAGTCTTATCATCAGTTCAGTTCAGTCGCTCAGTTGTGTCTGACTCCCTGCGACCCCATGAATCACAGCATGCCAGGCCTCTCTGTCCATCACCAACTCCCGGAGTTCACCCAGACTCACGTCCATCGAGTCAGT
Source organism: Bubalus bubalis (assembly GCF_019923935.1). Classification (NCBI taxonomy): domain Eukaryota; kingdom Metazoa; phylum Chordata; class Mammalia; order Artiodactyla; family Bovidae; genus Bubalus; species Bubalus bubalis. The sequence goes on from NC_059158.1 coordinate 150,450,193, forward strand.
GATGCCATATAGCCATCTCATCCTCTGTCATCCCCTTCTCCTTCTGCCCCCAATCCCTCCCAGCATCAGAGTCTTTTCCAATGAGTCAACTCTTCGCATGAGGTGGCCAAAGTACTGGAGTTTCAGCTTTAGCATCATTCCTTCCAAAGAAATTCCAGGGTTGATCTCCTTCAGAATGGACAGGTTGGATCTCCTTGCGGCCCAAGGGACTCTCAAGAGTCTTCTCCAACACCACAGTTCAAAAGCATCAATTCTCTGGCGCTCAGCTTTCTTCACAGTCCAGCTCTCACATCCATACATGACCACTGGAAAAACCATAGCCTTGACTATAGACGGACCTTTGTTGTACAATCCAGCAATTATGATCCTTGGTATTTTACTTCAAAGAGCTGGAAATATACGTCCACACAAAAACTTGACTATGGATGTTTTTCACAGCTTTGTTTATAGCTGGTAAAACTTGAAAGAAACCAAAGTGTTCTTCAATAGGTGAATGAATACATAAACTATGGTACCTTTAGACAATGGAATATTATTCAGTGCTACAAATAAGAGCTATCAAGCCATGAACAGACATGGAGAAGTCTAAATGCATACTACTAATGAAAGGAGCCAATCTGAAAACGCTATATACTATACGATTCCAACTCTATGACATTCTGGAAAAGGCAAAACCATGGAGATGGTAAAAAGAACAATAGGAAGAAGGGAGGAGAAGTTAATAGGCACAGCACAGAGGATTTCAAGGGCAGTGAAAGTACTCTGTATGATACTGTAATGATGTATACATGTCATTATACACTTATCCAATCCCATAAAACGTACAAAGCCAAGAGTAAACTACACTTTGGGTGATACGGTATGTCAACACAGGTTCATCAGCTGTAGCTAGTGTGCTCTGTGGAGGATGTCGATAATGGTGGGGGGTGCGGTGGTGCTATGCATGTACAGAGCAGAGGATGTATGGGAAGTTTCTGTACCTTCCTCTCAGTTTTGCTGTGAACAGAAAACTGCTCTGAAAAGTCAGGTCTGTTAAATGTACTTTTGTTTTTTTTAAACAACAAAACAAAACAAAAACCTTTGCTGGAATTGCAGCCCTCTGTGTGTTAGAATATTTAGGGGGAGCCTTGGGCTTCCCTGGTAGCTCAGCTGGTAAAGAATCTGCCTGCAACGCAGGAGATCCTGGTTCGATTCCTGGGTTGGGAAGAGCCCTGGAGACGGGATAGGCTACCCACGCCAGTATTCTTGGGCTTCCCTGGTGGCTCAGCTGGTAAAGAATCCGCCTGCAATGTGGGAGACCTGGGTTCGATCCCTGGGTTGGGAAGATCCCTTGGAGAAGGGAGAGGCTACCCACTCCAGTATTCTGGCCTGGAGAATTCCATGGACTACAGTCCATGGGGTCTCAAAGAGTCAGACATGACTGAGCAACTTTCACTTTAACAGTATGGCATGCAGAGTTGTATGGCAGACAGACTTCTTAGTAGAATTCTGAAAGCGTTCAATAAACTTTACTAAAGCAAAAACTGTAGTTTTTTGGTATAAAAGTTTCATAATTCTTCATTATTCAAAAGCTTCTCAGGGCTGCCCTGATTTACACTAAAATGAAACTGGATTTGCAAGTCGTTATTTCTGTAAGAAGAGCCATTTTGGCTCTGTGATCCCTTGGGAGGCCTCTCCCAGCCCACTACAGCACATGCACCACATTTCTTCCAATTACTGATCCTGGATAGCACCCTGGACTAGTAATCACATGACTAGGCTTTTGATCTCATTTATGTTAAGGAACTGATGTTTGATCTGGAACATGTCAGTGTCATTACATCTTGCAATAAATAAGGATTACAAAGATTGTTTCTTAACTACAATTCAGGAATAATGTGAGAATTGATCAAATGACAGCAGTAAGATTTACTGCTGAGAGAAAAGTACATTCAATAAAATGTTTTTCTGCTAACACACACAGAGTTACGGCAAAACGTCTAGATAGTAGTTCTCAAAAAGAAACCTGATTACCGGGCGATGCAGTCTTCCGCCTGCTTCTCGTTGTTCATCTTGTGATGCACCACAGCAGCCACGGCCAGGGGGCCCCCGTCCCCGCAGAGGAAGGTCATGGAATGCTTGCTCAGAGAGTTCAGACTTTGCTTTACGTAGCCATGTGCCATCCGTAGGTAGTTAGGGTCCCCGAACACATCGTAGAGGTGTAAGTAAAGCACAGCAATACCTGAAGAGCAAAAAGAAGATCATGTACAGATAAGGAAAGAGCAGCTGACTGTATTATTATATATATATATATATTTTATATATATATAATATTATTATTATATATATAATATAATATTATTATATTATACTCACAGGATATTGTCTACTCAGCAGTGTTGATTTTTGATAAGCTAACAGCAAATATATAAATTATCTGGAAATTCAGATGACCTTAGTTCTAGACTCAACTTTATTACTAAGCAGCTCTAAGAACAGTAGGAAAATACTCACCTTTTCTCAGTTTCCTCATCAATTCAAAATTAAAATAGGAACTCTAAACCCAAGTTTACTATGAATCCTTGTTACACTCCAGCTATTGTGTTCGTTTCTTGAGAGTCCTCCTATTCTATTTATTAATTTTTGGCTGTCATGGGTCTTCACTGCCGCATGGGCTTTTCTCTAGTTGCGGCGAGCGGGGGCTGCTCTCTAGTTGCAGTGCGCTGGCTTCTCACGGTGGTGGCTCTTGTGCTGTGGAGCATGGACTTCAGGGCACTTGAGTTTCAGTAGTTGCGGCACATGGGCTCAGTAGCTGTGGCTCCCAGGCTCTGGAGCACAGGCTCAAGAGTTGTGGTGCATGGGCTTAGTTGCCCTATGGCACGTGGGATCTTCCCAGATCAGGGTTGAAACTTGTGTCTCCTGCATTGGCAGGTGGATTCTTTAATACTGAGTCACCAGGGAAGCCCCTGATGTATTGTTTTTGATAGCAAAAATTATACGTCACCAAGTTTTGGTATAATAAATCATCACCTATCTATTTTACAAATAATAATTTCCTTAATAATAAACAAGAAATGTTTGTTCTTATGAGCTGAAAAAATTCAAAGACTGGGGAATGAAAAACTCAATTTTTCTTTGTATAGAAGATCATTTTTTGCATGAGAAGGTAGGTAGAGTAATAACCAAATCCTCCATCCCAGTACCGTTCCAGGCAGCGATTATATGAAAACTATTAAGTTATTTGAGATCTAAGAAAATAAATTCTGTTTCTCAATTTTTTTTTTTTTAACCCTGTTGAAGACCCAGCCACTTTAGGAACTATACTAGAAAAGCTGCCAATAACTTTTGCTTTGGGCTTTGATTTGCTTCTTATCCTGCTCTTGAAGGCTGCTATATGTAACTGAGGCCTTGTGTGCATGTCCTCATTCCAAATGCCTGTCACAGTAGATAGAGCCTTTTCTCGGAAGCCGACTGGTCTCAGGGCAGACTCAGAGAGGTGGGGTAGAGAACCTGCCTGCCTGCAGCATTTCGAGAAACTCATTTCTTCCCTTAAAGTACATTTTCCATCTCATTTACCATTTTTAGACGATAGAGAGCCTCTGTTTAAATCTAAATTAATAGAGCCAATCTTTTCATGGATTTTGGGGCTGTAAAAATGCAGTCTGCAAAATTACTTTTCACTGTACTGAGGATAATTTTAAATTTAGATAGTTTTCTCATTTTGCATGGGTAACCTCCAAAGCTTTGTGCTACAGACAATTCAATTTCGCATGTATATTAAGGCCAAATTTTCATTTCCTGCCAAAGTTAATAACCTTGTCTGCTCTTTCAAAGTGGCCTGGTGTTAGTAATTCCACAAGCTGCTGATCAGACATACCAATACTTAAGGTTTGTAGACATAAGTGTACAAAACCATGCATGTGGGTTAGAAAAAAAAAAATTCTCCTTTTCACAAATGATCAACGTCAAGAGCTCCTTCTAGAATTAGGTTCTTAATAGGCTTCATCTCCATCCATACCAGGTGTCTGCAGACAATCTGTTTAAACTGTTACTCTTTGATTTTGCCCTCCTGTTCCCATCACTGCCTGAACTCCCCTAATTAAGTTATGCAGGCACCAAAGCCAGATAATGACATGACTGAGATCTGAGAAAATAAAAAATGATTAAATACAAGCCCAGTGATTGTTTTCCTTTTCAGACCTTTGTCTCTCATCAACAATTCCTTTTGGACTGAACATTTAACAAACAAAACTCATTAAAGGTATGTTCAATTTTAAAATCTGATGCATTTCTTGTGAAAAAACGTAATCATTTACAAGTCTCATGATACTTCACTTAGATGGAAATTTTTTTTATTTCTTTTTGATCAGCAGAAAATTAGCTTTCCACAGCTTCAGCTTCTATTTCTGTGTTTTCATTCTGGGCCTCTGTGTCCACATATTTTGATTAACCTATCTTCTGCAGGTTTGTAGTTTACACTACCTACCTTCTTCCCTGCTATGAGACACTCAAGGTGAAAAGGCTTTTGAGTAAGGAGTGCTACTGCCAATTAGAAGAATCTACCTGGGCAAGCTTATTATAAATCAGTCTGTGTGTGTGTGGGAGTCATCAGTCGTGTCAGACTCTTTGAGACCCCGTGGACTGTAGCTCACCAGGCTCCTCTGTCCATGGGCACTCTCCAGGAAAGAATACTGAGTGGACTGCTATTTCCTTCTTCAGGGGATCTTCCCTGACCCAGGGATCAAACCCAGGTCTCCTACATTGCAGGCAGATTCCTTACCATCTGAGTTACCAGAGAAGCATAAATCAGTCTAGGTCAGGAAAATAAGGCACGATGCATTAAATCAAAGACATTTAATGTCCCATCAATATTTTATACCCCAGGGAGCCTAATAATAGAAAAAATGAGGGAATTGTCTGTGACCAAACATCTTGAACTTGATTATGATCTTGTAACCTTTGACAATAGTCATGCATACAACATCATCTTTGCATAATACTGAAGGCTGACTGATAACTGGCAAGGTGGGAAATAAAAGATACAACCTCAATGCTCTCAGAGTAAACTCAAGTCCTTACATTTCCTCACAATCCTGGCCTCAATCCAGGCTTTTAAACTCTCTTTTCAAATGGAATTCTTAAATAAAAATAAATGTGTTCTTCATGGAAAAAGTCAAACAGTACTGCAACGCTTAATATACATTTGCAGTCTCTTGCCCTACTTCTATTCCTGCCTCCCAGAAGCAACCACTTTCAATAATTTTAGTTATTTCCTGTAGTATCTGTCTCCATATTTCCGTTAATATGCTATGTGCTTTCTCTTGATTTTTCTTCATCAAATACTTCTGATTCACACTCCAGAAAATAAGGATTTAACTCTTGCAATAGAGACAGCTAAGTGGAACTCCGAAATTTATCTCCCTTTTCTATAAACAATAATGCCTTGGATTTTAGCTAGGCACACGGTTACCCAGAACAATCTGGGTAAGAACGTGTGCATGGGTAAGTTCTGACCAATGAGACAGAGTACAAATAATAGAGTAACTTCAGAAAATGTTCTTGAAGGGAGCAGACCAGCTGTTTCTTTTTTCCTGGTTGGAATGTAGAGGTGATGGTGTACCTAGAGCAGCCATTTCAGACCATGAAGTGGTAGTTCTGTGATGAGGATAGTAAAACATCAAGATCAAAGAAGTTTAGAACCCAGAGGGCTGGGAAGGTGCCACACCATGACTATCTTACACAAGACAGAAATTCTGTTGTGTTAAAGCCACTGTTATTTTAGGTGTACTCCCTTTATGCAAGCAAGCCTAATCCTAAAGAACATAGTTCTCTTCAAAGCTCAGGAGGTAGGCAGAAGGTAGAACACATAGGGTCTTGTAAACCAGTTAAGGATTTGGGGTTTTATTTGAAAAGCACCATTTAAGAGCACAACTAAATTTGCATTTTTTATATTTCATTGCAGAGGGAGATGGGAAGATGTTCAAGTGGGAGAGACATGGGTAAACCTATGGCTGATGCATGTTGATGTTTGGTAGAAACCAATGTAATACTATAAAGCAATTATCCTTCAGTTAAAAATAAAAAAATATTTTATACAAAAAAAAAATTCACTGCAATTGCACTGTAAGATTTGGAAAAGAATATATGGAACAGTGGATGCAGGAGGAGCAGTTAGGAGGATCGCTGAGGAGTACAAGTGAGAGGCAGAGTAGCTGTAGTGGAGATAAAGTAAGACTGAATGGCAAAGATACCTGTCTGGAAGGTACAAGTCAACAGAACCTGTTGGGGAATGACTGAGAGGGAAATATCAAGATGACTCCCAGATGCCTAACTTCAGTGGCTGGATGGGCGATGGTGCGAGGGGAGGGCCACTTAGGAGGGAGGACTACAGCTATATCCATTCATAAACTCACCCCCAAATATGATTCCAATTCCTATCGGACATTTAATGTAATGAGAAAAAATGTTTTTTAGTGGTTTCTAGGATAACACCCATCAGAACTGGTCATGAGGCTCAATGCAGGATGATATATGGAGTTTAAACTTTTTAATGTTTTCATCAATCACAGAATATGTTACATAATCAAGAATATCTTTGGGTTCAAATTTGAGCAGCAGATAAAATGTCCTTCTCTACTGTTTGGTAAGCAAATGGTAGAATAATCAAGATTTCCTTCCTTTTTCTACCCTTTCACCGAAAAGGTAGAATTTTCTAGAAGAAAATTCTAGACCAGAAAAGACTGAAATGAGATTTAAAATTTGTTTGCAGTTAATTGTAAAAATATGCTCCGGATTGCTTTAGACTTTAGAATTATGTTTTTAAGAAAAAGGAAAGACTGCCCCACCTTTTATGAATCTGGATAAAGTTTTCATTGATATAAAATTTAAGTTAAAATATTCTTCTATTATTTTAGTTGGTCCACTCCATGATAACCACTGTCACTAAACTATGAAAACTAATGCTTTTTGGTCTTAATTTGACTATCTGGTTAGGAAACATAATGACCTATTTTAAAAGAGAAAATAATCCACATGAAACTATACACTAAGATTATTAGTAAAGCAAAATCGAATCCATTATTTTCCCATTAATCTTCAAGTCATTAAAGGTGACTTTATAAAAAGTATTGGGGATAATATTCTAATTCTGTTAAGCAATGAGCACTTTTCTTCAGGAACAAGAGACCATTCCTACTCTGGATGGTGTCTTTATTTCCCAAAGAGTACAGGAAAGTTGTTATTGGGCTGCCAACTCTAGTTTACATGTAATATCAGACACATTTAAGTAGTATCAGTAAAAATGAATCAATAAAGTGTCCTTTAGAATCAAGCATGGTTAAGTCAGTAATTGTTTTAGAAATTGCATGTTAATTCTGTAGTTATTCATAGCCTCGGATGCTGACTTGGTGGAGAAGGAACAGACAGGTGGACACAGTACCCTCTTCTACCCCAGAGATAAAAAATCATCATCAGGAAGTAGGTATGGGCAGAGTGTGGACTGAAAGGGAAGCTTCATTTGTGGGAAGCCTGAAACAGAGCAAATGCAGAGAGTGCTCCCAGCATGTGGAATCATCTAAACAATCCACGTGGACAAGATTAGGGGATGACCTGGCTAGTAAGACTGGACTCCTTGGGGGTTCAAATTGTTAAAAACTAGACACAGAAATTTAGATTTAATGCTAATTTATGTGAAGGAGTATTCAAAAACAGTATTTTTCAAAGATAAATTTAGCTATACGTGTTAGTCTAGGCCCTGCAAGATGGGATTGAACATATAGGACTTCACTAGGGACATACATAACATGAAGGGTACTGCAGGGCATCATGCCAGCAATTGCATGCTGCTTCCATGTGCAGCCCCTGGACCACAAGAGGTGGTCTCACCTAAGTAGAAAGAAGTTGAGAGGTCTAACCCTCCTGGAAACCAAGAAGGAGAGGGACAACCAAATATGAATGAGCACTAGAAGTGTCTGACACAGGGCCTGGTGGGGAAGTGGCAGAAAGAGGAAGCCAAATCTTGGACAGGTCAGTTCTGAGATGTTCATTAGACATCTCAGTGGAGATATAAAGTAGGCAGCAGGATGCATGGGTCTGAGTTTAGGGAAGAGAGGTTGCACAAATGTCCTCCAGAAAATAAAAAAAAAGAACCTACATTATCTCCTGTGATCTCAGAGGCCAGCAGAAACCCAGATATCCATTACTTTGATCTAATAACTTGTGGAATCTGTCTGGTTGCTCAAAACTACAGTGTTCACTATGACAGACTGCAACCATAAGTATCTACAGAAACCTAAGTTAGTTAAAATTAACAAATTTAAAATTCAGTTTCCCAGTCACACTGGCCACATTTCCAACACTTGGAAATGTAATTAACATATGGCTAGTGTAATTAACATATGGCTAGTGGCTGCTGAATGGACAGCAAAGAAACAGATTCATCACTGCAGAAAGGTTCAAGGACATTAATGCGTTAGGGACAGATGTCCTTCTTTATATAAAAAGTTCAGATGTCTGGCACTCCTCACAGATCATCCCAGGAATCTCTTGGCTTTAAACTGTTGAAAACTAATTTACTTGAAAGACAAAAAACAAATAAAACTTTGCTATAATAGAATCCATCCTGGCTTTCAGTATAGATGCTCTGAACCAGATTTTTTTCTGTCTCCTTCTGTAGCTACAACTCTGGCAAGGGAGGGTGAATTGTTTAGGGACACTTCTAAATCTGCAATTTCCTTACTCAGCTACTTATCCCCAGCAGTACTATAAATATAGCCAGCTGTTGAGAGGTAATTAATAGGAAGCCTTTGAATTTCTGAGGGATCATTAGTCCTATTCATCTTGACCAATCAAGACCTTGATGCATCTCAAATGTCTATGGAGATGATAAAAATCTCCACAGATGTGTGAAGCTCTCAAAGCACTTCTCTGTAATTCTGCATTTGAGATTATTCCTTAACATTATTTATTTATTTTACAACCAGCCTACACTGATATAAAAACCTCTTCCATGGTACTTCAGTTCTGCAAGTTATTTCCTTATAGGTTAGGTTCTTTTGAAGACTCTTCTTCATGTATGCTCTGGTGGGAAAAATCACGTTCAGATTATGGATACTGCTGCAACCACTGGAGATGTTCTGTCAACGGCCAAGAATGGGTCTTAATAGTTTTGAGTGATACAGAGACAAGGACTTCCTAAAGGAGGGGGGATGGGTTGCTTCACCCTAAGTTTCAAACAAACTGTTCCCTAGTTGAAATTTTTAAAGCTCATCAATTTTTTCATTCAGATTAATGGAAATATGAGAAATGAAAGTTTTCTCTAAATAACCCCATATAGTATGTTCACCTGCTTTCTAAGCAGGCTGGTATTTTCTAATGCAGTATTTTTAATAATTATCTTAACCTTGTGTGTGTTTTGCGTGTGTGTGTTTCCATTTCCTCAACAAAATGACAATGTCTTTAGTGCAGGGTTCCCAGTCCCTGAAGTTATCTCCACAAAGCCTGGATGTGAACACTGCACTGACTAGTACATCCAGTCTGTCTTCAGATTAAAGCTGGGCGTAGTGCTGGCTTTCCAAATACTCCAGTACTTTTAATACAGGTAATCTGAGGAGGAAACTAGTTGTGACTTTAAATCCTTAATTTAAAAATACTGACCCAAATAAAGAGGTGGAATTGTAAATAAAAAAAGGCAAATGAGCACGCTGAAGAGGTGTCTTCTTTTCTCCATTATCTATTCCCAGAGCTAAACAGGAAAAGGGATTAAAATTTTTAAAAAGGGGGATATTATACTTTCCTCCTTCCTTCCCTTAGTGCCCTGCAGTGTACTGCTTCCTAACTGTCAAATTAGGAAGTGCTCCTCTTCTGTTATTCAGACTACCATGCAAAGTGAAAGTGTTAGTCACTCAGTTGTGTCCGACTCTCTGTGACCCCATGCACTGCAGCCCGCTAGGCTCCTCTATCCACGGGATTCTCCAGGCAAGAATACTGGGGTGGGTTGCCATTCCCTTCTCCAGGGGGTCTTCCTGACCCAGGGATAGAATGGGGTCTCCCACATGGCAGGAAGATTCTTTACCGTTTGAGCCACCCAGTAGGCCTTAGACTACAGTGCGTGTGTGTGTGTGTTAGTTGCTCAGTCGTGTCCGACTCCTTGCAACCCCAGAGACGGCAGCCCACCAGGCCCCTCTGCCCATGGGATTCTCCAGGTAAGAACACTGGAGTGGGTTGCCATTTCCTTCTCCAAAAGGAGCTATAGAAAGAAAGTAAAGTTGCTCAGTCATGTCCGACTCTTTGCAACCCCATGGACTGTATGTAGCCTACCAGGCTCCTCCATCCATGGAATTTTCCAGGCAATAGGTGATAAATCCTTTAACACAATAGTTATTAAGAGTAACTTAATTCAGGTTCATGAATCAGTGCTTGAGATTGAAGCCTATCTATGCTACTTCCTAGCTGTGTGATCTTACCCACTTACTAAACCTCTCTGTGCCTGGGCATCTTTATATATTAAATAACAGTAGCTACTCCATATATGTGTGTGTGCGTGCTAAGTCGCTTCAGTCATGTCTGACTCTTTGTGATCCCATGGACTATAGTCTGCCAGGCTCCTCTGTCCATGGGATTCTCCATGCAAGAATACTAGAGTGGGTTGCTATGCCTCCTCCAGGGGATCTTCCAGACCCAGGGATTGAACCTGTGTCTCTTATGTCTCCTGCATTGGCAGGCAGGTTCTTTAACACTAGCACCATCTGGGAAGCCCAGCTACTCCCTAGTTACTGTAAATCACTCTAATCAGTACAACAGTGTCCAGCACCCAGTAACTACTCAATAAATGCCCAACCCCCATTAGTCTGTGATTCTGAGTGCTGAATGAGTTGCTTTGTCTCATCACTGATGCCTGATCTAAAGGGACATAAATACAGAGGGAACCATATTCTTCTTCCTCCTATCTCCTGCCCCTCTCCTCTCTCACTGGCTCCTCTGAGGAGGGTTAGCAAAGTGTTCCCTGCACATGTTCTGAAAATCTTCCCCACATCAGGCCGTCTCTTCTCCTCAATTCTGTTTTCATGTTGTCATCCACTCTTTGGCTGTCCAGAGGCTCTTTAAGTCTAGGGAGTTCTCAGCTGGCATGGTGGTAAAGAATCCACCTGACAAGCAGGAGATGCAGGTGACTTGGGTTTTGATCCCTGGGTCAGGAAGATCCTCTGGAGCAGGAAATGGCAACACACTCCAGTATTCTTGCCTGGAGAACCCCTTGGTCAGAGGAGCTAGGTGGGCTATAGTCCACTGGGTCACAAAGAACTGGACACAACTGAGCACGCATGCACACGAGAGCAGTTAAGTGTAAACTGGGGGCAAGAAGGAGGAAGCCCACCTCATGGCCAGGTCTAAATGATACGCTCTATATCCAACTCTGCCACGTATAAAGTGAATATTATGTATGAGCCCTGTCTCACTGCTGAGTGCACTTCTCAACTGCATCAGAGATTGAATGTGATTAACTCTTTTACATCCTTGAGACATGAAATGAGTTGGAGTCTCACACTTTCCCCATTCTGCCTAGTTTTGTTATTGTTTTTAGTTTACACAGATGGTAGCTAGAGTAGTAAAAGACAGGTTATTTCCCTTTCATTCATCTATTCATTCATTCAACAAATATTTATTGAGCACCAACTATGGACCTGGCATTGTGTTAACTGCTAAAGTTAATGGAATGAAATTGACAAGACATGCCACCTGGTATTGTGGGTAAAAATCAAATGCTTAGATATATGTCTTCTTTCTTTACCTGCTGTCAGTTCTTCTGATCTACCTACAAACACTTACATCCTGCTCTGTGTTTCACCCAAGTACACTGGTAATATCTAAACCCTACAGCTGTTTCAAGCCTGGGTGTCAGCCATTTATTAATAAGATCACTGACAGCACAATGACATCAGCACCTTATAAGTTGTAGGCAAAAAGAAAGCAGGCAACATTCATAGGGCATTCATCTATCTAGTGATCACTGTGAAGGGCCCTCACAGACCCAGTGGAGATCCACACCACTGATTCCTTCCATTTGTCCTAACAGTGCTGGGTGGGAGGCACAGATGCCTCTCATGATGGCGAAGGACACTTGGTCAAGGCTCAAATTAGACACTGAAATGCTGGCTCTGATGAAGAGCTAGTTAGAAGAATATCAAATTGCAAAGAAAAGACACCTGGCCAGAGCAATTCCTTTCAAATATCTGGCATCAGCAGAAACTAAGACCCACATGCTAAAACTGTAGCTCAGAGGCCATACATTTGGCAGATCAGAGGAACAGCATCTTGAAACACTTTAATAACTTGCATTTAGAGTGTGAGTTAATATTACTCTAGGGATTATGCTGCACATCCTCTTATTTAAAATGTTATCTAATACTTGAAAAGAGGAAATATATGCCAATCTTAGCTTCATTAACTTTGTGAGTTGGTACAGAAGATTGGGTCATGTCTTTTAGAACTAAAGCTGCTAGAGTCCTGTGTGTATTTTTTAAGTGTGAGTCGATCATTATTTTCCTTGGGAATTATCAGAGTTAAGAGTGGCAAAAAATGAAATTAAATGAGGGCTAGCACTTTTCCTCATTCCCTCTTAAAGACACTAGTGAGATCAGCCATCCCTTGGGTTTACTTTTCTTACTTTGTTATCTGCAAGGGAAGCAATCTTTCCTACTAAATGCTAATTTCTAACACGAGAAAACTTTATCTGCTCACTTAATCCTTTATAATAACAGTACCTCACCAGTGCTTCATGTTTTCCATTTTATAAAGCACTTTACAATCTTCTCCCTCCTAGAACAAATCTACTTGGAGCAAAACCCAGATGGCAGGGGGAGTCATGTCCTCTGGTGAGTCCCCATAGATTCCTGGACATCACCGGTGTGCATACATGCTCAGTCCTGTATGACTCTTTGGGACCCTATGGACTGTAGCCCAGCAGGTTCCCCTGTCCATGGGATTTCCCAGGCAAGAGTACTGGAGTGGGTTGCCATTTCCTTCTCCAGGGGATCTTCCTGACCCAGGGATTGAACCCGTGTCTCCTGCATCTCCTGCAGTGGCAGGCAAATTCTTCACTACTGAGACACATGGGAAGCCCACTGTCAAGGAAGTCCCTATTCAATTTTAAAATGCGAGCAAATTATTAGATGAGTTTTTTTTAACTTAACTCATTTACCCATAATTTACTTAAAAGTTATTGATACCTTGAGTTCTGTTAGTGCTTCAGGATAGTTCAAAAAACAAGCTACTGGACAGAAATAGATTAACCCTTGCTGGGTCTTTGATCTGGAGTTATCTCCTAAAAATAACCTTTGAAAACAATCTCAATTTGTGATTAAGTATATTTACTAGTATAGGAATTTCCTGGCGGTCCAGTGGTTAGGATCCCATGATTCCACTGCAGAGGGCATGGGTTCAGTCCCTGGCAGGGGCATCACCTACCATCACTTACTAGCTGGACTTCAGATTTGACCTTAAGGGGTTTCCATGCCTGCTATTTTTCTACACTGTCTGCTGTGTGCATGGGCACACTGAAAGGTTCTTGACGGGGCACCTAAAGATCTAAATGGCTTCCCTTGCCTCCCAAGCTGGGAGTGTACAGCAAAGAACTCTTGAAACTCTACTGGGTAAGGAATAAAGCTAAAAATGAACAACTCAGTGCTTACTGCTGGTGTATGTCATACATCAATATCATGATGCACTGTACTTCAGTGTATTCGATTTTACAGAGGAGGATTTCAGTGAAAAGAACAGAGGCTGTTCATTTCAAATATCGCTTATTAACAGTTGCAGGAGCTACTGATTGCTTTCAGACTATGGGTAATGTTTTACACAAGAGGATCCTCAACAAGCCTTTTCAAATACAGGCAATTATAAGGAAAAGCTTCTGTTTTGGCCCAGTTAATTTTCTATCCTGAAGCCATGCTCTGAATATATTAATTTAGGATTAGAAAGGGGAAGAACGCTCTAAGGAACAAAGCCGAAGATTACACATTTCTAGCTGCAAATGCCCATAAATCTTTCTAGGGTTTTTACTCTATGTCCAGTCTCAAATAACTTTTTTCTATAGACATTTTAATAGTAGTTATTCTTGCCTTTCTAACAAGCCATGATTCCCTCAATCTTTCCAAATTCCTGTCATGTTTTTGAAGGGCTTATTCTGATTTTTTCTAAAACACTTATAACTGACTAGTCATTAGCCATTTCTAAAATGTTGGTATGGTTCACATTACTTCAATTCCTAGCTTATGTGTTGGTGGTCTTCACTTTTTTACCTATCAAATGTATGGAGTAAACCCAAATGTAGGAGTGGAGAGTAAACTCCAACCCCCCCCCTGCCTCCCGCCACCACACACACACACACACACTCTCAGGGACTAAAGAGCAGGGCTCTATCTTTGTCACTAACTAGCTGTGTAACCTTGAACAAGGTACTCAGCCTTGCTTTGATTCAGTTTTCTCATCTGCAAAATCAGGGTATGAATAGTATGCATGCCACGGAGTTGTTTTGAGATGTAGATGCGTTATTTAATGCAAAGCACTTGCGTGGAGACTGGCATATAACATCAGTGACTGGCATACGTGCACACACACACACCAGCTCCTGTCATTCAAATGTAAATCCTATTAGCATTTTATTAACAAGAATCAAATTTTAATTTTTCCTCTTATCTTTCCACAGTCAAATAATCATGAAATTACATACTGATGATCCTCATTCCTTTAGGAGCCAAAATTCATTCAATCAATGTATTTTATTATTGAAGTACTGAATTGTTTTTTGGACATTAATGTATAGTAATAATGTGTTAACTCTCAATTACTGACTGAAAAAATTGATTATTCATAACACTTCATTCCTGAATAAGCAAAAAAGAGACCAGAGGGATTTGTGGTAAAAATTGCTTCATTTGCCAGTAAGAGATAGTTATGGGATTTTAAAATTATTCTTTCTTTCCTACTTAAGGATCAAAGCATATTACCTCTCTGTGGTGTATAAAAAAAGATAAACACCAAAGAATACAGCTTGTAAAACTGCACTATGACAACCCACAGGGATAAATAAAGGCTTCAGAAATGATATCTGAATCCTATTAAAAGTTTATGTTAATCACTCGCATCACCATATTATATCCTCTGCTTTTATTTAAAAATAAAAGCCAAGACAATTTTAGCTGTAAAAGTTTGTAAAGTGTATGTTAAGTACTTTCTAAAGCAATGATCTGCTTCTTTTGAGTGTCAATTTAAATTTGTATATGTCACCCTTACCAGTAAAGCAGTATCGTGTTTTCTAAAGCACATACAACACACAGAGGTACTCTAGCAGAAAAGTAATCTATCACTATTAGTCTCAATTTTTGTTGGAAAATTAAAAAATGATGCGAATCCCGTTTTTCAGTTTTAAGTTCATATGTAACATTAAAAACATATGGGTGCTTTTTCTCTTCACTGAAACTCTTTCAAGATCAAGCTGAACAACTGAGACAAATCTAGGCATAGCATGAATGAAGTATCATGAAGTTGGGCAGCCTAGCCCTGTGGTTGTCTTTGGAGTCATGAACCAGAAACACAGATACATGACTACAGGGTGTACTGTGGATTGATAAATGTTACAAACAAATTAAGGACTTCATAACCCTGTGACAAGCCAGTGAGACTTTGAGAGGAAGTGGAAAGGAGAGGCAGAGAGCTGTCTACTCAGGCTGAGAAACCACTAATGTTTCAGTGTTTAGAGCCTGCTGGAGCCCCATTTCTAAGTTTAAGCTACACTTGGCTCTAGAAAAATGATTTATGATTTGGCATTTCTAGAATACTTCCTTTCTATGGCAGGCTTTATGAAGAGACTATTACTTACAGAAATTAAGGAACTTAATTTGTGAGTAAGAAATTTTCGATCAAAATCCAAGTATTAATCTCCCTAGAAATACAGAGTAGGCAAAATATTGCTTAGCATATTTCAAACATTTATCAGTTCAGTTCAGAAGTTCAGTCTGAGAAAGAGTCGGACTCTTCGTGACTCCATGGACTGCAGCATGCCAGGCTTCCCTGTCCATTGCCAACCCTCAGAGCTTACTCAAACTCATGTTAATGATAAATTTATCCTTATAAAAATTCTCCCAAATTAGACAGCCAGGTTAGAGAGCCTTTTGCAGATAGAAAAATTGTGTCTTACTGTCTACATGCCTTGTGCAAACATAGGAACAAAAAAGGATCCTTTTTCATGTTGTACAGAACTTATAGGAGAGATTGCTAGGTCTTACCCCAAATCCACGCTCCTCTTTCCTTCAGTAACAGATCCCAGCTTAGACTCATTCACCATCCTTCCTTGTTAAGGGGTATGACCATGTGACTAAGTTCTACCCAATGCAAAGAACGTAGAATTGAAATGCTGAGTAGGACTTCCTGGAAGTCTTATTTTAAAGGAAAGAAATACATTTTTTCTTTGCCTTTTTCCTCCCTGCAGCCTTGAAAAGCTGATATAATGGCTGGATATTCAGTTGCTATTTGGTCAAAGGAGAGAAGCTAGGGATGTTGTAGCTATTGCTGAGTCACTAAGTGGTGTCTGACTCTCTGAAATCCAAAAAAGGGCCATGCCAAAGGATTGGCTGAGGGATGATGGAAAGAAAGAAATGAGCCTGGGTTCCTTTTGACATCCTGAGGCCATCACCATAGCTCTGGACCACCTCCCTCTGGCTTTCTCTTACATCTTTTTTGTTTTGTTCAGTTGCTAAGTCGTGTCTGACTCTTTGCTACCCCATAGACTGCAGCATGCCAGGCTTCCCTGTCCTTCACTATCTTCCTGAGTTTGCTCAAACTCATGTCCATTGAGTCGGTGATGCTATCTAACCATCTCAACCTTTACTTCCCTCTTCTCCTCTTGCCCTCCATCTTTCCCAGAATCAGGGTCTTTTCCAATGAGTTGGCTCTTCGCATCAGGTGGCCAAAGTATTAGAGCTTCAGCATCAGTCCTTTCAATGAATATTCAGGGTTGATTTCCTTTAAGATTGATTGGTTTGATCTACTTGCAGTCCAAGGGACTCTCAAGAGTCTTCTCCAGCACCACAGCTCAAAAGCATCAATTCTTTGGCACTCAGCTTTCTTTATGATGCAACTCTCACATCCACATTTGACTACTGGAAAAACCATAGCTTTGACTACACAGACCTTTCTCAGCAAAGCGATGACTCTGCTCTTATGTCAGAGAAAAAAAATGTTACCGTGTTTGAGCCACTGTAATTTTGATTATTTTGGGTATATGAAACTGAACCCAATCCTATTCCAAAAACAATCCTATCCAAATCAGCACAGAAAGCAGACCGTATTTCTACTGGGGAATGAAACTTAACAAAATAAGATAGAAATTTAAGGTTCTAATTTTAACAATCATATTACAATCATAGTTTCTCAAGTAAACTACATATTATATGAAAAGAGTTTCACTGTATGTGATAATAAATATTTAATAGATATGAATGCTGAAGAAGGAAATAAAGTTTTTAAAAATTTCTATAATTCGTGTTTCCCAAAGGAATGTTATTTTGGAAAAATTAGTAAGAAGTGCAAATAATAATGTTTATAGAAATACGACCCTAAATTTGGTGAACAAAGTTAAAAATATATAATCCTCTTTTCCTCAAAAGAGTTACTTTCTGAAAGAAAATGAGGCACAAAAGTAACATACAAAGCCACCCATTATTATGTAAACACTGCTTTGAGACAGAACACAAAGTGTTTTTATTGTGTTAAGATGGTCATGAATGTATTTTTGCTAATAAAATTGCAATTATGAATAGATGATATTGATAAGACATAATATGATATTATGATATGCTGTGGTTGAATCAGCTTTAGTTTCTCCCCCAACAAATTTTATGTTGTTCAGATGGAACATTTGCATAGGAAAGCATTTTACTTAGGAAAACACTGGAGGAGACAATCCATTCTATGTGGGAACAATGGCTTTATAACAGTGCTTGATCAGGAGGCATTAGGAACCTTGCCTTGAAAGCCATTATCAAATTTATCTAGAAAACTTTATGCTATATCATAAAATAACCAGCAACTGAAGAAATCCTTAACTGTTTACTATGCCAATTTGCCCCTGCCTTCAGGAGACAGCAATGAATATCAGATACTGAAGGATAAAAGAGGTGAAAGACACAGGCAATTCAAAGAAAATGATGCCAAAAACTCCATATTGCCAGAAAAATTTTAAACAAACTTGCATTCTACTTTGGAGTAACTTTTTCTTTTTCCTATTTCCAAGGAAATTTTAATTTCCTTTGATTCTCAACCAGCTCTGCTAATAGTGAAGATTTTCCTTATGTTGTCAAACGATCAATTCAAACTTGAAATCAACCACCAGTTCTTTTGCTCCTAAAGCAAGGTACCTTATGATATATAATTATATAAGCTCACCTGAAGGAGGTGAGTTACAGATTTATGTCATTCTTTTAACAATCAGTTATGGAATGAAATCCAACCATCTGTCTCAGTTGTCCTGTTCTGTTCAAATCTTCATAATTTTAAATAAAGAAGAGTAATGCTAATCAATAAGATTCATTTACCAATGACTACACTCCTGGAACACAGTATAGCTACTCGATAAATGACAGCTGTTGCTATAATGTCTCTCTTGAAACAAAATACTTTCATTTTATTCTCATCTTAACATTTCTTGTGTTAAGCTTCTAAATCCACAAAAATTATAACACTATACTATAAAAGGGAGGGTCCAACATGTAGCTCAGATAGTAAAGAATCTGCCTGCGATGCAGGAGACCCAGGTTCGACCTCTGGTTTGGGAAGATCCTCTGGAGAAGGGAATGGTAATTCCTCCAGTATTCTTGCCTGGAAAATCCTATGGACAGAGGAGCCTGGCAGGCCATAGTCTATGGGGTCTCAAAGAGTCAGACATAACTGAGCAACTAATAATAACACTATCTAGACCACTCCTTTTGTTTTATAAAATACTGACTTTAAATGTCCCCGAGAGATTAAAATTTTACTGATTTTCTCTGCCTTCTCATACTCAAGAGAAGGAACAGAATCACTTGCCATAACAGAGGATTACTAAGAGACTGCTATTGTTAACAGTAAATTCCTCTCCTAGAAAAGCTCTCAAAATGTGCTCTGAGAAAGACCATCACCGTCTGCATCAGGACCATGGAGGCTTGTAAACTGCAGATTCCTGGGTCCTGCTCAAGACTACTGAAGCAGAATCTTGCTGTGAGGCCTAAGAACCTGCATTTTTATGATAAGCACCATTGCCTTAAAATCAAATCCAAACTCCTTAAGCTAAAAACCTATTCCTCCTTATTATCCTCTTTTCAGAATAACTGGGAAACACTAAGTCTCCAAGCTGTGTTTCCTTCAAGATTAGAAAGCTGTCTTCCCGCTCTCTGCATTTGTAAGCTAGCTGCAGTTCAGCTCTGCTTCTTTGGTTTCCCTCTTTCTCACTTTTTTGACATCTATGTACAGTTTCCTCCCAAACTTTCTCAACCTCTCAATGACCAGCCAAACAGTGAATGTACATCAATGAGCAATGACTATATTGGAGGATTAGTTCATGGAATCTATACTCTACCCTGAGTTCCTGTATAGACACCTGTTCCATGGTAACTTAAAAAAAAAAAATGACAATTTTGGACATGTTTTAGTTTCCATGGGTAAATTCTGTTTCATGCACTGCATTTTGGGAATCTTCCCAACTCTTCTCAGTGAAATTCCGTTTCTGAATTAACTATGTAACACTGAACATCAATTTTTCACCCAAGTACGAAAGACATCCAAATTTGTGTCAGGCATGAATTCTAGGAATATGCTTACTCTGCTCTAAATTCTGGACACCGTTAAAGATCCAGAAGATACCAGGTTAGGCTGAGAGCACAGCATTCTCCCCAGAAGCAATCACTCCTTAATTCTCAACCAGCAGATGCAGGAAGCACTTAAGGGTGTACCATTAAGCCAGGCAGCTCTCCTCTCCTATGCTTGTGCCAGCACCCAGTCAGCACTTCATACCTGCCCAGCCAGTGTAAACAGTGCTATCCCGAGGGTCTGCTGACTTCAGGCCTCTCTCCATTTGCTGAAGAAGCTCTCGAATCTTATTGTTCAAGCGTTGTGAAAACTCAGGAGTCAGCTGTAGATAGTAAAGGGAAAACAAGTATCAAAAAATATATGCCACTTGGTGTCCTAGACTATAGACTGTTAGAAATAGGAGGGTGCTTCATTTCCTTTCAAGCTGCAGTTTTTTAGCCTGCGAGAACGGGACAATTACTTTATTCTTAAACAACAAGGATGAATTAACAAAATGTAAAAGTACTTCTGTATTTTCTTACTCAAGTGAGGAAATATTTTTGATGTAACTTAAATGTTTTACATAAAAATTTTAATCAAATATTATACTGCCAGTGATAAACAGGATCACAGTAATTTCCATTTACTAGGAATCATCTATGATTTAAATCAGTATTTCTTTTTATAATAAAAACCATTTTATTAAACTAAGCATAAAACAGAAGATATTTGCTGTTTTCAAGCAATTGGATTTTCAGTATTCAGATGCAATGTTAATTCCCTAAAGAAATACTAATTGCTTCTGTTGTTTAAAAAATGATGATGATTATTTATAAAAAAAATCCATTTAGAAAAAAATGTATAAACATTAAAAAAAAAACTGTAGAAGTAGCATAAGAAAAGCTAAATAAATTCACAGATATTAGGAGCCTTCAGCAGAGTGGAAAGAACATTGGATCAAGACACAAAAACCCATGCCCAGCACAGTGCCTGGCAGGCTACGGGCCTCACAAATATTGCTCAATGAATGAGCCAGGCCACATCCTTGTCTGCTATTAGCTGAGTGACCATGCTCAACCTGTAACTTCTTTATGCTTCAGCTGCCTTGTAAAGTCAAGATAATAATACCTGACTACCAATGTCAAAGGTGCACTGAGGACCAAATGAGATCGTGGGTCTCATACCCTTCGCATTCAGGGATTTAAATGCTGACATTTTTACTATTTTAAGCAATCCAATGGTCTATAAAAATATTTTGGATATAGACTGAAAACACACTAAGACTGGGGTGTGGGGTTGGTGATATCCATATAAAGGACCATAGGTGAAGGGCAAATGGTGAGGGTTACCAAAAAGTTATGTTATTTGTTCTAATAACTGGAAAACATTTAGAAAGTTCTGGATACATTGAATCATGAAGTGTCTTAAAAGGTCAGTTTAATATATACCTCTATTTTTAGTAATCTGCTCTGATTCTCAGACTTGGATTTCACCAAGCAGTAAAATAGTGAAATAATGTTGGGGAACATTACAAAGGTACAAACATTCATCACATAAGGACGGTAAAAACATATGTAACAATGACCTGCAGGCATCATAACCTCATTTTTTTAAAAAAGGGCATTTTTAAAAAATGTAGGAAGGCAGTAGGAAAAAAATGTAGGAAAGGCAGTATCAGAATTATTAGTGGTAATAAAAGACATTAAATTTTAGTGATAACTTAAGAGTAGCTCTGATAAGGCAAATCAGATGATCAACCATATCTGGGTTATTTATTCTAAAGCATCACTATGATCCCTTATTTCACACTCTGAAGAAGAAACCACATTGTTCGGCAGACGCACTCCCATCATTTAACAATGTCTGCCAAGACGTTAAGATTTCAACAAGCCTTAAAAATACATTTAGTAAGATAAAATATACTTCAGTATTAATATAAAAGGCCTATAAATCTTAACTAGATAGAAGAGTGCATCTACATAAGAACATGTCATATTCTGTTCGTAGATCATGGATAATTTATCATCTTGCCTGACCTTACTGTAAGCGACCAAGAATAATGAGAATGCCTCAGCCTCAAGAAGGGACATTACCTTCTATTTGGCACATAATTGCATTTAATAAAAGCGACCTGCCTAAGAATATTGATTGCTTGTGGCAGACCAAAAAATTATTCAAATCTAGCAATAATATGAAGAGTTTCTAAAAGCTCTTTTTCAATAGATGCCAGAAAACAGAGCACTTTCTTATTGAAATATTCGCATTAACAAGTTAAGGAGGACAGATCTCCAGGGTCTGTTCCTTAGTGTTCAACATTAAACAATTTTAGAAGTGGGAGGAGGATTGTCCAAAAACCATGTGTCAGGCAATAAATTACACTATTATTTTGGGGCCAGAGTTCAAATTTATGAGTATTGTTATTTTTCTTTCTTAGATACAGACTTAAATTTGTAATTTACTTTAGCATTTAATTTATAAACATCCTAAACAGCGAGCTACGTTCCATTGAAGGGTTCTGTCATTAGGATCCAAACTCAACTGTTCCGTTTGCCAAGAAACATGAAGCTTCAGATCTTCCTCCAAAAAGACAAGACAAGAAAAGACAAGACAAGACAAATGGTTCAGCTTCAAGATCTGCAGAGCTAGTCAGAACACAGGTCCAAAAAGCCAAAAGGAAGCCATCTGGCTTCAAGGTAATGATTAGAAGCTTTGTTTCAGCAGTTAATTCTGGTCTTAAAAGAATCATATTGATTCCAGCTCCATATACACTTAGGCAGCCCTCTATCTTACAACTCTCTGCCATCTCTTTCATTCCTCCTACTTGCACTACTCAAGTTAAACTACAATGCTAAGGAAAGAATCAACAGAATTACTGAAAGTTCATTGGGCCGATATGGAATCTCCAAGGCCCTTCAATCACAAGCAAAATGCTTTTTGTATGGCTCATGAGCCTAGAAGAAATTAGCTGGTAAAATCTGAAAATGTGTGCACATTTAAAGAGATCACTCTTCCCACTTAAGATTTCTCGAGTAGGTGTATACCCTCTTAACAATTATGTTCACAGGCATGAGAAAACACAGGCCTCTGGAATCTCAAGCCCAGGTTCTCTTTGTAAGCTTACAGTGACTTGTGAGGTGCCCATCAGTTTAACTGACCACTTTCATGTATTCATTTATTTATTTATTTTCCAGTTGTGGGGTTGAGTGGAAATGGGACAAAGATTTCAGGCCTCTGTCCCAAACCTCTCTTAGCAGCTGCAGTTTAAAGATGTCTTCATTGCATTCTGGTTTACTCTCGTCCTCATCCTGCCGGTACTCCAGTTCAATCATAAAACAGTAACACTGCGCATGTGAAAAGCCAGCAGGATTTCTCACCTCTCTTAAAAAACAAACCAAAAATGATAAAAAAAAAAAAAAAAAAAGGCAAGATCACACAGTAAATTGCAGAGCTGCCAATTTTTATAATTTAAGTATCAATGACTGAAGTTATTTCAATGATCAATTTCTATTACAAATATTATCAACAACTTCTTATATAAGTTCAACATGTTAGAGCTCTATTTTCATATGTACTTTATATATTTAAAGTATTTTATATGTTTATACTGAAATTATGTATTTTTTAAAAAGGGATGGTCATCCCTTTCTTTCAGGCAAAATCGAACTTCTTTCCAAACACTGGGGTTTGGAGATAGGGATGGAGGCAGATATTTCCCAAACTCACCCTCCCAGCAGAATCAAAGTAGCCTTCAGCCAGAGATTTGTTATAATCAGCATAAGGATTCGGGAAGGCCCTTTGCGCCATGATGCCAGAAACGAGCCTGCAGAACAGGGGAAAAAGAGAATCTACGTTGAGATACGGGCCAAGGCCGCGTTGCGAAGGCGGAGGCCAGCGCCCGAGGAACACCTTCTTTCCAGTCCCTCGGCCACTGCGCGGTCCTGGCGGTTCGAGTGGACCCCTGGCCCCCAGCGGCCCAGCCGTCAGGGTGTGGCACCTCCGCAAAAGGGCTGCCAGGGCTCCCAACCCACCGCGACGAAGGGGTTCCGTTTTGCACCCCACGTTCGCACTCGGGATTTCAAGCAAGTGCCCGTGCAAGGTCCCAAAGCCCTGTACGGCCTCTCCACTCACCCCGCCGCCTCCGGACAAAAACTGAAGCGACGCTTTCACTGCCCACTTCCTGCCAGCTGGACCAATCAGAGCCTTCGCCAATCCGGAGGCCCGCCCCCTTCTCATTTTCAGTTTATTAAAGAGACAGAAGTGTTGTTTCTAAAGGGTGGGGCTAGTGATTTAATTCCCGGAGAGCTGGAGAGGGAACATATCTTAGAGTAATGTGCAACTGTGGGCAATGTTTCCTACCCTTATTCTCCTTTAAATTAAAAAAAGAAAATCAAGTAAACTAATTCAAGTCCAGATGATTCGCAAGAATTCTTTTTTTTTCTTTTTTTTTTTTTTAATTTAGAGAAGATAACTGAGTTCTGAACACATTCATAGTCCTACTGCTAGGACTGAAGGACTGAATAAAATTGAGGAGGATTATGTCTCTCCAGAGATTTGCCAAGCTTTTTTTTTTTTCTTAAACAAACAAAAAATGTAATAAAACACCATCATCACTCTTAATGACAAAGATCTTTGGAGATAATTTATAATAATTTAACCTCAAAGGCACTCAGTCAATGTGAGTGGCCAATGGCAAGGTGTCACATGGCAGCTGCTAAAACTTCAAGGAAAATAACATGAAAGCACAAATCACAACTCTTAAGAACTTTAATCTGCTCCTTTAGTTTAAATTAGACCATAATACTGTATACCCAAGCCCTTTAAAAAGATAACAATGTCTGATAGAGCAAGACATAACATTCAATTCATAACATTCAATTTCAATGTTTAACAGTCTCTAGTATTTGAAAAATTTTGCTTTCATTTAAATTTAAATCCCACCTGGTACACATTAGGTCTATTCTGTTGCTCAGAGAATTTTAAATTTCAGTTAAATGATCAAAAATAGTCATTTTCTCTTCTCTTTCCTTCCTTATGTTTCAATGAAGTTCCCTAGCCCCAAACCTCTTATGGAAGCTCAATCCCCAGCGCACCCCCACCTTGGCCTAAGCTTGTTCCTCTGTGGCTGTCATCCCAAAGTCTCCTTCTGCCCTTGCTCTGGCTCAGTTTGTTCTTTTGAACCACTGCCCTACTAGGACACTTGTTAGCTCCTTCATCAAATTCATGAAAATTTAGTAGAAGCCCTCAGTGAATCTTAAATTGGAACTATTCTTATTATAATAGATGAATATGTGGAGGAGCAACTCGTAAGAGGAAAGAAATGGAATGAGAGCCATTTTCAGTTGTTTTTCTTTAATTATTTAAGGCTTACTATCAGTTTATCCTATTCACAGTCTTTGAGCGATTAAAATCAGAGTGATATTTATGTATACTCATGACTACTAGAGGAGTCAGGCTTCCCAGGTGGCTCAGTGGTAAAGAATCCACCTGCCAATGCAGGAGACTAGGAATCTATCTCTGGGTTGGGAAGAGTCCCGTGGAGAAGGAAATGGCAACCCACAAGTATTCTTGCCTGGGAAGTCCCATGGACAGAGGAGCCTCGTGAGCCCCAGTGCATGGGGTTGCAAAAGAGTCAGACACAACTTAGCTGCTGAGAAGAAGGAAGGCATCATAAAACAGTACATTGTGCTTGAGCAGAAATGAAAGAAGAGTGGAAGGAGGATGCAGGGAGAGAAAGTAGAAGAGGAAGGTGGAAAAGAAGAAAGAAACATTTTAGTCAGCTTGAAAGGTAGCCTCTCAACCAAAGAAAGGAGTAGATAATGTGGTGAGACAGTGTAGGGGCCCTCATGCTCACATTATTGACATTTTGGAAGGGATGACTCTTTGCTGTGGAAGCTATCCTGTTCACTGTAGTGTACTTAGCAGCATCCCTGTCCCCTGCCCATTAGACGACAGTAGTACCTTGTCACTGAGTGGTGATATTAACAATGCTTTCAGACTTTGCCAAATGCCAAGTATCCCTGGGGAAAGGGAAGTACAAAATTGACTCTGATTGTAAACCACTGAAACTCATGAAAGATGATATTCTATTTCAATTTTTCCCTTAATTCCCTTTTCTCACTCATTTTTCTCCTTCAGGAGGCAATCACAACATTATATTTACTTTAGATAATATTTGGAAAATATGTCATAGGTTGTGTAGGTATGCATTTTTAATAAGTGGGGTAGTGCTATAAATAACAACTTGTATTTTATATCTATTCATGTTGCTCTATGTATACTTGGTTGTTTTAGATACTTGAATCAGTTCAGTTCAGTCATTCAGTCCTGTCCGACTCTTTGCGACCCCATGAACTGCAGCACGCCAGGCCTCCCTGTCCATCACCAACTCCCGGAGTTCACTCAAAATCACGTCCATCGAGTCGATGATGCCATCCAGGCATCTCATCCTGTCGTCCCCTTCTCCTCCTGCCCCCAATCCCTCCCAGCATCAGAGTCTTTTCCAATGACTCAACTCTTCACATGAGGTGGCCAAAGTATTGGAGTTTCAGCTTTAGCATCAGTCCTTCCAAAGAACACCCAGGACTGATCTCCTTTAGAATGGACTGGTTGGATCTCCTTGCAGTCCAAGGGACTCTCAAGAGTCTTCTCCAACACCACAGTTCAAAAGCATCAATTCTTCGGCACTCAGCTTTCTTCACAGTACAACTTACACATCCATACATGACCACTGGAAAAACCATAGCCTTGACTAGATAGACCTTTGTTGGCAAAGTAATGTCTCTGCTTTTGAATATGCCGTCTAGGTTGGTCATAACTTTCCTTCCAAGGAGTAAGCATCTATTAATTTCATGGCTGCAATCGCCATCTGCAGTGATTTTGGAGCCCCCCAAAATAAAGTCTGACACTGTTTTCACTGTTTCCCCATCTATTTGCCATGAAGTGATGGGACCAGATGCCATGATCTTTGTTTTCTGAATGTTGAGCTTTAAAGCCAACTTTTTCACTCTCCTCTTTCACTTTCATCAAGAGGCTTTTTAGTTCCTCTTCACTTTCTGCCATAAGGGTGGTGTCATCTGCATATCTGAGGTTATTGATATTTCTCCCAGCAATCTTGATTCCAGCTTGTGCTTCTTCCAGCCCAGCATTTCTCATGATGTTCTCTGCATATAAGTTAAACAAGCAGGGTGACAATATACAGCCTTGACATACTCCTTTCCCTATTTGGAACCAGTCTGTTGTTCCATGTCCAGTTCTAACTGTTGCTTCCTGACCTGCATACAGGTTTTTTATGACATGTCTCCAACTCATCTTACTTATCCTTTCCCTCAAGGATAAGCATTGATTCTAACTTCTGTATCACAAATAACACAGCCAGGAATATCCAAGTACTTGTGCTTAAAAGGATCTGGTTGTGATTTTTTTCTGAGATATGTACCATAAATGGATTTCTAGATCATAGGATCTCTTCATACTTAACTTTCCCAGTACTAGTTCCCAGAACTAATGGACAAGTTTATATTCCCTCCAACAGTATCTAATAGCATCTGACATTCCCATGTCCTCTCCAAGACTTGATATTATCTAGTATTCTGTTTTTTGCAATTCCAATGGGCAATGTGGAATCTCATTGATTGTTAAACTTTCAGGATTTTTATTGCTAATAGCGTTGAGTTCTTTGTATACTTGTTAGACAAGCTGACCTTTCCCTAAGATTTACCTACTTACATATTTTACCCATTTTTCTTTGGGCATTGTATTATTTTCTTGTTGATTTACAGCAGTTGTTTTTTGTTTTTTTTTTTTTTTTTTTTTTTTTGGATGGAGGGAGAGTTTATTCCAGTTATTAATCTCCTTTGGCTTTAGATGTTACAGATATCTTCTCATCTGTTAACTTTTTCTAAGATTTTCTCCTTGAACCAGAATTCTTCATTTGAATGAAGGTAAACCAATTCAACTTTAACACTGTAATTTCAGGATTAACTTCATGCTCAAAAAGTCTTTATCCATTCCTAAGTTTCAAAGGTGACTTACATTTTATTTTATTAGCTTTTTACTTTTTTTTTTTTTTTAGTTTTTTAGTTTTATGTTTAGGTCTTTAATCTCTCTGGAGTTAAGTTATGAATATAGTGTAAAGCCTGGATCCAAAATTATTTTGGAAGGGTATAGAATTGTTTTGAAAGTTCAGATATAGTCAAAGCAGGACAAGTCCTCTCTTTGTTAATCAGAAAAAAAAAAAGATTCCAAAGATTGGAATGACTAGAAATCAAATAGAACTCATTTGTCTTGTTTTAGAAGCAACTCAAAGAATTTCTCCTTGATTCTGACTCAGAAGAAAAGTGATTGACACTGACATACTTGTATAAGCTTTCTGGGGTGGCCATAACAGAGTACAATCAGACAAGTTGGTTTAAACAACAGAAATTATCATCTCAGAGTTCTGAGACTGGAAATCCAAGATAACATTCCAGCAGGCTTGCTCTCTCTGAATCCTCTCTCCTTCCTTGCACATGGTTGTTTTCTCCTGTGTCTTAACATGGTCTTCTCTCTGTAAGTGTCTGCGAACTAATCTTCTCTTGTTATAAGAACACCAGTCATATTGGATTAGGACCCACCCCATGACCTCATTTCACCTTAATTATCTCCTTGAAAAGCCTATATCTCCAAATTTAGCCATGTGCTTAGGTACTGGGAGTCAGGAATTCAACAAATGAATTTGGGGGAACACAATTCAACCCATAATAGTGCTTATGTTTTCATATATGGCAATGGTGTCTGCTCACACGGACCACAGCCTTGTCTAACTCAGTGAAACTAAGCCATGCCGTGTGGGGCCACCCAAGACGGGCGGGTCATGGTGGAGAGGTCTGACAGAATGTGGTCCACTGGAGAAGGGAATGGCAAACCACTTCAGTATTCTTGCCTTGAGAACCCCATGAACAGTATGAAAAGGCAAAATGATAGGATACTGAAAGAAGAAATCCCCAGGTTGGTAGGTGCCCAATATGCTACTGGAGATCAGTGGAGGAATAACTCCAGAAAGAATGAAGGGATGAAGTCAAAGCGAAAACAATACCCAGTTGTGCATGTGACTGATGATAGAAGCAAGGTCTGATGCTGTAAAGAGCAATATTGCATAGGAACCTGGAATGTCAGGTCCATGAATCAAGGCAAATTGGAAGTGGTCAAACAGGAGATGGCAAGAGTGAACGTCAACATTCTAGGAATCAGCGGACTAAAATGGACTGGAATGGGTGAATTTAACTCAGATGACCATTATATATACTACTGTGGGCAGAACTCCCTTAGAAGAAATGGAGTAGCCATCATGGTCAACAAAAGAGTCCGAAATGCAGTATTTGGATGCAATCTCAAAAATGACAGAATGATCTCTGTTTGTTTCCAAGGCAAACCATTCAATATTACAGTAATCCAAGTCTATGCCCCAACCAGTAACGCTGAAGAAGCTGAAGTTGAATGGTTCTATGAAGACCTACAAGACCTTTTAGAACTAACACCCAAAAAAGATGTCCTTTTTATTATAGGGGACTGAAATGTAAAAGTAGGAAGTCAAGAAACACCTGGAGTAACAGGCAAATTTGGCCTTGGAATACAGAATGAAGCAGGGCAAAGGCTAATAGAGTTTTGCCAAGAAAACACACTGGTCATAGGAAACACCTTCTTCCAACAACACAAGAGAAGACTCTACACATGGACATCACCAGATGGTCAACACCGAAATCAGATTGATTATATTCTTTGCAGCCAAAGATGGAGAAGCTCTATACAGTCAACAAAAACAAGACCGGGAGCTGACTGTGGCTCAGATCATGAACTCCTTATTGCCAAATTCAGACTTAAATTGAAGAAAGTAGGGAAAACCATTAGACCATTCAGGTATGACTAAATCAAATCCCTTATGATTATACAGTGGAAGTGAGAAATAGATTTAAAGGACTAGATCTGATAGAGAGAGTGCCTGATGAACTATGGACTGAGGTTTATGACACTGTACAGGAGACAGGGATCAAGACCATCCCCATGGAAAAGAAATGCAAAAAAGCAAAATGACTGTCTGGGCAGGCCTTAAAACTAGCTGTGAAAAGAAGAGAAGTGAAAAGCAAAGGAGAATAGGAAAGATATAAGCATCTGAATGCAGAGTTCCAAGGAGTAGCAAGGAGAGATAAGAAAGCCTTCCTCAGCGATCAATGCAAAGAAATAGAGGAAAACAACAGAATGAGAAAGACTAGAGATGTCTTCAAGAAAATTAGAGATACCAGGAGAACATTTCATGCAAAGATGGGCTCGATAAAGGACAGAAATGGTATGGACCTAACAGAAGTAGAAGATATTAAGAAGAGGTGGCAAGAATACACAGAAGAACTGTACAAAAAAGATCTTCACGACCAAGATAATCACAAATGTGTGATCATTCACCTAGAGCCAGACATCCTGGAATGTGAAGTCAAGTGGACCTTAGGAAGCATCACTAGGAACAAAGCTAGTAGAGGTGATGGAATTCCAGTTGAGCTATTTCAAATCCTGAAAGATGATGCTGTGAAAGTGCTGCACTCAATATGTCAGCAAATTTGGAAAACTCAGCAGTGGCCACAGGACTGGAAAAGGTCAGTTTTCATTCCAATCCCAAAGAAAGGCAATGCCAAAGAAGGCTCAAACTACCGCACAATTGCACTCATCTCACATGCTAGTAGAGTAATGCTTAAAATTCTCCAAGCCAGGCATCAGCAATATGTGAACTGTGAACTTCCAGATGTTCAAGCTGGTTTTAGAAAAGGCAGAGGAACCAGAGATCAAATTGCCAACATCTGCTGGATCATGGAACAAGCAAGAGAGTTCCAGAAAAACATCTATTTCTGCTTTATTGACTATGCCAAAGCCTTTGACTGTGTGGATCACAATAAACTGGAAAATTCTGAAGGAGATGGGAATACCAGACCACCTGACCTGCCTCTTGAGAAACCTATATGCAGGTCAGGAAGCAACGGTTAGAACTGGACATGGAACAACAGACTGGTTCCAACTAGGAAAAGGAGTACGTCAAGGCTGTATATTGTCACCCTGCTTATTTAACTTATATGCAGAGAACATCATGAGAAATGCTGGGCTGGAAGAAGCACAAGCTGGAATCAAGATTGCTGGGAGAAATATCAATAACCTCAGATATGCAGATGACATCACCTTATGGCAGAAAGTGAAGAGGAACTAAAGAGCCTCTTGATGAAAGTGAAAGAGGAGAGTGAAAAATTTGGCTTTAAAGCTCAACATTCAAAAAATGAAGATCATGGTGTCTGGTGCCATCATTTCATGGGAAATAGATGGGGAAACAGTGGAAACAGTGTCAGACTTTATTTTTGAGGGCTCCAAAATCACTGCAGATGGTGATTGCAGCATGAAAGTAAAAGACGCTTACTCCTTGGAAGGAAAGTTATGACCAACCTAGATGGCATATTCAAAAGCAAAGACATTACTTTACCAACAAAGGTCTATCTAGTCAAGGCTATGGTTTTTCCTGTGGTCACGTATGGATGTAAGAGTTGGACTGTGAAAAAAGCTGAGCGCAGAAGAATTGATGCTTTTGAACTGTAGTGTTGGAAAAGACTCTTGAGAGTCCCTTGGACTGCAAGGAGATCCAACTAGTCCAAGGAAATCAGTCCTGGGTGTTCTTTGGAAGGACTGATGCTAAAGCTGAAGCTCCAATACTTTGGCCACCTCATGTTAAGAGTTGACTCATTGAAAAAGACCTTGATGCTGGGAGGGATTGGGGGCAGGAGGACAAGGGGATGACAGAGGATGAGATGGCTGGATGGCATCACCGACTCGATGGACATGAGTTTGGGTAAACTGCGGGAGTTGGTGATGGACAGGGAGGTCTGGCGTGCTGCAATTCATGGGTTTGCAAATAGTTGGACATGACTGAGCTACTGAACTGAACTGACTGAATGGTGTCTGCATACATCTGTGGTTAATACTGGATTGATTGTTGATTATTTTTCAAGGACCATTCACTTTTGATAAATTTGGATTTAAAAAAAAATCATTATAGTGTTCTTTGTCTTAATTTGTGAATCTGTTGTGTGGACCCTTAGGGAACAGTTATTGTATTATTTATATCCTTTAAAAAAGAATACCTCTGGAAATCTGGGAAGTTATATTAAACTTCCTTGAGAAAACATGTATCATCAGTCAGCTCCTTAGTTGTCTTCTAAGATCTTAATTTCAAAGTTCTATGATGTGTACTAGGGTGAACACTAAGTTACAGGTATAAAGAAGCTCAAAAACACAATCACTGACATAAATAGAAATTTATTTTTCTCTTACATGAGCGTAGCTTAGCTCAGTGTAGCCATTTATCATCTTAGGTTCCTTGTTTTTTCCACCATTAATGAGCTATCCTCATCTGCAGGATCCATGCTGGCCATAGGCATGTGTCTTCCAGGTTGTGGGAGGGTCAGGAAAACAGAGAAGTACCCATCCGATGCCTTCACCCTCAGCAGGAAGTGGAACCAATCACTTCCCACAGTATTCCATCTGTGAGAATCCAGGCACATGGCTACCTCCAGCTGCCTGGGTGGTTGTGGGATGAAGTCCTTTGCTGAGCTGCTTAATGCCCACCTAGAATAAAAGAAAGGGAAGACTCACTGTGGTGGACAGTTGATCTCCAACGCAGAATGGGAATTCTAGTTATTGATACTCTGTGTCTCCCATCAAAGGGGCAACATGCTTAAATTTCTGTGGTGTTCCCTTTCCCTCTGACCTCCTAGCAACCACATCATCTGTGTTTCCTCCTGCATATTCCCTTGAACTTTCTGGGTCATTGACTGGGTCACTGACTTATGATAGAAGACAAATTGTAAGACTCCGTATCTTTTTTTTTTTCTAGAAGATTCTCCCCTCTCAAAACAAAACAGGTTGAAACATATGCACAAAACCAGGCAAATGGCTATGATTTTTTTTTTTTTTTTTTACTTTTCTTGTAAGTATCATCTCTTCTGTGGAGAGTACCCTATTTTCATTTCAGCTCAAAGAAGTATAAAGCAAGCATTATCTAAGTTTGAGTTTAATATCACTATGCTCTTGGTTTAACATCCATCTGGGACTGTGTAATAATAAAACAATTTTCTATTTTATTTACAGTACAGAATTCATGGGTTGACAGGAACTATATTGCCAGAGGAGGAAACAAGAACATAAACAGTCATACACCACATGCGCTACAGTACACTTTTAATTTCCCAGAGATAGTATTTCCTAAGGTAGCATTTCCTCCCTCCTTTGTCAGGAGTGTTGTTAGTGTGCTGTCAGATTCCTTTCTCTAAATGTACCTGCTGAGTGAGAACTGCTATTTTGTGAGACAGGTGTGCTGGGGTTTCCTTGCGAGATTAAAGACTATGTACAGAAAGTTGATAAAAAAGTACAACCATTTAAACTGTCTTTTCCTCTCTACACCTCACATTTGAGAAGGGATCTTGATCAACAGTGTTAGTTCATGTCTTTACAAGCAAAATAAAAAGAGGTTTTCTTTGTTATTGTTGAACCCCTACTGGTTGTTAAAATTATGCAGATCTCCAATTTTCGATATGCTTAATATGCATAAGGAAGGTAGAAATGAGCAGCCTTCTGATGACAATGAATCATTAATCAGGCGGTTTATATTTGCTTCCATCCCCACTCAAGCATGTAAAACTCACCTATGGAATGAAATGATTTATTACCAAAGCCTTGGAAAATGTTGTCCCATTTCAAGGCGTTCTTTTGGCATCTCTGGCAGTCCTGCTTCCCAACAGAGAGACACTCTGGTTCATACAGTCCTTCATTTTAAGCTCCAGAATTGCCTCACAGCGGGTACTTTTCAATCATTTGAAAGAGAAACTTCAAAATTTCCCGACTTGCCTGGTAGCCACGTTACTTGTACTTCATCTTTCCTTTGTATTTGCCATAAGAGGTGACAGTTCAGATGGATCGGGGAGTAACTATGTGAGTAGATTAGTTTATAAAAAGAGATGGGAGAAACTGCTACTTCAGGGTCTATGAACTTTGCTGTACAACTTACAGATTTAGAAGGAAACTTCAAGAATTCAGCGGGGTGCACCTGAAACTATCACAACATTGTTAATCAGCTATAATCCAATATAAAATAAAAAGTAAACAACAATTCAGCTGATTTGCCCTGCCACTGCCACGTGGGGTTATCTGGAACTGACCACATTGCTGGTCAACCAGTGGCTTTGGTCCAGAGAAGAGCTGCAGTCTAGGGATGGGCTGGCTCCTTCACCACTGTCCAACATCTGGGTTGAACCTTGAAGCCTAGATCCAAAGCTGCTCTTTGGAAGTGGCTGAGAAAGCCAGGGGCAAATTCTCAGGCAGGTTTCCTGACCCCTGAGGGACAGGACTTGGAGCCTAAGGAGTTACTTTTGCCCCAGGTAATTGCAAGTTCTAGAGCAATTGATACAATTATGTCACCTTGCTGCTGCTGCTGCTGCTAAGTCGCTTCAGTTGTGTCTGACTCTGGAACTTATTAAAAATGCAGCTTTTCTCACTTCACTGCCAGAGACTGATTCAGGAGTTTGGGGTTGAATCTGCATTTTTAAAAAATGAGTTCTTGATAGATTCTCTTGCAGACTAAAATTTGAAAAATGCTGGAAAGAAAGAGGGAGGAAGAATAGAAAAACTATGGTTCTAAATGGTAACAATTAGACTGAAATTTTGTGTTATCATATTCTCTAATTTACATTCGATATATCATAACACTAAAGTATTTCCTGAGGCTATTGTTAAAAAATAGAAAAGCAACCCCCACTAACCCCCTTAGAAAATAAAATAGAAAGGAAAAAGAAATGTCCGTTCATTCTAACCTAATACAAACTGCACTTAGAGGGAGCTATTTCACCCTAGAACCTTCCAGATCATAACTTCATTTGACAGCCAATTAGGATTTTAAACATCTTTGATGGTGTTAGTGGTAAAGAATCTTCCTGCTAATGCAGTAGACACAGGTTTGTTCCCTGGGTCAAGATGATTCCCTGGAGGAGGAAATGGCAACCCACTCCAGTATTCTTGCCTGGAGGATCCCATGGATAGAGGAGCCTGGTGGGCTATAGTCCATGGGGTCACAAAGAATCAGATATAACTGAGCAACTGAGTACACACACATATTTCCAGGAGTTCTTTCTTAGATCTAACCTACATATTTCTCAACCAGAAGTTTAAACATGTTTTGAGCAAGATGGAGAACAACTTGTCAGGACAAGTCTTTTTGAAACTTCAGCTTGTTTTTCTTCAGGCAGCGTTTTACATAATTGCATTTTACACCTTTTCATACTGGGGCTAACTAAGAGCTCTTTAATAAAGCCCTGACTCATCAAGCTGAGAACCAGGCAGATAGTGCTGAAGGGAGCAGGAGGTTGCTGCCACTCATAAACCTGCTGGAGCATTTGGTGTTGCTGATAGGGCTATAAACAGGCCAAGGAAGAGAGACTGGTCCACAGTCCCATTCTAATAATAATATCTACTGTATACAAAGCCTTTATACTGTGTGCTGGGAACTTTACTGGGCTTCCCTGGCAGCTCAGAAGGTAAAGTATCTGCCTGCAATGCGGGAGACCTGGCTTTGATCCCTGGATAAGGAAGATACCCTGGAGAAAGGAATGGCGACCTGGTATTCTTGGGGCTTCCCTTGAGTTTCCTTTGATACTTGGAACAGTCTTGTGAGTTGTCACTACTATTAATGTCCCGCTTTTGCAGACGAGGGAGGTGAAACTTACAAAGTGAAGACACTTTCCCAAGGCCACCATGGAGCAAGGGGTGGCCCTAGACCTTTCAAATGGAGAACCAGTATGCTCCCACATGATCCCTGTCCTTGGACTCGGGCAGCTCTAGCCCTCAGCGCTTCCACCCTTGCCCTCCACTGACATTAGGGCTTCAGTGCTGCCCCTCAGCTACTCACTATCCCTGCCATTCCTTAAAAATTCCTATTTATTCTTCCTCCTCCAAATCTGTATTTCTCTTGCTTTGAATTTGTTGTTCAGTTGCTCAGTCATGTCTGACTCTTTGTGACCCCATGGATTGTAGCATGCCAGGCTTCCCTCTCCTTTACCATCTCCTGGAGCTTGCTCAAACTCATGTCCACTGGGTTCATGATGCCATCCAACCATCTCATCCTCTGTCATCCCCTTCTCCTCCTGCCTTCTATCTTTCCCAGCATCAGGGTCTTTTCTAATGAGCTAGCTTTTCATATCAGGTGGCCAAAGTATTGGTGCTTCAGCTTCAGTATCAGTCCTTCCAATGAATATTCAGGGTTGATTTCCTTTAGGATTGACTGGTTGGATCGCCTTGCTGTCCAAGGGATTCAAGTCTTCTCCAATACCACAGTTAGAAAGCATCAATTCTTTGGCACTCAGCCTTTTTTATGTTCCAACTCTCACATCCATACATGGCTATTGGAAAAACCTACTGCTTTTTAATATGTGGTCTAGGTTTGTCACAGCTTTACTTTCAAGGAGCAAATGTCTTAATTTCCTGGCTGCAGTCACCATCTGCAGTGGTTTTGGAGCCCAAGAAACTAAAGTCTGTCACTGTTTCCATTGTTCCCCCATCTATTTGCCATGAAGTGATGGGACCGGATGCCATGATCTTTGTTTTTTGAATGTTGAGTTTCAAACCAGTTTTTTCACTCTCCTCTTTCACCTTCTTTAAGAGGCTCTTTAGTTCCTCTTTGCTTTATGCCATAAGGGTGGTATTACCTGCATATCTGAGGTTATTGATATTTCCCCTGTCAATCTTGATTCCAACTCATGCTACATCCAGCCTGGCATTTCACATGATGTACTCTGCATATAAGTTAAATAAGCAGGGTGACAATATACAACCTTGATGTACTCCTTTCCCAATTTTGAACCAGTCTGCTGTTCATGTTCTGTTCTAACTGTTGCTTCTTGACCTGCATACAGGTTTCTTAGGAGGAAGGTAAGGTGCTTTGAATATTCGAGTTCAAATAAACTGATGCAGATGTATGTGGCAGGAGGTAAAATTTTACACTTGCCTGCAAAAATCACATTTTATCTGTTTCCGTGTAGTTGATTTGTACTCAGATTTAGCCCTGCCTGTGGGTAGGGGGTGGGGACTGGTAAAGGGCTGGACCTCTATAATGCTTCCAAATTATATTCTCGGATACATTTGGGTTGGTTCTTTTGTTTATTCATTCATCTCTTTACTTTTCAAATAGGTGTTTCAAGTAGATGTTTTTGGAACATCTATTGTTTCCTAGGTTTTGGGAATAGAAAACTAACTGATGTGGTGTTTTACCTAAAGTATCAGTCTAGTAAGGAGATGAACAAGTAAAGAGATGAGTGCAATCTGCATATAGGTTATCCTGTAAGATGTGCAGGCACCTATGGGAACTCATAGGAGAGGCACCTAACCCCACCTGGGGCAGCCTGGGAGGTTTCCTGGCAGGTGATACATGAAC
This sequence comes from Bubalus bubalis, assembly GCF_019923935.1. NCBI lineage: Eukaryota > Metazoa > Chordata > Mammalia > Artiodactyla > Bovidae > Bubalus > Bubalus bubalis. Next base: position 150,487,469 of record NC_059158.1, read on the forward strand.
TGAGTCTGGAAGGAAATGTAACAATGAGTTAAATAAAAATCAGCAGGGGTGATCATTTCAGTCTAGAATGGTTGCATTTCCTATACTATATACATATGTAATTGTATCATATGTACTCTGCCTTTTTTTTCACCCAAAATAATTGTTTTAAGATTTATCCACATTGAAAATATCAACATCTTTTTTTTTATGTTCAGTTTTATTCTATTCTGTGGATATACCACAATTTGCTTCTTCATTCACCTCGTCATTTCAGTTCAGTTCAGTTGCTCAGTTGTGTCCGACTTTTTGCGACCCCATGAACCCCAGCATGCCAGGCCTCCCTGTCCATCACCAACTCCTGGAGCCCATCCAAATCCATGTCCATTGAATTGGTGATGCCATCCAACCATCTCATCCTCTGTCATCCCCTTCTCCTCCTGCCCTCCATCCTTCCCAGCATCAGGGTCTTTTCCAATGAGTCAGGTGGCCAAAGTATTGAAGATTCAGCTTCAACATCAGTCCTTCCAATGAACATCCAGGACTGATCTCCTTTGGGATGGACTGGTTGGATCTCCTAGCAGTCCAAGGGACTCTCAAGAGTCTTCTCCAACACCACAGTTCAAAAGCATCAATTCTTTGGCACTCAGCTTTCTTTATAGTCCAACTCTCACATCCATACATGACTACTGGAAAAACCATAGCCTTGACTAGACGGACCTTTGTTGGCAAAGTAATGTCTCTGCTTTTCAATGTGCTATCTAGGTTGGTCATAACTTTCCTTCCAAGGAGTAAGCGTTTTTTTAATTTCATGCTGCAATCACCATCTATAGTGATTTTGGAGCCCAGAAAAATAAAGTCTGACACTGTTTCCACTGTTTCCCCATCTATTTGCCATGAAGTGATGGGACCAGATGCCATGATCTTAATTTTCTCTGAGCTTTAAGCCAACTTTTTAACTCTCCTCTTTCACTTTCATCAAGAGGCTCTTTAGTTCTTCTTCACTTTCTGCCATAAGGGTGGTGTCATCTGCATATCTGAGGTTATCAATATTTCTCCCAGCAACCTTCATTCCAGCTTGTGCTTCTTCCAGCCCAGCGTTTCTCATGATGTACTCTGCATATAAGCCTTGACGCACTCCTTTTCCAATTGGAACCAGTCAGTTGTTCCATGTCCAGTTTTAACTGTTGCTTCCTGACTTGCATACAGGTTTCTCAAGAGGCAGGTCAGGTGGTTTGGTATTCCCATCTCTTTAAGAATCTTCCACAGTTTATTGTGATCCACACAGTCAAAGGCTTTGGCATAGTCAATAAAGCAGAAGTAGATGTTTTTCTGCAACTCTCTTGCTTTTTTGATGATCCAACAGACATTGGCAAGTTTGATCTCTGTTTCCTCTGCCTTTTCTAAAACCAGCTTGAACATCTGGAAGTTCACGGTTCATGTATTGCTGAAGCCTGGCTTGTAGAATTTTAAGCATTACTTTACTAGAGTGTGAGATGAGAGTAATTCTTTATGAACATTTATTTGGGCTATTTCCAGTTATTTGCTATTTACAAATGAAGGTTCTAGGGGCATGTACAAGTCTTTATAAGGGTACACTCTTTTTGTTTCTCTTGGCTTAAAACTTAAGAATGGAATGACGGGGTAGAATGTAAGTGAAAGTGAAAGTTGCTCAGTCGTGTCCAACTCTTTGTGACCCCATGGACTATATAGTCCATGGAATTTTCCAGGCCAGAATACTGGAGTGGTAGCCTTCCCCTGGAGAAGGGAATCTTCCAAACCCAGGGACTGAACCCAGGTCTTCCACATTGCAGGTGGATTCTTTAGCAGCTGAGCCACAAGGGAAGCTGAAGAATCCTGGAGTGGGTAGCTTATCCCTTCTCCAGCAGATCTTCCTGACCAAGAATTGAACCAAGGTCTCCTGCATTGCAGGCAGATTCTTTTCCAACTGAGCTATCAGGGAAGCCCAGTATGTGTTTGATGTTTAGAAATGAATTAACTGTTTACGAAAATGACTGTACCATTTCACATTGCCACCATCTGTGTATGAGCGTTCCAGTTCCTCCACATATTCACTGACACAGAGTGTGTTCAGTCCCTTTAGTTTTAGCTGTCCTAGTGGGTTTGTAGTAGTTTCTCATTATTGTTTTAATTTTCATTCCTCTAGTTACTAACACTCTTGAACATCTTTTCATATGCTTTTCTGCAAACCATGTACCTTTTTTTGATGATGTGTCTATTCAAATCCTTTGCCCCTCTTTTTATTAGGGTGTTTATTTTCTTAGTAGTTTTGAGACTTCTTTATATATTCTGGACACATGTCCTTTATCAGATATGTGATTTGCAAATGTTTTCTCCAAAGCTGTGACTTGTCTTTTCTTTTTCTTAACAGTGTCTTTGAAGAACATCTAATGACTGGTTATTTGCATGCATGCATGCATGCTAAATTGATTCAGTCATGTCCTATTCTTTGCGATTCTGTGGCTTTTAGCTGGCCAGGCTCCTCTGTTCATGGAATTCTCCAGGCAAGAATACTGGAGTGGGTTGGCTTACTTTTCTCTAGGTGATCTCTCCAACCCAGGGATTGAACCTGTGTATCTTCCATCTCCTGCATTGGCAGGCAGGTTCTTTACCACTTGTGATACCTGAAAAGCTGACTGGTTATTTGGGGGAGCACAAATGCCCAGAACCCTTGCTTTAATCTGGGATGACTCTGAAGTGACCTCTTAGATCCAGAGCTACCAATGGGATGAGTGGGGGCTTCTATTGTGACTACATTATGGGTCAGCTTCTCCATCTGCTCAATCTGCCTTCTCTCTTCTTCACAGCCCTTATTCCAAAGGATACCTTACAATAACCTCCTACATGCAAGTTTTTCTCTGAGTCAGTTTCCAGGAACCACGCCTAAAGCAGGACCTGTGTCTGCTTTTGCTTGCTATAAATCTTTACTCTGTAATGGAATCCTACCCTTTTGTTGTTGCTCAGTCACTAAGTCATGTCTGACTCTTTGTGTCCCCCTGGACTGCAGCACACCCACAAAAATGTACATTGAAGAACATTTTGGTCCCTAGTTACAATTTCTGGAAATCAAGTCTTACACAAGAATATTCATAACCTTCTCCTACGTTCTTGTTTCCTTAAAGAATCTATGCATTACGTTATCAGAAGGATCTACTGAACCATGTGCCACTCTACTTGCCTCTCATGTGGCTCTAGCTGTAGTGCCCCCTACCTCCAAACCTCCTTCCTGCCAGACTATTGTCACTTTTCTGACCACAGCCATTTAGATCTTCAGTAGTGGGATTTATGTTCTGGTGTCCTACAACTAGCCATGTTGCAAATCATGCATGGATTTTATGATACAACAGATTCAATCTGAGTCATCAGAATTTTGTGGCAGCTCCATAATTCATACATGGGAGTGGCTCAGGAAGCTGTGTGATGTGGTGAAGCACAGAATGAGGTTGTCTGAACCTGCATTTGCAAAACCCTTTACCGAGGAAAGAAAAAGCATCAATTGTTTGTAAGAAGAAATGAGAGATGAGGGAGGTGGTGGAAATTATACTAATGTTCCTCCAAGCCATGTCTTAGCAGGGGCGTTCTTTGAATGACTTGCTCTCTTTATGTTTCTCTTGTGTGTGTGTGTTCAGATGTGTCCAAATGTTTGTGACTCCATGGGCTGTAGCCTGCCAGGCTTCACTGTCCATGGGATTTTTCAAGCAAGAATACCAGACTGGGCTGCCATTACCTACTCCAGGGGATCTTTCCAATCCAGGGATCAAACCTGCATCTCCTGCATTGCAGGGAGATTATTTACCACTGATACCATCAGGGAAGTCAAGTTTATCTTGGATTTTGTTTATTACATTTTGATGCACTGCCCCCACCCTCCCACTCCTTTTATAAAAGCTAAGTTTGGTTTCTGTTTTTTTAGTTTTCTTTCCCCCACAATTTGTATTTCCTTATTCAAGTGTTTGGATAGTAAATTTACCTTTACACATGTCTTTGCTCCCAGCCATATGTATCAATTTGCAAAAAGCCAAATAGAGAATAGTTTAGCATTAATGAAATGTCAAGAATATGCCCCAAAGGCACCAATGCAATACTGGAGTTTCAAGTTTTAAGAATGGAATTAGGCCAGTAAATCAGTTTTCTTGCCTGTGTCAGGGGCCGTAGGGATATGTCCTAGTTCTTTAAAAAAAAAAAAGAAAGAAAGAAAAAGCAACTGAAACTCAGTATAACTCATGGGTCTGTACTGGGGACCTGTGGGAACCTTTGGACTTGAAACTAATTGAATCTACATTGAAATAGCCTTTTTCTTTCTTTATTAAATATCTGATTTGCTCGACAACTTTTTACTTTGGCTTGCTTGCATTATTCTTTTTTTTTGCTGCACAAATTGGCTGTTCTCCAAGGTTGAAAGAGAAGAGAGAAACAGAAAAGAGAAAATCAGGACGGAATCTTACTCTTTGTTAGATCATAGGCAGAACCTTTCCTTTCATGTTGGAGTAAAAGATACACCTCTTCTGGTTTAACTGGGAGATCAACTAGTTGTCAATAGATAGTGGTATAATAATGTCTCTACTGCCATAGTGGAAACAAGAACATTCTTTCTGTTTGAAAAGTGAAGAAGGATGACAAAATATGTCTGGGCCCATCATTCTCATTCAGACCCTTACCATAAAATCCCTGCTTCTCATTGCAGACTGAATTGCTCATGACATTTTTTTTTTTCCAGGGCTTGACAGATTGTGGTTTTTCTAGCAGTCTCATTATTAGCCTGCTGTCTGTTTTGTCTGTACACTTCTCCTGCCCTGATGTGGTCCTGATTGGTTTGTGCCCATTGGTACCATTGCCTTAAATATTAAGGGCACATTGTGAGCAGAAATAAACCAGTGCGTCTGTTAGTGACTGTACAAATTCTACCCACCTTTCAGACAATAACTGAAAGATCTCTCTTGGGAAATTAATGTTTCCTCTGGGAACTGGGGGTTAAAAGCTCATGTTTACATCTGTTCCTACATCCCCTTTCCCACTCAAACCAGTCAATCCTTAAGGACATCAAAAGCTTGAATATTCATTGGAAGGGCTGATGCTGAAGCTGAAGCTCCAATACTTTGGCCACCTGATGCAAAGAACTGACTCATTAGAAAAGACCCTGATGCTGGGAAAGATTGAGGGCAGGAGGAGAAGGTTATGACAGAGGATGAGATGGTTGTGCTAGCAGATAAGTATGGACACGAGTTTGGACATAAGTTTGAGCAAACTCCAAGAGATGGTGAAAAACAGGAAAGCCTGGTGTGCTGCAGTTTGTGGGGTAGCAAAGAGTCAGACATGACTTAGTGACTGAACAACAACAATAGCAACAACATAGTGATTAATTTTTTATTTATAATTGCAATTAATAGCTAGAAAAATAACAGAAATTTTAATTTTCTATGTTCTATAGGGGAAAAAAGTGAATAAATTTGCCCAAGTAGATTTACTGAGATTTTCCTAGCAAACCTGAAAGAAATCTTTGTGGACTACAGATTCATATTTTCATGAATATCCCTCTAATCTTTACTTTCATACAAATCTTTGAAATTAAAGATATAATAGATTATTAATAAATATTAATATTTGTTCATTAGACAGCTTAGCAAGAAAATTATTATTTTAGCATTTGAATGTGATCTAGACTTCAAATGTATAGATGATGAGTAAATTTGGGGGAGGCCTGGATCACTGCAAACAACCCCAGAAGGAAATCTTTAGTTTGATTTACCTTTTAGGACTGAAGAATATTTAGTCCAGGATTTAAAGGGGAAGTGGTCCTCCCTTCACTCTTTGTACCCAGGATTGGTTTGACTTGAGGGGTAAGGTATTCAACTGTGGCTGAATTTGCTTTAAATTTCTGACTAGAGAACTTTCAGAGGACAGAGTGCATCTCCTGTTGGGTGCAGTATGGATGGGTGTGTTGGCACTGCATCACCCCTGACACATGTCAGGAATGAACACTTTTCTCTACACACTGACTCCACATGAGTGGATCAACCCAGAAAGAAGGCTGCTCCACTTTTCATGTGAGCAGGAGAGAAACTTCCCTTCCCTAGCCTACTTATCTGCTAGCACTTTGACATTTTCCAATGTGGAGGTCATGGGAGCAAGTGAATAAATATTAGATAAGGAGCCATCAAAGATATGGAAATCTAGTTTAAGCCAAATATCATAAAATGGGGAGACAGAGCCATAAACCAGTTACAGGACCTTGATCATACTAGCTTTTCCTTTTTCTGTCCTAATAGTGAAAGAGAGGAAGGAAGGAAAGAGGGAAGGGAGGAAGGAAGACAGGAAAAGAAGAAGAAGAAAGAGAAAGAGAGGAAGAAAATTTAACTTTATATATAGTCTTGCTTCAGTTAAAGAGTGATCCAACTGTGATCAGCATTCTCTGAGTTGTGTTATCAGCACCTAACAATGTTATCAGCATTGTGCTGCTCTGAACAATGTTTAGGAAACTTCTTAGAACTGGAGCCTTATTGCTAGTAGTAATATTCTCAAAGATTGTGGGAGTGTATGTATGTATACTGGAGAAGGCAATGGCACCCCACTCCAGTACTCTTGCCTGGAAAATCCCATGGACGGAGGAGCGTGGCAGGCTGCAGACCATGGGGTCACGAAGAGTCGGACACGACTGAGTGACTTCACTTTCACTTTTCCCTTTCATGCGTTGGAGAAGGAAATGGCAACCCACTCCAGTGTTGTTACCTGGAGAATCCCAGGGACTGGGGGAGCCTGGTGGGCCACCGTCTATGGGGTCACACAGAGTCGGACACGACTGAAGCGACTTAGCAGCAGCAGCAGTATGTATGCATACAGACTTACTTCTGACCCAGAAACCGTCCACAATATAGATTCAGTTCAGTTGCTCAGTTGTGTCCGACTCTTTGCAACCCCATGTACTGCAGCACACCAGGCTTCCCTATCACCAACTCCCTCAACTTGCTCAAACTCACGTCCATTGAGCTGGTGACACCATCCAACCATCTCATCCTCTGTCATCCACTTCTCCTCCACCTTAATCTTTCCCAGCATTGGGTCTTTTCCATTGAGTCAGCTCTTCACATCAGGTGGCCAAAGTATTGCAGTTTCAGCTTCAACATCAGTCCTTCCAATGAACACCCAGGACTGATCTCCTTTAGGATGGACTGGTTGGATTTCCTTGCGGTCCAAGGGACTCTCAAGAGTCTTCTCCAACACCACAGTTCAAAAGCATCAATTCTTTGGCATTCACCTTTCTTTATAGTCCAACTTTCACATCCATACATGACTACTGGAAAAACCATAGCCTTGACTAGACGGAACTTTGTTGGCAAAGTAATGTCTCTGCTTTTGAATATGCTGTCCATGTTGGTCATAACATTCCTTCCAAGGAGTAAATGCCTTTTAATTTCATGGCTGTGGTCACCATCTTCAGTGATTTTGGAGGCCCCCAAAATAAAGTCTGACACTGTTTCCACTGTTTCCCCATCTATTTGCCATGAAGTGATGGGACCAGATGCCATGATCTTCATTTTCTGAATGTTGAGTTTTAAGTCAAATTTTCACTCTCCTTGTTCACTTTCATCAAGAGGCTCTTTAGTTCTTCACTTTCTGCCATAAGGTTGGTGTCATCTGCATATCTGAGGTTATTGATATTTCTCCCAGCAATCTTGATTCCAGCTTGTGCTTCTTCCAGCCCAGAATTTCACATAATGTACTCTGTATAAGTTAAATAAGCAGGGTGACAATATACAGCCTTGACTTACTCCTTTTCCTATTTGGAACCAGTCTGTTGTTCCATGTCCAGTTGAACTCTTGCTTCCTAACGTGCATATAGGTTTCTCAAGAGGCAGGTCAGGTGGTCTGGTATTCCTATCTCCTTCAGAATTTTCCATAGTTTATTGTGATCCACACAGTCAAAGGCTTTGGCATAGTCAATAAAGCAGAAATAGATGTTTCTTTGAAACTCTCTTGCTTGTTCCATGATCTAGCGGATGTTGGCAATTTGATCTCTGGTTCCTCTGCCTTTTCTAAAACCAGCTTGAACATCTGGAAGTTCACGGTTCATGTATTGCTGAAGCCTGGCTTGGAGAATTCTGAGCATTACTTTGCTAGTGTGTGAGATGAGTGCAATTGTGCAGTAGTTTGAGAGTTCTTTGGCATTGCCTTTCTTAGGGATTGGAATGAAAACCGACCTTTTACAGTCCTGTGGCCACTGTTGAGTTTTCCAAATTTGCTGACAAATTGAGTGCAGCACTTTCACAGCATCATCTTTTAGGATTTGTAATAGCTCAACTAGAATTCCATCACCTCCACTAGCTTTGTTTGTGGTGATGCTTCCTAAGGCCCACTTGACTTCACATTCCAGGATGCCTGGCTCTACGTGAGTGATCACACTATTGTGATTATCTGAGTCATGAAGAGCTTTTTGGTATAGTTCTTCCGGGTATTCTTGCCTCCTCTTCTTAATATCTTCTACTTCTGTTAGGTCCATACCATTTCTGTCCTTTATTGAGCCCATCTTTGCATGAAATATTCCCTTGGTATCTCTAATTTTCTTAAAGAGATTTCTAGTCTTCCCCATTCTATTGTTTTCCTCTATTTCTTTGCATTGATCACTGAGGAAGGCTTTCTTATCTCTCCTTGCTATTCTTTGGAACTCTGCATTCAGATGCTTGTATCTTTCCTTTTCTCCTTTGCTTTTTGCTTCTCTTCTTTTCACAGCTATTTCTAAGGCCTCCTCAGACAGCCATTTTGCTTTTTTGCATTTTTTTCTTTTTTTTATCTTGGGGATGGTCTTGCTCCCTATCTCCTGCACAGTGTCACAAACATCCGTCCATAGTTCATCAGGCACTCTGAATATCAGATCTAGTTCCTTAAATCTATTTCTCACTTCTACTGTATAATCATAAGAGATTTGATTTAGGTCATACCTGAATGGTCTAGTGGTTTTCCCTACTTTCTTCAATTTAAGTCTGAATTTGGCAATAAGGAGTTCATCATCTGAGCCACAGTCAACTCCTGGTCTTGTTTTTTGCTGACTCTATAGAGCTTCTCCATCTTTGGCTGCAAAGAATATAATCAATCTGATTTCAGTGTTGACCCTCTGGTGATGTCCATGTGTAGAGTCTTCTCTTGTGTTTTTGGAAGAGGGTGTTTGCTATGACCAGTGTATTCTCCTGGCCAAACTCTATTAGCCTTTGCCCTGCTTCATTCTGTACTCCAAGGCCAAATTTACCTGTTACTCCAGGTGTTTCTTGACTTTCTACTTTTGCATTCCAGTCCCCTACAATGAAAAGGATATTGTTTTTGAGTATTAGTTCTAAAAGGTCTTGTAGGTCTTCATAGAACCATTCAACTTCAGCTTCTTCAGCATTTCTGGTCAGGGCATAGACTTGGATTACCGTGAAATTGAATGGTTTGCCTTGGAAATGAACAGAGATCATTCTGTAGTTTTTCAGATTGCATCCAAGTATTGCATTTCAGACTCTTTTGTTGACTATGATGGCTACTCCATTTCCTCTAAGGGATTCTTGACCACAGTTGTAGATATAATGGTCATCTGAGTTAAATTCACCCATTCCAGTCAATTTTAGTTCGCTGATTCCTAGAATGTCAATGTTCACTCTTGCCATCTCCTGTTTGACCACTTCCAATTTGCTTGGTTCCTGGACCTGACATTCCAGATTCCTATGCAATATTGCTCTTTACAGCATTGGACCTTGCTTCTGTCACCAGTCACATCCACAACTGGGTGTTGTTTTTGCTTTGGCTCCATCCCTTCATTCTTTCTGGAGTTATTTCTCCACTGATCTCCAGTAGCATATTGGGCACCTACTGACTTGGGGAGTTCATCTTTCAGTGTCCTATCTCTTTGCCTTTTCATACTGTTCATGGGGTTCTTAAAGCAGGAATACTGAAGTGGTTCCTTCTCCAGTGGACCTCATTTTGTCAGAACTCTCTACCATGACCTGTCCATCTTGGGTGGCCATACACAGCATGGCTTAGTTTCATTGAGTTAGACAAGGCTGTGGTCCATGTGATCAGATTGGCTAATTTTCTGTGGTTATAGTTTCACTCTCTCTGCCCTCTGATGCCCTCTGATGCCCTCTTTCAGTGCCTACCGTCTTAGTGGGGTTTCTCTTACCTTGGACTTGGGGTATCTCTTCACGGCTGGTCCAGCAAAGCGCAGCCACTGCTCCTGACCTTGGATGCGGGGTATCTCCTCTCAGCCTCTCTGGTGCCGTGCAGCCAGAACCTTTAGATCTAGTTATATAGTTTAATGACCTACAGCTTTTTCCTTTTTGTTTGTTTGCCTTTTGCTTTTTACATATAGAGGAAGTAGAGGTTCCAAGATGTTATTGCTATAGTCCTCTAGCAAGTCACTAGAGACCTCAGAAACAGGATAACTACTATGAAGGACAGTTTTTCCTTTTTTTAAGAAATGCAAGCACAAGCATTTCATATCACTGACATTTGATCATATGCAGAAAATAACTTTAATGTGTTATTTGAATAAAGCATAAAGGCTATCTGCCTTCTTTATTCTACCTCGAAGCCCAGAGGGCTAGCCCAGAGGGTAGAAGAGAATCTATTTTGTTACTTGCCTGCCTTGCTAATATGAATTTTAGGATGATATACTTGGAATATGTGGTAAGAGTACACAAAGTTCTGATTACAATGAAAGGATGGGTTTATTTTAGGGGTTCTTAAGTTTTTTGTGTGTGTGCTATGACTGCTTTGGCAGTCTGGTGAAGCTTGTCATTCCTCCTCAGCATAATGTTTTAAAATGCACAATATAAAATACAAAGGATTTTTACCACACTGAAATACAGTTATCAAAATAATTAAAAATTCTGATATAGTAATACATGTTTCTTATTTATGCATTAAATAGCACAATCTAATTGCTGGCCTAATAATCATCATAAACTTAGTCAAGTTGCTCAGTCGTGTCCAACTCTTTGAGACCCCATGGACTGTAGCCTACCAGGTTCCTCCGTTCATGGGATTTTCCAGGCAAGAATACTGGAGTGGATTGCCATTTCCTTCTCCAGGAGATCTTCCTGACCCAGGGATTGAACCTGGGTCTCCCACATTGTAGGCAGACACTTTTATCATCTGAGCCACCAGGGAAGTCACAATCATAAACTTAAAGTAGTAACATATACAGTATTTCAACATATCTGGAAAAATTGCAAGGAGAAATAGAAACATCAGTAATTTCTATCTATAACAAGGTTACAAATGCTGCTGATACTATGGTGGTTTGGGACCTGCATTTATATTTGAATGAGATACTAAATTTCAATCAAGTGTTAGTTAAAATAAATTATGTAGTTTAATTAAAAACTCAAGTTCATGAATCCTTTGAATTCTATCTCTGGGCCCCTTTCTGTGGGTTCACGATGAAGAAACTTTGAGTTTCCAAGTCAGCTTTCATCACCTGCTTCTCTGAATGATATTCAAATAGGTGTCCCCAATAGATTTTCAAATAGGGAGCAAACTGGTAGCTTCACTGAAGGAGAACTGATTGGAGTTAGCAGAGGACTGCAGTCAGAGCATAGACTGGGTGAACCCTAGATCAAATTAGAAACTGATGAGATTTTCTTTTCTTTTTTTTTTTTTCTGTTCATTCACTGTTCTTTCTACTAATCTTCCTCTAAGTCAGGTGCTCACTGCTTCTGAGCGATGTGATCCATTCAGTTAGCTGTAATTGTAAGTGCTTTAGTTTTAGTAGCCATATTAACCATGAAATTAAAGACGTTTGTTCCTTGGAAGAAAAGCTATGACCAACCTAGACAACATATTAAAAAAGCAGAGACATTACTTTGCCAACAAAGGTCTGTCTAGTCAAAGCTATGGTTTTTCCAGTGGTCAGGTATGGATGTGAGAGTTGGACTATAAAGAAAGCTGAGCACCAAAGAATTGATGCTTTTGAACTATGGTGTTGGAGAAGACTCTTGAGAGTCCCTTGGACTGCAAGGAGATCCAACCAGTCCATCCTAAAGGAGATCAGTCCTGGGTGTTCATTGGAAGGACTGATGTTGAAGCTGAAACTCCAATACTTTGGCTACCCGATGAGAACTGACTCATTGGAAAAGACCCTGTTGCTGGGAAAGATTGAAGGCAGAAGGGGAAGACAGAAGATGAGATGGTTGGATGGCATCACCAACTTGATGGACACGAGACTGAGTAGGCTCTGGCAGTTAGTGATGGACAGGGAAGCCTGGTGTGCTGCAGTCCATGGGGTCGCAGAGTCAGACACTTCTGAGAGACTGAACTGAACTGAACTGAAGAATGTATGTTTACATACAGGCTACAGGGAAAAGGTACTATTTAATCCAAAGGAACCCGATGCCAGTGATGGACTTTTGGGTTCCTTGGCACTTGGGTAGATGGATAAGGGGATATTTTTGATCGTTACTGATACCTTTCAGTCTCATCCTCCTTGACTGTTTTTCTTATCTACTTCTATGCCAGGTGTAGGTTTTATTTGGCAAACAGAGGAAGTAGTTCTTTTTCCATTTGCTCTTGGTTCTACTTATCCTGGCAGTAACATTTCCCTAGGGGCAGGCAAATACTCCCTCAAGTTGAACATCTCATTTGCAGTGGTGTCATTTGAGGTGATAGTCATTTGTACATTGTAGAGGAATGATTTTATTCTTATGAGTGAACAGATGGGTTAACAAAGCTGTCTGAGGTTGTAACAGGGTTCAAAAGCTATTTTCAGGACATCCATCATGGCCATGATGTGGAATGCTGAACCACCAACAGTCTATTAGATTATAAGTACCTTGAAAACTAGGGTTAAACCTTGTGTAAACCAGGCCCATTTCAACACAGAGTCGGGAAATACACTTCACCTCTAAGTTTTAAAGGTGATGCAGTGTTTGTTACTGTTATGTAGCACAGAGAAAATATTTAAGCTATCACAATAAATGAATTTCATAAAAAAGAACTAAAGTGAGTTTTGTGCTATTTTATTCTAAACGTGTGTTCTTTATTACTTAACTTGTCTAACTATAAAATGGCTTTGACATCTTGGAAGAAATGATCACGTAAGTGTAAACACACTTTTTAAAGAGTTGACATCTTATGAGCTTTAGGTGAAGGCATTCTTTTAAATTTGTTGTTTTAATTATGTTCTCAAGCTCTCCTACTCTTGTAGTGAGCTTGGTTTTGTTTTATGGTTCACTGCAGTATGCACTGAATTTGTTTTGGAGCCACAAGAGAGAGGAAGATATGGAAGACAGTGGAAGTTGCTGTCTTGCTGGACCTCTGCTTGGCTCACGGTCTAGAGTGTACATCACAGGCCCCATTGATGCTTAATAGCATAAAGCAGTGGTTTTCAGCCCTGGCTGCATGTTAAAATAATTTGAAAATCTTTTAAAACATACCGATTGAGTCAGAATCTCTGGTGGTGGGACTTTGTCTTCGGTATGCACTAAAATATGCTAGGTGATTCTAATGTGCAGGCAGTTGCTGAGAATTATTGGCAAAACAGATGTGAATATCAGTCCTTGAATTCAAGTGGTCAAGAAACTGAACTCAAATTATTTTTTGTTGCTAATCTCAAGTTTGCTATTAACCTCAGTCTTTCTTATGGTTTACTTATCCTCTCCCCCACACAGTTCAATGTTGTTAAATAGCACAAAATTGGAAGATCAGAGGAGCCTCTTTATTTGTCGGTCATCTGTCCTGTGAGGTTACCATTGGGTGTCCACTCTTCACATGATGCTTGGGGTCAAGTGGTGTCAGAGCTTGGAGCACTGGAGTCTTTCCATGTTGTGCTTTGTCCAGGCACCAGGACTGGGCTAAGGGAGTGGTACCAAATTCACTTATCACATAAATCACATTTTAATGAAACATTTACAAAATATAAATTAGTGCAAAAAATCCATGATGAACAATATATCAAAATTTTAAAGTAAGATAGGAGCTATATACCCTCCATCATCAGGCATTCTCCTTGTGGGAAATATAGCCTCTCTAGCAACACTGCATTTTTTTCCTGCCTTCTAGTTGAGGAACTCTCATTTAATCCAAGAAAAGTCCTTTTGCCATCATGCTGGCATATTTGGCTTGCATATTTGATCTTTTCGAGAATATTTCGTCTTATCCCTGTCCCCAAAATGGATTTAGACATTTGAAAGCAAAGTATATAAAGAAAGGTATTAGTGGGCAACTTTGAGTTTTTTTTCAATTTGCTACACCTCTCTTTGTCACTGAACATTTAATACATTACCCAAGGTACGTGTGTGTGTAGTTTGTGATGTGTGTGTGTGTGTGTATGGGGGAAGAAGGTATCATAAGTTCTTTTCTTTCTTTCTCTCTTTCTCCCTTTCTTTCCTTCCTTTCTTCTTTCTTCCTTTCTCTCACTCTTTCTTTCCTCTCATTCAATAAAAACAAATTGCAGAGACATGAATAGACCCAGACACTAAGACACAGAGTGAAATCAGTCAGAAAGAGAAAGACAAAGATTGCATATTAATGCATGTATGTGGAATCTAGAAAAATGGTAAAGGTGGTCTAATTTGCAAGGCAGAAATAGAGAAACAGATGTGGAAAACAAACCTATGGATAGCAAGTGGGGAGGGAGGAGTAGGATGAATTGGAAGGTTGGGATTGACATATGTTCACTACTATGTATACTATAGATAACGATGAGAACATAACGAGAGCCTACAGTACAGCACAGGGAATGACTTGGGCTCTATAGTGACCTAAACGGGACGGAATCCCAAAAAGAAGGGATGTATGTACACGTATGGCTGATTCACTTTGCTGTACAGCAGAAACTGACACAGTGGTATACAGCAACTGTGGTCCAATTTAAAAAAAATAAAGGCAAATTGATGGAGAACACAAAGCATTTATATTATTTTTCAAAAATAATGATTTTGTCACTAAAATGCCCTCTTATACCAAATACCAAGTATTTCTTTGAGTAGGTCTTATATAGGTTCTTCACCCAAAATTTCAACCCAGCAGGGTGCTTCCAATGCACTAGAAGCATCCTTGGCATGTGCTTCCATCTTAGATGTACACGAGAGGATGCTCAAATTTCCCACTCCACATTTTACTAGTTGAAAAATTAAAAAAACCCGTGTGTGTCTCCCTGGTGGCTCAGATGGCAAAGAATCTGCTTGCAGTGCAGGAGACCCAGATCCAATCCCTGAGTTGGGAAGATCCCCTGGAGAAGGGAATGACTACCCACTTCAATATCCTTGCCTGGAGAATTCCATGGACAGAGGATCCTGGTGAGCTACAGCCCATGGTGTCAACTGAGTGACTGAGTGACTAACAAAAGGTTAGGTGTGTGTTTTTGTCTCCAGAGCCCTTTGGGGAAAGAAATCCTCCATCCACCTCTCAGAACTTTGTGGTCGAGGAAGAACCATCATTGTGTTGTCAATATTTCCTGTCTCTGTTCCCTGGTCTTTGTGAATAAAATATTCTTCCTCCTCTGGCCACATGGGTATTAAGAGCCACACATGAGTTAACTCAGGCAAACAGTCTTCTCAAGGAGCCCCTGGAACATCCAAGCATCAACAGCTCATCTGTCTTGGCTTTAAGTTTGACCCTGCTCTTTCTCCCACGTGCTCCACATCCATCTCTTCAGTAAAACTTATCAACTCTAACTCAGGATATACCCAGAATTCTTTTAGTTTTCACCAGCTCAACTGTCATGGTCCTGGTCCCAATCGGCATGATCTTCCCTCTGGATAACTGCAGTAGCTTCCTACCTGGTTGTGGGCAGGAGCTGCTAGTGCTTAAATAGGTGTATGTTCTTCCCTCCTTGGTTGGCACAGCACTTGTCTACACGGCACCCGGGAGGAGCTGTAAGACTGGTCCTCACCACTGGTATGAGAGTGGATGTTGCCTGCCTCCTCAGGTGGAGGAGTGTGTGTCCTCCCCCACTCTTTCTCTTTCTACATTTTCCAGCTAAATGGAGAGAGGAACATTGCAGATCCGGGGGAGAACTAGGCCACAACATGGGAAGCATTACCATGTGCCCGGAAGGAGGATCAAAATCATCACGTGAGCAAAAGATAAACCCATTGTGCTGATCAATGCTTAGCTCTGTGCCTTGTTTTCTCTGCAACACCTGTTGTGTCCACCCTGTTTAATTTTAATACTTAACGCCTATCCTTCTCTGCTCTATTTTTTCTTCCTGGCACTTATCACTATCTAATACTATGCGTTATTGATTTACTTTATTTTCTGTCAAGGAATACCAAACAATTGATCTGTTTTTATCAAATTGGGAATGGGAATCTTTTTAACTGATCGTATTTCCTTCCCTCTCTTTTAAAAATTAGCTTTCATAAGCTCAGCAGAATTTGTGCAAGATCTAATTAAAGAACTGTGTGCTAACCCTTCCTGACTTTGTCTTACTATTTGATTTTCATTCCCCTTTATTCTAATTTAAAATTATATCTACTTTTGTTCCAGATCTTTTTTGAAGTGGGGCAAGTTGTAGATAAGGAATTTATCTTTATACTTGTTCATACCAGCAAAGTTTGTGTACATATAGGTTTTTAAAAAGAAGTTTAATAAATATAATTAAATTGTTTTTAAAAATTTCCACATTCTATTTTTGGAGAAGTTTACACTTTTTTTTTATTGTAAAGAGCATCTTTTCAAATGAATACAATGTTAATTTATATCAGCATACATTGATTTAGTTTGAACATTTTTGGGGCATATTTTAGGACAGGGGAGAGAAAAAATAAAAGAGCAAAACCAAGTCTCTCTAAGAGGAAGTCATGATTTCCATATGGATGGTGCTCTTGCCTCCCCCTTAGCCCAACCCTTTGATCCTTCATAATGTCATGATTTTCACCTTCATCTAATAAGATCTCAAAATTTGAAAAGGGCCTTGATTTCCAACTCAGCTCCTCCAGAAACTGAATGAGGAAGGGTAATTCTTACTTCCTTGCCACACTTTAAAAGGAGGGGTTGGATTAGCTCAGCCATTCTCAAGGCTGGATTCAGCTTAAGTGACATGAAGAGCTTTAAAAAAATCCAGTTCCTCCTTGGAAATTCTGACTCATTTTATTTGAATGAATTGCTTTTTTTTAAGTTATTTTTTATTGCAATAAGCATTTGGGCATGAGACCCGAGCACTAGGATATTTTTTAAAGGCTCTCCATACCATTCTTTTCTGCAGCCAGAGTCTAGACCATTGGTCTCACTCATGTCTCTCCCAGCGCTGACAGCTTGTGACTGGGTGAATAACTAGATATTTCTTGTTCAGCTGCTTAGTTGTGTCCGACTTTTTGTGACCCCATGGACTGCAGCATGCCAGCCTTCCCTGTCTTTTACTGTTTCCCGGAGTTTGCTCAAACTCATGTCCACGATGCTATCCAACAATACCCCCTTTTCCTTCTGCCCTCAATCTTTCCCAGTATCAAGGTCTTTTCCAGAGAGTTAGCTCTTTGCGTCAGGTGGCCAGAGTATTGGAGCTTCAGCTTCATCATCAGTCCTTCCAATGAATATTCAGGGCTGATTTCCAACTCTGTGAAAAGTCACATCAGAATCCCTAGGGATTTCTGTTGTCGCTAGGATGTTATATTATATACTGCCACTAGATGGCGTTAGCAACTCTAGGGACGGAGAAGATTCTGGTTATTTTGGATTTTTGTTTTCCCTGTGTAATATACTTGAGACACTGAGCTTAGGAAGCTTCATGGGGACATAACATGTTAGTTCCTTTCCCTGAGCTAAAGGCCCAGAGGTGCAACTGTTTTCTTAGACAATAGAGACTCATTAAATAAGCATTCTGTCATCTGACGAGAGAAAGTGAACCCCTGCATAACTATTAGCTCACATTTTTCTTATTTCCAGTGTGTGTGTGTGCTCCTTCTCTGTTCTCTGTATTTTTCTCTCTCTTTTTCTGTCGATGGCCTCTCTTTTCCTTTCTTCTTTTTTCTTGATTTCTGCCTCTAGCCTTTGTGTATAATTTGGTTATAATAACTAATGAGGGAATACAATTTCTTTTGCTGCCTTTGTGGTTGATAAAAATTTCAGGAACCTAAAAATGATTCAGATCTAGCATTTTTAGGAGGAGGAACATATTCAGGTTACAACAGAAAAATTCTTATTCAGGGGGCTTCTCTAACATCTATGGCAGCATCAGCCAAATCCAGGAAGAAAGGAAGAATTTTATGTGCCCTATCAGAGAAAAACAGTCAAAATCTTCTCCTTTTTACAGCAGAATTCGGGTGAGGGCCAAACCTCTGGGTGCACATATAAGTAGGGGTTTTGCACAATAATAGGGAGTGCTTCTCCACTGCTTTGTATCCCAAGATCTCAAAGCGCGCACTTGCTGCTTTATTCTGTAGAGCTGCCTGTTCTCCCTGGGCTGTCAAAATAGGAAGATGTGCTGTGATTTTTTTTTCCTCTCAAAGAGATTGTGTTCCTTCCATGGCTTTGTTCCAGCCCAGCTGCTTGTCGTTCAGGGAGACGCTTTGCTGTTGGTGCCAGGATATACCATTGTGCTTTCTTCTTTCCTGAGTGACACATACCAGTGGGTCACTGCCCGGAACAGTGGAGCAAAGCATCGTGTGTGTCCACCCGTGAAGAACTCTTGTTGTTTACTATACTCTGATCTCCATCTGGCAGCATCCCATATCAATCTACATTAAAAAAACAAAACAATCAACCAACCAAAAACAAAAAAAGTTAAAAACCAAAAAATACTAGAAAAAGTCTTTCTTTAAATTAATAGTTAATGTTTATTTTTGCTTTTATTTCCAATATTCTGGGAGGTGGGTCATAGAGGATCCTGCTGTGATTTATGTTGGAGAGTGTTTTGCCTGTTTTCCTCTAGGAGTTTTATAGTTTCTGGTCTTATGTTTAGATCTTTAATCCATTTTGAGTTTATTTTTGTGTATGGTGTTAGAAAGTGTTCTAGTTTCATAGCCAGGACATGGAAGCAACTTAGATGTCCATCAGTAGACGAATGGATAAGAAAGCTATGGTATATATATACACAATGGAATATTACTCAGCCATTAAAAAGAATACATTTGAATCAGTTCTAATGAGGTGGATGAGACTGGAGCCTATTATACAGAGTGAAGTAAGCCAGAAAGAAAAACACCAATACAGTATACTAATGCATATATATGGAATTTAGAAAGATGGTAATGATAACCCTGTATGTGAGACAGCAAAAGAGACACAGATGTATAGAACAGTCTTTTGGACTCTGTGGGAGAGGGCAAGGGTGGGATGATATGGAAGAATGGCATTGAAACATGTAAATTATGTGTGAAACAAATCGCCAGTCCAGGTTCGATGCATGATACAGGGTGCTCGGGGCAGGTGCATTGGTATGACTCAGAGGGATGGGATGGGGAGGGAGGTGGGAGGGGGGTTCAGGATGGGGAACACATGTACACCCATGGTGGATTCATGTCAATGTATGGCAAAACCAATATAATATTGTAGAGTAAATAAATAAATAAAACTGAAAAAAAGAAAAGTTAATGTTTATTGAGTGCAGTATGCCAGGTATTGTTTTAAAACAATTGACATATATCCTATTATTGAATCTTAACATTAATGTCATGATCTATGGTCTGGGCTTCCCTGGTGGCTCAGAGGTTAAAGCATCTGCTTCCAATGTGGGAGAGCCAGCTTCGATCCCAGGGTCAGGAAGATCCCCTGGAGAAGGAAATGGTAACCCACTCCAGTATTCTTGCCTGGAGAAGCCCATGGATGGAGAAGCCTGGTAGGCTACAGTCCATGGGGTCGCAAAGAGTCAACATGACTGAGCGACTTCACTCACTTCACTTATGGTCTATTCATATCCCCATTTTACAGATGAGGAAACTGAATAAAAGCAGGGGTAAGGAAATTGCTCAATGCTACACAGCTTAAAGTAGATGAGCCAAACTCTGAGCATAAGGAACCTGGCGTCAGAGACTATGATCAATTAACCCTACACCTAGGTTCTAAAGAGTCAGGTATTAGAGTCCCACAGAAATAAAGGATAGGTTTTCAATTGGATGGTCATTGGGAAAGGGTGTATTTCCTGTTATAGTAACTATATTTCCTTTGGTGTAAGATTAAATAGATGCTTCGAACACAGTTTTGGAGGACCTAAGTGCATCCCGCTGTTCCCACTTATTGATTAGGCAATCAAAAGGAGGGAACCTTCTCCCTTAATTGTGATTGACATCATGAAGTGTGTATATACCATCTTAAATAAGTTTGAGAAACAAGCAACTGGGAACATGGTCCCTGTTTGTCTCTTGCTGGCTTACTTCTGCATTACCTGAGAGGGGGCAGAGACAGAGACAAATATATATAAAACTCTGGACTTCCCTTGTGGCTCAGATGGTAAAGAATATGCCTGCTATGTTGGAGACCTGGGTTTTTGATCCCTGGGTTGGGAAGACTCCCTGGAGAAGGGAATGGCAACCCACTGCAGTATTCTTGCCTGTAAAATCCCGTGGACAGAGGAGCCTGGCAGGCTACAGTCTATGGCATTGCAAAGAATTTGGCACTTTTTGTAAGCGACTAGCACTTTCACTTTTTTTTTTTTTTTTTGTACATAAAACTAACAGATGGCAATTTGGATGGAAGCTTTTCCTGCTAGCCACACACTAACTTCTTTAGGTCAACAGAAGTCTGGAAGAAACACAACTGCAAACTAGGAGAGAGCATTCTTAGTGTAATTCATGTGATTTAGGGCCTTCAGAGAGCAGACAGTAGTAGCTCTCTGAATGAGGTATTTTGGGGGCACATAATAGTATTATGAATGGAAAATCTAGAAGGAAGAAACTCATAACCTTTGTGGCTTTGAAATCCCTTCGACCAACATAACATGAAGAAACTAGCTACTAAGAAGAGAAAAGGAGCAGAGTTCCAGCTGCAGAAGAATAGGAGTCTCAATAGAAGAATCCAGGAGTCAGCATTGCTGTGCAGACATCTAAAGGAGCTGATGAAGAGAAACTCATTGTTCAAAGACCTTCATGACTCTGTAAGCAAAGACTGAGGCTTAGAAATAAGATTGCATCACACAGCTGATTTAGCCACATGGGACAAGGACAATATGGTGCAAGCCTAGAACAACATGGAAAGGCTTTTAGAGAGGTTCTTACCTGAACCACGCTAACTGAGGGTCAATACCAATTCCCTGGGCTTTCCAGGTGGTGCTAGTGGTAAAGAACCACCAATGCAGGAGACATAAGAGAGGCAGATTCAGTCCCTGGGTTGGGAAGATCCTCGGGAGAAGGGCATGGCAACCCACTCCAGTATTCTTGCCTGGAGAATCTCCATGGACAGTAGAGCCTGTCGGGCTACAGTCCATAGAGTTGCAAAGAGTCAGACACGACTGAAGCAACTTAGCACAGCACACAGAACGGCACACCAATTCCTTAGTGAGAAAGGACTAGATAAAACTCCAAAATGATTGATACCTTTTACATTTGGGCATATTTTTTTCATTTATACATTATCCATTTATACACTGAAGCTTTGATGATTCTCAACAAACTTATTCATGTCAGTACAATTCTCCAGTTAAAAAAATTTCTCTCAGTTTTGTTCTGTGTGAGTTACTACACCATGAATCATACTGTTTCACATCCACAAATGCCCCCTGACATTACCTTATGACTCACAGGTAGTTCAGATTGAATGCTAACCACAATCAAAATGAAACTCACCATCTTTCCTCTGGACCTCTTAATTTTCCTGGAAGCCATATTTCAGAGAATAGACCAGCTACTTCATCGCTCAAACCTGAAATGTGGTTGGTATCATCTTACACTACTCTCTCACACCTTCATCCTATCAGTCTACAAATCCTGCAATTTCTACCTCTTAATACCACTGAATCTATCTTCTTTTCCTATTTAAGTGCCTTTTAGTTCAAGATTTTGTCCCTTCTTTCTTATATTATTGCCTTTCGTTCTCCTCTTTGACAACATACCTATGTATCCTTCTCTTTGGTTTAGTGACTTTTTAAAAAGTGCATATCTGATCATGTGACTTCTCTGCTTAAACTCCTTCAGCAGTTCCATAGAACTTTCAGGATAAAGTGAGCTCTGCCTAAGTTCATGGAGCCCTTGCAGCCTTGATCCCTGGCCCCCTCTCTACCTGCACACCGCCACTTCACCCTTGCATGCTGTTTGCTATGGCATGTCTGTCTTCACACATGATTTCCCTCTACAAACTCCCATTTGTCCCTCAAAACTCAGCTCATGCCTCCCCCTCCAGAAAACCTTTAAATAATAGACCTCATCTGCACAATTAAGACTTCAATTTTTCTTTGTCTCTCCCATATTTTTCATTCCTTCCTTTATCATTTCCTTGGTGTCAAGCTTTTCTTCCTCTTTGTCAGTTACTTATTAAAATATTATTTTCCTTTTTTGCTACTATTCTTTTAAGATTATTTTATTATTTTTATCATTTCTTTATTTTTTGACTGTGCTGAATGACATGTGGGATTGTAGTTCCCCAACCAGGGATCAAACACACACCCTCTGCATTGAAAGCACAGTCTTAACTACGGGGTCACCAGGGAAGCCCCTCTACTATCCTTTTATTAATCTCTCTCTCCCTTATCTTTGTGCATAGATTAATATTTACTAAGTTCTGGTCTACTCTTTTCTATATCCTTTCTTTATTTCTATACATATTTGCCCTATACTCTTTTGTGGAAAAGTAATTATTTTATAAAGAAATTTTAAGTCCTGCTTGATCATTGATATTAACCTAAGGAAAATCCAGGAATAGACACTGAACTTTTCTACCTAATCCCTTTAAATTAGTCTTCTTACTGTAAAAATACTGTTCTCAGCAGTTAAAGGTTTGTCTGTATCAAAGGTTCATACAGTTTATTGGTGCATAATCTTCAAAGAGAGTCTTAAGGTCTACAAATCAGAAAACTAGCACAGGGATGGGTCAGAAGTTCAGGGTGCAGTCATATGTGTGACTTATGGCAAGGTAAGGTTTCTATTTGTCAGTGATAAGATGGGTAGGCCAAGAGCAGCCCCATTCATAAATTTGGTCTGGGTCAAATCCAATTCATAGATATTCAACCAACAGAAGTGTGAGTTGCAATTGTTCATGGCCTTGAACTGCTCCACGTTGGATCCTGGGAAATCAATGAGGCTTTGTTCAGCAGACTGCCTGAAAGGACCATAAATCAGGAGCTTCCATACACACCTTTTATTGTCAAGGTAATGGCAAAGAAAAATGATAGCAGTTATTACTCTTACACAGTTTAGCCTTTTTCCTTTCTCATTGATGTTTCTTCCACTTTTCTTTCCTTTCTTTTTATAATCTGACTAATAGGAGCATATAACTCTTGAATTTTTTCTAGAGCACTATGTTATACAAAACAGTACATGGTTCTTGGAGGGATCTTAAATAATTTTATTTGTTGAAACACATTCTGGGTATGCCACATTTTGAACTAGTCCACCAAGTGTTTATTCAAAATGGGAGTTTTTCATTTTTGATAGCTGCAAGCCATCTTTATAATTTCATATCATAATTATATATCAGACTCAGAACATTATACATTCTATTCATGTGATTGGGCTTTGTTCATTTCCCCCTATACAGCATGTTTAGTAACCTCTTATGGTTGTGCTATGATAGTTTAACCACCACCATCGATGAGGTTTTGTGTATTCATGATACCCTGACAAGTTGATATGTTGTGATCTGTTGTGTCTTACAAGTAATTGGTCACTAACAATTAAGACACCCAAGACTGTGAAAGATTTTGTTTTACAGTTAGATTGGGCTCACAGTAATTCTTTTGATGATGTTGTTGCTGCCAGTTTATTTAGGGGAAGAAATAGTAGTGCTGAAGTCATTTGTCCTAGGATTTTATGCCAAGTGCTAATTATTACCCAATATCTGGTCACTTCCTTTTAGTTAAAAAACAAACAAACAAACATGATTTTTAGCTGAGTACATGCATGGTTAGAATAAAGACCATATAAAAAATTAAAAGAAAAAAAGAATAAAGACCATATTTCCCAGCTGTTCTTGTAGATAGGTGTAGCCATTGACTAAATTCTGGCCAATAGGATGAAAGTGGAAGTGGTATGTGCAATTTATAGGAAATGTTTTTAAAGGGAGAGAACATGCTCCTTTGTCATCTTTCCCTTTTTCTGTTGATTGGAGTATGGATATGATGGCTGCATCTCCAGCAATCTCCTTGGGCCATGAGATAACTTTGGTAAAAGAAGTCACTTAAGAAATGGAACCAGTTCCCTGAATCTGTGGAGCCTTCCACCAGCCCAACTTCTTAATGAATGTGAAAGAGAACCATGTTTCTAATTTGTTAAACGTCCACTACTATTTTTCTGGACCTAATTCTCATTATAATGAAATCCAAGCAAAAGAAAGGTTGAGAATTGAAAGTAATGAGTCCAAGATTCCTAGAATTCAGACCAAAACTTCTGATTTCTGAACCTTCCCATGTAGATGACCCAAAATTGAACTCATTAGCTTCTTGTCCAAATTTGCTCCTATTATGTTCTTATTCATCTCTGTTAATTCTAAACTAAACCTTGAAAGCATCTTTAGTTCTTTTCCTTCTCATGCCATTATAAGAGTATTTACTACAGTCAAGAAGATTTTCTCCCTGAATTGGTCTTGAAAAAATCAGAATACATTCTTGATTGAGTTTCTTGATCAGTTTCTGTAGAAAAATAAATGTACTTACCAAGTCGTGTCAAGTAGTTACTTGTAATTTGTATACCTACTCCAATTTTTCTGGCATCATAAATTAATTCTACCTAACGAGGCGGAGTTGCTACTTAATACTCTAATTCAGTGTTTTGAGACCTGATTGCATTTTGCCCAAGGTGTGACCATTGCTTTCTGAAATTACGAATAAGTTATGTGAAAATTCCCTGAGATGTAAAGAATATATGCATCTATATTTCTCTAATATACTTCATATTTTTGATGCAATTCTGAAAGTAAAACTGTTTAATACATCTCTTTGGCATCACTTCTAAGCATTAAATGAAGAAAAATATTATATCTAAACTTTGAAGTATGGGAATTTACAAAATTTTCTTTTCTAGAAAGTTATGTTTAAGGAAATGTTAGTAGTTAGGCTTAGGTCTAATCTGCATAACAATTGTAGTGGACATCTATCATTATTTATAGCTGCCGATTAGTTTCTAAACTACTTTTCTGTCTATGGAAAAGCTAATTTATCAAAAGTATGTCTTATTTTAGTTGGATTTTGAGCTCATATTCTCAGCTTTTGCATGTAGCTGAGTACCAGACCTATGACCCAAGGCTTACCATCAGGTGAACCTGAAAAAGACTTCAGTTCAGAAGTGGGCATTACAAAGTATCAGTGGAGTTGGCACTTCTCTGATATAAGTACTGGCAAAGATATTTAGCTTTCGGAAAGGGCAGTGAGTCTTGGAAAAGTTCCTTGTGAAAAAGTGTCATTGGTTTTGGTGGTTATAGTGATATTGTCAGAGATGAGTTTCAGTGTACAGTGTTCAGAGACAGCAATGACATCTGTGGTTTCCTCACTGGCTCAAGTTTCTACCATGTTCCTGGAAGCACATCCTTATGTTTATTTGTTCATATGCTTATATATATTTTTTTCTTATGCTTATTTTTATATCCTTCAAACCAGTTCTGAGAACTACAAATTATTCTTTATTATTGATATTTTATCAGTTGTTAAATTTATTCTTGTATCCTAGTTCATGCTACGATGGCGATATATGCTTTGGTATTGATTTTGGCTAAATTTATATGATTTTCAAATATATACATATAAAACAGATGCATTTACTTATTTAACAGGTTTATTGAGTTATAATTGACATCCAATTCTGTCACCAAAATCAAGATAATGAATATATCCATCACCCCCAAAGTTTCCTTATGCCCCTTTGTAGCTTCTCCTTTTATGTAGCTTTTTGGATCCGTGGATCTTATCATATGTTTAGGTAATTAGAAAGAAAGAGCATATCATTTAATGGGAGCTCAAATGGAAAAATAGCATGCCAAATTAAAACCTCTTATAATCTATGGCTCTTATGAGGAGCTTGTGCTCCATTTCACTGGATAAAATTTGGATTGAGAAAAGCAGTTCTGAGAGATTGAGGGGAATAATTAAATCAAATGGGAAAATACTATTTAATAAACAGTCAAAGTAGTTAATCTCTTACTTTTTATTGTAAACAACTTAAAGCCATCATGACATCTCAATATCTGAGTGAGCTTCAGTGAAGTAAGATGAGAATTTCTTTAGGAGATGGGAGACCCAAGTTCAAGACCTCATCCCAAGACTAACTAACGTTGAGATATTGAACAGCTCACTTTTCTTATCTGAGTTTCTGATTTGTTGTCTTCAGCATGGTCTAGATATTGCAGAGTTTCTTAGGCTTGAATCTGTCTATCGATAATTATCTGGAGACATTTTCTTTTTTAACCTCAAACCATCAGTCTTTATTTTAAGACAGAGTAATTTGAAGTTTTTCCACTTTGGATCCTAGAGTACAAGAAAGCTCCTGAAAAGGTGAGCTGACTAAATTCTGCATACATTTAAGGAAAGAATGCTCGTGCAGACAAGTATATAAAGTGCTTGGTGTTATTTCCTGCAGTGGGTATGCTTGAGAGTGGGGGCAGGGTAGGGCTGAAAAATTGTTTTTTTTTCTGACCTGTGATGTTTATCCTTTGCTGTTTATCAGAGCCAAGGGCCCCATTGTGCAAAACAAACATGTGCTTAGTGGAGGCCAAAATCCAGCTGTACACACAATTATGAAGTAGACGAAGTTGCATTCTGCAATGGTTGTTACTATTTGTATGTTCCCTGAAGTTTTGATATAAGAAATTTAGTGATACTCATAGGTAAACATTCCTGCCACAACAACTCTCAGAAAGTAGGCAGTCAATGAATACTACTTTCCTACCTTCATTGTTTAATATGTCTTGCCCCACAACACGTACTATGCTATTTATCTTTCTAAATATTGTTCTCTCTTCATCCATATTTCTCAGTTAAAATCTACCTCTGGCTCTGATTATTTTTTAAACTTTTTCTTTTAACCAAAATTTACCTGCTGTATATATTTTTCCTTCTTAGACACATTAGGTAACTAGCTAATAGAACCAAAGGGCAATTTATTTAGAGACAAGATATTAATTTAGCACATACTTATTGAGTGCTTACTATGCTAGGTAATATTCTAGTGAGGAGGATACCTTTGGGAACAATGGAAATAACAGTTTCTGTCTACATGGAGCTTACATTCTAAATGGTGAAAAGTAGGGATATGAATCAGTAATAGATATTTCACTTTTGCTGTCCCCAAGTCCATTTATCTATCTTATTTCATGGTAACTGTACCCCCAATATTTCTATGGCAAACTTGTCATCTTCCTTTGATTAAAGTCTTAGTGGAACTGACCCCCAAGCTACTCAAATCTCCTTCAGCCATTTGGGACACATGGCCATGCTGGACCAATCAAGTGCTCCATCAAATTGCATAATGAACTGAAAATTATTGGAATGAATTCAACTCAGAGATGACATTCTGACAAAGGCCACTGACTCCTGTAACCTAGAACCTCAGAGCTTGACTAATTTCCTATTAATTCCAAAGGCTTAAATCTTTGCTCCTTATGTGCAATTTTCCTTCAATATTTCTTGTTTAAGTTATTGAGTTTTGTGTTGCCTGGAAACCAGTAATCCTAACTATACTACATTGGTTAAGTAAGAAGTATCACATTTCTTTACCTCTTGTTATTAACTTAAATTCAACTCAATCTTACCCCTGTATTGAGTGAGTTAGTGAGTGAGTGAAAGTCCTCAGCCGGGTCCAGCTCTTTGCGACCACATGGACTATACAGTCCATGGAAGTCTTCAGACCTTTCCCTTCTCCAGGGGATCTTCCTAACCCAGGAATCAAACCAGGGTCTCATGTATTACAGGCGGATTCTTTACCAACTGAGCTATGAGGGAAGCCCACCCACTGTTTTGGCAGGAAATTAATTTTTATTAGCAAGTCCTCCTTCCTTTTAGGATAAAAACTCAGGAGGTTCCCATTGTCTTCAGCCACTTGTGTGCATGGGTCATTGCTGAAATATCCACTACCCCAGCATCTGTGCCAGTCCAGGGATAAGGAAATCTTTGGTGTGGCTGGACATGCTGAGTTAGGTTTCAGCTTCTACAGATACACCATGTAAAACTTAGTATATATAAATATATATAATTTCTCTGAAACTTTGTACTCTCCAGGTAATTATTCTGATGCAAAACCTCTCTCAGACAGTTAACTTATCTGAGAGCCTATGCAATCTTCTAAGAACAAAGGGCAAACTCTCGTGTTCATTCTGTCTTGTCCTCTCACCTGTCTTCTCTAAATGATCCTGGGTTTGTGTAGTGAACTGGGAACAATTCAATTATTTATTCACTTAGCATGCATTTATTAAGTTTTTGTTCTGTTGCAGGCCCTGTATGAGGCTCTGGAATTACAAAGAATGATTTATCACAGTTTCTGCTTGGCTGTGACTCATAGTCAGGGGGAGGGAAGCTGGGTAGCAGCAACATGGTGGCTAAATAATCAAATAACTATGGCAGTGATAAGTGCTGCAATAGACATATGAAAGTAAGCAAGATGGGAACAAGAAGGAAGCTCTTGAATCTGTTTGGAGATGTCTGAGGATGGTGTGCAGAAAGAGAGGATAGCTGGGCTGAGTCATAGGGAACAAATAGAAGTTTGATTAATATACAGGTAGAGTAAGAGTAGGTCTTCTCTGGTGGCTCAGCTGTGAAGAATCTGTCTGCCAGTGCAGGAGACATGGGTTCGATCACTAGATCAGGAAGATCCCCTGGAGGAGGAAATGGCAGCCCACTCCAATATTCTTGCCTGGAAAATTCCACGGACTGAGGAACCAGACAGGCTACAGTCCACAGGGTCTCAAAAGAATTAGACATGACTTGGTGATTGAGAATGCTCAGAGTAAGAGCAGTATACATTCCAAGCAAAGTAAAAGACAGAGACAAAGACACGCATACAAGGGAGAGAGAGAGAGCTGAGAGGGCGATGGCGGAAGAGGAGGAGGAGGGGACTGGGAAGGGGAGATGAGAGGGTAGCCGAAGTGGCCTGTGCTAGAAAATGCAGATAGTCCAAGATGAAGAACTGGGGAGAGAAGAACTGGGGAGAAGAATTCACAGCAGGGATCATGGGAAATGAGCCTGGAAAGGTAGGCAGAGGACAAAGCATAGTGGGTAAAGGATGACTTTTATAATTAAGTTGTCCTATGTGAAAATTCAAGTTCTGCCCCTTTGATGCTGTCAAATCAATAAAGACACTTAACCCAATGTGCTTATCTATAAAGGGAAAAAGGTAGCTGTATCTCCTTTTTAACATTATTGCAAGGATTACATGGATTCATGAATGTAAAGGACTTAGAATGGTGCCTGCCACATAGCAGAATCCAAGAAATGCTTCTCTTCCCCTACCCCCCACACACCCTGGAATTTATCACAAAAGCCATAAAAGCTGAAGGTTGCTGATAAAAAGTGCTTGGTGGATGCATTTGGGAAGCAGTGAAAAATTGATTGAAGAGAGAGGATGAAGCTGGCTTAAAGAGAGCCTTTGAAGCTGGGTAGAAGTCTTTGTGAGTTAAAGTCACAAGCTTAAACATTATTTAATTGAAAGCATAGTATTAAAAATGAAAACGGGAATTGATGATACAAATTGCAACAATCTTGTTAGCTAACCAATCAATACTGTCATCTATCCCTGATGTTTCTATTAGGTAAAGACCAAAATATCTACTATTTTCAACTTCTACAGTTTTGCAGGATTAGTATAGATAGGATATTTATATTTGAAGTTTAACTTAAAATTAAGCCATGATATTTTTTTCAGTTACTTGACAGCCATTTTTTCTGTATTTTTTCCTACTTACTTTCTTCCCCTTAGGAAATCATTATTAACAACTTGATGCATTTCCTTCCCATATTTTTCTCTACATTCATAAAACTGTATACAAACAAAACCACCTATACGAAATTACTGTTGTTCATTTTCCCAGAAATAGAATAACCATATATGTTTCTTTGTAACTTACTTTTATTATACAAAAATCCATCAAGGACATGCAGCTAATCATAGGACTCCCATAATATGGAATGCTATGCACATATTGAAAAATAATTATAGAATCTTTAGATCTATAACAGACCTTAGAGATTACCTAGCTTAGCAACTCCCAAAGATATGTCTCCCCAGTTTAATTATTTTCCTAGTGGACAGAGGTTTTTAACATAAGAGAAGTGTTGAAAGCTCTATTAGAGATTCCTCTGGCAGTGGTGGGGAATTCCAAACCATCTTTCAAGACTCAACTCTAATCTTGTTTCCCTTGGGGAAGCATTCCCTGATACTCCTAACTGGGATAAGTTACCCTCGTATGTGTCCAAATACACTTTCTATTTGTTATTTGTTACATTCACTGGCATGATATAAACTATTAGTTATTAATAAACTGCTTATTGTCCATCTTTTCTGCCCATTATATATTCAATACCTAATACAATGCTTGACAGATTAAAAAAGACTCAAAAATGAATGAATGAGCAGGGGATTTTTTGCAGGGGGTTGATTATACAGATGCTGAAATTTAATGCAGCTGAGTAGAAGTGAAGGATGAGTCAGTAACAAGAAGGTTGCATCAGGGACTCAGAGACTGATATTTTCTTTGTGAGTTCATGGCGGTTAAAGTTATATTCCTTAATATTTTAGGGACATAGCCTAATCTTTTCAGGGCTTCCCAGGTGGCACTAGTGGTAAAGAACCCCGCTGCCAGTGCAGATGACAGAAGAGGTGTGGGTTCGATCCCCTAGCGGAGGACACAGCAACCCACTCCAGTATTTTCGCCTGGAGAACCCCATGGACAAAGGAGCCTGGCAGACTACAGTCCATGAGATTGCAAAGAGTCAGACACGACTGAGAGACTGCGTGCGCACACACACACACACACACACACAATGGCTAACTGAATATGAGTTAGAAAAGAAAAGAATGAATTTTTTAAAAGTGCTAGCTTTTACAGCCTGGGGCGATTGGGAAAATAGTAGTGCCAGGACAGAAGTTAAAATGTAGAGGGCTACTTATGGGAAAAGGAGAGAGGAAATTATTTTACGTTTGGCTTTCTGCATACTTAAATTTATCATGATGATGAGATGTCCAAGTTTAGGTTTTTCAAAGGAGTTAATGTGCAAACAGGACTGGAAACATAAAGTCAGCTGTTCATGTAGCCATGAGAACAGAACACTCCACTTCCTGGAATAAAGTCTGTGCATCTCTGACTCTTGTATTTTTCTTGTACATAGGAACCATGCCTTATCCACCTTTCAGATTCCTAAGGCTTAGCTCTTAGAAGGTGCAAGAGAAGTCAGTCTGACAATAAACGGAATTGAAGTTTAGCGAGAAAAGAGTAGAGTGCTAAGAAAGTCCCACTTTTCCCTGGAACTGGTTCAAAATTTCATCTTCATTTTTTAAGGCTCTGCCAGCATAAACCTATTTTAGAGGCTACCTCTTTATGTAACCAGAGATCCCAGCATTTATTTCCTTCTGTCAGGTTTATATTACTAGGAAAGGGTTGTTTTCATTTGCCCTCCCTTGGCTGTTGGATTTATTGCATTATTTAAGTCCTAAATATTGGCATCTTGAAAGAAAACAATGAGAAACATCTAAGTCTGCATTTCCCTTTGATTCTGAAAAATAAAAGAAAAAAGAAAAACTCTGGAAAGATAGTATTCCAGAATATTTTTGCTTACTTTTCACTGCTTAATCAATACATTCACCAGCAGCCAGAGATAGAATGTTTTCCTTCACAGTGAGAGTAGAAACTAGGTTAGACACCCTGATAATAAGTGACAGTATTGTGGAGATGGATGGGGAGGGGTAGACTACAGATTTTATTTGGTTTCATCTTAACTGCATTTATTCTGTCCCCATTTTATTGCTCATTCATTGCTCCATGTCAGTTCAATTCTATTCTATTTCAACTTGAGATGTACACACAATATAATGCTAGGCATTTTCACTCAAAAGCATTTTCAGATATTGTCACCAGCTAAATTCTCTTCTTATGGATTTCAAGTTTCCTGTAATGAATTTCAAGGATTTTAAGCTCCTACTTTTTTAAACTTGTAGACTTTAAACATTTTATTAAAAATGCATTGCTGTGATATCTGGGTAAGGATTGTCTGTCTGTCTGTGTGCTCAGTTGCCCAGAAGTGTCTTGCTCTTTGTGGCCCTGTGGACTGTAGCCCTCCAGGTTCCTCTGTCCAGGGATTTCCCAGGCAAAAACACTGGAGAGGGTTGTTTCCTTCTTCAAGCGATCTTCTCGACCCAGGGATCGAACCAGTCTCCTGCATCTCCTGCACTGGCAAGCAGATTCTTTACCACTAGCACCAACTCGGTTACCACTTTATAATTATTCCATGATAGTTCATAGTAAAGGCAATTTAGGGACTTGCATAAAAGATGAGGTCACTTATCTAAAAGTTGTGCAAAATCATCAAACTCCTATACAGAACAGCTTGTTTATACTATTAAGTGCATACAATTTTTGATGGGTGGAGTTACTAACTCTACATGAGTTTGAATCATGTCTGTAGAAAATGACAATTTGCTTTCCTAAATGCCACTGATTCTTTTTTTTTTTTCCACTGATTCTTAATAAGGTAATTTGACTCATCTTTACTTCTATCTTTACCTATAAAATTATTCCCTCTTCTCCACCAAATTCCCTCTCGTATGTCACAATAATAGCAAAATGATTGAGCATTGACTGCTGCTGCTGCTAAGTCGCTTCAGTCGTGTCTGACTCTGTGCAACCCCATAGATGGCAGCCCACCAGGCTCCCCCATCCCCGGGATTCTCCAAGCAAGAACACTGGAGTGGGTTGCCATTTGCTGTTGACTAGAACCCTGCTAATCATTTTACATAAGGTAGGTACTCATTCAGAGAAGGCAATGGCACCCCACTCCAGTACTCTTGCCTGGAAAATCCCATGGATGGAGGAGCCTGGCAGGCTGCAGTCCATGGGGTCGCTAGGAGTCGGACACGGCTGAGCGACTTCACTTTCACTTTCACTTTCACTTTTCACTTTCATGCATTGGAGAAGGAAATGGCAACCCACTCCAGTATTCTTGCCTGGAGAATCCCAGGGACTGGGGAGCCTGGTGGGCTGCCGTCTATGGGGTCACACAGAGTCGGACACGACTGAAGTGACTTAGCAGCAGCAGCAGCAGCAGCAGGTACTCATTATGCTGATTTTACAGAGGAAGAAACCAAAGCACATTAATGCTCATTGATTTGCTCAAATAAATGGTGGCATTAATATTCAAATTATTCAACTCCAGAATCAGCGTTTCTGACCACTATTGCCTCCCATTTCCCAGATAGCTGTCTTTGGTATACACATGAAAGACATGATGAGTGTCACAGTTACTGAAGCAAAGATTTTGTTGTTGTTCTGGGCTGCTGTGAAGGGTGTTTAATTTGATTGAGAGTAGCTATCTTTTATTGAGTGTTTTCAATACTGTAAAGCCAACTTTACAATAGTGCTGTGGGGTAGGTAATAGTGTTTTTAATTTCTCAGATGAGGAAACCGAGCTTGAGTTTACATAGCTTAACCTCAAGAAGTAGTTGTGACTGGTGATGGTAAAGTCTGTAGGTAAGCCAAGTTCCAAAATCTCCCTTTAGGATCCCAAACGTGCTTAGTTGCTCAGTCTGACTCTTTGTGTCTGACTATTTGTGATCCTTTGGACTGTAGCCCACCAGGCTCCTCTGTTCATGGGATTTTTTAGGCAAGAGTACTGGAATGGGTTTCATTCTCCAGGTATCTTCCTGAGCCAGGGATTGAACCTGCGTCTCCTGCTTTGCAAGTGGATTCTTTACCCACTGAACCATCAGGAAAGCTAGCATCACAAATAGTGGCTCTATTTGTTTTAACCTCAACTTCCATTCACACTCTAGTTCTGAAGTGTGTGTAGCTGATGACCACCTACTTCAGAATCAACTGCTGTGCTCAGTTGCTTAGTCGTGTCTAACTCTTTGCAGCCCCATGGACTGTAGCCTGCCAGGCTCCTCTACCTATGGAATTTTTCAGGCAAGAATACTGGAGTGGTTGCCATTTTCTACTCCAGGGGATCTTCCCAACTCAGGGGTCGAAGCTACATCTCTTGAGTCTCTTGCATTAGTAGGCGGATTCAACTGGAATCCTGGTTAAAAATGCAGCTCTCAGTTCCAACTGTAGCCATTCAAATTCAGTAGGTCCTGAGAGTGGCTCAAGACGTTGTATTTTAAATTATTATTCCTTGCCTTTTTTGTGCACAGTAAGCTTGGAAAACAGCTGTCTTATTTAATATCAGGAAAATGTTCATGAGAAAGGTAATGGCTTTTTACTCTTGATTCTTACTTAAGTATTACATATGCATTTTGAAAAATAAATGGTAATATTGTACTAAAAATTCTACCATGTCACCAGTTGAATAAAACTACAAGATTTGAAAGCTCTTTAAGACCTGACTTAAAATTTCTGGTTTCTGATATAGGAAAAATGATGACAGGAAGAGCAACTTGTATGCCTGTTGAAAGATCATGGCCTTGGGGCTGAAAGCCATAGGGAATTAATTTTAGCCAGAGTGGGCAAAGACGGGAAAAAAAGTGTGAACTCTGCAGAACAGATAATTCTATGTTCAGTTTGAATTTTGAACAGAACTCGTCTGCCAGTCCTTAGTTCCTGTGGTTTCTATTTAGCATTGTGTAATGGTCTCTCAATTGTCCAGTGATTTACCAGCTATTTTAGGATTTCTATTTCTTTGGTACATATCATCCCTGCCTACTGAAAAAGTGAACAATAAAAGTAATCAATTGGGAACATTTTAATGAGACAATCCAACCCGAAGCTTTGCATTCAAATATTTATACAAATTTGAGGAGGTTATGCCTCCAGCTCTGTTTCACTTGGCCTAATGAATGAGAAAAGATTATAAAAAAAAAGATTAGAGAATTTTTGGTAACTCAAGCAGCAAAAAACATCATTTAAGAGAAGTAGTTTATAGTAGAATATTCTTTGAACAGATGGTTTGTTTATATTGTTTACAACATACTACCAAAGAGGATGTGGGAACAAGATTATAATTTGGTCTTGATTTGAAGTGAGACTAGCCGTGTTGTTGGATGACCTGAAGGTTAAGATTTAAGCACAAGTGGATGGTTATAACCCTATTTTTCTGATCCTCTATGTGGTACTCTAGACTGCATTCTTGTGAAGTGAAGACTCTAAATATAATTTTTCCTATTTAATTGTTGGAAAAATCTACTTTTGTGCATTAGGTTATCAGCTTCTGGTCCCTAAGGCAGTGAAAAGAGAAAGGTTTACTGATTGGCTCACATGATGCTCTCTTCCTAGGGCACAGAGTTTTGTTAACTCTGAACACAGTTCTCTGGTAATCTTATTTAGTTAGGAGATCAAACCAGTCAGTCCTAAAGAAATTCAACCCTGATTTTTTACTGGAAAGACTGTTGCTGAAGCTGAAGCTCCAATACTTTGGAAACCTGATGCAATGAGCTGACTCATTGGAAAAGACCCTTAATGCTGAGAAAGATTGAAGTCAAAAGGAGAAGGGAGCTGGCAGAGGATGAGATGATTAGGTAGCATCACCAACTCATTGGACATGAATTTGAGCAAACTCCGGGCAACAGTGAAGGACATAGGAGCCTGGTATATTGCAGTCCATGGGGTCGCAGAGAGTCTCAACAACAATTGGTTAACTCTAGATTTTTATGTCATGGTGTTTGTTTAGGGCCCTTGTATTGGAAGCTTAAGCATGTCATTTGTGTCAACTAGATCACAAAGAACTAGGAGAATTTTAAAGAATGTGTAATTAATTTTGGAGCGCTTTACTGGTGGTGCAGATGGTAAAGAATCTGCTTGCAATTCAGGAGACCTGGGTTTAATCCCTGCGTTGGGAAGATCCCCTGGAGGAGGGCATGGCAACCTGCTCTAGTATTCTTGCCTGGAGAATCCCCATGGACAGAGGTGCCTGGTGGGCTACAGTCCATGGAGTTGCAAAGAGTCAGACACTGCTGAGTGACTAAGTCACAGCAGCAAACCTATAAAATATATAACACCTTGATGAACTCTAATATAAACCATAGAATTGGGCTTCCCTGGTGGCTCACATGGTAAAGATCCGATTGCAATGCAGGAGACCTGGTTTCAATCCCTGGGTCAGGAAGATACCCTGGAGAAGGGAATGGCAATCCTCTCCAGTATTCTTGCCTGGAGAATCCCATGGACAGAGGAGCTTGGCAGGCTACAGTCCATGGGGTCACAAAGAGTCAGACACAACTGAGCGACTAACACCTTTAATTAATTTTGGAAGGTTATACAACTCCAAACTTCAAAACAAAACAGCAAAGTCTGTAACATTGCCAAATTTAAAGAGAAAATGTTCATTAGTCTAAGACTTTAGGGTCTTTTGGAAGGGGCCATGTCACTTGGAAAGTAGAAGATTAAAAATTATTCTGAAGAATGGAGAGAGAACCTGAGAAAATGTTCAATGAATGGCTTTCAATGTAGCAGTCCTAAATAACTCTCTTGTTTTGAAATAGTGTTACATGAAACTGAAGTAGATGTATATTTTTCTTCCTTTCCAACTTCCTGTTATTATTATTATTTTTAATTGCCCTGAGTGGCATGTGGGATCTTAGTTCCTTGACCAGGGTTTGAACCTGTGCTTCCTGCATTGGAAGTGTGTAATCTTAACCACTGGATCTCCAGAGAAGTCCCCTCCCTCCCATCTTTCTGCTAAAACTAGGGTGGTGACTAGAAATGGATACTTGTGCACGAGCAATAGCTAATAGTTATGTCTTGCCTTTTAATTCGGAGTTTCTTAAATCAAGGAAGATAGATATTTAGATTTTCTTGTACTGGTATGTATTCTGATGCTCATCATTCTGAGTTGTTCTATTCAATTAAATAGTTTATGGTTACTTTGAAGTTATTTATTTAAAACTTTGGTTTAAGAGATAGCTATTTCTAAATAAAAATATATGTTAAACAGCAAGTTTAGTACTAAAAATCATTCCTGTACATGGTACCTTATTCCAGCTCTATGAGTTTGACTCACAGTTCAACTGGGAAGATTTTTTTTTTAATGATACAATATTCAGCCTTGACATTCTAAAAAACTAAGACCATGGCGTCTGGTCCCACCACTTCATGGCAAATAGATGGGGAAACAATGGAAACAGTGACAAATTTTATTTTTGGGGGGTTCCAAAATCACTGTAGATGGTGACTGCTGCCATGAAATTAAAAGATGCTTGCTCCTTGGAAGAAAAGCTATGACCAACTTAGAAGCATATTAAAAAGCAGAGACATCACTTTGCTGACAAAAGTCTGTAATAGTCAAAGCTATGGTTTTTCTAGTAGTCATGTACAGATGTGAGAGTTGGACCATAAAGAAGGCTGAGTGCTGAAGAACTGATGCTTTCAAATTGTGTTGCTGGAAAAGACTCTTCAGAGTTCCTGGGACAGCAAGGAGACCAAACCAGTTAATCCTAAAGGAAATCAACCCTGAATACTCATTGGAAGGACTGATGCTGAAGTTGAAGCTCCAATACTTTGGCCACCTGATGCGAACAGCCAACTCCTTGGAAAAGTCCCTCATGTTGGGAGAGATTGAAGGCAGAAGAAGAAGGGATGGCAGAGGATGAGATGGCTAGATACCATCACTTACTCAATGGACCTGAGTTTGAACAAACTCTGGGAGATAGTGAAGGATAGGGAAGCCTGGCGAGCTGCAGTCCACGGGGTCACGAAGAATTGGAAATGACTTTTCGACTGAAGAACAATTCAGCCTGAAGATCACACTCTTTTACCATGATTGTCTGAGACGTCTAGGTTAAACAGGTCTTCATGAAAATGATCCTGTAAGACTTAATCTCAGTTATTGTCGAGCTCAAGTGGCAACTCTGTGAATGTCAGTGACCAATGAAGTTGTGAGGGGTAGGGGAGAGCAGTACAAAGAAGGGAAGCGACTTTGGGTGAAAGATTTTCTTCAGTTCAGCTCGGTTTAGTTGTTCAGATTTTCTTGGAGAGTGGCATAACCACAAAGAACAAGAAACTCACATCAGCAGGGCTGTCATCGTCATCATCCTTGCACTCTCTCAAATGGATGGAATCTTATGGACTTAAAGAAGACAAGGATGAAAAGGGTTCCTAATATTCTGAAGGGTTAAATTTAGGTCAGAGATTTAAAACCAGCAACTTCTCATGAGTAGGTTGTCTTGAGATTGCAAAAATAACAACAATGACAACAATAAATAAATTAACATGTCTATGGCACTTATACTATGTTGGATACTATTCCATCTATGATACATGGTTTCCCTGGTAGCTCAGATAGTAAAAAAAAATCTGCCTGCAATGCAGGAGACCTTAGTTGAATCCCTGGGTTGGGAAGATCCCCTGGAGAAGAGAATGGCCATCCACTCCAATATTCTTGCCTGGAGAATCCATGGACAGAGAAGCCTGGTGGACTACAGTCTGTGGGGTTTCTAAGAGTCAGACATGACTGAGTGACTAACTCTTTGACTGTTTTTTTTTTTTTTTCTATAATGCATGCATGTTCATTCACTCAGTTGTGTCCAACTCTTTGCAGCTCTGTGGACTGTAGCCCGCCAGGCTCCTCTGTCCATGAACTTTTTCAGGCAAGAATAATGGAATGGGTTGCCATTACCTCCTCCAGATGGGCTTCCTGACACAGATATCGAGCCTATGTCTCCTGCATTGGCCAGCAGATTCTTTACCACTGAGTCACCTGGGGAGACCTTCCATCTACAAATCACTCATTTAATTCTCACTATGATTCTATTAGGAGAAGACAATGGCACCCCACTCTAGTACTCTTGCCTGGAAAATCCCATGGATGGAGGAGCCTGGTAGGCTGCAGTCCATGGGGTCGCTAGGAGTCGGACATGACTGAGCGACTTCACTTTCACTTTTCACTTTCATGCATTGGAGAAGGCAATGGCAACCCACTCCAGTGTTCTAGTGTGGAGAATCCCAGGGACGGGGGAGCCTGGTGGGCTGCCGTCTGTGGGGTCGCACAGAGTCGGACACGACTGAAGCGACTTAGCAGCAGCAGCAGCATGATCCTATTGGGTAAGTGATACCTTTTTTTTTTTAATTAGAGTATAGTTAATTTACAATATTGTGTTAGTTTCAGGTGTACCCCAAAGTGATTCTTTTATATATATTTGTATATTCATTATTTTTTAGTTTCTCTTCTCATATAGTTTATGAGAGTATTGAGTACAGTTCCCTGTGTATAGAGGGCATCCTTGTTGGTTATCTATCTTATAGATAATAGTGGATAAGTAATGTCTTCATTCTGACTATACAGATGAGAAACTGAGGCAGAGAAAAGGCAAGTAGGCAATTTTCTGGAGTTCACATATTTAGTAAGTGGTGGAGTTAGGAACTGAACCAGTGAATCAGACTCCTAAGTTCGTGTTCCCAGTTACAAAACTGCACAAAGAACAGGATTCCTAAGACATATTACCACCAAGTGAAGCTGTGCATGTCTAGATTCATAAGGCTGGAAGCAGTGGGAAGACGCTATATATCTGGCTTTCCAAAGCAATAAAAAGTCATCTGTTTTCTGGAAAGGAATCATTTTGGGTTATTTCCTAGCTTTTCAATCCAGAGGCATCTCAATATCTATTTCTGGAGGGCACCTGAGGGATCATGTACCAGCTGCTAGTGGCCAAGGGGGAAATCAATCAAATGATCATTAATAAACACCTTGGGAACAGGTTCATTTCAGAGTTATCAAAAATGATCCTTTGTTCTTCTTTCTCTTCAAAAGACAGCCGTTGGGGAAGAGGGAAACTAACTGCTAGAACTCGCTCTGTCTGGTTTAATCAGATAGTGAAACATTGAATCAAGCCGGTGTCCTTAACTGCCCTTTCTTAGCTGTTCCTTGATTAGGCCAAGAGTACTGTGAGTGACAGAACCATGTTGGATGTTCGTGCCACATATTCTGATGAGCTAGTCCTCGACTGCTCCTTAAAAGGAGCATTAGGATATCCTGTGGGGAAACGAGCAATGTTTCAGGTGCAAAAAGGCTGCTTGAGAAGGGGCTGCCCACAGTGGCACATGCTTGCTTAGGTGCACAGCCAGCCTTGCAGTGACTGATGGATACGCTTTTCTCTTCACCTGTGCTGGGAAAAGAATGAAGGGCACCTTTGAAGGAGGAGGGACCATGTATAATTACATCATGTTTCTTTCGTTTAAAGCCAATGCGTTCTGGAAAGATAAATGACTGTCCACTCTTGTAACAATGACCCAAATCCACTAATATACATTGCTGTGGGTCAGATCTGTACACTTCTTGGATTATTCTGTGGGGACAAATTTATTGGCATTGATTACATGCTTTTGTTAACTTGAAAGTGTCTTAGCAGAAATAGGCAGTGAGTATCCAGGAGTTCTCAGTGTATGTGCTTTACATGGAAATACATAGTTGATAAAATATAGTCAAATTAAAACTTACAGTCATAACTCAACTGTACAGAAATGATTGTTTATCATGCTATTATTGTTGTTCAGCCTCTCAGTCGTATCCTACTCTTTGTTACCCCATGAACTGCAGCACGCTGGGCTTCCCTGTCCTTCCCTGTCCCCTGGAGCTTGCTCAAACTCATATCCACTGAGTCAGTGATGCCATTCAGCCATCTCATCCTCTGTCGCCATCTTCTTCTCTCTTCTGCCCTCAATCTTTCCCAGCATCAGGGTCTTTTCCAAGGAGTTGGCTGTTCGCATCAGGTGGCCAAAGTATTGGAGCTTTGGCTTCAACATCAGTCCTTCCAATGAATATTTAGGGTTGATTTCCTTTAGGATTGACTGGTTGGATCTCCTTGCTGTCCAAGAGACTCTCAAGAATCTTCTCCAGCACCACAATTCAATCCCCTACTCACTCCATTGTTTGAAAACTGTTACTTTTGCCACTTTAGCTTCAGTTACTTCCTGTCTATTCAGTCAAATTCTAAAGTCATTTTTCTGGCCTCTTTCTTTATCGTCTCTAGACATGATCTCAGTTGCTGCGAGGCTTATGAGTAATCCTGCCATTGGGAGAGGAGTGTCTTGAACCTCCTGGTTTCCTCTGAGGTCGAGCGGGTCTTTCTAGTCCTTGGGCCTCATGTGCAGCATGAGGTGCTGACGTACTTGGCGTGGCTCTCCTAGGACACAGGGCCTCTGAGCACTTCTCTGTTTTCCTTAGAGAATGCTCAAGAATGCATGGCTTTTTGTGCAAAAGATAGACTTGTGGCACTCTAGGAGGCTTCCTCTGCCTCAACTGTATTGCCTTCCCCAGCCATTGTGATGGCCTTTGCACCATGTTGCTTTGGAGCCAGGCTGAATTTTCCTAAGAACTTGTGGTGTTCCCAGGCTATGTTTTGAGAGACAAAACATTTGAATTCCTGCTGTGGGTATTTTAATTGGTCTTCAATTCTGGATTCTTAAACATAACGGCGTGGGTGGGAAGATTATGCATCCACCCATGCCAGTGTGCTATAATATACCCATCTCTGTGAGCCTCTCAAGGGGCTCATCTCCTTCTCTCCCCCACCAACCTCCTATTAAAGGCTTTACCACCTTTTAGTGTTGGAGAAACCGCATGTTTTATCCCTGTTCTAAGTTTTATATTATAAATACTATGCTGAGTCACTTAAACTCTGATGTGTGGGAACCCACAAGTTTGTATTCTCACAATAATACCTGAAACCCTTGCTTTTCAGACTATTGTCTCAGCTACTGGCTATTTTTTTTTTGTTAGTGAGAAGAGTATTATTATAATTATTTTGATTGTTAATATCTTTTTCACTGTTTATTTTTCTGTTTATAAATATTAATAAAGTTATATTCTGAGTGTAAGCATGTTCAGTTCAGTTCAGTCACTCAGTCGTGTCTGACTCTTTGAGACCCCATGAATCGCAGCACACCAGGCCTCCCTGTCCCTCACCAACGCCTGGAGTTCACTCAAACTCATGTCCATCGAGTCAGTGATGCCATCCAGCCATCTCATCCTCTGTCTTCCCCTTCTCCTTCTGCCCCCAACCCCTCCCAGCATCAGAGTCTTTTCCAATGAGTCAACTCTTCACATGAGATGGCCAAAGTACTGGAGTTTCAGCTTTAGCATCATTCCTTCCAAAGAAATCCCAGGGCTGATCTCCTTCAGAATGGACTGGTTGGATTTCCTTGCAGTCCAAGGGACTCTCAAGAGTCTTCTCCAACCCCACAGTTCAAAAGCATCAATTCTTCGGCACTCAGCTTTCTTCACAGTCCAACGCTCACATCCATACATGACCACTGGAAAGCATGTACTCATACCCACATTTATTGTCCGAGTGAGCAGGTTCTTTGTATTTTTTAAAATTTATTTTTAATTATCGTGTTGACTTCTGTCTGCCACACAACAGTGTGAATCAGCTGCAAACACATACGTCTTCTCCCTCCTTGCTGCCCTGCCCCGCCTCATCCTCCCTTTCTGGGTTGTCACAGAGCACTGGGTTGAGCCCCCTGTGTCCATACAGCAGCTTCCCACGGGTCATGGTACACATGGTAGTGCATACACAGCAGTGCTCCTCTCAGTTTGTCCCACCCTCTCCTTCCCCTGCAGGGTCCAGTCTGTTCTGTATGTCTGCATCTCTATTCCTGCCCTGTAAATAGGTTCATCAGTACCATTTTTCTAGATTCCATATATATATATGTGTTAATATATGAAATTTGCTTCCCTTTCTGATTTACTTCACTGCATTACAGGCTCTAGGTTCATCTACCTCACTAGAACTAACTCAAATGCATTCCTTTTTATGGCTGAGTGATATTTCATTGCATATATGTACCACAACTTCTTTCTTTTTTTAATTTACATTTCTGTTAATTTTGAATTTTAGTAAATTGTGTAGATCATATAGGTATCACATGATCATGACACAGAACAGTTTCATTGTTCCCCAAAACTCCCTTGTGCTCTCCTTTTGTAATGAAAAACTCCCCTATTCCTGAGCTGTGCTGTGCTTGGTTGACTGCTCAGTTGTGTCCGACTTTTTGCTACCCCAAAGACTGTAGCCCACCCGGCTCCTCTGTCCATGGGGATTCTCCAAGCAAGAATACTGGAGTGGGTTGCCATGCCCTCCTCCAGGGGATCTTCCCAACCCAGGGATTGAGCCCAGATTTCCTGCGTTGCAGGCAGATTCTTTATTGCTGAGCCACCAGGGAAGTCCATGAATACTGGAGT
Source organism: Bubalus bubalis (assembly GCF_019923935.1). Lineage (NCBI taxonomy): Eukaryota > Metazoa > Chordata > Mammalia > Artiodactyla > Bovidae > Bubalus > Bubalus bubalis. The sequence goes on from NC_059158.1 coordinate 150,530,820, forward strand.
GGGTAGCCCATCCCTTTTCCAGGGGATCTTCTGGACCCAGGAGTTGAACCAGGATCTCCTGCAATGCAGGCAAACTCTTTTTTTTTTTTAATTTATTTATTTTAATTGGAGGCTAATTACTTCAAAAACATATTGTTGTGATTTTTGCCATACATTGACATGAATCAGCCATGGGTGTACATGTGTCCCCCTATCCTGAACCGCCCTCCACCTCCCTTCCAACCCCATCCCTCTAGGTTGTCCCAGAACACCAGCTTTGAGTGCCCTGCTTCATGCATTGAACTTGCACTGATCATCTATTTTATGTATGGTAATATAAATGTTTTAATGCTATTCTTTCAAATCATCCCACCCTCGCCTTCTCCCACAGAGTCCAAAAGTCTGTTCTTTACATCTGTGTCTCTTTTGCTGTCTTGCATATAGGGTCATTGTTACTATCTTTCTAAGTTCCATATATATGCATTAATATACTGTATTGGTGTTTTTCTTTCTGACTTACTTCACTCTGTATAATAAGCTCCAATTTCATCTACCTCATTAGAACTGACTCAAATGCGTTCTTTTTTTTTTTCTTTTGTTCTCATTTTTATTTATTTATTAATCAATACGTAGTTATTTATTTTTCACATATTTTTTTATCCATTTCAACACAGGTAGTCTCTGAATAACAAATTTACAATGCTTTGACCTGAAAAAAAAAGTGTGAAAAATAAATGACTTCCATTTCTTTATAGCAGTCATTTTCAAATTGTCCTCTAAGGTGTTCCATAGGGGTCTGAAGAGGTTCCTTGGGAGATGGGAGGACTTGAGACTCTTTGACTGATTTCAGCTTTACTGAGGCATAATCAACAAATAAAATTGTAAAATATTTAATGTGTGCATTGTGTTGATTTGATATTTGTATACATTGTGTGAAAGACATCTTACCACCTAGTTAATTAACATATCCATCACTATGAATATTTATCTTTCTTTTCTTCCCTTTTCTTTTCTGTCAGTCTTTTTTCTTTTTGTGAAGAAATTTAAATTCTACTCTCAGCAAGTTTAAATACACACTACTCCTTTTTTTCAAGTTTATTCAGGTGACTCATGTAGGTGCCAACTCTGTAGAAACAATAAAATATTGCTCTGAGGTTGCAGATAAATAAATTGTTGTTGCTGTTTAGTCAGTGGTGTCTGACTCTTTGTGACCCCATGTATTGCAGCACGCCTGGGTTCCCCTTCCTTCACTATCTCCTGGAGTTTGCTCAGACTCATGTCCATTGAGTTGATGATGTCATCCAAAAATAGGGATGTTAATTAGTTAAAATGGTTTAGAATCTATTGGTCTCTGCAACCAGAAGTTAATGCCACAGTATGTTTTTGAACTCCAAATCTCTTCAAAATGGGGCATGGTAGGAAGAGGGAGGACCATAAATGGGTTTGGCTTTTTTGCTTTGTTTTTATTTTATTTTTTTAAATTAATTAATTTATTTTAATTGGAGGCTAATTACTTTACAATATTGTGGTGGTTTTTGCCATACATTGACATGAATCAGCCATGGGTGTACATGCGTCCCCCATCCTGAACCTCCCTTCCCTCCCCATCCCATCCCTCTGGGTTGTCCCAGTGCACCGGCTTTGAGTGCCCTGTTTCATGCATCATACTTGGACTGGCAATCTGTTTCACATATGATATATACGTGTTTCAATGCTATTCTCTCAAATCACCCCACCCTCGCCTTCTCCCACAGAGTCCAAAAGTCTGTTCTTTATATCTGTGTCTCTTTTGCTGTCTCACATATAGGGTCATCGTTACCATCTTTCTAAATTCCATATATATGCATTAATATACTGTATTGGTGTTTTTCTTTCTGACTCACTTCACTCTGTATAATAGGCTCCAGTTTCATCCACCTCATTAGAACTGATTCAAATGCATTCTTTTTAATAGCTGAGTAATATTTCATTATGTATGTGTACCACTGCTTTCTTATCCATTCGTCTATTGAAAGACACCTCGGTTGCTTCCATGTCCTAGCTATTGTAAACAGTGCTGTAATGAACACTGGGGGACACGTGTCTCTTTCAATTCTGGTTTCCTTGGTGTGTATGCCCAGCAGTGGGATTGCTGAGTCATATGGCAGTTCTATTTCCAGTTTTTTAAGGAATCGCCACACTGTTCTCCATAGTGGCTGTACTAGTTTGCATTCCCACCAACAGTGTAAGAGGGTTCCCTTTTCTCTGCATCTTCTCCAGCAATTATTTTTTGTAGACTTTTTGATGGCAGCCGTTCTGACCGGTGTACAACTTATTTATCCATTCATCTGCTGATGGATATCTAGGTTGCTTCCATGTCCTGCCTACTGTATTAATAAATAATGCTGCAATGAACATTGGAGTACATGTATCTTTTTCAGTTATGGTTTTCTCAGGGTATATGCCCAGTAGTAGAAATGTAAAATGATACAGCCACTATGGAGAATAGTACGGGGTATTCTTAAAATACTAGAAGTAAAACTACCATATGATCCAGCACTGCCACTACTGGGCATATACCCAGCTACTGAATTTCAAAAGGTAGTTTTGAATATCAAAGTTGAAGAATGACATTTTTTTCTCTGCTGTTTTCATCCTCTCCTGGAAGAAAAAATGCAGTTGTTTGATTCAGTGGGTAGAGTAAGAAACATTAGAGACTACTGGGGAAGAAAATGTATCAGTTACTATTTCAAAAATATTATCCTAGCTATGATACCTTTTTTTTTTTAACTTCATGCACTTAAAATTTTTCTCTCCTCCTTTATTTTCCTTCTCCTTTCTTTGATGACGTTGAAACTTCCACATTTCTGGGTGGAGTTCTAAGCAACTGCAGCTTAACCTCTGTTCCCCCAAATCCGATTGCTGCCCATCTGTAGGCCATTTAAAATGAATGCTGTCTATGTGAGAGGCAGTATTATGAGTTTTCATTTTCAGATGAGAAAACAGATTTCAACAGACTATGTCCAGTTTCACTCAGCTAGGAAGTGACAAAGCTGAGATTCAAACCCAGGTCTGTAACTTCCTCTCTAAAATTTCTAAAGATGACATTATACTGCCGTTTTCAATTCTAGCCTATTACAAACTTACTACACAAACAGTAGGTTAAATCCATCCTGAATACACTACAAGGAAGTTAATTTCCTATAAAAGGAGTTTACAAGTATATAATTAAGAAATTACACATAATTTTTAAATGTGAAAGAAAATCAGCTCTTTAGTTTCTAGTAATCTCAAAGTTTTTTTCTCGATATCTAAAAACATCATTCTGATTAAACCGTGCTTAGGTAACTCTTTAGATATGAGCTCCGTTGACTGGCATATGATATACCTCTGGAGCTTATCAGCATGTCAAAGTACAAGAGTCTTAAAAATTCCTGTTAAAACGCATCTGGTATCATTAAGAAAGGGAGTGGGTTTTAAAATGGGTCCATATGCCTTCAAGGAACACTGGAATTACAAATACCAAATGTATGGATTTACATCATAACACCTTTTTAGAGAATTTAATTTGCCTGAAAGAGCTTATATCCATTAAGACGGAAATGAGAGTAAAAGAGAAAAATTATCGGATGGAAAACTTGAATAAGTTTTAGATCACTTCTAAAAATTTATATAGCACAAGATAAATACATGTGAATAGGAAAAATGCTTATGTAGTATTAACAGGTGATTTCATTGTTTCAAGTAGTAGAAATGTCAGGAGTTGAAATTTGTGATGAATTTATGTCATGTTTATGAACATACCAGAAACCCACTCCCTTTCTTAATGATACCAGATGCATTTTAACAGGAATTTTTAAGACTCTTGTACTTTGACATGCTGATAAGCTCCAGAGGTATATCATACATTATCTAAAAATGAATTATCAGGTTTGGATTTCTATTTCCTCGAGTCACCACCAAGTTCAGTTACAGCACATTGTTAAGGGGTTAATTTTCAAACCAATGAGTGGGGAGAAGGGCTACTGATAAGAGAAGGAGACAAAAACAATTACAATTGGTAAAATTCTTTCCATGTGAATATTTTTCTCTTTTGTAATTGCTGTGTGTTCCAGAAAGAACAACTGCCTAATTTAGTTTGGTTGGAGTAACATGCATGTGCTGTGGGTGCTGTGCTTAGTTGCTCAGTTGTGTCCATTTGCAACCCCATGGATTGTAGCCTGCCAGACTGTGTCCATGGGGATTCTCCAGGCAACAATACTGGAGTGGGTTGCCATGCCTTTCTGCAGGGAATCTTCCTAACCCAGGGATCAAACCCGGATCTCTTGCATTGCAGGCGGATTTTTTTTTACCATCTGAGCCACCGGAGAAGCCCAAGAATACTGGGGTGGGTATCCTTCTCCAGGGGATCTTCCTGACCCAGGAATCGAAATGGGGCCTCCTGCATTGCAGGCAGATTCTTTACCAGCTGAGTACCAGGGAAACCCCAACAAGCATGGGGTTTTAGTAAAGACTCCATGTACAGGACAGCAAGTTTGCTCTAGCATGGAACTGCCTCCTCTTCCAGTGATAGGCCTGCCACATGTAAATAAAAAACATAACACCTGCCAAAACAGCCGCCTGAAATTCTGAGTACTGACATACCCCAGTGTTCTCTACATGTTACAGTAACAATAGTCAACTCTGTCTTTTTAAAAAATTAAAAAAAAATCTTTATTGAATTTATTGGAATGTTGCTTTTTTTTTTTTTTTGGCTGCAATGCATGTGGGACTGTTAGTTCCCCAACCTGGGATCCAACCTGCACCTCCTGCATTGGAACGTGAGGTCTTAACCACCAGACTGCCAGGGAAATCCCAAATCACAGTTTTAATCAAATATGATACCCTGATTTCAAGGTGAATGCCTTATACCATCTATTTGTAGTAAGCTACAACATTTCCCCAAATGGCATGTCATTTTATGTGAAAACTCTAAGAACGCAGTGATTCTTTTAGGATCACCAGATGTGATTATTGAGTACTGTTGACAGATGATGTGCTGTCTGGCTTTGCACAGAGGCTACAGCAGTCTGCTATCCTACAAAACGCATGCCATTTCTACACTACTCTCCAGTACTACTAATCTTTGCAGGCTGAGAGAACAATAGTGTAGAAATGGATTCTCTTCCTATAGAATACAGGTGCTTTGATCCTCCTGGCCTAGGGGAAGGCAATCTTTTCATAATATCCTCTTGCATGATCCATTTTTGTTTGTGGAAGGATCTGAAATAACAATAGAGATTGTATACTTATATAATGAAATTATCTTCCAAATTAATAAGGTGCTATTTTCAGATTTTGTATCTTGTCTCAAGACACTATTCAAGTTTTAAAGGCCATTATTTTACAGAAGCCTGGATTTTATATTTTAATAATAAGCCTGTTCCTTAATTCTTTCCATATTTATGTATATATGTACATAATTATGCCTCACTTGAAATGCTCAATTTTGTATATTAAAAATTATATGATATAGCCCAAGGGTGAAGGTTCATTTGATATTTGAAAAAAAATTAAAAAAAATAATTTTAGTGTGTAAACTAATTCATTATATTAAAATGAGATATCTTTATGCATTTAAGTAAAGATATACATTTTAATTTCAATAATTTACTTCACATTCTTCTATTTTTTAATAGAAATGATTTTATCTCAAAGAACTATTTTTGTTTGTGTTAGTGTTCTTGAGAGAATGCTATTGATCTCTATTTAATTGCTGTTGCATGATTAAAAAATCAGTCTAATGACATCTGGTGGGGATAGTAGGATGAATGTTGTGCAATTTATTAACTTTCGACATTACCCAATTCATATGCTTGCATTTGCTTATAATTTCCTGCAATATAAGAATACTGCAGATAAAGTAGAAGATAAAAAGTTATATATCATCATACTCTCACACCACCATTTTTTTAGTAACATATATTTTTATCAACTTGGCAATGCAAAGAATACATTGCTATAGTCTCAATATGAAAAATTAAAGCATGTGGATAAAGGTAAAATCTTCTTTGACACACTGCTCTCTATGAAAAAACTCTTTCAGCTTCTGAGGAGAATATTATTACCAATGTGACGTATCTTTTCATGTCTTTTCCCAGTTTTTTACAGACAAAAATCAGAGGGTGTTGGCTTTTGCCTCTGTGTGTTTTCTTAATGTTATGCAGCAGGCATTGCTCTATAAATTGCCTTTCTCACTCACCAGTATGCCTCAGAAATCTTTCTGCTAGACATCAGCACTAATTAGTAGGGGGATCTTGAGAAGACAATATAATTTTGGTCTCAGTTTCCTCACAGACAACATGAGAGTAAGAACGGAATCGGCGTGAGTGCTTGTTGAAGGAAGAAGAGGGTTAACGCGTGTGAACCACCAAGAATGGAGCCAATTCACAGGGCAAATGCTGTGTCAGTGTTTGCTCTTACTCTTTGTGCGTAAAGATCTGCTTTAATCTTTTAACCTGATGCCAAATAGTCCACAAAATTGACATACTGTGTCATAGCTCCACTGGATATTTTGAAGTAAGGTTTGAAATTACCCACAGAAACCTCAACTTTTCAAAGAAAATGTAGCTTATGTTTTTTATTTTTTTTTAATCATTAACCTGATCTATGTTACCTGCTAAAAATTAAACTTTAATCTGGTAAATGTGGTCTTGAGTCCAACGCTGTAATTCAAACACTCCTTTTAGGTAACTCTGTCCCTGCTTGGTTGACCTACGTAGATGCTCAGTTTTTCCGTATCCCATTGGCTCACTTGATTTCATGAGGGCATGTGTCCGTTAGGCTTATGTGGTTTGGTGGTGGAGAAAGGCAGGGTGTCTGGATTGATGTAGTGTCTATGGACCCTTGTTGATATCTACAGAGGGACTGAGCTGGTCTGCTCTCTGTGCTGTCTATCTATATACCATTTGGTTCATGCTTTAGTATCTCTTGATGTATGTGTGTGCGCTCAGTCGTGTCCGACTTTGCAACCCTCTAAACTATAGCCCCCTAGGCCTCTCTGTCCGTGGGATTTCCCAGGCAAGAATACTGGAGTGAGTTGTCATTTCTTAATCCAGGGGACTTCCCCACCCCCAGGGATTGAACACACGTCTCTTGAGTCTCCTGCATTGGCAGGTGGGTTCTTTACTACTGTGCCACCTGGGAAGCCATCCTTTAAGTTACACACTGAGAACTGTAACTGCCATAGAGTATGCACATTTTACAGTATATATTTTACTGTATAATGATAAGTTGTGTTACAAAGTGACTACATCGATTTACACTCACACTATGAATGGCTGAGAGGATCCTTTATCACCAGTATCAGACCTTTTACATAACTTATTCCACTTACATTCTCTCAACAATCCTCCACAGGAGGAATTCTATTTGCATTTTATATACGGAAACCCTGAGATTCAAAAAGTAAAAGCAACCTGTTCAAGGTCACACAGACAGTAACTGGCTAATTTGGAAACCCTTTAAAGCAAAGCATAAGATACCTACTACTTAATCCCTCCGTTCCAGACATTTGTCTTTATTTGGGGTTAAGCTTTATGATATTGATTACCGCTGTTTTCTCATGTCCTGGTTAATCATCTATGATAAAATGGTAAATAATGTGCAAGTCATGGACAAATAGTGCTATTTTCTTAGTTAGTTCAAACACCTATTTACTGGTCAAGGGTAAACAGTTTCCCTCACATCTTTTTGACTCACAGTCATTAGTGATACAGGAGAAGAAGTACACAACTCAGTTGAATGAAGGGCTGGCTCTGCAAGTAGCTTTAGGACTAGGAATTTTGAGGCCTGAGGCATAGCCCCAAGACTAATCATCAGGGGTGTGTGATGCAGAGGGACACACACCTTCAACGTTGGTCTCACCTGCTATTACAAACATCTTTATTGAGACTGACAGAGCAAATTCCTCAGGTCAGAAAACAGAAGAACTCTTTCAGCTGAGTCGTGATATTTAAAAACCTCTCTTCTGGTCTCTTGCCTGGCCAATCAAACTGTCCTTGCAGAACAAACTGATGGATAATGAAACATAGATACTGTAGCTGAAAAGTGCTGTCCTATTTACAGCACCCGCTTCAGCCGGAGGCACATCTCTGGCTGCTCCATTTCTATCTATAAGTTAAAGCAATGGCCTCGGCAAGCAGTACACTCTGTACAGCAGCTGCAACTCGTTATCGGCTTTGTCCAGAATAACAAACAGAACAAACACATTTTGCAAGGGCTTTCCCCCCCTCTTATGTAGAGAAGGAGGAATTAAGCAATCAGTGAAACGCTGATTGATCGGTTGTGCTGACTTGGAGAAGTTCAAGGCCGCATTAGTACTATTAACCCCTGAAAAACAGAACAAAAAATTTTTAGAACTTTCTTTGAACCCATATTTTTGAGCTGAGAAGTTGTAACTCTCCTCAGAGGGGAAAAACTGGAAAATATTTGTCCTTCAATGAGCACAATATACTCATCGAGATTGCTTTGCAATGTCATGATGGTTAATTATTTTTGTAAAGAGAATTCATGTTTTCTGACAGGTGTTGGTTGACCACAGAGTCCTGGAATTGTGTGAACTGAAGGGTATGATAAAAGTCAGTTTTAGCAAACCAACTCACTCCTGTGCCTTAACTTTGACTCCAGCCACCAACTTCTGTGGCCACATTTAGACCTGTCTTTACTCGAAATTGAACCACCTCCAGAATTCAAACATTCCACATGCCGCTTCCTTATTCTTTGACCCCATGAACTCAAGTATTCACACTTTTAATAATTTTTAGCGCACCTTGTCTTATGTAACTTAGAGTCTAAGGTATACCATTATAATCATTCCTTTCTAGATATTCTCAACTTCCCCACCCCTGTTTCTCTCTAACTGAACTGGCAAAACTCAAATCTTTGGTGAACAATCTTCTATGTCAGTTACTTCAGTTGCTCAGTCATGTCTGACTCTTTGCAACCCCATGGACTGCAGCACGCCAGGCCTCCCTGTCCATCACTAACTCCCGGAGCTTGCTCGAATCATGTCCATCTAGTCAGTGATTCCATCCAAACATCTAATCCTCTGTCATCCGCTTCTCCTCTTGCCTTTAATCCTTTCCAGCATCAGGGTCTTTTCCAATGAGTCAGGTGGCCAAAGTATTGGAGTTTCAGCTTCAGCATCAGTCCTTCCAATGAATATTCAGGACTGATTTCCTTTAGGATTGATTGGTTGGATCTCCTTGCAGTCCAAGAGACCCTCAAGAGTGTTTTCCAATACCACAGTTCAAAAACATTAATTCTTCAGCACTCAGCCTTCTTTATGGTCCAAATTTCACATCCATACATGACTACTGGAGAAACCATAACTTTGACTAGATGGACCTTTGTGGGCAAAGTAATGTCTCTGCTTTTGAATATGCTGTCTAGAGAAGGCAATGGCACCCCACTCCAGTACTCTTGCCTGGAGAATTCCATGGATGGAGGAGCCTGGAAGGCTGCAGTCCTTGGGGTTGCTGAGGGTCGGACATGACTGAGCGACTTCACTTTCACTTTCATGCATTGGAGAAGGAAATGGCAACCCACTCCCATATTCTTGCCTGGAGAATCCCAGGGAAGGGGGAGCCTGGTGGGCTGCCGTCTATGGGGTCGCACAGAGTCGGACATGACTAAAGCGACTTAGCAGCAGCAGGTTGGTCATAGCTTTTCTTCCAAGGAGCAAGCATCTTTCATGGCTGCAGTCACCATCTGCAGTGATTTTGGAGCCCCAAACAACAAAGTCTATCACTGTTTCCATCATTTCCCCATCTATTTTCTATGAAGTGATGGGACCAGATGCCATGATCTTAGTTTTGTTAATGTTGAGTTTTAAGCTAACTTTATGATTCTACTCTTTCAGTTTCATCAAGAGGGTCTTCAGTTCCTCTTTGCTTTCTGCCAGAAGGGTGAAGTGATCTGCATATCTGAGGTTATTGATATTTCTCCTGGCAATCTTGATTCCAGCTTGTGTTTTATCCAGCCTGGCATTTCACATGATGCACTCTGCATATAAGTTAAATAAGCAGGGTGACAATACACAGCATTGATGTACTCCTTTCCCAATTTGGAAACAGTTCATTGTTCCATTTCCAGTTCTAACTGTTGCTTCTTGACCTGCATACAGATTTCTCAGGAGGCAGGTCAAGTGGTCTGGTATTCCCTTCTCTTTAGGAATTTTCCCTAGTATCTATATTGATATATATTGAACACAGCTGGAGAAAACCACATACATGAACATTCTAATGTCACTGTAAAGTCGTGATCACCAACTTCCAATGGGAATCTAGTATACTGGATCTCCCGTGATGGTTCTTCAATGAAACCATGATCTAATTCTTTACAGGAATTATTTTAAACCTTTCCATCCTCAGTTAAAAACCATGCATCCTACTCCATTGTAAACTAGAACCATAATGTGGCCATGCTCACATCTTTATACTACCAAGTCTACCAACCCTTAGCTAGAGAAGGGATGTTTCATGCATCTACTTCTATGGCCTTCCTGTTACAATGGTAGAAACATTCCTCCTTCTATGAATCCTTCTCCATGTTTTCTAGATTTCATCTTAACTCTCCCAAAGCCTTCAGCTTTTGCTTATACTCTCATGAAAATTTGTACTCCCCTTTCGGATAGAACAGTCTCATCAACTGCAAATATACCATGATCACCTTTCATTTAAACACACAGATGTACAGAAAACAAACTCTTACTTGCTTCACCATTTCATCAAGTTTCTATTATTTTACTTAACTGCTTTTCTTCCCATGTTGTCTTCTCTTTGTTATGTCCCATTCACTGTACGCACTTCAATCTGGCTTCTCCCATCAGCACTTCAATAAAATTAAATATGTGGTCTCAGATAAATTCTAGCCTTAGTCTAATCCATAGGAGAGTGCTCTGGAGCACAAATCACATAGCAATGTTGTCCCCTCTGGAGTGAAAAGAGTTTGGTCTTTCATGATCTATGGTGGAGCAAGGCAGTGCTCATCAAGCAGGGAAGTTCTCTGGAAAAGGTATCAGATGTAACTGAGTAGCAGCCAGTCCTCACAGTGGCTGTGAGATGGATATGCTCGCCTGGTAGAAAGTCTTTGGGCAGGGCACACAGTCAGGTCTGCCACAGTTAGCTTTTTGCATGGACTCACCTCACATGTGATGCATTCTCTCTAAAGCAATCAGATTCATCTCTTTATAGCATAAATAATTTAACTTTCTTTGTGCTACAGGATGAATTTTTATGTTCTCCTGTCTCCATCCCCCCACCCCACTCCCTCCCCAACCTCCAACACAAATCCAGCCAAGTTCATGTGTTGACACTGTAATTCTCAATGTCATGGTATTTGGAGATGTGACCCTTTGGGAAGTAATTATTTCATGAGGGTGGATCTCTCCTGATGAAATTAGTGCCCTTATAAGAAGAGAAACAAGAGAGCTTGCATCTTCTTTCTCTCTGCATTGTGAGAAAACTAGGAAGGGTCCCATCAGAACCTGAGTGTGCTAGAACCTTGGTCTTAAAACATCTAGCCTCTGGAACTGTGAGAAATCAATGTGTGTTGTTTAAGCCTCTCAGTTCATAGTATTTATTTTAGCAGCCTGAGCTAAAATGTTAAAGTCCTTTAGTGACATCCTGTTGTACCATGAATGATAAATGTACATCTTAACATGTCCTACAAACTACTATGCCCCACATGAATCTCAGCCTCATCATGGAGAAGGGGCTTGCATAACTCAATGAAGCTCTGAGCCATGCCATGCAGGGCCACCCAAGATGGATGGGTCATAATGGAGAGATCTGACAATACATGATCCACTGGAGGACGGAATGGCAAACCACTCTACATTCTTGTCACAAGAACCCCATGAACAGTATGAAAAGATAAAAAGATGAAATCAGGAGATGAGCCCCCCAGGTTGGAAGGTATCCATGCTACTGGGGAAGAGCAGAGGGCAATTACTAATAACTCTAGTAAGAATGAAGCGGCTGGACCAAAGCAGAAGCAAAGCTCAGTTGTGGATGTGTCTGGTGGTGAAAGTAAAGTCTAATGCTGTAAAGAACAATATTGCATAGGAACCTGGAATGTTAGCTACATGAATCAAGGTAGACTGGACATGATCAAGCAGGAGATGGCAAGAGTCAACATCGATATCCTGAGTCAAGTTAACTAAAATGACAGGAAGGGGCGATTTTAGTTCAGATGACCATTATATCTACGACTGTGGGCAAGAATCCATTAGAAGAAATGGAGTAGCCTTCATGGTCAACAAGAGTCCGACATTCAGTACTTGGGTACAACCTCAAAAATGACAGAATGATCTTGGTTCGTTTCCAAGGCAAACCATTCAACATCATAATAATCCAAATCTATGCCTCAACTGCGAATGCCAAAGAAGCTGAAGTTGATCAGTTCTATGAAGACTTACAAGACCTTCTAGAACGAACAACAAAAAAAGATGTCCTTTTCATCATAAGGGATTGGAATACAAAAATAGGAATTCGAGAGGTACCTGGAGTAGCAGGGAAGTTTGACCTTGTAGTACAAAATGAAGTGGGACAAAGGCTAACAGAGTTTTGCCAAGAGAACACACTAGTCAGAGCAAACACCGTCTTCCAACAACACAAGAGACAGCTCTATACATGGATAAGACCAAATAGTCAATTCCGAAATGAGATTGATTATATTCTTTTCAGTTGAAGATGGAGAAGCTCTACATTGCTGTTTCTGTTCAATTACTCTGTCATGTCAGACTCTTAGAGATCCCATGACTGCAGCACATCAGGCTTCCCTGTCCTTCACTATCTCCCAAGGTTGCTCAAACTTATGTTTATTGAGTCAGTGATGCCATCCAACCATCTCATCCTCTGTCTTCCCCTTCTCCTCCTACCCTCAATAATTCCAAGCATCAGGGTCTTTTCCAATGAATTGACTCTTCCCATTAGGTGGCCAAAATATAGGAGCTTCAGCTACAGCATAAGTCCTTCTAATGAATATTTAGAGCTGATTTCCTTTTGGATTGACTGGTTTGATCTCCTTGCTGTCCCAGGGATTCTCAAGATTCTTCTCAACATCACAATTTGAAAGCATCAGTTCTTCAGTGCTCAGCCTTCTTTATGGTCCCTACATGACTACTGGAAAAACCATAGCTTTGACTATATGGATCTTTGTCAGCAAAGTGATGTCTCTTTTTAATATGCTATCTAGGTTTGTCATAGCTTTTCTGCTAAGGAGCATGCATCTTTTGAATTCATGGCTGCAGTCACTGTCCGTAGTGATTTTGGAGCCCAAGAAAATTCTGTCTGTCACTGTTTCCAGTTTCTCCCCATCTACTTTCCAGTAGTCATATATGGATGTAAGAGTCGGACTATAAAGAAAGCTGAGCATAAAGAATTGATGCTTTTGAAATATAGTATTGGAGAAGATTCTTGAGAGTCCCTTGAACTGCATGGAGATCCAACCAGTCCATCCTAAAGGAAATCAGTCCTGAATATTCATTGGAAGGACTGATGCTGAAGCTGAAATTCCAATACTTTGGCCACCTGATGTGAAGAACTGACTCATTGGAAAAGACCCTGATACTGGGAAAGATTGAAGGAAGGAGGAGAAGGGGATGACAGAGGATGAGATGGTTGGATGGCATCACTGCCTCAATGGACATGAGTTTGAGCAAGCTCCAGGATTTGGTGATGGACAGGGAAGCCTGGTGTGCTGTAGTCCATTGGGTCTCAAAGAGTCAAACACAACTGAGTGACTGACCTGAATTTGCCATGAAGTGCCATGAAGTGGGACCAGATGCCCTGATCTTAATTTTTTTGAATGTTGAGTTTTAAGCCAGCTTTTTCACACTCCTCTTTCACCTTCATTAAGAGGCTCTTTAGTTTCTCTTTGATTTTTACCATTAGGGTGGTGTCACCTGCATACAGGTTTCTCAAGAGGCAGGTCAGGTGTCTGGTATTCCCATCTCTTTCAGAATTTTCCACAGTTTATTGTGATCCACACAGTCAGAGGCTTTGGCATAGTCAATAAAGCAGAAGTAGATGTTTTTCTGGAACTCTCTTGCTTTTTCAATGATCCAATGGATGTTGGCAATTTGATCTCTGGTTCCTCTGCTTTTTCTAAAACCAGCTTGAACATCTGGAAGTTCACTGTTCAAGTACTGTTGAAGACTGGCTTCAAGATTTTGAGCATTACTTTGCTAGCGTGTGAGATGAGTGCAATTGTGTGGTAGTTTGAGCATTCCTTGACATTGCCTTTCTTTGGGACTGGAATGAAAACTGACCTATTCCAGTCCTGTGGCCACTGCTGAGTGTTCCAAATTTGCTGGCATATTGAGTGCAGCACTTTCACAGCATCATCTTTTTGGATTTGAAATAACTCAACTGGAATTCCATCACCTCCACTAGCTTTGTTTATAATGATGCTTCCTAAGGCCCATTTAACTTCACAGTCCAGGATGTCTGGCTCTAGGTCAGAGATCACACCATCGTGGTTATCTGGGTCATGAAGGTATTTTTTTGTATAATTCTTCTGTGTATTCTTGCCTCCTCTTCTTAATATCTTCTGCTTCTGTTAAGTCATACCATTTCTGTCCTTTATTGAGCCCATCTTTGCATGAAATGTTCCCTTTGTATCTCTAATTTTCTTGAATAGATCTCTATTTCCCATTCTATTGTTTTCCTCTATTTCTTTGCATTGATCACTGAGGAAGGCTTTCTTATCTCTCCATGCTATTCTTTGGAACTCTTCATTCAAATGGGTATATCTTTCCTTTTCTCCTTTGCCTTTCAGTTCTCTTCTTTTCACAAGTATTTGTAAGGTCTCCTCAGACAACAGTTTGAAAAATGCAACAATTTTGCATTTCTTTTTCTTGGGGATGGCCTTGATCACGGCCTCCTGTACAAAGTTATGAACCTTTGTCCATAGTTCTTCAGGCACTCTGTCTATCAGATCTAATCCCTTGAATCTATTTGTCACTTACACTGTATTATCTTAAGGGATTTGATTTAGGTCATACCTAAATGGTCTAGTCGGAGAAGGCAATGGCAACCCACTCCAGTACTCTTACCAGGCGGAGGAGCCTGGTAGGCTGCCGTCTATGGGGTTGCACAGAGTCGGACACGACTGAGGTGACTTAGCAGCAGCAGCAGCAAATGGTCTAGTGGTTTTCCTTACTTTCAATTGAAGTCTGAATTTGGCAGTAAGGAATTCATGATCTGAGCCACAGTCAACTTCCGGTCTTCTTTTTGCTGACTGTATAGAGCTTCTCCGCCTTTGGCTGCAAAGAATATAATCAATCAAAACTCAACATTCATTGGCCATCTGGAGATGTCCATGTGTAGAGTCTTCTCTTGTGTTGTTGGAAGAGGGTGTTCGCTATGACCAGTGCATTCTCTTGGCAAAACTCTATTAACCTTTGCCCTGCTTCATTCTGTACTCCAAGGCCAAATTTGCCTGTTACTCCAGGTATTTCTTGACTTCCTACTTTTGCATTCCAGTCCCCTATAATGAAAAGGACATCTTTTTTGGGTGTTCATTCTAGAAGGTCTTATAGGTCTTCATAGAATGGTTCAACTTCAGCTTCTTCAGCATTACTGCTCAGGGCATAGACTTGGATAACCGTGATATTGAATGGTTTGCCTTGGAAATGAACAGAGATCATTCTGTCGTTTTTCAGACTGCATCCAAGTACTGCATTTCAGACTCTTTTGTTGACTATGTTGGCTACTCCATTTCTTCTAAGGGATTCGTGGCTCAGATTATGAATTCCTTACTGCCAAATTCAGACTTCAATTGAAGAAAGTAAGGAAAAATCTAGATCATTTGCTGCTGCTGCTGCTAAGGGCAACAGTAGTAGATATGATGGTCATATGAGTTAAATTCACCCATTCCAGTCCATTTTAGTTCACTGATTCCTAAAATGTCAATGTTAACTCTTGCCATCTCCTGTTTGACCACTTCCTATTTGCCTTGATTCTTGGACCTAACATTCCAGGTTCCTATGCAATATTGCTCTTTACAGCATCTGACCTTGCTTCCATCACAAGTCCCATCCACCACTGGGTTTTGTTTTTGCTTTGGCTTCATTTCTTCATTCTCTATGGAGTTAATTCTCCACTGATCTCCAGTAGTATATTGGGCACCTACTGACCTGGGGAGTTCTTTCAGTGTCCTATCTTTTTGCCTTTTCATACTGTTCATGGGGTTCTCAAGGCAAGAATACTGAAGTGGTTTGCCATTCCCTTCTCCAGTGGACCATGTTTTGTCAGAACTCTCCACCATGACCTGTCCATCTCGAGTGGCCCTACACAGCATGGCTCATAGTGTCATTGAATTAGACAAGGCTAACATAAGCCTTTTATCCTTCTCTGTCAGAGGGCAGACAGAATGAAAACCACAATCACAGAAAACTGACCAATCTGATCACATGGACCACAGCCTTGTCTAACTCAATGAAACTATGAGTCATGCAGGAATATCTGTGTTAGCCTTAGGATAGAACAAGTTTACAACAGAGCCAGTGATAGAATTTGTCTCTACTTTTTAACTAGTTTAGTATTTTGCACACTTGTTAGTGGTTAAAGAAAATATATTGGGAATATATCCACATCAGTAGGTTTGTAAAACTAGAAACTTCCTTTGGAAATGTAGTACTATATATACTCCTCTGCACGTAGCATATTTGATGAGATACACCTTTAAGCCAAGAACTCTTTTTTCATGGTTATTTTTCTTTCTTAATTTCCTTGTGAGAAAATGATAAGAAAATGATAAGATAAATGATAAGGACAACAGTTAAATAACTCAGTCACTGTGGTAGAGTGAATTCATGTTAAAGCTTCATTCTGGGGTTTTGAGTTGACTTGTATAAACACACAGCTATGTTTTTCATCCTCATTTGAAGAATGGTTTTACACTTTATATAAAAAATCCCAATTATGCTATTGCTAAGACTTTAACATATGAAATGGCTTCCTAGTGGCACAGTGGCAAAGAATCCACCTGCCAGTGTAGGAGACACAAGAGATGTGGGTTCTCAGATACACGACTGAGCATACACACACACACACACACACACACACACACACACATGAAATAGAGATTAATAGGAACCAGGATGCTTTGAGTCTTGATAGGGAAATATTTTGTGTAACCTTCTACTCAATGTTTTCTGGATCATTCATACATGTGTTGTTCTGAACTCAGTTGCTCAGTTGTGTCTAACTCTTCGTGACCCCATGGACTGTAGCCTGCCAAACTCTTCTGTCCATGAAATTTTCCAGGCAAGAACATTGGAGTGGGTTGCCATTTCCTTCTCCAGGGGATCTTCCCAATCCAGGGATTGAACCCATATCTCTTGTGCCTCCTGCATTGGCAGGTGGATTCTTTACCACTTTGCCACCTGGGAATCGCCATTTATACATGTAAATATTACTTAAAATATGCTTAAGTCATAAATTAGTTTCAACTGGCTTTAATGAGAATTTTCCTCACATTGGTTTGAGTGTATAGATAATCCCTGAAATAAAACAATGACATATAACTTGAAATATAATTGCAAATAAAATTTGGATTGTATTTCTGCTGGTTATGTCAAATATGATATGATATTTTGAAGTATAATGTATTAATATGTCAAAGAATGGTTGTCAATTTTCATCTTGAAATTCATCAAAATATAGGGGTATATCTACGAAGGAAATGTGTTAATTTGAAGTTTTTTTTAATTGAATTAAAGTATCTGGTACTTTTTTTTTTTTTCAACCTATACTAATCCTAAATTAGGTGATCTGGCAAGACCTCTAATTCTATTGGTTTTAGAATTTAACCTCTCTCCTGGACTTTGAAGCCATGTCTTTTCTTCAGAGGAGATAAGGAAAAGTCTCTTATCTTAGGTCTGGAAGAAACACGGAATCCAGTATCAAGGTAGTGGAGTAGTTATTTTCCCAGACATAGCACAAGGTTTTCAAGCCTGAAGAAAAAGATTAATCTCCTTAAAAAAGGACTTTGCTAACTTGGGCCTGGACATGGCAATCCTGTTTCCAGCCATCCTATATATAAGCTTTAGCAGTCAGAAGTTTGTTTGCTTTAATTTTGATGTGGCTCATCTTTTCTTAGCTGCTCATATTCAAGATTTGGAAAAGAAGGAACAGTGGTGAGCTGAGTGATTCATTGGATTCTGATGAGGAACTCTTGAGAAATTTTATTATTCCTGAGTTTTAAACCCTTGTGACTTTACTATAAATTTGGTATGAATCTTGACTTTTTTCCTCTGCCTTTTAGTAATTATATTTTGGCATTCCTATTGAGTGTTATAGTAGCTATACATTTATAATTCATGGGTGTTTGGGATTTTTTTTTTAATTCACTATTTTTTTTAATATAATGCCTTAAGTGTTTGTAATTCAGTATTAAACTAAACTTTTTTAAAAATGTACTTTATCATAAATATCTCTGTTTTTCATGTGTTTTTCAGAAAGCATTTGGTTTCTTAAAGCCATTAATGTGAGAGTTCAGGGTTTAGTTCTTTGTAGTCACACGTGGTATGGATATTTACAGTCTTCTCTAGTTAATTTGTTCAGTGTTGATCACTATGTCCTTTAGCCAGAATTGGCTGGTGAAAAAGTGTTACTCTTTTTGTTCTCTTAAGAGGTTGTTGGATCTGAAGTAGCTTCTAAGGTGTGGGTCAACTCATTTGGGAAATGAAAGATGATATGAGGATTTTTTACTTTGTAAAGTGCCTTTAACAGGTGATCACATTTCATCCTGGGAGTGCTCCTGGAGAGGAATATATATTGATTTGGCTTTTGTTATCCTTGGGTCTTCCAGGTCTTGAGTTTCTTAGGTCTTCAGTTCTTTTTGTTATTCTTTATTGTTCAATTTGAGAGTAGAAAATAGATATCATGTCTCTTCTTAAGAATAAACCTGAAAGGCTTTTCAAGAGTGAGCTGTTTGGGAGGCAAGTTTGCATTCCCAGTCTTATTTCTATTTTAAGATTAAGCATTGTCCTTGGAACATAAACAGCCTTCAATAAATTAGGAAGGGAAGAGTCAGAGAATTAACTATCACTTATGGCTTATGAGAGGTCACAGTTGCTATTCTTTCCAATTTATTGATATAAAACACAGACAATAAAGAAATCACTTAGGATCAATCACACAATGTGAATGACATAGAAAAGATCTTTAAGTGGTAGAAAAGAGTATATTTTGTATTTTTAGTTTTGTACTGTAGTCAAGAAGCAATGAGGAGCTATTTAATGATTTTAATCAAGAAAGTATCAGTGTATAAGTTAAGAGTATGTAAATAGCAACTGTATGGTATAACAAGATGTAGATTTTTTGGTAAAGTTTGTAAAGTAAGATTTCATATAGCTTTGAAGAATTGACAGGATGTAGACTAATTGAAAAAATTAATCCAAGAAATGTACAGTCCTAAATTTCGTCATCAGATTCTACCACCTTATGTTGGCTAAATGATTCACAATCTGTTTTGTTAATTACCTCTCATCATTTTCTTTATCTACTGCATTTTATAAAGAGACAAGTTCAATATGAAGAAGTTGTGTGGTCTTTGACACCATGGACAGTGTGCCAAGACACTGTGAGACAGATTTACAAATTTTAAATGTACAGTCTGAAAATCTGAAAATCACACATTTCTCCTTTGGCTTCTCTTTTTTCTTATTCCTTGTAGTCATTCTATCATGTCCTAAGTGTTTTCTCTGGTGAAATTCGCATGGCAAGATGAGGAAAAGAAGAGAAAAAAGTAGTCAGAGGTGGGGAGTACTAAGATGCCTTGGGTTCTAGCTGGTGGCCATAGTTGAAGGTAGTTCATGAACATCAGTAGTGGCTCTAGTCTCTGACAGGAGCCAGTCATGGTCTTCAGTGTTAATTTTTTTTTTTTTTTTTTGCGTAGGACTTTGCCTTGATTCCTTATAGTATTCTTATGAAATAGCTGTATGTCCCACCTTGAGTGTTTAAGAACCATCTGGGCATTTTACTGCCCCCACAACCTTGTGTCTGCCCAAAAGCTGAGCAGAAGACTCTGCTTATAAACTGCAAGGACTTAAAATAACAGCTAAAAAAGTGATGGTGCTTCATAGATATATTTAGTGGTTTTTTGGGGTCAGTTATCATAATAAGCAACTTTTATTTAAATGTAAACAAAGTTTTTTAAAAAAGCACTTTCTCTTTAAAAGACTGATTTTCATTGCAATTCATTCTGGCCTTTAAGCAGAGAGTTAGACACAAAGACAATTTGCAAAATATGCAGTCAATTCAAGAGTTTAATTTTAAGTTTAATTTTAAACATTTTAAAATCTGTTTTCAATTTCAGTTCACTGTGATATTTCAATTGCTTTTAAGTATTACAAAGATATATATTAGGATAACTTTACAATAAAGAAATTTCCAATTTTTCTTATTTTGTACATTAAAAATGAAAGTAAAACGAGAGTTATGTAGTCCCGTGGATAGCAATTCTTTTCATGTAATGTTCATAGTATGGTCATTAGATCATAGGTTCTCTGATTTGCATGTGAATGGGGAAATTAAATAACACTCCTAAAAGACCTTCAGTTGAAGGTTTTAGTAACTTTCATTAGGGGTCAAGTCTTCAAAATTTATATGAATAGAAAAATAAGAAAATAATCGTGTATTAATAAAAGGCCTGTTTTTTTATTTAAAGACAACACACAGTCGATTTTTCTAGAGGATGTATAATTTTACTATTGGTAAATTTGGAGAACTAGACATATTTTTGAGAGAATCTTTGGTTTATGTTGGGAGTAGCAATAATTTATAGCTAATATATGTCCCTGAAGACTCTATCATTGTTTTGCTATTTTAAAAGTATTGATTGATTAATTAGTTATTAATTAATCCAGTTAATTAATGGTAGAAAACCATTTTAATAATTTAAGGAATGCAGTCACCAATTTTAGAAAAAATATTATTCTAACTCGACAATCCTCTTTTCCAAAGTTATGTATTGGTGTATCATCCAGAGCAACTAATACAGTGCTGATACTTTCTTTCATTTGTCTTTCTTTCTACAAAATGTCTAATCATTTCTTTTGTAGGGTTTTTATTATTACTCATTGACTTCAACTTCTATACCCAGACCATTAGCTTTTAAAAACAAATTTTTGAAACTTTGAAACTGTCAACTTGGAACAATCAATATTTTGCTTTTTCAGTCCACAGAACATTCAAGAATACTCTCTTGAAATAATCAATCCCTTAATTTGAGTTCAATTTGCAACAACATTATGTATTTCCCTCTTCCTGTAAGCTGAGGATGATCTTGAATAAGTGAAGAGGTTTAAAATAAATGATATCAAATAACCAATACCAGAATAAAACAATTAACTCTTCAACACCCCAGGGAATGTCAGGAGTTAACATCCAAATAGGCATTTTTTAACTGTTAGCAGTTTGTAGAATTCAAGTAACAGGATATTTTTTCCTCCTCTTATTTCTTCCCTTCTCTGTCTCCTTTTCTTTTTTCTCCTCTAGAACATTATTTTTCTCCATATTTTTTTAACCTTGATAAAAGAAAAAAGGCACCCTGTCTTTCAGTGATTCAACTTAGACAACTCTGCTCTGTGTTATGTGGCAGCCTGGATGGGAGGAGAGTTTGGGGAGGATGGATACACATAGATGTAAGGCTGAGCCCCTTTGCTGTTCACCCGAAACTATCACAACATTGTTAACCAGCTATATTCAAATACAAAATAAAAAGTTTAGAAAAAACGGAGAAATTTCCAAAGCTGGAAGAAGCGATAGATGTATGTCCGTTCGTGGCAATTTGTAATAACAGTTTGCTGCTGCTGCTGCTGAGTCGCTTCAGTCGTGTCCGACTCTGTGCGACCCCATAGACGGCAGCCCACCAGGCTCCCCCGTCCCTGGGATTCTCCAGGCAAGAACAGTGGAGTGGGTTGCCATTGCCTTCTCCAAAGCATGAAAGTGAAAAGTGAAAGTGAAGTCGGGGAAATTTACTGTTTGTGAGAGTAGTGGTCTGATCATAGGAGGTCTGAATACATCTTCCTGGACCAAGTTCTCTTGAAAACAAGACGTCAGGAAGGAAATCAGATTAATGTAGCAAATGTACTATATGAGGGGGTAGAGTAGAAATGTGTGTGGGTGACCTGTTTTAGTTTAAAAAACAAAAAAGACTTTTACGTCATTACCATGTAAATTGCCACCCCTTACTTCAGTACCTAGTTTCAAGACACGTTGCACAACTTGCTTCTTTGTGATCCCCAAATATATTTAATTTAAAGAGAGTCCAATATTCTCCCAGCCCATGACCTAGATTACCATTGGTAACCCCTCCTCATGGCTAGGGATGCTCTTTAGAGCCTTGCAAAATCTTTTGTATTTACTTTGGGCAGAAGTTAAGAATTAACAAGCCCATCAGAGCTATTCATTCTGTTCAGCACATTAAAAGATGATTTAGTTGTAGTGATAATCATTGTGCAAAAAAGGCTGATGATGAATTAAATTTAAAATTTTTCCTTAGAAATATTTTACTCTTTAGAATGAAAATTGCCTAATGATTTAGCCATTCTATTTTATGAAGTTTATGCTGTAGGCAAGTTTAGGCCAAAATTTAAGGAAATGTTTAGGCTAAAATTAAGTGTAGAGTTTGATTTATGTAATTGTTAGTTTCTTTCACTAACTGTTTCATCATTTACAAAATTATTTCTATTTGACATGTAGTAATTGTCAGGAACTTATGTTTCTACAATGATTTCTACTAAAAACTTTAGATTTGGTGTTTAACTAAAAAATTATGAGATGACTGTTCATTTAGGTATCTATTTCTTATATCTATAAAACAGAGCAGTTGGAAAAGATTTTAAAAATAACTTTCAGCTATATAAAACTATCTATCACAAAATTACATTCTCTGATTGATGAGAATTTAGGCAATACTTTTAATTAATTTCCTACAAAGTATCTTTTAGTTGGAAACAGTCCTGCTTTCTGTTATACAGTGTCTGATAAATAGAAAGCACTCAATAAATAGTCCCTAAATTATTTTGTAAAACCAGTTTTTTTTTTTAGCAATTCTAGACTTTATAAGCAATCATGAAAATTCAATGGCATTGAATTATTCAGATTCTGAAGTAACTTAAAAGAATAGGATCTAACATAGAAAAATATAAAATTTCCTTTGCTATTTTAGGCAAGTTGGGCTGAATCAGTTAGCCAGCTAGAAGTATGACTCTCGGACCAATTAGTTTCACTAGATAGATTGCTAGAAAAATTTTATAGTTTCATTTCTATATTACCTTCTTCATGTTTATATTATTTTAATTTTAAACATGATAATAAATCAGAGAAGCATGGATACTTTCTTCCATTTGATTTTTACTGAACTTACATTTTATCCATTTCCAGGTCATGTCATAGTATTTCTAGCATTGCAACCTCTACAATCATGTATTCTTCCTGTGAAATTAATCTTAACCAGCCCACTCTTTCTAAATCATTTCGTGTTGCTGCCTCTGTTTTTCCCAGATATAGTTGACATGTTGGAAAGAGGCTGAACATTGGCTAAGAGCTGAGTTCTCATCTTGGCTTTGCAACTTATTAGCTGTGTGATCATGGGAAAGCTACTTAACTCCCTGGGACCCACTCAACATCTTCATCTGTGAAACAGGGATATAATTAACTACAATTTAGCACAGAGATTGCTTTTAAGATTAGCAAAAATGGTATTCCAAGTGCCTTGCCCAAGATATGGCACTTAATAGGTGATCAAAAAACGGCAAATACCTCAACTATCAAGCAGCACCATATTTATCATCATTGAACTCATTAAAATTGATTTAAGTACTTTTTTGCACTTACTGGCATAATAGTAATGTATATATCTCATAGATGTAAATATATGCTAATATATTGTGGTTACAAATTCCAATGTTTTAAATTCTATTGTAGGATCTTAAAAATTTAATACCCAAGACTTTCCTCTTTAAAACATTTTTTAAAAGACTTTTAGGAAGACTGAAAATTTTTGATTAGGAATCCTACATGACATGGTTTTAAATCTGTAGTTATCTCATGGTCAAAATTTTATTTTTTGTGTGTGTT
Source organism: Bubalus bubalis (assembly GCF_019923935.1). Lineage (NCBI taxonomy): Eukaryota > Metazoa > Chordata > Mammalia > Artiodactyla > Bovidae > Bubalus > Bubalus bubalis. The sequence goes on from NC_059158.1 coordinate 150,554,915, forward strand.
ACAGGTTATTCAATATTTAACTTCCTAGTGAACTTTGAATTTTCTTTCTTAAATTTGACTCTAAATTCTGCCTTCTATGTATGATTTATGATTTAATGATTTATAACTTTAATGATTATAGCTCACTATGATTTTGGGCAGCTGCTATATTTTATGACTACTGTATATGCTTTTTGGCTTATTTCTATATAATCCTCTATAATTTGTGTTTGTGACTTGCTTTTCTTCCTCTTTTTGGACTAACTTACATTTGACCTCACTTTGTTTGTACTTTCATCTGTTTGTGTTTGACGATGGCTCCAGTTTGCCAAGGTCACTGTGATTTCTGAATCAACTTTCTAAGGCATTGCCCACTATGTTCTTCTCATCCCACAAATAGAAAGATTGTTTTGCTCACTGTGTAATTCAGTTTCCTCCTACATTTATATGTGTTCTCCAGTAAATGTATATGTACCTAATAATGCCCTAGAATGTATATTCAATGCACTTGAAGTAGATTATGTCTAACAATTCTACAGAGTCTAGTAATAATGTCTCTATTTTGAAGGCAGAAATCGGTATGACAAGATTTATTCTTTACAAACACATGCTACTTGTACCAACTAACTTGCTCTCTTTAAGTTTTTTTTTCAGTCTTAAAAATGATTTCATTTTTATTGTCTTAGAATATAATCACATGTACCTAGAATTTTAATATGTGAAATCATTTTGACAAAGTCTCTTTTCCAGCTTCATTTTTTCTTTTCCTTTGAATCACTTCAACCTTTATGCTATCAAATGTTCGCTTGATAAGCACATTCATGAAAATTGGTTCTTCACCTTCTATTCCTCAAAATGCCAATTGAATCTTAATGAATGTGTCTTAATGATTGGATTTTCAAAGACATCTGGTTATTTAAAAATCTCCTCATCTAACAACCTAACATCTATTGTCATTATTGACAAATCTTCTCCCTGGTCAGACTTTGAGGAATCCTTCTACTAGCTTATCCTAGTTTTTATGATGAGAGAAAGTACTCCTTTTTATGTGAGTACAAACCTGCACTGCTTTTCTTCAAAGAGTAGCCCTTTTTTGGTCCATATTCTCATTTGTGACAGTGTTTCTTGTTATATTAGGCTAATAAAAATCAGAATTGAACCCTAAAAATGACTTCTACCTTTTCTATTCTATTTTCATGCATCTTTGCTCAAATACTAAATAGAACTTTTTTGGAGGTGGTGGTTCTTTACCTTCTTTTACTCTGAATTGTTTGCTCCCAAGACATACCTCGCTTCTTGCTTTAGGTTTCTCTCTTCAAAATAGCCTTTTGTAGAATTCTTAATTGATAGCTTTCTTTTCCTTTTCCTAAATATCTTTATTTCCTCTTATATCTGACATTATTTTACCTGCTTCTGCTTAAATAAGCATCATTGATCAGGCAGGAACTCAATATACAGGACTCCATTCATTCATTCAATCATTTTTCAAAAACACCTCTTGCATGCCTGTTATATTAGAGACTTTTTGAAAGATGTATCACTACCTTAGAGTGTTTCAGATTCATTACTTAGCAAGACACACTTCAAGAAGGCTGTTGGCAGTTTTTGCACTTTTTTAAAAAGAATTGCTAATACTATATTTTCTCTTTATTCTAAAACCTAAAGCCTTTATTATCCAGGATGAGCTGGTTTCATTTCTTCCAACTGGTACCAGGTCTCCCTTACTTATACCAGTGGATCATCCAAAAGAAGGAATTAGTACACTTGAAATTAGTGCAAATATAGGCTGTTAATCAGTGTTGCTTTATGTTTCATTTTAAGAGGTTTTCTTGACCATTAGTGTTAATGGATTAATGGGAGCAAAAAGACACAAGAAAATATGAACAAATAGTACTTAACAAAGACATATGGAAGTGTTTGACTTCACGAGTAATTTAAAATTCAAATGAAAACAAATATCATTTCCTGTGCTCAAATAAGCAACTAAGAAATAATACCTGAAGTTGACAAGTGTGCATTAAAAGATACATTTACATATTGTGATTGGTATGTAGATAGGTGCATTCTTTTTGAAGAGAGATTTGGCATTGTTTATAAAATATGGCAATATTGATATGCATTATAGCAACAATAGAAGCAATAAAAATGAAAGATTTTTGTAACCATTTCAGTTAAAATTTGAAAAGAACATGTAATAACATTGAACATACCTTAAATATAGTATTACCCTACAAAAGCATAATGCAAGTTAATCACTGTTTTCAAAACTATGACTTGTGTATAGAAATAAATGATAGAGGAAGATATGCTAAAACATGAATAGAAGTTATGTTTGGGTGGTAGGCTATTATCTATTTTTCAGTATTATCCACATTTCTTTAAATAATGGATGAAAATAAATACCATTTAATGATGGATATAGTAACATTTTCAATAACAGATATCCTATGACAAATTCATCAAATTAAATCTCCTCAGGGATTTGGAAGACTGTTTCTATTTCTCTTAAGAAATGATGAATAATTATGTTAAGAGTATTTTACTTGCTCTCTCTCTATAAATATGTATATGTTTTAATCTCTTTATATACATACATATATACATATTTATTCCTACAAATATTTAAGGCATTTTCCAATTTATGGAAGAAATAAAAAGCTTTATCAGCACTAGATTAAGAAGTACTAGAATGTATTACATTTAGAATGGATAAACAACAAAGTCTTAATGTATAACAAAGGAAAATATATGGTGATAAGCCATAGTGTAAAAGAATACAAAAAAAGAATGTATATATGTGTATAACTGAGTCACTTTGTAGTACAACAGAGAGATTGGCTCAACACTGTAAATCAGCTGTACTTTGATTAAAAAATGTAAAAAAAAAAGTAATAGAGCATTACTCCATCAAAATTGAGAAATATTTAGCTTAATAATTCTTAATTTTCCCTATGGCATGGTATAGAAACAGTAGCCTAGTACTGTAAACAGTGATAACTATGATAAATGTACCAGTAGAAAAGAAGGGGTAAATTCATAAGCAATATTTCGCCGTTTTGAGTGAGTGACTTATATGATAAGAGGACTCTGAATGTCATGGGTCATCCAAAATACATTTCAAATACAAATTCCCTCAACCTTCTGTGTGTACATGTGTGCAAGCCTTTCCCTGCTTAGTTGTATGCAGACAGCTTCTGTGAGAGGGGGACCATGTAAATGTGACCAGAGAAAGAAAATCATTCCAGTCTGAAAAATACTTTCTTTTAAAATATGTTGAAAATTCTTTCACAAAAATGTAATATTTCTACTAATATTTTTATCTCTTTCATATTGACTATTAATCAGCTCTTATCACCCCACTCCCTTGATTGGTTGTTTAGTCACTCAGTCATGTTTGACTCTTTGCGACACTATGGACTGTAGCTTTCCAGGCTCCTCTGTCCATGGGATTTTCCAGGCAAGAATACCGGAGTGGGGTGCCATTTCCTTCTCCAGAGGATATTTCCAACCCAGGGATTGAACCCACATCTCCTGCTATTTTAATGTAAACTCCCTCACTGATGTAATTTTATTTTTCAGTTTGGTTGTAGATTTCAGTTCATCTTGATCACTTAAATCTGAATCTACCCACCATTTAGTTTATTGGTCTTTCCAATTCCTAAGATGTTTGTAGAATCATGATGCATGAATTTTCAGAATATTTAACCAAACTCTCCAAATCTTTTGCCCCTTCTCTTTTCATTATGATAACTAGAAACATGGACCATATCCTACATCCAACATATTTTACTGAAAAAAAATGAAAGCCCATTACAACTCTCAGGCTTATAGTTTTTGTTAGATTCTAGAGTCATGGAATTATATCCTAAAGTTGTTGATACCTTTTTGGCAAACCATGTTTAATTTATGATGATTTTTGGCCAACTGTTAGAAGTGATTATGAAGTCAGTTACTAATGTCTTTTCCTGGTTTAAGTTCTGGACTCCTCAGTATCCCAACTGTCATATTTAATCAAAGTGCAGAGAATAAAGGGGGAAACATCCCACAGTGTTCATTGCATGGGTACCTCTGGGTAATGGGACTATGACTGTTTTAAATTTACCCTGCATCTTGAAGACTTTCATGATAAGTACATGTCATTTTTCTGATGCTTTCAAACTGTAGTGCTGGAGAAGACTCTTCAGAGTCCTTTGGACAGCAAGGAGATCAAACCAGTCAATCCTAAAGGAAATCAACCCTGAATATTCATTGGAAGGATTGATGCTGAAGCAGAAGTTCCAATACTTTGCCCACCTAATGCAACAAGCTGACTCACTGGAAAAGACCCTGATGCCAGGGAAGATTGAGGGCAGGAAGAGAAGGGTGTGACAGAGGATGGGATGGCTGGATGACATCACTGACTCAATGGACATGAGTTGAGCAAACTCTGGGAGATAGTGAAGGACAGGGAAGCCCAGTGTGCTGCAGTCCATGGAGCTGCAAAGAGTCATACACAATTTAACAATTGAAAAATGACAATTTTTCTCATTAAAGAAAGATGAACCTCCTTTTCTCTATGTAAACATGTGAAAGTGAAAGTCACTCAACCGAGTCCTACTCTTTGTGACCCCATGGACTATACAGCCCATGGAATTCTCCAGGCCAGAGTACTGGAGTGGGTAGCCTTTCCCTTCTCCAGGGGATCTTCCCAATCCAGGGATCGAATCCAGGTCTCCTGCATTGCAGGTGGATTCTTTACCAGCTGAGCCACAAGGGAAGCCCAAGAATACTGGAGTGAGTAGCCTTTCCCTTCTCCAGGGGATCTTCCCAACCCAGGAATCGAACTGGGGTCTCAGGCATTGCAGGCGGATTCTACCAACTGAATTTCAAGGGAAGCCCCTATATAAATATATACATGTATATGTAGACAGGACGAGTTCAAGGCCTATTGTACTTACTGATCTAAACCAGTAAGTATTGATTCTTAGTTCTCTAAGTTGAGAGCTTTTCTTCTGCTAGTTTTACCCTCATTCATTTTGCATAATCTTTCTTTCACACAGATTTCACCTTTGTTCAAAACATTTCCATGACTACCATGAATGCTCTTTATGGATTAAGATCAACCATTTAATTTATTTTTTTTTAATTTTATTTTATTTTTAAACTTTACAATATTGTATTAGTTTTGCCAAATATTGAAATGAATCCGCCACAGGTATACCCGTGCTCCCCATCCTGAACCCTCCTCCCTCCTCCCTCCCCATACCCTCCCTCTGGGTTGTCCCAGTGCACCAGCCCCAAGAATCCAGTATCGTGCATCGAACCTGGACTGGCGAATCGTTTCATACATGATATTATACATGTTTCAATGCCATTCTCCCAAATCTCCCCACCCTCTCCATCTCCCACAGAGTCCATAAGACTGATCTAAGATCAACCATTTTAAGTCACACAAAGTCTTCCATGTAATGGCTCCTTTTCATTTCCCCAACCTGTACTGTGCATCTAGGCTTTAGCAGACTGTTTTAGCTTTCTATTTTAATATGTCATATGATTTCATGAGTCTGTGCTGTTGCTCATGCTGTCCCCCCTGCTTTTTCCCTCTTTAGCTACAGTTTTTACTCTTTGCATCCTTCAAGAGAATATGGTTCAATGTGATCACATATTTAAATTTTACTGGACATACACAGGGAGCTGAACTTTTCCTTCCTTTCCTTCTTTCTTTCTTCCTTCCTTTCCTCCTTATTTCTTTATCTTCCCTCCTTGTCTCCTGCTTCTTTCCACCTTCTTTCCCTCTCTTTTCCTTTCTTTCTGCATTGTATTTGGACACACTACCATAACATTGCTTATTTTATTAATTATATACACTAGACTGAGCCTTTTTTTTTTTTTCACTTTTCTATCCCCAGGTAATATGAAGTAAATTGGCTTCAGAGAATGTTTGTACATGATTACATTAAGTAAGATAGAAGAAGACTGAGTTTAAACTTTGTTCTTAAAAAAAAATCTCATTATACCCCTCTCCCAGTTCTAGTGCTCATCCTACATCAGTGAAGTTTACAATCTTTATGCCATTCTATGTCATCTCTTCCATTATGAAAAGCTCTAGAAGGAAGTCTTTATTTCTTGTCCTCCTTTACAAGAATATCAAAATATAGTACTGCAGTGCTTCCTAATCTACATAAACACATGACTTAAGTGAGAACTTCCTTAAGCCAATGAGACCTTTTGGTTGCCTGATTAACTGTGGGATTGAGGGCTAAGTGAATTGATTTCAACTCAGATTGAAACGCAAATATTTTCATTTTGGGAATTTTATATCTAGCAGTTTAAAAGCTAAAAAAAAAAATTCAACTTAGGAATGAACATTCATTAAAACCAATGTTTACTTTGGTTTAAACCAAAGTATATGTTCCATATACTTTTTACATTTTGAAAAAGTAAGAGAGAGAAAAATAGGCTGCTTTTCTTCAGTTGTGTTTTAGTTAATATTACTGATTGCTTTAAAATTTGGAACAAAAAACAATGCAATAGTAAGAATGTAATACACTATTAAACTAAAAAAAATGTAGAAAGGTTTATTCTATATTTGTGGATAAAAGCTTGTTCTGATGTCTTTTTTCCTATGTGTGGTGTCCATTGTCTTTTCCAAGCAAAAATGGCAAGTCTTGAGTTTCTTTGGGAATTCAAAATGTCTTTTAAGGCACATTGGACATCACATCTAACATAAGCAAAAATCTTTGACCCTTAGCATTATTAGGAATTTGCTACTCTTTAGAGTAAGTGATATTCCTAAGGTTGTCCACTGTGTCTAGGTCATTCTATTCAGCTGCATAAGCAATTCCTTTGACAGTTGACTGGTTTTCCACAGCACTAGCATTATTTCAGCAGGAGAAGGTAGTGTTTGATGTGTTGCAATTTGTATTACATGTCCATGGAATATCTCTGGACATTACCTTGGGAGGAGGGCTTAAGAGAAGGAGGAGCTGTGGCTGAAGACATTTAATGACAGAATGAATGGAAATCCAAAGATCACTGTGCAGTCAGCCTTAACACAACTGCATATCCCCAGCTTTCTTCACATTAATTTAAAAACCTTATAACAAAATTCTCATAAAATATATGTAATTTTATTTGATTTTAGTCACAAATCGTCTTCAAAATGACAAGGATTTTGACAGCTTGCAAAGTGGTGAAGACCCTGAAGACAAGCTTTGGCTTAACCAATGTGACGGCACACCATCAATGGAAATTTGCAAGACCTGGCATCAGACTCCTTTCTGTCAAGGTAATATTCCTATATTCATTGTTTCCAAAAAAAATTGTATGGGGTGTAGTTTAGTGTGAAGCAAAGGTGTCACTAACAAAAGAAAACCAGAGTTCTGAACTGCCTACTTATTAAAATTTGCTTTGCTAGAGGACCTACATATTTCACAAATAATCATTATCTGCTTTGATAATTATGCTCTGAAAATTAAGAGTTTTCACTCAGTGTAAAGAAGAATCACACGTCCTGTGAATATGTAAAATATAAGTGTTCTGTTTAGAAAACAATTTTCTAAAAAGGCTATTGGGGCTCTGTGCCCATACACCATTGTTCACAGTTTGGGTTCAAACATGGAGGTGCATATATGTGCATTAGCCAGATAGCAGTGGGTAGTGTGTTCAGCCTCTATTCTCTGTTGGTTCACTGGCAAAGTATTCTAGGAAAAAATTTTGGAAGGAAAAAAACTACATAATTTTGATATTTACAGATCATCATGTAGACACTGTATTTGCTTTTTGTTTTTTCCTCTTAGCCCCTTTTTTAGAAGGACAAATTTATTACTTTTATTTTGAAGTAAGACATTAAGGCAATTAGTAGCTAATGAGTCTGTCTCTCTGAGTGTACATAACTGAGGAGCAGGTCCAGGAAGAGGACATTAGATGTAATTCCCCCACCCCACCACTGAGTTATGAAATTCCAGTAGGAACTTCTATTCATTCCTACACCTTTATGAAGACATTTATTACCAGAGAAGTCTGAAATTACTATAAGGAAACTTTGCCAATAAAAATTGTCTTTAGTGAATATAAAATTTAAGTAATCAAAGAAGCTTTAAATATATTGCTTCTTAGTAGTAAGAGTTGTAAAAGTGAAGTAGGAAGAAAGTCCCAAACAACCTCTACCTGTTGATGTAAAAATAGATTGTAATATTTTGAGTGTTCTGTTTCTACTTTGTGTGCTCAGTGGGTTGACTAAAAGTCCTCCAAATACTTTCCCAGCTTCAAGTGCTTAGGTTGCTGAAGTAAGAGTTCAGCATGACCTTAGCCCTGAATGATATCTTCAGGGCTAAGCAATGCCCATAGATTTTTGTGACCTCCACTGACAGGAGTGGGAGAGAAAGAGAGTGAAATAAACAGAAGAAAGAGGGAGACAGAAAGAGAAAGGAGGTGTGAAGGAAGACTTATGGTGGTAGGAGAGAAAGAAAGAAAAAAGAGAATGAGAAAGCTCAAGATCTCAGGAGAAATATAAAAAAACTGTCATTTTAGGGACTTCCCTGCTGGTCCAGTGGTTAAGACTCCATGCTTTCACTGCAAGGGGCATGGGTTTGATCCCTGCCTGGGGAACTAAGATCCCACATGCCATGTAGCATGGCTAAAAAGATAAAGCAAAAATTAAAAAAAGAAACTACCATTTTAAATTAAGAAACCCAGGAACAACTATTTTCTAGGATTTGGTTTATTTGTAACTAGAGAGCCAGAAGGAGATGTGTTCTAAACCATCATCAAAGATAGAGTGACAACATATAAGCTATGAGTGAACATTTGTGTTAGTAATATCTCAAGGGTACTCATATATCACTTCAGAGAGAATAAGTAGTGATGAATAGAATTACCTAAAGTTAGACGTGCCTTTTAAGACTTCAATGTTGTGTGCCTTGGAATAGCTTTTCCTTTTCACAAAAACAGGTAGATAGAGTTAGGTGTATCTCCATCGTATGAAACAGAGAAATTCAGTGGCCACATAAAATGGCATAGATGTGACTGATATGAGAAACCAATTCTCCACCGTCATAATAAGTGCTCTATACAATCACAAACTACAATAAAATGGTTTAATTATGTGGATGGTCCACTGTGAAAGTAGTTTTAGCTCATGGTGGCAGATCTGTTTTAAGGGTCTGCCAAAGTTCACAGCTAAGAATGACAAATTTGTAGGAGGAATAAGCCATCATTTCATAGTGTAAAAGCCATTACTCACACTCAATCATTTCTGGCCAAAGTTTTGGAGGACTGCCAGGCATGAAAAATAGAAGTTCTTAAACTTCACAATAGTGAATAAAAATTCTATACAGCAGTCCAAGGCAACTTGTGCTATTATTCACTTATTTTGAAACAGTCCTCTACCTACTTTTCTTCATACCTTCACTTTTAAAACTCAATTCTCTTGGAAAGGTGTATTTAAGCTTAAACTTTTTATATGAGCATCCTATTTTAAAGACAGTTAAAATCATTAGGATATAGTTACATATGGTTAGTGAAGGGCAATGAGAACAATCACTAAAGGTTAATAGCTTTATAGCCAGTTATAAATAGTTAAATGGATTGTGGAAGAGACTCTGGGATCAGATGTATAAGCACTGCAGTGTAAATTGATTGCCTTTTCAATGTCTTTGGAGGTCACCATCCCCTTGGCAATTGACAAGGAGAGGGAGTTAGATGGCAGCAGTTATGCACTGGTACTTTTATGTGGACCTTCCTCATGTATTTGTAGCTAATATTTATAGAGTGTACCTTGTTAATAGACACAGGCTTCCCTGGTGACTCAGATGGTAAAGCATTTGTCTGCAATGTGGGAGACCTGGGTTCGATCCCTGGGTTGGGAAGATCCCCTGGAGAAGGAAATGGCAGCCCACTCCAATTCTCTTGCCTGGAGAATCCCATGGACAGAAGAGCCTGGCGGGCTACAGTCCATGGGGTTGCAAAGAGTTGGACACGACTGAGAGACTTCACTTTCACTTTCTTTGTTAATAGACACAGTTGTATTTCATTTATAAGGAAGAAGAAATAATTTCAGGGTACTCTTTGTTTTAAAGGCATTTTATATCAGGAGTATCAAACTACCATAATGTATAAATCTCTAGAGTTAGTAATCTTAATGCTCATTATTATATTTAGTCATTTGTATCTGTGCAGTGGTAAACACACTGGATATGAACAAAAGACCTGGATTCTAACCTTTCTCATACATTTATCAATGTTCTAAACTTAGTCAGGCCACATATTCTCTCTGAACCTAAATTTTGTCATCTTTAGTGTGGCAACAATTCTCGATTTACTCCAAGAATTGTGTGACCACAAAACATGATCAGTGCTAAAAATCTATAAAATATTTTAGTAAAAACTGTTCAGCAAGGTAGCAGGGTACAAGATTGATATACAGAAATAGGTTGCATTTCTTTACACTAACAATGACATATCAGAAAAGAAATGTAAACAATCCCTTTTAAAATCACATCAAAACAACAACAACAACAACAACAACTTAGGAACAAATCACACCAAGGAAGTGAAAGACATATGTTGACAACTATAAAACATTAATAATGAAAATTGAGTCATCACTCAAAGAAATGGAAAGATATCCCCCATGCTCTTGAATTGGAAAAATTAATATTGTTAAAATGGCCATACTGCCCAAAGCAATTTTCAGATTTAATGCAATATGTATCAAAATATCCATGAGATTTTTCACAGAACTAAAACAGATAAAGTTAAGATTTATGTGGAACCATAAAAGACTCAGAATTTCCAAAGCAGTCCTGGGAAAAAAGAACAAAACAGGAAACAAGACCCTTTCAGATTTCAGGCAATCCTGCAAAGCTACAGTAATCAAAACAGCGTGGTATTGGCACAAAGATAGACATATGGATCAGTGGAACAGAACAGAGAGCCCAGAAATAAACCCACACACCTATGGACAATTAATATTCAACCAAGGAGGCAAGAATATACAATGGGAAAAGACAGTCTCTTCAGCAAGTGGTGTTTGAAAAGTTGGACAGCTGTATGTAAATCATTAAAGCTTAGAACACATCCTCACATCAATATAAGCTAAAAACGGCTTAAAGACTTAAATATAAGACAAGGCACCATAACAAATCTAGAAGAGAACACAGGCAAAACATTCTTTGACATAATTGTACCAATTATACAATGTATGTATTGGACCAATCAATGTTTTTTTAGGTCAGTCTTCCAAGGCAATAGAAATAAAAGCAAAAATAAACACATGGAACCTAATTAATTTTATAAGCTTTTTCACAGCAAAAGAAATCATAAATAAAATGCAAAGACAACCTATGTACTGAGAGAAAGTATACGCAAATGATGAAACCAACAAGGGCTTGATTTTCAAAAAGTAAAACCTGGTTACTTAGACAACATTCTATTCTATACATTTTAGTAGAAGGACCTCATAGAGACTTAGATCAGAGTTTCTTCATGTTTTTGTGGACTATAAATTACTACAGTGTCATAACACCTGATAAAAATTCTCATATACTTATGATGATTTTTTTCACCTGTGCCTTAATAGTAAACCTATCACTAGGTTTACTTATAAGGAACTGGACTGAAGGACTATGAAGCAAATAATTTTTTTCACTATGGTAAATTCAATTCCAAAAGTACAGTGAATTGTGTACATCTTAATATCCTATGTATTTATTTACTTAGCAAATAAATATGAAACTTGTATCCTGGGAGTATACATGGAGAATAATAAGTGGATAGTCTCTGACTGCAGGAAACATACAAATCAGAAAATTCTGAGTTTGCAAGTCTTAGAAAGTCACTAAGACTAAATAGTTTTATTTTTCCTTGCAAATTAATTTGGAAATCCAAGGTATTAAATTGAAAAGGTTAAGTTCCTTATGAGTAGAAAACGATTCAATAAGTACTATTTCTAAACATTAATCTACTCATTTAAAAAAAAAATGGTGACCTGTGTTATAATTAAGCCAAGAATCTACCAATCTAAGTGTCCTTCACTCTGGTACTTCAGATACAAATGAGCCCTTGGAATCATCATTCCTTTTGAAAGGTTTTCATTTCCTAAGATATTGTATTCTGATTCTAACATAGAAGTAACTATTTAGTTTAACCTTGAGGAGCTATTGTTATTTGCTTAGAAATTGGCAACTGCAAAAACTCCTACAATTAGAAGCATTTAGTTATCTTGCAGTAGTTTTAAAGACATTCTTAGGAAGTAGAATTCATTATTATATAGGAGTCCTCTTTGTACATATTAGAAGTGGTGGTGGGAATAAATTTATTATACACATTTAAGAATAATGATTGTATTAGGCTTTTACTACATATAAATACATTTTAGGGCTGAATTTCTTACATGATAATTCCCTTTTAAAAATAAATTGTGTTCCAATCCCAAATGAGATGTTGCAGAATTAGTTCAGATGATTTAGCAACTTTGCATATTTTTGGTGGACAATATTTTATTAGTTGAGAGGGATCATCTCTTTTGAACATTTTTGTTTGTTTACTCTACCTTTTAACCTCCTTTTCTAAGGTATGGACTCATCTGTTTGTCATCATATTCCTTCATATTATGAGCTTCTTGCTGTGCTACTCAGAGAAGGCAATGGCACCCCACTCCAGTACTCTTGCCTGGAAAATCCCATGGAAGGAGGAGCCTGGTAGGCTGCAGTCCATGGAGTCATGAAGAGTCGGACACGACTGAGCGACTTCACTTTCACTTTTCCCTTTCATGCATTGGAGAAGGAGATGGCAACCCATTCCAGTGTTCTTGGCTGGAGAATCCCAGGGACAGGGGAGCCTGGTGGGCTGCCACCTCTGGGGTCGCAGAGTTGGACACGACTGAAGCGACTTAGCAGCTATGCTACTGCTTAATCACTTCAGTCATGTCTGACTCTGTGTGACCCTATGGACTGTAGCCTGCCAGGCTCCTCTATCCGTGGAATTCTCCAGGCAAGAACCAGAGTGGGTTGCCATGCCCTCCTCCAGGGCATCTTTCCAACCCAGGGATTGAACCTAGGTCTCGTGCATTGCAGGCAGATTCTTTACCACTGAGCTACCAGGGAAGCCCAAACTTCTTGCCATGAAGCCCTTGAGCAAGCTATAGTTGGACAGGGCTCAGAATAAGGTAGGTGAGTGAGACGTCTACTGTCTAATATTGAAGGAAGTTCTCACTACAAGGCTGACAGTGTGGCCTCTTTGATGTTGTGCCCTCGGCATCTCACTCGCCTCCCCTGGTCCCAGCCCTGGATCAGAAGCTAAGAATACTGGGTGAGGACATGCCAAAAGAACTGGTGCTAATCTTGGCCTCATGCAGCCCTCTCCTGCTGATGGTGCCTTGAGTTTCTATCTAACCATGCTTACCAGATTTGCTGATAGTTTGAACAAGTATAGATTTCACTGCTGTGGAAATAGAGAACATTACTCTGCCTTCACATCTTCTTTCTTCGTGTTTCCAGGTAATACCAAAGTTGGAGGGTGTAGTAGAGCGTTTCCAGTATCTCTTGGGCAATGGTCATACCAGAACTCACTTCAAGGCTTTTGGAATTTGCTATGCAAGACCGAATGTCCTTGATGTGACCAATATTTCCTATGGTCTTTACACTGACCTAGAGTTCAGGAAATCTACATGGGTCAAGGTCAGACCTAGTGTTGGACTGCTCATCCCTAGCAATCCCTAGCTTACTCTTGATTTCCTTCATCCTTCATCTGGTCTGAGTGAGAGAAGTTGCTCAGTCGTGTCCGACTCTTTGCGACTCCATGGACTGTAGCCTACCAGGCTCCTCCATCCATGGGATTCTCTAGGCAGGAATACTGGAGTGGGTTGCCATTTCTTTCTCCAGGGGATCTTCCCGACCCAGGGATCGAACCCAGGTCTCCCGCATTGCAGGCAGACGCTTTAACCTCTGAGCCACCAGGGAAGCCTAGTCTAAATGAGTTCAACTCATGAAAACATTTTCAAGGCTCTTCGATTATTTTTCTCTTTTTTTCACCTTTATAAATGCCATGCATGCATGCTAAGTCACTTCAGTTGTGTCCAACTCTTTGTGACCACAGGGACTGTAGCCCACCAGGCTCCTCTGCCCCTGATATTCTCCAAGCAAGAATATTGGAGTGGGTTAGCATGCCCTCCTCTAGGGGATCTACCTGACCCAGGGATTGAATCCCCACCTCCTGCAGCTCCTGCATTGCAGGCAGATTCTTTGCTGCTTGCCACCAGGGAAGCCCCAGTAAATGCCATATATTGATCTAAATATCATAGGGAGGTTGTTGGCTAATGTGAGGCTCTTACAAATGAATTAATAAAGTTACTGTATTACTAAGAATTTTACTGAATATATTTCTTGTATGATGTAGAACTAAATATAAGACCCATAATAATTTATAATCATAAAATAAACAGCTTACAATATGGCAGATCCCTTCCAGATTCAGAATGATTTACCACATAGCAAATGCCCATTAAGTGCTTGTTAGTAAACCTTCACTTTATATGTTTTTGTGGTAGAATTTTTCTGAATGCTATATTTTATTTATAATAAGAAACATAACTAGAATAAAAATTACTTATGAATCTGACTCATTTGTTTATAAATGTCCAGAACATAGAAATATTTAAGTAAATTAACCTTGTAATTTTCCCCCCAACATTGGCTTATATTTAACCAAAGGAAGATGACTTAATATTAACTTAGGATGTTGTAAGGCTATTAACCTAAGATGTTGTAAGGCTTAATTGATTACTGATGTTACAATACTTTGAAATCCTGAAGTATTAGGAATTGTAACTGCAGATAAATCTCATTAAATATTCTAGATGTAGCAAATTTTGCTTTATAATATTTGATATGAAATGATAAATGAGCAAGTGGATAATTTTTAAAAACATAATACTCTGTTATTAGGCAAAGGAAAACCTAACAGCAGTAACGCATGCTTGGCTGTTTCAAAATTTTTACAGACTTTTACAGGTCATATTATAAATTCTGTATGAATTTGATTGTTCCTTCTTAAGACAAAACTCTCTAAGTCAGTCGAGCATAGGTACTAGGGATGTATTTTCAAAGCTTTTTGAAAGAAAAATTTATCTGTGTGTCTTCCATTAATTATTTTTGCATTGTTCTTGTCCTGAATTGCTTTGGGACATCTGACTTTTTAAACTTGATCTCAGACTGATAGTATTAGAGTGTAAAATTCTGGTCATTTATTTGTGGTCCCATAAAGCTAATCAGGGCTTCTCTGGTGGCTCAGATGGTAAAGAATCTGCCTGCAATGCAGGAGACCTGGGTTCAACCTCTGGGTTGGGAAGATCCCCTGGAGAAGGGAATGGCTATCTAGCCCAGTGTCCTTGCCTGGAGAATTCCATGGACAGAGGAGCCTGGTGGACTATAGTCCATGGAGTCCCAGAGAGTCAGACACAACTGAATGACTAACACTGATACTAAAGCTATTCAGTCATCAGGAAATGAAAATAGGCCTTTAAATATTGGTTTGCAATAAAACTTAATTTTAAGGAAAAATAAAAAATCCTAAAGAGTGAGACATTTAGAGAAAATGTCATCTACCTGCAGTGTTATATTCTTTAGAAAAATTTTTTGGGCACACCATGCATCATGCAGGATCTCACCAAAGACCAGGGATTGAAACTGCTTCCCCTGCAGTGGGAGTGCAGTCTTAACCACTTAGGGAGGTTCCAGTATCACATTCTTGAAATGTCACATCCATTGCAGATAAGCCAATCAGTAGAGAATTTTTCGGAATTTCTATTCACGTGAAATCTTCCTTACAAAAATGCGTTTTAAGAAAAAATCAATTAGAATTTAGAATCCTCAGATTTTACAAGTACTAGAAAGCACAATACGGAGAAGGCAATGGCACCCCACTCCAGTACTAGGCTGCAGTCCATGGGGTCGCTAAGAGTTGGACAGACCAGAGCAACTTCACTTTCACTTTTTACTTTCATGCATTGGAGAAGGAACTGGAAACCCACTCCAGTGTTCTTGCCTGGAGAATCCCAGGGACGGCGGAGCCTGGTGGGCTGCCATCTGTGGGGTTGCACAGAGTCGGACACAACTGAAGCGACTTAGCAGCAGAAAGCACAATATACAAAGATTGCCCAGTTTGTTAAAAATGCCTGTTTCTAAAATAATATAAGAATAGGGCTCATATAGTTGTGTAATCCATCTTAATGTAGATAAAGATAAAATTATGAAATAAAAGATTAAAAATGGAGCAAGTACATTTTGTTGTTCAGTCGCTCAATCATGTCCGACTCTTTGAGACCCCATGGGCTGCAGCACAGAGTCTTGTCCTTCACCTTCTCCTGGAGCTTGCTCAAACGCATGTCCATTGAGTCAGAGATGCCATCCAACCATCTCATCCTCTCTCATCCCCTTCTCTTCCTGCCTTCAATCTTTCCCAGTGTCAGGGTCTTTTCCAGATCTTCTTTACATCAGGTGGCCAAAGTATTGGAGCTTCAACTTCAACATCAGTCCTTCCAATGAATATTCAGAGTTGATTTCCTTTCCTTTCAAGTCAAACCAGGATTGACTGGTTTGATCTCCTTGCTGTCCAAGGAACTCTCAAGAGTCTTCTCCAGCACCACAGTTTGAAAGCATCAGTTCTTTAGTGCTCAGCCTTTTTTATGGTCCAAATCTTACATCCATACATGACTACTGGAAAAACCATACCTTTGACTATACGGACTTTTTTCAACAAAGTGATGTCACTGCTTTTTAATACGCTGTCTAGGTTTGTCACAGGTTTTCTTCCAAGGAGCAAGGGTCTTTTAATTTCATGGCTGCAGTCACCATCTGCATTGATTTTGGAGCCCAAGAATATAAAGTCTGTCATTGTTTCCCCATCTATTTGTCATGAAGTGATGGGACTGGATGTCTTAGTTTTTTGAATGTTGAGTTTTAAGCCAACTTTTTCACTTTCCTCTTTCACCTTCATCAAGAAGTTCTTTAGTTCCTCTTCAATTTCTGCCATTAGGGTGGTGTCATCTGTGTATCTGAGGTTATTGATAGTTCTCCACACAATCTTGATTCCAGCTTGTGCTTCCTCCAGCCCAACGTTTCTCATGATGTACTCTGCATATAAGTTAAATAAGCAGGGTGACAATAAACAGCCTTGACCTACTCCTTTTCCTATTTGGAACCAGTCTGTTGTTCCATGTCCAGTTCTAACTGTTGCTTCCTGACCTGCATACAGATTTCTCAAGAGGCAGGTCAGGTGGTCTGGTATTCCCATCTCTTTAAGAATTTTCCAGTTTGTTGTGATCCACACAGTCAAAGGCTTTAGTATAGTCAATGAAGCAGAAGTGGATGTTTTTCTTGAATTCCCTTGCTTTTTCGATAATCCAGTAGATGTTGGCAATTTGATCTCTGGTTCTTCTACTTTTTCTAAATCCAGCTTGTACATATGACATTTCTTGCTTCACATACTGTTGAAGCCTACCTTGAAGGGTTTTCAGCATTACCTTGCTAGCATGTGAAATGAGTGCAATTTTGTGGTAGTTGGAACATCCTTTGGCATTGCCCTTCTTTGGGATTGAAATATGGAAAACTCATCAGTGTCCACAGGACTGGAGCAATTACATATACACAGAGAATTCAGCTTTAAATTTAAATATTTTGTGTGGAAATACTCAGCCTTATCGATGTTCCTCCAATAAATCTGCAGATAAAAGTAACATTTAGTATTAAGATATAGAGAGTACTAATTTCATACTTTACTCTTCAAAACCAAATGAAGTCATTAGGAAACATAATTTTGCCTACTTATTTTATAATCTGACTCCTAAATTTACAATATAGTTATGCTTTAAATTAAAGAAATCAAACCATGAGTACAAATTAGTTTTAATGTATTTTCCTTACTATTTATATTGTTTATAAACCCTAGGCAAAGTGGGGGATGAATTATGTTTTCCACAAATGACTACATGGAAAGGGGAAAATATAATTCTGAAGAAGTAGAGTTAATTTTATTAATTGCAGATACAATTTAAACATTGACTCAGGTCAATAAACAACTTTTTAGAACATATAGAGAAATGTTTTTCTCTGTGTGTATGTGTGTGTGTTTGTGAATTTTATTAACCTAATTGCAAGCTGAACTTGTGCTTAGAGCCCCCACTAAACTAAATGTGTACTCTTGAACATTAAGCAACTTGAGGGGACCATTAGTTTTGGGTAAGGACCTTGACTGACCTATGTGTCCAATTCACTCAAACTGTGCACTAGTTCCTATGTTATAGAGATACTTGAAGAAAGGTGACCATTCACATGTCTTGCACTGTTCTACATGTCTCTGGTGGCTTCTGAGTTAGAACACTATAAATAGCAGAACTTCCTTTCTTGAGGCTCTCCAAAGCCTTTGGATTCTTATCCAGATTCATTTGATTTAGCTGTCTGTCATGAGTTAGGTTCTCTGAAAGTAGACACAGACATGTTGTTTGAGGAGTCAGATATTTACTAGAGATTAATATTAGTGGAGGGACACTTCAAAAAGTATGATTGGGCAAAGATAAAGTAAATTATGACTCTAGTTTGACAAAACCTGATGGGAAGTCTTGTCCTTCAGTGTTTCTTATGTTGGGCTCTAGTCTTTATATCTCTGCCTGCTGTGGCTATGGGCTATTCTAGGAAAGTCATTAGTGGGGATCTGGATTTGATCCCTGGGTTGGGAAGATCCCCTGGAGAAGGGAAAGGCTAACCAAAGCAGTATTCTGGCCTAGAGAATCCCATGGACTGTATAATCCATGGGGTCACAAAGAGTCAGACACGACTAACTTTCACTTCAGGAAAGTCAAGGCAGCCCTCTGCAACTGAGGTAGACCCTGCAGGAAGGTAGACCCTGGTGACCATCCACTGACCTCACTCCTTGCAGCAGGGTAGCAGGTCCTTCCTGGAGGAGGACTGAGAGAAGCATCTCCACGTTTATATTACCTGTGGTCCTAACAGTCTTGAGAGTTTGAGAATTCAAGGGCCTGGAGTCAGTGTGAAGAGTTCTCAAAATCTGCTTATTCTCTTCAGATTATAGGATGTAATTAATGATTTGACATTTCACTCTAATGACTTACAGACTTATAGATAGGTAACTCTGGGTTGATCTGGTTATGTTGTGGCTTATCCATGGCAGTTTTGAATTAAAATTCTTATAAGTAAATTTAACTACAGCTTATGACTGAATTGCTTTTTTATTCTCATTTTATCATATAAATGAAACCATGCAGTATTTGTCCTTCTGTGGCTGGTGTACTTCATTTAACATAATATCCTCAAGGGTCATTTCCTTAAAAAGGAAGAATTTCCTTCCTTTTTAAAGGCTGAGTAATATATCATAGTTCGTGTATGTGACATTTTCTTTACCCATTCATCCTAGATAGACGTTTAGGTTGTTTCCATATCTTGGTTATTGTGATAAACATTGGAGTGCTGATATCTTTTTGAGGTTTTTTTTATGTGTCCAACTCTGCAACACATGGACTACAGCATTCCAGGCTTCCCTGTTCTTTGTTTGTTTGTTTGTTTTTAAATTTTATTTTATTTTTAAACTTTACAATATTGTATTGGTTTTGCCAAATATACAAGTCTTTCAATGCCTGTTTAGTTAATATTCAGAGATGATTAGCTTTAGTTTCTAGCAGAGGTAGAATTTGGGTATGTGGAAGGAAGAGACAATATGTGGCAGGAATGAGGGAAAGTGCCTGGGCATTCAGGAGTCATTATGCCCATTGGTCTTCAAGGTTTTCTTCTCTAACAGTCTCCAAGAGATCTGCAGAGTTGGCTTTTAGTATGGAACAATTGATCAAATCAAAACCCAAACTAAGCAAACAAACATACAAACAAAACCCCCAAATGAATAAAATCCGTATTTTAACAGGCAGGGTATGGAAGGGAAGGAGAAAGCCAGATAATGAAAGGTGAAAGAGATGATCAAAACTGTTCTCTCCAGCCCAACCCCATTTATACCCCTTCTTCCCTTACACCAGAGCACAATTTCAAACAGTTCCTAATGGATAGGGCTGCTTAGGGCGGGAATAATAGGGCCATGGAACAGGAAGTGATTTAGTCTATGAATTTTATTTATTTTTTCTCATGCATCTGCTCTTCTCACTGCTTTTCTTCAGAAGTATGTCCTCTTTATACTTAAAATAATTCCTCTCTAGTTGGATGAAAAATTATACTCTACTCTTATGTGGAAATGTCTTTTTAAGCTGCTTTACAATTTAGATTAGGAGTATGTAAGCAGATTTGGGTAATAGTTATTTAGGGAATAGTAATAGATTATACATATATATGTATATATGCCATGTATAATTATTTTATCTCTCAAAATCTATGATCTGAGCATTTGCCAAGCACAATGTGCTTGACCTTATTGAAAGGAGATTTCCAGATAGAAGCTTAATCTTTCTGCTGCCCCTTGTCATAAGGTTCTTATTATTATCTTTAATGGACTATGAATATTTGGGTTGATAAGTAACTTTGAGTCAAGGATTGATTTACATTTGATTAACTAAAGCCGTTTAAATATCTCTTAACTTCTAAGTTGAAAATGAGTACCAGTAGAACCTGAAACTTTGTTATATTTCAGTATTTTATGTCAAATTGGTTAAGTCAATATGAATAAAAGATAACATCAACGACATCTAACTAGTTCTTTGACTCTGAGGCACTTAGATCTAAAATCAGATAATGAATTAAAAGTTAAATTTTTCTAATTGACTATGATCTTGAGAGTTGAAGAATATTCTTATAATTTCATATGCACTTAAATAGTGATGAAGAATTAGACTATAATGAAAATGAGTACTCAATTAAAATTAAGCCACTGAGTGGATCCTGTCATAAGTGGAATTTAATTTACAAGAAGGTTTTACAGAGAAAAGTTATTGGAATTTTACTAAGAGACCCAGAGGAGAAAATGTGAAAAGAAGAGCTGTAGGACATATTAAAAGAATTGAGGCTGTTTATTCCAAATCTTGGAAAAAAGTAAAGTGAAAGGAAAAAAAACCACCCAACGTAGTCATCTGACAATAATGTTTATATACATATTCATATTTTGGAAAGAGAAAAGTTGTTCTTTGTGTCTAGTGAAAGCAAACTGAGCCAAATCCTTCTCAATTCCAAGAGGGAGTGAGATTAAACTCACCTTAGAATTCATTGTCTGCTTTATTGCCCTGTAGTGATCAACCTAGAGAGAAGCAGCAGACTCAAATTTCAAATTGAACTGGGTCAATCTTAGTCCATGCTAATTCAACCAATTTTGATGATTAAAAAGTTAATAGATTTCAATGTTCAAAATAACTTTTGATCTCTTTGAATTTGGCTTAGACCTTTCACTTGAATTTGCCATGCCAAAAATATGTGAGAATAATACGAGAAAGATGTTTCTGCAAAATTCATTTGTATAAGCTATTCTAAACCTAGGTAGAATACAAGATTTTCTTTCCATACTTCTATCTTTTAGGATACACTGGGTAAGGATAGCATTCTCGTTTTTTTCTATATTTTCAAAGTGAGAAAGGGATTGAAATAGTTTGTCATATAATTCATGCACTTCAGCCTCTTTCATGTGAAATTCCTAATAAACTGATGTAAATGATCCTTTTGTTTTAAATTACCATAGTATTTGTTTTAACTCTGCATAAGATGTATTTGAACACTCACATGCAGCATACTCATGGAGAAGGAAATGGCAACCCACTCCAGTGTTCTTGCCTGGAGAATCCCAGGGACGGTGGAGCCTGGTGGGCTGCCGTCTATGGGGTTGCACAGAGTCGGACACGACTGAAGCGACTTAGCAGTAGCAGCATGCAGCATACTCAGTATGCATATCCTGGGATAACCATCTTCTAACCTTTCTCCCTCAATGTCAGTCACATCTCTTTCCCACCGTAGCACCTCCAAGTTGACTACACTTAAGCCACTGTTGTGAAAAGGCAACTCAAAACAGATATTTGTTATTTTAAAATTTATATCTAGAACAAACTAAAACTGTATAATCATGCTTTTCAGTATTTTTAAGATAGTATTTTCTTTAGATAATCACCTAGAGATGCTTTATTCATCCAATAAAATTTAAATGACTGTCTACTCTGTACCAGGCACTGATGTTGGTCCTGAAGGCAGGCACATCAGTGAACAAAGCTAACCAAATCCTCTGCCCACATGAGGTTCACTTTCTAGTGGGATAAGACAGATATTTTAAATAAGACACAGGATGATATGTTAGAAGGCAATGAGTGCTGTGAAGAAAGAGTAGACTAAGGAAATAGAGTGCTGAGGGGGATATTGCTATTTATTTCCACTCTTTTTTAGATTCTATTCCCATATAGGTCGTTACAGAGCATTTAGTAGAGTTCCCTGTGCTATCCAGTAAGTTCTTACTAGTTATCTATTTTATATCTAGTAGTGTGTATGTGTCAATCCCAATCTCTCAGTTTATTCCTCCCCTCCTTAATACTATTCTGTAAACATGAATTTGTTTTCTACATCTGTGACTCTATTTCTGTTTTGTAAATAGGTTTATTTGTACCACTTTTTTTAAGATTCCATATATAATCAATATCATATGATATTCGTCTTTATCTGACTTACTTCACTCAGTATGACAATCTCTAGGTCCATCCATGTTACTGTAGATGACATTACTTTATTCCTTTTTATGACTGAGTAATATTCCATTATATATATGTACTACATCTTCTTTGTTCATTCCTCTATCAATGGACATTTAGGCATATTGCAATTTTAAATAGGTCTTGCCAAGAAGAAGAATGACTTTGAGTAAAGACTTGAAGGAATCGTTAAACTTTAGATTCAAAATTTGATGTTTTCTTCTTAAAATTTTAATGTTTATTACTGAAATCATTGGCCTGCAAGAAAATTAAACCAATCAATCCTAAAGGAAATCAACCCTGTATATTCATTGGAAGGACTGATGTCGAAGCTGAAGCTTCAACACTTTGGCCCCTTGATGTGAAGAGTCAACACATTGGAAAAGACCCTGATGCTGGGAAAGATTGAGGGCAGGAAGACAAGGGGGCAATGGAGGATGATGGTTGAATAGTATCGTTAACACAATAGACATGAGTTTGAACAAACTCTGGAAGATAATGAAGGGCAGGGGAGCCTAGTGTGCTGCAGTCCATGGGGTTGTCAAGAGTCAGACATTACTTAGAGACTGAACAACAATAACTGAAGTCATGAATGGGAAGGAAAGAGTGAATTATTTTATTAAAGAGAAATCTCTGAATGGAAAGGATGTATTTTTATCTTTGTATTTCCAGGTGTTTCAGAGGTATCCTTTTTGAGGTTTCCTCTATTTTACCATCCTAGGACATATCTGGCCCTTTTACTAGATTGAATGGGAGGGGGACCGAGGACATTTATCCATGTATCTTCAGAGCCCAGCATGGTACTTGGCATATGGTAGGAGCTAAATAATGTGACCTGAAAATCTAAACTGTTTTATTGACATATGAATTTTTTTATTAAACAGTTAGGGACCATGCCATGATAGAGGTCATTTATTTTATAGAACTCATATTTATATAGTCTTTGGTTACTTTTCCTGACATTCTATGAGTGTATAGACTTCTCTTCATTAAGGTTTCCTTTGCACTTTTAGCATCAAACTACAAAAGTGCTCTGGTAGTAGGCATTTAAATGATCACTTAAGGTTATAGTCTAAATCCTAGACTATGCACCTCTTCTACTAAGACTGAGGCAACTAAAATATCCTTTGATGGTAACAGTGATTTCTTTCAGACTCGTTGGAATGAAATAGCATTTGGGGACCTATTAGCTAGAAGAGGGGATTCCAAATAATAGCTCTTTGTTCAGAGTATCTTGAGCGATTCATAGATAAGTCAATTGGCACCTATCATTTGAAACTCATCAGAGGCCAATGTAGTTAAGTGGAATATAAAGGATAGTACAGGCAGTAAACAGAAGACTTGTAACAATATAATGTGCAGTGAAAAAGAGACTGGAAGATCAATAAAAGCTGCAAAAAAGAACAAAAAATATAATTAAAGGGGCAAAAAGACATATTGAACACAATCTCAGGGACTATTTCAGACAACAGTAAATGTCTCCTCAAATATACCTTTAAAAGACAGAATGTAAAGTACAAAATAGTCCCAGGGAGAGAAGAAGAGAAATACCAAATAGAATTGTAGGAATAGGCTAACAAGAGTCAGATTGCTTATGCTAATTTTTACCTTTCTTTAAAATAATTAGATGGTGTCAGATAGATCAGGGAATCTGAAATTCTTATCTGAGAAGAGGATCAGTTCAGTTCAGTCACTCATTCATGTCCGACTCTGTGACCGCAAGGACTGAAGCACGCCAGGCTTGCCTGTCCATCACCAACTCCCGGAGCTTACTCAAACTCATGTCCATAGAGCTGGTGATGCCAACCAGCCATCTCATCCTCTGTCATGCCCTTCACCTCCTGCCTTCAATCTTTCCCAGCAACAGGGTCTTTTCCAATGAGTCAGTTCTTCGCATCAGGTGGCCAGAGTATTGGAGTTTCAGCTTCAATATCAGTCCTTCCAATGAATATTCAGGACTGATTTCCTTTAGAATGCACTGGTTGGATCTCCTTGCAGTCCAAGGGACTCTCAAGAGTCTTCTCCAACATCACAGTTCAAAAGCATCAATTCTTCGGTGCTCAGCTTTCCTTATAGTCCAACTTTCGTATCCATACATGACTACTAGAGAAACCATAGCTTTGACTAGATGGACCTTTGTTGGCAGAGAAGAGAATAGAGAAAACAAAGGGAAAAATATAAACAGAGGTGTTATTTTAGGCAGGTATGACTGAGTACAGTAGATAAATTGGCATATATAAGACAACTGTGAAATTTGCAGTTCACATGCTAAGTTTTGCCAACTAAGTACACTTATTTTAGGTTCTAAGAAAGTTAAATATTATTTTAAAAAATATCAGGAGGTAAATGTTTCCTGACTTACCTCCATTTTATGAAAACATTTGGCTACACATGACTTCCTCAAGAACAGAAAATAATACTTTCAGTAGAAATTATTTTTTGACAGTGTATTTCCATGACTTGAAATGAAGGTTTTCACCTGCTGAAATACATCAGAGATACCTAGGACATTTTCCCAATAAATTTACCCCTACTGAGAACCACCACCTTGGACATTTGATTAACTTATAATATTCTTTGGAAATGTACTGAACATGATCACTTTTACTTCCTAAAATCATCAGCCTCTGTCCTGAATTACAAATAAAGAATGGTTGACAAATTAAAATGTAAAATAAGGAAATCATATTATGAGAAGTGACATGCAAAGATGATTTCCCAGATAGAAACAGAATTCAGACTGGCTAACTGTGTTTTAAGCCAGTGTCTGTCAGGGAAGTCTTGTTATCATGCATTAATTACATTAATTCATTACATACATTAATTACTTATTGTGCTTTCCTCTGTGCTAATTCCAAAAACTTTTTAGTTTAGTGGCTGAGAAGGTAAATCATGACTATTTAAAGATAAAGTATTAAGCTTGAGATCTTGAACACTGGTTCCAAGGTTGTAGATATAAGAAAACTTTGCCTCAAAGATTATTTGATAAGTTAGGTGAAGGATAACATACTTTTGGTTAACTCTGCTCATGGAGTCTCATGTATACACTGATACGAACACCTATAAAATGTGCTAGATAGTACTCCAACTTTCTGAAAGGAACTTGTACTTTGCAACTAAAGGAGGCATTGTATTTCTAAAGAGCAGTTTACAACAGAAAAATGATGAGGTTTTACCATTTTAACCCTTGAAAAGCTGAGTGCACTTTGTTAAACTAGAAGAACATAGAAACAGAGGTCTAGAAATCATGTATTGTGTTCCTATTGTATACCAAGGTTGGGGTGTGTGTGTGTGTGTGTGTGTGTGTGTGTGTGTGTGTGTATGTGGTAAGACTGGAGGTGAGTGATAGGATAGAAAAGGATTTGACACCATGGGGTCCAGAGCTAAAAATGTGAGGAAAGGAAAAGAGAGAATTAGTATACTTCTATCTTTGATAGCGGCATTTCACCCTTGAAGTGAGAATAGCATCGTGATCGTCCTTACTTATGTGATTTCAACTCATGGCCAAATTTGTTTCATTCATATCTCTATTCATTCCCCCAACTTCTGATTATTTGAAGAAATCCCAGATATGATATTAGTCTATCCTTAAGTATTTCAGTATATATCTTAAAAAATGAAACTTCTTAAAAATATAATCATAATGCTATTATCTGTCTTAAAAATTACACTGAATACAATATATCAATTTAGTTTCAAATTTCCTCAATTATTACTGAGGTATTTTCCTTTATAGTTTATTTTTAATAAAATCAAAATGTTGGGGGCTTCCCTGGTGGCTCAGTGGTAAAGAATCCATCTGCCAATGCAGGAGACACGACTTCAATCTCTGGTCTGGGAAGATCCCACATGCTGTGGAGCAGCTAAGCCCGTGGGCCACAACTATTGAGCCTGGGCTCTAGAGCCTGGGAGCCGCAACTTCTGAGCCTGTGTGCTGTAACTGCAAAGCCTGAGTGCCCTAGAGACTGCGCTCAACAGCAAGAGAAGCCACCACAGTGAGAGGCCCAGGCACCGCAATGAACATTAGCTCCTGTGGCTAAGTTGTGTCTGAACTCTTTTGAGACCCCATGAACTGCAGCCCACCAGGCTCCTCTGTCCATGGGATTCTCCGGGCAAGAATAGTGGACTGGGTTGCCATTTTTGAACTTGCATCTCCTGCATTGGCAGGCAGATTCTTTACTACTGAGCTACCAGCGAAGCATCCTGGATATAATTAATTCTACCAAAAAGCAAAATGCAATGTATTTTCAGATGTTCCATAGTGCTTGCTTTTGCATCAGTATTCATAGAACAATACAGTTTAAGTTTCTTTATGATCCTAAAGCTCAGGGAAGGGGCAGCACTTGAGATAAGTTCATCAAACACAAGAGGTCTGTGGAATACAGTTTGATAGATAACCTTGAAGATCCCTTTTAGTTCTAAGCCTCAGAATACTGATGAGCTGTATGGTACACTTCAGTGTTATTTCCCTTAAGTTATACTTGAGCAAAGCTAAGGAATACTAATAGGGAAAAGACAGACACATAGCATTTCAGCTAAATTGAAGTATTTCTGGGTTGTCAATAATTCTACAAGTGGACTGAGGATAGACAAAGTATTGATACGCTTCAGTTCCTCTTTCAAGCAAACCAAAACACCTGCCAGTGAGAAGAGCCTACATTTGAAGAAAAGAGGTCAGTAACAGGATAACAACTTCAAATCTAGAGAGTATGGTTTTATCAAATATACTGTGCATTTATTTAATACATTTGCATATTGTAATTTTGGATTTTTTTTTCAGCTAGCTGTGCTTTATATTTTGTATTCTGCTAAGATTCACACATCTGTTTCTTTAGGCACAAACAGCACACATTGTCCTGGAAGATGGAACTAAGATGAAAGGTTACTCCTTTGGCCATCCATCCTCTGTTGCTGGTGAAGTGGTTTTTAATACTGGCCTAGCAGGGTGAGTAATGCTTCTCTTCCAAGGCTTTCTTCTTCCTTGATATAGAGGAATAACTGGATGATATGACTCATGGTGGGAAGTTGAAATCACCGCATCATCATTATCACACTACGCATTATCCTGAAGTTGCCTTGTTCTTGTACACAGCTCGAACCTTGGACACAAACTCCTCCCTGTGGCTGTAAATGAAAGAGAATACAGACACTGGTGTTCCCCTGGTGAAAAAGAACAAAATTAATTCTAGAAACTTAGGGTAGGTAATCCATGGGAGACCTGGTACATAGATCTGATATTTTCAAAATTTATCAAGTGAGACTGAATTTAGTATTTAAGACCTGCTAATAGATATACATCAATGAAGGTAAGAGTAGCTACAGAAATTATGCAGCTGCTTTTATCTAGCCAACAATTGTTCATCTGGCAACCAGGAGGCTGAAGTTCTGGTCTCAGTGCTAATGGTAACTGATAATGTGATATTGAGAAAATCACTCAGGCTTTCTAAGTCTTAGTTTCCATATGTAAAGAGTGAGGGAATTGGATCAGCGAGTAATTTATAGCTGGGGATTTAAAAATTATGTCTTAAAAAATTAGGTGGTTTCAAAAGGTTTCCATTAGAGATTCAAAAGACTAAACTGTAAAATAGTTGATGAATTCTTTAGGGAAATTCAGTTAGCCTTACCTAATAAAGACAAGCAGGCATTGTGTTAACTGATATTGAAGATATTGATTGACCAAGCTTCCATTATATCTTTAATGTACATTCTTCACTAAACTCTTGCTCCCTGTTTGAAATAAAGAATATTAGATTATTTTTAAAATAGTTCCACTGGTGAGAACATTAAATTACAGAGTATGAGACCTGTTTGCAAAGTTTTGCTTCACCAGGCAATTATTTAAGCCTTTCGACAGCACTAATTACTAGCTGTGTTAATATACCTGCCAACAAACAACTGTTTAATATAGATCAGAATGATGGAGGGCACTAGAGTTTTCTTCTTTGTGATAGATTACGGGTAATAAATCTTGTCACATCACAAAAGTCAAACAGGACCTGATGGATTAATTTGCTTCCAACACTGCAGTTCTCTAAGACAAGCTGTATTTATTCATTTACTGGAGAGAGCATTGTAAACTTATGTTTAAAGGGAGCAGCCAGTTCTTTTATGGAGAGAAAGAAGAAAGGAAGTAAAATTAAATTAATTAAAGGCTTTTTTTTTTCATGTAGAAAAAGGCGTTCATTAATAAGGTTAGTCCACAGAACCTATTTTCCATTGAGAAATGCTGCTTTCCTTCATTGGGTGGCTCACCCAGTAAGGTGGTTGATAATTAAGGGGGTTATTTTGTTTTTCATCTGCAAGAAAAGCATTTATATTGTGTGTAAGCTTTGGTTTAAAAAATTATTAGTTCCTGACAGGCCAGAGACATTTGAGAAATTAGCTGATGGGGGTGTGGGTAGGTGTAAATATCACAGCACTTTCGTCACTTAAGAGTTTGCTGAGCTGAGAAGTTATTCTGTTGACAAGGGAGTTCTGGGAGGAGTTATTCTGGGTGGGGTTGAAGAATTCATGTTGACTACTGCCGGAGCAGAGGTTTTGAGGTTGTCATTCTGTCCCCCTCAGCACCTAAATTCAATTTCAATAGTAATCCACAAGAAAGACTAGGTTTAACTCGCTCTGTGGGAAGTAAAAATGTAGGAGAGTGGAAAAAATCTCATTGCAGTGTATTTCAAAATATGGAATAGCTATAGCTAGATCCTGAATAATATTTCATATTATTAAGAATAAACATTTTATATATAATTTTATTTATTATAGAACAAAAACAAGAATACATGTATTTTTATTTTTCCCTCCTTACACTTTAAAATAAAGCTCTCTGCATTTATTCTTAATTCCATATCCTTACTTTAAAATAGTTACTTGGAATCTTCTAATTTAGAAGACAGAAATGCTTTTGATCAATTTTTGTAGCATTGATTTTATTCAATAAAAAATACTATCAAACATATACTATCAATAATAACGATAATTATCAAACATATACCTCTCTATAACTAAAATACTTAAAAATCAAGTATTTAAAAATTTATTAATTTTTTTCATAGAGAATAAATTAGTATTTTAAATATTCAATAAATTTTAACAAACATATATACCAGGCAGCCATCATTGATGTAATCAGTATGTTCTTCAGTATGCTAAAGGATAAAAAGACTTCTCAACTTTTGACAGTTAGTATTTTGGCAAAACTGTCATCCATCAGTAGTAAATATCAGTTTGGACTCACTCATATCTGGTACTAGGGGAATCATTGGGAATTAAAATATCTATAAACTTTAAATACAGCAATATTGGGATGGGGAACACATGTGCACCCATGGCTGATTCATGTCAATGCATGGCAAAAACCACTACAATATTGTGAAGTAATTAGCCTCCAATTAAAATAAACAGATTAATTAAAAGATTAATACCTTATGAAGAATTTTTCAAGGTATTAAAAATTTAAGAAACTGAGGGAATAGAAAATTAAATGAGAATATGCCGTAGTGCATGGAGAGTGAAAAAGTTGGCTTAAAGCTCAACATTCAAAAAACTAAGATTATGGCATCTGGTCCCATCACTTCATGGGAAATAGATGGGGAAACAGTGGAAATAGTGGCAGACTTTATTTTTTTTTTGGGCTCCAAAATCACTGCAGATGGTGACTGCAGCCATGAAATTAAAAGACGCTTACTCCTTGGAAGGAAAGTTATGACTAACCTAGATAGCATATTGAAAAGCAGAGACATTGCTTTGCCAACAAAGGTCCGTCTAGTCAAGACTATGGTTTTTCCTGTGGTCATGTATGGATGTGAGAGTTGGATTGTGAAGAAAGCTGAGCACTGAAGAACTGATGCTTTTGAACTGTGGTGTTGGAGAAGACTCTTGAGAGTCCCTTGGACTGCAAGGAGATCCAACCAGCCCATTCTAAAGGAGATCCATTCTGGTGTTCTTTGGAAGGAATGATGCTAAAGCTGAAACTCCAGTACTTTGGCCACCTCATGCGAAGAGTTGACTCATTGGAAAAGACTCTGATGCTGGGAGGGATTAGGGGCAGGAGGAAAAGGGGAAGACAGAGGATGAGATGGCTGGATGGCATCACCAACTCAATGGATGTGAGTTTGAGTGAACTCCAGAAGATGGTGATGGACAGGGAGGCTTGGCATGCTGCAATTAATGGGGTCACAAAGAGTCAGACACGACTGAGCGACTGAACTGAACTGAACTAATGCCATAGTACTTAAGAGTCTTTTCATATCAGTAATATCATGGGATACATTTCCATATTTTAGTGTAAAATTTACCTAAGTTTGGCAATATCTAGAGACAAGCTTGTAAGACTATTCTCATGTTCTTTAATTTTTAAGAGTCAAATAATTCAGATCATGTATGCAGAATCAGAATAAATTAGATAATGTATACAAATCAAGAATTTGTTGGTAATTTTTTGGCATCTTTATTCAGGTACCCGGAAGCTCTTACTGACCCTGCTTACAAGGGGCAGATTCTTACCATGGCCAATCCTATTGTTGGGAATGGTGGAGCCCCGGACACTGCTGCACTGGATGAATTGGGACTCAGCAAATATTTGGAATCTGATGGGATTAAGGTAGTACCAGTGATGACCATTTAAAAAGTATAGTTGATTTTTTTTAGAATCTAGGCTGGACAAAGTTTAGGCCTCTGTCCTGTAGTAAAAATAATTAAATGTATAGTCTCAATCTCATTTCTAGGTATATGAGAATAAGTTTTAGCATGGAACTATTCTGAATTTCATTTCTCAGGGCACTCTGTATTTATGCTTAATGCTGTGGATGAAATGTGGCTTCATTTGTAAAAATGTTGTTTTAAGTTCAGATAACAGCGATGCTACAAGAATTTGTGTTGAATCACTTTTTAAAAGGATTTTAAGAATCAACTCTGTATCAGCTATTTATATTTTAAATCTTACTCTTTATGTATGCCAGCCTAAAAGTAAATACAATGAAAAATTTCTATTCAGTGTAAATTTGGGTAATATCATGGAGATATGAACCATATAAACTATTCAAAAATTTATACAGGGTGCTGAGAAAGGAGATCTAGTTTAGCCTTCTGATTTGGCAAACCTGGTAAGACTGTCCCCCACACGACAATTAAGGTAGTGACTATATATCTTAAAAAAATTTTTTTATCATATTTTGTTCTTCAAGTCTCCAAAATTTTAACCATTTTGTTGGTAGGTAATAAAAAATTTGAGCTGACTCAAGTTAAAAGAGTTGGATAGCATTTTGTGATCACTTTAAAAAACTGACTGCCTGTCTTTCTAGGTTGCAGGTTTGCTGGTGCTGAATTATAGTGATGACTACCACCACTGGCTGGCTACCAAGAGTCTAGGACAGTGGCTACGGGAAGAAAAGGTGAGAAATATCCAGCAGCCAGCATCACCTAAGGATGATTGGTGGGGTCCTGGAAAGTTGGGAAGGTGTATGTAATTGCAAAGGGCCAAACAGATGAGGCAGATCACACACTTTGGGATCCTTTTGTTTCAGAGAGCGCTTCCTTCTGTTACTATAGGCTGAATGTCCAGAACTCATTCTTTAAACAGAGGAATTTATCAGTTCAGTCGATCAGTCGTGTCTGTCTCTTTGAAACTCCATGGACCACAGTACACCAGGCTTGCCTGTCCATCACCAACTCCTGAAGCCTAATCAAATTCATGTCCATTGAGTCAGTGATGCCATCCAACCATCTCATCCTCCGTCGTCGCCTTCCCCTCTCGCCTTCAGTCTTTCCCAGCATCAGAATCTTTTCCAATGAGTTAGTTCTTTGTATCAGATGGCCAAAATATTGGAGTTTCAGCTTCAGCATCAGTCCTTCCAATGAATATTCAGGACTGATTTCCTTTAGGGTGGACTGCTTGGATCTCCTTGCAGTCGAAGGGACTCTCAAGAGTTTTCTCCAACACCATAGTTCAAAAGCAACAGTTCTTCAGCGCTCAGCTTTCTTTATAGTCCAACTCTCACATCCATACATGACTACCGGAAAAAACATAGCTTTGACTAGATGGACCTTGACTAAGTAATGGCTCTGCTTTTAAATATGCTGTCTAGGTTGGTCATAACTTTTCTCCCAAGGAGCAAGCATTTTTTTAATTTCATGGCTGCAGTCACCATCTGCAGTGATTTTGGAGCCCAAAATAATAAAGTCTGACACTGTTTCCACTGTTTCCCCATCTATTTGCCATGAAGTGATGGGAACAGATGCCATTGTCTTGGTTTTCTGAATGTTGAGTTTTAAGCCAACTTTTTCACTCTCCGCTTTCACTTTCATCAAGAGGCTCTTTGGTTCTTTTTTGTTTTCTGCCATAAGGGTGGTGTCACCTGCATATCTGAGGTTATTGATTCCAGCTTGTGTTTCATCCAGCCCAGCGTTTCGCATGATGTATGTTGCATAGAAGTTAAATAAGCAGGGTGACAATATACAGCCTTGACGTACTCCTTTTCCTATTTGGAACCATTCTGTTGTTCCATGTCCACTTCTAACGGTTGCTTCTTGACCTGCATACAGATTTTCTCAGGAGGTAGGTCAGGTGGTCTGGTATTCCCATCTCTTTAAGAAGTTTTCCACAGTTTGTTGTGATCCACAATGTCAAAGGCTTTGGTATAGTAAATAAAGCAGAAGTAGCTGTTTTTCTGAAACTCTGTTGCTTTTTTGATGATCCAGCAGATGTTGGCCATTTGATCTCTGGTTGCTCTGCCTTTTCTACATCCAGTTTGAACATCTGGAAGTTCATGGTTCACGTACTGTTGAAGCCTGGTTTGGAGAATTTTGAGCATTACTTTGCTAGCCCGTGAGATTATATTTTCAGTTTATCCACTAGGTGGCACTCATACACGCTTGGTGAAAGTGAAAGTCGCTGAGTAGTGTACAGCTCTGTGTGACCCCCATGGACTATTCCATGGAATTCTCCAGGTCAGAATACTGGAGTGGGTAGCTTTTCCCTTCTCCAGGAGATCTTCCTCACCCAGAAATCAAAGCGGAGTTTCTTGCATTGCAGGTGGATTCTTTACCAACTGAGCTACCAGGGAAGCCTTTCTCAATCTGGAAAGGGGTTAGAGAAAATTTTAGAATTCTCTGTAGTCTGGAACAACTTAACTACTCCATCCACTTTTAACCAGAATCTAGATATGTAACTTGTGCCATAGATTCTTGTACCAGCTCAGTCATTAACTAGCTGTGTAACCTTGCTCTGGTCATGCAATCTTTCTTAATTTTAGTTTTTAATGAATGTGAACAGATTGCCATCAGGTCTTGTTGGGCTTAAAGGTAATGACTCAATGACATATAATTGGATATCATCTCATTTGAAGTAATAAATGAAAAAAGTTACTAACTTTACTTTGCATGCTAAATCACTTCAGTCATGTCTTACTCTTTGCAACCCTATAGACTGTAGCTCACCAGGCTCCTCTCTCCATGGGATTCTGCAGGCAAGAATACTGGAATGGGTTTCCATCCCCTCCTCTAGGGAATCTTCCCCACCCAGGGATCGAACCCACTTCTCTTATGTCTCCTGCATTGGCAGGCGTGTTCTTTACCACTAGTGCCACCTGGGAAACCCTATATCTGCCTTTCTTTGAGTATTATTTTCTAATCAAATAAGAGTATTCTCCTGGGTTGAATGTCAGACATACTTAGAGTAATTAGAGTTAATGGACCTGCTATATTAAACCTCATTTCTACCATTATAGTAGTTGCTTTTTCTTAAGTTGCTATTGGGCCTGTAATTGACAGAATATTAATCTGAAAAATTCTGACACTCTGATGAGTATCTACTGCCTGTGTATGCTTAGGTGCTCAGTCATGTCTGATTCTTTGTGACCCTATGCACTGTAGCCCGCCAGGCTGCTCTGTCCATGCCAGGCAAGAATACTGGAGTGGCTAGCCATTCCCTTCTCCAGGGGATTTTCCCAATCCAAGGATCAAACCCAGATCTCCTGCATTGCAGGCAGTTTCATTACCATCTGAGCCACCAAGGAAGCCCAAACATCTACTAATTGGGGCTCAGTGTTGCGTCTTCCTAACAATTAAAAAGAATATTGATCTTAGTTTCCTGGATATCATAACTGCTAAATGTTAAAAGAGATAATAAAGCATCTGTATTATCTCCCAGGTCTTTTCTAGTTTCTTTCAATCATTATCTGAATTTACCTCTTTGTGGTTGTCATTAATGTTTCCTTTGTGTTATATAGGCACCTGATATTATAACTGCTTTGTGTCAGTATTAATAGTTTAAGTATAAACTTAATCCATGGTTTGTTAGCTTGTTTTAAAAATGTGCCTTGAGTCTTCTTCCATAATCATAGACACATAGAGTAGAACAGGGTCAAAATAATAGCCAGTTTACCTCCTTCTATGGACAGGTGAGGGAAGACACCTTGCTCATACATCACTCAGATAATTGGTGAAAGTAAAAAGAACTAGAATCTGTTTCTAGTTTCTGGAAAAGACCCTGATGCAGGGAAAGATTGAAGGTGGGAGAAGAAGGGGACGACAGAGCATGAGATAGTTGGATGGCATCACTGACTTGAGGGACATGAGTTTGATTAGGTTCCGGGAGTTGGTGATGGACAGGGAAGCCTGGTGTGCTGCAGTCCACGGGGTCACAAAGAGTTGGACACAACTGAGTGACTGAACTGAACTGATATATATACTAATGTGATATTTTTTCTTATGTATACATACCTATGACAAAATCCAATTTATAAATTAGGCACAGTAAAGGAACATCTGAATTTCCAGCATCACTACTCTTGTGCTTTGGAGCTAATATTAAGTAAAATAGGGCTCCTTGAACACAGCACTGAGATATTGCAGCCATAAATCTGGTAATTTAGTTGGCTACTAAGTGACTCAAGGTGGGATTCGCTGGGCAAAGGCGTGGCTCACATACACTATTCAGAATGGTACACAATTGAAAACTTATGAATTGTTTATTTATAAAATTTTCCATTTAAAAAATATTTTTAGACTATTGACAATAGCAGTAACTGAAACCACAGAAAGCAAAACTGGATACGAGGGATAGATACCACATCTATCCCTATCTAATCTAGTCAAAGAAACTAAATCAAGTGGAAGTGTTGCCTGATTGACTAATAGACTAGGCAAAATTTAACACAGGTGCTTAAGAAGCACCTCCAGGAAACTCGGTGGGGTGGTGAAGGACAGGGAAGCCGGCTGTCCTGCGGTCCACAGAGTCACAAAGAGTCGGACACAACTGAGTGGCTGAACAACTAGAACCATCTCCAGGTAAACCCACTGATTGCCTACTATGTGCCAGAATCATGTGTTTGCATATAATTTATGTAATTTTTTTAATTGATGTAATTTTGCTTATGGAGTTCACTTCACAAATTCTTTTAGTTTAAAATATACATGTATATATAAAATTTTGTTACGTGTTTAACATCCTGGATTAAAGGTAACAAAACTTAGTAGAAGATCGATGTTCAGAATTTCTCATTTTTCATTCTGAGGAATGGTCTGGGTATTAAGAGTCCTATGCCCAGCAGGAACAGCAATTTACCTTGTTCTCACAACACAGTCATGCTAGATCAGAGAAAAGAAGGAGTAGGGAAATTATTTACTGCTCAAGTAGACAGATGATGTTAAGTTGGTAACTTGAAAACACTATGCTGGACCTAATTTCCTCGAATTTTACTGTCACTACCCTTTTTTTTTTTTGTTCTTCCACAGGTCCCTGCAATTTATGGAGTGGATACAAGAATGCTGACTAAAATAATTCGAGATAAGGTATAATAATCATATTTAGCCAAATCTATGTTTATATATACGTATATACGTATATATGTTTATGTATACATACATACATATATATACATATAACTATGTATACATATATATGTATGTATGTATTTTTTTCCTCAGTGCCCAAAGAACCCATTGGTATGTAAAAGAACAAATCCAGCCCATTTCTGTCATTTGGGTCTCTGTCATCCTGTTTTACTTTTTCAGTTACTTGATGTGACTTTCAAGACTGAATACTTGATTGGGATGTTTGTTCATGAGTGGTTTTGAGATTAATTCCCTCAGCAGTAGTTAATTCAGTGCCCACTCTATGTTCACAATCCCAAGTAAAGCCTTGGTGATGCAGCTCATGTGACAGGGCTAGTGAAACAAGTGGAGAAGCGAGCTAGATGCATAAGAATTTTGCCTAAATTGAATACCTACTTGCTGAAAGATGCAAACCAGGAAGTGTACAGCACTAGGGCTGTTATTTATTTAGTCCTCTTGAAGGAGTTTGTGAAATTTGTGAGTATATTAAATGAGCCCTCTATGTGCTACCTCAAATAGTCTTTCTTTTTTTTTTTTTTAGACAAAACGGACTTTATTTTTTTAGCTAAAATTTTTTTTTTGCTGTTTTTTTTTAATTTTATTTTATTTTTAAACTTTACAATATTGTATTAGTTTTGCCAAATATCGAAATGAATCTGCCACAGGTATACCTGTGTTCCCCATCCTGAACCCTCCTCCCTCCTCCCTCCCCATACCCTCCCTCTGGGTCGTCCCAGTGCACCAGCCCCAAGCATCCAGTATCATGCATCGAACCTGGGCTGGTGACTTGTTTCATACATGATATTATACATGTTTCAATGCCATTCTCCCAAATCTTCCCACCCTCTCCCTCTCCCACAGAGTCCATAAGACTGATTTATACATCAGTGTCTCTTTTGCTGTCTCGTACACAGGGTTATTGTTACCATCTTTCTAAATTCCATATATATGTGTTAGTATACTGTATTGGTGTTTTTCTTTCTGGCTTACTTCACTCTGTATAATAGGCTCCAGTTTCATCCACCTCATTAGAACTGATTCAAATGTATTCTTTTTAATGGCTGAGTAATACTCCATTGTGTATATGTACCACCACTTTCTTATCCATTCATCTGCTGATGGACATCTAGGTTGCTTCCATGTCCTGGCTATTATAAACAGTGCTGCGATGAACATTGGGGTACACGTGTCTCTTTCCCTTTTGGTTTCCTCAGTGTGTATGCCCAGCAGTGGGATTGCTGGGTCATAAGGCAGTTCTATTTCCAGTTTTTTAAGGAATCTACACACTGTTCTCCATAGTGGCTGTACTAGTTTGCATTCCCACCAACAGTGGAAGAGGGTTCCCCTTTCTCCACACCCTCTCCAGCATTTATTATTTGTAGACTTTTGGATCGCAGCCATTCTGACTGGTGTGAAATGGTACCTCATAGTGGTTTTGATTTGCATTTCTCTGATAATGAGTGATGTTGAGCATCTTTTCATGTGTTTGTGAGCCATCTGTATGTCTTCTTTGGAGAAATGTCTATTTAGCTCTTTGGCCCATTTTTTGATTGGGTCATTTATTTTTCTGGAGTTGAGCTGTAGGAGTTGCTTGTATATTTTTGAGATTAGTTCTTTGTCAGTTGCTTCATTTGCTATTATTTTCTCCCATTCGGAAGGCTGCCTTTTCACCTTGCTAGTAGTTTCCTTTGTTGTGCAGAAGCTTTTAAGTTTAATTAGGTCCCATTTGTTTATTTTTGCTTTTATTTCCAATATTCTGGGAGGTGGGTCATAGAGGATTCTGCTGTGATGTATGTCAGAGAGTGTTTTGCCTATGTTCTCCTCTAGGAGTTTTATAGTTTCTGGTCTTACATTGAGATCTTTAATCCATTTTGAGTTTATTGTTGTGTATGGTGTTAGAAAGTGTTCTAGTTTCATTCTTTTACAAGTGGTTGACCAGATTTCCCAGCACCACTTGTTAAAGAGATTGTCTTTAATCCATTGTATATTCTTGCCTCCTTTGTCAAAGATAAGGTGTCCATATGTGCGTGGATTTATCTCTGGGCTTTCTATAGTAAAGTTGCAGGATATAAAATCAACACACAGAAATCCCTTGCATTCCTATACACTAATAATGAGAAAACAGAAAGAGAAATTAAGGAAACAATTCCAT
The DNA here is from genome assembly GCF_019923935.1 of Bubalus bubalis. Classification (NCBI taxonomy): domain Eukaryota; kingdom Metazoa; phylum Chordata; class Mammalia; order Artiodactyla; family Bovidae; genus Bubalus; species Bubalus bubalis. The sequence goes on from NC_059158.1 coordinate 150,593,521, forward strand.
TCACCATTGCAACGGAAAGAATAAAATACTTAGGAATATATCTACCTAAAGAAACTAAAGACCTATATATAGAAAACTATAAAACACTGGTGAAAGAAATCAAAGGGGACACTAATAGATGGAGAAATATACCATGTTCATGGATTGGAAGAATCAATATAGTGAAAATGAGTATACTACCCAAAGCAATTTATAGATTCAATGCAATCCCTATCAAGCTACCAACAGTATTCTTCACAGAGCTAGAACAAATAATTTCACAATTTGTATGGAAATACAAAAAACCTCGAATAGCCAAAGCGATCTTGAGAAAGAAGAATGGAACTGGAGGAATCAACCTACCTCACTTCAGGCTCTATTACAAAGCCAGTTATCAAGACAGTATGGTACTGGCACAAAGACAGAAATATTGATCAATGGAACAAAATAGAAAGCCCAGAGATAAATTCAAATAGTCTTTCTTAAAATTGTTCCAGTGACCAAGATGAAGGTAAGTTTGTCTGTTGCTTTTCTATCTGCTTGCTGAAATCTTTGACCCTTCCTCTGAGAATGTCTCATCACCATCTGCTTCCTTCTCCTTGTTATAAGAGGTGGACACTTTTTTCTTACATGAAACCTTCATATCCCAGACCAGAAAGAAACTTTATCTCGTGAATGCTAACTAAATTCCCTAAATGCCATTAAAGGTTTCTCATTATATTCTATACATTTTCTTGAAAAAGATAGATACAATTTCAAAGTGAGAAAGGTTCTCCAAGAAAATCTGTTGAAATTCCTTATTTGAATACATATTGACTCAGGTTCTCTGTAAACAGAAAGAAAGCTTTAAAAAGAAGAACATGGCCACATACTTATGACCAGAAGGAAGACAGAGGGAATGTTTGCAGTCCTTCTACTCTACCTCTGATTTCATTCCCTCCTCCATGATTTTCCTGAGAATAAATGTTCTAGGTTATATACGTAGATTATACATCCCAGGTAGACTTTTGCATTTTCTTAGCCCGATGATGTTGTGGGAGCAGTAAAGAATGATGAGAGTGCCAGATGGGAGGGGAATAAAATTGGGAAATTCAGCTGTAGAATTGGCAGATTGGATACAATATAGACAGGCTTAGTAATTTGGGAAAATATAAGACCATATTATGTTCTTCATGTGATATATTAGTTTAAGGTGAACGTTGCTTTTGTCAATGGTGTAGAAAATGGCAACTCACTCCAGTATTCTTGTCTGGAAAAATTCCATGAACAGAGGACACTGGCAGATGCATTACCTGGAGTCTCAAAAAGTCAGACATGACTGAGCACTGCTTTTATCAGAGGTAGTTAGGTTTTCAAAATCTGGCTGAATAGATTAGCAAGCAAAATAGTGGTATTGCCTATTATATTTGATTATGAGTAATATGGGCTCATATTAAAAATGTATGTTGTGGCTTTTAGCTCTGTGAGTCTTAGGTTGGAGAGTAAGGGTGTTTTTCATTTAGCATGCTTAAAGTAAAAGGGAATAAGAACTGAAAACCAAAGTTCAAAATTCAGATTCAGATTCAGATCAGTCACTCAGTCGTGTCCAACTCTTTGCGACCCCATGAATTGCAGCACGCCAGGCCTCCCTGTCCATCACCAACTCCTGGAGTTCACTCAGACTCACGTCCATCGAGTCAGTGATGCCATCCAGCCATCTCATCCTCTGTCGTCCCCTTCTCCTCTTGCCCCCAATCCCTCCCAGCATCACAGTCTTTTCCAATGAGTCAACTCTTCGCATGAGGTGGCCAAAGTACTGGAGTTTCAGCTTTAGCTTCATTCCTTCCAAGGAAATCCCAGGGCTGATCTCCTTTAGAATGGGCTGGTTGGATCTCCTTGCAGTCCAAGGGACTCTCAAGAGTCTTCTCCAACACCACAGTACAAAAGCATCAATTCTTCGGTGCTCAGCCTTTTTCACTGTCCAACTCTCGTCCATACATGACCACAGGAAAAACCATAGCCTTGACTAGACAAACCTTTGTTGGCAAAGTAATGTCTCTGCTTTTGAATATGCTATCTAGGTTGTTCATAACTTTCCTTCCAAGGAGTAAGCATCTTTTAATTTCATAGCTTCAGTCACCATCTGCAGTGATTTTGGAGCCCAGAAAAATAAAGTCTGACACTGTTTCCACTGTTTCCCCATCTATTTCCCATGAAGTGATGGGACCAGATGCCATGATCTATGTTTTCTGAATGTTGAGCTTTAAGCCAACTTTTTCACTCTCCACTTTCACCTTCATCAAGAGGCTTTTTAGTTCCTCTTCACTTTCTGCCATAAGGGTGGTATCATCTGCATATCTGAGGTTATTGAAAGTTCAAAATTAGGAATCCATAAATATAGTCAAGGAATTCTGTGATTTGGACTATAAAAGTAAGTGGAGGCCACCATGAAACTTAATAATCCAGTATGGAAGTGAAAGATGGTTTTCACTGTCTTTCCCAGTGTTTGAGATAGTACTCTGGTTGTAATAATCACACTGAAATAACTGTCTGGATGATGTACTAGCATCAGCTCATTCCCAAGTTACTTTTTCCCCTAAGAAATATGTTTCAGAGGGAAATAAAGACTTTCTTCTATTCCCTTTAGTGCAACAATTTCCTCGGAGAAAAGCAAATCAGTAAATTATTTTGATCTCCTCCCCCTCTCAATAAAGTCATCATTATGAAACATAATATGCCATTTAAAAAAATCTTTTCCCCTCTCAATAAAGTCTTCATTACTAAACATAATATAACATTTTTCTAAATAGGTCAAACTAGATTTACTAATAAATAAGCTAATCTCAGGAGAGCAAAGAATAATATGAAGACATTTGCCATGTTCTGGCTGCTGCTACTGCTGCTGCTAAGTCACTTCAGTCGTGTCCGACTCTGTGCGACCCCATAGACGGCAGCCCACCAGGCTCCCCCGTCCTTGGGATTCTCGGCAAGAACACTGGAGTGGGTTGCCATTTCCTTCTCCAATGCGCGAAAGTGAAAAGTGAAAGTGATGTCGCTCAGTCGTGTCCGACTCTTAGCGACCCCATGGACTGCAGCCTACCAGGCTCTTCCATCCATGGGATTTTCCAGGCAAGAGTACTAGAGTGGGGTGCCATTGCCTTCTGGCTAGCAAGGCTAATTTGTGAAAACTTTATAGAAGGTTAAGCCTTCTCTAAATTTCAAGCCCTTATTAGCATATGTAAAAAATGAAACTTTCATTGCCATTTCTCAAAGTTTGTGACTTATACAACATTTCACATTTTTTTTTGCATGTGAATTTTACTCTTTAAAATATTTCCATTCTTTTTCAATTTTCAGCAAGTTTTAGATTTCCTTTTTTTTTTTTCTCAATCTATTATCTTGCCACATCTCCAACGAAGTAGTTTTAGGTCATAAGTACACTAAATACTCTGATTTGCACTTCCTGACAACCCAAATTCTGTTATCCTTTGACTTCACTTACCCCAGGTGACTATCTCAGCCCTAAAAGAAGTAATTTTACTTCCGAGCATGTTTCCCAAAATGTACCGTACAAACTGGTTCATCTTTCCGAGTTGAGAAGATGAAGATCTGCTGATGGTTATGAGTAGTTATAAAGACATCTAAATATTGGAGCGGCTGTGTAAGTTCCTGTGAATTTATCCTGCCAGCGCCTGCATCACTGCCCCCTGTTAACTCTCTAATTTTTTAATTTGATAGGGTACCATGCTTGGGAAGATTGAATTTGAAGGTCAGTCTGTGGATTTTGTGGATCCAAATAAGCAGAATTTGATTGCTGAGATTTCAACCAAGGTGAGAGATTTTCCTTTATATTTTGTGTTTTTATTTTATTCCCTTTAGACCTTTCTATTTTGTAATACCAAAATCTACATTTAAGCAAAAATCATCTTCCACAAGCATCAGAATTGAAGGGAAAACAGTTATAAATTGATATATTGCAAAAGCAGTGCATTTAAAGTTAGCAACTTCTACTTATAGGGAACTTGCATGGCTTGATTTAGAGTCTGTTTACTATTATTTTAATTTTTCTTATTTCTTTTTGTGGTTCCCTCACTCAAGACTTTAAAATGTCAAATACAAGGGTCATTCAATTGCCAAAGATAGGTACAGTGACAATCAGTAGTCAGAGCTAATGGTCTGCCAGAGAGTTGAGAGCATTTTATAGAATTCAGACCCAATATTATAATTCAGACCCAATATTATAATGAGAATCTGGGGTTATTTTGTGCAGGGAAAAGAATTCCTGTGCATACTGAAAATTTAGTGTATTATAGCTCACTTCAAAAATTAAGTGTTCTTCATGATGGCTATATCACTCCAAAGTGAGATATGTATATTGTATATTTACAAGAAGGCATACAATACATCTAAGTATTCTATAAAATCAATGCATGTGTTGATATTGATTAGAGTTGTGAGTCTCTTGAGCTATAGTTTCTGTTCTTGGGGACCATAGCGTTTGGTGGGGTATCCAAACAAGCAATCATCATGGAGCAAATACTATAATAAATGCTGTCCTTGGAGTGTGCACAAGACACCATAAGGTCATGTGTGGGAAAACATCCAATTAAAGAGGTAGATTAGCGGAGGCCCCGCAGAGGATTCAGGCTTGTCCTGAGACATAAAGAGTAAGTCAGTAGATGGTGAACTAGGAGGGCTTTGTTTTAGGCAGAGGAAATGGCATGTGTTGAGAGGCACAGAGGTGTGAAACGATATGGTGTGTTTGAAAAGTTATGCTTAATTCGGTGTGTCTGACCAATGAGTTCACAAATACAGCTGTTCACATTTGGCTAAAGTTGAGTGGAGATGCACGGGGCTAGAGCTAGAGGGATTAGTGTCATTGACTCAATGAATCAACTGAACTCCAAAATCAGCAACATTTTGAAGCAAAATAGACTGGATAAAAGAGCAGGTAACTAGAAAGTTATTGCAGTTAATTCGGACAAAAGTCACGAAAGCCCAGACTGACCAGCAATAGCAGGAAAAGAAACAGCAAGATGGTTTAGACAAATAGGAGAAAGAAGGTGGCTTAGACAAATAGGGGGCTTCCCAGGTGATGCTAGTGGTTAAGAGTCTGCTTGCCAGCTCAGGAGACGTAAGAGATGCGGGTTTGACCCCTAGGTCAGGAAGATCCCCTGGAGGAGAGCATGGCAACCCACTCCAGTATTCTTGCCTAGAGAATCCTGTGGACAGAGAAGCTTGGCAGGCTATAGTCCATAGGGTCGCACAGAGTTGGACACGACTGAAGAGACTTAGCAGCAGCAGCAGCAGCAAACAAATAGGAGATAGAGATTTCAACACACTTCTCTATGAGGACTTCCCTGGTGGCTCAGACTGTAAAGCGTCTGCCTACAATGCTGGAGACCCGAGTTCAATCCCTTGGTTGGGAAGATCTCCTGGAGAAGGAAATGGCAACCCACTCCAGTGTTCTTGCCTGGAAAATCCCATGGACAGAGGAGCCTACAGTTCATGGGGTTGCAAAGAGTCAGACACGACTGAGCAACTTCACTTCACTTCACTTCCCTATGAAGAGGTGAGACACAGCGTGATAAAGGGCTATTTTTATAGAATTTTATTAGAGTTTAGAACTAACTTGGGGTAGCATTTCCTGAATGTGAGGGGCACTGGCCTGGAGAAAGTCACCTTAAAAAAATTCTATGGTCAAATAAGGTTGAAAAACACTGCAGAATGTATTTCTCTCTTGGAGAGTCCTAGCAAATTCATGTATTCCTGTTTCTATGAGGTCTTGCTTACTCTGTACTGAGGGTATATGGTACGTTTGTGAAGAGACCAGATTGCACATTTCATCTAAAACTTGTAAGAAACTTTGAAATCATCCTAAACTCAGAGTGTGTTTGCTGACTCTTGAAGCTGGAACAAGCGAAGGCACCCAGCCCTCGAGGCTTTCTCTCTCTCTATTTCTATTATTTCTTCTTTTATGACTTTGGGGAACTGCTTCTTGGGTAAATGCCTGTGAAAATGGATCTGACTCCGAGCAGTGCTTAAAACGTACATAATGATTATGATATGCTCTGGGATCCTTTTATGAAGTCTACCATTTAAATGCAAATGATTGCACAGTAACCTAAAGGGACCAGTGGTCTACACTAGCTTAGCAATTCCTCTGACTCAGACTGATTTTATCCATTAGCCCCACTTCCTAAGCCTCATGCACAATAGCTCTACCTCATCCAAACTTTATTGCAAGTTGAGGATCAAGAGGTGTTTAAAGCATGATGTATCTATTATTACATCTGTTTAGTGCTGAATCAGGCAATAATACTTGGAAATTCCATTGCTACTGGTTGTTAATGAGGCAAAACATGGGAAAAAAATGTTTGTTAATTATGGAAGCAATCAATTTCTTAGGGATAATTGTTATTACTGTAATCAACATTTTATACCAAACAGCAAAATACTTTGTTCTCATGAACAAGATAGAATTTGTGGCATTTGCTATGTCTTTCTTACAAACCGATTTTTAACGGCCAACCACTCCCTAGTAGTTAGCTATCAATCTGTTACCAAGTGCAGAGCATCCTGAGATGTGTTTATGATATTGGTGTGTTGCTCATAGCTGGACATTCCCTCTGACTCTGGTTTTTTAAAATGGCAGGATGTCAAGGTGTACGGCAAAGGAAATCCCATGAAAGTGGTAGCTGTAGACTGTGGGATAAAAAACAATGTAATCCGCTTATTAGTAAAGGTAAGTAATTTGTTCCATCTCAAGGATGGGGGTTTATAATACTGATCACTAGTATTAATCTGATTTTCTCTGTTTCAGAGAAAGCTTGTATACTTTCTCAGAATGTTAGAAGATATTTTCTTGCTGCCTTTGGTCTATGAGATAATACATTTATCCCTGTTAAAATTAGAGATGTAGATTGCTATTAAAAACCAAAAACGTTCAAAGGCTACAATACACAGAAGAAAATGATGACTGTTCTTTTCACTTACTAATTGACATTCTGAGACATGGCACAAGCGCTGATTCATTTTATTAACAAAAATGTGCATGGACTCATAAACAGTAGATGCTGTAGATGGCTTAGCCATGTGGCCCTTTTATTTTATCATTTTAAGCCATTTAGTCCATCTTCCAATTGCAAGTGTCTGCATCCCATTGCCTGAGGGTTCTCTTTGGTTGGTTGGAGGCTGCTGGCAGGCAGAAAATGATACAGAATTAATGATCCCTGGAGCAGCCCCAATCAATGACAGTGTCAATTCCCCAGCTCCTTTGCCACATGGGTAGACTGTTTTTAGGTGAATATTCTATACTGGCTCTCAGAGTTCCCCAGTGATCTGAAGCTCTATTTGTGCATTGTGGTATCTGATTGATAATGCATACTTTATTAGGGTCTTTCACCATGTTGCTTTACTATTAGTATTTCTTGGAAACTTTTCCAAAGAAACTTCTTTCTCTCAAATTCTTGACTTGCTAAATGCTTCTAGCAAAACAATCAAAGCCATCTTCCATCCACTTTTGTATAGAAACGTTCTAATTTTTCTATTAGAATATAAATATGAAAAAACCCAGGAGAGAAAGCTGATTAAAATTTGGTAAGATTAAAAAAATGAGGAATTGAAAAAGGTGAGAGGTGGACCAAAATAAATATTGGAGGAAATGGATTTATCGTCTGTTTTGCCACTCCCTTTCCTGGAGTAAGTGAAGATCACCTGTGTTCTTGTGTGCCCAGTCATGAAGCCTTTAGGTTTGCAACCTCCTGAAGTGAGAGGAAGTATGGGAAAGTGCATTATCTGTTTTTTTTGGAATCAAAACTTAAATGCTATTTTTTCCACATTTTATTGTAGAGTCCCTTTACACCACACAAAATATGTCACCATAAATAATTTTTGCCCAGCATTATTTATGTGAATCATGTACTCTGTTTCCCTTCCCTTTTGGAAATTATTAGCCAAGAGAAGGTTAAGCACTTTGGCAAAGAAAAATATTATTAAATTGAATTATTAAATATTATTAAATTCTTTTATAAAAAAGAATTTTTTTTTTGATGTGGGCCATTTTTAAGTCTTTATTGAATTTGTTACAAAATTGCTTCTGTTGCTTATGTTTTGTTTTTTTGGCCATGAGAATCTTAGCTCCCCAACGAAGGATCGAGCCCATACTCCCTGTGGAGCACCAGGGAAGTCCCCAGTTGACCATCTCGTGTTTCTTTTCCAGCGAGGGGCAGAAGTGCATGTAGTGCCTTGGAATCATGATTTCACCAAGATGGAGTACGATGGGCTTTTAATTGCTGGAGGACCTGGTAACCCAGCTCTTGCACAACCACTAATTCAGAATGTAAAAAAGGTATAGTGAACCTGGAGAGTGTGTGTCTGTGTGTGAACTGGAGGGAGTCTGTTCTGCAATATACTTATTTATACAAAAATATTTTTAGTACTTTTGTTTGTGACTTTTGAGGTAATGTCACACAGATAGTGTATAGGGGGAACAAGCCAGGAGAGAGTTCTACAGGAGAAAGAGCAAAGACCTTCAGGCAGAGTAACTGGGATTGTGTCCTTGAATGTTGAGAGCTGGAGTCCGATTTCCAAATGTGTTGTCTGAACAATTGTAAAATGATAACTTGTGTTACTCACCATGACCTTGGGACCTATAAGACTTTCGAATTTCTAGAGAAATATTAAACTAGATTTAACTTAGTCTGGATGTTAAGTACATTCTATTGAATTTTAATGCTTGCAAATTGTCAATCCTGTCCTTATTCATAATCTAACTTTTTATTCAATTACTATTTTCTTTACCTTGTAAATTAAGGGGCAAAAATGCTTCATTTTACTTCTTCAGAGGTTGTATATATTTTTATATTTTGGACCTGATCTTTTGGATTAATAAAGTTTTTTTCCTAATTTAGATCTTGGACAGTGATCGCAAGGAACCACTGTTTGGAATCAGTACAGGAAATTTAATAACAGGATTGGCTGCTGGTGCCCAAGTCTACAAGATGTCCATGGCCAACAGGTAAGGCAGTTATGCTTCTGTTTACATGTCAGACTGGCTCTGAAATACTGTTAGTAACTAAACCAAAAAGGCTTAGAGAACTTACATGGCGTTTTCTTCAGAATAAATAGATAGCCACACTATTACATGGTTCACAGTTGTCTGACTACCTGCTACAATTTTTATCACATATTGGAAAGGCAGCCTTCTCTAACAATAACTTTGTCAAAATTTAAAGTTATTTTCCTTTCCTTGACTTAAATTGAAGTTATAATACTCAAATGATATTCCAAGGGAAATTGTTTGGATTTTAAGCTTGATTTCAGAGCACTGCTGCTGCTGACAATTTTATAAAACTAGTGTAACTCAAGAACCCAGAAACCTTCAGATCCTATTGGTTTTACTTCCTTACCCTAAATGATGTTAATTTATTCAACATGGAACTTTCCCTCCCAGTCCACACTCCACATGAAGTATGATTCAAAATGATTCAGGACTGAGGAGTAACCTCCTTATTATCCCCCAAGTACCCTCTTTTGGCTTTAAAATTACTGCAGCAGCATTAAAAGAAATTGCTTATATTTGTCTGTCTCTAAGCTAGTAAGCATCGGAGAAGGCAATGGCACCCCACTCCAGTACTCTTGCCTGGAAAATCCCATAGACGGAGGAGCCTGGTAGGCTGCAGTCCATGGGGTTGCTAAGAGTCGGACACGACTGAGCGACTTCACTTTGACTTTTCACTTTCATGCATTGGAGAAGGAAATGGCAACCCACTCCAATGTTCTTGCCTGGAGAATCCCAGGGACGGGGGAACCTGGTGGGCTGCCGTCTATGGGGTTGCACAGAGTCGGACACGACTGAAGCGACTTAGCAGCAGTAGCAGCAGCAAGCTAGTAAGCATATCTTAACTTTTTTGTTATGAGTGCAATTCCCCTTTTTTAAAACTGATCATATAAGTTTAATAGACCTGATATTTAGCACACAACAAAGCTTCCTGAATTGATTTTTTTTTTTGCTAAAATTATGGGATTAACAATCTGTGATTTTTCTCATGGAGTAATTTTTCACTAAGCAATTGAAACTTTTGAATTTTAATAGGCTTTTCTTACCCTCTATTTTACATCTAATGCATTTATATTATTTTCTTTGCCTTTCCTTTTCTATATTCTTTTTCACCTTTTCTATCCAGAGGGCAGAATCAACCTGTTTTGAATATCACAAATAGACAGGCTTTCATTACTGCTCAGAATCATGGCTATGCCCTGGACAGCACCCTTCCTGCTGGCTGGAAACCACTTTTTGTGAATGTTAATGATCAAACAAACGAGGTAAGTGAGTGAAGAGAAATTCAGGAGTTTTAATACTCTGTTTTGCAAATACCTTTCCCTTATTTATATGGGCTTTTCTAGGGTATGTATGTGGAATAATTCTTGTTATAGATTATTTTCCATAGCCCTCTACTTTTTAAAAAAGTAATTTCTTTCTGTCTTATTCCCTTATCAGTTGACTCATTAAAGACCCACAATTTGAGTGGTTAATCAATGACTGTTTTACACATTCATTGCTAATGGGTGATTGGTAGAAGGAGATCTGTTTGGGACCAGTCTATGCAGGTCTCTGCAACTCAACACTGAAGTAGCCTTTGAGAAACCTTTGGAGAAGTAATTTAGGAGTTGGAAAAAAGAAGAGGATTTGAGTTGGTTCTGATCAGAGCCTAGAAGGGCCTGAAATGTTATAGAACAGGCTAGTTTTTTTTTTTTTTTTTAATAGGGGAAACACATCAGTTGAGTCTTTATTGGCCTATTTTTATTAGTACTGTTTATTTTTAGAACTTTCTCAAACTTTTAACTTAGTTTTGAAAATTTGAACTTCATTGTCCACTGATTCATACTTATTCCTGGTTGACACTCATTGTTACTGAATGAATTTCTTCCAATTTCTTATTCCTTTAGGGGATTATGCATGAGAGCAAACCCTTCTTTGGTGTGCAGTTCCACCCAGAAGTTGGCCCAGGGCCAACAGACACTGAGGTATGTCAGAAAGATGAGGTCTATTACATATTAAAATTTTTGAAAATCAGAAATATACTTATGTGAAAAATTGAGAAAAAAAATAAATACCTAGGTGGTGTCGGTACAAAGCATTCTTAAAAAGAGTGCTTTGATAATGCCTGTGTTGTTTGAAAAATTTCCCCATGAGTATCATGGAGGAAACTTCAATCTTTTTAAAAATTTGAAGTCGGAAAGCCCTTAAGAAACTAATGCAATGTGATTTTTATTTAAATGATTATCATTTTAATATATTTAGTTCTGAAATTTACAATTGTTGCACTATGCAAATGAATTCCCTCTTGCTCTCTGGTTCTCATAACTGAAATGAAATTTTAATCCCCCATCTGTGACTTCACGAAAATCCCTATGGCAACTGGTTGTGTAGCCATAAAGGGAAAATAAACAGCAGCAGGAGCAAGAAGAAGAGCAGGGTTGTGGGGAGTGGGGAAGGTATGCTTGCACACACATATGAGTCAGACGGCTTAAGCAAAGAACCATAAGGAATGCCTAGAGGAGTTTTGTTTTAAATTTAATATTTTTACATATTTGTGTGAGTTTTTGGTTCAGTGTTCAAGAACATCTTTCCAAAAAGGGCTTGTGGAGATATTCAGAAAAGTCTGGGAAGTCTGAAGTGACTCTTCCTCTTGTACATGCCAGGGCCTGCAGTAGTGATACTGGCAATTCTTCCTTGTCAGCAGATGCTCTCAGAAAAGACAGCTAGGCAAAATGAAGAGGAGAATAGGAATTTTCCCTTTGTAGACTCTACTTCCTCATCCCTGAATTGCCCTTTTCAGATATTTATATTTTTTTCTTGTTTCAGTATTATTAGGAAAGAATGGTTCTTTAATAGCCAAAGTCAGTACAACATTATCTACACTCAAAAATAACATTAGTTGCATACATATACATCTATTGCCTAATGCGTGCTAAATACTTAACTTAAAATTTAGATTATTTGCCTATTATTTGCCTACTTCAGATTAGGAACACTGAAATTAAAATATGTGATATCTGGTCTCACTTAGTTCTTTTTTTCTGCCAAATGGTTGCAAAATGAATGTATTTGTTGAAATTTGTCATGTCTAGTGAAACAGTGGAAATAAATTCATTGTAAAGCTTATGAATCTTAGAAATATTTGTATATGTAACACAATCTTTAGAGATATTTTTAGACCTGATAGACAATTTAAAAATCCAGTTATTTCTCACAGTAGGGTGCATAAGTAGTACAGCTTCTTTTTCTTTTCTTTTTTTTTTTTTTGCATAGCTAGAGCTTTATTTAGAAGAAGAAAATGCTTCATAATCAAGGGGCTGAAAATGACATTCTCAGAAGGCATTATCTGAAATGTTCATTGTCTGCTGAAAATGTTCTTTTAATAGAATTTGACATGAGCAGTTAGAAGTGTTTATTTGATCTAATTCTTTTTTTTTTTATGGTACTTTTTAATTTTTTTTTTATTTTTTTTATTTTTATTTTTAAACTTTACATAATTGTATTAGTTTTGCCAAATATCAAAATGAATCTGCCACAGGTATACATGTGTTCCCCATCCTGAACCCTCCTCCCTCCTCCCTCCCCATACCATCCCTCTGGGTCATCCCGGTGCACCAGCCCCAAGCATCCAGTATCGTGCATTGAACCTGGATTGGCATCTTGTTTCATACATGATATTTTACATGTTTTAATGCCATTCTCCCAAATCTTCCCACCCTCTCCCTCTCCCACAGAGTCCATAAGACTGTTCTATACATCAGTGTCTCTTTTGCTGTCTTGTACACAGGGTTATTGTTACCATCTTTCTAAATTCCATATATATGCGTTAGTATACTGTATTGGTGTTTTTCCTTCCGGCTTACTTCACTCTGTATAATAGGCTCCAGTTTCATCCACCTCATTAGAACTGATTCAAATGTATTCTTTTTAATGGCTGAGTAATACTCCATTGTGTATATGTACCACCACTTTCTTATCCATTCATCTGCTGATGGACATCTAGGTTGCTTCCATGTCCTGGCTATTATAAACAGTGCTGCGATGAACATTGGGGTACACGTGTCTCTTTCCCTTCTGGTTTCCTCAGTGTGTATGCCCAGCAGTGGGATTGCTGGGTCATAAGGCAGTTCTATTTCCAGTTTTTTAAGGAATCTCCACACTGTTCTCCATAGTGGCTGTACTAGTTTGCATTCCCACCAACAGTGGAAGAGGGTTCCCTTTTCTCCACACCCTCTCCAGCATTTATTATTTGTAGACTTTTGGATCGCAGCCATTCTGACTGGTGTGAAATGGTACCTCATAGTGGTTTTGATTTGCATTTCTCTGATAATGAGTGATGTTGAGCATCTTTTCATGTGTTTGTGAGCCATCTCTATGTCTTCTTTGGAGAAATGTCTATTTAGCTCTTTGGCCCATTTTTTGATTGGGTCATTTATTTTTCTGGAGTTGAGCTGTAGGAGTTGCTTGTATATTTTTGAGATTAGTTCTTTGTCAGTTGCTTCATTTGCTATTATTTTCTCCCATTCGGAAGGCTGCCTTTTCACCTTGCTAGTAGTTTCCTTTGTTGTGCAGAAGCTTTTAAGTTTAATTAGGTCCCATTTGTTTATTTTTGCTTTTATTTCCAATATTCTGGGAGGTGGGTCATAGAGGATCCTGCTGTGATGTATGTCAGAGTGTGTTTTGCCTATGTTCCCCTCTAGGAGTTTTATAGTTTCTGGTCTTACATTTAGATCTTTAATCCATTTTGAGTTCATTTTTGTGTATGGTGTTAGAAAGTGTTCTAGTTTCATTCTTTTACAAGTGGTTGACCAGATTTCCCAGCACCACTTGTTAAAGAGATTGTCTTTAATCCATTGTATATTCTTGCCTCCTTTGTCAAAGATAAGGTGTCCATATGTGCGTGGATTTATCTCTGGGCTTTCTATTTTGTTCCATTGATCTATATTTCTGTCTTTGTGCCAGTACCATACTGTCTTAATAACTGTGGCTTTGTAGTAGAGCCTGAAGTCAGGCAGGTTGATTCCTCCAGTTCCATTCTTCTTTCTCAAGATCGCTTTGGCTATTCAAGGTTTTTTGTATTTCCATACAAATTGTGAAATTATTTGTTCTAGCTTGTGAAGAATACTGTTGGTAGCTTGATAGGGATTGCATTGAATCTATAAATTGCTTTGGGTAGTATACTCATTTTCACTATATTGATTCTTCCAATCCATGAACATGGTATATTTCTCCATCTATTTGTGTCCTCTTTGATTTCTTTCACCAGTGTTTTATAGTTTTCTATATATAGGTCTTTAGTTTCTTTAGGTAGATATATTCCTAAGTATTTTATTCTTTCCGTTGCAATGGTGAATGGAATTGTTTCCTTAATTTCTCTTTCTGTTTTCTCATTATTAGTGTATAGGAATGCAAGTGATTTCTGTGTGTTGATTTTATATCCTGCAACTTTACTATAGTCATTGATTAGTTCTAGTAATTTTCTGGTGGAGTCTTTAGGGTTTTCTATGTAGAGGATCATGTCATCTGCAAATAGTGAGAGTTTTACTTCTTCTTTTCCAATTTGGATTCCTTTTATTTCTTTTTCTGCTCTGATTGCTGTGGCCAAAACTTCCAAAACTATGTTGAATAGTAATGGTGAAAGTGGGCACCCTTGTCTTGTTCCTGACTTTAGAGGAAATGCTTTCAATTTTTCACCATTGAGGATAATGTTTGCTGTGGGTTTGTCATATATAGCTTTTATTTTGTTGAGGTATGTTCCTTCTATTCCTGCTTTCTGGAGAGTTTTTATCATAAATGGGTGTTGAATTTTGTCAAAGGCTTTCTCTGCATCTATTGAGATAATCATATGGTTTTTATTTTTCAATTTGTTAATGTGGTGTATTACATTGATTGATTTGCAGATATTGAAGAATCCTTGCATCCCTGGGATAAAGCCCACTTGGTCATGGTGTATGATCTTTTTAATGTGTTGTTGGATTCTGATTGCTAGAATTTTGTTAAGGATTTTTGCATCTATGTTCATAATAAATATTTAGTTTTGCTAGCTTTGGCAACCCCCACCCCCAAACAAATATTGATAGGAATACTTATCCTAAAAAGTTATTTGTTGCTTATCTAAATTTCAAGTTGAACTGGACATATTGTATTTTAAGTGACAATTTTGTGAGTTTTGCCACTTCTAACTAGTTGGCTCTATTTTTTCTAGTACCTGTTTGATTCCTTTGTCTCACTGATAAAGAAGGAGAAAGGAACCACCATTACATCGGTACTACCAAAGCCAGGCCTAGTAGCATCTCGAGTTGAGGTCAGTATATGTGGGCTTCTGTTTGGTGTATGTATTTTGAATTTTCTCTATTGTGTGATGCCTTTATTAAGTGAATGAAGTAAACTGTTTTGATGTCTATGAAAGATGATTGGTAATATTGCAATCACCCATCATTTTAGCAGCTAACTATTTGGTCTATTCTACATGAGTCATTGGATGTTCACTGGAATCTTCATGTTGTGATTTAAAAATCATGTCTTTTAAAGTTCACCTCTTCTAGAACATTTTTAATAAAAATAATTTAATAAGGAGTAAGACTTAATTTAATTTCAAATTTGATGAATTGTCCATTACTCGATAAACCAGAGCCTGATGCGTGCTTGAGATACAGTTCAGACTACAGTTGTTATAATGATCACATTTTTTTTTAACTAGAAGATCTATTATTTAACATCATGAATGGAATAATATTATTTTACCTCCAAATAGCAGATAGATAAGAATTAATATAGTCTAAGACTTGAGTCCTTATTTGTTTGAATATGTATGTTAATATGAAAAGGTTTCACTCATTTCTTTCAAAGTTAAGGCACATTCACATCATTATTACATAAAATGTAGAAGGCTATAGATGTATTATTAAGTATATATACATATATATACATATATGTATATTATATATGTATACACACATATATGTATATAGGTACATACATACATGTACATATATGTATATTTATTATATATATGTGTATATATACACACACATATATGTAAAATCCTCTTATCATGAACAAAAATAATTGATTTATATGCTTACATAAAATGATAAGTTGAATTAGATAGTTTGTTTTAAAGATTTCTATGACAGCCTGTTTTACTGAGATGGAGAGATTGAAGGTAATCCAGCCACTCAGTGTGGAATCAAACTGGGTTCTCCATAGCTAACGAAGCCATCCACCATATAGTGTTTTTCTCATAATATCAACTCATATTTCTCAGATGCCTTCCTTGTTTTAAATGGTGAGGTAAAGGGGAACTTGGGATTCTACATAGCATTACACACAGTAGGCACTCCATTAATACAAACTGTTTCCTAAGTCCTCGTTTCTTGCAGTGACCTAGAACATCTTCTTCCTCTGAATGGCTTGGCAGTTGTGGTTAAAAATAAGCAGTATTATTACTTGCTTGAAGTCATATGTATAACTTGTATGAATTTCAGTATGTAGCTAAAACATGATCTTTTTATTATTGTTTTTTCTGTAAATATTTCTGGATTGAACCACAAAGTAAAGGCAAAATGTAAATATAAAGGTGTTCCTGTTTCCGCTTGCCTTCTGTGTTTTCGTTTGTTAGGAAAGGCTCACAGGTTTGTTTCCATTTATGCCCATTATTTGTCCAGCAGACACCCACGGAATAATAATACATTTAGCCAAATAAATTTTAAGGAGATTATCTAAAAATTATATATATATTATATTTATTATAAACACATATAGATATACATTTCCATATATATGTAGTTATTTTTAGATATTTATATATGTTTAAATAAGATGTAGACCTCTTCCAAAAATTTTTTGCTTAAGTGAAAAAAGCTTCATGATCTTTGGAAATTTCTTTTTGAGATGTTTAAATTGTTGATCTTTTTACTCATGTATATTTCAAAACATTGTACTTTAAATCCCCACATAAAGCCAGACAATATAGTTTATATTTACCATACTTAAAAATGACTTATTTTCCCATATTAGTAATAAAAGTGATGTCATTTTTTTATTGCTTACAGGTTTCCAAAGTCCTTATCCTAGGATCAGGAGGTCTGTCCATTGGTCAGGCAGGTGAATTTGATTACTCGGGATCGCAAGCTGTAAAAGCCATGAAGGTGAGAGACCATGATCTTTCCTGGAATTAATATACTCCCTTTAATGAGTCTAATTAGTATTTTATAATTTAGATTTATGACACTACTTCTTTTCAAAGTCACTATAATTAATTTCCTTCACTATTCCTTACACATCTTATATAAAAGGAAGTTTGATCACAGACAAGAGTTTTAACTTTCTCAACTGGGCACGCCTGCAAATTAAGAAGATTGGATTGATCTCCAAAATTATCTAAGATATCCCTATTTAAACTAAAAACATATAAGTCTACACTATAGATAGTACTTGTTAAGGCAGTGAGCTTTTAAAGCATATTTGTCTTTTGTATGAAAGAGAATTTGGACATACCTGGTGCTGTAAAGTACTTTGAATGTTCTAAGGGATATTTCAGGCTTCTCTTTGGTTGAAATGGGGAAGATCCAACTAGAGGAGTAAAGGCAACAGTGCCTTTTGTCCAATCTTTAGAAGTTATTGTGGGCCACCTAATTTCACTATCTGTGGCTTGGACTGGATGACCTACCAGGATAGTATAACTGGATTTTCAAGTGGAATAGAGGGTTTAATAACTAAGTTGTGAAGAATATCCTCCCTGTTTCCTCAGTCTCTGGAAATCTTCCCCATCTTTATCATAGTAAAATAAACCTGTAGAAAACTCACTGTACATGTATGCTATTTCTGTTGAAAAACTAACTTGGCTTCTCTTTGGTGTCCTTATTTCCAGAATAGTCCACATTTTAGTGTTAATCAGGCCATCCAAAGGCAATGTGTGCTCTCTGTGACCTTGCCACAGGTTTTGTGGTGTCAAGACACTCTTACAAAGAGACCTGGCTAGGAGAGAGCTACATAGGGAAGGCAGCAAGAGGCCAACCAATATGAAAGATGGCCAAATTTTTCCTTTTTCTCTTTATTTTATTCAGTATTCTATATACAGAGATTTTTCTCCTGACAGATGTCTGTTGAAAATAGACACAGCCCCCTGCCCCAATTACTTTACCCTTCTTTCCATTTGTTTTTATTTTTAATACTCTTCTCCATACACCCATGTGTGTTCACCCACATGCACACAGGCTTTTTTGTACATTTTCAAAGTGTGCTTTATTTCACAGTTCAGTCAGTTCAGTTGCTCAGTCGTGTCCCACTCTTTGCGACCTCAAGGACTGCAGCATGCCAGGCTTCCCTGTCCTTCACTATCTTCCAGAGTTTGCTCAAATTCATGTCCATTGAGTTGCTAATGCTATCCAACCATCTCATCCTGTATTTCACTGTATTGAGGTTAAACTTATCTTTAGATAGATAATTAGTGGGTGTCCAATGGTTAAGATTGGTTAGAACACAATTTAAATGTGTTCAGAGTTTAGAAAACGTTAAACTAGCCTGCAATTTCTTTATCCTATTTGGTAGTTTTATTATGAACTAATATTTTCATAAGTTGTATTAGTATTTTTTATATGCATTACATCCAAAAGGTGAAGTTATACATTTTAGATGAAGAATAGGAATTATTAGATATAGTACTGTAATTAATTAAGAGGTTAATAGAGATGAATTTATGAACTAAATATTTAAAAACTTAGATTATGCATATATTATAGCTGGAAATATATTAGAAAAAATGATGTAACATTTATTAAAATGGTTTGAAATTATTTCTAAGTTTTAAAATGAATAGAAACTCATTACATGTGTTTATGGGAACTTTTCCTATGTAATTTGATTTATAAAAATAGTTATATTCATTGTATAGCACATTCAGGAAAATACTTAACAAATACAATTTGATGTTACTTTTCTAGAGCAGTGAGACCTTCTATAACTTCTGTTAATGATGTGTTCTTCATTTGGACTCAATTATTTAAATTCTAACTTATATTTTAAATGCATCTGCTTATCTATATGTATCCATTCAATATTTTGTTAATAATACTCTTTTTAAAAAACAATTCCTTACATTCTTAGAGAGGAAAGGACATAGGACTTGAATCCTAAGACTTGGATTATAGTCCTAATTTTGTTTTTTATCACCTATGTGATCTTTGGCAAGTCACTTAATCTTGTTGAATCTCAATTTCTTCGTCTGTAAAGTGAAAATTTCTTTCACAGTTTTACTATAAAAATCATGTAAATCAAGTAAAAAGATCATCACAAGTTTTAAGGCACTATTTGAATTTAAGGTAGCATGAAATATATCTCATTTTTCATCCAGACCCTCCCCCTTCGAATATGTAGGGCTTTCAAGGATGATTTTTATACTTTCATTTGAACATTTTGTTGACTTTTTAGAAGAGTTCAAAATTGACATGTTGATGGGTAAAAAAAAAAAGAACCATCTGGCCATATTTCATAATAACTATTTTACTAACTGTCACCCTTATCCTGGTTTATAAAGTTATTATCCTTAGTACCCTACATAAATTATTTTAGGGGTCTCTCCAGATGTCAGGAACGAGATAGGGCTATGAATATCTTCACACACACATATACACACAAATTTTTATTTTTTCTTTTTTTTGCCATATGGTCATTTTCTTTTTATATTATATGTATAAACAGTTGTATAACGCTCTTTGTCAAAGCACTACAGCAGGCATGAAAATCTAAGGAAAATGAAAACCAGCAGAAGGCTTTCAGTGCTTCCAGCTAGATGGAAATACATTATCTTGCATTTAAAGCACATGTTCAATGTTATTTTTCAAGAAACGTTAGAAAAGGAAACAGTTTTGATGTTGTCTTCTTTTCCATTTTATATTTTACTCATTCAGAAAAATTCAGAATATTTTATTCTTTTAGGGTCAATTGAGCTGTAAAGTTGCGTAGTATTTGTGGACCTCTGGTCAAATTCTATAGAAAACATCTCCAGCTTTGCTTGATACAAGTAGTGACAAGGAATTTAGAATGATTGTCATGAGGTAGCGGCTCTTTTTGGATAGTTTTATTTTCAAGAAATTTTCTTTCTTCCTCTCACCAAATGTTTGTCATCTTTTAACTTCCATTCACAATGGTCCTGTTACTGATCTCTGCAGCCCATGGAATAACCTAAAATTTTGTTACTGAATAATACTCTTCATTTGAATTATGACTATTCTCTTTAGATCATGTGTTAAGATTCTAGATCCTTTTGTTTCTTTCAGGAAGAAAATGTCAAAACTGTCCTGATGAACCCAAATATTGCATCGGTGCAAACCAATGAAGTGGGCTTAAAGCAAGCAGATACTGTCTACTTTCTTCCCATCACCCCTCAGTTTGTCACAGAGGTCATCAAAGCGGAACGGCCAGATGGGTTAATTCTAGGCATGGGTGGCCAGACAGCTCTGAATTGCGGTGAGTTCTTTTATTTGCAGAGTTTTGCTTTATGTCCTTATATATAACAATTTATTTTAATTTATTTAACATTTGTGCTCTGTGTGTTCATAAAAGCTTTCCTCCGTGTGAGGAATCTTAGCAAACAGCCACCTGATAATGTCACATGATGAATATTACCAGTTTATTCCCCAGAACAGCTGGGGGACAAAAGGGAAACCTTTTGCTTTAATGCTTTGCGGTAATTAAGTAGGTTTTTTTGAGTCCCCTCCTCTGTCCCATGATACTGCTTTTCTCTGCTTCCAGTGAAACTCTGAAAACTATTATGAATGAAAAATGAAAATTAACATTGATTAAGTACTCTGTGCTCTTATGTGTCACATATATTTTCATGGTCACATAGATGAGTCTTTCTATCATCCCTTTACACAACTGCTGAGTCCAAGCTCTGTCCTATTTAAAATGTTTTAAACCTTTAGAAATAGATCGTTATTGAGACTCCCATTGCTAGTTCCAGGAAGCAATTGGTGATGTAATGTGTATATCAACTGTAAAAAGCAGCCAAAACTAGATGTCAAGTTAGTGGGAACAAAAAATTTTGATAATTTTTAGCCCAGATAGATACCCACATCAGTGGGATTATTTAAATAAGAGAAGTTCATTATAGAAATAGACTTTCCTTAGAAGGAAAGGAAATATACTAAAATCTTAAGCCTTACAGTAATCCCATGATTTTTATTAATTAGAATAATAATTTTTATTCTAAGAATAAAAGTGAACATACATGTAATAGTAACACCAACAAAGTGTGTGTGTGTGCTAAGTAGCTTCAGTCATGTCCGACTCTTTGCGACCCTATAGACTGTAGCCCTCCAGGCTCCCCTGTCCATGGGATTCTGTGGGCAAGAATACTGGGGTGGGTTGCCAAACCCTCCTCAAAGGGATCTTCCTAATCCAGGGATTGAACCCACATGTCTTAAACCTCCTTCACTGGCAGGTAGGTCCTTTACCACTAGTGCCACCTGAAAAGCCCAGTACCAACAAAAACTTTTTGGAAAAAAAAAAATTCTGAAGATATTTAAGCATCAGCAAAATATGTTGCTAAAATGTCTTCAGAATTTTTCTTTCCAAACTTTTATTTACCCTAAGTATAATTCTTTTGTGGCCGATGGGGGCTTTTTGTAGTTAAGATTTTTTTTAAAAAGTTGCATTCAGATATCTGTTGTAGAGAACATAAGATATTTTAAAAACAGATTTATTTTGCTTATTTATTATTGTTATGTATTGATTTATTTATTTTGTTGTTCTGTAGGAGTGGAATTATTCAGGAGAGGTGTGCTCAAGGAATATGGTGTGAAAGTCCTGGGAACTTCAGTTGAATCCATTATGGCCACAGAAGATAGACAGCTGTTCTCAGACAAACTAAACGAAATTAATGAAAAGATTGCTCCAAGCTTTGCAGTGGAATCGGTAAGAAATCTTTGTTCTAGAGAAGCAGGACCATTATGTGTCTTGCATTTAGAGAGAATGATTTGTCATGCTGAAAAATAATAAAGTGTTTTATTTGCATATATTTTCTTCCAGAAATGTGTTAGTACTTCAAGGACACTGTGTATTAATTGTAACATTCAATACTGAAACATTAGGATACATATTAATATTTTATTTTATGAAAAGGGAAGCATAAACCCACAGGTGATGTGGTTTATCAATGGCTGAAGTGCCCTGAGTATCAGATCTCCTGAATCAAAACAAAGAAGCATATCAATTCGCAATGCCAAAGTAATTTTTAACTTCTTCCTGGGATTAGTCACACATTTTGTGAGAATGTCCTACAAATGGGAAATGATTGATTTTAAATTTTTTGTTAGAATGTAATAAATATTTTACAATAAAATCATCTACAAAAAAGGCCATTGGATCTAATCAGTAATATTTATAATTGAGAAACCTGTGGCTTAGTTGTTTAAAGAGGAAAGTTTGTTTTGCATTTCTCTTAATCATGTTCCATGGTGTCCTGTACCTATTGATAGGCTTTTACCGGGTGCCAGGAAAAAGTCAGACTTTCTGTATATCTGTTTTTGTCTGTGACTTTATTCCTGATTTCAGGCATACAGTTGGTGAAATGGGGGTAGTGGAAGCAGTTTCTGATGCAACCTCCCCATTGTAGAAACAGGCAAATCTTCTGGGATAAGGCAGATATTGCTGGGACAACTGAAAATGGGCTATGTGTGTTTTCAGAAAAGAGCATTATCAAGTACATAGCATGTTGCAAAGCTGTCAATCAGGAGTAGTCCCAGGATAGCTCTGCTGAACATTTGGAAAGCTCCTGCTATACATTTATTCTTTCATTGCCCGATTTAATTATGTCCTTGCTTCCTTAGGATGAGAAACAGGCATATGGGAAAGGTGTAATTACACTCCCATTGGTAGTGTAATAATATTCCATGACAGAAAAATATAGCCACCATATGTTGTATTCTGTAAGTTTAAAAAAAAAAAATTCCAAGCTTCTGGGACTACTCTCTGACTGAACTTGGAAAATGAAAACTCTCATTCTAAATAGCATTCCAGTTAGATTCTGTAGTAGAAAACCTTGTTTTGTTAAGAGATGAAGACTTTTACACTGAATGTAAAATTTCAATATGGCCCTCATTCTCAAATTAATGACAATTATTTTGCCTTTGGTCATTATTTTTATTTTTTAACAATTTATCATTAATAATTTTATTAAATTTTAATAAAATTTACCCCAGAGGGATTAGAAAAGAGCCTTCACTGTACATTAAAAAATCCTAAAATTTAACTTAAAATCCTTAAAATAATACTTGTTTCTCAGAAGGCAATGAGGGAATAATTGAACATAGTCTTTTCTCCCAAATAAACTGACACACTTGAATCACCAGATTCTCTTGGTTGGTCTTCTCTGCTAGCGTGGTCAGCATTTACAGCTTTGAGTCCATGTTCTTGTTGACAGATTGAGGATGCACTGAAGGCAGCAGACAACATTGGCTATCCGGTGATGATCCGTTCTGCTTACGCCCTGGGCGGGTTAGGCTCAGGCCTCTGTCCTAATAGGGAGACCTTAATGGACCTCAGCACAAAGGTATGTGTTTTTGCAGACCAAATTCTTACCAACCAAGAAAACTCCCTGATGTACTCTTTCAATTAAAGAAAGTTACATAGATTAAAAAAAAATGACCTTTTCTCTGTTTATAAATCACTGCCACATCTCTAAATTGTTGTCCAAGATATGACACTTTTGAAATGGAAGTACAGTGCAGTTATTTACACTGGACACAGCCTTAACCCAAGGTCCATCTTCACTGTACTGTCTACTGATTTCATTGTTGGGCAGCCAATCCAATTCTATCTTCCTCTGCTTCAAAATCTGCTCCAAAACACATATGATGTTAAACTTATTTTAGTGGCTTAAAAAAAACACCCAGAATATGATATTCCATTTTGCTGTTATGTTTTGAAACAATTTGACATGGATGGTGTCCAGTAAGGAAAATATAACATATTGAGCAGCTTAGCTTTACCTCAAATTTAGGTGTCTAAAATAAATACAGTATAAACCTCATAGTATCATGAATGAGTGGTTTCTCTGCCAACTGCCACACATACATATAAGCAAAAGTGAGATTTGAGTGCTTACAATTTACTTTTCAGCAAAATCACTCTAATGGATTTCTGAATACTTCTTAAGTGTTAAAGGGAAAATCTTGAGAAAATTCAGATATGCTCCAAAAAATAGATATTAAGACAGAAATCATGCTCCATGAGAGCAGTGACTTTTGTTCACATTTAATGGATGTGTTTGTGCCCAAGAGGCTCATATAACTTTCCATGGGGCAGTTGTGGATACAAAGCTGACAGAATTATTGTGATGGCTATTTTAGGGGGTGTTGAGTAAATATCAAGCAGAGTTTATACCTTTATCATTACTTTTGGGAGTGAAACAAAAAAGATGATGTCCTTGAATTGTTGCAAGATTTTGAGAATAGATAAAGTTAAATAACTGCAGGGCTTCCTTGGTGGTTCAGTGATAAAGAATCCACTTGCCAAACAGGAGACATGGGTTTGATCTTTGGGTTAGGAAGATCCTCTGGAGAAGGAAATGGAAACCCATTCCAGTCTTCTTACCTGGGAAATGCTATGGACAGAGGACCCTGGCAGGCTACAGTCCATGGGGTTGCAAAAGAGTCATATTTGGGCTTAGCAACTAAACAACAACAAAATACCTGCAATGGCAAATTTATATGTCCAAAACATGGACTGAGTTTTTCTAAAGTTGCCAAAACAAACCTCCACAAAGGGAAACGTTTCTAATATAAATGCTTTTTGTTTCCATTCTGGACTTTTGAATCATGTATTTAAAGAAAAGATGCTTATGGAGGTATACTTTTTTTTCCTCTAGCACATTAGATGTTCTAATGTTTTTAATATTAACAACCTCGTTATTACTGTCAGTCGTGACAATGCATATTTATTCTCAATTAAAAATATTTTTTTACAGTATACAAGCACTCTGAATATTCAGTCGTCCAAAATATTTACAATGAAGATTAACTTTGGAATGGGATACTTTAAAATTATTTATACAGCTAGCTTTTCCTGTGAGAAAAATGATGTATATTGTTATATTCTAAGCAAAAAGAATCTGCCTGCAGTGCAGATCTGGGCTCAATCCCTGAATTGGGAAAATCTGGAGAAGGGAATGGCAACCCACCCATATATTCTTGCCTGGAGATCCCATGGACAGAGAAGCCTGGTAGGCTATAGTCCATGGGTTCGCAAAGAGTGGGAAACAACTGAGCTACCAACACTTTCACTTTCAAGCTACCCCTTACTCTCTTGAGATTATATTTAGCATCATTAGAAACTACATTAACCTGATGTAGGTCCCTAAATTATCTTTCTATAAAAGCTGAGACTTGAAAGAAAAAGAAGCTGAGGCAACAATGGAAGCTCATCTTAATTGTCCTTGTGTCCAGTCTATTCCATTAGAATGCAAAAGGCTTCCCCCAATCATCTCCTTTGTTTCCGAGACTTCTTCTATTAGCAGGTGATCCAAATGATAAATTAATCATTCTTAAGTTGTTCACACTGGCTACAGAGTTTCTTAACCACTTTGAAAACCTCATCATGGGTAGCTGTGAGGCCAAAAGTGTTAGGTTTTCAAGTGCACATGCTGAAGCCTGTAGTGTTGACTGAGGTTAAAAAAAACAGTGCTGAGGCACATCACAGAATAACTTACGCTGAGTTATTATTTCATTATGGTACCTGCTAATAATTTGAAAAAAATCAGACTACGTTGTCCAGTTGCTTTTATTGCCATCACAAATCAAATCTATTATGAGACAAAGGGACATTTCTTCCTTGGATTTTTCAGCAACTAAATGTCCTAAGGTTAGAGACTGCCTCTTTCAGATTTTGGGTTCAGCATTCTACTCACCAATGGGTACAGAGTAAATAAGGAACGATAATTATACTAATTCATATCTGTTTAATCAAGCATGCATGATCTATGACTCAATATTTAAGCACTTAGGCAGTGATTACCCATAATAATAGCTGCATATGATTCTTCTAATTCCCAAGTTTCATATGCCATCTTGGCTAACTGTTTACAACCATCATCATCTCCTTTCTTCCCCTCATCAACATCAAGTGACTTTTATTGTGTATGTTCTTTACAAAGCATCCTCAGCTATTTTAGAGAAAGAGTCTTTAGACTTATTTTTCCATATTTATTTGCACTTATCACATTTTCTGGTTTCACAGAAGCCTAGCTACTGAAATAATTTCATTTTCCTTTGCCTGATTGCTCAATTATTTTCCCTTTTGCCTAAATTAGTTTGATTTAATGTCATATCAGCACTTTGAATGGCAAGCCTCAATAATATAAATCAAGCATATTCACTGCAGGATGCTATTCCTAGTACCTCACTGATTTTCTGACACATGGTGCCTTCTGGAGCATAGAAAAGGGTGGGGACTAGGCTTGAGACTTCAGTGGGACCAGGGTTTAGGCTGGGGCACTTTGCCAAATACATTAAACCTAGTTCCTTTCTTATTCTTTGGTTTCTTTCTTCACCAATTTCCAGGCTTTTGCTATGACCAACCAGATTCTGGTGGAGAAGTCAGTGACAGGTTGGAAAGAAATAGAATATGAAGTGGTCCGAGATGCTAATGACAATTGTGTCACTGTCTGTAACATGGAAAATGTTGATGCCATGGGTGTTCATACAGGTAGGCAAGGAATCTTCAAGCATTATGGTAATGCCTTCAACTCATGTATCTGATGGCTCAAAGCACTTGTTATTAAGTTCCTTTCTTTAAATAAGTATTCTTAGCGGGCACAATAGTGATACAATTTTATACATACATATTTCACAGGATTCAAAATACTCCCATATTTAATTTCATCTTCACAAAAACTCTCTGAAGTAGGGGATGTATTATTATCTTGATTTCACTTGAGGAAGGGGTCAAACATAAGCAATATAGTGAAGATGGAATATATAAGACTTGATGTTGAGAAGTAGGGCATGAGATTAAGAAGGCTTAAAGCAGACTGAGTTTTAGTCACCAAGTGAATAAGAAAATAGCCACAGTAAATAGAAATAGATGAAATAAATAGGTTTCTCAGCAAGTGAAGCTAGTTAGACAAGAGGGCAAAGATGATGACTTAGGATTTAGAAATGCTAAATTTGAAGGGTGGGTGGAAATCTCTAAAAGAGGTTTGAGAATATGGAGTTGTAATTCAAGAAAAAGGATAAAAGTAAAGAAGTTAATGCAAGGTTATTGGAAGTCGTGGAAACTGGAAGCATAGACTGAGTATTCAAGACCATAGATGTAGAAAGAAAACTAGAGTCAATGATCAAACCCTGGGAAACAGATTTATAGGTGGAAGAAAAATAAAGGATTGGTGTTGAAGAAAAAGAAGGGAGTGATAGTTACCAAGTAAGCCAATGTAGGCACAAATTTTATAAAAGAGCTTTGATTTTGACTGTAGCAAATACTATGAAAGGTCAAGAATGAGGATTCAATGTTGCTTTTGGATATTTAAGAGAACAGTTTGAATGCAAGTTTGGTTATGTGAGCCATGTGGAAAGGAATTATATGGCTGCAAGTGATGAGTAGAACTGGTAAACTTTCAAGAGGTTTAGTCATTAAGGAATGAGAGAGATGTTTTTTTGTAACCATCTGGCAGTTGGGAAAGGGGATTTTTGAGCTTGTAGTGATTAGAGCTTGTTTGTAGGTGGAAAGGATGGTGACTAAGGAATAACGTATTGAAGATACAGGGGGCTGTGACGGGAGAGAAGTGAGAAAATGGGAAGGGATGTGATACAGAAAATTGATGGATGAGTCAGTAGAGGTGAAGAGGAGTTGATATTTTATGGAAGGAATAAGTTGAGAGATGGCTTATGATACAGAGAAGAGAAACTGAAGAAGTTAATGTCAATCAAGTAAGTAGATGACTAAGCCTTGATTGCTGGATACATTTGGGAAAGCTTAGAGTGATTTCTGTAAACATGTCTGAGCTATCATGGCTTCCCTTATAGTTTAGTTGGTAAAGAATCCACCTGCAATGCAGGAGGCCCTGGTTTGATTCCTGGGTTGGGAAGGTCCGCTGGAGAAGGGATAGGCTACCCACTACAGTATTCATGGGCTTCCCCTGTGGCTCAGCTGGTAAAGAATCTGCCCACAATGTGGGAGACCTGGGTTCTATTCCTGGGTTGGGAAGATCCCCTGGAGAAGGGAAAGGCTACTCACTCCAGTATTCTGACCTGGATAATTCCATGGATTGTATAGTCTATTGTCTGAGTAATATAGGTGAAACAATCAGAGGGAACGTGCCTTGTATGTATTTCCTTAAGATAATTCTATTCCCAGCAAACCCTTAGCCTATTCTGTGTCTTGGGTCACGCAAATGGATTGTTAAATCACTAAGCTGGTTTATATATGCTTCCAAATAACAAGTGTTTCTTGGATGTACAGGTGATTCAGTTGTCGTGGCCCCTGCCCAGACACTCTCCAATGCGGAGTTTCAGTTGTTGAGACGTGTTTCAATCAATGTCGTTCGCCATTTGGGCATCGTGGGTGAATGCAACATTCAATTTGCCCTTCATCCTACCTCAATGGAATACTGCATCATTGAAGTGAATGCCAGATTGTCCCGAAGCTCTGCCCTGGCCTCAAAGGCTACCGGGTAAGACCAGAACGATTGACCATGGGTCTGCAGATTCTTTACAGACTGATTTGGAAAAGTGACAGCTAGTGAAAGACTGTGCTGCATTTGCAAATTATAGTCCCCATTTCTGTAGGCTGGCTCCCAGTCACGTCCTCTATGAACGTGGTTATTAATGAGCTTGCTGCCAGATTGAGGCAAATGGTTTTGTGAGCTGGCTTTGTTTGCTGGCTAATCATAAACTAATCAAAATCTGGGTGGTCAAAACCGGCTGTGAAAAATCTGCTTCTTAATTGCACTTTGCAGATGTTGTTAAAAAGTGCAAATTAATCCTTAATTTGAGTCCTCAACTATCTTTGTCAGGTGTATAGCAAGCGTTAGACAAAAAATATAGTTCTCTTGACTCAAGGATGTAATACACATTATTTTATTTCAGCAACACTTCGCAAGACCAAACAACATGTCGTTTGTCTATAGGTAAATCTCACAACTAAAGGAATTTATATCTGTTTAACAATTGCTAGCAAGCACAACTGGAAGGATAAGTAATTAATGCCTTTTGTATCTATTAATATATTTAACATCTGGTATTTAAAATCCATGCCATTTATATGAAAATATATTTACCTCTAAAGGTATTTTGGGGGCTTCCTTGGTGGTAGCTCAGATGGTATATAATCTGCCTGCAATGCAAGAGACCCAGATTCAGTCCCTGAGCTGGGAAGAACCTCTAGAGAAGGGCATGGCAACCTTCTCCAGTATTCTAGCCTGGAGAATCCTATGGACAGAGGAGCCTGGTGGGCTTTATAGTCTGTGGGGTTGCAGAGTCGGATATGACGAGCAACTAAGCACACACAAAGGTATTTTTATGTAGCTACAGTGTTTCATGGAGTGTGTAAGAAGTTTTGACTTAAGAAAGAGTCAGGGAACCTGAATTATCCTTTTCATTCTTCCACTGACTGTGGGACTTTGGATACATCAATATTGTCTCTGTCATTTTCCTCACTTGTTAGATTGGGAAGTTGTACTAAAGGACTCATATATAATTCTATAGTTCTATGAATTGATTTTTCAAATACAAGTACCCAAACTGACATTCCAGAAGAGTATAATCAAGTTTCCAGAATATTAGCTGTGTAAAGAACCCAAAGTTCAAAGATAATTTGGAGACAAAGCAAGGACCCAAACTTTCAAGGACTGCATTTTATGATCATTACGTACTCCATTGTTATTATTGTTGATTAGTTGCTAAGTCATGTCCAACTCTTTGCGACCCCATGAACTGTAGCCAGTCAGGTTCCTCTGTCTATGGAATTTTCCAGGCTAGAAAACTGGAGTAGGTTGCCATTTCCTTCTCCAGGGGATCTTCTTGACCCAGGGATCAAACCCGCATCTCCTGCATTGGCAGGCAGATTCTTTACCACTGAGCCAGCTGGGAAGCCATAGTACCAGCTAACTTCACTGTCTTTCCATGTATATATTTTTATAAAAGAATATTTTGTAGATTCTTAGTGAAGGTTATACACAAGTGAGTACTTTATTTATCAAGGAAACTATTGATTTTGGACTGAAGAGTTGAAGGTTGGGAGTTGTAACACTGCATGTCAGGCATAGAGAGTGAACTCTTTTGTGATTCATGCCTCTGTACTTTGTTATGACTCACTATGTTTTATAAGGAGCTATTAAATGTTCATACATAACCAAAAATCAGGTATGCTTTATACCCTGATGTGAAATAATACAAAAATTTCTAAGAAAAGCCAATTTATATTTTGAGCTGTTGTTAATACTTATTGCTGAAAGAAAAAATTGTCTCCTCCTTTACAGTTACCCATTGGCATTCATCGCTGCAAAGATTGCCCTGGGAATTCCACTTCCAGAAATCAAGAATGTTGTATCAGGGAAGACATCAGCCTGCTTTGAACCTAGCCTGGATTACATGGTTACCAAGATTCCCCGCTGGGATCTTGATCGTTTTCATGGAACTTCTAGCCGAATTGGTAGTTCTATGAAAAGTGTAGGAGAGGTGAGTCCTTAGTTAATTCCTCTAGTTCACTCTTCTCAGTTATTTTGTCAAACCCTTAATGTTTTTGAAAGTCTTAAGTTTCCTTGGTTACTGGGTTCTTTTTTTTTTTTAATTTAAAAAATTTTTTTTTTCACTTTACTCTTCTAAGGTTTTATTTCCATTCCTAAAAATACTTAATTTAATATGTTTACATTTAGGTTTTTTATTTCCTAAGGTATTTCCAGTTGTTTATCTGATGCTACACATCTCCATCCTGATATTAAATCACCTTTTGGCCCCAACTTACATGTTTTGATTATTTCTTTGTTTTTTTTTCATATTAAGACAATACATTTTATTTCTATTTTTTTTCCCAGTTTTTTTTTAATTTAATTTTATTTTTAAACCTCAAACACTGTATTAGTTTTGCCAAACATCAAAACGAATCCACCACAGGTATACATGTGCTCCGCATCCTGAACCCTCCTCCCTCCTCCCTCCCCACACCATCCCTCTGGGTCGTCCCAGTGTACCAGCCCCAAGCATCCAGTATCGTGCATCGAACCTGGACTGGCAACTCGTTTCATATATGATATTACACATGTTTCAATCCCATTCTCTCAAATCTTCCCACCCTTTCCCTCTCCAACAGAGTCCATAAGACTGTTCTATACATCAGTGTCTCTTTTGCTGTCTCATACACAGGGTTATTGTTACCATCTTTCTAAATTCCATATATATGCATTAGTATACTGTATTGGTGTTTTTCTTTCTGGCTTACTTCACTCTGTATAATAGGCTCCAGTTTCATCCACCTCATTAGAACTGATTCAAATGTGTTCTTTTTAATGGCTGAGTAGTACTCCATTGTACTTCAGTTCAGTTCAATTCAGTTGCTTAGTCATGTCTGACTCTTTGAGAGCCCATGGACTGCAGCACACCAGGCTTCCCTGTCCATTACCAACTCCCTGAGCTTGCTCAAACTCATGTCCATCAAGTCGGTGATTCCAACCAACCAACCATCTCATCCTCTGTTGCTCCCTTCTCCTCCTACCCTCAGTCTTTCCCAGAATCAGAGTCTTTTCCAGGGAGTCAGTTCTTTGCATCAGGTGGCCAAAGTATTGGAGCTTCAGCTTCAGCATCAGTCTTTCCAATGAATATTCAGTGTTGATTTCCTTTAGGATTGACTGGTTTGTTCTCCTTGCTATCCAAGGGACTCTCAAGAGTCATTACCAGCACCACAGTTCAAAAGCATCAATTCTTCGGCATTCAGCTTTCTTTATGGTCCAACTCTCACATCCATACATGACTACTGGAAAACCATAGCTTTGACTACAAGGACCTTTGTTGGCAAAGTAATGTCTTTGCTTTTTAATATGCTGTCTATATTGGTCATAGCTTTTCTTCCAAGAAGCAAGTGTCTTTTAATTTTCTGGCTGCAGTCACCATCTGCAGTGATTTTGGAGCCCAAGAAAATAAAGTCTCTCACTGTTTCCATTGTTTCTCTGTCTATTTGCCATGAGGTGATGGGACTGGATGCCATGATCAACTCAACTCAAATTAGTAAACATTTCCTGAGTTTGTCCCTTGGACTGTAAGGAGATCAAACCAGTCAATTGTAAAGGAAATCAGTCCTGAATATTCATTGGAAGGACAGATGATGAAGCCGAAGCTCCAATACTTTGGGCACCTATGTGAAGAACTGACTCATTGGAAAATACCCTGATGCTGGGAAAGATTGAAGGCAGGAAGACAAGGGGACGACAGAGGATGAGATGGTTGGATGGCATCACTGACTCTATGGACATGAGCTTGAACAAGCTCCGGGAGTTGGTGATGGACAGGGAAGCCTGGTGTGCTGCAGTCCATGGGGTCTCAAACAGTTGAACACAACTGAGCTACTGAACTGAACTGAACTACTACATATAAACACTGGAATGATAGAAATAGTGAGTGAGATGTAGATAATGGTGACACATTATCTCCAGCTCGTAGATTCAGAATATATTAACAGACCTAAGTATAATATGAATTCAGTTCAGTTCAGTTCAGTTGCTCAGTCGTGTCTGACTCTTTGTGACCCCATGAATTGCAGCACGCCAGGCCTCCCTGTCCATCACCAACTCCCGGAGTTCACTCATACTCACATCCATCGAGTCAGTGATGCCATCCAGCCATCTCATCCTCTGTCGTCCCCTTTTCCTCCTGCCCCCAATCCCTCCCAGCAAACTGTGGTAAAAGTTAGAACACAGTATTTACAGGTAGGCATTATGCAAATGCAGTTGGCTAGGGTCACGGAAAGCCTCAATAGTTATTCCATTGAAAAATGGTGCACTCTTCACTTAATGGATATGAATTTTAATAATGTAAAGTATTGAAAAGCACAAATTTTGAACAAACATGGTTATATATTCTTTTATTGTTACATTTCCTTCTCTTTTATTGAATGTTCTCCATATACTATCATGCACTCAAAAATAATAAAAATTCATGATGAGTTACTTATAGAACTAGTTACTGATACTAAAAATTTTATAAAGTACTTGCTTGGGGTGCACTGGGACGACCCAGAGGGATGGAATGGGGGGGGAGGAGGGAGGAGGGTTCAGGATGGGGAACACATGTATACCTGTGGCGGATTCATTTTGATATTTGGCAAATCTAATACAGTTATGTTAAGTTTAAAAATAAAATAAAATTAAAAAAAAAAAAAGAAAATATTTTCTTAATTTGGTAATACTATAAAGTACCTTATTTCTGCTACTCTCTCCTATGCTTACGCTAGCAAATCTATGAATACATTGTCTAACTCTTCAAATACCACTATGCTTCACAAATTGCATATCTGAATTGGACTAACCTTTTTTTTAAATCCTTTTCTTGAGACTCTTCCCTTATTTATAATTAGGTTTGGAGCAGTGTGAAAAGGTTATCTGTTTGACTTTAGTGATCTTTGAATATGCAGCTTGTCACACAACTGACATGAAGATTTACTAAATTGACATTAATGAGAATTCCGGTCTATTTGAGGCCTCATGGAAGTTTACTGAAGGCAGTGTTATGCCTGTTATTATTTTGAATTGTAGACCAAAAATGCATAGCAATCTATTATTCCACGGAAAGAATCAAAGCCAGTGTTTATCCACTGAAAATAACTGGGTAGGCTTTAAGATTAATTTAAGTTTAGTTCTCACTTGTAACTTGTCCAGACTAAGTCAGCATGTGGTTTTCCTAATTGATTAGTGTACAATCAGCTACAAAGATTGTGGGAAGACATGTTGAATTTGTCATGGGGAATTTAGTCTCCATCTATATTCAGAATCTGAATCGATCGGTATTTGTTATGATTCTCAAGGTTGTATTAATATTAGTGCTTAGCTGTAAAGAAAGCCAACCTGTCTTGCATACTGACTGATTGCCATTTAAAAATAGTTCTGTTTTTGTGTTAATATATGTCTTTTCTCTTCATTTACTTTTTATTCTAAAGGACATCTGCATGAAAGCAAGATCTTTTTAAGGAAGGGTCTTAATGTTCTGGCCACAGATTCTTTTTTTTTTTTTTGATGCTATGGTTCAGAGCAAGTACAGATGATTTCTTCATCAGTCTCATCAAATCAAGCTAAATTCCCTAAGTGGTAAAAGAGTGACCTGATGATGTTAAAGACTCATTATATCAAAACCATGGTAAAAAGGCAAGGATGACCTATAGGTGATTCATGTTGATGTATGGCAGAAACCAACACAACATTGGAAAGCAATTATCCTCTAATTAAAAATAAATAATTTTTAAAAAGGCGAGGAAGAAAAATAACTTAAATTTTAGTAGCACCCTTCCTTTATATATCTTGTTCCTAAGTCTTTTCTGAAAAATATTCAGTTTCTAGCTTTGTTACCAATTAAAAATATTCAAGCTATTTTTAAAAATATGAGTCTTAAACCTGTGTTACAGGTCATGGCTATTGGCCGCACCTTTGAGGAGAGTTTTCAGAAGGCATTACGGATGTGCCATCCTTCTATAGATGGTTTTACTTCCCGTCTCCCAATGAACAAAGAGTGGCCATCTGACATCGATCTCAGAAGAGAGCTGGCTGACCCATCCAGCATCCGCATCTATGCCATTGCCAAGGTAGTGTGTGACAAGGGGCCCTGAGCTACCTTTTATTTTCTTTTCATAATATAGTCAGTCTGGACTTCAATGTAAAACTGAATCACAAAGTGGTCTTGAATTCAGGGATTTCTGGAAAGTTTTTAATTCTTTTTAATAGTGTTAAACTGGAGATTTATTTCTATGGACTTCATCAGATCATCCCCTAATTAATAAAAAATTTTGTTTCACTTTAAGCCTGGACTTAAGGAGAACATTGCATTATTTTTTAAAGATTTTTTTTTTAATGTGGATTATTTCTAAGTCTTTATGAATGTGTTACAATATTGCTTCTGTTTCATGTTTTGGGTTTTTTCTTTTTTTTTTTTTTGCCAAGAGGAATGTGGGATCCTAGTTCCCTGATCAGGGATCTAACCTGTACCCCCTGCATTGGAAGGTGAACTCTTAACCTCTGGGCTGCCAGGGAAGTTCCAACATTGCAGTTTTAAAGGATGATCACATAGATTAAATGTTCTTCCCTTTTAGTACAGATGTTATCAATACTCTTAAATATTTGATAAGATTGACTTTTGATTTCCCATCACTGTCATTACTTGCTTATTGAAAAATGGGTAAAATTACATTTTAAAAAGAAAGATGCATAAAATGGTATCATTTAGTATGTGCTACCTAAGACTCCAGAATAAACTTTATTTATTTGATGGTTCTTCTGTGTTTAAACAACAAACTCTAGAGAACTACCATGATTATAGGCTTTTCTGTGTAATTATTTTATTGTTCTTAGAGAACAAAAAAGCCCCACATTTCTCACTTCCACTCACCAGTTCCCTTTAATGTAAATGAAATGCCATCTTAATCTCCTTTCATGTTTACTATGCTTAGAGTTTTGAGGTTTCAGTTCATTTGATTTTATAAAAGGTGATTTTGGCAGCTGAGATCTGTCTGGTCAGAAATCCCTGAATTGCTTTTTGACATTTAAGGAAGCTTAGGTATTAATCCTCCAACAGTATCAAACCACACTGAAGCTGCAAAGCCCAACTGACCATTTTATGTGTGTATATGTACATGTGGAATGAGTTGATGAGAATATGAAATTTGTCATGGGAATCTGTCTCTGTAACTTGTCTTTGTGAATGTGTGTGTACTAAGTCACTTCAGTCATGTCTGACTCTTTGTGACCCAATGGGCTGTAGCCAACCAGGCTCCTCTATCCATGGGATTCTCCAGGCAAGAATACTGGAGTAGGTTGCCATGCCCTCCAGGGACTCTTCCCTGGGTTGTGGGAATCTTCAAACCCATGTCTCTTGTTTCTCCTTCATTGACAGGTGGGTTCTTTACCACTAGTGCCACCTGGGAAGCCCCAGCTTGTCATTGTGGTGACAAGTGCTGTTAGTGATTTCAAACTCTGCAACTTTTATGCTCATATATAGAAGGAGGGGAGGGAATGTTTTCTTCATTGCATTTAATGTATACCTGCCTCATCTTTGTGGCTTCTAAATGCAGAATATTTCATTTCCATTGAAATTCTGAAGTAGTCTGAGAGATACTAGTATTTTTTGAGTGACATTTCTCAGTGTTGAATCTCAAAGTAATAGTTAACATTTTTCCATGATGGTAGGAATGATGCTAGTGATGAAAAGTTGTTTTAGAAAGCCATTTCACTTCTTGTTCTTATTTCAGACTTCTGTTTAAAAAGCAACTTGTCACATTTATACATGTATGTATATGTGCATGTGTATGTATGTATACATATAATTTTTTTCCCAAAGAGCAGTAAATAGATCCCCCCACTTGAGTCTAGTCATCATCCTTCTGCCATTTTGAGGTGGATGAAAAAGGGGAGTATTTCCAAGTTCCTAGTGAGGCTGTAAAACTCAAGAAAGTCTCTCATTCTTTTCTAACAGACTTATAAAGGATGAGAATTCAGGGAAAATGCGTAGAGATTCTTTCTTGTACAGAGTATGAGCATGAGGTGCAGAGCCTGAGGTATAAATTATTGCCTGCCAGCGTGCTGGGAGAAGGAACTGATTTCTGTTTGTTAGAGGTCATCATTACTGTTCATTTCCACAGCAACCAGGAACTTGGTGATTTTGACAAAGAGTGTAAGGAGTGTGGAGGGCTGACGGGGAAACAGAATGAAGGGAGTGAGTAAATCTTCACTCGCTTTCATGATTCTTAGAAAGGGCAACTTGCTCTGAGGTCTGATTTTTGCAGCAGTCTTATTTCAGGATGACTGGATCATCACCTCTTTTGATTTGGCGAGCATACAGGGTATTATTTTAGATTTGGTGAACATTAGAGTAACCTCAAGTGTGTTTGGGGTCATTATGATCTTCATTACAGCTGTGTGACATGGCAAAGTTGCAGCGCTTGAAAGACAGGCAGGATCTGTTTGAAACTGTGCATGTGATTCTAGTTGTCCTTTCTCACAGTAAAATGACTACAGATTCTGGGTCCTCCATCAGTCGTAGGATAATTACTGTGTGCAACTGTATGAAAATGTCCTTTAGTCTGTCAAAAGTGTCACTACCTTAAGGTTCTACCCCCTCACAGTGTTGATAGCCAAATAGCTAATTGTCCCTTTAATCACTTGGCAAATAAAGCAGAATTAAGTCTTTGGGAACCTGGCTGTAGTTAGAGGGAGAATTAAACAAACAAACAAAAAACAGAAATAGGTTTAGGAAAAAACATGTCTGAGTATTCACATTAGAGGTCATTTTATTTTAATCTATAGAATTATGAGTTATGTTGTTTCTCAACATGTATGATCATGGTTTCTCTGATTCTAGAAATGAGTAAATTTTTTTTTAAAAATTAAGCTCTCTGATTTGAGATATAACAGCAGTTATTAGTTACATATATTTCTTAATGGGATTTAAAACTATAGTGTGCCATTCTAAAATATATGTTTTGAAGTATTATGTGATTATCACTTTTCATTGAGTATGAATGTGTATATAAACATTGCAAAAAATAAGAGTAGACATCTTTTGAAAGTGAAGGTTTTGGCTTTGAGAGTTTCTCTCTTTTTTCAGCTGTCTTTTGTACTCAGCTTAATGACCCATAGTTGTAATTTTACTTTTGAGAAATTGCTAAAGTAAGCTTGAATAAAAAGCTGAGCTGCCTATCAGAAGTTATTACTACATTGTTTTGGAGTATATTAGGATATTGTAAAATGCCTGTCTTAGGACAAAAGTCAGAGTAACTGATTCAAAATAATTTTTTTTTGTTTGTTTGAAGTGTCTCTGTGAGGAAATGTTTGAGAGAAATAACACCAAGCCAGATATGATTCATAAATTCTCAATGACTGGTTTGTGTGACTATGGAATGAAGTGATAAAAATTTGTTAAATATGAGAAAGGGTAATTATCCAAAATACAAGTTAAATGATCATTATATTGATTCTACATTTTCTTACCAGTTTGGCACAGCTGTAGTTTCAAGAGATTCTCCTTAATGCCAAAAAGATGTAGCAGATTTAGAACATAATTGGTAACACAGGCATGTAAAAAGCAAGGACGCAGAGCCTGTTAGGGGGGTTTTTCTGAGCAGACGCTGCTCTGATTAACTCAGGGCACCTCCTTTGTATCCCATTTGTAGATATAGTTGGCAATATCTGTAGGTTTATTGGGAGAAACGTCAATGATATGATACCAGTTTCATTCTCAGCCTGTAGCCTCAGGCTCTCTGAGTAACATGGAGAGGAATGCCTGCCATGTTTTTAACCAAATAAGACATTTATGAGATGTTTGCCAAAGAAGCATCTCTTCTCCTTTTGGCAGGCCTTGGAAGACAACATGTCACTTGATGAGATTATGAAGCTCACATCCATTGACAAGTGGTTTCTGTATAAGATGCGTGACATTTTAAACATGGAAAAGACACTGAAAGGGCTCAACAGGTAAGGCCCTAGTGCTCTGATTCACTCCAGGTATCTTCTGTGCAATTTTGTCTTCCTTTTCCCCTTACATGTTTGGCCAAAATTCTGCTTCAGTGAAATAAACAGTGCCAATGTTGGAAAGACAAAGCCATAGTCAGAAGAAATGGCAGCTTTTAGATGTTTACTTTTTGAAAGGCCTCTATTA
This sequence comes from Bubalus bubalis, assembly GCF_019923935.1. Classification (NCBI taxonomy): domain Eukaryota; kingdom Metazoa; phylum Chordata; class Mammalia; order Artiodactyla; family Bovidae; genus Bubalus; species Bubalus bubalis. The sequence continues at coordinate 150,632,365 of NC_059158.1, forward strand.
ATAATTTTCTTTCTCTTCTACCCTTTCTCTTGCCATGAAACATAGTGATGTTTTTATTAGGTCTTTTGAATTTATGAAAATCTATGTACATTTATGAATTGTTGTGCTATATAATTACCAAATATGACCTTCGTGTGTCCTAAGTTGCTTCAGTTGTGCCCGACTCTTTGCCACCCTATGGACTAGCCTGCCAGGCTCTTCTGTCCATGGGATTCTCCAGGCAAGAATACTGGAGTGGGTTGCCATGCCCTCCTCCAGGGGATCTTCCAGATCTAGGGGTCAAACCCGCATCTCTTAAGTCTCCTGCATTGGCAGGTGGGTAATTTTACCACTAATGCTGCCTGGGAAGCCCTTCAAACATGACCTAGATTTAAATTTTATTAATAATAATGAAACTATTTCTGCTTTCTATACATTTTCCAAATGCTGGAATCTGTTTTTCTCTTTTAACATCAACCTACTCATTTCTGTGTCAGAGTGAGCAAGCATATTCCTCTTGTATTCTACTGATATTTTTAATCTTAGGACATCCAGTTAATCATACAAATAAGCCACACTCAAATTTTTGTTAATAGACTTTTACCTCTCAGTAATTTGCATTTTTATCTCCTTCATGACCAATTATTTGAAAATTTTTATTTCATGTTCAGAATATTCTGATAATGTCAGTGCTTTAAAATCTACATTTTTCTATTTCCTGAGAATGTTTGTAGAGACTACCCAGGCATATGAGTCACAATAGATTTTAAACTTAGATCTGTGATAATAGAAGCATATATTACCAATTTAAGAAAGACAGTGTAATTCTCTTTAGCTGGTCTCCTTTAAGAAGGCTTTGAAATACACTACTATTGGAAAAAACAAAATCTCACCTACAAGCCTAGGTGTATGTTTAGAGAGGGAAAATTTTTGTTTGCAGAAATTATTCTCAAATGAGTTTAGGAAATGTAAAAGAATTAATTGCTTAAAATGTTGAAGACAGAGGAAGCTCTCAAAGCCTAGTTTTCTCAACTATTTAGAAACTGCAACATATAATTGGGTTACTGGGTTTACCTGAAAAATACACAAACTGGGCAGTAAAAAAATTTTGCCTTTTTTTTTTTTTTTTTTGAGCAAAATGAGGTTCTTTTTCATCTATTCAACAATCACCCCCAACAAATACTTAGTTTTGAAAATGGGGGATTCCAATCGGTCAAAAATGAAACTAGCAATAGTTGCTTGTAGGTCATCCTTTGTAGTGATCACATAAAATGAACAGTAGATTGAAGTTAAGAATTGAGCCTATACATTCGTCTTAGAATTTTGCTGACTTAAGGTTTGCTTTCTTGGTTTACGATGCCAGCAGAACTTCTGTGTTGAATTATAGTCTGTTCTACTGTTTTCAGTTTCAGACAACTGATTTCAAATGCCTATGAAACCATTCCAATTAAGCCACATGAGGGTGCTAGAAACATACAGTATGCCAATCGCAGCAGTGGAAGAGACCTGGGGTGAAAAACAGCAGATGTTATTGTGATTTAAATTTCCACTTGATATACATTCTGATTTTTGGACAAATTCAGTGTTTTAATTGAATAGTTTTTGTTACAACCAGAAGGCAGGTTGAAATTCTAACTAAGCAGAAATAAGTGTATATTGATAGTGAAAAAGCTGCTTGGAGGCTTATTAGAATCACTCACTGTTGTAGATCACCTACAACATTGCTCTGATTTCAACATTCTGTTGTATTTTTTGCTGTTAATTTGACATTTTAAAATAAAGTCTCCATTTTCTGGTGTAAATATAATTGTAAGTAGAGATTTTTCTATTGTTCATAATGACCTACAATAAATTTTTTAATGTAAAACTTAATAATTTAAAAGAATCTAAAACATAGTACTTAACAATTATCTCTTGTTTCAAGACCTCAACAGAGGATCCATGGTGTTGGTAAACTTAAAACTGAACTTATTATTATGTGATGGACACTTCATTGTTTATTTTTTAAAATATCTTAGATGCACACATAGAAGTTTGATAACGATTGTTATTTAGAGAAGTTGGATAAATGAAATAAGAATAGATGGCTACTGAAGCTACCTGTCTCAATCATTGTGTGGTACATTGAGATCTGAAGTTGGAAGGATATTGTAGCTGATGGAGGGTGAGTGTAGGACTTGGAGGTTTTTTTTTTTTTATTTGTTTGTTTTCCCCCTATTTTGATTATCTTCATGATTACCCTGGATTATGACATCTTCCAGTATTTTTTTTTTAGCCTCTAAATATCCAAGGAAGCTTGGTCATTGAGGCAGATACTACTCCAATAGTGATAGTTCTCTAATAACATTTGTTATTATTTGTCTCAGTTAAGTATTGCCAGTTTGGAGGAAAGTCAAGGTCAGCTGGTTCATTTTTTTTTTTTTACAAGCTGGTTCTTTTTTTTTTTTTTTTTAACTTCATTTTTTTTTTAATTTTATTTTATTTTTAAACTTTACATAACTGTATTAGTTTTGCAAAATATCAAAATGAATCCGCCACAGGTATACATGTGTTCCCCATCCCAAACCCCCCTCCCTCCTCCCTCCCCATTCCATCCCTCTGGGTCATCCCAGTGCACCAGCCCCAAGCATCCAGTATCGTGCATCGAACCTGGACTGGTTCATTTTTATCTGTGGTTCACTTTGTTTCAAAATCTCAACTGCTTCCATGTTGGAAAGGCTGATGTTAGATGTAGGCCCAGGAAGTAGCTATTTATTTGGTCTGATTTGGGCCAACTCCCAAATTCTCTTACCTGATCATATCCCTGGTACCTGTGTGCCCAGGTCCCTCAGCAACTTTCTTCTAAGTTCCTGGGAAAATAGGTAATGGGAATCTTAATTAGGAGAAAAGAAGACACTTAAAGAGAGGATAAAGTATAGAATTATAGGCATTTGTTAAATTTCAGCTGGTTCCTGCCTTGTGCATTGGAAGGAGTATATTCTATAGAACCAGTCAGATGGGTGCAGTCTTACCCACTGTGGAATCACGGGCATGTCACTTCCCTCAATTCTCCAACCTCTTCCTGCTAATGTCAGCTTTATAGTTTTGTTTTGGAGCTTAAATAATATAAACACAAAGGATCCCTTGCACAAGATGAGTGTCCAGGAAAGTTTTCTCTATGCCCCCTGAAAATGAAAATGTTACTTGTTATACTGAAGAGTATTTTGTGATTTTAGATATATGCTCATTTTCAGAGTCATAATTTGCATTTGTATATATATATTTTTTATAATGTATCATTTCTTAATTTTATTTATGATGCATTGTCACTTATTTTAATACCAAATGTATTTTTATAAGGAAGCAATGATAGCTAGTGATACAAATGCCATTCTTATCAAAAGATCAATAATACTCCATTATACTAATGAACAAATATTCCCAATCATGCTAAAATTTTTCTAAATGCAATAAACACATTCACTAGCAGAAGATGAGACTAGCACTTAGATTGACAGCAGTCTATTACTTGTATTTACATATAGTCACCTGAAATGAAGCTCAGTATTTTAATTCCAAATGGAATACCCATGTATTAGGTACATATGTGGATGCCCACAGATTAGAGTAGAGAAAAAAAACCAAAACCACAGTGATTGTAACAAGGTTAGCACTGTGGAAATAACTGATATATTTTATATGTCTATGACAAAGTAGAAATTACAGTTTTCTTATTTTTCTTAAAGGGTGGAGATTAACATGTATCATGTTGAGGATGAAGTATGAAATCCTAGTCTTATTCAGTGATAAGCCAAATTAGGTGTTAGAATAATGAACTCAGTATCCCAGGTCTGAGTGCTTGCTTTCATCACAACTCAGTTTGCTGTCCTCAGTGTATGAGCATAGCAATGGCAATGGTCTGGAAACTTCCAGAGCAAATATCCATTCTTCCCAACTTTGGTGTTAATCATTATTCAGACAGCTTCAGGAAAAAAAAAAAAAAAGAAGAAGAAGAAGAAAAAAAAATTCTCTTCTATACTTCAGTTCACTGACTTTCTCTTTTTCTTTTTAAATTGTTTACTGCGGCCCAAGGGTGTGCTAGGAAAGTTGACTGTCTTAGGCTTTCCCCAAATTTATAAGCCGGTGTAGTGGCATGAATCGACCTAGAATGATAACATATTTCACAGTGGATGTTTTCAGTTTTGAAGAGTTTCTCTTAAAGTGATGAGTTGTGTCATGAAGGATTCCAATGCATATTACACTTATGTACTGGGATTTATATGTTTGATCTATTAACTTCACGTTACTGGGTCACTTAGCAAGAAGTTTAAGAAAAACTAAGCCGTCAGAATTTTCTGTGTAACTGCAACATTTACAAAACCTTTCTTCAATGGCCTTCACTATCAAGCTATACAGACTTTAGTATATCTGTTTTTCTCATACTCATCTTACCAACACTGACTCTCACATATAATGTGAAAGTGAAAGTTACTCAGTAGTGTCCGACTCTGCAACCACATGAACTATACAGTTCATGGAATTCTCCAGGCCAGAATACTGGAGTGGGTAGCCATTCCCTTCTACAGGGGATCTTCCCAACCCAGGAATCAAACCCTGGTCTCCCACATTGCAGGCAGATTCTTTACCAGCTGAGCCACAAAGGAGGCCCAAGAAGATATATTGCTCCTCCCATATAGTGTTTTCACTAGAAGAAAAATATGTTTATTTTGATCTATTAAAGATTACAAAAATCTCACCTGAAATTCTCTCTTCCATTGGTTCATAGGCAGATTCAGTTTTAGTTGTGCAAATAAAACTGGATTGGAGGACAGAATGACTGGTACTGTAAGTCAAACCGATAAATATGTCAAATGTCTTTATCATTAGATTCTCTTGACATAGCTGGCTCTCTAAAGTAACAAAAGAATGGATTTAGAACTTTATTAATATAGAAACCTGAATTTTGATTCAAACACATTCCAAGTTTAAGATATTTGGTTGGCCGAAACGTTCCTATGGTTTTAAGTAAAAGTTAAAGACAGTTTTCATTTTCACTAAGACCCTTATTGAACAACGTATTCACTTAACAAACAAACTTTGACCAAACCAGTAATATGTGTGTAAGTTTGTGTGTATACATATACACATTTATGTATACATTAGGGGTTTAATAGCAAATATTCTAGGCTCTGGAGTTCAATTCTATCATTTATTAGCATGGGATATCAAGAGCCTCAGTTTAATATTTATGAAATTGGGATGATTACTGACCTTCTTAGGTTGTGGTAAGGATTAACTGTAATTAGAACAGTGCCTGATATATAGTCAAAAAATTCAGTGATTAATATTAGGTTGGGAACACACACACACACATATATTTAGGTTTGTGAAAATGTAGAAAGGTAGATTATGTAACATCTGGAGGAAACCAGATTACATGTAGTAGATACTTCCAATTCAGTAACAGTATTTGATAAAGGGATGATAATCCCATATCATAGATCTAGCATCATCATAGAACTAATACATTTGATAAAGGTTTCAACAGTATTAATAATTAATAGATAAGCACAGGTTCAAAATATCACTTTCACTATAAATAAGAAAGTTAACTGTAGGAAATCTTCTTTGTCAGCAAGAACTATTTCAAGACACTACACTCCAAACCTTTTAATTTATAATTCCAGGTTGAATTAACAATTTTAGATTGAAAGATCTCTCATGATTAAAAATCCCAATCTGAACAGGCAAGAAAAAAATGTGAATGTGCTAATTACCAGCTTTGAACATCTGCTTATAATTCTTTTTAATTTTTTTATTTCCTTATTTTAATTTTTAGGTTCTTTTGTTATTTCCGACTGACATGTCTAGCTCAAGAATTTTCTTATACCCTTCTAAATTGTATAATTTTGCTTTTTTACTGGCTAAAACTAGATTGAATTAAGTTTTGAGTCCTTCTTTCAGTTATTAGCTTAAAGAAGGCAGCTAGCCACTGCTTGTGCTGTACCTTGGTAAGTCGCCAAATGGAAAGTTTCCACCATTTCTGATGACTGTTCTTTTGCATTTCATTCAAATTGGGCAGTTTTCCCAGTATGGTCCATTTTGCTGTTTTTTTTTTTTTTTTTTTCCTCACAATGCTGCTATATATGTTAGTAACATAATGCTTAACTGTTTAAAAGGACTCTGCTTTCATCCACTTTAGATGTTCAAAAGTAGAGGGCAGTTAATCCTAAGCACATCATTTTGCCACAAAAAAAAAAAAAAGTAGAGGGCATGACCATTGTGATACAGTTTATACCATATATAATATATAATATATTATACCATATATTGGAGAAGGCAATGGCACCCCATTCCAGTACTTCTGCCTGGAAAATCCCATGGATGGAGGAGCCTGGTAGGCTGCAGTCCATGGGGTCGCTCAGAGTTGGACAGGACTGAGTGACTTCACTTTCACTTTTCACTTTCATGCATTGGAGAAGGAAATGGCAACCCACTCCAGTGTTCTTGCCTGGAGAATCCTGGGGACGGCGGAGCCTGGTGGGCTGCCGTCTATGGGGTCGCATAGAGTTGGACACAACTGAAGCGACTTAGCAGCAGCAGCAGCATACCATATATGAGGCTAAGATTTGGATTTATTTCTAAAATAATTATTTTTTAATGTTTATTGGAGTATAGTTGATTTACTTTATTAATTGTTGATACAAGCTTAATTTACTTTGAATTAATGTGCAAATTGTTTAGATTTTGCCCACTATTCATGTGTTGGTTAATTATTAATTCTGATAATATTAATATCTCGTCCCTCTACACTGCCCACTTATTACTGTACTCAATGTAGTAAAAAAGAGGAAAGTGTGCTTTTGAAGGACACTAAATTTCACATGAGCATCTCAGTGTTCAGTGTGATAAACTACATCCATTGATGGGTGCTGAAAAGTCATAGGTGTGCCTATAGCTTAGGAAAACAATCTAGGGCAAGCCTGGTGAGTTCCACTTGGGCATTCAAGTGCTAAATTGAGCTCAGTAAAGTTGGCCATTTCCCTGCAGCCACAAACTTCTGGCAGATGTAATAATTCAAGTATCACCTTAGCTGGAACACTCCCTTTGAATATCCTCTTCTACATATGTTAGTTTCTATTGACTTTTTATGTAACTTGCTCAGCAGGCATAGCAAAACCAGAGAAGAACGTTTTTTGCTTGTATTTAATTGTAGTTTTCAAGGGAGAAGTGTTACCTAAAAGTTATTGTAACTTAGGCACAACTACTATGTACAAAATAGGTAACTAATGAGGACCTACTGTTTAGCTCAGGGAACTCTACTCAGTGATCGGTGGTGACCTAAATAGGGAGGAAATCTAAAAAAGAGTGGATATATGTCTATGTATAACTGAACCACTTTGCTATGCAGCAGGAAACTAAAACAACATTGCAAAGCAACTATACTCTAATAAAATGTTTTTAAAAAACTTAAGCATAAGACAGAGAAGGGTCAGTACATTCTAAAGATAATTTTTACTTTCTGGTAAAAAAAAATGGCAATAGCAAATATCTTTAAAGTGTATTAAATATAGAAGTGACTTAGAGAAGGAAATATATATTTCATTATGTATAACATATAACAAATGTTATATTTTTATGATCCTCTATTATGATTTATGGGGCTTCCCTGGTGGCTCAGTGGTAAAGAATCCACCTGTCAATGTAGGAGATGCAGATTTGATCTCTGGGTTGGGAAGATCCCCTGAAGAAGGAAATGGCAATCCACTCCAGTATTCTTGCCTGGGAAATCACATGGACACAGGGACCTGGCAGACTACAGTCCATGGGGCCACAAAGAATCGCACATAACTTAGCATACATGCACTATTACTTTTGCTTGTGATATCATTTGTTGTTTTCTCCACTACAGTCTGTGGAAATTCATATATACATATATGTATGTGTGTGTGTATATATATATACACACACATCAGTTCAGTTCAGTTCAGTTCTGTCTAGGTATGTGGCTCTGTATTATTTTGAATGTAGAATGAGAATAGAAATGGTTGCTCACTTTAGTGGAACCCATTGATCTGATTTGCAGAAAATAGTTTGTGTCCTCTGACTTCATTATCAACTCATACAACATATCTAAGTCTCAGTTTCACCCTAGTTTTAAAAAATATATTTCACTATTTTTATTTCACTATTAACCGTGCTGCTAAGATGAATATATAATGTATTATGTATAAACTAATTGACTCAAAAGCAAAATAATTTTATTAGTTACTATATATTACTAGCCAATGATTTTAATCTTGAATACCCTAAACCATTTATCTAACAAAGAATACTAAATATTGGACCTTATATAAAATGGTTATTTTTTCTCTGTAAAATAGGAACATTACTATGGGAATTTCCATGCCTGTGAACTAACGCAAAAAAAATACTTTTCCTTTTAAATTTGTTTTTATGTTCCATGTGTTCAGTTCAGTTCAGTTCAGTCACTCAGTTGTGTCCAACTCTTTGTGACCACATGGACTGCAGCACACCAGGCCTCCCAGTCCATCACCAACACCCAAAGTTTACTCAAACTCATGTCCATCGAGTCAATGATGCCATCCAACCATCTCATCCCGTTTTCCCCTTCTCCTCCCACCTTCAATCTTTCCCAGGATCAGGGTCTTTACAAATGAGTCAGTTCTTTGCATCAGGTGGCCAGAGTATTGGCCATGTGTTAAGATAGGATATTTTATGCAATGTCACAGACTTGACAGGCCTCTATTAATTTCAACTAATAATGTATTATATTGGTTACATCTTGAATAAAATTTCACATTAAACATTTAATGTCCTGAGAAATCTCATTGAATTTATTAAACAATGTTTTCATTGTTTTGACAAATAATTATGCATTTTGAAAGTATGTGAGAGAACTTGAATCTTATATGGGCAAGATTCATGTTTCATTTAAAATATTTTCAGAGTGATGGCCACATCACTCATAAAATAAATATTATTTATTTTCTGCACATGTTTGATAGTTCCAAAACCTTTAAGTTAATTTAAAATAACATATACTCATACTTTGTATGTATATATTTATGTATCTATTAATTGTCAAGACTTAACAGATTTTCCCTATGTCAATATCAGTGATCTCAGCTTGATAGGATGTGTATTTGCTTGATGACATTTCTCTTTATTAGGAAATGTTATTAGACCAAATGGTATTGTTAGTTCCCTTCAGTGGGTTTGTAACCTATTTTTGAAAATTTATGTAATCTTCAAATTTTGATTTGAAGATTTGTATACACTTAGGTATATGTAAGACAGGATGCTTTTAATGGACCAACAAGAGGCAGAAATGCAAAGCCAGGAAAGTACGTGCATGTGTGCTAAGTCACTTCAGTCATGTTCAATTCTTTGTGACCCCATGGACTGTAGCCCACCAGGATCCTCTGTCCATGAGATTCTCCAGGCAAGACTATTAGAGTGGGTTGCCATACCCTTCTCCATACGGAAGTAGAATGCAGGTTAAAAACCAAAGCTCTAAGACCTTTGTGTATGTTATCCAAGTCACAGTTTAAGAGTTCATATGTATGGATCCCTACACCATAATTTATAAACAAAATTATGACTCAGAATATTTAAGTAAATTTTTCAAGATTTCAGGGGAAGTGCATATTGAATTCAGGATTTTAGTTCAGGACTTTCAGAATCCAAGGACAGTGTCTTCTCTTCAATATATACCTATGTCATAGGAACCAAAGGAAAAGAGAATTATGAATAAATAATATAGGAAAAGATACTTTTTAACAGTATGGCATGGTTTAGGGAGAGCAGAAAGGGAGAGAATTGATCAAGTCCACCAAAATTGATGATGGGGAGGTAGGAGTAGGAGCTAGATTATAAGGACCAAATGTGCAATGAGAAAGAGGAAGTAGGTAAATGGATAAATTCTACTTCAGTTCAGTTCAGTTCAGTTGCGCAGTCATGTCCGACTCTTGGTGACACCATGAATCACAGCACGCCAGGCCTCCCTGTCCATCACCAACTCCTGGAGTTTACTCAAATTCATGTCCATCGAGTAGGTGATGGACTCTATTGTCCCCTTCTCCTCCTGTCTCCAATCCCTCCCAGCATCAGAGTCTTTTCCAATGAGTCAACTCTTCGCATGAGGTGGCCAAAGTATTGGAGTTTCAGCTTCAGCATCAGTCTTTCCAATGAACACCCAGGACTGGTCTCCTTTAGGATGGACTGGTTGGATCTCCCTGGAGTCCATGGGACTGTCAAGAGTCTTCTCCAACACCACAGTTCAAAAGTATCAATTCTTTGGTGCTTAGCTTTCTTCACAGTCCAACTCTCACATCCATACATGACCACTGGAAAAACCATAGCCTTGACTAGATGGACCTTTGTTGGCAAAGTAATGTCTCTGCTTTTCAATATACTATCTATGTTGGTTATAACTTTCCTTCTAAGGAGTAAGTGTCTTTTAATTTCATGGCTGCAGTCACAATCTGCAGTGATTTTGGAGCCCAGAAAAATAAAGCCTGTCACTGTTTCCACTGTTTCCCCATCTATTTCCCATGAAGTGATGGGACCAGATGCCATGATCTTTGTTTTCTGAATGTTGAGCGTTAAGCCAACTTTTTCACTCTCCTCTTTCACTTTCATCAAGAAGCTTTTTAGTTCCTCTTCACTTTCTGCCATAAGGGTGATGTCATCTGCATATCTAAGGTTATTGATATTTCTCCCAGCAATCTTGATTCCAGCTTGTGCTTCTTCCAGCCCAGTGTTTCTCATGATGTATTCTGCATATAAGTTAAATAAGCATGGACCTTTGTTGACAAAGTAATATCTCTGCTTTTCAACATGCTGTCTAGGTTGGCCATAACTTTCTTTCCAAGGAGTAAGCGTCTTTTAATTTCATGGCTGCAGTCACCATCTGCAGTGACTTTGGAGTCCCCCCCAGAATAAAGTCAGCTACTGTTTCCTGCTATTAACATCCTCCAATTAAACTGTAAATTCCATTATGGTAAATTTCAAGGGCCATAACGTCTTACTTTACTTTTATTAGGAGATTTTTCTTAAGAGCTTTTGCTGATTTATGTGATCGAAGAATGGAGTTCACCATTCTAAAGTATTGTGTCAATTCTAGAATAGATAAGAATGGCTTCCAAGTCTTTATTTACTATATATTTTCTTGGGAATTGATCTTGCATAAAGTAAAACTCAATGATGTTTGTATGATAATTTTCCCATTAAATGAATGAAAATATATTCTTGGATATATTTACCAAGAAATGTAAAATCAGAATATAAAATCAGAAAGTAAAAATCAGAATTTCTCAATCAAGCCGCAGAAGGGAAATTGGAGTGGAAGAAAATGTATTATAATTCCTGATTGCCCAAGGGACTCACAAAATTATTAATTGGCAAATATGTAGTGCAAAATATAAGCTCTGTGTTGGAAGACACTGGAAAGCAGCATCTCTAGGTTCTCATTATTTAAGTGACTATATATTTACTAGGAGGGTCTTTCCAGGTGGTGCTAGTGGTAAAGAACCCACTTGCTAATGCAAGAGATTTTAAGAGACATGGGTTTAATCCTTGGTTGGAAAGATCCCCTGGAAGAGGTAATGGCAACCCACTCCAGTATTTATGCCTGGAGAATCCCATTGACAGAGGAGCCTAGTGGTCTATAGTTCATAGGGTTGCAAAGAGTTAGACATGACTGAAGTGACTTAGCATACACACATGCACACACGTATTTACTAGGAAGGCTCTGAATAAACTGTTTTCTAATAAAAGGGGATTTATCTAATTATTTTTCATTGTCAAATAGAGATTTTATGCACTGGGAGTATTATAATACTTAACATGGGCATTATAAACTCTATTGGGAATGAGCTACAATTAAGAAAGCTTTGATTTTAAAAATTATCTAAGTCCTCAAAATTGCAAATTTTTAGAAAAGTTTTTATAAGGAATATTCATAAATATGTAGAGTGGTAGCAAAGGCTATGATTTAATTAACCAGCAAACACAGCTAAGGCAAAAGTACATAGCTATAACATTTATAATACAGGGATTTATATTTCTCTTGTGACAAAGTACATTTCTGTTATGATACAGTTGTAAAATAATTACTATTCTATTTTTGTAGAAGGTGAAACTGAGTCACCAGAGGTGTGTGTCCTGCTTTATGTCACACCAGTCAGAGGAAGCAATAAATCTAGCCCAGGGCTTCTGCCTTCAGTTCTAGTCACTAACCCTTTTCAAAAGCTTCTTTGTAGAGATATGACTTTTAAATCAGACAGCTGGAGATCAGTTCCTCCTTAGCTGTCAAGTTGCGAGCTGCATGTTTTCCTGCCTGGATTGTTGACCTCACTTAGAGCAGAAGCCTTGTAAGAGATGTGCCCTTCTCTAGAACTCTTGTGAGGAAAACATGGGGGCCTGGCAGGGAGAAAGCCTTGGTGAGTCACCTTAAAAGATGTAAACAGAATTTTCAAGGGTATGGAGAGCTAGCATAAGAATTTTCTTTTTAAATTTTGCTGTATTTATAAGACAGACATCTCTCTCTGTGTATGCACATATACATACAAATACGTATATTTCTTCTTTAAATAAAATGTAAATGCCTTATCTCTCATTTTAATGAAGGTGAGAGTTTAAAGCTCCTGAAGTATACAATGGAAATTAAACTTAGTCAAAATAGTCTGCCTGAGCAATAATTACAGATGCTAGATAATCACTCACTGGCTTCCAGGATTTTTCACCTGCTCATTCATTCCTGAAATGCCTTAGTGGGTGTAAGACCACCGCATGTACGCTGGGAGCTGAAGTGGGTGATGCCTACCTCGAGGAGTGAGGCAGTGGCCTTGACTTCTGACAGTGGAGTAAATGCCTGAGTGAACATTATCTCCAGAAGATTGTTTATGCTTTGCAGTAGATATGAAGTATAGTGGGCCTTGCCCCCTCAAGATCTGGATACAGGAATGCTACAGAAAGAGGGAGGAGACAGACAACCCAAGATGCTAAGGCCATGTTTAGAGGACTTGCCAATCTTTTTCTGCTAAACTCCTGTTGCTTCTCCTCTACCTCCTCTTCCCCTTTCTCCTCTCTTGTGCCTGCTCCTTCCCCTTTTCCTTGTCTTCTGGCCTTGGCATTTATGAAGCACTTATTACCTAATTGGCACTGTGCTAAACACTTGACATGTTTATCATTTCATCTGATTAAGGAGATTTTTATCTTAGTGTAGTTAGTTGGAGCCTAACTCTAGATCCAGCCAGTAATATTGGCTTATCTCAGGCTGAGTAGGCAATTAGGCACTATTTGCCTATGTAAATATAGTGATGGTAATATAAAGGCCATCACATGGTTATGTTGATATTACACACACTGCCTCATACTGCACCTGCTATCTACCTTTGGCTGATGGTCTGGTTTAATTGACCATCCTTTGCTCTAGCTAGCTTGAGGTGGGGGCTACTGAGTTAGTTCTTGAATCTACAGTCATAAGTATGAAATAGATGAGAATTTTTGCTATCTGGATATTATATGTCTTCTTCTGAAAAACTCTCAGTGACAAAGATTTTTGACTTCTATGTGGGTAGTAATCCTCAAATTAACATAGATCTAGTGTGACATGGTACCAGGACTTTAATCTGAGAATTTTTCCACATCCTCCTGAAAATGGCTTCAGATTTTTCTCCTTCCTAGAAAAGGTTTACATTTTCTTATTCAAGAACTGGGTAATATTGGTCAAAAGTTATTTCTACATATGTTACACTTAGCAAGGAAAAAAAAAATCTAAGCAGGCAATGGCACCCCACTCCAGTACTCTTGCCTGGAAAATCCCATGGATGGAGGAGCCTGGTGGGCTGCCATCCTTGGGGTCACGAAGAGTCGGACATGACTGAGCGACTTCACTTTCACTTTTCACTTTCATGCATTGGAGAAGGAAATGGCAACCCACTCCAGTGTTCTTGCCTGGAGGATCCCAGGGATGGGGGAGCCTGATGGGCTGCTGTCTATGGGGTCGCACGGAGTTGGACACGACTGAAGTGACTTAGCAGCAGCAGCAGCAGCAAGCAGTAGTTATCAGTAAATAGGCTTCATGTAATTCTGGGCTTCTCAGATGGCTCAGACGGTAAAGAAACTGCCTGCAATGTAGGAGACCTGGGTTCAATCTTGGGTCAGGAAGATCCCCTGAAGGAGGAAATGGCAACCCACTTCAGTATTCTTGCCTGAGAAATCCCATCATCAGAGGCGCTTGGTAGGCTACAGTTCATGGAGTCACAAAGAGTCAGACACGAGTGCATGACTAACACACAAGATTCTAAGTAACAGTTTCTAGAAGTCAAAGGAAGTCACATATTGAAATTTATACTACGTTTGTTTCTTGGACAACATATGTGACATTTGGAAAACTCCTCTGTGAAAACATGACTTGTTTTTTTTTAAGATTTTAATTTTTTTTGGTATGGATCATTTTAAAAGTCTTTGTTGAATTTGTTACACTATTGCTTCTGTTGTTTATGTTCTGGTTTTTTGATTGCAAGGGATATGGATGGGATCTTAACTCCCCAACCAGGGATCAAACCCTCATCCCCTGCATTAGAAGTTGAAGTCTTAACCACTGGACCTCCAGGAAAGTCTCATGCTTTAAACAAAGATGATGGATAAATTTTAAAATACAGGGCTTCCAAATAAACTGGTTTGTGAAATAACAAATTTTAAAATATCAAAGAATACTCACTTAGTGTCAGTTTTCTACTGGAGCCTTATACAATATTTCTTTTTATCTGTTGGATTTAAATTCTGGATGTATAACAAACCTATGTTCATAGAAAAATCTAGGATTTTGCTTACTGAATACTCTGTTAATTTTTTAAAAAAGAATACACTGAATTCATTTAAAATTATGAATAAATTTGCTAAGCAGAAATAACAGGAGCACTATCCCATAGTATAAACTGTGCCTTTTAGCTCAGTCTGATCAGGTAAAAGCTATTTTCTTAATAAAAATATGCTCTTTTGAGTGTAGCAGAGAACTTTTTTATATGCTAGTAAACATGGTGGCTCGGTGGTAAAGAATCTGCTTGCAACGCAGGAGATGCGTGTTTGATCGCTGGGTCAGGAAGATCCTCTGGAGGAGGAAATGGCAACCCACTCCAGTATTCGTGCCTGGCAAATCCCATGGACAGAGGAGCCTGGCGGGCTGCAGTCCACGGAGTCGCAAGAGAGTCAGACACTATTGAGGGACTGAGCATACACATTCATAGGACACAATTATGAGATTATAATCCACAGTCTATAAATATACCAGATTAAAAGTTATATAACAATATTTCTGGATTATTGGGATTGCTAAAGATTGGTTAAAAATGAACATGGGATTCAGGAGTTTAAAAATATTCTATAATATAAATTTCTCATAGTATTTTCTTTTGTGTTTGATTTGTTGCTTGTAATACCCTTTAAAGTGAAGTATAATTTTGTCTGTCATCAGCACTTGCAATTTTATAGCATTGTTGTGATAGTGCTAAGTGAGCCCAGATCCTAATAAATACTTTTCATACTCACATGGTTTCATATGAACATGGGATCTAATTGTTTGTCCTGGACACGAGAGATAAAAGATTAAGGCTTTCTTTAAATCCTCTGAGGACCTCACTGCTGTACAGAAATGAAGCATGGTGCTCTCAAAAATTAAGAGAAAATAGTGCTACTTACCCAATTTCCTGGGTGTTTATCATTTTCTTTCCTAAATGCCTCTGCTGCTTTTGAAAAATGTCTTTCTCATTTCTCTCAAGGAAAGAGGTAACAACCTGTCTCCTTGAAAGAAAAGATGAGAAGACAAATAACGTCTCCACTCAATTGCATTATTGAGATTGTGGCATGGGCTTGAACCCATGAAATGCCAAAAATAATCAATGAAGCCCTGCAGAACTCAGAAGAGAGGCTGGTGAGGGGTCTTGGAACAGAGAACATACATCTTACTCAGTTCTCTTCCCTTATGAGATTTGCTGTCATTACTGAACATCAGGCCTTCTCCGTAGCTTTTCTTAGCTCCTGCCTTTGGGGGGATTTTTTTAAGAGACGATAATAACAATTGCAAGCCCATCCCATAATTGTAGGCCAGGTGGAGCACTCATTTTCACATTAGGGCCTTGTGCAATCTGGAGGGAAATTTGTTTAGTATTACTTATGAGTTGGTGGATCAGATAAAAGCCAGTCAAGTGGAAGAGAGGACTGTGTGAAGTATGTGGGCTCCCCCGGTAATTGCAATGCTGCAGGCGTTCCTCTGGTCGGGTAATAGATTTCCCCAGCTCCTCTGTGCCAGGTGAAATTTCCTCATTAAGGGGAATTTATTCCATTTCCTTTTATCATTTATTATTGAAGACTAAGTGTGAGTGGAGGAAACCTCAGAGATGACAGGCTAGAATTTTAAACAACAAGATCTACACCGGAAGTAGAACAGAAAGAGTAGAGAGGCTTGTTTTGTTTATAAAAGGAGAGAAGGCGGGAGAGAACACTTCTCCCTCTAGAAGCTGAGCCATCCCGTCTTACGGTTAAAAGATGATGGCAGAGTGTGTGAAAGTATGATCGTCTTATTTTTAAGACTTTTTTTCCCCCTCTAAAATTTCAGACTGTCATTTTGTGCTGCTCAGGAGAGAAAAACTGAAGGTTATGAAAAGGCCAGCCTCGGAGTTGTTCGGTGTTTCTTTGTTTTATTGTTTAGATTCTATTCAGCTATATTGAAAGTGTAACCTTTAAAGAGTTTGCCCTTGAACTCCAAAAGCAAGGAAAGCTGTTAGGAGAAAGAAAAGCTGTATATGTATTTTAGAGGATACAGTTCTGAATATGGATTTAATGTGTTCATATTCATAAGAGTAAAGATAAACATAGACTTTCTAGTACACCAAATACATATAAAATAACGGAAGAGTAATTTATTTATTGTATAGATTTTAAAACTGTGTGCTTTAGTGCAAGATGCTCCATTCTGCTGAGCACATTTCTCACTTGGTATAATGCTTTTTCAATTTACAAGATAATATAAATGGAACATTTTCTATTGAGGATTCAAAATACAGTTTTGAATTACAAATTCAAATTTTGTCTTTCTTTTAGTAATTATTCTGTTTTTAAGTTTGCTCCAAATTAAGATTTTCCTTTAAAAAAAATAGAAATATGATAGCCATGTATCTAAAATAATTTTTACCTAGCTTGATTTTAAAAGACAAATCTCATTCTGATGCAGGTTCTTTATAGCAGACAAAATGGAGGGCAGCCCAATATATGCTGATAAAGATGAGGAGCATATATCTAAATCTCCACATTGTTAAATGAGCTTTATGTTCACTGAAGATTATTCATCTTGTATCTGATTCTTAAGAGGTTTAACCTTATCTAAATCACTGGCCCAAAGCTAATGAATCGTGTCTTCAAACTGTCTCTTCTTTTATTTTATTATAATGGAACTCAAAATAAAATTTTGTATCAGAACAAGTAGGGAATGAAGTGAATTTTCTACTGTGTGTAATGACATGCCAGCCAATCTTATGTGATGCAGTGGATACAGTGGAGAGAGTGAACGAGGGAAATTTGGAGAGCAGCCACCTATGTCGTCCTGTGGGTTAGGGACACCTCACAGAACAAGGACTCTGGTCAATACGGGAAGAAGTCTAACTTGTCTGTATCTTTGTAACTGCCATGTTGGGTCAGAATCCTCATCTCTTTTTTCAGTGAGGAGGATTGTAATGTACTTTGCACTATTTCATGAACATGTCTAAAGAGTCGAAATTATTAACCAGTGAGGCCATGATTTCATTCATGGCCTATAGAAGACATATCACTTTGAACTCCGTAGGACTGTATCTATCCCAAATTTTCATTCAAGTTGAGATGAACATGAATATATTCATATGCCATTCCAAATTAGTACATCCTAATTTTTAAGATATGTAAAAATATCATGCTATTGATCTAGTTATTTGAATACTGAATGAAAGTTTAAAGCAATTTTTGGCTCACCAAGAAATATTCTGAAAATGAGCTTGTGAGGCTTAAAACATGCACTTTGCAGGTCTAGCTTGAAGCATCTGTTTTGGAACTCTCACCAGGTATGGTTTGAGGGGGCACCTATGGAGAAATAGTTTTCACCCCTATTCTGAAACTCTGTCATTCATTATTCATTATTTTGTGTTACTGTTGCTTTTCTCAGCATCGCCCTTAAATAATGAAAACTCTCTGTGGTCGGGATGCTATGGGAGCAGTAATGATTGAGTTAGTTTTAGCTATTTTTTGCCACAAAGCTGAACACAAAATTAATTCAGTTTACTTTTGTATGCAGAGGGTCAATTTTATCAATCAACCTTTCTTTTCCTCTTCTTTCCTTTTTTTAAATTTGTTTGTTGGTAAGACTTCAATTTTATTTGGTGGGTACAGGAGGAATACTGTGTATTTGCTGGAGATGTCTTTATATGCTCTATTGGACTCTTTGGTGGGAAAGAATAAGAGGAATTATGCATATTTCAGCAATAGAAAAGACTGCATAGCTGAATGTGGATAAAACAAATGCAAATTTCTGCATCCCTAATAGAAATTTGAGGAATCTGAATGTTTTCTTTTTTTTTGTTTGTTTGTTTAATACCATTATTTATAATTTTTATTTAAATTATTATCACAGTCTGTGAAGAATTGACTGATCCTCTATATTATAAGAAAAATAAATCATTTGAAGCAAAATAATAAAAAAACTCACCAATAGGGCTAAAGATAAATATGTTACTTCTGGTTATTTTTTGACTTGAAGAACTTGCATTTCTAATAGTCCATAGTAATAATTATAGGTGTGATGGTTCTTTTTAAGGCATGTTTCTTAGTGTGTCTGTATCATTTTGTTCAAGGTTAGAATATAGTCATTTTAGTTAAAGTGATTGTTGATATGGTAACATGGGTTTTGCCTCATGTAGTTTTTTGCAATAATGAAGAAATGTCTAATTGAAGATTTATTTATTTTTTGCTTGTTTTTCCTTTTACTGCTATCCCACAATGATGGGAAAGTGTTCTAGCAGATAGCTAGAAAAATCTACGGGTAAGAATTTACTCAGTGTTATATGTACAGTGTTTCTCCACCCAACTCAAGCTTCATACCAGTGTTTATAATAAGATTGTAGATCACAGAGAAAATGTGTAGTCTTTCCTCACACAGGTAAACATGATTGAACTGTTCAGGAAAGTCATGATTTAAAAAGAACATCATCCAAAGTTTTAATTTAGGAAAATAGTTTATTTGTCAAGCATTTCCATTTTGAGCCTGAATGCACATTTGCACATAAACAAATGAGCAATTGGTGTAGGAACATAGTCTTGGCAAGGAGAGTAGAAATATACATTTCTAAAACAAGTAGAAACAACAACAAAAAATCTTTTCTCTGCTTTTGTCTGGAACTTTATTTTTTTTAACTAAAAGCAAATGCCATCAATTTGAGTGTTTCAGGGGCCCTCAGAAGCTCATCAGTCACCTTCACCTGTTGGGTAAAACTTTTCCAGACTTCCCCAGTGGAAAACTGAAAGTCAAAATCACTCAGTTGTGTCCAACTCTTTGTGACCTCATGGATTGTTGTCTATGGAATTCTGCAGACCAGAATACTGGAGTGGGTAGCCTTTCCCTTCTCCAGGGGATCGTCCCAACCCAGGGATTGAACCCAGGTCTCTCACACTGCAGGTGGATTCTTTGCCAGCTGAGCCACAAGGGAAGCCCAAGAACACTGGAGTGGGTAGCTTATCCCTTCTCCAGTGGATCTTCCTGGTCCAGGAATCAAACCAGGGTCTCCTGCATTGCAGGTGGATTCTTTACCGACTGGAGCTATCAGGGAAGCCCTTCCCAGTGGAAGTTGGGAGCATTTCCTCTGAACCACATCATCTTCTTGTGTGCGTTTATCTCATAGTACCTCTCACTGTGGTATCAGAGAAATAGTGATTCATTTGCCTGGTAATATACTCTCAGCTCCATAAATGTAGAGATATGATATTTTAATCTCTCCATCATTAAAATACATGGGACAGAGCTCTGATACACGGAGCAGTTGTTCACCAAGTGTTAAAGAACTAATGAAGGAATGACAGTTAGTGTTGCTCAACCTTCAGCATCCACAATTCCCTACTAACTCGGATTTCCAACAACAAATCCTCTGTAAGTTCCTATATGCCCTGCCATGCCCATTGCTTCCTCACATTATTGCAGACACAGCGCCCTTGCCTGGTCAACCCTTTTTTTCTGTATAAACCTGAATTTACTTGATGGCTCTGTATTCATCCCTCCACTGCCATATTATTTCTCAAGTACAACCACTCACACGGTTATCTCTCTTCTCTGACGTCACATTGCATTACATAGCTTATTTCTCCATAAAAGGTTTGGAATCACTCTCTATTACTGCATCGTCTCAAATACTATTTTGTATCTTCTTGAGCATCATTGTCTGGTAGAATTTTCTGTGATGATAAAATATCCTGTAATCTACAAGTGGATTACAGGATATTTTATCCTGTAATCTACTCTGTCCAACATAGTAGCCACTTGCCTGTATAGCTACTGAGCACTTGAAATGTGAGTAGTGAAAGTGTGGCTCTGAATAATTTAAAAAAATTTAAGCCAATGAACATCTGAATTTAAGTAGTTGTGTGTGGCTTGTGGCTGCCATCTTGGATGGCATAGTTCTAGTTAGCACAGTGCTTGGTACATAATAAATAATACTTAATAGGCAGATTGTGTTTAGAAATTTGGCAGGAAAATGTGTTGTTCTGGGGAGAATGCTTATCAAATACTTGGGAAGTTTAAGAAATCAAAATGAAATAGGAAAAAAGAAATTAAATTCGCTAGGAGAAATAATAGATTTGAGAGAGAGGAGAGAAAATAGGTCCCACTGAGAAAGCGAATTGACTAGGAACTGCTGAAGCTTCAGAAATCCAAACTAACACTGATACACAAAAGCTAGAGAAATAGTTATTAAATGTACCAGCTTGATTCTTTCTTCTGTGAACTCAGAATATGAATTAATTAAATGAAGAAGATTGAAGGATAGAATGAACAAAATGCAGTAGATTTAATTCAATCATACTCTATTAGCAGAATTTTGATGAAAATGTTTTATTTATTATTACATCTTCTGACAAAAACTTTTATATTTTAATTTCATTGTATTGACTATCAAACTATTATAATTGAATTTTATTGTATCGACTACTGCTTGAAACAGCTTGGCTGTAGCTATTCGGTTAGAGATACTTTTTGTAGTATTTAATTCTTCTGTACCTCAACCCTTTGAAAATTATTTTGTGTACATTTGAATTCTAGTTACAAGTATATTTCAATAGCTTCTCTTTCCTGTAAAGTAAAAAAGCTCTAGAATTACAGTTTCCTTCATTCATGTAATAAATATTTATTGAATGCTTTCTGTGAGCCAGACAGTGAGCTCGGCTTTGGGAATAATCTGGTAAATGAGACAAATATATTCTTTGCCCTCCTGGAACTTGAATCTAGCAGGAAAAATGTCTGGATACTTAAGAAAAACTAAGAAACATTAAAAAGATCAGGAGATAATGACATGCTAAAGAATATCATTCCAACTATGCCCCTGGCTCCAACAAGAGTCAGTTAAAGGTCCAGAAAGATGCATGTTGGTTAGGACAGACTAAGAAGGCTTAGAGGATGAGCCTTGGCTTTAGCTGACCTATGAGGCATGGCTGGGATTTGGAGAGAGGACAGGTAGGTGATGGGAATGTTAAAGGCGTTATTGGTGAGAGACATAACGTGAATGGTGTCTACACTGTGGAAATCATCATGGGAAAGTGAGGAGACAAATCTGGTTTGAGTGGAAAATAATATCAAAATCACAGAACTATCTTCTCAACACAGAGAGATATATGACACTAGTAAATAGAGATAGTTTATGAAGAGGACACCCAGCCCAATGCCATGTTGGGATGCCTAGGTGGAAAAATTCTCAAAGCCCATAAAGACCTGGAGCAC
This sequence comes from Bubalus bubalis, assembly GCF_019923935.1. Classification (NCBI taxonomy): domain Eukaryota; kingdom Metazoa; phylum Chordata; class Mammalia; order Artiodactyla; family Bovidae; genus Bubalus; species Bubalus bubalis. The sequence goes on from NC_059158.1 coordinate 150,654,359, forward strand.
AGGTCAGACACTGGAGAAGGGGCTGTGAATTTGGGGATTATCAACTAGTTATGTAGGATAACTGGTCATTATGAGCCAACGGCAGTGGCTAAATTTAGGAAGGGAGAGAAAGTAGCCAGATGTAAGCAGGCAACAGAGGACAGAGCCATACAGAATAAACAGTAAATTGTTGTAATAAAGTAGGGTGAGAAGCAACTTATTGCCAGAGACATATATTTTTAAGGAATGAAACATCAAAAGGGTCACGTGATGACAGACTGCGAGGGTGAAAATTAAGAAAGTGCTCTTGGGTTTAGAAGGTCCCGACTATTTTTGAAAGAACAACTTCATTAGGACCGTAGATGAAGAAGCCACCTTTCAGAAAATAAGAAGAGAAGAGGATATATAGGGTGGGAGTGGGAAACCACATGTTTTGAAAGCTGGCACTGCTAATGGCACCTCATAGAGCCTAGACCACTTAGTGGGTTATTTGTGTATTTTTAAAAGTCAGCAGACCTACTTGGAAAGTTGGAAAATAAGGAGACTGGTGATTTCAAAATTGACTAGTTCACTGCTTCTTACTGTGTCTGGTCTAAACTTGAATTCTCTTTTTCATTAAATCCTAGTGAGTCCATTACAGAAGAAACCCTGAAAAAGGCAAAGGAAATTGGGTTCTCAGACAAGCAGATTTCAAAATGCCTCGGGCTGACTGAAGCCCAGACAAGAGAGCTGAGGTTAAAGAAAAACATTCATCCTTGGGTTAAACAGGTAAAGGAATAAAGGACTTTGTCTTTCTTCCTAGGATTCCATGGGTAAAATATGGGTACCAATCACAGAGCCATTTTTAATAGAAAGAGGTGGAATTCGAAAGTGAATTTACTTGTTCAACCGATGCACATGACGTCACTTATTTTATTCAGCACAGGATTGATTTATGATTTAAAGGGGAAAGGATAGGGGCATTGGGATGTAGAAGGAAGAGTGAGAACATGATTTTCTTGGCCTGAATGAAAAAAAAATTAAAATGACCTCTCCTCTACTTTTTGACCCATGTGCAAATATATCAGTAGTAAGAGAAATCCTTAGTGTAATAGAAGGGCCTGAAATGCCCTAGTGTAGTGGCTAACTCTCTTGAAAAGAATAGTTATCTCTTTTGGCACTGGCTTTTTACAGGGTAATACTTTATTTTAAGTGCCCTATCATTATGGTTCATTTAGTATTCATTGTGATAGGGCTGGGCATAATGAGCTCATCTAGTATTCATGACAATCACACTAGAACTTTCATAGGTGTACCGTTGTGATTCTTTTTGGCCTTTAGGAGAAGAGATGTTTTGGCTTAAAGTACCACCAGCTGGTTTTTGTCCTTTAAAATCATTGGCTTTTCTCTGTGTGCTCAGGGGGCACACACATAACCTTAGGTCTGGGACTTGATGCTGAATATTTTCTACTCAGCAATTATTATCTTTCTTCCTTCTCACTTGCCTTACATTAGTTTGCCCTGTTGGCCCCAAAATCTTGCTCACTAAGCTGAGCTCCTGGTCCTTGAGAGCTGAATTGATTTACTTTCCCCAAATATGTTCAATGAGATCTAGTCCCCTTCCCTACGTGTCTATGCTTTGTGGTATTTAAGTCATCCCATTGCGCAGTGCCATAGGTAACTTCAGTCCTATGCATTAATCTGCAAACCAAAGACATCCATATATATAGATCATTTTGTTCTGGTTTTATGTTTTATTTGTAATTGCTTAAGACAGATGGTTGGGTAAGTTTTCCTGATAACCAGTTGACTATATGAGCATTTTCTTGTGTTCCTGAGAGCTAATACTTAGTAATCTGATACTCTGTAATGTGTATTGTCATTCATTGCCCAAGAGATAGCTAAATCATATTGTTTTTTTCTCTGCTCTCCCTTCTATAATTAGAAAGCAACTGGATGATACATACATTTTTCTTGTCTTTCTCTTTGATAGAAATGGGCATTAAAGGAATATGAATGCAGAACCAAAAAAAAAAAATTCATGACCTTCTTGAAAAAAATTGTATTAAGGGGGAATAAAAACCCACATGTATGTATGTATTTATTTTACATATGTATTTATTTCTCTTTCAGATTGATACACTGGCTGCAGAATACCCATCAGTAACAAACTACCTCTATGTTACCTACAATGGTCAGGTAAGAACTGCCAAAGTTCTGTAATGCAGAAAGCTCTACATTTAGTAGATGGTCTATTTACTAGTATATTTAGTAAATAAAAATGACATCATTTGAATTGAATGTGATGATGTACTTTTGTACTCAGTCTTTTAAGAACTGCCTTAAGATGATGAAATAAAACAAGTGGAGAGATAAAGATAATGGTTATATGATTGACACAACATTATAAATTAATAAAAAAAGACTGGTGACATAAACATAAAATTATACTGTATTCTCATGGCTAATTGAAAATACTGAATACTTTTTTTTTACAAATAAGTAGGGTTTATATAACATTTTATACTTATGGATTCCCAAAGACTAATAGAAGATGCATATGAACAAGAGAAAGAATGAGAAAGACACACTCAAAGGCATGACACAGTTGAATTAGAGGGAAGAATAACATAATAATTGCCACATCTTCCTTTTTCTCCCCCTTAGGAGCATGATATCAATTTTGATGATCATGGAATGATGGTGCTGGGCTGTGGTCCATATCACATTGGTAAAGTGATAACTTATATTTACATAGAACTTTTCAGTTTATGTAGTACTTTTCACATATGTTAATTCCATTATTCTAAGAACTATGTAAAGTAAAAGCTGTCAAAATAAAAATTTTACAAATTAGGAAACAGAGGTTCAGAGCCATGTATCCCAATGTATATAGCTATTAAATGAAAGAAGTAGGACTCAAATGTAGGTCTCAACCACAAATTCCATCTCCTTCCCTTTTACCTTGTTATCCCTTTTTCATTTTCATTCTCATGAGCTAAACTTAGCCTCTTACTGGGGTTGGGGAGTGAATTACACATTAACTTTTTATCTTCCTGCATAATTTTCACCAAGATCTGTATTTGCTCAATAACTTTATACATAAAAGAGTAATCATTTTTGTAGATCCAATGTCTGACCTAACATATGACGTGGGTTGACATCAGATGCAAAGAGCTCATCTCATTGAGACCCAGGAAGAGTATCACATAGTTTAATTAAAACATTCTCACCAGAATTTGTTGTATTTCTCCCAGTCACTTAAAATTAGATATTTAATAATGAATCAAGATCTATTACAGTTACAAAGTATATATTTAAATAGATGTTTCTTAGCAAGTATATCTAACATCTAGCCTCTGCAAGGTGTTCTAATATGGAAATGATGAAACATATGATTTAAATGTATTTTAAACATAGAGTTTATTACAGTTTTTACAATTAAGTGTTTCAGGAAGTGGTAGTTTGCCAATTTTTGGCCAAACCTTAAAGTAGGCCAAAAGTGTTTATACCTTTGCCACTTTATCTTATGCTTAAATAGCTTGGACACCTTCACCAGGACCTACCCTTCTCTAAACCTTTCTTCTTTCCTTTTCAAATTTCACCTAATTTATGCAACCATTCTACATTACTTTAGGGTCTAAGAAAGATTAGCTGAGCTAATAATCAAGTGTGTACTTAATTGATAGTGAGATTTAACATGCTACTATATTTGGACAACTTATTATGCTGACAAGCATTTTTAGGAGACAAAGTCCTAATGCAAAGGATTAGTACAAATCCCTGAACTTCAGTTCTATGGCATCCCAGTAGAGGTGATATTTTGAGGCATTTAGGCCATTATTATACATCAAATCACTTCCTAGAAGGTCACTCACTCTGCATGGGGTGGCCTTGCCAAGCTTAAAAGGATATGCTTGGAAAGGCCAGGACTTTCCAATCAATCAAGACATGTCAGAGCTGCAAGGCACCTCAGGGATCATTGGGTTTGGCTCTCAGACAGCAGGGTAAGTGGAAGGACTTAAACAAGAACTCAAGTGTTCTGATCACAAACTTTATTATGTGTGCTGAGGTCAATATGTTCACTTTGAGTTTCTTTTCAGTAAATGAGGTTTATAAAAATTATTATTATAGTTCTCCTGCATTAACTTTGAGGTTCTGAATGTTCCAAATATGGAGATTACCTCTTGCAGAACTTAGTATACAAAGCAAGCCAACCCGTCGTTGTGGTTTAACGAGTCCCTGTTTTTCCTACTAATAATATAGTAGGAAATAGTATGCATAATATCAATAGATCTGACATTTATATTTTGGAAAAAAATTGAAAGGGCATTAGCTCCCTTAGCATTGACTGACTGGCAATATATTTCTGCTTCTCTTTGTGTTATAACTTCAGGCTTCTCTTCCCCTCTCTCCCCAATTTCATTGTCTCTGTAGGTAGCAGTGTGGAATTTGATTGGTGTGCCGTCTCCAGTATCCGCACATTGCGTCAGCTTGGCAAGAAGACAGTGGTGGTGAACTGTAACCCTGAGACCGTGAGCACAGACTTTGATGAGTGTGACAGACTGTACTTTGAAGAGTTGTCCTTGGAAAGAATCCTAGACATCTACCATCAGGAGGTAAGAAAAGAAAAAAAAAAGAATAAAAATATATACAATGCATACTTTATATATGTGTATCCATATATGTGGATTTATATTGCAAGTTACCTTCAGAGAAAGAGCTTCTGGTGTCTTCCATTGTCTAATTTAGTAATGAAACTCTGAAAAATAATCACCCCAGCCTTAGATTCTTGAGGCCGTGGCACAGAGTAATTCTTTTTCATATACAATACACCTTTTCTTTCTCAGCATTCCATCTATACTGAAAATTCTTCTTGGTAACATGTGCCAGACACATATTAATTAGCATAAGACCGCCCCAATAGATATTTTGTAAAGCCATTTAATTGATCATGGAGACCCACGATAAGAAGCCTCTCTTTAGTTCACATCCTGTTGTGGTTTAATGATGACCACTTCTCAGAGGAGACAGGTTTGTCATTCACAAAAGACTGGTTAATTCTTTGTGCTACAGATGAAGCTGTTAGTCTTCAGTGTAAAAATCAATGAGTTCATTCTAAATGATTTTGGTAGCATTATAGCCTTCTCTTCTACTTCCACTCCAATATTATAGAGTGTATCTTCACTGTGGGTTTATATGATCCTAGGTTAACAAGTTATTTTACAATTAAAAAAATGCCTACTTGAAAATTTTAGTCATGCCTTTTGATGCTGTTATAATTAATTAATCATCCCTATGTATAAAATATGGTCACTTAAGGAAAAAACAATTAACTTGGAGCCATAAGACTTAAATTTTTGACTTGAAAATTTGTTGATTTGTGCCAGTTATTTAAATCCTCTGTGCTTCATCTTTGTTATTTTTGTTAATGAATCATATGAGTGTTAAAACATGGTACATGTAGGTTTTGTGATGGTAACATAGATTTGTGGTTGAGATCGCATTGTCAAGTATAAATATAGTGTTGGAACAATGTGATGATTTTATTACTGTGAAAAGAAATAGACAAATTTAGGATTAATGTATCATCATAGTTTTCTATTTAGGCCTGGCCTACTAATCTTTTAATATAATGAAACGAAACCATTAGGTACGGATTCCCAGGTGGCTAAGTGGTGAAGAATTTGGCTGCCAATACAGTAGATGAGGGTTTGAACCCTGGGTCAGGAAGATCTCCTAGAGGAGGAAATAGCAACCTACTCCAGTATTCATGTCTAAAAAATCCCATGGACAGAGGAACCTGGCAGGCTACAGTCCATGGGGTCGCAAAGAGTTGGACAAAACTGCACACAGCACACAAACCATTAGGTAGAATATACACAATTTCCAGTTCTTTCACTGACCAGATTTTTCTCATAATTTCTTTATTCATTTTAGATAAACTGGTGGGGATCAAAGCAAGTACATATTCTACAAATATTTCTTGAGTATCTTCTAAAACTCAGGTTCAGCAAGATCAGTTCAGTTCAGTCACTTAGTCATGTCCAACTCTTTGTGACCCCCATGGAGTGCAGCACGCCAGGCCTCCCTGTCCATCACCGACTCCCAGAGTTTACTCAAACTCATGTCCATCGACGCAGTGATGCCATCCAACTATCTCATCCTCTGTCGTCCCCTTCTCCTCCCACCCTCAATCTTTCCCAGTATCAGGGTCTTTTCCAATGAGTTAGCTCCTTTGCATCAGGTGGCCAAAGTATTGGAGTTTCAGTTTCAGCATCTGTCCTTCCAATGAACATTCATGACAGATTTCCTTTAGAATGGACTGGTTGGATCTCCTTGCTATCCCAGGGATTTTTTTTTTTAATTTGATTTTATTTTTAAACTTTACATAATTGTATTAGTTTTGCCAAATATCAAAATGAATCCGCCACAGGTATACATGTGTTCCCGACCCTGAACCCTCCTCCCTCCTCCCTCCCCATACCATCCCTCTGGGTTGTCCCAGTGCACTCCCAGGGACTTTTAAGAGTCTTCTCCAACACTACAGTTCAAAAGCTTCAATTCTTCAGTGCTCAGCTTTCTTTATAGTCCAACTCTCACATCCTTACATGACTACTGGAAAGGCCATAGCTTTGACTAGATGGATCTTAGTTGGAAAAGTAATGTCTCTGCTTTTTAATATGCTGTCTAGGTTAGTCATAACTTTTCTTCCAAGGAGCAAACGTCTTTTAATTTCATGGCTGCAGTCACCATCTGCAGTGATTTTGGAGCCCCAAAGAATAAAGTCTATCACTGTTTCTCCATCCGTTTGCCATGAAATCATGGGACCAGATGCCATGATCTTAGTTTTCTGAATGTTGAGTTTTAAGCCAACTTTTTCACTCTCCTTTTTCACTTTTATCAGGAGGCTCTTTAGTTCTTCTTTGCTTTCTGCCATAAGGGAGAAATATTCAGGGAGGATAGAGAGCTGTAAAACCAGGTCCTTACCTTTGAGACATTGAAATAAAACTGGGAGTAAGAGAAGCAAAAAGCAAAGGAGAAAAAGAAAGATATAAACATCTGAATGCAGAGTTCCAAAGAATAGCAAGAAGAGATAAGAAAGCCTTCTTCAGTGATCAATGCAAAGAAATAGAGGAAAACAACAGAATGGGAAAGACTAGAGATCTCTTCAAGAAAATCAGAGATACCAAAGGAACATTTCATGCAAAGATGGGCTCGATAAAGGACAGAAATGGTATGGACCTAACAGAAGCAGAAGATATTAAGAAAAGATGGCAAGAATACACAGAAGAACTGTACAAAAAAGATCTTCACGACCCATATAATCACGATGGTGTGATCACTGACCTAGAGCCAGACATCCTGGAATGTGAAGTCAAGTGGGCCTTAGAAAGCATCACTACGAACAAAGCTAGTGAAGGTGATAGAATTCCTGTTGAGCTATTCCAAATTCTGAAAGATGATGCTGTGAAAGTGCTGCACTCAATATGTCAGCAAATTTGGAAAACTCAACAGTGGCCACAGGACTGGAAAAGGTCAGTTTTCATTCCAATCCCTAAGAAAGGCAATGCCAAAGAATGCTCAAACTACCGCACAATTGCACTCATCTCACACGCTAGTAAAGTAATGCTTAAAATTCTCCAAGCCAGGCTTCAGCAATATGTGAACTGTGAACTTCCTGATGTTCAAGCTGGTTTTAGAGAAGGCAGAGGAACCAGAGATCAAATTGCCAACATCTGCTGGATCATGGAAAAAGCAAGAGAGTTCCAGAAAAACATCTATTTCTGCTTTATTGACTATGCCAAAGCCTTTGACTGTGTGGATCACAATAAACTGTGGAAAATTCTGAAAGAGATGGGAATACCAGACCACCTGATCTGCCTCTTGAGAAATTTGTATGCACGTCAGGAAGCAACAGTTAGAACTGGATATGGAACAACAGACTGGTTCCAAATAGGAAAATGAGTACATCAAGGCTGTATATTGTCACCCTGCTTATTTAACTTATATGCAGAGTACATCATGAGAAACGCTGGACTGGAAGAAACACAAGCTGGAATCAAGATTGCCTGGAGAAATATCAATAACCTCAGATATGCAGATGACACCACCCTTATGGCAGAAAGTGAAGAACTAAAGAGCCTCTTGATAAAAGTGAAAGAGGAGAGTGAAAAAATTGGCTTAAAGCTCAACATTCAGAAAATGAAGATCATGGCATCTGGTCCCATCACTTCATGGGTAATAGATGGGAAACAGTGGAAACAGTGTCAGACTATTTTTCTGGGCTCCAGAATCACTGCAGATGGTGACTGCAGCCATGAAATTAAAAGACGCTTACTCCTTGGAAGGAAAGTTATGACCAACCTAGATAGCATATTCAAAAGCAGAGACATTACTTTGCCAACAAAGGTCCGTCTAGTCAAGGCTATGGTTTTTCCTGTGGTCATGTATGGATGTGAGAGTTGGACTGTGAAGAAGGCTGAGTGCCAAAGAATTGATGCTTTTGAACTGTGGTGTTGGAGAAGACTCTTGACAGTCCCTTGGACTGCAAGGAGATCCAACCAGTCCATTCTGAATGAGATCAGCCCTGGGATTTCTTTGGAAGGAATGATGCTAACGCTGAAACTCCGGTACTTTGGCCACCTCATGCGAAGAGTTGACTCACTGGAAAAGACTCTGATGCTGGGAGGGATTGGGGGCAAGAGGAGAAGGGGACGACAGAGGATGAGATGGCTGGATGGCATCACTGACTCGATGGACATGAGTCTGAGTGAACTCCGGGAGTTGGTGATGGACACGGAGGCCTGGCGTGCTGCAATTCATGGGGTCGCAAAGTGTCGGACATGACTGAGCGACTGATCTGATCTGATCTGATCTGAATGACATAATATCTGAAAAGTTACATAATTATTAAAAAATATTAACAAGCATTACAAGTGATAGTGGCAGGCATTTAACATGTAGTTAATGATTTCTGTATGAATTGGTTTAAGGAAAGATGAAAAACTTCTATAGTTGCCTTCATACATATGAATGCTAATGAAGTCCTTTTATAACTGAATTCAGTATGATAGAAATAAATAAACTGGCCCTTATTTGAAGCTAAAATTGTTTTTTTTTTTTTTTTAATGCCACTACATATACTGAGGTAATTTTAAATGTTGTGTTGAAGACCATAAGAACAGTATACCATTGATATATTCTTTATGCTACCCTACAAGAAATGTGATTTTAATATATCACATGCACATATCAGGCACATATGTATATATATTTGTGTATACATTTCCTTGTATAAGGTTGTTATGTATCTCCTCACAGCAGGCTTTACAGGCATTGTCTCTCATAAGGGGTGTGCATCAACCTTCAGGAGGCTGCCCTTGTTCGACCTTGGATGCCCCTGGTGATCAGGAAAGCACTGAAGCATTCAGTAGTAAATTTGAAGAAAATTGGAAGCACGTCTAATCTTATTTAAAAGCACACATTTGAGTCACTTAGAAGGGCAATAGGCTTTCCCAAGGGTACATAGCTACATGGGATGATAGAAAATATGATAGGTCCCTTGGTCCAGGTCACTTGGTCGAGTTCAGGACCAAGCTTGTTTCCATGGCATCAAAGGAGCACCTCGAAAGAAAACCTTAAGGGGAAGTCAGAAAAGTGATGTGCCCTGTGAGAAAAGCAGGCTGCTTTGGAGGGACGTCTGGATCAGAAGTTGAGTGTGAGAGGATGCTAGAAATGCTGAAATCTCCTTCCCACTTCTTCTTTTTTTTTTTTTTTTAATAGAAAAATTTGTAGTGATATATCCCTTTAGCTTCAGGCATTTTTTTTTTTTTTTTGTAGTTGTAAAGGGCAACACTTTAAACTGAAGTCATTAATTCCTTATGATTGTATTCATGGATTCTGTTCCCTGAGAAGAGCTTTGCATTTTTATTTTTTATGTTTTGGTGTGTGAGTGTGGAGAAGAGCCAAGACATTGAGAAGTGGGTGTCTGCCATCTATAAAGCTTCCCAGGTGGTGCTAGTGGTAAAGAACCTGCCTGCCAATGCAGAAGACTAAGAGACATGAGTTCAATCCCTGGGTCAGAAGATCCCCTGGAGAAGGGCAAGCCAACCCACTCAAGCATTCTTGCCTAGAGAATCCCCACGGATAAAGGATCCTGGGGGACTACAAAGACTAGGACACTACTGAAGTGACTTAGCACGCCATCTACATGGCTTTGATGGATGATATTTTTTGCCTGGTTCAGTTTTGTTTAGGACACTCCTTAAAAAGGAAAAAGATGTTCTCAAATTATATTGAGGTATATGAGTTGAAAATAATTACTTTGTTTATAGAAGTGCTAACACTGATCTTCTCTTTTATTAGTGTGCTCAGTCACACAGTCTTGTCCAACTCTTTGAAATCCCATGGACTGTAGCCTGCCAGGCTCCTCCATCCATGAAATTTTTTAGGCAAGAATACTGGAGTGGGTTGCAATTTCCTATTCCAAGGGATCTTCCCAACTCAGGGAGCAAGCCCATGTCTCTTGCATCTCCTGAATTAGCAGATGGATTTTTTACCACCCCACCATCTAGGAAGCCCCTTTTTAAATTAGATCTATTGTTAGATCTGTTTCCCTGGGATGCTGCTGCTGCTGCTAAGTTGCTTCAGTTGTGATGGGTTATGCAATGATCTTTATAGACTATGATGATAAGGGAGACTTTCACAGATCCTTTCTAACTTCACATTTCCCTTTCTTTCTTTGGAGACTCATGGTTTGAAAAGTTATAAACAAATCACATTTATTTTCTTTTACTTCCAAACCCTACTTAGGACCCATTTCTTAATTCTTTTAGTATTTGCTCATTAAAAAACAGGTCGAGTTTAAAAATTCAGGCAACATGTTTGACACTTTATGATGTCCTGTATGATTTGAGTCCTGATTATGTATTTTTTTTTCTTTTACAATGTATAATTTACTGGATCATACCCTATAAAGATGTACTCTGATTAATGATTTAATTCTCCTAATTTTAACACCTGATGCCGTATGTATTGGAGAAGGACATGGCAACCCACTCCAGTATTCTTGCCTGGAGAATCCTGTGGACAGAGGAGCCTGGCGGGTTACAGTCAGCAAATGGGTCACGGGGTTGGAAAGAGTCAGACACGACTGAGCAACTAAGCACATCATATGCATAATAGACAGTGGTACCTCTGTACCACAGCTTGAGTTAAGTGAATGAAAGAGTGACAGCCATGAATTAGTGATAGACAAAATACCTCAGGGAATGGATCACTCTAAACTAGAATTGGGTTTCACTCCTAGCAATTGGTTTCATTGCAATTAAATCTTAAGATTCTGTCTGAAATGTTACAAATGTTTTACTAAAATGTGAATTACTGAAATATAATGCATGTGCAACCTCACTGATGGATATATAAATAATGAAGATGTAAATTAGAGAAAATACATGAAATTACAAAAATCAGGGCTATTTTTTGGTGAAGTAAATGGTATATCTGTTAGTAAGACAAACTTTATTATATTGCATTCTGTCTATATTAAAACATTTAATTTGTCTGTAAAATAAGGACTGACCTAAGTGATTCATATATAAAAGAAACTGAAATGATCTGAAATACATCTGAAGTATTTTCTGTTAATTCCTCACCACTAAAAATAAATTTGTGGTGTGATTTCAGCTTAAAAATTATTGCAGAAATATTTTTGTAAGGTAATGCCTTAGCTTCATGATATCAGGTTTAAAAACTAGGAAACTAAGCTACAAACATGTTTAGGTAAGATCAGTAGAACTTTGGGAGCCTAGTGGAATTATTTTAGGCCTAACATATTTAGAAATCTGTGAAACAAATCTGCATTTTAGAATATTTTGCTTCAGTAAATTACTTGAAATTAAGTGTAAGTGATTGTATATGATATTAATTCATCTGTGTAGATACCAGATTCTCTTCTCTTAGTCTCTACAAGCTCTGTGCTTAGAGTTGGGACCAATCTAAGATAAAATTCTTCCACAAAATTCTCCTCTATTAACTTCATCCCTCAAATACGTTCTCTTTTACTGAATTCCCTTTGCTGTGCAGGCAAAATCTGCACTCAACCATCACACCATTACTCTAAAACATTCCTATGGATATGATTTGTCTTCCAAATAATGGTCTTTATTTTTGGAGGTCAATGATGAGAATAGGATATTGGAGTGAAAGTGTTTCTATCTACTACTTCCCAGAAAGAATGTTTGAGAAATATCTCTTCTACCCTTTAACATTCACCACCTTTGAAACAAGCCAGAAAAACAGGATTGGTTTCAAATTCAGACTTGGCATATTAGGTAAGCATAGCTGCTTTACGGAGAAGGCAATGGCACCCCACTCCAGTACTCTTGCCTGGAAAATCCTATGGACAGAGGAGCCTGGAAGGCTGCAGTCCATGGGGTTGCTGAGGGTCGGACACGACTGAGCGACTTCACTTTCACTTTTCACTTTCATGCATTGGAGAAGGAAATGGCAACCCACTCCAGTGTTCTTGCCTGGAGAATCCCAGGGATGGGGGAGCCTGGTGGGCTGCTGTCTATGGGGTCGCACAGAGTCGGACACGACTGAAGTGACTTAGCAGTAGCAGCAGCTGCTTTACAATATGCAGAATCTCATTCAAGTAATTCTGTGTTTGCTAGGTAAGAAATATCGGCAAGTCACTTGACCTTCACCAAGCCTGTTTATTTAGCTGTAAAATAGGGATAAGTAATAACTGCCTCAGAGTGAAAACCATGAAGGTCAAAATGTAGTTTAGATGTATAGTAATGTACTAAATGGGCTTCCCAGGTGTCACTAGTGGTAAGGAATCCACTTGTGAATGCAGGAGACATAAAAGATGTAGGTTCAATCCCTGGATTGGGAAGATCCCCTAGAGGAGGGCATGACAACCCATTCCAGTATTCTTGCCTGAGAATCTTATGGACAGAGGAGCCTGATGAGCTACAGTCCATGGGGTCATAGAGTCAGACATGACTGAAGTGACTTAGCATGCACACACACAACGTATTTAAGTAGTAGTAGTTTATATTATGGGGCTTCCCAGGTACTCAGTGGTAAAGAATTTGCCTGTCAAGAAGGAGACCCAGTTTGGTCCTTGGATCTGGAAGATCCCTAGAAGAAAGAAATGGCAACCCACTCCAGTATTCTTGCCTGGGAAATCCTGTGGACAGATGAGCCTGGTGGGCTACAGTCCATGGGGTTGCAAACAGTTGGACACAAAACAGGAGCAGCAGTTTATATTATTATTTATAAAGTTGTTAATTTATTGAAAAATTGAAATCAATTCCATAGAGTTATTTAAACTACTGATATATTTATTATACACAGCTTTTTAATTCATCTTTAAATGCCTATTTTAGTCCAATTGACTCTAATATTTGCTCATAGCTGGTTACTTCTCCCTTAATTTTAGAATTTATTTTTGAAGACTTTCACATAAGAGACTTTTTGTATATATTTAATATTTAATTGAAGAATTAGTTTCTAGGTCTCTAAAATATTAATGCCACTAATAAACTAAAATAATAAGCAAATAAAAATACTGTAGTTAAGAGAATAATTTTTATTAAAAGTTTTGCAAAAAATAAATAGTGAACATAAAAATGATGATAAAAGCAGCTTAAGTGTACTCATAAGTATGCAGAAATGTGGACTGTTATTTTCCATAATGTTTACAATGCATTTAAGTACTCAATTGCAGGGTGTTTGCTTAGGCAGTATATAATTTCTCTTATCAGAGAGAAATTAGTTTTGCCCCTTTCAGTAATATTTCAGAATAATTTCAAACTGACAAAAAAACATTTGTGTGTGTGCTAAGTCACTTCAGTCATATCCAACTCTTTGTAACCCTATGGACTGTAGCCTGTCAGGTTCTTCTGTCCATGGGATTCTCAAGGCAAGAATACTGGAGTGGGTTGCCATTTCCTCCTCCAGGGGATCTTCCCCACCTAAGGATTGAGCCTGTGCCTCTTATGTCTCCTGCATTGGCAGGTGGATTCTTTAACACTAGTGCCATCTATTACTTCAGTAATATTCAATTGTAGGTTGTTAAGGCAAAGATAAATTATGCCAAGATCAATGGCCTATCTGATATTGTAATATTTTCTAATATAAATAATAATGTCTTATTTATATGCTTACAAGGTGTAACACCTTTAATGTTTATTACCCTATTTGATCTACATACATAGAAATATTATGAAGTAGGCAGGTATTATTATCCTAATTTTATAGACAAGGGGATGGAACCCCAGGGAGAGTTTCACAGAGGGAACCAGGAAGGGGAGGGACTTCTAAGCCCAAATTCAATTCCCCACCGTCCCTCACTGATTCCCCCATCATCTCGATAACACTAGTCTTGAGAAATTTGAGATTTTGTGGGCTTAAAAAAAAATTTAGTGTTTTGACTATTCATAGGAGATTAATGTTAATGATTCAAGGACTGCTTATATAGGAAATAGGAACTAAAATCAGTTATGGGTACTGTAGACAGGTACCAAGGCAGCAGTGAAGGGGAGAGGATGTCAAAGTGAGAATTAGGATTTAGACTGCACTTCAGGGGTGGTTAGTTTAGATAAGGGGAAGGAGAAGGAAGGAAGGAAACAAGGTCGGGAAAGGTTAAGCAGTGAGAGAGCTTGCTGGTGGGAATGCATGTAGGTGGTGACGGGGGTAGGTGGTCTTCCTGGCGCTGAGAGGAGTGATTGTAGATAAGACTGGAAAGCCTTAATGGCCCCGGTGGTAAAGAGTTAACACTTTACCCTTTAGGCAACAGAAACATTTGGAGAACTCTGAATACAGTAGTAACTTGGTGAGGAGTCTTGTGAACAATTAGTCTGAATCTGTGGCTTCCCACTTGGCACTAGTGGTAAAAGAACACACCTGCCAATGCAGGAGATGTAAGAGAGACGTGGGTTTGATCCCTGGGTTGGGAAGATCCCCTGGAGAAGGAAATGGCAACCCACTCTAGTATTCTTGCCTAGAGAATCCCATGGACAGAGGAGCCTGTCCATGGCGGGCTACAGTCCATCGGGTCACAAAGAGTCGGATGTGACTGAAGCGACTTAGCACGCATGCACAATCTAAATATGAAGTGCTGGAGTGGAGAAGAACAGCAGAGATGAGTGTTAAAAGGAGAGATCTGTATCCATTCAGGAAATTACAACAGTAGTTCAAGAATTAATTGAATATAATATAAAGCACAGGATGAAAATATTCATTGACTTGATTTTTTAATTGCCACACATGCAAATGTCATACATTGACATGCAATTGTATGGAAGCCATATTTGGTAATCATATACAGGAGTCTTTCATGCTAATCACATGTAGTTTTCCAAAGCTTATCAAAGATTTGGATGTTGTGTGCCTGGGGACTTCCCTGGTAGCTCAGACAGTAAAGACTCTGCCTGCAATGCAGGACACGCAAGTTCGATCCCTGGGTTGGGAAGATCCCCTGGAGAAGGGAATGGCTATCCACTCCAGTACTCTTGCCTGGAGAATTCTATGGACAGGATCCTGGCAGGCTACAGTCTATGGGGTTGCAAGGAGGTGGACAAGACTGAGTGACTAGTGTGCGTGTGCATGTGTGTGTACCTGGAAAGTCAGGACGAAATCCGTTTATCTTTCTGTGGCATAACTTAATATTATCCATTGATGGGAATAATGAAAATATCACATTCATGTTCCACATTTTCGGTAAGGAAATGGAGGCAGTAGTATTAGCCCAGTTGTTCATCATCCAATAGCTGATAAGAGGACATATTTTTCAGGCGTGTGGTGGCTGCATCATATCAGTTGGGGGCCAGATTCCAAACAACCTGGCGGTCCCCCTGTACAAGAATGGCGTCAAGATCATGGGCACGAGCCCTCTGCAGATTGACAGGGCTGAGGATCGCTCCATCTTCTCAGCTGTCTTGGATGAGCTGAAGGTGGCTCAGGCACCATGGAAAGCTGTTAACACTTTGGTAAGAAGAGAATCACGTGTCTGTTTTTAACATTTCCTTTTGAAAAGTCACGACCTGAATGCTAGCTACTGCGGATGTTAACTGCAGGGCAGATAGAATACACTATGCTGAGTGAATTTACTTTTTAAAGTCGCTGTATTTCCATGATTGCAGTTAAGTGGGGGTTATAAATTGATAGGAGTATTCTCATTAAGATTCCGACAATGAAAAGAGGTTCACACTATTTTTGAACTAGATTTGATATTTAGAATTAGAAACTAGAAATTTTATGTATTTCCATGTCCAATTTACATTTTAATGGTGTCTTTTGAGAGGAAGAATAAAAGGAGTTGAGTTACCACTTGTTCTAATGATACCATTCTGCATTTTTATTGACCACTTTACACTATTCATGCATTTTGTTGTTGTTTCTGTTCATTAGAACGAGGCATTGGAATTTGCGAAGTCTGTGGGCTACCCCTGCTTGTTGAGACCTTCCTATGTTTTGAGGTAATATATATTGTATTCTGAAACAATTATTCAGAAAGAGGAGACACCAAACTGCATTCTGCATGCTAGGAGCACTAGGCTTTGATGTGTAGTAATTTGTAAATCCATCGACAATCCCCACGCCAACAAAGCCAGGGTGAAGACCTGGGCACGGTTCTTCAGTGCAGTTGGTGCTTTTCCTTCTGGGAGTGACAATAGTGTCTCCAGTCCTACATCCTAGAAGCATGGCTTACGCCCTCTCCTTGCCAAGCAAAGGGACGATATCTTTACATTAGAGAAGAGGACAATTAAAAAAACCAAAGAGCAAAAACAAGCTTGGGGTGTCTCTCAGCAGCCTCTGTTTTCTGATACTCAGAAATGAAAGTTAATCTTTGACTCTTGTCATCTCCTTCCTATAGTGCTTGTGGTTTGAATATTGTGGGGTCTTTTTGAGATCACAATTTTTAATAAGTGAATTATAATGTTGGAGGACATGGACAGTGTCTTTTATAATAAACTTGGAAACTAAGTTTTACTATCAAAGGAGAAGTTGTCAATTGTTACTTATTTTCTTCAGATGTTACCACATGTGAGGAACAATTTCAGTGAACAGGGGATAATAAGAGAAATGTAATTTGCTGTGCACAATTTGCAAGTGTAAATGGAATTGGAGATGCGATCCTTTAAAATAATGAAAAATTTCAAATGAGGTGGAAAACTTTCCTTTTTATTTAAATGACATTTTGTGTAAACCACATTCTGATAATACTACTTCTCTGAAGTATTAATGTAAGTTAATTTCAACAACACAGACATTTAAGGAGGATTGCAGAAAGCAACTCTGAGTTCTGTGCTTCTTCTCATCATTTCAGTCCATATCTTTTAGTTTCTTAGGCTGTGAATTATCAACATTATTATTACCTTAGCCTTCTTGCCTTAAATAGATGAAGAAATGGAAAGCTCTTTATGCATAAAATTTGCAGTATAGTAGAAAAGGTAAGGCGAATGATACTTTTTAAAAGGAAGTAGAAAGTGATATTTTTCTTCTTTATGGCTTCCCTTCCTCTTAGTCTTCCTTCTTTCCTCCCCTCCTATCCCATTCTACAAATGCAAGCTTTCCGAATAAATTGATTTCAGATAGTATCCTTTCTCAAGAATTTGAAAGGACACAGCTGAATACATTTCAGTCAGATACTGTACATTATATTAGCAAATGTTACTAAAAAAATTGATTCTTTTGTAACCCAGCTGAGATAGTGGAATGAACTGCTTTGACAGCATATTTGTGGGTTAAAGTCTGCTGTAGGTACTGAACTCTGAAGACACAAGTTTAGAAAACTATGTCCTGGCAGGGATCTTGTTACAGTTTTAAGTGTTACCTGGAACCAGAAGAGAGTTAAAACGATAAAGAGAAAGGATGAACCTTGAGAATGTGTCATCTCTAAGACCTACCATTGTTCTCTTTGGGCATTTTCACAGTTCTCACCCCCTTTCCCTGTCTCCAACCTGGGGGACTTTTTACTTTGGTTGATTGTCCTGTTGATTACGTAAAGTTTCAATGTAGAAAGAGACACCTTCTTACTCACCCTAAATTGAAACTTGAGTTTTCCTGGAACTACTCTGAGAAGCAATCGTGTCTAGCATGCTTTACTTCCGAAGTGGTGAAAGAAATTGACCTCTTTGTTTTGTTTTGTTTTTTCCTTCTTACTCAGCGGGTCTGCCATGAATGTGGTATTCTCCGAAGATGAGATGAAAAAATTCCTAGAGGAGGCCACTAGAGTCTCTCAGGTAGTGTCCTGTTTCCTCTTGGTGACTTTTACCTCTTCGGTTAATTGCTACCTTGTTTTATATGTTGTTTTTCTTTGCACAGGATGTTTTTCCTTTTTTTTCCCTTCTACCCATTATTCTCCCAAATACAGAAATGAGAAAACACAAATGCATTGAATTATATTTGGATCCTTGGGGTTAATGGAAGAAGGGGAAGACCAGTGAATATTTTATCATAATAGAGTTTTATACAATCTTAGTCTCCAGGAGCAAGGCTGAATAAGTGTGAACTTTGTCTGTTCATGAGTTAGATGCTGGTCAAGTTACCCTTGGGATTCCCAACCTTATGGGCAGCCCAACCATGGTCATCACGAACAAGTGAGGCTTCCCTGATTTTTAATTCTCAGGCCTGGAGAGATGTTCTTTGCCTTAGTCAACCCTGCAAATTTAATAGTAAATCCCCTCACTCACCTATTGATTTTTCTCATTCTGGTACATTCCATTTGTAAGTTAATGAAAATGTTTATAATTTTCTGGCCACTCAACCACCTTCCTCCACTGCCCCCAGCTTTTACTTTCTCCTTCAGCGTTACCTCAGTGTGATCCATTTAAGATTTACCCAGTGGGGTTATTGATCTGCAGACCTCATACTGTAGAGGATAAAAGTAACGTTTTCTTTTTAAAAGCTTTCAAAAGCTAGTTGGGGCTAAAAGAAAAAAAAAGGCGAGAGAGAGAAAGCACAACTCATAGAGACGAGTTTGATGTTAGGCAAGTGGAGTTTGGAGGGAGCCAGGCAGTGAAATCAGACGCGCTTCAAAGGGGAATAAAGAGTGTGGATAGTCCCTGCAACCATGAAGCGGCGCTTCCTCTCTGTGTGGTAGCTGCTCCCCATAGAAATTTGTTCACTGTAAAGAGTGGATAATGATAAAGAGTGAGGAGAGACAAAGAGTAAAAAAAAAAAAAAGCAACCAAGTGGATTTTGAATTCACTTTTGTGTGAAAGTTAGATAACTGAGGAGGGACTCTCTCCAACGGGTCAGTTTTCATTAATATGTTCTGAAGTCAGACATGGTCCTCTTCTCTGTTGCACTCCCTGAGAGGGATCCTGCAACTCTGATGTTTTGAGAAAACAGCAGCTACACCCAGCTAGTCTCATGTGAGTGATGAGGCAGGTTTTCTCTGTCTGGGATATTGGATTTCATAGGCCCTCTATTTGGTAGAATATTTAAAAAAATTTTTTTTTCATATGGGTAGAATCCTAACAGGCCCAAAGTTGTATCATAGAGATGTCCTAATGGAGTACTAGGTTGAAGTCTTCCATTAAACTACAGCAGGACCTGGGATTCTCAATTCAGTGATCTTAGAGTAAAACTACCACTCATTATGACCTGCTATGTAGGGCTTTCCTGGTGGCTCAGATGGTAAAGAATCTAGCTGAAATGCAGGAGACCCAAGTTCGATGAGCTATTATGTATCCATTCATATTTAGCACCTGCTATATAATGGCAGTATTCTCAGAATCAGAAATTACATTCATGAAAAGAGAGTCTCTGTGCTCACAGATGACTCTCTTTATTAGGAACATAAGACATCAAATAATGATGATTAAATATGATGAGCAAAATACATGATGTTGAGGGAAAGTATAAAAGAATTAGGGACCAGTCCCTGAAGAAGGGACTTTTAATTTGGTTCAGAATTGTTGATTCAGAATTAAAAGGTTTACATCATGGGTATGAAGTAAGAAAGGACAGCAAGTATAAAGGCCTGAAGCTGAGAAAGGGCATGAAGTTTCTAGAAACTGACAAAGCACTCACTTTTATGCCTAGGATGCCAAACATGGTAGGAAGTATTAATTATAATGATGATAGAGTAGAAAGTGAAGGAGCAGATAGAGAGAACCTTGTCAGTCATTGAGTTTAGATTTTAGTCATATTTTCTTACTGAATCACTGTGCTGTATTCCTGAAGCTAATGCAATAGTGTGAATCAATTATAGTTCCATTTTAAAAAAGGAACAATTGAAAGTTTAAGAAAAATTTCTCTTCTGCAGTACAGAGAGTGAAATAAATCTGGGACAAGACTGAATTCATGGAAAGAGGTTAGGAGGCTATTGTGTAGCTCAGGGTAGAGATGAAGGTGCCTTGGATCAGAATGATGATAGTAGGGCTTCCCTGGTGGCTCAGCGGTAAAGAATCCTCCTACCAGTGCAGGAGACACAGATTCAGTTCCTGATCCAGGGAGATCCCACATGCCGTGAAGCATTAAGTCCGTGCATCACAACTATGGATCCTGTGCTCTAGAGCTGGGAGCTGTAACTACTGAGCCTTCTTGCTGCAACTGTTGAAGCCTTCACACCCTAGAGCCCTTGCTCTGCAACAAGAAAAATCACCGCAGTGAGAAGCCCATGCACCACAACTGGAGAGTAACCCTCACTTGCTGCAACTAGAGAAAAGCCCTTGCAGCAATAAAGACCTGGCACACCCCCAAATAAATAAATAAATAAAATTATATATATATATATATATATATATATGTATATATAAAAGAATAATGAGAGTAAAGGGGCTTCCCTAGCAGTCCAGTGGTTAAGACTCTGAACTTCCAAGACAAGGGGTGCAGTATGATCCCTGGTTGGGGAATTAAGATCCCACGTGCCTTGCGTTGGGGCCAAAAAAAGAAAAAAAAGGTCAGAAATAGTACATATGGAGGGAAGGGCATGTGTTCTAAAAATACTGAGGATGTGCATTCAGGATGTGAATGGATGGAGATGGAGGGTGAAGAGAGGATGAAGGATGATTCCTGAGTTTCTGCCTTAGACAGCTGGATGGACAGAGGCATCATTTATTGAAACAAGGAACACTTAAGGAGAGAAATATTAGAGGGGGAAATCATATTTAATTTTTGACCTTTTGAATATGTGGTGCCTGTGAAGAGTTCAAATAGAGATGTTTTGAAAGGAGAGGGTTATATAGATTTGAAATTGAAGATCAAGATCACAGCTAAAGAGAGAGAGCTAAATATAGATTTGGAAGTCAATAGCATATTATTGTAACTGAAGTTTTAAGATTGGAAGCAGTCACTGGGGAGAGTATAGAGGAAAAGGAACAGTTAGGAAAGAGATGAAAAGAATACTGGCATTTGAGGGCTGAGTAGGGAAGAAAGAACCATGAAGGAGTCTGAGAAAGAAGCATGAAAATGTGATCATGGATACCTAAGGAAGAAAGTGCTTTAAGAAAGCCAACTGCTGAAAGGTTGAAATTTATTAAGAAATCTTCTCCCTCAACATAGTAAGGGCTATTTGTAAAGGTATTTAATTGGTCAAGATAGAGAATGATGTTGTTGCCCCTCTCAGATCCTTTACCTGTGGGAGCACCCACCCCCCCAGCTGCTGTGATAGCTGATGATACCTCCCAGCTACATTTCTCAGGATAACTTGTTGTTTAGTTGCTAAGTCATGTCCGATTCTTAATGACCCCATCAACTTAGTAGCCCACCAGGTTTCTCTGTCCTTGGACTTTCCCAGGCAAGAATACTGGAGTGGGTTGCCTTTTCCTGTTCCAGGAGCTCTTCCTGACCCAGGGATCAAACTCACCTCTTCTGCATTGGCAGGTAGCTTCTTAACCACTGTGCCACCTGGGAAGCCCACTCAGGATAACTATTCTCAGTCAAATGGGAGCTTCTGGCACCAGGAAGCAAGACTCCTCACCTCACCACCACCCTCAAACCCTGGACAGTGACTGCCCTTTGCTTCAAGTTAGGACTTACTCTGTGCTGTAACTGAGAGCTCCCTGTGGGGTGAAGCTGAATCCAGTCCCCAGTGACCCCACAAACTACCTAGTTTTTTTCGCTGTGTCCCATCCTGCTTTTCTCAATCCCTTAATAAATCACTTGAATAAGAACCCCTGTCTTAGGCTTGGCTAGAGAAACTAAGACAGCTATTGAACTTTTCTTTTTTTTTTTTTTGCAGTTATATTTTTATCATTATATATTTTGTGGAAAATTTTCACAAAGGTCCCAATACAGCTCTACCAGGCCTGCCAACACTAAATATTCAATATTTTAAAAAGAAGGAACAGAGATTAAAAAGTTTTTTTGTGTATGTGTGTGGCTAATCAACAGTTTAATGCCTAATAGGCTTTTGAAGAAAAGGGAGTTGGGAACGTTTCTTCATTTAATAATAAATGTAAGAAGAGAACAGCTTATTTATGGCATAAGACATGGGTTATTTTGAATTTTTCACTAAATTCCATTCTAGTTAAAGTGCTCTGCTAAGGCGATAAGATAGATGAAATTCAACACACACGCCAAAGATGATGAATTCCGTAATAGTGGGCAAAAGGGGTTTGTGTTCAGAGCAAAAAGATGTTTAGAGAAGGCTTCAGGGAGGAAGTGGTATTGGAGCCAAGCCTTGAAGGATGGGTTGAAATTTGAAAGATGAAGTGAGGAGAGAAGCTGGTGTACACTGGGGGAGGAGAGGCATGGAGATAGGTAAAGGCAGGTTTTGACAAGAAAACAAGTGTGCAGTGTGCTAGGGTCTTGCGCAAAGAGGAGAAGAGATGTTTAAACTCTGGAGGTCTTCATTCAACCACTTCATTTAGTTTGGAAAAAGCACATAGTGATTGGGCTGTGGAGGGCATTGCAGTACTGCTGTGGAGGAGCTGAGGGGGAAGAAGTTAAAGAATATTGAGGGGTCTGAAACAGCTGAGAAAGCAAGAACATTTTGAAGAATGTTTGATTTTGCAGTTGCAAATGTCATACTGTAGAAGTGATTTAAAGCACGCCAATTTCAGGTAAATAATTCCATCTTTGGTCTAACAAAACTGAAACAAAATACTTCTCTCCTTCTAAGTTCATTCTCGATTCTCATGTAGAGAAGTGACTGAGGAAATTGTAGTGCTTGGAAAAGATAAGGAAGAGAAACAATACCTGATCCAAAAACTGATATAAATAAAATAGAGAGATATTTATAATTCTGGAGATGAGAAAAGGAACCTCATTCTGTCCTCTCCTTTGCCTCCTTTTTTTCTCTAACTCACCTAGAGTCTACATTTGAAATTTCAAAACTCATGTTCAATACACTGAGGACTCAAAATTGGAGAAAGATTTCCTGTTCCTCACTGTAAGCAGAGAGTGACCTTGTTCTTACCAGACAAATTGGCTGATGAATTTGTGCTGTGTGTTGAGCAGTTTTTTTCAAGTATTGCCCAAGTATTGACTTGGTACATGATTTACTTGACACTTTACATAAAATTTCAGCTAAAGGTTCTACCCCCCCGTTTTCCTTGATGACAGGAACACCCAGTGGTGCTGACGAAATTTATTGAGGGGGCCCGGGAAGTGGAAATGGATGCTGTTGGCAAAGATGGACGAGTAAGTGTTGTATCCTCCCTCTCTTCCCCCATCCCTGCCTTCTCAACAATTTTTTTTCCTTGGCAATTTAGAAACATAGCACAGATTAGGGCTCATGATTTCTACAAAATAGTCTCTAATACTAATGGACAAGCTGCTCAGTCAAAAAAATGTTCAAATTCACTGACGATTCAGTTGTGTCATATGTATCATTTCTTCTGCTTTTCATGTTGTTAGAATTTCTCTTTGATGATATTCAAAATTAATTATCATCCTGTACTCATTCTTTTTGAATAGATTTTCTCTCTAATTTTCCTTTGTCTGTGGGTTTCCTTTTATGTTTCAGTGGATATCACAAAAAAATCTGATACTTTCTTTCTGAAGTTCCTAACTGAATCCCTACTTCTTCGTCTCTCTTGATTTTTCCACTCTCCCTCTTTTTATTGGGTTAATAAAGACAAAACTAAATAGAGTTGATGGATAAAGATAATAATATAAAAATGACTTACCACATCACATCTGGTAGCACTAATATAATCAATGTCTCTAACTTCAGGGAGAAATGAAAGTATGAAGAATGCCTTTCTTTAGTTTTAAGGTTGTACTAGTAAGGCATTTATTCTTATCTTGAAACAGAGAAAGTTGTATTTTAGAGTCCATATCATTCTATTTGCTTTAAGGAAATAAAATGGATTTTATCTTGGACTTCATCTTCTACTTTACACTCTACTGAAAATGATAAAGTTTTTTTTCTGTTTGTTTTTTTCTTCCAGATTAACAGTTCAAAGTAGTGTTATTAAAAAAAATTACATTTATAGTAATGATGACCTCTTATATAATCTACAGTTTAAGCACCCTTTTATTGAATAGTCATTAAGTCATGTTTGACTCTTTGTGACTCCATGGACTACAGAACTCCAGGCTTTATGTCTTTCACCATCTCCTTCAGTTCAGTTCAATCGCTCAGTCATGTCTGATTTGTTGTGAACCCATGAACCGCAGCATGCCAGGCTTCCCTGTCCATCACCAACTCCCGGAGCCTACCCAAATTCATGTCCATTGAGTCAGTGATGCCATCCAACCATTTCACCCTCCATTGTGCCCATCTCCTCCTGGCCTCAATCTTTCCCAGCATCAGGATCTTTTCAAATGAGTCAGCTCTTTGCATCAGGTGGCCAAAGTTTTGGAGTTTCAGCTTCAACATCAGTCCTTCCAATGAACACCCAGGACTGATCTCCTTTAGGATGGACTGGTTGGATCTCCTTGCAGTCCAAGGGACTCTCAAGAGTCTTCTCCAACACCACAGTTTAAAAGCACCAATTCTTCGGTGCTCAGCTTTCTTTATAGTCCCACTCTCACATCCATACGTGACCACTGGAAAAACCATAGCCTTGACTAGTCGACCTTTGTTGACAAAGTAATGTCTCTGCTTTTTAATATGCTGTCTAGGTTGGTCATAACTTTCCTTCCAAGGAGTAAGAGTCTTTTAATTTCATGGCTGAAATCAGCATCTGCAGTGATATATTTGCCATGATGTGATGGGACTGGATGCCATGATCTTAGTTATCTGAATGTTGAGCTTTAAGCCAACTTTTTCACTCTCCTCTTTCACTTTCATCAAGAGTCTCTTTAGTTCTTCTTCACTTTCTGCCATAAGGGTGGTGTCATCTGCATATCTGAGGTTTTGTTATTTCTCTCAGCAATCTTGATTCCAGCTTGTACTTCATCCAACCCACCATTTCTCATGATGTACTCTGCATAGAAGTTATATAAGCAGGGTGATAATATACAGCCTTGACCTACTCCTTTTCCTGTTTGGAAGCAGTCTGTTGTTCCATGTCCAGTTCTTCCCCCCCCCCCCCCCCCCCAATTTTTCTACATTAACTTTATTAAAAAAATTTTTTTTTCAGTTTCATTTATTTATTTATTTTACTTTACAATATTGTGTTGGTTTTCCTGACCTGCATACAGGTTTCTCAAGAGGTAGGTCAGGTGGTCTGGTATTCCCATCTCTTTCAGAATTTTCCACAGTTTATTGTGATCCACACAGTCAAAGGCTTTGGCATAGTCAATAAAGCAGAAATAGATGTTTTTCTGGAACTCTCTTGCTTTTTCCATGATCCAGCAGATGTTGGCAATTTGATCTCTGGTTCCTCTGCCTTTTCTAAAACCAGATTGAACTTCTGGAAGTTCATGGTTAATGTATTGCTGAAGCCTGACTTGGAGAATTTTGAGCATTACTTTACTAGCGTGTGAGATGCGTGCAATTGTGCGGTAGTTTGAGCATTCTTTGGCATTGCCTTTCTTAGGGATTGGAATGAAAACTGACCTTTTCCAGTCCTGTGGCCACTGCTGAGTATTCCAAATTTGCTGGCATATTAAGTGCAGCACTTTCACAGCATCATATTTTAGGATTTGAAATAGCTCAACTGGTATTCCATCACCTCCACTAGCTTTGTTCATAGTAATGCTTCCAAAGGCCCACTTGACTTCACATTCCAGGATGTCTGGCTCTAGGTGAGTGATCACACCATTGTGATTATCTGGGTCATGAAGATCTTTTTTGTGCAGTTCTTCTGTGTATTCTTGCCACCTCTTCTTAACACTTCTGCTTCTGTTAGGTCCATACCATTTCTGTCCTTTATTGAGCCCATCTTTGCATGAAATGTTTGCCAAATTCATGTCCATTGTGTTGGTGATGCTATCTACCATCTCATCCTCTGCTGCCCTCTTCTCACTTTTTTCCAGCATCAGGGTGTTTTTCAATGAGTCAGTTCTTCACATCAGGTGGCCAAAGTATTACAGCTTCAGCATCAGTCCTTCCAATGAATATTCAGTGTTGTTTTCCTTTAGGATTTATTGCTTTGGTCTCCTTGCTGTTCAAGGGACTCTCAAGAGTCTTCTCCAGCACCACAGTTCAAAAGCATCAATTTTTCAGCACTCAGCCTTCTTTATGGTCCAACTCTCACATCCATACATGACTACTGGAAAAAACAAATAAACAAACATAGCTTTGACTATATGGACCTTTGTTGGCAAAGTGATGTCTTTGCTTTATAATATGCTATCTCAGTTTGTCTTAGTTTTCCTTCCTATCCCTGGAGAGTTGTCATTTGTTTTCTGTTTAACTCTTTTGGTTATACAAAGCATAAAAAATGCAACATGATACATATATATATATATGTATATAGTTTTTGCTTTTATTTCTTGGACTTCTAATATATTCCTTTTCTAATGTACGCCTCCCTAGAATTTTCATCCCTGACCTCCTGACCTCCAGAGTTATGGAGCATATGTTTAATCTTTCCCTCTTTTCAACATTTTACCTATTTGAGACTGAGGTGTAAAATAAGAGAAATGTGACTATACCAATGTGGAAGTGGAGAATGTAAGACTGACCTACATACATTTGTGTTTTTTCAAATATTGTGCTGTAAAGTAATGCTGGTCTGTTGGCCTTATTTAGTTCCAATTTGCTAGGATATGCTCTTTCCCTAAGCTTCTCTTAGACCCCCAACATTGCTTACCATTCTGGATTCCTTCTTTTGGAAGTATTTCAGGTTGTTCACATAATTTTTAAACAGTCACACTCAGAAATGGACATCATACTTCAGACATGTTATAATGTTTTCAGAGCTCAATGGGACATTGTTGCTGTTCAGTGTCTAATTTGTGTCTGACTCTGTGACCTCCTATACTGCAGCATGCCAGGGTTCCCTATCCTTCACTATCTCCTGAAGTTTGGTCAAACTTATGTCCATTGAGTCTGTGATGCCATCCAACCATCTCATCCTCTGTTGCCAGCTTCTCCTCCTGCCCTCAGTCTTTCCCGGCATCAGGTATTTTTCAGTGAGTCAGGTCTGTGCATCAGGTGGCCAAAGTATTGGAGCTTCAGCCTCAGCATCAGTCCTTCCAATGAATATTCAGGACTGATTTATTTTAGGATTGACTGGTTTAATCAGTGGGACATTGCCTGCCCATTTCTGGACAGTATAAAAAATTTGAGTGCTTACTCCACACTAAATATCATTCCAGACTGTACTTGTGTTTATCCTCATTCTATGAGGCAGATACCATCTTCATTCCTATCGGCAACCACGGCTAAACATCTAAAGTACCTTGTCCAGGTCCCAGAACTCATAAGTGACAGCCGGAATGAAAGTGAAAGTGAAAGTTGCTCAGTCATGTCTGACTCTTTGTGACCCCGTGGACTGTGCAGTCCATGGAATTCTCTAGGCCAGAGTACTGGAGTGGGTAGCCTTTCCCTTCTCCAGGGGATCTTCCCAACGCAAGGATCAAACCAAGGTCTCCTGCATTGCAGGTGGATTCTTTACCAGGTGAGCCACAAGGGAAGCCCAAGAATACTGGAGTGGGTAGCCTATCCCTTCTTCAGCGGATCTTCCTGACCCAGGAATTGAACCAGGGTCTCCTGTATTGCAGGCAGATTCTTTACCAACTGAGCTCTCAGGGAAGCGACAGCAGGAGTACTGGCACTCAAATGACACTTTGCTTTAAGTCATCTGTAAATCTGACAAACAAATTTTCACTGTAATTTATTAAAGTCTTTTAAAGTTATCCAATTATTCTCCCCCACTCTCAGCTTTATCATTTTCTGAAGACACACATGCTGTTAACATTTAGGTTATGGTGACTGAGGCCATAAACTTTGCAATCTGACAGCTAAGGGCTCAAAATCCTGTCTTGGTCATATAGACACTTGTACTTGCATTATTTATTCTTATATTGCCTTCATTTTCTTACCTTTAAAAGAGGACAAGAATATTTTCCTCTTGTTTTCCTTCTATCTTCAAGAAGATTCCCCTGGAGGAGGAAATGGCAACCCACTCCAGTATTCTTGCCTGAAAAATCCCATGGACAGAGGGGCCTGGCAAGCTGCAGTCCATAGGGTTGCAAAGAGTCAGACATGACTGAGTGACCAAAGATGCACTCCCTCCTGTCTCAAATTTTCACTTAAAGATCTCTTGTAGGTGGTGAATTAGCTCATTTGGTTATGGTGTGATGGTGTGGAGGTGATAAGAATCCCTTGAACTTCAGATCTTACATTTTCTTTCTGACCCACCTAAGTTATGACATTTACCTAAGCTTTAATTCACCTCTTCTGTCTTCTTTTCCAGTGTTTAAAACTTAACCTGGAAGGAAAGGACAAAGATGTCTCCAGTGCCCCCAGAATGCTTTAGTTTCCTATCTATTCTTAAAAGTCATTGCAAGTTGGCTTGAAAGTTTAGTGTGAAAGTTTTAGTCGGGCTTGAAAGTTTAGTGTGAAAGTTTTAGTCGCTCAGTCTGTCTGATTCTTTGAGACCCTGCGGACAGTAGCCCAACACGTCTCCCATGTCCATGGGGTTCTCCAGGCAAGAATATTGGAGTGGATTACTGTATTCTCCTCCAGGGGATTTTCCCAATCCTGGGATTGAACCCATGTCTCTTGTGTCTCCTACATTAGCAGTTGGGTTCTTTACCAGTAGGGCCATGAGTTGGCTTAGTTACCTTCTTTTCCTAGCATTTATACCGATTCTAATCAATGGAATAGGGAGGTAAGCTCTCAGACATTCTCAGCTGCCCCACAAGGTGATCTGTCACTGAACAGGGAAGCTTGGTGAGGCTGCATGTGCAGTTCCTTCTGCCCCCTCATTGGAGATTTAGCAAAGAAACTGCTCAGTGCTGGAAGTATCTGTTAGAATTAAGGGGTACACCAGGTAGCAGCTTCACTGAAGAAGAGCTGACAACCCTTTCTCAAATCTTCTTTTGGCTAGGTCATCTCCCATGCCATTTCTGAACATGTGGAGGATGCAGGCGTCCACTCCGGGGATGCTACTCTGATGCTGCCCACACAAACCATCAGCCAAGGAGCCATTGAAAAGGTCATCATTTATAAATAAAGGTGGAAGAGGGGAAAAGATTAAAAGTTTTTTATTTTATTTTTTCTTTTTTTAATTTTATTTTATTTTTAAACTTTACATAATTGTATTAGTTTTGCCAAATATCAAAATGAATCCGCCACAAGTTAAACTAAGTAGTAGGATACGACATACTCCAGGTAAAATTTAATGATGAAGGGGACTTCTTCCTCTGAGTTTGCTGTGTATTTTAAAGATAGCAGCTTCCTTTTCTGCCCTTTAGAACTCTTGATTGTATTCTAGTGCGATAGTCCTCTAACTGTGCTCACTGTTACCACCTGGGGGACTTGTTAAAAGGTTGTGGGATTCCATCCCCAGTTTTGATTCTGTAGTTCTAGGCCCCATAATTTGCATTTTTATTGAGTTCCCTTGTGATGCTATTCCTGCTGGTCTAGGGACTACATTTGGATAACTACTGCTGCAGATGATTCTAATATTTGAGCCACTTACAGGTGAGCAGCACCTAAAGTAATATTTCTCAGTTAGAAGCAGATATGCAGCAGTCACATGAGAACCAATTCTGGAACCAATGCTTTCACTGTCTACCCTTACCTTCACCCAAAAAGTACTTTAAGATATGTGTCTTCCAGTGGTTTTGAAACTGCTACTTTAATGACCTTTCCAAGAATGATGATTCTGCCTCAGTATTCAATATGCATTGCTAGGTTTCATCTTAAAGACTGCCATCATAAATAACTTGGGGATGTTCCTTTAGTCTTCAGGTATGTGAGGTGAGGATTAGCTATTTAAATGAGACTTCCCAATAATCCTGCCATCAAAATCTCGGCAGCCTCTCTGGCTAGTTGTATGTTGGGCTGGTTTCCAAAGGTCTTGCCTTGTTCTAGAATGTGAAGGTAGCAGGTTCTTTGCGATTAGCAGCAGCATGAAGGAACAGTATCCTGGGATTTCAAATGTGCTTTAATTTTTCATATCGGAATAAATGATCTCAAAACGCAGATATTTTGAAATCTCTCAAAGCTCAGTGTGTCATGGACCCTACTTCCTTTTGTAACTGATTGAGTTGCTGAACTGCAAAGGCATGTAAGATAAGTGAATGAGGAGCTGTTGATTCCAGCAGCTAGTGCCCTCTCTTTGCATGTGACCCTTCTGGCTGTGGTTGGATATGGGAATCCCTATAGATTACACACACCTCCCTGCAAGGGAATGTGTTTCCTTCTGACCATAATATCCACCCTTGCAGAGTCCAGGGGAAAAGAAAAGCACATAAAAGAATCTCTCTGGTGTCTTTGCAGTACCATATAATTTCAGGGCCTGTACTTCTCAGCAGGTAGGTCATTAGATTGACAGAGTTTGGACTGCAGCTTTTGGTGCTGAAGCAACCAGACTGAAAGGATTCCATTTAGCCCTCAGAATAAAACCAGAGTATATGATGGTAGGTAGATGGGGCATTTGGCAGAAAGATAATCCTGTACCATTATTTGCTCTTTTCCCTGCTGTCCTGGTGTGAATATTTAGAACATTTAGTATAATTATTATTTTGTTAATAGAAACCTAAGAATGGCTTCTATTATTACTCCATTATTATTATTACATAGTATGACTCCATTATTAGTAGAGATATAGTTCTTTGTAAAGAGAAATGAAAGAAATCTAAATTTAAGGTGCTGTACCTTTTTTGTTTGTTTTTAAACTAAGGAATGTTCTTTAGTACAGTATCATTGTCCTTTTGATCTAGGTGAAGGATGCTACCCGAAAGATCGCAAAGGCTTTTGCCATCTCTGGCCCGTTCAACGTCCAGTTTCTTGTCAAAGGAAATGATGTCTTGGTAAGAAATGCCAAACTGTTTGAAGGGACACCACTGCTCTGTTAGGTCCTGTTGGTTTATGTTCCTCTGTGAACACAGCCACAGAGCAGCTGAGACCCTGGCAGCTGATTGTGTCTTAGTGTGGGGTGTTGCACAGCATATAACACCTGCCTTGTTTGAAAACACTGGCCTTGGAGGCACTGATGGTGTCAGTGACAGCTTTGTAAACACCCTGATCCAGTGGAAAGAAGATCACTGTCTGCCACCTGCAGTACAGTGTAGATGGATGTGGTGATCATCACAAAGTAATCTGTTCGGGTTACTGTGGAATAGGGAGAATCCCAGGGATGGTGCAGCCTGATGGGCTGCTGTCTCTGGGGTCGCACAGAGTCGGACACGAATGAAGCGACTTAGCAGCAGCAGTCATAATTACACGCACTGGAGTTTTGCTTTATTCATTTGCTGGAAAAGAAAGCTCTTTTGGATACCATTTACCAATAAATAAAAAACAATAAAATAAAAAAGAAAGAAATTAAAAAAAAGGTTAAGGTGATGAGGTTAGTCTTAATTAATTTAATCTACTTAATGTAACTAGTCAGTAACCAATATTGTTTCTCACCTACTATGCAAAGTCCTAAGGTGGCAACAAAGATGTATAGAACCCAGTTTTTGCTCTCAGAGATTCATAATTTAGTGAGAACTGGGAAAAAGA
Organism: Bubalus bubalis; assembly: GCF_019923935.1. NCBI lineage: Eukaryota > Metazoa > Chordata > Mammalia > Artiodactyla > Bovidae > Bubalus > Bubalus bubalis. The sequence continues at coordinate 150,686,295 of NC_059158.1, forward strand.
TGAATTTATAGATAACTATAAGTTAGCATATAATAGCTGCTGGAAGGAATGTACGAATAAAGTGATATTGGAGGCATAGAATAGGGAGTGCCTGTGTTTGGGGGCGGGTGGTGAGGGTGGGGGTCTGTGCCTACACGTGTGTAGAGCATGTACTTGAGTGTCATATGCCTGGTTTGGGTGGATAATAAAATATTTCAAGGAAGATTTTGTAATTTGAGCTGGGTCTTAAGGAATGAATAACAAGTAAAGGAAGATAGAGAGGGCAGTTCACATACAACATCTATGGGAAAGTTCAGTGCGTTTTAGGAGATAGTGACCAGTTCAGTTTATCAAGATTATTTTTCCAGAGAAATCATAGAAGGTAAACTTGGAAAGAAAGACTGAGACCAGGAAAGTGGTACAAGATAACATAGAGGGCTATACTGAAGCAAGAGGATAGAAGGCTGTCAAGGACTAGACTTCACTATCAGGGCCAGTAGAAATCCACTGAAGACTTTCCAGTAGGGATGTGGCACGATCTGAACTCTGCATAAAAACAAATCTGTCAAGAGCTTGTGGGGCTTCCCAGGTCACGCTGGTGATAAAGAATTCACCTGTCAATGCAGGAGCTGCGGGTTTGATTCTTGGGATTGGGAAGATCCCCTGGAGGAGGAAATGGCAACCCACTACACTATTCTTGCTGGGATAATGCCACAGACAGAGAAGTCTGGTGGGCTACAGTCCACGGTGTCGCAAAGAATCAGACATGATTGAACAACCGAGTACACAAGCATGCATGTCAAGAGAGTGTGGGGATGGAACCGCACAAAGGGGTGGGAAAAAGTCAGAGTTCAAAGATACTGACTGAGAAGAAAGAAAGAAAGTGAAGTCCTTCAGTCATGTCTGACTCTTTGCAACCCCATGGACTGTAGCCCACCAGGCTCCTCTGTCCATGGGATTTTTCAGGCAAGAGTACTGGAGTGGGTTGCTATTTCCTTTTCCAGGGGATCATCCTAACCCAGGGATTGAACCTGGGTCTCCTGCACTTCAGGCAGATGCTTTACCATCTAAGCCACCACGGGACCAAAAAGGAAACCAGTTAGCAAAAGTCTACAAGAGGCACACAGACATAGAGAACAGATTTATGGACATGGCACCGGGGGTGAGGGAGGAGAGGGAGAGATGTGTGAAGAGAGTAACATGGAAACTTATATTACTATATGTAAAATAGATCTCCAATGGGAATTTGTTACATAACTCAGGGAACTCAAACTGGGGCTCTGTAACAACCTCGAGGGGTGGGATGGGGAGGGAGGTTCAAGAGGGAGGGAACATATGTATACATATGGCTGATTCATGTTGATGTTTGGCAGAAACCAACAGACTTTTGTGAAGCAATGATCCTTAAATTAAAATATTAATCAATTTAAAAAAAAGTCTATCAGGGGAGACAAGGAAGAGGCTGGCAAAGCAAGAGCTGGGCCCAAGTTGCAGGGAGCAGATGAATATTGACATTGTCTCTCACCATCCTTTCTCTTCTTTTGAATTTTGTTATCTCTACAGGTGATTGAGTGTAACCTGAGAGCTTCTCGATCCTTCCCCTTTGTTTCCAAGACACTTGGAATCGACTTCATTGATGTGGCCACCAAGGTGATGATTGGGGAGCACATTGATGAGAAACCCCTTCCAACACTGGAGCATCCCATAATTCCAGCCGACTATGTTGCAATTAAGGTATATTTTCAAAAATCTTAGTCATTTTTTAAGTTCTAAAGGAATTAAAGGAATAATTTTTCATTAAAAAATGATCTTAGGACTTCCCTGGTGGTCCAGTGATTAAGAATCTGCCCTCCAATGCAGGGGATGTGGGTTTGATCTCACATGCCATGGGGCAAAAAAGACCCAGCTTAGCCAAAAATAATTTTTGAAAATAATCTTGATACTTTATGAACCTTCTAACTAAAGTGCTAGACTAGGGATTTATAATGTTTGCTTTGAGTAATGCAATGCAGTTTCTCTATAGGCAACTTTATGTGTACTCTTGTGCATTTCAAAAATTAAAAAAAAATATTTAGAATTACATAACTTTGAAACCAACTAGCTGAGTGACATAAACTGCATTTATGAAGGTGATGCTTAATGCTGCCAGTTTAGTTGGTAAATAGAAATTCTGGATATAACTTTTAGGATAAGGCTTGAATTATGCCAAGGCTTTCAGGAATGCATGAGTCTTGTAAAAGTGTTACCTTCTGGTGTTACTTAAATTTTATTGCCTTGACCACCTTTGCTTAGTTCCGATTTCTTTAGTGGTATAATTTTGTTGTAGTGGTACTGTGAGGGTAATGAAATTGATGGCACCTTTATGAAGAATGACCAGGAAAATGTAAGATTTGTTCACTAAATACACACATGCCTTGGAGATATTGTGGGTTTGGTTCCAGACCACCACATTAATTCTACACTAATTTTTTGGCCTCTCAGTGCATATAAAAGCTATATTCACACTATATTGTGGTTTGTTAAGTGTACAATAACATTATGTCTAAAGAAACAATGCACATACCTTAATTAAAAATGACTTTATTGCTCAAAAATACTAATTATCATCTGGGGCTTCAGTGAGTCATAATCTTTTTTTCCAATAGTAATAATAATGAAAATGTTTGAAATACTGTGAGAACTACCAAAATGTGACACAGAGACACAGTGATTAAATGCTGTTGGAAAAAATGGTGCCAAGAGACTTGGTTAACGTAGGGTTGCCATAATATACAAACCTTCAATTTTTAAAAAATTCATTATCTGCGAAGCACAATAAAACAAAGCATCATAAGACAAGAAATGCCTGTATATATTTGTATATTTCAAATAACTTAATAATAAATCCATTGTGCTCCTCTAGCTGCCTCAGTATGCCCATGAACAGAGTATTTATAATTATGACCTTTAACTACCTCACTGGACAGTATGAGGATTAGTGAGATATTATATAAATATATCTGAATTTTTTAGATAAAGCACACAATGAAATTAATTTATATTGTATAATATATTTATGTGATATTTACATATTCTGGGTGCCTTCAGAGCTTTCTGTTCTTATATATACTAGTGGCCTCAACCATAATTGTGTTACAATTGAGACTCTGACTTCTGACTTTTACAGTGGAAGTTTTAAGTTGAAGCTGTAAATTAAAAAATATTTATTAATCTTATTTAACTTAATAATTTAGGATTCCCTGGATTTTACAGTACACTGAGGTAGAATGTCACTTCTTATTTTAGGGTAGCATTTTATTCCTGGATGCTATGACACGACACAAATTGTTAAATTTTCAATGGGACTCTATACACATAGGGTTTTATTGTTTGAGACCAGTAAGTAGAAGGACCCCCAAAATATTTTTCCACTGGAGATTCTGAATACAAATTTCAAACTCATGTTTCTTTATTCTTAGACACAGGAATACACACACACACATATATACACACATGTGTCTGAAACAATTTCCAACTAGTAACAATACTGATGGATAGATGTGAATTTTTCAAAATTCACTGTCTTCTAGTTTACTTCTTCCTAGTTATCCTTGTACATTAATCTTGATTTTTTGGTCAAATTACTTTTTCATAGTCAATCTTCATATTGTCCTAGTGAGGTGGGTAGATATCAATGGTTGAGGTAGAGAGAGGCTGGAACGCAGGAATATAATGTAATAATGACTGAGATGACCCAGTGAAATAACTCCAAGCTAGAATTAATTGCCATAATGATTTAGAGGCATGCCCGAATCAAAGAAGGAATAGTCTAGGCTGGATAAATAGATATATGAAAGAAACAAAAATTTGATTCTTAGTGAACTGCATTGATAAAATAAATGGAAAGAAAGCACTCCTATCTATGTTCTAGTTCATATGAAAGTTCTGGGCAAAAGTGTTTCCAAGAAGAATATTTTTCAAAGCTTTTTAAGAGGTGTCAACAACAGCTTAATGTCTCAGAAGTCAGCTTGCAGACAGACATTTCTGGCAAGGTGGCTTGTTGTAAGTCCAAATGATCAGAACAAGAAGAAGAATGTTTCAAAAGCCTACCAAGGAAAAAGTGTTTGAACTCTGTGTCTGGGGAGACCAATGCCCAGTAGACTTTGTTTGAAATCACTCCAGTAAGAGTATGTGTAGGCTAGATCAGAAACATTGGCTTAGACTGGTCACTGGGGCCCTATTTACAGAAATAAATTGTGATTATTTAACCCAATTTTGGGCCAAAAGCTCAAGAAATTCTTGGAACACAGGTTTAAAGCTATTTTTCAAGTCAGTTGCTTGGACCAAAGATGTTTTTTTACGTGTCTACCATAGCCTAAATGAATCCTATGAGAAATGATTCACTAAATATAATTATCCTCCTTTATTCTTGTTATACCCTTCTTTCACATATTTTTCCTACCCGTTATTTTGATAGGCTCCAATGTTTTCCTGGCCCCGGTTGAGAGACGCTGACCCCATTCTACGATGTGAGATGGCTTCCACTGGAGAGGTAACTAGTTAATGATCCATGAACACTTTCATTAAATCTACTTTGAAGTCTATGGTTTTATGATCAGAATATAATAAAGTAATTTAGTAAGTAGTAAGCGAGACACTTCTTTTGTGATCAGAATAAGTCTGAAATGGCCTGGGAATTTTGAGCTAAGAAAAAAATCCTTGAATTTTGTAGCCCAGAGTCTAAATTCTCACTTATATTTCAACAGTTGGCTATATTGTCTGTGTGTTTCATTCGTTTTCACATTACAAATTGAGAGCATCTTTCAAATATTTCTTTAGATGTCTAGGTAAATACCTTCCAGGTCTTTTTATTTTAAGGGTCTCAGGTATCTCTGTAAAGCACCTCTCATCCCCTCTAATTTGCCTTGCTATTGTGAAATTAGATCATTGAGCTTTTAATAGCAACATGTAGAATGAATGTACAACAGTAGAAAGATAATGGGGCCATAATACGGTGGGATCTGCAGGTATATGCAAAGTCCCAGAACCACTGTTTTTCAAAGCAACTGTAGCCACCTGGAGATTATCTAAAAACTATAATGAGACTGACCACTGGATGTCCCTCTTCACTTGTGTTGGAGCCTTTGTCAGCTGGAGGTTTCTTTAAGAATGTGAAATGTGTTTCTTGTAGAAAGCTGTCAGATTCCAGAGAGTTCCCTACATGTCAGTGTCAGGACATTGTATGAATCACCTAGCCCTTGACAGACTTACTGTACACAACCTTCAGATTCTCATCAGTGCACACCAGAGTGGCAACATCAGACTGGGAGGCATCATTGTTTCCTCTCGGTGTTGAGGAAAACCTGAGAGGGGAAAAGACTTAATTGCAACAAATATGTGATGTTTTATATGGTTGCCTAGTTACAAGCAAAATCTGTGATGAGAAGCCAAGTGAGACAGGAAGGGAGGCAGTGAGGAATAAATGGCTATCTTGTTTGTATTTGGACTGTTGATTGCCTTCTCTTAGTATCTTTGCTGCTTCTGTTAATTTAATAGACGAGAAAACCTAACTTGAAGACAAGGGACATTAACGTTGAATTTCTCTGCCGTTTAAGGAGATCCCCTGATGTTCATCTTGATCCCATGGTCACTCAGTAGCAGGGCTGTTTTCAGCTAGCCTAGGATTCAGATCAGGGTGAGATCTGCTTTCCTTCATGCTGTTTTCTCTGGTGTAGCAAATCTGTTTTCAGCACCTGTGTCCATTCTGCCTCCAGACATACATTATTGGAATTGTTGAAATACGAACATATGAGAGAATTAGAAATTCAGCCCTCTCCTTCCTCGTATCTGTTTTAGAAGTACAGAGAGATAATTCCTCTTCCATTATTAGAATCATATTTCCAAATGTCACTTAGTGTGATGTTACAAGTTCTATTTTATTACTGAAATCAGAATAATAATTCTAGCTCAGTGAAATCTCAGTTATGCTCCAGAGACATTTTCAGTGTTAAAATGGCTTGTTGTGGGATTAAATAAAACTTTAGCTTTCCTAATGATGAGGTGGGGATGATAGTCTTAATCTTTGTGCTCAGTTGTGTCTGACTCTCTGTGACCCATGGACTGTAGCCCACCAGGCTCTTCTGTCCATGGGATTTTATAGATAAGAATACTGGAGTGGTTTTCCATTCCCTTCTCCAGGGAATCTTCCCAACCCAGGGGTTGAATCCATGTTTCTTGCATCTTCTGCATTGGCAGGCGGGTTCTTTACCATTAGCACCTCCTTAACTACTTTCTTTTTTTTTTTTTTTTTTTTCGTAGAAAACTGCTGAAACCTTGTGTTTGTATATGCACTTATGATGAAATTGCCTAGGTTCTTTCAGTAGGGTTTGGGTCCCATTAACTTAGATTGACATTCCTTAAGTTGGTTAGCCAGTACTTGAACACAGAAAATGTTCACTGTGCTGTAAAAAGCAGCAGGTCCTAGTGGTCCACTGAAAATCATAGTCATGAGAACTTTCCTTTGACAGTAAAGGAGTCACTTGCTTAAAGAATGAATTTAGCCGTCAGTGTTATTTACTCTAATGGTGATTCTGTACCTTTGTCAAATAATGATGACATGGCGAGGCTTACTTCCATCATGCTCAGATTAACCCCTTATTCTATAGTTAGGGTAGCTAATCAACTTGTAGTTATATTGTAGTGCTATTACCCTACAGGAAGGCTCTGTATATCCCAACACTATATTAATTTGGATTTTTTTTTTTTTAACTTTGGGCTGTAGTATTAAGAACTGATAGCAAGGTATATTGCCTCATTTTATGAAGGCAATAATAATGAAGAAGTTCCTTTGAGATTTTCACAGATTTACTGAATTTTTCAGAAGGCTTTCCCATGTGTATGAAATAACTCCTAACCAATTGATTAGCAGTTATGCATTTGTGCTACTGACCCATGAATTCATGCACTGTTGCATAGTATACATACATATACTATTATTTAAACATTAAGTCGTATTAACATTTGGCAGCTCACCATATTATGGGCCAGAAGCTGTAATTTGTATCCAAATATCTCACAGTAGAATCCAGTTATGTTGCTCCATGGAGTGTTGTTGGATGGAGAAAGAATTGCTTATTCATTCATTATGTTTAATTAAAAACATAAGATACATCTGCCCTAGCCAGACTTTTAATCCCTAGATTCAGACTGAGTGGTCTTTGGGCAACTCAATAAAATCTAGCATAGGAATCTATGACTTCATTTGTGGTTCTTTTTTGGTAGGGTTGGGTGACTGTCATTTGCTTCCTTTTACTTTATTTTTTTTCATTTCTTCTAAACAGGTGGCTTGCTTTGGTGAAGGTATTCATACAGCTTTCCTAAAGGCAATGCTTTCCACAGGATTTAAGCTACCCCAGAAAGGCATCCTGATTGGAATTCAGGTGGGTAGTGTGTGCTTGTGTGCATGACTGTGGACACGTGCTGGGAGCTGGTGGGGGAAGTGACCTTCATGGTGCTAGAGAAGAGGGGAAATATTTTTTAAATTCCACTAAAAAGCCAGCAAATTTGAGCAATAATGGACATTTTTTTCTCTGTATGTTCCTTGACTTTTTGCCTTTTTCTGTTGTAGCAGCCAATACAAATAAGTGAATAAACAAAAAAAAAAAAGAAAGAAAAAAAGCTCTAGTGAAGGATGTTTATTCTGAATGGGATTCAGGGTACCTTTAAAAGGACTCCGTTCTTTCCCTTGGTTACATCTTTTCTACATGGCTTACTCTTAGTACTGTCTCCTTGGCCTCTGAATATAAGCTTTCCGTTAAGTTGGTCTCACAGCTTCTTTCTGTGACTGTGTCTAGCATTTTCTCTTGACTTTCCCCTTTGCCAGCTCATTCATGTCCATCCACTCTCCCATTTCAAACTATCATCTTTAAGTCTTTATCCTCAGCCGTCCCCTGTTTCCAGCAGTTTGCTGGATACCTCCATCTGGATGTCTCAAAACCAACATATCCCAAACTGAAACGAATATTACCCCCTCCAAACCTCTGTTCTTTCCTTTACTCGTTCACATTTCAATTTCTACTAAATATCAAAGATTCAGAGTTGAAGAAGACATGGGCATTATCTGGAAATTTTCTTAACGTAATTAAAAGTTCTCCATGACTGACTGAAAGTTCTTAAAGGGCAGTGGCCTAATGGGCTTAAGAAAGTCAGCCCATCCCACAGTGTACTGTGGAAGTTCTTGAAATATTATTACCTCGTAAACCTTCTAAGTCAAAGCAGGGTGTAGTAACTGTAAGTGAATATCTTCATACGATGAAAAGGACATCACTGGTTTATTATTGCAAGTCAACTGTAAATCTTAGGGCAAAATGGGAGCCAGGAAACTCATTACTCTTTGGAATAATTATTGCAAGAATATACAAACTATTTGTTTATAAAGTTTCTAAAAAATACTAGATGTTTCTCAACTGATCTTTCACTTTCATTGGAGGTTAGCAATCCCTGGGCCTATAAAAACAATAGATGGTCTGATATACCACCCCTGCCATTCTTTCAATCAGTTCAAACCCTGCACGGTTCTGTACAGGTCAATAAAATTATAATTAGAATAATACCAGGTATTTTCAAGTAATGGGTTGTTATTATAGATGCTGTTGCATTAGGGTGCCTTAGTATCAGCAAACTAGACTCTGGAGACTGGATGGGTGGCTTTGGAGAAGTTTCTGCAAAGAGTAACTTGGGATTTTGCTTCATAAAGGTGCCAGAAGGGCGATGGAGAACAGTTAGAACAGAGGCTAACAAGATGACTTGCCATTGTGAAGCTTAATGGCAGTTTAGAGACACATCACACCATATGAGAGACTCATCACATTATAATGGGTATTAAGTATTATTAAGTCACAAGTGTGAGAGTATTTGTCCAGCTTCCAGTTATGGCTTAAAGTTTAATGTGAGACCTGGGGGCATTCAGAGGAGACCATGCCCTTAGTCCCTCTCCTCACAACTAATCATAATAGTGCTAACATTTTAAAATACCACTTTAAGAAGGCAGTGATGTATAAAATTGTGCCTTGTTTGGTTCCAGTGCTGCAGGGAAATATAAAGCAAAAATTAATTTGATCCCTATGAAGTACTAGTATGATTTTGGCAATAGTGAACAGAATTTTTGCTTTGTAGGGAAAGAAGGAAGTTCATAGGGAAAAGAGACTTCTAAAAGCAATGTTCTACCTTTCAGTTTATTCTTTTTTAAAGAAATCAATGTTCTATCAGCTACATGAATTTTTGCAAAGAACTTTGTTTCTGTGCATGCGTGCATAATATTAGGAATTTAAATATATACATATTTTAATTACAGAGCTTAAAAGTATATTCTAGGAAATATTTAATAAACTGATATTTAATAAAATACTTGCAGCTGTGGTAAAATTAATCATCAAGATTCTAAATCTCTAGAGATAGGTAGGAACCATTTTCTAACCTACTTTATATGGGAAGCAAAGAAAAGCTGCCATCATCAATAGTCAGTGTATAATCTCTTCATTACTATATGGAAGATTTTAACTTGTAGTGATTTTTTTCAAATGTATAGTCATAAATTTGACTGAACAATACGATAGAATGTGCTAATCAGAGATAGCTAACTCACTGGGCATCTTAGTTAGAATGGGATAAACCAAAACCTCATAGCAACTATGAATAAAGTAATTAGAATCTATGGCAAGAATATACAATGGATTAAAGACAATCTCTTTAACAAGTGGTGCTGGGAAAACTGGTCAACCACTTGTAAAAGAATGAAACTAGAGCACTTTCTAACACCATACACAAAAATAAACTCAAAATGGATTAAAGATCTAAACGTAAGATCAGAAACTATAAAACTCCTAGAGGAGAACATAGGCAAAACACTCTCTGACATACATCACAGCAGGATCCTCTATGACCCACCTCCCAGAATATTGGAAATAAAAGCAAAAATAAACAAATGGGACCTAATTAAACTTAAAAGCTTCTGCACAACAAAGGAAACTATTAGCAAGGTGAAAAGACAGCCTTCAGAATGGGAGAAAATAATAGCAAATGAAGCAACAGACAAACAACTAATCTCAAAAATATACAAGCAACTCCTACAGCTCAACTCCAGAAAAATCAATGACCCAATCAAAAAATGGGCCAAAGAACTAAACAGACATTTCTCCAAAGAAGACATACACATGGCTAACAAACACATGAAAAGATGCTCAACATCACTCATTATCAGAGAAATGCAAATCAAAACCACTATGAGGTACCATTTCACGCTAGTCAGAATGGCTGCGATCCAAAAGTCTACAAGCAATAAATGCTGGAAAGGGTGTGGAGAAAAGGGAACTCTCTTACACTGTTGGTGGGAATGCAAACTAGTACAGCCACTATGGAGAACAGTGTGGAGATTCCTTAAAAAACTGGAAATAGACCTGCCTTATGATCCAGCAATCCCACTGCTGGGCATACACACTGAGGAAACCAGAAGGGAAAGAGACACGAGTACCCTAATGTTCATCGCAGCACTGTTTATAATAGCCAGGACATGGAAGCAACCTAGATGTCCATCAGCAGATGAATGGATAAGAAAGTGGTGGTACATATACACAATGGAGTATTACTCAGCCATTAAAAAGAATACATTTGAATCCGTTCTAATGAGGTGGATGAACCTGGAGCCTATTATACAGAGTGAAGTAAGCCAGAAAGAAAAACACCAGTACAGTATACTAACGCATATATATGGAATTTAGAAAGATGGTAACAATAACCCTGTATATGAGACAGCAAAAGAGACACTGAATATAGAACAGTCTTATGGACTCTGTGGGAGAGGGAGAAGGTGGGATGATTTGGGAGAATGGCATTGAAATATGTATAATATCATATATGAAATGAGTCGCCAGTCCAGGTTCGATGCACGATGCTGGATGCTTGGGGCTGGTGCACTGGGATGACCCAGAGGGATGGTATGGGGAGGGAGGAGGGAGGAGGGAGGAGGGTTCAGGATGGGGAACACATGTATACCTGTGGCAGATTCATTTTGATATATGGCAAAACCAATACAATATTGTAAAGTTAAATAAAATAAAATAAAAAAAAATCATCTTAACACCATTTCACTTAGCCAGAAGAATTCATATAAACTAATTCAAAAAACCTTCTTTTCTCTTCATCACCCCTTCCTGAGGCAGCTGCTGCTATGAGTAAAGGACTTAATTGAAGAAACCTTAACTCTGATTTTTCACAACAGGTTGCAAGAGAAAACTAGGGGGAAAAGAGAACTATGGAGGAAAGGCAAAAGTGACTCTGATACAGGAAATATTTTTTTTATTGCTGGTTTTTTAACACATATTTTAAGTAGCAGTTTATCACTAGCAAGTATCAACCACTTTTCAACATTTAATAAATAGATTGTGTGTGTGTATGTGCATGTGAGTTTATATACACTCTTGTTGGTTATATTAATTTTCCTAATTTTTCTTTCTCTTCTCTTTCTTATCCTACTCCTTTATGCACATAGACTGTTTCTGTCCATTCACTATTAATCCTATGGTCAAATTACCTGGGAAATTTGAAATATTTTGATAACATCAATCTCGCATAACTGGGATTTAGGGGGAAAAATCAAGATTCGGGTTTTATCAAAGGATTCTTGTTAACTTAACTATTATAGGCACTGTGTGTCTACCAAGAGCCTTTTAAAGCAAAGATCCTAATATAAGAAAGGCATAATGTAGGTTTATGTGGCAACAAAATCATCTTTGCTTTTCTTGCAATATTTCCAGCCTCTTTTCATGCCATCAGGATTTATTTAGTTTCTATGAGTGGGCAATCTGCCTTGTCTTGAAGTTTTCTGGAACACTCTTCAACAATAAATGATTTACTCTAGAGCAGATCAAGAGCCCTTCCTGTTTTTCGCCCTCTGATTGGGCTATTCAGTGATGCTCGTAGAGAGCCCCCATCCTGACATCTGTGCTTCAGCATGGCTCAGAAACACAAAGCAAGCATTTTATTTGAAAAAGACAACTCCAAGTGACATGAATAACCTTTTATCTTCTATACAGAATCATTATGAACAACCATAGAGTTGTCAATCCTGACATCCCTGTAGAGTCCACAGACATCACACCATCTTAACTTGGCTTTCGGTTCTGTAGCCAGAATTTGGATTAATGTGAAATGATAATTGGAGGAAATATATATATATATATATATTTTTTTTTTTTTTCACTTTTAAAGGACTTTCTTTCTTACAAATGTTTTCCAGGAAATAAATCAGCTTGCACTTTTCACCTTTAGTAACAAATGGTTTCTTACCCAGGTATTTTCATTCAGCTATTAAATCTGGGGCTACTCAGATGCAAGCTGACAGCTGTAATTTCTTTTTGTAGAGAGGCTATTTTATGTGTCACAAGTGTTCAATACATGTTTGATAGAAGTTTATAATGTGACTATGAAAGCCAACACCCCAGACCAGAAGGCAGAGTAGTTCCCTGGCTGGAAACTGCCAATACTGTCATGTCGAATATTTATCTTTTCCACTTGGGGGACAGCACTGAAACAGCTCCATAATGAGGTTCTGACTGGTGTCTGCAGGACTTAGAGGACTTGCTGATTTATTTTACTTTAAAATGGCAAAGAAAAAAAAATTATAGTCTAGTACTCCTCCCTCAACCTTTTTCATAGTGTCTTTGGCTAAGGTTAATGCATCTTCACCTTGAATTACAAAATGAATGAAGGGTAGTCCTCTTATCCCCTCTTCCTTCCTATTTCTAAATGTAAACCCACACCAGAATCACTGGAGGGTTTGTTAAACTGCAGATCCCTGGGACCCACTCCCCGAGTTCCTAATTCTATAGATCTAGAGGTAAGGTCCAAGTTTTCATAATTTAAGCCAATTCCCAGGCAATGTTGATTCTCTGGAGGCCACATCTTGAGAACTATTATACCTGTGAAATGGTATTTTAGAAAATCGATGCAATGTTATGTTATTACATGGCCGTATATTATTAGTGACTTTTTGCTAGGGGGAAATGTAAGAGATTGAGATTAGTACCTGATTAATGTATCAACAGATCAAAAACTATGGGTTACCTTTATGGTGAGCTTCCCATGTGCTTTGATGCTTCCTTGTGTTTGTTGTGTGTTTAACAGAGGTTCACAAGGTAATGTTCCATTTTAGGTGTGCTTGATGAAATTCAGAGGTTTATTTAGAATATTTCACATGTATTTGCTATATTTCAAGAAATCTAAAACACCAAGAAAACCTAAAATGCCATTTAATTCAGTCCCTTGCTTTCTAAGCAGAATTAAATGAGTAAAAGATTGTCCTAATCTTCTGCTTAATCTATTCTTAAAGAGACTGCCACAAAACTCATTAAATTACCTTAATGTCTTGAATTACTCTCTGATTTTATACTTATTTAATTTTATATCTAGCCATGAACTTCTTGCATCTAAGCCCATTTCTTCCTGTTGGGTCCTAAGTGGGAATGAAAAGCTACTGCCTTGGGCATGGTTACAATTTGTGTTCTAGAAGGCTGTCATGAATAACCCCTGAGCCTGCTTTAGCTGAGATTCATCCTGTTGCATTTATCTTTTCTATTTGCCAATAGTTTCTTCTCATAAAATTGCAGTTCTGGGATTGAGAGGGCCAGATTCTGAAAGAATTTTATATTTGAACGTAGTCTTGGGGTCTCTACCTAGGATTTAGATCTTTTCTCAAAAAGCCTCTACAAGTAAGTATTAGGAAGTTTTGTGGGCTGAACATTATCAAAATTGTGCAAGGATCTGGATGTTTTATCACAATTCTTAGTTTCTCTGAAACTGAAATAAGATCATATCCATGACTTTTCTCAACCATTACTAATATAATTTCTAATAGATTATAAAATATTTCCTAAAGTAACCAAATTATATCATCTGTTTACAAACTTTTGTAAATAGTTCAAAAAATGTGAAAATTTCTCATTTGAAGCAGAATGGATATGTTTTTAACACTGTACAATTTTGCATATTTGTTTAGCTCGATTACTCAGACATTCATGTTAATGGGGTCAAGGTCAGAAGTTGACGATTGGGTAGGCTACTGAGCTTGTTTTCTTCCACCCTGATCACTGTATTGCAAATATGTGCTTTTGGTCACAGGAAGGAAGTGTGTTCAGAATTAAGGAACCCTGATGGCGACAGGCAGTCCAGGAAAGGCAGGACCCAGAAATTGAATGGGTCCAGCTGGGGTTTTCAGAAGAGCACACAATTCTAAGAAAATATCTGAATGGCAAGATTGAATATTAAGGAGCCTGGTGGGAAGGAAAACATATATGAGGATGATACTGGTTTGTGTTCTAAGTGTGACAGCCAGTAGAGGAACCCAGGCTTCAGAGCTAGAGTGCAGGGACAGGAATATAGCCTCTGTGAGGCTGAAAAAACAATCATTTTAATAATAATATTTAATTATAACTATTAATGAGCCAGCAATTGTGCTAAATTGGCAGCTTCCCAGGTGGCTCAGTGGTAGATAATCCATCCGCCAATGCAGGAAATGCGGGTTCGATCGATCCGTGAGTTGGGAAGATCCCCGTCCCACGGAGGAAATGGCAGTCTGCTCCAATGTTCTTGCCTGGAGAATCCCATGGACAGAGAAGCGTGGAGGGCTACATTCCATGGGGTTGCAAAGAATTGGACACAACTGAGTAATCGAGCATGATCACTGTACTAACACTTATGGTGGACGTCACTCATTGAATACTCACAGGGACCCGCTGACATTTTGTTGTTCAGTCGCTCAGTTGTGTCTGACTCTTAACCCCGTGGACTGCAGTATGCTGGGCTTCCCTGTCCTTCACCATTTCCAAGAGTTTACTCAGACTCATGTCCATTGAGTTGATGGTGCCATCCAGCCATCTCATCCTCTGTACTATTATTCCTATTCATCACAGAGAGATTAAGTAAGTTGGTCAAGGTCACACAATTTATTGTGGACCATCACGAAGTAGATACACTAATATCGGAGTCACTGTTTTATAAATGAGGAAATGGAGGCTCAAAGACATTAACTTTTTATACAAATGCATGGTAAAGACAGAGTGAAATGCAGCTTAGTGACTCCAGAGTCCATTCTTTTGCTCTTTGCTTTACAGTAAATGCCCAACTGAGTTCCAAATGATTAACTTGTAGGGAACTTTGCATGAATTGCTAGGTCAAGGCCTAGGAATTGAAGTGCAGTCCAAACTTAGAATTCAGCAATTAGAACAGGTTGAAAGGCAGAACATCCAAAGAGGCTGATGTGGCATTGAGCACCTAAGAGAGATGACTTTAAATTCTCTCTAACCAGGAAAATGATCCATCCAGAAGTAAATCCAGGGGTAAATCTGACTCTATACTCAGACACTCAATAGATTAAGCAATGAGTAAAGGAATTTGAGGTGTAAAAAGTAAGACAGTAGAAAGCAATACAATGTGGATGGAATTTCATCTATATGAGAAAATAAGTAAGAGTTTATAATCACTCTAGGAGGATGAAACTTGTCATCTTTGAATATAAAGCACCAGGCAATACATGGAATTTCCTTTTATGACATAACAGAATGCTGTATTGCATTACTAATTAATAACGTGTATTTAGAAAGTGAATTTTGTTAAATTCCTTTAATTTCAGCAATCATTCCGTCCACAATTCCTTGGTGTGGCTGAACAATTACACAATGAAGGCTTCAAGGTATGTGATATTATTTTCCTTAATTGCTTTCTGTCAGCAATCTATCCACAAAAAAGAATATTGAAGAATACTGGGGAATAAAATCATGCAAGATGTGACTTCTCCATATGAAAACTATGACTAACTTTATAATTTTAAAGCTTCAATGAACTAAACTAATTAGAAAGACTAGTTTTAAGTTTTAGCACAATTCACAAACTTACTAAATTTGCTGGATAAAAACCTAGAGAGTTTTCCTAACACAGAACTGGGATAAACTTTCAATGCATTTCCATATATTTTCCCTTTTCCTGTTTCCATATGAAGTCATAGTTTCCAACAGTTACAGGCGAAACTTCTTTGCCATGAATATCTGCACACAAAGCCTGGTTCTGTAAAACAGAATGAGTCCCAAGGCTCAGGGTGGGCCTGTGGTCATGAGGCTTTATTGGTCTGATAACTGAATTTTCAGTCACCAATAACTCTTTCTTTTTCTCTCCTACAAAAGCAGTTACAGTTGAGGTTATTAATTTTTTTCTTATTGCAAATATTTTAAAAATATTTAAAATGTCTATTACTCTAGATTATGTATTAATCTCTATTTCTGACATCATTTTGCATCTCATATTCACCATTTTTTCCTGCTCTATGTTTTAAATGACTCAAATGTCCTAATGGGTCCCTTTGCTTCATGAAAGCTTTTTCCTGATACAGTAACTGACTTTTTAAAAAATTTTAAATGCAGCTCTTTGCCACAGAAGCCACATCAGACTGGCTCAATGCCAACAATGTACCTGCTACCCCAGTGGCATGGCCATCTCAAGAAGGACAGAATCCCAGCCTCTCGCCCATCAGAAAGTAAGAACTGGGCAGGTTATTCTGAGATAACAAAATAGATGGAGAATTAGCTTTGGGAACTAGTATGATATAAATATGAGGTTTGCCAGGTGGCTCAGTGGCAAAGAATCCACCTGCCAGTGCAAGAGGCCGTAGAGACACTTGTTTTATCCCTGGGTCAGGAAGATCCCTTGGAAGAGGAAATGGCAAGCCAATCTGGTATTCTTGCCTGGAAAATCCCATGGACAGAGGAGCCTGGTGGGCTACAGACCATGGGGTCACAAAAAGTCAGACGTGACTGA
The DNA here is from genome assembly GCF_019923935.1 of Bubalus bubalis. Classification (NCBI taxonomy): domain Eukaryota; kingdom Metazoa; phylum Chordata; class Mammalia; order Artiodactyla; family Bovidae; genus Bubalus; species Bubalus bubalis. Next base: position 150,703,113 of record NC_059158.1, read on the forward strand.
GCAACTGAGTATGTACACACGCATGATATAAATATATCACCTTACCCTATTGCAAGTCTTCTAAAAATCTTTTCAGTTAACCAACTTAAAATGAGGAAATTTGTGCATGATAGTAAAGCTTCCTTCTCATGAACTTTGCTGTTATTGTAAAACACATAATGCCGTATATGTACATGGAGATATGTAGCGTCTTCCAACTATTTCCAAGTAAATGTCCATTCCTTTGACGGACAGCAACCAAGATCTCAGTGATGAGAATCATGGGCCTAAAGAAAGTAATGCAGTGCTTTGCATTTTATGTCAACTTGCATTGTGTATATATGTGTATATCAAGTGTAAGATTAACCAACTGCATTTCACTGAGGTTGTGCATCAATGAAACAGTCAATTTATTGAGAACTTGCTACTTGAAGGGCACCATGGGGAGAGATATGATAATGTCACCTATTAGATTACCTGATTTGCCATTCTTTGATCAGGTTGGTTATTATGCCTTAGGCTATTTCCTCATTAGGTTTTGTAAGACATTTATTTCAGCACACTGCCTGAACCTTCAGAAACACTGACACATTAACACATACAGAACTATGTGGTGTAGGTACATAGGAGAGAATTCTCAGTTGCTCCAGGATGTTACAGCCTACTGGATGGCTAAGTCCTAACTAACAAACAGTATATGATATACTATCTGTTAGGGCTCTTGAGAAAGTAACCTACAAATCATTATCAAATTAATAAAAGAAGGCAAATTATTCCAATGATGCTAGAAGCCTTTCTTTGTTGTCATTGTCTAGTAAATCAGTTGCATCTGACTCTTTGTGACCCCATGGACTGTAGCCCACCAGGCTCCTCTGTCCAATGGGATTTTCCAGCCAAGAATTTTGGAGTGGGTTGCTACTTCCGTTTCCAGGGGATCTTCCCAACCCAGGGATCAAACCTGCGTGTCTTGTGTCTCCTGCATTGGCAGGAGGTTCTTTACTACTGAGCCACAAGGGAAGCCCAGAGGCCCTTCTTAGGGCTTTGTTAAACAAGAATTAGTTCTGCTTCCTGCTTTTGACATTTAAATATCTCCTAAGGTTTATCACAGCCCAGCAACAGAATGTGAAGTGGTTTAATTCAAAATCAGGCAGCCTGTATTTCATAACATCAGCTGAGACACTAGGAAGCAGGCAGTGAAGTAAAGTTGATCTGAAGTGGGTGTGAGGGGTGGGGAGGGGAGTGGCCTTCAATGCTGGAAGAACCACCTCCTTGTAAAATAAGTAACTGTCTCTCAAATTACCAATTCTTGCTATCAGTAGCATTTTAAAGATAAAACAAATTTCCATTTGATTAATTAGACATTCAACAGCATTCTTTCAAGAACACAATAAAAATATTATAGCCCCCAAATATGTATAGTTTGAAAATCTACTTAGGAATAAAGGAGGGCAGGTGTCAGTCAATTCAGTATGCCATTGACTTGAATGATTTTGAGACTAATTTACGTTAGTAGTTTGAAAACGAATTATAAAATATACATCATCACCTGCAAGCTTGTATTTGTTTATTTCTCCAGATTGATTAGAGATGGCAGCATTGACCTGGTGATTAACCTCCCCAATAACAACACTAAATTTGTCCATGATAATTATGTGATTCGGAGGACAGCTGTTGACAGTGGAATTGCTCTCCTCACTAATTTCCAGGTATGTTCTTTTCCTCAAACATAGTCCACACAAGAGTCTTTATTTCTGTGCCTCTCTTGAGAGTACACATCTCTCTTCTCTCTTTCTTGTAACTTTCAGAAAGCAGAAGAATTTCTAAATAGAATCTAAATTAATGGTCTATTATGGTAGGTCATGGCCTGAGACAGTTGGTAATCAAGGAGTTGAGATAACCAGAAGCCATGGATAACCATGGTTCTCTCATTACACATACAAATATCCTCTAAATAAAAAGTGTGGTATGGCACGTAATAAAGATATGCAATTTTATTCTATTGTGTCTAAATGAAAGGCACCGCATAAAAGCAACAGGTTAATGGTAATTGAAAACGCAGATATAGTACAAGCACTTGTCCAGTCCACAGGAAATGATTACGAAGGCATGTTCTCTTCTACTTGAACATGACCCAACAAATTTATCACTTGGAGAACTGTTTGTCAAGACCCTATAAATTTCTGGCCATTGTATTTTTTTCTCCCTGAGTCAGTTTTAGTTTCTGTGAATGGTGGGGGGAAATAAGCTTATTCATGTTGAGGTCTGAGATACTGGAGAAAGTCCCCATTAAATAAAAATGTTTGTGTCTTTCATCCCATACCCCTTTGAAAATCAGGAACAGAAACTGTGACTTTTTGCTCCTGCTTCATTGAACATTCACTTTTATTTCATGTGTTGCTAAGATTCCTACCCTCATATTTTCAGGTGACCAAACTTTTTGCTGAAGCTGTGAAGAAAGCTCGCAATGTGGACTCCAAGAGTCTCTTCCACTACAGGCAGTACAGTGCTGGGAAAGAACTATAGAGAAATAGAGACACGCTGTCTCCATTCTTAAATCAACCTAAGCCACTTTTTATCTAAAGGAACTGATTTGCAGCTTTCTTTTCTAGAGACAAATATTGATACCAAACTTTATTTCAGTATACTTAGGTGTGCCTTAATATTCTTTTCTTTCACAATTAAATTGTTGTCAGTCACCTTTTAAAAATTTTACTTAGAGAGGCCTCCCTAAGTAACTGTTCTTCATGAGAGCCTTCACTTATTAATGCCTTATTTTTGGTGGGCCAAGTTTATCTACGTGCTTCTTTGCAGCTAACATTGTATAGTGCTGATTAATGATGATCAAGGTAGAAAAAATTGCTGCTCTGTCTTCTGAACTCTTTCTATATATCCTTTACAGACACTATTGTCGTTTTTAAACAGCATCTGCCATACTCAGGATACTTTCACATAACAAGGCAGAATACTCTAAAAATGGTTCAAATGAAATATGGATTTAATTTAAGAACTCCTCCATCGTGATGTCTGTATATTGTTGCTTTTCAATAATCATTCTCTCTGGCTTATACAGGAATATCACATCCCCTCCCACAGAGCTGAAATTGAGAAGTGAGGCAGAGGTCTTTAAAGTATGGATTTATTTAAAGGATACTGGTTTGCAATTTGGTGTTTTGTAGTATGTCAGCAGATGGTAGATACCACTGAGGTTTTGTTCTTGTTTCTCTTTGGATTTTTAACCTGAGCCAAGTGAAATCTTCAGATTTATGCCATCTCTGCCACCCTCCTCCTTTCTGCCCACTTTGGAATAACTTGGAAATTATGTTCGAGTACAGAGTCTGTTGATCTACTGAGTCCCCTGATGCAATGTTAAGTTTTGTACATTTTAGGCACAAAGTCCTTGTTCCTTCTCCATACAAGAAAAATCTTTCCTACAGGGCAGCCTTTGTCACTTTTAAAGTTTTTGTGTTATTACAAGTGCTCTAATTGTGAACTTTTAAATAAAATACTGTTGAAAGAGAAGACAGTGGTATTCTTGCATTTATTTATTCATTTATCTTTACACTGATCCACAAAATCGGTTCATTTCTCGATGAAACAGGGCTTGGTACCAGGATTACATCTTTTTTTATTCTTTTTTCCACACAAAGCCCTATAGGGTATGAGCAAATTAATATTAAAAATAATGAAGTTTAAGCTGTTCATTTCTCTTTTTTTCCTCCTCCCATCCCTTGCTTATAAATCTCATTAAAAATTCATTCTCTTGTTACATGGTTATATACTACCTTTGATCTGCAGCCTTTCTTTTTTAATATTTATGTGGCTGCCTTAGGCCTTAGTTGCAACATGCAGAATCTTAGTTGTGTCACGCGAGATCTTTTGTTGCAGGGCACAGATTCTTAGTTCTGGCACACGGGCTCCAAGCTGCGTGAGCTTCAGTAGTTGTGGTGCACTGGCTTAGTTGCTCCATAGCATATGGGCTCTTAGTTTCCCTTTCAGAGATCAAATCCACGTCCCCTGCATTGGCAGGCAGGTTCTTAACCCCTGGACCAGTATGTCATGCCCAGATTCTTTCAAATATATAGCTAAAATCACATACTGACCAAAGATTTCCATACATATATAATAAATTAAGCTTAAAAAATGTCTTGTGTAACACAGAGAAAAGTATTTGAAGGCAATCAGAGGCTGATCCATATTGTCTGATAGACAGTATCAAGGGCCGCAGTGACACCATAGCTAGCCTAGAAATACCACCTAAGACGTGGATTTGTGAAGTTTCTAAGATAATGAGGACAACATGACTTTTATCCCTTCTCTTGATGTAGATCTACACAAAGTCTTTCAGAGTTGATTTTATCTTATTTCCCTCTTTTTATGGCCTTGGTTGAGACCTTCATTACTTCTTCCTCACAAGATCTTGGCAATGCACTCCATGATCATCCATTCATTTTCCTGAAAATATTTAATGAGTTTATAAAAGTTTTAGTGTATAATATACTATGATCCCTCCTACACTGACTAGTCTAGTACTTTTCTGATGCTGTATTACTTTGCACCATCATATCACGAGCACCAGCATAATAAATAACTATTGGTAACATTATGGAGTACCTGCTATTCCTCAGGTAGTTCTAAGTCCTATATATGAGTTAACCCATTTAATCCTCAAAATATCCCTATGAGTAGGTACTATCATCTCCACATTGCAGATCAGATCAGTTCAGTTCAGTCGCTCAGTCTTGTCCGACTCTTTGCGACCCCATGAATCACAGCACGCAAGGCCTCCCTGTCCATCACCAACTCCCGCAGTTCACTCAGACTCACATCCATCGAGTCAGTGATGCCATCCAGCCATTTCATCCTCTGTCGTCCCCTTCTCCTCCTGCCCCCAATCCCTCCCAGCATCAGAGTCTTTTCCAATGAGTCAACTCTTCACATGAGGTGGCCAAAGTACTGGAGTTTCAGCTTTAGCATCATTCCTTCCAAAGAAATCCCAGGGCTGATCTCCTTCAGAATGGACTGGTTGGATCTCCTTGCAGTTCAAGGGACTCTCAAGAGTCTTCTCCAACACCACAGTTCAAAAGCATCAATTCTTCAGTGCTTAGCCTTCTTCACAGTCCAACTCTCACATCCATACATGACCACTGGAAAAACCATAGCCTTGACTAGACGGACCTTTGTTGGCAAAGTAATGTCTCTGCTTTTGAATATGCTATCTAGGTTGGACATAACTTTTCTTCCAAGAAGTAAGCGTCTTTTAGTCAAATACCAGAAATCAAGTAACATACCCAGAGTCACAAAAAAATGCAGTTTCATTTTTTTTAATATCTTGTATTTTGATGAAGACAGATATGTAAAAGAATTCATTTCTTATGGTGAAGAAAACACTTGCCTGCAGACATCAGGGAAATGCTTTTCCAGGGAGATGCCCTGTCTTATACCATGTGTTGTCATTCTCCAGGTAGACAAGAGGATAAGGACATTAATTTGAAGAAATTACAAGCAGTGTGGTATAACTGGAGCTCAGGCTATGTTTGAAGAGAAAGGACTAAGGGTTGAGGTTGAGACTGAATTTTTGGTTGTACGTGTTTGAATCACACAGAAATTTCAAAACTTTTTATTTGGAAAGAATTTTGGACTTAAAAAATTGCAAACATAAAAATTGTTCACATTTTATCCGGATTTACCTATCGGTAATATTTGATCCCATTTGATTTATTATTGCTTACTCCATCTATCCTCTATCAATCAATCTATTAATATCTATCACCTATCTAAATACACATATGTATATGCATACTCAGAGGAAGAGAACAATTACACTTTAGCCAAAAGTAAGCACACTGTTAGTGACCAATTTCAAAAGGTTAACTCATAATTTGAAACAAACAGAATTGCTTGCTGAAAGTACCAAATATTCAAAGCAATTGAAAGTGAAAGTCACTCAGTCGTGTCCAACTCTTTGTGACCCTATGGACTATACAGTCCATGGAATTCTCCAGGCCAGAATACTAGAGTGGGTAGCCTTTCCCTTCTCAACGGGATCTTCCCAACCCAGGAGTTGAACCAGGGTCTCCTGCATTGCAGGCGGATTCTTTACCAACTGAGCTGTCAGAGAAGCAATAGTTAAGGTTTATACTGTGGAAATTTAATAAAGGCTCTCAATTTTTATATTAATTTGAACAGACTATTTATAAAATATGATAAAATGGTAGAGTAATAATAATTAATCAAGCAGTATTGTTTCTAAATAATCCCCATATTTTTGTTCCTGAAATTAAGGGTTTTGGGAAAACAGATGACATACACTCTCTCCAAGGTGCTGAAAATGAAATTATATTAATTTTTGTTTGTGTTACCTTTGTGTTTTCCAATATTCCAACCTTTAAGAAAACTAAACACAAATTCTGTATTCAACAGTTTGGTTGGAGGAGGGAAGTGGAAGCAAATGAAAGCATATTTGTGTTCAGATTTGGCAAGTCTTTGTCCTTTTGGAATATTTGTATTTTTTAATATAAACAGGTTAACACATTTTAAAATGTCTGAATCTGTTATGTATCACAACTGCATACAACATGGGGGCTATGTCTGTAAAGGGGAATAGGAATTGAAGTAGCTTTTTCCACACTGAGAATTTAATAGCAGGGAAGCAGGACCAGCTCTAGTGGGTGGGGTGAAAAGAGAGCTCAGCCAGCTTGTGAAATGAAGAAGAAAGAGGACTAAAGAATGATCCAGTTAAAGATGGAGGATTTTATGGCTTTGGAAAGGTAAGTATAATATTTTAACTGTACTTCTGTTAAACTTTCCTCTTAAACAGCATTCCTACTGGAAACTTTTAAAAACAGCTACTACATTCATGTATCTCAACAGCTGCAGGTACTTGAACCTCAGCTTCCACAGTGTCCACAGCCTCTTGAACAATGAAAGTGGAAATTATCAGAGAAACAAACCAAGGCTGAATGCAGTTAAGTGCTCTGTAATTACACACCAGTATTACCATTTGGCTGCTGGTGCAGCCCCCCTGCAGGCACAGGTGCCACGAATACTCACACACACCCAATCAAATCCACAAAGACCTTTCATTACATATCATTCTAGACAACCTTAGCTAGAAAAAGACTGGCTTAACTTTCTTTCCCTTCTTTCTCTGTTTCCTTTTCCTTTGTTCTTATATATAAAATTTTCTTTTCCCTAGTGAATATTACTGTGCTATTTTATGAGATGCTGTTGCAGTTGGTGAGTGTGAAAGGAATGTGGCAGGAGCAAGAATGTCTATCCTCCTGAGTGGCTCCCTAGGTTCTGTGAAAAATTGGTAATAATTGTCGCTACTTCTCTTGTGCATAATGTAGGGTGCAAGGGTTCCAGGAAGAGAGTTTAAGTACCTACAGCTGTTGAGATCATGCAGTAATGGAAAAAAAAAAAAACCCTCAGCAAAGCAAAATTTGCACCATTTGTGAGAGCTCCTTGTTTCTGAAAGATCATTTTTTGAGTCTTTACAACTTTCATTTTATAAAGGACTTGTGTTCACAAAGAAAACTATTGATTGTTGACCAAAACAAAAAATAGGCTTTTCTGATAGCAGTAAAGGTTCACTTTCTCTCTCTTGAAACTACCAGCCTAGCTAATTATTTCTGTAAGGTGTTTCCTAGAAGAAACACACAAACCCCAGAGAAGTGCTTTTGTTCATCAAAGGAGGCAACACAGCAGTCTCATACACACAAAAAAGTCAAAGATGCTGTGTTCCCAAATGACAATTTCCCACACAAATCTTAGTGCTGCTGGCAGCTGTAATGAAGACCAAGATATGAGTACATAGAAAGGAGAAAGAATCTGAAAGTTCAAAGCAAGTTATTAAAAAAGAGAAATAATTTGAAAATGTATTTTATTAATAAAAATACATTCTAATATCCAGTGTCTAGATAATTGTATTTTTCTTTCTGAAATTTAAGCACATTCAGTAATCTCTTTCATACTCTCTCTTCTACCTGCCTATGCAAGGTCCTGAAGGATGAAATATAGCAGGGCATTGAGGTCATTAGCATAAAAGAAATATTCTGCTAAGTGTTTCCCATAACTCTTTACAAATTTTCACATAGAATGCTGCAAAGGAAATTTATATGAAATAATTTAATTAGACTGTAACATTCATTTTAATCTCTCCATTCAAGAGGATTTACATATGGATCCTTTTTAAAGACTGTTTTCCAATTAAACTAAGGACATAATGTCATATTATTTGCCAGGTTTGATACACTTTTCTTCCCACTCATAATTAAAATATATAGGGAGCTTCAGGGGGAAAATGGTCTCATTGCAGTAAAGATGTGAATGAGTAGGAGTTTTCAGAGATTTTCAAAACCATGAGGCACAAGTATTTGATGCAAATTAAGTTCATACTTTATTCATTATATCACAATAAGACAAAGCAATACTAACTTTCACAACACTGGGGGAGCCTCCAGAGCAAAAAAATATTACCTTGTGCTAAATCTATCATTACATGCCTTGATGTACTCTGTGAAGTCCTAGTCTTTTCAGAAGTAACTCACTCACTCTAGAGTCTGATTCTGTTGAAATCTATAGATCTGTGGGGCCATAGGGACTTATAAGGGCTTCCCTGGTGGCTCAGCAGTAAAGAATCCACCTGTAATTCAGGAGCCACAGGAGACCTGGGTTTAATCTTTGGGTCAGGAAGATCCCCTGGATGAGGGCATGGCAACCCACTCCATTATTCTTGCCTGGAGAATCCCATGGACAGAGGAGCCTGGGGGGCTACAGTCCATAGGGTTACAAAGTTGAACACCACTGCGGTGACTTAGCTCACATGCACTCAGGGACTTCTAAATGTAAACAGATGGTACTTTGTAGACTGATTTGTCAGAGAATGGTCCTTGGCTTACCCTGTTTGTGTTTTGCCATGCTAATCTCTCTGGAAAGGTGAGTTCAAACAGATATTTTTAGAAATACATGAAATACATGGTTCTTTGGTTACTATATTTGTACTAATGTCATTATGACAGGGTTGCTTTTAATCAATGATGATTTCCTTTGATCTATTGGGGCTATTCCACTATCAATTATTTCAGATCATCTCAACACCTATTTTCTTTAACCTGAAAGCTAAAGCTGAGAGCCAGTTGCGAGTCTCTGATTCTTATGCAGATCTATGGAAGGTAGGGACATACTTGTTCTATTGACTATTACATTTCTGGAACCTAATAGGTGTTCAGAACTATAGCTTCCACACAGTTTTGACTCCAAAAAATGATTGTGGTACAAAGTGCTTCATCAGAATAATTGTTTTCTGGTCCTCCTTTTGAGTTATAAGTTCCTATCTCCTCCCTTGGCTTAAGGGAGGCCCACAATGGCAACCCACTCCAGTACTCTTGCCTGGAAAATCCCATGGATGGAGGAGCCTGGTGGGCTGCCGTCTCTGGGGTCTCACAGAGTCAGACACGACTGAAGTGACTTAGCAGCAGCAGCAGCAGCAGCAGTTTACATCGGGCCTCCAGTCTTAACTTCACTGTTCATATATTCAGGGGCTGGAAGAGTTTGTAAAGGAAACCCTGAAAACACTAATTTTCCAAAATCTTCAGTCAACTTTCCCCTCAAGATTATCATAGATCCAAAGAATCCTCTTCAATCTTAGTTATTTCAGTAATCTTATCAATACTTGCGTATATCTCTGTGACCATGGTGCCTGACTCTTTGTGACCCCATGGACTGCAGCATGCCAGGCTTCCCTGTCCTTCACTATATCCTAGAGTTTGCTCAGATCCATGTCAACTGAGTCAGTGGTGCTATCTAACCATCTTAGGTGTTTATCAACCTCCAAAAGTTATATTTAATCTGTACCTTCATTTACTCTTTCTCCATTATAGTTTGTTCATGACCACTCATTTACCATTTTTCATCTTTTTAATGGCTTGTTTTAGAATATTTCATACAGAATAGTAATGCAAATATACTTTCTGGTAGAAAATAGATAATTTTGGAGTATGTAGTTTCTTATATATAGAATATCTATATCACCTTTCTTTAGTGCTTTGTGTCTTAAATTCATTAATTAAATTCACAAACATTTATTGAGTATTTATAAATAAAATACAGTAAATTTGGACTAATGAAGCTTATAGTTTAGAGGTGGATGAAGAGAATTTAAAGATAACTACTATAGTGCAACTTGATTAATGCTGCCATAAGAAAGTTCAGGGTCTGTGTGAACACTTGCCTGGGTGGATCCTGGCAGGCTTCCATAAGGAACATCTAAACTGGAACCCAGGGGATAAGTAAGAATTTTCCAGGTGAAGAAGTGTGGTGTGTTCTACAGTGTGTATGCACAGTGAAAATAATGTGTGTGAAGACCTTGAGGCAAGGAAATATATTGAGTTTGAAGAATTGAAGGCAGCTGAGTGTGACTGGAGCACTGTGCAGGCAGGGTTGATGGTAAGGCTGAGAAATAGCTCAGACTAAGACCTAAGTGCCCTGGAAGCCATGTTAGAGAATTTGGACACTTTGCTAAGGATAGCAGGAAGCTGCTGAAGTTTTTTTTTTTTTTCAAGTTAGAAGGTGACATAATTGCTTCAGTATTTTAAAGAAAGTCACTTTGACTGCAGAATTGAGACTGGACTGAATGAACCAGGATTGGAGGCAGAGAGTAGTTAAGAGGCAAATACAGTGATCTGATCTAGGAGACACACACACACACACACACAGAATCACTTGGACTAGAATAGGAAAGAGAAAGCAAGAAGAAGAATGATGTATTGATATTTGGGAGAAACAACTGTCATAATATGTTTGGATGACTCAGAGAAGTTACTCAGATTCAGAGCTGCCTGTTTGCCCGAGCAATAGGTAAAAGGTCATATGATATTTTTGGCATTAATGAACCCAGGAGTTAGTGCTGAGTGTTGGTTGAAGATGGTACATTCTGTTTTAGGCATGAGATTTTTCAGGTGTCTGTGAAAGGCAGAATTGAAATGGTGTATTTCAGTTTCAGTTCAGTTACTCAGTCATGTCCGACTCTTTGCAACCCCATGAACCGCCGCATGCCAGGCCTCCCTGTCCATCACCAATTCCTGGAGTTTACCCAAACTCATGTCCATTGAGTTGGTGATGCCACCCAACCATCTTATCCTCTGTCATCCTCTTCTCCTCCTGCCCTCAATCTTTCCCAGCATCAGGGTGTTTTCAAATGAGTCTGCTCTTCACATCAGGTGGCCAAAGTATTGGAGATTCAGCTTCAACATCAGTCCTTCCAATGAACACCCAGGACTGATCTCCTTTAGGATGGACCGGTTGGATCTCCTTGTAGTCCAAGGGACTCTCAAGAGTCTTCTCCAACACCACAGTTCAAAAGAGTCAATTCTTCCGCACTCAGCTTTCTTCACAGTCCAACTCTCACATCCATACATGACCACTGGAAAAACCATAGCCTTGACTAGATGGACCTTTGTTGACAAAGTAATGTCTCTGCTTTTTAATATGCTATCTAGGTTGGTCATAACTTTCCTTCCAAGGAGTCCCCAAAAATAAAGTCTGTTACTGTTTCCATTGTTTTCCCATCTATTTGCCATGAAGTGATGGGACCAGATGCCATGATCTTCGTTTTCTGAATGTTGAGCTTTAAGCCAACTTTTTCACTCTCTTCTTTCACTGTCATCAAGAGGCTCTTTAGTTCTTCTTCACTTTCTGCCATAAGGTACGGTGTTATCTGCATATCTGAGGTTATTGATATTTCTCCCAGCAATCTTGATTCCAGCTTGTGCTTCCTCCAGCCCAGCGTTTCTCATGATGTACTCTGCATAGACGTTAAATAGGCAGGGTGACAATATACAGCCTTGACGTACTCCTTTTCCTATTTGGAACCAGTCTGTTGTTCCATGTCCAGTTCTAACCTTCCCTGCATATAGGTTTCTTCCTGACATGCATATAGGTTTCTCAAGAGGCGGGTCAGGTGTATAAGCAGTGGTTAAAAGCCAGACTTGGGAGTCTTCTTGGGTTTAAATCCAGGCTCTGACACTCAGTAGTTGTGTGATCCTGAGCAGATTATTTAAACTTTCATACTTCAGTTTCCTTTATTAAATGGGAATAGTAATCCCTATACATAGGCTTGTTGCAATGACAGCTGTGATGATAAGATTGAGAAAATGTAAATTAAGTACTCCAAATAGTGCTGAGTACAGTGTAAGTGCTGTGGTAAGTTTCAGTCATTATTATGATTGTTGTTGATGTTATTTTTTGGAACATCTAAATAGAGAAGTCTAGTGGGCAGCTGTATGTTTATTTTTAAAAATTGGTTATTAGTAGGTACCCATCTTATTCAATATATATTATATTCTGAGGGGAAAAGAATCCTAAAGGGGAAATTCTAATAGTTATTACTGACCTTATCATATTATAAAAGTGAAATTCATATAATCTTAAAATGTTTAGAGATCTCTGAATAAAAAAGTATTCTAGGAAGAATTATTATTTTTCTTGGTTGATAAGAAAATGTATTTCAGTATCATAGTATGCTTCTTTACCACTAGCACCAAATGGGAAACCCTAATAAATTTTGATATTTTGCTAATAAGATTGATTCAATTTAAAATAATTTTGATATGTCCATTAAAAATAATGCAATCGTATTGAACAAAACTATGAAATTAAAAAGAGTAATTTTGTTGCATAATTTGGATTTCTGGAATGACCTCAGTGACAGTTTGATAGATAGTTTCTTTGCACGCTAGGATTGGGCATTATACTTATTCACACCGTGGCACACTCTTTTCCTGGGAAGTGTGGTTACTTTGATTTGAACGTTTTGATTATGGTAGAAGTGGTCCTGAATGAGCCCAAATGGAATTTAGATTTTTATGAGAAGGAGTTTTGACATGTTGTAATAGACGTAGTCAGACAAGTGTTTTTTGGCCTGTGTTGGCATGAGATGAGTGTCAAGCTCACTATTCCTTTAGGCTGAAGGATATTAGTAATGATGTTTTAATACGGTGAAAATATTTTGAGCACTTACTCTGTATCCTGTGTTAATGTTTAAATTATGTGATGCAGGAGGCACTGGTGGTAAAGAATCCACCAGCCAATGCAGGACACAAGAGATACAGGTTTGATCCCTGGGTTAGGAAGATCCCCTGGAGAAGGGCATGGCAATCCACTCTAGTATTCTTTCCTAGAGAATCCCATGGACAGAGCAGCCTGGCAGTTTACCAGGTCCAGAGGGTCGCAAAGAACTGGACACGACTGAATAACTTAGCATGCACACATGACCTAATTTTAATGTTCACTCCATCCCTAATTTACAAATATGAGGAGAGGTAAAGAGACTGCCTGAGGTCAAACAGAAGTGAAAGGAGGAGGCAGAAAGAAGCAGCATGTTTGGGAAAGAGATGGAGCTGCAGGGGAGAGAATCAATGAGAGCAAGGGGTAGATCAAAGAAGTTGACAGAGGAGGGCAGAAGGGGAGGAAATGCAGATGAAAGAAGAATTGGACATTGTCTGAATACTTATTTAGTTGCATGAACTGATTTTTGTGTCCAGGTGAAGATGTCAATGAAAATATGAATTATGGTCAGAAGCTATGGGAACTGAAGCTCTTTCAATTGGCCAAGAGGATAAAGAATTCTTCCAGGAAAGCAGTCAGCTTGTATGGACTCATTTCTTTTTAAAAAATATTTATTTATTCATTTATTTGGCTGTTTTAGGTCTTGTGTTAGCACATGAGGTCCAGAGCACACAGGCTCGGTAGTTGTGCCTGTGGGCTTAATTGCCCCTAGACATGTGGGATCTTAGTTCCCCAACCAGGGATTGAGCCCACATTGGAAAGTGGATCCTTAACCACTGGACCATCAAGGAAGTCCCTGGACTCATTTCTGAATACGTGGGGCATGTACTCTGAGGGGGCAGCAATAAAGTAGAGTCAGAGACCCATGTTTATTGAGTTGAATCCCAAAATGGATGTGAAATCTGCTTATAAATGTGAACTGACTTCTTTAGAGCCTGGGGACTTTGAGGTTATGTGATGGTAGAATGTCATATTTGATTCCTTTGTGGCAGAGCCATCTATCATTTTCTGTTGTGGTTATTTATCCATTGCTGCATAACAAACTACTCCCAAACTCAGTGGTTTTAAACAATGTTTTATTGTATCTCATAATTTTGTAGTTTAGATATTTGGGCCAGATTTGGCTATATGATTCATCTGCTTTTGTGGCACTGCTTGAGGTCACTTTGTATACTCAGCTTGTAGTTGGTTGGGTTGGTTTTGAAGGTCCAAGCTGGCTTCACTCAATAGATAGTAAGAATGAATGGAAGCTGGACTCAGTGGAGACTGCTGACCAGAGCACCTATATTTGGCATCTGCAACATGTGATTTCAGGGAAGTTGAAGTTCTCACAAGGTAGTTGGGTTCCCCCAGAGTAAACAAATGAAAGACGTAAGGAGAAGCTCTTGCCTTATGACCCATCCTTGGAATTCCCAGTTTATCACTTTCTTCTCCCCATTGAAATTGGTCAAATACACCAATAAGGCAAGCTCAGATTCAAGGAGAGAGAGAAATTAAACTCCACCTCTTAGTGGGAGAAGTAGTAAAGAATTTATATCTGTATTTAATTATCACACACCCCTAACTCCTATTAGATAACTTGCAAATTATTTCAGTTGATTCATGGGCCTGAAGACATCTGTGCATCATCACCATCATGGCTGCAAACACTATTCACAATGCAAATATTATCAGCAGTGTGTGAACAGTATTTTCTTATTTGAAGACAAACCCAACTCTCCCACAGTACAAAGTAATTCTGTTGAAGGTTAGGCGATACTTTAAAGTCAACTGAGGTCAAGATCTATAATAATAGCAATTTTGACGGACTCAAAGTAAAACAGAGAATCCTTGCCAGAAATCTCTATTTGTAAAAGGCTTAAAAAGAGACAGGCAGGGAGTTCTAAAACAGCTGTGTAGCTACAACTAGGAGCGACTTGTCATCTGGCAGTAACTATTACTTTGGATATGATCTACCAAAAAGGCACCTACATAGAGTCTACACACATATGGGGTTTTATGGTATTGATCACAGCGGTCTGTGACAGTAAGCATGGTATAGGCTTTAGAGAAATGAATGAACATGTATATGTGCATACTTTTCTATCCTATAGCCAAGTGAGGGAATAGGAGTATCATGAGTAAAATTTGGATTTCTTGGGTTTAAAGTATGTCTTCACCATTGACTGGCTGTGTAACTTTGGGAAAGCTGCTTAAACTCCTTGTGCTTCAGTTCCTAGGCCACAGGACTGGAAAAGGTCAGTTTTCATTCCAATCCCAAAGAAAGGTCAAACTACCACACAATTGCACTCATCTCACACGCTAGTAAAGTAATGCTCTAAATTCTCCAAGCCAGGCTTCAACAGTATATGAACCATGAACTTGCAGATGTTCAAGATGGATGTAGAAAAGGCAGAGAATCAAATTGCCAACATCCCTTGGTTCATTGAAAAAGCAAGAGAGTTCCAGAAAAACATCTACTTCTGCTTTATAGACTATGTCAAAGCCTTTGACTGTGTGGACCACAACAAACTCTGGAAAATTCTTTAAGAGATAGGAATACCAGACTATGCTACCTGCCTCCTGAGAAACCTCTATGAAGGTAAAGAAGCAACAGTTAGAACTGGACTTGGAGCAAAAGACTGGTTCCAAATTGGGAAAGGAGTACATCAAGGCTGTATATGGTCACCCTGCTTATTTAACTTATATGCAGAGTACATCATGAGAAACACCAGGCTGCATGAAGCACGAACTGGAATCAAAATTGCCAGGAGAAATATCAATAACCTCAAATATGCAGATGACACCATCCTTATGGCAGAAAGCGAAGAAGAACTAAAGACCCTCTTGCTAAAAGTGAAAGAGGAGAGTGAAAAAGTTGGTTTGAGGCTCAACATTCATAAAACTAAGATTATGGCATCTGTTCTTATCACTTCATGGCAAATAGATGGGAAAACAGTGGAAACAGTGACAGACTTTATTTTGGGGGGCTCCAAAATCATTGCAGATGGTGACTGTGGCCATGAAATTAAATGACACTTGCTCCTTGGAAGAAAAGTTATGACCAACCTAGACAGCATATTGAAAAGCAGAGACATTACTTTGCCAACAAAGGTCCATCTAGTCAAGGCTATGGTTTTTCCAGTAGTCATGTATGGATGTGATAGTTGGACTATAAACAAAGCTGAGCACCGAAGAATTGATGCTTTTGAACTGTGGTGTTGGAGAAGACTCTGGAGGGTCCCTTGAACTGCAAAGAGATCCAACCAGTCCATCCTGAAGGAAATCAGTCCTGAATATGCATTGGAAGGACTGGTGCTGAAGCTGAAACTCCATTACTTTGTCCACCTGATGAGAAGAACTGACTACTGGGAAAGACCCTGATGCTGGAAAAAATTGAAAGCAGGAAGAAAAGGGAATGAGAGAGGATGAAATGGTTGGATGGCATCACTGACTCAATGGACATGAGTTTGAGTAAACTCTGGAAGTTGGTGATGGACAGGGAAGTCTGGCTTATTGCAGTCCATGGGGTTGCAAAGAGTCGGACATGACTGAGCAACTGAACTGAACTGAACTGAATTGAAGGAGGGTTGGTGATATAGTATCTGGTTTATAGAATATTTTAGTTCAGGTAAATAATATAATCCATGGAAAAGAAAAAGAAAGATAAACCATGGAGACTGCTACAGCAAAATATCTGGTACATAGCAAAACAATTAATGTGTCAGTTCTTAAATTACTTTTTTAAGAATGAACTGCAGATTTCTGGGGTCAGTTTAACCTTTTGTGGATATAAGGGTCATTAAATCCATAATGTCCTTGTTAAGGGACAATCTCACTCACAACAGTTAACTCAAAACAGGATCTGACCAAATCAGAATGAATTTTGAAATGCTTTGCCATGTTTGTGTTCTCAAGCACAGAGGTACCTAAAAATCAATGCAAAGACAGATGCCCAGCTGTTCAGAGATGAGAGGGGAATACTTCTCCTAATAGATAATAAACAGAGAAAGTCTCTAAGGTGTAGAGAATTACAATTATATAAAGACACACCCAGGAATCTAGTTCCTGGTTTCCAAAATGTAGGAACGTTGAAATTAATGGATGTATTTAATCTACCACTAAAAGCAATGTTATACCAAAGCTACTTAACTAAAAATAAAATGGTATTTAAAAAATTAACTGTTGGAAAAATAGCCTCAACAAATTTAATTCACTAGCTACAAATGAGGAAAAGCTTGTTAACAACAATTGGTGGGTTCTCAGTTTTTAAGAATACATAATTAAATTTTATTATCTTATAAGTGATTTGGATTATGTCCATAATAGACTGATGCTCATTCTCCACTTTAAGGGAGGAGATGGCAGTTTCAGAGAATCCAGTCATTTACTGCAACCCTCAAGCATTTTGTTTCCTGCCAAGGCAAATCTGCTACAAAGCCCCAGTGCCTCTTAGGATTTACTGAAAAGTGACAGGTGTTGATTTGCTGGTATCTTTCTCAACAGATCCGAATGAGCTAAACAAAATGACTTTTCTACCCATTTAGGCAGAAAAATAAATGGGGACACCAGCTAATGAGGGAATGTAGAGTTAGCCGGACTCAAAGCATTCCAAGCTGTTGGCAGCTGGAATCAAAAGAGGAATCCTGCAGACAGTTTCTCATGTTTATTGCTGAACGTGAAATTAGATGCTTCATCGTCCCCACAGGTGCAAGAACATATAGTTAATAATTACAGCAAAACATATTTATTGACAACCCCAAGTATGCAAAATCCCACACTCAGCAAATGGCTTTCAAAGTTCATCCAAAAAGCACTTTAGAATCAATACAAAAACACTGCAGAGTTGACGAATCTGTGTCTAGTAAAATTCTGTATTTTGAAAGCATGGCATACACTGTCTCTTAATATTTATACAGTTGAACATCATCAATGCTTTCTTTATTCTTGTAGGAAACCTATTAGACAAAAAATTCCCTAATTTCCTGTTGTTTTGATTGGTATGATTAAAGACTATTAGAAAGGTTGAATGGATTTTTCTCTTTTTCTAGAAGTTTTAAAACAATTTTATCCTTTCATTGAGCCATGGGCCATATTAAGCCATTTGCTCATTTACTAATTTGCTGCCAAGTCGCTTCAGTCGTGTCCGACTCTGTGCGACCCCACAGACTGCAGCCTACCAGGCTTCTCTGTCCATGGGATTCTCCAGGCAAGAACACGAGTGGGTTGCCATTTCCTTCTCCAATGCGTGAAAGTGGAAAGTGAAAGTGAAGTCACTCAGTCATGTCTGACTTTTAGCGACCCCATGGACTGCAGCCTACCAGGCTCCTCCATCCATGGGATTTTCCAGGCAAGAGTACTGGAGTCGGGTGCCATTGCCTTCTCCAATTTACTAATTTAATAGAGGTCTATTGAATACCTATTATGTGGCAGGTACTATTCTAAGTGCTGTGGAGAACATATGTAGATACCTAAGGACTTAAAGTCTTATGGAATCTATGTTACAAAGCAACTAGAACATACTATAAGACAGTATTTGACCAAATACTGAACTGTAACCAACATATATGATTGTAGTCAATGGACAAGAGCCACCTTCATTCTGAAAAAATTAAGCACTTGGAAAATTTACGCAGAAGGAAATCCTGAGCTAGGCTCCCTACAGACACCAAATGACATGCATATTTTACGTAGTTTTCTTTTTTTCAACTTGTCTCATTCCAAATAGAATTTGAAACAACTTATGGAAATGCATACAGGTCAACACTAAAATAAAATAAGAGATGGATAAAATGATATTATGCAATGATTCTGGGGTTGAGCTCAGGACTCCCAATATGCATCATAAATTTCTGTCTGGCTTTTGGAGGTGGGTCTCAGATTTGGTCCTGGGTTTCTTGGCAGCAAAGATTAGAAACAAGATAGGGTACAAGAGATATGTGATCCCAGGTCTGAGTATACAAGTTGCTAGCTGCTCTTGTATATAAATATGTAAAATAAATAACTCCTATGACTCCTTTAAAGGAATACTGTGAAATACGGTAGATTAAATTCTCAAATTTTTAAATGAGAGATTTTATGGCTGCTTGTCCCTCAATGTAGGTGACTACTCTAAAAATCTAGATTTATTTATTTATTCAATTAAAAAATACTTAAAATATTGAACATTTGCTATGTGGTGAACTCTGTTCTAGACATTGGAGATAGATATGGTTTCAGAAATGAGGTACTGTTTGGAAAATAGGCAATAAAACAACCAAAACCAAAACTAAATTTGTTTCAAATAACGAAAATGATACAACAGGACTATGTGATGGAGAATAACTGGGTGGATAAATATATGTGTGTGTCTGTGTGTTAATCGCTCAGTCGTGTCTGACTCTTTGCTATCCTATGGCCTGTAGCCTGTCAGGCTCCTCTGCCTTAGGGATTCTCCAGGCAAGAATATTGGAGTGGGTTGTCATTACCTTCTCCAGAGGATCTTCCTGACCCAGGGATCTAACCCTGGTCTGCACTGCAGGCAGGGTCTTTACTAGAGCTACCAGGGAAGTCACTTTTTTGAGGCACATTTTTAATGTTAAGGAAATAGACATGAAAATATTAGGAAAAAAAGTTATTAGAGAAAAGTAATTTCAAGTTTCCAGAGAAAGAAACAGTTTTGTTGAGTGGGACAGATTACAAGGAAACTGGTGTGACTGGACCATAGTGAATGGAATTAGGAGACATAGTGATCTGTGGTAAAACATGTGGGTTTTATTTTAAGGGCAGTGGAAAACAGGTTTCAGGATTTGGAATGTTTAGAAAAATGGGTACTTGAAATCCTCTTTGAATTTTATTTCCTGTCTATTTAAAGAATTGAACATCAGATGATTTGAAAATATCTTCTCCAATAAGCCTTGGAAATCAGAAATTCCTTTAAGAGCTGTTTCTCACTTCTACTTATTATCTGAATTTGGGGAGAACATTTCACAAGCCATATGATCCCAAGGCATTTTTTAGTGTCATGTAGAATTCAACAAATGAATGAAGAGGCATTTGAGTTCCCCAAATTCTATGCCAGATAACTATATACCATGGTTATAAATATTTTATTCTGAAAAAACAAAGCCAAAGAAGGCATTCCCAGTTGTTCATGATAGCCATAAAAATATCAAAAAGGAAACAACAGAATGCCTAATATTAGCCCAACACAATTCCTGGTATATCTCCAACATAAACTGTGATGAGAAAAACATACATCTAGGTAACTAATTGAATTGACCTATGATATAAAGTTGTTAACTATAAGCCAATTAAGATTTGGAAGCCTGCCAAAAGGTTTTAAAGCTTTCAAGTAGGTATATTAAGCCATACTTTCTGTTAGTAATAAGGTGACAGAATTAGTTATCCACTGAGGCTACTCTTAGTTGATGACAATAAAACGTGTGATCAGTATATACAGACATCCTGTCTTTCGGACTTTCGGTCTTTTCTTGAGGCAGGGAGAAGATAGATGTTTCACCAGTTAAGTCAGCCAACATAGTAGACAGTCTGCTTTCTATAACCTGGGTCCTTGGGCCTTCTTAATAGAGGGCTGCGTTGAAAATAAGAGTGAGATAATTATTCTCAGGGCTTCCCACATGGCTCAGTGATAAAGAATCCACCTGCCAATTCAGAAGACGTGGCTTTGATCCCTGGATCTGGAAGATCCCCTGGAGAAGGAAATGGTGACCCACTCTAGTAATCTTGCCTGGGAAATCCCATGGACAGAGGAGCCTGGCGGGCTACAATCCATGGAGTAACAAAGAGTTGGGCATGATTTAGTGACTAAACAATATAACAAAGATTATTCTCAACTGTTGACAGCCTCACCAAGCCAACTGAGAGAGGGATGAGGCTGGGCAACAATAAATGTTTAGATTATATCTTAAGAGCAATGGGAAAATATTGTATTAAAATACCATGACTAATTCACTTTTAAGATAGGCAGTTTATACACATGGTACATATGATAAGAAAGTACATCATCTCATCCTGCCATAACTATCCCCCAGGATAGTCATGTCTCTTGTCCAGAGCAGGGTAGACAAAGACAACAATGAATTTGTAGGAAAAAAAGCAGAAAATAACTACTTTACACTATTATATGTTTATTGAGATATGATTTAATAAAAGATTTGTCCTTTCTTGTTATATTTCAACTTTTACAATCTCCCAGCTAATTGTTGATGTTAGTGTTTGTATATAAAATTTGTCATATCTTTTTCTAAAAGTCTGCTTTAGTCACTTTGATTTTGAACTATAATATATATATACAGAGAAGTGCACCAATCATAAATATACAGATTGACAAATTTTCACATACACATTTAATCATCATCCAAACCAAGAGAAAGACTTAACCAGCTCCCTAGATGCCACTTCTAGCCTCTACTTCCTCACAAGGGTAACCATTACCTTGCTACCAACACCATAGATTCATTGTACCTGCTTTGGACTTTACAGAACAGAATTGTATACATATTCTTTGGTATCTGACTTCTTTGGCTAAAAATATGATAATAATACTCACCCACATTGTTTTGTATAGCTGTAGATTGTTCATTCTCATTGTTAAATCATAGTCTGTAGTGTGAATACACTATTTCTTATTTACCCATTCTAACTCTTAATGGGGACTTGAGTTGTTATTTTTTTTTTAATTTAATTTTATTTTTAAACTTTACATAATTGTATTAGTTTTGCCAAATATCAAAATGAATCCGCCACAGGTATACATGTGTTCCCCATCCTGAACCCTCCTCCCTCCTCCCTCCCCATTCCATCCCTCTGGGTCGTCCCAGTGCACCAGCCCCAAGCATCCAGTATCGTGCATCGAACCTGGACTGGCAACTCGTTTCATACATGAAAAAAGTAAGCCAGAAAGAAAAACACCAATACAGTATACTAACGCATATATATATGGAATTTATAAAAATGGTAACAATAACCCTGTGTACAAGACAACGAAAGAGACACTGATGTATAGAACAGTCTTATGGACTCTGTGGGAGAGGGAGAGGGTGGGAAGATTTGGGAGAATAGCACTGAGTTGTTATTAAACAGCTGTTTTTTTTAATTAAATTTATTTATTTTTGATTGAAGGATAATTGCTCCACAGTATTGTGTTGGTTTCTAACAAACATCAACATGAATCAGCCATAGGTATACCTATGCCCCTCCCTCCTCAACCTCCCTCCCACCTCCCTCCCATCCCAGCACTCCAGGTTATTGCAGTGCCCATGTTTTGTTTGAGTTCCCTGAGTCATACAGCAAATTCCCATTGGCTATCTATTTTACATATGGTAAAATATGTTTACATGTTACTCTCTCCATACATCCCACCCCCTCCATCACCTCTGCCCCCATGTCTATAAATCTGTTCTCTATGTCTGTGTCTCCATTGCTGCCCAGCAAAAAGGTTCATTAGTACTATCTTTAAAGAGTCCATAGATATGTGTTAGTATATGATGTTTGTTTTTCCCTTTCTGACTTACTTCACTCTGTATAATAGGCTCTAGGTTCATCTGCCTCATTAAATAGCTGTTTTAATTGGCTATTCTGAATAATACTGCTATGAACATCCTCTTCTCTTTTGGTGGATAGGAGTTTAGTTATGTTGGGCATTTATCTGAAAGAGCTGTTGAGTCAAAGAGTGTGCATACATTTTCAGCTCCAGCAGATACTGCCAAGCAATTTTTCAAAGTTGCTGAAACTATTACACTCCTGCCAAAAATCAATGTTTTATTGGCTATAGACTGTCATCAAAATTTCTGTTTTTCCTTTTTTTTTTTTTTGTAATTATGCTCACCTGGTGGACGTGTGGTGATGCTATAATATGGTTTAAATTTGCATTTCTGTGATGATAAATAAAACTGAATGGCTCTTCATGCTTGGTCATTAGGACACCCTTTATTGTAACTGCTTGTTTAAATCTTTTATCTATTCTCTATTGGGTTATCTTTTTTTTCTTACTAATTTATAGGAGTGCTTTGTATAGTCTAGATTTGAGCCCTTTGTTGATTATTATTGAATGTGTGTGATTGTGTAGGGTAAATATTTCTTCTATTCCATGATTGGCTTTTTTCAGATTTTTATGACATATTTTGACAATTCTTAAGCTTAAACTATTAAGGTTAACAATATTTTACATTTTGGTTGGATATTTTGTACACCATTTCAGATTTTTTTCCTAACTAAATATCATGATGTGTTTGCCTATATCTTAAAAGTAGGAACTTAGTACTTCTCTTTCATGTTTACATTTATAATCTATCTAGAACTTATTTTTACAGAATATGAAGTATTAAGAGTAGTTAGGATTAACTGCTTTCCTAATCTTATTCATTTAAAAGTTATCTCCATTATACTGCTTGTTTTTTAATTAACAAGGTCATCTTAAATTTATAAGCTAATTCATGAAGCTTTGACATCTAAGACGAAGGATTGCTTTTATATTTATCCTAGGCTTCCTTGGGTATTTTCTAATCCTTGAAGTAACACATTAAGATTTTTCTACATTAAGATCTCTTACTTTTCTTAAGAGTATTCCTAGTTACATTACTTTTTTTTCCATGATTAGCTCTATAAAGAATATGTTTTCTTCCATCATAACATCTAGTAGACTTTTATTTTTATATATTGAGGCTGTTATTTTCATACATTGATTTTGTATCCAGCCATCATAACTGAAGTCTTTAATTATTTATAGTTATTTACAGTCCAAATGTTCAAGCTGGTTTTAGAAAAGGCAGAGGAACCAGAAATCAAATTGCCAACATCCACTGGATCATCGAAAAAGCAAGAGAGTTCCAGAAAAACATCTATCTCTGCTTTATTGACTATGCCAAAGCCTTTGACTGTGTGGATCACAATAAACTGTGGAAAATTCTGAAAGAGATGGGAATACCAGACCACCTGACTTGCCTCTTGAGAAACCTATATGCAGGTCAGGAAGCAACAATTATAACTGGACATGGAATGACAGACTGGTTCCAAATAGGAAAAGGAGTACATCAAGGCTGTATATTGTCACCCTGCTTATTTAACTTCTATGCAGAGCACATCATGAGAAACGCTGGGCTGGAAGAAGCACAAACTGGAATCAAGATTGCTGGGAGAAATATCAATAACCTCATATATGCATATGAAACCACCCTTATGACAGAAAGCGAAGAGGAACTAAAAAGCCTCTTGATGAAAGTGAAAGAGGAGAGTGAAAAAGTTGGCTTAAAGCTTAACATTCAGAAAATGAAGATCATGGCATCCAGTCCCATCACTTCTTGGGAAATAGATGGGGAAACAGTGGAAACAGTGTCAGACTTTATATTTTGGGGCTCCAAAATCACTGTATATGGTGATTGCAGCCATGAAATTAAAATATGCTTAGTCCTTGGAAGGAAAGTTACAACCAACCTAGATAGCATATTGAAAAGCAGAGATATTACTTTGCCAACAAAGGTCCATCTAGTCAAGGCTATGGTTTTTCCAGTGCTCATGTATGGATGTGAGAGTTGGACTGTGAAGAAAGCTGAGCACTGAAGAATTGACGCTTTTGAACTGTGGTGTTGGAGAAGACTCTTGAGAGTCCCTTGGACTGCAAGGGATCCAACCAGTCCATTCTGAAGGAGATCAGTCCTGGGTGTTCATTGAAAGGACAGATGCTGAAGCTGAAACTGCAATACTTTGGCCACCTCATGGGAAGAGTTGACTCATTGGGAAAGACCCTGATGCTGGGAGGGATTGGGGGCAGGAGGAGAAGGGGATGACAGAGGATGAGATGGCTGGATGGCATCACTGACTCGATGGATGTGAGTTTGAGTGAACTCCAGGAGTTGGTGATAGACAGGGAGGCCTGGTGTGCTGTGATTCATGGGGTCACAAACAGTTGGACACGACTGAGTGACTGAACTGAACTGACAGTTGCTTGAGTTTTTTAAGCAAATAATTTTTTTCCTCTTTCTGTTCACCTTCCTTTTTTTTCACTCTGCTCTCTTCTAGCTATTTCTCAAAAAGAATTATAAGTAATAATCGTGATAGTTGATGTTTTGTTGTGTTTCTGATCTTAAGGAGGGGGAGTGTTTCTTGACTTTTTCCATTAAGCATAATCATATTAAGAAAAATATCAGTTTCTTCTTACTGTATCTAGAATTTTTATATCCATATTAGTAAATGAAATTAGACTGTAGTGTTCCTTTATGTTTTATCTTAGTCTGGTTGTATATCTCTGATATATTAAGTCTTTAAAAATTAAAGACATGATATCAATCCAATGTGAAGCTTCCAGGACTGGCATTATTTTTGTGGAGGAGTGATTGACTTCTGAACATCACTTAATCTAAAATAATTTTTCTATCTAGGTTTTTAATCTCTCTAGGGCTTTGTTGGAACTTTATATTTTTCAAGAAAAGTTATTTATTTAATTTGTGCTTTAGAATAAATTTATTTAGAGTTAAGCAAGGTATCTCTATGTTTAAAATTTTTATATGATTGGATCCCCATTACTATGCTTCTCTCGTGTATTCGTGCTTTCCCCCATCCTTTATTCCTTCATTATGTTAATTAATAGGTAATGTATTCTATCACTTTTTCTCCTTCTCTTCACAATTAATCTATCCAGGTTTATTTATAATTCTAAAAATTTCTTTTTCCCTGTCATTGATTTCTACTATTCCCTTGACTTATTCTTCCAATTTTCTTACATTATTTTACTATATTTTATTTGTGACATCATTTGATGATTGATCTACTGATTTATTTTCATTCTTTCTCTATAATTAATGTGTCTCCAATGTTAAGAACAATACTCTAAGCCACCATTTTATATGAATTTTCAATAGAACCTCATAGCTGTTGTTTTTACTTCAGGTATTTCCTAACTAATGTGCAGTTTGAATCCTGATTTTAAATCAAATAATTCTCTAATAAAAAGCCCTACATTTCCAAGTATTTTGATTTTAACTGCTTTTGTGTCTTGTTATTAATATCCAGGGGCTTCGCTGGTGGCTCAGTGGTTAAAAAGAATCCTCTTGCAACACAGGAGCTGAGGGTTTGATCCCTGGGTTAGGAAGATCCCCTGGAGAAGGAAATGGCAACCTCTTCCAAGATTCTTGCCTCGGAAATTCTGTGGACAGAGGAGCCTGGTGGGCCACAGTGTTGCAGAGTCAGATATGATTTAGTGACTAAACAAGAGCAATTAGACTTAAACATCTTGAAAAAAAATCATATTGTTTGCTATATTTACACTTCTTAATTTTTAATGGATTTTTTTTTTGCCTTTACATATGGTGGGTATAATTGAACTTCCAAGAGTATATAGAAAGTATGTATAGTGTTTGATATTTATTTATTTTGTCCACTTGATATATCATGGAGAGATAGGCAAATTTACTTTTGTGTATTTTTCTTATAGATTTTATACTTTGAATTTTAATGATTTGTTTAGCACAAAGTGTTCAAGGTAGGATGATCTTTATTGCATATATTATATTGAGTTTTGTGTATGGCATATTCCATTGACATAGCATGCTAGTGCTGCTGCTAAGTCACTTCAGTCGTGTCCGACTCTGTGCGACCCCATAGACGGCAGCCCACCAGGCTCCCCTGTCCCTGGGATTCTCCAGGCAAGAACACTGGAGTGGGTTGCCATTTCCTTCTCCAATGCATGAAAGTGAAAAGTGAAAGTGAAGTCGCTTAGTCGTGTCCGACTCTAGCGACCCATGGACTGCAGCCCACCAGGCTCCTCTGTCCATGGGATTTTCCAGGCAAGAGTACTGGAGTGGGGTGCCACTGCCTTCTCCGAGACATAGCATAATATCATTAAAAATGTCCTACCTTATTTTATTATTAATACCTTTGTCTCTATATCCAGCTTGGTTAGCTATTATGTTTATGGCCAAATTTTGATTTTATTATTTATTGATTTTAAATTTGTATGTGATAGGTAAGTCTTTGTTCATAATGCTGTTTTCAGTCTTCAAAGTCACATTTATTTAAACGCACAAGCATTTATTTCACATAGTCAACATTTAGGCTTGATTTTTATGTGTCCATTCCTTTTTTGTTGTTGCTGTTTTGGGCTTTTTGATAGTCAACCTTTTTTTTCAGAATACTTTTACAATTACAGAAAAATAGCAAAGATAGTACAGGAAGTTGACATATAATCTATACTCAGTTTCCCCTAGTATAATCATTTTACATTAATATGGTATATTTCATTAATGAATCAATAGTGACATATTATCAACTAAAGTCAATACTTTAGTCATAGTTCCTTAGTTTTTACTAAGGATTATGATTATGTTTCTTCTCACTCTACTGTTTCAGTGTATTTTTTTCTGGGATTTATAGTTCTTTGAGCTCTTTTATTAATTTACTTAGTTACTTTGAACATGGCAATAAGCTTGGCCTATATTTTTATCTGCTTTGTGGCATTTTTTCCAGTTATTGTTTCTTACCTGCCTTTTGCTTTTTCTGTTTTTTCCTTCTTAAAGTATTTTCAAATGATTTTATCAAAGGAAACAGAGATGGCTGGTCACTGCAACCTAGAAGAAAACCCTGGAAAATCTGTGGTCACAGAATCTAAGGAAGAAAGTATTTTAAAAAGAGAGGCCAATTATGGGAAATGCTTTTATGAAGTCCTATAAAATGAAGAGTCAAAACTTTCTTTGAGTCACAAAGCTTATTTGCCTTATTGAAATATGCTTTCATTGGTGCTATCACAGAAGCCATACTGGAATGGCTTGAAGAGTTAATAGAAAGTAAAAAGAGTAAAGGCAGAGAAATCTTTACAAGAGTTAAGGGGAGAAAAGGGAAGAATAGGTTAGGGGAACATAGGATCCAAGGATGATTTATCTTTCTTATGTTTTAAGGGAATGATTAAAGTAAGTTTAAATATAAAAAGGGGGCTTTTCAGGTGGCATAGTGGTGAAAGAATCTGCCTGCTAATGCAAGAGGTGTGAGACATGCAGGTTTTATCCCAGGGTCGGAAAGGTCCCCTGGAGTAGGAAATGGCAGCCCACTCCGGTATTCTGGCCTGGAAAATTCCATGGACAGAGGAGCCTGGTAGGCTACAGTCCATGGGGTTGCAAAGAGTCAGACACACCTCAGAGACTGAATGCACGTGTACACACAGACAAAAAGACAGACAGACTCACACACAAACATATTGCCTATTGTTGGGGGCCGGCGTGAGGCACTCCGCCCATGGCAAAGGTCATGAGGAAGGAGGCTTGACATACACAAAGGCGGGATCGAGCCTCAGGAGTCCCCCTGGAAATCCTCGAGCATCTACCCCCATAACCAGAGCCTGCCTACTTTACTACTTTGTGCTCTTACCTACACCTCTGACTTTACGGGGGGCTGTCCCCCACCACCTCTTTCAGAAAAGGAGTTAACTTAGAGCTCCAGTTAATAATAATTCCTGGGTGTGATAGGAATGTTTCAACCTACAAACTCATCTGAAGGTTCTCTAGCCTGCCTGACAGGCTTGTCCGGCCACATGTGATTGCTCACAGCCTCCCAACCGTGAGAGGCACGAGATGCTTTAAACCTTCTAAAAACAGTTTCCTTAGAAAAGTTAGAAAATTATTAGTATAAGTATAATGGGCTGATTAGAAATCGTTTTGGTGAAGGGTTTTTCATTTGTTGAGCCAATGTTTACTGCTAAGTCTCCACCTGATGTGATGATCTGACTCACTGAAAAAGACCCTGATGCTGGGAAAGACTGAAGGAGAAAGGAAAAGAGGGCAGCAAAGGATGAAATGTCTAAATAGCATCACCAGCTCAATGGACATGAATTTAAGCAAATTCCTGGAGATAGTGAAGGACAGGGAAGCCTGGTGTGCTTCAGTCCATGGGGTTTCAGAGTCTGAAGTGACTTGGTGACAAAACAATAACAACAACAGGGCCTGAAAGAGAGATAGCAGAGAAGCCAGGGAAGATAACCTCTAGTTGAGAAGTTATGGATGGTGACAGGTAAGGCCCTTTTAAGGAGGCAGGATATTTCCTCCGATTTTAAAGTAGAAAAAGAGGTGAATCTGGGAGCCTATATGAGTAGGTCTATGTATTTGGTGATGAGAATTGTGCTTCTAATTTATTTGCAAAATCAGAGAGGGGATCTTGCATTGAAATTCCAGAGGATAGAGAAGGATTGAAAATCAGGGGAAAGCAGAAATGTTGAAATGAGAGTAGGAAAGCAAGGCAGGCAGTCCTAAGGGCCTTGATGAGTTGCGAAAACATAAATGTGCCCCACTGTGTTACTTCTCTTCAACAGTTTGGAGCTATCTAAAAATCTAACACAACATTGTAAATCAACTATACTCCAATTAATTTATTTTTAAATTGCTCAACAAACAACAGTAACAGCAAAAGAAAGATTCAAGATATGACCCTGGCAACACAAGCCTGGCTGAAAGAGTTTCTGTGTTGTCTCTCTCCAATGTACTTTAATACCAGACCACAGAGAAGCAATTTGAAAGCAAACTTCCTTTGTTGCTTAACTGAGGAAAGTCTTGTGGTAGGTTTGCTCTGTAAGGTAATTCTACTATCTTAAATAAAATCTCCCTGTGGAGTGGTGATTGGTAAGGCCAACAGGTGGCTTTTGAAATCAGAAGTTAAAATCTGCCTATCTTTGATTATTCCATCATTTGCCTTAATCATTCATTTTAAGTTCAATTTGGAGTGCTTTTTACATACTAACATTGTGTGCCTACCTGTGTGATAGTCATTATAGATAAAGAAACAGAAAGCAAGGAATTAATTATGTTTTGAATTTAAAGAGATTGTTTTCTTAATATTCACATTAAAACTTTTGTTGTTGTTTTTCAGTTGCTAAGTTGTGTCCAATTCTTTGTTACTCCATGGACTGAAGCATGCCAGGCTTCCCTGTCCTTCATCATCTCCCAGAGTTTGCTCAAACTCATGTACATTGAGTTGGTGATGCTATCCAACCATCTCATCCTCAGTCACCCTCTTCTTCTCCTGACTTCAGTCTTTCCCAGCATCACGATCTTTACCAAATGAGTCAGCTCTTCTCATCAGGTGGCCAAAATATTAGAGCTTCAGCATCAGTCCTTCCAATGAATATTCAAGGCTAATTTCCTTTAAGATTGACTGGTTTGATATCTTTGCTGTCCAAGAGATTCTCAAGAGTCCTTCTTCAGCACTACAATTTGAAAGCATCAGGTCTTCCACTCTCAGCCCTTATGGTCCAACCTCACAGCCATACATGATTACTGAAAAAACCATTACTTTGACTATATGGATCTTTTTCAGCAAAATGATGTCTTTGCTTTTAATATGCTGTCTAGGTTTGTCATAGCTTTCCTTCCAGAAGCAAGCACCTTTTAATTTCTTAATGGCTGCAGTCACTGTCCACAGTGATTTTGGAGCCCCCAAAAATAAAATCTGTCACTGCTTCCACTTTTTCTCCATGAAGCGATCGGACCAAATACCATGGCATTAGCTTTTTGGATGTTGAGTTTTAAGCCAGCTTTTTCATTCTCCTCTTTCACCCTCATCAAGAGGCTGTTTAGTTCCTCTTGGCTTTCGGCCATTAGGGTGGTAACATCTGCATATCTGAGGTTGTTGATATTACTCTCAGGAATCTTGATTCCAGCTATGATTCATCCATCCTGACATTTCAAGTGATGTACTCTGCATATAAGTTAAATAAGCAGGATAACAATATACAGCCTGATGTACTCCTTTCCCAATTTTGAACCTGTCAGTTGTTCCATGTCTATTTCTTGATCTGCCTACAAAGTTCTCAGGAGGCAGGTAAGGTGGTCTGGTATTCCCATTCTTTAAGAATTTTCTAGTTTGTTGTGATCTACACAATCAAAACTTTCACTGTATGTTGCTGCTGCTGCTGCTAAGTCGCATCAGTCGTGTCCGACTCTGTGTGACCCTGTAGACGGAAGCCCACCAGGCCCTTCTGTCACTCTTCAAATATTAAATTTACATTTATAAATCCATATTTAGACTAAAACCAAATTATTTCTAGAGCAATATGTTTTAATATATACACATTTGATTGAGATATTTCTGGCTTTGCTAGTAAAACATCTCCTTAAAAAGAGCAACAAACTTCTTTTATAGAGCATAGTTAAAGAGGGTATTACATAAATAAATTTGTTTTTGCTTCCGTCATGTCCAACTCTTTGTAACTCTATGGACTGTAGTCCACCAGGCTCCTATGTCCTCTTGGGATTCTCTGGACAAGAATACTGGAATGGATTGCCATTCCCGTCTCCAGGGTATCTTTCTGATCCCGAGACTGAACCCAGGTCTCCTGCACTGCAGGCAAATTCTTCATGGTTTGAGCCACCAGTGAAGCCCTAAAAGTTAAAATTTTATAAAATTTTATTTTTTCTTACCTGTATAAGAATTTGAAATACTTAATTTCCCCCTACTTCTCACACAACGCTGAGGCATGTCACAAAGGTTAAAAAAATTTTAAATAATGTTCTCATGAGGTATTGGATTGCAAGCCACACTTGAGTGTGTTGTGAACAGGAAGTGGGGGCAGAGAAGATAGCAAATAGTACTTTCCAAAGAGAAGAAAGTTAGCTCCTTTATTGAATCGTAAGTACTGGTATGCATGAAAAATTTTACTGTGTCTATCTAAGCCCAAAATTTAGAAAATGAAATGAAACCTTCATTTTTAGATGCTTCAGGTCACCTATTCAAAATGACTAAGAAAGAGAGTTATAAATCTTTTTATGCAAGAATTGTTTTTGTAAAAAGCATGTGTGGGTAGCTTTCATTTAAGACTAAAATATTTTGACAAATCAAAACTTCAACTAGAACCACTGTGACTAACTTTAAATGAATACATTGAGATATAAAATGGCAATAATCACATATTTCAGCTGTCAAAGTCCCTGGCAGAGTAGATTAGTGGGAAAAAAAAATGTCATAAAAGAACAGAAAAAAATCTGAAAAGGAAAAAAAAAGATGGTTATAAATGCAACAAATTTCCTCTGTAGATTCAAATGTTTTCACTAAACAAGTCAAGAAAGGATAATTTAAATCTCTACAAAGATTTGGAAAGTCAAAATAGATGTAAAAACACCATACAAGTGACAGTTAAATAATGGAGAGAAATCTTTAATAATTTTTGACTAAGGTCTTTTAATCTCATTGAATTTGAATGTGATTCTAACTTGGATACATTAGGAAATCTAAGATCAGATTTGTTTTTCCTATTGATATTCAGCTGAAAGCATAAGCTATATATTATTTAAATAAAGAATAATAAATCCATTTGAAAGGACTAGATCAAACTCATAGAGATATGTATTATTCTCCCAGAACTTTACAGACTCCAAAGGCAAGTAGAAGACCCCAGAGGTCATGCAGTTCATTTTCCTGTTCTAAGAGCACTCCAGAAAGACAGCTTTGCTTCTTCTTATTAATTTTGCAGTTGCTATACTGCTCATCCAAATTCCATTGAATTTTATTTCAATGATTTATTTTCTATTGTATTCAACATCTTATTTGCTCAAAATTAGCAAACATCTAGTATATGTCAGATACCGTAAAAATCCCTGAAGTAACATAAGCAAAGAAGAGGACCACTTCCCTTGGGAAACAGCTAAGTGGAATGAACTGGGTGTTCTGGAGGTACAGGCAGGGAGTGTAAACAGGATAGAGGGGCCTAAGATGTGTTTGAACCTAATCTTGAAGATCCAGTATAAGTTAGCTAGGCAAAAGAGTGAAAGCAGAACATTTCTGGAACTAAAAAGATAAGAGGTTGACAAGAGGTGATGGATTCCAGAAGTTCCATAGGCAGTGGGTAAACGTAGAGGGTAGTAGAAGGTGAGGCTAGAATAACACTTTCCAAATATCTTTTGAAGAATATTAGTTCCGCTAGAAGCAGTGAAAACAACTATTTTGGACTTAGTTGATTTGGAGAAACAAATAATTTTATCCTTCTTCTGGAGATTTAAAAATATTTGATTAGATTATCATTTTAAGAAACCCTATAGTATTAACTCGTAGTCAACAAAAGAGTCTGAAATGCAGTACTTAGGCACAATCTCAAAAATGATAAAATGATCTCTGTTCATTTCCAAGGCAAACCATTCAATATCACAGTAATCCAAGTCTATCACTAATGCCAAAGAAGGTGAACTTGAATGGTTCTGTGGTGACCTACAAGACCTTCTAGAAGTAACACCGAAAAAAAAAAAGTTCTTTTCATCATAGGGGACTGGAATGCAAAAGTAGGAAGTCAAGAGATACTTGGAGTAACAGGCAACTTTTGCCTTGGAGTACAAAATGAAGCAAGGCAAAAGCTAATAGAATTTTGCCAAGAGAATGCACTGGTCATAGCAAACACCCTCTTCCAACAACACAAGAGAAGACTCTACACATGGACATCACCAGATGGCCAACACTGAAATCAGATTGATTATATTCTTTGCAGTCAAAGTTAGAGAAGCTCTATACAGTCAACAAAAACAAGACCAGGAGCTGACTGTGGCTCAGATCATGAACTCCTTATTGCAAAACTCAGACTTATGTTGAAGAAGGTAGGGAAAACCACTAGACCATTCAGGTATGACCTAAATCAAATCCCTTATGATTATACAGTGGAAGTGACAAACAGATTCAAAGGATTAGATCTAATAGACAGAGTGCCTGAACAACTACAGAGAGAGGTTCATGACATTGTGCAGGAGGCAGTGATCAACATCATCCCCAAGAAAAATAAATGTAAAAAGGCAAAATGTTTGTCTGAAGAGGGCTTACAAATAGTTGAGAAAAGAAGAAAAGCTAAAGGCAGTGGAGAAAAGCAAAGATATACCCATATGGATGTAGAGTTCCAAAGAATAGCAAGGAGAGAAAAGAAAGCCTTCCTAAGTGATCAATGCAAAGAAATAGAGGAAAGCAATGGAATGAGATCTCTTCAAGAAATTAGAGATACCAAGGGAACATTTCATGCAAAGATGAGCACAATAAAGGACAGAAATGGTAAGGACCTAACAGAAGCAGAAGATATTAAGAAGAGGTGACAAGAATACACAGAAGAACTATACAAAAAATATCCTAATGATCCAGATAACCACTATGGTGTGATGACTCACCTAGAGCCAGACATCCTGGAGTCTGAAGTCAAGTGGGCCTTAGGAAGCATCACTATAAACAAAGCTAGTGGAGATGATGGAATTCCAGCTAAGCTATTTCAAGTCCTAAAAGGTGATACTGTTAAAGTGCTGCACTCAACATGACAGCAAATTTGGAAAACTCAGCAGTGGCTACAGGACTGGAAAAGGTCAGTTTTCACTCCAATCCCAAAGAAAGGCAATGTCAAAGAATGTTCAAACTACCACACAATTGCACTCATTTCACATGCTAGCAAAGTAATGCTCAAAATTCTCTAAGTGTGGCTTCAACAGTACATGAGCTGAGAACTACGAGATGTTCAAGTTGGATTTAGAAAAGACAGAGGAACTAGAGAGCAAATTGTCAACATCCGTTGGATCTTAGAAAAAGCAAAAGAACTCTAGAAAAACATCTATTTCTGTTTTATTAACTAAGCCAAAGCCTTTGACTGTGTGGATCACAGCAAACTGTGGAAAATTCTTCAAGAGATGGGAATACCAGACCACCTTACCTGCCTCCTGAGAAATCTGCATGCAGGTCAGGAAGCAACAGTTAGAACTGGACATGGAGCAACAGACTGTTTCTAAATAGGGAAAGTGATACATAACACCTGTATATTGTCACCTTGCTTATTTAACTTACATGCAGAATACATCATGCAAAATGCCAGGCTGGATGAAGAAAAGCTGGAATCAAGATTGCCAGGAGAAATATTAGTAACCTCAGATATGCAGATGACACCATCCTTTTGGCAGAAAGTGAAGAGGAACTGAAGAGCATCTTGATGAAAGTGAAAGAGGAGAGTGAAAAAACTGGCTTAAAACTCAACGTTCAAAAAACTAAGATCATGGCATCCGGTCCCGTCACTTCATGACAAATAGATGGGGAACCAATGGAAACAGTGACAGACTTTCTTTTCATGGGATCCAAAGTCACTGCAGATGGTGACTGCAGCCATAAAATTAAAAGACACTTGCTCCTTGGGAGAAAATCTATGACCAACCTAGACAGCATATTAAAAAGCAGAGAAATTACTTTTCTGACAATGTCTGTCCAGTCAAAGCTATGGTTTTTTCAACAGTCTTGTATGAATGTGAGAGTTGGGCTTACAGAAAGCTGAGAGCTGAAGAATTGATGCTTTTGAGTTGTGGTGTTGGAAAGGACTCTTGAGAGTCCCTTGGATGGCAAGGAGATCAAACCACTCAATCCTGAAGGAAATCAGTCCTGAATATTCATTGGGAGGACTGATGCTGAAGCTGAAGCTTCAATACTTTGGCCATCTGATGTGAAGAACTGACTCATTGGAAAAGACCCTGATGCTGGGAAAGATTGAGGGCAGGAGGAGAAGGGGACAGCAGAGGATGATCTGGTTTGACGTCAACACAACTTGATGAACATGCATTTGAGCAAGCTGCAGGAGTTGGTGATGGACAGGGAGGCCTGATGTGCTGCAGTCCATGGGGTCGCAATGTTCAGACATGACTGAGTGACTGAACCGAACTGATATTATTAAACTTCATTTAATACCAAACCTATTGTACCAAAGAACTTCCTGTTTTAATACAACACTTTCAATACACAGAAATGCTACTCCGTGGTGCTCACTTTGGGAAACATGAATGTACTATAGAAGAAAAGGTCAGGATTTATTTGCAACCCAGAAAAAAAAAGTTAGACTTCATTTTGGGAACGTGTGGGCAGACAGCTGAATGGAGTTTTGACATTAACTCAACACATTTGTCAATGTCTTTAATTATCATTATTTTTCTGAAACCAGTATTTTTATTTAGAATCATATTTCTTTAATATAAAATACTTCCTTTAGCATGATTCTGCTAGCCCTAAACTTCTTAAAATTTTCTTTTTAATAATTAAAAAAGTTTCTTTTTGACTAATGAAAAGCTGTGCAGAATTAATGTATAAAACTAGATGAGTTTGGAGATAAGTATTCACCCATAAAACTACCACCACAATCTATGCCCTAAATGTATCTGGCACCTCCAGAAGTTTTCTCATACCTCATTATTATTTGTGAGTGTGTGAATGGTCTTAAAGCAGGGAACTGATATGATGAAGCATTCATTTTAGAACTCTCTCTGGAAGTTTGGATGCTGCCAGCTTTGGAGGCTACATTGGAAAAGGATGAAACAGGGCAGAGACTAATTAGAGCCTGATGTGGCCTTTAAGAACAGCAATGCAGGTGTGAACAAAAGCAGTGGCAATGGAATGGAGAGGAGAGGATAAACAAGGTGGATGTTGCTGAAGCAGGTAAAATCTGATGGGAAATACCAATAACAATATCAGGTTTTGGAGGCTGTAGGAAAGTTTGGTTGGGAAGGCAGGCAGTGGAGGCATAAAGCTTGGAGCAGTATTGGAATAAAAATCTGGGACAGGAAGAAAAAACAGAGGAGCTTTTTTAAAAAAGAAATTTTATTTTATCATATTTATTTGGCTGCATTGAAACTGAAAATGTTAGTTGCTCAGAGTCCAACTGTTTGCAACCCTATGGGCTGTAAACCTCCTAGGCTCCTCTGTTCATGGAATTCTCCAGACAAGAATACTGGAGTGGGTTACCATTCCCTTCTCAAGGGGATCTTTCCAACCCAGGGATTGAACCCAGGTTTCTACATTCCAGGTAGATTCTTTACCATCTGAACCATCAGGGAAGCCCAATTGGCTCAGCTGGGTCTTGTAAATCTTAATTGTGGCATGTGGGATCTAATTTCATGACCAGGAATGCAACCCGGACCCTCTGCAATGGGATTTCGTTGTCTTAGCCACTAAACCACCAAGGGAAATCTCCAGAGGATTCACTTACATTAGGAAGAGTGGCTCTGAAAGGAAAGAGTGAGAGTAACATCTGGAGCTTTAGTTTCTATCACTACTTGATGGAGACACCATGGAGATATTATCCAAGTGTATACAACACTTCCCTGATGGTTCAGATGGTAAAGAATCTGCCTGCAGTGCAGGAGACATGAGTTCAACCCCTGGGTCAGGAAGATCTCCTGGAGAAGGGAATGGCAACCCACTCCGGTAATCTTGCCTGGAGAATTCCATGGACAGAGGAGCCTGATGGACTATAGCTACATGGCTACAGTCCATGGGGTCTCAAAGAGTTGGACACAACTGAGTCACTTTTATTTTCATAGAACACTTCACTTCTCTGGTCTAGTCAGGCTTTGCCCACTGATCCTTTCTTGCAAAATATATTATGTTTTGGCTCCTCATCAAGTGGTATGTTTACCTACACACATGCCTAGCTTCCTTTATACCTTCTTTCTGAATTGGCTGCCTATAGGTAGGTCACATACTACAGAAAGTTTTCTCATAGACAGGCTGGAGCTTCAAGGAATCTTGTTTGGCTCTGTTATCTCTTTGCTGAGCTGTTTTCTCTAGCACTCCCTGTTCATAATCCAGTTCTTTATTCTCTCACCAACCCCTTGAGAATCCAATAATTCTCAGGCTCACTTCAATTCAGGATGAGAGATGACAATTTTACTTTCCCTTTTGACCACCCTCTAAAGCTACGATTTCACGCTGTACTCACACCCTTGCTGGCATCTAGGTATAGTCTGTTTGGCTGAATACTCTGGTAGGATGACCAAACTGTCCTTATTTGTCCATGACTGAGGAGTTTCTAGGATGAAGACCTTTCTTTGCTAAAGCCAGGAAAATCCTGGACCGATGAGGACAGTTGGTCATGCTAAGTCACTCTACTTTAGTCACCACTATCTCCCAGCATGGTAGCTGCCACATGGTGTTATTGTTATTCAGTTGCTAAATTGTATCTGCTGCTGCTGCTGCTAAGTCCCTTTAGTCGTGTCCGACTCTGTGCGACCCCATGGACGGCAGCCCACCAAGCTCCCCTGTCCCTGGGATTCTCCAAGCAAGAACACTGGAGTGGGTTGCCATTTCCTTCTCCAATGCATGAAAGTGAAAAGTGAAAGTGAAGTCGCTCAGTCGTGTCCTGACTCTTCGTGACCCCATGGACTGCAGCCTACCAGACTCCTCCGTCCATGGGATTTTCCAGGCAAGAGTACTGGAGTGGGGCCCCATTCCCTTCTTCAAAATTGTGTCTAGACAGTGTATTAAAAAACAGAGCCACCACTTTGCCTACAAAGGTCCATATAGTTAAAGCTATGGTATTTTCAGTAGTCAGGTATGGATGTGAGAATTGGACTGTAAAGAAGGATGAGTGCTGAAGAAGTGATGCTTTTGAACTCTGGTGTTGGAGAAGACTCTTGAGAGTCCCTTGGACAGCAAGGAGATCCAACCAGTCCATCCTAAAGGAAATCAGTCCTGAATATTCATTGGAAGGACTGATGTTAAAGCTGAAACTCCAATAATTTGGCCACCTGATGGGAAGAACTGACTCATTGGAAAAGACCTTGATGCTGGGAAAGATGGAAGGCAGGAGGAGAAGAGGGCAACAGAGGATGAGATGGTGGATAGCATCAATGGAGATGAGTTTGAGCAAACTCCAGGAGATAGTGAAGGACAGGGAAGCCTAGTGTGCTGTAGCCTGTGGGGTCGC
Source organism: Bubalus bubalis (assembly GCF_019923935.1). Classification (NCBI taxonomy): domain Eukaryota; kingdom Metazoa; phylum Chordata; class Mammalia; order Artiodactyla; family Bovidae; genus Bubalus; species Bubalus bubalis. Next base: position 150,741,802 of record NC_059158.1, read on the forward strand.
AAAGAGTTGGACACTACTGAGGGACGGAACAAGTGGTATCTGATTCCTCTTTCCTCCTCTGTCTCCTGGAGTTTGCTCAAATTCATGTCCATTGAGTCTATAACATTATCTAGTCATCTCATCCTCTGTTGTCCCCTTCTCCTTTTGTCTTCAATCTTTCCGAGCATCAGGGTCTCTTCCAATGAGTCAGCTCTTCATGTCAGGTACCAAAGGTTTATGGATCTTAAGTATTTCAAGTAAATCTTAGCTTAATTAATTGAACACATAGATTTAGGACTCCGTGGTGGCTCAGATGGTAAAGCATCTGCCTACAATGTGGGAGAGCTGGGTTTGATCCCTGAGTTGGGACAATCCCCTGGAGAAGGAAATGGCAACCCACTCCAGTACCCTTGCTTGGAAAATCCCATGGAGAGAGGAGCTTGGTAGGCTACAGTCCATGGGGTTGCAAAGAGTCAGACGCGACTGAGCGACTTTACTTTCACTTTTCACTTTCACTTCACTTTCTTTATAGATTTACCAGATGTTTGTATGCACTATATCATTTTACCTTGATGGTAAAGAATTCTCTATGTATTTTACATATTAGTAACTTAAAACTCAGGAGATTATCATCTACTCAAGGCGGGCAGAGTTAGTAGGTGGCAGTTATGTTTCAAACCCAGATCTGTGTGATTTTAAACTTGTGTTATTTCCAGAATGCAACAGTGCCCGTATAACAGCCCACCATCCACCTGTTTAAGCTTTTGCATTAGTGCTGAGCTTTGGGAGCTTTCAGAAACAGCCTCCCAGGGAACCAGAAATGTTAATGGAGTGCAGCACTTTGTAAACTCCCAGTAATAGCTACTACCCTTTTCTCTCCAGGGCCCCTTTCCCCAGGGCAGCTTGTTATCTAGAAGAAACATGAATTTGTGAAAAAGAGAAAATTCTGAACTATCAGCGTGAGTTAGAAGGCAGACATTTGTAGTTACCTTTATCTTTGTGCACATATCATAAAACGTATTGCTTTAATAACCCTAAGCCTTCATGTACTCTTTGAATAAAAGCTTTTATAACTGAAGTTAAGATGCTAGAAGGATAAAAGGAAATATTTCTTCTCTGTGTTTACTTGTAGGTATCTTCACAATGGAATTTGTGCCTTATGTATTTTCTAATGACCATCTCATGACAATAGCTGGCATACGATAGCTTCTATTTTGGAACACAATGACTCTCCAATCACTCTAATTTCTCTCTGTAGTTTAGATTTATAATGCGCTGTTGAATGTTCTTAACAGAATATTATTGTCAGATTAGTTATTCTTATGACAGCTATTATTTTAGTATAAAAAACAAATGTAGCTCATAGTTGTAAATTGTATTGTGATTAATGAATGTGTCATTCTTGCACAGCAGTAACATATTTGCTCTTGTTTAATCAAATTTAAAAGGAAATGGAAGAAGGAATTATGATATGACACCTACTAGAGATGAGGCTGATAATGGTGCTCCAGGTCACTGCTTCTCTCTCCTGTATATACGCAGTTTCCTTGATATAAATTATTGGTGTAGCCAGCAATTAGAGTGGATTGAAATGTACACAGGGTCACACATCCATCATTAATTAAATAATCTGGTGTGAAATGTTTCCTTTTTAAAAAAAAAGAGCAATGAAAATTAAAATAACTGAGCCGTGAATGCACACTCAATGGCTTGCCTAATCTATATATTTCAAAATTCTTCCAAGCTGTCAATGTTTTTCTTTCCTGCTGTGTGAAGTGTAGGTGTTGCTGGCCAAAATCTTGGCCTTCTTTGCCTACCAAAGCCAAATTTAAAAAATACATAGACAAAGTTTGGAGGAAATAAAAAGGTGGCTTTAATTCTCAGCTGAAGGAGAGGGGAACACAGGCTCATGCCTCTAGAACTGTGACCCCCTCCATGAGGAGTCTAGGGTCTTGTATAAGGAAAGGCTCTCAGTCAGAAGTTGGTGATGAGGAACAAAGGTGATAGGATCTTGATTTCTTCCTCTTGCATTGTTTCAGACAGTCATGAACTGGTGTCAGTAACCCAGTAATTGAGTCTGGCAGTTCGGTGGCTCTGAGGTCTGCTTTCTCATACAATGGGAATGGTGTTGTAAGGGTAAAACTAGATACGGGATGTATTTAGCATAGAGTCAAAGGGAAAAGAAAAAAGTGAATTGTAGCTCTTGAAGAGTTAGGGGGCAGAAAAGCAAATTTAGTTACAGACATTTAGAGTTAGGAGCAATTAAAGTAAAAAACTAGGAATGTTCAGGTCTACTCACTATTCTCTTTATCCTCTTTGTTTTCAGGAAAGGGAAAGAGAAAAACTCATTCCCCTTTATTCCTTTTCACTACAACATAGGCAACTCTGCAATTTGTAGTTTAGTTGGTTTGGTAGATTACATTTTTCCAAAATGTATGTTTATACCATAGTTGTTAGAATATTCACTAATAAATATGAAAGCCTAGTATGGAAAGTAATAATTGATTATCAGAATGCTTTAAGCAATATTTTCAGCAATAATCTGAAGGTGAATATTTTTTAATGCCAAGTCAAAACAAAAATACCTTTGCCACTAGAAATAATGCTGTTTTGTAGTTTTCATTTTTGAAGAAAGTGAAAATATTCTTATTTATACCACCAAGTACGAGAAGTTTTGGTCAACCAATGTGAACACTATGAGCAATAAACCTGATGCATAATAATCTGAAGACCAATATGGTGGTCATTGCTTTAAAGAGATTCAAACCACTCATTGGCATACTTATTACATCCCATTTTCTCTCTTTCTCTTTTATGTAAAAAAAAAAAATTTATTTAATTCTGTTGGGTCTCAAGGCAGCCCACCCCCAAATATGCCACAATGGCATATTGATTATTTTGAATTAAAGTTACTTAAAAAACAGTCAACACAAGAGGGACACTCTGACCCTTCCTTCCTGCTCCCTGAAAACAGGAAATAAATCTCTCATATGGAAGATACGTTCCCTGCATGTGGAAGCACAAGGGCACCCTTAATGCCAGAGATAGGGAATTTAGGCCCAGAAGCCTGTATAAACAAATATTATTACCTCCTTAATTTACTACACAAGCCCCAGTTCTGTTTGGATTCTTTGTTAATTCAGCACCCTCCTGTCAATTGCTTATATGTTAAATGGTTTTTTTTTTTTTTTTTGTCAAAAAGTATAAAAGCTGCCTGCTTTAGCCACTTCTTAGGTTTCATTTCTTTGAGACCTCCACATGCCTGAATTAAAATCTGGTTCTTTTTCTTCTATTAACCTGTTTTTTTTTTTGTCAATTTCATGGTTAGTTTGGCCACAAGAACACAATATGGGTAGAGGGGAAATTTCCCCCTCCCTAGCAGTTCCCAATTGTCCATCTAAAATTTAAGTGACTTAGAAACAAAAGAGATTTTATCTAATGTATTTCTCATAAAGTCCAGCATAATAACTCACATCTTTTTGTCACTTGTAAATTTGTATTGATTGTTTGACCTATAATTTTGGAATAACTATTAAGAGCATGGAAAGATTGTTATTGAGACAAGCCAAATAAATTGATGTGACATATCTCGAAGTTAAGGGATTAATCAATTATACTTTAAATTTGATAGAAGGAATAATATCCCACTAATTACCAGAATTTAATGATCCATCATTGCCATCAATTTATTGCGGCTGCCACAAGCTAGGAGAGGGTCTGATTGCTGGATTGGATGTGGTTGGCTAGATACATGCTTCTTACTGATGCCCAATACGGTTCAGCATTTTGCCCTGCTTGACAAGCACTATTTCTATTTAAAAGTCTAGTTTAAGTTGTTTTCAAATTATTGTGATCATTTAAGGAACCTCAGTGCCTTAGGATAGTTTCTACAATTTAGTTTTTTTTGATGGGGCCTACCTTAGATTGTTTTCAAAATGTAAACAGATACACATCAATTAAGTGACATCTGGCACCAAATGACAAATGACTGCTGGGAGGGAGGAGTTAAAAAGATTCATGGAAAGAAATGACCAATGACTGTACTGCTCCCTTTGAAAATGGACTTTCTGAATGACCATCATCATGTGAAAGGTGTATAAGGAAATGTGCGGAAGTTTATCTTTTCTGCTAAGTGCACGGAAGAAATACAGAAGTTCTACCCTCAAGTAGAAAAGGTAAACCAATGTTTTCCTTAATTAATGTGGACACTGATTTACAGTCTGTGGCTGTGACAGAGAAGTTAAGAGAGCCTTGGACACTCAAATACTGGGGATGGCTGAGAATAAACTTCTGGTGAGGTTTTTAAGCACATACTGAGATATGTGTTAAAAGAGAAATGTCTGAGGTCTTCCCCACTCCCAACCCCTTTAAAGGAATTGCTAAGAAATACATCCTAGGTTTTTATTTCTGAAAGGAATCTTTCTCTAAAAGAATTACGTTTCATTGACCAATATTTCTTATATTTATTTGCTTTAATAAAGGGTTATGTTTTGGTATCATAAGATATATTCTAATCTCTTTTCTTAAATATAAATAGCTTTTTTAAAAAGCACAGATGTGGTGTGGTGACAAAAACTATGGGTTTAATATTGTTGAGTGGTAAATAAGCCTAATTTTAAGAGCTGACTCCCCTAAACTCAAAGCACAGCATCGAAGCACGTTGTATACCTGAATACATAACTAATAATGAATTAGGCCAATCACTGATGTGGGGATGGAAGGAAAACTATGGATCTTATTTACTAAGCCTCAGGTCTTTAGAGGCAAACCTCACATCCCAGAGCAATACTGAACCTTTCAATTCCTGGCCATGTGTTCATCTACAGTAACACGTACTTTACTACTGGAAAAAAGAGCCTGCAAAGTAGTTTAAAAATGTCCCCTCTCTCCACCACATAACTATAGGAATACTCTAAAAATTTTGGGAAAAAGCACAAAATTTTAGGTAAAATCCTAATAGTGTATGTATGTTAGTTCATCAAGGAAGGTAACTAGTTGAATTGCTAGTTTTTAAAAAACTGCTGTGTTGAAATATAAATTACCTACCATATAATTCACCCATTTAAAATGTACAGTTCAATTTCACTTAGAAAATTCACAGTTGTGTAACCATCACCATAATCAACATGAGAAACTGTTAATAACCTCAAAAAGAAATGTCATAACTTTTAGCAGTCCCTTTCCATTTCTTACCAACAGCCTCAGCTTTAGGCAACCACTCACCCTCTCTCTCTATGGACAAATTGTGGTCTTCATGAGTAGCTTATTTCATTAGCATAATGTTTTCAAGGTTTATTCATATTATAGCAGGTATCAGTATTTCATCATTCTTATTGCCAAATAATATTCCATTATATGGATATATGGACCTCATTTCATTTGTAAATTTACCAGTGTTGGATATTTGGGTCCCATCACTTCATGGGAAATAGACGGGGAAACAGTGGAAACAGTGGCAGACTTTATTTTTTTGGGCTCCAGAATCACTGCAGATGGTGACTGCAGCCATGAAATTAAAAGACGCTTACTCCTTGGAAGGAAGGTTATGGCCAACCTAGATAGCATATTCAAAAGCAGAGACATTACTTTGCCAACAAAGGTTCATCTAGTCAAGGCTATGGTTTTTCCTGTGGTCATGTATGGATGTGAGAGTTGGACTGTGAAGAAGGCTGAGCACTGAAGAATTGATGCTTTTGAACTGTGGTGTTGGAGAAGACTCATGAGAGTCCCTTGGACTGCTAGGAGATCCAAGCAGTCCATTCTGAATGAGATCAGCCCTGGGATTTCTTTGGAAGGAATGATGCTAAAGCTGAAACTCCAGTACTTTGGCCACCTCGTGCAAAGAGTTGACTCATTGAAGAAGACTCTGAGGCTGGGAGGGATTGGGGGCAAGAGGATAAGGGGACGACAGGATGAGATGGCTGGATGGCATCACTGACTCGATGGACATAAGTCTGAGTGAACTCTGGGAGTTGGTGATGGACAGGGAGGCCTGGTGTGCTGCGATTCATGGAGTGGCAAAGAGTCAGACATGACTGAGTGACTGATCTGATCTGATCTGATACCTTTTTTGGTTATTATGAATAATGCTATGTTCATTTGTGTATGTTTTTGTATGGAGGCATGTTCTGTTAGGGCTTCCCAGTTGGCACAGTGGTAAAGAATCTGCCTGCAATATAGGAGATGTGGGTTCTATGTCTGAGTCAGGAAGATCCTCTGGAAAAGGAAATGGAAACCTGCTCTAGTATTCTTGCCTGGGAAATTCCATGGACAGAGGAACCTGGAAGTCTACAGTCCATGGAGTTGCAAAGAGTTGGATATGACTTACTGAATAAACAACAACAACACGTTCAATTAGGCTGCACCCCAAAGGCCTGCAAGCCTGATAGTTTTCCAGTCTTAAGACTGAACAAAGACCTTAAAGACAGCAGCGGAGAAATCAACAATTTATTGGACAGGGGAGTTTACATGTCTGAACCAAAGGTTCTGGACTGACACCCCACCATGGATGGCAGAGGTCAGGAAGAACATGGCAGTAATTTTCACTACTTGGGGGAGAAGGCAACCATTTATAAGGGGAGTTGATGTCAAGGTGGCTTATCAGTTATCACGGAAACCAGCAGCTGGGGCAGGGGACAGCTTATGTGCAGTTACTAATTAAGGTCCATAATTAAGGAGATTAGATGGTCCTATGAGTGAATCAGAGTTGGTCAAACATGGGATATACAGAGAGCCAGACAACAGCCATCTCGAATGGCCTACCCATACTTGTGGCAACAAGAAATGTTGTTCACAACCAGTCCATCCTAGAGGAAACCAGTCCTGAATATTCATTGGAAGGACTGATGCTGAAGCTGAAACTCCGATACTTTGGCCACCTGATGTGGAGAATTGACTCATTTGAAAAGACTCTGATGCTGGGAATGATTTGAAGGCAGGAGGAGAAGGGGACGACAGAGGATGAGATGGTTGGATGGCATCACTGACTCAATGGACATGAGTTTGCATCAGCTCCAGGAATTGGTGATGGGCAGGGAAGCCTGGAGTGCTGCAGTCCATGGGGTTGCAAAGAGTTGGACAAGACTGAGCGACTGAACTGAACTGAACCCACTTCTATAAGAATTGGGTCCTTGACCCAAGGACTGCAGTCCTTGACTGTGTCCTGAGCTGTAATAGTCCTCAGGAAGTCACCAAATAAAACTGAAACTCATCACTTTCACATTGTGTGCTTTTATTTCAGTTGATGTGTGCTTTCTTTTGTGGGGCAGAGTATACACCTAGGCGTGGAATTGCTAGATCATGTGGTGTGTGCATGTGTGCTCAGTCTGCTCAGTCACTTCAGTCGTGTCCAACTCTTTGTGACCCTATGGACTGTAGCCCACTGGACTCCTCTATCCAAGCAACTCTCCAGGCAAGAATACTGGAGTCGGTTGCCCTCCTCCAGGGGATCTTCCCAACGCAGGGACTGAAACAGTTTCTTCTGTGTCTCCTGCATTGGCAGGCGGATTCTTGACCACTGAGCCACCCGGGAAGCCCAGATCATATGGTAGCTGCCTGTTGAATCTTTTGAAGAACCATCAGACTGTTTGCCAAAGTGACTGCACCATTTTTTATTTCCATCAGTCTTCTCTGTGGGTTCTATCTCTGGATACTGATTTGTCCCTCCAGGGCTCTCTGTGGTTGCTGATGTTTGTTTATCCTTTTAGTTGCTTGGCTGGACATTTTAGTGAAATCTGTTTTCTCACAGGATGCAGTGTCAGAGAATGTAGCCTTCTGTAGTACACACAGGTACCCTGGGATGACAGTGGCTTTAGTTGATCTCTCTGTTTCCCTGATCTGTTAAACTGTCTGCCTCTGATGGTATCACACCCACTGCCAGCCTCCTCTAATTGCTGGCTGATTGTTCTATTGTTTTTGACAATGTCCTGGGGCATAAACCACTCCACAGTCCAATCCAATTTAAGTCCATTCTCTGCAGGGTAGTCTTTGAAGCGTGCCTTTGAGGTTTGTTCTGACCTCAGAAGGGATCCTCTTAGTTGTCTGTCTCTTTCCCTGGTGCTCTTTGTTAAAATTCTCCTGGGTCTAAGGTTTAGCTGGTTGCTTATTTAAGGAGCTATGGGCCTCCTATTTTTTTTTTTCCGTTACATATATGATATTATACATATTTCAATGCCATTCTCCCAAATCATCACACCCTCTCCCTCTCCCACAGAGTCCAAAAGACTGTTCTATACATCAGTGTCTCTTTTGCTCCTTTTAATTGCTTACCACCAAACCTTTGTACCACTGCTCCAGAGCTGAGGCCAAGGGCTATAACCCACTTATCAAGAGATGACATTCCTTTCTCACAAGTGGGCCACTGGGTGGGGCATTAGCTTCTGGCCTTGGCTTGCCTCTTCACATGTGGAAACTTTGTCCTATCTACAAGCCAGTAGAGATGAGCCAATCAGGAACCAGTATTTTTAATCTGATGCAGGGGGAAGTCGGCTTCCACGATTTGAGTGAGAGCTGGGTGGAAGAAGGGATCATTGGACCACTCAGCCACACTTGCCTGGAATATGGCTTCTGTAGCACAGAGCTGGAGCATGAAATGCTCTGGCAGCCTGCCCTGCCAGGGGAGATGGTGTGACCCCAGGGGAAGAGATCCCTGGGTTCTTGGTTGAACCTGCTTGAGGTGGAGTTAAGGTCACAGTCATGGTGAGCTGGGGGGAGGAAAGTAGAGGGTTAAAATAACACAGACTCTGTGTTCTTACCTAGGCTGAATAGATTTTAAGTGTTTCTCCATTTGCTTATGTCCTTAGGGCAATATCCAGAGACTTTTTTTTTTTTTTTTAATTTCACTTATATTCACCGGTTATGGTTATTTCACCAGTAATAGGGTCAACAGAGCTCCTATTGTGCTATTTCAGAAACGTCTGTATCTGTGCTTTCTTGAGATTGTGCCATCCATATAAATCCCAATTTGGTTAAGATAAAATGAAAATTCTAACAACTACAATAGAACAAGGGGGGATCCCTACGAAAAACCCCAAATCAGTTGTAAGTCACAATTTTTGCAACAGAAAACTAGTTGTAAGAAGATAATGAAATATTGCTGCTGCTAAGTCACTTCAGTCGTGTCCGACTCTGTGCAACCCCATAGATGGCAGCCCACCAGGCTCTGCCATCCCTGGGATTCTCCAGGCAAGAACACTGCAGTTGGTTGCGATTTCCTTCTCCAGTGCATGAAAGTGAAAAGTAAAGTGAAGTCGCTCAGTCATGTCTGACTCTTCACAACCCCATGGACCGAAGCCTACCAGGCTCCTCTGTCCATGGGATTTTCCAGGCAAGAGTACTGGAGTGGGTTGTCATTATTACTCAAGTATTAAAGGAAAATGGAGGGGGTGGTGTGAAAACCAGCTGATCATCTCACAGTGTCTGTCGGGAAGGAGCACAGGCTCAGCTTGGCTAGAAATGGTTCCTCTGGGATCTTACAGTCTGCTCTCTCAGTACCAGCCAAGCTGCAGGTTCATCAGAGCTTTGGCTGGAGGAAGTCCTGCTTCTCAGCTCTCTGTGGTTGCTGTCAGTTTAACTCCTTGCACTTGTGAAACTGAGGTCCCTGTTTTATTGCTTGCTGTTGGCTGTTCTCAGCTACCAAAGGCCCCCCACTTCAATACAACATGAGCTTCTTGATGGGCCATCTCACAATACGACAGCCTTACATTTAGGCCACCAGGAGAATTTCTCTCTCCAGTCTTCTAAGCCAGAGTCTTATGTAGTATTCATAGGAGTGACACCACATCACATTTGCTATACAAACCACCTTAATCAAAGGCTTGATATCTTTTCATTTTTGCCATAATATATCATTTAGAAGCTCTAGCAGGTTCCAACCCACTCCAGTGTTCTTGCCTGGAGAATCCCAGGGACGGCAGAGCCTGGTGGGCTGCCATCTATGGGGTCGCACAGAGTCGGACACGACTGAAGCTACTTAGCAGCAGCAGCAGGTTCCATCCCCGCTCCAAGGGAGGTAATTATATGCCTCATTGGGGTCACCTTAGGGTATGTCCACTAAAAATCTATACTAGGAAAATTTTGAAAGAATACTTAACACTTGCCAGTCTACAAGGTTTTATTTAATTTTAGGAGAGTCAGTGGCGAGTTAGTAGTTGAACAGTCAGTTCATGGAGAAGAGCAGGATGAATATCTTCCTTCCAAGCCTCCCTGATGCAGAATCTTTCTCCAGGTAGTGCCCCGATCTTCCTGTATTTGCTCTGGAGGTTCTGATGAGAATCACAACATCAGATTACAACATACATTATTTATTTTCCATTTCTCCTTTACATTCTGTGGCTTCAGCCTCCGAGGAGCAGAGTTCATCCTTGCAAACTGTTAGTTCCAAACTCAATGTTGAAAATGAGAACTTTGGGAGAGGAAAGGTGTGAAGAAGCAGGACTGGGTTAGCCAGGGGGAGGATTTTAGGAGACAAATGTATACATGAGATAAGAACAAGAACAGTAAGGAGACAAAAGGAAGGACTTTGTAATCTTGCTTTATAGTTCAGTAGCAAATCAAAATAAAAGAGGAATAAAATCAGCTCAGCTATTGACTCATACACCTTCTAAAATCTTCAGTTAATCAGTTAATGAATTTTTTTTTAAAGTTTAGAAGGTGTGAGGAGCATTCAAGGCTAAGATATTAGTCAAGATGAACACAGTGAATTTCATTCTACAGTCAGCAGTGACTCCAACTAAAAACTAAGGTAGCCAGTGTCTTATCAATGAGACACAGAAGGGCCATTTCTCTATACAGAGTTTTTTTGTTTGCTGGTTTTTAATTGCTCTGTCTTTCCTCATAGTTCTGGTACTTGGTAGACTGCAGGTATATGTTAGAGCAGAGGCTGTGGTCGGCTTTGATTGCCAGAGGCTGATTAATGATAGTCTTCCTAAGTAAGCAGAAGTTACCCATAAAATTGACTCTAATGGGTGCTTGGGGTGTCATTATTACACAGCTGCAGACAATAAGCCAACAGAGAAACAGATGATGTACATCTTGAAATCAAGATAAGAGGTGGTGCTTAGAGCTATAGTTTAGTAGAAATTGCAGTATATTTATAGTATTTATTGTATTTGTGGTGCATCAGTTTAACTGGCAAGAGTACAGTATCGAGAGCCATGGATCTGATGCTCAAACATGCATTGGGCATAGTATGTAGAATCTTCTATGCCAGTCACTGATGTGGGAGAGCCTTATAAATCAGAAAATCTGCACATATCTTTCATCTACTTAATCTCTTTATTGAATTTTTAATTTAAAGTATTATTATTATTTGATTTTAGGATGAATTCCAAGAACCTTACATAACCTGTAAGACTTCCCATTATTTTTTCTTTAGTCTCCTTTCAGCTCTTGCTTTCAGTGCTCCAGCCTTCCAGGATATAGTTTTCCTTCAGTGTAGCTTGGGTGTTTTCATACATGCTGCTCCCTCCATTACCAACACTTTATTTCCCTACCCATTATTGACCCTACTCACACTTCATTTCTCAGGTTAAATGGCCCTTCCCTGAGGAGGCCTTTTCACATCCTTGCAGTAAAACTAGTTTCCATGATATATGCTCTTAGAACTCCTTATGTCTCCCATGGTCCACTTGTAATGCTGCTCAGAAAGTATTCATTCTCTGGCTTTCCTGCTAGACTGAAAGCTTCCGGAGGACAGGTTGGGGCTGTGTCCTCAGCTGCTAGTAATGTTGGGCACCCAGCAGGCTGCTGTGTATCTACTGCTCAGGTCAAGTGATGAAGAACAGGATTTGGGGCCAGAAACAATCAGCCATCAGCTGAATGCAGAGTGCCACCCTAGGCAGGCTACTTAATCTCTCTAAACTTATTTTCCTTCCCTGTGAAAAAGACTATCTTCCTTGCACAGTTTTCTGAGAATTAAATTAAAAGAAATCATGCATATCAATCTGTAGGAACAGCATAAAAACTATGGTTGATTAAGCACAGATAACTTGGTTGTGGCTTTTCCATGGTATGCATCTCATTATCTTGTTATTTTTTTGATGAAAAATGTACATATCTCAGAGTGATAAGAAACATACTTCATAAGACACAAAACTAATTTTTTTAATAATGTGGCTTGTGTCTGAGTTTCTTTCTCTAGGCTCTATCACCCTTTATGCTGGGTAATTGCAGGTCATAAGATCTACAGCTATTTCCTCCTATGGTCATGATGGATATCCCTGCCACGTCTCTTTAAACCTGGATCTCTCGTGTTATCCCTGTGTCTTAGAAAGTTTCCTTGTCTGTTGCTTTATTTTCTTTCAAGAGATTGATCGTGTTAGGAGTAACAGTAAAAGACAAAAAAGAAGGTTCAACAAGCATAAAAATTAGCTTTTAAAGAGTGTCTAGAATAGTGCAGGAACTGAAACGTGCAAGAGTAAAACAGGATCACCTCATGGAATCATTGAGACATTTTTTTGTTTGGCCTACCATTTTTACCCCGGTAACCTTCCTTTTAATAACAGCAGTAAGAGCCAAGGCAATGTACTAAACACTTGCCATGTGTTAATCTTTGCCATAATACTTTGGGATAATAATATTTTCATTTTAGGAACAAGGTACAAGGTGGTAAAATGACTTGCTTAAGGTAAATTATGCCACTTATAGTATGATGGAGCTGGCACCCTTTACTACTGTGCTCCTCAGCCCGGCATTTCTTGTCTCATAATCAGGAAGTACATTTCTCAGGTTTTAGAGTGAATCATAGCCACCTGAAAGCACTAGAAAACAAACAAACAAAAGGAACATTTCCCTGAAACTAATATAAGAAACTCTGATTTGGTAGCCTGGGTTAGGGCTTAGAAATTTATATTTTTAAGCCATATTTTTAATGAGTTAAGCGCAGGAGTTCCACGGGTCAGTTTGAGTAGCATGGATCTATATAACCTTAAATAAAACATTTAATCCTTGGAGTTCTTCTATAAGGTAAGACTGAAATTCCAAAGTGGTTTTCTAAGTGCAAAAATCATTTTTATCTTGATGTAATCAAAATCAATATTAATTAACCAGAGTAATACTACAATTCAAAAGAAGAGGTTACAAGTAAATAATTATCATAAGCATATATGCTTGTGGGATAAGATTGTGCTCAAATTCTAGGAATTGACATTTCTACTGTATAGTAGTCTGGGTTCCTCAGACAAATGTGACCATCATCAATGGTCGTTCTACACTGCTTTCTTTAGTTCCTCTTCTGGGTTGCCAGCAAGAAAGCATTTGCAAAAAAAATAAAAGCCCCAACAAAATATCAACAAAAACTGATAAAATGTATTTGATTAATTCAGGTAAAAGAAATCCAGGGCCTATAATATAAGCCTGTGACCTTATTATAATAATTCCCTCTGCTTCCCTCTGAGAAATTAGGATGGGCCTGAAATGACTTGCTTATAGTTGACTGTGCCTTCCCCCAATACCCTGTTTCCTCTTTAGCCTCTTTTGTGTATTTCTCACTAAAAATTACATCTCCAGTCAGACAGAAATATAGCACCTGTCCTGATTTCAAGCTTTCCTTTGCCATGTTTCTCTTGGTGAATCCATGATCAGATTCTCCCGAGGCCAATCAGAGTAATCAGCCTGCCCAGACTGACCCAATTAAGTTTAATTAGTTGTTTTTTTAGCTTTAAATTTCCTAGCCAGGTGTATTTTATGATTTTTATTAAACAACGAAGAAGAGCTGAATCTTTGGAATTAGTTGGCCTCTCAGGTACTTTCTGCTGGTAATAAAACTCCAGGAAATCTTAGGTCTCCATAAGGAAGTCAAATGATACTAAAATAATTTGAGTCTGTTTCTCTCTGGCTCTAAATGAAAAGTGTTCCTGTCTCCATGTGAACAAACATTAATCTTATCTATGATTCTTTGCTAAGATTATGTTACACGGTGGACTTTACATGGCCGTCTAAGTCTCACCACTCCCCAGATGGCATCTTTTTCAACTTTTTTATTGGTTGAAAATCAGCTGGATGAGTTTGAACATAGGCAGTAAAGGGGGTTTCAAGGAAGTAGTGAAGGATTTATAATGAAAGCAAAATTAAAGTAAACCAAGAGGCAAGTTAGATGGAGAATAGGCCTCCTAAGACAGATGTGCCTTGGAGAAAATAAATGAAAATAATAGTTAATAAAGGAGGAAAATTAGGATTTTGAAGGGGCTGTGAGCTAATATTAAGCTGTTTGGGGGTTAGTAATTTTATACAGATTACCCATATTAGGTGCCAGAAATGCATTTTACTTTAATTTTCTCAGATGAGTTCTTATAATATTGTGAGGTAATTATTATTCACTTCGAAATACCACCTCACAGGTGGCTGAGTGGTAAAGAATACACCTGCCAATGCAGGAGATGTGGATTTGATTCCCGAGTCAGGAAGATTCCCTGGAGGAGGAAGTGAAAACCCACTCCAGTATTCTGGTCTGGGAAATCCCAGGGACAGAGGAGCTTGGCAGGCTACAGTCTTTGGGGGTCACAAAAGAGTTCAACATGGTTTAGTGACTAAACAAGAACAAAGTTGTTGATCATATACGTGTAAGTACTCATGTGAAACTGAAAAGTGTTAGTCGCTCAGGTGTGTCTGACTCTTAGTGACTCCATGGACTTAGCCCACCAGGCTCCTCTGTGCATGGAATTCTACAGGCAAGAATACTGGAGTGGGTAGCCATTTCATTCTCCAGGGAATCTTCCTGACCCAGGGATAGAACCCCGGTCTCCTGCACTCAGATTCTTTACCATCTGAGCCACCAGGAAAGCCCTAGATATGCATCAAAGGACACTTGTGGTTCTCCCTTCCTCTCACACTCCTACATCCTTCCCATCTTTTTTCTCAGCCTCCCACTCAGTTTCCCTAGCCCTCATCCCCTTCTTGTGCCCTCATCTTTTCTTTCTCTCCCCCCGACTCTTTTCTTCCTGGTCCTCCTTTTCTCTATTGCTGCTGTATCCCTTTCTCATCCCTTAACCCAGGGTTTATCAAACTTTTCTGTTCATTGGAATCACCTGGGGAGATTGTTCAAGCACTATTGCTGGCCTCCACCCCCGGAGTATCTAATTCAGTAGGTTTGCATTGGGACCTGAGAATGTGTATTTCCAGCAGTTTCCAGGGGCTGCTGCTGCTTCTGGTCCAGGGACCATACATTAAGAGCCACTTTAACTGACATGATGACCTGGTCTTTGCTTCCATGTTAAATCAACAAAACTTTTAGATCCATCTTAGGATTTATTTGTGAAATTGCCAGTACTCTCCTAGGTGATCTCTGCTATCATTCTAGGTAATGAAAATTGGTGTTACAATTACTTAAAAATGAATATTTGATAGCTTTTCTGATGCACTACTGTAATATTAATACTATCCATCAGAATCACTTTCCAAATGGAAAGAACTGAAGCTCTCAAATTGGGTAATCCCTGAGCTGTATGTAATGCTGCCTCAGTGAATTGTTGAGGCAAGAAAATTAGAAAAGCATAAAGGATTGTGACATTTTTCACCCAATTTAAAAAACTTCTAATTTTATGTCCAAGGTAATTGCTTTTTGAGTCTGCTTTTCTTGGCTTCTGCTGTCTTGCACACTATTAAACTATTGCCCCCTGATACATATTAAATATGATTTAGTTACCCTATCTTTGGGAAGAGATGCTAAAACTTAGGAGGACCAGTTTCCTAGCTGCTAGGCAAGAACTAGTTGTCAGGTGGCAGGGCTACAGTGGAGACAGAATAAGGGTTAAGGCTGGAGTTGGGGGGTGCACAAAATGGTGACAGAATGATATTGCTGGAAACATTTTCTAACCCTAAATTTGAAAACGAAGCACTCAGTAACATTTGGTTAGCATTTCTTCCTCCTAGAAACATTCTCACATATTCCTTTCTGATATCTTTGAATTTCATTGGCAGTTCTTTCCTCTCTTTCCTTTGCTGAATCCTCATCTTGTAAAGGCCCCTGAATATTGAAACATCTTAGAGTTTTCAGATCCCTTCTGGTTATAGTCTATTCTCTGAGTCATCTTACACAGCCTCCTATCTTGAGATAATGTATATGTACTACTGGATTCTAAATTTATCTTCAATCCTGATTAATCCTCTTAGCCCAGACTTCTATATGAATGTTTAATTTTCATCTCCATCATTCTGTGATCATAAATAATGTCCTTATTTTCTTCTAGAAACTGTTTCTCTTTCAATCTTTTTCATCCTGATACATTGCATTTCTCTTTCCTCAGTTGCTCAGGCCAAAACTGTTGGTACCATTCATTTCCTCTCTTGTTCATTTCTAACCCATTGATAAAATCCTGTTAGCTCCAGCTTTGAAATATTTCTTACCACTTTCACCCTTTTGCAAGCCACATTGTTCATCCCTTGGATTTCAGAAATATTCTGTTAGCTGATTTCTCTGCCTCATCTTATACCCCTCTATGATCTTCAGAGCATCCAGAGTAAGCTTATAAAATAGAAATTTATAATGTCATTCTTTTGCTTAAAATGTTCCAATAATTCCATTTTCCAGGGTGGACCCTCTGTTAAACCTTTTACTATGACCATAAGGACTTTATCTCGTGGCTCTCTCATTTGACTTTACTTTGTCACCAGCTCAGAACTGTGGCTTACTGCACACACTGTGCTGTTAATCTCTGTGTCCTCTACAGTCGGTTCCTCTGACTGGAATATTTTCTCCCTATTTGCCTGACTCCACCAACTCTTACAATTAGATTGTCTCTCTTCTCTTAGATTTTCCCAGATATTATTTCTCATTCCTTCTTCCTTTGCTTGCATGCTTGGTTAGAGAACTGCTTTCCTTCCTTTCCCAAACCTCTATGCATGTTTTTACTCATTTAATACAATAACAATCAATTGTCCATTTCTATATCCGTGTACTCTTCTAGGTTGTGAGTTTCTTAAGAGGTGACTTAGACAGTGAAAAATTCACTTGCAATGTGGCAGACATGGGTTTGATCCCTGGGTTGGGAAGACTCACTGGAGGAAGAAGGCATGGCAACCCACTCCAGTATTCTTGCCTGGAGAGTCCCCATGGATGGAGGATCCTGGAAGACTACAGTCCATGGAGTCACAAAGAATCCAACACAACTGAGCGACTAAGCACAGAATAGCACAAGGGCTGAGAATTAGTCATCCATGTGTTACCAGAGTCAAACTTGGTGCCCAGTGCATAGTAACAAATACTCAGCGCATGTTTAGAGAAGAAATTAATGAAAGATGAGGCTGAATATTAGTTTGGGAAAGAAAGTTGGGCAGATTTCCCAATCATAGTACCGAAGGAGAGAAGGATAACAGTGGATAGAACAGGTTTTATTTCACACTATTATTCAGATCAGATCAGATCAGATCAGTCGCTTAGGGTGGTCTAAAAAGTTAAAGGAGATTTCATGTGATGGATTCTCCTTTTTTCCCCATTGTAACTTAGGTAGTAAAAACATCTACAAAGACCAAGAGGATTGGAAATGTGTATGACACTTGAAACAATTAGTCTTCTGGAATGGCCATTTTATAAGAAGTGACTTGTTAAGTCAGATTTCTTATAGGATTAAGTAACAGAAACTCAACTCAAGGACCTTAATTCTATCAACCTCTCCCTCACCACCAAATGAGTACTGTAAGGAACTGGTAAATCTATGGGCACAGTTGGTATCATAAAGTCACATAATGTCAAATATTTTTCTGTCTCTTCTCCTTTTTTCTATCTTTGTTTTCCTCTGTGTTCCTTCCACATTCCTTTTACTGTGGAAACTGTCTTCATGTGGTAGGAGACATTTAGAGGTTGCAACCATTGCTATACTTACATCATTCAGACTAACAGCCCAAAGGAAAGACACTTATATTGATTAAGTTTCTCTGAAGCCCCCAGATTGATCCAACTTAGAGTCTGTGCTTGTTGCTAAGCCAGCCGCCACTGTGGTGATCAGTTCAGTTCAGCTGCTCAGTTGTGTCTGACTCTTTGCAGCCCCATGGACTGCAGCATGCCAGGCTTCCCTGTCCATCACCAACTCCTGGGACTGACTCAAACTCATGTCCATTGAGTCAGTGATGCCATCCAACCATCTCAACCTCTGTCATTCCCTTCTCATCCCCCATTCAATCTTTCCCAGCATCAGAGTCTTTTCTAGTGAGTCAGTTCTTCGCATCAGGTGGCCAAAGTATTGAAGTTTCAGTTTCAGCATCTGTCCTTCCAATGAATATTAAGGACTGATTTCCTTGGATCTCCTTGCGGTCCAAGGGACTCTCAAGAGTCTTCTCCAACACCACAGTTCAAAAGCATAAATTCTTTGGCACTCAGCTTTCTTTATAATCCAACTCTCACATCCATACATGACTACAGGAAAAACCATACCCTTGACTAGATGGTCCTTTGTTGGCAAAATAATGTCTCTGCTTTTTAATATGCAGTCCAGGTTGATCAAAGCTTTTCTTCCAAGGAGCAAGTGTCTTTTAATTTCATGGCTGCAGTCACCATTTACAGTGATTTTTGGAGCTCAAAAAAAATAAAGTCTTTCTCTGTTTCCATTGTTTACCCATCTATTTGCCATGAAGTGATTGGACTAGATGCTGTGATCTTAGTTTTCAGAATATTAAGTTTTAAGCCAACTTTTTCACTCTCCTCTTTTACTTTTATCAAGAGGCTCTTTAGTTCTTCTTCACTTTCTGCCATAAGGGTGGTAATCTGCATATCTGAAGTTATTGATATTTCTCCTGGCAATCTTGATTCCAGCTTGTGCTTCATCCAGCCTGGCATTTCTCATGATGTACTCCACATATAAGTTAAATAAGCAGGATGACAATATGCAGCCTTGATGTATCCTTTTCCCAATTTGGAACCAGTCTGTTGTTCCATGTCCAGTTCTAACTGTTGCTTCCTGACCTGCATACAGGTTTCTCAAGAGGCAGGTCAGGTGGTCTGGTATTCCCATCTCTTTCAGAATTTTCCACAGCTTGTTGTGATCCACACAGTCAAAGGCTTTGGCGTAGTCAATAAAGCAGAAGTAGATGTTTTTCTGGAACTCTCTTGCTTTTTGAATGGTCCAATGGATGTTAACAATTTGATCTCTGGTTCCTCTGCCTTTTCTAAAATACAACTTTAACATCTGGAAGTTCACAGTTCATGTACTGTTGAAGCCTGGCTTGGGGAATTCTAAGCACTGTGGGGATAGGGAACACTATAAAGGGCCAGTCTGAATCATGTGGTCACGTACAATGATGGGGTGGTTGTTATTTGCTTAGTATCTCTGTTACTTATAGGTAATCCTAACAACAACAGCACTGACTTAAACAAGATAGAAATACCTTAAGATTTATGCTTCATGGAACTTTTAGAGGCTTAGGTTTATTCTCTCATGATGCTTTTTTTCCCCCCATGTGGAAATATGAAACATTTACTTTAAGTATCAGACAAGGACACCTAAGTAATCCAATTTTACTACACCATTATAAAAACCATCCCTTCACCACAGTGTAAGATTTAACTGCATGTGCACAAGGGGACATGTGATATGAAATGTATTAAGATGGCTGCTGTCCTGCCAAGGACTTCCAGTCCCTATCCAGGTCCTACTGCAATACTGGTGGTCCCAAGAGTTTACAGAAGCAAATCATTTAAAATAATAATAACAAAGCAATTAAAAAGACAAATCAAAATGCCTCAGTAACTGTATGTCCAATTCAAACTTTATCTATTTAATGTTGTGTTTGCTTCCCACTAACAAATCTTTTCTAAAACCAGCTTAAACATCTGGAAGTTCACGGTTCACATATTGCTGAAGCCCGGCTTGGAGAATTTTGAGCATTACTTTACTAGCGTGTGAGATGAGTGCAATTGTGCAGTAGTTTGAGCATTCTTTGGCATTGCCTTTCTTTGGGATTGGATTGAAAACTGACCTTTTCCAGTCCTGTGGCCACTGCTGTGTTTTCCAAATTTGCTGGGATATTGAGTGCAGCACTTTCACAGCATCATCTTTCAGGATTTGAAATAGCTCAACTGGAATTCCATCACCTCCACTAGCTTTGTTTGTAGTGATATTTTCTAAGGCCCACTGGACTTCACATTCCAGGATGTCTGGCTCTAGGTCAGTGATCACACCATCGTGATTATCTTGGTCATGAAGATCTTTTTTGTACAGTTCTTCTGTGTATTCTTGCCACATCTTCTTAATATCTTCTGCTTCTGTTAGGTCCATACCATTTCTGTCCTTTATTGAGCCCGTCTTTGCATGAAATGTTCCCTTGGTATCTCTAATTTTCTTGAAGAGATCTCTAGTCTCTCCCATTCTGTTGTCTTCCTCTATTTCTTTGCATTGATCACTGAGGAAGGCTTTCTTATCTCTCCTTGCTATTCTTTGGAACTCTGCATTCAGATGCTTCTATCTTTCCTTTTCTCCTTTGCTTTTCACTTCTCTTCTTTTCACTGCTGTTTGTAAGGCCTCCCCAGACAGCCATTTTGCTTTTTTGCATTTCTTTTCCATGGGGATGGTCTTGATCCCTGTCTCATATACAGTGTCATGAACCTCAGTCCATAGTTCATCAGGCACTCTATCTATCAGATCTAGTCCCTTAAATCTATTTCTCACTTCCACTCTATAATCATAAGGGATTTGATTTCGGTCATACCCGAATGGTCTAGTGGTTTTGCCTACTTTCTTCAATTTAAGTCTGAATTTGGCAATAAGGAGATCATGATCTGAGCCACAGTCAGCTCCTGGTCTTGTTTTTGCTGACTGTATAGAGCTTCTCCATCTTTGGCTGCAAAGAATAGAATCAATCTGATTTCGGTGTTGACCATCTGGTGATGTGCATGTATAGAGTCTTCTCTTGCATTGTTGGGAGAGGGTTTTTGCTATGACCAGTCCATTCTCTTGGCACAATTCTATTAGCCTTTGCCCTGCTTCATTCCATATTCCAAGGCCAAATTTGCCTGTTACTCCAGGTGTTTCTTGACTTCCTACTTTTGCATTCCAGTCCCCTATAATGAAAAGGACATCTTTTTTGGGTGTTAGTTCTAAAAGGTCTTGTAGGTCTTCATAGAACCATTCAACTTCAGCTTCTTCAGCGTTACTGGTTGGGGCATAGGCTTGGATTACTGTGATATTGAATGGTTTGCCTTGGAAATGAACAGAGATTATTCTGTTGTTTTGAGATTGCATCCAAGTACTGCATTTCAGACTCTTTTGTTGACCGTGATGGCTACTCCATTTCTTGTGAGGGATTCCTGCCTGCAGTGGTAGATATAATGGTCATCTGAGTTAAACTCACCCATTCCAGTCCATTTTAGTTCGCTGATTCCTAGAATGTTGACATTCACTCTTGCTATCTCCTGTTTGACCACTTCCAATTTGCCTTGATTCATGGACCTAACATTCCAGGTTCCTATGCAATATTGCTCTTTACAGCATTGGACCTTCCTTCTATCACCAGTCACATCCACAGCTGGGCATTATTTTTGCCTTGGCTCCATCCCTTCATTCTTTCTGCATTCTTTGGATGCATCACTATTACACAAATTATTGAAGAGTGGAAAAAAAGGTAAAATAAGTCATTGAGTGGTCATTATGACATAAGAAATATTTGGTCTTTGATTTTCTGAGCTGCAATATATTAAGCATATTTATTTATATAAACTGAGTCACTTTGCTGTATACCTGAAATTAATACAACATTGTAAATCAATTATACTTCAATGGACAAACAAAAATCAAGTAATTTTGACATGAGGACTATGGAAGCTCAGAACAGGACAAAGCTTGGAAGAAGGTCAATAAAATTGTGATCTTTATTCTTATGGAAATTTACAATCTCATTAAAGAGTAGAAACTAAGTGTTGCAGGGCATTGACCATACTCGCACCACACTTGACATAAAAGATGAGTTTAGTCAGGTTCAGCCAGATATTTTCTCTTGGCCTTCCACCTTCCCCTCTTCCTGACCCAATTTTCTTTGTTGTTTTGGTTTTTTGTTTAATTTTACCCAATTGAAGTTGTTGCCTTGAAAATCTATTCATTTTATCCTTTCTCCATGCCTCAGGTAGTAGACATGCTCTCCTTGGAAATCTTAGAGGGATCTGTGGATTTCAAAATGCATGTTGGCATCAAGAGAATATATGATAATATTTTAAAACATAACTCAAAGGAATAAGAGTCGACAAGTTTATTTAGACTGTATCTCTCAACATATTATGTATGATCATTCATAATAACCTTTTAATGGTTTTTTCTAATCATTTTAGTAGCACCCTTTCCATGATAAGCAATGAGGTCATTGGTAAAAAAGATAAGAGAAGTTAAAAAGCAAGTCAACAATTGAAAATTTGTCCTCATTTTAGAGCTATTTGTCTTGGGGTCTTTCCCAGGCATCTTATCCTCCCTTGATAAGCCCATCAAATACTTAGGCATACGAGCCAGCCAGGACTTGGCAGCCTGATATTAATTAAGGTATCCCTGCCAAGGTGCTGCTCAGACGCATACTGTCCTTCTCAATTTCCAGAAGTAACTGACAGCCACCCATCCTCTGGGGAGTACTTTGAGTTTGCCACAGTTTAATCTTGTTTATGTTGGTTTCAAGTTCTCCCAGTTTTAGTTTTTGTACTTTTGAATCTCTCAGCTACCATAACTGCTCTTACTATTTCCAATTTAGTCAGACATTTTTCTTCTTAAGTTTTCAGGCCTTCACTAAAAGTCGCTGATAAGAAATATGGTCGAGCAACAAGGGAAAACACCTACAGAATCTGCTTGAAGATTTAGAACTCACTCTCCCAGTTGGCACTAGAAGCTGTTAAAAGGAACTCTGTTCACTTGGCATAACTGTTTCCAGTGAACCCATGATGGCCATTAGTATCTTCACTTTCTTTTCTATGTACTCATCATCCATTTGTTTAATAACTTATTCTAAACTCTGGCCAGGGAACAATGCTAATGTAAACCATTGGCATGTACAGAATTTAATAGTCTCTTCTTTCTGAAAAGCAAGGTATTTAACAGTGTTTGATGTTATAATACCTCTTTTAAAAATTTCCATAATTTGAAGATTCAGAAAATGATGAATTTCATCTATAAGTTCTTTCTGTTTCCTGGATTTTATTTTTCTAAAAAGAAGCTAATTATCTTCTTATCCATATTATGTTTAATTACAGTTATCACTTAATAATATATCTATTTTTTCCATTTTGATTTTTTTTTATTTTTAAAAGATAAAAACAATAAAATTTTAATACTTTTACTTTCTTTCTCATATGTGTTCTATACTATTTTTATAAGCAGTTTTAAAACCCAGGAGGTTTTTCAGTGCTAAGGGTTATTATCCACTTATACAGAAGAATCTTACATGAATACTTCACAAGGAAACCTTTGATTTTAGAGTAATTTAGGTCACTATACACCAGTGAGATGAAAAGGGAGCAGAATATGTGAAATATTTACTCCTTACTTACTAAATTATTTAATCTATTATATTTTTAATATAAACCAATGAAACCTGAGGGACAGTTGCTTCCCTCGGTGTCACCACAATTCTGTCTCTTCTGACGCCGTGTCTGGTATCTTCTTATAAACTTGTAAAATAGTTTCTCTTCCCTTCAAATTTCAATTTAAATACATTTTGATTAGTTGGCAGATATCCTACCTAACAATTTTCCCCAGTTTTCTTTGACATTCTTCCTGTCCCTTGCTAAAATTCTTTATTCTGATGTAAAATTGATAAGAATTCTAGGATTATTCATATTAAAAATAAATGCCAGGATATTGGATTCTGTTTTACTTTTCTCAAGTATACACACACACACACACACACACATACACACGTTCCATGAAACAAGCTCTCTTCTTGGGTTAGCTAACTAAATGGATGGTCACTACTTTTTCCTTTTTAGTACCCTTCTATCTACTACTGGCCTTCTGCTGCTGCTGCTGTTGCTAAGTCGCTTTAGTCGTGTCTGACTCTGTGCGACCCCATAGACAGCAGCCCACCAGGTGCCTCCGTCCCTGGGACTCTCCAGGCAAGAATACTGGAGTGGGTCGCCATTTCCTTCTCCACTGGCCTTATGGGTAGGGTATTATATAGGTAGTTACTATCCTTTAAGAACCGCCTGATAACTTGCTGGAAGCTATCAGATACTCAGAGCAATGAACATAGATTCATTGATGTACTCTGTGTGCGGTGGGGGGAATGGGAGGTAGTGAAATTTGATTTTTGACTTCTAAATAGTGTTTGTGGAAACCAGATGAAGTACCTTTGCATTAAAGACCAATCCTAGTTGCTTCTGGAGGTATTTTTCACTCTTCTGAGGTGAACACACAGGCTGTGTGCTGGGTAAGCGTTAACGTGGTCTTTGCTCTGTCTGGGCAGAACAACAGCCTTTACTATAGTCATGGTTATTAGGACCAAAATAGTGGTTAATAACAACTGGTATGAGTATAGTTATCTTTCTTTTCCTCAGAAAGACTTCACTTATGGGTATG
The DNA here is from genome assembly GCF_019923935.1 of Bubalus bubalis. Classification (NCBI taxonomy): domain Eukaryota; kingdom Metazoa; phylum Chordata; class Mammalia; order Artiodactyla; family Bovidae; genus Bubalus; species Bubalus bubalis. The sequence goes on from NC_059158.1 coordinate 150,766,254, forward strand.
AAACAGATTCTTGCCTGTTGTGACCTAAGCAATCCATCTTTATATTCAATAGAGAGTATGTTCCTGTGGCTTTTTTATTAACATTTCTGCCAAACTATGTGTGTGTGTGTGCTCAGTCATGTCTGACTTTGCAGCCCCATGGACTGTATCCCGCCAGGCTCCTCTGCCCGCCAGGCTTCTCTGTCCACAGAATTTTCCTAGGCAAGAATACTGGAGTGAGTTGCCATTTCCTACCCCAGAGAATCTTCCCAATCTAGGGAATTGAACCCACATCTCTTGCATCTCCTGCATTGTCAGGCAGATGCTTTAACTATGAATCTTTGATAAACAAAGATCCAGATTTTCTTATATTCTTCACTCTATTTTATGAGGGTTCATATTCTGTTTTTCTCTGTTTCTACTTCTGAGATTCCTCCCACTCCTGGTCCCCTCATCTTTCCCTGAATAGTTACTTTGTGCACTTGAAGATCTGTTCATCTGTTCCAATAAACTAGAGTAGAGAGAAGGTGTTCTCAAGATGCCATCTCACTTCCTCTAACAAGATCAGCAGGCATGTGACGACAGATGCTTCTGTGTGTGTCCAGTGGGTCTGCAGACAGTTCTTCCCAGTAGGTCTGTGGAAGAGTTTCCATTGCTCTTATTTGTAGTCACAGAACTTTGTGACCTTCTCTGGGAAAATCCTTCATAAGCATCTCAACAAATTACCTATTTGCCCGGCCTTTTGACATCTGGACCACTTGGCCCTGTGTTGATTTACTCCCCTTCCTGTTAGTTTCTCTTGATTCATTAATCATTTGCAACTGGCACTTGCAAGAACTAGATGTTCCTTCCTTTCCTTCAGCAAACCCAAAGAGGCCCTTGACTTCTTTTGTATTAGTGTCAAACTGGACGTCGAGTGATTTATTTTGGTTTGGGAAAAGATAAGCTTTGTTTCTCAGCTTTGAGCATGATAAAGAAACACTTCCCAACCTGGTCAGTGAGAGTGATGGTTCTCTCACTGAGTTTGAAACTTTATTCTGGAAGTACCCGTTTAAAGGGAAGGGATGAAACCCAGTTTCTCATAAACTCTCTTATCAGATGTAGTGGGTAAAACAAGAGGCTTTGAAAACAACTGCTGTTTTTTTTTTTTTCTTTTTTTTTAAGCCCTTTAATCCCTCTCTTGGACCTCTAAGACATCAGTCAAAGAATAGTCAAATTTAAAATTTGCTAGTTTTCCTTAGCCCTGATATTAAGTGCTAATTTTTGTACCCCAGAAATGAGGACAGATGCTTGTGTGTATATTAGTGGGTTTGCAGACAGTTCAGCAAATCCACTGGACACAGGAAGGTGATAGTAAAAAAAATCTCATAAAGATAAATCAACAGGAGTATGACGTTTAAAACTGGAATATTTTTTAATATTTTGAAAATAGCAGTCTTCTTAATATTTATCTCCCTTTATTGATTATCTTTCTAAAGGTGACTTTGGCCAAAGAGAATAAGGAATTTGAGATAGTGATGAGATTTCCACTTAGAAGTGCTTCTCAGTTTAGAACTGCCCATTGGATTATTTCACTTTATTTCTGGGCTTCAGAGATCCATAGCTTTTGATGTATGTATGCCAGATATGAAAAACAAATTTGCTGAGAAAGAAATTACAATTGATTATAATAATGTTTGCAGGCTTAGTATGTAGTTTTCCTTATTGATTTCAGTACATGTAAAATTAATTTATTCAGAATTATTGTTGCAATTATTAATAATTGTCAGCATAATTATAAGACCTTTCACTCCATCAATCCAAGCATTCTACTCATTTCCCCTATTAATTAAATACACGAACATTTAAATAATTAGTGTAAATTCAAACGAGCACAAACAAAAGTAGCAACAAGCAAAATTAGCATTACCTTTTGTTTAAAAAATCATTGTCTGAAGACTCTTCAAATTGATCACATCAAGAAAATTATTTGGATGTGTGTTTTTTGGAAATGATAAAGTTTATACAGTCTTTGGATTATATTAATAACATTAAAAGTATAGAAGACAAGATAAAGCTTTTATAAAATTTTCATTATTATAGCAATGAATGCTGAATTGCAAATTTCCATTGAACTTGGATACATGAGAACCTTTTTTTCCCTCCTCCTCCTCTTTAATGAAATCCTTTTTATTTCCTTTTCTTTGTATTTTGAGAATCTGGGAAGAACTGAAACCAAACTATTGAATATCCTAACAAGAATCCAATCCAGACTCAGAAACTGTTACAGATCTTCTAATGAGGCAACCCACTGGGAAGCAGCCCCATTTCCTGGTCTTAGCAGACCTTTCTTGTCTTGAAATGTTCATGTGTCCTAGCTAAACTGCTGAACTTAATGTGGGTGATGTCACACATGAATGTTTTGATGAAGTTTTTTTATCAGGCAATCACCCAGTTAATAGGTCCATAAAAAAATCTTCTATATGCCCAATGCTGTGGGCAAATAAAGATCCTGATTTCCTTATCTACACTTCTGAAATCCCAAATCTCAGAACACTAAAAGTTTTCTTTTCAGTCATTTGGCTGCAAAATCTGCTTCAACTGAGCTGAGGTAGCATATTGCTTTTTTAAAACTTGGCTCAATTTGAATAATTATACATTTCACCACAGAATATTAATGTGCTTGATTAAGGGGCACTGCCTCACACCTCACTGGAGGTGTCATATACACGAGGGCTGTACTGTGTATTATCTTTCTAAGGTCTGAGTAATTCTGAATTTTGAGATTTGGCCTGAAAATTTTAGTTTGGGGACCATGGGCCTGTTCTACCACCATTGTAAATCATTTGGAAAGTGTTTGATTATCAATTTTCAGTACTTTTTTTTTAATCATATATTGACTTCATATCATGCTAGATTACTTGTTTAGGAGAAAAAGTTTCTAAGAGTAAAATATATTTTAAAAAATATCTTTTGACTATATGTGTAGTTCCCACTGAGTTTTTATATACATGTATTGCATCATTTTTAACATGTATAAACAAATATGTGTATCCTAAGATAGTTTTCAGTCCAAAGATTAGCATACTATTCATATCTTCTGTATAAACACTGATCCACTATCTACTTCTGTAGATTAGATTTCTCTTTTATCTGTCTTTTGCTTCTTTCAAGCAGCCTGATGTTTTTGACATTCATCCATATTGTTGCAAATAAAACAACTTATTTTTAAATTACATTTTATATGCGTAGACACTTGAAAGTTCTAGTGATCAGTACTACTTTTACTCATTAATTTTTTACTTTATTGTTTTAATTGGGGAATTTAATTCATTCAGTTCATTTTTTCTGTTTTAATTGATGAGTTTCTGCTGGTAAATTTTCATCTGATAACTGCTTGCAGTATTGTCCAGGTTATGATGATGCATAGAAGTTCTCAAAAGTGATGATAAATCTTATCATTTTAGTTTGTATTGTCTTTCATGCAAGAGTTGTTTGATATGTTCTTTTAAATTTCTATATAGAAAGGCTCTTAATATTGTTATTAATTTCTAGTTTTATTTTGTTTTGTAATATTTCTAGTTTATAGAAGTCAGTAGTGTTTTCTTCATGACAATATTTGGGGTTGTAATAAAATATGTATAATTTTGTGACTATTTCCTGTATTAAAGATTTTTTCTCTGCTAAGGTATAAAGTTTAACTATACATACGCACACACATAGTCTACATTACTATGTTGTTTAAGTATTCTATATCCAGGCTTATTTTTGTGCACTTTGTTCTTGTATTAAAAGTAATATGTTCAAATCTTACTAGTGTATGTTTCCTTGTGTCTTCAATAGCTTCTAATTTTTAAAGTTGTTTTATGCTATTTGATGTATAGTCACAACTTTTTCAACTTGTGAATTGTGATTTTAGATGATAACATTTAAAATTTTGTTTTGAGTTGTACTTTGATATGAAGATTTTAACCTATTTAAAAAAAATGATATTTTTGCATTTAAGAAGGTTATACATTTTCCCCTAGCAATTGCCTTTATAATTATATATTTTATGCCCTGTTTTTCTGTTTTTTAATTTAACCTTTTAATGTCTTTTTGGTCAGTTTTTAAAAATATATTTTGGCATCTATTTGTTGCCTATACAACAATCATATTTTGGATGTAATAACTCTGGAAATCAGATTTTTTTTTTTCTTTTTGTCATTGTTCTGGTGTAATAGGCTCTTCAGTTTTGTTTTGATTTTTTCTTCTTCCTTGGGAGTATATTTTATCTCAAACCCCTTTTCTCTCTTTTGGACCATTTTCCACATGTCACTAACTTCCTGAAAACGTTGTGGCAGGAGCCCAAGAAATAGTTCTGATGGGAATTGGCATATATTTTTCCATTTTTAGATAATCTGAAATTTACTATGTCCTGTCTTCTAGTTTTGCTGAAAACATAGAATTTGTATGTTTTTATTTGTTCTTATTGTTGGTCTGTATAATTTTGATTTTCATATAACGTGATAATTGCTCTTATCACTCTCCATATTGTAGTTAAGGGGGGGATGTATGTGTACGTCTCATCCTCATGTTCTTAAGAGATATCTTCCATGGCAAATGGGAAACTCAAGAGCTCTTCTATATAATTTAACAATACAATGATGCATATCTTATGCAATTATTGGGTGACACCTGCAGGTCAGTTTTGGGTACCAACCAGAAAACATAAAGTACCATGGAAAGGATGGTTTGCATCCATATCTCTGAATCTCCAGATTTTCATATTTTGATTAATTTGTACACATATATTGAGTATTTGTACACATCTACATAAGGATTTATGATGGGTTGGTCTCCTGTGGGTAAACAATAAATGTTAAAAAAAAGACCAAACCAACACTTTTCAGGTACTGATACAAATCAGTGGAGAACAGCATATACACAAGTTATTTGAAACAAAGCAAGATTTATGTTAAGTGCTATAATATCAAGGTTAAGTTTTGGGATGTCATCTGGAGTTTTAGAAGTAGGGAGGCATTTTCAGAAGCTTTGGGAAATGTTAATTCCTTTGCATATTAACACTTGGATTTAAAAACTGTCAACAGTCATATCAACCTCTCTATGTGAGTAGACTTTTCATGTCCAAAGTAAAACAATAAATACCAGGGACCTCTACAGGCAGGCTACCAGCACTGGACAATAAAGCAGACTTCTCTAGCCAAGCTTCTGAGTGTTTTTGAGCCTGGAAGCTGACAGGACTTCTGATGGGGTTGCACCCTATAATTGTTGTACTTGTGAAATAATTAATTGATGTTATCTTTGCCTTTATAAAGGGGAGGCGGGTATGTAATAGAAGCCTGGAAGCTATAACTTATGTGTATGTCAACTCAAGATTTATTTCTAGATAAAAAAAATAGCTGGTTTGGCAGTAAGAATTTTAACTGTTGAATCTGTTATGATTCTGGATTTAATTAGTTGTTTATTGCTTATTTAAAACAGATTGATGATGTTGATTTGAAACAGTTTGTGATCATAACAGAATTGCTTATACAGGCTTTTTCCTGGTGTTTTTCTTCTGAGAATATGTTCTGCCTGTCAGAGCACTGTGTGTTTGCCTAATTGAAATAAGTCTACCCCAATCCTAGCGCATGTGTAAGGTAATATTGCTCAATTAGTTTGCATAATTTTATAACAGGAATAAGATTTATATTCTGAATTAGTTTTGTGATTCATAGCTCACAATATATCTGAGCATCTGAGATAGGTAGCACTCTGTTTCAGTTAAGAAACATTGTATGACATGAACTTTATCTTATGCTTTATTTTAAGCATTTTAAGTCTCATTTGAATAAATTGGTTGGCCAAGAAGTTCGTTCGAATTTTCCTGTAAGATGTTATGGAAAAACCCAAATTAACTTTTTGGCCAACCCAATATAGGTTAGTGGCCAAAGATCTGATGATAGGTCATTTTCAGGTTCCCATTTTGTCATCCCACATAGTTTTGAATGCTAAAAAGTTCATTATTGACATTTAAAAATAATATGAAATTTAGATTTCTGACTTTCTTGAAAATTCAAGGTATTGGCAATGCGGGGTTAAGCTCCCACATGGCCAATCTCAACTGAAATTCAGAGATTTTATTCCTGTTCACATGGACAGTATTTCCAATTTAATAGTCTCTGCTTTCTGTTTTTTTTTTTTTTTTTTTTTTTCACACTTACCCACTTCATTGCCTAGTCACTGTAGGTATTTGGGCTTAAATGAAAGCATTTTTTAAAGTCACATTTCAAATACTACCAAAGTTGTTAAACCTCTCTTTTCTTTATTTTATGGAACATATATATAACAAATTTTCAAATATAGAACATGTTCCAACAAATATATAAGTAATAGTGATAACATGAAATATCCAGGTCAGACACAAATTTTAAGAAATCATTTGGATTTTTTAGCAAGACCCTAGGAGTGGCCATATGAGTTCATATCTGGAAAATACTAGAAAGCAATGAAGAAATGAGGCCCCCAAAAAGATGCATTTAAATCTATTAACTGTTCTGAAAATTACTCTTTACCATATGAGATTCTTAATTTTATTACATAAACATTTAGTATGGAAAGCTATCACATTCATTTCTTTTTATCTTGAATTTAAATATATGTCATCTCCATATTATGGTACATTGTGGTTTACCTCTGTATCTTACATACTGGCAATTATGTGTTTTGCTATCTGGTTCCCCTGCCTTATCTAAATCCAGCTTTAACACTTGAAAGTTCTCATTTCACATACTGTTGGAACCTAGCTTATAGAATTTTGAGCATTACTTTGCTAGCATGTGAAATGAGTGCAGTTGTGTGGTAGTTTAAACATCCTTTGGCATTGCCCTTCTTTGGGATTGGAATGAAAACTGACCTTTTCCAGTCCTGTGGCCAATGCTGAGTTTTCTAAATTTGCTGGAATTTTGAGTGCAGCACTTTCACAGCATCGTCTTTTAGGATTTGAAATAGCTCAGCTGGAATTCCATCACCTCCACTAGCTTTGTCTGATGCTTCCTGAGGGCTACTCGACTTTGTACTCCAAGATGTCTGGCTTTAGGTAAGTGATCATACCGTCGTGGTTATTTGGGTCATTAAGATATTTTTTGTACAGTTCTTAGTTTTGTAGTCAGTAAAATACTGATCACATATCCATTTAATCTTTACTTGGTAGAGATCAAGATGTCACCAGTAACTTAATGTGGCCCAATTATTCTTCATTGTCATTGTTGTTACAAAAGAAGAAAAACAAATAAAAGAATTTAATGATATAATATCTTGATGGAATTCTGGTGAAGAAAAAGTATTGCCTACCTCTTAGTTTCACAGAGATAAGACAGGTGGGTTTCTCTCAAAAAATTTTTAACTGGAGCAAGGAAAGATTTATGATTTTAAACTTTTTAGCGAGAAATATTTATATTCTTCAAAATATCTGTAGGTCAAAAGCAAGAAGAGCAAGTGGAGAGAAAACCTACAAGAAACTGATCATTTTTTAAAATTGTGATTCCCCACCCCTATTTTCCTTTACTGTATTTCAGTTCAGTTCAGTTCAGTCACTCAGTCGTGTCCGACTTTTTGTGACCCCCATGAACCGCAGCACGCCAGGCTTCCCTGTCCATCACCAACTCCTGGAGTCTACCCAAACCCATGTCCATTTAGCAAGACCAAAAAGGTAAACCAAGACTTATCTTTCACATCACACATCCACATCACAGATCTACATTAAACATTAGCCCTAAAATTCTTCTGTGGTTATCATGCAATTTTTCTGTCTCCTTCTGTCTCCAACTGTTTACCAAATCAGGTTTTTTTAGCACCTTGAAGACTATGATTGTATTAGTTTCTATTTACTAGACTATTATCAGTAACACTGGGCTTCCCTGGTGGTTCAGCGATAAAGAATCAGCCTGCCAATGCAGGAGATGTGAATTTGATCCCTGGTCCAGGAAGATCCCCTGGAGAATGAAATTGCAACTCATTCCAGTATTCTTCCCTGGGAAATTCCATGGACCAAGGAACCTGGCTGGCTATACTGCACGGGGTCTCAAAGAGCTGGACATGTCTTATCAACTAAACAATAGCAACAACAAATGAAAGTTTAATATACTTTTGAGAGTATTTTGGATTCTTCTTGGGCATGTTTTTCAACAAATACTTATTGAACACCTCTTAAATCAGGTATTCTGCTTGGAGGTTGAGTTAAGTGATTATAAATCTAGATTTGTTTCTAGATCACATTTAAAATCCCATAAAAAACTCCAGAATAACAGAATGAGAAATTTGAAGTAACTCGGTTTTTTTTGTTTTGTTTTTTTTTTTTTTAACTGTTACTCTTTTCACAGTTTATTTCAAACGTACTGCTTAGATGGAGAAATACATGGTATCATGTAAGTTGAAAATAAGCACTGAGCCCAATACAAACTCGAACACTAATGGCTCGTTACAAATATATCAGAAGTTATTCAAATTAACATGTATGTAAATATTGTGTTTGTTAAAGGTGTTTATTGCCACAAAACAGCTAATCTGAAGCTCATTACTGAACTTAATTTTGTCATAACAAGAGGGGTGTGTTAAAAAATGATCTGCTTCAGGTGTCAATTCTAGATATAGCACTGTTATATTAATCACCTATTTGGTATTCATCAAATACTATTTAATATTGTAATAGATTTTAAGGACCCCAAGGACAGAAAGGAGACTTATGTTTATTGTTATCCTTTTCGTGGTTGAGTACATAAGGAAGATCTTGTAATCAGCTGTATTTGTTGAGTGCATGTATGAGACTGATGGAGGGCATGTTTGTTGAAAACACTAATATTTAGTGAAGCCCAGTGATATCCTAGGTGCTTCACACGTTCAAGATAAAACAAATCACTTATTGGTTTACACACTGAGTCATAAACCACTGAGATAGATAGATTTGGCTGTCAGCCTATACTGTGTAACCATTTCTGAATATGCTTACTTGCCTTCCTTGAAGGAGGGGCCAGTGACCAGGCTTCTATCAGATGATTTTATGCCTTGTTTGTCCAGAGATGGATTCAGAATCCAAGCAGAGAATATCAAATTCCCTTTCTCTAAAGAATTAATACAGTCTTAAAAAAAATGGAGACCTGAATCAGGTTTTGTTAAGCTTGGATACCTAGAATCTCGGCAAATGGGGAATTCAGCATGAGTGTTATGGCTTCTACAAAGCCAATAGTAAGCAGTGTTTGGAGGAGCAAAACTTAGAAGCCTGTTAGAGATATCTGCAGACAAAAATGTGAATCGGATAAACTGCAGAGTAGAAGAGAGATTGAGGGGGAGCAAGCAAGAACATCTCAGTTCATATCATAGCTGGGCATACTTATGCTGTGTGTATGCTGTGCTTAGTCACTCAGTCATGTCTGACTCTTTGCGAATCCATGGGCTGTGGCCCACGATGCTCCTCTGTCCGTGGGGATTCTCCAGGCAAGAATACTGGAGTGGGTTGCCATGACCCTCCTCCAAGGGATCTTCTCAGCCCAGGGTTTGAACCAAGTCTCCCACAATGCAGGTGGATTCTTTACTGCCTGAGCCACCGGGTGCATACCTGGGGTCTAGTTAAGTCTTCCTATTCCTTATAATACATTATGTTTTACTCAATTCATTGTGATTGGGTTTCTAATCCTTGGTAAGATCATGTCCTTGCCTTTTCCTTGAATTGTTTTCTGTAGATTTTCTTTATCTTTTAAAGAAGAACATAAGTTTGAGGACAGTTAGATCTTGCTTTAGTCTCTCTGTGAGATCTCCAGTACTCTGACATTGATGTTGTTCAGTCGCTAAGTATTGTCTGACTGCAACCCCATGGACTGCAGCACACCAGGCTTCCCTGTCCTTCACTATCTCCCAGAGTTTGCTCAGGTTCATGTCCATTGAGTCGGTGATGCTATCTAACTATCTCATACTCTGCTGCCTTCTTCTCCTTTTTTACCTTCAGTCTTTCTCAGAATTAGGGTCTTTTCCACTGAGTCAGCTCTTTGCATCAGGTGGACCAAATATTTGAATATGCTTCTGACTCTGAAGTTAGAAGACCCTGGAAAAAGACTTTTAGAATAAATACTAAAATACATATTACATACACACAGACAACTTTGCACATAATTTAAGAGGTTTAGGAAACCTAATAATGAAGACTTTAGGAAACCTAGTAATGAACCCCAGTAGCCCAGGTTGGAAGTCTCAATTTTTCAAGAATAATTATATTTCTTAAATATATTAATATCAGCATATCAATAATTTACTATTTCTGTTTATCGGAATCCTATGATGATTTATTTTCTGAATTAAAGAAACTCTTCCAAACACAAAAATGTTTAAAAATTTTTCCTTGTATATTTCTAAATGTTTTGTATGCAACTTATTTAATACCAATATTATAGAATTCTAAGCATGTATCAGATTTAAATTGCTTATATTTACTTGGCTATGAGGCTACCTCACCATGTGACTAGTCCAGGGACTGTAGTTATATCAATTTTTCATATGAGAAAAATTCCACTTACAGAGGAGAGTTTTTAAATTTAATATTAAATAATTAAAATCCATCCTCACATAGACATCTCAAATTAAGATTGTTTACATGCTTTTTTAATTAGGTGCAATTAAGATGCTCTCTCAAAGCATTTAAGCCCAGAGGGAGCTTTGGTTGTGTTGATAGAATGACTCTTAACATACAAGAAGTTGCCTTGGTATTTGTGGAGGAGTTTCTTAATCAAAGACATGATGGGTACACTTTTGTATTTACCACATGAGAAAACAGATGTTGAGAATTTTTATTAGAGAAGGAGGGATGAAAAGTTCTGCTTGACAGTTAAGGACAGTAAGAAGGTTTCTTTGCTCTCTCATTGTCTTTCCAAACTCTTTTCTCATTATAATAATCATAGTGATGCCTAAGCCAGATCATGTCATTCCTTTGTTCAAAACATTTCAATGCCATTGGCCTCCTGAGAGTAAATGCCGAGCACCTCCCGTGTTGGCCAGGCCCTAGTGCCCTGCATGGTCAGCCTCCTGACCCCCAGTCAAAATTTCATCTTTATGGTTCTTTCTTCATCTCTATCTTCTAATCCTCTTGCTCTGGTTCATTTGGCTCCAAAGACATTTGCTGTCTCCACCTGGAATGTTCCCTGGATATTCACATGGCTTGTAACTTCACCTCATTTCTTTTCAATATTTGTTCACACACTCCTTTCCAGTTGGTCTTTCCCACATTATCTTCCTCATCCTTTCCAGTCCCTTCTTGATTCTGCTTTCCATACCCCACTTCCCTGCTTGTTTTGGCTCTGGCACTGGTGACCATCTGACATATTACATATTTCATCTGGCCAGTTTACTCCGTCATTTTCTGCTAAAATATAAATTCCAAGAAGGCATGGGTTTGACTTTTTTTTTAACCTGTCTGCACAACCTATAAGATTATCCAAAGTAGGGACTCTGTAAGGATTTGTTGAGTGATTTATGGATGAATTAATGAATGAAAAAGGTATAATGGGATTTTCTGATTAAATTACACATTTTGGTTTGTTAAATTTTTTTTTCCTAAATGATTATTGTACTTCTTGAGTACTAGATCTTGTCTGTGCCTAAAAACTGCAAGAGAAACCCACTTTTAGCACAAACACTGGCCAATTCACTGCTTTATTTAGTTGTGGCTGAGACTCCTCTGGCTAAAGTAGAAACTTCATGAAATTTGGTAACAATAGTTGCTATAAACACTGTTTATGTATAAAGAAGAAGATAATTCAGTATGACCGCACTGTTCACAACTGAGTGAATAAACTTCCTAGAGAAATCAATACATGTGAAAACATGATTAAGAATCTTAAGATAAAATGTAGAGTTTATGAATGATCTTGGTAAAGAAGATAGGCTTACTTTTTTCTTTGTTTTTTTTTAATCTGATTGTTGTTTTGTTGCTGAGTCCTGTTCAACTCTTTGGGACCCCATGGACCATAGCCCACCAGGTTCCTCTGTCCATGGGCTTTCCCTGGCCAGAATACTGGAGTGGGTTGTCATTTCCTCCTCTAAGGGTTCTTCCAACTCAGGGATTGAACCCATGTCTCCTGCATTGGCAGGCAGATTCTTTACCACTGAGTTACCTGGGAAGCTGATCTAATCATTAAAAGCACAAACTGAAAATGCATGAGCTAGAAAGTGAAAGTAACTAAAAGATTGATTTCATGTTTAACAAAATTTTTAAGAGACTTAGATAAGGAAGGGCTGCAGTATGGTTTGATTTCTGGGTGCTGGTTTTTCAGGGGAGAGGAGAGGCTCTGCTTTGTGGTTAGGAATTTTCTCCTGTTGGAGCAGTGTAGGGCTTCCAAGGTGGTGCTAGTGATAGCTTATGGTGAACGGTGTCGGATTTGTGATCCAGAGGAGAGAATTTCTCCTCCTCGAGGGCCCCGGACCCCTTTCTCCTCCTCAAGGGCCCCAGACTCCTTATCAACCCATCTAAGAATTAATTCTCTCACTAGTGGTAAAGAATCTACCTGCCAATGCAGGAAACACAGGAGATGCAAAAGAAGCAAGTTCAATCCCTGGGTTGGGAAGATCCCCCAGAGGAGGAAACGGCAATCCACTGTAGTATTCTTGCCTGAAAAATTCCATGGACAGAGGAGCCTGGCAGGCTATTGTTCATGGGGTCATGAAGAGTCAGACTCAACTGGGCACACACATGGAGCAATGTAAAAAGCAAATGATGATCAAGTTTTCAGAAACAGTCCTCTTTGGTATAGATTCCCTTTGGCTGGTCTTCCTTAACAACAGAATGCCATAAGTGATGGGAGAGGCCAAAGGCATCAAAGCTCTAACTTTGAACCATAGCATGTCGTACATAAAACACATTTATCTCTTTCTTAGTGTATTTGCAGGGATTTCTTGGGTTGTAGTGATTCTATCTCTAAATCCAGAAACTTAGAACATGAGGTCTGGCAGGAACATTGGAGGTTGACTGTGTGCCACGTGTGAAACGAAAGCTATTCCTACAGCAGGAACGGCCAGTGGGCAGTCTTTACCAGTGGCTCTGTCAGATCCCAATCATTCTGCAGTTTTGCTGAGGGACTCAACTCGAAGTAAAATGGATGTCTCAGAAAAGAGTGGCAACTTCAACTAATTTTGTTAGAAAAAAATAAAAAGGCAGGGAATTTAATAGTACATGGGTAATCCTGGCAACCTCAGGGTAAGTCAAATGACCTTGTGGAATTTAATGTAAAATCCAGTGAGAAGAGAGATTTGCTTAGTTTGATTGGGGCTATTGTGATTTATTTAATTTCCATGTTCAGTTTTACACTCCAGGGATTTGTGAAGCTGTATCACAGCCATAATCTGTTGGTGATTATTCATATAAATGAGTTTATAGATCCTGCAAGGACAAGCTTTATATTTGTTTTCTGTGAGCAAATATTATCAAAATTACTGGCATATGAAAGACTCTAGATCAGTGGTTAAACTGGTGAGACACTGAATTAAATTCTCTTTCTGTTTTGTAAAATACAAATGACAGATTATTAGGTCATTTAAATAAAGTAAGTGTGCTGATTTGTCAACACATTTCACTGCTCAGAATACTTAACAATAAATACATGATGTTCTAAATTTTAAGTGAATGTAGAAGAGAAATAGCTCTTTTCACAAATAAAAATTCGCCTCACACCTAACGTGGAATATTCAGGGTCTTTGAATCTGTTTTCCAAAGTAGTGATGCATTTCCTTTGAATACATAGCTTTGAAGTTTAGCCATTCCTCCAAACTTACACCACACTGGCTGTCCTCTTGGCATTGCGGGTTATCCTTATTTATTGTTAAATAAGTCAACTAATATTCATTGATATTAATTTTGGAACTTTGTTGTTGTTCAGTTCCTCAGTCATGTCCAGCTCTTTGTGACCCATGGACTGCAGCATGCCAGGCTTCCCTGGCCTTCACCATCTCTCAGAGCTTGCTCAAACTCATGTCCACTGACTCTGTGATGCTGTCTTACCATATCATCCTCTGTCGTCTCCTTCTCCTCCTGCCTTCAATCTTTCCCAGCATCAGGGTCTTTTCCAATGAGTTGGCTCTTCATATCAGGTGGCCAAAGTATTGGAGTTTCAGCTTCAGCATCAGTCCTTCCAATGAAAACCCAGGACTGGTCTCCTTTAGAATGGACTGGTTGGATCTCCTTGTAGTCCAAGGGACTCTCAAGAGTTTTCTCCAACACCACATTTCAAAAGCATCAATTCTTTGGCACTCAGCTTTCTTCACAGTCCAACTCTCACATCCATATTTGACCACAGGAAAAACCATAGCCTTGACTAGATGGACCTTTGTTGGCAAAGTAATGTCTCTGCTTTTCAATATGCTATCTAGGTTGGTCATAACTTTCCTTCCAAGGAGTAAGAGTCTTTTAATTTCATGGTTGCAGTCACCATCTGCAGTGATTTTGGAGCCCCCCAAAATAAAGTCTGACACTGTTTCCACTGTTTCCCCATTTATTTCCCATGAAGTGATGGGACCAGATGCCATGATCTTCGTTTTCTGAATGTTGAGCTTTAAGCCAACTTTTTCACCCACCTCTTTCACTTTCATCAAGAGGCTTTTTAGTTCCTCTTCACTTTCTGCCATAAGGGTGGTATCATCTGCATATATGAGGTTATTGATATTTCTCCCGGCAGTCTTGATTCTAGCTTGTGCTTCATCCAGCCCAGCATTTCTCATGATGTACTCTGCATATAAGTTAAATAAGCAGGGTGACAATATATAGCCTTGATGTGCTCCTTTTCCTATTTGGAACCAGTCTGTTGTTCCATGTCCAGTTCTAACTGTTTCTCAGGAGACAGGTCAGGTGGTCTGGTATTCCCATCTCTTTCAGAATTTTCCAGTTTTTTGTGATCCACACAGTCAAAGGCTTTGGCATAGTCAATAAAGCAGAAATAGATGTTTTTCTGGAACTCTCTTGCTTTTTCCATGAATCAGCTTATGTTGGTAATTTGATCTCAGGTTCCTCTGCCTTTTCTAAAACCAGCTTGAACAACTGGAAGTTCATGGTTCTCCTATTGTTGAAGCCTGGCTTGGAGAATTTTGAGCATTGCTTTACTAGCATGGGAGATGAATGCACTGTGCAGTATTTGGAGGATTCTTTGGCATTGCCTTTCTTAGGAATTGGGATGAAAACTGACCTTTTCCAGTCCTGTGGCCACTGCTGAGTTTTCCATATTTGCTGGCATATTGAGTGCAGCACTTTCACAGCATCATCTTTAGGATTTGAAATAGCTCAACTGGAATTCCATCACCTCCACTAGCTTTTTTCATAGTGATGCTTTCTAAGGCCCACTTGACTTTACATTCCAGACTGTCTGGCTCTAGGTGAGTGATCACACCATCGTGATTATCTGGGTCATAAAGATCTTTTTTGTACAGTTCTGTGTATTCCTGCCACCTCTTCTTAAATTCTTCTGCTTCTTTTATGTCCATACCATTTCTGTCCTTTATCGAGCCCACCTTTGCATGAAATGTTCCCTTGCTATTTCGAATTTTCCTGAAGAGATCTCTAGTTTTCCCATTCTATTGTTTTCCTCTATCTCTTTGCACTGATCACTGAGGAAGGCTTTCTTATCTCCCTTTGTTATTCTTTGGAACTCTGCATTCAAATGGGAATATGTTTCCTTTTCTCCTTTGCTTCTGGCTTCTCTTCTTTTCACACCTGTTTGTAAGACCTACTCAGACCTTGCTTTTTTGCATTTCTTTTTCTTGGGGATGGTCTTGCTCTTGTCTCCTGTACAATGTCATGAACCTCTGTCCATAGTTCATCAGGCACTCTGTCTTTCAGATAGTCCCTTAAATCTATTTCTCACTTCCACTGTATAATCGTAAGGGATTTGATTTAGGTCATACCTGAATGGTCTAGTGGTTTTCCCTACTTTCTTCAATTTAAGTCTGAATTTGGCAATAAGGAGTTCATGATCTGAGCCACAGTAGGCTCCTGGTCTTGTTTTTGCTGACTGTATAGAGCTTCTATATTCTTTGGCTGCAAAGAATATAATCAGTCTGATTTTGGCGTTGACCGTCTGCTGATGTGCATGTGTAGAGTCTTCTCTTGTGTTGTTGGAAGAGAGTGTTTGCTATGACCAGTGTGTCCTTTTGGCAAAATTTATTAGCCTTTGCCCTGCTTCATTCTGTACTTCAAGGCTGAATTTGCCTGTTACTCCAGGTATTTCTTGACTTCCTACTTTTGCATTCCAGTCCCCTATAATGAAAAGGACATCTTTTGGGGGAGTTAGTTCTAAAAGGTCTTGTAGGTCTTCATAGAACCACTCAACTTCAGCTTCTTCAGCATTACTGGTCGGGACATAGGCTTGGATTACTGTGAGACTAAATGGTTTGCCTTGGAAATGAACAGAGATCATTTGTCGTTTTTGAGATTGCATCCAAGTACTGCATATGGGACTCTTTTGTTGACTGTGATGGCTACTCCATTTCTTCCAAGGGATTCTTTTCCACAGTAGTAGACATAATGGTTGTCTGAGTTAAATTCACCCATTCTAGTCCATTTTAGTTCGCTGATTCCTAAAATGTCAATGTTCACTCTTGCCATCTCCTGTTTGACCACTTTGAATTTGCCTTGATTCATGGACCTAATATTCCAGGTTCCTATGCAATATTGCTCTTACAGCATCAGAGCTTGCTTCCATCACGTCACATCCACAACTGGGTGTCCTGGTTTACAAGGTTCTGTTTTTGCCCTCCAAGAGTCTATTTCCCAGTCCTGTGTAAGTTCTGGCAGCTCTATCGTGGGGTTAATGGTGACCTCCTCCGAGAGGGCTTTTCCATACCCAAGTCTGCTGCACCCAAAGCTCCTATCCCTGTGGCAGTCCACTGCTGACCTGTACCTTCACAAAAGACACTCAAACACAGTTCTGTCTCAGTCTCTGTGGGGTCCCTGGGTCCTGGTGTGCACAAGGTTTGTTTGAGTCCTCTTAGCGTCTCTGATGGGAGTGAGATTGATTGTAAATGTGAATTCCCCCTTTCTACCATCTTTCTGGGGCTTCTCCTTTGCCCTTGGACATGGGGTATCTCCTCACAGCTGCTCCAGTGCCTACCATCTTACTGGGGTTTCTCTGACTTTGAATGTGGGTTATCTCCTCATGGCCAGACCAGTGAAGCTCAGCTGCCACTCCTGACCTTTGACATAGAGTATCTCTTTATGACTGTTCCAGCCACCACTCCTAACCTTGGCGTGGGGTATCTCCTCTCAGCCACTCCAGCACTGCACAGCCGCCCACTCAGAAGGGTAGAGACAAAATATTTTTTCCTCTCCTACAGAACTGAGATCAAATCCTGAGTCAGGAAAACCAGTGACTATTATACAATATAGTGTGATCCAAGCTATAATAAAGGAAAACTTCTGGGAGACATTTGATCCCTACCACATTTGTTGGGAAAGGTGGAATCAGGGAAGGCTTCTTAAGAAAGTGCTTCTGAAAGTACTTTGGAAATACTTTGGAAGGATTGTATCCATTTGCCTTGTGATTTAAATAAAGGAAGTTTAAGACATGGGTGTATCAGGAAAATTGGAAATAATTTTGATGTGATTTATTGTGAATGGGAAAAATGCAGTCAAAATTGAAAAGAAATAACCCCCAAAGAGGACAAACCAGATTAAAAGGAAAGGAAACATGAATAGTTTGAAGATAAATGCAGTGACAATTTACGTTGCTACCCTATAGGGTAGGAAAATGAAACTCACTGGGGCCTTTCATCATTAAGCTGGAAAGTGAAGTGAGTAATTGCCAGAATAAGTATGGTTCATCTTCTGCAAGTAAGGGGAGGGTGAAATGGTGATTTGAAAAGAACATCCTAAAGTAGTAGTTGATGGGACAGAAGGAAGGGATCATCTATCTCTAATTGGTAGAGTGGGTTGTCTTGCCTCAAGTGCCCAAAATGATAAGAAAAAGCATGCTATGTTAAGTGCAATCAATCTGAGACATTTTCAAAAATTTAACCTGCTTTTAAAAATGGGTAAATGGCCTTTGCTTCTTACTAATGAATTGATATTAATTACACCATAGTGTGTTAATATTTCCCAGTTTATTTTTTTAGAAATAAAGTATTTTTTAAATGTGCGTCTTAAGCATATTTAAAAGACATTACATCTGGGATTGTTTCGTGCTGCAGTGAAAGGAGCTGGCAGCTGGATCCTTCTAGCAGATATTCAGCTGTCTTTTCTTCTCCGTAAGTGTAGAAGCAAAGATAGGGATTACTTTTATAAATATGTAATTATGATTTTTTTCAGATTCTGATTAATAATTCATCCCCAACTCCTATAACATTATGTTCTGAATGTTAAACAACTGGATGAGTCAAAATTTGATATTTAAGGAGATTAAGGAGAATATTGTGCATATATTTTAGTTTTCATAGCTGCCTTGTAGAATACTAGGAGAATATAATTTGAAATAAATTTGCTTCTCATACTGAAACCACAGATCCATGAGTTTCACTCAAGAAAAGTCATTGTTATCTATGGCTTTAATACTCATAGGGACCGTATACATGGTCCTGATCCAAAACAAGAATACTTATTTGAACCAGAAAGCAGAGCTAGGCAGAGTGTGTTCTTCCCTCTCCTCTTTTATTAACATGAAATCTTAAGTCTACTTTAAATTTATATGGCATAACAGAGTGATTAAAAGGGAATTCCTTAATTCAAATCAGAGTCCAGTCTCTTGAAAGTTGGAAAAAATTTGGGTAAAAATGTACAGGATCTCTCCTTGTCTCTACTGTAAATAGAAAAAGTAAACATCCTTCCCTCACAGGGTTGTTATAAAGGTTAAATGAAATATTATTTCTAAAGCATTAAGTATAGTGTCTTGTGTGTAATATGAATGAAGCTATTGAACCTTAGCTATTTTAGTTATTATTCAAGAAGGCAAGCAATGGAGTAAAGTGTGTATGTGTGTGTGTTTTGTTAAAGGAAAATTATTCTGACACTTGTTCATGGTAAGAAAGAGTTATTCAAACTACTATAATAAGGGCATTGCAGTGGGAAAGATTGGGCTCAACTCCAAAAACAGCAAATATAGCTGGGGATTGATAGCTGATGTGAAATGTGGGGTTCAATGGATAAAAATTACTCTGTGGAGACATCATGGGTAGGAGAATTCTTGCTTAATTGTTGTAATAGGATTCTTGCTAAAGACAGGTCAAGGATTCAGACATCAAAGATGGGAGAGGAAGAAACTGATGAGGTATCAACAATGAAGGATTCTCTGAACTGACTTCTTGGGATTCTTTGTGAAGACTGGGCTGATGGGCAGGCCAAAGACAACAGGGGTGGGGGAGTAGAGGGCTAGTCAAAAAGAGGGCTCAGAGAGTCTGTGAAGTTTGGTCCAGAAGTCTTTGTCGGTGTGTGTGTGGATGTGTATGTACAGTGGTGGTGAAGACCAGGGCAAAGGAAAATGTGGGTCCTTTTGTCCAAAATGATTTGAAGATAGCAAAAAAATGGCATTAAACCAAAACTCGGCCCCACTAAGCCTGTAACCTGAGTGACTCTATAGGTTGTGATCCATAGAGCTGAACTGAAGTGGGAGCAGTAGACAGCATGAAGACCATTTTAAATAAAAAGCCAGAGAAATACAATTATTTGGATAAACTTGTAGAAATGGTTTTTCCTGTGGTCATGAATGGATGTGAGAGTTGGACTGTGAAGAAAGCTGAGCACTGAAGAATTGATGCTTTTGAACTGTGGTGTTGGAGAAGACTCTTAAGAGTCCCTTGGACTGCAAGGAGATCCAACCAGTCCATTCTGAACGAGATCAGCCCTGGGATTTCTTTGGAAGGAATGATGCGAAAGCTGAAACTCCAGTACTTTGGCCACCTCATGCGAAGAGTTGACTCATTGGAAAAGACTCTGGTGCTGGGAGGGATTGGGGGCAAGAGGAGAAGGGGACGACAGAGGATGAGATGGCTGGATGGCATCACTGACTCGATGGACGTGAGTCTGAGTGAACTCTGGGAGTTGGTGATGGACAGGGAGGCCTGGCGTGCTGCGATTCATGGGGTCGCAAAGAGTCAGACACAACTGAGCGACTGATCTGATTTGATCTGATAGAAATGGAAGTTATCTAAAGTTTCCTTGGTTGTGTTTCTGAATCAATTAACTGCCTTAAATGATTACTGGGGAAAAACTAAAAGAAATCAACATAGGGGAGACCCAAGTACATAATGAAGGCTATGATCATTTTATGTGAATTCAGCATTTTAAGAAATGTTTCTCTGTATTAGGGCCCAGTTTTCAGTCAGAATCTGTGTTTTGAGACTTCAAATTTTTAGAGTATCTAAGAAAATTTAGAAAAATATCACTTACTTGTTTTATGTTTTACTTTAATCTTGTTATGGCTTTCCCCTGGTGCATGAAGAATAGAATTCAAACTTCTTACTCGTGTTTACAAGGTTGTACTAGTTAGACGTGGGCTTATTAGGTGGCTTACTGGTAAAGAATTTATCTGTCAATGCAGGAGACAGGAGACGTGGATTCAATCCCTGGGTTAGGAAGATCCCCTGGAGATGGAAATAGCAACCGACTCCAGTATTCTTGCTTGGAAAATCCCTTGGACAGAGGAGCCTCAAGGGCTATAGTTTAGGAGATCATAAAGAGTCAGACACAACTGAGAAACTGAGTGTGCATGTGGCACACACACACACTACTTAGGATAGTGTCAGCTCTATAAGACAAAACCCCTCTGTGGTTAATACAGTTAATCTGTTCAGGTGATCATAAGTTTTCAAAGAGAATAAAACTGAAAAAAATATGTCATTTCTGTTTCTTACTAAATTTACCAACCCCAATTCAAAGAAGAGATGAGCCTCTTCCAAAAATTTACTTGTATGTCTTCAACATATCAAAGCTATGGTTTTGTTGTTGTTTTTCAGTTGCTAAGTCATGTCCAACTCTTTGTGACCCCATGGACTACATCAGACAAGGCTTCCCTGTCCTTCACTATCTCCCAGAGTTTGCTCAAGCTTATGTCCATTGAATCAGTGATGCCATTTAACCATCTCATCCTTCATGGACCCCTTCTCCTCCTACCTTCAATCTTTCCCAGCATCAGGGGCTTTTCCAATGAGTTGGCTTTTCACATTAGGTGACCAAAGTATTGGAGCTTCAGCTTTTGTATCAGTCCTTTCAATGAACATTTGACTATATGAACCTTTGTTGGCAAAGTAATGTTTCTGCTATCTAGGTTTGTCATAGCTTTTCTTCCAAGGAGCAAGTGTCTTTTAATTTCATGGCTGAAGTTACCATCTTCAGTGATTTTTGGAGCCCAAGAAAATAAACTCTGCCACTGTTTTCATTTTTCTCCGTCTATTTGCCATGAAGTGATGGGACCAGACGCCATGATCTTAGCTTTTTCAGTGTTGAGCAATGAGTCAGCTTTTTACTCTCCTCTTTCACCTTTATCAAGAGGCTCTTTAGTTCCTCTTTGCCTTTTGCCATTAGAGTGGTATCATCTGCATATCTGAGGTTGTTGATATTTTTCCTGGCAATCTTGATTCCAACTTGTGATTCTTTCAACCTGGTATTTCACATGATATACTCTGCATTTAAGTTAAATAAGTAGGGTGACAATATATAATCTTGAAGTACTTCTTTCTCAATTTGGAACCAGTTTATTGTTCCACATCTGGTTCTAACTGTTGCTTCTTGACCAGTATACAGATTTCTCAGGAGGCAGGTAAGGTGGTCTGGTATTTCCATCTCTTTAAGAATTTTCCAGTTTGTTGTGATCCACAGAGTCAAAGGCTTTAGCATAGTCAATGAAGCAGAAGTGAATATTTTTCTGAATTCTCTTGCTTTTTCTATGACCCAATGGATGTTGGAAATTTGATCTCTGGTTCCTCTGCCTTTTCTAAGTCCAGCTTGTACATCTGAAATTTCTCAGTTCACGTACTGCTGAAGCCTAGCTTACTGATAAAATGAAAGTGAAAGTCGCTCAGTTGTGTCCGTCTCTTTGTGACCTCATGGGCTATACAGTCCATGGAATTCTCTAGGCCACTGATATGTCTTCAGCAAATCTAGCTTTTGGTTACTTACTTAATTTAGCATTGTTGGTCTCTGCATCACTTAGCCCATTCCTTGGCTTAGTGCATCAGTACAATAGAGAATAGGGTTTATTTGCTCACCTAACTTCAGGTATACAGTGTCATAGCAGAGCTAGTTATAGCAGTTCCAGATGACAAATCTTTATACCACCTTGTTCAGAAAAAGAGTAAGAACTTCTTCAGGTAGTTATCTCAGTTCATCAAGAAATATGCTCCCTAAAAACATCTCCTCACCTTTGTTGAGGTATGCAGATCACGTTCCCATTTCTGAACCAATCACTGTGGCTAGAGGCATGCAGTTAGCCCCAATAAATCATACTTTCCCTTGATTTCCCACCCCAGAAGCATCTTCTGAAACACAGGAGCTACTTGGAGATGAGTCAGATGCTCAACAAGTTGCCAGGATAGTTGGGAGTAGGGAAAAAAAAGAGTCAAAAGTGACTTCTAGTTATATTTACAGGAGCACGTGGAAGATGCTATCAGTGAAGAGCAGATCAAGGAACAAATCAAATAATTAAAAAGCCAGCATACTGGAAGCTTCTCTATGTAACTGTGTGGAAGTTGAAATACCAGTTATGACACAGGTAGTTATTTCTGGGTGCATCAGTGAAGCAGGGTCTTAAGTTTCATGAAATAAAAAGTTCATCTCTGCCACCTTCTCAAGTCTGTGAATTATTGTGATAAGGGAGTGGAAGTGGGTGGTACAGAGATGGAGTGGGTTTTAAGAAAATTGAAGGAGCAAGAAGAATACGTACTCCACCTCCAAAGACAGTAATGTGAAGAGTAGGAAATAAAAGCCACTGCCATTTACAGGCAATGTCTTCAAGACAGAGCTAGGTTTCAGTTAGAGCAGCTAATGGGAGATTTAGAGAAAAATCTGTAAATATAAGATATTTGCAAATGAAAAGCCATGGATTTCATAGGCCTCTACTGATACCTTGTTTTTATTCCAGGCCAAGTCTAGTCTATCGGGCCTCTCAATACATATGAGCCCAGTGTATACTTTCCCTCCCAAAAATGCACACATGGATCCTTCACTGTTTCTCTGCATACTTATCTGCAATATGCATGGTACAAGAGACTGCACTCAGGTACCTGCTCAGCTATAGCTGATTTATGGAGAGAATGCCATGCCATGTTGGATTCAGGACTGTACCAAAGCCAAGGCTTCCCTAAGACAATTTTTCCATAGTCTGTGTGCAGACCAGTGGGGACCTAATTTTTATATTCTTGAATATCTCCTGAATTATTCTTGGATATCTGCTGAAGCTGAAACTCTAATACGTTGGCCACCTGATGCAAAGAATTGACTCATTTGAAAAGACCCGGATGCTGGGAAAGATTGAAGGTGGGAGGAGAAGGGGATGACAGAGGATGAGATGGCTGGATGGCATCACCAACTTGATGGACATGAGATTGAGTAAACTCTGGGAGTTGGTGATGGACAGGGAAGCCTGGCGTGCTGCATTCTATGGGGTCACAAAGAGTTGGATACAACTGAGTGATTGAACTGAACTAGATATCTCCAAGGGGTAGATATACTATATCTAATCTACCCCTCCAGCTTTTCCTCCTCTATCAGCCCCTCTCTTCATGTCTTGACCTTAAGGAATACAGTGAAAACAGTTACATCTCACTCTTAATCTGTCAGTTCTTTTCTGCTCCAGGCTCCACCATCCCTTCCCCCAAAACATATACAGCAGCTGACTCCAAAGGAAGGTTTTTTTCCCATAGTTTCTATTCCTTTGAAGTGGATTGCTTTCTATAATACATGTTACTTCTTCCCTCTTTTAGACCAAAAGTCTCTCTTTTTTTTTAATTTTATTTTTAAACTTTACATAACTGTATTAGTTTTGCCAAATGTCAAAATGAATCCGCCACAGGTATACATGTGTTCCCCATCCTGAACCCTCCTCCCTCCTCCCTCCCCATTCCATCCCTCTGAGTCGTCCCAGTGCACCAGCCCCAAGCATCCAGTATCATGCATCGAACCTGTACTGGCAACTCATTTCATACATGATATTTTACATGTTTCAATGCCATTCTCCCAAATCTTCCCACCCTCTCCCTCTCCCACAGAGTCCATAAGACTGTTCTATACATCAGTGTTTCTTTTGCTGTCTCGTACACAGGGTTATTGTTACCATCTTTCTAAATTCCATATATATGCGTTAGTATACTGTATTGGTGTTTTTCTTTCTGGCTTACTTCACTCTGTATAATAGGCTCCAGTTTCATCCACCTCATTAGAACTGATTCAAATGTATTCTTTTTAATGGCTGAGTAATACTCCATTGTGTATATGTACCACCACTTTCTTATCCATTCATCTGCTGATGGACATCTAGGTTGCTTCCATGTCCTGGCTATTATAAACAGTGCTGCGATGAACATTGGGGTACACGTGTCTCTTTCCCTTCTGGTTTCCTCAGTGTGTATGCCCAGCAGTGGGATTGCTGGATCATAAGGCAGGTCTATTTCCAGTTTTTTAAGGAATCTCCACACTGTTCTCCATAGTGGCTGTACTAGTTTGCATTCCCACCAACAGTGTAAGAGGGTTCCCTTTTCTCCACACCCTCTCCAGCATTTATTACTTGTAGACTTTTGGATCGCAGCCATTCTGACTGGCGTGAAATGGTACCTCATAGTGGTTTTGATTTGCATTTCTCTGATCATGAGTGATGTTGAGCATCTTTTCATGTGTTTGTTAGCCATCTGTATGTCTTCTTTGGAGAACTGTCTACTTAGTTCTTTGGCCCATTTTTTGATTGGGTCATTGATTTTTCTGGAGTTGAGCTGTAGGAGTTGCTTGTATATTCTCGAGATTAGTTGTTTGTCAGTTGCTTCATTTGCTATTATCTTCTCCCATTCTGAAGGCTGTCTTTTCACCTTGCTAATAGTTTCCGTTGATGTGCAGAAGCTTTTAAGGTTAATTAGGTCCCATTTGTTTATTTTTGCTTTTATTTCCAATATTCTGGGAGGTGGGTCATAGAGGATCCTGCTGTGATGTATGTCAGAGAGTGTTTTGCCTATGTTCTCCTCTAGGAGTTTTATAGTTTCTGCAGACCAAAAGTCTCTTATCCCATCCCTAATGAAACAAAAGGAGGGGACAAGAAGGGAAAATGCAGAAGGGAAAATCTGTATGAAAACAAAGATAAAATAACCTGGAGGATTTTCAAGATATCATCGCCATCACATACCTTTCTAGAAAGCACATCCACATATAAAGCAAAGTATACTCATTTTCATAAAAGTTGATCTAAAAGTTCCCCTGTAAGACAATGTTTTGCTGCTGTATTTCTGCCTTTACCTAAAAATATATAAAATATATAAAAGTTTTCACCCAAATAGAGCAATTCTCCCTGCCTATCATCCCCGTAGTTTGAATTACTTAGATTTTATGATATCCATTTATTGTTTCCCTTTCTTTGTTTTTCATCATCTGTGGATAAATATTTCTTACTGTTACAGTGATTTCCTAGCATTTTATCTGCATAAATGGGCTGGATAACATATATAAAAATAGGGGAAGAAAACACACGTGCTTGGGGGTCCAGTGATGTTTTAATTGTTTGCTGCTGACTTTCTGGTTAATTGGGAGACAGTCAATTTGTTTGTTGAAGAAACAGCCACTCTGTTTACACAGAAACGTGTGAGCTCTCTCAGTCACTTACTTCCCAGAAATATTGTTTCCCTTGTCAGCAAATGGAAAAGGTTAATCCAGATAATCTCTAAGGTCCACTTTGGCTCTTTGGTCTATGAGCTGAATATTTACCTTTTTTCTCTAAATGTTTATAAACCAGGAGTTTGTAAAATTAATTTATTGCTGACCTAAAAGCCATAGACTTCATTATATATAAATATGCAAACAAGAATGCTTTTACCTTTGTTTCTTCTCCCCTCCTTTTTAATTTTGTGGGAAGGATTACTTCATAACTCCCTTCCCCCCTCTTCTATGGATACCTTACCTCCAGCAAACACTCAGGACATATTTGTTAATTACACTCCATTTATCTACTTCTGTGCATCTCTGAGATGAAGAGAAACAACAAAACTAAGGTTTTATTCCTCTCATTGCCTGCTGAAGGGTCTACTGAGGGAAGCTAGAGGCAGTTGCCCTTTCTGAGTCAGGCCAGGAGCCTTTGAATGCTGCCCTCGAGCTGCACACCTACCAACAGTTCATACAAGATTCATTTACCTGCAAGACTGGAACATACTGATATTTAAAGGTTAATAGACTGATGTGACTTATGAAAACTAGGCTTGCCCCTCACAAAGTGTGGCAGAAGGAGAGCACTGAGCGGAACATACTGATATGAGATCGGGTGGGGGGTGTCTCCAAACCAGGTTCTCAGAGCAGGTGGTACCCAGAGACAAGAAAGAATGACAAGTTTGGAATTTGCCACAGGACATTCATGACGGTCTCAGGTGACCAGATAGCATCTTGCAGTTCGCCATGGGTCTTTCTTTAATGATATGTAAATGACAGTAACACTTCTATTCCCTCAAGTTTCCCATGAGTTCACATTAAGAACTCCCACTGGGGGCAGTTAGATATTGTGGGAAATAGACTAGGCAGGCAGCTGCTTTCCCTTCTGGAAGTCTCAGAAGACTTTGTTCCAGTAACAACTGATCATTTTAAAAAAGCTGGGAGTCAGGATTCCCTGAGAATAGGTAGGATTCCAGAGAGAGGGCTAGAGCATTTTCAGAGCTCCGGGCTAAAAGCTACTCGCTGCTCTTGCTGGAAGCTCTGAGCCACCTTGACTGGTGACTGTTTCACAAGCTGGCAGTGACCGTTGTGCCTGAGTGGTCCTGCTGAAGGTTAATGGGGTTTAATTGCTCTTTGTTGGGGGAAGTTGTGGGGATGCTTGAGGGTGAAGAGTGGTTGAAGAGGTATTGGGTGGATGGGGAGGAATCAAATTATATATTCATTTACAGAGTGGGATAGTTCTGTTTAAAATAACCCTAAACATTTTAAATGTCCCCTAAAACATTTTAAACTAAAAATTGTACCATGTTTTGATTCTTTTTTGCTTTGTATTCGGTGAGTTTTGATGATTTCTTGCTGCTAAGAGCTGGGGAAGATGCCTGCATCAGCCGTGCTTCCATGATTTAGCCAAGAAACAAGGCTGAGTGGTCCAGCATGCACTTCTTCATGCACTCCACTGTACCACTCTTGGCATTTCAATCTATTTTAGCACCCAAGTGAAATGAGTGTGACAGTCCCATTGGTGTCCCTAGGGGATTTCTGTCTCTGTCAGGAGAACAGATCATGCCCACTAAAGCACAAAGTGAATTTAACATGTGACATTGTCAGCAATCTCTATGTGATCCTGCGTTAGAGGAAAATAGAGTGAAGCAAGGGATATTTTTGTAGAAGTCATTCACTGTTGTATTCCTTGTGTGAGTATGTGCTTCCTGCATGCCTTAGAACTGCAATATCGGTCTCCATGTTGGGTAAATGGAGGCTAAGAGATTTTTCCTAAACTGCGTGTGTTAACATTGCTTAAAATGGGACAAAGATACATAAGCTTTTTTCTCTTTGTTCTCCTTCTCTGCTTTTCTGACTGGTAATACAAGCTCTGGCAAGTCCAATTTGTTTATTCATTTTTCATTCTTAACTGTGTAGTTGAAACCTTAAATATTGTGGGAAATGAGCCATACTTTCTGAGCACCAGTCCCTTTAGGACTAAGCTCTAGTCTGAGGTATAGGGGGATGTGAAATCTAGATGGAAACCCTGGGCTGTATTTTTTAAATGGCTAATAATACCCCTGAGCACACACCATGGAAATTGCCTTAAATGTTGTTAAAAACTAGATAATAGGCCCAAAATGGAGTTCCTTATACTAAACCCCATATCACCAAACCAAGACTTTCATCTCTTCCAGAAATGGAATTTTAAACTGGTTGATCATGAATTGCCTGATTAGCACTAGTTAGATAATCTGCTTGATATTCCCCTGTAATCCCCAAAGGGAAATAACTTTGCAATAATCAGTCCGCCTTTTTGCCTAGTATTACTTCCTTTTATTCTACTTTCTTCTGCCTATTAAACTCTTTTGGAACTCTTTTTTATCTGGCAGATTGAATGATTCCTAATGTGTGTCACTTTTTGCTCAAATAAACTCTTAAAATTATAATATATCCCAGGTTATCAATTAACAGTATAAACCAAAATCACTACTTGGTTTAAAATTTAGAAATACCAGTTTAGCCAATGGAGAAGGCAATGGCACCCCACTCCAGTACTCTTGCCTGGAAAACCCCATGGATGGAGGAGCCTGGAAGGCTGCAGTCCATGGGGTTGCTGAGGGTCGGACACGACTGAATGATCTCACTTTCACTTTCATGCATTGGAGAAGGAAATGGCAACTCACTCCAGTGTTCTTGCCTGGAGAATCCCAGGGACAGGGGAGCCAGGTGGGCTGCCGTCTATGGGGTCGCACAGAGTCGGACACGACTGAAGCGACTTAGCAGCAGCAGCAGCAGCAGTTTAGCCAATACAAGAAACACATTTACTATTTATTTCATGTCTGAGAACAATTGCACATATTCTTTAGAAAACTGTCTTTATAAAATATATCCTGATGTTAAAAAAGAAAGTTGATATTTATGTAATAATCTGTTTACCACACATTCTCTGAATTTTTATTTTAACTGCAACAAATATCATTAAAGTTTTTGAACTAGTTTTAGCATAATAATTTTGTTATTTGTCAAAAACCTTTATAAATAAGATGTCTTGAAAGGAAGCAATGAAAATAATATGAGTAATTAAGCTCCTACTTTAAGACATAAAACGCTACATGTAGCAACTCTGAGCATTCCCCCATAACTCCATGCTGTACACCTGCAAGACGATGTCAAGATTAAGTTGGAATGTGCTGTTCTGGGATATAATAAGAATATTATCTAGAGGCTGCTTCTAGAGCACTATCAACATTTTTTTAGAGTAGAATTTTATGAGGAAAGTGAATTTATATCTGAGATATGACTTTAGGACCATCTGACTATAATGTTCCTGTTCTGCCTTATAAATTGTAATTTTCATATTCATCCCCTTCATCATTTTTGCTATGAGGGTCATGGATTTGGAATCAATGAATTTGGAAGTCAACCTCCTACTTTGAATCTATTTTTAAAGGAGATGCTGCAGTGTGAGTGACATGAAAGCCATATATATTATATCTCTTGATGCAAATCCATTTTAAAATGTCCTGGATGAGCAAGATTCAGATTTTTAAAAGTTGGATCCCAAGGGCGTTTGTCTGATTCAGTTCTAGCCATTTGTTAAACTTATTTGATTCCTGTAAGAAATATGTATGTGTATATGTACATAAAAAACCATATACTTGTAATAAATTTTATCCTATAGTTCTAGAAAAAGCTCATCTTCCTATGATAATTTCTTTTTATTTAATAACCTTTAAAACTTGAATATATTTATACATGCAGTCACATATGAAGTATAATAAACATCTCTGATCTCACTGTAAGAGCTACAGTTCAGTTCAGTCGCTCAGTCGTGTCCGACTCTTTGCGACCCCTTGAATCGCAGCATGCCAGGCCTCCCTGTCCGTCACCAACTTCTGGAGTTCACTCAGACTCACGTCCATCAAGTCAGTGATGCCATCCAGCCATCTCATCCTCTGTTGTCCCCTTCTCTTCCTGCCCCTAATCCCTCCCAGCATCAGAGTCTTTCCCAATGAGTCAACTCTTCGCATGAGGTGGCCAAGTACTGGAGTTTCAGCTTTAGCATCATTCCTTCCAAAGTGATCCCAGGGCTGATCTCCTTCAGAATGGACTGGTTGGATCTCCTTGCAGTCCAAGGGACTCTCAAGAGTCTTCTCCAACACCACAGTTCAAAAGCATCAATTCTTCGGTGCTCAGCTTTCTTCACAGTCCAACTCTCACATCCATACATGAGCACTGGAAAAACCATAGCCTTGACTAGACGGACCTTTGTTGGCAAAGTAATGTCTCTGCTTTTCAATATGCTGTCTAGGTTGGTCATAACTTTTCTTCCAAGGAGTAAGCATCTTTTAATTTCATGGCTGCAGTCACCATCTGCAGTGATTTTGGAGCCCCCCAAAATAAACAAGTTTTTCCTGATAATGTATCCTGATATGTTAGTCACTCAGTTGTGTCTGATTCTTTGCAACACCGTGGCCCTTATCTCTCCAGGCTCATCTGTCCATGGAATTCTCCAGGCAAGAATACTGGAGAGGGTAGCCATTCCCTCTCCAGGGGATCTTTCCAACCCAGGGATTGAACCTGTGTGCCCTGCACTGCAGGCAGATTATTTACCATTTGAGCCACCAGGGAAGCCCCACAAGTTCCTCCGACTCTCATCTAACTTCAACCATTCTTCAAGTTTCGGGTGAAATGTCTCTTCTCCAGCAAGACATTCCCTCACCTCTCAATGGAAATCAATTCCTTCTCTTACAATAGCACATTTTTCCCATACTATTTCTCACACTTTGTAATTATGGATCTCTAATACTTCTCAAATGTAAGTTCCTTGAGGATAGAGACTGTGTCCTCACAGATCATTCACAGTAAATATGGTGAGAAATGTTCCCCTAACAAGTGGTTAGAGGTAGAAGAGAGAGATCACCTTTATAAGGACTAAGAGAAGACTATCATATGTGGAGGGTGTAATTGATAAATATTGAGACTATTTTAGTGCAATGGCAATAGTTAGGATAAAGGCCAGATTTAATAGATATGGCACAGAACATTGGTTAAAAAAAAAAAGTAGACACAGGTACTATAAACTGCTTGTCCCAATCAAAGGGAAGGACGATTGTGTCTATTAGAATAATATATTGGTAGCAGTAGACTAGGAAGGCAATAAGGTCATGGGTAGTTTCTCATCAATTTCCTCTTCTATCTAAGCAGATTCAAGATTTTACGGAAACAAGACCTTTTAATGGCCTATTGGCTTTTGTCAGATCCCACTTGTTCTCTGTTTATCAGAGAGACAGCTTTTAAAAATAGCAACACATGGAACTTATATTGTTTTCTATGACTATATCTTTCTTGGGAATACAGCTAATTAAAAGAAAATATGCAAAAATACATATCATTTATTTTTACATTAAATGGATTTCCTTATTTTAAAACATGTTTAGTGTGAATGATCTGCTTTTCTTCATGTAGGCAGCATACACATCTCTAAAGAAACAGATTCTGTAAGTTAATCCTGCAGAATTGTCTGCGCCTTCACTTTTAATTCCAGTCTAACCACTTTAGTCTGGTACAGTGGTGCCAGTGCCTAATAAATCTACTTGGCACATGGAGGAATTCATTTAGCTGCGCTGGCCTCATTCACAGTTATTTAAGTACTTAGAATCAAGATTTCAACTAGCTAAGTTGCTGTAGTTGCTTCTTGTTAAAATTAAAGAAAAATCTGATTTGCTTTCATCTTTTATTGGTTAGGCCTGAGCTATATTCTTTGAAATATACATTTCCTGTGTCAAGACTGACTATTCAGAGCTTCATGTTAAGTGCACAAGTGGACTGAAAAGAAATGCTATGAATAGACATAGATTTGCAGGCAGGACCACGTATAGTCTCTTCCAAACAGAACGAGGGCCCTTTAAATCAATAGACCCATTGGTTTCCTCCAGTTGGTATGGAAAACACATATAGGTAGGGCTGCTTCTATTGTTAAATTCTATTCTTGCTAACAAAACCCATGCCTGTTAGTTTCTTGAATAAGCTCTGGTATTTTACAAAGAAATGCATTCTTTGGCTTGGGTCATAAAAGACTTTCTTGGTGTGTAGTGAAAGATACGTTTACCAAGATGTTTTATTACTCCTTGGTTGGAATTAATCTCTCCCCACTTTATGCTTCCTTAGCACGTTGTAAGTACCTCTATTACAGCACTTATCACCATCTGCCTCCATTCAGAGTTATTAATGTGTATTTTTAGATTATGAGCTCCTGAAGGGCAAGGACCATGCCTTTCTCATTTGATGTCTCCCCTAAGGCTATATTTAGTGACTTGCATTTAGTTGGTGCTAAATAAATGTTTATTAAATTGACTGAGTAGATGGCATATACTTAGAAATAGATGGCTGTTCTTTGAAAGGAATATTTCATTTCAAAATTTTGGTTGCCAGGAAAACTTGAAAAAAAAATAAGCAGTATTATGGGGTCATTTGTAGAGTAAGTGCACTCTCTTGGCCAGTTTTCTTTAATGTAATATTTTAATATGTATTAATCTGCCATCATCCACAAGCTAGAGACCCAGGAAACCCGATGGTGTCGCTCCCATTCAAACCTAAAGGCCTGAGAACCATTAGAGCCAACAGTGGAGATTTCAGTCCGAGTCCAAAGGTCTGGGAACCAGGAATGCTGGTGTCCAAGAACGAGAGAAGATGAACATCCCAGGTCAAACAAGGAAGGAAAATGTCCCACCTTTTTACTTTATTCAGGTTTTCAATGGATTGAATGATGCCCAACTATATCTGTGATGGAGATCTTCTTACTTAATTTGCTGATTCAGATACTAATCTTTTCTGGAGACATCCTTGCAGACACACCCAGAAATTCAATTGTGTCACATATTAGGGCATCCTTTTTATCCCAGTCGATTTGACACAGAAAATTAACCATCACATGTGTAGAATGGCACAAAGACTTAGACTTTGAGTCAGGCAACCCTGAGATCAAATCCTTTCACTCTCTTCCTAGATACTCAATCCCAGAGGATTTACCTAACTTCTGTGAACCACAATTTCCTAACTGTAGAGGGAGAACAATGGTATCAGTGTCAGATCTGGTAAGACTCAAATAGGCTGTGTATAGAAGCCAGCTAGCAAATTCTGGGATCTGAAAAAAAAAAAAAAATTCTATTTCCTTTTCTCCTCTTCTTCCTTTGGTCTATTTTTTTTTTTTTTTTTTGATGAGTTAAGATCTTTATATAAGGACGTGTTTTATTCAATACTGATTTATCAAACACTGTGTCAGTGCCTATGTTAAGCCCTAGAGGCACAAGAATGAAGAAGACACATCTTTTGACTATTCATGGTCGAATATGAAACAGCTGGTTGAAAAGATAACATCAGTGCAATTTTGTGTTACAGTAGAGATGTATCTGGGGGTACCGCACAAGTGGAGAGTATGAAAACTTACTTTTCTTGTGTTTTCAGAAAGGCTTCCTTGGAGACAATGATGTTGAAGTTTATTTTTGACACAGGTATATTTAGTCAGGAGGTGGGAGGGACGTTCCTGGCAGAGGGAATAGTGTGAAGCAAGGCAGAAAACCAGGGTGCTCTATGTTGTGAACTATTAGAATATAAATAGAGGAGATGGCAGGAGATGAATTTGCAGTTAGGGCACATAGTTCATGGAACCTTGACCAGCTCTGCTAAGGAACTTTGACATTATTCTGTAAGCTAGTGTTTTTCAGCTTTTCTTAAATAAAGGACATCTTTCTTTTACCAAAAAGATATCTACATGGAAATTTCATGTAGTAAGATTAGAGAATAAAATAACACCTCATATTCTTCCATTTAGGATATAGCAACTCCTTCTCTTCTACATGGTCCATTGAAGCAATTCCAGGAAATCTCAGGATTTCAAGACCTACTTTGAAAACCACTGCTGCAGAGGATGAGCTATACCTAGAAAGTTTTAAGCAGGTTGTTAAAATGAAATGGAATAGCAGTCCTTTGGGCACTGAACTTGAGTTTTGAATTCTGAAAAAATATCTCTATTTGCTATCAAAGGTCCTATCTCAGTTATCATGGTTTCTTTTGAGGTCAAAATCTTTGTAAGTAAAGAATTTTGTCCCATAGATCTTGATGTCAGGTGATTTGGTTGGCTGGAGTTTTTTTTTTCTTACCTGGGTACTACTTCAGATCTCACTTATGTTTTATACCAGGTTTTGAAGGTACAGGATAAACATTGTGCTGGCTTTCAGAGGTCTCATAGTCTAGGGCTAACCTAGGTAAACTATGTAGTTTAGTAATTAGAAAAATTATATACATTTTTGGAGAAAGCAATGGCACCCCACTCCAGTACTTTTGCCTGGAAAATCCCATGGATGGAGGAGCCTGGTAGGCTGCAATCCATGGGGTTGCTAAGAGTCAGACACAACTGAGTGACTTCGCTTTCACTTTTCACTTCTATGCACTGGAGAAGGAGATGGCAACCCACTCCAGTGTTCTTGCCTGGAGAATCCCAGGGATGGGGGAGCCTGGTGGCTGCCATCTATGGGGTCGCACAGAGTTGGACACGACTGAAGTGACTTAGCATAGCATATACATTTTAAATATCATGTGTTATAGTAATTGATATATTAATGTCAGTTATTATGTGGGTGCATTGTGGGGAAATCCTTCCAACAGGAAGTGATAATGTAGTGAAGGCTGAGATTGACAGAAATTAGTCAAGGAAATGTGGGGAGAAGACTAGTATAGGCAGATGAATAGCAGGCCAAGGGAACAGCATGGGCACCTGTACTTAAGAGCAGGGTGTGTATGTAGAACCTCAATTACATCAATATAGTGCAAGAAGATTGTGCATCAGAAGTGTCAGTCAGGGTTTAGTCAGATGGGGTTACAGAATAAGAAATCTGTCATACAAATTGGATTGGAGAAGAAAATGGCAACACATTCCAGTGTTCTTGCCTTGAGAATCCCAGGGACGGGGGAGCCTGGTGGGCTGTCGTCTATGGGGTCACACAGCGTTGGACATGACTGAAGCGACTTAGCAGCAGCAGCAGCATACGAATTGGACCCAACACAAGTATGTGCGTGCTAAGTTGCTTCAGTCCCGTCCAATTCTTTGCGCCCCTATGGACTGTAGCCCACCAGACTCCTCTGTCAATGGGATTTTCCAGGCAAGAATACTGGAGTAGGTTGCCATGCCCTCCTCCAGGGAATCTTCCCGACCCAGGGACTGAACGATCAAAGGTCCAAAATAGAGCTGAAGGACAAGAAAAAAATATCACTCACCAACCTTAGTATGGAGCTGGCAAGAAAAATCTGTGAAGAGAAACTGCTTCTGGAGTAGAGCTTCTAAGGAAGCTGGGATAGACAAGTCCACTGGCATTTGTCAATCTTTGTGGCTACTGCTTTTGTGTATTTATAGTAAAGTACATTTTTGCCAGCCTGAAGCTTCTATCACTTAGCGTAATCAGCAATCAGGAATGGAAGCTGGAAGTGGAAAGGGAAGAGACCAAGCTGAGACTTTATAGCATGTCTGCATCTCTCTCCCTTGGCCTCTGAACACCGGTGGCCTTCACAGTGTATTCGTTGTTGCTTTACTTCTGCTTCTCAAGTCTCCTTTGGTCTTGCTTTTGGTCAATTCTAACCTGGTATTCTATAGAAAAGGGAATTCTATAAAACCATTCCCAGTGAAATTAAGTGGACAAATGATCATTTAAGCACATCAGAATTGGTGGCATACAATTCTTGAAAAAGTTGATACAGGTCTGATACAAAAAGATCAGATTTCTTCCTACAGAAAGAATTTGACTTTTACTGGGAAGACATTTTAGATTGTTCTCAGGAGACTGACAGGATCGGATTTGCATCTAGACTCTGACATACAGATTGTCAAGGCCTGGGGTCAAAGGTGGTAAGGCCAAAGCAAGGAGTTTATATGAGGCTTTTTAATTATCCAAATGAGAGATGCTTAAAGCAGTAGTTCCAGAAGACAGAGAAAACTGGGATGGTACTCACGCTTCTGGTCTGGGAAATTGTGTAGATGATGATTGGGGATTCAGCAGAAGGAGCCTTAAAAAACTGGAAATAGAACTGCCTTATGACCCAGCAATCCCACTGCTGGGCATACACACTGAGGAAACCAGAATTGAAAGAGACACGTGTACCCCAATGTTCATCACAGCACTGTTTATAATAGCCAGGACATGGAAGCAACCTAGATGTCCATCAGCAGATGAATAGATAAGAAAGCTGTGGTACATATACACAATGGAATATTACTCAGCCATTAAAAAGGATACATTTGAATCAGTTCTAATGAGGTGGATGAAACTGGAGCCTATTATACGGAGTGAAGTAAGCCAGAAAGAAAAACACCAATATAGTATACTAACACATATATATGGAATTTAGAAAGATGGTAACAATAACCCTGTATACGAGACAGCAAAAGAGACGGTGATGTATAGAACGGTCTTTTGGACTCTGTGGGAGAGGGAGAGGGTGGGAAGATTTGGGAGAATGGCATTGAAATATGTATAATATCATATATGAAACAAGTCACCAGTCCAGGTTTGATGCACGATACTGGATGCTTGGGGCTGGTGCACTGGGACGACCCAGAGGGATGGTATGGGGAGGGAGGAGGGAGGAGGGTTCAGGGTGGGGAACACATGTATACCTGTGGCAGATTCATTTTGATATATGGCAAAACCAATACAATATTGTAAATTTAAAAAAATTAAATTAAAAAAAAAGGAGCTAGTTCTTACAGAGCAGTGTTGAGCAGGTTCATTTTGAACACAGTGAGTTTGAGATATCTAAAGAACAATCATTATCAGGCTGAGTAAATAGTGGGAAGTTTGAAATATAGGTCTGGAACTTAAAAATAAACAATGGTCTCAGGATATAGATTCTTTAGCTGTCAGCATAAAGGTGGTTGAAGTCATAAATGGGAGGGCCATGGAGACTGCACAGCATGAGGACATCCAAGGCAACACTAACGTTTAAAGAGAACACAGAGGAAGTGGAGCCAGCAGATAGGGAAGGTATAGGTGTGGAGCTGGGGACAGAAGCAAGTTTGTTGAAAGCCAACATTGTAGAATATTTTCAAGTAGAGGGAAGGTTCATTGTATTCAACTCAGCATAGAGATAATGCAAGAAAAGCATTGAGAAATTCCTGTCTTTCAGTGAAGGGATGAAAGGAGGGCATGGTTTGGGGAAAGAGAGTAGAGGAGAAAAATTAAAGAATCAATGTAAATTGCTCCGTCTAGAATTTTGACCACAAGTTCAGTTCAGTTCAGTCACTCAGTCATGTCTGACTCTTTGCAACCCCATGAACCACAGCACGCCAGGCCTCCCTGTCCATCACCAACTCCTAGAGTCCATCCAAACCCATGTCCATTGAGTTGGTGATGCCATCCAACCATCTCATCCTCTGTCATACCCTTGTCCTCCTGCCCTCAATCTTTCCCAGCATCAGGATCTTTTCAAATGAGTCAGATCAGGTGGCCAAAGTATTGGAGTTTCAGCTTCAACATCAGTTCTTCCAATGAATACCCAGGACTGATCTCCTTTAGGAGGGACTGGTTGGATCTCCTTGCAGTTCAAGGGACTCTCAAGAGTCTTCTCCAACACCACAGTTCAAAAGCATCAAATCTTTGACACTCAGCTTTCTTTATAGTCCAAATTTACATCCATACTTGACCACTGGAAAAACCATAGCCTTGACTAGACAGACCTTTGTTGACAAAGTAACGTCTCTGCTTTTTAATATGCTGTCTAGGTTTGTCATAACTTTCCTTGCAAGGAGTAAGCGTCTTTTAATTTCACAAGGAATGAAGTATATAGTATTAGGGAAATGTGTCTATAGTGCACATTTGTGCACATGTGTATGGGGGTGTGTGTGTTTTCCTTTCTAAAAGGGAAAATTTAGTATGCATGAATGCAAAAGTAAGAGATAAATTTGAAGTTGCTTTTTAGTTGCTTAACAATATATCTTGTCATTATTGTATATATTCCTTAGTTTTGTGTGCTATTTATTTCATGTGTATGATCTATATACCTAAGCGAGGCTGTGAGGAATATGGCAGTGATGCTAGTAGAATGACTGAAATTTGTCACCAAGGACAATCTCCTTCTCCACATAGAACAGGTAAAATAAGAAAGGATTTTTAGGAAGTCAAATGTGACCTCTGCAATTAATCTCTTTCTGTGGTTACAGAAGGGTAGAATGTCAAAATGTGTTACAAACCTGTATTTGTAGAAGACTTCAGGCTACATTAGCATCAAATTTTTTTCAACCTCATGAGTTTAAACATGCTTTTTGATTTGAGTCTTTTGTATGGATGATGATTAAAGGTAGTTTTATCTGAATATTACAAATATGGAAATGAGCAAGAAACCACATATTTTCCCACTTAGGTCTTACGGGACTTGAGTTCTTGGCCATTTTTCTAGTTACAGATTGAAACTTGCTCTCTATGTAGACAATTGACAGGTTTACATTCTCTAAAGTCTCAAGTATGAATAGAAGTGTATGTGCTGATGGCCCCAAAACTCATGTATAGAAAAAGTTCTCTTGAATAAAGTGTGACTTTTATCCCCATTAAGCCTGGTGGTCTTAGTTTGGCCTCTACATTTAGCACATCAACTTAGAGATTTATCATTTATATTGTCATGTACAGCTCCCATGTAAAGAATCACTTTTGACTATCACAAAGCCAGATTCTTCCCTCAAACATATTATTACATGGAAGAGCCACTCAAATCCTATTACAGACAATTCCAAAGGGATGCTTATTTTGTCATGCTGAAAATAGATTTTAAAATTTCCTTGAAATAGAGAGATTTCAGATGACTTTGTATTTGCTGGGATAGGATTTGACTTGGTACTATGCAAACAGATTTGGTTCATGTAATTATGAAAAGTGAAAGAAAGTGTCCTTCCCTCAGTCATCTCCAACTCTTGGCAACCCCATGAACTGTAACCCACCAGGCTCCTCTGTTCATTGATTTCTCCCTTCTCCAGAGTTCTTTCTGACTCAGGGATCAAACCTGGGTCTCCTGCATTGCAGGTAGATTCTTACAGCCTGAGCCACTAGGGAAACCATGCAACTATATTGAAAGTAAATCCAGAAACCTAGACATGGAGAAAATCTTCAGGAATACATTTTAAAAGCCACTTCTAATAAGCTAGTTCTTTTTCAATGACATAAATAGAATTTTTAAAACTATTCAGACTGTTCAGTAAACAAGCTTGCTCTGTAGAAATGTACTTTCTTTTACCTGAATCCCAAATAGGATGTTTATGTTTGGCCAGATGTTAGTTAATTGAAACTAATTACATTTCCCAAATAATCCTAGCATCTGGAGTCAGTCAAGCTATAAAGTAAAGCTGAACTGAAGCGTGGTGTTTTGCCTGCATTTCCCCAGCTGCTACTGGAAAGGAGAGATCAGCAATGTAAGTACTTGAAGTCAAATAATCCAATTCAGTTTATTTATTTTATTTTAATTCTTTGTAAGTAGCAAGCAATGTCCTGCCTGGTTATTGTTAAGCAGGGTTACCATATTGAGACTAAAGAAAAAATATCTTGAAAACATGTAAGTGGAAAACGGCATTGAGATCACGTGTTGCTTTTTACCGAGTTGACTATTTTCTTCATGCCCTTGTTGCACACATTAATGCCAAAGATGTGGTCTCTTGTGGTTGTATTTCAAGGCTACAGCTACTACAGTTTACATTCAAGAAAGAAGGTTTAGGATTTCAGGATGTGAATTCTGCTTAACAATGTCTTCATGAAAGAGACTCAGAAAAGATTTTTTAAATTGCCCAATTTTTACATCACAGGTGTTTTCATTAACTTCCAAAAAGCTGAAGAGAATTTTTAGCAGCTTTAATTTTTGATAAGTTTCATGTGAAATTCTTGCACAGCAAAAGAACTTTGTCAGAGACCCAATGTTATTTTTGCCATTTTGGCAGCAGGCTGCCAAGTGATGGAAATTTGTTGGTCTCATGATGGGACTGTGTTCAGTCTGAGACTAGCTGATAGGATATTGAATGTCAAATCACTCTCTACACCTAAAGCAAAAGGTAACTATTATTCAACAGTATGTGAATGAATGAATGAAGTAATTATTATTATGACATTCTACAGTAAATCTGAATATAATAATGCTGAGAAACTTTTGAGATCTCTAGAGATATGACTTCTAGTAAGTCTTTTCTATATACCCGTACCTATCATTGAAACTGCTGGTCTTTATGGACAGGAGCAGACCACCAGTAAGAAGGAAGCCAAAAACTGGCAAGAGAAGCCTTGAAAAGTAGAATTGATTTTGAGGTTTGTTCCAACAGAAGTTGTTGTTGTTCAGTCACTCAGTCGTGTCTGACTTTGCAACCCAGTGGACTGCATCATGCCAGGCTTCCCTGTCCTTCACTATCTCCTAGAGTTTGCTCAGACTCATGTGAATTGTGTTGATGATGCCATTTCTTTGCAGCAGGTGCCCAAGTATTGGAGCTTTGGCTTAGCATCAGTCCTTCTGATGAATATTCAGGGTTGATTTCCTTTAGGACTGATTGGTTTGATCCCCTTGTAGTTCAAGAGACTCTCGAATCTTTTCCAACACCACAGTTTGAAAGCATCAATTCAAAGTACCAACAGAGGCACAACAGAGATATAAAAAGAACTTGGATGAGATGTTATTGGGATATAGGCTCATTTATAATGCCAGTAGGAAGTTTAAGTTGACCATATAGTATATTGTTACCAAACCAAACTTGGGCCTGTTCACCTGAAAGTGAGAGTCGCTCAGTCACGTCCAGCTCTTTGCGACCCCATGGATATACTGTCCATGAAATTCTCTAGGCCAGAATACTGGAGTGGGTATTTTTCCCTTCTCCAGGGAATGTTCCCAATCCAGGGATTGAACCCAGGTCTCCCACATTGTGGGAAGATTCTTTACCAGCTGAGCCACCAGGAAAGCCCAAGAATACTGGAGTGGGTAGACTATCCCTTCTCCAGTGGATCTTCCCGACCCAGGAATTGAACCAGGGTCTCCTTCTTTGCAGGCGAGTTCTTTACCAACCAACTAAACTATCAGGGAAGCCCATTGACCTGATGTGCAGTAAAGCCAATCTCCTGACACTGGATTGTACTGAAGAAAAAAAAAGTGTTTACTGAAGGCCAAGCAAGGAGAAGAGGCAACTCATGTTCAGAAGACTCCCAGATGGCTTTTATGGAAGGAGTTTTGAAGGGAAGTTTAGGGGTGTGGATCGCAGGCTGCCTTATCAGCACAATGCTTTAATTGGTTGATGGTAAAGTAACAGGTGATGTATAGAAAGTCTCAGTGACCAGTTTTCTGGCTCCAACTGCTCTGGAGTCTAAGTGCTGGTGGTCAGCATGCAATAAGCTGCTTCCACCTGGAGGGGGGTTTAGTATCTGGGAAACAACTCAAGGATATGGCTCAGTATATTATTTATAGCCCTTGAGGAGGAACTAAGGTCCTTGGTTTTGTTTTATGAGTAAACTATTGTTATCTTGTCTTGCTTGACTGTTTTCTTTTGTTTCTGCATTTTCTCACTTCTCTAATTAAATTTGTTCTTTGGAACTTAGAGAGGCCTAGGACTGAACCAGGTTGGGAACCTAAGAGAGAGGTCTGTCTCTGGGAAGGTGCCACAGGGTCCTTGTCAGTTTCAATGATTAAGAGAGGGTTTTAGATGGTAGGTTAGATGATTCAAATTAATGACTATATATAGAAAAAGCACCAAAATCTTTACTAACACTTATTTTGCTATCTCAGTTCAGTTCAATTCAGTCTCTCAGTCGTGTCCAATTCTTTGAGACCCCATGAATTGCAGCATGCCAGGCCTCCCTGTCCATCACCAACTCCTGGAGTTCACTCAGACTCACGTCCATCGAGTCAGTGATGCCATCCAGCCATCTCATCTTCTGTCGTCCCCTTCTCCTCCTGCCCCCAATCCGTTCCAGTATCAGAGTCTTTTCCAATGAGTCAACTCTTTGCATGAGGTGGCCAAAGTACTGGAGTTTCAGCTTTAGTATCATTCCTTCAAAAGTGATCCCAGGGCTGATCTCCTTCAGAATGGACTGGTTGTATCTCCTTGCAGTCCAAGGGACTCTCAAGAGTCTTCTCCAACACCACAGTTCAAAAGCATCAATTCTTCAGTGCTCAGCTTTCTTCACAGTCCAACTCTCACATCCATACATGACCACTGGAAGAACCATTTTGCTATCTAGTTATATATATAAAATATGTGTTAATTGTATGAATACATTTTACAACTTAAGGAGGAAGTTCAAGCTCTGTTTAAAACGTTTGATCTTGACCTGTGCAAATTAGAAAGGGAGAATAATAAATATGGATGTGTATTTCTAACAGGTACTTTTTGTGTGGAAATGAGCTACAGAAGGAGAAGGTGCTGGCACCCTACTCCAGTACTCTTGCCTGGAAAATCCCATGGACGGAGGAGCCTGGTAGGCTGCAGTCCATGGGGTCGTGAAGAGTCAGACATGACTGAGCGACTTCACTTTCACTTTTCACTTTCATGCATTGGAGAAGGAAATGGCAACCCACTCCAGTGTTCTTGCCTGGAGAATCCCAGGGATGGGGGAGCCTGGTGGGCTGCTGTCTATGGGGTCGCACAGAGTCGGACATGACTGAAGCGACTTAGAAGCAGCAGCAGAGCTACAGAAGCTGCTTGGAGTGAAGGAATTATGAGATGACGGGAGTCATTTGGGGGTAGGGGTGATCTAAAATATGCTACCTGTGGATTGGAAATCCCTATGTATCAGGTTGATTTACTCTCCTGGTAAAGACACTGATGCTGGGAAAGATTGAAGGCAAAAGAAGAAGGGGATGGCAGAGGATGAGATGGTTAGAGAGTATCACCAACTCAATGGATATGAATTTGAGCAAACTCTGGGAGAGAGTGAAGGACAGAGGAATCTGGCATGCCAATGTCCATGGGGTCATAAAGAGTCAGACATGACTTAGTAACTGAGAAACAACAATGTCTAGCTTATTTTTGAAAGAGATAGACTACAGATTTCAAGTTTCCCACCAAGAGATTTCTCTGCAACATTTATGTTGCTATTGACAAATCATGTGTTTATGGGGAATAGCAATTCCATCTATACGTGTGGGTCTGTCCATTCATTCATTCATTCATTCAATGGTATTTAGTGAAGACTATTATAGTATGTGTTCGAGGTGCTGCTGGATTCAAAGATTATGCTCTGGGAGTGGATAGGAACAGCTGGGATCATGGCTATTCTGCTTCTTTGTCCTCTGTGGCCAGCTTTAAAACCCAACTCTAGGTGAGCAATTTCTGTTTGTGGGTAGTTGCCTGCTGGAATGAAGCAAGAGTCTTTTATACTGCTAGCTTTTTCAGCACTTCAGTCCTTAGAGCTGGTGTACTCCAAGTTCAGGCCTGTTTTAGGTGCAAGACTTCTCACCTGAAGGCAATTTTGAAAAACCCCAGCCCAGCAGCTGAGATAGTGTATGAACATCATCAGCTTTGCTGTTGGCAGCCTCTGACCTGCTTCTTGCATCAACCTGGTTCCTGCTTTTACTCTTCCTTCTAACCAGTTTTGTATTTTGTACCTCAATTTCTGAGAATGGATGGTGATCTCATTTCCATGAACTTCTGTCTCTACTTTTATTTCTCACTGCCAATTCCTCTGAGGTCCATGCCCTGGCTTGTTCCTGTTAGTTTTCAGCCCTGGAGCTTTACATTAGAACCCAGTATTCAGTAGGGACCCAGGTACTGACTCTCAGGCTTCTTTCATGTTATATTCCTCCCCTCAGCACCACTATCTGCCTTGGGGCTTCTTGGTTTCCAGGAACCGAATGGCCATCTGCCTTTGCCATTCCTGGCCCAAACTACCTCCGCTTATTCGATTGGAACTCATTACCAAATCCTCTCATTAGATCTTTTCTCATTGTTAGATACTTCACTGGCTCCCATTGTTCTATGTATTTATTAATTCTTGATATTCTTAGAACTTTACATCTTTACCAATCTAGTGGTTTTAAAAAATATCTCACTTTGGTTTGCATCTGTATTTCTATAATTATATAAGAGTTTGGATTTTTTTTTTTTAATGTAATGAGCATTCATGTTTGCTCATCTATGACACTCCTTTCAGGAATTTGTTCTTTTTCTTTCCCCCCAATTTTTTCTGTCATGTTCTTAGTGATATATTTTTTTTTTTTCTTAGTGATATTTTGAACTTAGTTAAATTTGGGATTTAAATGCTTTGTTGGTTGTGTACTTTGCAAATATCTCTTCTTGGTTTGTGACTTGTTTTATCATATTCATAAATATATACTTTCATAAGCAAAATTCTCAATTTGACTGGAATTTTTCTATTAGTTATAAATAGGACTTGGCCAGATGAAATCCTAATCAATGCAGCAGAATGAATAGCCTTTTGAGAAGCATTTCAAGGATAATGGCTTTGTGGTTCTGGGACAAACATACTATGGGTATTAATC
The DNA here is from genome assembly GCF_019923935.1 of Bubalus bubalis. Classification (NCBI taxonomy): domain Eukaryota; kingdom Metazoa; phylum Chordata; class Mammalia; order Artiodactyla; family Bovidae; genus Bubalus; species Bubalus bubalis. Next base: position 150,810,529 of record NC_059158.1, read on the forward strand.
TATTACTCTGGGAGGGAAACAAGAGTCTATGGATTAACATGTGTATGTGTATACATTTATACACACGTACACACACACAGATGCATACACATATATGTATGACAGTCTCATCATTTTGAGAAACATCATGATGAGATTGTTTTTAATGGAGTAAAATTCTGAGATGTATGTACTCTGATCTGTGAAACACCTTCTCTGAAATAATGCAATATCCAGATTGATTCAGCTTTTTACTTTGTAAAGCCATAAACTTTTTGACTGTAAACATATCTAACATGGCCTAGCTGCTTTTGGTTATTAGGAGCAAAATTTTAACTTTATTGATGATAGCAAATGAACCTGCTTATGTTTTTATGCCTAGTAAAATTTAAAATTATTGATTTTTTAAAAAGTGCTCAGCTGAGCTTCCTCAGGTCAAATCAAAAAGATTTTTGAGGGAAAATTCTGAGTTTCTTTACTTGTTTCTCTGCCTACAATTTCTCTGAAACAGCCAACTTGTCAGATCACCTTTCTATTCAGCAAATCATTTCTTTAAAATGAAAAAACAAAACTCTCTTTCCAGAGGCACATAGTGTTAGCCACTCAGTCATATCCAACCCTTTGCGGCCCATGGACTGTAGCCCACCAGGCTCCTCTGTCCATGGGGTTTGGATTCTCTAGGCAAGAGTACTGGATTGGGTTGCATTCCCTTCTCCAGAGAATCTGCCCGACCCAGGATCAAACCTGGATCTCCTGCACTGAAGGTAGATTCTTTACCATCTGAGTCACCAGGGAAACCTAATTTTATTTTAAGTCCATCCATCCATGTGTTAAACATGAATTGAATTACTCTGGACCCCTTTCTGCCTGTGGGAGACTCCTGTGATCAAGGGGTGAATCCTGATCTCTGAATGTGAACTTGTCCTACTGCTCATGCAGTGCTCTGGTCCTCAGCTGTGTCAGACTCAACTCTCCTTTTTTTGTAGCCCATATTTTTGTAAAGTTCATCTATTCTCCCAATACGAAAGTCATAGATAATGTAACCCATCTACTTACTTAACTCCTAAAAACTTAATATAATATCTTTATAGTAATATAAAAAAGAAGTAAAGTAGTTTAAAATAAAATATTACATATGCTTCCTCCTTGGAAGAAAGACTATGACAAACCTAGACAGCATATTAAAAAGCAGAGAAATTACTTTGCCAACAAAGGTTCATCAAGTCAAAGCTATGGTTTTTCCAGTAGTCATGTATGAATGTGAGAGTTGAACTATAAAGAAGGCTGAGCATCGAATAATTGATGCTTTTGAACTGTGGTGTTGGAGAAGACTCTTGAGAGTCCCTTGGACTGCAAGGAGATCCAACCAGTCCATGCTAAAGGAAATCAGTCCTGAATATTCATTGGAAGGACTGATGTTGAAGCTGAAACTCCAATATTTGGCCACCTGATGTGAAGAGCTGACTCATTTGAAAAGACCCTGATGCTGGGAAAGATTGAAGGCAGGAGAAGGAGATGACAGAGGGCCAGATAGTCCGATGGCATCACTGACTCAGGGCACATGAGTTTGAGCAAACTCTGGGAGATAATGAAGGACAGGCAAGCCTGGCAAGCTGCAGTCCATGGGGTCACAAAGAGTCAGACACAACCGAGCAACTGAACAACAACAATTTCAATATTTAAAAACTCTAATAAAGGATATAGTGCAGACCTAACTATGGGAACATAACATATACAACCTGCCATGAATGCCTATGTCTGGGATGCTCAAGGCTTTTTAGAGAATCTATAAATAACTGAAATTATCTTCTTTTGTATATCCTGGTTATATTCAAAATACTTCCATGTTAGTTTCCAGCTGATAGGCTTAGCTAAAAATTCATACATATTATTCACTATTCCCAGACCTATAGCTTTCTTTCCTTCTCTTGTAAATTTGACTTTTGCCTTTATTACTTTATTCAGCCTACAAGCTTACTGGTTCATATTTGAGAAACCAGTTTTTAGTGGACAAAATAATGCTGTGAACATCTCTGAATTATTTGTTGACACTATAAACATGTCAAAGCACATGTCCGACACGTTCTACTTATAGTGAATAGATTTTTATTTTTATATTTAAAAAAAAATTTATTGGCGTATAGTTCATTTACAATGTTTTATTTTCCATATAATTTTAAAAAATTGGAATATAATTGCTTTACAATGTTGTGTTAGTTTCTGCGGTACAATGAAGTGAATCAACTGTATGTATACATATATCCCCTACCTCTTTGATCCTCCTCCCCATCTACTTCCCAATCCCACCCCTCTAGGTCTTCACAGAGCACTGAGCTGAGCTCCCTGTGCTTTATAGCAGGTTCCCACTAGCTAATCTGTTTTACACATGGTAGTGTATATATGTGAAAACTAATCTCCCAATTCATCACACCCTTCCTTTCCCCTACTGTGTTCCTGTTCCTGCCCTGGAACTAGGTTCTTCTGTATCATTTTTCTAGATTCCACATATGTGTTAACATATGATACCTGTTTTTCTCTTTCTGACTTACTTCACTCTGTATGACACAGATTTTAAGACTTTTAAAAATCTTTTCCTTCCATTTGACAATTTAAATCAATGAAATGTAAGGGTATTTCTATGTATATGTACAGTTTCTATAAATGCAGCAGCTGCAAATAAAGGATGACTCAGGTACAGCATATTTGTATTGAAAATGAAACATACTGCTTGGCCAGGAGGGCCATGATATTTGGAAAAGATGAACAAGCCTGGTGGAAGTTATAAACTAATTCCCATTATTTACATAGTATAAAATTCAGTTTATAAGAAAACCATGAAAAAGTACTTTGTGTTTACATAAAAGACACAATATTTATCAGGGTTATCACCCATTCTATATCACTACCCAGTAGAACATTTGAAATGCAGGGTGTAGAATAGTCCTTTATTAAGCTTGACTGTTCTGCACATTGAGTACCATCTAGGGTCTCTACTCACTAAAGCTGGTGGTGCTCCATAATCATTTGACAACTAAAAACAGATCTGCTGCTGCTGCTGCTAAGTTGCTTCAGTCATGTCCGACTCTGTGCAACCCCATGGACTGCAGCCTACCAGGCTTCTCCGTCCACGGGATTCTTCAGGCAAGAACACTGGAGTGGGTTGCCATTTCCTTCTCCAATGCATGAAAGTGGAAAGTGAAAGTGAAGTTGCTCAGTCGTGTCTGACTCTTAGCGACCCCATGGACTGCAGCCTACCAGGCTCCTCCCATGGGACTTTCTGGGCAACAGTACTGGAGTGGGGTGCCATTGCCTTCTCCCAAAAACAGATCTAGAAACTTCCAAAACATTCTCTATGTGTGACATGGCTCCCACTGAGAATTGCTGTGCTGTACATTAGGTCTTATCCTGTACTTAGCATCCTATGGATCAATAGCTTCAGTGAAATGCTTCTTGGCCCCTTTACCACCACTGACTTGCCACTGAGGGCCTCAGATATCCTGGTCTCAGCAGTCCTTGGTGGTAATTCCCTGAGGCTGTCCTATATGGCCTCCTCCCAGTTAGAAGCTGTGTAGAACCTGCTCCCCAAGGAGCTGTCCAGCATCAGAACCACTGAAATGCAAATCTGTTGAGAGCAACTTTTCTAAGAATCCTCTCTGTATTGTTTATGATTGCATAAATAAACAAATCCATGGAACCATACAGAGTGTCACATTCCTGAATCCCCAGGGCTTCCTTTGCTGAATTCTTAAGTGGGGCAGGAGTCTATTAATATTCCGTCATTTCCAAGTGACTTGCATCTTCTCTGTTTTGCCAGGGAGACTCTTTGTGCTGTCCTGAGATCATCTAAACTCAGATCTGTAGACACACCATTAATGTGTGTTTTCTTTTGAAGTCTTCCTTCAACAAAGTCATGTTTTGTGGTGCTTGAAGCTTGTACAGTTTGGGGGGTCTTCTTTAAGAAAAAGAAAGTAAAATTATGCAAGCAAAGTAAATATGTAGAGTGAAAAAAGAAATAGCAAGAAAGTATACATGTTGAAGAGGGCAGCAAATGCTACAAATCATAAAATCCAGAAAAATAGAACACTATTTTTTATTAGTAAATAACACACCTCTGTAATAACCTTTAACCTATATTTTGGTTGCATGATCTTTGACCAGCAATTCTGCAATATCATTTTCTATAGAGAAAAGAGAAACATGATTAAGTCTTTTCTTTACCAGGGTTGTTAAAAAATTACATTTGATTAATGACATCCTGGCAAAGTATTTTTTGTCTCTAAAACTCTTTATTGGTGTTGTCATGTAATATCTTGAAATTATTAATTTATAAAAAAAATCTTTCTCATTTGAAGTGTAAGAATTCAAGGCATTACAAATTTTTATTTTCCATGAGCATTCTTAAATTTTGTTTGATCTGACAGCTCTTATTAGGCAATTGTCGTTGGTGTCCTCTTAGTATTAGCATGGCATGAATTCTGTATTTATGAATGTCAGTATTTCATATTAAATCAATAAGAATTTAATAAGAATCTGTAGAAATATTATAAAGTGAGGCCATTTCAGGCCAAGAAAAGAGTATGTACAAGAAGATGTATATGGATAGGATGTAGGGAATTGTAGCATATTTATCTACACTCAGAAAATGAAGATCATGGCATCCAGTCCCATTACTTCATGGGAAATAGATGGGGAAACAGTGTCAGACTTTATTTTTTTGGGCTCCAAAATCACTGCAGATGGTGACTGCAGCCATGAAATTAAAAGACACTTACTCCTTGGAAGGAAAGTTATGACCAACCTAGATAGCATATTCAAAAGCAGAGATATTACTTTGCCAACAAAGGTCCATCTAGTCAAGGCTATGGTTTTTCCTATGCTCATGTATGGATGTGAGAGTTGGACTGTGAAGAAGGCTGAGTGCTGAAGAATTGATTCTTTTGAACTGTGGTGTTGGAGAAGACTCTTGAGAGTCCCTTGGACTGAAAGGAGATCCAACCAGTCCATTCTGAAGATCAGCCCTGGAATTTCTTTGGAAGGAATGATGCTGAAGCTGAAACTCCAGTACTTTGGCCACCTCATGTGAAGAGTTGACTCATTGGAAAAGACTCTGCTGCTGGGAGGGATTGGGGGCAGGAGGAGAAGAGGATGACAGAGGATGAGATGGCTGGATGGCATCACTGACTCAATGGACGTGAGTTTGGGTGAACTCCGGGGGTTGGTGATGGACAGGGAGGCCTGGCGTGCTGCAATTCACGGGGTCGCAAAGAGTCGGACATGACTGAGCGACTGACCTGAACTAACTATTGAGGGAGGTGACTGTAAACCATACAAAAGTGAAAGTGTTAGTCACTCAGTTGTGTCTGACTCTCTGTGACCTGATGGACTATAGCCTGCCAGGCTCCTCTGTCCATGGAATTCTCCAGGCAAGAATATTGGAGTGGGTAGCCATTCGCTTTTCCAAGGGATTTCCTGACCCAGGGATTGAACCCGAGTCTCCTGCACTACAGGTAGATTCTTTACCCTCTGACCCAACCAGGGAAGCCCAAATTAATGTATCTAAAATATAACTCACTTTAGCTCCAAAAGGTACTAGTAGCTATGTCAGTGTCACCAGACACAGGGGAAAATATAATAAAGGAGTAGATAGAAGAATATAGCAATTTTTACACATTTTACAAAATACATGACTATGTGCAGGTAGTTAACTTTTCCCAGGATCTTAGAAGGGGCCTACTGCAAATGAGGGGCCCTGCAGCTTAAGCATCTTTAACTTAAGGTTGAACCTGCCTCCCTCAAAGGACACAGAAACACATCTGCAAATTGAATCCCAGCGACAGCAAAGGTACCCCAGAGCTCCCCCAAATGATGCATAGGAGCACTAATTACAACCCTAGGCTACCTATAAATACTGACACTCTCCTTGCACAGTGCCAGGCTGCCCTAGAAAGCCACAGATAGACTGTCCCTGATGGGTGTGCCAACTGGATGTCAAGGATGATTAGTGAGAAAGGAAGGAAGCCCTCTTCCCCCCACTGACTTTGGGGGCACGAAGAGCAGAGTGTGACAGAGGTCTAGAAAGCAGCTGCCACATGGACTGGAGGGTGGATATCCCTGCAGAATTACAATTATCTTTTTCACTTTGAAAGGTTGTCCACCTGTGCATTTATGTACTTTGCTTTTCTCACAGGTTTCCAATTTTTCCTGCATGTAGATTTGTTTCACTGGAGGGCTGGTTTCAAACAGATTAAGGCTTGTTCTTCAGTTTGTATTTTACTCATCAGTTTTATTAAAGCTACTGCACCACAATCCAAATGGTGAATATGATCCTTGTCTCTATTTTCTGTTTGTTGGTTTGTCTATAACTTCCTGAGCATATAACTCTGTAGGCTGCATTTGGGCCTAAAGTATTGGATAGAAAGCAAATTTCCAAGGGAAATGGGTAGCAGAAGGGAAGAGTCAAACTTACTAGTTTTATATACTTTGGGCAAATCAGCCTATCTGAGCCTCAACTTCTTTTACTAAGTATTGAGAAAATAAGATCTTTCTGACTCTACAAAACAGGTATGAAGATTAAATAAAGTCGTATATATAACGGTGCTTTTCAAAGTGGAGCTGCTGATGGTTATTTCACCCTCTTTTTTCAGTATCTTCCTGATTTTTCACTAAGTGGAAAAGTCTATAGTGTGTCACTATTGGGCACCCAAAGAAACAGTGTCCAAATAGGAGTCTGTTTGGACAGACTAATGACTGTCTCCACTATGCTGATTATGGTGTTCCATTTTTTAAAAATTGGTTTTGACTAAGGAAAAAATAATTTGGAAAATACGATATCAAATCAAATAACCAGGGATAAATGTAGGCAGACTGTTACACAGTGTCATGAGGCACCAAAGGCTGCAGTGTGTTTGCCTGAGGCGCTGCTGCTCAGTCATTTCCATTGTGTCCGACTCTTTGTGACCCTGTGGACTGTAGCCCACCAGCCCCCTCTGTCCAAGAGATTCTCCAGCCAAGAATACTGGAGTGGGTTGCCATTTCCTACTTCAGGGGAATTTTCTGATCCAGGGATTGAACCCACATCTCATGTGTCTTCTGCTTTGCAGGCAGATTCTTTACCACTGAGCCACCAGGGCAGTCCTTCCCTGAGGTGAGTGGAACATTAAAGAAATTGCAGTAGATATTTATTTAGTGTGTGTTACCTTCAGGGCACTTCTCTGGGTACTTCAAATACATTATTGAACAAGAAAGTCCAACATCCCCTATTCCTGTAGGGCTGATATTCTAATGATTCAGAATAATTGAGAAAGGTAGTGGCAGACTTGTATAGAATTTTGGAAATTTCAACAAAATATTTGGGAGGAAAATAAGGAATATTTACATATTGGCTTAGTCATTGAATTGCAGTTCTAGAATTTCTTTGTAAAACAGGCATAATTTGGGGCAGTCTTCTTGAGATGACGTATCAGTTGACTATTGAACTGAAGTCTGCATAGAAATATGGAGACTGTTTTAACTTAGATTTCATGTTTTATTTCAATGCCTTTTGGGAAAAGATTATGGAAAATGGATTCTAAAGTCCCTCCCCCTATTCCAAACTACATCTTGTGTCTACTATCAGGCTCATTACTTTAGGTCAAAGTGAGTTCATTAAGTTACTAAATTGCTGATATATTTCACTCATCTACTCATTAACTCATTTATTTGTTCAAAAACTGACTCTACAATATTCCAGTTATTGTGCTAAATAGTAATATCTAACATGATATGAAAATAGGACTAAATGTTTGCCTTTGGAAGATTTATTGCTAATAATTACACTTTTGACTTCTATGTGACCCCTATCTTAATGTGACGGTCATCAGTAGAGGGAAACATTCTGTCTCATGTCTCGGTGAATAAATAGAAATCATTTTAGATGCTATTAGCAAGAACCATTTCTCTATATAAATGATTCATTTCTACCTGAACTGTTTAAATTGTACCTTCTGTACTGCTCAGGGAATTAAGTTAGACTTGGAGGACATATTCAGATATTAAAATGAGTACAGTTTTACCTATCCCATAACAAACTTGAAAAAAATCCCAGCATGTTAACCTATTTATGATTAAGATCTCTACAGATAGAAAACGATAGAATAATGACTTACTGGATGTCTCATAAAATTTATGCTGTGAATAGAAGGTTGGCACATTTGGTGTTTAGATATTACAGTTACATAAAGGAAGAAAATCAGGAGGAAAATATCTAAGTACCCGTTAGAGAGCCACATTAATATGTATCTTACAGCAGAAGGCTGGTCCTATATGGAGGGAGATAGTGCACCTGGAATAAGATTCAGTCATTCATATCTCTTTGCATTGAAAATTTGGTAGCTGAAACATTTTGGGTTTTTTTTTTTTACCCCCTATTGATTTTCATGTTTATCAATTTTATTATTTTCTCTGTGGAGATGCTTCTAAAATCTTTTGAATGAGAGGAACTTACTTGATTATCAACATCAACATTTTTTTTATATCCCCACACTGTCTTTCTGTCATTTCAAATTTTAGAATCATTTAATAATAAAAATGTAGCAATCAATAAATATTATGTTTTCAGGAATTCTCTTAAATAAATTTGTTGTATTATAAATGTCAGCATATATTTGAAAAGTACAATTATGTACCAGAAATATTTTTCCATTCTACTAATAATGCTTTCTTTGCATCTGGATTTGAAGAACCTTGGTTACTCCACAGAGGTCCCCAGGGGCTCGTGGTTCTTAGGATAGGAGATAACTCAGTGATTCCCATTGAAATATTATAGAACAACACCCATACAGACCTCAAATGACTAAGAATATAATTACTGATCTTCTGTGTTCCAATTTATAGAACATTGTTCTATCTATTCAATGGGCATGCTGACCATTTGTTCAGATTCTGTACTGGCATTCACTTCCTGCCATGGCCCCTGGGGCTTCTTAGATCTCAGAGTTCCAGAGGTTATGTGATTTCAGAACTAGGACTTAAATAATAGCTACAGATCTACTCTAAGGCAATCACACAGTTCTGCCACTTCCATGACTTGACAATAAAATCCTGGGATTTTCCTGAATACACTCTGTAAACCAGTTTCTCATCTCTGGCAAGTTGTAGGCTAAATACATAAACTTCAAAATTTCAAATGATGCCAGGATTCTGGTAAATAAAATATTCAGTTAGGGCATCAGGCAGAAAAATAGAATAAGGAACTGCTATTGTATCCCATTATAAAAGACTATAGTCATTTGAAAGACCTCTATTTATTTTATGCCATATGAGGTTTAATAAGTCAGTGGACCCCCTGAGAAAATGCACAGAGAGGTAAAGTCTAAGTGGATCACAGAGAGTCAGTGGAGTAATCAACAAATGTAAGAGTGTTTTCTAACCCTCAAATGCTAGTTGCTGATCCCACATAGAGACAACTTTCTCTCAACTAGACTCTGGGTGTCCTCTGCCCTTGCCAAGGGTCATTTAATTAGAAGAATTTTGTTTAGTTCTTCTATTGCTGAGACTCCTTTCTGTCTTACTGATCATGAAATTGCTCAGCTGAGCTAAAAAGACAAAGTGACAATAATTGGAAACAAAATGTCTTTGTTTCCTCTTCCTCTGAGCAGCAGACTGCATCTTACAAGCACCAGGTTGGTGGAGGTGGCTTTTTTATGTAGCTTGCTGACAGAGGCATTCCAGCATATTTATAACAGCTGAACACTGCGTGCCCTGAAGAGTGAACTTAATTCTGAGACTGCCAGGTAGTCTTCTGTGAATGACAGTGATTTGTCCCTTGTGGTATTTTTTCTTCTTTACTGACTATTCATAAAGCAGCATTTGACAGCCTAATTTTATATAGTTAATAACACTTAGGAGCAATGTAATTTTGGATTGTCCATTAGACTTCTCCATGTTAAACTATTTTAAAATAAATAGTTTTTCTCTACCTCGCTATTTTCTGGCTTACCAAGATTTGATTACAATGTTTATTCTTCTTATTAAATAATCTTTCAGCAAGCTAAGGATCAAAAGGATGATCCTTGATCTTGTTTGGCATTAAATAAAACATAAATCTGTGTGTATTATAGGAAAATTCTTACATAATTTGATGGTTGCATCAAAGGAATCATTTATTACATATTTATTCAACAAATATTTTAGTGCCTTCTATGCACTGATACTCTATTAGGAATTGGGTATATAAAGATGAATACTTGAAATATACTCTGAGTACTAGAAGAGCTCACAGTTAAGAAATGGGAAAAACACTTTTCTTCATGTATTACCATGACATAGGTACCAATGCAATCCCTATTTTACAGATAAGAAAACCAAGGCTAAGAGAAGCTAAATGAGTTGCCAAAAGTCACACTGGCTTCAGTCACAGGTGAAACAATCACAGATGGATCTAGGATTCAGTAGTTTGATGGTAGTGCCTAGGCTCTTAAGCACAATCGTGTAGTTCCTCTCGGAGTTGTGTCTGGGGACACGTTGCATGTATCTCCATCTTTATTCTGTTTTTGCACATAGTTCATTCATATTCTTCCAATCAGTTATGCCTCTCTGTTGTATTTCTATTTACTGTCCCTAGATGATATCTACACTCAAAGGAAGTGAGAACAGAAAGGAGGGAGAGAAAATTGTTTGCTGTTCTTTTTATCCCAAGCTGGTAAAATGTTTCCTTAGGCTGAAGCTATGCCCAGGGACCACAGGTCATCTTTTCATGATTTCTAGCCCTCAGCTATATTTTACTTTTATGTGCTATTGGACTCCCATAGGCACCCTTTAAGGAATTTGTTTCCATTACAGGATGTGGTCTCTGCAAACTTTTCTATTCAAAGGTCAAGCTTCCATGCTCAACAAATAACTTTACTTTGTCATCCTGATTTCTTTCTGAATCTCATTTTTGCTTCATTTTCTCAGTTGTTTTTGTTTGTTTGTTTGTTTTAAAAATTATATCCTCCCTTCAATTGATTTAGTCAGTGCCTGATCATTATCCATATAGTCAAAGCTATGGTTTTTCGAGAAATCATGTGTTGATGTGAGAGGTGGACCATAAAGAAGGCTGAGTTTCAAAGAATAGATGCTTTTGAACTGTGATGCTGGAGAATACTCTTGAGAACCCCTTGGACAGCTAGGAGATCAAACCAGTCAATCGTAAAGGAAATCAACCCTGGATATTCACTGGAAGGACTGATACTGAAGCTCCAATACTTTGGCCACCTGATAAGAAGAGCCAATTCATTGGAAAAGACCCTGGTGCTGGGAAAGATTGAGGACAAGAGGAGAAGGGGGAAACAGAGGATGAGATGATTGGATGGCACCATCAACTCAATAGATATGAGTTTGAGCAAACTCCAGGAGATGGTGAAGGACAGGGAAGCCTGGTGTGCTACAGTTAACGGGGTTGCAAAGAGTTAGATGCGATTTAGCGACTGAACAACAACAATGATCTTCATGAGGGAGAAGTATCATCCTCACTGAAATTCCCTTTCCCAGACTTGATTCATCCAGAGATGGATGGCTGCATCAAGAATGGTACACAGCATGGTCAGGATAGAGGACTCAGTGGTTTACTTTAGATTGGTGGGCTGTTGCTATTTTAAGGATAGTTCCTCCAGAACATCCAGGAAAATAGAATTGACTTCTGTTCCTTGCAGTTTTCAAGTTGGAAGAGAAACATTTCCTATGACAACAGGACTGATTCATTCCACAGCGGGGCATGCTGCTTGAGCTGTTAGAAGCAGCCTTGCCCTGTCATTGTCTCTGAGTTGTCTACAATGATATTCACCATTCCAAACCAAAGTGCCCTATCATTAAGCTACAGAACTCAAGGATATTTTCATTCTACGATCTCTTTAATGTAAATAGAGAAATTATTTTTTGTTCTTTCGTGAGTTTCAGGTGTAGATCTTGGAGAAATCTGGTCCAACTCTCATATGCTTTGGCAATCAGCATATGTCTTTCATCCATGAAACTACTGGAGTTGTTCCAGATGGAACATACTCTGAGACAAGGTTTTATAACATCACCTTTTGTACTTGTAAATTCTAGGGTCTCCAAACACCTTTAAAAGACTATCACAGTTATGATTTTCCTCTTTTGTATCACTCTAATAAAAGATAATGATACCAATGCTAGAAATAAATTCATGAATTAAGCATTTACCATGTGGCAGGCATCATGCCAAGTATTTTGCATAAATTATGTAATCATCCAGGAGGAAGAGTCTAATCCCCATTTATCAGCTGAGAACATTAGGGCATGAAAAGGATAAATAACTTGCCCAAAGTCCTAGAACACAGACAATCTGATTCTAAAACCAATACTCTCATCTTCTATATACTTTAGTATTTTAAAGAATTTCCTGCTTCTGATGCTGTTTTTCTAAACATATTTTACTGCCACTCAATTTCTCTGGTTGGAATGGTTTTTAAATTGCACTCGCAGAGCTATTTTTCTCTTTCATACAGTATTTATAGTGGTGATTTTGATAGCTGAAAATAGTACCCTATAAGTAATGATGTAAGACTTCAGGCAAATCACTTAACCTCTCTGAACTTCAGTTTCCTCATTTGAAAGATGATGAAATAATAATACTTGCCTCACAGGATTGTTCAAAGATCAAATGCAATAATACCAGCAAAGTACTCTCAATGAATAAATGTTAGCTCAATTTCCTTCCTGTCCCATTATTTTCCTTACAAGTCCTAGGATAAGAAAATGTGGTTAGACTCATGGCAAATTTGAATATAAAGATTCCTGACTGATTAAAAAATGTATTTCTCATCTAATTCCCAAAAGAATTTGAAGAAGCTCGATGAACATGAAAGTAAAGTAGTTATTATAAACCTGTTACGTTTCCCTCATTTCATCCTACCTGTTAACACTATTCTCCCTATTCAATTTCACTCATTCATTCTGGTGAATGAATCATTTATTCATAAATAAATCAGTCATTTATTCCTGAAAGAAATATTGATTGCATACCTACTGTTTGCCAGACATTAACTTGCAAGCTCATCTACTCTACATATAAATCTCTTCTATTGTTCACTTGTTCTTTTTTCCTCCCTTCCTCCTTATAGTAGTCAGCTGTTCTTTTTAACCTTTCATTCACTTATCAACCATCTATAGCCTAATTTCTCACTTTTTTGTTACTGTCTTCAAATGAGCCAACAAAACTGCTTTCCTTTTTTCTCTTTGTTGCCTCTCTTTTGAATTTTATAATATTGACCTCTTCTTTCTTATGAAAAATCTTTGGTGGTTTTTTGATAGGCATTCTCCTTATTCTTCTTGATTCTCATACTGTATCTTCTCTGACTCTATCATACATCCTCTCTGCATTATCTATTCCTTAAATATTGTTGGCTTATAGGGTTAAAGTCTAAATAGGTTCTTTGTTCCTGTCTACTGCTTTGCTATGATTTTTGTTCGCCATTTATATTTTAACGACACTAAAATAAATGCCCAAACTAGAACTCTATTTCAAGATTCAGAATCATATATGTTATTGCTGACTAAACGTCTCAAGCACCCCAATGTGAAAATAATTAAAAGTCCATTTATTTACCTCCACAAACACGTGTTCCAGTAACATTCTCTATACCTCTACCGAGTCATGGTGCTTGGAACCATCCTAGAAAATGTTTTTGAATCCTCCTTATCTCTGAATTTCCCATGTCCAGTCAATCACTAAGTCTTCTCATCTTGCCTCCCAAATAAGTCTCCACTTCATGCTGATGATCTCCAACCCAGTTTGGCTAACTATACTTCATTGAATAGACAACTGCAACAGTCTCCCAACTCTTTCCCATCCCTCAAGGTCACAAGCTCAAATGTATCTTTTTCACCCAGTTCAGAATGATGCTTAGCATCTAAATTATAATGTGGGCATGTCGTCTTTTGCTTAAAACTTTGAAGTGCCTTTAATTGTCTATATCAGAAATTTTCAGAATGTTTCTCTAAAATCCTTAAGGTTCCTTGGAAGATAAACAAGGTCCATGTGGTGGTGGTGGTGGTGGTGGGGGGGGGGTGTCTTTGTAGGGGAATCTGGGTCAGCAGAGATGTCCAGTTCTGTCTCCTCACTATGTGCCTACCCTGTACTTTTCATAACCAGAATAACTCTACTTTTATATATTTGATATACTGCAGTTCCTCATAGCTTTATTTGGGGTACAAGAATGAAGGGGGTGAAAGAAAGGAATTGGGTGCTTTTACAAAGTCTGAAAGCTATCAGCCTACATAGTATCCAAGGTTGACAAAGCATGGCATGACCTAGCCTCTGACCAGTTCACTAGCCTTATCTATTAAAGTTCTATTGCTTTTTAATTTATGCTCCATTACATTCCTCTTGCCACTTACTCATTAAAGGAAAGATGGAGTTTTTACTGTGCTCCTGCCCTCAGAAGAATATTCCCTTTGAATTAGGCCTGTTCTAATTTTGTTTCTTCTTGAGCTTATGAATCTGCTTTACGTTGCACAGTTGTTTCAGAGAATCGAGCTACTGAATTCTAATCTTTTCAGTTTTTCATGCTCATTTCCAGGAGGTTGGCTTTTTTCCCTTGCTATTCAAAGCCATCCCATGTTTTTCATCAGTATGGCAGGTGGCCCTTTAAAACTGAGCAGCTGTGAATCTTTCTGAGAGACTCTTCAGGGATGAGTTGAGAACCATGTTTGACCTGTTTATGTTTGGGGAATTTGGTTTTTTTTTTTTTTTTTTTTCAAATTTGCTTTCCAGATTACTTCAAAAGTGAAACACACAATTCTACCCACTAACTAGGCGAGTATTTTTCAGTCAGGAAACTCAGTTGAGTGGGAAGCTGAATCTAAAATTAAGGTGGTTTCCATTTGCTTAAGTGCTATTCTCAGTATAATATTCTTTTTCAAGAAGCAGTCATTAATATGCATTTTAAGACTTAATTTAGAAACAGAGTCTGTCATTGATCACCTCTCTATTTACATTTTAGCAGTCTACTGAGATTGCACTCTTAGACTCTCTTATAAGCTGCTTTCCTTCTCCCTTCCCTCTTTATTAGCCTCAACACCTTCCTCTGAGACCTTTATTAAAAAGATCAAGAGCAGAGGTTTTAGATTTCATAAATATTGCAGCAGTTCCCTGCTCTTTGGAGAGTGGCTTCTTTAGATCGAAATGGTTTCCTATGGGGGCAGAGACTGTTTTATTTATTTATTTATTTATTTTTCAGAAACTGTTTTAAAGCCAACAAACCAGAAAGAATAGAACAAAAAGCTGTCTTCAATAAACACACAACCACATTAGTGTGGGGACCAAATAAATAAGTGTCATCACATAAGAGATACTCAGTTCTTTTTAAAAGCTAGGAATTTTCTGCAAAATTATGAAGCTGGACACGCCAGAGTTTCTGTCCTGGCACAACTTCTGATGACTGGGATAATTTTGTTAAAAAGCTAAAGGGAGTTCTGTTAACCTTTTAAGAAATTGATTGCTACTAACAGAAAAGTCTCTGGTGAGGAAATATTCCATTGTGCTGAAGTCAGTGTTTTGGAAAGACATTTTTTTTTTAAGTTTGCTCAGCCTCAAATGTGGTGTACATATTTTGGGATGTGTCTCTGGGTGCCTGCTGGGAGTGTGAGGAAGGGAGTTGGGAATAAGAAGGCATGTGGTAATTGGCTGGAAATGCTGCTATATTGGTACATTATAATTTGTATGTATGATTTGTAATTGGAGCTATTCAGCTAATTTTTAGTGCATTATAGAGCTTAAAAATAGAAATTTAGGACGCAGGAAGCTTGATCAAACCTTGTTGAGGTTTGGATTACTGTCTTAAAATTACCTGAAATAAATTACTTATATTTTCAGTTTTTAAGATGATGGTTTATCCCAGGCTTAAAATGTGGGGTTGGTGAGTGAGATGGAACACAGAGAAATGTCTATGGTCCTACCTCTCACCTTATGCTGTGGAACCCTAAATTTGCAGTGCATGGTTTGTTCTTGCTCTAATGTTGGGGGAAAAATAAAAAATGGCAAAGCAAGATCCAGAGTATCACTTCCACTTTGCCTACCCTCCTGAACCCCTAAGAAAAATAAACAGAATATTCTTGGTGTCATCACACCTAAAAGGGTGTCCTGTATCATCCTCCTAAATGGCCTTCAGGAGGATAAGACCCCTGATTTCCAGTTAGTTCAATGCTTGTTGCAGTTTAGTGTAATTAGAATTACCTATTAAGTTTTGAGGGGCTTCCCAGGTTGCTCGGTGGTAAAAGAACCCACCTGCCAAAGCAGGAGATGTGAGTTCAGTCCCTGGGTGGGGAGGATTCCCTGTAGATGGAAATGGCAACTCACTCCAGCATTATTTCCTGGGAAATCCCATGGACAGAAGAGCCTGGCAGGCTATATAGTCCATTAGGTTGCAGAGAGTCAGACACGACTCAGCAACTGAGCATGCACATACTCAGCTTGGAAAACTGGAAGATGCTCAGACTCACCAATTGAATCAGGCATTAGAGGAAAGGTCTCTGCAACATTTAAAAGTTCTTAATGTGATTCTAGTGTGCAGCCACTGTTGAGAACCATGGTCATAATGTTTTATAGGTGCTAAAGCCAGGCATTTTCCTTCATTACACTCCTTTTATCAGTGACCATATCTTTTCTGTTTTTTCCATTGGCTTTTGAATGAAGTCTAAATTCTGCCCAGTCTTCAAGCATGTTCATTATCTCATGATTTGCTAACATTCTACACCTCACATTATCTGCTCCCAGCATGCAGATCTCATTACTGACAACTCACCATGCTTATTTCAGCCCATTTGCTCTAACGCTTGTCATTTTCTTTATCTGCATAAATAGCTCTCTCCTGTCTACTTCACATCATGAAATCCCATCCAACATCAGTTATAGCTCTTCTGTGTCCCTCTGCTAAATTCTCACTTGAGTTTTGCTCTACAACCCAATTTCAAACTGCCTTTTGGAATGGGATGTTCATGGAATCTTTTTTAAGGAAAAGATTTACTGAGTGTCTGCCATGTTTTCTGGTATCCGATTGTTTCTATTCTTCAAGAAAGGCTATGCTTATCTTGGTGACAAACAAATTGAAATTCTCAGTAGCTTAATAAGTAAGAGTTTATTTCTCACACATGAAAACCTTGTTATAGATCTTCCATGTCATGACTCAGTGCTCCCATCTCATTGCTCTGCCATCATAAGTCAAAGCCTCCACTTTCACCAAAAGAGAAACACCAGCGATGTCAAATTCCGCTTCTTATGTGATTTGGATGTGGACACCAAGGCGGGGGTAGGGAGCAGGTGGGATGAATTGGGAGATTGGGATTGACACATATACACCATTTATACTATGTATAAAATAAATAATTAATGAGAATTTACTGTATAGCTCAGGGAACTCAGTGCTCTGTGGTGACCTAAATGGGAAGGAAATCCAAAAGAGAGGAGATATAGATATATACACATATAGCTGATTCATTTTGTTGTACAGCAGAGACTAACACAACATTGTAAAACCACTATACTCCAATAAAAATTAATTTAAAAAATAAGCAGATTACACATAGGCTATGATGGTAGCTTTCTAAAATGTTTCTTCAACATTTGATTTGTCAAATTCTGTTTGTAATTATGGAGAAGGAAATGGCAACCTACTCCAGTGTTCTTGCCTGGAGAATCCCAGGGACGGCGGAGCCTAGTGGGCTGCCGTCTATGGGGTCACACAGAGTTGGACACGACTGAAGCGAGTTAGCAGCAGCAGCAGCAGATTGTAGTTAGAATAAGATTACTAAAATTAAGTTGTTGTGCTAAACTGAGGGATCTGACTAGAAAAAAATTTAATTCTAAGAATTTCAAAAGGTCATATTTAAAATTTTTTAAAATTTGTTATCCATGTAATAAAATATATTCATTTATAGGATATATTTTAAAAAGAAAGCTAGCCATACAAATATATGGGAAAGAGAATTCCAGACAGTAGGAACAGCCAGTGCTAACATGGACTCTCAGCATATCGAAGATCAGTACTACCAGAGGGGATGTAATGTAGCTGAAAAGAGATTATAAGGTAGTCTGGGACAGGGTGACAAATGATGGAGGGCTTGGTGTGACTTTGTCTTTTCCCCACCTATTTACAGACAAAGCAGGTAAACCATAAAATATGAATGTGACAATGTGATAATTATGAAACACTCAAGGATAGAAAAACATTAAAAATATTGAATATTTTAAAAAAAATTCTACTTTTTTCATTGTAAACTACAATAGGTTTAGTCTGATAGGGAAAGCTTTAACATGTTTAGTCTGTTAGGAAAAACCCTAACTGTAAGAACTACATTATACATCAAGTGTTAGAACATTCGACTTAGTCTCTATTCTAACTTATAAACACCTTTTGTGAAATGAGGCTACATAGTCATTACAATTATCTTTTCAATTCAGTTCAGTTCAGTCGCTCAGTTGTGTCCGACTCTTAGCGACCCCATGAATCGCAGCACGCCAGGCCTCCCTGTCCATCACCAACTCCCGGAGTTCATTCAGACTCACATCCATCGAGTCAGTGATGCCATCCAGCCATCTCATCCTCTGTCGTCCCCTTCTCCTCCTGCCCCCAATTCCTCCCAGCAGCAGAGTCTTTTCCAATGAGTCAACTCTTCACATGAGGTGGCCAAAGTACTGGAGTTTCAGCTTCAGCATCATTCCCTCCAAAGAAATCCCAGGGCTGTTCTCCTTCAGAATGGACTGGTTGGATCTTCTTGCAGTCCAAGGGACTCTCAAGAGTCTTCTCCAACACCACAGTTCAAAAGCATCAATTCTTTGGTGCTCAGCCTTCTTCACAGTCCAACTCTCACATCCATAAATGACCACTGCAAAAACCATAGCCTTGACTAGACGAACCTTTGTTGCCAAAGGAATGTCTCTGCTTTTGAATATGCTATCTAGGTTGGTCATAACTTTCCTTCCAAGGAGTAAGCGTCTTTTAATTTCATGGCTGCAGTCACCATCTGCAGTGATTTTGGAGCCCCAAAAAATAAAGTCTGACACTGTTTCCACTGTTTCCCCATCTAGTTCCCATGAAGTGATGGGACCGGATGCCATGATCTTCGTTTTCTGAATGTTGAGCTTTAAGCCAACTTTTTCACTCTCTACTTTCACTTTCATCAAGAGGCTTTTGAGTTCCTCTTCACTTTCTGCCATAAGGGTGGTGTCATCTGCATATCTGAGGCTACTGATATTTCTCCCGGCAATCTTGATTCCAGCTTGTGTGTCTTCCAGCCCAGCGTTTCTCATGATATACTCTGCATATAAGTTAAATAAGCAGGGTGATAATATACGGCCTTGACATATTCCTTTTCCTATTTGGAACCAGTCTGTTGTTCCATGTCCAGTTCTAACTGTTCCTTCCTGATCTGCATACAGATTTCTCAAAAGGCAGGTCAGGTGGTCTGGTATTACCATCTCTTTCAGAATTTTCCACAGTTTATTGTGATCCACACAGTCAAAGGCTTTGGCATAGTCAATAAAGCAGAGATAGATGTTTTTCTGGAACTCTCTTGCTTTTTCCATGATCCAGCGGATGTTGGCAATTTGATTTCTGGTTCCTCTGCCTTTTCTAAAGCCAGCTTGAACATCAGGAAGTTCACGGTTCACATATTACTGAAGCCTGGCTTGGAGAATTTTGAGCATTACTTTACTAGCATGTGAGATGAATGCAATTGTGCGGTAGTTTGAGCATTCTTTGGCATTGCCCTTCTTTGGGATCGGAATGAAAACTGACCTTTTCCACACCTGTGGCCACTGCTGAGTTTTCCAAATTTGTTGGCATATTGAGTGTAGCACTTTCACAGCATCATCTTTCAGGATTTGGAATAGCTCAACTGGTATTCCATCACCTCCACTAGCTTTGTTTGTAGTGATGCTTTCTAAGGCCCACTTGACTTCACATTCCAGGATGTCTGGCTCTAGGTCATTGATCACACCATCGTGATTATCTGGTTTGTGAAGATCTTTTTTGTACAGTTCTTCTGTGTACATCTTCTTAATATCTTCTGCTTCTGTTAGGTCCCTACCATTTCTGTCCTTTATCGAGCCCATCTTTGCATGAAATGTTCCCTTGGTATCTCTAATTTTCTTGAAGAGATCTCTAGTCTTTCCCATTCTGTTGTTTTCCTCTATTTCTTTGCACTAATTGCTGAGGAAGGCTTTCTTATCTCTTCTTGCTATTCTTTGGAACTCTGCATTCAGATGCTTATATCTTTCCTTTTCTCCTTTGCTTTTCGCTTCTCTTCTTTTCACAGCTATTTGTAAGGCCTCCCCAGACAACCATTTTGCTTTTTTGCATTCCTTTTCCATGGGGATGGTCTTGATCCTTGTCTCCTGTACAATGTCATGAACCTCATTCCATAGTTCATCAAGCATTCTATCTATCAGATCTAGTCCCTTAAATCTATTTCTCACTTCCACTGTATAATCATAGGGGATTTGATTTAGGTCATACCTGAATGGTCTAGTGGTTTTCCCTACTTTCTTCAATTTATGTCTGAATTTGGTAATAAGGAGTTCATGATCTGAGTGAGCCACAGTCAGCTCCCAGTCTTGTTTTTGTTGACTGTATAGAGCTTCTGCATCTTTGGCTGCAAAGAATATAATCAATCTGATTTCAGTGTTGACCATCTGGTGATGTCCATGTGTAGAGTCTTCTCTTGTGTTGTTGGAAGAGGGTGTTGTGACCAATGCATATTCTTGGCAAAACTTATTAGTCTTTGCCATGCTTCATTCTGTATTCCAAGGCCAAATTTGCCTGTTACTCCAGATGTTTCTTGACTTCCTACTTTTGCATTCCAGTCCCCTATAATGAAACGGACATCTTTTTTGGGTGTTAGTTCTAAAAGGTCTTATAGGTCTTCATAGAACCATTCAACTTCAGCTTCTTCAGTGTTACTGTCGGGGCATAGACTTGGATTACTGTGATATTGAATGGTTTGCCTTGGAAACGAACAGAGATCATTCTGTTGTTTTTGAGATTCAATCCAAGTACTGCATTTCAGACTCTTTTGTTGACCATGATGGCTACTCCATTTCTTCTGAGGGATTCCTGTCCACAGTAGTAGATATAATGGTCATCTGAGTTAAATTCACCCATTCCAGTCCATTTTAGTTCGCTGACTCCTAGAATGTCGACATTCACTCTTGCCATCTCTTGTTTGACCACTTCCAATTTGCCTTGATTCATGGACCTGACATTCCAGGTTCCTTTGCAATATTGCTCTTTACAGCATTGGACCTTGCTTAAAAAAGGTTTTCTAAAGCAATTCTGTGCTGCTATTTTTTTTTTTTAATTCTGCTGCACTTTAAAATATATTTCCTCATAGTACTCAGTGGAAATGAAGAACAGCTGGTCAACATCTTGCATATCATAATATATCATGTATGTAATAATTAACTTACTTGTAGAATAGTCTCTTTCCCCAGATAAAATATACTATTCCTTTAATCTACTCTCACAAGTCCTCTTTCATATCACTTCCATTCTCTGGGATTACAATTGCTCTCTGAATTTAATATTTTCCACCTGATTAGTACTTAATTTTTTCTAATTTATGCCAAATCTTATTACAAATTTCTTTCATAAAGAATGATCAATTTTCTGTATAACCCATGCTAAAATTGCTGGCTACTGAGGAGAGAAAACTTTGAACGTGCTTTCAGTTGACAAAGTGTTACAATAGACTCCTATACGTTATTTCCTTACATTAACATAGTTAAAGACACATGGAATGTGTAGGTTATTCTTTGTTGTGTTATTAACTCACAAGCAGAAAAATTCACAAATGTAACACAAAATATAAAAGCCTATTATTCCCAAGGTGCACTATAAATTCATCAGTCTCTAATCTTTAGGGCAAAGAAGGTATACCATTTTACTAGTGTCTGTGACTCTAGATACAGAGCTTTGTGGTAAACTAATTAGGGATGCTTGGCTCAAGCACAGATATGCTTTATTCTCCAAATCACCAGTAACTTCCAACCTAAAAAGCTCAGAGCACATAACTGAAGAGGGGGAGGAAATGGTTAAATCATCTTTCATGCTGAGCCTGGTTCTCTTGTCAGGAAACAGAAGAACAGAGAATGAAGCATCCATGCCCATTTAGAGGGAAATTCCTGGCTTAGGTAACTCTCTGCCACATTGCCATTTGGAGAGAGAGGGAGAAAGAAAGGCTTTCTTATGAGATGATAGATCTGGAATTATGCAAATCTAGACTTATCTGTGATTTTTCTATCTCTATTGCAGCTATATATAGGAATGAGTTTTTGTTTTATCTGAGATTTTATTTTCTCCTATTTTTTAATAAGTAATAGAAGCAAAACACATTGAGGAATAAAATCTAAAGTTAATGATACTGTTTTGGGTTTGGAGTTCCCCTGCCCAACTCAATCCCTATATTTCCTAGTTATATAAACTGTGTGTGTGTATGTATTTATACACATACACACACACGCACACATAGATATACCATTATATAGAATAATATATAATATCTTTTTATCTACCTATGATCTATAATTGTCTTCTTTTTGCTTGATTCATTACAATCTGAAATCCTGTTCATTACAACCAAGAATGAAGACTAGAGTCTATTCCTCATGGGAAGGGTGATGGGAGATTTTGCTTCTACCTACATTCTTTTATTTTTTAGTGCTTTCTGTAGGTATATTGGGCCAATAACTAAGACTCTGAAGGTCCAAAGATGTGCTATTTCCACTGGGAGGTGTTAACAGATTTCCAGAAAAATCTTATTCCAGCATATATGAAGTTTGATATTCTGTTTGCAAATACTTTGAGGGCTGGTAAGACTGAAACGTAGCTGAAGTTAATTTTACTTTATTCTTACTATCATTTTATCTAGTGAAATATGCCAAATATAAGATCAAATAATATATGTACAGGTATTAAGAGGCAACTCCTCCTCGTTTTTTGATCCTCACAGTAGCTTTTAAATTAGTGAGGAATTTACCAGAACAGAGAAGCCCAACACCATAGACTTACTGCCTTTATGTAAGTTTAGGTTATGGTGAAAATGTGCTAACTCTCAATACTTTACCTCATTAACTTATAAAGAATATATTGTATCAGTTTTATTTAGTCATATTATTTCTTTCTGTATCATTGAGTATACTTCAGGTTTCAGTGTAGCTAGTTGTTCCCTAATGTTTGAGTTACTGTCTGGTAACAACTAATGTCGGAGAAGGCAACAGCACCCCATCCAGTACTCTTGCCTGGAAAATCCCATGGACAGAGGAGCCTGGAAGGCTGCAGTCCATGGTGTTGCTGAGGGTCGGACACGACTGAACAACTTCACTTTCACTTTTTGCTTTCATGCATTGGAGAAGGAAATGGCAACTCACTCCAGTGTTCTTGCCTGGAGAATCCCAGGGGCGGGGAAGCCTGGTGGGCTGCCGTCTATGGGGTCACACAGAGTCGGACATGACTGAAGTGACTTAGCAATAACTAATGTTAACCAAAAGTGCATCACATGTTACATTGAAGATTCACTCACCATTTTATTTCTCATCTCAAACAATGGCCACTTGTGTTTAACCAAGATCATCAGAAAGGATTATATAAGAATCACTATATGGTGTACCATGTTAAAAAAAAAAAAAAGCTACAAATTAAAGGTTGCAAATTCTCTTTTCATGATTAATTTCCAAAAGGGAAATTAAAATCCATACCATAACATATCCTTTCTTTTATTGTCAAAGTTATATTAACTTCCAAAATGAAATCTCTCTACTTCGAAGAAATTAGAATTTAGATATCATTTATTCCTTATTTTCTTGTGTTTATTCTCAACCAGAGAAATCCTGCACAAGTGATTGTTGGCTCTCTTGTTTCTACCAGCAAATGTAGCTGAAGTCCTTTCTCTGGAAAAGGTAGAGTCCATGAGAACCCCCAAAGTTATATTAATCCAATCTCACATCTCTAATTTTCCAAAGAAATATGTGTCAATAGGAAAATATCAGAGCACAGCTATAATAAAACTCACAATTATAACACTTAGAAAAATGTTATAATTTCTTGGTAATCATAACATTCTATAATCTAAACACTAATTCTCTTATCCAATGCAAAAAAATATATATGTTTCAAGAACCCATGTCACATAATTGAAATCGACAATCTTGTCTCCTACCATTCACCAAAGTAGGAAATTTATTGTTGTTCAGGAGACATGGGTGAGTGTTTTGAGGAATGATGTTAAATAGAGAAAATAGGCATAGGACGAAGCTCTTGGTTTTAGCTTTGGCACGTATGTCAATTCATGGCAGTTTTGCAGAATCCCTCATCAGTGGAATTAAGTCCACCTTTAACACTACGCTGCTTGGTGTGTAATATTTAGTTGCTAAATTGTGTCCCACTCTCTTGTGACCTTAAGGATTGTAGCCCACAAGGCTTCTATGTCCATGGGAATTCCCAGCAAGAATACTGGAGTGGATTGCCATTTCCTTCTCCAGGGGATTTTATAACCCTAGGATCAAACCTGAGTATGCAGCGTTGCAGGCAGTTTCTTTATGTCTGAGCCACTAGGGATATTTCTTGATGTATAATAACTAGTATCTTAAATTGACTTTTCCTCTCCCTTTCCTTATTCCATTGCTACCATTCATTTTGCTTATTCATATGCTATGATCACCTAATATATTACTATTTTTTATTTAAATAAACTCTTCTTCAGATAAACTAAGAATAAGAAAAATAAAATCTTTCACATTTATTGAGTTGGCCAAAAAGTTCATTTGAGTTTTTCTGTAGCATCTTATGGAAAAATCCAAATGAAATTTTTGACCAGCCCAATACTTACTCCTTCTCTCACATTTTTTTTGTGTGTGTGTAGTTCTGAGCTTCTGACCTATTTTTCTTCTTGAAGAACTTTGCATACCATTTCTTTCAGGGTATTTTGCTGGCAATGAAGTCTTTTATTTTTGTCTGAGAAAATGTTTATTTCTTCATCCCTTTTTAAGGATAATTTTACTAGGTATAGAGTGCTTAGTTGGTGGTATTTTGTGTTTTTAACACTTTAAATAGTTTCTCTCTTCTTTCTCGCATGGTTTCTGATGAGAATTCCACAGTAATTCTTATCCGTGTTCTTATATAGCTAAGGCTTTTTTTTTTTTTTTTTTTTTTTTTGGCCTTTGGCTTCTTTCAGGATTTATTCTTTGGCTTTCTGAAGTTTGAATTTAAAAAGTCTGGGTTTAGTTTTCATTTGTTTTATGTTATCTATCCTATTTGATGTTTTTGGAACTTCCTGAATTTTTGGTTTGGTGTCTGTATTAGGTTTAGAAAGCTCTCATGCAAGTAATTCTCTCTCCTTTCTTATAGTCCAATTACACTTATGTTCATACGTTCTGCACCTTTTCCATAGCAGACTTGGATTTTATTATATTTTCCATTCTTTTTCTTTTGCTCATTTCAGCTTTAGGTCTCTAGTGATAGATCTTCAAACTCAACATTTCTTTTCTCAGTTGTGTCCAGTCTATAAATGAGCCCATCAAAGGTACTCTTCACTTCTGTTACAGTGTTTTTGAGCTCTGCTGCTGCTGCTGCTAGGTCACTTCAGTTGTGTCCGACTCTGTGCAACCCCATAGACGGCAGCCCACCAGG
The DNA here is from genome assembly GCF_019923935.1 of Bubalus bubalis. Taxonomy (NCBI): domain Eukaryota; kingdom Metazoa; phylum Chordata; class Mammalia; order Artiodactyla; family Bovidae; genus Bubalus; species Bubalus bubalis. The sequence goes on from NC_059158.1 coordinate 150,836,163, forward strand.
CTCCCCTGTCCCTGGGATTCTCTAGGCAAGAACACTGGAGTGGGTTGCCATTTCCTTCTCCAATTCATGAAAGTGAAAAGTGAAAGTGAAGTCGCTCAGTCGTGTCCGACTCTTAGCAACCCCATGGACTGCAGCCTACCAGGCTCCTCCATCCATGGGATTTTCCAGGCAAGAGTACTGGAGTGGGGTGCCATTGCCTTCTCTGTTTGAGCTCTAGTTATGTCCTTTTGATTGTTTCTTAGAATTTTCTTCCCTCTGCTTCCATTGCCCATCTGTTGCTGGTTGTTGTTTGCTTTTTCCATTGAAACCCGTAGCCCTAATCACAATTATATAAAATACTCTGATACTTCCAACACCTGTGTTGTATCTGAATCTAATTCCCGTATTTTTTCTGTTTCTTCAGACAAAAGTAGAAACTGCCTTTTTTAATATCTTGTAATTATTTGTTGAAAACCAGACATATTGTAGGGGGTAATAAGAACTGAAGTAAAAGGGCTTAAGTGGGAAGCTTTATGTTAATCTCCTAGGAGCTGAGTTTTTAAAAATGTTCTCTGTAGCTATAGGTATCAACTTCTAGTGTCCTTTTTTTGTTTCCTCTTTTGACTTTAGTTCAGTTCAGTTCAATCGCTCAGTCATGTCCGACTCTTTGTGACCCCATGAATCACAGCATGCTAGGCCTCCCTGTCCATCACCAACTCCTGGAGTTCACCCAGACTCACGTCCATCGAGTCAGTGATGCCATCCAGCCATCTCATCCTCTGTCGTCCCCTTCTCCTCCTGCCCCCAATCTCTCCCAGCATCAGAGGCTTTTCCAATGAGTCAACTCTTTGCATGAGGTGGCCAAAGTACTGGAGTTTCAGCTTCAGCATCATTCCTTCCAAAGAAATTCCAGGGCTGATCTCCTTCAGAATGGACTGGTTGGATCTCCTTGCAGTCCAAGGGACTCTCAAGAGTCTTCTCCAACACCACAGTTCAAAAGCATCAATTCTTTGGCACTCAGCTTTCTTCACAGTCCAACTCTCACATCCATACATGACCACAGGAAAAACCATAGCCTTGACTAGATGGACCTTTGTTGGCAAAGTAATGTCTCTGCTTTTGAATATGCTATCTAGGTTGGTCATAACTTTCCTTCCAAGGAGTAAGCGTCTTTTAATTTCATGGCTGCAGTCACCATCTGCAGTGATTTTGGAGCCCCCCAAAATAAAGTCTGACACTGTTTCCACTGTTTCCCCATCTATTTCCCATGAAGTGATGGGACGGGATGCCATGATCTTGGTTTTCTGAATGTTCAGCTTTAAGCCAGCTTTTTCACTCTCCACTTTCACTTTCATCAAGAGGCTTTTGAGTTCCTCTTCACTTTCTGCCATAAGGGTGGTGTCATCTGCATATCTGAGGTTATTGGTATTTCTCCCAGCAATCTTGATTCCAGCTTGTATTTCTCTTTTGGCTTTGGGTTTCCTTAAATACACCTCCTCTATGAGAGTATCTGTTTCACAACTTTTTTAGTTGTAATCTATTGTTGCTATGCTCAAACGCTGGGTGGTTAGGGGTAGGGGAGGGCAAACATTCTCCGATCTTATAAATGTAGTGTACCTGCATTTCTGGGGCTATAGTCTTTAACTGTTTCTAGTGATAAAGATCCCCCTCCCCTCTTAAATGAGACCAAAAGGTCAGAGACACTGGAATGGGAAAAATTCTCTTCTCATAGTTAGAAGTATAATTTTCTAACTGTGGTATAATCTTTAGTTTCTGGAGATTAGGCCTATGGTATGGAGAATCCTCTGGGCTTATTTCACAGTAAGCCACCTGAGACATTCTAGAATCTATTTTGCTTTAGTTTCAAGTTGCTCTAATAAACACTTTGGACACAGGCAAACAGTTAAGTACTTAAAAGGAAAGGTGAATGGTATAAACAGAGAAAAATGCGAGCAGGTAGGACAGGGCTGGCCATTTAAATGGGTCATTAAGGGAAGACACAATTTGACAATATCACTCCCTGGAGGGTTTCTTGGTGTGGGTTTATGAACTCTGGGAGAAGGGCCAAGTTGGATCTAATTATATTTAGTTTAACATTACAATTTACATGCCTAACCTTCCTCAGTTTTTTCCTTTCTCTTTGCTTTTTTTTTTTTTTAATTTTGAAGTGAACCCATGTTTATTCTTTGAACTTTTCTACTATATGTTTGCCAAATGCATTAATCAGCCATCATTTCTCTATTTTCCTGAAAAATTGAGATGAGAATCTATTCAGCCATCTGCTTTAAAAAAAGAGATGATAAAATTGTATTATATACTTGAAATTTACTGAGAGTTAAATATTAAGAATTCTCACCAAAAAAAGAAATGGTAATTACATGATGTAATAGAAGTGTTAAATAGCACTTCATGGCAATTTTAAAATATATAAGTATATAAATCATCACATTGTACACCTTAAGCTTACCCAATGTTATGTGTTGATTATATCTTGGAAAAGCTGGAAAAAAAGCAAAATAATTCCCTAAAAAAGAGGGAAAAACAACAACAAAAAACATGTTGGAAAAGCTACAACCCACCATTATATCTGCATGTTTGTTTGCCTTTGTGTTTTAGGTGACTGACTTTCCTTTAAATACAATCCAGAAAATCTGATAATAATATAATTTGGGCTGAATATAATATAATATAATTATATATTAAATATATAGTATGGTGGCTCAGACAGTAAAGAATATGTGTGTAATGTGGGAGATCTGGGTTTGATTCCTGGGTTGGGAAGATCCCCCAGAGAAGGAAATGGCAACCCACTTCAGTAAACTTGCCTGGAGAATTCCATGTAGCCTGGTGGGCTACAGTCCATGGGGTTGCAAGGACTTGGACATGACTGAACGCCTAACAATATAAACTTTTGTTGAGCAAAAAATTCTGTTTCTATTTCTATTTATTATTGGAGTATTTCTCTTTTTGCTTTCTCAGCCAGTGAATATTTGTTTTGCCTTTTTTTTTTTTTCTGATGGAAATAGAGAGGATCTTTGCCTTTCAATGTTGCTTCTTAAAGTGGTATGTATATGCTTTTTTTACATATAGTACTTAGTTCTGCTTAATCTTTTTTTGAGGGGGTATCACAGATTCCTATGAGGAAATGGTGAAAACTGAGGAATCTTTTTTACAGATAAATGCACAAATGCATACATTTTGCATATACAGTAATTTCAAGAGATTTACAAATTTCCTAAAGGCAAAATAAAAGTTTCTGAACTTCAGGTTGAAAACACTTGGCATGCTCACCTCTCACAGGTGGCTTTTGTCATATGATGCACAACAAGCTTGTGTTCTGCAAGAAATGTGTGTACAATGTTTGGCCCACTGTGTATCAGAGGAATATTTCTTTCTGATTCAACAGTCTTTTAAACCTTATGTGCCAATGTTTTTTACCTATGAACTTTATCATGAAAATAATAGAATTTATTGAGAACTGGACCCACTATGTGTAAGAAAAATATTGCATTAACTGATCATATTTATCTATATAAGGAATTATTAAAAATATCTAAGTAAGTTTACTATTTCCCTTTTCTCAGGAACAAATCATAACCCTTATTCAATGTGACTAAATAAATGGCTTTGCTATAATTGGGATCCTTTGTTCTCCTTTGATGTGATCTTATTTCACTGGGAGGTCTGAGTTTTGCTTCACAAACTTATTACCAGATCTTAGACTTTGCTTATGAATTTGCACAAAATACAGACTTTGACAACTGAAAATTGATTTTTACAGAAGGCTTTGCTTCCCTCTAACAGGCTCTACAATGTCTTGACCATAGCAGAGCAAGGGTGCAGCTCTATATCTTTTTAACTTGAGTTCACAGAGTTGCTGTCTGTGCTTTTAAATAATCATTTAGATATAGAACATGGCCTTCAGACAAAGCATCACTGTCAGGAGAAGTGGGCCTCTATCTGCCTGTGCGAAAATGATTAAGAAGAAGCAGTTCATTGCAATAGACAAACACTGATAATGTTTTTATAGGTCCTCATGAGCTAGGTGGATAAGGCAATGGCACCCCACTCCAGTACTCTTGTCTGGAAAATCCCATGGACGGAGGAGCCTGGTAGGCTGCAGTCCATGAGGTCACTAAGAGTCGGACATGACTGAGCAACTTCACTTTGACTTTTCACTTTCATGCATTGGAGAAGGAAATGGCAACCCACTCCAGTGTTCTTGCCTGGAGAACCCCAGGGACGGGGGAGCCTGGTGGGCTGCCTTCTATGGGGTCTCACAGAGTCAGACATGACTGAAGCGACTTAGCAGCAGCAGCAGCAGCATGAGCTAGGATTGAGTTTGCTAAAGGTTCATGGTTTGTTTTCTCTGAATGTGTATATACATATATATTTCTAGTACCTGTTATATGCAAATTTGTTTGTAGTATTCTTGCCTGGAATATACCATGGATAGAGGAGCCTGGCGTCAAACATGACTTAGCCACTAAACAATAGCATGTAACTTGCATATATGTTTGTAGTTTGTGAGTATGAATGTAGTCAGTGTTCTGGTTAGTTCTCTCAAGTTTATGCAAATTATGCTGTGGTATGAAAACTGATTTGATGAAGACATCCACAATTTATTAAAGGGATGATAATATGCATGTGATTGGCATGAACTAATTAAACTGAAATGTCTCAGGCTATTGTTTGCCAGGCAGTTATTTAATGGTGTAACAAATGTCATAATGCTGCTTGAATGTGGGATAGGTTTTCATCAGTGAAAAGAAGTAATAATGTTAAGCTCCCTTTATATATAATAATCATCTTTATAATCATACTGACTGTAAAATTCCTCTATACCAAGAGGATACGGTGATTTCATAGTGCTGATAATTCAGGATTTGGAATTAAAATACAAAAGCTAAAAACTGGGAGAAGAGTCCCAGGTCTACCACTTATTTCCTGTGACACTGTTATTACTCTCAGAATAGGCTCCTGTAGGAGAGAGAACAGGTGGCTGCAGATTAACTGATCTAGTGCAGTTGGTAGTTCTCATCTAGGGCTACCACCTAGGATGGAGCTCTTGGGTGTGGTCTAAACCTCCCTCTGTTAATGTTTCAGAGCAAGCATCTTCATTTTTTTTTTGTCTGTTTCTAAGAAAAGACTTAACAACAACCACTTCTGTTCTCTTTGGAGTTTTATTTGCTGCAGCTCTCTCCCCAGTGACTAGAATAGCCTACTATTTCAGTAACCACTTTATTTGCTTGGCTTCTTAATTAAAGCATTTTCCTGCTTAGCAAGGCATATTTCACCTTGAGCCTTAATTCCTTCTGCTGTTCTTTCTGAAATGGATCCAGTACCCAAAGATCTTTATCAGGATAGGTGCTGATGAACCATGAGACATCCAAATGATTCAGTGGTTTTGTTCTTGCTATACTTACAACCATGAATTGACACTTGCATACATTTTATCTTTCATTTTTAATAAACTGTTATCTATATTAGTCAGTATGTTATCTATATTATCCAGTATGTTGATGGCTTTTAGCAAAGCCCTCCAAAGAGATATCCCTAGAATAGGATGATGTGGCAATTTTCTTAATTACATTTCAGTTACTGGCTAAATTTTCCAAGTAATTTTGCTTCAAAGGTGGTACTAAGACTAAGTCTCCTTTTAAAAGCACAGGTATTACTATCCTCTGTGGGGTGTGCCTGTGCAAACTTAGTGAAAGTGTTAGTCGCTCAGTCATGTCTGATTCTTTGTGACCTCATGGATTGTAGCCCACCAGGCTCCTCTGTCCACGGAATTCTCCAAGAAAGAATAATGAAGTGGGTTGCCATTTCCTACTCTAGGGGATCTTCCTGATCCAGGAATTGAACCCAGGTCTCCTGTTTTGTGGGTAGTTTCTTTACCATCTGATCCACCAGGGAAGCTCAAAACATGAAGTGGCTAGGAAAAAACAAGATATTTCTGACTCTCATAGCATTTATTTTGGGGTCAGAAGATTCTTTGAATTGTTCTGGTAGGTCATGGGCTTCTGTGCTTCTTTTTCAGGTGTCTACCTTTGTTCTGATATTTCCCCAAGTACTTTTCTTAAAACATCACCACCCTGTTGAGTATGCTATCAATTTCAGCCTGAAAAATAATTCTCCTGACAACTCAGTGATTTTCCAGTTACTAAATTTCATCTGATTTTTCTTTTCTTTGTGCCATGAATAGAAACCATTTTTTCTTATGATATAATTGTGCTATATTTTTCTACTAAAGTTTCATTTTATTTTATTATTTCTTTTTTTTTTAATTTTATTTTATTTTTAAACTTTACATAACTGTATTAGTTTTATTTTATTATTTCTAAAGGAAGTTGAAACATTGTTTCAAGAAATTCAATATTTAGTACCTCTCTATAAAGGGCACCATCCTGGGATTTTATTCAATACTCCATTCAGTATCTGGATCTTTATTGGGTTCTGCTTTCTTATATATTAACTAATTAATTCTCTTAAACTCTTAAGGAGAGTACTTCCCCTTCCCTTATTTCAAAGATGAATTGAGGAACAGAGAAGAGCAATAGTCTCCAGATTGACTAGTCTAAATATTTAGAATAGAGATTCACACCCAGTACTACTGATTTGAAAGTCTTTGTTCTTTCTGCTAGACAACACTAAACTCATAAAAGTGGCATTTGTGTTGCCAGAACTAAAGTCTATGGGGTCTCATAGGAAATGATTGACTTTGAACATGCACTTCCATTAAACTCTACCTCTCCTATCACTGTTACTGAGTCCTAGGAGAATACCTTTGATATGCCCAGACACATAACAATATGGTTTCTAAATGATAGTGGTGTTAAAAATAACATTTTCATCAGTGACATTCCAGGAACTAATCTATAGTATAATAGCAATCTCTTCAGTTTGATGCTTTCTCTGCTGTGAAGAGAAAGTACAGGCTTTAATATATCATGATGTCTCTTTTATTCATTTCTTTCAACCTTTGGTTTAGTGCTTATAAATTACCTATAGCAGATTTGCGAGTGATGCTTTACTTAGTCATCAAATTGGGTAGCATGATCTAGGAGCCTGCTGAAAGGTTTTATGCAAGTTTTACATGCTGCAGAGTTCTGGTTGTGGATGTCTTTATGTGTATATAAACCTTATAACCTGGCAGCCTCATAACAGTGAGATTTCAGAGACAGAGCTAATTCATACTTCGTGGGCTATCCGTTACCAAAGTTCTATTTCATATAACTACACATTTTGGCTGGCATATTTTTTAACTATAAGGAGTTTCGAAGACATCTGATAACAGATTTAAAATAACTGGGTCTCCAGAGAAACAAAACCAATGACAGATAGATATCAATCAGTTCATCAATAGATAGACAGATAAGTGATTGACTTTAAGGACATGGCTTATGTGCTTGTGAAGGCTGGGAAGTCCAAACTCTGTTGGCAAGCACACTGGCTGGAGACCCAGGGAAGAGATGATGCTGTAGTCTCCAGTCCCAAAGCAGTATGAAGCAGAAACTTCCTTACTTTGGAGGACTTCATCATTTTTTCTTAAGACCTGCAACTGATTCCATGAGGCCCACTCACATTATGGAGGATAACCTGCTTTCCTTGAAGTACACTGATTTAAATACTACTCACATTGAAACATTTTCTTCACAGAAAAGTGTAGGCTGGTGTCTTTGGTGGCTCAGCTATAAAGAATATGCCTGACAATGCAGGAGACCAAGCTCAATACCTAGGTTGGGAAGATCCCCTTAAGAAGGAAAGAGCAACCCACTCCAGTATTCTTGCCTGGGAAATTCTGTGGACAGAGGAGCCTGGTGGGCTACAGTCCACGGGATTTTAAGAGTTGGACCCGAGTTAGTGACTAAACTACCACCCTCGCCTGGCCAAGTAGACACCTATAATTAAGCATTGCAACTGGATTCTAACTTCTTACATTGATTTTGTCTGAAAAATCAGTGTCACTAAATTCTAAAGATATTAAAAAAAAAAGACATAAAATGAAAGTCACTCAGTTGTGTCTGACTCTTTGCGGCCCCATACAGTCCATGGAATTCTCCAGGCCAGAATACTGGAGTAGGTAGCCATTCCCTTCCCTAGGGGATCTTCCCAACCCGGGGATTGAACCCAGGTCTCCCATGTTGCAGGCAGATTCTTTACCAGCTGAGCCCCCAGGGAAGCCCTTTGACCTCTGACAATTTCAAAGTCTTCTGTGAGGCACACACAAGTTAATATTATTTACTATAAAATTAGTTTTTGTATTTTGAAATTAAATCTTTTCATAGTGGTAAAAATCTACTTAAATTCTTTGGGGTTAGTGATCCCAGAACAGAATTAAGACTTTTTCTTAACTTTTACTATTACTATAACTAATTATATTAAAGTTTAAAACTTGACTGGCATTCTTCCACAATGATGAAAAAGACAAATAGTCTTTGTTAAGGACTGGTTCATATTTATAGCATTTCTGGGAAACTTACCTTGAATTTTCATTTAAAATGTTCACACTTACAGGTTATTTTAATAAGGTCACCATCATGTTTTGTGTTTAGAACAATATTCATTATATTTTTGAATCTTCAATTTATATTTCATTGTCTTTTGGTTAGTAGGTAATACGTATTAGCTCCTTAGCTTCCTTAGAGTAAGAATTGAAATATTAACAATATATCTTAACATGTATAAGTATATTCTATTGAATAATTTTAAAACCTGTTCTTATTGTTTCTGTTTCAGTGCTTCTGATATTTAACCTGTTTTAATGAAATCAGTAGAGCAGATCCTGGAGAAAAGAAGCCTATGTTATCAGCCTGTGACCATTGATTCTGTTATGTCAGAATGAGCTAAGACAAGCAAAGTTATGCTACGCATAAAACAACTACAAAATCTCAGTGGCTTAGTAAACCAAGAGTTTATTTCTTGCTCATTTACATTTCCAGTATGAGTCAGTATGGGAACTCCACTCATCGTTAGTTGTTCAGTAACCCAAGCTAATTGAGACTCAGTTTACATGCATATGCATGATTACTGTGCCAGGAGAAAGAACACAGAGTGAGTTGTACATGCTACTTCTTAAAACTTCTACCCAGAGGTGACCCACACCATTTCTGATCATGTTTTATTAACCAACACAAGTTACATGACATGTGCTTACCTGCAAAGTAGGTGGTGGTGTTCGGTTGCTAAGTTGTGTCCAACTCTTTGCGACCCCATGGACTGTAGAGCACCAATCTTCCCTGTACTGTACTATCTTCTGGACTTTGCTCAAACTCATGTCCATTGAGTTGGTGATGCCATCCAACTATTTCATCCTCTGTCACTCCCTTGTCCTTCTATCTTCAATCTTTACAAAGTAGGTGAGAAAGTATAATTATTGCATGAACTTGGAAGAAGGGAGACTGAAATATTTGTGACCAGTCTTGTGACCATAGTCAGACACTGTTTCAGCAGTGATTCTGTACCAGGAATGATTTCAGCTTTCTGTGGCTAAGATAAGCTAATAAAGACATTATTATTTTATATAATTTGAGTAAGTAGGTAGGCAGTCTCTGAGTTGGCATGGGAGCTCAAGATTGCTGTGAAGAACCAACCTTTCATATTTCTGTTATACTAACCCAGTATATCGGAGAAGGCAATGGCACCCCACTCCAGTACTCTTGCCTGGAAAATCCCATGGACGGAAGAGCCTGGTAGGCTGCAGTCCATGGGGTTGCGAAGAGCCAGACACGACTGAGCGACTTCACTTTCAATTTTCACTTTCATGCATTGAAGAAGGAAATGGCAACCCACTCTAGTGTTCTTGCCTGGAGAATCCCAGGGACGGGGGAGCCTGGTGTGCTGCCGTCTCAGGGGTTGCATAGAGTCGGACATGACTGAAGCGACTTAGCAGCAACAGCAGCAGCAGCAACCCAGTATATTAAAAAGCAAAGACATTACTTTGCCAACAAAGGTCCATCTAGTCAAGGCTATGATTTTTCCAGTGGTCATGTATGGATGTGAGAGTTGGACTGTGAAGGAAGCTGAGAGCCGAAGAATTGATGCTTTTAAACTGTGGTGTTGCAGAAGACTCTTGAGGGTCCCTTAGACTGCAAGGAGATCCAACCAGTCCATTCTAAAGGAGATCGGTCCTGGGTGTTCTTTAGAAGGAATGATGCTAAAGCTGAAACTCCAGTACTTTGGCCACCTCATGGGAAGAGTTGACTCATTGGAAAAGACTCTGATGCTGGGAGGGATTGGGGGGCAGGAGGAGAAGGGGATGACAGAGGATGAGATGGCTGGATGGCATCACTGACTCGATGGACATGAGTTTGGGTGAACTCCGGGAGTTGGTGATGGACAGGGAGGCTTGGCGTGCTGTGATTCATGGGGTCGCAAAGAGTTGGACACAACTGAGCAGCTGAACTGAACTGAACTGAACTGAACCCAGTATAATAGGTTTCTGTCCTTTAGCCTCACCACTTTTAGTTTCAAGAAGACTTTTACTACTATAAATAATATCACATTCTCACATATCTGCTTCCAAATCTTAAAGGGGGGAAGATATTTTTTCCTTGTTCTCTGTGTCTTTTTGATTGGGAGGAAAATCTTCCCTAGAAGAAACAAACCAGCTTTCCTATAGGACTTTCCCTTATTATTCATTAATCAGGACCATGTTACCTAGCAACTCTTAGATACAAGGAAGGCTAAAAAAGGTAGTATCTGAAAGGGAGCAAAGAATGGCTAGAGTGATTAGAGGATCTTCATGGTTTTCCCATCTTTCTTCCTCTGGAGCTGGTCATGTTGTCCTTTTAACAAACTTTAGCTCTTATATTAAGAAAGAAGAGGAAATGGCTATGGAGAGAACGTAAGATTTCACAGAAAAAAAAAAATTATGGAGACAGCAGTAGTTCCTTGAGAGACTGGTAGTATTTCAGTGACAGAAAGGGCATTTTAGGTAGAATACGCTAAAGGCAAATAGACAGGAAAATAATAAATGCTGGAGGGTTAGGTTATGATTAAATAATGTTGAGTCATGAATGTCACACAGAGCTTGGACTCTTTTTGGAGCCTTATAACTTGGCGGCCCTGTGATGTGAAGACAATTACTCTAGATGTGGCCAATCTTGACTCAGTCTGAGTTCTACCATTTATTAGCTATGAAATGTTGAGCAAATTCTCTGGGTTCTATATATCTCCATTTCCTCATCTGTGATAAAAGGGAGTAATCAATGGTACCTACCTGTATTAGGTAGGGTATGCTAAACTTCTGTAATAAATAGATGCAAATATGTAATGACTAAAATAAAATAAAAGGCTTTTTTTTTTTTTGTAATTGTGGATATAACAAAGTAATGGACAGGCACTCTGCTCCATGTAGTCATTCAAGGTCCTGGGTTGAATGCAGCTTTACCATCTTCAACATATGCTTTCCACAATCTCAATGATAGTTCTCCTGAAAAACTCATTGGGCTGTAGAGAGCTTTGTATGGTACAGATATAATGCATCTTGAGTACTTTGCATTGTGTCTGAAACAGAGTAAACATAAACATTCAGTTCAGTTCAGTTGCTCAGTCATGTCCTACTCTTTGCAACCCCATGGACTGCAGCACACTAGGCTTCCCTGTCCATCACCAACTCCCAGAGCTTACTCCAACTCATAAATAAACATTAATGGCTGTTAATGTTAATCATAATTTTGGCTTAGAAACCAAAGTGCTCAAAGAAGAATTGAAAGCCATGCTAGTCTTATTAAACCATAAAATAATATTTTATATATTTACTTATTTTGAAGAGAAAAATGAAACAACTGAAATAAAAATTATTTTGTCAAACATATATATAGGATAGTTCTGCAAAAGGATGGTTTTATAGGATGGAGTTGTGGTTATAGGCTGACAAACCAGTTGGATACAGTTGTGATAGTGTAGTCAAAACTAACGAGATCAGAAGGAAGGTAGGAAAGAAGAAGGGAGAGATCTAATGCATTCTACTGTCTCAAGGTTTGCAGAGTCTCAGATATTTATCCTTCTTGATGTCCCCAATTCAGTATGTGTTTGGCATCAGTCTTTGTCACTGGAAAAATCATAGTATTTCTCTTATCATCTCAAAATAAATTTGTGAATATATTTGGATTTGATGGCAGAAAATAGAATGGGGAAATGCCATAGGAGATTCCCTTAGGTGTTAGATATGTACATATCTATTTGGGTATCAAGCTAAAATTATTTTGTGTTTGACTTCCTCTGGTCTATTGAAGGATAACTCAATTTCTCTCTTATTTTTTCTCTGTATGCCCCAAGATGATTAATGCATTTAGTCACTTCTTGGATTTGATTTTGTTTTCCTCTCTCTCTCTCTCTTTTTTTTTTAACCTTTTGTTTCTTCACCAGGATAATGATTCCTTTCTTTCTCTGAATCTAATAACAAAAAATGCCCAAACCATACGTTACACTAGTCAACCAGGATTACATCAGCCAGTTTTGCTTTTGCCAAAATTAGAATTCCCAGTATTTTTGCCAGAATTTCTCACATATATGTTTTTCTTCCTTTTCGAAGAGTGTTAGAGAGTTTGAAAACTGATGAGCTATGAATGAGAAAGTAGAATTCCCAGAAATAAAGGCCTTGTATATGTCACAGACTGGGAGGTCATGCTTTCAATGATTAAGAATTCTTTTTACTATTTACCTAGCAGGCTTGCATGCTAAGTTGCTTTAGTCATATCTGACTCTTTGTGACCCTATGGAACATAACCTACCAGGTCCCTCTTTCATGGGATTCTCCAGGCAAGAATACTGAAATGTGTTACTATGCCCTCCTTCAGGGGATCTTTCTGACTTAAGGGGTGAACTCATGTCTTATGTTTCCTGCACTGGCAGGCAGGTTCTTTACGGCTAACACCACCTGTCAGTTCAGTCAGTTCAGTCGTTCAGTCGTGTCCGACTCTTTGCGACCCCATGAATCGCAGCACACCAGGCCTCCCTGTCCATCATCAACTCCTGGAGTTCACTCAAACTCACGTCCATCGAGTCAGTAATGCCATCTAGCCATCTCATCCTCTGTCGTCCCCTTCTCCTCCTGCCCACAATCCCTTCCAGCATCAGAGTCTTTTCCAATGAGTCAACTCTTCGCATGAGGTGGCCAAAGTACTGGAGTTTCAGCTTTAGCATCAGTCCTTCCAAAGAACACCCAGGGCTGATCTCCTTTAGGATGGACTGGTTGGATCTCCTTGCAGTCCAAGGGACTCTCAAGAGTCTTCTCCAACATCACAGTTTAAAAGCATCAATTCTTCAGCGCTCAGCTTTCTTCAGAGTCCAACTCTCACATCCAACATGACCACTGGAAAAACCATAGCCTTGACTAGACAGATAAAAATAAAGTCTGACACTGTTTTCACTGCTTCCCCATCTAACACCACCTGCTGCTGCAGCTAAGTCACTTCAGTCATGTCCGACTCTGTGTGACCCCATAGACGGCTGCCCACCAGGCTCCCCCATCCCTGGGATTCTCCAGGCAAGAACACTAGAGTGGGTTGCCATTGCCTTCTCCAACGCAGGAAAGTGAAAAGTCAAAGTGAAGTCGCTCAGTCATGTCCGACTCTTAGCGACCCCATGGACTGCATCCCACCAGGCTCCTCCGTCCATGGGATTTTCCAGGCAAGAGTACTGGAGTGGGGTGCCGAAGCCCACTCTTCCCCTAGCTGGATCCTTAAATGTTATGGTCTATGAAAGCATTTATGATAATTTGAGGGACATATAATCTACTTCATATCATTAATACAAACCCCAAATACGCTGTCTTTTGTCACTGGAAGTTCATGTCTTTGAAGCCTATGCAAGTTTTCAGCCTTGAAGTTGTGTGCTGGTAAGTTTGTATCATGATGGTGCTCCATCCCAGGGGATCAGACCTTGTCTTGAACTATTTCTGTGAAAGAATTTTCCAGTGTACTTACAAGGGAGTGAATTAAATTTCCCAAAGTGAATTGAAATCTGGTATAATTGGGGAGCATAGTGGCTAAACCAAGTACTCCTTTAAATAAGACAAGCACACGTCATTGTTTAGGCCAGTGCTTGCCAAACCTTAACATATGTGTGTGGGGGGGAGGTGGGAAGCAAATGAGGGGTAGTACTAATATTCTGCAGGATGACACAGCTGGTCCATGGGCCACAGTATGAGCAGCGTGCAGCCCTTCATTTTGGTCCTGGGGCTATGAAGCTGACACAGGTACTACTGGTGAAAGCTGTGCTGGGGACTTTGAAACTTAGTGCGCCTTAACCAGAACATTTCTGACACTATTTTTTAAAGCACTATTATTTTAGAAGAAGCCCTTTCCCACAATGAAATAAGCCAGAGACTTATTTCACCAGAGATGATTGTGCATCTAGGACTTAACCATGTAATGAACCACAAAATATATATTACTGAGAGTTAAAGTTTATTTCAAAGAATAAAATGTTTATTATAACACATTTCTATTTTCCCATTTAGTTAAAAAAAAAAAAAGAAGTAATATATTTGGAAGATACACACCCAGGGCTGAGATTCAGCTGGAACACAGTTCTGGTGGTACTGATTACTTACAGGTTATATTCATACAGGTTCAAGGTCAGTACCTGATATGGAGAAGCATGTGCCTCTGTGATACTGAATAGCTGGAACATCATCCTGAAATATTTCATAAGAGCAGTGAACCTTCCTTTTTTTCTTCTGTGATTAGCCCAGCATTTTTCACAGTTGACACTACTCATGTGAAATTATGAATATACAAAAACTACAATATTGAGATATATTGCCATTGATTTATAGTACAAGGTTCCCTTGAAAATATATGGCTGTGGCCTGGATCCTTCTCTTTCTTGGAGTCTGAGTCTATAGTTACTTGTAAACAAATCCTCTCTTTTGGAATTGATATATTTTCTTTACTTTTTGACCTCTCTCCCAAAGAAAGGAAATGCCGAAGAATGCTCAAACTACCACACAATTGCACTCATCCCACACACTAGTAAAGTAATGCTCAAAATTCTCCAAGCCAGGATTCAGCAATACATGAACCATGAACTTCCAGATGTTCAAGCTGGTTTTAGAAAAGGCAGAGGAACCAGAGATCAAATTGCCAACATTTGCTGGATCATTGAAAAAGCAAAAGAGTTCCGGAAAAGCATCTATTTTTGCTTTATTGACTATGCCAGAGCCTTTGACTGTGTGGATCACAATAAACTGTGGAAAATTCTGAAGGAGATGGGAAAACCAGACCACCTGACCTGCCTCTTGAGAAACCTGTATGCAGGTCAGGAAGCAATAGTTAGAACTGGACATGGAACAAAAGACTGGTTCCAAATAGGAAAAGGAGTATGTCAAGGCTGTGTATTGTCATCCTGTTTATTTAACTTCTATGCAGAGTACATCATGAGAAACACTGGGCTGGAAGAAGCACAAGCTGGAATCAAGATTGGCGGGAGAAATATCAATAACCTCAGATATGCAGATGACACCACCCTTATGGCAGAAAGTGAAGAAGAACTAAAGAGCCTCTTGATGAAAGTGAAAGAGGAGAGTGAAAAAGTTGGCTTAAAGCTCAGCATTCAGAAAACCAAGATCATGGCATCTGGTCCCATCACTTCATGGGAAATAGATGGGGAAACAGTGGAAACAGTGGTTGACTTTATTTTGGGGGGCTCCAAAATAACTGCGGATGGTGATTGCAGCCATGAAATTAAAAGACCCTTACTCCTTGCAAGAAAATTTATGACCAACCCAGAGAGCATATTAAAAAGCAGAGACATTCCTTTGCCAACAAAGATCCATCTAGTCAAAGCTATGGTTTTTCCAGTAGTCATGTATGGATGTGAGAGTTGGACTAGACAGAAAGCTGAGTCCTGAAAAATTGATGCTTTTGAACTGTGGTATTGGAGAAGACTCTTGAGAGTCCCTTGGACTGCAAGGAGATCCAACCAGTCCATCCTAAAGAAGATCAGTCCTGGTGTTCATTGGAAGGACTGATGTTGAAGCTGAAACTCCAATACTTTGGCCACCAGATGCAAAGAGCAGACTCATTTTAAAGAATCTGATGCTGGAAAAGACTGAGGGCAGGAGGAGAAGGGGACAACAGAGGATGATATGGTTGGATGGCATCACTGACTCAATGGACATGGGTTTGGGTAGACTACGGGAGTTGGTGATGGACAGGGAGGCCTGGCGTGCTGAGGTTCATAGAGTCACAAAGAGTTGGACATGACTGAGAGACTGAACTGAACTGAACCAAACCTTTCCCATATAACCTAATTCTTCTTTTAATCCTCCAAATTAGTTATCAATCACCCAATTCTGTCTAATTTTATTGTAGGCAGACTGGGAGGTGACAGCCCTAAAGGTATAGCAGGTGGAATATTTGTGGGTCAGTCACACCATTTCCCTGCCAAAATGTTTCTCCAATGCTGATTTTACTCCATGTCTCCAGTGCTGATTATGGTAAATATCCTTTTTGTCTTCCCTTACCTGAAATTCCATTAGTAAATTCTTCCTTTCATTCAGTTCAGTTCAATTCAGTCACTGAGTCGTGTCCGACTCTTTGCGACCCCATGAATCAGAGCACGCCAGGCCTCCCTGTCCATCACCATATCCCAGAGTTCACTCAAACTCATGTACATTGAGTCAGTGATGCCATCCAGCCATCTCATCCTCTGTCATCCCCTTCTCCTCCTGCCCCCAATCCCTCCCAGCATCAGAGTCTTTTCCAATGAGTCAACTGTTCGCATGAGGTGGCCAAAGTATTGGAGTTTCAGCTTCAACATCAGTCCTTCCAATGAACACTCAAGACTGATCTCCTTCAGGATGGACTGGTCGGATCTCCTTGCAGTCCAAGGGACTCTCAAGAGTCTTCTCCACCACCACAGTTCAAAAGCAGCAATTCTTCGATGCTCAGCTTTCTTCACAGTCCAACTCTCATATCCATACATGACCACTGGAAAAACCATAGCCTTGACTAGATAGACCTTTGTTGGCAAAGTAATATCTCTGCTTTTCAATATACTATCTAGGTTGGTCATAACTTTCCTTGCAAGGAGTAAGCGTCTTTTAATTTCATGGCTGCAGTCACCATCTGCAGTGATTTTGGAGCCCCCCAAAAAAGTCTGTCACTGTTTCCACTGTTTCCCCATCTATTTGCCATGAAGTTATGGGACCAGATGCCATGATCTTAGTTAGGTTTCAATCTGTACCATGACCAAGGGAGAAGTTGGGGGTAATTACCCAGGTTCTAGTAGTAAGAATAAAAACATTCTGATAAAATGTCATTCTCACACATGTGTATAGCATTAATACCTGGCAGATAGCATGGGTATATCATATTTGTGTAGATCAGTGGATTTTTATAAAAATATTAGATTCATGTAACTACTACCCAGATTCAAAATTAAACATTATACCTAGAAGGACCACTCTTGTACATTCCCAGACACTGTTCCCCCAAAGTAATTTCTATTTTTGCATTTAGCAGCAGAAATTAGTTTTGCCTTGTTTTTATACTTCATGTAAATGGAATCATAAAGTATGTACTCTTCAGTGTCTGATTTCTTTCACTCATCACAATGTTAATGGGGTTCATCCATGTTTCTGCATATAATTTTTTCCATTTTCATCATGTACTACATGGCATTGTGTGAAAGTAGTGAGGAGAAAATGAGTAAATGTAAGCATGAGCATGTGTGTGCTCAGTTGTGTCCGACTCTTTGTAACCTCGTGGCTGTGGCCTGCCAGGCTCCTCTGCACATGGAATTTTCAAGATTAGAATACTGGAATGGGTTGCCATTTCCTCCTCCAGGGAACCTCCCTGACTTATGTAATGAACCCACATCTCTTGCATCTCCTATATTGGCAGGAGGATTCCTTACCACTGCACTACCTGGGAAAGTAGTAAAATGTGCTTATTCATTCTACTGTAGCCAAGTTTTTAGATTGTTTGTAGTTTGGGGCTATATTGTTATGAACATTCTTGTGGTGAGCATAATGTATATGTCTCTGTGCTCAGCTTTCTTAGTAGTCCAACTCTCACATCCATACATGACTACTAATAGAAAGACCATAGCCTTGACTAGATGGACCTTTGTTGACAAAGTAATGTCTCTGCTTTTTAATATGCTATCTGGGTTGGTCATAACTTTTCTTGCAAGGAGTAAGGGTCTTTTAATTTCATGGCTACAATCACCATCTGCAGTGATTTTTGGAGCCCCCCAAAATAAAGTCTGACTCTGTTTCCACTGTTTCCCCATCTATTTGCCATGAAGTGATGGGTCCGGATGCCATGATCTTAGTTTTCTGAATGTTGAGCTTTAAGCCAACATTTTCACTCTCCTCTCTCACTTTCATCAAGAGGCTCTTAGGTCCTTCTTCACTTTCTGCCATAAGGGTGGTGTCATCTGCATATCTGATGTTATTGGTATTTCTCCCAGCAATCTCAGAGAAGGCAATGGCACCCACTCCAGTCTTGCCTGGATAATCCCATGGATGGAGGAGCCTCGTGGACTGCAGTCCATGGGATCACTAAGAGTTGGACATGACTTAAGCAACTTAGGAGCAGCAGCAGCAGCCCAGCAATCTTGATTCCAGCTTGTGCTTCATCCAGCCCAGCCTTTCTCATGATGTACTCTGCATATCAGTTAAATAAACAGGGTGACAATATACAGCCTTGACGTACTCCTTTTCCTATTAGGAACCAGTCTGTTGTTCCATGTCCAGGTCTAACTGTTGCTGCCTGACCTGCATACAGGTTTCTCAAGAGGCACGTCAGATGGTCTAGTATTCCCATCTCTTTCAGAATTTTCCACAATTTATTGTGATCCACACAGTCAAAGGCTTTGGCATAGTCAAAAAAGGAGAAATAGATGTTTTTCTGGAACTCTCTTGCTTTTTTGATGGTCTAGCAGATGTTGGCAATTTGATCTCTGGTTCCTCTGCCTTGTCTAAAACAGCTTGAACAGCTGGAAGTTCACAATTCAAGTATTGCTGAATCCTGGCTTGGAGAATTTTGAGCATTGCTTTACTAGCATGTGAGATGAGTGCAATTGTGCGGTAGTCTGAGCATTTTTTGGCATTGCCTTTCTTTGGTGTTGGAGAAGACTCTTGAGAGTCCCTTGGACTACAAGAAAATCCAACCAGCCAATCCTAAAGGAAATAAGTCCTGGGTGTTCATTGGAAGGACTGATGTTGAAGCCGAAGCTCCAATATTTTGGCCACTTGATGCGAAGAGCTGACTCATTTGAAAAAACCCCTATGTAGGGAAAGATTAAGGGCAGGAGGAGAAGGGATGACAGTGAATGAGATGGTTAGATGGCATCCCCAACTCAATGGACTTGAGTTTGAGTAAACTCCAGGAGTTGGTGATGGACAGGGAGGCCTGGCATGCTGCGGTTCATGGGGTCGCAAAGAGTTGGACATGACTGGGAGACTGAACTGAACTGAACTGAATGTATATGTCTATTAAAATTTGAATTGCTGGGTGACAGGACTTATGTTTATGTTTAGTAGATATTGTTATATTCCAAAGTTATTGTGTCAGCTTATACTCCCACACCCATTGTTTGAGAACTCCAGTGTCTTTTGTTGTTCAGTTGCTAAATGTCTCCAAATCTTAGCGACTTCATGGACTGTAGCACAACCAGGCTCCTCTTTCCTCCACTGTCTCCTGGAATTTGCTCATATTCATGTTCACTGAGTTGCTGATGCTATCTAACCATCCCATCCTCTGCTTCCCCCTTCTCCTTTTGTCTTCTATCTTTTCCAGCATCAAGGTCTTTTCCAATGAGTCAGCTCTTCACATCAGGTGGCCAAAGTATTGGAGCTTCAATTTAGCAATATCACTTCCATGAATATTCAGGGTCGATTTCCTTTAAATTTACTGGTTTAGGTTTTTCATAGCTTTCCTTTGAAAAAAGAAGTGTCTTTTTTTTTAAATTTTATTTTATTTTTAAACTTTACATAATTGTATTAGTTTTGCCAAATATCAAAATGAATCCGCCACAGGTATACATGTGTTCCCCACCCTGAACCCTCCTCCCTCCTCCCTCCCCATACCATCCCTCTGGGTCATCCCAGTGCACCAGCCCCAAGCATCCAGTATCGTGCATTGAACCTGGACTGGCAACTCATTTCATACATGATATTTTACATGTTTCAATGCCATTCTCCCAAATCTTCCCACCCTCTCCCTCTCCCACAGAGTCCATAAGACTGTTCTATGCATCAGTGTCTCTTTTGCTGTCTCGTACACAGGGTTATTGTTACCATCTTTCTAAATTCCATATATATGCATTAGTATACTGTATTGGTGTTTTTCTTTCTGGCTTACTTCACTCTGTATAATAGGCTCCAGTTTCATCCACCTCATTAGAACTGATTCAAATGTGTTCTTTTTAATGGCTGAGTAATTCTCCATTGTGTATATGTACCACCACTTTCTTATCCATTCATCTGCTGATGGACATCTAGGTTGCTTCCATGTCCTGGCTATTATAAACAGTGCTGCGATGAACATTGGGGTACACGTGTCTCTTTCCCTTCTGGTTTCCTCAGTGTGTATGCCCAGCAGTGGGATTGCTGGATCATAAGGCAGTTCTATTTCCAGTTTTTTAAGGAATCTCCACACTGTTCTCCATAGTGGCTGTACTAGTTTGCATTCCCACCAACAGTGGAAGAGGGTTCCCTTTTCTCCACACCCTCTCCAGCATTTATTGCTTGTAGACTTTTGGATTGCAGCCATTCTGACTGGTGTGAAATGGTACCTCATAGTGGTTTTGATTCACATTTCTCTGATAATGAGTGATGTTGAGCATCTTTTCATGTGTTTGTTAGCCATCTGTATGTCTTCTTTGGAGAAATGTCTATTTAGTTCTTTGGCCCATTTTTTGATTGGGTCATTGATTTTTCTGGAGTTGAGCTGTAGGAGTTGCTTGTATATTCTCGAGATTAGTTGTTTGTCAGTTGCTTCATTTGCTATTATTTTCTCCCATTCTGAAGGCTGCCTTTTCACCTTGCTAATAGTTTCCTTTGATGTGCAGAAGCTTTTAAGGTTAATTAGGTCCCATTTGTTTATTTTTGCTTTTATTTCCAATATTCTGGGAGGTGGGTCATAGAGGATCCTGCTGTGATGTATGTCAGAGAGTGTTTTGCCTATATTCTCCTCTAGGAGTTTTATAGTTTCTGGTCTTACATTTTGTTCTTTAATCCATTTTGAGTTTATTTTTGTGTATGGTGTTAGAAAGTGTTCTAGTTTCATTCTTTTATAAGTGGTTGACCAGAGTTCCCAGCACCACTTGTTAAAGAGATTGTCTTTAATCCATTGTATATTCTTGCCTCCTTTGTCAAAGATAAGGTGTCCATATGTGCGTGGATTTATCTCTGGGCTTTCTATTTTGTTCCATTGATCTATATTTCTGTCTTTGTGCCAATACCATACTGTCTTGATAACTGTGGCTTTGTAGTAGAGCCTGAAGTCAGGCAGGTTGATTCCTTCAGTTCCATTCTTCTTTCTCAAGATCGCTTTGGCTATTCGAGGTTTTTTGTATTTCCATACAAATTGTGAAATTATTTGTTCTAGCTCTGTGAAGAATACTGTTGGTAGCTTGATAGGGATTGCATTGAATCTATAAATTGCTTTGGGTAGTATACTCATTTTCACTATATTGATTCTTCCAATCCATGAACATGGTATATTTCTCCATCTGTTAGTGTCCTCTTTGATTTCTTTCACCAGTGTTTTATAGTTTTCTATATATAGGTCTTTAGTTTCTTTAGGTAGATATATTCCTAAGTAGTTTATTCTCTCCGTTGCAATAGTGAATGGAATTGTTTCCTTAATTTCTCTTTCTGTTTTCTCATTATTAGTGTATAGGAATGCAAGGGATTTCTGTGTGTTGATTTTATATCCTGCAACTTTACTATAGTTATTGATTAGATCTAGTAATTTTCTGGTGGAGTCTTTAGGGTTTTCTATGTAGAGGATCATGTCATCTGCAAACAGTGAGAGTTTGAATTCTTCTTTTCCAATTTGGATTCCTTTTATTTCTTTTTCTGCTCTGATTGCTGTGGCCAAAACTTCCAAAACTATGTTGAATAGTAATGGTGAAAGTGGGCACCCTTGTCTTGTTCCTGACTTTAGAGGAAATGCTTTCAATTTTTCACCATTGAGGATAATGTTTGCTGTGGGTTTGTCATATATAGTTTTTATTATGTTGAGGTATGTTCCTTCTATTCCTGCTTTCTGGAGAGTTTTTATCATAAATGGATGTTGAATTTTGTCAAAGGCTTTCTCTGAATCTATTGAGATAATCATATGGTTTTTATTTTTCAATCTGTTAATGTGGTGTATTATGTTGATTGATTTGCGGATATTGAAGAATCCTTGCATCCCTGGGATAAAGCCCACTTGGTCCTGGTGTATGATCTTTTTAATGTGTTGTTGGATTCTGACTGCTAGAATTTTGTTAAGGATTTTTGCATCTATGTTCATCAGTGATATTGGCATGTAATTTTATTTTTTTGTGGGATCTTTGTCAGGTTTTGGTATTAGGGTGATGGTGGCCTCATAGAATGAGTTTGGAAGTTTACCTTCCTCTGCAATTTTCTGGAAGAGTTTGAGCAGGATAGGTGTTAGCTCTTCTCTAAATTTTTGGTAGAATTCAGCTGTGAAGCCATCTGGACCTGGGCTTTTGTTTGCTGGAAGATTTTTGATTACAGTTTCAATTTCCATGCTTGTGATGGGTCTGTTAAGATTTTCTATTTCTTCCTGGTCGAGTTTTGGAAAGTTGTACTTTTCTAAGAATTTGTCCATTTCTTCCACGTTGTCCATTTTATTGGCATATAATTGTTGATAGTACTCTCTTATGATCCTTTGTATTTCTGTGTTGTCTGTTGTGATCTCTCCATTTTCATTTCTAATTTTATTGATTTGATTTTTCTCCCTTTGTTTCTTGATGAGTCTGGCTAATGGTTTGTCAATTTTATTTATCCTTTCAAAGAACCAGCTTTTGGTTTTGTTGATTTTTGCTATGGTCTCTTTTGCTTCTTTTGCATTTATTTCTGCTCTAAGTTTTAAGATTTCTTTCCTTCTACTAACCCTGGGGTTCTTCATTTCTTCCTTTTCTAGTTGCTTTAGGTGTAGAGTTAGGTTATTTGTTTGACTTTTTTCTTGAGGTGTGCCTGTATTGCTATGAACTTTCCCCTTAGGACTGCTTTTACCGTGTCCCACAGGTTTTGGGTTGTTGTGTTTTCATTTTCATTCGTTTCTATGCAAATTTTGATTTCTTTTTTGATTTCTTCTGTGATTTGTTGGTTATTCAGCAGCATGTTGTTCAGCCTCCATATGTTGGAATTTTTAATAGTTTTTCTCTTGTAATTGAGATCTAATCTTACTGCATTGTGGTCAGAAAAGATGCTTGGAATGATTTCTATTTTTTTGAATTTACCAAGGCTAGCTTTATGGCCCAGGATGTGATCTTTCCTGGAGAAGGTTCCATGTGCGCTTGAGAAAAAGGTGAAATTCATTGTTTTGGGATGAAATGTCCTATAGATATCAATTAGGTCTAACTGGTCTTTTGTATCATTTAAAGTTTGTGTTTCCTTGTTAATTTTCTGTTTAGTTGATCTATCCATAGGTGTGAGTGGGGTATTAAAGTCTCCCACTATTATTGGGTTATTGTTAATTTCTTCTTTCATACTTGTTAGCATTTGTCTTACATACTGCGGTGCTCCCGTGTTGGGTGCATATATATTTATAATTGTTATATCTTCTTCTTGGATTGATCCTTTGATCATTATGTAGTGACCTTCTTTGTCTCTTTTCACAGCCTTTGTTTTAAGGTCTATTTTATCTGATATGAGTATTGCTACTCCTGCTTTCTTTTGGTCCCTATTTGCATGGAAAATCTTTTTCCAGCCCTTCACTTTCAGTCTGTATGTGTCCCCTGTTTTGAGGTGGGTCTCTTGTAGACAACATATGTAGGGGTCTTGTTTTTGTATCCATTCAGCCAGTCTTTGTCTTTTGGTTGGGGCATTCAACCCATTTATGTTTAAGGTAATTACTGATAAGTATGATCCCGTTGCCATTTACTTTATTGTTTGGGGTTTGAATTTATACACTGTTTTTGTGTTTCCTGTCTAGAGAATATCCTTAAGTATTTGTTGGAGAGTTGGTTTGGTGGTTCAGAATTCTCTCAGCTTTTGCTTGTTTGAAAAGCTTTTGATTTCTCCTTCGTACTTGAATGAGATCCTTGCTGGGTACAATAATCTGGGCTGTAGGTTATTTTCTTTCATCACTTTAAGTATGTCTTGCCATTCTCTCCTGGCTTGAAGAGTTTCTATTGAAAGATCAGCTGTTATCCTTATGGGAATTCCCTTGTGTGTTATTTGTTGTTTTTCCCTTGCTGCTTTTAATATTTGTTCTTTGTGTTTGATCTTTGTTAATTTGATTAATATGTGTCTTGGGGTGTTTCGCCTTGGGTTTATCCTGTTTGGGACTCTCTGGGTTTCTTGGGCTTGGGTGATTATTTCCTTCCCCATTTTAGGGAAGTTTTCAACTATTATCTCCTCAAGTATTTTCTCATGGTCTTTCTTTTTGTCTTCTTCTTCTGGGACCCCTATGATTCGAATGTTGTAGCATTTAATATTGTCCTGGAGGTCTCTGAGATTGTCCTCATTTCTTTTCATTCGTTTTTCTTTTATCCTCTCTGATTCATTTATTTCTACCATTCTATCTTCTAATTCACTAATCCTATCTTCTGCCTCTGTTATTCTACTAAGTGTTGCCTCCAGAGTGTTTTTAATTTCACTTATTGCATTATTCATTATATATTGACTCTTTTTTATTTCTTCTAAGTCCTTGTTAAACCTTTCTTGCATCTTCTCAATCCTTGCCTCCAGGCTATTTATCTGTGATTCCATTTTAATTTCAAGATTTTGGATCAATTTCACTATCATTATTCGGAATTCTTTATCAGGTAGATTCCCTATCTCTTCCTCTTTTGTTTGGTTTGGTGGGCATTTATCCTGTTCCTTTATCTGCTGGGTATTCCTCTGTCTCTTCATCTTGTTTAAATTGCTGAGTTTGGGGTGTCCTTTCTGTATTCTGGCAGTTTGTGGAGTTCTCTTTATTGTGGCGTTTCATCGCTGTGTGTGGGTTTGTACAGGTGGCTTGTCAAGGTTTCCTGGTTAGGGAAGCTTGTGTCGGTGTTCTGGTGGGTGGAGCTGTATTTCTTCTCTCTGGAGTGCAATTTCATAGCTGAAGTAATTGTCTCAAGAGATTTTGGAGCCCAAGAAAATAAAGTCTGTCACTGTTTCCAATTTTTCCCCTTCTGTTTGCCATAGAAACCTCTATGCAGGTCAGGAAGCAACAGTTAGAACTGGACATGGAACAACAGATTGGTTCCAAATAGGAAAAGGAGTACATCAAGGCTGTATATTGTCACCCTGCTTATTTAACTTATCAGACATGACTGAGCGACTGAACTGACTGATAACTGATTTAACTTATATGAAGAGTACACCATGAGAAATGCTGGGCTGGAGAAAGCACAAGCTTGAATCAAGATTGCCAGGAGAAATATCAATAACCTCAATATGCAGATGGCACTATCCTTAGGCAGAAAGTGAAGAAGAACTAAAAAGCCTCTTGATGAAAGTGAAAGAGGAGAGTGAAAAAGTTGACTTAAAGCTCAACATTCAGAAAACAAAGATCATGGCATCTGGTACCATCACTTCATGGCAAATAGATGGGGAAACAGTGTCAGACTTTATTCTGGGGGGCTCCAAAATCACTGCAGATGGTGATTGCAGCCATGATATTAAAACACACTTACTCCTTGGAAGGAAAGTTTTGACCAACCTAGACAGCATATTAAAAAGCAGAGACATTACTTTGTCAACAAGGGTACATCTATTCAAGGCTATGGTTTTTCCAGTAGGCATGTGTGGATGTGAGAATTGAACTATAAATAAAGCTCAGCCCTGAAGAATTGATGCTTTTGATCTGTGGTGTTGGAGAAGACTCTTGAGAGTCCCTTGGACTGCAAGGAGATCCAACCAGTCCATCCTAAAGGAGCTCAGTCCTGGGTGTTCATTGGAAGGACTGATGTTGAAGCTGAAACTCCAATACTTTGGCCACCAGATGCAAAGAGCGATCTCATTTGAAAAAACCCTGATGCTGGGAAAGATTGAGGGCAGGAGGAGAAGGGGATGACAGAGGATGAGATGGTTGGATGGCATCACCGACTCAATGGACATGGGTTTGGGTAGACTCTGGCATTTGGTGATGGACAGGGAGGCCTGGCGTGCTGCGGTTTGTGGGTTCGCAAAGATTTGGACACGACTGAGCGACTGAACTGAACTGAACTGAACTGATGGGATCGGATTTCATGATTATGGTTTTTTGAATGTTGAGTTTCAAGTCAGATTTTTCACTCTCCTCTTTCACCCTCATCAAGAGGTTCTTTAGTTCCTCTTCACTTTCTGCTATTAGAGTGTTATCATCTGCATTTCTGAGGTTGTTGACATTTGTCCTGTCAATCTTGATTCCAGCTTGTGTCATCAGCCTGGGATTTCGCATGATGTACTCTTCATAGAAGTTAAATTATCAGGGTGGCAATATACAGCCTTGACTTACTCCTTCCCAGTATTGAACCAATCAGTTATTCCATGTCCAGTTCTAACTATTGCTTCTTGACCTGCATATAGGTTTCTTAGGAGACAGGTAAAGTAGTCTGGTATTCTAATCCTTTTAAGAATTTTCCAGTCTGTTGTGATCCACACAGTCAAAGGCTTTAGCATAGTCAATGAAGCAGAAGTAGAAGTTTTTTTCTGGAAATCTCTTGGCTTTTCTACAAGGCAGCAAATATTGTCAATTTGATCTCCAGTTCTTCTGCCTCTTGGAAACTCAGGTTGTATATTTGGAACTTCTCTGTTCGGGTACTGCCAGTGACTTTACATTTGTACAGATACTTAATAGTGTCAGTTCTTGTAGCAGGTTGTTATTTCAATGGGATGTTATTTCATTGTAATTTCACTTTACATTTTCCTGATGATTATTGTGGTTGATAATATTTTGTATGCTTACTGGTCAATATGCAAAATGCTTCTTAAGCCTCTTGTTCATTTTTTATTGAATTGGTCTCTTTGCCTTTTGCATGTGTTTAATTATTTTCTCTCAGTGGCTTATTTTCACATTCTCTGCTGGTATTTCTTAATGAACATGTTCTTAATTTTAATGAATTCCAATATATCAATGTTTCCTGTGTACGTAGTGCTTACGTTTGTATGTGTCCTTTTTAAGGTAACTTTGGATAGCCCCCAAGGTCGCTAAGATAATATTCTTGGTTATTTTCAAGAAATTTATAATAACTCTTTATATTTTGATGAAAAATTCATCAGAGATTGATTTGTGTATGATATGACCTACCTGGAGAAGGAGATAGCAACCCACTCCAGTATTCTTGACTGGAGAATTCCATGAACAGATAGCCTAGCAGGCTATATAGCCTATGGGGTCGCAAAGAGTCGGACATGCCTGAGCAACTAACAGGTACATACACATGACATATAAATAATGGTCATTTATTCCCATGAAAGTGAAAGTGAAACTGAAGTCCCTCAGTTGTGTCCTACTCTTTGCGACCCCATGAACTGTAGCCTACGAGATTCCTCCATCCATGGAATTTTCCAGGCAAGAGTACTGGAGTGGGTTGCCATTTCCTTCTCCAGGTAGTCTTCCCCACCCAGGGATTGAACCTGGGTCTCCCATATTGCAAGCAGATGCTTTTACCATCTGAGCCACCAGGTAAGCTCCCCCATTTAGTCCCATATGCATATCCAATTGACCCAGCACTGTTTGTTGACAAGAGTATCCTACCCACACTGCACTGCAAGGCTACTTTTGTAGTATAAGCAAGTGACTGAATAGATATGACTTTGCTTCTGAATTCTCTATTCCGTTCCATTGGCCTAATTGACTATAATTATCACTTTGTCTGCTATAGATATATGATACATCCTGACAGTTGCATAAGTCATTCTAGTTTGATTTTTAAGATATGCTATTTTATCAAAATTTTAGATTCAGTATGTTAATTTTCCCCAAAACTTACTGTGTTGCTTGAGTAATTGATACATTTAGGGAAGGTTGGCGTATTTACAATGTTAAGTTTTTCAGTTCATGTGCATTATATACTCTACCATATAGTTACTCCCTTTTTACTAGGTCTTTACTTTTCTAAAAAAATGATTTGCAGTTGTATGTATAATTTATATCATTTGTTAGAGTTATTATTGAGTGATGTTTCTTGATGCTACTGTACATTATTTCATTGATCAAACTTCAGTTTTTCTGGAATATGTAAATATAATTGATATGTTAATGTTTTCATGTTGAATTCACATCAATAATTCAGCAAACTCATTTATTCCAACAGCTTCCTGAATATTATTTTGGACTTATTATGTGTCAAACCATGTTATTTTGCAAATATGTACATAAGTTTTATTGCTTTGTATTGTTCTTTCTGATCCCATATTTTCCTTTTTTTCCATTGACTTAATTGTACTAGATAGATTTTCAAGTCAAAAATTGAATAGAAGATAAGGAAATGCCATCATTACTGATAGTAGAGGGAAGGGTTTCAATATTTCAGCAAGTATGTTACTGATTCTAGACATTTCATGAGGCCCACTGCATTCACACCATTTTCTCAGACCTGAGAATATGCTCTCTGCACCCTAAAAATAACAGTTTCCTCACTATTTTCCAGATCTGGCAGGTTTTAATGAAAGTGCTTGCACAGAAGCTACCACGTTACCTTGCTTCACGCCTTTCATGACATTGATGACTTTCTGCTCTATTTTCTAGGTCATTCCATATGATTAACAGGTTTCTCTTTCTGTTTTTTCTTTGTGTGCTTCCTTTTCTGTAAATTACTGTGACCATACACTTAATATTTTTTTTAAATAAGCAGTGATCTGCAATGAATAACCATTCAAAGTACAAATGACGTATCAGAGACATCATTATCAGCCATAGCTGAGCACTGAATACCCTATGACTGTGTGACACCTTGTGTGTTAGAAAACACCCCGCCTCCTAGCCATATTTAGGTCATAACACTGGATTTGTGATTTTAACTTTCTTGAGAATGAGGCCATGTGATTCAATGGGGAATTCAGAGAAAGCCTAACATTTGAGAACTATGCCACTTAATTATATCTGTTATTTTTATTTTTCTGTGTTTTCTTTCCATGCCATGCTCCCTTCTCCATGATGTCTCTTCCGGTTGATTCTATTATATTAAAGATTTATCTGCTGCTGCTGCTAAGTCGCTTCAGTCGTGTCCGACTGTGCGACCCCATAGACGGAAGCCCACCAGGCTCCCCCATCCATGGGATTCTCCAGGCAAGGACACTGGAGTGGGTTGCCATTTCCTACACCTCTATTATACTATCATTATTAAGGTTGTAGTAAGTTGCTATAGGGTTCAATTCCCATCTTAAAATGTGAGGTACCCTGGAGGATCAGTGCAGTGTTTTGCTCATTTTTATTTATCCTGTAAAGACTTACCATACATTTTCAAAATTGCATGAAATTGATTAAAATAGGAACTTGTTGTTTTAGTCACTAAGTCTTGTCCAACTCTTGTGATTTCATGGACTGTGTAGCCCACTACGATCCTCTTTCCATGGGATTTCCTAGGCAAGAATACTGGAATAGATTGCCATTTCCTACTCCAGGGAATTTTCCGGACTCAGGGACTGAACCTGCATCTCCTGCATTGGAAGGCATATTCTTCACTACTTCATCAGGGAACCCCAAAATAGAAACTAAATGCGTGCTTCTTAACTTAATTATGGGACAGTTCAGTCAAGTGCTTTAGAAAATAATCATAATACTACATGGTATTATTTGTCCCTCCTATTTTTTCCCATCCAGGACCCCCCCAGAAGATGCATCAGGAATTTAGCATATCTGCTAATTTTGGAGTACTACTGAGACTGTACTCAACTTGATGGCATGTTGAAAATTATATTTTATATAATATTAACCAAATAATTATATTTTTCTATAAATACTTGCAAATGAAGTAAAAGGAAACATGTAAACTCAAGTATGAGCTTTGCATGTTCTTAGGTGGTTTTATTCCAAATTACTTTTTAAATGAATCTTCTTGACTCATTGTCAAAGTTCTTTTGTTTTTGATCTAGATTTTAATGAGGAAAGATATTTGGTCTTTTTTCCCCTTTTAACTGTTTGGATTTTTTTTTTAAGAACCAGATTTTTTTAGGTGTGTGATATAGGTGATATCTCTGATTCAGTAGAACCTTTCTTGCCTTAATGTCACCCTGAACTAATCAGGTCCTGGGGGATATTTGGTCACTTCTCCAGAGACATTCATCAGTGCTAATGGGCCCAGGTCATCCTGCCCATTTGTTTTTGTTTAAAAACAGATGGCCCTGATATCAGGGGTATCTTATAAGTTTATCAGTTATTTTTCTTTAATCTCTGAGGATTAAATTTATAAATGCAAATATAGATAATCTTTGTAATAAATAGTAAAGTTTGTAATTTATAAGGTGAGATACTTTAAAAAATTGTTCTTTAGTCGCTAAATCATGTCCAACTCTTTCGAACCCCATGGACTGTCACCCACCAGGCTCTTCTGTCCATGGGATTCTCCAGGCAAGAATACTGGAGTGGGTTGGCATTTACTTCTCCAGGGGATCTTCCTGACTTGGGGATCAAACCCACATCTCCTGCATTGGCAGCTGGATTCTTTACTGCTGAGCCACCAGGAAAGCCCTTTTAAAAAATTAAATAATGTTTAATAAACAAAAAATTCATTGTGTCTACAAATGGCATTCAATGAATAGTAAAATCACAAAGCATATAACTGAGGAATACATATTTTTATTTTGTATATTATATTTAAATTTTTTCATATCAATGGAAAAAGTATAAATATTGAAATTGAGGCAAAGAATCACAAATGGACAGGCATGTATAACTAAAACTATTATTGTTTAATATTTTCATCCATCTAGTCAAAGCTTTGGTTTTTCCAGTAGTCATGTATGGATTTGAGAGTTTGACTATAAAGAAAGCTGAGTGCTGAAGAATTGTTGCTTTTGAACTGTGGTGTTGGAGAATACTATTGACAGTCCCTTGGACTGCAAGGAGATCCAACCAGTTCATCCTAAAGGAGATCAGTTCTGATTATTCATTGTAAGGACTGATGCTGAAGGTTAAACTCCAATTCTTTGGCCACCTGATGTAAATGATTGACTCATTTGAAAAGACCCAGATGCTGGAAAAGATTGAAGGCAGGAGAAGAAGGGGCCAACAGAGGATGAGATAGTTGGATGGCATCACTGACATGTGAACTGAACATGGACATGTTCAGTTCAGTTCAGTTCAGTCACTTAGTCGTGTCTGACTCTTTGTGACCCCATGAACTGCAGCACGCCAGGCCTCCCTGTCCATCACCAACTGCTGGAGTCTACCCAAACCCATGTCCATTAAGTCGGTGATGTCATCCAACCATCTCATCCTCTGTCGTCCCCTTCTCCTCCTGCCCTCAATCTTTCCCAGGATCAGGGTCTTTTCCAGTGAGTCAGCTCTTCATATCAGGTGGCCAAAGTATTGGAGTTTCAGCTTCAACATCAGTCCTTCCAATGAGCACTCAAGACTGATTTCCTTGAAAATGGACTGGTTGGATCTCCTTGCAGTCCAAGGGACACTCAAGAGTCTTCTCCAACACCACAGTTCAAAAGCATCAATTCTTCAGCGCTCAGATTTTTTTATAGTCCAACTATCACATCCACACATGACTACTGGACATTTGTTGACAAAGTAATATCTCTGCTTTTTAATATGCTGTCTAGGTTGGTCATAACTTTCCTTTGAAGGAGTAAGTGTCTTTTAATTTCATGTCAGCAGTCATCATCTGCAGTGATTTTGGAGCCCCCCAAAATAAAGTCAACCACTGTTTCCACTGTTTCCCCATTTATTTCCCATGAAGTGATGGGACTGGATATCATGATCTTGGTTTTCTGAATGTTGAGCTTTAAGCCAACTTTTTCACTCTCCTCTTTTACTTTCATCAAGAGGCTCTTTAGTTCTTCTTCACTTTCTGCCATAAGGGTGGTGTCATCTGCATATCTGAGGTTGTTGATATTTCTACTGGCGATCTTGATTCTAGCTTGTGCTTCTTCCAGCCCAGCATTTCTCATGATGTACTCTGCATATCAGTTAAATAAGCAGGGTGACAATATACAGCCTTGACATACTCCTTTTTCTATTTGGAACCAGTCTGTTGTTCCATGTCCAGTTCTGACTGTTGCTTCCTGACCTGCATACAGGTTTCTCAAGAGGCAGGTCAGGTGGTCTGATATTCCCATCTCCTTCAGAATTTTCCACAGTTTATTGTGATCTACACAGTCAAAGGCTTTGGCATAGTCAATAAAGCACAAATAGATGTTTTGCTGGAACTCTCTTGCTTTTTCCATGATCCAGAGGATGTTGGCAATTTGATTTCTGGTTCCTCTGCCTTTTCTAAAACCAGCTTGAACATCTGGAAGTTCACAGCTCACATATTGCTGAATCCTGGCTTGGAGAATTTTGAGCATTGGTTTACTAGTATGTGAGATGAGTGCAATTATGCAATAGTTTGAGCATTCATTGGCATTGCCTTTATTTGGGATTGGAATGAAAATGGACCTTTTCCAGTCTTGTGGCCACTGCTGAGTTTTCCAAATTTGCTGACATATTAAGTGCAGCACTTTTACAGCATCATCTTTTAGGATTTGCAATAGCTCAACTGGAATTTCATCACCTCTACTAGCTTTGTTCGTAGTGATGCTTCTAAGGCCCACTTGACTTTGCATTCCAAGGATGTCTGGCCTTAGGTGAGTGTGAGTGATCATGCCATTGTGAGTTTCTGGGTCATTAAGATATTTTTTATACAGTTGTTCTGTGTATTCTTGCCACCTCTTTTCAATATCTCTGCTATTGTTAGCTCCGTACCATTTCTGTCCTTTATTGAGCCCATCTTTGCATCAGATGTTCCCTTTTTTCCTCTAATTTTCTTGAAGAGATCTCTGGTCTTTCCCATTCTCTTGTTTTCCTCTATTTCTTTGCAATGATTCCTGAGGAAGGCTTTCTTATCTCTCCTTGCTATTCTTTGCTATTATCTTATTATCCTTGCTTATCTGTCCTTGCTATTTCTTATCTCTCCTTGCTATAATGGTCATTTAGATGACCATTATATCTACACTGTGGACAGGAATCCCTTAGAAGAAATGGAATAGCCATCATAGTCAACAAAAGAGTCCGAAATGCAGTAGTTGGATGCAATCTCAAAAATAACAGAATGATCTCTGTTCATTTCCAAAGCAAACCATTCAATATCATGGTAATCCAAGTCTATGCCCCAACTTGTAATGCTGAAGAAGCTGAAGTTGAAGACCTACAAGATTTTCCAGAACTAACACCCCCCAAAAGATGTCCTTTTCATTATAGGAAACTGGAATGCAAAAGTAGGAAGTCAAGAAACACCTGGAGTAATAGGCAAATTTGGCCTTGGAGTACAGAATGAAGTGGGGCAAAGGCTAATAGAGTTCTGCAAGAGAACACACTGGTTATAGCAAACACCCTCTTCCAACAACACAAGAGAAGACTCTACATATGAACATCACCAGATGATCAACACTGAAATCAGATTGATTATATTCTTTGCAGCCAAAGATGGAGAAGCTCTATACAGTCAGCAAAAACAAGACTGGGAGCTGACAGTGGCTCAGATGATGAACTCCTTAGTGCCAAATTCAGACTTAAATTGAAGAAAGTGGGGAAACCACTAGACCATTGAGGTATGACCTAAATCAAATCCCTTATGATTATACAGTGGAAATGAGAAATAGATTTAAGGGACTAGATCTGAAAGACAGAGTGCCTTATCATCTATGGGGGAAGTTTGTGACTTTGTACAGGAGACAGGGATCAAGACCGTTGCCAAGAAAAAGAAATGCAAAAAAAGCAAAATGGCTGTCTGAGGAGGCCTTACAAATAGCTGTGAAAAGAAGAGAAGTGAAAAGCAAATGAGAAAAGGAAAGATATACCCATTTGAACGCAGAGTTCCAAAGAATAGCAAGGAGAGATAAGAAAGCCTTCCTCAGCAACATGAGTTTGAGTAAACTCTAGGCATGGGTGATGGACAGGGAGGCCTGGCGTGCTGTAGTCCATGGGGTCGCAAAGAGTTGGACACAACTGAGTAACTGAACTGATGCTTATCAAGTATATGGCCTTGGGAAAATCACCTGTTGAGCTTCTCAGTACTAAATTTTTCAACAGAGTTAAAGATAATCTTCAAGAATTTGTTCTGTTGATTCATTAAATTTGGATCAGTACTCTCATCTTCATAAGTGTTTGATACCTTTGATATTGTCCACTTCCCTTTATTTTGTCCCTTCTCATTTGTTTGTATTGGCCTGCAAATTTATCATTCCCATTAACATGAACCAATTAAGATGGAAATGTTAACAGTAGTAATTCCCAGGCGGTGCTAGTGGCAAGAACCAGTCAGCCAATGCAGGAGACATAAGAGACATGAGTTTAATCCCTGGATTGGGAAGATCTCATGAAGTAGGACATGGCATTCCACTCCAGTAATCTTGCCTGGAGAATCTCATAGACACAGGAGCCTGGTGGGTGACAGTCCATAGGGTTGCAAAGAGCTGGACATGACTAAAGCCATTTAACACATACACACACATATACACATTAACACTAGTAGCTCCATTAATTGTGTGTTATGTATAATGCAATACAATGTATATTTTGCTCTTTAAACAGCTCCTCAAAGTAGTAGTTGGCTTTTCTCTGAAAAAAAAAAAAAAAAAAAAAAAAAGATAGCTAATTACAGCCTATCTCCTTTTTGTTGTTTTTGTTGTCTGAAGTTTATTGACAATATTGCAGCACTATAGAAAGTTTCAAACAGCTCCACTTGGTGTTTTGAAATTCATCCCAAAGATAGGCTGAGTGACCTGCAGATTGGACAGATTGCCAAAGTCCAAGAGCTTCAGTGTTTCCTTAGTGTCAGGACCTATTAATACTTCAGTGATCTCCTGATCCAGACTGAGATCTCAGGCACATAATTATCCCTCCTCTCTTTCTCTTCCTCCTGCAGCTTGATGGAGATACCTCTTACCGGGTCCCTCTGAATCCACTTCATCAGATGTTTGACAGAGCCTGTGATCTTGTTGCAGAGCTTCTTGCTGGGAATAATGGCAGCCTCCTCACACACATGCTTACTGGTGTGGAATTCATTGCCCAAGCTTGTGCAGTACTTCTCAGTGATGACCCAGGCTGCATTCTTCTTGGTTTTGGTGTGAATGTGATCCATATTGGCAGGTTCTTGGTACAAGAACTCACCCTACCTCCTTTCTAAGCCCTAAACCAATTGTGGAGTAAACATAGGTATCTGTGTATGTGCATGCATGCTCAGGTGCTTCAGTCATGTCTAATTTTTTGCAACCCCATTTGGACCATAAGCTTCCCTGGTGGCTCAGAGGTTAAAGCGTCTGCCTGCAATGCCATAGCCTGCCAGGCTCCACTGTCCATGGGATTTTGCCAGCAAAAACACTAAAGTGGGTTGCTATGCCCTCCTCCAGGGGATCTTCCCCACCCAGGGATCAAACCCATGTCTCCTGCACTACAGGTGGATTCTTTAATGCTGAGCCACCTGGAAGCCCAGACATAGGTATCTGAGGGGGATTAAAATATCTTTCAGCTGGAATGCAGGATTGGATAATGCAACAATGCAATTGGCCTCCAGGCATACATTTCCCCCTGAATTTAGACCGGATTCCCCACATGCAAGTAAATTCTCAGAAAAGATACCTTGCCAGGTCCATGAAATAATCTCCCATAACTTTTAACTCAGAGAACATTTGAATTCTAAATGTTGACTGATTTGGGCTTCCAAACTCGCTTTTAGAAGAAAATCCTCTGAGCTGACTAACAGCATTAATGTATGAATACAAGAAGAGAATGCTTTAGTTATGCAAACAAGATATAATAGACAACAGATGGGAATAGTCACTTGAATAACTTAACACTTCCCAGTAGATGGATGTGATCAATGGTGTCAAATTCTTTGTATCTCTCCAGTCAGATTAATAAATTTCTACATCTATCAGGGAGATGTATATAATACAAGGGACATAGAAACAGATATTTCCAAGGTGTTTCTTCAAAACTGTTCCTTTCTAGGGAGTAAAATGGATGTCAGTTCAGTTCAGTTCAGTCGGTCATCATGACCAACTCTTCGCAACCCCATGGACTGCAGAACGCCAGGCCTCCCTGTCCATCACCAGCTCTTGGAGTTTACTCAAACTCATCTCTATTGAGTTGGTGATGCCATCCAACCATTTCATCCTTTGTCATCCCCTTCTCCTCCTGCCCTCAATCTTTCCCAGCGTCAGAGTCTTTTCAAATGAGTCTGTTCTTCGCATCAGGTGGCCAAAGTATTGGAGTTTCAGCTTCAACATCAGTCCTTCCAATGAGCACTCAGGACTGATCTCCTATAGGATGGACTGGTTGGATCTCCTTGCAGTCCAAGGGACTCTCAAGAGTCTTCTCCAATACCACAGTTCAAAAGCATCAATTCTTCAGCACTCAGCTTTCTGTATAGTCCAACTCTCACATCCATACATGACTACTGGAAAAACTATAGACTTGACTAGACAGACCTTTGTTGACAAAGTAATATCTCTGCTTTTTAATATGCTGTCTCAGTTCAGTTCAGTTCAGTCGCTCAGTTGTGTCCAACTCTTTGGAACCCTATGAATCGCAGCACATCAGGCCTCCCTGTCTATCACCATCTCCCAGACTTCACTCAAACTCAAGTCCATCAAGTTGGTGATGCCATCCAGCTATCTCATCCTCTGTTGTCTCCTTCTCCTCCTGCCCCCAATCCCTCCAAGCATCAGAGTCTTTTCCAATGAGTCCATTCTTTGCATCAGGTGGCCAAAGTACTGGAGTTTCAGCTTTAGCATCATTCCTTCCAAAGAATACCCAGGACCGATCTCCTTCAGAATGGACTGGTTGGATCTCCTTGCAGTCCAAGGGACTCTCAAGAGTCTTCTCCAACACCACAGGTCAAAAGCATCAGTTCTTCAGTGCTCAGCCTTCTTCACAGTCCAACTCTCGCATCCATACATGACTACTGGAAAAACCATAGCCTTGACTAGATGGACCTTTGTTGACAAAGTAATGTCTCTGCTTTTCAATATGCTATCTAGGTTGGTCATAACTTTGCTTCCAAGGAGTAAGTGTATCTTAATTTCATGGCTGCAGTCACCATCTGCAGTGATTTTGGAGCCCAAAAAAATAAAGTCTAACACTGTTTCCACTGTTTCCCCATCTATTTACCATGAAGTGATGGGACCACGTGCCATGATCTTCATTTTCTGAATGTTGAGCTTTAAGCCAACTTTTTCACTCTCTTTCACTTGCATCAAGAGGCTCTTTAGTTCTTCACTTTCTGCCATAAGGGTGGTGTCATCTGCATATCTGAGATTATTGATATTTCTCCCAGCAATCTTGATTCCAGCTTATGCTTCACCCAGCCCAGTATTTCTCATGATGTACTCTGCATATAAGTTAAATAAGCAGGGTGACAATATACAACCTTGATGTACTCCTTTTCCTATTTGGAACCATTCTGTTATTCCATGTCCAGTGGATGTCACCTTTTTGGAAACCTGTGGAGAGAGGAATGTGTTGCTGTGTAGTAGCTAAATCAGGTTAGATTCTTTTGCAACCCCATGGACTCTAGCCCTCTAGGCTCCTTTGACCATGGGATTTCCCAGGAAAGAATATGGGAGTTGGTGGCCATTTACTCCTCCAGGGGGTCATCCCTACCCAGAGATTGAACCTGCATCTCCTATACTGGCAGGCAGATTCATCACCACTGAGCCATCAGGGAAGCCCAAGAAGAATGTGGTTCCCTGTAACAGAAATTATTATTCCTTCTAGTTTACAGATAAGGTCAGGGACCTTAAAGCAGTAAAGTCACTTGCACCAGGTTTCACAGGGAACAATAGAGTAAGGACTCAAATCCAGATTTTCAGATACACATAGTTTATATTCTTTAAAGTAGCCATACAATACAAGCCAAAGATACAATAAACAACTGATGTAAAAATTGTTTTGGGACATATTAGCAACTAAACAAGAACAACAACAAGAAAACTACATATGACCAATAGCCAAGAACAGATATTTATCTGATTTTAAGGATTATTATGCAAATAAATAAATTAGCTAATGTTTTATATTAAGGTCTTTTACAAATGAAGTTATGAAAATATTGCTTCTCTGGTGACTCAGACAGTAAAGAATCCACCTGCAATATGGGAGATTGTGTTTGATCCCTGGCTTGGGGAGATCCCCTGGAGAAGGGTATAGCAACCTTCTCCAGTATTCTTGCCTGGAGAATCCCCATGGATGGACAAGCCTGGAGGGATACAGTCCATGTGGTTGCAAAGGGTCAGACATTACTGAGCGACTAAGCACACTCACACAAACAAAGTTATGAAGATACTACTGATTATTATCACAGTTATTGTATTTCCATCAGATTTCTGTAGAATAAGGTTAATGATTCTTGCTTTGGCTACATTTTGAATTGCTGTGAGGATTAAATACAATAATGTGCCTAGAATTTCTGTATAAGCTAGAAAGCACTATACAAATGAAGGTTACCATTATCGATTTGAACATTAATTTTTAGTTTTCAAATATGCATTAGTTCATGCTTTAGTGATGAAAATTTGAAGTACAAAATCTGTTAGGAAATGCTATTGTAAAGTAAATAGAGGTTGAGACATAATTTCAGATGAACAAAATGTAGCCAAGAGACTGATTACCACTAATTGAACATTGCATTTTATTGATTTTGTAGTTTCTTTCTACTTTCCAGCTCAGAATGCAGAGAAGCTAAAAGGTGTAGGCCTTGGAAAACATCCATGTTAATCTAATTTATCAGCTTGATGGCTTTCCTGCTACCAAAAAATGTGGTGTCTGGGGTTCACCTGGAAGCTTGTTAAAAATGCAGAGTCTCAGATCCACTTTAGACTTAATGAATCAGAATCTTAAGAAACACTGCCCTATTGGAAAAAAAATATCAGTGACTTATTACACCACTGAAAGTACATATGATTTTTGGATTTCTCTAATATGACTAGGAATCTTTCTCTTCCACAGTATTTATGATTTACCAATCAAATAAAATTGACATGGTGTGGTTTCTTTATCTCATGGTACCTATTGCTCAATGGTGGAAGATGAGAATAAATAAAAAAACTCTAAAGTATAAACTGAGAAATTTGCTCTCAAGGTGACAGCAAGGTTGATGACGCAGATGCTGCCTAGGTGCAGTTATCTGGGAAGGTTACCTAAGGCAGGTGATGTTGTTTTGGAAGATATGAGACAGCCATTCAATAACTAAGCAAGACTTAGAAGGTTTTAAGGATGAAAAGAGCTCAGTACATTCCAGAAGCTAAAAAGAGGCTAGTATCTCTGAAATGAATTGAATGAGATAGATTGTGGTTGGAAATGAGTTTGGATAGACCAGCAGGACCCAGAATAGGTAGTCTTACAAGCCATGGCTAGATTTTTTTTTAAAATATACATTTATTTATTTTAATTGGAGACTAATTACTTTACAATATTGTATTGGTTTTGCCATACATCAACATGAATCTGCCATGGGTGTACACGTGTTCCCCATCCTGAACACCCCTCCCAACCTCCTCTCCATACCATCCCTCTGGGTCATCCCAGTGCACCAGCCCCAAGTATCCTGTATCCTGCATCAAACCTGGACTGGCAATTCATTTCATATATGATATTATACATGTTTCAGTGCCATTCTCCCAAATCATCCCACCCTCTCCCTCTCCCACAGAGTCCAAAAGACTGTTCTATACATCTGTGTCTCTTTTGCTGTCTCGCATACAGGGTTATCATTACCATCTTTCTAAATTCCATATATATATAGGTTAGTATGCTATATTGGTGTTTTTCTTTCTGGCTTACTTCCACTCTGTATAATAGGCTCCAGTTTCATCCACCTCATTAGAATTGATACAAATGTATTCTTTTTAATGGCTGAGTAATACTCCATTGTGTATATATACCACAGCTTTCTTATCCATTCATCTGCTGATGGACATCTAGGTTGCTTCCATGTCCTGGCTATTATAAACAGTGTTGTGATGAACATTGGGGTACACGTGTCTCTTTCCCTTCTGGTTTCCTCAGTGTGTATGCCCAGTAGTGGGATTGCTGGGTCATAAGGCAGTTCTATTTCCAGTGTTTTAAGGAATCTCCACAGTGGTTGTACTAGTTTGCATTCCCACCAACAGTGGAAGAGGGTTCCCTTTTCTCCACACCCTCTCCAGCATTTATTGCTTGTAGACTTTTGGATTGCAGCCATTCTGACTGGCGTGAAATGGTACCTCATTGTGGTTTTGATTTGCATTTCTCTGATAATGAGTGATGTTGAGCATCTTTTCATGTGTTTGTTAGCCATCTGTATGTCTTCTTTGGAGAAATGTCTATTTAGATCTTTGGCCCATTTTTTGATTGGCTACATGTTTTTAACTTAAAGTACAATAGGAAGTCATTGATGTGCTTTAAGCAGGCAAGAGAGGGGTTAAGGTGAACACTTACATTTGAAATAGTTACAATTTATATTTGAGAAAGAATTAATCTGGCTCCTGTATGGAGCATAAATTGGACAGGCATGTTAGAAGTCTGCAGGAATGATACAGATGGCAGAGAAGAAAGCGATAAATGGATTTTGAAAGTGAAAGTCACTCAGTCGTGTCCGACTCTGTGCAACCGCATGGACTATACAGTCCATGGAATTCTCCAGGCTGGAATACTGGAGTGGGTAGTTATTCCCTTCTT
The DNA here is from genome assembly GCF_019923935.1 of Bubalus bubalis. Lineage (NCBI taxonomy): Eukaryota > Metazoa > Chordata > Mammalia > Artiodactyla > Bovidae > Bubalus > Bubalus bubalis. The sequence continues at coordinate 150,877,121 of NC_059158.1, forward strand.
CAGAGGATCTTCCCAACCTAGGGATCAAACCCAGGTCTCCCACATTGCAGGCAGATTCTTTACCAGTTGAGCCACCAGGGAAGTCCAAGAGTACCAGAGTGGGTAGCTTATCCCTTCTCCAGTGGATTTTCCTGAGCCAGGATTTTAGCAGTATTTATCTGTATTAGTGGTGTGCCCTCAAATCCATTGTTTATCCTTTCTCTTTTCTGTTATACATTTTAGAGTGTTTCCCTGCTGCATGTGGCTTGCACTGACACAGAGCATTAGTTGGAGTTAGGTAGAATATTTCGGCAGGTATGCCATCTTGCCCATGGCTTCAGCTCTCTCCACATTGGCTTGCTTTGGTCCCAGCTTCTATTAGATGCTCATAGGCTCCAGTCGCCAGTAACACCATATCCTTCCTTGGCTCATTTGATAATCTTTGTGTTGCATTACCACCTTCTGCTTAGCTTTTCAGCTCTTCTGTCATCTATGAAACCAATTCCTTGCATCAGATTTCCTTTGCTGTTAAGGGCATACACTGTTATCTTCTGAAAGGATGTAGAAAGTAAGAGAACGGAAAGAATCAAGAATGTTGCCCAGATTTTAGCTTAGACTAATTGGTCACCAAGATTGAATCAGGTGCAGTTTTGAAAGAGATGGTTCATTAATTCACTTTTGGACATTGTGATTTTGATACATTCAAATGCAAATATCTAATAGGTCTATCCTTCATACCAGATTCTGAGTTTTAAATCTCTAAATTATTAGAGAGGCTTCCCTGGTGGCTCAGACGGTAAAGAATCTGCCTGTAATGTGGGAGACCTGGGTGTGATTCCTGGATTGAGAAGATCCCCTGGAGAAAGGTATGGCAACCCACTTCAGTATTCTTGCCTGGAGAATTCCATCGTCAGAGGACTCTGGCAAGCTATAGTTCACGGGGTGGCAAAGAGTCAGACATGACTGAGTGAGTAACACACACACAAATCATTAAGTAGTCATAGGAATGGATAGGCAATCCAGGAGAAAATGTAGAGATAAGAGAAAGGGGATTTAGATAGAATCCTAAAGAATGTGAAGTTGACTGGTGGAGTATGAAACTACAAAATTACTTACAGAGCTGAGAATTTCCTGGATTCAAGTTAGTAAATCCACTAGAATCTGTAGAATATCTGTAACATGCATCTCTCTTGTTTTATAAATTATACTGACAAATGAAACACCATCAGACAACACAAAAGCAGTAAAATGTGGGCCCTGTGGGAGAAAGACAAGACAAGAATCTTTGCAAGTTATTAATTCCATCTTAATTGTAAAGTAACTTGACACTTCTGATTCTGATGCATATTTTGATTTTGATTCATGTGCTTCAGGATAATAATAGAAATGCAGTCTGCAATTGGGCTCATCTATCAGTAAGTCCAACCCAATTCAGAGGGTCAGTGCAGCTGAAATCCAGTCCATTCTCCACTAGCCAAACCGTAGACCCTGGTTCAAAGTAATCTCTGCTGGAGGAAAGGAGGCTTTCTGTAGACCCTACCTACATGAGAGAAAGATTTTCCAACACATGCAAAGGTATTTGTGCATTAGCAGTGCTTGGGGAAAGGGCAAGACTAAGTGTGCTGTGTAGACAATGTTAATATTAGGCTAAACCACTTAAATGATGTCGGGGCTTCTCTGGTAGCTCTGCTGGTAAAGAATCTGCCTGCAATGCAGGAGACCCTAATTCAATTCCTGAGTTGAGAAGTTCTGAAGTTCTGATGGAGAAGGGATAGGCTACCCACTCTAGTATTCTTGGGCTTCCCTGGTGGCTCAGATGGTAAAGAATCCACCTGCAATATAGAACACCTTGGTTTGATTCCTTGGTTGGGAAGATTCCCTGGAGGAGAGCATGGTAACCCACTCCAGTATTCTTGCCTGGAGAATTGTATGGACAAAAGAGCCTCACAGGCTACAGTCCATGGGGTTGCAAAGAGTCAGACACGACTGAGCAACTAAGCACATCACTTATGAGGTCAAGTCTTGGGCAAAGTCCAGGCCATACTACTGAGGAGAAGAAGTGTTGAGAGTAGTTTTTCTTAAGGTATGATTCTTAGACTATCAGCATCAGAATCTCCCCAAGGAAATTTCAAAGACCCCACATTGAAACTCAAGAATTCCCATCTGTTAGAGTAGGAACCAGGACATCAATCTTTTATGAGCATATTAGGACGTTCCTATTACAAACATTACAAAAAGCTGTTCTAGGGACACCTGGATATCCCTATGATACAGACCTGATTTGGAAAACATCTGCTTGACTCTGCAATCTCCTTTTTGTAGACTGAAGAAAGACACATTACATTGGCTTTGGAACTTTTGTGAGGTTAGACGTGTGTGTATGTGTGTGTGTGTGTGTTCAGTTGCTTCAGTTGTGTCTGACTCTTTGTGACCCTATGGACTGTAGCCCACCAGGCTCCTCTGTCCATGGGATTTCTAGGTAAGAATACTGGACTGGGTTGCCATGCCCCCTCCAGGGAATCTTCCCAACCCAAGGATCAAACCTGAGCCTCCTGCATTGCAAGTGGATTCTTTACCGCTGAACCACTGTGGAAATCCCCAGAGGTGTATACAAACCTATAAAATATCCTAAATTACTCCTTTATGCTCCTGCTGTCCTGTCAGATCTTTCCTGAAAGTCGTCTTACAGAGTTGCTATGGAAATGCACTGATTAAACCCAGACTCACAGGTGAATTTAATACATGATATTTAAGCATATTTTAAAGTAGGATATTCAAAGGAATAAGTTATTCATTCTGCAAATGATCCCATTCCTAATGCTTTCTTCCAGGACATGTCTACCCTTGACCATCCTGCCTTTCACCATTACGGTCATCACCCTAGAGCAGATTAATTGGCCCCCACTGCTCTTCTCCACTCCAGCCATGCCATCTAGGTCATGTCCTCCTGAGCCCCAAGTCCAGTCTGCCTTATCTGTCACTTGCTTACTTTTATTTCTGTTTTTCCCACTGGAAGGTACTCAACACTAGAATATAAAAATTATCTATGAATGAGTGATGAATGAAAGTGTTAGTTGCTCAGTCACATCTGATTCTCTGTGACTTCCATGAACTGTAGCTCACCAGGCTTCTCTGTCCAAGGAATTCTCCAGGCAAGAATACTGGAGTGGGTTGCCATTCCCTTTTCCAGGGATCTTCCTGACCCAGGTATCAAACCAGGGTCTCCTGCATCGCAGGCAGATTCTTTACTGTCTGAGCCACCAGGGAAGCATCTATGAATGGACACGCACAAAAATGGACCTATATAGGAAAGATTTAGGGTTAGGAGATTTATCTGTCCCCTTTCACCTTTGATTAATTAGAAAGATGTTGTAAATTAGGTTTGCTGCATTATTACAGGAAGGGCTTCCCAGGTGGTTCATTGGTAAAGAATGAGCCAATGCAGGAGATGCAGAAAATATGGGTTAGATCCCTGGGTCTGCAAGATCCCTTGGAGGAGGAAATGGCAACCCATTTCAGTGTTCTGGCAAAATCCTATGAACAGAGAAACCTGGCAGGGCTACAGTCCACAGCGTCACAAAGAGTTTGACATAACTGAGCACATACAAATGCAATATTATCAAAAATTCTTGGGCAAAACTTTCAGAAGTCACTTAGAGTAGTAATCTTAGGAATATCTCTGTCAAGTTTTTCCAGGTAAAGAACTTGGAATCTAATGAAGCAGGACACTCAAGCTGGTGCTCTGGGACAACCCAGAGGGATGGGGTGGGGAGAGGGGTTCAGAATGGGGGGACACAAATACACTTGAGGCTGATTTATGTTGATGTATAGCAAAAACCACCACAATATTGTAAAGTAATTAGCCTCAATCAAAATAAATAATTTTAAAAATTAAATAAAAAAATAAAAGGCAGAGTAATGGAGATATAAATGTGAAATAAAGAGAATCTAAAATGAAAAATAAAATTAAAATTAAAAAAAAAGAAGAATTTGGGAAATCTCAAGCCATTGAAATTTGGGGGATGAGTGCTTTTTCCAGTAATTTAATTACTAATTTGTAATGAGGACCCATGAAAGCAACCCTGATGTTTGCTCAGTTTCACTGAACTCCTTAGCATACTCATCCTGCTTTCCTAAAAAAGATGCATGCCTGGAGGGAGGTGAAAGAGCCATTAATCCTGGAAGGTATTTGTCCTCCTTTCTTTTGACATTTTATTGCCCTTTAATTCATTTGTGAAAGATATCAAAGCAGAATCAGATTAGGGGATAAAGGTCTTTTCATTAAAATGGCCGATCTGCATAGATCTCTTTGTTCTTCCCTGTGGGTGGTCTTTTGATCTGCACATGGGAAGAGAATTTATGAAGAAAGAACGTAAAGACAATTTTATGTCAATAGATAAAGTATCATAGCAAAAATATACACTTTCTATACAGGAATATGAAACTTACTCAAGCTGAAATTATAAAATTATGCCTGGCTGTAAGTACAGCAAGACAAAAAAGGAATACATCTATTAGTGGTGTGGCTGGTTATTTTGGAACATAATAAAAACAAAGGCATAAAATCTTGAGGCCCATCCAATTGCTGTCTGGGGAAAATGCATACAGGGCTTAAGTTTCAGTTAGGATACTCTGGCCCTTATATGCTTTGAACTCCCACTCCGCAAGGTAGGGGATATAAATGGATATTCTTTCCCCCATCAAATTTTGAATCTCTGCATTTAGCAAAGGTCCTTTCTGATATAGATCTTTGTAGTCATACATGTGAAAGACCTATGTTTATGAAACACAGACCAGGGTTTGAAATATTGTGTTATTTTAAGCATAAAACTTGTCTTTATACTCTGGTATCTATTACATATTTTTATGTTAGGATGTATTTTTATGGATTTTGAGTTGTATTTCTTTAAGTAGCATTCTTTGCTTAATTTCAATTAAGTAGGAAATTGAGAAATATAGAAAAAAATATAAGGAAACAAAATCATGACTTGTAGTAACTTGAACCAAGATAAATATTTTTGATATTTTAACAAGTTAACTTGTATTACTGTACTGATATGTGTAGTACATTTGCACATATGTATGTAACTATGTTTTTATTCACTTATATAGCCCAAATGCCTAAGCTTTTTCTAATATGAGTGTAAAACGAAGTCACTTTTCACATATTCAATAAATAATAATCAGTGCTTAGTATGTACAAAGCACTGTCTCAGTCACTAGGGACTTAACAACAAACAACCCACCCAAATCTTTTTCCTCAGGGAGTTCATTTGGGAAGAAAGTCAGTAAATTTTCAATACCAGGAATTACACTGCTTTAAGCCCTTTCATCTTTCTTCAAATACCCCACAACTTTTCTTCAAGTCTGTCCTGTGCTCAGGTGTACAATCATGAATTATACAGTTGGCCCTCTGTATCTGCAGGCTTCACATTTGTGGATTCAGTCAACTGGGGGAAAAAATTTCCAGAAAGTTCCAAAAAGCAAAACTTGAATTTTCTGCTTGTTGCAACTATTTATATAACATTCACATTATATTAGGTATTATAAATAATTTAGAGATGGTTGAAAGTATATAGGAGAATGTGCATAGGTTATAGGCAAATACTATGACATTTTATATAAAAGGACTTGAGCATATTCGAAAATTTTGGTATCCTTAGAAGGCCCCAAACCCATGCCCCCTGTGGATACTGAGGGTAACTATTATATATCTTCAGCGTCAGTCTCTTCTTCACATCCCCTCAAGTGCACACTTTGAACTTTGGGGATGGACATTGTGCTGGACCCAGCAATCCTCTGGACCCATCATGACTTTTCAGAGCTAAACTCTGCATGTAGCTGTCTGGGGCAGTCTGGGGTTGGATCCTCTGACCAGGCTCGTAATTTGGTGCCAGCTGATCATTTCTAAGTATATTTCACTATGCAGAGAAGAGGTTGTGCACTGCTGAGGAAGGTGATTGTACATATTGTTTCAGATGTTTTAGTTTGGGCTCTAGAATTGCACACCCTATTCTATAATACAAATCCATGAAGTTACCCTGAGCATCATCTTTAAAAGGGAGCTTACTTAGCATTGCATTGTTACACAAGATTCTTGTGGATTTTAAACTCAACACTTTGGCTGTTGTTGTTCAGCTACTAAGTTGTGTCCGACTCTTTGTGACCCTAGGGGCTGCAGCATGCCAGGCTCCCATGTCCTTCACTATCTCCTGGAGACTACTCAGATTCATGTCCATTGAGTTGGTGATGCTATCTAACCATCTCATCTTTTGCTGTCCCCTTCTCCTTTAGCCCTCAATCTTTTCCAGAATCAGAGTGTTCTTTGAACTCAATACTAGTAACTAATCACAAAATTCCTTTCTACCTGAAAAGAGTTTTGATTAATTAAATGTTCTCTCTCTTTACATTGTATGTGATTTTTTAGGTGCTCTGTTAGATTAGAAACCTGAAAAACTGCCTAAAATCCCGTCTCTTTATCTGCCTCTCCTGCTTCCATCACTGGTGTTGAGAGAGCAGAGCATATTTATTCTATGCCTCTCCAGCTCAAGAGGTGGTCCGACCCTCTCTTTCATTCCCTGTGGCATGGAAGTGACTTGATACATTAAAAAACAAAACAAACAAACAAAAAACCCTCTATGTAGGTTCAGGAATACATGCCAGAAGAATAAAATATCAAGTTCCATTAGATTTGGTTTCTCTTGGGGTCAGAATTAAGACTAAGGAAACTCTAGTCAGATGCATCTCTGCCTATCTCCTGTCAGCCACTCCATGCCAGAGTGCAAGTCTCTCTCTTTTAGTAAAATTGTCCCCAACCATGTCTGTCCAAAGCCCAGAAAATCTCTCAGAAAGCAGATGAAGTTCCTTTCTCACTGCCTCAGATTTATCTTCAAAATTCTAATTTCTTACACCAGGATTTGCCATATTCTAAGATGATCTAGAGTGTAAACTGAAAAAAAAAAAACAAAAACAAAACTTTTTTTAGAGGAACTCCTCTTGTACACAGAGTTGGATCTCAGTGCTCTGATCAGACTGAACGATCAAAACATGCTAATACCACTAAATATTGAGATGTCTAGTCTTAGATAAAAGCTGAATACACGTAGAGCCTGGTACCTAGTGTGATTTTTTAAATTAGTTTTATCTTCTACATGGCATAGTTATACCTATCTCTCTTTGTGTCCTTTCTCTACTTTCCAAAATCTCAGTTCCAGATTTTCTATGAGCAACTGTGTAAACAAAGATATAGAAGGGAGTGGCAGAGGATGAAAGAGTTAGATAGTGCCACCAACTCAATGGCATGAATCTGAACAAAGTCCAGAAGGCAGGGAAGGACAGAGAGACCTGATGTGCTGCAGTCTATGGGGTCATGAAGAGTTGGACACATCTTAGAAATTGAATAACAACAACATGTGCATATATGCCCATGCCCACATACAATACGTATTCATACATTTAACTCCAGGAGAATAAGCAGCATACCCAGGCACTGAGTGTTCTAAATCTTTAAATAGCAAAGAATACTTTTACCAAGGAGGCAAAAAAAAAAAAAAGCATTTAGAGACAAAACTGCTAAAAAAAATGTATATAATTTACTATATATTCTCAGTGTAAATATTACCATTCAGCAAGGTAAATATTTTCTTCACACATTTCTCCAAGGTAATGACCGGGGACTTCTTTAACATGCATGAAACTAAAAAGTTCAATCAAGTGGATTTCCTCTAAAAAAATCACATTTTCAAAAAAAAATGTTAGTTTTTATTATATGCACTTTACATTTTTTTTTAATTTAATTTTATTTTTAAACTTTACATAACTGTATTATTATGTATACAAATATATTTTCACAGTAATGTTATACCCTATACTGAATTTTGAATAATGGACTTTTCACTTAATGTTATGTGTTTTTTCCCATGTTATTAACAATTTTTGAAAAGCCCATTTTTGCAGCTGCATCCATAATGTGGGTGTCCAATCACTTATTTTATCACATTTCTTTTCTTTAGAGGAAATTTATTTAGTTTCCTTTCTTTTTTAAAACTACAAACAACATTGGAATGTTTTTCCATACACATTTGCTTGCTCATCGATATTTCCTTAAGATATATTCTAATGAGTGATATTGCTGTGTCATAGGATCTTATGGCAGAGCCTCAGGAAAGTGGATCCTTAATCCCCTGGCCCTCTACTTAATAATGTGTCCTTTTCCGCAGAACTGATGAAACTAATAACTTAACAATCATTGTTACTAAACAATGTTCATGAAGATTACTGTGACTTTTCCATAGTTTCACCAAGGGCAACTCAGTCATATCTTAAATTTTCTTGCATGAAGTCTATTTTTTTAGGAAATATTTGTTTTTAAATAACTTGTATTTATTAACATTTAGGGCTTCCCTTGTCGCTCAGCTGATAAAGAATCTGCCTGCAATGTGGGAGACCTGGGTTCAATCCCTGGGTTGGGAAGATTCCCCTGGAGAAGGGAGAAGCTACCCACTCCAGTATTCTGGCCTGGAGAATTCCATGGACTGTATAGTCCAAGCGGGTCACAAAGAGTTGGACATGGCTGAGTGACTTTCACTTCAATTCACTAACATTTAATTATTAATATATATTTATTCAGTGTCATCACAATGAAAATTCTCATTTTCAAGCATAATGAAAAGTAAGTCTAAATATCAGACTCTTAATAGGATTACATGTAGTTCTCTGTGACTAAATACAGATCTCAGAAAGTTAAAGCAGATTCTGCCAGAGGTCTGTGCCCACCGTGTGTGTGTGGCCAACTCCTTGTGACCCCATGGACTGTAGCCTTCCAGGTTCCTCTGTCCATGGGATTCTCCAAACGAGAATACTACTACTACTACTAAGTTGCTTCAGTCGTGTCCGACTCTGTGTGACCCCATAGACGGCAGCCCACCAGGCTCCCCCATCCCTGGGATTTTCCAGCCAAGAACACTGGAGTGGGTTGCCATTTCCTTCTCCAATGCATGAAAGTGAGAAGTGAAAGTGAAGTCGCTCAGTCATGTCCAACTCTTAGCGACCCCATGGACTGCAGCCTACCAGGCTCCTCCATCCATGGGATTTTCCAGGCAAGAGTACTGGAGTGGGGTGCCATTGCCTTCTCTGCCAAACAAGAATACTGGAATGATAGAGGTCTATGCCCACTACTTATGGATAATTGTTGAAAAGACTAAGCCTCTAGGAATCACCTTCTTTTGACTCTGAAAGGAGTATTAGAGTCAGAGGAAATGAGGTCTGGGTTCTATGAGGAGAGAATCCAGCATTTACCCCCACTCCCAGCATTTATAACACATTTTCTATGCAGTGTCATTCTATGCTGATTATGGTGTGGGATTACTCATATCTGGGACTTACTGAGTTTTATTTTTCTTCCCATTGACATTCATTCTCTTTCCTCAAAATTCTCTTTGCCATAATTGAATTTCATTGCAGTCTGTAGTCAAATTGATGGCTACTTTAAAGTTTCATTAAGATTTTAACTAGAAGTATCTAGAAAAAAGAACTCAAAGTAATGTTTATTTTTCCTTAAATATTTGGACCTTAGATTGAGAAAAATAAACATTCAGAAATGTATGTGACTCTATAGTCACTGTATGTGTGTCACCAAATAATTGCTTGTAGGTGAACAGGTGTGATTTTCATTTCATCTCTGAAAACTTTTCTTCAGTAGATTAGCTAGTGACCAGAAGAAAAGTGTTTCAACCATTGGAAAACAGTTTTGTAGGGTTTCTGTGTTGCTCTCTATCTCCGTCTCTTCTCTCTCTAAACACAGATAAATGATAGATATCATTAAGACAGAATTACATAGGCATGGTAAATGCTAAGCATGCATGAGTTCCTTCTGTATTTAAAAATTTTTACATTTTAATTTAGTAATGCAAAAATTTACATTTTAATTTAGATATGTAAATTAACACCTCTGAAACTGCATTATCTCTGAAACGGTTAAATGAGGATTTTTTTTTTATAGGTTACAGAACTCCATGTAAGTCAATATCCTCATTTTATGTATTTAAGCACAAATCATCCAGGTCAAATTTCACAGTAAATTAACACATTTTCTGTGCTTGCCTTTGGCTAAGTGATTATAAATACACATTTTAAAATATTCCCTATCAACCCAAGGAGTACTGATGGAGGTGAACCATAAAGAATTCTTACCATTATGGTAAATTGTGGTGCTGGACATAATCTTTGGGATATTAAAGGACACCCTTTTATTTTAGATTTTAGATGTTATTTTAGATTTTACTTAGATTTTATTTGGATTTTATTTTAGATTTTATTTAGATTTTAGATTTTATTTAGATTTTACTTTAGATTTTAGATTTTCAGGACACATCAGTAAATATAATATATTCTTGTACTCATGGACATATTATAATCAAAACCACTTTTTACTAAATGTTATCCAGCTAAAGGAGTAGTTTATTTATTACTTCTTATTTGTACACATGATACTGGGCCCTGAAATAAGGATTATAAAGTGAATAAGTTACAGGGAAAGAAATACTTTGAGGTTAGAGGCATTGTATATCAATAAGCTATCTACCATGTTACACGTATCACCCAGGTGGTGCTAGTGGAAAAGAATCCCTCTGCCAGTGCCTTACAAATAGTCTGCCAATGCCTTACAAATAGCTGAGAAAAGAAGAGAAACTAAAGGCAAAGGGGAAAAGGAAATTTATACCCATTTGAATGCAGAGTCCAAAGAATAGCAAGGAGAGATAAAAAAGCCCACCTCAGCAATCAATGCAGAGAAAGAGAGGAAAACAATAGAATGGGAAAGACTAGAGATCTCTTCAAGAAAATTAGAGATACGAAGGGAACATTTCAGCAAAGATGAACACAATAAAGGAAGAAATGATATGGACCTAACAGAAGCAGAAGATATTAAGAAGATGTGGCAAGAATACACAGAAGAACTATACAAAAAAGATCTTCATGACCCAGATAACCATGATGGTGTGATCACTCACCTAGAGCCAGACATCCTGGAATGCAAAGTCAAGTGGGCCTTAGGAAGCATCACAACAAACAAAGCTAGTGGAGGTGATGGAATTCCAGTTGAGCTAGTTCAAATCCTAAAAGATGATGCTGCAAAAGTGCTGCACTCAATATGCCAGCAAATTTGGAAAACTCAGCAGTGGCCACAGGACTGGAAAAGGTCAGTTTTCATTCCAATCCAATGAAAGGCAATGTCAAAGAATATTCAAACTACCGCACGATTGCACTCATCTCACACGCTAGCAAAGTAATGCTCACAATTCTCCAAACCAAGTTTCAACAGTACGTGAAACTTGAACTTCCAGATGTTCAATCTGGATTTAGAAAAGGCAGGGGAACCAGAGATCAAATTGCCAACATCCAACATTGGATCCTTGAAAAAGCAAGAGAGTTCTAGAAAAACATCTACTTTTGCTTTATTGATGACACCAAAGCACTTGACTGGATCACAACAAACTTTGGAAAATTCTGAAAAGATGGGAATACCAGACCACCTGACTTGCCTCCTGAGAAATCTGTATGCTGGTCAAGAAGCAACAGAACTGTACGTGGAACAACAGACTGGTTCCAAATCAGGAAAGGAGTACGTCAAGACTGCATATTGTCACCCTGTTTATTAGCTTATATGCAAAGTACATAATGTGAAATGACAGGCTGGATGAAGCACAAGCTGGAATTAAGATTGCCAAGAGAAATATCAATAGCCTCAGATATGCAGATGACACCACCCTTATGGGAGAAAGTGAAGAACTAAAGAACTTCTTGATGATGGTGAAAGAGGAGAGTGAAAAAGTTGGCTTAAAACTCAGCATTCAGAAAACTAAGATCATGGCATCCAGTCCCATCACTTCATGGCAAATAGATGGGGAAACAGTGGAAATACAGACTTTATTGTTTTGGGTTCCAAAATCACTGCAGATGGTGATTGCAGCCATGAAATTAAAAGATGTTTGCTCCTTGGAAGAAAAGTTATGACCAACCTAGACAGCATACTAAAAAGCAGAGATATTACTTTGCCAACAAAGGTCTGTCTATTCAAAGCTATGGTTTTCCCAATAGTCATATATGGATGTGAGAGTTGGACTGTAAAGACAGCTGAGTACCCAAGAATTGATGCTTTTGAACTGTGGTGTTGGAGAAGACTCTTGAGAAGCCCTTGGACTGCAAGGAGATCAAACCAGTCCATCCTAAAGAAAATCAGTCCTGAATATTCACTGGAAGCACTGATGCTGAAGCTGAAGCTCCAATACTTTGGCCACCTGATGTGAAGAACCAACTCATTGGAAAAGACCCTGATACTGGCAAAGATTGAAGGCAGGAGGAGAAGGGGAACACAGAGGATAAGATGGTTGGATGGCATCACCAACATGACGGACATGAGTTTGAGTATGCTCTGGGTGATGGTGATGGACAGGAAGCCTGGCTTGCTACAGTCCATGGGGTTGCAAAGAGTTGGACATGACTGAGCTGAACTGAACCTAACTGAATACTGGAGACAGAAGAGATTCAAGTTTTATACATAGGTTGGGAAGATCCTCTGGAGGAGGGCATGGCAACCCACTTCAGTATTCTTGCCTGGAGAATCCCACGAACAGAGAAGCCTGGGAGGCTATAGTCAATGGGGTCACAAAGAGTTGGACAGGACTGAAGCAACTTAGCACACACAAACACTCTGATCTTCCCTGGTCGCTTCCTTCCCCTGGTGATTTTTCCTGATTGCTTCCCTGGTTGCTCAGATGGTAAAAACATCTGTCTGAAATGCAAGAGACCCAGGTTCAATCTCTGGGTCAGGAAGATCTCCTGGAGAAGGGAATAGCAACCCATTCCAGTATTTTTGCATGGAGAATTCCAAGGACAGAAAAGCCTGGAGGGCTTTAGTCATGAGTTGCAAAGAGTCAGACACAACTGACTGACTAATACTTTCATGATACACATATCCAGGGAAATTGAAAAATTGCAAAGCTATTACTACTGTTAGGATTTTATTCTGTATTAAGAAATTACTGATATCCTCTTACTATCCTATCCAGAAGGTCATTTGACCTTCCCAAATATATGCCAAACATCAGTTTTTTGCCAGGAATGTTCCATTCCAGGCTGTTCAGAGTCAACACAATTGCTTTTGTTACCAAGGAGTTGTCAGGTGATTTTCACAACATTGAATTGTTTATTCTGCTTTAAGCTAAAGACCATCACTGTTAATATGTGGGTGTTAATATGACAGGTATTAGTCTCTTTTGTTTAGGTTATACAGCATGATCTTGGGCAATGGAAATAATGCTGAATGTTCAAACACACACATACCCACATATCCAAGAGATGGTTAATCAAAATGAAAGATACTTATGAAATTTATGAAGTAAATATAATTTTTTTTTATTTTGAAGAATAATGATTTTTTTTCAGTGTCAGGAAGGAGTTATGCTATAGGAAATTGTGCTATTATTAAAAAAAATACAACCCCAAAAACCTACTGACTGAATTAAAACTTCATAGAGAAACAGTAGATGAGCTAAACTAAAAAATGACTACCACTAAAGCAAAACATTGCATTTGTTTATGAAAACTTAAGATTTAAATGGTAATTGAAAATTTTAGTTAACATAATTGATTTGTTTAAAATGTTTTATGCAAGATTCTAATTTATAAATTAACTATGTTTTGCTGTCATCACCATTGTTTGATAAGCTGACTTCAGCAGTAATGAACCATCTCATTAGATTGCAGTGTTATATTTCAAGAAGTAATTATTTGGTTTATTATAATTCCTTTCAAAAAGAATGAATCTTTAAAATATTATGTATACAAGCACACATACACACCTTTAATATTTCCTAATTCTGTATGAAATCTTCTCTAAAAAGTATTAAGAATATAATTATTAAGAACAAGCAGACTTCCTTAAATTACTTCACAATCTGTGGAAGTGATTAGGTTTAAAAAAAAATAAGTAAAACAATAAGCAAAGCATTTTGTTACTTTTTTTTTCAGTTACCCTAAAACTCAGAACTTGAGCAGACATCCAAGCTGGTCTTCTGCCTTTGCATAAGGCTTTGTTTTAAAGAGCTATTTAGCTATTTAGCTCTAAATATTTTGACTATGTCACTTTTGATCTATAATGCCCAGTATTGCATCTCATAACACATAACTTTCCTCTTTGTTTCTGCAACAGGTACTTTCTCTTGGTTGAAGGCTCAAACTTTATGTTACATCTCATAGATTATCTGCTTTCCCATCTTTAAACCTTCTTTCATGTATGAATTGCCTTTATCATTCTTGCTCACCTGGTACCTCCCATTATTTTCAAAGAGTTTTATAGTTTCCATATCTACCTGAAATATTCTGTCATCATTTTCCTTCCTACCCTGTCCATGTGCGCAAAGATCATTATTTTGTGCCAATAGTCTCCACTCCTTTGTTCCCATCTTTGATGACTCTTGCCTGCTTCTAACCTCGTGGCTTTTAACTGCCCTCAAATCTGCTTTCAAATGTATTCCCCTGCTTCTCTCCACAAGGCTGCCTCAGGACATGGCAGCTACATTCCCCAAAGTGAGCATTCCCCCACCACACACACACACACACACAAAATGAGAGAGCACTTCCAAACAGAGGCCATACATATAACTTGTTCTTGGAAGTGGCATACATTACTTCTGCTGTAGACTGTTCATTAGTAGAGAATCAAGGAGAAATGATTACATAAAGGCATGAATACAAAAGATCGCTGAGAGTCATGTTAGCGTCCACCAACCACAGATGGAGTAAAGAATGATACTGAAAAATTGACCTATCTGAAAGAAGAAAAGGTAATGGGAAAAAAGGGAGCACAAAGCAAGGTAGTAGAAATAATTCCAGTGTATCAGTAACCACAATAAAATAAACATGAAAGTGAACTATTAAATACAAAAATTATTAGATTCAAAATATAAAATACATATGTGAAGAGAAAAAGAATTGGAAAAGAAGAGATATAAATGTATTTGCAGATAATATTATTTTCATATAACATTCAAAGTAATCTTCACACTCTGAATTTATTAGAGTTGATGTTCTACAACTAGCTTTTAGAATTTTGGTTTTAAGACACAAATTGAATATACCGAAATGTTATATGTCAGAGACAAAACTCCCTGGAAAATATAAGGGATAAAGCTTCAGTTTAGAACAGCAATAAAATCAATGTTTCTCAGGAATAATTGTGACTAAAAATGTTCAACCCTACAGGGATAAAATTACAGAATAATAATGAGGGACATAAAATACACATAGTCATTACTTGGCACTATAGAGGATTGATTCTAGGACTGGCATGGATACCAAAATCCACTAACACTCAACTTCTTTATATCAAATGGGATAGCATTTTCATATAACCTGTGCACATTCTTCTATACACTTTAAATCATCTCTAGATTACTTAAAATACCTAATACAATGTAGAATGCTATATAAATAGTTGCCAGTACAGCAAATTCAAGTTTTACATTTTGGAATTTTCTAGAATTGTTTTACCCAAATATTTTTTATCTGTTTGAATCTACTGATGTGGAACCTGTGGGTTAATTGCACATAAATAGAGAAAGCAGCACCTGTGCATGTGTTGGAAAATATCAGTAACACTAAAATAATAGCTTCCTTCAAGTTAATTTAAATTTAATGTAATTGCAACTTCCAACAGATTTTTTAAGGTAGAATTAGAAATGTCATCCATGAAAGTCACATGTAAGAAGAAATAGGCAAAACATACACAATAATTTTGGTGAGTAACATGGGCAGAGCTTGGCCTACCAGATACATAAACTTACTATAGAACTATAATCTTTAGAATGGTGGAAATAGCAAAAATACACCCATGGTACAAAATAAGAATCTGCAAAGAAATCCATGCATATAAGAATGATTTTATATATAACAAAGTTAGCATTACAAACAATGAGGGAAATGATAAGCTCTTTTATACATTATGACAGGGATAGTACTGGACTGGGTTGCCATTGCCTTCTCCAATGACAGGGACAGAAAAATAAAATCAGGTGTCTTCCTCACACCATACACCAACATGATTTTCAAGTAGATTAGAATCCTAAATGTGTACAGCTAAATTTAAGACCTTTAAGACAGGATTTGTTAAAATATAAAGAAAAGTGCAAATAATAAAGAAAATACATATACATCGGATCACATATTTTTACATACTGCGTTAAAGATACCATAAAGACTAAAAGAAAAAACTAGAATCAGTAGTTTTTGCAACACAATAACTAACAATGTACTAGTTATAAAAGATTCCTATAAATCAATAAGAACACAACACACAACAAAATACATAAAATACATAAACACTTTCCAAAGGAGGAAGTCCAATAAGGAAAACAGGCCGATACCATTGTGATCATGGAAATGGATTTTAAAAGAAATAAAAAACCATTTTGTGTCTATTAAATTGGCAAAGCTTTGACACAGATATGGAAATCCACTAACACATATACAATGCAGTAGGTGAAAACAGAAATTACTGCTTTGGAGAATAAATCACCGACAGCTCATGTGAAGATACTTTTACCATACAACCATCAAATTTTACTTCACCTGATATAGCCAGCCTTCTGTACCCACAGGATCTGCATCAAAGGATTTAACCAACCACAGACTGAAGATATTGCATAAAAAATTTTTTTCCAGAAAGTTCCAAAAAGCAAAACTTGAATTTTCCATGGTATGTCAACTATTTACATAGCATTTATATTATACCAAGTATTCTAAGTAATCTGGAGATGACTTAAAGTATACAGGAGGATACATGTAGGTTATATGCACATACTATGCCATTTTATATAAGGGAATTGCATCCATAGATTTTCGTGTCCACAGGGGTCCTGGTACCAACCCCCTGCCGATACAGAGAAACGATTTTATAAGTAGAAGAAAATATAGAAGAACGTGTGCATAAGGAGATGCAAGACTATTGAGGTTTTGTTTCTAATAATCCAAACGAGAAACATCCTAAATGCCTATCAAGAATATAAATATTAAATTATGTTGTAGTTGTAGCACAAAACTATACAGCTTTTAAAGGGACAAATGTAATTTGTTGGCATTGTTAAGTGTTAGTGAGTGAAAAGAATAAGTTGCAGGATAGTATATACTATTTTCTGTCATTTATATAAAGTATGCTGCTGCTGCTGCTGCTAAATCGCTTCAGTCGTGTCCAACTCTGTGCGACCCCATAGACGGCAGCCCACCAGGCTCTCCAGTCCCTGGGATTCTCCAGGCAAGAACACTGGAGTGGGTTGCCATTTCCTTCTCCAATGCATGAAAGTGAAAAGTGAAAGTGAAGTCGCTCAGTCGTGTCAGACTCTTAGCGACCCCATGGACTGCAGCCTACCAGGCTCCTCCGTCCATGGGATTTTCCAGGCAAGAGTACTGGAGTGGGTAAAAACCAATAAAATGATAAATTATAAATTGTTGCATATTTAAATATAAAGTAAACGTAGATTCATGGAATTGATAAAACTCAATTTATAGTGCTAGTTATCTCTTGAGAAAGGCAAACAGGGAATGTCAGTTACATATGTTCTTTGAAAATTCCTTAAAAAAATTAGAAGCAAGTAAAAAGTAGTAGTAAGCTTTGATAAAGCTAAGCAGTAGATGCATGGATGCTCATTATCTCAATTCTGTATTCTTAACTGTTTATTTGAAATAATTCACAATATATCCTTCCTGTCCATTTCCACTAACATGTCTGTGGCCCAGAGCTGTGTTCATTTACTCCTGAAATTCTGCCACAGCCATACTGTCTGCTCTCTCTGCCTTTGATCTGATCTTCTGCCAGTGAGTTCTAGCCTAGTACTTACTACCATCAGCATGAACCTTGAATTCCCTGCTATAATCAGTCCATAATATTGACAGTATACCAAGTCCAAGCCTCTGTTTCTGGCTTTCAAGGCCACCCAGAATCTAGCAAGACTGCTCATTCTTATAGCTTCTTCTCTTTTACAGGAGCCTATGTATCTACCCACTGTCCCTTCACTTAGTTTTAAAGCCATTTCATCAAAGCACAGCTCAAGTGACATAATTTGCATAATGTTTCTTTTCTGACCACATCAACTCATTCAGGATTTGTATTACCCATAAAATCCGTATTGCATCATTTACTGCTTAAATAGCCTCTATTTTATATTTAGAACTTCCCTTGTGGCTCAGCTGGTAATGAATCTGCCTGCAATGGGGAGACCTGGGTTCGATCCCTGGGCTGGGAAGATCCCCTGGAGAAGGAAATTGTTTTTAGAATTTGGATTTGGGCATTTAACTAATTTTGTAAGGATTAGAAAATGTCTTATTTTCTTTTGTGTTAACCACAGGGCCAAACAAACTGGTTCCTCCCTGGTCCCTGCGGAGAATCTAATGTCTTTTGGGTCCTTGTGTGAAATCTAGACTTCTCTTGGCTTCCCCCACTTTCATCCCTCTTCTAACAACTACTAGTCTTATTTTTCAGTTTCATTAATGTATTTCCATCCTGTGCATTTATCTGTTTTCACTGAACATTCTTGTCAAAGCCACTGTCATTTTATATAGGTAGCATAAGGCTTAGTGTCACCTGATACTTGAACAGTGGGGGAAATCTTGCTGTTCTTCATTAGCAGGAGTCTATGTAACAACTCTGGCCTTCCTCTGTATCCTATAATGAAGTCAAAGTAATCTTTATAGTTTAATTTAGTCACACCCTGCTTAAAGTCCTTTGATGGCTTTCCTTTGTTATTAACAAAGTCCCAAATATTCAATACTTAACATGACCCATAACATCTTGTGTGATCTTTCACTTCCTACCTCTCTCTCCATCCTTACTTAAGGCCATCAACCCAGGAGCCATACATACTTTTCCTTCTTTTAGCCATTCAACATGCCATGTGCTTTATCCCCTAGTCTAGAATGCATTTCCCACTATCTCCCTTCACGTGGGCAATCTACTTATTTTTCCAAGTTTTATTTTATCATAATTTTCTTGGTGACTTTTTCTTTAAGTCTCTTCCTTCCCATCCCGCTCAACCTTCTACAATTTTAATACTTCCTTTTATTTATCCTTTGTGACACTCATCACAATAAACTGTGGAAAATTCAAGAGATGGGAATACCAGACCACCTGACCTGCCTCTTGAGAAACCTGTATGCAGGTCAGGAAGCAACAGTTAGAACTGGACATGGAACAACAGACTGGTTCCAAATAGGAAAAGGAGTACGTCAAGGCTGTATATTGTCACCCTGTTTATTTAACTTATATGCAGAGTACATCATGAGAAACACTGGACTGGAAGAAACACAAGCTGGAATCAAGATTGCCAGGAGAAATATCAATAACCTCAGATATGTAGATGACACCACCCTTATGGAAGAAAGTGAAGAGGAACTCAAAAGCCTCTTGATGAAAGTGAAAGTGGACAGTGAAAAAGTTGGCTTAAAGCTCAACATTCATAAAACGAAGATCATGGCATCTGGTCCCATCACTTCATGGGAAATAGATGGGGAAACAGTGGAAACAGTGTCAGACTTTATTTTGGGGGGCTCCAAATTCACTGCAGATGGTGACGGAAGCCATGAAATTAAAAGATGCTTACTCCTTGGAGGGAAAGTTATGACCAACCTAGATAGCATATTCAAAAACAGAGACATTACTTTGCCAACAAAGGTCTGTCTAGTCAAGGCTATGGTTTTTGCAGTGGTCATGTATGGATGTGAGAGTTGGACTGTGAAGAAAGCTGAGCGCCGAAGAATTGATGCTTTTGAACTGAGGTGTTGGAGAAGACTCTTGAGAGTCCCTTGGACTGCAAAGAGATCCAACCAGTCCATTCTGAAGGAGATCAGCCTTGGGATTTCTTTGGAAGGAATGATGCTAACGCTGAAACTCCAGTACTTTGGCCACCTCATGCGAAGAGTTGACTCAATGGAAAAGACTCTGATGCTGGGAGGGATTGGGGGCAGGAGGAGAAGGGGACGACAGAGGATGAGATGGCTGGATAGCATCACTGACTCGATGGACGTGAGTCTGAGTGAACTCTGGGAGTTGGTGATGGACAGGGAGGCCTGGAGTGCTGCGATTCATGGGGTCGCAAAGAGTCAGACACGATTGAGTGACTGAACTGAACTGAATTGTGACACTCATCAAAATGTAACTAACTTCTGTTGTTTCTTTCCCATAAGTCTCTAAGCTCCATAGGAAAGAAGACTCTATTTTCTCCCCTAGTTTATCTCTGGTGGCTAACATAATAACTTATATATGGTAGGTGCTATATACACATTCATTGAATGTATTAATAGATGCTTAAGAAATATTTATTAATTAATTTTGATTGATTAAAATATAAGAAAAATGTATCATTTTACATATTTCTATTTACTTCAGTTTCCTATCATTTGTTGTTATTCTGTTCTAACAGATTGTTGGAGGAGATGTAAATAAAAGCAAACCATTTTTGCAAATTTAGAGTCAGTCATATTTAAGTAAACCAAAAATCTGAGTATATGCAAAACCTTTTTCTAAAGTTGAGAAATAGAATTAAACTCATCATAAGTAATATTTTTTTTCACATTTTTAAGTGTAGCTCAGCTTAGGGAGGTGATTGACTATGTTTTAAATAGGAATTCATAGAGATTAGGGAGAAACCAAAATATTTTCAGAATAGCATTCAACATTAACAAAATGAAAATAAACACATAATCCTATGATTGACACTTTCAAATCAAGCACTCCTACTTGGTCTGTTTTCCTATATTTTCCATAATCATTTGCCCTGTTTGCATCTGAACTCTGTGTTGCAATAGTCCTACACAGTGTTTGAAAATTACAACACAATCCTCCTCTCAAAATAGAAGAGAGGGGAAAAAAATACAAGCTACATTTCACACCCTGCCATGTTCTGGCTGCTCTAGGTGATTAATGATAATGGCCATTTGTCCAAAATATAGACTCAGCTCTCAAATGGGATTGGAAAACAATTTTATGATAAATGTGGAAAATATATTCTTCTTCTTCTATGGTATATACCTTTCTTTATACATAAAATGAAAAGCATTCTTAAATTCTATTTGCACATAATAATGCATGAAATTACAGCTTTAATAATGCTGTGTATTGAAAGGAACTGGATTGATTTGGTCAACCAAGGAACACAGCCTATTTTCTTCAGAACTGAGAATTATATTTATCACTACCTTACAACCTGCAGAGTTCTTCTAAAGGAAATATTATATACTACATGTTTATGGTTTGTTTTATGGAGAGACTGTACTTGATATGGAAGAGAGAGGCTTGGAGTTTTCCATGCTAATGCTTACCTGCAAGTGTCTACTTATTTAAATAAAAGATATGAGGATAAGTGTTAGAATGAAAAGCTTAACTGGGTCAAAGGGCAAGTTGTCAAGGAAGAACTGGGTCCCTCTGGAAGTGATCTATTTTTTTTACTCCTTTAAATTGTGTTTTAACTTCTCTTGGTGAAGAGAAGAGAAGAAATGGCTCCCTATGACCCATTTGGTAAATGATGAAATGTTCTAGGCCTTTATTGAGGTAATGGGGGGAAGTCTGTTCCCAGTATTTGTTATGCATCTGGTTGTTCCTCTAATAAACTAAATGTAATTAAAAATAGAGCAGGGCCATTGCATTTTAATAGCTTAGATTCTTCCCTGTGGAAGAGTCAGCAAACAGTGAGAGAATATGAAGATTCAGCTCCCCAGCACCTGCCAGGCAGCCTTTGTCAAGATTAACAGCATCACACCAGGTTATTAGAGGAAACATAAATACTTTTGAGGCTCTGTGGGTAGTTATGATATCACGTTTTACTATCTTCTCCTAAAATGGAATTACTCACTGTAATTGCTTGCCAGTCACAGGCCAACAAACATGACAGAAGAAATCCTACATATTGGGGAGAGGGGTTATGTTGCAAGGACAGCTGACCTAGAGAATGTTTTTAAGGATACATTATCATGTATTTGTAATACCCATAATTAAAATTTGATGGCATTTTACAGCTTCTAGGGTAGGCACATATTTACGCAGTGCAGTCTGAAGTGGGCACAAAAGTAATCTGAGTTCCTACTTGAATAAGGAAATTGTTGTTTAGTCACTAAGTCGTATCTGACTCTTTTGTGACCCCATGGGCTGCAGCCCACCAGGTTTCTTCTGTGCATGGGATTATCCAGGTGAGAATAATGGAGTGGGTTGCCTTTTCCTTCTTCAGAGGATCTTCACAACCCAGGGATCAAACCCACGGCTCCAACATTGGTGGACTGGTTCTTTAACACAGCCACCAGGAAAGTCTGAATAAAGCAACAGGGATGTGGAGATATGAGTGATTTGCCCAAGAATGCTGCTACTAGTGGAGAATGAGCCCCAACTGTCTAACTTCATAGTCTGTGTTCTTTCTGCCCATCTGCATGGCCTCACTTCAGTTCAACAGCAAACACATAAATTTGCATCATACCTTTCTTGGTGAGCAGTTTTTGGAGAAACTAAAATTTCCTGAAAGGAATAATGGAAGGTAACCTAAAATGAAAAGAAACTGCAGTTTTATAAGTGGCCTTATAGAAGCAGGGGAATTTGATGCCAGGCATGGGATAGTTGAAAAAATTCAGTAAATCATTATTTCTGTAAGTTGAGAAAGTAACACACTAGGAGATGTGTTTTGTTTTTATTTTTTGTTGTTTTGCTGTCTCCATTTCAAAAATAAACTTGATTATTGAAAAGTGGGATGAGTCATGAAAATGAGAAGACAAGTATTGATTGGTAGAAAATATTTGTAAAACACATTATTGGATAATGACCTGTTATCCAAAATATACAAATAATTCTTAAAATGCAACAATAATGAAATGAACAACTCAGTAAAAAATAAATGGACAAGAGTTCTGAATAGATGCCTCAAAAAAGAAGATATACAGATGACAAATAAGCATATACCTGTCAATCAGGTATTGCAAATTAAAACAATGTGTTGCCACTGCATGTCTAGAATTACTAAAACCCAAAACACTGGCAATACCAAATACTGAGGAGAGTGTGGAGCAATGGGAACCCTCATTCACTATTGGTGGGAATACAAAATGATACAGCTATTTTGGAAGACACATTGGCAGTTTCTTACAAAATTAAACATAGTCTTGTCTATCTAGCAATTGTGCTAGGTTTTTACACAAAGGAGTTAAAAACTTACATTCACATAAAAACCTGAATGTGGATATTTACAGCAGCTTTTTTCATAATTGCCCAAACTTGGAAGTAACCAGGATGTTCATCAATATAAAAATGGATAAACTGTGATAAATCCAGACAATGAAGAATAAGAAAGAAATAGCTATGAAAAAACATGGAGAAAACTTAAGTGGATATCACTAAGTGAGAGAAGTCAATCTGAAAAGGTTATATACTGCCTGATTCCAACTATATGACATTCTGGAAAAGGCAAAAATATGAAGACAGTAAAAAAAAAAACATTGGCTGTTGCCAGAGGATAGAGGGAGGAAGGGATGAAAGTGCAAAGTACAAATAATTTTTAGGACAGGGAAATTATTCTATAGGATACTATATTGAATTGCCTGAAAAGTCTTTTCAGATTTTCCAAAAGATGTTACAGATAAACACAAACAAACATTTTGGCCAACCCAATACAATGGTGAATACATGTCACTATACATTTACAAAACTCATAGAATGTAAAATACCCAGAGTGAATCCTAATGTAAGCTATGGTCTTTGCGTGATAATGGTGCAGCAGAGCAGGTCCATTGCTTATAAGAGATGTACCATTCTGGAGGAAGATGTTGATGTTAGCAGTGGTTGTGCATGTGTGGAGACAAGGGGTATACAGGAAATCTCTGTACCTTCCTTGTATTTTGTCATGGGGCTAAAAATAAGCTTTGTCAAAAAAAAAAAAAAAGCTTTGTCTCACTTTTATAATTTATATCTTAAAAAAGTGGTATGTAGGGAAATGAGTCCTAACAATTACCCTCTATAACCCTGATAGCTCAGTTGGTAAAGAATATGCCTGCAATTCAGGCGACCTCAGTTCGATTCCTGGGTGGGGAAGATCTGCTGAAGAAGGGATAGGCTATCCACTCCAGTATTCTTGGGCTTCCCTGTGGCTCAGCTGGTAAAGAATCTGTCTGCAATGTGGGAGACCTGGGTTCAATCGCTGGGTTGGGAAGATCCCCTGGAGAAGGGAATGGCTACCCACTCCAGTATTCTGGCCTAGAGAATTCCATAGTCCACGGGGTTGCAAAGAGTTGAACATGACTGAGTGACTTTAAAGGCAAAAAAAAGAACACAATGCATGGCCAGGGGGGAATGAATCAGTGATTAGTTCAATTCAGTCCCTCAGTCATGTCCAACTCTTTGCAACCACATGGACTGCAGCACGCCAGGCTTCCCTGTCCATAACCAACTCTCAGAGCTTGCTCAAACTCATGTCCATTAGTCAGTGATGCCATCCAACCATCTCATCCTCTGCCATCCCCTTCTCTTCTTGCCTTCAGTCTTTCCCAACATAGGGTATTTTATAATGAGTCAGCTTTTCACATTAGGTGGCCAAAGTATTGGAGTTTCAGCTTTAGCATCACTCCTTCCAATGAATATTCAGGACTGATTTCCTTTAGGATTGACTAGTTTGATCTCCTTGCAGTCCAAGGGATTCTCAAGAGTCTCCTCCAACACCACAGTTCAAAAGTGTAGATTCTTCAGTGCTCAACTTTCTTTATAGTCCAACTCTCACATCCATATATGACTACTGGAAAAACCATAGATAGCTTTGATTACATGGACCATTGTTGGCAAAGTAATGTCTCTGCTTTTTAATGTGCTGTCTAGGTTGGTCATAGCTTTTCTTCCAAGGAGCAAGCTTCTTTTAATTTCATGGCTGCAGTCACCATTTGGAGTGATTTTGGAGCCCAAGAAAATAAAGTCTGTCACTGTTTCTACTGTTTCCCCATCTATTTGCCATGAAGTGATAGGACTAGATGCCATGATCTTCCTTTTATGAATGTTGAGATTTAAGCCAGCTTTTCACTCTCCTCTTTCACTTTCATCAAGAGGCTCTACAGTTCCTCTTTGCTTTCTATTTTAAGGATGGTGTTCTCTGCATATCTGAGGTTATTGATATTTCTCCCAGCAGTCTTGATTCCAGCTTGTGCTTCACCCCATCTGGTATATTGCATGATGTACTGTGCATTTAAGTTAAATAAGCAGGGTGACAATATACAGCCTTGATGTCCTCTTTTCCCAATTTGGAACCAGTCTGTTTTTCCATGTCTGGTTCTAACCATTGCTTCTTGACATGCATGGGACCTTTTCAAGGAGGTCTCCATTACCTTCATTATCTCCAACTATAGTGTAGCCCCAGGTAAATAGGAGGGAGGGAACACAGATCCACCCATTAATAGAAAATTGAATTAAAGATTTATGAAGGATGGCCCCACACATCAGAACAAAACCCAGTTTCCCCCTCAGTCACTCTCTCATCAGGAATTTTCCATAGGCCTCTTATCCTTCTCCATAAGAGAGCAGACAGACTGAAAACCACAATCACAGAAAACTAACCTCTAATCACATGGACCACAGCCTTATCTAACTCAATGAAACTATGAGCCATGTTGTGTAGGGCCACCCAAGATGGACGGGTTATGGTGGAGAGTTCTGACAGAATGTGGCCCACTGGAGAAGGGAATGGCAAACCACTTCAGTATTCTTGCCACAAAAACCCCATGAACAGTATGAAAAGGCAAAAAGATAGGACACTGAAAGATGAACCCCCCAGATCGGTAGGTGCCCAATATGCTACAGGAGATCAGTGGAGAAGTAAATCCAGAAAGAATGAAGAGATGGAGCCAAAGCAAAAACAACACCCAGTTGTGGATGTGACTGGTGATGGAAGCAAGGTCCAAATGCTGTAAAGAGTAATATTGCATAGGAACCTGAAATGTCAGGTCCATGAATCAAGGCAAATTTGAAGTGGTCAAACAGGAGATGGCAAGAGTGAACGTCAACATTTTAGGAATCAGCGATCTAAAATGGACTGGAATGGGTGAATTTAACTCAGATGACCAATATATCTACTACTGTGGGCAAGAATCCCTTAGAAGAAATGGAGTAGCCATCATAATCAATAAAAGAGTCCAAAATGCAGTACTTGAATGCAATCTCAAAAATGACAGAATGATCTCTGTTCGTTTCCAAGGCAAACCACTCAAAATCACGGTAATCCAAGTCTATGCCCCAACCAGTAACACTGAAGAAGCTGAAGTTGAATGGTTTTATGAAAACCCACAAGCCCTTCTAGAACTAACACCCAAAAGAGACGTCCTTTTCAATATAGTGCAAAAGTAGGAAGTCAAGAAACACTTGGAGTAACAGGCAAATTTGGCCTTGGAGTATGGAATGAAGCAGGACAAAGGCTGGTAGAGTTTTGACAAGAGGATGAAGTGATGATAGCAAACACTCTCTTCCAACAACACCGGAGAAGACTCTACACATGGACATCACCAGATGGTCAACACCAAAATCAGATTGATTATATTTTTGCTGCCAAAGATGGAGAAGCTCTATACAGTCAGCAAAAACAAGACCAGGAGTTGACTGTGGCTGAGATCATGAACTCCTTATTGCCAAATTCAGGCTTAAATTGAAGCAAGTAGGGGAGACCACTAGACCATTCAGGTATGACCTAAATCAAATCCTTTATGATTATACAGTGGAATCGAGAAATAGATTTAAGGGACTAGATCTGATAGACAGAGTGCCTAAAGAACTATGCATAGATGTTCATGGCATTGTACAGGAGACAGGGATCAAGACCATCCCCAAGGGAGGGGTGGGGAAAAAGCAAAATGGCTGTCTGAGGAGGCCTTACAAATAGTTATGAAAAGAAGAGAAGTGATAAGCAAAGGAGAAAAGGAAAGATATACCTATTTGAATGGAGAGTCCAAAGAACAGCAAGGAGAGATAAGAAAGCTTTCCTCAGTGATCAATGCAAAGAAATAGAGTAAATCAACAGAATGGGGAAGACTAGAGATATTTTCAAGAAAATTAGAGATAGCAAGGGAATATTTCATGCAAAGATGGGTTCAATAAAGGACAGAAATGGTATGGATATAACAGAAGCAGTTATATCCGTAATGGTATGGATATAACTAAGAAGAGATGACAATAATGCACAGAAGAATTATACAAAAAAGACCTCCATGACCCAGATAATCCCAATGGTGCAAGCACTCACCTAGAGCCAGACATCCTGGAATGTGCAAGTGGGCCTTAGGAAACATCACTACAAAGAAATCTAGTGGAGGTGATGAAATTCCAGGTGAGCTATTTCAAATCCTGAAAGACGATGCTGTGAAAGTGCTGCACTCAATATGGCAGCAAATCTGGAAAACTCAGCAGTGGCCACAGAACTGGAAAAGGTCAGTTTATATTCCAATCCCAAAGAAAGGCAATGCCAAAGAATGCTCAAACTACTTCATGATTGCACTCATCTCACATGCTAGTAAGTAATGCTCAAAATTCTCCAAGCCACGCTTCAACAATACGTGAACTGTGAACTTCCAGAAGTTCATGCTGGTTTTAGAAAAGGAAGAGGAACTAGAGATCAAATTGCCAGCAACTGCAATTGAAAAAGCAAGAGAGTTCCAGTAAAACATCTATTTCTGCTTTATTGACTATGGCAAAGCCTTTGACTGTGTGGATCACAATAAACTGTGGAAAATTCTCAAAGAGATGGGAATACCAGGCCACCTGTCCTGCCTCTTGAGAACTATGTATGCAGGTCAGGAAGCAACAGTTAGAACTGGACAAGGAACAACGGACTAGTTCCAAATAGGAAAACGAGTACATAAGGCTGTACATTGTCACCCAGCTTATTTAACTTATACGCAGAGTACATCATGAGAAATGCTGGGTTGGATGAATCACAAGCAGGAATCAAGATTGTCTGGAAAAATATCAATAACCTCAGATATGCAGATGACACCACCCTTATGGCAGAAAGTGAAGAAGAACTAAAGAGCTTCTTGATGAAAGTGAAAGAGGAGAGTAAAAATGTTGGCTTAAAACAACAACAGGAAACTGAGATCATGGCATCTGGTCCCATTACTTCATGGCAAATAGATGGGGAAACAGTGGAAACAGTGACAGATTTTATTTTGGGGGGCTCCAAAATCACTGTAGATGATGACTGCAGATGTTAACTTAAAAATCTTACTCTTCAAAGGAAAGTTATGACCAACCTAGACAGCATATTGAAAAGCAGAGACATTACTTTGCCAACAGAGGTCCATCTGGTTAAGGCTGTGATTTTTCCAGTAGCCATGTATGGGTGTGAGAGTTGAATTATAAAGAAAGCTGAATGCTGAAGAATTGATGCTTTTGAACTGTGGTATTGGAGAAGACTCTTGAAAGTCCCTTGGACTGCAAGGAGATCCAACCAGTCCATCCTAAAGGGGTTCAGTCCTGGGTGTTCATTGGAAGGACTGATGTTGATGCTGAAACTCCAAAACTTTGGCCACCTGATGTGAAGAGCTTATTCATTTGAAAAGACTGATGCTGGGAAAGATTGAGTGGGGGAGGAGAAAGGGACGATAGAGGATGAGATGGTTGGATGGCATCACTGATTCAATGGACATGAGTTTGAGTAAATTCTGGGAATTGGTGATGGACAAGGAGACCTGTCATGCTGCAGTCCTTGGGCTCCCAAAGAGTTGGACACGACTGAGCAACTGAACTGAACTGAACTGATCTTGCTAGTGTGTGAGATGAGTACAATTGTGCAGTAGTTTGAACTTTCTTTTTTTTTTTAATTTTATTTTTAAACTTTACATAATTGTATTAGTTTTGCCAAATATCAAAATGAATCTGCCACAGGTATACATGTGTTCCCCATCCTGAACCCTCCTCCCTTAACCCTCCCCATTCCATCCCTCTGGGTCATCCCAGTGCACCAGCCTCAAGCATCCAGTATCGTGCATCGAACCTGGACTGGCAACTCGTTTCATACATGATATTTTACATGTTTCAATGCCATTCTCCCAAATCTTCCCACCCTCTCCCTCTCCCACAGAGTCCATAAGACTGTTCTATACATGTGTCTCTTTTGCTGTCTCGTACACAGGGTTATTGTTACCATCTTTCTAAATTCCATATATATGCGTTAGTATACTGTATTGGTGTTTTTCTTTCTGGCTTACTTCACTCTGTATAATAGGCTCCAGTTTCATCCACCTCATTAGAACTGATTCAAATGTATTCTTTTTAATGGCTGAGTAATACTCCATTGTGTATATGTACCACCACTTTCTTATCCATTCATCTGCTGATGGACATCTAGGTTGCTTCCATGTCCTGGCTATTATAAACAGTGCTGCGATGAACATTGGGGTACACGTGTCTCTTTCCCTTCTGGTTTCCTCAGTGTGTATGCCCAGCAGTGGGATTGCTGGATCATAAGGCAGTTCTATTTCCAGTTTTTTAAGGAATCTCCACACTGTTCTCCATAGTGGCTGTACTAGTTTGCATTCCCACCAACAGTGGAAGAGGGTTCCCTTTTCTCCACACCCTCTCCAGCATTTATTACTTGTAGACTTTTGGATCGCAGCCATTCTGACTGGCGTGAAATGGTACCTCATAGTGGTTTTGATTTGCATTTCTCTGATAATGAGTGATGCTGAGCATCTTTTCATGTGTTTGTTAGCCATCTGTATGTCTTCTTTGGAGAAATGTCTATTTAGTTCTTTGGCCCATTTTTTGATTGGGTCATTTATTTTTCTGGAGTTGAGCTGTAGGAGTTGCTTGTATATTTTTGAGATTAGTTGTTTGTCAGTTGCTTCATTTGCTATTATCTTCTCCCATCCTGAAGGCTGTCTTTTCACCTTGCTAATAGTTTCCTTTGATGTGCGGAAGCTTTTAAGGTTAATTAGGTCCCATTTGCTTATTTTTGCTTTTATTTCCAATATTCTGGGAGGTAGGTCATAGAGGATCCTGCTGTGATGTATGTCAGAGAGTGTTTTGCCTATGTTCTCCTCTAGGAGTTTTATAGTTTCTGGTCTTACATTTAGTTCTTTAATCCATTTTGAGTTTATTTTTGTGTATGGTGTTAGAAAGTGTTCTAGTTTCATTCTTTTACAAGTGGTTGACCAGATTTCCCAGCACCGCTTGTTAAAGAGATTGTCTTTAATCCATTGTATATTCTTGCCTCCTTTGTCAAAGATAAGGTGTCCATATGTGCATGGATTTATCTCTGGGCTTTCTATTTTGTTCCATTGATCTATATTTCTGTCTTTGTGCCAGTACCATACTGTCTTGATAACTGTGGCTTTGTAGTAGAGCCTGAAGTCAGGTAGGTTGATTCCTCCAGTTCCATTCTTCTTTCTCAAGATCGCTTTGGCTATTCGAGGTTTTTTGTATTTCCATACAAATTGTGAAATTATTTGTTCTAGCTCTGTGAAGAATACTGTTGGTAGCTTGATAGGGATTGCATTGAATCTATAAATTGTTTTGGGTAGTATACTCATTTTCACTATATTGATTCTTCCAATCCATGAACATGGTATATTTCTCCATCTGTTAGTGTCCTCTTTGATTTCTTTCACCAGTGTTTTATAGTTTTCTATATATAGGTCTTTAGTTTCTTTAGGTAGATATATTCCTAAGTAGTTTATTCTTTCCGTTGCAATGGTGAATGGAATTGTTTCCTTAATTTCTCTTTCTGTTTTCTCATTATTAGTGTATAGGAATGCAAGGGATTTCTGGGTGTTGATTTTATATCCTGCAACTTTACTATAGTCATTGATTAGTTCTAGTAATTTTCTGGTGGAGTCTTTAGGGTTTTCTATGTAGAGGATCATGTCATCTGCAAACAGTGAGAGCTTTACTTCTTCTTTTCCAATTTGGATTCCTTTTATTTCTTTTTCTGCTCTGATTGCTGTGGCCGAAACTTCCAAAACTATGTTGAATAGTAATGGTGAAAGTGGGCACCCTTGTCTTGTTCCTGACTTTAGAGGAAATGCTTTCAATTTTTCACCATTGAGGATAATGTTTGCTGTGGGTTTGTCATATATAGCTTTTATTATGTTGAGGTATGTTCCTTCTATTCCTGCTTTCTGGAGAGTTTTGATCATAAATGGATGTTGAATTTTGTCAAAGGCTTTCTCTGCATCTATTGAGATAATCATATGGTTTTTATTTTTCAATTTGTTAATGTGGTGTATTACATTGATTGATTTGCAGATATTGAAGAATCCTTGCATCCCTGGGATAAAGCCCACTTGGTCATGGTGTATGATCTTTTTAATGTGTTGTTGGATTCTGATTGCTAGAATTTTGTTAAGGATTTTTGCATCTATGTTCATCAGTGATATTGGCCTGTAGTTTTCTTTTTTTGTGGGATCTTTGTCAGGTCTTGGTATTAGGGTGATGGTGGCCTCATAGAATTGAGTTTGGAAGTTTACTTTCCTCTGCAATTTTCTGGAAGAGTTTGAGCAGGATAGGTGTTAGCTCTTCTCTAAATTTTTGGTAGAATTCAGCTGTGAAGCCATCTGGGCCTGGGCTTTTGTTTGCTGGAAGATTTTTGATTACAGTTTCAATTTCCGTGCTTGTGATGGGTCTGTTAAGATTTTCTATTTCTTCCTGGTCGAGTTTTGGAAAGTTGTACTTTTCTAAGAATTTGTCTATTTCTTCCACGTTGTCCATTTTATTGGCATATAATTGTTGATAGTACTCTCTTATGGTCCTTTGTATTTCTGTGTTGTCTGTTGTGATCTCTCCATTTTCATTTCTAATTTAATTGATTTGATTTTTCTCCCTTTGTTTCTTGATGAGTCTGGCTAATGGTTTGTCAATTTATTTATCTTTTCAAAAAACCAACTTTTGGTTTTGTTGATTTTTGCTATGATCTCTTTTGTTTCTTTTGCATTTATTTCTGCTCTAAGTTTTAAGATTTCTTTCCTTCTACTAACCCTGGGGTTCTTCATTTCTTCCTTTTCTAGTTGCTTTAGGTGTAGAGTTAGGTTATTTGTTTGACTTTTTTCTTGTTTCTTGAGGTGTGCTTTTATTGCTATGAACTTTCCCTTTAGGACTGCTTTTACTGTGTCCCACAGGTTTTGGGTTGTTGTGTTTTCATTTTCATTCATTTCTATGCAAATTTTTGATTTCTTTTTTGATTTCTTCTGTGATTTGTTGGTTATTCAGCAGCGTGTTGTTCAGCCTCCATATGTTGGAATTTTTAATAGTTTTCCTCCTGTAATTGAGATCTAATCTTACTGCCTTGTGGTCAGAAAAGATGCTTGGAATGATTTCTATTTTTTTGAATTTACTAAGGCTAGCTTTATGTCCCAGGATGTGATCTATCCTGGAGAAGGTTCCATGTGCGCTTGAGAAGAAGGTGAAATTCATTGTTTTGGGATGAAATGTCCTATAGATATCAATTAGGTCTAACTGGTCTATTGTATCGTTTAAAGTTTGTGTTTCCTTGTTAATTTTCTCTTTAGTTGGTCTATCCATAGGTGTGAGTGGGATATTAAAGTCGCCCACTATTATTGTGTTATTGTTAATTTCTCCTTTCATACTTGTTAGCATTTGTCTTATATATTGCAGTGCACCCGTGTTGGGTGCATATATATTTATAATTTTTATATCTTCTTCTTGGATTGATCCTTTGATCATTATGTAGTGACCTTCTTTGTCTCGTTTCACAGCCTTTGTTTTAAAGTCTATTTTATCTGATATGAGTATTGCTACTCCTGCTTTCTTTTGGTCCCTATTTGCATGGAAAATCTTTTTCCAGCCCTTCACTTTCAGTCTGTATGTGTCCCCTGTTTTGAGGTGGGTCTCTTGTAGACAACATATGTAGGGGTCTTGTTTTTGTATCCATTCAGCCAGTCTTTGTCTTTTGGTTGGGGCATTCAACCCATTTACGTTTAAGGTAATTACTGATAAGTATGATCCCATTGCCATTTACTTTATTGTTTGGGGTTCGAATTTATACACCGTTCTTGTGTTTCCTGTCTAGAGAATATCCTTTAGTATTTATTGGACAGCTGGTTTGGTGGTGCAGAATTCTCTCAGCTTTTGCTTGTCTGAAAAGCTTTTGATTTCTCCTTCATACTTGAATGAGATCCTTGCTAGGTACAATAATCTGGGCTGTAGGTTATTTTCTTTCATCATTTTAAGTATGTCTTGCCATCCCCTCCTGGCTTGAAGAGTTTCTATTGAAAGATCAGCTGTTATCCTTATGGGTATTCCCTTGTGTGTTATTTGTTGTTTTTCCCTTGCTGCTTTTAATATTTGTTCTTTGTGCTTGATCTTTGTTAATTTGATTAATATGTGTCTTGGGGTGTTTCGCCTTGGGTTTATCCTGTTTGGGACTCTCTGGGTTTCTTGGGCTTGGGTGATTATTTCCTTCCCCATTTTAGGGAAGTTTTCAACTATTATCTCCTCAAGTATTTTCTCATGGTCTTTCTTTTTGTCTTCTTCTTCTGGGACCCCTATGATTCGAATGTTGTAGCGTTTAATATTGTCCTGGAGGTCTCTGAGATTGTCCTCATTTCTTTTCATTCGTTTTTCTTTTATCCTCTCTGATTCATTTATTTCTACCATTCTATCTTCTAATTCACTAATCCTATCTTCTGCCTCTGTTATTCTACTATGTGTTGCCTCCAGAGTGTTTTTTATTTCACTTATTGCATTATTCATTATATATTGACTCTTTTTTATTTCTTCTAAGTCCTTGTTAAACCTTTCTTGCATCTTCTCAATCCTTGCCTCCAGGCTATTTATCTGTGATTCCATTTTAATTTCAAGATTTTGGATCAGTTTCACTATCATTATTCAGAATTCTTTATCAGGTAGATTCCCTATCTCTTCCTCTTTTGTTTGGTTTGGTGGGCATTTATCCTGTTCCTTTATCTGCTGGATATTCCTCTGTCTCTTCATCTTGTTTAAATTGCTGAGTTTGGGGTGTCCTTTCTGTATTCTGGCAGTTTGTGGAGTTCTCTTTATTGTGGCATTTCCTTGCTGTTTGTGGGTTTGTACAGGTGGCTTGTCAAGGTTTCCTGGTTAGGGAAGCTTGTGTTGATGTTCTGGTGGATGGAGCTGTATTTCTTCTCTCTGGAGTGTAATGAAATGTCCAGTAATGAGTTATGAGATGTCTATGGTTTGGGGGTGACTTTGGGCAGCCTGTATCTTGAAGCTCAGGGCTGTGTTCCTTTGTTGCTGGAGAATTTGCTTGGTATGTCTTGCCCTGGAACTTGTTGGCCCTTGTGTGGTGCTTGGTTTCAGTGTCGGTA
Source organism: Bubalus bubalis (assembly GCF_019923935.1). Classification (NCBI taxonomy): domain Eukaryota; kingdom Metazoa; phylum Chordata; class Mammalia; order Artiodactyla; family Bovidae; genus Bubalus; species Bubalus bubalis. Next base: position 150,911,450 of record NC_059158.1, read on the forward strand.
TGGAGGCGTTTGATGAGCTCCTGTCAATTAATGTTCCTTGGAGTCAGGAGTTCCCTGGAGTCAGGGTTTGGCCTTAAGCCTCCTACCTCCAGTTATCAGTCTTATTTTTACAGTAGTTTCAAAACTTATCCTTCTATACAGCACCATTGATAAAACATCTACGTTAAAGATGAGAAGTTTCTCTACTGTGAGGGTCACTCAGAGAGGTTCACAGTGTTACATGGAGAAGAGAAGAGGGAGGAGGGAGTTAGAGGTGATCCAAATGAGATGAGGTGGAATCAATAGTGGAGAGAGTGGGCTAGCCAGTAGTCACTTCCTTATGTGCACTCCACAACTGGACCGCTCAGAGATGTTCACGGGGTTATACAGAGAAGAGAAGAAGGAGGCAGGAGACAGAGGTGGCCAGAAGGATAAAAGGGGGAAATGAAAAGCAGGGAGACAGATCCAGCCAGTAATCAGTTCCCTAAGTGTTCTCCACCATCTGGAACACACAGAAATTCACAGAGTTGGGTAGAGTAGAGAGGGGTTAGGGAGGAGATACAGGCGACCTGGTGGAGAAAACGGAGAGTCCAAAGGGAGAGAGAGCAGTCAAGCCAGTAATCTCGTTCCCTAGTGAAAAATGGGTCCTGAAGATTGGGTTCTTAAAGGTACAAAATTGGTAACAAATACATAAAAGCAAAAATTAAAAATCTAGAGTAGAGTTTGGAATTTCAAAAATACGATGTTAATGAAATGAAGAAGGAAAAGAGAGAGAGAAAAAACGAACAAAGAAAAACAAACAAGGTCGCGAAAATTATAAAGAAACTACAGGTACAAAATTGATAACTAATACCAAAAAGCAAAAATTAAAAATCTAGAGTTTGGAGTTTCAAAAATACAATGTTAAAAAAAATGAAGAAGAAAAATAAAGAGAGAAAACAAACAAACCAACAAAACAGTGTTGCAAAAATTATAAAGAAAATACAGGTACAAAATTGATATCAAATACCAAAAAGCATAATTTAAAAATCTTGAGTAGAGTTTGGAATTGTGGATATACGATGTTATATAAAAGAAGAAGAGAAAGAAATAGAGGGGAAAAAAAGAAAAAAAAGTCACAGAAATTTAAAAAAAAACTATAGGTACGAAATTGATAACATATACCAAAAGGCTAAAATTAAAAATCTAGAGTAGAGTTTGGAATTTCAAAAATACAATGTTAAAGAAAAGAAGAAAAAGAAAAAAAAAAAACAAGGTAAAAAAATTTTAAAATATATATATGAAGTTTGCTGAAGAAGAAAAAAAAATAGGGTCTTTTTTTTTTGCAAAGTAATAGGTTATAAAATGAAAATTAAAGGACAATAGAGGACTTAATTTTTTTTTTAATTAAAAAAAGAGAGAAAGATTAATTGTAAAAATAGTAAAAATATATCTAGGTCTTTCTCTGGTTTTGTTGTGAGTATTGTGGGTTCAGTTCATTTTTGGCTAGTTCCTTGGTCCGACTTATATTTCTCAAGATCTATAGGCCCCTTCCTATGTAGTCCGTAGTAACCACAGGGTTTTAATCTATGGCCTGTAGCTTCCAAGGCGTTTCCCTCTGTTATAGCTTCTTCTGTTTGCTGGTCTCTTCAGTGTCTGGTTTCCGCCCTGACACAAAGGGGACGGTGGAGTACACATTTTTTTTTTTTTTTTAGGCTCACTTGTTCAGTTGCGCTGTGGGGAGGGAGGGATGCTGCAAACAAATAACACTGGCATGCGCTCACAGTGCCTCAGCCACACTGGGTCTGCCCCCACTCACGGCGCGTGTAGCCTCCCTGCCCACACTGCTTGGGCTTTAGGTTGTTCCACAGGGAACAATCAGAGGCCGGCCCTGGGCTGACCTCCCAGGTCCAAGCCGCTCAGGTTCAGGCACTCGGGTAGTCCTCAGAGGTGCAGACTCAGTTGGGCCTGCGTTTTGTGCTCTTCCCAGGTCCGAGCAGCTCAGGTGATGAGGTGTTTGGTGAGCGCCAATGCTGCGAATTATCGCCTCCCCGCCACTGGGTTATCTGGGTGTAAAACCGGCGCACCTTCTCAGGCAGATGTTGACCGTCCAGACCCCCAAGAAGTTTTAGTTAGCAAAGAAGCCTGCTTACAGTTTTATAGATAGTGTCTCTCTGGGGCTGCAATTGCCCCCTTCCGGGTCTGGCTGCCTGTCACCGGAGGGGGAAGCTCTGCAACCGGCTATCTCTGTTCAGTCCTTTGTTCTGTGCGCGGGCCTGGAGGTGTCTTAGGTTAGGGCTGGCTTTTCGTGTGGTAGATATCCCACAGTCTGGTTTGCTAGCCCAAATTATTTCGCTCAGATAGCGCTCAGGACATTCGGGCCCGATTCTTACTCTAAGCGACACAGCCCGCGCCGCACCTCCCTGCCCAGCCCCCGCTTGCTAACGGCGTGTGCAGGCATCTACGCTGCTTCTCCGCTGGGGGAGTTACCGTAGGGCTCGCAATCTGCGATTTTTAATTGTTTATTTATTTTTTTCCCCCTTTTATGTTGCCCTCTGTGCTTCCAAAGCTCGGCACAGATTCGGCAGTGAGAAGGTTTCCTGGTGTTTGGAAACTTCTCTCTTTTTAAGGCTCCCTTCCCGGGACGGAACTCCGTCCCTCCCTCTTTTGTCTCTTTTTTTGTCTTTTATATTTTTTCCTACCTCCTTTCGAAGAGTTGGGTTGCTTTTCTGGGTGCCTGATGTCCTCTGCCGGCATTCAGAAGTTGTTTTGTGGAACTTACTCGACGTTTAAATGCTCTTTTGATGAATTTGTGGGGGAGAAAGTGTTCTCCCCGTCCTACTCCTCTGCCATCTTGGCTCCTCCCTTGAACTTTCTTTGACATTGCCTTTCTTTGAGATTGGAATGAAAACTGACCTTTTCCAGTCCTGTGGCCACTGTTGAGTTTTCCAAATTTGCTGGTATATAGAGTGCAGCACTTTCACAGCATCATTTAGGATTTGAAATAACTCAACTGGAATTTCAACACCTCCACTAGTTTTGTTTGTAGAGATGCTTCCTAAGGCCCACTTGATGTCACACTCCAGGATGTCTGGGTCTAGGTGAGTGTCCACATCATTGTGGTTATCTGGGTTATTAAGATCTTTTTGTCTAGTTCTTCTGTGTATTCTTGCCACCCCTTCTTAATATCTTTTGCTTCTCTTAGGTCCATATGATTTCTGTCGTTTGTTGTGCCCATCTTTGCATGAATATCCCTTGGTTTCTCTAATTTTCTTGAAGAGATCTCTAGTCTTTCCCATTCTATTGTTTTGCTCCATTTCTTTTCATTGATCACTTAGGAAGCTTTCTTATCTCTCCTTGCTATTCTTTGGAACTCTGCATTCAAATGTATATATTTCCTTTTCTCCTTTGCCTTTCACTTCTCTTCTTTTCTCAAAGGTAAAGCCTCCTCAGAGAATCATTTTGCCTTTTACCATTTCTTTTTCTTGTGGGTGGTTTTGATCCCTGCATCCTGTACAATGCTGTGAACCTCCTTTCATATTTCTTCAGTCACTCTATCAGAAGTAGTCCCTTGAAACTATTTGCCACTTCCACTGTATAATTGTAAGGGATTTGATTTAGGTCATACTTGAATGGTCTAGTGGTTTTCCCTATTTTCTTCAAGTCTGAATTTGGCAATAAGGAGTTCATGATCTGAGCCTCAGTCAGCTTCCAGTCTTGTTTTTGCTGACTGTATAGATCTTCTCCATTTTCAGCTGCAAAGAGTATAATCAGTCAGTTTTGGTGTTGACCATATGGTGATGTCCAGGTGTAGAGTTATCTCTTGTGTTATTGGAAGACAGTGTTTTCTATGACAGTGCATTCTTGGCAAAGCTTCATTTTTACTGTAAGCCCTAACTTGACCATTCCTCCATGTGTATTCTGACTTCCTACTTTTGCATTCCAACTCCCTATGATAAAAGGGACATCTATTTTGGGTGTTCTAGAAGATCTTGTAGGTCATCATAGAACTGTTCAGCTTCATCTTCTTTGGCATTGATACCATGTTTTAAAATCTGTTTGAAGTCTCAGGAAATATGTTGAAAATTTAGTGAAAACTCCTGACTTCCACACTTTGCTAGGTTAAATGAATAGTATGGCAGAAGTTCAGACTGTATACTGCATAGTACATGGAGACTCTGGCCTTTTACTACCATACAAACTATGATTGCCTGCCATGCCTATCCAGACTAACCAAAGAAGAGTGATTCAAGACAGTCCAGTTAGTCCATAGAAGGGTGCAAAGAGTGTCCTCAAAATAAAGAATTTCTAGCAGAGAAAGCAGTCCCTGCTATAATTCAAAGAAAATTAAATATTTTTTGTGTGTGTCCAAATCCTTCATTTCCTGCACTACACGCTGGAATCACAGAAGTGAATCCACAGAAGGATTCTGAAAGTATAAATCCATTTCCTTGACTGAAACTTACCTGAGGATTAAGAACATTTTAATTGTTTTGCCTCTTATTTTCTACATTTTTGTCAATTTGAAGTTTTCTGATAATATTTAAATCAGATATGTTCCAAAGTTCTGCGTATTTTAGTGCTTTAATTTTTCCAATCTTTTTTGTTTTTTTTTTTTTAAGCAGAGTATTACCATCAGTAAATGTCAAATATATTGCCCATTTTCTGTTATTTATTTTCTTTCTCAAGCCACAATATGAAAAATCCTTAACAAAGATCATTTTCCCTTAGAGTTTCCAGATTGGCCTCCTGTTAAATCCCTGATCTCCAAACTTAATTTTATATTTACCAGTGTGTCACCAATTCTTACCTCAATGCCTATTTCTTAATATTCTTTTTTAAGATTTAGTTTTAATTGGAGTATGAGTGCTTTACAATGTTGTGTTACTTTCTGCCACACGACAGTGTGCATCAGCCATAAGTACACATATGTTCCCTCCCTCTTCAACCTTCCTCTCACCCTCACCCCATCTAGGTTGTCTTGGAGCATGAGATCGAGCTTCCTGTGTCATACAGCAACTTTCCATTAGCTGTCTATTCTACATATGGTAATATACATGTTTCAGTTCTCTATCTGTCCCATCCACTTCTTCCTCCACTGTGTCCACAATTCTGTTCTCTATGTCTGTGTCTATTCCTGTCCTGCAAATAGGTTCATCAGTGCCATTTTTCTCTTCCATATATATGCATTAATGTACAATATTTGCTTTTCTCTGACTCCACTCTGTATGACAATGCATATTTTTGATGGAAAGTAGGCCTTAGATTCTGCTATTTCTGTATGTCCTTAGGCATCTCCCTTTTGGGTTCATGAAAAATATTTCTATGATCATAGAAGCAACCACATTCCTCCACACTAGTTGCAGTTCTTTACCACAGCTCACAAAGTCACCTGTGGCCCACTGATACTGCTGATGCTGCTAGTATTCTCTAAGAAGTCACTGAAGTTTTTGCTAAAGTTATTACCTCCTGACATATCCTCTATGTGCCAAAGTTATGTACTTAATGACAATGTTTTTACTTAGGTAGCAAAACTAAGAATCTAGGGTGAAAAGAGGTCTCTGCTTGTAGCCCTGTGGAGTTCAAATGGGGATCCTTGGACCTTAACCAACATATTAGCTCCCAGTCAATCATTTAATCTTCCTTATTGTCTTCTCCTCCCCTCATTTACCTGTGCCTGTTGCAAATGTCACTGCTGGATTCCAGTGGTGCACCAAGCTTAGTTACTCTTTGTATCCCCATTATACCTGTCACTCTGAGCCTGATAATATTTTATATAAAAAGATTTCTTTTCTGAACATATTTTATACCTAAGGATTTCCCTTATTCAATAAAATAGATTTTTTTTTTTAATTTTAAATGACTCACCAAACATGAGCTGAAGACTGACACTGGAGGAGGCATGTTTTAGCACGAGGGGAAAAAAAAAAAAAAACCACTACAGTCCTATGGGTACTATCTTTGGGTAGTCCTTAAAAAGAAAACATATTCTGGAATGGTAACATAAGAATATACAACTTCTGCTTTTGAATTGTGTTTATATTCTAGATGTTCTAATTCTTGCCATCTGTATTTCAACCACATATCTGACATGAAACAGCAGAACATAAAGTGGGTCCAGAACCCTGTAGACATTGCTAAAAAAAATGGTAAAGAGTGTGATTAAATATCACTCTTTAATTTGCTACCCTATGATTTATTCATTGTCATAGTTAACATCATGGATTTGACTAAATAATTTCTAGTTAAGATTACTAGTTCTGCATTTATTAATGGAGAACTTCTTATATGCCAGAAAATTTGCAGCATGCAGAAATTCAAAATGTCATTATCACAAAAGTTTATTTTGTTTTATCATCTTAATACTTTTCCCTGTCAGTAAAATTGAGGGCATATATACTTTTGAAATTGACTTTAAGCTCTTGAAAAAATGATTTCATAATATAACTCATAATTTTGAATGAAACATTGAGTTGGCACACCAAATTAGATAGTTTTAAGCAAAAATCTGATTGCCTTTTGGGAACTAGCTTAGTAACTCCAGATACCGTTTCTAGTCTTTTTTGACTGCAAGCTTGTAAGAGCTTTTTTAATAAACTCAGTAGATTTCAAGCTAAAGTTCATATAATATGTGCCCCCAAAACTTAGGACTGGTTGGTTAGTCTGGCTGTGTTTTTCCAATGTTCCCTAAACTTGGTAAGCTAGATTTCAATAATGTCTTATTTCACTTGTTTATATTCTGTCCTTGAATTCTTCTGATGTACATTCTAAATACATACACTTACACATAATTTGTGTATATGTCAGTTGAGTTTTGTCTCTGTGGAGTAGTGAAGAATAAGCCAGATAAGCAGCCCCTAACCAGAGCAAGTAGGCTAACAGATGGAGTGCACAGTAGGAAATTAGAGAATAACTGGCAGGATTTTTTTTTTATAATGATCCATCTGGAACCCAAGGGTCAGGATCATCAATCCTGACACACAGGATCACAGCTTCACTTTACATTGAATTTCAAAGTTTACTTTCTTTTAAAAAAAAAAAATTCTCATCATAAAAAAAAATCAGAAAATCAAGAGAGAATAAGGTACAAACTCCCACAGAGTACATACTATATTATAGAATAATGGCTTATACATAAGAAATAATATATTATGAATTGCTGTGGTTAATCCCATTAACAGTTCTAAATATTCTTTGACACATATACCGAACTTCAAGATGGATGTATTAGAGGAGGTTAGATTGATGGTGGTCAATCAGGACAAAGTGACCACAAAGAAATTTGCCTTTTAGTAACAGTACAGGATAAGTGTTTTTAGATTGGTGAGTGGCTCTGTTCTATACGAGCGTTCAGGGACTTAGGCTGATAGTTGCTGTGGTGGGCCAAATTATGTCCGTCCCCACCCCCAAAGATGTCCACATTCTCATCCCTGAACCCTGTGAATCTGTTGTTGCTCAGTCGCTAAGTCGTGTCCGGCTCTTTGCAACCCCATGGACTGCAGCAAGCCAGCCTTCCCTGGCCCCCACCATCTCCCCACCATGAGTTTGACATGATCAAACTCATGTCCATTGAGTCAGTGATGCCATCCACCATCTCATTCTCCATCGCCCCTGTCTCCTCCTGCCCTCAATTTTTTGCCTTATATGGCTGAAAGAACTTTGCAGATGTGATTGAAACAGGACTATCCTGATTTACCCAGATGGACCTAATATCATTTCCAGAGTCTTTGTGAGAGGGAGATTGGAAGGTCCAAGTTAGAAAAGGCAATGTGATGACAGAAGCAGAATCTGAAGACAATTAAAAATAGAAGCAGAGGTGAAAGATTGTCCAAAGAGACATTTGGAGATAATATGCTGCTGACTTTAAAAAGAGAGCAAGGGACTATGAACCAGGGGAAGGAAGCTTATTGATAAGTAAGGACTTACTAATGCCATCTTATTGTTTTCTGGCTGTTTTGTAGTTTCTTTCTTCTTTTTTCTCTTTTGTTGTTTTAGTATGTGTGTGTATATGTTTAAATTGATGATCTTTCATAGTTGTATGCTTTGATTCCCTTCTCTTTGTCTTTTGTGTATCTATTCTAGATCCTCTACTGAGATTTTTTTCTTGAAAGTAGCAACACTATTAATGTTACAAAAAATAATTTGGTTTCTTAAATCAGGATGTAGCAGCACAAAGAAGGAGTCCTTTGTAGATACAACACTAACATTAAAATGGATGGGATGGATGAGAAAGTACCATTGCAAAGACCTTCATGCTCAGCCACTCAGTCATTTCCAGCTCTTTACAACTCCCATGTATTGTAGCCCACCAGTACATGTACTGTAGACATACACTGGCCTATGAGTGTCAGCTTCCATTAAAATACATTCAATAGTCTATGTCCAGGCTTCCCTGATAGCTCATTTGGTAAAGAATCCACCTGCAATGCAGGAGACCCCAGTTCAATTCCTGGGTTGGGAAGATCTGTTGGAGAGGGGATAGGCTACTCATTCCAGTACTCTTAGGCTTCCCTTGTGGCTCAGCTGGTAAAGAATCTGCCTGCAATGTGGGAGACCTGGGTTCAATCCCTGGGTTGGGAAGATCCCCTGGAGAAGGGAAAGGCTACCCACTCTAGTATTCTGCCTGGAATATTATCTATGTCCAGAAACAGTAGGACTCCTGAGGTGTTTATACACCAATCAATGAAGAATAAGAAATAAGAAAAAAAAATTAGAAACTTCATTTGTCATAAAAACATGGGACATGAATTTTATTTGCCAAACCAAAGTGGTTCAGTGATACCATGCTGCTGCTGCTGCTGCTGCTAAGTCGCTTCAGTCGTGTCCGACTCTGTGCGACCCCATAGTCCTTTATTAATCAGGGGTGGGGGCTGAGGCAGTCTCATGTGTTCAGATAGCATAAGAATTCATGGAGGGTGGTATGATTACTAATAAACAAGTTCAGACTATGTGAGTTCCTTCACATAGAGCTCATACTACTGAAAAGATCTCTAAGCCTTTGTGGCCCTACACAATCCAGCAACTCTACACTGGCCTGGGTAGCTTTCTGGAAATCCAGAGCTCTGAGACTAGAATCTGGCTTACCTGGATTCTGCACATAGCCATCTCCTTCTTTGGTCCTGATAGTTCTAACACTGTCCCTGATGGGCTAAGAAGATACTTAGGTTTCTCTCCATCTACTTCTATTCTTCCTCAGTTCTCTCATATTATCTCTTATTTTCCTTCTTTCTGTTTTCTAACCCTGATACACAAACCAAGCATAATCTCTTCAATGAGCTACTGTATACAAGCTTCTCCAAGAAGGAGCTGATTGTCTTACTGGAGAAAGAGAGGAGAAGGGATTACAGCAGAAAGGCCTGACAAATCAATATCTTCATAAATTATACTTCTATGACTGTGTAATCAAAATAGTATGAGAAAGTTTACTGTCTGTGTTTCCTTAAATCATTCTCTACAATTCTTCTTCATTTCCCTAAAACCAAAGACTGCTAAGATTTTAAAATTCTACTGGTAAATTATCAATTAAATGAGGAAATTATTTTCTAGTTATTTTCATCAAAGGTGGAACTCACACACCTGTTCACTGATTTTCAGTATGTAGAATTATGATAATTTGTTTCTAGTACTTTTCCAAAACATATTCAGAAGCTCACATACTTTTTAGGTAGAATAAAAAGGTCCTATTCCATTAACAGTTTCTTTCTGGACTTAAATATTACTATGTTATAGGCACATAGGTAGACTGTCTTATCTGAAAGGATGAATATTTAGTCTTTTGTTTTCACATTATTTTGTTGTAAATGGATCTTTAATGGAAAACAATAGCAAAGACTGTTTAGTAGAGAATTAGCAGCAAAATGATTCAAAGGTTTTCTTTGGTAGGAAGATTATTGATTATTTTGATTGCTTTTTTATTTGACTCTGTGTGCTTTCCTTTATACTTCAGCTTTCTTTGTCTTAATATCAGCATATTTGACTATGCACATTTTATGGTGTATTTTAGGTTCTCTACATTTGGCTTGTGGCTAACAGCAAATGTTGTCTTCTGTGGCTTATATGGTAAAACTGATCCAAGGAAAATCTTTTTTATAATAGAAGAGATTTTGCCAAGTTGGACAAGCCAATTAAAGTAATAACAAAATACAAAGATAAAATCATAAAGATGTATTTCTAGAAAGAGGGAGGATAAATTTAGATCAAAGAAACGAAATAATATTAGCAAAATGGCCCAAACAGAAGGACAGTGTATGGCAATAGAATTATATTCTTCTCAAGGATGGCTTTGACTTGCCTGTAGTAGTTTATCAGAATGTGGCTGGATCCAAAATTACAAAAAACAACGGATAACCACACAGAATAAATGTCAATTTTTTAATGGATAAATAAGAATTACATCTATTTTTTAATCTAGAGGCATATTGTTATACATCTTCATCAAACTAATATATGAGAGAAATTTTACCTATATAAGATCTTGAAACTATATAACCAGACAGGTCATGAGACAGTATAGTATTAATATTTTCTTTAGCCATTCCTTATGTTGTACACACACACATATATGAACTTCAGATAGGTACCTCACTTGAGTGGTGTTGTTATTTTTTTAGAAAGTGCATATTAAATGCTTTTTTAAACTATTTGATCACTCTGATACCTGTCTAACTTTTATCCATACAAAAATTCTGGTAACAAAAAAACAACATTATTTGTGTTTTACAGCCTCTCAGAGAGAGGCTAAATTTCTTGCTTGAAGTTAATAATTTTTCATACAGATGACTGCAGTTTCTCCTAGCGCTTCTTAGTTCACATTACAGGTAGATTAAGACTCAGATTTCTAACTTTCAGGACCCATTTATTTTACAACACAGCTTAATATTGGTGGTGTTGACTTTGATTAGATCATGATTGATACAATTTTCCATTACAAAGTTATAATTTTTCCTTTTCAACATTCTGTTTGTTAGAAGGGAATCACTAAGTGTAGCTCACACTCAAGAAGAAGGGGATTAAGCTTCACCATCAAGGAGGAACAGAAGGAAAGATATCAAAGATTTTGTGGTGATATGTTAAAATGACCACAATAATTAATGTATTTTGGGAAAGATACTTTGAAGCCATGAAAATTATACAAAAGTTTAGCCTACTAATTTTTAGCATTCATTGATGAGTCTCACTATGCAGTGGGAGTCTAATGGTGATTTTCGATTATACTTTCTTCATTTCTTCTGCAGTTATTAATTTCAGTTCTTCTGTAAGGAGGGCTTATCCCTTTACTTTCTATGTGTTTATTCAATAATTTATTTGTGCCAGTAGACTCATGCATACTTATTGTACCCTTTCAGCTATAAACCAGTGATATGGTTATTTATTATTCAATAATTTATTCAATTATTCAATAATTGTTCCAATTATTCCAGATTAACCATTAGGAACATTGAAGTTGACTCCTTTGATCTTTCCATATAGCTCCACTCCTCCTGCTCCCTGCCACCCCTTTTTGAGCTCTTCCCTGTTACCTGGTACTACAAGATGCTTCAGGCTCATCTTGTATTACTCTTGACTCCAGCAGTAGAATCAGCTATTTCTCCGAGTTCCTTTTATTGAAGAATGATAGCAAAAATAATGGTTAAAAATAAATAAATAAATATTTTTTAGAAAATATTTTTGTTACAGAAATATTTGATTTTTTATATAATCAATTTTATTCATTTCTTGGTTTCTGCCTTTGGCTTAATACTTAGGCTTCCCTGGTGTCTTAGTTGGTAAAGAATCTGCCTGCAATGCAGGAGATCCATAGTTAGACATTCATCAACTCATTATATATAGTCACCAATGTATCTTTCAGTAACATATTAATCATTTTACAGAACTCTAATGTTAACTAATAAGAAATCTAAGGTAATTCTTATTCTCCTGTTTCATAGCTAGGGGAAATGACAAGTCATGATGGTTTTGACTTACTAGCAAATTAGCACATCTGTGTTATCGGGCATACCTCCAAACACTGTGTTTAATTGTAGCATCTCTGCAAAGAAAGTTTAAGGATGAAATGGTGATAGGTATGTATATCTTCCAAATTGTACTTTATTTAAGATTTTTAAGAAAATTTATTGGCATAGGTCACCAATAAATCTGGTCATAGCCTGTTTTTAATAGTAATGGAGATCAGCCGTCTTGAGTCAAAGTGAAAAGCTTAGTAGTAAACTGCCTTTTCCTGTTGATGACATTATTTTCACCTTCTATTTTCTGCTATATTGTTGCTTATGAGAAAGCCCTGGAATTATATTAATGAATTAGTAGATACAGTGTAAAAGGACATTGCATTTACGCAGCATTTGCTTGGGGTTGAGTGTGGTTCAGGGCAGAAGGGAGTGTATGTTGGAGGTGGAGGGCAGATAACAAAATGGAAGGAGGTGACTCCATCGGCCAAAAAATTTCTATGAGATTTTTCTAATCAGATGGTCTCTATTTATGATGTGTAATTAAGCCCATACAAAATAAATAGTGCAAGTACTAAAGAATTATGCTGCATATTCTAAGACCACCAATCCCTTCAGCATTGAGATACTAAGAATTATCAAGGTAATTATACATTTTATAACATTTTCTAAAAAAGTATAAGAAAAGATAAATAAAGTTTTCTTTGATGATTTATGGTACTATCTTCCCAGGTATTCTAAATTGTAACCAGAAGAATTACCATTTAAGAGATCCTATGTTCTATTATCAGTTAATTTTCTTAAAATTTATGTATATTTATATATACTCATATAAAATATTATATATGGATAATAACATATACTATATTAAGCTTATTTAATATATAATTAGCATCACAAAATATAATTATATAATGTCAGTTAAACTTAACAGTATATAAAACATGTATACACTACACATAAATACATGCATATACATATATGCACCCATATACATACAGATAACATACAAGTATATATAATAAGTATATATATGTATATATACACAGAGAGAGAAGAGCTCACTGTACTCATTTTTCTGTTACTTCATTTGCCTCAGTACTATGGAATCTTAGAGACACTTCCCGGTTAATATGTTAATATCTGTAGTGTAGTACTTATTGTTTTTTAAATGCCACAGTTAAACATTTCTCTGGTTTTTGACTTTAGATTTCCTCTAAACTTTCGCTTTCAAAACAATGCTGTTATAAGCCTATTTTGAATGTGACTCTTTGCATTTGTAGCACTTTCTCTAAGCTTCTCAATAACTATTGCAATTGTATAGCCTAAAGAAAGTATACTTAAACTTAATAGACACAACAGTATTATCTCCATGATGGTTTAAAAGTTCTCCCTTCTAGGTTACCAAAATTTAAAATTGTCACACCTTCAAACTTTGGCTAAACTTTTCCTTATTAGAATAATTATAGCTCATTATTTTATTTTTCATTTGCAGATTTCTTCTCTGATTAAGCACTTTTCATATATTTAGCATGTTTAGAAGACATTTGTATTTTCTTCATTTGGAATTGCCTGTCTATATCCTTTCCTTGCTTTTTTTTTTTTTTCCTATTGGGTTGTTTGTATTTGTAATAATTTCTAATATATGTAAGGAATATTAGTATTAAAGTTTCTTCTCAGTCACTTATCTTTATGGTACTTTTCAACATGTTGGAGTTCTACTTGTATAATCTAATGTGTTAACCCCTTTGTTAATGCCTGTATGTGTTTTATGGCTATTCTGTTTCCATAATCTATTTGTCTTCTGTTGTTCCAATACTACAATGTTTTAAAAACTTAAGATTTATAGTATATTTTAATATCTACTAGAGTAAATACATTATCTTTGTTCATTTCAGTTCAGTTCAGTTGCTCAGTCGTGTTCAACTCTTTGTGACCCCATGGACTGCAACACGCTAGGCCTTCCTGTCCATCACTAAGCCCCAGAGCTTGCTTAAACTCATGTCCATCAAGTTGATGATGTCATCGAACCATGTCATCCTCTGTCGTCCCCTTCTCCTCCTGCCTTCAATCTTTCCCAGCATCAGGGTCTTTTCCAATGAGTCATTTCTTCACATTAGCTGGCCAAAGTATTGGAGCTTCAGCTTCAGCATCAGTCCATCTGATGAATATTTAAGGTTGATCTTTAGGATTGACTGGTTTGATCTCTTTGATGGTCAAGGGACTTGCAAGAGTCTTCTCCAATACCACAGTTCAAAAGCATCAATTCTTTGGTGCTCAGCTTTCTTTATGGTCCAACTCTCCATCCATACATGACGACTGGAAAAACTATAGACTTGACTAGACGGACCTTTGTCAGTAAAGTAAGGTCTCTGCTTTTTAATATACTGTTAGTTTTGTCATAGTTCTTGATTTGCCATATCTTGTCATAGTTCTTTACAGTTAAAAAAGTCATTTACTTACTTTCAACGTTCCTTGTGTTTTAATGGGTGCATTTAAGATAGTATATTTGTGTTGCTGTAACTGTATCACATAGGTTTTGACATGTAGAAATGCACTGCAATTCCCACTTGACTGTTACCTGGAAATGGTGGGAAGTACAAAATAACTCCAATTACAGTAACTAACTATGCCGTTGGTTGACTCTGCATCTCTTTCTGTTTTCAGCTTTCCTGAGTCATCTGACATTGGTAGTCCTGAGGCTCTTGCCCCTATCTTCTGTGACAGAGCTTTTCTGTGAGTTTCTTAGGTGAAGATTTTATCTTCTATTTCTGTTCTTTTAGAAGGATTACTTGTAATTTATGACCCAATAACAGTTCGTTTTGTTTGTTTGATTTTTAAGCATATTGTGTGTGTGGTGTGTATATGTGTGTATATGTGAGTATTTCATGGTAGGAAGATTTGATGCTTGTACTCAGCCTGCCATCTTGAAACTGAAGTCCCTATCTCTTAAAAGTCAGGAATAAAGTGTACATGGGATTCTGTGGATGTCAAATATGAGTTATGAGTTAGTTCCTCTTATTTCTCTTATTCATTGTGAATGGTTTTTAATATTTATTATTTTATTTTTATTTGGCTACACTAGGTCTTAGTTGAGACATGTGGGATATTTTTTTATTTTTTTATTGAAGGATGATAATTTACAGAATTTTGTTGTCTTCTGTCAAACATCAACATGAGTCAGCCATAGTTGTAAATATGGCCCCTCCCTCTAGAACCTCCCTCCCATCTCCGTCCCCATCCCACCCCTCTAGGTTGATACAGAGCTCCTGTTTGAGTTTCCTGAGACATACAGCAAATTCCCATTGGCTACATATTTTACATATGGTAACATAAGTTTCCACATTACTCTCTCCATACATCTCACCCTCTCCTTCTCTCTCCCCATATCCATAAGTCTGTTCTCTACGTCTGTTTCTCTATTGCTGCCTTACAAATAAATTCATCAGCACCACTTTTCTAGATTCCATATATATGTGTTAGTATATGATATTTATCTTTCTCTTTCTGACTAACTTCACTCTGTATAATAGGTTCTAGGTTCATCCACCTCATTACAATAGACTCAAATGTGTTCCTTTTTATGGCTAAGTAATATTCCATTATGTATATGTACCACAACTTTATCCATTCGTCTGTCAATGGACATCTAAGTTGCTTCCATGTTCTAGCTATTGTAAACAGTGCTGCAATGAATATTGGGGTACATGTGTCTTTTTCAATTTTGGTTTCCTCAGGGTATATGCCTAGGAGTTGGATTGCTGGGTCATGTGGTAGTTTTATTCCTAGTTTTTTTTTCAGGAATCTCCATACTGTCTTCTATAGTGGCTGTATAAATTTACATTCCCACCAACGGTGCGAGAGAGTTCCCTTTTCTCCACACCCTCTCCAGCATCTATTGTTTGTAGAACTTTTTGATGATGGCCATGCTGGCCAGTGTGAGGTGATATCTCATGGTAGTTTTGCTTTGCATTTCCCTAATAACAAGCAATGTTGAGTGTCTTTTCATTTAATTGTTAGCCATCTGTATGTCTTTTTTGGAGAAGTGTCTGTTTAGATCTTTTTCCCACTTTTTGGTTGGGTGTTTGTTTTTCTGGTATTGAGTTGTATGAGCTTCTTATATATTTTGGAAATTAATCCTTTGACAGTTGTTACATTTGCTGTTATTTTCTCCCATTCTGAGAGTTGTCTTTTCACTTTGTTAACAGTTTCCTTTGCTGTGCAAAAGCTTTTAGCTTAATTATGTCCCAGTTGTTTACTTTTGTTTTTATTTCTATTACTCTAGGAGGTGGGTCATAGAGGATCTTGCTTTGATTTATGTCATCATGCGTTCTGCCTATGTTTTCCTCTAGGAGTTTTATAGCTGCTGTTTTTACATTTAGGTCTTTAATCCATTTTGTGTTTATCTTTGTGTGTGGTGTTGGAAGTGTTCTAATTTAATTCTTATACATGTAGCTGTCCAGTTTTCCCAGCACCACTTATTGAAGAGGCTATCTTTGACCCATTGTACATGGGCAGATTCTTAGAAAAGTTTGATCTTCCAAGACTGAATGAAGAAGAAATAGAAATTATTAACAACCCAATTACAATCACTGAAATTGAAACTGTGATCAAAAATCTTACAAAAAACAAAAGCCCAGGATCAGATGGCTTCACAGCTGAATTCTATCAAACATTTAGAGAAGAGCTAATACCCATGTTTCTAAAACTCCTTCAAAATTTGCAGAGGAAGGAACTCTTCCAAACTCATTCTATGAGGCCACCATCACCCTGATAACAAAACCAGGCAAAGACAACACAAAAAAAGAAAACTACAGGCCAATATCACTGATGAACATAGATGCAAAATCCTCAACAAAATTCTAGTAAACAGAATTCAACAACACATTAAAAAGCTCATACACCATGATCAAGTATATTTATTCCAGGGATGCAAGGATTCTTCAATACATGCAAATCAATCAATGTGATACACCATATTAATAAATTGAAAGATAAATCCATATGATAATCTCAACATATGCAGAAAAGGCCTTTGACAAAATTCAGCACCCATTTATGATTCAGTTCAGTTCAGTTCATTCGCTCAGTCATGTCCGATTCTTTGCGACCCCATGAATCTCAGCACACCAGGCCTCCCTGTCCATCACCAACTTCCAAAGTCCACCCAAACCCATGTCCATTGAGTCAGTGATGCCATCCAGCCATCTCATCCTCTGTCATCCGCTTCTTCTCCTGCCCCCAATCCCTTTCAGCATCAGAGTCTTTTCCAATGAGTCAACTCTTCGCATGAGGTGGCCAAAGTATTGGAGTTTCAGCTTTAGCATCAGTCCTTCCAATGAACTCCCAGACTGATCTCTTTTAGAATGGACTGGTTGGACCATTTATGATTAAAACTCTTCAAATCATGGGCATAGAAGGAACATACCTCAACACAATAAAGACCATACATGATAATCCCACATCAAACATTATTTTCAGTGGTGAAAAATGGAAAAGCATTCCGCCTAAGATCAGGATCAAGACAATGGTGTGCACTCTCACAACTATTATGCAACATAGTTTTGGAAGTCCTAGCTACAACAATCAGAGAAGAAAAAGAAATAAAAGGAATCTGGATCAGAAAAGAAGTAAAGCTCTCACTGTTTGCAAGTGACGTGATACTAGACATAGAAAACCCTAAAGATACTATCAGAAAATTACTAGAGCTAATCAGTGAATTTAGCAAAGTTGCAGGATACAAAATCAATACACAGAAATCACTTTCATTCCTATATACTAAAAATTAAAAATCAGAAAGAAATTAAGAAATCAATCCCATTCATCTTTGCAATAAAAATAATAAAATATCTAGGAATAATCCTATCTAAGAAGACAAAATATCTATATACA
Organism: Bubalus bubalis; assembly: GCF_019923935.1. Classification (NCBI taxonomy): domain Eukaryota; kingdom Metazoa; phylum Chordata; class Mammalia; order Artiodactyla; family Bovidae; genus Bubalus; species Bubalus bubalis. The sequence continues at coordinate 150,929,242 of NC_059158.1, forward strand.
GAAAATTATAAGACACTGATGAAAGAAATCAAAAATGATATAAACAGATGGAGAGATATTCCATGTTCCTGGATAGGAAAAATCAATATTGTGAAAATGACTATACTACCAAATGCAATCTACAGATTCAGTGAGATCCCTATCAAATTGCCAGTAGCATTTTTCATAAAACTAGGGAAAAAATTTTCACAATTCATATAGAAACACAAAAGACCACAAATAGTCAAAGCAGTCTTGAGAAAGAAGAATGAAGCTGGTGGAATCAACCTTCCTGACTACAGATTATACTACAAAGCTACAGTCATCAAGACAGTATGATACTGGCACAAAAACAGAAATATAGACCAATGGAACAAGATAGCCCAGAGACAAACACACGTCCCTATGGGTACCTTATTTTTGACAAAGTAGGCATGCAGGATCTTTAGTTGCAGCATGCAAACACCTAGTTGTGGCATGTGGAATCTTGTTCCCTAACCAGGGACCAAACCTGGGATCCCTGCATTGGGAGTGCAGAATCTTAGCCACTGCAGTACCAGGGAACTCCCTGAACTGATTTTCCTTTTTTTTTTTTTTTTTTGGTATGCATCTTAAAATACTTTTGGAGAAAGAGGAGCCAAGATGGCGGAGGAGTAGGATGGGGAGAACACTTTCTCCCCCACACATTCATCAAAAGAGCATTTAAACGTCGAGTAAATTCCACAAAACAACTTCTGAATGCTGGCAGAGGACATCAGGCACCCAGAAAAGCAACACAACTTTTCGAAAAGAGGTAGGAAAAAATATAAAAGACAAAAAAGAGACAAAAGAGGGAGGGACGGAGTTCCGTCCCGGGAAGGGAGCCTTAAAAAGAGAGAAGTTTCCAAACACCAGGAAACCTTCTCACTGCCGAATCTGTGCCGAGCTTTGGAAGCACAGAGGGCAACATAAAAGGGGGAAAAAAATAAATAAACAATTAAAAATCGCAGATTGCGAGCCCTACGGTAACTCCTCCAGCGGAGAAGCAGCGCAGACGCCTGCACACGCCATTACCAAATGGGGGCTGGGCAGGGAAGCGCGGCGCGGGCTGTGTCCCTTAGAGTAAGAATCGGGCCTGAATGTCCTGAGCGCTATCTGAGCGAAATAATTTGGGCTAGCAAACCAGACTGTGGGATATCTACCACGCGAAAAGCCAGCCCTAACCTAAGACACCGCCAGGCCCGTGCACAGAACAAAGGACTGAACAGAGATAGCCGGCTGCAGACCTTCCCCCTCCGGTGATAGGCAGCCAGAGCCGGAAGGGGACAATCGCAGCCCCAGAGAGACACTATCTATAAAACTGTAAGCAGGCTTCTTTGCTAACTAAAACTTCTTGGGGGTCTGGACGGTCAACATCTGCCTGAGAAGGTGCGCCGGTTTTACACCCAGATAACCGAGTGGCAGGGAGGCGATAAGCCGCAGCATTGGCGCTCACCAAACACCTCATCACCTGAGCTGCTCGGACGTGGGAAGAGCACAAAACGCAGGCCCAACCGAGTCTGCGCCTCTGAGGACTACCCGAGTGCCTGAACCTGAGCGGCTTGGACCTGGGAGGTCAGCCCAGGGCCGGCCTCGGATTGTTCCCGGCGGAACAACCTAGAGCCCGAGCAGTGTGGGCAGGGAGGCTACACGCGCCATGAGCAGGGGCAGACCCAGTGTGGCTGAGGTACTGCGAGCGCACGCCAGTGTTATTTGTTTGCAGCATCCCTCCCGCCCTCCCCACAGCAGGGCTGAACAAGTGAGCCTAAATAAAGAAAAAAAAAAAAGTGTCCTCCACCGTCCCCTTTGTGTCAGGGTGGAAACCAGACACTGAAGAGACCAGCAAACAGAAGAAGCTATAACAGAGGGAAACGCCTTGGAAGCTACAGGCCATAGATTAAAACCCTGTGGTTACTACGGACTACATAGGAAGGGGCCTATAGATCTTGAGAAATATAAGTCGGACCAAGGAACTAGCCAAAAATGAACTGAACCCACAATACTCACAACAAAACCAGAGAAAGACCTAGATATATTTTTACTATTTTTACGATCTTTCTTTCTTTTTTTTTTTAATTAAAAAAAAAAATTTTAAGTCCTCTATTGTCCTTTAATTTTCACTTTTATAACCTATTACTTTGCAAAAAAAAAGACCCTATTTTTTTTTCTTCTTCAGAAAACTTCATATATATATTTTATAATTTTTTGACCGTGTTTTGTTTTGTTTTGTTTTGTTTCTTTTTCTTCTTTTCTTTAACATTATATTTTTGAAATTCCAAACTCTACTCTAGATTTTTAATTTTAGCCTTTTGGTATATGTTATCAATTTTGTACCTATAGTTTTTTTATAATTTCTGTGACTTTTTTTTTCTCTGTTTCTTTCTCTTCTTCTTTTATATAACATCGTATATCTGCAATTCCAAACTCTACTCAAGATTTTTAATTTATGCTTTTTGGTATTTGATATCAATTTTGTACCTGTATTTTCTTTATAATTTTTGTGACATTGTTTTTGTTGGTTTGTTTGTTTTCTCTCTTTATTTTTCTTCTTCTTTTTTTTAACATTGTATTTTTGAAATTCCAAACTCTACTCTAGATTTTTAATTTTTGCTTTTTGGTATTAGTTATCAATTTTGTACCTGTAGTTTCTTTATAATTTTCGCGACCTTGTTTGTTTTTCTTTGTTCCTTTTTTCTCTCTTTCTTTTCCTTCTTCTTTTCTTTAACATTGTATTTTTGAAATTCCAAACTCTACTCTAGATTTTTAATTTTAGCCTTTTGGTATATATTATCAATTTTGTACCTATAGTTTTTTATAATTTCTGTGACTTTTCCTTTCTTTTTTTCCCCTCTGTTTCTTTCTCTTTTTCTTTTATATAACATCGTATATCTGCAATTCCAAACTCTACTCAAGATTTTTAATTTTTGCTTTTTGGTATTTGATATCAATTTTGTACCTGTATTTTCTTTATAAATTTGCGACATTGTTTTTGTTGGTTTGTTTGTTTTCTCTCTTTATTTTTCTTCTTTTTTTTTCTAACATTGTGTTTTTGAAATTCCAAACTCTACTCTAGATTTTTAATTTTTGCTTTTTGGTATTAGTTATCAATTTTGTACCTGTAGTTTATAATTTTCGCGACCTTGTTTGTTTTTCTTTGTTTGTTTTCTCTCTCTCTCTTTTCCTTCTTCTTTTCATTAACATCGCATTTTTGAAATTCCAAACTCTACCCTAGATTTATAATTTTTGCTTTTATGTATTTGTTACCAATTTTGTACCTTTAAGAACCCAATCTTCAGGACCCATTTTTCACTAGGGAACGAGATTACTGGCTTGACTGCTCTCTCTCCCTTTGGACTCTCCATTTTCTCCACCAGGTCGCCTGTATCTCCTCCCTAACCCCTCTCTACTCTACCCAACTCTGTGAATTTCTGTGTGTTCCAGATGGTGGAGAACACTTAGGGAACTGATTACTGGCTGGATCTGTCTCCCTCCTTTTCATTTCCCCCTTTTATCCTTCTGGCCACCTCTGTCTCCTGCCTCCTTCTTCTCTTCTCTGTATAACTCCGTGAACATCTCTGAGCGGTCCAGTTGTGGAGTGCACATAAGGAAGTGACTACTGACTAGCCCACTCTCTCCACTATTGATTCCACCTCATATCATTTGGGTCACCTCTAACTCCCTCCTCCCTCTTCTCTTCTCCATGTAACGCTGTGAACCTCTCTGAGTGACCCTCACAATAGAGAAACTTCTCATCTTTAACGTAGATGTTTTATCAATGGTGCTGTATAGAAGGATAAGTTTTGAAACTACTGTAAAAATAAGACTGATAACTGGAGGTAGGAGGCTTAAGGCCAAACCCTGACTCCAGGGAACTCCTGACTCCAAGGAACATTAATTGACAGGAGCTCATCAAACGCCTCCATACCGACACTGAAACCAAGCACCACACAAGGGCCAACAAGTTCCAGGGCAAGACATACCAAGCAAATTCTCCAGCAACAAAGGAACACAGCCCTGAGCTTCAAGATATAGGCTGCCCAAAGTCACCCCAAAACCATAGACATCTCATAACTCATTACTGGACATTTCATTACACTCCAGAGAGAAGAAATACAGCTCCATCCACCAGAACGTCGACACAAGCTTCCCTAACCAGGAAACCTTGACAAGCCACCTGTACACACAGTGAGGAAATGCCACAATAAAGAGAACTCCACAAACTGCCAGAATACAGAAAGGACACCCCAAACTCAGCAATTTAAACAAGATGAAGAGACAGAGGAATAGCCAGCAGATAAAGGAACAGGATAAATGCCCACCAAACCAAACAAAAGAGGAAGAGATAGGGAATCTACCTGATAAAGAATTCCGAATAATGATAGTGAAATTGATCCAAAATCTTGAAATTAAAATGGAATCACAGATAAATAGCCTGGAGGCAAGGATTGAGAAGATGCAAGAAAGGTTTAACAAGGACTTAGAAGAAATAAAAAAGAGTCAATATATAATGAATAATGCAATAAGTGAAATTAAAAACACTCTGGAGGCAACACATAGTAGAATAACAGAGGCAGAAGATAGGATTAGTGAATTAGAAGATAGAATGGTAGAAATAAATGAATCAGAGAGGATAAAAGAAAAACGAATGAAAAGAAATGAGGACAATCTCAGAGACCTCCAGGACAATATTAAACGCTACAACATTCGAATCATAGGGGTCCCAGAAGAAGAAGACAAAAAGAAAGACCATGAGAAAATACTTGAGGAGATAATAGTTGAAAACTTCCCTAAAATGGGGAAGGAAATAATCACCCAAGCCCAAGAAACCCAGAGAGTCCCAAACAGGATAAACCCAAGGCGAAACACCCCAAGACACATATTAATCAAATTAACAAAGATCAAGCACAAAGAACAAATATTAAAAGCAGCAAGGGAAAAACAACAAATAACACACAAGGGAATACCCATAAGGATAACAGCTGATCTTTCAATAGAAACTCTTCAAGCCAGGAGGGGATGGCAAGACATACTTAAAATGATGAAAGAAAATAACCTACAGCCCAGATTATTGTACCCAGCAAGGATCTCATTCAAGTATGAAGGAGAAATCAAAAGCTTTTCAGACAAGCAAAAGCTGAGAGAATTCTGCACCACCAAACCAGCTGTCCAATAAATACTAAAGGATATTCTCTAGACAGGAAACACAAAAATGGTGTATAAATTTGACCCCAAACAATAAAGTAAATGGCAACGGGATCATACTTATCAGTAATTACCTTAAACGTAAATGGGTTGAATGCCCCAACCAAAAGACAAAGACTGGCTGAATGGATACAAAAACAAGACCCCTACATATGTTGTCTACAAGAGACCCACTTCAAAACAGGGGACACATACAGACTGAAAGTGAAGGGCTGGAAAAAGATTTTCCATGCAAATAGGGACCAAAAGAAAGCAGGAGTAGCAATACTCATATCAGATAAAATAGACTTTAAAACATAGGCTGTGAAAAGAGACAAAGAAGGTCACTACATAATGATCAAAGGATCAATCCAAGAAGAAGATATAACAATTATAAATATATATGCACCCAACATGGGAGCACCACAGTATGTAAGACAAATGCTAATAAGTATGAAAGGAGAAATTAACAATAACACAATAATAGTGGGAGACTTTAATACCCCACTCACACCTATGGATAGATCAACTAAACAGAAAATTAACAAGGAAACACAAACTTTAAATGATACAATAGACCAGTTAGACCTAATTGATATCTATAGGACATTTCATCCCAAAACAATGAATTTCACCTTTTTCTCAAGCCCACATGGAACCTTCTCCAGGATAGATCACATCCTGGGCCATAAAGCTAGCCTTGATAAATTCAAAAAAATAGAAATCATTCCAAGCATCTTTTCTGACCACAAGGCAGTAAGATTAGATCTCAATTACAGGAGGAAAACTATTAAAAATTCCAACATATGGAGGCTGAACAACACACTGCTGAATAACCAACAAATCACAGAAGAAATCAAAAAAGAAATCAAAATTTGCATAGAAATGAATGAAAATGAAAACACAACAACCCAAAACCTGTGGGATGTGGTAAAAGCAGTGCTAAGTGGAAAGTTCATAGCTATACAGGCACACCTCAAGAAACAAGAAAAAAGTCAAACAAATAACCTAACTCTACACCTAAAGCAACTAGAAAAGGAAGAAATGAAGAACCCTAGGGTTAGTAGAAGGAAAGAAATCTTAAAACTTAGAGCAGAAATAAATGCAAAAGAAACAAAAGAGATCATAGCAAAAATCAACAAAACCAAAAGTTGGTTTTTTGAAAGGATAAATAAAATTGACAAACCATTAGCCAGACTCATCAAGAAACAAAGGGAGAAAAATCAAATCAATAAAATTAGAAATGAAAATGGAGAGATCACAACAGACAACACAGAAATACAAAGGATCATAAGAGAGTACTATCAACAATTATATGCCAATAAAATGGACAACGTGGAAGAAATGGACAAATTCTTAGAAAAGTACAACTTTCCAAAACTCAACCAGGAAGAAATAGAAAATCTTAACAGACCCATCACAAGCACGGAAATTGAAACTGTAATCAAAAATCTTCCAGCAAACAAAAGCCCAGGCCCAGACGGCTTCACAGCTGAATTCTACCAAAAATTTAGAGAGGAGCTAACACCTATCCTGCTCAAACTCTTCCAGAAAATTGCAGAGGAAGGTAAACTTCCAAACTCATTCTATGAGGCCACCATCACCCTAATACCAAGACCTGACAAAGTTCCCACAAAAAAAGAAAACTACAGGCCAATATCACTGATGAACATAGATGCAAAAATCCTTAACAAAATTCTAGCAATCAGAATCCAACAACACATTAAAAAGATCATACACCATGACCAAGTGGGCTTTATCCCAGGGATGCAAGGATTCTTCAATATCCACAAATCAATCAATGTAATACACCACATTAACAAATTGAAAAATAAAAACCATATGATTATCTCAATAGATGCAGAGAAAGCCTTTGACAAAATTCAACATCCATTATGATAAAAACTCTCCAGAAAGCAGGAATAGAAGGAACATACCTCAACATAGTAAAAGCTGTATATGACAAACCCACAGCAAACATTATCCTCAATGGTGAAAAATTGAAAGCATTTCCTCTAAAGTCAGGAACAAGACAAGGGTGCCCACTTTCACCATTACTATTCAACATAGTTTTGGAAGTTTCAGCCACAGCAATCAGAGCAGAAAAAGAAATAAAAGGAATCCAAATTGGAAAAGAAGAAGTAAAGCTCTCACTATTTGCAGATGACATGATCCTCTACATAGAAAACCCTAAAGACTCCACCAGAAAATTACTAGAACTAATCAATGACTATAGTAAAGTTGCAGGATATAAAATCAACACCCAGAAATCCCTTGCATTCCTATACACTAATAATGAGAAAACAGAAAGAGAAATTAAGGAAACAATTCCATTCACCATTGCAACGGAAAGAATAAAATATTTAGGAATATATCTACCTAAAGAAACTAAAGACCTATATATAGAAAACTATAAAACACTGGTGAAAGAAATCAAAGAGGACACTAACAGATGGAGAAATATACCATGTTCATGGATTGGAAAAATCAATATAGTGAAAATGAGTATACTACCCAAAGCAATGTATAGATTCAATGCAATCCCTATCAAGCTACCAACAGTATTCTTCACAGAGCTAGAAAAAATAATTTCACAATTTGTATGGAAATACAAAAAACCTCGAATAGCCAAAGCGATCTTGAGAAAGAAGAATGGAACTGAAGGAATCAACCTACCTGACTTCAGGCTCTACTACAAAGCCACAGTTATCAAGACAGTATGGTACTGGCACAAAGACAGAAATATAGATCAATGGAACAAAATAGAAAGCCCAGAGATAAATCCATGCACATATGGACACCTTATCTTTGACAAAGGAGGCAAGAATATACAATGGATTAAAGACAATCTCTTTAACAAGTGGTGCTGGGAAATCTGGTCAACCACTTGTAAAAGAATGAAACTAGAACACTTTCTAACACCATACACAAAAATAAACTCAAAATGGATTAAAGAACTAAATGTAAGACCAGAAACTATAAAACTCCTAGAGGAGAACATAGGCAAAACACTCTCTGACATACATCACAGCAGGATCCTCTATGACCCACCTCCCAGAATATTGGAAATAAAAGCAAAAATAAGCAAATGGGACCTAATTAACCTTAAAAGCTTCCGCACATCAAAGGAAACTATTAGCAAGGTGAAAAGACAGCCTTCAGGGTGGGAGAAGATAATAGCAAATGAAGCAACTGACAAACAACTAATCTCGAGAATATACAAACAACTCCTACAGCTCAACTCCAGAAAAATAAATGACCCAATCCAAAAATGGGCCAAAGAACTAAATAGACATTTCTCCAAAGAAGACATACAGATGGCTAACAAACACATGAAAAGATGCTCAACATCACTCATTATCAGAGAAATGCAAATCAAAACCACTATTAGGTACCATTTCACACCAGTCAGAATGGCTGCGATCCAAAAGTCTACAAGTAATAAATGCTGGAGAGGGTGTGGAGAAAAGGGAACCCTCTTCCACTGTTGGTGGGAATGCAAACTAGTACAGCCACTATGGAAAACAGTGTGGAGATTCCTTAAAAAACTGGAAATAGAACTGCCTTATGACCCAGCAATCCCACTGCTGGGCATACACACTGAGGAAACCAGAAGGGAAAGAGACACGTGTACCCCAATGTTCATTGCAGCACTGTTTATAATAGCCAGGACATGGAAGCAACCTAGATGTCCATCAGCAGATGAATGGATAAGAAAGTGGTGGTACATATACACAATGGAGAATTACTCAGCCATTAAAAAGAACACATTTGAATCAGTTCTAATGAGGTGGATGAAACTGGAGCCTATTCTACAGAGTGAAGTAAGCCAGAAAGAAAAACACCAATACAGTATACTAATGCATATATATGGAATTTAGAAAGATGGTAACAATAACCCTGTGTACGAGACAGCAAAAGAGACACTGATGTATAGAACAGTCTTACGGACTCTGTGGGAGAGGGAGAGGGTGGGAAGATTTGGGAGAATGGCACTGAAACATGTAAAATATCATGTATGAAACGAGTTGCCAGTCCAGGTTCGATGCACGATACTGGATGCTTGGGGCTAGTGCACTGGGATGACCCAGAGGGATGGAATGGGGAGGGAGGAGGGAGGAGGGTTCAGGATGGGGAACACATGTATACCTGTGGTGGATTCATTTTGATATTTGGCAAAACTAATAAAATTATGTAAAGTTTAAAAATAAAATAAAATTAAAAAAAAATACTTTTGGACTGTCCATTCTGAAGGAAATCAGCCGTGGGATTTCTTTGAAAGGAATGATGCTAAAGCTGAAACTCCAGTACTTTGGCCACCTCATCCGAAGAGTTGACTCTTTGGAAAAAACTCTGATGCTGGGAGGGATTGGGGGCAGGAGGAGAAGGGGACGACAGAGGATGAGATGGCTTGATGGCATCACTGACTCGATGCACATGAGTCTCAGTGAACTCTGGGAGTTGGTGATGGACAGGGAGGACTGGTGTGCTGCAATTCATGGGGTTGCAAAGAGTCGGACATGACTGAGCAACTGAACTGAACTGAACTGTTGCCTTTTCATCAACTGACACCATGGATGAACTTGGGTATATTTCACACTGCTACTCCAAGCCAAAGGCTTGGATTCTCTTGGGTCATTTATATTAATCTTGAGAGTTGGTCTTCCTTTTCTGGTGGTGAATCATCCAAACATTTCCCAATTTTGCCTCACCTGAAATGTATTTTGCTGTAAGTCCTTGAAACCTTAGTTTCTAGAGTTGATATAGATGTTCCTCTTTATATATATCTTGGGGAATTTAATGACAGAAAAGATAAATACAACAAAAGAAACAAAAATATAAACTAGACATCCCAATAGTATTTTAGTAAAACCAATTCAACCTGATTAACCTCTTTGACTCCAAAAGTCAGTAGTGAAACCAAGAAGCATTTAACCCAAAGAACAAAGAAAAGAATACAGTATTAAAAAATAAAGCTCAGGAGAGCTAACATAATTTCCTTCCTTGTAAAAAAAAAATTAACCTGAAAATTGAGGGTCTTTTTTTAAAAGTAATTTCTGTGTTCTGTGTACCATATTGATGAGATTATATGATAAAATCTCTCCAGTTTTAGGTCTAACATTCAATGAGTTTGTATATAGAAGATGTTTGTATATATGCATTTTGACCTGAAAAAGTTCTGTAAATTCATTTAAGCAATGAGATGACCAGAGGAAAACTTCATTTCATGATCTTGCAGATGTTTTAAATAGTTCTGTTATTGTCAGTTCAACCTATAACAGCTCATCTGTGAACATTGCAATGCCTCAGAGCCATTCTGGGTTCTGAAGTTTGATAAATACAGGCTCCTGATAATCACACTGTCAGGAATTCGCTTTGCTTCAGCTATGTACGTACTCTGACAGATCATTTTGTGGGTATAAGTACATAGAGCGTGGATAAGCTCAGAGGCACCTCAAATATGCACTTATTTGTTTTTAATCCCTCATGTAGATCTGATTAAGAGCAGATGAGGGCATCCTAAAATAGTCTGTGATCTTGCTACTCAAACTGTGATCAAAGAGCAAAAGACTAGCATCATCTGGAGTCTTCTTAGGAAAGTGGATCCCTCCCCAGATCAACTGAGTAAAAATTGGTGTATTAATACGATCTCCAGGTGATGTGTATGAATATTACAGTTTAAAAACCACTGCCCAGGTAACTTATTCAGATTCTCCCCTACTGTTGAAAATGCAAGGATACAGTGAACAATAAGAAGTCGGATATTTTCTCTCTCAATCTCTTCCAACTGTATACTCCCAGTAATTCTGAAAATGTGTATTAGCCTTTCAACCTGACCATTAACTGAAAAGATAATCTCATTCCTGCATCCTTTCTGTTTTTTCGAGGTGGAGACAGACCTGTTCTCATTACTCTTGATGAGGTCTTTGTTATCTCTAACACTTGCTAATAACAGGAGCTTCTTACTTTTAAGATTACTTTTCACACAGCTACTAGACAGACATCTGAAATGAAAACCCATTTCTGTCACACTTCCACTATTATTCTATAATGTCTCTATAACTTTCATGATGAAAAGACAAATTCTTGGTGTGTCTTCTAAGGACTTTTATCTCCTCCCTAGCCTGTGAATTATAACCAAACTGAGTATAGCAACTGCTACTGATGCTCCCCTATATCCTCTCAGCCCACCTGAGTGCACCTCTTAGCACTCTGTTGAAATCTTCTCCTTCCATCTCCTGGGCCACTCTTCTCTGCCTGAAGACTTTCCCTTCAAGACCAGAGCTTGGGGTGCCTCACCAGGTACAGCATGAAAATGCTAGGATTTAGCCCTCTCCCCCACCCTGGGCCACTCTCAAACAACTGGGGGCTTGAGCTCATAGATAAATATTTCAGCCTCACTGTTCTCTTATGGGGAAATCCTTAGATTGTTTTCTGATGGTTTCTCCAAGCTTCTCTGGTGGAACTGAAGTTCAGTTGCTCAAATTGTTGGCACAGTAACATGTTTTGTTTTTGTTTTTCTCTCTTTTCAATTGCCTACTCCTCTCACTTGCTTCTTGGAATCACCTTACAAAATTACTTGAACCTCAGTGCTTCCCTCAGGCCTGCTTTCTGAGGAAACTGAAGCGAAGATAGTTAGTACTGATTGTGACCCTTTAAAGCAGATTCTCAGCACTGGATTCTGAAAAGGGATCACTTACCAGTGAAATAGAAACATGGGCCACTTTGGCAGTGGTGAGTAGGGCAGTGATGACATTTGGCAGTGGAGTAAATGGGGACCAGGTGGAGGTGGAAAGGCAAGCACTGGCTTATGCGAGAGTCCCAGCACTTGGAACACATGAAGTCAAGTGTGATGAAAAGGATAGTGGCTGTCATGTGTTAAGCACTCTTGGGATCCTTGAAAGAGAAGAATGTAAGGCTTACATTAACAAGCTATCTTTACAGAGCATTCTGTGAAATCCAGAAGGCATCAATGCCAGCATTTGAATTTCACATAATTTTTTATGTGTCACAAAGTATTGTTTTTCCTCATCTCCCACGCCAACTGTTTTTAAAAGTATAAAAATTACTCTTAACTCACAGGTCACACAAAAATAGGAACTGGACCAAATTTGACCCTCAGGCCTTACTGTTTCACCCCCTTTCTAATGATTTTGCAGAAAGATTGCTTTATCAGGAGTCAGGATACTTTAGTGCTCGCACCTAAGTAGCATGACTGATTCACTCAGATAACATATGGAGTTAAGGTCCATATGAATTTCTAATGTGCACCCAATTATCATATTTTGTTTGTATACTTATCTGTTTTCACTTGAGCAGAGGGTCTTAATCTTTAAGAGAAAGAAAGTACCAGTGACTTTACCAGTCACTCCAAAAGGAATAGGGGAGTAGACTCCAAATAAACAGTGGCAGTCTTACTGGACTAAAGAGGAGAGGTGGAAGTCTGGGGCAACAAAAGCAGTTGAAACTTAAGTCCAAAGGAGAGAGAATCACATGGACTTTAACCTCAAAATCTGTAGTCAGGTTCCCCTAAAGTCATTGGTTTCTAAGATACACACATGCAAGAGAAGATTCTAAGAAACCCAGAAGAATCTGAGCAGCGATTCTAGCATGCCCCAGTACGAGTGTGGCAGAAGTTGAAGTTCAGACTTTACAAAGTAAAAGAGGCTGTACTGTATCCTGAGTTTTCCACTGAGACCTCAATCATGGCCAAGATTGAGGGAAAATGAAATAGTTGAGTTCAGTCGCTCAGTCATGTCCAACTTTTTGTGACCCCATGGACTGCAGCATGCCAGGACCCCCTGTCCATCACCAACTCCCGGAGTTTACTCAAATTCATGTCCATTGAATCGGTGATGCCATCCAACCATCTCATCCTCTGTTGGCCCCTTCTTCTCCTGCCTTCAGTCTTTCCCAGAATCAAGGTATTTTCCAATGAGTCTGTTCTTAACATCAAGTGGCCAAAGTATTGGAGCTTCAGCATCAGTCCTTCCAAGGAATATTCAGGACTGATTTCCTTTAGGATGGACTGCTTGGATCTCCTTGCAGACCAAAGGACTCTCAAGGGTCTTCTCCAACACCACAGTTCAAAAGCATCAATTCTTCTGCACTCAGCTTTCTTTATAGTCCAACTCTCACATCCATACATGACTACTGGAAAAACCATAGCCTTGACTAGATGGATCTTTGTTAGCAAAGTAATGTCCCTGCTTTCTAATATGCTGTCTACGTTGGTCATAACTTTTTCTCAAGAAGTAAGTGTCTTTTAATTTCATGGCTGCAGTCACCATCTGCAGTGATTTTGGAGTCCCCCCAAAATAAAGTCAGCCACTGTTTCCATTGTTTCCCTATCTATTTGTCATGAAGTGATGGGACCAGATGCCATGATCTCAGTTTTCTGAATGTTGAGTGTTAAGCCAACTTTTTCACTCTTCTCTTTCACTTTCATCAAGAGGCTCTTTAGTTCCTCTTTGCTTTCTGCCATAAGGGTGGTGTCATCTGCATATCTGAGGTTATTGGTATTTCTCCCAGCAATCTTGATTCCAGCTTGTGCTTCATCCAGCCCAGCATTTCTCATGATGTACTCTGCATATAAGTTAAATGAGCAGGGTATGAAATATACCAGCCCTCAAGAAAATATGGGCGCATCCTTGCCACTCTGTCTGCTGCTAAAGGAAACAGCCTTCTATGGAGGAAGATGTCATGTATACCTGTGGTGGATTCATTTCGATATTTGGCAAAACCAATATAATATTGTAAAGTTTAAAAATAAAATTCAATTAAAAAATAAATTAAAAAAATAAATTAAGGTCAGAACCCTGGAAAAAAAAAAACTACAATTTTTCATCCATAATCAAGTATTTCATTCAGTGAAATACTACAGGAATGGTAACATGATCAATTGACCAGAGAAATCAAGAGGAAGAAAAACATAAATCTACCTTATATAATTCATATATTAGAGATATCACACTGACTTTAAGATAACTGATTTAATATGCTCAAGCTAAAGAGGAAAAGAAAATTTACCCTTAAACTAAAATTAAGAATTTGGTAGTTATGTTTACATACTAGCCAATTAGAAACAGCAGTATAGAGGAGTAGTAAACTAGGTGGGGAAATAGTTGAGTAGAAATTCTGCAGTGCTGAGAGAGAAAAAATAGAGGGGGAATACAGAAAGAAAACCTTCCCTGGTAGCTCAGCTGGTAAAAATCCACCTGCCATGCAGAAGACCTGATTTGATTTCTGAGGGAGATCCTCTGGGGAAGGAAATGGTAACCCACTCCAGTATGCTTGCCTGGGAAATCCCATGGAGAGAGGAGCCTGGAAGGCTACAGCCCATGGAGTTGCAAAGAGTCAGACCCATTGGAGTGACTTTTACTTGTGTCATGCAGCTAGAGGGTTTATCTGCCTAGCCTCATTACCTTGATAGATAGGGTGGGATCTCAGCATAGCACAAGCACGGGCATATAGTCACTGCTGCACCAATTTCTAGACCCAAGCCAGCTTTCAGACTCAGTGATCATCAAGCTGATAGCTTCCTTCTTTAAGAACTTGACTCTCACTTTGTGCTCCAGGGTTGTCTTTCTCAAATTCATTAGCAGTATGGTTCTCTGAACTTAGATAACTTGGAAGTATTTGGACACGTGGCATGGGAAGATGAACCACCCAGGAGGCAACCCTCAGTAATGGGAGATCAAGGTTCTGGATAAATGATCCAGTCTCCCACCACTCAGTGAGAATCCTGGGATGGTCACTATAGGATTTAACGCTGGTCACAAAAACAGAACACTGTTCACGAACATATCCACTTTGGGGGTTTCTCTTCCTTTCCCATCCTGTTTTCCCCTTTGTTCATTTGTGCTTCCATGTTCTTACTTCTGAGTCTGAATTGCTGGTGGGGGTGGCGGGGGGTGGGGGTGGGGGGGGAGGTGTCCAAACTAAGGCAGTGAGGCTCTCACTGTTTCTTAAACACATCAGCTTCATATTCAAAATGTTCACATGTTTGTCGGGAAGGGGCTGAGTGTGACTGCCAGAGTAAAAGATTCTTGGGTTTTTTCTTTAAGAGACCTTACTGGGAGAGAGCTATTACTCTGCTATATTTTCTATGATAAAAATTCTGTTCCTTAGCCTTTCAAGCATAGAACTCTGATTTTGTGTACTAAGAAGTATTGCGTCTGTTCAATGTTTCTTCCCTTTTTCTTTGCCCTGCGTTTCCAGGGAAGACTAAAACCTTCCTTCTTTCTTTATGTATACTAACACTGTCAAGGAAAACGCAGGCAGTTTTTCTTGAGAATCATTCAGTTTTCCTTGAATCCTTTGCCTTTATATAGCTATTTGAATTTCACTTTTATAGTTTGACTCTTAACAAACACATTCATCTCCTCTCTTTCTATATTTCTACAGGGTACCACCATAATCTCTAAGTATTTATTAACTATTCTCCACCACCTTTTATCAGCCCTCCATGCTTTTGCTTATGATGTTCCTTACTAGAAGGTTCTTCATCAACCTTGTACCTCACTGACTTAGACTCATAGAATGGAGACAGCTTTGGTGAACTTTCCTTCACCATCAGGCAGTTAAATCCCCGCCCCCATGCTTTTTTTTTTTTTTTTGGCATCCTCCATATACTTTTATTATAGGAAGAATCCCGTTTAGTTGCAGTTTTCGAATGCCCTTGAGGTCAGAACCTATGTCTTACTCATCTTTGTATCCACAAAACAAAATAGGCATGCCTTGTATGTTTGTGGAACTAATGATCATGTGCATTGTAAGAAGAAATAGTAGTCAAGAATATGCACAAGCTTAAGATACTTTTAGCAGGACACTGATGTTGAACTGTGGTTTAAATCATTTTGAGGGGTCTCCACAATCTAATAGTAACAATGCCCAAATCAGATGGCTTCTTGACTATGAACCTTGGTGAGTTCACAGAGACATAAAAATATAAATGGCATAGGCTATATAGTTCTTGCCCAATTTCTCAATAGCATAGTTTTACAAGCCATAAGGGTAGCTTTCCAGCTGATCCTTTTATGTGAATCATTCTTTTTTTTTTTTTTTTTTTGCATACAAAATGGCAACATAATGTGTTAAACACCTTCTGCAGTAAGAGAAATTTTCACTTCAAAAAACATCTAAAAATTACACAGGTAACAAAGACTTACCGCTTGTATTGGAATCTAAAATTTCTCAGTTCAGTTCAGTCGCTCAGTCGTGTCTGACTCTTTGTAACCCCATGAACTGCAGCACGCCAGGCCTCCCTGTTCATCACCAACTCCCAGAGTCCATCCAAACCCATGTCCATTAAGTCGGTGATGCTATCCAACCATCTCATCCTCTGTCATCCCCTTCTCCTCCTGCCGTCAATCTTTCCCAGCATCAGGGTCTTTTCAAATGAGTCAGCTCTTTGCATCAGGTGGCCAAAGTATTGGAGTTTCAGCTTCAACATCAGTCCTACCAATGAACACCCACGACTGATCTCCTTTAGTATGGACTGGTTGGATCTCCCTGCAGTCCAAGGGCCTCTCAAGAGTCTTCTCCAACACTACAGTTCAAAAGCATCAATTCTTTGGTGCTCAGCTTTCTTTATAGTCCAACTCTCCCATTCATACATGACCACTGGAAAAACCATAGCCTTGACTAGATGGACTTTTGTTGACAAAGTAATGTCTCTGCTTTTGAATATGCTGTCTAGGTTGGTCATAACTTTCCTTCCAAGGAGTAAGTTTCTCACTGGCACTCAAATTGAGACATGGGCTTACCCAAGGTGCTGTTCATTTTGATCAGTGGAAAAAAAAAAAAAAAAAAAAAAGACAAAAAAATTGAGAGGATGAATAAAGTGCCAAAGTGCACGAAAGTACCATATGACATAGGTTAGCTATCTTAGATATTGTTTCCTTAGACTTTTAACAGCAACATAAGCTTTTAGAAAATGATTAATATTGAACAAAGAAACAAATCAGGATAGAGTATCAATTTAATTAAGACTCAGAATTTTCTTAGGAGGGTATCACAATATATATAACTTTTATTATAAAGCTTTAATTTTTATTATAAAGCTTAAAATTACATATTAGATAATTTAATAAAATTTTAATGAGCACCTAGTGTGAATCAGGTATGGTAATAGGTGTTCAATGTGGAAAAATCAGACAATGCAGACAACACAACAATAGACAAATTATATCATTAATAGATACCACTGTTCAAAATATTCTCTCTCTCTGTTTCTGTCTTACATACACACATATATTTCTCAACACCCCAAATAAAGCAATTCTATTTGTCTGGCTGTTGCCATAAGGCAGCTGTACTTTATATAAGGCAGTTTTCTTAATTTGTTTAAAGGACAATTAATCCTGACTGATGTGGATACACACACATACACACACACCAGTTTTGGAAGTTCCTTTTGGTTGTCCATTTCTCACTCACCTAGGAGTCTCAACATCCCTGGCACTGTGGCATTCTAATTTGTTATCTTGAAGCACTGTTCAGTCTCAGACCCTACAGTTCTTGGCATTTTTCTTTTCACTTTTGGCCATTGTACAATATCCTGTGAAATTGTGAGAGCAGGCTGTAGCAAGCACTTGACGATCATGAAGATTCAAATCCGAGGACAAAAGAGTCAACACATGTGTGGGTAGAGAAAAAAAAAAAAAAAATATATATATATATATATATATATATATATATATTGGAGAGAATCTGGGTTATTGAAGATAAATCTATGATAACAACTTTTATTCTACATCTAGATTCATTTTAGTTAAAATGATATATTTTGCCTGTTTTTAAAATCAAGTACAATTTTCTGTTAACTGTGACGAAAGCATTTAATCTAAATCATCAAGGAATGTAGAACAATTTTAAAGTCCTAGTTACTGCCAACAAACACAATAACATCCAACATTATCAGCAACATACATGAAAGCTTAGTAATAAGTATTTGAAAAGTGGAAGTGTTAGTCACTCAATCATGTCCTACTCTTTGCGACCCCATTGACTATATAGCCCACCAGGCTCCTCTGTCCATGGAATTCTCCAGGAAAGAATACTTACTGGAGTGGGTTGCCATTCCCTTCTCTGAGGGATCTTCCCAACCCAGGGATTGAACCCAGATCTCCTGCATTACAGGCAGATTCTTTACCATCTGAGCCACGAGGGAAGCCCAATAAATATTTGGGGTACATTTAAAAATTTAATTCTTAAGCAACATTTATGCATGGTTGTTACTATTATTTTAAGCACAGAGAATCTGAGCCTCCAGAGTTTAAGGAATAAGCCTAAGATAATTCAGATAATAGATGACAGAAAGTGAAAGTGAAAGTTTGATTCTTTGCGACCCCATGGACTATACAATCTATGGAATTCTCCAGGCCAGAATACTGGAGTGGGTAGCCTTTCCCTTCTCCTGGAGATCTTCCCAACCCAGGGATCAAACCCAGGCCTCCTACATTGCAGGCAGATTCTTTACCAGCTGAGCCACAAGGGAAGCCCAAGAGTATTGAAGTGGGTAGTCTATCCCTTCTCCAGCAAGTCTTCCTGACCCAGGAATTGAACCTGGGTCTCCTGGTGGCTCAGAGGTTAAAGCATCTGCATGGAATTCAGGAGACCTGGGTTCGATCCCTGGGTCGGGAAGATCCCCTGGAGAAGGAAATGGCAACTTACTCCAGTACTCTTGCCTGGAGAATCCCATGGACGGAGGAGCCTGGTAGGCTACAGTCCATGGGGTCGCAAAGAGTCGGACACGACTGAGCGACTTCACTTTCACTTTTACTCCTGCATTGCAGACAGATTCTTTACCAACTGAGCTATCAGGGAGGCCCAGATGACAGGACTGAGATTCAAATACAGGTCCACATAATAACAAGCCCATTTTGCTAACCCTGATACAGTGTCTCCCAAGTTGTTATGATGCTCAGCATTTGTCCCTTTCGTCCTTACTTTTGTGCTAAAGAGTTAACAATGGATTATTATTACATAAGTGGGGCATGAATTTGGACTGGTTATATAAGTCTCTGTGCAAATAAATGCCAGGAAACATTCTTCTTGAAAACGAACTTCTTAATTTGTCCCCAAACAGTAATTTTAAATCAGAGGTCTGCTAGGTTTTCAGATCAGAACTGAAAATTACATGCTGACGAGCTATTACTGAAAGTGAATTTGTCCCACTTGTTGTGGACTAATTTCGTCAACATATATCATCCTTGTAATTGCAAAACATGTTGTATTGTAAGGATAGATAACCAAAAGAGAGATTAACATACCTCCTATCAATCTCTTGTTCACTAGTTTATTGCTCAAAAATTGCTCGAAACTTCACCTAAACCTGAAACCACAGTCAGAAACAATTCCCCACAAAAAAACAATTCTAAGTTTTATGCTATCATAGGCCATGTTTAACTAGTTCAGATCACTATCACCTAGGCTAGTGTCTACTCTCAACTACTGACATGAAGAGTAAATTAACAAATAAAATCCAAGAAATTAAAATACAGGTATATATGTACATATATACACATATAAATGTTATTGTTTCATTGCTAAGTTGACTCAACTCTTTAGAAACCCCATGGACTATAGCCCGCCAGGCTCCTCTGTCATGGGATTTCTCAGACAAGAATACTGGATTAGGTTGCCGTTTCTTTCTTCTGGGAATCTTCCTGACCCAGGAACTGAACCTGAGTCTCTAACACTGCAGGTGGATTCTTTATCATTGAACCACCAGGGGATTCCATATATATATATATATTCCATATATATATATATATATTTCTCCCAAATATATACAGTAACAGTATTCTCTAAATTTCTGTATTTAAAAACAAAATCTCATGAAGCAGAACATTTCTTAGTGTATAACTTGCTTTTTGAACTGTAGTTGCTTATACTTAGTTACTTAATATGATCACTGGATGATTTTTATTATAACTGAATGTAATATAATAATAACCCATCTAGCTTCTTAGGGTGGTCGAAAGAGGTAGAAATAAATATTCAGTGAAGATTTTAAAGTGTTGGAGAGTATGATTTGAAATAAAAAGATGAATAAATCATCCTAAAGATTTCTCTTCTGTGTCTGTAGTACCAGGAGTGGCATCAGAATATAACCTACTTCTTAACTGTAATGTAGTTTTTTATATAAAAGTTAGTTATCATTCACTACCATGGCCCAGAAGAGAAAGATGATCCAAATACATTATCCATTGTAATATAGTTTTGACATGCATTTCCCTAGTGCAGTTGTTTTCCAGGGAACCTAATCCTAATTATTTAACACTTTAAAAGTCAATAAATTATTGGAGGAAAGCAAAAAGCCTGTTGGTGGGTGAAATTTCTCTGTGAAATGAAAGTCGTTTCATGAAGTGAGAAGTTACAACAAGGTATCATTTAATAATAGCAAGTAATATTTTTAAATTACTGTTTAGAAATGTATTGCCTGATATTAAAATGACTTTATATAAATGCTGTGTCCTCAATTTAAAAGGACATTGGTAAACCCCCTAGGACTAAACAGGCCTTTTCTCTATCTAATTAAATTAAGTGCAGAGTACAGTGCCTCTCTGCAAAGATTAACAAAATGCATTCCTTGTCAGTTTAAGTGTTGCCTGTGGCGGTATTTTTTTTTTCTAATTTAATTAAAAGCTGTTCTTTTATGAAGAACCAAGCTTGCAGCATAATTCCTCTTACGTTTACATTTCTAAAAGCTGTTTGGTAGAAAGTAGAGAGTGAAGAGAAAGAAAAGACAAAAGAGAGGAGAGGGGGCCAAATAAAGATATACAAGAGGAAGTTAACAATATTTCCTGGTTTTTAGGAAAACTTAAAAGTCAACATGACTGGAAATAAACCAGGTGTCTGGGAAGACAACAGTTTTCTCTGTGATGTGTTAGATCGTGTCTCCATCTCAAGCCCAGTCAGCAGCCTTGATAAGAATATTGTGCATCTGTAATGTAAGGAGGTAATTACACCACAGACTCCCACATATTCAGGTTCCACACAGTGGATTATTATTCACTCATAAGAAGTGAACCAGGTGGCACCGGTGGTAAAGAATCCACCTGCCAAAGAGGAGACACAGGAAAAGCAAGAGAAGTGAGTTTGATCCCTGGGTTGGGAAGATCGCCTAGAGGAGGAAATGGCAAGCCACTCCAGTATTCTTGCCTGGAAAATTCTATGGGCAGAAGAGCCTGGCAGGCTACAATCCATGGGATCACAAAGAGTCAAATACGATTGAGCAGACACTCACATATGCAAGTGAAATCTCAAGTCACATAAAACATGAATGAACCTTAAATGCCTGTTAAGTGGAAGAAACCAGTTCAAGAATTTTGCATTGTTTAACAGTTTTGATACTAGTATTCATATATATTGGTGGTAGTTGAGTTTTTACTATAAATTACAGATAAGCTAGGGGAGGAAGCTAGAATGATCTGTGTGGTAATAAATTAGAGTTGGAGACATTAGTATGAATTCATAGTTAGCTTACAATAGATAGTTACAGGTGAAAATATTTATTGATGCATGTATATACACTGGATAGTACACATAAATATGTCCTTGCTCTGTGTGGGAGGATCTAGAAACAACGACATCTTAGAAGCATCCATATCTTGTTTTCTGATTGTTGTTTAGTCACTAAGTCATGTCCAATTCTTTTGCTTCCCCATGGACTGTACCTCACCAGCCTCCTCTGTCCATGGGATTTCCCAGGCAAGAATACTGGAGTGGGTTGCCATTTCCTTCTCCAGGGGATCTTCCTGACTCAGGGATTGATCCTGCATTTTCTGCTTGGCAGGAGGATTCTTTACTGCTGAGCCACCAGGGAAGTCCAAATATCATTCTCCAACAAAAAGACCAAGGTTCCTTGGAAAATGTACTGATACCAGTACTGGGGGGCAAAAAATATACAATGTGAGCCTGGAGTATCTTGTAGTTGCATAAAGTAAGTAAGTGCATAAAGTATAAAGCATAAAGTAACTAAGAAAGAAATAACCAACAAACAATAGTGGAACATGTCAAAGGAGAAAGCTTCCAATGACCAAAGGTGGAACAAAATGAGCCAAAAAAAAAAGCAAATGAAATTGTATTGGGTTATATCCCAAAGTGTAAAATAAATATCCATGATGATTCCATGCTAATATAAATTATTGAGTAATTAGATAAGTGGAGGGGAAGTGAAAAATATTTTGTATAGGATAATTCCAAAATATTTATGAGATATTTCTCCCTCAAACAGGGGGAACACCCCTCCTCATTTTTTAAATATGGGTTTTCTACAGTGACTTCTTTCCTAGGGGAACTGGGTGGAAAGGGGGAAATGAATAACTTGACAATGGAGAAACCAGACAAAAATCACCTCACCAGAGGCTCAAAGTTGACTAACAGTTATAAGTCACATTATAGTATGTGTTCTTGATAAAATGTGAGGAAAACAGTACTTTGCCTTTGGGGTTTTCCTCACAAAAATAAATAAACTCAGTCTAATCACAAGAAATATATCAGACTAAGTTCCAATATTGAGAGACATTCTGTGTAAAACTGGACTTGTACTCAAAATTCTCAGGACTATTCAAAACAGAACAAATTGAGAAACTCAAGAGCCTAAGGAGGAATGACTCCTTAACAAAATGTGGCATCCTGGATGGGATCCTGGAACATAAAGCCAAGGGAATTTGACTCAAGTACTGACTTTAATTAATCTATCAATATCGGTTCATTCAGTTCAGGTCAGTTGCTCAGTTATGTCCAACTCTTTGCGACCCCATGACTGCAGCATGCCAGGCTTGCCTGTCCACCACCAATTCCCAGAGCTTACTCAAGTTCATGTCCATCGAGTCAGTGATGCCATGCAACCATCTCAACCTCTGTCGTCCCCTTCTCCTCCCACCTTCAATCTTCCCCAGCATCAGGGTCTTTTCTAGTGGGTCAGTTCTTCACATCAGGTGCCAAAGTATTGGAGTTTCAGCTTCAGCATCAGTCCTTCCAATGAATATTCAGGACTGATTTCCTTTAGGATGGACTGATTGGATCTCCTTTCAGTCCAAGGGACTCTCAAGACTCTTCTCCAATACCACAGATTCTTTGGTGCTCAGCTTTCTTTACAGTCCAACTCTCACATCCATACATGACTACTGGAAAAACCATAGCTTTGACTACATGGACCTTTGTCGGCAAAGTAATGTCTCTGCTTTCTAATATGCTGTCTAGGTTGGTCATAACTTTTCTTCCAAGGAGTAAGCGTCTTTTAATTTCATGGCTGCAGTCACCATCTGCAGTGATTTTGGAGCTCAAAAAAATAAAGTCTTTCATTGTTTCCATTGTTTCCTCATCTATTTGCCATGAAGTGATGGGACCGGATGCCATGATCTTAGTTTTCTGAATGTTGAGTTTTAAGCCAACTTTTCACTCTCCTCTTTCACTTTCATCAAGAATCTCTTTAGTTCTTCTTCACTTTCTGCCATAAGAAGGGTGGTGTCATCTGCATATCTGAGATTATTGATATTTTTCCCAGCAATCTTGATTCCAGCTTGTGCTTCATCCAGCCCGGCATTTCACATGATGTGTGAAATTTATCTTATACTCTGCGTATAAGTTAAATAAGCAGGGTGACAATATACAGCCTTGACGTATTCCTTTTCCTATTTGGAACCAGTCTGTTGTTCCATGTCCATTTCTAACTGTTGGTTCTTTACCTGCATACTGATTTCTCAGGAAACAGGTCAGGTGGTCTGGTATTCCCATCTCTTTAAGAATTTTCCACAGTTTGTTGTGACCCACCCAGTCAAAGACTTTGGCATATTCACTGAAGCAGAAGTAGATGCTTTTCTGGTTCATTAGTTGTAAGAAATATGCCATAGGAACACAATATGTTAATGCACTGGATATGGGCATATGGGAACTCTACATACTAACTTCAAAACCTTTCTAAATAACAAAAACTGTTCTAAAAATTTATTTTAAAAGGCAAAGTTAAAAAGAAAGGCAAATATTACTTAAAGATTAAGAGAAAAATTTTGGAAACAATTTCAGCAGTGATTTTAGCTTACAGATCTTCTGTCATTTGGTAATCAAAAATCTGCTTGTTGGAAAGATGGAAAAAGTGAGGAGAAAACAGAAGGAAGAAAAGGCTTAACAGCATGGGTTTCTTAATCCCATTCTTCTGACCCAGCTTTTGGTTCAAGGGTATAAATGAGTAACAGATGTGTGACTCGGATCTTTTCCAGCCTTAAGGAGAGCATGGTGCTCAACAAAGATTCCAGACAGCAGTTCCTCCAGTCTGCCAAAAATGTCCACCGGGGACAGTCCAAACATGAGAAGATTGTTTCAACACACAACCAAATGGGGTGGTATAAGATAAAAGAAAGCCACGGCAAAGCTTAAATCAAGGGAATGAAAACTTCACCTTTTGAAGGCTAGTGTCATTACAGATAAGTCCTGCCTTTTCTTTAATGAGATCATAATATGAGTCATCTGTCTATTGCATGTATTTTGAACTTCACAGGTCTAGTAAACTGGTATGGAGAATCCTTTACGGAGGCTACAAGTTTTTGAATTTAAAAAGTGTTATTTTTTTCTAAAACAAGAAAAAGCATGCACAAAATGAACATTTATCTGTTTTTTTTTTTTTAAAGAGATGTTATGATGAATTTCTCCCTGATGTTATTGTTTTGTAATGACAGCATTTTATTCTGTTTTGCTTCCACTGTTGCTTGCCATAATGATTTAAGAGAGGAAGGAGGTTAATGGAGTCATTTTGTAACAATAAGAACAAACTTGTGGAAGGTCATATCACCTCTTGATTCTTATTTCTCAGTATAGGACCCTTCCAGCAGCAAGCATATAGTTGCTGAAAGAGCTGGACTCAGTAGTTGGAGAAAAGTTACTTCCTACAAGTTATTGGATATGGTCTTGTACATAGAAATTGAGTAGCCTTTTGTTAAAATGGCTACTGGAGGCGTATTGCTTCCTAGGATTTATTTGGTGTGAGTTTTTTGTTCTATCTTAGGGTAAAACCAAAATAAAACAAATAAAAAGAGCCATAAAATGTGTTGGCTTTTCAACAGTTTTATGGAGCCCCCAAATATATTACAATATTTTCTTTATCTGTAGAAATTTAAGTTTTGAAATTAATTGAAGTAATGTTTTTAACTCAACAGAGTAATTTCCAACGAGTTTTAAATTTTACCAATTGGAATCAACAATTTACCAGAGGTCTTACTGCTTCTGGAAAGCCTAACTGTTGAAAAATTGAGATTCTCAAGAAAAGCACCAGAATTTATTGAGTATTCTTTATGTGAAAAACTCTGTAAAAGTGTTATTTTACTTAGTTCTCAAAAAGCTTTCTGAAATAGTCTTGGTTACAATTTACAAATGAAAAAATTGAGGTCAAGAGTAATTAACATCTGAGGATCACATAGCTGTAAAGATTGACTCTTGAACACGACTCCAAAGCCAAAAATAAAAACATATACACATTTACACACAATATATACATATATATAATTTACTTATCATGTATATAATATGTAAATATGTATATATATAATATATATATAATTAATTTAAAATGATAGACTAATCTAGCATTCAAATTTAGCCCAAATTAGAGTGTTTCTTGAGGGCATGTACCATGACTTGTTACTTTTCCACCCAGCTCAGTGCCCAGGAAAAAGTGGACCCTCAACTGTAATCATTGACAGACTGAGTAAAAAATGCTTGAAAATAGTCTTTCTCATTGATTAACATTTCCCTGACATTCCACCAGAGGAAGCAATTGCATTAAAATTTGCTAGTGGCTCAACACTTTGAGACATGTCTCACATGTTTTCTACCTCAACTTAGACAATTTCTTCCAAGAAAAAAATAGGAATATATTCAGTTTGGCTTTATCAGTACCAACTCTATTCTCACTTTTGTCAGAGGAGTTTGCTGTTTTCCCACTGGGAACTAGATCAGGTGCCCAAAGTTCAGATGACTTCAGTTCAGTTCAGTTCAGTCGCTCAGTCATGTCCAACTCTTTGCAACCCCAGGCCTCCCTGTCCATCACCAACTCCCGGAGTCTGCCCAAACCCATGTCCATCGAGTTGGTGATGCCATCCAACCATCTCATCCTCTGTCATCCCCTTCTCCTCCTGCCATCAATCTTTCCCAGCATCAGAGTGTTTTCGAATGAGTCAGCTCTTCGCATCAAGTGGCCAAAGTATTGGAGTCTCTGCTTCAACATCAGTCCTTCCAAAGAACACCCAGTACTGATCTCCTTTAGGATGGACTGGTTGGATCTCCCTGCAGTCCAAGGGACTCCCAAGAGTCTTTTCCAATATCACAGTTCAAAAGCATCAATTCTTTGGTGCTCAGCTTTTTTATAGTCCAACTCTCACATCCATACATGACTACTGGAAAAACCATAGCCTTGACCTTTGTTGACAAAGTAATGTCTCTGCTTTTCAATGTGCTGTCTAGGTTAGTCATAACTTTCCCTCCAAGGAGTAAGTGTCTTTTAATTTCATGGCTTTTAATTTCATGAAATTAAATTAATTTCATTTAATTTCAATCACCATCTGCAGTGATTTTGGATCCCATAAAAATAAAGTCAGCCACTGTTTCTACTGTTTTCCCATCTATTTGCCATGAAGTGATGGGACCAGATGCCATGATCTTCATTTTCTTTTCACTCTCCTCTTTCACTTTCTTCAAGAGGATCTTTAGTTCCTCTTCACTTTCTGCCCATAACGTTGGTGTCATTTGCATATCTGAGGTTATTGATATTTCTCCTGGCCATCTTGATTCCAGCTTGTGCTTTCTCTAGCCCAGTGTTTCTCATGATGTACTCTGCATATTAGTTAAATAATCAGGGTGACAATATACAGCCTTGACGTACTCCTTTTCCTATTTGGAACCAGTCTATTGTTCCATGTCCAGTTCTGACTGTTGCTTCCTGACCTGCATGCAGGTTTCTCAAGAGGCAGGCCGGGTGCTCTGGTATTCCCATCTCTTTCAGAATTTTCCACAGTTTATTGTGATCCACACAGTCAAGGGTTTGGCATAGTCAATGAAGCATAAATAGATATTTTTCTGGAACTCTCTTGGTTTTTTGATGATCCTTCAGATGTTGGCAATTTGATCTGAAGACTTAATAAACCATATTTCCAATATCAGGTTTCGTGTGTGTGTGTATTATTTTTCTTAGCCTTTTTTTCCCTCTTTTGTCAAAGCTAAGTTTTATTTTGTTTTGTTTATTTTGTAGAACACATTGTAGTTTGAGACTATTCAAAATGAGTTATGAACATTTTATCAGAGACACTATGGGTTACTTATGCTTCTTTTTACCTCCTCCACCTTCCCAATAGCAGAATAATAACTGCAAAATGACATTTCAAATTCTTTTAAAGGAAATCCTTCATCTAAAAGGCTTATTTGGAGATGAGAGACTGAAAAATTCTCAATCTGAAAGTCCATATATGAATGAATGATCTGGGTTATCAGGAAGAACTGCCGGTATGTAAGTACTCACAGATTTATCATGTGCAGAGACTACAAAGATGAGTAAAATGCAGCTTTATATACTTAAGGAGTTTTGTGTTATTGTTATGTGACCAGGCCAAGCAATTTTAAACATTTCAAACCTGAATGTATCTGCATTTTAGAAATCATATATATATATATATATATCTAAAATATCTCTGCTGTTGTTTGTAAGGGAATCAGATACAATAGTTACTTGCTCAATAGTAGCTTATTGTATCGGAGAAGGCAATGGCATCCCACTCCAGTGTTCTTGCCTGGAGAATCCCAGGGATGGGGGAGCCTGGTGGGCTGTCGTCTATGGGGTCGCACAGAATCGGACACGACTGAAGCGACTTAGTAGCAGCAGCAGCAGCTTATTGTATGCAACACAGCTTAAGGAAAAAAGGGTAAGTGTAGATCTGTTTAGCTTCTGTCACCAACCAGCAAAGGGACCTGAGCAGGTCATTTTAACTTTACTGAGTCTCAGATATCTTTTGCTAAATTGTTTGTGCTCAGGAACCATAGGTCAGCATTTAAGGGTATCAAGTACCCACTATGTATATAATAAAGGAAATATCTGTTGTATATCAACTCAGTTAACTCAGTTAATTAAGTGGTCTTAAGCAATTCATCTGTCTCTGTGTTACACAAGGTACTGTGGGATACTGGATCCAGTATATCAGAATGGGTTTGATTCTCAGCATTGCTACTGCCAAGATCAATGACCACTAATATTATTTTTATGAACCTCATACTACTCATTTGATGAATGATAAAAAAATATGGGTGTTCATAATAAAACTAATAATATTTTTCTTCTTACTTAATGCTCCTAAAGGCTTCCTGGTGCAGACACACTTTATTGCATGGACTTTTTGGACATAATAATTACCGTTTTTTGTGTGATGGAACAAACCAGTGTTGTGTTGGAGGTAACTACTGGTCCTCAAATGTTTCATACAGCGTTCAGCATGTGCTAGTCTATACACTGTTCATTCTCTTCCTTTCCTTTCTCAAATGTATTAGCCTCTCTAAAATATATACAACTTTGCACTGCAAGCTTGCAGCAAAAAAATATAGAAAAACAATTGAAAAAATATAGAAAAAACTACTTCCTCTTCATTTCAAAATCCTAACCTGAAGTTGTAATGCAGAGCATTCAATCTTTATGATCAGACTGAAGTTTCCTTGATGTTACCAATATGCTATTTATATCCTCCCCAAATGCATCAAGATGTATCTGCTTTCAAAATGCCATCACTGATTCATTTCTAGGATATTCTTCAATACTGACTGTACTGCACTCTATTCTGTTTCCCTTCTTTCTCCTGCCCAGATAGCATTTATCTAGTTGGGTATAGGGGCATTGGAGCTTTAAAATTCTAAGAAATAATTCTGAAGAAACTGTTTAATATTCATCTTCACACCAGAGAGGTCACAAAAGTCTCTTGTCTTTTAGTAGAGGATGCAGTTTCTTATGCCCAGGGACACTTGAGTACCATTTTGTGGCTTGGCATTAAAACAAATTCACTGATGTTCTTCTGTAGGACTACAGGCTAGCCTTTTGTTTATTATTGTTGTATTTTATTTGTATAGATATCCTGCCATGCTCCGTGCCAGAAATAGTGATGTTTTTATTGTTAGTACCGCACACTTAATAAAGCTGCAGTTTTCCTGGCAATTAATTGTGCTGACAATCAATGCAGGGCTGCAGGCAGTGTGTTTATGTGCTGAGCTTTTGATGAGTGAAGCCCGAAGAAGTTGGCTGTCAAAATTAAATACACTGCTCAGACATGAAGCCACATTCTGTTCTTGGTCTGACCAAATGATAGCTGATTACAGGCTGAACCCAGACTCAGTTTTGCTTATAAAGTAGAGAACATTTGGTCATCTTTAAGCAATAAGGTTAAACTTTTATTTAGGACAAAATAGCCTGAGAAAATCACTCAGGTCTGCTTTTGCTCAGGGTGTAGTCTATTTTTGATAAACTTTTCTTCTTTTAAAGCTCCCTAGCAGCTTTTGGAAAGCATTTTGTTTTCTACCAAGATAAAATACACATATATATTTGGTATTTTTGGTAGATATTTCCAATTTACTCAGATAATTTCCTTGGATTAAATATGATTGATGACTTGTGTTTTTCTCTCCATTTTTTTCTTTTTCCATGAACTAAACAACACTCTTCTGTGGCACTTGACTTTGTGTCCTGACTCAAATGTTTAATATTTGTCCAATGATGATGATAGTGACAGATCAAAGACATTTGACTATTAGAATGGAAAGAATTTTCATTTAGCAAATGACTTTGGTAAACTTGTTCTTTTATTATCTTTTATTATCCAGCATAAAATCTGTTTTACAGATGTAAGGGTGAACTATTATTTTAACAGTTCTCAAGTTATCCAGAGTTCTTATTGTCATTTTCCTCAAAGTATCATTTAGACAATAGGTAGTAAAACTCTTCCCTGGTGGCTCAGATGGTAAAGCATCTGTCTACAATGCAGGAGACCGGGGTTCAATCCCTGGGTTGGGATGATCCCCTGGAGAAGGAAATGGCAATCCACTCCAGGACTATTGCCTGGAAAATCCCATGGACAGAGGAGCCTGGTAGGCTACAGTCCATGGAGTTGCAAAGAGTTGGACATGACTGAGTGACTTTACTCACTTAGTAAAACTCGAAGTCCTTGCTCCTTCACACATCATGATAAATATGTGAAACTTAATTCATACTGAATTCCAGTAATTTTTCAATCAAACATGGATTTGAATCAAATGAACCTTTTCAGTCACATAAGCCCATATTTTGATAATAGAAATAATGTTGAGATTCTTATTTTCCTCTTCTTGTTATAACTCTTAAAATGCTTTCATATTCATCATCTCAGATTTACAAGAAGTTACTCTATGGCTTAGTGATTTGTTGAGGACGAACCTTGATCAGAACAGGCACTAAACAAATATTTGGTTGCTGACTGATTTAACAAGTAAACAGTAATCTTATAATAACAAAGACTATTGGTGTGTACTGTTTTATAATCTTTTCTCTGTAGAGTTTGATGTTACAACTAAAAGTAACAGTATTGAATTTCTGATTTCCATTTAGGGAGGTTGAAAGTTAGAAAGGACATTGCTCTATACCATACAACAAAAAATAACCTGACAAATATCACGTTCATGACTTTTCTTGAATCCATGAAGTTTGAAGTCACAAGATAATCAACTGGTTCAAGATATAAAGAGGGAAAATCACTTGCAGTGAGAAGTGAAGCATAAATCCTTGTTTACCTGAACAAGATGCAGCCAGACGCTGATAAGCAGAATTTAGCTAGGATGACTGACAAATTGATAGAGCACAGTCAAATGTACACTGCAAATATAGCTGCAAAAAGGGAATTGTTCACACTCTCTTACAGACTTTTCCTGCATGACCTCCATCAGATAATCACAACCATACACACAAAGAGTATTTTAAGAAAGCTTCCCTATAGTAAAAACTTGAGGAAAAGAATCAGCTGTGAAAAAGGCACAAAACCCCATCAAAACAGGTTAAATTTCATTTCCCTAAAGAATAACACTCTAAATCTCCGGAGAGAGGGATAAACAAATGCTGGTGTCCTAAGAGAGCTGGAGAAAATCTGTGGCATCTAGGAAAAGAGAATAGGAGGAAAACGCCCCATCACTGGGGGAAGGTTAATGGAGGGAAGGAATACTGAGAAAACTAAACACTCAAGATCTATGGGACGTGATATCTGCCTGAAGTTATGTTAGAACCACAGAGAATTCTCTTCCATTCCCTACTTCCAGGCTAACTTCGTGTCTCACTCATTGTAACTCATTGTCAGTCTCCTTTGTCCATGGGATTTTTCAGTATTCACTTCAGAATACTGGAGAGGTTGCCATTTCCTCCTCCGGGGAATCTTCCCAACCCAGGGATCGAACTGTATACAGGGTCTCCTATATCTCTTGACATTAAAAAGAGAAACTACTGCTGCTGCTAAGTCACTTCAGTTGTGTCCAACTCTGTGCGACCCCACAAACGGCGGCCCACCAAGCTCCCCTGTCCCTGGGATTCTCCAGGCAAGAACACTGGAGTGGGTTGCCATTTCCTTCTCCAAAAAAAAAAAGAGAGAGAGAGAAACTAGAAGTAACTATATTAATATCAAGCAAACTGAAAGTGAAAGACTTTCAGTGGTGTCTGACTTTTCACCACCCCATGGACTGTAGCCTTCCAGGCTCCTCTGTCCATGGAATTCTCCAGGCCAGAATACTGGAATAGGTAGCCATTCCCTTTTCCTGGGGATCTTCCTAACCCAGGGATTGAACCCAGTTCTCCCCACATAGCAGGCAGATTCTTTACCACCAAATAAGATCTACTAGAGATATCTGATAAAGAGAACATTACATAGTGACAAAGGGTTCAATTATTCAAAAATACATTAAGTCCTTGATGTGTAAGTATAAGCATTTAATAGAAAATATTCTAAATCATGAAGCAAAATATGTGAGAATTAAAATTATAAATAAATCTGCAAGTTTGAGGATTTAAATACTTTTCTCCAAATGATTGCTCACTTTTATTCAAAAAATATATTTAAGCAATACAACTTTGATCAAGTACCAGTAGGGTTTTGGGGGTTACTGAACAACATGAATCAAAAAGTCATCTATGAGCATAAATAGGAAAGAACAGCAAAGGAAATCATGCAACTAAAGAATAATGAAGTGGGAGGAGAGGAATGATTACTTTATAGGTATTAAATAAAAGTATAGATTTCTAGAATAAAGAGAGCATGATAAAACTGGTATGAGAATGAGAAGTCATAGAAATAGACTAGAAAGTCAAGAAAGAGATTAATTATGTGCATTGTACCTATTTACAGTCTGATAATCTTAATATATAACATAAATTAGAATAAATAATGTTTACAATGTTAAATGATGCTGAGATAATTGCTTAACTTTTGGAGATAATTTTTTAAAAAGGATTCTAACTTCACTTCTTATAATAAAATTAATTCTAGATGCTTTAATGCTACAAGTTCTAAAAATTAAGTTTAAAGTTCATTTCATCTTAAAAGGGGCTGCTGCTGCTGCTAAGTCGCTTCAGTCCTGTCCGACTCTGTGCGACCCCATAGATGGCAGCCCACCAGGCTCCCCCTTCCCTGGGATCCTCCAGGCAAGAGCACTGGAGTGGGTTGCCATTTCCTTCTTTAATGCATGAAAGTGAAAAGTGAAAGTGAAGTAGCTCAGTTGTGTCCGACTCTTAGCGACCCCATGGACTGCAGCCTTCCAGGCTCCTCCATCCATGAGATTTTCCAGGCAAGAGTACTGGAGTGGGGTGCCATTGTCTTCTCCGTAAAAGGGGCTAGGGCTATTTAATTATAACCCACAAGACTGAATTCTTAAAAAAAGAGAAATGATAGAATTGACTTAAAAAATAGCACTACACATAAAATTTAAAAATAAATTAAAAAGCACTACGTAAACAAGTATTTTTTACTGATTAGAAACTGTCAATGCTGCTGCTGCTGCTGCTTCTGCAACCCCATGGAGTGCAGCCCACCAGACTCCTCCATCCATGGGATTTTCCAGGCAAGAGTACTGGAGTGGGTTGCCATTGCCTTCTCCTGAAACTGTCACTAGTAATACTCAAAGGAAAATAAAATCCTAGGGGAAAAATAGCTGTGACGTATATGAAAACGGTTGGATATTTTTTCCTATTATGTCAAAAATGTCTACAAATCAAAATAGCAATAAACTTAATTCTTGTCTAATCTTACTGTAAACATACTAATAACACATCTCTTGGCAAATATCATTGCATTGGTGATATTTACAGTGCATGAGTGTGGAATGCTTTAGCAGGGTGTACTTAGTCTAGGAATACTTAAGGGAATCAAATCTGGAATCTATGCACTATGCGGCATAACTCTCTGGAAAATATCACATAATTTATATAATCGAGTGTTAAAGTGGTAGTGTTTTGGAGCCGAATCTTATCCTGTAGTTTAAGTCTGGCATAATTTGGAGAAGGCAATGGCACCCCACTCCAGTACTCTTGCCTGGAAAATCCCATGGATGGAGGAGCCTGGTAGGCTGCAGTCAATGGGGTCACGAAGAATTGGATATGACTGAGCGACTTCACTTTCCCTTTTCACTTTCATGCATTGGAGAAGGAAATGGCAACCCACTCCAGTGTTCTTGCCTGGAGAATCCCCGGGGGAGCCTGGTGGGCTGCCGTCTATGGGGTCCCACAGATTTGGACACGACTGAAGCGACTTAGCAGCAGCAGCAGCAGTTGGCATAATTTGGAGGCCTCACATGTTAGATCTGGGTAAGAGCAGCATGCATACAGGAAAAGAGGGACCTGAGGAGTGGGTTGATAGTTCCAGGCTTCTTTGTGCTTTGTCAGTACCTTGCAATTACCTGTATCCTTGATATAATTAATGAAGTTTAACACTAGATAGAAGCAAGGTCCTATGCTGTAAAGAGCAATATTGCATGCTGCTGCTGCTAAGTCGCTTCAGTCATGTCCAAATCTGTGGGACCCCATAGACGGCAGCCCACCAGGCTCTCCCGGGGATTCTCCAGGCAAGAACACTGGAGTGGGTTGCCATTTCCTTCTCCAATGCATGAAAATGAAAAGGGAAAGTGAAGTTGTGCAGTCGTGTCTGACTCCTAGCGACCCCACGGACTGCAGCCTAGCAGGCTCCTCCGTCCATGGGATTTGCCAGGCAAGAGTACTGGAGTGGGTTGCCATTGCCTTCTCCGGCAATATTGCATAGGAACCTGGAATGTCACGTCCATGAATCAAGGCAAATTGGAAGTGGTCAAACAAGAGATGGCAAGAGTGAATGTCGACATTCTAGGAATCAGCAAACTAAAATGGACTGGAATGGGTGAATTTAACTCAGATGACCATTATATCTACTACTGTGGGCGGAATCCCTCGGAAGAAATGGAGTAGCCATCACGGTCAACAAAAGAGTCCAAAATGCGGTACTTGGATGCAATCTCAAAAATGACAGAATAATCTCTGTTCATTTCCAAGGCAAACCATTCAATATCACAGTAATCCAACTCTATGCCCCAACCAGTAACTGAAGAAGCTAAAGTTGAACAGTTCTATGAAGACCTACAAGACCTTTTAGAACTAACACCCAAAAAAGATGTCCTTTTCACTATAGGGGACTGGAATGCAAAATTAGGAAGTCAAGAAACACCTGGAGTAACAGGCAAATTTGACCTTGGAATACGGAATGAAGCAGGGCAAAGGATGGTAGAGTTTTGCCAAGAAAATGCACTGGTCATAACAAACACCCTCTTCCAACAACCCAAGAGAAGACTCTACACGTGGGCATCACCAGATGGTCAACATCGAAATCAGGTTGATTATATTCTTTGCAGCCAAAAATGGAGAAGCTCTATACAGTCAGCAAAAACAAGACCAGGAGCTGACTGTGGCTCAAATCATGAACTCCTTATTGCCAAATTCAGATGTAAATGGAAGAAAGTAGGGAAAACCAGTAGACCATTCAGGTATGACCTAAATCAAATCCCTTATGATTATACAGTAGAAATGAGAAATAGATTTAAGGGATTAGATCTGATAGATAGAGTGCCTGATGAGCAATGGACGGAGGTTCGTGACATTGTATAGGAGACAGGGATCAAGACCATCCCCATGGAAAAGAAATGCAAAAAAGCAAAATGACTGTCTGGGGAGGCCTTACAAATAGCAGTGAAAAGAAGAGAAGTGAAAAGCAAAGGAGAAAAGGAAAGATATAAGCATCTGAATGCAGAGTTCCAAAGAATAGCAAGAAGAGATTAGAAAGCCTTCTTCAGTGATCAATGCAAATAAATAGAGGAAAACAACAGAATGGGAAAGACTAGAGATCTCTTCAAGAAAATTAGAGATACCAAGGGAACATTTCATGCAAAGATGGGCTCGATAAAGGACAGAAATGGTATGGACCTAACAGAAGCAGAAAATATTAAGTAGAGATGGCAAGAATACACAGAAGAACTGTACAAAAAAGATCTTCACGACCCAGATAATCACAATGGTGTGATCACTGACCTAGAGCCAGACATCCTGGAGCCTGAAGTCAAGTGGGCCTTAGAAAGCATCACTACGAACAAAGCTAGTGGAGGTGATGGAATTCCAGTTCCAAATTGAGCTATTCCAAATTGAGCTATTCCAGTTCCAAATTGAGCTATTTCAAATCCTGAAAGATGATGCTGTGAAAGTGCTGCACTCAATATGCAAATTTGGAAAACTCAGCAGTGGCCACAGGACTGGAAAAGGTCAGTTTTCATTCCAATCCTAAAGAAAGGCAATGCCAAAGAATGCTCAAACTACCGCACAATTGCACTCATCTCACACGCTAGTAAAGTAATGCTCAAAATTCTCCAAGCCAGGCTTCAGCAATACGTGAACCGTGAACTTCCTGATGTTCAAGCTGGTTTTAGAAAAGGCAGAGGAACCAGAGATCAAATTGCCAACATCTGCTGGATCATGGAAAAAGCAAGAGAGTTCCAGAAAAATATCTATTTCTGCTTTATTGACTATGCCAAATCCTTTGACTGTGTGGACCACAATAAACTGTGGAAAATTCTGAAAGAGATGGGAATACCAGACCACTTGATCTGCCTCTTGAGAAATTTGTATGCAGGTCAGGAAGCAACAGTTGGAACTGGATATGGAACAACAGACTGGTTCCAAACAGGAAAAGGAGTACATCAAGGCTGTATATTGTCACCCTGCTTATTTACCTTATATGCAGAGTACATCATAAGAAACGCTGGGCTGGTTGAAGCACAAGCTGGAATCAAGATTGCCAGGAGAAATATCAATAACCTCAGATATGCAGATGACACCACCCTTATGGCAGAAAGTGAAGAAGAACTAAAAAGCCTCTTGATGAAAGTGAAAGTGAAGAGTGAAAAAGTTGGCTTAAAGCTCAACATTCAGAAAATGAAGATCATGGCATCCGGTCCCGTCACTTCATGGGAAATAGATGGGGAAACAGTGTCAGACTTTATTTTTGAGGGCTTCAAAATCACTGCAGATGGTGACTGCAGCCATGAAATTGAAAGACGCTTACTCCTTGGAAGGAAAGTTATGACCAACCTAGATAGTATATTCAAAAGCAGAGACGTTACTTTGTCAACAAAGGTCCGTCTAGTCAAGGCTATGGTTTTTCCTGTGGTCATGTATGGATGTGAGAGTTGCACTGTGAAGAAGGCTGAGTGCCGAAGAATTGATGCTTTTGAACTGTGGTGTTGAAGAAGACTCTTGAGAGTCCCTTGGACTGCAAGGAGATCCAACCAGTCCATTCTGAAGGAGATCAGTCCTGGGTGTTCTTTGGAAGGAATGATGCTAAAGCTGAAACTCCAGTGCTTTGGCCACCTCATGTGAAGAGTTGACTCATTGGAAAAGACTCTGATGCTGGAAGGACTGGGGGTGGGAGGAGAAGAGGACGACAGAGGATGAGGTGGCTGGATGGCATCACTGACTCGATGGACGTGAGTCTGTGTGAACTCAGGGAGTTGGTGATAGACAGGGAAGCCTGGCGTGCTGTGATTCATGGGGTCGCAAAAAGTCAACTGAACACCAGATAGAAGTCAGTGTCTGAATTAACCTTGGAGGGAACAGTAAGAAAAGGAATAAAATGTAGCAACAACCAGAAAGATTCAAGACGTACAGGTCAGTGTTTGTCCAAACTGGCTCTCTGATTGTAAGAAGCCCAAAGTTCCCTGGTAGCAGTTGTAGCCTGTAATTCAGTGAAACTCCTTCTATGTGCCACCAACCCTTCTAATCTTACAAAGCTTAGTCATGGTGATAGGACCCTCAGTATTCCCCAGGGAATCATTGAGATTAATAAGGAGTGGGGTCACTTCTTTCACCCCAGTCCTGGAACTACCTGTTTCAATGTGGGCTCTCCAAGAAGCAGATGCCAAGACTGAACCAGACTGACAGGGGATTTATGGGGTAAATGCCAGTGGACGATGAGAACAGGAGCAGGAGTAGCAGAGTGAGATCCTACATCTCAACAGTAATGATCAAAGGAAGGGTTGGATAGAAAGAGTCTCAGAATTCACTGCTGAGCTGAGAATTTCAAGCAGGCTGTTAGAGAGTCACCTAGCTTAAGTTGTGGGTTAGATGAAACCCATATCTTGTAGGAATTCTCGAGTGGGTGGGCATTCTAGTGCTTTCCTTGATCCCTGCCACTGCCCAGTCATTGCCTGCGAGTATACCGGCGTGAACACTGTGGTGGGTTCAAAGTTGTAGCATTTTCAGGATGTCAGTTGCCTGTGTTTCCTAGATAGCTTCTCTTAAAGGGAGATTGGAGCAGTCTGCTTCAATGACTGCTACAAAAAATTCTGGGTTAATCCAGAAGAAGGAAAATGTCCTTAAATATGTACAATTTGACTGATAAAGGATTCCCTAGTGGCTCGGATGGTAAAGGATCCGCCTGCAATGCAGGAGACCAGGGTTGAATCCCTGGGTCAGGAATATCCCCTGGAGAAGGAAATGGCAACCCACTTCCATACTCTTGCCTGGAGAATTTCATGAACAGAGGAGCCTGGCGGTAGGCCACAGTCCATGGGGTAGCAAAGAGTCGGACATGACTGAGCAACTAATACCCACAGATGAGTGACAGAGGGAAGGAGACAGTCTGAGATACATTCACATTGTGTGCAAGATTCTACACTTGGGAGTTTTAATCCCTACTCCACTGTGAAGGCTGTACGTTGAAATATGCTTGGCAAGCAAAAGATGTTAGGGTCTTCTTTATGGCAGGAACATACATAGAAATGTATGAGATAGACTGAGGGTGCTAAGGTTATCTTTATCAATATTTGTATTCTCTTTGCTCAGAATATTTTATTATCAAAATCAATATTCAAATGTAAATATTGAGAATAAAATCTTACTCTTCTGTGGATTTTTTTTTCACTTTAAATATGTTTCAGTGATATTTTCTCTAGGACTTTTCATTAACATTTTCATGTTTTATTGATTGTAAACACTACCCAAAATACCGCTAACTGTATTTGTCAATGTTTTTACAAATATTTAATTTTATTTTACTTGTCAGTAGAGAAGCTACCAAAATGTTATAAAAATTGTGTGGGGACTTGACATGTTACATGTATTGACCGACTGATGTTTGAACTTGAATGAATTTATACACGATGAGGTCAAGAATGTTTTATTATTAGTGTGCTGACACTAATCTACAGAACCACTCATAATTGAATTCTTATAGACCAAACATCTTTCAAAATTTCACTCACTCCCAACCTTGATGAACTGTCATAATAATTGATTGTATTAACAAAAATAAATAGCCCAAATTTGACTCACCCTCACAACAACCCCGTTTCAACTGACACAGATGAGAAATAAGGTTATTTCACATTGCCCCAGCCAGGTCAGGGCTCAAGGAAAGCTCTGGCTCGTGCCTTTAATGTGATCCTGCAGACACGCGGATGAATCAGCTTTGTCAGTCTCTTTCTGTTTGGTGTGGACACCAATAACCTTGCTTCTCTTTCCTGTTTCTCCTAAACGGAAGGGATTTTTGGCAGAATACTGCTTACTTTCACTGTTACACATCTACAGAGTTTAAGGAATGAACAGTAATTACATGCCATTAAACTCAGAAGGCCATCGGCATAGACGAACATTCTGAAGAGGACACAGCCTTCAATCTCAGTACAAGATGATTACCAGAGCGTATTAGTAGAGCGCTGGTGAAGGAGAGGAAGGAATAACTCTGAAAATATGCTAAGGCAGCAAAGCCATGAAAATGCAGTTAGACACGGCAGTGACTGCATTGATT
This sequence comes from Bubalus bubalis, assembly GCF_019923935.1. Lineage (NCBI taxonomy): Eukaryota > Metazoa > Chordata > Mammalia > Artiodactyla > Bovidae > Bubalus > Bubalus bubalis. The sequence goes on from NC_059158.1 coordinate 150,968,781, forward strand.
ATGCCAGGAATGATTTAGCAGAGGTGTTCACACTTGCCATTAAACAAAGAGCTGTAATGGGGTTTAAAATGTACTCAGTTTCTACTTGCTCTATCCAGCTTTAACCACAGAGGTGTCACTTACATTATTTCTTCATGTTGGTTTGTGGGAAAATCCCTGGCTTTTTGTGACAGGACTGTTTTTCCTCTGGATTCAGCAATTGTAGAACTTTCTGTTTTCCTCTTTGTCTATCAATGACTCTCTTTTGGTTAAAACACATTTTAAAATTGACCTTCTCCAGGAAGCTTTCCTGATTAATTGTATTTAGTTACTTCCTTTAAATATCTTCCATTTGTGAATGAGAACTGTTTTAAATCATATTTCTGATATGTTGGTTTGAAAGGCTCAAAATATGTAAGTATATATATATATATATATATAGAGAGAGAGAGAGAGAGAGAGAGAGAGATAGGTATCTTAAATTTTCAAACCAATGTGGATAGTAATATAATATATACTTAGATTGTGATAGGATATAATTATCTTCATAACTAGATCACTGACTCTGACTAAACCAGAATTTTTTATTTCTTTTTTACACATAAGTATTATGTCATTTTGAATACAGTGTACAAAAGTAAGGTGACAAACCCTGCAGATTCAGTAGGAGGTATTTGTTTCTGACACAGATGAAAAGGAAAAACATCTGAATACCCAATGTATGTTGGTCATTTTCCCACTGCCTTGAAAAGGGCAAGTGTTATAGCATTTCTTTTTTTCATCCTGATTATACAAGAGACTGTTCTTCATGTATGCTCTAGGAGAAATAAAAAAGTAAAAATCTAACCTGCTGTCAAGCAAAAGTAGCTTTCAGTATTGAAATTATATGACCAAGTATGTTAAGACAGATTTAAGTAAAATACACAACTCTAAGAAGTGGGAAAAAATTGGGCAACTCTCAATTGTGCCTTGCTCAAGCCCCCATCTCCTTTAAAGCAGCCTTTTTTTTGATTCCAGGATAAAATTCTAGCCAGTGTCATCTATAGTCCTACTCTTCACTTCCTAACACAATTCCTAATTAGAATGCACATATATGGTGGGAATTCAAATGACTAAATCATCCCTATGATTACTAACTATATTAAGTTTCTATCACTTCTATTAAAAGCAAAACAAAGACTTGCTGGCTTAAAAATACATACACACACAAATTTATTGTCTTACAGTTCTGGAGATCAGAAGTTCAAAATCAGGGCTGAGCGCTTCCAGTGGATCTAGAAGAGTATCTCCTTCCAGGCTTTCTCTTATCTTCTAGAGCTTCATTTCTTGCATTCTTTGGCTCCTAGCCCCTTTACTATCTCAGGGCCAGTGGGAAGCATCTTGCTTCAATCACTTCTTGTGTCTGTAGTCCTATTTCCCTTGACCTCCCTTTTGTAAGGATACCTATGATTATATTTTAGACTTACCTGGAAAACTAAGGATGATCTCCCCATCTCAAGGTCATTAATTCAATCACATATGCAAAGTCCATTTTGCCTTATAAGATAACATTTCCAGGTTCTATACTTTAGGATAATACTAGACATTTCAGGCATTGTGGTGGGATGGTGGGGAAATATATTTTTGATCTCAGGGTGGGAGCTATCTTTTAGGATCCTTTGAATCACATCAGTTCAGCAGTTGCCTTAACTGCCCACTTATGCCTGACCTAAGCAACAGAACTCTCATGTTTATTTAAATTTTCAAATGCTCATCATGCAATAAAACATGTGTTTTCTATTCTCAAGAGTTCTGTAAAATTTGGATGTGGGCTGTTTATAATTTCAGGGCCAGTCTTTAGTTCCTCCTTTCTATATATAAGATGTTCTGTATTTTCTTGGGCTTCAAAATTACTATAGATGGTGACTGCAGCCATGAAATTAAAAGACACTTGCTCCTTGGAAGAAAAACTGTGACAAACCTAGATACCATATTAAAAAGCAGAGACATTACTTTACCGACAAAAATCTGTATAGTCAAAGCTATGGTTTTTCCAGTAGTCAAGTATGGATGTGAGAGTTGGACCAAAAAGAAAGCCGAGTGCCAAAGAATTGATACTTTTGAACTGTGGTGTTGGAGAAGACTCTTGAGAGTCCCTTGGACTGCAAAGAGACCCAACCAATCAATCCTAAAGGAAACCAGTCCTGAATATTCCTTGGAAGGCTGATGTTGAAGCTGAAGCTCCAATCCTTTGGCCACCTTATGCAAAGAACTTACTCACTGGAAAAGACCCTGATGATGAGAAAGATTGAAGGCAGGAGGAGAAGGGGATGATAGAGGATTAGATGGTTGGATAGCATCACTGATTCGATGGACATGAGTTTGAGCAAGCTCCAGGAGTTAGTAATGGACAGGGAAGCCTGGCATGCTGCAGTCTGTGGGGTCACAAAGAGTTGGACATGACTGAACAACTGAACTGAACTGAATTGAGGTATGAACTTTCTAACTTTCAAGTCCTTCTGAATATACAGCCAATAGCTCAATTAAAGCAAGAAAGTAGATAAAAGGTAAATGTAAAGGTTATGCTTAGTGCTCAGTTGTTCAGTCATGTCTGACTTTTTGCCAGGCTATGGAATTTTCTAGGCAAGAATACCAGAGTGGAGTGCCATTTCCTACTCCAGGGTTTATTGCCAACCTAGAGATCAAAGTCTGTTGAGTCTCCTACATTGGCAGATGGCTTCTTCACCACTAGCACCACAGGGGAAGCCCTAGGGTTTTTTTAATATATATGTTATATATATATTTTTACATAAATATGTAAAATATTTATATAATGTAAATATATACTTTATATATATTTATATAATGCAAATATGTAAAATATTTATATATATGTAAAATATATATTTATACATGAATATATATATGTAAAAGATTCCTTTTAATTTTCCTACCAAAAGGAAAGAGTTATAGCTATACTTCTCCTAACATTTTGTGGTATTTGTCAGGGGACTTTAAGCAAACTATTGTCTGTTATTCTGATCATATTACCAGATAAACTTATTATGAGATTTACATAATTTAACAACATCAGTTATGCATAGGTAGTCTCATTAAACCATGTAAACTGTGACTATTTATTGGATGAAACAGAGATTAAATTTTTTCACTAGTATAAAAGATTTGCCACAAACTGCATTTTTTCCTGGATAGTAAGATTTCAAAAATGATTTTTTAAAATGTATGTAAGAAACATTTTATTTTACACAGTAGATTAAGAAACAGCAACAGTTATGTAGGAAAATAACTGGGTACATTAAATGTAAATGAGATAAAGTACCCAATATATACTAAAAAGTATAAAGAAAATATTCTTCATTATTGAAAATGGTGATCAAAGTAAACATCACATTGGTGAATAGGAGAAAATAACACAGAATATTCACTTAAAATTTTGAATCCAAGTGAAAAAAAAGATAAAATTTCATTCAACTGCTCAGGACATTGTTAATCTTGTAAATGATAATTGCAAAAATATTCTGTTTAAAGTAGAGAAAGCATGAGTATGTATGTTTAGAGATACATGATCAGAGATGATGGACCTCATGAGTCTAGGTACAAATATGTACAAGTCAATGGTTTGAGTTCACTGAATTGTTGAGTTGATCCTTATTTTTGATTCATTATTTTTAGAATAACATGGATATTACTGATCATTTAGGGATATTATGATATGTGTTTTAATTACTTTAATAAACAGAAGCTCTGGGTCTAATGACCAGTGTATTCAAATTGAAGACATAGCATAGATCTTGCCTGTTTCATAAACTGCAGTTGCTAAAAGTAAGTTATGTTTATCAAAACTACAGAACCCTTAATAAAATAACCTAGTCACCTAAACTAACTTTTTTAGTAGCTTTTTTAAAATATATATACATATGTTAGGAATAAAACATGGGCTAGTGCTCTCACTAGTGACAAGTGAATTTATTAAGGCTGTTGACTTTTTTTTTTAACAATGATGGTTTGAATTTGTGTTGTCTCCATTAAAATTATTGGTACCTCTAGTTAAAGTGCTTGGATCTATAAAACTATTTTGGTATGTTACAGGATTTTCCCTCAGAATGAGGGTTAGTTTTAGTCAAGCAAATGTTTACATAAGGATTTTTGTGAGACTCTCTCTATTTAATTGATGATCATTCCTCCTAGTATCATAGTATATAGCTTTACGTTGTTGTTCAGTTATTCAGTTGTGTCCTACTCTGTGATCTCACGACTGTAGCTTGCCAGGCTTCCCTATCCTTCACTATCTCTCAGAGTTTGTTCAGCTCATGTTCATTGAATTGATAATGCTGTCTAACCATCTCATCTTCTGCCCCTGCCTTCTCCTCCTTCCCTCAATCTTTCCCAGCATCAGATCTTTTCCAATGAGTCGGCTCTTCCCATCAGGTGTCCAAAGTATTGGAGCTTCAGCTTCAGTATCAGACCTTCCAGTGAATATTCAGGATTGATTTCCTTTAGGATTGACCTTCTTATAGTCCAAGGGACTCTCAAGAGTCTTCTCCAGCACCACAGTTAGAAAGCTTCAATTCTTTGGCATTCAGCCTTCTTTATGCTACAGCTCTTACATCCATACATGACTACTGGAAAAACCATAGCTTTCACTATATGGACGCTTGTCAGTAAAGTGATGTCTCTGCTTTTTAATACACTGTCTAGCTTTGTAATAGCTTTTCTTCCAAGGAGTAAGCATTTTTTAATTTCATTGCTGCAGTAACTGTCTACAGTGATTTTGGAGCCCAGGAAAATAAAGCCTGTTACTATTTCCTTTTTTTTATTTCCCATCAATTTGCTATAAAGTGATGGCACCAGATGCCATGATCTTACTTTTTTGAATGTTGAGTTTTAGGGTAGTTTTTACTCTCCTCTCACTTTCATCAAGATGCTCTTTATGTCCTCATTGCTTTCTGCCATTAGGGTGCTGTCCTCTGCTTATCCGATTTATTAATATTTCTCATGGCAATCTTCATTCCAGCTTATGATATAGCTTTATAATTCATAAATTTGTAGGTATTCTTTCATGTAATTAGACATTATTAAGAATAGTCACACATTCATACAGAAAGCCACTCCCTACTCCCTGGATTTTCACATACGCTGGGGAAGAAAAGGCATTTTGTATTGCTGTTGTTAATATTGGCAGAAGAATATTATATTGGAAATAATAATTGCATTGTGCATTTGTTAATGTTTTATTCTTGGAATTTCAATGCTGTTGTTTCCTATTTATGGAGTGTGGATTCTAAAATACCTCTCTTAAATCAAGAACTTTTTAAAAAATCAATGATTTCAATTCTGCTCAATCTATCATTTGTATATAAACTTCCATTATTATCATGGAAGTTAGATACGAGCATCTGGTATGTTTTTACTTCAAGGAACAGATATTGATTTTTGTCTTCTACTCTTTGGTTCTGAGGAGAAGGCAATGGCAACCCACTCCAGGACTCTTGCCTGGAAAATCCCATGGACGGAGGAGCCTTGTGGGCTGCAGTCCATGGGGTCCCGAAGAGTTGGATATGACTGAGCAACTTCACTTTCACTTTTCACTTTCATGCATTGGAGAAGGAAATAGCAACCCACTCCAGTGTTCTTGCCTGGAGAATCCCAGAGATGGTGGAGTCTGGTGGGCTGCCGTCACTGGGGTCACACAGAGTCGGACACGGCTGAAGCGGCTTAGCAGCAGCAGTGGCTTTGGTTCTGAACTTCAGCTGTATTATGCAGAGTGAGTAAATCTATACCCATTATATAATTATATCATAGTTCCATGGTTGATCTTACCTGATCAGGTTGGCTAGATCAAGAACAAATGTGGTGCTGATAATATGTACATAGGCATTTTTCATCATTTGGGCAAATAACTTTGTATTTTAAAAGTAACTAATAATTTTTAAAAACATTTAATGTATGCTTAGAATTGGAACCATGTATAAGTTTCTCTCTGAAGCTATGTTGAAGCTTTTTGAAAGGACTGCAGTATTTCCTCTGTGGTAATTGGAATTTTCTTCTGTTTCTATGAAAACAAACCTATTTAGATTATCTTCTATCTTGACTAAAATTTAGTAAAATTACAAGTTAATAGAATACTATTCATTTTATTTGAGATTTCAATGGTATTAGCAGAGTTAAAAAAATACTTCCATATGACTTAAAAAAATTTTTATCTCTGGCAATTATTTTTCTTATTTTTGACATTTATTTATTTTTCACTTTTATCTTGTTTTTAAATTGTAATTAATTAATTAATTTTATTATTTATTTTTGGCTGCGTTGTGTATTTGTTTCTGCTCAGGCTATTCTCTAGTTGTGGTAAGTGAGCTGCTCATTGTGGTGATTTCTCTCACTGTGGAACACGGGCTCTAGGCCATGTGGGCTTCAGTAGTTGTAGGACATGGGCTCAGCAAATGGGGCTCCTGGGCTCTAGTGCACAGGCTAAATGGTTGTGGTGCTGGGGCTTAGTTGCTTTGCAACATGTGGGATATTCCTGGACCAGGGATCTAACCTGTGTTTCCTGCATTGGTAGGCAGAGTCTTTACCTCTGAGCCACCAGGGAAGCCCCACTTTACTCCTAATAAGATTGATTAATGATTTATTTTACTTTTTCATAAAAAAGGTTATAAAATTTATTATCAATACTATTTTTAAGTTGGTATTTTCTTTCTTTAAATTTTTATTGCATTTAAAAAAAAGTTTTTCTAACTTTTAAGTCAAATATTTATGTTTTTATTCTTTATAATATTAAATTACTTGGGTGTATACTCTCAATCCTATAGCACCTCTAAAATAGCAACAACAAAGAATAATATCTAGTAATTCAATAAAGGAAATAAAATGGAACCATAACAACACTCAACCCAAAAGAATAAAAAGGTGCAAAAAAACAGAAAGGATAAAGAGAAAACAAATGACAAAATTATAGGTAAAAACCAGCTATCTCAATAATTCTACTAAATATAAATGTTCTAAAGACCCAAATTAAAAGAAGTAATTGTCCAATTAGTTAAACTAAGGCTCAACTATATGCTTTCTGTAAGAAATGTACTTGGAATGAAAGTGAAAAGTCAAAGTCGTTCAGTCATGTCAAATTCTTTGCAACCCCATGGAATTCTCCAGGCCAGAACACTGGAGTGAGTAGCCTTTTCCTTCTCTGGGGGATCTTCCCAACCCAGGGATCAAACCCAGGTCTCCCATATTGAAGGCGGATTCTTTACCAGCAGAGCCATAAGAAAGCCAAAATGTACTTCAAATAAAATATATGTAAATAGGTCAAAAGTTAAAAAAAAAAAAAAAGGGAAAAACATAAGCCATAAAAACACCTATCAAAATAAAGCAAGAATGGCTATATTAATATCTGTGAAAGAAATTTCCACCAACTTTAAACATATTCTGACTTGTGTCTAATTCTTTGGACCCCCATGGACTGTAGCACACCAGGCTCCTTTGTCTTCCACTATCTCCCAGAGTTTGCTCAATTTCATGTCCATTGAGTCCCTGATGCTATCTAACCATTTCATTCTCTGCTGCCCCTTTCTGCTCTTGCCCTCAAATCTTTCCTAGCCTCTGAGTCTTTTCCAGTGAATCAACTCTTTGCATCAGGTGGCCAAAGTACTGGAGCTTCAGCTTCAGCATCAGTCCTTTTAATGAATAGTCTTTAAAAAAACTTTAAAATATTCTTTTAAAATACTTTAAATATGTATATATCTAATTAGATAACTTTTAGTACTTGGAATAGCTCAACTGAAATTCCATCACCATCACTAGCTTTGTTCATAGCGATGCTTCCTGAAGCCCACTTGACTTTGCATTCCAGGATGTCTGGCTCTAGGTGAATGATCACACCATCCTGGTTTTCTGGACCATGAAGATCTTTCTTGTATAGTTCTTCTGTGTATTCTTGCCACCTCTTCTTAATATCTTCTGCTTATGTTAGTTCCATACCATTTCTGTCCTTTATTGTGCTCATGTTTGCATGAAATTTTCCCTTGGTATCTCTAATTTTCTTGAAGAGATCTCTAGTCTTTCCCATTCTATTATTTTCCTCTATTTCTTTGCACTGATCACTGAGGAAGGCTTTCTTGCCTCTCCTTGGTATTCTTTGGAACTCTGCATTCAAATGGATGTATCTTTCCTTTTCTCCTTTGCCTTTTGCTTCTTTTCTTTTCTTAGCTATTTGTAAGGACTCCTCAGACAACCATTTTGCCATTTTGTATTTCTTTTTCTTAGCACTGGTCTTGATCACTGCCTCCTGTACAATGCCATGAACCTCCATCTGTAGCTCTTCAGGCACTCAGTCTATCAGATCTAATCCCTTGAATTTAATTGTCACTTCCACTGTATAATCATAAGGGATTTGATTTAGGTCATACCTGAATGGTCTAGTGGTTTTCCCTACTTTCTTAAATTTAAGTCAGAATTTGGCAATAAGGAGTTCATGACCTGAGCCATAGTCTGCTCCCGGTCTTGTTTTTGCTGACTGTATAGAGCTTCTCCGTATTTGGCAGCGAAGAACATAATCAATCTGATTTCCGTGTTGACCATCTTGTGATGTTTGTGTGTAGAATCTTTTCTTGTGTTGTTGGAAGAGGGTGTTTGCTATGACCAGTGTGTTCTCTTGGCAAAACTCTGTGAGGTTTTACCTGCTTCATTTTGTACTCCAAGGCTATATTTTCCTGTTACTCCAGGTAGCTCTTGAGCTCCTACTTTTGCATTCCAGTCCCCTTTAATGAAGAAGACATCTTTTTTGGGTGTTAGTTCTAGAAGGTCTTGTAGGTCTTCATAAAACCATTCAACTTTAGCTTCTTCAGCATTACAGGTCAGGGCATAGATGTGGATTACTGTGATATTGAATGGTTTGCCTTGGAAATGAACAGAGATCATTCTGCCATTTATGAGACTGAATCCAAGTACTGCTTTTTGGACTCTTTTGTTGACAAAATTCTTTGCCAATGTCAAAGAATGCTCAAAGTACAGCACAATTGCACTCATCTCACATGCTAGCAAAGTAATGCTCAAAATTCTCCAAGCCAGGCTTCAACAGTACATGAATCTTGAACTTCCAGATGTTCAAGCTGGATTTAGAAAAGACAGAGGAACCAGAAATCAAATTGCCAACACCTATTGGATCACCAAAAAAGAAAGAAAGTTCCATGAAAACCTCTACATTTGCTTTACTGTGTACATCAAAGCCATTGACTGCGTGGATCACAAAAAACTGTGAAAATTCTTCAGGAGATAGGAATACCAGACCACCTGACCTGCCTCCTGAAAATCTGTATGCAGACAAAAAGCAACAGTTAGACCTGGACATGGAACAACAGACTGGTTCCAAACAGGAAAAGGAGTACGTCAAGGCTGTATATTGTCACCCTGCTTATTTAACTTATATGCATAGTACATCATGAGAAATGCTGGGCTGGATGAAGCACAAGCTGGAATTAAGATTACCAGGAGAAATATTAATAACCTCAGATATGCAGATGACACCACCCTTATGGCAGAAAGCGATGAAGAACTAAGACCCTCTTAATGAAAATGAAAGAAGAGAGTGAAAAAGTTGGCTTAAAACTCAACATTCAGAATACTGAGTTCATATCATCTGGTCCCATCACTTTGTGGCAAATAGATGGGGAAACAATGGAAACAGTGACAGACTTTATTTTGGGGGGGCTCTAAAATCACTGCAGATGGTGACTGAAGCTGTGAAATTAAAAGACCCTTGCTGCTTAGATGAAAAGCTATGACCAACCTAGGCAGAATATTAAAAAGCAGAGACATTATTTTGCTAACAAAGGTCCATCTAGTCAAAGCTATGGTTTTCCCAGTGGTCATGTATGGATGTGAGAGTTGGACTATAAAGAAAACTGAGCACTGAAGAATTGATGCTTTTGAACTGTGGTGTTGGAGAAGACTCTTGAGAATCCCTTGGACTGCAAGGAGATCCAACCAGTCCATCCTAAAGAAAATCAGTCCTGAATATTTATTGAAAGGATTGATGCTAAAGCTGAAACTCTAAAACTTTGGCTACCTGATGGGAAGAACCAACTCACTAGAAAAGACCCTGATGTTGGGAAAGACTGAAGGTGGGAGGAGAAGGGGATGACAGAGGATAGTTGGATGGCATCACTGACTCCATGGACATGAGTTTGAGTAAACTCCGGGAGTTGGTGATGGACAGGGAAGCCTGGCATGCTGCAGTCCATCAGGTCACAAAGAGTTGGACATGACTGAGTGACTGAAGTGAATATGATAACTTTAAAACTGTTGAAGCAAAATATGACAAAATAGAAATAAAAAATAGAGGTTAAATTATATATTTTATTATACCTTTTTCAATAATTGAATGGTCAAGCTTACTGAAAATCAATAAAATTTAAAACATAAACTGTCATCCAAATTAATTTACTTTTTTAGATCATTCCACCTAAAAGTAAGAAAATATACATCTTTTTTTGTTCATCCAGAACATTTACCAAGATAAACTATATTTTGGAATATGGGTCTGTCTTAATAAATGTAAAATAATTCAAGTATTATAAGCTATAATTTCAGACCACATGAAATTGTGAAATCAATAACCATAAGGTAGATGGAAAATCCTCAACTTTTGAAACGTAATACTAGGTCACTTTCCTTATAGTTTATCTTAAGTTTGAAGACATTTCAACAATGTTGTCTGATTTCTACATTGTACTAAAGTTAAATAATCAATAATAGAACTTAATAACCAAAACATATCTGGAAAATCCTCCAATTTTTAGATTAACAACTCCTTTATAATTAATTATTTCTATAGGTCAAATAAAAATTAAAGTAAAAAATGAAAGTACTTGAATGAATGTGAAAATGTAGTCATATAAAAATTTGTGTAATGGAGCTAACTAAATTAGTATTTAGAGGGAACTTGATAGCACCTATATCCTATATTAAAAAGGTATGAAAGTCTAAAATCAGTCTTCCAGCTTCCTTACACTAGGAAATAAGAGCAAATTATACCCAAATAAAGCAAAGGAAAGAAAAAAATTAAAAAGTATAAATTAAGAAAGGAAAATATAAAAACAGAAAAATGTAAAATAGAAAACAAAAAAAATAATCACAAATTCCATGAATCCAAATGATGGTTCGTTGAGACAATCAATAAAATTAAAAACAAGCAAATAAACAAAAAACTCTTCCTAGACTGATAAGAATAAAATAAATTAACAGTATCAGGAATGATAGCAGTGATACACTGCAGATTCTAGAGATATTAGAAATAATGAGAGCGATTATTATAAATAACATTATATCAGAAAATTCCTTATACACACAAGCACATAATTCTCCAAAACAAAGAAATAGCATGTATCTCTTTTTGCAAACAGAAAAGGGTAAATAGTTTTCAACTTATTTCATGAGGCTAGTACTACTTAGACGCTAAACCGGACAAAGACATGACAGGGAAAGAAATCTACAGCCCAATATGCCTCAGGAACGTAGATGCAGAAATTCTAAACAAAATTTAGCAATGTGAATTCATCTCTTCAAAATCCACAAAGTATCTCTCAAACTATCTGACCAATGTAAAACAATACTTTGGGAGAACTGTGGCCGATAACCTCATTAAGAATAAATGTCGTATGTATGCACTACATTTGAATAGGGCCTTCAATAGAGTTTAATCCATATAGCATGGTGCTTTATCTTTGCCCATCTCTTATTTCTTTTCAAGGTCATTTATATATATATATATATACATATATACTATAATTTCTTATATATATGTGTGTGTATATATATATGTATATATATATATATATAATTTCTTTGAAGTTCATAGCCTTTTTAACTTTAGTCCACTGGTAGTTATGAGAGGAAGGGTCTTCTCAAATTCAGCTTATTTCCCTGGAACCAGAAATTGGTATGCAATAATATTTTACTAGAGGAGATGGAATGCTAACTTTTTACTTTGCATAAGTCTTTTATTTTATTCACTATGGAGTGATAGAAGATTTTACTATAACTATTCTCTACATTGGTGTCTTCCATGAAAGTCTCGAAGTTGGTGTCTTTCAGTTTCTACGAGTGCCACTTTCTAAAAGGGCTGGAAATTGAAATCAGACTTTCAACTCTGATGAAACAGACCAACTTTTCCTCATAGTGACCTTAGGCATGAAGAAGTTTCAACAATCTGGTCTGATTTCTACATCTTACTGAAGTTTAAATTTGCCACAGGAGATACTTTTCCTGTGAAAATTTGGGGAGGAATGAATAATATAAAACTCTTACTCAAAGGTCCTAATTCCAATGACTGAAGTAATGAATTCTTTTTGGACATGTCACTTGGTACATCAGTTTTAAAGGATGTATTAATTAAATACACGACAGGATTAAATGGAACATGAATGTTAAGTTATCAACCCTTATTATACGGTAAACTTTGATAACTACAATAAGAATCCTGAGTTTGGTACTATATGCCATAGAAACTGAAACTTTTATGTGAAATTCAGCAAGAATGTAAGATGAGCAGTAAGTATGATTTATTTCCTACAGTAAGTGTGGTTAACTGGAGGCAACACAGGAATAAACAACTTAAAGTGGAAAAGGGAAACTATGACTCTCTTTTCTGTTGCCTTGCGCTGACCCATGGAAAGCTCTGGGGTCTGAATATATGGACTCCACCACAGAACAATAGAATTTTGTGCCTCTAAAAACTCTCATATGAAAAATCGATTTAAACTTTCCATTTACTTTTATCATTTAAACTTCAAGGTCAATATCAACAAAATAGAAGCCACTTTGGTGTTCTATTCTACTTTAATATTGTGTACAGTAGTGGTCAAGGATTTCTAATGCATTTGGTGTGGAAAATAAGACTGGACAACCTTAGCATGCGTAAGCTGTGACTGACTCCATGAGAAGCAGCCCTGAAATGTATTCTACACACTGAAAGGATTTTAAAGGACTTTGGAGTTTTTCTGTATCACAAAGCTTTTCCTCTGGTGTTAAGCAGTTTGGTTGACTCTGTAAGCTTTGTGTCAAACAAACTGGGGCAAAACTGTATCTGTGGAGGACAGAAAACGATCTTTATTATTTAAAGAGTTACAGAGAGTACTTCTAATTCTCTAGCCAATGCAGTATACTTCTTTATTCTCAGTGCCTATGTCTTACATCTTTATTAGTATGAAGAGGTTTCTAGGTAGCTCACTCTTTGTTGTTCTGCTGAAATCCACAGATTCAAGATCTAGAAAATAATGGTTATATAGATTAGTAATGCACACACAACTTCAACTTGCTAAATGCCAGTAATATAAACAGAATAAAAATTTTAAGTGTCTTAAGTATTTCAGAAGTGTTTATTTTTAAATAAAAATAGTGACCTGAGAATAATGTACTAATAGCTATTTGTTAAATCAAAACACCTAAAGAATAATAAAAATTCATTTTCCTCCCAGTAATGCTTGTGCTCCACAGTAATGGTACTATATCACCTTCTAAGAAACACTTTAAATTCTAGTATTTTATTAATTCAAACATTTTCAGTAGCTAATATGAATTTATTGTACTTTTAATATGAAGATTAATTCCATTTTCCTTATAAAATAATAAGCTACATAAGAGTAACTTTCTACAGAACTCAACATAGTCCATCCACAAGAATTTGAGTCTAGTTAAAGGCAATTCCTCTTTAAATTTCCTTAGAATAATATATGTAAGGGGGAAAAAAAAGATTTAAGCCAAAAAGGAAAAAAGAGCAAGCTTTAGATAATTATGAAAATACTTTTAAAATGGTTTGAAAAGCACAAAAGCTAAAAATTCATTATCACTTGACCAAAAACATAAATTTAAAGGTAAGGATTGAGGCAAGTTGGGTTGCTCCAAAGCCTAGTTTTGTGATTATTAGAGACACTTGCTGGGGTGGTTTGCTCACTTCAGAGCCCTAGCAACTCACTGGGGCTGCTTTTCCTGTCATTTGCAGGTTGCATTTAATAATCAAATGATACTTCGGGTGCTGCACGGGGAGGAAATGACTACATTCCTCACAGGGTTTACACCTCTTGTGCCTTGTATTACCCACTCAAGGCATACAATAAGCATCCACAGTATGTAGCTGAATGATCACATCAACTGTGTTTTATAGCTGGAAACACCACAGGACAACCTTTCTCACACATTTTAGACTCAGGGTGGCAAATTGAGCTCAGAGTAGTCTCAAAAATCATAGCTGAAATGCATTTGTTTCTGAAAGTGAAGATGAAACAAGCCCAATGTTCATTCCCAAAGACTTAATGATACTGATTTTAATTTTTCTTAAAAGTTAGCTAGGTGATAACAAAAAATCATTTTCTCCATGTTAGTTTATACTGAAGAAATTTTAAGATGACAAAGATTAATGTTTTATAGCTATGGCTAAAAACATGTGGTTATAGATATTTCAGGTACCTATTTTCAAGGAGAACCATTTCATAAATTAATAGTACCGTTTAATGATCAATATAGGCTTGCTGCTGGGATTAAAGTGTAACAAATTTTTATGTTAATAAAAGTGACAGTACCTTTCATAGATAATAATGACAACTGGACTCAGTTTAAATCATTGAATAAAATTTTATATTATTGGTCTAACTCATGTCACATCAGAATTCCTTTCTCCCCTACATATTCCTGAGATTGGTTTAATAAATCTTTTCTTTCAGAATATAGGCTTTCAGTATTTATTTTAAATACTTGCTTTCTAAGTATTTGCTATACTTTTGTTTCCTTTACCATTAATTAGGCACATCAATTGTGTGCAGTGTTTGAAATACAGTACCCGGGACATCCTTTTCTCTAATCACACCATAAGAGAATTCACCTGATTTTCTCTGCAAAAAAATACCAAGTGTTGGGGCTTGATATATTGTTTTGTTCTGCTCTGTTGTCTAATAATATGATAAACTTCTTTCAGCCTTGAGATAAGCTGAAAGAAAAATGAAAGGTCTGGAAACTTGGCAACACTGGGAATAGAAAAAGTCACATTGGAATTGGCATTTTGAGTCACAGACTGAAAAAGCTTGAATCTATTTACCATGAATTGCACAAAGGAAAAGCAAAAACACTTGTGAAATATGTATCTCACTTTATATTGAACACAATTTCTAAATTTGAAGAACTTGACAGATTTTACTCATATTCTTTTCTTGTCAGTAGCAATGGTGTTGTCAACTGCTACTGTAGCAGAAACATTCTGTTGTGACTTTTCCTGCTTTTCTATCCCATCAATTGGCATAATTCAGGTGAAGCAATTAAAATACCTGAGTGAGGAGACTTTTTTGACCATCAGTCAACATTTTCACCAAACACCTTCTAAATATCTTGTACTCTGCTTAGAAAGAGACAACTCTCGCCATCCCCAGAAGTTAGCGATCTCATCATTTCATCATGCCCTGCCAATATATGTGCATTTTTTCTGTTAAAATAATCAAGATTCATGGACTCTGTTCAGGTAGAAAATATTTCTAATTTGAATTAATAATCTTCAAATTTGTAAAAATCTTATTTTCTGTCCTTTTCATTCATTTTCTAAATCTTACTTTTATTCTCCTTCTCCTTATCACCACTAAATACTCACCACTTGCAAGTCCTTTATTGTACTCCACTTAGAGATTCCTTTCTCCATCTTCTGCTTCCAGGTCATTCTTTCACTTTTCCCACAATCAAGAATTGCTCAAGAAAATAATAAAATGAGGCTGATGTGGTCACAACTGAGTGAATATGGTTTGACATATGGTAAATTATTTTTGTTGCTTTTATTTTTTTTTCAGTTTTCTTTCCAGACTCATGATTACATTCCTAAAACTGTCTATAGAAAATGAATATGACATACTGCCTTCTCTCAAGGAACTCAGAATAAATTTGGTGAGGTGGATATGTGTTTTCATAATTATAATGCAGTGAAATAAATATCAATAGAGTATCTGTGACTGAGAAAGGAGAGGCTACATAGCATATTTGATCATTTATTAGAATTTTAGGGGATGACTTTGGGGGAGACTGGGAAAGAACATGAGGCTCCTTTTATCTTTCCATCTTTCTTCTTCTGTATTTATTTCACATTTCTCTGAACTCTCTAAAAAAACAGGTTGCTAAATTATGACCCGTAGGTTAAATCTGATCTACTGTGTTTTGTCTTTTTTTAAAATAAAATTTTATTTCTAATTGGTTGACACTGGAGTCAGACTCAAAACTTTACCCTGGACCTTTCTCTCATAATACAAAAATTTACTCTTCTGAGAATGAGCAGGAAACCTTCCCATCCCCAGAACCCAGACAAAGAGCCACTGCTTTTAGTGAAGTAGACAAAAGACCTGGCTGCCACTGGAAAGGGTTAGAAAACTTTCTGGCCATCAGGATGCAGGTAAAGATCCAGACTGCAGGTAAAGATCCATTGCTTCTAGAAGAAGGTAGAAGCAAAATATCTGATCCTGGGAAAGGGACAGAAAATATTCGTGGGTCCAGAATAAGACCCAGAATAAGACCTAGAGCATAGGTCTTCCACCAATGGGAGAGGGGCAGGAAACACTCTCCTCTACAGGAACCCAGGATAAAAGCAGAGGTTGGCTGCTACTGGGGCTAAGGGGTGTGAACAATGTTGTATCCCCATCCCAAGATTCTGGATGCAAGAACCTACCTGAAACTGAAGCTGGACCAGGAGAACAGGAAAATTCCTTGCTCCCACAACTGGTCTAGTACTGAGTAACAAGTAACAGCAAGTTGCCTCTGGCTCTTAGAAAGAAAGGTAAGACTATGGAGACCCTTCTCTGTGGCACCAACCTGATGGTTGTCCCAAAGGCAAAGGGTGGGGTGGAACAATGACATTGAAGAAAAACATTCAGTGCCACACGTTGCCAATAAACACGAGGTCATGGCAGCCCAGCATGGAGAAATCTGAAGCCTGTAGGATACTGAAGTTGACTACAGCATCAAAAACACAAGTGCTGTTTAGTTAACTGTCTACTGTCCACTCGACTACGGTCAAGACTATTTTAATCTCCTGTACTATCTATCTGCTGCTGCTAAGTTGCTTCAGTTGTGTCCGACTCTGTGCGACCCCATAGACGGAAGCCCACCAGGCTCCCCTGTCCCTGGGATTCTCCAGGCAAGAACACTGGAGTGGGTTGCCATTTCCTTCTCCAATGCATGAAAGTGAAAAGTGAAAGTGAAGTCGCTCAGTCGTGTCGGACTCTTCGCGACCCCATGGACTGCAGCCCACCATGCTTCTCCGTCCATAGGATTTTCCAGGCAAGAATACTGGAGTGGGGTGCCATCGCCTTCTCCCCTGTACTATCTAGATTGATTTAATTTCCTGTGCTGACTGCCTGACAGAAATGAAAGAAGTGTGCAACATTAGCAGGTATAATCCCTATTTACCTTAATCTTTACTGTTAAATATTCCCACAGACTTAAAAAAGTAGTAGTAATAATAATAACTATAGTAATAGAAAAGGAGAACAAATGGGGAAAAAATCAACAACTTGTTGTCAAGAGATAAATCAATAAAGTCAAACTAAAAGATGAAACAGACATTGAAGCTATCAGTCAGAGTTTTCTGGACCCATATGCAGTGAAAAATTGGAAATGTAAAGAAATTTAAGTAATAACTATCATATACATTATAATCAAAACATGAAATGCTTCAGGATGAACAGGCAAGATGTTTAAGATGAAAATGGTAAAACATTGAACAACTAATGAAAGCCTAATAATGAAAAGATATACTGTGTTCATATATCTAAAGACTCAGTGTTGTTAATGTATCACTTATTCCCAAACTGTTCTATAGAGTTAATTTAATCTCTATCCAAACAGCAGATTTTTTAATAGATTTTGGCAAACTAATTTTAATATTCATAAACAATGCAAAGTATCTGAAATAGCCAAAGCAACTTTGACAAAAACATTTGCAAAAATTAAAACCACTTACTAGACAAACTAGTCGAATGGCCAAAGTAAAAAATACAACAGTACCAAGTCTTGGTGGGATGTAGAGAAACTTGAATTCTCGTGTGTTACTGGTGATGACATTCCCTTGTTCAGCTGCTTTGAAGAAGTTGGGCAGTTTCTTAGAAAGTTAATCTTTATTTACCATTTTCCATCAATCCCATTCATATATATTTACCCAAGAGAGGTGAAGCAATACAGTTTTGTTTTGTTTTGTATTCATGGAGTGATTGAGATATTTCAACCAGATAACATTGTCTGCTAGGACACAGTATGTACTTATGAACTTGGAGCAGTTCTAAAGCACACTTACAGCTTTTGGGAATAGCAAATGTCCTTTCCCCATCTACATTCTAGCCACTAACCTGCAGTGAAAGAAAGGGCCTCCCTGGTGGTACAAACTGTAAAGAATATGCCTGCAATGCAAGAGACTCGGGTTAATCCTGTGTATTGTCCTAACTGCACAAATAATTTTATAGATTTATAGTAATGCAATGTCTGCCTTGAAATTACATATCAGCGTTTCCAATATTTTTATTAATCTTGCCTACAATGCTATTATCACCCTTTGCTTTCTTGCCTTCAGTTTTTTCTTAAAGTTCTTATTTGGGGCTTGATTCCCCATGCATCCCAACTGTAATATATCAAAACACTTTCCTTCATATATTGTTAGGGAACTGGTTCCAAGACCCCTGATGATATGTAAATCCTGGCATGCTCAAGTCCCTTACAAAACACAGCATACTTCGGTCAGCCCTCTGCACTAGGGGTTCCTCCACATTCAGGGGTTCTGCATCCACTGATGCCTACTGAGGGCTGGCTGTATTGAAATTCATGTGCCAGGTTAATACCTGCTACTGTTTGAAAAGGTATAGGAAGGAGTTTCAACCCACAGCTCATCTTTTCTCTGTGTTCGCTATGCTAGCTTTACAGTGACATTTATGTAATTTTACTTGTATGCAAATTTATGTTAATGACACCACTGATGCTTGGAATCTAAATTGACAAGGAATGAAAACAAAGTACTATAATTAAAGCTTTGTGAATATTGGCCATTCTGAAAGGAACTTTGAAATATCATTGAAATTTCATTTTGGATCCAGTGTCTGTGGTCTATGTGTATTGAGTATTCCAAGATTTCTTTACATACTCCTTTGCCAACATCAAGTTTGAAATAGATGTGAGAATATAAGGATTTCTTTACAAATATGCTTTAAAAATAAAAATGGATGGGCAGTGTATTCCTGAGATTGTTATCCTCAAAATATTTCTATTTTCTTCTTAGGTAGATGGTTAGAAAATAACATATATATGTGTGTGTGTGTGTGTGTGTGTGTATGTTCTCACTTAGTCTTGTCTGACTCTTTGCGGTGCCATGGACTGTAGCCCACCAGTCTTCTCTGTTCATGGGATTTTCATAGCAAGAATACTGTAGTGGGTTGCCATTTCCTCCTCAAGGGTATCTTCCCCACCCAGATGAACCCATGTATCTGGTGTCTCCTATACTAGCAGGGGGATGCTTTAACATTGAGCCACCTGGGAAGCCCAAATGTTTTATGTGTATATATATATATATGCCAGTAATTAACTTTTGACTTCTAATAGTTTTTTTCATACAATTTAAAATTAACTTGGGGCTTCTCAGGTGACTCATGGGCTTCCCTGGTAGCTCAGTGATAATGAGCCCACCTGCCAATGCAGGAAACACAAGTTCAATCCCTGGGTCAGCAAGATCAGCTGGAGAAGGAAATGGCAACCCACTCCAGTATTCTTATCTGGAAAATCCCGTGGACAGTGGAGTCTGGCAGGCTACTTTCTGTAGGGTGGCAAATATTCTGACATGATTTAGTGATTAGACAACAATAGACCTCAAAAGAATAGTTAACTCTAGACTGGACTCCTATGTAAATAATGTTCAGTCCCTTACCTGTTTGTTTTCCTTGTGAATATTTTTTCTTGATTTACCTATGTTTATTTCTACCCATACATCACAGCTAGTATCTTATAAACTTCATGTCACCTTTATATATCATCGAAGAGGCTGCATTATTATATCTAAAGATAGTTTTGATCACTTACTGTTTTGCAAAATTGGATTGCTATGAATCTCTAACACAGTAAGCACATGCCTATTTCTACTCCTGTATGTAACAGACTTTAAAAAAATATTCTAGAGCACATAAGTCACTGATCAGTAAATAAATGGATATTCAATCATTTATTTTCACCTACCATCTGCTTTTAGTATAAATCCCAAATGGGCAAATATTTCTATTTGCCTTTTGTGTTAGAAAACTCAATTGTTGGCAAGATCCTCTTTTGCTATACCTGTTATCATTAACTATCACCTACTTATTTGTAAGCTCTTTATTGTGGCAGTAACTTCCATGGAAAAAATGACCTGGTCTACTAATAATTCAGTGAATGTGAATAGATAAGAAATGCTGGATTAACACATATTTGTATAGAATTTTCTAATGCACCATGCAGATAGTACTATTACCATGGTTATGTTTTGTGAAACATACACACAGTACACACAAACAAAAACTAAAACAAAAATACAAAGAACAGGAAAATCAAAACTCTGGTTTACAATAAAGCTTATACTGAACTAACTCTCCTGTCAAAAGCAATGATCTACTCTGGACAAAATATATATAAAACACATAAAACCACAAACACACAGTTATTTAGGGGCACTGGAGAGTGACCAAAATCATTAGAAACAGGAGGGAATTCACTCTTTGAAAGAAAGAAATCTTATTGGGTGAAAGCCACATTGATATGACATGCTGTGAATAGAACTCCAGCAGAAAGCTGCAGTTTTATTACCTGAGAAGTCAGCAGTTGGAGTTTAGGGTTGAAAGCAGCTGGAAATTGAAAGGCAATATCACAAAAATGTGAAAGCTTCATAAAGGGTAGCCCACAAATCTGTATTTAACACCCCTCATATCTTTGGCTGACCCCTAAACTATGCCTTAATGGGACAGACTCCAAGTACTTCAGGAAAAAATAAAACAACAATTGAATGGATAAAAGTACTGGACAGAAATTTTAATAGCTGCTCCCTGTAGGGAAAGAGAGCTTGGTATTGAGTTAGACTCTAGGATGAAGGGAACTACTAAATTACATCTATCCTATGAAGCCTTCATTCCTTATAAAGCCAATCCCTCAGAAGATCAAGATGATTCTTAGCAATGTAATTGCTTGATAGGACAAAACTCAATAATCATTATAGGAAGAAAACAGAATCCAAATTCACTAAAGCATATCATTGCAATTACAAGTTTTGTTAATATAGACCCCTCCCCAATGAAAAGTCAAGAGAAAAGAGTCAATAGAAATAGAATCACAGATTAACTCAATATTGAAATTATTCGGTGTAGACTTTAAAAGAACTCTGATAAATATATAATAAAAAAGTTTTTTTGAAAAAGATGATAGTTTGAGAAATGGAGAATTTAAAGAAATATATAAAAATTATTAAAAAGAGCTATCTGTAAATCAACTGAAAAACAATCAATATATGAAATAGAAATTAATAGAACACTTTAACAAATTAGAGAAATGTGAGAAATGGATCAGTTGACTTGAAGAAAGGCAAATAAAAGTCATCTGAACTAGAACACAGAGAGAAAAATATTTGAAAAAATATATTAATACACAATACTATAAAGGATGATATAAAATGTCTCAGTTCAGTTCAGTCGCTCAGTCATGTCCGAATCTTGGCGACCCCATGAATCGCAGCACGCCAGGCCTCCCTGTCCATCACCAACTCCCGGAATTCACTCAGACTCAAGTCCATCGAGTCAGTGATGCCATCCAACCATCTCATCCTCTGTCGTCCCCTTCTCCTCCTGCCCCCAATCCCTCCCAGCATCAGAGTCTTTTCCAATGAGTCAACTCTTCGCATGAGGTGGCCAAAGTACTGGAGTTTCAGCCTTAGCATCATTCCTTCCAAAGAAATCCCAAGGCTGATCTCCTTCAGAATGGACTGGTTGGATCTCCTCACAGTCCAAGGGACTCTCAAGAGTCTTCTCCAACACCACAGTTCAAAAGCATCATTCTTCGGAGTTCAGCTTTCTTTACAGTCCAACTCTCACATCCATACATGACCATTGGGAAAACCATAGCCTTGACTAGACGGACCTTTGTTGGCAAAGCAATGTCTCTGCTTTTCAATATGCTATCTAGGTTGGTCATAAATTTTCTTCCAAGGAGTAAGTGTCTCTTAATTTCATGGCTGCAGTCACCATCCGCAGTGATTTTGGAGCCCCCCAAAATAAAGTCTGGCACTGTTTCCACTGTTTCCCCATCTATTTCCCATGAAGTGATGGGGCCAGATGCCATGATCTTTGTTTTCTGAATGTTGAGTTTTAAGCCAAATTTTTCACTCTCCACTTTGACTTTCATCAAGAGGCTTTTTAGTTTCTCTTCACTTTCTGCTATAAGGGTGGTGTCATCTGCACATCTGAGGTTATTGATATTTCTCCCAGAAATCTTGATTGCAGCTTGTGCTTCTTCCAGCCCAGCGTTTCTCATGATATACTCTGAACATATGTTAATTGAAAGTCCAGAAAAAGAGAAGGAAATAAAAAATAATATATGAAAAAAAAATCTGAAATGAATTCTAAATTTGATTAAACACAACTGATAACACATCCAGGAAGGTCAGTTAACCCCAAGTAGGATGAATACAAAGAAAATAAAAGTTAATCACATAATATTGTTAAAAAGAAAGATAAAGATAGCCAAAACCATAAAACATAAACCCTTATAGGCATCCAGAGAAGAAAGAAATATAGAATATTAATGACAATTTTTTTTTTTAATCTAAAGCAGTAGTGGGCAAAAATAAGTTAATAGAGCATCTACAAACAGATTTGGAGGGGGGCGGCGGGGAAGCAAAACTTTGTTAAACCTAAAATTCTACCTCCAGAAAAAAAAAAGAAGTTTTCCAAAGTGAAGCAGAAATAATACAAATATGTTCAAATAAACAAGGACTGAAAAAAAGATTACAGTGAGTACTATCAATTAATGGGAGAAAGTGAAGAACAACTAAAGAGCCTCTTGATGAAAGTGAAAAAGGAGAGTAAAAAAGTTGGTTTAAGGCTCAACATTCAGAAAACGAAGATCATGGCATCCAGTCCCATCACTTCATGGCAAATAGATGGGGAAACAGTGGAAACACTGGCTGACTTTATTTTTCTGGGCTCCAAAATCACTGCAGATAGTGATTGCAGCCATGAGATTAAAATACTCTTCCTCCTTGGAAGGGAAGTTATGACCAACCTAGACAGCATATTAAAAAGCAGAGACATTAGTTTGCCAACAAAGGTTCGTCTAATCAAGGCTAGTTTTTTCAGTAGTCATGTATGAATGTGAGAGTTGGACTATAACGAAAGCTAAGCACCGAAGAATCGATGCTTTTGAACCGTGGTATTGGAGAAGACTTTTGAGATTCCCTTGGACTGCAAGGAGATCCAGCCAGTCCATCCTAAAGGAGATCAGTCCTGGGTGTGCATTGGTGGGACTGATGTTGAAGCTGAAACTCCAATACTTTGGACACCTGATGTGAAGAGCTGACTCATTTGAGCAGACCCTGATGCTGGGAAAGATTGAGGGCAAGAGTAGAAGGGGATGACAGAGGATGAGATGGGTGGATGGCATGACTGACGCAATGGACATGGGTTTGGGTGAACTCCAGGAGTTGTGATGCACAGGGAGGCCTGGCTGTGCTGCGGTTCATGGGGTCGCAAAGATTTGGACACGACTGAGCAACTGAGCTGAACTGAACTATCAGTTAAAGAGAAATGATGCTAAAAGTCCTCAATGACCAAATAATTGCCCAGATAAAAAGGAAATATGAAGGAGAAAGATCAAGTAGCACAAAAGACAATAGAAAACAAATAATATGATGGCAGTTTTAAGTCCAAATAGATCAATTATCACATTAAAATTAAGTGGACAAAACACTACAATTAAGGATAGAGTTTCTGCCATTGGAGTCACATCTTCTACATATATGAGGTTGTTAATATTTCTCCAAGCTATCTTGATTCCAGCTGATGATTCACCAACCTGGCATTTCCTTTGATGTACTCAGCATATAAGTTAAATAAGCAAGGAGACAATATGCAGCCTTGCCTTACTCCTTTCCCAATTTTGAACCAATCGGTTGTTCCATTTCCCATTCTAACTGTTGCTTCTTGTCCTGCATACAGGTTTCTCAGGAGACAGGTAAAGTGGTCTGGTTTTCCTCTCTTTTAATTTTCTAGTTTATTGTGATACACACAATTAAAGGTTTTAGCATAGTAAATGAAGCACAAGCATATGTTTTTCTTGAATTTCCTTGCTTTCTCTATGATTCAGGGGATGTTGGCAATTTGATATCTGGTTCCTGTGCTTTTCTAAACCCTGCTTGTACATCTGTAAATTCTCGGTTCATGTACTGTTGAAGCCTAGCTTGAAGAATTTTGAGCATAACCTTCCTGGCATGTGAAAATGAGTACAATTGTACAGTAGTCTGAACATTCTTTGGCATTGCCCTTCTTTAGGATTGGAATGAAAGCTGACCTTTTCCTGTCCTGTGGCCATTGCTGAGTTTTTTAATTTGCTGACATACTGGATGCAGCACTTTAACAACATCATCTTTTAGGACTTTTAAACAGTTCAGCTGGAATTCTATCACATCCGCTAGCTTTGTTCATAGTAATGCTTCCTAAGGCCCACTTGACTTCACACTCCAGAATGTCTGGCTCTAGGTGAGTGATCACACAATCATGGTTATCCATGTCATTATATCCTTTTTCTTTCTTTCTTTCTTTTTTTTTTTTTTTGTATAGCTCTTCTATATATTATTCCCACCTCTTCTTAATATTTTCTGCTTCTGTTAGGTCTGTACCATTTGTCTTTTATCCTGGCCATCCTTGAATGAAATGGTTCTTTGGCATCTCTAATTTTCTTGAAGAGATCTCTAGTCTTTCCCATTCTATTATTGTTTTCCTGTATTTTCTTGCTTTGTTCACTTAAGAAGGCTTTCTTATCTCTCCTTGCTAATTTCTGAAACTGCATTTCTTTGGGTATATCTTTCCCTTTCTCTCTTTCCTTTCACTTCTCTTCTTTTCTCAGTTCTTTGTAAAGCCTCTTCAGACAACCAATTTGTCTCCTTGCATTTCATTTTCTTTGGGATGCTTTTTGTCAGTGCCTCCCGTACAGTGTTACAAACTTCCATGCATAGTTCTTCAGACCCTCTGACTACCAGATCTAATCCCTTGAATCTATTCCTTACCTCTACTGTATAATCATAAGGGATTTGATTTAGCTCATACTTGAATGGCCAAGTGTTTATCCTTACTTTCTTCAATTTCAGCCTGAACTTTGCAATAAGGAGCTCATGGTCTGAGGCACAGTCAGTTCCATGTCTTGTTTTTGCTGAGTGAATAGAGCTTCTTCATCTTTAGCTGCAAAGAATATAGTCAATCTGATTTTGGTTTTGCCCATCTGCTGATGTCCATGTGTAGTCATCACTTGTGTTGTTGGAAGTGTTTGCTATGACCCAGTGCATTCTCTTGACAAACTGTTAGACTTTGCCCTTCTTTATGCTGTACTCCAAGGCCAAACTTGCCTGTTACTCCAGGAATCTCTTGATTTCTTTTGCATTCCAGTCCCCTATGATGAAAATGACTTTTTTGTTGTTGTTGTTGTTAGTTCTAGAAAGTCTTGTAGGTTCATAAAACTGGTCAGCTTCAACTTCTTCAGCACTAGTGGTTGGGACATAGGCTTAGATTACTGTGATGTTGAATGGTTTACCTTGGAAGCAAACCGGGATCATTATGTCATTTTTGAGATTGCACCCAAGTACTGCATTTCAGACTCTTACTATGAGTGTCACTCCAGTGCTTCTAAGGAAAATGAACTTGAGCAAACTCTGGGAGATAGTGGAGGACAGAGGAGCCTGGCGTACTGCAGTCCATAGGGTCGCACAGAGTCGGACATGACTTAATGACTAAAATACTCTGACAACAAAATAAGATTTGCTGGGCTAAGAATTAGCAATCTGAAAATGGAATCTCAGTCTCTATCAGAAAGAAATCATGAGAAAATTATGCTATATTCTTTTTTCAAATAATAGAAATTGGTGTCATGAATTTTATGTTTTTAAAGTTCAGTTAAATTGTGCTCTATTTAGATGTGGTTTCTGTTTTCTGATTTTCTCAAAAATTGAAGAGTAGCGGGGACTGAGAAAATGCATAGGGATGATGTTTATTCCCTTTGGAAGAAGGATTTAGTAAAGGTGTCACTGCTCTGTTTGTATCCCTTGGACTATTTAGTATATTCCAGCCACCTTCCAACTGCCAAGATCCATACACTCAAGAAACTCATACTGCCCATGTATGCAGCAAGTTCGAAGTGTCAAGGAATTAACATTCTCTCCCAACAACTCTACTCAAATGACTTCTGGGACTTGTATAAAAATCACAGCTTACTTGTCTTATGGGTGGGGAAAATCTGAATCAAGCTTTGCAACATTTTCCAGAATTAGCCTGTAGAATTAAGGTTTATTCACCCTCAGTGGCATCTGATTTAATAATGCACACTTTCTTGGCTTGCATCCACTTTGCACTCTATTTATTCTAATGTTTGGGATCACATTTAGGAAACATCTTTAGCAGGTTCTGTAGTGATTATGCTCACAGGATGAGGCAACAGTCTTCTGTTATCCTTGTATGCATTTTGAAAACAATTTCAAAACAACCTAGAAGTCAAATCAAGTGATAGACATGGTACCCTGAAAGACTGTGCCTGCTTCTCCACAATGTAATTTGTATGTGAGTCAATATTGTACATATTGTATTGTTACATGGATATATTATTTAATCCTGAATATTTTTCATGATTCTGAAATCTTCTCAATGGCAAATAGTAAAATATGAAAAGTATTTGGGACCAAAGAATTTATCATTATAACATTATGTGCTGTCCACGGAGTTCCAAAAAGCTATTTTTTGGAAGGCCAACTTAGAGAACTTCAGTGACTTGTGCACATTTATATTGATAACAGCATGCACAAAAATAAAGTTACAAATATTCCCTGTTCTCAGTGCTGGGTTTCTTAGAGATACCCAAACCACCCTTTCAATTATTATGGTAACCATTCCTGGGATGCCTGTATAAGAATTTTCTTTAATCTATCTTACTTGCCATCAAGGTAAAATGTACCCATGGTAGAAATAGCCCTTGCCCTCATTTGTTTATACTATTGTTTTTTAAACTTGTAAAAATATAACTAGATGGATATGATTTTCATGTCAAATAAAATCATAGTTATATACAGAGTAATCAAAAGTGTGGATGCTATTTAAATACCAAAATACCATTTCATTATAAGACTTCTGAAATCGGAAATCCTCTTTTTCGTAAAATCATCAATCAAATTAATTGTTAATTATTAATAAAATATTTTCTTTCAAAAAGTGAGATACAAGTCTCTAATATTCCCTTTCTACAGTGACTAACTGGTGCCTCAAGCATGTATTAACGTCTTGTTATAAAAGTATTTTTTTGTCTTGACATCTGGTTTAATCTGAGCAGAGGGGAAGATTTTATTTTTTTCTTTCTTTCTTTTTTTTTTTTTAAGGGAGAAACTGGGGGAGATTCTTTTTCAATGGTGGAGCTGTTCTACTAGATTTCTATTGCCAAACCCTTGTACTGCGTTAATCCCCAATTTCATGTAATGCATTCAAATGTATAAGGTCAACTGTTAGCTCCTTTATGAAACATGTTGGGAGTATTTAACCACATAAAGCTGATTTTACAGAAAAAATTTTTAACAGCACACCATTTTTATATTCCTGTCAATATTTTAATTTGGTGTTATCAGTCTCACACTCTCTTCCTCTCCACACTGATGGCTAATGTGGATCTAATTTCTTTTAAACCGTATTTAAATTGAGGGTTGTTGTTTTTTTTTTTTTTAAGTCACTCTGCCAGAATTGGAACTACATCTGTCACCCATTCCATTCTAGCATTGCCCAGCTTTGCTGTTCATATCATCAATAGTGCTGTATGTAAAAGCTGAGTGTCATTATGATTTAAAGACCCGCCTCTGGCAAGATGCCAAATAAGTCTAATTTAGGATCTGGGGGATGATAGACAAGAAAATTGCAAGTAGAAGATATGTACACTGAATTCTAATTCAAAACAGGAGATTTGGGCTGTTACACTTTTATTTTTCATTTTGTTGCTATTGTGGGACTTTAAAAACCTTTGCTTCTGTTACAAAAAAAAAATAACACAAGGCAGGTGCACAATTGCATATTTTGATTCATTTTCAGGGATAACAGCCTCAAAATATGTTGATCCATTTTATTGATATATATGTGCGCTAAACTCCACTCAAAATACTGTCCCTTTTTAATATCTGTTCTCTCTACCTAAACCCAATTTAACTGATAATTATTGGTAGAATAACTAAAAACATAATTATTAAAGTAACCATTTATCTTCTTGTAATTTCTCTATGAGCTAAGTCTGAATTCATCCACTCTTAGAATTTTAACTCCTAACCCTCAATGAAAGTTTAAATACTTGGATCTCTTGTGTTCTCAAATTTAACATGCCCATGGTCAAATTCAGTTGTCCCTTTATTGCTGTTCAGTCACTAAGTCATGTCCAATTCATTGTTGAGTCATAAACTGTAGCACGCCAGGCTTCCCTGTCCTTCACTATATCCCGGGCTATGCTAAAACGCATGTCCACTGAATTGGTGATGCCATTGAACTATCTCATCTTCTCTCACTCCCTCTCCTCCTGCTCTCAATCTTACCCAGCCTCAGAGGGTTTTCCAGTGAGTTGGCTCTTCACATCATGTGGCCAAAGTATTGGAGCCTCAGCTTCAGCATCAGTCCTTCCAACAAATATTCAGGGATGATTTCCTTTACTTCTCTTCAAATTGACTATGGCAATATCCCAATTTTTGTAGAAAGTCTTGAAGTTATTTCATTTAATATCCACTTAGAACTATTTATAATTCCTTACTCTCATTTCCCATATCCAATCTTGTACATCTTTTCAGACCTTCTGAAATACACTAGTACCCACTAACTTCTCTCCATTCTGACTCTTCTCTTCCTACATAGATTTTAATTTAACCCACATACTCTATCCATTAGTTATTGTACTTCTCAACTGATTCCAATCTCCCTCTCTTTCTGTGCCCTGCTGATTTTCCTGAAACTCTTCCTTCAACTCACAAGAGTATACGATATCTCTGTATTGCCTACTTCCTAAAAAAGTCCCAGCTTCTCTGACAACTTTTTAATACTTAATTCTTTAGAGCAAATTGAGAAGGTATAGATATTTCCCAAATAACCCATGTCTCTTCAGAGTGGTACATTTGTTACAATTGATGAAGCTATATCGAACCATCATAATCACAGTCCATAGTTTACACTAAGATTCACTCTTGGTGTTATACATTCTATGTGTTATTCTTAGTTGCTCAGTCATGTCTGACTCTTTGCAACTCCATGAGGATCCTCCAGGCAAGAATACGGCAATGGGTTGCCATATACTCTTCCAGGGGATCTTCCCAACCCAAGGATCCAACTCAGGTCTCCCAAATTGCAGGCAGATTCTTTACCATCTGAGCCACCTAGGAAGCCCTATACATTTTATGGGTGTGGATGAATGTATAATGGCATCCATCGTGGCAGTATCATACATAGTATTTTTACTTTCCCCAAAATCCTCTGTATTCCACCTATTCAGCCCTCCTCCACTCCAACCTCTGGAAACACTGATAGTTGTATTGTCTCAATAGTTTTGTCTTTTTCAGAATGTCATATAATTGAGCTCAAACAATATTTAGTCTTTCAGATTGGTTTGTTCTGACAAGTTTTAAATCCCTCATAACTATCGTTAGGCTGTGTAGACTCAATTCACATTACTATAGAGATTTCTTTGGTTTTCGTACCTTCCTACATCCAATGCCATTTACAAGGATTCATAGGCTTGAATCTAATATTAGTGTCTTGAACCAATCTAGAATGTAGGCACTTTTATAATATGGGTCTCTACTGCAGCGTAGTGTGGTTCTAATTGCTAGTTGATCCCTAATTTTATCTCTAGGCTGCCAATTTGATTATTGTTGCTATTCAGTTACTAGGTCATGTCTGACTCTGTGACCCCATGGACTGCAGCACGCCAGGCTTCTCTGTCCATCAATATCTCCTGGAGTTTGCTCAAACTCATGTCCATTGAGTCAGTAATGCCAACCAACCATCTCATCCTCTGTTGCCCCCTTTCCCTCTTGCCTTCAAATCTTTTCCAGCATCAGGGTCTTTTCCAATGAGTCGGCTCCTTGCATCAGGGGGCCAAAATATTGGAACTTCAGCATCAGTTCTTCCAATGAGTATTTGGGGTTGATTTCCTTTAGGACTGACTGGTTTCATCTTTTTGCTGTCCAAGGGACTCTCAAGAGTCTTCTCCAGTACTACGGTTTACCTCGTCCATAAGAATTGGTCCCCAACATGTGGCCCAGCTCCCGCAAATGGGCTTCAGTGTGACTCTCTAATTTACTCCCACTCATTTGACTTGTACATTACCCTAGCTCCTTTGGGATTCTGTCTTTATTTTATTTGCCTCTTGGAGGATTTTCCTTTAACACCTCTCTCAGAGATTATAATCATGTGCTTAAATCAGGAATCCCACTAAATTTCATCTCAGTTGTGTAGATACTTTGAGAATTAGAACAAATTATTAAAACTCAGTAATGTGGAGGAGTAAGTGAACCATCACATGGAAAGGCACCTTGCATACAGTAGACCAGAGATCAGGATTTCTCAATATTCTTTGAGATGCTTATAAGTATTTTGAGGTAGAAAAAAGGTAATCAAATAATTTGTGAAATATTAGTCAATGTTATATGATGTATTCACTTTAAGATATTTCATAACTTTAATAGATAATAAGCATTGGGCTTCTCTGATGGCTCAGATGCTAAAGAATCTGCCTGCAATGCAGAAGACCCAGGTTGATCCTAGTTGGGAAGATCCCCTGGAGAAGGAAATGGCAATGCACTCCGGTGAGAATTCCATGGACAGAAGAGCCTGGCAGGCTGCAGTCCATGGAGTCACTAAGAGTGGGACATGACTGAGTGACTAACACTTGAACTTTCAAGCATGAGTCAAGAGGGGTGACTGTGTCACATTTTCCAACTATATTGCTGTGAAAAGCTTTCTTCATGGAACATCTGGTACAGATCATTGGACTTCGTTTTGGAGGAACAGTTCGAATAGTGGTGCCTTAGGCAACTGTTGATCTTTTCTGGTCCCTCTTCCTCCCACTGCTACACTTCTTGACTGGGATAGCCTTCTTGGACTTCCTGGTATTACCCCATGTAGTTCTTTACGTCTCTGTTATCATCTTGTCCAAGGCTAACACTGACAAATTTTCCACTTAATTATTTGAGACTGTGGTCTTCATTTCAAATTTGAGCTTATGTCTTTGTTTTTGCTATTTGGTCGCACTGGGTCTTTGTTGTGGCATGCAGGCTTAGTTGCCCTGTGGCATGTGGGATCTTAGTTCCCCAACCAGGGATTGAACCCACATCCCCTGTATTGGAAAGCAGATTCTTAACCACTGGACCACCAGGGAAGTCCCTCCACTTAATTACTAAATCATAATTCATGAGTAGTAACTCTGACTGCAGTCCATGGAGCCGCTAAGAGTCAGACACGACTGAGCGACTTCACTTCCACTTTTCACTTTTCATGCATTGCACTAGGAAATAGCAACCCACTCCAGTGTTCTTGCCTGGAGAATCCCAGGGACAGAGGAGCCTGGTGGGCTGCCGTCTATGGGGTCACACAGAGTCGGACACGACTGAAGTGACTTAGCAGCAGCAGCAACCCTGACTGAGAAAAGGGGTTTTAGAGAGTTTTGGTCTGCCAATTCAGAATCACTAAACTCATATAAAATTGTGAATAAGCATTTTTTATATAGAATGTTGTGTATAAAGTACATCTACTTTATAGGATAGTGTCTGTCTTTTATCTACTTGAGATACTTGGGAAAAGGATGCACAAAAATGGTCACTCTCATTGATATTATTGTTAAATATTTATATATATATATGTGTGTTTATGGTTCTATTTATAACAGAGTAAGTCCTCCTGTTCAATACAATAATTTGATATTGAGATAGAAATCTTGAAGTGTCTCTCAGGAGTACCACTTTCTGATTTGGTGCCAAAGTATGATGGACAGTCACTCGTGTGCATTGTTTGACAATGTGGGTGAGATCACACCAATTACAAAGGTTGTAACTGGCTTGCTTTGACATTCTTTGGGCTTTCCAGTTATTCAGCATCCCTTTTAGAGTCACACACCAAAATCTAAGAAATATTTCCAAAAATTACTCTTTTTCTTATGCAATCCTATGTTTCATTTACAGGTCCAGATGTCATGGGCATGAATAATTATTTTTTGAATATTTTACAGAGCATATTTTCCATATTATTAAATACTGAATTACTTGAGACAAACCAACCATCCTCTTTTCTTCAATTCCAAAAAGGAACAAAAGTAACTTTGTTTGTGTGATAGAGTACAGTTTGCCAGAAAATCCATGCTGTGGGAGACATTATGTGTTTTTCTAGATAACAACAAAATGTAATATGATTTCTTATTTGACTGTATATAATCTTTTATGAATCTTGAAAAGAGGAATCTTGAAGGGATCAGTATAAGATTATTGAGACATGAGGTTAAATAATAAGTGATATGATGGGTAATCCTTTGCCATCTAATTTTATAGAAATTTACATTTGGTGTTTGTTTAGACCATTTTATAGTGCTATATAAATATTCAAGGTCTTACAAGAAATATAGTTTCTGTGAATTTATTTTGTCTTGGGAATATGACCCATGTTTTCATTGGAATAGTTTTGAATAGTTCTTAAATAATATTATCAGGGTCTTACTAAGTGAAGATACATTTAGCCATGTAGGTGATAAACATCTAGAGATCAATTTTGCATTAGTAAGGCAAATTTGGTACAGTACATTTACTGATTTGTGTCTATTATTGATGTAGCATCTTTTCCCCTTTGTTTAGTAATTTTGTGATCCAAGTAAATTTTCTTTCTTAAAACAGGTGCTAAGGAGGGTTTATTCTGTGGATAGTTCAAACACTGAGACCCAATAGCAGGATTTAAAACCTGGAGCCTTAGTGCATTTTATAGTGTTCTCAATGTTTTAATGATTATACAGATATGCCCAGAATAAAAATGGAGTCTTTTGGATGCTATGTTTGGATCAGCTCTATAATCCACAAATTGAAATCATAGAAATTTGTTTTAAAGTGCTTCTATGGAACAATATGATTTTTTTTGCCACCCATTACATTTATTTGCTAAGTCATGTCCAACTCTTTGCAACCCCATGGACTGTAGTCTACCAGGCTCCTCTGTCCATGGAATTCAACCCAAGGATCAAACCCAGGTCTCCCGCATTGTAGCAGATTCTTTACCATCCATGTTCCATCCCTCGGTTGAGAAGATCCCCTGGAGGAGGAAATGGCAACCCACTCCAGGATTCTTGTCAGGAGAATTCCATGGACAGAGGAGCCTGGCAGGCTACAGTCCATGGGGTTGCAAAGAGTAGGACACAACTGAGTGACTACATTTTCACTTTCCATGGAACAATGTGTAGGATGCTAAACTGAGAGTTCTGATATCTGTTATCAAGGTGAGTTTTTTTGGCAGGGGCAAGTTCTCTTCATAGAGACTGGTATTCCAAATTCTTCATATGCTTGTTATAATAATGAGATCATATCTGGTATTCTTAGTGTTGGAACTAACAAAAGCAGACATAGTTTACATTTTTTCCTCCATTTCATCTACCCCTTTACATTTATCCCCTTAAGCTAACAGATTATATGGTGATCTCTATATCAGTTTCTCCTAGCTGAGTGGTTGCAGGGAAATGATAAAAACACAGAGCCAAGTACAAAGCTCATTTTATCAGCTCAGCTTCTGTGTGAGCCCATGAAAGATGGCCCTGACTCAGTGGGGCAAGTCTTGTTTTATGAGTCAAGGAACACCACCAGTACCCTGTGATGTAAGATTTTCTTAGTCACAGAGACCCAGTGATGTAAAATGATGATGCATTCTTTAAGTTCTTATCTTTGGGTGGCTCTGCTTATTTTATGTTCAGTCGCTCAGTCGTGTCCGACTCTTTGCGACCCCATGAATCGCAGCACGCCAGGCCTCCCTGTCCATCACCAACTCCCGGAGTTCACTCAAACTCACATCCATCGAGTCAGTGATGTCATCCAGCCATCTCATCCGCTGTCGTCCCCTTCTCCTCCTGCCCCCAATCCCTCCCAGCATGAGTCGTTTCCAATAAGTCAACTCTTCTGCACATGAGGTGGCCAAAGTACTGGGGTTTCAGCTTTAGCATCATTCCTTCCAAAGAAATCCCAGGGCTGATCTCCTTCAGAATGGACTGGTTGGATCTCCTTGCAGTCCAAGGGACTCTCAAGAGTCTTCTCCAACACCATAGTTCAAAAGCATCAATTCTTCGGCGCTCAGCTTTCTTCACAGTCCAACTCTCACATCCATATGTGACCACAGGAAAAACCATAGCCTTGACTAGACGGACCTTTGTTGGCAAAGCACTGTCTCTGCTTTTGAATATGCTATCTAGGTTGGTCATAACTTTCCTTCCAAGGAGTAAGTGTCTTTTAATTTCATGGCTGCAATCACGATCTGCAGTGATTTTGGAGCCCCCAAAAATAAAGTCTGACACTGTTTCCACTGTTTCCCCATCTATTTCCCATGAAGTGATGGGGCCAGATGCCATGATCTTCATTTTCTGAATGTTGAGCTTTAAGCCAACTTTTTCACTCTCCAGTTTCACTTTCATCAAGAGGCTTTTTAGTTCCTTTTCACTTTCTGCCATAAGGGTGGTGTCATCTGCATATCTGAGGTTATTGATATTTCTCCCGGCAATCTTGATTCTAGCTTGTGCTTCTTCCCACCCAGCATTTCTCATGATGTACTCTGCATATAAGTTAAATAAGCAGGGTGAGTATACAGCCTTGACATACTCCTTTTGCTATTTGGAACCAGTCTGTTGTTCCATGTCCAGTTCTAACTGTTGCTTCCTGACCTGCATATAAGTTTCTCAAGAGGCAGGTCAGGTGCTCTGGTATTCCCATCTCTTTCAGAATTTTCCACAGTTTCTTGTGATCCACAGAGTCAAAGGCTTTGGCATAGTCAATAAAGCAGAAATAGATGTTTTTCTTAGTTTCAGGAAACAGGGTATCTAGTTAGGGAGAGCTTGCTCTACCTGGGTGAGGAAATCTGTTCCCCTGGCCCTGGCCCATTGACCTGTTGTTTCCATTGACAGACTTAATAGGCTCTTGAAAAAAGACCTGGCACATCTTTATCTATAAACCATTAGCTAAAGCTACACCAAACCTATGAAAATCAGTCCCAGCCTACATGAGATTTTATTTTATTTTATTTATTTTTTTAAATTTTATTTTATTTTTAAACTTTACATAACTGTATTAGTTTTGCCAAATATCAAAATGAATCCGCCACAGGTATACAAATTTTATGGGCCCAAGAGTCAATAATGAATACTATCCCTCAATGTGACAAGAGGTGCAAAGGCTGCTCACTTCTTTGACCATCTGGATTATTTCAAAGTATTTACTCTTTTGTTGGCAATCCCCAAACAATAGCGAAGGCAACTAAACCATTTTTAAGACATCAAGTTGTTGATTTGTCTAGAATGACTCAGCTGAGCTTTCTTTTGTTTGCTTTGTTGCTTGAATTAAATTTTTTTCACTCTTCCAAAGGGATTTGCTAACCTATTCTTTCATATTAGAGAAAACAGTACATATCTAACATCACATCTATTATATCTCTTTTGACTTGTATAATTCTACCTTCCTTAGTAGAAGAAAAACTTGTCTGTTTCTACAGCAGCCTTTGCACCTATTGAAGGAAGCCTAGAATTGTACAAGTCTCTTGTAGCTGAGTCTTCATAATGCTGCATTCTTGCAGTATTCTTTTCTATATAAATCCATAGAGAAAAAACTTCCCAGTGCCAATCCAAGGAAGGGGTCCTACTTGGGGTGACAGCCAACACTTTAGCTCAGTCAAATTATTTTAGGTTTATTATTGGCTTTGAAATATGCCTATTGCCCTCAATATAAATGACACATTTAAATTTAAATATACTTCTACAGAATAGAAATTATTTTCATAGTATTCTCTACGATTTTTTATATATTTTGTGATCCTGTGGAAACTGGTAATACTAATTCCATTATCTTTAGAACTGGATCAAAGACCCCAATACTTTCTAAAGTTTCATTTTCAGTCTTATTTCCCAGCCCGCTGGCAGTTTGGTAGGGCCACACATTTAGTTCTGAGCAGCAAGCTACTGGTGTCAGAGGCATCTGTCACATGGTGACCTTTCAGATCTCTCTCTTCTCCTGTCTCTGCAAACAAGGAAAATGTGTTAAGAATGTAGAGGCAGAGAATAAGAACAGTCTGGTTTTCTGAGTCATTGCATGAAAGAGGAGTTAACTTGCGAGTTGCCTAAGTCCATAAAGAATTTCCGTGTAAGAAATGGACCCCTTATCATATTAAGCACCTATAGTGTGGGGTTGTTTGTTAGTAAACTAAAACCTAGCTTATCCCTGACTCTCTGTGAGCACTTAGTAATTTATGAAGACTGTTTGCAGATTTTATTTCATTTGCTGTCTGAGAGCTACTGCGAAGATAAAGAACTTGACACTCAGGGAAGGCCTTTTTGTCTCTGGTCACACTCCTAGTAAATGGCAGTGACAGGTGTTACATGTACAGCTCCCGTCACAAAGTTTACAGCTCACTATACTACACCCATTGTCTTTCTCTCAAAATGAAATCCTTTTTGTTCACATACAAAAACTGACCTTGAAATGTCATCTGGTCTAATTCTTTCTTCTCATATCTGAGTCACTGTAATCAGGAAAGAGTCTCTTCTGTGTATAAATATATCTTTTAGTATTCAAAATTGTGTGTACAAACAATCCTCTTATTCAGTAGACATTACTGCAGGGAATTATACTTTGTCTTAAGGACATAAAGCATATGAAATTATTATGGGAATCACAGCATATTTTAAAAATCAATTGTTTGTGTGGAAGAAGTGACATTGAAAGATCTACAAGAGAAAATTTTTTCAGAAAGTCTATTTCACATTGTTTTTGCTGCTGTTTGAAGTTTTTCTCAAATTTCATTGCTGACGTAAAAATACCTACCTGGTAATGAGTAATACTGTAATCAGGTTCTCTGTCTAGAATTTGTTGAATGAAATGAAAGTGAATAAAAATGAAAGTCAATATAAAGTTGAAAATCTTTGCTTTTTGAAAAGACTGTATTGTTCATATGCCTGCAGAGTTTAGCCTATTGTGATTTTGTTAAATATGCTTGATTTCTGAACCTCATTTTTACCCTGGCTACTGTAAATCTCTCTGTGTAACTGCTTATGCTATTTTAACTTGCTGACTGGAATAAAGTGGCATGTTGGGAAGACATTTGAAAACTGTTCAGAAGCAGAAACTAGAGTATTTTAGTAGATACTTTATTTAGTAGAGTAATAGAATACTTAGTAGATAGAGAAACTAGTAGAACCTTGGATTATTGTTACATTAAATTTAAATATTTTTTTCCTATTGCTTCAAATTAGCATCAAACATCCTATGTCTCACTAGAAATTAGGAGGAGAAAAAAATTATAGAAGAGATTAATTATTTTGCATGGCAAAAGAAAG
Organism: Bubalus bubalis; assembly: GCF_019923935.1. Lineage (NCBI taxonomy): Eukaryota > Metazoa > Chordata > Mammalia > Artiodactyla > Bovidae > Bubalus > Bubalus bubalis. Next base: position 151,006,602 of record NC_059158.1, read on the forward strand.
TCAAAGACAAATCTTGTCAAATAGATCATAAATATATTCTCTTATTAATAAAATATAATTGAAAACAGACACTTGTTTGGGTAGAATAGAGATCTATAGAAACCAGTCACAAATAAAGACTTATTCTTTTGAAATTAATGCTGAACATGATGCAAATTTTGAAATCACAAATGTTAAGAAATATCCTGCTTATATCACAAATACAGCAACAGAGAATGAACAAAGGTAAAGAGCTTCTAAATTCTCACCTCAAGAAGACTGTGCCGGAAGAGACAGCTCTGTGATGCATTTGTGATTTTATGTTATAAAAGATTAAAAATATATTTTGATACTTGGAAAGTGTTCATATGTAAATCTCTCATGAATATCTTTTGTGTGGGACTCCCAAGAATAAATCATTTTTGAAAATCTTCCATCTACAAATATACACATGCACACACCCATGTGAATTCCCACACCACCTTGAGTATCTTTAGTCTGGGCACTTATACCTTTCTGCTTATATCTATGTATCCAAATCCTTATCTCAAAAACAGAAAACAGCAACTTGCAGTTGAAATAATCTTTTCTGCATAAAAATTGCCTGCTGCCTCTGTATTAAGGCATTGCTTAGCAAGGCAGTAAAAGAATTTCTGGACTTAGTAAACTTAGGGATTCAGAGTTTTCCTGGCAAGGTATTTATGTCATGCTCAGACTGGTTGTTTACAGTGGGCTTGACTTGCATCCTTCAGGTTTTAGTTACCAGAGATTACTCCAACCACTGCCAATTGCCATTTGTTCATTTACTAATCCCACCTCTTTGAATCTTCCTTTCCAAGAGAAAGATGCAGTGCCATGCAGTTTTGTCACAAATCTTTCTAAATTCTTTGTTATTGACACACTCCAGGCTAACACAGCCTAAATAAATATGGACTATAATTCCAACATTGTGATATGCTGTATTAGTGAATAATATGCACTATAGATATTCTGTCATTAAGTTTTTACTACTCTGTTCCCTGGTGAGATTATTTGCTTTTGTATTCTTGATGTTTATCAGTGAATGTCATCCAGTGCCTTTATTTTTGGGATCATAAGGAATAGAGTTCATTTGTATTTATTTGTTTATATATTGAGATATTTGATTTACAATGTTGTGTTAGTTTCAGGTGTACAGCAAAGTGATTCAGCTATATGTACTCATGTATTTTGTTCAGATTCTTTTTCCTTTTGGTTATTACAAAATATTGAGTATAGTTTCCTGTTCTATAAAATTGTATCTATACAATGACACATTACTCTGTCATAAAAAAGAATGAAATAGAGTCACTGACAGAACATGGATGGACTTAGAGGTTATCATACTAACTGAAAAAGCCAGATGTAGAAATACAAATATCATATGATATCACTTACATGTGAAATCTAAAAAAATATATATACAAATGAGCTTATGTACAAAACCGAAATAGGCCTGTGGCATGCATGCTAAGTCATTTTAGTTGAATCTGACTCTGCGACTGTATGGACTGTAGCCCACTAATCTCCTCTGTCTGTAGGATTCTCCAGGTAAGAATACTGGAGTGGGTTGTGATACCCTTCTCTAGCAGATCTTCCCAACCCAGGGATGCAGTTGTGTCTCTTATGTCTCCTGCACTGGCAGGTGGGTTCTTTACCACTAGTGCCACCTGAGAAGCCCAGATATAGGCCTTATTGTCATTCAGTTGCTAAGTCATGTCCGACTATTTGCTATCCCATGGACTGCAGTATACCAGGCTTCCCTGTCCATCACCATCTACAGGAATTTGCTCAAACTCTAGTCCACTGAGTTGGTGATGACACCTATCCATCTCATACTCTGTTGCCCCCTTCTTCTCCTATCATCAATCTATCCCGGTATCAGGATCTTTTCCAATGAATTGGCTCTTTGCATCAGGTGGGCAAAGTATTAGAGATTCAGTTCAGCATCAGTCCTTCCAATGAATATTCAGGATTGATTTTTCTTTAGTGTTAACTGGTTTGATCTCCTTGCTGTTTACTGGGCTCTCAAGAGTCTTCTCTAGCACCACAGTTGGAAAGCATTAACTCTTTGGGGTTCAACCTTCTTTATGGTTCAACTCTCACATCTGTACAGGACAACTGTAAAAACCATACATTTGACTATATAGATCTTTTTTGGCAAAGTGATGTCTCTACTTTTTAATATGCTGTCTAGTTTCTTTTCTTAACTTTTTCATAACTTTTCTTCCAAGGAGTAAGTGTCTTTTAATTTCATGACTGCAGTCACCATCTGCAGTGATTTTAGAGCCCCCCAAAATAAAATCTGCCACTGTTTCCACTTTTCCCCATCTATTTGCCGTGAAGTGATGAGACTGGATACCATGGTTTTAGTTTTCTGAGGGCTGAGTTTTAAGTCAGCTTTTTCACTCTCCTCTTTCACTTCATTGAGAGGCTCTAAAGATCCTCTTCACTGTCTGTCATTAGAGTGGTATCATCTGCATATCTGAGGTTTTTTATTTCTCCCAGCAATCTTGAATCAGCTAGGGTTTCATCCAGTCCAGAGTTTCACATGACGTACTCTATGTAAGTTAAGCAGAGTGACAATATATACCCTTGATGTTCTCCTTGCCCAATTTTGAATCAGTCCATTGTTTTGTTCTGTTGCTTCTTGACCTACATGCATGTTTGTTAGGAGGCAGGTGAGGTAGTCTGGTATTCCCATCTCTTGAAGAATTTCCCACCATTTGTTATGATCCACACAGTCAAAGGTTTTAGCATAGTCAATGAAACAGAAGCAGATGTTTTTCTGGAATTCCTTTGCTTTTTCTATTTCCAGGCATGAATACTGAGTGGGTTGCCATTTCCTTCTCCAGGGGTTCTTCCCAACCCAGCAATCCAACCTGGATCTCCTGCATTGCAGGCAAATGCTCTACTATCTAAGCCACCAAGGAAGCCCTTATGATCCAACAGATGTTGGCAATTTGAACCCTGGTTCTTCTGCATTTTCTAAATCCAGTTTGTACATCTGGAAGTTCTCATTTCATGTAGTGTTGAAGACTCACTTGAAGGATTTTGAGCATTACCTTGCTAGCATGTGAAATGAGTGGCTATACGGCAGTTTGAACATTCTTTGGCATTGCCCTTCTTTTGGATTGGAATAAAAACTCACCTTTTCCAGTCTTGTGGACACTGCTGAAGTTCACTATCATATAGACCCTCTAAATGATTTTAGCAGTCCTTTGGAGTCTTAATATTGTAAGGCTTTTATCATGGAGGAACATTTAATAGAAATGTCAATATATATGGCACATATAACTAAAGACTACTAGAATTACCACCTATGTGCCACTGCCTACCTCACAGGATAGAACTGTTTTATGTAGGTACCTGTGTGCCCCTCCTGATTTCATCACTCTCACCCCGTCCGCAGTGTTCCATACTTCTGAATTTTGCCTTCAATATTATCTTCACTTAAATGATGTTTTTCTACACTTGGATGGATCCTTAACAATCTATGATTAACTTTTTATTCTTCTAACTTTCTATATGAATTCTTTGTATTCTTTTCCAACTTGCTTTCCTCCTTCATCATGATGTTTCTGACATTCATCCATGTTGATTCTCATAGCAAGAGTTGTGTTATTTATTTTCATTTCACATCGACTCAATGGACATGAGTTTGAGAAAGCTCTGGGAGTTGGTGATGGAGAGGGAAGCCTGGCATGCTGCAGTCCATGGGGTTGCAGAGTCGGACATGACTGAGCAACTGAACTGAACTAAACTGATGATTCATTTTATTTCTATTTGGAAATATCATTTTGCTTCATTTTCTCATTAGTTGATATTTGGATGGATTTAATTATGTTTTTGTAATGGAAAAAAGTGACATCATGAATGCACACATGATTTGCCTTTTGAAGTTACCTTAGTGCGTAAACAAGAATCCTAGGTAGGAACAATCCGAGTTCCACCTGACCATGCCAAAGACTTATTGCTCCATTTCTCCCCAGTGTTTGAAACTGCCACTTCTTCCCATCTAGTGTACATAAAATGGTGTCTCTTTGTGGTTATAGTTTGCTTTCTCCGGTTAGTTCTGAGTTCAAACATCTTTTTATGCTTATTACACATGTGGGCATCTTCTATGAAGTAGTTGCCTATGTTTTTGTGCATTTTCTATGGGATTATTAGTCTTTTTCTTATTGATTCAAAAGATGCTAAACCTTTTTGATCATTCATGTTACAGATATTTCCTCTCAGTTTGTGATTTACCTTTTACTGTCTTCATGGTAAAGAGTAAGATGATTTTTTAGTAAAGAGTAGTAAAGAGAATTTTTTTTTATGGTTTGTGCTTTTTGTATTCTGCTTAAGAAATCATTTCCTCCTTTTTTCTTGTAAACATTCTTCTGAATATTTAAAAGTTTTGTTTTTCACGTTTTGGTCTTTAGTAGACCTGGAATCCGGAAAAGGCAATGGCACCCTACTCCAGTACTCTTGCCTGGAAAATCCCATGGATGGAGGATCCTGGCAGGCTGCAGTCCAGGAGGTCGCTAAGAGTCGGACATGACTGAGGGACTTCACTTTCACTTTTCACTTTCCTGCATTGGAGGAAGAAATGGCAACCCACTCTGGTGTTCTTGCCTGGAGAATCCCAGGGATGGGGGAGCCTGGTGGGCTGCCATCTATGGGATCTCACAGAGTCAGACACGACTGAAGTGACTTAGCAGTAGCAGACCTGGAATCAATTCTCATGCCCCGTGTAAGATACGGATTTATTTTTCTTTCCTAAGTAGAAAACCAGTAGTCAAAGTACCATTTATTATTGATCATTATCCCATGACCTGCAATGCCAACCTGGCCGTAACTCTAGTTTCATATTTATTAGTCAAATTTAATACATATTAGAGTTTTTTCATGTGTACAATTGTCAATCTGCACAATTATGACACTGTCTTAATTCTTATAGCTTTATAAATAAGCTATGCTAGCCGTTCCTCCACAGTGCTTCTCTTCTTCAAAGAGCTTTGTCTCTGCTTGGCCCTTTGATGTTTCATATAATATTTAGAAGCAGCTTGCCAAAGTCCACAGAAACTCCTATTGGAATTTTGATTGGAATTCCAATGAATCTACAGATAAATCTAAAGAGAAAGGACCTCTGAGATTTTCTATCCAGGAGCAAGTATGTCTCTTTTTTTATTGATGTCTTCCCTAAAACTTTCAGCAAAAGTTTATAATTTATATCAATAATAATCTTTCACAGCTCTTGTAGATATGTTCCTAAGTATCTTATATTTTAGATGTTCTTATAAATGGAACCTCAAACTATCGTTTATTTAACTTTTCACTGTACCACTTAAGACCTCTACTTCAATTTTTAATAGAAATAGTGATAGTAATAGAATGTGCTATAGACTAAATATCTGTCTCCCCCCTCAAATTCATATGTTAAAGTCCTAAATGCCCAGTGAGATGATATTAGGAGGCATTGGGAGGTTTGGGGGAAATGACTAGTTTGTGAATGCAGAGGCCTCATAAATGAGATTAATGGTTGTGAAAGAGGCCTGAGAGAAACCCCTTGCTTCTTCCACCATATGTGGATACAGCCAAAAGTCTGTGATCTGCTGACCATGCCAGCAGCTTGATTTTGGACTCCCAGCTCTAAAACTGAAAAAGAACATTTCTTTCTTCTTCTTTTCTTTTCTTTTTTCTTTAATATAAGCCAACCAGTCTCTGGCATTTTGTTATAGCAGCCTGAACAGACTAAGACAGAATGGTTAGATAGAATCTTATTATTGACCCAACATGGAGGGAGATCCTTACAAATAAATGGAATAATAGTTATTTCAACAAAATTAGCTGAAATAAAAACACTCCTGGAAAATACATTTTCTGCTGACTTTTCATTCTACCTAAAATTTCAGCCTTTGTGAATCATTGTTTAGTTACAATTAAATTTGAGAATATGTAAGTGTTTAAGCATCTTAATAGTAATCGGCAGCTTAGCAAAGATTAGATTATATCAGATAGTAAAAGAATGAGGGTTAAATTTGACTAGGAGGAAAAAAGAAAAAATATTCTCCATCCTCAGTCATCTGGGGCAAAAGAGCCGGTTGCCAATTTCCCTCATCCTATTTTTGGGATGACTCAGGATGGAGAATTTTTTTGTTCTATAGATCTGGCGTATGTAACTAATAGATCTTTGCAAGAAGCACATTTTCTAAGCTGACAAGCCACGTGCATTGCACGATCTGTCTTTTGAGGGGGTTTTCTTTGAGCAGTGGAAACAGATGTCTGCCTGAACTTTGCTTTGAAGGATGTGTAAACAAAACCTCTAGAATTACCAGGGAAAAATATAGGGTGAAGTAATGTACACATCTGAATATAAGGGCTGGTAGTAGCAGCCTGGTATGAATACAGATAGACAGGGAGATAGATATTGATATTAGCATACTGTGTTATACTTTATGGACTTCCTTGGTAGCTCAATTGGTAAAGAATCCACCTACAATGCAGGAGACCCCAGTTTGATTCCTGGATCAGGAAGATCTGCCAGAGAAGGAGGGATAGGCTACCCATTCCAGTATACTTGGGCTTTCCTGGTGGCTCAGATGGTAAAGAATCCACCTGCAATGCGGGAGACCTGGGATCAAGCACTGGCTTGGGAAGATTCCCTGAAGAAGGGAATGGCTACCACTCCAGTATTCTGATCTGGAGAATTCCATTTACAGAGAAGCCTGGCAGGCTACACTCCATGGGGTCACAAAGAGCCAGACATGACTGAGCAACTTTCACTAAAATGTATTTATGATTTAATGAATTGAATGGAATGTTTATACATGTGTGTTTGCATATGTCTAACACATCAATACATCTAGATTGAGTTTTGCATATATGTGCACCACTTATGAGTTTTATATAAATATGAGCACCATTGATATCAATAGTAGTTAGTTATCATAGCTTCCTTTATCAGGTAAAACATATGAGTAAAGATAAGATAGGGAATGTATTGAGGTCAAGATGAGTGGTAGTTAGGGTACCTGAAACACCCACACTTTAGCCCCATATTAGAATTTATTAACAAATACATTAGGGTTAAATTTGCAAATTATTTTCTGTAATACCCAGTCTAATGTCCCCTTGAGGGACAAAAGAGTCTTTAAATGAGAAAAAAAATGACTAGGAAATATCAAGAAGAGGCACCTATTTCACTAATAATCATTATTTCACCTCAGTTCTTTAACATGAAAAGGGCATGGTTTTACAATGCAGTGAGCCTAAACAATGAATTTCTAAGATGATTTCTAAGACAACAGGGGTCAGAAGAGTTCTCAGAGCTTTGTGTCACCTAGGACATATATCTGGATGTGGAAATACTTTCAAACTTCTTGCCATATCACCACAAAGAAAAATGAGAAGAGAGGCCAGGTTACCCCAGAAATCAACTCTAGACTGCCAGGGGTTTACAACTTCACTCTGCCCCAGTGACTTTTGATGATGAGAAGAGGATAGAGGGAGTGAGAGAACAAATTCTTTTCGATATTTTTATTTTTTGCAATAAAGATAATAAATTGCATTGCAGACCTTTTCAAGTGAATACAAATATGTTTCAGGAAGAGTTCTGCCACTGAATAACTATATATTATCAGCAGCTCATTTCACAATGCATTCGTCCTCACCATGGATCATATTCATAGACCATGGTTCTCCATGAATCTCAGGTACATAAAGCAACAGTAGAGAAAGTGCATTACTTCTGCTGACCTGAGAACACGACAGAAGAGGTAGGTTTGCTCAACTCTATACCATCTTTTTTTTAAATCCTTCTGGCACCAGGCCTTACCTCAGAATGTGATATGAAATAATGAGAGAAACAATAAAATAAAATAATGAGAGAAATTGATATTATTGGTATAATTTGCACTGCGTCAAGTACATTCACCTCATGTATGTATGCATCACTAATTTGACCTTTTCAACCACCCAAAAGGTAGATAGTAGTTATTTCATAGACCAGAATGATTTAGTCCTCCCCAGATTGCAGTCTGGTGTTATGGTGATTGGGGGGACAGAGATACACACCGAGTCTTCTGAATGCAAGATGAGTGCTCTTTCCAATGGGGATTATTTATTTGGTTGATTACACAATTAAAATTTTGGATCAAAGGTATAAAAAGCAGTTCTGCTTTCAGTTCCTTGTTATAAATAACTAATGATAAATTTGAAAGGCAAGTTTGAAAATTATTTTTCTGTAATATCCAATTCATCCTGAAGAGATAGCTGGATGGTAGTTTACGTATTTGAGCAAGTCCTGCAAGCATAGTGAATATTATAATATAATATTATATTACTTATAATATTCACTAGAATATATAATTCTAGCAGGTCACAAACAGTTGAAGTATTAACAAATAATAAAGTGCAAGGTTGAGAATAAAAATTCCATTTCTGCCTTTCTGGAAGAATGCTTGCTGAAGTGGAAACAGGATTAATCTATGCTGCTGGATTCTTTGAGATAAACTGGGCAATTTTGCAGTCAAAGGCATTTTCCTGTCAGTGTCCCATACAGTCTGTTGATGAATGGATTTCTAATCACCATCATTGTTCCAGTTGGGCAGAGATCCATGGTTCTTGAAAATTCCATAAAGCCAAGTTTTGTTGTTACACTTAGCATCAAACATAGTGAGTGACCCAAAAAGAGACTGAGAGTATGTTGAAGTCATAATATGGCTATTTCTAAGCTTCTGTTGAATAAGATTCCCTGATTACCCTTTAGTAAAATTCCCTATCTCTTGTATGGAGATAATGGCTTTGCTAGTGACAGAGCTAAACAAGGATGAGTTTAAAAGAATTGATGCCTTTGAACTGTAGTGCTGGAGAAGAATCCTGAGAGTCCTTTGGACAGCAGGAAGATCAAACCAGTCAATCTTAAGGGAAATCAACTGTGAATACTCATTGGAAGGGCAGATGTTGAAGCTGAAGCTCCAGTATTTTGATCACTTGATGTGAACAGCCAACTCATTGGAAAAGTCTCTGATTCTGGGAAAGACTGAGGGCAGAAGGAGAAGACGGCATCAGAGGATGAGATGGCTGGATGGCATCACTGATACAATGGACATGAACTTGGGCAAATTTAAGGAGATGATGAGGGACAGGGAGGCCTGGTGTGTTGCAGTCAATATTGCAAAGAATCAGACATGACTCAGTGACTGAACAACAACAATAACATTCATACTGGAAAATTCTGGTGGATTATTGCTCTGGTGGAATAATTCTGGTGACACTGGAAAGAATTTTCACAATGATTGTGGTATTTGCCATATAAATTTATTGATATTAATACAATTTGGCAACTTCATTAGGTCTCCCTACTTCCCTCCCTTCCTTCATTCCATGTTGTTCTATATTTCAACAGCTGTTTACTGAGCACCAACTATGGAGCAGTCAGGCTACATGCCAGGCTGGATGAAGCACAAGCTGGAATCAAGATTGTGGGAGAAATATCAATAACCTCAGATACACAGATGACACCACCCTTATGGCAGAAAGTAAAGAGGAACTAAAGAGCCTCTTGATGAAAGGGGAGAGTGAAAAAGCTGACTTAAAACTCAACATTCAAAAAACTAAGATCATGGCATCTGGTCCCATCACTTCATGGCAAATAGATGGGGAAAGAATGGATACAGTGAAAGGCTTTTATTTTCATGGGCTCCAAATCTCTGCAGTTGGTGACCGCAGCCATGAAATTAAAAGAAGCTTGCTCCTTGGAAGAAAAGCTACAACCAACCTAGACAGCATATTAAAAAGCAGAGACATCACTTTGCCAGCAAAATTATGGTTTTTCCATTAGTTATGTATGGATGTGAGAGTTGGACTACAAAAGAACTGAGTGCTGAAGTATTGATGCCTTTGAATTGTGGTGTTGGAGAAGACTCTTGAGAGTCCCTTGGACTGCAAGGAGATCCAACCTTGCATCCTAAAGGAGATCAATCCTGAGTGTTCATTGGAAGGACTGAAGTTGAAGCTGAAACTCCAATATTTTGGCCACCTGATGCAAAGAGCTGACTCATTGGAAAAGACCCCGATGCTGAAGACCCCGAAAGATTGAAGGCATGAAGAGAAGGGGATGACAGAGGATGAGATGGTTGGATGGGATCACCAACTCAATGGACATGAGTTTGAGCAAGCTCCAGGGGAGCTTGATGGACAGGAAAACCTGGCATGCTACAGTCCATGGAGCTGCAAAGAGTTGGACATGACTGAGCAACTGAATTGAAATGTAGCAGTCAATCTTGTAGATGCTAAGGGTATAAATATCATTGCTGCTGCTGCTGCTAAGTTGCTTCAGTTGTGCCCGACTCTGTGCGACCCCATGGATGGCAGCCCATCAGGATCCCCCGTCCCTGGTATTTTCCAGGCAAGAACACTGGAGTGGGTTGCCATTTCCTTCTCTGAGGCATGAAAGTGAAAGGTGAAAGTGAAGTCGCTCAGTCGTGTCCAACTCAGCGACCCCATGGACTGCAGCATACCAGGCTCCTCTGTCCATGGGATTTTCCAGGCAAGAGTACTGGAGTGGGGTGCGTTTGCCTTCTCCAAAATATCATTGAACCAAACATAAAGTTAGTACCCTCATGGCATTTCCAATTCATATGAAGCAAAAAGGGCACTAACAAAATAAACCCATATTTACTATGTTAACAGATAAGTGTTGTGAAGACTTAAGCCAAAGAAGACATAAAAAGTCATGGATAGGATAGTATTTTAGATCTGTCAGCAGAGAAATTCCCATTGCTTAGCCGATACTGTATGAGCAGAAATTGAATGAATTAAGGGAGACACATGAAACTATCTGGGAAACAAACTTTCTAAGATCAGAAAGCATCAGTGCAAAGGTTCTATGAGTTTCTTTGTGTATTTGTTTTTTTTAAGTGTAGTTGAGAATGAGGGGGAAATTGTAGAAAGTGAGATTCAGAAAGGCAGCTCAGGGTTGTGTTGTCTATAAAAAGACTGTGGGTTTCCCTGTTTAAGATGGAAAAGAATCAGTATGTTTTGGAGAATAGGCTTATGAGATGATTCATTTAAAAGGATGACCCTGACTCTGGTGTGGGGACTAGAATGCAGAGAGCCAAGGGAAAAATCAGAAGGACCAGACTGATGGGTGAATTTAACTTTTCTAGTGCACGCGTGCTGTCATTTCAATCATGTCCGACTCTGCAACACTATGGCCTGTAGCCACCAGGCTTCTCTGTTCATGGGATTCTCCAGGCAAGAATACTGGAGTGGGTTGCTATGCCTTCCTCCAGGGGATATTCCTGACCTAGGGTCAAACCTGCATGTGCTACAATGCAGGTGGATAAAGGGGAATTTGCAACACTTGCCTGATGGTCCTTAAACTGGGTTAAAACTTTTTTTTGTTTGTTTTGCTTTCTTTAATCCCAATAACTTACGGGGAAATTATGATTGAATGTTATACAATGCACAATTTCTTCTATAACCTGAACTTGACTGTGGCTGTCCTTGAAGGACCTTGCCTGTGGGCTAAAGACAAATTTCTGTCGTTCCAGTGTTGGAGTATTTGGGTTAGCCAAGAATGCTATCTTCAGTGGAGTATTTCCTGTGTATTCAAGGGAAAGTGAAACTTTTGACTGCTCTCTGTCTTTTGGTCTCCTGTAATTTACCTTCTTGTTGCTCAGTCCCTCACTCATATCCAACACTTTGCAATCCCATGGACTGCAGTACTCCAGGCTTCCCTGTCCTTCACCATCTCCCGGAATTTGCTCAAACTCATGTCCATCGAATTGGTGATCCCATCCAATTATCTCATCTCTGTCATCCCCTTCTCTTCCAGTTGGAGGCGTTGGTGGTGGACAGGGAGGCCTGGTGTGCTGCAGTTCATGGGGTCACAGAGTCTGACACAACTGAGTGACTGAACTGAACTGAACTGAACTAGGTTTGTCATTGTTTTCTTTCCCAAGGAGCAAGCATCTTTTAATGTCATGGCTGCAGTCACCATCCACAGTGACTTTTAAGTAAAATGCCCATCTACTTTCCCTTAAAAAAGAAAAAAAATAAATAAATTAAGATCCACCTTAAAAGAGAGTAGTAGCTAAATACCTAGTAGGACCTAAATCAGACATTTAATAAAATTATTAATATGAAAATATTAAGTGGAAATGTTAGATAAACAACATTATGGGGATCATATCTCAATTGTAGAATATATGTTTGCCCCTGTAGGAAAAGAGAGTGAAAGTTATACTAAATTGTTAACAATATTCTTCTGTGGTTATTGAGATTAAAAGTATATTTTTTCTTGATTATTTTTTCTCCAGTACTCCAGTTCAGTTCAGTTGCTCACTTGTGTTTGACTTTTTGTGACCCCGTGGACTGCGTCATGCCAAGCCTCCATGTCCATCATCAAAATACAGAGTTTACTCAAACTAATGTCAATGAGTCGGTGATGCCATTCAACCATCTCATCCTCTGTTGGCCCCTTCTCCTCCTGCCTTCAAGCATTCCCAGCATCAGGGTATTTTCCAATGAGTCAGTTCTTCGCATCAGGTGGCCAAAGTATTGGAGTTTCCTGGAGTTTCAGCTGAAGCTGAAAATTCAGGACTGATTTCCTTTAGGATTGACTGGTTGAGTCTCCTTGCTGGCCAAGGGACTTTCAAGAGTCTTCTCCAACACCACAGTTCAAAAGCATCAATTCTTCAGTGGTCAGTTTTCTTTATAGTCCAACTCTCACATCCATACATGACCACTGGAAAAACCATAGCCTTGACTAGACGGACATTTGTTGTCAGTCTTTGCTTTTGAATATGCTGTCTAGGTTGGTCATAACTTTCCTTCCAAGAAGTAAGTGTATTTTAATTTCATGGCTGCAATCACTATCTATAGTGATTTTGGAGCCCCCCGAAATAAAGTCAGCCACTGTTTCCCCATCTATTTGCCATGAAATGATGGGACCAGATGCCATGACCTCAGTTTTCTGAATGTCAAGCTTTAAGCCAAATTTTCACTGTCCACTTTCACTTTCATCAAGAGGCTCTTCACTTTCTGCCATAAGGGTGGTGTCATCTGCATATCTGAGGTTATTGATATTTCCCCTGGCAATCTTGATTCCAGCTTGTGCTTCATCCAGCCCGGTGTTTTGCATGATGTACTCTGCATATAAGTTAAATAAGCAGGGTGACAATATACAGCCTTGATGTACTCCTTTTCCTACTTGGAAACAGTCTGTTGTTCCATGTCCAGTTCTAACTGTTGCTTCCTGACCTGCATATAGGTTTCTCAAAAGGCATGTCTGGTGGTCTGGTATGCCCATCTCTTTCAGAATTTTCCACAGTTTCTTGTGATCCACAGAGTTAAGGCTTTGGCATAGTCAGTAAAGCAGAAATAGATGTTTTTCTGGAATTCTCTTGCTTTTTTGATGATCCAGCGGATGTTGGCAATTTGATCTCTGGTTCCTCTGCCTTTTCTAAAACCAGCTTAAACATATGGAAGTTCACGGTTCACGTATTGCTGAAGCCTGGCTTGGAGAATTTTGAGCATTGGTTTACTAGTATGTGAGATGAGTGCAATTGTGCGGTAGTTTGAGCATTCTTTGGCATTGCCTTTCTTTGGGATTGGAATGAAAACTGACCTTTTCCAGTCCTGTGGCCTCTGCTGAGTTTTCCAAATTTGCTAGCATATTGAGTGTAGCACTTTCTTTCAGGATTTGAAATAGCTCACCTGGAATTCCATCACCTCCACTAGCTTTGTTTGTAGTGATGCTTCCTAAGTCCCACTTGACTTCACATTCCAGGATGTCTGGCTCTAGGTGAGTGATCACACCATCATGATTATCTTGGTCTTGAAGATCTTTTTTGTACAGTTCTGCTGTGTATTCTTGCCACCTCTTCTTAATATATTCTGCTTCTGTTAGTTCCCTACAATTTCTGTCCTTTATTGAGCCCATCTTTGCATGAAATGTTCCCTTGGTATCTCTAATTTTCTTGATGAGATCTCTAGTCTTTCCCATTCTATTGCTTTCCTCGATTTCTTTGCATTGATTGCTGAGAAAGGCTTTCTTATCTCTCCTTGCTATTCTTTGGAGCTCTGCATTCAAATGGGTATATCTTTCCTTTTCTCCTTTGCCTTTAACTTTTCTTCTCTCAGCTATTTGTAAGGCCTCCTCAGACAGACATTTTGCTTTCTTGCATTTCTTTTTCTTAGGGATGGTCTTGACTCCTGTCTCCTGGCAGTGATTTTGGAGCCCCCCAAAATAAAGTCTCTCACTGTTTCCATTGCTTCCCCATCTATTTGCCATGAAGTGATGAGACCAGACGCCATGATCTCAGTTTTCTGAATGTTGAGTTTTAAGCCAACTTTTTCACTCTTCTCTTTCACTTTCATCAAGAGACTCTTTAGTTCTTCTTCACTTTCTGCCATAAGGGTGGTATCATCTGCATATCTGAGGTTATTGATATTTCTTCCAGCAATCTTTGATTCCAGCTTGTGCTTCATCCAGCCCAGCATTTCTCATGGTGTACTCTGCATATATTTTTTTCTCCAGCACTCCAGTACAAACATGTATTACTTTTATGATGATAAAGCATACTATTACTTAGACATTCATTCAGAATTCCTCCTTGAGTAGCTAGACATAATGTCTCTTTCACTAGCGTTAAGAATATGAGCTCTATTCTGGTGGCGAAGGAAGAAGAGATTATGGAAAGCAGGGGCTTCTGCTGTAGTGCAGGATACTGGAGAAAATAGCTTGGAGGCATGTATGAAAAATATAGGGCTGATTGTTGCTTCCTGTTCCATTCCAGGCAGAAAACCCACACTTTTCATGAAATTTTCTAAAGACATTTAATGTGATACAAAGTTTCTAAAATAAATTGCAATCAGCATTATTAAAATGTTTATATTCTGAGCCTCATAGGCCTGAAGATTGAATTATTTACTGGTTTGTTATAGCATTTCCTTCTCACTTTAGAAGTGTATATTTAACTATGACCTGGACATTCTTCCTGAAAGTGAAGATTCCACTATTGTTCCTTTTCATCTTTTATAAGGTGTTTCTGGTTCTTTTATCTTGTATAAGGAAAGTGTCTATATACTCCTTCTCACAGTGAGTTCCTGCTTTCCATTATAAAAAAAGAAGAGTGGAAGATGCACATAATATTGATATTATTAAGTCATTTTTTTTATAAAAAATGATGGTTGCAGATTCAATCGCTCTAGCAGAAGGCAAAAGGCAAAAGTGAACATCATATATTCAATACAGTCATATGAAAAGAATGGGCCACTTCTTACAAGTGGTCAAGGATATATGCAAATAGCAGATGAACTGATTTTACTATTTTATGAATGAACATCTTTTCTGGTCCCTATTATCACAGCCCTGCTGATATCATATTTAAACTTATTCTGTCACCTCTGTTTTGTTTGTCCTGTCTATATAATGTAAAATAAAATTTGTAATGAGATTCATATTAAAAATATATTTCCTTTGGTGTCAAATGTTGTATTCTTATATTATTTTAAAATTGGCTGTATAACTTCTAATTTAATTATTACAAGTGAAACACACATAAAAATATAGAAAATAGAAATAAGAGGAAAAAATGACCCTTAACCCTATTACTCTGGGAGGCTCATTTTTAACATTTAAAGATATGTATAAAGGAGAGGTGCATCAGGAAACATAGTTAAAGTTAAGGCTAATCTTTGATGGAGATGCATAGCTATTTAACAGTTTTGGGAATTACTTTTTATTAAGGCCCAGTGGGCCACATTTTTACCAAAGAAAAGCTCTGTATTTATGGAACAGATGAACTCTTCCTGCTGCTGGAGTTGGGGCTACTCCAGAACCCCTTAGCACCACTAAGAGACTGCTTAGTGGGGGCTCTGGCCCTCGTCCAATGCTCTACCAGAGGTTGTGCTGCTGGATGAAAGGTGCATATTTTTTTTTTTTTAATAAATTGACATCTAAGATTGTTGGGTCACTTTATACGCCTGCCAGGAGAGAATTTTTCCTTAGCTCCTTAACTCTGTGTTTACTGATTTTTTAAAATGTCTAGTAGCTAGAAATGACATTTCCTTCTTTTAATTAGCAATGCTTTTATTATCCCTGAAGATAAAAATTGTAATATGTTTGTTGACAATTTTCTACTCTTGTGAATTGTCTGTAAATGCCCTTTATACATGGTATCTATTTTAGTATTTCTTTATTATAAATGTTAATAGCTCCTTAAACAATTGGGAATATTCATCCAACAGTTCATTTTTAATTCTTTATAGGTTTATTGTTTGATTTGTTTATATTTTGCTTGCAGTGTTTTGAGTATTGGGTCAAAATTTTAACCAATGTTTTTCTTTATTGCTTCTATTTTTGATCTCTTCTTTAGAAGATTTTCATCAGCTCCAATATTGTTTGCATATTACTTTCTTTTTTTAAATTTACAATTCTCATTCTTCTGGAACTTGGTTTGGATTGGGTTGTAAGGAAAGGAGCTAATTGGTGCAGTTCTATGTGCATATGTAGCGCAGTGAAGAAAAAACAAATTCCTGTCTCATGGAGCTTCCATTCTTGTGATCAGAGACAATTTATAAGTAAATATTCATTTTCAACAATGATAAGTATCCATGAAAAATCAAACAGTAAGGCAGATGGATAGAGGGTACTATCTTATAAGAGATGGTTAAGGACATATTTGCACCTGCAGTGACTTAAAAATAAATATTGGAGTGTAATTGTGTTACAATATTGTGTTAGTTTTTGCTGTATAACAAAGTGAATCAGCTATATGTTCACGGATAGCCCCTCCGTCTTGGACCTCCATCCCATCCCTTCCATTCCACCCATCTAGGTCATCCCAGAGCACTGAGATGAACTTTCTGTGCAACTTTCCACTAGCTGTCTCTTTTACACGTGGACAACATTAAACACATCAACATACAAAATATAGGGATCCCAGAAGAAGAAGGGAAAGAGAAAGAGTTTGTGGTGAGTTTTGAGCAAAGAATAAGTAAAGGAGTTAGCCAAGGGATTTTTCTGGGTGAAGAGCATTCTTTGTAGAGCAATAATCAGCGGGAAGGACTGAGGCAGAAGTGTGCTTAGCTGAACAGTGAGTGGTAGGAAAGGGCCAGGTCATGGAGTGCCATGAGAACATTTTGAAGATGTGCATCTACTCGGAGTGATGTAGGAAGGCATTAGAAGGTTCTTAGCAGATGGTAATAGGTTCTAGATACTTTTCTAAAGGATCATTTTGACTCTTGCAAATATATATACCTGGTTTATCTCTCATGCTGTATTAAGTCCTACTGCTCTGATGTCTACCTCACAGTTTAACAGTCAGGGATTTATGATATGTTATTTCATCTAGTCTGACAACTTTCCCACCATTAGACTTTGAAAAATATTGTTTTGCTTGGTTTTGTGCATTTTCCCAGATAATATTTTGAAATACTTTTATATTAATATGATTCATTGAATTAGATCTATAGATACATTTTGGGATCTATTAATACTGTTTATTCTTATGCAGGCTATGCTCATTTCCTGTCCTGATCTGGGTGTTATTTTGTCTTTCTTGGAAAAATTGTATTGTTTACATAGTTTTTCCATGTGAAAGTGAAAGTCACTTAGTTATGTCCAACTCTTTTTAACCCCATGGACTATACAGTCCATGGAATTCTCCAGGCAAGAATACTGGAGTGGGTAGCCTTTCCCTTCTCCAGGGGATCTTCCCAACCCAGGGATGGAACCCAGTTCTCCCTCATTGCAGGCAGATTCTTTACCAGCTGAGCCACAAGGGAAGCTCAAGAATACTGGAGTGGGTAGCCTATCCCTTCTCCAGTGGATCGTCCCAACCCAGGAACCACACTGGGGTCTCCTGCATTGCAGGTAGATTCTTTACCAACTGAGCTATCAGAGAAGCCCTTAGTTTTTCCATACTTACTATTAAGTTTAAGTTTAGAAAGTTTATATTTGTATTGTTTCTGTGGAATGCTATTTTTTTGGTTATATTTTCTTACAAATTCTTTCCAGTTCTAAAAACACTGTTAAAATGAAAATACATATGATCATATCTGATCACTTTTAAAATCTGGCTTGCATACTCTATGGCTTTTAATTAGATTCTCTTCTATTTTGGAAAAACTGTCTTTATAGAAACAGTTTAAATTTTCCTTTCCAATATTTATACTTCTCTTTTTATATTTGTGTATTGAATCAACTGGAATGACAGAATGATATTGTTTTGGCAATAATTGATATACTTTTCTTGAATCTTTGTATGTAAATCCCTTTAATGTTGAGATATCATGTGGGTTTAATCTCATGTGCTAACTTCAGTCAAATGGTAGTGACTAGTTTTCTGAAGTTCTGAGAAAATTTGGGTTAAACACAAACAGTTCCATGTTCAATTAACATAGTGTGCCATGGACTAAAAGCAGTTATTACTAGTCTAGACTTTAGTATAATACTAGCTATTAATTTGTGATAATTTTCATCATGGAGTGCAATATATGTAGAAGTTGTAAACAAAATCAGTTCTATCAGATTCTACTTCACCCACACTTTTATACATGATCAAGTTCTCATGCTTGTTAATTCGTACTAAAAGTTGGGGGAGCATATGACACTAAAGAATATTTGGCAAAACTAATACAGTTATGTAAAGTTTAAAAATAAAATAAAATTAAAAAAAAAAAAAAGAAGTAGACTTGTGTGAGAATCTTCCAGTTTTACCAGGGAGAACTAATACTTCAAAATCTAGTAAGTAGAGCAGATTGTTTTAAATTCTTCCAAAGGAAATGAGGATTAAGGTTATTCTCCATCTCTTTTTCAAACCCAACCATTCTGTCTTGCAGAATGTAATATTGTAAGGAAATAATTCATGCCAAATGGAAATTAAACCACATATATGTTGATTTTCAAAACCCACAGAACCTGAGGCTCAGCTTCTCAAAGGTAAGGTGGAGGATTTTAACACAGCACATAACATCACATGTTCTTACAGTTAGAATGTCAGTACAAAGAGGCAGAGAAATTTGAGACACACGTCCTGGCCAGTTTGGGTTTCAAAATGCATATAGGGTTGTTAAGACTAGGGAAAGGGTGAGCCTCACCAGAAGTTGTTCTTCATAAAAAACAATATTTTACCAGATTTCTGCTTGACCACAGTCCCACTCTATATTTACCAGAGTAAAGAGGCAATTTTTAAGAGATGAGTGAATTAAAATTTGACTTGTCTCTTAGGCAGATGATTCACCTGGGTCTATAGCAGGAGTAAATTAATTTTACATTTTAAATTCTATCTCACACAACCAGTTGAATACATAAAATATATCATTTCCATTTAAATCAGGAAACATAACAAAAGTAATTATGAAAATTCTTAGCTCAAGCTGCATATTAGAATGCTTTTAAAATACTGATGTTTGGATCCCAGTCCTAAAAAGTCTGATTTAATTAATATGGTGTGAGATCTTTGAATTCATACCCCCTTGAGAAACCTAGTCAGTTCTAATTGGAGCAAAAGTTGGGAACTATTACACCATTGCTCCATCTCAAAAGATGTCCCTTTTGCTATCAAAGTTATTATGTGTGCCAATATATCAAGGACATCACCAGATGGTCAATGCTGAAATCAGATTGTATATGTTCTTTGCAGCCAAAGATGGAGAATCTCTGTTCAGTCAGCAAAAACAACACTGGGAGGTGACTGTGGCTCAGATCATGAGCTCCTTATTGCCAAATTCAGACTTAAATTGAAGAAAGTAGGGAAAACCACTAGACCATTAAGGTATGACCTAAATCAAAACCCTTATGATTATACAGTGGAAGTGAGAAATAGATTCAAGGAATTAGATCTGATAGACAGTGCCAGATTAACCATAGACAGAGAGAGGTTCGTGACATTGTACAGGAGACAGGTATCAAGACCATCCCCAAGGAAAAGAAATGCAGAAAAAACAAATTGGCTTTCTGAGGAGGTCTTACAAATAGCTGTGAAAAGAGGAGAAGCCAAAAGCAAAGGAGAAAAGGAAAGATACATGCATTTGAATGCAGAGTTCCAAAGAAGAGCAAGGAGAGATAAGAAAGCCTTCCTCAATGATCAGTGCAAAGAAATAGAGGGAAACAATAGCATGGGAAAGACTAGAGATCTCTTCAAGAAAACTAGAGATACCAAGGGACCATTTCATGCAAAGATGGGCACAATAAAGGTCAGAAATTGTATGGACCTAACAGAACCAGAAGATATTAAGAGGTGGCAAGAATACACAGAAAAACTGTACAAAAAAGATCTTCACAGCCCAGAAAATCACAATGGTGTGATCACTCACCTAGAGTCAGACATCCTGGAATACAAAGTCAAATGGGCCTTAGGAAGCATCACTACAAACAGAGTGGAGGTGATGGAATTCCAGTTCAGCTATTTCGAATCCTGAGATAATGCTGTGAAAGTGCTGCACTCAATATGCCAGAAGATTTGGAAAACTCAGCAGGGGCCACAGGACTGGAAAAGGTCAGTTTTCATTCTGATCCCAAAGAAAGGCAATGCCAAAGAATGCTCAAACTACCACACAATTGCTCTCATCTCACACGCTGGTAAAGTAATGCTCAAAATTCTCCTTGCCATGCTTCAACAGTACATGAACTATAAACTTCCAGATGTTCAAGCTGGATTTAGAAAAAGCAGAGGAACTAGAGATCAAATTGGCAACATCCATTGAATCTTTGAAAAAGCAAGAGAGTTCCTGAAAAAACATCTACTTCTATTTTATTGACTATGCCAAAGCCTTTGACTGTGTGGATCACAACAAACTGGAAAAATCTGAAAGAGATGGGAATATCCGGCCATCTAACATGCCTTTGAGAAATCTGTATACAGGTAGGCAGCAACAGTTAGAACTGGACATAGAACAACAGACTTGTTCCAAATCGGGAAAGTAGTACATCAAGGCTGTATATTTGTCACCCTGCTTATTTAACTTGTATGCAGTACATCATGAGAAACGCTGGGCTGGAGGAAGCACAAGCTTGAATCAAGATTGCTGGGAGAAATATCAATAACCTCAGATATGCAGATGACACCACCCTTATGGCAGAAAGTGAAGAAGAACTAAAAAGCCTCTTGATGAAAGTGAAAGAGGAGAGTGAAAAAGTTGGCTTAAAGCTCGACATTCAGAAAACTAAGATCATGGCATCCGGTCCCATCACTTCATGGCAAATAGATGGGGAAAAAGTGGAAACAGTGTCAGACTTTATTTTGGGGGGCTCCCAAATCACTACAGATGGTGACAGTAGCCATGAAATTAAAACATGCTTACTCTGTGGAAGAAAAGTTAAGACCAACCTAGACCGCATATTAAAAAGCAGAGATATTACTTGCCAGCAAAGGTCCATCTAGTCAAAGCTATGGTTTTTCCAGTAGTCATGTATGGATGTGAGAGTTGGACTATAAAAAGGGCTGAGCACCAGAGAAGTGATGCTTTTGAATCGTGATGTGGAGAAGACTCTTGAGAGTCCCTTTGACTACAAGGAGATCTATCCAGTCAATCCTAAAGGAGATCAGTCCTGATTATTCATTGGAAGGACTGATGTTGAAGCTAAAACTCCAATACTTTGGCCACCTGATGTGAAGAACTGACTCATTTGAAAAATACCCTGATGCTGGGAATGATTGAAGGCCGGAGGAGAAGGGGCAATAGAGGATGAGATCGTTGGATGGCATCACCAACTCAATGGACATGAGTTTGAGTAAACTCCAGGAGTTGGTGATGGACAGGGAGTCCTGGAAGCTCTAGTCCATGGGGTCGCAAAAAGTCAGACACAACTGAGCAACTGAACTGAATATTAATTATTTGTTTAGGTTTCTAAACAAATGTACTAAAATGACCTCCAATTATATCACCTGGAGAAACATTATAAAATTCCTTTCCAGAGTAATTGGACTTAAAACAGTAATAACAAAGGACTCCACAGTATCAACTCAGGTCACAGATGTGAAATAATGTAATGGTTTTTAAAACTTTATTTTTTCAGGCTCATACTTGAAATTTTATAATTTTTAATAACTACATTGTGAGAAAATTACACCAAAAGTGGATTACTTTTATTTGGGGAAATAGTGGAAACAGTATCAAACTTTATTTTTTGGGGGCTCCAAAATCACTGCAGATGGTGACTGCAGCCATGAAATTAAATGATGCTTACTCCTTGGAAGGAAAGTTATATCCAACCTAGACAGCATATTAAAAACCAGAGTCATTACTTTGCCAACAAAGGTCCATGTAGTCAAGGCTATGGTTTTTCCAGTGGTCATGTATGGATGTGAGAGTTGGACTATGAAGAAAGCTGAGTGCTGAAGAACTGATGCTTTTGAACTGTGGTGTTGGAGAGGACTCTTGAGAGTCCCTTGGACTGCAAGGAGATCCAACCAGTCCATTCTAAAGGAGATCAGCCCTGGGTGTTCATTGGAAGGACTGATGCTAAAGCTGAAACTCCAATACTTTGGCCACCTCATGCAAAATGTTGACTCATTGGAAAAGACCCTGATGCTAGGAGGGATTGGGGGCAGGAGAAGAAGGGGATGACAGAGGACAAGATGGCTGGATGGCATCATCGACTTTATGGACATGAGTTTGGGTGAACTCTGGGAGTTGATAATGGACAGGGAGGACTGGCATGCTGCGATTCATGGGGTCACAAAAAGTTGGACATGACTGAACTGAAGACAATTATAAAAATTATAAACTATAATTACATAAATCCAATAATTTTCACTTAAAATTTTAAGAATTATTTATATATTATAAGTTATAATTATACAGTAGTAAAATACATATAATGAAAGCTTCAGTCCAGTTCAGTCACTCAGTAGTGTCGGACTCTTTGCAACCCCATGAATTGCAGCACGCCAGGCCTCCCTGTCCATCACCAACTCCTGGAGTTCACTCAGACTCATGTCCATCGAGTCAGTGATGCCATCCAGCCATCTCATCCTCTGTCGTCCCCTTCTCCTCCTGCCCCCAATCCCTCCCAGCATCAGAGTCTTTTCCAATGAGTCAACTCTTTGCATGAGGTGGCCAAAGTACTGGAGTTTCAGCTTCAGCATCATTCCTTCCAAAGAAATCCCAGGGCTGATCTCCTTCAGAATGGACTGGTTGCATCTCCTTGCAGTCCAAGGGACTCTCAAGAGTCTTCTCCAACACCACAGTTCAAAAGCTTCAATTCCTCAGCGCTCAGCCTTCTTCACAGTCCAACTCTCACATCCATACATGACCACAGGAAAAACCATAGCCTTGACTAGATGGACCTTTGCTGGCAAAGTAATGTCTCTGCTTTTTAATATACTATCTAGGTTGGTCATAACTTTCCTTCCAAGGAGCAAGCGCCTTTTAATTTCATGGCTGCAGTCACCATCTGCAGTGATTTTGGAGCCCAAAAAAATAAAGTCTGACACTGTTTCCACTGTTTCCCCATCTATTTGCCATAAAGTGATGGGACCAGATGCCCTGATCTTCATTTTCTGAATGTTGAGCTTTAAGCCAACTTTTTCACTCTCCTCTTTCACTTTCATCAAGAGGCTTTTTAGTTCCTCTTTACTTTCTGCCATAATGGTGGTGTCATCTGCATATCTGAGGTTATTGATATTTCTCTTGGCAAACTTGATTCCAGCTTGTGCCTCTTCCAGCCCAGGATTTCTCATGATGTACTCTGCATAGAAGTTAAATAAACAGGGTGACAATATACAGCCTTGATGTACTCCTTTTCCTATTTGGAACCAGTCTGTTGTTCCCTGTCCAGTTCTAACTGTTGCTTCCTGACCTGCATACAAATTTCTCAAGAGGCAGATCAGGTGGTCTGGTATTCCCATCTCTTTCAGAATTTTCCACAGTTTATTGTGATCCACACAGTCTAAGACTTTGGCATAATCAATAAAGCAGAAATAGATGTTTTTCTGGAACTCTCTTGCTTTTTCCATGATCCAACCAATGCTGGCAATTTGATCTCTGGTTCCTCTGCCTTTTGTAAAACCAGCTTGAACATCAGGAAGTTCATGGTTCACATATTGCTGAAGCCTGGCTTGGAGAATTTTGAGCATTACTTTACTAGCATTGGAGATGAATGCAATTGTGCAGTAGTTTGAGCATTCTTTGGCATTGCCTTTCTTTGGGATTGGAATGAAAACTGACCTTTTCCAGTCCTGTGGCCATTGCTGAGTTTTCCTAATATGCTGGCATATTGAGTGCAGCACTTTCACAGCATCATCTTTCAGGATTTGATATAGCTCAACTGGAATTCCATCACCTCCACTAGCTTTGTTCGTAGTGATGCTTTCTAAGGCCCACTTGACTTCACATTCCAGGATGTCTGGCTCTAGGTCAGTGATCACACCATCGTGATTGTCTTTGTCGTGAAGATCTTTTTTGTATAGTTCTTCTGTGTATTCTTGGCACCTCTTCTTGATATCTTATGGTTCTGTTAGGTCCATACCATTTCTGTCCTTTATCGAGCCCATCTTTGCATGAAATATTTCCTTGGTATCTCTAATTTTCTTGAAGAGATCTCTAGTCTTTCCCATTGTGTTGTTTTCCTCTATTTCTTTGCATTGATCGCTGAGGAAGGCTTTCTTATCTCTTCTTGCTTAGTTATATCACAAATACTTATTAAGTTCCTTCTTTGGCACACTCTTTTAGACAACAAACTTAAGATTAAAACAAACAAACAAACACACCCATATCTCTCTCTGCTGGTGTGTACATTTGAGGGGAGGAGATGGATATAACCAAATGACCTAAGCAAAGTAGTCTCACTTTAAAATCATGACCTCTTAAGATGCTTTTAGCACTGAGCCACAGCCATGCTATGCTTGCCTTTTCTATATATGCTCCCGTTCTCCTAAATCACTAATTTTTCATTTTTTCTCCTCTCTTTTCAGTATTCAACAGTTACCCTTTCCTTATTCTGATTCTCTTCTTTCCAAGCCATTGTGAATATTAAAACCATTGCAAAGGAGTTTCCACATTTGCACCAACATGTGTGCATCTGTAGTCATGGTTGTATTGCCTTCCTTCCTGTTCTGAGTGTCCATGATACACTCTGTTCCAAATTTCACCTCTTTCTCAGTTTCATCACTCAAGCAAAAACAGTTTTTCCCTCTCTGCTGCCTATGTCCCATCAAAGTGCAAAATATCTGTAATTTATCCAATCTCATAAAACAAAGATATTAATGCCACTCAGTGTGATCCACTATCAACTACACTGAAAGTCCCATGTCCCAGGAAACTCTTCTGACCTATATCAGTAGGATAGTTGGTGACTGTACTTGAGACCACATTTCTCTCTACTCACCATTCCAGTTTTCTGCTCCTTGAACTGAAAAATTCACAAATTTTTAATATTCACACACTTTAATTTCTTTTTCATTCTCTGCTGCCCATAGGCTTTCATCTCAACTGCTTTACTGGAAATGCTCTTATCAAAGTCATCAACAATGACTATGTTGCTAAATCCAATGGGCAATTTTCAGTCATCACCTTACTTCATCAGCCAGTTGCCTTTGGGTTTGATCACTCTTCTGGTTGAAACACTTTTGTCACATGGCTTCCAGACAACTGTATAATTCCTGTGGTCTTCTTCTGGTCATTTCTTTATATTTTCCTTTTGTATTTCCTTATTTTAGGATCTCTAAATTTGAAGTACTCCCCCCAAACTCAATCTTCAAACCACTTCTTTTTTTCATGACATAATCAAAACTAACATGAACTTTTGAAGGAAATAATGAGATAAGAAAGAGCTCATGGAAGATATTAAATGCTTTATTTTAATTGTTAAATTAAGGTATGTTTACAAGTCATTATATTCTAGATATAAATTAAGAAATATGACTTGTTGCATTGTGTATACTGTGTACTATATTAGGGGTATGTTGTATTCAAAATAAACTAGGACAGAAGAATTTTTTGTTAGAAGGATGACAACTGGGTACTCACATTTTAAATACTATTTAAAATATTCCTTTGGAATATTGGAAATCAGTGAAGAGTAAATGATGCAAAAGTAATAAAAACCAGAACAATATTTTTACAATACTCATAATATCATTGTATAAACTATATACAACTTAATTGGAAATATGATTAATGATTAATTTGCATCATATGACAGGAAAATACACATTGATAGAGATCAATTGCCATCATTTGTAGTTTTGTGTGCACTCAGGCATGCCAATCTGTCTTTGTATTTGTATTTTTAATGCTTGATGTACTTGGGTTAAGATTCTTTTCACAAGGCAGTACAATCTAGTGGTTAAGATTCAAGTTTTTGGATCCAAGCAACTGGATTTGCAACCGGCTCTATCACTTATTTGTTGTGCAATCGTGGAAAAATAACTTAACCTCACTCAACCTCAGATGTCTTACAAGCAACATGAGAATAATAGCTTATTCAGTAGGTTATAGTAAAATGCAACAAATAATGTGTTTAGCACCGAAATGCAGTTAGTTCAGTTCAGTTCAGTCGCTCAGTCATGTCCGACTCTTGGCGACCCTATGAATCGCAGCATGCCAGGCCTCCCTGTCCATCACCAACTCCCTGAGTTCACTGAACCTAATGTCCATTGAGTCAGTGATGCCATCCAGCCATCTCATCCTCTGTCGTCCCCTTCTCCTCCTGCCCCCAATCCCTCCCAGCATCAGAGTCTTTTCCAATGAGTCAACTCTTTGCATGAGGTGGCCAAAGTACTGGAGTTTCAGCTTCAGCATCATTCCTTCCAAAGAAATCCCAGGGCTGATCTCCTTCAGAATGGACTGGTTGGATCTCCTTGCAGTCCAAGGGACTCTCAAGAGTCTTCTCCAACACCACAGTTCAAAAGCATCAATTCTTTGGCACTCAGCCTTCTTCACAGTCCAACTCTCACATCCATACATGACCACAGGAAAAACCATAGCCTTGACTAGATGGACCTTTTTTGGCAAAGTAATGTCTCTGCTTTTGAATATGCTATCTAGGTTGGTCATAACTTTCCCTCCAAGGAATAAGCGTCTTTGAATTTCATGGCTGCAGTCACCATCTGCAGTGATTTTGGAGCCCAAAAAAATAAAGTCTGACACTGTTTTCACTGTTTCCCCATCTATTTCCCATGAAGTGATGGGACCAGATGCCATGATCTTCGTTTTATGAATGTTGAGCTTTAAGCCAACTTTTTCACTCTCCACTTTCACTTTCATCAAGAGGCTTTTTAGTTCCTCTTCACTTTCTGCCATAAGGGTGGTATCATCTGCATATCTGAGGTGATTGATATTTCTCCTGGCAATCTTGATTCCAGCTTGTGTTTCTTTCAGCCCAGCGTTTCTCATGATGTACTCTGCATAGAAGTTAAATAAACAGGGTAACAATATACAGCCTTGACGTACTCCTTTTCCTATTTGGAACCAGTCTGTTGTTCCCTGTCCAGTTCTCACTGTTGCTTCCTGACCTGAATATAGATTTCTCAAGAGGCAGATCAGGTGGTCTGGTATTCCCATCTCTTTCAGAATTTCCCACAGTTTATTGTGATCCACACAGTCAAAGGCTTTGGCATAGTCAATAAAGCAGAAATAGATGTTTTTCTGGAACTCTCTTGCTTTTTCCATGATCCAGCAGATGTTGGCAATTTGGTCTCTGGTTCCTTTGCCTTTTCTCAAACCAGCTTGAACATCAGGAAGTTCACGGTTCACGTATTGCTGAAGCCTGGCTTGGAGAATTTTGAGCATTACTTTACTAGCGTGTGAGATGAGTGAAATTGTGTGGTAGTTTGAGCATTCTTTGGCAGGTGCCTTTCTGTGCAAAAGTAGGAAGTCAAGAAACACCTGGAGTAACAGGCAAATTTGGCCTTGGAATAACAAATGAAGCAGGGCATAGACTAATAGAGTTTTGCCAAGTAAATGCACTGGTCATAGCAAACACCCTCTTCCAGCAACACAAGAGAAGTGCAGTTAAGTACTTAGCAAACATGGGCTGTTCTGATATTCATGATCCAAAGAAAAAAAATTTTGAAATTCACTTTAATTTTTATCATGTCTTCTTTGATTGTTATGTTTTACTCTCTTGTACAAACTTTACCTTGATTTTTTTTTATTTCAACATTTAGAAGAAAATATTTTAAAAACTCAAGAATTATTTGATTTTGATACTTATTAAGGACAGAAACATGTTTTTTCTACATCTCAGATTTTTAAAAAATATCCTACAATGTCAAAATATCAGTTAACCAGAGTACTGAACTTTATGGGCATTTGTCACTATCTGGAAACAGAGATCCTTTCTGAAGGGACAAAATGTGAAGCAGTTTAGTCCAGAGCAAGCATGGATAATATCTTTTTTAAGTTGCTGCCAGTGATTAGTGGCACTAACAGGAATTAGTCTAGACTGGTGTTAGTGCCCACGCAGGGTTGGATCCATGAGGAAATGTTAGCTGATATAAGATGTTCTGGTTCACACTGTTCAGACATTTATCAGTGAGTAGGATTATAGAAAAGGCAGTGAGTCAAGAAAACTTCTTTCCTGTCAGCAACTCTGTGTCACAATTCATTGCTCTTATTTAAAAATGGAAGAAAAGTAATCTAATAGTGGTATTCATTTCACAATATAAATATATATCAAATCATCACATCATACACTTTAAACTTACATGTTATATGCCAACAATATCTCAATAGAACTGGGAAAAAATGGAAGAAAAGAAGAAAGAAACAAACAGTTTGGCTGATTTCTTTTGCCTTCTCACAGACACAAGACCCACTTGCCATCTTTTTTTTTTCCTTTCATCATCTTTTTTTCTCCAAAAAATCATTTTCTGGCTAAAAATTGACCATGAATTACAAAACCAGATTTATATGATACCATTACTTGATAGAATGATTTTGTGTACTTAAGAAAAATAATAGGGGTGGTTCCAACAATTTAAATATGTTCAGATTATGTCACCTCTCATTCTTCACACACACAAAATCCAGATTTTTGATGTGCTTTTACATGTTATCCTTATTGAATACTGAAAAATAAAACAGTCCACTCATTGAGGTCTAAATATTTTTTAAAAATATGAAATATTTTTATAGAAAAATTTCTCAGGAAGTACACTAGAGTGACCAATATGTTTCACCTCCCCCAAGGTCAGTCTTTAGGCTAAGAAAATATAGACCTTGAAATTCACAATGTATTGTCCTTTTTGTATCTTGTTGAATTCAATTTGCTAAAATTCTCTCAATACTTTTTACTGTTTATGAATTATATTGGTCTATACATTTCTTTTTTTTTTTTGTAAGTTCTTTGATTCTGTATCAGAGTAATGCTAGCCTCTAGAATTCATTGGAAACTTTCCATTCCTCTTCTAGTTTCTAAGAGACTTTGTATTAAACTGTTATTTATCCTTTAAATGTTCAGTAGAAACCAGCACAAAACCACTTGTTCCTATCTGGGAAAGTTTTTAACAACAAATTTAATTTCTTTAAAAGATATAGAGACTTTTATTAATTTTTTAGATGAGCTTTACAAAATTGTAAATTCCAAATGTTTTCAAATATACTGGCATAAAGCTGTTCATAACATACTCTTATTATTTTTAATATTTATAGTAGTAATATATCCTCTCTCATTCCTGATATTGGTAATTTGTATTTTCTCTCCTTTTTTTTTTTCCTGATTAGACTGGCTAATTTAAGATTTAATCAGCATATTGATAATCTCAAAAAGCCAGTTTTTAGCTCATGATTTTCCCAATTAGTTTTACTTCTTTGATTTAACCCAGGTTTCCCCCTCATGGAATATTCCTTCTGCCTAAAGACTTTTCTTTAACATTTCATATAGTTCCGGCATGCTAGTACTGAAAATTTCTAGTACTTTTAAATGTCTGGGAAAATCTTTAATTTACCTCTATTTAAAAAAATAATTGAAAACTTGTGACTGTTTTTCTCTTTTAGGATTTTAGAGATCTTACTCCACTCTTTTCCACCTTGCATTGTTTCCTATGGGAAGTCTGTTGTCATTTGTATAATGATGACTTTATATAATGTAATTTTTTCTTTAATTACTGAGAATATTTCCTCTTTATCACTGGTTTTGCCATTTAAGTATGATGTACAGTGTTTAATTGAGATGCATTGTACTTATTTGTTTCTATAAATATAGTGCTCACCAAATTTGGAAAACTTTTCATAATTGCTTCATATATTTTTATTTTCTTATGCTCTACTCTTTCTTAGTGAGACCACAGAAGATTTTCTTACAGTTCAATGATTTTCAGTTCATATGTGTTTTTACTTTTATCTTTTCTGTGTTTCATTTCAGATGGTATCTTTGTTAGGTTTTTAAAATGAATCATCTTTTCTTTTATAGCAGCAGTCCCCAACCTTTTTGGCACTAGGGATCGGTCTTGTAAATGGCAATATTTCCCTGAATGCAGAGGGTAGGGGGATGTTTTAGGTGGTAATGCAAGTAATGGGGAGCAATAGGGAGCAATGGAGAGTAGCAGGTGAAATTTAACTTGCTTGCCCACTGTTCACCTCCTGCTGCCAAATTCCACTACTGGTCCATGGTCCAGTGTTGTCGACCTCTTTTCTATGGGTTTTAATCTGTTTTTAATCCTATCCCATTTTTTTCCACCTCAGATGTTGTATGTTTCCGTTTCTGAAAGTCTGACATTTTATGCCACCCATGCCTCCTTAAGTGAGTTCATGTTTTTCCCTATATTATTGAAACAGGGTATTTTATAACAACTATGCAATATCTTTTTCTAAAAGCTTCATTATCTCTGCCTTTTCTGGGTCTTTTTCCATTAATTGTCCTTCTAATTATTATTGATCATATTTTTCTATTTGTTGCATATGTGATTTTTTTTAATGGATTCCAAATAAATTTTGTCACTGGACAATGATTGTTTTTTTTTATATGCCTTTGAATTTTTTTTAGTTCTGTTCTCAGGCACAGTAACATTACCTGAAAACAATTCTATCCTTTGAGAGCTAATTTTAAACTTTTTCTTAAGTGGGAGAAGAAAAGTTTTTATTTTAGGATAAATTTAGTCCTATCACTGAGGAATATCCTTGGAACATCCCAGCCAAATGCTCTTATTATGAAGCTACCCATCTCTGATTACTGAAAACATCAACAATTCCAAGTCCTGTAGGATAAAGAGGTTATTCTGCATACTCCTTTTTATTTTTCTCTTTCCCAGACTTTGGTTGACTTATTTTTATGTTTGTCTTTATGAGTATTCAGTCTATCCAATATTTAAGCCACCTGATGTGAAGTACTGACTCATTGGAAAAGACCCTGATGCTGGGAAAGATAGAAGGCAAGAGAAGAAGGGAATGACAGAGGACAAGATGGTTGGATGGCATCACTGACTCAATGGACACGAGTCTGAACAAACTCTGGGAGATGGTGAAGAACAGGGAAGCCTGACATGCTGTAGTCTATGGGGTCTCAAAGAGTTGGATATGACTGAGTGATTGAACAATAACAGCAACATATATGCTTCTTTAGATCTATGAGAATGCTTCATATATGCACTTTCAGTTTCTACTTGATAAGCTGTGACCTGTCAGAAGCACAATATCTTTGACTAATGGTATGCCTTTGTTCAGTAGAGCAATATTTATACTTTTATAGATTTATATTACAAATTTTTTGAGGTCAAAATCCATCACTTTCCTTTGCTCAAATGAACAAAAATATAGGGTTGCTCTTATACACCTAGTACAGTCTAGGTTAATTATTCATAGAAAAATAAGTGAAATAAAAAACATATTTTGTTTGTATTTTATAAACTGAACTCCTCCAGAGAGAAGACTATGTCTCCTGCTTACTCTACCTAAACAAATATATCACAATTATAAATATTTCAGTTGTTCTTAAAAACAACCAAGAAGAAAACCATATGTAAGCAGCTTAGAATTTTATTTATATATATACTCAATTATTTCTGGACATATATATGAGCAAGATGTTTATCTATATAAGAGTGAGTGTGTGTGAGAGGGAGAGAAAGTGTGCATGACAGAGAAGGGATTTAGGGGAGCAGGTGGGAGCAGAAGACAGGAAAAAGGTCTGATTAAGAAGTTACTATTTGTTGTTGCTAAGATTGTACTCATGGGGTCACAGAGTCGGACATGACTGAGTGACAGAACTGAACTGAAGATTGTAAGAATATTTGAAATCATACGTGAAAGTAGT
The DNA here is from genome assembly GCF_019923935.1 of Bubalus bubalis. Taxonomy (NCBI): domain Eukaryota; kingdom Metazoa; phylum Chordata; class Mammalia; order Artiodactyla; family Bovidae; genus Bubalus; species Bubalus bubalis. The sequence goes on from NC_059158.1 coordinate 151,038,796, forward strand.
TTTCATATTATAAATTTTATGCAAATATAAGGTAGTATTTCACCCACATTTTAGACAGACTTTATTTTGGGGGGCTCCAAAATCACTACAGATGGTGACTGCAGCCATGAAATTAAAAGACGCTTATTACTTGGAAGAAAAGCTATGACCAACCTAGACAGCATATTAGAAAGTAGAGACATTTACTTTGCCAACAAAGGTCCGTCTAGTCAAGGCTATGGTTTTTCCAGTGGTCATGTATGGATGTGAGTGTTGGACTATAATGAAAGCTGATTGCCAAAGAATTGATGCTTTTGAACTGTGGTGCTGGAGAAGACTCTTGAGAGTCCCTTGGACTGCAAGGAGATCCAACCAATCCATCCTAAAGGAAATCAGTCCTGAATATTCACTGGACTGATGTTGAAGCTGAAACTCCAAAACTTTGGCCACCTGATGTGAAGAGCTGACTCATTTGTAAAGACCCTGATGCTGAGAAAGATTGAAGGCAGGAGGAAAAGGGGACAACAGAGGATGAGATGGTTGGATGGCATCACCAACTCAATGGACATTTTGAGTGAACTCCGAGAGTTGGTGATGGACAGGAAGGCCTGGCGTGCTGCAGTACATGTGGTCGCAGAGTCAGACATGACTGAGCAACTGAACAGAACTGAACTAGATACAGCTTAAATTACATTACAGTGAATATTGAACCCCAGTTGAATGGTTTCTAAGTAATTTAGGGATGATCCTGAGAGGATTTACTTATTGATTTTAAACTTCATACTTTTGATCCCATCACATATTACATACTTACTGTAACAGTTCTAAGTTTTAATCCTAAGTGGCTATATACTATGATAAGGATTTCTAAAACCTTTTCCAACAAAGGATTATTTCAACACTGTTACTATATTTTAAAAAGTTATTCTGTCAGTCTCATGAATCTTTTCCACTATATATTCAATCTTTGAACTTTGGTTTATTTATTTTTTTATAAGGTGAATTTCCAGTCTATTTGACCTACTTTGAAAGTCAGGTGACGTTCATGTTTATTTTATTGTGAGAAGATTTTGTGATAGTGAAATACTGTACATCTATCTAGGATTCAAGCCCTGATTAACTTTATTTGCCTCATACATTAAAGTATACCAGAAAATGGGTCCTAGAGGGAATCAGAAGTTACTTATTTGAGATGAATGTCTAAAATTCCTTGTATTTTATTTGGTAATCTTTTGCTATTTTATGACAAGACATATGTGTATCCTAAAAATAATTCTTTAATGCAGTATTGTTACAGAACTTTTCAGATGTTTCTTTCTAAATTTTGGAGGAACTGTATGTTATATTTAACTTATCTGGGCTTCCCTGGTGGCTCAGACAGTAAACAATCTGCCTGTAAAGCAAGAGACCTGGGTTTGATCTTTGGATCGGGAAGATCCCCTGGAGAAGGGAATGGCAACCTACTCCAGTATTCTTGCCTGAAGAATTCCATGGGCAGAGTCACCTGGTGGACTAGTGCTTCTTTAAAATTAGCTGGATCTTTTGTTTATGTAGGTGCTCAGTATATCAATATGAACTTTTTAGTATTATCTTTCACGTCTACCACATGCCAGAGCTAATTCTAGTTGTTTTCACACATTCACTTTATTTCTTGTTCTATCAATTACTCACTTTCTTCATTTTTTCCCCCCTATTGTCCTGTCTCTATCTTCTTCTTTCCCTAATTACCTTTAAAAGTAAATTTTTTGGAACACTTTCACATTCACAGAAAAATTGAGCAGAATGTACAGAGTTCCCAAATACCCTACTCTGACACATACATATCCTCCACCACTGTCAACACATACAATAGAATACTACATTTTTTTACAAGCCAGGTACCTATATAGACACATCATTATCACCTGAAGTCCATAGTTTACATTAAGGTTCACTCGTTATTATATACTCTGTGAGTGCTCAGTTGCTTCAGTTGTGGCTGACTCTTTACAACCCCATGGACTGTAGCCCTCCATGCTCTTCTGTCCGTGGGATTCTCTAGGAAAGAATACTGCAGTAGGTTACCATGCCCTCCTCCAGGGATTATACACTCTGTGGGATTTGACAAATGTGTACTGATATTTATATACATCATTATATTATAGAGTAATTTGACTGCACTAAAAATGCTTTGTGTTGCATCTATTCATTGCCTTCTCCCCATCAATGTGCATCAACCACAAATCTTACAATATCCTTATCTTTGTCTTTTCCAGAATGTTATATAGTTGGAATAACATGATACATAGCCTTCTCAGACTGGCTTCCTGTACATCTATGTGCAGTTGTTTTTGTGGAAATAAGTTCATAGCTCCTTTGGGTAAATACCAAGGAGCATGATTGCTAGGTTGTATGGTATAAGTATGCTTAGGTTTGTAAGAAACTTTCAAACTGTCTTCCAAAGTGGCTGTAACATTTTGCATTCCCACCAGCAATGAATGAGAGTTTCTGTTGCTACACAGCCTCCACAGCTTTTGGTGTTGTCAGTAGCCCAGATTTTGGCCTATTATTTTCTAAGGGTTTTATAATTATGCATGTACCATTGAGTTTGGTGGTGGCTTTTTAGATACAACCCTAAAGGAATAACTCAACACAAATAACAGATAGGAGTTTGTTTAAATAAAGTAACTTCTGCTTTATATATCATTAGGGAATCATAAATTAAAACTAAAATAAGATGCCACTACACACCTTCTTTCTTGCCTGGATAATTCCATGGATAGAGGACCCTGGAGGGCTATGGTCTGTGGGGTACAAAGAGTCTGACACAACTGAGCAGCTAAGCACAGCATGCACAGCACACACCTGTTAGAGTGGCAAAACCTTTATCTTTTAGTAATGATTTCAGTAGGAAGAAGAGCTTATAAGACAGGTTTCAGGGATCACTGAGGAAGTTTATAGAAGTGCAGGTTGAAAGCACAGATCTCACTCTCTTTTTTTATTTTTCATAACTTTGCCTGGAGTTAGAGAAAGTATCAGGGCAAATCAAAATGCTTTGTTTAGCTAAGGTAGGACTGAGTGTTTTAAGGTAAGTATAAGTGTAATAGAATCTTTTCAACAGATGGTGTTGGAACAACAGGTTAGCCACATTAAAAAAAAAAAAAAAGAACCTAAACACAAACCTTACAGTCTTCAAAAAAACTTAACTTGAAATAGATTAATACTGAAACAGTGGGCTTTGCTTTTCCTTATGTGAGCTTATGTTCTTTGTTTCCTTTGTTGGTTCTTCTCCCTCTCTTCTACCCCTAAAGATGAAAATTGCAAAAGTTTATATTTATTTTCATTCTCTTTCTAGTCTGTATCCCACAGGCCTTTCATGAATTCAAAACTCATTCAAATAACCATGGGCCTGCCTCTTTTCCTGTCCCATAACTCCAATTGCAGTTGATTTTTAACCCCTGGATAACACACTAAAATGTTGTACTTAATGTATACAGGGAAAAACTCATTATTTTCTTCTGCAGAAGGTAATGTTCTTCCAATTTGAAATGTGAAAATTTCTCCTAGGATGGATATATAAACCCAGTAAAACAAACAAGCATTAAAAAATCTCCTTTTAAAATAGGCTTGTCGTTCCTTTGTTCATTTTCAGTTAGCTACCAAAGGTGGAGAAAAGTAAATTGTTTGGATTGCTGTGGTACACGTGTTTTCATTTAATACTGTAACTCACTTGTGATTCTTCTTCAAAAGGTGATCATTGAATTGTAAATATGACTACAAAACTACTCTGAAATATAACTGAAACTGAATCCCTGTGTTGATACCTGACTTCATAACATGGGTTCAGGTGAAGTAAAAATTTGGGGGGAAATCATAAGTCAAAATATGTTATCAACATAGTTTGTCATCATTCATTCTGAGTTAAAACTTTAGCCACTAGAGAAATTTCTTCCGATTTGTACTAAAATGGAAATACTCTTTGATACAAAGAATATCTGCTACTGTGAAAGTGAGAATGGCACCCCACTCTTTGCTACCCCACGGACAATACAGTCTGTAAAATTCTCCAGGCCAGGATACTGGAGTGGGTAGCCTTTCCCTTCTCCAGGGGATCTTCCCAAACCAGGGATCGAACCCAGGTCTCCCATATTAAAGGTGAATTCTTTACCAGCTGAGCCTCAAGGGAAGCCCAATACTAGAGTGGGAAGCCTATTTCTTCTCCAGTGGATCTTCCTGACCCAGGAATCAAACCTGGGTCTCCTGCATTGCAGGTGGATTCTTTACAAACTAAGCTATCAGGGAAGCCCTATATTTGACACTGATTTGTATCAAAGAATATTTCCTGAAGGAGCTTTAAAAATAATTTTAATATTTTATATTAAAATATTTTGAAGAACTTTAAATTGTGAATTTTAAAGAACTTATATTAATATATCAATATCCTCATGTAAGAATTATTCAGAAACTGAAAAAATGCTGTTTTTGAAATAATTTCTTACCTTTACTACATCTCATTCTGGTATCTTTCCTGTGAACATGAGAATTATGTCCTGATATGTGAAAAGCATTATCAAGCTGAATAATCATCATTAAATAAAATATATGGATGTAACTCGTAAGAGATCCATTTTAATAATAAAATAGTTTAAATGAAAAGGATGGAAAAATATGTGATGCAAAAATTAGCCTAAAAAAAGTTTCAGAAATCCCCAAATAATATGCAAAAAAATGAAGTAATTACTAAATAAATTGAGCAAAGTCTTGCTAAATTGGTATGAAATTAATATGAAAAGAGATTACATTTCATATAAAAATAGAACTATAACTTAAATGAAATGGTTTTGCTTAAATAGCATAAAAACCAAAAAAGTACCTAAGAATAAATCTAATAAAATATGTCAAAGACTGCTAGATTGAAAACTATAAAGCATTCAGTTCAGTTCAGTTCAGTCACTCACTTGTGTCCGACTCTTTGCGACCCCATGATCCACAGCATGCCAGGCCTCCCTGTCCATCACCAACTTCTAGAGTTCACCCAAACCCACGTCCAGTGAGTCACTGATGCAATCCAGCCATCTCATCCTCTGTTGTCCCCTTCTCCTCCTGCGCTCAATCTTTCCCAGCATCAGGGTCTTTTCAAACGAGTCAGCTCTTCACATTAGGTGGCCAAAGTGTTGAAGTTTCAGCTTCAACATCAGTCCTTCCAATGAACACCCAGGACTGATCTCCTTTAGGATGGACTGGTTGGATCTCCTTGCAGTCCAAGGGACTCTCAAGAGTCTTCTCCAACATCAAAGTTCAAAAGCATCAGTCCTTCAGCGCTCAGCTTTCTTTATAGTCCAACTCTCACATCCATACATGACCACAGGAAAAACCATAGCCTTGACTAGACAGAACTTTGTTGAGAAAGTAATGTCTCTGTTTTACAATATGCTGTCTATGCTGGTCATAACTTTCCTTCCAAGGAGTAAGTGTCTTTTAATTTCATGGCTGCAGTCACCATCTGCAGTGATTTTGGAGCCCAGAAAATAAAGTCAGCTACTGTTTCCACATCTATTTCCCATAAAGTGATGGGACTGGATGCCATGATCTTAGTTTTCTGAATGTTGAGCTTTAAGCCAACTTTTTCACTCTCCTCTTTCACTTTCATCAAGAGGCTCTTTTATTCTTCTTCACTTTCTTCCATAAGGGTGGTGTCATCTGCATATCTGAGGTTATTGATATTTCTCCCGGCGATCTTGATTCCAGCCTGTGCTTCCTCCAGCCCAGTGTTTCTCATGATGTACTCTGCATAGAAGTTAAATGAGCAGGGTGACATTATACAGCCTTGATGAACTCCTTTTCCTATTTGGAACCAGTCTGTTGTTCCATGGCCAGTTCTAACTGTTGCTTCCTGACCTGCATATAGGTTTCTCAAGAGGCAGGTCAGGGGGTCTGGTATTCCCATCTCTTGAAGAATTTTCCACAGGTTATTGTGATCCACACAGTCAAAGCTTTTGGCATAGTCAATAAAGCAGAAATAGATGTTTTTCTGGAACTCTCTTGCTCTTTTGATGATCCATGGGATGTTGGCAATTTGATCTCTGGTTCCTCTGTCTTTTCTAAAACCAGCTTGAACATCTGGAAGTTCATGGTTCATGTATTGCTGAAGCTTGGTTTGGAGAATTTTAAGCATTACTTTACTAATATGTGAGATAAGTGCAATTGTGCAGTAGTTTGAGCATTCTTTGGCATTGTCTTTCTTTGGGATTGGAATGAAAACTGACCTTTTCCAGTCCTGTGGCCACTGATGAGTTTTCCAAATTTGCTGGCATATTGAGTGCAACACTTTCACAGCATCATCTTTCAGGATAACTGATGAAATTATAGAGTACTTGAGTGGATGGATATAACATATCCATGGACAGAAAATTTCAACATTGAAAAGACAATTCTTTCTGAATTGATTTATACTTTTAAACAATCTCAATGAAAATGTCAGAAATTTTACAAAAATTCAAGATTATTATAAATGTTTATGGAAATGAAAACATACAAGAGTAACTAAGGTAAACTTGGAGAAAAGAAAATGAAGCACAGCATCATGTGTCAAATCATAGTGTTTTTTTTATTAGAATTCTATTGTTTTAGGTATAGACAAGAGACCTCATGTAATAAATTGACAATTTACAAATAAACCCACACTTATTACAAACACCTCATTTAGGAAAACATGATACTGATGAGCAGTATCAAACACCTCTCAACAAATGGTTCTGGGTACATTGTATATTTATATGGAAAAATGAATAAATTCTAATCACTCTTTCCAAAGCTTCCAGCAATTAATGCCAAATGAATCTAAATGTAAAAAATAAAATTCACTGAAGCAACAAAGTTACCAGGAGAATATATTAGCAATACATGACCCCAACAGAAGACTGGTTACAAAAATAAATAATTTGTAAATCAGTAACAAAATGACAGAAAACCCATTTTAAAAATGATTGAAATATGTGATCTTCACAAAAGCTTATATACAAATGGACTAAAATGATATCAAAATAGGCTTAATGTGATTTTTAATCAGGGAAACCCAAAATGAAATCCCACCTTTACTACAAAATGCATCTACCAAAAAAGGAAACTGACAAAACAAGTACCTGTTGATGGCATCTCGAAACTAATGCATTGTTCATAGTAATGCAATTGAGAAAAATGAGAACCAACCTTAGAAAATATTTTTCCAGTATTTACTACAGCTAAATATACTCATACCAGAGCATTCAAAGGAAAGAAAATGAAACTTAACTATGGTTTGCGTTCTGTTTATTTAATATAATGGCATCTTCTCCTTTCTGTCTCCCTTTAGCCTTATCTTCTACCTCAATCTTCTATTTCAATCCTTCATCCTCATTCACCTCTTTATGTTAAATTAATAGGTGTTTTTTTTTTCATATTTTTTGCCTACGGTCACCTTCTAAGCTTACATATTATCTGGTGGCTGTTGTCCTGCTTAAATCAGTGTGGTCCAATGGCAATTTCTGTAAAGACAGTAATGTTCTCTGTGTTGTGCAACATAGTAGATCCTAGTCAAACATCTGAACACTTGAAATATGGCTCATGTGACTAAGAAATAAAACTTTTAATTTGACTGAATTTTGATAATTTTAGCTAATATACTTTTATTTTTCCTTTTCCTTTTAATTTTCCTCTTTTGATGCATAATAAATGTTGCATACTTAATGTGTGATTTGGTAAGTTTGGATGTATGTCTACACAAATGCACAAAGAATGAACAAATTTAGCATCTCTCAAAAGTCTCCTTGTGCCCATGGTAACCCTTTTCTCTTGTTCCTTTCCAGGATAGATAGAAAAGTCGCTGCTTTGACTATAAAATTAGCAAGGATTTACTGATTTAAAGGTCAACTAGTTACTGGTGCTGACAGTTGACATAAGGTTTCTTTAGTTCAAAGAAAAATAAGAGAAATCTGTAATGGGAGGCAAAAACAATAATAGGAATGAAATATAAAGAATACTTACTTGAAAATATATTTTACTAGTATCCATGGATTGTTGAAGAATAATATGAAAACTCTGGGTTATATTTTCTCTAAAAAAGAAATGAGTTGGGGAAAGGAGACCATTTCCAAATATATGGTATTAAAGATATACCCCTCATTTCACTAAGACTGGCTCTGACTGTAGCATTCTCTGCTTTGTTGTGGTCAAAATCAGGTGTGTGCTTTTTGCTTATTATAACTGACAGTTATTACCATTGAGAAATAAGTGTCATAATTTATTTTCCATGTGATTCACTGGCTGTGTTTTAGAGCTACTAATGAGGAAGTAAACAGTCAATTTATGGACAAGTTCTTTTGCCCTCTAACATTTTGTACTCTACTTGACTCAACCACAATACTGTTAATTCCCATGAGGGGTTCCTTGTCTATCAACAATGCACGAATTTAATAGACACATGCTAGGTAAAGCTTTAAGAGTTCATAATATTGAAGGCCATATTGACAGTCATTTTACATTCACATAATAGGCACAGCTGCTCCTGCTGCTGCTAAGTCGCTTCACTCGTGTCCGACTCTGTGCGACCCCATAGACGGCAGCCCACAAGGCTCCCCCATCCCTGGGATTCTCCAGGCAAGAACACTGGAGTGGGTTGCCATTTCCTTCTCCAATGCATGAAAGTGAAAAGTGAAAGTGAAAGTGAAGTCGTGTCCGGCTTTTAGCGACCCCATGGACTGCAGCCCACCAGGCTCCTCTGTCCATGGGATTTTCCAGGCAAGAGTACTGGAGTGGGGTGCCATTGCCTTCTCTGAATAGGCACAGAAATGAGAGTAAAAAGGGGGTCCAGATAATTTTTTATCATCTCAAGGAAAAGACAATCAAAAATTCTTTTTTTATTCTGGCTGTGAAATCCTTCTGTGTACCTTGAAGCAGTAGCAGCGTGTTTTGGGGTTTTTGTTTTTTTTTTAAAGTTATTTTCAAGAAGGCTGTACTCAGTGTGAATAAGTGACATGGGGTTTGTTTTTTTTTAGTGTCCTCAAGCAGTCACACTGTTAGACCTTAATCATTTGTGTTTACCATGACTTGTCATAGTTTTAGAAGATTTTTCTGCCTGTGATTCCAGGAATGTAATTAAAAATGTTATTGCAATGGAAGAAAGAAAACAAAAATCATAAAGTCTTCTTGCCTTTTATTTGCATTCAATTTTTAGACTCATTATCATTTATTAATTGTTATTAAATTTTAATTCTTGATCTTTCTGTTGTGATATTAGAAGGAAAAAGTAGAAATAAATATTACAGATTTGACTTAGATACTTTCAGTAATATTAAGCTTGCTGCTGCTGCTGCTGCTAAGTCGCTTCAGTCGTGTCCGACTCTGTGCGACCCCATAGACAGCAGCCTGCCAGGCTTTGCCATCCCTGGGATTCTCTAGGCAAGAACACTGGAGTGGGTTGCCATTTCCTTCTCCAATGCATGAAAATGAAAGGTGAAAGTGAAGTCGCTCAGTCGTGTCTGACTCTTAGCGACCCTATGGACTGCAGCCCACCTACATCCATGGGATTTTCCAGGTAAGAGTACTGGAGTGGGGTGCCATCGCCTTCTCCAATATTAAGCTTATTTCTACCTAAAACATTTTTTATAAATGATTATTTGAAAATATCTGAAGAAGATTAAATGATAGTCCTGCCAAAGATACGCCTATTCAGGAAACTCTGAACATGATCATATTTGGAATTAGGACCTTTGCTGATGTAATTAAGGTAAGGATCTCAAGAGGACATCACCTTAGATTAGGGAAGGATTCTAAATCCAAAAAGTGCTTTTTATAAAAGACAAAAAAAAAAAAGAGAGAGAGAAAGAGAGAGAGAATGATGCAGAGGCACCGAGAAGGCTTTGTGAAGACGGAGACAGGAAGTTGAGCTATGCTGTCATAAGTTAGACAACATCTGAGACATTAGAAGCTGGAAAAGGCAAGGAAAGTTTCTTCTCTAGAGTTTTTGGAGGTGAGAAGGAGCTGCTAACACCTTGATATCAGACTTCTGGCTCCAAATTTTGAAAGAATAAATTTGTTTTCAGCCATCACATTGCAGTTATTTATTGTGTCATCCCTATGAAACCTGTACTGATTGTATTACTGGAAGTAGGATGATAATGTAACAATGCCTAAAAATGTAAAGATGACTTGGAATTGGATAACAGATAAATTGGAATCCTGTGATAGAAAAAGTCTTGGCTGTCTTGAAGTGACTGTTGGTAGAAATGTGAACATTAAAGAGTATTCTGGTATGGCCTCAGAAGAATGTGAAGAGCATGACAGAAAAGCTTCTGTTATAAAAAGAATGTTGATAGAAATATATACATTAGAGGTGTTTATGGTGAGGTCTCAGAACAAAATGAAGAACATGCTGTTGGAAATTAAGGAAAGGAAGCCCTTGTTATATAGTGGCTTGTTGTAATTTTGTTGAACTGTATTCTACTATTGAAGGGAAAGCATATCTTGTAAATTATAAATCTGGATATTCAGATGAGCAGTTTTCCAAGCAAAGTATTGAAGAAGCAGCAAAAGTTTGCTACTTATAGTAAAATCAGAGAGGAATGAGAAAAATTGAAAAAGAAATTATTAAGCAAAGATGAATCAGAATTTGATGATTTGAAAGATTCACTGTCTGTCCAGATTGCCAAGGATGCTAAAATTAGGAAATTCACTGTTGGAAAAGTGTACCCTAGGGAGAGAACCAAGGTTGTGGCTGTATAAGCTTTTGCAGAAGAGATGAGATATGTGACTAACAGATCCTCATTAGAATACATCTGAGCAGATGTCAGGAATAGAGATAGGATTATCCAGGAAAGTTCTGTGGAGATATTTTTGTTTAACTATGGAGATTCCCATGATATACCTGGGAGGTTTGCAAAGTTTTAAGAATGTTACACCAGCAGAACATTGCCAGTTTGAACTAAAAGGGACAGTTTAGATGAAACATAAGAAGGTTGTCAGACTCCCAGAATTCTGTAGGCAGGAAATAGACTGATAGGGCTCCTCAGCTGCAAACATATGTTACTCTTCAAGGAAAAAAAGAAATGACTCTGAAGCAGAGCCTTTGGTATAGAGGCCAGGTCCATGGGCCTAGAGGCAAGGCTTGAACCATGGATTCAGAGGTGGAGGCCGGCAGATCCAAGGACAGAGGGTGATGGGTTGCTAGGGTCACAAGCCCTGTGAAGGACAAGAGAGTCCAGGGCTAGAATGTGAAATCAAGAGCCATAGAGGACACACTGGATACAATGTCTGTGTCTGAAAGCAAGTGAACACATGTCTAGGAGACTATTTCCATTATATAGCACCTAAAATTAAAAGTAAGCATATGCCAAAATTCTTTTTGTAAACCAAGCCAGATTCAGAGCTATAAGCAAGCTGTGAAACTGGCATTTCTTTGAGGGTATTTGTCAATCCATAGAGTAGATTTGAATGGATATATGCAAAGGAGATAGGAAAGAAACCTTGGGAGCTACTGGGGAGCTGAATCAGAAGCACCCTCAAATACTAGAAGGTAATATGACAATTGAGTAAACTAGTGGAGGGAATAAACTTTACCCAGCAATGAGATATGTGAGGGCATTTTGTTTATCACAGAAGTAAAACTAATACAAAAAGTGTTAAGCAATCTGAATCCAAGTATAAAACTAAACAAGTACATTGATTTAAAAGCAAAGCAGAATCCCTAGGAATTAAAAATGTATAAATTGAAGTTAAATTTATGAACATGTTGAACATAGCTAGTGAACATGAGAAAAAACATCTAAGGATTTTTATAGACATAGACAAGGTACATATTAACAATGAGGTAAAGGAAGTTGGAAAATTAAGAACATAAAACTGACATTTAATTAGAGCCCTAGAAGAAAAGAATAAAGAGAGGCAATATTCAAAGAGAAAATGACTTAGAATTTTCCAGAACAAAACAAATACATAAAGAAGCACAATGAAAGCCAAAAATAAAAGGTTAAAGCCAAATTCATACATAGATAATGAAATAAATTCAAAGCACTGATTGAGATTTTCTTTTTTTTTAGTTAAGATTTTCAAAGAAATCAAGGAGAGAGAGAAGAAAGAGAGAATGATTGCTTTAAAAATGAATAAATATGTTCATATATAAATAAGGAATGTCACTATAAATCAATAGTATAGTAGTCCAGTAACCATGTATGCTTGTGAGAATTGGACCAAAAGGAGGGTAGAGTACCAAAGAATTGATGCTTTCAAATTGTGGTGCTGGAGAAAACTCTTGAAAATCCCTTGGACAGCAAAGAGATCAAACCAGTCAATGCTAAAGGAAATCAACGTGAATATTCATTGGAAGGACTGGTGCTGAAGCTGAAACTCCAATATTTGGCTACCTAATGTGAAGAGCTGACTCACTGGAAAAGACTCTGATGCTGGGAAGGACTGAGGGCAAGAGGAGAAGGGGACAACAGAGAATGAGATGGTTGGATGTCATCATTGACTCAATGGACATGAACTTGAGCAAACTCCAAGAGAGTGTGAAGGACAGGGAAGCCTGGCATATTGCAGTCCATGGGGTTGCAAAAAGTCAGACAAGACTGAACAACAGCAATATAAATCAACAGCAATTCTGTCCAATGAAAGGGTTAAAAATTAAGGTAAAAATACGCAATCATCTCACACGCTAATAAAGTGATGCTTAAAATTCTCCAAGCCAGGCTTCAGCAATACGTGAACCATGAACTTCCAGATGTTCAAACTGGTTTTAGAAAAGGCAGAGGAACCAGAGATCAAATTGCCAACATTCACTGGATCATCGAAAAAGCAAGAGAGTTCCAGAAAAACATCTATTTCTGCTTTATTGACTATGCCAAAGCCTTTGACTGTGTGGATCACAATAACCTGTGGAAAATTCTTCAAGAGATGGGAATACCAGACCACCTGACCTGCCTCTTGAGAAACCTGCATTCAGGTCAGGAAACAACAGTTAGAACTGGACATGGAACAAAAGACTGGTTCCAAATAGGAAAAGGAGTTCATCAAGGCTGTATAATGTCACCCTGCTTATTTAACTTCTATGCAGAGTACATCATGAGAAACGCTGGGCTGGAGAAGAAACACAAGCTAGAATCAGGATTGCTGGGAGAAATATCAATAACCTCAGATATGCAGATGACACCACCCTTATGGAAGAAAGTGAAGAAGAATAAAAGAGCCTCTTGATGAAAGTGAAAGAGGAGAGTGAAAAAGTTGGCTTAAAGCTCAACATTCAGAAAACGAAGATCATGGCATCTGCTCCCATCACTTCATGGCAAATAGATGGGGAAACAGTGGAAACAATGGCTGACTTTATTTTTTTGGGCTCCAAAATCACTGCAGATGGTGATTGCAGCCATGAAATTAAAAGACTCTTACTTCTTGGAAGGAAAGTTATGAGCAACCTAGACAGCATATTAAAAAGCAGAGACATTACTTTCTCAACAAAGGTCCGTCTAGTTAAGGCTATGGTTTTTCCAGTGGTCATGTATGGATGTGAGAGTTGGACTATAAAGAAAGCAGAGCACAGAAGAATCGATGCTTTTGAACTGTGGTGCTGGAGAAGACTCTTGAGAGTCCCTTGGACTGCAAGGAGATCCAACCAGTCCATTCTAAAGGAGATCAGTCCTGGGTGTTCATTGGAAGGACTGATGTTGAAGCTGAAACTCCAATACTTTGGCTACCTGATGCGAAGAGCTGACTCCTTTGAAAAGACCCTGATGCTGGGAAAGATTGAGGGCAGGAGGAGAAGGGGATGACAGAGAATGAGATGGTTGGATGGCATCACCGACTCAGTGGACATGGGTTTAGGTGGACTCCGGGATCTGGTGATCTACAGGGAGGCCTGGCATGCTGTGGTTCATGGGGTTGCAAAGAGTCGGACACAACTGAAGGACTGAATTGAATTGATTGATACTCTTGAACTAAAACTGCAGATATATTGAAAGATGGTACACAGAGTTCTGAAGAAGGAAATGGCAACCCACTCCAGTATTCTTGCCTGGAGAATCCCATGGACAGAGGAGCCTGGTGGGCTGCTGTCCATGAGGTCACAAAGAATCCGACACGACTGAAGTGGCAATGTATGCATGCATGCATTGGAGAAGGAAATGTCAATCCACTCCAGTGTTCTTGCCTGGAGAATCCCAGGGACAGAGGAGCCTTGTGGGCTGCCGTCTATGGGGTCGCACAGAGTCGGACACTACTTAAGCGACTTAGCAGCAGCAGCAAAGAGAGTTCAAGTGTTTCACAATCCTTTTATATTAATTAACTTTAGACCATTTCTAGTTAAATAGGCAAGACAAAATTGTTCAAAGTGTACAAACTGTATAACTTCCAAGTTAGTGAAGGGAAAGTGGATAATAGCTAGTACTTATATGACACTTACTATGTGCAAAATGCTGTTCTAAATGATTTACATAGTTTAAATTATTTAATCCTAAGCACAGCCTTAGGAGAAGGAAGTGAAGTGAAGTGAAGTCACTCAGTTGTGTCCGACTATTGGTGATCCCATGGACTGTTGCCCACCAGGCTCCTCCATCCATGGGATTTTCCAGGCAAGAATACTGAAGTGGGTAGTCATTTCCTTTTCCAGAGGATCTTCCAGACACAGGAATCGAACCCAGGTCTCCCACATTGTAGGTAGACACTTTACCGTCTGAGCCACCAGATGCTGTTGTTCCCACAGTCAGATAATTGAGGCACAGAAAGACTAAAATTGGGAACTGGTAAGTACCAAAACTTGAATTTGAACCCATGAAGCAGTCCATGGGTTTGCTAAGGGTCAGACACAACTGAGCGACTTCCTTTCACTTTTCACTTTCATGCATTGGAGAAGAAAATAGCAACCCACTCCAGTGTTCTTGCCTGGAGAATCCCAGGGACAGGGGAGCCTGGTGGGCTGCTGTCTCTGGGGCTGCACAGAGTCGGACACGACTGAAGTGACTTAGCAGCAGCAACAGTCTGACTTCAGGGCATGTTCTTAATCATCACAATATTGCCTCTCTATTAATATGTAATTAGTACACATAAACTCAAGTGAAGCATAATCATTCATTCATTCATTCACTCAATAAATGTGTACTGAGCTCGTACTCTGTACAAGGTGCTATTATTCTAGGCACTGGGGAGACCCCAATAAATAAAGCAATAAAAGTTAATGATTCCATGGAACTTATCCTCTAATGTAATAAAGTAAATGAAATAAACACTGCACTTGAAAGACAAAAATGTCCTACTGAAAAAAAGAATAGGTTGTTTTTTTAATCATGTGTTTCTTAGAAGAGGCAAGAAGTACAAGAATATAGAATGTTTGAAATAAACCAAAAAAGCATATAGGATAGGCAAATGTATACGGGCAACCTATATGATAGGTAAATAAGAGCTAAAATAAATCTAACACTTCTATTTTAATCCCAGATTAAATAGATTTTTTGATAAAATAGATTTAATTTAGATAAAGAGGTCCACTCTGTTTTGATACATAATTTTTCAGGATGATGTTTTGATCCTAATGTACTAAGGACCTAAATAACATAGCTTTGAAATGTATCAAGTGAAATTGAAGGATTTAAAAGGAGAAACTAAAAAAAGAATTGATTTTAACATGCCTCTCTTACTTATTGATAGATCAAGCAGACAAGAAAAAAGTCAATGAGAATATAGATTTGAACAATGCAATTAACAAGCTTCATCAAATAGGACATGTAAAGAACATTGCAACCCAAAACTTTTCAAACACTTATGGAATATTTATAAGATTTGACCACATTCTTGGCATAAACAAAATTTTTTTAAAAAAAATCTAAGGTGCAGATTACGCAAGCCACATTCTCTGAGCAGAGCAACATTAAATTAGAAACCAAATGAATGTTTTAAAGATATTATTTTATATTAAAAATACTTCTAAATATATAATGCATCAAAGAGGAAATATTATCAGTAGAAATCATATTTAGAATTGCATGAAAGGAAGGGACTTCTTATCTAACTTATAAAATTAAAAAAGTACAGATTTCTCTCTACTTATGATGGAATTATGCCCCAATAAAACCATCCTAAATGCCGAGCATTTTAAGTCAAAAATGCATATAATGTGAGGATTCTTTACCATCGAGTCACCTGGGAAGCCCAAACATGCTCAGAACATTTATGTTAGCCTATGTTGGGGCAAAATC
Source organism: Bubalus bubalis (assembly GCF_019923935.1). Lineage (NCBI taxonomy): Eukaryota > Metazoa > Chordata > Mammalia > Artiodactyla > Bovidae > Bubalus > Bubalus bubalis. Next base: position 151,054,968 of record NC_059158.1, read on the forward strand.
ATCTAACAGAAAGTTTGTTTTATAATAAAGTGTTGTCTATTTCATGTGATTTATTGAATACTGTAATTGAACGTGAAAAACAGAGTGGTTGTATGAATACAGGATGGCATAAGTGTGTCTATAGTTCACCCTCATGATCACTGCCTCTGCACAGTATTAGGAGACAGTATCATGCTACACATTGTTGGCCTGGGAAAAGATCATAACTAAAAATTCAAAGTACGATGTCTACTGAATGTGCATTATGTGTGCACCATTGTGGAAGATCCTGTGGGGAAGGGAATGGCTACCCACTCCACTAGTCTTGCCTGGAGAACTCCATGGGCAGAGGAGCCTGGCAGGCTATACAGTCCATGGGGTTTCAAAGAATGGACAGGATTGAGTGACTAACACTTTGACTTTCGAAGTTGAAAAAATCATGTCAATTCATTGAGTTGTGACTGTCTGTAGGTTTTAGGAGGAATTTATAACCTTAAATTCATAAATTAGAAAAAAAAGAAGTAAGCTAAGCACCCAGTACAAGAAGCTGATATAAGAATAATTGTGTAGAATCAAACAGAATAAGACAAAAGTAAATATATTAATATACAAAAATAATAAAGGGAATTATCAAAATTAATTTTTTTCTTTAAAATTACCAATAATGTTGACTAAACTCCAGCAACAAAGACAAAGGCTCTAAGACGGGAAAATCTCTGGTTTGTGCAAAAACCTGAAGACTAGAGTGGCTGGGGCAGAGAGAGAGGGGAAAGAGTAAGAAATACCATCCCAGAGATGACAAAGGGCTGCGTTACATAAGAGTTTAAAGGCCAGTGAACAGAATGTATTCTGGTGAAACTGGGAGACACTGGGATGTTTGTAAATTATGCTATGACAGTGCTTCTTCTGTTGTGACTCTATCTAGAGAAACTATGTAGGAGCCTGAAAGATAATTTATATACAATGAAATTGTATACAAGTAGCTCCATTTATTACCATAGAACATGGCAATAAATCAATAAATATTTAATAAATAAAAGTAGGAAAAGCATACAGTTACACATTTTAGCTTAAAATTTCAACAAATATTTGAGTATCATGTGAGACTGTGAAATGACCACAGAATTTTGAATCAGAGAGGCCTGAGTCTGAGTCTCTGGGCTTACCTCACCAAAATAACTTTCTGTGAGTCTGGCTTTCTTCATTTGCACAATGGGAATAATACTGCATTAGCTAGGCCTTTATAGCAATAATGTCATTTAAGAAATAATCCAAATGCCTCAGTGATTTACAGCAATAGGCATACATTTCTCACTCAGAAATCTGAAGGGCACCTGGGCAGTTCTTTTTCAGGTATGAGTTATGCTCAGGACTGCTCTGTGTTTCTTGTTTTGGGATGCAGTCTTGAAAGACATCAATTACTTGAGGTATTTTCTTCTCATAGTGGACAGAAACTTCTCAACGAACCAGCAGACATACATGATGTCTAAGATCTAAGAACTAGTACACCATCACTTCTGCCAATATTCATTTGGCTGGAGAATCTCACTGAAATTCTGTTCAGTGGCCTATAAGCCCTTAGGTAATCCAGCCCGTTGTCATCTTTGTGATTGTATTTCCTATTCTCTCCCCCTGCATCATGTATTCATGTGAGAGTTGGACTATAAAGAAAGCTGAGCGCCAAAGAATTGGTGCTTTTGAACTGTGGTGTTGGAGAAGACTCTTGAGAGTCCCTTGGACTGCAAACAGATTTAACCAGTCAATCCTAAAGTCCTGAGTATTCATTGGAAGGACTGATGCTGAAGCTGAAACTCCAATACTTTCACCACCTGATGCAAAGAATTGACTCATTGGAAAAGCCCCTGATGCTGGGAAAGATTGAAGGCTGGAGGAGAAGGGGATGACAGAGGGTGAGATGGCTGGGTGGCATCACTGACTCGATGGACATGAGTTTGAGCAAGCACTAGGAGATGGTGATGGAAAGGGAAGCCTGGCATGCTGCAGTCCATGATTAAGCGACTAAACTGAGAGAAACTCACAGTGCAAACCCTCTTCAAGATGAACTGGATTTGGAAAAAAAAATTAAGACTAAGTAGAAGACTTTTGGTAATCCAGAAATAAACAATTGTCTTGAACTAAGATGGTAAGTGGGACAAAGACAAAATTAGGCGCTGTATGGATGAACCAAACTACTGAGCCAGCTACACTTATTCAGGAAGTGTTAGGTTAATGTATTTTCAGAGAATACAATTTTAAGAAGAGGATACTCAGCAGTGTCACTCAGAAAACAGAGAAAGCTATGAGGGGACACCAACCAGGTGTAATTGTTGGTCATTGGTGATCTTTGCAAGGAAGTTTCAGTCTACTTTTATGAACTTTGTACAGATTTACAAGAAGCTTTATTATCTAACAAAATCACAACTTAAAAGCTTCTGCACATCAAAGGAAACTATTAGCAAGGTGAAAAGGCAGCCTTCAGAATGGGAGAAAATAATAGCAAATGAAGCAACTGACAAACAACTAATCTCGAGAATATACAAGCAACTCCTACAGCCCAACTCCAGAAAAATAAATGACCCAATCAAAAAATGGGCCAAAGAACTAAGTAGACAGTTCTCCAAAGAAGACATACAGATGGCTAACAAACACATGAAAAGATGCTCAACATCACTCATTATCAGAGAAATGCAAATCAAAACCACTATGAGGTACCATTTCACACCAGTCAGAATGGCTGCAATCCAAAAGTCTACAAGCAATAAATGCTGGAGAGGGTGTGGAGAAAAAGGAACCCTCTTACACTGTTGGTGGGAATGCAAACTAGTACAGCCACTATGGAGAACAGTGTGGAGTTTCCTTAAAAAACTGAAAATAGAACTGCCTTATGATCCAGCAATCCCACTGCTGGGCATACACACTGAGGAAACCAGAAGGGAAAGAGACACGTGTACCCCAATGTTCATCGCAGCACTGTTTATAATAGCCAGGACATGGAAGCAACCTAGATGTCCATCAGCAGATGAATGGATAAGAAAGTGGTGGTACATATACACAATGGAGTACTACTCAGCCATTAAAAAGAACACATTTGAACCAGTTCTAATGAGGTGGATGAAACTGGAGCCTATTATACAGAGTGAAGTAAGCCAGAAAGAAAAACACCAATACAGTATGCTAATGCATATATATGGAATTTAGAAAGATGGTAACAATAACCCTGTGTACGAGACAGCAAAAGAGACACTGATGTATAGAACAGTCTTATGGGCTCTGTGGGAGAGGGAGAGGGTGGGAGATTTGGGAGAATGGCATTGAAACATGTGTAATATCATGTATGAAACGAGTTGCCAGTCCAGGTTCGATACACGATACTGGATGCTTGGGGCTGGTGCACTGGGACGACCTAGAGGGATGGTGTGGGGAGGGAGGAGGGAGGAGGGTTCAGGATGGGGAGCACATGTATACCTGTGGCGGATTTGTTTTGATGTTTGGCAAAACTAATACAGTGTTTGGGGTTTAAAAATAAAATAAAATTAAAAAAAAGAAAAAATCAAAGCTGAAGTAATTTATTTTTATACTTCTGTCTGAAAATAAGTACATAATCTGTAAACTTTGACTTTAGTAGTGATTGTCATTGGTAGTTCTGACACCTACTAAGTAGCTTCCTAAATCTCAGGTAACATAATAAAACACCAGTTAAATAGACTGCATATGAAACAGGTGCTCTGATTAAGTTTATTTTCTGGTAAATCAGAAGACTCTTTTATTTCATTCTTTATTGTTGGCAATCTTCATAAACTGCATGTATTTATTTTCTTTTGAATGGAGGAGAATGAACATAATTTACCTTCACTTTCCATTTGATATGATAAAGTACACATGTGGGGTAAAAATTTGAATGGGATGTAAATTCCACTTAGATCATCATTCAGATTGAATAGATCTGATAACCTTAATTTTTGGAGGTCATTCAATAAAACAGAATAAGGTTAAAGTTTTAGAAAATGGATCTGCTGAATTGGGCTGTGGCTATTACTTGTTTTATGCAATGTGCATTAAAGATAATTTTCTATTTCTTTAAAGCTCTGGATATCAGAAGAAAACAGTTCTGAACACACACAAAACAATATGGAATTATTTTCTAAAGCAAATCAGATTGGCATATAGTTTCATAATATTAACAAATGATGCCATTCTTTAAAGAAGATTAAGAAATATCTTTTTAAAAGTGATTTCTCTTCTGTTCTCTTATTTTTTATGAATCTAAGGAAAGTTTCTGCTTATAGATTATCTCTATGTTCACTCTGGTTCTAAATTTTGTGATACTGCTATTTCCAGACAAGTTACAGGGGCTCACCTTAAAGATGGTGTGGATGGCAATGACTGTTCATCTAATCTGAATGCTATAAAGCTTTAACCTTTTGCATGATTACTTCCAACTCATCAACCAATGTCTCAAGACAGAGAGACTGTCTTCATCTATAGATCAAATGATCATCTTCTAAAGAAAATCCCAAATCAGTGTCTGAAACACACCAGGAAATAGTAGAATGGGTGATGTTTTCTTTTTTCAACCATCTACTAGTGTCTTTGAGTGCACAATAAACTAAAAGTCAGTTTCAATGATTGTTCAAGGATTTACAGAGAAGAGAGTCCAACCCAGTTAAACCTAGTGAAACAAAGTAAAAGGTCAGAACTTTTAAATGAATAAGTGGTGATACCAGAGAAGCTTAAAACTAAGATAGGATGTAGACCATTAAGGTGGAAGACAAACTGAACAGATTTGTGATTTATTGCTGCCTCTGAGCACAATGGAGCCAGGAGGTGATTTACTCTTAGTTTTTCTTTACAATCTTGGAGAAGAGAGACTCATTTGGTCAACATGATAAGTTTAAGTACAGTTTGTATTTAAGACAAATGACAATTTTAAACGTGCTGATGAACATCAAACAGAAAGGAAATGAATTCTGCATCAAGTTCAGTTTAGTTCAATCGCTCAGCTGTGTCCCACTCTTTGCGACCCCATGAATCGAAGCACGACAGGCCTACCTGTCTATCACTAACTCCCAGAGTTCACTCAAACTCACGTCCATCGAGTCAGTGATGCCATCCAGCCATCTCATCCTCTGTCGTCCCCTTCTCCTCCTGCCCCCAATCCCTCCCAGCATCAGAGTCTTTTCCAATGAGTCAACTCTTCGCATGAGGTGGCCAAAGTATTGGAGTTTCAGCTTTAGCATCATTCCTTCCAAAGAAATCCCAGGGCTGATCTCCTTCAGAATGGACTGGTTGGATCTCCTTGCAGTCCAAGGGACTCTCAAGAGTCTTCTCCAACACCACAGTTCAAAAGCATCAACTCTTCGGCGCTCAGCCTTCTTCACAGTCCAACTCTCACATCCATACATGACCACAGGAAAAACCATAGCCTTGACTAGACGAACCTTTGTTGGCAAAGTAATGTCTCTGCTTTTCAATATGCTATCTAGGTTGGTCATAACTTTCCTTCCAAGGAGTAAGCGTCTTTTAATTTCGTAGCTGCAGTCACCATCTGCAGTGATTTTGGAGCCCCCCCAAAAAAAGTCTGACACTGTTTCCACTGTTTCCCCATCTATTTCCCATGAAGTGATGGGACCAGATGCCATGATCTTCATTTTCTGAATGTTGAGCTTTAAGCCAACTTTTTCACTCTCCTCTTTCACTTTCATCAAGAGGTTTTTTAGTTCCTCTTCACTTTCTGCCATAAGGGTGGTGTCATCTGCATATCTGAGGTTATTGATATTTCTCCTGGCAATCTTGATTCCAGCTTGTGCTTCTTCCAGTCCAGCATTTCTCATGATGTACTCTGCATATAAGTTAAATAAGCAGAGTGACAATATACAGCCTTGACATACTTCTTTTCCTATTTGGAACCAGTCTGTTGTTCCATGTCCAGTTCTAACTGTTGCTTCCTGACCTGCATATAGATTTCTCAAGAGGCAGATCAGGTGGTCTGGATTTCCATCTCTTTCAGAATTTTCCACAGTTTATTGTGATCCACACAGTCAAAGGCTTTGGCATAGTCAATAAAGCAGAAATAGATGTTTTTCTGGAACTCTCTTGCTTTTTCCATGATCCAGCAGATGTTGGCAATTTGATCTTTGGTTCCTCTGCATTTTCTAAAACCAGCTTGAACATCAGGAATTTCATGGTTCACATATTGCTGAAGCCTGGCTTGGAGAATTTTGATCATTATTTTACCAGTGTGTGAGATGAGTGCAATTGTGCGGTAGTTTGAGCATTCTTTGGCATTGCCTTTCTTTGGGATTGAAATGAAACCTGACCTCTTCCAGTCCTGTGGCCACTGCTGAGTTTTCCAAATTTTCTGGCATATTGAGTGCAGCAGTGGAGAAATAACTCCAGAAAGAATGAAGGAATGGAGCCAAAGCAAAAACAATACCCAGCTGTGGATGTGACTGGTGATAGAAGCAAGGTCCAATGCTGTAAAGAGCAATATTGCATAGGAACCTGGAATGTCAGGTCCATGAATCAAGGCAAATTGGAAGTGGTCAAACAGGAGATGGCAAGAGTGAATGTCGACATTCTAGGAATCAGCGAACTAAAATGGACTGGAATGGGTGAATTTAACTCAGGTGACCATTATATCTACTACAATGGGCAGGAATCCCTCAGAAGAAATGGAGTAGCCATCATGGTCAACAAAAGAGTCCGAAATGCAGTACTTGGATGCAATCTCAAAAACAACAGAATGATCTCTGTTCGTTTCCAAGGCAAACCATTCAATATCACAGTAATCCAAGTCTATGCCCCAACCAGTAATGCTGAAGAAGCTGAAGTTGAACAGTTTTATGAAGACCTACAAGACCTTTTAGAACTAACACCCAAAAAAGATGTCCTTTTCATTATAGGGGACTGCAATGCAAAAGTAGGAAGTCAAGAAACACCTGGAGTAACAGGCAAATTTGGGCTTGGAATACGGAATGAAGCAGGGCAAAGACTAATAGAGTTTTGCCAAGAAAATGCACTGGTCATAACAAACACCCTCTTCCAACAACACAAGAGAAGATTCTATACATGGACATCACCAGATGGTCAACACTGAAATCAGATTCATTATATTCTTTGCAGTCAAAGATGGAGAAGCTCTATACAGTCAGCAAAAACAAGACCAGGAGCTGACTGTGGCTCAGATCATAAACTCCTTATTGCCAAATTCAGACTTAAATTGAAGAAGGTAGGGGAAACCACTGGACCATACAGGTATGACCTAAATCAAATCCCTTATGATTATACAGTGGAAGTGAGAAATAGATTTAAGGGCCTAGATCTAATAGAGTGCCTAATGAACTATGGAATGAGGTTCGTGACATTGTACAGGAGACAGGGATCAAGACCATCCCCATGGAAAATAAATGCATAAAGAAAATGGCTGTCTGGGGAGGCCTTACAAATAGCTGTGAAAAGAAGAGAAGTGAAAAGCAAAGGAGCAAAAGAAAGATATAAGCATCTGAATGCAGAGTTTCAAAGAATAGCAAGAAGAGATAAGAAAGCCTTCCTCAGCCATCAGTGCAAAGAAATAGAGGAAAACAACAGGATGGGAAAGACTAGAGATATCTTCAAGAAAATTAGAGATACCAAGGGAACATTTCATGCAAAGATGAGCTTGATAAAGGACAGAAATGCATCAAGTTACACAGTGCTTTTTGCTGGCTGGGGTTGTGCGACTGAAATTCTCCTAAAAGCTCCTCCGGTTTAATGAGCATGGCTTCCTACATTCCACATGGAAAGGAAAGCAATAAACACTGAATCCATTGATAGCACGAGTGTGTGTTGGGGGCAGACCTGTGCTTCTTTATAAAATCAATTTGGCATTCAGCCTCTGCTCTCCTCCACTGGGTTTGTCTTACTAAGTTACAATTTATTTCTTTCTCCCTCTACTATTGTCTCTCTACTGCACTTTCCAAACTACAGGTGACCTTGCTGTTTCTACTCAGAGATCTTGCAACCCTTAACCTTTCTAAACTCAAATATTCTCCCACACATACAAAGGCAATGGAAACATGTTTCTCTCCATGCTAGATGGAGAGGTAACTCTCAGGAGTGAGAAATAAATTGCACTTGACAGTAATGAGTATAATATTTTAATATTAACTAGACCCATGCAGGATCTTTGTATATTGAAAGTGATGTATTATAAATGTGTTCCCATGATAGCTTTGCTTAAAAATTAGATTTTTTATTTGTCTTCAAAACATATTGACTTGCAACCCTCTCACAAAAATGGAATTGAATTCACTATCTCCTGTTTGTTACCAAGTGCTCTGGGTTGGTTATATAGCATGATTAGTATTGATCCTGGGGGAACAAAACTAACAGTGCTCTTATTTGCAGAGCAAAAGAGAAATTTTGATTTTTATTTTTAACTATCAGTTTTTAAAGGTGAACAAATCCGTGGCTTCAGACTCACATTGTACATTTTCCCTTTCAGGCTTTCTTGGTGGAAATATTGAGTGAAACATTGGTCTAGATAAAGTTCTTTGATGAGACCTGTCACTCCAGAGAGCTTCACCCTTCATTTGTTCTCAAAAAATAAGAGTGGGATATTATTCATATTGCTACTGTAATTCTTAAAGCAAAACTTAAAAAAAAAACAACCCTGCTTTTGCTGAAGGTTTGGGCAGTTTGAAATGTTTAGCAGTAATCAAAAGACAATACTACTGCTATGGTAATTCTGGGTGACAGAAATGGTAACACTATTAATATTAGAGGAGAAGCCAAGGAAAGTGTGAATTGAAAAAAAAATTTGGTAGATTAATTTAGTTCTGTACCATATGCAGATGTTTTGGATATCTTTAACAAGTGTTCATCTGAAAAAGCTTAGGTTGCTGGTAAATTTTAACAGTTGACTTTCCCTGCTTTAACCTTTTCCAAATTATTCTGGTAAAAAGGTGAACTAATGCCTTAAAAAGATTATATTTTAATGTTTCAAGTTCATAGCATAGATTACTTTAAAATGAATCTTTTTGGCTCATTCTTAAACTACAGTGTATTATAAGGGCTTCCCTGGTAACTCAGCTGGTAAAGAATCCACCTGTAATGTGGGGGACCTGGGTTCAATTCAGCTGGATTCTTGGGATGGGAAGATCTTCTGGAGAAGGGATAGATTACCCATTCCAGTGTTCTTGGACTTCCCTGGTAGCTCAGCTGGTAAAGAATCTGCCTGCAATGTGGGAGACCTGGGTTCGATCCCTGGGTTGGGTAGATCCCCTGGAGAAAGGAACAGATACCCACTCCAATATTCTGGCCTGGAGAATTCCAGTTGCAAAGAATATTATAGGGAGTTTGAATTTAAAATTATATTATTTGAACTTCTTACATATGAAGAATATAAGAAATGACTCAGGGCAAGATTCTATGTTTTCTTCTGTTGATTCAGTTTAAAGAAAAGGGAAATTCAGAGTAGATAATAGGAGTCAAGACGGCACACATCAGAGAGGCAAAACCTCAGGACTATAAGATTTTGAAATGTTCTCTCTGAAGTCCCAGAGAATAAATCTGGACAGGCCTTTGAATGCTTCTGTCAATAGTCCATTTGCTGCTTAACTTCAAGTTATCTTATGCTGAGCGTGCTAGAAAGACATAGCAGAGTTTTCTGAACTGTGCAACCCAGTAAATTCTTGGCAAAAACAATCACCTAGGTTGTCTTACATCTTTCAAATGAATGTGATCCCTTGCAGCATTGGTTCCTTTCTCTGCCAGCATACAAAAGCAACTCTGCAATTACCGCAATGTCCTCTTCATTGCCCCAAGGATCCACCTTTTCTCAGGTTTAATCTTCTTTGGCTCCTCTTTAAGATATTCTATTCTTTTCTGGACATCCCATTTTCTCTAGAGACTGATTCTTCAGAATTATTTCCACAGGCTTCTTTTCTATTTGACATCTCCAAATTGTAGTTGCTCCCTGAAGTTGTGCCCATGGACTACTTCCCTTTGTTTTCTCAGTAGTCTCTCTCTGAAGGTCTTTTCTTCTTTTATTTACTAATTTATCAATTTATCTATTTTTACCATCTCTCTGTATCAAACCTATGCAAGATTTAAGTTACAATTTTCCAAGTATCATTTTTTCAAAATCACAAAATCTGCTACATCTGCACACACATTCTTTCAGTTGTCTAGCTCTACTGTGGGTATTTCTCATTTCTACTGTATAATCATAAGGAATTTGATTTAGGTCATACCTGAATGGTCTAGTGGTTTTCCCTACTTTCTTCAATTTCAGACTGAATTTGGCAATGAGTTCATGATCTAGCCACAGTCAGCTCCTGGTCTTGTGACAGACAGGGAGGCCTGGCGTGCTGCAATTCATGGGGTGGCAAAGAGTCGGACACGACTGAGCGACTGAACCGAACTGAACTGACTATGGGTATGATATTTATCATTCCCATTCTACCCTATCACCATACTAATGACCACTGTCACATATAACCTGAGCTTGTGTCATTCTCCACTAATTGATTTCTTTTAAATCCATTTCTGTTTCTATATCTAAATACAATACCAATAAAAGCTGTGTTCTGGTAAAAACTTTCAGTGATTCTCCATTACTGAATGAAAAACTGTCTATTCTTGTTTTTATCAAAGTTCTCTACCTACTGCACTCAATCTACCTTTTCAAATTTACTATGAATCATATCATACATACGCTTGTCAAACAAGCGTATTTCTACTTCTTTCTAGCATGCTGGTAGCTATGATTCCATCTTTATTAAATACTTTCAACACTTTGTTTTATCTGTTCAATTCTTATTTTTGTATGTATCCATTTGTGTATCTATATATATTTTTTCTTGCTTTTGGATTTTATTCCATTGGAAATGCTTTCCTCCTACACCTCATATTTTTAAAGACCTGACTTTGTCCTAATCTGGTTAAATATCTGTTTTTTACTATTATAATGTTTACTTGTGTACCTTCCGAGGCATTTTGTACTTAAATGAGGCAGAATAGATACTCGTGAAACTGTTTTGCTCCATTAAAATTAGAACCTGCCTAAGGTATCTTTTAAGTACTGTAATATCTCTCTCAGAGTGACAGTAAATATTTGTCTAATTAATTGAACCACCACAAAGTGGTCTATTTTTAACTGCTTTGTCTAATTCTTAGGATGTGGTTTAAGGTCACACAGTAGAATGTATTTAGAACTCTTTGCAATGTATTCTTAAATAATTGAAAATAAGAAACAAACTTCTATAACTAACTACTGGAAATCACTTCCGAGGATTTTAAAAATAATGTATAAAATATACTGGGAGGAAATCTAGCAGATAACTCTTTAACCAAGTGATCAGAATTACCATCAATATTAAAATTAATATTATATACTTCTGACATGTTGAACTGAGAAGGATACAACATCATTTCTGTATCAGGCTTGTTAATCTCTAAAATGAGTATGCTGTACACTTTAAAAATGTCAAGGTCAAGATAGACAAAAGAAGACTGAGTCTATGTTTCAGATTAAAGAAAACTAAAAAACTTGACAAATAAATGCAGTGTATTAATCTGGAGTATTGACCAGCTATTTTATTTATACAAATAAAATAGTATAAAACATTACTAAAATAATTTAAAAAGAACTATAAATTGTAGGTTAGATATTATTGTATCACTCAAATATTATGACTTTTATAATTAAATTTTGATTGGGTCAATAATGTCTAGTTTTAAGAAATATATTCCAACATACCTAGAAATGAATGGGTATATTATTTCCAACTTTTCTAAGTGGATTGGAAAAAAGGAGTATATACATATATAGGTGAATATGTATTTGTATATAGATATAAAGAGAGACGCTTACTCCTTGGAATGAAAGTTATGACCAACCTAGATAGCATATTCAAAAGCAGAGACATTACTTTGCCAACAAAGGTTCATCTAGTCAAGGCTATGGTTTTTCCTGTGGTCATGTACGGATGTGAGAGTTGGACTGTGAAGAAGGCTGAGTGCCGAAGAATTGATGCTTTTGAACTGTGGTGTTGGAGAAGACTCTTGAGAGTCCCTTGGACTGCAAGGAGATCCAACCAGTCCATTCTGAAGGAGATCAGCCCTGGGATTTCTTTGGAAGGAATGATGCTAAAGCTGAAACTCCAGTACTTTGGCCACCTCATGCGAAGAGTTGACTCATTGGAAAAGACTCTGATGCTGGGAGGGATTGGGGGCAGGAGGAGAAGGGGACGACAGAGGATGAGATGGCTGGATGGCATCACTGACTCGATGGATGTGAGTTTGAGTGAACTCCGGGAGCTGGTGATGGACAGTGAGGCCTGTCGTGCTGCGATTCATGGGGTCGCAAAGAGTCGGACACGACTGAGCGACTGATCTGATCTGATCTGATCTGATAAACAGAGATTCAAAGATGAGAGAGGGGGAGAGAGAAAAGGTGGAGGAGAAGAAGTGAGGGAGAGAGAGACATAGCAAATTGAGTAACAACAAAACAAGAGGCGAATCTGGGTGGAGTGTATATGGGAGTCCTTGTATTATTCTTACAAATTTTTCTATAAGCTCAAAATTGTATCAGAATAAGTATTTATTTAAAATGTTTGTTCTGAAAGTGAACTGAAAGTGTTAGTCACTCAGTACTGTCCAACTCTTTGCGATTCCATGGACTGCAGTCCTCCAGGTTCCTCTGTCCATGGGATTCTCCAGGCAAGAATACTGGAGTGGGTTGCTATTCCCTTCTCCAAAGAATCATCCTGACCCAGAGATTAAAACTGAGTCTTCTACATCGCCAGCAGATTCTTTACCATCTGAGCCACCAGAGAAGCCCATTTTAAATGTTTTATTATGTACAAATGGAGTTACAAGATAAATTATACCTCATTTGTCCAAAGCTCCTTTGCCTCCTATAGTAGACTTTTGCATATCCTATCTTGTGACCTGAAGGAAACACTTAAATCATCATTTGCATTTTTATTCTTTTCTCTTAAGATTTATGATTTCTGTTAACTTGTACTTTGGACTTAATGTTTGTGTCTCCAGTAAATTCATATGTTGAAGTCCTATCTCCAATGAGATGGTATTTGGAAGTGAGGCTTTTGGGAAGTAATTAGGTTCAGATGCGGTCATGAGGATTGAGCCTCCAGGATGGAATCAGTGCTCTATAAGAGGAGGAGACCCGAGCCCCTTCTGTCTCTGTGTGCACACACCTAGGAAAGGCCATGTGAGCACACAGTGAGAAGGCAGCTGTCCACATTGTAAGAAGAGGATCCTCAGCAGAAAACAAATCTGCTGGCACCTTGATCTCTGACTTCCCAGCTGCCAGAGAAATCGTCTGTTGTTTGCCACCCAGACTGTGATAATTTGTTATAGCACTGAGCTAACTAAGCTAAGTTGATTCTTTCCAGCTGAAGTAAGGCACTGGTGAAAGTATGCTTGTGGTCTAGTAAGTAGAATCACATAAAGAGAATATTGTCAGAGTGAAATAATGGAGAGCTGGTTCTAGCGTTTGGAATCAGCTGATACTTTCTCAAAGTTTTAATCTTAGAATTCAATTTAAAGCATTCCTCTACATACAAAATTGTCATTAAACATTCCGGCTTAATGATTTTAAAAAGAAAAACTTAGCAATACCCATTTTTATGTAACCACGTGTTTTTTACGTTTATTTTTCTCTACAGCCTCACCACAACTGTGCTACTTTCTTGTTTCCTCCCTCACTTTTAATTTTTCTCTGAAAACAAAACCAAATTTTACAGTATCATGCCTCTTAAAAAGGAAGCTGAAAAGGTAACTTTCTCTTTGTGGGGTGTAATGGAATTTATTATGGATTTTTACCTCAAGTTGTTGTGACTCAGTATACATTTCATGTCATATTTTTATTATTCAAGTATATACTTTGTCTTGCACTTTCTGGTTCATAGTTTCATTTTCCAGGGTCTTCCACATTAAAGGGTCTTAATATTTTCAGAACAAGTGCATGCATAAATAAATGAATAAATGATGACTATTTTTTCTAACTTCAGCTCAAATCATCACAATTGAAAGGCACATCCAAGTTGAAGTTTAATTACGTTATGTTTGAATTTGTTAAAGTGGTTATTTCTGAGTATCCTATGGTGCTTTACAATGGATTTAAAGTGACTGTGAGGTTTAGGTATATGGCCGTGACATTTAAGGAAATACAGAAAGATCATCCAGTGCTTCCCAGGACAGGCAGAGACTTAGATCTAGTTTTATAGTGTTGTGGCCAAGCATGAGTGTAAAAGAGGAAGCTGAAAATTAATTTTGAAATCCAGGGACCCACTTAACTTGGTATTTATGTTAATTTATGAGATGAGTGAAGGAAAAGAGTAAAGATATTTGAAAATGGAGGTGTCTGCAGATACTCTTCATGAGCACTGTGATGACTGAAACGTTGCTCTACCTTTTAAGGCAAGGATGCAGCTGAAAGCATTTTTTTCTTTTCATTTTGAAAATTATATTTCTTTCCTTATCAATTACCATTTTATATATCAGCACTCAATAATTTGGTGATTTTAAGTCATTTCCAAAGGTTGGTTCTTTAAAAATATTTCTCTAAATTTTATAGGACATGCAAACTGTATATTCTTTTTTTTATCGTTTGAACACACTGCACTGCATGCAGGACCTTAGTTTCCCAAACAGGGATCAAACCTGTGCCCCCTGCATTGGAAGCATGGAGTCTTAACCACTGGAACACAAGGAAGTTCCCCCACTGTATATTCTTGATATATGAATCAACACAAATTGAACATGCCATGATCAACTCATCCCTAAGAATGGCATGAGCCTAGTTGTGGCCCACTTTGTCAGCTATTGTTATTGTTTAGTCACTGTTGTGTCTGATTCATTTGCAGCCCTACGGACTATAACCCACCTGGCTCCTCTGTCCATGGGATTTCCCAGGCAAGAACACTGGAACAGGTTGCCATTTCGTTCTCCAAGGGATCTTCCTGAACCAGGGATGGAACTGTGTCTCCTGTATTTGCCGGCCAACTCTTTACTGCTGAGCCACCTGGGAAGATTTGTCAGCTGTTACTGCTAATATAATAATTTTGCTGTTTGAGATATTTCCCTTTAGGATGCCAGATAGTGGAGGGAGGGCTGCTGTGAGGGACTGAGCACACTGCCACCCCCACCATCTCATGGAAACCTCCTAACCTTTGCTCACTGTCGTAACTAGCACCACCCGGGGGCCAAAGACAGAAAATAAGTCATCTTGCATGTCTCCTTCTTACTGACACCCATTGTACTGCTGCTGCTGCTGCTAAGCCGCTTCAGTCGTGTCCGACTCTGTGCGACCCCATGGACAGCAGCCCACCAGGCTCCCCCACCCCTGGGATTCTCCAGGCAAGAACACTGGAGTGGGTTGCCATTTCCTTCTCCAATGCATGAAAGTGAAAAGTGAAAGTGAAGTCGTGTCTGACTCTTAGCGACCCCATGGATTGTAGCCCACCAGGCTTCTCCGTCCATGGGATTTTCCAGGCAAGAGTACTGGAGTGGGGTGCCATTGTCTTCTCCGTACTAGTGATCCCTAAATGCAACTAATTATACATTCTCTACCCATCTTGGATCTTTGCTCTCCTTGCCTTTACTTCTATTGTTTCTAAGTATCTCAACTAAATTGTAACAATAGCCCCCAGTAGGACTTTCTGCTTCATGTCCCACTGAATTCATCTTCTGCAATACTGTGGGAGGAAGAAAGATTTTTCTAAACTACAATCTGAATCTGTCACTCAATTATTATGTTACTTTAGTTACTTACCTTAAGGATGAAATCCGGACATTTTGATGTGATATACAAAACCTTAGTCATATTTCGTAGAGAATAGTATTGCAGTTGTCAATGGAGAGGGGGGTAGGGGAGGGATGGATTGGGATTTGGGGATTAGCAGATGCAAACTACTATATATAGAACAGATAAACAAGGTCCTACTAGGGAACCATATTCAATATCCTTTGATAAGCCATATTGGAAAAAATATGAAAAAGAATGTATGTGTGCGTACATGTATATGTATGTATGTGCAGCACAGTGCTCAATTATGTCTGCCTCTTTGAGACCTCATGAACTACAGCCCAGGCTCCTCTGTCCATGGGATTTTTCAGACAAGAATACTGGAGTAGATTGCCATTTCCTCCTCCAGGGGATCTTCCTGACCCAGGGATCGAACCTTCATGTCCTGTGTCTCCTGTACTGGCAGACTGAATTTTTATGACTGATCCACCAGGGAAGATATATATCTATATGTATAATTCCTAGTCATTTTTGTTATTGCTTTACCATAGTGGACAATTAGGAGAAGGAAATGGCAACCCACCCCAATATTCTTGTCTGGAGAATCCTGTGGACAGAGGAGCCTGGTGGGTTGCTGTCCAAGGGGTTGCAGAGAGTCAAGCAAGCCTGAAGAGACTTAGCAGCAGCAGCAGTGGGCAATTATGTATGCATATATATTTTATTTTTCCTTGACCAACATTAACTCTCTCTCTCTCTCTCATTTCTTTGATAACAGCCCTCTCTTTTCATCAAATAGTATTGGTGTTATTTTCAATCATGATGTTCTGCTCTCCTTTAGCCAAGCACTGGCTGTATGACCCAAGATAGACCCAAACAGACTCTTTCTGAAAATTTGAATTTCAGATGACTATGCTAAACAGCATATCCCTGCATTCATCATGTCTCCTTGCATTTGAATATGTTTGGACTCAGTGTAATAATCTCTCATCCCTGCCCTTCAACGCGAATATCACCCTTTTGGAAGCTTCCTTAACTCTACCTCTGTGACATGGAAACTCTCCTGGGCCCTTTCACTGCACTTAAATCTCTGTCTATTTCTCACTTACATGCCCACATCCTCCTCCAGAATGTTAACTCTAGGAACACAGACAGTAATGGAAGTGCAATGAAATAGAAGAAAGAATATGAATTCACTGAAAAACTAGGAAAATTAGAAGAATGAACAAAACAATAGGATGCAGAGAAATATCATGTGCTAAGAGTCTCTAGTAATTGCAGCAAACTAAGCTGTTGTCTTCTCAAACTGGGAGATACTTTTGGAGAAAGCATATGTGGTAGTTATTACTATTATTCACTAAGTATTTCCAGGTTACTCCCCTCCCAAACATGTGATAAGACTGTATTTCTTAGAGACCTTGAGTTTCTGGTCACTGAGTTGTGAACAGAAGTTATGTATGTGACTTAATTGCAGGAATGCAAGCCTCTACTGCTCTCTCATTCTGACATTGGCAATGAGAGGGAAAGTTACCCAACAGCCCGGTAACTATGATTAGCAGACACCCAGTGGGCATGTACTGGGAGAGAGAGATCAATCACTGCTGTTTTCAGCTGAGATTTTGGAAATGTTTGTTAGCACAGCATAACCCATTCTACCCCGGTTTCTCCTGAATGGAACCAAGTGATAGAAATGACAGGGGATAGCCAATAAAAAGTACAGAAAAAGAAGAAATGAACTAAGTCTCTGGCTTGATTTAAGTTAGCAAGCTTTATCATAAACTACTGAATTCTGATTTTAATCTATCCTTATTTGATGAATTGCAAGCAGCGTTATCCATTCTTTGCTGTTTGAAGGAGGAAACCTTCTTTACTCCCTCTGGAAAGGCCACAGACAACAATATTTACAGCCTTCGGCCTCTCCTGCCTGTTGAAAAGAGGAGTCATTTCATACACAGATTGCATGTACAAATCAAATCACACATTGTTCAGGGAGAGAAAAGCAAAAGGAGGATGAGAGCAAAAGAGCACAAGAGAAAGTGAGAGCGAGAAGGAAAGCAAGAGAGTGTGTGTGATTCACCAGCATTCCGCCTGGTCACCCCTCAACCCCAAATACAGCCACTTACATGCTGGAGGTACATCAAGGAAATTAATCTACAGTGGTGGCATTTCACTTATCAACAAGCAAGTAGGAAAGATTTTTTATGAAGAAGCTTATAAAATATAGTTCTTATCTATCCTATAATCATATCACAAAGCTCTCATAGGAGGCCTTCCTTAAGGGAGGGTGGCGAAGTGCTACTAATTATATGTGTTTCACAAAAAAAGTGTAGACATTTAATTAATGTTTGAACAAATGCAATGTCTGAAAAAATAAATCTATCCCTCAAAGCAGAATTGTCCAGCTTTAAAGTAGTCCAAAATACAACCAATAAATGTAGATAAATGCAGCAATTATGTAACACACTGATTTTCTCAAATTCTTTGTATTGCTGGATAAGCACAACAAAGCCATCTGATTACGGCGAACAGAAGAGTGGAAGACTGTTTCAGCATCTGGGGCTTGTAATTAGCTCTCCTGGTTTATTTCCAATCAGGCACTTTTATGCAAGTGGTTTGAAAAGTACAATCGCAAAATTAAAGTAGTTATATTTAAAATTGTATTAAAGTATCACTGAAAGAAAAGGAAAGAAATGATTTTAATACAAATGCACATTCATTTTAATAAGCACTGTTTTAGGAACATTAGATATTATCTATTATTGCTCATTGATTCATAACCTTCATCCCATATTAGTCAAGCAGTAATAGCTACCACAAGAGGGCAGAGGGTGAATGCTAATGATTTAATGAGAGTTATCTTGTCCAGGATAATCTTATTCCTGTGGCAGCCTCAGACTCCAATTCAGAATAATATCATTAACTGAGTTCTCTTATCACAATCACAACTACCACAGTCTCATGTGTTCTTAAATTATTCTGCTCAGATAGCCTAATTTTCCCACTAAACCTTTTAGAATGAGAGTAGGAGAGAGAGAGAGAGAAAGGAAAAAATAGAAAGTCAGTTTTTCCATATTCTCTTGACTAACCATGCCTTCAGAAGATTAAGATCCAGTAACTATATACAATATGATAGTGTTAAGATAAAGTGCTTTTTATTGATTCTCTATGCAATAATTTTTAAAAAGAGGAATTTTTTTCTTCAATATGCCCTACCTAAAGTGGAATATAGATTAATTCATTTTTCAGTAAATTTATTATTATAACCAGTGAGCACTTCCATTCAATTTGGAGGCAAACAAATCTAGTTTAACCAAAGCTCCTCTTTCATTCCATATTCCAATCAGTTTTGAGCACCTGTTTGAAGGCATGAAATAAATTTCAATTTACCCTGTGACAAAACAAAAATATGTATATTCGTCTTGTAGATTAATTACATATATAAACTCTGCCAGTGACTCTTCCATTAAAAACTAGGAATCACATCTCTTAGTGCTGAAAACTTGAATTAGTTTCTTCAGCTATTTTACTTATTATTGACTATGATGATCATATAAAATACCAATGAAAATTGGATACTTCATAAATAGTGATTTACAGTTCTGTGTACGCTGGAACTCAAGAACATTTTTCACAAGTTGGCTTTATTGTTTTCTGGACAATGATTGTTCTTGCCAAGAATAACCTTGATTCAGAAGATGGATTCTGTTATAGAACCAGAACAAGTCTGTTTTTCCCTCCTCTTCATTCTTTGGCTCAAAGAAGAGTAGACAATGCACGTTCTATGGGAAATGGTGAATAATCTGTCATGTTGTGAATGTTCTACCGCACCTTAGAGGCGAAAATTATTTTGAACAGTGAATTTGAGGACTAGGGCTTCCATCATTCCTATAAAGGCTGATGAGCTATCCTCACTAAAGACAATTAGAAGCATAGTATTTGCACTCAAGATGATGAGTGGTTACAGATAACTATTATTCTATTATTGGCTGAATATATTGTTTTGTGCTTTTTTCTTCTAAAATAATTGGAAAACAATGATTATAATATAATTATTGATATATTTTAAAAGCTTTTAAGCAACTACTGGGCTAGAAATAAGTTAAATAGTTTAGCTATATTATCTTTCATTATTTGTCCCATATTCAGTTCAGTTCAGTTCAGTCACTCAGTCGTGTCCGACTCTTTGCAACCCCATGAATCGCAGCACACCAGGCCTCCCTGTCCATCACCATCTCCCGAAGTTCACTCAAACTACCATCCATTGAGCTGGTGATGCCATCCAGCCATCTCATCTTCTGTCATCCCCTTTTCCTCCTGCCCCCAATCCCTCCCAGCATCAGAGTCTTTTCCAATGAGTCAACTCTTCACATGAGGTGGCCAAAGTACTGGAGTTTCAGCTTTAGCATCATTCCTTCCAAAGAAATCCCAGGGCTGATCTCCTTCAGAATGGACTGGTTGGATCTCCCTGCAGTCCAAGGGACTCTCAAGAGTCTTCTCCAACACCAAGTTCAAAAGCATCAATTCTTTGGTGCTCAGCCTTCTTCACAGTCCCATATTACTGATGGGGAAATTGAGAACTAGAGAAAAGTTACTGCATTCTGTCAAAGCTCGGCTTTAGAAGTGGTAAGTGCTATTCCCCTCTTGTTCCACTGGATGAAGCAGATCTCATGGCCAAGTCTGTCAATGCTAAAATAGAGAGTCCCTCAGGAAACATCTCATGATGGAGAGGAGATTTTTGATATAAAACCATAAATGGTATATGATAAATAAGTACAGTGAGCAAATGCAGTTAGAGAAGATAGGAAAGGGCACACCAGTCAGTCAGAAAAATGACTAATGCAAATCTGAAACAAAACAGTGGCCTGAAAGTGGGAGAGATGGAGAATATTCAAGGGTTTTGGGGATCAAAGCAGAAAATATTAATGACATTATTCTTCTTTCAGATAGAAATACTCTAAATATAAGATTTGCAAAGCAAAATGAAGATGTTTGTTGAAAATTGTGCTCATTGAAAATACAAACTTAGTCATGGTTTCAGTGAAATGTTATTTTCTTCTGACAAGCATTACAAAAGGACCTTAAATAGGTCAATTTTATGGGCAGAAACTGGACAATGAAATAATAACTTTGCTTATATAAGTAGCTTGAACTGAACCTAACTTTATTATGGAGAAGAACAGGGGCAAATTATAGGTGATTATTATTGTTGTCAGTAGTTAAAATGAAAAGATTTTTGAAGGCTTTTAGTTCAACTAAGGAAATTGAATGAGACAAAACAAACAAGAAAAAAAAATAAATCCCATTTCCTCTGGAATACACTAATTATTTATATTATGCCATATCTAAAAGAGAATAAAAAAAGCTTCGATGCTTGTCTCTCAAGGTTGTTTTGTTTGTACATATTTTTCTTTTTCTGTGAAAATGTGAAAACCCAAGTTGTTTATACCTCCCACATACAAAAAAGCTTTCAATGATACATTTAAGAAATAAATACAATTTTTTTTCCTTTCCCTCCTACTCCTTTACCATTTTTCCAAAGGCCTTTTTTAATATTTTATTTTCTAAGAGCAGTTTTAGGTTTGTAATGAGATTAAAAGAAGGTTCAGAGCTTTCCCTATAACCTCTGCCCCCATATGCTTATCAATATCACTCGCCAGAATGAGTGTTGTATTTTTTAAACAAAAGGTGAATCTATTTTGATATATCATAATCACCCAAAGACCTACAAGACCTTTTAGAACTAACACCCAAAAAAGATGTCTTTTTCATTACAGGGGACTGGAATGCAAAAGTAGGAAGTCAAGAAACACCTGGAGTAACAGGCAAATTTGGCCTTGGGATAGGGAATGAAGCAGGGCAAAGACTAATAGAGTTTTGCCAAGAGAACGCACTGGTCATAGCAAACACCCTCTTCCAACAACACAAGAGAAGACTCTACACATGGACATCACCAGATGGTCAACATCGAAATCAGATTGATTATATTCTTTGCAGCCAAAGATGGAGAAGCTCTAGACAGTCAGCAAAAGCAAGACCGGGAGCTGACTGTGGCTCAGATCATGAACTCCTTATTGCCAAATTCAGACTTAAATTGGAGAAAGTAGGGAAAACCACTAGATCATTCATGTATGACCTAAATCAAATCCCTTATGATTATACAGTGGAAGCGAGAAATAGATTTAAGGAACTAGATCTGATAGATAGAGTGCCTGATGAACTATGGACTGAGGTTCGCGACATTGTACAGGAGACAGGGATCAAGACCATCCCCATGGAAAATAAATGCATAAAGAAAATGGCTGTCTGGGGAGGCCTTACAAATAGCTGTGAAAAGAAGAGAAGTGAAAAGCAAAGGAGAAAAGGAAAGACATCCGAATGCAGAGTTCCAAAGAATAGCAAGAAGAGATAAGAAAGCCTTCCTCAGTGAAGAATGCAAAGAAATAGAAGAAAACAACAGAATGGGAAAGACTAGAGATCTCTTCAAGAAAATTAGAGATACCAAGGAAACATTTCATGCAAAGATGGGCTCGATAAAGGACAGAAATGGTATGGACCTAACAGAAGCAGAAGATATTAAGAAGAGGTGGCAAGAATACACAGAAGAACTATACAAAAAAGATCTTCAAGACCAAGATAATCATGATGGTGTGATCACTGACCTAGAGCCAGACATCCTGGAATGTGAAGTCAAGTGGGCCTTAGAAAGCATCACTACGAACAAAGCTAGTGGAGGTGATGGAATTCCAGTTGAGCTATTTCAAATCCTGAAAGATGATGCTGTGAAAGTGCTGCACTCAATATGCCAGCAAATTTGGAAAACTCAGCAGTGACCACAGGACTAGAAAAGGTCAGTTTTCATTCCAATCCCTAAGAAAGGCAATGCCAAAGAATGCGCAAACTACCACATAATTGCCCTCATCTCACATGCTAGTAAAGTAATGCTCAAAATTCTCCAAGCCAGGCTTCAGCAATACGTGAACCGTGAACTTCCAGATGTTCAAGCTGGTTTTAGAAAAGGCAGAGGAACCAGAGAACAAATTGCCAATGTCTGCTGGATCATCAAAAAAGCAAGAGAGTTCCAGAAAAACATCTATTTCTGCTTTACTGACTATGCCAAAGCCTTTGACTGTGTGGATCACAATAAACTGTGGGAAATTCTGAAAGAGATGGGAATACCAGTCCACCTGACCTGTCTCTTGAGAAACCTATATGCAGGTCAGGAAGCAACAGTTAGAACTGGACATGGAACAACAGACTCGTTCCAAATAGGAAAAAGAGTACGTCAAGGCTGTATATTGTCACCCTGCTTATTTAACTTCTATGCAGAGTACATCATGAGAAATGGTGGGCTGAAAGAAGCGCAAGCTGGAATCAGGATTGCCGGGCGAAATATCAATAACCTCAGATATGCAGATGACACCACCCTTATGGCAGAAAGTGAAGAAGAACTAAAAAGCCTCTTGATGAAAGTGAAAGAGGAGAGTGAAAAAGTTGGCTTAAAGTTCAACATTCAGAAAACGAAGATCAGGGCATCTAGTCCCATCATTTCATGGGAAATAGATGGGGAAACAGTGGAAACAGTGTCAGACTTTATTTTTTTGTCCTCCAAAATCACTGCAGATGGTGATTGCAGCCCTGAAATTAAAAGACACGTACTCCTTGGAAGAAAAGTTATGACCAACCTAGATAGCATATTCAAAAGCAGAGACATTACTTTGCCAACAAAGGTTCGTCTAGTCAAGGCTATGGTTTTTCCTGTGGTCATTTATGGATGTAAGAGTTGGACTGTGAAGAAAGCTGAGTGCCAAAGAATTGATGCTTTTGAACTGTGGTATTGGAGAAGACTCTTGAGAGTCCCTTGGACTGCAAGGAGATCCAACCAATCCATCCTAAAGGAGATCAGTCCTGGGTGTTCTTTGGAAGGACTGATGCTAAAGATGAAACCCCAGTACTTTGGCCACCTCATGCGAAAAGTTGACTCTTTGGAAAAGACCCTGATGCTGGGAGGGATTGGGGGCAGGAGGAGAAGGGGACGACAGAGGATGAGATGGCTGGATGGCATCACTGACTCGATGGACATGAGTTTGAGTGAACTCCGGGAGTTGGTGATGGACAGGGAGGCCTGTCATGCTGTGATTCATGGGGTCACAAAGAGTCAGACACGACTGAGCGACTGAACTGAACTGATGCACATTAACATGACATTTTATGACTCATTACTGAATCCTAAGATCAGCTATGCTGGAAAGATCGGTAATCATATCATGTCATCAATTAAATGGTTAAATGATTAAATGTATTACAATAAAACATTCTTATCAAATTATCAGCAATTATCATGGAGATTGCGTATACTTTATATATATATATATACATGCATGTTGTTACTCTTTTGTTTCAAAGTTGTCTCTGACTCTTTTGTGACCCTATGGAGCCTGCTGGTCTCCTCTG
Organism: Bubalus bubalis; assembly: GCF_019923935.1. Lineage (NCBI taxonomy): Eukaryota > Metazoa > Chordata > Mammalia > Artiodactyla > Bovidae > Bubalus > Bubalus bubalis. The sequence goes on from NC_059158.1 coordinate 151,079,149, forward strand.
TCCATGGAATTTCCCAAGCAAGAATCCTGGAGTGGGTTTCCATTTCCTTCTCCAGGGAATCTTCCTGACCCAGGGATTGAACCCATGTCTCCTGCATTGGCAGGCAGATTCTTTATCACTGAGCCTACCAGAAAACCCCATACACTCATAGATAGTATATATAATATATACATCATTATATTACATCCATTAAGAGGTATGTGTGTATGTAAATGTTTGTATTTTTCACTGTGGTAAGATATAAAAAATAAAATTCATAATTTTATAATTTTAACTATTTTAAAGTGTATAATTCAGTGGCATTTATTGGGTTGGCAAAAAAGTTTGTTCAGATTTTTCCATAACATCATACAAACCATAAAAAGAACTTTTTGGTCAGTCTAGTAATATACCCATATGTTGTGTATATTTCTGAATATTTTCATTAACCCCAGAAGGAAACCCTGTACCCATTAAGCAGCCATTCCTCATTCCTCTGTTTCCCCAGCCCCTGCTGCTGCTGCTAAGTCGCTTCAGTCGTGTCCGACTCTGTGCAACCCCACAGATGGCAGCCAACCAGGCTCCCCCGTCCCTGGGATTCTCCAGGCAAGAACACTGGAGTGGGTTGCCATTTCCTTCTCCAATGCAGGAAAGTGAAAAGTGAAAGTCAAGTCGCTCAGTCGTGTCCGACTCTTCGCAACCCCATGGACTGCAGCCTACCAGGTTCCTCCATCCATGGGATTTTCCAGGTAAGAGTACTGGAGTGGGGTGCCATTGCCTTCTCCGCTACCAACCACTAATCAGTCTTCTGTCTTCAAGCATTGACTTATTCTGGGTCTGATATTTTATATGAATGGAATTATAAACATGTGGCCTTTTATGCCTGATTTATTTCACTTTTAGGGGAATATTTTCAAGATTCATGCCCACTCTGCATGTTTTTGGTGTCTGAATAGTTTTATTGTATGAAAATAACAAACTTTGTACATTTAGGTTGTTTCCAACTTTTGGTTATTGTAACAGTTCTGCTATAAATATTGCTGCAAAATTTTTTTGCTTCAAGACTAGTTTTCAATTCTTAGAGAAGTATAAGAGCATTAGGAGTGGAATTGCTGAGTCATATGGTAATTCTTCCCTTGTGGCTCAGACAGTAAAGAATCTGCTTCCAATGCGGGAGATCAGGGTTCAATTCCTGGATCAGGAAGATTCCCTGGAGAAGGAAATGGATACTCACTATAGTATTCTTGCCTGGAGAATTCCATGGACAGAGGAGACCAGCAGGCTACATTCCAAAGAGTCGGACATAACTGAGCAACTAGCAATGTTACATTTACCTGGTAATTCTATGCTTTACATATTGAGGAATTCTCAAATCATTTTCCACAGTGGCTAAACCATTTCACATACCAACCAGCACCGTGGAAGATTCTAATTTCTCCAAAGCATTGACAGCACTTATTTTCTGCTTTTTTTGTTTGCTTGTGTACAGTCATCCTAGTGTGTGTGACCTTATTATAATTTTGACTTGCATTTCCCTAATGACTAATGACTATATTTTCATGTGTTTTTTGGGTATTTGCATATCTTTTTTTGGAGAAATGTGTATCCAAATTCTATGCACATTTTAAAGTTGACTTCCTTATATTTTTTTGTTATTGTGTTATGAGCTTTTTTTTTATTCTAGATACTATAGTTTTATCAGATATATGATTTATAAATCATTTACTCATGTATATGGTTTGCAAATGATTTTTTCTCATTCTGTGTATTTTCTTTAAACCTCTTTTGTTGTACATAGTTTTCAAGTTTAATGAAGACCTACTTATTTATTTGTTGCTTATGCTTAATGGTGACATTGTCAAATCCAAGATCATGAAGAGACTAAAGCTTTTGTTCTAAGAGTTTTATACACTTAGCTCTTATATTTAAGTATTTAATCAATTTTGACAATTTTTGTATATGATGTGTGGTAGTGGTATAGTTTCTTCCTTTTGTATATGGTTTGATTTTTGACATTTGTTGCAGTTTCAATAAATTTTGCTATTATAATTAGCAATTTAAATATCCTGGAAATATATTATGTATGCCAAGAAATGAAGCCAAAATTTATTTGAGCAATACACATGCTACTGTGCTAAAAGCTTTATACATTCTCATTTATTCCTCAAATAAATCTATGAGGCTTCACATAAGACTGGAAAACCAGAGACAAAAATCCTCAAAATTTTCCATTGAGAATGAATTTTTAAAAGACTTTTATTACTTATAGCTATCTAAATTAAAACATGCAAGTTAATGGAATACATGTCAATATCTTATTAATAGTCTTTTTTGTCTATACAATTGTAAGATTTCTTTTGCCTCAACAAAGAATACATGATAGCCATTTATTTCTAATGTTCAAATGCTGAGTAGCTTTCTCCATGTCAAAAATTTAAGCTCTAATAAAAAGTAATTGTAACTGTAGTTTTAAAGCAATCCACTTCACAAATCCTAACAACAAATTAACATTGAAAAATTATGCCCTCTACAGCTTGTATCAAAGAAGTAAAGAAAATCCTTTAAATAAAAAAATCAAGATATTTATTAAAGTTTATTATCTGGTGATTGTGGCTTTTGAATTATCTCAAAATTAAAAGTTTCAGGCATTTTGGCATAATGGAATAAGCACTAGAATGAAAAAAACAGACAAAACCTAAAAATTTTACCCCTCATCCTAACTAGTTAAAATACATAAGGATAAGTCGTATGACTTCTCTATGTAGAAGATTTTTCCTACATCAAGAGATGATGCAAAATATACATTAGTTAAACATTGTTCAACTCCAATTCCTCTAACTACTGGTTTGTAAAGTTGTATGATCTTAAATATGTCTCTGAAGCACTGTGATCCTGTTTCCTCATCTGTAAAGTGAAGATTTCTATAGGCCAGATTTTTAATGCCTTGTACAAATTAGATATTTAAGATATATTAGTTTATTTCTCATTTGTCTGTTTTAGTTCAATTTCTTCATAATACAATTAAAACTGTAAAGTGAATGTTTATTCCAGATGGCATTACAAAATTTTATCCAGTTTGAATATCCTGACTTAAAAAAGAAAGCACAATTTAATAAATATACATATTACAGATCAAAACATAGTATAATAAAATCAATAAGAAAGCTTGATCTGTATGTATATACAAATCTATTGCTTTCTTAAGACCCATATTCAAAGCTTACTTTAGGCAAAGAGTTACATTCGATTGCAGGAAAATTTAGTGCTCTTTTAAAATTCCCAACTGGCCCACTCAGAGTCTCCCTCTCTCTCTTCCTTAGATATAACTTCGGATTCTGCCTTTTGATATAATGGCTCTGGGCAAGAAAAGTGCATCTCTGATCCTCGGGGCACCTGGTACATCCACCTGCCCCTGGAGGAGGAGGGATCAGAGCCAAGCATGACTCACGAAGGGCAGCAACTGAATGGGAAAGTTGAGACTGTGCTTGTAAAGCGCTGGATCAAGAAAAGAGGACCTAAAGTATTTGAGAAAGCAGTGAGGCTGCTTCTCACTCACTGACAGCAAAACCTCAGGCGATAATTGGAGATTCTCGGAAAGATCTAGGAAAATACATTCTGAAGTGATAGGAAAGAAGGAAAAGAAAGTGGACAGGCAGAAGACAACTTGAGATCTTTTGTGTACAGAGATGATGGTTGATTAGTCTTTGTAGGTCATAATAGACTCCTGGCTCCTGAGAGCCACTCTTGTCTGTTGGTTGAATTTGTGATACTCTTTAAGGAAGGAAATCTAAGGGATGTGCAATAGGGTAGAGGGAAGCCATGATAGTCACCTGTACCAAGGGATAGCTAGAGAGCAGGGACTGTAATGGGTGGTTTGTAGTATCACAGCTTATTCGTTATTTCTCTCTTTTCTCTGTCACACACATGCACACATGGACACACACAACCTGTAAGAAAAAGGTATTATCTTCTTTCTAAAATTAAGGAAATTGAAGCTTGAAGAGTTTAAGTTATCTACCTCTCTCTCTCTGTATGCTCAGTAATGTTGGACTCTTTGTGACCCTTGGAACTATAGCCTGCCAGGCTCCTCTGTCCTTGGGATTTTTCAAGCAAGAACAATGGAGTGCATTGGCATTTCCTCTTCCAGAGGATCTTCCCAACCCAGGAGTTGAACACTCTTCTCCTGTGTCTCCTGCATTGCAGGCAGGCTCTTTACCTCTGAGCCATCAGGAAAGTCTGCAAATTATCTACTTATGACTACTCAAAAAGTATGTTGAAAGAAGCATTCATGTTCAAGGTTGACTAGCTCCAGATTTATCAGACCATCCTTTTATTACCTTGAGAGTTCCTTCTCTTCCTCCAAGGTACTCACTAAACACCTAGCAAATTTGCCATTGAAAATGTATAATGAAACTTCTATATATGATGAGGGATTTCTAAATATTCAGCTTATTCAAATTTTTCTGATTATGATGCTCATGACTTAATATATAAACAATTTTAGAACATAAAAAATTTGTGAAATTTTGTGTTCACTAGGCAATCAGCATGGACATTGCTAGTATTGATGGAATACTCTTGTCACTAACCCATTGGTATAAAAGAGATTCATTAAGTAACTGCTTAAAGAAAGCACAAAATATATAGAAGGGGATGACAATAAATGGCCAAATGACAGAAAACAAGAAGAGAAGACTATAGAATATTGCAAATACTGACAAGGTTTTGGTTGTATTTAAAGATTTTTAAGAATGTTTTAATTCTAAATTAGTATAAAGAAGTGAAAATAATGCCAGTGTTATGAAGATATTTTTAAGAAGTTTCTTATAAGGACTGTTTGTAACTTCATCATCCATTGGTCCAGAAGAAACATGATAATATTTAATCATTCGATAATTGATGTTTTAATTTCTTTACACAAATGGTGTTTTACCTTTTTTTCATTATCTCTTTTTTCTGGCATTTTTCAGTGTTGTTTTGATCGGATAATTAATGGCATTGGTGTTTATTTAAAAGTGTTTTCTGTTTCAGGATGCTCTTAAAAAAAACTCCACTCCTACTGCAGAAAAGTGCACTTCAACAATTAACTGTTAAGTGCTGGTGTAAATGAAGGCAGTATACAGGTAGATAAATGAACCTGTCATATATATAATTGCTAAGCAAAGTGTTTACACTTTTAGCCATTTTCATTGGTTTGCTAATGCAGCTTTCTGTTCTAAAATGATAAATCATCATTTGTTAAGAAATAGGTCTTCCCTCTGTAGTTAAGGAATATATTTTCCATCGTTAATACAGACTGTTTTAGGGTTTCAGAAAAGAAAAAAGGAGGGACTCTTCATGGTGTAAAACAATGTCTTTTTTTCTCTGTGATGCAGGCTCCAGGTGGATGATTTATAATAATTCATGGCCCAAAATAGTTTTAAGGAAAGAGATTTGCATGCACCAGATGATGCAGAGTCACAGCTGAAAACTGTAACCCCAGAAAAAGTAACTCCTGAGGTGGCAGAAGTTGAAAACTATGTGAAATGTGCGAAGTGTTTTAAGAACAGGTCACCTTTAAATTGCCTTTAGAAAGCTTACTGCTTTTACACTATGTCTACGGGGAGCCTCTGATTTTAGTGTTTGAATGAAACCTTTTTCTTTTTTTCTGCCTGGCTACATGACAGTGGCACAAATGTTTTCATGGATAAATTAATATATTCTCTTGATAAATCCATAATGCATTCTGAAATTGTGTGCTTTAGTGGTCTACCTTTCAGTTGGCTGCAATTAAGTGAAAAGCCTGAGGCTAGGGTAAGCCTTAGTACTTAAATGTCAGCACTTGGTTCAGGAGTTTTATTTACATAGTCTGTTTACTAATTGCTGACAGAGCATTTTTGGGATACTGAGCCTCAAAGAGTCTACCTTTCAAGTTGGATTTTCCTTCCAGCTTGGGCACTTAGATAAAGGAAAAGACACAACCTGTAAAGGAGGAGACAAAATGGGGAAGCCTGTCCATAGGGTTATATGTGAAAAATATGTGTTTTTGCGGGGTCTCAGTATCCCCCATCACTGACTCCAGCATTTTACTGGACTTCAAACATTTGCATATGGGAGGGGTTCTCTAATGGCACAATCTTGGGGAATTTTGTTTTACTACTTCTGAGTTTATCATGGTATTTAGTTTCTATTCAATTCACATTATTGGCAGAAGCTCTGATTGGAGATTTAAGTTTACAGTTGCCTCTTTCAAGAAGTGTATTTCTCAGAAAAGGCCAAGGTCATCTGCAATCAAAGAATAATTCAGAGAAATGAGTAGAAAAAAAATTTCAAAATGCATTTCAGGGTGCTGTATTTATAATCAAAATGTTAGTAGAGTTTACTTAAAGGAAATAACTTATTAGAACAAAGAAATACTTGACCACTTGCTAAGACATGCAGAATATTACACAGGTAACAACAAGCATGATGGTAGATGTACAGAAATGCGTAAAAAGTATCTCAAGAATAAATGTATATGTAGGTAAGCAGTTCTTTATCTCTTTTTTCCTCCCTCCCTCCTTCTCTTTCTCTTCTCTCTCTTTTTTCCTCCTTCCCTCTTTCTCTTTCTCCATCAATCTATCTTGAGAGAAAGATATAAGTAACATGAGAAGTAGCTAACTAACATATAGGATTTTTATAAAGATGAGACAAAGAGAGTAAAATTCCATAATAAAATTTCATGTTATGGCACCTGATCATTATAGGATATCATTAAGACCATAATAAGTGACCCTGTATTTTTTCCCCCAGTTAAATTTACATCATTCTGGATAACCTCAGTGGATTACAGTGCTGTATGTCATGATCCAATGGGAGACAAGTGCAGAGGCTATAAGCAAAGGCAAGAAAATGGACTATTTTCAAATGTAGTTATTAAATTCCTGCCATTAGAGGTGTAAACCAATTCTATATGGGTATTCTACTAATAAAGAGTTTAGATTTAGAAGAGGAGATGTTTGAAAATAAAATGAAAGAGCTAATTACATCATAGTAGTTTGGCAAAAGACCTGTGTTTTGCATCTTCACTCATTTTTAATGTTCTTCCTGAAAATTTCCTCTTAATTGTTTTTCCTCTCAAATTTTTATTTATGCTTCTCAACTCTTTTAATTACCTAATTTAAAAATCATTCTATCTAGGAAGAGCTGCATATTTAAATTCTTAATAAGAGAATGCCTTCTCATTCCTTCGATATTTAAACAGCCATTTGTCCTGGATTAACTGATGTGGCTAAAAACAATGGGTTAGACAAGTATGGAGAGACCAAAGAATGAAGAGAGGAAAGAACAGATGAACTTCCTCCTCATCATCATCAAAATAAAGTTGAATCATTAATTCAGTTCCACAACCAAAATGATTGAAAATGTGGAATACCCCAAAGTACTGAGTAAGCCCCCTGGTTAAACTGCCATATGACTTAGCATTCCCACTACTGGACATATACTCTGAGAAAACCATAATTTGAAAAGATACATGTTCATTGCAGCACTATTTACAGTGGCCAGGCAATGAGGCAACCTGGTTGTCCATCACAGATACATAGATGGGGAGGATATGGTGCATATATACAATGGAATATTACTCAGCCATAAAAAGGAAAGAAATTGGGTCATTTGTAGAGATGCAGATGGACCTAGAGTATGCCGTACAGAATGAAGTGTGTCAGAAAGAGAAAAACAAATATCCTATTTTAATGCCTATATGTGGCATCTAGAAAACTAGTATAGAAAAATCTATTTGCAGGGCAGGAATACAGATCCAGATGTAGAGAACTGACATGTGATGTGGGAGGGGTAGGGGAAGTGGAACTGGGGAATTGGGATTGATGGATGTATACTGCTGTGTGCTAAACAGATAGCTAGTGGGAAGTTGCTGTATAGCACAGGAAGCTCAGCTCAGTGCTCTGTAGCGATTTAGATAGGTGGGATTGGAAAGGCATGGGAGGTTGGTCCAAGAGGGAGGGATATATGTATACATATGGCTGATCTGTGATGTTGTACATCAGAAACTAACGCAATATTGTAAAGCAACTATACCTGCTAGAAAAAAATTGTGATGGGAGCATGGGGACATTTCTTTGCTCCAGGCACTCCCTCTTGACAAATCTCATTATATCACAATCATATTCTTATGTTCAATCTATCATGATGCTTCCAATCTCTCTTAAGTATATCACATAACTAATCTATTGGTTCTATTCATTTTCTGCCCACCTAAACCTCTTCCACTTACACACTTTCCTCCCCACATACATCAGATTTGGACACATTTGAAGTTACAGTCACTATTAATACCAGTTTCAAGGAGAAACACATCTCTTTTTATAATGCCTGATAAGTAGTCCTCTTTATTATATTGTACAACCTATTCAAAATTCTGGGTTACATTGAAAATTCCGTGTCTGTAATCTCTGATTACTACTGGCGCCAATAACTAATTGTTTCAAATAGGTTTCAGCAAAGTAATTTAATTAGAATTTGAATGAATGCTTATTTGAAGCCAACATTCAGGCTTTATTTCTGAAAGTAGTGCCATCCTTAATGATGAAGGAAAATACATAATAAATGACTGTTGTGAGGTTTCAAAATGAATTTGGTATTTTCAGATATTCAGGAGGTAGGGAGTGGGTAGTGACAAAAGAAGAGAGATGGAAAAAATAGCCAGTCTTTGTAGCATTTTGAGTGTGAGGTTGGCTAATATTTCAGGGTGTATTTGAGGAGATCACTGTGTTACCCTAGTTTATTGGTAAATTCTTTTCATCACCAAAGCTCACAGGAGCATATAGCAATCTTTGGTGACATTCTGCATTCTGACTCAAAAGGTCTTCTTTACATGCTAATGGATCTTCCTTACAGCTGTTACCTGGAGTAAATTCCCTGAGTGGAATTCAGGTTGCTTTCTTAGTAAAAGATGATTTCCTGATCTTCATTCAAAAAAGTCTTATTTCTATCAGGAGTCTCAGGTGAGGCTCTCATTTTGCAGTTTACTTTTATCTCCTCACTTAGAAGCAAATCAGATGATAGGATTTTTTTCCAGCCTTTTTATCACTGATGTGAGAAATAGCTCTAATGCTGCTTAGAATTTAATTGCTCTCTAGAATATATGTGAAGAAAATAATGGCCTTTGCAAAGCTAAACTTCTTTGTCAGTTTTAGTTCCAGTTTCGTTACAAAAAAATGCCTGTTGATGCTTAAAAGTTTGTCTTTGGGTATCCTTTGCAGCTAGCATTTCCTACATCACTAAAATTACTGAGCTCCCATATGGTTGTGATTCCTGCTTCCTTAAGGCTTTTGACTTGACAATGATAAAGTCAATAAAATATGGCTGACAAACATGGACATGGTTTGTATGCAAGTTGTATACAAGAGAAGTTTCTAATCACAACTGTTCTTTTATATGTTGATTGAGATGGTAACACAATGTTTAACAAAGAAAAGAAAAATCAATGTTTCCACAGAAATAATTTCTCTTGGGACTTCTTGATATGGTTGTGACATACAAAAATGATGAAGGCTCATTCTGATATATTTCAGTGACCAGACCTTTTCTTTTCAGTTAAACACTATATTATTGTTTTGTTTTCAGTAAATCAAGTGCTGGACTACGAGTCAGAACTCCTGGGATCTGTTCTTGGTCTCATGGCAGTTTTATGCATTTGGCACTTTATTGCATTCAGTTTAACACTTTCTGGTATACTTTATTACTTTTAAATCTTAAAATCTTATTAAATGAAATATTTATTTTACCGCCCAACAATCTTGAAAGCTCATTGAGGCTAGATCAGGTCTCCTATGCATTTATACTTCAGGAAAGATCTCCCCAGATAGGGACCTGGAGAAGACACTTGATAAAAATTATTGAATGAATGAATGAATCATAAGAAAAATGAGTGAAAAAAATAGCAAAGGAACTATTTTGTTAACTTGATGTTTCCATGTAAAAACATCTACATATGTAATTTCATATGGAATAGTAGATAAAAATAAGATGACTACAGATTCTTTGCTACTTCTGTACTTTTGAAATTATGATAATGTGATAAAAACTCTCATCTTAGTGATTTGCTTGACTAAAAGAGATAATAATTGTCACTTTAACTCTTTTTATTCTGGGATGGTTTTATTAACACACTAATAGATTACTGGAACATATCTTATCAAGGTGTCCTGATAACTTATTTTAGCTTTCCTTTCATTTCCACCCTAAGGCAACATATAGAATTTTGGAAATGTTAAAACTCTCCTTCTTGAAGTCCTCAATTGTGATTTAGAGATTTACTTTTCATAAATGGGAATAACAGCTTGAAAAAGATAAAGCTGCTTGCCCTATAGAACTGAACCACGATGTCTCAACATTGTAGTTTGAAGATCTTCTGGATGACATGTTGAGAGAATGCTTTGTGGATAGAATTCTTCATGAAGTGACCCAATAATATATCTCATGAAGCACTTTTATTATTTATAATGGATTGTGAAAAGCTCTACTTAATGCATCAATATCACTACAAATTATAAAATTTAAAGGAGCAGCTATTAATAAAGCAAATAAAAAATAAAGTAGTAAATAAAATTTGTATCTCTGTAATATATGAAAGGAAACCTTTCCAAGAGGGACAATCAAATATAAAAAGAGTACCCTCTACACTGTATGTACCAGCAACATATTGACAGGAGCTCATGTGGTCACATGTTTGCTCTGACTATAGATTGAAGGGCATATAATGAATCACTCAGAAGAACTACTGTGATATAGTATGTGGGAAAACTATTCAAACTCCAGAATACAGATTTGATCAGCACTAGAGACTGCTCCTGGAAGACTCCAAGGCAAGAAAATCATTGGAGTATGCATTTCTCTAGAAGTATTTAATTTTTTCTGCCACAGAGTTCAGAAACATCACCAGGACCAGACAGTACAGATAGTACATTTTCTCAGGGAATTTAGTGGATGGTGTTTTACTTGCTTCCACTGGTTTTCAAACTGTGAATCTACAGAGTTCATGGGTTTCCATAGGGTGGGAAGTTGTGAAGGGCAGATCCTTAGTCATCAGACTTCAAATTCAGCTTTTTTATATGTCTTATGATTAGAATATTCTCATTTTCCCATCTTCCCTTGTCTATGTTCTTACCAGTTTCTGCACCCAATTTCTCTTGTATAACAGAAGAGCTTAACTACTCCAGTTGTATTGTGGGAGTAGGGCAGGGGTTGTTAATAATTCCAGTTCAGTAAAAGGAAGCTAGAACAATTGCTGGGAAACTAAGATATATAAGCCTCCTACTTTGATGGCATTTCCTCTCACTTATTAAATGACTTGACTTCTGCAAATATCCTCCCACTTTCCTGCAGCTGTCATTTCTACCATCATCAGCACATGCTCTGATACATTTCATGGTTTTAAAAAAAACAATCCTATGACCTTCTTCCCAGGTGGTGCTCCGTTCAGTTCAGTTTCTATAAAGAAAACTGAATGCCAAAGAACTGATGATTTTCAACTGCAGTGTTGAAGAAGACTCTTGAGTCCCTCGGACTGCAAGGAGATCAAACCAGTCAATCCTAAAGGAAATCAGTCCTGAATATTCATTGGAAGGATTGATGCTGAAGCTGAAGCTCCAATACTTTGGCCACCTGATGCGAAGAACTGACATTGGAAAAGACCCTGATGCTGGGAAAGATTGAAGGCTGGAGGAGAAGGCGATGGCAGAAGATGAGATGGTTGGATGTCATCACTGACTCAATGGACATGAGTTTGACCAAGCTCCAGGAATTGGTGATGGACAGGGAGTCCTGGCATGCTGCAGTCCATGGGGTCGCAAAGAGTTGGACATGACTGAGCAACTGAACTGAACTGAACTGAACCAATGCAGGAAACTAAAAGACAGCAATTTTACCCCTGGCTTGGGAAGATGCCTTGGAGAAGGACATGGCAACCCACTCGAGTATTCTTGCCTGGAGAATCCCATAGACAGAGAAGCTTGGCAGGCTATGGTCCATAGAGTTTCAAAGAGTCAGACATGGCTTAAACGATCTAGCATACATGCACACACATGCACACATACCCCTCCAGCCCCTTCAAGTACAATGTCATTTCTAGACTTTTTAAATATCTACTTCTCCTTCTCTCTCTCTCTCTCTCTCTCACATGCACACATACAATTTCCACTTAGTTCTAATTCTCTCTTAACCTATATTAATGAAGTGAAAATGTTAGTCACTCAGTCGTGTCCAACTCTTTACAACCCCAAGGACCATAGTGCATCAGGCTCCTCTGTCCATGGAATGTTCTAGGCAAGACTACTGGAGTGAGCATCCATTTCCTTCTCTAGGGGATCTTCTTGACCCAGGGATTGAACCTGGGTCTCCTGTATTGAAGGCAGATTCTTTACCATCTGACCCACCTTTGCTTCCAAATCTATATCTCAGCTAACATTCTTGTTAAGATCACTCAGTTCTGTTCAGTTCAGTCGCATCTGACTCTTTGCCACTCCATGAATCGCAGCACGCCAGGCCTCCCTGTTCATCACCATCTCCCTGAGTTCACTAAGACTCATGTCCATCGAGTCAGTGATGCCATCCAGCCATCTCATCTTCTGACGTCCCCTTCTCCTCCTGCCCCCAATCCCTTCCAGCATCAGAATCTTTTCCAATGAGTCAACTCTTTGCATGAGGTGGCCAAAGTACTGGAGTTTCAGCTTTAGCATCATTCCTTCCAAAGAAATCCCAGGGCTGATCTCCTAATGGCATACAATTCTAATGGATGCTTTTCTGACATCACCTTGCTATTGTAGATTTTCAGCAATGATCCACAGAGATGACCATTTCCTTCTTGATACACTTCCCTATCTCTGCTTTAGGAACCACATACTCTTTTACTTTTCCTTTCCTGTCACTTTGCTTTGTCTCAGTTTCCTTTGCTAAGCTTCTCTACTTGACTACTCAGGATAAAGTTCTTCTAAACTTAGCCCTGATTGCTTTTTCTTTTCTTACTACACTTCTGGCTAGGTGATCTCACTCATTTCTATGACTTTCAAAGTCATTTATAGGCAGCTGACTCACAGATTTATATTTCTTATCCAGATTTTTTTTTCTGAGTTCTAAATTTATATCTCTAACTTGCCTATTTGAATGTGTCAGAGGAAATTCCAAATTTGCACACTGAAAACAAGACACATCCATTTCATTCACACTCTACCAATCAAATTATTCCCACTGTTTCCATATTTCAAATAAATGTCATCATTGCCACCATTACTAAGGCTAGAAATCTGGAAATAATTCTTGACCTTTCCCTTACCTGGTCCTTCATATTTCATTTATATGTACCACCTGTGCCTTCAAAACATACGGTCAATTTGTCCATGTCTCTTCTGCCACCACTTGAGTTCAAACTATTATCTATTGCTTGGGCCACAAGAATAGTTTCTTTTTTAAAAAAATATTTATTTATTTGACTGGACCAGGTCCTCATTGTGTCATGTGAACTCTGAGTTGTGGCATGTGGGATCGTGCTCCGTGAACATGAATTGAACCTGGGCCCCCTGCGTTAGGAGTGTGGAGTCTTATCCCCTGGACCTCCAGGGAAGCCCCAGGCCACAAGGATAGTTCTTAAGTTGTATTCCCTCCTCTACTCTTGCCTCCCTTTCCCTACATTCCACACTCAAACTATATGTTTGTGTGTGTGTGTGTTTAATTTACAGGATGTTCTGTTATGCTACTCCTTAAAACTCTTCAATGGTTTCCCATTTCCCTTACGAAAAGATCTAACTTGGTGACCATGGTCTCCAAGGCTCTGAGTGATCTGTTCCCTGCCTAAACCTCCCTTCTCCAAGCCAGGCTTCAGCAATATGTAAACCATGAACTTCCTGATGTTCAAGCTGGTTTTAGAAAAGGCAGAGGAACCAGAGATTAAATTGCCAACATCTGCTGGATCATGTAAAAAGCAAGAGAGTTCCAGAAAAACATCTATTTCTGCTTTATTGACTATGCCAAACCCTTTGACTGTGTGGATCACAAGGAACTGTGGAAAATTCTGAAACAGATGGGAATACCAGACCACCCAACCTGCCTCTTGAGAAATCTGTATGCAGGTCAGGAAGCAACAGTTAGAACTGGACATGGAACAACAGACTGGTTCCAAATAGGAAAAGGAGTACGTCAAGGCTGTATATTGTCACCCTGCTTATTTAACTTCTATGCAGAGTACATCATGAGAAACTCTGGGCTGGAAGAAGCACAAGCTGGAATCAAGATTGCCGGGAGAAATATCAATAACCTCAGATATGCAGATGACAGCACCCTTAAATCCGCTTGATAAAAGTGAAAGTAAAGAGTGAAAAAGTTGGCTTAAAGCTCAACATTCAGAGAACGAAGATCATGGCATCCGGTCCCATCACTTCATGGGAAATAGATGGGGAAACAGTGGAAACAGTGTCAGACTTGATTTTTCTGGGCTCCAAAATCACTGCAGATGGTGACTGCAGCCATGAAATTAAAAGACGCTTACTCCTTGGAAGGAAAGTTATGTCCAACCTAGATAGCATATTCAAAAGCAGAGACATTACTTTGCCAACAAAGGTTCGTCTAGTCAAGGCTATGGTTTTTCCAGTGGTCATATATGGATGTGTATATATGTAAGTTGGACTGTGAAGAAAGCTGAGAGCCGAAGAATTGATGCTTTTGAACTGTGGTGTTGGAGAAGATTCTTGAGAGTCCCTTGGACTGCAAGGAGATGCAACCAGTCCATTCTGAAGGAGATCAGCCCTGGGATTTCTTTGGAAGGAATGATGCTAAAGCTGAAACTCCAGTACTTTGGCCACCACATGTGCAGAATTGATCATTGGAAAAGAGTCTGATGCTGGGAGGGACTGGGGGCAGGAGGAGAAGGGGATGACAGAGGATGAGATGGCTGGATGGCATCACTGACTCGATGGACGTGAGTCTGAGTGAACTCCGGGAGTTACTGATGGACAGGGAAGCGTGGCGTACTGCGCTTCATGGGGTCACAAAGAGTCGGACACGACTGAGCGACTCAACAGAACTGAACTGAACTGAAACCTCCCTTCTCCTCTGGCTACTCTACCCCTTGCAACATCTCATTCTCCAGTCTCACTGACCTCCAGTTAGCTACTAGGCTGTTCCTACAGGTTCATTCTAGCTGGAGGTCTATTCCTCAGGTCTTTCTCATACAAAGGATTGAAAACAATCTGCTGCTGCTAAGTCACTTTAGTCGTGTCTGACTCTGTGCGACCCCATAGACGGCAGCCCACCAGGTTCCCCTGTCCCTGGGATTCTCCAGAAAAGAACACTGGAGTGGGTGCCATTTCCTTCTCCAATGCATGAAAGTGAAAAAATAAAGTGAAGTCGCTCAGTCGTGTCCGACTCCTAGCGACCCCATGAACTGCAGCCCACCAGGCCCCTCAGTCCATGGGATTTGCCAGGCAAGAGTACTGGAGTGGGGTGCCATTGCCTTGACATCAAAACAATTAAGTACACTGTAGCCAAAAAGTGAAAGTGAAAGAAAGTGAAAGTGAATGAAAGTGAAGGTGAAGTCGCTCAGTCCTGTCAGACTCTTTACGACCCCATGAAGTGCAGCACACCAGGCTCCTCAATTTATGGGATTCTCCAGGCAAGAATACTGGAGTGGGTTGCCATTTCCTTCTCCAGGGGATCTTTCCAACCCAGGGATCAAACCCGGGTCTTCCACATTGTAGGCAGACGCTTTACCGTCTGAGCCAACAGGGAAGTCCACACTGTAGTCAATGCGTACTATTAACTGGTATTCATTCCTTATAGGGATATGATAGAAATGTATATATTTTATGGAAAAATCTCTGATCATATCATTAAGTTTAAAAAATTAATTGTTTGCAACTTTGGACTAATCTGTAATTACTCCAAAACAAGTTAAGAAACAGGTTTCAGAAAATACATAAAATATGTATAATATATATAAAATACATTAAAACCTGTATAAAATAAAACATATAGGAAATGACCACCCACTCCAGTGTTCTTGCCTGGCAATCCCAGGAACAGAGGAGCCTGGCGGGCTACACAGTCCATGAGGTGGCAAGTCAGGTATGATTGAGCAACTAAACAACAACTTAATGTCTATTTTTATAAGCAAGAAAATAAAATGAAAGTTTCACACCAAACTGCTAAGAAAAATGGCCAGTTTAATGGCAGTTGGGTGGTATAATTCAAGGGAGGCTGTGCTTTTTACACTATATACATTTGTTAATTATTTTTTATCACAAGAATGCATCCACAGAGGGTCGAGTTGACCCAAACAGTTTTGCAGTTTTTGCTAAAACAAAGCCTTTTTGCTTGTCTATTTTTATGACTTTCTAGTGTATCGTGTACCAAATATAAATCAAAATGGAAATCAATAATTTTATAATTAATGTTCATAATTATTTTAATAATAATAGAATGTCATCTTCTAACTTCTGTTATAAGGTAATGAAAAGGGACCTCTCCATGAAATGACTAATGACATTATGGTCTTGAGTAGTTAATGACTGTTCTATGAATGATTGTAATGAAAATAAAGCTGAGTATGTAGAGACATTTGTTAATCAATGAAAAAATTCTTATCAAATTACTATATGATGTATATCTTATAAACTCATACTATATACTCTTTTGAAAGTGGAAACAAATTCTCTGAATCTACCTAAACTGTGTCAAAATAGATTATCTTGACATCAAGTTTAAACTGTAATGTTGTATATTGTCCAGTTAAAATAGTGTGGATTATAACTTAGGAATTCAAATTCTAATATAACTTAACATTTTGCCTTGAATAACTGAAATTTAGCCTCATGCAGAAAATGAATAAATGCATTTTACAATTGGGTTATATAAAACTTAGCATGGATTTATTAGAAAATAAAAAGATAAAATTGTTTGGAAAATGGCAGTTTAAACTGTTTTATGCTTTTGTTTTCATTTGGAGAATTTTCCTGAACATTTGATAATCTCTTTTAATAAGAACCTCCAAGAGATGAGAGTTAGGTAAATACGGTGGTATTTCTCCAAATACATTTGCGTATAAGGCTGAGAATTTTCCTTAGTAATGGACTAAATGATATCACCGTTCTCCTTCAATGATGTCATGGTCTACTCATCAAGGAGGAGAGTGGTATGTCATCATGTAAAATTGGGATACATGCCTTTCTCCTTCTACCCCTTCACTTGCCATCTTTATTAATTTGACAGTTTCAACAAAAAGTGCGTGTTTTCCACTCCATATCTCAGTAAAAAGGGAAATGTAGAGATGACATGCAGATAATAACTCAGTGTTCACGAAGACTGCCTAGCCTGTCAAGGTATGTATGTACCCAGATCTGGTTATGATCTCAAAATACAAGAGCAAAGTGCTCTTCCAGTGCATGAGTGTACATGAACAAGTCTATTACTTACTTTTCTATTTAGATGCCTCAGAATCATGTGCAAGATAAAACTGCTAGTGGGTCTCTCTCTGTAGAATATAGTGCAACATGGGAACTGGAGAGAGAAGATCTGTGGGTTGTTTGTCTATTTTTGTATTTATTGGAATTTTGTTGAAATACACAGAACACAAAATTTACTATTTAATCATTTTTAAGTATACTGTTCACTGGCATAAAGTGCATCCACATTGTGGTGCAACCATCACCAATATCGTTTTCCAAATTTCTTTCCATCATGCAAAACCAAAACTTGGTACCTATTAACCAATGACTCCTAATTACCTACACCCACACCAGCTTAGCTTCTGACCAGTCTACTTTGGAGACAGATTTAAATTCAGCTCTAGGGCTTCCCATGGGCTTCTCAGGTGGTGCTAGTGGTAAAGAACTCACCTACCAATGTAGGAGAAATAAGAGACATGGGTTTGATCCCTGGGTTTGATCCCTGGGTTTGGAAGATCCCCTGGAGGAGGCATGACAACTCTCTCCAGTATTTTTGCCTGGAAAATCTCATGTGTGGAGGAGCCTGGTGGGCTACAGTCCATGGAGTTCCAAAGAGTCAGAATGACAGTACACACATTTGTTATAAATGTGTATGTGTTAATTCAAAATTCTTAATATCCCACTCCTATCTGCTGACTAGGGGCTCATGCAGAGGGCAAGGGACACTCTTGGCTCATCATGAGGGCAACACTGTGAGTCACAGTTTCCCAGCTCCATCATGACCATGACACTCTAGCCTTCAGACCCAACGCTGCTCAGGCTCTAGGAATGTGATACCAATGCAACCAACCAAGTACTGGTATTTACTTTATTGCTTAATCTTAGGCTAATTTTATTTTATTTATTTGTCTCTTTTCTTTCATATTTAATGAGAATAAAAGTGCCTTTAAAAAAATCTGCTCTGTATAGATAGTCAAGTCTTTATGAGGATATCTATCTACCCATCATTTACCTACTTTTGTAATTACAAAATAAATTTATGTGTAGACACATACCTATGTGCATGCGCGCACACACACACACACACACACACACACACGGTTCTATGAAGTATTGGTTTTTTTAAATTAAACAAAATAATTGTTGCCCTTGATATTATTCACAGTAGTTAACTAAAAAAAAAAAAAAATCTGTCAACTTTTGGAAAATCTCTGAAGCTAGGGGCCTAGAAGAAACAGGAACTATTATTATTTAATGATTTTGTCATTTTCTTAATTAAGTTTTTCTCACATCTGAGAGTTATAGCCAAGGGTCCTTAAACTATTTTACCCTTGTATATACTTTGCATTCCTTTTTTACTCTAGGGAGCTGTTAACTATTAACTTGTGATTCTTTAAAGCTATGTTTTTAGAGGCTGACAATAAGATTTTTTGAGAATAAAAGCTTATGTGGTGTCTCAAAGTCAGTTATAAATTGCATAATTTAAGTCAACTGAAACTGTTTGAGTTTTTATAAAGCACTTGGAAAATAATTCTCTTTAAAAAAAATGTACTATGCTTGCTGAAATCTCTAAGCCCTCATTTCCATTAAATGCAATCAGAAGAGTCTTGTTCATTTGTGTTTCCAACAGAGCTACAGAAGACCAAATATTTAGACTTTTGGAAAATTTGACAGGTCTAGATACTTTTAAACATAATTTAAATTGTAATTTACATACTAAGGTTATTATTTTTAAAATAATTCAGTGTTTTATCAAGATAGTTTCTAATTTAGGGCTTATCTATTACCAAATCAGCAGAGAAAATATATATTACCATAAAATAAATAAATATATAATGATATTTCATCTACTAAAGTGAATAAATATTTTCTTCCACTTTTTTTTAATAACAGTGGAATTGTAAATTTCCTCATACATTTCACTTATTTTATATTATTTCAAACTCATCCTTATGGAATGAAATGGTCAAGTTACTGGAAGTGAAATTGAACTTCAAAATTTCACTTTACAGTTTTATTTGGAAGGTGGGGGATACTGCTTGTTTAACTTATTTATATCAAAACTATTTCCATATATTAAATTCTCTGAAGTCAAATAATATATTGTACGTTATCTGCAAAATTAGAGGACTTTTCTGTAATTTTTTACATACTAGGAAGAGAGACTTTTATAATAGAATACCAAGTTCTTACAATAGGTAATTTTAAAATTTCATGCATGATTGAGAGAGAGTCATAAGGGCAGTGCTTAAACCTGGTATCTTTGTGTGTAGTAGATCTTCAGCCAAGAGCACAGATCAGAATAAGCTAGATTATGGGGTAGTAATAAACTATCATGAAATATCAGTAAAGTAACAAAGTTTTATTTTCACTCAAGTCAGCAGAGGAACTGCATTCATCCTAAGCCTTCAGGAAATCAGGGTAATGGAGCATCCACCATCTCAAAAATTGTCAGAACAGAACTCTGGAGAGTACCATATTAACAATTATGTGTGGTAACATGGAAGTAAAACATGCCATTTCTTTTCATAATTCATTGGCCAGAATTGTCACATGGGGAATGCCTTGCTTGCTCCTAATCACAAAGGAATGGAAAAATGCAATTATAACATGAAATGAAACCGCAAGGAGCCAGAAATAGCTAGTGAACTGCAGTAATGACTACCTCAGTTTTCATGACCAAGTGCTCTGAAGAGCAGAAAGAAGATGTTGTATTTCTTTTCCATATCTATTCTTTCCTTCTGTACCCTGACGCAAACAGCAGACACTGACAGCTGGTGGCAGAAGAGGCATC
This sequence comes from Bubalus bubalis, assembly GCF_019923935.1. Classification (NCBI taxonomy): domain Eukaryota; kingdom Metazoa; phylum Chordata; class Mammalia; order Artiodactyla; family Bovidae; genus Bubalus; species Bubalus bubalis. The sequence continues at coordinate 151,099,333 of NC_059158.1, forward strand.
ATGAGGAAAGGACTATCTATTGCTGGCCTAAGGGCTTATTTAATCATATCGGCATTGAGGCACATGGATGATATACCAGAATGAATTTGCTACAGGAACATTTTTCTTCACTCCTTTAATGTTGATTATCACAAGCTTCATCCCCATTGCCCTTTTCCTCATCCATATTTACAAACAGCCTCCAACTTGTTTGACGATAATCAAAGATTCTGTAGTGCTAAGGAAAATGACAGAATTATAATATGCGAGGAAATGGTTTTATCTACTAAATATGCCTTTTCTCCTGCTGAGGACAAGGGAAAAGTACCTAAGCAGCACTGTTATGATGACAAATGTCTACCAACCAGGTTTCCAAATATAGAAACCATGGTGATCACTTGGTTTAGAATTTCTGATATGATTGTCTCTGCATATTTATATGGGTTTGATCTTTTCTATTATCCAAGTGGTGCTAGTGGTAAAGAAACTGCACGCCAGTGCAGGAGATATAAGAGACTTGGATTCCATACCTGGGCTGGGAAGATCCCCTGGAGGAGGGCATGGGAACCCACTCCAGTCTTCTGGCTTGGAGAATCCCATGGACAGAGCAGCCTAGTGGGCTACAGTCTACAGGGTCACAAAGAGTCAGACACAACTGAAGTGACTTAACACACTACTTACATGAAAACTATCTTGAATATATAGATATTTATGTTTTTATTTAAAATCTTTCAGGAAAACAACCAAATTATAGAGTGAATCTTTAAGCCCCTCCCTCACACATGTTCTGTGAGAAAATAGGGACAGTGTATGTTGTTCACGCTTGCTCTCATGAACTCCATCTCAGGACTCCAAAATGGTTAAGGAAAGTTGACTTTCAGGCATAGTTTTAAGCATTATAAGATTTAAAGACAAGGAAATTATTATTTTATTCCATCTATACCTCTTCTGAGAAGGTGATGGCACCCCACTCCAGTACTCTTGCCTAGAAAATCCCATGGATGGAGGAGCCTGGTAGGCTGCAGTCCATGGGATTGCGAAGAGTTGGACATGACTGAGCAACTTCACTTTGACTTTTCACTTTCATGCATTGGAGAAGGAAACAGCAACCCACTCTGGTGTTCTTGCCTGGAGAATCCCGGGGACAGGGGAGCCTGGTGGGCTGCCGTCTATGGGGTCACACAGAGTCGGACACAACTGAAGTGACTTAGCAGCAGCACACCTCTTCAGCTTGTTTTGCCTGATACATGAAATTTATTAAGGGGATACAAGCCTTGCTTAAAATCATATTTTAAAATGATAGTTTATTCAAGATAATCAAATGCAAGAGCATATTTTTTAATCAAAATAAAATGTGGCTTGATTTCCATCCATGATAATTATTGGAAATTCAATACCACTCATTTGGCAGGGCTCTCCTCACTTCCTTTGGAAAATGGAAAAATCAGGACTTATGTAGTTCAAGGATTTGAGCAGGTCTTCTGTCCTTCAGCTATTAAGCAACTTCTTTAGACTCTTTCATTTGGTTCAACTTGCAAGTTCCATTCAAAACCAGCTATCTCCCTGACAGCACTGGCCAACTCTATGCTAAGTCCAAGGGAGCTTTGCAGTTAATGTGTTGTCTCAAAACACATATTTAGATGCCCATATCTTCTTCAGAGATTCAGAGCTGAATCACACTCCGATCCCTGCCACTGACCCTCAGTCTCTGGATACAATCACACTTTCCAGACCAATTTGCACAGCCTTCAAATTTTCTTCTCCAGGATAACCAGATTAATAATTTGAAAGGTTTGACCTGTCAAGGCAGAAGTTTCAGCACTGGTGGTGTGGAGATATGGGGAGAATTTTATCCCATAGTCAACTAACTAGAATGCATATTCTATCATGCAGCTTTATTTCCCCTACATTTTGTTCAGTATTGAGTCTCCAGCAAAAGACAGTGATTTTATATCTCAAGCTCTTGATCAATATCCAAATGAAAGAAGGAAGGAAGGAGGAAAGGTTGAAAGAAGAAAGAAGTATGGGCAAAACTCAGAAACACAAAGGGCAGTATTAAGTATTTATGAAAATGTACAAATTTAATTATTATCTCAGTAGGTAATCTGGTTACAAGCAAAATTGAAAAGAGCTTTCATTCAGCTCAGTCATTCAGTCATGTCTGACTCTTTGCGACCCCATGAACCACAGCATGTCAGGCCTCCCTGTCCATCACAAACTCCCAGAGTCCTCCCAAACCCATGTCCGTTGAGTCGGTGATGCCATCCAACCATCTCATCCTCTGTCAGCCCCTTCTCCTCCTGCCCTGAATCTTTCCTAGTATCAGGGTCTTTTCAAATGAGTCAGCTCTTTGCATCAGGTGGCTAAAGTATTCAAGTTTCAGTTTCAACATCAGTCCTTCCAATGAACACCCAGGACTGATCTCTTTTAGGATGGACTGGTTGGATCTCCTTGCAGTCCAAGGGACTCTCAAGAGTCTTCTCCAACACCACAGTTCAAAAGCATCAATTCTTCAGCGGTCAGTTTTCTTTATAGTCCAACTCTCACATCCATACATGACTACTGGAAAAACCATAGCCTTGACTAAATGAACCTTTGTTGACAAAGTAATGTCTCTGCTTTTTAATATGCTGTCTAGGTTGCTCAAAATTATCCTTCCAAGGAGTAAGCATCTTTTAATTTCATGGCTGCAATCACCATCTGCAGTGATTTTGGAGCCCAGAAAAATAAAGTCTGACACTGTTTCCTCTGTTTCCCCATCTATTTCCCATGAAGTGATGGGACCAGATGCCATGATCTTCATTTTCTGAATGTTGAGCTTTAAGCCATCTTTTTCACTCTCCTCTTTCACTTTTATCAAGAGGCTCTTTAGTTCTTCTTCACTTTCTGTCATAAGGGTGGTATCATCTGCATATCTGAGGTTATTGATATTTCTCCCAGCAATCTTGATTCCAGCTTGTGCTTCGTCCAGCCCAACATTTCTCATGATGTACTCTGCATAGAAGTTAAATAAGCAGGGTGACAATATACAGCCTTGACATACTCCTTTTCCTATTTGGAACCAGTCTGTTGTTCTATGTCCAGTTCTAATTGTTGCTTCTGGACCTGCATACAGAAAAGAGCTTTAAAGGCTGGTAATCCAGTAGTTCTCAAGCATGAGAGAAAAACTCTTCCAGGGGAACATTTGAAAATGGTTAGTGACTTTTTTTGGATGGAACAATGACTGAAGGATACTACTGATACTTGATTATCCAGGAGATAAAGATACACACATGTCTTAATGTATGGGACATTTCTCAACAATAGAGGCTTATCCTTCCTAATATTCAATGTTGTTCCCATTGAGAAATACCTGAATAATCTTATCCCATTTTTATACTTAAATCTTTTCTATAGCAACACTGTTAAGTAGCTCATGTACCTCCCTCTAATAATAATAACTCTCAAAAGAAGTAACAAGCTCAGTGTTACTGTGTTCTTACCTAGGCCTAAACACTTCTTCTTTGGAGAACACAGTAACACTGAGCTTGTTACTTCTTTTGAGAGTTATTATTATTAGAGGGAGGTACATGAGCAGAGTGGAAAGTATAAAGTCAAATGGACATGAGGTTAAAAAGGTCCAGCATTTTCCTTTCCCATTTATGTTATCAAGTCACTCAAAGATAGCTGTATATTTCTATCTAAATCTTCTTTACTAAACTAAGAAATCTATTCTTTCAATTTTTTATAATTCTATTCTCATCATTCTGCTTTTGTCTCTTAAGACTTTCTAGTTATCTAAATTGCACTTTAAGTATAGGACCCTGAATTAACCCAAATATTCCAGGCAAAGCTGAAATTACATAGATCTTTCTAGATCACCTGGATTTAGTGGGCATTTGAATTCTTTTAGTGTATCTTGTAATCAATTTATCAATTTTTACAGCCCTCTTTATTCTTTACTCATATCATACTGAGTATAAACAAAGATACCTGAATTTCTCATTTTTCATAGTTGTCCTATTGTTAAGCCATATCTGCATAATTCTATATTTGTAGAGTTTGATTTCTGGACCTAGTTTTACTCTTGTAATTCTCATTTTGTGGGATATCTTTCACCAGTCCTGTATGTAAAAATTTTCTCTCATTCAACTGGTTTTCAAGCTATCCCAACAACATTTCATCTTTGAACTTGATGCATAAGGGCTTATACATCAAGGGCTTAAGATGTATAAAGGCTTATACATCAAGTTCAATGATGAAATGATGTTGAGATAGCTTGAAAACCAATTGAATGAGAGAAAATTTTTACATACAGGACTGGTGAAAGATATCCCACAAAATGAGAATTACAAGAGTAAAACTAGGTCCAGAAATCAAACTCTACAAATATAGAATTCTGCAGATATGGCTTAACAGGTACTGTCCTGTCAGAGCCATATGACAAGCCATAAGACTCTTTCAGTTGACAATCACTATTACATCCAAGTATTTCTGTAATGAAATTTCCCTTAAAAGATTCATATTACTCCATCTTGGCTGCAAAGATATATTTTATCAAGTATTCAGTAGGGTTCCAATTTTCCCACCACATTTTTATAGATCTAATAATTTTAGTGTTTTTTAAAAAGAGTAGACATTAATTTAACCTCTGAATTCTTCTAATTACTAATTATTTACATTGCTGTTTACAAATAATCCTTTTACTAGGTTAGATAATCTTGCTGAGTGTCAAAGTCAAGCTCACTAAGCTGTGGTTTGTGACAACTTGTCTGAAAAGCTGTTGTACTATCTCCAACCTTTTATAGCCTTTCTCAGTATCCTAAATTATCCACTATTCTGAAAACTAATTCAATGATTTTGATTGGAGTTTAGTGGTATCCTAATGGGCTTTCCTGGTGGCTCAGTGGTAAAAAAAAAATATATATATATATATATTCTTGCCAATGCAGGAGGTGTGGGTTCAATCCCTGGGTTGGGAAGACCTCCTGGGGAAGGAAATGGCAACCCACTCCAGTATTCTTGCCTGAGAAATCCTGTGGACAGAGGAACCTGGTGGGCTATAGTTGAAGGGGTCACAAAAGACATGACTTAGTAGCTAAACAATAACAATACCAGTGTAAACAGTCTGGACCTAGGAGACAAGCTCTTTTCAGGTAGCCCACTGTTAGGATTCACTCTTTGCTCCCAGGCTTCAGGTTTCCTGTTTCAACGTAGCTGTGAGCTTTATAACCCTAAGAGTTTTCTTTTTAACTGAGCGTGTAACAGCTGAATAGTTAACAAAGGGTCCTGCTTTTGCTAGCCATCTATTATAAAGCAGTGACTGAAAGTACAAGCTTTGAAATCACACTAGGGGTTTCTGTCAAATTCTACCATTTACCACCATTCTGTAGCTTTGTAATCTGAGGAAATTCACTCACAACCTCATTGGACTTCAGTTTCTCATCTACAAAATACGTACAATCATGGTCATCGTAAGTAAGCAATATAATCATGAACATCAAGTTCATAACAGCGGCTGTCACTTAAAACAGTATTACTTTTTTTCATCGATGCTAAATCAGAGATTGTTTTATCTCATTCTTGATTATCTTCTTGCTTTCATCACACAGTCAAATATTGATCTTTCAAATATGTTTGACAGTATTTTAATCACAGGGAGGAGATGGGTTTTGTATATTCTATTCTGATGGTAGAGAAAATGGTAGAATCACAAGAAGCACATAATTAGGAATATTTGGTGAGGGGTCCCCAAAAATACAAAAAAGCAGCTGAATAAGCATATAATACTTTCACTTCAGAAACAAAATAACATTGTCTACTTCTTACTTTTGGCTACATTTTGCTCCTTCGTTTGTGGAAGAGCAGGATTTTTTGTGTATTGATGATTATGGTCATAGAAAAGCTAAGTGAGTATAAAGTTTGTGGAGAAAAAATGACATCAGAAGTGAATATATTAATTTTCAAAGCTTGGCGAAGGACTCTCATGATGGCAGCAATGAACTGAATATTTTCGACTGGAAAGTAATAAGTCAAAATGCTCCAAAGTATGGCCTAACCAGTGCCCCTTCTATTTCTATTCCGAGAGAGAGCATACCAGTAGAATTTTCTGAAACATTTTGACTTTTTGAATAAAGTTTGTAAGGGTTGCAGAGATGGAAAAGTGGAACAGTAGGACAAGATGCAGAAATAGAAGGTCCCCTAGGAACTATTGCCTGGAAAATCCCATGGACAGAGGAGCTGGTAGGCTGCAGTCCATGGGGTCACTAGGAGTCGGACACGACTGAGGGACTTCACTTTCACTTTTCACTTTTATGCATTGGAAAAGGAAATGGCAACCCAGTCCAGTGTTCTTGCCTGGAGAATCCCAGGAACGGGGGAGCCTGGTGGGCTGCCGTCTCTGGGGTCGCAGAGTCGGACACTACTGAAGCGACTTAGCAGCAGCAGCAGCAGTAGGGACTATTATGATACAGAGCACCCAGATGACTTTAGGCCAGTTAAGGAAATTCAGGACCTAAGTAACAGACTAGAGTGAGAGGTCTTATCTAGGTAATAGACCTGTTTGTGAATAATCTAAGAGAAGTTTAAGTTCTTAATTGTTTTTATTTGCAAATGAAAACATTCTAAACTCTCTATAATCTTTCCTCAATGTCTATGTCATGGAGGACCATATTAAAAATGAGATCCTTTTTGCACTGCTGTTTCTGAGCTCTATTATGATGGAGCTTTCTTAAAGCTGAATCCTATCAGATCTATCTATATCTATCTCTCTGTCTATTGTCAGTCTTTCTCTCTTTCAATCTCTCCATATATATTAGTGAATAGATAAATTCATACATACATATATATGTGTGTGTATATATATATATATATATACACTTAAATCCCTAGATAATTTTTGTCAGTGTAATTTTTTTGTGAGAATCTGAGGCTAAGAATAAAGAAAGTGATGGAAAATCACTATTGGGATAAATGAGCTATGGATTTCGATTATTTTTATTTAAGAAACAGTGGGGATAATTATGGTTTTTCAATTGGTATCTTTTAGATGATGAAGCTTTAATGGGAGGATAAATAATCTGCATGAATCAAGAAAATGGCCTCTGAGTGCTAATATTGTTCTTTTTTGTCTTTGGCTTTTGTGTGATGAGCCATTTGTAATTTTAAAAAAAGCTACCTGGGAGGACAAATGTAATAATATCTTGAACCCCTAGGCAGAAAAGCACCATATAATTACATCTTTAAAATATTATTACCGCAGTTCTGTCCTAAAATTTTTGTTACTTACAGGGAAATCTTTTTGTAGGTGAATCCCCCCGGCTGCACTGATTCTTCTCCTTCTGTCTCGAAGTGTTTTAAATGAGCTGAATATGGTCTCTCAGTGAAGCAGAGTGTCTCCCTTTGGGAAGAAGCTGGATTAGGGGCACTTGACCTTTCCTGAGTTGGGTGTGAAGAAACTGACAATAAAGATCTTAAAGAATCCTGTTTTTAAGGCTTTCGATACATTTGTCCACTGAGTTTGCTCCAATTAACATGGTTAAATTTGATAATCTAAAAATGAAACTAATTTCTTGTTGAAATAAATATATTTATAAGAATAGGAGCCAGATGATGATTGTGGTTTTTAGGAGATAAGGCTGCTTGTTTCTGAAATAATTTATTCATCATTTTAATAAGTATTAACTGAACGTACTCTGTAGTAATTACTGACAACACAATAGTGAGCAAAACCTGTAGGTTATGGTCTAGTAGAGAAGACAGACTCAAATAAAATATAGTATTAGAAGCACTTCAAGAAGCAAAAGTGCAGTTTTGTGAGAGTATGTAGCAGGCATCTGATCTCATTGGAAGAGTGGTGGTGGTTAGGGAAGGCTTTCCTGAATAATATACATTTAAGTCAATATTAGCTCACTGATTTTAGCATACAGCATTTTGCCATCTAATTATGTTTTTCTTTCTTCTCAAAATACCTTCTAAGATAGGTTAAATAATAGGTGCTTAGTTACAAGACAAAGACAAGAGAAACCACTTTACACTGGAACTCTCCAATCCTCTCTTTAGCTTGCTAAAGAATTACATATTATGGTTGGACATTACAAAATATTAAAATAATTGCCTCAATGAAGAGCAATTAAACTTTAACTCCTGGAGAATGTCATTGGAATTAGACTGAAGACTGTCTTATTTTCCATTTTCTCATGTTGTGAGTCCTAGAAAAACCAACTTTGATATTATTTTCATGTATTGATTGAAAATAAAGAAGTTAACAGCGTTTTATAAACAGTTCTGTGTAACTCTGCCCACATAGACATAAAACAGACGTGGTCTCAGCATTTTTAGTAGTTTTAGGATATAGCCAAAGACTCTTTATAGAGACAGAGGTCATCCTTCAATGCCTGTAAGTGCCTCTAGAGTAGACTGTATTTCATTTATCCTGGTGGGAAAAATTTCCATTGCCACTGGCCTGGACTATATTCATTCTGCAAATAGTGTTGTTCATTTCTGTTTCTGTCATTCAAAATCTCTTTCATGAGTTCTCTTTTCCATTTTTAAAACATAGGGCACATGAAGGAAGCTATATAAAGTCAAATTCATTTTTATAATCTCTGATGGCAACTTCATCCTGTAACTGCTATTCTGGGATTTTGTAGCCATAACACAAAGGACAGCAATCAACAGCAGAGTGCAAGATGAGATTAGAATTGCTCTTCCTTGATCACCAAACACTACAGCTTCAGTGGAGCACATGCTTTGCCTTATGACCCTCCATTTGCAGAAACTGCAAATAACCTTTTAATGTCAGGGTGCAATCAGTAACTTCATTTTGTTTCTTTTCACTCTAGAGCTTAATCAGAACCCCCAAAAGCCAGTATTTTTGAGATGAAATAGACACTTTTTGCAAAAACTTAAAATGACAGACCTCTTTTTGTGGAGGAACATTTCAGAATGATAATGCCGGTTCAGTTGTTTAGGAGTGTTTCACATCCATACCAAATTTACAAATAAAGTCCACGTTTATAACTAATAAATGATAATGATTTAAAAATAGCTAACCGTAATTAACATTTCCATCAGCGTTTCCATAAACCCTAAAAACTAGCTTTTTGGCACAATTTCCTACACTATAAAATTACATAGGTGAAAAAGTGAAAGTGTTAGTTGTTCAGTCATGTCCAACTCTTTGCAACCCCATGAACTGTAGCCCTCCAGGCTCTTCTGTCCTTGGGATTCTCCAGGCAAGAATACTGGGTGGGTAGCCATTCTCTTCTCCAGGAGATCTTCTCAACCCAGGGATCAAATTGAGTCTCCAACATTACATGTGAATTCTTTACCATCTGAGCCACTGAGGAAGCCCAAAACTACATGAAATGCCTATCAATTTCGTGTACTTTCCCTAGAGGGTTAGCCAGGATTAAGTGATTTTCAGCAGGTCACAAAACAGTATATCAGCACATCAAAGCATGTAATTCAGCACTCTTCATTTGTGCAGTTTGATCACCATAATCAGTTCTATTACCTCCCTGAATTAGATAAGCTTATATCTTTTGCAGTTGTCACATACCCCTTAAGGTCAAAAATATTCCCATTAGAAGGGTTAGGAATATTAAAAGAATTTTTTTATCTCAAATTTTTACCCACAACAATTTTATTCTCCAACTCATTGATTTATTAATTTATTCAGTGAGCATTTATTAAAAGATATTATATACCAAACACTGTACATGCCTCTAGTCAGATTGATATATCTTTATTTCAAAATTCTTATAAATTCAAATTTATTTGTATAGTTCTTATTTGCACTTCTTATAAAAAGGAAAAATAGAATTTTGGGTAACAGTTTTTACATAAGCTCTTTTTGGCTCAAGAATTGGGAGACTTAGGATTCCCCCTCCTGCTTTGTCTTCTCTGTCTGTGAAATATCTCTCTTAGTGCCTAAAACTTCCTATTGCACATCTGAGGGCCATGAACAGACACCACAAATGAGCTATGAGACTTTCGTGCATTTGCTCTGAATGAAGTGATATTATGACTTATGGATGGAAAGGGGGAAGAGAAAGCAATTGTCTGGAAATGCCAGTGAATAATAATTAACTTTTAAAATTAACAAAGTAATCAACCTGCTTTTCTCACCACCTCCCCTTAAAAATTAGTAACACAACTCATGATAATTTGACTCTGCTCAATGTTGCCATTTGAAGAAGTCAGAGAAATTTTAATGTCAAATGACGAAGTTCATTGCTGACCCTTCAACAGTCAAACAGAATTAATCTCTTCCATTATGCAATTTTGTGTTTCTTTGTTGCTGTTCTGCATAGTCCTACTGCTGTATTTATAATTGAATCATAAACATTTGCTTTAGAATATATGTTAATGTGTCTTTCTTTACTAGACTTGAGCTTTCTGAGAATTATGATTTTGTTTTATTCATCTTTATATTTCCAAGCCCTAGTACAATACCTGCCACATACCAATAACCAAATAAGTAATTGTGAATTGAATAAAATGAGTTTATTTCAGCTCTCTTTAACACTTTCCTCTGAGGTAAGAAAACTTCTGATGTAAATAGCATCAGGTAAATTGTGGCAGTTTATCAATTCATTATAGTGCAAAAGCTTTAGAAACTAATTCAACCTTACTCTTGTACATTCTTTATTAATACTACAATGCTACTTATGTCCAGCTTCCCCTTCTCCAATAGATCTTTGGGAATAATAATGTAATGTCTAAGAACTTCATTGGAGAAGGCAATGGCACCCCATTCCAGTACTCTTGCCTGGAAAATCCCATGGATGGAGGAGCCTGGTAGGCTGCAGACCATGGGGTCGCGAAGAGTCGAACACGACTGAGCGACTTCACTTTCACTTTTCCCTTTCATGCATTGGAGAAGGCAATGGCAACCCACTCCAGTGTTCTTGCCTGGAGAATCCCAGGGACGGGGGAGCCTGGTGGGCTGCAGATCATGGGGTCGCACAGAGTCGGACACGACTGAAGCGACTTAGCAGTAGCAGCAAGAACTTTGTTTTGAGATAAGTTGAAATCTGAGAGAAAGAACTTCTCTGGATTTGGGGGGAATATTACAGATTGTATGGGCTCTTGATGTAAAGATTAGAATCTTCAGAGACTGCACTAGTTAAATTTCATTTTGTGGCTCATCTTTGCCACAGATTTGTGTTCAGCTCAGATTATCAGAAGCGTATCAAGTAAGAAAACTCAGAATAATATCTTAATATTTCATGAATCAGCCTTGTCTCTTGCAGCTGCTTTTACATCTGCTGTGACTTTAGTTCTCTTGTGCGCGTGCACGCTGTCACTGCAGTTGTGTCTGACTCTTTGAGACCCTATGGACTGTAGCCCTCTGTCCAAAGGATTCTCCAGGCAAGGATACTGGAGTTGGTTGCCATTTCCTTCTCCAGGGGACCTTCCCAATCCAGGGATCAAACCTGCATCTCTTACGTCTCCTGCATTGGCAAGCTGGCTCTTTATTACTATTGCAACCTGGTTTTGCTTATTCTCTGGTGCTTAAAGCCACAGTTTTCCTTTCTATTTCCCCAGGAATGGGGTTCTAATCTGTACTCATGTGCTCAGTTCAGTGGTTTGATTCGCTAATAACTGCCTCAGCTCCTCTGGGTCTTGGGTCTTTCTTATGCTCTTACAAGGTCAAGTGTTCTTACAGGAATCTCATTTGTACTGATATAGATCTTCTACTTGGACTAAAAACTCATAATCCTATACTCTGCTCAATTCACACTTTTTCTGCCATTATTTTCTGCTCATCTCAAATATGGATGATTTCCACCTTGACTATACTGTTTTCTTTCCTAATAGCTTGACATCCTGATGTCCTCCTAAATATATTGCTTCTGCTCTGTTCCTTCAGTTGTCTGCTTTCTGGGTGTCAGCCATTTCCCAAAAGGTTAGCTCTGCTATCGACCACACTTAATGAGGATGACCTGGTCCTGAAGTTGTTCCCCAAAAACAGCAGAGCTCGGTGTTCCCTGAGGGGTTTCAAGACACCTAGCTCCTCACCAGAGTTACCATGCATGCAACCTACAAGTAAAGGTTTTAACACCAAAGCTCGGAACTCCACATAGGAAAAGCTCAAGCCCTTATTCTTTGACTTATTCTGACTGGAATTACGTGAACAATAACAATAAATCATAGTCTCTTGGAACTTAGAAATGCTAGATTCAGTGTTCAAAATCATGTTCTTCTAAAGTCTCAGAGAGAATTCATCTTCCAAAATTTCTTCAGAAAACCATTCTGTATTAAGCTGTTTCTGTTTATGATCCCATATATTTATTATTCGTTTGCCTCGTTGGTGTTTGTGCCTGTCAAGAAATCATAGTGGTTAGTATATACCTTTGCTTGGTTACTATTGGGCTTAATGTTTTAGTTTTACTACATCTATTTATTTTTCCCATAGAAATCTTTGATTATTATTTGTGCTTATCTCTCACTTTTTTTTCTCACTTACTCCTTATTTTCCTCAGAATGAACATCGTTTCCAGCAATGAGTTTATCAGAGTTTTAGAGAGTAGGGAAAAATTCTCTTTTAACCAATTTATTTCAACTGTTATTTACCCAGTTGCTTACTGGAAATCATATATGTTTTATTTGTCTTGAAATCCATAAAGAGAACATATTAAAGTAGTGAATCATACCCCCCACTGACATTAATGTCCTTCTCTGAAAGCTTGTGAAGCCATTTTGATCATATGCATAAATTCAGATGTTGTGATATAATAGCTTGGGGAATTAGGTTTTTTACTCAGTCCTGTAAATAACAAGAAAAAGATAAAATGATTTTTATCATTAAAAAGCACCCTCTGGCTCAAAATGCTTAAAAGATTAGTTCTTTTTCTTAAGTTATAAAGTGTTCAATTGATTTCTTCTACAGCGCATTGGTTTCTTACTGAAATTTAGCATTTCAATAATAGTGTACTTTTTGAAATATGCAATCAAAAAAGTTGGAGCATAGAATATATTCTGATTTAATAAATCCTGGGAAATACAAGCAAAGTGAAGTTCTTATTTAACTTTTAAATTAAAATCTAATATTGTTACTGGACATGATTACATAATAGAAACACACCATTTCAAATCCAAGATCAGTCTGTACATCTTTTTTTTTTAATTGAGATAAAAATGAGAAGTTTTCTATATGCCAAACCCATATATTGTATCTTTCTTTAATAAGAAGGGAAGAAAGAGTCATTTCAATAATGTTACATAAATAAAAGTTATTTCATATAGGACTAAGTTTGTGGTTACTGGGTTAAATCTTCTTTCATTTAATAAAATTATGTTGGCATTCACACACTAGCTTATGAATAAATGTTTTTATTTGTTAAAACTGATACATGTATGAAACAAGTTGCCAGTCCAGGTTCGATGCACGATACTGGATGCTTGGGGCTGGTGCACTGGGACGACCCAGAGGGATGGAATGGGGAGGGAGGAGGGAGGAGGGTTCAGGATGTGGAACACATGTATACCTGTGGCGGATTCATTTTGATATTTGGCAAAACTAATACAATTATGTAAAGTTTAAAAATAAAATAATTAAAAAAAACAAAACCAAAAAAAAAAATGATACATGACATCTGAAAACCTAGAAACTACTATTTTAGAGAATTATAGGAAAAGTGAGCAAAACATCATCCATTAGAAAGCAAGCTTACAGTTATTTATAGTGTTCTTATTTCTCCCAAGTAAAGCTCCAGCAAAATAGAGGTATTCCTAGCAAAAAATTTAAATTGAAAGCATGCTGGCAGATTACATTTGCATTTGAATGATTTTATTCCCTTTATACTCTCAAAAAGCATTACATTAAGTATTAATGCTACATTTTGCTCCTGTTATTGTTCACCTTCACTTCTGCTAAACATTAACTTCTCAGCTTATTCAAGAACAGATGTAGATGAGAAATAGTGTTTGGTGATACAATGTAGCCAATCTCAAGTTATCACTTTAGTTCCAAAACACTATTTATCCTATAATGCAAAGAACTGACACCATGCACATGAAGTTATCACCAAAAAGCTTCTCTGTTTACCATAGTATGCTTTTTTTTCTATTATTTCTTTCAAAGATACAATTGCTGGAATGGATGTAATTGTAATACAAAATGGAAAACATCAGTATAGAAGCACTATTTTATTTCTTCTTTGGGTGAAAACAAAAAGCATAATAGAAATAGGTTTTCTAATCAAGATTTACTTTCCCTACAGAACAGAGCATGAGTTATGTAAGCTATTTTAATAATAAGAGACTATTGTGCAAAGCTTAGCAGAATAGTAACAAGAGAAATAATTATGACAGCTAGGAGTTTTAGAATACCAAAATACAAATTTTCATTTGCTGATCAGTTTTAAATACAGTTCTTCACTTGACTCCCAGATTGGCTAAAAAATCAACACTGCATTTCACCAACCTACAGTAGGTGGAAGCTCCTTTGTGGTCTTGGCTCGTTTAATGAAAAGAATCTGTCAGATGATTTGTCTCTGTTATCAGCCCTTCATTAGCAGTATTACTTTCAAGATATTTGTGTTTTTATTAACCTCTTTAAATCTCAGTTCATCCATGGATGTGAAGCAGTAACATGACAGTTTCCCAACCCAGCGCATGGTAGTAGGATTTCTACTAATGGAAACTGAATATTAATCAATTCACCCCTGCCCCCCATCATCTATTCTTTATCCAGGAATGAGATAATGTAGGAGTTGCCATGTCGAACTTCAGTAACAAATATCTATTGCCTATTTTGTGACAATCAGTGGTCTGGTCACTAAGTCAAATACATTCTCTTTGCTGTACACATGGAACTAACACAACATTATAAATCAGTTATATTCCAAAAAGTTTTTTCAGAAAACACATAAAATACAGTTCAGTTCAGTTCAGTTCAGTCACTCAGTCGTGTCCGACTCTTTGCGACCCCATGAATCGCAGTGCGTCAGGCCTCCCTGTCCATCACCAACTCCCGGAGTTCACTCAGACTCACGTCCATCGAGTCAGTGATGCCATCCAGCCATCTCATCCTCTGTCCTGCCCCCAATCCCTTCCAGCATCAAAGTCTTTTCCAATGAGTCAATCTTACCATACTAAAATAATATGTATGGATTTTTATACTTTGAAATGAAAGAGAATTCTTTGACTATAGGTACTGTATTTTACCTATAGAAAGAATTCTCTTTCATTTCAGAGTATAAAAATCCATACATATTATTTTAGTATGGTAAGATATCTCATGCATTTCCTAGAGCCTTCGTTTTAAAATATGCACATGCTCGATGAAGAGAAAATAGCTTAGAATGTGATACTGGATACTTTTTTGATGATATACTGTAACACGTTTAAAAGGCTTATTTCCTTGAGCAGCATCTTGTCAGGAAGTTGACTCACCAGTCTCTTTTTCCCTATGAAGAATTATCCCTGAAACAACTTGTTGCATTTGAAGACCTAATTAAAGACTTAATTAGTTGGCAAGCTTGTTAAATTAGACTTTGTAAAAGTGCATGATGCTCAAATGGAACTAACTTACAGCAGTTTTGGACAGTGCTACATTTATCTACCATATGCTATTCTCTGGGTAATTGACTGCTCACCACTTGACCTGGAGTGCAAAGGGAGACTATAACAGACAGGTCTATAACCTCTGAAGAACTAGAAATGCTGACATAGCCAATCCACATATTTGCATTATACATACTAAACTAACAGATGATAGTATTTACAGGGCTTCACTAAATGCTTAAATCTATTTTGTGGACAAAAGGATTTTTAAGTTAATTCATTTTGTGGAGAGAATAATTTAACCAAGTTAGCATTTAGTTGACAGAATTATGATGAAATTCATTTTGTCTACCTAATTGATTGGACAGCTAGCAGAATGCATTTCTCCCTAGAATGAAGAATATGCAGAGCCTGTCAAATGGCATTTCCTCCTTGGTCTCAAATCATTCTGTCAACAAAATAAATACAACATCATTCGTCTACAGTATCGATGTGGGTGTTAATTATGGGGGAAGAGAATGCAAAGTCAAAATCTTCTCTGTTAAGTATTGATAAAAAATATTTATACCATCCATTAACCAGATATCCATCTTGTAAAAGGATTTTTCTGGGAAAAGCTTATATGTAAACTGTGTAACAGGGTAGGTGTGTGGTTGGTGTTCTTCACATTCAGTGTTATAGACATGAAATAAACACATTGGCTAAAAATGTAAATTCAGTGACTAGAGTGATAACATCAGGAAACCAATGAACAAAGCCAATCTACTAATAACTGGTTGTGGTGAAAAACGTGCATTGTTGATTCCAAGTTTCCCAATGGGGGCCAAGCAAAGAAAATGAACAGATCATGCTCAAAAGACTAGAACTACCTGAAGGCTTTAAGAGAACGTTTTTTAGAGAGGGATGAGGGAAAGTGTCACAGGGTATGTGATCTGCTCATGGACATTCTTTTGATTGGCTGGTGATAAGGTAACTGTAGTATATGGAGAATCAACATCACTAACCTTCTGGTTCCAATGGATCTTGCTGGTGGTCAGCACATAATGTGTTCCATCTGGTAGAAGTTTGTGTGTGTGTGTGTGCGCTCAGTTGCTCAATTGTGTCTAGCTCTTTGCGATTCCATGAACATTAACCCACCAGGCTCCTCTGTCCATGGAATTTTCTGGGCAAGAATACTGGAATGGAGTGCTATTTCCCTCTCCAGGGGATCTTCCTGCCACAGGGATTGAACTCATGTCTTTTGTGTTTCCTGCACTGGCAGGTGGATTCTTTACCATTAGCATCACCCGGGAAGCCTGGTGGAAGTTTTAGTACCTGTAAAACAACTCAAGGATGTATCTTAGGGGATTTATCTATGGCCCTTGAGGATGAGCTAAAGGTCCTTGACTTTGTCTTATGGCTAAACCATTTTTAATTTGTCTTGTTTTCCTTTGTTTCTGTATTTTCTCACTTCTCTAATTAAATTTTCTCTTTGGATATCAGAAAGGCCTAGTATGCTAAAGTTTTCCTATAAACAAGATGTGGGGGACCCAAGGGTCGGTCCCTGGGAAGGCTCCACAGGGTCCTCCTGGGTTTCAGTCTCAGAATTTTACATTTCTTGTATTCTTTCTCAAGACATGCTCCGCTTAATAATGGAGTTCTGGTGTATGCTGTGCTGTGCTGCGCTTAGTCGCTCAGTCGTGTCTGACTCTTTGTGACCCCATGGTCTGTAGCCTACCAAGCTCCTCTGTCCATGGGATTCTCCAGCTAAGAATACCGGAATGGATTGCCATGCCCTCCTCCAGGGGGTCTTCCCAACCCAGGGATCGAACCGAGGTCTCCTACATTCCAGGCAGATTCTTTAACATCCAAACCACAAGGGAAGCCCTAATAGTGGAGTGATTCAAGAAAAAAGAAGTCAGGAGTTAGAGAAAGCATGAGACCTAAACCCAGGAATTTGGTGAAGGGGAATTTCTAACTATATAATAGGAACAGGGGACAACCCATTCAGATTGAGGCAGGTCAGAAAATTCTGGGAGAGAAGCTTTCAGGAAGATGAATACCTGACACATTTGGATGTTTTGAAAGAATATGTCAAGTGACTGAAGGCTTGGAAGTAGAATTAAAAGTAAATATATAGCTGAAGTAATGAAAAAATAAGATAATTACTAGTCTCACTCTCTGGAGAGAGAGCAAAAAATTGTTCAGGGAAGAAAAAGTAATCATATCTTATCGCCTTACCCAGTTGTGATTAGAAGTACCATAGGATAATGTAAACCCAGAAAATGACCCACACCAAGTGACAATGTTAGGATATTATGTAAAGGGGGAGTATGGAAAGGAAGCTCAGGCCCTGGGGTTAAATGAGGGGAAGAAAGAATAGATTTCTCACTTCCATAATGGATATCTGTTCCACACTATTTGAAAACATTGATGTAATTACCAAAATTAAAATAAAATTTATAAAAAAAAAAGAAATCAAAATGGTTGTTTGCTGAGGAATGGGTAATCATAGTGAGAAGTTAGGCACTATTATTTTTGGCTTAAAACAAACAAACAAGCAAGCAAAAAACACCTTTTCAAGGTGTTAAAAAAAAACAAACAAAATCTTCTACATCTTAAATTATGCACTGTCCTATGTCAAGTCACTTCAGTCATGTCTCACTCTTTGCAATCCTAGGGACCATGGCCTGCCGGGCTCCTCTGTCCATGGGGTTATTATATCTCTTAACTCGTTAAGCATTGAATATATTTATTTATCAATACCCACATACACATACACACATGCCATGCCGTGTTTAGTTGCTCAGTTGTGTCTGACTCTTTGTGACCCTGTGGACTATAGCCTGCCAGGCTCCTCTGTCCACTGGGATTCTCCAGGCAAGAATACTACACTGGGTTGCCATTTCCTTCTTCAGGGGATCTTCCCAACCCAGAGATTGAAACCAGATCTTCCATATCCAGGAAGATTCTTTACTGTCTGAGCCACCAGGGAAGCCCACACATACACACATGTGCATTATAAAATCTATTGGAAAACTGAAAGCAATTAATGAATTTTTGTGTATTCTAAGTTTCTTTGAAATGCCCCACATCTTGTGAAATTCCTTATAAACTATATATTCCTATTTAAATATATTGCCCAAATAACTGCTTTCTGAATAGCAAAGTGAGATTACATTTAAACATATGTCTTTATGGATGACCAAAATTAATAATATATGAATCTCATTTGGTGTTTATAAGTAGATGCATTTTTAGATCTCAAGAGTTTCAAAAAGTAGCAGTTTGGAACCCAGTAGTTCCAAATGCAAATACATACTTTTTGTGTTTATTTCATGCTAACATGCTGAAGTAGTATGCTGGGCATGAAATGTTTGCCTGATGTCTAAACTTATTTAAATTTTCAATATTGTATATAGCTTATAATCACCAGGTGCTTCTTGGTTGGATTTTTTAACATGCTTAACCAAATAATAATAATTAGAAATGGAGTAGAAAATGTTTGAGGAACTTTTATGCAAGATAGTAATTTAAAAGAGCAAAATACCTTTCATTTTTAAAACAAAATTAGGAAATAACCAGAAGGTTACAACAATTATAAAATGGATGTTGAGAATTTAGCTCCTTTATTGGATTTTATAATTGTTAGAAAAGTTTAGATACTATAGAGAATGTCTGCAGGTATTATTTCTGATAGACTTTCTTGTCACAAAGCTTAAGAAGTGGCACAGACAGGAGTGGATTCAACACAAAGAAGTTTGTTTCTTTTAAAGATGGTCCTCAGTTACAAGTATACCATTGTCTCTAAAGACAAAGGCACAAACTTTTAGTATCTGTACCTATGAAGAATATTGCATTTCAAAAAACCCTACAAAAATGACCCTGAAAAAATGTCTAACATGGAAACTGACCAATGCAAGCCACTTGTTTAAGTAAAGACAGTTCCATCCTGAAGTGGACAAATGAGAAAGAATGAACAAAAACAAAGTCCTCATTAATCCCCATGACATAACAGATACAGCTTACAAAATAAGTGCTGAATAGATTTTCTATTAAATGTATTGTTTTTAGCAGAAGAAATGCATTGTATATTAAATTTACCCTTTATTTCTAAAGAATACTGCCATCCTCATCTTTTCTGTCATAATTACTCTCCTTGTTAACACTCCATAATGAGGAAAAGGCAAATCAGTTGTGTCATTATACCTTGCTGCTAAACAGAAGCAACACAGCCATTAATGACTTTAACATATGTTCATGTTTTCCTGGCCACTGGGAACTTCATTCATCTGGTTCTCCTTGATGAGGCAAGACACGTCTGTTAACATCATGATGCTGAATTTTTTTTCCTCTGGGAGCTGATATTCAGAACAAAAATTTCAGGTTCAATATTAGAGGTGAGAGAGAAGGTGTGCATGAGGGATAAATGTTCTAGAAGCATCTGCTCTCACCTTTTCCTCCCTAAACCCTATGCTGGACTTCATTACAAATCTGTCCACTAGGTGGCGATATCAATATGTAACTTTAAAAAGAAAGAGTCCAAATCTTTAAATACATAGGGCTCATAATTTCAATAAACCTATAGCATTAAGCAATACACTAAGTATTTTAACATTGACTTGAGGAGCATGAGTTTTAATCTTAGAACAGAGAGTTAAAGTGATTATCAGATAATTTGCTTAATAATTTAAACTCCTCCCATCCTTTCCTTCCAAAGATGTGCTTTTAATTTTACTTGAACCATTTAGCTAATTGTATCAGCCTCAATATTTTCATGTCAGTTCAGTCTAGTCTTGGTCAAGTTACTTAACCTCTTCATGTCTCATTTTTTTTTTTTTTTGTTTTGTTTTTTTTTTGCCTGGTGATCTAATGTGAAGAAGCACTAATAAAAATGATTATAAAACACTTTGCAAATTTTAGTGCCAAAGACAACTGCACTGCTTTGAAGTCACCAGAAGTGTGACAAGTGTTCAGACAAGTACATAATTAAACTGTCCAAACTGCATTAGCTATTGATGGCATTTAACTAGGGCTGACTGTTCCTATCAAGCTATGAGTTTAAATTATAGTGGCCTCTGTAACTCTCCCAGACTTTAGCAGACTAGAACCGGCAATGGGCACTGAAGTCTGAAAGTTTATATGTATTTTAATGACAGTGATGGAAACATGAACAGATTGAAATCTCTTCAGTTTCCTCTTTTGTTACCCATAGAAGAAATGGTAACTCTGTTAATTGATTTTTTAGGGAAAATGTTGAATGTCATTAGTGTAAAGACAGATAATGAAAGATCAATAGTGTTACAGTTCAGAATGGAACACTTTTTGTAACCTGAGTGTCCCAGCTTTCACTGTGCCTTGAGTACATTTGAAGTCACATTCATTTCTGTGCCTGTGTCTCACTGATACCAAGCTCCCATCTACCCACGAGAACATAATGACTCCACAAGTGTTTCTGAGAATCCTTGTGATGTGACATAAATGCATCGTATATTAAACCAGGTTATTGGTCATTATCCCTGATAACTGAGTTGGATCTTTGGAGCTGCTAGCAGCCCACATAACACCTCAAAGGGGTCCCTAATCAGAACAGCTTTGCTTCCTCTTGTATGACCCTTCTCTACTAGAAAAGAAGAAATCACTTCAATTACTTAAAACAGAGGGGACTGAAGGCAGAAGGGTAGTTTCTCAAGTGACATTAGAGCTGAGAATCCAAACAAGGGATCAAAAGCCAGTCCATGAGTCACAACGGGAAGTCAGGTTATCCCTAATATGAAGGGACAAGAAAGAAGTGTGGTGCCAAGAAGGCAAGAGGTGGAAGCTACAACCACAGAAGGAGAATCTGCCATGAACAGGATACATAGAAGAGGTACACTGCTCATTTAAGACACTGCCAGAAGCCAAGTGGCAATAGGCCAGTACCCAGTCTTCTCCCCTTCTCCCCAGTCTCTTCATAGTACCTTTTATTGTCCTAACTCAGGCAGAAGGCAGCTGACATAGAGGACAGCAGAAGGAAACACACAATGCTGAAATACAGAGCACAGCAGATCAAGGGTGAAAAGTGGGCAGGAAGGCAACTAGGTACCGGATCAGCACAAGATTGGCTGGATTTTATTTTATTGGAAGGTAATTGCTTTAATTTTTTTTGTTGTTTGTTTTGTTTTGTTTTTGTTTTTGTTTTTTTATTTTTAAACTTTACATAATTGTATTAGTTTTGCCAAACATCAAAATGAATCTACCACAGGTATACATGTGTTCCCCATCCTGAACCCTCCTCCCCCCTCCCTCCCCATATCATCCCTCTTGGGTAATTGCTTTAAAATGTTGGGTTAGTTTCTTGTGTACAATAAAGTGAATCAGCTATGTATCTACATATATCTCCTCCATCTTGAACCTCACTCCCACCCCCCTAAACCAACCTCTGTCGGTCATCAGAGAGCACCAAGCCGAGCTCCCTGGTCTATACAGCAGGTTCCCACTAACTGGGCTTCCCGAGTGGCTCAGACAGTAAAGAATCTGCCTGAAATGCAGGGGACCCAGGCTCAATCCTTGGGTTGAGAAAAATCCCCTGGAGAAGGGAATGGCAACCCACTCCAGCACTCTGGCCTGGAGAATTCCATGGACAGAAGAGCCTAAGGAGCTACAGTCCTTGGGGCCAAAGAGTTGGACACAACTGAGTGACTAGAACCTGCATCTGCTTTAGTCATGTAGTGTATGAATATCAACCCTAATCTCCCTATTCGTCTCACCCTCCCAGCTCTGCACCCACATGTCCATTCTCTAGGTCTGTCTCTCAATTCCTGCCCTGCAAACAGACTCATCTTGTGGCTGAATTTTGATGCTAACTGTATTGAGTGATATGCCCTGCCACTAGAACAAGAGCTGGTAAAGTTATTTTTCTGGAAAAACCCTTGTAGTAAATAATTTTGGACTCAGTAGGCCATACTGTACTGTAACAACAATTTGAATGATATTGCACAAAAGCATCCATAGGTAATATGTAAACAACTGTGCAAGGATGTGTTACAATAAAACTTCATTTACAGAAACAAGCCTTTCATGAATTTAAGCTATTCCATGGTATTGTTGCTTCAGCATCTGTTTGTTTGACCAAACAGTCTTCAGAAGCTTAAACTGACAGAATTCTCCTGCAATGCAGGAGATGCAGGAGATGCCAGTTCAGTCCCTGAGTGGGGAAGATCCCGGGGTGGAGGGGAGGGCATGGTAACCAACTCCAGTATTCTTGCCAGGAAAATCCCATGGACAGAGGAGCCTGGCAGGCTACAGTCCATGGGGTCACAAAGACCTGGACAAGATCAAAGCAACTGAACAGCACAGTAGCAAATGTACACAAGCCACCTGAGCTCAGCACATGTTCTAGATGGTAACCCAGATAGTTACAAGCAAATGTGAGTTCCTGATACGACTCCCCCTAAAGCACTTGTGATCATCAGTCTCCCCCATCTGTTTGGTTCTTCCCCTCATGTATCAAATAAAACCCCCACTCAAGTGGGCCTTAGGAAACATCACTACAAACAAAGCTAGTGGAGGTGATGGCATTCCAGTTGAGCTATTTCAAATCCTGAAAGAGATCCTGTGAAACTGCTGCACTCAATATGCCAGCAAATTTGAAAAACTCAGCAGTGGCCACGGGACTGGAAAGGTCAGTATTCATTCCAATCCCAAAGAAAGGCAATGCCAAAGAATGCTCAAACTACCACACAATTGCACTCATCTCACATTCTAGTAAAGTAATGCTCAAAATTCTCCAAGCCAGGCTTCAACAATACATGAACCTTGAACTTCCATATGTTCAAGGTGGATTTAGAAAAGGCAGAGGAACCAGAGATCAAATTGCCAACATTCACTGGATCATTGAAAAAGCAAGAGAGTTCCAGAAAAATATCTATTTCTGCTTTATTGACTATACCAAAGCCTTTGATTGTGTGGACGACAACAAACTGTGGAAAATTCTTCAAGAGATGGGACTACCAGACCACCTGACCTGCCTCCTGAGAAATCTTTATGTAGGTCAGGAGGCAACAGTTGGAACTAGAAATGGAACAAAAGACTGGTTCCAAATAGGAAAAGGAGTACGTCAAGGCTGTATATTGTCACCCTGCTTATTTAACTTATATGCAGAGTACATTATGAGAAACACTGTACTGGATGAAGCACAAGCTGGAATCAAGATTGCCAGGAGAAATATCAATAACCTCAGACATGCAGATGAAACCACCCTTATGGCAGAAAGCGAAGAAGAACTAAAGAGCCTCTTGAAAGTGAAAAAGCAGAGTGAAACAGTAGGCTTAAAGTTCAACATTCAGAAAACTAAGATCATGGCATCTGGTCCCATCACTTCATGGCAAATAGATGGGGAAACAGTGGAAACAGTGACAGACTTTATTTTCTTGGGCTCCAGAATCACTGCAGATTGTGATTGCAGCCATGAAATTAAAAGACACTTGCTGCTTGGAAGGAAAGTTATGAGCAACCTAGACAGCATATTCAAAAGCAGAGACATTACTTTGGCAACAAAGGTCCATCTAGTCAAAGCTATGGTTTTTCCAGTAGTTATGTATGGATGTGAGAGTTGGACTATAAAGAAAGCTGAGCCCCAGGGAATTAATGCTTTTGAACTGTGGTGTTGGAGAAGACTCTTGAGAGTCCCTTGGACTGCAAGGAGATCCAACCTGTCAATCCTAAAGGAAATCAGTCCTGAATATTCATTGGAAGGACTGATGCTGCAGCTGAAACTCCAATACTTTGACTACCTAATGCAAAGAAGTAACTCATTTGGAAAGACCCTGATGCTGGGAAAGATTGAAGGTGGTAGGAGAAAGAGACAACAGAAGATTAGAGTGTTGGATGGCATCACCCACTAGATAGACATGAGTTTGAGTAAACTCTGGGAGTTGGTGATGGACAGGGAAGCCTGGCATGCTGTAGTCCATGGGGTTGCAAAGAGTCGGACACGACTGAGCTACTGAACTGAACTGAGGCTTACAAAACTGTGCCATTTTTGGCTTGAATTGACCAGTTAGTCTTAGTTCAGGAATCCTAAAGCACTACACTCACAGACCCTTGTAAAGGCATGTGCCTCGTGTCCTGGCTCTCTCTCTGTACACTCTGCCTTGACCTTCCTATGTGGTCCCTTCAGGCATGTCTGTACTTCTTTTAGGACCTGTGGATAATAAACTTCTCTATTTCACTTTCTTTTGCCATCGTCTGTTGAGTGGAGCCTCACCATCTGGAACCCTGTACTCTACTTAATGAGTGCTAATTTAACAAAGTCATAATGAGAGGGTGGGCTGGATTTGGCCTGAAGACCATTGTCTGCTCACCTGTTTTCTAAAGTTATTTTCAGCACTACTTGCTGAGGGCTCAGGATATTTCAATGCAAATTCAAGAATATAATACTTCCTTCCACGGTGCTACATGGATAAGATTATTTTTCATGAAGGTTTCTTGATTTCAAACTACAGTAAGTGCCTGACATAATAAACCTTCAAATTGAGAACTTCCAAAGATGTGAATATATGTACGCATGTCCAACCATGTGTGCTATTTCATGTGTTGGTGTATATGTCATGTGAGTGCATCCTCTACAAGTGATTATGCTTTTGTGTGCTTAACTGTATAGTACTGCATGCATGCCTGGATAGAGCACAGTAGAAAAATGTCTGTATTCCAAGCCAAGGGTGTCTGGAAACAAGTATAGAAGCTGCAGTGATGTAGCTGATACTACTCTATTTTGTAAGGTACTGTAAGATTTAAAATTGTTTTGCTATTTTCTGTTTATCTTTTATGTATTATTTGTGTAAAAAGCATTATAAACCTCTTACAGTATAGTTCTATATAGCTGATTGTATTAGTTGGGTACCTAGGCTAAGTTTGTTGGAGTTATGAACAAATAGGACTTAGAAATGCACTCTTGGAAAGGAACTCATTCGTGCGTAGGGGACTTACTGTATTAGAAACATAATAGGCATAATCTTATTTTTTAACCTTACAATTTCAATAAATGTCCCATTTGTTTATTTTTTAAATTAAATTATGTCAGACTTTGGATTATGTCAACAGGTTGGGAAGAGCCTCAATGAGGCCCTATTTTAGGAACCACCAATTTGCTCCAAAATATAAATGTATATAGTATGTGGAGAAAATGAGATAAATGCCTCTAATCTTTAGACCATCATGGTCACCAAAAGACCCTCATTGTTTTAGTGACAGGCACCATCAAAGGAAAACTCCACACAAGACAAAAGAGGGCCAGGTGGGGAACACTTCTACATTCTACTCCTGATTCCACTAAACACACTGCACTCCAGCCAGTATGCCTTCCTGCTGAGAGTGAATCCTTATTGTGTGATCCTTTCTCCCTGGAGCTAACCCTTTCTTGAGGACTTCCCTGATTAGTATACCAAACAGAATCCTATTGCCAGAGCCCCAAGCTGGTAGAAAGCCCAGGTTACTCTTTTGTTGGGAGAGGTTTTTGCTTTTTGTTTTGTTTCAATCCACATGTGAATCAGTGAACATAAACTGACCTGAGAGAAGGGATCAGCTCTTAATTCCATATATCCGACTAAGTCATAGTTTAAGCCCAACTGGGATGCCTGATGTTATACTTTATTTGCTTTTATAACCCTCTGGCAACCTCCCCAAAGAGACTAGAAGTAGCTGATATCCTATACTTTGTTTTCAAGATAAGTTTTTAAATCATCTTAGTGGCGCAGTGGTAAAGAACCTGCCTGCCAATGCAGAAGACTTGTAAGAGATGCAGGTTCGATCCTTGGGTCAGGAAGATACCCTGGAGTAGGAAATGGCAAGCCATTCAGTATTCTTGCCTGGAAAATCCTGTGGACAGAGGAGCCTGACTATAGTACACGGTGTTGCAAAGAGTTGGACATGACTGAATGGCTGAGTATAGCATGTCCATATTTGTAGGGTTTCCCGGGTAGCACAGTGATAAAGAATCTGTCTGCCAATGCAGGGGATGCAGGTACAGTTCCTGGGTCAGGAAGATCCCCAGGAGGAGGAAATGGCAACCCACTCCAGTATTCTTGGCTTTAAAATTCCATGGACAGAGGACCCTGGTGGGCTACAGTCCATGAAGTCATAAAGAATTGGACACAACTAAGCACACACACACACACGCACACATCTGTAATCCTAGTTTGAAAGCAGATCACTCTGATTCTAGAGAACTTGTTCTGGAGATGGAGAAGTCAGGTTCTGGATGAACATATTGTTGGGGTAAGGTGGAGGTATTCAGTTATTTTCATCTGTTGCTGTGTGGGCTGTGCTGGTCCTTTCAGCAAAACCAAAGATGTTTAGACTTAGACACTCTAGAAAGAGCCCTGTAATCAATCAAATTCAATACAGGATGTTGGAGAAACAGTAAAACACCTGGAGAAAAAAAAAGGAAAAGAACACGAGATGTAGAGATCCATAAAATGGGCTGATTGTATTCATTAGAAATTTGTGATAGATATGTTACAGATTTTTTGGTAGATTCTATCAAGAAAAATCAACAAATAAGCACAAGCTCCTGGTGTTAGGTATTTTTTCCCTTTAGGAAATTTACAGGGAACAGAATAGAATGGTCTAACCTGTTAATAAGGATTTAGGTTACAACCACGTATGATACTGTAAATGCAGTCACGTTAGAGTGTGTGTGCTTCTTACCCAAGGGCAGTCAGTATGGCTTAGTTTCACTATTCAGATAGGTGTATCCTGACAACACAGTTTTCTGGAGAAAGGCATGCCCACCTGTGGGCACAGTCAGCTGTCTTCAGCTTGGTGGTTTTTCCCCCACACTGAACAGGATCAAGTTTCCACTTGAATATGGAAAGTTAAGATCTGAATGTGTAACAGTCTGTGTTAAATGAGGCAGCTTCTAAGAGCAAATCTGATGAAGACATTTGTGTTGTGTGATTGGTAAACACAAGAAAGTAGGAACTAAAGGCATGGAGATGGGGAAAGAGTATATGAAAATATAAAACAGGACGGAAGACAGAAAGGTAAGATTTATAAGAGCTCAATTCATGTGCTATATTGTATGAAATGAAATAGGAAAACTGTGAATGAGGCTGTAAATGCATGTCAGGATTTGGAAGAATTTTTATTACCCACTAGAGTTAGACTCTTCTATATTTTGATATTACTAGGTCCTTTGCAGAGTAATACACGCTTTAAATTTTTCCCCAACCACATCAAGACAGTATTCTGAACAATAGTTGCCACTATATCAGGAGTTATTGCTTTTACTTTTATTTTTATTTTAGTGAAGTCAGCAGTTTCTATAGAGTAACCTGAAGCTATTTTTAAAGATCCATCTTCAATCGTGTATTTTTTTTTAACACTTTAGCACTAAGCATGGGTTAAAAGAGGAAAAAAAAAATGAGATCATATTTGAATATAAAACAGAGTGGTAGCATTGATAGTAGAAAAGGAAACATTGATCGTGGTTTCTTGCTTTCTTTTAAGAAATGGCAAATATATAGCATTCATAGTAAGGCCTTGCTTTCTTATATAGAATGGATAGTGTTTTATATATTATCATGCCACAGAATCTTTGAATCTGAGGTTGGAGACGATGGTTTCTCTCATCTTACATTTATCATCCAAGCAGGAATCCACTCATCATCACCCCTGATAGAAGCATGGACAACCTCTGCTTCAAAAGCCCACAGAGATAATGACCTCACAGTTTCACAAGATCACTCTCTACTGAAGAGTCTAGACAGCTAGAAAGTTTCATCTTATATTCATCCTAAATCTGGTTACTCACAAGTGATGTGCATCTTTCCCAGTTGTGTTTGTGAAACTACCTAGAATAACTCCACTTTTACTCTCAGGACCTCCGAATATAAGGGTAGTGCAACTGTATAGGAAGAAGAGGCTGAAAGAATATTCCAGAAACCTTTCAAAATAAATAACCTGGAGAAACACTCCAAAACTGTGTCTCAACCAATTCAGTCTTTATAAAGAAGCACATGTTGGGTTTCAATCATATTTACTATTTAAATAAAAGCTGACATTTATTTAAAGCATATAATTTAAATAGCACTATATTTTTTGTTCATCACGCGTTTTCCTTAAATTAGCTCACGGCTTCCTTACACAGCTCTGCAGTCTGATGTGAGGCAATCTTGCTTCACAGTTAATATCACTGGAAGAATACTGGTGGAGAGAGAAAGAAGAAACAATATATTTAGTACTATATTTTATTGGATTTAGCATCCTATTAGTTATAAGATACACCTTTATTTTATGGACCACTATGGCTAGGTGAATTATGGTATTTATTAGTTTGAGAACTTAGGAGACTAAACAGACACTGAAGCAGATCATTTCCTCTCTCCCTGTTCTGTTCTGAGGCTAGGCATGACTGAGGACAGGAGTGGGAACACAAGGTGACTGTTCCTCTCTATATTCATGTTGTGCACTTAGTGGCTCAGTTGTGTCCAACTCTTTGTGACCCCAAGGACTGTACAGGCTCCTCTGTCCATGCAGATTCTCCAGGCAAGAATACTGAAGTGGGCTGCCATGCCCTCCTCCAGGGGATCTTCCCAACCCAGGGACTGAACACAGATCTCCCGCACTGCAGGTGGATTCTTTACTGTATGAGTCACCAGAGAAGCCCATACTCATGTTCAGTTCAGTCGGTTCAGTCATTCAGTCATGTCCAATTCTTGGCAACCCCATGGACTGTAGCATGCCAGGCTTCCCTGTCCATCACCAACTCCTGGAGCTTACTCAAGCTCATGTCTTTCGAGTCAGTGATGCCATCCAACCATCTCATCCTCTGTCATCCCCTTTTTCTCTTGCCCTCAGTCTTTGCCAGCATCAGAGTCTTTTCCAATGAGTTGGCTCTTTGCATCAGGTGACCAAAATATTGGAGCTTCAGCTTTGGCATCAGTCCCTCCAATGAATATTCAGGATTGATTTCCTTTAGGAATGGCTGGTTTGATCTCCTTGCTGTCCAAAGGACTCTCAAGAGTCTTCTCCAACACCACAGTTCAAAAGCATCACTTTTTCAGTGCTCAGCTTTCTTTATGATTCAACTCTTACATGCATATATGACTACTGGAAAAATCATAGCTTTGACTAGATGGACCTTTGTCCGTAATGTCTCTGCTTTTTAATATGCTGTCTAGGTTGGTCATAGCTTTTCTTCCCAGGAGTAAACATCTTTTAATTTCATGGCTGAAGTCACCATCTGCAGTGATTTGGGAGCCCAAGAAAATAAAGTCTGTCACTGTTTCCATTGTTTCCCCATCTATTTGCCATGAAATGATGGGACCAAATGCCATGATCGTCATTTTTTGAATTGAATTTTAAGCCAGCTTTTTCATTTTCCTCTTTTACTCTCATCGAGAGGCTCTTTAGTTCTTCTTCGCATTCTGCCATAAGGGTGGTGTCATCTGCATATCTGAGATTATTGATATTTCTCCCTGTAATCTTGATTCCAGCTTATGCCAAATACTCAAAGCAAGTATTGAGAATGATTGGAAATGTGGGGTGCGAGTCAACATAAATATGTTTCATTTTTTTTTAAGTAGCATTATTCGAAGGTGGTGAACAGCCTTGCGAGTGGCTTCCCAGGTGGTAACAGTGGTAAAGAACCCACCTACCAATGAAAGAGATGTGGGTTTGATCCCTGGGGAGAAAAGATCCCTTGAAGGAGGAAATGGCAACCCACTCTAGTATTCTTGCCTGAAAAATCTAATGGACAGAGCAACCCAGTGGGTTACAGTCCATGAGTTCACAAAGAATTGGACATGACAGAGCAACCAAGCATGCGAAAACAGCCTAGTGAAGCCCTTCAGATTGACAGTATTTTACAGCAAGATTTTCTGAGCTTCTGACACATAAACATCAAGTGTAGATGTCATTTATTAAATCTTATCCATTGCATGCCATTTTGTGTGAAGACTTTTTCTTTTTCCCCTGATTAGATCTTCTGTAAGTCAATAATGGCAGGATGAAGGACGGACTGAGAACTTTGGAGTGGGCTGGAAGAGTCTGGAGATAGAATGAAGTGGTGCAAACAGAAGAACTGGAAATATAATTTGCATTACCTGCCTCTTTACATGCTTCTTTAATATGTTTAATTTAGCAAATTAAAATAGCATTCTCAACTATCTTCACCAAATCACTTAACTTTCCTTTTGTTCACCTGGCTTATTTGCTCAAGAGACTGCAAATGATATTAAAGGCCAATCTGCCATGTAAATGAAAAATCACAATCTTGGGCAAAATCACAGGTTTCCTTTCCATTACTCTTGGAAAGTGTTCACTCTTACCCTCTTTTTAACTTTTCTCTTCTCTTCTTTTTACCTTTTTTAGCCTTTGTATTTATGTAGGACAATAAGGTTTGCCCCTTCTTTTAACATAAAATGTAGGAGGAAGAAAACAAAGCAAAACTCATTCTCTTCTCTTAGATACTGATAAGGAACTCTGTGGATATCAAGACCCTAATATGAATTACTGGCAAAGAATGGTATTTGTAGCTATTGTCAACTTGACACCGAAGCCTGTGTGAAGCGTGATGCATTTCCTTTCCCTAGATATTTAGAAGGTTTGAAGTACTGTTACCCAGTTCTCTATCATCTCTTTACTAACTGAACAAGAAAATAATTTTACTAAATTATGGCCACACAGATGGAAAAATAATTTCTCTAGATTACTGCGAGTGAAATATAACATAAAGAGCCAAGAAAGTCTGTAGCATTGACAGAAATTCTTTCTCCTGCTAGAATGTAATACCATCTGGTCCCAATTCTTTTCTCCCATATCTGTGTCTTTCATGACATCTTTACAACCTCTCTCATCTAAAGAACTATTCTTTGCCCCTGGCTTTGAAATGGGTTTTTAGCTGGATTTGACCAAAACACATGATGGAAGAGGAGGAGCTCCACTTCTAAGCAAAGACCTCAGAAGTACTTGTGAACTCTCAATGTCTCAGACATCCACCTCAAACAGAAGATAAACTCCAGCTTGCCTAGTGGGAGATGAGACATCATGTTAAAGCAGAACCCAGAGAGCTGAGAAGGGAATGGCAACCCACTCCAGTATTCTTGCCTGGAAAATTCCATGGACAGAGGAACCTGACAGGCTACAGTCCATGGGGTTGCAAAGAGTTAGACATGACTGAAGAACTACAACTCAGAGAGCTGAAACTAACCTAGACTCTCAGACCCTGAGAAACTCACCAGCTGACCTGGACATATAATTAACCTGGCTGGTCAAGACCTGTTGAGTCTGATTTAAATTAGTGAGACCTCTCAGCTGATCCATAGATCTGTGAGCTAAAATAAGAGTTTATATCAATAAAGAGGTTTTATTATTGTAAATAAAACGACAGAAGTTTTTGATAGTAGGATGAGGTATCTAGTTCCTTCCTTGAAGCTAGTTCAAAATTTCTAGAAGTTCCCAAGAGAAATATGCTGTTACTTACATTTTTTTCCCTACTTCTCCTGCTACTAGTTGTCCAACTTCTTTTTCCTCACTTTACTGAAAGAAAAAAAAAATCTTTAAAAAAAATCAAGTCTGTGTTTAGAATTCTGAGCTTCTTTTACATTTATTTTCCTACCAAGTAAGGTCCCATGATCTTGGAACATGACCGCTCATGACCTCTTACACATGACCTCTCATTATAGTCATCTGTCAACTTGCTCTAAGGTCCTTGACTCACTTCATTCACATGGATAAATAAATGAATGAAAAAGCATAAGACATTAGGGAAGGAGCTGAATTTTAATATAGTAGCAGTTTACACTCAGTCTTTGTTGTTGTCTCTTAAATTGTAATCTTTGGTCACTTGTATGAGAATCATCCAAGAGAAACCTCTAGAATACATATCCTTAGGTTCTACCCAGACTTATTGTGTCAGGAACAGAAGTTGAGCAGAAGTAAATACAATTACATTGTGCTGATATTTTTACCTGTTTGTTGTTTAGTGTTGCTTTCCACTGCTGAAATTATAAAAGTCAGATCGGCAGTCAACTCCATTTCACTGAAAAAGAAGTTTGGTTTGCAGTCAGAGATCCATCAAGAAAAATAAGCCACTCCATGTATTGGAGTCACACAAGTTTATGTTTGGATATAAAATTAGAAAAATGTTAAAAATTGCCCAAATGTTATGTGCTAAGGAAACAAAGTTCAGAGAAACTCTTGCTAGCATCTAAGCAATTAATTATTAAAAAGTTAACATGAAGTTTGTTTCAGCTGTTACATCTCACACCAGCTCACATATCTGTCCAGAACTTTCTCTGGAGATGAGTGGTCTATCCTTGTCTTTCACTCTCCAGATTTCTTGCAAATGTCTCTCCTTAGCTGATTTTTAAATTGAAACCAGATGGATAAGGGGATTTTGTGAAATATATTGATATTTCCCAGCTTCTCCTCTGTGATGCAGACATATCATAGATGAGGCTGGTGATGGGGTTAAGTTGACCAGAGAGAACCCAGTACATATCCAATCTCTGAGGTAATGATGCTAAAATTTTAATGGAAAAACACTCTACCTTTTGGTAGAAGGCTGGAGTATCAGTATTATATAAATATTATTTACATTTAAGTTTTGATCATTAAACCAGGTAAAGATAGAGCTGATGTTGCTCTCATATGTTGATATGCTATCAACAATTCAGCTTTCACAAGTGGCTTGAGCAATTTCTTTCTTTCATTATATGTTTAAAATTTTCTCCTAAAACTTTGGTAAACTTTAGATCTTATTTTCTGATTGGGCACTTTGTTAGATCCTTTCTTCCTAAGTTTCACTGGACAATATGCAGCAGCATTTGACCTTCTCTTACCAATTTCATGGAAAATATTTCTAATTTTATTTCCACAATTACACATGTATACCTGTGGCGGATTCGTTTTGATGTTTGGCAAAACTAATACAGTGTTTGAGGTTTAAAAATAAAATAAAATTAAAAAATAAAAATTAAATTAAATTAAATTAAATTAAAAAAATAAAATAAAATAAAGCAAATGTCGCTCGCTGGGACCTACAAAAAAAAAAAAAAATTTCCACAATTACAGCCTTCTTCTATACCACTTCTGGCAGTAACACTGTTCTTATACTCATGGAACATGATGGAATTGATACTTTTTGTAGAGTCTTCCCAAAATAAGACTAAATGCAACAATACACTAAACATAGAAAACAACAAAATTGACACATGTAATTGCTAATAACATCTGGTGGAGTTGGGTAGATTGCACAGATTTTTAAACTACTATTTTCTTGTGAGAGTTGGCCAGTCCAAAGTTCATGAACAAAGGTCAGTCTCTATGTATATATGAATTTCCATCTCAAGCAAAGGTCAGATGTGTTTTGGAGAATGAGAACAGCTTACATGTGTCAAGAATTTTGATTGCATAATTTTATTAATTGCTCACAACAAGTCCATGAGCATTATTCCTATCTTGTGTATGTTGTAGCTGAAAGACAGAGAGGGTAAAAAGTTAATACAAAGTCACACAGTTTGTAAAAGAGCCAGAATTTAAATCTACAGCTTCTATGTAGAACTATGAAAAACTGTGAACTTTTTTCTACTTTATCTCTCTGCCTCTGTCCTAGAATTTTCCAGCAAATAAAGTCTTCTCTGTTTTGCAAAAAGGAGTATATAGCACTGTTCTCTGCCTCACCCATGTTCTTTCAGCCTCCATGGCTGATTCTCAAATTGGGAAGGAGGAAATGCTTTATAAACAAAACCTCTAACTTTCCTCTCTGGGGCATCTCTTCTCATTTTTTTTTTTTTTTTTTTTTTTTTTTTTTGTCACCAATGGTAATAAACCAAAGTTGTAAATCGTATTGTACCTTTGTTGTGAAAAACATTTTTTTTTCAGTCCTCTAACAGCCATTCTTTCTTTCTACCAGCACAATTTCTTCTCAAATTTCCTTTTTCTTTCTGTATGTAGTCTTAGTGGGATGTTCAAACCAGTCTCCTACTATGGAGGCTGAAGTGGCACTCCCCAGCCTAGTACTTCTGAGGACATATGATTCATGATTGACTAATCAAATGCTTTCCTCTAGAGTTTTGAATTTGAAGCAATGGATGAAGTCACAGGGACAATTTGGAGATGATGTAATTCAAAGACAGTTTCTGTTACAACATTTATTTCTGTAGTCCCTCTTTCACCACAGCTTTAGTTTCTGTCAGTTTCCAAGGAACAAACTTCCCTCACTTTGTGTGAGTGTAAACTGGCACTTTACTTACTTTTTATTATTGAGGTTAGTCAGATTCAATTTCCATGGAATAAAAGACTCCAAATTAATATATTGATAATAATCTATTAATAAATTCACCTATCTCAACTCATTAAACATGGAAACCGTGAGTATTAAAATAAAAATTAATGAGAAAACTGGAAAGCAAACCACTTTATATTAGGATATTGACATGTATTTAGTGTGTAGTGTGTATAATAATCAGGGTTACTTTCAGTTGCAAGTAGGAAAAATAAGTCCCATTGTATTTGAAAATCTTGGAGGAAAATGAAAGAAGAAATGAGATTAAAAAAGATAAGGTGGAGATGGGAACAGTTACTACCCAACATTAATGCCTTTATAAATTCACTAAAATTATGCCTCTACAGTGAGAGTTTTCCAGAAGCTTAAGCAAGAAGAAAACACTGTCAGTTGCATATGTCTGAAAATCTGTCCAGTAAAACTTGATCACTTGCTCAGAAGAAAAATTACACCTCACACTGAGACCAGAGGCAGGTGGGAAATGTTTTTATTTTTTTTTAGTGTATGTGTTCTCATGTGAGAACTATCCAAAGTACAATAAATAGTGTCAACAAGCACACCTTAGAGGAAACAGTATGTGGTTCATATACTGTTTTTAAAACTGTTGCTCAGTATAAGTTAATATCATCATGCCAAATTGAAATTCACTGAAAAGAGTTCTGTGGGGGACAAAAATGAAATGACCCAGGTGTGTAACTCTCTGTAGATCAGTTGTTTCATCTACAGAGAGATCTTACAGTGTTTAGATGTATGAGTAGGCAACTAGCATTCCAGAATTCCTCCAAAACTATTGTTTTCCTAAAGCATTGCTGAGAAATGAGCTTAAGGTTACATTCTCTAGCAATTAACTGCTGGGCAGCTATTCTATGTTGACTGTGGAGCAGATGGTTAATTTGGCTGTTGTTAAATTGGAGGAATTGAAGACAGAAACATAAATAGAAAAAAAAAAAACTGCTTTTCTGCTTGGAGTAAGGGAGAAGCATATATTGGCAAGAGATAAAATTATGCTTAAGAAAGTATCAGATGATTTTAAATGAAGGAATAAAGACAGCATTACAAGTAATCCCTTAGTGGGGAAATGGTGGTAACAGTAAGAAGTTAATTAAACGACTTCCTCTTTGGATTGAATACACACTTAGTTATATGACCCATTATCTAACCAAAACAAGGAAGTTATGAGAAATCTCAAACAAATTAATTAGTTCATTTTTTAAATGGACAAATACACATTTAAGATACAGAGAAAATTAAAGGACATTTAAGAATGTATATGACTCATCTATGTAAAATTTGAACTATAAAAATCTTAATTAAAATTATAATTTTATAATAATATAATTTTTCAAATCTGATCATAGAGAAAGAGAAACAGAACAGCTACTAGGAAGTTGCTATGGACTAAATATTGTTTCCCCTGGGAATTCATATGTTGAAGCCTAAATCATCAATGTGATGGTATTTTCAGGTAGGGCTTTTAGAGGGGAATTAGGTCATAAGAATGGACCCCTCATGACTAGAATTAGTGACCTTTATAAAATAGGTGATAGAAAGATGATCTCGCTTTCTCTGTTCTCTGCCATGAGATTATAATAAAAAGATAGACATCCTCGCACCAGGAAATGGGTTCTCACCAGATCACAACCAAGTGGTCACTCTGGTCTTGAATTTCACACCCTCTAGAACAAAATAAATGTTTGTCATTTAACTCACCCAGTTCATGGTTTATTTGATACAGCAGTCCAAACTAAGATAGAAATTGAATATATCAAAATAATTGACTTATTATCAGACGTATCAATAACTACCTAAAATGTAAATCGATACTCTGTGGTAGATAGACTTAGAATCCCAGAAAGGTTCATGTCTAATCTCTGAAACTTGTGTGTATGTTTCTTTCCTTAGCAAAAGGGATTTGATAGATGTGATTGATTATGGACCCTGAGTTGTGAAAATTACTTTGGATTATGTGAATGAGGCCAATATAATCACATGAGCCTTTAAAAGTGGAGAAACTTTTTCAGCTGGAATTGAATACTGTTAAGAATGGAGAAATAACACTATTAGGCAAGGAATGTAGGTGAATTCTAGAACCTGGAAAAGACAAGGAGATAGCTTCTTCCTTGGATTCTCAGGAAACAAACACAGGACTCATGGCATTTTGATTTTAGCTCAGTGGGAGACCTGTATAGGACTTCTATCCCACAGAATAGTACAATAGTAAATTTGAGTTGCTTTAGCCTCTAACCTGGTGACAGTTTGTTACAGTAGCAATAGAGAACACATAGATACTCCAAGTACAGGAAGAAATGTTCAGTCTGCATTAAAAGCAATGTGTTGTTAGAATAAAAACTCACATAAATATAAGAATACTGACGAATGAAAATACAAAAAGAGATACACCATGCAATAAAGGAAGCTGGTGTGGCTATATTAATAGCAGACAAAGTGTACTTTAATTCAAGATAATTTAGTTTAATTACCAATTACGGAGCATAGCATTATATAGTGAAAAAAAGTCAGTTTTTTTAAAAATATAATCTTAAATGTGTATATAGGCAATAACATAGCTTTAAGTATTGCTATCTATGGCAACATGATAGAACTGAAAGGATAAATAGACTCATCTACAATCATAGTTGGGAATTTAAACACATCTTTCTTAGAAATTAAATGAATAAACAGACAAAAATATCAGGAAGCTATAGAATATTTGAAAAAACCTACTAATCAGGTTGACCAATTTCACATTTATAATATATAAAGCAATAATACTATGTGAGTTGTTTTTTAGTACCTATAAATCATTCACAAAGTAGCCAGTATGCTGGGTTACAAAACAAATCTCAATAAATGTTACAGGGCTGACATTATATGGAGTGTGTTTTCCAAATGCCAAGAATTACAGGAGATGATTAGAAAAATACTGGCATGTTTGAAAATTAGGCAATACATGTCTAGATAATTTATTTTACAAAGATGAAATCATAACAGAAAGAGAATGTTTTGAATGAAACAATAAGAAAAACACATATACCAGTGCTTGTAGAATGTAATTAATGCAGTAGTATTTGGTGGGGATTCTTTTTTAGCTTTAAATACATATATTACAAGAAAAATATGGTTTTCAAAATTGATTAAGTAGGCTTTAATATCAAGAAACTAAAAATCAACAGTAGGGATATCCAAGTAAACCAAAGGCAGAAATAATAAATGTAAGAATGGAGATAAATGAAAAGGAGACACTTAATAGAGAATATCAACAAAGCCCAAAATGTTCCTTTGTAAAGATTTATGAAAAATAATAAAAACTTATTGGAAGGCATCAAGATAAGAGTGAAAAATAACAATATCAGAAATGAAAAGCAAAATCTCACCATAGATCCTACAGGCATAAAAGGATAATAAGATGATATAATGAATTAATTATGTCAATAAACTTGACAATAAATTTGAAATGTGAAAATTCCTTGAAAAATGCAACACACTAAAGCTCATGCAAGAAAAACCAGAATATTTTATATATGCTATATTTATTTATATATACCACATTAGTTCCAAAAATTCCCCTCTCAAACAAAACTTTATGCCCAGATGAATTCACTGGTGAGTTCTATAAAATATTTCATGAAAAAGAAAAAAAATTCTATCACAAACTCAGGATGAAAGAAAGGACAAATATTTCCCAACTGCTTTTATATGTCAAGTAGATTATTAATACCTGTACCTGCAAAGATACAACATGAAAAGAAAATTACAGGTCTACACCCCATTTCAACATGTGCAAAATATTATCAAAGTACTAGCAATTTGAATTTACTGGTGTATCAAATGCATACATATTTAAGACCAAACAGAGTTTATTTCAGAATTACATTTGGTTTGACATTAGAAAAATAATGTAATTCACCTCAGTGACATAAAAAAGGAAGAAAACCATTGATTTTCTTAGTTGTGTAGAAAGTATTAATAAAACAACAACAACTTTTATAAAAAGTATTTCAGCAAACTAGAAATAGAAAGAAACTTCTTCAGTTTGATAGAGAGTACTTACAAAAAGCCTACGGGTAACATCAGACTTAACTCTGAAATATTGAACATTTTTTCTCCTAAGGTGAAGGAAAAAAACAAAGATGTTCATGATCACCATTTTTATTTGACATTGTATTAGAAGTCCTAGCTCATGGAATAATGTAAAAGAAAAAAAGAGCCAGAGATACAGAGACAGAGAAAAAAAAATCTGAAGTGAAAAGTAAGAAGCATAACTATCATTATATGCAGACAACATGAATGCAAATTTAGAAAAAGCAAATAAATCTACAAACTACAAGAGCTAATAAGTGAATTTAGCAAGTTCATGGGGTGCACAGTCAATTATTTTTTATAAACTAGCAACAAATAACTGGATAATAAAATTTTTAAAATGGCATTTATAATTTTATCAAAAATAAAATATCTAGGAATAATATTAACAAACTACATGCAAGACTTTTCTGAAAATTATAAATGAAGAATTCTTTAAATATTCAAAGATCTAAATAAATAGAAAGGTATTGCATGTTTATGGATTGAAAGTCTCTAAACTGCCAGATATATGTTCTGTCTAAATAAAGTTGTTATCTCAATCAAAATCCCACCAGAATTTTGTAGACGTATGAGATTTACATGAAAATTTAAAGACACAGAAAGGCTAAGACCAATCCTAAAGCTATAGGAACAAATAGAGGGTCATATTTGAAAAGCATAGGCAAATACTTGACATAAATAGCAGAGAGTTCACAGAAGGACCCACATATATACAACGTCTTGATTTACAACAAAAAAACACCAACACAAGTTAATAGGAAAATAAATAAGTCAAAATTTTAGTAAGGCAAGAACATACTTTGAGAATAGCAACAAATTTGTTGTCTTTAAAAAAGGTATAGACTACCCCCTCAATTCAATCGAATATGACCACATTTGTAAATCAATTGCTAAGAAAAAGTGCTAGTTTTATAGCTATTGTTTCTTAGTCCAAGTTTATGTTTCTATACTCTTTTCTGAAATATAAGGATTTAGAGTCTCCAAATTCATATTGCCTAGTCTTTCTTGCAGGCTGTCTTTCTTTTAGGTTCTGCCAATAAGAGGCACTCAGAGCATGCTGAAGAGCTGGATAAAGGAAAAAGGGATCTACTTCTGTTTCCAAGTTCTGTCAGCTTCCCCCTAACATTGAAGGGCTGCTGCCAGGTTCTTCTGTGTTGCCCTCCTTAGAATTTCCAACCCTAGCTCTGTATGGGTCCCTCCTTTAAGCTTCAGCATTTTGGTAACTCCATCTTTTCCCTCTTGTTCTTCCAACCTCAGGTGTTGGGGTTGCTTCCTGCCATTAATAATATTGAGGTTCCCTTGGCATCCATTTTATTCTTTCAATGTTCAAACATCTTCTATAACCAATTTCTTGTATCAGATCATCATTTTACAAATGCCTGATGTTTTCTGCTTTCATGGCTGGACCTTGAATGATATAGAGCCCATAACTCACTAGAAATGTCTCTCTTGAGGCAACTGCATGAAAGTTTAAGATATTCTTTTTGAGTATAAATTATCTAATTGAATTTTTAAAACCCTCAGGCCACCTTACCCTTCTCAGCAACTAACCTTCCCAGTCTGGTAATGAGTGCTAATGAATTCCAGGGCAGTTAATGCAGGAATAAAAGTAAGCAAAAGTGATTGCCTTCTACAATATCCAAAATATCTTTCTTAGTGGTAGCAATAAACACCAGGTTGATGGACGACTAATCTGTGATGTTATTATCCAGGATGAAAATGTCAATGTGGACCCAGAGTTTTTCATACTTGCTTGAATTTCTCACCACTAGATTCTGTTTATAGATAATTTTGGTAGCACAATTTTCCTTTTAGGTTATGACAATTGTCCTCAGGGCCAATAGCAACTGAAATGATCATTATACAATAGCTGCAGAGGGCATTCTGCCATACCTGTAACCAATCCCAGTATTCAGGTCCCCAGAGGTGGTTGGCTTTGTAATGAACAAGCCAAAGTTAATGTCAATATAACAAATGTCCAAGTAGAAAGAATCTATTTTGCCAGAAGAAGGTAAGGGTTACAATAAGCCTGTTCAGATTTACTGGAGAAGAAAGCAGAAAGAAATGAACTGCCTTAAGAGAAAGTTCCTGCCCAAATTCCTTTTCTTGACAACCAATAGATAAGAAACACAATCAGGCATATTGGAGAAGTGTGTTTTAAATTTCATATATTTTATAGGAAGTAAATATTAAAATTTATCCTCAAATCTCTTAAGAATCTGATTATTAAAATCCTTCATCATGATCTAAGACTGCAATCTTAGTCACTGAAGGAGCCCTCTGGGGCATCTACCAATCAACAAACTATCCACTTAACGTGAATGGTAGTTATACTAAGTGTTAGTCATTCAGTCGTGTCTTACTCTTTGTGACCCCATGGACTGAAGCATGCCAGGCTTCTCTGTCCATGGGATTCTCCAGGTAGGAATATTGAAGTGGGTAGCCATTCCCTTCTCCATGGGATCTGGGATCTTCCTAACCCAGGGATCGAACCCAGGTCTCCTGTATTGAAGGCATGTTATTTGCCATCTGAGCCACTAGGGGAGTGGTAATAATAGTAGTGTAATGATAGCTGTACATGAGTCCTTATTTTGTACTTACAATTCTAAATGATTTAAGTGTGCAATCTCTTTATATTTCCAAAAAGACAAGAAGCCATTCTTACTTTGATTAAAGGCAGTGTCTTGATTTGCTTTTTGATTTCTCTTTCTGGAGAAGAGTTCGAGCCTGAAGGAGCTATTAATTAAGCGACTCTGTCCTCAGAGAACTATAAGATGGGCACATGACTCAAACTAAGTCAACTGAATTCCTTCTTTCAGAAATTTGAATCTTGGTATGACTCATTAGCAACAATACTCTGACAAGATTCTCATATTTACTAGGCTAGTAAATAAATATTAATTCCTATTGTGAGATTCAGTCACCAACTTTTCCTTTGATTCTCTAAGCCACTCAATATCTACACCCCAAAATTATTTTCTGCTTAAAATTTCATAGAATCAATTACTGTTGTTTGCAACAACATTTTATAAAAGATAAGTTTTATCTATGAGAAAATTGATGCTTAATGTGGTTAAGTCAATTGTGTAATGTCAAAGTCAAATCAGAAAGTGAAGTGAAAGTGTTAGTCACTCAGTAGTGTTCACCACTTTGAGACCTCATGGACTGTAGCCCACCAGGCTGCTCTGTCCATGGGATTTTCCAGGCAAGAATACTGCAGTGGGTTGCCATTCCCTTCTCCAGGGGATCTTACTGACCCAGGGATTGAACCCAGGTCTCCTGTATTGCAGGTTGATTCTTTACCATCTGAGCCACCAGGGAAGACTATCAAATCACAGCTAGGATTTTAATGCAGGAATCTCTGGTTTCATGAGGCCAGAGCTCTAGATGAATTGGCTTTGTTGTTGTTGTTTTGTTCAGTCACTCAGTCATGTCTGACTCTGAGACCACCAAGGACTACAACATGCCAGGTTTCCTTGTCCTTCACCATTTCCTGGAGCTTGATCAAATTCATGTCCATTGAGTTGGTGACACCACCCAACCATCTCATCCTGTCATCCCCTTCACCTCCTGTCTTTAATCTTTCCCAACATCAGGCTCTTTTCTAATGAGTTGGCCCTTTGTTTCAGGTGGCCAAAGTACTGGAGATTCAGATTCGGCATCAGTCTTTCCAATGAATATTCAAGGTTGATTTCCTTTAGTATTGAATGGTTTGATCTCCTTGCAGTCCAAGGGACTTTCAAAAGTCTCCAACACCACAATTCAAAAGCATCTATTCTTCAGCACTCAACCTTCTTTATAGTCCAACTCTCACATCTGTACATGACTACTGGAAAAACCATGGCTTTGACTATATGGATCTTTGTCACCAAAGTAATGTCTCTGCTTTTTAATATTCTCTCTAGGTTGGTCATAGCTTTTCTTCCAAGGAACAAGCGTCTTTTAATTTCATGGCTGCAGTCATGATCTGCAGTGATATTGGAGCTCAAATGGCTTTGTAATAGATGCAAAAAGTAAATTTAATTTTATTCAATGTGGAGTGTTTCTGAACAGTTTTTAGAAATCTGAGACACTGCAAGCATTGGTCCTGGTCATTCATACTGTAATGGATTTTATTGGTGGCTCACCTAAACAAATAAGTGAGATTCTCAAAGTGAGAGAAAAGCTTTAATATGAATAAATCCAAAAGGCCTCATGACCAGATTCTTCTTATGGTTGGGAGAAGGAAATGATTACAATTTAAAAGTGTAGTTTGGGAAAACAATTTGGTGGTTCTTCAAGAAGGTAAATTCAGAATATGTTCTAATACTTTGTTTTTCTGTTGTTTAGGCGTGTCCCACTCTGCATCCCCATTGGCTACAGCATGCCAGGCTTCCTTGTCCTTTACCATCTCTCGGAGCTTGCTCAAACTCCTGTCCATTGAGTCAGCGATGCCATCTGACCATTTTGTCCTTTGTCATCCCCTTCTCTGCGTTCAATCTTTCCCATCATCTGGGTCTTAGATATACACCCTAAAGAATTGAAAACAGAGACAGAAACAGATTTTTGTACATGCATGTTCATAGAAGTCCTATTCCAAATAGTCAAAACGTGGAAACAACTCAAATGTCAATCAACAGGTGAACAGATGTATAAGTGATGTATATATAGAATGGAATATTATTCAGGCATAAAAAAGAATCAAGTACTGATACATCCTATAATGTGGATACTTTAAAAATATTATTTTCAGTGAAAGAAGTTAGACACAATAGGCCACATTAGTCATGTGACACCATAGTCATATGACTCCATTTATATGAAATATATAGAATAGATAAATTCTTGGAGACAGAAAGATTGATGGTTTTCAGAGGCTGGAGCAAAGGAAGAATAGTGAGTGGTTGCTTAATGGGTATAGGGTTTTATTATGGGGTGATGAGACTGTTTTGGAACAAGATAAAGGTGGCATTTGCACAAAAATGTAAATGCCACCAAATTGTATACTTTAAAATAATTGAATTTATTTTGTGTGAACTTACCTCAGTATTTTTACAAGTGCCTAAACTCTTTAAATACAAAGCATATTAAATCTCTAAAACTACCTTATGAAATAAGTTATTATTACCCAGCCCATCTTAAAGACAGAGAAGATAACGCATAGGAAAATTGATACTTGCTTGCGATCACAAAGCTGATAAAGTAGTGGATTTGGAATTCAAGCTGAAAAGTTCAAGCTATAACTCCCAAGGCTGTATGTTTCTACATTATACTCTTACACTCTTCAGAAGCTTGGAATTGTGTAATTATACTATAGGCCAGCATTGTCCAATAGAACTTTCTGATAATGAAAATGTTATTTATCTATATTGCTTAATACAGTAGCTGTTAGTCACCTGCGATGACTGTGCATTTGAAATAATGCTAGGACAGCTGAATATCTGAATTTTTAATACTGTATAATTTTAAATTATTTAAGTGGTCTTATGTGGCTATGGGCTACCATATTAGTTGTTGCAAGTCTAAACTCTGATGTGTTTTTTTGTAAGATAGTCTTTAGGGCAAATTTTTTTTTTTCCAAAATGCATATTCTTCCTTCTGGGTAATATGAAGAGATAGGAAAAGAATTGGAGTAGTTCATCTTAAACTACCTCTGTACCCTCTGAGAACTGTTCAAGTATGAGAAGGAGATTATCAATCCCAACCACTGTGAGGTAGTGTTAACCTTGACTTTTTGTCATAACATCATTTTAAAGGTCAGAAATTTCTTAATACTCGCTACAGGGACATAATTGGACCAGATTGAAAA
This sequence comes from Bubalus bubalis, assembly GCF_019923935.1. Lineage (NCBI taxonomy): Eukaryota > Metazoa > Chordata > Mammalia > Artiodactyla > Bovidae > Bubalus > Bubalus bubalis. Next base: position 151,143,927 of record NC_059158.1, read on the forward strand.
ATATTATTCAGGATAACCCCAAATGCAATCCAGACAAAGAAAGCTAGTCAGTGGTAAAATACATACTAGCACCCTACCATGCTAGGATGTGGTAGGACATCCTACCTGCTAAGTCAGGTCAGTCGTGTCTGACTCTGTGCAACCCCATGGACTGCAGCCCACCAGGCTCCTCCGTCCATGGGATTTTCCAGGCAAGAGTACTGGAGTGAGGTGCCATTGCCTTCTCCGACCATCAGCCCTAGGAACTGTTATCACAAGAATCTTTGAGGTGACATCTTTGCTACAGGCATTTCTGCCACAAACAGTTCCATTGCATGACTACTTGGCCATAAGATAATTTTTCAAAAACAGATGAAATGGCACAAAATAAAAAGGGGACATTAAAAAGGAGATAAGGAAACATGAGAAAAAAATAACAAAATTAAAAACATTTTATTGCAAAATACAAAATATTTGAATACATTTAAAATGGATGTAGATTCTTGGCAATACTGAACAAATAACTGATTTTACTTTGTGGGTCATACCTAAGCTTTTATCTTCCAAGCATTTAGTTAATAGTATTTTTTTTGTTGTTTGTTTGTTCATTTTTGACTGTGCCACATGGCTTGTAGGATCTTAGTTCCCCAACCAGGGATCAAGGATCAAACCTGTGCCTCCTGCAGTGGAAGCATGGAGTCCTGACCATTGGACCACCACGAAGTCCCCGTTGTTTTGTGTGGTTTTTTTGGCTTGTTGATTTGTCCCCTCATTCAACAACCCCCTTTTTCTTTTTTGCTAAAATTTCTTCCCTCATTAAGATAGGTATCAGTTTCCAAACACTAGAACACATATCTTTCTTGTAAACTAAGCTTTGTAGTGCATTGTGAAAGACTTAACACATTCTTGTCTGTTCTTGGCATTATCACATATCTATTGACAGACATTCTGAAGTTCCATGGGAAATGTGAGTTCAACAATGTGCCTTCAAATCTATGAAGGATTTACAAGCTGATACATTTTAATTTTCTGGAAGAGTATCCAATCTGACTTTACATTCTTATTTCACATTTCCAGTAATTTTTTTCACCATATTTTCTATCAAGTTGATATGCCTAACTGTTATCATCCACTATCTTAAGGCCATGTCGACTCTTCACTCTATACACCATCATGAAGTCTAAGGTTTACATAATTTAAAAATAAAAGTACTGTGTTAATGGAGAAGTAAGACAAAACTTTCAACCAGTTGAAAGTAAGTTGTCAAATGAAACTGTCAACTGGTAATTTTATAATTTATGACAAAATTACCTTGCAACCTATTAATTATGTGGTAAAGATGTCTATGGCAAAGATGTTTATGGTGAAAATAACTGGACACACCTATTGTCACTTTGATGAGATACAAGATGTAATGAACTTTGAATAAGTATATTTGACATTTGGTGTAAAATAAATGCCATAAATGTAGTTGCAGGTCACTTCCTATATTTCATCCTACAAATATCTTTTCCAAGGTTTTCTTCCATTTGTTTCTTCCCCAAAGTTAAATTTGTTTTTGCTTCAGGCCTCAGATTGTCATGTTTTATTTTTCTTCTTCTTACACTTGCTTGTAATGTCTACCTGTTTAATATAAACAACCAAGGTACCAAGTTGGAATAAACATTTTTTCAGCCCAAAGTATCTCACACATGTACCAGCATGCAATTTATACTTATAATTAAAATTATTCTCAAAAAATAAAAAAGATATTAACATTACCCTAAGGTGTAATCACTTGTGATAATTTACCACAAATTAACCTTGCACCTTGCATGTGAAAGAAGCAAGTAGATGACTTTCATTTGTTCAAAAAATATTTGAGTTAACATGCTGGATATTACATTAAACATTGAAATACAACAGTAGCCAAGACAGACAAAAAATTCTTCCCTTATAAAGCTAGAGAAACAAAAATAAGTATAGCAATTAACAGTTAACATTTATATAGAATTTAATATGCTCAGGCATAGTGTCTGGGGGCCAAGTGGAGGAGGAGTGATATTTGTAGATGAAGATCAGAAGTTCAATTTGGATTATAGTAATCCTAAAGAGGAGCTTCCCAGGTGACTCTAGTGATAAAGTATCCACCCACCAATTGCAGGAGACAAAGGAGATGCAAGTTTGATCCCTGGATCAGGAAGATCTCCTGGAGAAGGAAATGCAACCCACTCCAGTATTCTTGCCTGAAAAATCCCATAGACAGAGGAGTCGGGTAGTCTACAGTCCATGGAGTTTCAAAGAGTAGGGCATGACTAAGCAACTGAGCAGGCACACACACAAGCTGAAGGAGACTAAGCTTAAAGGAGACTAACTTAAACAGAAGTTAGAAGTAGCATGGATAAGGTTATTGGGAAGAGAAGGACCAACGTGCAAGACCAAAGTTCAAGTTTCAAAGGGAAAGATCTATGCTGGTGTTACATATTTAGCAGTGATGGCCATGTAGAAGATACCTAGAGCTATGAAATAGAGTAACATTACTCAGTGAATAAGTATAGGTAGAAAAGTGAGAAAGTCCTAGTACTAAGCCCTGGAGAATAAAACACTGCGAGACAGAAAGAGAGATTGATTAGGAAAGACCAGAAGAGTATGAAAAAATCCAGGTTAAGTACAGCATCCCAGAGGAAAATTTTTCAAGGAAGAGAAAATGATTCACTGTGTCAAATGCATCTGATAAGCCAAGAAAGATGAGGAACTGGCTGTTAGATTTAGCAATATGAAAGATATTCAGTATATGAACACTTTAGTGGGAGTAGTTTAGATAAAACCCCTACTGGAGCAGTTTCAAAAAGAGTGAGAGAAAGAAATTGGAGAGAACAAGCTTCTATAAATCAGTCCAGGATAATGAAATAAGTATGTGTACACTGATGATATGAATATCAGGTGACAAAGTCAAGTTTTTGAGAAATAGAACTTTCCTCATACTTCCTATGATTGAATTCAGTCCTTTGTTGCGTTAATTGCACAAATTTCTTTGCAGTGTTATTTGCAAAAGTAAAGCTTTGGAAAAACTATTAGTTAAACATTATTTTAAAAGCAAATGAAAAAAATAGCATATAATTTGCTAAGTATGGGGCATCTATACTATGGAATATTACAGAGATGGAGAAAAGAGGTAAATCCTTTATGTTTTGTTATTGAAAGATTTCCAAGGTATTTTTGATGAGCAAAAATTATGGCAGTATAGCATCTATAATGCATTTTCTTTACTTTGTGTCCACAGTTTGGTTAGATAAACTTGACAGGGTTCAACTAACTGAAAAATTTTGGACATTACTATTAAGCTACTGAGTTATTAGACTAGTCTTTGTTTTGAGGGTTAAAATATTCAGGGTGATTCAAGTCAGAATTTGTATCTCCCATCTCATTGAAAGTATCTCCTTTTCCTAAGGAGTGCTCAGCTGTTCAAGGAGGCATGGTTTGCCTTTTCTATTTTTTTTCCATTTCTTCCCCACAGCTAGTTGCTGCTTCTGTTCCTCCAAGGTGGGCACCAGATGGAAAAAAGTTAACATCATCCCCCTGGCTAATTTTGTTGTAATTTGATACAAGTGTAACATAGGCTGGCTTATGCTGGCTCTTTTTCTCAGCAAATGATTCTGTGGCTTCTTTGAAGACTTCCCCAGTGTGGACGTCAAATAGCACTGTCCTCTGGTAGGAGGGCACACTCATAAATTGGCCTCTGTGACCTCATTCCTGGTGGCTCAAACAGTAAAGGATCTGCAACGCAGGAGACCCAAGTTTGATCTCTGAGTCAGGAAGATCCCCTGGAGAAGGAAATGGTAATCTAGTCCAGTATTCTTGTCTGAGAATTCCACGGACAGAGGAACCTGGTGACCTACAGTCCACGGAACTGCAGAGGGTTGGACACATCTGAGCAACTAACACTTTCATTTTTTCAATTTCAACCTCCTCTTTGGTCCCTCCTCTGACATAATACCTCATACAGCTTTTCTCTTATATGTTACCTCTCCCTGACAGGAAATCATATTAGGGAACATTGAGAATGGAGTCAAGCCAATGGGATCATATACAATATTTAACTAGGTTTTGGTAAACAATAAGAGGCTTTTGGTAAGATGCCTCTTGAAGAAATCTGAGGATTAGTTAATTTACTATAGCCTTCCACCAAATTTTATTAAAAACCTCTGGTACATGCAGCTATTTATTATAGAGCTATTCAGAAGTAACACAAAACAGTTCTTACAAGGTTGTCTGAAAGCTGGATGATGGCCCAGCTCTCTGAACTTTTAAATTTTACCTAAAGCACCTTGCTTGAAAGGTTTATTCATAGTAGAGAAGACAGCATTCAAGAAGTATATTTTTTTCTTTACCCTGTAGTGAGCATAAGATAACAAAAAATCTACCTAAATTAATGGCTGGATAAAGCACTAGTTAGAAATAAAGCCTTAAGAGCTAGTCATAGAACAAATGAAAATAGTTATCTCATTAGTTATCTGACTATTGAGGATGTTTCTAAAATAATTTAGCCAATCAACATAATTTGGTTAGTGCTGATTTCATCTATGAAATTCCACTTAAACATTCTCATGTTCTCTAAGGGGCTCCCCTGGTGGATCACTCAGTAAAGAATCTGCCTGTAATATAGGAGACCTGGGTTCTATCCTTGGGTCGGGAAGATCTCCTGAAGGAAATGGCACCCCAATTCAGTATTTTTGCCTGGGAAATCCCATAGACAGAAGAGCCTAGTGGGCTGTAGTCCATGGAGTCATAAGAGTTGGACACTACTTAGTGGCTAAACCACAACCACCATGCTACCTAAGATGCTGTTAATTTTACCAATTCAACAAACAAACAAACAAACAAACATTTCTCCTCTTCCTTGTGCTAATTATCAAAGTGTCTGGTGTTGAGGTGGGAACAGCCCAAGGAATCTACTAGCCAACTTTGGAGTGTGGATTGCTGCCCTGAAATGGATAGGGCAGTACATGAAGTACATTATGAAAGGACACATACCTTCACCTTCCTAAGCCAGTGGCCCATAGGAAACAGCTGTCACTCAACATCAGCATCTTTTCTGCCACATGGACAAGGGTTATGACACATAGTGGCCCCCCACTGGCACAATTCTTCCATGCAGTCATCATCCAGATGCACAAGCCCTGTTTTCTCACCAGCTGGCACAAGCCTTTCAGAAAAATCAGTGAGAAGAGCTCGCACTGGTGGAACACCACCCATTTTTAAAAAGGCATAATTGGCAAAACTAATACAGTTATGTAAAATTTAAAAATAAAATAAAATTTAAAAAAAAAAAAAAGGCATGATTGCTATGCAATAAAACCTCTTTAACTTCTTGCTCCTGATGGAATGATGAGGATCTGCAAGCTCTCCTGGGGAGACCCATGCACTGGGACCAGTGGATCAGATGTCCTGCTGCAGTATGGTTGGCATAAGGAGCTCATTCCAGAGCTGAGATCTTTAGCAACCACCTGAGAAGCACCTGCAAACGTGGCAGCAGAAGCTCATCTGAGCCCCGCAGGTACAGGGTGCCTGGATGCAGGAGCTGCAGGAACTGAGGCCTCTCATCAAGGCCATGTTCAATGCTCAGTTTGAAAACATCTCCTGACACCTTCTTTAACTCCGCCTGCTTCTCAGTGCCTCATGCCCTTTTCCAACCTCTTCAAGGACTGCCCTGGCTGCTGGCTCAAAGACCTTCTGCCTGCAGCATTAGGTTCCTCAGGACCCTCGAGTTCTGAACAGCCTGCAAGAAGGCTGTGGCCCCTCCTCCCACAAATCCCAGACAGGAAAAAAGGACCCTAAGGTGAGAGTTTAAAATAATTAATGTGAACATGTCACACAGAGCTTGCCCCAGGGGAATAGTTTAAGATGCTTAAAGAATGACTTTAAGTACTTTAAGATGACTCAAACCGGCTCTGTCCCAAGTTGTTGGCCATGATCCAGACACCTGGGCCACTAACAGAAGGAGATTTCTCAGTTTCTTCTTGCTCTTAATGCAGCTCCAGTCAAGTGCTTTCCTTTATGGAGTCATGTGAGGTGAGGATCATGGGAGGTAGCCTTTTGGAGTCCCCCAAACTGCAGGGAAAATAGTTCAGACTTGACCAAGAACTTGGCAGGTGCCTCCAGCTCTGTGCTCATGGCCTGACACTTAATAGACATCAATCCACAAGGCATCTTAAAGAGATGGGAACGCCAGACCACCTGACCTACCTCTTGAGAAATTTGTTTGCAGGTCAAGAAGCAACAGTTAGAACTGGATGTGGAACAACAGACGGGTTCCAAATCAGAAAAGGAGTATGTCAAGGCTGTATATTGTCACCCTGCTTATTTAACTTATATGCAGATTACATTATGTGAAATACCGAACTGGATGAAGCACAAGCTGTAATCAAGATTGCCAGGAGAAATATCAATAACCTCAGATATGCAGATGGCACCACCTTTATAGCAGAAAGTGAAGAAGAACTAAAGAGCCTCTTGATGAAAGTGAAAGAAGAGAGTGAAAAACTTGGCTTAAAACTCTACAGTCAGAAAACTAAGATCATGGCATCTGGTCCCATCACTTCATGACAAATAGTTGGAGCAACAGTGGAAACAATGAGAGACTTTATTTTGGGGGGCTCCAAGATCACTGCAGATGGTAACTGCAGCCATGAAATTAAAAGACACTTGCTCCTTGGAAAAAAAGCTGTGACTAACCTAGACAACATATTAAAAAGCAGAGACATTACTTTGCCAACAAAGGTCCATCCAGTCAAAGCTATGGTTTTTCCTGTGGTCATGTATGAATGTGAGAATTGGACTATAAAGAAAACAGAGCACTGAAGAATTGATGCTTTTGAACTGTGGTTTTGGAGAAGACTCTTGAGAGTCCCTTGGACTGCAAGGAGATCCAACCAGTCAATCCTAAAAGGAATCAATCCTGAATATTCATTGGAAGAACTGATGCTGAAGCCAAAACTCCAATACTTTGGCAACCTGATGCAAAGAACTGACTCATTTGAAAAGACCCTGATGTTGGGAAAGATTGAAGGTGGGAGGAGAAGGGGATGACAGAGGATGAGATGGTTGGTTGGCATCACTGGCTTGATGGACATGAATTTGAGTAAGCTCTGGGAGTTGGTGATGGACAAGGAAGCCTGGTGTGGTGCAGTCTATGGGATTGCAAAGAGTTGGACACCACTGATTGACTGAACTTAACTGAACTGATTCACAAGGCTCAGCAAGTATAAGTTTCTTCTTGGTCAGAAAACTCCAGTCTCTATTAGTGGTTTTCTTGAAGCCCTCTCCGGGCTTGAGATGACGTTGAGGTTTAGGACTGTAAAAGGTGTGGTGGTGGGTGGGGGAAAGCTGCTCCATCCTCTTCCAAGGGGATGAGGATGGTATAGTCCTTCCTAAAAAAGACAAAGGGTTCTCTTTTTCCTGCCTACTCCACTTCCAGACATAAATCATGCAGCATCCCTGTATCTCATGGTCCAAATGCCATGCAGAACCTCTCTTAAGAATGTGAATGACTTGTACTATGGGTTTGGAGATGCAGACAACATTCACAATCAAATACAAACTGTCAATTATAATCCAGCAAATGGGATTTCCCTGGTGGTGCAGTGGATAAGAATCTGCTTGCCAATGCAGGGAACAGGGGTTCGATCTCTTTTCTGGGAAGATTCCACATGCAAAGGAGCAACTAAGTCTGTATGCCACAAATACTGAGCCCATGAGCTGCAACTACTGAATTCGCTGGACTTAAAGCCTGTGCTTCATGACAAGAGAAACCACCACGATGAGAAGCCCTCACACTGCAGCAGAGTAACCCCTGCTCTAGAGAAAGCCACACTAACCGCACTGTCACACTAGAGAAAGTCCTCGCACAGCATCAAAGACCCTGTGCAGCCAAAAATAAATAAATACAAAATTTAAAACAAAAAATAAATAGCATAAAGTCCGGAAAATGAACTTTATGCTCATTTAATGAGTATTTATGGAATGCCTCCTTTGTGCCACTCACTGGCCTTAGGATGTATCTAGAAAGATCCAATTCTTCATTCCCCACCACTCAATTATCTCTGAGAAGTGGGTGGCTGACTTTTTACCTTTTTCTTCCACATATTTTATACTATGGAATTTTTTTCTTACCTATAAATTTAATTTTTTAGTTTATAAATCATTTTCAGAATGAGAGCAAAACTTATTCTGTTTCTCTTCACATACGCATTTTTAATTTATTTTATTAATATAACAATTCAATTACTGTTTTTGAAAATGCAAGATGCTGGTCATCTTTCCCCTTTGGCTTGTGAGGTTCTAGAATCAATGATTACAAGCTTTAAAGAAAGAAAAAAAAGTCATTGCTGTTCCAGTGACTTATTTTATTTAGTAAGTATAATTGGTCCTCTACAGAGCATTGATTAAACTTTAGGATGTAAAGGTCAGATGTAGATTTATGCAAGATAAGACCACATCTTACTGCCAACTCATTCAAAAATGGCATACTACTTACCTCGTCCTTCTTTGTGTCTCTAAAAGATCTCTTTGGGATTTATAACAACCAATTAGAAATGTACATCCTAGATACACTTAGTTTCTTTTAAAAGTCACAGTCATCTGGAGGAATTAATAGTTCACTGCACACCCCCAAAATCAAATAATGAGAGATATATCTTTTACTTAAAATACCTAAGAATTAGCTATCTATTGAAATATAACAAATTACTCCAAAATCCTATTAGCTTAAAAGACTAACTTTGTTTTCTTATATTTTCTGTGGGCCAGGAATCTGAACATGGCATACTTAAGTGTGTCTGTTCCAAGGTCTCTCACAAGGCTGCAGTCAAGCTGTTGGCTAGGATTATAGCTACTCAACACTTAGCCAGGGGAGGATCTAATTCCAAGTCACTGACATGATTGTTGGCAGGGTCTCACTGACCACGTCCAGAGTCATTAGTTCTGCTCCATATAGGTCTCTCATTTGGGATATTCACAACAGGCAGCTCACTTCCTTAAGACCAAGAGATCAGAAAGACAGGGAGACAGAGATCCCTCAAAATGGAAGCCACCATCTTTTCATAATCTAATTTTAAAAGTGACATCCTGTTCTACTGTAGACTGTCTATTGGAATGTTTCTAAAACAACATTAAGAAGAGGAGATTATAAAAGGATGTGAATATTAGGAGACTGAGGTCTTTGGGGGCCACATTTCAGGCTGCCTTCAACAACCTATTTCACACTCATCTTCTCTACCCCTGCCATCCTCACCATGCAAAGTTCATATTGTTAGCCAGAGCATCTTTCTCATTGTTCTCTTCTTTCTGGGTAGTCTAAAATTCTCTCTGTTTTTCATCGCAACATTTCTCCTCAGTTAAAACACCCATTTAACAAAAGAAAAACACATTTATTTAGTAGAATATGGATACTATTGTTTCTTAAACAGGTCCCTCGAGAAGTCTTAGTGTAAATGGAACAATGCAAAACTTACTATAACATTATACTTAAGATTAATTATTTCATATGACTCTATTGCAATTAAAACTTTATTATTATAAAGTACTTGTAATAGCCTCAATAATTAAATCTTTTAGGAAAGAGAAGCTGTGTTCAAATGAATTCTGTGTTATCATTGGTTGTATTTATAGTGAGTCTTCCCAGAAATGAACTGTGATTTTCAAGTTTTCTTTTTTTTTTAAGTTAAATTTTATTCAAGCAAAAATGTGTGTTTGTTTCCAAAGTCTCTTTTTTATCCCTCTTTATGTGTCTCAGTACTGGTTCAACTACAGTGAAGAGGAACACAAAGCTTTTGACATTTGGGCCATGAACAATGTTGGTCATTAAACTCAGTCTTACCTTGGAACAAGCTGCTTCCTTAGAACACATCTTGTTATATTTTCCTTGTCTGCAGAGTCAGGAACGAATAATGCCATATAGCCTTGAGTGCTCTGTGAACAAATGATGCAAGCCTTTGAAGAGTTTTCATAGCTTAGTGGTTTCTTTTCCTTCCCTCTTGATATTATGTTTGTTTTGTTTTGCTTTGTACCAGGTTAAATTCAAGCCCTTTCCTGAGCTTGTCCAAAAGTTTCAGAGGGAATAAAAGTTTCAGAGGGAATAAATATAGTAACTCTCAGACATACTTTCAAATTCTAACGTCTGGAAACTGATTTCTTCTGATCTCTGCAAGTGAGACCAGAAATCATCTGGATTCTTTCAGCCAACTGTCTACAATAACATGACTTGACTATCCCAGAATTCTTTTGTACAGGAAAATGAAAATACAAATAACTTTATTTGATTCTTCAAGATCTTTTGGAAAATCCAGTTATCAGAACATTAGAAGACTCATCCAGCCCTCATGAAAGGACTGGGATGATAAGTAGTTAAATCAATTTCATCAAATGACTGTTTACTTCTCAAGACTTAATTCAGACACTTGGGCTTACTGTGTCCACCATCTTATATTATTATATCATGAATTTTGCCCAGTCTCAAATAGATTTTTACAGTAAAAGATCTACATTATCTTTCCCCCTCTTTTTTAAAATTATAGTTGATTCATAAAATTGTGTTGGTTTCCAGTATACATCAAAGCAATTCAGTTATATATATACACATATATTCTTTTTCTAATTCTTTTCTCTTATAGATTATTACAAGATATAAAGGATAGTTTCCTGTGCTATACAGTATGCCCTTGTTGTTTATCTATTTTATATATAGTAGTGTGCATATATTGTAAAAGACCTACTTTAAATCAAACTGCAGAAACTTTATAAATATTTCATCTTTGTTCCCTCCCACCTTCAAACACTATAAAGACTCTACCAGATATCCCTTAGTTTAGCAAGCAATAATCTTCTCTACAAGTCAGTCACTTTTTCTTCAAGTTGCTTTGGTGATCTTTTGAGGAAATGCATAGTTGAGAGAAGCAACCAAGATATGGCTGTGCAGGGAAAAATTTAAACATTAGTGTTAATTATTGTTTATTGATTCTATATGAATCCTACTTCTCTCAGTGAGAAATATACTCAAGTTGTATCATCAAAATGTGATGAGTGAAATTTGTCTAGTAAAAGCAAAACAAATACTTCAGATAAAATTATGTAAAGTTCAGCAGTGATGTGTCATATTACCTGAGTTGGAATATGCAACATCTTGGAAGTCAGGCAAGTAGAGAGTTGAGGTATAAGAGGCAAAGTTAGGTTGTGTCCAATGTCTTCTGTTATCCAAGCTATGTAGGAAAAAAATAACAGAAAGAACAGGTATAAGAAACAGCTTCTACATACATGCAAATGTCACAGTCTGCACCTAGGATATTTGCTTGACAGATAAGGCTTCATTGAGAATGATCTTGAGTGGATATAACCTCAAGGAGGCTCACCAATGTTTGTTATCATGAAGTTGAAAACAAGCAAGTACTACTTTGGTTATTTTGATGGATATAAAGGTCAGGGTGGATATAATACATTGTCTCCTTAAGAACTGCTATTGAGCGTAAACTTCCCTTCCAGATATAGATATGCATTTTCATTGTAGCTGAATCTCTAACAACTCTGATGATCAATTAGCTGTCCAATTCAATTAAAAAAGAAAGCTATCACCCTTGTCCCTCTGTTGAAGTTGCCCTTGAACACCAAGCTATAACTCTTCAGAGGTGGTCTTCCTGTCCTTGGACTCCTGCCACCTCAGTAACCAACACCACATACACTCAGCATTACAGAATTTTTTTAAACCTAGTGAACTTCATTTGTCTCCAAAACAAAAGTGCATTTGAAGTCCTTTTTATCAAATATAAGTTCTGGGCTTCCTTGATGAGAAAACAGAGCAATGGCAGATTGAATCCCATGAAATGGGATGAAATGAAGCTTCAGGAAGGGAAATCAGTTGAGTGGGTCCCCCTCTTAAGACTGCATTTAGAGGTAAAATAAGAACATTGTCTTTTTTACTTCCTTTCGTTCATTCTTTGTTTTAATTTAAAAATGCACATGGACAAGGTTACCCACTACTACCTGATGCTATACTATCTGACTGTGTTATCAATTTGACATTTTGTGGATTAAGAAAATGAAGCCACACAATTTGGTAAGTGGGCTACCAATAGTCTAGCAACTGTCTCTAGATCAACAGCATGAATCAATATGAAATTTTTTCTTATAGAATTATTGTAGCCTTCTTATCTTTGCTGTTTATCATTTTTATTTGGAATAAATAATGTAGATTTTTCACTTTTTGATGCTGATTCAGTTTCTAGAAGTGTTTGTCAAGGCTATTTCCAATTCACACAAGCATATCAAAATGTGATACCCAAATTAAAATACTTTCACCTATCCCAAGGTTTAGGGGGATTGAATACATCAAAAGAATATGAGGCATTTATATAATTTTATTTTTTAATTAAAAATATTTCTTTTTCCAATTTATTATTTTTATTTGCTTTGCAAATAACACTAACAGACAATTTCAAAATTCCATGTTAATAAAAAAATCACCTTCAATCCCAACATTCTTTTTTGATATGTACAGAAACTTTCATTGGTCTTTTTCAGATATTTTCTAGAGAGTTACTAAAAACCCACTTCTAAATGAAACCGACAGAATAATGATTCTTGTCAAAAATATACAAATGAGTTTTCTATTGCTGCATAAACTACCACCCCAAAACTTAGTAGTTAAAAGCCTATTATTGGCATAAAGGGAAAAATTAGGCTAGGCTTAGCTGGGTGGTTTTTAGGCAGAGCTCTCATGGGTTACTTATACAGTTGCAGTTGGGAGACAAGACCACTGAGGGCTGGAGGGTCCTGAATGTCATCATCCACATGCCTTAGACATCAGCAGAGATGGCTGGAATGGACTGTGGACACAGCAGGAGAAGGAAAGGGTAAGACAAATTGGGAAAGTAGCATTGACATATATACACTACCATGTGTAAAACAGACAGCTAGCAGAAAGCTGCTGTGTAACACAGGGAGCTCAGCTCAGTGCTCTGTGATGGCTTAGGGTGTGGAATGGCAGGGAGGGGGAAGCAAAGAGAGAGGGGATATATATATTACATTTATATCTATAAAATGACTGATTATATATATATATTTATATACATAAAATGTTATCGATTTATCAATCACATAACTTCACACTTATCTCACTGTGTTGTTCATTCAAGTCAGTCCAAATTCAAGGGGTAGAGAAATACATTTCATGGCTCAACAGAGAAGATTTCAATAAATTGTGGCCATTTTTTTTTTTATTCTACCACAGTGTCAGCAATGTTATATGTAACATAATGTTAGAAATTAAGTTGAATATTAATAAAAGTATGTTTATTAAAACTGAATAATCTCCAAAAGGAAGACAGCTTCAATGTTATTACTTTTTTGCTGATATTTAAATCCCAAACCCCCAAAATAGTTATTTATGTTTTAATTGACTTGAAAAACAACTGGTCAAATTCTTAAATATATTTGTCATAGTAAATATTCAGGATCTTTTATTAAAATTGAACCAGAGGGACTTTCCTGGCTGTCCAAGGGTTAAGACTCTGTGCTTCCATTGAAGGGGGCATGGGTTTAATCCCTTGTTAGGGAACTAAGATCCCATATGCCATGGGGTGCAACCAAAAAAAACTAAGCATAAAAATAACAGGTTTACTTCTTTCAAAGTGTTTAATTACAGTGATAAAAAACTATTGACATAGGTAACTTATTTTAACACTTCATGTGACAGTCAAAATGAAATCTGAAAATGAGACATGAGTTTCTCCTTAAATTAAAAAATGGAATACAGAATAAAGATTTTGAAGACAGGATAAGGGAGATGGTTGGAGGCTGTGTCATCTGTTAATGGATATTCTTTTGATTGGTTGGTGGTGAGGTAACTTTGTGGTATTTGGGAAACCAACATTATCAACCTGGTTCCAACAAGTCCCGGGTCTATATGCTGGTTGTCAGCAATTAATGACTTTCACCTGATGAGGGTTTTAGTATCTATAAAACTACTGAAGGATATGGCTTGGTATCTTATCTTTAGTCCTTGTGAAAGTTGCTCAGTCATGTCCAACTCTTTGCGACCCTTGGACTATACAGTCCATGGAATTCTCCAGGCCAGAACACTGGAGTGGGTAGCCTTTCCCTTCACCAGGGGATCTTCCCAACCCAGGGATCAAACCCAGGTCTCCCGCATTGCAGTCGGATTCTTTACCAGCTGAGCCACAAGGAAAGCCCAAGAATACTGCAGTGAATAGCCTATCCCTTCTCCAGTGGATCTTCCCGACCTAAAAATTGAACCGGGATCTCCTGCATTGCAGGCAGATTCTTTACCAACTGAGCTATGAGGGAAGCCCTCTATAGTCCTTGAGAAGGAGCTAAAGGTCTTTAACTTTGTTTTTATAGCTAAACTATTATTATTTTGTCTTGCTTGACTGTTCTCCTTTGTTCTTGCCATTTTCTGACTTTTCTGATTAAATTTGTTCTTTGGAACTGGGAGAAGGCCTGAGGCTAAAGCTTTGATACAAAGAAGAGGCGGGGAACGAAAGGATGTGGAGAGAGGCAGGTCTGTCCCCAGAAGATACTGCTCAGTTTCAGTTACATATCATACATGCATTTATATTTATTTAGAAATATGTATTTACATTTATTTACAAATATGTATTTATACATATATATATTTATACACATGCATTTATATTTATTTAGAAATATGTATTTATATTCATTTATATATGCACTTCTTTTTTACATACAGGATTGTTAAAACTAATCAGTACTCTAACACAAGTGTTCATGCTATTATATGCAAATTATACCTTAATAAAATAATAAGACAAAGCAATAATATCAACAATGAGGTGCATATACTGAGGACTTTTGGGAAGTGATACTCTAAAAGAATGTATTAATAATGGTATAGTGTTCCAATTCAGGATGCATATCTGAGTCTAATCACGAGGAAATATTCAGTTCAATTCAGTTGCTCAGTGGTGTGCAACTCTTTGCGACCCCATGAATCACAGCATGCCAGGCCTCCCTGCCCATCACCAACTCCCGGAGTTCACTCAGACTCTCATCCATCGAGTCAGTGATGCCATCCACCCATCTCATCCTCTGTCGTCCCATTCTCCTCCTGCCCCCAATCCCTCCCAGCATCAGAGTCTTTTCCAATGAGTCAACTCTTCACATGAGGTGGCCAAAGTATTGGAGTTTCTTTTAGGATTGACTGGTTAGATCTCCTTGCAATCCAGGGGACTCTCAAGAGTCTTCTCCAACACCACAGTTCAAAAGTATCAATTCTTCAGTGCTCAGCTTTCTTCACAGTCCAACTCTCATATCCATACATGACCACTGGAAAAACTACACCATCCTAAACTGAGATATATTTAACAAAAAAATTGCTTGTATTTACGAAAGAATGCCAAGCCTAAGAGACAAAGACTGAGGATCTATTCCATATTAAAGGAAAGTGCAAAGAAATGCAACACAAGAAGCTGAATCTCTCTATGCTACAAATGACATATGTGAGTCAATAAATAATTGGGAAAAGATAGTTGAGAAAAACAATGTTGTGTCACTTTAAAAGTTTTTTTTTAATTTGATAATGGTCCTGTTTGTAAGAAAATACAATTTTCTTAGGAAATACACACTAAATTGTTAAGGAGTAAAAAGTTACAATGCATAGAAAAAACTCTCAAATGGTTAAAAGTAATGAGAAAATATGTATTGTGTGTATACACACACAGAAACCAAAGCAAATGTGGCAAATGTTCAAAACTTGTGACTCTATATAAAGAATATATGATTATGACCAACCTAGACAGCATATTAAAAAGCAGAGACATTATTTTGGCAACAAAGGTCTGTCTAGTTAAGGCTATGGTTTTTCCAGTAGTCATGTATAGATGTGAGAGTTGAACTATAAAGAAAACTGAGCACCAAAGAATTGATGCTTTTGAACTGTGGTGTTGGAGAAGACTCTTGAGAGTCCCTTGGACTGCAAGGAGATCCAACCAATCCTTCCTAAAGGACATGAGTCTTGGGTGTTCATTGGAAGGACTGATATTGCAGCTGAAACTCGGATACTTTGGCCACCTGATGCATAGAGCTGACTCATTTGAAAAGACCCTGATGCTGGGAAAGATTGAGGGCAGGAGGACAAGGGGACAACAGAGGATGAGATGGTTGGATGGCATCACCAACTCAATGGACATGAGTTTGAGTAAACTCCGGGAGTTGGTGATAGACAGGGAGGCCTGGCATTCTGCGGTTCATGGGGTAGCAAAGAATTGGACACTACTGAGTGACTTAACTGAACTGCACTGAACTGAATATGGTCTTTCTAGGTAACATTATTGCAAATTTTCTGTAAATTACAAATTACCTCAAAATAGAAAGTTAATTTTTTTTTTTTAAATGTTAGTTTGAACAGTTTGGTCTAACAGATTTTTCTGTAATGTGTTAGTATTCAGTCAAGGTACCTGAGTCATATTGATTTTCTCTAAGTTTCAAGGGAAAATCCATTCTTCAAGATATTTTCTTACAAATCAATGTGATTTTTGCTTCACATATTGAATTGTTTCCTGTGTTAAAAACAGAATTTAATATGCAGCAACAATTCAACACTGATTATGTTGTAAATATCAAATATACCTTACAAAAAAGAGCCCACTACACTACGTAGTCATAAGTTAAATAAATCATAAGTTAAATCAGTGCCAAACCTCCCTCCTAGAGATGAGTTAATATTTTTGTAACGTAGATAACCATTTTGGATTATTACATCATTACTTAGAAAAGTATTGCTTTATTTTTTGAAAGACAATAACATGATCTTCCTGAAATACTTCAAGGTTATACCTCATTTTAACTTCCCTCCTAGCTCAGTCAGTAAGGAATCTGCTTGCAGTGCAGGAGCCCTGGGTTCAATCCCTGGGTCGGGAAGATCCCTTGGAGAAGGAAATGGCAAACCACACCAATATTTCTGCCTGGAGAATCCCATGGACAGAGGAACCTGGTAGGCTACAGTTCATGGGAATCACAAAGAGTTGGACACAACTTAGTGATTAAACCACCACCATACTTCATTTTATATAGTTAATGCCATTTCTGAACCTAACCATCTGACTTGAAAACTGACGATCCTCTCATGTCAAGACTGTGTAAAAGGCCTGCTGGAGTTTGACTACACTCACAGAGTTCTAAGTATATGAGACAAGATAAGCAACAATCCAGAACCTGTAAGATATCTAGGAGGGAGACACAAGGAGTCTAGATTTTTGAATTCCAGTATTACGGAATGATATATAGTCTAAGGCATCTCTGGCTAGAAATCAAGTCAATTTTAGAGCACTATCCTTTGGGCCTAAGGCATTTCCAAGCTCAAAGAAAGGGAAATCTCGGACCCTCTTATCCCACTATCAACAACAGCAAAAAATTTAGCAAATTAAAAGCACATTTCAAATGCACACTTAAATGGAGCCAAACACCATTATCAGTAGAAAGTTGTGGTACGTAAATAAAGTTAGGAAACTAGAAGTGGGCTAAAAGTGTCTTAGATAAGGGAGGCTCTTGGATGTTGGTGAAAACAAATAAAGATCCTTTCAGAGGAAAAATATTCTGAAATTAGACCCCAGAGAGTTACCATAGAAATATTCAAATATAAATTTACAGTCATACATAACCAAATGGACCAGAAAACAAGTCTGGGGACTGAAAATCCTAGAAAAAAAATTTAATTCTTCTATGTGACAATATTTGAAGATTGGCCTCTTGGGAGATAATTAAGGTTAAGTGAGATCATAAGTGGTGGTTTATTCACTAAGTCATATCTGACTATTCATGACCCCATGGACTGTAGCCCACCAGGCTTCTCTGTCCATGGGATTCTCCAGGCAAGAATACTGGAGTGGGTTGCCATTTCCTTCTAAGGATGGGACATTAATCCTATAGTATTGGTGCTCTTTTGAGTAGAGGAAGGAAGATCTCACTCTCTCTATTATATGTACTAAGAAAAGACCTTGTGAAGACACAAAAAGAAAATGCAATATGCCATCAAGTAAAAGAAACCAATCAGAAACCATAACCTCTGCCAAAACCTTAATGTTGTACTTTCAGCCTCTAGAACTGTGAGAAAATTGATTTCTATAGCTTAAGCTACACCGTGTACGGTATTTTGTTATGGCAGTCTAAACAGACTAAGACACAAGATATAGTTAAAAAAATTTAGAATTAAAAAATACATGTAATTGTACCAAAAAGTCTAAACTGAAAATTTAAATTTAGATAGAATATTAGAGAGTGGCTCACAGATTAAAGCGTCTGCCTGCAATGTGAGAGACCTGGGTTCGATCCCTGGGTCTGGAAGATCCCTGGAGAAGAAAATGGCAACACACTCCAGTATTCTTGCCTGGAGAATCCCACGGACGGAGGAGACTGGTGGGCTACAGCCCACGGGGTCGCAAAGAGTCAGACACGACTGGGCGACTTCACTTTCACTTTCACTTTAAAAGAGAACAACCTCAACAGGAACATTGGTGGTAAACAATGGGAATAAATTACTATTAAACGGAAATGTACAGATTAACTTCACAGATATGAAGGGCAGTGAAAAAAGTCAGAGGAAAGTTATGTACTGTATAATCACATTTTTACAAATTTAAAAAGTGATCAAAATTATCTTGCCAGAAGATCGAATGGAGGCTACTTAGCCCTGGTGGACGCAGAAAGTGCATGAATGAGTTTTCAGGGATGGTAGAAATCTTCTATATCTTGATCCAGATTGTATAAAAATGTTTTAAAAAATGTATTGAGATTGCAAGATAAATTTCAAAAAGAGCAAAGGTAAAATAAAGACATTTCAGAAAAACAAAACTGAGAGTTTTCAAATACTAGACTTTCACTTAATGAATTCTAAAGGATATACTTTATGAATGAGGAGAATGACCTGCAAAGGAATATTTGATATGTAAGAAGGAACAGTGAACAAAATAATTGTCGACATACATATAGATGCAGGCAAGCAGTAGATGTGCAACTACTAATTATCATAATAAAGCCTAAATCAAAGGGTCAGAAAGTCAGAGTCAAGACAGTGCAAAGAACCGAGACCTGAAGCAAAAAAATAAAAAATTAGTTTTTAGTTCTGCTTTCACTCCTTAACTTGGTGCTCTTGGCAATATTCCTTTAAACATCATGTCTATATATTTAAAATAAAAACATTTATTAACTCTCCTGCCCTTTTTACAAAAGTAATTATCAGAGGCACTCATAAATATAGAGGATTTCAAAAACTGCAAAGTATGAGGATTAAGATAGCATGTCTGTTATTGTTAAATCATAAAATGAGATAACTAGGAAAAACGTTTAATAATCATCCTTTTCCAAGAGAACTAGAGAAAGGACACATGATATGTCTTAGATTATATATCCAGTTAGTAACAATGCTTGTTCTAAAATAAAATAGGTCCCCTGACTCCTAGTCTAGTATATTATTTTCTTAATCTTTTTGACATTGAGATATTTAAAACACTAACAGGAATGACTCTTGGGTACTGAATAGAAAGAAAACAGTTCCATATATTTTTTTTTTCCAAACTGTTTCCATGCCTTTGTGAAGAGACTATTATGGACATGTTGAAAATAAACTGCAAAGGTCTTATCAAGGCATCACAATTTGTTTCTTTTAGCCTTATTAAATCTTTATAAAATTCAACTTACTGTCATAAAAAATTAGCTGAAATCTAGCACATTCAAACGCACACATACACATGTATACCTCTTTGAAATTACCTTAATTAAAAATATTTGATGAGTTTGTTAAGGCAGTTATGGTAACATCGCCATTCTTTTAACTATCATTACCTTTAAAAAAAAAAAAGAAAAGACTTAAGCCTTTATCAGAGGCCATAGAGGTTTTTACTAGTGTGATGCAAAGAAAGGAATTTTCTTTCAAGTCAAGTAGCCAAGTGATTGGAAAGAATCCAAAATAGTATTTTTTTTAAACCTTTTGGTGTCTCATAATGCTTTGGATCCTTGCCAAAGAAAATTAACATACACACACATACATACATGAACATACACACACACATGTACACAACACGCACACACACACACACACACACTCATGCAAAATTTTCAGAGGATTTCAGGAAGCCTTTAGGCCTAAAGAAGGATTTTTGTTCTAAAGGTAATGGATGTAAATAAAAGAGAAAAAGCAGCCTCTAACATATGATTATTCTAGAAAATGTGGTTAGTTTTCTGTGTCAGCAAGCACCTAGCTACAGATGGGAGTTATACTCCCTCAAATGAAGTAAACTCTCATTATGCCATTCTCAGAAACTCTCACTTTTGATCTCAAATCTCAAATATTCCTCTTAAACACCCCTCCTCCCAAAGTATAGTTCAATATTAAGATTAAATCATTTTATTCTCTAATAACCTCAATCTTATTCTCTACCAACCTTCCCTTTTCCTTCTTGCATAGTTAATTGATCTATGTATATGCAATTTATTCATTTTATTTATTTATAACTCATCTCAGTGCATTTTGCTTTAGAAAGAACTCCTGAAGTTTCAGTCACCCAAGCAAAAACCAATAAAATTTCTGTTTACCTGACAGATCTTGGAATATTTCAAAATTCTCCGTGTTACTATGAACAAGAAAATCACAAATGGTTAAATCTTGTGAACTTGTATAAGTTAAACCTATATAAAAATGAGGAAATTTGTAGTGACCTTCTTTATTCCTCCAGCACCCTGTCTAGGTATTACCCTGGGAGCTATTCATTACAAGAAGAATGAATAGCTATTTTTTTCCCTTAGTTTACTAAGTCTTGCAGGATGTAATCTCAGATTTTCAGTGGAAGCGCTTCAGTGCTTTCTGCTTTCTTTGCTGCTGTGACCAGATGGAAGCATCACCTTCTTTTCCAGAAAGTCTATGAACAGGCAGAGTAAAGGTGACAGCTCACACGGAGTAGTGCCAGATGCTCTTGTTTATTCCAGAGTGTTAAGGGATATTTATTGGCAGAAGTTCAATGGCTTTTTAGAGGATTTTCCAAAGAGATACAATTTTGGGGTGAAAATCTGCTTCTGTGTGCAACACCAATAAAGAAAACATACTTTGCCCAGTATACTTGGCTATGTTTATCTTGGTTTGCATTATTTCCCCAAAATACAAGAAGATTTTCCAACCCCAAGCATTGATGCCAGAGGGATGCAGCACTCTTGCCTACTTGCTGTCTTTAAGAACGTTGAAAATTGGTAGCTGGAGCTGTAAATGTACCCCCTTTTAATGTTTCTTTTTATTTTCTAAAACTGAGTCATAATTGTATTGAAGGAAAAGTTATTTTAAAAATTGAATGCATGATAGTACTAAGCATGTTTATTTTAATATAGACTAAAGTTATGTTCACACTGAAAAGACTATGCTAGTGTTATTTACTCAACAAACTTCTAATACGACCATGGAGAAAGCAGGTTGTCAGCACTCAAGAGTGCCGGGGACCAGCCCCGGCTGATCCAGGGTATTCGAAGGAGAGACGGCTAGGCGAGGGTCAGGGAATAACTGCTTAATTACACTTTAATTAAGGATACAAAGAGTAATAGAATAAGGATAGCTCAGTGAGGAAATTCAGTGGAGAAAAGCGGCTGAAATAAGGATAGCTCAGTAGGAAAATTCAGTGGAGAAAAGAAGCTGAGTGGCTTGGTTTACGCGGAAAATCAATATAACCCGTGACACCAGGTTAGCTCTGACCACGGAGGCCGCAGGCGCCCTCTCAAATAGCGGAAGGTGCCCCACCTTAGACACCTTCTCGAGTGGGTCTTAGAAGCCCAGGCAAATAAATGGTCGCAGAGGACATCCGCGCTCCAGATGGACACTCAGCTGGAATTTGGGAGAGAGAGTGACATGGGGAGACCAAGTTTCAGTGAACAAGGCCCGCACTTTATTTTCCAAAGTAGTTTTTATACCTTAAGGTATGCATAGAGGATAATGGGGGAAGGGGTGGAGTCATGCAAGGACAGCAGTTCCTGGTTCTAATCTAAGCCAGGCTTTCAAACTTATCATATGCAAAAGTTCAGGTGATTGACATCATCTTCTGGCCCGGAGGCCTGTTAACATTTTAAGAAACTTATTTTTCTCTAAAGGTGATTATTCCAAAGTCAGGCACCAGCCTTCCAAAAAGCATTAGACAAAGCTGCATTTTACTTTTCTATACACCCATTATATCAATCAATACACTGCCAAAGACACAGTAGGTAAGGAGTATGGAGACTTAGCAGCAAACATTGGCCCAACAAGTGAAAAACCCTTCACCAATACATTTTCTAATCAATCTTTTAACTACTCAAAGGAATCTGTGTTTAGGCAGTTTAGAACATCTCCTGCCTCTCACAGTTGGGAGGCTCTGAACAATCACATGTGGCCGGAAAAACCCATTCAGGCAGGCTAGAGGATTTCCAAAGGAGTTTGTAGGTTGAAACACTGTCACATCCAGGAATTATTAACTGGAGCTGTAAGCTAACTCTCTTTTCAGAGAGAGGTAGTGGGAGACAGCCCCCCGTAAAGTCAGAGGTGTAGGTGAAAGCACAAAGCAGAAAGTAGGCAGACTCTGGTTTTGGGGGTAGATGCTTGAGAATTTCCAGGGGGACTCCTGAGGCTCGATCCCGCCTTTGCGTATGCCGAGCCTCCTTCCTCATGACCTTTGTCATGGGCGGAGTGCCTCACGCTGGCTCCCGGCAGTGATAGAATTCCAGTTGAGCTATTCCAGATCCTCACTCAATATGCAATATGCCGGCTCCCAGCACAAGAGCATGGGTATTGGATTCCAGGTTTTGAAGGTTTCTAGCCATTTCACTTTGTCAAAATCACTTAACATCTTTATGCCTCAGTTTCCTCATAGGTAATATCATCATAATAATAGTACCCATCTCGTAGGACTTGTTTGAGGGCTAAATGAGTTTTTCATAAAGCATATTTAGAAAAGTACCTGGCACATAATAAGTAAGTAAGTAAGTAAGAAAGTGAAGTCGCTCAGTTGTGTCCGACTCTTTGTGACCCCATGGACTGTAGCCTACCAGGCTCCTCTGTCCATAGGATTTTCCAGGCAATAGTACTGGAGTGGATTGCCATTTCCTTCTCCAGCACATAGTAAGTACTCATCAAATGTTAGCCAATATTGCAAACATTGTCATTATCATTGTTATCCTGCAGTCATTTCCTTCTGATGAATTACATTATAAACGATGTATTCTTTCTTCCTTGGCAACACTTGTTTTAGGGAAAATGAGTCAAAAATATTATATTAGAGAAAATTCAAAACTCCAAAGTTTGTCTAACCTCAGTTCAATTCACTCGCTCAGTCGTGTCCGGCTCTTTGCTACCCCATGAATCGCAGCACTCCAGGCCTCCCTGTCCATCACCAACTCCCGGAGTTCACTCAGACTCACGCCCATCGAGTCAGTGATGCCATCCAGCCATCTCATCCTCCGTCGTCCCCTTCTCCTCCTGCCCCCAATCCCTCCCAGCATCAGAGTCTTTTCCAATGAGTCAACTCTTTGCATGAGGTGGCCAAAGTACTGGAGTTTCAGCTTTAGCATCATTCCCTCCAAATAATTCCCAGGGCTGATCTCCTTCAGAATGGACTGGTTGGATCTCCTTGCAGTCCAAGGGACGCTCAAGAGTCTTCTCCAACACCACAGTTCAAAAGCATCAATTCTTCGGCGCTCAGCTTTCTTCACATCCATACATGACTAACTCTCACATCCATACATGACCACATGAAAAGCCATAGCCTTGACTAGACGAACCTTTGTTGGAAAAGTAATGTCTCTGCTTTTCAATATGCTATCTAGGTTGGTCATAACTTTTCTTCCAAGGAGTAAGCGTCTATTAATCTCATGCCTGCAGTCACCATCCACAGTGATATTGGAGCCCCAAAAAATAAACTCTGACACTGTTTCCACTGTTTCCCCATCTAGTTCCCATCAAGTGATGGGACCAGATGCCATGATCTTCGTTTTCTGAATGTTGAGCTTTAAGCCAACTTTTTCACTCTCCTCTTTCACTTTCATCAAGAGGCTTTTTAGTTCCTCTTCACTTTCTGCCATAAGGGTGGTGTCATCTGCATATCTGAGGTTATTGATATTTCTCCCAGCAATCTTGACTCCAGCTTGTGCTTCTTCCAGCCCAGAGTTTCTCATGATGTACTCTGCATATAAGTTAAATAAGCAGGGTGACAATATACAGCCTTAACGTACTCTTTTTACTATTTGGAACCAGTCTGTTGTTCCATGTCCAGTTCTAGCTGTGGCTTCCTGACTTGCACATAGGTTTCTCAAGAGGCAGGTCAGGTGGTCTGATATTCCCATCTCTTTCAGAATTTTCCACAGTTTATTGTGATCCACACAGTCAAAGGCTTTGGCATAGTCAATAAAGCAGAAATAGATGTTTTTCTGGAACTCTCTTGCTTTTTCCATGATCCAGCGGATGTTGGCAATTTGATCTCTGGTTCCTCTGCCTTTTCTAAAACCAGCTTGAACATCTGGAAGTTCACGGTTCATGTATTGCTGAAGCCTGGCTTGGAGAATTTTGAGCATTACTTTACTAGCGTGTGAGATGAGTGCACTTGTGCGGTAGTTTGAACATTCTTTGGCATTGCCTTTCCTTGGCCCCCACAAATAAACCGACAAAGAAGGTGTTCATTCTGTTTGGGATCTTTCCCAAGAAAGTAAAACTAATATTTTCATCATGATTTAAAATAAATAATAATCACTCTTCTAAGCAACAAAAACAATATCTTACTATCTCTATCTCTCTCTCTATGTATATATATATACACATATATACACACATGCACACATATATGTAATAGTAACTTTTGCAAACAAAAATACTCTTTAAAAGTTCTACAATTATTTTAAAAAGGAAAATGAGAAACTTTGTAAGTTTTATTAAGTTATGAAAAGGCAAAATGATAGGATACTGAAAGAGGAACTCCCCAGATCAGTAGGTGCCCAATATGCTACTGGAGATCAGTGGAAAAACAACTCCAGAAAGAATGAAGGGATGGCGCCAAAGCAAAAACAATACCCTTCTGTGAATGTGACTGGTGATAGAAGCAAGTTCTGATGCTGTTAAGAGCAATATTGCATAGGAACCTGGAATGTCAGGTCCATGAATCAAGGCAAATTGGAAGTGGCCAAACAAGAGATGGCAAGAGTGAATGTTTACATTCTAGGAATCAGTGAACTAAAATGGACTGGAATGGGTGAATTTAACTCAGATGACCATTATATCTACTACTGCAGGCAGGAATCTCTCAGAAGAAATGGAGTAGCCATCATGGTCAACAAAGAGTCCGAAATGCAGTACTTGGATGCAATCTCAAAAACGACGAATAATCTCTGTTTGTTTCCAAGGCAAACCATTCAATATAACAGTAATCCAAGTCTATGCCCCAACCAGTAACTCTGAAGAAGCTGAAGTTTAACGGTTCTATGAAGACCCACAAGACCTTTTAGAACTAACACCCAAAAAAGATGTCCTTTTCATCATAGGGGACTGCAATGCAAAAGTAGGAAGTCAAGAAACACCTGGGGTAAAAGGCATATTTGGCCTTGGAGGACAGAATGAAGCAGGGCAAAGGCTAATAGAGTTTTGCCAAGAAAATGCACTGTCATAGCAAACACCCTCTTCCAAAAACACAAGAGAAGACTCTACACATGGACATCACCAGATGGTCAACACTGAAATCAGATTGATTATATTCTTTGCAGCCAAAGATGGAGAAGCTCTATACAGTCAACAAAAACAAGACCAGGAGCTGACTGTGGCTCAGATCATGAGCTCCTTATTGCCAAATTCAGACTTAAATTGAAGAAAGTAGGGAAAACCACTAGACCATTCAGGTATGACCTAAATCAAATCCCTTATGATTATACAGTCGAAGTGAGAAATAGATTTAAGGGCCTAGATCTGATAGATAGAGTGCCAGATGAACTATGGAATGAGGTTCATGACATTGTACAGGAGACAGGGATCAAGACCATCCCCATGGAAAAGAAATGCAAGAAAGCAGAATTGATGTCTGGGGAGGCCTTCTGTGAAAAGAAGAGAAGCAAAAAGCATAGGAGAAAAGGAAAGATATAAACATCTGAATGCAGAGTTCCAAAGAATAGCAAGAAGAGATAAGAAAGCCTTCCTCAGCAATCAATGCAAAGAAATAGAGGGAAAAAACAGAATGGGAAAGACTAGAGATCTCTTCAAGAAAATTAGAGGTACCAAGGGAACATTTCATGCAAAGATGGGCTCAATAAAGGGCAGAAATGGTATGGACCTAACAGAAGCAGAAGATATTAAGAAAGGTGGCAAGAATACACAGAAGAACTGTACAAAGAAGATCTTCATGACCCAGATAATCACGATGGTGTGATCACTGACCTAGAGCCAGACATCCTGGAATGTGAAGTCAAGTGGGCCTTAGAAAGCATCACTACGAACAAAGCTAGTGGAGGTGATGGAATTCCAGTGGAGCTATTTCAAATCCTAAAATATGATGCTGTGAAAGTGCTGCACTCAATATGCCAGCAAATTTGGAAAACTCAGCAGTGGCCACAGGACTGGAAAAGGTCAGTTTTCATTCCAATCCCAAAGAAAGGCAATGCCAAAGAATGCTCAAACTACCACACAATTGCACTCATCTCACATGCTAGTAAAGTAATGCTCAAAATTCTCCAAGCCAGGCTTCAGCAATATGTGAACCATGAACTTCCAGATGTTCAAGCTCGTTTTAGAAAAGGCAGAGGAACCAGAGATCAAATTGCCAACATCCGCTGGATCATGGAAAAAGCAAGAGAGTTCCAGAAAAACATCTATTTCTGCTTTATTGACTATGCCAAAGCCTTTGACTGTGTGGATCACAATAAACTGTGGAAAATTCTGAAAGAGATGGGAATACCAGACCACCTGACCTGCCTCTTGAGAAATCTGTATGCAGGTCAGAAAGCAACAGACATAGAACAACAGACTCGTTCCAAATAGGAAAGGGAGTACGTCAGGGCTGTATATTGTCATCCTGCTTATTTAACTTATATGCAGAGTACATCATGAGAAACGCTGGACTGGAAGAAACACAAGCTGGAATCAAGATTTCCGGGAGATATATCAATAACCTCAGATATACAGATGACACCACCCTTATGGCAGAAAGTGAAGAGGAACTAAATAGCCTCTTGAAGAAAGTGAAAGTGGAGAGTGAAAAAGTTAGCTTAAAGCTCAACATTCAGAAAACGAAGATCATGGCATCTGGTCCCATCACTTGATGGGAACTAGATGGGGAAACAGTGGAAACAGTGTCAGACTTTATTTTTCTGGGCTCCTAAACCACTGTGGATGGTAACTGCAGCCATGAAATTAAAAGATGCTTACTTCTTGGAAGGAAAGATATGAGTAACCTAGATAGCATATTCAAAAGCAGAGACATTACTTTTCCAACAAAGGTCCGTCTAGTCAAGGCTATGGTTTTTCCAGTGGTCATGTATGGATGTGACAGTTGGACTGTGAAGAAGGCTGAGCGCCAAAGAATTGATGCTTTTGAACTGTGGTGTTGGAGAAGACTCTTGAGAGTCCCTTGGACTGCAAGGAGATCCAACCGGTCCATTCTGAAGATCAGCCCTGGGATTTCTTGGGAAGGAATGATGCTAAGCTGAAACTCCAGTACTTTGGCCACCTCATGCGAAGAGTCGACTCATTGGAAAAGACTCTGATGCTGGGAGGGATTGGGGGCAGGAGGAGAAGGGGACGACGGAGGATGAGATGTCTGGATGGCATCACTGACTCGATGGACGTGAGTCTGAGTGAACTCCGGGAGTTGGTGATGGACAGAGATGCCTGGTGTGCTGTGATTCATGGGGTTGCAAAAAGTCGGACACGACTGAGCGACTGAACTGAACTGATCTGAAGTTAGAAACTCATTTCCTTGTATCACTGTTCTTTCATTTGGGGGGAAAAAACAGTTTTAAACAAATACATGTATGCTAATTTGCTTCAGTCATATCCGATTCTTTTCGACCCGATGTAGTGTAGCCCGCCAGGCTTCTCTGTCCCTGGGATTCTCCAGGCACAAATAGTGGAGTGGGTTGCCATTTACTCCTCCAATATACATGTATAACCATGTATAAAATAAGGTATTTCATCAGAGAAACTGTAATCAAAATATATGTATGAGTTACCAAAGTTTGGATTTCAAATCCCAGGTAACTGTTTCAAATAAGATCAACTCATTTTAATGTTAATTGATATAGTTCATTATAGAGTCATTGTTCATATTTGAATTTGCATATATTGTTGAAGTGAATCAACTTTTGTATTTAGAATATTTTTGTTATTTTAAAAGTATGAATTGATTCAAAAATGATAAAATACAGCTATTAAAAATGTGTAGTTGGCTGTATAGAAAATAAAATTTTATGATGCCAACTTTGTTTATATATAAATAACTTCTTTGACTATCATTAAACTCTATTCTAAGACAGTAATAAAGACTGCTTGAAATAATATGCTCAAAAGTGGAAAAAATTAGCATGGAATCCACAGATCTCAGCTGTAGTGAGTGCAGTTATTGATAGCACCCCGTCCTGCATAACTATCATGTGTAAGTCACGCCCACATTTGTTCTCAGCTCTAGCCATATGGCAATTCTTCCCGAATGATTTGGCTTTTCCTTCTTCTTTCTCTATCATTACAATATTATGCCTTTCTTCCCTTTGAATTTCACCAGCTGGGAAGGAAAAACAGCATTATTTTTGTCTCACTTATTCTTGATCCTTTTTTGATTATCCTTGGTTCCTTTAAACATGAACTTATCCTGCTTGTATCAAAAAATTGAAGGCTTCAGTTTGTGGAAGCTATTCTATTAGATGAGTTCAAGTTTCCACATTCTTCTAATACACTTTATTCTTCAATTATCTTTTGAGATGGGGGTTGTGGGTTGGAGATTTAAATTCCCTGGTGTATAAATTCCTGCAAATAATCTACATATATTGAGAAAAAGGCTTGAAAACTGTCACCATTTTTTAAAGGGAAGTCTCCTGATTATAAATCACATTTGAGTTGGCTGTTCATGACCAAAAGAATATTCCTGTTACAGAAAACAAGTTTGTGACTTGGTTTCTTTTAACAGTCATAAATTGCAGTGGTAGTAGTAGTACCACAGTGATTGTAGTAGTTCAGCTGCTCAGTCGTGTCTGACTCTTTGTGACACCATGGACAGCATGCCTGGCTTCCCTGTCCATCACCAACTCCCGGAGTTTGCTCAAACTCAGGTCCATCCAGTTGGTGATGCCATCCAGCCATCTCATCCTCCGTCCTCCCCTTCTCCTCCCACCTTCAATCTTGCCCAGAATCAGGGTCTTTTCCAATGAGTCACTTCTTTGCATCAGGTAGCCAAACTGCTGGAGTTTCAGCTTCAGCATCAGTCCTTTCAATGAATATTCAGAACTGATTTCCTTTAGGATGGACTGGCTGATCTCCTTGCAGTCCAAGGGATTGTCAAGAGTCTTCTCCAACACCACGGTTCAAGAGCATTAATTCTTTGGCACTCAACTTTCTTTATGGTCCAACTCTCACATCCATATATGACTACTGGACAGACCATAGCTTGGACTCGATCAACCTTTGTTAGCAAAGTAATGTCTCTGCTTTTTAATATGCTGTCTAGATTGGTCATAGCTTTTCTTGCAAGGAGCAAGTGTCTTTTTAAGCAATGTTAGTATATCCAACAAATTGAAGATTATACCCTGCCTTAGGAAAGGTAGTGTGGAATACTTTACTTTGTAAATATGAGAGTTTATTTCTTGAAAACATTAACTTAACGCCAGCATCAGTAGGCTGGTGGCTCCTATTGCAAAGTTTGTGATGGGGTTGCCTTCTGCTTGTTCATCACAACTAAACCAGGCTCACAAGAGTGTCTGCACACCCAGAGAAGGTACCTGATGAATATTTTGCTGTGATGATAGAAATGCACATTTACAAATCAAAAGTCTGTGAAATGTTGATTCCTCTAAAGGAATCTTGCAACAAATAACTGTAACCTTAAAACCAGAAAATGATCCATCATTGATTAAAATAAACAACTTGATAATAAAATAAAACAAAGCACAATCTTTGTCCTTGGAGAATGCTTGAGATGAATCTGGAGAAGAGATTTTAAGTGATATATATATATTACTGATCTTGGTTCACCTGGTTATTATGGATAATTTTATCATACAGGGGTATACTTTTTTGATTCACAATCTCCTTCAATTCCATACAGTCTGCTTTCAAATTTCCAAAATATATTCTTTGAAAATAATAGTTAACTAAAAAGATGACATGCATTCAGGTTTTAAAATTCTTTTGTGTAAGAAGAGAACACTGATTTAGGAAAAAAGGAATTCTTAAGAAATTGCCTTAACTGTCATAAAATAAAAATTATGTCATGCTTTAATTTTCCAAGGATTCAAAAAATTTATCCTTTTCCTGATAATTAACTTTCAGCTATACATGTATTTATATCATAGTTGACTTAGTGCAATATTCTGCAAAGTTTTACTAAGTTTTTTAACCCACCAATCTACTTGTAAATGGTATACAAGTTAAAAAATGCTTATAGTACAAATGTTGTACTCGAGTATATGTCAAATGAATGTTCTGTAGTAAACCATAGCTGGTCAATAAGGATCTAACAGTGTTACAGACAAAAATAGATAATCTTCATCTTAGATTTTCTAATTATCAAAGCATCTTAACCACTTTCAACAGTGATAAGATCAGAGCACTTACATTTAGATAGCTACTGATTCAGCAAAAACATGTTTTATTGACTAGACTGTAACATCATGTGTGTGCATGAATCTCATCCATATTTTCACCTGGGAAATCACTAGCTCATCATCTGAGATCTCATAACTTTAGTTAATTCAGCTGATTTGGGGTATATGATGCTTTTATTTCTTAGTCCTGAGACTCAAAAGCATTGATTATATTTGGAATGTTACTGTGATACTTGAACTTCATAATATGTTCTCTGTATTTTCATTAAAGGATACATAAGACTTCTATTTAAAATATTGTTTCCTAAATTCCAACATTTTTTCTCTCAATTAGACTTTATACAGAAAAATAAGTTATTTAATTTATTTATTAATAGATAGCTGGGCCTTATGTCTATATCTTCCTCATCTTTAAAATTAATGTAATAACAGCTACAGGTCAGTTTTAAAGATTATATGAATTTTTTATATATCTATAGACCTAAAATTACTATCAGAGTAGCTAGCCAGTGCATAGAGGTGGGTGTTATTACTGACACCACTGATAATGATTGTAGAAAATATTAAGAAAAACTTGATTAAAATTTATTTTTGTATTTACCAGAGTTGTAGAAAACAAAAGGTTCAAGTGTTCTTTAAACCTGGTAGGTTTATTTTTATTTATATAAAATTATAAAAGAAATGGAGAAGGCAATGGCAACCCACTCCAGTACTCTTGCCTGGAAAATCCCATGGATGGAGGAGCCTTGGTAGGCTGCAGTCCATGGGGTCGCTAAGAGTCAGGCATGACTGAGCGACTTCACTTTCACTTTTCACTTTCATGCATTGGAAAAGGAAATGGCAATCCACTCCAGTATTCTTGCCTGGAGAATCCCGGGGACGGAGGAGCCTGGTGGGCTGCCGTCTATGGGGTTGCACAGAGTTGGACATGACTGAAGCGACTTAGCATAAAAGAAATGCTCAAAACATACTTTTAAAAAATCTTAAAATATTAGAACTATTTAGCTTGCAAAAGACATAAAAAAATCCACTCAAATGGCTCAAGCAAAAGAGAACTTTATTACTTGCATTACATCAAACTAAAAAGTTCAATGTAAGCACTGGCTTCAGTTATGAGCAGTGGTAGGGGTTTAAATAATGTCACCCAGCCTTTTTCTTTTATTATTTCTTAGTTATGTTCATCTCCATGTTGTCTTCACTCTCAGGTTCCACAGTGTAGCTGCTAGCAACACTAGACCTAATCTATTAGGTTCAAAGGTAAAACAAAACAGCAACAACAACAAAAAAGACTACCTCTCTGTTTGGGTTTCACTGACTATGATTGGTCTAGTTGATCATTCCTTAATCAATCACAATGTCCAGGGGAATGAGATTCTTAGCTGGTTAGGCATGCTTACAACTCTAGAAACCTGAGGCAAATGGAATTATAGTAGGGAAAGGCTGGTTTCTCAGGTAAATATTGTGATAGGTTTATCATAAGAGGAATAATCCATTTGGACCATTGCATCTAACATGTGAATACAATCAGAATATATTTGAAGATGCAGTGTTTTGCCAGTTTTCCTACTTTTTTTCACTTTTAAAGAAATGAATGCATCCCATGATTTTGTTGTATTTTCACTTTTCTTTCTCTGGTATTTGTAGCACTCGACTCTACCATCTGAATATGGAGGCTCAGCTCTACTTTGTGTGTAAACTAGCTTTCAATGCAAGTAAACTTCTCCTAACTTTCATGAGTCTGAAGGTTGGTGCCAAGCTGACCCTCTGGTCTTGGTCTTGCATCTCAGTCAGCTGCCTAACTACTTGAATGGAAGTATATTACACTATCTAATCAAGAAAATTAGAGATACCAAGGGAACACTTCAAGCAAAGATGGGCTCAATAAAGAACAGAAATGTAATGGACCTAACAGAAGCAGAAGATATTAAGAAGGGTGGCAAGAATACACAGAAGACTCTACAAAAAAGATCTTCATGACCCAGATAATCACGATGGTGTGATCACTCACCTAGAGCCAGACATCCTGGAATGTGAAGTCAAGTGGGCCTTAGGAAGCATCACTATGAACAAAGCTAGTGGAGGTGATGGAATTCCAGGGGAGCTATTTCAAATTCTGAAAGATGATGCTGTGAAAGTGTTGCACTCAATATGCCAGCAAATGTGGAAAACTCAGCAGTGGCCACGGGACTGGAAAAGGTCAGTTTTCATTCCAATCCCAAAGAAAAGCAATGCCAAAGAATGCTCAAACTACCACATAATTGCACTCATCTCACACACTAGTAAAGTAATGCTCAAAATTCTCCAAGCCAGGCTTCAGCAATACATGAACCATGAACTTCCAGATGTTCAAGCTGGTTTTAGAAAAAGCAGAGGAACCAGAGATCAAATTGCCAACATCCACTGAATCATGGAAAAAGCAAGAGAGTTCCAGAAAAACATCTATTTCTGCTTTATTGACTATGTCAAAGCCTTTGACTGTGTGGATCACAATAAACTGTGGAAAATTCTGAAAGAGATGGGAATACCAGACCATCTGACCTGCCTCTTGAGAAACCTATATGCGGTAAGGAAGCAACAGTTAGAACTGGCCATGGAACAACAGACTGGTTCCAAATAGGAAAAGGAATCCGTCAAGGCTGTATATTGTCACCCTGCTTATTTAACTTATATGCAGAGTACATCATGAGAAACGCTGGGCTTGAAGAAGCACAAGCTGGAATCAAGATTGCTGGGAGAAAAATCAATAACCTCAGATATGCAGATGACACCATCCTTATGGCAGAAAGTGAAGAAGAACTAAAGAGCCTCTTGATGAAAGTGAAAGAGGAGAGTGAAAAAGTTGGCTTAAAGCTCAACATTCAGAAAACGAAGATCATGGTATCTGGTCCCATCACTTCATGGGAAATAGATGGAGAAACAGTGGAAACAATGTCAGGCTTTATTTTTCTGGGCTCCAAAATCACTGCAGACGGTTTTTGCAGCCATGAAATTAAAAGACTCTTATTCCTTGGAAGGAAAGTTATGAGCAACCTAGATAGCCTATTAAAAAGCAGAGATATTACTTTGCCAACAAAGGTCCGTCTAGTGAAGGCTATAGGTTTTCCAGTGGTCATGTATGGATGTGAGAGTTGGACTATGAAGAAGGCTGAGCGCCGAAGAATTGATGCTTTTGAACTGTGTTGTTGGAGAAGACTCTTGAGAGTCCCTTGGACTGCAAGGAGATCCAACCAGTCCATTCTAAAGGAGATAAGTCCTGGGTGTTCATTGGAAGGACTGATGCTAAAGCTGAAACTCCAGTACTTTGGCCACCTTATGTAAAGAGTTGACTCATTGGAAAAGACTCTGATGGTGGGAGAGATTATGGGAAGGAGGAGAAGGGGACGACAGAGGATGAGATGGCTGGATGGCATCACCGACTTGATAGACATGAGTTTGAATTAACTCTGGGAGTTGGTGACGGACAGGGAGGCCTGGAATGCTGCGGTTCATGGGGTCGCAAAGAGTCGGACAGGACTGAGCGACTGAACTGAACTGAATCCATATCAGAGGCCAAAAGTTATTGTCACTAATTATATATGTTTTCCAATTGAGGAGCTCCATTTCTCTTTCTTTGTTGGAGTCTATATCTCTTCATAAAAGTGAAATGCTCTATATGCTCTTCCATAGCATCACCTAATCTATATACTCACATAACACTACAAATAATGGATCTCCATTGCCATAAGTATCCTAATAAATTATGCAATCTATGAATATATTGGGAGAATATCACTGACTATATCTTACCTTTATTTGTATCTCCTCTGAGCTTGCAATGTGTAGTGCATGCTGCTGCTGCTGCTGCTAAGTCGCTTCAGTCATGTCCGACTCTGTGCGACCCCAGAGACAGCAGCCCACCAGGCTCCATCGTCCCTGGGATTCTCCAGGCAAGAACACTGGAGTGGATTGCCATTTCCTTCTCCAATGCATGAAAGTGAAACTGAAGTCCCTCAGTCGTGCCCGACTCCTAGCGACCCCATGGACTGCAGCCCACAAGGCTCCTCCGTCCATGGGATTTTCCAGGCAAGAGTACTGGAGTGGGGTCCCATTGCCTTCTCCCTAGTGCATAGTAACAGTCAATAAATGCTTACTATGACTGTTGCTGCTTCTGTTATTGGTCTTGTCCATAAAACCACATGATAATCATATTAGTATCTCTTTAGCTAATTGTTTTAACCTCAGGGGAGTGTCTAAGTGTGCCCAGGGGATCAATGTTTTAGAAGTCTAAATATCTTTTTTGCAAATAAAAAAATTATCTCTTTATATTTCCCATTATGAACCATTCTTTGTTATCATCTGATCTCACATTTTACCATGTCTCCCATATACTATTTCTTTTCACCCAACATAGATATAAATATAGACATAAATGTAGATATAGATCTATGTGAGCGAGATGAGAAAGAAATGCTGAATTCAAGGACTTTGAAGAAATTCTGGGGAAAGCGAATCCTGGGTTTATTGTTTCTTCCAGCAAGAAGGATGCTGTTTAATAAATTCATAGGCTAAATGTGGAAGATAATTTATAAGTTATCATATAGATAACATAGCATTTGGTGAAATCAAAATATTCTTCTATGAAGTTATTCTTTACCACAGTCATCTTTTTCTACAAAAAAGAACAATAATAAAAATGCTTCTATGACATGAAAATTATAGCCACAAACTTTTATGTGTGTATATTGGGAGATGGAGTGAGGTCATTGAATATAAAAAATATACTGTAATAAATAACCTACTATCCTCTACTTACTGGTGCTTTTCCTATGTCCTTGGTTCTTGAGGCTTTCTTTCCTTTCTTTCAGGCATGCCCAGGAGTTCTGTGTCTCACCACTTCCTGCCACAGTGGCACCGCCAGCCCTGCCTTATGCAGATAAGCACTCGTGCTTACTGTCCTGCCTTCAGATCCAGCCTGCTGTGAGGAATCTGGGGGGCTGGAGTTCCCAGTTCTCAGGAATCTGTATTTATCACCTGAGTTAGGAATAGGCTAGAGAAAGTCAAGTAATGGCTGTTGGTGTTATCTTTCCCTTGGAATAGAATTTTAGGAATAGGAGAAGCAGGACAAGAATGTAAAACACTGAAAAACAGAGGATGGATCCCATACCTATGGCCAGTCCATGGGGAAGTGGGGCTACTGTCAGATAGGGGCACCCTTGTAGATTGACAGATGACCCAGAGGGAAGGGGAACAATGCATGTCCCAGTCCACAGGGATGCTCCTTGCTCAGAGTAACAGGATCTTCCATTGAAATTTGTGTCCGCATTCTGATTACTTCCTCCCTCCCTGAACTTGCCATCTATCTACCAGATGGGGGACAAGGCCCTGAGTGTTTATGCACATGTTAAAGGCAGATGCAAATAAAATGTGGATTTCCTTTATTAAAAAAGAAAAGCCTGAACATTTTCAACCTGTAGTTTTGATTGTTAGCTATAAGTGGACTTCTCCTCACTAGTCTACAGTAATGCATTCACATCCTTTCCATTTTCATAGTTGCCACTGGATTTCTGAAATTTAAAGTTGTTATCTGGTATTATCTTGAATCTGATTCTAATATTTTCCCCACATTGAGCAAGAAGTACAAGATCAATGTCTATTGGTTATTCAGAAAAAAATAACCAGCTATGATTGAAGAATTGTGTTATGTAAAGATGAATTGTAAATAACCGTTGCTCATAGAAGCATAGTCCTTGAAAACAAATCTCTACTTCTTCTCTGTTGCCCTTACATAAATCTCATAATTCCTAGCAGATAGCAGGTTTTAATTCTTTGTTGAATAAATAAATGAACCAACCAATGAATCAATTAAGTTTTACCAACTATATTTTCTTAGGGAACATAAGTCTACAACGGAAGGCCTCCTCTACCATGGACTAATCATATTAAGTTTCCCGTAGAAGGAATCAACAAGTAGAAAGACCAATGTGAAAAGTGTGTTTGAGGAACATCTAGAAAGCTAATACAGCTGAAAAAAAAAGACTTAGCCAGTTAAACAGCATCTAGACTATGAAATTGTCTACTAAGCTATTGGAGTTTCTGATCAAAGGAGTTACATGATCTGTTCCATGTGATTCTATGATAGTATGACTGTAGGTAGAAAATAAAAGGAAGGAGGAATAGAATAAAGAGATAAGTTTGGTAGTTCCTCATAGGGTTAAGGGTTTCCCTGGTGGCTCAGAGGTTAAAGCGTCTGCCTCCAATGCAGGAGACCCGGGTTCTATCCCTGGGTCAGGACAATCCCCTGGAGAAGGAAATGGTAACCCACTCCAGTATTCTTGCCTGGAGAATCCCATGGACAGAGGAGCCTGGTGGGCTACAGTCCACGGGGTTGCAAAGAGTCA
Source organism: Bubalus bubalis (assembly GCF_019923935.1). Classification (NCBI taxonomy): domain Eukaryota; kingdom Metazoa; phylum Chordata; class Mammalia; order Artiodactyla; family Bovidae; genus Bubalus; species Bubalus bubalis. The sequence goes on from NC_059158.1 coordinate 151,181,081, forward strand.
GACACGACTGAGCGACTTCACTTCACTTCACTTCACTTCATGGAGTTAAATATGCACATGCCCCATGACCTAGAAATCCCAGTTTAAATATTTATCCAAGAATAATGAAAGCATTATAAGCTATGAAAAGACTTGTGCAAGAATATTTATAGCAGTTGTATTCACAATACATCCAAATTAGAAATAGCTCTATTATCCATCAGCATAAGAACAAATTGTGATATATTAATTCACTTAAAAAGAAAGTACGTACTATATGACTTATTTTATATAAAATTCAAGGATGAATAAATTAGACGATGGAAATCAGAACAATTGTTACCTATGAATGGTGAAGATTATCAGGAAGGGGAAAAAAGGAAACTTTTGGAGTGACAAATAATCTATTAATTTGACCACAGTGTTTATTACCTAGATGTAGTCATTTGTGTATTGTGTGTGAAATAAGTGAAATTTATCGACTGTGTATATAAAACCTATGCATTTCACTGTAGGTGAATTTCTTTTTTCTTTTTTTTGGCCACACTATGTGGCATGCAGGATCTGAGTTCCCTGAATAGGGATCAAACCTGTACCCCCTGCGATTGAAGCACAGAATCCTAACCACTAGACCACCAGGGAAGTTCCCTGTATATGAATTTTGATTCAACACACATTAAAATAACTATATTTTCCAAACTAGACTTTTTTGAAAAAGGAACTTGCAGAAAATGCAAATAAATAAAAATGAAACTAAAAACAAAAAACAAACCAAACAAAAATGAGATAAGTTAAGATGGGGGAAAACATTGTTTAAGAAAGTGATTCTGATGGCTTAAAACAGAGTGGTTTTTGTGTAGGTGATTTTAAATTGTCAATATGGGAATTTTTAAAAAATTGAATGAACTAGTCTTGATTGTTGGATTGAATGTTGATGTGAGAGAAAAAGGTGAGTCAAAGATGATCAACTAGAATCTTTTTAAAGAGATGGACAGGACAAGAGGGGAGCAGTCAAGAAAAAATTCAATTGTTCAATTTTGAACATATTAAACGTGAGACTCCTATGAGTGATTTTTAATACTGAGACTCTAGAATTTGACTGCTCTATTACTTACTAGCTGGATAAGCGCCATAGCATGTTTGTGTCTTATTTATGTATTCTACCAAATGTAATTATAATAAGAAGACTTGCAGCCTAAGGTTATTGTGAGAATTAAATTAGTTATCCATATAAAAATCTAGGAATAGTTTATAGCATATTGTAGGGATTTATTATTATTGTCATCCAAATAGAAATGCAGACAGTGGTTATGACTTTGGAACTCAAGAGGAAGTCAGAATTAGAGGTAGAGATAGGATTTAAAGCCATGGGAACAGAGAAGACCATATAACATGTGAGTGCTCATAATGAAAGAAAAGAGCCAAAGACAGCCTGTTAAATTATTCCAAGATTTTGAGGTTGGGAAATGAAAACAAGTTAGCAAACAAGACTCAGAAAGAGCTGCCAATGCAGCTGGAGTAAAACCAGAAGTCTGTGATCTTCTAGATATCAAGGAAAGTGTTGCTAAAAGAAAGGCAATTTTATTGGATAAAACTTAATACATGAACATTGGATTAAGCAAGATGGAAGTCATTTCCAGCTGAATGACAAAATTCAACCTTCAGTGTAGTCGTTGAAATGGAAACCCAAATGAAGTGCCTTAATGGGAGAATGGGAGGAGAAGGGGATGACAGGGGATGAGATGGCTGGATGACATCACCAACTCAATGGACATGAGTTTGAGTAGGCTCCGGGAGTTGATGATGGACAGGGAGGCCTGGTGTGCTGCAGTCCATGGGATAGCAAAGAGTTGGATATGACTGAGCAGCTGAACATAACTGAATGGGAGAATTAGTATAAAAAGAAAGTAGAACCAATCAGAATAGTTTTCTGAGAACTTTTGCTTTCTGTAGAGTAGGTAAGTGTGGTAGGGAACTTGGACGAGGATGGGTGCTGGGGGTGAATTTTTATTCAGATGAAAGACATTTCACCATGTTTGCAGGTTGATAGGAATGATACCAATGTAGACATTAAGGGATTTTCTCAGTCTCCTTTGTACGGCAACAAATTTAAAATGGAATGAATATACATTTGGATAAAGGGGATTGCAGCCTCCAAAAAAAGAAGCTGCAATTACCCATAAGAGTAAAACTAGGATTTCAATTATACTAATTTTGATAGTGTATTTATGTAAACAAGAAAGAGGACCTTTATTTTTAACATAAAGAATGCGGGATTGATACCCTATGGAAGTATTTTATGGTATTACCGAACTGATTTGTAGTCTTTTGAGAAAGAGACAAATTGATCTTTTACATTAGTAAATGAAAAAAATATTTTATTCTTACATAGGACAAAATAAAGTCACATAGTAAAGGTCAGTTTTTAATGTATAATAATAAGCAAGAAATTGACCCATTGATTTCAGGTTCTTTGTTCATGTTGTCCATTCTAGCCAGATCCAATCATTCACTATAACTTTATGCATCTTAACTCCCCCCCCCAAAAAAAAAATTTCTACTTCTTTATAAATGTGGCTAATAAGTTTGCAGGATCCTTGCAACTCATGAATGTATGATTATACAACTCCCAAAAATTTTCCACTTTTTTCATGAAACTAGTTCAGCATATTTATGATTCTCTGACACCTAATCTCTTTCAGCATTGCTTCCCAATTAGCATCAATCTATTCTAATCATTTATCATTGCTCCATATTTTGTAGTCATTACCATTTGCAGTAAAAATGTGATCATTTGTATTTTTGAAGAGCTCCTTCTAAGAGTTTTGTGTTGCTTTCTAATAAATAAGTGAATGAATTATACTAGTACTGAAAGAGTGAAGAATGCTGTGTTGAGGTGGCATGCCATGTTAGAAGAATGCTATGTTAAGGTTCCATCACAAGGAGGCTTGAAGGAGAGGTTTAAGGACGGTTGTTTGGAGAAGGAAATGGCAACCCACTCCAGTGTTCTTGCCTGGAGAATCCCAGGGACGGGGGAGCCTGGTGGGCTGCCGTCTATGGGGTCACACAGAGTCGGACACGACTGAAGTGACTTAGCAGCAGCAGTTGTGACCATTATTGTTCTAAAAAAAAAATTGCAGGAATAATTACTGCTCTCAAAGAGCAGTGCCCTCCTCATCATCACAAGCGTATTTATTCACTGTTTTCAATATTTATTGACGACCTAGAATATTAACTCTATGTGGGATGCCCAGTACAAAATTGAAAAAAGACTCCATCATGGTTATTAAAGGGCTGATTGTCTAGTGGGGAAGAAAAGCATTATGCCTTGTCACAGCCTCAATTGATAAATCTTATAAATAGTGACAATGTACAGAAGGAAGAGAAAAATGGGGATTTACATTATAATAGTAATATCATGGCATCAGGAAAGGAAGCTTCCTTAAGAAAACAATCTTTACCTTAAGTTTGAAGAATCAGAAGTAAGCTAGATAACAACATAAATCCAAGAAAGGAAAATAACTCCACAAGTTGCTGCTGCTGAGTCGCTTCAGTCAAGTCCGGCTCTGTGACCCCGTAGATGGCAGCCCACCAGACTCCGCCGTCCCTGGGATTCTCCAGGCAAGAACACTGGAGTGGGTTGCCATTTCCTTCTCCAATGCATGAAAGTGAAAAGTGATAGTGAAGTCGATCAATCATGTCCAACTCTTCGCCACCCCATGGACTGTAGCCTACCAGGCTCCTCTGTCCATGGGATTTTCCAGGGAAGAGTACTGGAGTGGGTTGCCATTGCCTTCTCCGAACTCCACAAGTGATTAATCCTATATTCTGTGTCAGAGATGATACACACATACTCACACAAAGTGAGAGCAAAAGAAGAATGTGTGTGTCTATGTGTGTGTTAAGAGCTGGAGAGGAGGGGAATAGAAGAAGCTAGAGAGGATTTTCAGGAGGGATCTTATGTAATAAGCTAAGCTATGTGCATTCCACCCTGAATGCTATAGGGGTGACATCAAGGGGTTATAAAGAGAACTAGTAGGATCTTACTTGCTCTCTGAACACAGCCATGGAGGCTGGTTTGGAGATGATATGGAATGCATCAGGCAAACTCTAAGCCTCCTGCATTGTCCATCATGTCAGAGCCTACTAATATTAGGGCAGTAGGAGAGAACCAGCCATTGTCTATAAAACATTCAAGTTTTGTATGATTCTTTGCCCTTGGGAGAGTAAAAACACCTTTTTTCCTTAAGAAAAAAGCAAATGAAAATTTCCCTTTTTTCTCTTATGCTGCTGCTGCTGCTGCTGAGTCACTTCAGTCATGTCCGACTCTGTGCGACCCCATAGACGGCAGTCCACCAGGATGCCCCGTCCCTGGGATTCTCCAGGCAAGAACACCAGAGTGGGTTGCCATTTCCTTCTCCAATGCATGAAAGTGAAAAGTGAAAGTGAAGTCGCTCAGTCATGTCCGACCCTCAGCGACCCCATGGACTGCATAGACTGTATCAGTATCATATTGCTGATATAACAAATTACCTCAAAGTCTCTGTTTCCTTGTAAGGTAACATATTCACAAGTTTCAAGGTTTAAGATGTAGAAATCTTTGGAAGGCTATTATTCTGACTACCACACTGATATCTATGAATCACTGTGATCTCCACCATAACTATGAAATAATACTAAAAAATTCATTGCCTTTGTTGGTACAGACCAGATTGAGATCCTGCTAGAGTTTTGTTCTACCCTTCTTTAGCCCTATGCATGATATGCTGTCTCACTCATCAGTTTAATATAAACAGAAGAAAGAATCTATTTTGCTACTATAAAACCTTTCAGTTGCCTTTGACCATCTGCATGGTTTCTGTGTCAGAATATGTTTTATATGAGCAGTTTTCAGTGATGGATGTTAGACAAGTGAAAGATTGGGGTCAAAGCATGTTGGTTATTGAACAGGCTTTATTTAAAATATCCCCTAATTTAAATTTGCTATGAAGTTTGCTTCCAGGTAAAAATCATGCCAATAAGTTATAATAGGTGCCAGAAAAGTTATTCCTTTTTTTTCTCACATTTTAAAAAATCTTTACATTTATAGAAAACCTAAAAAATATTGTTATTGTCTAATCCTCTCAATAATACAGTGAGGAGTATTCATTCTCTATATATTATTTTTCCTTTCCAGATGATGTGGTAGAGGAATAAAAATATTAAGATTTTGTCAATCTTAAAGCATGATAAATCAGCACCAAAAATATGCTGTGTTAACTAGCCCACTAATATTCCACTCTAAAACTTGTGGATCTATTTTTCCTTTTCATTTAACCATCTCCCCCTGTTAAAAAAAATTTTTTTTATATACTATCTGATTATACTGCTTTAACTCCTGACTCATAATCTGAAAGTATTACTTGGATGTTTTTAACCATGAAAGCAGACACTGCTTAGCAGTCCCCAAAGACATCTGCAATCCTGTTGAAGAAAAATAACAGATTTAGGTCTTAGCCTTTCAAAGTCATTTCTCTCCATGAACTCATGTTTATCAGAAAATGAATACTGTTTGGACAGGTTGCTTATGATAAATATGGAATATTGTGTAGGTGATGTTACAAGGCAGGTATATTTTATGATTTAGGTTTTATAGGCTGCCCTCTGGGGCTTTCTATTTATTGAGTAAAGTACTCAAACATTTAGGTGAGGTATATTTATATATACACAGAGGTTTATCATTTTCACTTGTTGAATAAGAATGTTGGATTTTTTTTTTTTTTTTGCATTTATTCTCTTAGTAAGCCTTCTCTTTAGTATGCCTAGGTGAGCTGGGTTTTAAGTTATGCAGTGTTTTCTGTATGTTGCTGTCCAGCACTTGAGTAAATTAGGTTCTAAAATCAGCAAGCTTACATCTGTCCTTGGCTTTGAGAAGGGTTTAAAAATCTTTTCCTGGCAAATCATAATCACTGATGACTGCTTATTTCATGCAAATTTTGACACACGTGGGACTATTAATTTGGTGATGCTCTCAATGAAACCATACAGCTGCAACTGAAAGGGCAAAATTTCGAACAATACAATACCTCTTAAAGGTCTATGTGGCCAAGTCAGTGACTGAAATGCTCCCATAGGACTGAATTAGTTTCACAGAGAAAGGTTGATAAAAAAAAAAAAAGAAAGAAAGATAAAAGAAAATCACAGCATTATATTAATTTGCATTTGGAATTAATTTTGAATACTTACAATCAGATAACTCCAATTTTAAATGTGTTTCACAAAAGTTTTAAAATGCTTATCTCTGAAGCTCTGGTTTAATTAACAAACCCTTCTGTATAGTTTCTGTGGTTTTAAAGATGAAATAAATGCTGATTTCTCTATTCAACTGAACTCTGAAATATTTATTTATATTTTAGCAGACTCACTTAAAGTTGCTTTTAAACAAGTTAAATTCTATTGGTATAGATGCAGGATTAGTTGACTGCTAAGGTAAAGACTAAATAGCAGCTGTGTATAGCATAGAAGTGAATTTCTCACTCAGTAACTGTCCATGCTTAAGCAGTGTGTGGCTGGATTTGTTGCTGAAGTTTTGGGGATCTAGGTTCTTTCTCTCTTGTCCACCATCCTTAACATGCAACTTCCATTTTGTAGTTTAAATGGCTCTTCTAGCGATATCATCAAGAAGGAGAGAGGGACAGTGGAGGTTACCAAATTTAATTTAAAAAGTATGACCAAGAAGGTGCTTATATCATTTCTTCTCCCCTCTCATCAACAAGATTTTAATTACTGAACCACACTGAGCTGCAAGAGAGACTAAGAAATAAAGCCTTTAGCATAAGCTCTTTTAACATTTAAATGTCTGTTATTATATGAAGAAGAGAAAAAATATTAGTATCCAATCAACAGCCTCTGTCATATACTCTAACAGTACTTTGGAGGGCTTTGAACATTGTGATGTGGGGACTTCTCTCACGGTCCAGTGGTTAAGATTCTGTGCTTTCACTGCAGGGGGCACAGGTTCAATCCCTAGATAGGGAACTAAGATCCCATAAGCTGTGTCTCCAAGGCCAAGAAAAATATTGCAATGTGGTAGATATCCAAAGACATGATAGCATGCCAATAAAAATTTTATCATTGCAGAATAGGGCAAATTCTTCCTTTCTTATTTTCTTTCTTCCTGTCTTCCTTTCTCTTTTCCTCCAACTCATCTCCACCTGCCTTTCCTTATTTTATTAGCTTCTATATATCAGCTATTGTCTTATGCACTAAACTTCAAAAGCTATTTTCTCTCTCAATAGTCATATAAGAGGGAAGTAATAGATTAGGAAAATATGGTTAAGTATTATTTTAGCAGTATGCTATAGACACAGAGAACCAAGTCTTCCTAGGAGGACTTTTAATTCCTAGGTGGCATTTTGGTCTTCAAAATGGAATATGAGTTGCTACATAATGCTTAGTCCTGTTTATTCCCTTTGCTTTACTGACCTCTGATTTAGTCTGAAGATCTTACTGATAGCTAGAGTGCTGAAGACCAGCACTACAGACACTAGTATTGTTCCCCATTATTTCTAGTATTTCTCTTTCTGGGCATGCCTTAGTATTGTACTTACCTTTCCGGTTTAGAAGTGGCCATGTGATTTGCTTTGGCCAAGATACATGAGCAGAACAGAAGTTATTACTTCCAAGTTATTATAAGCTGGTATACAATTCTCCACCTCTCTTTTGCCCTATCATAGTGGCTGTGAAAGCATAGTTTGATATGGAGTTACAAAGCTGAGCTATCATATACAGGTCAGCTATCCTGGATAATTACCCAGGTATAAAGCATACTGCCCAGAGAAATAAATTTTTGCTGCTTTAAGACACAGAGATTTGTGGGCTGTTTGTTAAGCAACATATCCTAACCCAATTTAACCAACTTAGTTAATGATAAAGTAACTGATCATTGCTATGTGATTACCAGAACACCTTACCTGCCTCCTGAAAAAACTGTATGCAGGTCAAGAAGCAACAGTTATAACCAGACATGGAACAACAGACTGGTTCAAAATTGTGAAAGAGGTATGTCAATGCTGTCTACTGTCACCCTGTTCATTTAACTTCTATGCAGAGTACATCATACTGAATGCTGAGCTGGATAAAGCACAAGTTGGGATCAAGACTGCAGGGAGAAAAATTAATAACCTCAGATATGCAAATGATACCACCCTTATGGCAGAAAGTGAAGAGAACTAAAGAGTCTCTTAATGAAGGTGAAAGAGGAGAGTGAAAAAGCTGGCTTAAAGCTCAACAATCAAAAGCTAAGATCATGGCATTTGGTCCCATCACTTCATGGCAAATAGAATTGGAAACAATGGAAACAGTGTGAGACTTTATTTTCCTGGGCTCCAAAATCACTGCAGATGGTGACTGCAGCCATGAAATTAAAAGAAGCTTGCTCCTTGGAAGAAAAGCTATGACCAACCTAGACAGCATATTAAAAAACAGAGACATTACTTTGCCAACAAAGGTCCATATAGTCAGAGGTGCAGTTTTTCCAGTAGTCATGTATGGATATAAGAGTTTGAACATAAAGAAAGTTGAACACTGAAGAATTAATGCTTTTGAACTGTGGTGTTGGAGAAGATTCTTGAGAGTCCCTTGGACGACAAGGAGAACAAACCCATCAATCCTAAAGGAACTCAATCCTAAATATACATTGGAAGTACTGACATTGAAGCTGAAGCTGACTCTCCAATATTTTGGCCTCCTAATGCGAAGAGCTGACTCATTAGAAAAGACCCTGATGCTGTGAAAGATGGAAGGCAGGAGGTGAAGGGGACAACAGAGGATGAGATGGTTGGATGGTATCACCGACTCAATTGACATGAGTTTGAGCATGCTCCAGGAGATGGTGAAGGACAGGGAAGCCTGGCGTGCTGCAATCCATGGGGTCGCAAAGAGTCAGACATGACTGAGTGACTGAACAGCAAAAGCTCTCTATCCGCTCATCTCACATTTCTTTCATGATCCTACTCTGTCCAATGATGAGATTATAGGGTAATATATGATTAAGAGTAGAAAATTAGAGTTTTAGATTTCCTCAATACAATAAATTCTTCACTATCTTCAAGTAGTGAATGTTTTCAATAGATAAACACAATAGTTCATTTTCCTTTGTATAACTCTCTGGGGTTTGTTTTAGATTGGTAGATTTCAAGTTATTCTCTTTGAAAGAAAATAGGGGGAAAAATAAACATTCTATCTATCCATTCAGAAAGCAAAATACCTGATATTTACTCAGAGCACATTTCCAACATCATGGAGATATGAGATGTGCCCTTTGTCTCTCCCCTTCAATCCACAACCTGTAAAACATCCATAACTCAACAAAGGTACCTTTGTCCAACATACCAGGATGCCAGAGAATTCCACATATCTGTACCTCTAAATGGAAAGTGGGGTGGGGGTTGGGGGGGGTGGGTTGGCCTGCAATACATAAAGAAGGCAGAAGTAGGAGAATAGCAAAGGTAGTGCCTGTGACCCGAGGCCCCGGGCAGTAGTGCTGAGCCCACAGCCCCAGAGAATTCAGTATCTCTAGATGAGGCAGCACTCAGGATACTGACTTCCTAGCCTCAGTGGTACGTATGTTCGCACAGGAAACAGACAACAAAGTCACTGCTGTCTGCAACCCAGTCCATCTAGCTGCAGAGGCACCCTCAACACCTCCCATACCTGCAACAACAACTGCAAACCAGATAGCCCTGCTCATGGCAGAGATACTTGTGGCCCCAGCAACCTCCCCACTCCTCCTTTCCCCTGCTGTGGCAGATTCTGTAACCCGAAGGACCCTGGACCTTGGATCCTCAGGTGTTGACACCAGCAACACTGACAGGAGCAAGGCACGAGAGTTCCTGAAAACACAAGCAGGGGCATCGAGGCTATGTGGTGACGCCTCTGACAGAAGGTGTGAAGCAGACAGAAAGTCATGAATCTCCAATACAACCAGAGGCAGCTCAGGTAGGTAAAACCAAAGGCTTGTGCTATATCTCCATCTATTGGAAAACCAAATACAGATTTCTAATTACTAACCTGTTGCATCTTTAGAATCAAGTAGGGAAAGCAAGTTTTATTTGAAAAAGAAAGGTATTCACTACTTAAAATGGGTTGGCAGAAAAAAACTCATCAAGCACTGTGAAGAACTATGGAACAGTATCACACACACAAAAATGACAGTTATTCAGGAATCAAGCGTAAAGTCTCAAAATGCTATGATCTGATACAAAATTTAAAACAGCTGTTACGAAGACATTTGGAGAGCTACAAAAACAAAGAACAACTCAGAAAAGCAATCAGTGACCTCAGGAATCAAAGTAACAGAAAGAACCCTTTACCAAAGAAATTGAAACTTTAAAAGAGAACCGAACAAATTCTGAAACTGAAGAATTCAGTAAATGAGAGGAAGAACACGTTAGAAAGCAATGAAAATAGAGCAGAACATTTGAAAGAGATAAATGGTAAATACAAAGATAGAAATTTAAAAACGATGCAGGTAGAAAAGGAGAAGGAATTAAGATCTTTAAAAAAAATAAAGAACTTCTATGACAATTATCTTCTATGACTTCTATGACTTTATTAAGAAGGGCAGTATTAGAATAATGGATATTCTAGAAGAGATGGAGAAGACAGTGGAGATTTTATTTTAAGACAATATCTGAGAATTTCCGAAACCTGGGGAAGGGACTGGATTCACAAGTCCACGAAGCTAAGAGAACATGTAATTATCTTGGCTCTAAAAGGCCTTCTCCAGGACACATCATATTAAAACTGGCAAAAGTCAATAACAAAGAATTTTAAAGGCAGGCAGGAAAAAGGATGATAGCCTACAAAAGAAGCCCCAAATGCCTATCAGCAGAATTGTCTGCAGCATCTCTACAGGCCAGGGGAGAGTGGAAATGATATATGCAAAATACTGAAAGATAAAAAATTGTCAGCTAAAATTCCTCTACGCAACAAAGTTATCATTGAGATATGAGAGAGAAAAAAAAGGCTTTCCCAAGGAAATAAACAAAGCTGATGGAATTAATTGACACGACCTACCTTACAAGAAATGTTGAAAGGAGCTTTTCTGCCTGAAAAAAATAAAAGGCCAAAGTACACAAAACTTTGAATAAGATAAGAGAACCAGAAAATTGAAACTCTATATCAGAATAGGTTGCTAAACACTTAATTATAGGATAAAGATTAAAAGGAAAAAATAGTAAAACTAACTACAGCTACTTTGATTTGGTAATAAACCCACCACATAAAATGGGATAATTTGAGATAATACAAACATGAAAGGGGAAGAGGAAAAAGTCAGAACCTGTCTAACAAATGAAGGTAAGATGCTATCATCAGAAAAAGGACTGTTTTATCTATGAAATATTGCAGAAATGCAACTATAAAAAATAAATATAGAACAGAAACATAAAAAATTTTAAAAAGAGGAAACTGAGAAAAAAAATCATAGAAAACCTCCAAACTAAAATGGCTGACAGAAACACAAGGGAAAAGAAACAACGAAACAAATGGAGTGCCTAGAAGGAAAGACAAAGGGAGGAGTCAGAAGAATAAAAAGATGTTGTTCTGTTGCTAAATCCTGTCCAACTCTTTGCAACCCCATGGACTGCAGCACTCCAGGCTTCTATGTCCTCTACTATCTCCCAGCATACATGCATGCTAAATTGCTTCAGTCATGTCTGACTCTTTGTGATCCTATGGACTATAGCCTACCAGGTTCCTCTGTCCATGGGATTCTCCAGGCAAGAACACTGGAGTGAGTTGCCAAGCCCTTCTCCAGGGGATCTTCCCTACCCAGGGATTGAATCTGTCTCTTTCAACTCCTGCGTTGGCAATTAGGCTCTTTACCACTAATGCCACTTGGGAAGCCCCCAGTGTCCCCCAGAGTTTCCTCAAATTCATGTCCACTGAGTCAGTGATGCTATCTAACCATCTCATCCTCTGCTGCCCTCTTCTTTTGCCATCAATCTTTCCTAACATCAGGATCTTTTTCAATGAGTCAGCTCTTTGCATCAGGTGGACAAAGCATTGGAGCTTCAGCTTCTGCATCAGTCCTTCCAATGGATATTCATGGTTGATTTCCTTTAGGATTGAATGGTTTGACTTCCTTACTGTCCAAGGGACTCTCAACAATTTCCTCTAGCACCACAGTTCAAAAGCATCAATTCTTCAGTTTTCAGCTTTCATTATGGTCCAACTCTCACATTCATACATAACTAATAGAAAAAACATACCTTTGACTACATAGACCTTTGTCAGCAAAGTGATATCTCTGCTTTTCAATATACTGTCTAGGTTTCTCATAGCTTTTCTTCCAATGAACAAACATCTTTTAATTTCATGACTACAGTCAGATCTGAAGGGACTTCATCAAGTCCAGATGTGTCTTATAGTGGTCTATTGGGACTTAAAAGCCAAAGATGTTTTACTTCCTAAACAGAAAATGCAACTCCATAGTCAATTTTAAGAGTGTTAAATGCTTATATACTTCACTTAGGTTAAAAGTTCTTGTGCCATTTATTACTATCTATTGGCATCTTTAAACCAATCATGGTCTCCATCAAAAAACTACCCACAGAGAAGTCTCATATTATAAAAATGTACAAATGTGGATAGATTTGCATAAATGAAAACTTACACTTTATTTAATGTCAGGTTTATTTATATACTTCAAATTTAAACACATAAATGGTCCAATTTGGTGGAGAAACATTTGACTTACAAAAATAGAGATAAACTTGTTTATCATTGTTGTTATATGCTTAAAATGTTCTTCAGTTCAGTTCATTCACAAAGATGTGTCTGACTCTGCAATCCCATGGACTGCACCAGGATTCCCTGTCCATCACCTACTTCGGGATATTGTTCAAACTCATGTTCATTGAGTTGGTGATGCCATCCAACCATCTCATCCTCTGTCATCCCCTTCTCATCCCGCCTTCAATCTTTCCCAGCATCAGGGTCTTTTCTAATGAGTCAGCCCTTTGCATCAGGACCCAAGTATAGGATATTCAGCCTCAGCATCAGTCCTTCCAATAAATATTCAGGATTCATTTTCTTTAGGATGAACTGGTTTGATCTCCCTGTGGTCCAAGTGACTCTCATGAGTCTTCCCCAACACTGTAAAAAAGCATCAATTCTATGTTCTGCCTTCTTTATGGTCCAACTCTCACATCCATACATGACAGTTGGAAAAACCATAGATTTGACTATTTGGACATTTGTTGGCAAACTAATGTGTCTGCTTTTTAATATGCTGTCTAGGTTGGTAATAGCTTTTCTTTCAAGAAGAGTCTTTTAATGTCATGGCTGCATTCACCATCTGCAGTAATTTTGTAACCCAAGAAAATAATGTCTCTCACTGTTTCCATTGTTTCCCCATCTTTTTGTCACAAAGTGATGGGACAAGATGCCAAGATCTTTGTTTTTTGAATGTTGAGGTTTAAGCCGGCCTTTTCACTCTCCTCTTTCACTTTCATCAAGAGGCTCTTTAGTTCCTCTTTGCTTTCTGCCATAAGAGTGGTGTCATCTGCATATCTGAGGTTATTGATATTTCTCCTGGCAATCCTGATTCCAGCTTGTGCTTCATACAGCCCAGCATTTTTCATGATGTACTCTGCATATAAGTTATTCACTCTGCAGGGTGAATAAGGCTAAATAAGTATATAGCCTTGATATACTCCTTTCCCAATTTGGAACCAGTCAGTTGTTCCACGTCCAGTTCTCACTGTGGCTTTTTGACCTGCATATAGTTTCTCAAGAGGCAGGTAAGGTGGTCTGGTATTCCCATCTCTTGAAGAATTTTCCACAGTTTGTTGTGATCCACACAGTCAAAGGCTTTAGTGTAGTCAATGAAGCAGAAGTAGATGTTTTTCTGTAATTCTCTTCCCTTTACTATGATCCAATGGATACTGGCAATTTTATTTCTGGTTCCTCTGCCTTTTCTAAACACAGCTGGAACATCTGGAATTTCACAGTTCACAAACTGTTGAAGCCTAGCTTGGAGAATTTTGAGCATAACTTTGCTAGGATATGAGATGAGTGCAATTTTGTGGTAGTTAGAATATTCTTTGGCATTGCCTTTCTTTGGGATTGGAATGAAAACTGACATTTTAGAGTCTTGTGGTCACTGCTGAGTTTTCCAAATTTGCTGGCCTATTAAGTGTAGCACTTTCAGAGCATCATCTTTTAGGATTTGAAATAGCTAAGCTAGAATTCCACCATCTCCAGTAGCTTTGTTTGTAGTGATACTTCTAAGACTCACATGACTTCACACTGCGGAATGTCTGTCTCTAGGTGAGTGATCAGAGCATAGTAGTTATTTCAGTCATGAAGATCTTTTAGTATAGTTCTTCTGTGTATTCTTACCAACTCTTCTTAATATCTTCTGCTTCTGTTAGGTAGATACTGCTTCTGTCCATTATTTTACCATCATTGCATGAAGAGTTCCCTTGGTATCTTTAATTTTCTTGAAGATATCTCTAGTCTTTCCTATTCTATTGTTTTGCTCCATTTCTTTGCACTGACCACTTAGAAAGGCTTTTTAATCTCTCCTTGCTATTCTTTGGAACTCTGTATTCAGATGGATATATCTTTCCTTTTCTACTTTGCCTTTCACGTCTCTTCTTTTCTCAGCTATTTGTAGGGCCTCTTCAGAAAACTATTTAGCCTTTTTGCATTTCTTTTTATTGAGAATGGTTTTGATCACCACGTGCTGTATAATGTTAGGAACCTCTGTCCATAGTTCTTCAAGCACTCTATCAGCTCTAATCCTTTGAATTTATTTGTCACTTTTACTGTATAATCATGAGTGATTTGATTTAGGTTATACCTGAAGATCCCCTGGAGAAAGGAATGGCCTGGTGGCTCAGAGGTTAAAGCATTTTCCTGGAATGTGGGAGACCCGGGTTCTATCCCTGGGTCGGGAAGATCCCCTGGAGAAGGAAATGGCAACCCACTCCAGTACTCTTGCCTGGAGAATCCCATAGAGGGAGGAGCCTGATAGGCAACCCACTCCAGTACTCTTGCCTGGAGAATCCCATAGAGGGAGGAGCCTGGTAGGCTACAGTCCATGGCGTCGGAAAGAGTCAGACACGACTGAGCGACTTCATTTTCACTTTCACTTTCATAGCTGAAGAGTCTAGTGGTTTTCCCTACTTTCTTCAATTTAAGCCTGAATTTTGTAATAAGGAGTTCGTGATCTGAGCCACAGTCAGCTCCTGGTCTTGTGTTAGCTGACACATAGAGCTTCTCCATCTTTGGCTGCAAAGAATATAATCAATCTAATTTCAATATTGACCATCTGCTGATGTCCATGTGTAAAGTCTTCTCTTGTGTTGTTAGAAGAGAGTGTTTGCTATGGCCAGTGCTTTCTCTTGGCAAAACTCCGTTAGCCTTTGCTTTGCTTCATTTTGTACTCCCAGGTCAAACATGACTGTTACTCCAGGTGTTTCTTGGCTTCCTACTTTTGCAATCCAGTCCCCTATGATGAAACTTTAGTTCAGTTCAGTCTCACAGTCATGTCTGACCCCATGGAATGCACCATGCCAGGCTTCCCTGTCCATCACCAACTCCTGGAGCTTACTCAAACTCATGTCTATTGAGTTGGTGATGCCATCCAACCATTCCATCCTCCATCGTCTGCTTCTCCTCCTGCCTTCAATCTTTCAACCCAGCATAAAGGTCTTTTCAAATAAGTCAATTCTTCGCATCAGGTGGCCAAAGTTTTGAAATTTCAGTTTTAGCATCAGTCCTTCCAATGAATATTCAGGACTGATTTCCTTTAGGATGGACTGGTTGGATCTCCTTGCAGTCCAAGGGACTGGCAAGAGTCTTCTACAACACCACAGTTCAAAAGCATCAATTCTTTCTTTATAGTCCAACTCTCACATCCATACATGACTACTGGAAAAACCATAGACTTGATTAGATGGACCTTTGTCGGCAAAGTAATGTCTCTGCTTTTTAATATGTTGTCTAAGTTGGTCATAACTTTCCTTCCAAGGAGTGTCTTTTAATTTCATGGCTGCAGTCACCATCTGCAGTGGTTTTGGAGCCCAAGAAAATAAAGTCTGTCACTGCTTCCATTGTTTCCCCATCTATTTGCCATGAAGTGATCGGACAGGTGGCATGATCTTACATTTTTGAATGTTGAGTTTCAAGACAGCTTTTTCACTCACTGCTTTCACTTTCATTAAGATGCTCTTTAGTTCCTCTTCACTTTCTGCCACAAGAGTGGTGTCATCTGCATATCTGCAGTTATTGATATTTCTCCCAGAAATCTTGATTCCACCTTGTGCTTCATCCATCCCAACATTTCACATAATGTACTCTGCATATAAGTTAAACATGCAGCGTGAAAATATACATGTTTAAAGTACTCCTTTCCCAATTTGGAATTTTCATTGTTCCATGTTCGGTTCTAACAGTTGCATCCTGACCTGCATACAGATTTCTCAGGAGGCAGGTATGGTAGTCTGGTATTCCCATCTCCTGAAAAATTTTCCACAATTTATTGTGATCTACATAGTCAAAGGTTTTGGCATAATCAGTAAAACAGAAATAGATGTTTTCTTAGAATTCTCTTGCTTTTTATGATTCAATGGATGTTGGCAATTTGATCTCTGTTCCTCTGCATTTTCTAAATCCAGCTTGAACATCTGGAAGTTCATTCCAATCCCAAAGTAGAGTAATGCAAAAGAATGTTCAAACATGATGCACAATTGCAGTTATCTCACATGCTAGCAAAATAATGCTCAAAATTCTCCAGGCCAGTCTTCAACAGTATGTGAACCTATGATGAAAAGGACATCTTTATTTGGTGTCAGTTCTAGAGGGTCTTGGAGATCTTCATAGAACCATTCAATTTCAGCTTCTTCAGCACTGGTGGTTGGGACATAGAGTTGGATCACTGTGGTACTGAATGGTTTACCTTGGAAAGGAACAGAGATCATTCTGTCAGTCTTGAGATTGTACCCACGTACTGCATTTCTGGCTCTTTTGTTGACTAAGAGGGCGCCTCCATTTCTTCTAAGTGATTCTTTCCCACAGTAGTCGATATAATGGTCATGTGAATTGAATTTGCCCATTCCAGTCCATTTTTGTCCACTGATTCCTAAAATGTCAATATTCACTCTTGCCATTTCCTATTTTACCACTTCCAGTTTGTCTTGATTCATGTACCTAACATTACAGGTTCCTATGCAATATTGTTCTTTAATATTTAATATTGCATGAAAGCAACATCAGACTTTACTTCCATCACCAGTCACATCCACAGCTGTGCATTGTTTTTGCTTTGGCTCAGCCTCTTCATTCTTTCTGGATCTATTTCTCTGCTCTTCTCCAGTAGCATATTGGGCACCTACTGACCTGGGGAGTATGTCTTTCCATATCCTATTTTTTTGTCTTTTCATACTGTTTATGGGGTTCTCAAGGAAAGAATACTGAAGTGGTTTGCCATTTTCTTCTCCAGTGGACCACATTTTGTCAGACCTCTCCACCATGACCCATCTTGGGTGGCCCTACATGGCATGGTTCATAGTTTCATGGAGTTAGACAAGACTGTGATCCATGTGATCAGTTTGATTAGTTTTCTGTGATCAGGTTTTCATTCTGTTTGCCCTTTGATGGATAAGGATGAGGCTTGGTGAAGCTTCTTGATGGGAGGGATTGGCTGTAGGGGAATCTGGGTGTTGCTCTTAAGGGCAAAGCCATGTTCAGTAAAACTTTAATCCAATTTTATGTTGATGGATGGGACTGTTTTGAAAATTAGAAAATTAGAGATACCAAGGGAACATTTCATGTAAAGATGGGCTCAACAGAGGACAGAAATGTATGGACCTAAAAGAAGCAGACGATATTAAGAAGAGTTGGCAAGAATACACAGAAGAAATATACAAAAAAAGATCTTAATGACCCAGATCACGATGGTGTGATCATTCACCTAGAGCCAGACATCTTGGAATGTGAACTCAAATGGGCCTTAGGAAGCATCACTATGAACAAAGCTGGTGGAGATGATGGATTTCCAGTGGAGCTATTTCAAATCCTAAAAGATGATGCTGTGAAAGTGCTGCACTCAATACGCCAGCAAATTTGGAAAACTCAGCAGTGGCCACAGGACTCTAAAATGTCAGTTTTCATTTCAATTCTGAAGAAAGGCAATACCAAAGATGCTCGAACTACTGCACAGTTGCACTCATCCCACACACTAGCAAAGTAATGCTCAAAATTCTCCAAGCTAGGTTTCAACAGTACATGAACTGTGAACTTCCAGATGTTCAAGCTGGTTTTAGAAAAGGCAGAGGAACCAGAGATCAAATTGCCAACATCCATTGGATTATGAAAAAAAGCAAGAGAGTTCCAGAAAAACATCTATTTCTGTTTTATTGACTACGTCAAAATCTTTGACTGTGTGGATCACAACAAACTGCAGAAAATTCTAAAAGAGATGGGGATACCAGACCACCTGATCTGGCTCTTGAGAAATCTGTATGCAGATCAGGAAGCAACAGTTAGAACTGGACATGGAACAATAGACTGTTTCCAAATCAGGAAAGGAATACATCAAGGCTGTATATTGTCACTCTGCTTATTTAACTTATATGCAGAATACATCATGAGAAATCCTGGGCTGTATGAAGCACAAGCTGGAATCAAGATTGCCAGGAGAAGTATTAATAACCTCAGATATTCAGAAGACACCACCCTTACGGCAGAAAGTGAAAAAGAACTAAGAGCATCTTAATGAAAGTGAAAGAGGAGTATGAAAACGTTGGCTTAAAGCTCAACATTCAGAAAACTATGATCATGGCATCTGGTCCCATCATTTCATGGCAAATAGATGGGAAAACAGTGGAAACAGTGGCAGTCTTTATTTTCTTGGGCTCCAAAATAACTGCAGATGGTGACTTCAGCCATGAAATTAAAATACATTTACTCCTTGGAAGAAAAGTTATGATCATGCTAGACAGGCTATTAGAAAACAGAGACATTGCTTTGCCAACAAAGGTCCATCTAATCAAGGCTATGGTTTTTCTAGTAGTCATGTATGGATGTGAGAGTTGGACTATAAAGAAAGCTGAGTGCCAGAGAATTGATGCTTTTGAACTGTGGTGTTGGAGAAGACTCTTGCCAGTCCCTGGGACTGCAAGGAGACCCAACCAGTCCATCCTAAAGGAAATCAGTCCTGAATATTCATTGGAAGGACTGATGCTGAAGCTGAAACTCCAATAATTTGGCCACCTGATGTGAAGAACTGACCCTTTGAAAAGACCCTGATGCTGGGAAAGATTGAAGGCAGGAGGAGAAGGGCACGACAAGGATGAGACCTTTGGAAGGCATCACCGACTCAATGGACATGAGTTTGAGTAAACTCTGGGATTTACTGATGGACAGGGAGGCCTGGGGTGCTGCAGTCCATGGGGTCACAAAGAGTTCCACAAGACTGAGTGATTGAACTGAAATGAACTGGAGCTGTTTTCCCTCCCTGTAGTTTGACCTGAGGCCAAACTATGGCAGGTATAATAGCAATAATCACAAGACCTCCTTCAAAAGGACTTACACCAGTACTGTTGGCTCCCAGTACTGCTGTATTCAGTGGTCCTGACCCTGCAGCAGGCCACTATTGCCCTTGCCTCCTCTAGATTCCTGGGCACTCACAGGCAAGTCTGGGTCAGTCTTTTGTGGGGTTATCATTCCTTTCTGCTGGGTCCTGGTGCACAGGAGGTTTTGGTTTTGCCCTTTAAGAGTCTGTTTCCCAAGTCCTGTGTAAGTTCTGTAACTAAACAGTAAAGTAGAATGAACTATACAATCCAATGATGGATTCATATAAACAGAATTAAACAGAATTGATTTAGTGTGTGATTAGGGTGGAGAGGTTTTAATTATCATAAAGTTTTATTTCTCAATGTGCATGGAAGATTTATACTTGGTTTTGTAATAATGTTCTTTAGACCACTTTGGATATGTGAAGTAGTTCTTAATAATAAGAGAAAGCTTAATGTCACACTCTTCATAATTCCCTTTCCCTATTTTCCAAATGTTTTCAATTTAAAAAGAAAAAAGAAAATAAAAACATGAAGATAGTAAATTACTTAAAAAACTTTGCCCCAATCTTTTTCCCTTTTTACTTTGAATTCATTTGTTCCTCATGTTTTCAGCAACTTCTAAACACATTTAATCAGTTCTGATGTAAACATGCTATTATTTTGATGTTGCTGTTGTCAAAATATCAAGAAATTTACTTTGGTAAAATGAAATTAAAAGACATTGTGGAATTTAATAATAATATAGACAAAAGTGTACTTTTTTACTCTAGGTACTTTTGGAAGAAAGTAGTGATTTGAGGTTTAGGAGGACTGAATTTTCTAAAGTACAATAACTTTATTTTACTTTTCCATGTTAAATTAAAATAGTGATATCACTAATTCAGAAAGAACATGTAGTTTCTATTTTCATTTCACTTTTTTCATCTGTTCATCTGCTCTCATTAGTGGAAAAACCATATAATAGGTTATGTTTTCTGATGACAGATTAT
Organism: Bubalus bubalis; assembly: GCF_019923935.1. NCBI lineage: Eukaryota > Metazoa > Chordata > Mammalia > Artiodactyla > Bovidae > Bubalus > Bubalus bubalis. Next base: position 151,201,620 of record NC_059158.1, read on the forward strand.
TTCAGTTAAATTTGTCTTGTGGGCTAAGATAAATGGGTCATGGCTCTCAGGTTGTAGGCAGACACTTTACCATCTGAGCCACCAGGGAAGTCTGATAAAACTACAAACAGTGATATTTTAAGTGTATTTTCTTTTATTAAGCTGTGATTTGCAATGTCTTGTTATTAATATGAAAAGAAAAGGAGTTGCTATTTCCATCTAATTGTGTTTGTTTCTTAGGTGGAGCCTGATTGCTCTGTTTACATTTTTTATACTCTCAAAGTTTATACTTAAGTTCAGAGTTTGTTTTTTTTTTTGGGGGGGGGGGGTTGGGGAAGAAGGGTCAGAACCTGTCACAGAGCCATAAGACATGTCAGATTTCAGGTCTTTTCTCTAAGTTCATTTGGGTACAAAGCATGCACAGTTGCATGGTGACCTTTGCAAAACCAAACAAAGAATGTGACTTGTGGGTCATTTCCTAAATTCAGCAGATGAACTGATTATTTCCCAAAACCTGGTAGTCTGAATAACAATGAAGAGTGGAAAGTTCACTTCAAATCCTGAGGGGGAAAATAAGTCCCTGAAGTACATTTTTAATAAATTACTTGTATATTACAACCAGTATTTTAATGGTTTTTTGCTGAATTGCTCAATGCCAAAAGATCAAATTCTTTGCCACAAAGAAGTATTGTCAAGCCTTCAAATATACCTTAATTTCTAATTATATATCTTTGTCTCTGAGCTATTGTTCTTTAGAGAGCCCTTTTTTATTGAAGGAGGGGAGTGTATGATAAATAGATTTTTCCTGAACATTTGTAGTAAAGAAAATTTGCAGAGAGTTTCACTTAAGCTTTGTTTGTTCTCTAGAACAAATTGAGGTGTAAATAAATTAAGAATATTTTTATTATTATTCTCTCCCCATATGTATAATATCTATAAAAGCATCTGGCATAATATATTGAGATAGGTATCATTATAGCTGGTTGCCATGGAAATGATTTTGACAATATTCCAGTAGGTAACTCTTTCCTATCAGAGCAAATTGAGAAGAGAAATGATTTACACTTGGGACTTTTAGATTCAATCAACTCACAGGGCTTTTAAACTCATCTATGCCTCTGTGTTTAAAGGTAATGTCTGAACCAGAGATGTGAATATTTGATAAAGAGGACTTGATTTACCCAGCAGTGGTATTGCTGGGTCATATGGTAGTTTTAATCTTAGTTTTCTAAGGAATCTTTATACTGTTCCCCATAGTGGCTGTATCAATTTACATTCCCACTAACAGTGCAAGAGTGTGCCCTTTTCTCCATACCCTCCCCAGCATTTATTATTTGTAGATTTTTTGATGATAGTCATTATGACCTATGTGAGGTGAGACCTTACTGCAGTTTTGATTTGCATTTCTCTAATAATGAGCAATTTCTCTAAAAATGAGCAAAGAGACTAGAGATCTCGTCAAGAAAATTAGAGATACCAAAGGAACATTTCATGCAAAGATGGGCTCGATAAAGGACAGAAATGGTACGAACTTAACAGAAGCAGAAGATATTAAGAAGAGGTGGCAAGAATACACAGAATAACTATACAAAAAGGAGCTTCATGACCCAGATAATCATGATGGTGTGATCACTCACCTAGAGCCAGACATTCTGGAATGTGAAGTCAAGTGGGCCTTAGGAAGCATCACTATGAACAAAGCTAGTGGAGGTGATGGAACTCCAGTGGAGCTATTTCAAATCCTGAAAGAAGATGCTGTGAAAGTGCTGCACACAATATGCCAGCAAATTTGGAAAACTCAGCAGTGGCCACAGAACTGGAAAAGGTCAGTTTTCATTCCAATGCCTAAGAAAGGCAATGTCAAAGAATGCTCCAACTACCACACAATTGCACTCATCTCACATTCTAGTAAAGTAATGCTCAAAATTGTCCAAGCCAGGCTTCAGCAATACATGAACCATGAACTTCCAGATGTTCAAGCTGGTTTTAGAAAAGGCAGAGGAACCAGAGATCAAATTGCCAACATCTGTTGGGTCATGGAAAAAGCAAGAGTTCCAGAAAACGTCTATTTATGCTTTATTGACTATGCCAAAGCCTTTGACTGTGTGGATCACAACAAACTGTGGAAAATTCTGAAAGAGATGGGAATATCAGACCACCTGACCTGCCTCTTGAGAAACCCATATGCAGGTCAGGAAGCAACAGTTAGAACTGGCCATGGAACAACAGACTGGTTCCAAATAGGAAAAGGAGTACATCAAGCCTGTACATTGTCACCCTGCTAATTTAACTCATATGGAGAGTACATCATGAGAAACTCTGGGCTGGAAGAAGCACAAGCTGGAATCAAGATTGCCGGGCGAAATATCAATAATCTCAGATATGCAGATGACACCACCCTTATTGCAGAAAGTGAAGAGGAACTAAAAAGCCTCTTGATGAAAGTGAAAGAGGAGAGTGAAAAAGTTGGCTTAAAACTCAGCATTCAGAAAACTAAGATCATGGCATCTGGTCCCATCACTTCATGGGAAATAGATGGGGAAATAGTGGAAACAGTGTCAGACTTTATTTTTCTGGACTCCAAAATCACTGCAGCTGGTGACTGCAGCCATGAAATTAAAAGATGCTTACTCCTTGGAAGTAAAGTTATGACCAACCTAGATAGCATATTAAAAAGCAGAGTTACCACTTTGCCAACAAAGGTCCATCTAGTCAAGGCTATGGGTTTTTCAGTGGTCATGTATGGATGTGAGAGTTGCACTGTGAAGAAAGCTGATTGCTGAAGAATTGATGCTTTGAACTATGGCATTGGAGAATACTCTTGAGAGTCCCTTTGACTGCAAGGAGATCCAACCAGTCTCTCCTAAAACAGATCAGTCCTGGGTCTTCATTAGAAGGATTGATGCTAAAGCTGAAACTCCAATACTTTGAGCACCTCATGAGAAGAGTTGACTCATTGGAAAAGACTCTGATGCTGCAAGGGATTGGGGGCAGGAGGAGAAAGGGATGACAGAGGATGAGATGACTGGATGGCATCACCGACTCGATGGACATGAGTTTGAGTGAACTCCGGGAGTTTGTGATGGACAGGGAGGCCTGGCCTACTGTGATTCATGGGGTCGCAGAGTCGGACACGACTGAGTGACTGAACTGAACTGAATTAGGAGCAATTTTGAGCATCTTTTCATGTGTTTGTTGGCCATCTTCTTGTCTTCTTTGGATTACTTGTGATAGCTAGGACATGGAATCAACCTAGATGTCCATTGACATATGAGAATGGATAAAAAGTTGTGGAACATATTGACAATGGAATATTACTCATCCATAAAAAGGAATGCATTTGAGTCAGTCCTTGTGAGGTGGATGAACTTAGAACCTGTTATACATAGTGAGGTAAGTCAGAGAAAAAAAAATCATAAATTAACACGTATATATGAAATTTAGAAAAATGGTATGGTGAACATATTTGCCAGACAAGAATAGAGATCCAGACATAGAAAACAGGCTTGTCGACACAGCAGGGAAGGAGAGGGTGGGATGGATTGAGAGAATAGCATTGAAACATACACATTATAATATGAAAAATAGATTACTAATACAAAGTTACTGTATACTGCAGGGAGCTCAATTTGGTACTCTGTGACAATCTAGAGGAGTGGGATGGGGTGGGAGGGAAGGAAGTTCAAGAGGTAGGGGACATATATACACATATTCATATTGTTGTACAGAAGAAACCAACAGCATTTAAAGCAATTATCTTCCAATAAAAATAAATTTTAAAAAAGGAGGGCAAGATTTTACATACTTGGTGATTTAATATTGATTGTTAACTAATTGACTAAAGATGAATAATGTTAACATCAAATGATTATTTTTTAAGTTATATTCCTGACATTTTTATGTTAATTAGTTGTGTTAACAACTGTATTAGTCATTTCAGTTACATATTGCTGTCTAGCCTAGTTATAAAATTATCAGCTAGTGCTTCATATAATTGATGTTTATGTTCCAAAATCTTATTTTATGAAAAAATATTTAAAAAAATGAAAGCATTCATGATTTCTGAGTATTATATTTGTTCAGTGTTAAAAAAAGAGTGGAAAGAAAGGACAATAATCTCACTCATTAATAAAGTAGACTAACCTTCCTTTTTAATATTCTGCTGGTATATAATCTCATATTTCCCTGAATTTTCTGATAGCTGTCTGTGGTGTCTGGTCTATGATCTCAATCAGCCTACACCTTAAGTTCAATGTGCAGTGAAATTCTCTTGATGGCCCTCTTTCTTTCAATTTGTATTCTTTCTAGGCAGTCTTCTTGGCTTGCATACAGGTTTCTCAGGAAGCAGATAAGGTGGTCTGGTATTCTCAACTCCTCAAGAATTTTTCACAGTTTGTTGTGATCTACACAAAGGCTTTAGTGTAGTCAATGAACAACAAGTAGATGTTTTTCTGGAATTCCCTTGCTTTTCTGTCAGGGGAGTGTGTAATTCCCTCAGTTCTGTCTTGCTGCAGCAAAAGTTTGAAGATGGACCAGTGTTACAGCTCAAATTTATAGGAAAAACAAAGTATAGTACACCTTAAGGAGTGAGGGTGGGCCGACCCAAAAGACAAAGGAAGAAGAGAGCCTCTATTCTTCTAGGCTTCCTCCTTTTATACATTTGTTTTCTTCCCTGGAGGCTGCCCTATGTAAATTGGGTTGTTCGTTTTACTTGAGGTCCTCACGCTGGTCCTCTTTGTTCTATTTTTGCAGGCTTTTCCCATATTTGTCTTTTAGCCACCACCATTTTGGACTCCTCTTTTCCTATTCTAACTATCTAATGTTTCTATGATCCAATGGATGTTGGCAATTTGATCTCTGGTTCCTCTGCCTTTTCTAAATCCAGCTTGTACATTTGGAAGTTCTCGGTTTATGTACTGCTGAAGCCTTGCTTGAAGGATTTTGAGCATTACCTTGCTAGCATGTGAAATTAGCACAATGGTGTGGTAGTTTGGACATTTTCTGCATTGTTCTTCTTTGGGACTGGAATTAAAACTGACTTTTTCCAGTCTTGTGGTCACTGCTGAGTTTTCCAAATTTGCTGACAGGTCAAGTGAAGCACTTCAACAGCATTATCTTTTAGGATTTACAATAGTTCAGCTGGAATTCCATCATCTCCACTAGCTTTGTTCATTAGTAATGCTTCCTAAGGCCCACTTGACTTCACAGTCCAGTATATCTGACTCTAGGTGAGTGATCACACCATCGTGGTTATCTGGGTTATTAAGAGCTTTTTTAGTATAGTACTTCTGTGTGTTCTTGCCAACTCGTCTTAATATCTTAGGCTTCTGTTTAGATCCATACCATTTCTGTCCTTTATTGTGCCCATCTTTCCATGAAATGTTCCCTTGGTATCTCTAATTTTCTTGAAGAGACCTCTAGTCTTTCCCATTCAATTTTTTCCCTCTATTTCTTTGTATTGTTCACTTAAGAAGGCTTTCTATCTCTCCTTGCTATTCTTTGGAACTCTGCATTTAAGAGTAAATATCTTTCCTTTTCTCCTTTGCCTTTCACTTCTCTTTTCTCCACTATTTGTAAAGTCCTCTCATCCAACCTCAGCCATTTTGCCCTGTTACATTTCTTTGGGATGATTTTGATCACCATCTCCTGTACACTGTTACAAATCTCAGTCCATAGTTCTTCAGGAACTCTATCAGATCTAATCCCTTAAATCTATTTGTCACTTCCACTGTATAATCATAAGAGATCTGATTTAGGTCATACCTGAAGGACCTAGTGGTTTTCCCTACTTTCTGCATTTCAAGCCTGAATTTTGCAATAAGGAGTTACAGTCAGATCCAGGTGTTGCTTTTGCTGACTATACAGAGCTTCTATATCTTCAGCTGCAAAGAATATAATCATCTAAAGAAGAGCTGTGATAAATCTAGACAGCATATTAAAAAACAAAGACATCACTTTGCCAACAAAGGTCCATACAGTCAAAGGTATGATTTTTCTATTAGTCATTGTGAGTGTGAGAGCTGGACCATAAAGAAAGCTGAGGACTAAAGAATTGACTCTTTTGAACTGTGGTGCTAGAGAAGACTATTGAGAGTCCCTTGGACAGTAAGAGGATCAAACCATTCAATCCTAAAGGAAATCAACCCTAAATATTCATTGGAATGACTGATCTTGAAGTTGAAGCTCCGATACTTTGGCCACCTGATCAGATCAGATCAGATCAGTTGCTCAGTCGTGTCCAACTTTTTGTGACCCCGTGAATCGCAGCACGCCAGGCCTCCCTGTCCATCATCAACTCCCGGAGTTCACTCAGACTCACGTCCATCAAGTCGGTGATGCCATCCAGCCATCTCATCCTCTGTCGTCCCCTTCTCCTCTTGCCCCCAATCCCTCCCATCATCAGAGTCTTTTCCAATGAGTCAACTCTTCGCATGAGGTGGCCAAAGTACTGGAGTTTCGGCTTTAGCATCATTCCTTCCAAAGAAATCCCAGGGCTGATCTCCTTCAGAACGGACTGGTTGGATCTCCTTGCAGTCCAAGGGACTCTCAAGAGTCTTCTCTAACACCACAGTTCAAAGGCATCAATTCTTCGGCGCTCAGCCTTCTTCACAGTCCAACTCTCACATCCATACATGACCACAGGAAAAATCATAGCCTTGACTAGACGAACCTTTGTTGGCAAAGTAATGTCTCTGCTTTTGAACATGCTATCTAGGTTGGTCATAACTTTCCTTCCAAGGAGTAAGTGTCTTTTAATTTCATGGCTGCAGTCACCATCTGTAGTGATTTTGGAGCCCAGAAAAATAAAGTCTGACACTGTTTCCACTGTTTCCCCATCTATTTCCCATGAAGTGATGGGACCGGATGCCATGATCTTCATTTTCTGAATGTTGAGCTTTAAGCCAACTTTTTCACTCTCCACTTTCACTTTCATCAAGAGGCTTTTTAGTTCCTCTTCACTTTCTGCCATAACGGTGGTGTCATCTGCATATCTGAGGTTATTGATATTTCTCCCGGCAATCTTGATTCCAGCTTGTGTTTCTTCCAGTCCAGCGTTTCTCATGATGTACTCTGCATAGAAGTTAAATAAGCAGGGTGACAATATACAGCCTCGACGAACTCCTTTTCCTATTTGGAACCAGTCTGTTGTTCCATGTCCAGTTCTAACTGTTGCTTCCTGACCTGCATACACATTTCTCAAGAGGCAGATCAGGTGGTCTGGTATTCCCAATCTCTTTCAGAATTTTCCACGTGATGCAAAGAGTCAAGTCATTGGAAAAGACTCTGATTCTGGGAAAGACTGAGGGCACGAGGAGAAGGGGATGACAGAGGGTGAGATGATTGGATGGCATCACCGACTCAATGGACATGAGTTTGAACAAATTCCAGAAGACAGTGAAGGACAAGGAAGACTTGTGTGCTGCAGTCCAGGGGGTTACAAATTGTCAGACATGACTGTGCGACTGAACAACAGCAGCAACCAGGCAGACTTATCTACTCCTCTTACCTCAACTAATAACACCAAGGTGTATATCACAACCCATTCTTTTTAGTTTTGATCTAATCATTTAAACTGTTTATTAGCTACTTTCAACAGGTTCTATTACAGGTACACTATACTTATGCACTAAAACAGGCTCCATTATCTTAGTACCAAATTCTGCGTTTTTTTCTCTTTCATGCTAGTGAAATCAATACACAACTAGCAAATCACATACAACATTGCTTCTTCTTTTCTTTATCTACTCCTTCCCCCAGGATGCAATAAGTCATCAAGTACTGTCTATTCAACCCAAGAAGTATTTTCTGAATTCATACTCCATTCTACATTTCAACCACTAAATTGATTTTCCTCCTCATTATTTCTGACTATATTATTTTGAGAACATTCTAAATCAATCTATTCTTTTCATTCTCATTAAATCCCTGGCCAAAAGGAAAAATTCAAAGTCCTTAACATGTTCAAACTACCTCACCATACATTTCCATCCTCATTCTCTGTGAATTTTCCCACTTATCTTATTCTAGTCACATTAGAAAATATAACTTTGAAAAAGAATTCTTTCTCCACAAAATATTTCCCAAACTGCACTTCATGGACAGAATTGATTGTTTTCCTCCATGCTGCCACTGTCTTTTGGACAATATTTAGTTAAATACTTGTCTCAAATAAGGATTTAAAGGCTCTATTTTTCCTTTTAAACATAACTTTAACTTCATAATGCAAACTGTCATGCATTTCATTTTCATTATCTTGTAATAAATTATTTCAATCTTCTATTTATTTTTGATACATGAGTTATGTAGAATTTTTAAAATACATTGCTTAGCTGATAAATATTTGAGACTTTTTAATGTTCTCTTTTAGAATTGATTTCTAGCTTAATTCCTGCAGGGTTAGATAATTGTTCTGAATAATTTCAGTCATCAAAAATTTGTTCAGATATTTTTTATGGACAATTCTGGTAAACATACTGTGTATACCATGTACTATTGAAAATAATGGGTATTTCTAGGTTATTGGGTGTGGTATTTTAGACACCTCAATTAGATCTAGTTAATTATGTTACTTATGTCTTTATATTATTACTGATTGTCTGCTTGTCTCATTAGGTACAGGGAGATATGTATTAAAATTATGCACTATGTGTGTATTTATATTCTCTTACCTTAAAATTAACTTGTTCTTGTATTACTATAGTGAAAATAGGCTAATTTTGGTTTGTGTTTGCAAGGCTCATCTTTTTCTTTTACATTAAGATCTTTGTTATTATAGTAAGTGGTGTCTCTTGGAAACAATGGATATATAGCTGGGTTTTTAAAATTCAGCCTAAAAATCTTAATTACTTAATTTCAATGTTTATACTATTTACATCCATTATAATTAAGGATTATCAGTTTATGTCTACCATCTCACTATTTGCTCTGTGTCCCACTTGTTGTAGCCTTGTTCTTTTCTCTTGATCCTTCATTTGGATTAGTGAGTTATTTTCAATTATTCCAACTGTTTTCATTATTAGTTTGTTGGATTTGCATTTTCCATGCTTTCTTTAGTTATCATTCCAGAAATTGCAACATATATTTTGACATATAACAGTGCCTCTAGCATTTTTCAGATAATGCTAGACCCTTAGAAGACTTTTCATTTTCTTTTCATTCTTTTCCCTTTAATATAATGTTTGTCATATATTTAATCTACTCATAACTGAATCTCAGAAAACAATGCTATTTTGTTTCTATGGTCAATATTTATTTAAATTCATCCACATATGTACTCTTTCTATTCATCTTTCTATTCTTTTCTACATTTCTATTAATATTTTTCTATATACATCTCTTTTCTTTCTCAAGGGATTATGTTAATTTTGGTATTGTGTTTATTGTGAGTCTGCTGAGTTAAATTATCTTGTTTCTGGAAATGTCTACATTTTGCCTTTAGTTTTGAAGAATACTTTTACTGAATATAGACATCTAGATTAAAGCGTGTGTGTGTGTGTGTGTGTGTGGTTTATGTGTGTGGTTTAACCCTTCAACACTTAGAAGATATTTTGCGGTCTCTGGTATCTGTTGTTTTATATATACTTTTGAAATCCTGGTTGATTCAGAAGCTCTCTAAATATTCTAGTTATTTTAGGTAAAGGCATTAATTTATATACATTATAATGTCATGTGTGTGTTAAGTCACTTCAGTCATGTCCAACTTTTTGCAACCCCATAGACTGTAGCCCACCATGTTCTTATGTCCATGGGATTCTCCAGGCAAGAATACTGGAGTGGGCTTCCATGCCCTTCTTCAGGGTGTCTTCCCAACCTAGGGATCAAATCTGTGTCCCTTAGGTCTCCTCTGTTGGTAGGTAGGTTCTTTACCACTAGCCCCACCTGGGAAGCCCTACTATGTCATAGTCATGTATATATTGAGATAACCATATATTTTATACATTTTAAGTTTGTAAATTTAAATAATTGATTATAATGTTAATATGTTCCTGTATTCTTGAATTAAACCAAATTTGAACATATATTTTTCTTTGGTGGATTTGGTTTAGAATTGTTTATTTAATTTCTTTTTCTTCTCTGGAAGAGTTTGTATAAAACTGGAATTATCTTTTTTATTTTTTGTTAAAGTTAATTTGGGGAGTGGGATTTAAACTGTGATATAAATTCTTTACAAGGTTATCAGTTTATGCAGCATTTCTAATTCCTTTACAGAAATAAGTTATATTTTTTGAGCAGTAAGTTATATTTTAAGAAATTATGTGTTTTGTCTAGTTTTCAAATTTGTTTGAACACTGTTATTCTTTGATATTGTTTACTGTTCCTTTTATCTTTTTAAAATAAAACTTGTTATAGTTTAGTTACTTTTTTTCAATATATCAGATAATTCTTATATACTACTTCAGATATTCTCAGCCTCAAATGTCTGTGGTGTCTTGGACCACCTTTTTGTAACTGCTTCAATGACCAGCTCTACATAGGGGTTGACCAACTTCACACAGGTTTAATCTTCCAATGCCTTGTCTCAGTACTTCCTGTTTCTGGGCTACTTTTTTGCTGAGTTTGGGGAATCTATAGATCTATATTTGGGATCTATGAATACATAAATTAGAAGATAAATAGGTTAAACTTCAACCTAAAAGCTATAGGAGTCAGTACATATGTACCTCTCTCTTTAGGAAGGACTATGATGAGATGCAATTTATAAGACTTCTGAGAAATGATCTATGGAATCAAGCAATTCATTGCTCTGTTCTGTGGTCAGTTCAATAACACAACTTCACTTGTGTCTCCTCTCGCTGCTTCAGTTCCATTTCCCTCACTCCTGTTCCTTGGGATCACACTTTCTAATTAAAAATATAGCAGATCTACCCATTGTCTTAGATTCTGCTTTCAAGGTGTGACCAGTTTTTCCAAAGAATCTACTTCTTTGAAAATGAATAGGCTTCGTCAAGCCTCTTCATTGTACTTTTATTTTGTATATATTAGTAATGGTTTGCTTTTATATTTGTTATTTTCTTCTTTAAATGTTCTTGCATTTTATTTTCTTATTTTTATTCAAATCTTTAAAATTGAATAATTGTTATTAACAGCTTGAGACTTTCTTATTTTCTAACCTAGGTATTTATTGCTATAAATTTTCTTCTCTATTACCACTTGGTCATATTCCACAAGTTTTGGTTTGTTGTATTTCATTGTTAAATTTGAAATATTTTCTGATTTCTACTTTGAATACTTGTTCTTGCTACTAAGAAATATATTTTGAAATTACTATGTATATGAGTGAGTGTGAATGCTCAGTCGTGTCCAACTCGTTGTGATCCCATGGATTGTAGCCCATCAGGCTCTTCTGTCCGTGGAATTTTCCAGGCAAGAATACTGCAGTGGGTTGCCATTTCCTTCTTTAGGGGATCTTCCCCACTGAGGGATCAAACCTGTGTCTCTTGCGTCTTCTGCATTGGCAAGTCGATTTTTTACTGATGTGCCATCTGGGAAGCCCATATATGCTTTGTATTTAAAAGTTATTTTACAGTTTGTTTTCAAGTTTATCATATCATGTCTATTTTAATGTATCTAATTTATTTTTAAGATATTAAGATTTTCAATTTGTTGAAGTTGTTTTATGACATAGTAAGTGACATTTTTCAAATATATTGCACATTTGCTTGTGAAGAGATTAATTTTCTAATTGTTGGCTGCAGGATACCACATATGTCCTCTAGATTAATTTAGTTGTATTGTTCAAATCTATATCCTTATCGGGTTTATATCTGCCTCATATATCAGTTACTGAAAGAAATATATTAAAATCTTCCATTATGACAGTCTACTTTTATTTTTTGTGTACTCATGCACATGCATATATTTGAGATTATGCTATTAGCTACATACATTTTCAAAATTATATAGCATTCTAGTGTAGCCTTTTATCCTACTCTCTAAATATTTTTTTTTTGCATTAAAGTGTCTTTGCTTGACATTATGTAGCAAATTATTTACTTTAAAAGCATTGGCTTGGCATAATTTTTCTATTCTTTTATTTTCAAATTTTCTCTGCCTTATTTGCTTTTAGTTTCATAAGCATCCTATAACTGAAATTTAAAGTAAAGAAAGACTAGTTCTGTAATATTTTCTTTCTAACTTGTGGATTTCTGAGCAGATAGTCAAACTATGACCTTTAAGCCAGATAAAACAGACTGCCTGTTTTTATAAATATGTATTATATATGTAGGAATATATATATTGGAAGAGAGCCACATTCACTCATTTATAGACTGTCTGTTGCTGCCACAATTACATAACTGAATAATCATAAGACACCATATGGTCAGCAAAGCCTACAATACTTACTATCTGTCCCTTGAAGAAAAAGTTAGCTGACCTATCACTGTAGATGGTGATTGCAGCCATGAAATTAAAAGACGCTTACTCCTTGGAAGGAAAGTTATGACCAATCAAGATAGTGTATTGAAAAGCAGAGATATTACCTTCCCAACAAAGGTCTGTCTAGTCAAGGCTATGGTTTTTCCAGTGGTCATGTATGGATGTGAGAGTTGGACTGTGAAGAAAGCTGAGCACCTAAGAATTGATGCGTTTGAACTGTGGTGTTGGAGAAGACTCTTGAGAGTCCCTTGGACTGCAAGGAGATGCAACCAGTCCATTCTAAAGGAGATCAGTCTTGGGTGTTCTTTGGAAGGAATGACGCTGAAGCTGAAACTCCAGTACTTTGGCCACCTCATGCGAAGAGTTGACTCATTGGAAAAGACTCTGATGCTGGGAGGGATTGGGGGCAGGAGGAGAAGGGGACGACAGAGGATGAGATGGCTGGATGGCATCACTGACTCGATGGATGTGAGTCTCAGTGAACTCCAGAAGTTGGTCATGGACAGGGTGGCCTAGCATGCTGTGATTCATGGGGTCACAAAGAGTCAGACACGACTCAGCATCTGAACTGAACTGAACTGAAGGATTAGTTAATTTATGTTTATACTAATTGATAATATATATTTAACTTTGGGTTTTTTAACTAACTTTTTGCCCTTGTAACAATTTTCCCTGTTTTCTTTATGATTAAAATTATTTTATTTTCTCTGTTCTCATAAATTGTAAGTTATAAACTCTATTTCTGTTTTTATTTGTCATACTGTTGGCCACACAACAAGGCTTTCCTTATTAGTATTAATTTATAGCATAATCTTTCTTCAGATCAGTAAAGGGATCTCAAAGTTCTGTGATTCTAATTATACTCTTCATATCTTACATGTATTTATTTCAAAGTTTTGGTCCAATCTCTATTCTCCACAGGAGAGAGACAATAACAAGTTTATATTTGTCTATTTATTTATGTCTCTAAATTTTTGCTACCCGTCTTTTGTGTATCTCATATAAAATGATAGATTTATTTTCTTTTTGATGTACACCCTTGATCAGCTCCTGTACTTAATGAGAAGTTCTTTGTTATTGTTTGCTGTTGTTATTGTTCAGTCACTAAGTCATGTCCAACTCTTTGTGACCCCATGAACTTCAGCACGCCAGGCTTCCCGGTCCTTCACTATCTCTCTGAGTTTGCTCAAATTCATGTCCATTGAGTCAGTGATGACATCCAACCATCTCATTCTCTCTTCTTAGTTCTCAGTGTATTTTTAATATGTTATTTCCTTTTTATACTTGAAGGCTTAGTTCAGTATATATTTAGAAGATAATGCTACATTAGTTTGATGATTATCTTACACCTTTGAAAATATTCCTCAACTATTTCTGGATTTCATCAGTGCTGTTCAGAAAACTGCTACTTGATAATAATCTTTGGAAGGCATCTTTCTATTTTCTTTGATTGAATTTAAGATTATGTTTTTGTCTTTTGCAATCTGCAATTCCACTGATATATATATATGTAATTAAAAATGTTATATTTGTGTGCTCATAAGTCTGGATATTTATATCTAGTATCTATTTTTTAAAGATTTCCGACATAAAATCTTCAAATATTACATATCTCCCAATCTCTTTAAACTCTTTTTTTGGAACATCAGTGGAAGTAGCGATGGTGATTCTGAGTTAGGTCACTGGCAAATGGAACCTCATGTTGATTTGTGAATACAAATAAGATTTTCCTTTCTGCAACCTTGACAAACCTAGACAATGAATAAGGACTAAGAAGCTATTGTTATGCAACTATGGCTGTTTGGATATTAAGGTATGAGAGTCTTAGTATTTTTCCAAATTCTCTTAAGACCAGGATACATTTAATTACAAGGATAACACATCTGATTTCTAGCTCATCCCTGATAACAAATAGCTATTACTACACAAAATGTATTTTTATAAAGTAGTACTTTGTGTATAACATTATATCAAAACACTGTGTCAAAAGAGCTGGATCAAAATACTACATTCTACATAAGAATCAGCGGCTGCCGCTGCTAAGTTGCTTCAGTCATATCTGACTCTGTGCGACCCCATAGACGGCAGCCTACCAGGCTCCCCCGTCCCTGGGATTCTCCAGGCAAGAACACTGGAGTGGGTTGCCATTTCCTTCTCCAAAGCATAAAAGTGAAAAGTGAAAGGGAAGTTGTTTAGTCATGTCCAACTCTTAGCGACCCCATGGACTGCAGCCTACCAGGCTCCTCCATCTGTGGGATTTTCCAGGCAAGAATACTGGAGTGGGGTGCCATCACCTTCTCCAAAACATAAAGATCTAGCAGTGATATATTCAACTGTGACATCCATCAGAAGATGCTGACATGAATTGAGCTGTCCGCAAAGGAAGAGGAGCATTCTTACTATTTTCTTATATTCAAGAAAAGGTCAAATGCTGTTAAAGGGACAAAATACTATACAAGATGCATATCAAGTGCCAATGTCTTGCTATTAGGGCCATATAGAATTTGATTAAGACTAGATTATCATGCTATTTTTAAATGAGCCCAGACTTTACTAGGATAAAACAGTCTCACATACAAAGCCATATTAAAGACCAATTAAAGACCAATTTAAGACCATATTAAAGACAAATTTTGAAAGACGTTGTATTCATAACTCTATGATAAGACACTTTGTATATTTGTTTGTTGATGGTTCTCTATACAAGTCCAAAATAAGATTCCAACTTATTCAACATTGGCCACATATGGTAGGGAACTAACTTATAAAGACAGTTCTACAAAACTGATAATTAAATGCAAATATCCTCCATGTCAGGTTTCCCTGATAGCTCAGTTATTAAAGAATACACCTGCAATGCAGGAGACCCAGGTTCAGTTCCGGGGTCAGGAAGATCCATTGGAGAAGGGATAGGCTACCCACTACACTACAGTATTCTTGGGCTTCCCTGGTGGCTCAACTGGTAACAAATCTGCCTGCGATTTGGGACATGGGTTCCATCCCTGGGTTGGGAAAATATGCTGGAGAAGGAAATGGCAACCCACTCGGGTATACTTGCCTGGAGAATTCCATGGACAGATGAGCCTGGCAGGCTACAGTCCATGGAGTTGTAGACTCAAGACCCGACTAAGGGACTAACACACACACATCCTCCATTTCAGCCTGTCTCAAAATAAGACGGAGCAACAACCGCACAAATAGTTCTTTATCTAATTATCGTATCCTCCCCCATTTGTGATAAAACTGTCTCCAGATATTGTGAAATATCCCCTAGGGGAAAACTTCCCCTGGTTGAGAACCACTGCTGTAGTTTTACCATGCTTCTCCTATATACCTACCAATCTGAAATCTCCCTGAGAAGTTACCGTATTTAATTCTCTCAGTGTCCTTCTCGAGTTTCTTCATGTAAATGCCTTATTTTACATGAAAACACTTGTTCTTATCCTTGTTTATGTAACTTAAAGGTTTGGAAATTTTTCATAAATTTAATTTTTTGATAAACACTTGAATTGCTCTAAGATTTTATCAAAATGAGTAGATTTGTACTTACATAATTTCATACATGTATATGTAATCACAGGACAAATTTCCAGAACAGTGGTGTTTTATATATATATATATATATATATATACATACACACACACATACATACATATACATATATGTATACATGTATGAAATTATGTAAGTACAAATTTACTCATTTGATAAAATCTCAGAAGAACTGTACAAAAAAGATCTTCATGACCCAGATAATCACGATGGTGTGATCACTGACCTAGAGCCAGACATCCTGGAATGTGAAGGCAAGTGGGCCTTAGAAAGCATCACTACGAACAAAGCTAGTGGAGGTGACAGAATTCCTGTTGAGCTATTCCAAATCCTGAAAGATGATGCTGTGAAAGTGCTGCACTCAATATGCCAGCAAATTTGGAAAACTCAGCAGTGGCCACAGGACTGGAAAAGGTCAGTTTTCATTCCAATCCCAAAGAAAAGCAATGCCAAAGAATGCTCAAACTACCACACAATTGTACTCATCTCACACGCTAGTAAAGTAATGCTCAAAATTCTCCAAGCCAGGCTTCAGCAATATGTGAACCGTGAACTTCCTGATGTTCAAGCTGGTTTTAGAAAAGGCAGAGGAACCAGAGATCAAATTGCCAACATCCGTTGGATCATGGAAAAAGCAAGAGACTTCCAGAAAAGCATCTATTTCTGTTTTATTGACTATGCCAAAGCCTTTGACTGTGTGGATCACAATAAACTGTGGAAAATTCTGAAAGAGATGGGAATACCAGAACACCTGACCTGCCTCTTGAGAAATTTGTATGCAGGTCAGGAAGCAACAGTTAGAACTGGACATGGAACAACAGACTGGTTCCAAATAGGAAAAGGAGTACGTCAAGGCTGTATATTGTCACCCTGCTTATTTAACTTATATGCAGAGTACGTCATGAGAAACGCTGGACTGGAAGAAACACAAGCTGGAATCAAGATTGCCAGGAGAAATATCAATAACCTCAGATATGCAGATGACACCACCCTTATGGCAGAAAGTGAAGAGGAACTCAAAAGCCTCTTGATGAAAGTGAAAGTGGAGAGTGAAAAAGTTGGCTTAAAGCTCAACATTCAGAAAACGAAGATCATGGCATCCGGTCCCATCACTTCATGGGAAATAGATGGGGAAACAGTGGAAACAGTGTCAGACTTTATTTTTCTGGGCTCCAAAATCACTGCAGCTGGTGACTGCAGCCATGAAATTAAAAGACACTTACTCCTTGGAAGGAAAGTTATGACAAACCTAGATAGCATATTCAAAAGCAGAGACATTACTTTGCCAACAAAGGTTCGTCTAGTCAAGGCTATGATTTTTCCTGTGGTCATGTATGGATGTGAGAGTTGGACTGTGAAGAAAGCTGAGCGCCAAAGAATTGATGCTTTTGAACTGTGGTGTTGGAGAAGACTCTTGAGAGTCCCTTGGACTGCCAGGAGATCCAACCAGTCCATTCTGAAGGAGATCAGCCCTGGGATTTCTTTGGAAGGAATGACACTGAAGCTGAAACTCCAGTACTTTGGCCACCTCATGCAAAGAGTTGACTCATTGGAAAAGACTCTGATGCTGGGAGTGATTGGGGGCAGGAGGAGAAGGGGACGACAGAGGATGAGATGGCTGGATGGCATCACTGACTTGATGGACGTGAGTCTGAGTGAACTCTGGGAGTTGGTGATGGACAGGGAGGCCTGATGTGCTGCAATTCATGGGCTTGCAGAGTCGGACATGACTGAGCGACTGATCTGATCTGATCTGATCTGATACATATATGTATACATACAAACATAGATAGATAAAGAGAGAGGGGGTGGATATTGACAAATTTCCATACAAATGTATCAGCTTACACTCTTATCAATAATTGTAGTTTCATGGAAAAATAGTACTTTTAGGTTGTTAAAAGTCTTGGTTATAGTTTGTAATTCTTGTTCTTTGTTTTTATTTCTAGTTTTAAAAAAAAATGATACTG
Source organism: Bubalus bubalis (assembly GCF_019923935.1). Taxonomy (NCBI): domain Eukaryota; kingdom Metazoa; phylum Chordata; class Mammalia; order Artiodactyla; family Bovidae; genus Bubalus; species Bubalus bubalis. The sequence continues at coordinate 151,219,500 of NC_059158.1, forward strand.
AACCGTACTGCTTCTATGTTCATACTGTAGTTCCTTTTATACACTTCTTGCTTGACAACCAAGGGGAATATAAGTTCCTGAAACTTTAGTGAGGTAATTTGAAAAACAAAATTATTTCCAGAGAGGCTGAGAAAAGTGATAAAGTCCCAAATAATATGGTTACTGGTCTCTGGAGATGCTGATAAAATACTCTTACACTCTATTTAGTGACTAAAGGTGATAATATATCCCCTGGTGCTTCAGAGGGTAAAGCGTCTGCCTGCCAATGCAGGAGACCCAGGTTCGATCCCTCAGTCGGGAAGATTCCCTGGAGAAGGAAATGGCAACCCACTCCAGTATTCTTTCCTGGAGACTCCCATGGACGGAGGAACCTGGTAGGCTGCAGTCCACGGGGTCACAAAGAGTCAGACGCGAATGAGCAACTTCATTTTATTTCAAAGGTGATAATCCAACTTTTCTTGAGTATTATTCACTATGAGGATGGTTCAAACAGGGATTTTCAGAGTCATAAACCTATTAAGCATTTCACTTAAGCTTTCTTGAGCAAGTTTAGGACTGCAGAAACTTTAATGAAGGAGAAAAAAACAGGTTTAATCAAGATTTCAATATAAATATAGCTATTGATACCTTTCACCTTTGGAAAATGTCTAATGAGTCATGGCAGTATTAATCTACTGAAGAGATGATACATATTACCTTTCATGTTTTCCTTATGGTTTTGTGCGCTATTTCATAAATGGGCCCAACTGACCAGTATGTTCGTACATTCTATGAGATTTCATTCATTAAAATTTCTCATATAAATACTTTTCCCTTTAATAATTTTAAGTAGGAAGATTAGGGGGCTTCAGTTTAGATTGCTGCATCTTTCCTCTCATCATGAATTTTGTCTCCTTCCCTATGTCTATAACTTGGCCAAACTTTTAACAAAGAAGCAATATTGAAAAAACTAACCAAACACTTAATTGTGTTCAAAAAATGTGAGTTCATTAGGTGTACTTATATGATACTCATCAACATCTAGTATTTTTCCCATTAGAATAAAAGCTATTCACCTTGTATTACAATTAAAATATGATTACTATGGAAGATCTGAAAGGTTTATAATATTGTACTTACTGGAACTCACAGAACCAAAGTATTCCTTTTCATGTCTGTAAAATTGAATGCAATTATTTATAAATGATTATGCTCTTTCAGATATCTCCTCCTAGCCAAGACAATATTAACGTCATCATGTAGTCAACAATAATGGCATGTGAGAAGCTCTAAAATGATGAACACAACTGAATTCCTTTTACACCTATAAATCTGAAACTACTTAGAAAGCTCTAAAATTTATGAGCACTTTAAGTATTATAAATTTTTATCAAGTGTGGCTTTTAAAACTAAACTTTTTATTCGTGTATTATGTGCATTTTTTGCACAGCTTATTTGAGTGAGACCAATTCTCCATGTGAAGCCTGAGAGCCAGAGAACAAACAATTCATTTGATAATCATTTGTTCTAGAAGCAATCACTTTAAACTTAGCTTAAGACCAATTTGAATTGATTAATATTCCTGAGCACTGTGACTTTCATGGGAAGAGAGAAAAGATAGAGCAACTGAAGATAGTCTTTTCTTATGTGTTCTGTGACAATTATCTCTTTTAGTAGGTCTCTCCAAATCAGTCCCCGTTGGGAAACATTATTGGAACACTTTCCTTTTCTGGGAAAGTGGGAGCAGAATAGAGTTAACTTGCTGAATTTAGAACTTCAGTTCCGTCACTCAGTTGTGTCCAAATTTTTGTGACCCCATGGACGGCACCACTCCAGGCTTCCCTGTCCATCACCAACTTCCGGACCTTGCTCAAACTCATGTCCATTGAGTTGGTCATGCCATCTAACCATCTCATCCTCTGTAATCCCCTTCTCCTTCTGCCTTCAATCTTTCCCAGCATTAGGGTCTTTTCAAATGAGTCAGTTCTTTGCATTAGGTGGTCAAAGTATTGAAGCTTCAGCTTCAGCATCAGTCCTTCCAATGAATATTCAGGACTGATTTTCTTTAGGATGGACTGGTTGGATCTCCTTGCAGTCCAAGGGATTGGCAAGAGTCTTCTCCAACACTACATTTCAAAAGCACAAATTCTTTGGTGCTCAGCTTTCTTTTTTGAGTATGTTAGGGTAATCTACCTTGAGGTGATACTGCCTCTGCTGCTGCTTAGTTGCTTCAGTCATATCTGACTCTGTGAAACCCTGTGGACTGTAACTCGCCAGCTCCTCTGTCCACGGGATTCTCCAGGCAAGAGTACTGGAGTGGGTTGCCATGCCCTCCTCCAGGGGATCTTCCCAACCCAGGGATTGAACTCAGGTCTCCTGCATTGCAGGCAGACTGTTTACGACTGAGCCACTGGGAATGCCTGAGGTGATACTATCCAAATGTAACAATTGGTTAGTAATCACATAAAATTTAGTTTTAAGTTATTTTAAGAATTTGGGCTTATATTTTATTGAAAACTAAGTAATGACATGTTCATTTGATAATATTGAAACTTGAGCTTAATTCATGCATATATTAAATGTGCTAAAATAGTTCATTGGTTTCACTGAACTCAACAAAAGTGAAGCCAAAAATAGAATTTCTGTTAAAGAAATAAAGAATTAATATGATTATGTAATTTAAGAATAGTGGTTAGTTTCAACATAAGTGAAGATCTACAGGAGTTAAGAATTAGTTTTTGCTTTGTTTTCCTGGCTAATCCTACCATACAATTACTTCTACTAACTAACTCATGTTGATAACCCATGTCCTAGAAAGAAAAAAAATTATTTTTCCCAAAGTGGGAAATTTATTTTAATTTTACCTATGTTAAAGTCCAAAGTGTGATATTTGTGTTTTTAAGAAATCTAGAAAAACAACATAAGCTTTATTTTATGCATCAATTTTGTCTTCCTGTCTTCCTCTACCCAAATGGAGCTTTTGAATCAATATTCATCTCAATATTTGATTCCACCTTTCACTCAGTGATTTTTTACTGACTTTCAAGTCGAGATCATTCATCAGAATGTAATACTAATGATATTTACTTTTAATAGAAGTAATTGTTTCTACTTGCTGATTATATCGAAATTTCATTTTTGAATGCCCACAGCACTAATTAACAACAGTATAAACTTAATAAAAATTCAACTGCAAGTTTCTAGATTATTTTAAGAATAGCTAAACCCATTATGCCTTTAGAAATAATCTTTTTGGGTAAATAGGCCTGTATTTGATTCCAGAGTTGGATCAATGAATTTTAACAGAGAATGCAGCAATGTACCTCATTTAGGGCATTTCTGATGATTGTCATTAGATGTTATTATGAGGAGATGAATAGTAATTTTGCCACCTAAATAATGTGGACTGAGTTTCTGTCTTTCACAGCAGCTTGAGCTTCAAAGACGTTAGCTGTGAAATATTACTGTGAACCTAGTGATGCAAAGGGAAAATTATACCTTGATTATATATGTGGGATATTATTTTGTTTATTGTATTTATTGATTGTACAATAATCATGTCTAAAAGTATGCAAGAGTGACTCTAACTCAAATAACCTCGCTGTCCTCATATACCACCGATTATTCTGGAAATGCTTCTCTTTCTTAGTTTGAATCTCTAAACATCTTTCTCCACATCTCTAAGTGGTATGTAAAGCTGAAAGCCATAATAGATGCCTGATATTTACTCTAAAAAAAACTCTATTTTATTGATATACACTTCACTCTTTATCTTTGTTTCCTTATGGTTGAACTTTCTCATTCTTTGGTTCCTTTGATGTCTAATACCACCAACCTGATTTACCCACTGGCTAGTTTCTCGACTTTGAAGTCTGACTTCTGGACTTCTGATCTCATCCAAGCCCTCTACCATAAATTCACTGGTAGCAATGTCCTTGTTTGGAATGATTCCAGGACTTTGGCACTAATCTTGCAAACAGTGCTTACTTAGTTCTGTCTACAGACTTATCTAGAGCATCAGTAACTGAAAAATCAGAAGTTTGAAGAATTTTAATAAAACTTATATATCAGTTCAGTTCAGTAGCTCAGTCATGTCTGACTCTTTGGAACCCCATGGACTGCATCATGCCAGGCTTCCCTGTCCATCACCAACATAAAAGCATGAATACAACACAATGTTATAATAATGCAATTATTATGAAAATTCATGAATATTGCTTTGATCTCCTGCATTGCTGGTGGATTCTTTACCATCTGAGCCACCAGGGTAGCCCGAGAATACTGGAGTGGATAGCCTATCCCTTCTCCAGGGATCTTCATGACCCAGGAATCCAACAAGGGTCTCCTGCATTGCAGGTGGATTCTTGACCAGCTGAGCTACCAGAGAAGCACTATGCTTAGTGGATAAGTTGTGTCCAGCTCTCTTGCAACCCCATGGACTACAGTCCATCAGGTTCCTCTGTCCATGGGATTTCCCAGGCAGAAATACTGGAGTATATTGTTGGTTGTCATTTCCTTTTCCAGGGGATCTTCCTGATCCAGGGAGTGAACACATGTCTCCTGCATTTATACACAGATTCTTTACCACTGAGTCACCAGGGAATCCCAATCATTACATAGTATAAGTTTAATCTTTTCAACTAATTTTAGTTTTGCTTAAAAAGTCATCGGTTACAAAGGCTTTATTTTAATATTACAGAGATCAAAGTATAGATTAGGAACTTATAACCAACATTCTCCTTGGTTATTTCCTTTACTTTATTGGAAAATACAAGTTAAGTATCTCTCTTAAGTAAAGACTATCTGAATACGATGGGACAAACTGAGAGCACGTGCAAACTTCAAAGGAGAGTTGCTGCTGCTGCTGCTAAGTTGCTTCAGTCGTGTCCGACTCTGTGCAACCCCATAGACGGCAGCCCACCAGGCTCCCCTGTCCCTGGGATTCTCCAGGCAAGAACACTGGAGTGGGTTGCCATTTCCTTCTTCAATTCATGACAGTGAAAAGTGAAAGTGCAGTCGCTCAGTCGTGTCCAACTCTAGCGACCCCATGGACTGCAGCCCACCAGGCTCCTCCGTCCATGGGATTTTCCAGGCAAGTGTACTGGAGTGGGGTGCCACTGCCTTCTCCACAAAGGAGAGTTAGACCTCTAAATTTCCCACTTCGGGAGAAGAGTAAATTTGTTTAAATTTCATTGGATAATTTGGTATTCTATAATGAAAGCACAATACATTTCCAGGGCTGATATTTAAGTAGTATATACTTTCTATAGCTACTTTGCTGGCAGTTGGTCTGATTGACAGTATCTCTGTCATTTAGGCTATTAATTTTTGGATATTACCTTTATGATTAAAAAATAAAACTACTCTTGATGTACACTCTAATTAACTTAAAACATGTAAAAGGATGTTCATTGCAGTAAATTTTTATAATATTAAAAATAAAAATTAAGAACACTTTACAAACATCTGTAGGCATAAAAACAAGGGAAGATTTTGACAGGAGCAATTATCTTGTATACATTTTAATTGGGAACTATACCGTTTGCTTACCAACAGCTACTTCCAAGAACTGCTATAGATGGAGGCTGGCTAGCTGGCCCATTGCTTCAGGTAAGACTTTACTGGTAGTGTCTCCACAAGCTAATATCCAGCCTTTACGTATGCAGCCTGATAACTCTGTGGTATCAGTCCTTCCAGAAGTGATTATGTTCTGAGGAATTGGTTCACAGTGGCTAATCTCACAAAGAAGGGGACAGATAAACCAAAATGGCAATTTATACATTCACAATAACAGAGATATCTGGCAGGATAACCAACACCTGTCATTTCCCTAGATTCTCCCTCCTGATGGGTAAATCAACCCAGGGCAACCACATTATAAATTAGAAGGCTGATCTGTGTGCCCTGGACTAAACAAAATTCATATATTTTAAGGCTATTTCAAGATATGATTCATATCTTGATGAATTTCTTTTTCTGCCTGAAAGATATTTTCACTCAAATAACTGATAATAGTCCTTAAAATCTGACACCTTTTCCCTTTTCTGAACTGTAGAAACATGTGCATATTCTACTATTTGTTTCTCTTTAAAATTGAAAATAGTCCCATAGCCATATGGACAACTTCCCTTCTTTTGTTACTACTTAAAGTTACTCTGAATATATTTTGACATATTTGAAAATATACAGATTCTTTTTTTTTTTTTTCGTGTACACATGATCTCAAGATAAACTTTTGTCAACTTGGCTATGCTCAAGAGCAATTTGTATGCTCATTCAAGATTTATTCAGCAAACTCATATTGCCTGTCATATTAGGCATTGGCAGAGACAAAAGATAGCCAATCCTGGTTTTCAAAAAGTGAGCAGTTCAAGATGAGTTGCCAGTCCAGGTTCAATGCACGATGCTGGATGCTTGGGGCTGGTGCACTGGGACGACCCAGAGGGATGGAATGGGGAGGGGGGAGGGAGGAGGGTTCGGGATGGGGAACACATGTGTACCTGTGGCGGATTCATTTTGATATTTGGCAAATCTAATACAGTTATGTAAAGTTTAAAAATAAAATAAAATTAAAAAAAAAAGATATAAAAAAGGTAATCTCAAAAATATTTCTAATTTCCAATGATATGTGTTATAGTAACTAAAATTTAAGGTACATTAGAGTTACAAGAGAAAACCAAAAACAAAAACTCAGACCTAGAAAAGGTTTCTAGAGGGTAAAGTATTTGAGCTGACAAGAAGGAGTAGGCATTTGTAGACTGACTATCAAAAGAAACATGCTTTAGGTAGTAGATAAGATAATATGCAAAGGAATAGATTCCTAATTTATGAGGTTTCATGATTGGAATTTGGAAATACCCCAATCTCAGTTGTACCCCAGTTCGAAACCTCTTAAGTAAACCTGTTTCTTGAAATGAGTGATGTTCTCTTTCATATTTACTAAGTTTAATATCAGAGGATTATTTTGGGGGCAGTTTTGTAACATAATTCTGAGGGTTCTTTTTCAGATTACAGTGGAATCACTATAAGCAGAGCAGCCCATATCTAAATCTTACAGTCTAATTGGGGAATTTGATATAATGTGAATGTCTACTTTATTGCTCTATCAAAACAAATTCTGTATAGTTGGTAACATTGGCCTTCAGGCTACAAGAGCTATAATAACCCATATTGATTTATTTGGTGTTGAGAATGCATATTTTACATTTTAATAAAAATGCCACATTTCTACTCTTTCAAAATTCTTCACAACTTAGGTCAGGGTATTACTAATGTTAAACTTTCCAACACTTTAATGTTTAGCCAGATGGTTATGTTCAAATATAAAAGATAAAAGCTGCTTAATGCCCATCAAGTTTGTGGACCAAGATTTTTTCATTTTCTGCTGAAAGATCAATATGAGGTATGTTTGATAAATTAGCAAACTGAAATCACAGAAAACTTAAATTGCTCTTAGTCCTAACTGTGTCTTCACTATATCTACATAGCATTATGTGGAGGAATTTCCAAAACTGATGCTTAGAGATACTGTGTTTGTTATACTTAGAAATTTTAATTTAATATATTTATCTGTTGATAAAGTTATCATCGGAGAAGGCAATGGCACCCCACTCCAGTACTTTTGCCTAGAAAATCCCAGGGACGGAGGAGCCTGGTAGGCTGCGGTCCATGGGGTCGCTAGAATCGGACACGACTGAGCAACTTCACTTTCATGCATTGGAGAAGGAAATGGCAACCCACTCCAGTGTTCTTACCTGGAGAATCCCAGGGACGGGAAGCCTGGTGGGCTGCCATCTATGGGTCACACAGAGTCGGACACAACTGAAGCAACAGTACTTGAAAATGCAAAAAGGGTTTTAAAAATTGTTATCTATAATTTTTCCACTTAGACCTAAGCATTTTGAAGATTATGTTAAATTTTCTTTCAGTCTTTCTCTTATATTTTTGTATATATGTCTGAATATGAGTGATTTTATAACTTGGATATGCAACCTTTTGAAATACACCTTTTATCATAATACATTGTGACTGTATTCCCTTTACCTTAAATAATCATTAGATATATACTTCATAGTATTGCATATATGGAAAAAATATATTTAATAAATCCTTAATAATGCCTTTAGGTTATTTTAAAAATTAACCTAAATTTTATAAAGTTTTTATTGAAAGAATGCTCCTCCATACTACCGTTTTTGTTTTTTTGGCCACACTGCATGGCACGTGGTATCTTATTACCCCAAGCAGTGATCAAATTCATACTTCCTGTAGTCAAGTGTGGAATCCTAACCACTGAATAACCAGGCAATCACCTAAGTTAATTTTATTTAGATTATTATAATAATCAAAGCCCTAAATGCACAACTTTTAATGAATTCTTAATTGTTTCTTTAGGAAAAAAGCTTAGAAGTTGAATAGGTAATATTCTTGATGTAGTTGTTATTTAGTTACTAAGTCGTGTCCAACTCCTTTGTGACCCCATGAACTATATAGCTCTCCAGGTTCCTCTGGCCATGGGATTTCCAAAGCAAGAATACTGGAGCGGGTTGCCATTTCCTTCTCCAGGGGATCTTCCCAACCCAGGGATCAAACCTGTATCTCCTGCATCTCCTATATTGGCAGGCAGATTCTTTACCACTGTGCCACCTGGAAAGCCCAATATTCTTGACAGAAGTTATCAAATGACCCTTCACAAAGACTGTACTAGTTTGAGTGCATTGATCTGCCTTGTATGAATTTTAAAAAACATAAACAAACATATTCTGGCCTCATTGAAAAACAGGTGTTAGGTTTTATATTAAATTTTATTTTCATAGCTGGTAAAAACCATAACACAGCTAGAAAGCTAATTTGAATAGGTACTAGCTACATGGTTCAATCAGTAAGCAATGATCTTGCTTCATTCTGTAGATTTTTAAACCTGTATGAGTTATGTAATCCTTGGAGAGCAAAGATGAGTTTTGTTTTGTTTCTAGTTGCTATGTTTAAACTCTATATTTTCACCCAGCTAGCTGAAATGGCCTAATTTTAAAAATAAATGAGTAGCCCTTTAGAGTTTCTATAAGAAATGCAGCAAAACATTTATATTCTCTGCATTTTACTGAACAAAATACATATGCAGGTTTATTTATGGCCTATTTTGCTTTTCAGTACATTTTGATACCTAGGATTCTGATTGAATGAACTAAGGAATGGACAGAGACCTACAAGTTTCATCTCACATTTATCTTTGCATTAGGGATAAGAACTACTTTTCCAAACACCCAAATGTTATAAAAAGCTAATGATGTTAGGTAGTTTAAGCCCTGCTTCCCTGTAATGATTTTAAGATGTTCTTTCTGTGGAATTTAGGGGCTTTAACAGGGAAAGACATGCAACCATCTGCTAATTATTACTGACCCTGACAATAGTGGGTCTGTTTTCTGCACACAATTAGAGATGATGTTTGTGACTAAAGGAAAGGTGTGATTTTTCTGTAACAAGTTGACCTTTAAACAGGAAAGCACAAAAACTTGTTTAGGTCCTAAAATGAAAGAAAACAACACATATAAACTTCTAGGTTCCTTTAAAAATCAAAATCTATTTTCACTTTTGAAATTTAAGGAGAACTTGTTTTAAATTTCCTCACATAATTTGCAAATGTTTGATATCCCAGTAGGTGCTATATTTATTTTGAGTTCAGTTTTCTGTGCTTATTGTTTGATCTTTGAGTGTATTGTTTTCTTCTCTCTTCAATGATTTGTGTGAAAAGTATTCAGCTGGTTTTCAACAATCAGAATTTAAACACCACCAAATAATAAACCCACAAACTATATTAACATTCTTCTAGATTTTTAATTGTTTTTACGATGGCTGAATATAACATTAACACCATGAACACAATGGCTCTAAAAGAAGCAGTTATCTTTCTTTGTGTGCTAAATTGTTTTGGTGTGTCCAAATCTTTGTGACCCCATGGACCGTAGTCCGTCAGGCTCCTCTGTCCATGAGATTCTCCAGGCAAGAATGCTGGAGTGAATTGCCATTCCCTTCTCCAGGGGATCTTCTCGACCCAGGGATTGAACCTGATTCTCTTATGTCTCCAGCATTGGCAAGCAAATTCTTTACCACTACTACTACCTGGGATCATGACCAAAATAAGACTTATTTTTCAAAATTTGATTAAAGACAAATGTTGTAAATGATAGAAATGAAATTAGCCTCTATATCTATGTATTGCAAAGTCTGAAATACTTATTATAACAGATGTTATGTAAAAGCATTATAAACATTGTTTCATAAGCTAACAATACATGAAGAGCTCTTCAGGTCTCCAAATGACAATACCTGAAAATACAAAAACAAGAAGAGGTCAAGCACATTAGCTTCACAGACTTTCCTAAAAGAGCTATCCATTTGCAAAAGTCATTAGTGGACATTTGAATTTGAAACAGAGCTCCTTTGTGTTATGATCATATGTTCTTCTCTTTAGCAATAAAGGGAATCACTGAGTTTTAATTTCTTCTTTCTTGTTTGAATTTTTAACTATTGTTATAATAATGCACTCTAATACTAGAAGCAAATTAGCTAACTAAAAATAGGTCGGGATTTATATCTACACAACTATGTCATTACCCATGTTTTACTTTAACAAAAATGTGTCAAATAATTTTAAGATAGTCCATAGAATTGTGATACAATATATTTATTTTTGAAATTCAAATTTGCCTAAATGAAAGTGATCAAATGAAGGCAACTCATAAAAATAAACTAATTTATTTATAAAACTTATCAAAGTAATATGAAAATTTTCAGGCCTTCAGTAATGCCATTGTACTGAATTTCATATAGCATCCTGAGGTTCTGAAAAACTGCCAATGATTCTATGGAAGTATTTAATGTATAAACATATTAATTCTACATTTTCTAATATTTTATTATATAGTTTGCAAATGTACAGGAAAGTTGAAACAATTTCAATGAAGACATACATGTATACACATCACATATATTCAGTAATCTATATTTAACTTTGTTTTCTCCATAACATTTCATCTATCCATCCCTTTATATATTCCTCTATTTATCTATCACTAGATTTTATTTTATTTTATTTTGCAATTCAACATAAGTTGTAGCCATCATTACATTTCCTCCTAAATACTTGGTATCCATATATGCCATTAATTATCATTAGCTAAAGTTCAATATTAGTTTATAATTCTTTTCCTTTTGAGGCAAAATTCCTACACAATGACATATACAAAGCTTAAGTGTATCATTCAGTTGTTGTTTAGTCGTTAAGTCCTGTCCGACTCTTTGTGACCACATGGACTAGGCTCCTCTGTCCAGAGGATTTCCCAGGCAAGAATACTGGAGTGGGTTGCTATTTCCTTCTCAAGAACATCTTCCAAACCCAGGGATCGAATACACATCTCCTGCATTAGCAGATGGATTCTTTACTGCTGAACCCCCAGGAAAGCCCCATATAATTCAGTACATTCTGACAAATATATAAGCCTGTGCAAGTCAAAACTCTATCAAAATAATGAACATTATCATCATCTAAGAATTTGTTTCACATTTCTTCTCAGTAAACATTCACACCGCCCCCCACTATTCAGAAACAACTTTTTCTAATTTTCCTTACCACAGATTAGTTTTATCTCTTTTATAATTTTATATAAATAGAATATCTCTATATATGCATACATATGGACATATATATATGTGTGTGTGTTTGTGTGTGTGTGTGTATATATATATATATATATATATATATGTTGTTCAGTCACTCAATCATGTCCAATTCTGCAACCCCATGGACTGCAGCATGCCAGGCTTCCCCGTCCTTCACCATCTCCTGGGCTTGCTCAAATTCCTGTCCATTGAGTCGATGATGCCATCCAACCATCTCATCTTCTGTCATCCCCTTCTCCCCCTGCCTTCAGTCTTTCCTAGCATCAGGGTCTTTTCTAATTAGTTGGCTCTTCACATCAGGTGCCTCCATATTGGAGCTTCAGCAACTCTCCTTCTAATTAATATTCAGTATTGATTTCCTTTAGGATTGACTGATTTGATCTCCTTGCAGTTCAAGGGACTCTCAAGAGTCTTCCCCAATACTACAACTCAAAAGCATAAATTCTTCAGCATTCAGACTTCTTTAAGGTCCAACTCTCACATCCATACATAACTACTGGAAAAACCACAGCTTTGACTAGATGGACCTTTGTTGGTAAAGTAATGTCTCTGCTTTTTAATATGCTGTCTAGGTTTTTCATAGCTTTTCTTTCAAGGAACAAGCATCTTTTAATTTCATGGCTGCCATCACAATAAGCAGTGATTTTGAAGCTCAAGAAAATAGTCTGTCACTGTCCATTGTTTCCCCATCTATTTCCATGAAATGATCATGGATATCATGATCTTAGTTTTTTGAATGTTGAGTTTTAAACTAGCTTTTTCACTCTCCTCTTTAACCTTCATCAATGGATATACACACACACATAAAGAAGGCTGAGCACCAAACAGCTGATGCTTCCCAGCTCTGGTGTCAAAGAAGACTCTTGAGAGTCCCGTGAACTGCAAGGAGAACATACCAATCAATCCTAAAGGAAATCAACCCTGAATATTCATTGGAAGGACTGATTCTAAAGCTGAAGCTCCAATATTTTGGCCAGCTTATGCGAAGAGCCAATTTATTAGAAAAGACCCTGCTGCTAGAAAAGACTGAAGGCAGAAGGCGAAGTGGATGACAAAGGAGGAGATGGTTGGATGGCATCACTGATTCACGGGACATGAGTTTGAGCATACTCTGGGAGGTGGTGAAGGACATGAAGGCCTGGTGTGCTGCAGTCCATGAGCTCACAAAGAGTCAGACACAACTGAGTGAACAACAAAATATATAGCCATACAATATTTATTCATTTGTTTGAGTTCTCTTTGAAACAAAAGAAGCAAGCAGCAGAATAATAAGACAAATTAATGGAACAAGTTTTTCATCTCTGAAAGATGAACGCCCCAGATTGGTAGGTGCCCAATATGCTACTGGAGATAACTGGAGAAATAAATCCAGAAAGAATGAAGAGATGGAGCCAGAGCTAAAACAACACCCAGTTGTCAATGTGACTGGTGATGAAAGCAAGGTCCGATGCTGTAAAAAGCAATATTACATAGGAACCTGGAATGTTAGGTCCATGAATCAAGGCAAATTGGAAGTGATCAAACAGGAGATGGCAAGAGTGAACGTTTACATTCTAGGAATCAGCAAACTAAAATGGACTGGAATGGGTGAATTTAACTCAGATGACCATTATATCTACTACTGTGGACAAGAATCCCTTAGAAGAAATGGAGTAGCCATCAAAGTCAACAAAAGAGTCTGAAATGCAGTACTTGGATGCAGTCTCAAAAACGACAGAATGATCTCTGTTCATTTCTAAGGCAAACCATTCAATATCACAGTAATCCAAGTCTATGCCCCAACCACTAACGCTGAAGAAGCTAAAGTTGAATGGTTCTACGAAGACCTACAAGACCTTCTAGAATTAACACCCCAAAAAGATGTCCTTTCATTATAGGGGACTGGAATGCAAAAGTAGGATGTAAAGAATCGCCTGGAATAACAGGCAAATTTGGCCTTGGGGTACAGAATGAAGCAGAGCAAAGGCTAATAGAGTTCTGCCAAAAGAATGCACTGGTCATAGCAAACACCCTCTTCCAACAACACAAGAGAAGACTCTACATATTGACATCACCAGATGGCCAACACTGAAATCAGATTGATTATATTCTTTGCAGCCAAAGATGGCAAAGCTCTATACACTCAGCAAAAACAAGACTGGGAGCTGACTGTGACTCAGATCATGAACTCCTTATTGTCAAATTCAGACTTAAATTGAAGAAAGCAGGGGAAACCACTAGACCGTTCAGATAAGACCTAAATAAAATACCTAACGATTGTACAGTGGAAGTGAGAAATAGATTTAAGGGACTAGAGCTGATAGACAGAGTGCATGATGAACTATGGATGGAGGTTCACGACATTTTACAGGAGACAGGAAGCAAGACCATCCCCAAGAAAAAGAAATGCAAAAAAGCAAAATGGCTGTCCAGGGAGGCCTTACAAATATCTGTGAAAAGAAGGAAAGTGAAAAGCAAGCGAGAATAGGAAAGATATACCCATGTGAATGCAGAGTTCCAAAGAATAGCAAGGAGAGATAAGAAAGCCTTCCTCAGTGATAAGTGCAAAGAAATAGAGGAAAACAACTGAATGGGAAAGACTAGAGATCTATTCAAGAAAATTAGAGATACCAAGGGAACACTTCATGCAAAAGTAGGCTCAATAAAAGACAGAAATGATATGGACCTAACAGAAGCAGAAGATATTAAGAAGAGGTGGCAAAAAGCTGGTTCTTTGAAAGGATAAATAAAATTGGCAAACCATTAGCCAGACTCATCAAAAAACAAAGGGAGAAAAATCAAATCAATAAAATTAGAAATGAAAATGGAGAGATCACAATAGACAACACAGAAATACAAAGGATCATAAGAGACTACTATCAACAATTATATGCCAATAAAATGGACAACGTGGAAGAAATGGACAAATTCTTAGAAAAGTACAACTTCCAAAACTCTACCAGGAAGAAATAAAAAATCTTAACAGACCCATCACAAGCACGGAAATTGAAACTATAATCAAAAATCTTCCAGCAAACAAAAGCCCAGGTCTGAATTCTATCAAAAATTTAGAGAAGAGCTAACACCTATCCTGCTCAAACTCTTCCAGAAAATTGCAGAGGAAGGTAAACTTCCAAAGTCATTCTATGAGGCAGCCATCACCCTAATACCAAAACCTGACAAAGATGCCACAAAAAAAGAAAACTACAGGCCAATATCACTGATGAACATAGATGCAAAAATCCTTAACAAAATTCTAGCACTCAGAATCCAACAACACATTAAAAAGATCATACACCAGGACCAAGTGGGCTTTATCCCAGGGATGCAAGGATTCTTCAATATCTGCAAATCAATCAACGTAATACACCACATTAACAAATTGAAAAATAAAAACCATATGATTATCTCAATAGATGCAGAGAAAGCCTTTGACAAAATTCAACATCCATTTATGATCAAAACTCTCCAGAAAGCAGGAATAGAAGGAACATACCTCAACATAATCAAAGCTATATATAACAAACCCACAGCAAACATTATCCTCAATGGTGAAAATTGAAAGCATTTCCTCTAAAGTCAGGAACAAGACAAGGGTGCCCACTTTCACCATTACGATTCAACATAGTTTTGGAAGTTTCGGCCACAGCAATCAGAGCAGAAAAAGAAATAAAAGGAATCCAAATTGGAAAAAAAGAAGTAAAACTCTCACTATTTGCAGATGACATGATCCTCTACATAGAAAACCCTAAAGACTCCACCAGAAAACTACTAGAACTAATCAATGATTATAGTAAAGTTGCAGGATATAAAATCAACACACAGAAATCCCTTGCATTCCTATACACTAATAATGAGAAAACAGAAAGAGAAATTAAGGAAACAATTCCATTCACCATTGCAATGGAAAGAATAAAATACTTAGGAATATATCTACCTAAAGAAACTAAAGACCTATATATAGAAAACTATAAAACACTGGTGAAAGAAATCAAAGAGGACACTAATAGATGGAGAAATATACCATGTTCATGGATTGGAAGAATCAATATAGTGAAAATGAGTATACTACCCAAAGCAATTTATAGATTCAATGCAATCCCTATCAAGCTACCAACAGTATTCTTCACAGAGCTAGAACAAATAATTTCACAATTTGTATGGAAATACAAACAGCCTCGAATAGCCAAAGTGATCTTGAGAAAGAAGAATGGAACTGGAGGAATCAACCTACCTGACTTCAGGCTCTATTACAAAGCCACAGTTATCAAGACAGTATGGTACTGGCAAAAAGACAGAAATATAGATCAATGGAACAAAATAGAAAGCCCAGAGATAAATCCATGCACATATGGACACCTTATCTTTGACAAAGGAGGCAAGAATATGCAATGGATTAAAGACAATCTCTTTAACAAGTGGTGCTGGGAAAACTGGTCAACCACTTGTAAAAGAATGAAACTAGAACACTTTCTAACACCATACACAAAAATAAACTCAAAATGGATTAAAGATCTAAACGTAAGACCAGAAACTATAAAACTCCTAGAGGAGAACATAGGCAAAACACTCTCTGACATACATCACAGCAGGATCCTCTATGACCCACCTCCCAGAATATTGGAAATAAAAGCAAAAATAAACAAATGGGACCTAATTAAACTTAAAAGCTTCTGCACAACAAAGGAAACTATTAGCAAGGTGAAAAGACAGCCTTCAGAATGGGAGAAAATAATAGCAAATGAAGCAACTGACAAAGAACTAATCTCAAAAATATGCAAGCAACTCCTACAGCTCAACTCCAGAAAAATAAATGACCCAATCAAAAAATGGGCCCAAGAGCTAAATAGACATTTCTCCAAAGAAGACATACAGATGGCTAACAAACACATGAAAAGATGCTTAACATCACTCATTATCAGAGAAATGCAAATCAAAACCACTATGAGGTACCATTTCACGCCAGTCAGAATGGCTGCGATCCAAAAGTCTACAAGCAATAAATGCTGGAGAGGGTGTGGAGAAAAGGGAACCCTCTTCCACTGTTGGTGGGAATGCAAACTAGTACAGCCACTATGGAGAACAGTGTGGAGATTCCTTAAAAAATTGGAAATAGACCTGCCTTATGATCCAGCAATCCCACTGCTGGGCATACACCCTGAGGAAACCAGAAGGGAAAGAGACACGTGTACCCCAATGTTCATCACAGCACTGTTTATAGTAGCCAGGACATGGAAGCAACCTAGATGCCCATCAGCAGATGAATGGATAAGAAAGCTGGGGTACATATACACAATGGAGTATTATTCAGCCATTAAAAAGAACACATTTGAATCAGTTCTAATGAGGTGGATGAAACTGGAGCCTATTCTACAGAGTGAAGTAAGCCAGAAAGAAAAACACCAATACAGTATACTAACACATATATATGGAATTTAGAAAGATGGTAACAATAACCCTGTGTGCAAGACAGCAAAAGAGACACTGATGTATAGATCAGTCTTATGGACTCTGCGAGAGAGGGAGAGGGTGGGGAGATTTGGGAGAATGGCATTGAAACATGTATAATATCATGTATGAAATGAGTTGCCAGTCCAGGTTCAATGCACGATACTGGATGCTTGGGGCTGGTGCACTGGGACGACCCAGGGGGAGGGTGTGGGCAGGGGGGAGGGAGCAGGGTTCAGGATGGGGGGCATGGGTGTACCTGTGGCGGATTCATTTCGATGTTTGGCGGAGCTAATACAGTATTGTAAAGTTTAAAAATAAAATTAAATTAAAAAAAAAAAAGAAGAGGTGGCAAGAAAACACAGAAGTGTATAAAAAAATCTTCATGACCCAGATAATCACAATGGTGTGATCACTCACCTAGAGCCAGAGATCCTGGAATGTGAAGTCAAGTGGGCCTTAGGAAGCATCACTACGAACAAAGCAAGTGGAGGTGATGGAATTCCAGTTGAGCTATTTCAAATCCTGAAAGATGATGCTGTGAAAGTGCTGCACTCAATATGCCAGCAAATTTGGAAAACTCAGCAGTGGCCACAGGACTGGAAAAGGTCAGTTTCATTCCAATCCCTAAGAAAGGCAATGCCAAAGAATGCTCAAACTACCGCACAATTGCACTCATCTCACATGCTAGCAAGGTAATGCTCAAAATTGTCCAAGCCAGGCTTCAGAAAAACATGAACTGTGAACTTCCAGATGTTCAAGCTGGTTTTAGAAAAGGCAGAGGAACCAGAGATCAAATTGCCAACATCCCATGGATCATCAAAAAAGCAAGAGAATTTCAGAAAAACATCTATTTCTGCTTTATTGACTATGCCAAAGCCTTTGACTATGTGGATCACAATAAGCTGTGGAAAATTCTTCAAGAGATGGGAATACCAGACCACCTCATCTGCCTCTTGGGAAACCTGTGTGCAGGTCAGGAAGCAACAGTTAGAACTGGACATGGAACAACAGACTGGTTCCAAATAGAAAAGGAGTATGTCAACATTGTATATTGTCACCCTGCTTATTTAACTTATATGCAGAGTACATCATGAAAAACACTGGGCTGAATGAAACACAAGCTGCAATCATGATTGCTGTGAGAAATACCAATAACCTCAGATATGCAGATGACACCACCCTTATGGCAGAAAGCAAAGAAGAACTAAAGATCCTCTTGATGAAAGTGAGAGTGAAAAAGTTGGCTAAAAGCTCAACATCAGAAAATAAAGATCATGGCATCTGGTCCAATCACTTCATGGTTTATAGATGGAGAAACAGCGGAAACAGTGCCAGACTTTATTTTGGGGGTCTCCAAAATCACTGCAGATGGTGACTGCAGCCATGAAATTAAAAGATACTTGAAGAAAAGTTAACACCAGCCTAGACAGCATATTAAAAAGCAGAGACATTACTTTGTCAACAAGGGTCTGTCTAGTCAAGGCTATGGTTTTTCCAATAGTCATGTATGGATGTGAGAGTTGGACTTATTAGAAAGCTGAGGACCCAAGAATTGATGTTTATGAAATGCAGTATTGGAGCAGACTCTTGAGAGTGCCTTGAAATGCAAGGAGATCCAACCAGTCCATCCTAAAGGAAATCAATCCTGACTGTTCACTGGAAGGACTGATGTTGAAGGTGAAACTCCAATACTTTGGCCATCTGATGGGAAGCGCTGATTCATTTGAAAAGACCCTGATGCTGGGAACGATTGAAAACAGGAGGAGAAAGGGACGACACAGGATGAGATGGTTGAATGGCATCACTGACTCAATGGACACTATTTTGAGTAAACTCCAGGCGTTGATAATGGACTGAGAGGCCTGGCTTGTTGTAGTCCATCAGGTCATAAAGAATCAGACACAACTGAGTGACTGAACTGAACTGAATGGAACAGGACTACAAGGATTTTTTAAAAATTCTAATTATCCGGTGGTGGAATTATTGTCCACTTGTTAAAGCCAAAACAATCCATAGTTAAATTTCTGTCATTTATAAGAGTTTATCAAAGATCTAGGTATAAGATTAATGTATAAAACTCAATTGTGTATCTATATAACATCAAAAAAGTGAGATAATAATTATAAAATGCCCTGAAGAAAATAATAAAACTATAAAACACCTAACAGTATATCTAATAAAAGATGTGTAAAGTATTTTTGAAGAAAATTGTGCAACCTTGTTGAAAGATAATTTGAAGAATATCTGCAGTGACAGCGATACTCATTGTTAAGTGAGATTAAATACCATAAAGATGTCAATTCCCTCAAATGGATCTATAGATTCCATGCAATTCCAAGCAAAATTTAGGAAGATTTTAAAGAACTTAGTGAAAGTTTTAATATAATTATTTCAAAGAAAATCAGTGAAACACTTAAAAGAGTCTCGAGTAGTGTATTTGCTCTGATAGGATCACAGAGTTGGACACAACTGAGCATAGAACAGCACACACATCATCATGGAGTACTGACATAGTGCTCAGTCACACAGTCGTGTCTGACTCTGCGAGGCTTTGCTCTGCAGCCTGCCAGACTCCTCTGTCCATGGGATTTTCAGGCAAGAATACTGGAACGGGTTGCCATTTTCCTCCTGCAAAGGATCTTCCCGACTCAGGGACTGAACCCATGTCTCTTGTGTCTCCTGCATTGCAGGCAGATTCTTTATGCACTGAGCCATCAGGGAAGCCTGGAGTACCTGTTTGGGGATAACTAAATAGAACAATAGAGCATAGTATTAAACCTAGAAACAGACTCAAGCAAATACAGACACTTAATTCACAAAGACTCTGATGCTGGGAGGGATTGGGGGCAGGAGGAGAAGGGGACTACAGAGGATGAGATGGCTGGATGGCATCACTGACTCGATGGACGTGAGTCTGAGTGAACTCCGGGAGTTGGTGATGGACAGGGAGGCCTGGAGTGTTGTGATTCATGGGGTTGCAAAGAGTTGGACACGACTGAGCGACTGAACTGAACTGAATTCACAAAGAAGTAGAATTTTAAAGTAGGGTGTAAGTGGCAGCATTCAATAAATGATACTGGGACCATTGGTTATTTATTAAGAAAAAGAAATAAATTGAATTCTACTTACATAAACAAAAAGCAGTTCAAGGCGGATTACATACAGATATGGAAACAAAACTTTATATATTTTAGGAGAAAATAAAAGAGTATATATTTATAAATTTAGGATAGAAAACATTTTCTTAGATGAGACAAAAATTTCTAAGCATAAAGGAATAAATAGATTTGATTACATTAACACAATAACATGCTCATAAAATGATGGCATTAAAATTGAAAGATAATTTAGCTGGGTAAAGATATTTGTCATAATCAATAAAGAATGTTTATTCATCATTTGTATCTAACATTTCAATCAAAATCAAATATTTAGAAAAGACACAGTGTTATCATTTATAATAAATTTCAACACAATAAAAATACAAGGTAATATTTTGAAAAATCCAATATGGTGGTTCAATAGGATGATTCCCTAAGGGAAAGCAGATTGACGTGAACAGGTAGGAGCTCAGCTGCTGCTGCTGCTGCTGCTGCTGCTAAGTCACTTCAGTCGTGTCCTACTCTGTGCGACCCCATAGACGGCAGCCCACCAGGCTTCCCCGTCCCTGGGATTCTCCAGGCAAGAACACTGGAGTGGGTTGCCATGTCCTTCTCCAATACAGGAAAGTGAAAAGTGAAAGTGAAGTCACTCAGTCGTGTCCGACTCCTAGCGACCCCATGGACCGTAGCCTACCAGGATCCTCCGTCCATGGGATTTTCCAGGCAAGAGTACTGGAGGGGGTTGACATTGCCTTCTCCAAGGAGTTTAGAGAGAGCTTCAAATATGACAGTGTGATAGCTCTTGGGGAGGGTGGGAAATTTACAGATGCGATGGCTTTATTGAAGTGGCAATTTGACTAAGACAATGGTCCCCAGTTACTCAATGAAACACTAATGTAGGTGTTGTCATGGAGACATTTTGCAGATATATTTAAAAACCATGATAAAGTAAGTTTAAGTAAGGGAAATCAATTTAGCTAATTTGGATGGACCCAGGAGAAGGCAATAGCACCCCACTCCAGTACTCTTGCCTGGAAAATCCCATGGACGGAGGAGCCTGGTCGGCTGCAGTCCATGGGATCGCTAGGAGTCGGACATGACTGAGCGACTTCACTTTCACTTTTCACTTTCATGCATTAGAGAAGGAAATGGCAACCCACTCCAGTGTTCTTGCGTGGAGAATCCCAGGGACAGGGGAGCCTGGTGGGCTGCCGTCTCTGGGGTCGCACAGAGTCGGACACGACTGAAGCGACTTAGCAGCAGCAGCAGCAGCAGCTGAATCTATTGGAAGGTTTTAAACCAGGGTGGAGGTTTCCTGGAAGAGAGAGTTCCATTCTGCTCATTATATCCCCTTCCTGACTGCTTGCCCTATGTATCTGGACTTATTTAGCCAAGCTCCATAATCATCTAAGTGAATGCTTCGTAATAAATCATATACATATATACGTATGCATAATATGTGTATATATATATATATATACATACACATATGTGCAGCCTACTAGTTCTACTTCTCAGGTGGAATTTTGACATAACATTCTTGATATAACAGATGTTTTATTATTTTTTATCATTTATATATAAAGATCATTGATATCATTTATATATAAAGATCATTGGGGAGTAGAATATAGTATCAATATTTAAGTATGCTCCACTTTTATTTATTGTTATTATTATTATTACTTTTAGATAACCACCTCATGCAAAAATAAATCACTGTTCAAAATAAAGGGCTAAAATTGTTTTGCAACAATTATTGATTAAGACTGAAAGGATTACTTTCTCTAAATAAATTAGAATAATCTCATAATTCTGGTAGAATTTTTAAACTCATTATGTTTTAATAAAAAACATTACACAATATTCTCTGCAAATAAGCTCTCATCCAAAAAGTGGGTTTGTTTTTAAAGCATTTATAATTCACAGGAATCTGGCTGGTCTAATCTCACAGTCTAATTAAATGAAATATAGAAAAGAGGACGCAGATATCTCAACTGCACTCTCACACATACATACAGACCTACACACACTTAAGGTAAAATCTTTAAAGTGGGCTTTGTCTCAAATCACTACAATGCGCCTTCCTATGTTTTCTGGGAGCTGCTCCAGTGCCTCAATAGTTACCGTTTACCTGTCTCTTGTCACTTGCTTCCAGATTTAAAAGTATTTCAGGGCTAGAATGAATCAGCCTCCTTTGATAGCTTCTGAGGAGGAGGAAAAGAAGCCTGAGTTGTAAATATTGCACTGACAGAAGCAACTCTGCAGTAGAATGGGGACACCTGAATGAACCAAAAATTTGACTAATTAAAACTAAACTTTTGCCAACAAATAACTTTTGTAGCAGGTGAGAAGGATGAAGAGCATCAATAGAAGACTAGGTGGAGAAAATGACTGCAGGGCATCATCTGTGACTGGCATTAAATGAATGATTTGGGACAAGTTAACCTCCTCAGTTAGACTTCTACTCTGCAAAATGGGTTTACAAATAGGATCTCCTATATGCAGTGGTGGCTTGAGATGTTCTACATCAGAGAGGCTTGCATGGCATCCTAATAAGTGGAGAAGGTAATTGATTTTCTTAAAGCTCTAAAGCAAGCACATTATTTTTATGTACTCTTGTTATTTATTGTTGTTTAAGGGAAAAGATGCCACAACTGCTAATAGAATTGCTGTGATAAATAATGAGATAATGCACAAAAAGCAGTTGGCACAGTGCTGCCAAATAATATTATAAGTACTTTGTAAATTATAGCAGTAATAGTTAATATTAAAGTTAATATTAATTTTTAGATCAGTATACTTTGCTTTTTCCTTATTTCTACATTGATACTTATTCATGTTTGTAGTGTTTGTAAGTGGGATGTTCATAACACAAAATAGGTGACTTTATTTTTAATTTAACTTAAATTTACATTATGTAATACACCTAAATATATGAGATAACAACTTTTAGTAACTATTAGCATGGAAAGCAAAAAATCATATATAGTTTCTTTTAAAGCAAAAAAAAAATATGCTGAGCAACTTAAAAGATAAAATTAATAGTGCATTTAAAAGCAATTATAAATCACTTCTACAGTCTCCATTAGAAACACTGTATAAACACTAAGTTAGTCAATATCACATGCAAAATAAGACCATACATTTATGCTAGCCTTGTGACCATATTTTTTTGCTTTTCATCTTCAATATTCCCATATGACCATAAATGGTCATTTTCTTAATTTAAAGTGCTGCTGTCTCTAACATTTTTCATTTATTCAATAAAACAATGGAACAAGCTAGGCCAGAAACACATTACCTCTGGAAAATCATTTCAATAACACAAAAGCTCATCGGTGACGTAGTAACTAAGGTGGTTATTGAAGTCATCACTTACAACACAACAAACAAGCAAAAGCATTCCAAAATGAAAATGGACTCTGAATGCACTGAGGTAATTGTCATCATCATCATATTAATAACAATAAAATAATAAATCATATTTCACACAGAAATGAATATATGTTTTCAGTGATTTATACAGGCCTGCTAAATTTAGGTAAAGCCATTAACTCGGAAGACTAAAAACATCATGGGTAGTGAACTATGAAATGTGGTTCCCATGAAGGCAATAGCATTGGAAAACTGTCATAGTGAAGCTGGATCTTTTTGCAAATGCTCTATAAGATTTTCTTTTTAGTATATAAGCTATGTTAATTGTAAAGTACAAATACTAGCTCTGTGTTTCTAGAGGTCTTATAGTTTAGCACAAATAAAAAACAAAGATGATGAAAGTATTTCTTTCTCTGTTCCCTCTACTCCTGTACACTGAGTTCAAACTCTAGAATCATAGGTACATTATATAGGAATTGGTCAAAGGCATTCAATGTCCCTTAAGAACATCATTATATATTCTTAAAACCTATTCCCACCTTATTAACTTTCGTCCCTGTTGTAGATTTCTCATCTATTCAGCTTCCTCTCTAGCCTTTCTTTCTCATGTTGTTTTGTTGCTATTTAGTCACTAAGTCATGTCTGACTCTTTGCAACCCCCTGGACTGTAGCCAAGAGGGAGAAACCCATGGACAGAGGAGCACGGGAGAATACTGGAGGGGCTTGCCATTTCCTTCTCTACTTGTGTTGTCTATCCTCTTGCTACACCAGTTAATAATAAGAGCAAACACTTATAAAGCATAATTCTAGGCCAAGTATGACTCTAAACATATTATGTAAACTAGTTTATTTAATCCTCACAATAATCCTATGGGGTTGATGTCGTATTTATCCTTACTTAATAGATAAAGAAAACTTGGGTTAAAACAGAGATATTATTTTGGGCTTCCCTGGTGGCTCAGTGGTAAAGAATCTGCCTGCCATCACAGGAGACACAGGTTCAATCCCTGGTCCCAGAAGATCCCACATGCTGCAGAACAACTAAGGCCATGAGCCACAACTTTCAAGCCTGGGGTCCAGAGCCCAGGAGCTGCAACTACTGAAGCCCATGTGCCCTAGAGCAGCTTGAGCTCTGCTACAAGAGGAACCACCGCAATGAGGAGCCTTCATAATGCAACAAGAGAGTAGCCCCTGCTCACCACAACTAGAGAAAAGCCTGTGCAGCAATTAAGATCCAGCACAGCCAAAAAATTAAATAAATAAAAAATGAGATATAGAATTTGTTCAAGATCATACGAGTGGTCTATGGATAAATGACAGATCCAGAATTTTTATTTACTTCTCTTTTTTAAAGTTTCAATATAAATGTAGTCCCCTTTAATTAGTCAATATTCATTCATTAACAACTCAGATCCACTCTTGGTTTCTATATAAGTCCATTTTACTTCACAAGTATGGGGAATCTTGACGCAAGTCTCAGACATATGTTTGTAAATATTATGCATGTTTCTTTAAAATATGAGACCTGTCCTAAACATAAAAACAATGCCATCCTCAAAGCTACAAATTAACAACTCTTCTTGAAGTCCAGTTAGTATTTAAACTTCCATGGCTATCTTTGTGAATGTAGTTTTCTGTTGGATTGCTTAAATTAGGATCCAAACAAAGTCCAAATATTGCCCATCATTAGGTCTCTTAAGTTTCTTGTAATTAGTAGTTTCCTTCTGCCTCTGATTTTCATCCACTCTTTGTTTAATATATAAAAAAAGTTTTTGCGCAGTGGAGTTTTCTAATTTCTATATGTTGCTGGTTGCATCCTTATGATGCTATTTATTGCAGTCCTTCCCCTGTATTACTGGTAAACTGGTAGTTACATCTAGAGGCTTAAGATATCGTGTATGTGTGTTTGTATGTGTGTGTGTTGTTTGGTGTGGTATGGTTTTTTTTTTTTTTTTTCAAATTATGCTACAGGTGCAAAGCCAAAGTTTGAACCCACTCTGGCTCCAGAATATGTGCTTTGAACTACTCAATGATACATTCTCACAAACATGCATCCTTCCATTGTTTTTCATGACTTAATTGTCCACTGCCCACGTCATCAAGCCTTTCATTATACCACTGAGTTGTCACAGAACCTCAGTCCTCCATTGCCTATGATAGAATACTTATTTTCAATGTAGTCTTTTTTTAAAGCATTTATCATATCTCAAGATATTGAAAGAATTTATTGGTGGATCTCAACACTAATATTTTTAACCCAAATGATGTGCTTTTCTGTTTTTATTTCCAGTGCTTGCTAATATATGATACCTAGTGTTGACCTTAAAGAAAAAGACTTCTAGTTGTTTCTCCAACAAAAATGGGTTTATTGGTGATTATCAAAAAATTGCAATGTGGAGTCTGTAACAATGATGAGTCAAGTGCAATTCCCACTGCAACAAAGAGAGGAAAATTCTTACATAAAAGGGAAAAGGAAGATGGGAGGCCACAGTAAACAGAGCCCAGTGGGGGAATTGAGAATTCAAAGTGTGGTGGCTTTCCATTGGCTGAGTTATGAGTGTCTCAGGGGCTGAGCTCTTGCCAGGAAAGAAAAGGAAGTCTTCCTTCCTCTTGTTGGACTCTGCTATTATTTGAGCATCTCCTTCTAGCTTCCCAACTCTACTTTAATTGAGGTTTCTATTTATTAATTTTTACAATCATAAGAATGGACTAATAAGTATTTCTGGGAGAAATTAATAAATGCATACAGGATTGAATGAAATGAAGATGCTTATAAAACACATGATGTTTAAGCAAGGAGGGATTAAGTTATGTTTTAAGTGTCAGATACAGAATAGTCCAGAACCTTAATCCAGAATGCTGAGCAAACCGTGATATATTTTTGACATTTTAAAAAAAATAGGAAGTAAAAACTATCAATTTTTTATCATGATGGCTCAGATGGTAGAAGAATCCACCTGCAATGCATGAGACCCAGGTTCGATCCCTGGGTTGGGAAGATCTTCTGGAAAAGGGAATCACAACCTGTATTCTTGCCTGGAGAATTCCATGGACAGAGGAACCTGGTGGGCTACAGTCCATGTGATTGCAAAAAGTCAGACACGACTAAACAACTAACCACATATTATAAGCAATATAAGATAACTTTGGGTAATTATTTAAAGGAAATTAATTATAAACATAGAGTCCTGAAAAGTAACATCAGAGCAGGGAAAACAATCTTGGAGACAGGAAAGCATGGAGCTTAAACACAGGACTGTCAAGAGCATGTCTAGAACTTCCACAGGAAAGAATCTAAGACTCATCATCTGCTTTTTTTTTGCCTCTCTGCCCAAGATTCATTTTCCAGAAAGGGATCATCATCCCTAACCTTAGCCTGGGGAAAGGCAAGATCCCTGACTTATAGTCTCACTGGATTTCATCTCATGGAAAAGAATTCCTCCAAAGCAAATGTAGTATTCTTAAGAAGGCAAAATATATTTTTAATTTTCTCTATAAAATTCTCAGAATACCAGTATTTCCAAGATATTTCTGAGGTAACTACACTGAAAATATAGCCATGGATGAGACACATACAAAATTTGCCTTTTCAAAGTTAAGAGAAAGAACCTGTGTGGCAATTGTTCCAAAAAAGCAGATAGGGAATGCTGTAGTAACGTACAGCAGAAGTAACTAATTAAACCTGGATATTAAGAGAAGAATAAACATAGAATCTGGCTCTTAAAGATGAGTAAGAGTTGCCTAATTAATGGAAGGGTGAAAGAAATCCCCACATAAAGAAATAAAATGAACCCCAAAATCCTCAGGCAAGACAATGAAGCCCTTTTATTGAAAAGAGACAAGATTGACATAAATGGTGGAAAGAGATGCACTGAACAGTTCAGCCAAAGACCTAGAGAGGAGCCAGGCTAGGGAGAATCCTGTCAGGATTTTGGATCTTATATAAATGACAAGGGAAAATTATCATTAGTTTAAAAAAAAAATTATTTTCAATTTTGGCCTCACTGGGTCTTTGTTGTTGCATGCAGGCTTCCTCAAGTTGCAGCGAGCTGGAGATACACTGTAGTTTCCGTGCACAGGCTTCTCACTGCAATGGCTTCTCTTATAGCCGAGCATGGGCTCTAGGGCACATGGGCTTCAGTAGTTGTAGTGCGTGGACTTAGTTGCCCCTTGGCATATGGGATCTTCCCAAACCAGGAACTGAACCCTTGTTTCTTGCATTGGCAGGAAGATTCCTAACCACTGGATGACCAGGAAAGTCAATAATGAGGTAGATCAAGAGTTTTGCAACAATTTGGCAGTAATACAAAGAATGGCTTGGGTGGACAAAAGTAGAAATAGGAAGGCTAATTCAACTAGTAGTCATGAGAATTGAAAGAAATGGACTAATTTTAAAAATACTAAGAAGGTACAAGGGACAAAACAGGTAAAAAGGATGGTGACAGGTAAGGAGAAGAAACAAGTCAAAAGAGTTTCCCATTTCTGGCCTGAGCCACAGGAAGGAGGGCAGGGCCATTTATTAAGATAGAACACACTGAAGTAACAGCAGGAGTTCAATAAGGATGACAGAACATTCAGTTTTGATTTAATTAGCTTGATGTACTTGTGAACCTCAAACCACAAGGGTCTTTCCTGGTGGTTTAGTGGTTAAGAATCCGCCTGCCAGTGCAGGAGAGATAGGTCTGATCTGAGTCTGGAAGATCTCCTGGAGAAGGAAATGGCAACCCACTCCAGTATTCTTGCCTGGAGAATTCCATGGACAGAGGAGCCTGGTGGGCTATAGTCCATGAGGTTGCAAAAGAGACATGACTTAGCAACTAAACAACAACTTGCGAACCAAGTAGGAATGCCAAGTAGGTACTTGGAAAGTAAATCAGGACCCCAGGAGAGATTCAGTTCTGTTTGGTGACACTATGAAGACACTGATGATGGCCAAGGTAGCAGAAGTACAGAGGCTGTTTGAAAATAAAATAAAGATTAAAAATTGTCCATTGAATTTAATTACATAGAAGTGATTTTTAGACTAAATGAGAAAAATTAAGTGGATCAGTAGGAATGAAAGCCAAATGGGAGAAAATTAAGGGGTTAGAGGTGAGCAGATGTAGATACTAACTATAAGAAAGTTGTTTTGGAAGGCTTGACTGTGGAGGAAAAAAGGCAAGAGCAGTAGATGATGACAAGGGAGAAAAGTTTTTTTTATCCTATTACTATTAGTAGTTGGAACTTTGGAATCTATTACTAATTGGTAGGCATGTGTAAATTTCTTATCTTTAAATGGTCAAGATACTTAAATTGACATTTTTCATATTCTATGAGCTATTTTGTTTCATACCAGTGAACTTCAACTGTTGCAACACAAAAGAGCTGCCCTAAACTATGATTGCAGATACAATCTTTTGCAACACAATTTTTCAGGCAGCCATTATCAAAAATAATGAATCTGGCACCTGTGATGATACCTAAGGCTAAATCTGGACTCAGCAAGAAAGAATGCCATGATTGATTAGCCATGTCTGCCATTAGCTCAGAACTAAGGGCTGAGCCTGCCAAATACTTGCCGACACCAGGCTGGGAACTTCACTTAGCAGCATCATCTTCTTAAAGGACTAGTTAGTTGATATTCAAGTCAAAATAATTTTGATATAAATAATTTGTATGCCTGAAATCCTACATATGCCAAAATGATATGTTATATATTTATAATATTAATATATAACCTATCCTTTTTTTAATGCAATGGTATTGCCTCTTAATTTGACAGTATATTTAAGCAGAGCTGTCTGCATTTATAATTATTATTTTTTTAATTCTGTACATTTTCATGGTGGTTGAGATATTTCACTTGCAATTGTTCTATCCACTTTTCAATATGCATATAAATGTTTATTACTCAAATAAATGCAATCCTTTTCTGAAAAACAGCTGATTGCAACAAGGTACATCTTTGCTCCAAGTCTGTCCTTGGTGGTTCAGTTGAGATTTGCATGTGAACAGACCTTACTTGGCCATGGCACCCCACTCCAGTACTCTTGCCTGGAAAATCCCATGGATGGAGGAGCCTGGTGGGCTGCAGTCCATGGGGTCGCTACAAGTCGGACACGACTGAGTGACTTCACTTTCACTTTTCACTTTCATGCATTGGAGGAGGAAACGGCAACCCACTCCAGTGTTCTTGCCTGGAGAATCCCAGGGACAGGGAAGCCTGGTGGGCTGCCGTCCATGGGGTCGCACAGAGTCGGACACGACTGAAGCGACTTAGAAGCAGCAGCAGCAGCAGACCTTACTTGTCAGTGCTGCACAGAGGTGTGACTGTGTAGGCTTTATTTCCCCATAAAGAATTACAGCAACAAAAGAAAGACAATGGAGAAACAAACAAAGCATCCATTTTAAGACAAAGCATTTAACCTGGGTGTTAAATCTGAAAGGACTGGGGGTATAAAAGAAAGCAAAGATATAGGGAGAGATCCCAGACTATCAATTATTGGGGTTGAAATTTTCCATTGCCCTGTAATGGCAGACATACCCCAGGGGTCATGTTCCATCACCTTAAGAACACTGCAGCTGGACTTCACTGGCAAGATGACTAATGAACAATTAGGGCCCAATGGGTACCATTTATTTTCTGACCATGTCTCTAATTTGCCATTCACTTGAGTCTCTAGAGGAATAACTCACTATTTAGTCCGTCTTTTTGGTAGCTATATGGTTTTGGTAACAGTTTTTTGTTATTGAAATATATTCACCACAAACACTAAAATGTTGGATTATGAAGAGATTATTAGGCAAGTGAGACATATAATATTTAATTTTTATTAAATATTAATTAATTATTAAATGTATATTATATAAATGTATATGTATATAATATTTAATTTTTAGGACAGAAACTACTTCTCTCAATTAATCAATTTAAATGCTATCAGGACATTATTGCTAACCAATGTCATTCTTAAGATGGTTTCAGTTTATGGTACAGTTTCTAATTTCCTAGAAATGTAAAAGGCACCCATGTTAAACCAAAATAAAAAGGAGGTAATATTGAGAAAATAGAGTTCTTAGGAGAAATCCATGGTCAAGTATTTAGAGCATCAAAAATGTGTTTTTAATAAAGTGTGGAAGGATGATTTGCTCTATAATTGTCCTTTACAGAATATTGTCAAAAACATGTTACCCAAGAGAAAAGTCTGAACTATGCTCTCCTAAGGGACTTCATATATTAAATTGCTTCTCCTAATAACAACAAAAACAAAAAAGTCACTAAAATTATTAGTGTAAAGATTCTATCATAGCAGATAGAATTGTTTCAAATAAAAGGAATTTTTCTTTGAAAATAATTTAAAATCATTTATTTTAATTTATGGAGACCACATGATTTATCAAACTTACCAGAAAAGTGACTATTAATTCTTTCATTGTTGATTCCTTTATCTAAGTTTTATAGTTTTTATGTGCTTTACCTTTCAGCTGAACATTATAAAATAAAAATAATTTTTTTCTTTCTTAAAAACCGATTGTAGAACATCCTTGTGTGAGATGGCATGAAGTCACTAACCAACTAAAATATAAATCAATCCAATGACTTTTATGATTAACAAGTTCTGCTTACATTCCATCCTTATAAAATGATTAGAAACTGACTTCCTTAAGGACAAAAACATTATTTTGAAAATAGTGAAATGTTTTTGAATTTTATGATGATTAATATATAAGTCTCGACTTTTGGAGTAATACATAATTATATTCATCAAAAATTATTGACTATTTTTAAACACTCTGGCACTGTTCACCATGGCCAATCCAAAGAAACAGATAACAATATGACTTCTTTCTATTGTGAATTTAAAAAGAAGCAAACATTGAAATCTCAAAATGATGCTATTCTAAGCTTATCCCTGAGGATTACTTTATTTGAGAGAAATACTGATAGTGAAAGTCAAAAAGTATCTGGCCAAAATGCATGCAGCAGAGGCCAAATAAATTTGAATTCAGGTCCTAAATTCAGATAACGCCAAACCAGGATATCTTCTCTGTGTCATACATGATACCTGCCTTGGTTTCTCACTTTGAATACAGTTACCATATCCCACCTGCCATACTCCTAGCTATCTTCACCAAATATGCTGGTCTCTGCTTAGGATTCCAGCTCAAGCACTGGTGAGAGGGTTCATTTCTAAGAGAATGTTAATAATTTCTGAATAGAGAAAAAGTGAAGGAAATTGGGTCAGCAAAACAATGTTCAATTTTATGCAAATATCAATGCCCAGTTCTGTCACTAAGTGTTTCTAGCAATTTTACGTAATCACATTACTTAAATTATACACTTTGAAAGAGAAGTGTATAATTACACTTATACACATTAAGTATGTGGTTTTTTATATTAGAAAATAAATGAAATGAGTGAAAGGGAGAAAGGAGAGAATTTCTTCAGAAGATCAGAATTCTAATCTTCAGCAGAATTGGGGAAAAGAGAGATCTTCATCAGAAAACTTACGTGATATTTTGATTTATAATAAGAAATATTATATTTGTCCTTCACTCCAGTTTCTGGCACAGAGCTGCTATAACTCCTGGAATTTTCTATGTGGTGAGAGTGATAAAGGTGTCTTTTGTAATGTTAATGAAGTGACTTTTGGGCTGCCCTTAGATAAGTAGGTCTTCCCTGGTGGCTCAGATGGTAAAGAATCTGTCTGCAATGCAAGAGACCTGAGTTCAATCCCTGAGTCAGGAAGATTCCCTGGAGGAGGAAATGGCAACACAATCCAGTATTCTTGCCTGGAGAATCCCATGGAGAGAGGAACCTTGTGGGCTACAGTCCACGGGGGCCCAAAGAGTTGGACACGAGTGAGTGACTTTCACTTTGCACTTTAAATCAAGGAAGGATGGCCATTGGTCACCAGAGGAACCAACCATGTGATTAGAAGGTTGGAAATTTCAATCCCATCCCCTGACATCCAGGGAGGAGAGAGGAGTTAGAAGTTGAATCAATCATCAATGGTCAACAGCCAATGATTTCATTAATTTTAATTATGTAACAAAGCCTCCATAAAAAAAAACAAAAGAAGAGGGTTCAGAATGCTGCCAGGGTGGTGAACACATGGAGATGTAGGGAGAATGGTGTCTCAGGCAGGCATGCTCCTCACAACTTTGCCTTCAGCATCTCTTCTGTATGACTATTCTTGAGTTACATTCTTTAACAAAAAAAATTGATAATCTAGTAAGTAAATGGGTTTCCTGAGTTCTGTGAGCCATTTTAACACATCAATCAAACACAAAGAGGAGGTTATAGGAATCTCTAGTTTATAGCCAGCTGATCAGAAATACAGCTGACAATCCGATCTTGTGATTAGCATTTGAGTTGGAGAGTCATTAATCAGAATCTAGTTTGTAGACAGTCTGTCAGAAGCACATGTAATAACCTGGGTTTATGATTGGATTCTAAAGTGAAGGGTGGTCTTGTAGGAATGGGGCCTATGGAATCTGATGCCATTCCCAGGTAGATAGTGTCAGAATTGAATTAAATTTTCAGATAGCCTGTTGGTCCCAAGCATTGCTTGTTAGAGTAAAGAAACTTCCATACCTGCACACATATTGGAATTGGGTCCAGAAACCTGAAATAAATTTTAAAGCAAGCAGTGGGTGTTATGTGTATCATTGCACTTTCTTCATTGGATGCTCTTTATTATCCCTCCTTTTTTTTTAACATCTTCAGACAATGAATTATGGAAAATCTACAAAGTAAATTTGTTAATTATTCCTGGAAAATGTAAGTATATGAATAGAAGGTAATATTTACATAAAGCAAATTGCTTGTTATTTTGAAGCTAAAGAATAAAACTCAGTTTTGCTCATTAATCAAAGGATACCAGGGAAATACGTATATCAGTTTTATCAAATTCAATAAAGTGGCATTTTCTGTTTTACATAGAGATATTTATGAAACTGATTGTGTTATTTGTGAAGAAAAGCATGTTAAGCAAATAAAAGAAGATGATATTGTAAAGGCAAAAGTTTAATTTCAGTACTTACCCTTTTAGGAAGATAACAAAATTGAAACTGTGGAACTAAAAATAGTGATGTCTTATGGCAATAAAGACAACAATATTTAGGAAAACAAAACCATTTTAAAACCATAAAGCTGAAATAGTGCATATCATGTGAACAAATAGTTAATTTATTAATAATATATTATTTTGTGGAATGTATTTCTTAGGTTCCTATGGCATAAAAACAGAAAGAAACTCTTTAAGTGATTTAACTTTAAAGGGAAAAAAGAAAATCCATCCAAGTGGAATATAATCTTGCATAAAGGAGAAAAGTAGCAAGGGATTTTGGGATCCTCCAGTTCTGTGATTCTCATATGACAGGAGGAAAAATATACAAAATTAAGTGAGCTGAACTTCTCAATCACTAAGCATATTTTTCAAAGTGCAAGTCACTATGCTAAACAGAAATGAGAGCCTTGGAATAATGAAATATCCCATGAAAAATAAATGAAAGAAAAAGACATGTCTAATTACAAGAGGCAGATAGCTTCATTTAGCTTTTGAGATAAGAATTTTAGACTATAAACAACTTATTAAAACTCATCATTTGAAATCATCCCCTAAAATTATGAGAATTTTGTTTCAAGCAAGTTTGGTAAATTCAGACCTTAATGTAGAAGTTCATTTGGATAATCCAGGGGGCACTTTTTAAAAATTAAATTATTATTTTGTGAGCACTTCTAAATTATTAATTCCACTACTCTTTGGCTTAAGACTTAACTTTTGGGATCACTGACACATTTGCAAACCCTCTGTCCTTAGAAAAATACAGATCTACTCATGCATAAGACATTGTATTTCCAAGGGCACTTGGAGTTTTTGGTTTAGAATCTCTAGTTTATGCCCTTATTTAACTATGTCACCCCTTTGGAGTAGGACAATTTATCAAGTAGTGTTTTTTATTTAATTTTTTTGTTTTCCCATAAGACAATTTAAAGACGATAGAAATGGTGCGTTTTGCTCCAGAAGATGGTAAACCAGTAATATTATGCAGGTTATGCCCGATACAAAAGTGTATGGCAGTGGAGATGGGGTGGAGGTGGAGATGGGCTGAGGGTTGAGGGTTAAAATCATCAATTCATGAGGCTGTTAGCTGAGTTGTAGACAGCTTGGAAAGGAAGAGCATTTTAACTGATTTGCCCAGAAGGATGCCTTTTCAATTGTTTGTGTTGGTTCCTGCCCTTCATTCCAGGTCCTCTAATTTGACTATTTATGTACAACGAGCATAAAGAAAATGTACTTGTATACAAAGGAACACACACACACACACACACACTCCACATAAAGAGATTTTGAAAACTAATTTAGTTTAGTTTTCCAAAACTAGATTATTCTGGATCTAGTTTTCATTCATACTTTTTAATCTCATTTCCACTCTTACAAAGATGATTCTTTCTTTGTGTTTCAACTCATCATTGATGATCTAGATATGACAAAAAAATATTCACCAAGGTAGATTCTCTTTTCTTCCTAGCAAGTATGGTCTAACATTGATACATCATGTTCAGTTAGTAGGAAAGATTATTGTGTATTCCATACAGCTCTGGACACAAACTGTCTAAGAAAAGAGACTTCGGTCTCCTTAGGAGAGAAGAGGATTTTTATTTAATTCTTGCCTATATGTGTACGACGGCTTCACCTCCATCGCTCACTGGGAGTTTGGATACTTAATCTGTATCTCACTTTTCATCTTATTAGCCCTCCTGGATCAGTGCTTGTTGAAACACACTACAGCATCCCCTGAAGCCAAACTCTGTCTGTGTAGAAAAGCACATCTGTTCCCTCCAAATCTCTGCCCTGCCTAAGTAACCATCCTCAGGTGGCTTCTAGAAAAACGGAAACTTTATGAGCCCAAACAACACCCACTTTTGCCACCTTAGTTAGGCTCTCTACTCAAGCAGAGAGCCCTGGCTAGCTGAGAGAATTCTGATGGATTTACATAGAGCCAAAATCCTCCTATCAAGAGGAAATCTTTCTTTCAGTGCCTTCAATAAATTTTCCTTCAAACACAGAAGACCCCTGTGACTCTGAGGCTTTTTAAATTATTATTATTATTTATTTTATTAGTAGCTATTTGCTATTTCTCTTGCAAAGAATTCTGTCATGTGCCTTTATGTTTATTGTCTAAATTGAACAACTTTTATGGTCAAGTTTAGTGCAAATTCAGTCTTGCTACCAACATGCTCATGAAACGTACAATAAATATTTGTTGCTGTTGATGAATTCAAGAACTGGATCTTGCCAGTGCCCACTATGATCAACAGCTGCACCAGAATCGGATGTAGTCATTGTCTAGCATCAGCCCCCACATGCTACAAAAATCTGGAGAGGCTGTCAGAACGCCTACTGTATGGCGCTCTGCCCTCCATCCCAGGTGTTACGGGTTCAACCTCCCTTGTGTTGGTCCAGCCCTGATGGCATGAAGCAGAGTTAAAGTTGCTGCAGATGCTTTTGATTCAAATGCATGCTGAGCTCTCCCTGATCAGCATGTTCCTTTGGGTGATATCACAATTTCAGCTTGTTCAAGCTGTCTTCATTCCTGTTTACTTAGGTTTGCAAATGGAACTTTAGCACTCAAATTAGTACTGACAGTACAACCTGCAAGGGTTCTAAATCCTCGTTTGCCTTCATTCTGAGGGACAGCGCTCTATTTTCAGAGCAATATTGTTTCATATCAAAATTGCTCTCCTGGTTTGAAAACATAATGACATGAAGACACATGTCATGAAACCCTGCATTCTCAATTTTAAATGCAGTGATCTGGGAGTGAAAAACAGCACCAAGGGCATCAAATTCCTTGACCACCAGCGTTGTTTCTTTCTTTTGTTTTTCCCAAGGAGCACAGAGGCATGTGTACACAAGAGAAAAGATGTATTCAAGGTGGTAATTCAATGGTGCATGAAGATGATGCTTTTTTTTTTTTCTTAATATATAAGCAATTTCTGACCTACAGGGTTTCCTCCTGCTGGGGTTCTGATTGTACTACTTAGAGACGCAGTATCACAATGAACTGAGGGTAAGTCACACTGCCTCCAAGAGGCAGGGTTCGAGGCTGGATGGTCAAAGGAAAGAAACCTCAGAGAGAATGAACCACTTCTCATTCTAGCTCATTCCTATTAGATGGGAAACCTGGGGGTAAAGTCACAAAAATATAGCCTGTTTCCTTCTGGAACAATCATCAATTTGTATGTGAGCCGCCGTGTTCAGTCCTGGCTGCATGTCAGATTCATCTTAAGAGATTTTTCAAAATCTACATACCTGGGTGCCATCCAGACTAACCTAAATCAAGATTTCTGGGCATGAGGCCCAGGTCGTGGTATGATGTAGTGCTCCCCAGGCTCCTACAGTTGCCCAGATCAGCAGGATATCATGCTCTCTTTATCCAGACAGACAAGCAACCCCCCTGTTTTCCACCCTATACCTCACATGGGATGTCAGTGTTAAATGGTGCCTCTGATTATTGAGACCTTTTGGGATTCTGCATCAAAAACAGACTTGTCTCCTATAGGAGTCCTTCTTGCAGCCAGCTCCCTCCTCTGCAAACTTTCATTCACTTTCTGGCATTCAAAAATTAGTTTTCACCTCTTGTCTGATCTTATCTCCTCATTTTGAAGGATTTCTACGTTCCCCTTCTCCATTTGTTAGCATTTCTTGAGAAAGAGTAGAGACCCCAGTATTTACTACACCATGTTTAACCAGACACATTTCCTTTTTTAAATGTGTCTGAATCTCCCGTCTTTGGAGGGACCTTTGCTAAATGTCTTGCTTTCCCTGACTGTCCATCTCTCTAGCCTCCACTAGAGAACTGTATTGCAACCACCTAAGACAACTGCACCTTCAACCCTCATCTATCTCAGAAACATATATTTACTTGTCACACATCTTTAGCCATTTCTAGTGTTGTGGGGAGGAAGAACAGTTCATGTTACTCCAGAAGCATACTTTTCTCTTCATCCCTCCATTCCACCTCCCTAGGTCAGTCAACACTCTCTCTTTTCAAAGTTCCCTTTCCCAAATCATTCTCATAGTCCACCTAGCAAGAGGTCTTTAAAACTCTCTAAATATAACTCCCTGTTACAACAAGATTAAGGCAGAAATGACAGTACGTCAAAAGATTTAAGAAAGGACTTAGATTTTTTTAAAGAGGAATCTTTGTAAACAGTGCTATAACCCATTCTTTTCTATCTTAAATGAAATCTTGTTAAGATGAAAATAAAAAAGGACCTAGAGTCCTTGTTTTAAATAAAAACAATAAAGTATGTGGTCAAAAAATTCATAGAACGGAACCGTAGAACATGAAATTGGTAAGCTTTTCATCAGCTCCCACAAAACTCAATCCCAAGACTAACTATTGTTAACTAAATGTTGAGTTTTAAACTAGCTTTTTCACTCCCCTTTTTCACTTTCATCAAGAAGCTCTTTAGTTCCTCTTCACTCTCTGCATATCTGAGGTTATTCATATTTCTGCCGGCAGTCTTGATTCCAGCTTGTGCTTCATCCAGCCTGGCATTTCACATGATGTGCTCTGCATATAAGTTAAATAAGCAGGGTGACAATATACAGCCTTGTACTCCTTTCCCAATTTGGAACCCATTTATTCCATGTCTGGTTCTAACTGTTGCTTCTTGACCTGCATACAAATTTCTCAGGAGGCAGGTAGGTTTCTCTGGTATTTCCATCTCTTTATGAATTTTCTACAGTATGTTGTGATCCACACAGTCAAAGGTTTTGGCGGAGTCAATAAAGCAGATGTTTTTCTGTAATTCTCTTGCTTTTTGTATGATCCAATGGATTTTGGCAATTTGATCTCTGGTTCCTCTACCTTTTCTATATTCAGATTGAATATCTGGAAGTTCTCAGTTCACATACTGTTGAAGCCTAACCTGGAGAACTTTGAGCATTGCTTTGCTAGCTTGTGAGATGAGTGCAAATGTATGGTAGTTTGAGCATTCTTTGGCATTGCCTTTCTTTGGGGTTAGAATGAAAACTGACCTTTCCAGTCCTGTGGCCACTGTGAATTTTCAAAATTTGCTGGCATATTGGGAGAGTGAAAAAGCTGATTTAGAATTCAAAATTCAAAAATCTAAGATCATGGCATCCACTCCCATCACTTCATGGCAAATAGATGGGGAAACAAGGGAAACAGTGACAGACTTTATTTTCTTGGGCTCCAAAATCACTGCAGATGATGACTGCAGCCATAATTAAAAGATGCTTTCTCCATGGAAGAAAAGCAATGACCAACCTAAACAGCATATTAAAAAGCAGAGACATTACTTTGCTAACAATGTTCTAATCAAAACTATGATTTTTCCAGTAGTCATGTGTGGATGTGAGATTTGGACCATAAAGAAAGCTTAGAGCTGAAGAATTGACGCTTTCAAACTGTGCTGTTGGAGAAGACTCTTGAGAGTCCCTTGGACTGCAAGGAAATCCAATCAGTCAATCCCAAAGGAAATCAGTCCTGAATATTCATTGGAAGGACTGATGCTGAAGCTCAAAGTCCAATACTTTGGCCACCTGATGTGAAGAACTGACTCATTGGAAAAGACCCTGATGCTGAGAAAAATTGAAGTCAGGAGGAGAAGGGGACGACAGAGGATGAGATGGCTGGATGGCATCACCGATTCGATGGACATGAGTTTGAGTGAACTCCGGGAGTTGGTGATGGACAGGGAGGCCTTGCGTGCTGCAGTTCATGGGGTCGCAAAGAGTTGGACACGACTGAGTGACTGAACTGAACTGAACTAAATTCTAATACTTTATTCACCATATATTCATGAATACAGAAATATATATATATACATGCATATATATATACATAACTTGCTATATTAATGTTTTGCTCCATAAAAAGAATTTCACTTCTAACTCTGCTCTACAACATTTTAAATTTGATATAATGTGGAAGTCTAGAAAAAATTCAAACTTGCATGTCCAATTTGATGACAGTAGAAATGTCTATGGGAAGTAACCAGGGAATATTTGATCATCATGAAGAAATACTCAATATCCAACCAACATTTCTTTATCTTTGAAAAATCTGAAAGCATCTCTAAAAAGGAAACTTTTGCAGAACTTATAAACTTCTTCTGTCTCAAGTTATTTCTCAGTGTTGGTTTAATTATAATTTTAATTACCTTTTTCTTACTTTTTTCAGTGTTAGTAGTAATGGAAAATTCAGATAGATTACTGATGCCATCTCTAGAGAGATACCTGAATTCAGTTCAAAACAAAATAACCCTGATCTGTAAACACTTTAATAAATTCACTGAAGCTTAATAACTTCAATTGTTCTCACCATCACATATGTCCCTAAAACCATGCTAATTGCATATGTTTCACAACTGTAAGAAAAATAATTATTTTCAACTTCAAGATTTTGAAGTTCTGCCAGTGTCAAAAATAAGAACAAGCTAAACCTAATCTACATGCTTAACCATATTTAAAAATTTGAAACTCTGCTTTGTATTTAGAAGTTTATTACAATTACATGACATGTGTGTATGTATGTAGATATTTTAATGCATATGTACATATGAGTATATTATACATACATTTATATTCAATATAACCTTTACACTCACACACACATGCACACACATAGTTTCAGTTCAGTTCAGTCACTCAGTCGTGTCCGACTCCATGAATCAGAGCACACCAGGCCTCCCTGTCCATCACCAACTCCCGGAGTTCACTCAAACTCATGTCCATCGAGTCAGTGATGCCATCCAGCCATCTCATCCTCTGTCATCCTCTTCTCCTCTTGCTCCCAATCCCTCCCAGCAACAGGGTCTTTTCTAGTGAGTCAACTCTTCGCATGAGATGGCCAAAGTATTGGAGTTTCAGCTTCAGCATCAGTCCTTCCAATGAACACCCAGGACTGATCTCCTTTAGGATGGACTGGTTGGATCTCTCAAGAGTCTTCTCCAACACCAAAGTTCAAAAGCATCAATTCTTTGGCACTCAGATTTCTTCAGAGTCCAACTCTCACATCCATACATGACCACTGGAAACACCATAGCCTTGACTAGACGAACCTTTGTTGGCAAGGTAGTATCTCTGCTTTTCAATATGCTATCTAGGTTGGTCATAACTTTCCTTCCAAGGAGTAAGCGTCTTTTAATTTCATAGCTGCAGTCACCATCTGCATTGATTTTGGAGCCCAGAAAAATGACGTCTGACACCGTCTCCACTGTTTCCCCAATATTTGCAATGAAGTGATGGGACCAGATGCCATGAGCTTCATTTTCTGAATGTTGAGCTTTAAGCCAACTTTTTCACTCTCCTCTTTCACTTTCATCAAGAGGCTTTTTAGTTCCTCTTCACTTTCTGCCATAAGGGTGGTGTCATCTGCATATCTGAGGTTATTGATATTTCTCAAGTTCTTAGAAAAATGGAATTAGAGGTCACTTGAGGGCTTCCCTCATGGATCAGATGGTAAAGTGCCTGCCTGCAATGCAGGAGACCCAGGTTCTTTCCCTCGGCCGGGAAGATCCCCTGGAGAAGGAAATGGCAACCCACTCCAGTATTCTTGCCTGGAAAATTCCATCAACAGAGGAGCCTTGTAGGCTACAGTCCTTGGGGTCGCAAAGAGTCGGACACAACTGAGCGACTTCACTTCACTTCTCTCCTTGAGAGCTGAGTTGAATTTTTTTTTAATAGTCTCAAATTATCTTTTTAAAGTATCCTCTTTTTAGATAAAATCATACAATACTTCTGTTTTAAATAAAACACACATTTAGGAAATTTTAAAGATTAAATATAATTCTGCTAAATTGATGCTTTCTCATAGCATCTCTGTGTAAAACCAGAGGACTGGATGCCAATGGGAGGTCTGGTGGTGGTGGATGTGGGGACCCACTTTTGTCCTGTTCTTGAATGTTTAAATTTATAGCTACTTCACACAGAAGGATCAGTTAGGCCTGGTTGGCTGGTATATCATCAGGTATACAACGAGGCAGTTTGGATTTCAATAAATGACCCCAAGCCACTACCCACCTCCTTTCACTTAGAGTTGTAAAGAAGTGTGTCACAGCTGGTAGACCTGGGGGGATGCTGAAGACAGACTTTCTCCTCAAGAGTCCACACTGGGCTTTGCTCAACTGGAAACAAATGGGGATATGAACAGGGATCACATTAGAGAAACTAAACATCTCGGAGGTTAAGTATCTAAAACTATGTGACAATTCAATCTCATCAAATAGGTCTTGAAAACCTATACTGTGTCCAGAATAGGACTAAACTATGGGGTTAACTAAAGGAAGTGGTGCTCTTCTGTATTTTATAATCTGAGCTGGTTGCAGAAGTTAGTTTAAAACAGGAACCAGGTTCAATGCATGAGACCGAGTGCTCAGGGCAGGTGCACTGGGATGACCCTGAGGGCTGGGATGGGGAGGGAGGTGGGAGTGGGGTTCAGGGTGGGGAATACATGTACACCCATGGCTGATTCATGTCAATGTATGGCAAAAACCACTACAATATTGTAAAGTAATTATCCTCCAATTAAAATAAATTAATTAAATTAAAAAATTAATAAAAATAACACAAGAATCAATTTGAGAACAAAAGTCATTTAATTTTGAATATTAGAATTGCAAATTGTCGATTTCTGCCAATAGGCCATTACTGTGCTCGTGATAAATAGCCAAAATGGACAAGGCATATACCCTCAGATAACTGAGGGTCCTACTGTCTTTCATCTTCTCTATTCTCTCACTCTAGGAGCCATCTTAACTCTTGTGGTTTCCTTCCTGGACTCTGCCCACACCCCCTTATCTATCTCCCATCTTATGTAGAGCAGACACTCTAAAGTCTTGGCAGGGATGGGTCGTTAGAGAAGTCAGCACTCAGCTTACAGGTACAGAGGTGATCTGCAATAAATACAAATTTTCCTCAACGTTTCTTTTCTCTATTTAACCTCCTTATCTGTGTCATTGTTTGTATATAGCAGACACATCCCAACATGCCTCTGAAAATGGATCTCTGCTGCTGAACCACTGGTTGACAGTTACGTGCATACAGGGAGTTTTTTTATGAGATGTGGACTCATTTTTTTTTCAGGAATCCATCCATAAGGATAATAGAAATATTTGATAACTTTAAAATTACCGAAGAATAATAATACAGAAATTGACTAGTTGCAATTATACGAAGGCTGTAGCCATAATTGAGTTGCTAACTATGTTGAAATACAATGCATTAATAAGGTAAGAATCAAAGTTTAGGAAAGAAATCCCCTCCACATCACTAAATACGTAGTACTGATATGCCTTGATTTTAATTTGTTCTATGACTATGTTGCTTCTGGTCGGTGCTGTGCTTGCAATGGAATCAGCTGTGATTAATTAACTCCATTAGGAAACTCAAGTATGAAATATTTCAAATCAACTCAAAGTGCATATTTGAAAATTATAAATGGTTTTAAACTTTAAAATCAATCCATCATCTTCTCCAGAACTAGGTTTTCCCCAGTATTAATGTTGCCTCCAATTATGCACATTTTTGCATGTTACTATTAACTACAGGTCTCACAGGGGAAAGTCTCAGGCTCAAATTTGCAGTTTTAAGATAATTTATCCATCACTTCTTTTTATAACAGAGTTTTAAGTATAAATACACATGACTTCCTCTAGTGGCTTTGGTACTGCTTTTCTTTCTATTAATAGTTCCTCTCTTTTTGCTTAGATAGGCCTTTCGAATTTTCTTCAGGAAACCATGCCTCAGAAAGCATAGATGAAGCCCTAGCTGCTTCAACTTGGGGTTCATCACTGAATTTGCATGAAGTTCACACCCTCCTTTTGCTGTTCCCAGTTAATGATGAGCATGGGAACTTTGGGTAGCAGTGCCCACCCTTTCCTGCCTGCCCAGGACTCATCCAAAGGACAGCCTATGCTCGGGAACTTCCCATTGTTTCAGCCAAAATTTTTGGAGGAATCAATTAAACATGACATCTTCCTACTCAGTCCTTCCTTCTCTTTCTGCTTTCACAGGTATCAGATCCACAGCTTGGTGTGACATTTCTCCCCTCCTACTCCTTTACTCTCTCATGTTTATCCTTTACAGGTATTTCCCCCAATAAATCTCTTATGCTGCTGCTGCTAAGTCGC
Source organism: Bubalus bubalis (assembly GCF_019923935.1). NCBI lineage: Eukaryota > Metazoa > Chordata > Mammalia > Artiodactyla > Bovidae > Bubalus > Bubalus bubalis. The sequence continues at coordinate 151,263,219 of NC_059158.1, forward strand.
GTCACTTGTGTCCGACTCTGTGCGACCCCAGAGAAGGCAGCCCACCAGGCTCCCCCGTCCCTGGGATTCTCCAGGCAAGAACACTGGAGTGGGTTGCCATTTCCTTCTCCAATGCGTGAAAGTGAAAAGTGAAAGTGAAGTCGCTCAGTCGTGTCTGACTCTTAGCGACCCCATGGACTGCAGCCCACCAGGCTCCTCCATCCATGGGATTTTCCAGGCAAGAGTACTGGAGTGGGGTGCCATTGCCTATCTAATTTAGTCTGCTTCTTTGAAAATCTAAACTTTTTATAGGATTATTTCAACTGTCCCTTTAAATGTTAAAGTTTCCCTTGGTTCCATTGTCTACTTTTTGTACTTTGTACCATAACTCATTTTAATTGCTTCCATATATATACAACATAGCATCTTTTTCTTAAGAAGTATCAAGTGTTTATCTTAGATACACATCACTTTCTGGTCAAACAAACTGTATGTATAGCTCATGGTTAGACATTTTAGTTTGCAAGACCTACAGGCACCATAAAATCAGCACATGAAGCACTGAGTGTATCAACATTCTGAACACACCAAAACCACTCTTTTATTACATAGGGGCTTCCCAGCTGCCTCAGTGGTAAAGAATCTGTCTGCACTTCAGGAGACTGCCTGCAAAGCAGGAGATGCAGCTTTGATCTCCAGGTTGGGAAGGTCTCTTCGGTAAGGAAATGGCAACCTATTCTTGCCTGGGAAATCCCATGGACAGAAGAGCCTGGTGGGCTACAGGCCTTGGGGTCGCAAAGAGTAGGATAGGACTGAGCAACTAAGCACATAGCACATTATCTAGCTCAGTAAATTCTAATACTGTCAACTCAGTTACACAGCAGGTATTCCTCTCTGATTTCTCCATCCCTTCATCGAGTAATTACGATTTATCAATATTCCTTTCTGAATACCTCATGCCTCAATGCTTTTCATGCTTTGCATCAGCTCTAAGTTAATGTTTACAAAGAGAGGGAAACTAAATACCAAGTGTCTGCAAGGAGGCTTCCAGAGAGAACCAACCTTATTCAAGATGCATGAGTCCAGGAAATCTCAGCAAGCGAAAGTACCACTTATCTCTAATATGTGTGCGATGTGGGGCTAAAGACTGAGGCGTTGTTTAAGTCACTATATGCAGTTTTAGATTCTCCATAGCCAGGCGATTGCTGGATCCTGAAAGTTTCTTCTGAAGATAAACTGAGTCAGAGCAGCTACAGAATCTAGGGGACTCTGCAAAATACAGGAGGGGTGGGTGCTGATCTGAGAAGCAAAGTACTAGGCCTTGAAAGGCAAAATTCTTCCTTCTGGATACTGCTTGGCTCCAATAACTTTGGTTTGGAGTCAGGCATAAAATCACCACCTTTCGCCTCTCCCCTAAGATAAGAAATTAAAAAAATCTTATTAGGGGCAACTGAACAGCCCATAGAGAAAGACAAAAGACAGTGACTTGGGATGGTTCTCTAATTACATAGCTGAGTTCCTCCTGGATCAGATCTGCTAGCAAAGTTCACCAGTGGACAACTTCCACCATAATCACAAGGCTTCCATATCATTTTTCAGTGGTTTGTCTTAGAAAGAAATGGTCAACCCCCAAACTGCCAACTTCCAGTGCAAGAACAGGCTAAAAACATTTTCCTATAAGAAAGACTCAAAATGTTTAACTTTCATTCATCTTTTATCAGGGAGAAGAAAGAAAGAGAGGAGTTAATAAGAGAAAAACAGTGGTTGAAACAGAAATGAGACCCACAGGAGAGACAGGGAAAACCAGAGGGAGAACTCTGCCTACCACTCAGGAGAAATAGTCCCACTAGGAACACAGAGGTCCCCTGGAAGTACCCTCACTGGGTGAAGGTAAGAACAGAGATTGATGTATATGACAAGACACAAAATAGCATTTGGGTAGTTTTATGCTTCTCTTAGTTGATTTGGGAAGAATATTTGATGGAATGCAGAAAATGACAATAATTAGCTCTAGGAATTTTTTTTTAAGGAAATATAATCAGAGAAGACAACCTAGAAGAGATCTATGTGAATACAATTACAATAAGATAAAAATTGAATATGGATTTAACTAAAATTTGTGATACTAAAAATGAAAAGATTCATGAGAGTAAACTAATCTCATTAAAAAAATATTTATACAGGTATCTTAAGAAAAGAGGAAGATGGCTGTTCACTCGAGCAGATAATCTCAGACATTAGTGGGTGTCAGAATCACCCGGTTGTTGTTTTGTTGTTCAGTCACTCAGTCAACCTTTGCAAAGTTGACTCTTTGTAAACCTCATGAACTACAGCAGGCCAGCCTTCTTATCTTCTGGAGTTTGCTCAAACTCATGTCCATTGAATCAGTGATGCCATCCAAACATCTTATCCTCTGTTGCCCCTTCTCCTTTTGCCTTCAGTCTTTCCCAGCATCAGGGTCTTTTCCAATGAGTTGAAGCTTCTCATCAGGTAGCCAAAATATTAGATAGAGCTTCAGCATCAGTTCTTCCAATGAATATTCAGGGTTGATTTATTTTAGGACTAACTGATTTGATCTCCTTGCAGTCCAAGGGACTCTCAAGAGTTCTCTAACACTACAGTTCAAAAACATCAATTCTTGGGCACTCAGCCTTCTTTATGGTCCAACACTCACATCCATACATGACTACTGGAAAAACCATAGCTTTGACTATATGGACCTTTATTGGCAAAGTGATATCTCTGCTTTTTAATTCTGTCTAGGTTTGTCATAGCTTTTCTTCCAAGGAGCAAGTGTCTTTTAATTTCATGGCTACAGTCACTGTCCACAGTGATTTTGGAGCCCAAGAAAATAAACTCTGTCACTTTTTCATTGTTTCCCCATCTGTTTGCCATAAAGTGATGGGAGGTTTGTTAAAAAGGGAATTACTGAATCCCATCCTCAGGTGTGACTGAAGAATGTGCATTTCTAATAAGTTTCCAGGCGATGCTCCTGCTGTGATCTGGGACCCTGCTTTGACAGACTGCTATAGGATATTTCACTTGCTATGCTAGATCACTGAATCATCCCCTGTAGCAGGGCTTATTTTTGATAGAACTTTAATAAAGATGCTGGGGATATGACAAACATCCTTAAAATGTAGTAAGCAAAGACTTACTCCCTCCAACCTTGCCCCCCATTTACTCACTAATTTTAATCCCTTGCTATATCCTAAGAGGGTGGGGGGAAACTTTGCCTGATAAATAAAAAGAGATCCAGTTAATGTGCACAGTAAAAGTGACTCTAGGGAAAGGCCATAGAAAAGCAGTAGTTGGTTATATCTGTATGTAATTTAAAGCATGTGAGAGGAGAATTCCAATCTCTGTTAATTTTGGCTCTTTATGTAGATTCCCTTCTTGGGAAAAGACAAGGGAGCACCTGGAGAAGTCCTGTCTTTGGGAATCATCCCGTAGATGCTGAAAATGCAGAACAATGAATTCTGAAACTGAAACAGTAGCTTTGTTTTCCCCTCAAGAATTGAGTTTTAACTATTATCTAAGGGTAAGAAGTCAGAGATGAGTATAGAGTCAGCAAAGATGGGCTTTGTGTGAATTGATCTCTGCTTGATTCCCAACCCCACAGGAGTAGTCTTGGAGCACTCAGCCAGATGCAAGTAGAATTAACCTATATTCATTTCTGTGTTCCAAAGGGGAAAATATCATCCTTAAGTACCGAAAATAAAAATCACTGAAAAAATAAATGCAGGCAACACTACCAAAGTAAGCTAATTCTTAATTGTAATACTTACCACTCTTAAATCACCTCCTACTTAGGTGCTCTTTTTCAATAACGTATTTTGTTACTGCCAGTTTTCTGCATGCAAAATTCTAATGTAGCATTCAAAGGGGAGGGAGGGGGGTTGCTTCCATTATAAGCATCACTTTTTTTCTAGTGTTTTAACTACTTTTCAAAAGCACTTTCACATCTGTTATACTTATAGTTGTACTTTCAGAGCTGAGAAGAAATGCTTTGTTTTGGTTTCTTGGGGCATCCTTAACTTACTGGATTTCCTAAAAGTAGTGCAAGTTTATTGAGGGATAAGTCCCCAGTCCCTCTTCCCATCTAATTACTTAAGTACACACTTCAAGGTTAATCTCCTCCAGCACCTAGCTCTCCCTGGAGACACCTACAGAAGCTAAGAAACAAGCTGGTCCAAGTTCCTTCACTACAAAGTTGTGAACAAATCAGCAACCTTCTTCTCCTACTTGAGCAAGTACTAGAAATTCTAGAGTAGAGGCTAAATATTAAACCAAGATCATGCGGAGATAATTTAAAGAACTGTAGAAGTGAGTGGATGCTTGTTATTACCTCTCAAGCAAAGCAGTCCTCTTACAAAGAGGCTCCTATGGGTGCTTCCCAGAAAGTGTGTCATGAATCCCAAACTAGTGGTAAGTGATGGAATGCATTTCCAAGTTCACAGGTTTGTTTTAAATTCTCATAGCCCCCCACTCCAGGGCAATGGCACCCCACTCTTTTCTGGAAAATCCCATGGAAGGAGGAGCCTGGTAGGCTGCGGTCCATGGGGTTGCTAAGAGTCGGACATGACTAAGTGACTTCACTTTTACTTTTCATTTCCATGCATTGGAGAAGGAAATGGCAACCCACTCCAGTGTTCTTGCCTGGAGAATCCCAGGGATGGAAGAGCCTAGTGGGCTGCCTTCTATGGGGTCACACAGAGTCAGACATGACTGAAGCGACTTAGCAGCAGCAGCAGCAGCAGCAGCTCATAGCCCCTCAAACATGAAAGAGGAAGATGTGAGCTGCATACTGGTAGAGGATTCATGTTTCCTTACTTCCTTTCAATAGATGCAGTATGCATGCAGTAGTTCTTAACTTTATAATTATTACTTTATTTTCTTTGGTCATAAACCTTTTAAGAATCTAATTAGCAAGGGAACTATATTCAACAGATTATTCAATATCCTTTGATAAACCATAAAGGAGAAGGATATTTTTAAAAAGTATATGTGTGTGTGTGTGTATATATATATATATATATATATATATATGTACAGCCCAATTTGCTGTGCAGCAGAAATTAGCATAACATTATAAATCAACTATACTTCAATAAAAATAATATTGAATAAAGGAATCCAATTAAATACCCAGACCACTTTCTCCTATCCAAACCTACAAACAACATTTGGCCTATTGTTTCAAGAGTTTTGCAAATTCATTAAAGCTCCTTTTTGAGCCTCAGTTCAATAATTTCTGATAGTGACACACACGCTAGATCTGAAGCTAAAACATCTTCCAACCTTAGCCATGTCATTTACAACCGCTTTAGCCTTGTGCAATTGAGCGCTGAAGTTTTCAGATTCTCCATTTGTAGAACTGACACCATAATGCGTGCCCTGCCTTCTTCACAGAACAGCAAGGTGGAAGTGTGCCTATTGTAACTGTCATGGCAGCCACCGCACCTGAAATAGCACTCTGATCTTCTTGGGGGAAAGTATCCTCCCCTCCCTGGAAATAATGTTGGTAGTATGATCAGCCAAGATGCTTCAATATTCCCTGGCCAAGTGGTGGGCATATGACAAAATGTCACACTAGTTACACATTCCCTTGAGCCTTGAATGTAATGACATACAGTCTAAAAATGTTTGCTTGTTTCTTTCTAACAGCAGTGCTGTGACTATAATCTCTAACTCCAAAAGGCTGCAGATAAAAACTGACAGTCACTTGGGAATAAAAAAAAGTGCTTCTTTTTTGCCCTTCAATAATGTTTTATAGGAATAAACGTATGGAAAAGCAGACATGCATTGACTTGCAAATCTGGTTATCCATACCAGAAGGTTCACTCCATGAAAGCAGGTACAACATGGTGCCTGTCTTTTCACTCTAGGATGCCCAGCACCCTGAAGAGTAACTAGGATAAAGTGATATTAATAAATATTTATAGACTAAATGGAATAACAGAATGAGGGGATATCCATGAAATAGGCAGTGGCCATATTACATAGATTTTTCTAGACCATGTTAAAAGAGTGAATTTAATTGTCTCAACCTACAAGACACTTTTAATCAGAGGTGACTGGATCAGTGCTTAAAGTTACATTCAGTGTGTGTTTCTCACCAAGATCCACACTTAACTTTTATAGAAGGTGCAAAACATTATTCTAAGAATTAGAGCATGGTAAAATTATGGAACTAGAGAAAAAAAAAAAAAACATAGCCATGAGCTAAGATTACAAATCCCATGTATTTCTTTGTATAAAATATTCTATGATTTGCAAAAACATTGTTATTAGTAAAGATAATTTTATTAAATCCCCACAGGAGAAGCAAGGTATCTCATCTTGATGAATTATTAATTCCATAAAAGAGCTTTATCTTTCTTGACAGATTTTTATTAACACTTTCATACTTATCTGATTCCATGATCTTCTTTACTAGCGAAAGGAAGCATTTCCATAGTGAACTGAGTTGCACATGTTTCCTTTGCTAGACTTCTATGCCTCCGTTGTTGAAGCTGCAAAGGCCATGTGGTCAGTGGTACTATCCATTCCAGTTGATAACTACAAGAATAGGAGGGCGATATTATAGGGTTTCCAGTTCTCCCATTCAAATAACCTGTCAGTGTAATATGATGCCAATGAAATCTACTTTCATTTTTAGGACTTCACAAAATAATTCTAATATTCATTTCAAAGAATACATGCATTTTCTATGAGAGTTTTTTTAATAACAACGAGTGGGTACCTGCCCTTGATGAATTAAAATAGACTATAATAATTTTTTAAAGTTTTTATTTTGAAACAGTTAGAGTTTCACAGGAATTTGGAAAAGAGCAGAGAGATTTTACCCCCATCATCACATCTTAATCATAATCACTATCAAAACAGAGAAATTAAAACTCTCACAGTGTGTGCATTTGGTTTTATGCCATTTTATCAGATGTTGAAATTTCTGTTACCACCACTGCAATCAAGAAACAGGCTATGGTATCATCACAGAGCACTGCCTTAGGCTTATCATCAGCCAGCCTCCTTAGTCTCGTAAACCAAAGACCCTGACCTGAAGTATCCAACACTTTGGTCAACGGTGAGGGCTCCAATTGGTCAAACCTCACCTTCCTTATGTACACCTTCCATATACAACTGTGAAGCCAGTTATCAAAATTGTGGGTACAATTATTCAAGTCTAAAAAGTAATTTGTAATTGAAAGTATTGAATCATAAATGAAATCAATTCAGAAGGAGATGATTTTGAGAATCCCATGAATTTGGTTTAAAGCAAATAATCACATGCATAAAAATTCTGGAACAAATAGGTGAGTTCAGCCAAGTTTCAGGATACAAGTTCAATGTATGAAAATCAATAGTGTTTCTATATACTAACAAGGAGTAGAGTTCAAGATGGCAGAGTGGAAGGCTCTGTACTCAGCTTATCTTCTTGCGCTAGAATCCCAAAATTGCAACTAGCTATTGAAAACCATCGAGAGGAGAATGTTGAAACCAAAAAACAGACACCCCACATCCAAGGAAAAAGAAAGTCAAAATGATAACACTGAAACCAGGTTGATTATATCCTTTTCAGCCAAAGATAGAGAAACACTATACAGTTAGCAAAAACAAGACTGAGAGTTGACTGTGGCTCAGATCATGAACTCCTTATTGCAAAATTCAGACTTAAATTGAAGAAATGAGAGAAAACTACTAGACCTTTCAAGTATGACCTAAATCAAATCCCTTACCCTTATATAGGGAAAGTGATGAATAGATTCAAGGGATTAGATGTGATAGACAGAGTGCCCAAAGAACTATGGATGGAGGCTCATAACAATTGTAAGGGAGGTGGTGGACTTCCCTGGTGGCTCAGTCGGTAAAGCGTCTGTCTACAATGCGGAAGACCCGGGTTCGATCCCTGGGTTGGGAAGATCCCCTGGAGAAGGAAATGGCAATCCACTCCAGTACTACTGCCTGGAAAATCCCATGGACAGAGGAGCCTGGTAGGCTACAGTCCATGGGGTCACAGAGTCGGACACAACTGAGCAACTTCACTTCACTTCACTTCACTTCACTTCAAGAAAAAGAAATGCAAGAAGGCAAAGTGGTATTCTGACGATGCCTTACAAATAGCTGAGAAAAGAAGAGAAGCAAAAGACAAAGGAGAAAGGGAAAGATCAACCCAACTCAATTCAGAGTTCCAGAGAATAGCAAGGAAAGATAAGAAAGTCTTAAGTGAACAATGCAAAGAAATAAAAGAAAAAAATTTTTAAAGAGGTAAAGCCTAGAGATATCTTCAAGAAAATTGGAGATACCAAGGTTGCATTTCATACAAAGATGGGCACAATAAGGAACAGAAACAGCAAGGACCCTGACAGACAAGAAGAGATTAAGAAGAGGTAGCAAGAATATACAGAAGAACTACACCAAAAAAGTCTTAATGACTTGGATAACTACCATGGTGTGGGCATTCACCTAAAGCCACACATCCTGAAGTGTGAAGTCAAGTGGGCATTAGGAAGCATTACTACAAACAAAGCTAGTGGAGGTGATGGAATTCCAGCTGAGCTGTTTTAAATCCTAAAAGATGATTCTGTTAAACTACTGCACTCAATATGCCAACAGATTTGGAAAACAGCAATGGCCACAAGATGGGAAAAAGTCAGTTTTCATTTCAATCTCAAAGAAAGGTAATGCCAAAGAATTTTCAAACTATTATACAATTGCACTCATTTCACATGCTAGCAAGGCAATGTTCAAAATCCTTCAAGTTAGGCTTCAACAGTACATGACCTGAGAACTTCCAGATGTGCAAGCTGGATTTACAAAAGGCAGAGGAACCAGAAATCAAATTGCCAACATTCTCTGGATCATAGAAATAGCAAGAGAATTAAAAAAAAAAATCTACTTCTGTTTCATTGACTATGCTAAAGCCTTTGACTGTGTAGATCACTACTAACTGGAAAATTTTTAAAGAGATGGGGATACCCAACTACCTTACCTGGCTCCTGAGAAACCTGTATGCAGGTCAAGAAGCAACAGGTAGAACCAGACATATAACAGTGGACTGGTTCAAAATTGGGAAAGGAGTACATCAAGGGTGTGTATTGTCATCGTGCTTATTTAACTTATATGTAGAGTACATCATGCAAATTGCTGGGGTGGATGACTCACAACCTGGAATCAAAATTGCTGGGAGAAATATCAACAACTTTAGATATGCAGATTACACCACTCTAATTGCAAAATGCAGAGAGGAATTAAAGAGCCTCTTGATGAGGGTGAAAGAGAGTGAAAATACTGCCTTAAAACTCAGCATTCAAAAAACTAAGATCATACCATCATTTCAAATAGGTGGGGGAAAAGTGGAAACAGTGACAGATTTTATTTCCTCGGGCTCTAAAATCCCTGCAGACAGTGACTGCAGCCATGAAATTAAAAGACACTTACTCCTTGGAAGGAAAGCTATGACCAACCTAGACAGCATATTTAAAAGCAGACACATTACTTTGCCGACAAAGGTCCAAATAGTCTAAGCTATGGTTTTTCTAGTAGTCATGTATGGATATGAAAGTTGGTCCATAAAGAAGGCTGAGCACCAAGGAATTGATCCTTTTGAATTGTTGTGCTGAAGAAGGCTCTTCAGAGTCACTTGGACAAAAAGTGGATTAAACCAGTCCATCCTAAAGGAAATCAACTGTTAATATTAATTGGAAGGACTGATGCTGAAGCTGAAGCTCCAATATTTGGCTACCTGATGTGAAGGGCCAACTCATTGGAAAAGACTTTGATGCTGGAAAAGATTGAGGGCAAGAAAAGAATGGGGCACAGAGCATGAGATGGCTAGACGTCATCACGGACTCAATGGACATGAGTTTGTGCAAACTCTGGGAGACAGAAAAGGGCAGGTAATCCTGATGTGCTCCACTTCATGGGGTCACAAAGAGTCAGACATGAGTTTGGGATTGAAAAACAAATTTCAACACTTAATATGTAAAAATTAAGTAAAACCCCCAATACTATTATAATTTAAAATGGTTCTTTGACCAAACTTTAGGTTCCTTTGCGCCTCTTCTCTATTAGATCTCAACCTTTGTTTTCAGCAGAGAATCTTGCTAAGTCAGTTTAACAAGAATCCTCCTACCCTTGATGCCTCATGACACTTAATATTATCAAGTTCATCATCCATCACTCTTGATGTGTATACCCTCATCCTGACTTTAGTGAAAAATTTTGTTAAGCCAGTTTACCAAGAATCCCTCTACCCTTGATGTATTCTCTTATTAATTTTCCATCCACTGTCTCCCTCATTCTACTCATTGACTATAAATCCCCACTTATTCTTATATTTGGAGTTGAGCCTAGTGTTTCTCCCCAGTTGCAATAGAATTGACCCTTATTACAATATTCTTAGTCTTCCTTATCACTTTAAAACTGTCAGAACAATTTTTCTTTTTCACAATCACATCAAGAAAAATAAAATACTTTGGCATATAGTCTTAAAAATGTACAGGATCTATATACTAAAAATTTGTATCTTTAATGGGATTCCAAGAAATGATTTATTACCCTTCTAAGGTATTTTGCTAGAACTTCATGTATTTGTTGAATAAGAAAAAACAAACAAACAAACAAAAAAATGACAGTCTTGCAGATAGGAGAACTGCTGAGTTAATTGGAACACAATTCTGTACATGAATTATCCTTTGCAAAATTGATGAGTGATCCACAACCATTCTTTTCTCTTAGCTCCCTGTCCAACCCACCTTTAATTTAATATTTGAACTTATAAGAAGTTGGATGAAAGTTGGCTACAGCTGTAGTATTCCTCAGAATATTCTTCATAATGCATTTGATAAATAATTTTCACTCTCATTGGGCCCTGAAATATTTACACAATGCACAGAAATCACTGCCGTTAGATAACACAGGAAAAGCTAAAAGCTTCTGATCAATGATATTCCGCACACCAAATCATAACAAACACGCAGTTATACTAAACATGAAAGATTAGAGAGCTCTGAATAACAGAGTTTTATCCACATGCCAGAATGCTGTATGCTTTCTGATTTGCAGTGAATGGTTTCTTTTCTTGGACCTTTAGAAAGACACCTTTGTCTTTTGGGATTCTGATAAGTATAGAAAGAAAATATAAGAGCATAAATTCTAAGTTATTTCCTAGCACTGCCAAAATCTCTCTACAGCCCTAAAATAAATCTGAGTTCTTTAAGGTTTCCTGTATAATATGGGATTAATAACATGCATTATCTAAGTCTGAGTTCACTGAAAAAAATATGCATTATAGAAATAAATTGCTGCTTTTTTGTCTGCCATCATCTGACTGTAATATGTATTTTCTTCTAATAGAATTTTCTGGGTAATAGAGTCTTTTACAACACTGTATATTAACATTCACAATTGAGAGTAAAAGTGCCTGATAAGTTTGGTATTATCAGAAGCAGAATGAGTTATTCTGAAGAAAGTTGTTCAAGACAGTGACTTCTCTCAGCCATGCAAATCATTTCAGGATTATCGCTTAAGAGATGCCTTATATGAAAAAAAAATCATAAATGATGATACATAAGATTATTTTGGTTAATTTGTAAAGTTGGGTAATGTGACCATAGCAAATGTATTTTCAGTGCTATCCCTAATTTTCTTATTGACTTATCCTTCCTCCCAACCCCTATCCCTTGACCCGTCTCTCTCTGTATATCCCTGTCTCTCTGTCTCTCCCTCGCTCTCACACGGAGGCAAATATAGAAAAGTGAAAGTTTGCTAGTTATAGTTTTATGGCTCAATTCCTTAAACTCTACAGACCTAAACATAAAGGAAATTTTTTCTTCATTACTTCATCACCCTGTAATTTTTTTGTTCTTAGAATTCAGTCTGTATACAAAGAAAAAGAATGTATATAGAGTTTGGTTTCACTTTCACAGTAATATATATATATACACACACATATATTTACATATTTATCTACCTAGGTAAGGATGTTCAAAGACTCCAAGCAATTAAGGAGACAGAAATAATAACAGTAATAGTAAAAGACCAAGAACCATAGAATGCTGAGGTACATTTTTCTAGGCAATAGGGCAAGGATTCTATCAGGAAGATCAGCACTGGTTTATTTTATCCTAAATTCTTCTGAGAAGTTAGTTTTTACTATCTGCTGCTTAAGATTAACTCTTCTTTTTTTGTAGTTAAACTTGTTTTGATAAGCAGTGTAACAATATTTCCACTTTCACTTTTTTTTTTCCCCCTTTTCATCCCACTATTTATTCTGTATGGGAACAAGTAAATTTTTTTTTAATCCTTCAATATTGTTTATTATGATTCTAGTCATAAACAAGAAACACATAGTCTAAAGTCATGATTTTTAGCAGGATGTGGAGAAAAAAGATGAGTTGAATCATATGGCAGTATTACTTAATTGCATGGAAAATTCCCTTAAATGTTCTGATGACCATTTGTCCATTTGTTGGACTATTTGCTTGTCCAACAAGTAAACAGGGAGCTTGCCTCCCTTGGTTATTTTTTAACCAAATATTATAATTTTTATTAAGTAAAAAATGATAGAAAATTGCCAACCTCATATAATGAATAGATCCCAGAATATTATAGGTCTTTAAAAATAGAAGTTAATTTTCAAAACTTATAAGTAAAATTTAAAACATTTCATGAGATTTGGAGGAAAAAAAGGAAAAAATCCATGATTTTACCACACAAATATACAAATTTTATAATTATTTCTGTGCATACCCTCTCATTATTATTTTCTCTTGCACATATTTTTGCATGACTCTACCTTGAGAGTTTTTGCCCAAAAATGTAACAGGTAAATAGAGAGTGGGTGATAAAAAGGAAACCCCCAGCCTAAGAAATACCACAGTCATGATCCAGTGTTACTAAAATGAATACAACCTATTAAGTGTATTAGGGCACGAGGAAGATTAAGACCAATCACTGTGCATACAACATGGATCCATTACCCCATTTACTTCTTTTAAGTTAGAAGTAAGTCATAACTTACTTGCCAGGCTGAATGAAGCACAAGCTGGAATCAAGATTGCTGGGAGAAATATCAATAACCTCAGATATTCAGATGACACCACACTTATGAGTGAAAATGAAGAGGAACTAAAGAGCCTCTTGATGAAAGTGAAAGAGGAGAGTGAAAAAGCTGGTATAAAAATCAACATTCAAAAAACAAAGATCATGGCATCTGACCCATCACTTCATGGCAAATAGATCAGGAAACAAGGGAAACAGTGACAGACTGTATTTTCTTGGGCCCCAAAAACACTGTAGATGGTGACTGCAGTTATGAAATAAAAATATGCTTGCTGTTTGGAAGAAAAGATATGACCAACCTCAGTTCAGTTCAGTTCAGTTCAGTCTCTCAGTCATGTCTGACTCTTTGTGACCCCATGAATCGCAGGACACCAGGCCTCCCTGTCCATTACCAACCCCAGAGGTCACTCAAATTCATGTCCATCGAGGCAGGGAAGCCATCCAGCCATCTCATCCTCTGTCGTCCCCTTCTCCTCCTGCCCCCATCCGTCCCAGCATCAGGGTCTTTTCCAATGAGTCAACACTTCACATGAGGTGGCCAAAGTATTGGAGTTTCAGCTTCAGCATCAGTCCTTCCAATGAACACCCAGGACTAATCTCCTTTAGAATGGACTGGTTGGACCTCCTAGCAGTCCAAGTGACTCTCAAGAGTCTTCTCCAACAATGCACTTCAAAAGCATCAATTCTTCAGCGCTCAGCTTTCTTCACAGTCCAACTCTCACATCCATACATGACCACAGGAAAAACCATAGCGTTGACTAGACGGACCTTTGTCGGCAAAAATGTCTCTGCTTTTGAATATGCTGTCTAGGTTGGTCATAACTTTCCTTCCAAGGAGTAAGGGTCTTTTAATTTCATGGCTGCAATCACCATCTGCAGTGATTTGGGAGTCCAGAAAAATAAAGTCAGACACTGTTTCCACTGTTTCCCCATCTATTTCCCATGAAGTGATGGGACCAGATGCCATGATCTTCGTTTTCTGAATGCTGAGCTTTAAGCCAAATTTTTCACTCTCCTCTTTCACTTTTATCAAGAAGCTTTTTAGTTCTTCTTCAATTTCTGCCATAAGGGTGGTATCATCTGCATATCTAAGGTTATTGATATTTCTCCCGGCAATCTTGACTCCAGCTTGTGCTTCTTCCAGCCCAGAGTTTCTCATGATGTACTCTGCATATAAGTTAAATAAGCAGGGTGACAATATACAGCCTTGATGTACTCCTTTTCCTATTTGGAACCAGTCTGTTTTTCCATGTCCAGTTCTAACCTTTCCTGCATATAGGTTTCTTCCTGACATGCATATAGGTTTCTCAAGAGGCAGGTCAGGTGGTCTGGTATTCCCATCTCTTTCAGAATTTTCCACAGTTTATTGTGATCCACACAGTCAAAGGTTTTGTCATGGTCAGTAAAGCAGAAATAGGTGTTTTTTTTTTTTTAGAACTCTCTTGTTTTTGCAATGATCCAGCACATATTGGCAATTTGATCTCTGGTTCCTCTGCCTTTTCTAAAACCAGCTTGAACATCTGGAAGTTCACGGTTCACGTATTGCTGAAGCCTGGCTTGGAGAATTTTGAGCATTACTTTACTAGCATGTGAGATGAGTGCAATTGTGCGGTAGTTTGAGCATTCTTTGGCATTGCCTTTCTTTGGGATTGGAATGAAAACACCTTTCCCAGTCCTGTGGCCACTGCTGAGTTTTCCAAATTTGCTGACATATTGAGTGCAGCACTTTCACAGCATCATCTTTCAGGATTTGAAATAGCTCCACTGGAATTCCATCACCTCCACTAACTTTGTTTGTAGTGATGCTTTGTAAGGCCCACTTGACTTCACATTCCAGGATGTGTGGCTCTAGGTGAGTGATCACACCATCGTGATTATCTGGGTCATGAAGCTCTTTTTTGTACAGTTCTTCTGTGTATTCTTGCCACCTCTTCTTAATATCTTCTTCTTCTGTTAAGTCCATACCATTTTTGTCCTTTATCGAACCCATCTTTGCATGAAATATTCCCTGGTATCTCTAATTTTCTTGAAGAGATTTCTAGTCTTTCCCATCCTGTTGTTTTCCTCTATTTCTTTGCACCAATCGCTGAGGAAGGCTTTCTTATCTCTCCTTGCTATTCTTTGGAACTCTGCATTCAGATACTTATATCTTTCCTCTTCTCTTTTGCTTTTCGCTTCTCTTCTTTTCACAGGTATTTGTAAGGCCTCCCCAGACAGCCATTTTGCTTTTTTTTCATTTCTTTTCCATGGGGATGGTCTTGATCCCTGTCTCCTGTACAATGTCACAAACTTCCATCCATAGTTCACCAGGCACCCTGTCTATCAGATCTAGTCCCTTAAATCTATTTCTCACTTCCACTGTCTAATCATAAGGGATTTGACTTAGGTCATACCTGAATGGTCTCGTGGTTTTCCCTACTTTCTTCAATTTAAGTCTGAATTTGGCAATAAGGAGTTCATGATCCAAGCCACAGTCAGCTCCCAGTCTTGTTTTTGCTGACTATATAGAGCTTCTCCATCTTTGGCTGCAAAGAATATAATCAATCTGATTTCAGTGTTGACCGTCTGGTGATGTCCATGTGTAGTCTTCTCTTGTGTTTTTGAAAGAGGATGTTTGCTATGACCAGTGTGTTCTCTTGACAAAACTCTATTAGCAACCTAGACAGCATATTAAAAAGCAGAGACATTACTTTGCTGACAAATGTTCATCTAGTAAAAAATAATTTTTTCAGAAATCTTGTATGTATGTGAGAGTTGTAGCATAAAGAAGGCTGAACGCTGAGGAATTGATGCTTTTGAACTGTGGTGTTGGAGAAGACTCGAGCATTCCTTGCACTGCAAGGTGTTCAAACTAGTAATTCTGAAGGAAATCAGTCCTGAATATTCATTGCAAGGACTAATACTGAAGCTTAAACTCCAATACCTTGGCCATCTTATGTGAGGATTGACTGACTGGAAAAGAACCTGGAGCTGGGAAAGATTGAGGGCAGGAGGAGAAGGGGACAACAAAAGATGAGATGATTGGATGGCATCACTGACTTAATGGACATGAGTTTGAGCAACCTCTGGGATTTGGTGATGAACAGGGAAGCCTGGCACATTGCATTCCATGGGATTGCAAAGAGTTGGACACTCTGAGTGACTGAACTGAACTGAAACCATAACAAATAGTCTTGCCACTGAACATAATATGAACTCACTGTCATAAAACTTGCTTCAGAAATTAGGCCATGTCATTCTAATCACGATGTTACCCAGGCTCCTCAACCATGGTGTTATCAAGAGGAAACACTAAATATTCCTTGAAGTAAACCAATTATAACTTGGAATGCCTGTTATCTCTGAAGAAGAATGGCTGTTTTAAATGTGTCTGTGTTTTCATTTATTAATTAAATTAGAAGTCTTCAACTTTTCTAGTGTAATATTAAAGAACACAAAAACTGGAATTTCAGACATGAAATTTTTGATCCTCAGTCGGTTTATGCAGATCCAAGTGTGAAATCCTAGGAAATTCAGTTAAGTTCTCTAATAGGAAATTCATTTCCTCATCAGTAAATTAGAACAATTATTTTAAAGTACTTATCACAGGAACTGTACAAATTAAGCACTCAGTAAGTGGTAGCTATCATTTTTATATGAAATTAGCTCTGTAGGATATTGACTAGTAAGTCAGTATATATTCCAATATGTGTTTGATTCAAGAAGAAAGCTGTTGATTTAATTACAAAGTTATTTCATGCTAAGATAAACACAAACGCTTACAATTGAGATATTTGGTAATTATGTATAGATTATTCTAGGTTTGTTGCTAAAGAAAGCTGAAACTAAGTGATAAAAGAATTAATTCTGTATTTCTCTTAGTAGTTTAGCACATGATAATGCAATTTTAAAAAGAGTAAAACATTTACTCTGACCCTTAAGAATTAAAGAATTCTTAATTATTTAATTCAATCATTATATTTTAAATGTTGGATCTGTATTTAATTTTATTGAGAAAATAATTTGTCAGTATATTATGTGAGTTGAATAACATTAATAACTACCACTTCCCCCAATCTGCCAAAGTTTATGAAATGCTAACCTATTTCAGATTGGCTAGTTGTCTGAGATTGTGGTTTCAGTCTGTCTGCCCTCTGATGCCCTCTCTCAGTGCCTACCCTCTTACCTGGGTTTCTCTTGCCTTGGACTTGGGACATCTCTTCACACTGCTCCAGCAAAGTGCAGCCGCTGCTCCTTACCTTGGACGTGGGGTAGCTCCTTTCAGCCGCTCTTGGGCTGTGCAGTTGCTGCTTCTTTCAAATCCTAAAAGATGATGCTGTAAAAGTGCTGCACTCAATATGCCAGCAAATTTGGAAAACTCAGCAGTGGCCACAGGACTAGGAAAGTTCAGTTTTCATTCCAATCCCAAAGAAAGGCAATGCAAAGAATGTTCAAACTACCACACAATTGTACTCATCTCACATGCTAGTAAAGTAATGCTCAAAATTCTCCAAACTAGGCTTTAGCAATTCGTGAATGATGAACTTCCAGAAGTTCAAGCTGGTTTTAGAAAAGGCAAAGGAACCAGAGATCTAATTGCCAATATCCTTTGAATCATCAAAAAAGCAAGAGAGTTCCAAAAAAAATCTATTTCTCCTTTATTGACTGTGCCAAAGCCTTTGACTGTGTGGATCACAATTAACTGTGAACAATTCTGAGAGATGGGTATACCAGAACACCTGATCTGTCTCTTGAGAAACCTATATGGAGGTCAGGAAGCAACAGTTAAAACTGGACATGGAACAACAGACTGCTTCCAAATGGGAAAAGGGGTACGTCAAGGCTGTATATTGTCATCTCGCTTATTTAACTTCTATACAGAGTACATCATAAGAAACTTTGGGCTGGAAGAAGCACAAGCTGGAATCAAGATTGCTGGGAGAAATATCAATAACCTTAGACATGCAGATGACACCACCCTTATGGCAGAAAGTGAAGAGGAACTGAAGAGCCTCTTGATGAAAGTGAAAGAAGAGAGTGAAAAAGTTGGCTTAAAGCTCAACATTCAGAAAACAAAGATCATGGCATCTGGTCCTATCACTTCATGGGAAATAGATGGGGAAACAGTGGAAACAGTGTCAGACTTTATTTTGGGGGGCTCCAAAATCACTGCAGATGGTGATTGCAGCCATGAAATTAAAAGACACTTACTCCTTGGAAGGAAAGTTATGACCAACCTAGACAGCATATTCAAAAGCAGAGATATTTCTTTGCCAATAAAGGTCCTTCTAGTCAAGGCTATGGTTTTTTCAGTAGTCATGTATGGATGTGAG
Organism: Bubalus bubalis; assembly: GCF_019923935.1. Taxonomy (NCBI): domain Eukaryota; kingdom Metazoa; phylum Chordata; class Mammalia; order Artiodactyla; family Bovidae; genus Bubalus; species Bubalus bubalis. The sequence goes on from NC_059158.1 coordinate 151,281,575, forward strand.
AGTTGAACTATAAACAAAGCTGAGCGCCGAAGAATTGATGTTTTTGAAGTGTGGTGTTGGAGAAGACTCTTGAGAGTCCCTTGGACTGCAAGGAGATCCAGCCAGTCCATCCTAAAGGAGATAAGGAGATCAGTCCTGGGTGTTCTTTGGAAGGACTGATGCTAAAGCTGAAACTCCAATACCTTGGCCACCTGATGCGAAGAGGTGACTCATTGAAAAGACCCTGATGCTGGGAAAGATTGAGGGAAGGAGGAGAAGGGGACAACAGAGGATGAGATGGTTGGATTGCATCACCAACTCGAAGGACATGAGTTTGGGTGAACCCCGGGAGTTCATGATGGACGAACTTGGGAGGCCTTATGTGCTGCTGTTCATGGGGTCACAAAGAGTCAGACATGACTGAGCAACTGAACTGAACTGAACCTATTTCAGAGAAGAAAAGGCACATATAAAAAGTTAAAAAGAGACAAATATTAAATAAAAAAATTTTTTAGGGAAACTAAAAATCTTTATTTTTGGAAGCATAAGTATGATACCTCCATGCTCAGTTGTGTCTGACTTCTTTTGACCCTATGGACTATAGTCCACCAGGCTTCTCAATCCATTCCATTTTTCCCAGCAAGAATATTGGGGTGGGTTGCCATTTCCTCTTCTAGGGTATCTTCCTGACCCAGGGATCAAACCCATGTCTCTTGCATCTCCTACACTGCAAGAGGATTCTTCACTGCTGTGCCACTGGTGAAGCCCAAGGAAAACACAGGACTCTCGTATCTTTGAAGAGTGCTATTACCACCTTCTCTTCATTCTTGTTTTTTCAAAATACATGGTTACAAAGAGAAAGAAATATGTATCTGCTCATTGGCCACCAAAGATTCTTAAACAGGACTCAAGTTTGAGTTTTAGATACAACAAAAAATTTCTATCCTTATCTTCAAATCATTCTAAGAACTCAGTTTGCTTCCTGTGCTTTAGCTGAATCCAGATTGAAAAAGGAAATATATATATATATATAAGAAAATTTTATATTTCTGCCTGAAAAAATCTTCAAAATAGTAATTTAGAAGAACTGAAAACCTACAGGGAGTATTTCATTTTGAATGTCTTTACTTTTGAATCAATTTTAGAAACAGTAGTAGGCGAAAAAGAAACTATGTTTTACTGTGCTCCTGCTTATAAATGACTGATTATGAAATAAGCACATGGTAATACATATGTATGTGTGTTTATTGATAAGAGTATTAAAATAGAATCAGAATTTAATGTCTCCAATTCAGCTTTAGAGTAGAAGAAAGCATGAAGAAGAAAAAGTCTATGTAGGTGAAAGGGGGAAGGTAAATTATTTAATGGTTTAATGGTTTTTAGATCTGATATTTTAATGTAACCCTTAGAATCTGTGAATTAAACTCACTAATTTTTTTCATTAATATTACTTATTCTCTTATTCTTGTGAATAAATATTAATTATTTCTCCCAGTAGTATTCTTTCCAGCTTAGCTACAAAGTATTCTTGGGCTCCCCTTGTGGTACAGCTGGTAAAGAATCTGCCTGCAATGTGGGAGACCTGGGTGCAATCCCTGGGTCAGGAAGATCCACTGGAGGAGGAAATAGACACCCACTCCAGTAATCTTACCTGGAGAATTCCATGGACAGAGGAGGACAGGCTGTAGTCCATGGAATCGCAGAGTCAGACATGACTGTGAGACTATCTTTCACGTTCAGGCAGTTCTAGTACCATCTTTCAGCACAAGTGACACTGATCAACTTTTGTTAAGAAATGTGAACTTAAACAACTAAGTAATAGAATAATCAGAAAGAAAAATGTAACTGTTCATTGACTACCAAGGAATTTCATTCTCAGTTTGGGAATGAAATTTTACATGTCCATATTTTCCTGGTAATTCACTGTCAACAATTCAGAGTAGAAATGAGACTTCATTAGAAGTCAGGAGATCTGAAATCTATTCCTGGCTTTTATTATGGCATAAGAGGAGGCACTACTTTATAAAGCATTTGTTGTTGTTCAGTCGCTCAGTTGTGTCTGAATCTTTGTGACTCCATGGACTGCAACATGCCAGGCTTCCCTGTCCTTCACCATCTTCCAGAGTTTTATAAAGCGTTCTAAAATTTTAATGTCAAAATGTCTGCTCTGTGACCAGAATTACAAAGCAGACATATGAAAATCATCAGAGGTCTTAGGTGGTTTCCATACCAAAAACCAAACAAAATTTGTTTTGCTTTGGGCACCATATTTTGAGTCTCCATATTCTTTCTATATTCAGTTCAGTTCAGTTGCTCAGTCATGTCCAACCCTTTGAAATGCATGAATGGCAGCACACCAGGCCTCCCTGTCCATCACCATCTCCTGGAGTTCACTCAAACTCATGTCCATCGAGTTGGTGATGCCATCCAGCCATCTCATCCTCTGTCGTCCCCTTCTCTTCCTTCCCTCAATCTTTCCCAGCAACAGAGTTTTTTTTTAATGAGTCAATCTTCACATGAGGTGGCCAAAGTATTGGAGTTTCAGCTTCAGCATCAGTCCTTCCAATGAACACCCAGGACTGATCTCCTTTAGGATGGACTGGTTGGATCTCCTTGCAGTCCAAGGGACTCTCAAGAGTCTTCTCCAACACCACACTTCAAAAGCATCAATTCTTTGGTGCTCAGCTTTCTTCACAGTCCAATTCTCACATCCATACATGACCACAGGAAAAACCATAGCCTTGACTAGAAGGACCTTTGTTGGAAAAGTAATGTCTCTGCTTTTGAATATGCTATCTAGGTTGGTCATAACTTTTCTTCCAAGGAGTAAGTGTCTTTTAATTTTATGGCTGCAGTCACCATCTGCAGTGATTTTGGAGCCCAAAAAAATAAAGTCTGACACTGTCTCCACTGTTTCCCCATCTATTTCCCATGAAGTGATGGGACCGGAGGCCATGATCTTCGTTTTCTGAATGTTGAGCTTTAAGCCAAATTTTTCACTCTCCTCTTTCACGTTCATCAAGAGGCTTTTTAGTTCCTCTTCACTTTCTGCCATAAGGGTGGTGTCATCTGCATATCTGAGGTTATTGATATTTCTCCCGGCAATCTTGACTCCAGCTTGTGCTTCCTCCAGCCCAGCGTTTCTCATGATGTACTCTGCATATAAGTTAAATAAGCAGGGTGACAATATACAGCCTTGACGTACTCCTTTTCCTATTTGGAGCCAGTCTCTTGTTCCATGGCCAGTTCTAACTGTTGTCTCCTGACAACAGTTTCTCAAGAGGCAGGTCAGGTGGTCTGGTATTCCCATCTCCTTCAGAATTTTCCACAGTTAATTGTGATCCACACAGTCAAAGGCTTTGGCACAGTCAATAAAGCAGAAATAGATGTTTTTCTGGAACTCTCTTGCTTTTTCTATGATCCAGCAGATGTTGGCAATTTGATCTCTGGTTCCTCTGCCTTTTCTAAAACCAGCATGAACATCTGGAAGTTCACAGTTCACATATTGCTGAAGCCTGGCTTGGAGAATTTTGAGCATTACTTTACTAGGGTGAGATGAGTGCAATTGTGTGGTAGTTTGAGCATTCTTTGGCATTGCCTTTCTTTGGGATTGGAATGAAAACTGACCTTTTCCAGTCCTGTGGCCACAGCTGAGTTTTCCAGATTTGCTGGCATATTAAGTGCAGCACTTTCACAGCATCATCTTTCAGGGTTTGGAATAGCTCCACTGGAATTCCATCACCTCCACTAGCTTTGTTCGTAGAGATGCTTTCTAAGGCCCATTTGACTTCACATTCCAGAATGTCTGGCTCTAGGTGAGTGATCACACCATCATGATTATCTGGGTCATGAATATCTTTTTTGTACAGTTCTTCTGTGCATTCTTGCCACCTCATCTTAATATCTTCTGCTTCAGTTAGGTCCGTACTATATCTGTCCTTTATCGAGCCCATCTTTGCATGAAATGTTCCCTTGGTATCTCTAATTTTCTTGAAGAGATCTCTAGTCTTTCCCATCCTGTTGTTTTCCTCTATTTCTTTGCATTGATCTCTGAGGAAGGTTTTCTTATCTCTCCTTGCTATTCTTTGGAACTCTGCATTCAGATGCTTATATCTTTCCTTTTCTCCTTTGCTTTTCACTTCTCTTCTTTTCACAGGTATTTGTAAGGCCTCCCCAGACAGCCATTTTGCTTTTTTCCATTTCTTTTCCATGGGGATGGTCTTGATCCCTGTCTCCTGTACAATGTCACAAACTTCCATCCATAGTTCATCAGGCACCCTGTCTATCAGATCTAGTCCCTTAAATCTATTTCTCACTTTCACTGTCTAATCATAAGGGATTTGATTTAGATCATACCTGAATGGTCTTTGGTTTTCCCTACTTTCTTCCATTTAAGTCTGAATTTGGCAATAAGGAGTTCATGGTCTGAGCCACAGTCGGCTCCTGGTCTTGTTTTTGCTGACTGTATAGAGCTTCTCTATCTTTGGTGGCAAAGAATATAATCAGTCTGATTTCGGTGTAGACCATCTGGTGATGTCCATGTGTAGAGTCTTTTGTGTTGTTGGAAGAGGGTGTTTGCTATGACCAGTACATTCTCTTGGCAAAACTCTATTAGCCTTTACCCTGCCTCATCCATATTCCAAGGCCAAATTTTGTCTGTTACCCCAGGTGTTTCTTGACTTCCTACTTTTGCATTCCAGTCCCCTATAATGAAAAGGACATCTCTTTTGGGTGTTAGTTCTAAAAGGTCTTGTAGGTCTTCATAGAACTGTTCAACTTCAGCTTCTTCAGTGTTACTGGTTGGTTCATAGGCTTGGATTACTGTGATATTGAATGGTTTGCCTTGGAAATGAACAGAGATCATTCTGTCGTTTTTGAAATTGCATCCAAGTACTACATTTCAGACTCTTTTGTTGACCATGATGACTACTCCATTTCTTCTAAGGGATTCCTGCCCGCAGTAGTAGATATAATGGTCATCTGAGTTAAATTCACCCATTCCAGTCCATTTTAGTTCACTGATTCCTAGAATGTCAACGTTCACTCTTGCCATCTCCTATCTGACTACTTCCAATTTGCCTTGATTCATGGACCTGACATTCCAGGTTCCTATGAAATATTGCTGTTTATAGCATCGGACCTTGCTTCTATCACCAGTCACATCAACAGCTGGGTATTCTTTTTGCTTTGGCTCCATGCCTTCATTCTTTCTGGAGTTATTTCTCCACTGATCTCCAGTAGCATATTGCGCACCTACTGACCTGAGGAGTTTCTCTTTCAATATCCTATCATTTTGCCTTTTCATACTATTCATGGGGCTCTCAAGGCAAGAATACTGAAGTGGTTTGCCATTCCCTTCTCCAGTGGACCACATTCTGTCAGACCTCTCCACCATGACCTACCCACCTTGGGTGGCCCCACACGGCATGGCTTAGATTCATTGAGTTAGATAAGGCTGTGTTCCATGTGATCAGATTGACTAGATATAAACAGCTCTTCAGAAAGCACCTCCACAACTGTTCTAGTATAAAAATAATCATAGCAGATGACTTCACATCTTACTTTTAGTAATTTAATCCCCACAGCTGCATTTTCCTATGCCTCTTTTTTTTTTTTTTTTTTGAAGGCAAAATTGATCTTAAATAGCAGTTTTGTCATTTCTGTTCTTTAGACATGTAACTGCATCATCAGCTCTTGGTTTATGCATATTTGGGGGGATAAAGTACATATAGTCCTGGATAACAGAGCATCTCTCTTTGTGACCTGAGAAGTAATGGTTACCTCTGTTTTTAGTGGGGCTTCCCAGGTGGTGCTACTGGTAAAGAACCCGCCTGCCAATGCAGGAGACATAAGAGGCGCAGATTCGATCCCTGGATAGAGAAGGTCTCCTGGAGGGGTGAGTGGCAACCCACTCCAGTATTCTTGACTGGAGAATCCCAGGGACAGAGGAACCTGGAAGGCTATAGCCCATGGCATTGCAAAGAGCCAGACATGACTAAAGCGATTTAGCATGTACCCACTGATTTTAATCAGGTCTCCATGACTATGATATTCTTTACTGGGTATACCTTTTATTACCAATCAATGAAATACCATTACTGCCAGCTCTTTATTACTGAGTATCAGGTAATCGTTAGTTAAGCCCTTCCTTACTTGTCTGTTTTACAAATTGCTGCTATAGTAGTTTTCTTTGAACTTAATCTGTACTTATAACAATAATTTACCCTGTTGCATTTCTCCCAGACTCAGGCCCTCTATCCTAACTTCCTTAGAAGTAGATCTACTCTATCAGTCCTGTTCATATCAAAAACTAATTTTCATCTTTTATCTGCTTTTTCCTAGATAGCAGGACAGGACAGGTGCTGCTTCACAAGGATTCAGTTCAGTTCAGTTCAGTCTCTCAGTCATATCCGACTCTTTGCGATCCCATGAATCGCAGCACGCCAGGCCTCCCTGTCCATCACCAACTCCTGAAGTTCACCCAGACTCACGTCCATTGAGTCAGTGATGCCATCCAGCCATCTCATCCTCTGTCATCCCCTTCTCCTCCTGCCCCCAACCCCTCCCAGCATCAGAGTCTTTTCCAAGGAGTCAACTCTTCCCATGAGGTGGCCAAAGTACTGGAGTTTCAGCTTTAGCATCATTCCTTCCAAAGAAATCCCAGGGCTAATCTCCTTCAGAATGGACTGGTTGGATCTCCTTGCAGTCCAAGGGACTCTCAAGAGTCTTCTCCAACACCACACTTCAAAAGCATCAATTCTTCAGTGCTCAGCCTTCTTCACAGTCCAACTCTCACATCCATACATGACCACAGGAAAAACCATAGCCTTGACTAGACGAACCTTTGTTGGCAAAGTAATGTCTCTGCTTTTCAATATGCTATCTAGGTCGGTCATAACTTTCCTTCCAAGGAGTAAGCGTCTTTTAATTTCATGGCTGCAGTCACCATCTGCAGTGATTTTGGAGCCCCCCAAAAATAAAGTTTGACACTGTTTCCACTGTTTCACCATCTGTTTCCCATGAAGTGATGGGACCGGATGCCATGATCTTCATTAGAGGGATCAATTTTCTACTGAGGACTAGATCCCTCTAGAGAGCACAAATATCTCTTATGATGGGGATGGCACAGTCCCACAGAATTCTCATTCCAATTTTGGGCAGCCTTTGTCCATGGGAAGATTTTCTTTTCATTGTGCCAAAATTTGCTTCTGTAAAACTCTTATCCACTGGTCCCTGTTTTGTTTCCTGTGTCCAACCAGAAATACATCTAATCTTGTTTCCACATGAAGCTAGAGTCGGCAAGACCTGGAGTCCTATTGGACCCTAAGAAGGAAAGAGTAGCTTGCAACAGCTGTGAAATCACACTACATACACAACCTATGTTGTTTTGCCTTCTTATTAATATTTAAAAGGATATGTTAAGAAAGTGTCTGATTCACTGTTTATGCTGTTGTTTGTAGTTAGGACTGGCTGAAATATAACCCAAGTGAGACACCTCTATTAGTCTGCCATAACTGCCTAACACTTGTCCTAGACTGCTGTAGCTAAATACCACACATTGAGTTACTTAAATACAGAAATTCATCATCTTACATTTCTGCAACCTAAAAGTCTGAGTCAATCAAGCAAGTAGGATTACTTCTGTTTGTTGTGAGCAGAAGTCTGTTTCAAATTTCTCTCCTGAATTCTGGTGGTTTACTGGCAATCTTGGTGATCCCTGAAGTGTAAAAGCATCACCCCAATCATTATCTTCTTGTTCACATGATATTCTCCCTGTGTATCCATAGTATGTGTAAACTTCTCCTTTAGACATATTACATACATACATCAGTCCTCCTTTATGAAGACATCAGTCATATTAGATTGAGGCCCAGCATAATAACCTCATTTTAATTTGATCATCTACAGAAATCTTGTTTCCAAATAGAGTTACATTCTGAGGTACTGGGCGTTGGGACTTCAACATATTAATTTAACCTATAACAATAACCATATTTATAAGCCTATGAACTATAATTTTGAGAAAGTTATTAAACACTTTTTGACTTTCTTCCTTGACAAAAGGACTATAATAATAATACTTAACTTCACAGAGTTGTGATGAACTAATATTCACCTTACAAACCACTAGTCTTGAATTATATATAAGTGGGAGTCACTTTTGTATATTTCTGCCATACTAGTTGTCTGGCCACCATGGATATACCCCTTCCATTTTTTGTGGCTTCATTTCTAGGATGACAATCCAAGTGGTTCCATTAGTTCCTTTATATGATTTGGCTTATTTTTCATCAGCTTGTTCATTCTTCTCCAAACATGATCCACTTTGACTATAGACCTATTCATTACATAGACATGGTGTGTGCGTATGTACTCAGTCGTTCAGTTGTGTCCGACTTTTTTCAGCCCTATCGACTGTAGCCCACCAAGTTTCTCTGTTCATGGAATTTTGCAGGCAAGAATATCGAAGTGGTTTGCTGTTTCCTACTACAGAGGATTTTCCCAACCCAGGGATCAAACCTGCATCTCTTGCGTCTCCTGCATTGGCAGACAGATTCTTTATTACTGCGCCACCTGAGAAGCCACAATTTTGACAATTCTTTTCAAAAAAGGACCCCAAATTTGAAAACAAAATAACACATTAGAAACAAATTATGATTTTTCCTGTAAATTATATTTATTAATGTTTATTAGTTATTTTTCTTCCTTTTCCTTGAAACAGATACCTATATCACAGTGAACTCATGTTGCTCTCTGATGTTGGCTCAAAAATATCCTGTGTTGGTGAAAATGAAAGTGTATATAAGAGGGAAACGCAATATTTAGGAGACAGATGACAGATAGATAGATGGATAGATAGATAGATAGACAGACTGACTGAGAGATTTATTGCAAGGAACTGGGTTTATAGAAAGAAACTGGGCTATAACCAGGCAAGCTAGAAATCCATAGGACAGTCCATCAAGAAAAGCAGACTGGAAACTTCAGCAGGAGCAGATTTTATAGTGGACAAGCAGAATTTCTCCTTCCTCAGGGAAATCTCAATTCTGTTCATAATGTCTTTCAACAGGTTGAATCAGGCTCATCCAGATTATGTAAAATAATCTCCTTTTCATAAAATCAATTGATAGTCAAAGTGAATCACATTTATAAAATGTATTCGTGTGCATGTGTGCTAAGTTGCCGAGTCGTGTCTGACTCTTTGTGACCCCATGGACTATAGCCTGCGAGGCTCCTCTGTCCAGGGAATTCTCCAGGTAAGAACACTGAAACGGATTGTCATACTTTCCTCCAGGGGAAAGCAACCCAGGGATCGAACGTGCATCTCTTATGTCTCCTGCATTAACATCCTGTGTGGTGCTAGGGGTAACACCACATGGGAAGACCAAAATATCTTCACAGCATCACTAAAATCCTTGGTAGATTCAGTTCAGTTCAGTTCTGTCACTCAGTTGTGTCCAGCTCTTTGCGATCCCATGCACTGCAGCACGCCAGGCTTCCCTGTCCATCACCAGCTCCGGGAGCTTACTCAGACTCATGTCCATAGAGTCAATAACCTCGTCATGTTGAAACTGAACATCTCAGGGCTCATTCCCATTCTAAAAACTATCAATGGTTGCCTGAAGTACCATATTCAAAGGGATTCTAAGGTTGTGTCTTGCCTCAGCAAAAAGATTACTTAGTACTGTCTACCAAATGCCAGGGATGAGGAAACAGTTATTTATAATATTTGCTATTCCTAATCTAACATCAAAAATAGATAAATAAAAATACTAGTAATATATGGCCAACTGTGATTTGTTTAACAACAGAGACTCAAAGTAATACACCATCAAGAAAAAGGCAGCTATATATCATAGACTGTCTAGGGCATACAAAACATGCTTAAATTTTTTCCAGTATCCAGGTTTTCTATTATATTATGCAATGTAGTAAATTTGTGGAACAATGAAAATAATATCTAAAAGATGTCTAAGATGGATTACATTTTTCTCCTTGAGAACTTAAATTCTTCAAAGTGTTTATAATATACATCAAATGTTTATCACATTGTGTAGTTAGAATAAGTCAGTAGAAAATGGTTGTCAAGAAGAGAGATTTCATTAACTCACCACTTCATTTGAATACTTAGAAAAATAGTTGAAAATCTAACAAGTATTTTAATCCATTGTTTTAAAAAGGGTTTTCTTAGACATAACTCTTAGACAAAATACTTAAACTGCAATGTAGCCTCTCATGCATAGTTGTTTCCAGATTTTAAATCCTGTCGTTTCAATACTTATGAAGTCTATATTTTCCCATTCAACTGAGTTTGTTTCTTATGTTTCTTTAAAAAAATAAATATTGAGATCTGTAATTGTGGATGAAATCGTATTTATTTTCATAAAGTTTTTTTATGGAGAGATACAGTAAAACTAATTAAAATAGCCACAATTGCATACATTTAAAAAAGAAGATAAAAGGCAGAGAGAAATGTTTCTTCTGTACATAAAAATCATATGTAATAAATGACCTAGTTACTGACAGGACTAAGTTTCTGTGCTGGGCAATATGCTACAAAATGACGAGACACAGAACTCACCATACGCAGCTACTCAGAACAATCATGCATGCAACTTTCGAGAACAGTGTCCTGTGACAAGTAAGCCCAGGAGTGCCCTGGATCCTTGACCGTGACTCCATGCTCTGTGAGCGCCTAACACTACAGCAGGTTCTGCAGGCTTGCCCAGCTACTTTCCCAATCTATGTGCACACTCTCCACATTCAGTTTCTTCTAACCCCAAATTTCGTCCCTTCATTCCTCTTTTTTTATGATTATGGACCTTGCTTTATATCTTTTTAAAAACTTTTAATTATGTATTGGGGGGTAGCTGATTAAAATGCTGTGATAGTTTCAAGTGAACAGCAAAGGGACTCAGTCATACATACACATGTATCCATTCTCTCCCCAACCCCCTCCCATCCAGGCTGCCACACAACATTGAGCAGAGTTCCACGTGCTATACCGGGGATCCTTGTTGGTTATCCATTTTAAGTACAGCAGTGTGTACAGGCAGCCATAAATTCATTCTCTAAGCCCTTGAGCCTCTTTCTGTTTTATAAGTTCATTTGTATCATTTCTTTTTACTTTCCACATATAAGGTATGTCATCGGATATTTCTCTCAAATATATGGGCCCCCAAATATTGACCCTAATTACAGATATTAATCTGTTAACAGAGCTTTATAATGGTTTATCTTCTCTTCAACCACATTTCCCTCTTCCAGTGCTCTTATCTCTACATCCTGGAAACTCCCAAGCCTGGTTCCTCTTTAATGGTTAGTTTACTTGACAAATGTATATTAAATGTTTGCTAAATGCATGACTAGAGGGCACTGATGATAAAATGGTTTATTGTCCTATATTCCTCAAGCCACTGGCATCTTTCCAATTCCACATCTCTTTAACTCCATAAATTCTCCAAATTTAATGTCCCGTGTTAGCCTTAAATAGATTCAATTAGGATAATAGGTACCAATCTAATAGATGTGTTGAGTTAGAGACAAGCTTGGAAAAGATAAAACCAGTAGTTCTCAGCTATGGGGATTTTGCCCCCAGGGCACACTTGATAACATCTGGAGATATATTTAGCTGTATCAAGTGGAGGAGTAGATGTTAATGTCATCTAGTTGGGGGAGGGCAGGGGCCCTGTTGAACATCTTAAAATGCATGGGATAGCCTTCCCCGACAACAAAGTGTCCAGCCCAATGTCAGTGGTGCCAAGGTTGAGAAATCTTGACATAAATTAAAGGAGACTTAAAATTACTTTTTGGTGTGGATGAGGAACAAAGACACAGGTGAATAATCAACTTGTATTTTTACTAAAAAATAAAATAAACTTACATTTATGAAACAGATTGTTTATCTAAAAAATAAACTTTCTGATTCATAATTGTTTTAACAAATGTCCAGAACTGGTGAGCATTTTTCTTGAGTCTTCTCAAGTATATTCTAAAGGCAGTGGGAAAAAATATGAGCACATTTCAGAATTTTTACAAATTAGTCCTGTCAGTAACTAGGTCATTTATTACATTAATTTTTACAACATCCTTAGCTTTCTGGGAACAACAAATATCAGTTCACCAAATAAACAAGCAAAACCCAAAAGGCATGCCACTCACTGCTCTAAGACTTTTCCTGATTTTTTTCCTACTATTGTTAATTATGAAATTATCTTCTTTACACATCAATATTATACTTTCAGTCTCATTCCTGCTGTTTTTAATAGTTGCTCTTACCATCAAAATAGCCTAATGATTGACATCAAAATCTTGGCTCATTTTCTCAAGATCCATATTTTTTTTTTACCTTTATGGTACATAGCTGCAATTGCTGTACTATTTCGAGTTCTTTGTACTTAATTATTTGAAGTTGATTTGTATTCTTTAACATTTCAGCAATAAATTGTCCTTTCAGTTGATAGCTATTTTAACGCAAAAATATGTAAGAATGCAATTTCCTAATAGTTCATCTTTGTGACTAGTTTTTCTATTCATTTAGCTGTCTTTGCTTGTTTTTGCAAAAACGACATTTAAAAATCACTTTAGAGGAACTTCCCTGGTGGTCCGCTGGTTAGGACTTAATGCTTCCACTGCAGAGGGCTTGGGTTCAATCATTCAGTTCCTGGTTGGGGAACTAAAATCCTATATGCTGTGTAGTGTGGCAAAAAAAATTTTTTAATAAATTTTAAAAATTAAAATAATTGTAAATTTAAAAATTTAGGTAACTTACACCTGATTTAAAAGAAGGATTTTTATTTTTCACAATTATAATTCAAAAACTTGAAATTATCAAAAGTTCCTGTGTTAAATATTTTATATCCATTGACTCTCTGGAATAGTCATGTTGAGGGGTTTTTATTGCTTTTATTTTTCCCAAGTATTAATAATCTTTACCTTCACTTACCTTGTTTTGGGAAAAAATGTCTCTTTCTTTCTTAAGTAGGTCATAGCTATGTATATACATGTTTTATCTTTCCTTTTAGATTACAAACTGCAGAGAAGAAATGGGCCCTTCTCAACCTTATATCTCCTGACACACTCAGCCAAATTTCTAGAAATTAGAGTTGCATATATAACCATATGCATCTTCTATGTCTGTAATTAAAGACAAACTGAATTGATCTCTAATGCACTAGAGGAAAAAAACAGGAGTAAGTCAAGAGCTTGATATGGCTCTGGCATCAACGAGCATGAGCTACGTGACCTGAGACAAGTTATATGATCTCTTGGGCATCAAGTCTTTCAGTTTAAGTATGTTTTTTTTAAACCATCCACCTAAATATTACAAAATGAGCAATGAGCTCCCTTCCCATTTTCCCTCAGAGGTGAGTAGAAATAAAGGTCCCTTATTCATGCAAAAATACCTGCTGCTGCCAGCTTTAATCAGAGTCTAAAAGGCATGGTCTTCTAGCAGCTGCTCCTATAAGTAGAGAAAATAGTGGATGACAGCTTCTGGCTTTGGAAGCCTTTGGCAGTTACAGGTCCTTTCAGTAGAGTCCCAGTGTTGATTCCTCTTCTACTGGTATCCAATCAGCAGTATTACTAATGCTCACTATACCACAGATGACTGGAAAAGGTTCATATAGGTAAATGTAACTGTTGCAAACCACAGGAGAAAATCTGGCAGCAGTTAATAATAAAACTATTGTTACTCTGCTCCAAACCCACATTCCTGTACTCTTTGTGATCCTGAGATTGAAATGGTGCAAATCACTTCTTTCCAGCTGGCTCTTGGTTAAGCTCTCCTAATAAGGGGCTTAGAAGAAATCTGGAAGGGTGGATGAAAGAAAAAGAGGTTGTTTTTTCCTATTCGCCTTTCCTTTCTGTTAGCATCCCTTCGCTTCCCTTCCCTGGCTGCATCACCCAGCCTTGTTTCCAGTTTTTTCTCAATTCTCAGTACCACCCTCATCATACTCATCAGAGCTATCAGCCTGGGTGGCTGATGCACAATTTCAGAAGTCTTAATGTGACCTCCAGAGCATCCCTACTCCAAGATTCTGTGTTCTGACAATCCTAATCGTATTCTTTTGTTCCCTTAGCTCCAGCAGCAGTAGCTGCTTCCTGTAGTTGCCAGCTCAGTGTTGCTTTGTTCATCCTTTTTGACTTTGTGTGTGTGTGTGTGTGTGTTTTGTCACTCAGTCGTGTCCGACTCTTTGCAACCCCATGGACTGAGATCCACCAGGCTCCTCTGTCCATGAGATTCTCTAGGCAAGAATACTGGAGTGGGTTGCCATTTCTTTGTCCAGGGGATCTTCCCCATCCAGGGATTTAACCGAGGTCTCTTCCATTGCAGGCAGGTGCTTGACCATCTGAGCTACCAGGGAAGGCTTTACTGTCCTTCAATAACTATAAATCCAATTCTTTATATTAATGACATTTTCTCAGACTGTATTAAAACTAATGCAGGAGTTATATTAAAATATCCAAATAGATGCACAGGGCCAAATGTAGTCTATAATGGAAAGTTAAACACTTGTCTAGGGTGTGAAGGTGGAACTCTAGTACCGTGCTGTATATATGAGTGTGTATGTGTCTATGCAGGACCTAGTGAGTGAGAACAAGTCTGTTTATCTAAAGAGCTAAGGAACTTGGGAAATCAAGGCAGTTACTATCACATTAAGAACTTAAGGATTTTTAAGATGGCAAAATAGCCCATCTGCTGACCTCATCCTGTAACACCAACCCTAAACTTCAGCAGTAGAAAAGAAACTTGGATTCTATTAGCTAAACAAAATAAAATATAAATTATAAGATAACCACAGAAAGAACGAAGGCTCTCTCTAACTGCCATGTTTGTGGGTTGTTGTTCAGTTGCTCAGTTGTATGTGACTCTTTACAATCCATGAACTGCAGCACGCCAGCCTTCCCTGTCCTTCACTGTCTCCTGGAGTTTGCTCAAACTCATATCCATTGAGTCAATGATACCATCCAACCATCTCATCCTCTGTTGCCCCTTTCTCCTCCTCAGTCTTTCCCAGCATCAGGGTCTTTTGCAATGAGTCAGCTCTTTGCATCAGATGGCCAAGTATTGGAGCTTCAGCTTCAGCATCAGTTCTTCCAATGAATATTTGGATTTCAACGCTAACATTGATATCCTTTAGGATTGACTGGTTTGATCTCCTTCCTGTCCAAGGGACTCTCAAGATTCTTCTCCAGCACCACAGTTCAAAACCATCAATTCTTTGGTGCTCAGCCTCCTTTATGGTCCAAATCTCACATCCATACATGGCTACTGGAAAAACCATAGATTTCACTATATGGACCTTTATTAGCAAGTGACTTCCCTGCTTTTTAATACACTGTCTAGTTTTGTTAATCTTCCCTGGTGGCTCAGATGGTAAAGAATCCGTCTGCAATGCAAGAGACCTGGGTTCAATCCCTGGATCAGGAAGATGCCCTGGAGAAGGGAATGGCAATCCACTCCAGTATTCTTACCTGGAAAACCCCATGGAGAGAGGAGCCTAGTGGTCAACAGTCCATAGGGTGTCCATGGGGTCACAAAGAGACAGACATGACCAAGCAACTAACACATTCACACTAGATTTGTCAAAACTTTTCTTCCAAAGAGCAAGAGTCTTTTAATTTCATGGCTGCAGTCACTATCTGCAGTGATTTGGGGCCCAAGAAAATAAAATAAGCCACTGTTTCCATTTTTCCCCATCTATTTGCCTTGAAGTGATGGCACTGGATGCCATGATCTTAGTTTTCTGAATATTGGATTTTAAGCTTTTTCACTCTCCTCTTTCACCCTCATCAAGAGACTCTTTAGTTCCTCTTCTCCTTCTGCCATTAGGGTGGTGTTATATGCATATATGAGGCTATTGATATTTCTCCCGGCAATCCTGATTCCAGCTTGTGATTCATCCAGCCCAGTATTTTGTGTGATATACTCTGCATAGAAGTTAAATGAGCAGGGTGATGATATACACTCTTGACTTATTCCTTTACCAATTTGGAACTAGTCTGTTGTTCCATATCTGGTTCTAACTTGCTTCTTGACTTGCATACAGGATCCTCAGGAGGCAGGTATGGTGGTCTGGCATTCCCATTTCTTGAAGAATTTTCAACAGCTTATTGTGATCCACACAAAGGCTATAGCCTAGTCAATGAAAGAGAAGTAGATGCTTTTCTGGAATTCTCTTGCTTTTTCTATGATCCAGTGGATGTTGGCAATTTGATCTCTGGTTTCTTTGCCCTTTCTAAATCCAGCTTTACATCTGGAAATTCTCAGTTCACATACTGTTGAAATCTAGCTGGAAGGATTTTGAGCATTACCTTGTTAGCATGTGAAATGAGTACAGCAATTGTACAGTAGTTTGAACATTCTTTAATATTGCCCTTTTTTGAGATTGGAATGAAAACTGACCTTTTCCAGTTCTGTAGCCACTGCTGAGTTTTCCAAATTTGCTGGTACATTGAATGTAGTACTTTCATGTCATCATCTTTTAGGATTTGAAGTAGCTCAGCTGGAATTCCACCACCTCTACTAGTTTTGTTCATAGTAATGCTTCCTAAGGCCCACTTCACACTTCAGGATATCTGGCTCTAGGTGGGTGACCACACCAATGTGGTTGTCTGGGTCATTAAGACCTTTTTTATAAAGTTCTTCTGTGTATTCTTCCCACCTCTTCTTATATCTTTTGCTTCTGTTAGTTTCATACCGTTTTTGTCCTTTATTGTGCCCGTCTTTGCATAAAGTGTTCCCTTGGTATCCCCAATTTTCTTGAGATCTCTAGTCTTCCCCATTCTATTGTTTTCCTTTATTTATTTGCATCATTCACTTAAGAAGGGCTTTTTATCTCTCCTTGCTGTTCTCTGGAACTCTGCATTCAATTTGCAGGAGGCACAGGCTAAGGCCCAAGATACAAGGTAGCCAAGGCAGGAGTGGAAGAAAAGAGCTTTAGTTTATTTCTAGTAAGCATCCCGTTTCTACTCTTGCCTTGGAACAAACATTATGTTCTTTACCTCAGAAGTGGGCAGGGACAGTCCAAACCACTAGGGCCTTTGCACAACATCAGGAAAGTTGAAGAATATCAGAGAAATAGGAGATAAAGAAAATACAAATGGATTGAGATGGCAGCTTCCCACATTCATTTACGTTCCCTCTCCTTACCCTTAGACTTAATGGATTACAAATCTAAGAGGATGGCCTTACCCCAGTGCTGGTATTTTGAAATAAAAAAATAAGATGAAACTTGAGGGGAGTAGCTGCTTGGGACGTAGGAGCAAATAAACATGAAACATGGTCGTTCTATCATTCCCAGGACTCTCTATCCTAGAAAACAAGTGGAATAAGTATAAAAAGAGATAATGATAGGTTCTACCTCTCAGCATTGTTGTGAGGATTGAATACACTAATTCATGTAAATCATTTGGAAAAATTCTAAGAATTATTTTAGCAGTCCCTGTTATTACTATTACAATGTTTTTACTTTTGGAGTATTTTTAGAGTATGTGTTTAGGTGAAAAGGATTCCTACATATTCATTGTATAATCTAAGTGTTATACTAAGTAGTACTATATATTGATTATCTCACTTAATCCTCACACCAGTTATTTGTGATTGTTTTTCACCCATTTTATAGGTTACAAAGTTTATGTAGTTAACCCACGGTAATAAAAGTACAAAGAGGTGGTTCAAGGTGAGTGCTATGATTGCTCATAGCTAAGAAAGATCACATCCAATTGTGGACAATTAGCATTATTGACCCCGATTATTACACATAATTTCCCTAAGGTCTTAGCCTGGGCTAGTTCGTGCATAGTGGGATGCTCTTTCATTAGTAGCCTTGTTTATCTTAGAATAGTTTCATTAGTTTACATTTCTCAGGCATCATTCCTATGAGAAAGCATTTTTCTGGAAGATGGTAAAGAAAGTGGCACCATTTAATTAATGCCAGAAGAGCGGAAAGGGATCATCTATGTAAAATTTGATATTTATTTTATTTGGAGGATAATTGCTTTACAATGTTGTGTTGGTTTCTGCAGTACAACAATGTGAATCAGTTATAAACATTGTTGTTCAGTCACTTAGTCGTTTCTGAATCTTTGCAACCCATGACTGAAGCATCCAAGGCTTCCCTGTTCTTCACTACTTCCCAGAGTTTGCTCAAATTCATTTCCATTGAGTCAATGATACACCCAATCATCTCATCCTCTGCCCCCACTTCTCCACCTACCCTCAATCTTTCCCAGCATCAGGATCTTTTCCAATGAGTTGGCTCTTTGTATCAGTCTTCCACAGAATTCTATCCATGGAAGACAAAGACTTTCATGACTCTTGAGTCTCATCTGAAAGAAGTTTATCATGTTTGACCACTCATGACTGTATAAATCCAGAATGTCCTAAAGTCAAACCAGAGCATTTTGCAATGATTCTCCAAAAAAGAGAGTACATAGAGCATTTCAGAGTCTATTTCTTAAATTGTGATTTGATTAATGAGACCTTCAAAATCTTGAGCATAAGGATCACTGGCATTTTCAAATAGAGAAAAATATCATAGTCCACACAATCTTTTCCATCTATTCAGAAAGCTTGCGCTCTTTGGCAGTATAAAAACTATGAATAAGCTTAGGAATATGCTGTCCTTAGTCTTTCATGATTCTTAATACATACTTAAATAGTTGCTTTTTTACATAGTTACATAGTAACTTTATTCTCTATCATCATGAAGAAAGGCAGAAAACTTGTTTTATGTATGATGAGGTGTGAATTTAAGTAGTTAAGCTACTTCAGCATTGGGTACAATGTACTATCCATTCAAGCAGCTAAATATATGTTGTTTATTTTTAAATGGCAAAAACAGATAAATTTGCATATTTTTGGTCTAAAAAATGTTGTTTGGCAAAAAATATCACCTGCTACTTAATATTTTATTTTTATGTGGGCTAATATGTAGATTTTATTCTGAAGAGTCTTGCTTTGCAGAGCAGATTAGAAGATGATTAAAGGACTTCTGTGGTGGCCCAGGGGTTAAGAATCCACCTGCCAATGCAAGAGACATAAGAGATGTGTGTTCAATCCTTAGGTCAGGAAGATCCCTTGGAGGAGGGCATGGCAACCCACTCCAGTATTTTAATCTGGAGACTCCCAGGGACAGAGGAGACTAGTGGGCTTTAGTCCATAGGGTCACAAAGAGTCAGACACAACTGAGGCAACTTAGCATTCAATGCAGGGGACATGGGTTTGATCTCTGGCCCAGGAAGATCCCACATGCCACAAGGCGATTAAACCTGTGAGCCACCACTACTGAGCCTGTGTGCTGCACCCACTGAAGTCTGCAATCCCAGAGGTCATGTTCTGCAACAAGAGAAGCCTCAGCAATGAGAACATGAGCACCCAACTAGAGAGTAGTCCTGACTTGCCACAACTAGGGAAAAAGAGTGAGTGCAGCAGCTAAGACCCAGCAGAGCCAAAAGAAAAAAAAAGAACCAAAATCTCTCATTGATGAAGAACAAATTCATATGAGATTTGCATTATCTACCCTATATTGTTTTTTTTATACACTTTTAAATTTTGTATTGTGATATAGCCAGTTAACAAACAAGGTTGTGATAATTTCAGGTAAACAGCAAAGGGACTCAGCCATACATATATATGTATCCATTCTCCTCCTATACTGCTTTTTTTTTTTTTTTTTTTTTTTACTTCTGTGAGACCAAATATCTCCAAATAGTATAGAACAGTCTTATGGACTCTGGTGGGAGAGGGAGAGGGTGGGAAGATTTGGGAGAATAGCATTGAAACATGTATAATATCATGTATGAAACGAGTTGCCAGTCCAGGTTCGATGCACGATACTGGATGCTTGGGGCTAGTGCACTGGGATGACCCAGAGGGATGGTATGGGGAGGGAGGAGGGAGGAGGGTTCAGGATGGGGAACACATGGATACCTGTGGTGGATTCATTTTGATATTTGGCAAAACTAATACAATTTTGTAAAGTTTAAAAATAAAATAAAATTTAAAAAAATTAAAAAAAATAAAATAAAATAAAAAAAATAAAAAGAAATTTAAATCATGATCCTTTGTAGGACAACATATAAATTAAAAAATTATTATTAGAGAGTGAGTGAAGTACATACATCAGAGGAGCAAGACCACAAGAAGCAATTGAAACCACTTCACATTTCAATATCCTTCCAAAAACTAAAAATATCAATGCAGAAGAAAATAAATAATTCAAAAATAAATTTTGCAGGTTGACAATAAATCACTTGCTATTTAAAGTAAAAGACAGAAGTTTTTAAGCTAAAGATAAAATTGCTCTTCCAGCACTAAAAGATGCTTATCAGAATGTGACAGGACAGGGGTTACACATTTAAATATAACAAGATTAGGCTTTTGATTCTCAAAGTAGAAAGAAGATGTTCAGCAGGAATAGTTTTTACGTTGCCTACTGGGCTGATTTAGAATCAATTCTATTATCTTTGGCATCAGCTGTGGTTCAGAGATTAGAGATTCTTAGTTTAAAAAAAAAAAAAGAAGTACTGGATTTTAAAAATTTTATTGTTGGTAAAATGCAACCTTATATAGCTTTTATTATACAAAGACTTCACCTAATTTTAGTTAGTTAACTTTAATATAAGATGTAATTTTTCAGCTTAACTTTTTAGTGTTTGTGTTAGATATAAAAATCCTATTAAAAATTTTAAATAAAAAGCCATTTATTATTTTAAAATATGTATTTATTTTCCATTATTTTCTAATACCTAGTGCTTGATTTTTATTTAGTAAAAGAAACTTAAGGAAACAATTTAAATCTGAATGGCTTATTTTTCTGGGCAATATTTTAATACTTCATTTTTATCCTGAAAAAATATGAAAATATATAATGCAAATGAACATTTACTCTAAGGTCATAGTTCTCTCTTTCTCTAATAATTTGACTAGTTCTACTTGAAGTACAGTTGGCACTTGCACAATGCAGGTTTGAACCGCCTGTATCCAGTTATGCATGGATACTTTTTATTAGTAAATATTAGAGTACTGCACACTTCCTGGTTGGTTGACTCCTTGGAAATGCAGAGAAACTGTTGACATGAAGGTTTAAATTATACACTGATTAATCCTCATATTGTAAAATAACATCAAGAGTGACCCCTGCCTTTTCCTTGGAATTAAATACCACTGGAGAAACTTTATTTCATTTAAATTTTATATATGGACTACTTCAGTATGTATGTTGCTGTAGACTAAGTGTTTATGTTCCCTACAAAATACATGCCAAAATCCTACCCCTCAGTTTGATAGATTAGAAAGCAGGGCTTTGGAAGATGATTAGGTCATTTTAGTGGAGCTCTCATAAAAGAGATTCAGTTCAGTCGCTCAATCGTGTCCTACTCTATGTGACCCCATGGACAGCAGTAACCAGGCCTCCCTGTCCATCACCAACTCCCAGAATTTACTCAAACTCATGTCCATTGAGTCGGTGATGCCATCCAACCATCTCATCCTCTGTCGTCCCTTTCTCCTCTGGCCTTCAATCTTTCCCAGAATCAGGGTCTTTTCAAATGAGTCAGCTCTTCGCATCAGGTGGCCAAAGTATTGGAGTTGCTGCTTCAAGATCAGTCCTTCCAAAGAACAGTCAGGACTGATTTCCTTTAGGATGGACTGGCTGGATCTCCTTGCAGTCCAAGGGACTCTCAAGAGTCTTCTCCAATACCACAGTTCAAAAGCATCAATTATTCTGTGCTCAGCTTTCTTTGTACTCCAACTCTCACATCCATACATGACCATAGGAAAAACCATAGCCTTGACTAGACGGACCTTTGTCGGCAAAATAATGTCTCTGCTTTTTAATATGCTGTCTAGGTTGGTCATAACTTTTCTTCCAAAGAGTAAGCGTCTTTTTATTTCATGGCTGCAGTCACCATCTGCAGTGATTTTGGAGCCAAAAGGAAAATAAAATCAGCCACTGTTTCCACTGTTTCTCCATCTATTACCCATGAAGTGATGGGACCAAATGCCATGATCTTTGTTTTCTGAATGTTGAGTATTAAGCCAATTTTTTCACTCTCCTCTTTCACTTTTATCAAGAGGCTCTTTAGTTCTTCACTTTCTGCCATAAGGGTGGTGTCATCTGCATATCTGAGGTTATTGGTATTTCTCCCGGCAATCTTGATTCCAGCTTGTGCTTCTTCCAGCCCAGCATTTCTCATGATGTACTCTGCATATAAGTTAAATAAGCAGCCTTGACGTACTCCTTTTCCTATTTGGAACCAGTCTGTTGTTCCATGTCTAGTTCTAACTGTTGCCTCCTGACCTGCATACAGATTTCTCAGGAGGCAGATCAGGTGGTCTGGTATTCCCATCTCTTTCAGAATTTTCCAGAGTGTGTTGTGGTCCACACAGTCAAAGGCTTTGGCATAGTCAATAAAGCAGAAATAGATGTTTTTCTGGAACTCTCTTGCTTTTTCCATGATCCAGCGGATGTTGGCAATTTGATCTCTGGTTCCTCTGCCTTTTCTAAAACCAGCTTGAACATCTGGAACTTCACGGTTCACGTATTGCTGAAGCCTGGCTTGGAGAATTTTGAGCATTACTTTGCTAGTGTGTGAGATGAGTGCAATCGTGCGGTAGTTTGAGCATTCTTTGGCATTGCTTTTCTTTGGGATTGGAATGAAAACTGACCTTTTCCAGTCCTGTGGCCACTGCTGTGTTTTCCAAATTTGCTGACATATTGAGTGCAGCACTTCATCTTTTAGGATTTGAAATAGCTCAACTGGAATTCCATCACCTCCACTAACTTTATTCATAGTGATGCTTTCTAAGGCCCATTTGACTTCACATTCCAGGATATCTGGCTCTAGGTGAGTGATCACACCATCGTGATTATCTGGGTCATGAAGGTAGTTTTTGTGCAGTTCTTCTGTGTATTCCTGCCACCTCTTCTTAATATCTTCTTCTTCTGTTAAGTCCATGCCATTTCTGTCCTTTATCGAGCCCATCTTTGCATGAAATTGTTCCCTTGCTATCTCTGATTTTCTTGATGAGATCTCTAGTCTTTCCCATTAAGTTGTTTTCCTCTATTTCTTTGTGCTGATCACTGAGGAAGGCTTTCTTATGTCTCCTTGCTATTCTTTGGAACTCTGCATTCAAATGGGTGTATCTTTCCTTTTCTTCTTTGCTTTTGGCTTCTCTTCTTTTCACAGCTATTTGTAAGGCCTCCTCAGACAGCCATTTTGCTTTTTTGCATATCTTTTTCTTGGGGATGGTCTTTATCCCTGTCTCCCATACAATGTCACAACCTCTGTCCATAGTTCATCAGGCACTCTATCAGATCTAGTCCCTTAAATCTATTTCTCACTTCTGCTGTAGAATCGTTAGGGATTTGATTTAGGTCATACCTGAATGGTCTAGTGGTTTTCCCTACTTTATTCAATTTAAGTCTGCATAAGTGAGATTAGTGCTCTTATAAAAGAGACTCCAGAGAGCTCTCTCATCCTTCAGCCATGAGGACACAAAAGAAAAAAGTCTTCTGAATCAATATGTGGACCCTTACCCAATAGAAAATCTGTTGTTGTTGTTCAGTTGCTAAGTCATATCTGACTCTTTGCAACCCCACAGAGAGAATTTGCCTGAATCTTAATTATTGACTTTCCAGTCTTCAGAACTCTGTGAAATAAATATTTGCTATTTAATTTATGAGATTATGGTATTTTTTACTATAGCAGCCTTGAGAGACTAAGACCAGTGTATGTTTGCATGTTTTGTTTTAACTGTTGTAGGTTAACACACACTATCACTCAACTTCTATTCTTCTCTGTGAAGAACACTGTTTTATATCATGATGGTAAGACAGAAATAACATAAAACTGATCCATGTACAATCCCAACAGATTTACAAGATAAAAACTAGGAATGCCAGGATCTCAGAGACAACTGTGGTTAAAGACTGATTCTCTGGAATAATTTCAATGGTGATGAAGATGAAGAAAAATAATGGAGGAATTACAGAATATTTGTCCTTTTGTGTCTGGCTGAGTTCACTTACCACTATATCTCCAGAGTTCATCCGTGTGGTAGCATCTATTGGAGATTTATCCCTTTTTATGAATGAATATTTCATTGCTCATATATGCTGTGTTTTGAATATTGTCATCTGTTGATGAACACTTGGGTTGTCTCCACCTTTTGACTATTGTGAATAATATTCTAAGGAATACTGGTATGCAAGCATTGGTTTGAGTCCCTGTTTTCAATTATTTAATTTAAATACTTATGTGGGGTTGCTGGGTCATGTGGTAGTTTTGTGTAGCTTTTTGAGGAAACACCAAACTGTTTACTACTCTGGGTATACCATTTTATCTTTCCACTACTAATGTACTTGGGTCCCAATTTCTCCACATCCTCACTGACTTGTTATTTAAATTTTTCTTGATTACAGCTACCTTAGTGAGTATTACAGCTACCCTAGTGAGTATTACAGCTATCCTAGTAAGTATGAAGTGATATCTCATTTTAGGTTTGATTTATGTTCCCCTATGGAAGGAAAGTTATGACCGACCTAGATAGCATATTGAAAAGCAGAGACATTACTTTGCCAAAAAAGGTCCGTCTAGTCAAGGCTATGGTTTTTCCTGTGGTCATGTATGGATGTGAGAGTTGGACTGTGAAGAAGGCTGAGTGCCGAAGAACTGATGCTTTTGAACTGTGGTGTTGGAGAAGACTCTTGAGAGTCCCTTGGACTGCAAGGGGATCCAACCAGTCCATTCTAAAGGAGATCAGCCCTGGGATTTCTTTGGAAGGAATGATGCGAAAGCTGAAACTCCAACACTTTGGCCACCTCATGAGAAGAGTTGACTCATTGGAAAAGACTCTGATGCTGGGAGGGGTTGGGGGCAGGAGGAGAAGGGGATGACAGAGGATGAGATGGCTGGATGGCATCACTGACTCAATGAACGTGAGTCTGAGTGAACTCCGGGAGTTGGTAATGGACAGGGAGGCCTGGCGTGCTGTGATTCATGGGGTCACAAAGAGTCGAACACGACTGACCGACTGAACTGAACTGAACTGAAAGACTGAAGCTATCAAGAATCTTTTCATTTGTTTTAGACTTTTTTATCTTCTTTAAAGAAAAGTTTTTGTCTTTTAGATGGATAAAGTTAAAGAAAAGTCTTTATCTTCTTTAAAGACAAGTTCTTTGTTTATTATTTTTAAATTGAGTTTTTGTCTTTTTGTTGTTGTTATAGGAATTGTTTATATATATTAGATATTAAACTTTAATTAGAAGTATGATTTCCAAATATTTTCTTTTCTACCATAGGTTGTCTTTTCATTCTAATGACAGTGTTGTTTGATGCACCAATGTTTTTAATTTTGATTGTTCAATTTATCTGTTTTTTTTTAATTTTCTTGCTTAGGCTTTATTAAATATCTAGTGTATAAGAATTTATAGAGTAAGAAAGTAATTAGAGATTACCAGGAACTGAGGAGAGGGAATTTGAGATGTTATTGCTTAATGGCTAAAGATTTACTGTTT
Organism: Bubalus bubalis; assembly: GCF_019923935.1. Lineage (NCBI taxonomy): Eukaryota > Metazoa > Chordata > Mammalia > Artiodactyla > Bovidae > Bubalus > Bubalus bubalis. Next base: position 151,307,080 of record NC_059158.1, read on the forward strand.
GGAGTGATGAAAGTTTTGGAAATAGATGGTGATGATGACTGTTTAATATTATGATTGTAATTAATGCCACTGGATTATAACTTAAAGTACTTAAAATGATAAGTCTTTAGGGTTTTCCACATATAAACTAATATAATGTGTATATAGAGACAACTTTACTCCTTTCTTTTCCATTCAGATGTCTTTATTTCTTTTTCTTGCTTATTTGCTTTGGCTAGGGCTTTCCAATACTATGTTGAATAGCAGAAAGCACTCTTGTCATATTCCAGATATCAGAGAATAAGTTTTCAACCTGTCACTGTAGAGTCTAGTATTATCAGTGGATTAGACATACAGTTATCACTATGAGTCAGTATGTTCCTTCTATATCAGGTTTATTGAGAATTTATATCTTGAAAGGGTGTTGAATTTGTTAAACACTTTTCCTGTATTTACCGAGATGATCAGAGGATGTTGCTGTTGCTCAGTAGCTAAGTCATGTCTGACTCTTTGCCACCCCATGGACTGTAGCTTGCCAGGCTCCTCTGCACATGAAAATTTCCAGGCAAGAATACTGGAGTGGTTTGCCATTTCCTACTTCAGGGGATCTTCCTGACCTAGGGATTGAATCTGCATCTCTTGAGTCTCCTGCATTGGCAGGTGGTTTTGTTTACTGCTAGTGCCACTTGGTGGAGAAGGCAATGGCACCCCACTCCAGTACTCGTGCCTGGAAAATCCCATGGACAGAGGAGCCTGATAGGCTGCAGACCATGGGGTCGCGGAAGAGTCGGACACGACTGAGAGACTTCACTTTCACTTTTCACTTTCATGCATTGGAGAAGAAAATGACAACCCACTCCAGTGTTCTTGCCTGGAGAATCCCAGGGACAGGGGAGCCTGGTGGGCCACCGTCTATGGGGTCGCACAGAGTCAGACACAACTGAAGCGACTTAGCAGCAGCAGCAGCACTGCCACTTGGGAAGCCCCAGTGTTTACCCTTAATTCTTCCATTTGTGATGTATTACATTTATTAATTTGCATATGTCAAATCATTCTTGCATCACAGATATAAATTTCACTTCATCCTGGTGTATGCTCTTTTTATTGTGCTGTTGAATTCAGTTTGGGGGTTTCACTGGTAGCTCAGATGGTAAAGAATCCACCTGCAATGCAGGAGGCTCCAGTTGGATTCCTGGGTTGGGAAGATCCCCTGGAGAAGGAATAAGGTACCCAACCAAGTGTTCTTGGGCTTTCCTGGTGGCTTAGATGGTAAAGAACCCACCTGCAATGTGGGAGACCTGGGTTTGATTCCTGGGTTGTGAAGATCCCCTGGAGGAAGGCATGGGGACCCACTCCAGTGTTCTTGCCTGCAGAATCCCCATGTACAGAGGAGCCTGGTGGGCTACAGTCCATGGGGTCACAAAGAGTTGGACACAACTTAGGTACAAGAGGCTTAAGATCTGGAATAAGACAAGAGTGCTTTCTTACCAGTCCTATTCAACATGGCATTGGAAAGTCCTAGCCAAAGCAAATAAGCAAGGAAAAGAAAGAAAGACATCTGAACTGGAAAGAAAGGCATAAAGTTGTCTCTATGTACACATACATTATTTTATATGTAGAAAACCCTAAAGACTTACCATTAGCACACACACATGAGTTCAGTTTGTTAATATACTGTTGAGAATTTTTGCATATATATTTTTCAGATATATTGACTGTAGTTTCCTTTTCTTGTAGTGTCCTTATCCAGATTTGATATGGGATAATGCTAACTTGATGAGTTTGGGAGTATTCTTTCTCTTCAATTTTTGGGAAGAGTTTGAGACAGGTTGGCATTCATTATTCTTTGTATGTTTGGTAGCCCATTGATCCTGGGCTTTATGTTGTTTAGAAATTTTTGATTACTGCTTCAGTCTCCTTCATGATTCTTGGTCTACTCAGATTTTCTATTTCTTCAGACCTGGTCTTAGTAGGTTTAATGTTTCTAGGAATTTGTCCATTTTCTTTAGGTTGTCCAATTTGTTGGTGTATAATTGTTCATAGAAGTCTCTTTGACCTAATAGGCATATGGAGGGCATTCCATCCATCAGCACCAGAATACACATTCTTCTCAAACATACATGGAATATTATCCAGGATAAATCGTATGTTGGGGCACATAGCAAGTCTTAACAAACTTAAGAAGATTAAAATCCTATCAAGTATTTTTCCAATCACAATCGTACAAAACTAAAAGTTAAATAGGAAGAAAATTAGAAAATTCACTAATGCTTAGAAATTAAGCAACACACTCCTGAACAATCAATGGGTTGAAAAAGAAACCAAACAGTGAATCAGAAAGTATCTTAAGACAAATGAAAATGAATGTACATGTACAAAATGTATGGGATGCAATAAATCCTTTCTAAGAAAAGAATTTATAGAGTAAATGTTCACATAAGAAAAAGAGAAAAATCTCAAGTATACAACCTAACTTTACATGTAAAAAAATTATAAAAACAAAATGTCTAAGGTTAGCAGAAGAAATAAAATAATAAATATTAGAACAAAAAGAAATAGAAAGTAGAAAGACAATAGAAAAAAATCAATAAAATTGAGTTAGTTTTTTTAATATGCACAAAATTAACAAACTTTCAGCCACAGCAATCAAGAAAAAGAAGACTCAAAAAGAAATAAAACTATAAATAAGAGATTACAACAGACACCATAGAAATATATAGGATAATAAGAGGCTATGATGAACAATTATATGCATTATCTCTCTGTGACAACATTCTGTCTTTATTGGTTCTCTTAAGAAAATTAAAAGCCTCAATATTGTACTGAAAACAGTTGCTTGGATGACCATGGCTTGTCCCTTTGTATTTTATGTTTCTGCTAGGCTCAGCTATTTCATTGCCTCACGTGACATTTTCCTTCACTCTGCTCTGGGCTATAACACTTCTGCTCTCTTTTCTTGAATGGGATACACTCTCTCCTATTAATATCCTCATCCTCTTATCCCCTTCACCTTGTTAATTTATTGTTTACCTTAGGTACTCATGTTAGAACTTATAGCCCAGGATATTTTTCCCCCCAGTTTAGTTAGGTGATCATCTTGAGCACTTCTGTTATTTTAAACTACTCACTTCACTGTATTATAATTTCATTTTTAAAATATTTCCATCTCTCCATTGCCCCGAATTTAGAACTTAAAAGGTAGACTACTGGATATTTCTCAAGCATATCCCTTCTCATTGCTCTGTTGATTAAGCAAATAAGCTCACTTCCTCTAAGTGGTAAGTTATAATTTCAACATGGGCCAATCTAATCCAAACATCCATAGTCTTTCACTTTATGCTGACTCGAATGAAATAGATCATCAGTCCAGGTTCGATGCATGAGACAGGGTGCTCAAAGCTAGTACACTGGGATGATGCTGAGGGATGGGATGGGGAGGGAGGTGGAAGGGAGGGTCAGGATGGGGAAAACATGTACATCCATGGCTGATTCATGTGAATGTATGGCAAAAACTACCACAATATTGTAAAGTAATTAGCCTCCAATTAAAATTTAAAAATAAACATAAAAGAAAAGAAAAAAATGAATGAAAATGCATCTCATGAATGAAAGAATTTAAAAAATGAATGAAAATTAAACTATACTGAAATAGGTAAGATGGAATGACCTCATAGAATACAATAAAAATAACTTACAGACTAGCTTCCCAATTTTTAAAATTATTCTACATTGTCCAGCCATACATGCATAAGACACAATGCTCTCCAAACGTGCACTTGTGTCCTAGTGTTCTGTTAGGTGGAGAGGGCAGAAAGAATTTTTTCTTTCTAGTAGAAATTTAGATGATTTCAGAGTTTATAAAAAACAAACTTATATAGGAAGTGTTAGTGGTAAAGAATCTGCCTGCCAATGCAGGAGATGCAAGAGATGCCCGTTCAATCCCTGGGTCAGGATGATCCTCTGGAGGAGGGGGTGGCAACCCACTCCAGTATTCTTGCCTGGAAAATCCCTGGACAGAGAAGTCTGATGGGCTACAGTACATGGGGTCGCATGGAGCTGGACATGACTGAGGCCACTTAGTAATAGCACTAGAAAAAAAAAAAGCTAAAAGCCTAATTAATCTCAGTTATTAACTGCAATGAGAAAAACTGGCAAGACTGTGCTTATTCTAACCTGCCTCTTTTTCTGTTCTCCAGATTGAGAATCTATAACTTATAGTTGAGTTATATAAATTAAATGCAAAAAAATTATAACTATGGAAGCATCTCCACAGTTCAAAAAGTATTGAGAATGGACAGGGTTTCATTTTTTATTATAATTTTTGTAGCATATCAACTCTGCTAGGTATTACTTAGTATTCTGCATTCTTTGAAAATATATAGCAAATCAACCTTGGATTTTGTCTAAAAAAAAGCTCAAATCCCTCCATCTCCAATAAAAAGCTTTCTATATGAATAACAGCATTAGGTCACCATACTACCAGTGTCATGATATAGAGATGAAACCAGGAAGATGAAGAGTTGCAAAAAAGCAGTAGGTGGCAATACCACAGAAAGTATTAATATTAGGATCCTCTGACTTGATTTTCAATCTATGTTGGATCAAATTATGTAGGGTAAATCAACAGAGTGACTGTCTATAATCATGCTGAATATTTGAAGTGAAAGAGGACAGCAAATTTCATTTTTGAAAGTAGAAATCGACAAAGTAGAATTATCTAACTTCTTTCAAAAATAGCACTAGAGGACTGATGCTTGATTATGCTAATCATCGCTGATTTTTCTTGTTTTGAATTGGATTTAGAAATAACACTTGGAGTGATTTGCACATTCGTCTTCTTTGGGAAATCAGCCAGGCTCCTTAGGCTGACATTCAGGGCTCTCTTATAGTCTGATGAAAATCGATGTTTGATTTTGACCTATTCCTCTCAGCATACAGCCTTTTATTGGCAATAGTAGCTTACCGTGCTGCTCACTAAAGCTGCCTTCACACTGTAGCACCACTTGAGTTACTCTCCCATTCCCAGTTTATAAAAACCTGTCTATCCTGCAGAGTAAGGACTTGTTAAATTGGTTGTACACACGGTGTCTGATACACAGCAAGGGCCCAATAAGTATTTGTCAAAGGGGCCAATAGAAGTATCATTGAATAAGAACTTGTCATCCTTTTCTTGGAATTCAGTCTTGTTAGAGATACCTTATGTCTAGAATATTATGGGGTGCAGTCAAAGAAATCACAACCATAGGTGATTGTTTTGCTTAAGGGAATTAAGATTTAAATTTTTATTGAAGGAATTTCACTAGAGTATACTTAAAAGAAAGCACACATCACTTTGCTGACAAAGGTCTATATAGTCAAATCTATGTTTATTTCCAGAAGTCATGTATGGATGTGAGAGTTGGACTATCAAGAAGGCTGAGCACCAAAGAATTGATCAAAATCAAACTGTGGTGCTGGACAAGACTCTTGAGAGTCCCTTGGACTGCAAGGAGATCCAACCAATCAATCCTAAAGGAAATCAACCCTGAATATTCATTGGAAGGACTGATGCTGAAGTTGGAGCTTCAATACTTTGGCCCCTAGATGCAAAGAGAGGATTCATTGGAAAAGACTGATGCCAGGAAAGACTAAGGGCAGGAGGAGAAGGAGATGACAGAGGATGAGAAGTTTGGGTGGCATCACTGACTCAATGGACATGAATTTGAGAAAACTCTGGGAGGTGGTGAACGACAGAGGAGCCTGGTGTGCTGCTGTCCACCTCTTGGGGGTTGCAAAGAGTCAGACATGACTTAGCAACTGGACAACAACAAAAACTTTGCACTAACATTCTACTTATGCATGAATATTCTTTTCTGAGCTAGGACATCAGCAAGATATCCTAGCCTATCCAAAAAAATATGAATAAAATAACTGGATGGAGATGGGGACTTTCATAATTGGTAAGAATGCCAGTTTACCCTCTTTTACTTGACTTGGATTCTGTGTATCTGGGAACTGAATCCTACAACATTGGCTTTGAAGCTGGACAGGCTGATCTGTGCTGCTTTTCAGGTTTGTAACCTTGGTGAAGGATTTGTTGTCTTTGAGCCTTAGTTATCATCTATAAAATACAAATGATATCACATACACCTCACTGTGTCTGTAAAGTTGTTTAGAATAGAGTCTGTATTATAGTAGGCATTCAGTAAATGTCAGAGACACATACTTTATATGGTCATATAGCAAGATATTTTGGGCTTCCCTGGTGGTTCAGATGGTAAAGAATCCGCCTGCAATGCAAGAGACCTGGGTTTGATCCCTGGCTTGGAAGATCCCCTGGAGTAGGGCAGGGCAATCCACTCCAGTATTCTTGCCTGTAGAATCCCATGGTCAGGGGAACATAGCAAGCTACAGTTCATGAGGTTGCAAAGAGTCAGACATGACTGAGAGACTAAGCATAGCACAGCAGTAAGATATTTGGTTTAAACACTGCCACTGCTGCCAAGTCACTTCAGTCCTGTCCGACTCTGTGCGACTCCATAGATGGCAGCCCACCAGGCTCCATCATCCCTGGGATTCTCCAGGCAAGAACACTGGAGTGGGTTGCCATTTCCTTCTCCAATGCATGAAAGTGAAAAGGGAAAGTGAAGCCGCTCAGTCGTGTCGACTCTTAACAACCCTAAGGACTGCAGCCTATCAGGCTCCTCCGTCCATGGGATTTTCCAGGCAAGAGTACTGGAGTGGGATGCCATTGCCTTCTCCTGTTACTAGACTACTACCAGTATTACTAAGAATTTAAAATTACTAGGTAAGCCAATATGACATGTTTAATGTCTAAAATTTAAACTTTTAAAAAACAAGAATTGTGCAGCTCAACAAACTTTATTTTGCATAGAAAAAGCTCAGAGAGTAAAAGTAACATAGATAAACCTATGGCAGTTTAGTGTGATAGGCCACATACCCATTTTTATTTTATTTTCTATTATTTACCTTAAAAACACACATACACACACATAAGTTTTGACTCTGGGAGAAGGTAATGGCACCCCACTCCAGTACTCTTGCCTGGAAAATCCCCATGGACGGAGGAGCCTGGTGGGCTGCAGTCCATCGGGTCGCTAAGAGTCAGACACGACTGAGCGACTTCACTTTCACTTTTCACTTTCACACATTGGACAAGGAAATGGCAACCCACTCCAGTGTTCTTGCCTTGAGAATCCCAGGGACGGGGGAGCCTGGTGGGCGGCCGTCTATGGAGTCGCACAGAGTCGGACACGACTAAAGCGACTTAGCAGCAGCAGCAGCAACCCTCACTAAAATTTCACAAAGCAAATTATTTAAGCATACCTGGTTAATAGACACTATGGTATTTGACTTAGAGTTTAGCTGACCATTTAAGACATTACAGAACCCAACGTAAAATGTAGTTAAAATGGGAACAACCCAGAATAGAATCCTTAGGTGTCAATAAATGTTGGAGAGTTCACAGAAAAAAGTAAAGGAAGTTGTAGGGAGTATTGACCAATTTTTATTGATTCTGGTGTCTAGGATTGTTAAAGATTTGCAGAGCAACCAAAGTGCAAGTGGAATGAAATTCAAAGTTATGTCTAGTTAAAACTTCTGAGAGCAGAACTTTCATGCTACCTATTAAAGGCTAAAGCCATAGGGGTTATGGCTAAGCCAGAGAAGACTGATCAATATGATTTGTTGCCAAATCGTAAGAAATTTTTTTTCTTAATTTCTTACCTCATGTAACCCTCAGCCTCATTGCAACAGATCATGGAAATCTCAAACCTAATTCAGATGGGAAAATTTAGGACAAAACCTGCATGAGTTAAAAATATTTTCCAGTTATAATAACTATAATATGTATGTATTATGTGTGCTCAGTCTCTCAGTCATGTCTGTCTCTTTGCCTGTGTCTTCCATCCACACTATTTTCTCTCAGTTTTTCAGGCATGTTCTTCCTGCCTTAGGGCCTTTGCACTTGTCATTCCATCTAACCCACTTCCCCTTCACTTGGTTAACTCTCTACCCTTCAAATGTCTGCTCAAATTTTCCTGATCCTAACAGGCTTGCTCAGGACTCAAGGAGGATGCTTTATTTATTTTCTTTTCCTCTCTATTTCAAATAGCATCGTCTATGAATATGTTTGTATCTTTATTTAATTGTTAGTTGTTTAACCAACTAAGCTATAAGTTTCATGAGCATGGGGCTCATGTCTCCCTTGCTCCCTCTGTTTCATACCCCATCCTGCTTTCTAGCATGATGTGGATGTACAGTGTTAAATGGAAGAATAACATGTTTGCCTTGACAACTAAGGTGGAGCAAATCTGGGATGAGATTCTCAGCCTTACATCTAACAATGCGGAGATGGAAAACAGAGGCAAGGGATTACCCAGAATGAAAGTAGTGATTGAATATCTACTGTTAGTGTGATGGGTAATGGCAGCTGCTTTACTTATTGACACATAGTGGCAGCTGATGGCCATATGTTAGACCACAATGGGCTTAAATTCTGTTTAATTTGCCTGGGGCCTTGCCACCAACTGCATATGAGCAACCTATTTAGATAATATCAGACTCTGCTTCCTCATCTATAAAATTAGGATGTTAGTACATTATCATCATTATTATTATAATTAGCAATAACATGGGAAGAACCTAGTAATAATAGTGGTGGAATTTACCTAACTTGAGACTTAAGAATGACATTGCTCTCCTGTTCCATCCAGACAAAAATAATCAGTTATATCCAACTCTTTGTGACCCCATGGGCTATAGCCCTCCAGGCTCCTCTATCCATGGGGATTCTCCAGGCAAGAATACTGGGGTGGGGTACCATGCCCTCCTCCAGGGGACCTTCCCAACCCAGGGACGAGACCCAGGTCTCCCACATTGCAGGCGGATTCCTTACTGTCTGACCACTAGAGAAGCCCAACTAAAATAATTTATTATTTCATTTCCTTATATACTGTTTCATTCAAGAAATGGAATAAACCCTGCTTCCTATCCTCTAGTTGCTTGCTGGATAAAGAGATATTCAGAAATCATAAAGAGAGTTCCAGAAAAACATCTTCTTCTGCTTTATTGACTATGTCAAAGTCGTTGACTATGTGGATCACAACACACTCTGGAAAATTCTTAAATAGATGGGGATACCAGACCACATTACCTGCCTCCTGAGAAATCTGTATGCAGGTCAAGAAGCAACAGTTAAAACTGGACATGGAACAGAGTGGTTTCAAATCAGGAAAGGAGTATGTCAAGGCTGTATATTGTCACCCTGCTTACTTAGCTTATATGCAGAGTACATCATGTGAAATGCTGGGCTGGATAAAGCACAAGCTGGAATCAAGATTTCTGGGAGAAATATCAATAACCTCAGATATGCAGATGACACCACCCTTATGGCAGAAAGCAAAGAAGTAAAGAGCCTCTTGATGAAAGTGAAAGAGGAGAGTTAAAAGTTAGCTTAAAGCTCAACATTCAGAAAACTAAGATCATGGCATCTGGTCCCATCACTCCAAGGCAAATAGACAGGGAATTGATGGAAACAGTGACAGACTTTATTTTTGGGGGCCCCAAAATCACTGCTGATGGTGATTGCAGCCATGAAATTAAATGACACTTGCTCCTTGGAAGAAAAGCTATAACCAACCTAGACAGCATTTTAAAAAGCAGAGACATTACTTTGCCAACAAATGTCCATCTAGTCAAAGCTATGGCTTTTCCAGTGGTCATGTATGGATGTGAGAGTTGGACTATAAAGAAGGGTGAACACTGAAGAATTGATGCTTTTGAACTGTGGTGTTGGAGAAAACTCTTGAGAGTCTCTTGGACTGCAAGATCAAACCAGTCAATCCAAAAGGAAATCAGTCCTGAGTATTCATTGGAAGGACTGATGTTGAAGGTGAAACTCCAATACTCTGGCCACCTAATGCATAGAACTGATTCATTTGAAAAGACCCTGATGCTGGGAAAGATTGAAGGCAAGAGGAGAAGGGGATGACAGAGGATGAGATAGTTGGATGTCATCACAGTCTCGATGGACATGAGTTTGATCTAACTCTGGGAGTTGGTGAAGGACAAGGAAGCATGGTATGCTGCAACCTATGGGATTACAAAGAGTTGGACATGACTGAGCGACTGATGTACACTCTTTGCAGACTCAACTTTACAATACTCAGAAATACTGTATTTTCTGTTGTCCCTCATATTCTATATTTATTTAGCTGCCTATCCCCTCTTTCTTTTGAGAAGTTTGAAATGTCCATGTTCAATCTTGAATTTGTTTTCTTTCTCCTAAAAAGATTGTGGTTTTCATGTCCTCTTGTCTTTCTTCTCAGGCATTTACTAGGTCAGGTGAAAGCTCTCCCTGGTGGAAGGGAATACAAGCTAGGTGGATGGGGTGTGTCTTCTGGGCAGGTCCAGGCACATTTCCAGGCAAGAAGTATGACAAAAGTATAGTGTAGACTTCTATTGGAACAGTCTCAGATGTCCTGTAGTCTAGAACTTTAAGACAGTTTGATTAGAATGTGTTGGGAATTAGAGACAGGAGAGACAGAGCCAAGAAGAGAAAGTATGCTGCATATGAGTAATTTTCCTCAATCTCACTTAATACATGGAGAACAACAAGAATCCATGTAACCTGGAGGTGTATGCGAAAGGTACACTTCCCTAAAGATGGAGAGGCAACATTTCACTTGGAGCTCATTAAGATTTTTCATGTTAAAAGCAAAAACCTAAGAAATTTTTCTTAAAATGCTAATCCCTTTAGTTCAAACCTTAGTTGCAATACAAAAAGTGATCTTAAGACTTGAAAGCCATTATAAAGATTATAAATATTATTGGCAATTTTCTCTATAAGAAAGCATAAGTGTATTTAGGTATTTGAGTTATACATACTCAGGAAATAAGGGCTATATTAAAATACCCATAATTCTTTTTATCTAAAAGATTAAAATTTAAATATTTGAATGTATATGACATAGCGTATTAACATGGTATATGCCATTGTACTCTAAGTGCCAGTTTTCACATCTACTCTGTCTTCTGAGAAACTCAAACTAAAAAGATTATAATAGTAAATAAGCTGAGTCTAGGATATGCATTACCTTCCCCTATTGTTAAAGCATAATTCCTCCTGCTTTGCCATCATATGTCACTTTTCTGTTTTTCTAGTGCATTTTCCTGTTGAGAAACCAGTTGGAGCTGGTGAATGCTTCCCCATAGAGAAATTGGAAGTGAAATCATTAGAGAACTTTTATACATTAACCTAAAATTATTTCATCTTTTAAGGAAATTGAGCCCTAAAATTATTAACTTTTGCTTTGTATTTACCACAGTGAATGCTTTTTATTTAATTCTATATTAAGTGAAAACTTTGTTCCTTGAATTCTAATACCATTCCTGAAAAGCAGGAAAAAGGACGCAATTCTAGCACTCCGTCTTCACTGAAAGCCTCTATATTTTACTAAGAAATCAAGCCAAGATAATTACCTCCAGTTTTTTGTCACTAAAAAGTGAAAGCTGAATGGTGTCGCACACTGGTACAAATGTAATATTTGCGGTAAGTATGGTGAAAGTTATGTAAAGATCTACTTTGAATGCTGGGGGAGGTACAAAATGTACAGATGTACAAAAGTATTCCTTCCCTTAATTATTCTTGAATTCTTTCTATTACACTGTGAGCTTCCTCAGAGTGCAGAAGTTCAATTACAAGTTTCCTGTGAAAATAGCACCTGAGTAGAATAAGTGGAGGGAAGACAAGCCAACAAACAAAACTAAAACAAAAAAATAAAAACACCACCACTTAATTTAGACAGCAAGCCTCTCAGATGCTGGAGGAGGGTGGTGAGGCTAGAGGAGAGTTCACTGCAGTTGTCAGTTGTCCCAGTACAAAGTTATCTCTGGGAAGAGCATTTTCCGTTTATTTTTCTTATAGATTCCATTTTATTGTTTCTAAACAATCACATTTTTCTCAAGAGTCACCTCTCAGGATGCATAAACCTTGCTGGAAGCAGTGGCTGCCTTTTCCTACCAGAATGTTTCCTACATGTATTTGTAAATAGTCTGATGAAAACTCCCTTTGTTATATATCTTGATATGCTTGAACCTGAGAGGTCACATCTCTGCCTTAGTTTCCTTTTTTTATTCCAAATTCTTTCTCATAACAGGTTAAAGTAGGAGCATGATAATACCTGTATATACCGGAAGTATAGGATTATAGCATAATGTTTTGCTTTGGAAATAAACTCCAAATCCCTGAAAAAATTAGCTAATTTTAATGTTCGCATGCTGGTTTATTATAAAGACTAAAACCCATTTTCTATGAATAAGCATATTTATTTGGAAATATTGATGTACATTGGAGAGGAAAATAATTCATCCTGTGTTTTCTCCATCACTCTCCCTTATAAATATACAAGTCAACCAGAATCATGACCAGTTCTCTATTTTCATCAATAAAAGTCACCAACAGTGTCAATATTGACAAGGGCATCACTCAATAGTGAATCAAAGGTTAGCTTTTTCAGTGCCCATGAGAACATTTTATCTTTCTGAAATTAGCATGATTCACTCTATTGGTTGCTATTATGTAAAATGCATAAAATTTATATAGTAATTATTAGTTTAACAGAGTTTCAAATTTATTTAAAGTTTGACTCAAATCATTCAAGAGGAATCTCTTTATTTATCTCTAAGAGAAATCTATTCTGAGTTGAACAGTAATAAAAAAAATTCATAAAATTTGTGCAGTTCTTTTTAGTTTACAAAGATTTTTTTTACAAACAATAGCACATATTTTCATCATCTTTATAGTCTTCATAGTAATAAAAAACTTTAATTGAAACTTATTTTGTGACAATCATTGCTTTAACAGTTATCATGACAAAAAATGTTTAATCTCACAATAATGTCATAAACAGTTCTATTACTGTCCTTTAAATTATTTATTTATGGCTGTGCTGGGTCTTCATTCCTGTGCACGGGCTTTTTCTAGTTGTGGCAAGAGGGGGATACTCTCATGTTGCAATGTATAGGCTTCTCTTTACAGTGGCTTCTCTTGTTGCAGAGCATGGGTTCTAGGGTGTATAGGCTTCAATAGTTGCACACTAGCTTAGTTACCTCTATGCTATGTGGAATCATCCCAGATCAGGGATCAAACCCATGTAAATTCATATTCTAAGAGAATTGGGCTACTAAGAGGCATGAGAGTCCCTTGACTGTCCCTTGGACTGCAAGGAGATCCAATCAGTCCATCCTAAAGAAAATCAGTCCTGAATATTCATTGGAAAGACTGATACTGAAGCTGAAATTCCAATACTTTGGTCGCCTGATGTGAAGAACTGACTCAACTCATTTGAGAAGACCCTGATTCTTGGAAAAAGGTCTTGTAGGTCTTCATAGAACCATTCAACTTCAGCTTCTTCAGCGTTACTGGTTGGGGCATAGACCTGGATTGCTGTGATATTGAATGGTTTGCCTTGGAAACGAACAGAGTTCTGCTTTATTGACTATGCCAAAGCCTTTGACTGTGTGGATCACAACAGACTGTGGAAAATTCTGAAAGAGATAGGAATACCAGACCACCTGATCTGCCTCTTGAGAAATTTGTATGCAGGTCAGGAAGCAACAGTTAGAACTGGACATGGAACAACAGACTGGTTTCAAATAGGAAAAGGAGTACGTCAAGGCTATATATTGTCACCCTGTTTATTTAACTTATATGCAGAGTACATCATGAGAAACACTGGACTGGAAGAAACACAAGCTGGAATCAAGATTGCCAAGAGAAATATCAATAACCTCAGATGTGTAGATGACACCACCCTTATGGCAGAAAGTGAAGAGGAACTAAAAAGCTTCTTGATGAAAGTGAAAGTGGAGAGTGAAAAAGTTGACTTAAAGCTCAACATTCAGAAAATGAAGATCATGGCATCCGGTCCCATCACTTCATGGGAAATAGATGGGGAAACAGTGGAAACAGTGTCAGACTTTATTTTCTTGGGCTCCAAAATCACTGCAGATGGTGACTGCAGCCATGAAATTAAAAGATGCTTACTCCTTGGAAGGAAAGTTATGACCAACCTAGATAAGCATATTCAAAAGCAGAGACATTACTTTGCCAACAAAGGTTCATCTAGTCAAGGCTATGGTTTTTCCTGTGGTCATGTATATGGATGTGAGAGTTGGACTGTGAAGAAGGCTGAGCGCCGAAGAATTGATGCTTTTGAACTGTGGTGTTGGAGAAGACTCTTGAGAGTCCCTTGGACTGCAAGGAGATCCAACCAGTCCATTCTGAAGAAGATCAGCCCTGGGATTTTTTTGGAAGGAATGATGCTGAAACTGGAACTCCAGTACTTTGGCCACCTCATGTGAAGAGTTGACTCATTGGAAAAGACTCTGATGCTGGGAGGGATTGGGGGCAAGAGGAGAAGGGGACAACAGAGGATGAGATGGCTGGATGGCATCACTGAGTTGATGGACGTGAGTCTGAGTGAACTCCAGGAGTTGGTGATGGACAGGGAGGCCTGGTGTGCTGTGATTCATGGGGTCACAAAGAGTTCGACACGACTGAGCAACTGATCTGATCTGATCTGATCTGATGCTGGGGAAGTTTGAAGGCGGGAGGAGGTAGGGACAACAGAGGATGAGATGGTTGGATGGATGGCATCACCGACTCAATAGACATGAGTTTGAGTAGACTCTGGGAGTTGGTGATGGACAAGGAGGCCTGGCAGGCTGCAGTCCATGGGGATGCAAAGAGTCAGACATGACTGAGCAACTGAACTGAACTGAACTGAAGAAGCATAGCTGAGATTACAACCAAGGCAATTTGACTCTGGAGCCTGCATATTTGTCCACTATTTTCAGTCAAGAATCTGGGGTTGATGTAACCAAAAAGGCCTTCTAACACCGAGGAAATTTTATGAAACTGGAATTTTTAACCATGACATTGAAGCTAACTAAGCTGTTTGGTTGGAGTTGTATTTGCAAAAACAATGCTTAAAGAAATGACAGAAATCAAGACATAAATTTTGAAGATTTGGGGAAGCACAATCAACACATAGTTCTTTGAAATGAAAATTAATGATGTAACTGTGTATGTATTTTTCACATATTTAAAACAGGAAAAATGGAATATACTTAAGTATACATTTATTTGTTTAAAAATTATTGTTACTTTATTGTAAATAAACAATAATTTATTATACATAAATCCATAATTATGGATAATAAATTATACAATAATAATAATAAATAATACAAAAATTATTGTATAATTTATTATCCATAAATTCTGTGGAAAATACAGAATTTCACAGACATGATCCCTATCCTCAAGGGCCTTATGGTTCAGAGAAGAGGCTGAAGATATGAGAATCTTACACCTTCACAATAATTCATATTTTCAGAGACTTTCTATAAATCATTTTACACCAACTCTGTTAAACAGTTATGTGATGATCTCTCTTTCACAAATAAGTAAACTGAATTTCAGAGAGGTGACATGGCTCATCTAAATTAAAAGTTGTTAATGAATACATTAAAGAGGAGCACACAAAAAAGACCACGAGAAAGGTATGAACAAGATGATATGGAATTATCAAAAGATATAGATGGAGATATTACAGAAGACTTTATGGAAGACATAATAGAAAATCGAGAATTACAAGTTAGGTTACTAGGGGTAAAGTAGGAATATGAGCATTTAAGTTTTAGATAACACCAGGAGAAGGAACAAAGGAGGCCAGAAAGTGCAAATGTATTCATACAACAACAATCAGTATAATTTCTTTGAAGCTTTGGTAAAGGGAAATGGGTGGGAGAAAATATAGGCAGTAGGATGAAATCAGATTTTGGAGTACTTAGAATGCCTTAAGGAGAAGGCAACAGCAACCCACTCCAGTACTCTTGCCTGGAAAATCCCATGGATGGAGGAGCCCGGTAGGCTGCCGTCCATGGGGTCGCTAGGAGTCGGACACGACTGAGTGACTTCACTTTCACTTTTCTCTTTCCTGCATTGGAGAGGGAAATGGCAACCCACTCCAGTGTTCTTGTCTGGAGAATCCCAGGGACGAGGGAGCCTGGTGGGCTGCGACTATAGGGTCGCACAGAGTCGGACATGACTGAAGCGACTTAGCAGCAGCAGAATGTCTTAAAACTTGTTTTAATTTAATAAAAGACTGAAGTTTTTTTTTTTTTTTAATTACAGACATGACATGAAAAGTATCTTAAGAAAATTAATCTGGGACTCTCAAATAGTATAAACTGAAAATGAAAAGATTGGAATCAGAGTCCATTTTAATGTACTAATAGCTTCTCAAATTTTAAGTAGTTCTGAATCACCTGGGAATATTGTTAAAAATGCAGATATCAGAATCAGTAAGGTCAGGGATGAGAGCTGAGATTTTGCTATTTTTTTTTAAGCTCAAAGTAAATTCTGATGCTCCCTGGCTGGTCTGCTGATGTTGAATAGCAGAGATTCAAATCATCTTCTACCCATGTCTCTGAAAACAAGAAATGATGTAGAGGTTTCCTTCCTATGAGAGGCAAATAGAATCTTGAACCTCCAATACCTGAGGATGTGTAAGTTGAAGCTTGAGTCTTGAAAGATAAATTATGTACTAAAACCGTTACAGAAAAGGACAAAGATAATAAAGCTGTAACTGCCAAATCTGAGCTCAGCAGGCACCCAGTGCTAGAAGCCTCTAGCAAGGGCTTACCATGCTGTGGCATATCCTTGGAAACTTCACAATTACAGCACACTTCAATCACCAATGTCCTCCACAGCCAGCAGGGGCCCAATACTATCACACCCAACTCTCTGCCTCCCAACTAGACTCAAGGAATCTCAGCGTCAACCATTATACCCTTTTTCTCAGATCCTCGCCTAGCTCTCCTTAGGAAGCTCTCCTTCCTATCTCCTTGATTTCTTCAGTTCAGTTTTAGTGATAAACAATACTTGATAAATATTTGATAAACAATATAAAAATCATCATCATTACCAAAACATCATCAACACCAGCTCTATCAACATATGACTTCCTCTATCCCATTTACTGAAACTCCATACTTCTGATAAGAAGGCACTTCATTTTTCTTCTAAAATGTGTGTCACTGATGCCCCACCAAAGAGACGCTATCATTATCATGTTTTACATTTTCTAGATACTTTTGTCATTTTTTTCAATTTTTATTACAGTGTGATTGATTTGCAATGTTGTATAGTTTCTGCTGTGCAGCAGTACACATACATATAACTGCTCTTTTGTAGATTCTTTTCCCATATAGGTCCTTACGGAGTATTGAGAAGAGTTCCCTGTGCTATACAGTAGGTCTTTGTTAGTTATCTATTTTATATCTAAATAGTGTGTATTTGCTAATCACAGAATCCCAATTTATTCCTCTTCCCTCCACCCCTGCTTTTCCTCCTGGTGACCATAAGTTTATTTTCTATATCTATGACTCTATTTCTGTTTTGTAAGTAAGTTCATTTGTCTCATTTTTTTTTTAGATTCTACATATAAATGATATATTTGTCTTTCTCTGTCTGAATTACTTCACCCAGTATTATTCAAATATCAGTCACTTGGACTTACTTGTCTTATTTTTAGTAACTTTAAGTCTGTTCATACCAAACAGGACTAAGAACAGAAACTAGAAATGGGACATCCTAAGAGCCCCCCTCCACACACACACACACAAATTTAATAATATCCTATGGAATCTCAGAGAGTTGCTCTGGCACACTACAGTTGTTTAAAGATCTTAACATCCCTAAGAATCACCTGGGATCTTGTTAATAGAACAAACCAATAGGGTGTATATTTTCACCCTGCTTATTTAACTTATATTCAGAGTACATCATACGAAATGCCAGGCTGGATGAAGCACAAGCTGGAATCAAGATTGCTGGGAGAAATATCAATAACCTCAGATGTGTAGATGACACCACTCTTATGGCAGAAAGTGAAGAGGAACTAAAGAGCCTCTTGATGAAAGTGAAAGAGGAGAGTTTAAAAAGTTGGTTTAAAGCTCAACATTCAGAAAACAAAGATCATGGCATCTGGTCCCGTCACTTCATGGCAAATAGATGGAGAAACAGTGGAAAGAGTGGCAGACTTTATTTTCTTGGGCTCCAAAATCACTCCAGATGCTGCCTGCAGCTATGAAATAAAAAGACGCTTACTCCTTGGAAGGAAAGTTATGACCAACCTAGACAGCATATTAAAAAGCAGAGACGTTACTTTGCCAACAAAGGTCCATCTAGTCAAGACTATGGTTTTTCCAGTAGTCATGTATGGATGTGAGAGTTGGACTATAAAGAAATATGAGCACTGAAGAATTGATGCTTTTGAACTGTGGTGTTGGAGAAGACTCTTGAGAGTCTCTTAGACTGTAAGGAGATCCAACCAGTCCATTCTAAAGGAAATCAGTCCTGAATATTCATTGGATGGACTGGTTCTGAAGCTGAAATTCCAATACTTTGGCCACCTGATGTGAAGAACCAACTCACTGGAAAAGACCCTGATGCTGGGCAAAATTGAAGGTGGGAGGAGAAGGGGATGACAGAGGAAGAGATGGTTGGGTGGCATCACCGACTCAATGGACATGAGTTTGAGTAAACTCCAGGAGTTTGAGTAAACTCCATGGACAGGGAAGCCTGGCGTGCTGCAGTCCATGGAGGTTGCAGAGAGTCGGACACGATTGAGTGACTGAAATGAATAGGCTATACCCCAGAGATTCCAATTCATGAGTTATAAAAGATGGAACTATGTATTTGTATTTGAAGCATCACTGTGCTAAGTCACTTCAGTATTTTCTGACTCTTTGCGACCCTATCGACAGCAGCCTGCCAAGTTTCTCTGTCCATGGGATTCTCCAGGCAAGAATACTGGAGTGGGTTGCCATTTCCTACTCCAGGGGATCTTCCTGGTCCAGGGGTCAAATCAAACCTCCATCACTTTTGTCTCCTGAATTGTCAGGAGTGTTCTTTACTCCTAGCGCCGCCTGGGAAGCATCAATTTGCACAGTCTTGGATCTCCCTCTAAAAAGCACAAATATAGTCTAAGGAATTCAGAGATACGTGTTTTTCATCTGTTGTTTTTCAGTCACTCAGTTATATCTGACTCTTTGCAACCCCACGGACTGCAGTATGCCAGGCTACCCTGCCTTTCATCATCTCCTGGAGCTTGGTCAAACTGATGTCCATTGAGTCAATGATACCATCCTACCTCCTCGTCCTTTGTTGTCCTCTGTAAGGAGATGAAATCAGTCAATCCTAAAGGAAATCAATCCTGATTATTCACTGGAAGGACTGATACTAAAGCTTCAATACTTTGGCCACCTGATATGAAAAGCTGACTCATTAGAAAATACTCTGATGCTGGGAAAGACTGAAGGCAAGAGGAGAAGTGTCTCACAAAGTTTTTCATCTGGCTTCAATAAAATATCAACCATGTGACACTGGACATGTCATTTGGCTTGTTTGTGTCTAAGTTTCACATCTGATTGTAAATGTGATTATGAATTTTCAATGTCCGTTCCAGTTCTGTTTATATATGAATCTGTAAATATCTAATCATCCAACAAATATTAAATGCAAAAGAAAAGCATTCCAGATAAATACAGAATGAAAATAAGGCAAGACCAAGCAGAGAATTAGGAAGTAAATAAGAAAAAAAACAATATTATCAGGGTATAAACTTTTTCTGATTCATCACTTAAGATTAAAGGCAGCATCCTGAAGGATTAACATAACTGCATTTTGCAGCTTCTTCTAAACCTGAGCTATCATGTAGTTTTCATATTCTGATACTCTTTCCTCAAGCTGTTTCTATATAAAGGAGCCAGCATGCCGTATACGAAGAATGACCTGACTCAGGACGAATAATCTAAAGTCAGACAATGTGAACGGGTTAATTCTAGGACAGGCAAAGCTAGGGGTGTTGCTTCAGACTTACAGATTCCTTTGGCAAAATAGGCCAAGTTTCGTGGGCCTAAATTCTCATCTTTTTCAGTATCCCTGGATAATAATTTAAAGGGAGCGTGCTTATCAGTAAGCCTTCTTCCCTGCTCATGTTCATAGTATGGAGAAGCCACCTCTGAATTACGATAATAAGGCATCAGCGTCCACTCTGAATTGCAAGCACACAACTCCTGTTGTCTGCAGTGCAGCTGCCTGCATGTGGTGGAAATGAGAAACTTTTATGAAATAATTATCTTCAGAATAACTGAACATTTATGAAATTAAATGCTATTTATTCATTAACATTTGAAAAACCAGAAATATCTTTCCATCTGCCTTTGATGAAATCAGCTCTTTATTCAGTTTGATATTACCACAAATTAGTCAGCTTGCTTTCATAGCCTTTCACGCTCTTCGTTTCCTTTAACTCTTAAAAGTGATGTGTGCTATCGCTTAAAGACAATGCTCTCCACTGATGAAACAGCCACAAATTACACAGACACAATATGAGAACCTTTAATAAGCTGAATAGAAGTATTTACAATATGCATCTATGCATGGCTGTCTGAACAGTTTTGCTTAGATTTCATATTTCACTTTCTATGGCTGGTTTGATGGAAGTCTTAAGAGAATAATACCATTTTGTAGCTTTTCATGATTACTATTGTACTCTGTTATAAACTGTATATGCTTCATTTAGATATGCTAAATAGTATTTTTCTTTGTTAATAATGGAAAAAATATCTTTTTGTACAGTGTTCAGAGTGAAAATTAATATTAATATTGTGCTCCTCTGGGTTAGTAAAATGAATTTCAATAACTTCAGCCAACTGTGGAAGAAAAAAGATGTTGAAATAAATGGATAAGATTTGGGTGTAAGTTCTAAAAGTGTTTAGCTGATAGTGATCTATGATGAAAGTTGTTTTTATTAATTTATAAATATAAAATTCTTCCATTGTGAGAAAACCAAATCTGTAAAATCAAGCAATGAGAGTTCTATTAGTTTTACATGTTGCAATGATTTGGATTAGAATGGACCTCTGTAGAAGCAGTTCTCCATTTCCTGTAAGCGAAAGAGTTGATTTCATTTCCTATGTTTTGTTTCTTTCTCTTTTTTTCCGATCAGGTTCATATTAAAACTACTAGAGCTAGTGAGGCACCTTCCATAGTCTGCTTCTCTTTCTCTGTATGCCATCTTCAAGATGTAATATTTTAACAATACTTCCCAGCTAAACGTAAGCCCCTTAAGCAATTCTAGTAGTTAGTAGTTCTCTATCTTAACAAAAGGTCAAGTCTGAGAAAGGCAGTAGATATATTGAAGTTATGTATTTATTCTGTCCAAGCCCTTGGACTTAGGTTTTTATAAATGTCATTCCCATTTTGCTGGGCATGTCTACCAGATTCCTTTATTCTCACCTATTTTCATGAGCTTTGTCCTGTAATACATTTGTGAAATATATTTGTGTGATCACCAATAAAAACAAATGCCTATATCTCCAAGAATGAGAATAGCAATGGTATCTACAGCTACCAGACACTATGGACAACAGATAATATCTAGTGGAAAAATCATATGCTTGGTTTCATTAAAATTTGATGTCTTTATTTTCCTATCTTAATGTCAAAGGTGAAAAGAAAGAAAAGTGAAATAGCTCAGTCCTGTCCTACTCTTTGTGACCCCATGGACTGTAGCCTACAACGCTCCTCCATCCATGGAATTTTCCAGGCAAGAGTATTGGAGTGGGTTGCCATATCCTTCTCCAGGGGAGCTTCCCAACCCAGGGTTCGAACCCAGATCTCCTGCATTGCAGGTAGACGCTTTACCATCTGAGCCACCAACAAAGTCCCAACATCAAAAGTAATTATTGTTGATTTTTAAGTGAAAGTCCCTTAGTTGTTTCCAACTCTTTGTGACCCCATAGACTATAGCCCACCAGGCTCCTCTGTCCACGGAATTCCCCAGACAATAATACTGGAGTGGGTAGCCATTCCCTTCTCCAGGGGATCTTCCCAATCCAGGGATTGAACCCAGGTCTCCTGCATTGCAGGCAGGTTCTTTATCGTCTGAGCTACCTGGGAAGCCCATACTATAGTGCAAATGTTGAGATTTTCAACATACTATTAATAGAACCTTGATTATCCATCTATTTGTTGACATCATCTTAGCTTTGAATTGAGTTTGAAATGAAATGTATGGTATGTACTGTTGTTAGAATATTTTTGAATGGAAGTTAAAGAAATTAACACAGGACAGCTTAAGCAGAAATGGGAAATTTATGATAAGGACATTAGTGGTTTCTGAAACCAAAAGAAAAAAAATACCCTCAGATCATATTGTTTTATTTCAAATTTCTAGGAGAGAGTATTTCATAGATCCAGAGTGACCAGGTGGCCTCTATCTAATCACATGTAGCTAAGGGTGGTGATCACAGAGGAAAATGTTACCTTGAGAGGCCCATTGATCTAGATGACATGAGGTAGATGAAGCAATTATTTTCTATTGAGCAGATAAACTAAGAGTTTTCTATTATACTATAATTGGTTAGGTTGTTACCATAGGGACTCAAGTGTATTTCCAATGAATTATCATTTCTAATTATCCACTTAACAATTGATTTTAATCATTCATTCTTTTCAATGAAACAAATAAGATTTTCTTTCCATTTTTTGAGTCTAGTCCATACCCATCTGAAAAATGTCTATTTCTTAATAACTAGAAGATCCCAGGTCAGTCTGAAAGGAGAGATTTGGGTAATTGTGTCTTTGCACTGGCAAAGTAGAAAGGTAATAATTATAGCTAAGATTTGTTGAGCACTTACTAAGTGGCAGGGACCACACAAAGAACTTTACATAATTATTTCATTTAACCCTATGCAGTGGAATTTTATTACACAGTTATCTTTGAGAAAAAGAAGTAGTGGCCCAGAGAGTCTAAGTAAATTACCCAAGTTTGTATGGCTAGTAAGTGGCGAAAGAAAACCTTATCTTAGTCATCTCTAAAACTTGATAACAAGTAGAAGCTAAGTGTTACTTCATGAGAGAAAAATATGTATTGATGTTAGAGCAAAAATGAAGTTAGAAATGATGTTAGGAAAAAAAGATCAGTAAAATTCTTTTCTTTTGCTGATTCTGGGGGTCGGATTCCAATATTTTGGTGGTCGTAGTGTGGTTCTTTGCATTTACCTTATTTATTGCTATATTTTATTATTCTCAGAGTAAACTCTTGACTAGCACTTCCCCTCTCTTACAAGCCCAGGCACAGTACTCCTCCTTATTTCTCTTCTCAAGGCCCCTGTTGGTCAGGTTAACAATGCCTACATCTGTCTTGCTAAGAGAACCTGGCACCACCTGAGACTGCATGGGTATTCAGGGAGTGTTTGTTGAGTGAATGGATGGATCAAAATTATTCTTTACTGGTTTAACAAAGTCAGTGGTCTTACATTTTCTATAGAATAAAATCCAAGTTTGTTAATTGAAAGTTTCTTCAAGTTTTTTGAAAAAAGCTTCAAAAATTTTTTTTCAACTGGCTGTGAAAATTATCTCATTACTCACTGTTCATTTTTTCTCCTATCTTGTTTATGGTGTACATCAGAGAATCTCAAAAGTTACCTTTTTTCAACAACACACATGCCCTGGGCATGACATATTTCCATGATCTCAGCCACTGGCATAGATACGGATGATTTGTCAGACACCCTTCACAGCTCCACCTCTTTGCCTCTCACTTGGAAAATCTTTTTTGAATGCTAAGGAGTAGAATTGACATTCTTTTAGTGAACACCTCAATCCACTCTATTTCCAAAAAAAAAAAAAAAAGGAAACTTCAGTGTACTTTAATTATTACTTTTAAGAAATAGTTTGCAGAATCATTTCATCATGATTCCTTGGTTGAACACCATTTTTAATAGTAAGAGTCAATATCAATTGCCTGCCCTTAAACTCCCCCACAACCTTGTGAAGTAAATATCATTAATCTTCTTATTTTATAGAGGAGAAATTGAAGTTCAGAGAGCCTAAGTAATCTACCCAAGGACACATAACTAGTCAGTTTTATGTGTTTTTCAATTTAAAAAAATTTAAGGTGCTGTCAATTGCTTTCAAGGTATTCCCTTTCCCTGTCTGCCACACCCATGTCTTGCTTTGTGAGCTATCTTGTGACATACACACATACACTAAATTTTATGGCTTTCATTACAAATTATATGTTTTCAAGTACTGTGATATTGCTAAAAGAAAAAAAAATTAAATACTTCTTTGGTAGGGCAGATTACACAAGTAAGTGTATACTAGGCATATTTGACACCAGTACATCAAAGTTCCCTGGTGGCTCAGACGGTAAAGCATCTGCCTACAATGCAGGAGACTCAGGTTCGATTCCTAGGTTAGGAAGATCTCCTGGAGAAGGCAATGGCACCCTACTCCAGTACTCTTGCCTGTAAAATCCCATGGATGGAGGAGCCTGGTAGGCTACATTCCATGGGGTCACAAAATGGGGTCACAAAGAGTCAGACACGACTGAGTGAATTCACTTTCACTTGAAAGTTCTGACCTGATATTGTTTTTGGCACCATTGCTTCACACATTGCCTTATGTTTCAAAGGGAATATCTCCTTTTTTTATTAGTTCATATCAAGTTCAAATTTGATATTCCCCAAATTAATTAGACCAAAGTCTGTTGTGTTTGTTTCACATGGGGATGTGTTTCCTTCAATATTTTCTCTGTGAGCAACTTTGATCTAACTAAATATATACTATCTGGCTAAATACTTTTTGCATCAAAGATTGTATATAAAATTTGGTGAGAAAATTCCCTGATGGTCCAGTAATTAGGACTCTGCTCTCTCATTGCCCAAGGCATGGGTTCAGTCCTTGGTTGGGGAACTAAGATCTCACAAGCTACACTGCCTGGCCAAAAATAGGGGGAAAAAAAAAATTGGTGATACCTCCCTGAATTCACAGTTATAATTCCTCTATAATGTTTTCTTAATGATTCCACTTCTTAATCTTTCATATAATAGAAACCGGAGCTGCATGTGGTACACCACTTATCACACACTCAAATTATTTCTTTATAAGTATAGCTCTGTGATCCTTTCCTTGGTGAGGCTATTTTGTGGAGCCTCCAACTTTTTACCAAAATGCTATGGAAAGTAAACATCTTCTGGGGCAGCCCCTTGTTGAATGAGATGCTCTACTTCAAAAACTTAGTAGCTATCCTCTGCATCTCAATGAAGTTACCTGAAGTACCATAGTGGATAGCAATTGCTTCTGTGGAAACATTTACTTCTTTATTTCTTCCTTATTACAACAGAACACAATATTTGTTACTTGGTATGAATGACCAGTATATTAAGGAGAGGCTAAAAACAAAATTTGCAGCTAAACTACCAAACTCAGAATGAATTTTCTTTTTAGTCTGCTGGTAATGTTGAAAAATAAAAGAAATAAAATGGATTCTTAATATTTTTAAGACTTTGCTAAAAAAAAAATCCAAAAGAAAAGTTAATGAGGGAATATTATTTGATAGGGTGGTGAAAGTGGACAAACAAATAACTTTGGGGAGAAGATATATAATCATAATCATTAGCTCAGTTGTGTCCAACTCTTTGCGACCTCATGGACTGTAGCCTACTGGACTCCTCCGTCCATGGGATTTTCCAGACAAGAATACTGGAGTGGGTTGCCATTTCCTTCTCCAGGGGAACTTCCCGACCCAGGGATCAAACCCGGGTCTCCCACATTATAGGCAGACGCTTTACCATCTGAGCCACAAGGGAAGCCCTGGAGAGAAGATAGATGGCTTTAAAGTCAAGGTCACACTGGTGTCTGGATGGACACAAGCAAACAACCTGCTGAGACAGCTTTGGAAACACAGCCAGAGTTGGGAGGTAAATAAGAAACAGGGAGACAAGATAAAAGGGATTTTCCTCCAAAAGTCAGGCCAGATTCTTATTAGAATGCCATGATCATTTATTGAGATACAGAGCTCTCAAAAATGATTAAGAATAAGAGAATTAGACATCTAAATATTTGGAAAAGAAGAGTGCTTGGGACAGGCATTCTTAACCTGAGTGCTACTGACATTTGAGACCAGATAGCTCTTTCTCACGGAGAAGGCAATGGCACCCCACTCCAGTACTCTTGCCTGGAAAATCCCATGGATGGAGGAGCCTGGTAGGGCTGCAGTCCGTGGGGTCGCTAAGAGTCGGACATGACTGAGCGACTTCATTTTCACTTTTCACTTTCATGCATTGGAGAAGGAAATGGCAACCCGCTCCGGTGTTCTTGCCTGGAGAATCCCAGGGATGATGGAGCCTGGTGGGCTGCCGTCTATGGGGTCGCACAGAGTCGGACACGACTGAAGCAACTTAGCAGCAGCAGCAGCAGCTCTTTCTCATGGGAGCCATGAATTGCACAATGCTTTCCTGTATTCCTGGCTTATACCCACTAGCGTCCCGTATTATGACAATGAAAGATGTCTCAAGACATTGATGAACGTGTCTGAGGAAACAAAATTGCTCTCAATGGAGGTCCACTGGCTTAAGGGAATTATAGTCATTAATTTAGGCTGAAGGTGAAAAAGAGACCATAGATTATAATGGATTCTCATATAGAAGATATTATTAACTAGTTTTCCATTCCACCAAAGTGGAAAAGTAGATTTTTGGAAGATTGACAATGCATCTCAATTGTTAGATTTCTAATAGGTATCCATAATAAGAATATTCTGAGGCTGAAGTATTGTCCAATAGAGAAGTAGAATTTTTTGTGGCCTAATACCAACAATATTTTATTAACTTTTATTTAGCTTACTATTTCATGAATAATTAAATATTAAATTATTCAAACATGTACTTAATAAGAAAACATGTATACCACCCATTCAGATTTAACAATATTTGGTCATATTTGTTTGATATATTTTTTCTTCAGATTTTTTATTTTGTTTACATTTTTGGTATTGTAATTACACCTACAGGGTCCTCTTGCACGCTTCTCACATGGTCCCTTGTTGCCCAGAGGTAGATAACCAATAATCCAAATAGATATTCTTTCTGGATGTGTTTTACTTTTACACTTTGATTCTATGTGTAATTCACCCATGGCAACATATGGCATTGAGGTTTTGGTGTTTTGTATGTTTTCACATAAGCAGCATCTCTGTGTGAATCTTTATTTTTCACTCAGCTTTATATTTGCAAGATTTTTTTCATGTTGGCATATATAGTTGTATCCAGTGATACTGGCCACTACAGGAGGTAAAAATAACAAGGAGGAAATAAATAAGCCCCATGATCATAATAGACTCCTACCAGTTCAGGACATGGGTCCAGGTTAACAGACAAAGACAACTGCGTCCCAGCCTCTTCCCTTTTTTTGACTGCCATGCAGGGCATGTGGGATCTTAGTTCCCTCACCAGGTATGAAACCCACTCTCCCACAGTGGAAGCACAGAGTCTTAACCCCTGGACCACCAAGGAAGTCCAAGCCCAGCCTCTTCTTGAGCCACTTCAGGACCATGCCCAGAGTGAGTGATGCCTAGAGGAACCCAAGGGTCCAGTGTGTCCACTGCTTTGTGCTTGAGTTAGTGACTGTTGTTTCATTGCCATTTCTTTGGTTCATGCTCCTGGATTTAAAGTCTTCAGGTTGAAGGAGCCTTAGAAAACATCTCAAACTCACAAAAGCAAGGAGTTCTCCTCTAAGATTTGATGGGCATGTCTTTAAAATGAACTTTCTTGTCTCATATTAAAGTTCCTTTAAAAATGAAGCTTTGTTCTGGGCTTCCCTTGTGGCTTAGCTGGTAAAGAACCCACCTGCAATGCAGGAGACCTGGGTTTGATCCCTGGGTTGGGAAGATCCCCTGGAAAAGGGAAAGGCTACCCACTCCAGTATCCTAGCCTGGAGAATTCCATGGAATATATAGTCCATGGGGTCACAAAGAGTTGGACAGAACTGAGTGACTTTCACTTTCACTTTTCTGAAGCTCAGTATGACTCATAGGCCCAAGAAGATTCCCTTAGCAATTTCCCTTATGCTGAATAGATAACCCCTTGCTAATATTTTGGTAGCAATAAAGAGCATGATCCCATAATTCCCAATTTAAGACATATACTCTAATATGAAATGAGGATACTCTGTTCTTTGGATTCCCTATAAAAGCAGAATCTGAGGAGTAGTTTTCTTGCTAGTGGTTTATTTAGGAGGTGGAGGACTCCCAGGTGGCACTAGTGCTAAAGATCTCAACTGCCAATGCAGGAGACCTAAGAAACATGGGTTCAGGCCCTGGGTCGGGAAGAGAAGGGCACAGCAACACACTCCAGTATACTTGCCTGGAGAATCCCATGGACAGAGGAGCCTGGTAAGCTATACCCCATGGAGTTGCAAAGAGTCAAACACACCTGAAGTGACTTAGCACATCCACACACAACAAGGAATAAGAAGGAAGAAATGGAGACAGTGGTAAAAAGAAGGAGGAAAGGCCAAAACAAATGTGTACTAACTGGGCACCAGCTCAGTCCTGCCAAGATATCCTCAGGGCCATTACTGGATGATCCACAGAAAAGATCAATGGATGGGCTTGTTCTCCATGAGTGAAGGGTTGTTAGCTCCATCTCACTCCAAGATGGTGCATGTATGAGGTCTGGGTAAGTTCCTACTAAAGTGTCATGTGCAAGAGAATACTTAGGTGGAAAGCCTGAGATTCCTGGTACCACTAAGATGGAGAATCCTCTAGTTACACCTACTTGAAGCAGCTTTGACACAGCAGTAACAGGAATAAGAGGTGGACTGAGGGACAATGTGGAATTTTAAAAATCCAATGTATAGGTCAACTGCAAGTTATAAAAATGTGATTACTGATTCTGGTTAAAAGCCAAGTATTTAAGTATCTTCAAGTTTTACAGTTGAAAAAGACCTTTACCTTCAGATGAAACTTTTTAAATCTTGTTTAGTCCAAAATAGTCTCTGCAGATGATATTTGGTTGGAGACACTTTCTTAAATTGCAGTGATTTTTATTTTGGAGAGAGTGGAAAGCAGTGGTAGTATTAAGTTAATTAAGTTAAATAGTACAGAAGATAACACTTACAGGAAATATCTCAATAGGTTTATCAATAATAATTTCTTGCATAGTTGGCAGTCAGATTCCAGGATAGAACAGATCTAATCTTGAACCAAGAGCATTCAGAAGCTGAGTCTATCAAGTGATTATCAGCAGTATTAGGAGTGGGAAGTAATTCGGTAACTATGAAAATAGTATCTTACAGTTTTATTTGCAAATAAATAACAGGTACAGTGAGAGAATCACACTATTCACTTCTTTTTCCATAAGTTGCCTGTGATTCAAGAGATGTAGTTTAAAAATGCAGTTGGATGTACCTCAAGGTCCTACCTACTATCCTGTCTAATTTAAAAATGACCCAGTGCAATTCATCAGGTGAGAAAAGAAAAAAAAAGAAGAAGAAAACAGAAAAGGGAAAAAAAATGAACTATTTAAATAGTGCCGATCAATGACGCTGTTTTGTTGCTAACCTAGTAAATATGTTGATCAATATCATGCAGAACCAAATAGCAGACTCTAAGTCAAATGTTATTTCAGAATACTTCATGATTTTGCTAGCCTTGTGCAGTGCTCAAAGTGGGAAATACTTCATATGATCTCAGATATAGCAAAGTTCTTCTTGGACTTTGTAAGTATAACTGAGAATTCTGGGAATAGTGAAAAGTCTGGGGAATTAATTCCAAACTTGTGCTCATTAAAGGCAAAAGTAGTTATCTGCTTTCTCTTGTGTATCTATTCCCATTTTACTAGTAGAAATTAAACCAGTGTTTAGATAATTTTATGCTTTTATTGGTTTTAAAGGAATGATTGTACACAGAGATGTGCTAAAAGAGCCCTGATTAAAATCTTGTTTTAGTAAACTTTGTAGTAAGTTAATCACAGGCATTTCTAACATAGCACCTTAACTACACTTGTTAAGCCATCAGTAGTCAAGATGCATCATGCCTGTGACCAAATAAATCTTTTCTTAAGATGAAGAGCACAGGCCTTTTACACTTGATTTATTTTATCATAAAAATAAATGCCAGTGTACATTGTGTAGGATACAACTCACCTCTTTTACACCATAATTCTAACTATACTTTTCTCACCATTAACTTTTTTCTCTGTGATGACATTCCATTTGACGTTGGACAGAAATTTTTTTAAGCTGATATTTAGCTTAAAATAAAAAGAGTTTCAAAACACTGAATCAGTTCAATTCAGTCATTCAGTCATGTCCGACTCTTTGCCACCCCATGAATTGCAGCATGCCAGGCCTCCCTGTCCATCATCAACTACTCAAACTCACGTCCATCGAGTCAGTGATGCCATCCAGCCATCTCATCCTCTGTCATCCCCTTCTCCTCCTGCCCCCAATCTCTCCTAGCATCAGAGTCTTTTCCAGTGAGTCAACTCTTCGCATGAGGTGGCCAAAGTACTGGAGTTTCAGCTTTAGCATCATTCCTTCCAAAGAACACCCGGGACCAATCTCCTTCAGAATGGACTGGTTGGATCTCCTTGCAGTCCAAGGGATTCTGAAGAGTCTTCTCCAACACCACAGTTCAAAAGCATCAATTCTTCGGCACTCAGCTTTCTTCATAGTCCAACTCTCACATCCATACATGACCACTGGAAAAACCATAGCCTTGTCTAGACGGACCTTTTTTGGCAAAGTAATGTCTCTGCTTTTTAATGTGCTATCTAGGTTAGTCACAACTTTCCTTCCAAGGAGTAAGCGTCTTTTAATTTCATGGCTGCAACCACCATCTGCAGTGATTTTGGAGCCCCCAAAAACAAAGTCTGACACTGTTTCCACTGTTTCCCCATCTATTTGCCATGAAGTGATGGAACCAGATGCCAAGATCTTAGTTTTCTGAATGTTGAGCTTTAAGCCAACTTTTTCACTATCCTCTTTCACTTTCATCAAGAGGCTTTTTAGTTCCTCTTCACTTTCTGCCATAAGGGTGGTGTCATCTGCATATCTGAGGTTATTGATATTTCTCCTGGCATGTCAGTAATTTTGAGAGAGTGAAAATCTATGGCAGAGATATTTTTCAGAGGAATGGTTAAGGTAAAGTAGAAATATACAGCCTGAGAATTTCTTATATCTTTCTTATATAGATCTTTTCTCCTTATATGTTCCTACCCATTTAGTATCTTCATTAATTTGGGGGATTCAATATGTTTTCTACCTCAAGGAAAATAAGGCATGATTTAACTTTCAAAATACTGAAATAATATTATTTCATTAAAATAGGCAGATTTATTTATTTTTTGCTTTAAGGTAGTGCTTTATCCAAATGACTTCACCATTAACTTAATATCCTACTGGAAATTCTATGCTAATTTTCTAGATTGCTTAAAATACAAGAATGTTAGGATATTAAAGAAAACTGAAAATATTTAAAATACTATAAGAATAGAGAAAATGCCATTCCATCCAGCTTAGCATTCAGACTGAGGAAGGCATCATAGAACTTGGAGTTTGTTTTTCCAGATGTCAAAGTAGAAATTCACAGGGGTATTTTAAAATGCCCAAAGCATTCTAAGTGAATCATGACTGTTCTTCAAAAATATTTTCTAAATTCATTTACATCCCAGGAGTTATTGGTATTATTATTCCACCTATTCCGACTGGCAGAATTTTCCAGGTATTTTCTTCCTCACAGCTAAAACTCAAGTATCTTTGCTAACAAGTCTTCTGGTATATTCCCCAGTGCCTAAAATAATGGAGCTTACATAAAGAACCACCTGAATAGGAATTGGGTCCTATTGAACTAAGTTCTTGAAGGGCTTCTCCTAAAATTTAAACATAAGCCTTTTGCTAATCTCCCAGTCCTCTAGGTACATTGTTGTTCAGTTGCGAGGTTGTGTCCACCTCTGAGACCCCACGGGCTGCAGCTCGCCAGGCTTCCCTGTCTTTCACTATCTCCCAGAGTTTGTTCAAACTCGTGTGCATCGAGTTGGTGATGCCATCCAACCATATCATCCTCTGTTACCCTCTTCTCCTCCTGCCTTCAATCTTTCCCAGTGTCAGAGTCTCTTCCAATAAGTCAGCTTTTCGCATCAGGTAGCCAAAGTATTGGAGCTTCAACCTCAGCATCATTTCTCCCAGTGAATATTCAGGGTTGATTTCCTTTAGAATTGACTGGTTTGATTTCTTTGCTGTCCAAAGGACTCTCAAGAGTCTTCTCCAGCACCACAATTTGAAAGCATCAATTCTTTAGTGCTCAGCCTTCTTTATGGTCCCACTCTCACATCCGTACATGGTATACAAGGTATATAAGGCTCCAGGTCTAAAAGGCTGCATAGATCACTGAGTATTAACAAGTATATTGGGGAAGTTTCTGAGAGGTAAATTTTGTCTTCCTTGACAATTCCTTGACAGCTAGCATTTTTAACACAATTAATGGAAAGATGTGCTGTATACAGAGAGAATATATCCAAAACCTTATGGAGAATTTTAAAAAACCTATGAAAACCTACTTGTTACTGATTTATTACTGGAAGGAACAAGTGCTAGAATAAATCTAAAATCTATTTCTGTTGTGATATGAAAGTTCTTTACTGAAGTTTTAATAAATTGTAAGAATTAATGTCCAAAGTGTCTATTAAAGTGTCAGTTTTATCATCATCATCATCATATATAGTATTTATTGAGAATTTACTACATATTAAGCACAGTTCTAAGCATTCTATATTCATTACCTTTTTTAATACTTACAAAAACCTTATGTGGTTCTCAGCTTCATAGAGAATGTGCCGTTCTGGTAAGTGATATTAACAACAGAGGACATCATGCATTTGTAGTTGCACTAGACGTATGGAAAATCTCTGGACCTTCCTCTCAATTTTGTTGTGAACTGCTTTTTAAAAAATGAGGGGGAAAAAGTTTTTAAAAACACTATTTGAGTTAAGTTCTTTTAACTCAAATTTCTAATAAATAGATGATATTCTTAAAAATATTTGTGATTCAAACATACATGGTAGAGCAATAGATCGCTAAATACATAGGTAGCAATTACATCGTTATATATTAGAGAATTATTGAAAATAAACAACTTTGTAAATTATATTAAGTGATAGATGTTTTTAGGCTACTAACCATGATAACAGAGACTCTGATTATAGATAAAACCTCTACAAGAAAGAGTATTTTCATGATATGTAGAGTGATACAGTGGACACAAAAAGGGGGGTTACGAAGCGAATGACAGTGACTTCAATGGGAAATAATTTCTCCCTCTCCTTCCATTGCAACCTCTATCCACTAAACTCCTGTGGATTCTCAAGTCTCAAGACCAAGAGGTAAATAAATTTATAAGGCTTACAGGACATTTGGATTTCAAAATTAGCTCCTGAAATGAGTCTCAAAAAGGTTTACCACTAAGGCCCAATGAAATAAGATATATATTTGGTTAGAATATGATAATATCTGAGTTTAATAGTACAAGATCAAGTGATTCAAAAGTAGCACCCTGTGTCAAGAAGGTACCTGTCTCCATCAAAATGTAAAAAAATCTGAAGAAAATCTCAGTGAGAATAAATGGATTAAAAATATTGACATTTATTTTCAGACGACCCATTCAGGTTTGACTATGAAAATGTTGTCAAAATACATATCAAAAGGTGTATGCAAAATATAGTTGAGATAGCCAACTGGATATCCATGTCAAAACATCACTGGACAAATGGCCTATTACAAAAAGACTTGATTGCCTTTGCTAACAGTTTCATCTTTATAACATTAACAAAGTTAAGAGTGAACTTACTATTCCACACTTAACTGTGAGCAGTAATGACATGATTGATGATCTTAGGGAAAAGTGACTGTTATCATGGTGAGATTTTAGAGCTGCAAAAGAGAATCTAGCAGCATTCTTCAGCATTCTTAA
Organism: Bubalus bubalis; assembly: GCF_019923935.1. Lineage (NCBI taxonomy): Eukaryota > Metazoa > Chordata > Mammalia > Artiodactyla > Bovidae > Bubalus > Bubalus bubalis. Next base: position 151,340,952 of record NC_059158.1, read on the forward strand.
GAAGAGTTCATAAAACTCTTCTTAAGGATATGATTTAATAAGAGTTTCTGACCTGTGCTATAGCTATTCCACCAAGTTGTAGTTCTTGCTTGTCTGGGTGATGCGTTGCTTCGGTGGTGTCTGACTCTTTGTGACCCTATGGATTGTAGCCTGCCAGGTTCCTCTGTCCATGGGATTCTCCAAGCAAGAATACTGGAATGTGTTGCCATGCCCTCCTCCAGGGGATCTTCTCAAACCAGGGGTCACACCTACATCTCTGGTGTCTCTTGCATTGGTAGGCTGATTCTTTACCACTGGTGCCACCTGGGAAGCCCAGTTCTTGCTTATTGCTTAATGTCATTTTTATTACAATTTGATTATTCAAACCAACAAACAAAAAAAGAGAAGCATACTGAATACTTCCCTTCTTTTTAAACCCAAATTGTGCTTATACTGTCTCAGATCATGTGATTAAACAATCAAATTTTCAAAGCCTCAGTTTCAAAATCCTGTAAAAATAAGAGGACAAGCTGGTACCTTCTTTCATATCAAGCAACTAACAAATTACCAAGCATCTCTTAAGTGCCTACTTTGTGCTGAGAAACTAATGTAGGTAAAAACATTTATTATTTTCCATCTTTCTTTTTCCAACTGAATAATAGTTCTTTCACTTTTTTCATTTAAATAACTTAAACATATACAATGAAATATTGTACTCTAAATGTATATTTGCTTCCAGCCCAGAATTTTATATTTAACCATAGTTAATCATTTTGCCTTTAAATGCTTTTAGATGGTGCAATTTGTTCTTAATGCCTTAGCTTTCCTCTTCGGTCACACAGCTGGAGTGGAACGTGAAGGCTCCATGCAGCACGTCTCTCTGGGTGAACGTTTAAAAAAAATCACAACTAGTAGGCAAAAAGCCATTTCCTCTAGTCAGGCTGTGGTTATCTTGATCTAGCATGACAAATTGGTGTTCCCAGAGTGGCTGCAAAGTAATCAGACTGTGACAAATGGTTTACTTATAGCAATTTGTTTCCATTTTACTGAAAATTTCCACAGTCTTAAAAAAATTAAAAAAAAGATTTTTAATGGTATTTGAACATTGTTGAAAGTGAACTGCATGAAATGGCTGAAGCTGGAATCTAGAATCATTTTGAACTCTAGGAGATGTGACAACAAACAGGAATTTCTGAGTCAGAGAATCTCTAAAGAAGGAACACCTCTGTCCGCTGATGATAGCACTGAGTGACTCTCTACCCCAGGTAGAGTTCCTTAAGATTCTGTACTCATCCTAGGCTAGAGGATTCACGGTATTGTGTTCGGCACAATTTGTATCCTATAAGGGTTTTCTTTAAGCCTGACAAAATCCCCACTCTTGTTGCAACTAAAGAATATCTGTTTGAGCTTGGATTCTCTAAAGACTGACCCCCTTTTTCTGGACTGGTATCCCCATTCTCTGCCTGCTTATGCTAGACTTTCAGTCAATTCTACTTTTGTCCTTGGTTGGTGGCTCCAAGGTGACTCAAACTGACTTGTCCTACACCTTGACCTGCTTTGTGGCTAATGTCTTCTGTCTCTTTCTTATTTCAGTGAATTTATGGATGTTCTTCAAGTGATGCTTTTACAGACAAAAGACCTTTCTCTTCTTCCCTAGTTTCTTAAAGGAAAGAAGAGATTAGAGAGGGCATGGAGAGGGCAAGGTTTGGTGTTAGGAGTTAACTCAAGTGGCACATGGAGGTCTTGAGTAAGGTGATTGGCCTGTTATCCCATTTAACCTTGTAAAGTCTGCACTCTTCTTATTTCCTAAAGTACATGTTATTCAGAAAGATGAAAAAAATTGTTAGAGATTAAGTATCTTTGAAGTCTTCTTCCTGTCAACTTCCTCAACACCATGCCTTATTTTTATTTCTGTTTATAGGTAGTATGAGGCATTCTTTGTTTTCCATTGGTCTGAGTTATGTGTTACTACAAAAAAAAGTGAGAAAAACTATCTATGCATTAGCAGAGAAATAGTTTATAATCTAGAAATTCAATTAAATGGTTTATAATCTAGAAATTCAATTAAATAGAAAGGAAATGATTTATTAAAATCATTGCACTGTTAAGCTTCAATTTGTACATTTCCCATTTAAAGCCATTTGCTTTACTCTGTACTTACTTGCAATTTTTACATTATATTACTCCTTTAATTTTGTTGTTCTTACTCTTATTTAAATATATAATGAAAAAGAAAAATCTCTAAACAAGAAATCCTGTTTTTTATTCTTTATGATGTATCTTCAACAGCTGTAGTCATAATGCATCATTGGTAATTTTCATATCCTAACAGAATTTCCTAATTGTTATTGGATGTTCTGTGCACTACTATAGGGTTTCACATAACTAAAAAATAAATTAGTCACAATCAAAATCTTCTGATGTTCTGTGTTATTTTGGAATCTCTTCTTTTTCTCAAATTCTTTCATTTACTCCATTAATGATTATTTCTTGGGCTCGGTACATGTGACTCCCCTTGTGTTCTTTACCTTAAATTGTAAGAAATGGTTTGAGATATATGCAATTCTTTGGTTTGTCAACAGAAGAAAAAAGGGAGGTTATTCAGCTTTATTTAAATAACAAATGTAGTTTTAATTCTTCTACCTCTTAAATGAAGTAAAAATCAGTATAAGGGTTTCATACAAAATACAGTTTAAACAACTCATGGTCTATTAGTAACAGTCCCTTTGCACAAATACTATTACTAAACTGATGTGCTTGCCTTTTCCTCATACTATTTAAAAATTTTTAAATAATTTTTTCAGTTTAAAATAATATAGTTTCATTGTTTTAAGAAAGTAGGACAATACACCTTAAACATATAGAACAATGTATGTCATTGTTTCTCAAAAAAATAGGGAAAAAAGAAAGTAGAGCAAATAATTAAAGATGCAGATTGATAAAAATGTGTAAGCAGTATGGAAAGAAAACTAATGACTTTCTTAATCTGTCAGGACTTACATAACAATCCAAAAATAGTCTTCAAGGATTTTTTCTTTTTAAATTTTTAACATAATACAAAATATAGGCTTTATACTTATCAGTAGAGTACAACTATGAAATCTTTTATTTTCATTTATACCTAATAAAATGCCTTTGCATCATCAGTTCAGTTCTGTTCAGTCGCTCAGTCATGTCCAATTCTTTGTGGCGTTCATGAATCGCAGCATGCCAGGCCTCCCTGTCCATCATCAACTCCCGGAGTTCACCCAAACTCATGTGCATCGAGTTGGTGATGCCATCCAGTCATCTCATCCTCTGTCGTCCCCTTCTCCTCCTGCATAAGAGTCTTTTCCAATGAGTCAACTCTTCTCATGAAGTGGCCAAAGTATTGGAGTTTCAGCCTCAACATCAGTCCTTCCAATGAACACCCAGGACTGATCTCTTTAGGATGGACTAGTTGGATCTCCTTGCAGTCCAAGGGACTCTCAAGAGTCTTCTCCAACACCACAGTTCAAAAGCATCAATTCTTTGGTGCTCAGCTTTCTTCACAGTCCAACTCTGACATTCATACAAGACCACTGGAAAAACCATAGCCTTGACTAGACGGACCTTTTTGGCAAAGTAATGTCTCTGTTTTTTAATGTGCTATCTAGGTTGGTCATGGAGAAGGCGATGGCACCCCACTCCAGTACTCTTGCCTGGAAAATCCCATGGGCGGAGGAGCCTGGTAGGCTGCAGTCCATGGGGTCGCGAAGAGTCAGACACGACTGAGCGACTTCACTTTCACTTTTCACTTTCACGCATTGGAGAAGGAAATGGCAACCCACCCAGTGTTCTTGCCTGGAGAATCCCAGGGACGGGGGAGCCTGGTGGGCTGCTGTCTATGGGGTTGCACAGAGTCAGACATGACTGAAGCGACTTAGCAGTAGCAGCAGCAGGTTGGTCATAACTTTCCTTCCAAGGAGTAAGCATCTTTTAATTTCATGTCTGCAGTCACCATCTGCAGTGATTTTGGAGCCCCCAAAAATAAAGTCTGACACTGTTTCCCCATCTACTTCCCATGAAGTGATGGGACCAGATGCCATGATCTTCGTTTTCTGAATGTTGAGCTTGAAGCCAACTTTTTCACTCTCCTCTTTCACTTTCATCAAGAGGCTTTTTAGTCCCTCTTCACTTTCTGCCATTAGGGTGGTGCCATCTGCATATCTGAGGTTATTGATATTTCTCCTGGCAATCTTGATTCCAGCTTGTGCTTCTTCCAGCCCAGTGTTTCTCATGATGTACTCTGCATATAAGTTAAATAAGCAGGGTGACAATATACAGCCTTGATGTACTCCTTTTCCTATTTGAAACCAGTCTGTTGTTCCATGTCCAGTTCTAACTGTTGCTTCCTGACCTGCATACTGGTTTCTCAAGAGGCAGGTCAGGTGGTCTGGTATTCCCATCTCTTTCAGAATTTTCCACAGTTTATTGTGATCCACATAGTCAAAGGCTTTGACATAGTCAATAAAGCAGAAATAGATGTTTTTCTGGAATTCTCTTGCTTTTTCAATGATCAGAGAAAATCACTGAGTATTCAAAAATAGGTAAGATCCATATCTGTATAAAAACCATTGTGTTCTTTATCGATTTAACTGGATTCTGGATTTGATGGCAAAGTCATAGTGGGAAAACTTCATTCTATGTTGCTGTTGTTCAGTCTCTCAGCCTTGTCTGAATCTTTGCGACCCCATGGACACACCAGGCTTCCCTGTCCTTCACCATCTCCCAGAGGTGCTGAAACTCATGTCCATTGAGTCAGTCATGCCATCTAACCATCTTGCCCTCTGTCGTCCCCTTTCCTCCTGCCTTCAATCTTTCCCAGTATCAGGGTCTTTGTAAGGAGTCGGCTCTTTGCATCAGGTGCCCAAAGTATTGGAGCTTCAGATTCAGCATCAGTCCTTCCAAAGAATATTCAGGGTTGATTTCCTTTAGGATTGACTTGTTTGATCTCCTTACTGCCCAAGGGACTCTCAAGAGTCTTCTCCAACACCACAGTTCAAAAGCTATGTGTTGCCGCTTATTGCTTTTGAGAATTTGATTGGCCAGGCATAATAAGAATGGGTTGGGAGGGGAAGAATGTTGACTTTGCTTTAAAATTTTAACACAATGTCAGTCCACATTATAAACATTAATAAAATGATGAAACATATCATTTACCCAAACACAGACACACCGCAAAATGACAAACTGGTTGTGACTAATGCAGGCTGATGGACACTTTATCCAAGGTAAAGAGAATTTCTTAGGCTTTGCTCCTTCCAGTCAGATTTGGGTGGGTTTTTATAAGGTTCCCAATCCTCTGCAATGACCCCATAGTCTTTCTAGTCACCTTGAACATTATGATTTCATTAAGAGAAGAGATTTCATTAAGAGATTCATTAAGATATTGATATGGAGATCTTACCACATATAATCCTCCACATTGCTTATTTGCTACTAAACTCGAAGGATGTCACCATCCTCTGTCAACATATTCCAAGTGAATCCAATAAAAGTAAATTAATCAGAAATCAAAAAGTCAACTCAATTTCTGTATGATTTTCTGAAGATCTAATCTATATTCTTCCCAAAGATTTTAGTTTGTTAAAGAGCCATTCCATTAGTCTAATGATGTCTCTTAAGGAATATGTCTGCATCAAATTATTGCTATATTTCTTCCTTCTTGAATGTCCAGAGAGAATTCTCTTGAAACACAAATACCCAGCATCTATTTACTTGTATACTTACCAAAGAATGCTGCTTACTATTCTAATAAGAGCAAGAACCTGAGGATAATTACTTCAGTTATACTTCTCTTTCCTCTTATTGTTAGCCACCAACCCAAATTCAAGGCCCTCTTTTAGTGATCCTCTCACTTAGTATCATATTGCATAATTATCTTCTCCAGTTCAATTCCTCCTTTCACAGTTGGCTTCTTTTCAACAGCAGCTGCTTGAACCCTCATGCTCTTACCATTATGCTCTGTATCCTTAATCACAGATACCAATATACCATTTCTGTGAAAAAGGATACCATTATTCTCTGTATCCTTTATCACAGAAAAATTCTGTTACCTGATTAGATTTGAAACCTGGATCTCCCTTGAAAATGTCTCTTCCCTTGTTCCCAGTCAAGTGAAACCCTTTTGTACTTTCACACCCAAAGATCATGATAGCCTGGTGTCAATAACCTCCTATCTCTCAAGTATTTTTGTAGCTCAGAAGATAAAGTGTCTGCCTACAATGCAGGAGACCCAGGTTTGATCCCTGGGTTGGGAAGATCCTCTGGAGAAGGAAATGGCAACCCACTCCAGTACTCTTGCCTGGAAAATCCCATGGACAGAGGAGCCCAGTAGGTTACAGTCCATGGGGTCGCAGAGTGGACATGACTGAACAACTTCACTTCACTTCACTTTATGGAAAAATCACTCTTTCCTTGAGGCTCATGATGACTGAGCTTGCTATCATTTATTCTTTTGATTGACATTAGCCTCTATAGTCTTGACTACTCCTATCATTCTCTTTGGACTTCGAAACCTAGCTTTCAGAGTTCTTTACTCCCAGTAAAATCAACCATCATCAATTGAGTAATTTCTATATGTAGATAATCTTTCTAACAAATAGCATGAAAGATGGTTGACTTTAGTATCAATATCATTACCACAATCCCACTCCCTCTAAATCACTTTCACACCAATACCATGAACATGGTCTCTCACATTCTTATATGAAATCATAAAATCCAAAACATAATCATCTTACCATATGTCCTGCCCATTTTGGTCTCTCACTCCTGTTGTTTCATTCATGATGTACAATGGATTATCTTTCCCTCCACTTATCGTCTGCTACCCTTCTTCATAGATTTATGTCATTTTCTTTTTTGCTTGAATCCTGGTAGTTGTTTTTTTTTGTTTTTTTTTTTTTTTTGCAATAACGTTTTTGCTAGTATCCCAACATTTTCACTCCTTCACTTCAAAATCATTTTCAAATTATCTGGTTTTTGCTCTTCACAGATTTATGAATAGTTAGACAAAGTAATCCAGTTGTGTGAATTTTTGCCAATTATTTGGTCTCCAGATGGGTTTTCAGCAGAGCTCAGCAACTCTTTTTCTGGCTCCTGGTTCTGTTCTCTCCCCAGTTTCTCAAAAGTGTCATTTCTAAACAAAACTAATAACTTTATACTTCATATTCCACAAAAATTTCCTTCAGTTTCAATCAGATATCTTGCCTCTTAATTCACAGAGAAACTTTCAGGCTATTTTGTATGATATTTCACTAATCCATATTCACAAACATATAATATTTTCATCTTTTAAAATAAGTTACTTGTTTTCTTTCCTTCTATTTCCTGATTCTGCTTCATCAAAAATAGCCAGGGCTTTTCTGGTGTTTTAATTCATGAATGATCTGAGTTAAGGGGTTAAAAGGAGGAGATGTCTATATTTTTGCTTGTCTAATTTTAAAGTTGAGATGAATAAATAGATTGTGATAAATGGAGTTAAAAGCTACAACAACACAATGAGTGTCTTAGGGGAAGAGGAATAACCTTGGAAGGAAAATTATGTCCAACCTAGATAGCATATTCAAAAGCAGAGACATTACTTTGCCATCAAAGGTTCGTCTAGTCAAGGCTATGGTTTTTCCTGTGGTCATGTATAGATGTGAGAGTTGGACTATAAAGAAAGCTGAGCCTCAAAGAATTGATGCTTTTGAACTGTGGTGTTGGAGAAGACTCTTGAGAGCCCCTTGGACTGCAAGGAGATCCAACCAGTCCATTCTAAAGGAGATCAGCCCTGGGATTTCTTTGGAAGGAATGATGCTAAAGCTGAAACTCCAGTACTTTGGCCACCTCATGTGAAGAGTTGACTCATTGGAAAAGACTCTGATGCTGGGAGGGATTGGGGGCAAGAGGAGAAGGGGACGACAGAGGATGAGATGGCTGGATGGGCAACACTGACTCCATGGACGTGAGTCTGGGTGAACTCTGGGAGTTGGTGATGGACAGGGAGGCCTGGTGTGCTGCGATTCATGGGGTCACAAAGAATCGGACACGACTGAGCCACTGAACTTAACTGAACTGAAACTTAATAATAAGAGGAATACTTTTGATCAAGTCAAATGAAAGCAAAAAAGGATGAGGGATAAAATGAATATGGAACAAATAGAAAATAATATACCAAGATTTTAAGATGTTATAGTTAGACTTAAATAAGTCAATAACTACACTCATGCATGTTGCTCAATCTCAAAGTCATGTCCAAGTCTTTGTGACCCCTTGGACTGTAGCCCACTAGGCTCCTCTATCCATGAGATTTTCCAGGGAAGAATACTAGAGTGGGTTGACATTTCCTACTCCAGAAATCTCCATGATCCAGGGATCAAACCTGAGTCTCTGCATCTCCTGCACTGGCAGGTGGGATTCTTTACCACTGAGCAACCTGGGAAACCCCGATAATTACATTAAAAGGACCCAAATTAAAAGATTAGATAGTAAAACAATACCCAGCTATAAGATCATCACAAAATAGAAGTTGAAAGAAATGCACATAAAGTCTGAAAGTTAGAGAATAAAAAAGATATACCAGAAAAAAACTATTCTACTTACAGAAAAATATAATTGACAGCAAAAAGCATATTAAAGATACACAGGAATTTTTCAAAATTTTAAAGGGAATTCAATAGTAGTATTTAGCAATTCTAATTGTAAAAATTTAAAGCAACATGGCCTTAAAATATATAAAGCAAGCGAGAACTAAGAGGTGCAAGAGATAAATCCACTTGTATTTTAGATTTTTAAATATATGAAAGAATTATTAGACAAAATTATTCTGTAAGCACATAAGAGATCTGAAAAACATACTAATTAACTTTAAAAATGCTAACTAACCTAGTAGATAATTATAGAACATTAAACTACAACAATGCAGAATATACAATATTTTTATGGGACATTAACCAAAATTTAAAACATCCTGGGTCTTCCAGCAAGTCTTAACAAAGATCAAAGAATTAAAATTATAAAATCTTGTTTTTGACCACAGAGAAATTAAACTGCAAGTGGAGAACAACAACAAAAAAAGAACTGGAAAACTGCCTGAAGTTTGCTAATGTATTAGCATACCCCCAAATTATTCCACTAACCAAATAAGAATTCACCATGTATAACAGAAAATATATTAAATTGTGGGATATAAGTAAGGCCAAAATTTAAAGAAATATATAGCCTTAAATGTGGGGCTTTCCAGGTGGATCAGTGGTAAAGAATCTGCCTGCCTATGTAGGAGACCTGGGTTTGAACCCTGGGTCAGAAAGATCACCCAGAGAATGTAATTGTAACCCACTCCAGTATTCTTCCCAGGATAACCCTATGGACAGAAGAGTCCAGAGGGTAGCAAAAGAATCAGACACAACCGAATGACTGAGTACATATTGCCTTAAATGCATATATTAATATATGGAAAAAAGCTAAAAATTATGATTAAAAATCTATCTTTAAAAATTAGAGAAATAGCAAGTTAAATCCTCCCCAGAAGAGGATGGAGAAAATAAACTTTTAAATAATAGAAATTAATGAAGTAGAAATAAAACTGGAATTCTAATAGATTTCTTAAAAGATTCTAAATTAGTGGAAACCAGGGCCAGGACTAGGGTGAGGCAAATGCAACTCGAGCACAAGATGTAAGCACACACTCACCGTCAGAGCTCATTCTCACTTGCATGATCCAAAGAGTGAGTGTCTCCTCAAGGTCATGCAAGTAGAAGGTCAACCCTGAGTATGAGAACCTTCTTAGACCCTGTGCCCTAAGTGTTTATCTAGCTCAACTGATTTTAGTTCTGGCACTCACGGAAATGGCAACCCACCAGTATTCTTGCCTGGAGAATCCCATGGAAAGAGGACCCAGGCAGGCTGCCGTCTATGGGGTCGCAAGAGTTGGACAAGACTTAGCAACTAAACCACCACCACCCCTCATGCAACCAGTTTGGAAAATGGTTTGGCTGGATCTGGGTATATCTGAGCATATACATATCCTGTGAACTATCAATTCTACTTCTGGCTATACACTCAATAGCAAATGCATACATATGTTCACCAAACAACAAAAGAATGTTCAGAGCACCATTATTTGAAATATTCTAAAATTATAAACAGTCCGAATTTCCATTCATAGTAGAATTAATACATAAATTGCGGTAGTTTTATATAACAGATGACACTATACAAAAACAAGGAATGACTTACTGTTACATACAAACATGGATAGGACTCACTGACATAATATGCAGACTCCAGCACTCATAGGTATAAGTTCTTTCATACAAAGCCCCAAAACAAGCAAAAGTAATCTGTGGTGATAAATGTCTGACTAGTGGTTACCTCTGAGAAAGGGGGATGATTTTCTGAGGTGCCGTTAGTGTCTTCTCTTGATGTCCATTGCTGTGACATGTGAATATTCACATTATTAAAAAATGACCAGTCTTCTTCAATGTCAAGTAGGGATCAGGTTTAACAAGAAGATATTTGGTGTCCACGATAAATATCAATACAGAGTAGTTTTATAAATGGCATGCAGATCATGATATCTGTGTGTCAATGTTTCTTTTCACTGTCATTGCTTTAGGATAAATCTCTATGGCTTTCTACTATAGGAAACTCTAGCGACACCAGCAATTTGAAAACAAAAACCTAAAGAACTTTACAGTAGCATATTCTGGTCTCTAATGAAATCTTAGAAGAAGGGTAGAGATGTAAGAAATTTTATGGGACTGGCCTAAGAAGGGAAAAATCTCTTCTCTGTTTTATTTCCTCAACATAGCAACTTTCATTTCTCTTTCACTGAACATAATACCTTAGCTTTCAGTTTCAATTTCAATCAAATATAGGCCAAAAGTGGTAGCAGAATCCCCATTAGCCTCACTACCAACACAAAATACAAAAATTCATGGAACAAAATACCATAAGAACTGGCTGGCAGTAAAAATGACCCTGATATTTCCAGTTTACCTGAAATAATGCTCTGAAGTCTTCTGCCTTGACTAGCATTCAAATCAAAATGAAATGTTATATAAATTTTTTTCTTAAAAATATAAAATATAAGAGTAATAAGCAGGTAAATTTCCTCAAACATTTATTACATCTTTAAACTGTATACATTGATTTTCCACCCTGATTTTACACTTGCCCAGTACCCACATCTGGGCCAGACTCAGAGCTTTGCGGTATCCTAGAAATAGATCCAACTCCATAAAGCATTAAGAGAAAAATAATATTTAACTGGAAACTGCATGGGGAGACAGGGAAGAAACTGACATAGTATAACTGCAAGAAATTTAATCAAATTTCTATTAGACATCTCAATTTTCACCCAAATGCTTTCTGCCCTCTAGTGTCTCATCAACATCCTTCATTAACTGAATGGTGACTCCTGTGGTAAGTTTTGGTGTTGTTGGTCAGTCACTGAGTCATGTCTGACTCTGCAACCCCTTGGACTGCAGCACAACAGGTTCCCCTGTCGTTCACTATCTCCTGGAATTTGCTCAAATTCATGTCCATTGAGTTGGTGATGCTATCTATTCATTTCCTCCTCTGCTGCCCCCTTCTCCTATGTGATAAGTTAGGCAGACTTATGACAGATCTCTCTCCATCCAAATATACTTGCTTCTTTTAAGTGTAATAGCTTTTCTTGGGTCATGAGACTGAAGTCATGAGTCAAATACAAAACTAGACTCAAAGATGTGAAATGACTTTCCTCAAGTTTACATCAAATAATTATGAACTTGGAATCAAGCCCTTGACACACGTTTTCTGTTACTTTTCCATCACTCACTAGGTTCTTTATATAAGGCATTGTGCTGGATTCTGTGACAAACACAAAAGATAAACTGGACACAGTTCTTGCCTTCAAGTGGTTAAAAATATAATGAAAAGGAAAAAATAGATGTACAAATAGTTGTAATTTAATGAAGGATATGAAACATAATAGGGAGAAGGCAATGGCAACCCACTCCAGTACTCTTGCCTGGAAAATCCCACGGACAGAGGAGCCTGGTAGGCTGCAGTCCATGGGGTCGCGAAGAGTCGGACACGACTGAGCGACTTCACTTTCACTTTTCACTTTCCTGCATTGGAGAAGGAAATGGCAACCCACTCCAGTGTTCTTGCCTGGAGAATCCCAGGGATGGGGGAGCCTGGTGGGCTGCCATCTATGGGGTCGCACAGAGTCGGACACGACTGAAGTGACTTAGCATCAGCAGCAGCATTAAACATAATATAGGAGAATTGACACATCATTGAACCATAGAGAAGAAAAAGAGTAGTTCTGGAAAAGGAGCAAGAAAAGATGAGTATGAAATAGTTTTTTAGAAAGAGGTGACCTTTCATCTGGTGAGTAGCCTGGTTTTGAATAGTTGCCAGATATGCTTATTGAATTCTAAGTAATATTAATCATTATTTTCTGAACTACATGTCTGTTATTTATTTTCTTTCCAGCTAAATTAAATCTCACCAAGTTTCCCAAATAGTCTTATTTTCTTTTCTTATCTAAATAATGTCTGTCAATCCTTAGAGCCACAGGGCTTTCCTAGAACATATAACATTTTACAACCTTGTGGAAGCTGTTACTTATAGGCCCTAAAATCTAATGTTTAATTTTATTTATTTATATGTGGCATTTGGCAGAATATCAATATCTGAACTATGTGAATCTGTCATCAATCTAATGAAGTATTGATGCTAAAATACCCAGAGAAATAAATCATTAGTCATTTGTACCAAATGTATCCATCTTTGTCTTTAATATCCTTAATATTATTCACTGTTACTTTGAGTCAAATACACTAGTTGAATTTATTGTTATAGGTCATATTAGTATGAGGATTTCTCCAACTGTAATTGATGAAACACTAGAAAACCATTTTTTTTTTTTTTTTTTGGATGGGGGAAGAATTAACTCTTATTAACCCACTTTCCTCTTGCCTGTAAAATTGAACCCTACATTTCACTCCTGCCACTGAAATATCTTTCAAATATGTCTACTTTTTCCACCTCTATTATGACCAACCTAGACAGCATATTAAAAAGCAGAGACATTACTTTGCCAACAAAGGTCCATCTAGTCAAGGGTATGGTTTTTCCAGTAGTCATGTACGGATGTGAGAGTTGGACTATAAAGAAAGCTGAGCACCGAAGAATTGATGCTTTTGAACTGAGGTGTTGGAGAAGACTCTTGAGAGTCCCTTGGACTGCAAGGAGATCCAACCACTCCATCCTAAAGGAGATCAGTCTTGAGTGTTCATTGGAAAGACTGATGTTGAAACTGAGACTCCAATACTTTGGCCACCTGATGCGAAGAGCTGACTCGTTTAAAAAGACCCTGATGCTGGGAAAGATTGAGGACAGGAGGAGAAGGGGACAACAGAGAATGAGATGGTTGGATAGCATCACCGACTCAATGGACATGGGTTTGGATGGACTCCGGGAGTTGATGATGGACAGGGAGGCCTGGTGTGCTGTGGTTCATGGGATTGCAAAGAGTCGGACACGAGTGAGTGACTGAACTGAACTGATACCTAGGTATTTCCTATGGTTGCTATAATTACCACACAACTAGTGCCTTAGAACAACATATCAGTATTGGTTTATAGCTCTGGAGCTCTGAAATCCAAAATAGGATTCGGATAACTGAATCAAGGTGTCAATGTGCCTGCATTCCTTCTAGGCTCTCTAGGGTAGAGTTTAATTCCTTGCTTTATTCAGCTTCTTAAGGCTTCTTGTATCCCTCAGTTCATGGCTGCTTTCCTCCATTTTCAAAATCAGCAATGTAGGGTTTTCAAATCTCTGACTCCAACTTCATGTTTTGTCTCCCTTCCACTTTAAAAGACTATTGCAATCACATTGAGTTCATCCACATAGTCCTGGGTAATCTCCTTAAATTCAGCTGATTAGCAACTTTAATTCCCTTTGAAACTATAATTCCCTTTGCATAACATAACCTATCTCAGGTTCCAGGGATTAGGATGTGAAAATTTATGACTTTGTTGTTGTTTAGTCACTAAGTCCTGTCTGACTCTTTTGTGACCCAATGGACTGTAGCCCACCAAGCCTCTCTCTCCATGAGATTTCCCAGGCAAGAATATGGAATGTGTTGTCATTTCCTTCTCCAGGAATCTTCCCGACCCAGGGATTGAATCTGCATCCCCTGCATTGGCAGGTGGACTCTTAACCACTGCGCCACCAGGGAAGCCTTTGGACATCTTTGGAGGAACCATTATTCTGCCTTCCATACTAACTACAGTCATGATTCTGGCTGCAATTAGCCCTGAGTTGAATTTCTGCAAGAGTCTCTTAACTGGTCTCCATGCTCCCATTCTCCTCCTCGTTGGAACACTGCAGTCAGAATGATCTGATCATGTTATTCCTCCTACTCTTCAAAACTTTAGAATAAAATTCAAATTCTTTAACATGAATTTCAAGGTTGTACGTATCTGTGCTTATTCGAGTTCCTAGTGTCCTGATTCTTCCTCCCGTGCATGTGTCTTCCACTTTATCCTCACAAAATGAGTTTCATCTCCCTAGATGACCCACACTTTCTCCTGTCTTCACATGTTATTTCTGTTCCCTGAAACATGCTCTCCTTTTTACCCCTTATATTAGTTAATTCTGCCTCATCTTTCAAATCTCACCTTAGATGGTATTTCCTCTAAATATTTTTCCTTGACAACTTTCCAAACACACAAATACACATGGATGTTTAGGCATTTCTCATACATGATCCTTTAGAACCCTCCACTTTTCACATCAGAACACTTAACACATTCTAGTATATTATAAAAGTAATACCTTTTTATATGCCTGCATTCCTGACTTTATGACAAACTCTACCAAGACAGGGACTTTGTTCATCTTATTCAAGGTTGATTGTGTCTCTACTATGTGGACCACTTTCTGGAATGTGATAAGTACTCAGTAGTCATTTTTAACTGTTGATAATCCAGAATAAATAGAGTCATTCCTGCCCCCTTCACCACCATCATGTTTCAGTCTCTCGAAATGCAACTCTCTATATTCTCCAACCATAAAATATGTATGTTAACTGTAGATGTTAACATTTTACTTCAGTTGTTGAGTGTCCAGTATTTTCCCTTGTGATCCATGTGATTATTCTTTAATGGAAGGAGTAAGAATGCAGATAGTCTATAGACAATTGATGTCCCTCAGTAGCCTTTGCTCAAAAAGGTGAAATCACTGCTAAGCGAGATACCTTAGTTGGGTAATAGTTCAACCCACTTATTTGCAAATATGGACCCAATTGTTGGCCTGAAGGTGACTCAGACTGGTAACTAAGCTCCAAACTTGTGAACATGTGTGTGTGTGGGGACAGGGAAATCGAAGAAGTGATTGAATAATAGGGTAGAGAGGAAGAAGAGATAATTCTAGGAGAGAACTGAATGAACTCATACATAAATAAAATCTGTGGATAAGCTTCAATGTGTCATCAGTGGCCACCATGTCATGAGAGGAGTAACAGACTCCTCTTTTCTAATATTTTATTTAACCATATTTTCTTGGACCACAAATACACAGAATTAAGATATTAGAAGTCTTTGTTCATCACATATCATTTCTAAACAGCTATCATCATTTCTCAAATAAGGATGATAAGCCATATTGTGGTGCATTCTGCTCATAATAGGCAAATCATTGAGTGCCTCCTGTGTACCAGACAGTGCATTAGGACCTTGACCTTATGCAAGTATTAGCATCTTTTTTGGTAAATCATCAGAAACAGTTGGTTGTTCAGTGTGGTTCAACATTACCCCTGAGGATATTTTGATAATAATGCAGATGTTAGTGTCAGGAGCCCTGGGGGAAAGTAGGAACATTTACAATTGAAATTCAGATGTATAATGACTTTTTCCATGGAATGCAGGACTGCTGCTGCTGCTGCTAAGTTGCTTCAGTTGTGTCCGACTCTGTGCGACCCCATAGACGGCAGCCCACCAGGCTCCCCCGTCCCTGGGATTCTCTAGGCAAGAACACTGGAGTGGGTTGCCATTTCCTTCTCCAATGCATGAAAGTGAAAAGCGAAAGGGAAGTCGCTCAGTCGTGTCTGACTGTTCGCTACCCCATGGACTGCAGCCTACCAGGCTCCTCCGCCCATGGGGTTTTCCAGGCAAGAGTACTGAAGTCGGGTGCCATTGCCTTCTCTGAATGCAGGACTAGTAGGACATAAAACAGGGCCTCTAGAGAAACCCATTACACAGTTAGAAGACTAGTAGAATAGGCAGACTGTTCATAGCAACACACATATTGAAGAGTATGATGATTCCAGGTATCGTGTGATACCATTACTTCACCATCCACCAACCTGGTTCTCTGTTCTACTTTCAGATGGGGCTTGAAGTTTCTTTCAGTGGAACCCCATAGGAAAGAGCTGGTGACAAAAGACATTTCCCTGCTGGTCAAGCAAGAAAAGCCCAAGAGACTGGAGTCAGGCAGGGTCAGGACCAGGACTGAGAGACACCTCCAGGTTCCCAGGAGATCCAGGGTCTGAAGGTTAAAAATGGAGTGGAAAGCAATCAAGTAGGAGGCCAAAGTTCAAAGAATCTAAAATAAAAGGACAGAAAAGGACAACATGGGCATCAGTTGTTAGGATGAACACCAGATTAACCTCCTTCCTTTTCTTTTCCAGACTTGACTCCTACACAAACAAGTGCATACTGTACCAGAGACTTCTAAAGGGAATAATTAGGAACGGAACAATAACAATAACCAATTACATCTGTTGAATACTTAATATTATCTCATTAACTCCTTACAACTGACTTTATTTTTCTGGGCTCCAAAATCACTGCAGATGGTGATTGCAGCCATGAAATTAAAAGACACTTACTCCTGGGAAGGAAAGTTATGACCAACCTAGACAGCATATTAAAAAGCAGAGACATTACTTTGTCAACAAAGGTCTGTCTAGTCAAGGCTATGGTTTTCCCAGTAGTTATGTATGGATGTGAGAGTTGGACTATAACGAAAGCTGAGCACCAAAAAATTGATGCTTTTGAACTGAGGTGTTGGAGAAGACTCTTGAGAGTCCCTTGGACTGCAAGGAGATCCAACCAGTCCATCCTAAAGGAAATCAGTCCTGGGTGTTCATTGGAAGGACTGATGTTGAAGCTGAAACTTCAATACTTTGGCCACCTGATGCAAGAGCTGCTTCATTTGAAAAGACGCTGATGCTGGGAGGGATTGGGGGCAGGAGGAGAAGGGGACGACAGAGGATGAGATGGTTGGATGGCATCACCGACTCAATGGACATGAGTTTGGGTGGACTCTGGGAGTTGGTAATGGACAGCGAGGCCTGGCGTGCTGCAGTTCATGGGGTTGTAAAGAGTCGGACACGACTGAGCAACTGAACTGAACTTACAACAACCAGATAAGATTGATAACTACAATGAGGCTCATTTTTTTTTTAAACAAATAGTACTTAGGTTAAGAAGCAGACTAAAGATAAAGCCTACCACAGAGTAAGCAGAGGCTCAGAGCACTAAGAAACAGGGAATTACTCTAAATATCTTTCTCTTTCTTTCATAAATTGACAGTAGCAGTGAAAAAGGGAATAATCAGGGCTTTTCCATTGTGTGCTCCATAAGTGAGTCCACTTAAAATTGTGTGTGCTTGTGTGTGTGTATATGAAAAAATAAAGGACGAGATAATCAAGAATGGGTTGTCATCATGTCATCATCATTGGGGGAAAAATGAGAATGTTATTTTTCCTTGATATTCTAGCCATCCTAACTTCAGGACAACAAAAATATGCTATAGGCATTAATAGATAACTGTGTTTAAGGAAACATACACACATTTGTGAGGGTTCCTTGTGGAACCTTGATCTATAGTTACTGAATACATGTGATTTGTCAGTTTCGGACATGAATCTCTCCAGTCGTGGCACAAAACCCCAGGCTGGGCTGCAACAGCTAATGAGTATTGCTGTGGGGAACCACCTTCTTACTGCACTTGGAGACTCTCTGAGGAGTCCTTGGCTAAGATGTCAGTACATGATCTCAATGACAGCCCTCCCACTGAGAGTCTCGCTCTCCTTGCCGAGAGAACTAAGGAACTGGTGCTTTCCCAGGACCTTGAAATAACTATCCAAATGTGAGAAAGAGACCTGGAGATCTTGAGGCTAGCATGAATGCTCAGTGAGTCTTTCACATTTCCAAAAGTCGCCACATGACCAGCACACTCACCCCTTGAAGCTGACTGAAATGTCCTTCTTTGAGGCTGCCTGGGTTTTGCCTTTGAAGTTTAAACCTGGGAGCAGTTATCTGCCAACCGAGATAAGCACTCTCAGGGCTTCCACGGGCAGCCAGTCCTAACAAAGAAGGAATAAGACCTCTGAGTGCGATTTGCCATCTACCAAGTCACAGTGGAAAAGAGAGTAATCAGGGTTCTTTCTACAGGGTGCTCCAAGAGTGAATCCAATCAAATTAAAAGAAAGTCAAAGAGAAAAGATAAAATAGCTTCAAAAGAGAACCCACAGCTGTAGACTTGCCTGTCAATCAGCAGGAGTCACAAGCCAATCAAAGGTGAAATAAAAAATTTTGTTTGAAAGAAAATGCATTGAAATCAGTTGCATTCCACCAGAGTAGGGGAAAGAGAAAAAGTCAACCCATACAGGGGGCAGTAAAGCTGATAATCAATCTATACATTTAAGCTTATCAGTAAAAATTATATACACCCATCTGAATGCAGGATTTTTATGTGTCCAGTCATGATTTTGGCATCCTCAAAGGCTGCTGTCCCTGATCTAAAAAAGTTAGCATAACCAAGAGAATAACAAAACTCTTAAGCAGTAAGTACATGAGCTATTTCAGTAGACAAATTTAATTTAGCACTTTGTGTGATTATTTTTTCCTAACTGATATAGGAGTATGCTTGCCCATCGTAAAAAGGTAACTAAAGTCTTATGTACCTCAGTATAAGGAATTTTTCAGTTCAGTTCAGTCACTCAGTCATGTCCGACTCTTTGCAACCCCATGAATTGCAGCATGCCAGGCCTCCCTGTCTATCACCATCTCCTGGAGTTCACTCAGACTCACATCCATCTAGTCAGTGATGCCATCCAGCCATCTCATCCTCTGTCATCCCCTTCTCCTCCTGCCCCCAATCCCTCCCAGCATCAGAGTCTTTTCCAATGAGTCAACTCTTTGCATGAGGTGACCAAAATACTGGAGTTTCAGCTTTAGCATCATTTTTTCCAAAGAACACCCAGGGCTGATCTCCATTAGAATGGACTGGTTGGATCTCCTTGCAGTCCAAGGGACTCTCAAGAGTCTTCTCCAACACCACAGTTCAAAAGCATCAATTCTTCGGCGCTCAGCCTTCTTCACAGTCCAACTCTCACATCCATACATGACCACAGGAAAAACCATAGCCTTGACTAGACGAACCTTTGTTGACAAAGTAATGTCTCTGCTTTTGAATATGCTATCTAGGTCAGTCATAACTTTCCTTCCAAGGAGTAAGCGCCTTTTACTTTCATGGCTATAATCACCATCTGCAGTGATTTTGGAGCCCCCAAAAATAAAGTCTGACACTGTTTCCACTGTTTCCACAACAATTTCCCATGAAGTGATTGGACCAGATGCCATGGAATTTTTATGCTTATTAAAAAAAAAAAAAAAAAAAACTAGTGCCCAGGGTAGAATTTTCCAGGCAATACCAGCCAGTCTTTGCTTCAGGAAAGATCAGACTCACTTAAACAATGGAGGTGCATAAACCTGTGAGCAAGAAGGAAATGAAGGCATGGAAAATCGAATATTGCCTAGATAGGACAAAATTGGTTAGCTTTCTGAAATGGAGAAAGGATAATGTCTGAGGAATTTAAGTGTCAGGAACTTGTGACTAACTTGCATGCAACACCATTGGGTCAGGAATGATAGCAGTGAAGGATGCTTACTGAACACAAGTTGAGTCCTTGACAATACTACATCTGAGTATTTTGCAGTTGGTGGGATGGACAGCCTTGTGAGGAATCTGTATCATCTTGGAGTATCAAGTTAAGGATTTTGAGATAGCGAGATTTTTCTGATTATTTAGGTGGGCTCAATGTAATCACAAGGATAGTTCAAAGAGAGAGACAGGAGGATCACATTTAGAGAAGGTGACATGAGGACAGAAGCAGAGGCAGGTCTTCAGAAGCAGAGAGTGGCAAATGAAACACCGCTGAATTTGAAGATAAAAAAGAAACCACAATCCAAGGAAAGCTGTGGACCTCCAAACTCTAGCAAAACAGATCAACAGATTTTCTTAAAAACTCTGAAAGAAACCAGTCCTTGTCAAATCATTTTGAACTTCTCAACTCCAGAATAGTAAAAATGATCTGTTGATATTTTTGCTCTTTTACACCACAAAGTTTATAGCTACGCCTTATAGGAGAAATAGGAACTTACACTATCATCTTCTAAAATCAGTATTTTTCTTTTTTAATAATCTACAACACTACAGAACACTCTGCAGCTTTTATAAGCAACAGACTACACATAAGCAGAGAGCCATGGGTAAATCTTACATAAACACAGTGCTGGGTGACATAAAATAAGAAAGGAACAAGCCTGTAGCTTAATATATATTACAAAATGGTACTACATATTTTGCAATTTTGCATAATTAAAACTTCAACCAAGTTGCTTTTGCGGAGAGCATAGAAATGGGAGTAAGGAGAGAATGGGAGTAAAAGCGAAACAAAAACAACTAATTAAGAGGATATGACTCTACTTTCTGTACTTCAGTTTCAAATATTAAAAAAAAAAAACAAATAAATATACAGTTAGTCCACTATATTTTAAAATAGGAATTTAAATTCTATCTTTTAAACAATAGATATATAAAGGGACTTGACATTAAATTCAAAACCTAGAAGAAATTATGATTTATCTCAGCAAGCAGAAGCTCATGGAAATTTACCATATTTTATGGATAAGCAGAGTCAATGCAAATTTAGTCTGTATGAAGAAAAATGTCAATTATTCTTCAGTAGGTGGTTTTTTGATCCTCATGTTTGTAATGATCACTTTATCCTCTACTCTCTTACATCCTCTGTTTTTCCTTCTAGAAGTGAAATACATCACTGACCATTTTGTAAAAGTGGCAGTGACTCAGTAAGAAAAAGTGCTCTTTCCTCTCAGTGGAATTTATTCTTTTAAAAAGGAGATCAAGTTGATATGTTGATATCTTGGGTCTAAGAATTATTGGCTAATGAATTAACCCGATGACAATTAGATGAGAATCCTCTGAATCCCCTTGCTGGTAAGACCCATAAAAAGAAAGTGTGAAAGGAGAGAGGGAAGGAGGGAGCAAGGGAAAAAGAAAGCATAGACCTTGTAGCCACCGCCATTTTGGACTCCTTTTTCCTATTTTAACTACCTAATAATCTCAAGTCAAAAGTATTTTTAAAAAACACAACAGTAATCAGGAGACTAAAGTATTTTACAGAGCATATCTCAGTTGTAATTTTTAACTATATACCTAAGGAAAATTTTGACCTACTGAAACAACAAAACCCATCTTCTAGATTTTGAAAACCTTTTTTTGATTTTTTTCTTTTTTTAAATTTATTTATTTTTTAATTGAAGGATAATTGCTTTACAGAATTTTGTTTTCTGTCAAACCTCAACATGAATCAGCCATAGGTATACATAGATCCCCTCCCTTTTGAATTTCCCTCCCATCTCCCACCCCACCCCACCCCTCTAGGTTGATACAGAGCCCCTGTTTGGGTTTCCTGAGACATACAGCAAATTCCTGTTGGCTATCTATTTTACATGTGGTAATGTAAGTTTCCATGTTACTTTCTCCATACATCTCACCCTCTTTTTAATGTAATAATTCTATTTTGTGGGGAGAGGTGAGCCTGGTGAGACTCTGGACAACCGATTTTGAGAAGAATTAGTTGCTGTTTATCTTTGTATAATTCAAATGAAAGCAATTTCCACTTTTTGTGTATGTGTGATGTGTTCTCTTATGTTTGTTTTAATGCTAACTACAAAAGGGACTCTGTAAAGGACCTAGCATTAGACTTGCTAAAGAAAAGTCAGTTTTATCCAAACAATGCACAAATGTTGTGGATGGTACCAATAAAGTTTTGGAAATAATTTCCTTTCATTTTAGGATAAAATAGAATAGGCAACTTCCCAGATCATATATGTAATTCACATTCCTTAGCAGTAATTTGGAAACGTTACATGTGAGATGGATCCATGTGATGAATCAGCTGTCCAAGGATTGAAAATTGTGATATAGAGGACAGTTGTCTCTTTTCCTTTCATCTCTTACAGCTAAAATGTTCCTCCTCCATCTCACCCAAAAAGTATACACATTTTCTGTTCGAGAAAGAGTACAGAGAGAATAAAATTCCTCCTGTGTTAGAAAGTAACTCCTGAAGCTCCACGAATAAACATCTCCAGGTAAAGAAAAAGAAAAAAATTATCTTGTTTTCATTTCATGAATTTCCAAGCAATGAAAACATAAAATTTTATAACCATGATTGTCACAGAAAATAGGAAAATCCTGGGAGAGCAATGGGTATATTATGCTCAAGATTGAAGCCTCAGTGGAGTCACTGTAATTTCTTCCTACTTTTCACAGAATATGATTGCTTTTTAAAAAAAGTAAATTAATTTTCCAATATAAGCTGTTTTTGTTCTCTGGTGGCGATGATTCTCCTCAAATAAAATGAATCAAATTGCTCATCAACTATGAAAATAATTTTAAAAACATTCTGACAAAAAGAGAGATAGGTTTCAAATATTATCAGTCACTCTTCTGCCCAGAGAAGTAACCTCAAGTATACTTAAGGAATAACTGAAAAAGAAAATCCTTTGGAAATGTTTTTATTATTTTTAAAACGAGATAATGGGTTTCTTTCTTCCTTTGTTTGAACCAGCATTCCTACTGAGCACACTTTTTTTCAATACAGATTCCATTTCTTCACAACTCAAAATTCAACTTCAATAGTTCCCACACTCTTTCTTTGGGGATCAACACTTGATGGTGGTTTTACCTATCCTTTAATTATTTTCTAGCATGTAACTAAATGACCTTAACAGCTCACTTGAATCTGCATTTCATTTGCATTTGGAGCTCCTTCTTTGTTAGTTATAATAAACTATTATATTGCAATTCAAATAGATGTATTCTATCTAGGCAATGGCCATGAGTTTAAGAAAAAGCTCAGAAAATTTTAGTGTACAATAAGAATGTTTCACAGTCAAAATTATGTAAAACTGACCTTTAATTATTTTTCAGGTGATAACAGTACCCTGGTAAGACAATTGATTTTAACAAGGTGTATGATTTGAATGATGCAAACATTTTACTAGTTGAGAACTTTAGGTTGTCAACATCTGTTGACAGATCAGAATTTGGGTAATGTTTAGAATTTGCTACATGAAAGATATCATCTCTTGCTTTGCTATTCACCTTGATCAACTGAATTCAAAAATGTAATAAGCAAAGGAGAGTAAAGCATTATCTTAGAAAACATAAAGAAGTATATAATTTTTCTGTGGAACTCTTATTTTATAAAATAAGTATCTTGATTTTTCTCTCTCATTGTCCTTTTATATCTATTGTTTGGTGTTTTCTAATTATACCTAGGTAATTAAACTTTTATATAATATAATCTTAGTGAATAAATTTCCATCTCAAAATATAATAAAATTAACTTCAGTTTTATTTTAAAGTCTGATTTCTCTCCCTTTCTGTAGCTTATGCCCTATGCCATCTGAATTGTGTTTCCATGTTGAGTTTCTCTGCAGAAACTCAGAATAAATTTAGAATCACACTACTAATCTTTATATATCCAAAGACCATGGCCATTTCTTTATCTCTGTTGTTGTTGTTGTTTTTGGTCTTCTATGTTTGATATTAAAATTTTTACACAATTACAGTTATTCCCTCAAACAAGTTTTCCAAACCTTCCAAATAGAAGGCACCCTTTTCTTTATTTATTCTTTTTTTTTTTTTTCTTTTTTGGTCACACAGAGTGGCATGGGGGATCTTAGTTCCCCAACCAGGGGTTGAGCCCATACCACCTGCAGTGGAAGTGTGGAGTCTTAACCACTGGACTCCCAGGAAGTCCTGTGCTGTACTTTCTAAAATCTAATGTCTATAATTACTCAGAAGAGGCTGCATCCAGAGTAGGGATTAAGCAGTCTCTCCAATATCCAACAACTCCATACTATCTACCCAAGCCTTAGGACCTCCTTTTGATTCCTTGCATTAGTCTTTAAAACAAAATTGTCAGAAGTTTGCAGAACCCTTTGGCAGTCTGCCTCATTTCTATTTCCTTTTAATCTGGTCTATAACTAACATGTTAGCCATACACAGGCCTACCTGATGATCATACCCTAGTCACAAAGAGGCAGACATGACTGAGTGACTAACATTTAAAATTATCATTATGCTGTAAATACTATAGTACAATAAAACATACTCTGTTTGGAAAGAATAAAGGAAGGAAGTGGCTAAGAGAAAACTTGGGGGCAGAGGGAGGATATTAATATATGTGCCTGAAATTTCTTCTGCTCTCTGCACAGCATGAAATTTCTTCCCTTCCTTGTCTCACCATGTCCTTGTCTCGTTCCTCCCTTGGTCTCAGCTTTAGTGACTGAAGTCTGCCACCTGTAAGCTCGGGTCTGCCCAGTTTTAGTAAGGCTGGTGTCAGCCTCAAACTGTCTGAAATTGGTCAGACTATTTGAGCTCTAAACACCCTATTTTCCAATGAGTTCCAAAAAGAATTTTTTTCTTCTTCCAAGTCTAAAATGTAGGTTATTGATTTCTCTCCAGTCCCTCACTGAGCCTGAAACCTCACCCTGGCCCTACCCTTAGAGTACTTGCTTGAGCCATGAAATTTTATCTAGTCTTTGCCAATTTCCTCTTTGCTGTTGAAACAAGATCCCACTCCCATATCCTTAAGCATTGGCTAAGACCTAGCTCCAAATCCAGTGGATTTTCTGGCCTTTAAGAAACTGCTTGCCTTACCATACAGCTGGCTATTACTAACTCCAAACATAGTGGCTTAACCCAACATATTTATTTAGCTCACAATTCTGGGATTGAACAATTTTAGGCTGGGCTTAGCTTTAAAGCTATTTAGTCCTCAGCTGTTCACCTAAGTATTTCCTCCAAAAGATTGACCTGGGCTTGTTCTAATGGCAAAAGCAGGAATTCAAGGAAGATGAAAGAATTCAAGGCCTTTTGAGAGCTAGACTGTACTGACACACCATCACTTCTGTCACACTCTTTGCAGCAAAACAAGCCAGCTCAGATCAATAAGTAGGGAAATTCATGAAAGGAATGACAAAGTTTTATTGAAAATTATGTCACTATATGAAGGGCTGAAAAGTTGGGAAATTTTTTATGGTCGATATATTACTTACTGCTCAAAAGTATCATGGGGTGACTCTGGATGACTGAATGACTCATTCTGGATGACTTTGGACGCTAGTTCTGGTGTAACTCCACCTAAAGTCACAGTGCCCTTTTCGGATACCATATTTGAACTTATTTCTTCTACTTCTGGCTATGGTTTTTCCTGTGGTCATGTATGGATGTGAGAGTTGGACTGTGAAGAAGGCTGAGCGCTGAAGAATTGATGCTTTTGAACTGTGGTGTTGGAGAAGACTCTTGAGAGTCCCTTGGACTACAAGGAGATCCAACCAGTCCATTCTGAAGATCAGCCCTGGGCTTTCTTTGGAAGGAATGATGCTAAAGCTGAAACTCCAATACTTTGGCCACCTCATGTGAAGAGTTGACTCATTGGAAAAGACTCTGATGCTGGGAGGGATTGGGGGCAGGAGGAGAAGAGGACGACAGAGGATGAAATGGCTGGATGGCATCACTTAATCGATGGATGTGAGTCTGGGTGAACTCTGAGAGTTGGTGATGGACAGGGAGGCCTGGCGTGGTGCGATTCATGGGGTTGCAAAGAGTCGGACATGACTGAGCGACTGAACTGAACTGAACTTCTACTTAGAAGGAAAAAAACTGCATCATCACTGGTTTATCTAATTTTTAAACTTCTGGTCAAACTCACTCCCGGATTTATTGTTTTCCCCAATGTACTTTTTCTTACATATGCTGTTAGCTAACTGTCAAGCAATAATTAAACATGTTTATATTAATATTTGGTGGGTTTTATTTTCTTCTGTGGAATACCACCTTAGGGAAATTGGATCAAAAGTGCTTATGAAAAACTGAGTCAATCAAGGTAGCTATTTGCCAGAATGAAGAGCCTCAGTAATTAAAATAGTAGTCTTTTGGCCCATCTTAAAGCATTCTGACATACTGTTCTCCCTACACTAATATCATTTCTGAGGTATATTTGGAAGTTGTCATGTATAAATATTAAAGATCAAGGTGAGGAACCAATAGTGGTTTCTTATCTTTGGGATAGCCAAAAAAACAAATTTCCCTAAAGATATAGAATAAGTTTCATTATTCAAGCAAAATCAAAACTAAAAAATAAAAAATAGGGGGAGTAGCTTTTGTATCTCTGGTGGTTAACTGGTGTGCCATCAATAACGTAATTAAATGACCACAGACTTACTGAGTTGCAACTCTACTTGAGCAACTGTATGTATTAAAATAAAATAAAATGAAAATATGTTAACAGTTTTTATTATATGAATAGCTATCATTTTTTCAGCAATACTTTGAGCATTAATGGGGCTTCCCTAGTGGCTCAGCAGTAAAGAATCTGCCTGTAATGCAGGAGTTATAGGAGTTGCAGGTTCAATCCCTGGGTTAGGAAGATCCCCTGAAGGAGGGCATAGTAACCTACTCCAGTATACTTGCCTGGAGAATCCCATAAACAGAGGAGCCTGGCGAGCACCAGACCATAGGGTCGTAAAAAGTCGGACACAGCTAAAGCAATTTAGCATGCATGTTGAGCATTAATGTAATTTTTCTCATTTAATTTTTACCACCTCATGTTGGGATCCTCCCAACCTAGGAATCAAACCCAGGTCTCCCTCATTCCAGGTGGATTCTTTACCAGCTGAGCCACCAGGGAAGCCCAAGAATACTGGAGTGGGTAGCCTATCCCTTCTCCAGTGGATCTGCCCAACCCAGAAATCTAACCGGGATCTCTTGCATTGCAGACAGATTCTTTACCAACTGAGCTATCAGGGAAGCACCCTCATGAAGTAGATGTTACTATAAGCAATTTGCATATTAGGAAACTATGATTCTAATAACTAATTTTCCCAAGAGGTATGTAGCTCTTAAATCTGGGAATTTGAAGTGCAGGCTACTTAACCTTTATACCTGTCCTCTTAACCATTGTATTAGAATGCTAATTTCACACTATATTATAATTCTGGGTTCACAGGAGCTATGAAAAAGTGAAAGTCTTTTCATATTGATTCTTTTCTGGCTTGAACTGAATCTCCTATGAGATTCCAAAGTTCCTGGAAAGTGAGGAATTTGCAGGGAGACCAGTTTTACATGGTATGAAAAGCAATATGCTTACTTCCCACGTACATACATGTGAAAATGGATATGGACATATACACACATACATGAATTAAGAATGAAATTTCCATTCTTGATTCTCCTTAGGTATAGCCATTCTAGGATGAGTAAATTTTTCTAGCGCTATTTATAATTTTTAAGGCTTTTAGTAAATTATATATTTTTAAAAATAAGTATTTATTTCAAGATAATCATGGTGATTTAAAAATCAAATAAAGAAATTTCAGTTTAATATGAAAAATACTAGTGATCCAAAGTTCTGTTTTTAATGGTCAAAACCTACCCATTAAAAAGAGCAATGATGAAAGGGCACAACCTAGAAACAAGCCATGGGTTAAACTGCATCGTATGACATCCTTTTAACTAACACACTAAAATACTGAATGAACTGGTAATGGTAACATACAGGTGGTGACATTTCAGGGATAAATCCTAATCTAAGGGATAATTAGCATTTATTCAAGTACATAGTAATGGAGTTTTAAAGGAAAATGGATCCACTGGGCTTGTTTACTCCCTTTTTAACATATAGAGGGCATTTTAATTAACTCTATTGCTTTTAGTGCATTTCCCAGGTGTGAGAGAAAACATTTTAGTGCCTGAACATAAGATACGAAAAACCAATGTATTTTTTCATATTTTTTGTTTTTTCCATTCCTTTTAAAAGATAACCATAATCTTATTTATTTTTAGCAAGTAAAAAATTAAGCGTGTATTAAATATGCACAGTATATACTTATTCAAATCCTCTTCATGGAGACAACTATTGTTAATGGATTCTGAAGATGATTTTTAGAACCATTCTTTGTGTGTATAAGATAAACAATGTATATGATTTTCTTTTAAATTTTTAAGCAAATGATAAATTTTAAATGATTTATTCTGCACACTGCTTTTTATGCTCAGTAATGCATAAAAAGGATATTGTTCCACATCACTACAAAAAGCTTCTTTGTTCATTTAGTTGGTTGTGTAGTACTCCATTGCATGGATGGCAGTACCACATTCTTCATTTAACTAATTCTTTATTGATAGGCCTTTTGGTTGTTTCTGATCTTGTTTTTGCCTTTTCTTGCACTTTAGTTTATAGTCCCACCACAATAATCGCTAATTTAAACATAAACCATAGAGGGATCCTGAAAAGGTGTCAGCAAAGTATGAATGTGTCAAAGACTGAGGGTCAGGTCAGGTGAGGCATCAGCGAACCATCTTAACAGGGCTCTTGAAGTTGCTGGTGGCTTGGAGCTGCTGCTGGTAGACCACTGAATGGATCTTGAAACCATAGAGCCTGGACACAATCTGGTTGGTGGGCCTCTTTGTCCAGTACTTGGGTGTACCGTGAAGAGCATGTGAGGGAAACCAGTGCCAAAGTAGACGCCATCCATGTGTTGGTGCCTCAGTGACTTATGTGTGTACACATCCAAGTATTTGAGGCAGTAGAGCTTACCATGGCCTCACTTGGGATGTCTGAAAAGCCACTGTGAAGCATTGGTTGGTTTCCACAGTACACACAGGCTCAGTAGCCAAAGTCTTCCTGTTGGTACTCTTCCAACATCTGGGCAGTGCCACAGCTGATGAGGATGTATTGTTATTCAGTCACTAAGTTGTGTCCAACTTTTTGTGATCCCATGGACTGCAGCACACCAGGCTTCTCTGTCCTTCACTATTTCCTAGACTTTGCTCAAATTCATGTCCATTGAGTCAGTGATGCTATCTAACAATTTCATCCTTTGCTGCCGCCTTCTCCTTTTGCCTTCAATCTGTCCCAGCATCAGGGTCTTTTCCAGTGATGCAGCTCTTCGCATCAGGTAGCCAAAGTGTTGAAGTTTCAGCTTCAGCATCTGTCCTTCCAGTGAATATTCAGGGTTGGTTCCCCTAGGATTGACTGGTTTGCTCTCCAAGGGACTCTCAAGAGTCTTCCCTAGCACCGCAATGCAAAAGCATCAATTCTTTTCAGTACTCAGCCTTCTTTCTGGTGCAACTCTCACATCCATGCATAACTACTGGAAACACCATAGTTTTGACTATAAGGACCTTTCTTGGCAAAGTCATCTCTCTGTTTCTTAATACACTGTCTAGGTTTGAAATAGCTTTCTTTCCAAGGAGCAAGTGTCTTTTAATTTTGCAGTGATTTGGGAGCTCAAGAAAATAAAGTCTGCCATTGTTTGCACTTTTCTCCCCTTCCATTTGCCATGAAGTGATGAAACCAGATGCCATGATCTTAGTTTTTTGAATGCTGAGTTTTAAGCTAGATTTTTCACTCTTCTCTTTCACCCTCAAGAGGCTCTCTAGTTCCTCTTCACTTTCTGCCATTAGAGTGGTATCATCTGCATATTTAAGGTTTTTGATATTTCACCTGCCAATCTTAATTCCAGCTTGAGTCACCCAGCCCAGCATTTTGCATGAGGTACTCTGCATAGAAGTTAAATAAGCAGAGTGACAATATACAGCCTTGACATACTTCTTTCCTAATTTTGAACCAAACCGTTGTTCCATGTCCAGTTCTAATTGTTGCTTCTTGACCTGCATACAGGTTTATCAGGAGACAGATAAGGTGGTCTGGTATTCCCATCTCTTGAAGAATTTTCTACAGTTTGTTGTGATCCACATGGTTAAAGGGCTGGTGCACTGGGACAACCCAGAGGGATGGTATGGGGAGGGAGGAGGGAGGAGGGTTCAGGATGAGGAACACATGTATATCTGTGGCGGATTCATTTCGATATTTGGCAAAACCAATACAATAGTGTAAAGTTTAAAAATAAAATAAAAAATAAAATTAAAAAAAAATAAAGTTTGAAAAAAATAAAAAATAAAAGACTTTAGCATAATCAATGAGGCAGAAAGAGATGTTTTTTTCTGGAATTCCCTTGCTTTCTCCATGATCCAACAAATGTTGTCAATTTGATCTCCTGTTCCTCTGCCTTTTCTAAATTCAGCTTTTACATCTGGAAGTTCTCAGTTCACGTACTGCTGAAGCCTAGCTTGAAGGATTTCAAACATAAAGTGAGGATATAGCAGGTGTGGGTCCATCTGTAAAGCATTTTGTCTGCCTATTCAGTCAGGTCATTCTTGTTGGTGTTGTCTTCCAACTCCATAACCAGCTCCAGGTTCAAGATCATGTGTAGTCTATAGTGAGGCACCTTCTCATTGAGTCCAGTGACATTGAATCCATCCTAGATGTAGTCTTCATCCACTAAACCAAAGAATTCATTTCTAAGGAGCCCACAGAACCAGGAAATCCAGGACACCTCCCCTGAGCTGCTAGTGTTCATGTGACTGGACAGGAGCTGGGACCAGGAAGCCTGGGGATGGGGTGGAGGAGGGGGCAGAGGGAAAGGAAGTTTCTGCTTCCAAGAACCATGGCGATGGCTACAACACAGCCTGAAGACCCAACTGCAGTCTCTAATGTTTTTTATATTACAAACAGTTATAACCCGGGATCTCACCTGCATCTTTTAAGTCTACTGCATTGGCAGGCAGGTTCTTTACCACTAGCACCACCTGGGAAGCCCTTTATTACAAACAATACATCAACAAAAAAAAAACCTCATAGGAGTCGTTCTCAAACATACAAGTGTACTCATGGGAAAAATACCTAGAGGTGGAATTGCTTTACAGAAGGAGATGTGTTTGTAATTCCTGCTGCCATTAATCAAAGTGCATTCCTACCAGTTTTTTACCCGTTTATACTGTTACCTGCAAGTAACAGAGTGCCAGTCTCTGTATACACTTGCAAACAAAGTTATCAAACTTTGAGGATTTTATAAATTCGTCTGACTAGAAATTTTAAAACAGTGTTGTCTTAATATAAATTAATCTCATTATGAATGTACTGAGCATCTCTTTATATGCTTAATTGTATCCTTCTCTTTTATTTCATTTTACTGGTCTTGTCCCAAACTTTTTGATTGGCAATTTAACTTCTTTATTTATATTTATTCTTATTTGTTAATCTTTTAAGGGCATTAAAATATTTCTAAATATAAATAAGTTTCTTCTGATCATCACATTGACTCTGTCCCTAGAATTCTTTATTATTATTATATTCTCAGATTTTTAATTTTTGATCTTATCTCATTACTTTCCCACCCATGGAACAGGGATTTTGTTATCTGAATTTGTAAAAATTTATAGTTTTACTGTGTTGACATTAAGTGACATACGATTTCTACATTTAGAGAATGTATGGAAGTATTAGGGTGATAACATGTTAGTTTGGGCACCTATGAGAATATTATGTATTCTTTATTCTTAGAATTTAAAATTCAACCTACATCCATTACATCATAGCTCTTGGTAACCAAGGTGCATCTATTAGATATACCTTATTTTACTTGCAAAATGTATACTGTTACTTGTGCTTTATACACTAGAGGTATCATGGATTAAGAGTAGTGAGCATTGTACTACAGAGAATGACTTCATATTTTTCTATGTAGTATTTAATCTCAGCATGGACGTATGGATTCTTACTATATACAAAGTATTCTAACTCATTACTGTTTTTAATTATTTTTATGTTCGTATTGCTCCATATTTGGGAACTCCTTCAACCTGGACTTTTTATTTTGAGACTTCATCTCCTTCAGTGAAAACACATAAATCCATCTTTTTTTTTAGCACCTCCTCACTACTCACTTTGTTATACAAGAGGTTTCAGGTTCAGGTTCTACTTTCTTTCTCCAGCATTGTTGCTAAGTCACTTCAGTCGTGTCCGACTCTGTGTGACCCCATAGACGGCAGCCCACCAGGCTCCCCCGTCCCTGGGATTCTCCAGGCAAGAACACTGGAGTGGGCTGCCATTTCCTTCTCCAATGCAGGAAAGTGAAAAGTGAAAGCGAAGTCGCTCAGTCGTGTCTGAGTCTTCGCAACCCCATGGACTGCAGCCCACCAGGCTCCTCCGTCCGTGGGATTTTCCAGGCAAGAGTACTGGAGTGGGGTGCCATCGCCTTCTCCAGCATTAGAATCAGCTATTTCTCCAAGGTACCCTGTCTCCTTTGAGTGGGGAAAAGTATTTAAAAACCAAGATATGGATGCTCTGCATTCTCCTTGCTCCTCCTCATGCATCATTGTTTCTAGACCTTTTCAGTGGATGTATATATATAGACATACATATCTATATAAGCAATTTTCCTAGGGAAAGAGTGGAGATAGAAAGCATTAGAATTTAAACCTAATCCTGTTCTTTTTCAAAGCCTCAGCTGTCAACTTGTTTTTCCATTTATTTAATAAGCATTTACTTTTTACTTATACTTTTTTAAAAATTTAGTTTATTCAAACTGAAAAAGAAACCCACAGTATATCCGTTTATTCCACTCCCTCTAACCCTCACCTTTGGCTACCACCACTGACTGTTCTTTGTATCTATTATCTCAAATGGTGAAAGTACAATAGATATATTGGTTTAAGTCAAATACATCATTTATATTGATTTTAACCTGTTTATTTTTACTTCTATTAATGTGGCTACTATAAAATTTAAAACTACATATACGGTCCACATATGTCTAATAAACAGTGACACACTAGAGGGCGAAAGCATGAGGATCCAGAAAACAAAAACTGCTAGAGAACACTTAGCCCACAAACTTCTCTTGTTTGTCTGTGCAATGTTAAACAAATTTAATTAGTAGAAAGAATTTTTATACATAGTAAATATATATTTTATATTATAATTTTGGAAATATTGATACCTGGCTTCTTTAGAAAAAATAGAAAATGTGGTAAAACGCATTCATAAATTCACTTTGCATGGCAAAAGTTTAGTGCAACTGACAGTGGCTAGGTCACTAGCCCCATTTAGAGATCTTCCTTTTGCACAGCCCGACTGCCAAAAAAAAAGAAGAAATCACTCTACCAGACCTCTGAAGACATTCATGTTTGAAATCCTTGAGGCATATGACAGGATGATGTAAAAGAAGTAAGGATTTTATCCACTAAATTTGCTCTGGCAAATGTGCTCTACATTGGGTGGTTTCCATTTTTCTAGCTACAAAAATTGATCAACATTTTATAAGGTAAAATTCCACTGAGCATTTTAACAACTGTTCATAAATTGGGCAACAAAACCAGAACAAAGCAACATCTCGCGTTGTGGTACAGAAAATTCTAATTATATTTAATGCAGAGTCTACTTCTTTAAATCCGAAGAACCTCCCAGGTCTTCTCTGCACTATTGGCCTATATGACAGGCTTTAATTAGCACAGATTTTTCACGTTCATGGATAGATTAGAAATTTAGAAGTACTTAATGGAAAAGGTCTTTTACCTTGACCAGTCTGAAATTGCAGTTAGAGGACATTTGCTTGCTCTAAAGGCTGACTGCATACAAATATATGAATATTAACACATGCATACAAAAATGAAGTTTTAGGATTTTTACCAAAGGAATATTTATTTTGATCCACTGTTAACACCCTTGAAAATGTGGGTGGCACCTCTATGTAATAACTATGAATTAAATATAACTAGATTGTTTGGCATCCATTCAGGCATCATAGCTTTACTTTTGCCTGCTGAATTAAAGAAAATGAGGCCAAAAAAATATGATCTTATTCATCTTCTACTCTAGCTTGCTCCATATATGTAACTTCCAGATGTAAAAAAAACAAAAAACAGAAACCACAATGAAATAGAACTGGGAGACCAGAAGGGGGAGCTCCCATCCACTGAGATGATAGCAGAGTTCAACAGGGAGAAGAAAGGCCTCTCTTTCCTGGCAAGGATTCAGCCAATGAAAAACCATGGACTCTTGCTTATTTTAACTCTCCCAACTTCCTTTCCTATCTATAAAAGTATTCTCCTTCCCTTGCTCTGAGG
Organism: Bubalus bubalis; assembly: GCF_019923935.1. NCBI lineage: Eukaryota > Metazoa > Chordata > Mammalia > Artiodactyla > Bovidae > Bubalus > Bubalus bubalis. The sequence continues at coordinate 151,375,290 of NC_059158.1, forward strand.
AGACTTGCACATTTCTCACCAGGGTTGCAGAGTCAGACCTGCAGTTCTCTGTAACTCCTGCATAAAACCATCCTTGCTGGAGAAATATCTGGCATTCTGTTAGTTTCAGGTCAACATTTTGGTGGCCTGTAAGGGGGCTAGAGAAGACTCCCAAAGATTCCAGGGCTGGTGAGCAAATAGATTCAGTACTCCACAATTAGAGCTCATTGTCACTCACTGATTTTCTCATCAACCTTGAAGGTGAAGGTAAATCTTTCTTCTAAACCTGATATCATGCCCTCTTTGGCTCTGAAGCTCTCCAGGCTTCATTTGTTGTTATTGTTGTTGTTCAGTTATGTCTGACTGTTTGTGATCTTATGGACTGCAGCACGCCAGGCTTCCTTGTCCTTCACCATATCCCAGAGTTTGCTCAAACTCATGTCCATTGAGTTAGTGATGCCAACCAATCATCTCATCCTATGTTGCCCCCTTCTTATCCTATCTTCAATCTTCCCCATCATCAGGGTCTTTTCCAATGAGTGGCTCTTCACATCAGGTGGGACAAAGTATTTGAGCTTCAGCTTCAGCATCAGTCCTTTCAATGTATATTCAAGGTTGATTTCCTTTAGGACTGGCTTCATTTGGGGTCTATTTAAAGATTTCATCTTTCTGTTTAAGGCCTTGATTTGTATTTGAGTACTTGTTTGGCACTTTTGTCTTGCTTGATATCAGACTACTTAACTGATAACCTTTAGCCTATTCTCTTCAGAAAAGGAGCTGCTTCTTTTAAAGTTGGCTAGCTTTTGACATATTCCTTCAGGAACAGGAGTTGCTTCTATGAAATAGTACTCAGTTTCTCAGCCTTATCCTCTTCTCTTTTTTAATAGTCTTTTTAAACTTTTTTTTTTTCTTTTAATTTGTTCTTTTGGCCACACCACCACAAGGCATGTGGAATCTTAGTCCCCTGACCAAGATCAAACCTGTGCCCCATGCATTGGAAGCATGGAGTTTTAACCATTTACCACAGGGAATTTTCCTGGCTATTCTTTCAGAAGAGCTATTCTCTGGAATATGACTGAAAAAGCCTTCTTTATGGGTCCTCTGGAAGTGAGATCTTTCTTTTGAATTGGCTGGGATAGGCTTGCGAGTTGTACGCATTGAGCTATTTGTGCTGTAAGCTGCTTACGCAGTTTAAAAAGTATTTTTTACCCTACAGGAAAAACTTCTAGGAAATGGGATCCCTATTATCCAAGTGTTAAAAGTCTTGATCCTTCCTCATATACAATTATAACTAAGTGGATCAACCTCACTAAAGGCAATTTAGAAGAGCAGTGACCATTACGGGAAATTTTTGAAATTCCCAAACTTAATTTCCTTAAAATTTATCTGGACTACAACAGCGTCAAAATTTTCCAAACTGAGGAATGTTTATTTCAATTGGTATTTTGAGACTTTCCAAAGTTGTCAGAAGTCTAAAATTGTCTCTCCACAAAATAAGATTTTTAAGATTAATTGAGGCATACAAATGATTAAAGAAAGATAAAATGAATTCCAAGGCCTCAGTCCCATTTTCCTTTGCTTCTTTGTATCAGGCTCTGCTTTGGGCACCAACAGTTCTCTCTCCCTTGGCTTCTTATGGCCAGAATCAGCAATCTTCTTTCCTTTCTTTTAGACTGCCTATGCTCCACCAGACCAGGAAATGACAACCTACTGCAGTATTCTTGCCTGGAAAATCCTGTGGACAGAGGAGCTTGGTGGGCTGTCGTCCATGGGATTGCAAAGAGTCAGACACAACTGAGCAACTGAGCACACATGCACACAGACGCATCCTCAATTCCCTCATGCTAATTCTCCAGCCAAACTTCCCCATTTCCTCCGAACTTGTCAGAACCTGTTCCTTTAAAATTAGGCCTTCTGAGGATCCAGAGGCTAAACTTTTAATTTCTTAACCTCCCTGGACTAAAACTGAAACTTCATCAAAGATTTTTCTCAAGTAGCCTGAGATCTCTGCTGAGAGACTTAATATAGTCATTCAAACTATCACAACCTGGCTTCTTTGACTTATAAATCAGCTAGTGCGTATGCTTGCTATTGAAGGCTAGGCCTGGCATTAAACAAAAATCGCTAATTGGGAAAATACTGAAAGGTCTCTGGATTTACAATTCAGAGACCAGCTAGCTAACTTATTGTATGAATAGGCTTCAACAATTGCCAGGCAACTTTGTCAAGCACTTTCTAGATCTTTTCCTAAATCTATTGATTGGAACAAAATTCAGGTTTGCACACAAAAATCGGACACATCTTCTTGTGCATATTACAATTGATTTCAGATTGCTTTTAAAGAAAATTTTGGTCTCTAGATGTCGATTTCACTCAGGTAGCTTTAACTCTACGTTTATTAATATCCTGAAGAGAGAAATTTCCCTTCTAGTAAAAAGGACCAGGGTGGAATGGGAAACCATGTCCCCTCCAGATTTAATCTGGCAAACCAGCTCTCTCATACTCTGCATGAAAGAAAGATCACCAAAATTCTTAATCCTCAAGTCTAGTAAATGAAGGCTCCTGAAAGAAATGAGAACCCTCTTAGTCTCTGCTCTTACAGCAAAGAGCAAAGACATTGGAAAAGAGATTAGTACAAAGGCAATCTCTTTAGGCATCTTCAGCCTTTCTAAAGTCCTCTCAGTTCTCTATGATGTGACTTCAAGCAACTATGAGGCTCTTACTAATCTTTCCTTTAAATCAGCCTAGAGAACATTTCCCCAGATGGGGGGTGAATCTCTTTCATTCCTAACAGATATCAGAGCCACAGTCTCAGAGCTCAACCCCACTACCTCTGCCTCTGAGTGCTTAAACAGTTCAAAGAGTAGGAATCTCTAAACTCTTCTCTTTTGTTTAGGTCCTTTGAGAGATGCACACCATTTTCTCCTTAATTCCTTTACCCCTACTGTTTATTAGACTGACACTTCTTAATATTATACCAGAATTTATTTTTCCCAAAAGGGGGAAATAATTCTAGGATTTGACAGTAATATCAAAGACACCAAATGAATTAAATGACTCTTTGGCATCTTTTATTTGTTCTATCTCTGATGGTATAACAGCTGATTCTGGAAACATTGATCATTTGTCCCTGTTGAGTCAGCTACCACTTTCCTATGGACAAAATCTCCAATTAAGGCTGGTAAAATTTACAGTGCATTTTCCATCAAGATTAAACAGATCCCTGAAAACTTCTTCCCAGAATTAATCAATAGCCTATAAATAAAGGAGCCCTTCAAGGTGTAAAGCCTATAATAGAAGATCACAAGGCTCAAAACTACATTATCCCTATACTAGCCCCTGTAACATTCCCAATGTACCAGTAAGAAAATCTAAAAGCCAAGGATGGGGGCTTGTCCAGGACGTGTGAGTAATAAACAACATAGATACTGTTGTTCCTAACCCTCGTATGTTACTAAAATCCATATCCACTTAAAGTAAATTCTTTACCATAACTGATTTATGCAGTGCATTCTTTTGTATTCCAGTTGATGAAGGTAGACAATCCTTTTTTTTGTTTTCACCTGGGAAGAAAAACATTTTACCTGGACAGTGATACCGAGAGACCTCCTTATTTCTCAAAAACCTTGAAGGCTGATCTGGATGACCTAAATTTCCCTAGACTTTCTATTTTGTTACAATATTGCAATATGTGGATGATTACTTCTTTGTTCTCCCTCTCAACGCCCCTCACAGAAATACAGCTTCCTCTTTAAAAAGTTTTTAGCATTAAAGGGACATAAGGAGCGCCAAAGAATTGATGCTTTTGAACTGTGGTGTTGGAGAAGACTCTTGAGAGTCCCTTGGACTGCAAGGAGATCCAACCAGTCCATTCTGAAGGAGATTAGCCCTGGGATTTCTTTGGAAGGAATGATGCTAAAGCTGAAACTCCAGTACTTTGGCCACCTCATGTGAAGACTCATTGGAAAAGACTCTGATGCTGGCAGGGATTGGGGGCAAGAGAAGAAGGGGATGACAGAGGATGAGATGACTGGATGGCATCACTGACTCGATGGACATGAGTCTGAGTGAACTCTGGGAGTTGGTGATGGACAGGGAGGCCTGGCGTGCTGCGATTCATGGGGTCACAAAGAGTTGGACATGACTGAGTGACTGATCTGATCTGATCTGAAGTTTGGCAAAGAAAAATTGCTGTTTGTCAAATAAACAGAACAAGGGCTATACTTGGATCGAGATAGACTTCATGGTATCCTTTAATAATTTGAGGTGAGATGTGAAGATAGAGAAATAGCTACCTGAAGAGCAGAAGAATGTATCAAGCGGAGGAAAAGCATGTTCAAAACCCTTGAGGCAGGAATGCTATTTCTGGAACTAAAAGAATCCAGTATGGCGGTGACAAGTCTTGACGACTCAGCCTGTAGGTGATGGAGCAGGCCTGGCTGGGCACCATCATCCTGACTCTGGCATGGCACCTTTGCAACAAAGGCAGCTGGACCCCTCTCCCAGGTGCTCTCCATATGCTTAGCATCAGACAGTCAGTCCCCAGCACTTACCTAAATCAACAAGCCTAGAGGCACTAACCAACCTCTGGTAGTAGAGATTTCATTTCCCTTAAAATAACTTGAAATATTCCTCTTATTTTGGCTTTAAAAGGCCTACCCCGTCTCCTATAGCCAACCTTCTCACCCAGAGCAGAAACTCTGCTAAGTTGCCCTTCTTGCTGGGCAAAGTTCTCTATTCAGTGCTCACTCTTTTATCTCATTGTCTTTATTTTTTTTCTTCAATATTTGAACAGAAAGAGGTAGAAAGCAACATAGATAAATCAAAGAGGTAGGAGTTAAAGAATACAGGCACAGAAAGAGGTTTGGATCTCATTTTAAGTATAAAGTCAGATTATTGAAGGGTATTAAGTGGGAAATGTGACAAATCCTATTTATATTTTAAGATGATTTTTTTTCACTCTTATGCACAAAGAAAATGTTTGAAGATAGGTAGGAGTCAGAGAACAGGGACCAAGGATGTTACAGAGGGAGGTGCGTGTGGGTATAGCAGTAGGTCTGAACTGAATAGATGTGAGGTCAATATGTTGAATTAGTATGATCAAGCTAACAACAAATGTTGTCAATTTCAACAATTGATGAGGAAAAAAATCAATATTTATTGAGTGCAAGCTACTTTATATGTTTCCAACATTGAATCCTTACACGACTCTATGAGTATGTGATTGAGCTAATTTTATGGTTAAGAAAATGCAGACTCACACAGGTTGCCTAAAGTCACATAGCAAGTAACAGAATTACTGTTTGCACTCTCACATATATAAATCCAATTAATTGCAGAACACTGTTGACAGCCTGTTGTTTAGCAAACTTAAACACTCTTACCCAGTGAAAGGAAAACAAATGAAGACTGAAAGACATCTTAGGTCTTTGTTTACTGTTAATAAAACACTTACATTTTGGAGTTACAAAATTATAATTCAAATGTCTAAGGTGTTTAATTTGATATTAGCAATTGGATTTGTACAACATATACTTCAGTCCTATATCTAAAACATAGCTTTTAAATTCTACATAAAGCTAATGGAGGAAACCATGTTGAATCAAGCATGCATCTCCTTTAAAAATATCTCCAGCTGGACAACTCCAGCATTTTCAAAGGTGGAAATGGGTAGGAGATAGTGGAAGAAATCAAGCCACAATCTAAATAAAGTACTATTGATTTGTTAGTAGCTTTGCTAAAGCTCTTTCTGTTGGATGACTAAACAACATGGGCACTAGTCAGGAAGATGGATTACTATCCTCATGGTTACGCAAGCAAATCACCTTTCGATCTGAACCAGGAACACTCTCTTACTGTGTACCCAGCCTTTTTGTCCTTTACTGAGGCTCCCAATCTTGGTGGATGTGAGAAAAAATTCATTTTGTGTCCTAATTACACCCTGTTAACACGTCTTTCATTCCACATGTCCTTGCTTTTTGTTTGTTTGATTTTCTATTTCAAACCAAGCTCTTGGTATTTGTATCCTTTTAGTGCAAGTTGGTCATTTAATGAGGAAATTATTCTTAGCTTTAGAATGGAAAAACAAGCACATTCTGCCTTCTGAGAGCTTCCACTGGGGCACACAATCGCCCATGCTGTGGGCAATTGGCTACTAAAATATGTCTGCCTCAAATGGTACATTGGAGTATGCAAATCCACCTTCTCAAAAACAAAGAAACTTTCAATAACCCTGGATTTCATCTTCCACTTCTTCCTTTCTGCCCCTACTTCACACCCCATTCTGGGAAGATTGCCCCAGTGGAAATGTTTTCTTTATGCTTCAACCCCCCACTTCCATGAAATTAATTAAATGATGTCATGCCTCGTTTTATCTGATTTGGAAGCAATTCATCACCCTTTGCTGGCTGTATTAGTCCAAGCAATCAGCATATTAATTCATTTGTGAGAATAAGCTCAAGGGTAATTACAGTGAGGAGGTTTAATGCCTAAACGTGTTAATGTCTGTAATCAGAAATATTTTCTCAGTACGGAACAATTGTTAGACAATTACTGCTGGATATGATTGCCCTGGTAGACAACAGACGCCATGTCAGGAGGGAAATAGCAAAAGCTTGTTTTGCAAGTACTGTATTATCAGCAAGTTCTCTCTTTTCTCCCTCAACAATATTTTCTGCTATGTTCAGCTCACGTATAGCCATCCTAGTACTTACTCTTTACTTTGTTGATTAAGTAAAAAAGTTGCATTTGTTATGTAAAATGATCACAAGAGACAGGTTGGAATTTTCTGAAAGTCATACCCTTTTCTTATTCTTTCTCTTCTAGTGCTTTGATCTCTTTCTATATAAAATTTTAAACTTAATAACTTTCTTTTACTTCCCAATATACCTTAGAGTCTCTATTACCTAATTGTTTTTTCTGTAGTGAGAAGATTCTTAGATCTAACTGAATATCAAGACCCAAATATTCTTAACAGGGAGCAGTTCTTCTCAATTTTCAAGTCGCAATAAGTTGGATCTATAACAATGGGAGAACTTGATTATTGATTATCACTCATTTCTCTGCTGGAGCTATTTTGAATGTGAATTTTAATTTATTTTCTATTACTTTTTGCCTTTTTTTTTTTTTTTTGCTCAAAGCCTTATGATATAATGAAAAACAGAAATGAGGTCATAGTTACCATAGTTACTGCTTTACATGGTATTGCTTTCCTAGACCTCTTTTAGGCATGAATGAAATTGTATCTTGGGCTTCATTGGTGGGTCAGTGGTGAAGAATCCACCTGCCAATGCAGGAAATGTGGGTCCAATTGCTGGGTTGGGAAGATCCCCTGGAGAAGGAAAGGGAGTGCAACCCACTCCAGTATTCTTGCCTGGTAAATCTTATGGACAGAGGAGCCTGGTGGACTACAGTCCATAGGGTTGCAAAGAGTCAGACATGACTCAGCAACTGAACATGCACCACGGGATCATATCTAACTGCAAGGAACAGAAAAAGCAATTCAATATTCCTTAGCAGCAACTCATAAAGAAGATTGTGATTTTGATGGTATAACTGGAAAGTCCAAAAGTAGAAAAGTTTTCAGTATGTTTGTATCAGGACTCTGGTTTTGCTTACTGTAATTCTCTGGTCTCCCCATCATTATGCGGCTTTGAGCTCAGAATCACTTTCCGTATGGTTCCAAATGGCCATAATCCCAGTCCTTGGGCTTCCCAGGTTGCACTAGTGGTAAAAAGCCTGCCTGCCAATGCAGGAGACATGAGGGATGTGGGTTTGATCCCTGAGTCAGATCCCCTGAAGGAGGGCATGGCAACCTACTCCAGTATTCTTGCCTGTAGAATCTCATGAACAGAGGAGCCTGGTAGGCTAGGATCCATAGTTTAACAAAGAGTTGGACATAGCTGAAGTGACTTAGCACACACGCCTCAGTCCTCAATCCTCACACCTGTGTGCAGCCTTTATCTATGTTTCCCCAACCATCAAGCAGAACTTATGGGCCCTTCTCTGATGAATCAACAGGGATAAAACACAATTCACTGAACCAGTTGCTGCTGCTGCTGCTAAGTCACTTCAGTCGTGTCCGACTCTGTGTGACCCCATAGATGGCAGCCCACCAGGCTCCCCTGTCCCAGGGACGGGGGACTCTCCAGGCAAGAACACTGGAGTGGGTTTCCATTTCCTTCTCCAATGCGTGAAAGTGAAAAGTGAAAGTGAAGTTGCTCAGTTGTATCCAACTCTTAGCGACCCCATGGACTGCAGCCTACCAGGCTCCTCTGTCCATGGGATTTTCCAGACAAGAGTACTGGAGTGGGGTGCCATTGCCTTCTCCCCACTGAACCAGTAACTGTGGCCAAAAGAATGCCGGGCACTCACTGGTTTTGGTTAAGGATGAAAATAGAACCTAAGTCTATCACCAAGGCAAGGAAAATATGGGTAACAGAAAGGGTTAATGGCATCAGGACCTCCAGTCTCAACCAAACTGCTTGACTCGAATACCATGGAAAAATCAGGAAAGCACAGAGCTCTCAGTATATAAATAGTTTATTCATTTGAACAAAAGTGATAGAGAAATGCTTATAAATTTGATAAAATTAGAGATTCCAGTTCTTGAATTCTTGTTTGTCTGAACTCAAAAGCAATTCATTCATGGTTCAGGAGAACAGAAACCATTCTATGTATTCCAAAAATGAGGAGCTTTAATATATCACCTGATGCAAATGGCCATCTCACTAAAAAAAAAAAAAACAAAAAACAGATGCTGGGAAAGATTGAGGACAGGAGGAGAAGGGGATAACAGAGGATGAGATAGTTGGATGGCATCACTGACTCAAGGGACACAAATTTGAGCAAACTTCAGGGGATAGTGAAGGACATGGAAGCCTGGCATGCTGCAATCCATGAGGTTGCAAAGAGTTGGACACGACTTAGCAACTGAATAATGAAAAACAGAGGCTTTTACTCCTGGGGAAAGGCCATGGGTGAAAGTCAGGGAAGCTGCCATGTCATTTCAACTTTAGCATTAAAGCCAGTCATTCTCAAGAGCTCTCTGTGAATCTCACATTTGCCTGCTCTCCGGTGTGAACTACCTCTGGAAAATAATGATCTCTTCTTTTCTTCCATCTTCCAAACCTCACTTAGGAGCTTCTCACTATCCAGTTCTAACGGAACCAAAACAGGAAAGAGATTCTGTGAAACGTAGTTCCTAGCTTTTCTTTTGCAATGCCCTATGATGGAAAAATGGTACTAGTGAGTTGACACAGATAATCCAACACAGTATGTTTAATGGTTTGGTTTTTTTTTTTAAAAAAAAGCTTCGTTAGATGTCATTTATTTACTCAGCATAAAATTTACCCATTTAAAAACTATAATTCAGTGCTACACACACACAAATACACACACACATGCACACAAAGTTATCCAATAATCACCCAATCTAATTTTCAAACATTTTCATCATCCCCCAAAAGGAATTCTTTATCTATTAGCAGTCATTTCCCTGTTCCCACTTTTTCCCACCTCCACAAACTACATAACTACTAATTTACTTTCTGTTCACTCACTCTGGACACTTTATATGAAAAGAATCATTACCATATATGATCTTTTCTTTAGTATAATGTTCTCAACTTTCATCATGGGTGACTTGTATAAGTACATTATTGTTTTTACTGCTGAATAGTATTTCATTTTATAGATATATCCCATTCTGTGGCTTCGTCCCTCATTCCTCACTGTAAGCATTTGAGTTGTTTCTTCTCTTTGATTATTATGAATAATGCTGCTTTGAACACACACTTGTACATTGTTGTGTGTATGTATATTTTTATTTCTTTTGGTAATGATGTTTTCTATTATTCAAAGTGCTTTCTACTGTGAGGCAGTCCCCATGAGATTCTTGTGGTATCAAAGCTGTAAGATCTTGACTCATTTTTTAGCTCAGCCATTTCTCAGGATTGTTTATGTAGCTGGCTTGCTTACTACCTGATATAAAATCATGAGATTCCTTAAGTTCCAGATTCCTCACCTGCAACATGAACCCACGGCATGTGCAGCATCTGTCTAGGTCTACTGTGCTGTCCCATGGACGTGGGGGTAGGGAAACTGCTACGATTCTGCTGATGCTCATGCCACTGGCTTTGCTGAAATAATCTTGGTCGGATCCATTAAATCTCTGTCTACATTCAGTGCTTATGGCAAATTGTAGTCACTTTACTCCTTACCATACTCTCTGGGTTTGGAAGTATTAACTATTTCATATTAAGTTTCATTGGAACCTCACAACAAGCCTATAAGAATATTGAGGACTAGAAAAATTGGTCACTTGACTTAAGTCACAAAACTAATTTAATCACTTATATCTACTACTTCCTCATGTATTTCTTAATGAGAAATAGTTAAGAACCTCAAAAAAGAATATGTCCCAATAACCTGTCCCTAGAGACTACCTAAGTAGAGATTGTAAAGTAATTCAGAGGACAAAATTATCACCCTAAAACTAAGCATATTCAGATTATCTTTATTGATGTTTATTATATCTATAGGCTCCTGGTTTTTCCCACTTAATCTGTGTGTTTATTACTTTTTACCTCATGAAATCCTACATTTGAGTTGATTTACTTTTATGCAGAGTAAATGTCTAAATTCCTGAAATTTGCCTACATCTTTTGACTATATGATCTGTGACTTTTACATGTCCCTAACATTTACAAACCTCTCTTGGAACAATGACCCATAATGGAAAAATATTCTATCCTGATTTTAAAGTATCTAATTAACAAAACAATGTAATGCCATGAGCCAATAGTAGAAATGAATTTTCAAGATGCTTCTATTACTATATAAATGCCATTCAAATCAGTATTTATGGCAGAAAATTTTCTTGTGAAAAAATTTTTAAAATATTAACCAGAGAGATTTCTTGGTTTAATTTGAATTCTGCCAGCCTCAAGGATTCTTTTTGTACAAGGGGACATCCCATTTTGCTATGTGGCACTGCTCTGTACTGCTGTTTATATAACCATGCTCTTTGCTTTAGAGTAGCTAACATGGAAAACATTTGCATGGAGGATATAAAATGTGCAAAACAAAATAGAGGGCTTAATGGGCTATTTATCAGAAACTTTAAGCAGTTCATGCTCAGATTCTTTGAAAATATTAAATTCACATAGGAGTTCTAGGACTGTAAATCCATGACTAAAGTGTAATGCATATGACAATGAGCTTTTATATAGGTATCAGAAAGCCAGTGCTCCTTTCTTTATTGTCTCTCTGGACTTGGATAAGTCAATGAACCACTCCAGAAGCTCAGTTTTCTTATCTGCCAAATGGACTCACTCATTCATTCATTTTATTCCCTCACTCAACACATATTTATTCAAATTTAATAAGACCAGATTCTGTGTTGAGATTGATGAAGACAAATATGTAAATAAAGTCTAACTTAAAAACTCACTATATAGTAAGAAACAAATTCTATAAATAAGGAATTCAGTACAATGAGGGCAATCAATATACAGGGGACAAAAAGGGGTAGGAATATGGAACTAGTCTATGAAGAGTGAGATGAAAAAATTTCACAGAAGTCATAGAGAGTTTAGTCTCTCAAATCCAACCAAAATTCAGATTGTGAGTTTGCAAAAAAGAGAAGAGGACCCTTAAAGGGTTGTTGTTAAATAACTAACTTTAAATGAGCCAGTATTTATGTCAAGGCTTTAAAAGTTTTTAAACTTCAATTAAGACAAAGTAAACACAATTGTAGTGAAATGAGCACAGATCAGTCTTGGAAATAAACCTAATCATAAATTTCTCTATATAAATTTGTACTAGAGTTCTTTGCAATATTTATTTAAGTAATTAATGGATTTATCTGTTCTAAGAGTAGTAGGGCTGGGGTTAATTAGTTTTTAAAAATCACTATTCTCATATAGTATAATGGTAAAAGAGACAGATACACATTAGGAAGGAAGGGAGGGAGATGGGAAGGAAGGAAGGATTATATTATAAAATGGTAAGAACTAAGAGGAAAATAAATCATGTTAAAAAGATGAAAAAAATCAAAAGAAATATTTTGAATAGAATCATCAGGGAGGAACTCTGATAAAGTGATTTTTGAGAAGAGATTCCAATGAAATAAGAAATTAAGCAAATACAACCATTTTGGAAAGATACTGCTTTAGCAAATGACGGTTCTGTATTTGCCAGCAACTGAAATTCCCTGTCTTTAAATCATATCGATGTATCAAAACTTCCATCTTGGGTTGACGTAATAGTTGGTCTCCAGTTTTACACTCGAGCTGCTACAAGTTACTAAAAAATTTCACACCACCAAGTAGCCAAGTAGAGAGGTCTTCTGCTACCAACTCAGTATCCCATTCAACGGAGTCCTGGGTGCAACCCAATATTCAAATTTCTACAGCCAGATTTCTACCAGAGTCTCCACCATGGTAACCTCAAAACTTTTTCATACTCTGCCAAACTTTGAGCTTGCTAAACTCATCTGTTCCTCTTTCTTTCCTCCTCCTTTGTGTAAAATAAATAAATATGTAAAAATTTTTAAACTGTATAGAATTCACTAGTTAGGTACTCTTGCAGATTCTTGCTACAACACTACAGAATTCTTACATATGCAATCTAACTTTCCTTTTTCTCTCCTGTTTTTAGTAGAAAATGTGTTGCCTTTGCAATGTCAACCCAATCCTTAAATCTATGCTTTTATCATGAGCTTTGCTTTTTCTTATAACTAATCTTTTCCTCCCTATTGCTTTTTATCAACACAAGCACAACTGATTTGTTTGTTTGTACCTTAAAGACCTCCCTTGGGGGAGGAAATGGCAATGCATTTCAGTATTCTTGTCTAGAAAACTGCCTGGACGGAGAAGCCTGTAAAGCTACAGTCCACAGAATTACAAAATGTTGGATGTGATTCAGTGAAAAAACAACAACAAACAACACTTTCTTAACCCCACTTTGCATGCTTCCATTTAGTCCATATTCATTATTTATTTCATTTAACTTCAGTTCACTTCAGTCACTCAGTCGGGTCCGACTCTTTGCGACCCCATGAATTGCAGCACGCCAGGCTTCCCTGTCCATCATCAACTCCCGGAGTTCACCCAAACTCAAGTCCATCAAGTCGGTGATGCCATCCAACCATCTCATCCTCTGTCATCCCCTTCTCTTCTGTCCCCCAACCCCTCCCAGCATCAGAGTCTTTCCCAACGAGTCAAGTCTTCGCATCAGGTGGCCAAAGTATTGGAGTTTCAGCTTTAGCATAATTCCTTCCAAAGAACACCCAGGACTGATCTCCTTTAGGATGGACTGGTTGGATCTCCTTGCAGTCCAAGGGACTATCAAGAGTCTTCTCCAACACCACAGGTCAAAAGCATCAATTCTTTGGCACTCAGCTTCTTCACAGTCCAACTATAATATGCATACATGACTACCATAAAAACCATAGCCTTCACTAGATGGACCTTTGTTGGCAAAGGAATGTGTCTGCTTTTGAATATGCTATCTAGGTTGGTCATAACTTTCCTTCCAAGGAGTAAGTGTCTCTTAATTTCATGGCTGCAACCACCATCTGCAGTGATTTTGGAGCCCAAGAAAATAAAGTCTGACACTGTTTCCACTGTTTCTCCCTCGATTTGCCATGAAGTGACGGGACCAGATCCCATTATCTTTGTTTTCTGAATGTTGAGCTTTAAGCCAACTTTTTCACTCTCCTCTTTCACTTTCATCAAGAGGCTTTTTAGTTCCTCTTCACTCTCTGCCATAAGGGTGGTGTCATCTGCATATCTGAGGTTATTGATTTTTCTCCCGGCAATCTTGATTCCAGCTTGTGCTTCTTCCAGCCCAGCGTTTCTCATGATGTACTCTGCATAGAAGTTAAAAAAGCAGGGTGACAGTATACAGCCTTGACGTACTTCTTTCCCTATTTGGAACCAGTCTGTTGTTTCATGTCCAGTTCTAAATGTTGCTTCCTGACCTGCATACAGGTTTCTCAAGAGGCAGGTCAGCTGCTCTAGTATTCCCATCTCTTTCAGAATTTTCCATAGTTTATTGTGATCCACACAGTCAAAAGCTCTGGCAGTCAATAAAGCAGAAATAGATGTTTGTCTGGAACTCTCTTGCTTTTTCCATGATCCAGCCGATGTTGGCAATTTAATCTCTGGTTCCTCTGCCTTTTCTAAAACCAGCTTGAAAATCTGGAAGTTCACAGTTCATGTATTGCTGAAGCCTGGCTTGCAGAATTTTGAGCATTACTTTACTAGTGTGTGAGATGAGTGCAATTGTGCAATAGTTTGAGCATTCTTTGGCATTGCCTTTTTTTGGGATTGGAATGAAAACTGTCCTTTTCTAGTCCCGTGGCCACTGCTGAGTTTCCGAAATTTGCTGGCATATTGAGTGCAGCACTTCCACAGCATCATTTTCCAGGATTTGAAATAGCTCAACTGGAATTCCAGAACTTCCACTAGCTTTGTTCATAGTGGATGCTTTCTAAAGCCCACTTGACTTCACATTCCAGGATCTCTGACTCTAGGTGAGTGATCACACCATCATGATTATCTGGGTTGTGAAGATCTTTTTTGTATAGTTCTGTGTATTCTTGCCACCTCTTCTTAATATCTTCTGCTTCTGTTAGGTCCATACCATTTCTGTCCTTTATCAAGCCCATCTTTGCATGAAATTTTCCCTTGGTATCTCTAATTTTCTTAAAGAGATCTCTAGTCTTTCCCATTCTGTTGTTTTCCTCTATTTCTTTGCATTGATCAACGAGAAAGGCTTTCTTATCTCTCCTTGATATTCTTTGGAACTCTTCATTCAGATGCTTATATCTTTCCTTTTCTCCTTTGCTTTTCACTTCTCTTCTTTTCACAGCTATTTGTAAGGCCTCCCTAGACAGCCATTTTGCTTTTTTGCATTTATTTTCCATGGGAATGGTCTTGATCCCTGTCTCCTGTACAATGTCACAAACCTCCATCCATAGTTCATCAGGCACTCTCTCTATCAGATCTAGGCCCTTAAATCTATTTCTCACTTCCACTGTATAATCATAAGGAATTTGATTTAGGTCATACCTGAATGGTCTAGTTGTGTGCCCTACTTTCTTCAATTTAAGTCTGAATTTGGCAATAATGAGTTCATGATCTGAGTCACAGTCAGCTCCTGGTCTTGTTTTTCCTGACTGTATAGAGCTTCTCCATCTTTGGCTGCAAAGAATATAATTAATCTGATTTCGGTGTTGACCATCTGGTGATGTCCATGTGTAGAGTCTTCTCTTGTGTTGTTGGAAGAGGGTGTTTGCTATGACAGTGCATTCTCTTGGCAAAACTCTATTAGCCTTTGCCCTGCTTCATTCCGTATTCCAAGACCAAATTTGCCTGTTACCCCAGGTGATTCTTGACTTCCTACTTTTGCATTCCAGTCCCCTATAAGGAAAAGGACATCTTTTTGGGTGTTAGTTCTAAAAGGTCTTGTAGGTCTTCATCAGTCAGTTCAGTTCAGTCACTCAGACACGTCCGACCCTTTGTGACTCCATGAATTGCAGCACCCCAGGCCTCCCTGTCCATCAACTCTTGGAGTTCACTTAAACTCACTTCCATCGAGTCGGTGATGTCATTCAGCCATCTCATCCTCTGTTGTCCCCTTCTACTCCTGCCACCAATCCCTCCCAGCATCAGAGTCTTTTCCAATGAGTCAACACTTTGCATCAGGTAGCCAAAGTATTGGAGTTTCAGCTTTAGCATCAATCGTTCCAATGAACACACAGGACTGATCTCCCTTAGAATGGACTGGTTGGATCTCCTTGCAGTCCAAGGGACTCTCAAGAATCTACTCCAACACCACAGTTCAAAAGCATCAATTCTTCGGTGTTCAGCTTTCTTCACAATCCAACTCTCACATCCATACATGACCACTGGAAAAACTATAGCCTTGACTAGACAGACCTTTTTTGGCAAAGTAATGTCTCTGCTTTTGAATATGCTATCTAGGTTGGTCATAACTTTCCTTCCAAGTAGTAAGCATCTTTTAATTTCATGTCTGCAATCACCATCTGCATTGATTTTGGAGCCCAAAAAATAAGGTCAGCCACTGTTTCCACTGTTTCTCCTTCTATTTGCCATGAAGTGATGGGACCAGATGCCATGATCTTCATTTTCTGAATGTTGAGCTTTAAGCCAACTTTTTCACTCTCCTCTTTCACTTTCATCAAGAGGCTTTTTAGTAGGTCTTCATATAACCGTTCAACTTCAGCTTCTTCAGCATTACTGGTTGGGGCATAGGCTTGGATTACTGTGATATTGAATGATATTGAATGGTTTGCCTTGGAAACAAACAGAGATCATTCTGTCGTTTTTGAGATTGCATCCAAGTACTGCATTTCGGACTCTTTTGTTGACCATCATGGCTACTCCATTTCTTCTGAGGGATTCCTGCCCGCAGTAGTAGATATAATGGTCATCTGAGTTAAACTTACCCATTCCAGTCCATTTGAGTTCGCTGATTCCTAGTATGTCAACATTCACTCTTGCCATCTCCTGTCTGACTACTTCCAATTTGCCTTGATTCATGGACCTAACATTCCATGTTCCTATGCAATATTGCTCTTTACAGCATTGGACCTTGCTTCCATCACCAGTCACATCCACAACTGGGTATTGTTTTTGCTTTGGCTCCATCCCTTCATTCTTTCTGGAGTTATTTCTCCACTGATCTCCAGTAGCATATTGGGCACTTACCAACCTGGGGAGTTCCCCTTTCAGTATCCTATCATTTTGCCTTTTCATACTGTTCATGGGGTTCTCAAGGCAAGAATACTGAAGTGGTTTGCCATTCCCTTCTTCAGTGAACCACCTTCTGTCAGACCTCTCCACCATGACCTGCCCGTCTTGGGTGGCCCCACATGGCATGGCTTAGTTTCATTGAGTTAGACAAGGCTGTGGTCTGTGTGATTAGATTGACTAGGTTTCTGTGATTAGCATTTGTTTGTCTGCCCTCTGATATCTCTTGCAACACCTACCATCTTACTTGGATTTCTCTTACCTTGGACTTGGGGTATCTCTTCATGGCTGCTCCATCAAAGCGCAGTCGCTGCTCCTTACCTTGGACGAGGGGTATCACCTCACAGCCACCCCTCCTGCCCTCATTTAACTTAGTTAAGTAAATCACTTTATTTAATATATCATGGCATTGTGCTAGACTCTGGAGATACATTAATGAGTAAAATCTAAAATAAAATAAAGACATGTTGTATGATAATCAAAAAATGACACTATTAGATATCACATTTCAAATTGTGATTCATGTTTTAAAAGAAAAACAATGCTGCAAAGAGAAGTCTTCTCCTTTAAAAACTAAGATAATCTAGAAATTCAGGGAACACATCCCTAATGGAATAAAAGGCATCAGAACAGTGAATGTGGAAGGAAGATTTTCTGGTGCAGGGAGCAGTGTGTGCAAAGTCCGTAGTGCTAGAGAATTCTACAGCAATATCACTGGGGTAAGGAAAACAAAGGGGTGTAGGAGCAAGAGGCCTGGGGAAATAGACAGCTGTTTATCTAGAACAAAAGGTAATCATAGTCTATCTTAAGGAGGGAAATGGTGCTATCAGCTTTAAGTTTGGAAGTATTTCTTCTAGCATGGCAGAGGGAGTGAATTGGAGGATAGGAATAGATGCAGAAAGATCAGTTATTCCAGAATTTAGAAATCTGGGGGGAAAACATGATGGTGTATTCATCTAAAATGGTGGCAGTGATAGGAATTGCTTCAGGATAAATTTAGGAAGGCAAACTGAAAATGTGTGTCTATGATTGGATGAAGGAAGGAAATATGAAACTTGATACTCAGTTTTCTGGCTTCTACAACCAAAATATAGACTGACTGAGGTGGGGATGTCTTGAAGAGGACCAGAATGAAAACAATAGGTGGTCACCACATAAAGTTTGAGTTCCATGAGTTTCATTTCCAAACTTTAGCTATCTTCCCCTTTCTTGCCTGAAGTCCTCCATAGAATCCTAGCACAGAGTTGCTAGGAAAGCAAGGTGTGAAAAATATATAGTTGTTTAAAATTGAATTTTGCATATACTTTCCAATTGACAATATCTACATATTTTAAGCATTTTTTAAAAGTTTTATCTTTTAGGAAGTTAATTTTTAAGCAATTTCATGGAATGTTGATGAAATTAAAAAAGTTACCTTGACTCAGATTTGTTTCCATATTGGGTTTGGTTTATTGGCCTTTACATCACTCCCTGAGTTATTATTCCTCCCTTAAACCTGAGTTTAAGGGAGGAATAATAATAATAAGCCAATTCTTGACACAGAACAGTTCAATTTTTTATGAAATGTTGTGCCCAGCAGAGAAAGGAAAAGAAATTATCCAGGATAAGAACTTTGTGAAAAAGTGAATTAGGAGATTAGGAGGGAGCTCTTGTTTCCATGGTGACAACTATTACTTCTATTATTTCTTTCAAGAAGAGAGGTGTATTTTGATTTACATGGTAGAAAATACTAGTAGCATCAATACTAGTAGCATGATATATCATTCCTATAAGCTGGAATGTAAATATTACCAGCTTCTTTTGTTAGTTTATAATTCAATATGTTTTGCCTAATGCAAACATAGCAGTCACTACTAAAAGGAAATGTATTGGAAAATTTTAAGAAATGTTAAGATTTTCTACAGTATAAAGGTCATAAAAAATCAACTTGTTTTCAAATATGAGGTTTTCTTTTGAAACAACTTTTAAAAATAGATATCTGACCTAGTGAAATTTTCCCAGTGTAAAATACAAATAACATTGTTATTTAGTTCAAAATATTAAAGATAATGAAAAAATCATAATAATGCAAACAAGTTCCATAATACTAAATGAAAATATAATTTATTATCCAATCAAGGACTTTTAGAGTGTAAAATGGAATAATAAAAATAATTTTGAAATATAGACTTATTTAAACAGTTTATTGAATAGCAAATTGTCCTAACTGTATTGGTAGATTTTTAAACTCTAAAATTGCAAATATAACATAATTTCATGAATATTAATGGAAACTCTTATTGTTGTTGCTGTTATTCAGTCACTAAGTCATGTCCTACTCTTTGTGACACCATGAACTGTAGCATCCAAGGCTTCCCTCTCCTTCACTAAGTGTTAGATCAAGCTCATGTCCATTGAGTTGGTGATGCCATCCAACCATCTTAACCTCTGTTGCCCCCTTCTCCTCCGGCCCTCAATCTTTCCCAGAATCAGTCTTTTGCTATGAGCTGGCTCTTTGCATCAGGTGGCCAAAGTACTGGAGCTTCAGCTTCAGCATCAGTGCTTCCAATATCCAGGGTTGATTTCCTTTAGAATTGACTTATTTGATCTCTTTACTGTCCAAGGGACTCTCAAAAGTCTTCTCCAGCACTAGAATTTGAAAGCATTAATAAAATCAGCCTTCTTTATTGTTCAACTTTCACATCCATATATGACTATTGGAAAAACCGTAGCTTTGACTATATGGACCTTTGTCAGCAAAGTGATGTCTCAACTTTATAATATGCTGTTTAGGTTTCTCATAGCCTTTCTTCCAAGGAGCTACCGTCTTTTATTTTCATGGCTGCAGTCACCATCTTCAGTGATTTTGGAGCCCAAGAAAGTAAAATCTGTCACTGCTTCCACTTTTTCTCTTTCTATTTGCCATGAAGTGATGGGACCAGATGCCTTAAGTTTCTTGAGTGTTGAATTTTAAGTTTTTCATTATCCTCTTTCACCTTCATCAAGAGGCTCTCTAGTTCCTTTTTACTTTCTGGCCTTAGAGTGGTATCATCTGCATATGTGAAGTGTTGATATTCTACTAGCAATCTTGATTCCAGCTTGTGATTCATCCAGCCCAACATTTCACATGATGTACTCTGCAAAGAAGTTAAATAAGCAGGGTGACAACATATACCCTTGATGTACTCCTTTCCCAATTTGGAACTAGTCTACTGTTCCATGCCTGGTTCTGTTTTCTCTTGGCTTGCATATGGGTTTCTCAGGAGGCAGGTAAGGTGGTCTGGTATTCCCATCTCTTTAAGAATTTTCTTCAGTTTATTTTAATCCACACAGTCAAAAGTTTTAGCACATTCAATGAAGCAGAAGTGGATGTTTCTTAGGAATTCCCTTGCTTTTTATATGATCCAGTGGATGTGAGATATTTGATCTATGGTTCTTTGCCTTTTTAAATCCAGCTTGTACATCTAGAAGTTTTCAGTTCATGTATTGTTGAAGCCTAGCTTGAAGGATTTTGAGCATTAATCTTGCAAGCATGTGAAATAAGTGCAGTTGTGCAGTAGTTTGAACATTCTTTGACATTGCCTTTCTTTGGGATTGGAATGAAAACTGACCTTTCCAGTCCTGTGGCCACTGCTGACTTTCCCAAATTTTCTAGCATGTTGACTGCAGAATTTTTAACAGCATCATCTTTTAGGATTTGAGATAACTCCGCTGGAATTCTATTTTATCACCTCCACTAGCTTTGTTTTGTAGTAATGCTTCCTAAGGCCCACCCAACTAAAAACTCCAGGATGTCTGGCTCTAGGTGAGTGACCACACCATCATGGTTATCTGGTCATTATAACCTTTTTTGTACAGTTCTTTGTATTCTTGACATCTCTTCTTAATCTCCTCTGCTCCTGTTATTTCATTACTGTTTCTGTCCTTCACTGTGCCCATCTTTGCATGAAAGGTTCCCTTGGTATCTCCAATTTTCTTGAAGAAATCTCTAGTCTTTCCTATTTTATTGTTTTCCTCTATTTCCTTGAATTGTTCCCTTAAGAAGGCTTTCTTATCTCTCCTCGCTATTCTCTGGAACTCTGCATTGAGTTGCATATGTCTAACCCTCTCATTTACCTTTTACTTCTCTTCTTTTCTCAGCTATTTGTAAGGCCTTCTCAGACAATCATTCTGCCTTCTTGCATTTCTTTTGTTGGAGGATGATTTTGGTCACTGCTTCCTGTATGATGTTTTGAATCTCCATCCATAGTTCATCAGGCACTCTATCAGGTCTAGTCCCTTGAATCTAATTGCTGCCTCCACTGTATAGTCATAAGGGATTTGATTTAGGTCACACCTGAATGGTCTAGTGGTTTTCCCTACTTTCTTCAGGAAAAAAAAAGCCTGAATTTTGCAATAAAGACCTCATGATCTGAGCCACAGTCAGCTCCAAGACTTTTTTTTTTCTTTTTGGCTGACTGACTAGAGCTTCTCCATCTTCAGCTGAAAAGAATATAATAAATGTAATTTCAGTATTGACCATATGATGAAGTCCTTGTGTAGAATCTTCTCTTGTGTTGCCATAGAGGGTGTTTGTTTGGCACTAGTTTGTTCTCTTGGCAAAACTGAGGGTCTCTGCAGAGGTGTGGGTTGGTAGTGGCCTGCCACCCAGACAGGTACATTGGCAGCAGCAGTTCTGAGAGGTACATGTTGGCATAAGTCCTTTTGGAGGTCACCTGTAGCCCTACCATAGAGCCTGTAGACTCCAAGACTGGGCCACCTCAGGCCAGTGATCTGATTAATATTGTACAATATTACAGTATTAATACTGTACAATATTAATTTTAATAGTTTGCAATTGAACGTTGGATTATATATGAAAGGTAATTAGCAATATCTCATGTCTCTTTTACCAATTCTTTCCAGCTGAAACAATGCCTGTCTTAAAAGATAGCATGTAAGATGCCCACTGATAAAGCATCTCTAGACACAAACAGTTGAGAGTGTCTGACCCATTCCTGTCTTGATTGGTGATGGTAGAAGTATTTAAGGCTGCTCCCTTTGCTGGCCACTTGGTGTACAAATTATGCCACTCTTACTTTGCCAACAAAGGTCCGTCTAGTCAAGGCTATGGTTTTTCCAGTAGTCATGTATGGATGTGAGAGTTGTACTATAATGAAAGCTGACTGCTGAAGAATTGATGCTTTTGAACTGTGGTGTTGGAGAAGACTCTTGAGAGTCCCCTGGAGTGCAAGGAGATCCAACCAGTCCATCCTAAAGGAAATCAATCCGATTATCCATTGGAAGGACAGATGTTGAAGCTGAAACTCCAATGCTTTGGCCACCTGATGCGAAGAGCTGACTCATTTGAAAAGACCTTGATATTGGGAAAGATTGAAGGTGGGAGGAGAAGGGGACGACGGAGGATAAGATGGTTGGATGGCATCACCAACATGATAAACTTGAGTTTGAATAAACTGCGGGATTTGGTGATGGACAGGGAGGCCTGGTGTGCTGCAGTCCCTGGGGTCACAAAGAGTCAGACATGATTGAGCGACTGAACTGAACTGAACAGCTGCACCATCCTTCCCACTCCATTGTCACCACCCAGTGCAGGCTCCTCTCATCTCCTTGATAAAGTGTTGCTAAAGTCACATCATTTGTCTGCTTGTCTCCTCTTTCACTCATTCAGTCAGTTATCCTCTTGCAGTCAAATAGCTACCTGGTTACATTTACTGTCAAAAGAACATGAAATACTCATCTTGTCGTCTTTGTTCACATAGTTAGATCATTTTCATGTTTCAAATACGACCTTAGATTTACATACTTCTCATAAGTCTTCTCTGAATGCCTAAATCTGAGTAAAATCCTCTGTGCTTCCACTGTCCCAGGTTATCCCTGTAGCTCAGATGGTAAAGAATCTGCCTGCAATGCGTGAGATCCAGGTTCGATCCCTGGGTCAGTAAGATCCCCTGGAGAAGGGAATGACCACCCACTCCAGTATTCTTGCCTGGAGAATTCCATGGACAGAGAAGCCTGGCAGGCTACAGTCCATGGGATTGCAGAGTCAGACACAACTGGGTGACTGTCACATCACTTCACTTCAAGAATGAAATGATTACTATCACTCCTTCAATTCATGTGTTGAGGTCCTTAACCCTCCAAAGTGATGGTGTTTGGAAGTAGTATCTTTGTAAAGTAATTAGGTTTAGATGATTTAAGAAAAGTGAGGCCCTTGTAATGTTGTTAATGTCCTTATCAGAAGAGGCAAAAACTAGAGCTCTTTCTCTCTCATATTAGGACACAGACAGAAGATGGGTGTCTGCAAGCCAGGAAGAGAGTCCTCAGCAGGAACCAAGTTATCTGATATGTGCATCCTGGATTTTTCAGCCTCCATCACTGTGAGAAATAAATTCCTGTTATTTAAGCAATCCCTTCCACAGTATCTTGTTATAATAGCCCAGGGAGACCAAAACACTCCATTTATGTCTTCTATGATGTTAAATAAGTAAATACATGGGACTATGATGAAAATTGCAAATATTGCAAATATACAGCCTAGAGGCCTGCATTACCATGTTTATTGATAGAAATTTCGGGTGCCTAAAACCCTGTGAAACTATTTTCCAGAGGAGCTTTGGACACTGGGAGTACTAAGGTAGAGTTGCACAACAGAGGTTTATTCTAAAAACATGTCACCCATTTATGATTGACTACCTCTCATTCAAGTCTGAGTTTAATTTTCATATCTATTAGCTAATAAGGACACAAAAAAGCCAAAAGATTCTTAGATGTTATAAAAATTTTAATATTCACTACCAAGGCTAAAAGTATAAATTTCAGGAATGGTGATGGAGGAATGGAGACAAAATACTTCATGAATACTTAGACACAAAGTGACAATGAAAACAAGATACATGGCTCTCAGTAACTAGTACGGGAGATATATGATTATAGTAAAACACAGTGGATTTAGATACTGAAAAGGACTTAATACGAAAAGATAAGAGAATTTCAAAACTCATCTCCCGTGGCAGGGAAAAGTGGAATAAATAATGGTCCTGGTTAAGATAATAAATACAATCCATGATGAACAAATACAAACAAAAAATTATACAGGAGTATAGATGGGCTTCCCTCATGGCTCAGACACTAAAAGAATCTGCCGCAATGCAGGAGACCTGGTTTGATCCTTGGGTCAAATCTTGGAGGAAGATTCCTTGGAGAAGGCAATGGCAATCCACTCCCATATTCTTGCCTGGGAAATCCCATAGACAGAGAAGCCTGGCAGGCTGCAGTTCAAAGGGTAGCAAAGAATCAGACATGACTGAGCAGCTAACACATAGATGGAGGAAGAAAAAGAGAAGGAGTGAAAAGAAGGAGGAAAAAAGTGAAAGTATGAGTTAATCAAAAGGTGGTAAAGCCCAGCATATGGCATGCATCAGGGAGGATGAAAAACTAAAAATCTAGTAGCAGGTGCTTTCTGCAGATGAACTGCTAATTTTAAGTGATTTCAATATCCATTTAACATAACCCAACAAACTCTAACAGTGCCTTTAGGATTTACTTTTATTTAAATTGTTTGTTCATTTTAGTATAGCTGTATAATATAGTGATTTATGCTCAAAAGTATATGATGAAACTACTTGAGTCAATTTATTTCTTACTGTCAGTTTTTAGTGCCTTCCTCAAGTCTTTTCATGTAAGAGACATCCTTTCTTCCTATTTTTTACTTTTATGCTCTTTGATAACACTGGGCCTTCTCCTATTGGATTCTGTGCCCATATAACACTACTGTTTGAAAACAACTTAACAGCTTTGGAGAAGGCAATGGAACCCCACTCCAGTACTCCAGTACTCTTGCCTGGAAAATCCCATGGACGGAGGAGCCTGGTAGGCTACAGTCCATGGGGTCTCTAAGAGTTAGACATGACTAAGCAACTTCACTTTCACTTTTCACTTTCATGCATTGGAGAAGGAAATGGCAACCACTCCAGTGTTCTTGCTTGGAGAATCCCAGGGATGAGGGAACCTGGTGAGCTGCCCTCTGTGGGGTCGCACAGAGTCAGACATGACTGAAGCAACTTAGCAGCAGCAGCAGCTAACAGCTTTAGTCTTAAAAGGCTTAATTATCTCTGAATAGTTGTTGCAAACAGTATGTCCCAGAACAAGGAAATAGTTTTTAGATCTACCGTGTGAATCAGTGAGAAGTCACACTTTTGAGAACTAAAAGGGATAAACATAGCTTTCATATACCTTAGACCAATGTTGCTTTAAACAAACAAACAAACAAAAACAAGAACAGAGGCATAATATGAGTCCATATCTCAAAATAAACAACAAACAAGCAAAACACTAAGCAATTTCAAGGGAAAAATAATTGTCCATTGGCCAAGAAGAGCCAAAAAAGGAAAACAGTATAATCTGATATTGAATCTATCCTAGCAGCTTGTTAGTATATAGAATAAAATTTCCAAAGACTGAATGAAATTACCCAGTAGGGTGCACTGACATTATTTTGAGTCTGAATTTAGCAAGATTGATTGTCCTGTTCAATTCCATACCAAAGCTCTTTGATTCTTTTTATACTCCTTGATTGTGTTATGCTAACCTATCCTGAGATTTATATTTCTTTGGTGGATATTGTTGAAATGGGTTCAATTTATAATAAAAATCTTATAGCTTAAATTTAAAAGGGAAAAGGGAAAAAGCCTTCTTGATCTCTTCTACACACATATCCACCAGATGGGTAAGATGTCTTTAAACTAAAATCTGATATGTTAGTGCTCTGACTAATGCTTCTTAAATCTGAAAAATAAATTCATGACTGTACTTTAAAACCATTTTTGCAGTGTTCACAGGAGCCATCTCCATTACAACATTATTTCTGAATTTTTCATTTGCTGCCATGAGCTGTTCACATTTTCTACATTCATCTATTACTCTCAGACAGCTTACTTCAGCAAATTGAAGTGGTTGTATTAAAAAAAAAAAAAATTTCTATGGTCATGAGTGTCTATCCTTGATGTTACCCAAACTTTTATGAAAATCTAGGAAGTAAGAAAAGGATACAGAATTTTTCTTTAGAAGTGACACTGAAGATACAGACTGGTTTTTGTGTGCTAGGTAGTCAATGCTTTCATGCCTCCATGTTAAGATGTAATAAAACATTTACAAGAGATAACAAAATCCTTCTTGATTCCAGTCAAATTGAACTTTGAAATTCTTTTTCCTTTACTTGTTATTCTTTAATCCTACACAAAGCCATACCCAGGCAAGCACTGTGCTTTGGAATATGTGTAAGCTATTCCATCCTGAGTACGAAGTAGTGAATCGTCATGTCCTCATTGGAACATCTTTCTCCTCTTCCTTTCCTGATATTTTTCTCATCTATCTTATAACTCATGGTCATCAGTTTTAGCATACTTTTTGCCCTTATTGAAATCTCTCATTATTTTATGAAGGATTTTTGTGTGTTTCAACTGGTCTGGGAAAAGTACATCTTTGAGTAGATCCAGTGAGGCTTTATCTTTATAGTTTTTCAGTTGCTAAATCATGTCCAACTCTTTCCAACCCCATGAACACCAGGCTTCTCTGTCATTTATCTTGTCCTGGAGTTTGCTCAAACTCATGTCCACTGAGTCACTGATACCATCCAAACATCTCATCATCTATCACCCCTTTCTCCTCTTGCCCTCAATCTTTCCCAGCATCAGAATGTTGTTTTTCCAATGAGCTGTCTCTTCGTATCAAATGGCCAAACTATTGGAGCTTCAGCTTCAGCATTGGTCCTTCCAATGAATATTCAGGGTTTATTTCTTTAGGATTGACTGGTTTGATCTCCTTGCTGTCAAAGAGCTCTCAAAAGTCTTCTCCAATACCAGTTTGAAAGCATCAGTTCTTCAGCACTCAGCCTTCTTTATAGTCCAGCTCTCACATCTATACATGACTACTGGAAAAACATAGCTTTGACTAGATGGACCTTTGTTAGCAAAGTGATGTCTCTGCTTTTTAATATGTTGTCTAGGTTTGTCATAACTTTTCTTTCAAAAGACAAGCATCTTTTATAATTTTGTGGCCACAGTCACCATCTGCTGTGATTTTGAAGCCCAAGAAAATAAAATCTGTCACTGTTATCATTTTTCCCACATCTATTTGCCATGAAGTGATGGGACCAGATGCCATGATTTTCATTTTTTGAATGCTGAGTTTTAAGTCAGCTTTTTTTCTCTCCTCTTTCACCTTCATCAAAAGGTTTTTTAGTTCCTCTTTTCTTTCTGCCATTAAACTGGTAACCTCTGCATATCTCAGTTTGTTGATTTTTCTCTTACTTACATATGAATAGCCATCATGACTGAGCCAGGTCAGAGTGATTCCACTATAAATTCATCAACCCCCAGCTGTCCTGGGACTTCTACAAGGCTCATTCCTAGGTCTCCCCCTGTCTCATTCTTAACTTACCTAAACTTCTGATCCCATCCCTGCCTATCCCTTCAACTGCTATCTGTAAACAGGTCTTTACATTTATATGTTTTATTCATACTTATCCCCCAAGCACTCACTGGCATATTGAGATGCCTTAGATAAGGTCTCAAGGATGCTTGCAAAGCATCCTGTATAAAACTGAACACATGGCTATCTCTCCCAAGCCAAAAAGTGCTTCATTTTTAAAATTTTAGTCAAAGGCAACACCATCCATCTAGTTATAATAACCATAAATTCAGGAATCATCCTTAACACCTCCTTCTTCAGGAGCAAATTTAGTTACAAGAATATACATATCTACATCCACATGTATATCTGCCTGTGTGCTAGGCCACTTCTGATGCTATGCTGCTAAGTTGCTTCAGTCGTGTCCGACTCTGTGTGACCCCATAGACGGTAGTCCACCAGGCTCCCCCATCCCTGGGATTCTTCAGGCAAGAACACTGGAGTGGGTTGTCATTTCCTTCTCCAATGCATGAAAGTGAAAAGTGAAAGTGAAGTCGCTCAGTCGTGTCCGACCCTCAGCGGCCCCATGGACTGCAGCCTTCCAGGCTCCTCCATCCATGGGATTTTCCAGGCAAGAGTACTGGAGTGGGGTGCCATTGCCTTCTCCGTAGGCCACTTCAGTAGTGTCCAATTCTTTGCCACCTTATGGACTATAGGGGCCAGACTCTTCTGTCCATTGGAATTCTCCAGGCAAGAATACTGGAGTGGGTTGCCATGCCCTCCTCCAGGGTATCTTTTTGACCCAGAGATTAAATCCAAGGCTCTTATTTCTCCTGCATTGGCAGGTGGGTTCTTTACCACTAGCACCACCTGGGAAGCCCCATATGTATGTCAGTGTCTACCTATATCATCTTCACTTCCTTATATCACAATTACCACTCCTTATCTAAACTGCCATCATCTCTTAGTTGGACCACTGCAAATAGTCTGTTAACTGGTTCCAGCCTTTACTTTGGCACCCTTTAAACTGTTCCTTTCTCTGCAGGTAGAATTGTTGTTCAGTCGCTAAGTCATGTCAGACTCTTTGTGACTGAACAATAACAACATGTAGAATAATAGATTCAAATGCAATTCTGGTAGCTTACTTTTTCTGCCTAAACCCTTCAATAGCTTTCCAGTGTTTTTAGGAGAAAGGTCAAAATTCCTAATACGTTTTTAATGGTCTGAGTAGTCCGAACTTTATTTAGCTTCCAGAATCACCTCAAACTTCTCTCTGCTTTCTTCTCATTGGCCAAAAACCCATCTTTACTCTGCCAGGAATCCCTTAGTCTGGTCCTTTATATATTCTATTATCTCTCACTGGTATGCCCTCTCCTCCCTTTTTTATTCCAATTATTACAACTTATCTCTTTATATTTTAGCTAAAATATCAATTACTTGAGATTTTTCCCTGGCCACCCTGACTAGGTTCAATTTCCCATTACAAGCTTTCACAGAACCAAATAACTTTTTATCACACTTAACAATTTTTCAAATTGACTTTGTGTGTCTCTCCATTAGACTATAAGTTCCAAACAGCAAGAGATATGTCTGTTTTTGCTGTAGCATTGATTTTTATCCCAAAACTCTAACATACTGTTTATTTCACATGTCTGCAATTTGCATGTTTGTGTGTGTGTGTGTAAATAGATTATTGAAGCTAAAAGTAGAGATGGAAAAAGAATACACCTCTATGGTTTGAAATCTTCATAAATTCTCCTCTCCTGCTTCCTTACATTGTCATCAGATTGTCATCATCATCGACAATATTCACCAAATGCTTGCCGTGTGCCAGGTATTAGTGTAAGGATTTTGCATGCATTAATCAACGGAGAAGGAAATGGCAACCCACTCCAGTACTCTTGCCTCGAGAATCCCATGGACAGAGAAGCCTGGGAGGCTGCAGTCCAAGGGGTCGCAAAGAGTCAGACACAACCAAGAGAATTCACTTCACTCACTTCATACTTTATCACTGGATACACTCTCTGTATCCCCAAACACACTTGGAATAGTTATTTAAAATTGTATAGATAGTATACAATGGTGAAGTGTTGTATAAGTATTCTTCATTATTAAACTGGTGTTGGGTATCAAAAAATACCCTCTTCCAACAACACAAGAGAAGACTCTACACATGGACATTGCCAGATGGGTCAACACAAAATCAGATTGATTACATTCTTTGTAGCCAAAGGTGGATAAGATCTATACAGTCAACAAAAACAAGACCGGGAGCTGACTGTGGCTCAGATCATTAATTACTTATTGCCAAATTCAGACTTAAATTGAAGAAAGTAGGGAAAACCACTAGACCATTCAGATATGATCTCAATTAAATCCCTTATTATTATACAGTGTAAGTGAAAAATAGATTTAATGGACTAAATGTGATAGACAGAGTGCCTGATGAACTATGGATGGAGGTTAGTGACATTGTACAGGAGACAGGGATCAAGACCAGCCCCAAGAAAAACAAATGCAAAAAAGCAAATGGCTGCCTGAGGAGGCCTTACAATAGCTGAGAAAAGAAGAGAAGTTACAAGCAAAAAGGAGAAAAGGAAAGATATATCCATGTGAATGCAGAGTTCCAAAGAATAGCAAGGAGAGATAAGAAACCCTTCCTCAGTTATCAGTGCAAAGAAATAGAGGGAAGAAATAGAATGGGAAAGACTAGAGATCTCTTCAAGAAAATTAGAGATACTAAGGGTACATTTAATGCAAAAATGGGCACAATAAAGGACAGAAATGGTATGGACCTAACAGAAGCAGACGATATTAAGAAGAGGTGGCAAGAATACACAGAAGAACTACACAAAAAAAGATCTTCATGACCCAGATAATCATGATGGTGTGCTCACTCACCTAGAGCCAGACATCCTGGAATGTGAAGTCAAGTGGGCCTTAGGAAGCATCACTATGAACAAAGCTAGTGGAGATGATGGAATTCCACTAGAGCTATTTCAAATCCTAAGTGATGATGCTGTGAAAGTGCTGCACTCAATATGCCAGCAGATTTGGGAAACTCAGCAGTGGCCACAGGACTGGAAAAGGTCAGTTTTCATTCCAATCCCAAAGAAAGGCAATGCCAAAAAATGCTCAAACTACCACACAATTGCACTCATCTCACACGCTAGTAATGCCCAAAATTCTCCAAGCCAGGCTTCAGCAATACATGAGCTGTGAACTTCCAGATGTTCAAGCTGGTTTTAGAAAAGGCAGAGGAACCAGAGATCAAATTGCCAACAGCTGTTGGATCATTGAAAAAGCAAGAGAGTTCCAGAAAAACATCTATTTCTGCATTATTGGCTATGCCAAAGCCTTTGACTGTGTGGATAACAGTAAACTGTGGAAAACTCTGAAATAGATGGGAATACCAGACCAGCTTTTCTCAAGATCTGCTTCTTGATAAATCTATATGCAGGTCAGGAAGCAACAGTTAGAACTGGCCATGGAACAACAGACTGGTTCCAAATAGGAAAAGGAGTATATCAAGGCAGTGTGTTGTCACCATGCTTATTTAATTGATATGCAGAGTACATCATAAGAAACACTGGGCTGGATGAAACACAAGATTGCCGGGAGAGACATCAATAACCTCAGATATGCAGATGACACCACCCTTATGGCAGAAAGTGAAGAACTAAAGAGCCTCTTCATGAAAGTGAAAGGAGAGTGAAAAAGTTGGCTTAAAGCTCAACATTTAGAAAACGAAGATCATGGCATCTGGTCCCATCACTTCATGGCAAATAGATGGGGAAACAGTGGAAACAGTGTCAGACTTAATTTTCTTGGGCTCCAAAATCACTGCAGATGGTGACTGCAGCCATGAAATTAAAAGACGTTTACTCCTTGGAAGAAAAGTTATGACAAACCTAGACAGCATATTAAAAAGCAGAGATGTTACTTTGCCAACAAAGGTCCATAGTCCAGGCTATAGTTTTTCCAGTAGTCATATATGGATGTAAGAGTTGGACTCTAAAGTAAGCTGAGCACCAAAGAATTGATGCTTTTGAACTGTGCAGTGTTGTAGAAGACTCTTGAGAGTCCCTTGGACTGCAAGGAGATACAACCAGTCCATCCGAAAGGCAATCAGTCCTGAATATTCATTGGAAGGACTGATTTTGAAGCTGAAACTCCAATACTTTGGCTACCTGATGGGAAGAGTTGACTCATTTGAAAAGACCATGAAGCTGGGAAAGATTGAAGGTGGGAGGAGAAGGGGATGACAGAGGATGAGATGGTTGGATGACATCACCAACTCAATGGACATGAGTTTGAGTAAACTCTGGGAGTTGGTGATGGACAGAGAGGCCTGGTGTGCTGCAGTCCATGGGGTCGCAAAGAGTCAGACACCACTGAGTGACTGAACTGAACTGAACTGAACTGATCAAAAAATAATAATTCTTAAAAAAAATCCTGTGATACCTGTTAATTAAGTGTGTGTGTGTGTGTGTGTGTTAGCCACTTAATCATGAGACCCCATAGACTGTAAACCACCAGGCTCCTCTGTCCTTGGGAATCTCCAGGCAAGAATATTGGAGGGAGTTGCCATTCCCTTCTCCAGAGGATCTTCCCTGAGCTACCAGGGAAACCTGTCAATTAATAATGTGCTACTTGCTCAGTTGCTTCACTCTTGTCCAACTCTTTGGGACTCTATTGACTATAACTCTCCCAGCTTCTCTATCCATGGGATTCTCTACTAAGTATACTGGAGTGGGTTACCATGCCCTCCTCCAGGGGATCTTCCCGAACCAGGGCTCAAACCCAAGTTCCTGTGTCTCCTGCATTGCAAGCAGATTCTTTAACATAGAGTCACCAGGAAAGCCAGTCAATTAAGAACATTTAACTTCAAATCACAGATAGAACTAAAAAATAATATAAGGATTTTTATTAATATATTTCATATCCCAAACTTGAAATTATTCTAGAGGTCACATTTAAAAGTGCATTCTCTCCTTAAACAATGTTCTTTTAAAATTCAGAGGTTAATTTCCACTCATTAATCTTGCGATTCTAACTTTAAGTAATGTTCTGCAGCCTCTGGTCCAACTGTCCATGTCTCCTTGCCAGAGCCCACCCTTCTTAGTGAGGATGTTCCTAAGAACATCTGTTCCTTTCTAAGAACTATGTTGCAACATAACATAAAAACACAAAATTTCATTCTCTTAAAATTCTTGGAAGTGAATAGTGCATTAGTTTTCTAATAGCTGATTTTCTAATTGTTTCTATATCAAATGACCATAATCATAATGGCTTATAGTAGCATATATGTATTATTTTAGAGCTTTGGAGAAGCTGAAAAATAGGTCTTATGGGGCTAAAATCAAGATGTCAGTAGGGCTGTGTTTGTTCTGGAGGCTCCACAAATCTGTTCCTTGCCTTTTCCATCTTCTAGAGGCAACCTACATTCCTTGGTTCATGATCCCCTTCCAGCAATGATATTACTCTGATCTCTGCTTCCATCATCACGTCTCCTTTTCTAACTCTATACATTCCTGCCTCTGTTTTATAAGGACACTTACAAAATATCTAGTGGACCTATCTAGATAACTCAAGGTAATCTCGAAAATCCTTAACTCAGTCATAACTGTAAGGTCCATTTTATCCTGTGAAGTAACACTACAAGGAAACATATTCACAGATTCTGAGAATTAAGACATGGACATCTCTGGGGGCCATTATTCAGTCTGCCACAAATATAATCCAGTTATTGACTCTCTGATACCTGAAATCTCAATTAAACCACAAGAAACTCTAGATTTCAATCAATGAATTCAATAATCTTTTTTTTTAATGTATGTGTATTGTATAGATAAGGAAATGAAGGTGTGATATTATGATTTATAACAAGAAATATATATACCGCATTCACATCCTTGTTTCTGACACAGAATTCCTAAAACCCTTGGCATTTCCTAATGATAAAAGTGTCTTTACATTCACAACAAACACTTTTCAACCCCACCTAAATTTATGTTAATAAGATGACATTGGAAAACCCCTGAGGATTCAGATTTGTTGTCTATCATACGAACCTTGAAGTAAAGAATTGGAAATTGGAAACTTGAGTGCCCCTTCCCCCAACCCCACCCCAATCCACACCCCACCTCACTGCCACCAACTTTCTGGGAAGGCAAAGGGGCTAAGAGTTGAATTTATTGCCAATGGTCAATGATTTAATCAATTGTGCATAGATAATGAAGCCTCCATATACACCTTAAAGGGCTGGAGAATTTCAGGGCTGCTAAACACATTGAAATTTGGGTATAGTGATGCATTCAAGAGCATGGAAACCCTGTGCCTTTTCCTCATTGCTTCACCCTCTGTATCTCTTTCATCCAGCTATTCCTGAATAATATCCTTTTCTAATAAGCAGGTTATCTAGTAATTAAAATGTTTCTCTGAGTTCTATAAGCTGTTCTAGCAAATTAATTGAACTCAGCAAAGGAAGTGTTGAACCTGCCTATCTATAACAGGTCAGTCAGAAGCAGAGAAGCAGTGGACTAGTAAATTGAAGCTGTTTGGGGCACAGTCTTATGGGACTGAGCCTTCAACCTCTGGGATTTGACACTATATCCAGGTAGATAGTGTCAGAATTGACTTGAATTATAGGACTCCGAGTCTAGAATTGTTTGGTGATCTAAAAGGAGATTGAACCAGTAAATCCTAAAGGAAATCAATCCTGGATATTAACTGGAAGGACTGGTGCTAAGGCTGAACCTCCAGTATTTTGACCACCTGATGCAAAGAGCCAACTCATTGGAAAATACCCTGGTGCTGGGAAAGATTGAAGGCAAGAGAAGAAGGGGGCAACAGATGGTTGGATGGCATCACTGACTCAATGGACATGATTTTGAGCAAACTC
Source organism: Bubalus bubalis (assembly GCF_019923935.1). Classification (NCBI taxonomy): domain Eukaryota; kingdom Metazoa; phylum Chordata; class Mammalia; order Artiodactyla; family Bovidae; genus Bubalus; species Bubalus bubalis. Next base: position 151,409,343 of record NC_059158.1, read on the forward strand.
AGGGAGATAGTGAAGGACAGGGAAGCCTGGTATGGTGCAGTTCATGGGGTCACAAAGAGTCGGACATGACTTAGTGACTGAACAACAACAATGGGAAAAAAAATACATTGAAATTGAGTGCAGAATATTGGATGGATGAATAGATAGAAGGAAATGGCAACCCACTCCAGTATTCTTGCCTGGAAGATGCCATAAGCAGAAGAGCCTGATGGGCTACAGTTTATAGGGTCATAAAAGATGTCTGAGCAACTAATCACAACACAAATAGATAGGTGGATAGATAGATTGATAGTTTGATACATCTGTACATATATACATGTTACATACATAGAGTTCACAAATTGCTCAAGTCAATTTGAACAATTAAGTTGCATAGAACTCTGAGGATCTAGAAAATTCTTCACTGAGATTATCAAAAATGGCAGGTGAAATTTAAGAAATATCAGGAGAGAGCTCTCTGTACACAATATACTTTTTCCACAGCAGCAAGGATGCCTAATTCCAACCACATGTACTCTAATTTCATAACATTAGAAAAATTACATTTTATAGACATCTACTTTTTAGTATCTAAAGCAGTTTCTTTCAAACAGGTGTTCTTAAAGTAACGCATCTCCCAATTTGTCAGGTAACTAGAGATCATTCAAAAGAAATCAGATGTCATTGAGAAAAACATTTTCCCCCCTCTACATTCTCAATTCACTGTGACTAGGATTTTAGGCTTGAACTGGTATTTTTTTCTGTGTTTTTTTTTTTTTTTTTTAATGTTAAATGCCATGAATTTCTACAGTATTTTTCTACCTATCTAAAAAGCCCATACGTTAAGGAATTCACCAACAAGAGTAGATATGGAAGGTTTGGCTGTCTCTGTGCTCAGGATTTCTATAAATGTTTTTTCTTTTTCACCTTTAACTTCAATTTTCTTCTCTTTTTTTTTTTTAATTTTGAAGGCAGTGTTATCTGCTAATCTTGATATAAATTTTAGTGGACATAAGTTTTTAAACAGCGGATTAATTTTCTGAAATTCAGACTCACTATACCCAGCCATGTTCACTGAAGTTGACTTGATTTAACTAAAATAAACAATTTATTTGCTTGGTTACTTACCTAGTTTATAAGAGACTGAACCTGAATTTTTTTTTTTTCCCCTACCAAAGCATGCTGTGGAAATTTACAGAGAGCCTCTGAGAAGCATCCACCATTCTGACAATTTGTAAACCCACAGCCTGTTTTCTGGTGAACAAGTAAAGATCAGTTTACTGTGGTGGTGGTGGTGGTTTAGTTGCTAAGTCGTGTCCGGCTCTTGCGATCCCATGGACTGTAGCCTGTCAGGCTCCTCTGTCAGGCTGGATACTAGAGTGGGTTACCATTTCATTCTCCAGGAGTCTTACTGTAAGAGTTAACAATTCTATAATGTTTTTCGCTAAGAAAGTATGCTTATTAAATGGATAACAGAGAGTAACTACATTTCAAACCAATCTATGTTTTTTCTGCCTCATCCAAGTACTCACCACCCCTCCTCCTGGGGCAACCCCACCACCGTATCTTTATTAATTTGGGTAGAGCATTGATGTTAACTGACCTATAGCTCTCACTTTTATAGTGACTGAAATGCAAACTGAATCCCATTTTCAGCAAATTTGTGACTACAGAAGCCATTTATTGGCAATCCCCAAAATACGTAGTTTACTCTATATACAGAATCACCTATAATTTCATAAATGCATTAGGAGATTAACAGATATAAGGAAAGAAAATTCAATAATGAGTTGTACTTGTATCATGGTTTCTGTGTGACATTTGTGAAGCAAAATTCACAGGGAAAAAACATCCAAAGTAGGTCTGTGTACAGTATTCTGCTTTTGCTGATCTATTGAAACTGCTTTTCTTTCAAATCCTCACTTCCCTTTTTCCTTCAGAATATTATCATATTTCCAAAGAACCAAAACAGCTTCTCCTTTCCAGATCAGAAAAACGAATACCTATTTTATTCATCCACAATTCTAGGATTTAAAAATGTATGTTAAGAACGCATTGCATTTTACTTGAATTTAGAACTGCCACTTAAAATATGTTGCCCTTTGGGAAATGAGTTTTATTTTGTTTTTGTTTTTTTTCAGGGATCATATTAATAGGACATTAATTGACATTCTAAGAACAAGAAAAAATACTTCATTATTTCCATATTCATATCAAAATTTTCCTTCTAAACATCAGAACAGCAAAATAAAAAGAAGTCTCAGATTTTAATGAGCAAAATCTTTGTCCCCCTGTCACCTGTGACAGGACAGGCTGCGGCAGAAGCACTCTGGGGTTGAGTTCACCAGATGTCATAGTGAAAAATTAGCTTTCACAAAGAAATGAATATACTATTCATTTCAGTTCCATTCAGTTCATTTCAGTCACTCAGTCATGTCCACCTCTTTGTGACCCTATGGACTGCAGCACATCAGGCTTCCCTGTTCATCACCAACTCCCAGAGCTTGCTCAAACTCATGTCCATCGAGTTGGCAATGCCATCCAAACATCTCATCCTCTGTCATCCCCTTCTCCTCCTGCTTTCAATCTTTCCCAGCATCAGATTCTTTCCCGAGGAGTCAATTCTTCACAACACGTGACCAAAGTATTGAAGTTTCAGTTTCAGGATCACTTCTTCCAATATACTCTTAAGAATATGGAATCCATGCACAATAGATGAGATCCTTGTATGAAATATACCAAATGTTGACTTCTAATAAAGATACATAACCCCTCAGCTACTGACTCCCAAATAAAGGAAAAATCCATGTTATATAGTATTATAAGGATGACCTTTAATTTTTTTGTTTCCTTTTTTAGCAAATTATGATCACACATGACAGACATTAATAAGAGGGTTTTCTTTTCCTAAGGAAGAAATTCACCAGCCCAAATTATGACAATCTGCTAAGCTCTAGTACTTACTTTTGCATTGTCAGGAGTAAAGTGTGGCTAAATATTAATTAGTCATAGAGTATTATCATTAGTTAAGTCTTGATACAATATTTTTCAAGGTAACTCAAGTCTACCATTATTTCTATTATAGTTTGATGATTTAATTGTTTGCCTCTTTTGTTTTCTTTAGGTGCATCTGGGCTGTTGGGATAGACAACATCAACAAAATTCAAATCTAGGATTTTTGGTTACCTTCCATATAAGTAAGAGTAAAGATGGTGTCAGAATTTGGCAATGATTATGCATGATTATTGTTATGCATTTTTCTTTTATTTCCTATCACAGAAAAGAAACATAATCTAACAACAATTATGGTATATATATATATGTGTGTATATATATATGTGTGTATATATATGTGTGTGTGTGTGTATACACACACATACACACTCACTTTCTGTGTATATACACACACTTTCTATGTATACACACACACACATACTAACTTATATGTTTATTAATTTGCATTTAACCTAGTTGAATAACTGTGTAAGCACCAGCATTCCCCAGACATACCAAATAGCTTCCAAGGATCTTGTAGGCTGAGTGTTAACCAAGCAGTACTATTTCATTCTATGTACTTAAACCTAACATAGACGCATACATTTCTCATTCTTTATTCAATATAAGTTAGTTGGCAACATCACTCTTGATTATTACTGACAGAGGGCCATTTTTCAGGTAGTCTATTTTTCCCAGAGCACCTTGGGAGAAAAGTCAGCAATAATAAAATCATCAATCGATTTGTTCAAAATCCAACTACTGGTAATGAGTCAAAAAAAATAGCAGTGGCGTGGTCCTAAGATGGTGGAGGAATAGGACGGGGAGACCACTTTCTCCCCCACAAATTCATTGAAAGATCATTTGAACACCGAGCAAATACCACAAAATAACTTCTGAACACTGGCAGAGGACACCAGGCACCCAGAAAGGCAGCCTATTGTCTTCGAAAGGAGGTAGGACAAAAAATAAAAGATAAAAAGAGAGACAAAAGAGTTAGGGACAGAGACCATCCTGGGGAGGGAGTCATAAGAGAGGAGAAGTTTCCAAACACCAGGAAACTCTCTCACCAGCGGGTCTGTGGGGAGTTTTGGAATCTCAGAGAGCAACATAACCAGGAGGAAAAAATAAATAAATAAAATCTACAGATTACGCACCTAACTGCAACTCCCAGTGGAGAAGTAGCCCAGACACTTGTGTCTGCCACCAGCAAGTCGGAGCTCAACAGGGAGGTGCGGGCTGCATCGCTTAGGGTAATGACAGGGCCTGAATGCCCTGAGGGCAATCTGAGGGAGCTAACATGAGATAGCAACCCAAACCATGGGATAGCCAAAGAGAGGGGGAAAAAAAAGAGGAAAGAATGAGAGAGAGAACTTTCCCGTGAAAAGCTCTAATCTAAGGCACTGCCAGGTCTCACAGAACAAAGGACTGAGCAAATACCAGAGGAGACCTAGCGGGCAGAAGACGGGCCCATCCCCTGCCAGAGGCAGCGGGGAAGGTGGGTGACGGTCAGAGCCAGAAGGCAAGGGGCAAAGTTGGCCCCAGAGACGGCATCCTCTACCAAACTGCAAGCAGGCTCCCAGTTGCTAACCAAGTCTTCCTGGGATCCTGGACGGTTATCTGCCAGGAGGGTCGCAGCCAGAGATCAGCTCCCCAGAGGAGACACGCGGCACACCTGCCTGAGACAGTGCTCCCACTTCACACACAGGAAACCAAGCGGCTGGGACACAGGAGGTGATAAGATGCACTGCCCACATGGGTAGTGTGTGCTCGCCAAGCACCTGGATGCCTGAGCTGCTCGGACCTGGGAAGGGCACAAAATGCAGGCCAAACCAAATCTGTGCCTTTGTGGAGTACCCAAGAAACTGAACCTGAGCGGCTAAGACCTGGGAAGTGAGTGCAACCTAGGGCCCACCTTAGACAGTTCCCCTGTAGAGCAACCTGGAGCCTGAGCAGTGTAGACCAGGAAAGCACACACACTGAGCAGCGGCAAACCCAGTGTGGCCCAGACACTGCAAGCACTCCCCACACATGCCAGTGATATTTGTTTGCAATGTTCCTCCCTCCCCGGAGCACAATTGAACAAGTGAGCCTAAATAAATGGCCACATTCACCCCCTTGTGTTAGGGCGGAAGTTAGATACTGAAGAGCTTGCAAGAGGAAGCAAAAATAAACAAAGAAGAGGGAACTGCTTTGGAAGTGACAGGTACAACAGATTAAAAACCTGTAGTTAGCATTGGCTACATTGGAAGGGACCTATAGGCCCTGAGAAGAAGTATAAGCTGGAACAAGGAACTATCTGAAACTGAAGTGACCCCACACTGCCCTCAACAGCTCCAGAGAAATTCCTAAATACATTTTACTAGTATCATTTTTAATTTTTTTTTAATTTTTAAATTCTTTATTACCCCCTTCAATTTTCATTTTTAAAACCTACTTACTATTACCTTGTAAAAAAAAAAAAAAGACCCTATTTTTAAAACATATTTCATATGTATATTTTTATAACTTTTGAGATTTTGTTTTGTTTCTTTAATATTGTATTTTTGAGAATCTAACCTCTACTCTAGATTTTTAATCTTTGCTTTTTGGTATTTGTTATCAATTCTGTACCTTTAAGAATCCAATCTTCGGTACCCATTTTTACTTAGGAGTGTGATTACTGGCTTGATTGCTCTCTCCCCTTTTGACTCTCCTTTTTCTCCCCCAGGTCACCTCTATCTCCCTCCTCCCTCTTCTCTTCTCCACATAACTCTGTGAACCTCTCTGGGTGTCCTTCTCTGTGGAGAATCTTTCACCATTAACCTAAATGATTTATCATCAATGTTGTATGGATGGAGAATTCTTGAGGCTACTGTAAGAATAAGACTGAAAGCCAGAGGCAGTAGGCTTAAATCCAAAATTTGAGAACACCAGAAAACTCCTGACTCCAAGGAACATTAATTGACAAGAGCTCATCCAAAAGCCTCCATACCTACACTGAAACCAAGCTCCACCCAAGAGCCAACAAGTTTCAGAACAAGATATACCAAGCTAATTCTCCAACAACCCAGGAACATAACCCTGAGCACAAACATACAGGCAGCCAAAAGTCACACCAAACCCATAGATACCTCAAAACTCACTACTGGACACTTCATTGCACACCAGAGACAAGAGATCCAGCTCCATCCCCCAGAACACTGACGCAAGCTTCCCTAATCAGGAAACCTTGACAAGCCACTTGTCCAACCCCACCCACAGGGAGGAACCTCCACAATAAAGAGGAGCCACAATCTTCCAGCATACAGAAAGGCCACCCCAAACACAGCAACCTAAACAAGATGAAAAGGCAGAGACATATTCAGCAGGTAAAGGAACATGATAAAAGCCCACCAAACTAAACAAAAGAGAAGGAGATAGGGAGTCTACCTGAAAAAGAATTCAGAATAACGATAGTAAAAATGATCCAAAATCTTGAAAACAAAAAGGAGTTACAGATAAATAGCCTGGAGACAAGGATTGAGAAGATGCAAGAAAAGTTTAACAAGGACCTAGAAGAAATAAAAAAGAGTCAATCAATAATGAATAATGCAATAACTGAAATCAAAAGCACTCTGGAGGAAACCAACAGTAGAATAACTGAGGTACAAGATAGGATAAGTGAGGTGGAAGATAGAATGGTGGAAATAAATGAAGCAGAGAGGAAAAAAGAAAAAAGAATTTTAAAAAAGGAGGACAACCTCAGAGACCTCTGGGACAATGTCAAATGCCCCAACATTTGACTCATAGGAGCCCCAGAAGGAGAAGACAGAAAGAAAGGCCATGAGAAAATACTTGAGATAATAGTTGAAAACTTCCCAAAATGGGAAAGGAAGTAGCCACCCAAGTCCAAGAAACCCCGAGAGTCCCAAAAAGGATAAACCCAAGATGAAACACCCCAAGATACACTCAAGATACATAGTAATCAAATTAATGAAGATCAAACACAAAGAACAAATATTAAAAGCAGCAAGGGAAAAACAACAAATAACTCAAAGGGGATCCCCATAAGGACAACAGCTGATCTTTCAATAGAAACTCTTCAAGCCAGAAGGGAATAGCAGGACATACTTAAAGTGATGAAAGAGAAAAACCTACAACCCAAATTACTGTGCCCAGCAAGGATCTCATTCAAATATGAAGGAGAAGTCAAAAGCTTTACAGACTAGCAAAAGCTCAGAGAACTCAGCACCACCAAACCAGCTATTCAACAAATGCTAAAGGATCTTCTCTAGACAGGAAACACAGAAAGGGTTTATAAACTCGAACCCAAAACAACAAAGTAAATGGCAATGGGATCATACTTATCAATAATTACCTTAACTGTAAATGGATTGATTGGCCCAACTAAAAGACAAAGACTGCCTGAATGGATACAAAAACAAGACCCCTATATATGCTGTCTACAAGAGACCCACCTCAAACCAAGGGACACATACAGACTGATAGTGAAGGGCTGGAAAAAGATATTTCATGCAAATGGAAACCAAAAAGAAAAAAAAAAGCAGAAGTAGCAATACTCATATCAGACAAAATAGACTTTGAAATAAAGGCCGTGAAAAGAGACAAAGAAGGGCACTACATAATGATCAAAAGAGCAATCCAAGAAGAAGATACAACCAATTTTAAATATATATGCACCCAACATAGGAGCACCACATTTATAAGACAAATGCTAACAAGTATGGAAGGGGAAATTAACAGTAACACAATAATAGTGGGAGACTTTAATACCCTGCTCATACATATGGATAGATCACCTGAACAGAAAATTAGCAAGGAAACACAAACTTCAAATGATACAATGGACCAGTTAGACCTAATTGATAGCTATAGGACATTTAACCCTAAAACAATGAATTTCACCCTTTTCTCAAGTGCAATCAGAACCTTCTCCAGGATAGATCACATCTTGGAGATGTGGCCATAAATCTAGCCTCGGTAAATTCAAAAAAAATGAAACCATAAGATTAGATGTCACCTACAGGAAGAAAAATCTATTAAAAATACAAACATATGGAGGCTAAACAACACACTTCTGAATAACCAACAAATCACAGAAGGAATCAAAAAAGAAATCAAAATATGCATAGAAATGAATGAAAATGAAAACACAACAACCCAAAACCTATCGGACTCAGTAAAAGCCATGCTAAGGGGAAGGTTAATAGCAATACAAGCCTACTTCAAGAAACAGGAGGGAAATCAAATAAATAACCTAACTCTACACCTAAAGCAACTAGAAAAAGAAATGAAGCACTCCAGGGTTAGTAGAAGGAAAGAAATCATAAAAATTAGGGCAGAAATAAATGCAAAGGAACAAAGGAGACCATAGCCAAAATCAACAAACCTAAAACTGGTAATTTGAGAAGATAATTAAAATAGACAAACCATTAGCCAGACTCATCAAGGAAAAAAAAGGGAGAAGAATCAAATCAACAAAATTAGAAATGAACATGGAGAACTCACAGCAGATATTAGAGAAATACAAAGGATCATAAGAGACTACTATCAGCAACTATATGCCAATAAAATGGACAACTTGAAAGAAACGGACAAATTCTTAGAAAAGTATAACTTTCCAAAACTGAACCAGAAAGAAATAGAAAATCTTAACAGACATATCACAAGCACAGAAATCAACACTATAATCAGAAATCTTCCAACAAACAAAAACCCAGGACCAGATGGCTTCATAGCTGAATTCTACCAAAAATTTAGAGAAGAGCTAACACCTATCCTACTCAAACTCTTCCAGAAAAATGCAGAGGAAGGTAAACATCCAAACTCATTCTATGAGGCCACCATCACCCTAATACCAAAACCAGACAAAGACACCACAAAAAAGAAAGAAAGAAAACTACAGGCCAATATCACTGATAAACATAGATGCAAAAATCCTTAGCAAAATTCTAGCAAACAGAATCCAACAACATATTAAAAAGATCATACATCATGACCAAGTGGCCTTCATCCCAGGGATGCAAAGATTCTTCAATATTCACAAATCAATTAATGTGATACATGACATTAACAAATTGAAAGATAAAAACCATATGATTATCTCAACAGATGCAGAGAAAGCCTTTGACAAAATTCAACATCCATTTATGATAAAAACCCTCCAGAAAGCAGGAATAGAAGGAACATACCTCAACATAATAAAAGCCATATATGATAAACACACAGCAAATATTATCCTCAGTGGTAAAAATTTGAAAGCATTTCCCCTAAAGTCAGGGAGAAGACAAGGATGCCCACTTTCACCATTACTATTCAACATAGTTTTGGAAGCTTTAGCCACTGCAATCAAAGAAGAAAAAGACATAAAAGGAGTCCAGGTTGGAAAAGAAGAAGTAAAACTCTGTTTGCAGATGACATAGAGAACTCTAAAGACTCCACCAGAAAATTACTAGAGCTAATCAATGAATATAGTAAAGTTGCAGGATATAAAATTAGCACATAGAAATCCCTTGCATTCCTATACACTAACAATGAGAAAACAGAAAAAGAAATTAAGGAAACAATGCCATTCACCATTGCAATGAAAAGAATAAAATACTTAGGAATAAATCTACCTAAAGAAAAAAAAAAAGACCTATATATAGAAAACTATAAAACACTGATGAAAGAAATCAAAGATGACACAAATAGATAGAGAAATATACTATGTTCATGGATCAGAAGAATCAATATAGTGAAAATAAGTATACTACCCAAAGCAATCTATAGATTCAGTGCAATCCCTATCAAGTTACCAACGGTATTTTTCACAGAACTAGAACAAATAATTTCACAATTTGTATGGAAATACAAAAAAACCCTCGAATAGCCAAAGCAATCTTGAGAAAGAAGAATGGAACTGGAGGAATCAACCTGCCTGACTTCAGGATATACTACAAAGCAACAGTCATCAAGACAGTGTGGTACTGGCACAAAGAGAGAAACATATATCAATGGAACAAAATAGAAAGCCCAGAGATAAATGCATGCACCTATGGACACCTTATCTTTGACAAAGGAGGCAAGAATATACAATGGAGAAAAGACAATCTCTTTAACAAGTAGTGCTGGGAAAACTGGTCAACCGGTTGTAAAAGAATGAAACTAGAACACTTTCTAACACCATACACAAAAATAAACTCAAAATGGATTAAAGATCTAAATGTAAAACCAAAAACTATAAAACTTCTAGAGAAAAACATGGGCAAAACACTCTCTTATGTAAATCATAGCAGGATCCTCTATGATCCAACTCCTAGAGTAATGGAAATAAAAGTAAAAATAAACAAGTGAAGTGAAGTGAAGTGAAATTGTTCAGTCATGTCTGACTCTTTGCAACCCCATGGACTGTAGCTTACAAGGCTCCTCTGTCCATGGAATTTTCCAGGCAAGAGTACTGGAGTGGGTTGTCATTTCCTTCTCCAGGGGATCTTCCTGACACAGGGATTGAACCCAGGTCTCCCACATTGCAGGCAGACACTCTACTGTCTGAGTCACCAGGGAAGCCTATAACAAATGAGACCTAATTAAACTTAAAAGCTTTTTCACAATGAAGGAACTATAAGCAAGGTGAAAAGACAGCCTTTAGAATGGGAGAAAATAAAGCAAATGAGGCAACTGACAAAGAATTAATCTCAAAAATATACAAGCAATTCCTGCAGCTCAATTCCAGAAAAATAAGTGACCCAATCAAAAAATGGGCCAAGAACTAAACAGACATTTCTCCAAAGAAGACATACAGATGGCTAACAAACACATGGAAAGATACTCAACATCACTCATTATCAGAGAAATTCAAACCCAAACCACAATGACATACCATCTCATGCAGGTCAGAATGGTTGCTATCAAAAAGTCTATAGACAATAAATGCTGGAGAGGGTGCAAAGAAAAAGGAACCCTCTTATACTGTTGATGGGAATGCAAACTAGTACAGCCACTATGGAGAACAGTGTGGAGATTCATTAAAAAACTGGAAATAGAACTGCATACGACCTAGCAGTCTCACTGCTGGGCATACACACAGCGGAAACCAGAATTGAAAAAGACACGTGTACCCCAATGTTCACCGCAGCACTGTTTACAATAACCAGGACATGGAAGCAACCTAGATGTTCACCGGAAGATGAATGGATAAGAAAGTTGTGGTACATACACACAATGAAATATTACTCAGCTATTAAAAAGAATGCATTTAAATCAGTTCTAATGAGGTGGATGAAACTGGAGCCTATTATACAGAGTGAAGTAAGTCAGAAAGAAAAACACCGATACAGTATATTAATGCATATATATAGAATTTAGACAGAGAAGGCAATGGCATCCCACTCCAGTACTCTTGCCTGGAAAATCCCATGGACGACGGAGCCTGGTGGGCTGCCGTCTATGGGGTCGCACAGAGTCGGACACGACTGAAGCGACTTAGCAGCAGCAGCAGCATGGAATTTAGAGAGATGGAATGATGACCCTATATGTGAGACAGCAAAAGAGACACAGATGTAAAGAACAGACTTTTGGACTTTGTGGGAGAAGGCGATGGTGGGGTGATTTGAGAGAATAACATTGAAACATGTATATTATCATATGTGAAATAGATCGCCAGTCCAGGTTTGATGCATGAGGCAGGGTGCTCAGGGCTGGTGCACTGGGATGACCCAGAGGAATGGGATGGGGAAGGTGTGGGAAGGGGGTTCAGGATGGAGAACACATGTACACCCATGGCTGATTCATGTGAATGTATGGCAAAATCCACCACAATATTGTAAACTAATTAGCCTCAATTAGCCCCTAATTAGACACAATTATCTTCTTAATAGGGCTAACATAGGCTGCAAGTACAGTCTGTCCATTTTAGGCGATGAAAAAAATATTAAAGGTAATGAAATTCACCATTTTTTAGAAGTTGGGGTCAAAGGCTGATTATAATAATCCCTTGAAGTTAGCAATTAAAATGAATCATTGCCTCTTAAACCACAAATTTTAAAGATTTTATCCATCAAGGACATCTCCAAAAAAGAATTAACTTCCCTGATGGCTCGGCTGTAAGAAATCCCCCTGCAATGCAGGAAAACGTGCAGGAGATTGGGTTGGATCCCTGGGTTGGGAAGTTCCCCCAGAGATAGAAATGGCAATCCATTCCAATATTCTTGCCTGGGAAATCCCATGGACAGAGGAAACTGGTGAGCTACAGTCCCTGGGGTCACAAAAAGAGTTGAACATGATTTAGCAAGTAAACAACAAGCAAAAGGAGTTTGAGCATCTGAGTTTAAGTTTTAAAAGCTAGATCCTTTCCTTTCAGAGATGCAAAATATTAAAATTATTATGTTTCCTTTTCTAAATGTATGCTGTTGTGGATATGATGACAACTGCTAGCAAATTATGCTTATTTGTTTTTCAGTGAAACACAAATATATTTGAGCTCTCTCAAATAAAAGTCCCATCTTAAAAGACTCACTTGGCAGGCTGGGACTTTCCTGATTGTCAGTGGCTAAGATTCCATGTTCCCAGTGCAAGGGCCCTGGGTTTGAACACTGGCCCGGGAACTGGATCCCACATGCCCCAACTAAAAGATCCTGCACCCCACAACAAGGATTGAGGATGCTGCAGGCCACAACTAAGACACAGTGTAGCCAAATAAATAAATAAATATCTTTTTTAAAAAGATTCATTTGGCAGGCATAATAGTTTCTTGTACCCTTCCAATAGAATGGGGAGATGCTTCACAAAGTTTACTTAGCCACTGTAAAGGAAAAATTACACTAGACAAAGTTAAACAGGATGGAAGACTTTATTCAAGGCTACTGCAATAGGGAACAGAGGCCAGAACTCAGTCTGAGCTTAACTTCACTGAAACAACTGGCTGGAGAGTTTTTAAGAGCTGGGATGGAGAGAGAGGTGGAGGGATAGGAAGCCATCTGTGCTTGCTAATTGGCCACACCTAAAGGAAAAGTAAAACTCTCATCTTCAGGACGAGAGGTAATTTTACAATTTAGAGTAAGGTGTCCACTGAAGTTGGACATCCTGGACTTTGCAAGGATGTCTCAGGTTGGCCAAAAGGTTTGTTTGTTCCATAACATCTTAGAGAAATATCTGAATGGAACTTTTTGGATGACCCTTGATGCTGGGAAAGATTGAGGATAGGAAGAGAAGGAGATGACAGAGGATTAGATGGTTGGATGGCATCACCAACTCAATGGACATGAGTTTGAACAAGCTCCAGGAGATAGTGAAGGAGAGGGAAGCCTAGTGTGCTGCAGTTCATGGGGAAGCAGAGTCAGACACGACTTATAGACTGAACAACAAATAGTAACTGGTTTGTAATAACTTATGTACTAGAAGTAAAGGATCCTAAAATATGGGAATGACAAAGATCATTAAATATCCTTCAGCCCAATCAATTTAATTAGTTCTAAACTTCTAAAAGATATCAGGAAAATTAGTTTCCAATCCCATGTGTCCTAGTATAAAATAAACCTTTGAAAATATTTTCTTAAAATAACTACTTGAAAATGTCACATTGTCATTTATCCCTTAAAATTACCTCAAAATTACTTACTTCAAAAAGAGTCTTTTCTCTTAGAAGCTTGATAAAATCTTAGAAATAAAATAATAGTATTTATAATAAAGGAAAAATGGTGAAGCGGAAAATGCATGGAGTATTACAAGCCTGGGGCAGATTTAAATGGAATACCACAGCTGAAACATTTGCTTGCCAGGAGGTGAGAAACAGGAATTAGAAGGTCAGTGAGACCAAAAAGAAAAATGAGAGGGAATAAAAGCAAAAATAATTTTTTTTCAGTTTCCTCCATTACCAGCTCTTCTGAGATTTAGTTTACAAAACATTACGCAGAAAGTATTATATACATATTCAAAATGACTCTCTGTGTATATAAAAATTACAGTTTCTTCATCTGGGATAATAGGAAAAGAATATTATTTTCTTCAAAAAAAAAAAAGAATCATAGTACAGTATGTACATAAACTACAGTTAAAACAGCTCAGTAAATGGATGCTATAATTCTATATGTTGTTGTTGTTTAGTCCTTGACCCCATGGATTGTAACCAGCCAGGCTTCTCTGTCCATGGGATTTCCCAGGCAAGAATACTGGAGTGGGTTGCAATGCCCTCCTCCAGGAGATCTTCCAGCCCAGGGTTTGAACCTGTGTCTCCTAAATTGACAGGTGGATTCTTTACCACTGAGTCACCTAGGAAGATCATAATTCTATATAAATTTAATCTTTTTGCCTGACAATTTACACTGGTAAATTCTGTAATTTCTGTGTGCCACTTCTTTTAGAATCTTCACATATGTTCCCTTTGTGTATGTGTTTTTTCCTGCAAAATGTGTATTAATAAGTCACTTTTGGTTCCAAGTGGTAGAAACACGACTAGTTTAAGAAACACAACTTGACTAGTTTAAGAAGAGTGAGAGGCAAGGGAAAAAGACACACCTGCTAAGGTTGGCCAGTGGCAAGGACAAAGTAGTTCTCTAATGTTACTGAGTTTGAGGTATTTTTTTAAATAACAATGATCTTTATTCTTTTTTTATTGAAGTATAGTAAATTTAAAATTTTGTATTAGTTTCAAGTGTACAGCAAAGTGATTCAGGTATACATTGATGTATATATATATATGTGTGTGTGTGTGTGTATAACTTAATATATATGTATATATTATTTTCAGATAGGTTATTACAAAAGTATTGAGTATAATTCCCCATGCTATACAGTAGGTCCTTACTGTTTATCTATTTTGTACATGGTAGTGTATATATGTTAACCTCCAACTCCTAATTTATTTTCCCCTCCCCATCCCCTTTGACAACTGTGAATTTACTTTCTATGTCATCTGTGAACCTATTTGTGTTTTGTAAATAAGTTCATTTGCATCATGTTTTTAGGTTCCAGATGAGTGATAACATATGATGTTTGTCTTTCTCTGTATAATAATCTCTAGGCTCATTCATTCTGCTGTAACTGACATTACTTCATACTTTTTTATGACTGAGTTTCAGATGTTTTTAATATATATATTTTTTTGATTTTCATAACAATGCCATGAGATAGAAATGAAAATAGCCTTTGCTGCTGCTGCTAAGTTGCTTCAGTTGTGTCCGACTCTGTGCGACCCCATTAGGCTCCTCTGTCCCTGGGATTCTCCAGGCAAGAATACTGGAGTGGGTTGCCATTTCCTTCTCCAATGCATGAAAGTAAAAAGTGAAAGTGAAGTCGCTCAGTCGTGTCCGACTCTTAGCGACCCCATGGACTGCAGCCTACCAGGCTCCTCCGTCCATGGATTTTCCAGGCAAGAGTACTGGAGTGGGGTGCCATTGCCTTCTCCGGAAAATAGCCTTTATTTGCAGGTAAAAAATCTGAGTAAACTGGAACAAAATAGAAAGCCCAGAGATAAATCCACGCACATATGGACACCTTATCTTTGACAAAGGAGGCAAGAATATACAATGGATTAAAGACAATCTCTTTAACAAGTGGTGCTGGAAAAACTGGTCAACCACTTGTAAAAGAATGAAACTAGAACACTTTCTAACACCATACATAAAAATAAACCCAAAATGGATTAAAGAGCTCAACATAAGACCAGAAACTATAAAACTCCTAGAGGAGAACATAGGCAAAACACTCTCCAACATACATCACAGCAGGATCCTCTATGACCCACCTCCCAGAATATTGGAAATAAAAGCAAAAATAAACAAATGGGACCTAATTAAACTTAAAAGCTTCTGCACAACAAAGGAAACTATTAGCAAGGTGAAAAGGCAGCCTTCAGAATGGGAGAAAACAATAGCAAATGAAGCAACTGACAAAGAACTAATCTCAAAAATATACAAGCAACTCCTACAGCTCAACTCCAGAAAAATAAATGACCCAATCAAAAAATGGGCCAAAGAACTCAATAGACATTTCTCCAAAGAAGACATACAGATGGCTAACAAACACATGAAAAGATGCTCAACATCACTCATTATCAGAGAAATGCAAATCAAAACCACTATGAGGTACCATTTCACGCCAGTCAGAATGGCTGCAATCCAAAATTCTACAAGCAATACATGCTGGAGAGGGTGTGGAGAAAAGGGAACCCTCTTACACTGTTGGTGGGAATGCAAACTAGTACAGCCACTATGGAGAACAGTGTGGAGATTCCTTAAAAAACTGGAAATAGAACTGCCTTATGATCCAGCAATCCCACTGCTGGGCATACACACTGAGGAAACCAGAAGGGAAAGAGACACATGTACCCCAATGTTCATCGCAGCACTGTTAATAATAGCCAGGACATGGAAGCAACCTAGATGCCCATCAGCAGATGAATGGATAAGAAAGCTGTGGTACATATACATAATGGAGTATATTACTCAGCCATTAAAAAGAATACATTTGAATCAGTTCTAATGAGGTGGATGAAACTGGAGCCTATTATACAGAGTGAAGTAAGCCAGAAAGAAAAACACCAATACACTATACTAACGCATATATATGGAATTTAGAAAGATGGTAACAATAACCCTGTGTACGAGACAGCAAAAGAGACACTGATGTATAGATCAGTCTTATGGACTCTGTGGGAGAGGGAGAGGGTGGGGAGATTTGGGAGAATGGCATTGAAACATGTATAATATCATGTATGAAACGAGTCGCCAGTCAAGGTTCGATGCACGATACTGGATGCTTGGGGATGGTGCAGTGGGACGACCCAGAGGGATGGAATGGGGAGGGAGGAGGGAGGAGGGTTCAGGATGGGGAACACAGGTATACCTGTGGCGGAGTCATTTCTATATATGGCAAAAGTAATACAATATTGTAAAATTTTAAAATAAAATTAAATTTAAAATAAATCAGTAACTAGGAGCTTATGGCAGTAGTTAATGGTGGGACTGACATGAACCTTTTGGTGTCAGAACCTGTTTTCTTAACTGCTTATGGTTTTGGCTCTCATAGCCCCAGTGTGATACCACCCTAATTCCTTGTGACCTGGAAGACTTTACAAACATCCCTGGAAGGATTATATCTAAATTCCATTGCTTTGCATGCATGCTTAGTCATGTCTGACTCTTTGTGATCTCATGGACTGTAGTCCACCAGGCTCCTCTGTCCATGGCATTTCCCAGGCAAGAATACTGGAGCCGTTTACCATTTCCTTCTCCAGGGGATCTTTCTGACCCAGGGATCAAACCCGTGTCTCCTACATTGGCAGGTAGATTCTTTAGCACTGGGCCACATGGAAAACCTATCTAAATTAGTTGTCAGCTAATGCATAATCAAAATTACATTAACAAGTAATTGAAGAATAATTAGATAAATACTTTTAGGAAGAAGAAGAAGAAGACATTTGCCTAATTTCAGATTATCCAGATTTGTCCTGACAGAAAGGACCAGTAGAATGAAGCACAAGTCTGTCTTTTACCTCAGCATCTAGTGCAAAAAAGTCACATGTCTAAGCATTGATTTAGCCTTCAATTGGCATCTACTAAACTAGATGTGAAAAGACATTTTAAATTCTTTGGGATGGCTGGGGAGACCCTACCTTCTTGATTATTGATTTTTATCTTATTTCTTTTTGTTATGAATTGTGGACTTAAGAAGAAAAATAAAACTTTATGATGGCTAATAAAAGAGAAAGCCAATATAAAATTCATCTCCCATCTAACATCACCCCATTAGTTTTTTTTTTCTTTTTATATAAATCTATAAACAGAATTTGAAAAAAAAATAGTATATAAAAATCCAATTCGTGTCACAGAAAAGCATAAAGAAATTCTAAGACATAAGGATTGTGTATGGCAAAGTAAAAGAGAAAACCACCATTTCTCCTGAAGACAGAAGCAAGTGACAGAGGGCATTAACATTTTTTCTTGCCAAAAGAGTGCCTGATGATCAATAGTGAATTTCAACCATCAGCCTCTGAAAAGAATGAACTAGTGATCTGCTTTCATATATCCAGCTCATTATAAAGCATCAAGTTTCACAATTTGTTTTATTACATCACTGCAGGCAACTGGAATATGAGTTGTTAAACTGTTGCTACTCCACAAAGAATTACAGATCATGTGTTATTTTTACTTTGGCTCATTGGTGATCTAAGTGAATTTGAATAGCTTTATTATTCTCAGATTCCAAAGGTTTCCTGAAAAGTAGGCAGATAGAGAGAAATGGTGGCTCAGATGGTAAAGCATCTGAGAAACCTGTATGCAGGTCAGGAAGCAAAAGTTAGAACTGGACATGGAACCACAGACTGGTTCCAAATAGGAAAAGGAGTACATCAATGCTGTATATTGTCACCCTGCTTATTTAACCTATATGCAGAGTACATCATAAGAAACGCTGGGCTGGAAGAAGCACAAGCTGGAATCAAGATTGCTGGGAGAAATCTCAATAACCTCAGATATGCAGATGACACCACCCTTATGGCAGAAAGTAAAGAAGAACTAAAGAGCCTCTTGATGAAAGTGAAAGAGGAGAGTGAAAAAGCTGGCTTAAAGCTCAACATTCAGAAAACTGAGATCATGGCATCTGGTCCCATCACTTCATGGCAAATAGATGGGGAAACAGTGGCTGAATTTATTTTTCAGGGCTCCAAAAATCGCTACAGATGGTGATTGCAGCCATGAAATTCAAAGACACTTTCTCCTTGGAAGGAAAGTTATGACCAACCTAGACAGCATATTAAAAGTCAGAGACATCACTTTGTCAACAAAGGTCCGGCTAGTCCAGGCTATGGTTTTTCCAGTGGTCATGTATGGATGTGAGAGTTGAACTATAAAGAAAGCTGAGCACCAAAGAATTGATGCTTTTGAACTGTGGTGTTGGAGAAGACTCTTGAGAGTCCCTTGGACTGCAAGGAGATCCAACCAGTCCATCCTAAAAGAGATCAGTCCTGGGTGTTCATTGGAAGGACTGATGTTGAAGCTGAAACTCCAATACTTTGGCCACCTGATGTGAAGAGCTGACTCATTGGAAAAGACCCTGATGCTGGGAAAGATAGAGGGCAGGAGGAGAAGGGGATGACAGAGGATGAGATGGTTGGATGGCATCACCAACTCAATGGACATGAGTTTGGGTAAACTCCAGCAATTGGTAATGGACAGGGAGGCCTGGTATGCTGCAGTTCATGGGGTCTCAAAGAGTTGAATACGAGTGAGTGACTGAACTGAACTGAACTGTCTGCAGTGCGTGAAACATGGATTTGATCCCTGTGTTGGGAAGATCCCCTGGAGAAGGAAATGGCAGCCCATTCCAGTACTCTTGCCTGGAAAATCCCATGGATGGAGGAGCCTGGTAGGCTAAAGTCCATGGGGTCCCAAAGAGTCGGACATGACTGAGCGACTTCACTTTTACTTTTCTTTATCTTTCAGATGAAGTGTTAGCTTCTAAAAATATTCTCTACTAAGTAAATAAGGTTGTTATTTAATCCAAAATTGTGGGCAGGTCCCACTAGTGTAATGGAGTCTTCAGAACAAAAGCCATTGCTTCCAGCCTCAGCTTATGATTGGAAGAGGAGGTCTTCTAGCCTTCTTTATGTCAGCATGTTGAAGTTCTCAGAGATGCTGTTTCTGATCTTAGGGGCACAAGAATCAAGTGGAAAGCAATCCAAAAATAGAAGATTGAAAAGCACTATGACCACAAGGGATTGTGGAAGTATCAGCCATGTGATTCAGAAATAGAGACACTAATAATTACCACTTGTTATAAAATACATGGGAACCATGAGCTTTCAGAATTGCCGGGGACCAGCCCCAGCTGATCCAGGGTATTCGAAGGAGAGACGGCTAGGCGAGGGTCGGGGAACAACTGCTTAATTAAACGTTAATTAAGGAATAGAATAAGGATAGCTCAGTGAGGAAAATTCAGTGGAGAAAAGAGGCTGAGTAGCTTGGTTTACGCGGGGGACCAATAAAACTTCAAGACAAGAAGCTTGCACCACTTACGTAGGCCGCAGGCGTCCTTCCGTTCTCCCGAAGGAGAGGAGACACTGAGGCCTCCCCGGTCGGATCTTAGAAGCCCAGGCATAATTAGTAAGCATGGTGGGTTCCGCGCTCCAGATGGAGACTCAACCAGAGTGAGAGAGAGAGAGAGAGACATGGGGAGACCAGTCTTTCGAGGAACTGATCCCCATTCTTTATTTTCCATGGTCTACTTTTATACACTGAGGTGTTATGCAAAAGTCACGCGGGGTCAGCAGTCCTGACTTTTATCAAAGTCAGGTGCTTCATACAAATGTATACAGAGGTCTTAGGGGTGTTACATCATCTTCTGGCCAGGGGGCCTGCTGACAATTTACGACCCTCTCCTTGTGACAGCGGTCAGTCAACCAGGACACTTATTTCTCCAGGGGTGATTATTCTTAAAACAGACGCCACCCAAATAAAGTTACATTCCTATAGGGTGAGGGTGTAGTGGGTTTTAGTTAAGGAAAGAATTTACTTAGCCTAAGGTCTAACGTGATTAATATCAAAGGTTAATACTTATTTCTTCTATATATTCATTAATGTGTATAAGGGAAAGGGGATGTGGAGACTTAGCAGTAAACATTGGCTCAACAAATGAAAAACCCTTCACCAATATGATTTCTAATCAGCCCATTATACTTATACTAATAATTTTCTAACTTTTCTAAGGAACCTGTTTTTAGAAGGTTTAAAGCATCTTGTGCCTCTCATGGTTGGGAGGCTGTGAGCAATCACATGTGGCAGGACAAACCTATTCAGGCAGGCTAGAGGATTTCCAAAGGAGTTTGTAGGTTAAACACTGTCACACCCAGGAATTATTAACTGGAGCTGTAAGCTAACTCTTTTTTCAGAGAGAGGTAGTGGGGGACAGCCCCCCGTAAAGTCAGAGGTGTAGGTGAAAGCACAAAGCAGAAAGTAGGCAGACTCTGGTTTTGGGGGTAGATGCTCGAGAATTTCCAGGGGGACTCCTGAGGCTCGATCCCGCCTTTGCGTATGCCGAGCCTCCTTCCTCATGACCTTTGTCATGGGCGGAGTGCCTCACGCTGGCTCCAGGCAGTGATAGAATTCCAGTTGAGCTATTACAGATCATCACTCAATATGCAATATGCCGGCTCCCGGCATCTCCCCCTTTTTTATTTCTTAAAACAGCCAGATGCAGCTCAGTCGCGAGCTTCTGAATGTTCTGCCGAAGAATCCTGACAATACAAGGAAGAATGATTATGAGAAGATTAGACAGAATGTTTTTTCCAGAAATTAAGTTAGAGAAGGTGTGAAAAAAGTCATTAGCTGCTCCAGCGGCGGTAAAATCCAGTCGAGAGTGTTCCAAGGTCTGTATTTGACTATGAAGTTTCCCTAAGTCCAGGCCAATATCAGAACTATTCCAAACACCTGAGATATGATTTTTACTCTTTTCCCATTCATAATCTGTCTCGTTTACCTTCAAAGATGTCACGCATATCCACCTGTAATCAGCGTGGCATGTCAAAGCCATCTTCACCTTTAAAGCCTGTAACTCAGTGCCACTATGCATTATTGCCTCTTCTAAGGCGTCTACTCTCATCTCTAAATTTCTATCTATAACTTCCTGTGTTGCATAGTATCAACATATTGGGCAGTATGCACTTGTTGAGTCAATGATATTGCTGCCGCAGTAACAGAACTAATTGCTGCTATTAAAGCTGATATTCCTAAAATAAGTAAGCCCACAAACCGTCGCGATCGCATTAAATCCTGTAGTTGCTGTAACACGGCAAGACCATAGCTATCATATAGGCACCATAAGATAGGATGGGCATTGTAACACCACAAAGGAGCAAACATTACATTGAGGGTTTAAACAAGATGAAAGCATACATTGTTCACAAGTTACCACGTTAGGTCCACCTGAATAATTCATGAATACATTAAGTTTGTTGAAGTCATTAGTAAAAAGGAAAACATAAGGCAAGGGTAGACAAGCTAAAACAGAATAAATAGAATTATTTTTTGGTTGGACTTCACGCTGCAGCAGCCCTGTCAGTCTCGCCGGGATCTCGATGTTTATCTTGTCTCCCCTGCTGGCGGGCGCTGCGCTGGTCTGGATGGCACTTTGCGGGTGCGCTCTCCTCTCTGGCCCTCACTTGCTGCACAAACTTCTTTGCTCTAGGTCGTGGGGTGCAGCGAGGAGGGTGCAGGGCGAGGCTGGAAGCGCGGAGGCGAGAGCTGCCTGGTGGGCGGGGCGAGCAAGCGCGTGCCTCGAACCTGGCCTGTCTGGAACCCAAATTGGTGAATCTGCGTCCTCTGGAAAAATACAAGCACATCCTCGACCGCTAGTTAATAATGGGTCAGGACCCTCCCATTGTCCTGAGAAGAGGTCCTTCCATTTGAATAATGGTTTTGCATTTAATTGCTCTAGGCACCAATGACGAAGCATTGCAGTAGTTCCAGCCAGATCAGTATTTAGAATATTTATTACGAAAAGAGCATGTTTGATGGGGAGATTTGATGGGAAGAGCTATACTTAAACTCCCCTTCTTTTAGTTTTTGAATTTGGATTTTTAATGTTTGATGCGCTCTTTCAACAATGGCCTGTCCCTGGGGATTATAAGGGATGACAGTATTATGTTTAATTTGAAACTTTATACAAAATTCCTGAAAAGACTTAGAAGTGTAAGCAGGAGCGTTGTCAGTTTTTTAGAGCTTTTGGCAGGCCCAAATATGAAAAACAAGTAAAGAGATGTTGTATCACATCTTTAACTACTTCTCCGGTACGAGCAGTTGCAATAATAACATGAGAAAAGGTATCTACAGTTACATGAACAAAGGAAAGTTTTCCAAATGAAGAGACATGAGTTACATCCATTTGCCAGAGTATGTTAGGTTTGAGACCGCGAGGGTTAACTCCCATAGGTAGACTATTATAAACAGTGGGGCAGTGTAAGCAAGAGCGCACAATCTCCCTAGCAGTTTCTCTGGGAATTTGGAATTGATATCTTAAAGCAGTAGCATATTGATGATGAAGTGAGTGAGAGGCTCTGGCCTCCTCAATCACAGTAGCCACTGTATTTCTGGTTAACAAGTCAGCCAAATCATTAAAGGCATTTAAAGGGCCGGGCAATCTGGAATGAGCCCGAATGTGTCCAATGAAAAATATTTTCTTTCTTTTCTAAATTTGTTGCTGTAAATTACTTAACAAATGAAATATGGTAGTTTTATTTTCAGGCAAAACCGCTGTTTCAATGTGTGGAAACAACCTGACAATATACTGAGAATCAGAGTAAAGATTAAATTCCTCATCTGCAAACATAGCAAAAGCCTCTACGACTGCTGTTATTTCAACTCTTTGACCTGAAGTTTCCCATGTTTCTAAAACCTTTTGGTGATTTTTAGTGACTATGGAGGCTTTACCATTTGCTGACCCATCAGTAAAAACTATCTGGGCATTTGGAATAGGAGATTGTTTACATCTGACAGGAAAAATAACTGGATGTCTGGATATAAAATTCAACAAAACATGTGAAGGTAAATGATGCAAAAATTTGACCAAAATAGTTCCCTATAGCAATCTGCCAATTTTCAAACATTAGAAGAGCATCAAGTTGTTTCTTATTATATGGAATTACAATTTCTGATGTCTCTTTACCAAATAATTTAATGTTCCGCTTTTTTCTTTTAATATCAAAGTAGCTATCAATCCTGGATAAGAAGCCACTACTTTTTTAGTTTGAGCGGGAAGATGGACCCACTCTAGGGGGCCGTTTTGCCATAGAACCAATTTTTTGTCTGGCTACCCCAATTACACCTATGGGGGTTTCATGGTAAAGGAATTGTCAAGCAGTTGTCAATTTAATTTTTTAAATTTTTTAAAATTTACATTTTAGCAACATAAATTTAGGGATATGTTAATTTAGGTCTAATGTTTAGTTTAGGTCTCTGTATAAATTTAAATAATAAATGTATAAACTCCTTATCTCATTTTGGTATATAGATATGCCTAAATGCAAAATGTATTTATATATGTATTTATATATGGCAACAAGTATAAACTTACTGACATATAATAAATCAATATACTTGAATTAATCTTTATAATTATTAATTAATATATATTACAGCAATACAACACGTACACAGCTAATACCAACCAACACAAACCAATATACTGTAATAATACATGTCACACATATATAATATAATTATACAGTATATAGAACATATATCATCACAGCATCAATCCATACCAATTAATATCAGCCACACACACATTATATTACTGCAATATACATTTAATTATACAGTATATATATAATATGCATATATAGTATACATTTTAATTTATATACAAATTAGTTAAGTATAGATCTATAAATAGAATTATGTATACCCATATCTAATTAGGCAAACTGCAATTAGGCAAATATATTTATATTATGTATTTATAATAATAATATATATAGTATTGTTAATTGTACCGCCTGTTGATAACTAAGAAATTGAGAAAACCCTTCTCTGAGTATTTCCTATTTGAGACAGCACGTCCCTCTCCCATAGGGTAAAGGAGAGCATAGGAACTACATAGGGTTGGAAAGTTTCACAGGTATCCTCAAACTGCCAATCTAACATCTTTGAACTTTTAACTACTATGGGGGCTTGAGGGCAAATGAAACAAAATTTGACCCCTGAAATCTATCAGGGCAACTTGCCAATGATCACTATCTTGTAAAAGACTTGCAGTTGATCCTTATTGAATGGAATTACTATATTTGCTACTTCTTTTCTAAAAAGTTCCATACTTCTTTTTTCCTCCTTTTATACTTAATTGTGCAACCAAGCTGGGATAAGATAAAACTATTTTTCTTGGGGTCACTGATAGATGGAACCAACGGGCCTTTTTGTCACAAGCACCCTGTAGGTGTATGTTTTGTGGCAAGAATAATTTAATCTCATCTTTTGGTATTATTAATCCTAATTAACTGATCATTTAAAGTCTCATCTACTTTAACAAGAGCTGTCTCTGTCTCGTTAGTCAACCTTTTCTTAGAACTGGAATTAGGATCGCTTTTTAAGTAATCAAACAAAGGCTTTAAATCTGCAGTAGTCAGTTTTAAATGTGGGCGTATCCAATTAATGTCTCCTAATAATTTTTGGAAATCATTTAAAGTTAGTAAACAATCTCTCCGCTTCAAAGGGGCAGTTTTTAAAACTTTTGGCAGACTTAAATATGAGAAGCAAGTAAAGAGGTGTTGTACAACATCTTTATAAGCTTTTCCAGTTATCATTTTGTAACCTAAATCTGGTCTATAGCTTTTTAGATGACAAGCAACCATCTAATCTTTGCTTGAATACTTCCAGCAATGGGGAACTCACTACTCCTCAAGGTTTTAAACTCTCCCTCACCTTTTTTTCTACAGCATTCCCACCCTGCATACCACTTTCTCTAATCTCACCAACTCATTTTCAGTAGTATACGTGGGCCAGGAACTGGGCCAGTTTTTTCCAGCAATGTTAAGAGATGTCTGTTCTTGTGTCTAATAGCCCTGACATTTTATTTTCTTGAATTAAAAGATCTTTTAAAGGCCTTGGAGCTGTAATTTCCTGCACCCAAAAAGCTAGATCACTAAATCCAAATACTCTGTGGCTCCTAGCCTGAGAAGTCAAGTTTTTTCCTGTCTGATACTAAAGTAAAAGCAAAAGCTGTGTTACTCTTTGACCTTTATTAATTTGCACAGTTTTAGTAGGCGGTGAGGTCAAAATTTTAATTTCTCAATATAATCAGAATCTACTACACCGTGCACCACCGAAATTTTTTGAAAAGAAAGCGAGCTACGCCCTAGCACAAGTCCTACAATGCCCTCAGGTAGGGGGCCAGCCACTCCCATTGGAATTGGAGTAACCGGCTTGTCAAGGGTTAATATTGTTGCTAAATCCCCTTACCTTTCTGCTTTTCTCTTAGCCTGGGTGAGACCCCCCTGAGGGGGTTTTCTCCAAGGAGCACCTTTGCATATTGTGCATGCAGTCTGTTTTAAAAGCTCCACTGTTCAAAAACTTTTTATCTTTTTCAGGCTTAGGCAACACTTTGAGAAGCTTTGGGGGCAAAGTGGGGAACTTTTGGGCCCTGGAAGGCGCAAACGGAGGCGGCGGCTATCGCCCCAAATCAGAAAGTGGTGGATAAGTTTTTTTTAAAGTTTGCGCAGAGGGGGAGGTAGCTCGCCAGGGCGTCTGGCCACAGTGTCCTGTAAGTCCTCTCCTCTCTCCTCTGCTGATTTTTTTTTTTTCTTCTCTAAATCTTTCTCAAGTTTTCTTTCCCTCACTCTATCTTTTTTCCTTCCTCTTCTCTTCTCTTTTACTTTCTATCATTTCCTTCCTGTTTCCCTCTTTCATTCCCCCTTTTCCTTCTTACTTTATTTCTCTCTCTCCCCCTCTCTTTCTCTCTGTATCTCTTTTTCTAACTTCCTTTTTTCCTTTTTCTATCTTGCTGCATTCCCTGATTCCTTATTTCTCCATTCCTCTCTCCTTTTCACTCTTTAGTTCTTTTTTTATCTTTAGATCTTTCTCTATTTTCTTTCCTTTTTTCTTTTTCACTTTTTTCTTTTTCTCTTTTTTTTTTTTTTTTTTTTTTTTTGCTTGTGTGAGGCCCCCCTGAGGGGGTTTTTTGCAAGGAGCAGGCTCTGTATATTGTGTATTCTTTAAAAGCTACTTTGTTTAAAAGAAAACTTTTAATCTTTTTCAACCTTAGGCAATGCTCTGGGAGGCTTTGGATGTAAACGGGGGAATTCTTAGGCCCTGGGAGGTGCAAGCGGAGGTGGAGTAGTCGCCTTAAATCAGAAATTGTTGGATAAATTTTTAAAGGTTTGTGTAGAGGGAGAGGGGGCTCACCAGGGCGCCCGGCCGCAGCGTCCTGTAAGCTCTCTCACTCCTCGGGAGGTAGAGCACAGTCTCCCTCCTTTTCCTCATCAATGGCAGAAAATATGATCTGCGCAGAAGGTGGAGACCCACTACCATCCACCGCTATAGCCTCTCCCATAGGTTATCCCACAGCCTCATGACGAGGGTTCAGAACATTTTTAATCATATTTATAGGATAAGTTTTTAGTTGGTTTTTTACCTTCACCCAAGTATCTAAATTAACAGTACCCTCTTTAAGTTTCAAGATTACTTGTATAAAGAGTTGCCATTCTTAGTTTCAGTGTTACCCATGTCAGAAAATTAAGTATAATAGATTTTGCTTTTAGCTATCAAAAGATCAGGCCTTTCTTGTCAGCCTTTTTAGAAACCGTTTTTTCTCTCTAACTCTTCAACACTTTCAACACTTCCCACTCCTCTCGCCCTGTCTATCCTACAGGGGGGTCCGCGGCACCCTTGAGTGGGGTCCTAGCCGTCCCGAACACTGGAAGAACAATTGGGCTGATGACCCAGATTGTCCCGGGGGGGGAACAGCGGGCTGATGGCCCAAAACTGTTCCGAGGGAGAAGCAGTAGAGCTGATGACCCAAACTGCTCCGTGGGGGAACAAGAGGGCTGATGACCCCGTTGTTCCGAGAAGGGGAGGCAATAGAGCTGATGACCCTAATTGCAGGGAGCTTACCTTGGAATATCCTGTCTCGGGCGCCACCTGCCGGGGACCAGCCCCAGCTGATCCAGGGTATTCGAAGGAGAGACGGCTAGGCGAGGGTCGGGGAACAACTGCTTAATTAAACGTTAATTAAGGAATAGAATAAGGATAGCTCAGTGAGGAAAATTCAGTGGAGAAAAGAGGCTGAGTAGCTTGGTTTACGCGGGGGACCAATAAAACTTCAAGACAAGAAGCTTGCACCACTTACGTAGGCCGCAGGCGTCCTTCCGTTCTCCCGAAGGAGAGGAGACACTGAGGCCTCCCCGGTCGGATCTTAGAAGCCCAGGCATAATTAGTAAGCATGGTGGGTTCCGCGCTCCAGATGGAGACTCAACCAGAGTGAGAGAGAGAGAGAGAGACATGGGGAGACCAGTCTTTCGAGGAACTGATCCCCATTCTTTATTTTCCATGGTCTACTTTTATACACTGAGGTGTTATGCAAAAGTCACGCGGGGTCAGCAGTCCTGACTTTTATCAAAGTCAGGTGCTTCATACAAATGTATACAGAGGTCTTAGGGGTGTTACATCATCTTCTGGCCAGGGGGCCTGCTGACAATTTACGACCCTCTCCTTGTGACAGCGGTCAGTCAACCAGGACACTTATTTCTCCAGGGGTGATTATTCTTAAAACAGACGCCACCCAAATAAAGTTACATTCCTATAGGGTGAGGGTGTAGTGGGTTTTAGTTAAGGAAAGAATTTACTTAGCCTAAGGTCTAACGTGATTAATATCAAAGGTTAATACTTATTTCTTCTATATATTCATTAATGTGTATAAGGGAAAGGGGATGTGGAGACTTAGCAGTAAACATTGGCTCAACAAATGAAAAACCCTTCACCAATATGATTTCTAATCAGCCCATTATACTTATACTAATAATTTTCTAACTTTTCTAAGGAACCTGTTTTTAGAAGGTTTAAAGCATCTTGTGCCTCTCATGGTTGGGAGGCTGTGAGCAATCACATGTGGCAGGACAAACCTATTCAGGCAGGCTAGAGGATTTCCAAAGGAGTTTGTAGGTTAAACACTGTCACACCCAGGAATTATTAACTGGAGCTGTAAGCTAACTCTTTTTTCAGAGAGAGGTAGTGGGGGACAGCCCCCCGTAAAGTCAGAGGTGTAGGTGAAAGCACAAAGCAGAAAGTAGGCAGACTCTGGTTTTGGGGGTAGATGCTCGAGAATTTCCAGGGGGACTCCTGAGGCTCGATCCCGCCTTTGCGTATGCCGAGCCTCCTTCCTCATGACCTTTGTCATGGGCGGAGTGCCTCACGCTGGC
Source organism: Bubalus bubalis (assembly GCF_019923935.1). NCBI lineage: Eukaryota > Metazoa > Chordata > Mammalia > Artiodactyla > Bovidae > Bubalus > Bubalus bubalis. Next base: position 151,438,177 of record NC_059158.1, read on the forward strand.
TCCAGGCAGTGATAGAATTCCAGTTGAGCTATTACAGATCCTCACTCAATATGCAATATGCCGGCTCCCGGCACAGAATGAGCCCTGCCAAATTCCTTTGAGGAAGTTTTTGTTGCTATATTTCACGTGGAGAAATTAGTGCATTAAATAATTCTGCCTATTTGTCTAGTAGGTCTAGAATATAAATCAGAACCCCACAATCACAGTAAGCCTGTATAGTAAGTGTTGGGGACGGATTCATGGATCATCCCTGGTAGAGTGCTGTTATGCCCAGCACCATGTAAGCCACTTTCCATATGCTTATTGTATTACATTTATTTTGGAGGGGAAGTGTTAATCTCAATGTTTTAAATACACAACTGTAATTAAGAGATATTAACTTCTCTACTACCACACAGCCACTAAGTGGCAAAACTGGAATTCAAATCAGGTTTGTCAGATTCCAAAGTCTTTGCCTTTCTCTTAAACTGCCCCTGTTTAATTTGTCAATCTTTAAAAGAAATAAAATCTGTCATTTTTCTATGTTTTTAAAACATTTTCTGCAGTTTCCTCTTCTAAGCCTAGTAGAAGAACCCCAGGTAATCTTTCCTTTACACTTCTATTCCCATCACATGGTCACAGCATAAACACACACATACAGAGATGTATCCACACATATATACACAGCCTTTGGACCATGATTTGTGTGCATAACCTTTCCTTTCCTAGCTTGAATTTTCCTTTCAAGTTACTAGCGCTTTGATATAATTCCCTCAGGTTCTTCTTCCCTACTGGATGTCATGGACAGTACAAATTCCTGACCTTAATTAAATTTGTTGCAAATTCCTCCCTTATCATATTTAATATGCTCTACAATATAGCTCCAAATTGATTTATCCAGGTCATCTCCAATTACTCCCCCATGATCCACTCAAACTACTATTCAAATCTAATATGTTCATCCCTATATCCATGCCCTGTATCCCAAATCCTTAGAATGGTTATTATTTATCAAGTTCTCTACTAAATGCACACATATCTTAATGACATCACAACAGCACAGTATAAGAAGTACTACATCATAGAATGCTTCTTAATAAGAAGATAACCTTAGCATCAGTATGCAAAATTAAGTTTCACAACGGGTTTATTATCTATTGCTACATAGTAATTTATCCCAAAACTTACAGCTTAAAACAATACATATATATTATCTCACAGAATTTCTGAGAGTCATGGAAAGCAAGAACACCTTAGCTGGATAGTTCTGGCACAAGATCTTCTGTGAGGTTTTAGTCAAGAAGCTGGCTAAGGATATAGTCATTAGAAGGCTTGGTTGGCAGGAGGATCCAGTTCTAAGATGGTGCACCCACATGGTTATTGACAAAAGATCTCATTTACTTACCATATGAGCCTCTCCATGGAGCATCCTTATCACATAACCACTAGCTTACCTCAGAGTGAGTAATCCAAGAAAGAGAATAAGAAATAGAAGTTGTATTCCCTTTTATACACTAACCTCAAAAGTAATATATGCACTGCCTGCCAACCTTGTTACACTTCAGGAGAGCACTACACATGAATATCAGTGAGAGGAGATAGGGATAACTGAGGGCCATCTAAAGGCTGGTCATCCCATCGGGGAAGATTGGAGTGAGGGAGATCAAGCTACTGAAATATTTTAAGCATAAAATGATAATCAGGAGATGTTTCTGAAACAAAGCCACAGAATAATTTGAATTCAGAAGAATGAAAAAGAGGAGAGTTAAATATAAATCTCAAGTTTGTAAACTTAGACCCTCACAATGATGTATTTAATCACAATACAAAAAACAAGAAGGAGAAGAATCTGAGTCCAGATGTGTACATGTTCTGTTCCATAGGCATTAAGATGTGCCTCTAAGGGTGGGGGGAAGGGATGATTAGGAAGGGTGGAATTAACACGCACACTCTGCTGTGTTTAGAATGGATGGCCAATGGAGACCTGCTGTGTAGCACAGGGAACTCTGATCAGTGTCAAGAGGCAGCCTGGATGGGAGGGGAGTTTGGGAGAGAATGGATACATATACATGTACGGCTGTGTTGCTTTGCTATGCACATGAAACTATCACAGCATTTTTAATCAGCTATACTCCAATATAAAACAAAAAGTTTAAATTAAAAAAAAAAAGTGATGTGCCTCTAGATGGAGATGTGAAGTAGGCAGTCCTTCCTCCCAACCTCAAGATCTCCTGAAATTCTGCTCCTATTGCAAAACCAACCCCAAATATCTTTCTCCATGAACACTTTTAAGGAGAAAGTATTTCTTTAACACAATAACTTATCAGAGCTTCTTTCACTCTGTCTTGCATTAAACTATGAATGTATTCTTATCTGGGTATAATAATTCAATTTTGCCAGAAATTCTTTGAAGGCAATGAGCCTTCCATAGCACAGAAGCCATAGCAAACAGCCTTTCAATGAATGTTTATTGAATAGAATTAAAGACACCATCTCAGTAATGTTCTTACTGAAAAAATTTCTGGCCACCTAAAGTCAACTAAGAAGACCTTTTGTTTGCACAGGGGTTCCTTGGGTACCATTTATGCCATACCAGGTGGATGGTGCCTCCTCTGCTCTGCAGAAATCTGTGCTCAAAGATGACAAAGGATGTATCAACAGCTCTGAAATGTTCCAGTTACAGGAATGATTTTCAATTATTCTGTGACTTTGTACCTTATACCTAAAGTTTCTGCATTTCATTGTGTCAATATTTAATATCATCTTTTGATTCACAGTGTGCTTTAATAATATTTATGTTTTTCTGTGATTTTATCTTTTAGATGGACCAATTACTAAATTAGCACATTTGGAAGACAGGATAAAGGAAATCAATTATACTTCTGTTTTTTCTGTTCATGTTCCTATATCAATAACAAAAATGGAGAAGCTAGAAACCATCTCCATCTTTCAGTATCCTGGTGGTTTGGAGATCGTAAGCTCACAAGACATGCATTTCTTACCTATCAGATGATGAGGTAGAGCAAACTCATTTCTGAGTTCTCCTGCAGCTTCAGTCATGTTTCCTTCAAATGAATAGCAAAATATCAACAATCCATGTTTATTTGTAAAATAAAAACTAGGGAATTCCCTGGTGGTCAAGTTGCCAGGACTCTATGCTTCCACTGCAGGGAACACTGATTCCATCCCTGACCAGGCAACTAAGATCCTGCAAGCCACACAGAATGGCCAATCAAACAAGCAAATAAATAAATTGTTGCAAGTTTTTCTCAATAAATACATAAATAAAATGAAAAAAAATGCTTTTAATATTTTAATCTCATAAACATTTTAAACCTGAAGAACATAAAGCAAAATGTCAAGTAACTGGTAAAAAAAAAAAAAAAAAAAGAAGTCTTCACTTCCTTTCTTCTGTATAGTTCCTTTCATATAAAAATATTAAATGCCATTTTAATATCACTTAATCATTTAAAATGTACTAGAAGCAGATTCGAGTCATTTGATTCATTATTAACCAGGATTTCCATCATCTCATTTGAACTTCATGACAACTCTATGAGATATTATTAGGTCCCTTTTTTTCAAGTCAGGGTACCAAGTCTCATTGACTTAACCAAGGTCACAAAACTTATATCCGGACTAAGGACTCAGCTCTTCTAAGTCCAAATCCACATTACACTGATATATAGCAAGACTCAGCCAAATGCTCTGACTTACACTTTGCTGATTAGATCTGTGTACTTTCTTCTAAACTTTCTCCAACCAAACACTGGTTCTTTGTGTTTAACAGAGAAAGGATTTGGCTTATTGTCTCCCGAGGAATCTATCAACATTAACTTATTCCTTTCCAAATGCCTCCTCATCCCTCCCAAAGATTGCTCTGCTGCTGGTTACTTTCAACCAATAGATTTCATGACCTGAGCTGTACTCGGCTTTCCCAAGGAACACATCTCTCAGATAATTTAGTTTCTCTGCCTCCTCTCTGAAATATACTTTCTATACTCAATAAAATAAGGCAGTGGAGGAAAATACTTTAACTCTTCAAGAATATATTTGAGCTTACTTGAAAAATAAGAGGAGGTACAAAATTATAAAGTTGAGCCTAAAGAAAAAGAAAAGTGTCAAAGTGACATTTTAACACTGGAAGACTGCTTGAGTTCCTCGGGTGATGGCTTCCAATCCCAACAAATTTGGGTGTTTGTAAAAACATTCAAGCATCCTTGAAATATTTTCCAGATTCCAGTTATTATTACTCTGTAAAGATGAAAGTGTAGCTAAATCTGCAACATGATTGAAACATGCTAATGTCATATCATTTGATTATTACAGAACTTTCCTCGATATTCAGATGACATAGAACAGAATAGAAAACTCCAGACACTGACCCATATTTATATGGTCATTTGACTCCAACAAAGGTTCCAAGGCAACTCAATAGGGAGAAGGTAATGTATATGTTTCGATACTATTCTCTCAAATCATCCCACCCTCCCCTTCTCCCACTGAGTCCAAAAGTCTGTTCTTTATGTTTGTGTCTCCTTTGCTGCCCTGCACAAAGGGAAGAAGGAGGGAGGGGATTCAGGATGGAGGGGACAGATGTATGCTGCTGCTGCTGTTGCTAAGTTGCTTCAGCGTGTCCGACTCTGTGTGACCCCATAGTCGGCAGCCCATCAGGCTTCCCCATCCCTGGGATTCTCCAGGCAAGAACACTGGAGTGGGTTGCCATTTCCTTCTCCAATGCATGAAAGTGAAAAGTGAAAGTGAAGTCGCTCAGTAGTGTCTGACTCTTCGCGACCCCATGGACTGTAGCCTACCAGGCTCCTCCATCCATGGGATTTTCCAGGCAAGAGTACTGGAGTGGGGTGCCATTGCCTTCTCTGGACAGACATATACCTATGGCCAAATCTTACCCATGTATGGCAAAAACCATCACAATACTATAAAGTATCTATTCTCTAATTAAAATAAAAATGAATTAAAAAAAGAGGGAGATGGTAGTATTTCAACACATTGTACTAGGACAGCTTGCTATCAATTTGAAATTTAAAAAATAAACAAAAATAAAAACCTTGACTTTCATCTCATTCAAATTAAAATAAAATTAACTTGAAATGCTCGAAAGCAATGTAAGAGCTAAACTACTAAGCTTCTGGAAGAATAGACAGGAGAAGTCTTTATGGTATTGAGGAAGGAAAAGATTTCTAAAATAAGAAACAAACTTTAAGAGTAAAAATGACAATATGGATTTCAATAAAATTTTTTAAACTTTTATTTTTCATAAGACAGCTAAGAAACAAATCAAGACAAAAATTGGAAGAAAATATTGGCAAAGAATATGTTTCACAGAAGACTTAATCCAGAATGTATAAAGACCTCTTTCAACTTAATCATAAGAAAAAGAATCCAATGAAAATATAGACCACACACTTGAATTACACAGGTATTTCACAAAATGAGATATGCAAGTATCGAATAAGCACATGGAAAGATATTCAGCATCATTAGTTGTATAAATTTATTGAATTATTGTAACCAAGTACCACAAACTGAGTGGCTTAAAATAACAAATTTATTGCCTCACAGTTCTTGAAGCTGAAGTCAAAAGTCAAGGTGTTTTCATGGCCCTATGAACCTTTTTTTTTTCTGGAACTCTCTTGCTTTTTCAATGACCCAGGAGATGTTGGCGATTTGGTCTCTGGTTCCTCTGCCTTTTCTAAAACCAGCTTGAACATCTGGAAGTTCACAGTTCATATATTGCTGAAGCCTGGCTTGGAGAATTTTGAGTATTACTTTACTAGCGTGTGAGATGAGTGCAATTGTGCGGTAGTGTGAGCATTCTTTGGCATTGCCTTTCTTTGGGATTGGAATGAAAACTGACCTTTTCCAGTCCTGTGGCCACTGCTGAGTTTTCCAAATTTGCTGGCATTTTGAGTGCAGCCCTTTCACAGCATCATCTGTCAGGATTTGAAATAGCTCACCTGGAATTCCATCACCTCCACTAGCTTTGTTCATAGTGATGCTTTCTAAGGCCCACTTTATTTCACATTCCAGGATGTGGATAATTCTTCAAGAGATGGGAATACCAGACCACCTGACCTACCTCTTGAGAAACCTATATACAGGTCAGGAAGAAACAGTGAGAACTGGACACGGAACAACAGACTGGTTCCAAATAGAAAAAGGAGTATGTCAAGGCTGTATATTGTCACCCTGCTTATTTAACTTATATGCAGAGTACATGATGAGAAACACTGGGCTGGAAGAAGCACAAGCTGGAATCAGATTGCCAGGAGAAATCTCAATAACCTCAGATATGCAGATGACATCCACCCTTATGGCAGAAAGTGAAGAGAAACTAAAAAGCCTCTTGGTGAAAGTGAAAGAAGAGAGTGAAAAAGTTGGCTTAAAGTTCAACATTCAGAAAACGAAGATCATGGCATCTGGTCCCATCACTTCATGGGAAATAGATGGGGAAACAGTGTCAGACTTTATTTTGGGGGGGCTCCAAAATCACTGCAGACGGTGACTGCAGCCATGAAATTAAAAGACGCTTCCTCCTTGGAAGAAAAGTTATGAGCAACCTAGATAGCATATTGAAAAGCAGAGAAATTACTTTGCCAACAAAGGTCTGTCTAGTCAAGGCTATGGTTTTTCCAGTGGTCATGTACGGATGTGAGAGTTGGACTGTGAAGAAGGCTGAGCACTGAAGAATTGATGCTTTTTAACTGTGGTGTTGGAGAAGACTCCTGAGAGTCCCTTGGACTGCAAGGAGAGCCAACCAGTCCATTCTGAAGGAGATCAGCCCTGGGTGTTCTTTGGAGGGAATGATGCTAAAGCTGAACCTCCAGTACTTTGGCCACCTCATGTGAAGAGTTGACTCATTGGAAAAGACTCTGATGCTGGGAGAGATTGGGGGCAGGAGGAGAAGAGGATGACAGAGGATGAGATGGCTGAATGGCATCACCGACTCGATAGACATGAGTTTGAGTGAATTCTGGGAGTTGGTGATGGACAGGGAGGCCTGGAATGCTGCGATTCATGGAGTCGCAAAGAGTCGGACACGACTGAGCGACTGAACTGAACTGAACTGAACTGTGACCCTGTTCCCTTTGAAAACTATAGGGTTCTCCTTACTGGTCTCTTCCTAGCTTCTGGTGGTTTGCTGCCAGTCTTTGGTGTTCCTTGGCTTGCTGCATAATTCCAATGTCTGTCTTCATTGTCACATGGCATTCTCTATGTGTGTGTCTCTGTCTTCACATTGCCTTCATCTTATAAAGACCATGGTTATATTGGATTAAAAGGCCACTCTATTCTGGTATAAAACCTTCTTAACTAAGTTCATGTTTAACAATCTTCTTTCCAAATAGTCAAGAGTCCAAGGTACTGGGTCTTAGGATTTCAAGATATCATTGGTGAGACACAGTGCAATCCACAAAATTGCCTATTTGGAAAATGGAAATTAAAACTACATTTGAGATACCTTTTAGATCAGTGGTTCCCAACTTTTGTGGCACCAGAGATTAGTTTCATAGTAGCCAGTTTTTCTACAGATAGGTGGAAATTGGGTGGTTCCAGCAGTACTACAAGCAGATGAAGCTTCACTTGCTCACTGGCCTCTCACCTCATGCTGTTTGGCCCAGTCCTAATAGGTCACGGACCAGTACAGATTCCCAGCCATGGCATTGGGGACCACTGCTTTAGAGCATTGTGGGTAATTAAGTGTAAAAGGTTGACAATACCAGGTATTGGTAAGGAGCCTTCATACATTGCTGGTGGGAATGCAAAATGGTACAACAAATTTAGAAAATAGTAAAGTAGGTTTTTTGAGTGGGTTTTCTTCTTGTTGTTCTTGTTTGTGTTTGTTTTTTTGTTTTTATTTTTAGAAAATTAAGCATACATTAATTATACAATCCAGCAAACTCACTTGTAGATATATGCCCAATAAAAATGAAACTACAATTACTTGTTCACAAACATTCAATATTCACAATAACCAAAAACTAGAAATAACTAAATATCCATCAACAGGTGGATGAGGTGACAATCTATGTAACATCAACAGTGAAATGGAGTAAAATAATGCATGTAGCAATAGAGAGAAATTTCAAAAAAGTAGTCACACTAAGTGAAAAAAATCAGTAGATAAGTGATTACACACAACTAAGGTCCAGAGGAGGGGATAAGTCATAAGAAAACAATGTTTAGGACACTGTCAATTTTTCTATTTCTTGATTTTGGTGGCAATTATAAGACTGTAGTCAATATCAAATTTTATCAAAGTATACACTTAAATGAATAATTTTACTGCATGTGGATTATGTCTCAGGGCTTCCCAGAGGGCATAGCGGTAAAGAATCTGCCTGCCAGTGCAGGAGACACAAGAGACATGGATTCGATCCCTTGGTTGGGAAGATCCCATAGAATAGGAAATGGCAACCTGTTCCAGAATTCTTGCCTGGGAAATCCTATAGAGGATCCTGTGGGCAGTCCATGGCATCAGAAGAGTTGGACAAAGCAGAGGAACCAGAGACCAAATTGCCAACATCCGCTGGATCATCAAAAAAGCAAGAGAGTTCCAGAAAAACATCTATTTCTGCTTTATTGACTATGCCAAAGCCTTTGACTGTGTGGATCACAATAAACTGTGGAAAATTCTGAAAGAAATGGGAATACCAGACCACCTGACCTGCCTCTTGAAAAATTTTTATGCAGGTCAGGAAGCAAGAGTTAGAACTGCAAATGGAACAACAGACTGGTTCCAAATAGGAAAAGGAGTATGTCAAGGCTGTATATTGTCACCCTGCTTATTTAACTTCTATGCAGAGTACATCATGAGAAACACTGGGCTGGAAGAAGCACAAGCTGGAATTAAGATTGCTGGGAGAAATCTCAATAACCTCAGATATGCAGATGACATCACCCTTATGGCAGAAAGTGAAGAGGAACTCAAAAGCCTCTTGATGAAGGTGAAAGAGGAGAGTGAAAAAGTTGGCTTAAAACTCAACATTCAGAAAACGAAGATCATGGCATCTGGTCCCATCAATTCATGGGAAATAGATGGGGAAACAGTGGAAACAGTGTCAGACTTTATTTTGGGGGGCTCCAAAATCACTGCAGATGGTGACTGCAGCCATGAAATTTAAAGACGCTTCCTCCTTGGAAGAAAAGTTATGAGCAACCTAGATAGCATATTGAAAAGCAGAGAAATTACTTTGCCAACAAAGGTCCGTCTAGTCACGGCTATGGTTTTTCCAGTGGTCATGTATGGATGTGAGAGTTGGACTGTGAAGAAAGCTGAGCACTGAGGAATTGATGCTTTTGAACTGTAGTGCTGGAGACTTGGACTGCAAGGAGATCCAACCAGTCCATTCTGAAGGAGATCAGCCCTGGGATTTCTTTGGAAGGAATGATGCTAAAGCTGAAACTCCAGTACTTTGGCCACCTCATGTGAAGAGTTGACTCATTGGAAAAGACTCTGATGCTGGGAGGGATTGGGGGCAGGAGGAGAAGGGGACGACAGAGGATGAGATGGCTGGATGGCATCACTGACTCGATGGACATGAGTCTGAGTGAACTCCGGGTAGTTGGTGATGGACAGGGAGGCCTGACATGCTGCGATTCATGGGGTCGCAAAGAGTCGGACACAACTGAGTGACTGAACTGAACTGAACTGAGCAGATCACACAAAGTGAGAGGGAGGTGAAGTGGTAAAAACAAATATCAAAGCTGCGGATTCATCTATATGGCTAATTTAGGTAACACTTCCACATATTTAGAATCCAAACTTCAAGTCCCAAACAAGGGACATCCTCTAAAATGAGTAGAGGTCTTTTCTGTTGTTTGAAGAGTTGGCTATTCAGACTGGAATGTTCATGCTGTATGGAAAAAGCACCAGCTAAAGTGTCTGACTTATTTTTTCATTTCATATGTAAAGAAAGACTCTTTCTTTCTCTCACTGCTGCTCTCTGGGGCTAGGAAGCTATCACCTTGGTAAGAGGGAGCTTTCTGCTTCCATGTGAGTGGAAGGCACAGTGGCTGATCCCTGAAAGTCAACTTGTGTGCGGATGGCAGTGCCTTACCCTCAGAGGTGCGGTACTCTAATTTGACCAGACATCTACCTTGCCTGTGGTTTAGAGCCAGTGCAACTGCCTTATCTGTCTATAATCTAAAAGCTATTTGACTTCTTGGGGCCAAGCTTCTTTTGCCAGAGACTTTATACCTGAGATTGGGTTCACTGTCTTCCTGGCTGCCGTCTCCTAAGGCGTCTTCTCTGTGTGAGGCTTCTGGATGAGGGCATAGAGATTTCTGTTCCTAATTCTCAGTGAAATCAGAAATTCATAAAAAGTACATAAAGAATAAAGAAACTGACTTTGGAGGACAAGTTGGCCTCCTGTGGTCACTTCTCATAACACTCTCAATCACAGTTTTCTCAGTCTTTTAGAAGTTTTCTGCCATGGTGGACATTTACATAAAAGTCACACCATGTGGGGGACTTCCCTTGGTGGTCCTGGGCTTAAAACTCTACACTTTTGGGGCAGTAGGTGTGAGTTTAATCCCTGGTTGGAAACTAAGATTCCACATGCTCTGAGGTAAAAAAAAAAAAAAAAAATTACACTATTTTTATCTTTTATAAGCAGAGTTGAAATGTCCTGTATTCCCTCACTTCACCACCTTATATAATATTTGAAATATAAATGAAAAAAACTATTGAGGATGAAGTTCAAAGGAAGTTATTTATTAAATTCTTCGTTAATGTTCTTTATCATCAAATCTAATAGATTCATTCTATATATAATTACTGAAGAAAACAAATGGCTTGATAAATATTTAGCTAATAATAATAGTCAAATGGCTAATCTGCTTCTAGAATTTGCCTCTTTGTTTTATTAAGCAATAGAGAGAATGGTTGTTTTACTTAGTTTATTTAAAAATATATTTAGATTTAATTTATCTAAAATTTAAAAAAATAAATAAAAATATATTTAGGTATGAACTAGGACAACTGGAAATAAAAAGGATTATATCTGTAAGCTGAAGGAAAATTATATTTTAAATATATATATGTACACGTAAGCATGGGCTTTCCTGGTGGCTCAGACAATAAAGGATCTGCCTTCAGTGTAGGAGACCTGGGTTTAATCCCTGGGTCAGGAAGATGTCCTGGAGAAGGGAATGGCTACCCACTCCAGTACTCTTGCTGGGGAAATCCTGTGGACAGAGGAGCCTGGCAGGTTACAGTCCACTGGAGGTCTCAAAGTGTCCAACATGACTAAGTGACTAACACATGTAAGCACACATACACACACACCCCACACATATATATACATACAAACACACATATAGCAGACTTCCTCCATTTTTATACTTGCAGGTCCTTTAGTCTTTTGTTTCTATACCTACACCCATATGATTTTCTTTCCTCCTCTTCCTCATAACTAATGAGAACTCAACAACACAAAATGCTTTTGCCACCACTAAAAACTGTTTTCCAGTGAATTCATGGGCATATCACCTTTCTAGAGCCATGTTACATGAGACTTTCTTTAACCAATTAATTTTAAAATGATAATAATGGCTACCAAAATCAAAAAAAGTTTCTTCAAACACAACAATAACATCTCTTAGTATCACCAACTTCTAATCATAGAGGCAAAAATTGTCGATAATTGTGTTGTGTTGAATGCAAATATTTTTTACTAACAAACATTACCTGTTCTTAGAAAATATTAAGACCTGTGAACCAAGAACTTCCAGATGTTCAAGCTGGATTTAGAAAAGGCAGAGGAACCAGAGATCAAATAGCCAACATCTATTGGATTATAGAAAAAGCAAAAAAAGCAATAGAGTTCCAGAAACACACCTGCTTCTGCTTTGTGGGCTATGTTGAAGCCTTTGGCTGTGTGAATCACAACAAACTGTGGAAAATTCTTAAAAAGATGGGAATACCAGACCACTGTGCCTGCCTCCTGAGAAATCTTATGCAGGTCAAGAAGCAACAGTTAGAACCAAACATGGAACAATGAACTGGTTCCAAATTGGTAAAGGAGTATATCAAGGCTGTATATTGTAACTCTATTTATTTAAATCATATGCAGAGTACATCATGCGAAATGCCTGGCTGGAAGAAATACAAGCTGGAATCAAGATTGCCGGGAGAAATATCAATAAGTTCAGATATGCAGATGACACCACCCTTATGGCAGAAATTGAAGAGGAGCTAAAGAGCCTCTTGATGAAAGTAAAAGAGGGGAGTGAAAAATCTGCTTAAAACTCAACATTCAGAAAACAAATAAGATCCAGGCATCTGGTCCCACCACTTCATGGCAAAGAGATGGGGAAACAATAGAAAGAGTAAGAGACTTTATTTTTGGGGGGCTCCAAAATCACTGCAGATGATGACTGCAGTCATGAAATTCAAAGATGCTTGCTTCTTGGAAGAAAAGCTATGACAAACCTGGACAGTTTATTAAAAAGCAGAGACAAGCTTTGCCAAAAAAAATCCATTATAGTCAAAGCTATGATTTTTCCATAGTCATGTATGGATATGAGAGTTGGATCATAAAGAAAGCTGAGCACCAAATAATTAATGCTTTTGAACTGTGGTGTTGGAGAAGACTCGAGAGTCCCTTGGACTGCAATATCAAATCAGTCAATCCTAAAGGAAATCAGTCCTGAATACTCATTGGAAGAACTGATGCTGAAGCCAAAGCACCAATGCTTTGGCCACCTGATGCCAAGAGCCAACTCATTGGAAAAGACCCTGATGCTGGAAAGATTGAAGGCAGGAGGAGAAGGGGATGACAGAGGATAAGACGGTTGTATGGCATCACCAACTCAAGGGGCATGAGTTTGAGCAAGCTCTGGGAGTTAGTGATGAACAGGAAAGCCTTGCGTGCTGCAGTCCATAGGGTCACAAAGAGTTGGACACGACTGAACAACAGAAATGAACTGAAAGGCATCAATGCTTACTGTTACTTATTATTTATTTTCAGGGTTTCCCAGGTGGTATCAGTGGTAAAGAACCAGCCCCGTCAATGCAGGAGATGTAAGTGATTCAAGATCAGTCCCTAGGTCCGTAAGATCCCCTGGAGGAAGACATGACAGCTCGCTCCAGTATTCTTGCCTGGAGAATCCCACAGACAGAGGAGCCTGGCAATCTACTTTCCATAGTGTTGCAAAGAGTCAGACATGACTGAAGCAACTTAGCACAGCACACACACATTATTCGTTTTCACAGAAAAGAGATAAAACCAATTAACGAGGGCCCAAGAATAAGGAGCAGGGGGAGGAAGGGTAATTAAATCAGGTTTTAAAATATATTGTTTATTTCTTTTCCCTGTAATAATTCAACATCCAGGTGGAAGCAAATAGTTTAATTAGATTTTCATAACACACTTATATAGTTCAAATTTTTTTAAACACAAATTTACATTATATAATGCATATTTTACAGACTGTAGATACAAGATCAATATATAAGCCAGTCATATTTCTGTACATTAGCCATAGAAAATTGGAATTTGAAATTTAAAAAAAAAATTGCTATAACACCAAAAATAAAGTATGTAGAGAATTATCTATCTGATGAACACTACCCACTAATGAAGGGATTCAATGTAGATCTAAAGAAAAGAACAGCTCTACTGTATTCAAGGACTGGAAGACCCAGTATTAACGGCATTAATTCTCCACAGTTTCTTTCTAGATTGAGTGCAATCCCAGCAGATTTCTTTTTCTTTTCTTTCTGTTTTTTTTTTTTTTTTTTTTTTTTTTTTGCTTTGTCCCTTTGAGTGCTTAAGGGAAAATAACAATCAATGTAAATTTAATTTTCCTAAATGTTTTTTAAAGTTCATAGAATTACTAAACATGGTTACTGAAAGTTTCACTCAAATGATTAAGTTTGAGTTTTAGCTGACCCATGAGGGCTATCAAATAAAAAACTAACCTGAATTTAGATGGGTAGACTTGATTTGAAAAGACTATTGCAATGAGGCAGGGGAATTATTATACTAGAGGGAACGGGACTATTACAATAGGGGAAAGAGGGTATTTTAATACAAGTTTGTATGTGTTTAGTCACTCAGTCCCATGAAATCCCATCACTTCATGGCAAGTAGATGAGGAAACAACGGAAACAATGAGAAATTTTATTTTCTTAGGTTCCAAAGTCACTGCAGATGGTGACTGCAGCCATGACATTAAAAGATCCCTGCTCCTTGGAAGAAAAGTTATGACAAACCTAGACAGCATATTATTGCCAGCAAATGTCCATCTAATCAAAGCTATGGCTTTTCCAGTAGTCATGTATGGATGTGAGAGTTGAACCATAAAGACGCTGCTGCTGCTGCCGCTGCTAAGTCGCTTCAGTCGTGTCCGACTCTGTGCGACCTCATAGACTGCAGCCCACCAGGCTCCCCCATCCCTGGGATTCTGCAGGCAAGACTGCTGGAGTGGGTTGCCATTTCCTCCTTCAATGCATGAAAGTGTAAAGTGGAAGTGAAGTCTCTCAGCCGTGTCCAACTCTTAGCAATCCCATGGACTGCAGCCCACCAGACTCCTCCATCCATGGGATTTTTCAGGCAAGAGTACTGGAGTGGGTTGCCATTGCTGAGTACCAAAGAACTGATGCTTTTGAACTGTGGTGTTGGAGAAGACTCTTGAGAGTCCCTTGGACTACAAGGAGATCCAGTCAGTCACTCCTAAAGGAGGTCAGTTCTGGGTTTTCATTGGAAGGACCGATGCTGAAGCTGAAGTTCCAATACTCTGACCACCTGATGCAAAGAGCTGACTCACTGGAAGAGACCCTGAAGCTGGGAAAGATTGAAGGTGGGAGGAGAAGGGGATGACAGGATGAGATGTTAAGATGGCATCACTGACTCAATGGATATGAGTCTGAGCAAGGTATGGGAGATGGTGAAGGACAGGGAAGCCTTGCATGTTGCAGTTTGTGGGGTCACAAAGAGTTAGACACAACTGAGTGACTGAACAACAACAAGTTGCTCAGCCATTTCCGACTCTTTGCAGCCCCACGGACTGCAGCCCACCTGGAGTGGGTTGCCATGCCCTCCTCCAGGGGATCTTCCCGATCCAGGAATCTAATCTGCTTCTCATGTGTTCTGCATTGGCCGGCAGATTCTTTACCACTAGAGCCACCTGGGAAACCCTATTTTCATACAAGAAAGAGAACTATTTTAACTAATAGAGAAAGACTATTACAATGGGTAGAAAACTGAACTGTAAGATCTAGAATTGTCTCAAAGGTCAGGTAGAAAAGCTCCCCAACTAAAGAATAACAAAGCTTTTCTATCCTAGATAGGGCAGTTAGCAAGAGAAGAGGAAAACCAGGTGTGGGGGAGCAAGATGAACAGGTGGCATGAACAGAACAGAATTTCTTTTCAGAAGGGGCCATCCCACAGTGCTCGCTTAGGCTTAAGAATGGATCAAAGTTCAGAGACCTTGAGAGGAAAGAGACGCCTAATTAAAGTTTGATTAACTGAGAGGACATGTTGTTAAGGCTCAACAGTAGGGACAAACGGTGAATTTCATCACTTGTGAGACAAAGAATGAGAATGTTCAGGGTCAAGAGCTCCTCCCTGATTCTTATCTAAGTCAGATGAAGAAAGGTGATTCTTAGCAATGAGCCATTTCCTGGAACACAAAATGATGGAGGATTTCTTAATGATCACTGTTTTCCAGGAGCACAATGCTCAGGTAAAGTTCAACATTGCCAGAGTCCACTCAAGACAAGCAAAATGAAGATACTGTCTTCTTCCTCTAAGAGTTTAATTTTGCTGTATTGTTCAGAACTCCAAAAACTAAATTCCTCATAAGTGGTCAATCTATCTGTATATGTTAGAAATTTCTAATTTTTCTCTTTAGAAAAAAAAGAAGTCTCAGTCACTAACAAGAAAACATTAGATCATTTGAGTATGCCATTGTTCATTTATTTACTGCTTAGCAAATTAATCTAGGCTAGTGATGTAGGAAAAAGATTGCATATGGATCATATCAGGTTCATTGTACTGTAAACAGGAGATGGAGAGATTTTCAAAGGAGAACTGAGGTTTTGTTAATGAAAGCCAGTTTTGGCTTCCCTACTGTCCTTGCAATCTTAAGCCTCAGTTGCTAAAGGACCCTCCCTGCTTTAGTGCCTTCCGCCCCCTAAGGGTGTGAGCTTTGGTCTGAGTAAAGAGAAGAAGATCAAAGAAAAGCACGCCAAGCACTCACCACCTTCTCTCCACATTCTAGGACAGCACCTGCTGTTCTTCCCTGGGGTACGGCTACTCTTTATGAGAACTAATATGGAGACACCGATGGGCCCAGGTTCACCTTGGATTTTATCACTCTAATAAAGACATCATTAGAATTGCTTTTTATTATGCATCTGATAATCTGAAGTTTTATTTTACAATGGTACCATTTCTTTAAAAACTTGTGTATATATACAGTGATTTGCCTCTCCTCCATTGTTAGAGGGGTTTATTTTTTACAAAAATTTACTATAGTATTCATTCAAAAATGATTTTACCTTATGCATTTATAACTTAGAATAACTGCAGTAGTGGTGGTTGCACTTTGTATTAAGGAACGCCCATTTGAAGATTTCTGAATGGCAATTTAATTTGCTAGTTACAGTGGAGTTTCTTGGTGGTTTGTTTTTTTTGCCCATGTTCCCAGTTTTCTTCTCTGTCCTTTATGGAGATAGAAAACAAAGAGAAAGAATTTGGTATGGAGACCATTTTTTAAAACGTATCATGAATTTTCTTTTCTTCTCCAGACCTAATAGAGATAAATTAGTACCAGCTTCACAAAGTTTATGAACACAACATTCAGAATACAGGATGCCAGGCATATACTTTGACGGTGAATAGAAGGTTGTATCCCTCTCCAGCCTTGGGGTTACTAACATAATACCGTGCTTATGAATTTGCAGCTACATGTACAGGGATGTGAGAAAATCTATGGTGTCTTATTTCTTTAACTCAAACTAAGTCTGACTCCATGTCTGCTTCATGCTGTCCTGAAGGTAACTTTTACATCAGTCTTTCTTGAAGATTTCAAATGATCTACTTGGCTTTCGTGTGCTAACTTGCTAAGTTGCTTCTATCATGTCCCACTGTTTGCAAGACTATGGACTATAGCCCGCCAGGCTTCTCTGCCCATGGGATTCTCCAGGCAAGAATACTGGAGCGGGTTGCCATGCCCTCCTCCAGGGGAGCTTCCTGATCCAGGGATCAAACCTGCAACTTCCACATTACAGGTGGATTCTTTACTGCTGAGCCACTGTGGAAGATCGACCTATTTGGCTTATGCAGAGCAAAATATTCATGAATGACTACTCCAGTTTCAACCCATATAGATAATCCTTGGAGGTTCATTATTGAAACCCACTCTGTTTTGTGATGTTTGGTGGCTCTCCTCCTTCTCTGTTTTTATTGGATGAGGGGAACACTGTCAAGACCAAGAGCCTCAGTCCAGCCTCCCTAAGTGACTTGTACAACCATTCTTCTTAGCGATCTAGCCATGTCCAAGCCCCTGTGAGAATCTTGTGGTCTCCTAACACTGCCCCTTTCCTAGTCTCAAATATTCTCCCCGCTGTCTTGCTCTGACTGAAAGAGGAGACTCTCTGTCTCCCTGCCAGAAAACTTCAAGTTTTTCAGACTTTCACAAAAGCTTAAGAAGGTGGTTGTGTACAAAAGCCCTTGAGACAAGAAAACAAAGGCACTTCCTTCTGGAATGGCAGAGGAGAGAATACAGAGAACAAAGTATGAACAGTTCCTAGTCTCTCTGATTCTTCCATCTCAAAGAACACAAAACACAGACTACCACTTGAATACATCTTTCTGCCACCTGGGATACTCAAATGTTGAAAGTCTGCCACCAGAATAAGGCCCTCAAAGAGATTCAATGCAGAAACCATTATCATGCTTTCTTCATCCACTGTGAGGGAAACAGATGAATGGGAGGAAAAGATCATTAATTGAATTCCCAGTTGGACCACTGATAATCTTATGTGTATATGTATAGATTTACGTATCACTTATTGTTACATCTATACTCTTGGTTTTTGAATATGACTATGGGTATGTTTTTAAACTTGATTTATCTACAGGAAACCCAGGGAAGAGCAGCTACCATCTCAGTATCATGCATATTCCAAAGTAGGCCAATTAGAATACGGCAGCAAGTCTGGAGTGAAGGGTGAGAAGAGTAAACTCATTCCATAGGATTAAACAAAGATCTGGCATGATGTTAGACTATAATCCAATCAACTATTAAATACCTTATCTTAAGGAATGAAAGCATTATACAAATTATGGTATAATTTCAATTTTCTAATGTCTTGGGGATGTGCTTTATGTTGTGAAGGATACTTAGTGTCTTAAAACTTTCACTTCCTTTCAGAGAGCAGATAAAAATTTTCTTACAGAAATAAGACAAATATGATATATTTCCTATGGGAGGCTTCAGGTATGAATCTAGCATCCTCGAACATGTACACAATACTTTAACCTGGGGACACAACCATATGAGTTTAAGATCACAGTGTTTATACCCTTTAGGCTTTAAATTAAAGGGCAGTTCACTTGTTTATGAAGCTTTCCGTATGTCTTTCATAGGTTAGACCTGCAAAGGGTTAGGAAAAAATGGCTTCAGTTCAGTTCCGTTCAGTCTCTCAGTCGTGTCTGACTCTTTGCAACCCCATGAATCACAGCAAACCAGACCTCCCTGTCCATCACCAGCTCCCGGAATTCACTCAAACTCATGTCCGAGTCGGTGATGCCATCCAGCCATCTCATCCTCTGTCATCCCCTTCTCCTCCTGCCCCCAATCCCTCCCAGCATCAGGGTCTTTTCCAATGAGTCAACTCTTTGCATGAGGTGGCCAAAGTATTGGAGTTTCAGCTTCAGCATCAGTCCTTCCAATGAACACCCAGGACTGATCTCCTTTAGGATGGACTGGTTGGATCTCCTCTTTCAAGAGTCTTCTCCAACACTACAGTTCAAAAGCATCAATTCTTCGGCGCTCAGCTTTCTTCACAGTCCAACTCTCACATCCATACATGACCACTGGAAAAACAATAGCCTTGACTAGACGGACTTTTGTTGGCAAAATAATTTCTCTGCTTTTCAATATGCTATCTAGGTTGCTCATAACTTTCCTTCCAAGGAGTAAGTGTCTTTTAATTTCATGGCTGCAATCACCATCTGCAGTGATTTTGGAGCCCCCCAAAATAAAGTCTGACACTGTTTCCCCATCTATTTGCCATGAAGTGATGGGACCAGATGCCATGATCTTGTTTTTCTGAATGTTGAGCTTTAAGCCAACTTTTTCACTCTTCTCTTTCGCTTTCATCAAGAAGCTTTTTAGTTCCTCTTCACTTTCTGCCATAAGGGTGGTGTCTTCTGCATATCTGAGGTTATTGAGATTTCTCCCGGCAATCTTGATTTCAGCTTGTGCTTCTTCCAGCCCAGCGTGTCTCATGATGTACTCTGCATATAAGTTAAATAAGCAGGGTGACAATATACAGCCTTGATGTACTCCTTTTCCTATTTGGAACCAGTCTGTTATTCCATGTCCAGTTCTCACTGTTGCTTCCTGATCTGCATATAGGTTTCTCAAGAGGCAGGTCAGGTGGTCTGGTATTCCCATCTCTTTCAGAATTTTCCACAGTTTATTGTGATCCACACAGTCAAAGGCTTTGGCGTAGTCAATAAATTGCTTATACCAGGCTAATTTCTGTGGAGATTGTGAAGATGATCAAGAAGAATATTTGGAAGAGGCACTTCACATCCTAATCTATCAACTAATTACTGTCATTTTGTTCCTGAACCCTTTGTGTTTCTCAGTGTCTAACAAACGGTGTTTCCTCTTTGTCTCCTGTCAAGCAAAATTTAATTGCTAGTGTCCCAACAGTTGAATTCATTCAACTTCTCCTGCAAGTGAGTTGATGGTCCCTTACAGCAAGTTGAGTAAAGAGGTGGAGGGGATTGTGTTGGACTCTGAAGACTCCATTCCTGTTTCTGCACCTTAATATCTTTGAGGTTGTGTAGTCATTTAATAATTTTTCATTACATGTCCATCTTATTACAATTAGTAATAGAAATGCTATTACTAATATTTGCATTCCATGTATTACAGGGTGTTCACAGTGACTGATTTTGTTTTAAAATTTACTTATTTAGTATGCAAATAAAAGAAACAACGATAGTATTAAAATAAGACTCATCTGTTTAGGTTCATTTTGCTTAATAGCTTCATGAATTTTCAAGGTTCCCAGCCAAAATGGTTCTGAAAATATAAGCTTAGTAAAGACAGTTTTGAGGAGAACTTTGAATAAGTTATCACAAGTTTCAGCAGAAGTGATTTAGTGGATATGCACCTCCTGTGGTAGAATTACTATTTTTTTTTTTTTGAGATATTTATTTATTTTTATCACCCATTATTTTCCTTCTCCCATTTAGGCAAATTAGATTCTAGGTGCCCAGTGCCATAAGAGAGGGTTGTGGAAATGCTAAAATAGGAATAGCCATCAATTTTATTTCCTGGTTTTTGTTTTTCAGAATCCAAACTCACTGGAAGGATTATGGGACATTATCTGAAGAGCTAGTGCCTTCAAGGCACTCACTGGAATTCATTGAAAGGGATTTCTGGAGAGCCAGGGGTCTGTGGGTTGGAAAAGCAGAAAACTGATGCTTTGATTTAGATGGACATCCAATGAGAAGTGGCCAGAATGGAGAGAAATGTCTGCGTGGTTTCCCAGTTTTGCCAAGAGCCCTCTTATCAAGCATCTGCAAAAGTTGCAGAGCCAAGGAGGTCATCATATGAACTAGACCAATAAATGATCATCGATAAGCTGTAGGCTGTTGATTAACAGCCAAAGGGATTCCCGGGTGGTCTAAGCTCCTGAGATCTCTTTGTCTATTCCTCCAAATAAAGGTAGCCCTATTGGTCTCCTTTATCTTCCTGACCAGCAAATCAGAAATTATTTTCAAAATTATATAGACTTCGTGAAAAGTATTCATTCTGCTACCTCTATTATAAGATGTCTTAGAAACCAAGTGAAATGACAAAAAAAAAAAGTCAATTGAATTGAAAAATATACCTCTTCTTTCTTGTCAAAAGTAAGCTACCCTCAATCTGAATGCCTTAACAGATTTTTAACTGTTACTCATCGATCAACCAAATCTACTTAAGGCATCATACCAGTCACACAGTTAATATTTATTGAACACTCTCCATGAATATAGCACTAAGAATAGGAATAATTTAGTTATTACATGGGAATTGAGTCAATTTCATAATATAAATAGTTCTTAGTCTGTGTGCCTCCCTCCCTTGGCAATTAAGTACCCAAATAACAGAAATCTCAAAATCATGCCTGAATCAATCAGTATTTCCCCCAAAACATTTTAATTGTAGTTGTTAATATGTAATAGTATGAAATAAAGAGTATACTCTTTCCATGTAAAATCATAGAATTTTAAACCTGAAAGTGACCTTGAAGAGTTTCTAACTCTGACTCCCTCTGCAATTCTCCTATTTAAAAAAATACGAACACTGGAGCCAAAACTTAACTAGCCTCTCTAAAGTCACAAAGCTAATTAGTGACAGGAGAAGGATTAGAACGTATGGTTTCTGACTTGTGGCCTTTATTCTTCCTTTTGCATTGCAAATTTGTGTTTCCTATCTCTATAAAGGTGATCTTATCCAGGGTACTTACAACTAAAGAAAAAAGTAGCATTGAATGATAAAGTTATCATTATAAGCAGTATTTATTGAATTTTCACTCTATGCCAGGCACAATTCTGTATGGATTTTCTCATCACATTTTTTAAACAATTTTATACCTCATGAGGTAACATTAGTGTTCTAATAAATAGAACAAACCCCAGAGAGAAGGAATGAGTCATAAGCCAAGTAAGTGGAGAATTTTCTATGTAAACACAGCAGTGGACTTCCCTGGTGGTCCAGTGGTTAGGAGTCTGCCTGCCAATGCAGGGGACATGGGTTGGATAGCTGGTCCAGGAAGATCCAACATGCTGCGAGGCAGCTAACACCATATGCCACAACTACTGAGCCCCGTGCTCCACAGCAAGAGAAGCCACTGCAACGAAAAGCCATCGCACTGCAACTAGAGAGTAGCTCTCGCTCACCGCAATCAGAGAAAGTCCGTGAGCAGAAACGAAGACCCGGTGTGGCCATAAATAAGTTAATAAACAAATAATAAAAAACAATAAACATAGGCAGTCAGACACCAGAGCTCAACCTAATAGGACTCAGTTTTGAAATTACAGAACATTGACAAATTAATGTGCTAGTTATGTATTCATTTGGCAAATAATTAAGTCAAATAGTTAAGTCTTCTATGTACCAGGCAGTGATCTAGGCACTGCAGGTAGGTTGTAAAGGAAGGAATAAAGTCTTCAACCTTGTGAATTATGTATCCAAATATTCATTAGGTGTTTCTAGACTACAAGAAACAGGGGCATAGAGTACCATTAGTTATCTCAGTTGATGTTTAATCAAGGGAAAAGATGGAAGGTAAGAAACACTGGAAGCAGGTCCCCTGGTATGCAACCATACTTCCTGAGTGTATAGGTCCCAGTAACAGCACCGGAATTCTCAGGGATTCTAGTAATCCGAGGAGATATCCCTGAAGTTAAATTAATGATCTGTGACTTTGAGGATTTGACATAGACCCCTACTGTTCTCACTTAATTTCTAGTGATTCTAAAATTTCCAGGAGAGTATCTTCCAGGACAGTACCTGTCATTGTGTGACACACAGCAGGCCTATAAAGCAGAGATGCCATGCCAGATCACATGACTGCAGGTGATAGCTTCTAAATGGCTGTATCTTTGCCAGGTGCCAGCTCTTAAATGAATCAACTCTGGAAAGGGTGTGGGATCACGATAGACAGGGAATAGAGTGGGTTATGGATTGATAGGACTCACAGATCATGTCCAGCATAATTGCTATATTTCAATTCTATATGTTACAAAGAATTACTCATGATAACCTTTGCCATAAAGCCATTTATTCATTCTTTAACATAAACATTTGTTGAAAATTGATAAGGCCTGGGATGGTGACTCTAGCCATGAAATTAAAAAATGCTTGCTTCTTAGAAGAAAAGCTATGACAAATCTAGACAGCATATTAAAAAGCAATGACATTACTTTGCCAACAAAGGCCTGTCTAGTCAAAGCTATGGTTTTTCCAGTAGTCATGTATGGATGTGAGAGTTGGACCATAATGAAAGCTGAGCATCCTAGAATTGATGCTTTTGAACTGTGGTGTTGGAGAAGACTCTTGAGAGTCCCTTGGACTGCAAGGAGATAAAACCAATCTTAAAAGAAATCAGTCCTGAATATTCATTGAAAGGACTGATGCTGAAGCTGAAGCGCCAATACTTTGGCTATCTGATGCGAAGTGAAGTGAAGTCGCTCAGTTGTGCCCCACTCTTTGTGACCCCATGGATAGTAGCCTGCACCAAGCTCCTACGTCCATGGGATTTTCAAGGCAAGAGTACTGGAGTGGGTTGCCATTTAACTGACTTATTGGAAAAGACCCTGATGCTAGGAAAGATTGAAGGCAGGAGGAGAAGGGGACAACAGAGAAAGAGATGGTTGGTTGGCATCACCAATTCAGTGGACATGAGTTTGAGCAAGCTCTGGGAGTTGGTGATGGACAGGGACACCTTGTGTGCTGCAGTCTGTGGGGTTGCAAAGATTCGGACACAACTGAGAGGTTGAACTGAACTGGGTAGGTGAACTCACACAAAACCCACATTCTTTGCATTCAAACTAGACTTCTCTTGACCAGATTCATTAGGCTGAGAGATAAAATATAAAGTTTCACACAAATTCATGGTTTTTATTGCTTTAACAGAATCTTTTCTGATAGTATCTCTTTTCATTTATATATAGAGAAAGAGCACTTTTTTTAGGATTAAAAGATTCAAAGATAAAAAAGACATAGTCCTTATCCTAAAAGTGCCTGAGGGAGTCAGACAAGCAAGAAAATAAACAAGGATAATACATAAGATAAAGATGTACTCTAGAAACCCTCCAATGATAAAAGAAATGGGAAACCTTTAAGTTGAGAATTATTTTTTATTTGGCAGACAAACTGAAGACTTAAGCCTGAGAGGCAGCTTCTCAGATAACTCTCAGAGATTGTTTAGAAAAGGCAAGGGAGGAATCAGTAAAAGTTTTTTGAGAAAAAAAAAAAGCACCCAGATAGTTGGAACATCAAAAGATTATTGCTAATTACAGAAAACCAGACATCTTAAGTTAATAAATTTAGTGCTTTTCAATGTATGGAAGAGTCTGGGCTCATTGCAATCATTCCTTTGATACACACCTAAGGAATCTAGGACCAATATCCTGATTTTCTCCAGCCTGACTCCCCTCAGGGTACACAGTTAGGCTCAGCTGCAAGGAGAGCTTAGAAGAGGCTTCTCACAGAGAATAACAACTAAACTGCATCCTGACAGACAAAATAAGGACAATGACAGGAGCTCTCTAAGCAGAGAAAATATATACTTCATTAGGGAGGCAAAGGAAAGCAAAGAACCTTTGCAGAACTGGAGACAATTCAGAGTATCTACCATGAAGAGTTTACGCCAAGTGGTATACAGATGACAATAAAATCAGAAAGCTCTGGAAAGAGAGTGTTACAGCAGGCAGGTAGCTAGGTATGAGCAGAGAAATGGGGGGGGCGGGGGAGGGGTGGAGGCAGGGGCCAGGTGGCAGGAAATCACCCTTCTTGTAAACAGCGGGGGTCCACAGGCAGACAAAGGAAAGCTGGAACCTTCAGACTGACAGGAAATTAGGTGATAAGGGTCTGAGTAGCAGACAAAGAAAGGTGGGGAAATGTGGGAATCTTCTTTGTCTTTTGCTCACAGGGCTTTCAGATAAGAAGAGCTTATCTTGCACAGCTGCTAGGACACTTCTGAACTAAACTAAATGAGGACAAAAATTCCTCTTCCCTTCAGAAAAATGGAGTGGGATGAAAATCAGGGAGGATGACCCCCAGTGAATATTCTGCCCCTTCATTTGTGTGCTCCTCAAAACCTGCTTGCCAGAGAAACGCAATGCAGGAGCTCCGCACCTGCCTGCCTGCTCTCCTTTTGAGAGCTTGCTGCTGCTAAGTTGCTTCAGTCGTGTCCGACTCTGTGCGACTCCATAGACGCAGCCCACATCTTTGCTTAAATACGCTTTCGCTTTACTTTCTTGGACTTCCCTGGTGGCTTAGACAGTGAAAGCATCTGTCTACAGTGCGGGAGACCTGGGTTCGAGCCCTGGGATGGGAAGACCCCTGGAGAAGGAAATGGCAATCCACTCCAGTACTATTGCCTGGAAAAACCCATGGACAGAGGAGCCTGGTAAGCTACAGTCTATGGGGTCACAAAGAGTTGGACACGACTGAGCGACTTCACTTTCACATTACTTTCTTAACCTCTCTGCATTGTCTTTGAATTCTTCCACAAGGAAGAAGGACTTCCCTGATAGCTCAGTTGGTTAAAAAAAAAAAAAAAAAAAAAATCCATCTGAAATGAGGTAGACCCCCAGGTTTGATTCCTGGATCAGGAAGAACCCATGGAGAAGGGATAGGCTACCCACTTCAGTATTCTTGGGCTTCCCGGTGTTTCAGTTTGTAAAGAATCCGTCTGCAATACAGAAAACCTGGGTTTGATTCCTGGGTTGGAAAGATCCCTTGGAGAAGAGAAAAGCTGCCCATTCCAGTGGGACCTAACAGAAGCAGAAGATATTAAGAAGAGGTGGCAAGAATATACAGAAGAACTATACAAAAAAGATCTTCATGACCCAGAAAATCACAGTGATGTGATCACCAACCTAGAGCCGGACATCCTGGAATGTAAAGTCAAATGGGCCTTAGGAAGCATAACTACAAAGCTAGTGGAGGTGATGGATTTCCAGTTGAGATATTTCAAATCCTAAAAGATGATGTTGTGAAAGTGCTACACTGAATATGCCACAGGACTGGAAAAGGTCAGTTTTCATTCCAAACCCTAAGAAAGACAATGCCAAAGAATGCTCAAACTACTGCACAGTTGCACTCATCTCACATGCTAGTAAAGTAATGCTCAAAATTGTCCAAGCCAGGCTTCAACAGTATGTGAAACATGATCTTCCAGATGTTCAAACTGGATTTATAAAAGGCAGAGGAACCAGAGATCAAATTGCCAACATCCATTGTCTCATCAAAAAAGCAAAAGTTCCAGAAAAACATCTATTTCTGCTTTATTGACTATGTCAAAGCCTTTGACTGTGTGGACCACAACACACTCTAAAAATTCTGAAAGTGATGGGAATACTGGACCACCTCACCTGCCTCTTGAGAAATCTGTATGCAGGTCAGGAAGCAACAGGTAGAACTGGACATGGAACAACAAACTGGTTCCAAATAGGAAAAGGAGTATGTCAAGGCTGTATATTGTCACTGTGCTTATTTAACTTACATGCAGAGTACATCATGCAAAATGCTAGGCTGGATAAAACACAAGCTGGAATCAAGATTTCCAGGAGAAATATCAATGACCTCAGATATGCAGATGACACCACTCTTATGGCAGAAAGTGAAGAAGAACTAAAGAGCCTCTTGATGAAAGTGAAAGAGGAGAGGGAAAAAGTTGGCTTAAAGTTCAACATTCAGAAAAGGAAGATCATGGCATCTGGTCCCATCACTTCATGGCAAATAGATAGGAAAACAGTGGAAATAGTGAGAGACTTTATTTTTGGGGGCTCCAAAATCACTGTAGATGGTAATTGCAGCCATGAAATTAAAAGACACTTGCTCCTTGGAAGAAAAGTTATGACCAAACTAGACAGCTTATTAAAAAGCAGAGACATTACTTTGCCAACAAAGGTCCGTCTAGTCAAAGCTATGGTTTTTCAAGTAGTCATGTATGGATGTGAAAGTTGGACTATAAAGAAAGCTGAGTGTGGAAGAATTGATGCTTTTGAACTGTGGTGTTAGATAAGACTCTTGAGAGTCCCCTTGGACTGCAAGGAGAGCCAACCAGTCCACCCTAAAGGAGATCACTCCTGGGTGTTCATTGGAAGGACTGATGTTGAAACTGAAATTCCAATACTTTGGCCACCTGATGCGAAAAGCTTATTCATTTGAAAAGACCCTGATGCTGGAAAAGATAGAAGGCGGGAGGAGAAGGGGACAACAGAAGATGAGATGGCATCATCGACTCAATGGACACGAGTTTGAGTAAACTTCGGGAGTTGGTAATGGATAGGGAGCCCTGGCATGCTGCACTCCATGGGGTCACAGAGAGTCAGACATGACTGAGCGACTGAACTGACTGACCCACTCCAGTATTCTTGCATAACGAATTCGGTATTCTGGTTGCAAAGAGTCGGACATGACTGAGAGACTTTCACTCTCACTTTCACAAGGAAGAAAGGACCTCAAATTCACCGGCAACTAGAGTAGAAGTAAAGCTACTATGTTTTGTCAGGAGAGAAGGTTATAAATTTTGGCATGGACAGGGAGGGAAATTAGGAGAAAGGACTAATAGATTGGGAGAAAAGGGGGATACAGAGACCTACTGATACTGATTGATATCTGAGAACAAATTTGTTGGGTAGAATGGATAAAGAGAGCTGGAAGATTGGAACCTGGATGAGCAATATTGAATCAAACATTTTCAGATGTGGAGACAGCTCTAGGTTATGCTCTAATTCATGTCCATTAAGTCATTTATGCTATCTAACCATCTCATCCTCTGCCACCCTTTTCTCCTTTTGCCTGCAGCCTTTCCCAGAATCAGGGTCTTTTCCATTGAGTCAGATCTTCACATCAGATGGCTAAAGTTTTGGAGCTTCAGCTTCAGCATAAGTCCTTCCAGTGAATATTGAGGGTTGGTTTCCTTTAGTATTGACTGGTTTAATCTACTTGCTGGGAAAGGGACTCTGGAGAATCTTCTCCAACACCACAGTTCAAAAGCATCACTTCTTCAGTGCTCAGCTCTCTTTATGGTCCAACTCTCACACCTGTACATAACTACTGAAAAAACCATAGCTTTGACTGTATGGAACTTGTCGGAAAAGTCATGTCATGAACAACATTCACAATTCCTGATCAGAAACCCATGGTGCCAGATGCATCCTGAAAATCATACATTTTGGGAGCTTAGTAAGATAGTATCAGACAAAATTGTACCCCAGCAGGATCAGAACAGTTCAGTTCAGTCGATCATTCGTGTCTGACTCTTTGTGACCCCAAGAATCACAGCACGCCAGGCCTCCTTCCATCACCAACTCCCAGAGTTCACTAAAACTCGTGTCCATCGAGTTGGTGATGCCATCTAGCTATCTCATCCTCTGTCATCCCCTTCTCCTCCTGCCCCCAATCCCTCCCAGCATTGGGGTCTTTTCAAATGAGTCAACTCTTCATATGAGGTGGCCAAAGTATTGAGTTTCAGCTTTAGCATCAGTCCTTCCAAAGAACACCCAGGACTGATCTCCTTTAGGATGGACTGGTTGGACCTCCTTGCAGTCCAAGGGACTCTCAAGAGTCTTCTCCAACACCACAGTTCAAAAGCATCAATTCTTCGGTGCTCAGCCTTCTTCACAGTCCAACTCTCACATCCATACATGACCACAGGAAAAACCATAGGCTTGACTGGATGGACCTTTGTTGGCAAAGTAATATCTCTGCTTTTCAATATGCTATCTAGGTTGGTCATAACTTTCCTTCCAAGGAGTAAGCGTCTTTTAATTTCATGGCTGCAGTCACCATCTGCAGTGATTTTGGAGCCCCCCCAAAATAAAGTCTGACACTGTTTCCACTGTTTCCCCATCTATTTCCCATGAAGTATTGGGACCAGATGTCATGATCTTCGTTTTCTGAATGTTGAACTTTAAGCCAACTTTTTCACTCTCCTCTTTCACTTTCACCAAGAGGCTTTTTAGTTCCTCTTCACTTTCTGCCATAAGGGAGGTGTCCTCTGCATATCTGAGGTCATTGATATTTCTCCTGGCAATCTTGATTTCAGCTTGTGCTTCTTCCAGTCCAGCGTTTCTCATGATGTACTCTGCATATAAGTTAAATAAGCAGGGTGACAATATACAGCCTCGATGTACACCTTTTCCTATTCGGAACCAGTCTGTTGTTCTATGTCCAGTTCTAACTCTTGCTTCCTGACCTGCATATAGGTTTCTCAAGAGGCAGGTCAGGTGGTCTGGTATTCCCATCTCTTTCAGAATTTTCCACAGTTTGTTGTGATCCACACAGTCAAAGGCTTTGGTATAGTCAATAAAGCAGAAATAGATGTTTTTCTGGAACTCTCTTGCTTTTTTGATGATCCAGCAGATGTTGGCAATTTGATCTCTGGTTCCTCTGCATTTTCTAAAACCAGCTTGAACATCTGGAAGTTCATGGTTTACGTATTGCTGAAGCCTGGCTTGGAGAATTTTGAGCATTACTTTACTAGCATGTGAGATGAGTGCAATTGTGCAGTAGTTTGAGCATTCTTTGGCATTGCCTTTCTTTGGGATTGAAATGAAAACTGACCTTTTCCAGTCCTGTGGCCACTGCTGAGTTTTCCAAATTTGCTGGCATATTGAGTGCAGCACTTTCACAGCATCATTTTTCAGGATTTGAAATAGCTCAACTGGAATTCCATCACCTCCACTAGCTTTGTTCGTAGAGGTGCTTTCTAAGGCCCACTTGACTTCACATTCCAGGATCAGAACAAATAATTTTCAAATCAAATAGTATCTCTGTAACAAAATATATGGCTTTTTACACCAAATATGATAAAAAGCAAGCATAATGATAGTCTTTTTTCAGTTCATATCAAGTTTTCCTTTTAACTGATTTCTATGTGCTTAGTTTATCAGTCTTGTCTGACTCTTTGGGACCCCATGGACTTTAGCCTACCAGGCTCCTCTGTTCTTGGGGATACTCTAGGCAAGAATACTGGAGTGCATTGCCACGCCCTCCTCCAGGGGATCTTCCCAACCCACAGGTCAAACCCAGGTCTCCCAAATTGCAGGTGGATTCTTTACTCTCTAAACCACCAGGGAAGCTTTTCTCGGCCTTTTGGCTAAGATTAAGTGCAACTGATTTCCTACAAACTTACAAAAATGTCTGATTTTCAAAGTTTTGGGGGTTTGGAAATAGAGGAATTTCGGAACTATGGGTAAAAGCTTGTGGATTAGGGTTAAAAGCTGCTATACACAACTCTCTTCCTAGAAGCCAACCACATACATCAGTTTTAATTATTTAGCAGTTTTGATTTTCATTATCTTTCATAATGTTTATAGAATAGATATCATCTTATTTATAAAGAAGAAATAATAAGAGGACCCATATTATTAGATTTGGGGGAGCATCAACTCTGATAATATGGGCTTCCCCAGTGGCTCAGATGATGAATCTGCCTGAAATGTAAGAGACCCAGGTTTGATCCCCTGTCAGGAAGATTCCCGGGAGAAGGGAATGGCAACCCATTCCAATATTCTTGCCTGCAGAATTCCATGGGCAGAGGAGCCTGGCTGGCTAGTGTCCATGGGATGGAAAAGCGTTGTACACAGCTAAGTGACTAACACACACACACATCTCTGATAATACATATAAACCACTTATCTCAGCATCTGACACATACTATGTCCTCAGTAAATTATTAACTATTATTATCTTGATAAATGCAGCCCTGAGCCACCAGATTTCTGCTTCTTCTTTTCTAAAACCTTCCCTGGTCCTACGGATTTTGCAAAGCAAAGCAGTCTCCCCCACTAAAAAGCAACTCCACTATGTACTCCCTTTCCCCAGAGTAGAGTAAGACCACTTCAGAAAGAATCTCAAATTAACTGCTTTCCTCCACTTAGAAAAGATCTCCAGCCATGATCCTTTCCTCCAACTCAACTAAGTTATAACCTCTCCAAACCTTCTATCCAAAGAACATTCTTTCACCTGAGGGTGAGAGATAAGAAGGAAAGGCAATGTCCTTTGTTAATCACAAGTGATCTTGACTCTTATTTATTTATTTATTTAGAGAAGTTTTACTTTTTTTTTTATTGGGATTCCATTTTCCCTCTTCCCAGTGACACTGACTCTTGATTGACTTGTTAATTCAACAATCATTTCTTGTTAATTTCTTTATTAGGCATTGAGTTAGATGTTGAGACTTTAAAGATGTGCAGAATAGATAGTCCTTGGTCTAAAGATATCACAGCACAAAGAGATAGAAATGTAAATAAATAATTCCAGAGGAAGGTGTACTTGTTCCAAGTGTTGAATATGATATGGAAAAGGAATCAAAGGAACTAAGGCTAATGATGTAGGTTTAGCTCTTACTGAAGAGTTTACATCTTATTATGTAGACGACAGCTAGTGCTGAGCAGAAAAACAAATAGAGTAACTTGCAATCTCATCCTTTCTTTGAAACCACTTCAAGCCTATAAATACTATGGACTCTTATGTTTGGCTGCTTGGTATTATTTATCATAATTGAACATTCTCCTTTTCTCTCTATCATTTGCACACACCATACACCGTGAATGTTCATTGTACATAGGGCAAACAGTCCTCAGCATGAGGCTAAGGATCATTTATTAAGTTTATTATCCATGTGATTTAAAATGTGTTTTCTTCAGCTTATTCTGGGTAATGCTGAGATCTGCTCTCCCTAAAAGAGGCACTGGTGGGCATATCCAGAAAATCAGACAACAGCCTTGGACTTGATCATTTTAGCAGCTTTGAATTTAGAAAGACATTTGTCATTGATAGTTCTGGTTGATTGTGAAAATTATCATCTTCTGAGGACCTAAGTGAAATCAGGAATAGCCTAACAAAATGAACAAGAACTTTAGGAAGATTTTTACTTTTAAAAATGAATTTTTCAACACATAAGAATGTTTTTCCCATTGATAATAAAAAAAATACAAAAACCTGAAGTCAAAAATATTTGGGTTAAAATCCCAGCTTCCCTGTTGACTTGTTGATTCCCATGGAAAATGTATTTTACTACTTAACACTTACCATCTCCACTGGCAAATTGAGTGTTGTAATAAAGCCTTGAAATATTGTAGTGGACATGTAATAACTGAATTAAGTATAAGGTAACTGTTATGGTTATCTTTAACTGCATAATAAAGAATTCCAAATCAACCCCAGGAATTGTAGCATGCCAGGCTTCCCTGTCCTTTACTATAGCTCCTGAAGTTTGCTCAAATTCATGTCCATTGAGTTGGTGATGCTATCTAACCATCTCATCCTTTGCTGCCCTCTTCTCCCTTTGCGTTCAACCTTTCCCAGCATCATGGTCTTTTTCAATGAGTTAGCCCTTAGCATCAGGTGGCCAAGTATGGGAACTTCAGCTTAAGCATCAGTTCTTTCAATGAATATTCAGGACTGATTTCCTTTAGGATTGACTGGTTTGATAATCTTGCTGTTCAAGCGGACTCTCAAAAGTCTTCTCCAGCACCAAAATTTGAAAACATCAGTTCTTTGACGCTCAGCTTTCTTTATGCTCCAACTTTCCCATCTCTACATGACTGCTGGAAAACCATAGCTTTGCCTAGACAGAACTTTATCTGCAAAGTAATGTCTCTGCTTTTTAATATGCTGTCTAGGTTTGTCATAGCTTTTCTTCCAAGGAGCAAGCATTTTTGAATTCCGTGACTGTAGTCACCAACTGCAGTGATTTGGGAGCTCAAGAAAATAAAATCTGTCACTGCTTCCAATTTTCCCCCATCTATTTGCCATGAAGTGAAGGGACTGGATGAAATGATCTTTGTTTTTTGAATGCTGAGTTTTAAGCAAGCTTTTTCACTCCCCTCTTTCACCTTCATCAAGAGGCTCTTTAGATCCTCTTCACTTTCTACCACTAGGGTGGTGTTATCTGCATATCTGAGGTTATTGATATTTCTCCCGGCAAACTTAGTCCCAGCATGTAATTCATCCAGCCCGACATTTCACACGATGTACTCTGCATAGAAGTTAAATAAGCAGGATAACAATATACAGCCTTGATGTACTCATTTCCCAATTTTGAACCAATCTGTTGTTCCATGTAAGGTTCTTCTTGAAGCACATACACATTTCTCATGGGACAGGTAAAGTGGTCTGGTATTCCCATCTCTTTTAGAATTCCAAATTTAGTGGCATAAAACAACAGTCATGCTCCTGGACACAGTGAGTTGGGGATTTGGAGGTATACAGCAGGAATGGCTTGTATCTGCTCCATTATCTAATCCCAGCTAGGAGGACTTAAGGATGCAGGTGACTTGCAGCCCAGGCTAGTATCATCAAGAAACATCTTCTTGTGAGTCATATATGCCAGACTCTCACATCTGGCAGTTGATCTGACTGTTGGCATGTACCTTAGCTGGAACTGTCAGCAGGAAACTCCAGTAGCCCCTCCAAATGTCTGAGCTTTATCATAGCTTAGTGCCCTCAGACTTCTTACATGGTGGCTCAGGGGTCCAAAGATGAGTGTCCCAAGAGAATCAGATAAATGCACAGTTGCCATTTATACCCTGCATAGGAAGTCACATAGCTTCACTTTGCTCTAGTCACAAACCTATTCAAAGGTAAGGGTAAGGAACATAGGACCCATCTCACAATGAAAAATGTATCAAAGCCAGGTTGTCAGAAGAGCACATAGGATGGGAGATATTCTGCATAATTTGAGAAAATACAATCTGCCTCACTAACTGACCCATGAGAATTCCTAATATATATCATTTTCCCCCTTTCCTACTTCTCAGGACCATTTGGCCAGGTTTCTGATCAAGTAACATACTTTTGTTTTTTAATTCATCCAACAAACATTTATTTAATACCATCTATTTCATTCCAATCCCAAAGAAAGGCAATGCCAAAGAATGCTCAAACTACCGCACGATTGCACTCATCTCACACGCTAGTAAAGTAATGCTTAAAATTCTCCAAGCCAGGCTTCAGCAATATGTGAACCATGAACTTCCTGATGTTCAAACTGGTTTTAGAAAAGACAGAGGAACCAGAGATCAAATTGCCAACATCCGCTGGATCATGGGAAAAGCAAGAGAGTTCCAGAAAAACATCTACTTCTGCTTTATTGACTATGCCAAAGCCTTTGACTGCATGGATCACAATAAACTGTGGAAAATTCTGAAAGAGAAAGGAATACCAGACCACCTGATCTGCCTCTTGAGAAATTTGTATGCAGGTCAGGAAGCAAGAGTTAGAACTGGACATGGAACAACAGACTGGTTCCAAATAGGAAAAGGAGTTCGTCAAGGCTGTATATTGTCACCCTGCTTATTTAACTTATATGCAGAGTACATCATGAGAAACGCTGGACTGGAAGAAACACAAGCTGGAATCAAGATTGCCGGGAGAAATCTCAATAACCTCAGATATGCAGATGACACCACCCTTATGGCAGAAAGTGAAGAGGAACTCAAAAGCCTCTTGATAAAGGTGAAAGTGG
This sequence comes from Bubalus bubalis, assembly GCF_019923935.1. Lineage (NCBI taxonomy): Eukaryota > Metazoa > Chordata > Mammalia > Artiodactyla > Bovidae > Bubalus > Bubalus bubalis. Next base: position 151,472,624 of record NC_059158.1, read on the forward strand.
AGAGTGAAAAAGTTGGCTTCAAGCTCAACATTCAGAAAAACAAAGATCATGGCATCCGGTCCCATCACTTCATGGGAAATAGATGGGGAAACTGGGAGAACAGTGGAAACAGTGTCAGACTTTATTTTGGGGGGCTCCAAAATCACTGCAGATGGTTGACTGCAGCCATGAAATTAAAAGACACTTACTGCTTGGAAGGAAAGTTATGACCAACCTAGATAGCATATTCAAAAGCAGAGACATTACTTTGCCAACAAAGGTTCATCTAGTCAAGGCTATGGTTTTTCCTGTGGTCATATATGGATGTGAGAGTTGGACTGTGAAGAAGGCTGAGTGACGAAGAATTGATGCTTTTGAACTGTGGTGTTGGAGGAAGACTCTTGAGAGTCCCTTGGACTGCAAGGAGATCCAACCAGTCCATTCTGAAGGAGATCAGCCCTGGGATTTCTTTGGAAGGAATGATGCTAAAGCTGAAACTCCAGTACTTTGGCCACCTCATGCGAAGAGTTGACTCATTGGAAAAGACTCTGATGCTGGGAGGGATTGGGGGCAAGGAGGAGAAGGGGACGACAGAGGATGAGATCGCTGGATGGCATCACCAACTCGATGGACATGAGTCTGAGTGAACTCCGGGAGTTGGTGATGGACAGGGAGGCCTGGCGTGCTGCGATTCATGGTGTCGCAAAGAGTCGGACACGACTGAGCAACTGATCTGATCTGATCTGATCTGATGAGCTCCAGGAGTTGGTGATGGACAGGTAAGGCTGGTGTGCTGGGGTCGCAAAGAGTTGGACATGACTGAGTGACTGAACTGAACAGAACTGACAATCATCACTGGCTTCCCTGGAGGCTCAGATGGTAAAGAATCCACCTGCAATGCAGGAGACTCAGATTCAATCCCTGGGTCAGGAAGATCCCCTAAAGAGAGGAATGGCTACCCAGTCCAGTATTCTTGCCTGGAGAATCCCATGGACAGAGGACCCTGGGGGGCTACAGCCTATGGAGGTCACAAAGAATTGGACATGACTGAGCTACTAACACTTGACTTGATCATTATTATTAAGGATTGTTGCAAAAAACAGAAAAGAGTGTGGCCTTTGGCACACGCCATCCAAACAGACCTGCCAGAGTTAAACGGTCTTGGTTAGTCTTTAGCCCTTACTACTAACAAACACTTTCGGGCTTCCCAGGTGGCACAGTGTTATTAAAGAATCCACCTGCCAATGCTGGAGATGCAAGAGTCACAGGTTTGATCCCTGGGTCAGGAAGATACCCTGGAAAAGGAAATGGCAACCCACCCTAGTAGTCTTGCCTAGAAGATTCTAAGGTCAGAGGAGCCTAGTGCACTACAGTCCCTGGGGTCACAAAGAGTAGGACAGGACTGAGCACGCACACATACACTAGCAAACACGTGTAGCTGGACTTGGCCTTCGCAAAGCTAATTATTCTCTGGCTCCGTACAGATTATACCCTGCCACTGGTGTTCTTCTCCCCCTGCACTCTCTAGTGTGTGTGTCTGCTCAGTCACACAGTTGTGTCCAACTCTTTGCAACTCTATGGACTGTAGCCTCTGCTGGGCTCTTCTGTCCATGGGATTTTGTAAAATTCTACATTTCGGAAAGAAGGTAATGGACTGATAACTTTAGGAACATCAGACCCAGTTGCTGTGTTGCCTGATGCCAGTTGTGGCCATTTTGAAACGTTGCAGAAGAAAAAAAAATGCAAGATCTTTGTAAGGACATAAAACTTCTCCCTATTCCTGAGAGGGGGGCACAGTTCTTGAGGCACTAGCCTATTGTGTTTCCCTTTTGCTTGGCAAAAATAATAAAGCTACTCTTTTCTATTTCCTCCAAATTCTTTCTCTATATTTCTATTTGGCATCAGTGGACAAAGAGCCAAGATTTTGGCAGCAGGATCAGTGTTGATTGAGTATATAGTATATACCAGGCACTATCTGAAGCACTTAACCTGCATTGCTTATTTGATTCTCATAATACACTTATGAGGTAGGTATTATAAATGACTTTGTCTTAGAGAGGAGCAAACTGAAGTTTAGAGAAATCAAGTGACTTTCTGTGTAGGTCACTAGCTCAGGATTTGAATCAGAGTGGCATGGCTCTGGAGAGCATAGTTTTAACCACGCACTGGACCCTGTCCTGTCTTCATCCAAGTCTACATCACATATTGCAATGTATGAATGTATTATTTATAACATAATAATAATAAATATAATGATAAGTAATAATAAAATTGGAAAATTTATAATACATATTTATACACTGATTTTCTTTAAAAGAATAAGATTACCTTAAAATGTAGTCCTAGAAAGCCTTGGAAATATGAATATCATATTTATACATTATTATTTTTATTGTAGAAACATGACTGGTATTTGTTGGATGCCTTCAACATGCCCAACATTAAGCTAGATTTTTTTTTTCTTGGAAATAATGTCGTATGGTAGGTACTGTTATTCTCATTTACTTGGCTGCAATATTCTCTCTCATCTTTCTTTTTCTTTGTATTCAGTCATATTTATTGTGCTCCTTTCTGTATGGAACACTCTCTGAAGATTACAGACAAAATACTTTTAGGTCCAAGCATTTACTTGTCCTCAAAGATCTTGCAGTTTATCCATAAGAAGACAAAAAGACAATTATTAGTATTACTATGATTTTGGCTGTGCTGTGCAGCATGAGGAAATCTTAGTTCCCCCAACAGGGATTGAACCTGTGCCCCCTGCATGGATGATAGAAGCATGGTATCTTAACCACTGGACTGCCAGGAAAACCCTGATAGGCAATTGAAGAAGTAATTATAATAAAACATGTGAAAGACACCACACTGAGGGAATCACTGAAAACCATGGAGCCCATTGCAAGAGACCTGCTCTCATCTAGAGGTGATCAGAAACAACCCAGTAGAAGTGACATTGAAGTTTGATGAAGAATAAGAGAAAGAAACTAATGAAGAACAAAGAGGAGCTCTATGTGTATTTTCATTTATTTCTTTCCCAAATCCTAAAAGATATCAAAATTTTTATTTTATAGATGAAGAAATAAGAATGGAAAGAAGTAACTATTCCAAGCATATCCCGATATGAGTTAAAAAAGAAAAAAAAAAAAAAAAAACAAACTAGGAAATCACATCCAGGCTCTTCTGAATCTAAAACCAAACATTTTCCCTCACAATAGTGCTTCACAAAGTGACATCCTCCAGCATTCCTAGAAATGCTAGATTGTAAAAATGTGAATTCATTGGCCCCCAAGACCAGCAGAAACAGAACCCTTGGGGTAAGGCTCAGTAATCTGTGTTTTACTTAGCCTTAGGTGATTCTGAAGCTTCTGAAGTTTGAGGATCATTGCTCTAAACATAAGGAGTGTGTGTGCTAGTCGCTCAGTCATGTCCGACTCTTTATGACCCCAGGGACTATAGCCCACCAGGCCCCTCTGTCCATGGGATTCTCCAGGCCAGAATAATGGAGTGGGTTGCCATTTCCTTCTCCAGGGACCTTCCCAACCCAGGGATCGAACCTGGGTCTCCTGCATTGCAGACAGATGCTTTACTGTCTGAGCTACTAGGGAAGCCTAGAACACTAGGAAGTAGAATGAATAAAGTGGGTTGGGCAGGTAACAATCCCCACAGAGATTAAATAGGAGGGAAGTGCATGTGTGCTCAGTCGCATCCAACTCTGTGACCCATGGACTGTAGCCCCCTCAGGCAAGAATACTAGAGTTGGTTACCATTTCTTACCCCAAGGGATCTTCCCGGCCCAGGGATTGAACTCACAAATCCTGCCTCTCCTGTATTGGCACATGGATTCTTTACCATTGAGCCAAATGGGAAGCCCCAGAGAGGTAAGACAAGCTCACACACACACAAAATGAAGTCAGAAAAGGTGTCTCCTAATTGATTTCTTATGACTTCATAAGTGTTCACTATGAAGGAATTAGATTTCTTGTTTGGATAATCAAAAAAGAGAGCAGGAAAGATCTAACAAAGAAGGTGGCGTTGAACTGGAACTTGAAGGCTAATTAGATCCTGATAGACAGTAGAAGTGCTTCTAGAAAGGAGGAGAAGCCCTGAGTGGCCATGTTTGTCAATGAGCAAGTAGACGAGTTTAAGTGTAGCCTATGGTTTACAGCAATGGCAAGATGCTTGTTAGAAATGCAAAATCCTGGGTCCCATCTGACCTTTTGAATAAAAATTTACATTCCATCAAGATTCCAGAGCCATGCACAAACACACTGGTCACTGATGCTTGAGAAGAGCTGATCTAATCCAGACTGACAGCTCAGCTGGGGCTAGTATTGGGACTAGTAGGGGAAATAGTTTGAAAAGCAGTAATCTAGTAAGTCTCATTCCCTGTTTACATCAAAGTCAGGGGAACAGCTTTGCAGACCATATCACTACAGGTCAACTCTTCAGGTCAGAGTTACTTAGAAAAACAGGGCTAGAAATGAAAATGAGGGATGATGAGAATGACTTTGGATTTATAGAATTTATTAGAGAATAAATTCTCCATAGACCTTTAGGCTGACAGGAAACAAAAAAAATTATATTTAAGAATTTTCCTAGGGAAAGGGTCCTCTGCCCAAATAATATAATTATTTATATTGGGAAAAGAAAATAATTCAAGAGGCTAAGATCATCTTGAGATGAATCATACTCCCAAGCTGCAGGTCACAGTATGGATTGCAGAGGATCTCTTACAAACTAAAGATATTCAAACAAGGTTTGTGGCAATACCCCAGGCAGCCCAGATTCTCAAAGGCTCTGGCCATACTGCACCCTTGATGACCATTGCCAAAGGCTCAAAACGAAGGTCAGGTTAGCTAAGAGGCAGTAAAAGGAGAATGCAAGGGGAGATGGCCCAGAAAGGGAGTGGGAAAAAGATAAATCTTCAGACTGCGAAGTGCAAACTAAGTGGAAAGAGGATGCAAGAGAAAAAAAGGCAGCAGTAGCTAACCAAGAACCTTAGTAAGACGGGCATGAAAATAGTTTCAACCTAAGGAGAAACCAGCCTCTGAAGAAGCAAAAGGGAGAGAAGCCACATCTGATTCACATCTTGCTGCTTGTATTCCCTTCCTGTGCATTCCAAAGGAAGATTTTTTTATCAACTGTTGGTAAATATGCATTTTAATAGCTATAGAAAGACATTTTTAAATGGGTTATTTCCATCTCATCCCATTTTTAAGATATATATATATTTTAAAGTGTAAATGGCTTAAGAAGTGAAATCTCATGCTGATGGGTTTTTATGTGTGTATATCCAAAATATATTGGGATATGAAATTAATGGAGGTTTTGTCTTATGTGTCAACGTAACATTTCAACGTTCAATAACTAAAGAAACAAAATTGGAAAACCAGTGTTTGACAAGAAAGAAGCATAAAGACATGGAAAAGCAAAGTGGGTATAAATTTCATCCAACATACAGCTCGAGGCTGTGAACTTTGTGTAAGTTAACACGCACATCTAATTCCGGCATGTTACAGGCAAGTCAACGTATCTCATATTCCAAATAAACAATAAGAAACATGGGCATTTTCAGTTTAGGAGAATTAAATTTCTAGGAAATGACCTTTCCAGGCTAGTGAATGTAAAATATCGAGGTCGTTCAAGAAACAAATAGTTGGCACCTAGGGAAATTGGAATATTTAAAAACATGCCTTGAAGAGCTAAATGACCTTTACTTTTTCACACTAAATATAAAATGCTCACCTGCGTCCAGATTACACATTTATCGACAGAGTTTGAGTTGAGGTGTTCAAGCATTTAAACTTAAGGCATTAGACCTGCCAAAACTCAAAGCATTAAAATGAAGGGGAGTTTCCCTGGAATGATTTTTATCTAGTGCCCGAGGAGGAAAACAAATGGAAATTCGCTGTAATCTAAAACACAAAGCCACAGACACTTCCACTTGCAAAGCTTGCAGTTAGGATGCAGTTTCCTCTTTTATCTAATTTGGCCAGGGAATAAGGTGGCTGAGCAGGTATAGGAGCTACTGTGGAGTTTCTATCTAATTATCGCCCTATTTTGACAATTAGGCAATTACAGCTACTTCTCTAGTTCTTCTATCCTGGGGTTGCAGATTGTTTTTCAAGCATTTCCTCTCCAGTGTCATAAGTTATTTTTCTTCATCTCTATGCTAAAAATAAATAATGTCTGCTCAGTAAATAGAAAGGAATTTTATTTATTTGTTTATTTCCATATGGGGGGGCAGGGGATATATGGAATCTTAGTTCTGAGACCCAGGATCCAACAGCACTCTGCATTAGAGAGGTGGAGTCTTAACCACTGGACAGCTAGGGAAGTCCTAGAAAGAAATTTTTAAAAATAAAATCACATTATAAAAGCCAGATTTCTCTCTTTCCCTATGGGAAAAGGGCCCCAATGATTTGAGTAGCTATCCTATGCACACAGATTCTTTACCAGCTGAGCCATCAGGGAAGCCCAAGAATACTTGAGTGGGTAGCCTATCCCTTTTTCAGGGAATCTTCCTGACCCAGGAGTCGAACCGGGGTCTCCTGCATTGCAGGTAGATTCTTTACCAGCAGAGCTACTGCTGCTGCTGCTAAGTCACTTCAGTCGTGTCCTACTCTGTGCGACCCCATAGACAGCAGCCCACCAGGCTCTCCCGTCCCTGGGATTCTCCAGGCAAGAACACTGGAGTGGGTTGCCATTTCCTTCTCCAATGCAGGAAAGTGAAAAGTGAAAGGGAAGTCGCTGTTGTGTCTGACTCTTCGAGACCCCATGGACTGCAGCCCACTAGGCTCCTCCGTCCATGGGATTTTCCAGGCAAGAGTGCTGGAGTGGGGTGCCATCGCCTTCTCTGAGCAGAGCTACTAGTTTCATTTAAAAAATACATTACGTAAATATAAGTACCTGGACTTCAAAGTGCAGCTGTTAAATCCTCATGCTTTCTAAAACAGAAAGCTAGGTATTATCTGTTACGTGTTTGGACTTGTTAAAGCAACAGTGGCATTCTCCCAGGGGGGCAGAGAGTTGAAAATATAAGAATGGACCCCAGTGCAAAGTCAATGCCAGCTGGCTTACTTAGGAGATACCAAGAGAATCCTGAAAGAATGTGTTTCAAATCCCCTAAGGGAAAATCACAGGGTCCTAACACAAAACTAATGCAATTCTGGAGCTAAAATTTGTGGTTGAGGATAAAGTAATACAAATGAGGAAAAGACATTTCAAAGGCTTCATAATCTGTATCTCTCCTGTCACTCAGTCCTGTCCAACTTTTTTGTGACCCTATGCACTGTAGCCCCCCATGCTCCTCTGTGCATGCTTCTCTAAGTCTCCTGCATCACAGGCAAGTTCTTTATGGCTGAGCCACTGGGGAAGTCCCTCTCCTCAATGAGTTCCTGGGTTAAAGACAACTTTATATGGAAAAACATCTCGATCTTTGGTCTCAGGTCAATTTCCTTTTGCCTAATAATCCATCCTTTGCTCACCTCATTAGTACTAAAAAATAAAACCAATGTTACTAGGGTAAAATATTACCAGTGAGGATGAGGAAGTTCCCTGTCATGGAAAAATCCTCTAAGCCCAATTTTACATCAAGACACTGTCTTTGTGAGAAGGAAGCTCAAAGACAACATCCTTAGTAACACTTGCACACAGAGATCTGAGAACCGAACTGGCAAAATTGGACCCTGATGGGTTTTTATTTTATTTTAAATGCTCTGAGTTTGTTTGCAAAGAGCAACCCCTCCAACAAAAAAAAAAAAAAAAAAACACAAAAAATAGACATGTAAATCATGGAAAACTAAAACATTCTTTCATAGCCCCTTAAAAGTGTGCCCACAGATTCACTCCACAATCCTACTTGTAGGAATTCATCCTAAGAAAATAATGTACGATATATCTGAAAGGCCAAAACAATGTAGATGTCAACAATAAAGAATTTGATTAAAGATATAATTGTTGTTCAGTTGCTAATTGTGATCCTATGGACTGCAGATTTCCAGGCTCTCCCATCCATCACTATCTCCTGTAATTTGCTCAGATTCATGTCTATTGAGTCAGTGGTGCTATTTAACCATCATATGCTCTGCTACCCACTTCCCTTCTCCTTTTGCCTTCAGTATTTCTCAGCATCAGAGTCTTTTCCAATCAGTCAGCTCTTTGCATCAGGTTGCCAAAGCATGGGCTTCAGCTTCAGCATCAGTCCTTCCAATGAACATTCAGGGTTCATTTCCTTTAGAATAGACTGATTTGATCTCCTTGCAGTCCAAGGGACTCTCAAGAGTCTTCTCCAACACCACAATAAGAAAGAATCAGTTGAAGAATGCACAACTATTGCAAACAAGCTTTTTAAAGAATTTTTATGGATGTGGATAACAGTTACATGTTTTGAAGCAGGAAGAGGAACTGATAAAATATTTATAGCAAATAATCACATATTTGGAAAAAATAATCCATGAATTTAAGGATATGTATGTACTATGAGTTCCAAAGAATAGCAAGAAGAGATAAGAAAGCCTTCTTCAGCGATCAAAGCAAAGAAATAGAGGAAAACAACAGAATGGGAAACACTAGGGATCTCTTTAAGAAAATCAGAGATATCAAGGGAACATTTCATGCAAAGATGGGCTCAATAAAGGACAGAAATGGTATGGACCTAACAGAAGCAGAAGATATTAAGAAGAGATGGCAAGAATACACAGAAGAACTGTACAAAAAAGATCTTCACGACCCAGATAATCACAATGGTGTGATCACTGACCTAGATCCAGACATCCTGGAATGTGAAGTCAAGTGGGCCTTAGAAAGCACCACTACAAACAAAGCTAGGGGAGGTGATGGAATTCCAGTGGAGCTCTTTCAAATACTGAAAGATGATGCTGTGAAAGTGCTGCACTCAATATGCCAGCAAATTTGGAAAACTCAGCAGTGGCCACAGGACTGGAAAAGGTCAGATTTCATTCCAATCCCAAAGAAAGAATGCTCAAACTACCGCACAATTGCTCTCATCTCACATGCTAGTAAAGTAATGCTTAAAATTCTCCAAGCCAGGCTTCAGCAATATGTGAACCGTGAACTTCCTGATGTTCAAACTGGTTTTAGAAAAAGCAGAGGAACCAGAGATTAAATTGCCAACATCTGCTGGATAATGGAAAAAGCAAGAGAGTTCCAGAAAAACATCTATTTCTTCTTTATTGACTATGCCAAACCCTTTGACTGTGTGGATCACAATAAACTGTGGAAAATTCTTAAAGCGATGGGAATACCAGACCACCTGATCTGCCTCTTGAGAAACCTATATGCACGTCAGGAAGCAACAGTTAGAACTGGACATGGAACAACAGACTGGTTCCAAATAGGAAAAGGAGTTCGTCAAGACTGTATATTGTCACCCTGTTTATTTAACTCATATGCAGAGTACATCATGAGAAACGCTGGACTGGAAGAAACACAAGCTGGAATCAAGATTGTCTGGAGAAATCTCAATAACCTCAGATATGCAGATGACACCACCCTTATGGCAGAAAGTGAAGAGGAACTCAAAAGCCTCTTGATGAAAGTGAAAGTGGAGAGTGAAAAAGTTGGCTTAAAGCTCAACATTCAGAAAACGAAGATCATGGCATCCGGTCCCACCACTTCATGGGAAATAGATGGGGAAACAGTGGAAACAGCGTCAGACTTTCTTTTTCTGGGCTCCAAAATCACTGCAGATGGTTGACTGCAGCCATGAAATTAAAAGACGCTTACTCCTTGGAAGGAAAGTTATGACCAACCTAGATAGCATATTCAAAAGCAGAGACATTACTTTGCCAACAAAGGTTCGTCTAGTCAAGGCTATGGTTTTTCCTGTGGTCATTTATTGATGTGAGAGTTGGACTGTGAAGAAGGCTGAGCGCCGAAGAATTGATGCTTTTGAACTGTGGTGTTGGAGAAGACTCTGAGAGTCCCTTGGACTGCAAGGAGATCCAACCAGTCCATTCTGAAGGAGATCAGCCCTGGGATTTCTTTGGAAGGAATGATGCTAAAGCTGAAACTCCAGTACTTTTGCTACCTCATGTGAAGAATTGACTCATTGGAAAAGACTCTGATGCTGGGAGGGATTGGGGGCAAGAGGAGAAGGGAACGACAGAGGATGAGATGACTGGATGGCATCACTGACTCGATGGACATGAGTCTGAGTGAACTCTGGGAGTTGGTGATGGACAGGGTGGCCTGGCGTGCTGCGATTCATGGTGTCGCAAAGAGTCGGACACGACTGAACAACTGATCTGATCTGATCTGATATACTATGATGTTATATGATTACTTTTGATTTTTTTTTACCTTTAAATTTTATGTTTTATTATTTTAAAATAAAAATTAATAAATTCATACATATTAACATAGATAACATATTTTTATGTCAAACAGCTATTTTTCCCCCCAAACAAACAAAATAATTGCACTCAATGCAATTATTGCAAACTCAATTTACTGCAAATATGTAGTTTTAGTTGAACTATATGAAAAAAAACTTTGTGGTTGGGGAAAAAAGAGAAATGTTTTAAAATAGCTTTTTAAGGTAAATGTGGCTGTTCTTTGATACTCCAGTAAAACTGGACAGAAAGGGTGGGAAGATTTGGGAGAATGGCATTGAAACATGTATAATATCATGTATGAAACGAGTTGCCAGTCCAGGTTCGATGCACAATACTGGATGCTTGGGCTGGTGCACTGGGACGACCCAGAGGGATGGTATGGGGAGGGAGGAGGGAGGAGGGTTCAGGATGGGGAACACATGCATACCTGTGGTGGATTCATTTCGATATTTGGCAAAACTAATACAATATTGTAAAGTTTAAAAATAAAATAAAATATTAAAAGAAAAAAAAAAAGAAAACTAAGATCATGGCGTCTGATCCCATCACTTCATGGGAAATAGATGGGGAAACAGTGGAAACAGTGTCAGACTTTATTTTGGGGGGCTCCAAAATCACTGCAGATGGTGACTGCAGCCATGAAATTAAAAGACTCTTACTTCTTGGAAGAAAAGTTATGACCAACCTAGATAGCATATTGAAAAGCAGAGACATTGCTTTTGATTTTTATTCTTTTTTTCACTTTCTTCAATAAATATATATTATTCATGCAGTAAAATTAAAATAATTAAAAATAATTTGTTCAAGAAATGTAAAATATTAAATTCATGCCATACTTGCTTCCTTATAGCTCAGTTGGTAAAGAATCCTGGGTCAGGAAGATCCACTGGAGAAGGATTCCAGTATTCTTGGGCTTCCCTTGTGGCTTAGCTGGTAAAGATTCTGCCTACAATGAGGGAAACCTGGGTTCTGTTCCTGGTTTGGGAAGATCCCCTGGAGAATGGAAAGGATACCCACTCCAGTATTCTGGCCTAGAGAATTCCATGGACTATACAGTCCATGGGATCACAAAAAGTGGGACACAACTGAGCGACTTTCACTTTCATACTTGCTGACATACTTTTTGTGCATCCCTTTTTTGTGGTGCTTGGGATGAGCAACCTGGCTGGGTACTCCTTGCTTAAGGACTTCAAGACTAGCTTGGACTCCAGCTTCATCCATTCATTGAGAAAAAGAAAAACCTCTTTTCATACCAACTTCCTCTAGTTTACTGTCCCCAAACAGCAGGAGAAAGATTTCCTAGGTGTCAGATCTGCCATGTTTTAGAACATCAAAAGCCAATGTTCCTTGCCATCTCCCTCAAGCCTTGGGCTACAGGAAGGGGTGGGCAGAGGAAGGGAATCATTGGATTGCATTCCCACTTCCCTCCCAAGCATGTCAATGGAGATGTGAAGAGAGAGCACATCAGGTCTGGTTTATTCAATCCTTGCATGTTTCCTGAGGATCCTGGAACTTTGATTGGCCTTTGGTGATGACCCCTGGGCATGTGGCTCTTAGGATGCTTTTTATGGTGCTAATTGATGATGTTGTCATGGATGTCTGGAGCCATGGGGTGTGCTGTATCAGCTCATCAGGACTGTCAAGATTGATTCATGCAAACATCAAGATTGATGATACTCCTGGTTTCACTGTTGGTATTCTGAATTTCAGTTACTGTGGTTGGTTGCACAGCAGTATGTGTCGACATGATCTGTTCTTAAAACTTGGATCCTAAGACTCAGGTAGGTTTCTCTGTGCAAAGACACTTTGTGCGCATCTTAACAGATCTCAGCTAGAGAGGAAAGTGCCTTTTGTGTGATCAAAGATGGGGAAAGAGTCAGAATCCTGTGCCTGATATCTCTAGACTACTTTCAATGAGTATCTTTTTTCTCTTGCTCATGCTCCTTTTACTGTACTAAACCACTGTTGTGCTCATAACTTGCTGTTTGTTTGAGTCTTTCTTTTTTGAGTCCTTCTAGAAAATCAGAGGGACTTCTGGTGGCTCAGATAGTAAAGAATCTGCCTGTAATGCAAGAGACCCAGGTTTGATTCCTGGGTTGGGAAGATGCCCTGAAGAAGGAAATGGCTATGCACTACCATATTCTTGCCTGGAGAATTCTATGGACAAAGAAGCTTGGCAGGCTATAGGCCATAGGGTTGCAAGAGCTGGACACAACTTAGTGACTAAACCACCACCACCAGCAAATTAGAAAACTTCAGGGTGGTGATCAGACCCCTAAAATGTAACTATTCCATGTGGGACTCCCTAAGTCACACAATCTGCTTTGTCATTTCTATTCCCTACCAATATGATATTTCATATTTGTCTAGATTTCATCTATGTAAAAATCTTGCTGAGTATCTTAATTGAAGAGGCTCTCTTCAATGACCTTCTTTTTTTGTACTTCTACACCCCAAGGTGAGGAACTTATCAAGACATGTGTGAAGCAAGACTCAACTACTGTGAACTAGAAGACAATATAAACAGTGGTGAGATTGCCTTTCTGAATAAAGAAAACAGTGCCAGAAAGGTCACTGGCAGGAGACTGTGGACATGGCGGCTGAGGAGGAAACCAATTGAAAGAAGCCAAAGTGCCTAGGCTCCTAGTGGCTGTTTCCACTCTTTCAGTTCTTTGGCAATGATTGATTTGAGACATTTATTCAGGAAACACAGTCACTGATGCTCACTGTCCTTTATCTGATAACTTCTCCAACCTGCTGCTGCTGCTGCTAAGTCACTTCAGTGTGACCCCATAGATGGCAGCCACCAGGCTCCCTCGTCCCTGGGATTCTCCAGGCAAGAACACTGGAGTGCGTTGCCATTTCCTTCTCCAATGCAGGAAAGTGAAAAGTGAAAGTGAAGTCCCTCAGTAGTGTCCGAATCTTCGCGACCCCATGGACTGCAGCCTATCAGGCTCCTCCATCCATGGGATTTTCCAGGCAAGAGTACTGGAGTGGGGTGCCATTGCCTTCTCAGGCTCCAACCTGAAGAGTTATTAATTCCCTGCTCAGTCTTGGTCTCTGATCCTACACACTTCGTTCCTTCTGTTTTTCCTCCTAGGAAAAATTTTATATCATTAATCAGTTTTTGGACATCTCTGAAATGTTTTGAAATTTTATGTACTATGCTTTAGGTATGAAGTTCCATTGGTAACATAACTTTTAGCTCTTGCTATGGATCTGTCTACTGGAAAATCAACAACTTCCATTTCTGTACGTGTTTCTTTTGCCTAAAGGCCAATCTCATGTGCCCTAACTAGGACCATATCTACAGTTGAGAGCATAGATACATTTCCCCAAGTATTTAGACTTCTGGGAGTTTCCTGAAATGGGATAATGGGGGTGGGTGACTGAACCATGGTAGTTTTGCTTTTTAGACACTTGGAGTTTAAAATCTATGAATCAGATTGCAGTAATGGGCAAGAGTATATACATATATACAAATGCTTACTTTGATTAATAATCATTCTTAAATAAATTTAATATTTCTTCAGGAGAAGATCATTAAAAAAAAAGCAGATGCATGAAAAAAACTATCTTCAAGCATATGGGTTCATTTGGAACTATTTTAATTTATTTCAACATTTTCAGATGTCTTATCATTTTTGATCCAAGAAAACTTAAATTGTCTACATTTTATTATTCCTCTGGTTGATACTACCAGACCTATTGTCCAATATTTTCTCTTCTCCCTTCATCTTAAAGGTCAAGCTGAGTATTTGAATAGGCAGGAAACAGCAGATCATGTGATTAGTACTTTGTTATCTGTTCTTCAACAACAATGGCAGGACTTTTTCTAAATTTAGTGAGAATTCTAGTTTAATCCAGATCACTGTTAAAATCTTTTCTGCAATGTCCCTTCTATTCTGAAAGGAAAATATCAATATTTTTTATTACATAATTCTTCAACCTATACAACCTTTGACCTAACACATATAATAAGATAACACTGAAACAGAAATTTATATTTGTCACACAATAATAAAGTTGAACCATCTGGCTCCTGGAGTATTGTGTGCCTTCAGGATAATCACTGCTTGATCTGTCATTCACTGAGAGTTATGAAGAATCCAGCACATAACAGGAGCAAGGCCAATCTCTCTCTCTCTTTTTTTTTTTTTTGTAGAATGTTAAGCAATTATATTCCTATTGTTAACAGTAAAACGTTTTCAAAATTGTCCTACAGAGTAGCACAGTATATCTAACTCATTGGATACGGAAATGTTCTTTTTGCCAAAATTGTAGTGTCAAACACATTATTATTATTAATATAAAGAGCTTTTATTGTTTAAAATTTGTTTTTAAAATAATATAAGTACAGTTTTTCTCCTTCTTCTCCAATTTTTCTTCTTCCTCACCCTTGAAACTCCAGGAAACAAGTGGATACCAAGCACTGAGAGTTTGAAAAGCAGAATGAGCCAAGATAAAGTAGATGTGGGTCTGGAGAGGGGAATGCACAGAAATTCAACACATGATAGCTCCTAGCAGTCATGCACATTATACAGTGTGCAAGACAGAAGAGAAAAAAGGGCTAACCTGAAGAGTGAAAGGAAAACACAATAAAGCTCTACTAGAGAAAGTATATAAGACGACAGGTTCATTTAGAGAGGCAGTATAGCCGTGATCCATTTCCCAAGTTGTTTGGCTCAGTGGTAAAGTATCAACCTGCTAATGCAGAAGATTCAATCACTGGGTCAGGAAGATCCCTTGGAGAAGGAAATGGCAAATCCCATCTATATTCTTGCCTGGAAAATGCCATGGACAAAGAAGCCTGGTGACCTACAGTCCACAGGGTTGCAAAGAATTGGACATGACTGAACAACAGCAACAATAACTAGGATCTAGGTGGATCTTGATTGGAATCCTAGCCTCATGATTTCCTAATTGTGGGATGTTGGTTAAATAATTGAACACTTCTACATTTTAGTTACTTTAACTGTAAAGGAAGAACTATGATGGCTTATAATATATTTCATAAGTGCTGTCTTGACAGTTTTAAGATCATGGCTAAAAATGTTCATCCCATTGAAGGATGTTTGCCAAGCCTATACTCCAACCGCTTCCCTTTTGGGCTCTAACACTCTGGGTTATAGCTCACACAGCCAACTACCAGAAGCCCCAGATCCCGAATATCCAGGACAGCCTCTTCTTCCTTAGTCTGCAGAATTATTCAGAATAATCTATAAGAAGCCCATGAAACCTAGCTAGCTACACCTGGTTTGCCTTATATAAGCTGCCTGCTACAGTTCCAGCTTGCTGTTATCCTTTCTCCAGGTGCAATCTCTAATGCTGCCCTGTATTGACAGTCTTCTGAAAGTAATAATACTTTTTGCCTTTCATCTAGAGGTCATTTATTATGTCCCACCACCACCACCAGTCAATCCTAAAGGAAATCAGTCCTGAATATTCATTGAAAGGACTGATGCTGAAGCTGAAGTTGCAATACTTTGGCCACCTGATGTGAAGAACTGACTCATTTGAAAAGACCCTGATGCTGGAAAAGATTGAAGGCAGGAGGAGAAGGGGACAACAGAGGATGAGATGGTTGGATGGCATTACCTACCCAATGGACATGAGTTTGAGTAAGCTCCAGGAGTTGGTGATGGACAGGGAAGCCTGTCATGCTGCAGTCATTGGGGGTGGCAGAGTCAGACATGACTGAGCGACTGAACTGAACCATCATCAGTCAGTCAGTCAGTTCAGTCGCTCAGTCATCATCATCAGAATGCAGCAAATTTTAAAATGCAGCTCTTGAGACTTCCCTGGTGGTCCAGTAGTTAAGAATTCACTTTGGAATGCAGAGGATGAGGGTTCAATCCCTGGTTGGGAAACTAAGATCTCACATCCAGGGAGCAACTAAGCCTGCGAGCTCCTAGTACTGAGCTTGTGCACTCCAGAGCCTGTGTACCACAACTAGAGAGCCCACATGACTGCAACTACTGAGCCCACATGCCATAAGTATAGAGTAGATGCACTGCAATGGACAATCCCTCATGATGCAACTAAGACCCAACACAGACAAATAAAATAAATATTTTAAAAATGAAAGTGAAAGTGAAGTTGTTCAGTCGTGTCCGACTCTTTTGTGACCCCATGGACTGTAGCCCACCAGGCTCCTCCATCCATGGGATTCTCCAGGCAAGACTACTGGAGTGGGTTGCCATTTCCTTCTCCAGGGGATCTTCCCAACCCAGGGATCGAACCCAGGTCTCCTGCATTGCAGGCAGACGCTTTAACCTCTGAGCCACCAGGGAAGCCCATTTTAAAAATAGTGCCCTTAAATTATAATTTATAAAATGATAATTCATATGATTAGCTTAGCACACTACCTAGTACATAATTGTTTTTCTCCCCCTTCTTCCACAATTTCTTTGAACTAATGTGGAATTGTTCTTCAGGCTGCAAGATAGGAGACCTCCATGTTACCATGGAAAGCAGATTCAGAAAAAATCTTGAATTTTAAATTTCCTCTCTATTCTACTTTTAAATCTATAAAACATTTCTGACCTGGAAAAGAAGACTTGAGATGAAGAAAAAAACAATAGATTCTGGCTAATGTTCATCAATAGAATCTGATTCTATTCATAGAAATACGATTTTGTTTTGTACCTTCCCTTAGGTCAGTTTTGGAAATGCAAATGATTACATCCTTTTTCAGGAAGTCTGAGAAAGGGGTCTCATAGAATTTCACTTGTCCTTTGTTTAGAAGTAAACCAATGTGTGTCAGTAGACGTGTCAGTCTGGGGAGACTCAGGTAGCAGAACCAACTTTTCAGAGCTTCCAAGTAGTGTGTATGTGCACATGTGAGCTCAGTTGTGTCTGATTCTTTGCGACCCCATGGACTATAGCCCACCAGGCTCCTCTGTCCATGGAATTTTCCAGGCAAGAATGCTGGAGTGGGTTGCCATTTCCTTGTTCAGGGGATCTTCCCAACCCAGGGATCTAATTCGGGTCTCTGTGTCTCTGGCATTGAAAAGCAGATTCTTTACCACTGAACCACTTTAGAAGTCAAATAGTGCAAACAGCACTTTTACTATTTCCTCTAAAAAGGTCCAGGGATTTGTAAGGGAATCTGAGCACCATGGTCACATTAAAGGCATATGACTGTGGACTGCATTGGACCAAATGGCCAGATACCAGATGGGAATGTAGATATCACAGTGGAAGACAGACTAAAAGAATGATCATTACCAACAATCAGAGCTATAGTGCATATTCTAACAGATGCTATTATGAGATATTGGTCAAGGCTAGACATTTCCCTCCATTGTCATAAAGCTACATCAATCATGCAGCAGAAAAATTTATGTTCACTCAATATCTTTGTATTCCCAAAGCTCTCTTGAACTTGGCTAGGACCGAGTGACTAGTTTTAAGTGATGGACTATGATACGTCACCACTAAGTTGTGGCAGGATAAAATTTTTTTACTATCCAGCAGTCTTTTTTCTATTACAGAGATCGTGGAGGTCGCATGCAGAGATAGATAGACGATCCACAAAATAAAGCCTGGCTGGCCTTTTAAGGCATCATTTAGAAGCAAGCCATCAGGGGAATTCCCCGGCTGTCCAGTGGTTTGGACTCAGCTTTCACTGCCAAGGGCACAGGTTCAGTCTCTGCTTGGGAAAATAAAATACCACAAGCCAAAAAAGAAAAGAAAAAAGAAAGCTGTCAGACACACAGCAGAAATAAGCCTTTATGTGGTAAGTCAGTGATATTTCAGCGTTGTTTATCATGGTTACAGAATCTTGCAAATTCTTACTAATATACGTCTGGGAATTTAGATGTCACATATGAGAACAAGTAATGGGGAAGAGTCTTAAACTGGTCAACTATCTTTCAGATTAATTTTGAAAAAATTTAATTGGTCAGTTTATTTTTTCTGCCTCTAAATAAACTGGAGAGTTGGGAAGGGAATTAAATTTTACTACAGAAAAAAAATGTGTTTATCACACATCGGAGAAGGCAACGGCACCCCACTCCAGTACTCTTGCCTGGAGAATCCCAGGGATGGCGGAGCCTGGTAGGCTGCAGTCCATGGGGTAGCGAACAGTCAGACACGACTGAGCGACTTCCCTTTGACTTTTCACTTTTGTGCATTGGAGAAGGAAATGGCAACCCACTCCAGTGTTCTTGCCTGGAGAATCCCAGGGACGGCGGGGTCGCACAGAATCGGACACGACTGGTGACTTAGCAGCAGCAGCAGCAGCAGTATCACACATCTGAGTTTGAATATTTGAAGAAAAATAATGCTTGCTACTTCATTATAAATATTATAAGAGAAATATAATTTAGTATGCAGGATAAGTTATTTTGATGTCAAGTGGATTTATGTCCCAGGAATGACCACTTTTTCTGCAGCCTGGAAAAGCTTTTTAACCTTACTAAAATTTACTTTCCTCATTTATGAAAAGAGGAAAATAATAATAACTTGTAAGGATGTAGTGAACATTAAATGAGACAATGAGTACAACGTTCTTAACAGAAGGCCAGGCATATGGGAAGCCTTCAATCAAAGTCTATTACTATTTTAATGTTGTTATATGGGCTGGAAGTCCATATAAATATAATGCCTTTACACAGTAAAGGCAAGATGATTGAGTAAATCCAAATAATACACATAAGAAGATGATATAAGATATTTAAGGTAACTAGGATGAGATATTAAGGTTTTATTCTAAGGATATCTTATGATACGTATGTGCCTCTTGCCCTAGGGATCCATGGGCTACTAATAGAATATGTCCTTAAAGCTTGGAATCTTGGTTTTCCTTTGTTTCTAAAAGAGACAGAAAGATTGGATACATATTATTTTTTAGAACACACAATACTTATCTTCAAAATACAAGTAAATAGAAACAGGTTTGCAAGATGGGTATTTTTCTTTTAAGAATCTATGGGTAACTTGCAATAACAGGTATTTCAATATTCACATTCCCATGAGTACCATTTGGTTTAGTCTCCTGATTGCTATCTTGTGCTGAATCGTTCTGTTTATAGCTTTAAAATTGCTATCTGGGTGACAGTCTTCTGTTTCTAATCTTAAAATGGTTATCTAGTGGGTTTGCTCCCTATAGTTCATCGTACAGCTTGATAATACTGTGGAGGGAAATACAATTAGCTAACTATGCACCTGCTCAGTTTACAGTTTTATGAGTGTAACTTGTTCTATGATATACATCTTGGGGCTTGTGATGAAATTGCTTGAAAACAGAAATTCTGTATAAAACTTTGCAATATATAAATATATCATTAAATATTTTGTTTAATATGTTTTCTCCATATTCCTTTTCTGTATGTATACAAACATATACCAATCCTAACCACTGGACCACGAGGGAATTCCCTAATTGAAGTTTTGACATTGGTTCAGGATCAGATTGTATGCTGTATTTCAGAAGTTGCTTCCAGTGGCCATTTAGTAAACCCTAGAAAATTTATTATCTTACTTATGAATTAGGTGTTTGATGTGAAGTTTCTCTTTCTTTAAACATTACTATATGTAATAACATTGCTAGAGCTAGGGATAGTTATATGCCATATTCTCTGATATATGTGGGGGGAATAGTGGTACTTTTACTGAGCAGATTTATAAGACCCTAAAAAAGGAGACTCTACTAGTAGGCTTCCCACATGGTCATTTTAAAAAATCTTTTTACTTGTGATTATGTTGCATTTATCTTTCTTGAGTGAAAAGAACCAGTTTCTTCATCATAGATGACTTGCTCCAGGGTAGTTTGAGTGAAGTTTTCAGGGCAGTCATCAAAGGACTAATGAAGACCTGGGGTCCTTGAATTGAGTCAATTTGTCAGCATGAATTATTCTCCAATCAAAATGAGATTTCTCTGCAGTAGCAGGAGAAAGAGAAGTGTTTAACTAAGTGGAGGAAAGAAAGATACTTCAATCAGAAGATGCTGCTTTGAGGGTGAGGACTACCACTTAGAGATGGTCACTTGACTCTAGATTTGTTATTTTAGTCTTATTTTCTTATCTAGATGACTGCTATTTTAGTAATATCTCAAAACGGTGTGGTGAGTCAAAAACCTACATATGTGGACTAATACATGGTCAAGCACTGTACAATTGGTAGGTATTACAACTAGTGTGAAAGAACTCACATGATGCCACTGGAAGTGTCAACTCTATTTTTTAAGATATTAAAGCAATAATAAATGCCAGTTGTTTCTCCCTCTTCCTTAGGCGATCATTGGGTACAAGTTGATGTATCTCACCATGAACACAGTGAAATGACAATGATCACAAAAGAACAGATCAAAATATTAAAGGGAGAGAATGTGTTCATGTCCGTGCAAATAGCAGAGGTCTAATCAACAGGATATTTAAAGATCTATAACTGAGCAAGTTTAAGAGAACTTATTTCAAAATATTTGAAAATATATATTTTTTGTTCACCCTTTCAGTTAACATCATTTGTATTCAAATGACCAAAATAGTTTGAAAGAGTAATTGTGTTGAATGAGAAATTATTGGAATATAAAGGATTAAGAAACAATAATTAAAATAGAAAAGTTAGAATAAAAAAAAAGGTGTTGGGGAGGATCTTATTCACATCATTAATGTCTCTGAAATCACTCTCCCATCTTTCCATGGGCTTGTCCCAAATCATCTCAGTTGATTGACTGTTTATAGCCCCTTTTTCTCTCCCTAACTTAAAGCATGGTACTAGCATTTGATATTCTTCAGAATAAAAGATTTGCTGGCACCATTTTTATAAACTAAAATGAGTGCAAAAAGGAAAAAATCATAAAAATATTAATGTTATTTGGATACAACTTACCAAATATTTCATAATTTTTTAAATTCCCAAAGCAACAAACCAACCATGGTGAATTAAGTCTGCACAGATGAATGAGTCTGCACACGTCAATAGGCTTTTGTGCTAGATGGTAAAAACATATGGAATGTGTTACATTCCAAACAACCAAAGGGTTCTGAAGAATAATTAATGAGGTTCATAAATATGGACAAAAATAAGCCCATTTTCACATCTTCCAATTATTAAATCTAGAACAAATCTTCTTCTTCAATTGGCTTTTCTTATAACATATTTCTGACACAGAAGAGAACATTTGTTTCATATTTTATTGAATTTCATTTATATTAAATTAAAAATATATTTCTGACAGATTCATGTAACAAAAAGGCAGAACAGTTTTCAAATTGTTCAGCTGGGATGATCAGTATGGAATGAGGCAAAGCAGGTCGCATTCTATAATTGCCTGTACAGGTACAATTCTTTCCCAAGAGCCAAGAGAGGATCCTTGAGAACTAACAGAAAAGCCTAATTACAGAAATTTAAAATACTGTTTGTCCCTCATTCTCAAATAACAACAGAAAATGGGAGAAGGGAAGGAGGATGGGGTGAAGGGCTGGAAGGGAGGAAATAACAAGGGAAATTATACTAAAAATATACCTAACATTAAAAAAGTTAGTATGTGTTAAGTGCATAATCCTTCATAGATAAAATAGAAAAAAAAAATCAAAATAACATTACACCACACACAATTGGCATATCCTATTGTGTAAGCGAGTGCAGAGGTTGAACACGTCACCATAGTGCTGAACACAGAATCACAAGTAATGTCAGAATGATAACTTCCAACCCAAAAAAACAATCACAAGCCAATTACTTATATACAAATCAATCCTAAAGACAATTATGTTCCAAATAAAGATGTCCACAGAGGAAAATCAAAGCAACAGTATCCCTATTTACAAATGCAACTAGCCATGTCTTTAACAAGCTATAAAAATACTATTCACATTTTCAAACATACAGTAGTAGTTTTTGTGTGTTTATTTCAAAAAGGCAGCTAACTTTGAACACTGGGATTTAAATGAAACATCAATGGCTTACCAGCTAGGTATTCTTGCACCCCTGTCCTTTGAAGATACTTCAGAAGAGAGAGGGCTTGTTTTCTGTTTACAAGTTAAGAACATAAGGAAATGAATACAAATGTATATAATACCTTAAGCCTCTGCCTTTTTGGTAAAGTGTCTCCCTTTATCACCTGAACTGATCTTAGTCAACTACTTTGATGCATGTATGAGATGAGTGCTTGAGAGAGGATTTCATACGACTTATTTATTTATTTACTTTTGTGCTCTGAACTATCTAGCAGATCAATTTCATTTTCATTTGACCTTACTGTAATGGTGCTCAAGAAAGATGAACAAGTAGTCAGGTCGTGTGAAAATGCGGTTTTGACCTGCAGGAACTCAAGTTCCTGGTGCTCACAACAAGAGATGTAGGCACACTAGCCAGTGAGATGTGCATTCAAAGTTAGCTGCCCTCGCACAGCTGCTCAGTTTAATAATCGACCCATTTAACAGCAGTACCAATTTATGCTACATATTCCAAAGTACCTTACTTTAAAAGAACAGCTTACATATCTACACTTAGAAAATAACTTCCGCAGTTGATTACTGAAGTAATCCCAAAGGATTCTTGGAGTGCTATGCTGTAACCCCCTCGCTCCCCCCACCCAGCCCCTGAGAGATCCAGAAATATACAGGAAAATGACTCTCACATTAGGGAAAAGGTACAACCCCCACCCACCCCCCCATTAACTGAAAAATCTGGAAATGATACTCAAGAATCAGATGATGTCATTACTTAGGAGGTATGATTTGCTTTCCTTCAAAACAGCTACAGGCCTGGGGAAAAAACAGCTACACATCAGGGATAAAAATAGCAGTAAAGGCAAAGTGGTTTGGACAAGTTAGACTATTGCCTACAGGTATGAAATTTTGTTTTCTTGTATTTGTATATTTGAGCAAATATAACCACATGTCGTGGTGATACAGGTAAAATTCTTAGAGCATTGAAAGAAAAATGTCCTGAAAGAGCAAAAGTAGAGAAAAAAATGGCGATTTATTAGACAACATGGATTTTCATTTCTGTGAAACCGCATTCATTATATATTTGTCAGATGGATGAACGATCCAGTAAAGAGTTACAGGTGGTTCTCGGAGCTGAATAGCCTTTACCATTATAAGACTCTTCGTTATGAAAAAAAAAAAAAAAAAAAACACACAAACATATAGCAGTTGTAAAATATTTGCAATCAGGAGCAAAGTAAGATAAATAAAGTCAATACTTTGCTGGCATAATAACTTATTAGAATGTAAAGTTTTTATGAAATGATTAAATCTAAAACCTACCAAATGTATGTGCACATATGTGTTTCAAGATTCATCACAGGCTGACGAATTCTTACAAAGAATGAAGTAAGAGACTCAATCTTCATGGAAAAGCATAATTTTAATTTCATAAAGCATACTCTGTGCAGTCATTTATTTAAGAAATAATTTAAACAATGTCCAGATTGTTAGTACCTTTTATGGAAAAGTCAGACGTTTGAGGGCAGAGGCTAAATCAGTATTTCACAAAGCAACACGTGGGACCTCAGAGTTCTATTATGGCTTGAGACAGGCACAGCATCACGAGGGCCACTTTGAACTGAGGTGGCAGTAAGTGAGGAAAACAGAGTAATCATGCCAATAGGAAAAGAAGTAAGGCCAGGATTTTCCTATAATGTCCAGAGAAAAATGAATTTTTCTGTGATTCCTAACAAGATAATCACTTACTTGCAGAGCTGACTATCAAAGAGTATTTTCCAGGGTAAGCATGTGAATACCTCCATGAAATTAGGGCTTAGAGTCTTTTCGGCTCATGACTAGAGAAGCATTTCTGTGCCCTAAAGATCACCTGACTCTGAAGAGGTGAGGCAGGGGTCTGCAAAAGTGACATGTCTTACATTTTTGCAACTCTATAAAATCAGGGGACTTGAATCAAGGGTCTAAATTTTATCTATTTATTTAGTTTTTACAGAAACTTCTTTTTTAATGAAAAGAACAAAGCAGCCCATGGTGTGAAAAATCATTTCCATATAAAAACACAAGGGCTCCTCACCCAACATGGTGCCCACAACAGCTTCATGTTTGCAATTGTGGAAAGAACAACTCTTGCGAAGTTTCTCTGGGATTAGAAAAGATTGTATTACTTCTACCCAGAGGTATAAACAACATCAAGGTCTCCATTGATACTGTTACTCTGAAATGATGTCCAGTCTATATCTCTGTAATATTATTCCTTCTTAAGCAAATGGCAGGAGATATGAGTCTGCTTTTAGGTGTCTGCATGGGTACAAGACTGTCCTTTAAAGGCCATATATACTGAGAAGCCTTTAAAGGACAGTTTTGTTCCCATGCAGACACCTGGGGACGCAAAGAGTTGGACACGACTGAGCGACTTCACTTTCACTTTCTTTCACTTGCATACTGAGAGGCCAGGCAGAATTCTCTGCCTTCAGCATAAACAGCAGATTTACTTTTCTGGCTTTTCAACAACTAGATGCTTATCCACCCGAAATTCTCATTGGTCCTATTAAAAATTATCTGGTTATTAACTAGAGTCCAAAATAATGGAAATACAGCAGCTTGCTTTAGTATTTATTTCTCAGAATATTGTTAATAAATTCCTTGGGTTCTTTTTGGAAATGGGACGGTATCATGGAAAAAAGAAAGGATATGTCACAAAATTAAATGCATTTTGTTTGTTTGCTATATGGTGCCACTCATTCTTTTGTCTCTGCATAAGGTAATAGAACATTTTCATTTCCGTCACTTCATTTTGAAAATTCTTACTTAAAGTCATATTTGCCTGTTAAACTCTACAAGGTGGTGTTTTGCAAAACAAATCTGAAAATTTTCTCTTTACATGGAAAACATTTTACAAGCAGTCAAGGAATAAGAGAATGGGAAAAGAATTGTAATGCTTTAAAGCAAGTTTTCATTAGTGAAACTCACTTTTTACATGCCTACTTTCAGCTAAACCTAACAAATAATAAATTTAAGTGACAAACATTTTTTTACAACACAAAATCCATCCTACATCTTCATATCCTGCATTTTATTTTGCTACATTATTTTTGTGATTAGTTTCCTAGTTTGATAGTATTAAAATCATTTAACATATCTTAACCTAACTAAATCTACATCTTACAGCATTATCATGGTTCTGCCCAGATATATACAAGCTTTCATGGTCACCTTTTCTATTACCTTATGAACTACATATACTAGTTAAATAATCAACATTTATAGATGGATGAATAATTCAAGTTTTGAAATAAAGTTTAGATAGCTCTAGAAAAACATGTATTTACATCCTTCCCTGTCAGGCTTAACCAATTTCCTTTTTTTTTTTTTTTAATTTTTGACACTTCAAAAAGCATGTTGATAACCCTTCCAACTTCATCTACGAGCAGAACCTCACAGTCCTGCTGGTTTGTCCTAGGCATTGGAAATATACATGATCTTCATGCCAAGTCCTGATTTACAAGGTATTAACATATACATTATACACTTAAAATAACACTATTTCTCTTCTCCAGCTACAAATATTCATTCTTCCTGATCTACTAAGAAAACAAACTCAAATTTTTACTTTATACATTTTAATCTGATTTGAGTTTTGCATTGATTTTTTATTCCATGTTAAGAGTATTACCCGAGAAAGAACTCTGCTCCTCAACTGTGCCACTAGTAATTTGGAAAATCAACTGTTATCCAGTAGTTCAAGCACCTCTTTGTGGTTCAGGATGCTTTGTGGTTTTGGGTCTACCTTGGTTTAGAAGACATCTTTTCTTACCTATTTAAGAACTACTGCCCTGAACAACCAATTAGTTATACAGTTTTTCTTACCTGGAAATAAGATTTCCCAAGATAGGTCTAAGCTACAAGATATGATGATTAAAAAAAAAATACAGTCTGTGTAATTTGACTATTTTCTTCAAATTTATTTAATTGGTTCTGCATATTTGCATTAATACAACTAGCCTGATATCCCAATGCACTTTGAAGGCTTTAATTGGTATTTTAAAATTTCGTTCTATTGAGTCGAGTAAGTTATTCTTTGGAACAAATAAACTTTTTTTTTCTCCCTCTCATACACTTTGAAATATGTTTTCCTGGGGGACAAAAATAAAACAAAAGAGAAACTCTTAAAACAATGAAATCAAGTACGTACTAGAGAAATCATTCAAAAGGAACAATTAGATTCTTGTGAAGCATTTTAGGTCATTTTGGATTATACGTGCATCTATCTCCAGTTATTAGTACCTGTTATGTAAAAGTCTTATGTTCCCAGGATGAAGGAGATACTACCTTTACTGAATATATTTCTATTATCTTAACAGTAAAATAATTTTCTTTCCTTCTCTAAGTGATTCTGCTTGTCATTTTCCCCAAAAAACCGTATGAATATCGTAAATCAGGAGAAAAAAGTCAAGCTCTAGTATCCAACAAGGATACTGTCAGTGATAAGTTGGTACAGATTTATCTAGAAAAAGAGGTTTCTATCTAAACTTCTATAAATGATGATGTGAGGACTGCTTTTCCTGGAGACTCCTCTGACTGGGTAGAAGAACTCTGAGCTCTTAGGCTGTGGCCCTGAATCATTCTGTCTTCACCCCCGGGAAATTCATGTTTGAACTTCACTGTAAGACCTCTCAAAAAACCCCTCCTTACTTGACCTCATTCTTTTAGTTTCCCTCACTTTTCACAACTTTGGAAGAAATCAATTCCAATGTCTCCAATGTTCTTGGGCAAAAACCAACATCTACTGCTGATTTAATGGTTAAGTTAGAATCCGGAAATGACACTTAGCCAGTGATACAATACCCTTTTAGACCAGTTTGCGTTTGGATGATAACACTGAAACTATCCTATGTGTTACCTTCAGTAACTTGTAGGACGTTTCACTCATGTCCCAGATGAGTTCACAGACGATCTTTTAACAAATAGCTGATTCTATATGATTGTTCAAAAAAGAGTCCATGCAATTGTATTCTTTGAATTATAAAACAAATTAAATGTCATTCCAAATACATTTTAATTGTAAAATTTTAAAGTTAGGGATAGTATTGCATTTATCTGGGTGTTCTCCACATAACACAGTGCTTTTAGTAGACTATAAATAAATTTGAGTTGAAAAATAAGGGAGCTGAATGGGTGGAGAGACTTACTTTTTCAAAATAGGCAGAAACCTAGATTTCTTGTCATTTTTTTCCCTACTGTTTCCCATGGAGATTTTCAGTCTGTTTTCAATTAGGTGATTCATTCTGGAGAAGGAAATGGCAACCCATTCTGGTATTCTTGCTTGGAGAATCCCATGGATGGGGGAGCCTGGTGGGTTACAGTCCATGGGGTCGCAAGAGTCAGACACGACTTAGCGACTAAACCACCACCACCAGGTGATACATTCACATTCCCAATATTTTATCACTGGAAAGAAATATAGTTTACAAAATTCCAAATAAATTGGGGCAGATTTTCCTAGAAGGGGCAGATTTATATCCAATTTTTCTAATTGCTGACCTGAGGCCTCCATTTTTCTGAAAACTCAACCCTATCCTTTGTTTCTATTGCTCATCTTAACTCAAGAGGTATTCTTCAAAATGATACACAATAAAGATGGCTCTAGAACTAGGATGCTGTTTGAAGAAAAAGAGTTATATAACGTATCAAAAGGGTAGTATGTTGTATATTAAAATAATTACATGAGAAACTTTTTTCACATTTATTTACAACTTTTAACCCAAGGATCTATCTAAAGCAGTGAATGTTTGTTTATTTCTTTTTGTTATACCAATTTATGTGCAAAGTTACCTTCCACTTAATATAAATGAGTCTTATACTAAAAATTCCATGGAATTTAAGCCAATCCTTACTTGCATTCCTTCAAATGGAGTGTATAAACTGAACAACTTTCCTCATGTAGAAAATGTGATATTACATGTGGAGCATGTACTGACTCTTTTACCATAATCCCCTGATACTCTTCCAAAATCCTAACTTGCTTGGTTTGGCACTTCCACAGTCTTTCTTTATCTTAGCTCTTTAAAAAAATGTACTCAAATGTGTTATTTTGCTGGTTGCTTCCATATTGCTTCATTCAAAATCCAAAATGAAGTTCAGAAAGAGAACAAATAAAATTACAGCTCAAGTGCAAACTACATTTCTGAGTATCTGTCAGGTAGACATACTCAATCCAGTGTGTTTCTTCCAGTTCAAAGGATTCCCCATTGGACCACCCCTGAAAGTGTCAGTAGTTTTTATGAACCACGCACAACTGTCTCTTAGTTTCCCTTCTATTCTTAACATTATTACTACCTATCAAGTACTGTCTTTCATAGACGGGAAGAAAATGAAGAATATAAAGGAATGGAGGGAGGAGAATCCATATTCAATACTGTAAAACACAAAAGTTTGATTTAATGTTATATTTGACCAATACCTTGGCCTCCCCTTCTAATTTTAAAGACTGTATATTTAAAATAGTGGCCATTTCACCATATTAAAATATCTCTTTTTACAATTCTTTCAATTTATAGCAACACCTAAGAAGGTTTGATGTAAAAATCTTTGCAATTACAAATTAAAGCTGAAGATATAGGAGAAAGTAATATGAAGAGACAGATCAAAGCAAAACAAAGTGATAAAATAAAAAAGCTCCCCAAACATAATTACTGGTTATAACTTGGATGAAGATTCAAAGATTATGAAGGCTGAGTTGGCCATTCTTGCTTGTCAAGACAGAAACTGGTGGAGAATGAGTTTGGATTTTCAATCTTAAGTTACTATCATACATTGTAGAAAAGGTTATTGTTTTGTTCTACTGAAAACGTCCTTAGGATTACCAGGGATGTTGAAAATATACGGATCAGTTCCTGCAGATAGGAACAGATAGCTTGGATCTTTCAAGCATCTGCTTTGAAAGAAAGGAAGGAAGGAATAAAAAGAAAAAAAAAAATGGTGGGGTGTGGGACGTGGAGAACTAGTTTGACGGCAGGCAGTATTGCCTCCTATTTGCGTGTCCTTTTCTAGCTGTTCCAGTCTCCTAGCCAACCCATGCAGAGAAATGAAGAAACAGTGTGGTTCCTCCTCTCTTTCTCTTTCAGTCCTTCCTTCTAATGTTCAAGTTAGATAAGCACAAAATTAGCATTGCATCTCTATAGCTTCCACTGGGAAGTGTCAAAACTACTGGCCTTGGGAGTAGAAGGAAGAAAACAAGAGAAAGAGAGGCGGCGGGAAATGAGAGTGGGCGTGTCTCTCCACCTGAAAACCACTGCGGAGCTCACACCACAGTATTCCGGTGTCTGTAGGGCGGCGGAGGCAGCACAGTGCCTGGCTTCAGCGAGAACTCAGAGAGGTATTCGGGATTCTCGGCCACAATAGGCCGGATCCGTCCATTTTGTTTATAAAAATATTTTGTGCTGTACTCCTGCAGGTAGTCTGGGTGCTGAAGGGTGCTCCGAGGTGGCAGGCTGTGGTTCCAGTAGTCGGGGTTGTCGAATGCTTTCTTGGCCTTCTCTGGCACAGACAGTACGCTGTTCTTCAGGTACTCGGCGTTCCCCAAGGCGTTGGCAAAGGTGTTGAGGTACAGCGGCTCGTTTACATACTCATCTTCTGCCTTGGGTGGACCACTGGAAGCGCTGTGATATTCGGGATTATCCAAAGCCTGAAGGTCTCCATTTTTCCTCCGAGAAACGAAAGGGTTCTCCTCCACAGGGTTCAGGTATTCTGATGGAATACAAAAGTATCAGTTAACATCTACTTTCTGGAAAATGTAATTCTGGCCATGGTTATACAGGACGGTTTCCCCAAAACTATTTTGTTGATTACAACTGTCATAGGAAAGAGGAGTAAGTGGGCAAAAACATGTTAGTGACAAAACAAGGCAGCAACAGAGCCAACGTCAGAGTTCCTGTCCTTCAGAAAGAAGGAAAGACTGTTCTTCTTTCCTTCTAATTATATTTGTCTCTCCTACATATTGCAGAAGGAAAATGGCAACCCACTCCAGTATCTTTGCCAGGAGAAGTCCCTGGACAGAGGAGCTTGTCGGGGTACAGTCCATGGGGTCGCAAATGGTCAGACACGACTGAGCGACTCACACTCCTACACATGGGGCCGGTTGTTTAAATGCTTCTGTTTTTTAGAAGTTAGTCATTTCTGTTAGAAAATCAAACAACCTATCAGGATTAAATAGCCTTTAACTGTGGAGAAGTGAGAATTCTAAAAATAGTGTTGGAAAATCAAGATTAACTTCATGCCATCATAAATGAATGAAGTAAAAGAATAGTGTTTCTTAGTCTGTGTTTGCTGGGAATGTCTGCATAAGTAATAACGGTTTGATTATAGATGTTCCCTCAGAAAGATAAACACACAGTGAAGAAAACATCTAAGGAAAAGACTCAACTAATCAAATCAGATAAATAGTGAACATGCTTTTAAATTGACTTGCTTGATAGTATGTAAGCTTAACAATAAATATAATTGTAACATTTATTTCCAGTAGCTAATCATAATCATAAGATAGTAAACTATAGTTTGAATCATGTGAAATTACTATTTTGTAGGTTGAAACCAGTCTTAGAGCAGCTATTTTGTATGATTCAATATAATAAATTTATCTAGAATAGGTAGAATTTTTTTTTAAAATGCTGCTAATTAATACTGCTTCCCTCAAGTTTAATTCTACCCCTCTGTTTATAGTGTAGACTATACATAGACATATCTACACATATGTAGCATATCCTCTTTTTAAATATATGCACAAAAATGACACTTTAGCTATTCCTGTTTTGGTGTCAGGGTAGGAAGAGGGCCTGTTTGTTGAGATACTACCATTCTGAAACAAACTTCCTATCCCCCATACCAAACTTGACAACATAGAGAGAAAAATCTTATCAATCCAGGGTTATTTTTTCCTGGATATAGAGCTGTTGGATATAGTTAACTATTTAGCATCATGTGCAAGTTAAGAGACAGTAATGAAAAATCCCATGGACAGAGGAGCCTGGTGGGCTACAGTCCATGGGGTCACAAAGAGTTGGACATGACTGAGGACTGAGCAAAAAGTAATAATAATAATGAATATCCTACCATCAAATTCACAGATTACAGTTCAGTATCTTACAAGGCACTATCACTTCATCCTCACAACAATCCTGTGAAAAAGGCATGCAAGCTGTATTTTTCTAGCTTTGTAGACAGAAAATTGGGATTAAATGATGCATGAAAGATACAATTAGTGTTGAAGTAGAATTCAAATTCCCTAACTTATATTGAAAGATCCTCTTATTCTATGGCATGGTTTTCACTGTTGCCCTTATAGGAAGGAGTAGGTTGAACTTTATACTTCATTACAAGTTTTAGTTTGAATGGGTCTCAAAGCTACTGTCATTTTAAGAAAAATATATAAAAAAAAAATTTAAGGGAGTCAGAATTGGATTTTTCTTACCAGATTCCTGAAATTTCTCCATTGAAAATATAGGTATGTCTATACTAAAATTATCTGCTCTCTGAGAACTGGGCTAGAATAGAATAACCTTCTACAGAAACGTGGGTTTCTTAGCACACAGAAATAAAATCTGGGGATGGTCTACCTACTGTGAGTCTACACAGACTGAATTGCTTTTCTCTTGGAAGGTTCAAGGTACCTTTTCTCAATGCAATCTGCTCACCTATTGTCCTAATGCAAATTTGTATAGCCATGTGGTTCTGTAGACAGGAATAGTTTTATGGCTGAGTTGAGAATCTTCCCGGGGAACATTCCACTTTCTGAAGGATCTGTCAAATCTTCCCAAAACCTACATTTGTGTCACTACTAGGCTACTCAAACATCCAATTCTTCATTACAGTAATACTTTTATACATATGGAAGTGGATATATTTTAATAGGTTACTGATAATATGTACTTAGTGATGCCTTAACTGCATATTACAAAAGTGAATATAACTACATATTAAGGGAGATAAAGGACCTTCATACAGTCTTAAAATATAATTTACTGTGACACTAAGACTCTGGGACACAGTCATCAGTTTTTAATAACAGTCATCCATCTTCTCTTTTTTTCTGATGCTGTTAACATAGAAGGAAAGAGTTTTTTTCAAAATTGAAATTTATTTGGATATTTAACATTCCTACTACTAACTTTGTAAAGTTATTGCTGTGCTTCCTAAAACCATAAACTATGAATATTTTCAAGATGTGATGGTATACATATAAGTATACGGAGGGCCAGAACTTTAATTTTTGAAATGTACCCTATCAGAAGTCATAATTTCCTATAATAAGCTGGGTCATTTAAATGACACCATTTTAATGCATCAATCAAATCTTTTATTGATGCCATCAAAAGCTTTGGACACTTTTACCAATAATACCAGTTTTTATGATCACCAATGGAGCAAGGGTTCTGAAATCTTGTGATATGCTGCCTCATTTAAATACTCCAATAAAGTTATGTTTATATCAGTGCTTCTCAAGCTTAATTGTGCATAAAAGTCTCCTGGGGATCTTGTTCAAATGCAGATTCCTAATCAAGTGGGGTCTGAGATTCCAGTTTCTAAAAAAGCCCCTAGATGATGTGGATGCTGTTAATTCAGATAGCCTACTAGGAGTAGCAGTGTCTAGGCCTTTTGTGGGTCACAAATGTTACACAGGCAAATGGTTTGGCAATTTCCCTTCTAGACTTTGCTTATGTTGATGAAAGTAAATGTCAAATGCCAGTCATTTCTGAGCATTCTGCTTGTACCTTGTTTGGGTTTGTCTCGCATAGGAGTCATGTAACCTTCTTCATCCAGCTCTCCTCGTGGGCTCCGTTCTGGGGCAAACACTGTGGGGTCAGCGCTGTATCTCTGGGTGCTACTGTCCTCTTGGACGTGGGGCGCCATGGACTTGCGTAAGGTGCCATTACAGCAGGAGTCATCAAAAATCTCTGCGGTAGCCCCCTGAGCAATGGGGGCTTCTGGGATTGTGCTGGTGGTGGCCCTGTAGGGCATGGGCACTCCTTGTTCTGCAGCGAAGCCCCCGTCTCGGTAGACAAACTGGTTCTGTCAATAGTAGAAACACATTTGGAGACCAAAGTTATTGGGAGGAATAGCAATCAAAAATATGGATGTTAATAACCAAAAGGATACAGACATTTGTCTTTCAGAGCAAAGTCAGAGTTTATTGGTTTTTTTTCCCCCTAATAGTTAATGAGTCTGAGTTATAGACTAGAAACACCTAAAATTCCAATTTTGTCCTATAAAGTAAATTAATTGTGGGAAAACAATTTGGAAATATATGTTTTAATTTTACTAACCACCTAACACATGGGCTAATAAAAAGTATTTCATATTCTTTCCCACAACTGCCTATTTTTAATGTAAAAATTCAAAGTGAATTTTCAAGACAAATGGCAATGTCATTAACTATAGGCAGTTGCCATTATGAACAGAAGCACAGTGATGACATTTGAATAGTGATAGTTCCTTACTGCCTTCTAGTCTGTTGTTACTATAATTTTGAGTCTATAGTACATAACTAGAAAATCATCACCAAAATTCTGACTTTTTAGCACAAGACCTATAATCATGGAAATAAAGATAACCTCCTCACCCAGAAGCATAATGTATGAGCCCAGGTAAATTTTTCAGATGAAAATCAAAAGCTACTGTGGATGAATGACACCTTAGCTCTGGATTATCTACTGAGATAAAACGTATCTACATAGGCAGCTACACAAGCTACAGTAAATTCTTAACTCACTGTTGGCAAAGGCAAAATGAGGAAATTATGGTGAGACGAGACAGAGGAAACATGATAGGCAAAGACCAAAATCCTAAAAGATGAAGGTTGATTGTGAAATACTTACTCCTGACATAGGGGTGTAGGCAGGAGGAGGGCTGTGTCCAATTTCACTCTAATAGGAAAGAAAAATGGAATGATGGATATAATAAGAGGTGATATGAATGGGAAAAAAAGAAAAGAAAAAGAAAAGCCACATGAGTTGTACGAACCAATAGGGAACATGTGCACAACAGTGATGTTTGCTAAACAGTAAAATTTTATGTACTCTGATCTCGAGAACGTTTATTTATATATTTTGAGAGTACTATATATAATTCAGTCCCTGTAAAGGAAAATTAAAAAGAAAACTTTTAAATGCATTAAAAATTATGTTGACAATAAATATTCTTCTGCTGAACCCTGAAAGAAAGGGAAAAGTAGTAAATAATAAACTAGAGTTATAAACAAGGAATGCTTTCCTCTGTTATACTTTAGGTGACTGGAATGATCACATATCACCACATTAGTTTTTCTCCTATAAGAAGCTTATCTAAAAAGAGATGGAAGTAGATATCAATTTTCTTGGAATAATTTTTGTTATCAAATTACATTTATTCTTTACCACTTCAGCTAAGGGTCAGCTTCTCAAACTTTTCTTATAGAAAGGGTAAATAATATTTTCTCATTAGTCTCTTTTTAAGTGAACAAACAGCAGAAAATCTTGAAAAATTGGTTTCTTTCCTGGAAACATGCTTTACATACATTACTTTTATGTATTTAGAATCAGTTGAAATTAGATAGCAATTAGAAAAAAACCCCAAAAAGACATATTCTTATGGCTTACAACTCTAACCTATGGGTTAAATAAAAGTCAGTATAAAAATATGATAAAATATTAAGGATAACTTTCTTTAGGCTAAGTACAGGAGATATATGAATGCCAATTCTGTTTCTTAGCGCATATATATATATATATATATAAAATACCAATCATTTATTAAGCACATTTCTTGAGAAACCACTATCTGTGTATGCACAAGGCACTTTTCAAGGCACTTGAGATAATGAATAATTAAGGTAAAAACAGTTGGTTTTGTGAACCTTTCATTCTATACCTTCTGGCTTTAAGTGAACAGATATGACTAAAATAAACCTCAAAGACAACATCTTGAAACATCTATAAAACAGAGCTAAATCTTATTCCAGGTCAATGTTTTTATAATTTATAGATTGACAGAACAACCTAAGAATATGGTTCCACAGAGATTAACTGTTCAGTACAAATTAATAGCAACTAGATAATAGAATTTTCCTTAACCGAGTCTTCTGAACTTAAGGGGACAAGCTCTGAACACCTACACTGAATTTAGATTTTAACTCTGCCCATAACTGAGTCACTTATGTGATGGTACAGAAAATATTTATATCTTTCTTTCTCTAGTAACATAACTAACAACACACTAAAGGATATAACATGGAAATTTGGATATATTTGTTATGCAATGCATAGGAGGAGCTTTGTAGAGTAGACAGATTGTTGTATGGTATTGTTGGGACTGAGCTCCAGTCCCAATTATGAGTGATGTGGTCAATCATGAAATATCTCATTTTCGTCCTTGGCCTCTTTGCCTTATTCTTAATGAAGATACCTATTCTTAATGGAGAAATAAGGTATTTTACATATGAATAGGCTTTGTAAACTCTGCACTATTATACAAATGTAGAGGATATATAAAATTTAAATGTTCACACCTGCTAAATCAGATTTTTAAATTCAAGCAATCAAACTGCCAAGGCTTCTCATCAAAGAAGCATTTTTAAATGCTTACCTGTTTTCCACATCACCTGAAATATATTTTGCTATCTTTCAGAAAGTTATTAAACCTAATTCATTTGTTCATAAATTTGAGAAAGAAATTTTTCATATAATACAGTGATATGTTAAAATAGAGAGCTGGTATAAAAATATGACACCCGCCTGTTGGAACTTTATCATATTACAAATCTTGGCTTTACCCTTTCATTAAACTTGAATTATTTGGCAAGCATTTAGTAAATATTTGTTAAATTTCTATGATAAAAGCATAGGGATTATGTTAGATGCTGGAGATATCATGATATACTAGGAAAGGCTTGGCCAGTGGCCTTTCCCAGTTTACATTGTATGATCAAACATTTCCTGAGATTGTTGAAAGAAAAAAGCAAGAGTAAAGTGAGGATGGAGTGAATTTATTTCAATTCTATGATTATATATTAAAAGGCAAAGTATTTCAAAGTACTCATAATCACCAGTGTTCCTTTGACCTCTTATTTGCAAGAGTTGTTATACTGGGTAATGTTTGAATTGTGGCTGAAAAAATAGCACTGCCTGCTACATGTTTAGCATTTTATAAAACTTGAGAGATAAATGATCAAAAGAATAACTTACAAGTCATTCTTCATCAGGAAATACTTTATTATCTATATGCATTATCTGGGCTAGGCCATCCTCAATTGTAAAGGCATCATATTAAAAATCACTAGACCTCTTGCAGTTTGTGTGTTCCAAGACAGGAAGGGTGGCCATGCTTTATTTGAATGCATCTGCTGTCCTGCATTTATAAATCTTTCCATTAGCAACCGGCCAACTCTGCTTCTGGACACACTGCCAGATACCATCACAGTAATAAGAGTGTCTTCATGTTCTTCCTAGTTTTTACCATTAAAATGGGAAAAAATGCTAAGCAAAGTCCCCTTAGTGTTCATTGTTTTTAGGGTTACTGGCTGCTTTTTATGTTTCTGTTTCCATTTTTTCCATTTGCTTTTTTTTCTGTTTTCCATGATAAAAAGCACCTCATTCATATCTCCCTGGAAGGGCAATACATCTACAAGGGAACATCTGTGAGGCCAATTAGCTGGGCTGGAAATGTGATATAATTGTTGTTTAAATATACTTAAATTACATGTTAATCACTATGTCATAATTTATAGGCTTTGAAAATAACTTTTTGTACTTGAGAGCCAAGCCAGATTTTACTTGTTTTTGCCATTTTTAGTTTGTAACAAGCTCTTCTCATTCCCCACACAACCATCCCTCCAATTCCCCACACTTGAAGAGCTGAACTTTTAATACTGCAAAGAATGACAGCTGCAAGTAAATTGGATGAGTAAAAATTAAGATCCCCACGATCAGAATGAGCTGGAGTGACCTTAACGTTCTAAGCATAACAAAGCAGTGCTCTCAGTTAAAAGGCTTTTGTTATTTTATTGTGCCACTTTCTAAACTGTCTATCAAAGCCTGGCTTTGAGGTTCTTCAGGAAGCAGCACTGGGTACATCTGTTCAATTAACTAGCAAGGGGATTTATTGTCAGCAGGACAAAGATAGAAAGAGGTGGGCTATAAACTGGCAGGTGATATGGAGCTTGTTCCTGGTGGGGAACTATGTAAGGGTGATGAAGAGAGTCAAGTTTAATTTGTGGCTGTAATCACTGGGACACTGTATGATTAACTTGGACTCAAATCCCAGGGGTTATAGAGAAGGCAAATGTCAGAAAATATATCAAATACAGTATTAAATGGATATTTACATATACCATGTCCTAAAATTTACTTTTCAACTGAACGATAAAAATTTGAACCTTTGTCTTATTACATGTGCTGCATTTCTCATATTTATTGTTTTAATTAAAAGTATTATATTATTCCTATGAAATTTTACCTTGTTAACTCAGTGAAATGTTAAATTGTTAAATAGATGAATCGTTAACCATCATATTTTCAAAAAATATTATACAAATCTATCTTCTTAGGAAACAAACAAAAGTACATGCTTAATGCCTACTTTCTATTTAAATTAAAGATGTGCTTAATGAGAGTTTTTTTAATCTTCAGATAATTGTTACTCTCAATATTAGCCATAGGATTAAAGTTTCTAGGGCCAAGAATCACCCTAAATCCTTTTAACTAAAATGGCATGTGTCTCTGTATGATGGTGCTAATCCATCAGCACTGATTTATTACCTGGACACTTGCACATGTTAAGTATGAAGAGTTCTCAATTTTTTATCCTCTTTGGCATACATCCTTAACACTGATGGGCATTTTTCCATTTCACAGGTCAGGTAGTGGACAGAGAGAATGCCCCTTTTTTTGTATTATGAACAATTTTTGATGTTTGGCTGTAACTCTTTATCTTTTTTACAACTGAGTTCAATACACCAGCATTTGAGACATTTGGATTTTGGATCTTCATTTTTCATAAGACAACTGGAAGAAAACAAACAAAATATATTCACATTCCCCAAACTAATAAGAACTGGAGAAGCCTATTGAATTTAGGCAGTTGTCATATACACGTGCATGTGTGTGAATATATATGTTACACAAAATGTTTTTTGTCTGTTTATATGTGTTTATTAATGCACTCATTTATCTATCTAGTTTGATTATATGAAATGCTACTTTTAAAACAACTTTTTTACTCTACACAAACAGGGCTTCCCAGGTAACACTAAGGTAAAGAACCTGCCTGCCAATCCAGGAGACAAAAGAGATGCAGGTTCAATACCTGGGTTGGGAAGATCCCTGGAGGAGGGCATGGCAACTCACTCTAGTATTTTTGCCTGGAGAACTACATGGACAGAGGAGCCTGTAGTCTTCGGCTGTAGTCTACAGGGTCACACAGAGTCAGACGTGACTGAAGAAACTTAGCACGCACACACTCTATACATAAACAAAATAATAATGATGATATAATAATAGATAATATAATGGCATCGTATTATAGTAAAAAAGTTAATTACAATGACCCTGTGTGCCAGTTGAAGGCATATTAACTTGGGCTTTCATCTTTTTTTCACTTTTCACTAACCCTAGAGCTTAATTATAAAGTCCACTCTGTTTCACAGATGAATATATTACTTCTCTTAGGAAAACTGAGAAATAGCAAGGAAGCTAACCTGTATTGTAAACCTACCATATGCCATGGACTAGAATATTTTAAGTTTTATTTATTCATATGACCTTTCAAGATAAATATCATTATTAAAAATTATGACTCCCATTTTGCAGGTGAGAAAACAGGACCAGGGAAGTTTAAAGTCCTTCCCATGCATAAACACAGCCACTGGTGTATAACTCCCTGAATCTAACTGCTGCTGCTGCTGTTGCTGCTGCTAAGTCGCTTCAGTCATGTCCAACTCTGTGCGACTCTGTAGACGGCAGCCTACCAGGCTCCTCTGTCCTTGGGATTCTACAGGCAAGAACGCTGGAGGGGGTTGCCATTTCCTTCTCCAATGCATGAAAGTGAAAAGTGAAAGTGAAGTCGCTCAGTCGTGTCTGACTCTTTGCAACCCCATGGACTGCAGCCTACCAAGCTCCTCCGTCCATGGGAGTTTCCAGGCAAGAGTACTGGAGTGGGGTGCCATTGCCTTCTCTGCCTGAGTCTAACACCTTCTCATTATTCCACAACTAGATTTTGACTTTAGCATTTCTATTCTCTGCCCTCTCTGCCACTGTATAATGTTTCAGCTCTTCTCTCAAATAAGATATTATGGCTTATCTTTCTTATGAAAAACCAACCTAAAGGAGAAATTTGACAAAGTAACTAGACTTAATTATAAAATACTGATAATGGCTTACTATGTTGTCTTCCCATCTTATTTGCATTTTAATTTATTCAAAGGACTTAAACAGGAAAGCTACTAGATGTAGAATGTTAAGTGCTAATAGAGGATATATGTGTGTGTTTATATAAACTATGATTTTAGATCAACAAGACGAACTGTGAAGGAAGAACAGATACTCATATACATGTCTATGTAGATTACTTACCTTACCAAGAGCAAAAATTAACCCTGAAGCAGGAGGAGATGGTTTTGAATAATGGGAGAGCACAAAGATTTTCCATGACAGCACTCCTGCCTATGGATTTATTATTCCTAGTCCAAGCTTAGTCAATAAATTCCTCTTCCTGCTCCACTAAGGGTAAGTAAGCTATTGTTTCCTCAGGCAGCAACTCCTGTAGACTTTCCAAATATTAGTAGAACAAGAGGACATTCCCTGTTTAAATACTCATGGTTAGATGAGTCAATAAAACGGGAGCTGAAAATTCCACACTTTATACCTTTCTGTATGTTCTTGTTACATGATGAAGTTGAAGAACATTATTAGCATAGTCAAAAAAGAAAGGTTATAAAGAAATATGACTTTACATTAGGGCCAACATTCCTTAGCTTGATTTTAAGATGAACAATAAGAATTTTGTCACCTCTCTTGATATTAGTAATCGTGTAAAATTTATATCTCTTTATCCTGGGATGAAGATGGTAAATATATCTTTATTTTTTGTTCTGGCAACTTTCTTTTGCTTACATTCTTTTTGCCAACATACTGTAATATTTGAACCTTTTCCTAATTATCACTTTAGCTACTAGTTGACATATGTATCCAGAAATCTAAAGAGGAGAACTTTTAGGGGTTTCCTTAAAGATTGCCCAGCAGTTTTTTTCAGTTAGAGAAGGTACAGCCATTTTTCCGAGTTTTTAAACTTATCTTTGAGAACATCTAGTTCAACTGTACCGTCTCTGAATCTAAAGGAAATCATTAAGCCTTTACTGTGTCCAAATTCTCGGGTCATCTGACTAATTTTCCAAGTGCATCCAAAAGTAGTCTGTCTTTTTGCTTGTTTTTTATCCCAACATCATGAAGATTATTTAGTGAAGATTTCTTAATACATTAAAAAAAAACAAACACTGATGTCAGGCAACTCTCTTTTTTAAAGAGAACATTACTGTTTTATTGTTTTATTTCTCTGATGTTGGTTTTATTTGTTTATTTGTTTCTGGCTACATTGCATGACAGGTGGGATCTTAGATCCTGACCAGGGATCCAACCCATCCCCCCTGCATTGGAAGTGCAGAGTCTAAACTACTGGATTGCCAGGAAGTCCCCAAGGTCAGGCAGCTTTTGAAGATGAAAATACCATAGACATGAAGCAATTGACCACATGAGGTCCTTCTATTTCTAGGGTTGAATTCTTGAACTTTTGACATTGAACCAAGAGATTTTTAAACAATTACCTTAATCTCTTGAACCCTCAGTTTATTTAGCTCTCAAAAGGAAAATGGGCTATAGTAAAAGTAAAGGGAAAGATCAATTCCAACTATCAAATTACATGTATGTAAAATGAATATTCTGCCTGAAGTCCATATCATTGATTGCTAAATATTATAAATGTGATTAACATTAAAGCAAAAGCATCTTGCAAACTTTTCTCCCATAAACCTTTTTAAAGTGTATGAATTTTTTTTTTCTTTTTTCTCTTTTCTCTAAATGGAGCATCTGTGGAGTACCTTAGTCTGTATGCAATAAATGATTGTGCTCTGGGGAGGCAAGAGCACATCTGAATTTGACTTTTCTGGTGACTCAGCAGTAAAGAATCCACCTGCCAATGCAGAGACATGGGTTGGATCCCTGGGTTGGGAAGATTGATTGGAGAAGGAAATGGCAACCCACTCCAGTATTCTTGCTTAGGAAATCCCATGGACATGGACAGAGGAGCTTGGTGGGCTACAGTCCATGGGGTTGCAAAAGAGTCACATATGATTTAGTGACTAAACAACAATTATACACATGCTTATTGTCAATTGACATATTTTCACTTTCATAGTAGTCACCTCTATTTATATAATTAGATAATGTATGGAAATTACAGACATAGCTTAAAAATTAAGTAGTCTATAGGGAAAAATGAAAAAAAAAACACAACTATGGGCACTCTGAATGTCATTACTTTAGAATTTGAAATGCTAAGACTTGGTCTGGGTATAATATGTTTCCTTTTATACTATTGATAAAGATTTACTTAAATTACAATTATGGGGAAACAGTGGAAACAGAGGCTGACTTTATTTTTGGGGGCTCTAAAATCACTGCAGATGGTGATTGCAGCCACGAAATTAATAGACGCTTACTCCTTGGAAGGAAAGTTATAACCAACCTAGACAGCATATTAAAAAGCAGAGATATTACTTTGCCAACAAAGGTCTGTCTAGTCAAGCCTATGGTTTTTCCAGTAGTCAAGTATGGATGTGAGAGTTGGACTATGAAGAAAGCTGAGCGCCGAAGAATTGATGCTTTTGAACTGCGGTGTTGGAGAAGAGTCTTGAGAGGCCCTTGGACTACAAGGAGAACCAACCATTCCATTCTAAAGATCAGTCCTGGGTGTTCATTGGAAGGACTGATGCTGAAGCTGAACTCCAATACTTTGGCTACCTGATGTGAAGAACTGACTCATTTGAAAAGACCCTGATGGTGGGAAAGATTGAAGGCAGGAGGAAAAGGGGACGACAGAGGATGAGATGGTTGGATGGCATCACCAACTCAATGGACATGAGTTTGTGTGGACTCCGGGAGTTGGTGATGGACAGGGAGGCCTGGCGTGCTGCAGTCCATGGGGTTGCAAAGAGTCGGACATGACTGAGCAACTGAACTGAACTGATCTACACACATGTGCATGTATGTATACATATATATATTCATACATACATGAAGAAAATTAATAGCTTAAAACAAGATAATAAAGTTTTATTTAGTTCATTCAAACTAAAAAATTTTCTTTTATAGGTTGTTAGTTTATTTGTGGGCTTAGTTTTGCTTTGTTTCTACTCTTTTTCACCTGTGGATATTATATATCAGGAAGTAAATCA
This sequence comes from Bubalus bubalis, assembly GCF_019923935.1. NCBI lineage: Eukaryota > Metazoa > Chordata > Mammalia > Artiodactyla > Bovidae > Bubalus > Bubalus bubalis. The sequence goes on from NC_059158.1 coordinate 151,515,334, forward strand.
TATTTATTAAAGCATCATTTACAGGAGTTCCACTTGGAAATGTTTCTTTTGTGGTTATTTGGAGTTATACTATTTACTTGCAAATAATAAGGCAACAGTGAAGCACCTTATATTTCAACCCCTCTTTAGTAATAATCCCAGCCAGAAAAGTTTTACTATATATTCAAAATAACTATGACAGTATTTAGAGCAATCTGTGTGTGAGAATATAAAAAATATGAAGGGCATAGTTCATGTATTGGGAGATGGAAACAAATAATATAGAAAATACAACTGCAAATTTTATAACTCTAATTTTGGCATGTAGATTTTATTTAGTGTCTTAAATGATAAGTGTTGGCAACAAGCAAACAATTTAACATAATACAGATAACGCTTTCCATGTTCCTATCATTTCAGTGTGGATCAGGTTGGAAATACCTTCAGTTATGCTAGTTTATGCAAACTGTTTACCAGAGAAAAGTGAATTTGTAACAATGGTTGGTTAGTCCAACTACTGTTCTTCAGGCTCCGAAGTGGTACAGCTGTTTCTGTAAGTAAAAAGATTTCTAACAGTCCACCTGGAATTAGGACATCTGGTTTGTGCGAGCTGATCTGAATAATGTGCTGTGAATACTCCAGAGCAGCTACTGACAGAGCAAACAGTACATGGCTGTCCCATTAGCCCAGAGCAAACACCAGTTACATTTCACAGAAACTGGCTGGTATTTACAACTGATCTGAGCCAAAATGAATATCAGATTGAAGGCAGTACCCCAAGAGAAAAAAACTTTCCTCCACAGCAACTGGTTGTCCATAGTCTAAGGAGTTTATACCATTTTTTAAAATTCCCCCAAATGTGATTTTGCTGCATGTCAAAAGGAAGAAGAAAAAACATACAAAGAATTCCTGCATCTATTTGTGAACCACTTTGGAATTTTTTGAAGTAAAAAAAAAAAAAGACCAATATTTTTAGTTTCCTATTTAAACCATTTGCTACCTATATTAGCCAGAACCATGGCCATAATAATTTTCTTTCAACTTCTAAAATAGCTAACACTTTAATAAAAAATATGAAGCCAAAAAATAAAATAGACTAGAAACTAGAGTGTCTAATTTAAATCTGACATGGATGCCAGAGATCACCCAATCTCCTTCTCCCTATTTTCAGCTGTGGTAATAGAGATGGCAGGTGACTTTGCTCAAGGTCACACATCTAGTTACTAACAACAAAAATCAATAGGCCAAATTAGAAAAATACTTTCATGGTTTACTATGAAACAAAAACAATCTGCTTGGTATCCTTCTTAGATTATGTCTGCATAACTGAGTTGGGACAAGCCAGGTGAAACTCTAAAGAAGTGAAGTCTGATTATCATGTTTCCTTTTCAATTTCAAGTCCATATTTTTTTACTGCTCCCTAATGACTGTGCAACTTCACTTTCACTTTTCACTTTCATGCATTGGAGAAGGAAATGGCAACCCACTCTAGCGCTCTTGCCTGGAGAATCCCAGGGATGGCGGAGCCTGATGGGCTGCCGTCTATGGGGTCACACAGAGTTGGACACGACTGAAGCAACTTAGCAGCAGCAGCAGCAGCAGTAACAGATGCCAGAGTTCACTGATTCTAGTCCTGGTTCTATAGGAAATGGGGCTATTTGCATCATCTCATAAAAGATGCACCATTTTGAGTCAGTAACTCATATTCCAAAACCCCCTCTCATATCTATAGTGTTATCCTCTTCTCAGGGATTTGGCTGTGGCTAGGCTAAGGGCATCCATTCAGTCTGATTAGTTTGGGGGAATTTTCTCAACTGGGTGGTAGTAGATCATAAATAGTCCCACCTCACATAACACTGAACTACTTAGTACCAACCTGTACACACATAATTAACTGCTGACCTGACATCTTCACTGGAATGTTCCATGCTTTTTCAAATGTCACTTTTCCAAAACTGAAATGAACATCACCTCTCCTGACATTAAATGGAATTCTCTTATCTTTCTTGGCTTGGTGAATAGTGTCAACTTATCCACTTGTGTAAGTGAAATATCTCAGTGTCATTTTGACTTCACCTCTATCTCATTCTTCATAAGCATCCAACGTCTACCCATTTAAACATCTTAATACCTCAAGGATACAACCATTTTCTCCATCTTCATTGATACTGTTTTAATTCTGATGTTAAGGTGCGAAATCATTTAGCATTCTAACTGGGAAATTTTGAGCATAAAAGAAAATGCTATAAATAATTAAGTCAGGAGTAATAGGAGTAAACCAGGACTCTAGGGAAAATAGGCACAGCACATGCAATGAACTTAATGATGACCACATTTCTTGACTAAACTACTATAATATTTTTCTAATTGGTCTCCTTGATCTCCTCATTCCAATCTAATATTCACACTTCATTTCCTGCTTAAAAACCTACAAGACCCGTTTTGGCTTCAGGTTAAAACACATCTCAATTTCTTGTGGCATGAAGGCTTTTTGTAGCTATGACTCCTGCCAATTTTTCCAGCTTTGTCTTTCTGCTTATTCATCATATGCCTCCAGTCAAAAAAAGTACCAGCAGTTCCTGATGGTCCATGACTTCTATTACCTCCAGTTACCTGCCCAGGTTCCAATTGTTTCCTAAACATTTCTTTCTAGTATCTTCATCTTGATTACATATTAATTCTATGGAATGCTATCATTGCCCTGTTTACATGTAATTATTGATTCAAAAATATCTATCAAGAACCTATTCTGCACCGCATATGAGTAATTCATCAATTTTATTCTAATCGTTTATTTACTTCATTAGTTTGCTATCTTTCTTAGATTGTGAATCTATTTAGAAGAAAGTGATAGTATTAGTTGCCCAGTTGTGTCCAACTGTTTACAACCCCATGGAGTATAGGCCACCAGGCTCCTCTGTTTATGGAATTCTCCAAGCAAGAATACTGGAATGGGTGGCCAGTCCCTTCTCCAGGGGATCTTCCTGACCCAGGGATCCAACTCAGGCCTCTTGCATTGAAGGCAGATTCTTTACCATCTGAGCCAAAGCCCCAGGCTATTTAGAAGAAGACTTAAATTTACTACTATATCCTTCATACCTAGCACAGGTCAGGAACATAGATGTGATGAATATTTATTAAAAGGATATTGAATCAAAGGATGGATAGATGGAAATGATATTTAAACTTCAAGTTTGACTTTATTAATGAGAATTTCTGGGCCTTCCTGGTTCGATTCCTGCATCGGGAAGATACCCTGGAGAAGGGGATGGTTACCCACTCCAGTATTCTTGCCTGGAGAATTTCATGGACAGAGGAGCCTGGCAGGCTATAGTCCTAGTCCATGGGGAGTAAAGAGTAAGACAAAGAGTAAGACAGGCCTGAGTGACTAACACTTTCACTTTTTTCACTTTGAAGACCTCAGGCAGTGGGATATGTTTTAAAGTATAAAGAATTTTAACATTCCTTAAATTATATATTGCACTTATTTTACTCTGCAGATACTCAGGGTGAGTCCTAAATTGAAACAATCCCAATACAATCATCTGAATATTATATCTTATCTAGTACACTCACTCTTTCTGTCAATTAGCTACTATTTCTGGAGGCATTGTTTAAAGTCTTAATTCTAATGGCCAAAAAAATGTATTTTTACAAATAATGAGTGGTTCCAGATGCAATGGATATTTTGCATCTAGTTATAAAACATCAGGATTCTATCACTAGTATGACAACATTCCCTTGAGACATCTATGTGTTTCCTAATGCTTTGGAGGTCTAGGAAACTCAGCTTCTGCTTTATCCTGAAGAATATAAATTAAGTAAGAACAATAGGAAAGACAAACGCTGAGGATAAATTGCCTGTAGGCAGATGAAAAGTGTAGTTTTGGCTCATAAGCTCAAACACAGATCCTTGCAAGTATTCATTTTAAGTTGTACATACCATCCACCTACATTTCTGTGCATAACAGACAGGAAGAATTATTAAAAATTATTAAAAATTTTTCAGAAGGCTTTTTTTTTTTAGAATAATTATGGTTAAATAGTATTGGACTGGGCTTTCCTGGTGGTTCAGATGGTAAAGAATCCACTTGAAATGCAGGAGACTGGGTTCGATCCCTGGGTCGGGAAAATCCTCTGGAGAATGGAATGGCTACCCACTCTAGTATTATTCCCTGGAGAATCCCATGAACAGAAGAGCCTGGTGGGCTACAGTCCAGGGATTGCAGAGTTGGACATGACTGAGCAACTGACACACAGTATAGAAAAATTAAAGTTAAAATAAATGAAATTCTAAGTCTCTAGGAAGGAAAGAAGCTATAGAAGGATAGCTCTTGATTAGGGAAGAACACTGCCACCCATGTCCTCATCTGTAAAATGGAAATAATAATGTCTGTCTGCCTGCTTTATGAGTTTTATAAGTTCATGTTCATGGTAAATGTATTTGAAAAAATGTATTATATAAATGTGCAATATGGTGTTTTTTTCTAGTAATTAAAAAAAAATATCCAGCTGAAGGGTGACTTGTTCAAGTATCACTCATACAAGACTATACTAAATGCTGCAAACCAAGCAAGCATATGTTTCTTGTATACCAGAATAAAAGTATACAGTTACCTATTTTGTATCTGTGTGATGATAGAGTTCATTTTGCAGCCTTAATATTATATATGTCATTTGAAGTGCTTCCCAGGTGGCTCAGTGGTAAAGAATCTGCCTGTCAATGTAGGAGACACAAGAGACACAAGTTCGGTCCCTGAGTTGGGAGTATCCCCTGGAGTAGGAAATGGCAACCCACTCCAGTGTTCTTGCCTGGAAAATTCCATGGACCGAGGAACCTGGTGGGCTGCAGTCCATGGGGTCACAAAGAATTGGACACGACTGAGTGACTGAGCACTTGCATACACATGAATGTCATTTGAAAACATTATCAAAAGGGGATGGTGTTATTGATACAAATAAAAAATAATTTATGTTTCATTTGAATATATATATATAGGTTAGCTCATCATTTAAAGTCATTGTAAAACATTTCTTTGAAAATAAAGTAATGATATGCTTTTCTTAGTGCAGCAGTGAATCAAAGCACGACCCTCTTTCAGCACTTAGACACAGAAAGGTGCATATTAAATGTTCAATAATAAATTCCTTAAGCAGCTAAAATAAAATTAACTGAATGACCTAACAGTAGAGATTATGATAAATTGAAATAAAATCTTCATTACTTTTGTTTTCTTTTGATGAAAAGGGTGTCAGAGTCCATGAAAGCCAAACATTAGAAACTCCCATCTCTGCAGAGCACGTGTTGGCCTTGATCTTGAATCATTTGTACTGACTCAGACAGACACCTCATATGTCTCGGAAATCATGCTAAGGCACTGTTAACAGGGCAAGGAGAAGTCCTCAGTCTGGAATGTGTGCTTAAATTTTTTTTTATTCCCTGAGATCATTGATGTTTTCAGGGAAAACTGGCACATTAAGAGAAGCACATATTAATGTAAGAAATGTTTGAATTCTCCTACCCCATTTGGTGGAGACAGAATTCCTATGTGTTACTTTTTTAATAAGTTAAGACTTGAAGCATTTTATAGATTTTAAAAGTATGCTAAATACTTTTAAGAAAGACACCTCTTGGAAAGAAAGTTGCTAAATTATAGAAAAGTGCTTATTAGATTTGCAATCTGAAATAATTTGATAAATGACTTGGAGTTGGGAAAAATAAAATAGATTAGATTTTTCCACATATTGCATACCCCAGGGTTTCTCCCAAGGTCTACCAAACAACCAACAAAAAAAGTGCTAGACAGGCAAGAAAAGCTCCTGGTTTATTTTCCAGGCCACTTGGTCCTTTATTATGTATTAATAGTAGCACAATTATTACTTATCACATCTAAAAGAAAATGTTATGCCAAAGTGCAGCTACATTTTGACCAAATAAAATATTAATACTTGATCTAATGAATATAATCATAAAGGAGAGTGTGGCTGATTGTCTTTCATGCCGTTAAGTCTTAAATGTTAGACTTCCCAGGCTCTCATAAAAACCATTACTGTTTTTATTTGTAAATATATACCCAAGAATTTTAGAAATCGTTTATTTTTCATAAATACTATCTTTTAGAATGCAAGCTCCTTAAAGACATAATCAAATCGTTGTGATTAGTTTCTCACTTCTCTCATTTCTCCCAAATTTACTTGTCTAAATGTTAAAAATATTACCTAGTAGCTCAGATTTTGCCAAAAATAATAAATGAGAAGAGAATGTTTTGATCATTTAAGACTGATTTCTTAAACTCTTATTGAAAGGTAACCAAAGCAGTTAGAAATAAAATCAGCACACTGACAGCACTTTTAGGATATTTTAATCCAACCTGTTTCCATACAAAAGCATATTGAATATCAGTTATGCAGGAGGAGAAGATATTTCCAAGAGAGCTTGACATAAGCCCAGGTTGTGAATTATTTGCTTTGAAATGCTTTCATATTTTCCTGCTTGGAAATTCTGGTCAAGAGAAGAGCAAAAACAACTCATCCTAAGCATTTGGTCAAGTGAACATTCATAAAATGTTTAGCAGCTCACAAATACAATTTCTAAAAGTGCTAGATCATCCACCTCCAGAAGGGAGGAAGGAAGTGCCACTTGGCTATTGTATTGAATTTCCGGGGCCCACCCCATCCATCTTGAGTTTCCAAATACTGGGAGCCCCAGAGGAAGTTTTCACTAAAGTGCTATTTGAAACTTGGAACACATACATTCCCAGCCGTCTTTACTCCTGCATATAACCTTACCTTCTCTACCCAGAGTGAATTTACCTTGAAGCGGTAAAGCTTAAAGCTTCAGGCTCTTCAGTTGCATCACTTCTTCCAGGGCCTGGGAAATTTGGTAAACTTTTAAAAAGTAAGATTTTTATTATTTTTAACTTTTTACTTTATATGAGAGTATTGTTCACTAACAATGCTATGCTAGTTTCAGGTGTTCAGCAAAGTGATTCAATTATACACATACATATATTTATTCTTTTTCAAATTCTTTTCCCATTTGGGTTGTTATATAATATTGAGTAGAACTCCCTGTGCTCTACACTAGGTCCTTGTTGGTTATCCATTTTATGCCTTTTTTTTTTTTTTTTTTTGGCCACACAGCATGTGGGAACTTAGTTCCCTGACAAGGGATCAGGCCTGTGCCCCCTGCATGGGAAGAACAGAGCCTTAACTTTTGGATAACCAGGGAAGTCCTTGGTTATCCATTTTAAAAACAACAGTGTGTACATGTCAATCCCAAATTCGGTAACTATCCCTTCCCAACACCCTTCTCCCCTGGCAACCATAAGTTCACTCTCTGTGAGTATGTTTCTGTTTTGTAAATAAGTTTATTTATATCCTTTCTTTTTTTATTTAATATTTTTATTTTGCAGTATTTTTCTTAAAGAGGCTCAACTTCTACTCCCAATGATATGACTGTCTCCATAATACCTATATCCTCCCATATTCTCCCCTCACTTTTCAGAGAATGTTCCCTACAGTTTATTCTTTATCAGAAATCTGGTATTCATGAGCAGTGCTACTCCATCTCCTATTCTGTGCATCCAGAAGGCTTCTTTGGATTATTTTTTCTAGTGGAAAATATTCATTCCATGATTCAGCTCAGGCATCAAAGCCAGGATTAATAAGCTGTAAACTTTCAGATCATGGCATCCTCTTTTGATACCCACACACAAAGTCCTTATCCTTGTGATTATTATCTACAGTCTTCACAGGCAATTACCAACACTAACACTCTTAATTGGTATCACTCAGATAGGCTTCCCAGGTGGCTCAGTGGTAAAGAATCTACCTGTCAATACAGGAGACCCATGTTCAATCTCTGGGTTGGGAAGATCCCCTGGAGAAGGAAATGGCAACCTGCTCCAGTATTCTTGCCTGGACAACTCCATGGACAGAAGACTCTGGCAGCCTACAGTCCATCGTGTCACAAGAGAGTCAGACATGACTTAGCAACTAAACAACAATCACTTACATTGCCCAGTGATACCTGCAATGGAATATTTCCTGCCCTATCAGAAACAAGGATATCACAGTTATTAGCGATTGCAGTTCTACAAGTAAGCTGGTGAGCCCTGAAGAAACTCAGGAAGGAAAAGAATACCTGCCATCTAGCAGCCATCAGACTGCAGTCACTCCCCACTGTGAACCCTGAGGACACTCAGGGAGGAAAAGAATACCTGCCATCTAGCAGCTATCAGATTGCAGCCACTCCCTACAGTGAACCCTGAGAAAACTCAGGATGTGAAAACACAGGAAACTGATCCAGATAGCTGAGGTGCATATCAAACAATTGATATCAGTGAGCCCATTCTCTTGCATCTGCCCGTACAAGAAAAGAACTAAATTCCTTAACTTGACAAATCTGGTTTCTTTAGTTAACATTAATTGTTTGATGTTTCTGACTACCTGACTACCTGCCCTTTGTTGCAAAACTCCTATATATCCTGTTACTGCTAAGTCGCTTTGGTCAGGTCCGACTCTGTGCGACCCCATAGACGGCAGCCCCCCAGGCTCCTCCATTCATGGGATTTTCCAGGCAAGAGTACTGGAGTGGGGTGCCATTGGCTAGCTCCCCCTTATCTCCTCGGAGTTGTTTCTCAGAGCTATCTGAAAGGCAGTGTCCCAAGCTGCAGTCCTCATTCTGCCACAAAAAAATCTTAACTCGGAACTCTCATGTTGTGCATTTTTAAAAAATCAACAGTAGGTGTCATTTGAACCTAGAGTTCAAAAAAGGAAAAGGAAACTAAGAGGTGAAGTCATTCAAGTTTACAAAACTATTAATAATAAGTACTGAAGCCCAGATTTAAACACAGTTAGTGAGATCTCCAAGTCCATGTTCTGCTAGCACACTTTGCAAGTTTTCCAAATTACTTAAAAAAACACATTTTCTCCCAATGAGTTAAAAGAAAAAAAAGGAGAGGTAGTTTGAACATCTTCCATCTGTAAACTTTAGGTTGAATAAAAGTTTACCTAGTGTTCAAGAGACAGAGAAACCTGTCTGACTGATGGGTTAAAATCTTACCCTTAAATTTCCTTGTGCCAATGATTACACTGTTCTGCCTAAGATAAATTTTCTTTAAATGTATTGACCTTATCTTCTGCTAACTACTTCTAGACTTTTCTCTGCCCATATCCTATTATTTTCTGTCTCTATGATTTCACTACCTCACTCTACTTTAAGAATATTTGAATTCCTATTATTCTAGAAAGCATTCTCTGAGTAATCTTTCACTCTGAGCTTACATTTAATCCCATTTCTTCCCTTTACAATTAAAAAAAAAAAAAGTAAAGAACTACCACTGCCTGCCTTTAATCTTCAATCATATTCTGTTCTTTATTAGTTCTATATTCTACAAAAGCTACTCTCAAGAACAATACCAATATATCATGAATCAAGTTGAACCATCCAAATCAAGATTCAACTTCACTTGAGTTCTAGACATACATTCCCAAGTATCTAACATCTGTATCTACTTATATTCCAAAATATTGAATATATTTCCTTATTATACATTCTCTATTCTCATACACTACTAGTAATATTGACATTTTCTCAACCTTTCATTGAGAAAATTTGGTGTCACCTTGAATTCTCTATCTCACTCTGCAACATCCAAATGGTACCCAAATCCTGCTGATTTTCCCAAAACCGTCACTTATGTCAAACTTTGTGTTAGGCAGTTAGAATAGGAAAAAGGAGTCCAGAATGATGGTGGCTAAAAGTCAAAGAAGGGAAAAGCCCATGGAACAGAACAAAGGAAGGTCCGAGGACCTGAGTGAGAACCTCAGGTAAAAGAACAGCCCTCCTGGCTAGCCCAATTTACATAGGGCAGGCTCAGTGGGGAGGAGAAAAAAACATAAAAAGAGGAGGCAAAATTGGGCCAGGGGACTTCTCTTCATGTTTTTTGGGTCGGCCCACCCTCACACCTCAAGGATCTATTTTCCTTTGCTTTCTAAATAAAACTGAGCTGTGACATGGAATTGTAACGTTGGTCCATCTGAGGAAATTGACTCATTGGAAAAGACCCCAATGCTGGGAAAGATTGAAGGTGGGAGAAAGGGACAACAGAGGATGAGATGGTTGGATGGCATCACCAACTCCACGGACATGAGTTTGAGCAAGCTCCAGGAGTTGGTGATGGACAGGGAAGCCTGGTGTCCTGCAGTCCATGGGGTCGCAAAGAGTCAGACATGACTGAGTGACTGAACTGAGGAGTTAAAGAGTAAGTTTAGTCATTTAAACTCAGGATATTCAAAAGCTCGGTCTATATAACATAAAATTATAGTACCTAGCTCTAAATAAGAACAAATTACACCAAACTCCGAATAAATATTAATTGTATACATCTCACCATCTCCATTATGCAAAGAATGTTAAATATTATTCTTTTCTATCAGAGAGGGAAAACAAGTATGGATGTTACTAAACAATGTCTATGATTCTTGTTGGACAAAGCAAACCGAATTGGTTGTGAATTAAACTTCTATTTTCTTTCCCTCTCAAATTTACAGTACTTCTTTTGTCAAAACATTTTACAAGGGATAAGGTCACAGTATTTGGAATTTTTCCTATGGTGGTCTGAAAATGAAAGTGTTAGTTGCTCAGTTGTGTCCAACTCTTTGTGATCGCATGGACTGTAGCCTGCCCTGCTCCTCTGTCCATGAGATTCTCCAGTCAAGAATACTGGAATAGGTTGCCATTCCCTTCTCCAGGGGAATCCCTCTCTCAATTCAGCCTTTGCTAAAGTATAATGAGAGGGTGGTTCACAGCCATCTGTCTACAATGTTTGAGTGAGAACTACAGTGCACACATTAGCCTCTCTTGAGAACACTGGTGTGTTAGGATGACAATGGAAAGTTTCATTTGGACAGGTGAAGGAGAAAAGGGACCGACACACAAGACGCTTGTGATGAGGGTGTGTGCAACTGCAGCAATTGCACAAAGGAAAGCTGACGAGTGAGCCCACCCCCCACTACCCATGAACATCCTTTCCAGTCTGTTTCATGGAGCAATCAAAGGATATTCTGCACCTCTCAAAATGCCATCAATCTTTATTGACAAAGAAATAGAGCATTTCTCTCTCAAACCTTTGCAGGAGAAATCATCAGAGCAATCTGGCTTGAACAGGGAGCTTTGGCAGACAAAGATTTGTCAGAATAAATAAATAAATATATACACACATAAATTAGATAACCTCCACAAAATATGAATAGAAAGTTGATGATAATCTCCCAATTCTATTGTGTAAAGGGTAAAGAAACTCACAATTGTGCTCTCTAGGTCTCCTACAGTAAAGAATAGACTTCTTGATGAGATGTTTCCCATAATGTAAAGTGGAGCTAGGAATCTTGTGGCAATAATACTAAAAAATAACCATCTAAGTGATTTAGATAACACATTCATTAACATTCCAAATCTAAATCTCTAAGGGGCCCCTCCCTCCTCTTTGTTTCCCTCTCTTGTTCTGAGTTTTTTCCTTAGCACTTTTGAACAAAGCAGGGAAGAAGCTCTTTTGTTTATTTAAAAAGGCTTTTAAGGTATCTGATCATTGCTTCTGTAAAATAATTTCAAAAAGATCACGGAAATGTTCTTTAACATTAGTTTCGCCTTCAACAAGCCATATGGCTATGGTCCTTTGTCTCCATGTCACAGAAGGGTCTGTTTGGCAGTGTCCAAGTACAGTACTGAGAAGAGGCAACAAACAGTGATGCCAACAACAAGTGCTTTCAGATGAACCACTATTTAATAGTCGAGTCACTCAGTTTGGAGTCAGATACTGGTTTGGCCTGGTACTGGTTTGGGTCTTGAGTTAACAAGTCTTCACCAAGTTATCAAGTCAGGGATTTCAAATACTGTGTCTCTGGGATTATGGTGTGAAAATAAAATCCCACCTATATCAAAGTCCTTTGTAAACTTTATAAGCTATCATTTAATTTGTGAGTATGCCAAGAATGAAAGTGACTCTGTTTTTATAACGTATTGCTTGTAGTGGACTTTGCATCCTCGAAGAGTTCAAGAAAAGGTGTGAGTACTTTTCAAAATATGACTTTGTAGGCTAGGGTAAAAAAAGGTTTCATAAAGATTGTCCTAAATATTTAAAAAATTAAATAAATATGGACTGCTTTTAGCAGTTCGAATAGTTATTAGGCTTTTATTTATATGTTGTTATTTTTTGGAGATGATATATTGATTTTCCATGCTATTTTAACAAATGAAAGGTGGGCGTTAAACACTTAGACTATAAATGACACACCTCTGTGTTCAAATCTTACTTTTTACCATATAAGGCGGAAGCCTCAGTAAAAAGAGGCTTCTATGTCTCTGTGTTTGTTTCTCCTCTGTAGAATTCAAATGGTAAATTCTGCTTAGTCTTTTTTTTCCTGTTAGTGTAAGTTTATTTTTATTTTTTTAATATAAATTTATTTATTTTAATTGGAGGCTAATTACTTTACAATATTGTATTGGTTTTGCCATACATCAACATGAATCCACCATGTGTCCCTCATCCTGAACCCCCCTCCCACCTCCCTCCCTGTACCATTCCTCTGGGTCATCTCAGTGCACCAGCCCCAAGCATCCAGTATCATGCATTGAACCTGGACTGGCAATTCGTTTCATATATGGTATTATACATGTTTCAATGCCATTCTCCCAAATCATCCCACCCTCTCCCTATGAAGATTAAGGTAACAAACGTAAAAGCTCAGAAGCTCAGAGCCGAACATAACACACAAATCTGTGATCAATAAGTGGTAACTGTATTTAAATTAGTGTTTGAAAATTTTGAAAGTTTTATGAAACTTGTAAGGATAATTTTATCTTCAAGCATGTAATTACTGAGTCCCAACACAGACACTGTGCTCCCTCTGTGCTCCAAGATTTTGGATTTTGGCTTTATCAGTTCCATTTGATCCTCCTAAATCATTAACTCTTGATTATAGGGAGTCTCACAGGAGAATAAACAGAGGAGGCAAACAACAGCAGGCTCTCTGGCCTCTCACTGCACTCCCAGCAGGAACATTTTTAAACCAATTGATACTAAATCTCATTAGACTTGAAGTCAACATCAAGATATCCATGTTTTGACCAGTAAAAAAAGTAGATAGAAACAATAAAGGATTAAATGTTAGAAGTAAGAGATCGGAGAACGGTTTCTCACCTTTCCTTTAACAGCAAAGGACACAAAAGTTCTGGATTTTATCTTTTCTAGTATCAGTTTATACATGTAGACTTCCAAGGTGGCTCAGATGGTAAAGCATCTGCCCACAATGCGGGAGACTCGGGTTCAATCCCTGGGTCGGGAAGATCTCCTGGAGAAGGAAATGGCAACCCACTCCAGTATTCTTGCCTGGAAAATCCCATGGATGGAAGAGCCTGGTAGGCTACAGTCCATATGGTCACAAAGAGTCGGACACAACTGAGCGACTTCACTTTAGATGACAGTGCTTGTACCAGAAGGCCTTTAAGATCCCATCTCTGGCACTCTATGAATATATAATTACTTACATATCACCTCATATTACAATGGGGCAGCTCAGTGATGCAAATTACTGAGTTGATTGATATACTTGGACCATATTTGGATATATTTTTATTCAGAGAAAATCTAGTTGAAACAAGTGACTAGAGAAGGACATAAATACAAAGGGAAAGAAGGAAGGAAAAATGGAAAATGAAAGGGAAGAAGATTATATTGTTGGTGTGGTAAGAATAATCAGGGGTCTCTATGTAAGTGGAACCATGGAATTTTATGTACAGGGAATAACATATTGTTTTTTAATTTTTTTTTTTTTTTTAATTTACTGTCAACCTCCTCTCCTCCCTCAGCTTTGAATCTGGGAAGCTCTATATAACTTCTTATCATTTCATCTGGGGTTGGGGAGCAGAGGTTACTCTGATTTACCATGCTCTAGGAGAAGGCAATGGCACCCCAGTCCAGTACTCTTGCCTGGAAAATCCCATGGACAGAGGAGCCTGGTAGGCTGCAGACCGTGGGGTTGCGAAGAGTTGGACACGACTGAGCGACTTCACTTTCACTTATCCCTTTCATGCATTGGAGAAGGAAATGGCAACCCACTCCAGTGTTCTTGCCTGGAGAATCCCAGGGACGGGGGAGCCTGGTGGGCCGCCGTCTATGGGGTCGCAGAGTCGGACACGACTGAAGTGACTTAGCAGTAGCAGTAGCTGCAGTAAATATACCACCTCTATTATATCTGCAAACATGCATTCATAGGCATTAGTATTTAGTTTTAAATCTTTCATTTGCCAACAGAAAGAGCAGATTCTCTAAACAATAAACAACTATGGAGGAAATCATAAGATACTATAAAAAGGAGGTGGTACCTCAAGTCCAAATCTGCTACAAGAGATATCTATGATACCTGGAGATTTGAGAAAGAAGTCTAAAAATTTTCTTTCTTACTTAAGAAATCAAAGAGTAATTAATTTTTGTGTGTAATTCATAAATATAGGGTTATATGAAGAATGCAGAGCTGGTATTATAAAAGACATCATTAAGTCTAACATGATGCTGTGACCTAAATTCTAAGAAAATCTTTTGAGAATCAAGGAGAAATAAAAGAGTAATACTAATGAAAAAAAAATATTTTGTTAAAGAAAAGTAAAGCTTACAAACAGTAGTATAACTGAAATAATATAGCCAGACTTTAAGAAAGTCACTGGTAGAGAAGACATTGCACAAAAAGACATTGTTACTTTGATGATAAATTAATCATTTGAGAGATTGAGAGATACTCTCAAATTAGTGACAAACCAGAGAGATCAGAATTAATTTTGATATCCATATAATTTCCAAGAACTTAGAAGTTTAAACAAATGTAATTTGATTGTATGCTCTTATTTAGGGGGGGAAAAGCAAATAAACAAATCTATAATGCATAAGGAAAAACAGGTCTTTGTTAAAATATAGCAACTATCCACCCACACTTCCAAACTAAAACAGAAAACACCAATATGATCTATATATCGAAAGAGATCAAGACAGGGATAATGCTTGCAGCTCTGGGCAATTTTGTATGTGTGAGCTAGAGAGTAGTGGAAAATAAATTGCAGTGACTGGTCAACTGGAATGGCCAAGGCATTTCCTAGGATGAATGTTCAAAATTCCTTCTACTGTTAGTGACAATAGGACTATATATCATATAAAGAGAAATCTAATATAACATATATCATTCAAGTTTATCCCATTGCTGAAAATAAAAGGCATACTCTCAATAGATGAGGACAAAATAAAGTGAAAGGAATTAATGCTAGTAAATGATCAAGTATTTGACATATTCACAATATTGTCTTTCATTCATTAAACCCTATATATAAAAACAGCCCATCTGCAAAAATTAAAAAAAATGTAGATATTAGTTAGAATGAGTTTTTAGTAATTCCTTTGAAGTGATGAAGGCCTGAATTAGAATACTGGCAGGAATTTGGGAGCTGTTTTTCAGGAAGACCAGAAAGGATTTGGTTTTGAATTGTATAGTTTTAATGAAAAGCAAGAGAATTTCACAACCATGTCTCAAGCCTTCATAACATTGATAAAAAATAGGAAAACTGGGAGAAGTTCCATCAGATCTCCTCTGATAACATAAAAGAGCTATTAAGCATGTACAGTATGGAAAAGAGCTTCCCTGGTGGCTCAGACAGTAAAAAATCCACCTGCAATGCAGGAGACCTAGGCTTGATACCTGGGGTAGGGAAGATACCCTGGAGAAGAGAATAGCTACCCACTCCAGTATTTTTGCCTGGAGAATCCCATGGACAGAGGAGCCTGAGGCTGCAATCCATGGGGTGGCAAAGAGTTTGTATAGAACTATTACAAAAATGAGGATTTTTTAAAAGTATACATAAAAATACATCATCATGTCTTTGTTCATGCCAGAGTTTCTGTTTAGTTTTGACTTTTGCTTTCCTTCTGATCCATTTCAGTCCCACCCTACCAAAACTCCACTTCTACTCCAAGCTAGATTCAATAATGATATAGCCACAAATGACTTTCTATAGCCTCTTAAGCTGATTTGGTCTTTTTCCTACAATACCTGGCATATTGCCCTCAGTACATTATTTCCTCAACTAGAATATTAACTTTTTGAGGGAATAAGGTTGCTTTTACCTCTGTACTCTCTTGCCCAACACAGTGTTTGGCCCAAGATAAACATTCACTATATTAATTCATTTGCTCTTTCATCATAATAACCTAACAAGCTAAAAGATTACTACTTAGGTAACACTTTGGGGCAAAAAATACCTAGTGATATGGATTATCCTAGTAAGAATAGCTTTTTCTCCTGTCTTGATAGATAAAATAAAAAAAAAAAAAAAAACAAACACCCAAATATCATATCAAAGATACTGTGCAGGAATCCTTGACATAATTTTGGAAGAAATGTAAAAGCAATATCCTGAGACTACAATCATTTATCATCAAGTAGCAGCTGTTGTTAGAATTGATATTGATCCTTGGTAAATTGCAACCAGAGTAACCTTGTTATATCATCACAAAATTCTCCCACTACATCATTTAGCTATGAGATGCTTCCTTAACTTGTGTCCTTAGGTTTTTCTCTTCTATAATCAATCACATAAGAAAAAAAAAAAAAAAGTGGTGTATAGATGTAACCCAAAATGTTTTGGGGCATTTTTCAATTAAACATTTTCTAGAGGAAAATATAACATAATTACATAAAATAAATGATTATTTTGAAAATCCACCCAATGGAAAGATAGCTTTAAAACTAGAAAGTGTTTATATGTGATTCAGTTCAATCTTCTCATCACTGAAGTAAAGAAACTGAATCTGATTAAATAATATGACCGAGGCTGAAGTGTCAAGAGTTCTAGAATGTGAGATTCCCGACATCCAACTTAGTTTCTTTTATCCAATTACCATTAAGGAAATGAGAAGTGTTAGTTCCATAAGTTGTAAGAAGTTCAATAGCAACTTGAATTGAGGAACCTCCTTCCCCAAGCCCCTCTGTTACTTTAGGAATATGGATCCTAAGCGGGACTATTGGAAGCTAAACTTAATTTATTATAGCTTTGACTCTTATCATTGGTAAATTATCTAACCTCTCCATATTTTAATTTCCTTAGCTTTGAAAATGGGATATATATTGTTACCTACCTCATAGACCTTTGTGAAATATTTAATTTAAAACACTACTAAGTGTAGTTAGTACTATAGTAATTGGGTTATAGTAAGAACTCAGTAAGTTTCAGTTGATATTTCTATTTTTGTTTCATAAAATAATAAGTCAAAGTTCTGATTTCCTAAATTGTAAAGAAAAATTCAATTGAAACTCTTGTAGTTTAAATGACATTACTTTTTCTGCATTCTCATCTTGCTTTAATTTCTACTAGCTTATACATCATTAGGAAGCATACACAGCACAGTATCAAAAATCCCACAGGGAAGGCCGGAGATTTCTTATATTTCATTATCTTTCTTCCTTCCTTCTTTTCTTTCTCTCTTTTCTGATGGATTAGTTAAAATCTCACAGATAATTACAATGCATGTGGAAACCTTGCTAAAATATCTTCATCAAAGATATGAAATCTTAACTGATAGTAAAGTGATAGGGGTACAAAATAAAGTTTATAGAATTATATTTTCTGAGCAGTCAATATTCAGTCCATATTCAATTATTTAGAAGCTGATCAAATTTGTGAAATACCAACCCCCTTTATCTTTCATCATCCTTCACTTTTCCTGCCTATACTTTTTTCCAGTTTTTCAATTCATTTATATACCCATCCTGGAAGTAAAAGGGAAAACAAAGGAGGAAAAATGCAAATCTGTTAATAAAGTTATTTCTTAACAGATTGGAAAGAGGTGAGAAAACTTTAAATTGTAATGCTAGATCTATTATGGATCACCTGATGTACCAATGTGGAGCAGCTACAATTTCTCTATCTTCCCCTGACCTGGATACTTGATCTGTTAACTGATGTGTTTTGAAAGAGATGGGACACTTAATTTTTAAAACTATTCACCACAAATGACTGAATGATCCTGCGACAATTGAAATATATCCTTCTCTATAAAAATACACTGAAGTTTTTACATTAAATTGAACTAGTATCACTAAAACTAAAATATCTTTAGCAGCATCGTCAATTTACTAGTCACTCTTTTTCACTGCTGTTGCATTAAATGTACAACTCATGATACTAAACAAACATAAATGTAGGTAACTCAAAAGAAAGAGACAAAACTTGTCCATGTAAACAGAAAAAAATTTGTGCAGAAAGTCTAAAATCATATTGAATATTGAATTTAAAATATAAGGCACTATGCATTTAAATAAATATATCAAGAGAAAAGAAAGGAATAAGGGAACCTAAAACAGATAATGGCAGGATCATATATGAACCCAGCAGTCTAATTCATACCTACAGCAACACGCCCAGGAAACCACAGCTAGAATAAATAGCCCAGGAAGACAGTCAACTATGAATCAGACTTTTTCAGGAAGTTTGATTGTTATCTTTACTCACAATCCAGGAAGCTAAGGAATAACTTCTGTTAACAATTGGCCCTAAGCGACCAGGATTTGATTAATAACTAGCAGCTTCTCTAATTTTTGTCCCCATTTTCAATTTAGAGCCAACCAGAGAAAGCCAAATATGCACCCAACTCCACGGGATGCCCTGCTTTTCATTAGCCTTTTTATTGATTCCCCAAGCCAATAGCCTTCAATCAGAGCATACCTGAAGCCTTCCTTTGTCTCCACTATAGGGGTTTCCCCTTTGGAAGAAAAGCTATGACAAACTTTTCTTCCAAGTTTTCCTTGGAAGAAAACCTATGACAAACCTAGACAGCATATCAAAAAGCAGAGATATTACTTTACAAACAAAGGTCTGTATAGTCAAAGCTATGGTTTTTCCAGTAGTCATGTATGGATGTGAGAGTTGGACTATAAAGAAAGCTGAGGGCAGAAGAATTGATGCCTTTGAACTGTGGTGTTGAAGAAGACTCTTGAGAGTCCCTTGGACTGCAGTCCATCCTAAAGGAAATCAGTCCTGGGTGTTCATTGGAAGGACTAATGCTGAAGCTGAAGCGCCAATACTTCGGCCACCTGATGCGAAGAGCTGACTCACCGGAAAAGATCTTGATGCTGGGAAAGATTGAAGGCAGGAGGAGAAGGGGACGGCAGAGGATGAGATGGTTGGATGGCATCACCGACTCCATGGACATGAGTTTGAGTAAACTCTGGGAGTTGGTGATGGACAGGGAAACCTGGGCATGCTTCAGTCCATCGGGTCACAAAGAGTTGGACATGACTGAGCAACTGAACTGAACTGATAAAGGTTTCCCATTCTGTCCTTGAGTGCATGCTAAGGCACTTCATTCATGTCTGACTCTTTGAGACACTGTGGGCTGTATGTAGCTTGCCAGGCTCCCCTGTCCATGGGATTCTCCAGGCAAGAATACTAGAGTGGGTTGCCATGCCCTCCTCCAGGGAACTTCGGGACCCAGGGATAGAACCTGCATCTCTTATGTCTCCTGCATTGGGAGGCAGGTTCTTTACCACTACCTCCACCTGAGAAACCAATATCTCTCCCAAAACACAAATGACAGTGGCAGACTCCCTTGCTACATAATAAGCTCTGAACAAATAGTTGGTTTCCATTTACTTCAACTCGATTGAGCACCTACTGCACTCCATCAATGGACCATATGCTTATTTAGATATATTAAAAAGTCAATCTTCACAATATTCTGTGAGGAATTTTTTTGTCCCCATTTTATAGATACAGAGAACTTAAATTTGCAGAAGTTTAGATAGCTTCTCATGTTTTCATATTTACCTCATGCTAAAGTAACTGTTTTGGGTATATTATTTTGATTAAAGTCTTTGAGATAATATTAAGAGAATAGCTAACAACAATAACAAAAATATAAATTAGCTTAATGTTTTCTAGCATTATTTGTCTTTATATCTATCACCTTGCTGGATAAATATCAACACTGTATTTTTAGCTGATGCATCATTTTAAGATTATAATTTATCAAAATATATATAGAATTTGAAATAATGAAAAGCATAATAAAAATAACTTTCATAACTTATTTGCTATAAGAACCTGAAATAATCTGCAATAATTTGCTTGTCAAGCAGTGATTGTATGAATGGGTTTTTCATAGATAATGTGTAGAGAATTTTATACAAGAATGTAATAGTTTATTATACTGACAAGGAAACAACTAAAAATAAGATTTGTGTGATTCTAAAAGAAGGTAATAAGTATTTGCCTAGCACTTCAGATATGCTGCAATTTTTTAAACTGCCTAACAATCATGTATATAGTATTGTGCTTATTTTACGAATGAAGAAGCAAAGTTGTCAAGATATTCAGAACTTTAAGCCTCCCAGCTAGTGAGCAGGGAGTCTATATTTAAAAACTGGATTACTTTTTGGTTTCAAAGTCCAACAAACATGCTCAAAAGAACCTTTGATTAAAATTCACCTTAAAATGTTCCCTTACCATGTAAGGTGGCCACAGAACCTAAAATTGTATTTACTTTTTAATGATAAAATAAGACTAGCTTTATAGGAAAGAAGGGGAAAAATGGTATTTTCACGTTTGAAATTACCACTGAAAAAATAGAAAAATATAGATGAATAATGAGGCTTTCTAAGGCCTAAAAATAAAATGATACTTAAAAACAATTCTTTTAACAAAGACATGAAAAAGTAATATACATGAAAAAGAAGTATACAGATAACATTGTTTAAATAATAATGTGGAATAAGAAATGGGGACTAAAGGCCAAATAATTTCTCATGTGGTTTTCACTTTGTTTTACTAATTCCATTAAGTTAACTCAAACCTTCATTATGAATTCCTTGCATTGAGTGTAAATTGAAATAAACAGAAAGCTGGAATTCGATAATCATTATACAAAGAAAGATTCAAGCCCTTGGCCTTTATAACATATCATGTTAATGAAGGAAAACTATTTTCTTGAAATTTCCCTGTTTTAATAAAAGTAACGAATTTGTCATGTAAAATTACAAATGTCAATTACGATCTCACCATTTTGTTAAGTGTACAGTGGAAAAAAAGTGCCTCCTTTACACACATTAAAGATGTTGCTCCTTCTTTTAAAGAAATGCTTTATTTATTTGGCGGCACTGAACTCTTAGTTGTAGCTTGTGTTATCCAACTTCCTGATCAGAGATTGAACTTAGGCCCCCTACATTGGGAATGCAGATCTTAGCCACTGGACCACCAAGAAAGTCCCAAAGATATTGTTCCTTGACATGAACAAAATACTGATATTGAGTTGACTCATTGGAAAAAGACTCTGATGCTGGGAGGGATTGGGGGCAGGAGGAGAAGGGGACGACAGAGGATGAGATGGCTGGATGTCATCACTGACTGATGACGTGAGTCTCAGTGAACTCTGGGAGTTGGTGATGGACAGGGAGGCCTGGCGTGCTGCGATTCATGGGGTCGCAAAGAGTCGGACACCACTGAGCGACTGATTTGATCTGATCAGTTGATTTAATCTTAAACTTTTTAGTTCTGTCTCCTGTCTACTGAGTTACAGACATATTTTCATATAAAGGAAAAAATACTTAAGGTCTTTATTTTTGCCTCTTTCTATTAGAAAGCATCACTAAAAACAAAGCTAGTGGAGGTGATGGAATTCCAGATGAGCTATTTCAAATCCTGGAAGATGATGCTGTGAAAGTGCTGCACTCTATATGCTGGCAAATTTGGAAAACTCACCAGTGGCCACAGGACTGGAAAAGGTCAGTTTTCATTCCAATCCCAAAGAAAGGCAATGACAGAGAATGCTAAAACTACTGCACAATTGCACTCATCTTTCACACTAGTAAAGTAATGCTCAAAATTCTCCAAGCCAGGCTTCAGCAATACATGAATCGTGAACTTCCAGATGCTCAAGCTGGTTTTAGAAAAGGCAGAGGAACCAGAGATCAAATTGCCAACATCCACTGGATCATCAAAAAAGCAAAAGAATTCCAGAAAAACATCTATTTCTGCTTTATTGACTATGCCAAAGCCTTTGACTGTGTGGATCACAATAACTGTGTGGATCACAATAAACTGTGGAAAATTCTGTAAGAGATGGGAATACCAGACCACCTGACCTGCCTCTTGAGAAACCTATATGCAGGTCAGGAAGCAACAGTTAGAACTGGACATGGAACAACAGACTAGTTCCAAATAGGAAAAGGAGTATGTCAAGGCTGTATATTGTCACCCTGTTTATTTAATTTATATGCAGAGTACATCATGAGAAATGCTGGGCTGGAAGAAGCACAAGCTGGAATCAAGATTGCCAGGAGAAATATCAATAACCTCAGATATGCAGATGACACCACCCTTATGGCAGAAAGTGAAGAGGGAACTAAAAAGCCTCTTGAAAGATGAGAGTGAAAAAGTTGGCTTAAAGCTCAACATTCAGAAAATGAAGATCATGGCCTCTGGTCCCATCACTTCATGGCAAATAGATGGGAAACAGTGGAAGCAGTGTCAGACTTTGTCTTTTTGGCTCCAAAATCACTGCAGATGGTGATTGCAGCCATGAAATTCAAAGACGCTTACTCCTTGGAAGGAAAGTTATGACCAACCTAGATAGTATAATAAAAAGCAGAGACATTACTTTGCCAACAAAGGTCTGTCTAGTCAAGGCTATTGTTTTTCCAGTGGTCATGTATGGATGTGAGATTGGACTGTGAAGAAAGCTGAATGCTGAAGAATTGATGCTTTGAGCTGTGGTATTGGAGAAGACTCTTGAGAGTCCCTTGGACTGCAAGGAGATCCAACCAGTCCATCCTAAAGGAAATCAGTCCTGGGTGTTCATTAGAAGGACTGATGCTGAAGTTGAAACTCCAATGGAAATCAGTCCTGGGTGTTCATTAGAAGGACTGATGCTGAAGTTGAAACTCCAATACTTTGGTCACCTCATGCGAAGAATTGACTCATTGGAAAAGACCCTGATGCTGGGAGGGATTGGGGGCAGGAGGAGAAGGGGACGACAGAGGATGAGATGGCTAGATGGCATCACCGACTCGACGGACATGAGTTTGAGTGAACTCTGGAAGTTGGTGATGGACAGGGAGGCCTGGCGTGCTGTAATTCATGAGGTCGCAAAGAGTCGGACACGACTGAGTGACTGAACTGAACTGAACTGATAACAGACCTTATAAGGATGGAGGGGAGAAAAGGTATGGGGCAGGTTGGGAGATGGATTTTATAAGAAAATACCCAGGGAGCTTTCCAAACAATATGTAACTCAGAGGTTGAGGTTGATGCCAAGAGAAACAACTGTATTGAAGAGAACATGTTCCAATCACTTTGAAGCAATCGTATGAATAGCACAGAGAGACTGTACACATTAGGATCCTAAACTTGTACTGATTGGGTGACATCCATCAAGTCCTTAAATCTGTGACAAGTTTCTTCATATTTAAGTCAGAGATAATGATATTAGAACCTCATGGGATTGTTCTAAGGATTAAGAGTAAACATGTATATGTTGACATATAGTAAGCACGAGGTTTATTACTGCTATCAGTTTGAAATAAAGTAAATGACTTTGTTTTGGAGAATGAGCAGCAAGTTGAAAGTTTTTTATGCTTACTGTGGTGCGGGTTTGGTCACTAAGTTGCGTCCAACTCTTGCATCCCCATGGACTGTGGCCCTCCAGTCTCGTCTGTCCATGGGATTTCCCAGGCAAGAATACTGGAATGGGTTTATGCTTATGGTCAAGACAAATAGGATGCTGCTTGTTCCACAAGCTATGACAATATTCGTAGAGGGAGGAGAAGATCAAAAGAAAAGAATTGCTTTCTAGAAAAAAAGTAAGCATCATGTGTATGTCTTTTCAATTGAAGAAACTTATCACAGGCTTCTCTATGCTCCATAACGGCCAATGAACACTTGATTATAACACAATCATGTTGCATTCTGTCTCTATATCTTTGTAACTTTTGTCAAAGTTGGTACATCTTGAAAGTAGTAACTATGTCAAACTTTTTGAATTTCAATCATCTAGTAATGCAGAGGTATTCAATAAATTTTGAAGGAGTGATGAACCAATATCAAAAAATAAATGAATGAATTCGTGGACTTGTAGTTTTCAGAGAAAAAATGCTATTCACATAGAGTGGACTTCATATTTAACATGAAATGGAAATTATGTTCAGATGCTTCTTTCAAAACTTAAATCTGCATCTTAGAAATTATTTCAGAAGCCCTAACAAGATGATTGATTAAGTCCAAAGGATTGCACAGTGTTCTGTTTCTACTTCAACCTCACAGAAAATATTTAATGTCCACTAAATAAAGAGCTGTACTTGTATTGTCTCTTGACCAATAAGTCACGTTATCTTATTAAGAAGAAAGGAGAAAGCCTATCTTGGGAAGAATTTTGATTTATTTATAAACACATACAGATTTATTAGTTTGAATTGGTGACAGATTTTCAAAAATTGAAATTTGTTTTAACTAAATATAAGACCAAAAAAAAAAAATTTCTCCTTTTGAAATCTTGAAGATATTTTAGAGTGCATGTTGTATTGCCCATGCTTGCCTTTCAAAATTAACTATATGTGGCAAGTTTGGCATATCTTTTGTTGATAAAACTTGCTTTTAATTTAGGAATCACTCTGATTTGAGCTATATTATTTATTTGGTAATTTTTGTGCTTGCAGAGTATTTCCATGATTTTGTTTCTCAGAAATAATATGAGAAGTGGTATGTAATACTTCTTACCCTATTTGAGTCAATTCTTGATCTGGAAGTATAGATGGGAGGAGGGATGTTGAAAGCTTGAGGTACCAGGTATTCCTCAGCATCCATCATATCTTCTAAATCTTCTTCATCCAAGAGATTCTGAAAGAACTTGCTGTCATTTGGACTGGGAAGCTTCATACGATCATCACCCTAAAAAATTGCCCATCAGATACACAGACAAAAATGATTCTTTCCTTCATGTTAAATATGTGAAGTTTGCAGCAAATTTATATAATATCAAAATCATTGCAAATTCATGCACTCATTAAAAAATATTTAGCACAATTACCTGCCATATAGAAGCCTATAACATATATAGATATGACAGGGAAAGATAAATAAATTAAATACACAAAAAAATCTGATAAATGCCCATTTGAGATGAATAAAGCAGAATGCTATGGCTATTTTTAGAGAGCATAATCCATTTTAGATTTGAGAATAATGGTAGGTTTCATTGCCAAGATGGTGTTTAACTGTGACTTTAAGAGTAAATAATAAAGAAAGAGCAATGAACTTATCAATCTTTATTATATTTGGTTGGTTGATAGTGCAAAGCTATCAGGACACAAAGTATCCATGATTTGTTCTACAGCATAACATTATGAAAGTGATATCATTCAAAATCACAGCAAGCATGGAAAAGAACCTAAATGGGAATGGGAGAAACACCAAAACAGTTGTTACTCTCTTACCTCAACTATTTCTTAAATAGAATTTAAAAATTTAAGTTATAAGATATTTTTGTAAACATTTTTTAAAATCAGAGTTAATTTGGGAAAAAGATAGAAATCACTGTCTGCTAAAATGTGACTTTTATCTTCATGTCAGACTATTGATATGAAGATAAACAGTACTCTGTTTTATTGAGAAATCTTAACTCAATGTTATCCAGACTATTTGCTTATGGTTTAGGCAAAATATTCACAACAAAATTTACTGCAAATTTAAATGATCAAATCCATTTTTTGTAGTGTTACATGTAAAATGTTCTTTTGGTCTATTATTTTATCTGTATATATTCATTTAAATCTGAGTTATTGTTTGGTTATAATAACCTGAGATATTATTTTTTAAATAAACATATTTTAAAATATTTTTCTAGGAAATGAAATGTCAATATATTTAAATTTCTAATTCACTGCCTTCAAACATGGACACAATGAACATGAAAATTTATTTTCTTTTTTTTCCAAGAGGAGATAATTATAACAATGAATGTAACTAGTAGAGTACTTCAAGGCTTGTCTGAGGATAAAGGCCTTTTTATGCACATGAATAATCATAATTATCTGACAGATCAATAGCAGAGGCACTTAAGTGCTAAGGGAAAATGCTTAGAAGCAGTTCTGACAAGCAAAAGTCATTTCACATTATGTTCTGCTTAGTTAATCAGTTTGTGAGTGGTGATATCCACAGTTCGAAAGTTCAGGTATTATTACTGTTTTGTAGTGAGCTTTCCATTGTGATCTTCTCAAAAACCTAAGTCAAAGGTACAAACCTGAATAACTAGGTATCTTTGAGGGTCTCGAGCCATCCTTGAAAATTCAGCAGCCAGTTCCTTAAATTTAGGTCTACTGTCAGCATCAATCATCCAACCTAGAAATTCACAAGCAATAAAAGTCACTATATCCATAATTAGGAAGAGGTGGGATGTAAATTTTACAAAAATATAGGTTAAGTTTGAAAAATATTATTTTAATAAAAATAACCTGAAAAACAAAGAAAACTAATGAAAGAATTCAATAGGTGAGAGTCTCACAATCAGTTTACTGATATTCATAACTACATGCAATAATAACATAAGCTTTTTATCTTGTTGATATAATTTAAAATTAATTTTTTCATCATAGAAAATATAACCTAGGCTAACCATAGGAACTTAAGAAATCTCAGATCTTTTCTCATTATGTGTAAAGAGAATTTTTTTTAAAAACTTTTCTTTAATGTGTATAGAAGGTGAGATTGGAATATAATTTATCAGTTTATATCAGGAATGACATGGATTAAAAACTTTGATTACAATGTGATACGCTGGCATAAAAGTGAAGAAAAGAATCAAAAGCAACTTTCTTATGCTATTTTTTTTTCCTGATGGGAAAAACAACTAATGCAAAGTGATTGGCAATGTGTGTTGAGCAATAGCTGTTCATTTATCTGAGTATTAGCCTTTCCAGCATAAAAACACTATCAGCAATTTTCAAGGTATGTATTATTATTTAGCTGGGAGTCTAGATAAAGTGGGTCTTATCTCCCCAGGCTCTATTTAACTGATGAAATGACAAGAATAAAAGTACCAAGCTTTCCTTGATTTTACTGCCAAATGACCCTTTTCTTAGATACTAAAAGTTCTAAAAGCGAGGTAAAAGTCCTTATTTGGCAAAGATGTATTCCTGAGTTTTCCTTATTTTATTGGAGCTTCTAAATAACTATCTAAATCATCTCACTCTATACGGGATCAGGTTATGTAATGCATGTATGTTTGCACACTCTCTTCCATAGATGACTACCAAACAATGTTTGACCTAATAAAGTTATAAAACTTGTTTCTCTGTTTCTCATAATTCAATCTTTATTCTTGTTATGGGAAGTCTTTGGCTGTCATTAATATTATTTGATTTTTTTTTCTCTCCTAACTAAGCTCAAATGCTCTATATTTTATATGCAACCATTCAAAAAAATGTTTTTGATACCAAGATGTTAATGAGAAAATCAGTGTTTCTGGAACTCTATAGGAACAAAAAAGGTTAAATTCTCAGTGAGGTATCAGTTTCTTTCTAACTAAATACTGAGTAAATAGAACTACGCTTAGAGAAAAGGGCATGCTGACCCAAACTGAAAAGCACATTTTTTATTTCTTCCCTCACTGTCAGAATGTATCACACATGTCATGAATATAAATCTGAGTAGACCTGGGTCCAAAGTCTCATATTAATAAGATGCTTATTCACCTTCACCAGTTTGTTTCTTTGCTAACCCTGTGGTAATCAAAAGGGGAAAACCCCAGATTACACAAGAAAGATTGCTGAATGCTAATCTCATTTAAATTAATTCAGAAACTCCAGAGACTTCCCTAATTCTATTTAAATTAAGAGCCTAGGCTTGCAAAACACATTTATAACACGTATGTGTCTGAGACCCAGAAGGGAGGAAGAAAAATAAGAGAGTTAGATGTAAACAAATGATTTAATTTAAAAAAAGTAAATATTCACAATCTTTTTAGTTCAATATAGATTCATGCCTTTCCACTTCCCACTCTGCCTTGCTAATTTCCTGTTGATTGAGACTGGTAAACTCATTTCCATTTAATTCATCTTCTTAAATGATTAGCTTCAAGCTTCTTTTTCTCTATGTGTAGATCATTTCTTTAGTCTGCTTTTTTTCCTTTAAAGATTATTAACATTATTGTGATTAATTACATCCCTTTGTGAGAAACAAGTTGATTGTATAGAAGTGATAAGAATCAAAGTGAAATAAAAAAGAAGCATAAGAATCATATAATGTTGACTTCATAGTATGAAAGCATGATACTTCTTCACATTAAAAAAATTGCAACAAACATAGGTGTTTATATTCTCCTTTCACAATGATCTTTAAAATTTTATATTTTTCAATACACAGAAAAAATTGTGAAGATTGATTAGCAATCTTACATTTGACCATGACCATGTAAACGTCAATAGTGCAGATGGGAGGCTGAGGCAAACGTTCTCCTTTCTCTAATAAATCAGGAATTTCTCTGGTTGGAATTCCATCATAAGGTTTTCCTCCAAAGGTCATCAGTTCCCATATAGTGACTCCTAAATTAGAGATCAATTCTCACGTAAGCACATCAGCAATATACTATGAGCAAACCAGCAACATGTCTGTGGCAAAAGAATGCTTTTCAGAGGGTAATTAGGAATAGTCTAATTATACTAATGTTTGTTGACCCAGTTTAAGTTTTATCACATTAGAGCCTGGAAAACAATTTATTTACTATATACATGTGTACCGATACCAAACAAATATGATTAGGTAAAATCTGCTATTGATTAATTTTGAGATTAACATTTTTGCTATTAGAAGTCCTAAAGGTCAAGCTAGGGTTTAGAATGTTTAGGTTACAATAAATAATTGTGCCTTTCTTTTTAACTAATGTGAAGAGAACAAGTAGAATAAAACAGATTCATTTCTTTAGCACATATGAGAGACTGATTGAAGAATGATCCATATGCAAAACAAAATGCATGTAAAGTGATCATCTCCAAATTGAAAGAAATCAGTAATAGTCTATTTCTTAGATAATAACAGTATCTTGAATCACTAGAACATTCTTTCCTTGGTGAAAGCAAATACTCTAAATACTAGCTTGCAAGTAGCTAACTTTGATAAGAATAATGATACTGATACAAACAGTAACATACACAGAATGCCTCTGTATAATCTAATAATAAGCTAATTTAATAGTTATACTTTTCTTAGGGGTAAAGGTTATTCAGAAATTGTATCTGCTAATACAATAGTATTAGCAAGTGAATTTTAACTGATGCATATACAAGTATCTTTCAATATAAAATTCATTAATGATGGTTATTTTTTCCCATTGCCATTTGTAATGAATTATTTATTCAAGCTGAAGTCATTTTTAGTTTATAACAGTTACCATTGACTGATAAACATGCAAAGCTTAAAATATAAAAATATATGTAAACTTCAAATTATTCATCATAATAGTATCATTAGAGATTATCTGATTTTTTGGTTAATATTTACATCTTATGGATCTTAAATATAGTATAAACATGTAAATTAGTTATGCAATTTAACTTTCAGCCTTATAAAACACTACTTGATTTTGCATACTGAAGAATGATTCATAGAACTGATGACTAAAAGTCAGTGTTCATGACGAAGGCTGAAACAAAGTAAGAAGTAGATTACTGGCTATTCATATTGTCATATTTATAGAATATGTATTTAATGATAACATTTTATTAACTTATATTTGTAATTATAAAAGAATAGGTACTTTCACATCTCTATCAGGACTTCTATGAGCACGATACAAGGCAACTACAAATAAAAATAACAGAAAATACAATAAACAGAAACACATCAATATAAAAGTTGAAGTAGAAAAATCAAAACCCCCACTTCTACCAATAATATTCCAATTATATCTTTGCAGAGTTGATGACAAGATAGGGTTAAACAGAGATGGCTGCATGTAGAAGAGCAATCTCAAGAAAATTAAATCAGAAACATCTTCAAAACTTATAATTTTATCATTTGAAGATAGAAAACATATTCAATGCATATTTATTTTTATAAAAGTAAAGATGCACCCAGGGGCAATGTTCCATGTAGATTCACTGTAAATAAGACTATGAATCTTTCTTAGCCTTTTATGACTTTTGCAACCAACTATGATATATAATAAAAATCCTAAAATGCCTTATAGATATGGATTGATGATCTGGGCTATGTTTCAAAACAGAGTTCACTTTATCTGTCTATCCATCCACCTATCTGTCCATCCATCAGATTCTGAGATATTGCAACTCAACATGAAGAATAATAGTATGACCTTAAAACAGGATTTTCTTCAAAAGATACATTTTATTATTAAAAATGTGATTGCCCTGCCAATATTTTCTTTAATGCATATATGTATTTACTTATTCTAGAAATCATTTAAAATTTGTAGGTTGTCACATTTAGTTCAGGGAAACATAAGTAGGAACAAAAAACGGAAAGAAAAGAAAAAAATCTATTTGATATTATATAAATCTATCTTATATGTAAATCTACTTTATCATGTAATATATGTGCTGATCTATACCATATAGTATATAAATGCATATGTACATGTTAATTTATCTCATATTATGTATACTTCTATCTCATATTTAAGTGTATATGATTTATATGTAATGATATATATCTGTTTTTAATTTAGTCCTTTCAGCTTAATTAAGTTTTGTCAAGGGTTCCCCTGTACTTGCCTAATCTCAAACACACAACACTCTGCTTCTAAGCTGAGTAGACTACATGAGTCTTCATGAAAATTTTAACACCTCATACAGTTTACAGGTGTGGAAATAAAAACTACCCCATAGAAATATCTTATATTTTAAAGATAATTTATACTGTTTTTAGATTAAAAATACAGGTTGTTTAATCTTCTTTCAAAAAATAAAACCTAAGCTTAAATTTGAGTTAAATAAATTGCTTCATGCTTTCAAGACTCACCAACACATTTTCATTTAAAGAAGCACTGAGCTTTTTATTGTTAGAAGTGCTAGTTTTATACAGTTTATGTAAACTTAGAAAAGGTGTTGATTTATTCTTACTAATACTTAGTATTAGTGGACTTAAGTTTGTAAATAGCCAGACAGGCACTAAGAAGCTCATCTCAAAAACTGTTAGATGCAAATAAATAAATGTTCTAAAATTTAAAATCACTGTTCCCATTCATTTATTAATTTTCTAATATATTTGTATATTCCAAAAGTAGTTCATAAATTACAATTAAAGGTATAATTATAAATCATCTCTCTTATCTATCTCTCCCCTCACATTTATTGCTCTCATCCTACTGCTTTCAATAATTGGTATTTGTTCTAACAATAATCTCTATTTTCTTACTATATAACTAGATTTCAGTAAGAAAATGCTTTTTAAAAAACATTTATTAAAACATTTGAAAAACATTTATAAAAAACATTTATTAAAACATTTGAAAAACATTTATAAAAAAGATTTGAAATTATGTTTTCAAAGATCTGTTGAAAATGAAGGCCATAGGAGTCTATGAAAATGTCCCTAATTTAAAACTGCTGCTTTTTGTTTTGTTTTGTTCATCAAAATGATTAGACAAGTTGCTACCAAAGCAAAGGTTATGATAGACAACTCAACTAAGACATTAATATATTACATTTTAGAGAACCAAGAAACCTAAAATGTTTATTTTTGCTTTAAAAGCCTTATAACACAAAGAAGAATTATTTACCATAGCTCCAAACGTCGCTCTGATGGGTGAATTTCCTATAATGTATACACTCCAGAGCCATCCATTTAATTGGCATCTACAGAAAAATAATAAGTGTAAGTCATATAAAAAGTCATTTCTATATTTCCTCAATATGAGTCTCTGGATTCATCTCTCTTGTATGCATAGAAAAATAGAAATGTGTTATTTTTCAAAACAGGGAGGATATGAAATCTAATCTTAAAAAGAATTATTTAAAAATATTTATTTTTAAAACCTTCATAAACAGTAAAAAGGGAAATAATAAGTATCACTTTCTAAGCTTCTTACTATTCAGTGATTAAGTTACTAGTTAATATTATGACCCACAATATCAATTCTAAAACATCTAATACATATATTTTTAATAATGTGGTCATACTGTATTGTTTTCCCCCAAATAAGATTCCCTACATTTTCAGGAACCCTTTCCACCCTCAAATTTCAGGCCACTGATAAAATGAACTCTTTCTACACCTGTTCTCTCCCTCTCCTCTCAGATAATTTGGTCACTAAAACACGTAAAATAACGAATTCCAAAGTTAGCCTTCCTTTGTTCCCCAGCCACAAATGATCTCCCTCGACTTGGGTAGCCAGTATTGAAAATATGTACCATTTTCAAAATAGGAATTATATAAAAGAATATGAGAGGATCAGTACAAATCCATCATCACTGTAAGAAAAGCGACTCAGCTCACATACCCTGCTGGTGATGGGTCAGCAGAACAAGTTTCAACTACGAAGGGCAGTGTTATAGAGCTGGGAATATAATTAGATTCTATGGAATAAAGATAAACACTTCTACCTTGCAGTTGAAAGCTTAAAACTAAATAGGCCTTTGAAATCATGAGGTTGGCTGCTCACCAAGGTGACACCAAGGTAACTCAGTGACAGAATCATGGTATTCAGTGAAAGGGAACAGAAGACACATTGAAAGTAATTTCCCTATAGGCAAGGAGTTAGCCGACTTTATGGACTACAGACACTGTTAAAGAAGCAAGTTTAAATCACAGGTGGCTTGATAAAGACTTAATGGTTACTAGGCATTTAAAGCTCTAATGAATCTTGCTTTAGACAAATCTTACAGCTGTATGTTCTCAAGACAAGTGAAGTCATGTGATTTATAGACTTCTACTTCTGTGCAGTCTTGTAGTGAATTTCAAAGCTGTGGTCTCAAATGGCTGCAATTTGTAGTAAATAGGCTAATAAAATCAAGGAAAAGACAGAGAAAGCTACAAAACTGAAGATTTAAAAAATATACATGTTGTGTTTTGCTTTGTGTTTGTAATAAGATTTGAATATATATAGTTTTATTTATAAGCTTTTAGTATAAAAATCAATGTTTAGCAATTGGAGGCCTGTCATTGTAAAATAATTATAATATGCATCTGGATGACCCATGATGAGTAAAGGTAAATAATAAACATATTTACCTGACACATTAATTACTTGTTTTTGTTAGCATGTACTTTTAGGTTAAGGCTGCATTTGCTTATTTTATTTGGTCTCTTCTGATGTAAGCTTATCCAGGCCAACCTAGAGGAGCCTCCACATGAAGAGGAGGTATCCTCAATAGTTGGCAAAGAATAACAAGCTAAACTGTGGGTTAATAAAGAAAGATAAGAACTGGAACTAAGGCATGGATTGAGACCCCATATGGTGAATGAGAGAGGCAGAAAGACAGCTGTCAGGCAGGGCTTGTGGATGGAGAGTCAGAAAAGTTAGAAGAGGCAGTGGCACTATTCCTTGGGGTAGAATGGTTGACATTCTAGTGGAGGGAGTCAGAGAATACTGGGTTGACCAAAAAGTTCTTTCGCTTAGTGAATTTTTGTTATTGTTGTTTAGTTGCTGAGTCATGTCCGACTCTTGGGACCTTATGGACTGTAGCTCGCCAGGCTCCTCTGTCCATGGAATTTCTCATGTAAGAATACTGAAGTGGGTTACCATTTCCTTCTCCAAGGGATCTTCCCAACCCAGAGATCAAACCTGAGTCTCCTGCATTGCAGGCTGATTCTTGACCACTGAGCCACCAGGGAAGTCCTGATTAGTGAATACTTAGTTCAGTAAAAGTCTTAGTGAAAATGAAAAATGTGTCTTTAATTTTTACTTAAAACAAAATGAACTTCTTGGTCAATCCAATAAATAAACTGGTACATCATATGCTACAATGAAAACAAAAAAACAGAGCCAGGTAAGAGCAATCGGTTGCTTTTGCTACAGGAGGATTAGAAGTTAAATAGAATGTTCAACTTTCCAATATTTATGATTCTTGGTAGTAGCAAGACTTCTCTCTAGTCTGTGAGAAAGAAGTACTTCTCTGATTTCTTTGTGATAGTCTTAAATTAGTAGGATCAATGAAACAATTTATATGGCCCTGGGTTAAAATGTAATCTTTAGAGTTTCTTGGGAGCTACCCACTCCCCATTAGAACTGACATAAAGACCACTTGGATCCAGACACTCATCATATTTTAGCTACTTTTGAGAAATGGAAGTTGGTAATACATGCTATATATCTATTTTAAATATTCTATTAATATATATGTGTATGTATGTGTATGTATGTGTGTGTATGTATATGTGTGTGTGTATATATATATATATATATATATATATATATTACTGTGGGTAGGACAGAAGGCAAATAGTAGAACTAAGATTTTATAATCTCTTAAACCTCAGGTTTGTTGGCTTCTTTCTATAACATATAAGGAGGTAAAAGGATATTACATTATATTTTCAAGTAATATTGCTCTCAAAAAGATATTCACCTTTCCTCCATCAGCATTATACTCTTTTTCATCTCCTTCCAAGAGTCTGGCTAGTCCAAAATCCGTGATTTTCACATGGTTTGGAGATTTCACTAAGACATTACGGGCTGCCAAGTCCCGATGAACAAGCCGTCTTTCTTCCAGGTACATCATTCCCTGAAAAACACCAAATTTCCCAAAGAAGCAGTTAGTGCCTAGGGTTTTCCATTGTCAAAAAAAGGAGTTTCCTAGCTTTCAGGTGTAAGTGCTTGATTTCTCTAAGTAATGTAAAAATTTGATAATATTTCCAAAATTAGGGAAGAGGCAGATGTTAAAAAGCAAACCACAAATAGCTTTTGGCTTTTATTCCCAAAAGCCTTATAAAAGCAGAATGGATTACCTGCACATGAGCTAATTGTTAGATCATTTTTTTTCCCCCAGGTACTTTATATTCTTTTGCAAACACTTTCATTAGTGAGAATGAAAGTGTCCTAATAGACTGGCTAATGGAAAGAGATGGGAATACCAGACCACCTGACCTGCCTCTTGAGAAACCTATATGCAGGTCAGGAAGTAACAGTTAGAACTGGACATGGAACAACACACTGGTTCCAAATAGGAAAAGGAGTATGTCAAGGCTGTATATTGTTACCCTGCTTATTTAACTTATATGCAGAGTACATCATGAGAAACTCTGGGCTGGAAGAAACACAAGCAGGAATCAAGATTGCCAGGAGAAATATCAATAACCTCAGATATGCAGATGACACCATCCTTATGACAGAAGTGAAGAGGAACTACAAAGCCTCTTGATGAAAGTGAAAGAGGAGAGTGAAAAAGCTGGCTTAAAGCTCAACATTCAGAAAATGAAGATCATGGTATCTGGTCCCATCACTTCATGGCAAATAGATGGGGAAACAGTGGAAACAGTGTCAGACTTTATTTTGGGGGGCTCCAAAATCACTGCTTACTCCTTGGAAGGAAAGTTATGACCAACCTAGATAGCATATTCAAAGGCAGAGACATTACTTTGCCAACAAAGGTTTGTCTAGTCAAGGCTATGGTTTTTCCAGTGGTCATGTATGGATGTGAGAGTTGGACTGTGAAGAAAGCTGAGCACTGAAGAATTGATGCTTTTGAACTGTGGTGTTGGAGAAGACTCTTGAGAGTCCCTTGGACTGCAAGGAGATCCAACCAGTCCATCCTAAAGGAGATCAGTCCTGGGTGTTAATTGGAAGGACTGATGCTGAAGCTGAAACTCCAATACTTTGGCCACCTCATGCGAAGAGTTGACTCATTGGAAAAGACTCTGATGCTGGGAGGGATTGGGGGCAGGAGGAGAAGGGGACGACAGAGGATGAGATGGCTGGATGGCATCACTGACTCGATGGATGTGAGTTTGAGTGAACTCTGGGAGTTGGTGATGGACAGGGAGGCCTGGCATGCTGTGATTCATGGGGTCGCAAAGTGTCGGATACGACTGAGTGACTGAATTGAACTGAACTGAACTGAACATGTATTTGGACTGACCCACATATTTTTGTTTTCTTCTCAATATATTGTTTCATGTCATCTTCCCCCATACACCCACTCAAAACAAATTCAGCTATCCATACTTTTCAAAAGTATTTCATATAAAGTTTTAATGGAGGCAAAATCATTATTATAGATTCTACCAAGGCTGAGAATTATATTATTCTTATTGCGTACATGCTAAGTCGCTTCAGTCATGTCCAAATCTCTATGACCCTATGGACTGTAACCCACCAGGCTCCTCTGTCCATGAGATTTTCCAGGCAAGAATACTGGAATCGGTTGCCATATCCTTTTCCAGGGGAATCTTCCTGAACCAGGCATCAAACCCACATCTCTTGTGTCTCCTGCATTGGCAGGCAGCTTCTTTACCACTAGTGCCAATTGGGAAGCCCTTATTCTTATTAATTATGCAAAAAAATGAAATATACCCTAGGGGCATTAAAAGCCTCTAATTTAAAAATTGGTTTTGATGACATTAGTAGTCACTGTGAGAATTCACAAATGAAAGTACATCATTTATAAACACCTTCAAATTAGCCTTTAATATATTTTCTTCATAAAACATATATGTAATTAAAATAAAGTATATTGCTGATTGCCAACAAGAGATATAACTGGATCTTCCCCCAATATACACACACATATGTATATGTACATATACACATGTACTCTTGGTTGTTGTTTAATTGTTAAGTCATGTCTGAGTGTTTTGAGACCCCATGGAGTGTAGCTTGCCAGGCTCCTCTGTCCATGGGATTTCCCAGGCAAGAATACTGGAGCAGGTTGCCATTTCCTTCTTCAGGGATCTTCCTGACTCAATCATCTTGAACCCACATTGTCTGCATTGGCAGACATGTTCTTTACCACTGAGCCACCACGGAAGCCCATACATATGCATACATATGTGTTATATGTATACATAGCATGTATATTAGATTACGGACAAGTAAAAAATAATCCAGAAACGATAGTTATTCATTGTATTTCATCAATAGGGAAACCAAGAGTCATGAAACACTAGCCTAACTAAAAAGGTTGAAGTAAAACTAAGGAAATGAACTCAAAGGTCTATATTAGAGTGCTCTTCTTTTGTTTGAGTGAACATATTTTTGTTGAAGAGTAAGGGAAAATTCTATATTTGAGGACGTCAGTGGTAAGAACAAATCAGAAGTGTTATAAAATGGTTGAAGCATACTCTCACGCCAATTGCAAATCAATGCTGCTGGCAGTTAACATTACAACTGCAGGACTTTGAAGGATTAATGGTTTCTGATATCAAACAAAAGCTGTGGTAAACAGACATATAAATCAGAGAGGTCAAAAAATTATGAACCGTATACTCCGTATACTTGGTGTAGTGGAAAGAGAATATTGCTTCAGGCAGCATCATGAGCAGAACACTATATAAATGCCCATTAAACACAACCAGTGCAGATACTGCCTGATATGGTCCAATCAGTCAGAAGTTGGGTGACATCATATGTATTAGCGTTTTCTGAAATCAATCCACAACTGGGATTTATGGGAGCTTTGTCCTCTTTCCTAAACAGTGCCTTTTCCTTGATCATGCCAACTTGGAGATTTCTAGAATAAAGTGAACATGAAAACATAAAACCACTGCATGCTTTAAAGGATTAATAAAAACTGTCATCGCATTGGAGATAAAGTCTGTTTGATAATTTTGTCCCTGTATGAAGTATTCACAAAAACATTCATCATTCTTTTTCTTATCATCTTCATAACAGAATATGGAAAGCATGTTAGCAAGAAGTTGATATTCAGATCCACACACAATGACAGAACACATACTATATGCCAAGTACTCTGCCAGACACCAGAAAGACAAAAGAGAGTCAGAGAAGGTTTGTGCATTAGAGGATAGAAGCTAATTAATAAAGCGGGCTGATATGGAGTAAAAATTTGACCAGATCAGTGATGTGTGGAAGGCACCTAAGGAGAGCTGTATTTTGAGGACCATCTGTTGTATAGTCTAGCAAGTGTGCATGAGCAGGGAGGCTTCAGAGAGGTACTATGGCCTAAGTAAAGCTTTAAGGATGGCTGTCCACCAGCTGGACAAGGTAGGGGGAAAATTGCAGTAAGAACAAGCACAGGAGAATCAATAGCATGGCATACTTGGACAAAGTTACATAACTTTGTATTTCTGAAGTATTATGCATATGGTGGGTGATGAGACTGAAAATAGAGTAAGAGGCTAGATCCAAGAAGGACCCTTTATAAATCATGGTAGAGAATTTGACCTTTGCATTTTATGCAGCATTCAATGTGGTGATGCCCTCTTTTTTTTTAAGAGGAGAGTGACAACAATTATCATTGGAGCCTAAAAAAATACCACCTGGTGCCAGTATAGAGGCTGGATTACATACAACTGTAGCTAAAGTCAGGAGTCACTGCCACATTACAGGAGAAAAGTGAGGAGAGTGCAAAATAAAGGCTGTAAACTGACCATGAGCTACCCCATTTTTGTATGCCGACACTGAATGAGTTTCATATATCCTCTTTAGTTGGTTACTGGCTATGCTCTTTAAGGGCATTTGGTCCCCAGTTTGCTAGGATCCTACTACTCACTATTATTTTCAAGAATTCAGTCTTTATTTGTTTATGATAGCCACCAGCTCCTATATGCATGAATGTCTGAATCTTCAACTAAACTAGGCCAGAAGGAACTAGGGAGAGAACAATTTCAGGGTACACTGATAAAATAACCATCCTTGGTAAATGACTGTACAATGATGAAGACAGTAAATTGAGAATAAGCCTGTGGTTTTGTAATTTAGGTGGATAATGATTCCTTTAACTAGATATTATCCTAATGTAAATATATGTAAGAAATATATATTCTACCAATAGGGAACTAATATTCAACAAGAAACTTAAGACTTTAATGACACAGTGACTATATAAGCAAAGCCTCAAAATTCCGAAAGATCTTTGACATCCTATACATAAAGCCTCAGCAGGTGATAGACTATCCTGAACCTCTATATAATTTGTCTGTAAAAAATAAATTATTTTCTTCAAAATGCTGCTACTAAGTCACTTCAGTTGTGTCCGACTCTGTGCAATCCCCATAGACGGTAGCCCACCAGGCTCTGCCATCCCTGGGATTCTCCAGGCAAGAGCACTGGAGTGGGTTGCCATTTCCTTCTCCAACGCATGAAAGGGAAAAGTGAAAGTGAAGTCGCTCAGTTGTGTCTGACTCTTTGCGACATGGACTGCAGCCCACCAGGCTCCTCTGTCCATGGGATTTTCCAGGCAAGAGTACTGGAGTGGGTAGCCATTGCCTTCTCCATGAGAACTAAATTCAGGAAACCAGATGGTAATCTCTACTGTTTTTCTTGGCTATCTGACCATGATTATAAGAGATAAAAACAGAAGCATCTGTCTCATTATCAAATCATCAAAATATGTTTGAATTGTTGCTTTGTAACTATGAAACATCATCATACAAATGAACACTTTCAACTTATTAATCATGACTGCCACCTTATTTCTAATTTCAGGTTCTGAATAAGAGTGTTGAAATCTGTGGATTTTTCACAATAGGTTTCTTCACACCACAGTCATTGGAACAAGATTTTCTTACCAGATCTCATTAGAATCACATTCTCTTCAAGATTTCTTCAAAATAAAATCACTCCTTAAACCAGAGCATGATGCAATTAAGTGGGCAGACAGTTATTAGAAATATCAGCAACAAAAATAAACTCAAGTCTCTTGAAGTTTGAAGATAATAGAGGGGTATTGCTTTGGACTGCAAGGAGATCCAGCCAGTCCATTCTAAAGGAAATCAGTCCCGAATATTCATTGGAAAGACAGATGATGAAACTGAAACTCTGATACTTTGGCCACCTGATGCGAAGAGCTGACTCATTTGAAAAGACCCTGATGCTGGGAAAGATTGAAGGTGGGAGGAGAAGGGGACGACAGAGGATGAGATGGTTGGATGGTATCACTGACTCAACGGAAATTAGTTTGAGTAAACTCCGGCAGTTGGTGATGGACAGGGAGGCCTGGTGTGCTTCATCCATGGGATGGCAAAGAGTTGGACACGACTTAGTGACTGAACTGAACTGAATTGCTTTGGTTGAAAAGGAACCTCTAACTTTGCCCTGTAGAAACTCCCATGTCCTTGCCCTGCCAGCTCAAGTGGACTATATAAT
Source organism: Bubalus bubalis (assembly GCF_019923935.1). Taxonomy (NCBI): domain Eukaryota; kingdom Metazoa; phylum Chordata; class Mammalia; order Artiodactyla; family Bovidae; genus Bubalus; species Bubalus bubalis. Next base: position 151,555,623 of record NC_059158.1, read on the forward strand.
AGGAATACTAACACTGACAACAGCCTCAGCTAATATTGACTGAGTTCTTAGAACACGGCAGGCATTAAACTAAACATGTCTACATTGGTCGGTTAACGTCTCTAGTGGCTCAGTGGTAAAGAATCTGCCTGCAGTGCAGGAGATGAAGGTTTGATCCCTGGGTTGGGAAGATCACCTGAAGAAGAAAAACAGCTATCCACTCCAGTATTCTTGCCTGGGAGAGCCCCTGAACAGAGAAGCCTGGTGGACTACAGTCTATGGCATCACAAAAGAGTCGGACACAACTGAGCACCTAAACAACATGAGACATACTACTTATACCCTATTCTAAATATGAGAAAACTCTGATAAGAGAGGTTAAGTTACTTGCTCCAAGTCATGTATCTAATGAGTGGTAGAACTGGGATTTGGTCCCTTGGTGTGGGACTCAAAGTCTGCACATTTAAGCCCACCTCCTCTCTTGATGGATCACTGGGTAGTGAGGGCATACAGAAATTAATGTACATAGTGACATCATATAGTTTTAAAAGATCCTAGTACTTCTGCAGAAAAAATATATTATCAAATGTTTCTGTGAATTTCAGTGCATAATGAAGGTGACTGACATGTTTGCTTTTATATTTAAAACTCTGCTAAATTATAGAATTTCTTATAATTTAGCAAGAAGTTAAATTGTGTAAATTGGAAACTCAATTCTTGTTATGGTCACAGGGTATGTAGGATGGTGGAGTGGCTTTTAGCATAAATTCTGGAGTTGATTGCTTGGCTAGAATCCAGAGCTCTGCCATATTCTAGCTATGTGACTCTAATGAGTTGATTAACCTCTCTCTCTCTCACCTTCTTCCTCTCTAAAACAGCCACAATAGCACCTATCACAAAGGTTGTTGTGATGATCAAATAGTATGTAAAGTACTTAAGTTACTACTTAAGTAATAGTAGTATACATAGTAAGTATAGAACAAACTATGTCGTTCCACTGATAGTTATCAACAGTTCCAGTGCATAAGAATCATTTACCCTCATTAACTTGAATTGCCCATTTTAGAAAATCTGTGAGCTTCAACTAATATATCACAGTGGGTGTTCAATAAATGTCTGCAAATGCTGATACATATACCCATAACTTCCCATCATGAATAATGTGTGGCTAAAAATTTCAGAATAATTACTGTTCAAAATATTATTAGTTCACCTGAGGCTGCTGTCATATAAGGAGAAGGAAACATTAAGGAATCTAATAAAAGATCTGGTGCTTTCCATAAATATACCACAGATTCAGGAATTTAGTGAAGATAAAAGTTATAAAGAGAATAGGTCAAAAACTTTTCAATGCTGCAGGATGTTTTCCTTGAGTGAATAAAATAGTAAATTTTCTGTACCCAAGTATTTGCCTTTTATCACTCAGCACTCAGGGATATTTTGGGTAGAGGTGTTTTAAGAGTGGGCTTCCCAGTTGGCTCTAGTGATAAATAACCTACCTGCCAATGCAAGAGACGTAAGAGACACTGGTTCAATCCCTGGGAAGATCCCCTGAAGAAGGAAATGGCAACCCATTCCAGTATTCTTGCCTGGAGAATCCTCATGGACAGAACTGCCTGGCAGGCTACAGTCCATGGAGTCAGACATAACTGAAGCGACTTAGCACGTACCTTTTAGGGGCATTTTTTTGTACTCCTTGATCCAAGTGCTGCAGTTCTGATTTTACTCAAACTACTCAGAATTTACTATCACTCAAACCATTCAGAACTTCACCATTTTCATACGTGCTCTGAATGCCGTAATGTGTTTTCAAAGACGGCTTACTTATTTTCTATTTTGCTCCTACCTCTTAAAATATGTGTCAATAAACACAAGCTCACTGGGGAAAGTTAAATTTTACTCTTGACTTTCAGGAATGCACTTTAATACAAAATCCAAGGATAATCTTATTATAATTGAGTTTAAAGTTTTAATCTCAGGTTAGAACTGACTCATATAAACTACTCTATTGGAAAAAAAATCAGTGACTGACAATTTAAAAGTACTGGCGTTGATGAAGTATTGGCAATGACCTTTTTAATCTTATGATGTCTGACTCACAGCTGGCTAGCAAAAATGCATCATTATTATGCTTTAATCCAAAGTTAAAATGTATTCTTCCCAGCTGCAGGAAGCTAACGGAAGTCAAGAGAGACCAGACTATTTCTGACAATAAATATTTGCTTCCCACATATAGGCCAGGTGACAATTTCATCATACATGTGCATGGAGCTAAAATTTTTAAGCTGTAGTCAGTTCTCACAGGCATTAATCTCTGGAGTTAGCAAGAGTACATTTTTTTTTTTTTCTGATTTCATTCTAATAACCTGAAGCTTTCTTAATAACAGGGAGCTTCAAGAAAGCTATCTTCAAATGAGAACTGCTCCTCTTTTCCACCTTTCCTTCTGAAAGCAATTCTATCCCTGAGCGAAAAAAGAAAAATCTAACTCTAATGCTCTCTACTGTTAGGGCAAAAGATATGAGCATGTTCAAGGGAAGAAAAATACCTTTCTGGATGAAGTGACTAACTTTATCCACATAGCACATGGAGTGAAACTAAGGTGGCTCTGTAACTGAATCAACTAAGTCTTTTTCAACAGCCAAAGCTGGTTCACGGTACAGCAGAAAGAACACAGAACTGAGTGTTTCAAGAAAGAAGTCCCAGACAGGCTGCTCACAAGGTTTATGGCCACAGATACTCAATTCACCTCTTCTATAAAAGTGACAAGTTGGCCTAAATGATCTCTGAGGTGTCTTCTAGCTTTAAATTTTTATTCCATGATAGATGGGACTATAAAATACATCCATCTAAAATATTAAATGGTGGCCAATAATAGACACAAAGAACAGTAAAGAAAGAGGAAGAGTAGCTGTTTTACTTCAAATGTTAGTGAGAACCATGAATACATTTTAGTAAAAACCAGTTTAGTGCAACCCAACGTTTAAACCCTGGCTACTGACTATTTGTGTGACCTTAGTCAATTTATTTGTGTTTCATTTTCTTTTTTCAGTAAATGGGGATAATAATAGTATCCACCCTGAAGATTGTCTTGAAGATCAAACGCCTTAATATTTGTAAAACATGTAGAACATTCAATATCCTACAATACCATGTATTAAATAAACAATCTCAAATCCATCCTTCTTATGAAAGATACAATTCAACCACTATAACAGAAAGAAAAGGCAGCCGGTTAAAATACCTACTGGCTACTCAGCACTGTTGGGTATGGCAACTTCTGGTTTTCATTCTATGTGCCCCTCAATGTTCTTCCTATTATTCTGCTCAGAGGAAGAAAAGCAGATTCACATGGTTGTCCCAGATTGGCTTGGCATTGATACTCAAGTTTAATTTTCATGTTTTCCAACTGCACCTATGATCTTCACAAGACTTGGTCAGGTTGCAGTTCTTAAGATGATTTTGAAATACTGAGGACAACTGAATTTCTGTCATTTTAATAGTGTATGATGAAAACATTATTTGTTGCTATTTGAAATACAGTTATCAAATTTGGTTCCAATAATATGTTTGTGTATGTGTGTGTGTGTGTGTACACACACACACATGCATGTAGTAGATGCTATGGTGTGGCACCCAGAAACCTCTTCATGCCCAAGTTCTCAGAACCTCAGCCTCTGGGAGTGTTGACTGCTGATGGTTTTCACCTCAGCTGCCTTTGTTTTGGGGCAGTGACCCCACAATGCAACTACAAGGATGCTGCTTTGCCAGGGGTTTCACCCTGTCATGGGAGACCATATACAGACCATAACCAGTAATTTGCTGATGTTGAGTTACAAAGGCCATACCTCCTCTTGACAACTATGAAGTGCTCTTCTAGTTCCTGAACACTTTATGGGATCAAATTATTCCTTTGTTGCAGTTTTATCATAGTTGAACTTTTCCTTCTACCTCATGTTGATTTTTCACTGTCTGATAGATGTTGTTTTTGAGAATACTTATGCAAACTCCCTACATGAAAACTTTTCTCAGAGACTGTTTTCTAGGAGCCAACCTAAGGCAACGTGTGTAACTGTTTTCCTTTATGATCTCAAGTATTCAGAATTTTAAGCTAACCAAACTCTATAATCATGCACACTATTGTTATTGTTTCCCTCTATCCTCTATCTCAATTCCATTTCGTATTCATCATGCTGCTGCTGCTAAGTCGCTTCAGTCATGTCCAACTCTGTGCGACCCCATAGACGGCAGCCCACCAGGCTCCCCAGTCCCTGGGATACTCCAGGCAAGAACACTGGAGTGGGTTGCCATTTCCTTCTCCAATGCATGAAAGTGGAAAGTGAAAGTGACGTCGCTCAGTCGTGTCCGACTCTTAGTGACCCCATGGACTGCAGCCTACCAGGCTCCTCCATCCATGGGACTTTCCAGGCAAGTGTACTGGAGTGGGGTGCCATTGCCTTCTCATAAATATTCACAATAATGTTTTTAATACATATCCTTTCAATCTGTATATGCTTACTTTGTCTTATTTGTATTTTCTAACAAGTGTTTTGTGTCATTTCTAATATATAAATAATATCATATATTAAATAGGATCATGTTTTACTTTAGATTCAAACATGCTGCTCTACATAATCTAGTTCTCATAGTCGCACTAAATTATACATACGGACTCACAAATATAAACACATACATAGCATTGTTACTGTCTATTCCTGGATACCAAACTTACCTCCATATTCTTGACACTGCAAATAAGACTGAATTAACCATTAATACTATTTGTAAAATGCTATAAATTTGCTTTACAACATAAATTATCTTCTCTTCAGTACTAATTTAAATACAGAAGAATCTAGACAAACAATAATAGTCACTGTGGAAGATACAACATGGAAAGATTTCTTGTTGATTGAGAACACTGAAATCATATGGGAAGGACAAAATGTAAGTGGGTATATTATCATTATAAATGTTTGTACCTATGAAATAGTTAATATTTACATACACACTCAAGGCCAGGGGATTGTTTTAGGTGCATATGTACAGGAATTCACAAGAACTCAATTAGACCTGTGTTACTATTATTTCTATTTTAAGATAGGGAAGCTGATCCATAAAGAAGTAAAATACTTTCCCAAGAGTGTATGGCAAAGCCTAGAAGAACCAAGATTTGACTGCAAGCACTCCAAAGGCAACAATCTTAATCATCACACTCTATGACCATGTATGTTAATAAACTATATAAAACCATACATAAAACAGAAGACAGTATATACAACTGAATGGTTGTTAGGTATACAATAAGTGCTCTAATTCAATAAAGAGAAATTTCTGTACATAATACTCATTTAAAACTTATAAACAAACTTTAGTTTTTCTGGATTTCCTAAGAGAGTACTTCTGGAGGCACTTCATAAACCAACGTTTGTGAATTCAACTATGTACTTTCAACAATTTGAAGATTTCTTGGCATTTACCTGGTATTCTATATATATTTGTGGTTGTATTAAACAAACAATAAGACCAAATTTTAAAAGGCTGTCCAGGCAGTAGCTTTATCTTTGCAATGCAAGTAGAACAAATGTAAAAATCTGTGACATTTAAGATAGGGCAAAAACAAACCCTGAAACAATTAGGCCAAATCCCAGATAGTAATACAGGGCTTCCCTGATAGCTCAGTTTGTCAAGAATCAGCCTGCAATGCAGGAGACCCCAGTTTGATTCCTGGGTTGGGAAGATCTGCTGGAGAAGGGATAGGTTACCCATTCCAGTATTCTTGGGCTTCCCTTGTGACTCAGCTGGTAAAGAACCAGCCTGTAATGTGGGAGATCTGGGTTTGATCCCTGGGTTGGGAAGATCCCCTGGAGAAGGGAAAGGCTACCCACTCCAGTATTCTGACCTAGAGAATTCCATGGACTGTTTAGTCCATAGGGTCGCAAAGAGTTGAACACAACTAGCGACTTTCACTTCACTTTACTTCCAGAAGGTAATATTTGAACACCAAGGAAAGTGGATGAGGACACTATTTAAAGATTCCTGAGGTTGGCAGGGGTAACAGAATTTTTCCTTCATTTCCTACAATTTCTTAAAATATTTCTTAGAAATTTTATGCATCACTTTCCCCAAGATTTTGAAAATTTCCATTGGTAAAATTTGCAGAACAGTCTCCTTGAGACTAAAAAATTTCTTTTAAAGAAACAAAGAAATGAAAACAATAAAGTAAACAAAATGTATGTTAAAAAGCATATGTGAGAAGCCACTGCCTTCCTACTAAATAAATTACAAGTAAAAAACTCATCTGTCTGGATCAAGAGAATACTAACAATGCTATGGTTCTTCCCTCTGATTGACCTCTTGTCAATATGATTACAAATGAGAGGAGTGAATCTTGTAGTGTCCACACTCTCTCAGAGAGGTAAACCTAAAATGGATTACTTCTGCTCCTTAAGCAACTGATCAATAAAGCTGTGGATTGCAGTGAGAACGGAAATGTCTGTGGGTTGTAGCAGTTATCCTCTGTGTCTCTTTAGAAATTAATTAAAAATCAATGAAGTGTGCAGCCTATTAATACAGCAACCTCTAGATCAACAGATAGAAACTGAGCCTTTCTCTGAGCATACATATTGTGCGAATACTCTCAAACACTATAGGGAGGTGGCTGGATGTCTGATGCCTTAGTTATCATTGAACACAAACAGATCGTTCCTAACATTCTCTATTTTCACAGAGTCACATGCTACTGGTTGGAAACCATCAAGTTCAATGTGTGGGAATATGTCTGCTATAGTTTCCTTCTTAAGACAAGTATATAAATTTTTATGAGTTATCCTTATACAAAGAAAGACTTTGGCTGCAATATAAAACTGAAGACTTATTATAACTTTTATTTTGTGATTTATTTACATATGAGTCTAGGCAGTTGATTTATAACTACTGAATATTTTTAAATAAGCATCTTCCTATGAAAAAAAAAAGTAAAATTCCTAGATGCTAAAAGTCCTCATATGATATAAGCAAATTTGGTGTCTACATGTAATACATGTCATTCAATCCAGTTCTTCCTCTGATCTATTTGGATGCCAATGGACCTGGTCCATCTATGCAAATGCTTACCCAGCACATTGAAATTTGAAATTACAATTTGAAATGGTGGTCCTAAAACACCCCCTTCTGCAAGTCATCCAGCTACTTCCCAATGCTTGCTCTGACTGCTTTCCTCTTGCTTAGGGTCCTTCCTCCTCAAAATCTTCAGAAGGATCTGAACTATAGCTTTCAGTTTTCATCCCAATCCCTTGCATTTGATTTGGAAGCCCATTTTTATATATTTCTTTGTTTGAAACTTTATACTCTCCGTCTGCCAGAATGCTAGGACTTTATCTCTAGTCCCTGAGTAAGGGCATAGGAGAAAGACACATCTGCTTTATACCTTGGCTCATTTTCTATCCTGACATTACTATAGAATGAGCAGATATCATCACAAAACTATAACATGAGGATGGTTTGGTTCTATTTAAACTGATAAGCAGTTATCTTCTGAGTTTCTGCCATCTTCATAGATTTGAGGCTACATATGGGTAATGGGGCTTCCCCTGTGGTTCAGAGGGTAAAGACTCCACTTACAATCCAGGAGACACAGGAGACATGGGTTTGATTCCTGGGTTGGGAAGATCACCTGGAGGAGAAAATGACAACTCACTCCAGTATTCTTTCCTGAAAAATCCCTTGAACAGAGGAGACTGACAGGCTACTGTCTATGGGGTTACAAAGAGTCAGAAGCTCATGATATCACATTAATGACACAAATTTCACTATTTCTAGGCCCAATCTGCTTGCAGAGCACCTGTTGCTACTTGCCCCTTTGAAGCCTTTTCTGGGTACTTCTGAGCTCCCCAAGGGAGACTCCCAGAAGTTCATAAATATTTTCTTGGTTCTTTTTCCCAGGGCTTTTCAATGATATCTGCAGTCATCAAATCTTAAGCTGGAATTTCTGTGGAAATGCTATCTTTGTGCAGGCTGTGACTTCTTGGTGCTTCAAAAGCTACATCTTATGATAATTCCAAACAGTGAGTGATGCTCTTCTATCCTCTCCTTCTCACCATATCAGAGCATGGCTGTCTTCCACACAGCCTTGGCAAAGTGTGCTAACTGCTTCTGAACTCTGTGTCATATTTTGCCCCCAGTTCTATCAACAGCTATTGTTGAGACTCTAGTCTCAAAGACCCCTTCAGAACCTCTTCAGTAGCCTCAGCTCTTTACTGCTTAAAAACTCAGAGCTAGTCCAAGAGATAGTCATGAAAGACTGATTTCTCCCTCTTTGCTTAGCTCTCTTCTCTTTGACCTTATGCATTTTTCATCATTTCTTCATCTCCATTACCCTTCAACACATGTGCCCACATGAACACAAGCTGTCACGTGCATGACAGAGAGAATAATCTCTCTCTCTCTCCTGTTGTTGTTCAGTTACTCAGTTGTGACCAACTCTTTGTGACCCCATGGACTGCAGCACGCCAGGCTTCCCTATTCCTCACTGTCTCATGGAGTTTGCTCAAACTCATGTCCGTTGAGTTGGTGATGCCATCCAACAATCTCATCCTGTGTCGTCCCCTTCTCCTCCTGCCGTCAATTTTTCCCAGCATCAGGGTCTTTTCCAGTGAGTCAGCTCTTTGTATCAGGTGGCCAAAGTACTGGGGCTTCTGCTTTGGCATCACTCCTTCTAAAGAATATTCAGGGTTGATTTCCTTTAGAAGTGACTGGTTTGATCTCCCTGCTGTCTAAGGGACTCTTAAGAATCTTCTCTGGCACCACATTTCGAAAGCATCAATTCTTTGGTGCTCACCCAAAGTCCTCAAGTAAGTTGACTCAGCTTGTCACTCTCGCTTCTCTTGGAATTCCTCACCTGGAACTCTATGATCCAAACCCACTTGAAAATTCTCTTGACTTCTTTGTCTTTGCACTTACTTACCTTGAACACTCCTTCACCACATACTGCTATACTTCTCCAACTATGCTTCACACACAGACTTGGTTAAATTATAACACACAGTTAGATCACCAATTAGATATCTTTTACGTCACAAGACTTCCCTCACTCCCAATTAGATTGTGCCACTCTATTAACTGACCTCACAATGTCCAATTTTCCGTATCTACCTCAATCTGTCTATTTATCTTTGTGCGTGTGTGTGTGTGTGTGTGGCCACACCTAGGAGCATGTAGGATCTTAGTTCCTAACCAGAGATTAAACCCACACCCCCTGAAGTAGACTGCCCTAGTAGTCCCTGACTATCCATTTATCTTAAACTTAGCCCTGAGATAATCAATCTTGATAAAACAACTTTCTTTTCTATGGCTAAATCAAAGTTCCTTTATAAAACAGAGAGAACATGCCACTTATATTTTATTAGGCTGAAACTTCTATGCTAAGCTTTAGAAATACTATACAACATCTTATACAATGTTATCAATTTCAGGCGAAAGGTAGAAGAAAACCTCAAAACCATGATTCCCAAATAAGCACTCATCTACTGACATGATTAGTTTTATAAAACTATTTTTTTAAGATAAATAAGCACCAAAGAGAGGAATGGAAATAAAAAGCTATGTTTTGGCTTGTTCAAAATCTAAAAGCTAAAGATTTAATCTGACTGCCTTTCATTCTTTCGCTGCAAACCCTTAAGGACTATGAACTCTTGGAGCTGTGAATGGTGTACTCCTGCTGAGATGACATAATTCAATTTGACTCTCCTCCCATTTACCAATTTCATCACATTTTAGACAGTCAGTAAATAATAGTCGACTGATTGATTACCTTTTCTCTCTACTCCATCTATTCATCCATACTCTTTCTATTGCCACTGAATCACCAGATTAGGAGAGAAGGAACTCAAAGCAATAATAAATATACTCACATACATATCGTTTCACAATTACAAGCAAAGAAAGACAAAAAAGATAATATATGTTTAATATTATTGGAATTAAATTTGTATTGTTTATAATGATTTTTATTATAATGTCCCTTTGTTTTTTTAATTTGTTAATTGTAGAATAATTGCTTTTTGCTTTCTTTTAAAAATTTTAGATGTTAAATTATCTGCAGATATTCAACCTTACTTACATGTGTTGCAAATTGCTTAGTAATATTTTTACTTCCAGGAACCTTGGGGGATTTACGCTAAATGCTATCTACTCTTCTACAAAAAATCAGAGTGCTGCTCATGCCCATTGCCAAAATGAAATTTGAAAGTTTCTATCTTTATTCATGCTTTTTTTTTAGTTCACAGATTTATGCAGTTAATATCTCACATAGAAGAAAGTTGAACATACATATCACACAAACTATGTTCTAAAGGATTATCTGCAATGCATTCCTGTTCATCTTTGACAATTAGAGAGTGAAATATAATGATGACTGTTAGCTTCAGAACAAAACTTTACAGGCTTCAATATTAGCTCAATCACTCAGTTAAACACACCTCTGTGACCTTAACCACATTAGTGAGGTTCTCAATTTGCCAGTCTCTTCGTCATTGAATTGGAGAAGGCAACGGCACCCCACTCCAGTACTCTTGCCTGGAAAATCCCATGGACAGAGGAGCCTGGAAGGTTGCAGTCCATGGGGTCGCTGAGGGTCGGACATGACTGAGTGACTTCACTTTCACTTTTCACTTTCATGCATTGGAGAAGGAAATGGCAACCCACTCCAGTGTTCTTGCCTAGAGAATCCCAGGGATGGGGGAGCCTGGTGGGCTGCCGTCTATAGGGTCGCACAGAGTCGGACACGACTGATGTGACTTAGCAGTAGCAGTCGTCATTGAATGAGGATATTAATAGTACTTTCCTCACAAAGTTGTTATGAGAATTAAATGTTAGTCCTTGTAAAACTCCTAGAAAAGCACCTCGTCAATGGGAAACACTCAACATTGTTGGTTATTGTTAATGACCTCTTTGTCCAACACCTGACATTATAGATGATTCTTATTTTTCAACATTTCAGCTTTCAAACAACTTGCAATGTTTTCAGACATTTTCAAGCAAACTTTTATACTTAGAATACCAAAGATCATCAATCACTACACAACCACATGTTCTGATACTGTTCTTTCATAGAACAGTTTTAATTTCAGCAAAATTATATTTTGTGCTTAATGTAAGAGATATACTTGGACACAACAGAAAATGTGAAGGAAAGTACAGAAAAGGAGAATGTAACACTTTTTGTGTTGATTAAGAAAAGGTGAAATTTAAAGTTGAGATTGAATGAAGCATAGATATTTAAAATATTGGCTTTAATATAGTAAGAGCTTTCTAGATAGGATAAAAAGCATGCAAAAAAACAAAAACACAGAGTCTTAATAGGTAACAATATGTTTGGAAAAAGATTCAAGTAGTTCTATGAGGATAGGACATAAGTTGATGAAGGCTAGAAGTGTCAAAAAGTGTTAGTTGCCTAGTTGTGACCTACTTTTGCAACCCCATGGACTGTAGCTTGCCAGGCTCCTCTGCCCATGGAATTCTCCAGGCAAGAATACCAGAGTGGGTAGCCATTTCCTTCTCTAGGGAGTGTCACAAATAAGTGTCTAACTTATTACTACCTACTAAGACATGAAAGGGGTCACTGAAAATTTGATGAACAAATTGACATGATCAGATTTGGCAATTGTGTGAAGAACAGACAAAGGCAAAAGAGATTAGAAAGAATCAAGAAGATTGATTAGGATGTTTGGGTTGGCCAAAAAGTTCATTTGGATTTTTCCATAGCATCTTACAGGCAAATCCCAATGAATGAACTTTTTGGCCAACCCAATATAATACTAGCACAGATAGTGTTTTTGTTTTTCTAATTTTTTTTGTTGTACAGTATGTGGGACCTTAGTCCTCTGACCAGGGATCAAACCAGCGCCCCCTGCATTAGAAGCACAGAGTCTTAACTACTGGACCATCATGGAAGTCCCCTTGGTTTAGCATTTGACTGAGGCAGTAACTTGGAAAATTAATCCTGGTTAAGGGCAGCAGATGATGGAAGCTCATCAGTGATAGTAAACCCTCTTATGAGAGGGTGAGAGAATGCAAATTTTTCCAGGTAATACTCAGTGGAAAATATTATTGTTAAGTGAGTGGGTAACAGAAAAGGAAACCAACAAGGACAGAGTAGTACTGTGGATCTGGGGAGGAAATGAGAGAATTTCAGGAAGGTGAAATTAATCTGTTAGGTGCAATAGAGAGATCAAAAAAGATAACTGAATGGGGACTCTTGAGTTTGTAAATGGGAATATTGGTATAGCAGTCATCTCAGGCTACCAAAAAAATACCATCCTGTCTATGATCCCTAAAGTTCATGTTCTTCTGACTATGTAACATATGTATATTTCATTTGAAGAGTCCTCCTTAACTTGTTCCAGTGTCAACTCTAAAGTTTCATCTAAATACCATTTCAATTTGAGGTGTGAATCAGCTCCTCTCCATCTGCTAAGCTGTGAAACCAGACAAGCTAGGTGCTATCGAAATACAATGGAAGGTAGGCATAGGATAGATATTCCCATTCCAAAAGGAGGAAGTAGGAAAGAAGGAAAGGGTGATGTGTCTTAAGCACATCCAAAACATAGTTGAATGAATTCCATCAGATCTTAAGGCCCAAGAATAGTCATCTCTGGTTCAATGCTCTGCTTTCAGAGCAAGGACCAATGGGGTTGTAGTCCTGCCTCTGCAGAACAGCTGGGCAGGGGTCCCATTCCATCCTCCATAGCTCCAGAGAGCAGTCCTAGCTCATGGCTCTGGGTGGAGGCCATCGAGCCTTTGTAAACCAAGGCACTGGCCCCGTTCAAAGTTACCTTTTATTAAAAGACATTTCCCCCTTCCCTTAAAGAATAGTGGGCATTCACAGCCAAATAGCTCCAATTTTATTGAGGAGCTACTCAAGGAATTTAACAGCTTTCTTTATTTTTTCCTGTCTTGATTCCTTTCAGTTCAAACTGGTGGTGTTTCTGCTTATATGATATCATAAACTTGTTATCGATTGATGTGCCAGCCATACCCTTGGTGTTCTCTTTAGAATATGCTTCCTAATTTTTTGCAATATGGATAGGCTGATAATCTTTAAAATCTTTAGGTTTTGGTTCCTTTTCACTTAACAACTCCTCTTCAATTCATTTCTCGTGTTTTGCATCTTATTATAAGCAGTCAGGACGAACCAAGCCCCTCCTTCAAGACATTGCTTAGAAATAAATCTTCTGGGTTAAATATCCAGTTTTACTGCTCACAAGTTCTAATTTTCACAAAACACTAGAACACAGACATAGTTCTGCCAAGTTCTTTTCCACTTTATAACAAGCATTGCCTTCCTTCCAGTTTTCAATTATGTGCTCCTCATTTCCATCTGAGACCTCACCAGAATCACCCTTAATGTTCATATTTCCAGCCTTCACCTCAAAACTCTTCCAGCCTCAACCCACTTCCCAGTTTCAAAGGCACTTTCACGTAAGCAGATATTTGGTATAGCAACACCCCATTCTTTGTATCAAAGTCTACATTAGTTATCTCAAGTCACCATAACAAAATACCATATACTGGGTGGATTAAACACAACTTATTCTCCAGTTCTGGAGGCTAAGAAGTCCAAGACAAGATGACAGCCAACTCAGTTATCTGGGGAGGGTTTCTTCCTGGCTGAAAGATGGCCGCTTTCTCCCGTGTTTCTTCACTTCTTATTTGGGCATTAAATCCACACTCTTGACCTCGTCTAAACCTAAGTACCTCCCATCTCTAAATGCCCTCAGGAGTTAGGGGTCAACAAATGAATTGAGAGGGGGAGGTAGTACATTTCAGTCCATAGAAATTGTGACCTTGTTGAAAGCCACTAGATTGTAGGTAAAATTTGAGAAAGGATGGTCAACAGAAAGTTATGCTCTTTTTAAAAAGTAAATTAACAGGCAGTCACTTTAAGAAGAAGAGGCAGTTTTTCATCCAGCAGCCCCAAGAATTGATATAAAGGATGTATGAGAGGAGCCGGTAAGTCAGGAGAGATTAATAATCCAGGAATAAGGCAACATGATGGAGAAATGCTGCAGCTGGGATGAGAGCAGGAATGAAGGGAAAAAGGTGGTTTGTGTAAAGGAAGAAAAACAATTATTTCTCTGAATCAGCAATGAAGGAAAAGCTAGGAGCTGGCAAAGAGCAACAATGCAGAAGCTCCTGTCTGTCTATCATAATGTTGTTTGGTAAATAAGGAAATAGTAACATATTCTGAGAATCAGAGGAAATATGAGACACACAGAAGAGGTTTGAAGTGGCTCAAAGGAGGGACATTGTTCAGATTTCACTGTGTGCACCAGCAAAACAGCTGTCCATGGAGAGGAGAAAGGAAGCTCATAGGAGCCTTTTCATAAGGTAAAGAGAGTCAAAGAAAACTCAGGGACAGTATGAGACAGAAATCATAAACTTAAAATTGCATCAAGTCATGTGAGTATTTTATTGTCCTCAAAAGCAAAGAAGCAGAGTAATTGGATATTTGGGTTCATCCAGGGAAAGGTGTTAGCAGTTATGTGACACAGGAAGACAGAGATCAGAAGAAAAAACAACAACAACAACAAAATTGTAAAAATACATGAATGTTAGAAGAAATACATGAATCTTTGAAATGCAGAATGATTGTGGATATTAACATGCATTTTGAAGTTGGTTTATTTTTCAAGGGCTTTCTTAGCACACATAGGACACAAATATGTCTTTCCATCTAAATATTTAAAAAATAAAATCACCCTTTCCCCAACTGTATTATCAAACTTAATATCAAAACTTAAAAGTATTAGACTACAATTGTGTGTGTGTGTGCTCAGTTGTGTTTGACTCTGCAGCCCCGTGGACTGGAGCCCACCAGGCTCCTCTGTCCATGGGATTTCCCAGGCAAGAATACTGGAGTGGGTTGTCATTTCATTCTCCAGGGGATCTTCCTGAACCAAGGATCAAATCCACATCTCTCACATCTCTTGCATTGGTAGGCAGGTTCTTTACTATTGTAACATCTGGGAAACCCAATAATTGTATAGCAGCTGGTAAAGCTATATATTCTAAGACGATGAAACAAGAAGAGTAACTTTTTAATCATAATAACTATCTGACTTATTTTAACAATTGGGCTTCTAATAATTCCCTCTACATTTTTAGTTACAAATGATCTGTGTCTCCCATAGAATTTAATTTTTAATCATCATGTATTTTTAAATAAGAAAGGTTTTCATGTGTCACAATATACAACATTTAAATAGAAGGGCCTATGTTAAGAAAACTATACACCAATGAAGACCAAAAACTACAGTACAGTGAAGCAATACACACAAGCCAAGAACTGAATATATGGATTTAATGAAACCAGTGACCTTGGGTACAAAATCAGTGGGTTTATTTTGCTGTCAGAGTAAATTAATTTGAATCGTAACTTCTATATTCCTTTACGATTGTAATGATGTTTGGCAAAGTTGGACTACCTTAATATGGGTTCACAGTATTCAATTTCATTTTAAAACATCTAATGCATAATACTTTTATCTTTCATGACAAGACTTAGCTCAGTCTGAAATAATCACTGTATTAACATTTTTTACCCATTCAAATAGTCCAATTCATTATTACAAAAACAGCAAGCTTCCCCAGCCTGTCATTAATTCCTACTGTTTTAATTACAAGAAAAAAAAAATTCTATGGAAGGCTTTTGTGGATATTGGCAGTGTAAACACAATCTTATGCAAAGATATGAAAATCAAATGGAGTTTTTTTTTTTTCTCTACATCGATATTCTGGTAGAAATAGCATATTTTTTGGCAAGAAATTAAAGTCTTGAAACATAATGGTGCTTTCTTTGAATTCAGTCACAAAGAGGCTGCTTAAAATTACATATTAATTTTGACTATTTGGAAACACGAAGGCTACAGTCAAGACCGACATTTTTATAAAGCAACTCTACATCCATTAGGATTTGACAGTTTGTTTGTTTTTTTTACTCTTCTCTAACCAAACTTCATTTCTGCTTCTATATATTGTTATATTACATGTAAATGATTGTCAGTATCAAGCGATTTAAGTGATTTAAAATTAAGAGCTACATAAGATTTACACAGAAACAAAATTCAACTTTTGAGAAAAGCGATTAGTAAAACGGTTAAATCAGTGTTTACAAAGCTGACTGCTTCATTTAGAATTTATGCTATAAGGAACATGGTAGGGTTGTAGATTGAGGAGAAAACTCACAGTGAATATTTAGCCTTATTTTTATCATTATTATTTTTAACCTAAAGCAAAATGTATAACTGAGGGAGACTCTTCTGAATTTTCCACCTCAAAGAATGTGAGTTAAATTGAAACATTAAGAGGATAAGTAACTTTGGGCAAAATACTCTAGTACCTACTCACAGTCTTCTAGAAGTGACTGGGCAATTGTATACATACATTTCCACTCAACAATACACACATGCACACATACACACAGATACAATGCAGACTGTGACAAAAACTATAATGGAGGTATGAAGACTCATGCTCACAAAGGGGTTAAAAATGAATTCTGAATGGAGAAATTAACAATGAGTACTAACAAAAATAAGACTTGAGTTATACTTCAAAGGACCAATGATGTTTGGAATTATTTTAGCAAAGCTCTATGCTATTAAAATAAAAAGTGCCTAACTACCCTTTTAAGATTAAACCCAAGAATAGGTAAAATATTTTCTATAATAAGGATTCACTTTTAAAAAATGTTTAATATATGTATGTAGATTTGTGTTAGATTTCTTTTAGCATTTAGGCCATGTATCACATATCTTCTTTCCAGTATGAGACAGGTTAGTTTACAAAAAATGTACAGAACTAAGAATTGTTAGGTTAAAAGTTAAAAAAAATTAAAGGCATTTTCCTACTCTTAAACAATATTTAAAATCTCTTTGGACAAACTATAGTATTTAAATAAACATATTCAATGCATTTCAGTTCTCCCAAATAAAAAGACCAGCCAAAAAAATGTATTAACCGCTATTCTATTAACATTTCTAGCATAAAGTGTAATCATCTTTATGAACTAAAATTATTTCTATCTAGCCATTTATACAATTAGCACTTAATAGTTCACCTCATAATATAATTTGATAAAAAGTTAAATTATTGATGATAACGTTTCTGAATTTATGTCGGAATTATTAGGTAGAAGTAGACAGAATTTAACTTAAAAAAATTATATTCTTACATTATTATAAAGTGAAAGTGAAGTCTCTCAGTCGTGTCCCACTCTTTGCAACCCCATGGATTATAGCCTACCAGGTTCCTCCATCCATGGGATTTTCAAGGCAAGAGTACTGGAGTGGGGTGCCATTTCCTTCTCCAGGTGATCTTCCCGAGCGAGGGATCAAACCCAGGTCTCCTAACTTGTAGGTAGATGCTTTTACCGTCTGAGCCACCAGGGAAGTCACATTATTATAAAATTGTCCTGAAATGCTTCAAATGGCAGCAGAATATTGAACCGGAGATGAAAATAAGATATTTCCTCAAGGATTTAAATATATATTTTTTTAATCTAATATTTTATATTACATAGTCAAAGTTCAGCTACTATTTTCATTTATTAACATTTGAGTTAAGACACTGAGTTTATTATATTAGCACATACTTATCCATTATAATATAACCATAAATTGAGTTCTAACTCATGAATGTGTTCATTGTTCTTTCCTGTTGAGAACAGAAGCTTATATCCACTTTTAAAACTGAACAGACATAATTCATATGCAATTTAGATTAAATCTGAGAATGAAATAGAAAGCACACACACCATCTGTGAAGAAATATCCTCATCCCTAATTAATATGTATCATGTATTTTAGCCATCTCATTACTAAAGACAAGTTATAAAATATAAAATTGGGTTTAATAAAAGAAAGTCAATTTAATGGAAATGAGAAATTACCTATAGGGATATTGCTAATGTTGTCTACAAGAGTCTATGGCTAAAGAAGGATAACTTGATTCCCATGTGAGCCAGAGAACTGGTTGTTAGTGTGCTTAGAAGAAGACAAGAGGGAGACTTTATTTGCTGACTAGGAATGAATTATCATTCAAAAAGTGTTTACTGAGAATCAATTATATTCTAAGCACTGTGATAGAAAAGATTCACATACTGGTAATAGTGGTTAAGTGATAAGCACTGTTGTAAGCACTTTACACAACAACCCCTATGAATAACAGTAATATTTGTTTATTATTTTCACTTTACAGATGATGAAAATAAGGTATGGTAATATTAAGTGATTTTCCTAATGACACACAGTGAATAACAGAGTTGTTGACAATTTGACTTTAGTTCTGTGGAATCTGACAAGTTTATAAGAAAGTCATTGAGCCTGGGCAAAAATAAAGGGATGGCAACTTAGTGTGAGATAAGGCAAGAAGGGCATACAAGAGTGACCACACAGATTTTTGATCTACTTTCAGGATTTTGACTTTATCTAAAGAGCAGTGAAAGTCACTGGGAGAAGGCTGGGAAGTAACATAATTGGAACATATTTTGAGAAAATTCTATTGGCTACAGTGGGCAAGATTGATCAGAGAGGGAAGTTAAAAGTGAAAATCGGAGCTGAGGGGCCGTTTTATAGTCCAAGTGAGAGACGATGGCAGCCTTCATTAGGGTAGTGGTAGGAATGGTGGTAGAGATGAGGAGGAGTAGATTGACTTATAAGATTTTAAGAGCTAATATCAACAGTAGTTAATATCAGATAGACTAGAAGCATGGGAGAGAAGTGTCCAAGGATAACTTCAAAGCTTTAGTTAGTGCTACTTACTGGATGATGATATGTGCAGGTCTGGCTTTTACATTGTTCTGGTTTCTGCTTAAACATCCCCTCAGAGAAGTCTTCTCCAAATGTTTGAACTAAAATATCATTCTCCCTTCTGTAAGTCCCTAAATCCTTATAGTACTCTATTTTTCTTCATAGCACTTATGACTGCCTGACAGAATTAAGCACATTGCTTATTTCCTTGTGCTGTCTGTTTCATCAACTATATTGAAAGTACCATGAAGTAAAACAATTCATCACTCATACTTATGTTGTGTGCTCCCCAGGTGGAGCAGTGGTAAAGAATCCACCTGCCAATACGATAGATGCAATAGACACGTGTTTGATCCCTGGGTCAGGAAGATTTCCTGGAGGATAAAATGGCAACCCACTCTGGTATTCTGGCCTGAAAAATTCCATGGACAGAGGAGCCTGGCAGGCTACAGTCCATGGGGTCACAAAGAGCTGGACATGACTGAACACTCACACACACACACACATTCACACACACAATTATGTTGTACTCTCTACCCTTTAGAACACACCTTGCATGTCACAGATAGACAATCAATACCTATTTAATGAATAAATGAATGAATATGAGAGTCACCAGAAGATGTGGAATGGTTGAAGTTGTGGATATGGATTAGATTCCTTCACAGAGGCCAATGAGAGAACACACATGTAAGCAAAAATAAGAAAAGCAAGGAAAGAAAATTGAAATGACAAAGTTAGAAGGGTAGGAGACAGTCCAACAAAGAGCAATTCAGTGAAAAATCCAGGAAAATATATAACTTAAAACTGAATGACTGATGATGTCAAAAGTCAGAATGACAATATAGGAAGAGGACCCAAAGACATATTACAACTGGCATTTAGGATGTCAGTAGTAGTACTAGTGTTGAAAGTTTTGCTTAAGAACTAGGGACAGAAGATATACTGCAGTGGTTAGGAGAAGGAACTGGAGCTGGAAATGAGGAGAAGTAAGTTCAGACTAATTTTTCAAGAAATATGGCTATGAAATAATGAGTCGATACAGGGCACCAGGGAGGGATGGAGAGAAAAGGAATGTGAAATGAATTGTTACATAGGAGTTGATGCAGAACTCAGACATGTGTCTTGATGATGACAATCATGAGAATTTAGTCAAGACCCTAGCAATGTAGAGGGACATATAGAACCTGGCATATATAAAGCTGGTTTATACAATAAGATCAAACTGAATGCAAGATTCTGCAAAGTTGTTCATTCCCTTTAGGTAATTGAACGAATGTGTTCTAGATTCATACTACTTAAGATTGGGTAACAGTATCCTATTAGAAAGAAAAATTTGGAAAAAAAAAACTAGTTTTCAATAGTTTCAAGTAGTAGTTAGTGCTTGACTTAAGCCAGGCATATAAAAGTACTCATAAAGTATTAGGTACTGAAAAAGTCAAGTTATCAGAAGTAAACTTCTATTACTAGTGGACTTGCTTCTTTTGTCATACTCTAGCCATCAAATTTTACTGGAAATAAAATTTTGGAAAGTTTATTTTTCATCTGTACTTCTTTTCTAAGTGGCATTCATCCCAAGAAATAGTTTCCCACCCATAGACTCAGAACCAAGCAAATATAAATATTTTTATTGTTTACAATGTAATTTATTATTATCTATATTAGAATGAAGAAGACTCAAGATCTCTAAGAAAAGTGGAGATACCAAGGGAACAATTCATACAAAGATAGACACAGTAAAGGACAAAAATGGCAAGGACCTAACAGAAGCAAAAGAGATTAATAAAAAGTGGCAAGAATACACAGAAGAACTGTACAAAAAAGCACTTAATGACCCAGTTAACTGTGATGATGTGGTCACTCACTTTGAGCAAGATATCATGCAGTGTGAACTGAAGTAGGCTTTACGAAGCATTACTACGAATAAAGCTAGTGGAAGTGATGAACTTCCAGCTGAGCTATTTCAAATCTTATGATGCTGTTAAAGTGCTGCATTCATTATGCCAGCAAATTTGGAAAACTCAGCAGTGACCACAGGACTGGAAAAATCAGTTTTCAATCCAATCCCAAAGAAAGTCAGTGCCAAAGAATGTTCAAATTACTGCATAATTGCACTCATTTCACATGCCAGCAAAATTATGCTCAAAATTCTTCAGGCAAGGCTACAGCAAGTATGTGAACCTAGAACTTCCAGATGTTCAAGCTGGATTTAAAAAAGCAAAGGAACCAGAGGTCAAATTGCCAACATATGTTGGGTCCTAGAAAAAGAAAGGGAATGCCCAAAAAACATCTACCTCTGCTTCATTTGGTATGCTAAAGCCTTTGACTGTGTGGATCACAACAAACTGTAGAATATTCTTAATGAGATGGGAATACCA
The DNA here is from genome assembly GCF_019923935.1 of Bubalus bubalis. Taxonomy (NCBI): domain Eukaryota; kingdom Metazoa; phylum Chordata; class Mammalia; order Artiodactyla; family Bovidae; genus Bubalus; species Bubalus bubalis. The sequence goes on from NC_059158.1 coordinate 151,576,787, forward strand.
GAGCACATTACCTACCTCCTGAGAAACTTGTATGAAGGACAAGAAGCAATAGTTAGAACTGAGCATGAAACAACAGACAGGTTCAAAATTGGGAAAGGAGTACATCAAGGCTGTATATTGTCACCTTGCTTATTTAACTTTATGCAGAGTACAACAGGTGAAATGCTAGGCTGGATGAATCACAAGCTGGAATCAAGATTGCCGGGAGAAACACCAACAACCTCAGATATGCAGATGATTCCACTGTAATGGCAGAAAGTGAAGCAGAACTAAAGAGCCTCTTGATGAAAGTGAAAGAGGAGAGTGAAAAAGCTGGCTTAAAACTTAACATTCAGAAAATGAAGATCATGGCATCCAGTCCTATCACTTCATGACAAATAGATGGGGAAAATGTGGAAACTGTCAGATTTTATTTTCTTGGGCTCCAAAATCAATACGGATGGTGACTGCAGTCATGAAATTAAAAGACACTTGCTCTTTGGAAGAATAGCTATGATGAACTTAGACAGTGTATTAAAAAGCAGAGACATCATTTTGCCTACACAGATCTGTCTAGTCAAAGCTATGGTTTCTCCAGTAGTCGTGTGTGGATGTGACAGTTGGACTATAAAGAAAGCTGAGGGCAGAAGAATCGATGCCTTTGAACTGTGGTGTTGGAGAAGACTCTTGAGAGTCCCCTGGCCTGCAAGGAAATCAAAGCAGTCAATCCTAATGGAAATCAGTCCTGAACGTTCATTGCAAGGACTGATGTTGAGGCTGAAGCGCCAATACTTTGGCCACCAGATGTGAAGAACTGACTCATCAGGAAAAGACCCTGATGCTGGGAAAGATTGAAGGCAAGAGGAGAAAGGAGCAACAGAGGATCAGATGGTTGTATGGCATCGCCGATTAACGGACATGACTTTGAGCAAATGCAGGGAGATAGTGAAGGACAGAGAGGCCTAGTGTGATGTAGTTCATGGGGTTGTAAAGAGCTGGACACAACTTAGTGACTGAACAACAACAACAATATGATATTAGCCAAATTAAGTTATGGTAGGTAAATATTACCAGATACTTCTTTTGAAAATTTCCCTCATGTACTGTATGTTTCATAGTATAAAACTTTAATTACATTTGAAAGACATCATACTGATAGAGAACTTCATTGAGTTTTATCAAAAAATGATGTTAGGAGTAGTCATGTTAAAAATTTCATATTTTTAGTAATAATTTGTGAATACAAATAATTGAATTGACAAAGTTGTTCTGAACAATAAGTATGATTTAATTTCAAAAATAAAAGATTAAATATGTCTCGCAGAATGATTTAATTCCGTTAGAAAGAAGACATTGAAAATTGAATTCACAGGACTTTCTCCTTCCCTTTTAAGGTGTTAAATTCATGAAGATGATCTTCAATTTCTTTTTCCTAACACCAAATTGCATGAGAAAATTTGCAACCTAGCTTCCCAATGATTTACTATTTCTTTATTAATGATCATATATGCCCTTTAATTCAAGGTGCTTGGTAATGGTTTCAACAATGAAATGGTAACGCTTTAAGAATGGGGCAAATTAATATTTGATTAAATAAAAAAATTACACAGCTGTCATTTAGTAGGAATATAATTATATTCAGTTCTTTCAAGAATAAGGTCTCTGAAGTCCTGAGCTCATCTTAAAAGAATATTAAACATACCAAAATAGTAGATATTACTTGGGGCTACTACATAGCACTATTCCAGAGAGTGCTATTCACATAAAAATGTTTGGTTTATTTAATTTCACCATATTTGCACCTCCTCTTTAAATTTCCCTGATGTTCCTCTTATACTCTAACACTCTTCAATATCTGTACTAATTAATTATCATTTAAAAGAGAGAGGAGAAAACTAGGAAAATTGAAAAGTATGTGAAAATTGATAGTGAACAATGAATTCTGACTGCATCCACTCGATATATTTTCAAATGGAAAGCTCCAAGGTTTTCCTAACTGCTTTTCATGGCAATAGAGAGTTTCAGATCTTAACTTCATAGACATGTGTTATAAATCAATGCTATTATCTCATTCACAAGGAAATAGAAGAGAAGCAGACATGGATCCCAGGACAGTAGCTGTACTTTGTTTTGCATCAGGCTAACTAACACTGGAAATGTGTCTGTGGCAACTAAACCATCTGTTCACTTGCTATTTTGCAGGGTTGTTTGTCTGCTTTAATGTACCTGTACATCCCAGTTCACAAAATGCACTAGCATTGTTTCAGAGAACTGTCTAGGAAAAAAAATAGTAAGCCACTCAATTTCAATATTAGTTGTAGGAACAATGATAATACAGAAACTGCACATATTTTCATAAGGGAAAAAAGCCCAATAGTCAAGTATATAAATCCTAATTTTATTTAGAGTACAAATGTCTCCAAGTATCTTTTTTTAAAAGATTGCAAGTAAATCTCCAGACATATATCTTTAATTATACTGTATAGATTTCTCACCATTTTCAACTAGTAAAATACATGCTATCAGCTTTTTAAAAATGGGGTTAATACTATATATGGGATTAATACTAAAATGGGAGGTTAATACTATAATAGTCTAGTATTAGAATAAATCTAGCCTTTTCTTGTTGCACTGATGTATTTTTTTGAACTGATGTATTTTTATTAAAATTACACATTCACTACATATGTGAGATATCTTTCTTTAAGTATATTTGGGACCTGAGAATATTTATGTAGTGAATATAAATTATGACCTATTAGTACTTAAGAGCATGTGGCTAAAAGCTTACAAGGCATCAAACAGTAGAATATTTTAGTTATAGTTAAGACAGTTCAAAGTTGAAAATTCAGGTTATTCTAAGTCCATGTATTTGTTCACTTCACATCTCTTGGATCATAGCTTGGATATAGTATTTAGAAAATCAGGTAACCAATTCCACTGGTGCTAGGAGATCTCAAACATTGATTACCAAAAACTAGAGCAGATGCATTTCTATCCTTTTTTTTTTTCAATTTAAATGTTTTTAGTCATTGCAAGACCCCCGAATTTTAAAGACTATATGTGACAAGAGAAAGTTACAAAGGATGTCAGTCAAGGGGTTATTAGTTTAATTTTGGACTTCACATCTCCTACACCCTATTTTAATTAGGATCATTGCAATTGATGTTTTCTAGTGTCTGGAAACGAAGACACATGAGAGCTCCATTAGCCTTCTTGGGATAACAAGCAAAGGTAATAACTTTTCCTATTAAGCAAACAAAGACTGTGGCCAACTCTCATTTGGCTTGTCAGTGAACCTTCCGCCAGGATGGTTCTGCCTCTTCACTTGTGCAAGTTCCTGGCTCGCTAGCTAGCACACAGGATGTGCTGTCAATATTGCCTGGTGAGTTTTGAAACAATTGCCTAAATAAAACCCTCTTCACAATTCTATGAGCCTTTCTTCTGCGGAATGTATCAGTCTTTGCTACTTATAGCAAAGAATATGCTTTATCCTCAATGATGCTCCTTCAGTGTCTTTTTTATTTCTGTCTCCAATAAACCTCATTAGCACAATGGAACAGAAATTACTCTGCTTAGTATGGTCATCTATTTCAATAGCAAATGCTCTTGCCTACACAGATCTCATTTTTTGAGTGTGTGGAACAAAATTCAGCACTGCCCAATCTGCTACTATTCGCTATTGACTGCAAGCTGCAATTCTCTGATGGACTTAAAATAATAATTTCCAACCAGCTAATTTCAGAAGCTATTTCTGTAGGTAATCTAATAGACATGTTATTTGGATGCCATCAACACTTAAATATTCATGTTTCTTGCATTTCGGGGGACAATGGATTCACTGGAGTGCTTGGCCACTCTCTGAGCAGTAGATGGCGGCACTGTTCAACTGTCTTGTTTTTGGCTTTGGTTTGGTTTAATTTGGGTTTTTTATAAGTTAAAATCAGTTTCTTTATCATCAGGAAAAAAAAAAAAAGTTTCAAATGGTCATGGATCTACATACAGAACTCATATCAATTTCTAATGATTTGAGAGTACATGTTAAATTATTAACTAAGAATCAAAATCACAAAACCAGTTCATATTATCATGCTTTTTTATACGTGATCTCTTTGTTTTGTCTTTTTTTTTGTTTGAAGTAAAATATGAAAAAAGTGAAATATGTCTACATGTGAATTTCTCTGAAATTAATGCTTCTATATATTTAGTTGTTGCCAGTTTCAAGATAGAGTACTTTCTGAGTTACTAGTAATGAACTGGCTTTGAGTGATTTTTAAAGAGTAGCTGAAAGTGTCAGCCAGCTCTTAGAAAAAAATTTGGTTTCTTGAAATACCGGGCATTTAAATAAATGGTGATTTGCTTGTTTGTTTTACTCAGCATCACACACACACACACACACACGCGCACACACACACCCCCACCCCACCCCACACACTTGTCAGTTGCTAAGTCATGTCTGACTCTTGCAACCCTAGACTCCTGGACTGCAACCCTAGGCTCCTCTGTCCATGAGATTTCCCAGATAAGAATACTGGAGAGGATGCCATTTCCTCCTCCAAGGGATCTTCCCGACCCAAGGATCAAACCTGTGTCTCTTGTGTCTCCCACACTGGCAGGCAGATCTTTATCCCTGAGCTACTTTATATACCTGCAATTCAAATGTACATTGTGATAAGTTCATAAAGAGCATGTATTTGTGAAACTACCAACGATTACTGAGAAATTTGAAGTAAGATTCTTCAAGTCTAATCTTTTTTTTCATTTAAGTAAGTGATACTAATAGCTAACTCAAAGGTTTGATATGAGGACTGAATGAAGTATACTATATAAAACAGTCTGTCATCAGAATAACTCATTTTATTAGTTTAGTCTTATTTTTTCAGTATGCAGTATTCTAGTCAAACAACATAAGGATACCATATATGATTTTGTATTCCTAGCACTTAGCATGGTGTCATATACACTTTAGGCATTTAATGAATATACAAATGCAAAATTGAGTCTACAGTATAATATCAGGTCAATCAGCTAAAGTAAATCCAAAAATACATCCATTCATTCAATATTCAGTAAGGTCCTCGTGACTGAACTCATATTCTAGCATATAAGGCAGATAAAATAAATACATGTACACAAGATTTATATAAATGTTTGCCAGTGGTTTAGTATATATGTAAAATATTCATATAATCTCACAAAGGTGATAATTTACATATGATACTTTATTATTTATGAAGCTTTTGTAAACATACATATTTTCTCATTTAATCTTTGTAACAACTATTGAATTAAAATACTTAATACTGAGGAACCTGAGACTTAGAGAATTTAAGAGGCTTAATAGAGTCAAGCATTGTTCTAAACCATCATCTCTTTATATTACATCATGTGAAAAGAACCTATAGAAGCAATCCGTTTTGTACATTAAGCCTATATGATATACTTAGATTAGATGGTTTGAAATTGTCCATTTAAAGAGAAGTCTTTATTAGTTTTCCCTTTGATGTCATAGATACAATCACATTTCATAGACTATCTCTATTTATCTGTCTTGCCTTCTGTATTTGACTGAATAGTATATCTGTTAATCATTGTAGAGACAGGCAGAAGGAAGCAATCATAGTTGTTACCACTCTCACTAAGACCGTCACTGAGGAACAATACAATCACTCTAACTGCCACTTAATCTAGAGAGGTAGGAATGCTGCTGCTGCTGCTAAGTCACTTCAGTCATCTCCAACTCTGTGCGACCTCATAGATGGCAGCCCACCAGGCCCGCTCCTCTGTCCCTGGGATTCTCCAGGCAAGAACACTGGAGCGGGTTGCCATTTCCTTCTCCAATGCATGCATGCATGCTATGTTGCTTCAGTTGTGTTCCAATCTGTGCGACCCCATGGACAGCAGCCCACCAGGCTCTTCTGTCCATGGGGTTCTCCAGGCAAGAATACTGGAGTGGGTTGCCATTTCTTTCTCCAGAAGTAGGAATATGTAACATTAAACCTTCCAGGTTAGAGCTGAAACTTTAATAAGAGTTAATGGCAGGGGCTATCACTGTGTCAACAACTACTCTTGAATTCTGCACAGAGAGGTTAAGGTCCTGAAGAAGAACATACAGATCCAACCCACAAGATTAATTTAAGGTTAAACTCACAAGGAATGTAATATAGCTTTTTCTTGCTCACATTTCTCATCTATAGATTTCAAGAATTAGATACAGTCAAAGATGGTTGAATTTTTATGATTTGGGTTTTACTTCTGATCTTCTTTTGTCTTCCTGATTGAAGTATTGTTGATTTACAATATCATATTAGTTTCAGGGATATAGCATAGTGATTAAATACTTTTTATATTCTACTCCAATATAGGTTATTACAAGATAATAGCTATAATTCTCTGTGCTATACAATGTATTGTTGCTCATCTATTTTATACATAGCAGTTTATATTTGTTAATTCCATACCCCTAATTTCTTCCTTCATCATTCCCTCTCTCCTTTGGTTACCATGTTTGTTTTCCAAAGTCTGTTTCTGTTCTGCATAGACAATTCATTTGTATTATTTTTTAGATTCCATATATAAGTGATATCATATAGTATTTGTCTTTTCACATCTGACATTTCACTAAGCATAATATTCTCTTGATCTACCACACTACTATAACTAGAATTTTGTTATTTATATGGCTAATGTTCCATATATATATGTTCCATATATATACATATATGGGTTGCTTCCACGTCTTGGCTATTGTAAACAGTGTTGCTATGCACGTTGGGGTGCATTTTCCTAACATTCGTAAATCAAGATTATAGCAACTACTATAATAGCCTTTTATGCCATTGTTGTTGCTTTTCAGTTGCTAAGCCTTTCCAACCTCAAAGACTGCAGCACACCAGGCTCCCCTGTCCTCTACTATCTCCTCGAGTTCGCTTAAATTCATGTCCATTGAGTCTGTGACTGCTAGAGATAAAATCACCAGTTAGAGGAGAAAATGATTCAGTGTGGGTCTTACATTAATTTACTAAACCTCACCTCACTCATGTGTGTGTACTTCAGATCCTTTTGCCTCCCTATCTTCTGGGTCTTTAGCATGTTCTTGATTCTGGCTCCCACTAAGTGACTAGCTCCATGTGGACTCCAGTCAATTTCATGTGAAACAACCAGAAAGGGCTTTTTATTTTCATCCTTACTCTATATCAGTTCAGTCACTCAGTCGTGTCCAACTCTTTGTGACTCCATAGACTGTAGTACACCAGGCCTCCCTGTCCATCACTAACTCCCAGAGTTATTCAAACTTATGTCCATTGAGTTGGTGATGCCATCCAACCGTTTCATCCTCTGTTGTCCCCTTCTCCTCCCGCCTTCAATCTTTCCCAGCATCAGGGTCTTTTCAAATGAGTCAGTTCTTTTCATCAGGTGGCCAAAGTATTGGAGTTTCAGCTTTAACATCAGTCCTTCCAAATGAGAGACAGGATATTGTGAACAAACTTCTCTGCTTTTTCCCCCTCAGAGAGTCTTTCTGGAGATACAATAATTCAGATGATAGAAAGATTACTCCAGAGATCAACAGAAGATTTCCCTGACTTTAGCTTTCCTGAGATTGTACACCCAAAAAGGACATAAGCTTTTGCTTCAAAATTTGCTTTCAGAAATACCTAGGCTAAAATACACAGTACTAACAAAATAGAAAATCCAAACCAAACACACAATGAAATCTCTCAACCATCACCAATACTTGCAGAATCTCCTGCAAACATTGAAATGAGCAAAGTCAGTTTTCTACCACTCTAAGAGAGGCATAAAGAGTTGTTATTGATTCAACCAAATGTTCTGAAATACGAGGATTTTTTTTCTCTCTTTTTCCCTTACACAATAATAAAATGATTAAAAGATAATCTTTGGAATTTGAGAATTTTATTTATAAATGTATTTCATAAGAACAAGCTGTAATTTAGGGGAAAAAAACACCTAAATCATGTTTTATTCAAAAATTACTAAAATGGTCTGCCTCTTACTGAAGCTTCACATTATCTCAAATAATTGATTATTAACATGTATGTCCTAAATGAGCATGTATCAGTGTTCAAAGCATGTTGAAATAAGAAATATTTATTTCTTTAGTAATTTACAGCCCAAATTGTTTCAAGATTCAGTACTGAACTGAAGTTGTATCTCGTACAACTAAGTAGGAAAATGCCACTGTCAACAAACTATCTCCTTGCACTTTCTCTATTGGAATAGCCTATGCTAATTTGACTCGATGGACATGAGTTTGGGTGAACTCCGGGAGTTGGTGATGGACAGGGAGGCCTGGCGTGCTGCAATTCATGGGGACGCAAAGAGTTGGACATGACTGAGTGACTGAACTAACTAGCTAACTAACTATGCTAATTTTTTCTTGGAGAAGGAAATGGCAACCCACTCCAGTATTCTTGCCTGGAGAATTCCATGGACAGAGGAGCTTGGCAAGTTACAGTCCATGAGGTCGCAAAGAGTCAGACAGGACTGAGCAACTAACGCGCGCGTGCGCACACACACACGTTAATTTTCTATCAGGAATGGTAATCCCACTACTCTCCTTCTATGAAAATGGAAGAAATTCAAGAGAAATAATTCAGGCACATTTATCTGTGGGGAAAAAAAAAACTTTATAATATTCAGCTTATCTCATGGTTATTACTATCTTAGAATGAACACTGAGTTGAACCACTATGCATTAGCCAACTTTTAAATTTCCATTTATTACACTCCACATTATACCCTTTAATATACACACACGTACACACTTTTGGCATATGGTTAGTAGTCAAAGTCAAGTAACTTAGGTTGAGAGAGATGAGCAAAAAAAATATAAATTTTAATTGCAGCTCTAGTGGAAGTTGAAAAATAAAACAAAGAGCTCCAATTTTTCTAAAAGTCCCTTGTTTCTGAAATCTCTATAGTAACTATGTTTTTCATATCTTCTCACCCAAATCCTATCAGATTTCTAGGAATTCTTAAAATTTCCAACACCACTATTATAAAGAATTACTTTTCAAAGTTCTAAATTACTTTTTATTATTAGCAATCAAAGTGAATAGAGTAGGCCTCACCATCTTCTTCCTGAGGCTATACTTCCTTTAAGTCAAACATTAATACTTTTTCTATTGCTGATAATGATCTTCTAATTTCTACTGAACTGTAATTACTTTGAAAGAACTAACAGATTTATCTTTATAAAATTTTAAGTGTTCCACATAGTCCCTTGAATAAAAGAGATCAACAAATATTTCCTGGATAAATGAATGCATTTGTGTTTAATCTTAACCTCTGCATTTCTAGAACATTAATTTCTTAGAATTGGTTGATATCATTATTAAATCAAAGTTAATATCATTATTAATAGCAAATTAATAATTAATTCATTATTAATTCATATTATTGAACATCTCCATAATATAATCACTATAAAACAACTGGGTATAGACCATGCAAAGTTTAAGCATAATTGTTATTTTAAAAACCAGGTAATACAGTTTCCAAATATGCATATTTTGTCAATAGAATCTTTGTCTTGGCAAATATCTGATAAAACAAGTTCTAGTCATTTGCTTGTATTATGTGCTGTAAATAACTTCTTATATTTCAAGTTGCCATGTTGAAAAATACTGTGAGGGCCAGGCTTTCTATATAACTGATACAATTATACATTTAAGGGAGTAATTCTATTCTTTTTTTTTACAATTTTCTTGCATTTTTTTCATTACCATGTTACTTGAATTCTTACAAATTTCTAGTATAAAATAAAATGTTATACCTAGAACATATTTTAAACCCAATTTGGAGACTGTAAAACTTTTTTTAAAATAATCAAAAGGAAACGTTGAATCTTAATTTATGTTATTGAAATCTCTACCGAAGTCCTTGATCAGGTGTATTGTTTATCTTTTCCTTAACTCCTACTCTACTCCATCTTAGAAAGTAAAAAAAAAAAAAAAGGCACAAGAAAGCTCTAATCCAATAACATGGTTTATGTTAGAGAGCTAGTACTCATTTGTCTCCTTGTACTAATACTTCTAGAGGTTGTAGGACATCCCTGCTTGAGATTAAGTCAACCAATCTATATATTTTTAAGAGATTAAAATTTCATTATTGTAGTTTTAAAGGTTACTTTAAGACAAAACAAATAAGTCACTTTTTTTTTTTTTAAAGTCAGAAACGTAAGGAAATGCTTCTTTTACTGGGTGTTTGTGAGGTGAATGCACAGAGCAATGTCAGAGGAACTCATTAAGGTAATTTCTTTTTCCTTTTGTTTTCCTTTTCCATAATAGTTCATCTTTTCAGTATCTGGCTGGTTGGGATTTTTTTGTTAACTACTTTGAATTGAGAATAAAGATACAGGTACAGATCAAATAAATATGTGATTTAGGAAAATGTGTTAAGAATGAAAATGGCAAAAGGAGACAAGAAAAAATAACCATGGACATTAAATCCTCAAATAAAAAAAGACATGCAGTACAAAATTGTGGGAAGATAGGCTAAACAATAAAGAAATCAACTAAGCAGAGGTTATTTAGAAGGATAATTTATTAAATGAAAGATTAATTAAATGGAGAATTTTGAAGATGAGAAAAAGGGGAATGGTAACTTGTTTTTAAGGTACTCTGAGACAACCATTAGACAAATGATTTTATGTAACTTTTTTACTTGCAAATGGAAATACAATAAACAATGAGGATATAAAGCAACTGAAGGTATGTTTTAATAAGGAAGTGGGGTTATCTATGACAATCAGTAGGAAAGCCCAGTAAATAGTAGGTCACAGAAAGCATGTTTCATGGAGTCCAGAAAATGGAAGAAGAAAAGGATTTTTCAAAGGAAATGATTGGTAAATCAAGACCCCAAAGAGATAGCATATTGTTTAGTCTAGCTTGTTCTAGCTTTTACTTTGTAATGGATTCTCAGCTTTATTGAAAAATAAAAAAAACAAAAAACAAAAAACTGGCATTCTCAAAGTATGCAATTGCCTTAGTATCCTCTTCTAAAAGACAGTATTTTGTAACAAGCTATTAATTTGAGAGAAAAGTATTTTATCAAATTTACATTCATTTTAGTCTATATGTATTTTTGATTTTTGACCCCAAATTACAATTTAAAAACTAAATATGATTTTTGTTTCTCTTCAGTCCAACCCCAAACTATATTTTTTAGATTCCTTTTTCTTTTTAAGAGGAAGAAGATAATGCATCTACAATCACACCAAAATTAAATTTGACATAAAACAATTTGTAGCTCCTGGGGGATAAACTATCATAGAAGTATTTGAAGAATTGATGCTTTTGAATTGTGGTGCTGGAGAAGACTCTTGAGAGTCCCTTGGACAACAAGGAGATCAAACCAGTCAATCCTAAGGGAAATCAATCCTGACTATTCACTGGAGTGTCTGTGACTGAAGTTGAAGCTCCATTACTTTGGCCACCTAATGCAAAGAGCCAACTCATTGAAAAAGACCCTGATACTGGGAAAGATGGAGGGCAGGAGAAGGGGGCTACAGAGAATGAGATGATTGGATGGCATCGTCAACTCAATGGAAATGAGTTTGACCAAACTCTGGGAGATAGAGAGGACAGGGAAGCCTGGTGTGCAGCAGTTCATGGGGTCACAAAGAGTTGGACATGACTTAGCAACTGAACAACAACAACAGGCTTGTTTTATGAGTAGTTTACCCATTCTAAAATTATTTTAGGATAAAGAGATTCCGGGGTCAAGGGCTCTTTAGTTACATGCTGTGATACCCTTGCTTGAAGATGATTCCAGATCTGAAAAAGGAACTAGGAAACCCAGTGCTTTCCTGTGTCATTGATAATTCTCCTTCATCTTAAAAAGCAGAATATAGGTTTTTTTTTTTTTTTTTTCCGAGCTAAGGATTCCTGGTTGATATTCCAGCAGAGGTTATTCATGTACAAATTGCTAAGTTATTCATTCGATTAAGAATGCTAATTTAAAGCTGCTGTGTGGATTCCACACATGCACCTCAGAGACTTTGAAAATATTTTTTCCTGGGGTCTTATGGAGAGCTTCTAAGATGGTAGATCAGCTTAGTTTGCAGAACCAGAGTCTCTTCATAGCTTCATTAACCCAAATGGAAGTGGGCTTCATTTATCATTACCCAGATGGTTAAATTGAGCTGATTATCTGAGTTCTTTGAAATCTGAATTGTGCTAATGGGTCAGGCAGTACTTCACAAAGTTTAGTGGACCTAGGATGCAGCTGGGAGCAATTGAAAATGCAGATTATATGACACCACTCCCAATGATTCTCACTCTCCAGATCTGGGTTAGAATCAGCATTTTAGCAAGTATCCTTTCACCTCCTCTGTCAGCCTTTTCTGGAAGTTGAATAGGTTAGAGGGCCCTTCGATCAAAGGTGGTTTCCCCTTTCATTCAAAGCAAAAGTGAAAAGTCCTCCAATGACACCCAGGACCCTATCTGATCTAGTCCTCAGTGCCTCTCTGACCTAATTCTCCATCATCCCCCATCACTCTCTTTGTTCCAGCCACACCGGCCTCTTTGATGTTCCCCAAACATGCCCCCAATGCATGGACTTTGCATTTGTTCTTCTTTCTGCTTATGGGCTCTTTCCCCAAATATCTGCATGTCTATCTTTTTTATTTTAAGTCTTACCATATGTCACTTTCTCATTGAGAGCTATCCTGCCCACCCAACTTAAAATTGTACCCCCTTCTCTATGCTCCTTCCACCTTTCTTTGCTCCTGAGCACTTATCTTATTAATTTTTGATTTCTCTAACAAAAGATAAGCTCCACAAAAGCAGGAAAATTTTGGTTTGTTTTGTTCACATCTATAACCCCAGCACCCAAGCCAGTGCCAGGAACATATATAACAGGCACTCGCCAAATATTTATTGAGCATATGAATTAATGATGAAACACTGCATGGAGTCATTCACTGCTGTGACCTTATAAACAACTGGGGAATATCCACATAAGCTCTTTTGTCAGAAAAAGATCTTTACAGGTATAACTAGAGTTCTTAAATTTCTACGATCTCAACAGTAACTAATAAAAGCTCAAAAGACAGTATACAAATGACAATATGCATTTTGGAGGACCTGATATGTGTGGTAGGCTAATATTTTGCCAATTTGTGCTGGTGGCTAAACATATTGTAGTTAATGCAGAACAGCAGCACCGAAACCATCCTTAAAGTCAAAAAAAGCTATATTTGAGTCAGCTCTGGCTTTCATATCTGTGTTGTTTTGGTCAAATCATTTAAGGATTCCATTTATTTAGTATATTATCTCATATATCACCTCACTGGGGCATGTTCTCTTCGTCTGTAAAAAGACAACAAATAGCAAATGATCCTCCCACCCTACAGAATCATAAGAATTAACATGAGAAAAGCATTTTTATACAATAAAGTATTCTATAAGTATAAAGGGGTTTATACTTGTCTTTCACATTTAACATCTTAACCTGATGTGACTGAATTTTACAGTAGGGGGCTCTTCATGGACTCACTGTAGCATGTAGTCCCACATTGACTCAGCATGGCCAGGAGACTCATATCCCATTTAGCCAATGGGATATGAGTGAGCATGGAGCATGGTGCAAGCACAGGCATGATAAGCACCTGGACCCTGGAGCTTATACTCTTGAAAGCCAGATATCATGCTACAGAGAAGGTGGAGCTAGACTCTTCAATCAGGAGAAACCATATAGGAGAAACTTATATGGACAATACACACTGGCAGGTGAGAGGCTCTCTTGGATATTCTGGGCCCAGTTGAGTTCCAGTTGAATGCATGAGGGGCCTCAGACACACCACGTGAAGTGGAGGCACTTTCTAGCTGAGTCCAATCAGGAAAAATAATGACCTGCTGTTTTAAGCTATTAAGTTTGGGGATGAATTACAATATTGAAACCCTGAGGTTTTTGAAAATGACATCATGGCCTCCAAATTGATTTCCATGGCAGGAATTCTAACACTATATGAAGCAATTGGGGAAGAGGAATGGAAAAGTCTTTGAAAAATCCTGAAAATCAAATCAGACATTCACCCCTTTCACTTCTGAAGACTAAATGACACCTAGGACATAAGCTATTATTTATTCCTATGAGAAAAGAGCCCTAAATGGAGTTATTTATGTAATTCACAATAAATTGGAATCCTTTTTGAACAAACAACAATAAAGTAGAGTACATAGAGACTTCCTATCTGATTTTTCTAAGACTTGCCAACTGAGAGTAGCCAACCAACTACAGAACAATTTTGAATTTTTCTTCTGTAACTTAGAGTGATTACCTCTTGGCAGGAGCCTATTGTTAATGATTAGCACTTCTCAAAGGGAGCAAATCCCCCAGCAACTTCCAGATTTACCAGTGGGGATCTGCACCTTGGTGAATGTCACATTGATGGAATGTCAACTGGGGTCTTAATTGGTTCTAAAGCTAAGTTCAGATAATCAAAGGTCAGACCCTTTTGCTTTGTGTTAGTAGGGTCCTATTTAGAAGCACTTTGTCTAGCAATTGGCAAAAGGGTGGAAGCAAGGTAGTGAAGTCTCAATGAAAGGACAGGAAGTCACAGGGCATTTTTATTGTCATTCTGTGAGAAATGTTCTTGACTTAAAAGCGCTCTGACATTTTTAAAAGAGATATTGCTAACCTTTTACTTAAAATCTGTATCCTCAGAGTTGGCATTGTTGTTTAGGACAATAGCTTTCACTTTCTAAGCACTAAGGTTCAGAAGCCTTTCCGTGTAAGGTACAAGGTGCCTTCCTACTACAAGGAAGTAACATGTTTTCATTTTCTGGTATTTTTTTTTAAACCAAGGAACATATTTGATGATGGAGTGAAATATGAATGAGTTTCCTTTTCCAAATTTGTGGTTAACATCCTTGTTATTGTCAAGGAATTCAAGACTCAGAGGAGTAAATTTTTGTTGAATCTAGGACAGCCTGCCAGAATAGTTTCTTTGGTACTGGCTTATATGTGACAGATCTGAGCTCCAACAAAATTTCAAAATATAAGAAAACTGAATGCACTATTTCTAAAATGTTCCATGGTTCAGGGGGAAAAAAAGACACACCTGTCACTATCCAGTGCTTTTAAATTTCTCATGGAAGCTCAGTGAATTCTGTAAGTAGAAAAAAAAAAGTGAGGGGAAATACTAGGGTTTGAAGGTTTTTGAGGTAACCGAAGGGTAGCAGAATGAGACACTCCTAAATATGCCACTTAGGCATGAGGCTATTTTGAGCTGTAAAGCACTTGGAAAATAGCAAATGCAGCAAAACACTTTCTGAACTCCTCTTATCTACCTACAGATAACTCTCCCCAAATAAACTCATCGCTATCAGGCCCCTCCTCTGGGGCTGCATCAACTGGGGAAGAGTAACTGTTGTCGCAGGAGAGGAGACTAGATATCAACGCCACACACAGACTTTTCACAAACCATCATAACTCCCATTTCCTCTCCCATAGGGCCCACCCATCTCTCCTAAAAATTATTTCCTCTCCCCTACAAGGCCTATAGGGCTTTCCTGGTGGCTCAGTGGTAAAGAATCCATCTACAATGCAGGAGACGCAGGTTTGATCCCCAGGTCAGGAAGATCCCCTGGAAAAGGAAATGGCAAACCACTTCAGTATTCTTGCCTGGGAAATCCCATACATAGATAGAGGAGCCTGGCGGGCTACAGTCCATGGGATCATAAAGAGTCAGATGTGACTGAGCAACTAACAACAACAAAGGAGGCCTATAGACCCTCCCCTTATTCTATCAAGATCGTATTTAATCTTGAATGCTAAGCCTCACTGGGCAATTATTCATTTTTTGCTGGGTATCTCCTATGTACATATGATGTATACATGTGGATATACCTCTGTTTTTGTTGTTGTTGTTGTTGTTAATTTGTCTTTTATTACTTGGGTCTTAGCTAGGGACCCTCAGAAGGGAAAAAAACTTATTTTTCTCCCCTAAAAGCTCATTCTATACAAAGTCATTGAACAAAAGTAGACCAATTCTCAGGAATCTACGAGGACCTCTAAATGATAATGCTCAAAAGTAAGTACAGTGTTGTACTGAAGTAAAATTTCCACAATATAAATGGCAATATGTCACTTTTCCCCTCTTTATCACCATCTCTCATCAGCATTTAAATAAATACAGATAATTTTCCTTTATTAAATGTGTAAAACTACAATATTATAAGGTACCTCAGGACTTATTTCTTGAATTAAAAAATAGTGGCTTTTTTTTCCATAATGGATGATATAATATATATGGCTGGGTTCTACAAATATGCAACAGACTGGATTCCAATGTCCGTGTTAGTAACCATCCTAAAAGTCCTTCCTTTAGAGTAACAGAACTCCCAAATATTTCCTATGTGCCTACTTAAAAAATTCATTAGATGGACCTAGTTTAATTTCATAGCAGCATACCTCTTTCAAAGCAAGTGAAAACAATTCTGAGAAGACTAAAATTTTCTGTAGCAGAATGAACACTGGATTGGGAATGGTTTTTTGTTCTCATTACGTCTTGTCCCACTTTCACTCGCCAGTTTCCTCATCTAAAAAATGAAAGTGTTGATATCTACTCAATCTACCTCAGTAGGTTTGTTATGAGGCTTCAGTTAGGTGATGTTTGCAAACACGATTTGCAGAAGTAAAAATAACATACAAATGCACAGGCTTCCTATTAGATGTGTTTTTAGTAAGAGTCAATCTAATTTGTTTTCTATATTAAGCCATGCGCACTTGTCTACTACATGCTCACAATTCTTCTACCTGTCCACACAGTGAAACTTATCCTTGGGGGACCTGATGGAAACATCTTCTCTGGAAAATATAAACCAAAAAAGAATATATTCTAGCCAGAATGAATTTCATATTTAATATTGAGTACCTGGAGGTCATGAAAGGACCCTCATTATCACCCTGAATATCCTTGTAGCTCATATGACTAAAAACAGCAGAGGAAAGGTGAGGCCATACTGGGGGAGAGAAGCTGTAAGCCTACCCCTCTTTCACCTTGAAGATACTAAAAGATGCTCTCCAGATAAAAACAAGTACTTAACCCTCTGCCACCAGTCAGGAGGTATAGTGATTCACCAAATACCTGTGAACACTGCACTCATCTGTCTCTTAGCTTGTATGGAAAAGCCATGAATTACTTCCTCCAGGGGAAACCTGAAGGAATGATGCAAGGCCACTTCTACACTCAAATTTTAAGCAGCTGCTGACAAAAACCCAGAAGAAGAGAAAGGGGTAAAGCACACAGTGTCAAGTGGTTGGATCATAGCCAGGAAAAGATGTGGATTCATATGCAAGCAGACTTTTGCATGCCTACAACAATATCATCTTGTCTTTGTGTAAACCATTTTTCGGATAATAAAGAGAAAGGAGAAAGAGACAAAAAGAAAGAGCCAATGTCCAGTCATGAAAAGCTGTACATGGGCGAGGGTTGCTAACACACCTCTGTGAACCCACACAAACCATAAGGCTCCTGTGGAGAGAGGGAAGGAGAAGGAACGAAAGCACAGCCAGGGAATAGGTTCTGCTCAGAGACGATTAGATGACATGCTTGCCTTCACGAAGGGGAGACAGCATAGTGAGGTGGCTGAGTCTGCGAGCCCATGTGGAGGTTTTCGGCTGTGGTGTGTGAGACAGACAAGAACCTGTTCAAAGGATGGGGGCGGTCTGACAGAGAACAGCACTGTACGTGTAGAAAACCTGGAAGTTACAGACACAGACGTGTTTGATTTCCAGAAAAAGTATACTTCTTGTGACACACAGGGATGGGAGCCATGCTCCCAAATCTACACACGTCATCTCCAATGAGATTATTAATCTTCGGACTTTGAGCAAATATGAATGACAAAGAACAGCAGCAGTGTTTGAGGTTTAAGAAGAAACAAATATAAATAGGAAAAAAATTAAAGTGGGATTCATATTTTACCTCCCCTCCCCAAATATCAAATAATAAGAATAGCACAGTGGCGTTTTTATTATTACCCTGGGAAAATACCTGCCTCTGGGTAATTTGATTCCTTGTGAGAATAACAACAAAACCACAACAAAAACCCAGAATACCCTTTTACAAAATATATATGTATATATTCTTCCATTAAAAAAAAAAAAAAAAAACCTGAAAGATGGTGAGTCCAGTGTTTCATGTACCGCACTGTCAACTCATCTGGTGGAGATGAGAAAGCTGACAGCCCTCTGGAGGGCTTGAGCTGAGGCTGTGTGCAGAAGTCTGGAACGGCAGAGACCTGATCCTGCATGTAATGAGACCAAACAGAGCTGGGAGGGAAATTCGGCTTGCAAGCCCCCTCAGACAAAGAATCAAGCCGCCAGCTGCCTGCCTGTCATGCTTTAACCTTCCTCTTCAGTGGCCTTCCTTTTCTGCTACCGTCAGGGAGAACTGAAAAGGCTGCAGTGTCTTACCGTTAGGTCAGCAGCCACTCAGGTCACAGTGTAAATATATTCACTTATTTATCCATTTATTCAACAGTTATCAAAAGCTTGCCGTGTGCCCAGTGCTGTGCAAAGTGTAAGGGAGGCAAGGATAAACAAGACACATTTTTCATTAGAGACCCTTCACAGCTTGGTGGGGGAAGTGGAAACATATATGTACCAACCGCCATGTGTATGTGGGTCATGCAGGTACATTTCAAGCCAGCTAAAACCTCTTGCCACGAACATTTCAGTGCA
This sequence comes from Bubalus bubalis, assembly GCF_019923935.1. Lineage (NCBI taxonomy): Eukaryota > Metazoa > Chordata > Mammalia > Artiodactyla > Bovidae > Bubalus > Bubalus bubalis. The sequence continues at coordinate 151,595,480 of NC_059158.1, forward strand.
AACCACAAACTGTACAATTAAAAATATTTATCGTTACTAGTTTATCTTTTCTTTCTTGGACATGGTTAATTTTTTAAATTTATTTTTTATTAAACTTTTTATCTTGTGTTAGAATATCCCTGATGGCTCAGACAGGTAAAGAATCCACCTGCAATGCAGGAGACCTGGGTTTGATCTCTGGGTCAGGAAGAGCCCCTGGAGAAGGGAATGGCAACCCATTCTAGTATTCTTGCCTGGAGAATTCCATGGACAAAGGAGCCTGGAGGGCTACAGAGTCAGACATGACTGAGCAACTAACACTTTCTAAGCCCATTAATAATGTTGGATATATGTATATGTATGGCTAAGTCCCTTTACTGTCCACCTAAAACTAGTTTCTTTATCTTTAAAGCTTGAGGAAGATCTCCAGGAAAATGTTTGGGTCTTATACATAAAATTGGTTAGGCATGAAAGTCTTTTTAAATTAAAAAGTTATAAAAATGGGTTTGATGAACTAGGTGTTAATTGGAGTCTCTATCATATCTAAATCACATCTTAGTCATATATAAATCTTTCTCATGAAAATATAACTGGGGTACCCAGCTCTGCATTCTGGGAAGGAGTATAATTGCATACTTGCTCCTTTTTTTTAAAAAAACAGGAACGGGTTGAGTAGAACAAAGACATTGCTCTGGCTGCTTCCCAGGGGGAAACGGTCAACCCTAAGTGTGTTTAAGTAGTCTTGGGAGGGAGGCTCAAGTGTTAAATCATATAATTTTATTAAGAGAGATACCTGAGGAGCTGGGGAATTCTAGCTATAATCATATACTTGAAAAGGCAAGGAACAAAGCACAAGTACTTTTCCTCCTTTTATTTAAAACATAAAACATTTATAATTAACAATTAATCCCTCCTCAAGGCACTTACTGATTTCTTTTAAAAAAAAGCACCATTGTGGTTTAATGCCGCAATCAAAAAGTTCATATTCAAATAGAAAGAAGTACTTATTCCACTAATGTAAATGGAAGTAGAGATGGAATTTGAAAATTGAGTTCTTAATCAACATTGCCATTTGCATGAGACCTGCTAAACTCTCGAGGGGAAAGAGGGCAGTGCCAGTGGCACCAGCTCTCTAGGATCTTGATTACGCCCACGTGGCCCCTCTTCAGCTCTCGGGCTCCCTACACATCAGACCCCGAGATGTAAAATTGGACAGTATTATAGAATGGTTCTTCTTTTATAAAATCTGAAAGCAGATATCTCGTCATGGGAAGAAAATGACCAGTCTCACAAGTCGGCTTGTGGTAGAAAAACAGTGACTTAGCAACAGGTTGCTTTTCTATTGATACTTTCATTTACTTCTTTACTTTTTTGATGCCTTAGCTTCCTAATCAGTAAAATGAGCATCACTATTTCTGACAGGGAAGCTTTGAAATGAATTTAACATTTATGCATGATCTCTGTAACACTGCAGAACTAGGTTTAAGCACCTAGAAAAGTGCTTCTCAAATGTTGATGTGTATGTGAATCACCAGTGAATATTGTTACAATGCAGAATCTCACTTAGTAGGAGTGAGATGAGACCCAATATTCTGTATTCCCAGGTTATGCCAATGTCGTGCTGATCTATGCATCCCCTTGGAGTAACAAAGTTATAAAAAACACATTGCCCAATTGTCATTTCCAAGAATGAGTTCAACAAAAGTCTCTTGTGCCATATGTGCTATGGCTATGTAGATGTACTATTACTGCATCAGGAGGTAAAGTAAACTATATTTCTCCATCTCCTTTAATCAGAGGGTGCCCTGTGACAAATAAACTTCAGTGAAAGTAATGCTGGGACATTTGTGGGTATAGCCCTTCACTGGCCCAGAAGCTTCAATTTCCAGGCTTTGGAAACCAGGTGCCAGGGAGGGGTATGAATACCTTAAGTCAAAATATACTGTGAGAAACTCAACCAATGTCAGGAGACTTCAGAAGATAAGACAACCATGGAAGAAGAAGAAACAGGGAGAGAGAGAGAAGAGGAGAAAGAGAGAGGAAAAAAGAGAAGGATTGAGAGAGAAATGGCTCAAAGAGCATGGAGGCATCAGTTATGTAAGTGAAGGAACCACAGTGGATCTTTCAGCTCCAGTTGATGCCACATAGATCAGAAAACCTGACTGAACCTTTCATGAATTACTAAGGCACAATTTTGAGCAAAATAAAATGGCTGTTTAAGAACCTAAATTGTGCAATAAATTGTATATCTACCAGTATATCCATCAGTAATAGATAAATCAGACTTTATAAGAAAGGCAAGTATTAAACAGGCTTATACATGAGGTCCAGAATTTTAAAACTATTTATATTCAATAAATATGCTAACTGAACATTTACAAAAGAAAACTTGGAATAAACTATATTCTTTCCTGCTCCTGGAAAAAAACAGATATCACATCAAGAAACACCTGGAGTGACAGACAAATTTGGCCCTGGGGTACAGAATGAAGCAGGGTAAAGGCTAATAGTTTTGCCAAGAGAACGCACTGGTCATAGAAAACACCCTCTTCCAACAACACAGAGGAGACTCTACACATGGACATCACCAGATGGTCAACACCAAAATCAGATTGATTATATTCTTTGCAGCCAAAGATGGATAAACTCTATACAGTGAGCATAAACAAGACTGGGAGCTGACTGTGGCTCAGGTTATGAACTCCTTATTGCCAAATTCAGACTTAAATTGAAGAAAGTGGGGAAAACCACTAAACCATTCAGGTATAACCTAAATCAAATCCCTTATGATTATACAGTGGAAGCGAGAAATAGATTTAAGGGACTAGATATGATAGAGAGTACCTGATGAACTATGGACCAAGGTTTGTGACATTGTACAGGAGACAGGGATCAAATCATCCCCAAGAAAAAGAAATGTATAAAAGCAAAACGGCTGTCTGAGGAGGCCTTACAAATAGCTGTGAAAAGAAGAGAAGCGAAAAGCAAAGGAGAAAAGGAAAGATATACCCATTTGAATACAGAGTTCCAAAGAATAGCAAGCAGAGATAATAAAGCCTTCTTCAGTGATCAATGCAAAGAAATAGAGGAAAACAACAGAATTGGAAAGACTAGAGATCTCTTCAAGAAAATTAGAGATACCAAGGGAACATTTCATGCAAAGATGGGCTCAATAAAGGACAGAAATGGTATGGACCTGACAGAAGCAGAAGATATTAAGAGGAGGTGGCAGGAATACACAGAAGAACTATACAAAAATGATCTTCATGACCCAGATAATCATGATGGTGTGATCACTCACCTAGAGCCAGACGTCCTGGCATGTGAAGTCGAGTGGACCTCAGGAAGCATCACTGTGAACAAAGCTAGTTATTCATTTAACAAATACTGAATGAATTCCTACTATGCACCAGATACTAAATAAGCAGCCCACAGGTCTGTAGAAATGAAAGGAAGAGTTTCTGTTTTTATAAAACTAAAAGAGTTGAGAAATTTTATAATAGATGATAGGATAAGATAGATAATAGATAGAGAGGATCATGTATTATATTATTATGTCAAATATTCTGCCAAATGCTTTACATACACTATCTCCTTTTATCCTTAAAGCATCTTGTGAGGTATAACTATAATTAACTGCATTTTTCAGATGAGGTATGGAGCATTAGAGAATTTCAATCACTTGTCTGTGAGCTCAGTTAACAAGAGATGGGACTTGGATATGAAGCCAAAAGTGGTTAATTCCAGAGAAAGCATAGAAGCATAGAAACCAGCTGAGAATGATACTTTATGAGAACCTTCCTAAATAAGAAGATACCTAAACTGGATCTTGAGGGGGAAGTCAGACAGGTGAAATTTGGAGTAGGAAAGGAATCAGATAAGAAGGGCAACAGGTACTACAGTTGAAAAATATGGAAGAATGGCGCACTGATGAGTAATAGGCTAGAAAAGCTGAAGTCACAGAAGATAATTCTGGAGTGGAAGGCTTTGTGCTGTGCATTGCACCCTTTTAAGATGACAAAGAATATCTAATCAAACATGTTTTAAAAGATTACTAGCCTTGGTGAGAATATATGAAAGAAGTTTACTTCTAGAGGTGCAAGACAAATTTGGAGTGTTATAGGCAAAATATAATTTTATTTGAAAATAAGAACTGGTACAAGGAAGAAAACATTGGTTGTAAAGATATTTTGATGACAATAATAAGTGTCATGATACTCACAACATTAATAATAATAGGCAACATTTATTATTTCCTATAGTATGATTTGGTATGCTAAAAACTGCCCCTGGACCAGACAAAAATATACATGTTCTAATCCATAAATCACTGCAGATGGTGACTGCAGCCATGAAATTAAAAGATGCTTACTCCTTGGAAGGAAAGTTATGACCAACCTAGACAGCATATTGAAAAGCAGAGACATTACTTTGCCAACAAAGGTCCGTCTAGTCAAGGCTATGGTTTTTCCAGTGGTCATGTATGGATGTCAGAGTTGGACTGTGAAGAAAGCTGAGAGCCGAAGAATTGATGCTTTTGAACTGTGGTGTTGGAGAAGACTCTTGAGAGTCCCTTGGACTGCAAGGAGATCCAATCAGTCCTGGGTGTTCTTTGGAAGGAATGATGCTAAAGCTGAAACTCCAGTACTTTGGCCACCTCATACAAACTGTTGAACCATTGGAAAAGACTCTGATGCTGGGAGGGATTGGGGGCAGGAGGAGAAGGGGACAACAGAGGATGAGATGGCTGGATGGCATCACTGACTCGATGGACATGAGTTTGAGTGAACTCCGGGAGTTGGTGATGGACAGGGAGGCCTGGCGTGCTGCAATTCATGGGGTCGCAAAGAGTTGGACATGACTGAGTGACTGAACTGAACTGAACTGAATCCATAAAACCTATTATTAACTTGTATAGATAAAAAAGGGTATTTACAGATGTAATTATGTAAAAGATCTTGACATGGTTAGATCCTCCCAGATTATCTGAATGGGTTCTAAATACAGTCACACATATCCTCATGTGTTGTTGTTGCTGTTGTTTAGTCGCTAAAACATGTCCCACTCTTTTGTGACCCTGTGGACTGTAGCCCATGAGGCTCCTCTGTCCATGGGATTTCTCAGGCAAGAAAACTGGAGTGCGTTGACATTTCCTTCTCCAAGGGATCTTCATGACCCAGGGATTGAACCCACATCGCCTGCATTACAGGCAGATTCTTTACTGTTGAGTCACCTGGGAAGCACGTATGGTCATGAGAGGGAGACAGAAGGATGTTTTACACACACACACACACACACACACACATACAAGAAAAGATGATGTGAAGATGCAGGCAGAGAATTGAAGCAACGAAGCCATAAGCCAAAAAATGCTGGCAAGTGCCAGAAGATGGAAGGGAAACTAAGGATGGACCACTTAATGCATAGATGGAGAAAGAGTTGATGTGAAGGAGCCAGAGATGGTGAAATGACAAAAGAAATAGTACCAAGGAGTTCAAAGGAAACATTCGAGGAGAAGAAAATCATAGATGAATAGGGAAGACAGAAACAGGAACCTGGGTCATGAATATGCAAAGGCAAAATGGGGTGGTGAGCAGATTTTGAGACAGGACAGATGCCTGGAAAGAGTCACAACTGAGATGCATTACTTTATATGTTTCTTGAGGTATTCTCTGAGACCCTTTTATTATTAATGACAAAAACACATATAATAAATAGCAAAATAAAGTTTATGTCATTCTAATATATTATTTGAAATATTTTGACCTGGTAATATAACTCTTGTTTGTGATGTAGAGGAAAAAAGGGAGTTCTAATTAGAGAAACAATTTGTACAACTAAAAGACACCTGTGTTCAAATTTCTGCTTGCCAGTCGGGATCATTAGAAATTTTGGAAAGGTATTTGTTGTCTCTGAAACTCACTCTCCTCATTTAAATGATGCAAATATCATACACATACAGACATACACACACACACAAACACACACACACACATAAATGTATACACATTTATATATATATATATACACATAAATGTAAACAGAGAGAGAGAGACAGAGGCAGAGAGAGAGAAAGCAAGAGACAGAGAGATACAGGGAGACAGAAAGATTTGCTGTTGGTTTTCTATAAATATTTAAAGTGTATTTAGAGGGGAAAAAAGACAGACATAAGTTGTAGTGTTTAGGGATGCTAACTTGTGCTGAAAAACTGTAAAGGAAGCAAAGTGATTATCATAAACATCAAATGACTGGTTACCTATGAAGTGAGAAGGACACCTGTGTTTAGATGGGGCAACTGAAAGGGGCTTCCAGAGTGTCTGACAAAATTTTATTTCTTGACCTGGGTGATGATAACAAGGGTATTTATCCTGTGAAAATGTATTGGGCTGTGCATATTTTTGGGTAGTTTTTTCTATATTTTTTTAGATTTTATAATAAAAAGGAAAAGAGTCTAGAGAAGAAGCTAACTCAAATCAGAGAATAATTGCCTTGGAAACCATAAATTCACTGAGGGTTTTAAGTATTAAAGTTCAAAAGCAACATTTACTGTATAACATTTCCCTTAGCCTCTGTGGAATAACTGACTTATTATTTAACTGACCTATTGGAATAAAAGAATGCTACTGTAACAGCTAAATAACTTTTTGCATAATAGTTGTCACTGAAGTTCAAAAGACTGTTTGGAGATGAGAAAGCAGCTCATCATTGGTAGGGTTAGAAGTAGTAAATCCACTAAGCCATGGTCTCTTGAGCAGTCTAAGCTACAACACCCTTGGCTAGTGAATTCTTGGCACTTAAAGCCAACAGGAAGCCAGATCAGCTGTCCAGTTTCTGCAGGTGCACACTTAGCCAAATAAAAAGATGCCAACCACATTCATGGGATCACTGAAAAATAGTTTATAAAAGCTAAAGGGTGATCTTTGGGAAATGATATTACCTATACTAGAACCATTGTCTATACCAGCATTGGACAATAGCTATGGGTAAGGAAAAATAATTTACTGAACCCTAAGGATTCTTAAATTAATATATGAGTAGCTGGAGCGGGGTTGGTGGTGTCAAGGAAAGAATGAGTACACAGCTTAATGCTCCAATATTAAAAGACAAAACTGAATTCCCAGATATGCACTGGCTATGTCTACTTGAATGTGTCATAAACACCTGAAGTATATATGTTCAAAGGAATATCATATTCCTGCTCAAAAACAGTGTCTCTTCCAAACATCCATGTCTCTATTCTTTGTACCATCTCCATGTCAGAAACAGGACATCTTTCTTCCTCTTCACTATTTGTCTCCAATCAGTGGTCAAATAATTTGATTCTGGACTCTTGAAAAACCATTAGCATCATTTAATTTAAGTGAATGAAACACCACTTAAATCTATTTGGTGTTTTTTGCTCTTGCTTTCAATCTCCTAATTCAAGCTCATATACTTCTTGTGTGGAGCAACTCTTCCCAATACTATTTTATTTTCTTTATGTATAAAATATCATTATATTTACTTTTCTCATATGTACTAATGATAGTGTCTCACTCCTTTACAAAGAAAACAAAAACCAAGGGAAAACATCTTTATACGTGCATCATCCACAGCATAATGTTAAAACTCCTCAAGTCGGTAATTCAAGTCTCCTTCATACTTTCTTACCTATATATCAGTTTTTGTTTGTCTAATCTCTTTTCCCTGTTATTCAAGCAGTCCTTTGGGACTCCTTCTCTGTATATATTGTATTATATCATCTTGTCCCCTTTTTCTATAGTGCCTCCTCTAACTCAGTGCTTCTCAAACCTGAGCATGCATCAGAATCATGTTTGGGGACCTGTTAAAATATGCATTGATAAGCGCAAATCTCAGAGCTTCTGATTCAGTTGATCAGGAGTGGAGGGGTACCCAGGTGGCATAGCAGTAAAGAATCCACCTGCCAGTGCAAGAGATACAAGAGAAGCGGGTTTGATCCCTTGAGTAGGAAATGGCAACTCATTCCAGTATTCTTGTCTGGAAAATTTCACGGACAGAAGAGGCTGGTGGGTTACAGTCCAGGGGTTGCAAAGAGTTGGACATGACTGAGCATGTGTGCGTGCACACACACACACACACACACACACAAAATCATACAATACATGGTCTGGAGTGGGGTTTAAAACTTCATTTCTCTTAACAATTTTCTAGGAGGTACTGATGCTGCTGGTTTGTGGATCACATTTTGAAAATCACTGAACTAAATATGTTCACTCTATCTTTATTTCTGCAATAAATCTATCACTTAAGTCTTCATTCATTATCATTTCCTTCTGTGCTGTGCTTAGTCACTCAGTTGTGTCCAACTCTTTGTGACCCCATAGGCTGTAGCCCACCAGGCTCTTCTGTACATGGAGATTCTCTAGCCAAGAACACGGAGTGGGTTGCCATGCTCTCCCCCAGGGAATCTTCCTGACCAGGGATCAAACTCATATCTCCCACATTGCAGGTGGATTCTTTACTGTCATCATTTCCTTCTATCTCTAGACAAATATCCCCAGTCCAAAGACATGAGGACACTTGCTTTTGCTCTAAATGTTTATACTATCAAATTTCTATGTTTCTTATAACACTCGACACAGCCCATTTTTCATGTAGTCTGGTGCTAGAATTTAATATTTCCTATAGACTCGAGTCGGACAAGACTGAGCGATTGAACTGAACTGATTGTATACTCTCTGAGGTAGTACTCATGTTTACAATTTTTAAATCACAGTTCCACAGTGCAAAGAAAGGTGTCTTTATGAGACAGAAAATGTTTTTTCATTAGTAAATAAATCTGAAAGAGGACATAATGATGCTACCACAGATATCCACTGGCAGATAAACTGCAAAGGTAATATAAAGCCCCATTTTGGTGCAAAGCTTGGTTTTCACTTTGCATGTGTCCATACCCTGGTGGGCTACAGTACATGGGGTCACAAAGAGTTGGACATGACTGAGCGACTAACACACACACACACACACACACACACACACACACCTTGCCAATGAATTCTGGGACTCCTGCCGTGTTCCCATCTGTGGGAACCAATCATGATATTTTGGGGCAAAATATTGGGGCAAAATATTTAAGCACTCCAATTAAAGAATTTTATCATCTGATGACATAAAAGAACACAGCATTTGCTGTTCAAATATCACATATTTCACATGCTTTCTCTTTTTCTTCAGAGGAAGGGGAAATTTCATAGCAAAGTGATCTTGAATGAGAAGATTCTTGGTCTCAGGGGGAATGTATAACAAGGTGGCAGGTGATGGGTATGTTGGAGTGTGGTGTAACTGACTGCCAAAGAACACTTGAACAGGCAGCTGATCCATCTGCCATCAGTGAAGCTGGCTTAATCCTTTCTTTTTCTTCTTCTTTTTTTTTAAGTCACAATCAACCACTATGTAAGGCATTTGATTTTCATGTTTTTCCTCTTGCTGTCTTTAGGGAAATGGCATGTCATCCTAGAAGACTGGTCAGGGAATGAGGAGTCCTGTGTTCTAGTTTTGCTGCTGCCCCTGTATAGCTGAAATATTTTATCTCATGAGATTTTTCAGTCCTTATCCATTAAATGACAGGGAAGGGTATGTTCCATTTGTTTCTGTAACTTCATAAATCTATTCCTTTTCTCATGAGAGAAGTAACCTGCATGGTACTGGTACATGGTACTGATACTTGTACATGGTACATGTATAAGGTAACATATCATTGACCCGAAAGGTTTTATGAAATCTTCGAAAACTAGTGTTTTAGTGGAGAATAACATGCTCATTATATACATTATATAACATGCTCATTATATACTTAGTATATTTAGTTTGTAAACTGCCATTTCCATTATTCAATCAACTCCATCTATCAGCATGACATAACTACTCAATGCAGTTAAGTGGGACTCACAATACAACTGTCAGTCAACTGGTTCACCAATTTCCCACCTACAGAAGCTATGCCTCTTTCATTCTAAATAGCATTACTTTTCATTACTTTTGTTGTTAGTATTCCATTAAGAGGTCATACGAACATGGGTGAAAAGTGATTGACCACTATTTTGAACTTAGAACAAAGCTCAGTAGCATATTTAAAACATAATGCTAAAGTAATAAAGAGAAAATTGATATGAAATGATTAAACTTACAAGATGGAGAAGAGCTACATCATGAACTTAAATTTAAGGATGATAAAAGATCAATGGTTCTTCTATTAGATTTACCTTATGATTGAAACTTCTGATATTTCCCCACTCTGTTGCATTCATTTTCTAATTTTTTATAGCATTCTGTAGGCAGGGTAGAGTTAATACAACACTAGAGCTTCCGATATTTCTAGATGAGGAAACTGGAGTTCAGAAATGCTGAAGAACCTGTTTAAAGTCATTTATAAAGTGACAGAAGAGGGCTTGGAAATCATTCTTCCCCTTGCAACCAACAACTACTCTCTGAAAGTGTTGGGATGCCTGTAAGCCAAGGAGATATATATGATCATGGCTATATATTCCATGAGGAGAGATGTTCATTAAGTAACTTTGTGTCTCCTACAATCTTTACTATAGTACATTTCACAATATAGCTTGGGAAATTTTACTTTCCCAAAATTCTTTACATTAGGATTTTATTTATTCTGAAAAGCTGTCACATCATTGTTAATGGCCTTCTAACAATTTCTAAAACTTGGGTACTATCAATTATTAAAATTCACCTCACTTCAAAATGTATGGTCAAGATGGAGGAATGGTGACAAGATGTATCCTCTCACTTGAAACAACTAACATTAATAAATTCAAAGGAATATATCAAACAATGGTACTCAGGATATTGACTATCAAGCAATAAAGGAAAATGATCCCTAAGAGATGAGTAACAAATAAAGTGAGCTAAGATTCTTCCAGCCTTCTGTTTAGAATAAGTTTCCAGGCCATGGTGAAGGGAGAGAAAACCCAGGTAGACACTAGTAGTCTCCATGGGTTGAGAAGATGAAGATAGGAGCCCTCAGATTACAAGGGAGCAAGAGTTCCCAATTCAGTGTGGACAGAGAGAAAGAGATGCATACAGATAACTTCTGAGAACAGCAGAGTGCTCCTCTTTGAAAATTCATTGGCATTTTATTGATCAACACATGGATGTGAGGAAACTACTGAAGGTTAAATAAAGTGAAAGTGAAAGTGTTAGTTCAACTCTTTGTGACCCCATGGAGGCTCCTCTGTCCATGATTCTCCAGGCAAGAATGCTGGAGAGGATTGCCATTTCCTTCTCCAGGAGATCTTCCTCACCCAGGGATCAAACCTGCATCTCTTGCATTGGCAGGAGGATTCTTTACCACTGAGCCACTAGGGAAGCCCTACAAATATAGTTGGGAGATTTCAAAGTACATGTCTCAATAACTGATAGAACAAGTAAAAAGAAAATCAATAAGAATTAGAAGATAAATATTATTAATCAACTTGACTTAATAAGTAGGAAGAGACTAATTGTTAGTACATATATTCTCACCATCTGGACAAGTCAATGAGTCCAGTAGTGGGTACCATAAGTGTATTGTTCAAAATTACATAATCAGAGTTTTCAAGTATTTTGAAGCCATTATTGAGAAAAGAGACAGTCTCTCTCAAGACTGACTGAGCTAAAATGTAAAACCCAGGAGCAGTCAGCACTCATCTTTTTGCCATAGATGAGAGTATTGGTGGGGGGAGCATTATGAAAAATTATAAGGAGAGATGAGAGACTGAAATGATGTTCTTAATACTCCAGTTACTGATTCTCTTTCTGATATATCTGTATCTCTCTTCTTTTTTGTGTCTTAGTTTTTCAACTCTCAGTTGAATTTGTGAAATATTCCAGAACCCATTTCAGTTTCAAGATCACAGACAAACATGGAAAGATATACACAATGCAAACATAAAGTCAAAATTTATAGCTCTGGCTGCCAAGATCCTGTCCTGCTTAACTATCATTGTTCTTGCCCACACACCCTTCCTCCATATGAAAATTACAGATAAGCAGATAATATTGCTCTCATAAGTCACCTTGTTTGGAATAAACATCTTAGTTGTTTTCTACTTCCTATTTCTGGACTGTTTCAAATTCTATCCCTTCAAAAATGACTTCCCAGATGAAACCAACTCTCAGGGATAATTTTCTTTTCTTAAGTTCTACAAGCCATATTGTTTTTACAACAACTTTGATAACCAGTTTCCCCCTTTAGTTATGTAACATCTTACATGGATGACTTGTCCCCTAATTTAGGCTATAAACTCTACAAGCTGATAGGACTTTGTCTCAAATATCCTGAAACACTGTCCCCCATTCCTCAAGCTCAGAAAAGGCCTGCAAATAAAAGATATTGCATAATGAGTCTTTAATGATAATGAATCATTAGAGATTTGGTTTTTGGTTTAGGGAGATGAGGATCAACTTATAGTTTCTGATTTCAACCTGTTTTAAATCAGTTGCGACTCAATTCATTCTTACATTGGTATTTTTTCCAGAAAAGAAGAGACGCGAAAAGCAAAGGAGAAAAAGAAAGATATACCCATTTGAATGCAGAGTTCCAAAGAATAGCAAGCAGAGATAAGAAAATCTTCCTCAGTGATCAGTGCAAAGAAATAGAGGAAAACAATCAAAAGGGAAAGACTAGGGATCTCTTCAAGAAAATCAGAGATACCAAAGGAACATTTCATGCAAAGATGGGCTCGATAAAGGACAGAAATGGTATGGACCTAACAGAAGTAGAAGATATTAAGAAGAGGCGACAAGAATACATAGAACTGTACAAAAAAGATCTTCACGACCCCGATAATCACGATGATGTGATCACTCACCAGACATCCTGGAATGTGAAGTCAAGTGGGCCTTAGGAAGCATCACTACAAACAAAGCTAGTGGAGGGGATGGAATTCCAGTTGAGCTATTTCAAATCGTAAAAGATGATACTGTGAAAGTGCTGCACTCAATATGCCAGCAAATTTGGAAAACTCAGCAGTGGCCACAGGACTGGAAAAGGTCAGTTTTCATTCCAATCCCAAAGAAAGGCAATGCCAAAGAATGTTCAAACTACTGCACAATTGCACTCTTCTCACACTAGTAAAGTAATGCTCAAAATTCTTCAAGCCAGACTTCAGCAATACGTGAACTATGAACTTTCAGATGTTCAAGCTGGTTTTAGAAAAGGCAGAGGAACCAGAGATCAAATTGCCAACATCTACTGGATCATTAAAAAAGCAAGAGAGTTCCAGAAAAACATCTATTTCTGCTTTATTGACTATGCCAAAGCCTTTGACTGTGTGAATCACAATAAACTGTGGAAAATTCTGAAACAGGTGAGAATACCAGACCACTTGACCTGCCTCTTGAGAAACCTGTATGCAGGTCAGGAAGCAACAGTAAGAACTGGTCATGGAACAACAGACTGGTTCCAAATACGAAAAGGAGTACATCAAGGCTGTGTATTGTCATCCTGCTTATTTAATTTATATGCAGAGTACATCATGAAAAACACTGGGCTGGATGAAGCACAAGCTGGAATCAAGATTGCCAGGAGAAATATCAATAACCTCAGATATGCAGATGACACCACCCTTATGGAACTAAAAGAGGAACTAGAGGAACTAAAGAGGAACTAAAAAGCCTCTTGATGAAAGTGAAAGAGGAGAGTGAAAAAGCTGGCTTAAAGCTTAACACTCAGAAAACAAAGATCATGGCATCTGGTCCCATCACTTCATGGGAAATAAATGGGGAAACAGTGGAAACAGTGACAGATTTTATTTTGGGGGGCTCCAAAATCACTGCAGATTGTGATTGCAGCCATGAAATTAAAAGACACTTACTCCTTGGAAGGAAAGTTATGACCAAACCTAGACAGCATATTAAAAAGCAGAGACATTATTTTGCCAACAAAGGTCCATCTAGTCAAGGCTTTGGTTTTTCCAGTAGTCATGTATGGATGTGAGAGTTAGACTATTAAGAAAGTTGAGCACCAAAGAATTGATGTTTTTGAATCGTGGTGTTGGAGAAGACCCTTGAGAGTCCCTTGGACTGCAAGGAAATCCAACCAATCAATCCTAAAGGAAATCAGTCCCGAGTATTCATTTAAAGGACTGATGTTGAAGCTGAAGCTCCAGTACTTTGGCAAACTAATGGGAAGAGCTGACTCATTTGAAAAGACCCTGATGCTGGGAAAGATTGAAGGCAGGAGGAGAAGGGGAAAACAGAGGATGAGATGGTTGGATGGCATCACCGACTCCATGGAGATGAGTTTGAGCAAATTCCAGGAAATGGTGATCGACAGGGAGTCCTGGCGTGCTTTGGTCCATGGGGTCATGAAGAGTCGGACACGACTGAGCAACTAAACTGAACTGATGTAAATATATTCATACATAAGAAGCTTGGCTTCATGGTTTTATCCATAACAAGATGTCATAGTTAGGCACATTAATTATTAAAATTTTATAACCTTTGACAAAATTTACTTCATTTTCCTTGAAACTTTGTTCTGCTGATAACCATATATTCCAAGAAAAAGAATACCTTGCCTTTTCTCCCCCTTAATTAATGCAGCTTGATGCCTTGTCATTCCCTGATGCAAAAGACAGTTAATAAATAAATTCTATTAATAAATGAGAAGCAATATTAAATATTAATTTTACCACTTTTGTCCTCAGTAGCCTAGAGGACTTTCCCTAAGTCATTCTTTTAGTAACTTCATTGTAAGTGGACCCTTTAACACATTTAAAATTTAAAAAGTGATTGTAAATACCCTGAGTTCTAGAGCAATATCAGCTCAGAGGTAATTTCAAACAGAACAGAAATGACAGCTGCAAAATGTCTAAGATAGGAAAGTTTAGTTTTAAAAATGTGGGAATGAGTCTAACCATCTCAAAGCTACATCTCTTCTAATATGAAAGAGGAGATGTGTAGGTTAGAAACTCCAGCTTTGATTTTTAACAGATAGGGGGTAAAATGCCATCTCTTTCATTTACTGTAATCCTTTGTGACCCTATGTGAATCACACAATATCTCTGAACTTCAGTTTTCCTCCTATGAAAAGTGAGGATGATATTAATACCCAAATCACAGATGAAGTTTAAATAAGTTAAAGTAACATGCCCACTACATGGCATTGCTTAATTATCTTTAGACTAACACATCTACAAGAAAAAGTAGCAGTTTTTTTTTTTTGATTAATGAGTAGATTTAGTTCAGTCTTTTATAGAATATAATAGCTTCATCAATATATTTCATTATTTTGAGAATGTATTCTCAAAATACATTATTTTTATTTAAAACATATTAAATAAATTATTTATCTCTATCTTAAAAAGGTATAGTTTATGTTATCTGATTTTGAGATGGCTTATATATTGTGTTAATTGAAAATAAAATTTCTAAATAAAAACAAATTTAATCACTATATCATTGCTTTACTTCTATGATAAACTGTTTTGGCTAATTTGCTTTTTAAACTAAATTGACTAAATACTTTTGCATTATGTAAACATATGTTCAAAATATCTCCTTCATCATAGGAATTTTACATTAAAAATCAATTTATATTTCATTATTCAGGTCAGAATTCCTGGGAAAACCCATGTTCCTCCTTTCTTTTTTCCAGAACAAGTGTCATTTAAATGTTTCCATAAATCTAGAGCTTGAATATCGTCCATTAGTGAAATACTTCAGACACTGATTATGATAAAAGGTAGCTGTATCTTTAAATAACTAGAAGAAAAGCATGGCAGCAAGAGAATAGTATGCTATTACAGTAAATTACACTGACATAGCCTTACATAGTGGAAGGCTATGGGGGTTTTAGAAAGGGTAAAGAGATACACAATAACCACTGGCCAGAGTAATTAGCTGGGGAAATGAAGAGGGAGGAGAAGTGTATTGGACATTGAAACCCGTCTTGTCAGCATTATTGTTCTCCAAGGTTTTAGAAGAACAATGCTCTGCTGAGCCTTCAGTAATCACTATACAGGACTACTCATGAGGAGAGTAATTAAGAAATGTCAATGCTTCTCTGGAAAAAAAATCTATGCTCATACTACACAGTGTTTTTCTGGAAGAAGCAAAGTGTTTTCTTCTTGTTGTTGTTCTAAGATATTAATAGAGCGGAATCTGTACCCCATGCAATTCAAAATAGTGAGATATGCTTAACTAAACAAATCCAACAATGTAATTGTCCCCTCTTCCTGCATGCCTACCTCCTACACTCAAGATATGACTGCCCAGTACCTGAGCTGCGCCGTGCTGTCTCTTCAGTTGTATTCGACTCTTTGAGACTCTATAGACTGTGGCCCACCAGCCTCTTCTGTCCATGGGATTCTCCAGGCAAGAATACTGGAGTGGGTTGCCATGCCCTCATCCAGGGATATCTTCCCAACCCAGAGATTGAACCTGAGTCTTTGGTGGCTCTTGCATTGCAGGTCAATTTTTTAACCTAGGTCACCAGAGAAGCCTGAGCTAGATAGAAAGTATTCTGAGCACCGTATCCAAAGTCTGTCATTTCCCTCAAGGTCCCAGATTACCCTATTTTATATTTGTCATGACACTTACCACTTTTGGAAATTATCTTATTTATTTGAATATTAATGTATGTATCATGTCATTAGATTTTAAGCTTCGTGAGTCACTGCCAGTGACTGAAAGGGTACAAGGTAGTAACAAATGATGAATAAATATTTCTTAAATTAATTGAAGAATAACATTTTGCCTAGGAAGAGTATAATATGAAGAATCATATGTGCTTTAAGAGGTCAAATTTTCAGTGACAAGCTGCCAGTTTTATGTAAAAATAAAAATTGTCAGGCTAAGCAACAAACTGAAGACTACAAAAAAAAATTTAATTTTTTTGCTTTTATTTTTTTTTTTAGTCAACTGACTCTAAGGGTAAAACTTACTTGAAAGTTATAAAAAGAAGTAAATTTATGTAAATGATTCAAATTTTCTATAAAAAAGTCTGTCTTCATCTTGAAAATGATAAAATGTCAGCTATTTTTCTTACAGAAGTAGATTATTAGGGAAATGAAACCACTAATACTGCAGAGTGAAAAGGTGAGAGCACCAATCCTACACTAATGAGGCTAATCAAATCAAACACTCTTCTATTCCATTCCATCTTATTTACTCTGCTCTTTGAATTAAGTAGTTGTGTCTATATGGCTAATTGTAGCTTTGATTCTCCAATTTGCTTTTTAATAAGATTGCTTTAGGGGTAAATATTTGTCTTCCCAAAGCAGTAGACTTTATGGTTGGAAAGAAACAAAAGCTAAAATGTTTTGCATTTTCCAGGGACAACATATTTTGGGTTCAGAAGAGAAACCAGTTGAGCCCCAAGAATGAATAAGATATTTTGTTAATCTGAGAGAGCTTTAGTTGAACCCAGAATTAATAATGATTTCTGAATACGATTCTTTCCATCACAGCTGACTGCTTATTGTTTCATTAATTCTATTATAAGAATAAATAGATAATAAAAATGTTTTCCAACTGCAACATCTCATTATGTCTACCATAAAAGAGTTTAATGTGGTGGTAATAAGCTGAATTTGGGCAGCCAGAGTTTCTGGATTTGAATCCTAGTTGTGTTATTTAATAGCTATATGACTTTGAGCTGTTGATTTAAACTTTTTGTGACTCAGCTCCCTCAACTACAAATTTACGATAATAGCAATACAATGCAAAGCACAACTGAGAAGATTACATTGATTAAACATGTAAAACACCTTGAACAATACTCAGTGCTGACTATTACTGATGTTATTTTGCAAAATCCTCATTACTTCTAAATTGAAGGGAAACATTAATATGAATAATTGTTATTGATCACTTACATAGTTGTGTTTGACTCTTTTGTGACCCCATGAACTGTAGCCTGCCAGGCTCCTTTGTCCATGGGATTTCTCAGGCAGGAATACTGGAGTGGGTTGCCATTTCCTCCTCCAAAGGACCACCCAGGGATCAAACCTGAGTCTCCTGCCTTGGCATTCTTTACCAGGGAAGCCCATATGAATAATTATTGATTTATATTTCAATACATGTATTCATAATATCAGGAGCTGTTCTTGTCATTGAAGGTACACGGGAAAACAAAACAGAAGCAGCCCAGAGTTCATGGAACATACTGGCTAGGTAACAACAATTTAAAAATATATACACACATACACTGTGACAAATAGCATATGAAACAAAGCTATACAGTGCTAATTACTCATCTATTCATTCCTTTGTTCAGCAAATATATTTTAAATATCAGCTATATGTCACATCCAGGATAGACAAATACTGACAAGATATACAAGGTTTGGACTTCAAAGAATTGTGAATGGTAAGACCATGTAATAAGTACCATTGAAAACATAATTATCTGGCACACTTCCTTCCCACATCTTAAAGAAATAAAATTTGATCTGGTCTTTCATGTTCTTTCTGATTTAAATTCTGGAAAACCATTATCATTTCTTTTATGTACAAATATTTTCTTTAATTACACAACTCTGGAGAGCTGATAAACTAATAGTTTTTAAATCCTTAGCAATTGTCAGATCTCTGAACAAACAAAACAAAACAAAACTTGGAGTCATTCGATCACTTAAGACAGCGTCAAATGCAGGGAAGATAGTTGATATTTAGTTATCATAGTGAAGTGTTGGTATTATCAGTATCATTATAAGTAATCTTGGATCATAGAAAGACTATTTTTGTGCTTTTTGTTGTTGTTGTTGTTCTAAATATTCTCATTCCTAGGAATTTCCTCTAGCATTTTCTTGTTAAATATATTACTTTCAATATACTTTTGACTTAAAGTGAAGTTGCCTTTCGCCTACAATATTACCTAGTGAGTGCCAAGGCATGGCCATATATAAATGAAAAATAACATTCATTGATTACTTAGTGGTATTTGATATTCTTTGTTGTTATTTAGTCACTAAGTCATGGCTGACTCTTTGTGTCCCTATGGACTGTATCCTGCCAGGCTCCTCTGCCTAGGAAGTTTTCCAGGCAAAAATACTGGAGTGCATTGCCATTTCCTTCTCTAGGGGATCTTTGAGACCCAGGCACTGAGCCACCAGGGAAGCTCATTTGATATTCTTCACATCACTTAAAATTTTTCTTGTATTTTAATTTGGGCAAGATTTCTAAGAAATGTTTCCTCTTCCTTGAAATGTCAACATCATGTCATATCACTGACATGATATTGACATTCTTTGAACACTTTCTTATGCTCTTCTAACTTTCTTTTGGATTCTTCTTTCAGTTTCTTTTGTGGACTTTAGCTCCTGTCCCTTATTTCTTAACAGTAGAGTGATTGTAGATCAGTTCTGATCTACTTCATATTCTATCTCTGAATGAACTTATCTAGTCCCACAGATTATGCCATATCTATGGCAATGTCTTAGATGCACATATCTGGGTCTTAAGGTCCTCCCAGGTGGCTCAATGGTAAAGATTCTGCCTGCAATGCAGAAGATGCAGGTCTGATCCCTGGGTTGGGAAGATCCTCTGGAGAAGGGCATGGCAACCCACCTCCAGTTTTCTTGCCCGGAAAATCCCAAGAACAGAGGAGCCTGGCAGGCTACAGTCCTTAGGATTGCAAAAGGTCTGACATGACTGATGAGACTTAGCATGCAATGAGATTAAACTAGAGCTGTGAGAGGGAGATATAGGTGTAAGAGGCAGCTTCACATCTCTACATGGATGTTTCTCAGTCATCTAGAATTTAACATGTTGAAAACTCATCTCTATCTCCTCAAATCCCTAAATCCACTTAATTCCTAGCTTCCCTCCCCCCATTTTAATAAATGACAACTCTATCCAATTATGTCAGCAATATGATGCCTTTTGTGTCATATCAGAAAGTGGCCATTTATCCTTGATTCTTCCTTTTCCATTATTTCTTATATTAAATTTCTCAATTTTAACTAGATGACCTATTTCTATATCCTGAATCCCCTTACCCCAAAATGGCTCCCCTTGCCACCAATTTGGTCTAAGCTACTCTCCTTTTATATAGTTCTTACTCCTCTTAACCCATTCTCTGTAGTTATTAGAGTAGCACAGTTCAGTTGTTCAGTCGTGTCTGACACTTTGAGACCCTATGGACTAAAGCACGCCAGGCCTCCCTGTCTATCACCAACTCCTGGAGCTTACTGAAACTCATGTCCATTGAGTTGGTGATGCCATCCAACCATCTCATCCTCTGTCGTCCCCTTTTCCACCCACCTTCAATCTTTCCCAGCATCAGGGTCTTTTCAAATGAGTCAGTTCTCCACATCAGGTGGCCAAAGTACTGGAGTTCCAGCTTCAACATCAGTCCCTTCAATAAACATTCAGGACTGATTTCCTTTAGGATGGACTGGTTGGATCTCCTTGCAGTCCAAGGGACTCTCAAGAGTCTTCTCCAACACCACGGTTCAGAAGCATCAATTCTTCAGCACTCAGCTTTCTTTATAGTACAACTCTCACATCCCGACATGACTACTGGAAAAACCATACCCTTGTCTAGATGGACCTTTGTTGGCGAGGTAATGTCTCTGCTTTTTAATATGCTTTCTAGGTTGCTCATAACTTTTCTTCCAAGGAGTAAGCATCTTTTAATTTCATGGCTGCAGTCATCATCTGCAGTGATTTTGGAGCCCCCCAAAATAAACTCTGTCACTGTTTCCACTGTTTCCCCATCTATTTGTCATGAAGTGATGGGACCAGATGCCATGACCTTTGTTTTCTGAATGTTGAGCTTTAAGCCAACTTCTTCACTCTCCACTTTTACTTTCATCAAGAGGCTCTTTAGTTCTTCTTCACTTTCTGCCATAAGGGTGGTGTCATCTGCATATCTGAGGTTATTGATATTTCTCCCAGCAAACTTGATTCCAGCTTGTGCTTCATCCAGCCTAGTGTTTCTCATAATGTACTCTGCATATAAATTAAATTAGCAGGGTGACAATATACAGCCTTGACATACTCTTTTTCCTATTTGGAACCAATCTGTTGTTCCATGTCCAGTTCTAAGTGCTGCTCTCTGACCTGTATACAGATTTCTCAAGAGGCAGATCAGATTGTCTGGTATTCCCATCACTTTAATAATTTTTCACAGTTTGTAGTGATCCACAGCCAAAGGCTTTGGCATAGTCAATAAAGCAAAAATAGATGTTTTTTCTGGAACTCTCTTGCTTTTTTGATGATCCAACCATGTTGGCAATTTGATCTCTGGCTCCTCTGCCTCTTCTAAAACCAGTTTGAACATCTGGAAGTTCACAGCTCATGTACTGCTGAAGCCTGGCTTGGACACTTTTGAGCATTACTCTACTACTGTGTGAGAAGAGTGCAATTGTGCGGTAGTTGAGCATTCTTTGGCATTGCCTGTCTTTGGGATTGGACTGAAAACTAACCTTTGCCAGTCCTGTGGCCACTGCTGAGTTTTCCAAATTTGCTGGCATATTGAGTGCAACACTTTCACAGTATCATCTTTTAGGATTTGAAATAGCTCAACTGGAATTCCATCACCTCCACTAGCTTTCTTCATAGTTATGCTTCCGAAGGCCCACTTGACTTTACATTGCAGGATATCTGGCTCCAGGAGAGCGATCACACCATCATGATTATCTGGGTCATGAAGACCTTTTTTGTATAGTTCTGTGTATTCTTGCCACCTCTTAATATCTTCTGCTTCTGTTAGGTCCATACCATTTCTGTCTTTTATTGAGCCCATCTTTGCAGAAATGTTCCCTTGGTAACTCTAATTTTCTTGAAGATATCGCTAGTCGTTCCCATTCTGTTGTTTTCCTCTATTGCTTTGCACTCATCACTGAGGCAGGCTTTCTTATCTCTCCTTTCTTTGGATCTCTGCATTCAAATGGGTATATCTTTCCTTTTCTCCTTTGCTTTTCACTTCTCTTCTTTTTACAGCTATTTGTAAGGTCTCCTCAGATAGCCATTTTGCTTTTTTGCATTTCTTTTTTTGGGGGATGGTCTTCATCTCTGTCTCTTGTACAGTGTCATGAACCTTTCTTCATAGTTCATCAGGCACTCTATCAGATCTAATCCCCTGAATCTATTTCTCACTTCCACTGTATAATTGTAAGGGATTTGATTTAGGACACACCTGAATGGTCTAGTGGTTTTCCCTACTTTCGTCAATTTAAGTCTGAATTTGGCCTAAGGAGTTCATAATCTAAACCATAGTCAGCTTCTGGTCTTGTTTTTCTTGACTGTATATAGCTTCTCCATCTTTGGCTGAAAAGAATATAATCAATCTGATTTCAGTGTTAACCATCTGGTGATGTCCATGTGCAGGGTCTTCTCTTGTGTTGTTGGAAGAGGGTGTTTGCTATGACCAGTGTGTTCTCTTGGCAAAACTCTATTAGCCTTTTTCCTGCTTCATTCTGTACTCCAAGCCAAATTTGCCTGGTACTCCAGGTGATTCTTG
Source organism: Bubalus bubalis (assembly GCF_019923935.1). Taxonomy (NCBI): domain Eukaryota; kingdom Metazoa; phylum Chordata; class Mammalia; order Artiodactyla; family Bovidae; genus Bubalus; species Bubalus bubalis. Next base: position 151,617,888 of record NC_059158.1, read on the forward strand.
ACTTCCTACTTTTGCATTCCAGTCCCCTATAATGAAAAGTACATCTTTTTTAGGTTTAGTTCTAGAAGATCTTGTAGGTCTTCATAGAACTGTTCAACTTCAGCTTCTTCAGCATTACTGGTCGGGGCATAGACTTGGATTACCATAAAATTGAATGGTTTGCCTTGGAAATGAACAGAGATCATTCTGTCATTTTTGAGACTGCATCCAAGTACTGCATTTCAGACTCTTTTGTTGACCATGATGGCTACTCCATTTCTTCTAAGGGATTCCTGCCCACAGTAGTAGATATAATGGTCATCTGAGTTAAATTCACCCATTCCAGTCCATTTTAGTCAGCTGATTCCTAAAATGCTGACGTTTACTCTTGCCATCTCTTGTTTGACCACTTCCAATTTGCCTTGATTTATGGACCTAACATTCCAGGTTCCTATGCAATATTGCTCTTTACAGCACTGGACTTTGCTTCTATCACCAGTCATATCCACAACTGGGTTTCGTTTTTTGCTTTGGCTCCGACTCTTCATTCTTTCTGGAGTTATTTCTCCACTGATCTCCAGTAGCATATTGGGCATCTACTGACCTGGGGAGTTCATCTTTAAGTGTCTTATCTTTTTGCCTTTTCATACTGTTCATGGGGTTCTCAAGGCTAGAATACTGACATGGTTTGCCATTCCCTTCTCCAGTGGACCACATTTTGTCAGAACTCTTGCCATGATCTGTCCATCTTGGGTGGCCCTACATGCCATGGCTCATTGTTTCATTAAGTTAGACTAAGCTGCGGTCCATGCGATCAGATTGGTTAGTTTTCTTTTTTTTTTTTTTTACTTGTTTTAGTGTCTACCATATCTATCATATTTTATCTCCTCACGTTAATATTTGTTATCTTTTTTCTGTTACTTAATGAATTTATTTTAAACTGTATCAGACTCTCTTTACTTTCTCTGATATACATTTTAGTTGTTATTCTGGTTTAGTTTCCTGGTAGTTGGCCAGTATAATTTACTGCTTTCCTGTGACTGTGGTTTTCAGTCTGTCTGCCCTCTGATGGAGTGGTTATTAGAGTAACCACTTTTTTAAAAAGTGAGTTTTATTTTCACAAGTCTATATTTAAAATCCTTCCAACCACATATAAGTTTGGTCCTTCAGTTCATAAAATGATCTGTCTCCTTCTTCCTTGCCTCCAAATAACTGCTAAGTTTCACTCACACTGGGTTTTCATTTCTTCCTTAAATGTGCCCATTCTTGGAGTTGATATTCTCCTCACATTTTAGCTTAGGGCTACTTATCCTTAGGATCCATCCATCAGAGAAAGTCTTTTGAACTATTATAGAGGGCCTTCTTTTTAGAATCTCTTCTGAAACATCATTTCTTCCTTCACAGCATTTAGCATAAACAACAGTTATGTGTTTATCCATTTATTCCTTGATAGCTTACCTCCACCTTCCCACCCCCCAATATGAATTCTATGAAGAGAGTATTGGTTGTTTCTTGTTGACAGCCCGTACCTTTAAGATATTTCACTTTTAGTAGTAACTCAACAATGAGCTTAGTGAATGAATGAATGTTTAAAAGGAAAATGGTAATTCATTTATTTAACTGAGTTCTTATAAATCACAGGCAGCCTAGAGAAAGAGCTTCAGGAGGTATGAAGGGATAAAGAGATGGGCCCAGATTGGAGGATGTACAACACAAAAGGAAGTGAATAAGTCTTGGTGACTATGGTTTGTGAGGTGACACTATATAGAACTGAAAGATTACACAATAGTGTGCTAAAGGCAATCTGCATTTTCATGTATCCCCACTCCCTTCCAGTTTTACCTCTAACTGATGCTCAGATCTATAAGGCAGAGGGCAGGAAAAAAAAATTATGTTAGTTGTTTGTTCTCCAAAAAGCAATTACATAATCACATGTGAGAATGTATTATTTTTTTTGCCACAGTTGTGCATAGATTTAAGAACAAAGAACTGTACAGTATTTCAGGAATTGTTCATTTAATGTGTGCAACTGGAAAGACGAGGCTCCACATTGCTAAATCCATATTCACGATGGACCCTGCTGGTATTCTAATGTGATGCTGTCTATTTTAGGATCTCCTGTGGAATGTGTGAAGTCTCTTAAATCATCAGGTATAATGTTTATACTTCTAGGACATAAAGTGCTCACAGGAAGGAAAGATTTATCAAAGACTGATTCTGCAGAAGTGATCTTAATGGGTTAGTGGCAATTTGCTCTGGAGAATTTTTTATCTCAAATCTTTTAAAGTAAAACCAAAGTTTAGAACTAGACCAAATCTTAAAGAGGATTAAATTTGATTATTTTATTTTATGTATGAATAAAGGATGTCTGGAGAGAGAAACTGGCAGAATCAGGATGGGAATCAATAGTTCCTGCCAGAAATTGAGGATTATTCAATTGTTACAGGATGCCAAAAAAGACATCACCACAATTCATTTCAATAAAACCACTCATAAGAGGTTAATGTACTTAAAAAATATGTAGACCATCATTTATTATGTTTTAGATCCCCACTGTAATTGTAAAAATCTACATCATTAAATATTTATTGAACACCTACTATGCTAAAGACATTATGCAAGGTTTAGTAATTATATCACATTATAAATAATAAATTACATAGGTCATAGGAATGGTGATTATATTGTAAATAAAAAATAAAGTCTTCTGAAAGTAAAATAGACTTTCAAATTGGATTTTTTAAAAAATCGTAATTGAGATCAATGAAAACATTTAAAATGTTAATTGGTTATGGAAACATCTTTTTTTTTTTTTTTTGCTTTGTTTTCATTCTTCTGCATCATTTCTAACTCTTTTTGTAATGCTTCATTTGGATCATGTACACAGTAGGAACTTGATAAATATTTAATGATAATGATAATATTAAAGCCTGAGGATTCAGTGCTTGAGGCAGGGAGAATTGCAGATTATTTGTACTAATACAGTGTTATCATTGTGTTGGTACTTAGGATACTACAATGTGTATTTCATCAAGAACATGAAGAAGATTGCCATTCAGTGACTAATTCAGAGCATAATACATTATAGCAAAGATGTGAAAATTCATCTTAAGAAAAAAAAAAGACAAACAAGCAAGACTTGTTTGTAGGTAAATATCATATAATACTTAAAGATAGTGTCATTCAAAAGGTGGATCAACTTTGGAGCCTAGAAAACGTAGAATTCCAAAGAAAATGTTGATGATATCCATCTAAGCACTTTTGAGGCAAGAAGTCTTAATTAATGAATTCAGTTATTTTGACTCTATGCTCAGACTTCAGGTTTATGTTGAGCAAAATTCAAAACTTGGCTCTACCACTTCCACTAAAACCTTGAATAATGTTGCGTTTATGAGTTTCATCTTCTTTTCTGTAAAACTGAGCTAATAATGGTATGTGTTTGAGCTCATGCTTAGTCACTCAGTTGTATCTGACTCAGCGACCAATGGACTGTAGCTTGCCTGGCTCCTCTGGCCATGGGATTCTCCAGGCATGAGTTCTAGAGTGGGTAGCCATTTCCTTCTCCAGGCAATCTTCCCGACACAGAGACTGAACCTGGGTCTCCTGCATAGAAGGCAGATTCTTTACCATCTGAGCAACCAGAAAAGCCCTATTATGGCTAGAGTATTAATAAAGTTTGTTGTGAGGATTAAGTGAGATAATATAAAAATAATCTACCTTCCACTAAGGATTTGTTATGTTCCTGGCTCTATCCTAAGCACTTTACATGTGTTCTGTCATTTAACAACTAAAAACCCTATGAGGTGGATTCTATTTAGGTTTAAAAAAGTTATGTCCAATAACTTTGCAGCCTGAAGTAGCAAGACACAAACAGACACTCACCCTCCAAACCAGATTACTGAACAGATTACTCTGTTCATACTACTACCCATATATTAACTCACAGTAACTGATATATGGACCATATTCAATAATGAGTAACTAATAATAATCATGATGATACAAATAAAAAGAAAAGCAAGCTGTTCTAATCACTACTTAAGTACATCCAACTGGTTCCTTTGGATCTGATCCTTGGTGATAAAAATGACTTAGGGACTAAAATCTGACTTTCCAAATAATCTGTCTATGGCAAGAGAATCATTAATCATTCAGATACTAGTGCTACAAACTGCCTGCTGTGAGGTTTTGTAAATTAATAATTGGCACTCAAGCTTTATATATCATTAATGGTTTTGGTTAATTTAAGTTTTCTTAGAGAGATGGAGTCACAGGTTAGAATCTCAGGAATGAACATCAAATCACAAGGTCATCTGACATCATCCTGCTCTCCTTAGTGTTCACTTTGAACACTTTTCTCCAAATTTCTACAGTAATCTAAATTCCTCCATCAATTATTTAAAACATATTTTTCATATCTTAACACTTTCAACATCTTTAAAACAAATGCTTATTTTCTCTTTTAGATAGAAAGCTAATTGAGGGCAAAATAATGCCCAATTTAATATACTGAACAGACAAAATAATAAATATATTATTTCCACCATGCCATTCCTTTGCTTAAACTTGAAATGTTATAATTAACATTTGGCCTGGCTAAATTTACTACTCATATATCAGGAGAAAAATCTTATTAAACATTTCTTAGGAAATAATTTTCCTATAGTATAGAATGAAAAAAAAAGTAATTTTTAATTCTAAGCAACTAAAGCAAAATGAACTCAAATTAAAAAGTTAACTTTGCATAGTGGTTTATGATTATATCATCTTATTAAATTTAAACTATATAATCATGAAAAGTCAATCTTCTCTCAGTGATAGTGCTATGAGATATATATTGTATATATTTCTCACAATTACAATTAAGCCTTAAGACATAATCACATTTTGGAAAAGCTCTACTGTTCAGGCAATTAAGATTGTCAACTAGTTGAAAAAATTAGAAGAGTGTAAAGCTATGTAAAATGTTATCCTAATCTGGCAGTTTTCAGACTGCCGTCTCCTAATGGCATCAGTATTTTTTGGAATTTTCTAGAAATGCTAATTCTCAGGTCTCACCCTGACCTGTGTTGTGCTGACTAGCTTTCTGAAAGTAAAGCTCTAATTTAGAGCATTTGGGGCTTCCCTGGTGGCTCAGATGGGAAAGAATCCACCTGTAATGCAAGAGATGCAAGTCCATTCCTTGGGTCAGAAAGATCCCCTGGAGAAAGTAATGGCTACCCAGTCCAGTATTCTTGCCTGGAGAATTTCATGGACAGAGGGGACATAAGCTACAGTCCATAGGGTTGCAAAGAGTCAGACATGACTGAGTGACTAACACTAACTTACAGCATTTTTTGATTTCCACACTCCCAACATGATCCATTTCAAGCTACCAGTGATACTTCCTCCAACATGGTGTGGGGAAGGGATGCATAGTCAGTTTGCAAGCTCATAAAAGCTGGCTTCAGCACAAGTGAACAGATCTACTGAATTAGAAACTCTGGAGATGAGACAAAACCCATAAATCAGTGCTTTAACAATCCCTCCTGCTAATTATAATGCATGTTAATGTTTGAGAATCACTGCCCTAATCCATTTTCACTATTTTTTTTCAACATTCACTCTCCAGATGATCTTGTTTACTCATAGAACTTTATTTTCCATCTGTATACCAAAGACCTATAACTTTTAATTTCTAGCCAAGATAGATATATCCTCCTCCACTTGCATGTCCCACTGACACCTCAAATGTCACATGTCAAACAGGGAACCCCCTGTGATCTCTTGTAAACATACTGCCACTCTAGTATTCCTGTATTGTAAGTGGCACTATCATTCACAAGGTCTGATTAGACAAAGGTCCATCTAGTCAAAGCTATGTCTAGGTCCTCATAGACAAAAGTCCATCTTGCTAAAGCTATGGTTTTTCCAGTCGTCATGTATGGATGTGAGAGTTGGACTATAAAGAAAGCTGAGTGCCAAAGAACTGATGCTTTTAAACTGGGGTGCTAGAAAAGATTCTCAAGAGTCTCTTGGACTGCATGGAGACCAAACCAATCAATCCTAAAGAAAACCAACCCTGAATATTCATTGGAAGGACTGATGCTGAGGCTGAAACTCCAATACTTTGGCCACTTGATGCAAAGAACTGACTCATTAGAAAAGACCCTGATGCTGGGAAAGATTGAAGGCGGGAGGAGAAGGGGACGACAGACGATGAGATGGTTGGATGGCATCACCGACTTGATAGACATGAGTTTGAGCAACCTCTGGGAATAGGTGATGGACAGGGAAGCCTGGCGTGCTGCAGTCCATGAGGTTTCAAAGAGTTTGACAGGACTGAGTGACTCAACTGAACTGAACCATCATTCATCTTGATGCTTATGTTAGAACCCATATCTCACCCTTTATATGCCCCTTCCTTCACTGTTAGGTCATTTAGTATACAAAAAGTTAAGTCTACAGAAGTTTCCTAATGTGTGACTTGGACAAGTTGAGTATCTCTTCTAAGGCCCGATTTTGTCATCTCAGCTTTGTTTCTAAATATTACCTAAACCTATCCACTTCTCTCTTCCCCCATAACCACTTTCATCCAAGCCACCGTAATGTTTTACCAGAAGCACTGAAAAGTTTTCTAACTTGTCTTCCAACCAAAAAGCAATTTCTATGAAGTTGCTCATTATGATCCAGCTATTAAGCACCTATGAAAAAAGTATGTGGGGATGGAGGATGGTTGTTAGGATGGAACAGAAGATGGGGCAGCAGATGGTGTCCAGCAGAAGGGAAGCAGCTGTTTGTAGGAAGCCCTGACATGAAGAAGAGCTTCCTTTACTTCTCACCAATCAGCTGTCATTTCTTGGTTGCTCAAACAGTACAAAATCTGCCTGCAATGTGGGAGACCTGGGTTCAATCCCTAGGTTGGGAAGATCCCCTGAAGAAGGGAATGGCTACTCACTCCAGTATCCTTGCCTGGAGAAGGACGGAGGCTGCTGTCCATAAGGTTGCACAGAGTCAGACACAACTTAGCGACTCACACTTTCTACAATGAAGCCCACAGTTGTCCCAGACAAGTAGAGTTCCTAGACGGCCTACAGTGTCCTCTGCACTTCCAATGCAGCACTTTCCCAGAGGTAATTAGTTATTTGTGCAAAAACTTGGTTAATGTATTTCCCACCACTGCTCTGTTCCCTAGCTATCCCATTTTCCTTGAAACTTTACATGTGCCCAGATATAATGGGGCTCAACAAATCCTTGCTCAACATTATGGTTAGTTTAGCAAAATCTTAATCATACAAAAATTGATATAGGAAAATGCTTTAGATTGTGTATTGTAATAGGTAATATACTAAGCACAAAGCCACAGTTATCCTGCTTTACATTTAACATAATTGTTTTAATATATTCTAAAGCTATTTGGGAATATTTTCGGTTCAATTTCAAGAATGCATGTGTTTAGAATTAACATAATCTCACTATGCATATTTTTAGGCCATTTTAGATAGAAATGTATTATACATACACTCTTTGGAATATTAAAAAGTCAATTTCTGTTAAAGAAAATTCACAAATTTATAAAATATAAATGAATTAATTCAATTTGCAATCAAATTTCTTTATACATGTGCCTAGCTGGATAAAATTTTTCCAATATGTCAATATCAATAAAATAATTTATGGAATGCATAGTATTTAATGACTATTACTGAGTAACAATAAAGGTAATTTTTGTATGTATGTGTGTATGTATGTGTGTTTGAGCACTTCTTAATATGTATGTATACAATGCATATATAAATGCATGCATATCTGTATATTATATATATGAAGGTACTTGTGTGTATGTAGACATATATACACATGCTATTAGGAAAGTAGGAAAACAATAATAAATATCACAGTGTATTTGTGACCTCTCTGTTTTGATTATTACTAAAAATGCTGCTAACAAAATCACTAGAAAGTGTTTGCTTGGCTTTGAAACAAGTCAGAATGAAGTTCTAAGACTAGAAAATGTTGGAGCAGTGAACAAGCCTACTAAATAAAATTTCTCTGTTTTGTTAATCTGCAAGATTAAAAACTACAGCATCATTATTTCCTTTTGACTTGACTCTGTTTTGCTAGTGCATTCCCAGCCCATAACTCAGTTCCCTAGGCAGCTGCCCTTCTCTTAGAAATGTGTTCTGAGGAATCTACATTAAGAATAAGATTTTTCAGAACAATTATCTACTTGCCACCTATTGATTTTCTGAAATTTTGAAAGAAGCTTGCATGACTCCCATTTGAAAAGTGTTTGTTATAAGTCTTCAATCATTTACTAGTTTAGATAAGCAAACAATACTTTCAAGTAACAGCTCCAAATCTGTGTGTTACTTAATTGGCTGCTTCAGAGGGCAGCTGTTCATCTGACAGTCATCTCCTATACACCAGAATTCACTGTGCATATCATTGGAAACTGCTTTAGGAAACTGCTTTAGAAAACAAACCTTGTTTGTTGGCGCATGGCCAACATTTATGGCAAGTTTAAAACAGGAGGAAAAAAAATCTCAAATATTGGGTCATATCTGGTTTTAGAGAAATTTTAAATATCACATTTCTTTAAGAAACTGAATAATAAAATTGATTAGAATAACATCTTCAAGACAAGTTAGAATATCCTAGTACTTGATTTGAGAGACAGGCATGAAACGTATCAGCAAAAATGGGAGGGAATATAGTAATCAAAGAGAATATGACTTAAATTTAATTTGACAGAAACTACATTTATTGGAGTAGGATTAATAAGCACTATAGAATCTAAAAGACAGAAGGATGTATATATAACCATAAATTGGAAATTTTACTAACTACAATAATTTTTCTTTAGATTCAATGCTTAAGCCATTGATGCTTGGAAAAATATATCAAAATAATTGTTAAAGATACACTGAATATAATCTAAAATATTGTTCCTTGTAATGACTGATGAAGGAGAATATGAAAATCAGTCTTTTATGAAGAATAACTACTTCTACTATGAGAGAGTTGTTAATAACCAATTTGTGGGTAGATATGTAAAAGAGAACTCTATTTCATTTTTCTCCTATTTGCCTCACCAAAATTTCTTCACATATTCATTATTGTGACAACAAGTTGAATTTCCAATTCTCCGTCTGCCTAACAGCATTAACCTTCCCATAACCTCCAAATTTCACTGCTACACTGTCTGACATTTGAATCTTTCCAGTATATACTAGAAACAAAGTACATTGTCCTTTCAGTTAAACACAGGCGACTCCATTTCAGGAGCCAATGAAAATAAAGTATTATATAGAGATGGACATCATTTGAAATCATTTTGGTTAAAATCAGTTAAATAGTTCTAAAAATAATAATAGAAAAATGAACTAGCTTGCAAGTAATCTAAGTCTGAACAGATGAATTAATATGGATTGCAAGGAGATCCAATCAATCCATTCTGAAGGAGATCAGCCCTGGGATTTCTTTGGAAGGAATGATGCTAAAGCTGAAACTCCAGTACTTTGGCCACCTCATGCGAAGAGTTGACTCATTGGAAAAGACTCTGATGCTGAGAGGGATTGGGGGCAGGAGGAGAAGGGGATGACAGAGGATGAGATGGCTGGATGGCATCACCGACTCGATGGATGTGAGTCTGAGTGAACTCTGGGAGTTGGTGATGGACAGGGAGGCCTGGCCTGCTGTGATTTATAGGGTTGCAAAGAGTCGGACACAACTGAGTGACTGAACTGAACTGAATATGTTCCTAGCACCTAGAATCTTCCTGATGTACAACAGGTACTTAACAACTATTTATTGAACGCATAAATGTGCCAAATTAGCATTGTTTACATAATAAACATGAAATGAACTTGGGCAGACTTTAGCAGATGGTGCGGAATAGGCATGCCTGGCATGCTGCAGTCCATGGGGTTGCAAAGAGTAGGACACAACTGGGTGACTGAACAACAACAACATAATGTTTTTAAAGCTAACAAAAAATCAAAGTTATATACTGACTAATTTACTGGCATTGATTTTTATTGGTATGCAATATGCTACAAACTTAACTTTATATTTCAATAACTCTTAAGGAATGCATAAAAGTTTTAGAAAAAAGAAAGATGCAAACCTATCTTTAAAATATTGAAGTTGAGCTTAAGATGGTGAAGTGCAATGTTTTGCTTATGCTTGCTTTTACATTCTCTTCCTTTATATTTCTATGTACTTTCAAGAGAGGAGAATGAATGCTATAGCCTCAGGGCATCAGTGGGACACTTCCTGACACGATGCTGCTGCTGCTGCTAAGTCACGTCAGTCATCTCCGACTGTGCGACCCCATAGATGGCAGCCCACCAGGCTCCCCTGTCCCCAGGATTCTCCAGGCAAGAACACTGGAGTGGGTTGCCATTTCCTTCTCCAATGCATGAAAGTGAAAAGTGAAAGTGAAGTTGCTCAGTCATGTCTAACTCTTAGCGACCCCATGGAATGCAGCCCACCAGGCTCCTCCGTCCATGGGATTTTCCTGGGGTGCCATTGCCTTCTCCCCTGACATGATAGGTATGTAATATTTGTTGAATTACATATGAAAGTTAAAGTGTTAGTCACTTATTCATGTCCAACTCTTTGCAACACCATGGACAGTAGCCCGCCAAGCTCCTCTGTCCATGGGATTCTCCAGGCAAGAATAATGGAGTGGCTAGCCATTCCCTTTTCCAGGGGATCTTCCCAACCCAGGGACTGAACCCAGGTCTCCTGCATTACAGGCAGATTCTTTACCATTTGAGCCACCTGGAAATCCCTGAATTACACACACACACACACACACACATATATATATATACACATACATATATACATATATTCATACTGGAAACCCATAAAAAATCACTGATAAGAAAAGAAGGTATGTGATAAGTGATGGTATCACCTGTTTCAATAGGGACACACAGAGGAGTGAAGCACATTATGGAACAGTTTTCAAACACTATTATACCAAGGAAGGAGGATCATATATTTAGTTTAAGGAAAGATAGAACTTGCTATGAGTGATTGAATACAACATGAAGAATAAATGGATGAGAAATAAATAGTCTATTTAAAGAAGGGATGAGGCTCTTATGAGAGATATTATTTATTTATGGAAAGTTCCTATATTTGAAAAGCAAATAAAATACGCCACGCTACCTATACTATACAAATGTCTGGGTCTGAAAGCCCAACAGTATAAAATTGCTCAATTTTTCACCTGACATCTATTTTTGCCTACCCACAAAAGGGAAGCAGGAAGAAACTTCAAAAGCCAGTATGTTCAAGATGTTCAGCAGCAGCATGAAACGTCCATGATGAAAGGAATATTGTGGGCAAGGGTTCTGTCAGTGGTTCACCCATGGGTGGATGTACTGTGTACCACTGAGACACCTGCATACTTTAACAAAAGACAACGTTGGTACCCAGGGCAGAACAACATATGAAGCCCTTCTCTTTCTCTCAGTCAGAAATTTGTGTGTGCTGCACTGACTTCCACAGTTTCCCAAATCTACAGTTGTGAATGTTAGTTTCTCAGTCATGTCCAATCTTTGAGATCTTCCCAGGTGGCACTAGCGGTAAAGAAACTGCCTGCTAAAGAAGGAGATGCAAAAGACGTGGGTTTGATCCCTGGGTTGGGAAGATACCCTGGAGGAGGGCATGGAAACCCACTCCAGTATTCCTGCCTGGAGAATCCTATGGACAGAGGAGCCTAGTGAGTTACAGTCCCTAGGGTCACAAAGAGTCAGACACAACTTAGCAACTTGAGTCTATGACTATGGACTGTAGCCCACCTGGCTCCCCATCCATGGGATTCTCCAGGCAAAGATACAGGAGTATGTTGCCAGTTTCTTTTCCAGAGGATCTTCCCAACCCAGGGATTGAACCCAGGTCTCCCACATTCCAGGCAGATTCTTTACCATCTGGGCCACCAGGGAAGCCCCTCACAATTGGCTTTGGCAATCCAGAAATTTCCATAGCTTCTTGTGCTCTGATTGGTTGTTAAGCCTTCAGCATGCCTTTTCATCACCTAGAAATTGTAACTCATCCTTGGTAATCAACTACCCCAATATGGGATTGGAGACATTATACAAAGAATTGCTTATTTATATCTCTATCATGAGATTAATTGTTACTTCATTTGAGTTTTATATATTTATATGTGATTAATATTAATGTGTAAATATAATAAGCATTATTATCAAAACAATTTGCTTGTAGTTATTTCTAAATATCATCATTGCCAGCATATTGTGCATATTTCACATTCAATAAAAATATATTCTATTCTTAAATGTGCATTGTTACATATTGTTTATGGGGTTCTCATAAATGTGTTCCTAATGGACTGTTTTTTTTATTTTAGCATCATAAAGAATATCAGGTTGACACCATAGTAGAAATTTCAAATGCTTTATCATATTCTCCAAATTTATCAACAGGAAACTGAAAAAGTAGTCTTTCCAGCAACAATTTTCATTTAGTCATATTAAAAAAAAAAATCACACTTGAGAAGAAGGCTTTATGTATAGGGCAGTTTTGAAAGAAACTAGTCCTGAGATGTTTACAAGTTAGAAAGTTCTTTTAGATGGGCAAAGTTTCCATTTCCATTAGAAATATAAGCAGAGAACATCATTAGTGGCAAAATACTAAGCAAGAATGCAGCTAATGACACAGCACAGCTGCTGATGACTCCAAAGGAACATAGATGAAGAAACACAGGACTTGACCAACAATGGGTTATAATGCAGGTCTGCCATATGGAGACTCCATGAGGACAGTTGCTGCTTCATCTGTTACGTTCTCCTTTGTTAGCTCCAGCTCCAGCACAGAGCCTGCAGTGAGTGAGCATGCAATCAATGTTCGCTGAATTTACAAATGAACAAATAGTCCCCTTGGACTCCTTATCATATCTCACATATACCAAGCTCCTATAATGTATCAGGCCCTGCACTTACATGCTTCAACTCCTCTTTCCATGGATGCTGTACCCATTATAGAGATGACGAAATTGTGACTCAGAGAACTTAAATACTGTACATACTTACTAAAAAGCAGAACTGGGTGAGTTGGTTATTTCATGAATGGAAAGGATGTATGAGGGTTCTGGGTTGACTAAAATGTGTAAATATGGGAGGGAATCCACCTATAAATATCAGTAGTTCCCCAATTATTTCAGGGTATTTTTCTTTTCTTTTTGTATGTAAATACATTAAAAATAAGTTCTAGTTCTGAGACTTGGTATAAACGTTCCCAAATTACCAAGTAAATCAGAAATTTGGATCTGAGAAAAACTTTATTGGTTACAACTTCAATGTCTCATCTCAAGGAATGTTGTAGGAATAGGTGATATTTCTGAAATGTATGTGCTTGGAAGCCAAGAGAACACTAAAATAATGCATAATGATATAACTTTCATGTAAGTGGTGCTAAACTTTAGCTTCTTTAGACAGAAATGTCTATTCCGTGGAACAACAGCGCATAAGAAAGTGTAAAGTGAAACTGATGGAAGTGAATTGAGTCTCTTAAGTTATTTAGGGTTCATTTTCTGTATCTGCTTCTGGTACAATCTTCCTTGGCCTTTTATAGGTTCTATAATGACTGAATCATACTTTTATTCATGGTATCTTTCTCATTTATAGACATTTAAAAGGGTATAATTTAAGCCACATTCCTTATTCAAATATTTGACACAATATTTCCTCTGATATATAAATAGATATTTTTAAAACTCTCACTGCTTTATACCTAGAATAGAAGTTATGAGAACTCAAGATTAATAGTCTGGAGATTATTTACCCACTACCCCCCCAAAAAAAATAAAAAAAAAATAGATCATTGAGATGTCATGTACAACATGATGACCACAGTTAACACTGCTCTATGATATATAAGAATGTTAAGAGTATAAATCCTAAGAGTTCTCATCACAAGGATAATTTTTTTATGTTTATTTAATTTTTTCTCTTTTTATTGTGTCTATATGGAAAAAGGAAGAGAGTTCCAGAAAAACATCTATTTCTGCTTTATTGACTATGCCAAAGCCTTGACTGTGTGGATCACAATAAACTGTGGAAAATTCTGAAAGAGATAGGAATACCAGACCACCTGACCTTCCTCTTGAGAAATCTGTATGCAGGTCAGGAAGCAACAATTAAAACTGGACATGGAAAAACAGACTGGTTCCAAATTGGAAAAGGAGTACGTAAGGCTGTATATTGTCACCCAGCTTATTTAACTTCTATGCAGAGTACATCATGAGAAATGCTGGGCTGGAAGAAGCACAAGATGGAATCAAGATTGCTGGGAGAAATATAAATAACCTCAGATATGCAGATGACACCACCCTTATGGCAGAAAGTGAAGAGGAACTAAAAAGCCTCTTGATGAAAGTGAAAGAGAAGAGTGAAGAAGTTGGCTTAAAGTTCAACATGCAGAAAACGAAGATCATGGCATCTGGTCCCATCACTTCATGGGAAATAGGTGGGGAAACAGTGGAAACCATGTCAGATTTTATTTTTTGGGGGGCTCCAAAATCACTGCAGATGGGGATTGCAGCCATGAAATTAAAAGATGCTTACTCCTTGGAAGTAAAGTTATGACCAACCTAGATAGCATATTCAAAAGCAGAGACATTACTTTGCCAAAAAGGTCCATCTAGTCAAGGCTATGGTTTTTCCAGGGGTCATGTATGGATGTGAGAGTTGGTCTGTGAAGAAAGCTGAGTGCCGAAGAATTGATGCTTTTGGACTGTGGTGTTGGAGAAGACTCTTGAGAGTCCCCTGGACTACAAGGAGATCCAACCAGTCCATTCTAAAGGAGATCAGTCCTGGGTGTTCTTTGGAAGGACTGATGCTAAAGCTGAAACTCCAGTACTTTGGCCACCTCATGCGAAGTGTTGAATCCTTGGAAAAGACCCTGATGCTGGGAGGAATTGGGGGCAGGAGGAGAAGGGGATGACAGAGGATGAGATGGCTGGATGGCATCACCGACTCGATGGACATGAGTTGGGGTGAACTCTGGGAGTTGGTGATGGATAGGGAGGTCTGCCGTGCTATGATTCATGGGGTTGCAAAGAGTTGGACATGACTGGGTGCCTGAACTGAACTGAAATGAGATAGATGTTAGCTATTGTGGTAATTGCTTTATGATATATGTGAATCAAGCCATTTGCTGCACTTAAAACTTACAAAAGAAATTTTAAAAAGAGATCAGTTCATTGAAAACTGGCTTAATTACCAGAGTAAAAATAATTCATTTAAATTTTCATTTATTAATAGGCATGGTACTATAAAAATGTTGATTCAGTTCATTAAAAAAACAGTTAATTAAAAATACAACCTCAAGCCCCTTTTCATTCTAGCCAAATGACTAAACTGTTTCTTCACTATTATCAGTTTATCACTGAATTATTGAGTCCATGTTTCTCTTAGGTCACTCTAAAGAAATGAAACTAAACATCCAAGAGTCACATTTGTGGGAATAATAAAAGATAAGGATCTTTCTGTTTTACTATTCTTTAAGCATATTATGGTTAGCATTTCTGAATTAGCTTCATGTGGGTTAGCGGTTTTTCCACAGTTTTTTGAAAGCTAAATTTTTGGGAACGCCAGGCCATTCTAATTATTTCATTTTTAAAGAGTGACTCCTTCAGCATAATAGCTTTAGCATTAATGAAATAAAAGGTTGTGACTGAATAACTATAATGGTTTAACATTTAAAAAATAAACATTTATCTTCTATCTCCAATTTTATTTTCTCTCATTACTTTAGCAAAGATTTGACATCAATATTTCACTGAAAGGCTATTATCTGTTCTTAATATGCAATTACATTAAGAACATTACCTAGTTAATTTATAGGAGGCTATCTATAAAAAATAAATAAAAGATAAGTGTTCACTAGAACCAAGAAGGTAAGGAAACACTTAAATCTCATTTAAAAATGAGTTTATTAAAAAAAAAAATCTTTCCTGAAAGATTTATTAAACAGCTTAAGACTCTTGACTTGTTTTGCTTTTTAGAAAACATAACATATAGTTTTATAATTCTATTTCTACTTCTACTTCTGTGTATATACAAAAGATGCTTAACTACATATGTACATATATAGCAATACTACATTTATCAAATGATATCAAGCCACAATACAATTCATATTACTCTAGTTTTCTTAAAAACAATCATTTCATTTGGTTTTATTTCAATCATGCTACTAAAATTTCTCCAAAATGTATTCTACTTCTTTAATTATTAAATAGGATATACAATATATGACTTAACATTGTATGTTGCTATTTCAGGTCCATTTTTATGGACAGTAGCTCCTCTACTGCTGTAATAAAGCAGTGCCTTTATAGGCATAAGATTGGCCAAATTAAATGTCTCAGAGCATTCATTACTTATTTGCCTTCAGTTATAGTTCTTCCATAATTTTCCCTTACCTGAAGTTATCATTTTTCAGTACAACTACCTTTCTACATTATTTTATATGCAAATGTCTAGATTGGTCAGCCCTTGAAATAACACACATGAGCTTTGGGACAGACTTTTCCCTTGCTGCTGCTGAGGTTTTAATTTCTGAGTTTAGAACAAGACACTGATATTCCAATGAAATAGAAAAGAATGTTTATACGATTTTATCTTTATTTAATAGAAGCCTGGATCAAGCCAAAGAGCAGCCTCTGGCATCTATCCTGAAGCAGAATCTTGTCCATGTCTGGCTGTCCCTGTTTTGAGAAGGTGGACACAGACTCAGTGTGGAGTTATAACAATGGATCTATACCTTAGGCTCATCTTTAATTATATAGATCTTTGTTCTATAGTTACATTATTCATCCATCCAATCAACAAATATTCATTAAACTTGAATTCACTGGAGGTATCATAACTGAAACTAGGGTAGATAAAAAGGTGAATTACAGATAAGCCTTCAAATGTGTCTGACATATAACAGAAAATGAACTGTTGATGGTATTCCTGGCAGACAGCTGTATCACATAATGGCTGAAAGTAATTATTTAAAAAGCATATTTTCACTCAGTTTAACAAATACAATGTTACATTGTAAAATTAGTTGAAATCATGATATTATTCAGGCTCTACTACAAAGCCACAGTCATCAAGACAGTATGGTACTGGCACAAAGACAGAAATATAGATCAATGGAACAAAATAGAAAGCCCAGAGATAAATCCACGCACATATGGACACCTTATCTTTGACAAAGGAGGCAAGAATATACAATGGATTAAAGACAATCTCTTTAACAAGTGGTGCTGGGAAAACTGGTCAACCACTTGTAAAAGAATGAAACTAGAACACTTTCTAACACCATACACAAAAATAAATTCAAAATGGATTAAAGATCTAAATGTAAGACC
Organism: Bubalus bubalis; assembly: GCF_019923935.1. NCBI lineage: Eukaryota > Metazoa > Chordata > Mammalia > Artiodactyla > Bovidae > Bubalus > Bubalus bubalis. The sequence continues at coordinate 151,635,253 of NC_059158.1, forward strand.
AGAAACTATAAAACTCCTAGAGGAGAACATAGGCAAAACACTCTCCGACATACATCACAGCAGGATCCTCTATGACCCACCTCCCAGAATATTGGAAATAAAAGCAAAAATAAACAAATGGGACCTAATTAAACTTAAAAGCTTCTGCACAACAAAGGAAACTATTAGCAAGGTGAAAAGACAGCCTTCAGAATGGGAGAAAATAATAGCAAATGAAGCAATTGACAAACAACTAATCTCAAAAATATATAAGCAACTCCTACAGCTCAATTCCTGAAATCATGATATATAAAACTTAAATAGAATTATTTTATTGAAATAAAGGCATTTAATTTAAAATTTTCTTTATTGAGGAAAGAAGTAACTTGCCTCTTACATAAGACTGAATAAACTTATCATAGAATATAGAGTATTACATTTTCTCTCAAAAGACAAATTTTCTTCAAGGAACAGAAACTGTGCAGAATAGAAATATGTTAAAGGACTTGTCCATTTAAACCCTCATTTCTTCTCCAGGATTTTCTGGTTTCCAGCCATTGACACATATGCATTTGTCAGAACTGGGCTGGATCATAGGGCAGGTAAATTGGCTACAGCTTGTAACAGTGAGACTATGGATAATATTCTATTCATATAGAAAAGAAAGATGAAAAAATAGTTTTATAAGTCTAATAAATGCACACTTTATTTCTCTCAAATAATATGTATATAGTGTTAGTAGCAATGGTTTAGTGACTAAGTTATATCCTACTCTTGTGACCTCATGGACTTTAGCCTGCCAGGGTCCTCTGTTCATGAGACTTCCCAGGCAAGAATACTGGAATGGGTTGCCATGTCCTTCTCCAGGGGATTTTCCCAACCCAGGGATTGAACCTGCATCTCCTGCATTGCAGGCAGATTCCATACCACTAAGTCACCAGAGAAGCCCCATGCATATATTGTATTGGCCAAAAAGTTGGTGTGGGTTTTCCGTAAAATCTTATGAACGGACCTGAATAAAATTTTTGGCCACTCCTATACACACGTATATACACACATATACAAGATAATTCAGTTTTATTCAAAATGAGGGTTTGCCCCACAACTTAATTTATCCCCAGAAATGTTTAGGAATTGGAAGCGTAAATCACTTGTATATGGTTTAATTCTGTCAACTGAATTATCTGTACTTAACAAAGGGACAGAACAAAAGGCAGCTCAGAAGGATGCTTTCCAATGGAACCAAGCTAGACCTTCACAAGCCTAGTACACCATAGAGCTCCTCATGCTCAGTTGCTTCTGTTGTGTCTGACTTTTTGTGACCCCATGGACTGTAGCCCACCAGGCTCCTCTGGCCATGGGATTTTTCAGCCAAGAATACTGGAGTGGGACTCTTATTATCACTATAACATGGAAAGTAGACATCTACAGAAATATTGTAAAGCAGAGTTCTACTGCATTTTCTGATAGAATTAATAACTAGAACACACAATTAGATCTTCATGAAAGCTTGAAAGGGTAGAACAGGATGCTGTGATATTTATGGGAGCAGTCTTGGTTCACTGAAGGAGCTATTATCTACAGAATCTTTAGCCTTATAGATGTTGTACCTCGAACTTCTTGGATTTTCCCAGGCATTTTTCTGAGATCTTTACTACATTAGACTTGTATAGCTATATCTATAGTTCCATTGGCCATCAACTCCTTCGATCAGATCAGATCAGATCAGTCGTTCAGTCGTGTCCGACTCCTTGCGACCCCATGAATCGCAGCACACAGGCCTCCCTGTCCATCACCAACTCCCGGAGTTCACTGAGACTCACGTCCATCGAGTCAGTGATGCCATCCAGCCATCTCATCCTCTGTCTTCCCCTTCTCCTCTTGCCCCCAATCCCTCCCAGCATCAGAGTCTTTCCAATGAGTCAACTCTTCGCATGAGGTGGCCAAAGTACTGGAGTTTCAGCTTTAGCATCATTCCTTCCAAAGAAATCCCAGGGCTGATCTCCTTCACAATGGACTGGTTGGATCTCCTTGCAGTCCAAGGGACTCTCAAGAGTCGTTTCCAACACCACAGTTCGAAAGCATCAATTCTTCGGTGCTCAGGCTTCTTCACAGTCCAACTCTCACATCCATACATGACCACAGGAAAAACCATAGCCTTGACTAGACGAACCTTTGTTGGCAAAGTAATGTCTCTGCTTTTGAATATGCTATCTAGGTTGGTCATAACTTTCCTTCCAAGGAGTAGGCGTCTTTTAATTTCATGGCTGCAGTCACCATCTGCAGTGATTTTGGAGCCCAGAAAAATAAAGTCTGACACTGTTTCCACTGTTTCCCCATCTATTTCCCATGAAGTGATGGGACCGGATGCCATGATCTTTGTTTTCTGAATGTTGAGCTTCGATAGTTTATATTAAAATGCTACATTAGAATGAACTCTGACTCTATATTTGCTTCTCTTGAAATTATTCAAAATATCTAGAATTCATGGATTTCTTTCATATGACACATTATCTTAAAACTGGCAAATATTTTTAATTATGTCTGCCAATCTCTGTGGCTAATAAAAGTCATTTCATAGATTTATACTCATTTCATTATTTCAATATTGTGATATTGCTTCAGTAAAGGTCCATTGTTTCAGTGGCTTATTATTTTCTTTGAGAAATTTCCAGATCAGAAATACTAATAACATTTTCTCATTTTTAAAAGAAAATGATAATCTAGTTTATTTACCTTTTTTTCCTGATATAGCATATATATTGCTATATTACATTTACATCTTACACCAAATATTCAAGAATTATCTTAAAGGTAATACATTGTAAACTATTTTAAAAATTCATGCTTTAAATTTTAAACCTTGATGTTAAAGCACCATGGAATTAGGAAAACAAACAAACAAACAAACCAAAGGATCAAAATGCTTATTGGACTAGTTACCACCAATTTAATAAACTCCAAGCTAATTTTCAAATCAATGTATTATTAGATTAAAACTGCCTAGTTGAGGACATGCCAAAATAGAATACACTAAAATTTAAATGAGACATTTAAAAAGCTCTTTAAGTACTGGGGATGTATATTATCCTTTTTATATCCTCAACATTGTCTAGCATTGTATTTTCCACTTGGCAAAAGCTTTAAAAATATATTAAGCTAATTGTAGGTGACATGATTTAATAGCAATGTCAGTTTTTAGTTATTATTGTTGTGTTCTGTAGCATGATTATGTACATGTTCTTGAATAAATACAAGTAGAAATGTTGCACAAAAGCAATGCAGGTATTCTAAGAAGTGATATGAAAATGAAAATGGACCATGAGTATTACTGAAAGAGAATAATTTGATGGAAAATTTCTGTGATGTTATACTCTGAGACAGCAAAACTTGAGCCATATTGACCATAATAAGAAATGACAAAGCTTGAAAAGCTATCTATAAAATTTCTTTAAAGCAGTATGCTTTTCAGATAAGCAAAATTGTTTTACATTGTTACCAACTTCTATAAATGCCAGTTCGATTTCAGAATGCATTGTTTAATTGTGATCATATCAAAGAAGAATCCTTTCTAGAGAGCAAGAGCATGAAAAAAATGAAAAGATTATGTTAATAAAGCAAATGTATCTTGTTACCATGGTAACTTTGAAACTAAAAGGTTCAGAGAAATCTTTTTCCCCCTATACTATTGTGTTGTGGGGAACTGGTTAGTTGATTACCAGCTCATGGAACCATAATCCTTTAAAATGGTGTCATTTGAAAGGCAGACTGAGACTTACATGGAACAGTAAGATCTTTTCTCTGTTTCTGAAAATAAATTATAGAAACAGCATGCCGGAGGGGACTCAGACCTATTGAGTAGACATTAAGAAGCTTCATAAAGCATTGATTTATTTTTAAAATTACTACAGAAAGCTATTATTTTATGATAAAACATATTATTGACTTGAAATATAAAATTCAAAGATACTCTTTGGAAAAAAATTGAAGTCTCTCATTTGGAATGTTGACTGGGTCTTGTGGTCTACAAGCCCAGGTACAAGAATGTGCTCATTTCTCTTCTATTTTGAAATAGAAGTTAGGGAACTGTCTTGAGTATAAACTCAATGTCATCTGTCCCATTTGTAAGTCCTAAACTTATGGTTCTTTGTTCCACCATTCACGTCAGCTTAAATCACATTCCATCATTCTTGGAGATCTGCTGCAATCAGAATAAATTTCAAAGGTTTGGTCCTTTCAACAGAGAACTAACTTCAGAACTGAAGGGTTCTCTTGGTTTAGTTGTCCAAAAAATTGTTCCTTGATAACATTTTTCTACAGAAGAAATAAATTTGATAACATTCACAGAAATTTATGAGTATTTTAGAAATCACTACCGTTCTGAGAAGTGAAAAACCAAACAAAATTTTAAAAGGTAGTTCCCATTTTTAAAACAACCTCTGAGCATACATTAATGTTTCCCTTCTAATCAATAAAAAATTGTCATTTTCTTAACAGTAGGCAAAACACATTTGCTGCTTATTTCCAAGGAATGCAATGCCTTTAAGTTTTAACAAAAACACTTAACCTCAAAGTACAACTCTTTAAAAGTCATTCTGTTCTGGGCAAGAACATTCCCAGCAGGTCGCCCACTGCCATGTTTGGAGATTTGCATAATAACACAACTAAACACCTGACACATCTCTGCATGTAGAAATTAATAACAAAGATCTTTCTCCCTTCTAGGTGTCCATTGCCATAGTTACCTCACAAGTTCCTGAAAATATGCTTAAATAAAGAAAGTCAAAAGCATTGGGGTAGAAATTAATCATTGACTGGAAAATAAGTTTTCATGATGAGGTCAGGCTTTTGTTTCTGGGTCAGACTGAAAAATTAGACAGTATTCTGACTTGAGCAGAACTGATTGCCTCTGGTTGGAGATCTGGCTCTTAGGGTCTCACACAAAACACTGGCATACTTGAGTGTGCAGGAACAGTTGCTTTATGCATTTAGTCTCTCAAGCCCTGTTAGAAAAACAAAACCACAAAACTTTCACCCATTCCCTTTAGAATGATCAACCCTGCCAAGGAGTCTGTAGTGAGAGTGTAATAAAAACATCAAATCAGTGACTGGTCTCATGGGAACAGATGACTGGCCTGAAGTCTGTGGTGGACTATCCCTCACAAAGGCAACTGATAAATGCAGGACTCTGGAATATTTATTTGGAGATGAGAGGGGTTCAAACTATGAAATTTAATATTAAGGAAAAATCAAGACTAGCGAGAGCAAAATTAAGAACTATCATGTGAGAAGGAAATCTCAGAGGAAAACAGACAACAGGACTAGCTTTAGCTATATGTTTTGTGAAAGGAATGAATAAATAAAGTCTTGGTCCAATAGAATGTGCAGAGTTAGGCCTTCTTAAGCATGCCTGGGAACCCCAAAAGGCAGGAATGAAACATGATGCAACTTTCTGTTAAGCAGTTTTGTGGTATATTATAAAAAACTTTCAAATATTAAAATCTCTTGATGCAACAGTTCAATTTTGAAGAATATTTCCCAAGGAAATAACCAGAAATTTATATATAGAATTATATATGAAACTGCGTGTCCTAGCATTACTCATGATAGTAAAAAATTAGATTTTTTTAGATAAGTAAAGTATGCCATATCCACATGTGTAATGGTAAAATTATGTGAAACAATTTAAACTGAGAATTATAATATTTAGTGCAAAAGTATGAATATGTTCACACATATCAGTTCAGTTCAGTTGCTCGGTTATATCCAACTCTTTGTGGCCCCATGGACTGTAGTATGCCAGGCTTCCCTATCCCATCACCAACTCCTGAAGCTTGCTCAAACTCATGTCCATCCAGACGGTGATGCCATCCAACCATCTCATCCTCTGTCATTGCCTTCTCCTCCCGCCTTTAATCTTTCCCAGCATCAGGGTCTTTTCCAATGAGTCAGCTCTTCACATTAGGTGGCTAAAATACTGGAGTTTCAGTTACAGTATCAATCCTTCCAATGAATATTCAGGACTGATTTGCTTTAGGATGAACTGGTTGGATCTCCTTGCAGATCAAGGGACTCTCAGGAGTCTTCTTCAATACCACAGTTCAAAAGCATCAATTCTTTGGTGCTCAGCTTTCTTTATAGTCCAACTGTCTCATCCATACATGATTACTGGAAAAACCATAGCTTTAACTAGATGGAACTTGGTTGGCAAAGTAATGTCTCTGCTTTTTAATATGCTGTCTAGGTTGGTCATAACTTTCCTTCCAAGGAGTAAGCATCTTTTAATTTCATGGCTGCAGTCACCATCTACAGTGATTTTGGAGCCCCCCCAAATAAAGTCTGTCACTATTCCCACTGTTTCTCCATCTATTTAACATGAAATGATGGGATCAGATGCCATGATCTTTGTTTTCTGAATGTTGAGCTTTAAACCAACTTTTTTCACTCTCCTCTTTCACTTTCATCAAGAAACTTTTCAATTCTTCTTCACTTTCTGCCATAAAGGTGGTGTCATCTGACATTTGAGGTTATTGATATTTCTCCCAGCAATCTTAATTCCAGCTTGTGCTTCATCCAGCCAGGGATTTTGCATGATGTACTCTGCATATAGGTTAAATAAACAGGGTGACAACATACAGCCTTGACATACTCCTTTCCCGATTTGGAACCAGTCTGTTGTTCTATGTCCAGTTCTAACTGTTACTTCTTGACCTGCATACAGATTTCTCATGAGGTAAGATTTCTCTGGTATTCCCATCTCTTAGAATTTTCCACAGTTTCTTGTGATCCACATTCAAAGGCTTTGGCGGTCAATAAAGCAGAAGTAGACATTTTTCTGGAACTCTCTTGCTTTTTCAATGATCCAAACAATATTGGCAATTTGATCTCTGGTTCCTCTGCCTTTTCTAAATCCAGCTTGAACATCTGGAAGTTCACAGGTCACATACTGTTGAAGCCTGGCTTGGAGAATTTTGAGCATTACCTTACCAGCCTATGAGATGAGTGCAATTGTGCAGAAGTTTGAACACTCTTTGGCATTGCCTTTCTTTGGGATTGGAATGAAAACTGACCTTTTCTAGTTCTGTGGCCACTGCTGTATTTTCCAAATTTGCTGGCCTATTGAGTGCAGCACTTTCACAGCATCATCTTTTAGGATTTGAAATAGCTCAACTGGAATTCCATCACCTCCACTCTCTTTTTTCACTTTCATGAAGAGGCCCTGTAGTTCTTCTTTGATTTCTGCCATAAGAGTGGTGTCATCTGCATATCTGAGGTTATTGATATTTCTCCTGGCAATCTTGGTTCCAGCTTGTGCTTAATCCAGCCCAGCATTTTGCACGATGTATTCTGCATATAAGTTAAATAAGCAGGGTGAAATATTTCTCATGATGTAGGTAGGGTGGTCTCATATTCCAATTTCTTTAAGAATTTTCCACAGTTTGTTGTGATCCACACAGTCAAAGGCTTTGGAATAGTCAATAAAGCAGAAGTAGATGTTTTTCTGGAACTCTCTTGCTTTTTCGATGATCCAGCAGATGTTGACAGTTTGATCTCTTGTCCTTCTGCCTTTTCTAAATTCAGTTTGAACATCTGGAAACTCACGGTTCATGTACTACTGAAGCCTGCCTTGAAGAATTTTAAGCATTAATTTGCTAGTGTGTGAAATGAGTGCAATTGTGCAGTAGTTTGAACCCTCTTTGGCACTGCTTTTCTTTGGGATTGAAATGAAAACTGACCTTTTCCAATTTTGTGGCCACTGCTGCATTTTCCAAATTTGCTGACCTATTGAGTGCAGCACTTTCACAGCATCATCTTTTAGGATTTGAAATAGCTCAACTGTGTAAATTACAAATTGAGTAAATTACAAGAAAGTAAATCACTGTGCTTACATAAATTACATAAAAAAATCCAAACATGCATTATAGAGACATTTGCAAGCTGTTGGTACTTCTGAAATCTAGAAAATTAATTGCCATTCCCACAGAGATAAATAATTCAGAACAGAGGAGGTGGATTTTATTTTTGATATTTCCTCTGTTGATAATCAGGGAGAAATGTGAGATGATAGTTTCTTTTATATTCAAACAGCCTCTCAAATCCTATCTTCTCTTACTGCTTTTCCATTATATACTCATGATTTTTGCCACCACTCTTTCACACATTTTTGTCTGGTTTAGTTGTACTCCAATTATTTGCCTTCATTAATACCTACACTTCAAGTTATGACCAACTTAGACAGCATATTAAAAAGCAGAGACATTCCTTTGCCAACAAAGGTCCATCTAGTCAAGGCTATGGTTTTTCCAGTAGTCATGTCTGGATGTGAGAGTTGGACTATAAGGAAAGCTGAGCACTGAAGAATTGATGCTTTTGAGCTGTGATGTTGGAGAAGACTCTTGAGAGTCCCTTGGACTGCAAGGAGATCCAACCAGTCCATTCAAAGAAAATCAGTCCTGAATATTCACTGGAAGGACTGATGCTGAAGCTGAAACTCCAATACTTTGGCCACCTGATGAAAAGAACTGACTCATTGGAAAAGACCCTGATGCTGGGAAAGATTGAGGGCAGGAGGAGAAGGGGACAACAGAGGATGAGATGGTTGGATGGCATCATCGACTCAGTGGACATGAGTTTGAGTAAACTCAGAGTTGGTGATGGACAGGGAGGCCTGGCGTGCTGCAGTCCCTGGGAGTCGCAAAGAGTGGGACATGACTGAGCAACTGAACTGAATAATTATATTATGAATGATGTCTACTTATATTCTCTGTAATTCTGGAAATCATGCATTTCTCTTATTACTTCTCATTGCATAGTAATTTAGTATGGGCTAATGCCATAAGGTCTGGAATAAAATTACATAATTTCTAGGTGTCTTGGTTTTCTTCACCTATAAAAAGTCATAAAATCTCTACCTACCTCAAAAGATGGTAGAAGAATTACTATAAATTTGTTCACAGAAAGTCTTGTATTCAATAAGAGTGCAATAAGTGTTAGCTAGTGATTATTCTATAATAGATATAAGAGGGATACATTAAGTTTTCACATAAATGTCTATCCCCTTGAAAATACCACTAGGTCAAGGAATTTAGGAAAGAGTTATTGTGACTCTATGTAAAGAAGTTTAGTTTACTGGCTAACTTGCCTACTTACATCAGGTCATGGAGGGTTTCCAGGTGAATTCTTTGTTTGAGTTCATGGGTATTTTGTGCTCAGTTATATCACATTGTTTGTGACCCCAATAGACTGTAGCCCATCAGGCTCCTCTGTCCATGGAATTTCCAGGCAAGAATACTGGAGTGAGTTGACATTTCCTACTCTAGGGGGTCTTCTCAACCTAGGGATTGAACCCATGTCTCTTGCGTATCCTGTATTGGCAGCAAATTTTTACCACTAGCACCACCTGAGAAGCCCTGTTTGAGGTCACTGATATAACATCAATTCTGAAAGATATAAAATGGCCAAAATAATGGAATTAATTAAAAAATAATTTATCATGCAATTTTTAACACAAGTAGAGTGTTTATCACCTGTTAACTAAATATTAGTTAAATTGGTTGCTTAGTTTGTTATTAATTTACCCTTGGAAAACTCCCACTATCCCTAAACAGTTCATATTAGCAAGCTCTCCTTTCCTCCACTACAAGGGAAGGTTGTGCTTTTCTCCCATCCGACTTCTAGTCCTGATGATATCAGTAGGGTAAAGATCTCCATATCTTCTCAGTTCCCTACACTGTCTGCACTGAGTAGAGTTGAACTAGCTTGAATTAGTGAAATTATCCCTTAGGGGCCCTGTCTAAAATGTTGGTGATGAACAATGCCGAGTATTGTGGAAGAATACTGTACACTCTAGACCCTGTGTGTGTGTGTGTGTGTGTGTGTGTTAGCCACTCAGTCATGTCCGACTCTTTGTGACCCCATGGACTGTAGCCCACCAGTATGCCAATTATCGAGGTGAAGATTTAGAAAGTCTTAATATACTTACAATCTCTGCTTATTACATATATATTCTGCATGATTTTATGTGATTCTAATACATTAGTTTGGAAATGTGAGCCTATTTTCATCATAAAAATCATCTCCCTTTTTGGTTGTATGGCTTACGTTATATGTTATTTAGAGTGCACTAATTTAATTAATATTAAAACAAGCAGGTTTCCAATCTTCCTTTTTGATAAGGTTTGGATGCATTAAAATACTCTTTCAAAATAAGGAGGGTATCTCACACAGAATATAAAATGAAAGACACGAGTCAAATATGACCCTTGCAATCAAGATAAACAAGAATTCTTTATCAGTCAACAATCTAAAAAAGGAATTTAGAAGCCAGCTTCCCTAGTAGCTCAGCTGATAAAAAATCCATCTGCAATGCAGCAGACCCTGGTTTGATTCCTGGGTCGGAAAGACCCTCTGGAGAAGGGATAGGCTACCCACTCCAGTATTCTTGGGTTTCCGTGGTGTCTCAGCTGGTAAAGAATCCACCTGCAATATGGGAGGCCTGGTTTCCATCCCTGGATTGGGAAGATCCCCTGAAGAAGGGCAAGGCTACCCACTTTAGTATTCTGGCCTGGAGAATTCCATGGACTGTTTAGTCCATGGGGTTACAAAGAGTTGGACACGACTGAGCAACTTTCACTTTCACTTTTCATGCATTGAACATAGAAAGCACAAAAGAGAATGCAATGTGGTCTTATGTACAATGTGAGAGATTGAAAATTTGGCCAGAAACTAGACTAATACACAAAACTATTTCTCGAAAAGCAAACTTTGATTTGAAACAAGGCATTTATTTCCATTTAAAGCAATTATTTTCATCTTTCGAACAAAGATTAAAATAAATAGGCAGACATGGCTTCTATTCAAAACTTCCACACAACCTTTTGTCTTCCTGAATCCACATCTAAGATGGGCGACAGGAAAAGATATTTTGAATTGAGTAAAGGTCAATTTCAGTTTGTCTCATTTGAAATTCTATCCCTCCTTATCATAATAATTCAACTTAGGAGAAATAAAGCCTTATTTAAGGTAAGTTATAGAAATCTCAATAAATAAGGAAATCTTTGGAAAATAAAACATTAGACAAAGAAGGATATCTGTGTGAAAAATCAGACAGGCATTGGTAAAAGATGGGATCAAAGATGGAATATTATCAAATGAAAACCCACCTCTCTTTTCCTCAATGCACCCTATCTGCTTCTAACCTCTCTGCTACCCACACTCAAAATTCAGAGTATCAAATACTTGAGCCAGTTTGATTGGCTACATCCAGTTTATACAAACAATTGGCTTAGGATGTCTCTTTTCTATGTAAAGTCATAGGTCAAATTGACATAGCTGTATGGCAGACATAATTAAAACCCTCTCCTGTATCGTTCATTCCCACGTGTATCAAAGACTTTCCATTTTGGAGCCTTATGCGTACTGATGCCATTACCATTGAAGTTCAGTTCAGTTCAGTCACTCAGTCATGTCCGACTCTTTGGGACCCCATGAACCGTACATGCCAGGTCCCCCTGTCCATCACCATCTCCCAGAGTGCACCCAAACCCATGTCCATTGAGTTGGTGATGCCATTCAACCATCTCATCCTCTGTCGTCCCCTTCTCCTCCTGCCCTCAATCTTTCCCAGCATCAGGGTCTTTTCAAAGGAGTCAGCTCTTTGCATCAGGTGGCCAAAGTACTGGAGTTTCAGCTTCAAAATCAGTCCTACCAATGAATACCCAGGACTGATCTCCTTTAGGATGGACTGGTTGGATCTCCTTGTAGTCCAAGGGACTCTCAAGAGTCTTCTCAAACAGCACAATTCAAAAGCATCAATTCTTTGGCGCTCAGCTTTCTTCATAGTCCAACTCTCACATCCATACATGACCTCTGGAAAAACCATAGCCTTGACTAGATGGATCTTTGTTGACAAAGTAACTCTGCTTTTCAATATGCTATCTAGGTTGGTCATAACTTCCCTTCCAAGGAGTAAGCGTCTTTTAATTTCATGGCTGCAATCACCATCTGCAGTGATTTTGGAGCCCAGAAAAATAAAGTCAGCCACTGTTTCTCCATCTATTTGCCATGAAGTGATGGGACCAGATGCCATGATCTTAGTTTTCTGAATGTTGAGCTTTAAGCCAACTACTGAAGAAGGGATACTAAATAAAGAAAAGATTATTTATTATATGTGTTGGCAAAATATGATTCTTAGGTCAAACTTAGCCTGTGGTCTGTTTTCATACCATCTACAAGGTAATCATTATTGCATTCCAGTATTCTTGTCTGGAGAATCCCCATGAATAGAGGAGCCTGGTGAGCTACAGTCTACAGGGGTTGCAAGAGTCAGACATGACTGAGTGACTAAGCACACACAGGAGCCTGGTGGGCTACAGTCCATGGGGTCACAAAATCAGACAATCGGACTCAATCGGACATGACTGAGTGACTAAACATGTGTGTGTGTATGTAATATATATATATATATATATATATATGTACACAATATTTTTAATATCATATACACATATATGTAATATTTTTAAGGAGATGTTTAAAAAAAAAGATGTGACAGAGACTACAGACCCTATATGGACCAGAGACTCTAAGATTTTTAAATACCTAGCTCTTTACCAAAAGTTTGCCATATCCTGGTCTAAAAGGATACAGTGATAAGGGGTCTTTGTTAACTTGGATTTTGGTGGTAAGATGTATTAATTATTTTAGTATAGAAGAGTGATAAATTGTGTAAGAATAATAAAAACACTGAACAGTATCATTCATGGTTTTGGTTCAAAGGAAATTGTAATGAATATAGCATTTAGAGATAATCTAGGAGGAAAAGGGAGTCATGCTAAACATTCGACCAAAATTACTAGATTATAATAATGGTGATATTCACAGACATAATGCAATACCCACAATCAAATGGTGATTTTCACAGATTGCAAGTGAGACAGTTTTTTTTTTCTTTAGATGGTTATGTTCATTTTAATATTGGTAAATTTAGAATGATAATTATGTCAATATTTCCTTGTTAGCAAATTCCTATTTATTTTATTTTATTTTTTTATCTTAATTCTGTTTTATTTTTAAGAACTAAATAGACATTTCTCCAAAGAAGACATACAGATGGCTAACAAACACATGAAAAGATGCTCAACATCACTCATTATCAGAGAAATGCAAATCAAAACCACTATGAGGTACCATTTCACACCAGTCAGAATGGCTGCGATCCAAAATTCTACAAGCAATAAATGCTAGAGAGGGTGTGGAGAAAAGGGAACCCTCTTCCACTGTTGGTGGGAATGCAAACTAGTACAGCCACTATGGAGAACAGTGTGGAGATTCCTTAAAAAACTGGAAATAGACCTGCCTTATGATCCAGCAATCCCACTGCTGGGCATACACCCTGAGGAAACCAGAAGGGAAAGAGACACGTGCACCCCAATGTTCATCACAACACTGTTTATAATAGCCAGGACATGGAAGCAACCTAGATGTCCATCAGCAGATGAATGGATAAGAAAGCGGTGGTACATATACACAATGGAGTATTACTCAGCCATTAAAAAGAATACATTTGAATCAGTTCTAATGAGGTGGATGAAACTGGAGCCTATTATACAGAATGAAGTAAGCCAGAAAGAAAAACACCAATACAGTATACTAATGCATATATATGGAATTTAGAAAGATGGTAACAATAACCCTGTGTACAAGACAGCAAAAGAGCCACTGATGTATAGAACAGTCTTTTGGACTCTGTGGGAGAGGGAGAGGGTGGGATGATTTGGGAGAATGGCATTGAAATACGTATAATATCATATATGGAATGAGTTGCCAGTCCAGGTTCGATGCACGATACTGGATGCTTGGGGCTGGTGCACTGGGACGACCCAGAAGGATGGTATGGGGAGGGAGGAGGGTTTAGGATGGGGAACACATGTATACCTGTGGTGGATTCATGTAAAGTTTAAAAGTGAGACAGTTTTATGTTTCAAACTCAACACAAAGATCAGGAAATAGCAATTTTAAAAAACAGGAAGAGAAAAGATATCTAACTTTCAAAAGTTTCAGTGACTGCCATTTCTGTTATTCAAAATCCTTTAGAGTATTTAATCTTACATTTTAAAATAAAAAAAAAAAATACATACAAGAAACAGTACCAAAGAGATCCTTTTCAAATATATGCCACTCTTCAGAAGTAGCACTGCTAAAAGCTTTTAGGTTATACAACCTTCAACATATTTTCCTACACAATTATTTATTAATACAAATACACATATAACATTGGTGGTTATTTGCTTATTTTACATAAATGGAAATATATTATAATTTTTTAGTACCTTCCTTTTAAAATTGTGTGTGTTACATGATTCTGAGGTCTTACAGATATTTCCATGTTACTATCATGAAAAATTACTTCATTATTTATAATTGCTTCCCTAAATTCCCTGGGTATGTAGCATAATTAATTTCCTCACTTTAAGATAATCCCTCTTTTTTATACACATGAATAGTTCTCTATTTTGCTACTATGAATAATGCATTACTCAAAGTATTTTGCCCATATCTTCTGTACCTTTTTCACTTCCCCTCAGTTTACCTCCAGTTCAGTTGTCACTTTCAAATTCCTGTTTGCATAGATATTTTATTATTTAGTCTTTAAATAATTTGATAACTGTAATACTTACATTATTTTAAAGTTGGATTTTGGAAAGAAAGAACCATTTGGCAAATACTGAGTAAAATATATGAATACAGTTAAGAGTATTGATAGGTAAAGATCCAGAATTATCCAAATATTCAATCTTCTGCCTAGAAAATGGTAAGCTCCTTGTAATTAGAACTATGAACTTCCAGATGTTCAAGCTGGATTTAGAAAAGGCAGAGGTACTAGAGATCAAACTGCCAATATCAGATGGACAATCAAAAAAGCAAGAGAGTTCCAGAAAAACATCTACTTCTGCTTTATTGACTATGCCAAAGCCTTTGACTCTGGATCACAATCAACTGTGGAAAATTCTGAAAGAGATGGGAATACCAGACCACCTGACCTGCCTCTTGAGAAACCTGTATGCAGGTCCAGAAGAAACAGTTAGAACTGGACATGGAACAACAGACTGGTTTCAAATAGGAAAAGGAGTACGTCAAGGCTGTATATTGTCACCCTGCTTTTTTAACTTTTATGCAGAGTACATCATGAGAAATGCTGGGCTGGAGGAAGCACAAGCTGGAATCAAGATTTCCGGGAGAAATATCAATAACTTCAGATAGGCAGATGACACCACCCTTATGGCAGAAAGTGAAGAGGAACTAAAGAGCCTCTTGATGAAAGTGAAAGAGGAGAGTGAAGAAGTTGGCTTAAAGCTCAACATTCAGAAAACTAAGATCATGGCATCTGGTCTGATCACTTCATGGGAAATAGATGGGGAAACAGTGGAAACAGTGTCAGACTTTATTTTTCTGGGCTCCAAAATCACTGCAGATGGGGACTGCAGCCATGAAATTAAAAGACGCTTACTCCTTGGGAGGAAAGTTATGACCAACCTAGACAGCATATTCAAAAGCAGAGAGGTTACTTTGCCAACAAAGGTCTGTCTAGTCAAGGCTATAGTTTTTCCTGAATATTCATTGGAAGGACTGATGTTGAAGCTGAAACTCCAACAGTTTGGCTACCTGACGAGAAGAGCTGACTCCTTTGAAAAGACCCTGATGCTGGGAAAGATTGAAGACAGGAGGAAAAGGGGACGACAGAGGACGCGATGGTTGGATGGAATTACCGACTCAATGGACATGGGTTTGGGTGCACTCCGGGAGTTGGTGATGAACAGGGAGGCCTGGCATGCTACGGTTCATGGGATCACAATGAGTCAGATACGACTGAGCGACTGAACTGAACTGAACTGAACTGAAAGTCACTTCAGATGGTGACTGCAGCCATGACATTAAAAGATGCTTGCTTCTTGGAGGAAAAGCTATAACAAACCTAGACAGCATGTTAAAAAACAGAGACGTTACTTTGCCAACAAAGGCCTGTCTAGTCAAAACTATGATTTTTCCAGTAGTCATGTATGGATGTGAGAGTTGGACGATAAGGAAAGCTGAGCACTGAAGAATTGATGCTTTTGAACTGTGGTACTGGAGCGCCAAAAAATGATGCTTTTGAACTGTGGTGTTGGAGAAGACTCTTGAGAGTCCCATGGACTGCAAGGAGATCAAACCAGTCAATCTTCAAGGAAATCAGTCCTGAATATTCATTGGAAGGACTAATGGTTAAGCTCAAACTCCAATACTTTGGCCACCTGATGTGAAGAACTAACTTATTGTAAAACAATCTGATGCTGGGAAAGATTGAAGGTGGGAGGAGAAGGGGATGACAAAGGATGAGATGGTTGGATGCCATCACCAACTTGATGGACATGAGTTTGAGTAAGCTCCAGGAGTTGGTGATGGACAGGGAAGCCTGGTGTGCTGCAGTCCATGGGGTCGCAAAGAGTCAGACACGACTGAATGACAGAACTGAACTGAAATATGGACTGGACAACCTATGACAGAGTCATTTCAGAGGAGAGTAAACCATTAAGTGCCTGTTAAGTCTATATCTTAATCCGGAGATACTTAAAAACAAAATTAAGGTTAATTATATACAATACATGCCTATTTGCATTTTATTTAAATTTACCCATATATGATAAAATAAAACCAAGCCTTCAAGAGTGGGCTAAAATCTTTGGTCAAGTAGGCAATCAACAGTACTTAAATTGACAAATGTAGTAAATCTGCCTACTATCATTGTGCTCATAATTAGTAAAGACTGACAATTTCCCAAAAGATCAACTTTTCCATGATTTCATGTGAACCAGAATTAGATTCCAATAGTGCACGTTCATAACTATTGCTCCAACATGACTAATTATTCATCATTGTTGAAAATGCAGATGCAGAAATATTTGCTATGATTTATTCCTATCTGCCCTTAGAAAATTATTCTTTCAGTTTTGTATTCTTAAAGTATGAGTTCCTTGCTATCAAATAAACAATTATTTACCCTGAATTCTTTTTGTGCAATAAATATACTGGTTGAGTAACGCAGGCTGAACCTCCTACATTTCCTCCTATCACTGCGTCATAGCTCGAAGGTAGTCTTATGACTTGGAACAATAGAGAACTGGGTATTAAGCATGCTAGTGAATGGCAGGGTGAACGCAGAAGACAGCAGATTTAATTGTTCCATCCTGTCTTAAAAGGACTCACTATTCCTTCAGTAGGAACAGTACTTTCTACAAATTTCCTATGGATATTAACTTTGGAAATTGTCCACACAAAATAATATAAGCTCTCCATCCTCTTACAGGGCATCATTACATTTTGCCCTCTGATGATAATCATCATAATTTGAAATGGCCAGTGGCAACTATGTCTTTGACATTTATTATACTATCTTTAGTGGTCTTTTTACCATAGTCATAAGGGATGCTGCTTTGTAACAGTAGTGATATTAATTGTGACCGTTATCTTGCCTCTCATGCAAAATTTTGGGTCAAATGATTGGTATAAGTCTAAATGAGCAGTCAGGGATGAAAAGGACAAAGGAGTAAGAGGAAAATACATGACTAGTTTGAGTCCTGCTGCATACTGAGAGGTAATTTACACAAATCAGCTAGACAAAAACAGATGGGAAGAGGGAGAGAGGGAGAGAGTTGACTAATGACACCTGACTGCCAAATGACCCTGTGGGTTTGAATGCTGGCAGGACACCTAAAGTCGTGCCAGCAGCCACTTGGAACTGCCCAGTTCTCACTCACATTTCATTTAACAGGCTAACCTTGGTCTTTCTATTGTTACCATCGCTAGGGAAATTTATACAGTATCGAATCATGATCCAGGAAATACACATGCTAACTGGGCTCTCTTCTTTTAGAAGCTATGTGCTACCGAACTGTTAAAGAGTTTATTGTTGGCAGCTTTTGTTTCCAACAGGGAAAATTTGATATGTTTGTTCTTTTAAGAAACTCTTTTGTAAACCTATAGCATGTGGCACTGTTTGTGGCTTAATAAGACCTATAGAGAAAAATAAGAAACTATTTATTCTGAGAACATGACTATAGTATTAAATACTTTGCTCATGGGAAAGTATCTTTGATTCTGACAAGTGAGGAGTTCCTAACACTATATATAATGGGTTCCTACCTGTCTCTCATTTTCTTACTTTTAACTTTTAATCTCTTTTCAACTACAAAATTAATGCCCATGGATGTATATTGAAATACAAACTGGCCTTGGAATCAAGAATGTTAGGTAACCCTATTGGCTATTACTACAAACTAGCTAAGTGAAAAAAAAAAAAAAAAAACAACTAACTAACTTAGTTTTTAGTTTATATTGTCCTGTATCTTAAAAAGGGAATAATACATTCTCTCTAGTGTTGCTATGAAAGCCATAATGAGAAAAAACATGTGTGGGTATAGACAGTATAACATCTAGATTACTAAGCTTACGTGATTAGAATTTACTTCCAGTGAAAGTTGAAAAGTTACAAGCCAATTAAAAATTAATAAAAACACTTTAAAATCTTTATATGTTAGCCAAGAAGCCTAAGGATATTGATAGTAATTATTACATGTATTTATAAGCAGAATTCATGGATCTTTAAAAAATCTATATATATTCTTGAAGAACATTATCCCTCATTTTTTGTCTTTAAGGGAGAGTATGATTAAAACAAAC
The DNA here is from genome assembly GCF_019923935.1 of Bubalus bubalis. Taxonomy (NCBI): domain Eukaryota; kingdom Metazoa; phylum Chordata; class Mammalia; order Artiodactyla; family Bovidae; genus Bubalus; species Bubalus bubalis. Next base: position 151,653,946 of record NC_059158.1, read on the forward strand.
ATTCAATCATTAAGTAACAGTAAGATTCAAACTCAACATTCAAAACACTAAGATCATGGCATCTGGTCCCATCATTTCATGGCAAATAGAAGGGGGAAAAGATGAAACAGTGACAGATTTTTTTTTCATGGGCTCCAAAATCACTGTGGACAGGGGCGCAACCATGAAATAAAAAGGTGCTTGCTCCTGGGAAGGAAAGTTATGCAAACATACACAGCATATTAAAAAGCAGAGACAACACTTTGCTGATAGAGGTCCATATAGTTAAAGCTCCAGCTTTTCCAATAGTCATGTATGGATGTGAGAATTGGACCATAAGAAGGCTGAGCACAGAACTGATGCTTTTGAATTGTGGCATTGGAGAAACTCTAGAGTCCCTTGAACTGAGAAGATCAAACCAATCCATCCTATAGGAAATAAACCCTGAATATCACTGGACGGACTGATGCTGAAGCTGAAGCTTCAATACTTTGGCCACCTGGTGAGCAAAGCTGACTAATTGGGAAAGATCCTGATGCTGGGAAAAATTGAGGGCAAGAGGAGAGGGGCATCAGAGGATGAGAGAGATAGATAGCATCACTGACTCAAAGGGCATGAGTTTGAACAGACTCTGGGAGATAGTGAAGGATGGGAAAACCTGGTGTGTCCATGGGGTTGCAGGGAGTCGGATATGACTTAGTGACTGAACAAAAGCAACAAAGATTATTTTGGAAGTGTGAACTGGTAATACAGACTGAGGTCTAGGCCACATTTCATATTTCTAAACTATACAAAGTTAAATGATCATTACTATTTCCATTTGAAAAGTGATTCTCCTCTCCTACTCTCTTTTGGCCCAAGTATCCTGGACAAGAAAGTGAAATGATTACAAGGGAAAATGAGCCACATTCTAGAACTTTAAAAATTTCAAGCTGAAACAAAATTTTTAGGAGTCAATTTGCTCAACTTGATAATGAAATTACTCCTTCTTTCATATCCCTCCATCATTTCTCATGTCTGAATCTAAAATGGACTCTAACTTTATTACAATGTATTTAGCTAAAAGTGATGGACAGAAGCAACTGGGTATGCAACAACCCTAGATTCTGAAAGCTGAGGTCCCTTGGAATCAGGCAGTGTACATTTCATGTGCTAGCAGTTGGAAGTAGAGAATAAAATGGCAACCCACTCCAGTATTCTTGCCTAGAGAATCTGTGGATGGAGGAGCCTGGTGGGCTGCCATCTATGGGGTCGCACAGAATCAGACACGACTGAAGCAACTTAGCAGCAGCAGCGGCAGTAGCAGTTGGAAAAGAGGCAGATCCTCAGACATAACAAAATTCCAGCTTTGGAAAAGTCTCAGTCTCTAGGCCCTAGAGTTCAGAGATGCAAGAAAGAATGCTTGGATAGTGTGTGAAGAGGGTAAGTACCAGGAACAGCTAGACTGAGAGTCTAGAAGAAAAGGGAGAAAAAACATATGATCAATGAAGATGGTCATAGAATTCATAAAATTAAGGAAGAAGCAGGAAAAAAGGAAATCACAGAGAAGCCATCAAAGAATGGTAGAAATACAGAACTAAATTGCTGACATGTTCTTATAATGTGACTTTGGCCTGCACCTCACTCTGAATTCTTAGGACTCAAGATAGGTCCCTGGAAAGTCAACCAACTCTAATTAGGCTCACATAATTAAAAGACACTTACTCCTTGGAAGAAAAGTTATGACCAACCTAGATAGCATATTGAAAAGCAGAGACATTACTTTGCCAACAAAGGTCCATCTAGTCAAGGCTATGGTTTTTCCAGTAGTCATGTATGGATGTGAGAGTTGGACTGTGAGGAAAGCTGAGTGCCGAAGAATTGATGCTTTTGAACTGTGGTGTTGGAGAAGACTCTTGAGAGTCCCTTGGACTGCAAGGAGATCCAACCAGTCCATTCTAAAGGAGATCAGCTCTGGGTGTTCTTTGGAAGGAATGATGCTAAAGCTGAAACTCCAGTACTTTGGCCACCTCATGCAAAGAGTTGACTCATTGGAAAAGACTCTGATGCTGGGAGGGATTTGGGGAAGGAGGAGAAGGGGACGACAGAGGATGAGATGGCTAGATGGCATCACTGACTTGATGGACGTGAGACTGAGTGAACTCCGGGAGTTGGTGTTGGACAGGGAGGCCTGGGATGCTGTGATTCATGGGGTCGCAAAGTGTCGGACACGACTCAGTGACTGAACTGAACTGAATGCAACATAATACCACTCACCTCTTCTGGCTTCCTCGATGGCTCAGCAGGTAAAGAATCTACCTGTCAATGCAAGAGATGCAGGTTCGATCCCTGGGTTGGAAAGATCCCCCTGGAGGAGGAAATGGCAATCCACTCCAATATTCTTGCCTGGAGAATCCCATGGAAAAAGGAGCCTGGTGGGCTATGATCCATGGGGTTGCAAAGAGTCAGAAATGACTGAAGTGACTGAGCACACACACACATCTCTCTTTCCACATTATCCCAACCAAACAAGGTACAGCAGAAAGATGTCTTGTTATGATAGTTTTAATATTAAAGACATTTTTTCTTTATTCCTTGATTGTACCGATACTAATTTCATGAAATTATGAAGATAAACTACTGTAAAATATACACATATAAAATGAGTGAAACTTTAACTTTTAAAAAATATACTGAAATTTAGTGTAAAAATTAAAGTTAAATATACTGGATGCTTGGGGCTGGTGCACTGGGACGACCCAGAGGGAGGGTATGGGGAGGGAGGAGGGAGGAGGGTTCAGGATGGGGAACACAGGTATACCTGTGGTGGATTCATTTCGATATTTGGCAAAACTAATACAATATTGTAAAGTTTAAAAAAAAATAAAATTTCCTTTGATGTGCAGAAGCTTTTAAGGTTAATTAGGCCCCATTTGTTTATTTTTGCTTTTATTTCCAATATTCTGGGAGGTGGGTCATAGAGGATCCTGCTGTGATGTATGTCAAAGAGTGTTTTGCCTATGTTCTCCTCTAGGAGTTTTATAGTTTCTGGTCTTACGTTGAGATCTTTAATCCATTTTGAGTTTATTTTGTGTATGGTGTTAGAAAGTATTATAGTTTCATTCTTTTACAAGTGGTTGACCAGATTTCCTAGCACCACTTGTTAAAGAGATTGTCTTTAATCCATTGTATATTCTTGCCTCCTTTGTCAAAGATAAGATGAAAAGACAGCCTTCAGAATGGGAAAAGATAATAGCAAATGAAGCAACTGACAAACAACTAATCTCGAGAATATACAAGCAACTCCTACAGCTCAATTCCAGAAAAATAAATGACCCAATCAAAAAATGGGCCAAAGAACTAAATAGACATTTCTCCAAAGACAATTATGTAAAGTTTAAAAATAAAATAAAATTAAAAAAATAATAAAAAAAAAAAGAAGAAGACATTCAGATGGCTAACAAACACATGAAAAGATGCTCAACATACTCATTATCAGAGAAATGCAAATCAAAACCACTATGAGGTACCATTTCACACCAGTCAGAATGGCTGCAATCCAAAAGTCTACAAGTAATAAATGCTGGAGAGGGTGTGGAGAAAAGGGAACCCTCTTCCACTGTTGGTGGGAATGCAAACTAGTACAACCACTATGGAGAACAGTGTGGAGATTCCTTAAAAAACTGGAAATAGACCTGCCTTATGATCCAGCAATCCCACTGCTGGGCATACACACTGAGGAAACCAGAAGGGAAAGAGACACGTGCACCCCAATGTTCATCGCAGCACTGTTTATAATAGCCAGGACATGGAAGCAACCTAGATGCCCATCAGCAGATGAATGGATAAGAAAGCAGTGGTACATATACACAATGGAGCATTACTCAGCCATTAAAAAGAATACATTTGAATCAGTTCTAATGAGGTGGATGAAACTGGAGCCTATTATACAGAGTGAAGTAAGCCAGAAAGAAAAACACCAATACAGTATACTAACACATATATATGGAATTTAGAAAGATGGTAACAATAACCCTATGTATGAGACAGCAAAAGAGACACTGATGTATAGAACAGTCTTATGGACTCTGAGAGAGAGGGAGAGGGTGGGAAGATTTGGGAGAATGGCATTGAAACATGTAAAATATCATGTATGAAACGAGTTGCCAGCCCAGGTTCGATGCACGATACTGGATGCTTGGGGCTGGTGCACTGGGACGACCCAGAGAAATGGAATGAGGAGGGAGGAGGGAGGAGGGTTCAGGATGGGGAACACATGTATACCTGTGGTGGATTCATTTTGATATTTGGCAAAACTAATACAATTATGTAAAGTTTAAAAAATAAAATTAAATTAAATTAAAATTAAAAAAAAAAAGAAACACCATGAAGAAAAAAAATAAAATAAAATTTAAAAAAAGTTAAAAAAAAATAAAGTTAAAGATACACAGATTTTCCTAATGGTTTTATATCACCTCTGTAGGTAAGCCTGACATTCTCAAGGATTCTACCATTTTCTCAATTAGTCCAATGGTAAAGGCATTGTATATTTTCCATCTACTACAATGGTTAATGATGATGATTATAAGCAGAACAAATAATACATTATTCCTTTTAAATATGAAGCTCAATTTGTTTTTGGAAATATCTTTAATGAGTTGAAATTTCTCACAGACTAAAAAAGATTTTATTTAAAAAAAAGTAAGAGGAAGGGTATTTTTAAAGCATGTAATTTTGCACTGTGATAGGTAGAAACACAAGATGATTTGGAAAGCACTTCTCAGAAGTACAAAATTTTACATTGTCAACTTTAGTAAATCAAGCACCTCATTCTTAAAAACATTCTCCTTCAATAGGAAAGCTTTAGATTTTCAAGTGTTTTTATGTTATCACAACTTCTATTCAGAAAACAAAGAGAAAATGGTTAAAGAAAGTATGCTTCCTTAAAGTACTTTCTTGGACAGTAAGATAAATATAGCTTCCAAGTATAACATTAAAGCCCAACTCAACATTAAAAATACTTTAGTGAATTTAAAATTTATATCCGTACCACATAAATATAGGCTGAATTGAGCTACAGGCCTTAATAAAAATAATGAAACAGATGTCAAAGTTGAAGTTCATTTAGCATTTTACTGTATAAAGTTATTCAAAGGCAACTTCTGTATAAATTTCCCATAATGTTTTTCTCCCATCATTGTGAAAGACTTTTTAAAATTTTCTTTACAATGTGGGATTTTACAAGTACATTTATATTACAAAATTATCATCACCTTTCAAAATATAATTTGAGAAATTTAAATGAAAATAAGACTGTGTTTAACAGTTATAAATTTGAGCAAACATAGAAATTTCCAATAACAGGTGCCCATATTGGTTTCTTCCCTATTGTTCATGATACCAAAAATGTTTTAGTTCAGTTGCTAAGTTGTGTTTAACTCCTTGCGACCTCATGGACTGCAGCACATCAAGCCTCCCTGTCCCTCATTATTTCCCATGGTTTGCCCAAGTTCATGTCCATTGAGTCGGTGATGCTATCCAACCATCTCAACCCCATGAACAGTATAAAAAGGCAAAAAGATACCAAAATAAATAACTACAAACTTTCTGTAGTTTAGTATTCTTTGAAAAAACATACTCAAATAATAGAATCTTGAAGTCTTGAGCATAATCTACTACTCCCTTTCTCCCATTATAGGCATTCCTTTCACAACACCTCAGGCAGGAGTAAACCTAGACTTTATCTGCATAGTTATATTAATGGAGAGATAATAACTTTATGAAGCATACCATTCTATTTTTATATAAATCCAGATGTTGAGTGTATCTTCCTTATATGGTAAAGACTCAAATCTGCCTTCTTGCAATTTCCACACTTGGTCTTTTTTCTACCAAACTATTTGGTAACAATAACTATAACTTTTTCCAAGTTATAACTTTTGAGATTTTTAAAGACAATTATCGGATCTCTTACTGGGATCTCTTTCCTAGACATAAAATTCTCCAGATGTTTCTCATACAGTGATTCTCTGACCATTCACTAGTCTAGTTTCTCTTCCATCAATTTCATTATATGTAAAAGTGACTCAGAAAGAAGTATAGTATTCTTTATACAATCTGTACAGGATCAATAAACCTTATTCTAGACACTTTATATTTGTTAAGGAAGGTCAAGTATAAAAGAGTGTGTTAGAGTACCACGACAAGGAATTCCTATCAAAAGATTCTTTGCCTGGGTTCTTAGAACTTATGGCATGCATGGATGTGATATGTAGGGAATCTGTGATTCCCCCTGTATTTATATAAATATGTGTATGCTGTAGGGCAGAAAGTATATAACTTCCATTGGATTATTTAATGAGTTCATGACTTCTGTGCACTTCAAAACCACAGTCTCTTTAATATGCATTACCATTTAACCAGTTTTCCCCATGAACTGACTGCATAAAACCAAGCAGTATAAGAATTTGAATTTTACACATATTTATCACAGTGTTAACTCCAGATACATGGAACATTTGATTTTGTCATTTTAAAGAAGGTATTAATTCCTGACAGTTTTATCTAAGGTAAAGCATAACACATCTTCATCCATGCAATCAATAAAACATATGACCTAATAGGGCCAAGAAAACTCTCTAAAATACTACTAGAATCACCCAGGTTGGTATTGGTATATTAATCCAAGCTGTTTGGTAAGATTATTTCTACCAAACCAGCACTGAACAATTTTAAGTTTCCCTGAATGTTTTAAGGCCTCATCATTATGAAAAATTTACAAATGCCTTGCCAGAATGTACATATCTTGTCTAGCCCATCCATCTAATAAACTTATGAATTTGATTTGTTTTAATTGAGTACATCTGTGTCTCTGTGGAATCCTTCCTTTTCTAAGAATTCAAAATTATTTCTTTATACCTAGTGATTCAGATACAGTTTTATATAGTCTACATTTTGAAATAAATAAGCAAACAAACAAATATAATGTATATACTGTATTTCCTGGTCCCCTTCCTGCTTTCCAAAATGTTTCAGGAATTCTAGTTAAGTTCCCAGGAACAAACTACAGATGCTTGGAATATAATTCATTTGAAGTCACTTAAAGGACTTAGTGAGTCAATTTATCTTTTCCTCTGTCTGATGTTTTGTTGTTGTTTTGCAGTCACTAAATCATATCCAACTCTTTGCGACCCTGTGGACTGTAGCCCGTCAGGTTCCTCTGTCCATAGGATTTTCTAGGCAAAAATACTGGAGCGGGTTGCCATTTCCTTCTCCAGGGGCTCTTCCCAGATCAGGGATTGAATCTGTGTCTCCTGAATTGGCAGGCAGATTCTTTACCACTGAGCCACCAGGGAAGCCCCATCTGATATTTTAGTACCATATTAATATGCCTCCTCCAACCTCGCCAGTGTCAAGAAGATTCTTACTAAGACAGAAGGTAGAAATGAGTGTTTTTTAAAAAATGTGCTTGTTTTCTTTTTTTCTGGTTTGGTTTGATGTTTTCTTTATCATGACTTAAAGTTCCCAAGCAGTGGAACAATTCTTTCTTATGTTGAAAACTTAAATTTTTGAAATTCATTCCATTGCTAGTTGCACTTTACATAGCCTTAACCCATTCTGTACCATAGCCTTTGTGATAATGTTATTTTCAAGTTTGTGCCAGACTTCTTCACCTGTCCTTGATTTTATATGCTGTTTTATTGTGTACATCCTTGATATATATAAGACATGCAAATGCCTGTTAAATCTCAGTCTAGTGATTCTTGGTAATATTGCTGATACCAAATTTATTGCCTTGTGAAAATAATTCAAGGTTGTTTTGATTATTATTCATTCTCTAAGTATTATTGAGAGTCCCTTGGACTACAAGGAGATCCAACCAGTCCATTCTAAAGGGGATCAGTCCTGGGTGTTCTTTGGAAAGAATGATGCTAAAGCTGAAACTCCAATACTTTGGCCACCTCATGCGAAGAGTTGACTCATTGGAGAAGACTCTGATGCTGGGAGGGATTGGGGGCAGGAGGAGAAGGGGATGACAGAGGATGAGATGGCTGGATGGCATCACCGACTCGATGGACGTGATTTTGAGTGAACTCCGGGAGTTGGTGATGGACAGAGAGGCCTGGCGTGTTGCGATTCATGGGGTTGCAAAGAGTCGGACATGACTGGGCAACTGAACTGAACTGAACTGAAGTATTATTATAAAGATACCTTCACTCATAAACTTTGGTCACACTCACCTGCTAATATGTCTGTTTATGTAAAAAATATGTACATATGTATATGTGTTTTTTAACATATATTCAACATATACTTATTTTGAGCATTCACTCTGCAGTAAAACATTGTGCTAAATGTTTTAGAAACACAAACACAAAGAATACATAGTATCTACCTCTTAAGAATCACAATCTAGTAGAGGAGAGAAATTTGCACAAATAATTACAATTCAATGGCATATATTAAAAAAGTGGAACATAATTAAAGCTTTTGTACAGTAAAGAACTTGGGCAAACTCTGGGAAATGGTGAGGGACGGGGAAGCCTGGCATGCTGCAGTCCATGGGGTCAAAAAGAGCTGGACACGACTTGCCGACTAAACAACAGTAAAGGAAACCATAAATGCGATGAAAAGACAACCCTCAGAATGAAAGAAAATATTTGCAAATGAAGCAATGGACAAAGGATTATATGCCAACAACTCATGCAGCTCAATACCAAAAGAAACAAACAATCCAATCAAAAAGTGGGTGAAAGGCCTAAATAGACATTTCTCTAAATAAGATATACAGATAGCTAATAGGCACATGTAAAGATGCTCATCATCACTAATTATTAGAGAAATGCAAATCAAAGCTATAATGAGGTATCACCTCATATAGGCCATCATCAAAAAAATCTACAAATAATAAATAATGGAGAGGGTGTGGAGAAAAGGGAAACCTCTTACACTGTTGATGGGAATGCAAATTGATACCGTCACTGTGGAGAACACTATGAAGGTTATTTTAAAAAAAATAAAAATAAATAAAACTAGAACTACCATATGACCCAGCAATTCCACTACTGGGCCTATAGCCTGAGAAAACCACAATTCAAAATGATACACATACCCTGATGTTCACTGCAGCAATATTTATAATAGCCAGGACATGGAAACAGCCTAAATGCTCAACAACAGGTGAATGGCTAAAGAAGATATAGTAAATATATACAATGGACTATTACTCAGCTATAAAAAGGAACAAAATTGGGACATTTGTAGACATGTGCATGGATCTAGAGACCATCGTACAAAGTAAGTTAGAAAGAGAAAAACAAATATCATATATAAATCTATATATGTGGAATCTAGAAAAATGGTACAGATGAACCTATTTCCAGGGCAGGGATAGAGACACATATGCAGAGAATGAACATGTGTACATGAGGTGTGGGGGAAGAGGAGAGTGTGACAAACTGGGAGATTAGGATTGACATATATACATAAATCTTTGTAAAATAGATAGCTAGTAGGAACCTCAGATTGGTGCTCTCTGATGATCTAGATAGGTGGGATGGGGGAGCATAGGAGGGATGTATGAGAGAGAGGGGATATATGTCCCTATATAGCTGCTTCACTTCATTGTACAGCAGAAACTATTATAGCACAACATCACAAATCTATTATAGTCCAATTAAAAAAGATGTTTTTAAGTCCTAAAACTGCATCCAGGAGGCAGCAAACACTGATGGGAACAGAGAAAAAACTGGATCATGTTTAAGGAGAAGATGGCATTTGAGTTGAAACCTGAATAGAGACACTAGAGAATGATTTTTTTTTTCCCACAAAAGATATTAAGCAAAGGGAATTGCAAAATGTCATACTGATGAATGTTTCAGAGAGGTTAAGACAAGAACTGGAAAATTATCTTAGGCTTGATCACTGATTATTTCTAAGATAGCAGTTTCACTGCCTGGGTAGATAAATAAAAAAAGGACTTAAAATCTGTTTGTGTTTGTTTTCTCATTTTGAGAAATTGGATATAATTAGTGTTATAGCATACAATGCTACTAGTGTTATAATGTGGTGAGTTAGTATAGTTAATTTTGAATCCTGAATAAGGTCAGCAGAGAATGATTATTGTTTTTTCCTCCCAAAAGATAAGCAATTCTTTCATGGTTATTCTTCTAAACCCATAAATGGTAGATTACACAAACACACACACACAAACACATACTATTTGTTTCTGGATGAACAGGTCAATTATCTCCTTTTTTTGTGAATATGCATATGCTTACATGCTTACCTCAGCCATGCGTGACTTTTTGCAACCCCATGGACTGTAGCCCACCAGGGGTGGGATTTCTCTGACAAGAATACTGGAGTGGGTTGCCATTCCCTTCTCCAGGGGATTTTCCTGACCCAGGGATTAAAACCGCATCTCTTGTGTCTCCTGCATTGCAGGTGGATTCTCTACTGTCTGAGTCACCAGGGAAGCCCTGTGATTATGTATAAATATCTGTTACACTTGTACTTCCCTCTTTTGAGGGGAATGGTGGGTTCAGTATGATATTTCTCTATTTCTTTAAAGCCTTCTCAGTCAAATATAGAAATCACAAGTCAAATATATTTTGCTTAGATATCAGGAGATGTATGCTATTTCTTTACCAAGAGCTCAGGGTTTTGATAAGCCATGGGATTTTTTAAAATGAAATAAAATTCCACTCTTGGATTCCATCTATATAGTTTATTGTTCACTTTCAAGGTCCTTCTTTCTTTTCAAAATAATAATAAGAAATCAAGCTGTGCCTTGTTTCTCTATAGACTATATATTAGTTTCTTATTCAAGACTTCAAAGTCCAAATCTTGGAGATATAGCTCTGTCATTATAATGGTAGCATTCATTTCACCATGATTTGTGGTTAAATTTGGTTGGTTTGTCTAGTCTTGTCTTACATACCCAGACAAAGAGCCTGCCACTGAATATTCTAGTCAGATCATATAGCTGTCTTCCTTTTCCTTAGCAAGGATTAACTAAGTACCAAAGTTCAATCTCAGGGAAGAGGTCTTTGTAATTGGTTGTGTGAATGTTCTTCATCAGGCCTTTATCCAATGGGATAAGTGCAGATGCTTATAGCTGTTGTAATTTTCATTGATACATATTTTCCTCTTTTTCTTCTAGACACTCATTTATTTCTGATTGTTTAGTATAACATTTTATCACTATTATCATTGTGAAGTTTGATAAGTTCTCACTTGGGATTGAGGCATGATTAAACTCTTAACAATCCAGCAGGTATTGTACTAAACTAGATTCTTTACATATGTTAACCAAAATGTGAGTTATATTAGGCTCACAACTCTACCAGGTAAGCACTTCCTGTTATCACCATTTTACAAATGAAGAGTCTAAGTCTGAGCCAAAGCCAAGATGTGATACATGGTGAAGGGGGTTTCCATATTTCTTAAATTGATACTGATCTTATTACCTAGATGCTTTTGATTTTCAGTATTTCTTCTTGGATCTATTACTTTCCTTCTACCTAGGAACTCTTCACCCTCTTTAATAAACTGGAGCATAGAAAGCATTCCTCAAGTCTTTCACTCTCACCCCAGAAGGGAGATCAGGCTACATTTATAGCATACATAATTGGTGAGTGCCTTAGGCAGAAGGATAAACATAGCACATGGCCTGCAGGTTGCTAGAATAGTTCCATCAGTGCTGGACTGTTTGGGCATCAGATTGAAGTAGTCTTTGGTGGCTTCCCCTAAATAGTCTTTCTCTAAAACAGTCCAGGAAAACCACCTTTTTGCTGGGGGCTGCTGGCTGTTGACGCTGTAGAATGGAAGAGAAGAATCCTGACTTCATCCCCATCTTTCCATTCTCCTCTCCTTCCCCTGTTAGTCTGACTGCAGCCCCTGTAACAGTGATCCATAGGACTTGTGCAAACTCTTTTCTATGGCACTGCTGTGCTTCTGTGTCTTTGGGAACAAATACTGGCTAGAACTTTTGTGCTATTCAAGTGGCCATGCTTCTAAACATTCAATATGATATGTGAGCCAAGGTTGAAGACTATCTCATAAATAAGCTCTGAATTGGAAGCCTCAAATGAAGAGAGAGAAAGAGACAGAGAGAACTAAAGAAGCATTTTTACTAAAGAGGATGACCAAATAAATTTTGTTAGAGTTTTCTAATTCAAAAGCCTGCAAACTCTGAAAATTAGACATAAGCTAGTATATCTGCCATTTATTTTAGGTATGGTAAATTACAAAGCATATTACCAAACATAATCATTCATCCATCATCCAGTAATTATAGGAGCCCTCTTGTTCGCCTGCTTTCAATGCCCATAGATATTGCTTTTGTTGAGAACATCATTTATCTGTTATACAAACTGTTAAACAGCCTTCTAAGGGTTCTTCTTGCCTCCCTATATTGTATTCAGATGTTTACAATTTGGGCTTCCAGCTAAAAAGAAACCAGTAAAAAAATCTTAAGTGTCCATATCTCCTGGGGAACTCCCTTCTAACACGTGTGTATATTTGATTAACATCTTTAACCTGCTTTTGAAATTTTACTTTATAAAGAATTTAAATTCAGCTCTTAGGCCTGTTGGTGCTATACATATGAATTTACTTGTTATGACCAGTATAAGAAGTCTTGTCATTTCACATCTTCTCCTCTATCCTCCAGGCCATGTTCATGTAAAGACACATACAAACCTTAATAGAATACCATCTGTTATGTGCATAAATTAGTGAAAATAGGAACCAATCAGAGGTTGTCTTGAAAGTCTGTATCTTAAACCTTATTCCACCTACTTTAGGGACTTGGGAATATTATTTGATGGCTTTGATTAAGCTTGGCAATGTAGTAAAATTTCTTCTGTCTAGTTTTCTCTCCATTACACTGAAACACAGATTCCCCTTTATATATACAAGAATGCAAGTGCTTTAGAATTATTCATGACTAGAACTCCCTCAGGAGTGACTTTACTAAGTCCTGAATTAACAATTCTTAAAGGATATAAAGTATAACAAATTTACCCACCTTATCTGATCCAAAGTATAGGTTTTAAAATTTATTTAGACCTAACAAGGAAGAGTATGTCCAGGTAGTATTTTCCTGTTAAACACATCTTATTTTTAGAGAGGTATAAGAGTAAGCTGGGAGCATAAAGAATCCATATTTTTCCTGTCTGTGTTATATGTGTTTTGGGGATAGAAAAATTTAGAACTTCCAATGTAGTAATTTCTGTTGACAAGAAATTCAATTAAGTTGCAGTGGGGGTTGTTTTGCTGATAAAATTCCTGATTTTAGTAGTCCATCTGATATTTTAACAGTCTATAAACTGTTTATCAGCCTTTCTTAGACTCACCAGTAGGGAGAACAAAACAAAACAAAACATATGACACTATCTCAGATGGCAGCAGCATCCACAGCTCTGAGAATATTATTTCTGTGGGCTGCATGTTCAGTCTTTATTGTAATTCTCCCTTGCCTACCATCCAATTTCTTTTAGACCCATATGGTGCCAATTTCTTGAAAGCTTATTGTAGTAATGTTAAAAATTTCTATCTAAATAGTAAATTAGCCCCCCAAATCATAAGGAAATATGTCCATGTGGGCTCACAAAATTTCCCCTTCAGGCCTTGAGATCCTACTTATCTACTTTTTTGTTTCTTATGAGAAATAAATTGCTTTTAGTGTTACATTTTATAAAGGACTTAAAATGAGTGGGTGTGCCCTAAAATGTTTGACTTTTGTGGCATTTTAAAAAACAATCATGAATTGAAAAATCTCAATATTTGAGTGATGATAAAAATTGCTTTGGGCTGAACTTCGGTGTATTGTATCAGAGTCCCCAGGAAAATTTTACACCTAAGTAATAAACCTGGAAAATATGGGTTTATAATGGAAATGTTGACAGACTCTAGCTAGTGCTACTATAATATCTTGAATCTGATTTAAAGGAAGTTTTCAATAATGTTTTTTCCAAGCCAGTCTTTTGGGAATGAAAGTTAAAGAAAAAAAGTTTCTGCTACCACAATGATTGATGGAAATATGAGAAATCTGTGGCTAGATACCTTGGGGCACCCATGAATAAGATCAAAAGCATGGAGAGATTATTGTCCTATAAGAAGCCCCCTGTTAAAGTCTCACTGCATAGAGACATTTTGATAAAGTGATAGTTTGTAAGTGCCATTTGCATTATACTGGTATCTTTTCAGATAAAGGTAATAATGATATGGACTGTCATTCCACTTAATCAGGTTTAATTTTTAAAAAATGTTACAGGACCATAATGACATGAGTAGCTATGACTAACATTGTGATTCTAGAAGAAATTAAGTCATTTATAGATATACATAGTATGTTCTCTCTCCCACAAAATTATGTACAAAGTTACCTGGATTAAATAATTTTATATGTTAAATTTTACATATTATGACAGGAAATAAGAAATATTGAGTTGGCCAAAAAGTTCTTTTGTGTTTTTCTGTAAGATGCTATGGAAAAGCCCAAATGAACTTCTTGGCCAATCCAATAGTTCCTTCAGTTATCTAATTAAGATGCAGAACTAGTTAGGCAGGAGTAGTATCAATTTGAGTTCACTGTCTTGTCCTGTCCCCAGATCATATAATATGATCTGAGGTCACATGAGGAAATGCTTAAATATACTTGTACCAGTATCATCTGTTCATGCATATTAGTTTTGTGACCTAATATAAGATATATAACTTCTGTGAGTCTCTGGGTTTTTATTTAAAATGGGAATTACATGAGTAATAACAATGTGAGTGATGATAGCTAATGTTATTGAGCATGAGGATGTACCACGTACTGTGCAAGATAGTTTATATATATTAAGTCATTTAAACATACAACTGTATCTATCCCATACTTTATTGTAAGAATTATAGGCTGGATAAACAACAAAGTCCTATGGTATAAAACAAGGAACTATGTTCAATATCCTCTGATAAACTGTAAGGGAAAACAATATGAAAAATAACGTGTATATATATATATGTAAGTGAATCAGTTTGTTGCACAGTAGAGATTAACACAATATTATAAATCAACTATACTTCAATAAGAGCTTCCCTGGTGGCTCAGTTGGTAAAGAATCTGCCTGCAATATGGGAGACCTGGGTTAGATCCCTGAGTTGGGAAGATCCACTGGAGAAGGGAAACAGTTACCTACTCAAGCATTCTGGCTTGGATAATTCCTTGCCATGGGGTCGCAAAGAGTCAGACATGACTGACTTTCACTTTCACATACTTCAATAAAATAAACTTTAAAAAAGAGATATTTCATGTAAAGTCCTTAGCCCAATATTAAGCCATAGCCTCAGTGCAAGTGTTAGCTGATTTTGCTACAGGATTCATGTTGCTTCATGAACACTTAGGCTAAAGAGACATAAGGACCACTACTTTCCATTATTGTTTCTGCCACGCCTAGCATTGTCGATCTACTTGAAACAAAACCAGGACAAGACAACATGTTCCACAAAAGCTCTGATCAGTACCAATCATGAGTGATTGTATACCAGGGACTGGGAAGAATCTATGACATTTTTTCAATCTCACCATGATACATCACCTGTACACTCTTGGTTTAGGGATTGCCAGACATTTTTTCCAGTCAATAGCAGAAACTGAGTCATTCTAGTATGTGTTCTGACTTGATGTGCCAAGGCTTTAAAGAAATAGCCATCTAAACACCTTCAAGCAAAATATAAACTAGACTGAAACTTCTTTTGAAAAAAAAATATACATATATATTTCACAAACTGAGTACCAGCACACAGATTAAGAACAGTATTGATCTCAAAAAAAAACACTCGAACTCATATTAGCTATATTTTTGTGGAATTCTTCAATTTTGTATAGAAATGAACTTAAGGGTATTCTTTTATGTAGCACTTATGCATTCTTGTGAAAGTTTTATAAATTCTGTATCAATTTAGCAGAATAACTGGTAATTCTTAGTACATACCAGACAGAAAATGAAAATTCAAGGGACTCATTCATTTTGTCTTAAAATATAATATTTTTAATTTTAAAGCTCATTATAATCTGACATTTAATCTACAAGGGACTTCATAACAAAATCCTTGGTTTAAACCTTATACTACAGTTTCTATTAGAGTAGCCCCATTAGTAAACTGTATTCATGCTAATTTGCTGGCTTGGGGCGATGATCATCAAAGTCCCTAGTTCTGGTCCTCGCCAGTGAAACTGCACTAGCAGTGGGTGATGTAGTATCATAATTATACAATCAGCCTTGTCAAGGCATACATAGAGCATTGGGAATAGCAGAATCCTGAAGCTGAAAATGTGGCTAGCTGATAGATGACTGCCATTAAGCTCATCCTTTGTTCATTTTGTAATGGTGTACTGAGTACAGGAAACAGATTCTTAATGAAGGATAAAATCTTTCACCCATCGCCACTCTTCATGTACTCATAACCACTCAGCTCCCCTTTCTTTCCATAGCTATACATATATTCTGTTCAACTCTCACCTTAGCCTGATGAAAAATAATAAATATTTCCAACAGGCTCCTTTTCATGAATCAAATTTAGACAATGAAAAATAAAAATTTGTGCAAATACTGTTTGGCCTAATATTTCTAATCATGACGATAAATGACTCTCCTCACCTTGTGCTCCTTCCTATATTTAATTGGATAGTGTGAAATTTTGGCTACATAAATTCATCTTACTAATATATTTATATTCAAGATATAGATGCAAACATGTATGTATATGTGTATATTTATATTTGTAAGCATACATATCATACAAGCTATGTACACTTTATCACATATGGTACTAAATATAATTATTCTAAATTTTTGAACATTTTCAGAATGTAGAAGATTGAGCATAAAGCTTTTACTGCTTTTTCTCACTCACTTTCAGTCTGTCTTCATTATTAACCTAATTTTCCTCCCTTCTGGCTGCATGCCCTTCTGGGTTTGATTGTGCTATCTCTCTTCTGCAGCCAGTGACCTGCTAAACTACTTTCCTATGGTAATTAGAAGGCACAGAAGTAGGAGTGTAGATGTTCCCACTAAGTAATTGTAAGAGGATCTAATACTACATTTTGAGTGCTGCATCCCTCTTAGGTCACATAACTACACAGTCATATAGCTGGAGAGAAACTTGGTTTCTCTTCTTCATAGTCACTGTTGAGAATACTTTTTGTGCAAATCTAGAGGATATCTATTGAAGTATGAGTTTTCCAAATTACTAATGCTAGAATGAAGGAGTATTGTATATATTTACACATATATATGTATATGTATATCTCACCATGGCTTCTCTGGTGGCTCAATGGTAAAGAAGCCACCTGTCTGTGCAGGAGATGTGCTTCTACCCCTGGGTCAAGAAGGTCCTCTGCAGAAGGAAATGGCAGTTCACTCCAGTATTCTTACCTGGGAAATTCCACGGACAGAAGAGCCTGGCTGGCTATAGGCCATGGGGTTGGAAATGAGTTGGACATAACTTAGCAACTAGACAACAATAATATATATTCACTGTATTAATAGCTACTATCATGTGGAAAACATAGTAAATTAAAAAAAAATGTTTTAAAAATAAGTCATGAGGGAGGGAAGCCCCAGAGGGAGGGAATATATGTATCCATATGACTGATTCAGTTAATTGTACAGCAGAAACTAATACAACATTGTAAAGCAATTACATTTCAATAAAAATGTCATTATTACAAACATAGATCATGGCAAGACATAAGAACAATTAAAAACAAAGAAGTAGGAGGCTTTAAGGGGATGATAAGAGGTCATGAAATACTTCTATACCTTGATGTGGTGGTAGTTATATAAACCAACACATGAGATAGAATTGCATAGAACTATACACACACAGCGGAGAAGGCAATGGCACCCCACTCCAGTACTCTTGCCTGGAAAATCCCATGGATGGAGGAGCCTCGTAGGCTGAAATCCATGGGGTCGCTAAGAGTCAGACATGACTGAGCGACTTCCCTTTCACTTTTCACTTTCATGCATTGGAGAAGGAAATGGCAACCCACTCCAGTGTTCTTGCCTGGAGAATCCCAGGGATGGCGGAGCCTGGTGGGCTGCCATCTATGCGGTCACACAGAGTCGAACACGACTGAAGTGACTTAGCAGCAGCAGCATACACACACAGGGGGCTTTCCTGGTGCCTCAGATGGAAAAGAATCTGCCTGCAATTCAGGAGACCCAGCTTTGATCCCTGGGTCGGAAGATCCCCTGGAAAAGGGAATGGCTACTCACTTCATATTTATTACCTGGAGAATTCTACAGACAGAGGTGCCTGGCAGACTAGAGTCCATGGAGTCACAAAGAGTCGGACACGACTGAGTGACTAACATTTTCATTTCATTTCTATACACACAAACGCACATGAAAATTTATGTAAAATTGTTGAAATCTGAATAAGCTCTATGGGTTGTACCAGTGTCAAATTCCTGGTTGCAATATTGTACTATGATTATGCAAAATGTTATCAGTGGGGAAATTGGTGAGGAACAAATGGAAATACTCTTTCAATTTTTTGTAACTTCCTCTGAATCTAAAATTATTTCAGAATAAATTTAAAAACTTTCTGGAGAAGAATTTGAGCAGGTGCAGAGGAACTATGTGGATCACAACAAACTGTGGAAAATTCTTCAAAAGATGGGAATACCAGACCACCTGTCCTGCCTCCTGAGAAACCTGTCTGAAGGTCAAGAAGTAACAGTAAGAATGGGACATAGAACCACTGAATGGTTCCAAATTGGGAAATGAGTATGTCAAGGACATATATTGTCACTCTGCTTATTTAACTTATATGCAGAGTTCATCATGTGAAATGCCAGGCTGGATGAAGCACATCCAACTGTTATCAAGATTGCTGGGAGAAATATCAATAACCTCAGATATGCAGATGACACCACCCTTAGAGCAGAAAGCAAGGAGGAACTAAAGAGCCTCTTGATGAAAGTTAAAGAGGAGAGTGAAAAAGCTGACTTAAAACTCAACATTCAAAAAATGAAGATTATGGCATCCAGTCCCATAACTTCATGGCAAATAGACAGGGAAACAATGGAAACAGTGAGAGACTATTTTTTTGGGCTCCAAAATCACTGCAGATGGTGACTGCAGCCATGACATTAAAAGACGCTTACTCCTTGGAAGAAAAGCTAAGACAAACATAGGTAGCATATTAAAAAGCAGAGACATTACTTTGCCAAAAAAGGCCCATATAGTCAAAGCTATGGTTTTTTCAACAGTCATGTATGTATGTGAGAGCTGGACTATAAAGAAAGCTGAGCATCAAAGAATTGATGCTTTTGAACTGTGGTGTTGGAGAAGACTCTTGAGAGTCCCTTGGACTGCAAGGAGGTCCAACCAGTCCACCCTAAAGGAAATCAATTCTGAATATTCATTGGAAGGACTGATGCTGAAGCTGAAGCTCTAGTACTTTGGCCACCTGATGTGAAGAGCTGACTCACTAGAAAAGACCCTGATGCTGGGAAAGGTTGAAGGCAGAAGGAGAAGGGGTTGACAGAGGACGTGATTGTTGGATGGCATCTCAAACTCAATGGACATGAGTTTGAGCAAGCTCTGGGAGATGGTGAAGGACAGGAAAGCCTCACGTGCTGCAGTCCATGGGGTCTTACAGACTTGGACATGACTAAGCAACTGAACAATAACAACAACAAGAGGAAGTAAATCTGTGTTTTGTCTTCAGTCCAATATGGTTTTTCTGTTTCCAGTCAGATTGCTTGGTCTCCTCATCCTTTGCTTCTCCTATGTGCAGCAAAATGCAAGTCCTAACTCTCTGAATTATTGTAAACATCTTGAAATTTGTAGGAAGAATGACACTGCATGCATACATCTGAAAGATCACGAATATATATCACAACTTCCTGACAGCAATATTATAACACCCATCTTCCTCCGTATTTTAGAAACAAAAGCCATGGGGAAGCCATAAACTAGACAAACAGGTCCTGCTACTTTGATTCTGCATTTGGGAAAATCACTGTACTCCTAAAATGTGCTACACTACCCAACTTCATTCACATAATCATGACTAATTGACATAATTGTGAACACTTTGCACACATAAAGTACAGCTTAATCCATTCCGATTGGAAAGATTTCACATTTATGTCAAAAAACAGTACACTAAAAGTACTAGTTATACATTTACAGTAAAGAAATTAAGTTCTTTACTTTATGGTTGTGCATGGTAGCTGAATGAAAACTGTTGCCATTTATAGAATGGGGAATCTTCCTGGCTGAATTAGAATCATTCAGCATGCCAAGCAAAGCCGAAGGCAAAGCAAAGCAAAAGAGAAGCTTGCTATTTTATAGGTTAGACAAGAAACAACCTAAATGACTTCTCTAAGGGAGAGACCTTCATATTTCATGCAAACCCCAGGAAACAATTAAGGCTTCAGTGCAATTCTGGGACCTGTGCTCTAGAAACTGCCTCCATAAACTTCATTTTCATCTGGTACAATCGAGATGCTCTCTTATTCCTTACTACATCTTTTATATCATCCTCCTTTAAGGCAATGAGAATTTGGCACATAAATAAAAAGCAGGAGGTTGTTTCAGGGAGGAGAGAAATATGATTCAAATTCAGCCAGGTGCTTTATCACCAATTTGGGAGGCTGCAATGTTATTAGACATCCTGATGTAAAGATGGAGAGGAAAAACTATTGGTAGAAAAGAGAGATTTAAAGAAAAAAAGCCCTTGGAAGGTAAACTGAAAACACAAAAGTACTTGAAAGTAAACATAAGCTAACTGTCTCTCATTGAATATTCCAGGAAGAGAAAAAGCTCATTAGATCACTTAAAAATTATAACGAGAGGTATATGATCTTTTAGACTCAATCTCTCTAATACTACAGTAGTTATTTCACCTAAATTATGGTTTTTCCAGTTGTCATGTACAGATGTGAGAGTTGGACCATAGGGCACTGAAGAACTGATGTTTTTGAACTGTGGTGCCAGAGAGAATTCTTAAGAGTCCCTTAGGTGCAATGAGATCAAACCAGTCATTCAACCCTGAATATTCATTGGAAGGACTGATGCTGAAGCTGAAGTTCTAGTACTTTGGCCACCTGATGCAAAGAGCTGACTCATTCGAAAAGATCCTGATGCTGTGAAAGATTGAGGCCAGGAAGAAAAGTGGGTGACAGAGGATGAGGTGGCTGGATGGCATCACTGACTCAGTGGACATGAGTTGAGCAAACTCCAGGATACAGTGAAGGACAGGGGAGCCTATTGTACTGCAGCCCATGGGGTCACAAAGAGTCAGACAGGACTTCCTGACTGAACAACATATATGAGCAGTCCACAAATCTTATGGGGTCAGAGTAAAGGATGTAGGCTGTCAGTTGGTCTAGGCAGGAGTGACTGGGTGATAAATGGATTCGGAATGTGTCCTTGTCACTGTGACCTGTGTCTTAAATGAATTCTTAAATGTTTAGGTTTCATTTTCCCCATCTTCAATACAGCCACATCAGATGGTCTTACAGCTGGCCCCTGTGAGGACCTAGGAATCCCTCAGGGCTCCATGAAGACCCCTCAATACCCCCTATTGCTATAGATATGGCTCAGTTTTATTTGCTTAGATTTTCAAGTAAAATTTCACTGGACAAAACAATTTCATGTTTTGTAAATTTTAAATCAGTGAAATAGATAATCTGGAGTGTCTTGCTGTGCCAAAGTTTCAACTAGTTCTGGTGTTAATTGTTTTAGAGATTCACTACCTCCGTAAAGGAACTTCGGGCTGCTCACACTATCTAATGTAAGGAATTATCCTGACCTCAGCTCTTTGCCAATTCACTGCTGGTTTCACATGTTCAACATTACACACAATCCAATTTTCTGATATGAAAATTAGAGGTCATGATGACAGCACATGGAGAAAAGCAGCTTAGGAACCTGTGCAGAAAACATAAGAGTATAGGAGACTCAAGTTTTATTCTGAAACCTAGAAATATTAAATATTATACATGAGATTACCTTCTCTTATCCTCTGTATAGTGTAAGAACAAATGTTAAATCTTTTATATCCGAGATTTTTAAATTGAGCATTTTTGAAATGACATTATTGTTGTCGTTCAGTCACTAAGTTGTGTCTGACTCTTTGTGACCCCATGGGCTGCAGCACGCCAGGCTGGCCTGTCCTTCACTATCTCCTGGAGTTTGCTCAAACTCATATTCATTGAGTCAGGGATGCTATGTGTCTTTCCTTATTGCTTTCATCTCAGATATTATCCAAAAATTATAACACTCTTATTCTACACTAAGTAGCAGTTTTAGCACAAGTATTAACTTATTCTCATAACTGCTCTATGAAAAGAGTAATGTTATGATGTTAATTTTCAGGGGGCACAGAGAGAAAGTAAATGACATGTCAAGGGCCACATGGCTAATAAGTGAGGAGCTGGAGTTTGGACCCAGTCAGCCTGGTTCTAGAGTCTATATGCTTAACACAAACTAACACCAAACCATACCTTTTAAATCATTAATTTATAGAATCGTTTGTGATCAGTATCAATACTGTATGATACCTCCTCACAGAGCAGTTTTGAGCTTGCTTTATCATAATTTTTTATGTAAACCATCAGTTGAAAAAAATCCCCCCAAAGCAGATGGAAAAAAAATCTTCCCATTTGATTCTGAAAAATGTGACATAGACCCTGATGATAAGGCAATAAAAAATTTTCCATGAAGATAGTAAAAAGTGTTATTCATGATGGAATCGTGTCTGTTATGGGTGTGATGATGAGACACAACTACAGAAAAACGTCATGCTCCTCAGCCCGTGCGTGCACGCTTAGTTGCTCAGTTGCACTGGTCCTCAAGTTCTGGAGGAGGGCAAGTGACTTTAACCTGCCGTGATGCATGTGTTTGGAAAGGAAAGAGTGCAGAATGGCTTAAAGACCTGGCTCAGGCAGGCATCAGAGTTACCTGATTCAGAATCCAGGTATCTCAATCTACTGCTGTGTCCTTTAGGACTTAAGTTGTTCCATCTTCCTCATCTATAAGCTGGGAGAATAATGGGCCATACCTGCTCGAGTTGCAGTAAATATTATATACTACCAAGTATATAAAGCACCCAGTAGATGCCTGTTGCATAACATATGCTTTGTCCACATGAATTTAGCCAATACCAGTGCTATTCACCATAAACTTCCTTCACTCTAAATTCATACACTTTTCAGATTCTGCCAAGTGGTCTTTTAAAAACCGCTTGCCCAACTTGTTAGCAACAACTCTGAAAGAAGGAATTCTCACAATTATCTTCTATCCTGGATTCATAAAGCCCCAGGAAGGCATATGGTATTATACAAACATTAAATAATAATATGTTCTGCTCTGCTTACCAAATTAAATCAAGTTCTAAAGGCAGCACATGCAGAGTGAAAATGGCTGCTGATAAGAAGCAATCTGATGTTTATTTATTTATTTTTTAATCATAAATACATCATAATTATATATATAAATAATATATATAATATATATATTATATATATTTACATATTTATATATAATATATATATATTATATATATATATATTTATAATATATAAATAATATTTACTTTATAAATATAAATATAAAACTTACTTTAGCATCTCCTAAAAAAAAAAAGAACTTTTCTAAATCCTTCTGTGGTTTATAGGAATGGTATTTTCACATAAAGAAACTGAGTCTCAGAACAGTTTAAATTTGTGTTTCTATTACATAAACTGCTATAGAATGACGTACTGATGGAAGAATGCAAGGAAAACTTGGAATGTAGATGAAATTTTAAGAAATACTTTCTTCTTATACATAAAAACATAGATTAGTGATTCTAATATTTATTTACGCTCTGTATGAATTTAATCATGTAACTTAAATTCTCTGTGACTCACTATTTATCGTGAAGTGAACATACTGATGACACTTCCCTCACTGGTTTGAGATTAAAAAGTTAATTAATGAATAAAATATACAGAACAGTGGCTTATACAGAGCAACTGTCTGATGTTAATTATAACTATTATTCCTTCTGCTTACAGTTTTCACAGGTATTCTATAACATAAATATAAATTGGCTATTTTACAGCATCATACCTCCCCTCCTACCAACTCTGTCAATAAAAAAGGATGCAGCCAACATGAAAGTGGGTATTGGAGTAATTACTATGATGATATCTCATTTTCATAAATTCTCTTTTGGTGAGAAGTGAAAGAAAAAAAATGGACTCTTCTGAATTACTGAAATAGCCATCTGTAAAATACTTGTGTTGACTCAGACCAAATTACTCATATTTTACAGACATTTCTGAAACAATTCTGTTTCAAAGCTTTCAACCTATAGCAAATAAAAGAAGATTGTTTTTAAATACTCCAGGTTTCAGGAGCTGAGCCAGGGACTTTACATGAGCTATTTTATTTAATATCTGCAAATCACTATAGCAATAGAAGTTTATTAGCTTTCTGTTGCTATAACTAACTACCACAAATGTACTAGATTAAAACAATACAAATATATTTTCTTACAGCTCTGGACTTCAGAGGTCAAAAGTCAGTTTCCAAACTGGAGGGAAATCAAGGTGTGGGCAGGCCTGCCTTCCTTCCAGAGGTCTCAGGGAAGATCTTGGGCTTCCCTTGTGGCTCAGCTGGTAAACAATCTGCCTGCAATGCAGGAGACCTGGTTTCGATCCCTGGGTTGGGAAGGTTCCCTGGAGAAGGGAAAGGCTACCCACTCCAGTATTCTGGCCTGAAGAATTCCATGGACTGTATAGTCCATGGGGTCGCAAAGAGTCGGACATGACTGAGTGACTTTCAGTTTCACTTTCACTTACTCCCCTGTCTTTTCTAGCTTCTAGAGGTTGACTGGTAGCTTCAGTTTGTGGGCCTCTTCCTCTATCTTCAAGGCACATTACTCCTACTCTACTTCCATTTTTATCTTCTTTCCCTTACTCTGATCCTTAAGCCTCCCACTTATGTGGATAGCCCACTTGGATGATCCAGGATAATCTCATCTCAAGATCTTTAATTTAATCACAGCAACACAATACCCTTTAACATCTAAACTAACATGTCCTCAGAAGCTGGGGATAGGACATAACATATATGAAGGCAGGGGATTGTTTTTCAGCTTACTACAGGTAGACAGTATTGTCTCGTTTTGCAGATGAAGAAAAAAGTAGTAATTGTTAACACCATTAATACACAGAAAATTCAAAAGTGTTGAATAGTTTATTCAAATTCACGGAACCAAAAAGTGGGCACTGGCACACTAATGTAATGTAAGCATTTTGACTCCAATGCTGTTTCCAGTACACAGTTCTGCCCTCAAATTAGGAATAAAAAGATAAAAGAAGGACTCCCTTCTTACAGGTAGGGTTTGTTGTTGTTTTTCATTTTCTTTATGACTTAAAAATATTTATCAAATAAATACTGAATAGCTACCT
Organism: Bubalus bubalis; assembly: GCF_019923935.1. Lineage (NCBI taxonomy): Eukaryota > Metazoa > Chordata > Mammalia > Artiodactyla > Bovidae > Bubalus > Bubalus bubalis. The sequence continues at coordinate 151,679,378 of NC_059158.1, forward strand.
ACATGTAAAACCCAATTTTAGGTGCTGGGAAAAAACAGGAATCAGACCAAGTCAGTAACTATTAGGTAATCTCATATCTTCCCATATGTTTGAATACTTATAATGTGGGTGTGTGTGCTAAATTTCAGTCATGTGTGACTCCTTGGCAATTTATAATCTTAAATCTATATCCATTGACTTGACCAAATTCAACTACCTATTTGATAGCTCCATTTTTATGTTCAATAAACCTTTTCAACTTGCCACATCTGAAACTGAACTGGCTTTCTCTACCTCAGGCAAGAGCACTACCATATTTCCCTCCCTCACCACTCAGTAATCAGTAATCAAAATACCTTGCTAAGTCGCTTCAGTCGTGTCCGATTCTGTGCGACCCCATAGACGGCAGCCCACCAGGCTCCCCAGTCCCTGGGATTCTCCAGGCAAGAACACTGGAGTGGGTTGCCATTTCCTTCTCCAATGCATGAAAGTGAAAAGTGAAAGTGAGGTCGCTCAGTTGTGTCTGACTCTTAGTGACCCCATGGACTGCAGCCTACCAGGCTCCTCCATCCACGGGATTTTCCAGGCAAGAGTACCGGAGTTGGGTGCCATTGTCTTCTCCACAAAATATCTTAATTTGTCTCAAAAAAGTATCTTAATTCCATTCACTTCTTATTTTCACCACTCCCAGACTTCTAACTGATATCTTCATTTCTGTTCTTGCATTGCCTTAATCTAATCTTCATACATAAAAGGGCATGATCTCTTTAGAGAATAAATTAGATTATATCATTTCCAGAGCAAAATACTTCAATAGTCACAGCATTTATAATCAAATCCAAATTTTTCATGCTACTCAGTATTACCACATACCTTGTTCTGTTTACATTTGTGTGCCTGTTGTCCTGGTATAACTAGTGATAGAGTCTCCTTTCACTCTTAAAATTGTTCATTTGGAAGACAAATTACATGGTCACCCTATATATATATAAAGGGTTCTGTTGTAATTTTCCCTCTACCTAAGTTTATTCCAATAGCCAGTCTCCCTCAGGACTCAATGGGGTTTGCCCTTAAGTCTCTCCTGTGATTATTTTTCTTCAAAAACTAAATCAAAGTGTTTAATCCAATACCTAGATGTTTTATTTGTTGAACATCTGTCCTTCCACTAGACATTCCAGTATGCATAATATGTGGTACATGGTAGGTGTCCACACATATTTATTAAAAGATTAATGACTAAATATATATGTCTACAGTCAGAGTTATATAAACATGTGGTATAACATTTAAATGGTACAAATGTGTTCAGTATACCAATGACCAAACTAATAGAGGAGGAAAAAAGTTCTGTTTAAAGAGAAAATAAGGTTGACTTCACAAGGGGAGGGAGCCCAACCATTGTTGATGGATGTAAAAGATCATGTTTTGTGAATCAAGACGCTCTGAGAAAAGATTTCTAAGCAGAAGGAATGTCATTTACAAAGGCAGAAAGGTTTAAAGCTGTGTGATTATTCAGGGAACTCAAAGTAGTTTCTATTATTAGAGAGTACAGTCTTGCATAAATGATATATTAATGCCATGAATCCCTAAGGACAAAACCTAAATTATGAAGAAGACTGCAGGAAATATAGAAAAGAGTTAAGAAGTTCAAAACTTAGTTTTGTTTTCATTTATACTGCTAGGATGACTTGAGAATTTCTATTGCATATTTAGCTCACCTTATAAATTATAGAAGTTCTTAGATAAGTAAATCAGTTTTTGAAGAGTGATATTTCAAACCTCATTACCATAAAGAATCCTCTCAGTTGTGAGTTTGTCATATAGTATTCACAAAATGGTAATACATGGTCCGTAAGGAAACTATATCGAGATTTATGGTACAGAAAACCAAAGTGGGCTTTTCCCTTGATTTTGGGGATTTGCATTTTAAGAGTTATCTTAAATTTCTGCATTGGATGATGTATTTTTATTCATTCTTAGATTGTAAAAAGAAATAGACTAAAACTACTGGATTACCATTTTGGCATTTATATTATACAAATGCTAAAATGATCAGATCTGTAGAATTTATAGAACATCAGGTAATATTCTGAGGTAAACAAGAGTTGACATAGTGAATTAAAACTCATCCCAGACCTATTTATCTTGAAGAACATTTTCAAGAGATATTGTTGGTACAGATAATCTTAAATGGTTTCTTTGAACATGAATATATACACCAAAGTCGCACACTGGCGGACTGCAGGACATGAAAGCTTTGTGTGACTCCCAGAGTGCTTTAGAAGTTTGAGCCAAGATTTTAATTTAGAGAAATCACATCAAAAAATCCAGAATTCTGGCCCCTTCTTAAATATTTTGAAGATCTGATAACTCTGGTGAGAAAAACTATAGTCCAAAATAGGGGCTATATGAGTGCATGTTTTCTAGTTCACCAACACCCATCTCCCTCCAGCCTCCTAGGTATGAGATCCACACCACACTATATATATATATATATATATATATATATATATATATATATATATATGCCTAAAACCTTGTTCTGGAACGAAAAAGCAACAACAGCAAAACCCACACAAAAAACACCAGAACAACAATAAAAAACAACTATTAAAGACCAATTGCAAATTATCAAAATGTCTAGGAAGATATTTAGAATTTGATCATTTGTAATTCTGAGAATTGAACATGCATGCTATCCTAATAAAATCATCTGCAAATGAAGCAATGCAAACTTTCAATCTTTTCTTCCTTGAATTCATTACTAAACAATACCCAAACACAAAAAAGTCCAGCATATCCAGTATACCAGTTTTTTTCCTCCTGACCAAGAAGTTATTTGTTCTGGCATCTTGTTAATATAACACAAAGAGTACATAAAATAGAACCAAATTATATAAATAGACTATGAGTTTGATCTGTAATTTGAATGCAAATATCTCCCTACCTGTATTATGGCAGATGTAATTCATTTAAACAGATTGAAAATACCCAAACTGTAGTAGATTAGGATATATAAAGGCAGAGAAGATGGGCACTTACCTTAGCTATCTGGACACACCAGTTAAGCAACAACTGTGATCCAATGTTATCCTTGTGTTCATGGACATAATCCAGCAGACAGCCATGGGGCATGAGCTGTGTAACCAGCTGAATGGTTGGGCTCAGACACACACCCAATAATCGAACTAAGTGTGGATGGTCCATACTTGCCATGATTAGGGCTTCCTAAAAGAAAAAAATAAATAACACCATTATTTCAACTCAAAGTTCTTTGCCATGATAGTTACTTGCACTGTACTAATGCTGTTGATAATGATTTTGAAAAGGTACTCTCATAAAATGGAATCAATTAAAAGTGAAAAAAGAGATTATTGTAGCCATTATATTTCTAAAGTGATTTAATTCAAGTGAAAATAAATGGAAGTTAGACTATATATATATATTAGAATGGTAAATGTTATATAATAACTGCATGCAAATTTAATAGTAGTATTGTCTCTTCTGTAATGTGAAAAATATTAGATTTTATTTACTGCCAAATTAAGTTGAATCCTAAATTATATTGTGGATTTTTAACCTTTGATCTTTGGTTCTAGAGTTCAGTTATCGATACAATAGAGTTATTTGCACAAGGTAGCACAAAGTTATGAAGTATTGTTGTTTAGTTGTTAAGTCATGTCTGACTCTTTTGCGACCCCATGGACCATAGCCCATGGAACTCTGCTGTCCATGGGATTTCCCATGCAAGAATGTTGAAGTGGGTTGTCATTTCCTTCTCCAGGGGATCTTCCTGACCCAGGGATGGAACCTGGGTCTTCTGCATTGGCAGGTATTGGCAAAAAGATTTTTTACCACTGAGTCATCTGGGAAGCCCCCACAGTTACAAAAAAAGCCATTCAAAATTAACTCATTCATTACTGATATGGATTCAGACATGATAAAGGTAATTTGTGAATTATTATTTTTTAAAATTATAAATATCAATGTAAAAAATTACAAATAATATGCCTTCCTATCTAACAATATGCCTACTATGAATTTATGCAGAAAAATAAACATTTTAATAAGACATTTTACTCCATAACCTTTGATTTTACTCAAATTTATTTCATTTTCAAAATTATAAATGATATAAATAGAACCATAAAATTTGAGAGCTAGGTGAGATTGTAAAAACTTGTCTACTCTAATTTTGTTATTTCATGAAGTGAGAAAACAGTTCTAACTTCTTTTGCATAATCATAAAGGCATTTTTGCTTAATGAAGATAAAGGGTGGACACATGATGGATATTTAGCCCATCCTAAAGTTAGCTTTCAGTTAAAAGCTATTTTAAGTGTCTTTACTCCAATTGGAAAGTGATACAACCTTATACATACACACACTCACAGAGTGGTTGATACATATATGGCAATTTATTATCAATCAGTTTACCTATATGCAGGTATAAGAATGTTCATCATACTCTTTTTGAACATTTTTTGTAGCTTTAAAAATTTTCAAATAACTGAGGATAAAAAGCTATACTGAGCTTCTCTTTAAGACAGCATGGCAGACTGATACACACATTTACTTTTATTTCCTCTTGATCCCACCATTTTAATAATAAATGAATCAATAAAAAGCCAGAAACCAACAATCACAAGAAGAGGCAATGGGGATGGAATACTAAAAGTAGAAAGTGGCTTATTAGTAGTAACTGACTTAGCAAACATAGAAAATCTGAAGCCTAACTTAGGAGGTGAGAAACTGAAAATAAATCCAATTTACGCCAAGGGTGTACACACAACAGGCTCAGTAGTGTTACACCACAAACCACTGTACATAAACAGAGTAGGAGGGACTGACTTCACCAGGATTGTTTCAAAGTCCATCTAGGAAGCACTTAGAATACAGATCTCCTTCATCCTTGTGTGTGTTTGTGTTAGTTGCTCAGTTGTGTCCGACTCTTTGCGACCCCAAAGACGTGGCCTGCCAACTTCCTCTGTCCATGGAATTCTCCAGACAAGAATACTGGAGAGGGTAGCCCTTCCCTTTTCCAGGGAATATTCCTAACCCTTCATCCTTAGGAGAAGTTTAATCAAAGGGGTTGTAAACTATGAATATTAGGTAACAGAAATAGAAGTATTCTGGTAAAAATAAGGAAGTACTCTGGTAATCGTGTAAATTTATATATGATGAAAATCGAGGCCACCCTCTAGTTCCTTCTCCCAAATGGAGCTATGATTTCAAAATAGTGAAAGTTTTGTTTAAACCTCAAATTCTATATCCAGCAAAATTTGAACCAAGTGAGTGTATATATGGACATGTCTGTTCTTAAAAAAGATTATCTCATAGGTTTCCTTTATCTGTTAGACGTGCTCATTTAATAAAAAGTGAAGGGCACTTTAAAAAGTGCACTTAATTGTGAAAACAAGGAAATGACAGGAAAGGGATACTCCAGAATCAAAGCTCTACAGGCACCTGATATAGGAGCCAGTTTAGACTGGAGCAGGATATCTTACTCTAGAAAAGATGTAAGAAGATGGATGAACGGTCAAAGCAACTGAACAGGAGCACAACCATGTAGAACCATTTGACTTTTATTAATATTATCTTAAAGTTTTTTGAGAAGATAGCTTGAGAGGATTATTATCTCAAAGCTATTCACTTTTAATCTCCACTACTCTTTAGTAGGGCTGAGTTCAGCAGAGTCTGAAGATTATTCATAATCATGGGTGAGGCTGATGGAGTATATGGATTTTACTGGATCCAGCCAAGGTCTTATGTGAATTATAATGTTTTATTTTTTGAAGAAGGAAGAGTGGGGCACTATGAACTCGTGTGGAGATAGGAGAGTTAGGAGGCCAAACAGAAGAAATAAGTTGGTAAGGGGACTTCAGCGTCACTCAAAGGACTTTATTTTTGAGCCTTTGGGAGTAGAAGCTGAAATTGTTTTTCAGCTGACCTCCAATTCCTCCTTCCCCAGCAGCCACAAGGACCCAGACAAGTAAGAGAATGAGAGAGAGCACCACTGGTTTCTCTGCTTTCTTGCTGAGTCCACCACCAGCATAACACCTTGAGAACTGGCAGGCCAGGGACCACGGAGAGGCACCACCTCCCACAAGGTCAGTGGTGTCCTCAGGTGATATCAGTCAATGATGCTGAGATAGGACCTCTCGGTGTCTCAGAGGGAAGAGAAGCTCCACCTAGGGACTGAGCTGGTAAGAAAGGACATTGTAGATACCACTTGGTGATTGCAACTGGCAGACTAGTTTGTATGAGACATGCAACTCTTCCCAAACTATTTGGGAAGACTTCCACTGAAGTTGGGATTTCTGCACAATCAGCAAAGCCAGAAATTTGAATTATTGCTACAAATATGGTTCTATTTGGATCCATGAAGCGGAAACAGTTTGGTTTTACTTCCTGTATATTTCAGTCAACATTTGAAATAAAGCAAACATTTGAAATAAAGCAGACTGATGCAATTAGAAGGAGAGTACAAATAGAAATGTTAGCCAAGTTATATTATCTATTATTTAATCTAGTATTTTATTAAATAGTAATTAATGTTAATATTAAAAGTGTGAACCAGAGGTTCTTTCACTGAATTATGATATGCACACATATAAATATACACATGCTGCTGCTAAGTCGCTTCAGTCATCAACAAAAAAGCAAAACATATTAAATTGTCTAACTCAATCAAGTAACAAATTAGATATTTAATTAGATATTAAATATTAGATATCAGATTTAATTAAACTTATCCTAATTGTATTCCGTTTCTCTTCTGTGACTCATCTTTCAAGTCCTAGCATTTATCACTACAAATGGCCTAGGTTTATCATTTAAAGGGTGGTTTTCCTAGCCCCACTCCCAGATAATCAGGTCTAGAAATGAATCAGGAATCTACATTTGTAGCAAGCTCCTGCAAGTAGTGAAGCTACTGCAGAAAATATAGAACTTTGAGAATCTCTGAAACATCTCCATCTATTGTATATCTCTATCATTCATTGCAAAGGAAGTCACATGCAGTCACCATTGTTTGATCCTTATTGTAACTCTAAGAAGCAGTCAAAGGAGGCAGCCATTCTCTGCTGTAACATAAGGAAACCAAGGCTGAGCAGAATTATTGCCCTAGGTCATAGGAGTAAGTAGAAGGATCAGAGTTAAGACAGGTTTTCTGATTCTTAGAACAGTGCTATTTCCTAGGACGGTAAAAACACTGAAATTTTAACATTTCAGTTCTATCAGCACTTTGAAATGTAGATGCTTATCTTACTAACAAGAAGACAATGCCAAACACCTTACTTTAGCCATACCCGAAAGAACTGGATCAAATCATACTTCAGTTCCTAAGGAGCAACTCAAACAAAAATTTGCACTTATAGATAAATTGCCATCACTTACAATATGCTTTCAGAAAAAGTCAAAGAAAATATATTTCTCTGATTTCCTATATTATTTGGTATAGGCCATTTCCTAAGATATAGAACATGGTGAAATTTAAGATACAAGACAGACTTTAAGGTTATTTTGGCCTTTTTCAGGATGAAATATATAAACAATTTCTTTTCTTTTACAACTCAAGGAGTAATATTTCCATTTTAAATATGCATGTAAAAAGTTTACAACAGAAGAGTGTAAAAATGTCGCATGAAAGTTCTCTTTAAAAAAAAAAATCTATTAGTAAGTCCTGGCAAAAAAGCTGGGGTTGTATTAAAGAAAATTGCTCATCACACTACAAAGAGTATTTGAAACCAAATTGCAGAGTATTTGCATAATAGTTCTCTTTTTCTGAGAAAGAAAAGATGAACAGGACACTAATTGTAGGTTTTATTTTTTTCATAAAGGAAATAGCAGATGGCTTTTTTGGGGGAAAGGGGAAGAAATAAAGAGAAAAGAATGTGGATTCATTTAGAGTGATGAGGGGGATGGAAAGGGGAAAGAAATCCAATATTTTAATAATGGAGTGTTGGGTTTCAATAAATTACTCTGTTGAAATTAATAACGTCCTCCGCTACCTATCTCTGTGTGGGGCCTTTGGAAGCAATTTTGGAATTTTTGCTGCTGTCATTAGAACATATCACCGAAGGCCACTGGAATAAATACAAGTTGACAGATGTATTAACAATTTTTCCAGAAATGAAATTATTTTCTGTCTCTGTTTCCTGTTTTGCTTTACAAAATTTTTCTTGTAGGTGAATTAAATAGTTTTCTCATTGGACAGAGAGGAAGGATGTAACAGGTGCTACACTGAAAATTCTAAAGGAAGAAGATCTTTCTTTATAATGAAGTCTGGTTGGAATTAAGGACATTTTTTTTAACTATCAAGGGATGACCAGAGAATGGATAAAAAGCTCTGAAGCATGTGTGCCATTATTCTCTAGACTATGCTATCTGTATCTCTATTTCATTCTGAAGGAAAGACATTTCGATGCAATAATGAAAGTGAGCAATACCATTTGTCACATTAAGGCATCATTTTGCTCAGCCTTCAGATGTTTATACCTTGGCACTTAAAATTATTTTCTCACTCATGTTGGTTAGGAGTTTCACAAAAAGAAAAAAATATATGGTCACTGAAAACTTATGAGCTATTCTGTTTATGAAAAATATTTACTTCAGCCAAACTTTTACTGTTTCATTATGTCAATGGACCATTAATTCAATACCCTCCAGCTGAAAATGGGGCGATTTTCACTGCATCAGGGATAAGGAAGATAAAAAAGGGGGATAGAGAAAAAAAAATAAGCAATTAGCAGAGACATATAAAATTGTGCTTAATGTAACAGTCAGCAGATTTCTGAATGTTTAAAACAAATGCCTCTCCTAAAGATAGAGGGGGTGATAGTGATGTAGAGAACAAAGAAGATAATGGTGATGGCAGTGATGAAAAATGAGATAAAATTATCGGTCCATAATAATGTTTTACAAATCAGTTCTGCTGCAGATGGTATCCAGATAATAAAATAAATGAAATCTGCATCTGTTCACTCATGTCTAGAATAAATAATAATTTACTAGTGCAAGTAGGTAAGCAGTAATTAGACTGAATTAATACACCATCAGTTTAAGTGGGTCTACATTGCTCAGTGACATTCTTTTCCAATCCCTGGTATCATTTTTGTGAACATGAAAAATCATATTCGGATCCTTCTAACTTTTGGAGTCAGAAGTTTTCTATCCCTGTCTCCATCATTCATCCATTTGCTGTCTGAATCTTAGATCTAGATACCACTTATCAGTGCTGCACAATTAAGAACTTTATGAATAATTTATACAAGGTAGAATTTTTGAGTATTTTTATTACAGTTATTGGAACCTGCTTTTCCCTCCTATATCTTAAATGTGGAAATTCTATCATGGCTTTGTCTCTAGTACCCTATGTTTTCATCTCTAACTTCTTGCATCCTTATATCTTATAACTTTAAGAAATATGACAGAGTTATCAAAACCATATGGAGTCAACTGCACAGTTCTGTGGCTTCTCATGATTTGATATACTTTGCACCTAAAAATAGCAACATTACTATCTAAAAGAGGGCAAGCAAAATTCATCTTGATCATATCCAAAATACCTGTGTAAAATATCTGTCAAGAATATCCAAGCATGAGAATTATACTGTGCTCATATTCCAATCTGGTTTTTTTTTCAACTCCTGTAATTTCAACAGTCATCTCTGAGTAAAAGCTAGTAGGTCTTTATATATGTGTATCTCCCCTATCATAGTACATATTCCATTTTATTAGATTTGTTACAGGTCTATCATCTCTAATGATTTATCTGAAAGTAGTAATATGAGCTGATAAAGTTATCAAATTCTCATACAGTATATGGCTCATACTAAGGTAGCAATGTAATTTTATTAATAAACAAACAGAATCTGTATTATATGCCACCCTCCCACCCAACCTCATCCCAGGATTTCAAGTGCCTTGCTGTCATCCTGATGTAGAAAACCTACTGCATCTCTAATTTAACACACAAAGTACATTTCTCCATAAAAGCCTGTCTGCTATTTTTACCAATTTTCTAAGTTTCAGAAATATTTTCTGATTTGGTTTTTAAACCTTGGATTCTGATTTGGTATTATCTTTTCCGAGTTCTTCCATTCCATTCCATATCTATCAGTAATATTGTGCCAAGTCCCATTTACTGTTTATTTCAATGTAGCTCAAATCTATATCCTTCCATGTATTTTTAACCTGACTTCTAGTCAAATTCAGACTCACACTGCTGATGTAAAAGGAATGTTGATTTTTTCATTAACTCTAGTCTGTTTTGGCTATAACTTACAAAAAAAAATCCTTAGCAATTATTTTTTTCAGAGCGCTACATAGATAGCTTTAACCTTGCATGTACTCAATAAACATTTGAGTTAAATTTGACATGTTGAAAATTGCACTACATTTTGTAATAAAGACATTTACATTATTCCCCCAGCTATGATGCCAGTGATCTGTGGAATTAACCTGCATATTTCTCTTTGCACCTCCAGATTCATTCTCCATCCTTCTGCACTTTGCCTTGTGCCCAGAAAAATAGATCGAAATGAATGACAACAGTCTACCTTGTCTCTCTATTGGTTTAATCTGAATTCAATCAATAATAATAAGCAACAGAGGACTAAAGAAAGAAGGCAGAGAGGTTAGTATTTATCCCTCACCTGCCATTTCCCTGAACCTTCTACTAAATGTCACAGTGGTAATTCTCTCGCTCCTTCATGCCTAACAGTTCTGTTACAATTCTTGAGAGGCTTCAACAGTCTATGCTAGTGTTCCTCAAGCCTACCCATTCCTTTATAAAAACCCCTTTGCTAAACTCTCTTCCATTATTCCAACTTATTATACCACATGCCTCCTACTGGAGTTCTGATGAGGTAAATTTGGGCAAGTCACTTAACCTAAAACTTATTTGCTAAATGACAGATTAAGTCACTGTTGGGGAAAAAATGGCATGCATGCTACACCAACCCTCCTTCCCCTTGCTCATGGTAGAGACTGCTAAGCAATCATTGTGGTAGGCTGATAATGAATTACTAAATATGCCCACATCTTAATCCCAGGAACCTGTTGATATACCCTATTCGGAAAAAAGTCTGTACAGATTATGATTAAATTAGAGATTTTGAGATTACAATCATCAAGAGTTACCCAGGTGAGCTCTAAATGCCATCACAACTATGCTTAAAAGAGAAAGACAGAGGATTAGCTACAGAGGAGTCAGAGGTGAGAGCCAAGGAACAAATGCAGCCATCAGATGCTGGAGGAGGCAAGGAACAACTTTTTCTTTAGAGCTTCTGAAAGGAATTCAGCCCTACCAACACCTTGATTTCAGAGGTCTGGCTTCCAGAAATGTGATACAATATTTCTGTGATGCCAACCCCTTGGAAGAAAAGCTATGACAAACCTAGACAGCATATTAAAAAGCAGAGACATTACTTTGCCGACAAAGGTCCATATAGTCAAAGCTATGGTTTTTCTAATAGTCATGTATGAATGTGAGAGTTGGACCATAAAGAAGGCCGAGCATTGAAGAATTGATGCTTTTGAACTGTGGTGTTAGAGAAGACTCTTGAGAGTCCCTTGGACTGCAAGGAGATCCAACCAGTCAATCCTAAAGGAAATCAACCCTGAATATTCATTGGAAGGACTGATGCCGAAGCTGAAGCTCCAATACTTTGGCAACCTGATGTGAAGAGCCGACTCATTGGAAAAGACTGTGATGCTGGGAAAGACAGAAGGCAAGAGTATAAGGGGATGACAGAAGATCAGATGGTTGGATAGCATCCCTGACTCAATGGACATGAGTCTGAGCAAGCTCTGGGAGATGGTGAAGGACAGGGAAGCCCGGAGTGCTGTAGTCCATGGGGTCGCAAAGAGACAGACATGACCGAGTGACTGAACAAGAACGAGTCTGTGGTAGCTTGTTACAGCAGCCATAGGAAACTAATACAATTACTGTATTTCTGTAAGGACTGGATGAGGACTCAAAATCCTTCTCAATTCAAGGCTTTGGCAATAAAAACTTATTTATTGGAAGGTAAATGTGAGATTTAAACATTGTTGCCTTGAATTTATACATATTTTTACAATTAATTCTGCTGTTAAGTCTTTAGCTTGGATATACTATATTAGTCTAATCTAAATGAAGCAGACATGTTTAATTCATTTAGAAATTAACATATACATGTAATAGCCAAATGATATACTATAGGCAAAGGGCTTATCACAGTGCCTAGTTGACTCTTAAAATGTTAGTTATTTTTACATTTGTATTAAACTAATTATATCTGAAGGGAGTGAAATCATTGAGTAATAAAGGCATGGCCTGGAGTCTGGAAAAAAAGCTGCAGCCCCAGCGTGAATCGTCTTTTTTGAAGTCTGGTGGGGCTTTTGGAATAAAAGGCAGATAAATTGACCAAAAAATAATTTTTCTGTCAACACTTTAGAAGCTATTGTTTTCCCACTTAAGCCCATGGAGAGCTAGAAACATCTCTTCCTACTTTCAACATAAAGTAATCATGAAGTGTTAGGAAATAACCAAAAGTAGTTAGAGTTGCAAGAAAACTTCAAGGGCAATACAAATTTGTTCTATAACAAATAGTAACCACCATTACAGTAATAACAGTAAATAGAAATTGGGGTTAAAGTAGATGATAAAGACTAAGAGGTCCTGGTGAACTTTACAGTCAGAACAGAGACACTTAATCGCTTATTGATTAATCTTAGTAAAGTTATAGAAAGAGAAGTACAAAGGTGTCTGCAATTAACATTTCAGGACTTATATGGAAGAACAAGCTCAGTGAGGTTCAAAATGTATCTTCTGAGAGGACACTGCAATCTGCTATAAAGAATGAAAACATCAACTTCCTAGGACTGGAATAAATCATCCGAGGCTATAGATTCTACAACTAGGGAGGAAAGAATAACTATTAGCTTTCAAATAGTGCCTACTGCTTTTATTTTTCTCTCTAGAAATGAAAATTAATTTCTATAAGGTTATTTGATCTTATCTTTTGGGTAAGTTCTGTGTTATTTCCCCTATAGCTTTCTAGTTTTTAGTAAACAGTCTATCTAAAGTCAACCTTTTCAATAATTTCATCAGATCATAATAACAACTGCTGCTTGATGTCAAATTGCACCTGGCACAATGCTATTGATTTTCCATGCAGACACATTTAGTTCTCAGAACAATCTTGTCCAACAGGTTGTTCAATTATTCTATAATTGATAAGGAGAGTAGCTTGAAAAGGATAAGCAATTTGACAATCTCCAAAAGTTACTAAGTAGTCAAGCTGGGATTTGAATCCAATTTCCACTATATCTACAGCCAAGACTCTCTCTACCATGATATCCCCTCAGAGTTGTCAATATCAGTTAGGTATCCAGGTAGACTTAGCTGATTCTCTGGTCATCATCTTAGTATTCTAACAGGAACTATCACTGATAAGATCAACCTATTAATGGAATCTTTATGGAGTGACATTCTAACAAGTGCTTTTTTTTATTATAAATAAACTGAAAACAATTTACTCTCAAATACTTAAAATTAGTCCTCCAATAATAAAATGCTGAATAACTTTTTCTGGAAGGGACTAATTCATGTCTTTATTTTCAATTCTGCACAGAAATCTATTCTAGGATGTTCTATTTAAAAATTTAAAAATTAAATTTGCCTTAAAATAGATCAGAATCCAGTAATTTTGGTAACAGCTCTTATTTAATTGTTAGGATCATGATTTTGTATAATCTGGGGAATTAATTGTTTTTCTAGACACTGCACATTCATAAAGGATGACATCTCTTGTGTTTCTAATTTGCAGGAATAATCTTAATTGACACCAATTATATTAAAGGCAAGTTATGACCAACCTAGATTGCATATTGAAAAGCAGAGACATTACTTTGCCAACAAAGGTTCATCTAGTCAAGGCTATGGTTTTTCCAGTGGTCATGTATAGATGTGAGAGTTGGACTGTGAAGAAGGCTGAGCGCCGAAGAATTGATGCTTTTGAACTCTGGTGTTGGAGAAGACTCTTTAGAGTCCCTTGGACTGCAAGGAGATCCAACCAGTCCATTCTAAAGGAGATCAGCCCTGGGTGTTCTTTGGAAGGAATGATGCTAAACCTGAAACTCCAGTACTTTGGCCACCTCATGCAAAGAGTTGACTCATTGGAAAAGACTCTGATGCTGGGAAGGATTGGGGGCAGGAGAAGGGGATGACAGAGGATGAGATGGCTGGAAGGCATCACTGACTTGATGGACGTGAGTTTTAGTGAACTCTGGGAGTTGGTGATGGACAGGGAGGCCTGGCATGCTGCGATTCATGGGGTCGCAAAGGGTCGGACACGACTGAGCGGCTGAACTAAACTGAACTGATATTAAAGGCACAGAGGAGCCTGGTGGGCTGCAGACCATGGGGTCGTGAAGAGTCGGACACAACTGAGCGACTTCACTTTCACTTTTCACTTTCATGCATTGGAGAAGGAAATGGCAACCCACTCCAGTGTTCTTGCCTGGAGAATCCCAGGGATGGGGGAGCCTGGTGGGCTGCCGTCTATGGGGTCGCACAGAGTCGGACACGACTGAAGTGATTTAGCAGCAGCAACAACAAACAATCGAATAAAATTAGGAAAACCCTCCCTTAATAACTAATAAAATATCTCAAATATACCTCTGGTAAAGCAGGCTGAATTGTGTTCTTTACGATTCATTCAAGATACTGAGTGACTTTAATTAAATCTCCATTTTTCAGTTACAACTCTCATATTCATATAAGATAATTCATATATAGAAATCATTTGTCCTATCATTTCTTATCTTCTCTACTTTTTATAATGAACTTAATTATTACCATCAGATATATTCAATTTTGAAACCATGATTTATATGCAAGTTCTTATATTAAATATTCATGTCAATGTTATTTTAATATTCTACACCAATCCTGATGTCAAGGGCATTCAGTTAGAGGCAATCACTAGTAAAAATCTGCATTAATGTTATTGATGCTTCTATGTTTTTAATATAGTAGCAGTAAATAATATTACCACCTACTGATGCAAAAGGAGTTAAATAAACCCTGAAAGAATATATACGGTGTCATAAAAGACCCCCACTGCTAATGTCTTTGCTTCAGGAGGCTTGAGTCACAGGAATGTGTGATTTTGTGGTTAGACACACACTGTGCAAGAGTGAGAAAGTGGCAGTGGAAAGAAAGGTACCTCATAAAAAATCTCTGCAAGAAGGCATCCAATCCTGACCTGGCATTTGACACCAGCCACTGAAAATTAACCAATATTTTAGAAATAGAATGGTAACTGAGATCTCTATAATGACTGTCCTAGGAAAGGTCAATTCATGGCCATTATATTCATCATCAGAAAACTCAAACAGTAATGCAGAGTACTATGATGGTTATTTTGATTAAATATTACAGTATTAATAATTGTATGGAGTTTTAGGAGTATTCATAGGAAATAGCTAGCCATTCTTTCATTCAAAAACTTATGCTCATTATTGACTAAAGGTTATTATATATGCTTCACCAGGATACAAAATTTAGAGAGACATATATTCAACTTATAAATAGACAGTGTCCTAGTAGAAGTCTTTAAATTTTAGCAAAAATAGGTTGTGAACTTTAATGACAATTATGATACATATTTATGATCTAAAACTCCTATAATAATCTATTGAAGACAGAGATTATCTTCTAAATGAATTGAGGGGAAAAAATAAAATAAAACCTCTGTTGAGAAGAAAAACCTGAGTGTGGATATTAATATGTGGGAAGAACCTGTTATAAAAGAATAAATAACATGGGTTGGTGGTGTGACAAAAAATAGGGGTAAGCACTGATTCAGGCAAAACTTCTTTCCAGAGTCTGTTCTGCCTTTTCCTAGTAACATCATCAGAAGCAAGTCAAAACCTCAGGTTTCTTGGCTGTATAAAGCTGAGGATTAAATAATGCTCATCTTGTATAACAGCAGTTTCACATAATATATGGGACAGGGTCTACCACAGAGTCTGGAACCTATCAGTTAGCCAACATAACATTGCTTTCTTCCTAGAATGAAGGAAGTGGGAAAATGTTACATGCATGGGGAATACAAATAGATCAACTTACAGGGAGCATCTGGCACATGACAAAACACAGCAAAGAATAAGACTGGAAAGGGAGGCTGGTACTAGGGCTTGTAAACTCCTGCTCAAATGACAAGCTGACATTTGGATTTTATTCTCTCAAAAATCCTTGATGAAGAAATTCATGTAATATGGCAGCACTATTCCCAGGAAAAATCATAGGGAAAGTGTCTAAAGGCCGAGAGGTGAGGAAGCTGCTATCCACAAATAAGGTAATGAGGTTCTAGCACAGTGCATCCTAAAAAATATCAAATAAATGCCTAGTTTGTCAAACACTTTTTACAAAAGGGTCTTCAGGTTTTGTCTTTTGTGATTCAGGCTAGGATTTCCCACTTCATGTTTAAAAATCCCAAACTTTCAATAAGTAACAGAGAATATTGAGGAATTTATTCTGTGCATGATAAAAGCCTGATCTTGGAGAAGGAAATGGCGACCCAATCCAGTATTCTTGCCTGGAGAATCCCTTGGGCAGAGGAGCCTGGCTAGCTACAGTCCATGGGGTCACAAAGGTCAGACACGACTTAGTGACTAAACCACCACCACAAGTTAAGATAAAAGAAACAAGAACGATGGAGTATTATTCAGCCATTAAAAAGAATACATTTGAATCAGTTCTAATGAGGTGGATGAAACTGGAGCCTATTATACAGAGTGAAGTAAGCCAGAAAGAAAAACACCAATACAGTATACTAACGCATATATATGGAATTTAGAAAGATGGTAACAATAACCCTGTGTACGAGACAGCAAAAGAGACACTGATGTATAGAACAGTCTTATGGACTCTGTGGGAGAGGGAGAGGGTGGGAAGATTTGGGAGAATGGCATTGAAACATGTAAAATATCATGTATGAAATGAGTTGCCAGTCCAGGTTCGATGCACGATACTGGATGCTTGGGGCTGGTGCACTGGGACGACCCAGAGGGATGGAATGGGGAGGGAGGAGGGAGGAGGGTTCAGGATGGGGAACACATGTAAACCTGTGGCGGATTCATTTTGATATTTGGCAAATCTAATACAGTTATGTAAAGTTTAAAAATAAAATAAAATTTAAAAAAAAAAATAAAAAAAAAAAAAAAAAAAAAAGAAACAAGAACGAAAAAACTTTCCCCCTTCTTTCTGGAGAGAGAGACTCTCTTTCAGTTCTCCTTCCTTGAAGTGGGAAAGGATTTGCATCCAATATGAATAGAATTTTGCTTCTCAGCAACTCTCTTTCTTCTTATCATTTCTCCAACTCATATTTTTCTCATAATCTACTTTATCCCATGGCACCATTTTTTCCCACCAGATATCATAATAATATTGTTCAGTCTGGCACATTGCTATGGTCACACATTTTCTCTGCCTGACACAGGCATAACAATTACTCATTGATTTTCTACAAAACAACTCTGAAAAAGACAAAAAATTTACAATATTCAGTTGTCAATGGAATATCTAATAATGTGTCAGTTCTTTATAGATATATATAGGGACAGCTCTTTGAGGTTAGATGCAATGACTTTTGTTTGTAGTCTCTATTATTTGCTGCTATGTTGTTTTCCTATCCCCTATGTAAGTCAAGGGAAGTGAAAGTCTCTCAGTCACGTCTGACTCTTTGCGATCCCATGGACTATACAGTCCAAGGAATTCTCCAAGACAGAATAATGGAGTGGGTAGCCATTTCCTTCTCCAGGAATCTTCCCAACCCAGGGATCGAACCCAGGTATCGCACATTGCAGGCAGATTCTTTACCATCTGAGCAACCATGTAAGCCCATACATTCCGTCTCAGTTGAATCTGATTCTTAGAAGAAGGACTAACGTTATGGTCATCAGAACCTAAACAATGTAGATAATATTTGCACAGGGCTTTCAGAAATTCTGGAATCCATAATAATGAAAAGGATCAACAGAAGAAAAGATTAGTAGAATAGTCACAGAGTTTGTTATATCCCTACATAGGGGATTTTATATATATATATAATATACACACATATATTATATATATAAATGGTATAAGAGTATATAAATGGTTTACAAATGGTATGCAAAACCCATTCAAAAATAAATTCTTCGTTTTAGGTATTTTAAGTGAAATTGATATAAATTAAAATTCACAGATGTGTTAAAACTTATAGTGGAACATTGTAACCTGATATTTACTTATTAGATCCCTAGGGGAGCTAATGTGTATATGTATATATATAGAGGGATATAACAAACTACAAATATATATAACCAACCAGAAATCCCTATGTAGGGATATAACAAACTCTGAGGCTATTCTACTAATCTTTTCTTCTTTTAATCCTTTTCATTATTATATATTTCAGAACTTCTGAAAGCCCTGTGTAAATATTATCTAAATTTTTAAAATTCTAATGACCATAACATTAGTCCTTCTTCTAAGAACCACACTGAACTGAGATGGAATGGTCCTAGAAGACTAAATACGATTTTTGAGAGCTAACAAATCAAAATTTAAAGTCACTAGTCATGATTATGGAAATTTTGGATTATTAGAAAATTTCTCTGTGGCACTTCAACTGTCAAGAAATTTCTTCAGCCTGTTGCATCAGAGGAACCAGAAAATTATTATTTATGGCAATACTTACATAGGTTACTTAGATGAAAAGTAAAGGAATTCATATATTCAGAGTAATTATTCATCAAATCTTCAAATCGTATGCAAAACCCATTCAAAAATAAATTCTTCATTTTTAGGTATTTTAATTAAAATTGATATAAATTAAAATTTACAGATGTTTTAAAATTTGTAGTGGAACATCATAACCTGATATTTATTTCAATTTTTAAAATCATAATTTAGAGAAATCCAGTTTTATAAGGTTCTTCTAAACCAATTTCAGTGATTTTTAAGTATAAACTATGCAATTAAATGCTAAGTGTGATTAAAGACACAACATACTTGAAGATATCTGCAATGTCAGTACAGAGTTATGGTGCTTTTTAGCATTAAAGCTTTTTTTGCACATCTAATATATTTTCTTTGCAAATGTGATGGAAATATTTAATTGCTTCATTTAGTAGTTATCAGATAACTTTAGATGGCTTTGAACATGAATAGATATTATGGTTATGAGCTATAAGTTATAACAATATAGTGTACTTCTCAGAAAGTAAAAGTGTTAGTTGCTCAGTGGTGTTGACTTTTTGTGGCCCCATGGACTCTAGCCTGCCAGTCTCCTCTGTCCATGGAATTCTCCAGGCAAGAATACTGGAGTGGGTAGCCATTTCCTTCTCCAGGGGATCTTCCTGACCCAGGGATAGTACTTGGGTCTCCTGCATTGCAGGTAGATTCTTTACTGTCTGAGTCACTAATGAAAAACAAAGATTTACTTAGCACTTAACGACGTATTCAAGTCTTAGTCTAAAAATATGAATGAATTACATAAACAGTTTCATTTCATAAATTTTCATGTTTTCAGTGTTAACTTAGATAAAAATAAACACACACACACACACATACAAAATAACCCACATTGTTATCAGTCCTTACATTGTGACAAGCATTCTATTTTCAGATAGTACCATTGGATGGTGGGATGATGGAGAAGAACAAATTTCAATACTTTTTTCTTAAATTTTAGAACAACTCTGTTAAATAGAAGCCAGAGCCAAACACATCAAAAAATCATGTGTTTATTAAAATTAATTTAGGAATTATTTATATTCTCAAGATTTTGAGAGAAGAGTACAGTAAATTATACTTTGGTAACTATTACACTTTTAATAGGGCTTCCCTGGTGACTCAGATGGTAAAGAATCCGCCTGCAATGCGGGAGATCTGGATTCAGTCCCCAGGTTGGGAATAAGCCCTGGAGAAGGGAATGGCTATCCACTTCAGCATTCTTGCCTGCAGAATTCTACGGACAGAAGAACCTGGCAGGCTACAGTCCATGGGGTTGCAAAGAGTCCGACACAACTGAGTGACTTTCACTTTCTTAATAGTTATATTTTCTAAAATAAAATAAAAATAAACTCTATTCAATAATGTATCCATCGTGAAAAGTTAGAATATAGTGATTATAAGAAATGAATATCTGTAGAAGTGTATTCTCTTTTAATGTTAAAAATGCAAGAGAAATAAAGCTGAAAACATATTTTTGTAGGTATATGTTAATATAAACAATGTAATTGATGGGCAGAGAGATAAGAGAAGGGTCATAGAGGTAATTTTTTGTCAAATATACTAATTAAAAATATTTTCTATTTGTTTCTGAATTCTAAAAATGTTCACTGGAAATCAGAAATTATTCTTTTGATTTTCTCCCTTAGGTTTTCTTTAATAGTGGAAATCAAATAATTTAAAAGGCAATTTGAACTTCTACTTTTCATTTGGCTAGGCATTTTGTTGAGAAGAGTAAAAAATGTATTATGAAAAGAAAGATATTACACTAGATATTTTCCTTTCCTCATTAATTTTAAAGTAATTGCAAGAGCAAAAGCCATGCCTATTGTGCATGTCTGAACAGACTCAAGGAAGATCCAATTACAAACTGATATGTTTTCAACACACAGAGCTTTGCATAGTTTATTCAGGTGTACCTCCAAAAGGAAATATTTCTTTGATTTTGTTAAATCAACATCAGGTTTCATTTAAGCCAGTAATTTTCAAATATATTTATATCATCTATTGGCATTTGGTGCTTTTTTGTTTATAATTCCTAGGTACACATATAAAATATTTGATGCTAAAGATGAACAATTCATTGGGTACATGATCATTTGTACATTTAAAGGTAAAATGTTCATCAAGGACATTAGAGTGGAGTACCAATAAGGTTAATAGAATAATTATACTATAAATGCTAGGACTAATCCTTTTAATATTTATCAATCCAAATGTGTAAGTCTCTACAGAGTATCTTTGATGCAGCACTTCTTTCTAGATCCCTGGAAAGGGTGTGATATATTTTGATTAAAATTATAGATAAAAATGTATTTTGAGCACTAGACTATTTTTCTGTATTACTGAATTTTAAACTTCTCCTCAGTAGTTTGAAATATGAAGATTAAAATTAACATAATATATGTGAATAAGAAACACAAAAGTATATTTCATGCTTAAGTGTTCATAAAGAAAAATGCAGATATGCATATCCTGATGTTAATATATATAACAATAAATTACATATAAAACATGTATGTATATTTTATATATGTGTGTGATATAACATAAAATTAAATCCACTTATTTCATTCTCTTTCTCCTAACATACATACATAGATCCATTTATGTTTTTTTCCTAACTATTTTGACTGTACTTTAATTATTTGTGGTACTTGGAGCTTTTTTTACTAAATGAAATTAAATTCTTTCACCATTATATTTCACATTACTATAATGTATCTCTAAAAATTATAATGATTTTATAATAAGTCAAGGCTATAAACTTACTTATGAAATAGAAAAAAAAATAAGAGGGCTGTCTTAGGTGTGAAAAGACATTCAATTTCATGAAAATGTGTTATTTTAAAGGCTACATGTAAAAACTTTCATAATTAAATAAAATCAATTTATTAACAAACTAAATCAACATGACTTTATTCACAATTGAAAGTAAAACAAAGATAATTGCTTCTGAGTATTTACAATTTAAAAAAATTGGAGTATTTAAGTATTTAAATATTTAATCATTTTAATTATTTTAATCATGTTTAATTATTTAATCATTTTATTAACTTCAATGTGATTTTTAAGATTTTTCAATACAATTTATAATTATTCACAAAGAGCTTGAATAATATAATAACATGAGCAAGTAAACTGAGAAATAAAATATTCAAGAAATAAATTTTCAAGAAAATATTTTCTAAAAATGTATAGTACGTTAGTACCAAATAAAGCAAAAGCAAGTGCCTAACTGTCATTATTCAGGCTCAGATTCTATTCTTAAATGCTTAACAAATATAAATATTTGTGTCTATAAATATTATTATACCAAAATAATTCCAAAATAAAGAGAAAATTATTAAAGTCAATTCTTAGCTTCTATGTCAATGAAAAGTTATCCTTGGTGAAATAATTAAAGTTGTGGATTTTCAGTTTACTTGGGTTGGGAATATAATTTTAAGCATCAAATACTTTTCTGTAGTATTTTTGTCATAATTAGTCAAAGTTCAAGAAATTCATATCAAAATATGCTTCTAATTTTCTCACCTTGCTTCTTACATCTCTTAACCCCATTAAATGTGATAAAATAAAATTTCATGAGTGAAATTTTGAAAGCAGTAAACCTATGAAAAATTAAAAGGTAGGGAATTCATTTCTAACCAACACACAGCATTCAGTAGACAAAAATGATATATTAATAAATTAGCATTAAAAAAATAACTGGGTATGTTATATCATAAAGATTTTAAAAGCCAAATAGCAAAGAGGAAAAATATTTGCAACACTTATCATAGGAGCTAATCTCTCTAATTATGAAGGGCTTATAGAAATTTAGAAGCAAAAGGCAACCAAATGATTTAAGAAAAAGCAAAAATCATTTATAGAAAGATAACACATTGAAAAGGAAATACAGAATTGCACTCTCTCATTCACAATAAGAGAAATGCAGGTTAAAAGTAAACAAAGTATTAAAAAATATTAGATACTGTCCTAGACTGCATTTTTTCTGGTTATCACCATATTTTATAGTAAGAAATCCTTTACTACTCCCTCCAGAATATTCCTTTTTATTTCTGCACATATTGGTTCCTAGAGAATCCATATATGAGATCTACTTCTTCTATATACATTCCTCAGATAATACATAATACCTAGAGAATTGTGTTTGAGTCTATTTTAGTTTCTTTTTAATTGCTAGTAAAGGATCTCTATTAATTCAAAATCATAGCAAAACTTAAGGATGTACAGATATTTCTCCTGGCTTTAGTTTTTCATCTCTCACATGGAATATACTATCAGTTCAGTTAAGTTCAGTTCAGCCACTCAGTCCGACTCTTTGCGACCCCATGAATCGCAGCACGCCATTATACTGATGAAAATCATCAGTTCAAGATTCATCTTTTTATCTATTCAGATGATACTTACAGGGTGCTGTCTGGAGTTGAATTAAGTCTCACCTACCTCAACTCCCCACAAAAAGATATGCTGAAGTCCTAAACTTAGTTCTTAGAGTGTGATCTTCTTTTAAAATAGAGTTGTTGCAGATACAACTAGCTAAAATGAGGTCATAGTAGAGTAGGGTGGGTCCCTAATCCAACGTAACTGGTGTCTTTGTACAAAGACAGCCATATGGAGACCAGAAACACAGGAAGAAAGCCATGTGAAGACAAGGACTAGAGTGATCCATCTACAAGCCGAGGAAGGCCTGGGGCTGTACAGGCTGGGAGAAGGAAAGATCCACCCCCTAGAGACTTCCAAGGGATTATGGTGATTGCCAATACCTTGATTTTTGGACTTCCAGCTCCAAAAACTGTGAGAAGATAAACTTTTGTTGCTTTATACAAACAAAAAAGCATAGTTCAATATCACCTGCTATTTTTTAATTTGGAAAAACATTCAAAGATTTGATAAAACCCTGTCCTCTATTTCTTTTCCATGGGGATGGTCTTGATCCCTGTCTCCTGTACAATGTCATGAACCTCTGTCCATAGTTCATCAGGCACTCTATCTATCAAATCTAGTCCCTTAAATCTATTTCTCACTTCCACTGTATAATCATAAGGGATTTGATTCAGGTCATACCTGAATGGTCTAGTGGTTTTCCCTACTTTCTTCAATTTATGTCTGAATTTGGCAGTAAGGAGTTCATGATCTGAGCCACAGTCAGCTCCCGGTCTTGTTTTTGCTGACTGTATAGAGCTTTTCCATCTTTGGCTGCGAAGAATATAATCAATCTGATTTCAGTGTTGACCATCTGGTGACATCCATGTGTACAGTCTTCTCTTGTGTTGTTGGAAGAGGGTGATTGCTATACCAGTGCGTTCTCATGAGATGTACCAGTGTGTACATCATGAGAAACGCTGGGCTGGAAGAAGCACAAGCTGGAATTAAGATTGCCGGGAGAGATATCAATAACCTCAGATATGCAGATGACACCACCCTTATGGCAGAAAGTGAAGAGGAACTCAAAAGCCTCTTGATGAAAGTGAAAGAGGAGAGTGAAAAAGTTTGCTTAAAGCTCAACATTCAGAAAACTAAGATCATGGCATCTGGTCCCATCGCTTCATGGGAAATAGATGGGGAAACAGTGGAAACAATGTCAGAATTTATTTTCTTGGGCTCCAAAATCACGGCAGATGGTGATTACAGCCATGAAATTAAAAAATGCTTACTTCTTGGAAGAAAAGTTATGACCAACCTAGATAGCATATTCAAAAGCAGAGACATTACTTTGCCAACAAAGGTCCGTCTAGTCAAGGCTACGGTTTTTCCAGCGGTCATGTATGGATGCGAGAGTTGGACTGTGAAGAAAGCTGAGTGCCAAAGGATTGATGCTTTTGAACTGTGGTGTTGGAGAAGACTCTTGAGAGTCCCTTGGACTGCAAGGAGATCCAACCAGCTAAAGGAGATCAGCCCTGGGATTTCTTTGGAAGGAATGATGCTAAAGCTGAAACTCCAGTACTTTGGCCACATCATGCAAAGAGTTGACTCATTGGAAAAGACTCTGATGCTGGGAGGGATTGGGGGCAGGAGGAGAAGGGGACGACAGAGGATGAGATGGCTGGATGGCATCACCGAGTCGATGGACATGAGCTTGAGTGAACTCTGGGAGCTGGTGATGGACAGGGAGACCTGGAGTGCTGCAATTCATGGGGTCGCAAAGAGTCGGACATGACTGAGCGACTGAAGTGAAGTGAACTGAACTGAACTGTCCTCTATTATATAGGCCATGAGACACATAGCATTAGAGCCAAGAAATGTTGGCAAACATTGCCAGTGGTAATGCCAAATGGAACATCCTGAATGGATGATAATTTGATTTTAACTACACAATTACAGACGTATTTACCTTTTGAACTGGGAATTGTACTCTTGGAAGTTCATCCTGCAGAGATGCATTACAGATATAACATAGGTTCTTCACTGTGGCATTGTTTGTAAAAACAAAAGTCTGGAAATCACCCTCTAGCAATAAGGAAAAACTAAATAAGCTGTTGTACAGCCTCAGAATATAATGATCTGAAAATTTTACAAATAAAATGAAAGTTCTATATGTTCTGTGGAAGTTATCTCTTCTTGATTTATTTCTTTAGGTGTACTTTTTAATTAAAATGCAATATCAGATCCAAAAAATGTGTCAGTCTGAAGAAAATTTTCTGGGTTCAGTTTGAAAAAAAATATAAGGAAGACAGCAAGTCTAAAAACATAAATCTAGCTAACATTTCTAGGACTTAAAAGTGAATGCCCCCATATTTTCTTAAAGAAACTTAGATCTCATGTGAAAAAAATAGGTAGCCCTTCTGAATGCCTTTTATGACTTAACTATTTGTATATTCTTTCCTATTCATACTGCTTACTTCTACTCAAAAATATGTTCCCTCAGATCCAAATTTTAACCACCAGGAGCAGCAGTCTAATTAGTTATTAATAGTATAGAATCTATCAATTTGATTTGAAACTATCAACATATATCAAAATGACTAGGTAGATTTTTAATTATGTCAGTCATAAAGTTTAAAAATCTATTGTCCAAACTAAATTCCAAATTGATCACTAAGTGAAATACCCATCATAAGCTGATTACTATTGGTTAGTTATGTTCAAAATATCTGTTTTAAATTTAGCCCTATTAAAGCTATCTAAGTTCAATCATCAGGACAGAACATCTGATCAATTTGTGATGAGAGTGGTTAGCATTCATTTCTGAATTATCATTGTAAAAACTAATAAATTGGCCAGTAGACATAATTTAAAACTATTGAGTTACAATTATGAGGCATGATAATACTATTCATTTTTGAATACACATATATATTCTGTTTCTAGAATAGAAATTTCAGTAGAAAAATAGTGTACTCAGAATGAGGAAGAGTTCTTATGCTAAAGATAAATATATTTCCAAGTAATTTATACTAAAAATGTCTATAAGGAGAGGTTACTCATTTAAAGTGAAAACTTGCTGTCTTGTCATGGGGAAGGAGAACAAGCAACTTAAGAACTTCTTGGAACTTTCTCTACAATAATGATAATAATCTTAAATAATCTAATTATTTTCATCAAAGATGATCTTAAAATACTTAGAGTAATTGACTACACTTTCCCTATAAAAATCACTCATGGGGTCTGTTATCATGGTATTAGCAACCAAAATGTTACAACTACAGAATTTTCTAGAGGTTATTCAGTAGATAAACACAGATACTGATTCTTCCTGTACATAATTGCAACCTTTGGGGTATGTGGAGCATTATTATTTAATTATTCAAATAAGTTCCTTGATTTTGATCAGAATTACATGAAAAATGACTATTCAAATTTTCAAAGTATACATTGTGAACATCTAGTTATCTGCCAAAGGGAGCTGGGGTAGGATAGGGAAGGGAGAATACATTCATTGAACATATAAGGTTCTTTTTAATTTTTTTCCTGGCTTATCTTTCCGGCTTTATCTCTTGTCACTTCACCCAATTAACTATGTTTCTAGACAGATTTTTTGATGCAACTTTAAATATGCCAGGCTTTTGTATTACATCATATTGATGATACAAGACAAATCTGTTTTACCGAAGGACATGAAAAATGCAATGAGTCCACTGTCCCCTAAACCTATCTAAACCAAATCCATATCAAAAGAATGAGTTTGAATCTTAACTTTTACACAACTCTCAAAAGTATTAGTATATACTGTTTGTTCTCTGAAGCACAAAATATAGCATTTTACATTATTCTATATTGTTTTTTCCAAAGTATACTAAACTTCCCCCATCACATACAGAGTTAGTTAAGCATGTTGTATCAGTCATGTCTTATGTCATACAAAGATACTTTGACAGTTAACATTCCTTGTTATGTAGTTGTTACCCAGAAACAGGCTAATTTATTGATAGAAGCTGATGTAAAAGGACCACTAACCAGAATCCCCTTCAAGGAAGGACATATTGTCCCAGCACCTGAGAGTGCCGCTGGCAGACTGCTGCTGCTAAGTCGCTTCAGTCGTGTCCGACTCTGTGCAACCCCATAGATGGCAGCCCACCAGGTTCCCCGTTCCTGGGATTCTCCAGGCAAGAACGCTGGAGTAGGTTGTCATTTCCTTCTCCAATGCAGGAAAGTGAAAAGTGAAAGTGAAGTCACTCAGTCGTGTCCGACTCTTAGCGACCCCATGGACTACAGCCTACCAGGCTACTCCGCTTCCACCAAATCATCTTTCAAAGATTTCCTTAGCTGCACAAAGCCATTTCATTTAAATCTACCCCCCTTCCAGGTCTATCCACCTCTATCAACTTGCATGCCCACTTGGGGCAACGTTGATGGTTAATTTTAGCTCCAGAACTATTAAAGGAGGACAAACAAGGCTGTTATCAGGCCTGAATCAGAGCTTCATTTCTCTCTCTGTCCAATCCTGCTTTCTCCTCTCCACTCGACCATAGTTATTAATCTCAAGAGTACTTCCTAAGAACATGTTGCACACTAAATTCCATCTCCAAGTATCCTTCCTGGGGATCCGTCCAGTAACATAAAGTATTTGAAGATAAACTAAGCAATAATTTGCTTTCAGCCAAATCTTGTAGACTTTTCAGATATAGCTAAGACATCAGATTTGGAGTGCCCACCAACGTAGCTGAGAAATTTGGTTTGTTTACAAAATATTTACTGTCTCCTACTTTATGCCAGGAACTAGAGCAATGAGATCAAATTGCCAACATCCATTGGATCATAGAAAACTTAAGAGAATTCCAAAACCTGTTTTACAGACTGTTGTTAGATTCAACAAGGTAAGATACACAAAACTCTGGCACTTGTAATACACTGTCATTGTTGAAACACCATTGCCTTAGAACAGTCTCTTGGGCAGTCTGAGTACAGACATTAACCACTTAAATTTGCCTTAGGGTTGTAATACTAGTAAAAATAAAACTGGGATTTAAGAAAAGACACTCAGCCAGAGATTTTTGACTATGAATCTGCACTTCAGAGGGATTACAAATCCCCAGATATTGAATAAAAATCATGATGAATATACATGTATGTGCACTTTTTCTGAGCAAAGAGTCTATAGCTTTCATCAGTTTTTTCAAAGGAATCCCTGAACTGAAAAAATGATAAGAACTCCTGAAGACTTTTTATTTCTGGCTACAAAGAAAATATTAAAAAAAAAAATGATGAGCCATGCTAATTTCAGTTACATTCATCCCTGTGCTAAGGAAATAGTCTTTGAGTGACCAGGCACACAAAAATGTAATTCCTCATTCTTCACTTTTTTTCAAAGTTAGGTAAATTTATTGTGTTAACATGTAGATTCCTTCTTCCAAGAGTCATATAGTTGTAAAATCTCTTCTTCCACCTTATTAATTGTTATAAATCTATAATATATGAAAACAATGAGCATAATAAATATTTTTTGAGATCATAACACTAACATTGGCAGTACCACTGCCAGCCAGGTCTCCAACCTTAGACAGTTTATATTGGGTGTATTATTTCCCATAAAACTTTTCCTATACATAAATCAAAAAAATAACTCTGAGCTAACTATTTCCAATATTAAAAATTTTTAAACTATGAAGAAAGTCATAGAAAGGTAGAAACTACCATTTTTCAAAATAGGTGCTTCTGGCCCTTCTTTCCATGTGTAGAAGACAAAGTCATAAGCTCTAACAGCCCTCTATGGCTCAGCAGGTAAAGAATCCTCCTGCGATACAAGAGTTGCAGGTTTGATCCCTGGGTCAGGAAGATCCCCTGGAGGAGGAAATGGCAACCCATTCCAGTATTCTTGCTTGAAAAATCCAATGGACAGAAGAGCCTGGTGGGCTACAGTACTAAGTGTTGCAATGAGTTGGACATGAATGAGCTACTAAACAAATACAATTCTCAATAAGCAATTACTGATTTCCAAAAGTCATCTAATGTTGTTCCTTATGAGTGAAGATTTCTCCAAAAGAATGAGCTTAAGTTAAAGGGTACATATTTTTTGGTTTTGCTTTAATAAAACTATTGATGAAAAACAATGCTACAGGGAGCTCTTCTAGGATTTCTAAATTCCTTACAGAACTTTCAATTTATTATGACAGATTAAGTACATGCATTTTCTTTGCTCCATTCCAAGATTTCACTAAAATTATGAGTGAAAACATTAAAAAGATAAAAATCAAAAGACCAAGAAATGGGAGAGGGAATAACAAGGTAAAAAAAAATCAAAGAATTTCATGGAAATGGAGGTAATAAAGTTAAGAAAGCAAAATGGCAAGTGCCTCCAAAGAGAGATGCCAAGAATACAATAGCCAATTCATCCAGTAAAAATTAGGGATGATATTAAAACTTGAGATATTTAGTGCTACAGATAGTGAAGGTGAATAATGGAACACAGAAATAATATTTAAAATTTGTATACAGAACAATTAAACACTCTGGTCTTCTCCTTATTTGGAGACCATTCTGGCAAGAAACTAGAAGTTTTTAAATGGAGAAACTGAACCAAAACACATTATCTTTAAGTATACCAGGCACAGTGGAAATTGGAGGACAGGAGCCTTGCTAACAAAAGGTCTATCTTTTTCTTGTTTGCATGTTTGTTTTACACCTACATAGTGAACAAAACTACGTGTAATCATCTCCAAGGATGTACAGCCAGGTGTATAATTTTGCCAGAAACAACTGATAGATTCTCTCTGCAAAGATAAATGGCCCCATAGTGGGTAATTCAAACAGTCATATCCCCACTCACAGGAGAGCTCACATCACCAGATGCTACAGAGTGAATATCTGTGTCCTTCAATATTCCTATGTAAGGTCTTAGGAGGTGGGGCTTTTGGTAGGTGATTATGTCATGAGGGCAGTGCTCTCATGAATGAGATTAGTGTCTTTGTGAAAGAGACCTTAGAGAGCTCCCTCATCCTTCCTGCCATATGAAGACACAAGAAGAGAATAACTGTTTATAAATCAGAAAGCAGGCTTTCATCAAATACCAAATCTCTCTGTGCTCCGATCTTGCACTTTTCAGCCTGAGGGAAAAAAAAAATTCTGTTGCTTATAAGACTCGTAGTCTATGGTATTCTGTTATACCAGAAAACAAAGAAACCAAAAAGAGAACTTTCAGGAGGAGACAATTAAGGGAAAAGGAAAAATATTTAAAAATTAATATCCTGACACATGAGAATATATTTTGTATTCATCAACAAAGAACAGTTCTTATTTCCTTTTTTAAATGATAGGAAAAAGCAAACAATCATAAAAAAGCTCTTGGAAATTAAAAGTATAATATATGATATTCTTTAAAATAAAACAAATAATTAGAAGGTAAAGTCAAGAAAATTTTCAGAAAATAAAAACTATATATAAACTTGGAAAATTTGAGGAGAAAGATTTGAAATTAAACAATTAATCCAGAAGATCTAGCAGCTGATTGACCAATAAGAATCCCAGAAGAAAGAGGGGATAAAGATATCAAAATAATAATATTATCAAAGATGCCATGGGGAAAAATGACAAACTGATAGATACAAGTTTCTAGATTCAAAGGGTCTTTCAAGAGCTCAAAACAATGAATTAAAAAAATAAAAGTCTCAAGGTTCATCACTTGAAAATTTTGAGAACAGCACAGCTATATTCCTACTGTTAGTGTTCCGTCAAGATTGCCATTATTGTTCAAGTGACCTTATTTAGTTTAGTTTTTGTATTGAACTATTACAAAGGGGCTTCCCTGGTGGCTCAGACAGTAAAAGAATCTGCCTGCAATTCAGGCAACCTGGGTTTGATCCCTGGGTTGGGAAGATTCACTGAGAAGAAAATGGCTACCCACTCCAGTATTCTTGCCTGGAGAATCCCATACACATAGGAGCCTGGTCAGCTCTGTGCATGAGGTCACAAAGAGTCAGACAAGACCAAGCAATTATAACTTTCACTTTCTTTAACTATTACAGAATATCGCACTTATAAAGAAACAGTTTCTACTTTCTCCAACTATCTATCCATTAGTTTATATTAATAACATTTTTATGATGTCTCCTTGACAAACTGTAGATCGAGCTTCACAGTCTAATACATAGGTCATTTGATGTTGTGATGGCAAATTAAAAATGCCAGTTATCTGGGATGAAATGGAATTATATTATTACTCTATGTAAAGTGTTATATACTAATCAACACCCTGAGAAACAAAAATATGATTCGAGAGTCAGCTTATATATATATAGTGGGCCATGTATTTCTTCAAAACAATTGAGCTTCTACCTATTTTTGTTTGTTTCATGTTTCTTTTTTGTTTCATATGAGACTGATTTTGTTCTTACTAACAGGTAAATTTTACCTTGAAATTACGCCACTGCTGCTAAGTCACTTCAGTCGTGTCCGACTCTGTGCGACCCCATAGACGGCAGCCCACCAGGCTCCCCCATCCCTGGGATTCTCCAGGCCAGAACACTGGAGTGGGTTGCCATTTCCTTCTCCAATGCATGAAAGTGAAAAGTGAAAGTGAAGTCGCTCAGTCGTGTCCGACCCTCAGCGATCCCATGGACTACAGCCTACCAGGCTCCTCCATCTGTGGGATTTTCCAGGCAAGAGTACTGGAGTGGGGTGCCATTGCCTTCTCCAATTATGCCATTATTCCCTATCAAATACCAAATGTTTCCTAAGTTTAGGCCCTTGAGAAGAGAAATCCAAATGATAAACATCACTTAGTAATCCACCAAGAGGGCTTCCCAGGTGGCTCAGTGGTAAATAATCCACCTGTCAATAGAGGGTATGCAGGAGGTGTGGGTTTGATCCCTGGGTCAGGAAGATCCCTTGGAGTAGGAAATGGCAACCTGCTCCAGTATTCTTGCCTGGAAAATTCCATGCATGGGGGAGCATGGTGGGTATAGTCCACAGGCACAAAGAGTTGGATATGACTAAACAACTGAGCCTGTACACAATTCACCGAGGCCTTTGTCCCCGAATACTTTATGGTCTAACGCTGATTTGTAAGTCAAATAGTTTAGGTGTATGCCAGTGTTCACATTCAGCCTTATCAATCTTGTGACACAAAGAGACCTTGTAACGTAATATCTCATCACCAAAAGGACAGTTAGATAACACAGGATCATGCTTCAAAAATGGCTTAGTTGGCAAATACATATTTTAAACAGACTGCGTGTTTCACTAAAATATCAGAACTGTCTTTCACCAAGTCTTGATTAGCTGACTGTTAACCTTGAACCAACAGTGACATGCTTGGAATGCATTTCATTTAAGGTGATGAAAATAACATCTTGTTATTACTAACAGGCTCCTGAAAACCTTCATTTACTATCCACATAATAGCAATGTGGCATATACATTACACTTCAGAAATTGAAACATTACTGTATCTATTTGAATTGCTAATGGGAAAAAGAGACAAGCTAAGAAAATCCTTAAATAATAGGAAGTCCTTAAATACGGCCTTTCATTTTCTTATTGTGAAAAGTTGGCATTAATTATGCAAATCTCTGTGCTAAAGTATGCTTTAAAGTTTGATGCTCTTTGTTGCTTTATTACCATGATGAATGAAAAAAATAACTTATTCAACACACCTGGATCACAGTTACCAGATTTTACATTGTTGTTCAGCCGCTAAGTCGTGTCTGACTCTTTGTGATCCCATGGACTGCAGCACTCCAGGCCTCCCTGTCCTTCATTATCTCCTGGAGTTTGCTCAAACTCCACTTAGCAGTGTCTGACTCTTTGCGACCCCATGGATATACAGTCCATGGAATTTTCCAGGCCAGAATACTGGAGTGGGTAGCCTTTCCCTTCTCCAGGGGATCTTCCCAACCCAGAGATTGAACCCAGGTCTCCCACATTGTAGGCAGATTCTTTACCAGCTGAACCACAAGGGAAGCCCAAGAATACTGGAGTGGGTAGCCTATCCCTTCTCCAGGGGATCTTCCCAACCCAGGAACTGAGCTGGTGTCTCCTGCATTGCAGGCAGATTCTTTACCAGTTGAGCTACAAGGGATGCCTCATGTCCTTTGAGGGATGGCAAACCACTTCAGTATTCTTGCCTCCAGAATACCATGAACAGTGTGAAAAAGCCAAAAGATGACACCGGAATATGAGCCCCCCAGGTTGGTAGGTGTCCAATATGCTACTGAGGAAAAATGGAGGAATATCTCCAGAAAGAATGAAGAGGTGAGCCATAGCAGAAACAGTGCTCAGTTGTGGATATCTCTGGTGGTGAAAATAAAGTCCAATGTTGTAAAGATTTTACATAAATGGTTTCTTTTTTGTTTCTCTGATATTGTTTTAAGAAGTTCAAGCTAATCAGAGTCTCCTAAAAGGGAGATAATATTTCGTGATTAAAAATGGGCAATGTTGCATAAGCCTTGTAATAAAATAAATATGAAGTTTACTGGAGGGACAGTCTGCACTTCATCTTTATTCATACTAGAACATGGTACACTGTTAAACCTACAGATAAATGACTTTAGAAGGATACCTTGAGATTGTGGTTAATCTATGACTTAACAGCAATCTCAGATAGACCCTCTGAAATTGTGAAATATCAAAATACTCACTCACTACCCAGCTCACTGCAATATCTGCCCTGAAGTTTTAATCTATAAGTTTCAGTTCAGTTCAGTTTAGTCGTTCAGTCATGTCTGACTCTTTGAGACCCCATGAACCACAGCATGCCAGGCCTCCCTGTCTATCACCAACTCCCGGAGTCCCCCAAACCCATGTCCATCGAGTCGATGATGCCATCAAACCATCTCCTCCTCTGTCGTCCTCTTCTCCTCCTGCCTTCAATATTCCCCAGCATCAGAGTATTTCCCAATGAGTCAGTTTTTTGCATCAGGTGGCCAAAGTATTAGAGTTTCAGCTTCAGCTCAGTCCTTCCAAGGAATATTCAGGACTGAGTCCTGATGCCTTTAGGCATCAATTCTTTGGTGCTCAGCTTTCTTTACAGTCCAACTCGCACATCCATGCATGACTACTGGCAAAACCATAGCTTTGACTGGATGGACCTTTGTTGGCAAAGTAATGTCTCTGCTTTTTAATATGCTGTCTAGGTTGGTCACAGCTTTTCTTCCTAGGAGCAAGCGTCTTTTAATTTCATGGCTGCAGTCACCATTGGCAGTGATTTTGGAACCCAAAACAATAAAGTATTTCACTGTTTCCATAGTTTTCCCATCTATTTGCTGTGAAGTGATGGGACCAGATGCCATGATCTTTGTTTTTTGAAGCACAATTATATTCATTTTGTTTTGTGCCAGCACAATTATATTCATACTATTTATAAACATCTTAATATCCAGTTGTAAAAAATAATGTTATTTCTTGAACAGTTACAAATATCTGGAGATGTAGATAAATACAAATTTACTATACAATAAAAAAGATTATTAAAGAGATATGTAGATATTATAGAGAATATAACTTGAGGAGAAAAAAGAATGTTTTGAAATACCAATAGTATTGTTTTCTATAGGTGGTTATGTTCAATGACAATTAGATTATCAAGCAGAAGAGTTGGTTTGTTTTTAATGAACCTGTTGATATTACTCATAGCTATCAAAAATATAAGGGCTTTCCATGTGGCTCAGAGGTAAAGGATTCACCTACCAACACAGGAGACACAGGTTTGAATCCTGCATTAGAGGATCCCCTAGAGGAGGAAATGGCAACCCACACTGATATTCTTGGCTTGAAAATTCTCATGGACAGAGGACCCTGATGGGCCACAGTTCATGGGGTCACAAAGAGTCAGACACAACTGAGAAACTGAGTGTGTGTGCATCAAAAATATAAAAATAAATTTTAAATGTAGTCATGAACATTATTTGGGAGTTTACTGTGTTACAATAGAAAAAAAGAATATTCTTTTCAAAATATGCTCATATATATAACTAAATAAAATTTTATGGCATTATTTTGGGTAAACATTTATAGCCAG
The DNA here is from genome assembly GCF_019923935.1 of Bubalus bubalis. NCBI lineage: Eukaryota > Metazoa > Chordata > Mammalia > Artiodactyla > Bovidae > Bubalus > Bubalus bubalis. The sequence continues at coordinate 151,714,524 of NC_059158.1, forward strand.
ACATTCTTAATAAATTAAACCCCACAAGCAGTAACACCATTAAGGAGGAAACTAAAAAAATATCTTGTTTTTAAGCAAAATAGAAATTTAATATTTATAAATACTTTTAAAATAAACATATTTGAAATGAGAAATTTCAGGGAATAAGAAAACATGCAAATATATCTGAAAACTATATTAAACTTTAATATCATACTATGAGGGAGTTAGTAATTAAATGTTATAAGAAAATATTTGTTTATTCATTTATCCCCTCCTTACTTAAAGCAGAGTCCTAAAACAAAAACAAAAACCATACACACTCAAGATGGTTAAAAGAAAAATAATATATATAGATGGCATACATATGTCAAGATAAATATATAATATATACAAATAGAGAAAAGAATTTGAAACAAGTTAGCTTATTTCAGAAAATGTTTGCATTTTAGACAAATGCAAACAATAAACTGTAATGCCAAATAACTTTGGTATTCCTGAACTGGTGAAAAGTTTAAAAGATCTCTGAACACACTATTATTGAAAATATTTTCTTTTACTAATCATCTATAAATATTTTTTTGTTCTAACCTGATGAAACATTCTGTTTTATTGATTTACTGTACTACTAGACAAATCTTATTAAGGTTTAGGTGTTATACCTCAGTACATGTATTATAAACTTAATAGAAAATAAGAGAATAGAGAGTAATGTAGGTTAAAATTACTCTTTTTTATAATAATCAATGCTATATGAAAAAAAGAAAATATTTTATTTTGAAGTTCTCATTGAAAAAGAATAAAATACCTTTTTGTTAGTGGGAGTATAGTAAAATTCTCATTAAGTGAATGAGTGTTCCATTTTGAAATTATTTTATTTTTCATTTTAAAGCAAGTTGGCTTATTACTTTATTCACAAGAGGAAAAACCTTTTCTGATTTTATAGTGAAAGCCCTTGCATTTGCAATCTTCCCAAAAAGCTTACACATGTTGCCTATGGTTAATTTACCACATGCTTGCCAGAGCTGACAATATTTAATTTACTGGTCAGGTTCACCTATTATTTCTATGCATTAAACCAAAACACATTCCTAATTCACTAAAATTTCTTTGTGGGAATACAAGGAAATTACAGTGAATAAGGTTGAGGTTAAGTGGACCCTTAGATCTTAATTATAAATTATCCAAAAAAAAAAAAAAGAAAAAAATAACTGTCTCCCTTGGCAATTTTCTTACCAAGAAAGAAATGAAAAAGGGGAATTTATCTCCAATCATAAATCCCCAACGTTTCATTTTTATTTTCCCCAAGTTCACGTTCTCACCTAGCTAAGCAGCATTTCCTGCTATTATTAGCTGCTGGCCCATTATCAGCTGACCAGTATCTGTCAAACTGCTTCCTTCAACGAGCTTAGGGATTTCTGAGGAACTCCACATATGCAGACTTCTGCTTACAGCGTCTAATTATTTTCTAACAGATAATGGAACATTTAAGTTCAGAGAGGTTAGATTAAAATTGTAAGAAGATCAAAACCCTAGATAAAACTGCAGTGGCAAAGATCACTATAGAAAACCCTAAGCTTTTTAGCTTTGTGTAATGAAGAACCCTTGCTGATTGCTTATTTTCTGTGACAAACTGGCCTCATAATTTTACCACCTCAGAGGTATTCATTCTTATTTGTATTCACACTGTGCCAAGCTATATGCAAACTATCAGCGATGAGTACCAAAAACATGACTTCTTAGGAGCTGTGCCAGCATTTAGAAATGTTCAATATATTGAACATATATTGATATCTTTTCCCTTACTGGAAAATAAGAGAGCTATGTATGTAGTAAATACAGTACAACTTATTGTTTTACTTGTTTTATCAAGAGGTATTGATTCTATGGTAATCATTTTATGCAAAATGATCATGATGAGATTAAAATGTTTAGGCAATACAATGAATCTGAATTAAGCTTTCATTTCTTGAACCAAATCACTGCTGTATGAATAAATACTTTGGCCACCTGATGCAAAGAGCTGACTCATTAGAAAAGACCCTGATGCGGGGAAAGATTGAAGGCAGGAGGAGAAGGCAGAGAATGAGATGGTTGGATGGCATTACCAATTCTATGAACATCAGTTTGAGCAAACTGAGAGAGACAGTGAAGGACAGGGAATCCTAGAATGCTGCAGTCCATGGGGTAACAAACAGTCAGACACGACTGGGCGACTGAACCACAACAAAGTAGAAAAATAAAATTGCTTTATGCCATATGATATACATCAGGATCTTCTTCAGATAGATTGTCCTTTCCTCCTATAGAAACCATATTTTGTAACTTTAAATCTACTGTACAAACATTAAGTATTAACAAAACTATCTATGTCAAGGTTTGATATATCTCAAATTATTTGCTGATTTTCCGGAAATTCTATTTCCTAGTTTATGCTCACCCTGTGGGCAAAAGCTTTCTGCTGCTGCTGCTGCTGCTAAGTCGCTTCAGTAGTGTCTGACTCTGTGCGTCCCCGTAGGCAGCAGTGCACCAGGCTCCCCCGTCCCTGGGATTCTCCAGGCAAGAACACTGGAGTGGGTTGCCATTTCCTTCTCCAATGCATGAAAGTGAAAAGTGAAAGTGAAGTCGCTCAGTCGTGTCCGACGCCTATAGACCCCATGGACTGCAGCCTACCAGGCTCCTCCGTCCATGGATTTTCCAGGCAAGAGTACTGGAGTGGGGTGCCATTGCCTTCTCCCAAAAGTTTTCTACCTGAATTTTATGAGCAATCGCAATCTTTACATTGTAAACAGCTCTTCTGACTAATACAGTCAAAATGAGTGGGGATTTTTCCTAAGCTATCATAATTAGCAAACACGGCTTGTATTGATGTCAAAAACTGCAGGTGATCAGGGTCATTCTCTCCCAGCTCTATGGTAACACAGCAATACATCCTCTAATCATATACGAAATTCCCCAAACTGCAGAGTCTAGAGAGCTGGAAAATACTACCATATGAAAAGCAATACCTTTGACAGACTACTGATTTCCATTCCCCCAATTTAAATATTGGCACAGTAGACTATGTCCCCTTGAGAAATGTCTTTTCATTCACATAAATTCAAGAAACCCTCTGAAGAAACAGAAGCAGGCAGGAGCTTATTAAGTTATACACTGAGACTTACAAAGAACAACTTGTTTTGGATTTAGGTGGTTTCTTTTAGGTGCTTCAGGAGAGAAATTAAGTCTGTTAGAATATAAAACTCATCAAGTACTTTGCTTATTTTCAAACTTTTTAGTTCTCCTAAGACATTTAAACTCAAGTTTTAGGATACCTACTAAATTCAGATAATTGTTACTGGCCGTGATTTATAATGACTGCAGTCAATTACTTTTACTTATTCATTTTTGCCAAAATCCATCACAAAATCAAACATTTTTCTTTCTATATAGGACCCCATCCTTGCATCTTTACCCCTATTGGAATAAATAAATACAGTCAGGAGATAAGGGGGAACTCGAATAGCATCTAATAAAAAAAGCAAACTCTATTCAAAATCACTCTACAAGATTTCAAAATAAGATTGTGTGTGTTTGCATGTGCTCAGCTGTGTCTGACTCTGTGACCACATGCACTGTAGCCTGCTGGGCCCCTCTGCCCATGGAATTTTCGGGCATGAAACCTGGAGTGGGTTGCCATTTCCTACTTACTCCCGGGGATCTTCCCTACCCAGGGTTTGAACCCAAGTCTCTTATGTCTCCTGCATTGGCAGATGGATTGTTTACCAGTAGTGCCACCTGGGGAGCCCATAATAAGATTGAGAAGAAGTTAAAAATGAAACCTAATAGTACCATCCTATATATAGTAGAAACATCCAGAGGGAAGCATTCATGAGGGGAAGCATTCATAGGGGAGGTTACTGGCCTCCTCTATGCAAAGAAAGTCTACAAGGGATTTTTCCTTCTCAAAGGGCTTTCAGATGGTACATTGAGTCCTACTGACAGAGTCAATATAAGGCCCTATTACCCAGTGATATGTTGGTGTTGTTGATTCAAGACATAGAATAAACTGATTTTGTAGAAATAAATCAGAGCTAAACAATATAAATACCTAAAAAAAGTATCCAAGTAAAATAAGGCAAACACAGAAAAGGACTTTTGGAGGGAACTATTACAGAAGTCAATTAATCTAGAAGTGAGGAGGAGGAAGGAGGAAAAATAACTGTCTTTAAAAAAATAGAAAAAATATTTAATTGATTAACCAAATATTTATTGTTCTCTATGTGCTTGTATTGTGTTTGCCACTAGAGATACAGGTATGGTGTCAAAAGACAGTCCCTGTCACCAAAGGTCTTACAATCCAGTGGTGGAGAGTGGTATTCTACAATAATAACTGGGACAAATATTTATATAATAATCACAGTGTTGCTATTGTTGTTTAGTTCCTAAGTCATGTCAACTCTTTTTTGACCTCATGGACTGTAGCTCACCAGCTTCCTCTGTTCATGGAATTTACCAAGCAAGAATGCTAGAGTGGGTTGCTATTTCCTTTTCCAGGGGATCTTTCTGACCCAGTGATTAAATCCACATCTCCTGCATTGGCAGGCATATTTTTTACCACTAGACCACTTGGGATGCCCCTGGGTGTTATTAGTAGATTATAATTTAGACTAAGGAGTCAGAAAAGGTAGATTTGAAAAAGTATACTTAAGCTGAGAAACTAATGATAACGACAAGTCCATTAGGTATAACTGGGAGTAGGAAACTCTAGGCAAAGGCACTGACTGGTTTGTAAGAGTTGTGGAAAGAAATTCAGTGAAGAGAAAGAAGCCTCAGAAGATAGTTATGAGCTCTGGAAGCCAAGGGTCTAGTGTTTTACTTTACTTTAGAAAAAACACTGAAAGGTTTTATGCAGAGGAGTAACACAATTCAAACTTTATATTAAAGAGCAGGGAGATCAAATTGCAAGTTATTCTCATAATTCAAGCTGGAGAAGTTGATGACTTGGATTAAGGTGGTGGAATGCTGGAGGATGAGGAAGGCACAGCAACCCACTCCAGTATTCTTACCTGGAGAATCCTATGAACAGAGGAGCCTGGCAGGCTACAGTCCATAGGGTTGCAAAGAGTTGGACACAACTGAAGTGACTTAGCACAATAGAATGTAAAAAGAAGATGATGATTTCTAAAAGTGTTTGTGAAACAGAATCAAAGCATTTGTTCTTGAATTTGTAGTAGCAGTTTGAGGGGCTGTGATAGTTAAAAATAAATTCAAATTTCTTATGGATCCAATAATGTAAATGGGTAAGATTATTATTATTAAATGGATAAAATTAAAAACAGAAACAATGAAGAAAAGAAAATGAAAAGATACAATTTGAGTTAGTTAAACTAGAGATACTATTGAGATTTCAGAGCAGTTATAAAAAAGGATGGCGATGAGGTCAGGTTCATGAAACAAACTAGAGATGGAATTTGAGAATCTAGTGAGATGATCTACAAAATATGCGTATTAAAAGAGGTCTAGAACACAGCACTGAGAAATTTTAGTATTTTTGTGACTGTTTAATGCCAGCTTGGTTTTGGGAAGCAAGAAAGTTGAAAATCTGTGTTAAGGATGTGATTATAAAATGGTCCATGTATAATATCATATATGAAATGAATCGCCAGTCCAGGCTCGATGCATGATACTGGACGCTTGGGGCTGGTGCACTGAGACGACCCAGAGGAATGGTACGGGGAGGGAGGAGGGAGGTGGGTTCAGGATGGGGAACATGTGTACATCCGGGGCGGATTCATGTTGATGTATGGCAAAACCAATACAATATTGTAAAGTAATCAACCTCCAATTAAAATAAATAAATTTATATTAAAAATAAAATTAAATAGTAAAATTAAAAAAAAAATTGTCCATGAATTCAAGATGGCTGTGGACGGATGCAAGGACAGGAGGCAGCTGAGGGATGGTGAGAAACAGTGAATAGTCCGTGAATGTGAGATATCAGAAAGTGACGAATGCTTCCTAAGTAGGTACTATAGGAAAAGGACTAGAGGGCCAGCAGCATGTGCTTAGAGAACTGGGTGTTTGATATAGTGATTTGAGATGTGATGTCATTTCAGGCCAAGTTCTCTACAATTAGCAGGGCGCAAACAAGGGCCGATGAAATAAACCCTAAGAGCAGTGATTTACTCTAGTTACTGGCACATTTTTTTCTTTTCTTTTCAGTAGAATTTCAAAAGACTAAATTCTGTTTCTAATGGAGATATGGAATCTCTTTCTGAAGAGACTGTTTTACTTTTAGAAGAGAAGTAACTATCCAAATCATTTCTTAATTACTTTAGCAATAATTTTTCTTAAGGTAAAAAGCATTGAATAGACCAGTTTTTCAAAATCATGCCAGGGGTATAGAATCCTGTGACATCTAAGCAGTGGGCCTTTAAAAAAAAGGAAATGTATATTTTTCACATCTGAAATGAATGGTGTTCATATATGCAAATAAGTAACGTTTATAAGGCCCAGAGGTATAATTTAATTAAATTATATGCATTTCAAAATCTACTATTAATATAATACAGGATCTAGCTAAGAGTTACTGTCAACTATGTGAAGCCATATTTATGAAAATACTATAGTGTGAAAATAACATTATAGAACAAAATATCTTTGCAAAATGTTTTATAAATCTGCTACAATCTAGGAGAAAATGGAAAACTTACTAAAAAATTCTGTTTCCTCATCCCACTAATATGACATCAGCTAGAGATGAAGGATGGGCTTCTCTTGTGGCTCATCTGGTAAAGAATCTGCTTGCAATGCGGGAGACCTGGATTTGATCCCTGGATTGGGAAAATCCCTTAGAAGGACTGATGCTGAAGCTGGAACTCTAACACTTTGGCTACCTGATGTGAAGAACTGACTCATTTGAAAAGACCTTGATGCTAGGAAAGAATGAAGGTGGGAGGAGAAGAGGACAACAGAGGATGAGATGGTGGGATGGCATCACAGACTCAATCTTGGAGTTTTAATAAACTCCGGGAGTTGGTGATGGACAGGGAGGCCTGGAGTGCTGTAGGCCATGGGGTCACAAAGAGTCAGACACGACTGAGTGACTGAACTGAGAGTTGAAGGACAGGGAAGCCTGGCATGCTGCAGTCCATGGGGTCCCAAAGGGTTGGACACAACTTAGTGATTGAACAAAAACAAGAGTTGAAACAACTCCCACTAACACTGAATATCCTAAAGATGATACAAAGGAGAGTAACACAGAAACACAATTCTCACAGACACATCTTGAGAAAATAATAAAATGACTGATGTATAAAATAAATAAATGCTCCTATTGCTTAAGCTGAAACTCCAGTACTTTGGCCACCTCATGCAAAGAGTTGACTCATTGGAAAAGACTCTGATGCTGGGAGGGATTGGGGGCAGGAGGAGAAGGGGACGACAGAGGATGAGATGGCTGGATGGCATCACCGACTCAATGGACGTGAGTCTGAGTGAACTCCGGGAGTTGGTGATGGACAGGGAGACCTGGCGTGCTGCGATTCATGGGGTCGGAAAGAGTCGGACACAACTGAGCGACTAATTTGATCTGATCTGATTGTATATGGAGAAGAATACTAGTTATTCTCCTTTTAACAAGAAAATAACCATTTACACAGTAAGTTGACTCTTCTGAAACATATCTCATTGCAGTACCTTTTCATGAATTATACGGGTGATTTGGCAGGGAAGCTGAAACTGAAGCCAAGAAGATTCCAGTGAACCCTAACCTGAAGTATTATTGATCAGTCACTGGAACTTAGAGGATAGTTACAGCATTTCTTTTATCCAAAGATTAGGTTTTTCTAAGAAAATAAATGAATTAAGCAAAACATTTAAAAACATATGCACTTCCTAGGCAAATAAAATAATGTCAAATGATAGTGGGCTTAAATATCAGGGGAGACAAACAAAAAGAACAGAGTGGTGGAAGCTCAGATAAACTCAAGAGTCTGTCTGACTTGACCAGACCATGGTCTTCAATTCCAGGGATCCTGCTCATTAGCATCATTTTAAAAGTATATGTTATGCATCATTTAATGCATTTTTTTAAAAAAAGAGAGACAAACAAAACAAAACAAAATATCTGTGCTTTCCCCAATGAACTGGTGCTGTTTAAAACAAGAACTAGGAGAGTGTATTAATGGAGTCATTCTTCTTAAGAAGGTGGACCTTTAGAGTCATTTTATTAATGTTCAATATGATCTTCCTTTATGGGAATGAAGAATGTACTGGCCATTCACTAGAAGTGTGTTATTACCATCATTACGAATCCATTAGACATACTCAGGTGAGCTGACTAACAACCTTGTGACCAAATTCTCCTCTTGCTTTTAGTGTATTATTTAATAGAATACAAATTGCTCCTTACTTATTTTTGCTTATGGTAAAAATTCTAAGGAAATATAAAAGGCCTTTCCTTTGCCCTTGGATATCAACAGAAGTAGTAGTTGCAATGAATTTTGAGTGTTAAGTTGCCGCATGTGTGTCATTTATCATAACAAGGCACAGCTATATCTGATAAACCTGGTAGCAGTAATTATTGAATCTAGAATATTCTACCCTAAGTGTAAAGTAGCAGGGAAGGAGGGCATCACAAAAGTCTTGTTGCGGTTGTTTAGTTACTAAGTTGTGTCTGACTCTCTGCAGCTCCATGGAATTTTCCAAGCAAGAATACTAGAGTGGGTTTCTATTCCCTTCTCCAAGTGATCTTCCCCACCCAGGGATCTAAGCCGTGTCGTCCACATTGGCAGGCAGATTCTTTAGACCACTGAGCCACCAGAGAAGCCCAGCAAAAAGGTCTAATGCTTAATGTTAGGTAGGTAGAATAGGAAAAAGGAGTCTGGGAGGCCAAACACAGCAGAAGCCCAACTCGGTGAAAGCTCTGGCGGTAGAAATGGAATGCAAAGAAGACCCAGCACAGGGGAAGTGACAAGAAGCCCAGTATGCTGGAAATGGGGAGAATGAAAAAAAGAAAACAAACTCAGCAGAAAGCTCACGTGGCTCAGTCTCAGATTCCAGAAGACCTCCAGTTGGGGTAGGAAGTCTCCAACCCTATAGCTGGAAGGATATATGGCTAAGAAAATCTTAATTTCTTTACAATCTTGTTTCTTCGAACCGCCCCCCCCCCCCCACCCGCCGCCTGTGAACAGGCAAGCGGCAGTGGGTGCAGCTGAGGGACTCTGGCAGGGGCTACGCCTCAGTGTGTTCCAAAAGCTCCACTATCTGCTGGGCCCCAGTAGCTGTTGCCCAAGAGGGTGGGGGGTTCATCTGTCCTTAATCTTCTTTATGCCAAGGATCAGACCAATGAAAACTGTGAGCACAGGTCAGGTAGTAGATTTTCTGGCAGATTATGAAGGGGATTCCTCAGCACATTTTTCCCACTGCTTTTACCTCCCGTCCATCCTTCAGCTCTTCTCTCCTGGGACTTGAGCCCAGCCAAAACCCATGCCGCCTGGCTTCAGGACCTAATAAAGCATGTCTCATTCCAAAAATTCAGTGAGAGACACAGCGATAGGTAAGAGGTGCATTTGTTCAGCTTCAGAGTGAAGCATACTCCACAGGGTGTGGGCCATCACAGAGGAGAGTGCAGTGGCCATGGATGTGGTGTGGCTAGTTCCCCAACCCCAACCCCAACTGGGTGATTTCATATGCTAACGAGTGGGAGGACCATTCCAACAATTGCGGAATGTTGGACATTCCCCAGTTGTTTTGACAGTATGTCCTCGTTTTGACAGTGCCTTGAAACTGTCCTGGCACCTCTGGTGTGTCGCTTAGTTTGCAGATTGAGGATCAATGGGTTTAACTGAATTTGACTTGTCATCTTGGACCCATTTGATTTTAATTGGTTTCTGTTATGCACTTGGGTTATGTCATTCTTTTAAGCCCTGCCCCTTTCCCTCCAGTTTCATGCTCTTTTCCTGAGCCCTGTCTGGGCCCACAATGTTGCCTCTACAATCTTCTGGAGGGACAACTAGAAATTAGCTGTCCTAAGGGGAAAATACTGTATAATATCCAATCTCTCTAGATATTCAGGCCTTCATCTTCCATGTTTCCCACAACATGTGCAACAACAGCATTGCCCAGTGAACCCAGCAAGCCAGGTGACAGGCACACAATGCCTGCTAGAAGTCCATCTCCTGGCATCCCTTCAAGGGCAGTTGGGCATCCAGGGATAATGTTTGCCACTTTGGGAGTTAGTCCTGCAGGCCATTTGGCCCAAACCCTTACCACCCTTCTAAAGTTACAAACATACCCCTGGATCAAATCTCCACTCCACTTTAATGGAACATCTGGTCTCTTAATTTGTTCTTAAGCCACTTACTAACTCCTACAACCAGGATCCTGCCCCCTTGTAGGTAACATTGTTCCAGACCATTTATTATTAAAATACTCTTAATGCCCCTTACAGGACCAGATAACCCACTCCTTTGTCATTACTTCTGCTATTACCTAAGTTAGATCTATGACAATGAAATGTTTACCATTGGATACACCCTAAACTGCTCTTATGGAGGATTAGGGGAGGAAGTCAATGACTTACATTCCCTCAGAGCTGTAAGAAGATAAGGCTGAGGGCCTATTCACCAGGTTCCCAGTCTCAGGGCACAGGCTTGGATTGCTTTACATCACGGTATCTATTCCCATCCGTGGTGGACAAATCAGCAATAAGTTAAGATTACAATCCCTTAATCCTACCCAGCACTGGTCATGCTGGAGACCCTGGGGACACCCAACTCAAGTCCAGGGGTCCCAGAAAGTCGACCTGCCTCTACCTGCCCAGGGATCTGGTCCTTGGAAGGATGTCACACCTCAGCTTGCTCAGGGGTCCGCCAGTCCAGGGGTCACAGGAGGTGGACATACCTCAACCTGCCCAGGGACCGAATTCTTGGGAGGCCAACATGCCTTGACTTGCTTGGGGATTCGATCTCCAGGGGGCTGTCATGCCTCAACTTGCCTGGGGAATCTGCATCCTGACCCAGGGACACCTGGCTCTCAGGTTGCAACAGTACTGGGTAGGATAAGCTTCAGAAAGACTAACCCCTAAGGAAGTCCACCCATGGAAATAGAAGGAAGCCTATTAGTCGTGGGACTATGCCCGATCTCAGCAATAACTCAGGAGTCCAATGACAACCCTGTTGCCTTTCTGGAAAGTCTAAAAGAGGCCCTCCAAAAGTTTACCAATCTGGACTTAGACTCTTATGAGGGACAGGTGATTTTAAAGGACAAATTCCTGTCCCAGTGTGCATCAGACATCAGGATAAAGTTACAGCTCCAGAAGCAAGACCCTGCTGCCTCTTTAGATGAGATGGTCCAGACAGCCACCAATACCTTTTATAACAGAGAACAGCAGAGGGAGGCCAAGGCCCAGGAAAGGGAGAGAAGGAAAGAGATAAGGCATGCCCAGATGCTGGTCACCCTCCAGGGAAGCCTTATGCAAACCCTGAGTATTTGAAGGAAAAGGCACAGGGCAAATGCCTAATCTGTAGACAAGCGGGGCATTGGGCCAAAGAGTGTCCAAACCCTGAGAAGTCTCCTAAAATGGTTTGCTACAAATGCCATCAATTGGGACATTGGGTGGCACTGTGCCCTGAGGACCCACAAGCCTTGAGGTCAAGAGCCAAGCATTCCCTCAGGATGGTTCAACAGGACTGAAGCGGCCCACTCCAGCCAGCCTGCCTGCCACAGATAGCCATCACAGGACTGGAGCCAAGGGTACAACTTGGTAGATCCGAGAATTTCTTGGTTGACACAGGACTACCTACTTTGTCCTGACCTCCTCCTCCGGAGTCTTCTCCTTCCAAACCTGTACCATGTTGGGTGCTAAAGGAAAAACAATTACTAAAAGAGTCACCCAAGCACTTAGTTGCTGGGATGGACAAATATTTTCCCACCAGTTTATGGTAGTCCCTGAGTGTCCTACTCCCTTATTGGGAAAAGATATAGTCACTAAACTGGGGATGACCCTTGTGATGGGAAGCTTTTTCAGCCCCTAGAGCTCTACAGCTTCTGTTACTACTTAGGAACCCATTACACTGTGTCCAATAGGGAGGGACCAAAAGCTATGGGAGGACAAAATTAGCCCCCAGGTGTGGGCCCAGGGGACTCCTGGATGAGTCCACCACGCTGAACAGGTCTTCACTGTCCTCTGAGATCCCACTTGGTTTCCAAACTAGAAACAACATCCCCTCAGAAAAGAAGCTCAGGAAGGACTACAGCCTCTAATAAATAAATTCCATGCTGTGGGCTAACGGTCCCCACACATTCACCGTGTAACACCCCAATCCTCCCTATAAAGAAAAAGCATGGGACCTGGTGAATGGTTCAAGATCTGCAGATCATAAATGAAGCTATAGCCCTTCTCCATCCCACAATATCCAATCTCTATGTAATTTTAGGAGAAATCCCGTACAGTGCCAAGTGGTTTACAGTCTTGGATCTCAAAGATGGATTCTTTTGCATACCATTGGCTAAAGAATCCCAACAACTTTTTGCCTTTGAATAGGAGGCTTCAGGAGAAAAACACCAACAGATGACTTGAACAGTATTACCTCAGGGGTTCAGAGATACCCCCAACCTGTTTAAGCAGGCTCTTAGCCAGGATCTCCTAGATCTGGACCTGAGACCTAATAGGAAAATATTACAATATGTAGATGACCTACAAATCTGCTCTCCAGATGAGAAAAATGCCCAACAATATGCAATTCAGGTTCTAAACTTTTTGGCAGAGAGGGGATATAAAGTCTCCTGTGCTAAGGCACAGATGGTCGAGACAAAAGTCACTTATCTGGGAGTTCAGATTATATATGGGTCCGGGAGGCTGTCCTCTGATCGAGTACAAGGAATCCTCCAGTTTTGTGAGCTTTCCTGGGGCTAACTGGGCATATTAGAATCTGGATATCCAACTATGGTCTAATTGCCCAGCCCTTATATGAAAGCTTGAAGGGATGGGATGATTCAATCCCACTGATGTGGGGAACTCCTCAAAAGAAGGCAGAGACTACACTAAAATAAGTCTTAACTCAAGCACCTGCCTTGAGGTTGCCAGACCCAGAAAAAGCATTCCAACTTTATGTCCATGAAAAAGAAGGAATAGCCTTGGGATTGTTAACTCCAAGGTTGGGACCTGAGCCCAGCCTGTAGCTTACTTATCCAAGAGACTTGACCCAACCACCCAAGGCTGGCCTCCCTGCCTTTGAAATCTTGCAACTGTCGTAATCCTGATAGAAGATGCTTTAAAACTCTCTTTTGGGGGCAAACTATTTTTACCAGCCACCAAGTGAAACAACTCCTAAATGGGAGAGGCCATTTATGGGTGTCTGATCAAAAAATCCTCAGATATCAAGCAGTGCTGATGGAAAATCTAGGCCTGACTATATCCCCTTGTGAGGTTCTTAATTCAGCTGCCCTCCTGCCTATCCCTGAGGGCTCTGTCCCCTTTCACTCTTGCCTAGAAACCTTGGACAACTGGACAAAATCGTGAGAGAAATTATCAGAAGATCCTCTGACAAATCCTGAGGAAATCTGGTACACTGATGGAAGCAGCTTTGTCTTGGATGTAAAAAGAAGAGCTGGATATGCAGTAGTCTACAATTTTGAGACCATAGAGGCTAAACCTTTGCCACCAGATACTTCAGTCCAATTAGCTGAGCTCATAGCCCTGACTTGAGCTTTAGAGCTGGGAAAAGGAAAAAGAGTGGCCATTTACACTGACTCCAAGTATGCCTTTCTGGTGCTACATGCACATGCTGCTATTTGGGAAAATAAGAGGCCACTTGACCACCCGAGGGTCCCCATTCAAATATGGTGATTAAATCCTTAGGCTCTTGGAGGCAGTTCATCTGCCTGCTGAGGTTTCAGTCTCCCACTATAAAGGACACCAAAAAGGGAGCACAGAAGTGGCATGAGGGAACCAAGTAGCTGATCAGGCAGCTAAGAGAGCAGCATTACAGAATAATGACATAATAGGAACCTTAGTTCCACAGACTAGTTTGCTAGAAACTCCTTCACATCTTGAAGGTGAGACCCTTAAAACTAAGAGTGATGGCTTTCAAGATCATATGGAGTGGTTCCAAAAGGAGGGACTCCTTTTTCTCCCATTGGGAACCTCCAATGGAAGTTGGTTAATTCCTTACATGCCACCACTCATCTGGGGAAAAGGCCCTCCAAAGATTACTAGAAAAGTCCTTCAGAGAAACAAGCCTCCAAATGACTATAAGGCAAGTGGTCTCCTCTTGTCCCACTTGCCAATTAAACACCCCGCAAAGAGCTTGAAGACCCCAGCTGGCCCAGCCCATCCAATGACATGGGACCTACCCAGGAGAAAGTGGCAGATAGACTTCACCCAGATACCAGTTTCTCAAGGGTATAAATACCTATTAGTCATTATAGATACATTCACAGGATGGATTGAAGGCTTTCCCACCTGCAGTGAGAAGGCTGAGTAGGTAGTAAAAAAACTGCTCCATGAAATCATTCCAAGATTTGGTCTACCCAGGTCATTACAAAATGACAATAGGAAATCATTTACTTCTAAGGTCACCCAAGGGGTCTTTAAAGCATTGGGCATTACTTATTATCTCCATCATGCCTGGAGGCCTCAGTCTTCAGGAAAAGTAGAAAGAGCCAACCAATTCTTAAAATCAGCAATAAAAAAGATAACCAAGGAGACCTCCCTGGGATGGAAGGAGGCTCTACAAATAGCTCCCCTCTGCACCTGTATTGCCCCTAAGGAACAGATTGGTCTTAGTCCTTCAGTTCAGTTCAGTTCAGTCACTCAGTTGTGTTCGACTCTGTGCAACCCCATGAATCGCAGCACACCAGGCCTCCCTGTCCATCACCATCACCGGGAGTTCACTCAGACTCACATCCATTGAGTCAGTGATGCCATCCAGTCATCTCATCCTCTATTATCCCCTTTTCCTCTTGCCTCCAATCCCTCCCAGCATCAGAGTCTTTTCCAATGAGTCAACTCTTCGCATGAGGTGGCCAAAGTACTGGAGTTTCAGCTTTAGCATCATTCCTTCCAAAGAACACCCAGGGCTGATCTCCTTTAGGATGGACGGGTTGAATCTCCTTGCAGTCCAAGGGACTCTCAAGAGTCTTCTCCAACACCACAGTTCAAAAGCATCATTTCTTTGGTGCTTTCTTCACAGTCCAACTCTCACATCCATACATGACCAGTGGAAAAACCATAGCCTTGACTAGACGAACCTTTGTTGGCAAAGTAATGTCTCTGCTTTTCAATATGCTATCTAGGTTGGTCATAACTTTTCTTCCAAGAAGTAAGTGTCTTTTAATTTCATGGCTGCAGTCACCATCTGCAGTGATTTTGGAGCCCCAAAAAATAAAGTCTGACACTGTTTCCACTGTTTCCCCATCTATTTGCCATGAAGTGATAGGACCAGATGCCATGATCTTAGTTTTCTGAATGTTGAGTTTTAAGCCAACTTTTTCACTCTCCTCTTTCACTCTCATCAAGAGGCTTTTTAGTTCCTCTTCACTTTCTGCCATAAGGGTGGTGTCATCTGCATATCTGAGGTTATTGATATTTCTCTTGGCAATCTTGATTCCAGCTTGTGCTTCTTCCAGTCCAGCGTTTCTCATGATGTACTCTGCATATGAGATGCTATATGGGAGACATTTTGTTTATGTCAACAACCTCTTCCTAGACCCAGAGGCTCAGACTCTCTGGTCATATACCATGGCCATTGGGCAATTCCAACAGGATGTCTGCTTGTGGGGTGTCAACCAGGACCAAAAGATTCTAAAGAGTCACCATTATATGCTCCAGGGATCCAAGTCCTAATTAAAGTCTGGAAAGATGGGTCCCCAAAGGCTCAACTCCAGCCCACATGGAAAGGCCCCTACCCTGTAATATTTTTTACTCCCTCAGCAGTCAAGGAACAAGCTGGAGAGTTCACGGGGTAGCTGCGGTCTCTTTGGGGGATCCTTCTCCTGGTGAGGGGAAATTTGGAGTTGGCTAATGTGCCTACTAATCCTTGTTATCACAAGGCTGTTATCAGCATCATATTGATGCTGCTTATGATTGCTCCATGTATTATTAACTGTCTAACCCATTTTGTCTCTGCCCAGGTCAACAAGCTACAACATGCAGTGCCAGTTCAACAAGGATGTATAAAACTATAGCCAACCAGGGAAAATGTCACTCACCCTTAGACGGATACTGCTATAAGGACTCTGAGGCTTGAGATTAGTAAGAGGGGGAGGCCCCATGCCCCTCACCATCCCAGTTCGGCAGAAAGTAGCCAGAGAAACCTTGATGACCCATTCCCAAAGAACTGGGCCTCCTATCTCTTAAGGGGAGCAGGTTAGGTAGTTATAATAGGAAAAAGGAGTCCAGAATGGCAGAGGCTAAAAGACAAAGAAGGGAAAAGCCTGCAAAAACAGAACAAAGGAAGGTCTGAGGACCTCAGGTGAAACAAACAGCCCTCTTGGCTAGCCCAATTTACATAGGACAGGCTCAGGGATGAGGAGACAAATGTATAAAAGGGGAAGACTAGAAGAATTGAAGCCTCTCTTCTCTTGACTTTTGGGTCCACCTGTCCTACTCCTCAAGGGTGTACTATCCTTTGTTTTTCCTAATAAAACTGAGATGTAACACTGATTCATCCCTCGCTTCAAATTTTTGCTGTGGTGAGATAGAACAGAGGAAATTACAAACTCCCCTGACACTTCATATTCATAAATCTATGTAGTTTCTTTACAAAAGAAACTTTATTTTCCTCCTATAAAATGATATAAAGCATAGGCACACATGCACACACTCACACACATATACCAATACATATCTACAGAACCAGATTTCAAAAGAGATATGTAGCATGGACGCATTTACTCTTGTTTGAAAGTTATCCTTGGAATGTTCTTCCATAGGGCTGTACTGACTTTCTCCTGCCTTCCTTTGCCCCGTGGCTTTCTGTTGCTATTGAAACTTGTTTTGCCACATTCAGCAGGTAGGGCATGCAGGAGAATAAACGTGTTTCTCTTCCAGTATCCCTCAATCAAAGACTGACAGCTGGAGTTCTTCCATCACCTCCCTTGAACTTTAAGGAAAGTAACTCTGAGGCATATGTCCTACATGAGCTGCCAGAATCTCTCCAATGGAAAGAAACTCCAGTCACTCATGATGGCAGTTGGTTTTACTGATTCCCCTTTCTCATTTCCATTTCTCCTTACTGATGAGTCCCTCACCTCCAAAATAAACTACTTTCACTCAAATCCTTGTCTCACGGTCAGCTTCTGCTTCTGGAACAACTCAAACTAAGACATATGCCAAAAATGACTTTTAACTTAATAAGTGTGGGAATATTTGCAATTTCAGCTCAATTCTTAGGTCCAAATTACAAACAATTTTGCTAATAAAGACCTTTTTATTGATATGTTATTTAAGCACTTACAATGTTCTACACACATGACAGATGAGCTAAAAACTTAGGTACGAAGAGTAGCTATGTGTTTGAATTAAAGTTATACCAGTCTACTTAAAATGCTTAATTCACCATTAATTTTGCCAATTCAGCTGTGTTTTCATCATTGTGAAGCTCTCCTAGTGATATGAAAGAAGTTGAGAAAATGCTTGCTATCTGTTGAAACTCTGCCAATAGCAGTCCATCAATCTGTTAATCTTCTAGCAACTATTCAGCAGGTAGGAAAAGTGCAGTCAAAATATTTTCCCTCATTTCTTTTTTTTTTTTCACTTTTAATAAGATCAGACTATTTAGAGTCTGTTGGTCACCAGATCCATCAACTATCTAGAAAAATGATTCCTTTCATGGCTCAATCAGAGCCTCATCTAAATTTCAGCAGAAATCTATGACTTCAAGCTGCCATCCCTACTTCTGTTTCCATGGGAATAGACTTCAGATGAGGGAAAAGAAAAAATGGATGGGGTTAGGAGCTTTCAAATAATCATTCAAAATCATGATGAGGTTTTCAGAGCTTCTTTCCTAGGTGATTATTCTGTAGCCTCTTAACCCCTTTTTGCCAGTCTGTTTCCATGGAAATATGACAAAAATGGCTATCCAAGTCTCCAGCAGAGATTATTAGCATTCTTGTGAATTTCAGCTTTGGCTGCAGTCTAGACTGAGTAAGATCTTTCTATACCAGTTTCACATATTAACCTACACTGTGTCTACACATTGTCATTTTTACTTTGAAAGTTCCTTTCACAAATTTATACTTATGATCAAGATCAAATTGATTGTGACATTGCTGAAAAAGTCTTCAGTTTTACATACTAATATATGAATCAACTGCAGAGAGTGTCAGAATTTTTAGAGTGCAGAAGGAAGAAAATTTAGTTACTGGATTCAACAGATGTTAGATAGGTGTTGGTAGATATGCAACAAAGATCATTTTTAAAATATTTAGCAATCGTTAAGACACAGCGCTGAAACTAAGCAGGACCCTGTGGGTCTCCTGGGCCTGGGAGCCTTTCTGCTCATCCTCCACAACCTTGCCTGAGTTCTAAAAGAGAGGTTCAAACAGTTGCTAATCAGAGAAGGGAGGGGATGCAGAGACAAGGGAGGAACAGCCCAGAAAAAATAGTGTAGCCTTGGGGCAGGGCCCTGTTTCCTCTCAAGAGATACACATAACAATATCTTTGAGCTCTTTACAGAACTAAATTCAGTCACTCAGTCCGTCTGATTCTTTGCAACCCAATGGACTGCAGCACACAATGCTTCCCTGTCCATCACCAACTCCTAGAGCTTGTTCAAACTCACGGCCATCGAGTCGGTGATGCCATCCAACTATCTCATCCTCTGTCGTCCCCTTCTCCTCCTGCATTCAATCTTTCCCAACATCAGGGACTTTTCCAATGAGTCAGTTTTTCGCATCAGGTGACCAAAGTACTGGAGCTTCAGCATCAGTCCTTCCAATGAATAGTCAGGACTGATTTCCTTTAGAATGGACTGGTTGGATCTCTTTGCAGTCCAAGGGACTCTCTTTGCAGTCCAAGGGACTCTCAACAGTTTTCTCCAACACCATAGTTCACAAAAGAACTAAAACCTCCAACAAATGGAAGAGTAGCATTCTTCATTCCAGATAAAAGGAACTCAAAACTTTCAAGAGAGCAACTGAGGCCCTATTAAAGGAATGCAGGCCCAGCATACACGCTAATTTTATCAGCAACTCCACCCTTAAACCACTGCTATAAAACTCCTCACTAAACCATCCAGGGTTGGGACAACTAATTTCAAGAGTGAAAACCTGCTTTGTTCCCCTGCCTTGCAAAGCAATAAGCTATTCTTTTCTACTTCACCCAAGCTCTGTCTTGGAGATTCGATTTTGCACTGATACAGGCAAGCAGGGGCTTTCTCAGGTGGTCCTAGTGGAAAAGAACCCACCTGCCAATACATGAGACTCAGGTTCAATCCCTGAGTCTGGACTATCTGCTGGAGAAAGCAATAGCAACCCACTCCAGTAATCTTACCTGGGAAACACCATGGATAGAGAAGCCTGGTGGGCTATAGTCCATGGAGTCATAAAAGAGTCGGACACAACTTAAGGACTAAGGTACAATAACACTTTGAGCTTTTGGCAATCAACAATAATAAATAGAGCTTTTGGCATCAGCATCAATCAAACAGAGCAACTGGTTGGTTTCACTAAAATTATCAGCCCTATTATACGAAAACCAATAAGTTATTAAAAGTAGACCTATATAAGATGCTTATAGCATTATACCCAAATAAATTGTCCAGCACCACAAAGTGAGCTCCTATAAAACTTAAAAAGAGCTTACAAGAGAAAAGGGTAGAAATGCACAGCAATTCATCTTTTTAAAAATCAGAGTGCATATACTTTCATATAAAGGTCATTTGAAAATCAAAATCATTCTTATTGCTGAAGACATTATGCTAAAGTTAGAGAAAGGATACATATGGTTCTTTGATAGTACCCCTGGCAAGATACCTTGTGTTGAATGTAAAAAAATAACAGCATGCTACATATCAAGTCTCATCTGTCGTACCCTCTGAAATTTGCTGAACAGTTCAATCTACAGTTTTTGCTAGGGGAAATCAAAGTTCTGATTGACCTTATAAAGTACACTTATTTTTCAGAACTCTCTTACTCTTCTATGAAAAAAGTGAAAGTCAGACTGGGGCCTGCCAGGCTGCTCTGTCCATGGGGATTCTCATGGAAAGAATACTGGAGTGGGTAGCTGTTGCCTTCAGGGGATCTTCCCAACTGAGGAATCGAACCTAAGCCTCTTTCATTACAGGCGGATTCTTTACAGTCTGAGCCACCAGGGAAGCCCAAGAGTACTAGAGTGGGTAGACTATCCCTTCTCCAGCAGATCTTTCTGACCCAGGAATGGAACCAGGATCTCCCACATTGCAGACAGATTCTTTACCAGTTGAGCTACCAGCGAGCTATTCTATAGTTGGAGCATTTTACCTATGAGGTCTTGTCTTCAGAGTTTGAATTGAAAAAACTAAGTTTCAATGAGCAATTATCTGAGTTACTAGGTTCCTAATTTAAATTTAATGGCAACTATCGAAACTCATCTTGATTGATGTTTTCAACTAAACAGATGATAACAACAATAAAATAAAACAGTCTGGTTAATTTTTCAAATCATCATCACTACTCTCAAATGCAGTTTGGCACAGTGCTTAAACACATTGAGAGCAGGATTTGGTCTGCAGGCCAAACCTGGCCTTCAGCTTGCTCGTGTAAATAAAGTTTTACTGGAACACAGTCATACTCATTCCTGTACTCTTTCTTTTAATTGTTTATGGCTCATAATCTACCAAAAGGAGAGAGCTGAGTAGTTGCCACAAAGATCACATTGCAGGAATAAGCTGTAATATTTATTCTCTGGTCTTTTAAGCAAAAGTTTTTTGATCCTTGCTCAAGTCTTTAGTTATAACATTATGCCATTACAAGAGAAGACAGTTTGAAGTTGGAGTCTTTTTATTTTTTAATTTTAAAAGTAGTCAATAATGGATAAAAACGTGATCACCTGGTGTCTGTACTTACATCCATAAATTCCACATTGGCTTTGGGACCAGTTGTTTCATTAAGAATCTTAATAGCCACAGGAATCTTCACTGTTTCTCCTTCAGGGACCCAAATACCCTTTGTGGGGAAAAAAATTTCACATTAAATCTATATTAACACAGATACAACATTTAGATCAGACACAAAATTTGATTTAACAGTTATGTGCTTTCATTACCAGAAAATGAATCATATATGTATTCTGCTTTCAAGGTGTTTACACTATTATAAAATTCATTTGTATATACAAAAAAAGCTTTAAACAGTTAAAAAAAAAGGAAAGGAAAAATCATTGAAATATATATAAAACAATATTTGACTTGGATGATATCATCAATTTATTATGACTTTGAGAAGGCTGTTCTGATTTTGAACTTCAATTGTCTTATTTGCAATTTAGAAGACCGGGCTATATAATGTTAATGATTCTTCTCAGCTTTAATATTATCTAATTATTCTGCAACTAAAAATACAATAAGATAAAAAAAGCACATTCTCATGCATCAAAATTCAGATTGATTTAAGAACTAATGTTCTAAGGTGACTTTTTAAGAATTGGTTTTAAAAGGCAAGTACTAAGGAGTATTGAACACATATTAATTTGTCTATATTATTTAATACTATGTATGTACCAAGGATTTTTATTATTTCTAAAGTAATATAAAATATTTACATTAGTCATTGCAAGTTTTCTTTTCCTATATAAATATAATATGAACAACATCTATGTATTGTGGGAAAGTATAAAATAGGTAGAGTTTGATTAAAGTATAATGTTATCTTAAATAACAGCATTTCTGGGTAAACAATTCCACCATTTAACTGAGGACAATGATCCTGATAACATAGGAATGCATGAAATATACAAGAACATTTTTTAAGTGCATCCTTCCAAAGGCACACAGAAGCAGATATGAGTCTACATGTAAAAAATATCTCAAATTTTAATTTATTAGCCTTGACATTAAAAACATCTTCTGAGGACAGTTTTAACATTAAAATGAAAGGAAGAGAACAGCTCCACTTCTTGATTTTCTTAATACTATTTGCTTGTAATTATAAAGATTTTTGAAACTTTTTCACATGGTACTTCTATGCTAAAATGTATATATGTTACCCAAAGTGGTAATAACATAAGAGAGGATAGAAACATAGGAATTATTAAAAAGTCAAAATAATGAAGAAAAAAAAGACTTAAAACCTTTAGAAGTGAATTTAATAGTGAATAGGGAAATCCATCTGTCAAATGCAAAATAATAGGCCAAGCTTCCTATGGTACAATTAAAAAAAAATTATTAATGTAGAAATAGAGGGGAAAAGCCCAAGGCTTGATTTCTTGTTGATGGTACTAAAGTGGAGAACAGGCTTACCATTACTCAATAAAGTAACCTGAGAAGCGGTTACCTTATAAAGATACATAATCAATATGAAAATATATCTAAAGTATGCTTTCAAAATAAGAAAATAAATTCACTATAAATTAATTTTCACTGCTTTCAAAATAAGTATAGCCATATAGTCATTATTTTCTAGGCCCCATGGGATCAAAATTCAACTATGTTGATACCTACGATATTGGTTCAAATAGTTTATGTTTAAGCACAGCATTACTCCAAGCAGATGGAAAAATTAACTGGTAATTGGCTAGGCAAATTTGCATTTCTGTGGTCAAGAATAATTCTTTATCGTTTAAGATAGCATGTCCTCGTAAGAACTAATAATTTTAATTAAAACTTAAGGTCAACCATATACACTGTAGGAATAAAATTTAAACATACTTATGGAACTTTCAAAAAGCTTTTAATAGGAGTAATTTCAATAAGTGTACACCACTCTTGGACAATGGGCAAATAAGTGATGCTAATAAAACATTATTAAATGTCTAAATAATTAATATTTTTCCCTGCTGAGGTTACTAGACAACATTTGGTCTTGAGTTATACAGTATTCATGATTTACAATAAAATTCAATTTCCAGACCATATCATCTTTAAAAACATAAAGGTGATTATATGCCAGGTACATTTCAAGATTGAGTTACTTTTAAAATGGAAGTCCATATTTTTCTAACATGATATAATTAAGAGAAACAGATAAGATAGTTTGTGTCTCTGAACATACAAAGATTTTGAAGACCAGAAAGTACTAAGTCAGCTAATAATTTTAAATTTAACTGAACAAAATATGCAGAACAGGAGATTTAGAAACATCTGCATTTGACCATAGAATTAAAATTTTATTTTAGAGATGAGATTATTTTTGGTAAACTCAGGAGAGAAAATTAAGGTTTATATTCCAATCATTAATAACTTCCAGCAAATAATTCTGCTTTTAATATAAAAAACAACATTTTAAGATACAAAATTCTTAAGATCTGACCTATTTTAGCTGATAATATTCTTTAAAATGTAAGCTTGCATATCACTTTAAGAAATTTGTCAAAGCAAATTTTGGTAATTGAAGTAATGGACATTACAAAAAGGATTTAGTACTATCCCAACAGAGTCTCTTATTCTTGTTATTTACAATTAAAAATAAATTTTACCACAATTAACCTTGAGCTTGGCCTTTGAATTGGTTTTGTAATTAAGTTAAATAAGTAAACATACAAATGCCTTCATTTGAACTCTCCTTTCCAGAAATATCTCTCTTATTTAAAACCCATGATGTTACCGTCTCCTTCTATCTAACCTGAACTTTACAAAGTCACTTTTTTAGTTTGCATGTAATGGTGAAGACATTAAAACTGGAAATTATCTGTTAAATTATAAATGTTATAAGGTAGGCAAAAAAGTGCTTTAGAAACTAGTTTTACTAACACATCAGTGTATTTCTGTGTGTTCTGAAGAGATGGGCTAGTAGAGTCCTGATGGATAGGTCTTTGGATTGTTGATTTAAAAAAACGCACGTGCGAAGTGCAACTTAAGTTTTATTTGGGGCAAAATGAGGACTGAGGCCCAGGATACAGCACCTCAAATAGCTCTAACAAACTGCTCCAAAGAGGGGGAAGGTCAGTATTTATGTGATTTTGGTGGAGAGAGAATACATGCAATTGAGCACGTTTCCAGATCTGCTAGTCTCATGAAGCCTTTTGCTAGTCATGAGTAACATCATCACTCTGAAGCATTTTAGTACTTTTCTACATATGAGGAGATGTAAGAATTGGGTTCATAAAATCGGCTCCTGAAAATACCTACCTGAAGACCTGTTCTGCCAGTTTTTCCCTGAGCACAGAATGCCTCATTTCTGTTCTCCACCCTAAACTCCTTTCAGGGGATGCTGAAAATCAGCAGCACATGATTTAATGTTTGTAGAGGTAAATATCAAGTGTCCATGGCAAGTGCCAATTTGTAGTTGACAGGATCAAAGAATAGAAGAGAAGAGCAAAGAAAGAAGAGCACATTGCCTAAGTCTGTCTGGGATATCTCCCTGTGTAGGGGCAAAGGTAAATGGGTTGGATCTGGGTATTCTGAAATAAGGACAAATTTGCCAAAGGCAGTTGATATCAAAAGGAGCTCAGAAGAGACTGAGAGAAAGAACCACATTTTGGCTTTGCATCAGTGTCTCCTGCTTTTTCATGACTGTCTCAAACCCAGCTTGGTCAATAAAAATTAATGAATTCATTTGTGTAGCAACTTCTCAATACTATAAAGATTCTTCTCGCAGAATATTAAAAAGGAAATTAGGTTGGCTAGAACAATAACTCTGGCTATTATTTAAAACAAGTATGAAGCAAAACTGAAACTAACTGATGGTATGCGTTATTTTTTACTTACTTTATAGACAGTTCCAAAAGCACCTGAGCCAAGTACTTTCACTCTTTTGAGCTCAGTTTCTTTCAAAATACGAAGTTGAGCTTGATTGGGCGCTGTGCCACTGGGAGTTAAGGGTTCTACCAGCTACAAAGCAAAAGAAAAACAAAAAATACAGGTTATACAACTTTCAATCCAATAAACAGTGTTCCTCTCTCTTTCTGTCTGGTTCACTTTCTCACACATAAAAAACACACACAAAACCTATTTTATATCAACAAACCATATGTATATAAAATGTATCACTGAGCATTCCTCTAACCCTACTCTTTCTCTTTTGATGATCTTCACCTGGGTGAACACAAGTAACAAGTATGTACCTTGAGGTCTACTGGTCTAAGCGATGTTTTTTTCCCCATTTTTCATAGAGATCTAGAGACTAATATGGAGAAGGCGATAGCACCCCACTCCAGTATTCTTGCCTGGAAAATCCCATGGACGGAGGAGCCTGGTGGGCTGTAGTCCATGGGGTCGTGAAGAGTCGGACACGACTGAGCGACTTCCCTTTCACTTTTCACTTTCATGCATTGGAGAAGGAAATGGCAACCCACTCCAGTGTTCTTGCCTGGAGAATCCCAGGGACGGGAGAGCCTGGTGGGCTGCCGTCTATGGGGTCGCACAGAGTCGGACACAACTGAAGCGACTTAGCAGCAGCAGCAGAGACTAATAAGGGGCTTTTAATTCTACTTCATGTTCCTTCTTTTGGACAACTTGAGCTAAGGTTCAGAGATTTTACTTATTCAACTGTACTCTATCAAAGTTTTGTTTTGTTTTGTTTTTCATTTCAGGAAATTTAATACAAAAATAAAATTTTAATTAAAAAAGCTACCTTTTTTTTTTTTTTTTTTTTTTAAGCATTTACTATCTTTACCAAGGAAGTCAGGGTAGATACAGAAAAAAAGAAAAAACAAGCTAGCACAATGTCAATAAACAAACACAGTGTTTCTAAATTTTTCATGTACGTGTAAATTACTGGAGGGTTTTGTTAAAATGCAGATTTTGGTTCAGTAGGTATGGATTTGGGGCTGAAATCTTCATTTTTATAGAACTCTAGAAGATGCCTCTTTATGATGTTGCTCCTTGAACACATTTTAAGCAACAAGGCCCTAGAATACCTTCCAGGTTAAAAATTCTAAAATTCTATGAATTGATTCTAGATCATAAATGAATGCTATGGAATGAAAAGGAATAAAATAAAAAAGGGGGAATGAGGTTTGCTTTTTTGGCTTCCTAAAAGGAGGTAGACTTTAAAACTAGTCTTGAGATAATAAACATGGATGGACATGGGGGAGGACACTGTCACCAGGAACAGTTTAGACACAGCCTCAAGAAGAAGGAAGACGGCATGGAAGAGACTAACGCACAGAGAGGGACAGGTCTGAAGGCTGAGATTATGGTGGGTGATGCCAGATCTGGAAGGGGGCTGGTTATGGCCCAAAGGGGTAAAATTAGGCTGATGATTTTAGATGTCATGGTTTAGATGCCATTGCCAGAGAGAACGGGTAAGCAGGAGAAATGTATGTAAATGTGTGCCAATTTCTTATGTGAAGAACAACAACAATAACAAAAATGTAGACAAAAGAGAGACTCCAGATACCAAATAGTCTATACTGAATGTTAAAATTTTAGAAATTTATCTATGCTTGAGGGAAAAAGCAAGTAAGACAAATAAGAGTTTCTTCTTTTTTCTTTTTTTTAAAGTTAATAAAGGAACTAAACTTTACAAATAGCTTGTTCTTTCTCAGCATAAGGAAATAATTAAGGGCTACTCCTACTCACATTGTCTTGAAAACCACCACACTATTTCAAAATGTCTGTTTACAAGGCTAACTGCAGTGTGGTCCTCCAACTTGGTTATTATTATAATGCTCCTGTGAACATCACAGTCTACTTAATTAGCTGAACAGGATCATGAATATAAGTAACGGTTAGGAATAGTTAGCAAGAATTTGGGAAAAATGATAAAAAATATCAATAAAATTAGGCTTTTTTAATAGTTTGACAATACACTGCTATTTCATTTTCAAATTTAAATTGTAATAATGCATATAACTGCATTCAAGTCACATAAATCTCAGAAAGAATGACACAAGTCTTTATTAAACCTGAAAACAAAATTTCCTGCAGAGGATCCTCTTCATTTGAATCCTGCTGTGCAGAATTTGTTTGGTAGATTTTGATATATATACTTTGTGTGTAATAAGAAACTTTTATAAATTATTTCTTAAATCACATTTAAAAGTCATACAAAAATCATATGTAAATTTGGGAACTGGATTTCTTTTGCACTTTGGGTTAGATACACTTAACATATATATGTGTGTGTGTGTCTGTGTGTGTGTGTACTCTATATATAGACATAGGCCTCCCAGGTTGCCCTAGTGGTAAAGAACCTGTCTGCCATTACAGAAGACATAAGAGATGTGGGTTTGATTCCTTGGGTTGGGAAGATCTCCTGGAGGAGGGCATGGCAACCCATTCCAGTGTTCCTGCCTAGAGAGTCCCATGGACAGAGAAGCCTGGCAGGCTACAATCCATAGGGTCGCAAAGAGTCTGACACAACTGAAGCGACTTATCACATAGCATATATAGACCTATACTATGCAATAATTTCATATTTTGAAAACATCATAATTCTACCTGATACATTTGGTCCTCTGCAATTTTCTTAAGTATCATTCAATATTTTTTTTACAAACACATTTTCCCCCAGGAATTTGAACATTATATCATTAAAAGAAGCATAGTTTTATTTTGTGATGCAGTATGATAAAGTTTAAATCTGTGGGTTTTTATACCATTTCTGCCACTCATAAGCTTAGAATGCAACTTACCCTTCCTGGCCCTTCATTTCACATCTGTAAAGTTGGTGTAGCAATAATTACCTTAGAAGATTGTTAAAGGATAAAACAGTATATAGCATAGATGAAAAATTTGGGAACATTATCTGCCATAATATAGGCAACAAATCTGTCACTTCAAGGGATAGGATTGTCTTTCATTAATATATTTTTAAATTACAGCATCTACAAAACCATTAAGCTTATCTGCATTTCAATAAAAGTATGTTAAAAAAAAAGATTTCTTACTTTTATGTATGCAACAGAAAAATAGACACTGTGGGGGAAAATGATTTGGGGAAAGTGTATCAGTTTTAAAAACCTTCCAACTGCACATCAAATTTTAACGACTTTCACCTCTGAGGCAAGATTTCTTGCTTCAGTAATTGAGAATTTAAGTTGATCCTCTTAAGAATTCCTCTTCTGTTTAGATGGTAGAAAATCATAGTTATTTACTTTTACTGAGAGAAATATGGGAATTCAACAATAATCTAATTTTGCCCTAAGTGATAACTTTCTATTTAAAAAAAAATAGAATATACTTACAAAACCAATTAGTGTGCATTTATTTAGTAATGAAATGCCAATTTGATGGGCATTCATAGAAAGCATCGTATTAATAAAATAAGACAAACAACTCTTTCATAGTAATGAGCCTTTCCTACACAAGGTTAAGAGACAGAATTTGTCTTCTATTTATTCAAGAACCTAAATATCCACTGCTATACCAAACCTTCCATTCTTATTCAACTCTAGTTTATTTACTCCACTTTTCAAGATTCTCTCAGTGACTGCTCCAAACCGGCCATATGAGAGAATTCTGCCTGCCAAACTTATTCATGTTCACATGTACAAAGCTGAAAGTGATCAAGTGGGGTATACTGCATCATCCAGCTTAAGTAGAAATTGTTACTATGTTCACTCTGTGTCTATGCTGCTGCTGCTGCTAAGTCGCTTCAGTCGTGTCCGACTCTGTGCGACCCCAGAGACGGCAGCCCACCAGGCTCCCCCTCCCTGGGATTCTCCAGGCAAGAACACTGGAGTGGGTTGCCATTTCCTTCTCCAATGCATGAAAGTGAAAAGTGAAAGGGAAGTCGCTCAGTCGGGTCCGACTCTTAGCGACCCCATGGACTGCAGCCTACAAGGCTCCTCCATCCATGGGATTTTCCAGGCAAGAGTACTGCAGTGGGGTGCCATTGCCTTCTCCTGACTACTTAATGCTTGAATGAGTCTATTGATAAGACAGCCCATTCTAATCTCAGATAACTTTCATCATTAGAAAGTATTTCCTTACATGTAGCTCTATAGTAGCTTTCTGAAATGGTCACATATTTCTTCTATCTAGATTCAACTTCTAGGGGGAAAGAGCTAAAATTTAATTCATTATCAATGTGAGAAACTTATGAATGAACAAATATTCCCATTCCTGTCAGTGTTAAGAGGAAGTCAGACTGTTACACTGACAGAAAGCAATCGCAGAGAAGGCTGTCTCAGTACAGATTTGCTCTTAATTGTTCAGACAGGCATGGGTATGTGTATTGGGAGACAGAGGTAGGATTTAAGTTGAGAAAGCTATGGTAACACACATTCTTCTGCAATTGCTTTCCCTCTGATAGCCTGTATGCTGAAAATGATCATCTTGCATGCCAGAAAATTCAGTGTGGTAATGGAAAAGAAATTATAATATTTATGTGTAATTTACATATTCACAATAACTAACATGCACAATATTAAATGCACAGTGTGGGAAGGTCTAAGCTTTATCCTGAAGCTTGTCTTTTCACTGATGCTATGAGATTGGTGGCTACCCACTGAATGACCCTTAATTAAAGCATAAATTGTTTGCCGATCTGGCTTTATTTTAGCCAAAATAATCCTATCTCTTGCTAACATTTTTCTCATTCTGTTACGAAGATATCTTCTTACTCAGACATTTTCTAGATCTCCTACTTTGATATACTAGAGTTTATTAATGGACCCCTGGCCCCCAAAGAAACAGATCTATCTTTTCCCAATATGATAATTTCCTTGACTCTTGCTATTTGCCCTCTTCAAGTCATGAGCCTGCCTTGACTACATTTATTATACACTCTGATTTTTCATCAACTTTGTATAATAGAAAGTAGAAAATATTAGTCGCTCAGTTGTGTCCGACTCTTTGTGACCCCATCATCTGTCCATGGAATTCTCCAGGCAAGAATACTGGAATGGGTTGCCATTCCCTTCTCCAGGGGATCTTCCAGACCTAGGAACTGAACCCGGGTCTCCTGCATTGCAGGCAGATTCTTTACACTCTAAGCTAGCAAAGCATACTATAAAAATGTAAATCCTCAGCAGAAATCCGAATAGAATTTTCATTTGGATTAAAAACTGAGTATCATAAAAACCTTTTAACTCTAATGAAAGTCCTTAAACACATGAACAGAAGAAATGAACATCTCACCTCTGTTTCCAAGAATCTTCTTAAGGCTCTTTTCTTTTTGATGCTCTTCCTTCGAGCATAAACTGCAAATGTTAGGCCCACAATGACCAGGATGAAGAGCCCACCAATGACTCCAGCTGCAATTAGAGGAGTCCTGCCAACCAGAATGGAAAAGAGAATAATAACAGTAAGAGAGAAAAGACAGAAAAAGAGGAAAGGATGGTTGTTTACCCACATATCACAAGTCTAATCAGTTAGAAGAAACACAAACAAAAACGCATTACCTTTTCTCATGGTAAAAACTGCAGTGTTTTTTTTTTTTTTTTTTTTTTTGCTTTGTTTTTTAATAGTAAACCATGCACAGACAACTAATCTTTGGAGATGAGCAGCCACAACATGCCATTTGATGAAACATGTAAAATTTGATAACAAAATGAAGAACATATGCCAAATTTTTGATACAGGATCACGTTAAATTGTTTTAATTTTACTTTTATCTATAAAGAAGAAAAATGCACTTAAATAGTATGGTTGTGATATATGCTATTATTTTCAACATTTTCTCTAAAGCAGGCTTTCTCAACAGTGGCACTATTGACATTCAGGGCTGGATACCTGTCCATTCTGGGTACTGTCTTACACATTTTAGGATGTTTAGCAGCAATCTCATCCTCCATCCACTAGATGCCAGCAACACTCACCCTCTCTCCCCAGTCATGACGTTGTCTCCAGACATTGCCAAATGTGTGTCAAAATCACTGCCAATTGAGAACCACTGTTTTAAACCAAGAATGAGTGGTTTGAGGACATATGAACCCCATGCCTCTGGCATACAAAGATACCAACAGAGAGATGCATTGACAAAGTGCTATTTCAAACTCTGTCAAGGGCAATTCTGTTGGGAAAAGGGGCAGGAGAAAGATGAAGAATTGGGTCAGACAGGTTTTCAGAGTTGTGATGACTGGAGTAAGCATTATTATCAAAAGCATGACTAAGCATCATATACCCATGAAAGAAGTCTATACATTAAGTACTGAATAAAAATACGTAAATAGCATTAAAATAGGAAGATATTGACCAGAGATTTTTATTCTTAAAATGTTTCTCTAATATATTGCTTACTAAGATATGCTTTTGAAACTGATCACTTTTTGTTTTCTAAGATTAAATTTTTTGCTTACTTGAAAAGTAATGTTTATGGTCTTAACTTCTTGTCCTAGAATAGATTAGTATCTATGAGCTTCCTGTGGTCAGTCTTGAAATACATTAATTTCATATGTCATATGAAACAGTTCAGAGTAAAACACATATTGACTATGAAGTCATGATAGATATCAAAACTAAAAAAGACTTCCCTGAATGCTCATGTTCTCTATGGTAAAGTGTTTTATGTTTTATATTACTATTTGTAGAAGAACCTACTTTATACAGCTACACTCTTAGAAAAACAAAAATATTACTTGTTCCTGTAAGATAAAGTTTTGCTCAAAGATCAGAAATAATGAAAGTGGATGATCCAAAGTAAAATATTTAAATTTTAAAGAGCTGTTGGAAAAAAAAAAATTCTGTCTAACTTCTTCTATAAATGAAGTCATGTCTTTTAAACATTATAACTGTTATATTATTGTCATATAAAACTGCAAAGAAACCTTAAAAAGTGGTTCATCCTAAAGGTTGTTGCCTGGCAGTTGAAAGTCCTTCAGCACATTGAAATGTTGCTATAATTCAACCAGATTTTCCTAAATGGAATTTTCTAAAGATATAAAAATGTGTGCTGAGAAAATTACACTACAGTATGGAAACAAACTCATCATTATAATGCCTTTTGGTATGTGTAAGATCACATTTTTGGTATTCCAGTTAAATATGCATTTCAGAAAACATTTTAAGTCTTCAACTCAAGGCATATTTTTCAGCTCAAGTGCCTAATACATCTCTGAAAAGTCACTACTATAAAAAGAGTTACATTTTTGTTTCCTTAGCCCAGTGTTTTATTGTAAAGGATTTATGCATGATTGAGAATAGCTCCCAGCATTTTCTTAGCTGTAGGTTTGAACTAAACTCGAATCTTCCTCTACTTATCCATTTTGCAAAAGAATAAGTGGTATGCATTTATGAAAGCATTTGTCAATGTTACTTTAAATTAAAAGAAAATTCTCTATTTTTTTGTTTGTCTTTCATTTTAAAAGTGATCATTTCCAACAGAACAAGATTCCTGACTCTATTTTTTTCATCTAATTCAAATGAATATCAGTTATCATATCATTTCTACTTAGTCCTGGCAATGAAAATAAACATTTAAAAACTCAACAGACAGTAATTTCTATGACTTTCTAGTTAGCTTTTACTTTTGTTATCTTCCTTCAGCAGTTCCTTGGTTGATTTGCATTCCTCGAGTTTTCCTCTTTTACTACTTTGCAGGAATGGGAGTGTTACAAACAATCCAAAGAAGCAAAGAACTAGAGTTTCTGTACCTAAAATTCATACATAAATTCTTGTTGGATGTTTAAAGAGGCCTACTTCTTCTTAGTTCAGCACAAGTTACTCTTGGAAAAGAAAAAAAAAATTAACCACAAGGAAGCAATTAAGTTGAAAAGCAACAATGTTCTATAAGAAAACTTGCTTGTATTTTTAATAAGTGAATATCATGATAAAAGGTACTGATTTTGATTAACAAGATTTAATATTCATAAAAAAATTGACGTGAAATGTAACCCTGGCCTGGACTCTAGTTTTGACAAGCCAGCTGTACAGAAATTTTTTCGATAACTTGAGAAATTAGAATATGGATTTGATAGTAGATGAAATAGAATATACTGGCATGTAAAGATGTAGACCAGAAATCAAAAAGACTGAGTTAAAACACAGTAGGCACTAAATCAGAAAAAAATTCTTACACACATATACATGCTGCTGCTGCTAAGTCGCTTCAGTTGCGTCCGACTCTATGCGACCCCATAGACGGCAGCCCACCAGGCTCCCCCGTCCCTGGGATTCTCCACGCAAGAACATATATGTGTGCAAAAAAAAAAAAAGATCTGGAAAAATGTACAATAAGACACTAAATGGTTTTTGTTTCTGAATTATATGACTCTAGCACTCTTATTTTTTTGTTTTTACTATTGAACATTTTTCTAATATTCTCCATTATGTCTTCCCTTAGAAATATAGGTTAATGAAACTTAAAAAAAATACAGGAAAAATAAATCTTTGTCTAAAAGCTTAGTTTTACAATAACAGCCTTGTTTTCTTTCTTTTTTCCTTTTTGAATGTTTACTTTGCATTTTTTCAATTAAAATTTCATTTCGCTAGTCCCTGTCCACTTTTATGATCTAAGTACTTCTGAAGGTATGTTCTATTCATTGTAGCTTAATGTGTCTGAGACATTTAATTGCCACTATGTTTCTTATAATTAACATTATGTTTTATAAGATCAATCTAATTTGAAAAGTTATACCACTTCACATTTCGTACTCCCCCGCAATTTTGATGATTCGCTGAAACTCCAGTACTTTGGCCACCTCATGCCAAGAGTTGACTCATTGGAAAAGACTCTGATGCTGGGAGGGATTGGGGGCAAGAGGAGAAGGGGACGACAGAGGATGAGATGGCTGGATGGCATCACCAACTCGATGGACGTGAGTCTCAGTGAACTCCCGGAGTTGGTGATGGACAGGGAGGCCGGGCGTGCTGTGATTTATGGGGTCGCAAAGAGTTGGACGCGACTGAGTGACTGATCTGATCTGATCTGAGACATTTGTAGGTGTAGGATCAATGCCCTTTTTTTTTTACCCCCTGAAAGTTAATGCTTCACTCTTTATAAGAATCCTTTGGATAAAAGGGATATAGTTACTTAAGTTGCAGTTTTAAATTGTGTATCTCTCCTAGGTCTAGTGCTGACTACTGTCAACTCAGCTATATTCCCTGAAGGAGAGTGTGTTCCTCTTACATATGGGTCAGAGTAACCTCTTAGAGGCTAAGATGTGACATTAATGAAATCATAAGGGTCAAAACCAAGAGACCTAGAATACTCTGTAATCCCTTATCTGTAATAGGAGTATTGCTTGTTCTCTGTCTTTTGCCTGTCCATTAAAAACCTTTGGGATACCCTGAAGTATACAAGATAGGGCATGCCAAGTGACAAGTGCAAGCTTTTTCTAAAGGAATGCTATCAGATGATATTTTATCTTATTCTGTGATTTTAAAATAGTATAATGAAACTAGTATCTCCCATCTACTCATAGAAACTAATATAAAAAGGATTCTGAGTCGCAAATGAATGTGACTAATTTATTTAAAAGCATATAACTTGGATTTCACAGTTTCTTTTAGAAGTTCAGAGACAA
The DNA here is from genome assembly GCF_019923935.1 of Bubalus bubalis. NCBI lineage: Eukaryota > Metazoa > Chordata > Mammalia > Artiodactyla > Bovidae > Bubalus > Bubalus bubalis. Next base: position 151,748,977 of record NC_059158.1, read on the forward strand.
CACTATAAATTACTCTATAATCTTGAATGCAATTATCTATTGTTTGGCAAAACTAATACAGTGTTTGAGGTTTAAAAAAAATCTGTACTAATAAAAAAAATTTATATATTTCAAAAAAAAAATTGTATATTGAAGAGTAGTGTCTCCCCAGACTATGCTATTCATATAATACGATGTATTCTTATTAGTCATTAGTATATTTGAACTATGTTATTCCTCACCGGAGAATACAAAATGTGAGTGAATCATGGAACTTGATTTTATAAACGTCCACATACTTTCTTTCACTGATCTGTTTCCTTTCAGATAACAAATCAGAAACAAAGTCAATATAATTTATGATTAAAATTCAAATGGCTTTAAAACTATTTGATTACACCAATTTTGTTTCATTTAATGTCAAGGGCAGACTATTCTACAAAATATGTGCAGTGGTATTTTCTTTAAAATTGTAAACTTAGTAAGACTGGTACTTTAATATACTCACGTGCTGTGCTGTGCTAAGTCACTTCAGTGGTGTCCCTATGGACTGTAGCCCGCTAGGCTCCTCTGTCCATGGGATTCTCCAGGCATGAATACTGGAGTGGTTGTCATTTCCTATTCCAGAGGATCTTCCCAACCCAGGGATCAAACCTGTGTCTCTTAAGTCTCCTGCCTTGGCAGGCAGCTTCTTTTCCACTAGTGAAAAGAATTCTAAGTCTATAAGATTTTTTTGTGTTAATTTCACCAAATAAAAGTATTTTAAATTTATAATATAGGCATATTTTTCTTTATTTCTTAAGTATAGAATAATTTTCAATTACAGATAAAGGAATCAATCAGATATTCTATTAATATAACACACTGACGATATAGTTTACAACTCACGGTATTGACTTTATATCAAAGAACTCCACTTTTAGAAGCTCTAAATTAAACAATTTGAAGTCAGATCCTCAGAATTGTTTGGATCAGACTTAGGGCCATAGGGCTTCCCTGGTGTCCCATTGGCTAAGATCCCACACTCCCAATACAGCGGGCCTGGGTAATCCCAGGTCAGAACTAGATTCCACATGCTGCAGTGAAGAGTTTGCATGCCAAAACTAAAGATCCCCAAATACCACAGCTCAGCCCCAGTACAGCCAAATAAATAAACATTTTTTTTTTTTTAAAGCTTAGGGCTGCTTTATTTTCTGTCCATGATGGGTACTAAAGGTGTTAAACTGATTTTTTTTTTTTAATTTACACAGAATTATAAACAAACAAGTCTAACAGGCTAATGAGATCATTTTAACCATTTTTGAATAACAAAGTTTAAATGAAAGTGTAAAATAATGTCTCTAGCATTATTACTTTATGTTTACCTTTCAAATCTTCACAATTTTTCCTTATAGTATTACATCATGCTGGAAAAATGCTTCCACCTCAGACCAATTTGAGTTTTATTAGCTTGGTGAAAAGTAATTGTGGTTTCGGGCTGTGAATTTTAAATTATAACTAGGCTCAAACACATCTTTATTAATCAAAATAGGAACTATTACAATCAACACATTTTTGACAACAAAAAATGTTTGTTTATTCCTGTAGCGTAAAAAATCTGCGCTTCAGGATTGGACAAACTCTTGGAAAGCATTTTCTGACTCCTGCTGGTTGTCGAAGCGTTTTCCCGCAAAACACTGTGGCAATGCTTAAAGAAGTAGTAGTCAGTCGGCGAGAGGTCAGATGAACATGGGGAATGAGGCAAAATTTCGGAGCCCAATTCTTTCAACTTTGGAAATGTTGGTTGTGTGACATGCGGTCGGGTGGTGTTGTGGAGAATAATTGTGCCCTTTCTGTCAACCAATGCCAGCTACAGGTGCAGTTTTCAGTGTATCCCATTGACTTACTGATTTACTGACTGTACCCCTCAGATATAATGATTTTGCTGGGATTCAGAAAGCTGCAGTGGATCAGATGGGGACCACCAAACAGTGACCATGACTTTTTGTGTGTGTGTGCAAGTTTGGCTTTGGGAAGTCTTTGGAGCTTCTTCTTGGTCTAACCACTGAGCTGGTCATCACCGGCTGTCAAACAAAATCCACTTTTCATCACATGTCACAGTCTGATCAAGACATGGTCTGTTGCTGTTGCATAGCATAAAAGAACATGACACTTCAAAATGATTTTTTTTTGATTTGCAGTTGGCTCATGAGGCACTCACTTATTGCGCTTTTTCACCTTTCCAATTTGCTTCAAATGCTGAACTATCATAGAATGGTCGACATCCTTTAGCAACATCTCCTAGTTGTAAGAGGATCAGCTTCCATGATCGTCTCAATTGGTCACTGTCATATTCCAATGGCCAGCCACTGCGCTCTGCATCTTCAAAGCACTCATCTCCTTCAGAAAATTTGTTGAACCACCACTGCACTGTACGTTCACTAGCAGATCCTGGGCCAAATGAGTTGTTGATGTTGCAAGTTGTCCCTGCTGTTTTACAACCCATTTTCAACTCAAATAAAAAACTCATTCTATCTTGCTTTTTGTCTAACATCATTTCCCTAGTCTAAAATAAATATAAACAGCTAGTAATCAGTCATTAACAAAAAACATAAAGTCAGAAATGCTCATTAAGATGGTATATAATAAAACATATTAAACATTTAAGAATGTATTCCAATATCAAACAGCAAAGTTCAACAATGCAAAACCACAATTACTTTTTCACCAACCTAATAATTATATGTCTGCCTCCACTAGTTGGAAGAGCAGTACCACCATCCAATAACTCAGTTTAAATAGACATAAGCACATTCTTCACCAAAGGTAATGAGAAATAAACACAGCAGGAGCTACCTGGTCTTTCTCAGATTCCTGAGATCTGACATATTTGCCTCTGAAAGTGAAAGCGAAGTCGCTCAGTCATATCCGGCTTTTTGCGACCCCATAGACCCTTACCAGGCTCCTCTATCCATGGGATTTTCCAGGCTATAGTACTAGAGTGGATTGCCATTTCCTTCTCCAGGGGATCTTCCCAACCCAGGGCTCGAACCTGGGTCTCCTGCATTGTAGACAGACGCCTTACCGTCTGAGCCACCAGGGATCCTTGTTTAATACTATCATGAAATCAAATACTTTTGAAACAGTGCTCAGTTGTGTTGGACTCTTTGTGACCCCATGGACTGTAGCCCTCCAGGTTCCTCTGTCCATGGGATTTTTTAGGCAAGAATATTGGAGTGGGGTGCCATTTCCTACTCCAGGGGATCTTCCCAACTGAGAGATCAAACCCACGACTCATGAGTCTCCTGCTTTGGCAGGTGGATTCTTTACCACTAGTACCAGCAAACACCTTAAGTACTGGCAAAATATATGCCTTACTTAGGCCAAGACAGTCTCAGTTTGTACCACTGTTAAGTACCAATAGAACCCCCTTCACTCTCAAAAGTACACTTTTGTGAACAGTAAATTAAATGTCTGTCCTTTGATAAATACTTGGCACAGTTTAGAGAATCTAGGACACTTCCATATAACTCTTTACATAAAAAAGTGAAGTCGCTCAGTCGTATCCAACTCTTTGCAACCCCATGGACTGTAGTCTGTAGACTGTAACCAGGCTCCTCCATCCATGGGATTTTCCAGGCAAGAATACTGGAGTGGGTTGCCATTTCCTTCTCCAGGAGATCTTCCCAACACAGGGGTTGAACCTGGGTCTCCAGCACTGTAGGCAGATGCTTTACTGTCTGAGCCACCAGGGAAGTTCCCTAACTCTTTACATATATATGTATAAATAAATGAGCACATACACATTCATACAAGAGACCTAAGTATTAGCAAGTTTCACTTCCTGGGAAGGTAAGTTAGTTACTGTCTGTAATAAACCATGAGAATCCCATGGACAGAGGAGTCTGGCGGGCTACAGTCCATGGTGTTGCAAAGAGTCAGACACACTAAGTGACCAAACAACAACAACAACAAACCTACATATAACACAAATGGATGTTTCATACATTAGAGTCAGAAGTGATGACTCTCTGTAAGCTTATATTTTGTCTTAAAAATATGATTATATGACATTGGTTAACATCCTGTATCTTATCTTTTCTCCAAAAATGTTATAGTAACCATCAGACAAAATGCATGAATCTATCATGGACCAGAGGTTAAATGTATCCACAGTAATAGACTATATTTCCTAATTTGCTCTTTAAATGTAGTTGATCAAAAACATCTTGACTCTTTACTGAAAGAAAATTCTTAGACTCAGTTGCCAACTGAGATAAATAATACCACTTCACAAATAGGACCATTTCAATATTATATTAATTATGTATGTAAGCAGTTTAAACACAGGAAAGTGAAAGTCACTCAGTTATGTCCGATTCTTTGTGACCGCATGGACTGTATAGTCCATGGAATTCTCTAGGCCAGAATACTGGAGTGAGTAGTTTTTTCCTCCTCCAAGGGATCTTCCCAACCCAGGGATGGAATCCAGGTCTCCCACCATTGCAGGCAGATTCTTTACCAGCTGAGCCACAAGGGAAATACAAACACAGGAAAAGTTCTGTCCAAATAAGAGGAACACAAGATTTGACTGCCATTAGGTACTCATTGGTTTTACGACACTTGTAATGTCATTAACAATTATTTCCTTTTTCAAAGGGAAATAATCTAATAGAAATGAAAACATCAAAGATTCTATCTTGATATAGAACTGTCCCCTTTTATAGAGATATACCAGGGATTTGTTTGGTCTTAAATACTGCACTTAATGTTCAAATAATTTAAATAGATTGACTATAAGACTTTTCATTCTAATAATACTTGTATAATTTTAATTAAGATTTTCTTTTTACATACATTGCATACTCTCACTATAACTATGCAATATAGATAGATCTTATAACCCCCATATTAAAAATAAGAAATAGACTCAAAATAGGTAAGATACATAGATAAGGTCAAACATAAATAGTAATGCTAAGATCTTACATCTTGTAATCTCAAGTTCATCAATTTTTCAGCTATATTAAGTTGTCTTTCTAAAGATGTTTCATTAAAATTACTTTAGAGAAGAGAAATAGAATTAATCAGATTTTTCTTCAATACTTATATTTTATAATAGAGAATATAAAATGCACATAAATTTATTTAGAAGTTCTAATAAACTCTTTGATTTTATATTTAGTTTTTATTTAATTTTACATTTGATTTTATATTATCTTAATGTTATTATTCTCATCACACTGGCACTTTCTTTGCATTGCTATGTCCATTATGGTTCATGTCTATTAAGTCATTTATGTGCTTACTGACAATTATAAGTGCTTTAGTTCTTCACTTAGCTTCATTTTATTTTCTCAGTGAGAGAACAGTTAACAAGATTTTGAGGGGATTAAAAAACTTGAATTTCCTAAAGGAAAAGCAAAGACAAGCAGAATCTATCACTCTGGTGATAGTCCTTTCTGCACTGTTCATCTGTTCAGTCTTCCCCAAAATGGTTCAGATTTGAAACAAGAGATCTTGAAACACTAGAAAATATTGAAATTCCCCAGAAGACAGTTTAAGGGTTACTGCCTAGGGCAAGGAGAGCCATATTAATGTTTTTTTTTTCTTTTTCCCCTCATGTAAACTGTACTTATCTGATCCATAATTCTACTTGCTCTATAAATATAACACATCTTTTGTTTTTTGAGCAAAGGAAAGTGATGTGGATAAAACTCTGAGGCATTCATCAGTTGATAGTTATAGGTTTTATTTGATGAGACCTAGAGTATTACAGTATATTACCTAGGGTATTACAGTATCCTTTGATTAGGATTTGAGATTTCTCTATTATATCTTAAATGTGACCAGAAATGTAAGTGCTAAAGCAGATGAAGCAAAATATTCTGTCCCTCTTCCTAAGAAAATGAATGTTTCTTGACTTTTCATGTGTTTAAATAAATGTTTTTCCCAATAAGTTTTCAATATGCTATTACATATTATTCAAAACACAGCATTACAAGGTATTTCAGAAAAGATTTTACCATTAAACAAATATGTAAATATCACTTGGATTATGTCTAGAATTAGAACTGAAAAAAAATTCTGATAGTTTTACAGTGATTCCTTCCTCCAATTTACAAGTAATATTTATACCTATCTATGAGTTTTTGTTTGTTGCAGTTTTAGGAAAGCATACAAACCTGCACATTTGATTTTTGAGGCAATTATTCTCATGATTAAATACACAATCCTAAGAGTACAAATAACCCACCTATGAATTTTACACCTTTGAATTGTTTTCAGCTTTGCTGAAATATAATTGAAAAATATCTATGAATTGTTACAAATAAAATACTTAAAGAGAATTAGATAAGAAAGAACTTTTAGCAGATTTGTGTAAGAGCTCAGGTAAATTTTCTGTCTTTAGAGTTGTGTGTATGTATTGTGTGGTTTATACTTATTATACAATACAATGTTCATATTAGTAGGACACTTTAAACATCATCTGTACAAGTAGAATATATACATATGTTTAATGAAATGAACATAATTTTTTAAATATTTAATTGCAAAATACAAAATCCACTAAACAGTGCTCTATCCCATTACCTATTCATCACATAGACATGGTAATCTGAAGCAATACACCAAAGTATTAAAAAATTGAAGATAAAAATCTTAAAATTTCGGTTGTCACCTACCAAAATGATTCAATATGATAAGTAATTAGTTCCACAATAGAGAAGAAAATATTACATAAATGATTCTCTATGAAGTAACGTGTTGTTCAGTCTCCAAGTCTTATTTGACTCTTTGTGAGTCCATGGACTGCAGCACACCGGGCCTCCTATGTACTTCCTAAAGTACTTCCTCCTAAAGTACTTCCTACTTTACCTCCACAGGAACTAAAGTAGGGGAGAAGTAAATCTTTATAGGCACGATCCTTTATTCTCACATATTAACATTTTTCTTCACCTCAAAATCTCCATTCATTCTCATCACTGTAATTTCATACACCTATGCTACTAATGGGCATAAGTAGCTCAGTTACCTGTAGCTACCTGTAGCGCAGCTGGTAAAGAATCCGCCTGCAATTCAGGAGATTCCCGTTGGATTCCAGGGTCACAAAATTCCCCTGGAGAAGGGATAGGCTACCCACTCCAGTATTCTTGCCTGGAGAATTCCCATGGACACAGGAGCCTGGAGGGCTACAGTCCATGGGGTTGCAAAAAGTTGGACACAACTGAGCAACTAAGCACAGCACAGCACATGCTACTAACAGAGATCATAGACTATAGAAAATTGCATTTATCTTTATCAAAACATCACACATTTGTGTCAAGTTTATTGGGGACAGTTATATAATACAGATTTAAACAGCCCCATTTTGAGACAATTTACAAGCTAATTTAACTAAAACTTTGATTTTTTTTTCATTTTACATACAATTATGTATATAAAAGAATCCCATGGATAGAGGAGCCTGGTGGGCTGCAGTTCATGGGGTTGCAAAGAGTCGGACACGACTGAGCGACTTCACTTTCACTTTTCTTTCATGTATATAAAACATCTTTGATTTTTAGTATGTTTATAAAGCACCCCAATACTTGCCTTAGACTAAAAACAATTTTATTTATGAAATACTTACACAAAGGGAGTAAGAAAATGTCCTTGAAAAAAAAATCACCGTTTTCATTTAGATGATGTATTTTCTACTTATTTTGCCCTTCTGGCAAACTTTTGTCCCACTGAGGGGACTTGCACATGTTAATGAGAAGCTAGATGAAATGACAAGGGAGGAGACTTTAAGAGCAGCTACAGCTATGGGGAAAATGCCAGGATTTTGGACATCCATGTGGGATCACTAAACATTTTTTCCAGGATTGAAAAACAAAGCTACATTTGGCATGTGTTTTATATGTGTTGTGCTTAGTAACTCAGTCATGTCTGACTCTTTATGACTCTTTGGTTTGTAGCCTGCCAGGCTACTCTATCCATGGAATTTTTCAGGCAAGAATACTGGAGCAGGTTGTCATTTCCTCCTCCAGGGGAACCTGCATCTCCAGTGTCTCCTGCATGGAGGTGGATTCTTTGCCTGCTGATGTGTTTTATATGTGTTATGTCAAATAATTATTCTAACATATTGATTATTTATGTATGATGAATCTGAGGGAGGTTATAAAGCTTGCAGCAGGTCTTAAGCATTCTACATGGTTAGTCATTTTGAATTTTGTCTTGTTTTACTCTAAAACCTTGTCTGTTTTCATTAAAATATGATTACAAGAGTATATTAGAAAGATTATTCTTCTAATACACTAGATAGATAAGCCAGGAAAAGAAGACTAAACTATTTCAATAGTTCTTATTGGTGGCAGTGAAGGACAGAGTAGGGAAGTATAGAGGATGAAGTAGAAAAGTATTTACAACAGCAGAAATATACATCAAGTGTTTAAACCTGATGGTGAAGAGAGACAAAGGAGGAGCCAAAGATGACAAGAATCTGGTGCTTGGGTGAGTGGAAGGTTGATGATTCCCATTTTGGGTTTGAGAAACAAAGAGAAAAAACATTTGGATGGAGAAGTGTTGATTCCTTTGTTTCTATGGATTTGAGGTGCCAAACAATATAAATGTATACTGTTATCATTTCAATATGCCTTCAGATTTCTGTGTCTACCTGTTCCTCCTCTAATGTCAACACTTATACCTGTGCTGATTTTATTAATAGCTTCACATTTTTTAATTAAAGAGAACCACAGATAACATAATGCCATTTTCTTTAAGCATTTCCAATACTTTATTTTTTCTCTAGGAATCCTAAAAATGGAAAAGGAAGAAAAAGGTTCAAGGGCTTTTGGCATCACCAACTCAATGGACATGAGTTTGGGTAAACTCCAGGAGTTGGTGATGGAGAGGGAAGCCTGGCATCCTGCAGTCCATGGGGTCGCAAGGAGTTGGACACGACTGAGTGACTGAACTGAACTGAACTGAACTGAACTAAAGGGCTTTTGTTTTCATTTCTGTTTTCTTTCCTCCTCCTTTTCCTTTTGTTTCCCTGATAAACTTATTTTGGAGCTTTGCTTTTCCAAAGTTTGGTAGTTTGCTGTATCAATCTATTTTTGTTGTGATCATTTGAAAGCATTCATTTTTAATGTAACACACATCTAAAATAGCTAATACATTTAAAAATGTTATTTGTACTATTATACCAGAGCTGTTCTTCCCACTGGGTAAGACAAGCTGAAACTAAGCACCTTAGGAAGTCTATACAGATCTTTGTTAATTCTGAGTCCTAATGATACTCCTTTTTAGAGAATTGAACGTTTGGTATTAAAGAAAGTTCTGTAATTGAAAAAGGTGAAAAGTGAAAGTGAAAGTGAAGGTGAAGTCACTCAGTTGTGTCTGACTCTTTGCAACACCATGGACTGTAGCCTACCAGGCTTCTCCATCCATGGGATTCTCCAGACAAGAATACCGGAGTGGGTTACCATTTTCCTTCTCCAGGGGATCTTCCCGACCCAAGGATCAAACCTGGGTCTCCTGCATTGGAGGCAGACGCTTTAACCTCTGAGCCACCAGGGAAGCCCTTCTGGAATATGCCACTTCATATTTTTTATTTTATGAGTTTGTAATTTTCACTGGAACAACCTTATGTTTTTAGATATAAAGTACTAAGTGCTAATAAATGGCCTCAATTTTATCGCCATCTCTGTGACCCAATTCATTCCATTTTGCTATCATAAGAATATCTCCCCTTAGCACTATGTGTCTCTTTTATACACTCTCAAACTAAACTTATTTAGGTGTTTATAATTATTTTCTTGTGCTCTCTTAATTACTGAACTAATTCCCATTACATTTTAGGTTTTCCACTAAATCAGTCCTTGTCAAGGTCACCAACATTTTCCTTATTGTCAAATTAAATAAAATTATACTTAGGCATAATATCCCTTTGAGGGCAAATATTCTTTTATTTCTAATCTATAACATTTAGTTCTAATATATCCCATGTTATCTACTGAATTCTAGTTTAATTTAGCTCATCTAGGAGTTCTAGAATAGAGGTGCCATGTTAAAGTTTACACATGAGCAATGTGTAAATTTCAAATAATTTTAGGGATGTGTACATATTCAGAGCTTAAAGGTAAAATAACAAATTTTCTATTTTTAAAAGTACAGATATATGTCCTTTAAGTACTGGAATTATGTCACAGGTGTCCTTATATTTTTGGGAGGCTAGTTTGTCTGATGAAAATAAGAATTAAATGAACATTACATGAATAAATAACTGAATTAAAAAATCTACAAATATTTAGATATTTTTCATCTTAAATCAATCCTTAAAATCACATAAATATTTCAACAATTTTAGAATTTTCTATATATTTTTAAACTTAACAGAAGTGTAATTCTAAAATACTTCTAGTGAAAAGATAATGGGAAAAGTTATATTTTCATTTTTCTTGAACTGAAGCTATACATGTTTAATATTTGCTTATTACTGAATATAAGGTAATAAGCAAAATATTTTCTCCTAAAAGCTGTGAAAAGAATCCTGGATCAGTTGTTATTTTTGTAGGAGTTTGGTTTATCTCTCACCCTCACCACATGCCTACATACCTGCGAGCTAAGTCGCTTCCTTCATGTCTGACTTTTTGCAACTCCATGGACTGTAGCCCATCAGGACTGTAGCCCATCAGGCTCCTCTGTCCAAGGGACTCTCCAGGTAAGAATATTGGAGGGGGTTGTCATTTCCTTCTCCAGAGTATCTTCCTGCTTCCTGACCCAGGGATCAAACCCACATCTCTTAAGTCTCCTGCATTGACAGCTGGGTTCTTTATTACTAGCGCCACCTGGAAGCCCCCTCACTCCCACCATACTGTGTCAAATTGACTAACCCAACTGTCATTCCTAATCCCCTGTTTCCTAATAGCTTCTAATTCAGGGATTTTTTAAAAATTTCAACAATTTCCCCAGTCTCTCTATATCTTGATATGAATTAAAAAAAAAAAAATTTCTGGCCAATGAGAGAAAAGCAAATGTCGGGAATTTATGTAAAAGAAATGTAAAAGAATTCTGGGAAAAAATAAAAGCACAACTGATGAAATCTGTCCCTCCTCCTCTGTCCTCAGATGTGATGCTAGAGCTGCAGCAGCCATCTTGCTCCCAAAACAGAAAGATAAGAAAATGACATGGATTCTGACCCTGATGTTACTGCTCCATGGAACCAAAGGCAATAGCTCAGTTCAGTTCAGTTCAGTTGCTCAGTCGTGTCCGACTCTTTGCGACCCCATGAATCTCAGCACGCCAGGCCTCCCTGTCCATCACCAACTCCTGGAGTTCACTCAAACTCATGTCCATCGAGTCGGTGATGCCATCCAGCCATCTCATCCTCTGTCGTCCCCTTCTCCTCCTGCCCCCAATCCCTCCCAGCATCAGGGTCTTTCCCAGTGAGTCAACTCTTCGCATGAGGTGGCCAAAATACTGGAGTTTCAGCTTTAGCATCATTCCTTCCAAAGAACACCCGGGGCTGATCTCCTTCACAATGGACTGGTTGGATCTCCTTGCAGTCCAAGGGACTCTCAAGAGTCTTCTCCAACACCACAGGTCAAAAGCATCAATTCTTCAGTGCTCAGCTTTCTTCACAGTCCAACTCTCACATCCATACATGACCACTGGAAAAATCATAGCCTTGACTAGACGGACCTTTGTTGGCAAAGTAATGTCTCTGCTTTTGAATATGCTATCTAGGTTGGTCATAACTTTTCTTCCAAGGAGTAAGCGTCTTTTAATTTCATGGCTGCAGTCACCATCTGCAGTGATTTTGTAGCCCCCACACTTCTCGGCTTCTCTGTATTTTAAAGAATAACACATAAACCTATTGAAGCCGCTGACATCAGGCTTAATTTCACTCGTCACCCGAGTAAAATCCTAAGTGTAAAAGGAACGATGTGCAGATTTTCCAAGTTTTCCTTCTTTACTTGTGTTGAACTATCAAATACTTTATCTCCAGATAATCACATTTTTAAAAACAAATGACACAGATAACTCTTCCCTTTTCAGGTAACAGTTAATAACCCTGGTGCTTCTATTGAAAGTGAAAGTAAAGTCGCTCAGTCGTGTCTGACTCTTTGCAACCCCATGAACTGCAGCCCACTAGGCTCCTCTATCCATAGGATTCTCCAGGCAAGAATACTGGAGTGGGTTGCCATTTCCTTCTCCAGGGGATCTTCCTGACCCAGGGATCAAACCCAGGTCTCCCACAGATGCTTTACTGTCTGAGCCACTCTGCTTAAATATCAGTCTCTTGGTCATTCAACAGGCTTTACCTGCATCAGCCTTGACTGAATACTTTTATTGTGGGTCGGGTGGGGAGATGCCCTATACATTTATAAGTAACGCTAAGTAGAATCTTGCAAAACTTCAAGAGTGTAGTTTCTGAATTGTGGGATTTAAGTATGATGTACTGGACAGATTGTTCATTGCTATCCATTTTCAAATAGACAAATTTCAAAAGTACTAAAATGTTTTCATAATTTATGAACTTCAAATACAGTACTAGAAGATCAATAAGTAGAACATGAAGAAAGCAGATTTCTTCATTAACATTTAACTTGGAAAAACTACAGATATTCAGTTTTTTCTAAATCCTGGGCCCATAGTATCTTGGAAGTAACTCAAAGATGAAAAAATGATAGGGTGAAGCTGTTTCTCTTTTAGAATACTTTACAGAAAAGTCAGAGAAAAGACAAACAAACCCTCCTTATAAAGATTTTTTGGTCATTGCACCACACTTTAATCAATGTTTTTAGCATAGAAAGGATTTTTTTTTTTTAATGTTCTAAGGGGAGGTTTATTGTGACCAAAATCACAACTACACACTTTGGAGAATCTAATAACAATGTTTAACAATATACCTACTTTTTTAACGTATATAAACGCCCAATTCCTAAATAAAACACATTTCTAATTATGGGGAAACCCATTTTTTTTTTTCTGAAGCAATCGCTTACAAGATGTTATGAGTCCACAGATGTTCTGAATAGAGATTTAGAGCCACCAGATAAAACATAAACAAAGAAAAAAAATTGAACCTAAGTCAATTCAAGCAATATTGAAATAATAGCAAGATGACTTTACACTTTGCCTGAAACCATTTCATTTACATGCAAAAGAAACCAATATTATTAAAGAAAAAAACCCATATCTACATTAACCAGATTCTCTTCTCAGCAAGAATATTACTTTTTCAATCTGTCCCTTGTCTATTATTTTTCTATTATTGAAATTATGTATACTATTAACATTAGGCCATATTTGATACTATATGATTACCGTCTGGGCATCCAGGAAAGATAATTTAACATGTTGTAAATGATTATTAAAGAAATAATCTAAAAGAAGTATGAAGTAGACCTATTAATTTTTTATTTTAAATTTCTCAACTGATGCAAAATTTCTTCTTCTCAGTCTTTTAACTTTTCAGGTTACATAACATTATTTTTCCATGTGAGATATTACCTGGTCATATGGGTCATCTTGCCAGTTGAGTTCATGCAAAGTTTCAGTTTTCATCAGGCAAATAGAAGAACAAGAGATGGCAGTTAACAGGCCTTAACTTCACTCCATGGCAGTGAGTTGGAAAACACCATCGTCTCTTTCGTGACCACTGATATATTATTAGTACTTCAGTTTTTTTGGCAAAATAGTCAAAAACATATAAACCAAAATTTAATTTACAATCTAATTTAAAGAATTAAAATATGGAAGGCTGTTCATATGTACTATTGAGTAAAGTATGTTGCTGAATAATGTGTAATGTTCCCATATCTGTAAGTAAACAAAACTTTTATTATTGTATTAATACATATGATTAGTATATGGGTAAAAATCACTGCAGGTGGTGATTGCAGCCATGAAATTAAAAGACACTTACTCCTTGGAAGAAAGTTATGACCAACCTAGATAGCATATTCAAAAGCAGAGACATTACTTTGCCAACAAAGGTCCATCTAGTCAAGGCTATGGTTTTTCCAGTGGTCATGTATGGATGTGGGAATTGAACTGTGAAGAAAGGTGAGAGCCCAAGAATTGATGCTTTTGAACTGTAGTGTTGGAGAAGACTCTTGAGAGTCCCTTGGACTGCAAGGAGATCCAACCAGTCCATTCTAAAGGAGATCAGTCCTGGGTGTTCTTTGGAAGGACTGATGCTAAAGCTGAATGAAACTCCAATACTTTGGCCACCTCATGCAAAGAGTTGACTCCTTGGAAAAGACTCTGATGCTGGGAGGGATTGAGGGCAGGATGAGAAGAGGATGACAGAGGATGAGAGGACGGCATCACTGACTCGATGGACATGAGTTTGGGTGAACTTCAGGAGTTGGTGATGGACAGGGAGGCCTGGCGTGCTGCGATTCATGGGATTGCAAAGAGTTGGACACAACTGAGCAACTGAACTGAACTGAACTGAAATGTTTAGAAGGATAAACACACATGTGTACACACATACCTCTATATTTAATATACTGAGGATGTTTTACTTTTATAATTTTAAATATCATTTTAAAATATATTTAAAGATAAAATTAACCTTTAAAAGAACAAGAAGAAGAAAGAAAAATATCTAAATCTCAGCTATTGAGCTTTAACCATCAGGATGTTGGATATCTACCTTTACTGGTTTTAGATGTAAGAGAGGCACATGACACAAATTCCCAAGATAAGAACCATGGTTTGAGGATAAATTTAGTCTCATCAATGCAGTCAGGCTAAAATATATTTATAAGGGATTGTTCCTCACAACATAATTCCTTACATAAGATCATTTCAGGAAAATTAAATAGAAAAAAATCCTGGTTTCTTGATATACAAATGTTCTCTGCCTGCACAAATGCACACAAAAAATTGCTGATGTTTCTGGTAATGGTATAATTTGAAGTAACTGTTATATATCAGCATTTTGCAATTATCACTACAGGTATTGAAATCTGTTAATTTCTTAGAACACACACAGGATGCTGTTAGACTCTGATTAAGTATTTAACAGTCTTCTAATTTAATGAGTACAGAGTCATTGATAGCAAACCACAACCTGTTATTTTTCATACAAAAATACAAAAAAGATGACTTTCACTTGGATACACATAGAGCATCACATTGCAAATTATTGATGATTTGTGAATTAGCATCAGAATATTTTAAAAGCAAAAATTAGCACAATTTATATTTGTTTAAAAATTCCAGACTTCATTACCCTCTTCACAAATCCACATATATTAAAACATACTGTTCCTCTCTCTTGGTAAGATGGCTTCATCTACAACTTCAGAGGAAATATAGAACATTAAACAGAAACTTCCTCAGCCTTTATTTATTCATCTATCTGCATCTTTCTGTATCCTCTGTTTCTCTCTCCTGATAAGATGTTACCAGGCGTCTTTTTGTCTTCAAGTCTAATCCTTTCACATTTCCTGTGCCCCTAAATTCTTCTAGATTTTTCAGTAAATCCTATAATTGGTCAACTCTGTATCCTGTATCTCTAGTCTGTCACTCTATAAAGTCTTCCAAACAGACTGAAATTTCATCCATCTTCAAAATATCCTTCTCTTGATAGTATTCCCTCTCCAACTGTTTCTCTCTTTTTATTCATGTGTAAATCTCTCAAAATACATCAACAGTAGTTCTCTGTATTTCAAATTTCCTATTCACTTTTACTCCACTTGTATATGGAAAGAATTCCATAGGTGTACATTAATTTTCCCACTTAACATCACTTGGTTCTACCAAAATCATCCCAAATTCAATGCATCCAAAAATACATTCATGAGTTTATTACTCTCACACTATGCCACATATAAGTCATTGTTACCAATATCCATTCAACTTTGCAAGTCAGAATCCTAGGAATAACTATAAAGAGTTTCTTCTCTTAATTATTAAGACTTCAAGTGTGCATGCTCAGTTGCTAAGTTGTGTCTCACTCTTTGCAATCCCATGAACGGTAGCCCCAGCTCCTCTCTCCATAGGACTTCCTGGGCAAGAATACTGTCATTTCTTTCTCCATGGAGTCATCTCAACTCAAAATCGAATCCGTGTCTCCTGCATTGGCAGGTGTATTCTTACTACTGACCCACAAGGGAAGACCCCCTAATTACTTCATATTTAGTTAATTACAAAACCCAGTAATCAATTTTAAATTCTAAATATTTGTTGAATATTCTCATTTCTCTCCATCTTCCTCCAACTCCCTGGTTTCCCAATTTCTTGCTTATTTGTGTCCCAAAGCCTCAATCACCCACTCCCATTTGGTAGTTGTATTTATGGTTCCACCACCAGAATCTTTATTTCAAGTATACTATTTCAGGCTAGCAGCTTCTTTTTTAGTTCACCTAGGCTAGTATCTCTACTTCAAATATTTGACAATATTGGGGAAGTTCAGGCCATTGACCTGAATGTGTTTTCAATATCCATTCAGCCCTACTTTTATGCCAACTTCTTTTATTACTCAACAATTTTTATGACCTTTGTTATTATCATTTATTTTTCATATAGCCTTAATTCATTGCTCTCTACTTCCTGGCTTTAGCAGATACTTGGCAAAACTCCAGTCCTCAGTTCAGTTCAGTTCACTTGCTCAGTCGTGTCTGACTCTTTGCTACTCCATGAACTGCAGCGTGCCAGGCCTCCCTATTTATCACCAACTTCTGGAGTCCACCCAAACCCAGGTCCACTGAGTCGGTGATGCCATCCAACCATTTCATCCTGTCATTCCCTTCTCCTCCTGCCCTCAAAATTTCCCAGCATCAGGGTCTTTTCCAATGAGTCAGCTCTTTGCATCAGGTGGCCAAAGTATTGGAGTTTCAACTTCAACATCAGTCCTATCAATGAACATCAATCCTGGGTAAACACCAATTTTTAAGTACCCATGCCTACATTATCTAAAAAATCATAACACAGCTGAATAAAACATGCAAAGAGATCAATTTAATTTATACTATACATCTAGTATGATCTCCTTCTACATTTGATGAACTCAAATCTTCCCTTTTTTAAAAATTCTAATATTATCTCCCCTGTTGTTGTTCAGTCACTCAGTCATGTCTAACTCTTTGCAACCAAATGGACTGCAGCACGCCAGGCTTCGTTGTCCTTCACCATCTCCTGGAGGTTGTTCAAATTCATGTCTATTGAGTCGGTGATGCCATCCAACCATCTCATCCTCTGTTGTCCCTCTCTCCTCATGCCTTCTATCTTTCCCAGCATCGGGGCCTTTTATATTGAGTCAGCTTTTTGCATCAGGTATTGGAGCTTCAGCTTCAGCATCAGTCCTTCCAATGAACATTCAGGATTGATTTCCTTTAGGATTGACTAGTTCCTTTAGGATTGACACGTTTCTGACAAAACATGATCCACTGGAGAAGGGAATGGCAAACCAGTTTAGCATTCTTGTCTTAAGAACCCCATGAACAATATTGTCTATCCTACTCCAATTTAAAATGATACTTCATCTTATATTTTATTCAAAAAGATTATAGTTGTGAATTACCCCATCTTCTTACCAGCAAATCCACTGTCTACCTGCATATGTGCCTATAAGCTCTAAATTTCTTCCAGTTACAATCTATGCATAGTCTCTGTTCCTTTCTATGGCTAACTTCTCTACTTGCGTGCTGAATTCCTTCTGTTTGTTGTTCAGTCGCTTGGTTGGGTCCAACTATTTGTGACCCCATGAACTGCAGTATGCCAGGTTAAAAACTAAAGAAAAATTTGCCTGTAGTTGTTCAGTATCTCCTGAAATACACATTTTTCCTTCTTCTTCTTTTTTTTTTTTTTTGGCATCATTCCCCTCAGCTTATACATGTTATAATATTTCCTAATTTAACAAAAATAATACACAGAAAAACTTTATTCTTGAATTCATATTATCTGTTTGCAGCAAACACATTTGGAAAGGTTTCTCTGTACAAGTTGTCTTTATTTCTGTCTTACATCTTTTTCTTAACCCATTTCAAGTCTTAACCCATTTTGTTGCTACTATAACAATGGAAACTGCTCTTATTTTTTCAAGTTTCACCATAACTAGGCTTCCCTGGGGGCTCGAGTGGTAAAGAATCTGTCTGTAATGCAGGAGAACTGGGTTCAGTTTCTGGGTTGGGAAGATCTCCTGGAGAATGAAATGGCTACCCACTCCAGTATTCTTGCCTGGAAAATTCCACGGGCAGAGAAGCCTAAGCAGGCTACAGTCCATGAGGTTGCAAAGAGTCAGACATGACTGAGAGACTTTTACTTTCACTTTCCTTCTTGTCAGATAAGACAGTCAATTCTTCTCTATCAGCATTAATCTTAGTCAGTCCCTTTCACCTAAGAACCTTTTTCACTTGGCCTCCAGAATTCATTTTTTTTCTGTTTTTTCTCCTACCCTCAATTTCTCTGTCTTAATCTCCTTTGTTATATTATATCCTTTCCCTCTCTTCTGTCTCTTAAATCAGGTGTCCCCAACCTTCAGCATCTAATGCCTGATGATCTGAGATGAAGCTGATGTAATAATAGTAGAAATAAAGTGCACAATATACGTGTTTGAATCATTCCCAAATCATCCCCCACCCCACTCCCTCTGTGAAGAACTGTCTTCCACGAAACCAGTCCTTAGAAAATGATGGACTATCCTAAAGCTCATTACTAATTTACATTTCCATATGCATTTATGCCTGTTGAATTTCATCCAACGTTACGGATTTATATACAACTGATAATTCAGACCCCTCTCTTGGCTCCAAAGTGTTATAACTATCTGTCCATGCAAAATCTTCACTCAGATATCAAGCCTATCATGTCCCCAACAAAATTTTTTATTTTCCTTATAAAATTTCTTCCATTTCTTTTTGAGTCTTCATCTCAGTTTTCTTCATTTCTGTACTTTAATATATTTAATTTTATTGGAGGATAGTTGCTTTACAGTGTTGTGTTAGTATCTGCTTTATAGCAAATAATCGGCTATATTTATACATATATCCATACTTTTTTAGATTTTCTTCATACTTATTCATACTTTGTTAGATTTCTTTCTCATTTAGGTCACCACAGAGTAGTGAGTAGAGTTCCCTGTGCAATACGGTAGGTTCTCATTAGTTATCAATTTTCTACATCAGATCAGATCAGATCAGTCGTCAGTCATGTCTGACTCTTTGCAACCCCATGAATGTCAGCACGCCAGGCCTCCCTGTCCATCACCAACTCCCGGAGTTCACTCAGACTCACGTCCATCGAGTCGGTGATGCCATCCAGCCATCTCATCCTCTGTCATCCCCTTCTCCTCTTGCCCCCAATCCCTCCCAGCATCACAGTCTTTTCCAATGAGTCAACTCTTCGCATGAGGTGGCCAAAGTACTGGAGTTGGAGTTTCAGTTTTAGCATCATTCCTTCCAAAGAAATCCCAGGGCTGATCTCCTTCAGAATGGACTGGTTGGATGTCCTTGCAGTCCAAGGGACTCTCAAGAGTCTTCTCCAACACCACAGTTCAAAAGCAGCAATTCTTCAGCACTCAGCCTTCTTCACAGTCCAACTCTCACATCCATACATGACCACTGGAAAAACCATAGCCTTGACTAGACGAACCTTTGTTGGCAAAGTAATGTCTCTGCTTTTGAATATGCTATCTCGGTTGGTCATAACTTTTCTTCCAAGAAGTGTCTTTTAATTTCATGGCTGCAGTCACCATCTGCAGTGATTTTGGAGCCCAGAAAAATAAAGTCTGACACTGTTTCCACTGTTTCCCCATCTATTTCCCATGAAGTGATGGGGCCGGATGCCATGATCTTCGTTTTCTGAATGTTGAGCTTTAAGCCAACTTTTTCACTCTCCACTTTCACCTTCATCAAGAGGCTTTTCAGTTCCTCTTCACTTTCTGCCATAAGGGTGGTGTCATCTGCATATCTGAGGTTATTGATATTTCACCTGGAAATCTTGATTCCAGCTTGTGTTTCTTCCAGTCCAGCATTTCTCATGATGTACTCTGCATATAAGTTAAATAAATAGGGTGACAATATACAGCCTTGACATATTCCTTTTCCTATTTGGAACCAGTCTGTTGTTCCATGTCCAGTTCTAACTGTTGCTTCCTGACCTCCATACAAATTTCTCAAGAGGCAGGTCAGGTGGTCTGGTATTTCCATCTCTTTCAGAATTTTCCACAGTTTATTGTGATCCACACAGTCAGAGGCTTTGGCATAGTCAATACAGCAGAAATAGATGCTTTTCTGGAACTCTCTTTCTTTTTCCATGATCCAGCGGATGTTGGCAATTTGATCTCTGGTTCCTCTACCTTTTCTAAAACCAGCTTGAATATCAGGAAGTTCACGGTTCACATATTGCTGAAGCCTGGCTTGGAGAATTTTAAGCATTACTTTACTAGCGTGTGAGATGAGTCCAATTGTGCCGTAGTTTGAGCATTCTTTGGCATTGCCTGTCTTTGGGATTGGAATGAAAACGGACCTTTTCCAGTCCTGTGGCCACTGCTGAGTTTTCTAAATCTGCTGGCATATTGAGTGCAGCACTTTCACAGCATCATCTTTCAGGATTTGGAATAGCTCAACTGGAATTTCATCACCTCCACTAGCTTTGTTCATAGTGATGCTTTCTAAAGCCCACTTGACTTCACGTTCCAGGATGTCTGGCTCTAGGTCAGTGATCACACCATCATGATTATCTGGGTTGTGAAGGTATTTTTTGTACAGTTCTTCTGTGTATTCTTGCCATCTCTTCTTAATATCTTCTGCTTCTGTTAGGTCCATACCATTTCTGTCCTTTATCGAGCCCATCTTTGCATGAAATGTTCTTTTGGTATCTCTGATATTCTTGACGAGATCTCTAGTCTTTCCCATTCTGTTATTGTCCTCTATTTCTTTTCGTTGATCACTGAAGAAGGCTTTCTTATCTCTTGCTATTCTTTGGAACTCTGCATTCAAATGTTTATGTCTTTCCTTTTCTCCTTTGCTTTTTGCTTCTCTTCTTTTGACAGCTATTTGTAAGGCCTCCCCAGACAGCCATTTTGCTTGTTTGCATTTCTTTTCCATGGGGATGGTCTTGATCCCTGTCTCCTGTACAATGCCACGAATCTCATTCCATAGCTCATCAGGCACTCTATCTATCAGATCTAGGCACTTAAATCTATTTCTCACTTCCACTGTATAATCAAAAGGGATTTGATTTAGGTCATACCTGAATAGTCTAGTGGTTTTCCCTTCTTTCTTCAATTTAAGTCTGAAGCTGAAGTTGAACGGTTCTATGAAGACCTACAAGACCTTTTAGAACTAACACCCAAAAAAGATGTCCTTTTCATTATAGGGGACTGGAATGCAAAAGTAGGAAGTCAAGAAACACCTGAACAGGCAAATTTGGCCTTGGAATACAGAATGAAGCAGGGCAAAGACTAATAGAGTTTTGCCAAGAAAGTGCATTGGTCATAACAAACATCCTCTTCCAACAACACAAGAGAAGACTCTATACATGGACATCACTAGATGGTCAACACCGAAATCAGATTGATTATATTCTTTGCAGCCAAAGATGGAGAAACTCTATACAGTCAGCAAATTTTATACATAGTAGTGTATATATATATTAATCCTAGTCTCCCAAATCATCCCATCCCACCACCCTCTTCCCCGAATTGGTATCCATACGTTTGTTCTCTATATCTGTGTCTCTATTTCTGTTTTGCAATTAAGTTCATCTGTCACCCAGTTAAGTCAGATAACACACCCAGATGTCATTTGCAATATTTTTCTATTTTACTATCACAACACCATCCAATCCATTTACAATTTTCCTCACAGTAAATAAAAATGCAAATAAATAATTAGAAAATGATATTGAATATTTTGTCTCTTTTATTACACCATAAATTTTATATTAGGGATTGTGTGACTTTTTTGTTCATTCTCTCCTCAGTGGTGACTTGTAGTAAATATAACAAATATTTGCTGGCAGGTTATTGTTGAGCAGCATACATAGATTAGTGAAGTTTTTCTTGTTTTAGCATTTCAAAAAATAAACAAAATATGGTATGTTTGACTGTATCAACAGTGGGAAGACTTTTTCTTAGCAGAAAGTGCTGTTCACCTTATGAAACACAATCAAGTAACTCATAATCTAGGGATTCATCCTCTACCTTCTGTCCTCACTACAACTTTCAATCAATCTTACATATCCCACAAATCTTACAGGACAAACAAACCAGAGAGGAAAATCTAAAGAAAAAACCCTGCCAAATCCCAGCACTATATTGTCTGATATTTTATTTCTGAGTGTCCATAAAGCTTCGATTCTTAATTCCACATTTGATAAGTTAGTCTGGGGGTGGCAGCATTAATTTCAAATTAGTGTCTGGTCTGATGGAAGCAGTTCTCATATGGAACCACAGCCCTTTTACCAAATCCATCCAGAATTTATAAATAACTGCCACTTTATAAAATATTTAATAGATCACCTATGTTCATTCATAAATGTCTTTGCTTTGTCACTAATGTATTAACATATAGAAAGTAAAAATATATTTATATTATAATGTTACCATTCTACAAGAGTATATGTTTGGAACATGGGAAGTATTGCTCTATTCTGATCAAGCAATACCAGGTGTATTATTAGAATAAAATATGCTGTGTGAGGACAAGCATTATAAAACGCTATACATCAGAAGAAAGCTAAATAGGGAAAAGCCAGGACTAAAGGAAAGATAATGGGTGAAATTGTTTTATTAGGCTATAAAATATTAAATCATCCTCACCAAAGGGATTGCTCTTAACTCTTCTTCCACTTGGGAACCAATCTAGTAGAAAGAAGAAACTGTGGTTTTTACAATCAATCAGACACAACTGAGGTGAAATCTTAGCTCTTTGACTTATCAGTTAAGTGATTTTTTGTAAATTGCTTAATTACTCTGAACCAGTTTCATTTGTTAAATGATAATGATGCTAACTATTTTGTATCATGAAAGTTAAATGTGACAGTGTGGTACACTTGATAGACATATAGTAGGTTTTTGTGTTTTTTTAAAGAATGGCAAAAATCAAGCTTAAAATCTGAGAAGATTTTGGAAAAAGCAACACTATTCTAAGAAAGAAATATGAAGTGGCATTTTGATTTTTCCATTGCTTCTTTCTTTTTGGTGCACAGTACAATCGTGGCATTTCCCCTGGGGTTTGAACTTGGGATTTGAACTCTAGAATTTGCAATACAGAAGTTCAAGAAAGAAACAACTTTAGAAAAAATTTTGTTTTTTTTCATTTAAAAAATAAAGAGTTTTTTTTTCCCCTTCAATATGTAAACTTTTTATAGTAAGAGGTTTTGCTATTGCTGTTTTATTTTTAATTCTACTAAAAGTACCTATAATTATTCCATAAATGACTCAAACATATGGAATCATTTACTCTGGGCAGAGGAACAGAATGCTATAAAAATCACAATGGCTACAAGCATTCAGAGTTTATTAGAGGTGGGTTTCCCTTTCCAGACTATTCTTTCATTGGTTATGAGTTACTATGAAATTACTAAAATGAAATTATATTATTTTTGGTTTGAGGGAGGATGGTAGCAAATAATGAAATAACTGTGAGGAATTTCACTGGCAAATCAAAGTGCTCTCTGTTAATTAGCTCCTGCCTACATACATAGTTTAAAAATAATTGTATGTTTATGAAAGAATGATTAGTTAGGGAATGTGCTGAGGTAATAAGAAAAAATCATGAAGAGAGCAATTTAAGCTAATATCCACATATCATTTTATATAACCACATCACAGAAGGGGGTCCCAGTTAATTAGATTCCTTTAGTTAAGTAGGAAATATTAAAAAAGGAAAAGATTCTTAGGGTTCAATCCAATGTATGTCTGTTATCTGGGGAAATACCTTGGACTCTTTTCTGAATGTATTTATATCTTAGTATGTGTGTAAGGCATAAAAATAGAGACTTTGACCTATACTTAAGAAATGTTTCTGCTTAAATATTGCTCATTTATGACATATAAAAATGGAAACAATATTTTAACAGAAATGTTGGCTACAAAATATAATTTTAAGAGAGTCTTAAACTACCGCACTTTTGCACTCATCTCACATGCTAGTATAGTAATGCTCAAAATTCTCCAAGCCAGGCTTCAGCAATACGTGAACCAGGAACTTCCAGATGTTCAAGCTGGTTTTAGAAAAGGCAGAGGAACCAGAGATCAAACTGCGAACATCCTCTGGATCATGGAAAAATCAAGAGAGTTCCAGAAAAACATCTATTTCTGCTTTATTGACTATGCCAAAGCCTTTGACTGTGTGGATCACAAGAAACTATGGAAAATTCTGAAAGAGACAGGCACACCAGACCACCTGATCTGCCTCTTGAGAAACCTATATGCAGGTCAGGAAGCAACAGTTAGAACTGGACATGGAACAACAGACTGGTTCCAAATAGGAAAAGGAGTATGTCAAGGCTGTATATTGTCACCCTACTTATTTAACTTATATGCAGAGTACATCATGAGAAATGCTGGCCTGGAAGAAGCACAAGCTGGTATCAAGATTGCTGGGAGAAATATCAATAACCTCAGCTATGCAGATGACACCATCCTTATGAAAGAAAGTGAAGAAGAACTAAAGAGCCTCTTGATGAAAGTGAAAGAGAGAGTGAAAAAGTTGGCTTAAAGCTCAACATTCAGAAAACTAAGGATCATGGCATCCGGCCCCATCACTTCATGGCAGATAGATGGGCAAACAGTGGAAACAGTGTCAGACTTTATTTTTTTGTTCTCCAAAATCAGTGCAGATGGTGATTGCAGCAATGAAATTAAAAGATGCTTACTCCTTGGAAGGAGTAAAGTAAAGGCCTGGCGTGCTGCGATTCATGGGGTCGCAAAGAGTCAGACACGACTGAGCCACTGAACTGACTAGCATTTGAATCAATATGGCAAAATTTTAATGAGATAGTTTGTGTTCCCTTCTACATACGGTGTCTTTAAAATCCAGTGTACATTTTACAATCACAGTACATATCAATTTGTTTTAACGATGTTCAAAGTTAGTGATCACATGTGGCTTGTGGTTACCACATTGAATTGGAAGGAAAGTTATGACCAACCTAGACAGCATATTAAAAAGCAAAGACATTATTTTGCCCACAAATATCCATCTAGTCAAGGCTATGGTTTTTCCAGTGGTCATGTATGGATGTGAGAATTGGACTGTCAAGAAAGGTGAGTGCTGAAGAATTGATGCTTTTGAACTGTGGTGTTGGAGAAGACTCTTGAGAGTCCCTTGGACTGCAAGGAGATCCAACCAGTCCATTCTAAAGAACATAGGTCCTGGGTGTTCTTTGGAAGGACTGATGCTAAAGCTGAAACTCCAATACTTTGGCCACCTGAGGTGAAGAGTTGACTCATTGGAAAAGACTGTGATGCTGGGAGGGATTGGGGGCAGGAGGAGAAGACTCTGTCTGCAATGCAGGAGACCCAGGTTTGATCCCTGGGTTGGGAAGATACTCTGGAGATGGGAAAGGATACCCACTTTTATGTTCTTGCCTGGAGAATCCCATGGACAGAGGAGCCTCACAGGCTATGGTCCATGGGGTTGCAAAGTTGGATACAAATGAGTGAATAAGATATCCATCTAGATATCACATTTTAGAATCAAAATCTGTGAACTCCAAAGTGAGGAGGCAAGAAAAAATTTAGCTTTTATATGTTAAATTTTATTTCATTATTTTAAATATCTATCATAAATTCTATTTATATAATTGCATAGATGAATTTGTGATAAAAGGTTTTCATTGATAAGAGTATTCCAAGTTTTATGATGACAGCTCTAGAGCAGTCCTGTCCATGAAATATCTAATTCAAGCAAATGATTATTTATAATATTCTTATAGACATATTTTTAAAAGAGGCAATTAATTATAATAAAATTCCATTTAACCCAATATATCCAAAATGACTCATTGGAAAAGACTCTGATGCTGGGTGAGATTGGAGGCAGGAGAAAAGGAGACGACAGAGGATGACATGGCTGGATGGCATCACTGACTCGGTGGACGTGAGTCTGAGTGAACTCCAGGAGATGGTGATGGACAGGGAGGCCTGGTGTGCTGCGATTCATGGGGTCACAAAGAGTCGGACACGACTGAGCCACTGAACTGACTAGCATTTGAATCAATATGGCAAAATTTTAATGAGATAGTTTATGTTCCCTTCTACATATGGTGTCTTTAAAATCCAGTGTACATTTTACAATTGCAGTACATATCAATTTGTTTTAATGATGTTCAAAGTTAGTGATCACATGTGGCTTGTGGTTACCATATTGAATAGAATAGGTTTAGAGCACTCTTGGAGAAGGCAATGACAACCCATTCCAGTACTCTAGCCTGGAAAATCCCATGGACGGAGGAGCCTGGTGGGCTGCAGTCCATGGGGTCGCTAAGAGTCAGACAGGACTGAGCGACTTCACTTTCACTTTTCACTTTTCACTTTTATGCATTGGAGAAGGAAATGGCAACCCACTCCAGTGTTCTTGCCTGGAGAATCCCAGGGACGGGGGCGCCTGTTGGGCTGCCGTCTATGGGGTCACACAGAGTTGGACACAACTGAAGCGACTTAGCAGCAGTAGCATCAGCAGAGCACTCTTAGGGAAGACTCACCTTTCTGATAAATAAAAAGAAATGCCATAAATTTGGTGTTAACATTGGGGCAGTTTGATCCCGATTATTCTGTGAATTACTGGTCACAAAGGGAGTACTGAACACCTAGAGCCAGTGTGTTATTGACCCCTTACCTTATAGAAAATAAATGTACAAAAGAACCCTGATTTTAGTTCTAGGATAATAATTTAAGTGCTTGTTTTTCACTCTTTTTCAGACAAACAAGGAATATATTATTTGAAGGTAGTGAGACCAATTTCTCTTGGACTTAAAGGTGTTCTTATATGGCAAAGTTATCTGGGATGAAGGAAACAAAATTCCTTCCAGAACAGGAAGAAATAAGAAAAAAAAATCATAGAAAGTAATATAGTAGGCCAGGTAGGCAGAATTCAAAGATGGCTCCCAGGATTTCAGCCTCTAGTGTATAAATATACATTTACCCAGTTATTCAATCAAATACTATTCTAGGTGAATTGCAAAAGAATTTTGCTGTGCAATTAAGGTCCCAAATCACTTGACCTTGAGACAGAGAGACAATCAGGTAGGCCTGATCTAATCTCAGGTGACTTTGAATATGAGTCTAGAGGTCACAGAGATAAAGACTAAAAGATTCAATAATGAGAAAACCGGCACACAGTCACCATCTTTAAAGATGGAACAGGCTACGTGACATGCTACATGCCCATAGCAAAGAGCAAGCAATGGAAGACAGCCACAGTGCTACAGCGGCCAATACCTGGATTCTGCCAATCACCTGACTAAACTTGGGAGAGGACTCCCAGCTCTGGTTTAGAACACAGTCCAGACAGCACCTTGACTTCAGCCTGGTGACATCCTAAGGAGAGAACCTAGCCATGCCTGTGCTACCTATAGAACTGTTCTTCTATTTTTGTTTCTGTTTTTAAGCTGCTATGTTTATGGTAATTGTTTACATAGTAATAGAAAGCATATAGTAATTGAACAATTCATTCACCCTACCTAATCACAAAGCTGTTTTTTTTTTTTTTAACTGTACCATATAGTTATCAAGTATACAATCCAGATCTATGATATTTTGAATTTCAAAACAGGTTTTGAGGGAAAACCATGATACCATTGGGGTTTCCCTGGTGGCTCAGACAGTAAAGCGTCTGCCTGCAATGCAGGAGACCCGGGTTCGATCCCTGGGTCGGGAAGATCCTCTGGAGAAGGAAATGGCAACCCATTCCAGTATTCTTGCCTGGAAAATTTCATGGATGGAGCCTGGTAGGCTACAGTCCATGGGGTTGCAAAGAGCTGGACATGACTGAGCAACTGCACTTCACTTCATGATACCATTAAATGCTAAATTCACTAATATCGTCACATTGGTAATGTTTAATACATCCAGTTATACTATTACTGTGATTTTTTCCATAAACACAAATGACTTCACACACACACTAAGCATGATTTTAAAGATTAAATACCAGGAGTAGGCAAATGAGCAAGGATATATGCTATATGTGTTAACCCTAATCATTCTATAGCATATTAATTCCAAGATTAATTCAAAGTCCTATGTATATACACACT
The DNA here is from genome assembly GCF_019923935.1 of Bubalus bubalis. Classification (NCBI taxonomy): domain Eukaryota; kingdom Metazoa; phylum Chordata; class Mammalia; order Artiodactyla; family Bovidae; genus Bubalus; species Bubalus bubalis. The sequence continues at coordinate 151,777,147 of NC_059158.1, forward strand.
ATACATGTATATATAACTTACTGTTTAACATATTTACATGTTAGTCACTTGAAAGCATGAAGTCAATTCTCTTTATTAGGAATTACTTGTTCATTTTGCCATATCTGCTACTTTCTCACTTCCTTATACATTTTCAATACATCTCTCTATGTACTACAGAAATGTTTCCAATGGTTTTATATTTTTAGTTGGTTGCAATATAGACAGCTCTTAATCTGAAAGATATTAGTTATAAATAGAACATAATATTCTCTCTCTATATATAATATTCTAGTCTACTAAAACTGCAATTAAAAGTACTTAGTAATGTTGATGCCATACCTATACCTTTTAATTATATTTTAAAAGAATATATATGCCAGAGGTCAAATCTTGGGAAAATGGCATGCAAAGTACATTTAAAACTGTAAATAACTGTATAAAGGAGCTAAGTCTTCAGGAATATCTCTTATTTTTTCCTTCCATTCAATAAAAGACATTCAGTAATAAATTTGAATGAAGCTTAAGAATTTTTGAGATCATTGACAGAAGGCAGTCCTGACTTCATTCCAGATCAGAAATTACTAATTATAAACACCATAATTTCTACACCACCATAGAAGGATGCTGATGGAAAAGAGTAAAAAAGTATTCATAATTGTACCTCGATCTACTAAATTTTTGCTCTGACCCTTAACTGGTATAATAAACATCTTCCCAGTTCAATAATGCTATTTTTAGACTCTCTATTATAGTCCTAAAGTCAATGCTTTTAAAATCTCTTTTGACTTTCAGTGAAAAATATGACTTTAGTTCATATTTTTTACAGTCAGTAAGTTTGAGTTTAATATTAATGTTTCTAGGATCTGTAAAAGCTTTGTAACAATGTGTGGACATTTTAATATCATTACAAAAGCCATTCATGCAAACTGCGCCACTGAATATCTTTGTTTAAAATAACCACTTGAACTGTATGAGAAGGAATTAACAACAATTGATCTGAGATGTTTTACTCTTGACTTAAGATTCTTTGATAATTTTGGTATTTTTTGAGTACTTCAAAGTGTGGGACCCAAATCAGCTGGAGAAAAAGAAATTCACCCACTCTCCTTTACCTCTTTGAACTCTCTTTAATTCAAAAGTAAATTTAATATGTGAAACATGGTGGACTGAGGATAAACTTATAATAAAAAGCCTGTGTACTTTTATTTATTGAACTTATGGATCATAACACAACTGTCACTCAAGTAACGTAACTGTCTACAAGCAACTTTGACTATTCGATTTGGACATAAGTTACAGATTAAGTTCCTTGGAGGCAAAACAAGCAAAGAAAAAAGATTGTGCCATTTGTGAAAGTAGTGCCAAGAACATCACATCAGCCCTCTCATTTATCACACATGGGTCACACTGTTAAAGGATAAACTGTTATGTGACCTCTTGGGTAATAACCACTATATTGTAAAGTAAAAGTGTGACACAGGCATGACACTTTTCACATGTCTGCCTGTATGAGATTTAGGGAGTTAAACTAAGTTCAATTATCTTATTTAATATTGTGAAGCATCTAGAATAATCGAGTTGAAACAAATAGCCAGATAAAAATGTTTGAACATACATCTATTAGCTGTTATCATTTCTGTCAGTTATAAATTCAATAAAAAAATTAGTGAAGTTTGAATTGCTAACTAAAAAAAAAATGCTTTGCCAACAGAGTCTTTCCTTGTTGAGATGAACAAATTTAGGCTCCAGGAGAGTAAGAAGCTAAGATTTTTTTAAAGCTCTGGATATATATTTGACTAAGAAACTGAAATAGAAGAGAATACATTGTTCCAGCAGAATCTATACAAAAATAGCATATATACAAGCTAAAATAAATAGCATCAAGAATATTAAAAATAAAACTTTTCTAAATGCATTTCTTCATAAGATTCTTGATGGAATAGGAAGAACATTAAAGCTAAATGCTATTTTTAAGGAATTTATTTCAAATAAGGAAAGTATGGAGAAGTTTCAAAATATCAAGCATTATTTTCATTGTAAGTAGCATATTCTAGGAGACTACAAGTGAAAAAATAAATTCTATTCTATCCTAACCAATCTTCCTGGAAGAAATTCCAGCAGCAGCCTACAAGGTAAATGGAGTGTGGAAAACCAATTCGTAAATTGCAGGGTTGGGAAAGAATAACACTGCTTAGAAAATGAAAGTCGATCAAGATTGGAAACATTTCACCTGTTTTCATTTAAATCTTCAATCTCTTTTCCTGCTGGTTTAGGAAACAGAATAGAGGATAATGGGGCAGTAGAGAGTATGAACTTTAAATATCTTGAAATGACCACATTGACATGCTCAATGTAATTTTCTGTGACTAAAAGAAAACTAGGTTTTGGATAATCTCCCAGTTAAAATATTATGTATGAAACTTAAAACAAGTATTTTCTATCATGTTTTTGTCCTCCTATTATATAAAATTTACTTTAATCAATTAAGATAGAAGCTTAAACTGTGCTAGAATTTAAAAATGAGAAATGACCTGAAATATAATATTGCTAAACTAGTTCCCTGTTTTCAATTAAATATATATCCACCCCATTTCTGAGAAGTAAGCATTTACTGCAATACTAAGGACCTGAAAGGAGATACTTGTTCTTTCTCATCCAACACATGTCAAAACACTCCACACTCATAAATATTTTCTGAAATGTCCAAGCTAAATCTTTTATGCAAATTCCAAACTGCCTTATAAACAGCATCTGATAAGTCAGTCAACAAGTCAATACAACTGAAGAACAGAGTCAACATAATGTAAAAGTCAACATAAGAATAGAATAACTTAAACTGCCTTAAATTTATGTTAAAAACAGATATTAATTACAGATATCTACAGATATCTTGGAGAAGGCGATGGCACCCCACTCCAGTACTCTTGCCTGGAAAATCCCATGGATGGAGGAGCCTTGTAGGCTGCAGTCCATGGGGTTGCGAAGAGTTGGACACAACTAAGCGACTTCACTTTCACTTTTCACTTTCATGCATTGGAGAAGGAAATGGCAACCCACTCCAGTGTTCTTGCCTGGAGAATCCCAGGGACGGGGGTGCCTGTTGGGCTGCCGTCTATGGGGTTACACAGAGTCAGACATGACTGAAGCGACTTAGCAGCAGCAGCAGCAAAGATATCTAAAAGGAACAATTAGCTATCTACTATCCATTATTTGAAATCATTATACTAAGAAATGTGATACAAAATTTAGGTGCTTAGAACCTGAGAAATTTGGATGTGTTAATTTCATACCATTGAATTACTGGATTAGTGACCTGCTATAAAATACTAATAGAGCACAACCTCATGAAATTTTTAAAAAGATTATTTTACTAATATTTCAACTAGATTCATAACTACCATCAGTGCACACATACTAAACAATGGTTCCTTTTCATTATCTCAGTTAATCTTCACACCAATTTTATGAGGTATAAGAATTCCCACTTTAAAAATTGCCATTATTGTCCTCATTTTGCAGATAAAAAATATTGTAGAGTCAATACTCGACCCCAGGTTTTCACATTCAAGAACCTCTGCTCTTCACCTGTACCAAGGTCTACAGGTGATTTTTCATCAGAATGATGGGCTGAACTCTACAATCTATATGCTGCTACCAGTCCTGTGTAGTGCTGAGTCACTTCAATTGTGTTTGAGTCTTTGTGATCCCATGCACTGTAGCCCGCCAGGCTCCTCTGTCCATGGGGATTCTCCAGGCTGTCATGCCCTCCTCCAGGGGATCTTCCCAACCCAGGTATCAAACCCAGGTCTCCTGCATTGCAGGCAGTTTCTTTACCATCTGAGCCACCAGGAAAACCCACACTTATTTATGGGAAAGCTAATATGAATTTGACCTGTTAACCTAAGCCTAAAAGGAATGGCCTGAAAATCTATGTAAACAACAGGAATGAAAATTTCCAAACCACTTTTATTTAAATGTTGGAAATATTAATTTGTAAGACACACTATGATTTTGAGTGATAAACCTCAATTACTATCACTGAAAACCTAAGTCATCTATCACTATGGTTTTAACACTTTCTCTGCCTCTCCATATGCCTATGCCTCTGACCTACTGCCATTGGTACCAGTGGCCCTCGTTAAGACAGCAATTTTCAAGATGACAAAATAAATGTCCTCCCTTCCTTTAAAGGGCCTATCAAAGGGGCAGAGGGACAGATCAAAGCTCCCTGAGTTACTCTGAGAGACTTGCTACCCTTTGGAAAGGTATGCTCCTCCATCCCTACCATTGAAAATATTTTCTATCTAGAGAAATGGTAAGTAATATATACTGAGTAATTTTGCTAAACCAAGCACTATCTTATTGACTCACTCAATCTTCCAAGCCAACTTATGAATAGATATTAATAGTCCATTAAATGTATAATGAAGAAAGCAAAGCTCAGATAGTTTAAGGAACTTACCTACAGTCACACATCTAAAAAATAGTAGAAAATCTGATTTCAAAGACAGAACATTTAACCACCATACTATATTGCCTCTTGTTAACTGGTTGCAATGATTATAAAAAACCATCAAAAACAAATGCGTATACATGCTTCAAAGTGATAGTACAGTGACTCAACCAAGTCTCAAGGAGGAAAAATATATATATAGGAGTAAACACACATTTGTTTATAAAACTGAAGTTTGGGCCTTAGGTTGTCTTTCCCTCCTTGTCTCTCTCTGTTTCTCTCTCATTTATTATTTTTTTTCATAAGTTGACATTGCTCTAAACACTTGTATTAATAGATCTTGATTGTGCCCAAATGCCAAAGTGCCACTGTTGCATAAATCACTTAACTACCACATTCTTCTTTTTAGAATTTGATTTCTCTATTTATTTTATTAAAAAAAATTTACTAATAAGAAATATCATGTTCAACTGTTTTAAACACATTTAAAGGCAAAATATCATATAAATAAAAAAACTACAACTAAAGTAAATGGCATAGATGAATCTCATTTATATAATATTTTGCAAAAGAAGTCAGATGTAAAGAGTACATAGTACATGATTCAATGTATATAAAGTACAAAAACAGGCAAATTGACCTGCATTGTTAGCTCAAGGGAAACGGGCCTTAAGAAGTGTTTCTGGTTCTGATACTATTCTGTTTCTTGATCTGGCTGATGATTACACAAATGCTTCATTTGGAAAAATTTATTGAGCTTTACATTTATGTTGTGCATATTTTTACAACACATATGTTACACTTCAGTCAAAAGTTTACATAAAAAAGCAGTGCTTTATCCAAAATGGGTTACTTTGCTAATTGTAATTTAGCACTATTTTCTCTTCCAAAAGATACAATTAATTTGTTTCATAAAGAAAGCTAACAGTATTTCCATACCACATTGTACAGTTACTATTTTCCTAAACATGACATGTTTTAAAGTCACATTTATTGAGGTATAATTTATGTACAGTAAAATTCATTCTTCTTAAGGTAAAGCATGGCCATTTTTGACAAGTCCATACGTTCATGCAACCATCATTACTATTAAGATACAGAATAGTTCCATCATCTCTTTAAATTGCCTCACAACTTTTTGTAATAGATCTCATCTCCCTCTGCTCCCACCCAGTTCCTGGCAACTCTGATCAGTTTCATTCTCCATCGTTCTGCCTTTTCCAAAACACCATATAAATGGAATCCTATAGTATGTACTCTTTAAAACCTAGCTTCTTTCAGTTAGCATACTGCTTTTGAGATCCATCCATGTTTTGTGTATATCAGCAGTTTATTCCTTCTATTACTGAGTGATTTTACAAGGTATGGATATACCACAATTCAAAGACATCTGAATAATTTCCAGGTCCTGGTGATTTTGAATAAAGCCATTACAAGCATTTGTATATAGGTTTTTGTATAAACATAAAGGAAATACTTTGTTTTTTAACTTGTATTATACTAAATATTTTCTATACAGTCTTTAGTTTATAGTAATTCTGATACCTAGGGAACATACCAACCAGTTCAAAATAAAGTCAGAAATTAAATCAAGTAAGAAACACCTCAGAAAACAGATCAACTTTTGCAAATTACCCTCTTAAAGATATTTCTTTCTGCAATCATTTACATAATTAAGAACATAAAGATTCTATTAAAGTTCTAGGTTAATATTTAAAATCATGTTTAAATTATACAAAATTAATCAATGATATTACCAATTTGGATTCCAAAATCTTAATGAATAAGGGAAGAAGAGGTAAGAAATATGGCTTGAAATGTAAAGAGTTATATACCTCTCTCATTACTCCCTGATGTAACATATTATAAACTTTACCCAACTGGTTAGTAGTTTCTTTGTTTCTTTTTTTCTTATCCATGATAATTGGGAAAGGATTTGAATGACAAAATGGAAACATGGTAGATGTTACCTAGCATGTTGTGGTAAAGTGGAATGGCCCGTCCAAAGGTAGTAAATGCAGTCATGACTAGTGGGGCCGCTACACCTGCAGGCAATTACAGAACAGAAAACATCATTCTCCATTCACAGTGGCATGCACACACATGCACCAGTGCTCACACACGGAGCCTTGGAGGAAGAACATGGGAAGCAAGCACACCAAGTACCTATCCATCAGGCCGATGCAGTCTTCTATACTTGAGCCTATGCACCTGTAGAAGGTCCAAATTGTAAAAATACAAGGAAAGAAAAATTAGTCATTTTTCAAAAGAATCTGGAAGACCAATACCAATTGTGTCAAACCCTAATTATAGTTATTAGACAACTTTGGAATATCATGAATTTAAAGCTGGTGAGAAGATGATTACTTGATGGATGCCCAGAAATGAACTGCAAATACCACATAAATGGAATGCAGAGAAACAAGTCCATGTAAAGAAAAGTGTAATCTGTTTCTGTGGATAACTTCCAAACACATATTGTTCATTTCTAATACTTTAAATTCATTAGCATCATTCATGATTATATGTCTTGATGAAGACCTTAATATCTTAATGGCTATAATTGGTCTCATGTGTACAGTTTCTTCTAAAATGTTCTAAGGTTAAGTGAAAAACAAAATAAATAAAAAAGGAAACATGAGCTATTCAATGTAATAGAATAACCTGATGCTTTATACTCATTAAAAATTGATTTTAGCAGAAAATGAGTTAACAACCTTTAATGCTATTCTCATGGTTACTTTACATAATCACATTACTCCATCCCTTGGTTGTGACTGTCTTTAAAACATACTTATCTATAAACATGAATTCATTTAAAAAGCAGATTAACTTGTTTCACCATACTTCAGTTTATCTTGAACTTGTTTTTAAAAGAGCAGTGCCATAACAGGCAAATAAAAACAGTTTAATAAACTGCAATAATAATTAACGCAAACAATAACAAATAAATACGCCACAAGGAAATGAATAAATTGAGACTCAGGTAACTACAGAATCCACTGAGGTTAATATTTAAGTCAAATAATGTAAGTACACAGAATTCTGATTTTGAAATATCATAGAAATATTATTCCTTCCATCTTCCAATGCATTTGAATTGTATTTCCTTCCCTTTTCTCTCATTATAGACATACAGCTCTAGTACATTATCAAGGTTCCTTGTACAGCTATGATTTATTGACTAATTCTGCTAGCAATATTTTTTTTTCCAAATCCTCACTTCTAAAACTGAAAAAGAAGCTGAAATTAAAATCATTATATAATGAATTAATAAAGTTCTCATGTATAAGGCCAGACTGTCCATTATATCTATAGAAAATTATAGAACAGTAGTAAACAAATATAACTCTGTATGACAATAATTAAGTCACTATTTTCCTACTTAATATCAGCTATCATAATCTTACTAGATGAAAAATTATTTTTCTTTTGAAAATTGGCTTTGAGTGGCCCAGAAAAAATTTAATGTACAGAAATACAATAAAAAGGTGTTTCAACAAAAGCAAATAAAACATACATTGAAAACATCTTTTAAAAAACCAAATAAATTAAAATACAGAGCACATAGCATTGGATTGGTTCCATAATCCATAATGAGAACCATTTCTAAAAATAAAAATTTAATTGCTATAAAAGATTCCAAATTGTATTAGATGGCTTTCTTTTATTCTAAGGGAGTCATTTTTTTTCTAGTTTCCTATTATATCTCCTTCAAAATGTTTTTTTTTTTAATACGATATTGCCATTTTTGTAAAATCAATCGTCTACTTCTTATGACTAAGTGATAATCTGAAAGCTATGGTTAGTTTGCAAACTGTGTCTTTCTAATCATCTTTGAAAGATAAAAATATGTGAAAGCAACATTTAACTTGAGGGGAAAGTATGAGAAATGAAAGATTTTCATTCATTTAAATGAATGAAACAAAACAAAACCCTTTGTCACATGTCTTCTAAGTGTTCCTACTATTCCAGGAGCTTGGGGGAGAAAAAGATGAATTGGACATTTTTCCTATTCTTAATGATCTTACAATTTAATGAAAGAGACAGATGCATAAACATATGTGTATTGTATAAAATGATAAATGTAATAAGGGACATAAAAGAGTGGCTTAGGAGATGTGGAGGAGGGATAGGCAGCTTCAGAAGATCATGGTAACCTTCATGGAGAAATTAAGAGGCTGAAGTTCAGGGTCCTGAGCCCTGGACTGGAGTGACAATAACTCCTAAGGTGTAAGAAAGAGCAGCAGCAAAAACATAGATCTGAGGAAAGGTAGGGTGTGTATGCACAGATACAAATAAATCTGAACAGTTAGAGAACAAAATATGACACAACAGGCAGAAGGAAAAAAAGAAGCTAGATCATTTAATAGAAACCAGAACTTGAATACCATCTGCTTAAAAATAAACTTAGTGGGATACCACTGCAGGGTTTTAAGTAAGTTGGGAACTTGCTGGATATGTTATAACATTGATCTCTTTGTCCTGTAAAGACTAGTCAGCTAGAAGCCCTCAGATAGATTTCTTTGGCCCTGAGGCTGTTTTAGTCTAGGTAAGAGAGAGATGATGATGCTAAATGGGGAGAATGGTAACTAGGATAAGAGACAATGGGACAAATTTAAGAAAGGTATGGGGAGGTTAAAAAAAAGTAGTTGATGGCTGGTTTGATGATGGAAGTGGATAGAGCCCAGGAGTTAAAGATGACTCATATTTCAAACTTGGAGAACCATGGTACCATTGGTGGGAGAATGCCGGACAGAAGGCGACACCTTCTTTTGTGTGTGTGTTTTCACGCAGGAGAGGGTGACAATTTCAGTTCATGGTTACCTAGAGTTTAGTGTGGTTGTCCTACATCCAGGTAGAAATGTTCCTCAGCAGCTGGAGAGATGAGCAGTGGGGAGGAGTTTCGGAGGAGAAGGGGGAAGCTGGAGGCACAAGTACAATGATCCAGCTTTGAAACAGCATACAAAAGAAGGTTGAAATCATGTAAAATGGATGTGATGGCTGGAGAAGCATCTTTAAAGTGAGGAGAACAAAGAGTGAGACTGAAACCCCAAGAACTCCAAAAATTAGTAAATGACATCAGATGAGCTCATACGCCAGAAACAGGAAAATATGATTGAGTAAAATTAATTAATTGCAGTGTCGTGGCAGTCCAAGTCATGAAAAAACTTCAGGAATTGGATGATCATCATTGTCAGTACAAGACAGGTCTAGAAAGAGAACTGCTAAAAGTATGTTAGTTGACATTGTCAGGGTCACTAGAATTTAGGTGGTTATGACAAGCAAATTGGAAATATGAGAATAGAAGCAAAGGAAAAGGGAGGAGCTCTTGAGGGGGCAGGATGTGAGGTCAAGAAAGTTTATCTAGGAAATGTTGTAGGATATTTGAAATTTCAAGGTATATATAAGTTGAGGATAAAAGTAAAATGGAAAAGGAAGAAGAATAAGAGTATGACTGAAGTGGCCATATTTTTAAACTCAATACAAGTCACTGTGTATTTAATACATATATTCTATATCAACTCTATATAAGCAACAAGTTTGCATAGCAATTCATATTGATTCAGGAAAATAAAAAAATAATGGAAACATCAAACTTTTGAAGTCAAAATCCCAAATAAGAGACTGAATAAGAATGTGGAATAATACCATTCTCTACATAATTAGTATCCTAAAATAGATACTTTTCAGAAAATTCAGAAAGAGAAACTATAATATGTTATTAAAAATACTGAAATTTGAAATATTGAACTGTGTTTAACATATGTTTGTACTTACTGATTTATAAACACCTTGATGTACCCATAGAAGTAACATAGTTGAGATACTTTGACAAAATGTTTTCTAAATTTTAAAATTAAAATGAAAGGATATTTTAAAATTTTATTACAAAAGTGTTGACAATAATCCCACAAGCAGCCCTACTTGTTTTCTCCATTAATGAAAATTCTTTCACTATATACATTTAAAATATAACAAGAAGTAATAAGAAAAATATTAATGCATATAGAAAATTATATATGAAACCATGATTCTAATATTACTAAAAACCTTGAATGGAATTTTTAAAAGATGCCCTATAAAAATAAATATCCTAGTTCATGTCTCAAAACAAAATTAAATTGACATTTGTCATGAATGTAAGTGATAGTAAAGAAACTATAATCTTTGCCCTATAAATTTAGGTTACAAGTCCTCTTTTAAAATTTCTATCTTGCTAATTTTACATATGAATACCATTTCTCTGTTTTAAATTCCTGTTAATGGCTTCAAAATATAGAGAGGGATCACTAATGGAGGAGAGATACAAATTGCAAGAATAAAAATTCACTGGACTGTGACTTCCTAGTGGTCAGGAGCTGTGTCTTATTTATTTCTGAACTTAGCTATAACTGGATCTGATACACAGTAGGTGTTCAGTATAGCAAAGTTGAAGAAAGAATGAAATGGGAAATGTTGCTAAAATAAAAGTCCTCTAGTCAAAGCAAGAAGAGACAATGTTATAACCTTTTTCTCTAGGAATATTAGTGAGACTCTCCTGACAATAGCCAAATGGATCACAAATTTTTAAAATATCTAAAGAACTTATTAGAGTCAATACATTTAATGTATTATACCTTTAGAGTAGTAAAAGTGCTTTTAAGGTATTACATAGATAATTTTACTTTCAGGCAATCATTAAACAATATTCAGAATTAGAATTTTCCTTCTGAAAAATGTGATTTGAAAGACTATTTTCATTAACTTGGTTCCTGCATTATCTAGCTGACATAATATTGGTATATATTAACAAAAGAAAAGCCGTTTTCCAAAGTAGAGATGGCCTGGTTAAGTTCACACTTACTGATGGCTTAGTTATTACGTGTGTTTAGAATAAAAATAGTCACTCATCCCAACATCCCTACTGCCCCTGTGATCTCTCTAAGAAAAGATTCTATCGCTACATGATCAATTTGAAAAAGTGGGACTGAGTGCACAGAGTACGTCATTGCTTCTTTAAAAGGATCTCAAAGTACAGAGCACCACAGTAATGAACAGAGGAAGGAAGATATAGGCATTTAAAAATTCCAAATTCCTAGTCCGTTCTGGGGCTGAGACCATAGAACTATCATGCAGATGAGTGAACCCAGACAATACAGAGGGTATTAGAAAAAGGATGGCAGGAAGCTAAATGTAAACAAAGATAAGTATCTGTCAGGACTAAGTCAGTGATAGAATTCATTTACTTTAGAAGATATCAGGGAATACACTATTCAAATTCCATCTCCCCATCATTCTGCAGGAGTGAATTTAAAGCCATCTTTTTTACTAGAGTTCTCAAATGATCTGGTCAGATTTCTTTCTTATTCCCCTTCATCCTCCCTTTTGGTTGACATCCAATGTTTCTAACTGTGGTAAACTGATCTCTTTGTTGTCCCTCCTACTTTCCCACCACTATATATCTTTTCCTTTATTGTGTAATCATGATTTAAAAGGATGAGGAGAAAGACATACCAGCCAGGCATCCAGACTCTGTATGGCTCTGAGATCTCACTTTCATTTCCCTAATGGCTTTGTTGTAATTAGATTTGCAAAAACAGCAAAAGGTCTCATTTTGAATGGCAACAGCTGTTGACATCAACATTATATTGAATAATTTACTGGTTTAATTTTAGCTGCAAAACAATAAAACCCTCTTGTGGATGATTACTTTAGCAGGCAAAGTTTTCCCCCTCTGTTGCTGATTCTCCTGCTCCAACAGTACCAGTTTCTTCATGAAATATCCTTAACCTGAGAGTGCCAAAAACTCTCCAGGGGAGCAGCTTATTTTTTCTAGTTTCCTTGAAGCAAAGTGTCTTTGTGACTATTTCAGTATCCTCAAACTATGTGTTTATGTGTAAACCAGTGAGGTGGCATTAGCTCTTCCAAGCTGAATTTGAATTTGAATGGCAGAATATTACTTTACCTTTTGAGAATACGCCACTTCACAGAGTGACTTAAGCTGATTTCTTGACCTGCAGGGAATTGCAGCAGCATCTGCAAATTGATGTCCTCTTGGCAGAAAATGATGTGGTTTGCTTTACTTCCTCAGTATTCCCTATCAGCCAGCCCTTAATCTGGCAGAAAATCTCTTTACGGAATCCCATACTTTCCTGCCAAATCTAAAGTACCCAAGATGATTCTCCACAAGTGTGCGTGTGCTTGTACGTGTGTGTGTACATGTGTGTGGGCATTCACAATGGTGAAGAGGATTTTTGGACAGAAGGAGGATAGAGCATGTGAACCTGCTCTCAATTCTAAATTTATTTGCCTTCTAGAGGAAAAAAAGAAAAGGAAAAGTCCTTATTAAAATAGGTTTGCTGTCTTTTAAAGAAATAGTTGTTGAGATTCGTTAGATGCAGTGACACTATTTCTTTTATAGTTCAGTGCTTTTCTTCTTTCTGTAATGTCTTTGTTATTCAACTGTTATCAATATCAAAGGTATTCTAATTATTATTCATTTTAACAATGCATCCTTTGAAAAGTTAAAAAAAATGTGTACCCATCTTTGAATTGTCCTACATTGGTTACATTAGGTAATATGCTAACCTATGATAGAATTACTTTCACAAAATGTACTTGCATTTTTATTAATATGCATATCACTAAATTCCTTTTTTTTATCATCACTGCTTTTGCTTATATTTTGTTGAAGGAGTAATACAAGGCAGCATTTATCAAAGAGAGATCCTTATTTTAAGTTGATTGTAACAACAAAGAAACATAAAGTCTCTGTGAAAGACTTTTAGCAAGTGGAATCTCAAAAGTATAATTGCTTGTTTTTTCTTATATCTTTAGTTTCCAGCAAAATTTGGAAGAATTTCTACACTGCACACAATGTATATGTCATACCAGCTTCATGAAGGTGTCGATAGAAGTTATTAAAAAAATGTTAAACAGAAACATTTTAGTGGGTATAAATTCAATTCCATAAAGCATTCTTGCAGAAATGATTTCTCTTAAAATCAACATATATAAAGATCAATAGAATTTTACATGAGACTATCATATATTTACTAGATTGCCTCAGGGATAAACATGTATGTGTGTACCTTTTGATTAGCAACATGCACTTGATTGAGTGTTTGGCCAGTGAAGTTGCTTACCCTTGGGTGCAGTTTGGATGGCACGGGTGGCACTCTCGATCTTGATCAGCATACTTGAAAATGAAACTGTTTGCCCCCTGTAAGCCATCTGGACATTTTTCCACACAGTTTGGGCCATCCTTGAAATGGGAGCACTTTGTACAGTTGTCAGGTCCCTAAAAAGTGTGAGGGGAAAAAAAAACAAAATAAAGAAAGAAAAATGGGTGCCTTTTCTTCTGGAATGTATTCATCTAGTTTAGCTACTGAGACCTCAGTGGATGGCGAAATGTCCTCTAGGAAGAGCATTTTCAGAAGTACAAAAGGGGATGCTGCTAGTACAGATTTTCAATCCGCAAAACTGTCCAGTGATATTCTAGAAGGACATCAATATTTTCTTTGTGTCATTTATTCCCAGTGAGATTACACTGCAACAGTATTTGGTAACAACACATTTTTCCTAGAAATATTTAATCACAGTCACTAGGAATATTGTCAATATGATCATGAATTAATGAAGATGAGGAAATGATAGGCATTAGGCTTAACACTGAATTTCATATACAAGTGAGATGTAAACTCTCCTTTGGTAGTACCATGAGTATATGAACAATGAATTTAAAACTTTCTGTGGTTGAATTATCAGGAATTAGGCATTTTAGGTAAATCAAAGTTAATTTCTAAATTACTCTCCATCTCAAATCAGCCTATAATGCTAAAATTATTTCATCTCTATGAATAGAGATTTTAGAAAATCACAGTATAATACTAAGCATAATAAAAGCATGATCTAATGAGCAAATGTCAAAAACTCCATAATAATAAACTGGATACAAAAGAATATTATATGGAGAAACTAAAAAATGGTGATATAACTATGAGCATAATCTATATTATACTAAGTCACTTTATATATTTATGTTTACAATTTCTAATATCTAATACATACAATTATAATAAGCAATAACCGGAAAATATATTTAAATGTCATAATAAAAGTAAAAATATTAAATTCCTATTAAACATCTACAAATTTTTCCAGAGGAATTGATATGGATTTGGTGCTGGGATAGTAAGCATGCAAGAAATGATAAGTAATGCTTTCACAAATCAAATTGAGAACATCGTGGTGAAAAATGCTATTGTCTTAAAATATTCTCATATACTTACACATTTGACTGTTTTGAATAATTGTATAATAAGTAGGAATGATATTATCTACTTAAAATTTATTTTAGTCTCCTTTTGAATACCATATTTTCTCAGGATTCCTCTTCTTTTTGCTTCTTGGAACTTCTTACCTCCACTCCTGTCCTTACAAGTTTGTTTATATCCATAAGGCTCAACATTTATGACAGTTCACATGGAACATAATTTAGATAAATAAGATATACTTAGTATAGAGAGGGATGTTTAATATTATTAGGTTTACAATTATAAATGATGTGAATGTAACAGACAAGACCAAGGAGACATCATACAGGTCTATTTATTAGGCAGGGAGTTGGGGATCAGTCTATTCATGGGAGTGTATTACATCTAGCCAGACATTACAAGTGGTGATATAAGGCATCAGGAAATCAAGAAACATAATACTTTAATCTTGTTCTTGAAGTCTGTGAGTCTGTTTCTGTTTTGTAAATTTATTTATATCATTTCTTTTTAGACTCCACATGTAAATTATATTATACGATATTTCTCCTTTGCAGTCTGACTTACTTCACTCAGTATGACATTCTAGGTCCATCCATGTTGCTGCAAATGGCATTCTTTGATTCTTTTTTATGGCTGAGTAATGGCACCCCACTCCAGTACTCTTGCCTGGAAATTCCCATGGATGGAGGAGCCTGGTAGGCTCCAGTCCATGGGGTCGCTAAGAGTCGGGCCCGACTGAGCGACTTCACTTTCACTTTTCACTTTCATGCATTGGAGAAGGAAATGGCAACCCACTCCAGTATTCTTGCCTGGGGAATCCCAGGGACAGAGGAGCCTAGTGGGCTGCCGTCTATGGGGTCGCACAGAGTCGGACACAACTGAAGCGACTTAGCAGCAGCAGCAATATGGTTGCCAGGTGAAGGCTGGGAGGAAGGGATAGTCAAGGAGTTTGGGATGGACATGTATGAATTGTTATATGTTAAATGGATAACAAACAAGGACCTACTGTATAGCACATGGAACTCTGTTCAATGTTATGTGGCAGCCTGGATGGGAGAGGTGTTGGGGGAGAATGGATACATGTATATGTTTGACTGAGGTTCATGACATTGTACAGGAGACAGGGATCAAGACCATCCCCATGGAAAAGAAATGCAAAAAAGCAAAATGGCTGTCTGGGGAGACCTTACAAATAGCTGTAAAAAGAAGAGAAGCAAAAAGCAAAGGAGAAAAGGAAAGATATAAGCATCTGAATGCAGAGTTCCAAAGAACAGCAAGAAGAGATAAGAAAGCCTTCCTCAGTGATCAATGCAAAGAAATAGAGGAAAACAACAGAAGGGGAAAGACTAGAGATCTCTTCAAAAAGATTAGAAATACCAAGGAAAGATTTCATGCAAAGATGGGCTCCATAAAGGACAGAAATGGTATGGACCTAATAGAAGCAGACAACATTAAGAAGAGGTGGCAAGAATATAGAAAAGAACTGTACAAAAAAGATCTTCATGACCAAGATAATCATGATGGTATGATCACTCACCTAGAGCCAGACATTCTAGAATGTGAAGTCAAGTGGGCCTTAGAAAGCATCACTATGAACAAAGCTAGTGGAGGTGATAGAATTCCAGTTGAGCTATTTCAAATCCTGAAAGATGATGCTGTGAAAGTGCTGCACTCAATATGCTAGCAAATTTGGAAAACTCAGCAGTGGCCACAGGACTGGAAAAGGTCAGTTTTCATTCCAATCCCAAAGAAAGGCAATGCCAAAGAATGCTCAAACTACCACACAATTGCACTCATCTCACACGCTACTAACTTAATGCTTAAAATTCTCCAAGCCAGGCTTCAGCAATATGTGAACCATGAACTTCCAGATGTTCAAGCTGGTTTTAGAAAAGGCAGAGGAACCAGAAATCAAATTGCCAACATCTGCTGGATCATCGAAAAAGCAAGAGAGTTCCAGAAAAACATCTATTTCTGCTTTATTGACTATGCCAAAGCCTTTGACTGTGTGGATTACAAGAAACTGTGGAAAATTCTGAAAGAGATGGGAATACCAGACCACCTGACCTGCCTCTTGAGAAACCTATATGCAGGTTATGAAGCAAGAGTTAGAACTGGACGTGGAACAACAGACTGGTTCCAAATAGGAAAAGGAGTACGTCAAGGCTGTATATTGTCACCCTGCTTATTTAACTTTTATGCAGAGTACATAATGAGAAATGCTGGGCTGGAAGAAGCACAAGCTGGAATCAAGATTGTCGGGAGAAATATCAATAACCTCAGATATGGAGATGACACTACCCTTATGGCAGAAAGTGAAGAGGAACTAAAAAGCCTCTTGATGAAGGTGAAATAGGAGAGTGAAAAAGTTGGCTTAAAGCTCAATATTCAGAAAACGAAGATCATGGCATCTGGTCCCATCACTTCATGGGAAATAAATGGGGAAACAGTGTCAAACTATTTTTTGGGGCTCCCAAATCACTGCAGATGGTGATTGCAGCCATGAAATTAAAAGACGCTTATTCTTGGAAGAAAAGTTATAACCAACCTAGATAGCATATTCAAAAGCAGAGACATTACTTTGCCAACAAAGGTTCATCTAGTCAAGGCTATGGTTTTTCCAGTGGTCATGTATGGATGTGAAAGTTGGACTGTGAAGAAATTTGAGCTCCGAAGAATTGATGCTTTGAACTGTGGTGTTGGAGAAGACTCTTGAGAGTCCCTTGGACTGCAAGGAGATCCAACCAGTCCATCCTAAGGGAGATCAGCCCTGGGTGTTCTTTGGAAGGAATGATGCCAAAGCTGAAACTCCAGTACTTTGGCCACCTCATGCAAAGAGCTGACTCAATGGAAAAGACTCTGATGCTGGGAGGGATTGGGGGCAGGAGGAGAAGGGGACGACAGAGGATGAGATGGCTGGATGACATCACTGACTCGATGGACGTGAGTTTGAGTGAACTCCCGGAGTTGGTAATGGACAGGGAGGCTTGGCGTGCTGCAATTCATGGGGTGGCATAGAGTGGCACATGACTGAGCAACTGAACTGAACTGATATGTTTGACTGAATCCCTTTGCTGCCACCTGAAACTGTCACAACATCGTTTATTAATTGGCTATATCCCAATACAAAATAAAATTTTTAAAACATATACAAAAATAAAATTTTAAAAAGAAATATAATATTTTAAAATTTAAAGATAAAGGCAGCTAATGAAGAATAGCAGTGCAAAGAAAAGAGGGTAATCTGAAAAAAATTCCTGGAAACAGACTGGTGAGGTTCAATCAAGTACCATTTTGACTATTTTGAAGTGAGAATCTATCAATCTATCTACCTAAGATCTAACTAGATAAACAGATATAGATATATTTATGTCTCATTTTTCTTAATTTCCTATATGTATTTTATATGTGTACATATAGGTACATATATTTAGTATTTATATACATATTTTTTTTCTATGAAATAGAATTGCTGTTCAACTTGAAGAGTTTGCTACTGGCAACTTATTTCCTACCAAAAGAATACTTCACATGCTTCCAATTTTAACACCTGCTCATGGGTACTTAGGCACGTAATGCTGTCTATTATACAAAATCATTTACTCTGCAAGTAGGCTCAGTGGCATAACATTGTACAAGACAAGTGACAAGTTGATGTCATCTTTCAGAACCCAAGAATAAAATTTACTTGGAGTAAATTAGGCAGTCATAGAATTAGGAATTATTTTTCTATAAAATTCTTCTAATGTAAAATAATGTCTAGGTAAAATCAACAGATGTAAAAAATACACAAAATTAAAATTAAATTCACATTTAATCTTTAGGCATACTTTAATAGAATATATTTTTTAACTTCCTTATATTTAGAGCATCTCTTAACTATTTGACTATATTACCATGATATGAAATCAAATGTCCAGAGCTGACACAACAAAAATATAGTCTGACAAATCTCAAGAGGAATGAAATGTACTGATTCTTCATCTCACTTCCATAATAAAGAGATTTAAAGAAATACATGTGTGTCTAATGGGTACTCTTCTATCATTATTTTCCCAAAACTTTGAAGATTCTAGGTCCAGTAAATGAACTAATAAATGCAATAATAGCAAACAAAGGTGAAGGCAATATTCTTCCTTATCTCTGATTTTAAGCTGTCCTTGAACTCAATAATCTAGACAGAAAACTATAAAGGATAGTCTAAATCCTGACAGAAATATTTCATTTTTTTTCTCAGTGACAATTGACATTTTTCTTTGGTAGTTACTGTAAAAGACAAAGCCATGATTCACCAGTATCTAATTCTGTGAACTTTCAGCTTCATAGAATATAGAAATTCCCTCCCACTAGATGGGAGATGTGTCTTACTATGGATAATGAAATTAAGCAGAAGCAATTTAAGAAACTGCTGGTCCTAAACCCTCCGGCCTATTTCCCAGCTGCTGATGTGGGGGTCTTATGTACATGTGAAGAGTGAAAGTGTTAGTCATTAATTCAATGTGTCTGACTCTGAGATTTCAGGACTGTAGCCCACCAAGCTCCTCTCCCCATGGAATTCTCCAGGCAAGAATACTGGAGTGAGTCAGTTCAGTTCAGTTGCTCAGTCGTGTTTGACTCTTTGCGACTCCATGGACAGCAGCACAACAGGCCTCCCTGTCCATCACCAACTCCTGAAGCCTACTCAAACCCATGTCCATCATGTCGGTGATACCATTCAACCATCTCATTCTCTGTCGTCCCCTTCTCCTCCTGCCCTCAATCTTTCCCAGCATCAGGGTCTTTTCAAATGAGTCGCTTCTTTGCATTAGGTGGCCAAAGTGTTGGAATTTCAGCTTCAGCATCAGTCCTTCCAATGAATATTCAGAGTGGACTGGTTGGATCTCCTTGCAGTCCAAGGGACTCTCAAGAGTCTTCTCCAACACCACAATTCAAAAGCATCAGTTCTTCGGTGCTCAGCTTTCTTTATAGTCCCATTCTCACATCCATACATGACTACTGGAAAAGCCATAGCTTTGACTAGACAGACCTTTGTTGGTAAAGTAATGTCTCTGTTTTTTAATATGCTGTCTAGGTTGGTCATAGCTTTTCTTCCAAGGAGCAAGCGCTTTTAATGTCCTGGCTGCAGTCACCATCTGCAGTGATTTTGGAGCCCCCCGAAATAAAGTCTGTCACTGTTTCCATTGTTTTCCCATCTATTTGCCATAAAATGATGGGACTGGATGCCATGATCTTCTTAACTCTCCTCTTTCATCAAGAGGCTCTCCAGTTCTTCTTTGCTTTCTGCCATAAGGGTGGTGACATGCTGTAGTGAGTAGCCATTTCCTTCTCCAGGGAATGTTCCTGACCCTGAGGGAACATTCCTGAGGGATTGAAATCAAGTCTCCTGCATCGCAGACAGATTCCTTACCATCTGAGCCACCAGAGGTGCCATAAATTCAAAACTTCTTGGAATGCCAGACCATCACAGAGTGGGGATGAGGGAAGGGTCTGAGAAAGCTTCCCAGAATTTCAGTGCACTTTACATGAAATATATTTAAATATTTTTCTGTAGTCTACTGCAATATGGTGGTTATTTATTATGGCAACACAAGCTTTATTAACCTGACTTTAATAGCTACTTCAGCTTTTATCAGGTCCCATCTCCTAGGCTTTCTCTTCTCTTGCTGCCTCTCTGGCTTGTATTTTGGTCTCCTTTGACTTCAATCTGATGTCCCTTTTCTTCTTGCATTCCCTGTCTTATCTTTCTTGATAGGACTATATAGGAATAGTGAAAGTGTGTCAGAAAAGATAAAATTGTTTTAAAAAAGAGGAAGAAATAGAATAAAGAATAAAATAAATAAAACCAAGGGCAGACAGATAAGGATATAAAACCAGAGGCTTGCTTTATTTCAGATCTATCCCTCTCAAGATTACCCTAAATATCTGTCACATTCAAATAAGATAATACCATCCATTTTACATCCATTTGTGATGTATATTCCCAGAAAGCACTTTATTCTTATTACATTATAGACATTGTTGTCTAGAGAAAAAAAAGTGAAATGAAAAGAGTGTGGAATTTGGTGTCATAATTTCTATAGTTGAATTCCAGCTCCATATCTTACTAACTTGCTGAGTTTTAGAATAACTTTCTAGTCATTACAGTGGGTTCAATTTCTTTATATTTTAAATGGATAACATGATAGTATGTTTCAGGTGTAATAGTGTTTGACAAATATAAATATTATTATTTATCAAATATCAATTATTATCATTAGGGAAACACTGAGAGATCAGGAAAATGAGATTTCAACAGAATAAATCACGAGGCCAGGTGTGGGAATTCCAATTAGCTTTATGACTTCTTCTATGTCATCATAATGTCAGTTTCATGAAGAAGTTTCCTGAACCTCTTGGATATCCTAAGTGATATATACCAGTTACATGACATATAAAACCACCACTGTCTCTAGTTTTGATAAACAATATGTAGACCCAGAAACAGGCATACACCTTATACAATGTTGCTTGAGCTCAATTCTGGAAGTTTTTCAGATAGAGTAACCTAAAAGACACTGTGCTCTTGTTTAGCATTTCAAGGCTTACTGATCAAGTGATCAAGCAGGTTTTCTTGATTTCATGCTCTGATCTTCCACAGTTGAGTGATTCAACTTTAACGAGCTTTTTGTACTTTTGACTTTTTGCCTTCTCTAATCTCTAGAACTATTCATTCACAACTTTAGCAATGAATAGTGATTTTAAGTATTTGACCCACCAATGCCATCCTTACAGAATCAAAATATGTTCATTAAAAATCTGTCTTCATTTTTTCTTGATTATCAAATAATTTTGAAAATTGCAAGAATATTCACTTTCAGGGCTTTTTGGTGTGTATTCTTATAAACTATCTCAATTCCTTTGAGGAATAGACTGTAAAAACAAAGACATCAGTAAGCTAGTTACTTCTTAGCATACTTATATACCACAGGAGGCAGCGTAAGGAGTGGAACAAGCACAGGACTGATTTTGCAGTTTGCCTTCTTCAGAGAAGACGGCCAAATTCTTGGTTATTGTAACTGTATGCTTTTAAACTCTCTTTCTCTGAAAGATACTTTTTTCTTTTTTTTCATTCTCAGACATATGGTTCCTAGATACGATAGTTTTTAGACAAATTTTACAGAGACAGGTCAACTTACTTTAACAACCCAGTATGGAATTTTGCTTTCCTGTTTCCCAACATTCTTTACAGAATCCACATTTCTCATGCTGCAGATTAATTGTATTTTCCATTACTACCCTTAGCAGAAAAAGAAAATAGCCACATATGCCCTTAGCATACTTACTTGGAGATCATTACATACTAAATTGCCTTTTAGACTTTGGTTCTTTATGTCAAATCATATCACTTCTTTTTCTCAGAGGTTTGTTTTTCCAAACTTAATCATACTCATGGTAGTCCTTTGAACTGTCCAAGTATCCCACATCCTTCTTTAGAGGAAGTTCCACAACGGCTCACTGGGGCCTAATGGAAGTTTGGAGGGCTCAATGATAATTTTTTTCTAAGCTAATTAAGTGCTGAATAAGCACTCTAGTAGAAAAAATTAATGCTATTTAAATTTCAAATGAATTCTTATGGAGTAGTGTGGACCTCTTGGCAACACTCAAATGTTGGTCCTCAAATTTTCTACTGATAGATGATTCAACAGACAAATAAACTGAAAATTTGTCTAAAGAAGGATTAATATGACACTTTGGAATGAAAAACTCATACTGACCTCATTATTAAGAAAAAGTCTCATTTTAAGAATGATGGGAACCAAAGGAAGGTCTAAAAAATAATTATCACTTTTCTCCATAAAACTAACTTCAAACTACATAAATGTCAGCATGTTCATGCTGCTGCTGCTGCTAAGTCGCTTCAGTTGTGTCCGACTCTGTGCGAACCCATAGATGGGAGCCTACCAGGCCCTGCTATCCCTGGGATTCTCCAGACAAGAACATTGGAGTGGGTTGCCATTTCCTCCTCCAATGCATAAAAGTGAAAAGTGAAAGTGAAGTCGCTCAGTCGTGTCCAACTCTTCGCGACCCCATGGACTGCAGCCTACCAGGTTCCTCTGTCCATGAGATTTTCCAGGCAAGAGTACTGGAGTGGGGTGCCATTGCCTTCTCTGAGCATGTTCATGAGGACTTCCCTAATCCTATAGCCCCTCCTTTGATCAACGTGGTTCAATTTTTCTCTCTGCCACAGTATTTTATTACATAGTTTTAGATTTTAATTTACAAAAGCTTGGCTTCCCCCTTTTTTCACTTTTTCCTCCTGATGCTATCAAAATTAAATGATTAAACACAGATATGAATATGTTACAGTTTACCTCAAACAAAACATGAACTTTCATATTTACAAATCTTTACATGATTCCTCAGTCTAGATTCTTCTTAAAGGCATAGCTCAGACACCCCTTTTCTTTGGCTTTCTTTGGTGCCCCAGTTTTCAACTCAAAGGTTTGGTTTCTCCTTTATATGTGTTCTTATAACAGTTTATACACATTTATGTTTTATCAATTATTTTGCCTCCACTTAGTTATTTGTGTATCTCTCTTTTCACCATGATGCAATCTTTAAGGACAACACCATATTTTCTTGTAAAATAATTATGTTGGAAATAAATATTTAAGAAACTGAAGTTTTAAGTCTTTTAAGCTGTAAACCTCTTGAGGGGAAATTATTGAATGTGATTCCCCATAGCATTCTATAAATACTTATTTAATGGGTGGATAAATGACACAGCAATGACTCAACAGATATTCATACATGAAACCAAATAAGCCAACACAAGCACAGATGTCTTCAGGCTTACCGGCCCATGGCATGTGAGGATGCCATCTTCCATCTTCTCACACTGGGGGTCACACTCGACACAGATGGAGCCATTCTCAAACTCCCGAAATTCACTGTGAAAACACCAGCAGCATGAGGCAGTGTAAGCAAACAAGCTGTCAACTTAACAAATGAAGTAACATCTGCTAAAAGTCCTATTGGCAGAGTAAATTCTAGAGTTTGTTTCTCTATGTGCCAGGAGCATCAGAATCATTTCCCTGTACATTAACAAGTAAGTTCTCCATTAGGAGAAAAGATAAACTGCAGCCAGATGGCTCCTCTTGCCCTCCATTGGGTTCAACGACAGACTCATTCAGGAAACCTCTCTCTTGTGAGAGATATTCCAGCAGTCTCAAAAAAAAAAAAAAAGAAAAAAGGAAAAGAAAAAGAAAAAAAAAAGTATTACTCTTTTGATGACACAGCAGAACCATTTCTGCTATTTTAAGTAAGGCTGTGCCTATTTGTCCCTATATAAAATTTTACTCTTGGCTGAAGTCTTATTTTTTAAACTTTGAAAGAACTATTGTATTTTTCTTGTTGCTAAGTAACAAGAATGTTCCCTATCCTTGTCCTTCAAATCCCAAGACTCTTCAATTTATTTTTAGTGAAACTTCAAAAATGCTTTGATTTCTTTTCTTCTTTCAAAATATCTGCCTTGGAGAATTAGAGAAAATATCTTTTCATGGTAGATTTTATTTTCTTAGATTATTGATCTAATATCACAACATTCTTTTCAGTTTAGACTCTTTTTGAAGTAATTCTAGATAATATAAAATTAATAAAAAATAGTTTAATGATAACATCCTAAAACTTTTTAGTTAAAATCTAGGATGACGGTCATCGCTTCCCCTAACCTTACATTTTGTGGCTATTTGAATATTAAATGTTACCAATATATAAGTTTTCTAATCAATATCTACTCTAAAATTTTTATTTCAGTAATTGCATATCCATTATGTATGACTTCCCAGGTGGCGCTTATGGTAAAAACCCGTCTGCCAATGCAGGAGACAAGAGATGCAGGTTCAATCCCTTGGCCAGGAAGATTCCTGAAGAAGGAAATGACAACCCACTCTAGTATTCTTGCCTGGAGAATACTATGAACAGAGGCGCCTGGTGGGCTACAGTCCATTGGGTCGTACAAGTTGGACATGACTTAAGCGACTTAGCACAGCACACAACTCTGTATAATATGCATACAACCACACTGTTTCCACTAATGTATGAGAGGATGAGGTGTTGGGTATAAACAATTTAGAATGTCAGCTATGAATCATTAATGAAATTTGACTAAATATTTACAGTTACTTTATTATTTTGTGCCTTTGTATCATGAGCAACCATTCCAAACTGATAGCACTGAAAATATGGCAATTGGGCATTAACTAGGTAATAAATTCAAATTTATTTTTCCTTAGTATGCATTCTTTTTCATAGCAAAATATCTCATTTGGTGATAATAAAGCCTTAACAAATGATTGAAATCCACAGGGTGGGCTATATTTTCTGTTGGTTATATTAAGATTACATCTACTTCAAGGTAAAATAATGGTTTGGTTTTCAAAATAAATAGCATAAATCTATGATGAGTTATGTGTGGATATACATATTTACTTACATGGATTCTGCACTCAAATTGAAGTGATAGTTTGTTATGAATTAACTTTTTACAAAATTTCTAGAGTTTAAACTGTCAAATACATAATTTTTTTTATTTTGCATGTTTTATCAACATGAGTGATATAAAATATTCAACAGAGGAAAACTTCAGAATATAAGGGTTAAAATGATGTGGTGCTGGTGGAGGTGGGGAATGGAATTCAATTGTAAAGAGAATCAAAAGCATCATGTGTAAATGAAATCATATGATTGTTACAGCAAAGTCTGCAATCATCAGCAAAGCACCATTTCTGAAAACAGCTTCTTGGGTGATGAAAGAATTAGGATACTAAATGAAGACAACCATTTTTATGTTTCTAAGACACAGGCCATCCTTGTCTTTTCTCTGGAGCTCCCTTCTTCATATACAGAGTTGAGGAATAAAATGAGGAATAAAAAGAGTCCTAGAGATAACCTAGGAAATGGAGAAGGAAATGGCAATCCACTCCAGTGTTCTTGCATAGAGAATCCCAGGGACGGCAGAGCCCGGTGGGCTGCCGTCTATGGGGTCGCACAGAGTGGACATGACTGAAGCAACTTAGCAGCAGCAGTAGCAGAGATAACCTAGAGGCTTTTTCTTTTATAGACTAGACTTCTACCTGTAGAACCTCTGTCTCTCTTTCTTTCTGTTTTCAAAACAGATTCTCCTTGCAATTTCTTTATTGTCACTGTCTCCATTATTGCATTTTTTTCTTTGCTGTCTTCCAGGGATTCTGCTATAACTTTGCCAGAGATCCCTTTTCACTTGAGTCTGATCTAACAAGTCATATTTCATGAAGCATGGGCATTGGTTCCTGAACTTTGTTTTTGCTTCTATGCATTTCTTACAGTTTTGTGTGTGTGCTACTTTAACCAATCCTGTGATCAAGAGCAAAAGCTTTGGAACTGGTTGGTGTTCTCAGCACCAAGATTAATATTTCTGTCTTAAATCTCCTAACTTCTCTAGACTTTATTTCCTAAATATCCTTTTTACTCTTAAAAAGGAAAAAGTGTTTCAATGAGAAATGTAAAAGATGACTACAAAGAGCTAAGACTGATACCCTTCCTGTTGTTTCTCTGTTGTTCTCCACGTTTCAGAAGTATTTAGCCATGTTGCCAGTTAAGAAAACACATTTAAGATTGCATGGCAATTAGTTTTCTTGCTCATTTTGAAGACTTGTGTATTGTAGTTTGTTGTTGTTGTTATTTAGTCACTAATTATGTCTGACTCCTATCATGTCTGACTCCTTGCAACTCCATAGCCCACCAGGCTCCTCTGTCCATGGATTTCCTAGGCAACTATACTGGAATGGATTGCCATTTCCTTCTCCAGAGGATCTTCCCTTCCCAGGGGCTGAACTCAAATCTTCTGCACTGGCAGGCAGATGCTTTACCACTGAGTCACCAGGGAAGTCCATATTGAAGTTACGAATTCCCAAAATATAATGACTTGTATGATATGGATTTGAGTGCTAACAGCCAGGATTACCTGACTTAGAGTTCCCCCTAAAAAAAAAAAAAATCCTCTTTTTAGAATTTCTTCTTTTATGATAGTCAAGCTATTTGTATATTTAAATAGGTTCCCTGATTTTGTATTTCATATTTGTATTTATTTTCAGCAATGTATAACGTGACTATTCTACCTAACCATTTAATCAGCTCAGACTTATAGACACTAAATGGAAACAAAGATAACTATTTTAGGGGTAGGAATTCTAACAAGACTTTATTATACTTTTTTCTCTTTTTATAATCACAATTATTTTATGACATCAATACTAATCCCATTTTCCATATTAAAAAAAAAAAACAAGTTTAGGACAATTAGTTATTTATCCAAGGATGGACATTTCAAATAGGAATTGATTAAGTTAGGATTTAAGCTCATTTTTCATCAAAGGCTGTCATCTCTGCCAGGCAAAGTTGGAAGAAATTTACCAGTATCACAGATTGGAGTTGGCACAATCTATCATTGGATAGGCAAGAATTATATCAGATATTTATAACATAGTTTCACTTAGTATATTTTAAACTAATCCTTGTGTATTATTTCCTAGGGCTCCATCACTGTGGCAAAAATCATTAAGGTCTTTATATTTCTATAATACATTTGATTTAATGATTTGGAAAATGTGGTTTCCCTGGTGGTTCAGATGGTAAAGAATCTGCCTGCCAATGCAGTAGACCTTGGTTTGATCCCTGTGTCAGGAAGATCCCCTGGAGAAGGAAATGGCAATCCATTCCAGTATTCTGGAGAATTCCATGGACAGAGGAGCCTGGCAGGGTACTTTCCATGGAACTGCAAAGAGCTGGACACAGCTGAGTGACTAACACACACACAAGCTTTCAAAAAAGTCAGATAATCAGTACTGTTTATTGTGCGTTTAGGGAACCAGTATTTTTCCTTTGCTTAGCTTTCATTGTCTCATAAAAATGAGACAGAGAGTAGTATAGATAATCTATTCATCCACATTATCAATTTCATATTTCTGACAAGTTCAAAACTGAAATATTTAAGGAAAATACAATGGCTTCTGGAAAGAAACAGGATGAAAATCAGATGTCCTGATTTCCAGTGTTGGTTTGGTATTTCAACTATGTTTTGACATTGGTCAACATTTAATTCTACTACTTCTCACTATTTGATGAAATGATTTCTAGAATCTATTCCCTCCTTAGAACTGCACATACATATTCAATAAACTTTTATTGTAACAGTCTCTTAATAGAATTAAAGTCTATTAGTTCCATTTTAATGGCATCAATTGCTATACACACAGAGAAGCATATTTTATCTGAAGTATTTTATGTACAGAAAATATCTTTCTTTCATAATAATATGAACAAGCATGAATACAATTCAATTCAATGAGGCAAGTAGCAAATAATTTGCTATTCATTATCTACTTTATGAGTTGACTGTGCTCTACAAAGTTTCAAGTTGAATTTTCCTGATAAAACTATTAAATCCTTTATTTGGATGCTGTCTTTATTAAGATATATCATACAGTTCTTCTATTGAAAGTGCACAATTCAATGCTATTTTAATATATCCACAGAATTGTACAACCATCATCACCATCTCAACTGTTAAATAACTTTTTTAAAGTGGTTTTACATTTAAACTTCTAATTTTAGTATTTTTTCCTAAATTCATGGAGGGAATTGGTCTTAGTCATCTTTCAAAAAAGAGATATCACTATTATTGAGATCCTTAGGTTTTTATCCTTCTAATGTAAAATGCAAAATACAATGTTATCTGGGATTATGAAAATGGTTGTTAAAATAGGGACAATTTATAAGACAGAAGAAAGAATTCAAAACTACAGTTTTACAAACCTTTGAAAACCTGTTCAGTGAGCAATATAGGGAAATTTGACTCAGGGATAGTACTAAAATTTTTATTTTAGTATTAATGAAGGACAACTGTGATGCATGAAATGGTATGTTAGGTTAAAGTGATTTTATGAGTATATGAAATGCCACACAATGAGGTATATACTAGGTTTTATTGTTGTCAATTTGATTGTTGCAGTATTGTAGATGGAATTTAAAATACTTGATTTAAAATACAGCTTAGGTTATCTTTAGAAAGTGACAAAGCACTTTCAGAAAACCTTTTCAACTAGGAAATACAAAGGTAATTTCTCTATAGGGCTTTGTGCTTGTCTGAAACATAGAAATGTGTGTAATTCCTAATACACAATCAAATAGCCTCACAACTTAAATGGAAAAAAAAATCAAAAGTTATGCAGTCATTCCAGATGAAAATCAATAGGAAAACAAGAGAAAAAAATTGTTGACACATATGAGAGGAAATATTACTTATCACAATGTCCTTCACAAAGAAAATTTTTCAATTTGGAGAGGTATAAATTTCTATAATCTGTTAAGAATTACCCATATTTATATACTTTTAAAAATATATGCACAATAGTCAGTATGTCAATATGCATTTTGACATATCTGTTTACTCAAATAAAACTATTCCTTCTTAAAACAATTCTTTTTTATGTTTTTTTCTTTATGTCACACAAACTCTCCTTAAAAATCTTGGCCAGCACACATATTCTGAAATTTTACCACTCTATGATCATTTTAATATCTGAACCAATCAATACCTCAAAGCTCATGAGATAAAGATGACATAAGATGCCTTACCCGTCATAGAGGTTACAAGACTCTATGCAGGTCCTTCCCCTGCTGAAGCGACGGCATGACAAGCACTGGTCTGGCCCAGGTCCCCAACACCCATCATTTGAACAGAGATGGTTGCACACCATTCCTTCAGCAGCTGAAAAACACACCAAAATCAAGGGGAAATAAAACAGAAGGCTGTGTCCAAACTAACTATGTTAATATGAATCTTCCTAAGTAAAGCTATTTCTAAAGGAGTCGTTGTGAAAGAGATCTGTGGCAGGTGTGTCTGCCTATCCAGTCACTATGGCTCACTCCACCCTCCATATTTCCCCAGTGCAGAGCCCCAGTCACTGTATGTAGATAGCACCACTGCATTTTTCATAATGGTGAACAAATGCCTCTTACCTCTATCAAAATTCTAGGGAGGGAGAGTGACAGAAATTAATATTCCAGTTAAGGTAAGGAACAGAACATATCTTTCTAAAGCCAACCCTTTGCTCCACTGATACAACGAACATTTTGGCTTCAATTTCATATGAGAAATTCATGCAGAAATAGAACAAGTGATACCTATCATAAAACAACAAATACTAAAAGGGGGAAAAAAGAGAAATAATTTTGCATTAGTTTGTATTAACTAGAAATTTATGTAAATAGAAATATGCACTATGTTATCTTTTTTTAGGTAATTTCTTTAACTCAGAATAATTACTTTGAGATTTATCCATGTTGCTACATGTATCAATATTTATTCATTTTTATTACTCAGTATATCCCCTTGTATGCATATAGCACATTTTTAAACCATTCACGTAATGCTAGACATTTAGATTGTTTCCCATTTAGGGCTATTAAAAATTTAGCTACTATGAACATCCATGTGTACATTTGTTTGCACATACACTTTCATTTTATCTATTTATTTATTCATTTTTGGAATGAAATTGGGTGGATAATATGGTAGGCAGAGGGTTAATTTTTTTAAAGAAACTATCAGATTGTTTTTCAAAATATTGTACCATTTTACATTCCCCATAGCAATAAATTCAACTTGTGAATTGAAGTTTCCTCACATCTTTACCAATACTTGGTATAGCTAGCCTGTTTAATTTTAGCCTTCCTAATATTATGTGGTGGAATC
This sequence comes from Bubalus bubalis, assembly GCF_019923935.1. Classification (NCBI taxonomy): domain Eukaryota; kingdom Metazoa; phylum Chordata; class Mammalia; order Artiodactyla; family Bovidae; genus Bubalus; species Bubalus bubalis. Next base: position 151,807,616 of record NC_059158.1, read on the forward strand.
TCGTTATGGATTTAATTCACATTTTCTAGATGATTAAACATATTGAACATCTTTTAATGTGCTTATTTGCTATCTTGTTTGATGAAGTGGCCCTGAATTTTCTGCCCATTTTATATTGGATTGATGGTTTTCTTACTATTGAGCATCTAGAGTTCTTTATAGATTCTGCAAATGTTTTCTCCCTGTCTTAGTCTTAACTTTTTATTTACTTATCACTCTTATGAAAAGTACATATTTTAAAATATTGGTGAAGTGCAACTTATCAATTTTATCCTTTATAAATTATACTTTGGGCATTATATCTAAAATTTTTGTCTAAACCAAAGTAACAAAAATTTTGTTCAAATTTTCCTTTTAGAAGTTTGATGGGTTTTTGCCCATATAGCCCATTTATAGTTAGTTTGCATATAATACTGAAGAAAAACAGAATAAATAGGTATATTCATATCTGTATCTACATATTTTTATATACTAAGAAATTGTTTCACACAGTTATAGAGGCTGCGAAGTCTGTCTGCTGTTTACAAGTTGAAGTGAAGTGAACTGAAGTTGCTCAGTCGTGTCTGATTCTTTGCGACCCCATGGACTGTAGTCTACCAGGCTCCTCTGTCCATGGGATTTTCCAAGCAATAGTACTGGAGTGGGTTGCCATTTCCTTCTCCAGGGGATCTTCCTGACCCAGGGATCGAACCTGGGTCTCCTGCATTGTAGACAGATGCTTTACCGTCTGAGCCACTGGGGAAGTCCCTTACAAGTTGAAGACCCAGTCAATTCAGTTCAGTCACTCAGTCATGTCTGACTCTTTGAGATCCCATGGACTGTAGCATGCCAGGCTTTCCTGTCCATCACCAACTCCCAGAGCTTGCTCAAACTCATGTCCATTGAGTTGATGATGCTATTGAACCATCTCATCTTCTGTCATCCCCTTCTCCTCCTGCCTTCAATCTTTCCAAGCATCAGGGTCTTTCCCAGTGAGTCAGTTCTTCGCATCAGATGGCCAAAACATTGGAGTTTCAGCTTCAAAATCAGTCCTACCAATCAACACTCAGGACTGATCTTTAGGATGGACTGGTTGGATCTCCTTGCAGTCCAACGGACTCTCAAGAGTCTTCTCCAACACCACAGTTCAAAAGCATCAATTCTTCAGCACTCAGCTTTCCTTATGGTCCAACTCTCACATCCATACATGACCACTGGAAAGACCACACCTTTAATTAGATGGACCTTTGTCGGCAAAGTAATGTCTCTGCTTTTTAATATGCTGTCCAAGTTGGTCATAGCTTTCCTTTCAAAGAGCAAGTGTCTTTTAATTTCATGGCTGCAGTCACCATCTGCAGTGATTTTGGAGCCCAAGAAAATAAAGTCTGTCACTGTTTCCATTGTTTCCCCATCTTTTTGCCATGAGGTGATGGGACCACATGCCATGATCTTAAGTTTTTTGAATGTTGAGTTTTAAGCCAGTTTTTTTACTCTCCTCTTTCACTCTTATCAAGAGGCTCTGAAGACCCTGAAAAGCCTACAATACAGTTTTAGTCTGAGTTTGAGAACCAGAAGCACAGATATTTCAAGTCCCAGTCTAAGGGAAAAAGAAGACTAATGTACCAGTTCAGGAGTCAGGCAGAGAGACTAAGTATGTCCTTTTTAGTCTTTAATGAATTAGAATATACCTATCCACTTCATTTTACTCAGTCCATCAATTCAAATATTAATCTCATCCAGAAACACCCTTCTGAACTCATCCACAAATAATGTTTAACTAAATACTTGGGGAAACCGTGACTCAGTCAAGTTGACACATAAAATTCACGAACACAGATACTATCTTTTTCTTTTTTTTGGCATGTAGATATTCAATCCAGCACCATTTGTTGAAAATACAATCCCTTTTCCAGTAAATTATCTTTGCATATTTGTTTAAAATCAGTTGTCCTTATACTTGTAGCTCTATTCATATTTCTTGGCTTTTCTATTGATCTATGTCTATTGATCTATCTCTCAGGGCATATTTTCTCACCTTTAATATATATGTGTCTTTATGATCGAAGTCTATGTACTGTAGGCAGCATACAGTTGGGTATTGCCTTTTTAATCTGATCTGACTACCTCTGCCTTTAATTAGGGTTGTTGTTGTTCAGTTGCTAAGTTGTGTCCAACTCTTTGAAACTCCATGAACTTTAGCACATCAGCTTTCCCTTTCCTTCATTATCTCCTGGAATCCACTCAAACTCACGTCTGTTGAGTCAGTGATGCCATCCAGCAATTTCATCCTCTGTTGTCCTCTCCTCCTCTCACCCTCAATCTTCCCAGCATCAGAGTCTTTTGCATGAGTCAGTTCTTAGGGTATGTAACCAATTATCTTTACTATGATCATTGTAGTTAAAAATCATCGATTTTACTATTTATCCAAACTATCCTCTTCTCATTTTTTCCCTTTTTAATAACATATTTTGGAAAATCAAATTCTTTATTCTTTCATTTTATCTCTTTTGCTTTTTGGCTTCTGAGCTACATACATTTTTAATGTGCTATTTTAATGATATAGTTTGTGTTTGCAGTAAACATTAAAATAATTTAAAAAGATAATCTGAAAAACAGTGACTATACACAGGGTTTTCTTGAAACTTAAAGTAATGTTGTTCTCATAATATTAACTATTTTAGCTAACTTATAAAGTTTGTGGACTTCGCTTAATTGATTCCATGTCTTAAATTAAGATAGCATATGTTGTAATTATTCTTTTCACCTTTTGGGGAAACTATTCAAAAATTGAATGATTTGATATTTTACTCAGGAAAGGCTAACAGTTTAGCTGTTACACTGATTTTAACAAATAGCAAGAGGTCTCTCCTTCTGATTCATTCATAATGCAGAGCAAGAGGGATCTTTCACTGTATAAAATAAATGTCTGTAAAAAGGAAATCTTAATATAAGTCTCATATCACTGATTCCTAGATGTACAAGTAACTTCCCATTAATTTATAAAGGTGTAAGGAATAAGAAAGAGAGTTCAATCAAGCTGACTGAATATAAATGTGTAAAATCAAATTTTATACAACAGATGAAGATTAGTAAGGAGGAAAAGATCAGAGATACTAAAATATTATGAACTAATGCCCATTTTATAAGCATTGAGACATTTTAAGGTTACTGATAGAGTGTTTCATATTCTGACACATATATACATGTATATACAAATTTTGTATGCACTTGCTTATGGTATAAATATAATTATCAGAAGAAACCTTAAGGAAAAAAAAACAATAGCTATATTATAAAAGCAACTTGTAAAGATAAGCAGATTATATTCAAAATCATACTGCAGAGTATCATGAATCTCTCCCTTTCTTATCCTTGTAGAAAATATAATCAATGCCTCATATTCTTCGTATATCAACTTCTGTCCAAGGCCTTAAATATGCTTTAAGTTTCTTCCTTTAGGACGTTGATAAAACCATCAGTACACCTTTGTACTGCCCGTTTCATGATAGTCCATCAATCCCTTGATCTATTTATTTCACCTATTCACATTAATTTTGGGGGGCTTGAAAAAATTACTCTCATTCTTGTCCCTTCTCCTTTGATTTTGTGTTCTCTCCTTTGACATTAGTTAAAGAAGAGAGTGTTAGTGTCACTCAAACTCCTACCTTCTTTTCTTTACCTGCTACTTTTCTTAGTCTGTATTTAGATGCTCAATTTCAGAGCAGCTTTGAATCTGGGAAACAGTATCTATTGGAGGAAAGCAATAATAAGCAGGAAATCATAATAATTACTTTCTTCTCACTCTTTCCAAAAGTCACTCTGCTGAGTGAAACCTTGGGAAACATCTCCACAAAGCACAGAACAAAAGACCAAGGAAACTACTTTGAAATTCTTAAGAGAAAAGAAGTTTTCAATCAGTACCAAGAATTCAACAGCTCTCTGACCCTCCAGGGTGATAGTCCCACAGGAAGGAGTAAAAGGCCTATTCGGTGGCTTACCTTGAAACACCATCAAGAACTCTAAAGAAACCTTAGCAATGTAGCCATTAGGCAACCTTTAACTTCTGTTTTTTTGGAAACTGCAAATTTTTTTTTTCTTTATATCATCTGATTTGTATCTGTCTATTAAAATTTTGAAGAGATAATAATGTGCTTATTATTTTGACCTTTATGGAGAATATTGAACTTGCTTTCATTAAAATAGAGGCAAGCTTAAGTAATGGATCTTGCTATGTGTTTCATGTGTGAAAGTAAATGAACTAGCTCAAAACACTGAAATGAAGTACCTGTCTGCAAGCAGAAAGGCAGAAATAGTATCTTCTTTTTCATTGTACAAGACCACCTACATATGCTGTTTGCACTACCTACCATATGTAGAGGCATGGGTTTGACTTGGAATGTTTTTGGGCAGATACCATTAATCTTTTTTTATGAAAGCTGAAAAAGATGACTTAGTTGTCATAGTTCAGTTTTTTCTGATTGGATCAACATAGACCAAATCCTTACTCTATGACTAGCCATGTAGCCTTGGGCAATTATTTACATATTACTTATCTGTAAGTAAATAATAACATCTATCTCTCCAGGTAATGATGAAAATTAGACATCATATTACCAATATATACTATATAATATAGTATATAATGCAGTTTTTTATTTATCTATGCCCTCAATAAATGTACTTAAGAGAAATGTGGAAATAAACAAGTATACCCATGTGTTTACTTTTAGAAGTATTTGTTGAGAAACTTCTTAGTTTATGCTGGACACTGCTAAGAAATTGGGATATGAAGGACATATGAAATAGCATACATATTGTGTTATAAGGTGCTTACAGCCTGGTTATGAAGACAGCACTAGATAAATAATTCTTTATATATATAAATAATCTCTATCTATCTGTCTATCTATATATATATTGAACTTGCACATTGAGTGGGAAAGGAATATCTGATGAGCCACTGAGGTGAACAATGGCCAGAGTATGTAGGAACCATTGGCCATTTAAAGGCTTTTCTGCTTTGGCCAAAGATCTGTAGGAAATTAATGAAAGGATTTAAGTAAAGAAATTATGAGGCCTCCCTGGTGGCACAGATGGTAAAGAATCTGCTTGCAAAGTAGGAGACAAGGGTTTTACCCCTGGGTCAGAAAGATTCCATAGAGAAAGGAATGGATACCCTTTCAGTATTCATGCCTGGAGCATTCCATGGACAGAGGAATCTGACGGGCTACATACAGTTCATTGGGTCCAAACAGTTGGACATAATTGAGCAACTAACACTTTCTATAGAATATCACTTCAAATGCTTTGAAGGAACTGACTTAAAAACATATTTGAACAGTTGGTGGGAGAGAGAAAATAGTTGAACTGTCCAGAGATAGGCATATTTGACCCAAGCAGAGTCAGTCAGGGTTCTTTCCACAACACAGATGCTGGGAGAGAGAAAGTAGGGCTATTCTACCCATACTCATAACCCTGGAGAATGCTCTGGGCAGGGATAAACATTAGTGACTTCTGAATTTTTCTTTTTTAATGGAGGATGATGATTTAAAATGTCTGTTAGTTTCTGCTGTACAACAATGTGAATCAGCTAAAAGTATACATACACTTCCTCTTTCTTGAGCCAAGACCCATCCCAACACTCTAGATCATCACAGAGCACTGAGCTGAGCTCCCTGTGTTATACAGCAGTTTCCCACTAGCTATCTATTGTACACATGGTTCAGTTCAGTCGTTCAGTCGTGTCTGACTCTTTGTGACCCCATGAACTTCAGCACGCCAGGCTTCCCTATCCATCACAAATTGCTGGAGTCTACCCAAAACCATGTCCATTGAGTTGGTGATGCCATTCAACTATCTCATCCTCTGTCGTCCCCTTCTCTTCTTGCCCTCAATCTTTCCCAGCATCAGGGTTTTTTTTTCCAATGAGTCAGCTCTTTGCATCAGGTGGCCAAAGTATTGGAGCTGCAGCTTCAAAATCAGTCCTACCAATGAACACCCAGAACAGATCTCTTTTAGGATGGACTGGTTGGATCTCCTTGCAGTCCAAGGGACTCTCAAGAGTCTTCTCCAACCACGGTTCAAAAGCACCAATTCTTCAGCACTCAGCTTTCTTTATAGTCCAACTCTCACATCTATACATGACTACTGGAAAAACCATAGCCTTAACTAGACAGACCTTTGTTGACAAAGTAATGTCTCTGCTTCTTAGTATGCTGTCTAGGTTGGTCATAACTTTCCTTCCAAGGAGTAAATGTCTTTTAATTTCATGGCTGCAGTCAATGCAACTAATGAAGAAAGAGAGCTGACCTATGAAGAAAGCAGAATCAGGCAATGTCGAAGAATTGAGTCATGGTAATGTTTAACCCCTAGAGCCATCTATGCCTGAAGGAATATCCCCCTTGCATTTCCCAGTTCTGTGAGCTGATAAACTCTGTTTTCTTTTCTTTTAATTATGTTTATTTTCATTATATAAAAAGACTTAAAAGTTTGCACAATTATGATCATGTTTTATTTTTTACAGATTTACTGAGATAAAAGTTTTTAGTCTTCTAACATTGCTTAAATTTAAGATGTACAATGTGATTTGATACACATATAAGTGTTGATCACAATAAGTTAATTTAATACATCCTTCATATAATTACTATTTTGTTGTTGTGGTGGTGGAAACATAAAATCTCTACTCTCATTGCAACTTTCAAATATAAAATAGAATTTTGTTAACTATAGTTGCTATGGTGTACCTTAGATCCAGTAGTCATGTATGAATGTGAGAGGTGGACTATAAAGAAAGCTGAGCACCAAAGAACTTGATGCTTTTGAACTGTGGTATTGGAGAAGACTCTTCAGAGTCCGTTGGACAGCAAGGAGATCCAACCAGCCCATCCTAAAGGAAATTAGTCCTAAATATTCATTGGAAGGACTGATTCTGAAGCTGAAGCTCCAATACTATGGCCACCTGATGTGAAGAAGCGACTCATTTGAAAAAACCCTGATGCTGGGAAACATTGAAGGTGGGAGGAAAAGGGGACGACAGAGAAAGAAATGGTTGGATGGCATCACCGACATAATGGACATGAGTTAAGATAAACTCTGGGAGTTGAGTCCATGGGGTCACAAAGAGTCGGACACCACTGAGCAACTGAACTAAACTGAACTGAACCTTAGATCTCCAGAACTTATAACTTAAAGTTTATACACTTGGACCAGTATCTTACTATTTCCCCTACTCCTCAGATTCTGGCAACTATCATTCTACTCTCTGTTTCTGTGAGTTTAATGGTTTTAGATTCTGCATGAAAGTGCTATCATACAATATTTGTCATTCTCTGTCTAACTTAATCCACTTAATATTGATGTCTTGAAGGTCTACCTATGTTGCCACATATGGAAGGATTTTCTTCTTTTTTATGGCTGAATATGCCATTGTGTGTATATATCAATCTATATACATGCAACACATGCTTTATACAGTCAACTGTTGACAGACACATTGTTTCCATATCTTGTCTATTGTAAATAGTGCTGCAATGAACATGAGGATGCAGAGAAGTGAAATTGCTAGATATAGTAATTTTATTTTAAATTTTTTGAGGAATTTCTGTATCACTTTCCATCATGACTGCCTCAATTACATTCACTCCAACAGTGTACTAGAGGTCCCTTTTCTCCACACCTTCACCAGCACTTGTTATCTCTTTGCTTTTTGATAATAACAATTCTAACAGAAATTGATGTCTCATTGCGGTTTCAACTTGCATTAACATTTCGCTACCCCCAGGTGGCGCTAGTGGTAAAGAACCTGCCAGACAAAGCAGGAGAAGTAAGAGACATGGGTTCTATTACTGAGTCAGGAATATCCCCTAAAGAAGGAAAAGGCAAGCCACTCCAGTATTCTTGTCTGGAGAATCCCATGGACAGAGGAGCCTGACAGGTTACAGTCCATTGGGTCGAAAAAAGTTAGACACGACTGAAGTGACTTAGCACACACATTGATTAGTGATGAGTGTTGAGCACCTTTTCATGACTTGTTGCTATTTGCATGTCTTCTTTAGAGAAACATCTGCTCACATTCTCTGCATATTTTTACACCAGATTGTTTGTTATCCAGTTTTTGAGTTCCTTATATACTTTTATATATACTTGCGTTAAGGCCTTATCATATACATGACTTGCAAATATTTTCTCCAATTAGATAGTTTTGCTTTACATTTTGTTGATTGCTTTTGTTTTTCTTTTGGCTATGCATAAACTTTTTAGTTTGATGTAGTCCCACTTATTTTTGCTTTTGTTGATTCTGCTTTCAGTGTCATATCCATAAAGTCATTACCAAAACCAATGTCAAGAAATCTATAATCTTCAATGTTTCTACTAAGAATATTGTGGTTTTGGGCTTATGCTTAAGTCCTTAATCCTTTTTGAGTTCATTTTTGTGAGTAGTATAGGATAGGGGTGCAATTTCTTTCTTTTGCATGTGAATATCATTATTTTCCCATCTTAATTTACTGATCAATTATCCTTTTATTATTGAATATTCTTGTCTTCCTTATTAAGTATTAGTTAAACTTCCATGTGGTTTTATTTCTGGACTCTTGATTCTGCTCCACTGGTGTATATGTCTGTTTTCATGCCAGTAGCATAGTTATAATTGCTATGGCTTCTAAACAAATGTTTCATTATTTATCTATTTACCAAAAAGTATGTATTATTTTATATATGTCTATTGTTTTATATTCTAATGATGATAAAAATACTATGATAATTAGAAAAATAAAATTATTTCCATTTTGAAAGGTAATTATTGAATATGGCTTCTCTCTTTATGTTGGGTTTCAGTGCATTCATGCAAATAATTTTAAAATGAAGATGTATCAGTTCAAATGTAACTAGATTATGAAAGTTTGGTTAATATTTATCTCTTCATTGTTTATATTCTGGTGTTAAAATGTTTATGCTTAATTATTTACAGAAACCTCAAACACTATTATAAACTTAGTCTAAATCTCCTTCCAACTAGCACTGTTTTGTCCCAAAACCATAAAAATAAAGGAGGCAAAAAATGTTCCAGCTTTTCATACCCTGGTGTTTCTCTCAATCTCTTCAAACCATGAAGTCTACTTAGAAATTTTTGACTTAAAAGATTAAGACTGCTCAAGTTATACACTATACAGATGAGGTGAAGTTTTTATTTTATTGTCATTACTGTTTTAAGTCATGTTGAACTAAAAAAATAACTTTAAAATCAAGGCTATTTTTTTTTTCTTTTAAGCTACCAAGCTGATATATAGACTTAGATGAGAGTATTTTATGGTGACTGTAGGTATGTGCATTTATCTGTGTGCATGCATGTGTATGTATTCTAGGGTAGAGTACATGTATATGTGCTGTGTGAGTATATAAATACATACCTTATGCTGTATGTCTGTGTATCCAAGTCTTGTAATGAATATGTATATGTGCTTGTGTGTATCTCGTGTGTGGTATACTAAGAAATAATGTCTAAAAATGCAGTATCTACAATTTAAAATGAAACAATATTTAAGTTTACCCACTTGCAGATACTTAAAGCTCAACATTCAGAAAACTAAGATCATGGCATCTGGTCCCATCACTTCATGGGAAATAGATGGGGAGACAGTGGCTGACTTTATTTTTGGGGGCTCCAAAATCACAGCAGATGGTGATTGCAGCAATGAAATTAAAAGACGCTTACTCCTTGGAAGGAAAGTTATGACCAACCTAGATAGCATATTAAAAAGCAGAGACATTACTTTACCAACAAAAGTCCGTCTAGTCAAGGCTATGGTTTTTCCAGTGGTCATTTATGGATATGAGAGTTGGACTGTGAAGAAAGCCGAACGCTGAAGAATTGATGCTTTTGAAACTGTGGTGTTGGAGAAGAGTCTTGAGAGTCCCTAGGACTGCAAGGAGATCCAACCAGTCCATCCTAAAGGAGATCAGTCCTGGGTGTTCATTGGAAGGACTGATGTTGAAGCTGAAACTCCAATACTTTGGCCACCTCATGTGAAGAGCTGACTCATTAGAAAAGACCCTGATGCTGGGAGGGAGTGGGGACAGGAGGAGAAGGGGACAACAGAGGATGAGATGGCTGGATGGCATCATCAACTCTATGGACATGAGTTTGGGTAAACTCCGGAGGTTGGTGATGGACAGGGAGGCCTGGCATGCTGCGGTTCATGGGGTCGCAAAGAGTCAGAAACGACTGAGCGACTAAACTGAACTGAACTGCAGATAATACTGGGTAATAAAATGGTCTCAATTGCATGTGGGTGCCATTGTAGGCTCAGTGTACAGTGTACATCAGCAACACTTCTGAGATCAATTATATAGGATAATTACATTTCTAAGAATGCTGGATCCAATGTACTATGAGACCGAAGCTCAAATTTTGATAAATGGATTTCATGCAAACATTTTTCACTCTAAGATGTTAAAAATGAAAAATAAAACGCTTAATTTTATTCTACAGCACCACACAGCTGCTTTCTTCAAACTGTTTAATTTATTCTTCAAACTGTTAAATCAACTGTAACTCTACAGAACAATAAAATATGTTCACAGTTTTAAAAGTGGCTAAATGTCCAAGAGATATAATGCTGAAAGCTGAAGAACATGTTAAATTTTAGGTTATTATTATTAATCTTCTTTTGGTTTGAAAATTTTAGAAGTCTTAAAGAAATAAGGAATAATTGCATAAATTTTTCCTATCTTGCTTTTTTATAGCTAGTTTCTTTCTACATTTTCTTTTCCCATTTGTTTTTTATTCAGGTTTACAAAATGTAAAAGAAAGGACTTGAGAAATGATTAAATGAGTCAAAGAAGAATAATGTTTTTCTCTTATTCTTTTATTTTTTTCTTCAGGTTTTATTTTCATGGTTAAATCTTATTTTTGAAAGCTAGTAATACTATTGTTTTATTTTCATTTTGTTTTGTTTTTTCAAAAACAAAATTTTCAGTGTACTAAAATTTTTTTCAAAAGCAAAAATTTCAGTGTACAAAGAATTTCAAAGTGAGAGAAAATAAGAGTATAATTCTGACTTAGAGAAATATTTATGTTAGTGTTGAAAAATATTTTATTTTATTTCCATGGATAATCTACTTTGGGGCATGTACAAAAACACATATAGTAATGTGGGATAAAAACCTTAGGTATTACAGAAAAAAAGAGCAAGCTTTCTGTCAGGAATCAGAAATATATAAAACCAAGGAAACAATCTAGGCTCAATAAAAGGATAAATCTCATTCAATGTGGATATGCATATTTTGATATATAATAAGATTTTATATTTCTTGATTCTATTAGGAACAGAAGAATATATAAGAACTTAAGTTCACTCAAAACAAGAATTACATGTTGAAATCATGTTGAAGTAGATCTATTTTCTCTGGAAAATGTATTTAAGGATCCAAGAGAACTAAAGTGTGAATTCCTCACAAATTATGTAATATTTTATAAAAATTGCTAACCTAAACTGGCTTAAACCCTTTCTGGGACAAGGTGGGATACAGATAAATAATTAATTGACCACATAACCTGGTAAATTTAAGTCATGTTAACTTCTTAAGAGTTTACATTTTTTAAATGTGTCCTGTACTATTCATTAGGATGCTTAATGAACTTAATCATTTTGTATGTGATACCCTTGTGATTGTTCTGATGCTGAGATCCAAGAAGCAAGACTTACTAACAGAAAAATAAGAAATGAAACTTTTAAAAAGGACCGATCTATCATGACCACAATAAGAACATGCATTTGTTAACAGATCATTTGAATTCTAAGTATTTTTATTTTATATTTATCATAAGTAAATCAGTACTATATTCATAGTATGTCACCTATAGGATGTAGAAGAAAGTATTACTAAGAAGAAAAACAGGGAAGAATTAAGTATTAATCATTAGAATATCAAAGTATAAGATAGGAATGGCTTAATTGGTACCGGGAGGGAGGAGGAAGGAGGGTTCAGGATGGGGAACATGTGTATACCTGTGGCGGATTCATGTTGATATATGGCAAAACCAATACAATATTGTAAAGTTAAAAAATAAAATAAAATAAAAAAATAAAAAATAAAAGCAAAAAAAAATGTACTCATGAAAACACTGTTTGCTTCTGAGTGAAAAAGAAATGATGGAAGAAATAATATGCAGTAAAATAAATGAAAAAAGAAAACTCCATGACTATAAAAACAAATTTATGAAATGAACTTACTTCTTGAATGGCAAACTTTTAGAAGAGCATTTTTACACATTTCGAAAGAAAATGTCCTTTTTTCCCCCACCACCTCTAAATGGCAAATATTTTGCTTTTCTATGTCACCAAATTCATTGAAACAAAGAGTAAACAGAAAATTTAAGAGTGGATTTCCACAAATTGATTGAAATTGAGGAAGTACCTGGGACGCCTATTAAATATTTAGATTCCCAGGTTCTACTTACACCTGTTGAATCTAAATCTCTATAGGTTATATATAAGGTTATAAGATCAGGCAAGATTTGAGAACATGAAATACATAATGAAAACATGCAATATGTTATAAAAGTCACCCATCTGATTGTTTTATACCAACCTTTTTTAAGTGTTGAGAAAAAAAGGACAATCCTGACCTATCATTTTTAATTGTTTTACACAATGTAGAATAGAAAAAAAAATGTTTAAGGTTTCTAGGTTTTATTGTCTGGGTACTTACTACAGTTTTCAGCTTTCCTATTGTCCCGAATCACTATCCTTTGGTTGCCTGTGCTGAACAGTGTTGTCCAGTTAACGGTGTGATAATAGCACAGGTTGCTGTTGTCAGTGATATAGATGTTCCCCGCACTGATTTCTTTCAAGGATTGGAATTGTAGAGAAGTGATGCCCTGTTGCTTGAGGATAAGCAAGGAAAGGCCACTAAAGAGAGGGGAGGGGAAAAAATGAAACAAATAGTAATTGTTTTCTGGCCATGACATGCATTATTCAAGTAAAATACGGTTGTCATATCTTACTCCAAAAAGAATGTTAATAGAGCATAAAAAAGATTAAATAAATAAACCTGTAATCCGAACATTATTTCTTTACAACGCTATTCACTGACACTTTCAAAAGTAATCATTTGACTCCCCTCTCAAAAAAGCCCATCTTTTAGAAATATGAATATCAGTGATATCTCTATTTCTGTGTACATATGTACCACTGACATATCTACTCACTGCCTTTCACAATCTTAAATTCATCAAGAATGAAATCCTGGATTAAGACTAAATAATTATATACATGTTGATAGCGTGATTGTTCACCTATCCAAAATAAGATATTAATTCTACTCTATTAAATAAATGTAGACAGACTTTTAGAGGGTATATATCACAGGAAATGACTATGGATATTTAGCTTTAATTTATACCTCAGCAAACAAAATATAATTATAATAGTTGAAAAACATATACAGAAAGAAGATGTCAAAAATTAAAGATAAGAATAAAATTAAACTAAAACTTAAAATAAATACTCAGAAGGCTTGGATAAATGAGAAAGCATTTCTAAAAGTTAAGTAACTACACTGTGGAAACAAATTATCATTTCAAGGATGCTGTTTTCATTTCAACATGGTCAACTTTGTAATTAAATTCTTTCTTCATTCTCTAAAGAATAACTGTTTCCCAAATCTCAATCAACTTACGAACATTATTTTCTATTTTAGAGATCAAATCTGTCCCCTTTTGCTTCCTTATAAATCTAAATTTGCTTTACTTTTAACACTCAGATTTTTTGCATGTATTATATATATATATAAATGAAAGATGAACTATAATACACATTTATATAATGTGTGTGTGTAGTGAACTGGGATGTAATTCGCCCTCTCAATTCTTTCTTCCCATCATGACCACTCCTAATTGTTGATTACAATTATGCTCATGATGAGCATAACAATGCTTTGACTGAGACTTACAATACTTTATTCAATGGATAGTAAAAATTGGTTCCACATAGCACTATCCTTTTTTATTACATTTACATTTTAGAATCTCTTATAGATATATCTATTTAATTCAATGGACTTCCTGTGAGCTATAATTACAGAGTATTTGATGACAGTATTGATTTTTGACATCTTTCAGATTTAAGTAGAAAAATTAAGCTAAGTCACCCTATATAAATCAACTTTTAACTGTTCATAAATAAAAATTTCATGCAGATGAATTCTAAAGTAAAATAAAAGCAGTAGCTTAATAAATAAAACATATTTTTATTATACGAATAAAAATACTGACATTAGAACTTTAGAACAATAAAAACTTCTGAGCCCTGATTTTCTGTCCATTATTAACCAGCACTGCATGTAGGGTGGTGAACCAATTTCTAAAACATCAGTGCTATGACACTTTGTCCAAATGATAGATTCAGAAACCAAAAGAGAACTTCCTGTTAAAATAGCATTTGTATCCCATACACAGACACCATTACCAAGTTACTCAACTCTATCTTTTACTTATGATAACATATGACTGAAAAGAAGTTACTGTTTTATGTTTCACATTATGTACTCCATACCTGTCAAACAGTAATATTACTTTAATATTACATATACACCTACCTATAGAGTACTCTTCCACCAATGGTTACCAAGTTAGAAAAAACACTGAAGTCGGTCATGTTTGGAGGCCATGACTGTATGTTCAAGAAACCTACAAAACATAGGTGTAACAAAAATTCAGAATGTCATTGTCCTAGTAACAGTGTTTAATACTAATTATTCTGGAGATATGATGAAAATGGAAGGCAAGAAAAGGACAAAAAATATTCCCATTTTTGAACCATTCTATCTCATGTTTTTTCTTTCAAGATTCAATGTCTTACCCAAAGTTTCTGGACTGGAATCCTCAATAGTTAATGAATCTCAAAATAATGAACACGAAGAATGAGTGTTTTTCAGACACACAGAATCATATCACTGTATAGTATAAAGATCGAAATGATTCTTAATTGGATTCATTCTTCTAAAAGCAAAGATATTTAGTCTAACTAGATACATAGAAAAATATTGCTTCAATTTTCCTAAAATCTTTTGCCATCTTCTCTGTACATTTACAACATCAGCTGTCCATCTTGAATCCTGACATTTATGTTTATACCTAACCTTCCTCACCTGATTTTACATTCTTTGATAGCAAGCTCATTCCTAATTCATGTCTATAGTCCCCATATCATCCACTCTAACAGTGCTGAAAACATCAGGTCCTCAATAAACATGTGTTAAATGAATCCTACATGTTACTCATTTCCAACAGTAACATTGTGAAAAGTAAATAGGAAAAAAAACAAACAAACATGGGTTCAAAGACCCACTGACATTTTCAAAAACAGTAACATCAAAATTTCAAGGGTATTTTATTTTTCTAGTTCTACAGTTTTCAAAATGTGCACAAATGCTAAGGAATTAAGACACTCATCATTTTAAATAATATTTTTTTTAAAAAACTAGAGTAAATTTTCAAAAATCTTGTTTGCATGAAGGTAAATTTCTAATACAAGATTATTGATTGGCTTAGAAAATCATATAACATGAATATAATACACTCATGATAATAAACAAATACTTTATCATCAAAAATAAAAATAAAAAAATAAAAAACTAGAATTTGCTTTGAAAATTCCAATACTATGTAATATTTTCAACAAAACACTAAAATTCCCATAGTTTATAGCACAACAAACTCATATAAATATTACCTGTTATCTCTCGGACTGTCCGAAAGACATTCAGTTTCTCTGGGTCTATGGCTTCAATTGCATTGTAAGGGTCCCTAGAAAATCAAGAAAATAATGAAGTCAAACTTAAAATTAGATAAAGGAGTGAAAAATATGAGAAATGTGACAGCAATTATTCCATTCAAATTGAACTTTAATTAGCAATAGAAGGTTGCTGTTGTTTAGTCCCTAAGCTGTGTCCAACTCTTTTGTGACACCAGGGACTATAGCCCACCATGCTCTTCTGTCCATGGGATTTCCCAGACAAGAATACTGGAGTGGGTTGCCATTTCTTTCTCCAGGGGAACTTCTTGACCCAGGGATTGAACCCCCTTTTCCTGCATTGGCAGGTGGATTCTATTTCACTGAGCCACCAGCAAAGTCCAACAGGAAGTTTAGCAATGTTTTATCCAGACTTTTCTATGCAAGATGTGGAAGGGGATCAAAATGTACTTTGAGGACATTTTTATGACACAATATAAATTTTTGATTGAAGGCTATTCTAGATCCAGTGGAATGGTTAAATTTGACTCTCCTGAAGAAATCTCCACATATAGCAATTTCATTTATTAACTGTTTTATTTTGCCTTTAAAAGTCTATTCTCAACTGGGAAAATATACTCTGCAAATAAATTATGTTATGGTGAGAATAACTAACTTTTGGGCTTCTCAAAGCATACTAAACTGCTAAAAGAACTTGTAATTTCATAAGAAGGATATAATGTCATAAGAAGGATAAAAACAAATATACAGAATGTAAACATTTTTTCTGTATCTTCACATTGATTATGAGTGCAATCTTGCTCCTATCTGATTTATTTATGTTTACGTTCATAAGACAGGAGCTATTAGCTTTCATCTATATGAATTACACTAACATTTGAAAATAAAATTTATCATAAATTTAAGAATACTCAAAAGGTGTTGTGCATTTTGAGGATTTTTAAAAATACCATCTCTTAATGCATACATATATTTTAAAATAAATGTTATTGATACATAATTGCCTTGTCTTTCCAAAATAAATATAAAATACCTTTAATATTAAATAGTTGATGGATTTCTTTTAGAAGTTTTTGTCTTAAGAAAATATTTTTCATTTAAACATGTTGACCATGCATACTTAAATATTAAGCCAAATATAAACATAACATTCAACATTTCTCAGTAATTCAAGCACTACCTTCATATTTTCTTAAGTAACATATAGTAAATTTTTTAGGTTTTATTACTTTAAAAGGCGTTCTGTGCTATTCTGGTCAAGTAAAAACCTCATACTAACACATACTCTTCAGAGAAAAATTAAATTCCATATATTGGTCATTTCTTCAAGAAAGATCAAACTTCTAAATTCAACTAACGAGGCTTTTTAGAAGTTTGTATCCATCTTTAGCAATCAGCTGAATTTTATCCTTGCTGTGGATATCTGTTGTTTTAGCAGTATCTGAGAACCCTCTTTTTCATGTGGGAATATAACCTAGGAAACATGATCCATTGGAGGCTATCAGTTGAGGTGTTCTGCAATCCTTGACAAATACATAGGCCTGTCTTTCAAGAATTTGAGTCTGAATCCACTGGCTTTTATTTATCCAGTCATTAGAGCCTTTGGAAATTCAGTATTAGTTCAGCAACCTTGATCTCTGAAACTGCCTTGTACTGACTCTCTTAGCTTGGGTCATAAACATGTTCATTTATACTGTGAACAATCCCATATCTTTTTTTTTTTTTTTTAAAAAGCTTTGCTTGATGAAATTATTACTTCCAAGTAAAAAAATCAAGAAGTGTAATCTATATACTGTACTATTAGTTTAACATGGCATGTTATAAAAGACTTGGAAACACTATAAATGAGTTTCTCTGTAATTCACACATAAACAATTAAGATTTTCCTTAAAGAGGCATGAATACATTTCGAAAGCTTAAAGTTTAATTCAAATATTCTGGCAAATTTGCTCTATTTGAAACTGAAGATATATGGAATGAATATGTATGCTTCTGGTGAATATGGGGCACAAAATTATTGGGAAATCTGGTGAATATGGGTCACAAAATTATATGGGAAAACTCTGGTTGCTGTAATTTTCTAATATGCAAAGACTTCCATAGGCAGGGGAAATGCCAGTTCTGCAGTAGTAGAATGAGCTTTCTACATTTGTTCTTTGATGTAAAGCAATATATAGAACAGCTCTAGTAACATAATCAAATATTCTCGCTTTACTGAGAAACACTCAAAGTGCAGGGCAAACATGCAGTAGTGGGGTCAGCCCAAACTTTTACTGAGAACACTTACAGGTTGCCAGGATTGAAATAAATGCTAGACTGTTCACATGAAACCCAATGGACCACAGAAATTTTATATACTTAATTTAGAGATTCAGGACTCTCATAAAATAAGTTGACAGAATCCCACTTACCGCCTTCAAAGGAACCTTAGGGAGTTCCATCAAGTCACTTGAAATCCATAGTATTTTAAAATTGAGAACTTTCCAAGCTAAATGTAGGGTCATGAAAACAAACACTATGTCCACTCTGTGAGTATGTTTGGTGACCCAATAAAGCTCAGAATAAAGGGAGAGAAACATATTTTCACAGTTCCATTGAAATCACATTATTTTTTCCACCAAACTCATAATCTGTTTCCCATTATCTATCATCATTACAAGTCTTTCATCTAAGCACTTTCTTATTAGTGTCAGATTGTGACACAGCATGGGTATGCTTATTTGGTGAGCATTTTATTGCTCTTAGCATACGCACATGAGCATTGTTAGACATGACAAAACATGAAAGGAAATCCTATGATAACCCTGAACACTGAATTTTGCCTGCAGTTTCCATTCTAAATAAGAAAATAATAGTGTCTACTTTATTTCTACCAAGGGTGGTATTGTGCTATAAAGTGAATATTTCCTTGAACTCTTTCATGCATTAACATTTTAATGACAACTTCACAGTAAATTTATTTTTAGCAGAAATTTGATTTTGAAATGTATAATCTCATTTAATTATGGGTTTTTCCTTTCCATTAGTTTAAAGAAACACCCTAGCTATTTTAATCAAACGATTCAACCTATCAAAATCTAGTTAGTTAGAAGACTGAGGATAATGAGAATTAAGTGGAATAAACCATTTTGTTAATTTACTAAAAGCTTTCTGTTTATAATATCTCATATTATTCACCTCCAAAATCTCTCTGTCTATACACATACACATTACATACATGAATACACATGTGCCTATACATAACTATCTGAGATCTACTCAATTAACTTTATGTTAATACCCTAAGATGAAAGAGTAAGGCTTCAGAATATGTTTCATGTTGACATGAGACTAGGAACGAGGAATATATCATCTTTCATACATATATTTGTCCTGAAAATACCTTATATATTATGCTCAAGACACAATAATATTAATTATAATGTTACATTTAATTGCTATAATTAAAGACCTGAGGTAGGAAGTATGATTTGTCATAAAGTAAATATTGGCATAAAGATAAATTTGACTTTATTCAGTTTCCAATAGTCTGTGAAATAATATCTGTTACACTATATGCTGTGCTATAAATCAAATACTAGATATAGTCACTGAGATCTGCTTTTGAACTGCCTTTTTCTCTAAATGTTTTAAACTTTCTTTAATTCTGGTTGGGGGGGCTTTAGTTTTTTTTTGTTGTTTGTTTTGTTTTGTTTTATTTTTGTTACTTTTCATTGTCTTTCTCTTCTTTCCCTCCTTTTCCCATCTTTTTCTTCCTTTTTTATACCATTTATTAAGATTTACTCTATTCTACATATTGGACTAAACACTTAAAAATATATACATATAGTTGCTTTGAATGCCTACAATACCCAGAGGAGGTAGTTATTTATTTTTAATCCAGTTCTCAACTCCATATGGGAGGACACTGAGTGTTTGACATGGAAACCGCACAGTTCAATGTCGATTGTCCATGGTAGAGACTCAAACCAAATTCCAGTCTGGTCTGGATCAAGTTAATCAAGTAGAACATTTGACTCTTATTTTTAAGAGAAACTTGGCTTACCTTTCTATTTCTAATTCATGTGAGTTGATTTTTGTAATTTTTCACTTAGTGTTCTCCTTGAAAGTCTGGATTAGTCTGATGTTTTATAACTCTGCTGATATTTGTGAATGTATGGTCACCTGGGACATCCATCAAGAGGTTTCAGTTATGATTGAGATTGAGGGACACTACAGGATTTAGTAATCATCTCAAGCCAAGTTAAATACCTTTCAAAGCAAAAGATTGCTTTATGTCTTGAAGTGCCTTAAAATGCTTCACCCAGTTTAGAAACTCATGTGCACAAACTTCATAGTGTATCATATTTTGTGTATAATTCTGTAGTAATGTTGCCTCTATTCATACTACAATATTCCAGTGTTCATCTGTTTCTTTGCATTTTATTTCCCCATACTTCATGTACAGAGTGACTTCTAATCTTCCCTCCTATAAATCCAAACTTTTATGACAAAAAGTAGCTGATCATTTTCCTATCAATACATATTTTATTAAACATTACTTTTTGAAATTCTTCTCTAAATTACAATTATAATGACTTTATAAAACTATGTTTATAGGTAGAGTACATAATCTATGACTTTTATTTCAAAATTGAGAATGAATTTAAATTGAAAATTTAAATTAATATTTTAAAATGAATTAAATTTTATTTCAAAATCTAATATAAAAATGATGGATGTTGGGCCTGATTGTAATAAAAATCACTTGTCTAAAGCAATTCATGAGACTATGTTTTTAAATCTTTCCCCACGCAGATGGACTTGAGGTCCATTCATTTATTATTAATATATCCATGTGGAAGCAGTCAATGTGAATTGATGGCCTGTGTCTTCTTATTTCTCCAAAGACACTGTTAACATAATATGATCTTTCATGCACAGTGATATTTGGTTTTACAAAATACCTAAATTGTGGATATTTGTTTTACTAAATGATATGCATATGTTAAATTATATAGATGAACTTAAATATTGGCCCAGGCCTCTTACCCAATGGAGCCAAGAAGGCAAATACAACAAGTAAATGGATCTAGAGGGCCAGTGGGAACTATGGTGAATTCAATTAAATGTGTCCCATCTCAAATGACTAGTACCACCCAGCTCCAACAGATTGTTGCCACGCAAGAATAATCATGTGCATATTTTTTAAAGAGATTTTAAATCTGGACCATATTTAAAAAACAAAAAGAAGCCAAACAACAACAACAGCAACAAGAAACACGTCTTGGTATTTCTGGCATACATCTATAGTTACATTTTAAAGTAAAGAAATGCTTTATGTACTAAGACCTAAAGTAATTTATTTGAATAGAAAGGAACATTTGTTTTATTTATCTTGCTGTTCCTATTTGACATATTTATTCATAATGTGTTAAATTGTTTTGCTTCTAGAACTGTTATATGTTTACAGTAGGTCTTGAATTGAAATATGTGAGTGATATTCTTTTTCTGTAGCCTGTAGCACTAATATTTAGGGATTAGGTAGTGATATAGACAAATAGATAAAATATAACATAAAAATATTGACATTTTCATTGCAATTGAAAGAATACAAATTTGGTCATTTTTCCCATTAAAACCAGCAGGTGGTTCTAGAATGAAGAAGCCCAGAAAATGTTACAGTTTTTATTGCTAAAATGAAATCCATTTAATAGATTTCTCACAATAGTACTAAATTCCCAACTCTAAAACCTAAAAAGATACAACAGGGTAAAGAAAATACCTGAAAGCTCACAATTACAACTTACTGACTTTTCTATGTGATACATTAAATAAAATTAATTTATGTCATCTTGAACTAATTGGGTTAGGGATTTGAATGAGATTTCCCACTTTATCCACTGATAGTGTTTCCCTAAATACATCTACAAATGTGTCAAACTCACTAAAATCTATGGATTTGAAGAGAATATCCTATAAATACATCTTAGATTATATAAAATCGTTATTTTCAAATCCAGGTAGTCACCAAATTTATAATCTGGATTGCTCTTGCAAAATTTGGCTTACAATTACCACTGGTGAAATCTGACATTGATTTTGCTGGAAAAACACATTAATACATCATGGAACCCTGTGTCAAAATGAATCAGACTGACAAAACTAAAGAATCTCTTAAACTCTGTCTATATTTTACAATAAAATTTTCAATAAAAATGTAATACTGACCCATGAATACCAGTGACAAGGAAGATCAAATTCCCATTGATTTTGGTGCAGTTTATGAATTTGTCAATGTTACTGGAATCCACGGTCTGAGCTGACATCAACGATCCTGTGCCAATGCCATCACAAGCTGTAGAAACAAGACCAGGGAGTTGAGAAAAATTTTCTTTAGTCAATAAAATGCATTTTCATCATAGAATGACAGTACAAAATCACTACCTTTTGGGCAAATGTCAGTGCAAGGTTTACACATTTTAATCCCATTTTCTTCTACTTCCATCTTGGAACTAGGACAAGCACGCACACAGGAACTGGAATCAACTACAAAGTTATCTGATAAAAAAACAAAAAGGTAAATTTAGTGATAATGTTGATGTTCAGCAATAGAATTTAAAACAAAGTATTTTAGGGTTTGAACATTATTACCCTTTGAAAATGATAGTATGTATGTTTCTTTTCCTAAAACAACTCCTGTCTAAACATATCAACCTGAAATAGCATCTATGAGTATCTACATTCCAATCCAAGGGCAGCGTGTGTTAACAACATTTGGTACTTGCTTGGCTACTGCTCCACATCCTGAATTGCCCCCCAAGATTAGTGAATTTCTTTTATAGTCTTAGGAAACTGCATGACATTTAGTTTGCGTTTTTCAATAGTTCCGCTTCATTTCATGCCATGATGCAAGTTGGAAATCTAAAAATACTTCAAGTTACATGAAGCACAAATGAAGCTGAAGTTAAACTGCCTTGGATGAAGGGAGTGTACTTTATATCACAAGAGGAAATGTTTAAAATATGTTCATCTTTCAATGGAGAGCTGTAGAAATTGTCCCATAGCTTCATATAAAGAAAAAAGATGAAATTTGGAAGGGCAGTACTTTAGGAAAGTGAAAGCGTTAGTTGCTCAGTCATGTCTGGCTCTTTGCGACCCCATGATTTTAGGAAAGGTTACTAAATAAACCAAGAATGTCTAATTATTTGCCATGGTGAAATGTTTAGAAGTCCGGTGATCTGGGATATGCCAAACATTCCCTTCAAAAAATAAGGACAAATTATTGCATCCATTTCTACAATAAACGGAAAACACAATATCTGCCAGGCTACTTTTGGGTTTTGAAGGCAGCATCCTTCCATGTTTGGAAATACTGTTTCTGGCAGTATTTAGTAGTCTAGAAGGCTTCTGACTTTGGAGGGACCCAGAGCAGGAAAGGCATATAGTGCAAGTCTAAGCTGGAGGGCAAGCAATCCTGCTACTTGGATCACAAAACCCATACATACTTCTATAATATTAGAATATTATAGAATATTCTAATATATTAATATTCTAACATACTTATTCTATAACATTAGAAGTTTGTATGGTGGGAAAATATGCCATGTGGAGTTATGGCAAGTTTCAAATGGAAAATCACATCAGAGACCTCTAGGAATTATACCCCATTTAATAAATAACTTCTGACATGCTTGTGGGTCATGGTAGAGATGGACTACCTAACCATGGGTAATTGATTGATCATGTAGTCCAAATTGCCCATCACAAACAAAGTTTTGTCAAAAACCATGACATCATAATTTTGAGTAGGGCCAACGGCAATCCATTGTAAGATGGAAGCAGTGAATTTGGAATTGATATGAGCTGGGGCACTCACATAGTAAACTGCATAAGCAGGTGTTCCAAATCCCTACATTATCCACTGACCACTGTGCTGGCACCTTTCACTAAGTTCATATCTATAGCTACATGGGGAACCAAGAGAGGGCAAGTATGACAAGAGGTCAGAGGGGTACAAAAACTAATCTTGGGATGTAGGTGCAGGCAACTGAAAATGCATGGTACCTTCCCTGCAGCCTCAGTCAGGAGTGGACTGGAAAGAGTGGCAAGTAAAAATCCTACCAATGGGCATAGTTCTGGGTAGTGCAAAGGATCCTTTACTTTGTATGGAATAAATACGAGTTTAGAATAAATATGACCCAGGTCTGATTCCTGGGACCGGAAGATCCCCTGAAGAAGGGAATAGCTAGTATTCTTGCCTGGAGAATTCCACAGACAGAGGAGCCAGGTGGGCTACAGTCCATGGGGTTGCAAGAGTCAGAAACAACGGAGCGACTAACACAACAGCAACGATGTGAGCAGTGGCTTGTTCTGAGAGAAGAAATGCTAGAAGATCTGGAACTGGAATTGAAAGCAGTCTGGGGTAGAGGGATATATTTGAATCCATGGGAGTGGGTATAAAGTGTGATGATCTTTGTATTTTAAGTTAATATCCACTAGAGAGCATCTGTCATAGAAGAGACACCTTGCTAAGACTGTATCACAGCCTGAGCTCACTTCTTTTCCTTCTCTCATGGGTCCTGATCCTGAGAACACTCTTTAACAACCAAAATCTCTGTAGCACGGGAACCCAAACTGTAATAGAAGTAACCATCCTTTCTGCAAGGTCTTTAGGAATACTTCTTATTTAAAAAGTCCACATTTTTGTAGCAGCTTATGTCAAATGAAATAAATAAAAAAAGATTATAAGTATCTTCATAGAAGTTCAGGTTTTGAAGTCAAATAAGTTTCAAAAAATATTTATTGTTTAGGTTTTGAATTTCAAAATTCTGGATTAGGAATTGTAGACCAGTATTTAGAAGCTAAACATCTTGGTTTCCCAAGATAGCTACAGTTTAGCATTGGCAAGTTCCCTCAAAGATTTGAATTTTACATAGATAAATAATGAAGTGCTTTAAATTAGTGTGTAATTGGATAGACCTAAACTAATACATAAAAGAAAGTTTATGAGTTACTATAATTACAGTAACTGGGCATGTCATTTTAAAAAACAGTCCTTAGATTTTGACCTCTTGTTGTAATTTAGGAGTTGAGAGACTTCAGAGCCACTATGAAGGATATAGTCTAAGAATAAGGAGGACATTTGTCTAAGAAAAGGAAAAAAATTTGTCATCTAGCCTCATTCTATGATAGATACTCTTATGCCCTGTAGTTTGCAAGAGAGTAGATAGTAAATATAGGGTAACTTTTAGATGAGAAATTATCAGATTAAAACCATGAGTTTGGTTATAAAATTATCTACATACAAATGCATATATATGTTTATGCATATATATGCATATTTATTCTTTTAATCAATATAAAATAATAATGGCTGGAATTATCATTGCTTTCAAAGACTTGTTTTTATATACTATTCCTATGAAACTTATTCCCTATCACTTTGATCTTTATATTATTTCTGGGAAAGAGAGAGGGTACATTTGATTTTCCACGTTTTAAAGAGGAGAAAAGAGAAAATTAAGTGGTAGTGGTGGTTTAGTCGCTAAGATGTGTCCAACTCTTGTGACCCCATGGACTGTATAGCCTGCCAGGTTTTGCTGTCCATGGGATTCCAGGCAAGAACAATAGAGTGGGTTGCCATCTCCTTCTCCAGAGGATCTTCCCGACCCAGGGATCAAACCCGGGTCTCCTGCATCGCAGGCAGATTCTTTACTGACTGAGTTACAAGTGAAACCTAGAAAATTAAGTAGTTTATTAAAAATCACACAGTGAATAAGTGGCCAAAGCTATAATCAAAGCCATTCTAATCTCACATCTCTTACACTTCCTATTCCATCCTATGCACAAATCAAAAAAATAAATATCTATGTGATGTAGAATGTAAAGTCTTTTAATTTACATGGACAAATGAGGTTTTTTTTTCAGCCATCAAAAAAGTAAAACATCAAAGAAATGTCTCAGTGGTCTCTCCAAGCAAAGAAATTGACTTAAACAAATATCAAGATATATACTATTCTTGATAAAAATTAAGCTGGTCATTTTGAATCCCCAGGATGAGTTTTCAATTTGGTAAAGATTCCTTAATATGCCCTTTATATCCATGGTTATTGTTTTAAAATTATATCTGATGTCAAAACTATTTTATATATTATATTACAAATAAATAATAATATCACTTTAGGTGAAAATTCATTATTATTATAAGAAGACCTTGTTCATTACATAGTTTGCTGCTACTTAATCATTTTTCTGAGGACAGCATCATGTGCAAAAATATTGACATACAATGAAAATAATGACTTTAGAAGTCAATGAATGACAATGTACTCTAACCTTAAACATGTTACTCATTTGCTGAGACTATGAACCAATCACTTTAATTTTTTGAATTTTAATTCCTTTATATATGAAATAATAATAATATCCATACCAAAGTAATTTATGATATGTCACAAGTTTCAAATTATGATGTTTCCATGAAATTACTTTGCTTTAAAACAATGAGTTAATTAATTTGGCTAGTCTTATTTTGTTACTTACGTGGGCACTTCTTGACACAAAAGGCTCCATAGGTGTATTTTGCATTGAAGTTATGCTCCAGTTGAAAGGTAGTGGGATTGTAGACAAATGTTTGTGGACACTGAGTAACACATGCTCCACTGTCATTGAAATTCATGCATGCCTGCAACACAGCAAAAATTAATTTCATTTTTGAAACAACCTTCATAATATTGTTAAAGGGATACTGTTACAACAGTTGTGTGATAAGGTGTATTAATTGCTTAGCAAATATCAATTTCATAAAAACTGGAAACTATGACAATTTTTTAGTCATCAGGATTTATTTTTTAAGTTAATGTTTGTTTTGTATTTCTTAATTTTAAAAAACTTATTCCAGCTCACCAAACATACCTTCTACAGTTACTAATGTTCATATTTCTTGGTGTCTCTCCATAAATTTCTAAACTGGCAATTTATTTAAATTATTAAAGTTAGATTATAGTGAAAATTTATTATTCAAAGGGTTTGTGCTGAGTTTTAGAGTCTGGCAGTGAAAACTAAATATCCAATTATATAGGCTAGAGTTTCCTTAAAGCTGGTATTTGACGAATTAGGTGACTCAAGTAACCTTGTAAATCTGTTCATCACCATTGTATAGTGAGATAACCTTGTGATGGTCATTCAAACTGAACTTAGAAGTCTCTGTCAGGTGACTAGCCAAATGTAAATGTAGTGGGATGTGATGCCAAAATGTAAAGAAGTAGCTATACTTAGTCCATAATTGAATAATATGATACCTTTTTCCTATATGGTCATACCTTTTCCTAAAAGTCAAGTTCAAATAAATTTGTTTCTGCTGATTTATATATTTTTCCTGAGACTTCTATTTGTTAATATGTTCAAATGCATTTGAAAACAATTAAAAACAATTGTACCACCCAGAAGTTAGGTATTTGATATAAAAAAATAAATAAAAAGTACATATATAAGTATATAAAACATGTGTTGAGCAAAAGAGGAGATGGACTAATTCTCTTAATTAGACAATTTAAACCTGCATAGGAATACTTTAGGCTTTGGAAGGCAAGCTAATGTGAACTCAAGCTATATTTTACATATCATCATAAATTAGATGTATGGTTATTAATAAGCACTAATTTATTCTGTTTCCTCAAAACATTTTCTTAATCAATTGTTATTTTAGCAAGCACTTTATCACAAACATGACATTTCCCTGATGATGGTCTACGAGATGCATAATCAGAACGAGACTCACTGATGATACATTATTCACTAAGATGACACTTTCCAGGAAGAATCTATTAAAAACCAATCTAGAAAACTCAGTAAGCTTTAATTTATGGCTATAAAACTTCATGTGTCCTCATAATTGCTTTACTAATATATTTTATACAGTGTTGTGCACAGATTACTTGGCAACAAAGGGACATAAGCCAGAGAGATCAAACAAGTTTACCTTCCAGACAGTATACAAAACAATAACTTACACCAAGGACTTGGTCAGCATCCTTGAACATTCTCTACTAAATGCCAAAGTGGAATCAGTGGACCATTCCATAAAAGTAATGAAATGAGAATTCTGAAGCTCACTCAGCACTTTGCTTATCGTGATAAGGGAACCATGAAAAAAAATTCAGTGAAAAACTTCTAAGTGAAAGTTAAGAGCTATTGTTCATTTTTATTGTTAGTACTATTTTGGAATTGCTAACACAACCCCTGTTCAGCATCTTTCAGATCAAGCTTATATCCCATGTCTGGTGAGAGGTAAGGGAACGAGTCTCAGTTCAAGGTCTGCTGAGCATCTTCTGTACATTTTTAATATTTCCCTCTCCTTCCTTTTTCCTCCCTACTCATTTCTATAATACATACTTTGTTTCACTATAAAATTAGGACAGACAAATTAAGTTTTTTGTGACATTAAGAGAAGTAATAAATTACTGTGTTTCTATATCATGAGAGGTATAATCTATGGTTTGCTTGAGCAGAATTAAGCGCCAATTTGAAAAAAAAAATATCCTCAGTTCTAAATGCATCTGTGTTTTCTATGGATATTTGATGTGGAGGAACAAAATATATTCCTGTGTACATTTTAGCAACAAAAATTGTTTATTATTTTATGATTTTTGGCTTAAAATGAAACTAATGCTCTGTGTGCATGAAACTGCATTAACTGTAACTCACAGAATGGCCTGTATGTATTCAATGGAATAGAAAGAACTTTATCAGGGATATCAAAAAGTAATTAAAAAGTGGCCCTGACAAGCTGTAAATGTTAATTCTGAGGATGTAAAAGTGTCCTCTTCTAAAATAAAAATCACACAGATTAGCATATACATTGCTTTAAGCATGCATTTATAAATCTTATAAATTTTGAATAATATTAGCTTGTAAACAATATAAACTATAAGACAGTTTAATTCATAAATTTATCTGCTTTAATCTTGAATTTATATTTGAGAGATAAAATACGAGTGCCCCCACTCAGAAGACTCAACTCAGTGAGGCAACAACATACACAGGTAATCACAGTAAATTTTGGAAGGATACTGTTATCTTTTTTAAAGATATTCAATATGTTCTCCTTTATGTTGTCCAACTAAGTCTCACTTGTAATATAAACTATATCAGAAAGGCATAATACATTTATTCTAGGACAGAACAATCCTAGTTAATCAATAGCCACCCAGTAAGAGAATGACTTTCAGGAAATCACAGCATCTTTCTTAACCCTAAAATAGTAACATCTGATCTTATCTTGTGTGCATGCCAAGTCGCTTCAGTCATGTCTGACTCTTTGTGATTGTAGCCTTCCAGGTTCCTCTGTCCATGGGGATTCTCCAGGCAAGAATACTGGAGAGAGTTGCCATGCCCTCCTCCAGATCTTCCCCACCCAGGGACTGAACCTGCATCTCACATCTCCTGCATTGGCAAGTGGGTTCTTTATCACAAGCGATGTTAAAGATTTGATGTATCTGAGTCAGACTAGGAGGAAAGGGAGGATCAGAAAGTGAAAGGGAGAGCTGCCAGACTCACAAAGCAGTCGGTGTCCTTCGGTCCCGAACAGCCCCCAGCACATTCTCGGTGACAGCAATCACTCACGTAGGGTCCATAGCATCTGCCATCACACTGTTCCGCACACACGGTCCTTGTCACTGCAGAAGACAGAGAGAGTGCCTCATCAAAGTCAGCTGCCAGGTGATTTGGAGTAGCTGAGAAAAGCTGAGCCCTGGAATAAGTAACAATTTGCTCAACCATCACTGACTCAGCTCAGCAAACATTTACTGCTTGAAGTTGGCAATTGGTCAAAATTACTATACAAAATCCTTCAAAATTAATACATGAATTTGTTTTTAGATTCATTCTTTTTCAAGCAAAGACAGTGCTTTACAAAAATCACACAATTAGGAAGAAAGAATCAAATTTAGAACTGAGAGGCATTCTGGCAGGTTGCTAAAAATGGAGTCGGCAGCAAAGTCTATTTACAATGTGCACCGTGAAGGCCTACAGCAGAAAGGGTCCCCAGAAAGGGGTGCCTGATTTTTGCTAGCCAATGCAAAGAATGAAAACATAAACTCTTACATGATTCACATTATACCTTATATCATTCCTATCAGATAGATAGATGATGGGTGATAAATGGATAGGTAACAGACAAATAGGTAGGCAGGTAGATAGATAAAGAAATAGACAGACAAAGATAGGTAGATAACGCCTCTGTAGTAGCAAACATTTCTATTCCTGAGATTTAAGTGAAATTTCTACCAAAATTTCTCAAAAAGAGGGACTTAACAAGGAGTAGAGCAATATCCTCGAAGAAACAGGAAGGAGGGCGGAAGACATATTCATAGTAAACACAACAAAAACTTCTGTTAGTTTTTCTTATAACATTCTTCAGTCTTAGTTGACAGCATCATGCTGTCAAGGTTTACTTCAGTAAATCAAGCTATATACACTGGACAACAAAATCATAGCATTAAGGGACACATTTCTGCTTATCATACTTATTCCAAAGAGATATTTTAAAAGTATATAAAGAAATGAATTATACAACATATGTGTAACACATCATTTCTTGGTTCTGTATTTCTTCAGCCTTGTTTCTTCCCACCTTTTTGAGTTCTTCAAAGTTTCCTTCACTGTTAGTACAGCAAGACACGATTCCTTAAACTTTAGTGTTCCTCAGAGCTGGTCTTCATATGGATTAAGAGCTCATATACTTGGATATAATCATTCATCCTCTATTTCGTATACTATCTCTAGGTAGACGACATTAGATTCAGATCTGAAATCTCTATCAAGATGCAACATGCATTTCTCATTGTCTGGAAAATTCCCTATTTATATGTACACAATGGAATGCATTTTTCCCCCACCTCTACCATAGAGTGTCTCTCTCTTATTTGTTCCCTTATCTCAATTACTGATAACATCATCCATCCAACACTTCAACTAAAATTTTGGACATGTATTCTAGTTCTCCTTTTCCTCTACCCTCACTTTTCACACCTAATAAAATTCCCAAGTACTACCAATCGATGTTCTTCTTTTCTTCCCTGCTCTCTATGCCAACTTCATTCTGAGATTTATCTCTAAATATTGCATAGCCTTCTAAAAGGTCTCTCAGGTCACAAATAACCCTGTATGCTATAATAAAAGTAATGACTTGAAAATATAAGCTGTTGCATATAAATCAGTGTCCGTCCTTTCTCTGTATGAGCCTTACTTTCCAACTCTGCAATAGAGCTGTAAACCCTTAGCAAGGGATAAAAGTCCTCCATCAATTGACCACCATTTATATTTCTACTGGCATCTCTCACTACTCTCAATCTGATCTTCACATCCAGACACACAGAAATACCACTTGTGATCCTCAGTTCCTTTCATGATATGCATTTGTGATTTTCACTGCCTTGTCACAGTATATTCCTTCATGACAAAAAATAAAATAAACTGTCTTTTCTGTCTAGCAAATATTCATCCATAAGATCAACTGAATGTTCTGTTTTTTGTTCTGAAACCTTTTCAGACACAGCTCCATGTTGAGTTAATCTGATGTACATGCTTCTGAATGACCAAGCAGGTGAAGTTAATACATGAATCTATAAGCTCTGAGTGTCTGCTGCTAAGTCACTTCAGTCGTGTCCGACTCTGTGTGACACCATAGACGGCAGCCCACCAGGCTCCCCCGTCCCTGGGATTCTCCAGGCAAGAACACTGGAGTAGGCTGCCATGTGAGGGTCTAGGATCATTCAAACTCAAATTCAAATTTTGTTCCTGTGATATGACACATTATCTAACCACTCTGTATTTCACTTCACCATTTTTAATATGGGATTAGTATGAATTCCTATGTAATGGACTTGAAGACACAAATAGAGATATAGGTATAGTGCCTAATATGACTCCTATTAATAGTGCTCAGCAACCATTAGATAATATTATTGTGCTTATTGTAACATATTGTAGTTTATTTTTTCCATGTCTGCTCCCCCAGTAAAGTAATAGAGCATTTTATTGAAGTATATCATCTTATTCATGTTTACATCCCTGGTATTTTGTTTGGCAGTTAATAGACACTAAATAAGTATTCCCTCCAAGTAACAAATGTCATATAATGCCAACTCAGAAATATCTGTTTATTGAGTACATAATGCACTTATTAGAGGAAAAGGAAATATATTGACAGTTAAATGGGTAGGGCACTAAAAATGTAAACAGACAAATATTAAAATACTAAGAAACAGAGTATATCAAAATGAAAATATCTTACAATTATTGTTTGTATCTATTATTAGATCCTTATATTCTACCATTGATTATTTCATGATTCCATAGATTCACTTGGGTCTTTTTCAATTGAACATGATGATGATATTCATAAACTATATAATTTTTATATTTTTCCATTTGACATTATTACATCCCTCCCTATGTAGTCAACAAATAACAAATAAAGTTTAAACTAAAACAGTACTTGAAATCATCCTCTCTCTTGTTTTTATTTTGTAAAAATTGTCATATGATATTTCATGTAAGTTTAAAGGTTTTGAAATAGAACAAAATTTCAGATCTCATATATGACAGCATATTTGATATTTGCAATTTAGGTAATTATTTTGAAGTAAGTAATTTCTTCTGTAAATATTCTAGTATAAAATACTACAAAATAAGTCAATTTGACCTGCCCCTAAACCTTCAAGTCTTTGCTCTAATCTCACCTTCTCAATGAAGTCTATCCTTAGTTAATACATAATTTAAATCCTTTCCAAACCACTGATGCCTTATGGACTTTCCTCCTTCTCTCTCTTCCTGTCCTCTTCCCTCCTTCCCCTTCTTCCCCCTTGTATCTCTGTTATAGCATCTATCACCATCTAATATATTTTACAACTCATTTATTACACTTTCTTTGTTTTATGGTATATTCCAGTGTTAGAACTGTACCTGGCATCCATGTAAATTTTATTTGTATTTATAAACACATTATACATCAACATACATATGTTGTTGTTCACTCACTCAGTCATGTACGACTCTGAAACCCCATAGACTGCAGCATGCCAGGCTTCCCTGTCCTTCACTATCTCCTGGAGTTTGTTCAAAGTCATGTCCATTGAGTCGGTGATGCCATTCAACCATCTCATTCTCTATTGTCCCCTCTTCCTCCTGCCTTCAATCTTTCCCAGCATCTGGATCTTTACTAATGAGTTGGCTCTTTGCATTAGGTGGCCAAAGTATTGGAGCTTCAGTTTTAGCATCAGTCCTTCCAATGAATAATCAGGTTCCTTTAGGATTGACTGGTTTAATCTCCTTGCAGTCCACAGGATTTGGCTCAGATGGTCAAGAATCTGCCTGAAGTACAGGAGACCTGGGTTCAATCCCTAGTTTGGGAAGATCGCCTGGAGAAAGGAATGGCAACCCACTCCAGTATTCCTGCCTGTAGAATTCTGGGGACAAAGGAGCCTGGTGGGCTGCAGTCCTTGGGGTCACAAAGAGTCAGACGCAACTGAGCAAAAACTAATACAATTATGTAAAGTTTAAAAATAAAATAAAATTTAAAAAAAAATTAAAAAAAAAAGAAAAAAAAAGAACACAATGAGTTTACATACATATTACCTATACATTATATATATGAAATATATTCAATGAATTTTATCTTACTCATTAATGTTAATATTCATACATTGTGCTTAATCTTCCTATATTTAACCAATTGTTACATTTATTTAGATGTCCTAATTAGTAATTAATATCATATAAAGGAAATACTTTAATAGACATTTTTGGAAAGAACAAATTCAAATACAATTTCTTTCTTTCAGATTCAACAAGGCTCTTTCAATGTATTATTGTGTTAGTCGCTCAGTTGTGTCCAACTCTTTGTGACCCCATGGACTGCAGCCTGCCAGGCTTTCCTGTCCATGGAATTCTCCAGGTAATACTGGAATGGGTTGCCATTCCCTTCTCAAGGGGATCTTCCCAACCTAGGGATCAAACCCAGGTCTCCTGAACTGGAGGAGAGTTCTTTACCATCTGAGTCACATCCCTTGGACTTCAATGTATTAAGAGTTGCTAACTGAAATGGCAGACTCATGCTAAGTGATCATATTACTAGACATGAAATCAGTGTTATCACAGGACAGTCTACTAATTTGCTTTTGGTTGACAGGCATTGCTTAGCTGGAAAATAACATGATGTGAAACAGTAATCATATTCTATAAATCATACTCTATTTTAATACTAGATATATATGTCTAGGTGTTATTTTTCCATTTTTTACTCTATGGTGCTTTAAGCTAACTATACAAAATATTTCCATTTCTCTTCATTTATATACTTTGGTCTTTCCTACTAAATTAGAAAATTAATGTAGATAACATTTAAACAAATAACCATAATTGTATTTTAATACATTATTTAATAAATGTTCATGTTAATAATTTATCTAATTATTATACTATTTAAATATAAAAATAATACATTAGAAAAGAATGGACACAGTGCAACCTTGATTGTTGCTGTTGTTCAGTAGCTAAGTCATGTCTGACTGTTTGGAACCCCATAGATTGCAGCACGCCAGGCTCTTCTGCCCTCCACTATCTCCCAGAATTTGCTCAAATTCATGTTCATAGAGTGGGTGGGTGATCATCTATGTAATCATCTCATCCTCTGCAGCCTCTTCTCTTTTGCCTTCAGTCTTTCCCTTCAGCGGGGTCTTTTCCAATGAGTTGGCTCTTCACATCAGGTGAACAAAGTACTAGAGCTTCAGCTTCAGCATCAGTACTTCAAATGAACATTAGAGATGATTTCCTTTAGCATGGACTGATTTGATGTCCTTTCAGTCCACAGGAGTCTCAAGAGTCTTTTCCAGCACCATAACTCAAAAGAATCAATTCTTTGGTGCTCAGCGTTGTTTATGGTAGAACTCTCATATCCATACATAACTGCTGCAAAAACCAGTTTTGAATGTATGGCCCTTTGTCAGCAAAGTGATGTCTCTGTTCTTAAATATGCTGGCTAGATTTGTCATAACTTTCCTTCCAGCGAGCAAGTGTCTTTTAATTTCATGGCTGCAATCACCATCTGCAGTGATTTTGGAGCCCAAGAAAATAAAATCTGTCACTGCTCCTACTTTTTCCCCTTCCCGTTTGCCATGAAGTGATGGTACAGATGCCATGATCTTAGTTTTTTAAACATTGAGTTTCAAGCAAGTTTTTTCCACTCTCCTCTTTCACTTTCATCAAGAGGCTCTTTAGTTCCTCTTGCTTTCTGCAATGAGAGTGGTGTCATCTGCGTGTCTGAGGTTATTGATATTTCTCCCGGCAATTTCGATACCAGCTTGTGCTTCATCCAGTCTGGCATTTCTCATGATGTACTCTGCGTACAAGTTAAATAAGCAGGGTGACAATATACAGGCTTGACGTACTTCTTTTCCGACTTAGAACCAGTCTGTTGTTCCATGTCCTGTTCTAACTGTTGTTTCTTGACCTGCATACACGTTTCTCAGGAGATAGGTAAGGTGGTCTGCTATTCCCATCTCTTTAAGAATTTTCCACAGCTTGCTGTGACCCACACAGTCAAAGGCTCTAGTGTAGTCAATGAAGCAGAAGTAAGTGTTTTTCTGGACCTACCTTGCTTTCTACATGATCCACTGGATGTTGGCAATTTGACCTCTGGTTCTTCCACCTCTTTGAAACCCAGCTTGCACATCCAGAAGTTCTCAGTTCACATATTGCTGAAGCCTAGCTTGAAGGATTTTGGGTGTAACCTTGCTAGCAGGTGAGATGAGTGCAATTATACCGTACTTTGAACATTCTTTGTTATTGTCCCTCTTTGGGATTGAATGAACACTGACCTTTTCCAGTCCTGTGGCCACTGCTGTACAACCTTATGTTCAGTAATAATTACTATAATGTGGAGCCGTTAAAACATGCATTTAAATTAGTCAATCATATGTGTGGTCAACTTTAAATTTTTCAAAATAGCAATTTCTCCCATAGAGTGGCCTCGTATCTCATATTTTCTCAGGATATTTTGATCTTAGAGATGCCATTCCATTTCAGGAACATGCAAAGAAACAGTCTTCTAAGTCATTATTTTTTAAAAAATTTGACTTAAATATTAGAAGTTAATTCTGGGGTTTGACTAGAAACAGTCTATAATTGATATTTTAAAGGTAAGATGCATTTAACACTAAAAAAAAGCATTAATTGCTGTCAGTTTTCACATGCCTGGAGTTCAGTAAGCTGAAATGTATTTAAAAAGCTTTGCTTGACAGATATAATAAACAAAAGAAGACAGCAATAAGCTTAATCTATAACAATGCTGAGACACTATTAAGAAACATTTCTTCACATTGTTATGAGTTTTGCTTTCAGAAAGAAAACTTCCCCTTTGTACAATCTATTTAATGGCACTTGCTGATTAATAAGCATTACTTAATATGAATTAAACACATCAAACTATACTCATATTTCATTGTGATTGAAACACAAAACAAAAAACAGATCCTGAAATCAATGAGATAATTCACTTAGCCTCCATGGTAACATTAACTTATAATTGCTTTGGTTATATTAATTTCCATCCTAGCTTGACTATTATTTCATTAGATTTTTCCCCCCTGTATTTAGTATCTTTTCTAAATTGCTTCATTGGGTGCATTACAATGTTTGGGTTGAATTTTAACTAGTTTATTCTTTTGTGGTACATCAGTATCTGTGATTAGTTAATATAAAAGATAAAGCCTGTGAAATTAAAATGCTTATTAGGGTCAGTAAAATTGAAACTGGGAAGAGGGATCAATTCAAAATATCCATGAGAATCAAATGGGTAAAGTTTAAGAGCCAAGCATCTTGTAGTAGTAAGGGGACACTACTGAGAGAATATCTATCATCTCAAAAAAATAAATAAACTATTTATAAGTAGCTTTATTACATGAGTGTTTCAGTAATAAAAATGAGGACTTAATTACTGCTTTAAATATAATAATAACCATACTTAAAGTTACTCCCTTAGAACAAATTAATCTTATTTGAAGAAATTTGGCAATTTATTAATCAAGTATTTACTTCTTATGAGTTACTAAAAGGATAATGAGCATTCATAAGTGGTACAATCAGAGCACTGATGTCACAGTAACAAAGTAAAATGATCTCTGTCCCAAGTTTTTATACCTTTGCCTTTTCTCCTTCTCCTCTATCCTTTCCTCCTTCATCATCTCCTCCATCGTCTCACCTTGATTGCCTTCTTCCCTTCATTTCCTCTATCAAGTGACTCTGAAGAAGGCTTTATATAAGATCACTGAAAAGGGTCTTTCAAGCTTTAATATGGGAATTCTTGCATCAGTGAAGATTTTCATCTAGTCGACAATCAGTGGGGCCCAAGACTGTCCATTCGACTAAGATCTCAGGTTATGTCACAGTTTAAGAGTCCACAGACCTCATTGGAATAGCAGGATATAGAGTACTTTAAAAAATGCCTGAGAATCACTTAATTCCTATTAAATCAACATTACTCGCTATGTTCTAAGATTTGATACTTTTAATGAGCTTCCCAGGGGATTTCAAATGTGTAGTCTAGAGATGAAAACCATTATACTATCCAGTGAAAATGGGACAACTCTAGGTCACTTCCACCATTTGACTGATTGACTGACGGATTATTTTTTGTCCGAAATTTAATCACACTGACCTTCCCTTTGATCTCCTATCAGTATTGTTAAGCCCTCTACCCCTAATTGGGAGATTAAGCAAACATAATTGATGTGCAAACTGGTAGGAAGATTTGGGAGAAAAAGACCTAAATGGGGAAAAGAAATATTGTGTGCCTAATTCTGAAGGCAAAGTATTCAGATAAATAAGAGACAGAAAACTCTTCCTTTCTCCCAACCAGCAGCTGTCTACATGACAAGTATCCTGGGTTGCCCCCAATTACATTGCTAAGCACATTTTAAAGTATGCTTATTTTATTTTTATTTCACTTTATTCCAGTTAGCACTCAATGATCTTCACCTCTATGCTGCCTAGATTATTTCTGTTTATTGATCAAATTTTGACAAACTGTGTCCATGAAACACACTATGTCCATTAAATAAATGTTGAATAATTTTAGTGCTAGGCTGTTTTTGGTTACAAACTTGGAGGTTTGAATAAGAAAAATGCTCAGGTTAATGCAGAGGTGATTTAGGTTGAACGTGAAGAAGAATTTATTGACTATTA
Organism: Bubalus bubalis; assembly: GCF_019923935.1. Lineage (NCBI taxonomy): Eukaryota > Metazoa > Chordata > Mammalia > Artiodactyla > Bovidae > Bubalus > Bubalus bubalis. Next base: position 151,845,577 of record NC_059158.1, read on the forward strand.
GAGTGATAAAAACACTGTAATGAGACTCTGAATGGGCTTCCTGAGTCTTTGTCAGTATTTAAGGGAAATCTCTTTTGAATGCTTCAGACCTCCACTTAATTAAAGACAGCAGACTTGATGAAATGCTCTCTAGAGATACCTTCTAGTTGGATTGTAATCCACTATTTATTGTATTGGAATTCAATATTTATTCCTATGAATGGTGAAATTGTGCCCCTGCCACCGAGATGAACACTTTGGGTTGTGTAACATGCTTCTCAGTTCAGTTCAGTTGTGACCCTGTGGACAGCAGCACGCAAGGCCTCCCTGTCCATCAACAATTCCGAATTTAGTCAAACTCATGTCATTTGAGTCCGTGATGCCATCCAATCATCTCATCCTCTGTCATCCCTTTATCCCCCCGCCTTCAATCTTTCTCAGCATCATGGTCTTTTCAAATGAGTCAGTTCTTCGCATCAGGTGGCCAAAGTAAAAAGCTTCAATTATCAGACTAATAAAGCTCAAAGACCATCCAAGAATACACATTACTTCTAGAGCATGATGAAATGTGTAGAAAATCCAGTTTAATGAAACTAACACCAAACTAAACACCACTATTAATTTTCCCATGGGAGAATAATTAGACACATCAGTGTGACCAATGCCAGGTAGACTGTAAGAATCACATAAAGGCATTTAAAGTAAAAATGTCTGGTCCTCTTTCTACTTTCTGATTCAATAAGGTTAGGAAAGGGGCCAGGAAATTCATTTTTTATTTAAATTGGGAGCCCCGAGGTTTTCAGCAGTTCCCTTTATCATAAACCAACATTTCCAAACTTCTGGAAATACTCTTAAAATACCCTCTTATTATTATTATTACTTTCCAGGAAGGGTAAAGTATTTATTTGTGTGGGAAGGCAGAGATGCAGACAGGTCTTAAACTGGACCACTGCTTCCTATCTCACACTAGATCATAGAATAATTGAAAATAATTGCCGTCACACAGGGTCAGGCCTCAGGACACATAAAGATTATATCCTAACCTGAACAGGGAAGGAATTTTGAATTTTAATAATTTGTTACTTATTTTAACGAATAACATAAGCCTATATTCATTGAAAAAGGCTCTTGGAGAAGACTAATTTTTAAAAATAATTGAACATAGCAAAGTAGAATTATAAAAACATATATGGGTTTTCTAAACTGCCACAATAATATCCATTTTGCACATCAGAAAAAAATGCAACATATTTTATTCCTAATTAGAAGGCAATGGCACCCCACTCCAGTGCTCTTGCCTGGAAAATCCCATGGATGGAGGAGCCTGGTGGGCTGCAGTCCATGGGGTCGCTACGACGGACACGACTGAGCAATTTCACTTTCGCTTTTCACTTTCACGCATTGGAGAAGGAAATGGCAACCCACTCCAGTGTTCTTGCCTGGAGAATCCCAGGGACGGGGGAGCCTGGTGGGCTGCCGTCTATGGGGTCGCACAGAGTCGGACACGTCTGAGGCGACTTAGCAGCAGCAGTCTGATTTTAACCTCTTCAAAGGAACTGACTGACCATATCATTAGGTATACATGCCTACAGGTATTGTAATGGTTTAATTCTATATGCCATAGCTGCTACATTTCATGTGCCAATACCTGCCAATCCATTACTGACATTTAGAGTCAGTTAGTAAAATATGCCTCGATTTGGCAGCTTCTAATCAAATTTGACCCTTGTCCCCAATATATCCCTGGTGACCCATGGGCTATGACAAGATAATGTTGTTAGTTAGGAATATTGTCAAATAGGAAGGGAATCTTGTCTAATCCATTCTTCATCACCAGCTGCTTTATTCATTTATTTAATGAAGTTTTATTCAATCTATTTTTAAAATACATGCTTAAGTGATTCATTAAGGGACCTTAGAGTTGATTTTAAACTACACTCTCAGCCACTAGGGAAATTCTCCCTTATTAATAGGCTGTTGACATCAGCAAAGTTTACGAGTCAGGATTCAAAAATAGAAAAAGAATATTGCCTATTATATGAACTATAAAAAGTATTCTTGAGAGGGAGTATGAGTTTTTGCCTAGTATTTCCAGGAAAAAAATACATATATTTATAAATACACATAAAATGTATGTATTTCAAGATAACAAGGGAAGTGCATAAGTCAGAATAATAAAAACATAAATAGTATTTAAAATATATATTTTTATAAAAATAAAAAATTTTTTTTTAAAAAAGAAAGATGCTATAACCACAAACATTAAAAAGATGAAAAGAAAAAGAAAATTGATGGATACACCTTACAATATACAATTAAATGACATAGTGAAAATAAAGTGATAAAAAATGGAGTGATCATATTACAGACATGTTACAAATAAAAAAAAAGGAAAACTTGACATTCAGCTTTTTCAAATCACTTCAAATTACAGCAGACCAAACATCTCTATATCCAGACTTCATGAACACACACACATACACACAACACACACACACACACACACAGTCTCTTTGTTTATCCTACTTCTTTATCTAAAACATCAACAGACAGGAATAAAGATAATCTCTCCTAACCAGTATATATATGGATGAGTTTCCTTCCAAAATTGGCAAAAAAAAAGCAATGAATAAATATTTGCTGAATTAATGAATTATATTAGTCTAAAATTCTCATTTTAGGAGGAAATTGAAATCCAAATAAATTGACTTGCTTATGGACAAGTCCAAAATATGTCCGTATGTTTCTAAGAGATATCACTGTCTCATCAGGGTTTTTCAGACAATATCTAGTTTCTTAATATCACAGCAAAGCCCACATCTAATAACTTATTAATATTCAATTTGGAAATTAAAATACCAAATGATGCTCAAATGCAAGGTGAAATACTACATTTAATAGCACCAAAAAACTGGGAATTAGCCATCTTCAGATAAATCAATGCATTCCTTTCTTATGTTAGGTTTTTTTTTTAATTCAAATCCAAATCAATTCATGTTGTTTCTGTCCCATATGAAAAGATGCTCTCTTCCTGTTTTAGACAGTTCTTAATTGGGATTCCCAGGTGGCACTAGTGGTAAAGAACATACTTGCCAAGACATGAGTTCAATACCTGGCTCAAGAATATCCCTGGAGGAGGGCATAGCAACCCACTCCAGTCTCCTTGCCTGGAGAATCCCATGGGCAGAGAAGCCTGCAGAGCTACAGTCCATAGGGTTACAAAGGGTCGGATACAACTGAAGCAGCTGATCACACGTGAGCCCTAGGTTATCCAGTACATTAATGATCAAGTTCAAATTTTTGCATCACGCTGTTCTGTGCTGTCACTTTAGTCGTGTCTGATTCTTTGTGACCCAATGAACTGTAGCCCACCGGGCTCTTCGGTCCATGGGAATCTCCAGGCAAGAACACTGGAGTGGGTTGCCATGCCCTTCTCCAGGGCATCTCTCCCGCCCAAGGATCAAACCTGTGTCTCATACAGTCTCCTACATTGGCAGTCAAGTTATTTACCACTAGTGCCAGCTGGGAAGCCCAAAGTGAGAATGTTAGTCACTCAGTCATGTCCGACTCTTTACGACTTCTTGGACTGTAGCCCACCAGGCTCCTCTCACCCATGGGATTCTCCAGGCAAGAATATTGGAGTGGGTGGCCATTCCCTTCTCCAGGGAATCTTCCCCATCCAGGAATTTAACCCAGGTCTCCTGCATTTCAGGCAGATTTTTTGTTTGTTTGTTTGCTTGTTTTTTACCATCTGAACCACTTTTGCATTGTAATTTACTTTTACTGAACCACTTTTGCATTGTAATTTACTTTTGAAATTTACTTTTGCATTGTAAATTATTTTTATTCTCTCAGCTATAATCAGCTTCATTTTATACTGGCCGGTTTTTCATGTCCAATATTTAAGACTCATATTTAAAATAAATTTTAAGAATCATCCTTGTACCTCAAGCTCTTCATGACCCTCAGAGAGCCAAGCATTTATCAAAGTGTTGATTATAACATTTTTCTGATATACCTCAAATATCTATTTCCAGCCATTTTTCACACTATCCCTAAACATCTCACCTTAGTTTCTAATCAGTAACTGATTATTTATTAGGCATTTCTACTTGGATGAATAAGACATCTCTATGACTCAAAAAAGACATAGCTAAGCTTTTATTTCCATCCTCAATCCAGCTGCAGTACAAACCTCTGCCTATATTCTTGATCTCAGTGACTACTGCCATCATTGATTTAACTGATTCAACCTCTAACTTGGAATCCAATCTCAAATTTTTTCTCTTCTCTCTCTCACAGCCAAATTGGCTGGTTACCAGGCCTCATTATGGACTCAAGTGTCTATTTATTAAAGTGCTTCCTTTTCATCTTTTTTTCTATATTTTAAACTCCTTTTCTGCCTATCTAATGTTTACACATTTTCAAGGGTCAAGTCAATAGAAATCTCTTTTGTTAATCTTTCATTGACTCTTTTATCCAGAACCCCTTACTTTGCATCCCCAACAAACTTTGTTCTTATTTCATGGCACACAGATTTCTATTACAGCCCTAACCCCATTATGTTGTAACTGGGTACTTCTGTGACTGTCTATACTATGAATACAAAACTTTGGAGGCACAAATCAATTTATTTTCACCTTTTATCTTCACATCTGGCACTTAAAATGTGAATAACTAAAATGATCTATACATATCTTCTTTAACTCTAGAAAAATAATTTGTCCTAGAGTCATTTTACATAACAACATGACTGCAAATGATGAGCAATGAAAACTCAGATATTATTCAAATACTGTTTAAACTTATGACAAAAGCCATAGAAATAAGATTACATGTAGCATTTTAGGAACCCTTATATATGACTGACTTTTAACTACTGATCTTACAGAGGAGAAAACTGAATCTCAAATAGGGTCCAACTTCAAGTCCATGTCTTAGTAATAACATAGATTTTTAAAGTCACCTAAAATAGTTACACCAGAAACACATTTCAAACATGTAAAAAAAAAGTTTTCAAAATATTACTTTTATTCTCATAGAATGTATGTTTGAGATTATTTTTTTAAAGGATAATCTTCCTTGCTTAAAAGTTAAATGATATTCTTTCCAGGGTTTTGCTAATTTTTTTTTCATCACAATTTACAGTACAAACATTTTACATCATGGCTCAGTACACATATCCATGATGAAAAGTTTTAAGGCATTATATTGACCTTAATTATGGGTAAAGCATTTTGATACTGTCTACTGTATTCTAATCTGGTTTATTTTCTTCTAATCTATTTTAATTCAATAAGAAATTAATATTGGTCAGGGTACATGAAAGTGACTTTACACTCCAAAGCTGAGCGCTGAAGAATTGATGCTTTTGAACTGTGGTGTTGGAGAAGACTCTTGAGAGTCCCTTGGACTGCAAACAGATCCAACCAGTCCATCTTAAAGGAGATCAGTCCTGGGTGTTCATTGATAGTACTGATTTTGAAGCTGCAAGAGCTGACTTATTTGAAAAGACCCTGATGCTGGGAAAGATTGAGGGCAGGAGGAGAAGGGGATGACAGAGGATGAGATGGTTGGATGGCATCACCGACTCAATGGACATGGGTTTGGGTGGACTCCAGGAGCTGGTGATGGACAGGGAGGCCTGGCGTGCTGTGTTTCATGGGGTCACAAAGAGTCGGACATGACTGAGTGACTGAACTGAACAAGTTACATCCAGTTGTCAGAGAGCATTATAGAATTGCAAAGACAAAGGTCAAAATAGAAAATTAGGAAACTAATCTTAGTGCTCCTTTTATATGTGTGCAGCAAATTGGCTTTCTAATGAATTCAGGAATGTAAAGTCACTGGCAACCCACTCCAGTGTTCTTGCCTGGAGGATCCCTGGGACAGGGGAGCCTGGTGGGCTGCCGTCTATGGGGTTGCACAGAGTCGGACACGACTGAAACAACTTAGCAGCAGCAAAGTCACTGGACATGAAATTTTCTTCTTCTGAGGTTTTATGATCCCAGAGGCTATGGAAAACCATTCTGCAACAGTGCCTGCCACAGTGCTCTACCTCCACAATTGAGACTGGTGATTCCCAGAAGTTTATGTTACTTCACTTGATCCTAGTCAAAAGGCCAAGAAGTGATAGTTTGTGTTACTTACCACCAACATAACTGAAAATTTAGGGTAGTTAAGTCTGAATTTGTCCTGCATGGTGGTGTTTTCAGATGAGGGCCAGTATAAAACAGTATGTGAGATTCTCTTCAAGCAAAGATTTTATATAAATAATGTATATTTTATAAGAAATAAATGTATCTATAGATATTATTTAAAGCTGTTATGCGTTATTGATATATCTTTAAAATTATCATCTCTATGATGTGGAAAAATGTTGGACATCCTCAAAAATTACAAAAAAAAGTCATAATAAAAGGAATATAATTATTGTTGCTCTTTTCTTTTTTAAAATTCTACATAAGTTATACATGTTTTTCGAGAAATATGTCACTATAAATATGCAAAATTAAAAAGAATATTTTCTTATTGTAGCAATCAGTTCAGTTCAGTTCAGTGGCTCAGTTGTGTCCAACTCTTTGAGACCCCATGAACTACAGCACTCCAGGCTTCCCTGTCCATCACCAAATGCCAAAGTGTGCTCAAACCCATGTCCATAGAGTCAGTGGTGCCATCCAAACATCTCAACCTCTGTCGTCCCCTTATCCTCCTGCCCTCAATCTTTCCCAGGATCAGGGTCTTTTCTAATGAGTCAGTTCTCACATCAGGTGGCCAAAGTATTGGAGTTTCAACTACAGTATCAGTCCTTCCAATGAAGACTGATTTCCTTTAGGATTGACTGGTTGCATCTCCTTGCAGTCCAAGGGACTCTCAAGAAGTGTTCTCCAACACCACAGTTCAAAAGCATCAGTTCTTCAATGCTCATCTTTCTTTATAGTCCTACTCTCACATCCACACATGACAACTAGAAAAACCATTGCTTTGACTAGACGGACCTTTGTTGGCAAAATAATGTCTCTGCTTTATAATATGTTATATAGGTTGGTCTTAGCTTTTCTTCTAAGGAGCAAGCGTCTTTTAATTCCATGGCCTTAGTCACCATCTGCAGTGATTTTGCAGCCCCCAAAATAAAGTCTGTAATTGTTTCCATTGTTTCCCCTTCTATTTGCCATGAAGTGATTGGACCAGATGCCATGATCTTAGTTTTCTGCCTGTTGACTTTTAAGCCAACTTTTTCACTCTCCTCTTTCACTTTCATCAAGAGGCTCTTTGGTTCTTCTTCACCTTCTGCCATAAAGGTGGTGTTATCCGCATATCTGATGTTATTGATATTTCTCCCAGCAATCTTTTTTTAATCACAGTATTTTAATTTTAATTTGAGGCTAATTAGTTTATAATATTGTAGTGGTTTTGCCATACATTGACATGAATCAGCCATGGGTGTACATATGTTCCCCATCCTGAACCCCCCTCCTACCTCCCTCCTCATCCCATCCCTCTGGGTCTTCCCAGTGCACCAGCCCTGAGCACCCTTTCTCATGCATTGAACCTGGACTGGCGATCTGTTTTACATATGATCTCCCAGCAATCTTGATTCCAGCTTGTGCTTCTTCCAGCCCAGCATTTCACATGATACACTCTGCATATAAGTTAAATAAGCAGGGTGACAATATATGGCCTTGACATACTCCTTTCCTGATTTGGAAACAGTGTGTTGTTCCAACGAGTTCTAACTGTTGCTTCTTGACCTACATACAGATTTCTCAAGAGGCAGGTCAGAGGGTATGGTATTCCCATCTCCTTCTGAGTTTTCCACAGTTTATTGTGATCCACACAGTCAAAGGCTTTGGCATAGTCAATAAAGCAGAAGTAGATGTTTTTCTGGAACTCTCATGCTTTTTCGATGATCGGGTGGATGTTGGCCATTTGATCTCTGTACAATTGCTATTGTAGCAATAACCAGTGTCAACTTTGGGGGTGTCTATAGGTCAACCTGCCTGTTATAGCTCAATGGTAGTAGGACAGTTAAGACAGCACAAAATACACAACCAAAAGTTTTCAAGACAGTAATTGAGATTGTACCTGTCTACATATACTATTTTTAATTCTCACTGATATCTTTAATCCTTAATGATAAAGGAATTATCATTCTCTTTAACTTTGACAATCTAATTGTGAAAATACTTAGTTTTAAGAAAAACATTTTTACAAATTTCTTGCATAAATTTTAATTCTTTTAAATTTTATTAAAATATTTTGTTAAAACAAAACAAAATATTTTAATAAAATTTAAGAGAATTAAAATTTATGCAAAAATAAAAATACTATAATGTATTTAAAATAATTTTTCCTCTTAAAATTTCTAACTTTATGTCATGTTTAAAAACTAGTCATCATATCATAAATTTTACCTATATTTTTCTAGTACTTTGAGTTATTTCATGCTTTTGATACTTTTAGTCTATAATCAATCTATAATCTATTGTCTATTTGATGCCTTTAAACTTTAATGTACAATTAATCTCATGTTTTGTTTTATGGTACGGATCTAACTTTATTTTTTCCATAAAAGTTAAAGTCGCTCAGACCCAATGGACTATATAGTCTATGGAATTCTACAGGCCAGAAACCTGGAGTGTGTAGCCATTCCTGTTGCCAGGGGATCTTCCATGCCAGGATTCGAACCGGGGTTTCCAGCATTGCAGACGGATTCTTTACCACTGAGCCACTGGGGAAACCCCCTATTCTTCATTTTTTTCCCCCATAAAATGAACCATTTGATCCAACACCATTTATTGAATAATCTCTCTATTTTCCATTAAAATGCTAACTTTATAGAAACCAAATTACTGTATAGACTTTATATTGCACCTGGACTTTCTATTACATTCCATTGAGTTAATTCCATTCTGAACTAATGCGATACTGTTTTCATACTTACTACTTTATAACATTTTAATACTTGGAAAAAGTTCTTCTACATAGCTCTTCCTTTTAAGCGTGGGGTAATTTATTAAATATATTTTCCAGGAATATTTTAGACTATTTTTGTTCAATTAAAAGCAAAACATTGAGAATTGATCGAAGGTAAAATTCAAGCTTAATTTTAGAAAAGCTGACCTTTTCATCCTATGAGTCCCCTCATTTTATGGGTCCCCTCATCTTGGAATGTGGTAACTCTCCATTTATTTAAATTTTCTGTTAGTAGACTTGGTAAAATATTTTCTGTTGGCAAAATATTGTGGTTTGATTTTTATTTTAAATTATCCATAATTACCTGTGTCAGAGTCTGTCTCTCATCTCCATCCTTTCCCTAGTCAATGAAATTAAATACATCTTCAATACATGCAACATCCTCATTGTTAAGAAAAATAATCTTTGGGGGTAACAGTTATCTGAGTTCAAGAAATATTCAAAACAGAGCAAAACCTGAGTTATTCTTATAGTCATAATGCTGTAACTGCTCCATTAAGAAAAACATTCACAGGCAAAAGACTTTGGCTAACTGCAAAATAAATATCATCAGCCATATGTGAAAATGATACCTTGGGTCTATCTTTTATTACTTCACCATAAATTAGTATAGTTACTATTTCTCTTGAAAATATCTATGTTAATGGCAAGAAGTATCCATGATACTATTATAAATTGTCAAATTATCAATAAAATTGTTATTGGCTTGAGAAATGGAATACGTCTGATATTTTGAGAATTCACATTTATTCTAATATAACAAGTAAAAATGCTAGTTGACATAAGCACAATTGACAAGTATCCAGTATCCACTTCTTTTCTTTCTCATCCCAGTGCCACTTACTTAATTCTTCCTCCAGCTGAACCAATTAAATCAACAAATAGATGATGTATCTCATATTAATGCAAGGCAGAACTCTAAGGAGGATATTTTTCTTCAGGCTTGCCCAACTCCCTAATCATGAGAGTAGCAAACAGTGACTATAATGAGTGTTCTATTAATTAGAGGACACTCTCATGTCACATGTAGATCATTCTGAAATCTTCTCTTGTATAGTTAAAGATAGTTATTCTAATGACTGTCAAGACTTGCTACAAAGCATTTAGAATAAATTGTTATTACTACCATAATAAAATTATTATATTTATTTATTTTTTGGCCGTGTCAGGTCTTAGCTGTGGCACATGGGAACTCTCATTGAGGTGCACAGACTCTCTAGCTGCGGCCAATGGGCTCATTAGTATCAGCACATGGGCTTAGTTGTTCCATGGCATGTGGGATCTTAGTTCCCTGACCAGGGACTGATTCCATGTCCCCTTCATTCCAAGGTGGATTCTTAACCACTGAACTGCCAGGGTAAACCCACAAAATGCTTCTAATCATAACATTTTCAGATATTTCTCACTTTTCTTCTCAATGCCCTTTCAGTAATCCTTCAAATGTGTAGTACTCTCTCTGATCTCACTGCTAGGTTACCTGCTTCTACCCAACCCTGCAGTGTAAATGCCTGACATTAAACTTTTGATTGTGGCTTCTCAGGTGGTGCTAGTGGTAAAGAACCTGCCTGCCAATGCAGGAGACAGAGGAGAGGTGGGTTCAGTCTCTGAGTTGGGAGGATCCCCTGGAGAAGGGCATGGCAACCCACTCCAGTATTATTGCCTGGAGAATCCCATGGACAGAGGTGCCTGGTGGGCTACAGTCCATGGGGTCGCACAGAGTCAGACACGGTTGAAGCAATTTAGCAGGCATACAAGCTTTTGATTGCTAAGTGTTAGTTGCTCAGTTGTGTCCAACTCTTTGTGACCCCATGGACTGTAGTCCTACAGGTTCCTCTGTCCATGGAATTCTCCAGGCAATAATAATGGAGTGGGTTACCATGCCCTTCTCCAGGGGATCTTTCTGCCCATGTATTGACCTCAGGTCTCGTGCATTGCAGGCATATTCATTACCATCTGAGCCACCAGGAAGCCCTTGATTGCTAAGACATCAACTTCAAAGACATTCATCTCAAACAAACATATTCCAGGTGTATGACAGAGATGCTAGTAAACACCTAGATAAGAAGCCAGACTGCACCTGCTCATGAAGTTCTCCTCTTAGGAAAAATGCTTCAGGTAACCCAGATAAGGGACATTTTAAGTGACCTCACTTTTCTGTTTCCATACCTAAATTCTTACTGCTATATTTTAAATTGATCAGTAAAGAGTGAACTTGTAAGTCCTAAGTACTCAGCTGTAACTCCAACAAAGACAGGGCCACAGGTCTATACTTTCTCTCTACCTGTGACCTCACCATGTAGCCATTGAGCCTGCCATACCTCCTTGACCTGTGAATAATAAAATATGCTTTTTCAAAGTTCCTTGATGGTTACTGCCGAGGTATGTCTTGCAATTATAATAAGAACCACAAGGGCTGGTCCAGCCACAAGGTTGACTCAGATCCAGAAAATACCTGTAGGGACTCATCACATGTAGTAGTGGCCCAGGTGAATGCCTCAAGAATTCCGAGTATACAAAATCACTGTCTATAGGCTAAAACTAACATAAAATATTTCCTCAAAATATCTGAGCATAAATCTGTATCATCTATATCTATGGCTAATCACTGTGTGTGCCCACATGCAAATATCATCAGTTGAGTTCAGTCGCTAAGTTGTGTTCAACACTTTGTGACACCATGGATTACAGCATGCCAGGCTTCCCTGTCCATCACCAACTCCTGAAGCTTACTCAAACTCATGTCCATTGAGTCAGTGATACCATCCAACTGTCTCATCCCCTATGGTCCCCTTCTCCTCCTGTCTTCAATCTTTCTGAGCATCAGAGTCTTTTCAAATGAGTCAGTTCTTCACATCAGGTGGCCAAAGTATTAGAGTTTCAGCTTTAGCATCAGTCCTTCCAATGAATATTCAAGACTGACTTATTCAGGATTGACTGGATGAATCTCCTTGCAGTACAAGAGACTCTAAGAGTTTTCTCCAACACTTCATTTCAAAAGCATCAATTTTTCAGCACTCAGCTTTCTTTATAGTCCAACTCTAACATCCACACATGACAACTGGAAAAACCATAGCTTTAACTAGATAGACCTTTGTTGGCAAAGTAATGTTCTGCTTTTTAATATGGTGTCTAGGTTGGTCATAGCTTTTCTTCCAAGGAGCAAGCGTCTTTTAATTTCATGGCCTCAGTCACCATCTGCAGTGATTTTGGAACCCAAAGAAATAAAGTCTGTCCTTGTTTTCCCCATCTATTTGTCATGAAGTGATGGGACCAAATGCCATGATCTTAGTTTTCTGCATGTTGAATTTTAAGCCAACTTTTTCACTCTCCTCTTTCACTTTCATCAAGAGGCTCTTTAGTTCTTCTTCACCTTCTGCCGTAAGTGTGGTATCATCTGCATATCTGATGTTATTGATATTTCTCCCAGCAATCTTGATTCCAGCTTGTACTTCATCCAGCCCGGCTTTTCACATGATATACTTTGCATGTAAGTTAAGTAAGCAGGGTGACAATATACAGCCTTGACATACTCCTTTCCCGATTTGGAACCAGTCTGTTGTTCCATGTTCAGCCTTGACTGTTGCTTCTTGACCTGTATACAGAATTCACAGGAGGCAGGTAACATGGTCTGGTATTCCCATCTCTTTCCGAGTTTTCCACAGTTTGTGGTGATCTACACAGTCAAAGGCTTTGGCACAGTCAATAAAGCAGAAGTTTTAAATAAAGCAGATGTTTTTCTGGAACTCTCTTCCTTTTTTGATGATCCAAAAGATGTTGGCAATTTGATCTCTGGTTCCTCTGCCTTTTCTAAATCCAGCTTGAACATGTGGAAGTTCACAGTTCACATACTGTTGAAGTCTGGCTTGGAGAATTTTGAGCTTTACACTGCTAACATGTGAGATGAGTGCAATAGTGTGGTAGTTTGAACATTCTTTAGCATTGCACTTCTTTGGGATTGGAATGAAAACTGACCTTTTCCAGTCCTGTGGCCACTGATGAGTTTTCCAAAGTTGCTGGCATGTTGAGTATGGCATTTTTATAACATCATCTTTTAGGATTTGAAATAGCTTAACTGGAACTCTACCATCTCCTCTAGCATTCTTTGTAGTGATGCATCCTAAAGCCCACTTGACTTCACATTCTAGGATGTCTGGCTCTAGGTGAGTGATCACACCATCATGATTATCTGGGTTGTGAAGATCTTTTTTGTATAGTTCTTCTGTGTATTCTTGCCACCTCTTCTTAATATCTTCTGCTCCTGTTAGGTCCATATCATTTCTGTCCTTTATTGTGCCCATATTTGCAAGAAATGTTCCCCTAGTATCTCTAAGTTTTTTAAAGAGATCTCTAGTCTTTCCCATTCTATTGTTTTCCTCTATTTCTTTGCACTGATCACTGAGGAAGGCTTTCTTATCCCTCCTTGCTATTCTTTATAACTCTGCATCCAAATGGGTATACCTTTCCTTTTCTCCTTTGCCTTTAGCTTTTCTTCTTTTCTCAGCTATTTGTAAGACCTCCTAAGATAACCATTTTTATTTTTTCATTTCTTTTTCTTGGAGATGATCTTGATCACTGCCTCCTATACAACGTCATGAATCCCGTCCCTAGTTCTTCAGGCATTCTATCAGACCTAATCCCTTGAATCTATTTGTCACTTCCACTGTATAATCATAAGGGATTTGATTTAGTTCATACCTGAATGGTCTAGTAGTTTTCCCTACTTTCTTCAATTTCAGTCCGATTTTGGCAATAAGGAGTTCATGATCTGAGCTTCAGTCAGCTCTCTCCCAATCTTGTCTTTGTTGACTGTATAGAGCAAACATCATAACTATGCAGAAAAGCATGTATAAAAATCATCTTTGTTCAAACTTTTATTTGGTCAATAAGGGAACTTGAGGAAACTGAATTCCTTGAATCTCAGTTACTTTAGAACTAGGACTAAATCTCTCATCTCCTGATGCCCCCAGTTCAGTGTTCTTTTCGATCTTTTCAAACACTCCTTGGCTTTGTTTTGTACCCAGAGCATTTCCAGAGAACAGGCACATTTTGTATACTTCTTTTTACCCCTTGAGCCTTTAGCATGGCTTTAAATGATATTCCCTGAATCACTTTAAATTTTATTATAAAGAGCATTTCAGATAACTAAAATGAACATCATTTTCTTTAAATCTTTGAGAAAGATCATCCAATTACAACTAATATTATCAATGTACAGCAAAATAAACAGCATATTAGTAGTGCTTCCCTTAATTTTACAATATCTCCAGAAACTACTAATCCAAAAATAAGGAAATAATTGAAATCAATAGGAAGGGTTATGGACATGCAAAGTTATTAGTAAAATACAAGGGTTTTAATTAAAGATGTTGGCTCTTAACAAAGGCTCGCTATTATCCTGATTGATTGAGCCTGCTGGCTCAGCGCTTCTTTTCTCTTCATTGGCTCCCACATGCTTTTCTCTGCTCTAATTGGATATTTATTTACTGCATTACACCTTCTTTTTAAACAGGGTTTGTTCCAGAAAGATTGTAAATACAATTACACTTTAGACAAACTGTATGCATGTATTTGAGTATAATTAGTACATTATTTTCATAATTTGCCATTTTGGTTTACTATCCACAGGAAAATTGGAAATTTCATGGAAAAAAATGCAATTTAGTTTTGAGTTGCTATATTTCCTTGCTTAAATTTTGAGGAAGAAACATATAATATTTTCTTAGATTTTAATATTTATTTCAAAGAAGTTCCACATATATTTTAAAAGGAATAAAAGTAAGTTTAGCTATTTTTAAATTTCACCCTAGAACTGAATAGAATCCATAAGCCAGATCAAGGTTTTCTTCCTATTATTAAACTAAAGTTTTAATATATTGCAACTACTGAAAGTAATTTTGTGTGCACAAGTATAATAATGAGAAAAATGCTAAATAATTTCTAATTTTTTCTAGCATGTTCTATAAAGTTTGTACAGAAACAATAAATAACATAAAGTGTTGGTTGGCACAATCTTTTATTTTGCCAATATCATAATACGCTCCATTCATAATTATCTACACTAGAACAAAGATACTGTTTGTATTAATTTCAATGCTATTTTATTTTAATTAAAAAAAAAAGATTTTGAGATAACCTAGCTAGTGGAAAATCCCATGGACGGAGGAGTCTGTTAGGCTGCAGTCCATGGGGTCGCTAAGAGTCGGACACGACTGAGCAACTTCACTTTCACTTTTCACTTTCATGCATTGGAGAAGAAAATGGCAACCCACTCCAGTGTTCTTGCCTGGAGAATCCCAGGGACGGGGGAGCCTGGTGGGCTGCCGTCTATGGGGTCACATAGACTTGAACACGACTGAAGTGACTTAGCATAGCATAGCTAGGATGAATACTGTAGAAGTAAAAGGGGAATTCCCCTAGAAGTTTTCCTTTGGTTAAAATAATGTTTTTCATTAATCAATTTAATGAACAAGTTGAAGCATTCATTTCCTCTTTTTTTTTTTTTTTGTAGTGACATTTTGGTTTAAGAGACAACAATGTTTTAACATATTGTCAAGTGCACTTACATTTTTCAATTAGTTTCTAAGCAAAAAGTGTCCCTTATAAAGCAACTAGAAACTGAAGAATATATTGAGTGGTAATCAGCTGAGAAAATTTGACTTATACAACCTGCAGTTAAAGACAATTATAACTGCTTTAATGCAAAATGTGTAAGGTTGGGAGAATCAAACTGTAATATTTTGATCCATGCCTGGCTCATCCTCCCAAGCACAGCTCCTAACTGAGATGACAAAAGAAATGCATAAAATGAAATAACCACCCAGGCTGATAATAGGAGGCTGGAGAAAGCCGGCCTGATACTGTGTTTAAAGATAAAAAAGGACATGCAGTATCTATTTTAAATGAGATAAGTGTGATTCATATATCTTGCAGGGACAGAGATAACTTTGTTCCTTTAATCATGATTATTTATTACTTAAAGCTTAGTCTCTTTCACACCTAAACCTTCCAGAGCAAACCTTAGGACTCAGTTCTTATGAACAGAGAGAGTTGTCATTCTTACCAGTAAGCCTACTAAATAATACTACTATAAGCTTCAGACTTCACACAGCAGATAAGTTTGTCTCCCCTGACATGAGTACATTAATCCACTGAATCAATTTACTTAAGCTGTGCTGTGGAGCAATGTGGCCCCGATTTAACTGAGCTTAAAAGCACTTTCAACTTTTGAGTCACAGCTCCACGTACAAGGCAGGCCCACAGTACCCTTCATAAGTTCTATTTTGACCTTTTACAACTATGTGAGAAATATTTCTGTTAGTCATGATACTCTAACATCAAAAAGGATCTTAAAATAATGAATTTAAGCTATTTTAGAAAATCAGACTCCTGAGTAAAATAGGATGGAACACCTGACTAGATTCTGCAGAAAAATTTACTTGCTTTAATATTTATAAAATTCTTTAGATTTTTCTAAATTTTTTAAGGAATTTGATTAGAAAATATTTTAATTTTTAAAATATTTTAGCAAAAAACAGTTTTAAAATAGCTGCTGGCTTCAGAGTTTACAGTATAAAGGTTATCAAATGTCATACAGGAAAATGGCACATTTGCATTATTCAATATGCAGTCAAAGCTAACTGTAACAACCAAAGCAGGATACAAAAGAAGTTGCAACATGTTACTAAATTTTACTCAAAATTTAAAAATTTTATAGGTACGCATGGTGAACTGTCGTCCCAAGTTCTGGGAAGAAAAATTTTCCTCTACCTGTCTAGATTCTTCTGGCTGGCTTACAAATTATGTTGACAGGAGGCAGCTTAACAGGAGAAAGTCAAATAAAAGATTAATAATATGTATGCATGGGAGAAATCCAATAAAACTGAGTCTTGTCAAAATGGCCAAAACTCCCCCTTTAAAAACAATTTTCAGCTAAAGACAAAGCAGGATGTTGGGGAAAGTGATTTGGGACTTCAGAGGGGATGAAGCCAACTGAGATGGAGATAGAAAAGCAAATGTTTGGAATACAGAGACAGTGGGATTCAGAGGAATTTTAACAGACTGCGAAGTGCCTCCTCACCAAACACACCTAGTTCATGCTATTGTCCGTGGGCACAGTACCCTTCATGGGGTAGCTTCTTTATCTGCACTTTTCTAGGAAGTTAGGGGAAAGATCAAAGTTTTCCAAGTTTTCCAAGCCTTAAAAATAACCTACATTAATCCTCATACCAAAGAGACACATTTTAGGGTGGCAAGTTTTGCTTCCCGACAATACTAAGCTGTCTGTTTATTAACACTCTCGTCCCACTTCACAAAATCTATTAAAAACAAAACCTCAAACCTCTTCCTCATTTCTTCTTTTTAAAACTTCTGAATCCTACAGACCTTCCCTCAAACTTATCATCGATGTCATCACCATTTTTGCTCTTCCATATCTCTGTTCAGAGATGTTTTCACTCAGATCACCACTCTTTGCTTCATTCATCCTAACAAGTCATTCATTATCATGAACCTGTTTACTTGGGACGTGAATTACTTGTCTTTACTGTGACTTCTTACCTTTTAGTGACACAGAGGATCATTCCTGGCATATCTGTTGTTTTAAGAGGAAACCCTGTGGGAGGATGTCAGCATTGATATAATGGGGCAAATAATATGGATTCTTGAGGTCAGTGTCCTTGGCTAAGGTGTGGCGCTTTTAAATATTTTATCTTTCTTCCCTAATATATGCAAAATCTCAAAGAGTATATTATTCATAAAAGTAAGGAAATATTCAACAAATATGAAACTGAATACCTCCAGAGAAACCCTCACTGAAGTGAATTTGTTTCAGTCATAAGGAAAGAAATCATTTGTAAATGATAAAGATGATCTCTAAAAGATCCTAAAATTCATTTTTGTATGCTCAGTCAATAAAAGCAGGATATTTTCAAAAATTTGCCCAGCCTGTTTTCTGATTTTTAAAAAGTTTAATCAGGGCTCAGAGATAAGTATATCTGAAGTAGGTGTAAGAGTAAGTAATATATTTTAACTAACAGAGGGCTATCAGCAATCTAAAGGAAGCTAGGAAAATTTTACATTTCTTTTGAAAAAAAAAGTTCATCATGGATGT
The DNA here is from genome assembly GCF_019923935.1 of Bubalus bubalis. NCBI lineage: Eukaryota > Metazoa > Chordata > Mammalia > Artiodactyla > Bovidae > Bubalus > Bubalus bubalis. The sequence goes on from NC_059158.1 coordinate 151,863,641, forward strand.
TACTACTCATGAGCTCTCTAGATGTCTAATATCTCTATAGAATCTCTCATAAGGTCTATTCTCAAAATTTCTGATTGTACTTCTAAACTTCAGGTCTTATAATAAGTACAACTTTGACTTCCAAAATACATTTTGCCTCAGGATGCTAGACTCTATAAATATGGATATGTAATTTATCTTTCAAGTGACTCAAAGGAGGAAACAGAGAACAGAAGTGAGTGATAAGGGCAAGCAGCCTTCTCTTCACTCCAGTGTTTTTGCTATTTATTCCCCAGTCATCTATGTCAGTATCATTCACAAGGTGGAAGTGGTCTGCAGTTTTGCTCCGACATGCATTCACTCAGATTTAAGTTGGATTAAGTTTTCTAACAGTATCTCTTTTAGTTTATTATAATATTACCTATTATTTAGTAGGTCCTTAGTATATAGCAAAAATATTTAAACATATCAATCACATTATTATTGCATTGAATTTGATTCCAAAGAAGTAACCCTCTGAGGTAAGTTTAATATCTCCATTTTATAGATATGGTAACTGAGGTTTAGAAAAATTAAATCACTTTCTCATGCTAGAAAGTGGAAACAACTGAGATTTTTATCATCTGGCTGACTATAAATCCAGTGTCCTTGTCCCCTAAACTGCTGTGCAATATGGTATACAGGAAACAGTATTATTCTTAGGTTCAGGACATTTAGGTTGAAATCTCAGGTATTACCTGTGTAAATTTAACAACTCTCTTAAATATTTCCTCTGTTTACATTTCCCCGATTGTGGAATGAGGTTAATGATAATTGACTTCTTTAAATAATAGAAATATTATGAAAATAAATTTTAAAATGGAAATATTTTATAAACTATAAAAATCCATGCAAATGAATACTATTCTAAAATTTGAGTCTGCATGTATCAGATATAAGTAAATGTTTCTGGAATTTAAATTTGATAGTTTCTGTGGAGTAGGCACAGTGACCATTAAGCCAATTTTACATTATTATAGTGAGCTTAATTTCCACACTGGAACATTAGGTGAATTAAATAATTTGATAACATGAGCTATGGCTTGATAGCTGTCTTACTAAAGACTCCCTACCACCCCAACTTGGTGGCAAGTAACAAAACTAGTTCAAATGTATTAGAATATTGCATTTATTAAGGTCCCCAAAGAAAGAAGTACATTTGGACATCAGGAAGACCAGAGAACAAGGAAGCAAAAATGGTCAAAATCTTTCTCTCTCCAATTATCCTTTGCCTCTGCATGGCTGATTTATTTTTCGGTGTCACTGAGGACTGGTTATTTCTCCTTCTCATTAATAGACATGGCTCCAAAACAGACATCTCAACTAAGTTTAATCTCTCTTTAGGTTTCTGACATGGTGTAACCAGCACCTGTCGATCCCAAGTTCAAATTCTCTAGAAAGAGAATCTGATTGGCCCAGCCTGGATTAATTATCTATTATAGGACTTCTTAACCTTTGGTGTTATTAACATTGTCTGCTGAATAATTATTCTTTGCTTGGGACATGTAGAGTGAGGTTCTCCTGTATTTTTAGGATGCCATTAAAACATTTTGTCCACTATCACAGTGAATGCATTTCACACAGTAATCCAATATTACTTTAGAATCCTGCTTAAAATTCTTGCCAAAACATTGCTGCCATAAAACATTGCTTTTCTTAAATAACTTAAGTCTACACTTTCATCCAACAGTATTAGAAACTTCCACAATATCTAATATTTGTATGTTCAAATTTTTAAATAATATTTTCTGTGTTTTCTATGCTAAAAAAAGAAATACATTTCAAATAGCCTCCATACTCTTTTCCATTGATTATTTCAGCTGTTGTTATTACAGCAGGAAGAATAATTTTTTACCATTTATATGGAGCATTTTGTGTTTTCTTTTAAAAGAAAACATTTGTCCTTAAGATTAGCAAAAGTTCAGTGCTGATTTAAGCATCACAACTTTAAGAATGTTAAAACATTAGATATTTGTCTTTATGTTCAGTATACTTTGTTTTTAAATATCTTAAAATATTTAAGATATCATCCTCATATTTATCTTAGTAACTAATACAAAAATAGTATACACTAAGGGCAAGATACATTGTGTTTAACAGTGAATCTATATTTATAATTCACACAGTTCTTATCTCTGTGCCAAGAACAGAGTGCGTACACAGTATCCTTTTCATTTTTTCTTTCTCCAGTGAATGGATAGTCAGGTTACTATTTGGGAAAAGCACTGAAATAGTCAGTTAACCTGAAATTCAGTTAATTATCATTTTGTATACATTTGGATTTCCTACTTCCTCTGATGTACAGACTCTGAAGTCATTGTTAATATCACCACATCTGTGCTGTATCATTAATCCAGAAACCACATAGAAATATAAGAAATGATTATATGTTTCACTTGAAAACAATTAAATTAGGCAGGTTACTTACATAGAAACTAGTCTACCACACAGAAGCAAAGCTCATTTTCAGGTTTCTGATAACCAGAAGCATGAAAAGCTTCAATTATTAAAATTACTTGACCATTTCAAGCCTATGTTTTCTACACAGTGTTGAACACTTACAAGTCTGGCAATGATTCTCTGTGGGTCCCCAGCATCGGCCAGTACAGGACTTATGGCAACGTCCGCCTGTAGAATAGGAAAAAGCATGTGTGTATTATAATCTTTAATCTTTCACTCTGACTAGGAGCTAACATCTCAAAGGAAATATTCCTACTTCTTTATGAGGATTTTTATGTCATACTAGAGTTGAAACATAGCTCATAAAATGCCCACTTAAGTAGCAAAATTTGAATGTCAAATACATATGAAGCAGAGAAATACAATCTCTTGATATTCAAAATCCTCTCACCATTTTACAAGAAAAGGAAATACATGACTTTGTGAATGCTCCTGTATAGTCAGAAGTATTTACATGAAATAAGCTTTACTTCGACTACTGAATATTTTTATTCTACTGATCTATTCTACTTGATATAAATTCAAAAGTTCACAGCCCACTAATATCAACAGACATTAAGGATTAAATCAATAGTTTAAAAGAAAGTGGAGTCTATGAAAACAAAAATATATTACAAACATAAGATAAACCTTCAGAACAAAGGTTGTTTACATAATTTAGAGTATCTCTTTTTGTCAAAGGTCTTTTATATCTTTAAAAAATTATTGAAATATAGCGGATTTACAATGTTGTATTAGTTTCAGGTATACAGAAAAGAGATTCAGTTGTACAAATATGTGTGTATGTATTTTACATTCTCTTTCATCACAAGTTTTTACAAGATTTGAGTATCACTTTTACACTATACAGAAAGTTCTGGCTTGTTATATGTTTTTTATATAGTAGTGTGTTCATTTTCCCACTCCACTACTCTTGCCTGGAAAATCCCATGGACGGAAGGGCCTGGTGGGCTGCAGTCCATGGGGTCGCTAAGAGTCGGACACAACTGAGCGACTTCACTTTCACTTTTCACTTTCACGCATTGGAGAAGGAAATGGCAACCCACTCCAGTGTTCTTGCCTGGAGAATCCCAGGGACTGCAGAGCCTGGTGGGCTGCCGTCTATGGGGTCGCACAGAGTCGGACACAACTGAAGTGACTTAGCAGCAGCAGCAGCAGTGTATATTTTAATACCAAACTCCTAATTTATCCCTCCCCCTTCCCCTTTGGTTCAGGATGCACTTTGTCAGCACATCAGTTTGCACTTTGTCTTTTTAAAACTTTTTCTTGAGGTATAATTAATGTACAGTATTAATAAGTTTCAGGTGTATGTCACAATGATTCACAATTTTTAAAGGTTATTTTCTGTTTATAGTTATGAAACGATATTAGCTATATCCCTGTGGAGGAGGACATTCAGAGGTTGTGTCTGAGTTGACCTGTAAGCTGAACCTGGGTGATCAGGAGCTTCTCACCTGCTCCCCTGTCCTTGAAATGTATGTCCCTCTGACTATTCTCATGCGAGCAGCTGTTTCAAGGACATAGCCTTGAGAGAGAAAGGTGTTGTTGAGACCATCTGGACTGAGTAAGTGACCAAATTTAGTTAAGACCTTGATGCAAACTTTTAAGACTCTGACAGGCGGATGCTGAAATCTACTTATCTTGCTGCTGCCCAAGACAAGTCTCATACATAAGTCCCTTAGCTTATGAAACTTGTCACCTACAAATCTGGTGTGGGCTGCCTCTTTCTTCCATCTCTCCTTGCCCTTTATGTACCAGTGCCAATTTGCAAACCAACACCTTTATATAAATATTTCAAGCATTGAAAAGAATTAGTTTATTTTGGAAAGTTTAATTTCAATTATTTTTCTAATATCCTCTTCTAAAACTTTTATTGATACTACTTTCTTTCTCAAATATCAGCCCTTATTTCCTGTGGCCTCATTTTCCTTTTAATGATGATGCTACTATGGGTACTGGTCTCAGTGAAAAAAGCTGTCCCACAGAGAAATTCCCTACAATCACAACAAAAGAATATTAGCTAGAAGAAATCATGTATAATGATTTTCCTTGAAGTTTGCTGTTGAATTTCATAGGTTCACTCCAAACTTTTGTGAGTACAAGGATATGGAATGGGCTTATCTTTAGGGAAAAGTGGACATGAAAATTTATCAAAGATAAAAGCTTTTCTATAACACTGCTGCTGCTGCTGCTAAGTCGCTTCAGTCATGTCCGACTCTGTGCGACCCCATAGACGGCAGCCCACCAGGCTCCCCCATCCCTGGAATTCTCCAGGCAAGAACGCTGGAGTGGGTTGCCATTTCCTTCTCCAATGCATGAAAGTGAAAAGTGAAAGCGAAGTCGCTCAGTCGGGTCCGACTCTTAGCGACCCCATGGACTGCAGCCTACCAGGCTCCTTCATCCATGGGATTTTCCAGGCAAGAGTACTGGAGTGGGGTGCCATTGCCTTCTCCTTTCTATAACACACTGTCTATTAAACCTTTATTGTTAATTTTCTAATATAAATTGTGAATGGCTATATGCCTATTCAAGCTGTTCATTTTAACATAGCTAACTACATTGTAAAAATTATGGAATAAGGTTATATCAAAGGTTTCCATCTTTCCTTGACCCACAGTTTTTTTTTGTTTTTGTTTTTTTTTTTTTGAAATCTTTTACTAGTTTTATTTTTTTTTTCTGAACTTTAAGAACTTTTTTTTTTTTTAATTTTATTTTATTTTTAAACACAGATTTTAACACTTCCTTTAATTTTTATTTCTTTTTGGATGTGGAAGTTCTTACAACTGGGGCATTTTTGTTTGTTTGTTTGTTCTTGTGTCTCTTTGTGAGACTGTATGGACCTAGCATGTTAAAGGCTTCCGCAGGTAAGGGACAGATTCAGCAGATACCTTTCAAAGGCTGAACCTCAGACCTACTGGTCTACTCTTCCACAGGTGAATAGCACTATTTTCAAATTAATATAACACTTAAGCTCAATCCCAGCCACACTCTTAACAGTATCAAGATCCTGGCCCCAATGGAGTTTATTTAAAGCAATTCTGCTTGTGAAGCGCTGCTACTGACATCACCAGCATATAATATCCCGTCACTCTGCCATCTGTTTATTTAAATCCAAACACATTATAACTACATAATGCAAGCTCATTCTAGCTGACAGGAAAAGAACTCCATCTGGCCTGAACAATATAACTTTAATCAGTGATAATGATAATTATTATTAAAAACTGACTGGAGTTCTTTTGTATAAAGCTAATAAATCTAAATTGATTTATACCAGCAGAAATTAGAAAGGACTGTGAGACAAAATGGAAAGCATTGTAAACTTTTTCTGAGTACAAACTTTTTTGAGAAAGTGGTTTAAAATGTTAATGTCTTTCTTTAGATATGTTAAAATCCTTTAAATTGACCCATTAAGTAGTCTGTTAATTGTCTGAAGCAGAGGATGATCTATCCTTTAATCTATGACTTCTCTAATAGTGTTTGGTTCTAATAAAATATTTAGCTTTATTTATTGTGAATGAACAACTATCTGTAGCTGTTAAAATATGCTGAGTAACATTAGGCATGTTAAAATATTCAATGGATCCCCTTTAACTGGATTACATGTTTTTTATTCTTATTCTTTTAACTTATTCTTGCAGTTTCAATTTACCATTTCAAGGCCTACTCTCATATTTAATATAAAAGAAGTATTACTAGAAATTTTGTTTATGATTCTTATCAAAATGTGATGGCAAGACCCATTTAGTTGGGCATAAGTGATATAGTGCCTGACACACACAGAAGTTTTAAATATTAATAATTTATCTATGATGTCTATGCGCTGTTAAGACATTTTATTTGGTAGTTTCCATTTTTCACTCATATTAAAACAAAAATATTAATCACTCCTAAAAGAGGAACCTAACAATGCTTCTTTTCCAAGGTTTTACTCAGACTTAGATTCCCTCCATCCCTTTTGGAAACCAAATGTAGGTGATCACTTTGCCCACACATTTCAAGTTCTATAATGATAAGTGTGCTGGAGACCGTGAATTGACTCTGCTGCTCCTGAATCAATGGCTGCTCCTTCTGCCCTGTCCTTATTTCACTGTTTCTAGATCTCTGAGCCTTTTGGTATCCATTCAGGCACTCAGCAGTTCAGCTTTTGGTTTTCAAAACTGTGTGATATTCAGCACTTGGGCTAACTTGGTTTGATTCTTGCAGGCAACTGAGTAATGTAGTTTTAGGGAGCATCCCAGGTGGCTCAGCGGTAAACAATCCTCCTGCCAAGGCAGGAGATGCAGGTTTGAGCTCTGGGTCAGGAAGATCTCCTGGAAAAGGAAATGGCAACCCACTTCAATATGCTTCCCTGGAGAATCCCATGGACAGAGAGGCCTGGTAGGGTACAGTCCATGGTGTCGCAAAGAGTCAGACACAAATTCGCAACATGATGCAGGTAGTTTTAGGGACTATTATGTCTAATATTTTTTAAAAATCTGTTTTTAGCTTTTTTCCCCCAACGTTTTTTCTGCCCAGAAATGTCTCCTTAGTAATTATTCATCCAGAACTGGGGGAAAAATTTCTGCTAACTTTTTTTTCCTATTTTCCTCTCATCCATCTATTCGTTAAGTATTTCTTGAATACCTTCTGTATCTGTGTATCAGGAGCTATGAGAAATATTGGAATTAAGCTGAAACAGACATGGTTACTATTCTAAGAAAATTCAGGCTTAATTCAGCATTATTATGAAGGGAGAAGGTTTTGGTTATGTTATATCTGATGTTCAGCCTCTATGTGTTTAAAAAAAGAAGTCAATATATCTGATTTTTTCAGTAGTCACTCCCCACCCCCGAGTTAGACAAAGCCAGGTTGTGGTGGATCATTCCCAGTGTAAAGCCTGGTAGCTCTGAAGTCCACTACATTCCTCATATATGATTTATCTACGTAACACCTAAAATGAGATCTGCCCAGAGCATTCCAGTAGAGAGAATAAACTTGGCCTCTTATTGTTTGTGTCCCAACAGAAATGCTAATACTTTAACTATGGCTTATTGTCTTACTCCAAACCTTCTTTCTGTCATCTATTCTCAGATGAGCAGTACCACAGGATGCCTGATTCCATGGGGAAAAGAAACTGAATATGTCAATAACATTTTAGTCTCACGTCATTTTATAAACTACTTCTCCAGTAGTTTGTTTTTAAAAGGACAGGAAAAAAGAGAAACTAGACACTAGCTTATGTAAATGGGTGAAACATTTAGGAGCACTGAGCCTTTGCCAATGTTATCAAAATCTGCCTATCTCCATGTTTCAATTAACTACATCATTTTTTTTCACTATTTATTGTAATAATTCTTTTAAAACTATTTGGAAAAATCCACTACTTAAAAATAAGAACCTGATGTTTCTATTCACTTTAGTGATAGCATAGTTATTTAAATTAATATTTCTATTTCCTGTCATTCTGACTATAAAACAAAATTTTTAAAAACATTTCTGTCACTTTAAGAAATAATTAAAAATAAGTGCTGATTATTGCATATAAGTGTGATTCCAATTCACAGGCAATCACCTCTGTTTGTCAGTCCATTATTCGTCATGCTCATGCTCACACCCTGGAGGAGGAAATGGCAGCCCACTCCAGTATTCTTGCCTGGGAAATCTTATGGACAGATGAGCCTAGTGGGCTACAGTCCATGGGGTCGCAGAGTCAGACACGACTGAAGTCACTGAGAAGTTAACAAATAGGACTAAATTTAATCTTTTATGCTTGTCCAGCAGATGGTACTAAAAATGTAGCTTTTGGATTCTTTTTTAGCAGCTAGAGTTCCTGAGCCACTTTGATAATTTTCAGTTCAGTTCGTTTAGTCACTCAGTTAGGTCCGACTCTTTGTGACCCCATGGACTGCAGTACTCCAGGCCTCCCTCTCCATCACCAACTCCTGGTGTTTACACAAATGCACGCCCATTGATAATTTTAAGAGTCATAAATTAATGTTGGAAGTTTTGCTTGTTTGTGAAACTGCCTGACAGCAGGGACAGGATTTAATATGCACCTTTGTACTGCCTTATGCAAGTAATATGCTGGAACAGTTGAAGAGTTACCAAATATAAAGCCAATGGCAACCATAAAAGATTATATCCCCAAACTGCCCCTAGCTAAAAGATGATGCCGTTACATCCCTGGATTCTTCTTTCATTTCTTTTAAAAACTGCCATTCTTGACCTCTTAACACTACATTTACTGGAGAAAGAGTGAGAGAACAGTATCTTTTTTATGACCATATATTTCAAAAAAGGAAAGTGAAACATTTTTGAAAGTCTATGCTAAACCAGTTTCTTTTCTTGACCAGACCATAAAAAGGCGAATGAGTCAGTGCTCTGCCCTCAAGGAGCTTTCAAGGACCAGGAAATAGGCAGGAATATAGGCAAATAAATAGGATAATCAAAAACATGGGTATGCATAATGTAGAGAAAAAAAGATTTTAAAAAAGTATCTCCATAGCGGGTGGGCATTTCAGTTGGGCTTGGCTGTCTTGTTTGTCCAGCAGAAAAGGAGGAGGAGGGAGAGGAACTCCAGGCTGAATGGTTAACCTAAACAACGACACAGAGACATGGATGTGCACAACTCTTTGGGGCCATAATGAATACTTTATGGTCCCTTGAGCAATTTGCATAGAAATAGTTGTTGAAGTATAAGCTTATAAAGCATCTTAAAAGTCTTGGTTGATGTTTATTCTGCACAGGTGTTATGGTGTTGGTCAAGGTTTTTGAACTTTGAAAAGATGTGATTTGACTTGCAGGGTAGAAGAAGGTGTCAGGGTATGATTCCTAAAAGTTAGTGCTGACATGTGAGTAGCTTGTGCAAAATGCTGATTTTATAGTCTGCGATGAGGTATAGAAAGCCATTTTTAAAAAGCGATTCCAAGGATTCCAAGGATAATGTATCCACGACAACAAAGCATATAGATAAAAGTATAATACTTTGGCATATAATTCCAAACTCTACTAACATCATGGCCATATTTTGTGACAATTAGATCTGATCAGCTGCTTGGTAACTAAACGTACAGAATTAAACAATGTGAAAATCTAGCAATCTCTCATTTTCAGTGTTTACTCTGATTTGTGAATATATTTCCATTAATTTGCATTTTTGTTTCCCCCCGGAGTTCTAGAAAATACATAGCCTTTATTTTCAAATTTAAATAATTATAAATCACACTTATGATAGTAAAGTCACAAGATGATTCCAACAAATGATGTATAAGTAGGTTTTAATGATATTAATGTAATGTGAAATTGCTCTTTTTATCAGATGTTAATATTTCCCTTATTCTTATCTGACAGTTTTCACTGTCATGTGTTTATTTATCCTAACAATTTGCTCTATACTTTACATTTCCATATAGTTTTTTTTTTAAATTTTATTTTATTTTTAAACTTTACATAATTGTATTAGTTTTAATTCAATCTTCCTATCTTTATGATTTGAAAGCTAATTATTGAATGGAAACTTAATTATTATAGATTTTGCTCTTCAGAAAAAAATTGAACAGGTATATTCACTGACTAGAAAGACAAAGTTAAAAATTAAATATATATATGGAATTCTTCACCTTCCCTGGTGGCTCAGACAGTAAAGAATCTTCCTGTAATGCAGGAGACCTGGGTTCAATCCCTGGGTTGAGAAGATTCCTTGAAGAAGGGAATGGCAACCCATTCCAGCATTCTTGCCTGGAAAATCCCATGGACAGAGGAGCCTGGTGGGGTACAGTCCATGAGGTCACAAAGAATGGGACACAACTGAGTGACTAACACTTCACTTCACTTCACCTAGCAGCAAATTAAATCAAGACTTGATGTTTAATTGTTTTACTAATTACTGTATTGAAAAAGAAGTAAGTCGTGTCAACCTCATTAACATTTTTATAAGTAGCATCATGTTATTCATTTCAAGCAACCTAAGTCAAAGGATTGAGAGTAACATACCTATTATATGATCAAGAGTAATTTTTGACAAAAGGGTTGAAATATATCAAGTTCATTCTTCAACACTTCTATCCACCCTTTCTCCGTAAGTTCAACAACCTTGGACAAATCTATGACCACTAAAGCACACAGTTATCTCCAAGTCCATTACCATCTCAGAGGGGATTACAGAGGAATAGCTGATAGACTGACCAGTTAGTGTGGCACACAGAATTGCAAAGGTTTCATAATACTGAGCCTACTTAGCAAATTTTTGTTTCTTCTGAGGTCTTCTGTAAACACAGTCTAGCATAGGTATTATAATAGCAGAAACCCCAGGTACAAATCGGAGAAGGCAATGGCACCCCACTCCAGTACTCTTGCCTGGAAAATCCCATGGATGGAGGAGCCTGGTGGGGGTCGCTAAGAGTCAGACACGACTGAGCGACCTCACTTTCACTTTTCACTTTCATGCATTGGAGAAGGAAATGGCAACCCACTCCAGTGTTCTTGCCTGGGACTGCAGAGCCTGGTGGGCTGCAGTCTATGGGGTCGCACAGAGTCGGACATGACTGAAGTGACTTAGCGGCGGCAGCAGCAGCAGGTACAAATAGAAGCCTGGGGAAAGTGAGGTGGGAAAACTGATAAGAGTATCATTTTTCAAAACCACTTTAAATCATACATGTTGAGTTCAGATGTTTCTATCTACAGAATCTAAGAGAATGGACTGATCTACACAAATTTCAGTGTCAAAGAGAAATTTGATGATAACTTATTTAGAACATAAGATTGTTACTTTTTTACATCCATAGCCTCATGTGATCTTAAGAGTGACTGACAGAAGTAATCTAATACATAATATGTCAAATGAATAGACTAAAGGAATTCTTCCTAAAGGAATTTAATTTCTCATTGAATGGAAAGGTCTGATACAATGCTATCTATGATACTACTATTCTGTATATTTTATATTTTCCCAGCATACCTTTAAACTTCTGTAGACTACTATAACCAACAGAGACAAACTTTAAAGAAAACCATAGTAAAGAAGTCAACATGTTCCCTTGATTTTTTATTTTTCTATGATTTTTGGAAAAGTCATATTATCAATAACAATGATGATTCACATTATAATACTTTTTTTAATTTCCTGAAAAACTGGAAGCTTTCATATTTGATAATGGCAAAGATTTCTATCAAATTAAGCAATTACAAAGCATCACTTATCCCTGTTCATAGCTGTGAATATAGAATAGAATTCCCCCTACTGAGGAACAGAATTAGTTCCAATCAATGTCAAATGTCATACTAAACATATAATAAGATGGAGTCTGAACTAAGGACATTACTAGCAGACTTAAAAGAATATATTTAGATATGTCTGCTATTTGCAATCAATAATAGTGATAATCAGTAGATTTATGAGCACTTATAATGAACCAGCCAGGGCAACCAAGAACATCCCAGAGCATCCTTCATCCTAGATAGAGTGTAGTCTATTTAGATATTCCCTTGGAGGTCTGCAGTGTCCAGCTTGATCAGCCTTATGTGGTTGAAATTTTTAGGAATGCTCTAAAAATTTTATGTATATTAACACAGTCAATCCTCATATAATTCTAATAGGTTAAATTCTCTAAAATTTACATATCCAGACCATGTGGAACCAGTTTTATGCTTGTAACTCTTTGTAAAATGTCTATATCTGTATGATTAGTAAAAGTTTGAATATTTACATGTCCAAAATTTAATCCCTGATCTTCCCACCCCCACCAAAAATGTATCCCTGTAAAACCTTCTCCATCTCAGACAATAGCAGCACAACCTTTTCAGAAATTCGTTAGATTTTGACATCATTTTCAGAAACTCTTTTTCTGTCACATCCAGATCCAAATTCACTAGCATATCCAGTTGATTCTAACTTTAAAGTACATCTAAGTGTCCAATCATTTTCTACCACACATCACTAAACCACTATTATTTCTTGCTTGGATTAATGCAATAGCCTCCAAACTGGTGTCCTAGTTTCTGCTCTGGCTTCTTTACCATCTCTTCTCAATATATTAGCTTGTGTGGTGCTGTTTATTCACTAAATTGTGTCCAACCCTTTTGTGACCCCATGGACTGTAGCCTGCCAAACTCCTCTGTCTATAGGATTTCCCAGGCAAGAATACTGGAGTGGGTTGCCATTTCCTTCTCCAGGGGAGCTTCCTGACCCAGGATTCAAACCTGCATATCCTGCATTGCAGGTGGATTCTTGTCACTGAGTCACATGATGGTCTTAGACCAGGTCAAATTCCAATAACTTCCCATTTTTCTCAAAGTAAAAGCCCAAGTTCCTTTTAATGGTCATTGAGATCTGAGAATATTTGGTCCTCTCTTCCAGGCCTCCATAACCTTACCTCCTGCTATTCCCTTCCTGGTTCACTCCTCTCACTCTCACTCCTGCTGTTTCTAGAAGATAAACAAAGTGCATGACTCACTTAGAATTTTTATGCTTTTCTTCCCTGGACTTCTCTTTCTATGACAGCTTGTAGTCAAATGGTTCACCTGCTCTCTTGTTTTTCCTAGATGCCACCTCTCAATGAGGTCTTCTCTTACCTACATCATTTATATTAAATATTTCAGATGGATTTTCTAGATTTTATTTCTAACACATGTTCAAATTCAAACTATTTAAAATTCAGAAAATATAAAATAAGAAGATAAATATCATCCATAAACTTTGCATTTGATGTTTTTCATTTTTTGCATTATATATATACTTATATAGTTTATAAATTAATAAAATACTCTACATAGTTTTGTAATCTGCTATTTTCATAGCAGATATATTTCATATTTTATACTGTATATTTTGAAGTGACATTAAACAAATGTGATTTTTTTTTTTTTTGGCTGTATTTATCTCCCATCATATGGACATACTATAATTCAATTAACCTTTTAGCTTTATGGAACACTTAGGGTATGCAGGCGGAGAAGGCAATGGCATCCCACTCCAGTACTCTTGCCTGGAAAATACCATGGATGGAGGAGCCTAGTAGGCTGCAGTCCATGGGGTCGCTAAGAGTCGGACACAACTGAGCGACTTCACTTTGACTTTTTACTTTCATGCATTGGAGAAGGAAATGGCAACCCACTCCAGTGTTCTTGCCTGGAAACTCCCAGGGACGGGGGAGCCTGGTGGGCTGCCGTCTATGGGGTCGCACAGAGTAGGACACGACTGAAGCGACTTAGCAGCAGCAGCAGCAGCAGCAGCAGGGTATGTAGGAGATCAGTACATATATTTAAAAAAATACACATTAAAAGGATATCACTAATTTCCTGCCTTATTTTAAAGAAGATTTATAGAGGATGGAGGGATTTATGGAGGGATGATCTGGATATCAGAAAGAACTTACCTATGTCATTTTTTATATGCTTCTGGAAAACACTGATGGAATCTGACACTGATGTGTGGATCTGTAGATGCCTGGTGTATGTATCAGAAGACTTGATAAAACGATTGATGTCCTGGCGGGCCTAGATTTATGTGCTGGTTCTAGCAGTGTGTCAAAGGCCTCTGTACATACCTATCATATTTGACCTTTTCATCACTGAGTTGGATAAAACAATGGAATATGCTTGCTGTTTTTGAAAATGACACAACTCTGGACAAAGCGGTGGTTGTTCACACACAGGATAAAAGTTAAGATTTTAAAAGCACTTGGAAGATAAAATGAGCCAAAAGTAACAATAAGAGATTTAATAGGATCAATGTAAATTCCTGCCATGTGCAGTTCTAAATCAGTATTTCATGTGAATATCAATAGATACACACATACACAGAGTCTATCTGGCATGGGACAGGGAAGAATTTCAATTCTCTCTCTGTTACTAGTGTGTCATTTCTTAGTTCCTTAGTTAGGTTAGTTAACTTCTCTATGTGTTCTTTTTTTTTTTGCTTTTTGTACTTAACTGTTTATTTTACACATTAAAGCTTACGCTGTGTTGTATAATTCAATCTAGATATCATCATCAACATCATCAACCTCACCACATCATTTACAATTTATTAAGCACTTTCTACATTCTAAATAGTAGATGGAGTGTCTTACACGTAGTATTTCATTTAATTTATACAATAGCATCATAAGTACTACTATTTGTTACATTTTATCCATAAGAAAACAGAAAGCACCCTTTATTATTTTTTTTCTTTTTATTTATTTATTTATTTATTTTTTATTTTTAAACCTGAAACACTGTATTAGTTTTGCCAAACATCAAAATGAATCCGCCACAGGTATACATGTGCTCCCCATCCTGAACCCTCCTCCCTCCTCCCTCCCCACACCATCCCTCTGGGTCGTTCCAGTGCACCAGCCCCAAGCATCCAGTATCATGCATTGAACCTGGACTGGCAACTCGTTTCATACATGATATTACACATGTTTCAATGCCATTCTCCCAAATCTTCCCACCCTCTCCCTCTCCCACAGAGTCCATAAGACTGTTCTATACATCAGTGTCTCTTTTGCTGTCTCGTACACAGGGTTATTGTTACCATCTTTCTAAATGCCATATATATGCGTTAGTATACTGTATTAGTGTTTTTCTTTCTGGCTTACTTCACTCTGTATAATAGGCTCCAGTTTCATCCACCTCATTAGAACTGATTCAAATGTGTTCATTTTAATGGCTGAGTAGTACTCCATTGTGTATATGTACCACCACTTTCTTATCCATTCATCTGCTGATGGACATCTAGGTTGCTTCCATGTCCTGGCTATTATAAACAGTGCTGCGATGAACATTGGGGTACATGTGTCTCTTTCCCTTCTGGTTTCCTCAGTGTGTATGCCCAGCAGTGGGATTGCTGGATCATAAGGCAGTTCTATTTTCAGTTTATTAAGGAATCTCCACACTGTTCTCCATAGTGGCTGTACTAGTTTGCATTCCCACCAACAGTGGAAGAGGGTTCCTTTTTCTCCACACCCTCTCCAGCATTTATTACTTGTAGACTTTTGGATCGGAGCCATTCTGACTGGTGTGAAATGGTATCTCATAGTGGTTTTGATTTGCATTTCTCTGATAATGAGTGATGTTGAGCATCTTTTCATGTGTTTGTTAGCCATCTGTATGTCTTCTTTGGAGAAATGTCTATTTAGTTCTTTGGCCCATTTTTTGATTGGGTCATTTATTTTTCTGGAGTTGAGCTGCAGGAGTTGCTTGTATAGTTTTGAGATTAGTTGTTTGTCAGTTGCTTCATTTGCTATTATTTTCTCCCATTCTGAAGGCTGTCTTTTCACCTTGCTAATAGTTTCCTTTGATGTGCAGAAGCTTTTAAGGTTAATTAGGTCCCATTTGTTTATTTTTGCTTTTATTTCCAATATTCTGGGAGGTGGGTCATAGAGGATCCTGCTGTGATGTATGTCAGAGAGTGTTTTGCCTATGTTCTCCTCTAGGAGTTTTATAGTTTCTGGTCTTACGTTTAGATCTTTAATCCATTTCGAGTTTATTTTTGTGCATGGTGTTAGAAAGTGTTATAGTTTCATTCTTTTACAAGTGGTCGACCAGATTTCCCAGCACCACTTGTTAAAGAGATTGTCTTTAATCCATTGTATATTCTTGCCTCCTTTGTCAAATTTAAGGTGTCCATATGTGCGTGGATTTATCTCTGGTCTTTCTATTTTGTTCCATTGATCTATATTTCTGTCTTTGTGCCAGTACCATACTGTCTTGATAACTGTGGCTTTGTAGTAGAGCCTGAAGTCAGGTAGGTTGAGTCCTCCAGTTCCATTCTTCTTTCTCAAGATAGCTTTGGCTATTCGAGGTTTTTTTGTATTTAAATGGAAGAAGATATTAGTTCCTTGATAGCATGTCACTTAGTGTGTTTGTGTAGAAATTTTTTGTTCCTGTCTATTTTTAAATTTCTAATTGACATTTACTTTGATTCTACTATTTATTTATTGTTTCAACTGTAAATGGCAATAAAATGATTGTCAGTTAAACATAAATATATTTTAGCAATTATTATGACAGCATTTTTTGTAACAGAAAATTATAGCCCACAGTTTAGAGAAGATAGAATACTGAAAAACCTATTATTCAAAAGTACTATTGTGCATACAACCAGTTTACAATATTGTCATTTACTGCACTCTGTTCCTATAACTCCTGCTAAAATGCAGAAAACATAAGCTCTGACGTCATTTTTTTGGGATACAAATAGGAAAAGGAGTACGTCAAGGCTGTATATTGTCACCCTGTTTATTTAACTTATATGCAGAGTACATCATGAGAAATGCTGGGCTGGAAGAAGCACAAGCTGGAATCAAGATTGAAGGGAGAAATATCAATAAACTCAGATGACACCACCCTTATGGCAGAAAGTGAAAAAGAACTAAAAAGCCTCTTGATGAAAGTGAAAGAGGAGAGTGAAAAAGTTGGCTTATAGCTCAACATTCAGAAAACTTAAGATCATGGCATCCGGTCCCATCACTTCATGGAAAATAGATGGGGAAACAGTGGCTGACTTCATTTTTGGGGGCTCCAAAATCACTGCAGATAGTGACTGCAGCCATGAAATTCAAAGACGCTTACTCCTTGGAAGGAAAGTTATGTCCAACCTAGATAGTATATTAAAAACCAGAGACATTACTTTGTCAATAAAGGTCCATCTAGTCAAGGCTATGGTTTTTCCAGTAGTCATGTATGGATGTGAGAGCTGGACTATAAAGAAAGCTGAGCGTCGAAGAATTGATGCTTTTGAACTGTGGTGTTGGAGAGGACTCTTGAGAAGCCCTTGGACTGCAAGGAGATCCAACTAGTCCATCCCAAAGGAGATCAGTCCTGGGTGTTCATTGGAAGGACTGATGTTGAAGCTAAAACTCCAATACTTTGGCTACCTGATGCAAAGAGCTGACTCATTTGAAAAGACCCTGATGCTTGGAAAGATTGAGCACTAGAGGAGGGGACAACAGAAGATGAGATGGTTGGATGGCATCACCGACTCAATGGACATGAGTTTGGGTAAACTCTGGCTGTTGGTGATGGACAAGGAGGCCTGGCATGCTGTGGTTCATGGGTTTGCAGAGTCCGGCACGACTGAGTGACTGAACTGAACTGAAGTCATTTTTATCTGCATTCAGTTTTTTTAATAAGTACAAATGATTTGTTCATTTTTTAAAATATCAAATATCAGTTTCTAGAAAACAAGTGCAAAAATTTTAGTCGCTCAGTCGTCTCCAACTCTTTGTCACCCGTGGACTTAGTCCACCAGGCTCTTCTGTCCATGGAGTTCAATTAAGCAGTTCAATTCATGGGATCGCAAAGAGTCGGACATGACTGAGCGACTGAACTGAACTAATATATATATAGTGCTTGTGCTAAGTTGCTTCAGTCTTGTCTGACTCTACGATCCTATGGACTGTAGCCCATGAGGCTCCTCTGTTCTCTCTCTCCAAGGCTTTTCCCAAAAAAGACTAAATCAGGTTATTATTTAATATTGAATAGAATTCCTTTGTGCCATATTGGTCTTTATTGGTTATTCATTTTAAATATAGCAGTGTGGATGTGTCAATCCCATGTTCAGTTTTCACTATTTAACAGTTGAATGGGACCTTAGGCAACAAACTTTCCCTGAGTTGACTGTCCTCATTTATAAAATATAGATGATGATACTTGCTTCCTATATATGGTAAAGGTGATTAAGTTGAATGATATACCTAAAGTACCTGGCATGCAATAAGCATCAATCCATATTATTTCCTTTCTCCCTCCCTCACAATATTGTATATAAAAATATAAAGAAAAACAAAGAGTGACAGAGATGGAGACGGTCAGCAGAGGAAATACAGAAGACAAATGAAGTAATCTGGAGACAGACATGTTTATGCAGACAGTCGAAATGATCAGTGAGGTATTATAATCAAGCTATGGGAAAGAGGGAACTTGTGACATCTTAGGAACTTTGACAGGCTTTGTAGACAGGAACAGTGGGTTTCAGAGGTCTCTGCAAGTATTGAGAAGCCATAGCATCAACAGGAATGTTACTAACAATCCAAAAGCAGTTACATCTCCCTCTACTACTGGAATATCACACTCTTGAATATTTCAGCTCAGTTACATGAAAGGAGGGAGAGGGGGCAGAAAATATTTCAAAGTATGTGACAAAAAGAGAAACACACAGAGGCACAATTCTTTGGATTACTGCAGACAATTACATTTCATTGATGGTGGGGTCTCTGCCCATCCCATAATGCTCATTTTTGAGACTGCTAGTCAGAGGTGCTAAGGGATCCCTAAGGAATAATAACTGGGTACATGTTCAGTTTGTGAGTGGTCTCACATTTCAGAAGCATGGCTCAACAGCCAAAATTCACATGAAAGAACTTTACTCCTCCCAAAGGGTATTTTAAATGGGATCCAAAGTTTTGCCCATGGCCACAATTCTAAATATTAGCTCTCACTCTCTTGAGTCTTTCATTCACTACAACCCTATCCTCCAAGCTCGCTCTCGCTCTCTCTCTCTCTCTTCCTGCCTTCTCCCATCACAAAGCTTTCAATTATCTACTCTTTTCTCATTGTGTTATTATTATGGCATTGACTGACTTTGACATTCTCCCTAAATTGATTTTATTCCATCCAGATCTCTGGTGAAATGATTCTGTGCCCATTTTTTTTTTTAATGCACTTATATCCTAAGTGTACAATACAACATTCGAGGGAGACTCTGTGTGTGTGTGTGTGTCCGTGTGTGTGTGTGTGTGTGTGTGTGTGTGTATGTGTAGGTATGAGGGACAGTTTGGTCCAATGCACCAGAAAGATCAGGCTGGGAGACACAGAATGCTTGAGCAGGTGGGAAAACAAGACCTCAAATATTCCCATATTTGTTGTTTATATCCTGTCAGAGTACTTATTACTTAAGAAGTGATATACAGGTTCTATTTCACGATGAACAGTATGAAATTCCCAATATCTGTGTATGGCACGGTCTCCATGAGCATCCTGTTCTCATCTGCCTTCTACTTGACAACTCCAATATAGAGCTATCTCCCCTACGAATTAATAAGAAATAGGTATTATCATGAGACAACTGAAATGGATGAAATTATTACAAGCTCCTTAAGGGAACAAAGAATTTCCTCTCCACAGTTCCTAACAGTACTCAAAACACAGTCAGATTCCCAGATCAAATAACTCAACATTTTCTTCTCTAAGAGACCATTATCTTCACACTATAGTGATAACCCAGCTTCTTCCACCCTGAGTAAAATTTGAAAGGTCTTATAATATCTGTGGTTTGAGACTTTATAATTATGGCTGGGGCCATTAATCTTGTAGTCTCCCTTTTTTATTATATCTAAAGATTGAGAATGAGTGTTTGTTACAGATTGCTAGCCTGTAGCAGTCAGTTGGAGAGATGAGACATCACGGAGACAGATAACGAAGAAAAATGGGTAACATATTGGAAAAGATTAGGTAGATCCACGGCACTACATTAAACAGACTCTTTTAGGCATAACAGCCAGAAGTATCATCTTATGTTTCTACCATTTTTTCACCTGCCAAAGGGACTTAGCTGTTTTTATACATATATATATTTTTCTCCCCCAAGCCCTCGTACTTAAAATCGAAACAACCACGTTAACAAATAGGCACATTTCTAAAATGCCACTGTAAGCCTAAGGAATGAAAATGTGATTTTAAAATTGATGATTGTTATAAGAAAGTGACCCCAAAAGCTTTATAGTAAGTAATAAGCCTAAAATGTCTTGGTGTAAAATGTTCTCATTAATTTGCCTTTGAAGTTCACACACACAAACTACCTCTCAAGATTAATGGATTTATAATATACTTTTTTTATAATATACTTTTTAAATAGGACTCCATCAACGAGATATTTCGATGGAGTTTCTTGTTGAAGAACTAATAGATAGATCTGGAAACTGAGTTATTATTTATAGAAAAAATTAATGATCTGTAAACTATTGCATATATAGCTATTGTTTTCATTTGCAAAGTCCTTATCATCTAGCATATTGAAGAGTTAGTCATGGTTTAGATATAGCACCATTTTAATCATGTAGCAGACTTTGTTCTAAGCTATTCATTTCTCATGGCAACCTTAGAAGGAAAATACTACAGATGAGGAAGCTGAGGCTTGAGAAGATTATTAACTTGCCAAACAGTATACAGTAAGTAATAGCCCTTAGACAGGCCTGAGATTGGAGCCCAGAAATATAGGTTCCATATTACACACTCTTAACTGATATAATTAAGTAATTAATTAACAGATGCAAGAATAGAATAATCATGTAGGACAAAAGAGGACAGAACACACAAAACAGATGAAAACATACCTAGGAATACAAACTTTAACTTTGTCACAATAAGACCTGGTTTTGTTAGGATTAGAGCAAGTACTGAGGAAGTTCAACAGATTTGAGGAGATCAAGATATTAGTATACAAGGGTGTTTAATGAGATCATTCAGTTCAGTTCAGTTCAGTTCAGTCACTCAGTTGTGTCTGACTCTTCGTGAGCCCATGAATCACAGCATGCCAGGCCTCCCTGTCCATCACCAACTCCCGGAGTTCACCCAGACCCACATCCATCGAGTCAGTGATGCCATCCAGCCATCTCATCCTCTGTCGTCCCCTTCTCCTCCTGCCCCCAATCCCTCCCAACATCAGAGTCTTTTCCAACGAGTCAACTCTTTGCATGAGGTGGCCAAAGTACTGGAGTTTCAGCTTCAGCATCATTCCCTCCAAAGAAATCCCAGGCCTGATCTCCTTCAGAATGGACTGGTTGGATCTCCTTGCAGTCCAAGGGATTCTCAAGAGTCTTCTCTAACACCACAGTTCAAAAGCATCAATTCTTCAGCGCTCAGCCTCCTTCACAGTCCAACTCTCACATCCATACATGCCTTGACTAGACGGACCTTTGTTGGCAAAGTAATGTCTCTGCTTTTCAATATGCTATCTAGGTTGGTCATAACTTTTCTTCCAAGGAGTTAAGCATCTTTTAATTTCATGGCTGTAATCACTATCTGCAGTGATTTTGTAGCCCCAAAAAATAAAGTCTGAGACTGTTTCCACTGTTTCCCCATCTATTTCCCATGAAGTGATGGGACTGGATGCCATGATCTTCGTTTTCTGAATGTTGAGCTTTAAGCCAACTTTTTCACTCTCCACTTTCATTTTCATCAAGAGGCACTTGAGCTCCTCTTCACTTTCTGCCATAAGGGTGGTGTCATCTGCATATCTGAGGTTATTGATATTTCACCTGGAAATCTTGATTCCAGCTTGTGTTTCTTCCAGTCCAGCATTTCTCATGATGTACTCTGCATATAAGTTAAATAAGCAGGGTGACAATATACAGCCTTGACATACTCCTTTTCCTATTTGGAACCAGTCTGTTGTTCCATGTCCAGTTCTAACTGTTGCTTCCTGACCTGCATACAGATTTCTCAAGAGGCAGGTCAGGTGGTCTGGTATTTCCATCCCTTTCAGAATTTTCCACAGTTTATTGTGATCCACACAGTCAAAGGCTTTGGCATAGTCAATAAAGCAGAAATAGATGTTTTTCTGGAACTCTCTTGCTTTTTTGATGATCCAACCATGTTGGCAATTTGATCTCTGGTTCCTCTGCCTTTTCTAAGACCAGCTTGAACATTAGGAAGTTCATGGTTCACGTATTGCTGAAGCCTGGCCTGGAGAATTTTGAGCATTACTTAACTAGCATGTGAGATGAGTGCAATTGTGCGGTAGTTTGAGCATTGTTTGGCATTGCCTTTCTTTGGGATTGGAATGAAAACTGACCTTTTCCAGTCCTGTGGCCACTGCTGAATTCTCGAAATTTGCTGGCATATTACAAATACTTATTCAAAGTCAGTTAGGGAATGACTTGCATGGAGTTAAGAGATGATTTGGAGTCACTTGCTAAAATCTTTGGACTTCTCTTGTAGCTCAGATGGTAAAGAATTTGCATGGAATGCTATGCCAGGGACCTGGGTTCAATCCCTGGGTTGGGAAGACCCTCTGGAGGATGGCATGGCAACCCACTCCAGTATTCTTTCCTGGAGAATCCTCATGGATAGAGGAGTCTGGAAGGCTACATACAGTCCATGGGATAACAAGGAGTTGGACAGCACTGAGCAACTAAACATACAGCACACAGCTAAAATCTTTGAGGTACCTGAGAAATGAACAGGTAGCATCGCTCAATTGGTAAAGAGTCTTCCTGCAATGCAGGAGACCTGGGTTTGATTCCTGGATCGGGAAGATCCCCTGGAGAAGGAAATGGCAACCCACTCTAGTATTCTTTCCTGGAGAATCCCATGGACAGAGGAGCTTTGCAGGCTACAGCCCATGGGGTCGCAGGAGCTGGACATGACTTAGTGACTAAACCACCACCACCATTCCATTAGTAAGGTGAAGGGTTCTACTGGTGGATGTCAAGAGCATTAAAAACGTGTCCTTGTAGAATCCTGGAAGGACCTAGAGTCTATCATATAGAGTGATGTAAGTCAGAAAGAGAAAAACAAATATTGTGTATTAGTGCATACATGTGGAATCTAGAAAACTGGCATAAATGATCTTATTTTCAAAACAGAAATAGAAAATGAATGGACATGAAGTAGGGAAGAGAAGGGTGGGATGAATTGAGAGACTAGGATTAACATATATATCAGCTATTGACCCTACGTATGAGAACCTGATACTTAGGCCACCTGAGGCAAAGAGCTGACTCACTGGAAAAGACTCTGATGTTGGGGGAGATTGGAGCAAAAGGAAAAGGGAGTAGCAAAGGATGAGACGGTTAGATAGCAACACCGACTTGATGGACATGAATTTAAGCAAACTTCAGGAGACAGTGGAGGACAGAGGAGTCTGGCGTGCTGCATTCCATGGGCTCACAAAAAGTCAGATGTGGCTTAGCAACTGAACAACAACAACAAATGTGAACCTACATAGTTCAGGGAACTCTACTCAGTGCTCTGTGGTGACCTAAATGGGAAGGAAATACAAAGAGTCAGTATATTTATAAATATAGCTGATCCACTTTGTTGTACAATATAAACTAACACTGTAAAGCAACTGTGTGTGTACATGTGTGTTAGTTGCTCAGTCGTGTCCAACTTTCTGTGACCCTAAGGACTATAGCCCACCAGGCTCCTCTGTCCATGGATTCTCCAGGCAAGAATATTAGAGTGGGTTGCAATTCACTTCTCAAGAAAGTGACTATACTCCAATAAAAATTAATTTAAAAATGGTGCCCTTCCCCATTCCACTTTCTATCCCCACAGAATTATAGGCATATTTACTTATAAATGGCAATGGGAAGCTAAAAGAAGGCTGATCACAGTCTCCAGATTTAGGATAGGATATAAAAATACTGCTAGTGGTAAAGATTATGCTGGCCAGTGCAGGAGACATTAGAGACACGGGTGTGATCCCTGGGTGGGGAAGATCCCCTGAAGGGGGGCATTGAAACTCACTCCAGTATTTTTGCCTGGAGAATCCCATGGACAGAAGAGCCTGGTGGGGTACAGTCCATAGTGTTGCAGAGTTGGACACAGCTGAAATGACTTAGCATGCATGTACGAATTATACTCTTGTTCTAAATTGTTACTATTAATGAAATAATATTTTTTCTCCCTCAGGTAAAATGTCTGAATCTGCTGTGTGGATTAATAGGAATAATTTATCATTTCATAAGAATGCTACAAAACTGCACAATATTAATTTATTTTTCTCTACTGATGCAAAGAGGAAGATCTCTGTCAATCATACAACCATAAACATCTCTGGCAATCATACAAACATAAAGATCTCTGGCAATCATATAGCCATAAGGAACCACAGATGTGTATTTATTCCACCAAAAATATACAGCACATTTTTTTCAATAAAATATTTGATATTTAAAATTATGTAACTCAAATTTAGAAATGAAGTGTTGGTTATCCAACATTTTATTGCTCTTAAAAGCTTTTAGTTTTATCATTGTATTTTTTTCTGGTAAAGCAAATATCTCCATCCTGGAAAACACACTTTGGCAAATTATAACCAGTAATAATTATTAGTAAAGTAACTAGTAACTTGAACATATAAGTAGCTCTTATGATGTTGTGTTCTACTCCTGGGTATAGAATTTGAACTGATTGCACAGAGAATATATTTTTTAAAGCTACCTAGACAAAAATCTTAGTTTAATAAAGTGTGAGGAGCTAGGAGAATAAAAGAAGATGCTCAGGACTCTAATTTTGAGATGACTTTCTTTTGTACATTTTTTAATCAAGGTTTTTTTTTTTATTCCTTTTATATATTTCTCTTACTTATACTTAAAGGAGAAGTTTAAGAGAAATGTCACTGCATAATTTCCTTTCCATTTTCTCTTCCCTGCTTAGAAAGAGCACCTACAATTGCCAAAAGAATCACCTCTAAATAGAACATAATTTGTTCTTGCCAGGCAGCAAAGAATTAAGTAAAAGTTGCATAGGGCTGCCTGCAACAATCGAGGCTTGAAAGATTGCTAAATGGGTTAGCAGCTTGATCCCCTTATTCATCTTTCCCCAGTTCACTGTAGGGATGTCAGCTCCCCTGCCCCAACCCTTCACTGTAACTAGCAGACTCTCTCCTACCTCTGCTCTGAACTTTAAAATAAAAGTGGCATAGTGGGGGGAATCAACAGGAGAGGGAAGACATGTCTAAAACTTCTTTTTGTTTAAATGGTATGAAAGGGGAAACCTGAATACATCATTTTCAGTTACTTATAAACATCTTCCTTTAATTTCCTAGCTTTCTCTAAGTGATGAGAAATTAGAGAAGAAAAGGAAAATGTAAGTTCTTTAAATTCCACTCAATTTTGCAATTGAGTTTCATGAAAACAATAATCAATTCATTAGTAAACAGGAATAAACATGTGAATGGTAAGGAAATCTATAAATGATGGCTGTAGAACAGAATACAGACACATACATAATCACTCTTAACCCATTATAGCCTAACAAGTTGAAGAAAAATAGTGAAAGTGAAAGTCGCTCAGTCGTGTCCAGCTCTTTGCGACACCATAGTCCTGAATATTCATTGGAAAGACTGATGCTGAAGCTGAAACTCCAATACTTTGGCCATCTAATGTGAACAGCTGATTCATTTGAAAAGACCCCAATGTTGGGAAAGATTGAAGGCTGAAGGCAGGAGGAGAAGGGGACAACAGAGGATGATATGGTTGGATGGCATCACTGACTTAATGGGCATGAGTTTGAGTAAACTCCGGGAGCTGGTGATGGACAGGGAGGCCTGGCATGGGGCGGTTCATGGGGTCGCAAAGAGTCGGACACGACTGAGCGACTGTAGTGAACTGAACTGAGACTATACAGTCCTTGAAATTCTCCAGGCCAGAATACTGGAGTGGGTAGCTCAGATGGTAAATGCAGGAGACAGACCTACAATGCAGGAGACCTGGGCTCGAGCCCTAGATTGGGAAGATCCTCTGGAGAAGGAAATGACAACCCACTCCAGTACTCTTGCCTGGAAAATCCCATGGACCGAGGAGCATGGTAGCTTATAGTCCATGGGGTCCTAAAGAGTCGGACACGACTGAGTGACTTCACTTTCACTTTCTCCAGGGGAATCTTCCTACCCCCGGGATCGAACTCAGGGCTCCCACAGTGCAGGCAGATTCTTTACTAGTTGAGCCGCAAGGGAAGCCCATAGAGAAAAATAGTATAGAGTAATACTGAATGGATTCAGTACAATTTTTATTCAATTCTATCTAGTTGTTTCAAACACCAGTATATAAACAGGGTTTATTTATTTTTTTAACTCAGCTATGGAATGCTCTGTAATCTCTTTCACACTAACCAAGTACTTGTTATTTGAGTTCACACAGTATCTTATGTTATCCAGATAAGTCTCTTAAAATTTGTGAAAATTTAAGTCAATTTTTATCCAACTGGCATTTCAATCCCTACACCTAATTCTTTCAAATTATTATAGAGTTATTTGCAAATCTTCACAAAGCAGGATGAATCAAAGCTTTACATAGGGGGACATTTTTTGAAATTATGGAAGAAATGGAATAAAAAATGTGGAAAATCACCAGAGTTATCTTACTGATAGTCACTTTACATGAATGTTTCCAAATTTATATTTTAAACATTTTTACTGGAGAAAAATATGCATAACATAAAATTTACCATCTTAACTCCTTTTAAGTGTACAGGTCCGGAGAATTAAATACATTCATATTGTTGGACAACAATCATCACAAATCTATCCCTTATGTATAAATCATCTTATAACTCTGAAATAAAAAATCATTCCTAATCTCTTGCACTCCTAGCTCCTGCAACAACCACTATATTTTCTGTCTTTATGATTTTTGACTACCCTAAGTATTTCATATAGTAAGATCTTATGGTATGTTTTTTTATGACTGGCATATTTCACTTAGCATAAATTCCTCAAAGTTCATCCAGCTTGTAGCATATGTCAGAATTTCCTGCCTTTTTAAAGCAGTATGTATATACCTCTTTTTGCTTATCCACTTATCCATCTATAAGACAATTAGGAAAAATTTATTTTTTATTATATCACTTTGATTGGATTTTTGTGATTGTTACCCAGTTCAAGCAAGGCCTGTAGCTCTTATTACCTTTTTTTACCCCATAAAAAAGACATTATTCATTGCTAAGGATCTCTGATTCCAAAAGTTCTCCATTTTGAAAAATGCTAGGAGATACTACTTCAAAGAAAAGCTGATTAGTCTGATTGCATGGCCTTTCTCCATTCTGCCTGAACAGTGTGAAAACCTTTTTCATAGTATCTTTTAGTTAAGTGATGATTTTTTCAATAAAAATTTCCATAGTGAAACATTTTCTTAAAATTTAAAATAATTTCAAACAGTAAAATCTTGATAGCTGCCCTCAACTGGACAATTTGAACCCCAGAGACCTGCCATTTTATAAAAGTTTGATCTCTTCAACCATTCACCTGAAGACAGTGAGCACTCACTGCTAAAATCACTCTCAGCAACCCCAAATGGAGCTCTTAATATCTACCTTACAGACTTTCTATAAGAATTAGAAATACAGTTCTTTAATTGTATGTGATATACCAGGTCCAAAAGGTCACAGGCCCTTAAAGCATTGCTATAGTTATTAATGAAATCAGTGAAAGAAGTTTCATGTGACGACAGTTTCATATTTGCTAAGAGGAGGCTCATGAAATATTTGGTAGCCACTCACTTGTAGAAAGTCTATGCATTGTATGTCAGTTTTGAATCAGCATACAGTGTGAAACAAGATCTTTATAATAAGCTTTACTAATCATCTTACTAGCGAAATCCTGCAGTAGATCAGTGCTACTTACCCCTAACTTTGTTATCAATTAGATTACTTTGAAAATAGGTAGCTTCTCATCCTTAAACCAAACTTACTCAGTAAGAATCCCTGGGTGTAGATTCTGACAAATGTCCAAGTTTGGAAACCATTAATCTACTTATCAATGGGCATAAGAAAACCTTGCCTTTTGTTAACGGTAGACCATGATACACAACATCTCTGCTATTTCCTTCTGACAATCTATGGTCATGAAGATCTATTTGAGGATAGAAAATCGAACATTTTAACAGCTAGAGCAATATGTTTGTGGGGTGCAGAGGAGTTAATCTTTGAGGCAGAAACTCAGTTTACTCTGAAGGGGTAAACAAGGCTCACTCTGTAAGCAAGACTTTTAGTGAAACAGAGATAACTTCTATCTGTTATTCTTGAGAAAATCTTGGGTGTAAGAAGTTAACATGAATGCAGAAGCTAAGTATACTGTTTAATAATTTAAATGAAAAATGTTAGCAGAATATGACCCTGAAGGTATTTTCCTCCCGAAGTTTTGAGTTAAACTGTCCTGTCTCTAAAGAGGTTATTCTTTCTTGAGGTGTATGTGTGTGTTTTTTCACCATTTGCCCCAGAGGAGGCTAAGGGCCATGATTAGCTCATACCATGTATGATGTGTGGGCTTAATTTTCTCTTTGCATCCTTACAGAGAGAAATGATAAGCACTGTACTGGGTTTAGCCTCGCATTACCTCCACAGCTACTGATGTTCACACATGGTAGTAGTGTACTTGGCTTACAATCAAATTTTCTAGAATTGTGAGAGTTGGTTGTTAAGTACAGCCATTACTAAACATAAAATGGTATAAATGTACAATTACATTTTATTAAAACAAAGGCAATATATACTTAAAATTTATTATTTCCTGATTAGTTCATGTCTATTGAATTTGTATGCTGGAAATACTCCCTAAATGCATGCTAAGTGGGCATCTCTTCCAAAATCTACATTGGTTGCTAAAAAGGGATAACATTAGGAATACTTACACTACTAAAATCGCAAACTCTACAAATCAGTGACATGTTTACTCCTTATTTTGTGAAGAGAGGTTGTTAAACATTTATTAGAACATTTCTGACATGGTATAATTTTAGACTGAACAAATGATGCTTTGGGAAATGTATTATTTAAAATATTATTTAAACTTTTCTAAGGACATTACAATATATTATTTTGTAAGGAAGCCAGTTATATACATTAAATGCGTAGAGTGGGCATTTTCTTATGCAATGAATTAATATTGCTACAAATATAGAAATGAAATAACCATTTTCCTGGAGAGAAGGGGCAACAAATCTAGAAGACAATAAAGTTATCTGCCTTAAAGGTGTGGAAATGGTTAGAAAGTCCCAGTAAGTCAAGGGCATCCTTACCTGTAACTCAAGAGCGGAACACAAAAGCCAAATGTGGGTCTTTCTGCCCCTCAATAAGCACTATTATTATTAGAAAAATCATGTTCATCACTAATCTCATTTATTCTTTGAGGAAATTTGGAGCACGGTGGGTACCCCCACTTAAGAGCAGTTGAAGGAGTGCTCAAGCACAGCCATGAGGTTTACTGGAGTCATCTGCAGCAGAGGGTGGGGTTGGCAGTAAGAGAATATGGCCAGAATGGAAAGACTATGGTATTTATTCCAGATTTTAGGTGATCTGCATATAAAAGGAAAGTGAAAACTAATGTACACTCATAAAATATTATGACCAAATGTGTGTATATGTAAGTATATGTGTTTATACACACATTTGTTTCCTTTATAGATATATTCTTGTCATTGTTTAATCTCTGTCATGACTTTTTTGAGACCCCATGGACTATAGCCCACCAGGCTACTCTGTCCATGGGATATCCCAGGCAAGAATACTGGAGTGGGTTGTCCTTTCCTTCTCCAGGTGATCTTCCCAACCCAGGGATTGAACCTGGGTCTCCTGCATTGCAGGCAGATTCTTTAGCACTGAGCCACTGGGGAAGTCTCATATATATTATATGTAAATGTGCATATATTGGAGAAGGCAATGGCACCCCACTCCAGTACTCTTGCCTGGAAAATCCCATGGACAGAGGAGCCTGGTAGGCTGCAGTCCATGGGGTCGCTAGGAGTCAGACACTACTGAGCGACTTTACTTTCACTTTTCACTTTCATGCATTGGAGAAGGAAATGGCAACCCACTCCAGTGTTCTTGCCTGGAGAATCCCAGGGACGGGGGAGCCTGGTGGGCTGCCGTCTCTGGGGTCGCACAGAGTCGGACACAACTGAAGCGACTTAGCAGCAGCAGCAGCAGCAGCAGCACATATATATATATATGATTCGCAATAAAATAAAATATCACATGGAAATGCATGATAAATATGAGAACTGAACTGAGCTAAGAAAGTTCTATTGTGGGAGAATTTTTTCTGTTTTGCCACCTGGGGTGTAGTACCTCTGAGGAATATTCTATTATTTTCTAGAAAGCAAAGATCATATTTCATTAGTTTTATATACATATATTATTTGATAAAAACGCAATTGAAAGAAAAGTGTTGCACATGATGAAAATAAAAATCTGTCACAAAAATTTTACTCAAAAAGTGAAGCAATGCACTCTTATCCCAGAAAACCGAGCAGCAAGGATGCTATGCTTGCACCTGTAATGTTCTTACATAAAGGTTTATGCTAGAGTGAATTTCAATCAACCTGGAAAACCTCTTCTTATAAAGACCTTCTCAGATAAGGGTCAGGTTCAAGTCCTTACTCTCTCAATAACAGCATTAAAGGATGGCATAAGTTCCACTTGCTGTTATTATTTAAAAAATACATTCCAAGATTATGTTGCTTGCTAATATTTTGTTTAGAAAAATTGCATCTGAATTTAATGTGACCTTTAGTACTTTTGTTTTGTCAGATGAGATTCATGAAGAATTTATTTTATACACCATTTCAGAGAATTGTCTTTTCAGTTCATGCAGGTTAATTTATGCTTTCTAATTTTTTTCATATTTTTCTAATTAAAACTTTTATCTTAAAACTCAAAAAAGCTTCAGTTCAGTTCAGTCGCTCAGTCGTGTCCGACTCCTTGCAACACCATGAATCGCAGCACGCCAGGCCTCCCTGTCCATCACCAACTCCCAGAGTTCCCTCAGACTCATGTCCATCGAGTAGGTGATACCATCCAGTCATCTCATCCTCTGTCGTCCCCTTGTCCTCCTGCCCCCAATCCTTCCCAGCATCAGAGTCTTTTCCAATGAGTCAACTCTTCGCATGAGGTGGCCAAAGTATTGGAGTTTCAGCTTTAGCATCATTCCTTCCAAAGAACACCCAGGGCTGATCTCCTTTAGAATAGACTGGTTGGATCTCCTTGCGGTCCAAGGGACTCTCAAGAGTCTTCTCCAACACCACAGTTCAAAAGCATCAATTCTTTGGTGCTCAGCTTTCTTCACAGTCCAACTCTCACATCCATACATGACCACTGGAAAAACCATAGCCTTGACTAGACGGATCTTTGTTGGCAAAGTGATGTCTCTGCTTTTCAAATGCTATCTAGGTTGGTCATACCTTTCCTTCCAAGGAGTAAGTGTCTTTTAATTTCATGGCTGCAGTCATCATCTGCAGTGATTTTGGAGCCCCCCAAAATAAAGTCTGACACTGTTTCCACTGTTTCCCCATCTATTTCCCATGAAGTGATGGGACCAGATGCCATGATCTTAGTTTTCTGAATGTTGAGCTTTGAGCCAACTTTTTCACTCTCCTCTTTCATTTTCATCAAGAGGCTTTTTAGTTCCTCTTCACTTTCTGCCATAGGGTGGTGTCATAAGTTGATTCTATATATGTATTTATGTAAAAGTGGGTATATGTGTATATAATACACAAAAAGTGAAGCTGCACTGAGATTTATCCTGGATAAATTTTGTCTTTTCCTTTACTATGAAATTCTAAACTTTGAAAAGTTCATGTATTTTATGTAACTATTTTAATATTGAAGGAGTAACAACAGTTGATATACTAAGAAAATCAGGTTTGACTATATTTTGATATATGATTATTTTCTAGTTCATCAAAGTTATCTGTGTAGGACACTGTGCAATAGTTAGGAGCAGGCAATTATTAATATATGCAGTAGTCATTAAAAGATAAATATAGTTTTAAGTTTTACTAATGATTTTAATGTAGGCAGAACATCTGGTTTAAACAAATGATTCATTCTCAGATTATGTTTGTGAATTTAATGTCTTTAATGGATTTGCCAATTCCCTCACACTCCCACTTCTGTCATTAGCTAGTATTTGGTTTTAGAAGGCAATTGAGAATGAGAGGTGCATCTGGTGTAAGCTAAAAAGAGAGAAAGACTAAGATCTGTAGCATGTGAGCATTGTTCCTTTCAGCGTCTCTGTGAG
Organism: Bubalus bubalis; assembly: GCF_019923935.1. Lineage (NCBI taxonomy): Eukaryota > Metazoa > Chordata > Mammalia > Artiodactyla > Bovidae > Bubalus > Bubalus bubalis. The sequence goes on from NC_059158.1 coordinate 151,895,826, forward strand.
ATAAAGCTATGAAATATTATCTTCTGTTTGCTAAAACATATGAAACAGAAATATAGCAAAATGCCAAGTAATTAATATATAATGAAAATATCACTGTTACATATTATAAAATATAATTCTGTCCAATGGCCAAGTCATATGAAAAAAAAACAAATCAAAATCAGAAGATACTTTACCTCCCTGTTGGCTCAGACAATAAAGAATCTGCTTGAGTGGAAGCCCAGCTCAAGTGTTATTACTACCTTAATAAACCCTGTCTGAAGAGCTAAAAAAAAAAAAAAGAATCTGCTTGCAATGTGAGAGACCGGGGTTTGATCCCTGGGTCAGAAAGATCCCTTCTAGAAGGGGATCACTACCCACTCCAGCATTCCTGGCTGGAGAATTCCATGGGCAGAGGAGCCTGGCAGGCTAGAGTAGCAAAGTAGAGTACCTGGCAGGGTAGTAAAGAGTCAGACATGACCGAGCAACTAACACTCTTTCACTTTTTTGTTTATTCCTTTAACATAAGAAATCACTCAAATTTTGACACAAATTAATCATTTCTTCCTCATAATAAATCCTTCCTCACAATACCCTATAATAACCCTAGGAAGTTGATAATATAAGCTCCTAGCCAAGAACCTATGTGTGATATTTCAAGCATGGCCATAAATAGCTACAAAATCTTTACCTGGCTAACCTCACAGAGGAGAGCAGCCCTCCTCACAGCAAAGATGGTGCACATCAGTGTGTTGAAGTCTCTACAGGGAGCGCAGTCAAGAACTCACAGCTCCCTGACCAGCCATTAGCATATTGATAGTCCATCTGGAGGCCTGTATCAAACACCTTCCTTGGGTGCCTTTGCTGAAATGTCTTTAGAGGGGTGGGGGCACTGTAAGACACTTTTTCTCCATTCTGTTTTCTGGTGAAAAATGACCCAATGGACTTCACACTTCCTCCAGCATAGCTTCTTGCTTATACTATTGCTATAAGCGATTAAAAGCTTATAAAAAAAGATAAAAGAGTATTATCTTCTTATTGGTTCTTTATTTTAACTGACCACCATGAAGTCTTGCAGCTCAGCTCAGTTCTTGACACTCTCATTTTATAGTTGTGTAAACTGAGATGCTAAAAGCATATGTGACTTGCCCAAGGTCACATACCTATTAATATTAAGAAGCAAGTTAGATTTCAAACTAACTATTTAGATTTCAAACAAACCTGTTTGGCTACTGAATCCATTCTCTTAACTATACATCTTCTTAGAACATACTGTCATCTATTTTGTCATCTATTTTTTCATATTTAGGTTCTGATTTACTGGCATTTGCTTAATTTTTAGTGAGTGACTAATTTCCAACACTTTGACGTTATTCAGTGTCATTATAGAGTTCCAAATAAGTGAAACATCATTCACCATATGGTTTTTCCACTGTAAAGGGTAGTTTATTTAATATGCCCTATTGATGTAGCTATTCAGTAATGTTAGAATATTATCAGTCTTTCTAGGGATCTGTATGAGAAAGAAGACTCTCATTTCTTCTTTATTCTGCTAAAGTTTAAATTGAGATTTCTCAAGTATGTTGAAAAATACAATTTGGTTATAATTATTCTGAAATAACATATTTTTAAATAAGTAATATTAAACTTCAAACACTTCAAGCTTAAACTTCAGACACTTCAAACCTTTTCCTCAATGTTTCAGTTATAGTCAAAGCATTATGTCAATAAATGGCTTGGTTGCTCTTGAAAATACTGTACTTTTCTGCTTTAAGAATTAGTATTGTACTCATACCTAAAAGCATAATTAAGAAGTATCTTGCAAAATATAATTAAGTAATCAAATATTATTAAATTCTTTGTCAAAAATATGTGATTTGTACATATTTACAATTATTACACAAATTAGTGTCTCTAAACACTAAAGGAAACATATTTTATCTTACAATTGTTATAAATATAACACATACAAATAGAACATAAATATAATTAATAGAAATAGTGTAACTTATAATTATATAAATATAAATTAAATTAAGGATACAGATGCATATTGGCCTACTTACCTGAAAAATACCTGAAATGTATAAGCTACCTGTCTGTTGATTATGATTTATTTTTCAGATCTATTTTCTTTAATATAAATGATGGATGGAAGAAAATGTAATTTGAATCCATCTGTTTTTCCTGTTTATGACCTGATCTATTTCACTTATTTATTTATTCAGTACATATCTGTTATCCATCTATCATATGCTAGAACAGAGGAAAGAATGATGAACTGGGCATTCTATACAAGGACTTTCTATTTTAGAGTGAGGCAGCATGCCAGGGTTCAGCACTGGTCGTTACAGGGTTACACAGAAAACGTTACCCAATGCAGACAGTAAAGAGAATACTTCTTAGAAGAGAGAACAACCGACAAGTGTCTTGACTGTTTATGAACAAAATTTTGTCTGGCAAACAGAAAAGGAAGAGCAATACAGACAAAAGAATTGAAAGAACTCATTCCATAAAGGGGGAAATGAGTAGGAATCTGCTGAAAAGTCCAAGCCTTTGAGTTTGTTCAGATTTGACCTTACACAACACTTGTAGTGATGGTTTTTAGACAAAGTCATGGTTAGATTTCCATTAAATTGAGCCCTTGTGGGCATCTTGTCCGGTGAAGTTGTCAGGACTAAAGGCAAGCACAGTACCTAATTACAGGGGCTCTTAGCCAAGGATCCTTGGACCCCCTAAAAGGTCTGTGGATAGAATTTAGGAGGTTCTCGAACTTGATGGGGGAAATATTACATTAGTTTGGGGTCTTACATTTAGATCTTTAATTCATGTTAATATATAGAGTAACATAAATATTTAACTTCAATTTTGTGCTTGTGGCTATCTGGTTTTGTCAACATATTTGCTAAAGAGACTTTCCTTTTTAAAATAATATTTATGCCAATCACCACTTCAAACCACACTGAATATTTATTCCACTGTTAGAATACTTTATGCAATATAATAAAAAAGCATATTACTATATCATAGATTTAAATTATGCTGACTGGTGTGTTTCAACATAATTTTTTTCATTGTAATCCTTTATAAACGTATTGATTTTATGCATATTGATGTACATTATAAAATATTTATTTTGTGCCTATTCATTTAAGTATTATCAGAAAGTGACTATAGATTTTATCAGACTGCTACAGGGTCATGAACTCAAAAAAATATTAAGAATTTGGAGATTGCTCCAATAATTCAGGCAATAGATGAAATCCTGAACTAGAGCAATGGTAACTTAAAAGTATGTATAATAAAGAAACAGGTAAATTCAGTATCATTTAGTGATTAAATAAATGCCAAGAGCCAAAGATAAGGTGAAATCAATGATGCCTACTAAATTCTTAACTTGGGTGATTTGATTGGTTGGTGGTGTGTAGTTCTGGGACTCAATGTGGAAGTTAAATTTAACACCACAAGAACTGCCAATAATCAACCATGGCGAGAAGATAAATGAAGCGACTGACTCAGGATAAAGCCATAGTAAGTTCAGTTCAGTTCAGTTTAGTCTCTCAGCGTGTCCGACTCTTTGCGACCCCATTTACTGCAGCATGCCAGGCCTCCCTGTCCATCACCAACTCCAGGAGTTCACTCAAACTCATGTCCATCCCGGTCGGTGATGCCATCCAACTATCTCATCCTCTGTTGTCCCCTTCTCCTCCCACTTTGACTCTTTCCCAGCATCAGGGTCTTTTCCAATGAGTCAGTTCTTCACATGGGTGGCCAAAGTATTGGGGCTTCGGCTTCAGCATCAGTCCTTCCAATGAATATTCAGGATTGATTTTCTCCAGGATTGACTGGTTGGATTTCCTTGCAGTCCAAAGGACCCTCAAGAGTCTTCTCCAACACCACAGTTCAAAAGCATCAGTCTTTGGTGCTCAACTTTCTTTATAGTCCAACTCTTTCATCTATATATGACTACTGGAAAAACCATAGCTTTGACTAGACAGACATTTTTGGTTAGGTAATGTCTCTGATTTTTAATGTTGTCTAGTTTAGTCTTAGCTTTTCTTCCAAGGCAAAAGTGTCTTTTAATTTCATGGCTGCAGTCACCATCTGCAGTGATTTTGGAGCCTAAAAAAATAAGGTCTGTCACTGCTTCCATTGTTTCCCCATCTATTTGCCATGAAGTGATGGGACCAGATGCCATAATCGTAGTTTTCTGAATATTGAGTTTTAAGTCAAATTTTTCACTCTCCTCTTTCACTTTCATAAAGAGGCTCTTTAGTTCTTCTTCACTTTCTGTCATAAGAGTGGTGTCATCTGCTTATTGAGGTTTTTGATATTTCCCCCGGCAGTCTTGATCCCAGCTTGTGCTTCTTCCAGCCCAGCATTTCACATGATATACTCTGCATATAAGTTAAATAAACAGTGTGACAACATATAGCATTGACATACTCCTTTCCCCATTTGGAACCAGTCTGTTGTTCCATGTCCAGTTCTAACTGTTGCTTCTTGACCTGCATATAAATTTCTCAGGAGGAAGGTCAGGTGGTCTAGTATTCCAATCTCTTTAAGAATTTTCCAGTTTGTTGTGATACGCAGCGTCAAAGGCTTTGGTGTAGTCAATAAAGCATAAATAGATGTTTTTCTGGAATTCTCTTCCTTTTCGATGATCCAACGGATGTTGGCAATTTGATCTCTGGTTCCTCTGCCTTTTCTATAACTAGCTTGAACATCTGGAAGTTCACGGTTTACGTATAGTTGAAGTCTGGCTTGGAGAATTTTGAGGATTACGTTACTAGCATGTGAGATGAGCGCAATTGTGTGGTAGTTTGAACACTTTTTGGCATTGCCTTTCTTTGGGATTGGAATGAAAACTGACCTTTTCCAGTCCTGTGGCCACTGCTGAGTTTTCCAAATTTGCTGGCATACTGAGTGCGGCATTTTCACAGCACCATCTTTTAGGATTTGAAATAGCTCAACTGGAAATCCACGACTTCCACTAACTTTGTTCATAGTGATCCTTCCTTAGGCCCACTTGACTTACACCAGCTATTGATTACTATCAGCTATGGTATCATGCACTATGTATACTGTATTAGCAAATAGAACATTATGCAAAAAAATAATGTCATTAAGCTGCTGCTGCTAAGTCACTTCAGTCGTGTCTAACTCTGTGTGACCCCAGAGATGGCAGCACACCAGGCTCCCCCGTCCCTGGGATTCTCCAGGCAAGAACACTGGAGTGGGTTGCCATTTCCTTCTCCAATGCATGAAAGTGAAAAGTGAAAGGGAAGTTGTTGAGTCGTGTCCGACTCTTAGCGACCTCATGGACTGCAGCCCACCAGGCTCCTCCGTCCATGGGATTTTCCAGGTAAGAATACTGGAGTGGGGTGCCATTGCCTTTCCGATGTCATTAAGCAATTTGTGGTTAATCTGTAAAGAATCATTGTTGTGAATCTACTCTGTATTCACAGTTTTTGTACCAGCAATTATCTGCACTCAAAAGCAAACACAGCTAATGTTGCTTGGTTATAGGCACCAATATTCAAATTTTCCCTCAAAAGAATAACAAAAAGAGATGCTGTCTGTGAAAGTGCTGAAAATCCCTCAGACCTCAGTACTTTACATCCTGTAAGGCTGGTGATGACAATACCTTTTCCTTCTGTCTTGGGCTTCATCCTTGTCTGATCTTACTCATGCATTAGAGGCCAGTACCTAATAAACTGAAATTCAGTAGGCCTTTCCTCTTATCCAAACATTATGATTTTTCCCTTTCATATAAATCATATTATAATATGGGCAGACTGAAAACTGAAGCACATCATTTGCTTTGTTAGTAGGAACAGATTCAATTTTTCATTCACATATAATTTTACAAGGTATGTAAGTTGAACACTGTTGAACAAAGATAATATCTTATATAAATTTCTGCTCAAAGGTGACAAGCAAATTACATTACTTTAGTTTTTTTCTAAAAATTTTAGCCATTTATTAGAAACACAGCTGTCAATTTAGATCAAATATATTCATATTTCCCTGTTATATTATTAGGATCATCAATAAATTTAATTGTCCCTTACAGTTTGATTTCCTACAAAAGTGTTATATCACAATTAGTACTATTGCAAATAATTATTGAACTGTGTGAAAATACTTCTGATTTCATATGAGATACATATAATAATAGATGAGAAATACAAAACTCAAGTTAACACTTGATAAAGATTCTGCTCTCATACAAATGTCAGTAATAATAAATGTGGGGACAATATAGTCTGCTTTATGAAAGTGAAACAGAATCCAGGCAGAATAATTTCCAAAGGTTTTAATGATAGCTCAAATATTACTTGCTTGTCATTTAATCATGTTAAATACTCTGAATCTAATAAATTATCTGTGATAGACACACCAAACAGTTTAAGAATGGGAAATCAGTTGGTTTATTAGGCTAATGACTAAAATCAGAATGTAATGAAATTCTTCTGCATGAAATATATATTTCTCCACTTTTTTTATAGTGTTTAGAATTGTCATAAGGTACTACCATGCAGGTTTTATGGGTAAATGAAGGCTTAGAGATTCTAAAATGTTCACTGGTTTCTATTTTTTAACTAAAAATTACACTAAATAGGAAAGTACATTTTTGTCCTATTACCATTTTCTCAGTGATATAACAGTCACAAAGAGTTGAAGCAGCAGCTATACACCAACCTTAAATTTATAGACAAAAGGCCACAGGCTTAGACCTTAGAAATATGGTAACATGATTTAGATTGAGCAAAAGGGATCCAGTTAAGAAAATGAGAATTTGTAAAGGAGGAGTATGAGTCTAAAAAGAGCTGAAAAGTAAAAAGCTTGTTCTGTTATATAGAATGGGATGCATTCAAAATTCAAATATTAGTTAGGACATGATAAACATAAGCCATTTTTGTGAAAACAATAGGTAGAAGAATCTTTTGAGACATTAAAAAGGATAATACTACTCACATCCTGAGCTACCATTTGTTGACACCAGGGTCAGGTTGGAAGGCCATGGATTCCGAACAATATCTTGCCAATGAATAGTGTCTGTATAACAAAGAAATTTGTTCTGGTCTACATAGACGCCGCCATTTAGGATTTCTGTATTAAAACAAACAAACATAGATTTGTTGTCAACCTTTTTGATGATGAAAGGTAGTCAATCAAAATAATTTACTCTTAAGCTATCTTCAGGGTTAAATTACAGTTACTTTGTTAATAGTCAAGATTTCTTATAAAATACCTTTTTCCTGAGTCATATAGATTGCAGAAATTTGAAAACATTGAACAATAAAAAGAAAAATAACAACTCATAATTCAAACACTCAGAGAGAAACACTCTTCACTGTTTGGAACAGATTCTATCAGTCTCTTTTCTGTTTTATTTCCTCTGAAATTGGAATAATATTGCATATATATTTCATAACCTGATAATTTTGTTAATACTAAATGGTTAATAGTCAAAGGTAATTAAATATTATTCTGTGTTATTTCTAAGGAGAATATGATATGCCAGGGTGTAACTTAAACAGTATTTATTTAACCAATCACCCCTTGTTGGTCATTTAACTTGTTTATCTCTGATTAGCTCTTTAAATTTTTTTTCCTATAAATAACATTCACAGATTGTAAATATTTTTAAGGCTATCTGCAAATTGCCCAGTTTCCCTTAAAAATATTGTTTCACTCAATGTGACATTGACTGGAGTCAGTTAGGTAAGTAATTAGCAAAAAATGGAAGGTAAATTTAATGCTTCAATCACAAAAGTATTCTTTATTCATCTCAAATTCAGTCAATAGAACTGCCAATTATTCTTTCAGAACAACACAAAGCAAGATATCATAGATATCGTCTGGTTTATTGCAACAGGGCAAGACTGTGATACAATGCACCAAAACCAATTTTTACTTGATTCTTATTTTATGACACTGGCCTTAATCAGCTAACTTGTTCCCTCTGAACAGTGGCTGATTATATACATAGATTCTTGTACAGATAGCTTTACATTATCCCAACAAAAAGGTAGAAAATACGATTTTCCTTCTGAAAATACTATTCTTATCATTTTGAGAAATTGATTAGAAATACATATAGCATCTTCCTACTCAATATATATTACATTTTTTCTTCCTAATACAAAAACAAGAGAAATCATATAACAGTCCATAAAGCAGTCAGATACAAAAAACAAAATTCAATTAACAGTGATTTATATAGATAAGCGTTGATTGTTTTTTTTTTCACATGATAAGAAACTTATCAGAGGCAGTTGTGGATATTAGTTTAGCTATTCTGCAGTACCCACAACCTACTATGTATGTTGGCTTTATTCATTCCAAGCATAAGATGACTGCTGTATCTAAAGATGTTTGAATTCAAGGCAAGATGAAAACAAAAGAATGAACAGGTGGCTTTTGATTTGAAAAGGGATGTTTCCCCAAGGATTAATCTGCATTTTATTGGCCAAACCAATATCCTAGGCTGAGCGAGAAATTCTTAAGGTGGACATATTGTTATGCGAACAAAACCCAAAATGTGCAGGAGTGTTAGCAAGGAAGGTGAGGGATGGGATATCAGGACATCAACCAAATCTGTCTCTTGTGCTGGCCTTAAGAAAATCATCTCTCCTATGCAGTGTGTGCTTAGTCTCTCAGTTGGGTTGGACCCTTTGTGACCCGGTGACCAGGGTCCCCTGTCCATGGGATTTTTCAAGCAAGAATACTGGAGTGGGTTGCCATTTCCTTCTCCAGGGGATCTTCCCGACCTAGGGATCGAACACTTGTCTCTTGTGTCTCCTGCATTACAGGTGGATACTTTATCCCCTGAGCCATCAGGGAAGCCCTCTCCTGTGCAGTATTCCAAGCTAAACCTTTAAAGAAAGTGAAGACTGTCTGAGTGAAATGAAAGTCACTTAGTCGTGTCTGACTCTTTGAGACACCACGGACTATACAGTCCATGGAATTCTCCAGGGCAGAATACTGGAGTGGGTAGCCTTTCCCTTCTCCAGGGGATTTTCCCAATCCAGGTCTCTCACATTGCAGGTGGATTTTTTAGCAGCTGAGCCACAGGGAAGCCCAAGTATACTGAAGAGGGTAGCCTATCCTTTCTCCAGGGGATCTTCCTGATCCAGGAATTGAACCGAGGTCTCCTGTATTGCAGGTGGATTCTTGGCCAACTGAGCTATGAGGGAAGCCAAGAGTCCCCTTACACCAAAAAGTGGCATAAAAGAATGAGAGGAACATGTAACACCATAAAAAAAAGTACTTGTAGAAGTAAGATTGGAGGTCACGTATAAAGTGCCTTACTACATTGCATGTATAAAATCCTCCAGATTAATTTTGACATTGTAGGACTTGCCACATTTAAAATCAATCCCATTTCCATTATTAATTCTATCACTGACTATTGGATCCATTTTCTCAAATGGGAGGGGGGAGAAAAAGAAACAAAGAAATTAGATCATCTTTCTACTTCTACAACCCAGTTCATTATTTTTCATGACCTAATCATACAATCTTCATCAAAGCAAGAAGAGAGATGTAAGAGGTAAGAAAGATTGTGAAAATGGATTTCTGCATTAATGTTTGGCATTAAGTTTCTATCTAAGAAATGTGAGGATCTCATACTAATAGCTTTCTCATGAGACATTAGGTGATGCTCTTCTGCTCTAGGAATAATTCTTCATTAGGTGACAAAGAAAGGAGATTTTGACTGCTATCCAGGAAACAAAGGTTATTTTTCAGTCTAGATTTGGAAAAGCTCTGCTTTAAAAAAATGTGAATAGAAAATGTAATAGCTCAAACATTGTAGAAAGAGTATATTTTTCAGGAGTCACATTTTAATTTAAATAGTTCATACTGAAGGAACACAGCATCCATCTACAACTTCTTATCTAAAAATATTCTAAAGAATCAGATTATATTATGCTGAATAATAATCACATCAAATCCCTTTCTTCAACAAAATTAATCTCCTACCAATGTCAACATTTATTTCTTAGAAATACCCTGTTCAAGAGCTTGGCTTATACATGGAAAAGGATTTAAAAAAGAGGCAATAAAAATTCAAGTATAATCTTACATGTTCAAATTTTAAATTGAGACTATAATCATGATCAATCTGGGTGATATTTTTATCATTCTGAATTCAAAACTCAGCATCTGCTAGCAATTCTGGTCAACAGGATTTATAACATTTTAGTACTTAATAATAGATAGTTTATTCATGCATGTGTATATTTTCCCTGAAAATAGTCTTTTTTTCCCTTTATGTTTGGCTTAGACCATAATTTGCCTTTGAATGCCATAATTTCACAATCAGAAAGTGTATATTTTATTGAAATTTATAGAAGAGTTTTTGTGTATACTTCATCTTATATTTTCTTTTGATAAACTTGATTACCTACATATGCATCAGGAAATAATGTCAAATTGCATTTACTCATTTATATCATTTATATTTATTTCATAACTTTATACAGTGTTAGTGTTAGAATATTAATTAATATGTTCTGTGTGGATATATTCAGTTAGATTTATTGCTGGACTAAGAAAATTCTAGGAAAAGGTATTAACCTGCAAGAAAGTTGCTAAAAGACACAGATTATTTACCTGACAAAAGGGATAGCTAATGTTTCTACCTTCACTGACCATGAAAGTGAAGTTGCTCAGTCGTGTCTGACTTTTGTGACCCCATAACTGTAGCCTACCAGGCTCCTATGTCCATGGGATTTTCCAGGCAAGAATACTGGAGTGGGTTGACATTTCCTTCTCCAGGAGATCTTCCCCACCCATGGATTGAACCTGTGTCTCCTGCATTGTAGGCAGACACTTTACTGTCTGAGCCACTAGGAAAAGCCATAGAGTCATTGACCATAAAAGCTTTTCTAAAATATAGAACAGTCTTATGGACTCTGTGGGAGAGGGAGAGGGTGGGAAATTTGGGAGAATGGCATTGAAACATGTAAAAGATCATGTATGAAACGAGTTGCCAGTCCAGGTTCGATGCACGATATTGGATGCTTGGGGCTAGTGTACTGGGACAACCCAGAAGGATGGTATGGGGAGGGAGGAGGGAGGAGGGTTCAGGGTGGGGCACACATGTATACCTGTGGCGGATTCATTTTGATATTTGGCAAAACTAATACAATTATGTAAAGTTTAAAAATAAAATTAAATTAAAAAAATAAAATAAAATAAAATTATCTGTTTAGATTAGAAAAAGGGACAAAGATTAGAAAAAGAGAAAATCTTGTTAAGATATTTATCTAGGATGATACCAGAAAAATGTCTGGCTATACCTTTGCTAAGAGCTGTGTCAACTTTGTTATACCAAGAGTTTGTATTCCACTAGCAGCATGAAATTGTGATTAATAATTATATGTTAAAATCATGACACAAGACAATTTCAAAGGAATCCAGGCAAATGAAGCACAGATTTAATTGAAATTCAAACAAAGATGCCTAGAACTATAGAAGGGTTCAAAAAATGTTGACTAACTAAATGGGTTTAAGGTATAATAATCTCATTCCATTTAACTTCACTTTCCCTGCAGGAAATATATCAGAGTAAATAAAGACAGACACAAATAGATTCTTGGTCACTGAAACAACTGGTAGAAAAAAATCTGCCACCTATTGTCTTCAGTTCAGTTCAGTTGCTCAGTCATATCCGACTCTTTGCGACCCCATGAATCGCAGCACGCCAGGCCTCCCTATCCATCACCATCTCCCGGAGTTCACTCAAACTCACGTCCATCGAGTCAGTGATGCCATCCAGCCATCTCATCCTCTGTCATCCCCTTTTCCTCCTGCCCCCAATCCCTCCCAGCATCAGAGTCTTTTCCAATGAGCCTTATCCTATAATATAAAAATATTTCCAGCAAGTTCACAGAACAAAACTGTCTTCTATAAAAATGTCATTGATGCTTTGAACTGTGTGTTGGAGAAGACTCTTGAGAGTCCCTTGGACTGCAGGGAGATACAACCAGTCCATCCTAAAGGAGATCAGTCCTGGGTGTTCATTGAAAGAACTGATGTTGAAGCTGAAATTCCAATACTTTGGCCACCTGATGCAAAGAGCTGACTCATTCGAAAAGACCCTGAGGCTGGGAAAGATTGAGGGCAGGAGGAGAAGGGGATGACAGAGGATGAGATGGTTGGATGGCATCACCGACTCAATGGACACTAGTTTGGCTAGGCTCAGGGAGTTGGTGATGGACAGGGAGGCCTGGTGTGCTATAGTTCATGAGGTCATAAACAGTCAGACACGACTGAGCGACTGAACTGAACTGAAATACAATAAGATATATTAAATACAACTTTCTATGAAAAAAGTATAGTGTCATTATTTAAACAACTCCACTAAACACTTAAATATGTTTGTGTCTCAAACACTTCCTACTAGATTAATATGTGCAAGTCAAGTAAAAAAAAAAAATAGCTTTTTTGGGTACTAAGTAAATTGTAAACTGCACTCCTCTCCAATGTGTTAAATTTAACTTACATAGCACATGATTTATACCTGAAGTATTGAGACTAAACTCCATGAAAGCAGGGGATATTTTTCACTGCTGTACCTATTATGTCAAATTTGAAACAACAGTTACTCAATGAACATTTGTTAAATTGAACTGAAAAAAATTCCCCTGACATTTGTTACCAACACTGAGCAGTTAATTCCTGGTATAGTTCATAATTTTAAATTACATTCTGACCAAATCAAAGAAGAATGGAAGTTATCTTTTTTCAATAACACTCTTTAGGAGAAAAGAAAAGTTATACCCATTTCAATGCAGAGTTCCAAAGAATAGCGAGGAGAGATAAGAAAGCTTTCCAGAGTGATCAGTGCAAAGAAGTAGAGGAAAACAAGAATGGGAAAGACTGGAGATCACTTCAAGAAAATTAGAGATACCAAGGGAACATTTCATGCAAAGATGGGCATAATAAAGGACAGAAATGATATGGACTTAACAGACGCAGAAGATATTAAGAAGAGGTGGCAAGAATACACAGAAGAACTCTACAAAAAAGATCTTCATGACCCAAATAATCACAATGGTGTGACAGCTCTCCTAGAGCCAGACATCCTGGAATGTGAAGTTAGGTGGGCCTTAGGAAGCATCACTATGAACAAAGCTAGGGGAGGTGATGGAATTTCAGTTGAGCTATTCCAAATCCTAAAAGATGATGCTGTGAAACTGCTGCACTCAATACGCCAGTAAAATTGGAAAACAGAATAGTGGCCACAAGACTAGAAAAGCTCAGTTTTCATTCCAATACCAAAGAAAGGCAACGCCAAAGAATGCTCAAACTACTGCACAATTGCACTCATCTCACATGCTGGCAGTGTAATGCTCAAAACTCTCCAAGCCAGGCTTCAACAATATGTGAACTGTGAACTTCCAGATGTTCAAGCTGATTTTAGGAAAGGCAGAGGAACCAGAGATCAAATTGCCAACATCCACTGGATCATGGCAAAAGCAAGAGAGTTCCAGAAAAACATCTATTTCTGCTTTATTGACTATGCCAAAGCCTTTAACTGTACGTATCACAACAAACTGTGGAAAATTCTGATAGAGATGGGAATACCAGAACACCTTACCTGCCTCTTGAGAAATCTGTATGCATGTCAGGAAGCAGTTAGAACTGGATATGGAACAACAGACTGGCTCAAATAGGAAAAGGAGTACATCAAGGCTGTATATTGTCACCCTGCTTCTTTAACTTATATACAGAGTACATCATGAGAAATGCTGGGCTGGAAGAAGCACAAGCTGGAATCAAGATTGCCAGGGAAATATCAATAACCTCAGATATGCAGTTGACACCACCCTTATGGCAGAAAGCGGAGAGGAACTAAGGAGCCTCTTGATGAAAGTGAAAGAGGAGAGTGCAAAAGTTGGCTTAAAGCTCAACATTCAGAAAACGAAGATCATGGCATCTGGTCCCATCACTTCATGGCAAATAGATGGGCAAACAGTGGAAACAGTGGCAGACTTTATTTTTTGGGGCTCCAAAATCACTGCAGATGGTGATTGCAGCCATGAAATTAAAAGATGCTTACTCCTTGGAAGGAAAGTTATGACCAACCTAGATAGCATATTAAAAAGCAGAGACACGTGTATACCTGTGGCAGATTCATGTTGATATATGGCAAAACCAATACAATATTGTAAAGTTAAAAAATTAAATTAAATTAAAAAAATAAAATGAAAAGCAGAGACATTACTTTGCTAACAGAAGTCCGTCTAGTAAAGGCTATGGTTTTTCCAGTAGTCATGTATGGTATGGATGTGAGAGTTGGACTATAAAGAAAGCTGAGTGCTGAAGAATTGATGCTTTTGAACTGCGGTGTTGGAAAAGACTCTTGAGAGTCCCTTGGACTGCAAGGAGATTCAACCTGTTCATCCTAAAGGAAATGGCAACCCACTCCAAAACTCTTGCCTGGAAACTCCCATGGACGGAGGAGCCTGGTGGGCTGCAGTCCATAGGGTCGCTGAGGGTTGGACACGACTTAGTGACTTCACTTTCACTTTTCACTTTCATGCATTGGAGAAGGAAATGGCAGCCCACTCCAGTGTTCTTGCCTGGACAATCCCAGGGACAGGGGAGCCTGGTGGGTTGCTGTCTCTGGGGTCGCACAGAGTTGGACACGACTGAAGCGACTTAGTAGCAGCAGCAGCAGCCTAAAGGAAATCAGTCCTGAATATTCATTGGAAAGACTGATGTTGAAGCTGAAACTCCAATACTTTGGCCACCTGATGCAAGGAATTGACTCATTTGAAAAGACCCTGATGCTGGGAAAGACTGAAGGCCGGAGGAGAAGAGGACGACAGAGGATGAGATGGTTGGATGGCATCACCGACTCAATGGACATAAGTTTGAGTAGGCTTGGGGAGTTGGTTATGGACGGGGAGGCCTGGTGTGCTGCAGTCCATGGGGTCACAAAGAGTCAGACATGACTGAGTGACTGAACTGATGTGAGGTCATTTTTACTGGTTCCCACATTTCATTCAGCCAGGAGTCATTTCTGTTTTGTTCAAAACTGTACCCTGGCACAAGCCAGATGCACTATAAAAGTTTGCTCCATGAAAGAAAATATAAGATTTTGAGTATAAAAATATATATTATATATTATTTTGAGGTTAGAGTTTTTATAAGTTGAATGAGATAGAGCTTTCTTTATATAAGCTGTTAATTGATAATGTGCAAAATTACTACAGGTAGAATATTTAATATTTATAAGGTACATTTAGGCAATTTTCATTGGCATCACTAAACCCATTTTGTTCACCAGATTCCATTATTATTTATCAAGTGAATAAAGATGACTTTGAGCTATCAGAGAAAGACAGAATTCCCCTAATCTGTGCAAAATATCTAATACATGCTACACAAAAGTCTAAATGCATGTTTTATACTGAACCATAAAATCTATCTCTGGAGAAGGAAATGGCAACCCACTCCAGTATTCTTGCCTGGGGAATCCCATGGACGGAGGAGCCTGGTGGGTTACAGTCTATGGAGTTGCAGAGTTGGACATGACTGAAATGACTTAGCAGCAGCAGCATAAATCTACCTTACATTGTTACATCAATCATTTTTTAGAAAGGTGTAAAGTGACAATATGACATTCTAGAGAAGGCATAAAGTACTTTTGTCTTAGCATTCCACTCCATAAAGTTTGTACGTTTGACCATTTATTTCCCTCAATTCTCATTTGCATGAGAAGGGAATGTTTGTGTTATTTAAATAAGTTCTTCTGTACTTTTCATTTATTTTCAAATGCTAGTTATTATACTGAACTTGGGGGATGAGTGACCATTAAGAGAATCATTGACATTTTGCAAATATATTCTCCCAAAAGAAAATGTGATAAAATACTGAATCCTGGCATTTGTTCTCCTTTCCTGTATGAAACAGCCAAATTGTGATGTAGCATCCCTGCTGAAAATACAGATTAATATGACCTTCTTCCTCAGTTTAAGAAGTTGACAAAATTGCTTTGACCCCACCAGCCACAATTCATAAACAAGACTGAATGTCTTTCTCTTTTTACAAATTAAAGATTGTAACTTTAAGTGCAGTTAGCCATATTCCACTTTAGTCTGTATGATTGGTATCAGTAGTAAACATTTCCTTTTACTCACAAAGCTATCAAACACAAGCAAGGATGAAATACTAAACCTCAATCCTTGATTGTATATCTAAATGTCTTTTTTTGCATGGGTGCGTTTAGGTCAACCTTAGAATTAAAATGATAATAAAAATAAAGACTGCACTTGTCTAATTGAGAAACTCTGAATAATGCATATATCAGACTTTCATTGCCTATCCAAGCCAAAGGTCATAATGAAGAAGTCAAAACCCAAAGTGGCACAAGTCCATCTTCAAGATGAAGCTACAGGAAGCAGTTACTGGATTTCCTCAGACATAAAGCAATGCATCTTTTTCACTGTCATCACCTTAAGCCATGAGAGTCTGTTGGCAGATAATGATACAAAAGTAATACAGCTCACATCATCCACCTGTGATACTTAATACATCATCTCTGGAATGGACTTGGTCCAGAGATTTCTGTATCTTTCCCAAACCCAGACCTTTCAGCTAGGAGCACAATGAATTGCTGCTACCCCACTGGGTCAGCCCTCAAGGTTCATTATTAATAAGCTGAGACACTAAAGGCTAATGAGAACCGGGTGCTTGAGGAGACAATGGCTCATTCATCATCAATCAAGCTTTGAAGTTTTTATACAGATGATTTAAGGAGAGTTGAAGTGTGCAAAATTGAAATGTCACATTTGTATTGGGAGTGGGGAGAGGGTGATAATGTAAATGAGTGATGTAACCTTCTATATTTCAGCTCGATGAGCAGAGTCAAAAGCTCATGATGCAGATACCAAACGTTAGGAAGAAACAGTGGGCAGTTTTTTTGAACAGAGCAAGGCGATTTCAAGAAGATATGATTAGAACATTCACTAAAAGTCGGCTTAAGATAGAAAATTAGAGCAAAAACAATCTTTATTTCAATTGAACGGAGCTCAGCAATTCTCCCCACAATGTTCCAACGTATTAATACACATTTCAGGATCCAATGTTTTAGCTTAAATCCAATCAGTATTTTTTAGCTTGAGTCCTAGCTCTCCTGAGAAGTCTACCGTGACCATTTAGTTTTTAGAGAAGTGCCTCTAACTCTTATGACACTGATTATCTGGATCACTCATCTAACAAAGCAAATGCTACTTCACCTTCTTTGTTCTTTTGTGTACTTTTCTTTAGCATAATATAGGTCTCTGGAGGATAAGAACCACAGCATACATCTTTCTGGGGCCCTGGTACCAAAGAAAGTGTCAAGCACCTACTAGAAATTCAAATACTTTTGAAGATTATAATAATACTGATATCTTCAGAATGTGACTAACATTTGTAAGAAGTTGTTAATTGCTTAAATAATAACACAGTAGTGATATCTTCTCCTTATGCACTAGATGATATTTTCATTATCTATATACAATATTAAATAAAATGTGTTTGATCTTAATATATCAATTCTTTCTATTCATTAAGGAGGTAGTAATCCACTTAGACATTCCTAGTCTCTGGTAAATTTTAAAATTAATTTTGTATTGTAACTGGCCTTATATTACAAATACAGAATCTCCTTCTCAAATTGTTGTCTCACTTTATTATATAATTCTATGTATGTGTCAACATGTTTAATATTTTTTGTAATGATTTCTCCCAAACTTATACTCCCCCTGTATTTCCATATATCCACTATAATCAAAGTAACATGCTGTAAAACTCAAAACTTGAGATTTATAATTAATTCTTTCACCTCAATATTTAATGTCATGACACTCTAAATAAAATCTTCATAATGTTTATTTTAATTCATCCTATTATTTTTATATTCCCTGCTACTTCTTAATTTAGGCTCTATTATCTCATAGAAGATTCAACATTTTGCTCCTAATCCAACCTCCCCACGAATTCATCTTATATATCACAGTTATAATATATTGAATATTATAGGTAGATGGAAAGATAAAAAGATGATAGATATAGGTAGGTAGGTAGAGAGATAGATTAATATTTCTCTATTAGGGCTTTGAGTATAAAACAATAATACTCAATCTAGTTAGCTGGAAAAAACTAACTTCAAAATCTAGTTCTTTGCTTACTAGATGTTTGACCTTGTATATATTTGTGAGACTCAGTTTGTTCAACACTATAATGGGATATTGTACTCATAGGCTCTGCCACACAATTATGGATTACATTAGAGTTTATATTTAGTAATTATTCAAATAGCTGTTTATTGATTGTATTGTCTCTTATGAGGATCCTTGCAGACTGCCACAAGACAGTTATATTTTTGTCTTGTTGGTTTGAATTCAGTCATGGAGCCACAGCTGGCCATGAAACGTAAGGAACTGCAGTTTTTGTACTGAACAGTTATATTACTAGCTAAAGCTAAATACTGTTTAAAAGTTAGACAATTATAATAGACTCGGGACACAATAAGCAGTCTCTGCCACTGACTCAGAAGAAATCTTTTGGCATTTTGTACATACGTACAAAACCTAAATCTTGTGACTTGAACAGTGCAAAATTTTTTTCCCAGATTTCTATTGAAGTACAATATACATACAGAAGGGCTTCCCAGGTTGCGCTAGTGGTAAAGAACATGCCTGCCAATGCAGGAGACATAAGAGATGTGGCTTCAGTCCCTAGGTCAGGAAGATCCTCTGGAGGAGGGCATGGAAACCCACTCCAGTATTCTTGCCTAGAGAATCCCATAGATAGAGGAGCCTGGCAGGCACAGTCCATAGCTTCGCAGAGCTGGACAAAGCTGAAGTGGCTTAACAATCACACACGCAGACATACAAAGATGTGCATCTATCATATGCAAAATATTTTTTCAAACTGAACACACATGTACCCAGTACTCAGATCAAAAAACAGACCATTCCAGCACAACAGAAGCCTTCCTCATGCTTTCACTCCCTATTGAAACCTCTATCCTAACTTTGAGCAAGATCACTTTCATATATTTTTGTACATTATACATAAATGGAAAAATATCACATGCATTCTTCTTGTCTGGCTCCCTTTCACTCAACATTATGTTTGTGAAATTCACCTATACTGTTCATTTTCATTGTTCTATGGCGTTGCATGTGTTTATCTAATTCTACATGGACATCTGGGTCATGTATTTTCCACATTTGAACTATTACTTCTAGTGCTACTAGAACATCCTAGGATATGCCTTTTAGTGACAATATGTACACATTTATGTTGTAGACATACACAGAAGTGAAATTCCTGGGCCTCAGTGACAATTTTCCAAAGTGCTTTTGCCAATTTATATTCCCATCAGTACAGTATGAGAGATCTACTTCCTTCTTAACCTTGTCAACCTGTGTTTTTTTGTTTTTTTTTTTTTTTTGGTACCCATTCTGGTTAGTGGAAAGTGGTATCATTTTAATGTGTACCTCCCCAATGATTAAGGCTTTATATTGTCACCCTGCTTATTTAACTTATATGCAGAGTACATCATGAGAAACGCTGGGCTGGAAGAAGCACAGGCTGGAATCAAGATTGCCGGGAGAAATATCAGTAACTTCAGATATGCAGATGACACCACCCTTATGGCAGAAAGTGAAGAGGAACTAAAAAGCATCTTGATGAAGGTGAAAGAGGAGAGTGAAAAAGTTGGCTTAAAACTCAACATTCAGAAAACAAAGATCATGGCATCTGGTCCTATCACTTTATGGGAAATAGCGAAACAGTGTCAGACTTTATTTTTGGGGGCTCCAAAATCACTGCAGATGGTGACTGCAGCCATGAAATTAAAAGACACTTACTCCTTGGAAGGAAAGTTATGATCAACCTAGATAACATATTCAAAAGCAGAGACATTACTTTGCTAACAAAGGTCCATCTAGTCAAGGCTATGGTTTTTCCAATGGTCATGTATGGATGTGAGAGTTGGACTGTGAAGAAGGCTGAGCGCCGAAGAATTGATGCTTTTGAACTGTGGTGTTGGAGAAGACTCTTGAGAGTCCCTTGGACTGCAAGGAGATCCAACCAGTCCATTCTGAAAGAGATCAGCCCTGGGATTTCTTTGGAAGGAATGATGCTAAAGGTGAAACTCCAGTACTTTGGCCACCTCATGTGAAGAGTTGACTCATTGGAAAAGACTCTGATGCTGGGAGGGATTGGGGTCAGGAGGAGGAGGGGATGACAGAGGAGAAATGGCTGGATGGCATCACTGACTCGATGGACGTGAGTCTGAGTGAACTCCGGGAGTTGGCGATGGACAGGAAGGCCTGGCTGCTGCTATTGATGGGGTCGCAAAGAGTGGGACACGACTGAGCAACTGAAGTGAACTGAGCATACTATTTTGGAAGTGTAATTTATAAGGCAAAGGGTTTACTTATGTGTGAAACATTTACAAATCACTGTGGTAAAACTGATTTCTTTTTGAGGTTATTAGTAAACAACTGAGTGATTAATGTACCAGATGTAACCCTCCTAACTTTTTAATTTCCTGTAGGGGGGGGTCTGATTCAATGTTTTGGAAATGGCATTTCATAATATTTTAGAAAAATGCATTAAAACTATACCAAAATTATATCAATAAATAGAAAATTATGGCTTTGAGAAGTTGAATGAAAAAATTCATATTAATGAATGAATAGTGAAAGTGAAAGTCACTATCATGTCCAACTCTTTGTGACCCCATGGACTGTAGCCCATCAGGCTCCTCTGTCCATGGAATTCTCCAGGCCAGAATACTGGAGCCAGTAGCCTTTCCCTTCTCCAGAGGATCTTCCAACTCAGGGATCAAACCCAGGTCTCCTGCATTGCAGGCAGATTACCAGCTGAGCCACAGTATCTATCTAATAAAAGAGAGATGAACATAATCAAGGTATATAAAGAGAAAGAATGAAAAATTTGCTGTCTTCTTCTTATTAAAACAGAATACCCCATTGCATAAATATCAAACATTTTTATTCCCCTATCCACTGGAAAGCCTTCATTACAGACAATGATCTTCTTAAGTAATGGTTCCAAGTTTCCAGAAAATGCAACTGCTTCAGTGAAACAAATCAGTAGAGTTCATTGCTTTCATTACCAATAAGGGGGATAGTTATATTAGTGTGTGGAAATGATTTGTCCCTTTTATTTACAGGCTTTAATACCATAAGCCTGGGATATACTACAAGGTCACTTTCTAATATCTCACCTACAGTATTAGTTATATAGTTTTAATAACTTCTCACTATTTCTTTAGAGTTTTTCAGAAAAGTATGCTTTTTCTTGATGATAATAATAAATAATATTGCTATATATGTTTGCTGCTGGCAAGCTAAGACTTGCAATAAAAAACCAAGCAAGAGAAATCAGAATGATTTAATCTTGTAGAATGATTATAATACAATTACAAGTATCACCATTTCAAGAGGCTATATAAGGCTAGTAAAAAAATCACAAATGCATGGCTTGGGGGCCTGAGTGTCTCTGCTAAAATGTCTATAACATTAAAGTAACACCAAAAATAATAAATAAAAAATTACAAAATAAAGAAATCATGAAATATGAGTGCAAAGAATCAGATTATAGAACACTTACAAAACCCACAGATAAGTCTACAATGACTATTTATTTTAAGTACAGTTTTAATCCAAAGACAATTATAAAAGAATAATTGAATAGGACTAGTTATCATTTTGTAAAGCACAGGTTTCAAAACCTGAAATAACAGGTATCATGGAAAAATGGAGAGAGGAATAGTTATGAAGTTATATTGGTTTGCATAAAGTTTTAAATTATTATTTTTTTTTGTTTGAGTCACTAAATCATGGTCAAATGCACAAATCTTAAGTTCAATGTTTTTAAAATATATGTGTGTTTGGTGTTTATGTATCTGTCTCCATGCAGTCACCACCCAGACAAAAATAAAGAATATTTCTATTCCTCCAGAAAGTCATCCTGGCTCCTTCTCAACCAAGCAGTCCCAAATCCACTATTCTGTCTGTCACCACATATTAGTTTGGCCAGTATGTGATGTGTGTGTGTGTGTGTATGTGTGTTAGTCACTCAGTCGTGTCTGCCTCTTTGTGACCCCCATGGACTTTAGCCCACCAGACTCCTATGTCCATGGAATTCTCTAGGCAAGAATACTGGATGTCTCATTCCCTTCTCCAGAGGATTCTCCTGACCCAGGGATCAAAACCAGGATTCCCACATTGCAGGCAGATTCTTTACCATCTGAGTCAGCAAGGAAGCTGTTTGCCAGTATAAATGGAATAGCACAGTATATATTCTTTTCCCTTGCCTTCTTTTACTTAAAATATTTTTTCCCTGTTATTTATAAGCTTTGTCACTCAGGGCCAATTTTATTTTATTCATTTTCTTAAAATTTTATTGGACTCGAGTTGATTTACAATGTTGTGTTAGTTTCAGGTTTACAGCAAAGTGAATCAGTTATACATATACAGATATCTATTCTTTTTCTATATTCTTTTCTCATATAGACCAGTACAGAATATTGAACTTACTGTGCTATACAGTAGGTTATCAGTTAGCTATTTTATATATAATAGTGTGTATATGTCAATCCCAATCTCCCAATTTATCCCCCCATATCTGCTCAGACTGTTTAAGAGTTAAAGCTACATACTTAAAATATGTGAAGAAAAAGCTCATAAAATTTCTTTTTTTTTTTTTTTTAAATTTTATTTTATTTTTAAACTTTACATAACTGTATTAGATTTGCCAAATATCAAAATGAATCCGCCACAGGTATACATGTGTTCCCCATCCTGAACCCTCCTCCCTCCTCCCTCCCCATTCCATCCCTCTGGGTCGTCCCAGTGCACCAGCCCCAAGCATCCAGTATCGTGCATCGAACCTGGACTGGCATCTCATTTCATACATGATATTTTACATGTTTCAATGCCATTCTCCCAAATCTTCCCACCCTCTCCCTCTCCCACAGAGTCCATAAGACTGTTCTATACATCAGTGTCTCTTTTGCTGTCTCGTACACAGGGTTATTGTTACCATCTTTCTAAATTCCATATATATGCGTTAGTATACTGTATTGGTGTTTTTCTTTCTGGCTTACTTCACTCTGTATAATAGGCTCCAGTTTCATCCACCTCATTAGAACTGATTCAAATGTATTCTTTTTAATGGCTGAATAATACTCCATTGTGTATATGTACCACAGCTTTCTTATCCATTCATCTGCTGATGGACATTTCTTTGAGAATATTTAATGAATAATTATATCCTATGGATCCTAGTAACACCACTGATAATTTTCATATTGTGATTTCTGATGTCATAAAAAACGGCTCCACTATACAAGGGTATAGCTCTGTAACTTGTACTGTCATATCTTCTAAATTAAGATATATTTTATCTTAAAACGCTTCCACCATAAAATGCTTCCAGGGTTAATAAATAATGATTTAAAATGTATTTTGGGTATTTGGCTGCTCTTGGAGACTGGACATGAAGAAATGACCCAAGTGCCAAGATGCATAATATGTCAGATGGTTCAGTCAACTAGAGAGCTGACATTCAAGAAGGGAAAACTACTGGAATATAAAATGTTGTATAGGCTTCACTCCTGTGGGTAACCATGACTCTCCCCGTAGATGACCTGTGAGACTTTGGTTATGTTAGTTATCCTCCCCAAGTCTCAGTTCCCTTATCTATAAAGTGAGGATATGGATATTAATGATGCCTCCCTCACAGGGAAATTATAAGGAGAAAATGAGTTAATACATGTAAATGCTCATCACAGTGTCTGTTAGGTGACATTCAATCAATGTGCTATTGTTATTACTATGAAGGGGAAGATAAGAAGAGTTCTCTGGTAAGCTGATTGCTTCTGTCTTTCTTGATAATTATCTCTGCTCCCTTTCATAAATACACTTTTGAGGCAGGGTTCTTAGACCAAGTTATATGCGGGTTGCATTTGCTGATTTTCAACAATTACTTTCAACTTGAGTTTCAGATGCCCTTTTGGGAACATAGTATAGGTTCTGGAAACTCATTAAATTAATTAAGATGCTAAATCCAGAATTTCTTTTTTGGTTAGGATTCCTGTAGCCCCAAAACATAACAAATGAAACAGAATGATAAATCAAAGTGCCAACTGCCTCATACAGAGACAGGGATCAAACTAGGATCCAAAGGCCCACCAGGTTCCAAAGCCCATTGTTAATCACCTCATTCTAGCAGCTCTTGGTAATGCTGCCACTGTTTGAATTTATTTCTAATCCAATATTTCTCTCAATTCTTACAGAAGTCCTATGAGTTAATTAATACTAATCTAATTTTATAGACAAGAAAAGTTTAGAGAGTTCAGTATTCTAGAGAACTACGATTCCAGCTCATTCTGCCTGCTGCTTTTAAACTTTATTCTATACTCCTTCCATAACAGGAAGGAAAGACTGAGAAATTAAAAGGGGTGGGGGGGGTGAGTTTAAGCAGAGATGAAGCGCAACTTTAGCTTATGTAATCTAAGTATAATTAAGAAGTCACAGTAATTTCCCTGAAGTCTTTTTGAAAATACTTTATTGAGTTGAAAGGTAAAATTATGCTTTTAAGGTATCTTTTCTGCATGAAAAACTGTATATTTAAAAAACATCCTGGCTTTGTTAGATGGTTGGACTACATCCCAATCTCATCACTGGAGGTGCCTTCCTTTTGCCTCTGCTGAAAGTAGACACATAGGAAAAAGAAGCACAATAAAATTTCAAGAATTCAGCCTACTTAAGTTAAAAACACTGAATTAAAGAAAAGAAAGGCAATGTTATTATGTTCAAGTACTCTGGAAACTCTATATGTGCTTAGTTTTGGGTAGCTACATTTTAATAAATAGAGTAAAATGATTTTTAATTACCTTATCCAAATCATAGCCAGAATAGAATCTGTCTCTATGTTCTTTGCAACTGGATTTTTAAAGATATGAAAATGGGTAATTTAGATATATTGGGCATCTGGTTCTCCTAACTGAATCTGCATTCTCTGTATATTATTTTTTCCTTAAGTGCTATTAAGCAGTTAATACAAAGAGTACAAAAGAGCAAAGCATTCAAATTAGTAAAATGAAATCAGTGAGAATTTAAGTTTAAATTCTAATCATTTTAATGGCTCATATGAAGGAAAAGGAATTCAAAAATTAAAACACGGTAAAATGTAGATTTATCAAGGTATCTTCTTTGTAGGTAATAGTATTGAATTGAATTGTATACAACTCAATTTTGTAAGATGACTGAAATATTTTCTTGTGGTATACATTTTAAAAAATTATCCTCTCTTCTTTATTATAACAATATATTCAGTTTTAGATATGTGTATCTATTTTATGTTAATAGTGGAAAAGGAGGTAGGTGATTTTACTTGGAAGTTGGGGAAATTTTATTTACATTAATTTCATAAACATATTGAGAAACCAGATAAGTATATACTATACATAGATGAATTTTTATTCTACCTCTAACAAAAGGATGCATTAAAATCAAAGACTTCATTATCTTCCAAATATGAAGTCCTTCACTAAAATTTTCTCACATATAAAGTAGAACTACATAGAAAATTAGTCTCCTGTGATAATCTCTATTTTAAGCTACCAAGCTTCAGATACAAGAGGAAGAAAGGGGGTGAAAAAGGGAAGGAAAAAAAAAAAGGATAATACCTAGATAAGCACAAAAATCTGGACTACCCGTGGTGATGTTAGCAGGAGTACCACTCGTGGCTTCCATTCTACTTTACCATTGTTACATATACATCTTTCCTTATGATTAAACAACAACATAAAAATATTATTTACTCAAAAGTTATCATATTTTGAGAACTGTTCTCAGCAATTTTCTAAGTGGCCCTGGTCCTCTATTCTCATTTTACATTAAGGCTCAGAACAATTAGACGGCAACATCTGGCAAGTATTGCTCCTAACTAGATGCCAAACATAATTATTTTAAAAGTGTATTTGTGTTGAGATCAGAAATAAAAAAGAACAACATCTTCATGCCTTAAAATACATTTCAAAATAAAAAAAATTTAATGTTCGTTTTGTAATCATTTAATATTCTCTTTTCTCTGAAGCTCTAAGAGTTATAATCTAAAGTGAAACTGAAGGGAGCTTCATCTCTGATGTGCACCTAGCTATTTCCGTGCTTCAAAGCCTACAGAACCATCTGCTTGTTGGCAGGTGTAATTAATTAGCTAAGTGGAAGAGACGCTCCCTTTTAGAGTGAATAGGAGGAGAGGAGGGAGAAGTCTGTGAAAACCCAATCCTGGGCAGACCAATCAGCTGGGTGCCTCTGGGCAAATTTCTGATGCTGAAAACTCATTGAATTTAATGGTTCTTAATTTCACAAGATTTCTAATTACAGCTAGGATAATAAGATGTGATCCAAAAGTTGAAAAAAATAAAAAAGTTGGCACATTTTCAAGGAAAATCCTTCCACACAATGTAGACATGCTAAAGTGTAGAAGTTTATTTATTTATACATTTTATCCACTAATTCACTCAACTTTGCTAATCAGCAATTTTGAAACTATTTGGCTAACAGGTGGTAAATGCATGTTTATAATAGGAAAATGTATCAAGTTAATTTTTTTTTATGCCAACCAACATTTCTTTTCAGAAGTACTTAAAGAGAAGTCAATCCAAAAAGTAGTGCATTGTGACTCATTTGATAAATTAAAAAAGGATTATATTCTAAGAAAATGAAAGAACAAAACATGATACAAACTAAAACCATAAATTTCCTATAAATTTGTCTAAATAGCCTACATTAACTTTTTGTTGGGCTTCTCTGGTGGCTCAGACAGTAAAGAATCTGCCTACAATGCAGGAGACCCAGGTTCAATCCCTGGGTCAGGACGATCCCCTGGAGAAGGAAATGGCAACCAACTCCAGTATTCTTGCCTGAAAAAAATCCCATGGCAGAGGAGCCTAACCAGCTACAGTCCACGGGGTCACAAAAAGCTGGGACACGACTGAGCGACTTTCATTACATTATTAAGTTTTTGGTAAAAGGTCTAAATGATAAGCATTCTATAATACCTGCTCTTTTAAATACTCTAATTAGAAAAACACAGAATTCTGTCTTAAACTCTAATGTCTTCTTGGGCTTGGCCTTCAATGGGTAAGGTGAGGAAGGCTAAAAAATAGGAGTGGGTGGAACCATGACAAATGCAGACACTCTTACAACTACAGGGAGCAGTGGCCACCCAGATCCAAAAGTGTTACAGAGAGGCAGTGTGAGCTTAGGGTTGCCAGAGTTCAGTTTTATGCATGGCATCAGGAATTCAGAATTTATTGGTAAATATCCCACTTTTAAACATTTGCTTTACAAAGCCAAGCACACCTGTGGTCCAGTTACATTCTTTGGCTGGCAGTTTACCACATCTAGTTTATTGAGGAACTCCTAGATTTAAATTGAAAAAAAAAACAAAACATTTTAGTTAAATAATGTTTTATATAAATCTGGAAGTTCCTCTATAATTATTCAGGCTTTACACCAATAACCATATTGATATTGTATCTCACTTATCAAGTCTTACTAGCTCTTCTACCTAGTGATAGAGAATGGAAAGGGAAGGTGAGGCAGTTTTATGATTTACAGAAAAGCAAAGAAGTAAAGGGGGTTTCCCAGATGGCACAGTGGTAAAGAATCTGTCTGCCAATGCAGGAGACATGAGTTTGATTCCTGGGTTGGGAAGTTCCTCTACAGGGAGAAATGGCAACCCACTTCAGTATTCGTGCCTGGAAAATCCAATGGACAGAGGAGCCTGGCAGGCTACTGTCTGTGGGGTCACAAGGAGTTGGACACAGCTGAATCACTGAGCCTGCATGCATGAAAGAAGTAAAAAAGCCCCAGTGTTTTGTGAAGAATGGAATTGAGAAAGCAACGGATTCTACACCTCCTCTTCATTCATTTTGTGATCCCATTTGTTGTAATGGAGGTGAAATAAGCCTCTGGCTATAGAATGAAGTTTGGAACGTGTACTGCTGAAATATTACCAAGGTACACCATATGCTGACTGCAGAAGTTATGTGTATTTTATATAGGTGAAAGCTAACCTGAAGGATGAAATGTAGTAACTGGCTGTATATTACCGTGGTCCTGTTTACAGGAGTAACTTAATAGCACAAAGAAAACTAAAGGACAATGGAAGGTTAAATTGTGATTTAGATAAAGGGGACAAAAGTAGAAAAAAAAAGTTACAGTTAGCAATTATACTCTCAGACTTTATTGGTTCTAAATCAATCAGCCCAGTGGTAATATATATCTGATCCCTGGAGACTGCAGGCAACAAAGGAGAAAAAAAGTTTAATCTGTATATTAATAATTCTGAATGGCTTTTGCTATTAAAAAAAAAAACACTGATTTCTATGCAACAAACAGAATTTCTCCTTTGGAAAGAAAGGAATTAAGTGACTTTCAGGTCCCACTAGCACTGAAATCAACAGGTAAAAAAAATTTCTAAGAAGTCATTCTGTTAGTAAAACTTTCAAAAGAAAGAAGTTCCAAGAAATAACATTAGACAAGTAGGATACTTTCAGCCAGGGGCAGAGTGTAGATAAAATTTTAGTTGTCCATTGTTTTTGCTCCAGCTCTAAAAAAATGCCAGGTAACAGTCTGAGGATCAAATTGTGAACCAAAATTTGATCTCTTCTCTATAATTAGGATGCACGAATCTTGAGATTTGGGCTCTTTACTCTCACTCCATATCTCAGGTTATTTTTATTTATCTATTAATTTTTTGAAGTGCTGTAATTTCCCTCTCTTGTCCATTTTGGAGGGCTGTGGTTATAGTGAGGCCTTTTGCAACAAATCTTCTTCCCTAGTAGCAAATGTTGTTAAGCACTTCTGAGCAGACATTAGAGCCATTTCAATGGGGTTCTATGCAGCCTCTGTTTGCCATAGGCTGGAAGCTGGAAGCTGGTTTGTAATTCTAAAACTCATACTTGCTTATTTGTTGTTTCGTTTTTTTTTTTTTTTTAAACTCTATTTAGAAAAGTTGGAGAAGAATGAAGATTCATCTAATGCAATACCTAGGGGAAATAAAACAATAGATTATGTCTAAAACTGACAAAACTAGTACTAATCCCATTCAAGACATATTCAAACATATATTGATAACCATCAGAAGAGATAAGCTAGAGTAGGCAAGGCAGGGGTTATTGGTTTTAACAATGTTAATGTATTACTTTTTAGACACATACATAGAGAAAAAAGCAAGCTGAAACAATTCAATAATAGCCCTATATAATGGAGATCCCTGAGGCCAGGATAACATACTATCAAGATCACAGTGGCAGGTGGCTCTTGAGTTGTATTAATAATTCTGTGTTGCTTTGAAACCTCTGAGATACCGAATCTTGAAAAATAAAAAATAAAAAGAAAGAAATCCAACAGGGATCAGTTCCATGGCACGTTCTACATTTACATCATTGTTTGTTACAGGAAATATTTAACGTTCTTCCTATTTCATATATTGCCTTTCTTCAAAGGAGTTCTGTGTGTTTCCCTGTGCTATCCCATTTACTTTTACAATTCAGTGAAGATTTGGTGAAGGACACTGCAGTCCATGGTGTCCCAAAGAGTTGGACTCAACTTAGCGACTAAACGGCATCAGTGGAGATTTTTAATACCATCAATATTTTAATAAATTTTTTTCTGGGGCATTTTGCTCTGGCTCTATGTTGCTGTTCCTATCCTAAAACTGTGAAATTCAAGGCACATGGATGTTCATTAACTTAGTGCTTCATGAAAGGACAGTGAATTGTCCCAATTCCTTTGCGTAACACTGCCAGTTGAGTCTCCTATTTTTATAAATCTGACATACTTAATAATACAATGCTATAACTATTTTCAAAATTAATTCATGAATAAGCATCAGAATCTTAAATTAGTAATTCTTGTTTATTAGAGAATTTGTCAAAAATATAATAAACAAATGTTTGTGAGAGTATTATATATTAATGTAAAATATTAGAGATTTAAAAAATATTTAGTACCACTGGACTAATAAACTGTAGTGTAATATATATGCTAAGTAGTATAAAGCTATTGTAAATATGTTTTAAAATAGTTTTAAAATATGAGAATTATTTCACCAATAAAAAGTAAGGATATTTAAATCTAGCTTCAGTGCAATTAAAATATGCTTTAGGCATATATATTCATAATGCATTCATGTAATGAGTGAAAGAGTGAGTTAGTTGCTCAGTTGTATCTGACTCTTTGCAACCCCATGGACTGTTAGCCCTCCAGGTTCCTCTGTCCATGGAATTCTCCAGGCAAGAATACTGGAGTGAGTAGTCATCCCCTTCTCCAGAGGATCTTCCTAACTCAGGGATCGAACCCAGGTCTCCTGAATATTCTTTACCATTTGAGCCACCAGGGAAGACCATACATATAATACTGAAACAAAATATCCTACTTATGATATTAGTAAAACAAAGTTTCATTTTATTCATCAGGAACAAGGTATACTACTACTTTATAGCATTATATAAGGATAAATGAGATAACAGATATGAATATATCATAATTACTGCTAAACAATAAGTGATGTGTCTGCATTAACTGCAAGCATGATAATATATAGCTTATAATTACATCATATATATAATATATACAAAATACAGAAGACATTATGATTAAATCTTTAAAATTATAGGTAATTACACAGAAAATAAGTAGAATAATAAAGCAGTATTAACATGAAAACCTAAAAACAGAAAATCACTCATCTGGTGAATCCTGGTCTGTGAGTTGGATGTTTGTATTATCTGATTTAACAAATAATTAAATCAATTTGAAAGTTTCTGAATAATGTTCCAGCATTGTAAGTATCAGAGTTCAGTGATGGTAATTTCTAGAGCCTGTGCACACAGACATTAAACCACAGGACTTCATCAATTATATATTCACACCCATGAATATATAAATTGTGATTAAACATAACACAGGTAGTATGACTATGCATCCGATATCCACAGTCAGTTAATATCTTTTTGTTCCAGAATAAATATAGGGAGGGCTTCTTTTTAAGCCTCACAATAGCCTGTATGGTGATCTTATTATTTTAAAAGGGATGAGATATTTTCTACATGGATTGTCTAACTGAAGAACTAAAGAGCCTCTTGATGAAAGTGAAAGAGGAGAGTGAAAAAGTTGGCTTAGAGCTCTACATTCAGAAAACTTAAGATCATGGCATCCGGTCCCATCACTTCATGGCAAATAGATGGGGAAACAGTGGAAACAGTGGCTGACTGTATTTTTCTGGGCTCCAAAATCACTGAGGATGGTGACTGCAGCCATGAAATTAAAAGACACTTACTCCTTGGAAGGAAAGTTATGACCAATCTAGACAGCACATTAAAAAGCAGAGACATTACTTTGCCAGCAAAGGTACATCTAGTCAAGGCTATGGTTTTTCCAGTGGTCATGTATGGATGTGAGAGTTGTACTATAAAGAAAGCTGAGCACAGAAGAATTGACGCTTTTGAATTGTGGTGTTGGGGAAGACCCTTGAGAGTCCCTTGGACTGCAAGGAGATCCAACCAGTCCATTCTAAAGGAGATCAGCCCTGGGTGTTCATTGGAGGGACTGATGTTGAAGCCAAAACTCCAATACTTTGGCCACCTGATGCGGAGAGCTGACTCATTTGAAAAGACCCTGATACTGGGAAAGATTGAGGGCAGGAGGAGAAGGGGACAACAGAGGATGAGATGGTTGGATGGCATCACTGACTCAATGGACATGGATTTGGGTGGACTCCGGGAGTTGGTGATGGACAGGGAGGACTGGCGTACTGGGGTTCACAGGGTGGCAAAGAGTCGGACATAACTGAGAGACTAACTGAACTGAACTGTCTTACCAAATGGTAAGGTTAAAATCAAAGCTTAATTACTTTTTAAATTTTAAAAAAGCAAGTTTCTGGTAAAAAAAACAAAAGCAAAAAACTTCAATTATCAAAATATTTTTATAATACTAAATATGTTTTTCACAAAAATAACTTTACTACATAAAGAAAAGCTCATTTGACTTTCCTCAGATGTGAGGTTTGCCAAAAACATAATAAAATGTTTTGCCAAAAAAGTTCAGCAATTTGCTTATTCTCAGGAAAGTGAAATAAAAAAGCAATCAATCAAATTTCTAGAGATTGTCAAAACTGTTAAGAAATATAAAGAGAATTTTTCCTGTCTGGAATTTCAGCTCTTCTAATATTCCATTTTCAAAAGATTCCATTATTGTGACAAGTTCTACTGGAAAATGTTTAATTCACTGTACACAGCAAACAACTAAATTTCTGTATTTTTGTTTAGGGTGTATAAAGCTGCAAAAAAATGTAAAAATTCTATTTCAGTCTTCATAAAATACTGTTATGATATAAAGATATCTTAATATATATTATTTATAAAGAAACATTGATAAATGTTTCAAAAATTTAAAAAGTTGTATATTTTTAAAAATTTATCAAACACGTTTGTGATATTGGAAAATAAATTATACATCTCAACTAGTTTTGAATAACATAATAATATAAAATTAATTGATCATCAACCAACAACAAGCACCACCACTCATAAAACACACAGAACTCTCCTGAAAAACATAATCATGTTGTGATTTCACAGAAAAGAAAAAAACTGCGATCAGTATTTAACATTTACTTCCCCTATTTGTGGAAACATTGTCAATAGCTAGCAAGTAATGGAGCTGCAAATGCTAAGTTCCCAGGAGGACTATTTTCTAGATGATATGCAAAACTCCAGGCTTGACCATAAGTGGCCATTAAAAATCCCAAGGCACCTTTCAGGGAAAGTAGCAGTGTTAGCCTCAATGTCCTGGCTTGATTCCAACTAACTAATAACACTCAGCCTGCTTGGATAATTGTAGATTGTTTTAATGTGAGAATGCAGTTTCCTTGTTGGATTATAGTGTTTAGGTCTTTCTTTGAAAAATCTCACCAAGTTACAGGGGAAATTCTTATGCCCAATCATTTATTTTAAACATACATGATGACCCAGGGTCTGCCTAGCATCTATCTCAAGATTTTAAATAATTAGAGTCCTGGAACTACACTGATACTGAGTTTTATATATATACATATATATCTCAATAGATTTAGGCAGGACCACAGGGAAGATATTGGGAACCTCTCTAATTTGGAGCCTCAAGAGAGCATAGTACCTCCGTGTGAATGGTAGGCGATCTTGTTAGAGGGGAGCAGTTCTAATACCTTTAGTGAACCTCTCTTAGGCATAGTTGCAATATATCTGATTATTACTCTGCTGCTGCTAAGTCACTTCAGTCGTGTCCCACTCTGTGCGACCCCATAGATGGCAGGCCACCAGGCTCTCCCATCCCTGGGATTCTCCAGGCAAGAACATTGGAGTGGGTTGCCATTTCCTTCTCCAATGCATGAAAGTAAAAAGTGAAAATGAAGTTGCTCAGTCGTGTCCAACTCTTTGCGACCCTATGGACTGCAGCCCACCAAGCTCCTCTGTCCATAGGATTTTCCAAGCAAGAGTACTGGAGTGGGTTGCCATTGCCTTCTCCGGATTATTACTCTACTCAATAGCAAATAGTAAATATATACATATATACTAACCATACAAAAATAGTTTTTATTTTTCAGGACAAAATTTTGAACAAGTATTATAAATTTATATTTTTACCTTCTGAGGCTGTAGCAGCGATTGCTGTCTCCCCTAATTCTTTCCCTCTCTTTTTCCATTTTTAAAAAAATTTTGATTATTTATTTACTTCCTTTTGTGCCACTCAGCATGTGGGGTCTTAGTTCCCTGCAGGGATCTAACCCACACCCCCTGCATTGGAAGCAAGGAGTCTTAATCATTGGACTGCCAAGGAAGTCCCCCTCTCTTTTTCCCATGGTAAAGGAGATTTGTTAGCCATATATTTACCAAATTAAAGACTGTTTTTTCCAGTGTTCCTTGCAGCTCAATGGGGCCATGTGACAAAGTTCGGACCAAGTGGTCAGAAGTGTACCAGTTTTAGAGTCTGTTTTTAAGTTAAGGTGAGAGCCTATATATTTCCTGTTTAATTTTTCCTTGAAGGTGCATGATTAACAGTCATTCTCAACTGTATATATAAGAACAACAGCCAGTGGGATGGTAGCGGCTCGAGATGGAAAGTATCTGGGTCACCAACATTGTAGAAACAGTGTATCAGCTGTAAACTCTTGTAGGATGAATGTCTTTTGCTTGCTTTAGGTGCGAGCAAAAAAAAAGTTTTATTTTGTTTCCGTTACTATTGTTAATATGGTTCATTGTCTCTTAGTTGAGTATGTATCTTAATAAAAGAACATTACACATTATATATCTCTTCCTATCTTTTCAATTAAAGAATATTCCCTAATTGCTAGCTCCATCATTTTTTCAAAATTCTTATCACACTGAAACAAAAATCAATATCTTAGGATAAATATAGACTGTATGAAGGATATGCCTAGTACTCTGTTTCAGTACCATATTTACATTCATTCATTTAATTCACACAACTGTTCCATTAGCTGGATACTATTATTACCCCCATTTCATGGATGAATAAGTAGAGAGATAAGCTTGACCAAGACCAGGCACTCTTAAATGACAGATGTGAAGCACAGCCTCACACAGTCTACCTATAGGAGCCCTAAATCCATATGACAACAGTGGGGAGGCAGGTAGCACAAATGAGAAAAATGTGTGCATGGGGACTGTGAGAAGCTGGAGACCACATGCGTCATCTCAGAGTTGAAATTGTTTCATAGTTCCAGCAATGTTTACTGGAATGTAGACACAAGTTTGACTAAAGCCTCAGAACTGTTTTTATTCCAAAGAAATTGGAAATTCCTACATCCAATTATTAGGAAAAATTTTAGATGATTAGGAGACACTGTGCAGGACAAAACATATCTGTAGCCTATCAGCAAAGACGCTGTAACACATACAGATAGGATAAACAGAGTCTCTACCATCTGTCTAATGGCAAAGTCAGATACATTGTGGTAAGAGCTAAAACAGAGCAGTTTGAGAATGCAGAGGAGGGCCATCTGTAGTCTGGCAGTGTTTAAACACCAGGAGACGACGTCTCAGCTGAGTTGTGAATTACTAGTACTTGTTACTGGAGAAGGCAATGGCACCCCACTCCAGTGCTCTTGCCTGGAAAATCCCATGGACGGAGGAGCCTGGTAGGCAGTAGTCTCATGGGGTCGCTGGGAGTCATACACGACTTCACTTTCACTTTCACTTTTCACTTTCATGTATTGGAGAAAGAAATGGCAACCCACTCCAGTGTTCTTGCCTGGAGAATCCCAGGGACGGGGCAGCCTGGTAGGCTGCTGTCTATGGGGTCGCACAGAGTCGGACACGACTGAAGCGACCTAGCAGCAGCAGCAGCAGCAGCAGTACTTGTTACTAGAGGAATGTGGGGGTTGGGGCAAAGCATATTCCAATAAAAGAAAATACTAAGTAAAAATAGTTGCCCAATGATTAAAAGCCAATTTTTTGTTTTTTGAACTACTCTGAAGTAAGGATGAAATAAAGACAATCTTTCAATTCAGGATAATATATGAAACTTTTGAAAAAAAATTGAGAATTCAGATATCAGATTTTAGATTAAATATGCTAAAGCTAAACTATATTTTACATTAACTTGAATAACTAACAATTTATGAAAAGGAACACTGAATGTGTTACTTAATGTATTCCAGGGGACCATAATGAAGACAAATCGTGTGAGAGGTGATCTGCTCAGTTCTTTTGTAGGTGGGAGGGGAGTAGAGCCATGAAGAGAACAAAAAGTGAAGAATATAATTCTTATCTCTAGCTGAACATTTCTCCATGTGTGTTTATAAAATGTCTGCTTAAAAATTAGTGATATAGCTTCAAACTTTTTAAAAGTACTATTTAAACTTTATTATTTTCTCTCTTTTTCATCAAGCTTGAATGTGAAGAATAATATTAGCTTTTAAAAGCCCAATTTACAGTATTACATCCAGATGCTATTGTCTGACTCTGCAACCTCATGGGGAGAAGGCAATGGCACCCCACTCCAGTACTCTTGCCTGGAAAATCCCATGGACGGAGGAGCAGGCTGCAGTCCATGGGGTCGCAGAGGGTCGGACACGACTAAGCGACTTCACTTTCACTTTTCACTTTCATGCACTGGAGAAGGAAATGGCAACCCACTCCAGTGTTCTTGCCTGGAGAATCCCGGGGACAGGGGAGCCTAGTGGGCTGCCGTCTATGCGGTCGCACAGAGTCGGACATGACTGAAGCGACTTAGCAGCAGCAGCAGCAGTAACCTCATGGACTGCAGCATGCCTTCCCTATCCTTCACTATCTCTTGGCGTTTGCTCAAATTCATGTCTTGAGTCGGTGATGCCATCCAACCATCTCATCCTCTGTCACCTACTTCTCCTCCTACCCTCTATCTTTCCCAGCATCAGGGTCTTTCTCAATGAGTTGACTCTTTGCATCAGGTTGCCAAACTACTGGAGCTTCATCTTCAACATGAGTCCTTCCAATGAATATTCAGGACTGATTTCATTTAAGATTGACAGGTTTGATCTCCTTGCAGTCCAAGGGACTCTTAAGAGTCTTCTCCAGCACCACAGTGTAAAAGCATCAATTCTTTGACATTTGGCCTTCTTTACGGTTGAACACTCACATCCATACATGACTACTGGAAAAGCCATAGCTTTGACTATAATGACCTGTGAGGGCAAAGTGATGTCTCTGCTTTTTAATATGCTGTCGAGGTTTGTCATAGCTTTCCTTCCAGGAAGCAAGTGTCTTTTAATTTTATGGCTGCAGTCATCGTCCTCAGTGATTTTGAAGAACAAGAAAATAAAACTTGTCACTGCTTCCACTTATTTTCCTTCTATTTGCCATGAAGTGATGGAACCAGATGCCATGATCTTATTTTTTTGAATGTTGAGTTTCAAGCCAGCTTTTCACTCTCCTCTTTCACCTTCATCAAGAGTCTCTTTCATTCTCTTCACTTTCTGCCATTAGAGTGGTATCATCTGCATATCAGAGGTTGTAGCTATTTCTCCTGAAATCTTGATTCCTGTTTGGGATTCTTCCATCCTAGCATTTCAGATGATGTACTCTGCATATAAGTTAAATAAGCGGAGTGACAATATACAGCCTTGATGTACTCCTTTCCCAATTTTAACCAGTCCATTGTTCCATGTCCAGTTCTAACGGTTGCTTCTTGACCTGCATGCAGGTTTCTCAGGAGACAGGTTAGGTAATCTAGTATTTTGGTCTCTCTAAGAATTTTCCACAGTTTGTTGCGATTCATACAGTCAAAGGCTTTAGCATAGTCAATGAAGCAGAATTAGATTTTTTTGGAATTCCTTTGTTTTTAATTAATTTATTTTTTATTGAAGGATAATTGCTTTACAGAATTTTGCTGTGTTCTGTCAAACCTCAACATAAACCAGCCAGATCCAACAGATGTTGGCAATTTGATCTTTGGTTTCTCTGCCTTTTCTGAATCCAGGTTTTATACCTGGAAGTTCTTGGTTCATGTACTGTTGATGTCTAGCTTGAAGGATTTTGAGCATTACCTTGCTAGCATCTGAAATACCCTGATGCTGGGAAAGACTGAGGGCAAGAGAAGAGGGCTACAGAGGATGAGATGGTTGGATGGCATCACTGACTCAATGGACGTGAGTTTTAGCAAACTCAGGGAGACAGTGAAGGGCAGGGAAGAATGGCATGCTGCAGTTCATGGGGTCACAGAGTCAGACACGATATAGAGACTGAATAACAGCAAATGAGATTTAAATCTTACTTAAATCTTCCGTTGTTATTATTTACCTGTGGTGCAGAATAAAATTGTGATTATTTAGATAAAATCATTTTTAAATTTACTCAATTATTATTTATTAGCAATTGAGGAAACATTTAATGATTGTCCACTGTGTGAAGCACCTTGTCCAAAGAGCTAGAGCTATAAAAATGAAATGACACAGTCTCTCAGCACAAGGCAAATCTTCCTTAAGTAAAGAAAAAGATAAAAATATATTACCACAAAGACACATTCTATAATGGAAATGGACAAAGTGCATAAAGAAAAAGACTGACATCTGCCAAGGGGAATTAGGGAAAGCTTTGGTGTGAAACTTGCAGAATAAACAGGCATTTGGCACAGGGATTGCTAGGGAATGAGTGTTCTGGGAAGGTGCCCAGCATTTGCAGGGAATGGAGGTGTGAAAAGTGGTAATAACTAGTCACCACTAAAAGTAGTTCTGTGTCTCTAGAGTACGTACAGCACGGATGAGGCAAGGGCAGATGGGTGGAGGATGGAGCAGACTGCCAGGAGGACTTTCACAACATTCTCAATTGTTTTCATAGGTATTATGGATAGTTTAGGTATAATGTACATCAAATAATTCTGAGTAAAAAATTGTGGAAGCAATACTGAGAATATATTGGGAAAAACTAGAGGCCAAAAGGACAATAAGGAAAATATTTCAGTAGCCTGGGATGGGACAATGTTTGAACTAGGCTAGTGTTGTAGGAACAGTGAGTAGATATGAAATGGAAATAGAAAACGCTTTTATTGGTTTTTGATGTGGGTGATAAAGGAGACAATAATAAACTCCCTATTTCTCACTTTAATCAATGAATAAAAACAACACTGGGCCAGATGAGCCCAACCAACTTGAGAAGAAAAAGACTGAGTTGACTATTAAGTTTAGTTTGAGGTGCTTGTGGGAAATATTTCACAATTGTTTCACTTAGCATCATTCTTATAATTAGTTGAGTAGGGGATATAAACGGAATTCAAAAGCAAATATTTACAACTCATAAATACATTTGAAAAAGTGTTCAACTTTTTAATAATCAATGAAACAACAAAGAAAAATAGGTGCTAGTTTGTTCGTACTTAACAGCAGCAATGACAACTAGGAATAAAAAGATTTCTCATGCTGGCGCAAGTGGAATGGAATAGTGCTTATTACTACAACTGGTAGTGCTGAAGTGATTTTCAGGAGTTATATAATTATCTATACACTTGAATTGAACAATGTGTTTTCTGAGGAGCTATCCTAGTGAAAAATATAGAAAGAAAACTATGTGCAAAAAAATGTTCATTGATATATTCTGCATGTAATACAACAAACCAAAATGTACATAAATATCTAGTTAGGAAGAGCTATAGAAAATATGTCATGATTAGTTTTATAGCTACAGTATAATAATACATAACTATGGTTGTAGTCAATTGAATTGTTAGCCCAAATTATTTATCACTTTGTATATCCAAAATTCTGGTGTGGCCTCTCTGAAGGAAAATTGCATTTCCCTACTACTTGCCTTTAGGTTTGTCCATATGACTTGCTTTAAGCCAGTGAGATGGCAGAACTGACAAAGTGCCATTTCTAAGCCTAGGGCTTAATAGGTACCAGGAGGTTTTTGCTTTCCCTCATGGGTTGTAGCATAGCCATGCTAAGAGCTTCCAATACTATGACAGCTGTGATTCCTTCTCCTGGCTCCTAGAATAAATTGCATGAAGCAAAACGGCCCCAAGCCACCCAGCTGGGCCTGAACTGACACTTAAAGCAGAGCACCTCACTCAAATCTTGTATAAATCACCAGACCAGATCTTGAGCTCACCATGGGTTCATAAAATCAATGATGATTTTAAGTTACTGACTTCTATTACACTGGTTTTTGATGAATCACTTTGGAGGCAATAGTTAACTAATATAACAACTATGAGAAGATAGTCATACACAGAATGATAGAAAGGAAAGAACCAGAAATTGAAAAACTGTTGATGCTTTTAGGTTTAGGGATTGTGAGATATCAGATTTATAGAAAGTCTAATCAAATACTTTAATGTAATTGACTTGCAACCAATAAAATGGATAAGAGCACCTTGAAAGTTAAGTTTTCAAATGAAAGACATCAGACATTTATTTTATGAGCATCAACATCTAAAAATAAAGATGATATATATAATCTGTCATAGATTACCTCCTTTAAAAATTCTATAGTATACAAAAAAATTCCTAGCAGAATTAGTATTATTATTCTGCCTAAAATGAAGAATCTATGGAAACTTAATCTTATTTAACCTAAAACATCTTACCTATATATTAATATTATTGTGGTGAACTCAATGGCAATTTAAGTCTATATTTCTAAGGTTTTTGGAATATGTTAACTCCAGGTTTACAACTTAACATGTCAATGATAAAAGATGGGGCATCTATTAGTATATGAAATTTTTGTCCTCCAATAACTTTACAATTTTGTTGTAACTGGTTAATGCTACCACTTCCACCATGTTTTTCACTCACTTTTTGAGGGCCCAATTTGAGGGAAAAGTCATTGTTACTCACTATTTACATTCATAGAAAAGTAGAAAGGGAAGATGGGGTAAACAAATGTAAAATTGGTTATAAAACAAAATGTCTGCAGCAGCATGAATAACATGCATGAGAGCTATTATGACAAACAGAGTGGTGATTTAAGCTCCGCTGATACTCCAAGCTGCTGTTTGGAGTGCTCCCACCCACTCTGGGTACTTTACTTTGGATAGCCAGTGTTTTCATGTTGCCCTCTAGCTGCCAAGAATCCTCCACTTAAGCATTTTAAAATTACTGCTAAAAAATATTCTCTACTTCATAGGTTTCTTTAAGCCTTCCTTTTAAAGTTTAAGCTGCTCTGATTCTCACTCCTCTTCAGCTACTTGCTGTAGAAGAACAGCATCCAGTAAACCAAGTTCCCTTCAGGGACTAGACTAGTTCATGTGATATCTGGTCCAAGAATACTTATTATTTGGCAAAGAATACCTGCATATGCTACATTACTAATCAATAGAAGTCTGCTGTTGGGTAACTCCGGCAGCATGGAAGGCCAAGGTAGGAAATAGTGTCTCAGTGGTAAAGAACCCATCTGAAATCCAGGAGCCACTTGAGATGTGGGTTTGACCCCTGTGTCAGGAAGATACCCTAGAGAA
Source organism: Bubalus bubalis (assembly GCF_019923935.1). Classification (NCBI taxonomy): domain Eukaryota; kingdom Metazoa; phylum Chordata; class Mammalia; order Artiodactyla; family Bovidae; genus Bubalus; species Bubalus bubalis. The sequence goes on from NC_059158.1 coordinate 151,936,868, forward strand.
GAAGAGAATGGCTACCCACTTCAGTATTCCTGCTTGGAGAATCCCATGGACAGAGGAGCCTGGTGGGCTATCATCCATGGTTTTGTAAAGAGTTGGGCACAACTGAGTGACTAAACAGGAACAACAACCTGCATATGCTGCATTGCTAATGAATAAAAGTCAGCTGTTGGGTATCTCTGGCAGTGTTGAAAGCCAAGGTAGGAAATAATTCAGGCAAGACGAGTTTAGTAGTATGCTTCAAACTGTACCATGTAGACAACTGTCTATCTCATTTATACATGATCTGCCATAGGAACAAATTACTTTTTTTAAGTTAAATTCAACCCATAACATTAATTTGTTTTCTTTGAAAAGATAAAATAGTATTTCAAAGAATCACTCAAAGATTTTTTCACAAGGTTTTTCCTAAATAAAATATAGAAGCTCTTTAAATTTATTATACCAGAAAGGTCTCATTTTAAAATATATGTTTATAGTGGAAAGGAAACAAAATTTTTACAATGATTATTTGATGTGTAAAACTAAGTAAGACCTAAAGAAAGAGGGAAAATGGAGTACATATAATCCAAATTTATGATTATATATTATTTTTCCTACTTCCAAAGTTGTCTGTAAATTTCTTTATATGACTGTGTAACTGGCTTCATCTTTGTTAATTTCTCTATATTTTACATTAGTGTACAGTAAAACTTCTTTATCTTATTTTCCATATAGTAATGTTGTTTCAGGGCTTATAACAATTGCATTATAACTGCTTAAATAAAGTTAATAACTCAGAAGAGAGGAACAAAACTATTGCAGGATGACAGAGTAGATGCGGTTGTTTTTTCCCACAGTGGAGGACCTTTTCATATCACAAATCATTGTTTTTACTTTAGTAGAGAAACAAAGTACGTTTTCAAATGTTAAGTTCACTCAATAGTTTGAATAAAATTAACACTATAGATTTATTATCATCATAATAATGATAGTAAGTAGTTAACTGTAATGAACATACTTATACTTATTTCCGAAGCTTTTATGAGATTGCACAATTGAGAGCACATACTTATGAGACCTTATTATTTCCTTAATGGAGCAACTCTGAACAGGCTCAAAGAAAAGAGCAAAAGATGACATTGTATAAATAGCAAAATGAATCCAATCTTTCATTTTTTGTCTCTCCTGGTTTCTATAATTTAGCAACAACAAATTAAATATTAAGTCTTGATTCTCTGTAACACTTATGAGATTTTTCTATTTAACAAAATGGTTTCTAGTCCCCAGCAGATGATCTAATTATTCTGAGCATTTAGCAAGTCATGCAACTTTATTAAATACCTGCTATGTGCTGTAATCTCTGAAGATGCAGAGATTAATGACAGTACCTGACTTCTAAGAGTTTATAATCTGGTCAGGAATGTAGATTATTTAAATACCTCTATAAAACAAAGCTGAATTCAATACATTATTTCAAGCCATCCAGATACAACTGTAATATATTTGTCATAATATATTTATACATATGCACCATACATATGTTTAATATATTCAAAATAATCCTGTTAATTTGGGAACTTTGACTGAAGGAAATCTCAATTTAGACTAATATTGTAGATATTAACTGTCTACATATAACTTTCCTAGCACCAACATATCAAAAAGAAACCATGAAGATCAGCTTATGATGAGCTTTTGGGCTTCCATAGAGATCTAAGGAAATGAAATAAACTATATTCAACATAAACTCTGAACTTTAATATTTCAACATATTTCCAAGATATTTTCAAATGAACTAATTTGATAAAAGAATCACACAAAACAATACTATGATCAAGAATAATAATGTGCATAATATTCTCTCATTTCTTTGGTTTTGTACCTAACACATACAATGGATATCTATTGTAGTTCAAGAAATGTGACATGGATTGGGGCTAGAATCATAAGCAAATGTAGATTATTATCCCTGACTTCATTCCAGTAGTAGATGTTCAAAAGTTTTGTTTAAAAATTAGTTATGGTAAATCCACAAGCTGGATTTAGAAAAAGCAGAGGAACCAGAGATCAAATTGCTATCATCCACTGGATCACAGAAAAAGCAAGCAAATTAAAAATATATATATATATATGTGTGTGTGTGTGTGTATATATATATATATATATATATACACATACATACATACTTCTGCTTCATTAAATACAAGAAAGCCTTTGACTGTGTGGATCACCACAAACTGGAAAATTCTTAAAGTTATGGGAATACCAGACCACCCTACCTGTCTCCTGAGAAACCTGTATGCAGGTCAGGAAGCAACAGTTAGAATCGGACATGGAAAAACAGACTGATTAGAAATTGGGAAAGGAGTATGTCAAGGCTGTATATTGTCACCTTGCCTATTTAACTTTTATGCAGAGTACATCGTACAGAATGCCAGGCTGGATGAAGCACAAACTAGAATCAAGATTGCCAGGAGAAATATCAAACCTCAGATATGCAAATGAAACCACCCTAATGATAGAAAACAAAAAGGAACTAAAGAGCCTCTAGATGAGAGTGAAAGAGGAGAGTGAGAAAGCTGGCTTAAAACTCAACATTCAAAAAATGAAGATTGTGCCATCTGGTCCCATCACTTAATGGAAAATAGATTGGGAAAAACCTGAAACGGTGACATATTTTATTTTCTTGGGCTCAAAAGTCACTGCAGACAGTGACTGCAGCCATGAAATTAAAGATGCTTTCTCCTTCGAAGGAAAGTGAAAGTTGATCAGTCATGTCCGACTCTTTGTGACCCCATGGACTATACAGTTCATGGAATTCTCCAGGCCAGAATACTGGAGCAGGTAGCCTTTCCCTTCTCCAGAGGATCTTCCCAACCCAGGGATCAAACTCAGGTCTCCCACATTGCAGGCAGATTCTTTACCAGCTTAGCCAGAAGGGAAGCCCAAGAATACTGGAAGGAAATCTATGACAAACCTAGACAGCATATTAAAAAGCAGAGGCACCAGTTTGCCAGCAAAGTTCCATGTAGTCAAAGCTATGGCTTTTCCAGTATTCATGTATGGATGTGACTGTTGGACTACAAAGAATTCTGAGTGCTGAAGAATTGATACCTTTGCACTGTGGTGCTGGAGAAGACTTTTGAGAGTTCCTTGCATGGCAAGGAGATCAAACCACCCAATCCTAAAGGAAATATACTCTGAATATTCTTTGGAAGGTCTGATGCTGAAGCTCCAATACTTTGGACACTTTATGCAAAGACCAACTCATTGGAAAAGACCCTGAGGCTGAGAAAGATTGAGGACAAGAGGAGAAGGGGGTGACAGAGGATGAGATGGTTGGATGGCATCACTGACTCAATGGACATGAGTTTGAGCAAACCCAGGAAGATAGTGAAGGACAAGTAAGTCAGATGTGCTGCAGTTCATGGGGTCACAAAGAGTCAGACACAACAACAACAATGGAAAAAGAAAATCTTGTTTCACCAATCCTTTTTGTCTCTTTTTTAATCCATAACCCTTACCAAGATCTCATGTACTGTATCATTGACTATGTTTATTTCTGATTGTCTTCCCTTGCCCACATAAACATATCAGCTTCACAAAGAAATGGATCTCCATCTGCTTTATTCCATAGTGCCTCCCATGTACCTAGAACAATGCCACTCAATAAATATTTGTTGAATTAAGATATGCACCTGACTTTGCATGATATGAGAACTGGAAACTGAATTTTAGCAAGAAGCTGCATTATTCTGAGGGCCATAAAAGAATAAGCCAATAGAAAATAAAATGTTGATTAATTCTATACCAGAACACATGCTTAGGCTACACAAGTGTTTCTTCATTCATGAAAAAAAAAAGTAATAACATATTTTACTTAAGGCAATCCTGATAGTTTAAGGAACATATTAAATCTGTGACCCAACTGTTACTATCATAATTATTCTTTTCTGAAAGGCTTTTTGTTTTTATTGTTATTCATTATTATTTGTAATCCATACCTTAATTAATTTGTGAATATATTTACGTATTTAATTTGAAATTTTCTGGAGAAATTAAAGCTCTTTGTTTATAGTTTATTAGAATTAAAATTATATTTGCTGGAGTTTTACTTTTAAACATTGGTAGAGTATGAAAAATAGCTTTTTTTATTTGCTGATATGCAATTTTTAACTTTAAAGTTATGTTTGGTGAATGAAATTATGTTATATGCTGAATTTGCTCAATTTAGTTGGGTCATTTAAAAATACCTTCAATCTATCTGTACTTTCTCAATAATATGATATGTCATCGGCATATCATATATATATGTGTGTGTGTGTGTATATATGTGTGTGTGTATATATATATACATACATAAGGGTGGTGTCATCTGCATATCATATATATATGTGTGTGTATATATGTCTGTATATATATGTGTGTGTGTATACATATACATATATATACACATACATATATATACATATGTGTGTGTACATATATATATATATACACATATGATGTATATATATCTGTGTATATATATACACACACACACCCTTACGGCAGAAAGTGAAGAGGAACTAAAAAGCCTCTTAATGAAAGTGAAAGAGGAGAATGAAAAATTTGGCTTAAAGCTCAACATTCAGAAAACGAAGATCATGGCATCTGGTCCCATCACTTCATGGGAAATAGATGGGGAAACAGTAGAAACAATGGCAGACTATTTTTTTGGGCTTCAAAATCACTGCAGATGGTGACTGCAGCCATGAAATTCAAAGACGTTTACTCCTTGGAAGGAAAGTTATGACCAACCTAGATAGCATATTGAAAAGCAGAGACATTACTTTGCCAACAAAGGTCCGTCTAGTCAAGGCTATGGTTTTTCCTGTGGTCATGTATGGATGTGAGAGTTGGACTGTGAAGAAAGCTGAGCACTGAAGAACTGATGCTTTTGAACTGTGGTGTTGGAGAAGATTCCCTTGGACTGCAAGGAGATCCAACCAGTCCATTCATTCTGAAGGAGATCAGCCCTTGGATTTCTTTGGAAGGAATGATGCTAAAGCTGAAACTCCAGTACTTTGGCCACCTCATGGGAAGAGTTGACTCATTGGAAAAGACTCTGATGCTGGGAGGGATTGGGGACAGGAGGAGAAGGGGACGACAGAGGGTGAGATGGCTGGATGGCATCACCAACTCAATGGATGTGAGTCTGAGTGAACTCTGGGAGTTGGTGATGGACAGGGAGGCCTGGCGTGCTGCGATTCATGGGGTCGCAAAGAGTTGGACACGACTGAGTGACTGAACTGAACTTAACACACAATATACACACACACATATACACTATTTTAGTTGTTTTTAACTTTTTTTTTTTTTAAACTTTACATAATTGTATTAGTTTTGCCGCATATCAAAACTAAAGTAGATGTCAGGCTGCACACAATCTTTTAGGATTTACTGCTTTTATTTCATATTAGATTATAGAGATTCATCTATATACTACTAAGTCACTTCAGTCGCGTCGGACTCTGTGCGACCCCACAGACGACAGCCCACCAGGCTTCCCGGTCCCTGGGATTCCCCAGGCAAGAACACCGGAGTGGGTTGCCATTTCCTTCTCCAATGCATGAAAGTGAAAAGTGAAAGTGAAGTCGCTCAGTCGTGTCCAACTCTCAGTGACCCTATGGACTGCAGCCTTCCAGGCTCCTTCATCTATATAGTCAAACACTATTCTGGTTCATTTATTTTGGCTACTATTGAGTGTCCCGTTGTATGGTTTACTCATCTTTCATTTACTTGCCATCTCACCACCTGGTTTTCTTTTCTTCATAGGACATACCAGTATCTGAACTTATAATTGTTTTTCACTTGTCTACTGTCTGTTTCTCACTCTTAGAACATAAGGTTTTTAAGAACAAATGTTGTCTGCCTTACCCACAGTATCCCCAATTATTCATTTAACAAATATATAAATTAATGAATTATTCACTGCAGATAAACTGAACTCTGCAATTTCTCTGATAAGTGATGCTGTTTGTATCTCTTGCCCTTCCCGCTTGCTCTGCCACAGCTCTGCAGCTCAATGGTTTTGTGAGTTTAAGCAGCCTAACTTGGATGCTTCTTTTTACTCATCTGCATTTACAAATTTAAAATGAAGAAAACATAGATACTATGGAAATGCCATATAAAAATCAAACAAGATAAAATATATAAAATACCTAACACTATACCATGCCCTTGGGTAATTTTTTTCATCCATCAAGGCTTAGCTCAACTTTCCCTGCCCTCAGGAAAGCTCTCCAAATGTACATCCATATCACTTGTATATATTCAGGTTCTAACATTTAACATGTGGCTCTGAATTTGATAGTGGCTTCCCTGGTGGCTCAGAAGATAAAGAATCTGCCTGCAATGCAGGAGATACAGACTCATTCCCTGAGTTTGGAAGATCCCCTGGAGAAAGGAATGGCAACCCACTCCAATATTCTTGCTTGGAGAATTTCATGAACAAAGGAGCCTGGCGGGCTCCAGTTCATAGGGTCAAAAAGAGTGGGACACGACTGAGTGACTAACACTTTCACTTTCTGAATTTGTTAGTTTACTTATTCTCCAACACAACCCATGACTAAGCTATAAACTGTCTGTCTGTAGGACTATGCCTCTTTTTTTTTTTTAACTTTATTTTATTTTTTAAACTTTACATAATTGTATTAGTTCTGCCAAATATCAAAATGAATCCGCCAGGACTATGCCTCTTTTGTTGAATGAATGACTAATCGTCTTTCCTCTGATGTCACATTCACCAAATATCCTTCAGATCCCTAATTCCAGTTGTCAGTTATTGTAAGCCAACTCAGATTTGATTAACTTGTAGACACAAACAATATCTGCTTTCTTGACCCGTGTATTAACAACCCAATTTAGAAATGAGGGATTCAAACACGGCACTAGGTTTAAGGAGCCTACTCTATGTGGTGAGATAACTAGTTTTTCTTATGACACCCTTTCTTTATCACAGCCCCTTTTCTTACCTCTTGTATTTTATATCTTTGATTTACTGATTGATTTAATTGCCAGCCTTTAATTTGCTTCTTCTTTCTTCATTTTTGATCTTTTAAATTCCTACTACTCACAGTATATTTTCAGTTAACTGTATAGTGCCTGCTAAATATTAACATGAGTTAACACTGAATACTTGAAAAGTAATAAACATAATTCCTAAGTAAAACTAGTTGGCTATCAATATATGTACTATTTATATTTGAATCATTGCATCAAAGATATCTTATTGTTTGGTATGTCAAATGAGAAAAACAGTATGACCTAAATATCAGAAATCTTCATAACAATGAAGTGAGATTTCACTTAACCAATATGATCTTTTAATTAGATTCTATTCACCATACACCACTAATTTATAGGGTTATGAGACAGAACATTTCAGAAGGTCTACATTTGAGTACTTTAATACATCCATATAACACGTGAAAATCTAATATTGATGGTCATCTATTTTATGAAACGACATGCACAGAAAATAAATTTAAGTGGAAGATATTATAACATATGCTAGAAAATAAGTTAACAAAATACAGAGAATCATAAAAAACAGCATAAGTAGGAGCATACTGAGATTCACCAAATATCATTTGCTAATTAAAAAGTACTAAATGTGGAGGTTAATTAATAAAAAAAATACCTCCCCCAATTAGATGTATTCTAATGTTTCAGTTCTTAATATCATCAAGAAACTCATTTTAGCTTCAACTCTGTTTTCCAGGCTTTTCAAGATTTCAGACTTAAGTGGCTACTTGGTTTATAACAGAATAGTGACAAAAATGAATGTACTGTGTAAAGAAAGGTATTCTTCTTGTCCAGATCAAAGAAATGCAGTCTAGTATTCAAAGAGATTGTTTTACTCATAAGATTCACATTATGTGTCTTATTCACTGTGCCTCTATATTGATTGGGCTATGATAGAGGTTTTTATATTCTCATTATAAAGTTTAACCTGGTATTGCCCCATCTTAACACCAATAATTTAACTACCATAAAACAGGCTTTTCTTTGATAAGTAGTGTAATAATCAATTATCCTAGCAACTAGTTTTTCTTATTGTCTCTACCAATAGGACTGGTATCTTAAAAAAAAATAAGGTTAAGAGAAATTAGAATTTCATTTATCCTAATGTAAGAATTAAACATTATATGACAACTACTTAAAATAATAGTAATGCCTTCACTGTACTTATTTAAATCACCCGTTTGTATTCTTTTTTAACAAGAAACTACACCAGAAATTCTGCAATCACAGGACAAATGTGGCGTCATGCCAAGGTGACGTGCTCATTTTTGTTCTTCCCAAGAACATCTTCAGTTTTCTGTACTTGAAAATGACAAAAGGTAAATAAATAACTATGTGAATATAAAAATTCATATAGCCAATGTAGCTTTTATGCTATCATGTCACAGCATTCAAATTAGTTCTCAGTAAGTATTAACTATTATGTCTCAGCCTACTGATAGCATTTCCACAGATTGGAAATATAAGTCATAGATCTGAAAGGAGAGTTGATTACTCTAAGTGATGCATAAGCCTAGGTATTCTTTCATTACTGAGAACAGTCTTTTATATCTTACAAATTAATAAAAAATATTTGCAACATAGCACTCTTCCCAAAAACACATTATTAAAACCATAAAAAGACATTTTTCTCTTTTAGAAATGTCACAAGTATAATGATTCTCCTTCTACAATAGCTATTTAGTCTCTAATAATCAAATTTAGCTTTTAAGGTATTTCTTAAAGCAAAAACCCTTCTTATCAGATACTTAAATGAACTCTTTTCTTAAAAACAATAATAATTTTTAAAATAGTCTGCATCCTTGTGTATTAGACAGGGCTAGAACCAAGGGACTGCAATTTCAAAATGGTATTGGGCATATAAAGTAAATGTTTGTATCATCCCAGATAAAAGAGGGAATGGTGAGATCTGAAAACAGCTGAAGAACAGATGTCTAAATTTGTCTAAATTTGTTCTTTAATAAATGTTATTTAACAACATTAAAATAGTTTTAGACACATAGACCAATGGCATGGAATAGAGAGTCTAGAAAGACCCCACATATACAGTCAGTTAATATCTAATAAGGGAGCCAATAATACTCAATGGGAAAGGACAACCTCTTCAACAAATGGTACTAAGAAAACCGGATAACCACAGGCAGAAAATAAAACTGGACCCCTATCTTATACCACCCACAAAAATTAGCTCAGAATGGATTAAAGACTTAAAAGTAAGACCTGATACGGTAAAAATTGTAGCAGTAAGCCTTGTCATTGGTCTTAGCAATGATTTTTCAGATGTAACACAAAAACACAAGCAACAAAAGGAAAAATAAGTAAGTGGGGCTACATCAAACTAAAAGTCTGCCACACAGCAAAGCAAACAATAAAAAATGAGAAGGCAGCCTGCAAAATAGGAGAAAATATGTGCAAACCATGTATCTGTCTGGGGCTTCCCAGGTGGCTCAGATGGTAAAAAATCCGCCTGCAATGTAGGAGACCCAGGTCTGATTCCTGGGTTGGGAAGGTTCCACTGGAGAAGGGAATGGCTACCTACTCCAGTATTCTTGCCTAGAGAATTCCATGGACAGAGAACCTGAGAGGGCTACAGTCCATGGGATTGCAAGGAGTCAGGCACTACTGAGAAACTAACATGTAACACATATCTGTTAAGGAGTTAATATCCAAAACACAAAAAGAACCTATACTACTCAATAACAAAACCAAGAATATTCAATTAAAAAATGAGCAGAGGAACTAAACAGACATTTTTTTTTTTCCCAAAGAAGACACCCAAATGGCCAACAGGTACATGAGAAGATGCTCAACATCTCTAATCATTAGAGAAATGAAAAATAAAACCACAAGGAGATATTAATATCACCGTATACATTTTAGAATGGCTACTATCAAAAAGATAAGAAATGACAAGTATTGGCAAGGATGTGAAGAAAAGGTAACCACTGTGCACTATTGGTGGGAATGTAAATTGTGCAGCCACTATAAAAATAACATGGGAATTTCTCAAAAAATTAAAAATATTATAAATTAGAATTACCATATGATTTATCAAACCCAGTTCTGGGTATATGTCTTAGGGAAATGAAAATGGAATATTAAAATATATCTTCATTCATATTTCATTACAGCATTATTCACAATAGCAAGATATAGAAACAATGTCTATTGACAGATGAATAAAGATGATATATATAGACATACACATAGTATAATATGGGATTGGGGGAAGGAGGAGAAGGGGACGACAGAGGATGACATGGCTGGATGGCATCACTGACTCGATGGACGTGAGTCTGAGTGAACTCCGGGAGTTGGTGATGGACAGGGAGGCCTGGTTTGCTGCGATTCATGGGGTTGCAAAGAGTTGGACACGACTGAGCGACTGAACTGAACTGAACTGAACTGATAATAAAGAAGGAAGTTCTAACATTTACAAGAGCATGGGTGACCTTGAGGGCATGATGCTAAATAAGTCTAAACAGATGCATGCCAAGTAACTTTAGTTGTGTTCGACCGTTTCCAATCCTACCAGGCTCCTCTGTCCATGGGATTCTCCAGGCAAGACTACTGGAGTGAGTTGACAAGCCCTCCAGACAGGAAGGATAAAAACTTTATGAGATAACTTATTTTTTGTGTGTGTGTGCTTTAAAAATTTTTTTTTATTTTATTTTATTTATTTATTTTTTTACTAGCTTTAAGACTTAGTTTCTTTGTGTTCATTAACCCAAAACGATTAAGTCATAAACTTTACCCAATCCCAACCAGTTCCCTGCCCTCCAAGACTCATTTTATTTTATTTATTTTTTTTTGGGGGGGGGGGGTTTGGTTTGGTTTGTTTTCTTTTTTTTTTTAATTTTATTTTATTTTTAAACTTTACATAATTGTATTAGTTTTGCCAAATATCGAAATGAATCCACCACAGGTATACATGTGTTCCCCATCCTGAACCCTCCTCCCTCCTCCCTCCCCATACCATCCCTCTGGGTCGTCCCAGTGCATCAGCCCCAAGCATCCAGCATCGTGCATCGAACCTGGACTGGCGACTCGTTTCATACATGATATTATACATGTTTCAATGCCATTCTCCCAAATCTTCCCACCCTCTCCCTCTCCAACAGAGTCCATAAGACTGTTCTATACATCAGTGTCTCTTTTGCTGTCTCGTACACAGGGTTATTGTTACCATCTTTCTAAATTCCATATATATGCATTAGTATACTGTATTGGTGTTTTTCTTTCTGGCTTACTTCACTCTGTATAATAGGCTCCAGTTTCATCCACCTCATTAGAACTGATTCAAATGTATTCTTTTTAATGGCTGAATAATACTCCATTGTGTATATGTACCATAGCTTTCTTATCCATTCATCTGCTGATGAGATAACTTCTATGTGGAATCTAAGAAAAGCCAAATTAATAGAAATATTGAGTAGAATGGTGGTTACCAGGTTCTGGGAGTGGGGGAGTCAGGGAGATATTTTAAGGCTACAGTCTTGCAGCCAGTAGACACATAAGTTCTGGAGATCCAATTTACAGTGCAAGTTAGTGATTACAGTCAATAACACTATTATAAATTTAAAAGTTGCTAAGAGACTAGATCTTAATTGTTATTATCACAAAAAAGAAGTGAGAATTATATAACATGATAAATATGTTAGAAACACTATGTTCATAATCATCTTAAAAAATAAAAGTTTATCAAATCAACAAATCAAACATTTTAAAATTAAGCAGTGTTATATGTCAATTATATCTCAATAAAAATAAGGTGGTAGTGCTTCCCTTGTGGCTCAGCTGGTAAAGAATCCATCTGCAATGCGGGAGACCTGGGTTCCATCCCTGGGTTGGGAAGATTCCCTGGAGAAGGGAAGGCTACCCACTCCAGTGTTCTGGCCTAGAGAATTTCATGGATTATACAGTCCTTAGGGTCACAAAGAGTCGGACATGACTGAGCAACTTTCACTTTCACATGCATTGACCAAGTTAAATAATATATATTTGTGGGTCATATATAGACTTTTGAATGGAAAAAAAAACAAAAAAAAAACACCTGGATTCAAATTTTCCATAAGAACAATCATGGAATCATGGGAGCTTTTATTTTTAATTTTTATTTGAGTATAGTTGCTTTACAGTGTTGTGTCATTGTCTGCTGTACAGATAAGTGAATCAGTCATGTCAGCATGACATGTTCTGTATCATATATGTATGATATATCAGTAAACATATATCCCCTCTTTTTTGGATTTCCTCCCACCTAGGTCAGTACAGAGTACTGAGTAGAGTTCCCTCTTCCATACAGTAGGTTCTTATTAGTTATCTATTTTATACATTTTATACATAGTAGTGTATATATGGCTATCCCAATCTCTCAATTCATCCTACCCTCTTTTCTTCCCTTGGTATCCATACATCTGTTCTTTATGTTTGGGTCCATTTCCACTTTGCAAATATACATGCACTCAACTGTTTATTACAGCATTATTTACAATTGCCAGGACATGAAAGTAACCTAAATGTTCATTGTCAGAGGAATGGAGAAAGAAGACGTGATATATATATTCATATAGATATAATGGAATATTGCTCAACCATAAAAAGGAACAAAATTGTTCTATCTACAGAGACGTGAATGGATCTACAGACTATCCTACTGAGTGAAGTAAGTTAGAAAGAGAAAAACAAATACCGTATATTAACACATATGTGGAATCCAGCCATGAATATCTAGAAATGTATCAAATATTTTTTTGAGGCTCAGACACTTGGTTTATAGAGTAAGGATTGTAACTCTTCTCTCACAAATAGATGGAAAATAGAATACAAAAATATATATTAAAAAGTGCCTAGTATAATGTCTGACAAACAGTAGATATTCTGTACATCTTAGAATCTGTTTCCTCTACCCTGGCAATTTCAGTCTAAGTTAGAATGACTTTGGGTCACATGCAATAAAAAAGTCTCAATGGCTTCTAAAAAAGAAATGGATTATTTCATATACTGAGTACTCCAGAAATGGGTTTTTTTAGTGGCTTAACGATGTCTTAGTTCTTAGGTTTTCTTCATTTTTCTGCTCTAACAGTGGCCAATTGAAAAAAGTAGATCCCTTAACATTTGGTCTCATCTTACAGTAGAAAAAAATTTTTCCTTGAAGTCCCTCAGCAGAACTCATTTCACAACTTTTAGACAGTTACACCAAGAAGGCAATGGCACGCTACTCCAGTACTCTTGCCTGGAAAATCCCATGGCCTGGTAGGCTACAGTCCATGGCGTCGCTAAGACTCCGACACGACTGAGAGACTCCACTTTCACTTTTCACTTTCATGCATTGGAGAATGAAATGGCAACCCACTCCAGTGTTCTTGCCTGGAGAATTCCAGGGACGGGGGAGCATGGTGGGCTGCCGTCTATGGGGTCGCACAGAGTCAGACATGACTGAAGCGACTTAGCAGCAGCAGCAGACAGTTACAAAGCAATCTCCAGGTGTATCTTCATGCTGTATTCAAAATCTAACAAAGAGAATAGACTCCTGTGGTAGACTGAGCTCTGAGCCTCAGATAGGATCATCTTCCTTGAGGGGTGGATAGGGAAAAAAAAAAAAAAGGAAAAATCTTTGTATATTTAAGTAGAAAGAAAAGCTAATGGGGTTTTGTTGGGCAACCAATTGGCTATACTTACACTGGGTTCTTGAAATACATTATTTTTTTTTCCCATTTAGTTGTTTTATGCTTAGAACAAATATTCAATCTGACAGATTTCCACCATGAGACATTCTAGTATCAAACTAAATAAGTGGATTAGACTAGACATGGTAGCTTTTACCATGTATTAAAGAACCCCATTTTTTTTTTTTTTAAGAACCCCATTTTGAAATAAAAATTTTTAGCAGAATCTCAGTGTATGCATGCATGCATGCTAAAGTCGTTTCAGATGTGTCAGAATCTTTGTGACTCTGGACTGTAGCTCGCCAGGCTCCTCTGTCCATGGGATTCTCCAGGCAAGAGTGCTGGGGTGGGTTGCTGTGTTCTCCTCCAGGGGATCTTCCCGACCCAGGGATCAAAACTGCATTTCCTGTGGCTCCTGAATTGCAGGCAGATTCTTTGTTGCTGAGCTACCGGGGAAGCCCCATCTCAGTGTATGTAAGGGATAAGATAGATCTTCCTTTGAAATGAAGCATGGCATATCCTTGTGCCCCAGCTCACTATATGCCACCTCGAGCCACCTATTGAGAACATTTATTATGAACACCAGTATAGTAGATCTTTAGAGTTCTTCTAGCCTTTCAAATTTTCTCTATGAAATTGTCCATATGTCATTCTGCAGCAGTTTGCTAGCACACCAGTTTATTCCATGACATCTTTGCTGGGCTGAATATATTTACAATACAACAAAGGGATGGTACAAAGATATCAGATGAATGATCATATAACAAAATTGAAATAGGCTAATTTTAAGGAAAATGTCAAATCAAAACCAAAACAAAATCATTGTAAGTTTATCCTGAAGCAATACAGGAGGCAGTACAGGAGAATTCTGATCCTGTAGAAAGGCAGTTGGCAAATTACTGCTCCACAATTCAGACTTTAGTGGGAGGTCTCAAAGTAGTGCAACTGATTAAAGCTGCAGCTTCCACTCACAGGTAAAGGTTAGGTACTGAATGGATAATCTGGACAACAGAGTTCTTTAAAGCAATTTCTGTGTGAATATTGGTTTCATTAAGTGGATAATTTTTTAAAAGAAAAAAAAATTAATGGTGATTTTAAGAAAAAAATAGACAAGCTTTCCGCTCAGTTCAGTTCATTTCAATTCAGTCGCTCAGTCGTGTCCAACTCTCTGCGACCCGAAGAATCACAGCATTCCAGGCCTCCCTGTCCATCACCAACTCCTGGAGTTCACTCAAACTCACGTCCATTGAGTCGGTGATGCCATCCAGCCATCTAATCCTCTGTCATTCCCTTTTCCTCCTGCCCCCAATCCCTCCCAGCATCAGAGTCTTTTCCAATGAGTCAACTCTTCCCATGAGGTGGCCAAAGTACTCAAGTTTCAGCTTTAACATCATTCCTTCCAAAGAACACCCAGGGCTGATCTCCTTTAGAATGGACTGGTTGGATCTCCTTGCAGTCCAAGGGACTCTCAAGAGTCTTCTCCAACACCACAGTTCAAAGAATCAATTCTTCAGCACTCAGCTTTCTTCACAGTCCAATTCTCACAACCATACATGACCACTGGAAAAACCATAGCCTTGACTAGACGGAACTTTGTTGGCAAAGTAATGTCTCTGGCTTTTCAATATGCTATCTAGGTTGGTCATAACTTTCCTTCCAAGGAGTCAGCATCTTTTAATTTCATGGCTGCAGTCACCATCTGCAGTGATTTTGGAGCCCCCAAAAATAAAGTCTGACACTGTTTCCACTGTTTCCCCATCTATTTCCCATGAAGTGATCAGACCAGATGCCATGATCTTAGTTTTCTGAATGTTGAGCTTTAAGCTAACTTTTTCACTTAGGCATATCTAAAAGTGTCATCATATAATTAACATTTCATCATGTATACACAATATCAAATAATATTATTAAATTTTTCTTAATTATACTGTTTTATTGTTTGAAAATATAACTGAAATAAACAAGTAGTCTCATAAACACATCAATGAGCCTGTAATTTGGACTATCACTGAGTCGGAGGTTATAGTCCCTGTTTAAGGTATAGTTTAAAATGGATTACCTTCAAATAAGTTGGATAGAACAGAAGCTAGTGAACTCTGATTTTTCACTCAGGTAAAAGCTATTTTCTAAGCAGTCTACTGTGAAATCTGCCTATAGCAAGGAAAAAGAAAAGCAAAAATGATTTACCAACTGAATAAACCAGTTTATTATTTCAATTCAGTCACTACAATACTAAGGAAAATGTCAATTTTAAATGTTTAAAATGTTAAACAATTTAAAATGTTCTCAATAAATTATTATTAAAATAAATGTATGTGTATTCTTAATGCTTAATACAACAATGGATCACCTTTTGGACTGGGGTAAACGATGGCTTTTTACATAATGCATCTCCACAAACAAATGCAAAATATGGGAAGGAAAATGGAAGGAAAACCTAATTGTCACTTTTTACTCTCATGTTATCTTTTCTGTGCCTTGAGCTGTGGTGCACTTAAAAGGCAGCTTTTTGTGAAGAACAGATATACAAAGTACAATAAGAAATAAAAGTTGACCTTTAGCAGATACATAGCACTTATGTGATGAATAAAAATACAAACATTGTAAGCATTAAGGTAAAAGGTTTAAAATATATTCTGGCTGGGTCCCCAAACAACTCTTGACTAGATTTTTCTAGATGCTTATATTTTCCATAGTTTAGTGCATCCAAATCACAAAGTAATAGCCATGGGTCACCATTCATCATCATTATCAGGATAACAGCAAAAATAATACGTGCATGTATTTGATTTTTTTTTCTTGCAGTAAAATCACTGGAATAAGATATCTACAACCAAAGCAAGTAGGCAAGTGTTAGTCACTCAGTCGTGTTTGACTTTTTGTGACCCCATGGACCATAGCCCACTAGGTTCCTCTGTCCTTGGAATTCTCCAGGCAAGAATACTGGAGTGGGTTGCCATTTCCTTCTCCAGGGCATCTTCCCATCCAGGGATCAAACCCAGGTCTCCCACATTGCAGGCAGGCTCTTTACCATTTGAGCCACCAGGAACAGTCTAAGTCTCTCTCTAAATGCAGCGAAGACATTTCTGTGCACTGGTACAAAAAGATGAAATGCTTAAAACACTGCTGCTGCTGCTAAGTCACTTCAGTTTTGTCCGACTCTGTGCGACCCCATAGACAGCAGCCCACCAGGCTCCCCCGTCCCTGGGATTCTCCAGGCAAGAACACTGGAGTGGGTTGCCATTTCCTTCTCCAATGCATGAAAGTGAAAAGTGAAGGTGAAGTTGCTCAGTCGTGTCCGACCCTTAGCATGGACTGCAGCCTACCAGGCTCCTCCTAGTGTAAATTAAAGACATACCTTGATTTACCTGTTACTGAACACTAATGTTTTACATTCTTCCTCTATCTCTAGAGCAAAGGTCCACCCAAAATGGGGGGATGCATTCCTAAATGTGCACAGAAGGATTCACTGGGTTAAAGAAATAAGATGTTACAACTTCTCCTTCTATTCACTGCTTCAGTAAAAAGAAGACATAAATCTAAGCTTTTTAAAAAAATATTTTATATTAAGTTTTATATTATATTATTGAAACATAGTTGATTAAATGTTGTATTAGTTTCAGTTATACAACAAAGTGATTCAGTTATACATGTATATGTAGCTATTCTTTTTCAGATTTTTTTCCCATTTAGGTTATTACAGAATATTGGGATGAGTTCCTGAGTTGTACAATATATTTTTGTGGGCTTTTAAACATAGCCCAGTGTATACAAATCAATCCCAAACTCCCAATCTATCTCCCATCCACTTCTCCCTGGTAACCACAAATTCATTCTCTAAATATGTGAGTCTGTATCTGTTTTGTAAATAAGTTCATTTGTATCATTAAAAAAAAAATCCACATATAAGTGATATTATATGATATTTGTCTTTGTCTGAAATGCTGGGCTGGGTGAACCATAAGCTGGAATCAAGGTTTCTGGGAGAAATATCAACAACTTCAGACATGCAGATGATATCACTCTAATCGTAGAAAGTGAAGAGGAACTAAAGAGCCTCTTGATGAGGATGAAAGAGGAGAGTGAAAACGCTGGCTTAAAACTCAACATTCAAAAAACTAAGATCATGGTGTCTAGTCCCATTGGTTCATGGCAAATAGACGGGGAAACAATGGAAACAGTGACAAACTTTATTTTGGGGGCTCCAAAATCGCTGTGGATGGTGACTGCAGCCATGAAATTAAAAGATGGTTGCTCCTTGGAAGAAAAGCTATGGCAAACCTAGACAGCATATTAAAAGCAGAGACATTACTTTGCTGATGAAGATCCATATAGTTAAAGCTATGGTTTTTCCAGTAGTGAGAGTTGGACCATAAAAAGACTGAGCACCAAAGAATCAAAGCCTTTGAACAGTGGTTCTGGAGAATACTCTTGATAGTCTCTTGGACTGCAGGATCAAACCAATCAATCCTAAAGGAAATCAATCCTGAATATTCATTGCAAGACTGAAGCCCTAAAACTTTGACCACCTGATGTGAAGAGCCACATTCCAAAAGACCCTGATGCTGGGAAAGATTCAGGGCAGGAGAAGAAAGGGACAACAGAGGATGAGATGCTTGGATGGCATCATTGACTCAATGGACATGAGTTTGAGCAAACTCTGAGATATAGTGAAGGACATGGAAGCCTATCGTGTTGCAGTACATGGGGCTGCAAAGAGTCGGACAGGACTTAGTGACTGGACAACAACAACTATCTCTGGGTCCATCTATGTTGCTGTGTTGGGCCCTTATTCATTGAGTATGACAAAGTTCCGTTTCTACAGAGGATGGTGGTATCTCAAGGGAAACGTTGAAGGAACAGAGAGTAGAGGCTGGCAATGAAGTTGTATCTTGCTCTCACCTGACATGTTTGTTTTCAGCACTTTCTGACTTGCTGCATTTTATAAGGATGGAAAAAGGGAAAGCATTAGTCTCTCTGTTGTGTCCAACTCTTTGTGAACCCATGGACTGCAGCCCACCAGGATTCTCTATCCATGGAATTCTCCAGGAAAGAATACTGGAATGAGCCACCATTTCCTTGTCCAGGACATCTTCCTGACCCAGGGATAAATCTTGAATCTTCTGAATTTCAGGCAGATTCTTTACCATTTGAGCCACTACGGTAGCCAGTTTATAAAGATGAGTCTGGTTAAAGGAGTTTATATTCACAATATTACCTAGTTCTATTGAAACTAACCCTTTTGAAAAGCACTATAAAAAGATTCTTCAAAACTATTGAGGAAAATCCTACTAGGCAAGCAAAGAAAACAGCAGGAGAATGGCTGAGCCAGTAAGTCCCTTAGTAACAGTTTTTCACCCTTATATGCAGTAGAAACCATGATGATCTAATCAAATCTGACATGAAGTTGGCAAAAAATATATAACCATATCAAGTAAATGATGAAATATAGATTTATGTCCACCATCATTAATGACAAACCCTGCCTCAGCAAGGTTTTGTGCTTGAAAATTTAGCTAATAATAGAACTGCACTTCAACACAATTTACACTGATATATATATATACATATATATATATATATACATACACATTGGAGAATCCAGTTTAAAGTTTAAAATTATTGCTTCAGTGAGCAACTGGACAAATTATTTATACTAAATTAGACATTTTAACAATGTTAAGTGATATAATTTATTTTTCCTACATTGCCTAAACTAATGGCATATTTCAGTATTTGCTTATTGGTTTATTGCTTTATAATGAATAATGTAATTCAAAGATGTATGGCCAGTTTATACAAATTTGAGCACTGAGGATTTGAAATAATACAACACATTATTTTATGTGGACAATTTCAGATAATTCATTGAAAACAATAAAATAATAAGTAAAAATTAAAATTGAATCAATAAATACTTTCAGAGCTGGTAATTGAAATGAGTTGCTCCTATGTTTAGACAAATGTCACTTTACTAGTTTCTCCCAGGGTAACTCAACATCGTTTACAGAAGGGGAAACTCCTCTTTGAGTGATTTTCATGACTATCTGGTTATTTCAACATTAATGGTTATTATTAATCAAAAATTACTTTTACAACTACATAACGATGTCAACCAAATTTCTTCACATGATGGTTCTGATCATGATTCTAAAAACTTATGTCTGACAATGTGTTACTTAGATTAACTGTCATAAAATTATTTGAAGAAGAAAAAGATTAGTGCTATAACACACTGTATGATTAGATATATCATTTGAAATATTAAAAGTTAAGGCTGAGAACATCAAATATGTCATTAAGACCAAGTATATCCCAATAGCTATATATTCAGGTATTTTAAAAATATGTTCTTTTCATTTATTCTCATATATTTTATATAAAATTTAATTAACTAATTTCATTTTTCTTTTATTTCACTTATTTTATTAGAAAATTATTTGAAAATATTTAATTATATGAGATCTTTAAAAATGTTTTCCTTGAATGGAATATGAGTTTTGTTTACTTCTCAAATAACAATAATATATTTACCTGTGATTTTTAAAGCAGAATTACCAATTGTGTTTGGCTTCATTAAAGTGAAAATTTGTTTTCACCTGCTAGGTATTCATCAGTTGAACAGTAGGAATTCAGTCTAGTGTATCTGTACAAATATTAAAAAGCTAGTCATGGCTAACTCAGCTGTTAAAATTATATGTGATCATTTTAACAGACAATTTATATTTCAATGATTATTTCAAATATATCTCATAATGATCATCCTCAAGGAAAAATGTATTATTTAAAACTCTGCCCCAAATTCCTAAACATACCTCTATTAAAGAAATAATGGCAGAAAATAGCACTTCAGTTCCAGAATTAGGTTCCTGCTTACCAATTGCTCTTAAGGTAAATCATTTAAACCAGGTGTTTTGAATTCTTTCAAATATTGTTGTTTGCTGAACAAATAAATTTTTGACATAATGTACATATCACAAAAGGGAATAAGATCATCGATATTTTATTGTGATAATATCTGGCAAGAGGTAATGAGATTTATATAATATTAGGAAATTGACCCTGAATATTCATTGGAAGGTCTGATGCTGAAGCTGAAGCTCCAATATTTGAGTCACTGATGCAAAGACTTGACTCATTCGAAAAGACTGTGATGCTGGGAAAGACTGAGAGCAGGAGGCGAAGGGAGCAATAGAGGATGAGATGGCTCAATGGCATCACAGACTCAGTGGACGTGAGTTTGAGCAAACTCCAGGAGATAGTGAAGGACAGGGAAGCCTAGTGTGCTGCAGTCCATTGGGTCACAAAGAGTTGGACATGATTTTGTGACTGAGCAACTACAACAATTATATAATCTTGGACAACTCATACTTTTCTTGGTCCACCTACCATATAACATGGTTAAAAGCTTTCAATGGAATATTTTGGAGCTGTTAACAAGAATTCATATATGTGAAAGAACTATGCAGAATTTAAAGAACATGGAATAGGTAACATTACTCTTATCTATGATGCTGACTTGAATGTTTCTTCTTTTAATGATATGCCTCTGTTTTAAAATTTCCATTCTGAATTTCACTATCTTTCTTCCCTTAGAATTTTTAGATTTATTCCTAAATCCATTAAAAATTTCAATTTTATGGGGCTGATAAAAATGATGTTCTGAAAAAGTTTGCAAGAGAGTTTTGCATTAGAGCTCCAAGAGTAATCATACACCACCAAATGAGAAAAAAAATAGTATTTAAAATTTTTAAATGATTATATAACTTTTAAGAAAAATATTAAAATATGCCATGCTTCTAAATAAGTTATTAAATGATAGTAAAGTTTTTTTTTTAATGTTTTAGACATTTCTGGGCCAGTTTTATGTTTATGCTAGTTTATTTTGTTCTACTTTCACTTTCATTGATGTGTGAAGTCTTGACTAGAATAATAATTATTCTTAGTGTGATTTTAAACTTTTTACACTTAAGAAAAGGCCATTTGTTACATACAAATAGTGAGTGCTCAGTCGTGTCCCACTCTTTGCAGCCCAGTGGACTGTAGCCCATCAGGCCCCCAGTTCATGGAATTTACCAGGCAACAATACTCGAGTGGGTTGCCATTTCCCTCTCCAGGGGATTTTTCCTGACCCAGGGATCCTGTAACTTCTGCATTGGCAGACAAATTCTTTACCACTGTGTCACCTGTGAAATCCAAAAGAATAGACCACTCTGTAATTTGACAGTGTATTCACTGGTATTTGATATATGTAGTACTATAAAATCTAAGCAGAACTGACTGCATATCTAAGGAAACAAATATATTTAAGTTATTATTTAAATTAAATGTATTAGTAATAATATCCAAATTACTGATGATGCTTTCATAAATGAAGAAAATGAGATTCAGAAAGTCTCAATGAATTGCCACCTTTGCCCAGAGAGCAAGAGTCTAAGTGGCATTTGAATCAAGTGTATCACCAATGCTGATATTTTGTTTATTTAAACTACAATGCATCACACATAGTAATACATTTTGTCAAATAAAACTCTGGAAATAGCTCTGGCTATTTAAAATCTCATGATAGTGTGACATAAAAACACTAATGTTTTGATTACTAGATGAATGACATACGTAAAATAATATTTATTAATCACAATTGTGTTTTAAAAATCATACTAAGTACAAAGAAGTTTTCAAAAGTAAGTGATGCTTCTGAAAAGTGAGTGAACGTTTTGATCACTTAAACTATTAGTGACACTACCTTCTATCTGCACAGTATTTACACAGCACTACATATTTTCTCATTTATTTTAATAAATATTTAAATATACTTCTCATTTTAAAACAATAAATGAATATATTAATTCTAAGGATAGCTAAGCTATTTGCTGCTGCTGCAGCTGCTAAGTCACTTCAGTCGTGTCCGACCCTGTGTGACCCCATAGATGGCAGCCCACCAGGCTCCCCCGTCCCTGGGATTCTCCAGGCAGGAACAATGGAGTGGGCTGCCATTTCCTTCTCCAATGCATGAAAGTGAAAAGTGAAAGGGAGGTCGCTTAGTCATGTCTGACTCTTCGGGACCCCATGGACTGCAGCCTACCAGGCCCTTCCGTCCATGGGATTTTCCAGGCAAGAGTACTGGAGTGGGGTGCCATCGCCTTCTCCAAGCTATTTGCTAAATATCCCAGATCTAATAAGTCTTAAGAGCTTATCTCTTGAACAAGAGCTTTTTATTTCTTCTCCATTGAATTAGTAATTCTTAACCCAGGAATCTTCTCTGTGGTATTGGATAAGACTCTTGAGAGTCCCTTGGACTGCAAGGAGATCCAACCAGTCAGTCCCAAAGGAAATCAACTCTGAATATTCATTGAAAGGACTGATGCTGAAGCTGAAACTCCAATACTTTGGCCACCTGATCCGAAGAACTGACTCATTTGAAAAGACCCTGATGCTGGGGAAGATTGAAGGCAGGAGGAGAAGGGGACAACAGAAGATGAGATGGTTGGATGGCATCACCAACTCAATGGACATTAGTTTGAGTGAACTCTGGGAGTTGGCGATGGACAGGGAGGCCTGGCGTGCTGCAGTACATGGGGTGGCAAAGGTCAGACATGACTGAGTGACTGAACTGAACTAAACCCAGGAGTCTAAAGATTCTGTAATTGTGTGCACGACTCTGTGTGTACTGGCAGTCCACTGGCCTCATAGCTTTCCATAAACTCAATAAACTTTATAATTGCACAATTTAAAACTCAAAGAACCAGAGTTGACTCTTGATAAATCAAAATGGAAAGGAATATTGAAAAGAATGCATGTGCATGTATTTGCTCTGTCATGTCAGACTCTGTCACCCCATAGACTGTAGCCTGCCAGGCTCCTCTGTCCATGGGATTATCCCGGCAGGAATTCTGGAGTGGGTTGCCCTTTCCTCCTCCAGGAGATATTCTTGACCCAAGGATCAAACTTGAGTCTCCTGGGTCTCCTGCATTGGCAGGTGAATTCTTTTCCACTGAGCAACCTGAAGCTTCCAAAATAACACATGCATATATATATATATATATATATATATATATATAACTTATATATATATATAACTTATATATATATATATATATATAACTGGATCACTTTTCTGTTCAGCAGAAATAAACATAATGATGTAAATCAATTATACTTCAATACAAAGTTTTCAAAGACAAAAAAATAAGATAGTTTAACACATTTTCAATTGTTGCTGTTTGATCAGTTTGGCTCATTCACTGTAATGGATGGTATTTCTTCAGTATTCTAGATAGACACTGGATTTTATGTACAAGTTACTGAAATCTTGAAACTAAATTGAGCAATGATGGACCATGGATATTCAATGCCTGGCATTTCTCAATAATGGACACTACACATTACCTTTCATAGAGTGAGTTTAATCTGAGGATCCTCCAGCAATGCCATTTTAGGCATGGTGGGGACAGGTAAAGGACATTGCACCACGCTACGGAGGTGGTGATGATGTTCTTAGGAAATTCTTATGGTTAGCACTGGTAGGTGCTCTGCCTGAACTGAAAGAAACACCATTAGTACCCTCCTCATTGGGCTTCTCAGATGGCTCATGGGTAAAGAATCCTGCTGCAATTCAGGAGACAGAGGAGACATAGGTTCAATCCCTGGGTTGGGAAGATTCCCTGGAGAAGGAAATGAAAATACACTTCAATACTCTTATATGGGAAACCCCATGGACAGAAGAGCCTGGTGGGCTACCATCCACAGGGTTGCAAAGGGTTGGACATGACTAGTGACTAAGCACACCCGTGCACATTCCTCACTGAGAATGGGCTCTCTCTTCATTTCCAGCCCATCCTCTCCTTGTGAGTATCAAATGGAAATACTTTCCAAAGCTTCTGCTGCACTCCAGCTCCTCAGGAAGCTAGAATATTTATTCTCAAAGAAACCAAGTCTCAGACATAGAAAATCAGATTCCAACCCCCCTCTTCCTTTTCCTCTATTCCCCTCCCCCAATAAAAGCCCTTCACTAGAATTTGTTCAAATCTTTCTTAGATTTTTATTGACAGCCAAGGTTAAGAACCATTAGCATAGAGCTTCTCTGTTCAGTAAAGCCACCTTAGATGGGTAAAAGCCCATAAGAGGTCATTAACACATACAGAGAACTGGCTGAGTATCATTCCCAAACAGGAATTTATAAGTTTTTCTTTCTTCATGACTTTTTTGGGTACCAGCATCCAGCTAACCCAGCTACCAAGGCCACATCCATCTCAAGGGATCTATAAAGCTCTCACTAGTTCACCAGACTGCCCTGATCCTAGGTTGCAGACCTGTGTGGACCATGATTATATATATATATATATATATATATATATATATGGGCTTCCCTGGTGGCTCAGAGGTTAAAGCGTCTGCCTACAATGTGGGAGACCTGGGTTCGATTCCTGGGTCAGGAAGATCCCCTGGAGAAGGAAATGGCAACCCACTCCAGTATTCTTGCCTGGAGAATCCCATGGACGGAGGAGCCTGGTAGGCTACAGTCCATGGGGTCGCAAAGAGTCGGACACGACTGAGCAACTTTACTTCACTTCACTTCATATATACACACACACACACACACACGTATGGGACCATGAAAAAAAATATATACACACATGTGTGGGAACCTCAATTTGACTTGAGCACATTTAACTTTTGTAAGAATTTAGAAACAATTTTCAGAATACAAAAGGGAACTCCGGGACTTCCCTGGTGGTATAGTGAATAAGAATCCACCTTTCAATGCAGGGATTTGGGTTCAAGTCCTGTTCGGGAAGACTCCACATGCCACAAAGCAACTACAGCCCATGTGCCATGACTGCTGAGCCTGTGTACTGCAACTACTGAAGCCTGCCTGCCCTAGAGCCTGCGCTCCACAAGAGAAGCCACAGCAGTGAGAAGCCTGTACAATTGCAACTAGAAGATAACCGCTGTTTGCTGCAGCTAGAAAAGCCCTTGCACAGCAACAAAGAACTAGTGCGGCCAAAAAATAAACAAACAAATATATAGAAAATTTTCAAAAAGGACTCCCTATATTTTATGTTGGGCTGCTTGTTTAGAAAGTTGAATATTGTACAAAACAAACTGATATATTGAAAATTGCTCAATTACCTGTTATTCTGTCACTGACAAAAACTTCTCTTCCAAGGTAAAATAGCTATGCTAATCCGTTAGCCCTTTTATTGTCTGGTTATCAAGAGACATGACTGGCACTTAGGATTTGAGAGCATGTAAATTATTTCTTAATCTTTATATATTCCCTGAATTCTCAATTAGCCTAAGAAATAAGAAGGGAGGAAAAGTATTATTCCTTAACAAGTCAGCATAGCTGATAAATTTCTTTTTAACTGCACTGTTGTTTAGATCTTTTTTTTTCATTTATAGTGAATATCATTCATGTTGTCCACTATAGAAAGACGTTTTCCTTAGGGCATTTCCCTCTAACTATTCTAGCTTCAGCCATATCACTCACTGTAACAGCTGAGATTAATGCAGCTTTTCAACCATCTTTAAGCAAGAATATTCAGATGCTTTAGCAGCTGCCCAGCTTCTTAAGAACTCACTAATCCTTTAATCTCCAAACACTTTTTTTTTTCATAAAAGATTCACAAGCAAAACAAATGCAATATGGATCAAAAAATTTAATCAGAATGCTTAAAATGCAATTACATTCATCAGGGTGTTCTGTTAGGCTGGGTATTAAATCTGGGCTTTATTCAATATCCTCCTTTTATTATAAAGCAATATTTTTCCACTCTGTAAACCATCTGATCCCTAGGCTAATGTCCTCTCCGCTAAATATTAAAAAAGAGAGAACACTATGAAAAACGAGCTGGAAAAATATCCCACTTATTTCAATGAAAAAAGTTCAAATCTGACTTCTTCTGAAATCTTGTCTTATAAATGACCAGATAATTTGACCACCTGGAAGTTATACTTTCAAACAGTAGCTGCAGGGTTGTTATCCTACTTTAAATGTCAAGTGTACATCCTCCTACACAACCTCTTGATTGAGTAAAAACTGTCCACAATTTAAATTTGAATACAATAGTCTACTGTTCAAAAATCAGCATTTGCAAGGTTTAAATGAATGTTGGCTTCTTCATGCAAGCTGAGTAGCCTCATACGTAAACAAACAAAAATCCATCTTGTTTATATCTCTCCAATTCTCTATTCCACATCTAATAGCATTCAACTGTAACAATGGCTTTGAAATAAAGAGCTGTCCAGCACAGCGTGATTTGAAAGAGCTGGGCGCTTCTTCTAAGTCTACACCCCAGCTGTAACATGGTGGCTGGAGTTTTGTAAGACAGTGAGGCAGGGGAAGGAGTTCAGAGATTTCCGCTGACAAACGTAGAGTAAAGAAAACTTACTCAAAGATGCAGATGCACTTAGACCTAAGCTTCGCTTAATATTTAATGAACTGTTCATAAAATTTGTAAGTGGCCCAATTATGCATTAATCCAATTTGTCTTTCTTCCCAAAGTGACCTTTTGCAAATTAAAAAAAAAAATAGCTTAATTCCAGTTTTTCCAGGTTAGGTACAAACAATTGATCAGTACATTATTGTAATCCTTTAATGGGTAATCAAGTGATTATTACAATAATGTTAAAATCTATTATGTATAAATAATTGAGTTGCCCCTTGTGCTACTCCCAACTGAGTCCACATGACAACACTACAAGGACCAGCAAGGAAATTAAAGGTTTCAAGTGACTCGATGCACAACTGGCTGTACATTCCCTGAAGACTAGGAAACTGCCACAGGCAACGATACTACACTGCAATGACTACCGTAACTGGCAATGAGAGCTCTCAATTTTTGAGGCCTTTCTATGTGCCAGGCTCAATATGCATTATCTTATTAAGTTTTTGTAATAGCTTCATAATGTTGTTTGGTGTGTATTATAAACTTATCATCTAGTCCCCTTTGCCTAACATTCACATACATAGTTATTACAATTACTCATGTTACAGATGAGAAAATTAATAACTAGAAAGGTTATATACCTTGATCAAGGTTACACAGAAAGGAAGAGACAGAGTTAGGCTCTGAATCAAAGCCAGATTGTCTGACTTGAGCCCATGCTCTTATTTTCTAGACTAATGCTGTCTTCCAACATCCCCTATACCCTGAAATTAATTCTCTATCTGGACCTATTTGTCACAAGATATTTTGAAACATAGAGCTTAAACTCTTATATTTCTGATATTAGATTCAAGAAGTAAAATATCTAGAAACCTTGACCCTGGCTAAAGTGGATCCATCTGCGTGTGTGTGTATAGGATGTGTCCTGCTGTGTCATATGCAGGATAAGCCATGACCACACTTCATGTGGCCTGGATAACACAGGAAAAAAAAAAAATAGAACAGATATGTTTGCAATTAGTAGAATATTACAAGAATTCTCCCTTGTATGGAAACTGAAATTGAACCTTGAATCAATGGATTAAGATGCTACCAATCCAGTGACTTCTGACCTTGTAGATTTCTCAAGTCTCTCCAGGCTGCACTGACTACCTGAATTAGGAAGTGCCTCTTTGGGAACTAGGAAGCATTTGGAGAGTGGAGGCCTGGCGTGCTGCGATTCATGGGGTCGCAAAGAGTCGGACACGACTGAGCAACTGATCTGATCTGATCTGATCTATTCATTTTTATCCGTGAATATCATTGCTCTGCTTCTAGGTTGGTTCAGAGGTAAACTGAAGGGAGAGCAACCATAAACCTGGTCAAAGTTGTCAGTCCTGCAATACTATGAACATGCACTGGTCTTTGTGTTCAATCCTGGTACATAAAATTTGCCTGGGAGAATCCAGTGGATCAGGAGTTAGGTGCTGAAGTTACTCCATAGAATGTAGTATATCTATCCCCTGAATTCTAGAGATTCCAAATATGAGGAACTGTCGAGAGTAACATATATGCAAAAAATTGAGATGTATCAAAGTAAATCAGTAATTTATCAGCTGGAAAGCTACTAGCAGATGCTCAGCTAAGTTTGGCATTTGTCACACTTTAGTTTTTTGGTACATAAATATCCCTCCAATGACTGGTATGAGCAAACCACATACAAAATTTCTCTTAGCAGACAATAGCTCAAATATTGTGTATAACCTAATAAATCTCACATTTATCCATTTTTATATATCCCTGGTGATGTTTAGACTAAGAAAAGCCCAGCATTTTGCTATATAAACTTTTTTTTCTTTGTATGAATATGGAAAACATATATTCCCCCCATAATAACATAATGAAAAATTCTAGGACTAGATATTTCTGTTTTATAAATAGTAATACATATTATTTATTACTTAATCCAGGGCAATTGTGATAGTGAAAGTACATGACCATAACTAAGACTGGGAAAACAGATGGGAATACTTTGGACTAACTGGGACATCTGATCATCATATTTATAAAGTAATACAGAATTTGCACTATTTTGTATATAATTCAAAATTTGAAATATATTTCTTACTCATTAAAGGGGTTTCAAACAATTTTAATGAACAATGAAAGCACTGAATTATTCTAGTAATAACACAAAATATTTTCCTTTCCAATGTTTAATTTTCAAAATTGATATATATCTTGATTACTCAAGATATATTTCTTTAAAATAGACATATGGTACTAGCTCTTAGATCTTCTAAATATCCCTTTATAGACATATTTAAAGTCATTCATTATTGTTTTAAAAGTATGCAACAACTTAACTATTTTTATGTCCTTTAAAAAACCAAGATTTTATTTTGTTTTTTTATTTCTCAATATTAGAAGTTACTGAAAACTTAGTTATAAAAGCATACATAGTCTCCGATTATATTTTTGTTAAGACCCTCTTTCTACAGTGGCACTGCAAAGCATCTAGCTATAAAATATAAAATATCTTATGACATAGCAAAGTACAAGGTAAAATAGCACCATATTCTATGTCCAAATAGCATGTATCAGCTTTAATAATAACTTCAGGGGAAACAACAGAATATTCTAATAGGAGTTTCTCTATGGGATCTCAGGTTAAGCATTAACTTCTTGCTATTTGGTCCATTAATATATCCAGAGTTGACCAAACAGCCTTCAAGACCTTGCCTGAAACAGAGTTTCATGCTACTAACACTTTTAGTTTCTACTTGTTTCTAAGTTTCTATTCAGTTTTCATAGAATTGTATATTTGTCTGCTGAGAGCTGCTAATTTTTAATTACCTCTCCTGCCTATTTCAGGTACAGTGGTATGCAGCGGCTTGTTATATTAGCAATTATCGTCTGGGAATTCTGTGAATGTTTTGGCTAAATTTGGCAGAAATTGTGTTACATGTTAAAGCTGGGTTTTGAGTCCCTCCCCTGCAAGTTCCTGTTCATTTATCCTCTAAGTGGCAATCAAGAATTAGTCACCTGACATATGTATTTATTTATTTAATAAAGGTGAGGGATTACACCAACAATTATAGAAAACGCTATTATTAATAAGTTGTATTCTTATTCTCAATAAACATTATAATTCAGCTGAGGACAAAAAATAATTAGAGATAACCTCAGATATTAAATAGTATATGAAATAACAGAGTAACAGGTACTCAGAAAACAGAAAGGTTTCTTGGTTAGGGTCATCAGATTAGACTTATTCAGCGAGTTAACAGCTGGAAGAGATGGTGGAAAAGGTCATTTTAGATGGTGGAGTTGTCATGGATGAAGAGTAGAAAGAATACAGTGTTTGAAGAATGATAGTAATTCATATGTCTGGAAAATATGAATTAATATTCATATTAATTCACACTAATTAATAGATGGACTAGATCATGTTTCATTAATCAAGAGTTCAGTACCACAGACAAGACAGCGCTAGATTTTATTTTCTTTTTCTCACCACTGCAAGATATCTAAAACTAAGTAATAATAGTAATTATCTTCACATTCTGAGGAGTTTAGATTCTGATGTGTTCACAATTATATGTATTAAGTTTAAGGTAGGACACTGGGACCTTGCCATCTGATTCAAAGGTTGTTTTGACCCCCTCTGCCTGATAGGCAATACAATTATAGAACTGCAGCTGATATAAATTGTTTCAGAGATTCATGTTTGAAATAAATTATACTTTTAAAACTAATCAGCCTGCAATAAAACTAAGAACAGATAAAATGGCATACACACAATTTTGTTTTGAATAAAAAATTGACAGAGGATGGACAAAATTTGACCTGAAAAAGTGGGACTAAGTAAAAAAAAAAAAAAATACATATATAAAAGCTTTCTAAAAAAAATCCACAAAGAAGAATATATATCAGATAATATGTATTAATGCAGCAAATCATTCTTTTAAAATCTACAAGGAAAATTATGTATACTGAAAATTGGTTTGGCATGGAAAAAAGGCAGAATGGAATATTATGTTCAAAAAAACATGGTCAGAGATTAAACTGCCTTAATACAGTTCAACCCAGAAAATAACTTTAAAATCTGAATGAGGGCAAAACAGCAGAAGCAAAGCATCTAATGGATTCAATTATTTTGGATTCAATATAGTTTCCTCCTTTGCTAAACTAGAAGCCCTTACTTCTTTTTAATGTTTATATTAAAAAAAAAGATTTGCCTAAAGTTCTAAAATATAATAAATAAATACATGTGAGCTGAATAACATGGTTACTGTAAAACTGAACCTTATGTGTGATCCAAAAATGGCTATATTATCAGAATCACACGGTATATTTCTGATTGACACTATATATATGTGTGTGTGTGTATATATAGAGAGAGAAAGAGAGAGAAGGAAATGGCACCCTCACTCAAGTATTCTTGGACAGAGGAGCCTGGAGGGCTATAGTCCATGGGGTTGCAAAGAGTAGGATATAACTGAACTCACACTTATATATCTTCCCCTAGGGGGGAAGGAACAGGGCTCCTAAAACCCTTGTAAATTCCTAAGTGATAAGAGACTAGAAGCCTCCTTTGTTAAAATGAGGCAACTTTGGGTAGACTCCTCAGATGGTACCTAGATCAGAACTAGTCACCGAAAGATTAAGCCATGATTAGATGCTGCGTATTTTCAGCCTCACACTCCAGAGAGGGGGAAGGGGCTGGAAGTATAGTTTATAATTGATCATGCCCAATGAGGAAGCCTGTATAGAATCCCAGTAAAGGTCATTCAGAGAGCTTCTGGGTTGGTGAACATGTGGAGGTTCTGGGAAAGTGGGAGCAGAGAGGGTATAGGAGCTCCACACCCCTCCACACGTACCTTGCCTTACACATCTTTTTCACCTGGATGTTCATCTGTATCCTTAATTAGACCCTTTAATAAAGTAACAAGCATAGGTGTTTTTCTGAGTTCTATAGGCTGCTCTTGCAAACGCATGGAAAGCAATAAGAAGGGTCTTTGGAACCTTGGGTCTACAGCAGGTTTGTCAGAAGCACAGGTGATAACTTAGGTTTGCACCTGGCATCTCAAGTGGTTAGTGGCCCAGACTTATGGGACTGATGTGTAATCTGGGGAATCTGATCCTGTTTTCAATGAGATAATGCTAGAACTGAATTAAATTGTAGGACACTCAGCTGGAGTAACAGAGAATTACTTGATGTTCGGGGGGCAGGCCCCTCCATGCATTTGGTGAGTACAAGCAGAAATGTAAGTGTTTCTTTCTAACACCATACACACAAATAAACTCAAAATGGATTAAAGATCTAAACGTAAGACCAGAAACAATATAACTCCTAGAGGAGAACATAGGCAAAACACTCTCCGACATAAATCACAGCAGGATCCTCTATGACCCATCTCCCAGAATACTGGAAATAAAAGCAAAAATAAACAAATGGGACCCAATTCAAATTAAAAGCTTCTGAACAACAAAGGAAACTATCAGCAAGGTGAAAAGACAGCCTTCAGAATGGGAGAAAATAATAGCAAATGAAGCAACTGACAAACAACTAATCTCAAAAATATACAAGCAACTCCTGCAGCTCAATTCCAGAAAAATAAATGACCCAATCAAAAAATGGGCCAAAGAACTAAACAGACATTTCTCCAAAGAAGACATACAGATGGCTAACAAACACATGAAAAGATGCTCAACATCACTCATTATCAGAGAAATGCAAATCAAAACCACAATGAGGTACCATTTCACGCCAGTCAGGATGGCTGCAATCCAAAAGTCTACAAGCAATAAATGCTGGAGAGGGTGGGGAGAAAAGGGAACACTCTTACACTGTTGGTGGAAATGCAAACTAGTACAGCCACTATGGAGAACAGTGTGGAGATTCCTTAAAAAACTGGAAATAGAACTGCCTTATGACCCAGCAATCCCACTACTGGGAGTACACACTGAGGAAACCAGAAGGGAAAGAGACGTGTGTACCCCAATGTTCATCACAGCACTCTTTATAATAGCCAGGACATGGAAGCAACCTAGATGTCTATCAGCAGATGAATGGATAAGAAAGCTGTGGTACATATACACTTAATCAGCCATTAAAAAGAATATATTTGAATCAGTTCTAATGAGGCAGATGAAACTAGAGCCGATTATACAGAGTGAAGTAAGCCAGAAATAAAAACACCAAAACAGTATACTTATGCATATATACGGAATTTATAAAGATGGTAACAATAACCCTGTATATGAGACAGCAAAAGAGACACAGATGTATAGAACAGTCTTTTGGACTCTGGGAGAGGGCAAGGGTGGGATAATTTGGGAGAATGGCATTGAAACATATATAATATTATATATGAAACGAATCGCCATCCAGGTTCGATGCATGATACAGGATACTTTGGGCTGGTGCACTGGGATGACCCAGAGGGATGGTATAGGGAGGGAGGAGGGAAGGGGGGTTCAGGATGGGGAACACATGTATACCTGTGGCAGATTCATGCTGATGTATGGCAAAACCAATACAATATTGTAAAGTAATTAACCTCCAATTAAAATAAATAAATTTATATTAAAAAAAAAGAAATGTAAGTTTTTTATGTGATATTCATACCAAGAAGACTCAGAGGGGAGAGAAAAATAGTAGAAGCAAAAAACCTTTTTTCTTTTTTGCCTCAACATAGGAAGGAAAAAGCTGACATTTTCAATTACACTTAGGAACTACGGAGGGCATAAAATGGTCCTTGTCTTCAAGATGTTTTTGTCTTATTGTGATGAGAGAGTAAGTGAAAACGCAAACAAGAGATACATGGTTGAATGCTTCAGTTCTGTTCAGTTCAGTCACTCAGTCGTGTCCGACTCTTTGCGACCCCATGGATCGCAGCACGCCAGGCCTCCCTGTCCATCACCATCTCCTGGAGTTCACTCAGACTCACGTCCATCAAGTCAGTGATGCCATCTAGCCATCTCATCCTCTGTCGTCCCCTTTTCCTCCTGCCCCCAATCCCTCCCAGCATCAGAGTCTTTTCCAATGAGTCAACTCTTCGCAAAGGTGGCAGCCTTAGCATCATTCCTTCCAAAGAACATCCAGGGCTGATCTCCTTTAGAATGGACTGGTTGGATCTCCTTGCAGTCCAAGTTGAATGCTTTGAATACCACAATTTCAAGACCCATTTGTTGAGAATAGTTTCTTAAGAATTTTTTAAAAATTATTAAAAGCGGAAGAGATATGACTAGAGGCTAAGCATTCTGCATTTTACTTTTATGAAGCACTTGGAATAATATCCACTGTGTTAGGTGCTTTTATCAATCTTGATAAGGTCTGTATTATTATTCTCTGCTATAAGGACATTTGGTGAAATAGACATATAAAACAATTAAAAGTATTAATAAGCTTCAATGGGCTTCCCTGTGGCTCAGCGGTAAAGAATTTGCCTGCCAATGCAGGAGACACGTGTTTGATCCCTGGGTCAGGAAGATCCCCTGTAGGAGGAACTGGCAGCCTACTCCAGTATTCTTTCCTGGAAAATCCCATGGACAGAGGAGGCTGGAAGGCTATGGTCCATGGGGTCACAAAAGAGTTGGACACAACTTAGTGACTAAACAACAAACAACAAATAAGCCTCAACATGCATTGCGCTATTGCTGTCATTTATAACTTTCATTCAGTCTCCATTGCTTCCACTCTAATCTAAGTCCTAATCATTTAATTCAGTGTCAGTCTCTTTTGAGTCGTGAATGCTTTCAAATATCTTCAAATTTTAATCCATCTATTATTAGCAGATGAATCATTCAAAACCAGGATTTTCCATATATCACTCCAAGCTCAAACTATGGAAAAGCCCTCTAGTGAATTGAAGTGAAATCGTTCAGTCACATCCAACTCTTTGCGACCCCATAGACTGTAGCCTACCAGGCTCCTCCATCCATGGGATTTTCCAGGCAAGAGTACTAGAGTGGGTTGTCATTTCCTTCTCCAGAGCATCTTCCGGACCCAGGGATTGAACCCTGGTCCCCTGCATTATAGGCAGATGCTTTACCGTATGAGCCACCAGGAAAAGCCCTCTTACATTCAGTAAAAGAACAGTAAGTGAGGGGTTTACTTAAATTTTCTTTTAATGACTCAGAGCAAGTGTTGCATATTTTAATACAGGCAGTCCTTGACTTATAATGGATCGATTTTTTTTCCCACTTTATGATGCAAAAGCAATATGCACTCAATAAAAATTAAGTTTGGTTCTTTTCCTAGGCTAGCCCCATGTGGTACAAAATACCCTCTTCTAATACTGGGCAGCAGAAGCAAGCTGCAGTGCACAGTCAGCCACTCTGTTCATGGAGGGGTAAACATCTGATACACTTACTGTCATTCTGTACTCATTTCTGGGGGCTCCAAAATCACTGCAGATGGTGACTGCAGCCATGAAATTTAAAGACGCTTACTCCTTGGAAGGAAAGTTATGACCAACCTAGATAGCATATTCAAAAGCAGAGACATTACTTGGCCAACAAAGGTCCATCTAGTCAAGGCTATGGTTTTTCCTGTGGTCATGTATGGATGTGAGAGTTGGACTGTGAAGAAGGCTGAGCGCCGAAGAATTGATGCTTTTGAACTGTGGTGTTGGAGAAGACTCTTGAGAGTCCCTTGGACTGCAAGGAGATCCAACCAGTCCATTCTGAAGGAGATCAGCCCTGGGATTTCTTTGGAAGGGATGATGCTAAAGCTGAAACTCCAGTACTTTGGCCACCTCATGCGAAGAGTTGACTCATTGGAAAAGACTCTGATGCTGGGGGAGATTGGGGGAAGGAGGAGAAGGGGACGACAGAGGATGAGATGGCTGGATGATATCACTGACTCGATGGACGTGAGGCTGGGTGAACTCCAGGAGTTGGTGATGGACAGGGAGGCCTGGCATGCTGCGATTCATGGGGTCGCAAAGAGTCGGACACGACTGAGCGACTGAACTGAACTGAACTGTACTCATTCAACAATTCTGTTTTACACTTTCATAGTAACAGTATTCAATAAATTACATGAGATAGTCAATACTTCATTTTAAACTAGGTTTTGAGTTATTAGATGGGCTTCTCTGGTGGCTCAGATGGTAAAGAATCTGCCTGCAAGGCAGGAGACTTCAGTTCAATCGCTGGGTAGGGAAGATCCCCTTGAGAAGGGAATGCCTATCCTCTCCAGTGTTCTTGCCTGGAGAATTCCATGGACAGAGGAGCCTGGCACTCTACAGTCCATGGGGTTGCAAAGAGATGTATACAACTGACCTTCTAACTGTAGGCTAAAGTACTTAGCACATTTGAGTTAGGCTTAATGATATTCAGTTGGTTAGGTATACTGAATGTATTTCAACTTAAGATATTTTCAACTCATGATGGATATGTAACCCTATTATATATTGAAAAAGATCTACATAGAGGAGATTATGGATATTATGCTAAGTCTATACCAACACACCTTAAACTAGAACACACTACTCTACAAAAAGGCTTACACATTTTATCTGGGGGATGCTAAATTATTACAGTAGTAGTTTGTCTAAATAAATGAAAAAGAAGATAAGATATTCCACTCTTTCTCCTTTGGAATCCTACTGTTCACTCCAAGAGATTATGCTTTTCTTAGCTGAATATGATCTCAAAAGAAAGTGAGTGAGTTGCATGATCCTTCCTCTGGTGTTCTTACTGGTGGCTAGAACTTAGACAACAGCTCCATACAATACAATTAAATTTTTTTTAAAATCAAGATACCACCACTGGCATTCTATCTTCACTTTCAAAAATTTAATGAAATTGTAGTTGGCCTAATAAACTTATCACCACAGCTTATAATTGGGTCTAGTACTGCCAGTCTATGTTTCTCTTTCATTATTATCCTTTTTCTGCTTGAAGGGACACAGGTCTTGTTTCTGAGAGTGAAGGGAAGAAGAGCATTGAGAAGACCAGCCTCTGAGACTCCATGGAGCTTCTTAATGCATATATAGCTTTCAGCTAGAAATGTAGACCAGATCCTTACGTGAGACTCAATCAACCACAAATTTTGTTCTTTCTTTCCTTCACTTACTTGTACTCTATCAATGTATTGATAGCTTAAGAGTGAGCAGTTTATAGTACTTTTCTAATTGGGAGTCTATTCTTTATCCATTCTAGGTCAAGGCCTTTATTCTAAGGAGATAACTTCAATCATATGACTCTGTAAAACCACTTAGGTCTACTTGTATGGTTTACATTAAAAATAACAGCTCGTATGGCTGTTTATAAGCTACTGGTGATTCCTGGCAGATCCAGACCATTACTCTATTAGGCAAATCTCATTACTTCTTGATGGCCTTGGACTGGAGGCCATTAGCTAGTTTCTTAGTGAAAAGGAAGTATAGACTCCCCAGTTGCACGGAGGCAACATCCTGAATTGCTTGCCTTTATGTAAAAATAGTCATTGACTCCCAAACAGATATTCCTGATTTATTCTTACCTCATTCTCAAGCATAGACACCAAAAAAAAAAAAAAAAACAAAAAAAAACAACTCCCTTTAAAGTGTCAGAAAAAGGTTTTATATTCTCTCTGCTTATGACTTTTTTACTGTAATTGCTTAACAAGAGATAATAATCTTGTTACCGTTACCACAATTTGTGTGTGTGTGTATGTATGTGTATATATATATATATATATATATATATATATATGACAAGGACTCAATAATAAATGATTTTTAGTGACATAGGCTCAAAAAGGAGTCATTGTCAGCTTCCATTATGAGTTTGGTTGTGTATATTTGGGAAAAAGGCTTTAATTTATTGTTTAACAGTATGTTCTTCTTCTTAACAACATATAATTCAAAATATACCCCTAGGGAAAAGGTAAGTCTTATCAACCAAAGGAATAATGGTACTCTGAATTTTCTCCAATTGTAGCTTGAGTATATAAATTATGTTATGGTATTCTGAATTTTCTCCAGTTGTAGCTTGAGAATATAAATTATCAACAACAACAAATCTAGAACTAGATTTTATGAAACTACTAATGTGTTCTCCGTGAGAAAATACAGAGATATTATCAGAGGAGTTTTATTATCTAAGAAAATCAAGGAATCCTCAGTTGGAAGTTCCAATTTGTTGGGCAGAAAATGAACACTTTAGCTAATTTTAATGCTATATTTTGTGTATTTTAGATATTTAATTTTTAAATAAATATATTTTTAAAATATAACATATATAGAAGGGTGAACACATCAATAAATATACACAAATTTTCACAAGGTAAATCACTTGGGCAGTCACCAGCGAAGTGAGCACACAATCAGTGCGTAGGAGTTCTCTTTGTGTTTCTTCACAGTCATTACACTCTCACCTTTCCAAATGGCAACCTGACTCCTAGAAATGCGGATTAGTATTACCTGTGTATAAAGAGAAAGATGTATATGAATGACAGAGATTTTAAATGTGTGTCTCTTGTCTTTGATTCAACATTATCTTTGTGCAACTCAAGGATGTAATATTGAGAAGTGATTTATTTTGCTATATATTATTTCACTGTGTACCTATAACAAAATTAATTACTCTGTACTTCTATCCACTTATTTATTTATTTTTAATTTAAGGATAATTGCTTTAGCATAATTTTAGGATAATTTTAATTTAATTTTAATTTTATCCTTAATTTTAATTTAAGGATAAATGTTGTGATGGGTTTTGCTATAAAACAATATGAGCATATATATATACACACACACACACACACACACACACACACACACACACATATCCTCACCCTCTTGAACTTCCCTCCCCACCCCATCCCACCCTTTTAGGTCATAACAGAGCAAAGACTGAGCTTCCTGTGTTAAACATAAATTTCCCATCTATTTTTTTCCTATCTATTTTACACAGAGTAATATATATATTCCAATGTTATTCTCTCAATTTGCCCAACCCTCTCCTTCTCATGTTATGTCCACAAGTCCTTTCTCTACGTCTGCATCTCTATTCTTGTCCTGCAAACAAGTTCATCAGTATGGACTGAAGTATAGGTTGTTACCAAGTAACATTGCAATAAAAATTCATTTAAGAAATTTTGTTGAAGTATAATTGATTTACAAGTTTCAGGTGTATAGCAAAGTGGTTCAGTTATATATAGATTCTTTTCCCTTATAGGCTATCACAAAACATTGAGCACAGTATCCTGTGTTATATATTAGGTCCTGTTAGTTACTACACACAGTGTGTGTGTGGGTGTGGATGCTCAATCATGTCTGACTCTTTGTGATCCTATATAGTAGTGTTTATATATTAATTCCTACCTCTTTTACTTCTTTTTCCTTTGGTAAACATGTTTATTTTCTATGTCTTTTGGTCTATTTCTGCTTGGTAAATAAGTTCATTTGAATCTTTTTTTTTTCTTTTAGATTCCACATGTGAAAGTGAAAGTCGCTCAGTTGTGTCTGACTCTTTGCGACCCCATGACTGTCCATGGAATTCTCTAGGCCTGAATACTGGAGTGGGTAGCCTTTCCCTCCTCCAAGGGATCTTCCCAAACCAGGGCTTGAACCCAGGTCTCCCGCATTGCAGGCAGATTCCTAACCAGCTGAGCCACAAGGGAAGCCCATGAATACAGGAGTGGGTAGCTTATCCCTTCTCCAGAGGATCTTCCCCTCCCAGGAATCCAACCAGGGTCTCATGAATTGCAGGCGGATTCTTTACCAATTGAGCTATCAGGGAAGCCCATATAAATGATATCATAATATTTGTCTTTTGCAAATTTGGAAAACTCAACAGTGGTCACAGGACTAGAAAAGGT
Source organism: Bubalus bubalis (assembly GCF_019923935.1). Taxonomy (NCBI): domain Eukaryota; kingdom Metazoa; phylum Chordata; class Mammalia; order Artiodactyla; family Bovidae; genus Bubalus; species Bubalus bubalis. Next base: position 151,976,773 of record NC_059158.1, read on the forward strand.
CAGTTTTCATCCCAATCCCAAAGAAAGGCAATGCCAAAGAGTGTTCAAACTACATAACTACTGTACAACTGCATTCATTTCACATACTAATAAGGTAAGGTTTCAAATTCTTCAAGCTAGGCTTCATCAGTATGTGATCTGAGAAATTCCAGATGTACAAGCTGGATTTAGAAAAGGCAGAGGAACCAGAGATCAAATTGCCAACATCCGTAGATCATAGAGATCATAGTGAGAGGGTAACAGGCAGGAAGGCCAGGGGTCTCCAAATGGAGGAAATAGCCTGCAAGTGTCAGACATTTTTATCTCTCTTAAGCGGCAGGAGGAAACAAACTAACAATATTTTTTTCCTTCTCTATACAAATTTAAAGAGAGGTTTCTCTTAAAATACTGTGTTGCCATAATGACACTAGAGATAACCAATGCCTTTTTCTTATGGAAATGTTTGTCTTAAGCTATGCTAATGTACTATGCCTTTACCCCAAACTCTGTCTCCAAGTCGGTTCCGCCTCTTGGCCCAAAACCTACTTGACAAACCAGTATGTTATACTCAGATATTGTTCCCCTAATCTATGTAAATGAAACTATTTGTATGGTGGTCTGTCCTTCTTTAAGATTCAAGTTAATTATTTTATGGCCCAAGATAAACCATTTGGTGCCATTCTAAATTTTAAGACATTCCTTTCTTTCATTAACAGACTGCTAGTGACTATATAACATCCAGCTGAAGACTAGCAAGGGGGTACTCTTTTTGCCCCCTTCTGATGCCTATGTCAGAAGCTTTCTCTATCTCCTTTATACTTTAATAAAACTTTATTACACAAAAGCTCTGAGCTATCAAGCCTTGTCTCTGGCCCCGGATTGAATTCTTCTCCTCCGGGAGCCAAGAATCCTGGTGTATTCGCGTGATTCAACAACAACCTTTCATCTTGGGGGCTCGTCCGGGATCCTTCAGGACAAGGTAAGGATGCTTGGAGCTTTAGTTCTTTGTTCTCTTAGCGAACACGTTTTCTGCTGTGCTTTACTAACTCTACCGTGTGCTTGTGTGAATGAATGGCAGGCCCTGCGTGAAGCAAGTAAGGGGCCCTGCTCTGCGGTTCCACAGTGATCTCATACGGCTTATGGCAGAAACCTGTTGGGGCGTTATACCGACCTGCCAATGCCAAGAGGCACTCAATGTCTCCTTCGGGAACCGACCAGAAATGGGCAAAGCGTGTGGACCGAACTCTCCTTTCTCGGTCAAACTTTTCGGTCTCTTTGACCATTTCATAACTCCTTGAGAATTAGAAGTACTAACCTAATCTATCGGATCATAGACTTTCAAGAGACTTGTGATCTATATTGTTACTGTATACTGTGGCTTAGGTCCCAAACTTGGATTGGTATTCAAGAAAGCGCCTAGCCTCGCTAGGAATCGAAAGTTCGGAAGCTAGATGGAGCTCTAGCCCCCAGAACATCTCTGAGGTTAAAGGTTACGCAGATTGGGACTGCGATGGGTAACGCCGGCTCTTAGTGGATCAGAGGAGGCTGTTATACTGGTGTGGTGATGCTTGGAAAGAACATCTCAGTTTTATGTTCGCGTCGGTCTTATTGTAGTCAGGAAATGCTCAGGGTCGTGCACAGGCACTCAGGTGACGAATGTTTCCCACAGCGGTTTTAGCTTGGGAGGCATTCCGGAAGGTTACTCTGATTCACCCCAGGTGACATCAGAGGCAAACAAGGTTAAGGGTGAAGAGCTGGACGTCAAGTAGGGATGCTATCAAGTCTACCCCTGGTACATCCCCACCCCATCTCGGTGGTAAAACCGGGAGGGACGAGTACGGCGCCTGCGTCGGTAAGGGACAGACTAAGTCCGACCAGGAAGGAAAAGCTTTTGGTGTAACGTCTGTCTACACCCCCATCTAGAGCAGGGAGGGACGCCTCCGGTAGAAAAATTGGCGCTGGTCGCTTTTTTTCTCTCTTACAGATGGGAGCTAACAATTCCAGCCTCACTCCTTTGAACTGTATCCTGAAAAACTGGGATAGATTTGATCCCCAGGGCTTAAAGAAGACACACCTGGTCTTCCTATGTGATACTGCATGGCCACGGTATCCATTGGAGGACGGCGAACGGTGGCCGGTTGGAGGGTCTCTTAAATATAATACTGTTCTACAATTAGACCGGTTCTGTAAGGAACAAGGGAAATGGGTAGAAGTAGCATATGTGTTGCCCTTTTACTCTCTGCGAAATATGCCAGACTTATGTCCTAAGGGTATAGATTTGGGCGTGAAACCTTCAGCTCCCTCCTGTCCTCTTACTTTGCCCCCGTGCTGGGGACTCCAAACTGAGATTCAAACTGCCCACATGGAGGTCCAAACAACTCCTGTCTCAGTACGACCTCAGACTACTCTGGTTTCAGTAGAAACTCAGACCATCGAAGTAAGAGATGAGATGGAGGACAGGAGACAAAGAGAAGAGGAAAAACAGGTTTCTCCAATCTATCCCTGGGATCATATGCGCAGAGCAGCCAGAGAGACTGAGGAACAGCCACAGAAGCTGTTGCCTCTTTATGAAACACCCACCGGGAGAAATAATCAGTCTGTGAGAGTTAATAAGCCTTTCTCTTATCAAGAAATACAAAGAATCAAGGAGGATCTGGGAGACTATTTAGATGACCCAAAAAAATATATTAGAGCTTTTAAAGGTGTTACTCTGCTTTATGACCTCACTTGGAAAGATGTGATGTATATCTTGGGACAAACGCTGACTCCCGAGTCAAAGACTCGAGTTTTGGGAAAAGCGGTTGCTTATGGAGATGAATGGCTTGGTAATGAATCAGTAGAGAAGAGGGAGAACGAGATAGCGGCCCTCCCCACTGGGAATCAGGCGGTCCCAACCATAGAACCAGACTGGGACTACAACACAGCTAAAGGAAGATGGGATCAGAATCATTTTGTTAGATGTATTCTTGAAGGACTTAGACAGGCACGTTCTAAGCCTTTAAACTATGACAAATTGGCAGATATAGAACAGGAGGAAAAAGAAGCTCCTGGTAAATTCCTAGATAGACTGAGAGAAGGCCTTCGCAGATTCACTGAGATTGATCCCAAAAGTGAAGAGAGAAAAGTGATCTTAAAGGATAGATTTCTCACTCAGTCGGCTCCAGATATCCGCCGTAAGCTATTAAAACAGGCGTATGGACCAAATCAGTCTTTAGATACTCTGTTACAACTGGCTCAGACAGTCTATTATGGTAGAAAATATGAGAAAAAGAAAGAAAGACAAAAAAAGACAAAGAAAAAGGCGGAAGCCTTCGCCATGGCTATGAAAAACGTTCTTAAACAGCCTGAGAAAAGTGCCCAGAGGGGCCCAGGTGAAAACAGATGGGCTTGCTACTACTGTGGAAAGGAGGGGCACCTCAAGCGGGATTGCCCTCAGACATCTAAGCCGCCCCCGGCTCCATGTCCGGTCTGCAAAGGACCACACTAGAAGAGAGACTGCCCCCAGAGGCGTAGGTCTCCCGGGTCGGACTCTCAAGACAATCAGGACTGAAGGTGCCCGGGGGTCCCCACACAAGCTCCCGTCCTAATTACACCTGAGGAACCCCGGGTATTAATAGTTGTGGGGGGCCAATCCGTCGATTTCCTTTTAGATACTGGGGCAACTTATTCTGTGCTCACTGAAGCCCCTGGCCCACTTTCTTCCCGATCCGCTTCCGTAATGGGACTGTCTAGACGAGCCAAAAGGTATTATTTCAGTTATTCTTTATCTTGCAACTGGGATTCTGTGCTGTTTTCACACGAGTTTCTGATTGTGCCAGAATCTCCCTCACCCCTCTTGGGAAGGGATATACTGAGCAAGGTCCATGCCTCTGTTTTCATGAATATGGAGCCCTCCCTTTCTCTCCCTTTAGTTGAACAAAACGTAAATCCTAGAGTATGGGCGGATGAAAAATCTGTGGGTCGAGCTCAAAATGCTATTCCTGTAGTTGTTAAGCTCAAAGACCCGCACGTATTTCCACATAAGAAGCAGTATCCACTGAAACCTGAAGTTAAAGAAGGGTTAAAACCCATCATTGAAAATTTAAAGGAACAGAGACTATTAATTTCCTGTAACAGTCCTTGCAACACTCCTATTTTGGGTATAAAAAAATCAAATGGTAAATGGAGACTAGTTCAAGATTTACGAATAATAAATGAGGCTGTAGTTCCTTTACACCCCGTAGTGCCTAATCCTTATACTCTATTGTCTAAAATTCCTGAACGGGCCAAATATTTCTCAGTAATTGATTTAAAAGATGCCTTCTATTCAGTACCTTTGGCGGAAGAAAGTCAATTCCTATTTGCCTTTGAAGACCCTACGCAGCCAGCTTCTCAATTAACCTAGACAGTTTTGCCCCAGGGATTTCATGATAGTCCTCACTTATTCGGACAAAGTTTGTCACGAGATCTACAAAACTTTAATAGCTCTGAAACAGTGGTGTTACAATATGTAGATGATATTTTGCTCTGTGCTGAGACAGAGAAAGCTTGTTCGCGAGCCTCTGAAGATTTCTTAAACTTTCTGGCGGACTGTGGTTACAAGGCATCAAGAGAAAAGGCTCAGCTTTGTCAACAATCGGTTAGATATCTGGGCCTAATCATATCAGAAGGGACTAGGGCCATAGGCCCTGAGAAAATTAAACCTATACTAAATCACCCCTTACCTATGACTTTAAGACAATTGAGAAGATTTTTGGGAATCACAGGTTACTGTCGCATTTGGATTCCGGGTTACGGGGAACTTGCCCGGCCTTTATATAAACTTATAGCTGAAACTCAGCAGGCCCAAACCGACAAACTGGTTTGGTCTCCAGAAACTCAAAAGGCTTTTAAGGTTCTTCAGACTGCTCTCCTGCAAGCTCCAGCTCTGAGCTTGCCCACAGGGTCAGAATTTAATTTGTTTGTCACTGAAAGAAAAGGTGTGACATTGGGAGTTTTGACACAACCCCGAGGGCCTCACCAGCAACCTGTAGCTTATCTAAGCAGAGAATTAGATGTAGTTTCACGTGGGTGGCCCCACTGCCTAAGAGTAATTGGGGCAGCGGCTTTATTAGCACCTGAAGCTTTAAAAATAATTAATGGACGAAAGCTTACTGTCCTGACTTCTCATGATGTGAGTAAAATCTTAAATTCTAAGGTTAATATTTGGATGACAGACAGTAGGCTTCTTAAGTATCAGTCATTGTTGTTAGAAGGACCAGTAACTAAGCTTAAAGTTTGTGGAAATTTAAATCCTGCCACTTTCCTTCCTGAGAAGGAAAATAAAACACCTGATCACGATTGTTCTCAATTCCTAACTTTAAACTATGCAGCTCGAGAGGATCTAAAGGATACCCCATTAGACAATCCTGACATGGAAATATTTACAGATGGCAGTTCTTTTGTTCAGGATGGAAAACATAAAGCAGGTTACGCCGTGGTGACTGCTGAACAGGTTTTGGAAACAAAATCTCTCCCCCAGAGAACCAGTGCTCAGTTAGCGGAGCTTGTGGCCCTGACCCGAGCTCTAGAGTTAAACAAAGGACAGCGGGTAAATATCTACACAGATTCTAAATATGCCTATTTGACTTTACATGCTCATGCTACAATATGAAAAGAGAGACACTTTAAAACAACAACAGGAAAACCTATTAAACATTTCAGAGAGATCGAGAGACTTTTAACTGCTATATATTGTCCTAAAAAAGTAGCTGTTATGCACTGCAAAGGGCACAGCAGGGATGGGAGTAAAATAGCCGAAGGTAATCATCTGGCTGACTGCCAAGCCAGAAAAGCGACACTTTACGAAACCCCTTCACTACAGACGCCTTTGATCTAGACAGGTCCTGTGGAACAGGAAAGACCACAATATACTGAAGAAGAATTAAAAAGATATAAAAAACGAGAAACAAAGATTACTGATAAAAGATGGTTACAGTCTGAAGATAGACGATTAATAATTCCTGAAAATGCTCAGTGAAAAATTCTTAAGGGTTTACATCAGAGTTTTCATTTGGGTGCCGAGAGTACTTACCAAATGGTTTCTCGTTTGTTTAAAGGTAAAAATGTAATGAAAACTTTAAAAAATATTATCAAAAGGTGTGAGATTTGTCAAAAAAATAACCCAAAGACAAGATTCTCAGAGGGCTATTTCAGCTCTTAATGCTGAACAAACACAAATTAGAAAGGTGGTTTTACAAAACAGATTGGCTCTAGATATTCTGACAGCTGCACAAGGAGGAACCTGTGCCATTATTCATACCCAATGCTGTACATACATACCTGATATGAACACGAATGTTACTCATTTTACTAACCACATGAACAAGATGATTAGGGCCATGGATACTCCTGAAGCCTCAATTGCCTCACTTTGCGAGACGTTAACTAGTTCCCCATGGTGGACGACTATCTTAATTACAATAATTCTGGTTGTTTTGTTCTTGCTGTTTGCTCCCTGCATCTGTAATTGTATAACTGGATTTGTTTCTAGCCGCATGAAAGCTTTTAAGTTACAAATGGTTGCTCAAACTCCTGCTACTGCTGTAGCTTCCTCTGACTACTATTTGGGGCCCCTGGATCAGATATCCTCAATATGAGGATTAGGACAATATGTTGCCTCACCAATTTAGGGACAACGCCCCTTGTCAGCTCGGAAGCAGTTATGGAATGAGAACGACGCCCCTTTTCCCTAGGCAACATAATTCTCCTAAAAGAAAAGGGGGGAATGAGAGGGTAACAGGCAGGAAGGCCAGGGGTCTCCAAATGGAGGAAATAGCCTGCAAGTGTCAGACATTTTTATCTCTCTTAAGCGGCAGGAGGAAACAAACTAACAATATTTTTTTCCTTCTCTATACAAATTTAAAGAGAGGTTTCTCTTAAAATACTGTGTTGCCATAATGACACTAGAGATAACCAATGCCTTTTTCTTATGGAAATGTTTGTCTTAAGCTATGCTAATGTACTACGCCTTTACCCCAAACTCTGTCTCCAAGTCGGTTCCGCCTCTTGGCCCAAAACCTACTTGACAAACCAGTATGTTATACTCAGATATTGTTCCCCTAATCTATGTAAATGAAACTATTTGTATGGTGGTCTGTCCTTCTTTAAGATTCAAGTTAATTATTTTATGGCCCAAGATAAACCATTTGGTGCCATTCTAAATTTTAAGACATTCCTTTCTTTCATTAACAGACTGCTAGTGACTATATAACATCCAGCTGAAGACTAGCAAGGGGGTACTCTTTTTGCCCCCTTCTGATGCCTATGTCAGAAGCTTTCTCTATCTCCTTTATACTTTAATAAAACTTTATTACACAAAAGCTCTGAGCTATCAAGCCTTGTCTCTGGCCCCGGATTGAATTCTTCTCCTCCGGGAGCCAAGAATCCTGGTGTATTCGCGTGATTCAACAACAACCTTTCAATAGGATCATAGAGAAAGCAAAGGGATTCCAGAAAACTATCTACTTTTGCTTCACTGACTATTTGAAACCCTTTGACTGTGTGGATCACAGCAAACTGTGGAAAATTCTTAAAGTGATAGGAATACCAGACCACCTTACCTGCCTCCTGAGAAATCTGTATCCAGGTCAGGAAGGAACAGTTAGAACCAGACATGGAACAATGGACTGGTTCAAAATAGGGAAAGGAGCGTGACACGCCTGTGTATTATTGTTACCCCGCTTATTTAAATTATATGCAGAGTACATCATGCAAAATGCTGGGCTGGATGACTCACAAGCTGGAATCGAGACTTTTGGGTGCAATACCAACAACCTCAGATATGCAGATTATTATCACCCTATTGGCAGAAAGCCTCTTAATGAAGGTGAAAGAGGAGAGTGAAAAATATGGCTTAAAACTCATCATTCAAAAAACGAAGATCATGGCATCTGGTCCCATCACTTCATGGCAAATAGATGGAAAAAAAATGGAAATAGTGACAAGTTTTATTTTTCCGGGCTCCAAAATCATGCCAATGGTGACTGCAGCCTCAAAATTAAAAGACACTTACTCTTTGGAAGAAATGCTATGACAAACCTAGACAGTGTATTGAGAGCAGAGACATCACTTTGCCGACAAAGGTCCATATAGAAAAATCAAATCTATGGTTTTTCTAGTAGTCATATAAGGTTGTGAGATTTGGACCATAAAGAAGGCTGAGTGCTGAAGAATGATGATTTAAAATTGTGGTGCTGAAGAAGAATCTTGAGAGTCTCTTGGACAGCAAGGAGTTCAAACCAGTCAAACCTAAAGGAAATCAACCCTGAATATTCATTGGAAGAACTGATGGTGAAGCTGAAGCTCCAAAACTTTGTCCACCTGATGCGAAGAGCTGACTCACAGAAAAGACCCTGAGTCTGTGAAATATTGAGGGTAGGAAGAAAAGGGGATGACAGAGGATGAGATACTTGATTGGCATCACTGATACAATGGACATCAGTTTGAGCAAACTCCAGGAGATAATGAAGGAAAGGGAAGCCTGGTGTGCTGCTGTCCATTAGATCACAAAGAGTCAGATATGACTTTGTGACTGAAAAACAATTTTATGTTATAACATGTCACTATTCAGATTTTTAAAATATCTATATTAAAAACATATTAGCATATAGTTGCCAGGTATCGTTACTAGTAAAGCCCCATATATTTTATTCTGAGTTTATGTTCTTCTCAATGTGTGTGTTTGTGAAATATCCCTTCTCTAATAGTAATTACTAACTGATACTTTTAACATTCTTCTTTGGTAAAAGAGAGTTGGCAAACATACACCAGTCCTTCCAATATAATGAAAAAAAAAAAAAAAGCTAATTCCTAAAATCTAAAAGTCTGGGAAGTATTGTTATAAAGAATCATTTTAATTTATGTATATACCCTGAATTTCTGCTTCTAAAAATCTTTTTATCCTAAAATATCCTTATAGCAGAGTAGAGTAATAGCTATACTATAATACATTTTATATGGATAGCATCTTCCTTGAATGACTTGAAACTTACCTTTTTCCCTCTCTCCTCTTTCTTTAGTTTGGTTTTTGAATTTTAGTCAAACATACAAATTTTAAAAAGAGAATAAAAGGAATAATAGAAAATTCAACTTGGAATAAAAACAAATGACAATTTTACAGGCCTTAGTATATTCTGAGAAATAAAACTATCTTTTCAAATAAGTTACTTGCCCAATTTTAATACAATTAATCTGAAACTTTTCATTAATGTCTATTACAAAGGTAAATATGAGAATAAAGGTTAATGTTTTAAACATTATAGTAAGTAGCTTAAGAGGCAAAATGATTATCTGGAAAGAGAGATTTTTGAAGTTACTGTACTCTCCACTTTGGGGAAAATGCATGTATTTATTACTTCAGGATTAAAGTACATAGGTAAGAATCTAGTGACAATAAATCCCCTGTCACCTGCCTGAGGATAATGGTGAGTGCCTCCAAGATCTGAGAGGATGCAGTTAGGGAAGGCATCATCAACACGAGTGCACTGTTATTTCTCTAATTTGAAGAAATGCTTCTGTTTCTCAAGGAAACACACACGTACACCCACTGATAGACATAACTGAAGTTATGTTTACATGCATAGGTATTGTTATTGGGGGAATCAGACTGAAAGGGGCTAAAGGGAGTGGAGAAGAGGCAAAGGGAGAGAAAAGGAGACAGAATTCACAGTGGTGCAGAGACCAACACATAAAGGAATGAGCTATGACTGTGAGCAGGCTGACATACACAGCGAGAAGCAGCAGTAAATCCGTTCTGAGGATTGAGTGTTGCCGCTCACCCTTCCAGTGCCATGACTAACGACATGACCCAGGTTAGCTGTTTTCATTCTCCAGAAATGTTAGTGTATGCCAATATACTCAGTAAATCTACTCTCCTAAATGTGAAATTCAGAACTTATGAAATTAAAAGTTAAAACAAATATTTAGGGAGAATCAAAGTAAGGCTGGCCTGGTGGCTCAGATGATAAAGCGTCTCTCTGCAATGCGGAAGACCCGGGTTTGATCCCTGGGTCGGGAAGATCACCTGGAGAAGGAAATGGCAACCCACTCCAGTATTCTTGCCTGGAAAATTCCATGGACTGAGCAGCCTGGTAAGCTACAGTCCATGGGGTTGCAAAGAGCTGGACACGACTGAGCAACTTCACTTCAATCAAAATAAAGCCCGTGACAGAACTTGATTTAGATCATTTTGTGCTAGCTTACCAAGATCCTCTGTCAAGTTAAATAAGGAATGCAACCAAAACAAGGGATGAAGTGTTAACAAAATTATACTTCCTAAAGGGCCTTTTTTTCCTACCAGCCATAAGAATCTTAGCCAGCATTTTCTCTCAGCTATTGACAGAAAGTCAGTTGTATGTAAGAAATTAAACTCTGAGATAGATATTAGATAGAATATAAAAATATACTTTCTATTACAATCTGGTATGTTCTGTGACTTTCACATTCCAAATAGACAATGTATTTTTCAACTAAATGTGATAATCCTACCCTCCATCTCCCTCCCAGATGTATTGTTAAAATTAGTTCAATTTTAATCATCAAAGCTGTAAATAAATTGAGTTATTCAGAAAGCAATGAGATCTAAATGAACAGACACTGTTGTTACCCAGTTTCCTCACACATTCTCTTGTATTCTCTTGCTCTAGACAAGGTCTTTTGATAGGTGCAGTTCACAAATATAAAGTGACCATAATTTATAAGCTGTAACTCAACCATCATTTCTTTGTCTGATTCAAATGTACCATCTAAGCTTTGTCAAGTTATAAATACATTTTGATTCACATTTGTAGGGTTCATTTCATGAATGGTCTCATACACATATTTATTTTATAAGCTTACATGATAAAATTATTCAAGTGAATGTCTATTTTAAAAAGTCATGCTGTGTATGATTAATTCTAATACTAAAACTCCCAAAGTGAATTTTAAAGTTATAGAGCTATGTCTTCCTGGGGAAAAGATAAAAGAAAAATCAAAATGAAACTAAAAGAGCAAAACACACACACACACAATTCACCCTGATTTCCTAGGGAAATATTTCCTTGTTTTATCATAAAAATACTTTGTGGGTGATGACTCAGTTTGTGTATCGAATTGCTCATGACCTCACACTGGATGTGACAGCTGAAGACAAGAATGATGAACATGAAACATACCGTTTATAGGTTTTATACTGAGAAGTAATCAATTCTATAAGACTCATGTCCACAAGGTGCAATAAGTAGAAATGGTTAACTCTAAAGTATAAGAAATGCAAAGCATTTCTGTTAACTTCTTTTACTATTTGTGGTAGATAAGTCACAAGTTAATTCATTTCAACTTACGGCAAACAAAGTTTTTGTTGTTATCATTAAAGTTCTCTCACAAGCTGCAATAATTGTGTAAAAACAGAAATGGTTGCAATTTTATGCCAAAAAGTCTCTTGGCATTCATCCTAAATATTTGTCAAAAGTCAATTTGATTCCAGAAGGCTATGTGGGAAAAGTCACAAGTCAATTGCTATTGTAAGTCATAAATTCTAAAGAGAGCTTTCATGAATAATATGGGAAGTTTAGCATGGTTGTATGATAGAAGAAAGAAAAAAGGATATTGCCTTTCACTGTTTGTAATTTGACTCAATTTGTGCTTGTTAATTACTCCAATTATTTTCTAATAGTTGAACATTATTCTGATTAGGTGATTAGTTTCTAGCTACGGGATCTTCAAAAGATTGTTATAAACCCAACTTTCTTAAACTGCTGCTTTCTTTGTCTTAGCAAGCACCAAAAAACTCATAAAGCAAGTTTATTCATGTCAAATTTTAGATTAAAAGGAGATTGCTCCTTTTATGTGATAACAGAGTTGAAGCAAGATGAAGTCACCTCAATTATCATTGTCCCTGAGTTTTATTGTGCACTATCCATCTAAGATAAATAATTACCTAGGTCTTCTAACTTGCAAGCAATTCACACATTTAAAAGTCTATAATTTTCTGCATTTCTGCCCCCTTGCTGGCACAATTAAAGTTTATTGACAGTAAATATTGTAGATTTCTATTTTTTTCCATATAAATACTTGGTGTTAAGTAACTGATAAAGACTTTCCAAATTATAGGCATCTCAAGTTATATATTATTTAAATATTAAAAATAGCATTATTCATGACTACATTAAAACTATCATGGGGTTATGCATTATAATAAATAATACTGAACCAATTTGATATAAAATGGATTATTTCTTATATCTATTTCTTTTTTAAATAAAAGGAGATACATTATAAAAAGAATTAGGAAAAATAGAAAGGCAATATAGATACAATGCAAAAACCATTTGAATAGCACCACTGACAACACCATATGCTAAAAAAAAAAAGGTAGAATTAACAATAAGCTGTTTTCACAATTTTCTCATTTGTCACGGGTGATATCTGCACACTATATACACACATATATACATAGTCCCATATGTATGAATCGGAGAAGGCAATGGCACCCCACTCTAGTACTCTTGCCTGGAAAATCCCATGGACGGAGGAGCCTGGTAGGCTGCAGTCCGTGGGGTCGTTAAGAGTCTGACATGACTGAGCGACTTCACTTTCATGCATTGGAGAAGGAAATGGCAACCCACTCCAGTGTTCTTGCCTGGAGAATCCCAGGGATGGGGGAGCCTGGTGGGCTGCCGTCTATGGGATTGCACAGAGTCTGACACAACTGAAGCTACTTAGCAGCAGCAGCAGCATATGTATGAATAATGTTATATTTTATATTTTGAATACTAGGAACAATAGCTACATATAATCAAAATATATATTTAGAATGAGAATGAACCATCTTTAGACATATTAAGGTATTTACATCAAACACTTATGAAGAACTTAGATGTTTAACTTTATGTTAGGTTCTGTAGAATATATAAATTATCTATCAACCTGTTATATGTAGGAATCACTCTGCTAACTGATAGCAGTGTAACAATGTGGTGTAACTAGTAGGTCTCACTGCTATTTCACTGAGGCTCTAATGAGTTTTGAAAATAAACTGAAGAGAATAGAAAAAATAGGTCTTAGGTTGTCTTTAAGAATTAAAATTGTTATAAAAATGGAGAAATAGATGTATGTAATTAATAAACTGTAAGGAAACCAATAAACTAGAACAGAGGATCTATAATGCTGGCTAAAGAAGTAATAAAATGATCATATTAAATTTTTGACTAGTCTTACAGCCAACATATACTTTTTTTCAATTTAAAGCAGAAATAGTAATGTCATGTGATTAAAAAAGGCAACTCCATTTCTACCTTGAATGTTGCAAATTACTTAAGTTTATCTAAATCATATGACATATAACCATAAAATAACATTTTAATTGACCTTGATATTACTGAAATATTCAAAGACACTAGTAAAAGGAAGAGTTTTCTCTCTCTTCAAAGCCTCTTGAAGATTCTGATTGCATGGCAAGCAGAACAATCATTAGGTCTAGAAAATGTTTATCTCAAGAGAGAACTTCAAATTTTTCCATGTTAACTTTAAATATATCTTATATTTATTTGCTAAAGGGATAATTTTATAAAATTTTATAAAAAATTACAAAATTATATAACTTTATAATAATCAAATGGTGACAAAAATCACAATTTTTAAAAAGCCAGATTATTATACAGAGTGAAGTAAGCCAGAAAGAAAAACACCAATACAGTATACTAATGCATATATGGAATTTAGAAAGATGGTAACAATAACCCTGTGTACGAGACAGCAAAAGAGACACTGATGTATAGAACAGTCTTATGGACTCTGCTGGAGAGGGAGAGGGTGGGAAGATTTGGGAGAATGGCATTGAAACATGTATAATATCATGTATGAAACGAGTTGCCAGTCCAGGTTCAATGCATGATACTGGATGCTTGGGGCTGGTGCACTGGGACGACCCAGAGGGATGGTATGGGGAGGGAGGAGGGAGGACGGTTCAGGATGGGGAACACATGTATACCTGTGGCGGATTCATTTCGATATTTGGCAAAAGTAATACAATATTGTAAAGTTTAAAAATAAAATAAAATAAAAAAAACCAGATTAATATTATAGCCTCTATTCCTTATCTGCATAAAATTAAAGTGTTTTTACACTATGTTATTAATTCAGTTGAAAATATAACTTTATTCTTAACATTTTTCTTTAAAGAATGATGGCATCTTGTTTTGAAGTCATAGAACATTGTGTAGTTGAAACTCTAATCTTTTTAATCATAGATTAACACTGCTTCCTTGGCTATTTTTGTGTCATACAGAAAAAAAAAAAAAAAAACAGGAACTTTTTGAATGGGTTAAGTAAACTTGTATAGCACAGACACTTTCCTCAAATAATTCAAAAGATTAAGTTGAACTGTTTAAAACTACAGATATCTTATCATTATTTCACTTAGAGAAAAGGCAATTTCATATGGCCCAATCTATAAATTGTGAAGTAATTAGGACCTGTGCATGAATCAAAAATAAAAGTGACTTTCTGATTCAATATATGAAGTGGTAGTCTTACGATCATAGGTTTCTGTACATTCATTGGAGATATGGATTGTTGTTTACTTGCTAAGTCATGTCTGACACTTTTGCGATCCCATGGACTATAGCCCGCCAGTGTCCTCTGTCCATGGGATTCTCCAGGTGAGAATACTGGAGTCCATTGCCATTTCTTTCTCCAGGGGATCTTTCTGACTCAGGGATTGAACCCGAGTCTCCTGAATTGGCAAGCATATTTTAATTGCTGAGCCATTCAGAAAGACAAGTAGCAGAGATGGACAGAATGAAGCATTTAAATTTTATTATTAGTCCTCCTTCTTGATTCCCCACTTCACTGTGAAGTCTCTTGGGCAGGACTTGGAGTGAGGCTGCATTAGAAGAATTAGGAGCAAACCAAAAGAGAGTTTGCTTTTGCAATGGAGCAAGATCGCAACAACTGTCTGTGGTCCCACAGTCCCCCTGTCATCTCTAGATTTCCTCAGCACCCAGCCTCAAAGATATATGTCTGCACATTCAGTATCTTGGCTGTTACTTGGTTCCTTTGTTAATGCACCAACCCAGGCATTTTTTCCTTGCCTTTCTTCCTTCTCCACTGCTACTGTGTCCTTGGTCCTTGACATCAAGGCCTTGATCCTCAGATTCATCCCCAGGATTAACTCTCACCACTGTCCTGAGCAGCCAGATGTCACCATACTCTTGGGAGTGGCAAACCTACCCTGAACTCATATCCAAAGATCCATCTTTTCTCCTGGGGCTCCCCCAGCACTACCCAGGAGCTCCTCTTTCCAGAACACCAAGTCCATGCTTCTACAGGCCAAATCTTTGCCCAGAAGCTGTTGGTTCACATTCAGAAAGCCCTGTCCTCACATAAATTTCCTTATCCAAAGGACAGGGACAGTTTGCACATTCGGCCATAGTTCACAGGGCTGGCAGCCATTCAGTGGTCCGGAGCTGCAGGAGGCTCTCTGGTATCTTCCCAAATGGAGTCTTCTCCAGTCTGGCACAGAAGCCATTTATGATGGCGAGTCCTGACTGTGTTACCAGTGGCCTATGTACCTGGGACATATTCTGGTTACCCACAGTGTTGAGCACAAGACTGACTGCTGGACCCGTGGCGGAAGCCCAGGCAGCCCACCAAGTCCAGGCGGGCTGGCTTGAGGCTGACCATGGGCAGAGGGTTACACTGGATCAGCTCCCATAGCCAACAGGGGAGAGAGTCCCCACTGGGCCCTGCTCACCTCATCCCAGCTACCTATGTCTCCACAGACACATAAAGCTGAACTGTAACAGGGGTACAAGGACTCCCGCAAGTGACCTTCTCCCTTGGCCAAGCTTTGCTCCTGTGGCCCATGGCAAAGGTCCTCGGTTGCCACTTGATCTTTTAAATTTAACAATTTCAATAATTTAAGTCAGTCAGTAAAGTTCAGGTCAATCACTCAGTTGTGTCCGACTCTGCGACCCCATGAACTGCAGCATGCCAGGCCTCCCTGTCCATCACCAACTCCCAGTATTTACTGAAAGCCATGTCCATTGAGTTTGTGATGCCATCCAACCATCTCATCCTCTGTCGTCCCCTTCTCCTCCTGCCCTCAGTCTTTCCCAGCATCAGGGTCTTTTCAAATGAGTCAGCTCGTCACATCAGGTGGCCAAAGTATTGGAGTTTCAGCTTCAACATCAGTCCTTCCAATGAACACCCAGGACTGATCTCCTTTAGAATGGACTGGTTGGTTGGATCTCCTTGCAGTCCAAGGGACTCTCAAGAGTCTCCTCCAACACCACAGTTCAAAAGCATCAATTCTTTGGTGCTCAGCTTTTTTGTAGTCCAACTCTCACATCCATACATGACTACTAGAAAAACCATAGCCTTGACTAGACAGACCTTTGTTGACAAAGTAATGTCTCTGCTTTTCAATATGCTGTCTAGGGTTGGTCATAACTTTCCTTCCAAGGAGTAAGCATCTTTTAATTTCATGGCTGCAATCACCATCTGAAGTGATCTTGGGGCCCTTCTAAAAAAATTCAGCCATTGTTTCCACTGTTTCCCATCTATTTGCCATGAAGTGATAGGACTGGATGCCATGATTTAAGTTTTCTGAATGTTGAGCTTTAAGCCAACTTTTTCACTCTCCTCTTCAACTTTCATCAACAGGCTCTTTAGTTCTTCACTTTCTGCCATAAGGTGGTGTAGTCTGCATATTTGAGGTTATTGATATTTCTCCTGGCAATCTGATTTCAGCCCAGCATTTCTCATGATGTACTCTGCATATATGTTAAATATCAGAGTGACAATATACAGCCTTGATGTACTCCTTTTCCTATTGGAATCAGTCTGTTGTTCCATGTCCAGTTCTAACTGTTGCTTCCTGATCTGCATACAGGTTTCTCAACAGGCAGGTCAGGTGGTCTGGTATTCAAATTTCCTTCAGAATTTTCCACAGTTTATTGTGATCCATACTGTCAAAGGTTTTGGCATAGTCAATAAAGCAGAAACAGATGTTTTCTGGAACTCTTGCTTTTTGGATGATCCAGCGAATGTTGGCGATTCGATCTCTGGTTCCTCTGCCTTTTCTAAAACCAGCTTGAACATCTGGAAGTTCATGGTTCACGTATTGCTGAAGCCTGGGCTTGGAGAATTTTGAGTATTACTTTACTAGCATATGAGATGAGTGCAATTGTGAGGTAGTTTGAGCATTCTTTGGTATTGCCTTTCTTTGGGATTGGAATGAAAACTGACCTTTTCCAGTCCTGTGGCCACTGCTGAGTTTTCCAAATTTGCTGGCATATTGAGTGCAGCAGTTTCACAGCATCATCTTTCAGGATTTGAAATAGCTCAACTGGAATTCCATCCCCTCCACTTGTAGTGATACTTCCTAAGGCCCACTTGACTTCATATTCCAGGATGTCTGGCTGTAGATGAGTGATCGCACCATCGTGAATATCTGTGTCGTGAAGATCTTTTTTGTACAGTAGTCTTTTGATTACCCCCAAACTATGCAGAATGCTGCACATATATAAATCACTAAATAAAACTTAGATATGTTGATTTAATCAAAATTCTTTTTCACACAACCTTCCAACCCCTCAGTACCAAACACATACACATTTAGCTGACATCATGTCTTTCCTTAGAATTTATTGGGAGATAACATAAATGGGAACTTTAAAAATTATTTTCTATGTTACATTTATACTTCTGATGCAATTTATTTTGTTATGAAAAGTTTCAGTTTAAAGCAATTGTAATTTCAGATTTTGGGGCAATAGCTAATGAAAGATCCACAATTAAAATATCTAAATTGAAGTGTTTAAACATAATTACATCAAACTAGAACATTAAGATACGTATCACAAAGCAAAACCTTAAGGTCAGTATCACAGAGAATCCATCCTGGACTGGGTAATTAATTTTTTTCTGTCTTCACTATTAGATAATACCATTTATCTAACAAATTCACTTTAAACACATTGACAATATTTTAAATGTCTCTCTACCCTATAATTTTCTTTCCCATGCTTTGTCTTATACTTTCAGTGTTTCTTCTTCACTCTTAATACTACATCATAGTGTTAAGCCACAATTGACTAAATACCTAAATTAGAAAACTTTAAAGTATCCAACTTATAGATTGGAAGAGGGAGTAGTTAAAAGACTCAGAGGACAGAGAGAGAAAGAGAGGAGGAAGAGAGGTAAAGAGATAGAGAAGGAGGGGCTAAGAAACAGATCCAGTGCAGTGGGGGAATCTGTGAAAGGTTCCTTTTAAATTAAAGAGGAGCAATATTAGAGTCAAAGTAAGCAATTAGAAAACAAAAGCAGTACTCCTGTATTTATATTATACTTCAGTGACTTAATCTGTAATAAATACAACAGACAGAAAAGGGTAAATGTGAAAAGTTACCAAATATGACAGATAAGAAAATTGAAAGGACTCTAATTTTACTCATAATTTGATTCTGAATAGAAAATGTGGTAACATGAACACGAGTTGCCAGTCCAGGATCAATGCACGATACTGGATGCTTGGGGCCGGTGCACTGGGATGACCCAGAGGGAAGGTATGGGGAGGGAGGAGGGAGGAGGGTTCAGGATGGGGAACACATGTATACCTGTGGCGGATTCATTATGATATTTGGCATAACTAATACAATTTTGTAAAGTTTAAAAATAAAATAAAATTAAAAAAAAAAAGAAAAATAATCTTATTTCTGATTTTAAAAACCTGATATTTGTTTGGGTTGTTCTATTGGGGGTGACGATTGTGCACCTAAATACTAACTTTGAGCACACAGTGTATTTAGTTGGATTAGCTTCTCATAAGCAGTCAGTGGGAAGTTATATTTTGAATATAGAATAGCCATTCTAAATGTTGTATCAATACATTTATATGTAAAGAGTCGTAGAAGGGAAAATTGCACATTTGGCAAATCCTTCTGTATCTCTGCTTTGATATAAAGTGATAAAAATGTATCAGAATTATAGTAGTGACAATCCATTGTAGAAGGCATTTAAAAGCTCTATTATGGGCACCCCGTTTTACTTCCTTCTATGGTGCCTACCAGAGAGTTTCTTACCAATGTCTTACCACCATTTCTTTAAAATCACTCAGTTGTGTCTGAGACCCTTTGTGATACTATGGACTGTAGCCTGCCAGGCTCTTTTGTCCATGGATTTCTCCAAGCAAGAATACTGGAGTGGGTTTCCATTCCCTTCTCCAGGGGATCTTCCAACCCAGGGATCAAACCTAGGACTCCTCCATTGCAGGCAGATTCTTTACCATCTCAACCACTAGGAAAATCAATTTCTTGGTGTCTACTAAAATTTCTTAAGACTTGTCAATATTTTTGCAAATAAACCTAAGAAAAATATAAACATCAAAAATATTTCTCTATTATTGCTCAGGATTGATCATAAGATTAAATGACTAAAAAGAATGTATATTTTGGGGGGGTTTAACTCATTTATCTTGGATTGGCTTCTCCTTACTTATTGTTCAAGATCTTTTATGAAGTACCTTGACAAGAAAGAATATTCTATTTAAAATACTCATATGATGATCCTTTGCAAAGGTAAAATAGGTTGGTAATAATTTTTTCTACTTTATAAGCAAACATAAATTTTTTTGATAAGTCATAACTGAAGTGCAATATTGGAACCAGAAAGCATTGTGCTAGACCAACCACAAAATTAGATTTTGTGATTGAGCTTAAAGGGTATCTCAAAGAACAAAGACCACTCTATTTCTTGACTATTTAGATGTCTATTAGGCACAACTAACTACCATTCATTCTCACTATACCTTTCCATCAGTCTTTCCCATGTCAATTAATATTTTATGAGTTTATGGCACTATCATGCACCCACGTATGCAGACCAAAGAACAAAAAGTCATTTCTATCTATAACCCAATCCAACGACAAGTTTGTACCAATTCTATCTTCAAAATAGATTATGAAATGGCTGTGTTATTTCCCATCTCCATCATGTTCTCTTGAAATAAAGTACGAGACTCCCAACTCTTGAAAATGTGCAATAATGGTATGCTCACTTAAAACCCTGCTATTGATTTCACTTGTAATTAGAATTGAATGTAAACTTTTACTGTGATGCATGAAAGGTACTTATGATGTTCCCCGGACTCCTCTCTGACCTATCTCCTAACATTCCTATTGTTTATTATTCTCCATTAGACTTCTTTGTGTTCATGAACATAATTAACTTATCCCAGTCTACTGACACAAGATAGTGTCTGCTTCAACAACATCTTCGAATATGGTATCAGAAAGCCAAGAAATCATGCCTGAAGATTCCTAAAATGTTTGGTCAGAGCTGTACAATATTATATTACTGTCAAAGTATAAGCACAAGCTTTCCGAGAGATTGTTCAAGTAGGACAATCATGGTAAAATTCCTTGATAATGTGGAGTTTACTCTGATCAGGGGCTTCCCAGGGGACACTAAGGAGAAGAGGGTGGCAGAGGATGAGATGATTAGACAACATCACTGACTCAATGGACATGAGTTTGAGCAAACTCTAGGAAATAGTGAAGGACAGGGAAGCCTGGCATCCTGCAGTCCATAGGGTTGCAAAGAGTCAGACATGATTTAGTGACTGAACAACAACAACAAAATTATCTATGGTTTTTATTTTTTTGCTCAAATGTTCTGAAACTCCAAAGTGATATGAATAATACAAGTATTCTGAACTGCCACAGAATATAAATTGCATAAAATGGTCACGTTTTATACCTACATTTCTTTGCTGCTGCTGCTGCTGCTAAGTTGCTTCAGTCGTGTCTGACTCTGTGCGACCCCATAGACGGCAGCCCACCAGGCTCCACCATCCCTGGGATTTTCCAGGCAAGAACACTGGAGTGGGTTGCCATTTCCTTCTCCAATGCATGAAAGTGAAAAGTGAAAGTGAAGTCGCTCAGTCCTGTCTGACTCTTAGCAACCCCATGGACTGCAGCCTACCAGGCTCCTCCATCCATGGGATTTTCCAGGCAAGAGTACTGGAGTGGGGTGCCACTCCGATACATTTCTTTAGACACTTGTTAATTTTGTCCCATGTGGGAAAAGAATAATACAGTATAGGTAATGTGAAAAGAAGAGAAGTGAAAAGCAAAGGAGAAAAGGGAATATATACCCATTTGAATGCAGTACGTCAAGGGTGTATATTGTCACCCTGCTTATTTAACTTATATGCAGAGTACATCATGAGAAGCACTGGGTTGGATGAAGCACAAGCTGGAATCAAGATTGCCGGGAGAAATATCAATAACCTCAGATACGCAGATGACACAACCCTTACGGCAGAAAGTAAAGAAGAACTAAAGAGCCTCTTGATGAAAGTGAAAGAGGAGAGTGAAAAAGTTTGCTTAAACCTCAACATTCAGAAAACTAAGATCATGGCATCTGGTCCCATCACTTCATGGCAAATAAATGGGAAACAGTGGGGAAAAATGGCTGACTCTATTTTGGGGGGCCCCAAGATCACTGATGGTGATTGCAACCATGAAATTATAAGATGCTTACTCCTTGGAAGGAAAGTTATGACCAACCTAGACAGCATATTGAAAAGCAGAGACACTACTTTGTCAAAAGGTCTGTCTAGTCAAGGCTATGGTTTTTCCAGTGGTCATGTATGGATGTTTGAGTTGGACTATAAAAAAGCTGAGCGCCAAAGAATTGATGCTTTTGAATTGTGGTGTTGGAGAAGACTCTTGAGAGTCCGTTGGACTTCATGGAGATCCAACCAGTTCATCCTAAAGGAGATCAGTCCTGGGTGTTCATTAGAAGGAATGATGTTGAAGGTGAAACTCCAATACTTTGGCCACCTGATGCAAAGAGCTGACTCATTTGAAAAGACCCTGATGCTGGGAAAGATTGAAGACAGGAGGACAAGGGGACAACAGAGGATGAGATGGTTGGATGGCATCACTGACTCAATGGACATGAGTTTGGGTAAACTCCGGGCGTTGGTGATGGACAGAGAGGCCTGCCGTGCTGCAGTTCATGGGGTTGCCAAGAGTTCGACACGACTGAGTGACTCACCTGAACTGAACTGATACAGTTTTAATAGGATTTCTAAAATTTTAATTAAATTTGTTTCCCATTTGGCATTCCATATGGGGAGTAAATAGAGTGTCTTTATGCATTTCATTGTGACTGCCAATTAACTACATACATATATATTTTTTCTTTTCACTTCTCAAGCACTAGTGAGATAAAAATTACAATTTTTCACTAAAGTTACATTAAGTTTATAAAATTCCTTTAAGTTTTTTTTAACATTGTTTTTAATATGATTTAGGTATTGAAATACATTGTCCCTACTCTTCACATCTCCTTAAATGATATTTTACTACTGATATGACCTATTATATTGCAATTAAGCCCTTTATTGAGATATTTATATTTTGAAAATAAGATTACAAGATTTACTGCTGAATTTAAGGAAATATTTCTAAAGACTTAGAAAATAAATTACTATGAGATTAATAATCTTATGTCAGTCAGTGATGTTGTTAATAGATCAATTCGAAATCACTAGCACTTTTTGTAGTGTTATAATAATCACATATATAAAATATTACAATAGATATGACACATCCAAAAAAAGAATTAAAGTAGAATTCCAAGCCAGAACACACAAGATGCAAAGGGGCACCTTAAAACTTATAGGTAATATTTTTTGCAAACAGTGCTGCTTTACCAAAACAAAACAAAAATGTTTTCAATGCCTACTTCTGTGAATTTCAGAGATATCAGTGAGAACCAAGTTTATGACTTGTGAAATAAAGAGCACTGGTTTTGATCAACAGTGCCTGCTCTGGGTTGATTTCTCATTGTCTGGGGCCTTTAGAAGATGGTTCAATTATTCGTTCATTCGACAGCAAGCAATCATCAGTTTCTGTCATTTAGAAAACATGGTGCTAGCCCCTGACATAAATGTAAGATTTGAACTATTTTCGTAAAGAGTTTACAGCTTTGTGCGGGAACCTAATTCTAAATATCACATCATAGTGTGATTAGTGCTACCATCACAGTTGCATATTTAGGAGCATCAGGTAGAAGCAAGTAAGTTCTGCTGGAAAAATTGTGGAAAGGCAGACTACCAAGGAGCGTAAAATTGGGATAGAGAAAAAAAACACAATATAGGAGGTAAAAGGTGTCAGTTCAGAACTTTTTAAGCTATCAAAAAATATTTCAGTTAACGCCCATTCACTGGGCTCATGATTTCTGGTCAAATCAAATCAAATAATTTGATCAGTGCCAGTGGATTAATCAATTTGACAATGCTCCTTTACCAAGGGCTTTTTCCAAAGTAATACCTTGATGAAAAGCAAAAACTTCAGCAATAGGTCATTCAGACTCTACTGTGTGCAATTTTTAGAGCAGAGTGCCATACCTATTCTCTGGTACTAAGTCTGTATCAAATGGCATTTCAAGCTTAAGTATAGGAGAGCACTTCGAATCTCATTTCCAAAATGAATAAAGGAAATATAAATTAAGCAAAAAGAGTTCTAATGTGTCTTCATTCATAAGCCAAGGTTATACTTTCTGTTACAGATAACTTTTAAAATTCTATCTAAATAAATTATATTATGGTTACTATAAATTTAAGTAACAGCTGTGGCTATTACTTATTCATCTTACAGGCAGCACTAACTTAGTAAACACAGATTCATAAGGCTGTGTGTTCACTCTGATACAAATATATGGACAGAAAGAAAGGGAGAGAAGGAGAGAAGAAATGTCCGAAGGGTACTAACAAGGTATGAATCAGGTACTAATGAGGGTACTAAGTACTAAAAGATGCAGAGAGTACAAGAAGCAGGCCCATGAATAAAAATCACCAGTTGAAATAAGCACGCATTTTAATGTTGTGCTTTGTGAAGTTAGACATACATTTTAATAATTGCTTTTAATGATTATTCATGAATGAATTATTAATTAACTCTCTAGACTAAAAATATCATTCCATGCTTGCTAAATAACATTTCCTCAAATGAAAGAAAAAAATATATATGAAAAGGATAAAACTTCTCTCATCATTAGTGCTTCTGTAAAGTCTTTGTATTTGATCTTGCTGTAAGTAATGCTTGTTTGGTTAGGACACTTCCACATCACAAATTACAGCATTCAAGTTCACAGATGGATATAATGTACACACAGAACATGAATTATTTTGCAGTGAGACTAATGATAGAATAATATGTGTACCAATGTATGGCTCTGCATAGATCTATGCAAATATCAGGGTTTTTGTTGTTGTTGTTGTCTTTTCTAAAGGGGTTTTCTCTTCAGTCTTTCTTGGTAACAATAATTGTTCTAAAAATTTGAGTCTGTGTTAAGATACTCTGAGATAGAAGTATAAAAATTCCCAACTGCTTGTATAAAAAAATACATTCTCAAACAAACATAAAAGTTATTTTCCTCAATTCTTAGTGAAAAATAAATTCAGATTCATGCTAAGTCATGTATGTTAAATAGCAGGTCAATATAAAAGGTAAATCCTATATGGTAATTCTGACCCCCACACACACACATTCCCCCAAATCACTTAGAAATGATTCATTTATTTTCTACAGTTTCACTATTTTTTAATTCTTAAACAGTTTTAAAGGTTACTTTCCATTTATGGTTATTAAAAAATATTGACTATATTCCCTGTGTTTCACAGTGCATCCTTGAACCTGTCTTTCATCCAATAGTTTGTGCCTCCCACTTTCCCACCTTTATAATGCCACTTTCCTGCCACTAGTAACTCCCAGTTTCTTTTCTATATCTATAAGTCTGCTTCTTTTCTGTAATATTCACCAGTTTGTTGTATATTTTAGATTTCACATGTAAGTGATATCATAGGGTATTTGTCTTTTTCTGACTTAATCTAACTTAGCATAATGCCCTCCAAGTCCATTTATGCTGCTGCAAATGGCAAAATTTTGTTCTTTTTCCTGGTTGAATAGCATTACATTGCATATTCATACAATATCTTCTTTATCAAATGTTTTTGATGGACATTTAGGTTGCTTCCCTTTCTTGGCAATTGTAAGTAATGCTGCTATGAACATGTATTTTTTTTTGAGTGAGTGCTTTTGGTTTTTTTCTTTTTTATGATATATTCCCTGGAGTGGGATTATGTAATTGTTGGGTCATATGACACTTCTATTTTTAGTTTTTTTGAGGAAGCTCAATACTGTTTTCCACAGTGACTATGCTGATTTACATTCTCACCAACACTGAATAAGGGTTTTCCTCAAGAACATTCGTTAGTAGTGTTCTTTTTCTTATATATATATAATTTTGGCTGTGCTAAGTCTTTGTTGAGGCAGACAGACTTGTCTTGTTGTGGAGCTTGGGCTCTAGAGTGTGTGGGTTCAGTAGTTGTGGCACACAGACTCGGTTGCTCTGCAGCATGTGTGATCGTAGTTCCCTGACCAGGGACTGAATCACATCCCCTGCATTGGAAGCTGGACTCAACCACTGGACCAACAAGGAAGTCCCATATTTGTCTTCTTTTGATGACAGTCATTCTGACAGGTGTGAGATGATATTTCATTGTGGTTTTTATGTGCATTTCCTTGATGATTAGTGACGTTGATCATCTTTTCATGTGCTTTTTGGCCATCTGCATCTCCTCACTGGTAAAATGTCTATTTGGTTCTGCCCAATTTGAATGCTTATGTAATGGCTTAAACCTATGCCCTCCCTCATAGCTCAGTTGGTAAATAATCTGCCTGTAATGCAGGAGACCCTGGTTTGATTCCTGGGTTGGAAAGACCTGTTGGAGAAGGGATAGGCTACCCACTCCAATATTCTTGGGCTTTCCTTGTGGCTCAGCTGGTAAAGAATCTGCCTGCAATGTGGGAGACCTGGGTTTGATCCCTGAGTTGGGAAGATCCCCTGGAGAAGGGGATCTTCAGTACTCTGGCCTGGAGAATTTCACAGACTGTATAGTCCATGGTGTTGCAAAGAGTTGGACACGACAAAACAAATTTCACTGTGCCCTCAAATAAGTTTTAAATGATTTGGTGAAAGTGATATTTCCTCCCACAAACTAGGTGAAATTTAGCATTTGACTGTATCACCACTCTCAATACATATATCTGTATAATTCCTTCAGAGACCAGTGATCTTTTCCATACTAGAGTGATGCATTAGGGTAGGCAGAATTCTTCCCTTTTTATGAGTGAAAATTTGACTCTTTACTACTCAGTAATTTTATGCCCTACCATATAGTATCACAGAGAATCATCTTCAGAAGGTTAGCCATCCTCCTTCTGTAGGTGAGGTATTTATTTTTCATTTGAAGTCAAAGAAGTTCAGCTGTTTCCTCTGTCAGAGGATTATGTCACACATTACATTTTATGACAATATAAACCACTCTTTTATTGCAAAAATTATTTTTAACCCCCAAGTGAAGTTGCTCAATTGTGTCCAACTCTTTGTGACCCCATGGACTGTGTGACCTACCATGCTTCTCTGTTCATGGGATTTCCCAGGCATGAATACTGGAGCAGGTTACCATTACCTTCCCCAGAGGATCTTCCTGACCCAGGGATCGAACCCAGGTCTTCTGCATTTTAGCAGATGCTTTACCATCTGAGCCACCCAGAAAGTCCCTTTTTACTCCCAAATAAGTAATATTACCGAATATTATTTTGCACAAAGTTTTGCCAAAGATCACATAATATGTACACTATATTTCTAGTGAAATGCCCATTCTTCAAGTTACAGCATACATTATTATGCTTAAAATGAAAATACAAATAAAAAAATAAATAAAATGCTTTTAAGGTAAGGAGCATGCAGGTCACGTTTTTTTTTCCAAAGCAGACATATCTGCATTTCTTCAGTTGTTGGTTATTAATATTTCATTAATTTTCAAGCTACCGCAAATCCCCCTTGAGATATAATTAATAAAATACTGTCCATATCAGCAAGATTATAGTCAAAGTAGCCAAATTACAGAACCCACTTAATTACCTAGAAATTTTAAGAGTGCTGAGTATTTGCTTTAATTTAAAGAACTGAACAATCTGATGCTTTGATGATTACAAAGGGTCTTTAGCTTTATCTGTTTTCTTGGTAATATTAATTATTTCTCATACATTTCCCACTTAGATATTTTCCTTTGGTTGCCCTTTTAGAATGATAATGAGAAATTCTGAGGAAAAATAAATTAGTACTTCAGTTCAGTTCAGTTCAGTCAGTCGTGTCCGACTCTCTGAGACCCCATAAACTGCAGCATTCCAGGTCTTCCTATTCATCACCAGCTCCTGGAGTTTACTCAAACTCATGTCCATTGAGTCAGTGATGCCATCCAACCATCTCATCCTCTGTCATCCCTTTCTCTTCCTGCCTTCAATCTTTCCCAGCATCAGGGTCTTTTCAAATGAGTCAGCTCTTCACATCAGGTAGCCAAAGTATTGGAGTTTCAGCTTCAACATCAGTCCTTCCAATGAAGGACTGATTTCCTTTAGGATGGACTGGTTGGATCTTCTTGCAGTCCCAGAGACTCTCAAGAGTCTTCTCCAGTACCACAGTTCAAAAGCATCAATTCTTCAGTGCTCAGTGTTCTTTATAGTCCAACTCTCACATCCATATATACAAGATTAGTACCTAAGTACGTCTAAAATAAATTTTTGGTTGTTTGGTCTCTAAGTCATGTCTGACTCTTTTGCGACCCCATGGAGGCTCCTCTGCTCCTAGGATTCTCCAGGCCAGAATACTGGAGTGGGCTGCTGTTTCTTTAGCCAGGGGATCCTCTGGAATCATGGATAAAATCCACATCTCTTGAGTCTCCTGCATTGCAGGTGGATTATTTACCACTGAGCCACAAATGGACAAACACATAAGCACTTTACATACACAATATCAATCTTTTCTCCTCAGTTTCCCTAACTATATAAGATTTTTGACCAAGGAATATAGTCAACAAATTTGTAGCATTAAATTCTGGCCCAAACACTCAAATTTTCAGACTGCCCAATCTCCTACCTACTCTAAGAATACCAATTTTCCTGATTTTGAGTAATTTTTTGCATACATGAGTACACAATTTGGATTTAGGTATTAAAGCAATTCTTAATTTTACTCTAACCCTATCTCATATATGGTCATGCATTTGATCAGATCACATTCATTTAAAGAATGATGAGGTAGAGGACATTTAACAATGGACTGGTTCCAAATTGGGAAGAGTATGTTAAGGATGTATATTGTCACCCTGCTTATTTAACTTATAAGCAGATTACATCATCCAAAATGCCAGGCTGGAGGAACCACAAGCTGGACTCAAGACTGCTGGGAGAAATATCAATAAGCTCAGATATGCAGATGACACCACCCTAATGGCAGAAAGTGAAGAAGAATTAAAGAGGTTCCTGATGAAAGTGAAAGAGGAGAGCGGAAAAAAAAAAAAAGAGGAGGGTGAAAAAGTTGGATTCAAACGCAACATTTAAAAAACTAACATCAAGGCATCCAGTCCCATCACTTCATGGCAAATAGATGGGGAAACAATGGAAACAGGGACAGACTTTATTTTCTTGGGCTCCAAAATCACTGCAGATGGTGACTGCAACCGTGAAATTAAAAGACACTTTCTCCTTAGAAGAAAAGTTATAACCAACCTAGACAGCATATTAAAAAACAGAGATACTACTTTGCCGACAAGGGTCTGTCTAGCCAAAGCTATGGTTTTTCCAGTAGTCATGTATGGATGTGACAGTTGGACTATAAAGAAAATTGAGCACCCAAGTATTCATGCTTTTGAATTGTGGTGTTGGAGAAAACTCTTGAGAATCCCTTGGACTGCAAGGAGATTAAAACTGTCAATCCTAAAGGAAATCAGTCCTGGATATTCATTGAAAGGACTGATGTTGAAGCTGAAACTCCAGTACTTTGGCCACCTGATGTGAAGAGCTGACTCCTTAGAAAGACCCTGATGCTGGGAAAGATTAAAGGCAGGAGGAGAAGGTGATGACAGACGATGAGATAGTTGGATGGCATCACTGACTCAATGGACATGAGTTTGAGCAAGCTCTGGGGATTGGTGATAGACAGAGAAGCCTGGTGTGCTGCAGTTCATGGGGTCGCAAATAGTCAGACACGATTGAGCAACTGAACTGAACTAAGGTAAATGAGAAAAATGAAGCATACTTTCACCATTTTTTTTTCAGATGTACATGTATGTTGGAGACCTGTTCACTTAAAAATCTTCTAAGATTACATAAAATACATAAAGTTTATTCTTTTCAGTTAACAGCTATTGTCTCTTATCAATATGTTACTTTTCTGGGTAAATTTCTGAGTCAGTGTGCTCAGAGAAAGAAACCCATCACAAAAGTGTGCATATTGTGAACAGTGTTTATATAAAGTTCAAGAACAGGCAATATATATCTATATTAATATAAATAGTAGATTCTATGGAGGTAGTTATTGAATGAGAAGAGACATGAGTGGACCTTCGGTAAGTGATGGAAATACCTCACATATACACATTTATACATATATAAACAGCATTAATCTTTAGATAGGTTTTCCTGGTGGCTCAGACAGTAAAAAATGTGCCTGAAATGCAGGAGACCTGGGCTTTATCTCTGGGCTGTGGAAATCCCTGAAGAAGGGAGTGGCTACCCACTCCAGGCTTCTTGCCTAGACAATTAAAAGGACAGAGGAGTCTGGTGGACCACCATCCAGGGGTCGCAGAGTGGGAAGTGACTGAAGGACTACTCTCTCACTTTGACTTTTCTAGCTTTAGAGGTAACACCGATGTACTTGCCTGTGCATGAATTAACTCAGTTTTTTAAATGTTTTTCTATGGTGCCAAGAGCAAATATTGAAGTTTAAGGAAAAAAATATATTTTGACAGGCATTTGTATCCATTTCCCTCTTTCTGCTTTTACTGTTCCAGTTCAAGTTCCATTTATTCCAAATCTTAACTACTGAAAAGCCTACTGAGACCAAAATTCAGAATTTGTTCTTTCTTCATTAATTATGGAATCCCCACTTTTCACATTTAACTCCTTTTAGCCAAATGTGGTCATGACAAATAACTTTGGACAATAGGATATAGGTGGATGTAGTGTGTACAACTTTTAGGAAGAGTACATATAAAGAAGGGTATATGCTCTTTTTATTCTTTGTTCTTGTGCCTCTCCTGTTGGCTAGAACCATGACACAATAGATGGAGCTCAAGCAGCCATATTGGACTATGGCAGAATTCGTATGCTCAGGATGTAATAGGAACAAGATAGAATTGTGGGATTATAATGTTTAGAAAGCCATCTCAGCTCTAAAATAATTACCTCCAGATTTCTTTTACTTGAAGGAGAAATATATATTTATTGTAGTTAAACCACAGTTAATTTATGGCCTTTTTTTGATGACTAGTAAAAGCCTAATGTAAATTGATAGATCTGTTGTATAAGCTTTTTTCCTATCAAATCTTTCTCATTATAATCCATCATTCAAACATATTGTCGACATTTTTCTAAGAACATTTCTGATCATGATCCCTCTTCCACTGAAATTTCTTGTTCTCATTCAGAAATATAACTATGATTCCAGGCATAATAATACTGGCATTATTAAATAATCAGTTATAAAAGAGAATGCAAAATCTGATTTTGTATTTTTTATATGAAATACCAATTTGTGTAGGAAATGAAGACCTGAAGATACCCACCAGAATGTAAATTTTCATTATTTGGGGCTTATGATATTTATTTTGTGTTATAATTTTCTTAATTTACTAAACTTATGAAGAACATATGCTCTACTGTAGTAATTAAAACAAATGACTTTTTCAAAAGCAAAATTAAAATCATCCATGGTTTCAACATATTCAAAGTTTTTAGAACTTAAAGACAATTTCTATTAGTGACAGTAACAAAAAATAATCATCACTCTCATTTTAATCATTTCCCATTGTTCTGGATGCTTTAACTAATAAATCAAGGGAACATATATATTTATACAAATAATAATAAAAACTAACATTATTTGAGTACTTAATTATGACAGGCACTCTCCTAAATACTTTTACCTCTGTTGATTTATGTGTGCACACTAATCCTCTAGGAGAAAGAAACTATTACTGAGAGGTACAGACTTAAGGCACAGAGATATTAAGTCATAGTAGGGCTAATAGGTTAACTCAAGCCTTCTGGTTCAAAATTCTGTACTCTTATCTCCATTTTTAACCCTCTGTAGCCAGATGCAAAATGACTCACAAAAATTACTACTTAAATCAGAAATTTCTGCATGAATAAAAAACAGCAAAATGAAGCTATATTCAAAACAAAAATATTTGTAAAGTATGATACAATTTATAGATTAATAATCTTAAGGTGTTTTAAAATGAATAAAAAATACTTTACAGAACAATAAATATCAAAAAGACAAAGACTTAAAAAAAAAACAAACAAACCAGTTTTCAGTGAAAGAAATCTCCAAGAAGGCAATGGCACTCCACTCCAGTACTCTTGCCTGGAAAATCCCATGAATGGAGAAGCCTGGTGGGCTGCAGTCCATGGGGTCGCTAAGAGTCAGACATGACTGAGTGACTTCACTTTCACTTTTCACTTTCATGCGTTGGAGAAGGAAATGGCAACCCATTCCAGTGTTCTTGCCTGTAGAATCCCAGGGATGGGGCAGCCTGATGGGCTGCCGTCTATGGGGTTGCAGAGAGTCAGACACGACTGAAGCGACTTAGCAGCAATTTGTGATGATTATTTACAAATTTAGGATATGCTATTTTTTATGTTCTATTTGAGCACTTACTAAGTGCTCAAATGCCTGTTATTGCAATTCTGGCCAGGGTGTGGCAACACATGCATTGTGTTGGACACATTTAGAAAACTTTTTGAAATGTAATAGACAATATATGCATGCATGCATGCATACTAAGTCGCTGCAGTCATGTCCGACTCTTTGTGACCCCATAGACGGCAGCCCACCAGGCTCCTCCATTCCTGGGATGTTCATCGCAGCACTGTTTATAATTATCAGGACATGGAAGCAACCTAGATGTCCATCAGCAGATGAATGGATAAGAAAGCTGTGGTACATATACACAATGGAGTATTCAGTTCAGTTCAGTTAAGTTGCTCAGTCATGTTCGACTCTTTGCGACCCCATGAATCGCAGCACACCAGGCCTCCCTGTCCATCACCAACTCCCGGAGTTCACTGAGACTCACGTCCATCGAGTCAGTGATGCCATCCAGCCATCTCATCCTCTGTCGTCCCCTTCTCCTCCTGCCCCCAATCCCTCCCAGCATCAGAGTCTTTTCCAATGAGTCAACTCTTCCCATGAGGTGGACAAAGTACTGGAGTTTCAGCTTTAGCATCATTCCTTCCAAAGGAATCCCAGGACTGATCTCCTTCAGAATGGACTGGTTGGATCTCCTTGCAGTCCAAGGGACTCTCAAGAGTCTTCTCCAGCACCACAGTTTAAAAGCATCAATTCTTTGGTGCTCAGCCTTCTTCACAGTCCAACTCTCACATCCATACATGACCACAGGAAAAACCATAGCCTTGACTAGACGGACCTTTGTTGGCAAAGTAATGTCTCTGCTTTTGAATATGCTATCTAGGTTGGTCATAACTTTCCTTTCAAGGAGTGAGCGTCTTTTAATTTCATGGCTGCAGTCACCATCTGCAGTGATTTTGGAGCCCCCAAAAATAAAGTCAGCCACTGTTTCCACTGTTTCCCCATCTATTTCCCATGAAGTGATGGGACCAGATGCCATGATCTTTGTTTTCTGAATGTTGAGCTTTAAGCCAACTTTTTCAGCCATTAAAAAGAATACATTTGAATCAGTTCTAATGAGGTGGATGAAACTGGAGCCTATTATACAGAGTGAAGTAAGCCAGAAAGAAAAACACCAATACAGTAGACTAACGCATATATATGGAATTTAGAAAGATGGTAATGATAACCCTGTATGCGAGACAGCAAAAGAGACACAGATGTATAGAACAGTCTTTTGGACTCTGGGAGAGGGCAAGGGTGGGATGATTTGGGAGAAAGGCATTGAAACATGTATAATATCATATAAGATACGAATCGCCAGTCCAGGTTCGATGCAGGATACAGGATGCTTGGGGCTGGTGCACTGCAATGACCCAGAGGGATGGTACGGGGAGGGATGTGGGAGTGGGGTTCAGGATGGGGAACACGTGTACACCCATGGTGGATTCATGTTGATGTATGGCAAAACCAATACAATATTGTAAAGTAATTAGCCTCCAATTAAAATAAATAAATTTAAATTAAAAAATTAAAAAAAAATACTGGAGACAATATATACCCAAGTTTAAAGTATGCATAACTCCTTTATGCTAAGACTTCCCTTTTAAGAATTTAGCCTAATTAAAAAATGTAATTTACAACTGGACTTTATGGTAGTCATATTTGTAGTAGTGGAAAATTGGAAACTAGTCAGATACACCTCTATTAGGGATTGGTTCATCAAATTACAGTACATTTACACAATGGAATGTCATGCAGTTACAAAGAGGAGACATACAGACATAAATACTAATATGTGACATTTTCACAGCATACTAATGAAAGGTTGTTGTTGAATCACGCGAATACACCGGGATTCTTGGCTCCCGGAGGAGAAGAATTCAATCCGGGGCCAGAGACAAGGCTTGATTGCTCAGAGCTTTTGTGTAATAAAGTTTTATCAAAGTATAAAGGAGATAGAGAAAGCTTCTGACATAGGCATCAGAAGGGGGCAAAAAGAGTACCCCCTTGCTAGTCTTCAGCTGGATGTTATATAGTCACTAGCAGTCTGTTAATGAAAGAAAGGAATGTCTTATAATTCAGAATAGCACCAGGCCCCTCGCCCATAAGATGCATTTTGGGATAATCTTGGGCCATAAAATAATTAACTTGAATCTTAAAGAAGGGCAGACCACCATACAAATAGTTTCATTTATATAGATTAGGGGAACAATATCTGAGTATAACATACTGGTTTGTCAAGTAGGTTTTGGGCCCAGAGGCGGAACCGACTTGGAGACTGAGTTTGGGATAAAGGCGTAGTACATTAGCATAGCTTAAGACAAACATTTCCATAAGAAAAAGGTATTGGTTATCTCTAGGCTCAAGAATAGCTAACTTCAGGTGAAACCAGGTGTCATTATGGCAACACAGTATTTTAAGAGAAACCTCTCTTTAAATTTGTATAGAGAAGGAAAAAAATATTGCTAGTTTGTTTCCTCCTGCTGCTTAAGAGAGATAAAAATGTCTGACACTTGCAGGCTATTTCCTCCATTTGGAGACCCCTGGCCTTCCTGCCTGTTACCCTCTCACTAATTAAACAGAAAAAAAATTGTTACACAGTACTGTGTAGATTGAATGATTCTATTTGTGTAAATATACATGTTTATGTGTTTATTTTTTAAGGTCAGGAGGACTTTATAGAAAAGTATTATCATTGACTGGCTCAGAGTGTAATAAGATGAAAGGAATGGGGATGAGGGTGGGAAGAAAGATTATAGAGGAAATTTATATTTCTACTTATGGATCACTATATTATTTTCTTTCACATAAGCATAATCACTTACATACATTATAGAAACACAGTAAAAATAGTTTCATCTTCAAAAAACAACTAAAAATACTTGCATTCCACAGTACTTTTTCTACCTTCTTCCTGCCATTCATTACATCAGAAGCTAAATCTGATTCTTACAGAGGTCCACTAGAACTCTCAAATTCCAAGATTAAGACCTCATTCATACCCGAGAAAGGAGAATCAAAAATTCCTTAGTGGTAGGTAATTCTCAAAATGCTACTTACTTCATGGAACATTCTTACTTTTTCTCTTCTGAGTTCCATTCAAAAGAAAAAAAGAAATATTCAATAACTTACCACAATATAGTATGCATATAATCTATGTATATGTCTGTCTTCTCTAAGAACATCTGGGTTTCACACTGGCAGTGTTTTTCTATACCCCTTTATCCTTCAACTATATCTAGTCCTCAAGTATGTATATAGTCAACCTCAAAATGTCCACTGAATTGCTTACTTAACTATAGAGATAGCTCGATGGATAACCCAAGTGAAGTGCTAATAAATGTGATTCTTTTGTCAATTACTGAAACAGGTGATTTATCTACAGTGAAGTTTATTCTCATTTCTTTGAGAAAATGGATATTAAAAGTATTCACATAAAACAGTAATGCTCGTAATATTTAAACAATTTTAAGATAAATGATGCTGTAGAGAAATGGATTCAGTGTTAATGTAGAAGTGTAATTATCTTCATTAAAAGTGTATGAATACTAAAATTCTTGTCAAGTTAACAAGGTTGAGAATCTGAAGTTCTTAAAACTATTCAGATGCAGCCATCTGACTCCAGGTCAGGGCTTAAAACTGCTACACTCAGGTACCAATTCCAATAGTTGAAGAGGCTGAAAGAAAATGCTGAATCAATTGAATTCATATGTGATTTATGTTCATTTCATTAAATCACATTTATTACTCACAATCTTATTAATATCTCTGTATTGAGTTCTAATACCTGCTGATTACTCCCTTCCCAATCCTTCCCGTCACCCCACCCCAAAGCCCACTATTCTTTAAAAAGTTGGAAGTTTTTGAGATATAATTTCCTTATGCCTTCTACACATTATAGAAACTCTCAATATGCTATCATTTAAGAGATAATCCAACCTATTTACATAATTCTACTGATGAGGGACTCTCTGGTAAAGTGTAATTCAAATTTTATTTAACATTAAATAGAAGAACTTAGTTGAAAATTAGAACTAGAACATACTTTCTTAAAATCTCTGCCGATTGACCCTAAATTCTGATTTCTGGAACAGCAAAATACAAACATAATTGTTTTTCAGTTTTGGAGCCTAGTTTATTCCAAGTTTCCCAGTTCCTTTTCACTCTATTATTTATTGTTAAGCACTTACATCCATAGCAATATCCTTTGGATAACTGACCCCTGTAGCCTTCCCATTCATCTCTTCTGCTCTCACATTCTTCCTGTTTTAGCTTATTCCCAAAACACAAGGCCAGTGTTAAATGCCTTAATTTATCAATTCTCTTCCTTTTCTATTTTTAATATTGTAATATCTATTCATACTCTGACATGTCCAGTTGTCTGTTCAACATTTAGCATTCTTGTCTAATCTTTCCTGAAACTCTGACTTTGAAAGTGTGCCCTGAGAGTCTATTGCTTACTTTTACTCAGTTTTCACACTTTGAATTTCCTCCTTTTCCCTATTTTGTCCAACCTAAGTTTCTGAAATCTTAAATCAAGATTGTAAACCTTCTCCAAAATGGCCACCTTGCCTGGGAGGAAATTCCAGCTATCTATTATGTCTGTATAACCAAAATTTTCTAAATTTGTCTATCTTCAACATGCAGAATGTTTTTAGGACTTCATTATGATTCTGCTTATGACACCTGCTTTTCCAGAACATGGGGTTTTACCATGCCATATCTATATTTTACTGACATAACAGCCTCCATAATTGATCTGTCCAAGTTCATCAACAGTCTTGCAACCAGTAAGTAATATCGACATGTTATAGTGAAGACTATACTTTTCCAATTAGATTAGCTGAAAAAAAATAAGCAAAACACTGTATCTTACTTCTTTCTCTTCTATGGAGAACAAATTCTGAGAAAAAAGTAAACAATATTATAGTAAAGTTACAATAACAAAAATAGTTCTCTATTTTCCTTTTCCTAAAGAATAAAAAGTGCATTTAATTTCTAAAAACAAAATGAATAAAGTGAATGGATTAAACTCTACTTAATCAATATCAGTTTAGGCAATGGGTTGAATATATATTTCATATATTTTATTCTTAATATTTTAAAAAGTGATTATTGCCTGTATAACTTCTTTATTTAAAATATATTTTAAATTAAAACTCCTTCAAAGGTAATGAGGCCTTAAACACTTCTTAAATCTGCATTGTAATCTTGCAGCTAGGTCTGACCACAAATTATAATTTGTTATAACAAATAAAAGAAAAATGAAACTCATGTATTATACCAGAGAGAGGCCAAAAAGGTTAACATTTCCTCTCCCAGACCTGAAAGAAAGTCAATAGAAGAATGTTTGAAGCTTTCACTAGAAAAGCTGGATCTTTAGCGATAGTGAAGAAAATCTATTCTGAAATTGTACCTATTAAAGAAAACAGAACAAAGAGTGATGTTAAGATCTGTAGAGAAAATAAAAAAGCAAATGCTATGATTTTTTTTGAGGCTTCAGTAAGTCTTACACAGGAAGCAACATTAGTTTAACAATGGTTCTTGATGCAAAAAGTCTTTAGGATTCATTTTGGTATTTTAATATTGAGATTTATCTTTTAATACTTTAAGAAAGGTAAATTATAAAGAACAAACTATTGCCACTTAAAATAGTTTAACAATGAGGAGAATTAAATACTATGAATATACTATTATATAGAAAATTTTATATTAAAAAAACACATAAAACCAGACATATGCAAAACAATCACACTGGACTACTATCTCACATTATGCACAAAAATAAAGTCAAAATGAATTAAACACTTAAACATAAGTTGTGAAACCATAAAAGTTCTAGCAGAAAACACAGATGTAAGCTCTTTGATGTCAGTCTTAGTAATACTTTTGGGGATAGGTTTCCTCAGGCAAGAAAAATAAAAGCAAATGTTAATAAATGGGACTAT
This sequence comes from Bubalus bubalis, assembly GCF_019923935.1. Lineage (NCBI taxonomy): Eukaryota > Metazoa > Chordata > Mammalia > Artiodactyla > Bovidae > Bubalus > Bubalus bubalis. The sequence continues at coordinate 152,014,476 of NC_059158.1, forward strand.
ATTAAACTAAAAAGATTTTGCACAGAGAAGGAAACTATGAACAAAACTAAAAGGTTGCCTACAGAAAGGGAGAAGATATTTGCAAATAATATATCTAATCAGGACTTAATATTTAAAATATACAAGGAACTCACACATCTCAACAACAAAAAATAAACTTGACTTTAAAAAAAGGTGGGGGGGGCAGAGGATTTGAATAGACCTTTTCCCAAAGAAGATACACAGATGTCCAATGTGCCTATGAAAATGTGCTCAACATCACTAATCATCAAGGTAAGTACAAATCAAAATCACAATGACATATCACTGTACATCTGTAAGGATGATAATTATCAAAAAGACAACAAATAATAAGTGCTGGCAAGGATGTGGAGAAAAAGAAACTTGTCCACTGTTGATGGGAATATAAATTGATACAGCCACTAGGGAAAACAGTATGGAGAGTCCTCAAAAATGAAAAATAGAACTACCATATGATCCAGCAAAACCACTCCTGGGTATTTATTTGAAGAAAACAAAAAGAGTCATTAGAAAGATATATGAACCCTTATGTTTATTGTAGCATTATTTACAATGGCCAAGATACAGAAGCAATCTAAGTGTTCATCAACAGATGAATTGATAAAGATGTGATATATATGGAAAGTGGCATTACTGGTCAAGAACACACCTGCAAATCCAGGAGACATAAGAGATGCAAGTTCAATCCCTGGGTCAGGAAGATTCCCTGAAGGAGGGCATGGACACACACTCAACTCTTCTTGCCTGAGGAATCCCATGGATAGAAAAGCCTGGTGGGCTACAGTCCACAGGGTTGCAAAGAGTCGGACACGACTGAAGCAACTAAGCACACATGTTCGTTCACTAAATTTCAGCTCAGTTCAGTCACTCAGTTGTGTCCAGCTCTTTGAGACCCCATGGACTGCAGCATGCCAGGCCTCCCTGCTCATCACCAACTCCCAGGGCTGGCTCAAACTCATGTCCATCTAGTCAATGATACCATCCAACCATCTCATCCTCTCTCATCCCCTTCTCCTCCTGCCTTCAATCTTGCCCAGCATCAGAGTCTTTTACAGTGAGTCAGTTCTTTGCATCAAGTGGCCAGAGTACTGGAGTTTCAGCTTCAGCATCAGTCCTTCCAATGAATATTCAGGACTGATTTCCTTTGGAACTGACTGGTTTGATCTTCCTGCAGTCCAAGGGACTCTAAAGAGTCTTCCCCAACACCACAGTTCAAAAGAATCAATTCTTCGGTGCTCAATTTTCTTTATAGTCCAACTTTCACATCCATACATGATTACTGGAAAAACCATAGCTTTGTCAAGATGGACCTTGGTTGGCAAAGTAATGTCTCTGCTTTTTGATATGCTGTCTAGGTTGGTCATAGCTTTTCTTCTAAGGAGAAAGCATCTTTTAATGTCATGGCTACAGTCACCATCTGCAGTGATTTTGGTGCCCAAGAAAATAAAGATGTCACTGTTTCCACTGTTTCCCCATCTATTTGCCATGAAGTGATGGGACCAGATGCCATGATCTTAGTTTTTTGAATGATGAGTTTTAAGCCAGCTTCTTTACTCTTCTCTTTCACTTTCACCAAGAGGCTCTTCAATTCCTCTTCATTTTCTGCCATAACGATGGTGTCATCTGCATATTTGAGGTTATTGATATTTCTCCCGGCAATCTTGATTCTAGTTTGTGCTTCATCCAGCCCTGCATTTCGTATGATGTACTCTGCATATAAGTTAAATAAGCAGGGTGACAATATACAGCTTTGATATACTCCTTTCCCGATTTGGAACCAGTCTGTTGTTATGGCCTAGAAAATCCCATGGACAGAGGAGCCTGGAAGGCTGCAGTCCATGGGGTCGCTGAGGGTTGGACATGACTGGGCAACTTCACTTTCACTTTTCACTTTCATGCATTGGAGAAGGAAATGGCAACCCACTCCAGTGTTCTTGCCTGGAGAATCCCAGGGACAGGGGAGCCTGGTGGGCTCCCGTCTATGGAGTCGCACAGAGTCGGACACGACTGAAGTGACTTAGCAGCTGTTGTTCCATGTCCTGTTCTAACTGTTGCTTCTTGAACTGCATACAGATTTCTCAGGAGGCAGGTCAGGTGGTCAGGTATTCCCATCTCTTGAAGAATTTTCCAGTTTGTTGTGATCTACACAGTCAAAGGCTTTGGCATAACCAATAAAGTAGAAGTAGATGTTTTTATCGGAAAAGGCGATGGCACCCCACTCCAGTACTCTTGCCTGGAAAATCCCATGGAGGAGGAGCCTGGTAGGCTGCAGCCCATGGGGTCACTAAGGGTCGGACACAACTGAGCGACTTCACTTTCATTTTTTCACTTTCATGCATTGGAGACGGAAATGGCAACCCACTCCAGTGTACTTGCCTGGAGAATCCCAGGGGCAGGAGACGTCAGGTGGGCTGACGTCTATGGGGTCACACAGAGTAGGGCACGACTGAAGTGACTTAGCAGTAGCAGTAGATGTTTTTATAGAACTCTCTTGCTTTTTTGATGATCCAATGGATGTTGGCAATTTGATCTCTGGTTCCTCTGCCTTTTCAAAATCCAGCTTGAACATCTGGAAGTTCATGGTTCACAGAAAGTTGAAGCCTGACTTGGAGAATTTTGAGCATTACTTTGCTAGCGTGTGAGATGAGTGTAATTGTGAAGTGATTTGAACATTTCAGCATTTACCTTCTTTAGGATTGGAAAGAAAACTAACCTTTTCCAGTCCTGTGGCCACTGCTGATTTTTCCAGATTTACTGGCATATTGAGTGCAGCACTTTCACAGCATCATCTTTAAGATTTTAATAGCTCAACATGAATTCCATCCCCTCCACTAGCTTTGTTCGTAGTGATGCTTCCTAAGGCCCACTTGACTTTTCAGTCTAGAATCTTGTTCTAAGTGAGTGATCACACCATCATGGTTTTCTGGGTCATGAAGATCTTGTTTGTATAATTCTTCTTTGTATTCTTGCCACCTCTTCTTAATATCACTAAACTTACTATGATAATCATTTCATAACGTGTGTAAGTCAAATCATTATGAGGCACACCTTAAACTTATACAGTTTATCAATTATAATTCACTAATTGTTGTATGCCAATTATATTTCAATAAAACTGGAAGAAAAATGAAGAAAGCTAAACTACAGACAGCAAATGATATGTCAGTGAAAATAAGCTAATGATGGGGAGAATTAAAGAATATATATAATTTTTCTGTAAATTGAGTATTTTTTTTAATCATTTCACGTTAAATAAAACATAGAGGACAAACATTCTTCTAATTTTGCTGCAAAGGGCCATGCATTCTTTTTAGATTGTGTATTATTTTTGGCATTCGTTCTTTATGGTCCCTCAGTCTGAAACCTATCCTTTGCAAGTATCTGTATGTTCTACCTCGTGTTTTTCAAGTCAATTCAAATATACCCTTTTAATTTCTCTTTCTTTGTTCTCCTTTCTAAAACTGCAAACCCCACCTAACCGGTTCCTGTCCTTTTCTTACTTTTTTTTTTTTTTTGCTCCCATTTAACCACTCCACAAAAGTAGGCTTTTTTTTTTTTTTTTTTAACTTTTGTTTATTACTATAATCTCAACAACAAGAATAATATGTACCACATGGAAGACACTAAATAGGCATTTGTTGAAACAAAAACCGATGAGGAAAGAACCCTAGAAAATAATCATATGTAAAGCCTATAATTTTAGCTAGAAATTCAAGAAGTTCAGAAGAAAAAAGAAACATGGACTTATTGATTTTAACACAAGAGATACAAAAGGCACCAGAATAAAAATAGATGTCATACTAATAGAAATAAAATGTTAGTAAGAATCTTACAAGTTTAATATGGCATCCATAATTAAATTTTGTCATATCATGCAAACCAATAAAAGAAGGACTACAATATTATATTACAGAGTCTTAACCCATATTTTTATTTTAATTCCGAATCAGATACTCAGTAAGACTGTCCCATGACTTTTATGGGCTCAACACGCTGCCAGTGTCTTAAGCTTAAACCAACCCAATCTCTGTGTACAGAATACAGCTGAACTTGTCACTCATTTCTATCTGATATACTTGAAATGGAGATTCACTATGGGTATCCTACAAAATTACTCTAGATCTTTTCCACTTGTTACACACTGTTTCTATTACCATCTTTATGCATCTTTAAACTCTGAATTATTTGTTTTGAATCTTAAATTTATTTTTTGGACATGTTTTCTTGATTTTAAAATGTAAATATTCCTTAAAATACTCTGACATACGTACCCTGGCTTGCATCATTTTCTTTTGCTGTGTATTAGGGCCACTTCCCTAAGCCAAACTCCTTGGAAATCTACTGCAATCAAGAGAGTGTACAGAATCCTAGTTTAGAATTAGTGAACATTTGAGATGAAAGATAACGAGAGCAGGGGAGGGGAGGAAATCACATATACACACACAAAAGATAGTTGAGTGAAACAATGGGAAGAAAAACAAGTAGTGTTTATTGAGTAACTTATTTTAATCCTAGATAACTGCACCAAATGATGGTATTGTTCACATGTTGGAAGCAAGGTTTTATTGAGTTAACCTACTCCATGCTGCTCAGCTCTTAATTATCTCTCTCAAATGCCATAATGATCATTTAATTCATCTATCCAAAAATTCAATAGAATCCTAATTACCTCAAAAAATAAAAAATAGGTATCAGTCATAGTCCTCTTGGATATAATTTCAATTCCATCCTCAATTATTTTTCCTAATACTACTTTCTAAACAAATTAACCTTAAGAAAATCTCTTCAATGCCTTACATTTTTCTGCCCAAATTGTTCATAACCTGGTATTCAAAAACTTTATAATATACATCTGATATTGTTTTTCTGTTTATCATCTCTTAGTTATTACACAAATTTGTTGATCCAGCAAAGCTGGTTTTCTCATGATATTAATATATTTTACTGTCTTTATTATTTACTGTCCATCTGCCTCTACTAGAATATAATATTCAAGAGGGGACAGACTTAAATCTGTTTTCTTTAGTAATATGTCATAAGCACTGAAACAATATTGGTGAATAATTTCCAAATATTTTATATTTTCATAATAGCCATGAGTCGATTGTTTCCTCTCCATTCTCAAAATGTCTGCTTTAAATTAGGCTGTCATTAACATTTTCTTGTACCACTATAATAGTTTTCTAACTAAATTTCATTCCTAATATTTTCCCAAATTAATGAATCCTCTCCTTAAGAATGTGTTTTAAAACAAAAATTTGATCTGGTCATTTTTCTCCTACAAATCAAATCATTTCTAAAAAATGTTGTTTTATGATCTTGTACAAATCTACTTTTCCAATTTCTTCTACTGTCACTCCACAACCACAACACTTTTATCTTGGCTGCTCTACTGAAGAACATAAACCTTTTAATACATTTCTAAGCACAGAGCACAGGTTAATGAGCTTACAGAAGAAATAATGGGAGCTCAGTGTTAGAAAAGCAGGGAGGTGGCGGTGGTTTAGTCACTAAGTTGTGTCTGACTCTTGTGACCTGATGGACTGTAGCCTGTCAGGGTCCTCTGTCCTTGTGATTTTCCAGGCAAGAACACTGGAGTGGGTTGCCATTTTCTTCTCCAGGGAGTCTTCCTGCCCCAGGAATCAAACCTGTGTCTCTTGTGTCTCCTGCATTGGCAGGCAGATTCCTTTACACTGAGCCACATAAGGAAGCTCTTTTATGTAGGTATAATTCACTTCTGGGCCTCCTGGGATTGAAACTGGGCCTCCTGAACTGTAGGCAGATTCTTTACCATCTGAGCTACCAGGGAAGTCCCAAATTAATTTCACAAACCACTAATAAGCTGTGATGTACGATTTGAAGAAAACAAATCTTTTAAAACTGTTTAAATTGTTTGGCATGACTGAATTTGTAGCCCAGAGTGGTGATAGCATTATTCAATAAAACTGAACTGCTGTTGGTGATTCTGCAGCAGTCGTAGACAATTGGAGTGATCTTGTAATGCTAAAAGTGAGTAAATATTACTTCAATTTTCGAAAAGAATGGGGAGATGTCATAGTTCATAAGCTACATCATTGGATACTACTCTAAGATGGATACTTTAAAGAACCATTTGTGAATACAGGGGGAAAAAAGAAGTAGTAATCACTAGGGTCCAAAAGAATTTCTGTAAAAATTAATCAAATCAAACTAATCTCAGTTGCCTAGTTGCTAAGCTAGTAGGTCAGGAATATGTAATATAATTATGAAAGGCATAAGGAAATAAAGGTTCCGCTTATTCCTGTGACTGAGATAGCATGGTGTGCTCATTATCCCTGTTTCTTTCCTCTACTGGATACACAGCCAACTGTATTTCTCAGTTTCCCTTGCAGTCAGGTGGACCTATGTGACCAAGTTCTGGCCAGCTGACTGAACCAAAAGTGATACACAGCGCTTTCATATTGACTCCTCTTCTGTGAAACACAGTTGTGTGTCTAGCCGTTCAGTCATGTTCAACTCTTTGTGACCCCATGGACTGCAGCACGCCAGGCCTCCCTGTCCATCACCAACTCCCCGGAGCTTGCTCAGACTCATGTCCATCAAGTAGGGGATGCCATCCAACCATCTCATCCTCTGTCATCCCCTTCTCTTCCTGCCTTCAATCTTGCCCAGCATCAGGGTCTTTTTCAGTGAGTCAGTCCTTCGCATCAGGTGGCCAAAGTATTGGAGTTTCAGCTCCGGTATCAGTCTTTCCAGTGAATATTCAGGACTGATTTCTTTAGGATTGACTGGTTTGATCTAAGGGACTCTCAGATTTGTTACTACTGTGCCACCTTGGAGCCCCTTGGAGGACTGTACCTCTATAAATATATACTTTCTGTTTCCCCATGTGATATTCTGTCTGCTGAATATATTATAATCAAGGTTTTTACCCTTGCCATAAAACAACTCTTGCCAGGGTCAAATGACCTTCACATGGCTAAACCTATTGTTTTGTTTGTTTTTTTCTCCAATCTCACTCTACTTGATTTCTCAAAAGTAACTGACATGCTTGTTCAGTCTTATTTTGGTTTTAAAAACACTATTATCTTTCTTTTTCTATTCCTTTAATTCTGTAGATATGTGAGTTTGTGGATGCTCATTAAACTTATTTTGACTATTTAAGTGATATTGTATGCCATATGTTATAAACTTCTATAGTGCTATGTGCTGTGCTTATTTGCTCTTCGCACCATGTCCGACTCTTCACACCTCCACGGACTGTAGCCCACCAGGCTCCTTTGTCCATAGGGTTCTCCAGGCAAGACTACTGGAGTGGGTTGCCACTTCCTCCTCCAGGAGAACTTCCCAATCTAGGGATCAAACCCAAGTCTGTTCCATCTCCTGCATTAGCAGGCAGAATTTTTACTTCTGCACCACCTGGGAGTCCCTTGGAGGCTTGTACCTCTATTAGTATGTACTCTTTGTTTCCCCATATGATATTCTGTCTTTTGAATACACTCCAATCAAGGTTTTTACCCTTGCCATAAAACAACTCTTGCCAGGGTCAAAATTTACTTTCACATGGCTAAACCTATTGTTTTGTTTGTTTCCTTCAATCTGAACCTATTTGATTTCTCAAAAGTAACTGACACATTTGTTCAGTCTTATTTTGGGTTTAAAAACACGACTATCTTCTCCCCCACCCCCCATTCCCTTAATTCTGTAGATATGTGGTGGATGCTCATTAAACTTATTTTGAATATTTAAGTGATATCATATGCCATATATTATAAATGTATATAGTGCTATGTGCTGTGCTAAGTTACTCAGTCACATCTGACTCTTTGCAACCCCATGGGCTGTAACCCACCAGACTCCTCTGTCCATGGGATTCTCCAGGCAAGAATCCTGGAGTGGGTTGCCATGCCCTTCTCCAGGGGATCAATCCATCCCAGGGATCAAACCCAGGTCTCCAGCACTGCAGGCAGATTGTTTACCAACTGCGCCAACAGGGAACCCCATATAGGGCTATATGTCAATAATATCTCAATAAAACTGGAAGAAAAACAAAACACTGCTGTCTTGTCTCGTCATATCACTAGTCACTTAGTCACTTATGTTGTTTGCTTTTGTGATCTCATCTCCCCTCCTTACTGCTTCCATCCCTAAGGTCAGTTACCAGACTCCTACTTTGCATTCCCTCACTAATATGTTCTCACCAAGTTTCATGCCTTAAAATCAACTACACAGAGATAATTGACAAAATATTTGTCCATCTCACACCTTTCACTTGAACATTAGACCTATTCATCCAAACTGCTTCCCGAGCAATTTTACCTAATAGGATTTCAGACTTGATGCCAAAATTGAACTCTTCCTGTTCCTTTCAAAAACTGAGCCTCATCAGTCTTCTCTATTTGGTAACTGATAAATGTATTCCAGTTCAATTCAGTCGCTCAGTTGTGTCTGACTCTTTGCAACCCCATGAACCGCAGCACACCAAGCCTCTCTGTCCATCACCAAATCCCGGAGTTTATTCAAACTCTTGTCCATTGAGTCAGTGATGCCATCCCAACCATCTCATCCTCTGTCATCCCCTTCTCCTCCTGCCCCCAATCCCTCTCAGCATCAGGGTCTTTTCCAATGAGTCAACTCTTTGCATCAGGTGGCCAAAGTACTGGAGTTTCAGCTTCAGCATCAGTCCCTCCAATGAACGCCCAGGACTGATCTCCTTTAGGATGGACTGGTTGCATCACTTGCAGTCCAAGGGACTCTCTAGAGTCTTCTCCAACACCACAGTTCAGAAGCATCAATTCTTAGGTGCTCAGCTTTCTTTATAGTCCAACTCTCACATCCATACATGACCACTGGAAAAACCAGAGCTTTGACTAGATGGACCTTTGTTGGCAAAGTAATGTCTCTGCTTTTTAACATGCTGCCTAGGTTGGTCATAACTTTCCTTCCAAGGAGTAAGCGTCTTTTAATTTCATGGCTGCAGTCACCATCTGCAGTGATTTTGGAGAACAAAAAAATAAAGTCAGCCACTGTTTTCACTGTTTCTCCATCTATCTGGCATGAAGTGATGGGACCAGATGCCATGATCTTCGTTTTGTGAACGTTGAGGTTTAAGCAAACTTTTCAATCTCCTCTTTCACTTTCATCAAGAGGCTTTTTAGTTCTTCTTCACTTTCTGCCATACGGGTGGTGTCATCTGCATATCTGAGGTTACTGATACTTCTCCTGGCAATCTTGATTCCAGCTTGTGCTTCATCCAGCCCTGCATTTTGCATGATGTACTCTGCATATAACTTAAATAAGCAGGGTGACAATATACAGCCCTGACATACTCTTTTTGCTATTTGGAACCAGTCTTTTGTTCCATGTCTAGTTCTAACTGTTGCTTCCTGACCTGCATACAGATTTCTCAAGAGGTAGGTCAGGTGGTCTGGTATTCCTATCTCTTTTAGAATTTTCCACAGTTTATTATGATCCACACAATCAAAGGCTTTGGCATAATCAATAAAGCAGAAATAGATGTTTTTTCTGGAACTCTCTTGCTTTTTCAATGATCCAGTGGATGTTGGCAATTTGATCTGATTCCTCTGCCTTTTTTAACCAGTTTGAACATCTGCAAGTTTACGGCTCATGATTGTTGAAGCCTGGCTAGCAAAGTAATGGTCAAAATTCTCCAAGCCAGGCTTCAACAACAAAAAATGTATTCCAGTTCTAGTCTAATAAACTTGAGATCAACCTTGACTGTCATTTTCCATACTCCACACTTATTCCTCATCAAATTCCTTCCCTTCAAAATACAGCCCTAAATAAACAACTTTCACTAGTACTTCCACTGTTATCATGCTGGTCTAAGTTGTCCTCATCTCTCATCTCTTATTGTTAAACTAAGTTTCTAACTGGTTTTCTTTTTTATACCTTGGGGTTTTTTGGGTATTTTTTTTTTTAACACAAACTTTGTCATCCACACACAAATTTGGGTGTTACATTTAAGAAATTAGAGTTTTCAAAAAATTAGTATAATAATAATGTACAGAATGATCTTTTTAAAATGACAATCAGATCATATCACTTTTCCAAACTTTATATAAATGTCATTCAGTCAACTTTTGAGCATGTAAAAAGACTGTTTAACATGCTCAGTTCAGTTTAGTCGCTCAGTCATGTCCGACTCTTTGCAACCCCGTGAATCGCAGCCTGTCAGGCCTCCCTGTCCATCACCAGCTCCTGGAGTTTACTCAAACTCATGTCCATCGAGTCGGTGATGCCATCTAGCCATCTCGTCCTCTGTCGTCCCTTCTCCTCCTGCCCCCAATCCCTCCTAGCATCAGGGTCTTTTCCAATGAGTCAACTCTTCACATGAGGTGGCCAAAGTATTGGAGTTTTGGCTTTAGCATCAGTCCTTCCAGTGAACACCCAGGACTGATCTCCTTTAGGATGGGCTGGTTGGATCTCCTCGCAGTCCAAGGGATTCTCAAGAGTCTTCTCCAACACCACAGTTCAAAAGCATCAATTCTTCAGCATTCTGCTTTCTTCACAGTCCAACTCTCACATCCAAACATGACCACTGGAAAAACCATAGCCTTGACTAGACGGACCTTTGGTGGCAAAGTAATGTCTCTGCTTTTTAATATGCTATCTAGGTTGGTCTTACATTAGGTCAAAAAAAACTATGGACTGAGTTATTTTTCAGAATAATTAAAAAACAAACTATGTTTTAACATAAATCAACATGCCAGTGGTGCTCGTTCTTTGAAGTTACAATTTCATTATAATTTACAATTTTATTCATTCAGCCTTTTTAGCAAAACATACAGAAGTAACTTGCTTAGCCAAATCTATCAAGCAACTAAAATAATTACCTTGAGGATTCAGCAATAATTTAAATAATGATCATTCTTCAACAATATACATTATATACCCCATAATTATATATTCTTAATATTCATAACATAATAATATCACATAGAAAATATACCTGATACTATACAAACTATCTAAGTTTAAAGCTCTCAATTATTATAATGACTAAAATAAGACTGCATTACTGCATGGAAGCAAAACAATAAAGAAAAAATTATGTGAGCAATACACTATAAACAGTATGTTGTTTTACCAGTCTTAGACACCATACACGATTGTCTAACCAAGAACGGACTTCGTTTAATGAAAGTATGCCCATATTCATCTTATGTTAAACCATTCCCGAAATGAATGATTCCCAGATGCTGCTAGATGTTCATAGATATTTTCTTAGAAGGGATATAAATAAACTAGGCAATACCATTCTATATTTATAATAATGCAGATTAAGGATGATTTTCATCTGGCTATAAGATCACAATTTTTTTTTTTAATCTAAAACTAAACTATTCCTCACAATCTGAAAAATCCAAAGCAAGAATATGAAAGCAGATCTGCAAAATTTGGCTCATATCCATTTTTTCTGCTCTTGTTCTTCTAGTTAGACCCAGAGGAATGTCTATCCTTGTGCCTGCCTCAATTTGAAGGTCAATAGTGGGGAGAGTCATCTTTTACTTGTCTAACCCATCCCTTTCTTTAAAAATACCTTTTATCTATGAGTTTCTCCTAATAAGCATAAAGAACTTTAAAATGGAGAGGTCCTATTAACACATTTTAATATATAGTCATTTTAAAGGCTAAAAAAAATTATAAATTTTATTTGTTTTCTTTTAAACTAAATTATGTCATTATCTGTCTCAAATGATATTGTTATTCATTATGTGCCTGAAGCCTCCTAGAAGAAAGGTTTTAGCCAAGGTAGTTTAATCATTTTGATAAAAACATGGTTTAAAGAGAATGCCTAAAGACTGGGTTAAACATTCTATTCCACCAGCATTTCTTTTATATTTAATATTTGCCTTTAGCCCAGAAGAATTAGGAAAATTACCTGGAGTTCACTTCCACAAGTGATATAACACAGGCATAATAGGGTTTCTTCATGTGTCTATGTATTATACATTTAAGTTACTATGTATCTGACAAAAGTAATTTGTAAAAGAGTATTTCTAAAACTATTTATCTGACATCTATTCAAAATGCATTTTCTGCACTTAAATTAGAATGACCATAGAGATTTGCTAACCTTTCACGACACAGTGACTTAAAAATCCATTAAAGTTTTTGAAAAAATGCACTCCTTGACTTTTCTGTAATTCTAAGAGCAAACAGCTATCTAACATTTTCAGGATCATTAAATTAAAAATGATAAGGAAAGAAAATCATTAACTAATTTATATTTCTCTTCTAATGGGAATAGAATTAGTAATTACTTTTGCTGGTGAAACATCCTGTAGTCAGTCACTTGAATCTGAATCACAAGCTTATCGTTCAAGGTATGGGGCCTTCCGACCTTCAATTACAAATTCTCACAGTTGTGTTTATAGAAAGGAATTAATACAAGTGAAATAGAATCTTCGTGTTTAACCATCCAAACTTTTATGCTCAAATTTTCTTTTCATATGCTGCATTTATATTTGTACTTCTTATAAATTGTAACCATGCTTGGTCCAGGATCTTACATACTGTAACAATAAATATTTACTAAATTAATACGTGAATCCATTTGAGCATTTGACAAAATGATGAGAAGTAAGGCAAAAGTTTTTATAGTCAAGTCTTTCATTAAAAAATCATGAGAGTCACAGAAGTCATAGTGAACAGCAATTACAATTTGAAGTTTTATCTTCCTCACAGGACAATGTGTAAGCACACAAGCAATTAATTCTGTTCACATTTGACCTGCTGTCCTTGTTAAAATTACTGATGTTTTAGAAGATACTTTCATTTCATCCACCTATTTCCTTGACAGTATTAGTGATCTCCCTCCCCTTTTAAGGTAGTATTTATTTCAGTTCTAAAATTATATTTAAACAGACAATTCATTCCTCATTACGTTTTATATGGCATTTATTATATTTTGCTTGGACAAGGTAAGAAACCGTGACCCTTAAATAGAAATTATGAAACCAACCACAAAGCAGTTTACAGAATGTTTGAATGATGCATCTTTGCCAAAAAGGCCTATAAAATTACACAGAACACTGTTCTATAGTATTTAAATTTGAATTAACAATTGTCTGTATCCCCACTGATGTGAGCTGTCGTTATTCTCGTTTTGTAGAGTACATTCCTAAGAAGGGATCAAGAAGAGAATAGCAGTTTACCTACCAGATTTCTTACTGAAAAAGGCAATATTCTGATAACTTGATTTTACCTCAAATCATCATTTTTTGTTAATTATAGATTGCTATATTCCTAAAAATAGCAATATGATATAATGAAAGTGGTTGTTGACAAGTCTAATATATTTGACTTGATTGTTGTTGTTGTTCAGTCACTAAGTCATGTCTGACTCAACCAATCAAATGTTCTAATGTTGGTGAAAAAGTACTCTTTAGAATTAGGTAAACAGATACGTGGACTTAGCAAACTTACACTGTCAATCTCAAGTAAAACTCCTGGGCCCTCATTTTAAAAAAGAGTATACTTGAACATCACTCTCATCAACAGAAAGGGTGTTCTACGCCTGTTCTTACAGAAGGGGCTGCTCTGCGCACACTAATGGGAGGACAGCATTCTGTAACAGGCAATATTCCAAATATAAATACACAGGAGTGTCCTGAAACTGTAAGCTGATTCCTAAACACAAGGTCCGTTTAAGAAGGAGAGCTTCAAACTGTTAGTGGCTCTCGCATGTTCAGTTGGAAATTCTCCTCATACTAGCTAGGATTTCAGAATACATCGACACAGAGAAAGCAGTTGTTCCCACATCTTAAAATAGCACACATTGAACCTTTAACCTTTCTGCTGCCCAGTCAGTGTCTAATTGCTATTTTATATCTAAACACACACACAATCTCCATTTTTTACTTCTCATTATTAAATAGAACATAGATAGAAGTAAAGCAAACTCACTGATCTTTAAAAATTGGAAATTACAGAAAAAAGTATTTTTAGGAATTTACATGAATATGTCAACTAGTCAAATTCAAAATTTTTGTTAAAACATCCGTCCTTCAAAATGACTCTATTTTAAAGTGACTGCTCTTTAGTAAAAAGAGTTGGTACCCTTTTAGATTATTAATGATGAGGGAAAATTTCTTTTTCTAATCCTGATGTTATACTTAGCAACTTACTAAGTCTCTATAGAGGACATGAACTCTTGGGGCACTTAGAATAATTGTCTCTCCAAGATTTCTCACATGTCCATTGTTTATAAGTAACCTAGTTTATTTACTAGATACTGTCAATATCTCCTCCCAGCATTATAAACACCCATTACTGAAGTTTAACCAGTCAGACTGCCCTAAAAATAGTGGCTTTTTTCTATTTTCCTAAGGAATATTTACAGATCTAAAGTTTTCTCCATGTCAGTTATATATAATTACCCCATCATATCCTGGTGTTCTGCATCACCAGACTGATTCAAATTGAAAATATTCTGAAAAATTTTTTCTAAAAGTTCCAAAAAGCAAAACTTAAATTTGCCATTGTATCAGCAACTATTTATGTAGCATCTACATTGCATCTAAAACTGTTTTCATATTATTTATATTGTGTTAAGTATTATAAATAATCTAGAGATGATTTAAAGTGTATGGGAGGATGTGCTTAGGTTAAATGCAGATATTATGCCATTTTATACAAGGGACTTGAGCGTCTAAGGATTTTGGTATTTTTGGTTGTCCAGGAAACAATGCCCTACAGGTACAGAGGGATTGATTGTACTGGGATTCAAAAATATCTTCAGGGCCAATATTTAAAATCTGAATTGGAATGGCTAAACAATTAACATTCAAGTCTTTATGTTTAACGCAGTCATATTTAGCCCCTTCACTGTGAATGGGGTGAGGAAAAAAAAATAAACTTGGAAATTAAAAATACATTTAAATAGCTGTTTGGTTGTATACATATTATATACTACAACTTTTTTTTTTTAAATATGCTTGGATTTCTTTTCTAATTTTTTTCTTTCATCTGGGGAAGCAAATGGGTAATGATAGTAAACAATACAATAGGCTGCTCAAACAGAGTGGGGAAATCATGTTCTTGATGCCAAAAACCCAAAGGCTATGCTTCAGCTCTTCTCTCAGCTGCCCCTATGACCTTGGGTAAGTCCTTAGTGACTCTGATATGCATTTCCTTCACCTCTAATGATTTGTGCACGTTCCTTTTATAGAGATTACATTCAGTAAACAGGCATTTTTTTGTGATAGAGAAAAAGATCGCCTGGTAAGTAGATACATCAAATCCCATCTGAGAGCGTGACAGGTTCCATGGCGTTACACTGTGTGTGGGCACTGATCCTGCCAGGAATACAGTGACCTGCTGTCTGAGCCCACGGAAGTTAACTGAAGGAGCGCTCCAAATGTGCTTCTGCCAGCGTTACCCACCTGGGGAAATTTCTCACTCAGCGACTGGGGAGGGATAACTACTTTTCACCCTGGCCTTCTCACCACTTGCACGATGTTTATCCCATTTCAAGATGCCATCTGTGGTGTTTTTCAACATCGTTATCTCAGAGGTTGAAGGCATCATGCATAACTAGATTATTTATTATGAGTACATCTGGCATTTTTGGAATTGTCAAAGAAACTGACAGCTCCTATAGCCTAATAACTTCTTTCTACATTTTACTGTCTTTGACAGAAAAAGTGCAGTTGAAGTTAGCACTTGTAAAGTTAAATAAAGGATGCCATAGCCATGGGCATCATTTGTAAAAGCAAATAAAATGGGAAATCCTGCCTTTACATAAACAAGATAGTGAGAGTACTTAATTTATAATGTTTTTGCTCTTTGCAACTCTTTGGACATAAACGTATAGGTACAGAAGATTGTGCAGCTCTGTTAGAAATTATGTTGCACTTTTCTGTTTGAATTTTGTTATGATTTTTGCTAAGTTTGGGGATTTACAAAATTTTTTTTTAATAAGAAAGCTGTATAATCTTCTCAATATATATACAAGTAACTCCTTCACTCCTCTCCAGTACTGTTTTGCTCATTGGTAGGACTAGTTAAATATCTGATCTCTTCACTGGACAATATATGCTTCTTTGAAGGACTGATGCTGAAGTTGAAACTCCAATACTTTGGCCATGTGATGTGAAGAGCTGACTCATTGGAAAGACCCTGATGCTGGGAAGGATTGAGGGCAGGAGGAGAAGGGGACAACAGAGGATGAGATGGCTGAATGGCATCACGGACTCAATGGACATGAGTTTGAGCAGGCTCTGGGAGTTGGTAATGGAGAGGGAAGCCTGGAGTGCTGCAGTCCACAGGGTTGCAGAGTCTGACATGACTGAGCAACTGCACTGAAGTGAATGTTTCTTTGATGGCAGAGATTGCAATGTGTTCATCAATATACTCTACAGTGATTTATCCCTTATCTTGCAGAAAGCTGATAATTAAATTCTTATTAAATTAAAAATAAGTATAAATTGTTTTAAATGAAAACATCTAATGACATCTTAAGAGGAGTTTTATTTTTAACCTAATACTAACCATTTAAACAAACAAAAAACACACAACAAATATTTCTATTTTTAGTAATGTGTAATGATGGGAGATTTCTGTCCTTATTTCACACAAGATAATACTGCACAAAGTATTTATTGATATCTAAGAACTGAAATATAATAAACTGATTAGAAAAGTAATTGAAATATAAAGCTATTTCAAATACATTATCAGTTCTGTACATTCACAGTGAAAAAAAAAGCTACTGATAACATCAATTACCTAGAAAGTTTGATTTTTTTCTCTCCTTTTGCATATTTTTAAAATATTTACTGCAAATCAATTACTGAAAAGCAGATATATTGTACTAATAAAATCTCAGAATTGAGCAATTTTCCTACTATATATTATCAGGCTATTATGAACTATTAAAAATCATAGGTTACAGAGTTAGATATTTTAATCAAAAATAATAAAACAGCTGGAAAGAAGAACAAAGAGAAACAACTTTATTTAAAACCAATCAGGGCATTTAATCGGTTTTAAACTCTAAAACCAATTATTTTTTATTATTAATATATACCCTAGCTACTGGTTTTAGAAAACTAAAAGACTTCAAAAAACTAATTATCTCTAAAACCTCAATCCTTGCACCATGCTTCACTGAAAAATATTAAAAATTAATTCCGCTGTACTTTTTAACAGAATGTGTTATATGTAACTCTATTCTCTTTTATTTTTATTTCCTTCTCTCCTCTTACTGTTTATTGCAGTAACTTACAAGTCTCTTTTCTTCCAAAATCCCCACAATTTTCCTTATTTTGATTCTAATCTATGAGATTCTTGAATACAAGAATTTAAAAGCAGTTATTTGAATAGACTCTCTGCACTTAATTATTATGTAATCAGTTGACTAAATTTGATCAGCCTGACTTAATCCCTAGAAAGTGATGTTGGAGGTAAAACAGACAAAACAGAAGAATTTAAACACTATGTACAAATCCAAACAAACAAACAACAACAAAAAGCACCTCACTTTAAGAAAAGTGAAAGTTGCTCAGTCCTCTCTGAGTCTTTGCTATTCCATGGACTTGGCCCTCTAAGTTCCTCTGCTCATGGAACTCACAAGGCAAGAATGCTGGAGTGGGTTGCCATTTCTTTCTCCAGGGGATCTTCCCAACCCAGGAACTGAACCCTGGTCTCCGGCATTGCAGGCAGTTTCTTTACCATCTGAGCCACCGGGGAAGCCCTCACTTTAAGAAAAAAGCTATTTAATTAGTCAGATACATGTATCTTCCATTCATGTGAGGAAATTTGGTCAGTTTTCTCCATAGAAGTCAAGTACTCAAAATACACAATTTATTTATTTATTTTTTTTATATTTTATTTTATTTTTTTTTTACAGTTTTTTTAATTTAATTTTATTTGATTTTTAAACTTTACATAATTGTATTGGTTTTGCCAAATATCAAAATGAATCCACCACAGGTATACATGTGTTCCCCATCCTGAACCCTCCTCCCTCCTCCCTCCCCATTCCATCCCTCTGGGTCGTCCCAGTGCACCAGCCCCAAGCATCCAGTATCGTGCATTGAACCTGGACTGGCAACTCATTTCATATATGATATTTTACGTGTTTCAATGCCATTCTCCCAAATCTTCCCACCCTCTCCCTCTCCCACAGAGTCCATAAGACTGATCTATACATCAGTGTCTCTTTTGCTGTCTCGTACACAGGGTTATTGTTACCATCTTTCTAAATTCCATATATATGTGTTAGTATACTGTATTGGTGTTTTTCTTTCTGGCTTACTTCACTCTGTATAATAGGCTCCAGTTTCATCCACCTCATTAGAACTGATTCAAATGTATTCTTTTTAATGGCTGAGTAATACTCCATTGTGTATATGTACCACCACTTTCTTATCCATTCATCTGCTGATGGACATCTAGGTTGCTTCCCTGTCCTGGCTATTATAAACAGTGCTGCGATGAACATTGGGGTACACGTGTCTCTTTCCCTTCTGGTTTCCTCAGTGTGTATGCCCAGCAGTGGGATTGCTGGATCATAAGGCAGGTCTATTTCCAGTTTTTTAAGGAATCTCCACACTGTTCTCCATAGTGGCTGTACTAGTTTGCATTCCCACCAACAGTGTAAGAGGGTTCCCTTTTCTCCACACCCTCTCCAGCATTTATTACTTGTAGACTTTTGGATCGCAGCCCTTCTGACTGGTGTGAAATGGTACCTCATAGTGGTTTTGATTTGCATTTCTCTGATAATGAGTGATGTTGAGCATCTTTTCATGTGTTTGTGAGCCATCTGTATGTCTTCTTTGGAGAAATGTCTATTTAGTTCTTTGGCCCATTTTTTGATTGGGTCATTTATTTTTCTGGAGTTGAGCTGTAGGAGTTGCTTGTATATTCTCGAGATTAGTTGTTTGTCAGTTGCTTCATTTGCTGTTATCTTCTCCCATTCTGAAGGCTGTCTTTTCACCTTGCTAATAGTTTCCTTTGATGTGCAGAAGCTTTTAAGGTTAATTAGGTCCCATTTGTTTATTTTTGCTTTTATTTCCAGTATTCTGGGAGGTGGGTCATAGAGGATCCTGCTGTGATGTATGTCAGAGAGTGTTTTGCCTATGTTCTCCTCTAGGAGTTTTATAGTTTCTGGTCTTATGTTTAGATCTTTAATCCATTTTGAGTTTATTTTGTGTATGGTGTTAGAAAGTGTTCTAGTTTCATTCTTTTACAAGTGGTTGACCAGATTTCCCAGCACCACTTGTTAAAGAGATTGTCTTTAATCCATTGTATATTCTTGCCTCCTTTGTCAAAGATAAGGTGTCCATATGTGCGTGGACTTATTGCTGGGCTTTCTATTTTGTTCCATTGATCTATATTTCTGTCTTTGTGCCAGTACCATACTGTCTTGAAACTGTGGCTTTGTAGTAGAGCCTGAAGTCAGGTAGGTTGATTCCTCCAGTTCCCTTCTTCTTTCTCAAGATCGCTTTGGCTATTCGAGGTTTTTTGTATTTCCATACAAATTGTGAAATTATTTGTTCTAGCTCTGTGAAGAATGCGGTTGGTAGCTTGACAGGGATTGCATTGAATCTATAAATTGCTTTGGTTAGTATACTCATTTTCACTATATTGATTCTTCCAATCCATGAACATGGTATATTTCTCCATCTGTTAGTGTCCTCTTTGATTTCTTTCACCAGTGTTTTATAGTTTTCTATATATAGGTCTTTAGTTTCTTTAGGTAGATATATTCCTAAGTATTTTATTCTTTCCGTTGCAATGGTGAATGGAATTGTTTCCTTAATTTCTCTTTCTGTTTTCTCATTATTAGTGTATAGGAATGCAAGAGATTTCTGTGTGTTGATTTTATATCCTGCAACTTTACTATAGTCATTGATTAGTTCTAGTAATTTTCTGGTACACAATTTAAATTCATATGCAGTTTCTACTGAAATGGTACTCAATAACTATGCAGGTGACTGACTGTTTTTCAAGAGAAGAACGCAAAAAGGAACTGTGATATTTAATCCCTTTGTGGCACTAATTAAATTTTCTCCTAAACAATATACTGATTAGGATTTTAAAAAATGTGTTAAATGACTATGGTTTGCTCTATAAAATTGATTTTGCAAAATGAAAAAAGTAAAAACAAAATACCACCTTTGCATGCATGCATGCGAAGTCACTTCATTTGTGTCCAACTCTGTGTGACCCTATGGACTGTGGCCTGCCATGCTCCTCGGTCCATGGGATTCTCCAGGCAAGAATACTGGAGTGAGTTGCCATGCCCTCCTCTAGGGGATCTTTCCACCCCAGGGATGGAAACTGTCTCCTGCAACTCCTGAATTGCAGGTAGATTCTTTACAGCTGAGCCACCAGGGAAGCCCATACCACCTTAAAGCTTATTTTCTTGGTTGTATGAATGACCAAGTTTAAAAATAAAAGAAACACACTGCTAGTATATCCTACAGTTGTGCTCCATTATATCAAATGCATTTTGAATTGCTAAACCTTAAAACTAGTTGGAACAATCTCTTTAACAAGTGGTGCTGGGAACTCTGGTCAACCACTTGTAAAAGAATGAAACTAGAACACTTTCTAACACCATACACAAAAATAAACTCAAAATGGATTAAAGATCTCAACGTAAGACCAGAAACTATAAAACTCCTAGAGGAGAACATAGGCAAAACATTCTCTGACATACATCACAGCAGGATCCTCTATGACCCACCTCCCAGAATATTGGAAATAAAAGCAAAAATAAACAAATGGGACCTAATTAACCTTAAAAGCTTCTGCACATCAAAGGAAACTATTAGCAAGGTGAAAAGACAGCCTTCAGAATGGGAGAAGATAATAGCAAATGAAGCAACTGACAAACAACTAATCTCGAGAATATACAAGCAACTCCTACAGCTCAACTCCAGAAAAATAAATGACCCAATCAAAAAATGGGCCAAAGAACTAAATAGACATTTCTCCAAAGAAGACATACAGATGGCTCACAAACACATGAAAAGATGCTCAACATCACTCATTATCAGAGAAATGCAAATCAAAACCACTATGAGGTACCATTTCACACCAGTCAGAATGGCTGCGATCCAAAAGTCTACAAGTAATAAATGCTGGAGAGGGTGTGGAGAAAAGGGAACCCTCTTACACTGTTGGTGGGAATGCAAACTAGTACAGCCACTATGGAGAACAGTGTGGAGATTCCTTAAAAAACTGGAAATAGACCTGCCTTATGATCCAGCAATCCCACTGCTGGGCATACACACTGAGGAAACCAGAAGGGAAAGAGACACGTGTACCCCAATGTTCATCGCAGCACTGTTTATAATAGCCAGGACAGGGAAGCAACCTAGATGTCCATCAGCAGATGAATGGATAAGAAAGTGGTGGTACATATACACAATGGAGTATTACTCAGCCATTAAAAAGAATACATTTGAATCAGTTCTAATGAGGTGGATGAAACTGGAGCCTATTATACAGAGTGAAGTAAGCCAGAAAGAAAAACACCAATATAGTATACTAACACATATATATGGAATTTAGAAAGATGGTAACAATAACCCTGTGTACGAGACAGCAAAAGAGACACTGATGTATAGAACAGTCTTATGGACTCTGTGGGAGAAGGAGAGGGTGGGAAGATTTGGGAGAATGGCATTGAAACATGTCAAATATCATGTATGAAATGAGTTGCCAGTCCAGGTTCGATGCACGATACTGGATGCTTGGGGCTGGTGCACTGGGACGACCCAGAGGGATGGAATGGGGAGGGAGGAGGGAGGAGGGTTCAGGATGGGGAACACATGTATACCTGTGGCGGATTCATTTTGATATTTGGCAAAACTAATACAGTTATGTAAAGTTTAAAAATAAAATAAAATTTAAAAAAAAAAGGAAAAAAAAAAAAAACTAGATGGAGAACAAAATGACAACACATCAAATTATTAGCTGAATATAGTGCTAAAGGAAGAATATTCTGAAAAGAAGATTGGCTGTTTAAAGATAAAGGAACATTAGGGTCAACCATTAATGTCAAAGGCAAGCAAAGACAGTTTCAAGTATTCCAGTTAATATGCACTAATAGTGGGCTGTAGCTGGATTCAGGCTGGTGCAGGTACATGTTAGCAGCTGCAAACAAAACACACATACACACACATTCACACAGAGACAAGTATCCAGAGCATGATATAAACTAGCTTTCTTGAAATGTAGAGAACAGACCACTGTAAACAGAGAAACCTCAAAAGGTAATGAGCTCATATAAATGCCTGAGCACTAGCTCTCTATCTCCTTGTGATTGTTTAACTCATAGCAGCCCAAGAATTTAAATCATACAATGGACACATACTTAGTCTGGAATTCTAGGAGAAAATTCATTCTCTGAAACATTTTCTAGTTGTTGGACTTTCAGCAATGTATCTAATTTTTCCTTGCCTCAATATTTTCATTCTATAAAATGCTCCAACAGTTGAATGTGTCACAAACATATGTTACTCAGAGGGCATCTAGTCACAGGTATGTATATAAAAAGTGCTTGATGCACAGTGTCAAATAAATTTTAATTATTATTTTATTATTATTACTCCACTGTTAATAGTTTGGGTGAAAAACTGAAAATAACAAAATTACAATGTATTTATCAGAAATTTTATTTGAATTCATACAAGCATACTTTTTCACTTATTTTCCAGTGAATAATATTTTATTAGAGTTTTAAATAACTCTAAACAGAGTAGTTATAGAATCAATAAAAGAAGAATACTTCCTGAAGCTATTCTGACCAATCAAAAATAAACACCGTCCTATACAACTACAAAATTAGCATTTACACAAAGAGAGGTACTATTTCAGGTTAGACAGGAATGAAGTAAGGCAAGTTTGTAAACAAAAGGATCCTCACAGATGTAAGAACCACCAACTCAGGCAAATACCTTACCTTTGCTAGCAGAATATCCAAATTATACTTTAAATATATTTTTCTTTGAATTCGTTTCCTATTGCTGTGGTTCAGTTCAGTCACTTCAGTTGTGTCTGACTCTGTGCGACCCCATGGACTGTAGCACGCCAGGCTTCCCTGTCCATCACCAACTTCTGGAGCTTCCTCAGTCTCAAACTCCATCAAGTTGGTGATGCCATCCAACCATCTTGTCCTCTGTCATCCCCTTCTCCTCCTGCCTTCAATCTTTTCCAGCAACAGGGTCTTTTCCAGTGAGTCAGTTCTTCGCATCAGGTGGCCAAGTATTAGAGTTTCAACTTCATATCAGTCCTTCCAATGAATATTTAAGAATAACTTCCTTTAGGATTGACCGGTTGGATCTCCTTGCAGTCCAAGGGACTCTCAAGTGTTCTCCAACTTCACAGTTGAAAAGCATCAATTCTTCGGCACTCAGCTTTCTTTATAGTGCAACTCTCACATCCATACATGACTACTGGAAAAACCACAGCTTTGACTAGACAGAACTTTGTCAGCCAAGTAATGTCTCTGCTTTTTAATAATGCTATCTAAGTTGGTCATGGGCGAAGGAAATGGCAACCCACTCCAGTGAATACTCCAGTATTCACTTCAAGAATACTCCAGTATTCTTGCCTGGTGAATCCCATGGACAGTGAAGCCTGGTGGGCTGCTTTCCTTGGGGTCACACAGAGTCAGACACAACTGACACAACTGAAGCAACTTAGCATGCATGCATACATTGGAGACAGAGAAGGCAATGGCAACCCACTCCAGTACTCTTGCCTGGAAAATCCCATGGATGGAGGAGCCTGGTAGGCTGCAGTCCATGGGGTAGCTAAGAGTCGGACACGACTGAGCGACTTCACTTTCCACTTTCATGCACTGGAGAAGGAAATGGCAACCCATTCCAGTGTTCTTGCCTGGAGAATCCCAGGGACGGGGGAGTCTGCTGGGCTGCTGCCTATGGGGTTGCATAGAGTCAGACACGACTGAAGTGACTTAGCAGCAGCAGCAGCATGCACTGGAGAAGGAAATGGCAACCCACTCCAGTATGCTTGTCTGGAGAATCCCAGGGACAGAAGAGCCTGGTGGGCTGCCATCTATGGGGTCGCACAGAATCGGACATGACTGTAGCGATCTAGCAGCAGCAGCTAAGTTGGTCACAGCATTTCTTCCAAGGAGCAAGTGTCTTTTAATTTCATGCTGCAGACACCATCTGCAGTGATTTTAGAGCCCCCCAAAATAAAGTTTCTCACTGTTTCCAGTGTTTCCCCATCTATTTGCCATGACATGATGGAACCAGATTGCTATGGTGGTGGTTTAATCATGAAGTTGCACCTGACTCTTGTGACTTCATGGACAGTAGCCCACCAGGATCCTCTGTCCTTGGAATTCTCCAGGCTAGAATACTGGAGAAGGTAGCCATATCCTTCTCCAGGGGGTCTTCCCCACCCAGGGACTGAACTCACATTGCCTGCATCTCCTGCATTGGTAGGCGAATTCTTTATCACTGAGCCACCAGGGAAGCCCTTCCTATTGCTGCTGTGACAATTTACCACAATTTTATTATTTTATAATTTTACAGGTTACATGTCTGAAATGCCAGCCAGCCGTCTCATTCTCTGTTGTCCCTTTCTCCCCTTCTCTTCCATCTCCTTCGACTCAATGGACATGAGTTTTCGTAAACTCCAGACAGAAGCGACTTAGCAGCAGCAGCAGGAGTTGGTGATGGACAGGGAGGCCTGATGTGCTGCAGTACATGGGGTCTCAAAAGAGATGGACACGGCTGAGGGACTGAACTGAACTGATGTCTGAAATGAGTCTCACTAGGCTTGAAGGAGAAGCTAGTTCCTTGCCTTTTCTAGTCTAGAGATTTTCTGCTTTCTGAGACCCACGGCCCCTTCATCTTTAAAGCCAGCACAATGAACCAAGTCCTTCTCATCCTGCCATTACTCAGATTCTTTCCTCTTGTCTCCCTCTTCTAAGAATCTTTGTGATTACACTGGGGCCACTAGGATAATCCAGAATATTCTTCCTATTTTAAGACTGAATGATTAGCAAACAATTCCATCTGCAATTTTAATTTCCCTTTGTGGTAAAAGTTATCACAGGTTCCAGTGATCAGCATGTGAACATCTTTGAAGGGTTGTTACTCTATCACCCACCTTTCAACTATTTTGGAGGTACTTCTATGCTCAGTACACATTAATATTTGAATATGTTTTAAATATGTACACACATGCTTAAAAATGGTGTGTATCTGTATACACACACACACACACACACACACACAATCTTTCTGAAGAGTAGCAAAGTAGGAAAGGAAAAGAGATTGGCTGACATATGTTATTTTTTTATACAACTTTAAGACTCAGACCTGATTTTGAAAGACCTCTCTGAAAAGGTGGCATTTGAAAAGTGACTTGAAGCAAGTGAAAAATTGAAAACAAAATTAAAGAAACAATGTCAACAGAGAGAACAGTAGCTTCAAAGCTCCTGAAGAGGGGAAAAAAAAAGAGTTCAATGTGTTTGAGCAATAACTAAGAGGAAAGGACAGTCTGGCTAGAATGGAGTGAGACAGGGGAAATGGGTAGGGGCTTAAGTGTGAAGGAAGAAAGGGTAGAATGCACAGAGATTTGTCACTTACTTAACTAGAAGTGAGACATGCTCCAGCAGAGGAGACTCATGATTAGATAGACAGCATTATGGTTGATGTGTGCAGAACAAACTATTGTATGCCAAAGTGGGAAGCAGGATGATGACTTTGGGGGTTATAACAATAGCCCAGGTGAGAAACAGCAGTTGCTCAGACCGTAGTGTAAGCAGAGAAGGTAAACAAACATGTAAGATTTCAGACTTTTGCAAAGGAAGGGGTAACATAATTTATTAGTGGGACAGATTTGGAGTCAGAAAGAAAAAGAGGCAGTGGTGGGGAACCCAAGACACCACCAAGATTTTCATCCTGAGCAACTAGCTCAAACAGGACAAACTTTAGGGGAAGCGTGTTTGAAAGGAAAACTCGAGAGCTCCATTTTTGGACACATTATGCTTACAGACACCTAAGACATACCTGCTGTCAGATGCTACTGGTTACCTAACAATATTCATTCTCTATTCTTTATTAAGAGGTCTAAATTTTAGCTGGGCATACTTTTTAGACCCTCTTTATACCTGACATGGCTCTGTGACTTATTCTCTTTTCTATGGAGGTTTAGCTAGTGCTTAATTAAATATATATCTAAGTAAAGATATTGACTAGGCAGCCAATCATCATACATGAGTTTGTGTTCAAGGGTGAGTTCAAGGGTAGTGAAATGCAAGGTGGAGTCTTTAGCATCTAGATGGTATTTGAAGCCAGGGGTCAGGAAAAACTGCTGACATCCCAGATTTTCTTCAGGAAAAAAAAAAAATCAATTTTTTTCCACACTCATGAGTCTACTCCACTATGATGAAATGGGCACTGAATTAGGATGGCTTTGCCTTGATTTTTTTCCCTTGATTGCCACTCCACAGACTTGTAATACTATAACAGAAGACACATGTATCCATCAGGCTCAGAGAAGGAAAACGGTCTTTGGCCTTGAAAGACAAGTTATCTTATTTCACTATTCATTACTTTACTATACAGGCTTCCCAGGTGGCACAGTGGTAAAATCTGCCTGCCAATGTAGGAGACACAGGAGAGTCCAGTTTGATCCCTGGGTCAGGAAGATTCCCAGGGAAATGGCAACCCACTCCAGTATTTTTGCCTGGAAAATCCCATGGATCCTGGCAGGCAACCCTCCATGGGGTTGCAAAAAGTCAGACTAATAACTAATAACAAAAAGTAACTAATAACACATGTGCATTTTACTATACAGAGGTCAGGTTCTTTTTTACTTTCTACTTGGATATTTAAGATTATTGTCATAATGCTAACTACTAGGGGCTTCTCTCTACCAGAGGACACATGCTGAAGTATTCAAAAGGCAGAGATGTCCTGTTTGACCAGACAGTATCTATAGTTAATAAAATTTGAGTAGATAAAGTTTTATCTTTCTGGAAACCATCAAACCCCACAATGCTCCCTGGCACTGCTCATCCACACATGCATACAAGTGAATTGGTACTGATGGGTATTGAAATTTGAGAGTTCAAGCTAAAAATCATTTTTCTTGGCAAAACTGAACCTTTATGCAAAAATCACACAGTATATTTTGTCTTTAAAATGCATCTGCTTGAGTACTTCAGCCACTGAAACTTCACAATGAATCTTAATAGCCTAAATCCACACATCTTTCATCACTGAGGCCTTGGAGAAGACATCACTAGGTATCTCCTTCACATGCATGACGTATTTCTTTCTACAGATACTACAAGAGACGGAAGGGAACAAAGTTTCATCAGACTGGCAGCCAGGACTTGATTTCAGTAATCTCAATGGACCATGAAAGTTTAGAGGTGGTTTGGGTGTTGAGGACAGTAGCATTTCAGGACATAACAGTCATAGTGACAGTTTTGCCTCTGAATTTATGTTATGTAATTAGCTCAACTTACCTGACATTAGGGCTTCCCAGGTGACTCAGCAGTAAAGAATCAGCCTGCCAACGCAGGAGCCACAGGAGAAGCAGGTTCAATCTCTGGGTTGGCGAGATCCCCTATAGGAGGAAATGGCAACCCACTCCAATATCCTTGCTGGAAAAATTCCATGGACAGAGGAGTCTGGTGGGCTAGAGTCCATGGGATCACAAAGAGTCTGACATGACAGAGCACTGATGCACACACCCTGGCATTAATGCATCTTTTGAAAACCTTGTATCTTGGATCTACAAACAGAGCATAGCCTTGGCTACTTTTTCTCCTCTAGTAAGGGACCCTGGAATTAAAAAACATTAAATTAAGAGTTTTTCCTTAATATTATTATACTTGTGATTTCAAATCTATTGAAGACTTTTGACTCGCAAAATCTTACATAATAAAGTCCTTCAATAATCCACTGTGGAAAAAAAATCTATAGAATTAAATATAATCACAGACATAGCTTATTGTATATCAATATGTGTATACCAAGTGTATATGAGTAATTTTATTGAGCCATGAATCTGAATAACAACTGAATCGGGTTGTTCCCAGATTCACTCAGCACTTTATGAAACCTATTATTCTAACCTGACATTACTTCAGTATAACAGACCATAGTGACATTTGATTAGATTTCATTTCATTATTGCTTTGTAGCAAATTGTTCTCAACAATAAGTGATAAAAATACAGAGACAATTGCAGTACAGACATGAAGAGGTGCATTCCGTTTTTTGTCTGGTAAGAGTGTCCAGAAGTATGTGAACAAAATAGACTTGGGCTCTTTATTTAGCCCATCTTGACATAATCACATAACAAATAAAAAATCCATATATTTTACAAGCTAGATTAAAATGTATTTATGAATTCATATTTATTTTTTAAATTGTGTTTTCACTACTTTATCTGTAACTTAAAAACTAAGTAAATATGTAAAATATTAGCTAAAATGTAAGTTTATACTGCAGATAAACTATTAGAATACTGTAAGTACACAAGCAATTTATCCTAAATACCGACACTCATATATGCTCATTTTTGTTGTGACAGTATTCAGTGTATTTATAGAGGAGGAATGCTCCCTGCAATAAATATCCACAAGCTATTTGAAAATCATACATTTTCCACTTCTCTTTTTGACAAATATCTCCTGGCAGTGAGGAAATGCAACAGTGTAGATTTGATTTATGTGTTCAATTCTTTTAACATTTTTGTTTTTCCATGATTGTCATAAGGTCATGATTACATTTACATCCATATATATCTGTGTAGGGGTCTATGTGTGTGCACTGCGTTTCAATTTAAATACTAGCTGTGAAGAAAAAAATAACGGAGTTAAACTAATAAGAATGGTTTAATTTAATCAATTAAGACTCAGTGGATAAAGAATCAACCTGTGATGCAGGAGACCCAGTAGACATGGGTTCGATCCCTGGGTCAGGAAGATCCCCCGCAGGAGTAGACAGCAATCCATGCCAGTATTCTTGCCTGGAGAATCCCATGGACAGAGAAGCCTGGCAGGTTACAGTCCGTGGGGTCACAGAGAGTTGGACACAACTGAAGTGACTGAGCACGCATGCATGCAAGACGCTTTCCAAATTCTGGACAGTCCTTTAGCATAAATTAACCTTAACAAATTTAAATTGTCATATCTTGTAAATGATTGGCTTGTACAAATTTAAATGGTCATGTCTTGTAAATGATTGGCTTGTAGTTTGACTTTATGTTTTTATAAAGTTATAACAGTTGTATCCTTTTTGCTATGCCACAAAATGTTATACTGGGATTGTTGTTATTCTGTTTAAACTCATTTCCTACTATATAGATGGTAACAGCATTGGGCCCATGTAACTAAAATGTTTTGTTTTATTAATACTTCACAAGGGGACATAGGGCTATATCATCGCATCTCTTATCCTTCTCAAGGAATACTCTTTTACTCAAAATAATGTGACTATATTCTTTTATTTTATTTATACTTGACAGAACAGAGTAGTGCCACCAAATTGAACTATTTCTTGGTAATAACCATTATCCCTGTTTGGGAACATCATGGCCTGCAGCATCAATGTTTATGAGAAAGAAACACATTTATTTTTGAAACCGATTCCCAACTATCTATTTTCACTAGAAAATGGCTCTATAATTTATGTAAGTATGGAATATGTGTAGCTTGCTACCTGTATTTCAGAAATATTCTGCAGGGTATATAAGCTGAAAACGAATGTCAATTTGAAGAACTCCACAGGCATTATTTTAAGTTAATTTAATTTCTCTGATAAAAGGATGAATGTCTTTATTAGCCAGTCCTCACAATTTAGCATTCCAGCATTTTATTAAATATTTTAATGTCAATATCTGTGTAATGACTTTCAGAATCCAATATAAAATCAAAATAAAAGCAATAATGTGGAAAAGAAAATGGACCTAAATGGTTAAAATAAGAACAAACAGAGAAAATTGGAAAAAGACTTTGAAATATTGTTTCATTCTCCAGCTCTCTGAGTTTGGTATCCAAAAAACAGATACAAAGTGATCTGAAGAAAATGTAGTGAGGAATACATAAGGAAATCTACATAAAAGTTAAATACAGAATGTGACCTTTTGGGGACAATCACTACATCCTTCAAAAAATATTTAAAAGCAAAAAAGATATTGCATGGTATAACAAAAGTGCAACCAGAACAGAACTACTGATTTCCCACTCCAACTAGTTTTTGCTATACTGTCTGTCACAAATGGGCCTTTTTTTCTCATTTGCATATGAGGAAATTGGATGTGATCATTTCTACATCTCAGTATAAATTAGTAAATAAACTATAACACATATTTTATATATGTACTTAAATATATGTATTTTATATATGTATATAAATATACATATATATGTATATAAATATACATATATATGTATATTTGGGTTGCATTTCCTTTGTATTTTTTGGTGGCTAATATGTATTTTTTCCAACTCACATTACACCATTTTCTCATAATTGTATACTTCCTTCAAAAATCATCTTTCTTACAATGTCATGTCAACATTTTACCCTGCATTAAATATTTTATTTTTAATTTTAAAAAATTAATCCAACTAATATTTTCCTAGAGACATTACTACATTCTTAGATACTTTGCTTTCAAATAACACAAAGCAGCCAAACTGACAGAACCCAAAGTATATATTCAAATCCAACTCTATTTTTAGAACAGCTTTTTCCCATTATATTCATACCACTGAAATATATAATTTATTTTCATAATATACATCTAAAATAACATAAACTGAACAATGATTGCCATATACCTATAAGTAATAATCATGAAAATAATAGTTAACAGTAAAGAGTGACATTAAAAATCAATCTATAGCTACTATGTCTTTGAAATTTATTAATTCCAGAATCTATATTAGTTTACAATTATTAACTTATCAATTATTGAATGCTTTCAGGGCTTTTAAAAAAAGAACCTAAACAAATTATAAACAAGACATTTAATAGTAACCTAAAAGTATACTGTAGCTGCTTCAATAATTTCAGCTACTCAAATATAATTAAAGTATTATTTTACATAATCTACATTAAATTAAACTAGCTAGGGTGCTAGCATCTCAAGTGTGAAAATAGTCTTGAAATTAGATTTACCCACTGGATAAAATTATTTTTAAATAATGAGGTTCATGTGAATACTTCATATTAATCTATGGATTTCATATAAGCAGAAGAAAAATAAATGTCAAAAATATTAGAATCTGCTATATAAAATTATAATTAGGACCTTAAAAATAAAAACAAAAACAAGATGTCATTTTTAATCCAACAAAATTGTTTAAAATGTTAGGATATGTTCTAAGTTAAATATTAACAAAAGTTGATAAATGAATAATACAAAAGGCTTTGGAATGAAAAAAAAAGTCAATGTGGAAATATGTTATCTCATCTATTCACTGTATAAATGTGAATTTGTTTAACCATTTTGTATGGTTATGGTTTGTATGTATTTGAAGATAGCTACTAAAATTTAAAATGCCAATGAACTGATCTGTGTTAGCTGTTTTGGGGAAGTAGCTATACATATGTATAAGGAACATGTTTAAGAATGTTTATGGAAAGACTTCATATATAATACTCTGTTTTGAGAATATTAATGATGCACTCATACCATGGAATATGTAATGTAACGTGTTAGTCGTTCAGTTGTGTCCAACTTTTTGCGACCCCATGGATTATAGCCCAACAGGCTCTTCTGTCCTTGGAATTCCCCAGGCAAGAATACTGGGGTGGGTTACCATTCCCTTCTCCAGGGGATCTTCCCGACCCAGGGACAGAACCCGGGTCTCCTACACTGCAGACAGATTCTCTACCATCTGAGCCTCCAATGTGACATATAAATACCACAATATATAGACTACTAAAAGGAACCAGGTAGATCCATATAGGGTAACATTTAAAGATTGCCAAGATCTTTTCATGGAAATGAAAAAGTAGAGCTTACAGAAAGAAACCTACTAAACTGATACCAGAGATTACCACTAAAGGGGATAGGGGCAGGATTAGGTGAGGGGTTGCTCAGTACTGTGTGAACATCCTAAAGCAAGACCCACTGCAAAACTCCCACTGGAGACAGATCAGGATATAAGAACAATAAAATTGACCTGAAATTTCCTCAGAGGATTTGGTGCTTATGAGCAGTCCATTTCCTTAGATTATCCTTAGATTTCACATATTCATCTGAGAAAAGTGCAAGTGTTAGTCATTCAGTTGTGTCTGACTATTTGCGATCCCATGGACTATAGTCCACCATGCTCCTCTGTCCATGGAATTCTCCAGGAAAGAATAGTGGAGTGTGTTGCCATTCCCTTCTCCAGGGGATCTTCCTGACCCAGAGACATTTATCTGAATGTAGTTATTATTCTTCTCCCCATCCCATGGAAGGCCATCTTATTCAATTCTTCCCAAAGCTATTCCTTTTCCAATCATGAATCAACAAATAGGAAGAGCTTCAGCTGGCTCTGTGAATTACTGCATTTAAGATTCAGTTTTTCATATACTAGTTTCCAAAGTAATTAACGTGTTTCATAGCTTGTCAACAATAGAGGACAATAAATCCTCCCTCAAGATTCCCAAGTTCCTTCCCACTGAAAAAAAAGGTTGAATGTGGGAGCAAGTGGCTAATGCGATTACCTACACTGAGATACCTAGCTGACTTTCTACCTAAAAGCACCTCCCTCTGTGAAGGAAGAGAGGAAGTGTAAAAAAAATCCTCCCATTTCCACTTGCCTGGGTAATTTATCTTCCATTCCCACTCTTAAATTGCATAACTCCAAGACATGGAATATAAAGACAGAAATCTAATTACTTTCAAAAATTGTATTATTCAGATTCTCTTAAATAGGAAATTAAATGGTTACTCCTTCTGGAGCCAGACTGCATGGGTTTGAAATCTGAATCAACCACTTGCGGCAGCACTGGGCATACTACCTATTATCTGCACATCTCAATGCCCTATTCTGTAAAATGTGACTTCCTGAAATGTGCTAATGTTTTTATCAGTTTTAAATGAAATAAAACCTGTAATATTCTTGACTACTTAGAAAATAAGGTTATTTTCTAAATAAGTTTTAAAAACAGACTTTAAAACCATTTGTACTTTAAGTAGAGACATTATTTTATAAGGCTTCATAAACTTCATATAATATTCCACATGAATAGTATCAACCCAAGTTATAGAGTGTATTACATGATATTACAGAAGGAGAAATTGAAAACAAAGCCAGGAAAATGGATGTTTATGTTATCGGAAGGCACAGAAGCCACTTACATAAAAGTTAAATACAATAAAAGAGTGAGTGGAAGAAACAGAAAATAACTCTGGTAAATGTGCAGGAACATGCAGAGTTCTTATTTGATCCCATCAGTTTTCAGGGTATTTGTCCTTTAGGGCTCACAAAATGGAACGGTTTAAAATTGTCACTGACCACAATAAAGGTTAGGACTTTTTAATCCATAACATCTAGTGTTCAATTTTTTTTGCAGGCATACTATAAAAGTGATTAGTGTTCTAACTCCTCAGAAGTGAGAACTTGTTTATGGTTCTATTTCCATGCATGGTCTGTGATAAACAGATACCAGAGAATAGCTGAAATAGGGCCAGGGCAGGCTATTCAATACATAGATATACTTTCATATACTGCAAAGAAAAATTCTGTGACCTCTGCCAAATCCATTGATCACAATCCCAGAAACTGACATCCATTCTGCAAGATCTTCCTATAAAATAAAAATATTATAAATAGCCACTATCTTTTGAATTGTGCATCACTATTTCATCTTACTTAAGGATCTGTCTCCATGTGGGTATGGTTGTGTAATAAATTATAACTTTGTTACAAGCTCAGTTCTAAATGAATCCAGTGTGGTTAAAGGCACGAATCTCGTAAAAATTACTATTGTTTTAAAAAAAATGCAATTGACAAGCACTGACATGAAAATGTTACTTAACTTATAGGCTTTTACATAATAAAGAATGTAGTTAAATATATCCAGCTTCAAAATGGCCCTTTAAGTTTATTGCACATAAGGAAACATAATGGATTTGTTACTAAACTCTTATATTATACTATAGCTTTCACCTTTAATAGATGTGCAAGTCAAGCATATCTTTACTGAATATTTTCATTTTCATTTGCAAAGTTGAACCAATGTGTATCATCCTTCTTCCTATGCTACATTATAGATCTCATGAGTTTTTAACAAGACTATCTAGTCAAGCAGTGAAATGCTGAAAGGTGTACAATTCACTCTGAGCTGTTTATTACCCCCAATATACAGTCAATTATTTTTTGTAATCAAAGAATTTAAAAACCTCCAACTCCAACACAAATACATGAGGATGGTACATTTCAACCTTGACCAGAACACTGCAAGTTTGCCAATAAACTACACAAAACTCTTCGTCTGTACATGGCAAGCCCTTTTAAATCACTTGGAAAACAAAAAGCCAGTAGCTGCTATTAGCAAGCTGTTGACATTTATTTGGAAGCCGTGACTTCTTTTACAGTGTTCTGGCTATAATTTTGAACTAACTCAAGCCTATGATCATCTATATGTCTGTAAGTCTGTTTTCATTATTACTTGCTGGGTGATATGTATTACAATTAGAGTCTTGTTTATCACCTCATGTACAGATCCTTTTGAACAACAGAGTACGATACAGTGAAGAGTATAAAGTTACTGAAAATATATATTTTGAATTGTGCTTTCTAATATTGAAATGTATTTCCACGACATACTACAATTAACACAAATGTATATTTTTAAGGACAAATGAATAAGACATTCAAGTACAAATATGCTGTTAACATTTTTTTTTTTTTTTGCCTATACAAGAAATAAGTATGACTTGGTGCCAAACTTTTAAAAAATCATATTAATATATATTTTCAATATATATTTTCTCATAGTCAATTCCCTAGTAAATACTGTCACTTCTTATACACATTTCCAAAATTGCTTTCCTTCCATCATAACAGGCGAATTCAGTTGTATCACAAATTGTTTTTGCTGAGAGCTTTCCTTTTTCGCTCTCTTTCTTGTCATCAACCATCATACTATACGTGGGAAAATAACATCTCTTACTAACTACTATGATCCCCTCATCCGCTGAAAGTAACAGCTTGGGGTGCAAGACCTGATCTGGATCCAGTATTTGAAGAATATGAGCTGAATGTACAGATAGGATAAGACTTGTTATTGAAATACAAGATAAAGACAAAAGATCAAAACTGAAAACATAACCGAGCAGACCACCCAACTGATATGACAGTATAAAAATCAAGTTAGAAATAGTGCCCATCTATCCATCCATCTATCTACTTAAATTTTCTTCACATCTCCATAGAGAGAGAAAAATGTCTCTGTTCTAAACAAATATCAATCAAATCAATCAATCAAGTAAATAAAAAAATAAAGATCAATAAAGATAAGGGCTATGAATGAAATCAAACAGATAACTTTTCAGAGCGTGACTGGTACAGGACAGGGAATAGGGTGCTGAGTAGCTTTAGACAGAATTGTAAAGGCCCCTCTGATGTCACTACTTTGAACTGAAAATTGAATGAGAAGGAACCAGCCATCAAAAGAATTTCGGGAAGGAAAACCAGACATTGCCTATCTGCTTTCTTATATCATGTCTCTTCTAAAGTGTACATTTTTCTTATATTAGCATTATTGAAATAAGAGTGTTAAAATTGCCACTAGCCATATGACAGTTATGACTTTGTAATAACACTGTGCATGTTGTGAACTCACTTGCTATTACTGATGTCATGATGGCACAACTTCACAAGCAAAACAAAAATAAGAACCACTTGAGAAAGAAATAGGAGTTAATAGAAATTTGTATAAAAAATTTATAGTAACATCATCTGGTTGGTAAGATTAAAAATTCACCAACATTAACCTGTAAGAATGATTGTCAATGGTTTGGACGAATATCCCAGGAACCAGATCAGACCATTCAATTGCCAGTGCCTTTGATGGCCCAGAAAATGACAATGAATAGTTGAAAAGTGCTATCTATGGGTTACTCCATCAATGGAAAGTCCAAGCATAACTTAACCAACTTATTTTGCTCTTTTTAAAATCTTTTTATGTATGCACACAAGAGTGACATTTCCTGTCTAAAAATTCTAATATTAAAAAGGCTCTTTGAGAAGGAGGGGATACATATACCTGTGGCTGACTCATGTTGATGTATGGCAGAAACCAACACAATATTGTAAAGCAAGTATCTTCCAATAAAAAAACACATATTTATTATAAAAAAGATCTTTGAATATGGTGCAATAGTTCTAAGTGTTACAAAATAATTGTATTTAATCATCAATTTTTTTTCTACTTAATGATACATAAAATAACCATTTATCTTAAAATTGGTGATGTCTTAAATGCTGATGTCATTGCTCTTTACAAAAGTCTGCTATGTTTGGTGAATTAGGCAGATACAATTCTAACATTTTCAGGATTTTCAACCTAGTGTGGAAGAGAAATAATACAACTGCAAATTAAATAAATTGGTAATTACAAGTTATGATAATTAGTACAAAGACAACAATAAAAATAATCATGCACAGTGTACACAGGTGTGTCTAGCGGAATAGAATGGATTGGTGAAATCTTCCTTATTATAAATCCTCACAACAATTTAGATTATGAGGAAGCACGGATTATCAGAGAAAGCTTGTCAGATGATGGAAATCTAAAACTAAGATTTAAAGGAAGAGTCAGTCATAAAGTCATAATAAAGCATAGTAGGAAAGCAAGTACTTCAAGGAAAGGAAAGCGTGTATGCAAAGTGTTTGATGTATTCTAGGAATGGAAACATCCTGCAGACTGTGAATAGTGAAGAAAAGAAGGCAGAATTGGCATGGCAAGGTTGGGGCTAAGTGATCTCCATGGTAGAGAGAACGCACAGGGCATTATAAGCAGTATTAAGAGAAGTGTATTTTACTTTATGTGCAAATGGAAAATATTAAGAGGCAGTGAAATCAACAGAATTATGTTTTTAAAAGATCATTATGAATGCCTTGAAGAAACTGGATTTCAGGTGGGCAATGCAAACCTCAAGAGCCAGTACTGGGCAACCACAATAGTACAAGTGAGAACTAAGTGGTTTATACCAGGATAGTGACAGTGGATCTTCCTGACCCAGGGACTGAACCCAGGCCTCCTGCACTGCAGGCAGACTCTTTACCACTGAGGCACTGGGGAAGCCCCCAGGAGGAGGGCATGGCAACTCACTCCAGTATGCTTGCTTGGAGACTCCCAAGGACAGAGAAACTTGGCAGGCTATAGTCCATAGTGTTGCAAAGAATCGAACACGACTGAAGCAACTGAGCACAGCACAGACAGTTGTAGTCCAGATAGAGAGAAATGGATTCCAGATACAGTTTAGACATCACAGGGCTTACTGATGGATTCGATGAAGGTTGAGGAAAAACAAGAATGCCTTTGAGGCTTCTAATTTAAGTGTTCAACTTTATGACAACATCAATACCTGAAATGGTAAGACTGGTGGATAAAATGGTTGGAAGAAAAAAACTAAGTTTCAAGACTGTACCTTTGAAGATGTTAAGTTGGAGTATATGTTAGCCATCCTATGTAAATTCTATATATACACATTTGTATTTATCAGTCTGGAGTTCAGACGAAACCTCTGATACAATACCAGAAATGTTTTACATATAAATAATTCACCACGACATTTGTAGGTCTAGCAGCGTAGGAAGAGCCTGTAAAACACACTGAAAATAAATCATCCTGAGATGTTTCATTGCGATACCCAAAAAGAAAAGATAATTTGGTGACAGATGATGGGATATGACATTATCCATTGCATTTGGCAACATGGAGGTCACTGGCATTTTTTTTTTTAAGTTTGGTTGAATGGTGTGAAATGAAATTTGAATAAATGTGAGAAAACAGTAACAAAATAACTCGGAAAAAGTTTGGTTGTAAGAGTGGATAGCCACAGGAAAATTCAAAGCAAGGTAGCATAAATTGCAAACACTGGGCAAGACCTAGAACAATGGGTTTTAATGGGAGTGAGATGGGAAAGCATGCCTTACACAGGCTTGCTGAGTAGCAGAAAATGAAAAGGTTCAAGGGAAGATAATATGTGAAATGCAGAGGTATACCCTCTTTTGAGCTTCTTGAGCAGAACTGAGGTTTTAAGTGAGTATTTTTCTTTAGCAGAGGTTACATTAAGTTTGCCATCTGTGGAACCCCCACACTAGATTCCTGTGCCCGCACTCCTATTAAAGTATTTTGGAAAAACTTGCTCATATTAATTCTCTACAATCCAGTGGTTTCCATGGGCATCTTGAGGCTGTTGGTAGCAGGGTTATAATGTATATCAAACTTGAAGAATGATGCTTTTGAAAAGATGAAATAAAACCGGATAGTTTCCCAGGAGCTACCATTATAGACAACCGGGAAGGCTATGAATTTTTACTAGAAATGGTTATATTACATTCATTTGTTAACCAGTAAAATTTAGATATTAAAAGACAGAGAAACAATAATTGAAGAACTATCTTTTGCATATCCTATTGAATGGTTCACCAAGAGTGCTAGAAACATATAAAATACCTCATGGTGCACAGGGAGGAAAAGAAAAAACAAAACAACATTGTGGACAAGAGTGAGGGAGGAGATACGCTGGTGATCTCTTTCTGTTCGAACTGTATGGCTAAGAGTAACACATGCATAGTGAAAAATGAAATAACTAATAAATATCCCATTTAATGTAATAGAATTGAAACAGGTGAAGGGAGTTAAAAAATACAAACCTCCAGTTATAAAATCAATGTTATGGCTATATGAAATAACATCATGGGACTGCAGTTAACAACAATGTATATCGGGAAGTTGCTGAGAGTAAATCTTAATGTTTTAATCACAAGAACCATATGGTGACAGATGCTATCTAGACATTATTATTATCATTTTGCAATATACACAAATATCAAATAATTATGCCTTACATGTGAAACTAATACAATCTTATGTAACAATCAATTTGAATGAAAATTTTTAAGAAAATATAGTAAAGCAAAAGTGATTTTAACAAAGACAGAAAAAGAATCAAGATGAGGGACATATCTCCATCCCTCTCCATACATTTCCCTTTCCAGGATACAATTATATCCAAATTTTTGCATGTATACACTCTTTTTGTCTGGCAATAGAAGAGCTTGAGAGAGTGGTTACAGAAAATTGATAAATAATATCCACTCTATGACATAAACATAATTATTGTGAAAAGCTTCCTTTCATCACATAATCAATGCATCTACAGTCAAAGGCAATAATAAAGCTTTGAAATTCAAGTGTAGTTGGAGATAATTTGTGATACACACAGGGAGAAAATACTAACTAGTAACAGCCAACAATTGGTAGAAAAATACTCCTTATTTGTAGAAACTCCCTTGATAAAATGGTACTATTATTAGTGAGATTTTCCCAACAGATAAACCTTAAAACAAGTAACTCATTAAAAAAAAAAATTGTCACTTACAATGTCAGAGATGTTAATACTACCAATTTATCTCTGTTCCTATTATTTTTAAGAAAGGAATAAAATATTTTGAAGTCAAAATGAGGCTTCTCTTTAAGATAACACAAATAAAAACATGACAATAGTTATTAATCAAGATTATAATACTTTGTTTTATCTTAGTGATGCATATAACCTTTAACAAAAATACAGAAGGGTAAAGT
Organism: Bubalus bubalis; assembly: GCF_019923935.1. NCBI lineage: Eukaryota > Metazoa > Chordata > Mammalia > Artiodactyla > Bovidae > Bubalus > Bubalus bubalis. The sequence goes on from NC_059158.1 coordinate 152,054,279, forward strand.
AGGAAGACATTTCCATGTCATATATTTTTTTCTCTTTAACTCTTGTACTGTTTCAAGTGTAGACTGTAACAAATTTATTTTTAATTGGAGGGACTGATCTTATAATATTCTGCATTTAACCTTAAACTCTACTCCTTGCCTCATTTAAGTAGGAAGACATAAAACTGAAATGCAGCACTAAGGAATTTCAAGTGCTATAGCAGCAGAAGAGGCAAAGGCCAAATAAAACTGTTATCTATCTGGAAAGAAAGACAAAGAATTGCTGAAGGGAAGTGGCTAGCTCAGTTGGTCACTTGAGAATGTCTGTAAGCCCCATCAGTACCAGACTTGACAAGGCCACTCTCATTGCTGTGTAGTCAGCAGGACACAGACACACACAAACACACACAAATACACAAACACATACATTTTTTTCTTTCTCCACGTCCTTATGTATTTTATATATACGTGTTTTTTTTGTTTTTTTGTTTTTTTTTTTTTTCAATTCCTCACGAAGTATGGCCATAAGCTGCTAGACGACCTTCCCCAATGGCTCAGAAGGCAAAGAATCTGCCTGCAATGTGGGAGGCCTGGGTTCCATCCCTAGGTTGGGAAGATACCCTAGAGAGAAGGGTATGGCTGCCCATTCCAGTATTCTGGCCTGGAGATCCATGAACTGTATAGTTCATTGGATTGCAAAGAGTCAGACAGGACTGAGCGACTTTCAATTTCACTTTAAGCTGCTAGACATAACTAGAGAGCATGTGTCGGTCATATTAAGCACTTCTAAAATAGGACCATGTTCAGGCACAGCCCATAAATATTAACAGGGAAAAATATCATAGTTTGAATTTAGAATCACTAAAATATAGATAAGGGAATGATTTTAGCTTCAAGGAACATCAGATTATTTTGCACACAATAAGTCCTTGTTCCTCTTCCGTGAATAATTTTAAACAATCCCACCAACTCAAATATACATCATGAAATTATTAACTTAGTACATCGATTATGAATTATTTTGCCACTGCTTTTTTTTTCTTTCAAAGATGAGTCCCTGGAGCAGGCTTTCAATTACCTGGCTCCTGTATTCTTCTCCTTTGGTTCTTTTCTTTCCGCTTGGCTTCCGTTTATATTTTCCATGTCCTGCCCCTGGAGCCTGATTGGTTACACTCCATGCAAAATAGGGGATGGTACTAGCATTCATCTGATTGGTTACACCCAGGACCAATCATGGAAGGGGTGTGTATTCCCAGGTTGTGTGCCATGCTGAGTTGCTTCAGTCACATCCAGCTTTTTGGGACCCCATGGACTGTATGTAGCCCACAGTGCTCCTCTGTCCATGGGATTCTGCAGGCAAGCATATTGAAGTGGTTTGTTATTTCCTTCTCCAGGGGATATTCCCGACCCAGGGATGGAACCCACGTCTCCTGCCTCTCCTGCATTGCCAGTGAATTCTTCACCACTGAACCACCTGGGAAGCCCCTGGTTACGACCTATGCAAAGAGTAGACGGTACCAGCGTTTGCGGTGATTGGTTATGCTAGGACCAGAGGTTCTCACTCAGGTCATGGACTTCCCCTTTTGTGGGCTTTTTTTAAAAACTTTTTTCCTCCCCTTTTCACGGTTCCACCATCTTGGACTCCTTTACTCCTTTTTCTTTTTTTCCCTAACCACCTAACAGAATTAACCTATTTGTTATACAAACTAAAATATATATTTTTTAAAAGGATGCAGGGACTTCCCTGGCAGTCCAGTGGTCAAAACTATGCATTTCCAGTGCAGGGGGCCTGGGTTGGATCTCTAGTGGGATGGTAAGATCTCCCACGCCCTGGAGTGAGCCCAGAAGGTAAAAAGAAAATAAAAGAAAGAAAAGTGATGCAGAGTTGAGATTGTGGACAGAAACACTTAGTTTGGTTACCAAAGTTGATGAAACCTATGTAATTAGGCTGCCCCTGGCTTGTAGTCTTATTATTCTCCTTTTTCATGTTAGGAACTTCACTAAATATTAGGGAAACAGCCTAAGTTGAAAAAAAAAAAGTATTAATACATATGGTAATAGATTATTGGGCATGTAAAATATCTAGTTCTGTTTCCAAATATGGTCTCTCCAAAGGCAAATGGGGCTTCCCAGGTGGCACAGTCATAAAGACTCTATTTGCGAGCCAATGCAGGAAACACGGTTTGATCCCTGGGTAGGGAACTTACCGTGGAGAAGGAAATGGCAACCCGCTCCAGTGTGCGTGCCTGGAAAACTTCCTTGGACAGAGGTGCCTGGTGGTCTACAGTTCATGGAGTCACAAAGAACCAGACATGACTGAGTGACTGAGCACGTCAAGGCAAATAGTGGAATGTTCTAAGTGAAGAATCAATAGAAATGAATTATACTCTTCTCTAGATGGCAAATGAGCAATACACTGGCCACTTCATCAAGCACTTTTCAGTCACAATTTATAAAGTCAACAAACATTTACTAGGCACCTTTGTCATTGCCAAATGGCCCAGATTCCCTGTGGTGGTGTGGAAAGAACAAGTAAACTGTGCTTTAAAGGTGCGTTTTTGAGACTTTAGTGTGAGTCATGCAATGCTAGTCGTGCTCTTTGGAGGCAGAAAATCTGGAATTCCGATTTCACTTATTCTGAGAGCAAGCTAAGTGACTCAGCAAACAGTTTTTAACTATGAACCAAAACTACCTTATCTATAAATATGGATATTGTGGAAAGTCAAGCTCTAGAATCTGATGACACTGAAATTAGAGCCAAGGTATAAGTTGAGCCGTGATAATTTAACTACATATTTATTACTACTCTTATGTATTAAAATGATAATAGTGGACAATGTTCAAGTAAACATGCTTTTGAATATACTTTCCCAACAGTAGTTATAAAGCTACACGTATACTTGCTCATCCAGTCCCTCACAGAAACAAATGACAGAAATGTATAATATTACTAGTATGTAAGCTATTGTAATAACATTAGGTTTTAGGTATAATACTTATTTTTCATTATTTATTTTGTAGTACAACTTAAAGAATGCATCAAGAGAGAAAAATATACTGTATTGGAGTGGCTTATGTATCCCATACTTTAAGCAATTACCTTTTCATATGACAAAATTATTTTTATTAATAATCATATGGTAATAATTATGTTCTTCACTTTTATTTGGTTTAAAATAATATATGTTTAAAAATAAAATTTAACTTGTAAGCTATTCAACATCAGTAAGAATTATTTCATGTGTGAACTAAATTTTGCTAGTTATTCAACAAAATATCAGACTTCCCAGGTGGCACAAGTGATAAAGAATCCACCTGCCAATGCAAGAGAAGTAGGTTCAATCTCTGGCTGGCGAAGATACCCTGGTTGCCCTAGGAAATAGCAACCCACTCTAATATTCTTGCCTGCAAAATCCCATGGACAGAGGACCCTGGTGGGCTACTGTCCATGGAATTCATGCAGAGTCACACATGACTGAGCACACGTGCACACACACACACACACACATATACACACACACAAAACACTATATTGTACTTTGCAATGTTTTCAGTTCAGTTCAGTGGCTCAGTCATGTCCGACTCTTTGTGACCCCATGGACTGCACCACGCCAGGCCTCCCTGTCCATTAGCGACTCCTGGCGTTTACTCAAACTCATGCCCATGAGTTTTACTCATGCAATATTTTACTATTTTAAAATTTAACATGATGGACCTGAATCAATCACATACAATGTGTGTGTGTGTGTGTGTGTGTGTGTGTGTGTGTAGTCACTAAGTCATTCTGATTCTTTTGTAACCCCATGGACTGTAGCCCACCAGGTTCCTCTGTCCATGGGATTTCCCAGGCGGGGATACTGGAGTGGGTTAGTATTTCCTCCTCCAGTCACATATAATAATAGACTTGAAATAACTCAAGTTCTATTGCTTCACCTTTATAATCACGTACCATTGCTACTGTTGTTAATTTTGAAACTACAGGTATAAGTAATATACACATATGTATAGGGATTAAACACAGGGATATGTAATGACAGATGGCTTGGTCACATAAACTGTACAGAACAATTTTAAAATAATTTGAACAAACTTATTCTCCAAACTATAGTGTATAGCTGAGTCCTGTATGAACAGAGTCAAATGTAGAATCAGAATTTTTTCAAATTAACTTCTATGTAAACCAATATTTATTAAAGGATACAGAAGTAAAATGTGCTGATTTGAAGCTTGCACATGTATTTTAAAACTCAAGGGTAACCACAGCATTTTTTTAGAATTTAGATTGATAAATATATATATATATATATTTAATTATATTTATATAAGTTACAGATAGTTATATATTCATATAATATATATAATAAATATAATATATAAAAAAATATATATATATAATATATATTTTCTAAGGTATATCTTTATAAGTAACAGTTTAAAATTCATGGTCTATAGTAATAATTTAAAATATTGACTTATTGTTTCACATTTTCAACAATGTACTGCTTATGCTTGTACCCAAGATGGAGCATTCTCTCAAGTCCATCGTTGGTACACAACTGCTCTAGTGTCAGAATTTTCAGTATATACACTATTTTCTTTCTTATATAACCTCAGAATTAGAGTAGCATTAGCGGTCATAATTGATGTCATTGATATCATAAGAAGACTCAAAATGTATAATGGGCCAAATATATAGAGTTAGAAATTTCTTGCTCATGTAAATCTAAATACTTACATACTACTTACGTCAGGGGTCTATAAGGGATATTCCTGACTGGTGGGCAAAGATTTCTGACAGCAAATAGCGGATTCTATTTCACATAGTCATCTGGAATTCAGGCAGTTTAATTCCAGGTACCATGAACAGTATTTTACAGACATTAACAACTTTCATCTCAGTAACTTGTTTAATCCCTTATTCTTTCATAAAAATCATGTTTCTAATGGTTCATGGATACTGCCTAGACTTGATAAACAGAAAACTATGATTACACAACTGCTACTTCAAGTCTTTTACATGCCACTCAATCTATCCAACCTCTAAAACTAAGAACTAGGGGGAAAAAAATGGACTTTTGTGTTTATATCATCCCTCTGTGCATGCATGCTAAGTCACTTCAGTCATATCTGACTCTTTGCAACCCTATGAACTCTAGCCTGCCAGAATGCTCTGCCCATGCGATTTCCAGGCAAGAATACTGCAGTGAGTTGCCAGGCCTTCCTCCAGGGGCTCTTCCTGACCCAGGGATCAAGCCTGAGTCTCCTGTCTCCTGTATTGTCAGGCAGGTTCTTAGTCACCAGCACCACCTGGGAAGTCCTGTATCATTCCTATCTATACTATTCATTAGCACATGTTATCTAAATTCAATCCAGATTCATCCCAAGGTTACTGATACCCTTATTTTGTTTCGTGGGTGTACCTTAGATCATCAACCCCTGGCTATGCCCTCTTTGATCAAAGTCCCAGACACTACCTAACCCACTCCTGTAGTCACTGTTTTTGAATTTTACACATAATATAAGAGCTGTTCCATCCTAAGTTATAGTGACTTGACATGATATTAATCTTTAATATTGTATGCTAATATATGAGACCTGAAAACATTGGCTGTTTCTCTAATATAATGGAGCAAAAGTTCATAAACTACACTTGAGAAAGTCAAACTATTTTCTTTACAAGAACATGGACTTCAGGCTAAATGGGATACACCATTTTTATAGTGGTGATTTTTGGTTTCATTATGTGACTGTCAATGACCACAGGTAGGACTTGACTAAATTCTATGTGTTAACATAACAGCTACAATTATTGATAGGTTAGGTTCTTAAAGACAGAAAGGTGGAGGTCAAGGTAGAAACAGCAACTTATTGGTTCAAGCACATTGTGCTTAGTTTTGAAAATAAATCCCTGGCCACAGATACAATGCTTTTAATAAGCTAAAACAAATGACTTCTTACTGTGAAAAATTTAATGGCATCATCAACTCATTGGACATGAATTTGAGCAAACTCCGGGAGATAATGAAGGACAGGGTAGCCTGGCGTGCTGCAGATCATGGGGCTGTAAAGAGTCAGAAACAACTGAGTGAATGAGCAACAACCATGACAATTTAAATATAATGTGATATGTTCTGTCTTTTTTAATATATATACATATATATGGGCTCATTTCATTACTTAGAAGAAATAGGCATTATTATTTTTCAGAACATAAAGGTATAATACAACCACCAAAACAATAGACAGAACATTTGCTTTTACTTCTGAAATAATGAGAATAGTTTATCTACTGACCTATTTATGTAAATAATGAGATTCTAAAGTAAACAGAGACGATTATCTGACTGCACATCAACAGAATGCCTTCAAGCAAAAAAAAAAAAAACCAAAACATGACAACCATATTAGCTTCAGATTCTGGGAATCACCGGTGTAGAGTGAAGAAAATTAAACTGCTAAGCAAAGTTCAAAATAGAATCTACATGTGGCTCTAACCCTCTGCTCTTTGAAAAGTCATTTTTTCCTCTCTTGGTTGCAGTTCAGAGTTAGCTGATTGGTTTTAGTTATCTGTAAATTAAGGGTGTTGGTCCCCTGTTACCTGTAGAATATTATTCATATAGAGAATGCAAATACTACTTAATCAGCATAACTGTTGGAAAAATACAGTAGTATTTTCTTCTGTAATCTTGAGTATTTACATGTATACTAAAAATATGTAATATTTACTATATATTCATATTCTTAGTAAATATATTACTATATATTCTCTCATAATATTTACTATTTCTAGCGTTGAGTATGTAATCTCTACTATTAAAAAGTAATTTAAACTCATTTTATAATGCATATGGTGGTACATCAGTGATACTTGTCTATCATATAATTCAAAAGGCACTCAGATAAAGAAGTAGCAACAACTGAAGTCTTTTCTATCCTCCTGAAATTCAGAAACAGGTCTGCTCGGAAACAGCAGCATTTAACATGGGTCATGCAGCTAGAATATTCACACAATCCCAATAGCAGCAGGAATAATTCACTAAGGACAGAGGCAGGGCACTGATGATTTGTTAAGTTTCACTGAGACCTTTGCCGCAGGAGTGAAAACAATCTTTCTAAATTTCATGCTCTGAATCTCATCTGTACGTAGAATTATATTTTTGAATTTTCCCTGAGAACAATAATTGTAACCTTTTACAAAGAGTGGATTTGTTCTCAGCAGAGCCAACCCCTCCGCCACCCACCCCAGGGAACACAACTCTCATTGTCACCCAGAGAAGCCAGCAATGTGAAAACCAGAACACTGCACCTGTTTTTTCACTGTTATCATATGCCAGCCTGGGGCCTAGCCCTGGTAAGAGAGGTCTGACTTCTAAACCACAGATCAACATAAACTCTTCTAAAAAAAAAAAAAAATGTGTGCAAACAGAGGTTTAGCAGCATGCTTTCTTCCTGGGAGGAAAAAGAGCATGCCTCTTACCATGGAGCCTTCAAGATATATTTATCCTTTGCAAGCTCAGTGTTATGAATAGAGTTTTAAGAAGCTTCCCATGATTACTCAGCTTTAGTTCAAGAATGAAGGGTTCATGATAAGAAAGTGATATTAGTATGGCAACAAACCTATGTTTAGTATTCTTGCAAGGAAGTAATGACTTGAATCACTAAGAGAAAATTTATACTTTTGTTGACTTTTTAAAATAAAAAAATAGCTTTATAAGGTATATTGACAAGACATTCAGCAGGACACTTCTTCCTATTCTACAGACTGTAAAACAATGTCTGAGGTATAAATTTAGGGTGACGGGGAGCCTATTTTCAATGGGAGAAATATCAATAACTTTAGATATACAGATGACACCATCCTTATGGCAGAAAGTGAAGAGGAACTAAAAAGCCTCTTGAAAGTGAAAGAGGAGAGTGAAAAAGTTGGCTTAAAGCTCAACATTCAGAAAACGAAGATCATGGCATCTGGTCCCATCACTTCATGGGAAATAGATGGGGAAACAGTGGAAACAGTGTCAGACTTTATTTTTTTGGACTCCAAAATCACTGCAGATGGTGATTGCAGCCATGAAATTAAAAGATGCTTACTCCTTGGAAGAAAAGTTATGACCAACCTAGATAGCATATTGAAAAGCAGAGACATTACTTTGCCATCAAAGGTCTGTCTAGCCAAAGCTATGGTTTTTCCAGTGGTCATGTATGGATGTGAGGTTTGGACTGTGAAGAAAGCTGAGCGCTGAAGAATTGATGCTTTTGAACTGTGGTGTTGGAGAAGACTCTTGAGAGTCCCTTGGACTGCAAGGAGATCCTTCAAGTCCATTCTGAAGGAGATTGGCCCTGGGATTTCTTTGGAAGGAATGATGCTAAAGCTGAAACTCCAGTACTTTGGCCACCTCATGTGAAGAGTTGACTCATTGGAAAAGACTCTGATGCTGGGAGGGATTGGGGGCAGGAGGAGAAGGGGACGAGAGAGGATGAGATGGCTAGATGGCATCACTGACTCGATGGACGTGAGTCCGAGTGAACTCCGGGAGTTGGAGATGGACAGGGAGGCCTGGCATGCTGCGATTCATGGGGTTGCAAAGAGTCGGACACGACTGAGCGAATGAACTGAACTGAAGAGAAAAAAGGAGAAAGCACTTTTAATCTTCTCCTTTTGTGGAAGAAAAATGTCAATCTTCTAATAGGTTTAAATCAATAAACACACAAACCAACAAATGGACAAAAAGATAACTTAGGTGCATGTAACAGGTACTCAGTTCCATGCCATCTCCCTGTCATTTGCCCTCAGTTAATACAATTTGTGATCTCAAATTCAGGTATATGACTTCACAAATCCTGACTGTTGACTGTGGCAGTTATCTATGTAGATACACACACAGAAGTGGAATGTTAATCTTCAGAATATGTGTGTGTGTGTGTGTGTGTGTGTGTGTGGTGTAAGAGAGAGGTAGTTGAGAGAAGGAGGGAGAGAAGAGAGAAAGAGAGGAAAATATGATTGCATAGTTCATTTGTAATTTACTCTTACTTTTTCTTTTGGCAGGACATTTCAAAAGAAAGCCATGTGTTTTAAAACATAAAAAAGAAAAAGAAAACCGAAAAGGTTCTTGTAAGACAGACCCTAGAGCAGTTTGAAAACATCAAATAAAACCCCTCCAGCATGTCTTCCCCATGTGATGCCTTTGTACATTCATTTCAGCCTGTGGGCACATTTCCCATGACATACAAAAGGTTTCAGTGCCATGTTGATAGATATAAATATATATAAATTACTCATTTGCCACTCGGTCTACTGAGTTCCACACTGCTTTCTATAAAATTAATTTCATATGAAAATGAGTTTTTGGAAGACAAACATTATCCCAGCCCATGATTAGAAAAGTGGGATTATAACTATATGATGCTATACTCTTAGGATATGTGTCAAAAAATCACAGTATACATGGTTATCCATCAAAGTTATAAACTATACATACACAGATACATATATTTATGTATCTGTGTGTATGCATATTAATGCATGTGCATCTATACATATATATATATTTTACATTTATTTGGAGAGAGATACAATATATGTGGATCTATATTCATATCTATCTATGTATATATGGAGAGGGCTATATAGATATCCTTTTTCTATTGTCTATTAAATATTTATAAGCCTATTTTTCTATGCTTTTCTTTGCCCTTCTAATATCTGTTGTTTATTTCTGGTATGTGTCTGTGTTTATTTTTCTTTTTAAGATTTTGAAATAGATGTAATTTGTTCACTTGCTTGAATTTATTATTACAGTTGTTTTATAGAAAGCTGATTCTGTAATCTAATGTAACAAGTAATGTTTTATATACCACAACTTTTTAATTTTTAAGTCCTAGAATTCAAAGAACTGAAGAAAAGATATAGAAATAATTGCTAAATATGCATTCACCCCATGCAAACAAGAGTCATGGCCATCGTTTGCTTTGCAGCTTTTCATTAGAAACCCTTGGTATTGTATACAGAACAACAACAACAAACTATTTTGGGACTTTATGTTGGTTCTATGCAATCACTGGTCTAAGCTGTTGATCACTCTGCCTTACGGGGTAAAAAATATGTGAAAAGCCATAAGAAGGCTTTCCCAAGCCTTTATCTTTTGAGTAAGGATCCTAATTTTAGAATGCAACCCCTGAGTTTCATGTGGAACCTGACTCTAGAAACCAAGCCGCCTGTCTGCAGTTTTGCCACATCTGTACTGTTTTGACAACCGGTGGTTCATTTCTGTTTCTCACACTGACAGTGATCACACACTGGCAGGGAGCCCCAGTCATGCTATAGTAATTGAGTTCCCAAAACATTATCAGCACCAGCCTGTTGTTTCTTTAGACGTTCAAGTTCTCAAACAAACAAGTAGATGTTTTAATTATTTTTTTAATCCAGAAAATATATTTAAAAATCAGTCTTAGCTATTTAAAATAAGTCATCAAAATATTCTTATGGCAAGTTCAGTAAGGGAGAAGTGAAAAATGCACCTTGTATTGTTCCTGCTTATTTAGAACTAAGCATGAGATACCTAGGCATTTAAATTCCATTCTTGCTTGTGTAATGGGGATTTGAAAGGATGCAATGATTAATGAGTTTCAGATACAGTATAAAAGTAATCTATGGGGAGACAAATTCTTAGCTGAATTGGGAGCTCTACCCAGCGGAGGCATTTGAATACTTTGAGAGGAACTAAGAAATTAAGAAATGAACAAAAATGAATAGGATTTGCTTGGCACCACCGGGAAACCTTGGCTTAAATTCAACATTCAAAAACTAACTACATTGGTTTTATAGCTCAGCTGTTCTTTTCCTCTCAAAAAGTCATTCATATTTTTGTCGTTGTTGTTGTCATCATTCTTTTCCTGAGGTTTCACAGACTTAGCAGAGGACAGTAAAATAATTTATTACAGTAAAAGTGGGTCAGGGTCACAGTTCTTGAGGCTCTAGCCTACTGTGTTCCCTCTTTAACTGGCAAATAAATAAAGCCACTCTTTCCCTCTCCCCCATAACTCTGTCTCTGTATTTCTGTTTGGCATCAGTGCACAGAGAGCCCAGAGTTTGGCAGTAAAAGTGACCATTCTATTTCTGCTGTTTTCTCCAGCTCCTTCAGTTTACAATATTCAAGGTGCCACAACTGAGGGTGTCGTATCCTGAACCCCATCAGCTCAAAGGTGGATGTGAGGAGGGCCACATCAAGTGATCACCATGAACGCTAAGAACCTGGCCGGCCCTGTGCTCTTCCTCCAGGCTGCTGAGTACATTTCCTGTGAGTTCATCTACAGAGGGGACAGAGGGGACTGCACAGGGACAGAGCACGTGACTCCATCCCATGAGACTAAGTATTCGCTCCTGACTCCAGCCACAGCCCAGTTGTCTGAGAGACTGAAATGCCCTCCAGGTGAAAGAAGTTAATAATTAAGGATGGTATGCTGCCCATAAGCATGTGGACCCCAGACTTGTTGGATCTGAAGGTTGACTCCTACTAACTTCACCATCAACCCATCAGAAGTATGTCCATGACCATATCATCCCCTCTTAGAACGATTACTATAAAACTTCTCACTGTATTCTCCAAGTTAGGACACATGGCTTTGAGAGCATTAGTGCACTGTGGCCCCATTTACTTGGCAAAGTAATAAATCTATCCTTTTCTACCTCACCCCTCCCAAAATAAGAATGGTGGGTCTAGCTTTAATAACACATAGCTAGAAGTAAATGCATGTGGATAATATTGCCATAACACATTGTTATAATTATGCTAGGAAATAAATAGACATAGAACAATCAAACCCAAATAAAGTCCCTAGATACCCACATGGAGTTTCATTTTTAATAGCAAGCTTGAACATCAGTGCCTAAGTGTTTAGAAAACAAAAATATAATATTCTCTGCTGATTTGGAGGGTTAATGCCATGCTCTCATTTGTTCTAAGAAAGGAAACTGAGCACTAAGAAAATATGACTCACACTTTGCCTCAGAACCTTTCCAGGATGATAGATAGCAGGTAGATATCATCAAGAAAATAAAATTAAAAACAGAAAAACAGACCAAAAAATGAAAAAAAAAAAAAAAACTTTCATTGTAGAATTAAAAATTCACTACAAGAGATATTAAGTGATATGGCCAATGTACAAGTGGGAAGAAAATATGAATCTTCTATTTGCTAGTGAGATTAGGGTTTACTAAAATTAAATATATCTGTCAATAAAGACCATGGGCTTCCCTGGTAGCTCAGTCAGTAAAGATTCTGCCCTCAGTGCAGGAGACCTGGGTTCAATCCCTGGGTTGGAAAGATCCCTGGAGTAGGAAATGGCAATCCACTCCAGTATCCTTGCCTAGAAAATCCCATGGACAGAGGAGCCTGGGTGGGCTGCAGTCCATGGGGTCGCAAAGAATCAGGCATGACTGAGTGACTAACACAACCACAACAGAACATAAGCACATAGATGTGGTAAGGATAAGAAATTAATACTCTTAAATACTTCCACACCACTGAGGACCATATAAAGAAGGAAGAGAACTACCATATATTTTGTGCTAATCACTATGCTAAGTAGTTTGAATTCATTTTGTCATTCAGTTCTCATTTTCAGATGACGAAACTGAAGGAAACTGATGCACAGGACTTAGATGTTCTTGACATTTCCTTTGTTAGTTGTAGTGCTAGTATGAAATTTCAAATCTATTAAGTTTTAAAAATCAGGTTTGTTATACTATTTCATCCTTCTGAAACTGGAAGAGAGCATATAGGAAATATTGTTTTCATAATCTTAGAAACATACCTTCTCATCTAAAAGGCATATGATAGGTTTTAGTTTTGATCATAAATCAACATTATCAGGAAAAACACTTTATTTCTAGATGAAGAATCTTTCAGTCATTTTACTTCTGACCTCTATTCTCTCTTACTTTGCCCTTTCCAAAACTATTTCCTACTTTATGGCCACATTCAGAGTATATTTTAGATACAACAAAATCTACTTAATTTTGCTGCAATTGTTTTTCATTTCTCCATGGGTGAAGTGCTAACCAGAGTACATAACAACCAGAGTTGGTTCTTACTTATAAAAATATCACAGATATGCATCAGTTCAGTTCAGTTCAGTCGCTCAGTCGTGTCCGACTCTTTGCAACCCCATGAATCACAGCACGCCAGGCCTCCCTGTCCATCACCAACTCCCGGAGTTCACTCAAGACTCACGTCCATCGAGTCAGTGATGCCATCCAGCCATCTCATCCTCTGTCGTCCCCTTCTCCTCCTGCCTCCAATCCCTCCCAGCATCAGAGTCTTTTCCAATGAGTCAACTCAATATGCATAGATATTTATCAATTTTCAACTTTGTATGCCCTTTTTATCTTACTGATTTTATTGCATCTTGTTCACAGGACTTTTTCAACTTTACAAAGTAGTTGATATAGTCATTTACTATTTTAATTAGAAATATTTTCAAAAGCCATTTTGGGGGCCATAACTTTATGTTTATCTATATAAAATAAATTTTAAAACACTATTTTTGAACTTATAATCCCTATTAGTTGGACAATTATATGTCTCATTGTCTCTTTACAATTCTAAGATTTTTGTGATTCAGAAGGAAACTATTTCAAAGTCTTCTCTGGTATTGAAAAACTTACGAAGTCACATTTTAATAGATTAAATGCAAATGAACTGAAAATATACACTAAATCTCTCTCTGATTTAAATTTAAATCAGACATCAGAACTGAAATGTATGGCTCAACAAATTCTATTCCGTTTTAAAGAGTCTTTAATATTTCATATTTAATAATAACCAAATGTAATATAAGAAGTCACTGTCACAGTAATACGTATTAAATACATAAAATACTTGGATAGCTACTTAAATTATGCAGATAATCTTCAATGAGCGGGAGTTGATAACTTATTTTGCAACCTCTGATGTATTTATTTTACACAAGTGATAGTTAGATTTTCTTAATTTTTAAGAGGCACTTGAGCCAAGACACTAATTCTTGATCCACCCCTTTCCCTGAGCACCACAGGGCTGCATTTGAAGCATGATACAATTTTAATTGCAAAGATTTATCATTATGACATGTAATTTCTAACTACACGAAATGACGATGTAATGCATAGGTGTGAAATTCAGCCACACATTGACTATGCGAAAAGTGATAGCAATGACATAGGCTGCTGCTTTGCTCCATTTCATTTTTCTAAAAGACATTATCTATAGGTAGACCATGTACTAACTGCTTTATTATCTCTACCGTCTTTTCCTTGCAAAACTACTAAATGATATTGTTTGAATGACCCTATAAAGCACATATCAAGTTTCACAGTATTTGGTAGACAGTGGATAAATTTAGATTACTACTGAGTCATTCATGAACTCTAGAACTGATTTTGTTTCATTTTCTTCCCTTTTGTAAATGAGAATTCAAACCCAAGCATATATAGATTAATATATATTTTTAAAAAATCTTTATAACAACCTAGAGGGGTGGGAAGGGGTGAGAAGAGGGAGGGAGGTTAAAAAGAGAGGGGACACATGAACATTCTACGGCTGACTCATGGTGATGTATAGCAGATGCCAACACAATAGTGTACAGCAATTTTCCTTTAATTAAAAATAAATGTTTGAAGAAAAAACAGAATAACAAAATATCTTTAAAATGTTTCCTCCCTCTCTCTAGAACCTTGAATAAAATCATTTTTGAAATAATACAGTAAAAAGAACACTAGACTAAGGCAAGGATCAAAAAACTAATCTTGACCGAATGTACAACTTTTGGAGCTAAATCAAAACAAAATAAAACACGCACCAAATATACTTATTTAATCTGTGTTTTAATTTTTTTAATTCTAGTGTTAATTTTTAAAAGGTCATGAGGTAAGTTCACAATTAGAGCACTTTTTAATTCCGTTAATATACTCTATCAGTTTAGTTCCTAATATCTGTAGAAATAAACCTAAAGAGCCTATAAAATTATTTTTCAATATCATAAGAAATAATTCAATTCACTTATGCAATCTTCATGTTTTTTAGAATAATTTAACTTCTTTAGTAAAGTATCTACATTAACTAAAGCTTCATTAGGAAATAAAAAAAGAAAGACTGAATTGAGGAATATGACCTCCTCATATGAGTAATTTCACAGATTCTCAATTCATTCACACATAGCAGAAGATGATAAAAGTTCAGTGTCATGTGACCTCCTTCCTTCTCAGAAGCTCTGCAGCATGATGATAAAGGAAAATCTGGAATTATAATAACTGGCTTCAAATCTGAACCTCATAGATTAAGCAACAGGCCTTTATGTCTCATTGCTTAATTTGAAAACTGCAGTTTCTTCATCTTCAAAATGGAAATAATCACAGTAACCTACTAATTGGGCTTATTATAAGGATGAAGAGAGACAATGTTTATAAACCAGTAACTTACACACAGCAATACATATTATTTATGAATGCTATTATAATTTTTAATAATAGTAGTAGTAGTATATATATCCTGGGTTCTGTTATACCCTATAGATATTTTGTTTCCTAGATTTATTATGCTAAAAAGAGCAGCAACAAAGACTAAAAGACTTTTAGTAAAATTCTTTTTTACAGTTTTAAAAAAGAATTTAAAGCTTTACAGTTTTAAAGCTAGAAAATTCATAATAGTAAGTACTTGATGAGACATCAACAGATGTTTAATTCTACATAATATAAAACCACCTCACCAAATATTAAAGCAGAGTGTTTAGATAATTTGGAAACTATTAAAATTGAAATCATGCTTTACTTTGTCAATAGTTATCACAATATACTCATTAAATGTCATTTAAATATTGAATTAAAATTTGAAGTCCCTTTCATAATAGATTGAAAATACAAAATGGTCTTTTCAATACCAGCTTTTTCCCACATTACTGATACCAAAAATCAAACCTCTAATTTGTATCACAGCGCTAATGAAATTGAGTGAATTGAATAGTCCTCAAAGGAAGAAAAAGGTTATGGGTTATCATTTTTTCTTTATTTTTTCCCTGCAGGTATTCCTTAAAATTGTTGTGGTTATTATGATTTAATAACTAACACAATTTGACTTAGCTTACAATAGAATTACAGCTAGAAAGTATAATATATATTTTACAGAAGGGTCATAAAGTTTTAAGGGTGGGAGGAGGGTAACATACTATGAGATCTAGAATAACAGATAAAAGCATTGTACTGAACTTCCAGGTAGACTGGTAAAAAAGATACAAGTGAAAATATTCTTTTTTTTTTTTTTCTCTCTGATATCCTGTAATAACTTTTTATATATTACCAAAAGAGGAAATTTTAAGGGAAATTCCTAGAAAAATGTTTTCTTTTTTTTTTTACCTTTGAAATAATTTTCTTCTCTTTTGCTGGTAGAGTCAGTAACCAGCTCAATTCAGGAAAAAACCCAACAATTCAAATTTCCTGGTCAGTATTGTTTATTACATCAAAAGGTGTTAAGCCATGTAAATTCACATTTCTCTATCTTCCGATAGATATAGATAAATGGAAAATACCACTCATATTTTTTGAAATATTGGCTATTTCTATTGCAACTTGTTTCAGATGCTTCCACAGCAAACGGTTTAACAATTACAAAGCAGCAGTTTTGCTATGATTCATGAAAATAATGTTTGTTGTATCTCTATTTTGTTTACATATGATTAGTTTATCATTTTAATCTGTTGAACAAAATGCATACATATTTCATATTTAATATTGTTAAGACTTGATTTTCCATACCATCTTTTACATTTATACTTGGATTTTACTTTTTCTTTCTTTTTGTTTTTTCAATGTGGCCTGCAAATAGTGATCAAAAACTTTTTTTTACAATTGATGATGACTTAGATTTGGTGAAATATGGTAGTTACCTATTTGACAAAACATCCTATAGTAGAGTTTCTTTTGTTACTAATTTGCTATTAAATAAATATTATGCAATGAAAAACTTTCAACATAAACTGGACAATCCTAAAGATAAGTTATTGTCTATGCCAGAAATAATTCTCATTAGACTATTCAATATAGTTTCTCTACTATAAAAATCATTATAATCTCCTAGTCCTTAGCTTTTTCAATTAAGTTATTTAAGACAGAGACTTAGGGACCTACTTATAACTAAGTCTTCCCTGTGAGGGGCAGAGTAAAAATCTCATTTTTAAAAAGTCAGATTTCTGACAAACAGAAATCCTAAGTCCTAATACCTAGCAGCTTAAAGCATATTAAGAAGCAAAGCATGGCATCCAGAACTCAGCTTGCTCAAATACAATATGGTCAGGCACTAAATCATAAATGAGAGCTTTTATATTATACAATTTGATCACATTCAAACATGCTTTCAATGACTGTAAAAGTCGACTGTTTCTATTATTCTTACCAAAAGCATTCTTCCTCTCAAATATTATAATAATGACTAATATTTATTTCAGGAACTGCACTTAATGCCACATATGTGTGTATGAGCTCAGTCGTGTCTGATTCTTTGGATCCCATGGGCTGTTGCCTGCCACGTTCCTCTGTCCGTGGAATTTTCCAGGCAAGGATACTGGGTGGGTTGCCATTTCCTACTCCAGGGAATTCTCCCAACGCAGGGATCAAATGAGTGTCTCTTGCCTCTTCTGCATTGGCAGGTGGATTTTTTGCCACTGTGCCACCTAGGAAGCCCACTTAATGCTATAGGTAAATTATAATTCAACTTTCACAACTGTCTTTCAAACTACATGCTCATCACATTCATTTGAAGAGGAAATTAAGGCTTAAAACATTGAATAACTTGTATCTAAAAAGGATTTGAATGGACAGCATCCGGATTTAGAGCCTGTGCTCTAATTCTTTTTCCATGTTTGTAAATTTCACTGCCTCCTGCTTGGGTTCAGAAAATATGTTATCCTTTTAAGACTTTACTGCCTGATTGCCACTAACCACATGTGGCTATTTAAATTTAAATAAATTATACTATATATAATTGAAAATCAATTTCCTTCATCGCACTAGCCACCTTTCAGGTTCTCAGTAGCCACATTTGGCTATTGACCACTCAATTTATGGAGCAGAGACTGAATGTTTCTATCATCACAGGAAGTTCTATTGGACAGCTCTGCTTTAGAAGGTAAAACAGATTAAAATGGGGGCACTTGATCCCATAGATGCTTGACCAAAAATTAATATATAAATAACCTGGCGAAAATACATTCCCAATGCTTTCACATTGCAGTTGGTGGGTAAATATTTGTCAGAACTATAATATTTACTGAGAGAAGACAGGGATGTAGAGATAATTTGGATGAGCTCATATCTCAGCACAATGTCTTGAATATACAAGTGGAAGAAAACAAAGCTAATAAATATTTGAACTGACATCACTTTCCAAAAGAATCCTGAACTTTCACCGGTAAAATGGGGTCTATTAATAAACATCTGAATCATGGTTAAGAGAATAGTAGCTTCTATTTTTAAAAAGCTGCAGTCAAATAGCAATAGCTATAAAATTAGTTAATAAATAAAATAAACTTTTAATAGTTATACTTATTAATTATGATACTTTGTGCATCATCACGATGATACTTATTAATTAATAATGGTACTTTTAAATTAAACTCAGTGTTTATAAGATTGTCATTTTATGTGTTTGCTTGTATTTTATTGTAAACTCATTAACATTTCCAATTCATACATTCATGATGTATTCAAGTATTATGTAACAATTAAAATCAAGAAGGTCTTACTAAAATATAACCTAAATGTCTTCTGTTTAAAGTTTGAATTTTTCATGTTTATAGCCATTTTAATATCTTGCTGACTGTGGCCTCACCTGGAGAAATTGTCCTATTTCTTAGGAATGGCATAATATGAAGAAATGAAAAACAAATCTAGATTCTAGAATAAGGTGTCCTTATTAACCACAAACCAGTCAATCCTAAATGAGATCAACCCAGTCAATCCTAAAGGAAATCAATCCTGAATATTCATTAGAAGGACCGATGCTAAAGTTCCAACACTTTGGCCACCTGATGCAAAGAGCTGACTCATTAGGAAAGACCCTGATGCTGAGAAAGTTTGAAGACAGAAGAAGGGGATGACAGAGGACGAGATGGTTGGATGGCATCACCGACTCAATGGCGATGAATGTGAGCAAGCTCCAGGAGATGGGGAAGGACATGGAAGTCTAGCATGCTACAGTCCATGGGGTCACAAAGAGTCAGACACAACTGAGGGACTGAACAACAATTAACCACAAACTTCAAGCTTCGTTTCCTTAGATGTAAAATGACAATAAAGAGTCTTTCCAGGTCAACACTAACGAGCTGTTTGTGAAACAAAGAAAGGGAAACTTGAAAGCATTTTGTAAAGTTTGAAATTCCATGACAATGTGGGATATTAAAATCATCATGCCTTTGGTAAACATGGAAAGGCAACAACATGGAGCCTCGTTTCTAACCTCTGACCGAGCGTCTTAGCATCTGCCAAGAACAGGGCTGCCTCCTCTAAGTAAACTTGTCAAAGATCTCACATAGTCTTTATTCTTGTTAAATACAGTTTCAGGTTCTCCCCAAATATTACTCACACTGATTCATGAGTTCCAATTTGATTCCAGCAAATCAGAATGTGCCATAATCTAATGATTCTGGCCCCAACTTGTTTGATAACTGGGAATGATGCAGAGAATTTAACTCGACTTTTCAGTCGAGTGTCTGCAGGTCTGGGCTTCCTAGGCAGCTTAATGGTAAAGAATTTGCCTGCCAATGCAGGAGACACAGGTTGGATCCGTGAGTAGGGAGATCCCCTGGAGGAGGGCATGGCAACCCACTCTAGTACTCGTGCCTGGGATATCCCATGGACATGAAGCCTGGCAGGCTACAGTCACAAAAAGCTGGACATGACTTAGTGACTAAAAACAATAGCAACAATTTGCAGGCCCAGCAAAGCAAATGTGAAGAAGAGGAGGTAGATATTCTGATATCCTTACTTCTTTCCTCAGAGTCAAATCATGGGCTTATGGTGATAACAAATCAATTTCTCTCACTGCATTTCAGACCCTGAGGAGCAAAGAATTTCCTCCATTTTCTAAATGTCATAAGCAAACAAGCATGCTTTCTTAATAAATGGACTTTAATATGGGAGTTTGTTGACCTTACATATTTTCTAGAATATATATATATATATATATATATATATATATATATATACTTTCTCTTAGGGAAGGGAACATACAGATCTTGGTATATGTTAGTGACAAGAAAGAATAATGACAGGTTTAAAGTCTGAAGTAGGGAATTTTCCTGAAAGAGTCCCATTAGGCTAAATTTCCTCAGCTTTTCCTAAGGATGCTATAGAGATGGAAAAGAATGCAGTTCAGAGAATGGGAATTTTCAGGAACTCTGAATGGGAGATAAACCAAGGGTGAGGCTTCTGCCTGTGACAGAAAACATGATGGCTAGTGAAGAAAAAAAAAAAAAAAGAAAATGGTCGGATTCCTTGGCGATTCCCCTTCCCGTGTTTCACTTTTCCAGTAATGATCTCTCTTCTGATCAGTAATACAGCAGAAGAAATTTCCTTTTTACCTTCATATGGTTCCATAAATTCACTTATCAGTTCTCTAAAGCTGAGTCCTAGAAATTTGCTGAATCAGTCACTCTATCTGATCCCATAATTATAACATTTCCTTTCAACTATGTTTCTGTCTTACTTATACACATACATGTATTGCTGGAGTTTTCATTTTTCTAGTTAATGCACACTGTTTGACATGACAAGCAAACAATCTTCTTTAGAAAACATTGGCTAGAGTATCAATTTTAGAAATTGTGGACCTGATCTAAAAATTGACACCTTCATAAGAACGTGCCGCTCTTCACTGATTCCATCTGACTCACAGGATTTTCACTGTAGGTTAGTTTTGATCAGATCATTTTCCAAGTAATTTACCTTAAGCTAGGAATATTCTTTGGATCATTTTGTTCCTGTAGATCTCACAATATGCTGAGTGCTGCTTCTTATGTAAATATTGGTAGTACTTTTGTCAAACATCGTATTTAACAGCAATCCCCGAAATAGGCTAGTTGAACCCACTCAAACATTACTAAGACCTTTCACAGAGCTGCTGAAGAATGCTTAGTGACTCTACTGCCAGTAAAAGAACTTAGAATGAATATGTCTCTTGTCTAGGTCAAGACAAATGTCAGGGCCAATGAAGACTGAAACATGATGATGGGAATTTGAAATGAAGGGCTAGGGCAACAGGTGCTTGGCATGAGACACTGAAAGACAGCAAAGAAGAGCTGTGAAGTACCCAAGGCAGCAATCAGACTGAAAGTAGTCAAAGAAAAGCCTCAGGCTTCTCACTGCCAGAGAAAGAGATCTTATACTTAAAGTAGTTTCAAAGTAGAATCAGGAAGAGATGCTGAAATTTGGAGCATCCTTTTGTCTCAACAAATCACTTTTCAAAGCCGCAGTGAAGCAATAGGCATCTATCTGAATATGCAGAAACAGGTACAATTGTTTTGTCAGTGTGTTGACACAAAGGAAAGCTAAAAACAAAACAATACAGAGAAAGAGCACTGAGGTTTCCTAAGTACTCT
The DNA here is from genome assembly GCF_019923935.1 of Bubalus bubalis. NCBI lineage: Eukaryota > Metazoa > Chordata > Mammalia > Artiodactyla > Bovidae > Bubalus > Bubalus bubalis. The sequence goes on from NC_059158.1 coordinate 152,075,879, forward strand.
CTACATGGAAGGTGCTGTGGTTGACAAGTTCCCTGCTTTATTTCACTAATGCCTCTAACTAGCACTGTGAAGTAGAAGTTTCCTCGGGTTTAAAGATGAAGACTCTGAGTCTCAGTGAGACATGCTAAGTGATGATATGACATTTAAACTGATTTTTCTGGTTCCACATCTATGCTTTCTGACATACACTGAGTCAATTACAGGTGGCCTGTCCATTACAAATTATTTATTTGAGAATTAATAACGCCAAAGTGGGTTAGGAAATTTAAACGTTAAAAGGTGCTGCAATTCTTTGGTGTACTATTTTAATTAGTAGCCATTACATACTCGAAGGCAGACATTCAGATGTATTTCTCAGACATTTCATCAATTCAGATGTTGTATTTCCTAGACTAAGCATTTTATTTTATTTTTAGTCTAGGAGAATTCAGTAAATTTAATATATCCTTTACATTATTATTGTGGGCTCCTCAAAGTAACTTAAGCATTTTACTTTTTGATTTCATCCACATCTCAAATAATTAAGATGACTCAGTACACAGTTAACCAATTAAAATAGTCATCTATATTACAGGCATTAATATATGAATCTCTAAGTCTAAGCTGAGCACCGAAGAATTGACGCTTTTGAACTCGGGTGTTCGAGAAGACTCTTGAGAGTCCCTTGAACTGCAAGGAGATCCAACCAGTCCATCCTAAAGGAAATCAGTCCTGAATAGTCATTGGAAGGACGGATGCTGAAGCTGAAACTCCAATACTTTGGCCACCTGATGTGAAGAACTGACTCATTTGAAAAGACCGTGATGCTGCAAAAGATTGAAGGTGAGAGGAGAAGGGGACGGCAGAGGATGAGATGGGTGGATGGCATCACCGACTCAATGGACATGAGTTTGAGTAAACTCTGGGAGTTGTTGATGGACAGGGAGGCCTGGCATGTTGCAGTCCATAGGGTCGCAAAGAGTCGGACATGACTGAGCGACTGATCTGATCTGATCTGAACTTTCACCTACTCAAAACATATATTCTCTAATTCATAAAGTGACAATTTAAATATTCAATTTGAAATTTGGTGTAAAAAAACAAATGCATATCTTAAATTTGTACCTAGGTTACCATCATTATAAAAAAGGATATAGATACTAGAACAGATGTAAGTACCCTTAGGTATTTCTCAAAGATTCCTTCATATCTACAATATAAAATATAGATTAAATTGTATCATATGGTCCGCCATTACTAACAGATGAGGTAATTTTGTAAATTATAAAAGAGCAAAATAAGAGTGGTTTTTATGTCCCATATAATAAAATAACCTTTATATTTTGGCCAGACAGGTGACTAAATAAGTAGGAGCTCATCAACTTAAGGTTTTAAATATATTAAACATTAATTTGAATTTCAAGTATGAATGTTTGTTTAAGAAGGAGCTGATAGAATCATCAGAACATCATCACTGAGAATGATTAAGAAGAACCACAGCCACATGCAAGTGACCTTAACTGAGGAAGTAATAAAATATTCTCCCTGTCCCTGTCCTGTAATGCAGCAATGTCATTCCCAGTGACCTGGAGGTGAATATGTGTCTGATGGGAAACATGGATGGCAGTACGTGCTGTCTCTTGACCAGAAAAGGACGATCAGTGTAACAGGGCACTGAGAGCTTGCCAAGACACGTTCCTTACTCCATTCTGGATTGTGTGTCATATGCTTAGTCTAGGGGCCTGACCCTTCGCACTTCCCCACCTCATTCATAATGGACCAGGGAAATGTGAGTGGCAGGAGGAAAACGAGTCTTTCTGTTTAGCCAGAAAACATGTTTAAGTACGGTTCTTGTCTTTGGTCATAACCACAACAAAAGTAGCTAAGTGAGATCTGTAGTAATGTTTATCGTCCAAGGAATAGCTTCTGGTGAGCATCAAGCTAAATTAATAAAAATGCATAAGGTGAGGAGTTAAGTTATATACATGTAAGTGGTATCCAACTATTAACCCTTATATATGACAGTCCTCATGTTAACCAAATATCCCTTTTACACAAAGATAGAGTTTGCAGGAGCATACATACTATTATACAGGCATATCATTCTAAATATTATTCTAAAGTCAACACAGAAAAAAAGATTTCAGGAGAAACACAAAATATGAATATATCAAAAAGCCTTGAAATGTCAATCTCAAAATTATTTGCTATAACATAGTACTTGTTATTTATTTTGTTGAAAGTGCTCAAAAAGAAAATCTTGCTCAAAAGGAAAATTCACGATAAATTATTATTGTCCTTGTAATGGTTTACCATTATATAAAATTGATATTAGACAAAATGGTAATATGGAAGAAAGTTTATTCCCAGCATCTTGCTTGTCTCTGCACTCTTTTATACAAACGTTTCCATCCAAGGCTTTCTTTGTGGCTCAGCTGGTAAAGAATCTGCCTGCAATGAAGGAGACTTTGGTTTGATCCCTGGGTTGGGAAGATCTCCTGGAGAAGGGAAAGGCTACCCACTCCAGTATTCTGGGCTGGAGAATTCCATGGACTGTATCGTCCATGAGGTCACAAAGAGTCAGACACGACTGAGTGACTTTCACTTCCATCCAGGCTCCTAATGTGTTCTTTTCATTCCTATATCAACCGGAAGTATATTTCTTGTCATTCAATCATGAACATATCTGTACTTTTCCTTCTCTTCTCTCCAGGAGATAATAAATGAATGAAAAGTATTTGGATCAAGTAAGGGTGAAGAGGCTAACCAGATATTTTGCTACCATTTCTTAGTATCTTTAATTAATTAGAACTTTGTTTCTCAAACTTTAATAGTTATCAGAAATATTGGAGGGGTCCTTAATATACATATTGGTGGGCCCCAGACCCAGAATTTACCATCCATTAGGTCTCAGGTGAAGCCCAAGAATCTGAATTTATAGAACAAATACCCAGGTGATGCTGATACTACAGGCCCCTTAAGAACTGGGTTAAAAGTTTAACTCACTACTGCAGTTAAACAATGAGGTATGGGACTACTTAGCAGGTTTTCTATTTCCCTTCACATTATGTGAACCCTGAGTCTAAAATTAGGGCTAGCCCCAGTAGTTCCACCCTTAATATAACATTATAGATCTTCTTTTTTTTGTATAACATATCAACAAGAAAAGAAAGCTCTTTCCAAAACCCAAAAACAATCTTACCTAAAGTGAACTGCAATGTTTGCTTACTAGTTGGATCAAGTTACTTAGGAGACTAAATTCTCTAAGATATTACTGTAGAACAAATTTTATCCCAATTCCTTTCTGATAAAGAGTTAAATAGTTACAAGTCTCCTGTCCTTCCTCGTATATTCTTATACACAAACATGGTGGTACTTACTGTAAAACTTCTGATTTTCAAAATAAGAGTAACACTATTGATCTTATTACCTAAAATATGATCAATAATTCTAGACTGTCTCATGGAATAGTGTTGGCATGTAGTCATAATTCATATTATATATATATATATATATATATATATATCTGGAAAATTTCCAAAATATCTAAATTTTCCACCATTTATTTTACTGTACTTTTCATTAATTCATATTCAAATAATAAATTAATAATAACTGTTGAATAAATACTTATCTTTTCTAAATATTTCAAATCATTATTTTACTCATTTATTAATTTTCCATCTTTACTGCTACACAGGAAAATATCATAAGGTTTTCTGGCAATTTAGGGAATAATATTTTTAAGATAATAATGCTATATTTTGATATGAAAATAGTCAATCATAAGTAAGACAACAGTCACAATAACAAGACATGGTGGAAGCTAACAGAAAAGATATACTCAAATGTTGCATAACTGTGACTAAATAATTCCTTTTTTATATTTTAATAGTATTGAGGTTAAGTAAACGTGGAAATGAATAACTCTTTAAAGACTAATTTTCTTTGTGAGAAGATTCTTCAAATAGCATATATTGTGGAATAATAACATAATCATATGTTATAAGATTTTGAAAATAAATTTGTTCAATTTTTCTTTAATATAATCAGAGGAAAAGCAAGAAGAAAACACAATGTGCTTTTGGCAAGTTTTAATTGGATCATGTTATTTTTGGATTCCTAATTTCAATCATTTAATTTTTCTCTATTTCCAAAGTTCTTCCTCCTATCATTATTTCCATGCAAGTAGCAATTTAGTCAAATACCCTGCTCTTCAGTAAAGAAAGTATTTTTGAACTAAAAAAAAGGTAAAAATGTTGATGAAGGATATAAATTCTGGACAATTTGCATTTACCATTATGTCATGAAGTCTATAGCAATCATGTCCAAAATAAATAACATAATCATCACTCCTTCCTTCATCTAAGATACTCCAATTTTAGTTCACATCTGTATAACTATCAAGCTACTTCTAACTTAAAATTATATATTTTATGTCCTCTGCAAATATATAAATATATAATTTTAGTAACCTGACAATATTAATCTTATTTGTTTCTTAATATTTTAAGGCAATACTTCTAAAATATTTCAAATTCCAGTATCAAGAAACATGGCCACTGTGTGGACTCAAAGACACACAAAAATATATTAATTTTGCATTTTATTAATTCAGGTTAAATTAATAGTTCAAACGCCTTTCTCCCACTCTGACGTAATTACTAATTAGCACATTTTTGGTTGCAGGCACATATAGTAAAATTCATGATTAAAATTCTTGTACCAATAGCCTCCACCATAGGCTTTATGAACTCTGAACTACATGAACTGAAAAGACATCAATGGAATTGCAAAAGCCAGCTTATAACACAGAGTCCTGCACAGAATTATTTGTAGCAAGATGATACCTAATTCCAATCTTAGGGGGAAAAAATCACTGATGATTAAAGCTTTCTGAGGAAGAATTACTTATGGTACTTAGTGAGTTGCTCAATAAGAGAAATCAAAACTGTATTAATACATTAGATATGTTTTCCAAAAATAAGAGATTGTACGAAAAGCTAGATTAATGGAACAAGATATAATAGTTTGTGTATTTACTGAGCTTTAACGAAAGTGAGAGTTAGGATGTTATTGCAGAGATTTGATGACATGGTCCACTATTCACCTGAGACTACTGAACAGAGCATTCTTAAACCCGCTTCATATCTGTTTTCAGTCACTGAGCATTTCCTTAGCGTGTACTTCTGTTCAGATGAGATACAGTCATACGCTATCCTTCAGATTGCATTTACAATATCTGTACATAAAACTGGGGCAATGTAGAGCATCATTACTCACAAAATGAATAAGTAGTATTAATATGTATTTCAATGCTTTATGAAGTTCCTCAATGTAATACATGCTGCAGAAACCATGTACACATTTGTGTGTGTCTATCACATTATATTGATAATACAAGTATATTTGCTGTTTTGTATATTTTCCTTACCAGTCAAGTTCTTCAGTCCAAGTTCTTGAAGTCCAAAGTTTCCATCTTTTCTGTAGTTTAAAAATATTGCCAAGGCATATCGATCCTCATAAAGCTTTGTCCCACGGATAATGCGTAAGTTCTCCAGAGGCAGATAGCGAAACTGATTAAGAGCCACCAACACGTAGCCTGTGACTTCTCGTATAGACTGAAAAGACACAAATGATGGCCTGCGTCAAACAATTTAAAACTGTCAGTATGTTTACATAGTCAATTAGATAAAATTGAGTTATTTAATTCTCATTTTCAGCTTTTAATTGAATATACTAATTTCCATACCATATTATAAATAATTGCCTTGACACACAAGATCACAAGGGTTAGAATTTCATTTGAAGAGTGCGTTGCATTTAATTTTTAAGTCAAGAATGTGCTTACAGTAAAAATAATTGACTGTATTTTATTACTATAATAATTTACTGAATTTTATTGTATGAAGCACTCTTCATGTCTGAGATCTGAATATAATTAAAAGAATAAAGATCTCATTCTCTGACAGACCAAAATTAGATAAGAACACATAACTATCAATCTTTATATTTTTAAAAATAAACTGGTAAACATCACAAAATAAAGTTGCATTGATTTGTAGACTGTGGGACAGATTTCAAGCTGCTATATTATTGTTTAATTTTATAGAAATCAAAGAACAATTGTCTTATATCAATATATTTCTGACTATATACATATATAATTCATATTGTACATATATGCATTAGATACACACAATTTGCATTAGATACTGATTATGGTTTCTAATTTAATTATTAAAACAATTTTTATTTTGACTGTATGCTGTTTAAATGAAGTCTATAAGTTAATTATTTGAAGGTTTGTGAGATATTTTAAAGCAAAAAAAAAAAAATCACAAAAAGACTTTAGGCTTCATCTAAAGCTATAGTTTTTGATAAAATGCATATAAATAAAAGTCATGTCCAACTCTTTGCAACCTCATGGACTATACAGTCCATGGAATTCTCCAGACCAGAATACTGGAGTAGGTAGCTGTTCCCTTCTCCAGGAGATCTTCCCAACCCAGGGGTCAAACCCAGGTCTCACACATTGCAGGCAGATTCTTTATCCACTGAGCAACAAGGGAAGTCCCAGAAAGATGGTAACAATAACCCTGTGTACGAGACAGCAAAAGAGACACTGATGTATAGATCAGTCTTATGGACTCTGTGGGAGAGGGAGAGGGTGGGAAGATTTGGGAGAATGGCATTGAAACATGTATAATATCATGTATGAAACGAGTTGCCAGTCCAGGTTCGATGCACGATACTGGATGCTTGGGGCTGGTGCACTGGGACGACCCAGAGGGATGGTATGGGGAGGGAGGAGGGAGGAGGGTTCAGGATGGGGGAACACATGTATACCTGTGGCGGATTCATTTCAATATTTGGCAAAACTAATACAATATTGTAAAGCTTAAAAATAAAATAAAATGAAATGCTTTTAGAAAATAAAAAAATAAAAAAAATGCAAAAAAAAATAAATAAAAATCAACTATACCTCAATTAAGAAAAAAATATATATAGGTCTTAAATTTTAAAAAATATATAATTCAAAAGTGTGAACAAATTTGATATTATTTAATGCCAATTTCAGACTATTTTTAGATCTCTTTATGTCAGATGTCCCATGTTCAGGCTTTGGTCCTCTGTTTTTCTCTGTCTACTCTTACCCGCTTGTCTTAACCAATTTTAAGGTTGATGATCTCCAAACTATTATTACCTCCAAACTCCTAAACTCCAGATTCATATCCAACTGCCTACTCTGCATCTTCACTTGGATGCCTCACAGACTTCTCAGATACACATACACAAAGCTTAATGTCCGTCTACCTTCCACATCCTACCAACAGCCTTTGTCACCTTAGCTGATGTCAATTCATCTTTCCTATTATTCAGGCCAAAGTCTTGGGGTACTCTTGAATTCCCTTTCACATCTATCTTTAAAAGGATTAAGGATCCAAGCATGTATGACATCCACTGGTATCCTCTGAGCTACCATCATTCTTTATCAAGATCACTATAATCGTCTCTGCTCTTGGTGCCTTCTGGTGTATTCTCAGTAAAGCCTAGCCCTGATATTTTAAAAACATAAATCGAGTCATGACACTTCTTAAAGCTGAAATGTCTCCCAAGTCACTCAGAGTAATAAAATTCTGTAAATAATGAGTCAAAACCTCTATTTGTGTTTTCCCGTAGAGAAACCACTAGTCATAGATGTCCACTGAACAACTGAAATATGGTTAGTATGAAATGAGATATGCTGTCAGTGGAAAACATATTATGGATTTCAAAGATTACATGTCGAAATGAAAACATTTTAGATAAATTGATTTATATTAGCTGCATTATTAAAGCTTAATTTACCTGTTTATTTGTACCTTTATGTTGTGGCTACACGGAAATTAAAAATTACATTTTTATGCCTCTCATTGCATTTCTAATGGACAACTCTGTACTATATGATCTGTTCATCATTCTTTTTCTGACTTTTCTTTTTAACTTTAACACCTTGCTCACTCTTTCCAGTTTTGTTGGACTCTTTGTTGTTCTTTCAGTATGCTGAGCATGGTCCTACCTCAAAGTAATCAGTGCAATTTTAAGAGCCTGAGTTTCACTCCTTCTTGATATCTTCTCTGCTGATTTTCTCACTGCCGTCAGGTTTCTGCTCAAGTTGCACTTTCTCAGTTGAGATCACCTCTGATCGACCTATTTAATATGGCGACCCTCCCACTTTTACCCACTTTCATCTTTTTCATTCCCTAACACACTGTATACTTTATATATATATACCACATTTAATATTTAGTCTTTCTCACCTTTTCCCAGAATATAAGCACTACTAGTACAACCATTTAATTTGCTCACTCCTGTGTCCCATATAACAAGATCAGTACTGTTACTCAGTAAGAGATCAACAAATGTTTGTTAAACACTGTGTCTCTTCACTGGCCATACCTTCACCACTAGGTAGTCTAAAGAGTCAGAGGATACCTATCTGTAGCCTGCAATCCTCTCTTCTAGATAGATCATGCTGCAAACCTCTGTGAACCCAGAATTTCATTCCTCAAAAGCCCACTCCTCACCAAATATTTATTTAGGGTCAGTGATATCATCTTTCCCAGCTGTGTTCTGTCCACCAGACAACAGACTGTGCCACCAATGTGAGTGCACCAAGGAAGGATGGGGTGGTCCAGGGGCAGATCTTTAAGGGGGAGTGTGTTTAAGTGTTTAAGGGGGAGTATAGATCCTGGATGTGTGGGCCAGAGTGTCCATTCACTTCTGTGCAAGGCCTCTCAGAATATGGATAGAACTAAGTGATGTAAGGGCTACAAGCTGAAGGCCATCTCTCTATATACGACCATGATCCTGAGGAGTCCAAAAATTCTAACATTTCACTTGGCTTTCCAGGTTGTTCTAAAGATATATTTGTCAAAATGGGAGATAGAATTCATTTGATTGAATAATAGTTGCTTGATTTATAAGTAAATAATAAGCCACACAACATGTAAGTCTTCATTTATATTCTTATTCCAGGCCCAAAGGATAAACACACTACCAGTGATCAGCATGCCAAGTATAACGCTAACAGAGAGAAGGCTGTGACAAAGTGGCAAGAGATGCAGGAAACTACTCATGCCTGGCATCAAATCGGGGCCTCTGAGCCACAATCGGAATTCCTGAGACACTGAGCATTTTGGATGGAAGAGATGAATGGAAAAGAGGGGTTAAATATCAGCAGCGGCATGCATCGCTTGCATGCTACAGCGTGCTCTAAAACTATACCTGTCTGACATAGTGTAGCTGCAGAGCCCTATGAGTTCTCCTCCAACCACTGTTAAAAATGATTGAGCTAATATTTGTTTGCATTCTTAAAAGAGAGATCACAAACTCTTTTTAACATCATTTTGTCCAAAAGTAAAATTATTTCATTCATTATAAAAACAACGTATTTTTAGCTTGTATATAATAATTATCAAGTACTCTGGGTTACAGTGACGATGGTACTGTGATAAAAGTTGGAGTATTGGGTATAATCAATATTATTAATCCTTTGGCTAAAACGTGTTATAATATCCATCATTCTTCCTAACGAACTCATGATTAGCTCTAACTTCACCTAGGAAGTGGCTCTTTTTTAATAAAAACCGTAAAAATCTATTGGCTTATCATAGGATAGAAGGTCACAGGGACGGGATTATTAGAGAAAACACAGGTGAAGCACACTCAGGAAAAAGAAGAGGTTTATGAGCAAAGACACAATGTCAGCAGAAATTCTGCAGTGTTTATTAGAGGGATAAACTCTTTGTAGTTATTAACTGAAAAAGATGTACCACTTGGCACGGGCTTTTTTGGCCACACATTAGCAGAGGCTACAAATAACCTACAAATAATGAAGACTCTAGTATAAAAAGTGTTATAGATATGAGCAAAGAACAACAGTGACCATATAAAGATCAACTAATCATAGAAGAGGGTGCTCCAAGTGTCTTTAGCCAAATGAGAAAGTAAGATATAACTAAGAACATCTTTGCATTCACATATTACTTAATGTATGTAATTATTCTTAGAAACGTTTTTATTATCTTCATGAAAAGTCAGGTTAAAAACAACAGTTACTCCTTTGACCAGATTCTGGGACTGGAGGGATTTACTGATTTAATTGAGATTTTTGTGTCTAAAATGAATCTCTTTCATTATCCATGCTGCTTATTTATTACACTCTGGTCTTGCAAAATAATACATGTAACTTAAACATTAGCTTAACAAATAATTATTCAGCTATGGGAATACTGGGGTATCGTGGTATGTTCATGTTGAGAAACCATATGTTCAAACCATTTTGAACAAAGCCATCCATGAGTAGGTGATACCTAATTTATTCATGACAAATTTTCTGATAATAATGATGGTAGAGATGCTATTCACCTCATCCCAAACATCCCTTCTCCCTAGCCAGCTAATTATGTAAATATTAGAAGGAAGATTATAGAAAATCCCTAAGTCAAAAATTTATTGCTCTAGACTTTTATATCCAGAGGGTCTCATGGAACCAAGTAATTTTTAAAGAATTATAGGAGATGAATATAAAATGTTATATTTAAAAGCCACAAATATGGCTTGAATTTGTCCTAGCTTCTTTTTGTTTGTTTTGTTTTGTTTCTGTTTGTTTTCTGGAATTTATAGTCACATTCTTGTAGGTACTTTTAATACCCTGCCATGAACAAATATCTCGAAACATCTCAGTAGGAAACTCCACTGCTGATGAGGTGAGCTACAAGGCATATTGATTGCAAAAAAATTATAAGAAGAGAGTTAGTAATGGTAAGGTTGCTTAATGCTGAAAAACAGCCAGTAACATGCTGCTGCTGCTGCTGCTAAGTCGCTTCAGTCGTGTCTGACTCTGTGCGACCCCATAGACGGCAGCCCACCAGGCTCCACCATCCCTGGGATTCTCCAGGCAAGAACACTGGAGTGGGTTGCCATTTCCTCCTCCAATGCATGAAAGTGAAAAGTGAAAGTGAAGTCAGTCGCTCAGTCGTGTCCGACTCTTAGCAACCCCATGGACTGCAGCCCACCAGTAACATAGTTTTGAGTTAATATTGTCAGGTCACTAGGCAATGTGGGTGAAAAGTCAAGAGATATCTAAGTGCCAATTAAGCTCACAATATCTGATAAGGTCAAATAATCATGTTAGTTATCCACTGTTCCTCTCCTTTCAGCCACTAGAAAGAATGTGAATAGCATGGGCCTTTTACTTTCTAAAAACTATTTAAATAATAAAGACTATTTTGAAACATATGGACTTATCTAACAACTTCCCCAGTATTTATATATATATATATATATATATATAACACACACACACACACACACACACACATATATATATATACACATATCTTACATATGTACATATATATACATATATATTTTTATATAAATGTATATATAGAAAGAGAGAGTTAAACATATGGTAAGAAATGTGAGCTCAACTGCCAGGCAAAGCTGGGCTGTGCCTTCCAGCTTTGTGGTCTTGACCAAGTTGTTTATCCTATCTGAGCCTCAGTTTCTTCATCTTAGAAAGTAAATAACAAATACCTCTCTTATAAAGGTGTTATAAAGAATAGAAGATATAAGGGACATGTCTGTAAGAGTTCAACAAATGCTAACTATTATAAGTAATGTTATCTTTGTTAATAGCTAAGGCAGATGAACTATCTGTGGACAATCAGAGTTGAAGACAAAATAAGAACCATTGCTTCTAATTTCTTTGTCATGTGGCCTTTGGTATGTTTATATCTTACCTCTTCAACTTCTGATTTATTCCTAAACTACAGACTTGGTTCCTTATATTGTTTATGTGTATGTTATGGTCATTAGTACAGACCCTGGCACTGAACAGATGGCTGTTGAATTAAAAAGTAGAATGCAATGCTTAAGGTCTTTTTAGACATTGTTTTTCACTGAAAATGATTCAATGAAATTTCTGATAATAATAAAAAAAAAAACCATTATTTGAACAACACAATCATGACGGTGTCCAAGGACCACAACTCTAAATAGAAATCATTAGAATGCATAAGAAAAGAGAAGACTCAGGCTCTGGTTCTGGTTCAGTTATGTTTAGCCTTAGGAAACTGCCTATTCTGTCAACTGAACACTGAATGCCTACCGATATTCACCCACAGATACCGCGCTCCGTGTGGTGTAAGCTGCTGCTGACTAAAACTGGCTTTCATTGTCAGTGTATGCCTCCGCAGAGACTTTGTTTGAGTGAATACTACTGACAATCATTAAACCCTTACATGCTTCAAAACACATCTAATCCAAGGAACAATTTGATATCCATGCCACTGGATGATGGAAATAAAAAGAAATGGAAAAATGAAAGAAATTTGACCAACTTCTCATACCATATTAGCAGTAAACCTAGGGGGGACAATGCATGGTTTGTTCTGAAGGACATAAATTTATAACCATTTTCTCTTGCATAATACTTAAAGAGAAAAAATGTGAAAACTGCAGTTATACACTTTTCAGGAAATGGCTGCCATTCAACCAAAAATTAGAAGAGATTGTACTGATTCACTGGGCTTTCCATTTACCTTCAGATGATTCCAGAAAAATCAGTCTTTATTGTTTCTAAATCTCTATTGCATTTCACAATTCTTATAACCACTGTTCCTTTTTTTATTTGAAATAATTCCCTCTTCTTTAATTATAGTTGATTTTCTCTAATTTGGTATTTAGTGAGAATAGTGAATAGTTCCTTAAATATTCATTTACCTTAAAATTCAGGTGATTGCAGTACCTCACAATTTTTGAATATTTAATCAGGGGTTAGGGACAATTTTGCACACATTAAAAATAATAATACATTCTTGGCTAAATGCATAAAATGTTGTTTTCTAGATTTTTTTTTCCTACTCAAATTATATACCAAATCCTTGTTATTTTTCTTTAATATAAGCATCTTTGAAGATAACACTTTTTTTTTGTTAAGACTTTCTGTAGCAAGTCAAAATAGTTCTGAATTCTTAACTTCTACTCTAGTGTCTCTAATGTACTCTCATCCAATTAGATATCATACATAAGTATTCCAAACTGACATTTTCATATTCTTTTATAATTATTTAAAATGTACAAAACTATTGAGACTTATTGTTTCTGGACCAAGGTGTGGACTAGGAAGATCCTGAGTTTGCTCCCTTTTGTGGACCCATTGAAACTACAACTATATACACAACAATTATCTCTCAAAACTACCTGAAGGCTAGCATAACAGGTCTTCCACAACTAAGGATATAGCGAAAAGGACACATTGAGATATAGGTCGGGCAGATGTGGTCTGATCAGAACTCTCACCTCGGTGTGGCCATGCATGCATGCATGCTAAGTCGCCTCAGTAGTGTCCGACTCTGTGCGACCCTATGGACGGCAGCCCACCAGTCTCCTCCATTCACAGGATTCTCCAGGCAAGAATACTGGAGTGGGCTGCCATTTCCTTCTCCAGTGGCCATGCAGAAGTAGTGGTATATCACAACCATGAAGGTTGCCCCTGAGAAGCAAGGGATCTGATTCCCACATAAAGCTTTCTAGGCTGGGCTTGCAGTGGGAAGATCAAACTCCATAACACTGACTTTAAAAATCAGCAGAACTTACATCTGGAAGAGCAGGAGGACCATGGGGAACCAAGATTCAACTCTTGAAGGGATTGCACATGAACATTATAGCAAACTAAAACCAAAATCCTACACTACATACACAAAACATAAATTTTTTAAAAATGCAAATATACCACTAAAGAAAATCATCAAACTGCAAGGGAATAGGATAAGAGGATAAAGGAACAGAGAAGAAGTATAAAATCAATCAGAAAACAACCAAATGGCAAAAAGCATACCTATCAAAAATTATGTTAAATGTAAATAGACTAAATGCCCCCAGTCAAAAGACATAAGGTGGCTGAATGGAGGGAAAAAAAAAAAAAAAAAAAAAAAAAACTAACCAGCAATTCCACCCCCAAAAGGAAGTGCTCAGATATGACCAGCTTATACAAAACCCATTTCAGATCTAGATATATATAAATACACACAGAGTAAAAGTGAAAATATAGACAAAAGATATCTCATGCAAAGGGAATCAAAAAGAGAGCTAGAATAACAATATTTATATTAGACAAAATACAATTTAAAACAAAGACTCTAACAAGAGACGAATAGGGACATTACATAATGATAAGAGTTCAATCTAACAAGAAGTATAACACTTGTAAATATTTATACACCTAACACAGAACCTAAATAAAGAAAATATAAAGACTTGAATAGAGATTTTATAATATTTATAATAGAATAATAGTAGGGCTGACCTACATCAATGGATAGATTATCCAGACCAAAAAACAACAAGGGAACATTGGACTTAATGACACATTCTATCATAAAAAGTTAATAGAGATATATATAGAACATTCCACCTAAAATAGCAGAAAAAACATTACTTTCAATTGAACAAGAAACCTTCTCCAGCACAGATCACATGTTAGGCAACTAAGCAATCTGCTTTAAATATAAGATTGAAATCATATCAAGTATCTTTTTCAACCACAAAAGTGTGAAACTAGAAAGCAATTGCAAGAGGCAAAAAATAAACACACAATGGCTAAGCAACATACTATTAAATATCCAGTGAGTCAATGAGGACATCAAAGAGGAAACTTAGAAAAATGTTGAGGCAAACAAAAGTGGGCACAACATTCCAATATCTACAGAATGCAACAAAATTAGCTGTTAGAAGAAAGTTTATAACAAAGCTGATCTTCCTCAAGAAACATGAATTTTCTCAAATTAACAATCTAACATATCTAAAGTAAAAGAAAAAGAATAAGCAAAGCCAAAAATAGTAGAAGGAAGGATATAATAAAGATTAGAGCTAAAAAAAATGACAGAGATTTTAAAAACTTATAGAAAAATCAATAATATTCAGAGGAGGTGGTCTTGCCTGGTAGCTCAACTGGTAAAGAATCCACCTGCAATGCAGGAGACCCCAGTTCAATTTCTGGGTCGGGAAGATCTGCAGGAGAAGGGATAGGCTATCCACTCCAGTATTCTTGGGCTTCCCTGGTGGCTAAGTTGGTAAAGGATCCACCTGCAATGTGGGAGCCCTGGGTTTGATCCCTGGACTGGGAAGATCCCTTGGAGAAGGGAATGGCTACCCTCTCCAGGATTCTGATCTGGAGAATTCTTTGGGCCACAAAGAGTTGGACATGACTGAGCGACTTCCACTATTGGTAAAAATAAAAGTGATGAAACTTTGGCAAGCCTCATAAGGAAAAAAAAAGAGCTCAATAAAATCAGAAATGAACAACAAAAAATTGCAAGCAATATCATAGAAATACAGAGGATGATATTAGATTACTATCAATAATTAAAAGTTAACAAACTGGACAACCTAGAAGAAAATAAAAATTCCTAGAAATAGATAATCTTCTAAGACTAAATTGTGCAGAAATAGAAAGTCTGAACAGAATGATCACTAATAATGAGACTGAATCAGTAATCAAAAACTTCAAATAAAGATAAGTATCAGAACCAAAGGCTTCATCAGAGAATTCTACCAAATAATTATAGAACAGTCAATACCTATCCTTCCCAAACCTTTCAAAAAATATAGAAGATAAACACTTTCAAATTCCTTCCATTACTCCAACAGAAAAAGCAAAGACACTACAAAAAATAAAATTACAGGTAAATATCTCTAGTGAATAAAGACAGTTTTTCAACAATATATTGAAAAACCAAATCCAACAATACATAAAAAGGATCACACACTTAGATAAAGTGGGATTTATTTCAGGGAGGCAAGGATGATTTAATACTGCAACTCAATCAATATGACACACCACATTAACAAAAGGAAGAAAAAAAAGTTACATCATCATCTCAATAGACACTGAAAAAGCATTTGACAAAATTCAACATTCGTTCATGATAAGAACTCTCATTAACGTTAGTACAGAGGAAACATAATAAAGCCATTTGAGAAAACCCACAACTAACATCATACTCAACAGGGAAAAGTTAAAATTTCTCCTCTAAAATCAGGAAAAAGACAAAGACTATTATTCTCACCACTCCTATTTAACACAGTATTGGGAGTATACTAGCCACAGCAATCGGAAGTAAAAGGCATCCAAATTGAGAGAAGAAAAGTTAGAAGTAAAACGCATTTGCAACTGTTATTTGCAGATGGCATGTTATTATATATAGAAAATCTTAAAGTCTCAACAACCCCCCCCAAAAAAACTGTTAGAATTAATAAACAAAATCAGTTAAGTTTCAGGATACAAAATTAATATACAGAACTTTGTTGTTTTTTGTATAATAAAAATGAACTATGAGAAAGAGGAAACAAGAAAACAATCATATTTACAATTTCATCAAAAAGAGAAGAATTTCTAGAAACAAACTTAACAGGAGAGGGAAAAAACATATAAGGTGAAAACTCTAAGACACTGATGAAGCTCTAAGACACAGTGAAGACACACTCTTCACTGATGAAGGGAGTTGAAGATGATACTAAGAAAAAGAAGGATGTCAATCCTGTTGAACTCTTTGTGACCCTATGAACTGTAGCCCACCAGGCTCCTCCATCCATGGGGTTTTTTTTGCAGCAAGAATACTACAGTGGGTTGCCATTTTCCCCTCAGGGGATCTTCCAAATCCAAGGATTAAACTCACATCTCCTGCATCTCCTGAATTATAGGTGAATTCCTTATAGCTGAGCCACTGAGGAAGTCCTCATGTACTGGAAGAATTCTGAATTTCCATACTACACAAAAGGAGACAAAACCATACAACAGAGAAAAGATAATCTCTTCAGTAACTGGTGGTGGTAAATATAGGACCAGAAACCATAAAATTCCTATAGGAAATTATAGGCAGAATATAAATCTTTGACATAAATCATAGCAATAATTTGTTTGGGTATGTCACCTAAGGCGAAGTGAATCAAAGCAAAAATGAACAAATGGGACCTAACTACACTTAAAAGACTTTGAAAATAAAAATAAAACATAAACAAAAAGACAACCTACTTAATTGAAGAAATTATTTGCAAATTATATGACTGATAAGAATTTACTATTTGTAATATTAAAGATCTCATGCAGCTCAATAACTAATAAACAACTCAATTTAAAAAAATACAGTAGAAGACCTGAATAGGCATTTTTCCAAAGAAGGTATAAAGATGGCCAATAGGCACATAAAGAGATGTTCAACATTGCTAATCAACAGATAAATGCAATCAAAACCACAATGAGATATTATTTCACACTTGTCAGAATGACTATCATCAAAAAGTCTACCAATAACACATGTTGGTGAAGATGTGGAGAAAAAGGAACTCACGTACACCGCTGAAAGGTGTGTCAACTTGAGGAACCACTATGGAAAACACTAAGGAGGTTCCTCAAAAAAGTAAAAATGTAACTACCATATGATCAAGGATTTCCACTCCTGGGTATATATCTGAAGAAAACACAAACACTATTTTGAAAAGATACATGCACCCCAGTGTCCATGAAAGTATGAGTTACAGTCACCAAGACATGGAAGAAATCTAAGTGTCTAGTGTCCATCAACAGATAAATGGATAAAGAATGTGTGGTATATGCACACACATGTATGTATACATATATGTACCTATATACATCTGCACACACACACACACATACACACATACAGACACACAATGGAATATTACTCAGCCATAAAAAGAATGAAATTTGGTATTTGCAAAGACATGGATGGACCTAGAGGGTGTTATGCTAAGCAAAATAAGTTAGATAAAACAAATACTATATGTTATAATTTATACATGGATTCTAAAACTCAAAACAAACACATTAACATAAGAAAATAGGAACAGACTCACAGACAGAAAATAAACTAGAGGGGAGAGGGGAAGTAACAGGGGAAAGATAGGAATAGGAGATTGAGAGTCACAAACAATTATGTATAAATAAATGTTACAAGAACACAGCACCAAGTATATAGCCCATATTTTATAGTAATTTTAAATGGAGCATAATGTACTAAAAATATTGCCATTATGTCACAAGCCTGAAACTAATATTATTATTTTTTTAATTTTATTTTATTTTTAAACTTTACAATATTGTATTGGTTTTGCCAAATATCAAAATGAATCCGCCACAGGTATACATGTGTTCCCCATCCTGAACCCTCCTCCCTCCTCCCTCTCCATACCATCCCTCTGGGTCATCCCATTAAATCAAATATACTTCAATTAAAAATACTGTCAGTACTTTTACACATCTGAGACTACACATGAATCAAAGCATTGCAGTATTTATTTTTATTTATGTGATGTATATTTTTCTCCATAGAGAACAAATCGGTTAGGACAATACAGCCCAGTGTTTTACTTTAGGTGCTGCAGTTTAATTTAACTCTTGTCTCCATTAATTATTGACCTTGCACAACTTATCTAGTTTTAATTTCTCTCCTGAAATACAGCACAAAATTTCTGCTAAATGCTCAAAAGCTGAAGATCTTCAAAAGATGATCAATGTCTTCAACATATTATTTTTAGTTGTTATAAAAAAGTTATAAATACTTTGTGTAGTTTAGGAATGCAAGCAAATAATACGCAAGGAAATATATACCTGGTATCAGAGTTGATAAATTAAAACTGGTGCTGCACAGTACATAAAGTTGTAGACTTCTGTCAGATTGCCTGTTATGGTCTGAATGATAGCTCCTTTAGCCTGTATGTTGAAATCTTAACTCTCAGTATATTAGAATGTGACTGTATTTGAAGTCTGGTCTTTAATAAAAAAAATAATAATAAAAAGTTAATCAAATTAAAATGAGGTCATTAGGGAGGCCATAATAAAATTACTGATAGCTCCCTGGTGACTCAAATTGCAAAGAATTTGCCTGCAATGTGAGAGACTCAGGTTTGATCCCTGCGTTGGGAAGATTCCCTGGAGAATGGAGGAATTTCTCTATTTCTAAAGGAATAACTTATGTATTACCAAAGTTTAGATGAGAGACTTACTTGATACCATTTCAATCTACAATTGAGTTACAATATAGTTTCACGTTTGAGATCTTTTATAAATATGAATTTTCCACTCTCAAAATGTAAAGGAGGAATATGTGCCCTCATGAAATGACTATGATAACAGCTGCCCTTCCTACAAAGCATCTGAGAAATGGCCTTTGAGGATTCAGAAGTTAGAGGTGACTGCTTTTGTGACTGGTCTGTTATTATTTTTAAATGAAAAGGGTGGGTGGTTGCAGAAATAGTACAGCCAAAGTACCAGGCTTGAATTTGACAAGCCTGCCAAGATACACTTTAATATCCACGTAAATATTTGCCTGTAAAAATGGAAAACAAAGGCTTAATTAATTCATAAAGAATAAATACTTTCTTGAGTCATATTTGCTGGTGACAACAAGGTCTTATGTTACTTACAATGTTCTTAATGTTCACTTCAAACAAACACAGCAGACTATGTACCTATAGCCATCTGTAGGTACAGTTAGGACTACAGACATGATATGAATTGAAATCAGGGTCTTGAAAATAGGCACTAAAATGCTTTTCATATTTAGCATCCTTATCCAAGTCAAAACTTTCTAAGTGGATATTAACTATTTCTAATAACTATATTGACTCATATTTATTTAGGGTTTTCTGTGTGTGAAATTTTTATAGGTCTTATATCATGTCCTAGTCACATCAACTCATTAAGTGCTATTATCTCCATTTTATAGATGAAGAAACTAAAGTTAACTAATATACCCAAAGTAACATAGACAAAGTGAATGAAGAAATAAAAAACAAAGATTTGTCTTATTTCAGAGCTCTAAAATTCCAATCGTTTCAGATATAGCTTTGGAAAATTGGTGTCAATTACTCTTTGAAAAGTAACAACCATTGCAATATGAGCTAAATTTTGACTTAGAAATACCATACTCTAAGTTTTCTTTATGAAAAAAGTAAGCCAGAACACATTTCAAAAGAAACTATAAGATCCTGGTATTTCTAGATTCAAAGTATATTAAGATGTACAAAAATAAACTTAAAATTTAATATCATGTATGAAACGAGTTGCCAGTCCAGGTTTGATGCACGATACTGGATGCTTGGGGCTGGTGCACTGGGACAACCCAGAGGGATGGAATGGGGAGGGAGGAGGGAGGAGGGTTCAGGATGGGGAACACATGTATACCTGTGGCGGATTCATTTTGATATTTGGCAAAACTGATACAATTATGTAAAGTTTAAAAACAAAATAAAATTAAAAAATAAATAAATAAAAAAAATAATAAACTTAAAATTTTTAAAGAGTATCTTCAAAGGTGCCAAGAAACTAGAGGTCTTTTCAAATGGATATGCACAGTCAAACGAGACTCTGCTGCTGCTGCTACTGCTGCTGCTGCTAAATCGCTTCAGTCTGTCCAACTCTGTGCGATCCCATAGACGGCAGCCCACCAGGCTCCCCCGTCCCTGGGACTCTCCAGGTAAGAACACTGGAGTGGGTTGCCATTTCCTTCTCCAATGCAGGAAAGTGAATAGTGAGAGTGAAGTCGCTCAGTCGAGTCCGACTCTTAGCAACCCCATGGACTGCAGCTTACCAAGCTCCTCCGTCCATGGGATTTTCTAGGCAAGAGTACTGGAGTGGGGTGCCATTGCTATACAATATAAATATAACAAAAGAGTACTAATGTAAAAGGGCTGAATGCCATTACCAGATGGAAAAAGCAAGTTATTTGGAGAGTTACTTCTTAGCTCTATTGCCCACATCATAGTATGTGGTTAAATATGTGTTCTTAATCAACTTTTCGAGAAAAAAACATTAAAGTCCATTATTTTTACTTAATTTCGAAACTAAACAAATTTATACCTAAAGATTTAACACATAGAAGCCATTTAATAAATATGCACTTGACTTTCTTTTCTCAAAAAAATTCTTAAGCCTCTGATTTTAGCTTCAACCATCCATGCATCGATGCATCCATGTATCTGTCCATTCATCTATCCAGCCATCCATCCAACTACTCATTAAACAGCTGTCTGAAAGTGAAAGTGAAGTCTCTCAGTCATGTCCGACTCTTTGCGACCCCATAGACTGTAGCCTACCAGGCTCCTCTGTCCATGGGATTTTCCAGGCAATACTACTGGAGTGGATTGCCATTTCCTTCTCCAGGGGATCTTCCCAAACCAGGTCTCAAACCTGGGTCTCCCGCATTATAGACAGACGCTTTACCGTCTGACCCACCAGGGAAGTCCAAACAGCTGTCTATTATGTATCTAATATTTAAGAAGTACTGTTCTAGGTGCTGGAGACACAGTGGTACTCAGAACAGACATGGTCCCAACTCTCATGGTGGTTACTTTCTCCATCACTTCCAATATTAGTTTAATGACTAGACTGGCATTTAGGGGGAAAAAAAAAGTTTAACCAAGAAAGATAAATAATGACTCGAAAGCTTACTCTTATATATGTGTTTCTTTACGCATAAATTGTTATTTTAGAACCTCATTCATTGAACATCTCTTTATTTTATATAAAGTTATTTCATATTCTGTCACAAATTTCTCCCTTCCATTTCTGAGAATTTACATTCTTCTTTTGACACAATTTCCTATCAAGAGATACACACTTTTATATGTCTGTGTATGTGTGTTTTCAGCAGCCTCAAATAAACAACTTCACTCTTAAATATTCCCCGCCTTTTTTTTTTCCTTTTACTGAAATTTTACAGTGAAGAAATAACTAGTGCCCTCTAAGATGGCACATATATTACTTACAAGATACAAAGTATATTGATTTCAAAGTATTTTTTAGCTATCACATGTTTTGTCTATTTTGGCTTCATTTATTCAACAAAGTGTATTTATAGTTTATTAGAAACTATGCTGTGTTTGGGGGTTAAGTACACAGGAATGTAGGATCTAGTTTCAGGTTTTCAAATACACTTTCCTGAAAATCTCTTTGAAATACACATTATTTTCAAATTTCTTGGAGAAATTTAATATTCTGAATGTGAAGCAAGAAGTTTATAAAATAACTTGAAACATCTAATTATACCAGAGAGGATATTAGCACAAATCACTATTGCCATGTCAAAAGGGTTCAAGAAGCAATTGGAAGAGACCATACTCGGCTATTCACTGGGAAGTCTGAATTTCAAAAATGATTAATAATAATAAATGATTGAGTTCAATGAATACATTTAAATTTGTGAAATCAAAATAATATTGAATACAAATGAATTAGTTACCTTTGGAAAGTAATATAGAACTAATTAGTCTTCTTAAAAAATAGTACATAAAAGAAAATAATCAAGCATTCATTGTTTTTTCTATATGAGTTATAACACTGAGTAACTGAATACTAGAACAAAGGCAAGAATTTATAAACTATTCCAACTAATAAAGAAGAAAAAAGTTTAAATGAGTATTAATATTGGTTTATTAATTATAACAAATACAGCATACTTATGTAAGATGTTAACAATGGAGGAACTGAGGGTGATCTACATGGAAACTCGAATCTTTCTTTACAACTTTCTTACAAACCTAAAACTCCTAAAAATAAAATTTATTTTAAAAACTAAAAAAAGTGTCAATCTGAATTTTTTATAATTAATGGTTCTAGGCATATAGTACCTAGACTGGTCATTGGTCTAGGTACTGGTCATTGCAAATGTTATCACAGTGATCAAGGAAATAGGAGGTGATTCTCCATGGTTCTTCCGCATGGCTTGTGTCAGCTTTTGTTCCAGATTAACTTTACAAGGATGTTTGTAGCAAACAGGATTGGAATAGTTTTCCCCTCCAGGGCAGAGGGAAAATTTGCTAGCAGTCCTCTTTTGAACTGTGAAATTTCCTAAGCTCAGAGTTCCATTGTAACACAAATCCATTTTGTGTTCACTTCCCTCCCGGAGGAGAGAGGGGAAACAATGTCAACACGAAGTGATGCTGATTGCTCTGCCATGGAGTCTCAACTCCTCCACCAATACAAGTGCCAGGCTAACCTGTTAGTTTTCAAGCAGGCAAAAACCTCAACACTTTGACAGTTCTCACAACCAGTCATTATGCACCTCTGGCTGAACACATCACCACCTATGGTTTCATCAAAGGAATTAAATATGAATATGATGAAGTCTCAGAATCTAGCTGCCAATCTGGAGGACTCAGAGAAGGTAGAAGAACATGCTGAACTCTACCATGAAAAAACAAGCAACCAACCAAACAACAAACAAAAACGGTGATTCTGGAAACCTCAACAAAAAAAAGTCTTCCATTATTATAAATCTTGAAAACAAAAACAAAAACTTTATAAAATCCAACAATACTGTCTTGGGATGCATACAACACAACAGAGTAACTTTATATAAGTAAGGCTGGTGGTTACTTTTGTAGAGAACTGGGTTTGAAGCTAGGATGAGGTGCATGGTTGTTTCTGGGAATGGTTAGCAAAATACTGTTTCTTGATGTAGACTAATATTTATGACAGTGTATGCCTTTATAAACTCCTTAGTTTTTGCTTTGTGGCATTTTCAGTATTTGTGTTGCATTTGTAGCATAAAGGTTATAAAAATAAGTGATTAGTTGGGAAACACAAGGGAGCACATAAAGGTGTCTCTATATCTCCATATTTTATCTACTTGATACCTGAAATTTAGGAATCAATTTCAAATTGCATGATATCTCTTGTTATCAAATCCTCTATCTTCAGACTCAAGAACTGAATATGTTAGTAAGGTATGTTTGTACAATCAAGGAAGAAAAATAGTATGTCTTATGGCAAAGTGCCTTGAGAGAATCTGGTGTGTTCACAAGTCTCAAAGTCCCAAATTGAAAATGAGGCCAGGAAGACAGGAGATCCAATTGGAAAAGAAAGTAATGTAGAAATTTAAATTTTTTATCTTTCAAGCAATGGGGAGTTAATGGCACTGTATACAGGGAAATTAAGTTCTGTTTTTTTTGTAGAATTACCTGCCTGGCTGCAATGTAAAAATAGGGCAGGATGATGAAAGACTGGTGGAGAAACAAAAGTAAGAAAATTCTTGCCAAGCAAAAGATGATGGTGGCAGTGAATGGAAAGTAAACTGGGATGAGATTCCAACTATTTTTCTGAGGTGGAATAACAAGTATTTTAGTGACCTACTGGATATGTCAATTAAATAAAAAAAAACAAACAGGAAATCATTGGCAGTTTGTTTAGCTTGGGAGATTTGATAGATGGTGCTATTGTTAACTGGGGTAAAGAACAAGTTTGTTAAGTGACTTTCCCCAAATATTATATGAACATTTGCTTTTCTGAAGCTAAATTAACATATTCCTAATTGAGATTATTTCAAAAGATATTATCATCTGCATATCTGTTAATTCTGATATATGTTTCTGTGTTTTTATTTTTTAACTTAAAAATTAATTGTTAGCAGCTGTGACTTAATATATATTTACGGTATAAGTTTAAACAGACCAGAACATAGATATCAAGCAGTGGTTCTCAGTCAGATGTGTTTCCCTCTCCTTGGGACACTTGGCAATGTCTGAGCCTCCCAGGTGACTCAGTGGTTAAGAATCTGCCTGCCAATGCAGATGTGAGTTTGATCCCTGCACTGGGAAAATCTCCTGGAGAAGGAAATGGGAACCTATTCCAGTATTCTTGCCTGGAAAATCCCATGGACAGAGAAGCCTGGTTGGCTACAGTTCATGGGGTCACAAAAGAGTTGGACACGACTGAGCAACTAAACAACAGGAACAGGAATGGAGACATCTATAGTTGTCTCACCTGGAATAGGCTGGCATCTCGTGGCTAAAGATCTGGGATGCCAATAAACATCTTACATGCACATGACAGCCCTTGCCCTCCCCCAACAAAGAATCTTCAGACCCAAACTCTCAATAGTGCCAAGACTGAAAAACCCTGCTATAGATTTATTGAGAGGCAATCGTTTAATTTTATCGCTTGTGAATTTTCTAGTAGTGAAAATTAATAGTATCCACTAATGTAATGTTAACAATCCATAAACATATATACACTATAAAGAGGATTTACATGGATATTACTATAATGTCTATTTTCTTAACCTAAAGTTATCATTATACATATCCATAAAAATAAGCAGGTAGAAAAAAATAGATATAAAATAGCAATATAGACTGACAGAGAAGGCTGCATGGATAATGGATGGACAGATAAATAAATGTCTATTCATATGGGTAAATTATACAAAAACAAGCATTTTTCTTTCTTCTTCTTTTCCTATTTCATAACCTAATTTTGCAGTAGCAGAACTTTCTGTATTGATTTTCTTTTTTTCATTCACTGTTTAAAAAGCTTGCCTAATGCAACTGAAAGACATTAAGGCTAAGATATTTAGAAACAAATTTATAAATAAAGTCAGCTATTTTCTTAATACATAAATTTTCCCTTTCTCTCTGAGAAGGTGTTTTTTGCTAAAAAATTATATTTTTTAGCTTGGTATCCAAGCTATACTTAGTAACCTCAGTTGCTCAGTAACTCAATAACTATGCTTGGCAACCTGGGACATGATGTGCTTATTAATGCCAGAGATGTTGATATCTTTCTCATCTCCTAGAGAATGAAAAAGAGTACTCACTCCTCATTTGTATCACTTTCTTCATTGTCTATACCTACTTTATCAGAGCACTAATGCTTCATATGCACATTACAACTTATAAAGTCCTTCAACATAAATATCACATTGAGCCTTCAACTGGCAACTTCTGAAACAATTCACAATTGGCAACTTTGAAACAATAAGTTTCAAAATATATTATTATAATTATATTAAACTCCAAAATGTGCTAAGTATTTAAGTTCATGAACTACAAGAATGGTAGAAAGGAACAATTACATCATAGGTGACATTTAACATTCTTAAAAAATGAGAACACTGGAAAATATTTCACCTCCTTACCCTAAAACTTGTTCTTTTAATCCTACACTAATTTCCTAAGCAGGCCTCAATCCTAAACATCTGATGAAATCTCTACCTGCTGACACATGGATATAAAACTCATAAAATATTCATGCTAAGGTCTGTTTTCCTGACACAGTTATCTCAAATCCCTTGTAGAAAGTGGCAGTGTATGAAAAGATAGATAAAACAAATTAGGTCATGGGGATTAAGTTTCTGTAGAAGGACATTTTCCTATTGCTCAAAATGACTTCTGCTGCTGTATTTCACAACAATACTATGACTACCATTACCACCACTCTTAACAATTGACTACTTTTATGAGCATCTTTGGCATTGTGCTTGAAGATTTAATTATTATTATCCCCATCTTACCTTTTTAAAAGGCATGTCTAGTTTGATTTGTTCAATTATACCAAAATTCCTCCACATAGTCTGTCAGCAATAACGAACCAACACAAGGCCAGTGCTGATTACCTAATTTTCATAAATAATTGTTCCTGCATTACCACAAAATAATTTATTGACCACTGACATGCCATAAAAAGTGAGAAAACAAGGGACAGTGTATGAAACCATTTTTTTACATCTATTCTGACATTAGACCAATATTCTCAATATTTTACCAAAAAATCTGCTAAAGATGTTATTATTTCTATAAAATTATATCAGTTCTAAAAAGTAAATATTAAAGTAAATATCATATTTGAAAAAAAGAATAATATTTTATATTTATACTATTTTAATGATGCATACATAAATGATCAATATAATCTGCATTGCTACTAATGTTTTAAATTACCATAATGATATGAACATGTTATGTTCAAAAAATATTTGTCTGAAATAATCATATTTGAATAAGTGCTCTGGTGTTAAAGGCATTTCCCAAAGTAACAGCTCAAGTTTTCTATTAGCTAAAATCAACAAAATTGCTGTATATACATGTTTTTATAAGTGATAAAGTAAATCAAAACAGAGAACCAAAGAAGATACTCATTTCAGAGAAAATTAAAAAATAATAAAACAGAATTGGAAGTTCCAAATAATTGAGGTAACACTGAAACTTGAAAGAAAAATCCTTCTCACAGAGTATAATTTTAAAAGCCATTGGTTTTCATAAACATTTCTACAAACTTAAAAGTTATATAAATGCATTTACTTTTACTCATGTATATAAAGCATAAAGTCATGTTTAAGGAAAAAAGGGAAAATATATTTCTCATCACATTTCATAAATTATTTCAATAAAAATCTTTCAATATTTATTTTTAAACACTAAATCAAAAAGATAAAACATCACACAATGACACAAGAAATGTGTTTTTTAAAATATTAGAAAATATATTTTACATAAGGTGTTAAATATCAATGTGTATTTATTTTTAAGTCTATTCATTTTTAAGTTTTATATTAAATTTTTGAAAATGCTACTTATAAAACCAATACCCTCTATTTCTTTCTAAGGGCATTATAGGCTTCGGAACACATTTTACTCAGCTTCATCTGAATTTTATCACATCATTATAGAAAAAGAGAAAATGAATGCTCATGGAGATAAAGTGAATTTTAGGGTCATTAGTGTTTAACTTTTATAAAATTTTATTTGGCTCTCAAACCAGGTCATGAGCTTTATGTAGCATGTTATTTACTTTTGTTTTTATTTTTTAACAGCAATCTCCTGTACAGTACCTAGCAGTATACTTTATATATAATATGGTAATTATTCAATATTTATTTCACTGAGTTAAATGGGCTTAAGTTTCAATTATAACCCTCAAATTCTGACACAGGGTTTCAAAAATGCCCGAATGGCTCCTTTGAATACATTCTAAACTTATAGAAAGACCATTGTTCAAAATCTTAACTTTGTTGAATTTGTTCAAAATAAACCACTCATTTATTCATTCCTTATTACTTCATTCATTAAGTATATAATGAACACTTGCCAAAGGCCAGGTCTAGGCTTTGTTTGGGATTATCTAGATGAGCCAAACCAAAAATATTTTCTTTAAAATTTGGCATGCATCAGGGAATTGCAATAAGAACATAAGTAGCTGCTCTTAAGGTAGAAAGTGTTATATATGTGTGATAGGAAGTGATAACGAATTCTGAGAATTTTGAGGTGACATATATAAACAAACTATGATATAATTCAGAGTAAAAAGCATTATTCCCATCTTCTGGTCTTCTAATTATCATTTATAACCCTGAATGTTCATTGGAAGAACTGATGCTAAAAATGAAGCTCCAACACTGTGGCCACTTAATGCAAATAACTGACACATCGGAAAAGACCTTGCTGCTGGGAAAGAATGAGGGCAGGATGAGAAGGGGCAACCGAGGATGAGATGGTTGGATAGCATCACCGACTCAATAGACATGAGTTTGAGCAAACTCCTAGAGACTAAAGGACATGGAAGCCTGGCATGCTTCCATCCACGGGGTCAAAAAGAGTCAGACATGACTTAGTAATTGAACAAAAACAACAACAATAACAAAACACAACAAAACAAACAAACAACAACCACAACAAAAAGCACATGACAGATAAAATGGAAAAGTACCAAAGAAATAGCAAAAATCTTAAAAATGTATGAGCACGGCCCCACAAACCATAGGATGATGGCCTAATTAGTTTTACTACTAAACCAACAGAGAAAAACCTTATAAAGGATCAAAAGTAGATTTCATTGATAAAAAGAAATAAAGGGAATATATTCTGAAGAAAACAACCAGACAATGCAACGAAGCAAAGAGTCAAAAGGAATCCAAAGTAGCATTATCTAAAATTCAGTTATATTTTTTTCACATGGAATTAGAATATTTTTATCTTGGTAAATTTACTCATTAGTTAAAATTTTGAAGATAGCATTTAGCATTTTATATCCTTGATTCAATGATATGCTGTTGCTGCTGCTGCTGCTAAGTAGCATCAGTCGTGTCCAACTCTGTGCGACCCCATAGACGGCAGCCCACCAGGCTCCCCCGTCCCTGGGATTCTCCAGGCAAGAACACTGGAGTGGGCTGCCATTTCCGTCTCCAATGCATGAAAGTGAAAAGTGAAAGTGAAGTCGCTCAGTCGTGTCCGACTCTGTGCGATCTCATGGACCGCAGCCTACCAGGCTCCTCCATCCATGGGATTCTCTAGGCAAGAGTACTGGAGTGGGGTGCCATTGCCTTCTCCCAATGATATGCTAAGGTTACTTAATTACTTAGACTATTAATACATTTTTTCCTAAAAAAAAAACATTTTTTTTTTCTGTAATGACCCTAACTACATAAAAAAACTAGAGTCTGATAACCCATCAAACAAACTGTACTGTAACTGCATTTAGGCTAATTAACTATGACATTAAACTACTGTATTTACACATTTTAAAATTCTTACAATCTATAAGGAATATGCATATATACTTACATACTAAAATAATGTAATATAAAAGTCACATTTTAATTTTTTTTCTTTTTACTTCTAGTAATCATTAATTACCTTGCCTTATTGGGATTTTGCCCTTATTGGGATTTTGCCTTATTGCCTATTTATTTATTTTTTAATTATTTTATTGAAGGATGATTGCCTCATAGAATTTTGTTATTTCTGTCAAATCTCAAAATGAATCAGCCATAGGTATACATATATCCCCTCCTTTTTGAACTTCCCTCCCATCTCCGTCCCCATCCCACCCCTCTAGGTTGATACAGAGCCCCTGTTTGAGTTTCCTTAGCCATAGAGCAAATTCCTGTTGGCTATCAACTTTACATATGCTAAATATAATTTTCATGTTACTCTCTCCATACATCTCACCCTCTCTCCCCCTCTCCCCATGTCCACAAGTCTATTCTCTATGTCTGTTTCTCCATTGCTGCCCTGTACATAAATTCTTCAGGACCATTTTTCTAGATTCCATATACACGCATTAGAATATGATATTTATCTTTCTCTTCTGAGTTACTTCACTCTGTATAATGGGTTCTAGGTTCACCCACCTCATTAGAACTGACTCAAAGGTGTTCTTTATATGGCTGAGTAATATTCCGTTGTATATATGTACAACTTCTTTTCCCATTCATCTGTTGATGGACATCTAGGCTGCTTCCATGTTCTACCTATTGTAAACAGTGCTACAATAAACAATGGGATACATGTGTCTTTTTCAATTTTGGTTTCCTCAGGGTATATGCCCAGGAGTGGGACTGCTGGGTCATATGGTGGTTTTATTCCTAGTTTTTTAAGGAATCTCCATACTGTCTTCCATAGTGGCTATATCAATTTATATTCCCACCAACAGTGCAAGAGTGTTCCCTTTTCTCCACACCCTCTCCAGCATTGATTGATTGTAGACTTTTTGATGATGGCCATTCTGACTGGTGTGAGGCGATACCTCATTGTAGTTTTGATTTGCGATTTTCTAATAATGAATGATGCTGAGCATCTTTTCATGTGTTTGTTAGCCATCTGTATGTATTCTTTGGAGAAATGTCTGTTTAGGTCTTGTTCCCACTTTTTTATTGGGTTGTTTGCTTTTCTGTTATTGAGTTGTATGAGCTGCATGTGCATTTTGGAAATTAATCCTCTGTCCATTGTTTCATTTGCTATTATCTTCTCTCATTCTGAGGGTTGTCTTTTCACCTTGCTCCTATGTTGGGTGCATAGATATTTACAATTGTTATGTCTTCCTCTTGGATTGATCCCTTGATCAGTATGTAGTGTCCTTCCCGATCTCTTGTAATCCTCTTTATTTTAAGGTCTATTTTGTCTGCTATGAAGATTGCTACTACAGCTTTCTGTTGCTTCTCATCTGCATGGAATATATTTTTCCATCCTCTCACTTTCAGTCTATTTGCATCTTTAGGTCTTAAGTGAGTTTCCTGTAGACAGCATATATATGGGTCTTGTTTTTGTGTCCATTTAACCAGTCTGTGTCTTTTGCTTGGAGCATTTAATCTATTTACATTTAAAGTAATTATTGATATATATGTTCCTAGTGCCATTTTCTTAATTGTTTGGGGTTGATTTTGTTGATCATTTTCTTCTCTTGTATTTCTTGACTACATAAGTCCCTTTAACATTTGTTGTAAAGATGGTTTGGTGGTACTGAATTCTCTTAACTTTTGCTTGCCTGAAAAGCTTTTTATTTCTCCATCAATTTTGAATGAGATCCTTGCCAGGTACAGTAATCTTGGTTGTAGATTTTTCCTTTCAGTACTTTACATATATCCTGCCATTCCCTCCTGGCCTACAGGGTTTCTGCTGAAAGATCATCTCTTAAACATATGGGGTTTCCTTTGTATGTTACTTGCTGATTTTCCCTTACTGCTTTTAATCTTGCTTTGTGTTTAGTTTCTGTTAGTTTGATTAGTATGTGTCTTGGTTTCTCCTTGGGTTTATCCTGTATGGGACTCTTTGTGCCTCTTGGATTTGATTGACTATTTCCTTTTCCATGTTGGGGAAATTTTCAACTATAATCTCTTCAAAAATTTTCTCATACCCTTTCTTTTACTCTTCTTCTGGGATGCCTTAAATTCAAATGTTGGTGTGTTTGATATTGCCCCTGAGGTCTCTGACACTATCCTCATTTCTTTTCACTCTTTTTACTTTATTATGCTCTTCAGAAATTATTTCCACATTTTAACTTCCAGCTCACTGATTCGTTCTTCTACTTCAGATATTCTGCTACTGATTCCTTCAAGAGTATTTTTTACTCTCAGTAAATGTGGTGTTTGTCTCTGTATGCTTATTCTTTAATTCTTCTATTGTTAATTGATTCTTGCATTTTTTCCATTTTGTTTTCAAGATTTTTTATCATCTTTACCATCATTACTCTGAATTCTTTTTCAGGTAGTTTGCCTATTTCCTCTTCATTTATTTGGACTTCTGTGTTTCTAATTTGTTCCTTCGTTTGTGTAGTATTTCTCTGCCTTTTCTTTCTTTTTTTTTTTTTTTTAACTTACTGTGTTTGAGGTCTCTTTTTCCCAGGTTTCAAGGTTGAATTCTTTTTTCCTTTTGGTTTCTGCCCTCCTAAGTTTGACCCAGTGGTTTGTGTAAGCTTTCTACAGGGTGAGTTTTTTTGTTTGTTTGTTTTCCTCTGATGGGCAAGGCTGAGTAAGGTGGTAATCCTGTCTGCTGATGATTGGTTTGTATTTTTGTTTGTTGTTTAGATGAGCCTGCACAGTGTGCTACTGGTGGTTGGGTGATGCAGGATCTTGTATTCAACTGGTTTCCTTTGTGTGAGTTCTCACTATTTGATACTCCTTAGGGCTTCCCTGGTGGCTCACAGGTTAAAGCGTCTGCCTGCCATGTGGGAGACCTAGGTTCGATCCCTGGGTTGGGAAGATCCCCTGGAGAAGGAAATGGCAACCCACTCCAGTATTCTTGCCTGGAGAATCCCATGGATGGAGGAGCCTGGTGGGCTACAGTCCACGGGGTCGCAAAGAGTCAGACACAACCTGAGTGACTTCACTTTCTTTCACTTTCAGGGCCAGTGGTCTGGTACTCTAGGGTCTTGAGTCAGTGCTCCCATTCCAAAGGCTCAGGGCTTGATCTCTGGTCAGGAACAAAGATTCCACTAGTGGTTTGTTATGGCATTAAGTGAGATTAAAACAAATACCCAAAAAGGAGAAATCAAAGATGAATCCCAGACAAATGGCAGTTACAAAATCAGGCAAATAATACTTAAAGCAATGGAATATACACATATACACATACACCCATAAGCAAAGTCAAAATAGTCCAACAAAAAAATACAGTAGATTGACCTGGCAAACAAAGGAAATCAAAAATTATATTTACCAGTTAAGAACAAAACTAACTAAAATGCAAACCAGAAAACAAAATTAAAGGAAAGTTCCAAGTGGAGAAAAAAAATCAATGAAAACAAAACTAAGAAATATTTTGAAAGGAAAGGAAGGAAAGAAAAGAAAGCAAGAATAGGTATGAAAAATTAAATAGAGGTAGATGAAGATTTATATAAAGATTAACTGCAAGGTGGAAAGAACCATAGGAAAGGCAAACAAAGGAGTAAATGTACAAAAAGTATAATAGGTTTAAAAAATTAATAATTAAAATTATAAAAAGAGAGGGAAAAAAAAGGAAGAAGAAAGGAAAAAAAGAAAAAAAAAAAAGGAAAACTCCACAGAACTGCAAAAGTCCAGTGCAGAGGCAGAGGTTTATAACAACAATAAAATATGTGACTGAATATACACATACAAATACTGCTGCTAAGTCACCTCAGTCGGTTCCGACTCTGTGCGACCCCATAGACAGCAGCCCACCAGGCTCCCCCATCCCTGGGACTCTCCAGGCAAGAACACTGGAATGGGTTGCCATGTCCTTTTCCAATGCATGAAAGTGAAAAGTGAAAGTGAAGTCGCTCAGTCGTGTCCGACCCTCAGTGACCCCATGGACTACAGCCTATCAGGCTCCCCCGTCCATGGGATTTTTCAGGCAAGAGTACTGCAGTGGGGTGCCATTGCCTTCTCCATATACAAATACACCCATAAGCAAAATCAAAACAGTCTAACAAAAATAAAGCACGATAGATTGACCCAGTGAACAAAGGAAATAAAAAATTATATCTACTAGCTAAGAACAAAACTAACTAAAGCACAAACTGGAAAATAAAACTAAAGCAAGGTGCCATTTTGGGAATAAAGCAATGAATATAAAACTAACAAATACGTTGAGAGGAAAGGAAAGAAAGAGAAGAAAGAATAGGTATGCAAACTATGGTGTTGGAGAAGACTCTTGAGAGTCCCTTGGACTGCAAGGAGATCCAACCAGTCCATTCTGAAAGAGATCAGCCCCGGGATTTCTTTGGAAGGAATGATGCTAGAGCTGAAACTCCAGTACTTTGGCCACCTGATGCGAAGAGTTGACTCATTGGAAAAGACTCTGATGATGGGAGGGATTGGGGGCAGGAGGAGAAGGGGACGACAGAGGATGAGATGGCTGGATGGCATCACTGACTCGATGGACGTGAATCTGAGTGAACTCCGGGAGTTGGTGATGGACAGGGAGGCCCGGCGTGCTGCGATTCATGGGGTCGCAAAGAGTCGGACACGACTGAGTGACTGATCTGATCTGATCTGAAAGAAAATTTATATACACTAAAGATTAACCACAAGGGGAAAAGAACAGTAGGAAAAGCAAACAAAGGAATACGTGTAGAAAAATAATAATAGGTTTAAAAAAATTAAAATGAAAATTAGAAAAAGAGAAAAGAAAAAAAAGGAAAATTCCACAGAATTACAAAAGTCCAACATAGAGGCAGAGGTTTATAACAACAATAAAAATGTGACTGAAAGAAAAAAAAATCTCAAAAGATTAATTTGAATTCATAGTGCTAATAAAGTTGACAGCTACAACAGAGTGCACCAAAAAGGAAAAGATAAAATCCCAAAGAATCTACATAACAAGTCAAAACATAAGAATAATAAATGTTGTTCTTGAGTCACTGGTGTCAGAGTACTTTTCCTCTCTGGGAGTCATAGTCCACCTCACCTCCCTAGGATGCCCCCCAACACTGTGCTGATCTCTGGACCTGTTGTGGGGACAGTTCAGATTCTAATCTGGTCCTACTCCTGTATTCTTGCCTCCAATGTCCACAGATATCAGAACTATGTGTTTTCTTTTGTGGGAGCTCTCAATGACCTTTTGTATATTCCATAGACACAGAGTATGCCTAGTTGATCGTGTGGATTTAATCTGCAGCTTGTACAGCTGGTGGGAAGCTTTTGGGTCTTCTTCCTTAGCCACACTGCCCCTGAGTTTCAATTGTGGTTTTATTTCCACCTCTGCATGTGGGTCATCCACTGGGGTTTGCTCCTGTGGCTGCCTTGGAGGACTTGGGTTTGCCCCTGTGAAGGCCAGATGGGGAGGTGGTGCAGCTGCTTGGGTCACAGAGGTTATGGCAGCACCAGGTACTCAGGGGAGCTGGAGGCTAGAGCAGCAGGAAATATAGTGCTCTAGAAGGGTCTGGCAACCAGTATTGGCCAATACATTACAGTGCTCTTGCCTGAAGAACAGCATCCCCCGCCCCCGCTCTGCCCCCTGACAGAGAAGCCTGGGAGGCCACAATCTACGAGGTCGCAAAGAGATGGACATGACCGAAGTGACCATGTGTGCATAGACGCAACATTCTTTTTGCTGGTGGCAGGTCTGCCCCAGTGAGAATGAGCATCAAGGTGGCACAGCTGCTTGGCTTGCAGGGACCCTGGCGGCACAAAGTGTGCAGGGACACGGACTGCCTCTGCCACAGAAGTTATGGCCCTATCAGAGTCTTTTTCCAAGTGTCTTATAGTAGGTGATCAGAAGGCCTGTTTGGCCAGTCTTTCTCCTTAGCTCCTTAGCCCTTAGAGGGCTCCCTTGCCTGGGGTCCTTCTCTGTTGTTTGGTGCATCAGGCACATAGGGGGCACCCCTGGCTGGGGTCCTACTCTGTAGATAGGTGCATCAGTCACTTAAAGGAACACACTGGGTGGGGTCCTACTCTGTGGTTCAGTGTATCAGGCATTTGATGGGGCAGCCTCGCTATTATTCAGCTGCCAATGCTGGTGTGTGGGGACAGAGAGGCTATGGCGATGGCTCCAACCCCTACGTGTGACTCAGCACTATCTCCTTGCTTCCATGGCTGCCCGGCTTTCCTCCACAGGCATTTCCCATCACAATATCCTCCCTCACATCCCCTGGATCCGTCTCTCCGTGGTCAACAGCAGCCCTTGCCCTGGGATTGCTCCATAATCCCCAAATTCCAGCTCCCAGTCACTGCACCTTCCAGGGGACTGCATCCCTGATCCGGTTATGTATGGCTGCAGCAAGGACTATCTGATTCTCATTCCATTTAGGCTGCCACAGACAAGCTGTTTCACTCCCAGCCTTAAATGTTTCTCCTCTGATTCAGACTATTGTCCCAATGTGGGGATCAGATCTCTGCTTCAGTTTCCCCACCTGCTGAGGGCAGGTCCAGTCCTACTAACACTCCTGTTTTCCCCCCTAGTTCCTTCATCCTATCGAGTTTTACGTGATTCTACATACTCTTTTCTGCTGGTTAGGTCCTCCTGTCTGCTCTCAGTTGGTGTTGTGCATACACTTCTGTGTCTGAAGGTGTATCCTGATGTATCCATGGAGAGAGATGTACTCCACGGCCACTAACTCCTCTGCCATCTTGTTCTCACTCACACGGGTTTTAAAAAAGTAATTTTCTTGTCCTTTTTCCTTCAAACTGAATATTCTTTCATTTTTTCCCATCTCACAAAGTTGTGATTTCAAACTCCTTTAGGCATCATTGGTTTTTCAGATGTACAGAACAAGCTTCAATGAAAACACCCTGAAATTTTTACCGTGAATGGTTTGGGGGCATGGTTCATGAAAATAGCTTTTCTAGTGCTTGACAGTGGAGCAAATGGAGCATCATTTCAAGAATCACTTTGCTGGTTCTTCAAAATTTTACAAAAAGAAATATCAACAGCATAAACTTTAATACAGATTTTAGTCAGGGCCAAAAAGCCATGAGTACGATGAGGGCATTTTTCTTTATGAATTTAGAGTGGCATACGAAATACACAGAATAAAGACTGTCTCAGAATACTTCACCCCACCAGTTTCTTGTTTTAATTAAACTGTTCTTTAATCAAAATGTTGCAGATATATTTCTATCTATACTGTTGTCAACTATCCATGTGTGTTGACTATTTTCAAATTATAAACTGAAAATAACTACTGGATTGGACAAAGTAATGAAGTCACAGGGGATTTCTAATTTTTCAGATCACAATATCAATGATATATAAATAAAACCAGTAAATTCTTAAGTTATGCTTTTATTCTTTTTGTCTTCAAGATTTTTTTTTTTTTAATTTTGGAGGGGCAAGGGATTACACTTAACTATCATATAAGTAGTTGCCCAATGACTCAGTCACTATTTTCTTTTTATTTTCCACTTCTCATAGAAATGTCATTTCTACCCAGTGGGGGAAATTGAAAACCAAATTGAAACCAAATCAGGAAACCATAAATAACATGAAAAAGACAACCTGCTGACTGAGAGAAAATATTTGCAAATGATATGGACAAATACTTAATTTCAAAAACATCCAAACTCAATCAAAAAATGGGCAGAAGACCTACATAGACATGTCTTCAAAGAAGACATATAGATGGCCAACAAATACATGAAAAGATGCTCAATATCACTAATTGCCTGAGAAATGCAAATCAAAACTATAATGAGGTATCACACACCCTCAAGAAGACAATAGTAACCCACTCCAGTATTCTTGCCTGGGAAATACCATGGACAGAGGAGCCTGGTGAGCTACAGCCCAATAGGTCACAAAAGAGTTAGATACAATATAGTGACCAAATGATAACATGTAAAATAGATAAACAATAAGGGTTACTCTACAGCACAGTGAACTACCTACAATAATTTATAATGGGGAATCATCTTAAAAAGTATGTGGCTGGGTCACTTTGCTATACACCTTTAACATAATACTGTAAAGCAACTATACTTCAATGACGATTTAAAAAAGAAAAAGGAAAGAAATAATTGAAGTCAAATTCAAATTCGTAATATACATTTTCTGACAAAAGTTTGACGGTTTTTCTTTTTTTTTTTTCTTTTAAGTCACTGTAGAACAGATAAAACCAGTGGACAAGCAATGTTGAAACAGATGCAGGACACAAACTTCCTTTTCTTTTTCCAACCCTGCCTGACAAAATCCTTGAATCAAGACAGACGTGCAGAGAAGTTTCGCACTGTCTACCTATATTGCAGATAGGAAGTAAAATAAATATCAAGCATTTCTAAAGTTTGTTAAAGCATGACTCTTTATCAAGAGAGTGACAGAAACTAAGACAACTGCTAATGATACTGTTTAGTTCAGTTCAGTTCAGTCGCTCAGTCGTGTCCGACTCTTTGCGACCCCATGAATCGCAGCACGCCAGGCCTCCCTGTCCATCACCAACTCCCGGAGTTCACTCAGACTCACGTCCATCGAGTCAGTGATGCCATCCAGCCATCTCATCCTCTGTTGTCCCCTTCTCCTCCTGCCCCCAATCCCTCCCAGCATCAGAGTCTTTTCCAATGAGTCAACTCTTTGCATCAGGTGGCCAAAGTACTGGAGATTCAGCTCTAGCATCATTCCTTCAAAAGAAATCCCAAGGCAGATCTCCTTCAGAATGGACTGGTTGGATCTCCTTGCAGTCCAAGGGACCCTCAAGAGTCTTCTCCAACACCACAGTTCAAAAGCATCAATTCTTCAGCGCTCAGCCTTCTTCACAGTCCAACTCTCACATCCATACATGACCACAGGAAAAACCATAGCCTTGACTAGACGGACCTTTGTTGGCAAAGTAATGTCTCTGCTTTTCAATATGCTATCTAGGTTGGACATAACTTTCCTTCCAAGGAGTTAAGCATCTTTTAATTTCATGGCTGCAGTCACCATCTGCAGTGATTTTGGAGCCCCCAAAAATAAAGTCAGCCACTGTTTCCACTGTTTCCCCATCTATTTCCCATGAAGTGATGGGACCGGATGCCATGATCTTTGTTTTCTGAATGTTGAGCTTTAAGCCAACTTTTTCACTCTCCTCTTTCACTTTCATCAAGAGGCTTTTGAGTTCCTCTTCACTTTCTGCCATAAGGGTGGTGTCATCTGAATATCTGAGGTTATTGAGATTTCTCCCAGCAATCTTGATTCCAGCTTGTGTTTCTTCCAGTCCAGCATTTCTCATGATGTACTCTGCATATAAGTTAAATAAGCAGGGTGACAATATACAGCCTTGACATACTCCTTTTCCTATTTGGAACCAGTCTGTTGTTCCATGTCCAGTTCTGTTGTTTCCTGACCTGCTTACAGATTTCTCAAGAGGCAGGTCAGGTGGTCTGGTATTCCCATCTCTTTCAGAATTTCCCACAGTTTATTGTGATCCACACAGTCAAAGACTTTGGTAATGATACTACTGCTGCTAAGTCACTTCATTCGTGTCAGACTCTGTGTGACCCCATAGACGGCAGCCCACCAGGCTTCCCCATCCCTGGGATTCTCCAGGCAAGAACACTGGAGTGGGTTGCCATTTCCTTCTCCAATGCGTGAAAGTGAAAAGCGAAAGTGAAATCGCTCAGTCTTGTCCGTGGTAGCGACCCCATGGACTGAAGCCCACCAGGCTCCTCCGTCCATGGGATTTTCCAGGCAAGAGTACTGGAGTGGGGTGCCATTGCCTTATCCAAAATATTATATACTATTTTCTTCTAAATATGTATTAGGTTTTTCTCAATAACACTTATGCTTCCCTGTGTTCATTCAGTGAAGAGTTATGGAAGCCCTCTCTGTGTGGTTGATCACTGAGATCTGAATTGAATAGTCGGGCAATTCTTACCTTGTCACCTAGAGTGGCTGTAAGAAATGCTCTTATAGAGCAATGTTTAACTAGACTACTGTCTAGATGAGTTCCAAACAACACTTGCACTTTCATTGTCAGTGGCTACGATCAGACCAATCTCTTAATGTTGTAACAGCAATGTTCAAGACAGCTCATTGAAAAAAATTCCATGAAAATGAAGAAGGGAGGAAGGAAAAGAAGCAGGAGAAGGGGATTAGGGTGGAATAATTAAATAAAAAAACATGGTGAAATAGCCATAAGTCAGGAACTCTTGGTTGTGGTCCAAATCATGCCATTTAGATACTGGGTAAATTACCTAAACTTTCTACTTTAATCTCTAATTTGAAGGAAGTCCACTAGAGAGCCGCCAAGATTCCTTCCAGCATTAACTCTAAGAATATTTTCTCATAATATAAAATAACTTTGATGATTTAATGCTTATTCATATAAATATTTTTATCATGAATAATATAAATATTCAATCACTTTGTTGAAATGTATACATTCATGGGACCTCCATAAGTAGTATAATCAATTATTTAAAATCCTCACATATTCTTTAAAATGCTCATAAAACTCAAATCAAGAAATATAATAACCCCCACTCTTAAATGGACTTCCCTGGTAGCTGCCAATGCAAGAGACATGTGGGTTCAATCCCTGGGTCAGGAAGATCCTCTTGGAGAAGGAAACAGCAACATATTCCAGTATTCTTGCCAGGGAAATCCCATGGACAGAGTGGGGCAGGCTGTAGTCCATAGGGTCATAAGAACTGGACATGATTTAGTGACTAAACCACCACCACCACTCTAAAATAACTGACAGTAGGGCAAAATTGTGACACCATTTAAACCTCTTCCCATTGTTCCCATCAACCCTGAAATCACTGATTCCAAGTTGCCATATTTAGTTGTAGAGAATACAATACTAAGTAATCTGTGTAAAAAGGTTGAAACAGAGACCCAGCCACACTTTGAATACTCACTGCCCCATGGTCTGAATTTGTAGTTGCACTTTGCTCTTTATGCAGAAAAACCACATTTGAGAAAGTCATGCAATGGAAGAGTTGGTACCAATTCTATCACAAAGACAACTTATAAACTACCCATTGCACTCAGTTTGTCAAGTACATATTATTTTCTTCAAATTCCATTTTTTGAACGATAAACTAATTTGCAAGTAAACCAGATATTCTTCGACTATTTATCAGTATTAGGATGCCTTACTCAAATGCGCCTCATGTACCTCCATTTCACTTAACTTCTTGTACACAATTTTTCAACATGTCATTAGTAACAGAACTCATAGGAAGAATTATCTTGTAAATGCCAATGCATTTATTATCCATGATCAAATTATTCTCCAAAACAGTTTGTGATTTATGCATTCTAAAATACTTTACTTCTACCAAAATATTCTCTCAAAAAGGAAGATGCATTAAGAAAAGAAGTGTCCTTCCAACTGCATAATTATTCTTTACTAATACTGTTGCATGTAAATTTTACTCTGAAAATCTTTTCTGTGTCTGCCTATGGATGTTTAGTAATATTTTATTTAACATTCATCAAGCATAAGTAAATGTTCTTGATGGTATAAGCTAT
Source organism: Bubalus bubalis (assembly GCF_019923935.1). Classification (NCBI taxonomy): domain Eukaryota; kingdom Metazoa; phylum Chordata; class Mammalia; order Artiodactyla; family Bovidae; genus Bubalus; species Bubalus bubalis. The sequence goes on from NC_059158.1 coordinate 152,116,832, forward strand.
TATACTTCACTTCATTTTTACTATTTTGCATTCACTTGTACAAAGCAGTCAGACAGGTTATGTTTCCATTTTTGTTGAAATTGAAGATAACACATGGGAGGTTTATATATTAACATAATATATCATTTGCATCAGCTATTCCATTGGAGTTTTACAACCAAAAGCTGAATTAATTAAAATAGATAAATCTCTAATAAAGTATAACTCTACACTAGAATTTCCCCACTTATTCCCTTGAGAATGAACAAAGATACCTGAGGCCAAATTTACTTAATTGTTCAACCATAAAGGCGTGTGTTTAATCACAGACTTCGTCAAAATAATTCCAGACAGTTTTAATTAATTAGCTTCATTTATCATTCATTCATAGACTTGAAAATATTTTACATCCATTATCTTAGGTAAAAAGCCATCATTTATTTATTTATTATTTATTTAGTTGCATGTTTTTAAGCTGCAGGATGTCATAGAAACAGACTACCACAGGGGATGAAAGGTGAATCCAGATCTACAGCAGTTATCCAGAGTTGAGTGATTCATTCACAGCTTCACTGTAGAAATTTTATCAGAAAGAATTAAATTAAATCTGCTTCAATGATATCCATGATTATACCCTGCATTGGCTCTTTTCTGAATTATAAAATTATGCCTATTTGGTATCCATCTGGTAGATTATATCAAATATTATTTACATATTAAAACCAAATTGTAAAAAAAAAAAAAAAGAAATCCAAAATAAAAACAGTTTGTAGCCAACAATTAACTGTCTCAAAATCAACTGTTATGTATCTGTGACTTGTATATCTCAAAAAAGAAAAAAGACTGGCATAGGAAACACACACACACACCCCAATTTCTTCCTGTGTGATATTGGCCAAGTTACTCAATCTCATTGTGAGACAAAGGTTTTTAAACATCCTATACATTCTAGGGTGACTAAAGTTTAAATTAATGCCATTAGAAATTTTAATGATGTCTTTATGTAAAGTTAGTCTAGGGTAACATTATGATTCTGAGGGTATAATGGAAAAAAAGAGAGAAATTCAGGAAAGAGTATAGTGGTCTCTTCGAAAACCAGGTATTTACCAAGGACTGATTCCAGGACTCCCAGCATTTAACAAAATCCACAGATATGACTCATGTTTTTATAAAAATGACACAGTAGAGTGGGAGGACGTGGAAGGTTCTCAAACGTATGTTCTTCTACAGCATTCAGCTGAGGTAGAAATGACGGAAGCACACACCCTCCCCAGAGGTTAGTGGTAACTGCTACTAGCCACCCTGCCAACAGGGAAACAACGTTTCTGAGATGGATAGAGAAATTGAGCCTTCATAACATTATCTGTGTCCCCAGGATGAGCAAATAGGCCTTTTTTCCCCTTAAGTTACCAGTCATGAGAACAAAGTCTCTATTTTTCTCCTGTAAAAGAGAATGATAAAATAACAGAAAGATGAATGTGAAGAAATCTTGTACATACAGGTATTAGGCAAGCCAGTTGCTAAAACAAATTTATTGTTTGTTTATTTGGTAACTTATTCTTTGGACCCTATTCTTTGGCCTAACTTCTCAGAATGTCTTCTTTACCTCTTGGAACTTTATCTCCTATGCTTCACTTTATTAAGGTATTGCCTTTAAAAAAGTAACTTAGAAAGAGCATCTTGTTGTAGGTTGACAGGAGCAAAGACAAAAGTGCATTCATATTTAACTAATTCAAGCTATTCCAAACAGTTTATCTATCCTTCATTTTCACAATATGTGCTGTGCTATGCTTAGTCGCTCAGTTATGTCCAACTCTTTGCGACCCCATGGACTATAGCTCAACAGGCTCCTCTGTCCATGGGGATTCTCCAGGCAAGACTACTGGAGTGGGTTGCCATGCCCTCCTCCAGGTGATCTTTCCAAACCAGGGATGTAAAACCCAGGTCTCTGCATTGTAGGCAGATTCCTTACCTACTGAGCCACCAGGGAAGAAATATATATATATATTTCTAAAAACAATTATAAATGCACATAGCTGTCTTCCAGGTTGTGTAACCATTATTTTCATACATTTTACTCAATAGTTCTAAATTACTAAACTTAGTAGGTATTTTGGACAACAGGATTTCATTTTTATGGCTCCTGGGCACTGGAATACTTAAGTTTCCTTCACTATGATAAAGATTTTGGTTTCACTTCCAGGGCATTCCCAGCCTTCCTTGTAAAAGGGTGATGTATGGCAACTGAATGGATGAATGAAAATGATCTGTGCCACTTTTGCTCTTGGAATCCTTGTGCAATGTCCCTGGGCATAGACAGACACAGAAGACTCCAAGGTCCTTAAGGAAAGTGGAGCTAGAAAGTGGAAGGAAATTGAATCTTTAAAGAAGCATCTTCGAATCAGAAATAAATGCTTTAGACTTGACTTGGGCTTCCCTATTGGCTCAGTGGGTAAAGAATTCGCCTGCAATGACAGAGCCACAGAAGACATGGTTGAATCCCAGGGTTGGGAGATCCCTTGAGGAGGAAATAGCAACCCACTCCAGTATTCTTGCCTGAAAAACCACAGGGACAGAGGAGCCTGGTGGGTTACAGTCCATGGGGACACAAAGAGTCAGACATAACTAAGTGACTAAGCATGCGAGCATGTGCCTAATCACTGAAATTTCAATGTTGACCTGCTACCGCACTTCTTATTGTTTGTCCCAAGTAATGTCTATCTCAACCAACTACACCTTTGGTGACCTCAGGACACTCAAACTGCCTGAACTGCTGAACATCACGGTGTTTTATAACTTCATGAAAGAGTCATTTCATCATCTTTCAGAAACTGTTTCTGAAACTATGACCCATCTGGCAAAAACCACAATAAAAAAAAAAAAAAAACACCTGGATTAAAGTGAATGAGTTTTAAAGCATTTTCTTTATCCATTTAGCCTTTGAATAGTATTTTTTCTCTACTTAAACTTCTAACATCAGAAAATCATCTAACATAACTCCTAGAATTTTACTGGATAGAGAAAAAAGAAAAATAGAAAGAGAAACAAAGTTGTAAGACCAGGTTTGATTTCCAGGTCTTGGTAAACATGAGTGGTTCAGAATTTTAAGGTTTTGCATAACAATAACAATGTAAATATTCATACCAACAATTCCCTATTTCCTAACCAGCACCACAGAGGCACAATAGAACAAAACGAACAAACAAGCAAACATGCAAACAACCTCTCTCTGTAGTATATGAGTATCTCCAAGGCACAAAGCCAGAAGTTACGTCTATAAATAGTGGGATTTTTGAAATTATTAGATATGCATTCAAGATAGGCTTTAGAAAATGGAAATGGAGATATAAGATGATTATCTGAAAAAAATGGTAAGAATTTATCAAATTTGCTCTGACTAAAATAAATAAATTGCCTCTAAACAATCTGTATATCAAGTGTATGTAGTTTCATCTATTTGTACCCATGTGTAATGTAAGTTCAAAAGATTTTATAACTGCACTAAACAAAGCATGATTTTTCAGTTTTCTTTCCTGGACTAATCTATACTTTAGTTCTCCTACTTTTGACAAAATTATGCATCTGGCAATTCTTAAAGTTATTTAAGATTATGTTAACTTTAAAGGGCATTATTTATTTTAAAACATATTTTTACATCTTCTTTCTTTTAGGTCACTTTATCAGGTTTAGGTAGCCAAGAGGGGAAAAGTAAAAGTTAATTATCTGATAAAAGTCCAGTTTCCCTTCTAAAATTCACATTATATTATTTTATTATATTCAAGGAAATGTACAACTATTAATTTACTTTTAAATTGATGTCTCCCCTCACAAGAACAAATGCTCCATTAAAGAAGAGACTTTATTTACCTGTTCACCCTCAATCCTTAATACCTACAAATATGTCTGTCTCAGTAATATTTATTAACTGGAATATCAAATGATTTAGACATTTTTGTGCACTGCACATTTACCATGTAATTACAGGTCCTCCAGTTTCTTTCCCAATCACAACTCTCAAATTGGTTCTGTATTAGTGTCCTTTAATATGTTTTGATAGTATTTCCAATCAGGAAAAACTGCAAACCCCACAGTATGCTGGCAGTGAAGATTCTGCAACTTGACAATGGCAAATTTATTTAGTAGATTCCTGGACATTAAGCAATATAGTGATTGTTTTAAAATTTAAATGAAGTCTTATAGGTCATTAGACCTCTTATAAGTCTGGACAAGTACTTTATCCCTAGAATAAAAAGAGTTGAAACTTGCTCTTAGGGGAAAATTAATGCATCATTTACTTGTATGCTAATCAAAAGAATTAGTGGAATATATTGTGTTAAGATATAAATTCATACAATAGAACTGTCTGTCAAATTTAGACTTAATATTCTAGAAAATTATTAAGAACTATTGAGAGGCTCTCCAAAGCCTGACTTCCAGTGCATCAATAGAAATAGTGGAGTTGACTGAAGTGATGATAAATGTAAGTGGTTGAAATTTTTCTGTACTTCATGCTCTGATTAATCCTTTTCTTCTCAAAGCATGTCAATTAATCAGCACCGCTTCCATTAATACATGGATTTACTTAAAGACCCAGGAAAGATACTAACTTCTATTTTAGAAGCTTTTTATTTGTTTGCATATATGTTCTAAATAATGTAATTATACAAGAAACTGTTTCTTAGGTGGGAAAATAAAGTACTCGCATCACAAATCTTTCTATTTAACCAATTCATCTACACAAATAACAAATTATTTAAATTGGAACAGCATTTAAACTGAAAATTCTTTGTGTTCCAAGCAGAAATTATTGTTCTCTTTCTGAATTTTATTGACAGAGATAGAGTAGGGTAACAGCATTCCATAAAGAAGAAACACTATATTCCACATTTTCTTTCTAATTCAAAAAGAAGCTGCTAGTTTAAACACCTGCATTTTGAGTATCCATACCAACAAAATGAAATGGCTTTTCTATAATAAATATCAAACAATTCATTCAGAGGTATGGGTAAATAGAATTTATGCTAAGTCAAAAAATGTACTCTTGCAATTACTTATTTCATTGACATGACTATATCTCAGTATGAGTTTTCAATATCCAGAATATCTAGCTACTTCAATATACTTTTTCCTTTTCAATTGTTTTTTCAAATTAACTTTGTCTACACTCAACGAAAGAACACTATGCAAAGTCTTTTGAAAGTATATATGCTGTCACACTGTTTGATTTAATAGTTTGATCACTCTCCTGTAGTGGTGAATATGGTGAACAAGAATTCCAATTCTTGTCCTTTGGAGATATGTAGAAGTGTGTGTGTGTGCGTGTGTGCATATACATATGTTTGTATATATATATAACATACGTGTGTGTATTACATATGTTATATAACATATGTATGTGTGTGTTTAGCTACTCAGTTGTGACTGCTTCTTTGTGACCCCATGGACTGTCCATGGAATTCTATGTCCACTCTGTCCATGGAATTCTCAAGGCAAGAATACTGGAAAGGGTAGCACTCCCTCCTCCATGGAATCTTCCTGACCCAGGGATTGAACACAGATATCATGCATTGCAGACAGATTCTTTACCGTCTGAGCCAGCAAGGAGGCCCATGAAATATAGATATTTTCTATACTTGTAATATATATATGTGCTTAGAAACATAGAAATGAGTATAAAGATGAATTATGTTTCAGGTTCTCTTAAACAAAGGTGTATAGAGTTCATAGTAGCATAAATATAAATAATAGTTTTAATAGCTCATAATACTTCTGAAACTTGATTTTGTAGAGATATCAATATTTTAGTAATAAGCCACTCTATTTCAAATTCAAAGTACCTCGAGTACGTATGGTATAAAATCTTAGCCTACCTGGAAGCTAAAAATAAGAAAGCATATGTGACCCTTACTCTCAAGCATACTTACTTTCTTGCAAATAAGATAAAATATACACAGTAATAGATGCAGTAAATGAAATGCGGCCAGGTTTGTAGAAATCTGAAGACAGATTTTTTTTTCCAGTTAAATTGGACTGAGAGTGGTATGAATGAAAGCTGTGAAGAAATGCAATAGTAAACTAGCTAAAAAAAAAAAGATAATCTTAGTTTTTACCTCATAAATTGCATTTTCTCTAATTTAGAATTTGTACAAATAGCTGTGAAAAGAAGAGAAGCGAAAAGCAGAGGAGAAAAGGAAAGATATAAACATCTGAATGCAGAGTTCCAAAGAATAGCAAGAAGAGATAAGAAAACCTTCTTCAGCGATCAGTGCAAAGAAATAGAGGAAAACAACAGAATGGGAAAGACTAGGGATCTATTCAAGAAAATCAGAGAAACCAAAGGAACATTTTATGCAAAGATGAGCTCGATAAAGGACAGAAATGGTATGGACCTAACAGAAGCAGAAGATATTAAGAAGAGATGGCAAGACACAGAAGAACTGTACAAAGAAGATCTTCATGACCCAGATAATCACGATGGTGTGATCACTCACCTAGAGCCAGACATCCTGGAATGTGAAGTCAAGTGGGCCTTGGAGAAAGCATCTCTATGAACAAAGCTAGTGGAGGTGATGGAATTCCAGTTGAGCTATTACAAATCCTGAAAGATTATGCTGTGAAAGTGCTGCACTCAATATGCCAGCAAATTTGGAAAACTCAGCAGTGGCCACAGGACTGGAAAAGGTCAGTTTTCATTCCAATCACAAAGAAAGGCAATGCCAAAGAATGCTCAAACTACCGCACAACTGCACTCATCTCACACGCTAGGAGTGTAATGCTCAAAATTCTCCAAGCCAGGCTTCAGCAATATGTGAACCATGAACTTCCTGATGTTCAAGCTGGTTTTAGAAAAGGCAGAGGAACCAGAGATCAAATTGCCAACATCCGCCGGATCATGGAAAAAGCAAGAGAGTTCCAGAAAAACATCTATTTATGCTTTCTTGACTACGCCAAAGCCTTTGACTGTGTGGATCACAATAAACTGTGGAAAATTCTGAAAGAGATGGGAATACCAGACCACCTGATTTGCCTCTTGAGAAATTTGTATGCAGGTCAGGAAGCAACAGTTAGAACTGGACATGGAACAACAGACTGGTTCCAAATAGGAAAAGGAGTTCATCAAGGCTGTATATTGTGACCCTGTTTATTTAACTTATATGCAGAGTACATCATGAGAAAGGCTGGACTGGAAGAAGCACAAGCTGGAATCAAGATTGCCGGGAGAAATATCAATAACCTCAGATATGCAGATGACACCACCCTTATGGCAGAAAGTGAAGAGGAACTAAAAAGCCTCTTGATGCAAGTGAAAGTGGAGAGTGAAAAAGTTGGCTTAAAGCTCAACATGGTACATATACACAATGGAGTATTACTCAGCCATTAAAAAGAATACATTTGAATCAGTTCTAATGAGGTGGATGAAACTGGAGCCTATTATACAGAGTGAAGTAAGCCAGAAAGAAAAACACCAATACAGTATACTAACACATATATATGGAATTTAGAAAGATGGTAACAATAACCCTGTGTACGAGACAGCAAAAGAGACACTGATGTATAGAACAGTCTTATGGACTCTGTGGGAGAGGGAGAGGGTGGGAAGATTTGGGAGAATGGCATTGAAACATGTAAAATATCATGTATGAAATGAGTTGCCAGTCCAGGTTCGATGCATGATACTGGATGCTTGGGGCTGGTGCACTGGGACGACCCAGAGGGATGGAATGGGGAGGGAGGAGGGAGGAGGGTTCAGGATGGGGAACACATGTATACCTGTGGCGGATTCATTTTGATATTTGGCAAAACTAATACAAGTATGTAAAGTTTAAAAATAAAATAAAATTAAAAAAAAAAAAAGCTCAACATTCAGAAAACGAAGATCATGGCATCCGGTCCCATCACTTCATGGGAAATAGATGGGAAAACAGTGGAAACAGTCTCAGACTTTATTTTTCTGGGCTCCAAAATCACTGCAGATGGTGACTGCAGCCATGAAATTAAAAGAAGCTTACTCCTTGGAAGGAAAGTTATGACCAACCTAGATAGCATATTCAAAAGCAGAGACATTACTTTGCCAACAAAGGTCCATCTAGTCAAGGCTATGGCTTTTCCTGTGGTCATGTATGGATGTGAGAGTTGGACTGTGAAGAAGGCTGAGCACCGAAGAATTGATGCTTTTGAACTGTGGTGTTGGAGAAGACTCTTGAGAGTCCCTTGGACTGCAAGGAGATCCAACCAGTCCATTGTGAAGGAGATCAGCCCTGGGATTTCTTTGGAAGGAATGATGCTAAAGCTGAAACTCCAGTACTTTGGCCACCTCATGTGAAGAGTTGACTCACTGGAAAAGACTCTGAACATGGGAGGAATTGGGGGCAGGAGGAGAAGGGGACGACAGAGGATGAGATGGCTGGATGGCATCACTGACTCGATGAACTGAGTCTGAGTGAACTCCGGGAGTTGGTGATGGACAGGGAGGCCTGGCGTGCTGCGATTCATGGGGTCGCAAAGAGTCAGACATGACTGAGCGACTGATCTGATCTGATCTGAATTCATTCTTCTATTAGCAACTGTTAACTTGAATAGGAGTATCTCTTCCAAAGGGCTTCCCTCATAACTTAGTCAGTAAAGAATCTGCCTGCAGTGCAGGAGACCCAAGTTCTAGCCCTGGGTCAGGAAGATCCCCTGGAGAAGAAAATGGCTACCCACTCCAGTATTCTTGCCTGGAAAATCCCATGGACAAAGGAGCCTGGTGTGCTGCAGTCCATGGGGTCTCAAATAGTCTGGCATGACTAAGTATATCTCTTCCAATACATTTTAAATTCATATTTTCCCATGTACTAGTAGACTTCTTTTGTGCTGGTAGACTTTCTTGGCTTCCCTCATAGCTCAGTTGGTAAAGAATCTGCCTGCAATGCAGGAGACCCTGGTTTGATTCCTGGGTCAGGAAGATTGACTGGAGAAGGGATGGGCTACCAACTACAGTATACTTGGGCTTCCCTTGTGGCTCAGCTGGTAAAGAATCTGCCTGCAATGTGGGAGACATGGGTTCAATCCCTGGGTTGGGAGGATCCCCTGGAGAAGGGAAAGGCTACCCACTCCAGTATTCTGGCCTGGAGAATTCCATGGACTGTATAGTCCATGGGGTTTCAAAGAGTTGGACATGACTGAGCAACTTTACTGAGCAACTTCACTTTCACTTTTCACTTTCATGCACTGGAGAAAGCAATGGCAACCCACTCCCCTGTTCTTGCCTGGAGAATCCCAGGGACGGGGGAGCCTGGTGGGCCTCCGTTTATGGGGTTGCACAGAGTCGGACAAGACTGAAGCGACTGGCAGCAGCAGCAGACTTTTTAAACTTGGAAAGGCCCTATACATTCCTCTAAGATGGATATATCAGCAGTGAAAACCTGAGTCACTGAAATAGCCTGAGAAAACAGCAGCAAATATTCAACTACCTACTACATGTGACTAAACCAATTTGCCCCCAATAAATAAAAGCCTGCATATAAAATATATGGTTCATATTTTTTCTATTTCACCTGTTTATTAAGTTTATTTTCAGTAAAAAAAAAAAGACTTTTTTATGAATTTCTTAGCCAGAAATACTGCTACATAAATAGATCAAAAGATAGAAAGTGCTTTCAAGCACTTAAGGAAAAATACTCCAGTGAGATTCCTTCCCTTTTTATGCCTCCTGTTGGTCCATTTACCAAACAATTCTTGACTCTCTAAAAATCATACTTATCTATTATAGCAAAGACATTTTTGAGCATTGTTCCCTAATATGTGTGTATGTTGTTATTTAAACATTTGAAACATTCACTGCTACTTTACTAATAAGAAACATCGAAAAAAAATGTAAACACTATTAAGTAGTGCAATTTGTGAAACAGTAAGTTCAATATTGCAAAACTTTATTTTCAGAAAATAAATGTCTTGTCGTATTAGAGATGCTTTGTTTAAAAGTTCCATGCAAATGTTGAAGGCCACATACTATTATTAGCTTGTATCTCAAGATTCATTTTAAGCAGGGCAAAGTTCATCATTAAAGACAGCATATGGAAATCCATATTTCATATAGTCTTCTTAATCATATCAATAGCTTGCTGCTTTCTTGTCAGATCTGATTAGCTCATCTCTGTTTTTAACCTTGCAGTGCAGCTGAAGAGCACAACACCTGAGTATAAGCATGTCAGCACTGCTCTTTTTTTTTAACCCCTTTTGAATTTATGTATTATTTTGTTTCAACCTAAAACTCGAAGGCAATGGCACCCCACTCCAGTACTCTTGCCTGGAAATTCCCATGGATGGAGGAGCCTGGAAGGCTGCAGTCCATGGGGTCGCTGAGGGTCGGACACGACTGAGCAACTTCACTTTCACTTTTCACTGTCATGTACTGGAGAAGGGAATGGCAACCCACTCCAGTGTTCTTGCCTGGAGAATCCCAGGGATTGGGGAACCTGATGGGCTGCCATCTATGGGGTCACACAGAGTCAGACACGACTGAAGTGTCAGTAATAATAACTTAGTAATAATAACTATAAAACCACTTCATCAGGAACTCTATCCTCAGCCATACATTGAAAGCGCCATTGCCCACCCCTCTGTGCCATGGAACCCCCACTCTTCTCTCAGAGCTTCTGATGTTAAGTGCCTTGTATCGGATGTTTGACCAGCATACAGACTAAGGAAGCACATCAGTGTCAACCTCATATATTAGGAAAGCTTACTTTGTCCCTTTTTTTTTTTTTTTTTTTTTTTTTTTTTACATTATATTAGATGAAAAGGTATGTAAAAAACCAGATTCCAACAGGTGACCTTGCAGGGAAAAAAGTTGGAACTTGCTATCCTACATTTAACAGACTGGATTTCTACCTTGTACTGGCCTCTACCTTAAACACACATTATGTTGCAATGCCACTAAACTGTTTCTTTCATCTTCCCCAACACTTTGTACCTCCATGGTTTGTTCTTGTCCTTGCTCTCCCTTCATGTGGCATGGTCTGCCATACATGCTCTTGTGCTTGAAACATTCATGTCACTTACATGACACTTTTGTGACACACTGGTGCAGAATTAATCAGTCTTTCTTTCAAACGTTATAAATTAAGCTAGTTAGATTTATACTGCACATAGCAATAAATGAATGCATAAGTGAAAACTGAAAGTTGCTGAAACTCCAATACTTCGGTTACCTGATGCGAAGAACTGACTGACTGGAAAAGACTCTGATGCTGGGAAAGATTGAAGGCAGGAGGAAAAGGGGACAATAGGGGATAAGATGGTTGGATGGCATCACCGACTCAATGGACATGAGTTTGAGCAAGCTCTGGGAGTTGGTGATGGACAAGGAAGCTTGGCATGCTGCAGTCCATGGGGTCACAAAGAGTCAGACACAACTGAGTGACTGAAATGAACAGAAACATTCACTTGTTTATGTGCATTTTGGATATTTCCAGATTTTGACTGTAGAAAATAAGTTGGTGCAAACATTTGTATACAGTTTTTATAAGGATATTTATTTCTTTTATTTTTTGGTCAAAGAATATTGCTCTGTCTGAATCATGAGGCCTATGACTATTTAGCTTTTGAAGAAACTAACAATTTGTGACCTAAAAAAAAAAAAAAAAAGAAAGAAAGTTGCTCAGTCGTATCTGACTCTTTGTACCCCATGGCAAAGCATAATGGAGTGGGCTGCCATTTCCTCAAAATAAACCACAATACATGGTTACTATTGATGATATAATCAGGGGGACAAAAGATCATTCTTTATCATTATTAATTTTGAAAATGCTAAAACAATGCTGGGGAAACAATGAAGAAATACAAATCTTTAAAGATGAAAAATATTATATATAATACAAATCTTTCTTGTACAAAGTTCATGAAATAAATGCATATTGAGTGCCATCTATATGCATAGATATAGATTCAGGATAAAAAGAGACAGTCCTTGTTCATCCATAATTTTCAGACTAATGGGTGGTATATAAGTTAGTAGCAATTAGTGCTAATAAGGGGGTGTCTTGGCTATCATAAGAATATAACAAAAAGACCTAAGTGAACCACAGTTTCATAGATTTCCATGAGGAAGTGGTCTTTTAAACAGATCTACAGGAAAAGGTTATATAAAAATAAGTAGGAGTAGTAGTAAAGGAAAGGAAGTGCCAAGAAAAAGGGAAACTGAATTTGAGATCCTGAGATCACGGGGAGCAAGAACCATTTGGGAGTCAAACTCAAGGTAGGACATCTGGAATACAGAAAATAAGGACCTACCCAATGGGGAAGATGGAGACATGGAGCCAGGACAGAGAGCCTTGCAACCATTGCTAGTAAAAATTGTGAATGACTTTGAATAAACAGCCCACTTAGAGGTCCTTCAATCAAATGGAGGGCATTCCTAGAGCAGCCTTCTAGGTTACCTGATTCTATAGGGTTCTGTGCCTTTATGTTTGGCTGGGCAGTTTTTCCACTTTATAGAGACCCAAGTTAACTTCCCTGAGCTTCTCTGGTGGCTCAGATGGTAAAGAATCTGCCTCCAATGCAGTAGATTTATGCAGTAGACCTATTCGTTCCCTGGGTTGGGAAGATCCCCTGGAGAAGGAAATGATCACCCACTCCAGTATTCGTACCTGGAGAATCCCATGGACAGAGGAGCCTGGTGGCCTATAGTCCATGGAGCCGCAAAGAATTGGACATGACTGAGTGACTAACACTTTCACTTTCACAAGTTAACATCTGGAGAGCTGCTACTGCTGCTAAGTCACTTCATTCATGTCCGACTCTGTGCGACCCCCTGGATGGCAGCCCACCAGACTCCCCTGTCCCTGGGATTCTCCAGGCAAGAACACTGGAGTGGGTTGCCATTTTCTTCTCCCATGCATGAAAGTGAAAAGTGAAAGTGAAGTTGCTCAGTCGTATCTGACTCACAGCGAGCGACCCCATGGACTGCAGCCTACCAGGCTCCTCCATCCATGGGATTTTCCAGGCAGGAGTACTGGAGTGGGGTGCCATTGCTTTCTCCGTGGAGAGCTGATTTAAGTACAAATGATTCGTGTGCATAGACATAGAAATAATTTTGTTCAATAAAGGTAATATTGATTTCTCTCCTATAAAAATGGTGATTTCAAGCATTGTCATTTTATTATAGGATAAAGTTTTGTATCTATTAAAAGAATCATTTGAGCATTCCTATTGCCTGTGTGTTTGTGTTAATCATTAATCAACCTCAAGCCATCTTCAAAATTTATCATATAATCCTTAGGGTGCTATTGTTTTAATTATAAAAATAACATAATTGCATTTCAAAAAACTTAGAAAAATTGTACCATAATCCAAGTAAACCCACATACTAACTGCTAATATTTTAGTTTTATCAACAGAAAAAAGACTCAGCAATTGTGAGAAAACAGTTTATAATGTTAATCAAAAATATGTATTTAAAAAAAAAATCCTGGATTCGTGTACTGACAGTGACATTGGTATTTGTCTGAATGTGATAGAGCAACGAAGAGGGAAACACAGAAGGAAGGGAGGAAAAAGGGAAGGAAGGAAGGGGAAAGGAAAGAAGGAAGGAAGATAAATTCATTGCAAAATGCTTTATTTCTCTACTCTCATTTCACTGTTAAATCACTACATTTTTTGTATTTGTAATACTGTCTGGTGAGTGCAGTGAATTCAAGCATAAACATAGGAATATGTTTAAATTACCTTCTAGAACAGCTCCAGCAGAACAACTTCACAGATTACTTCACTGAACAAATCAGCCAGCAGTAAGAGTGGTTCATAGGTGACAAAAAGTGTTCACAGTTATGTGAGTGGGGAAAATTGTCAAGTACTGCTACTGCTCCTAGTCACTTCAATCGCGTCTGACTCTGTGCGACCCCATAGATGGCAGCCCACCAGGCTCCCCCATCCCTGGGATTCTCCAGGCAAGAACACTGGAGTGGGTTGCCATTTCCGTCTCCAATGCATGAAAGTGAAAAGTGAAAGTGAAGTCGCTCAGTCGTGTCCGACTCTTAGAGACCCCATGGGCTGCGGCCTACCAGGCTCCTACGTCCACGGGATTTTCCAGGCAAGAGTACTGGAGTGGGGTGCCATTGCCTTCTCCATGCCAAGTACTAAAATTGTCTCAATACTGTCAGTAATATAATTATTCTAGTCCTATGAAACTAATGCCTCTAAAGTATTAGAAAGAGAAAAGGGGAAAATAGAGTTAAATAACAATTTATTATATCATTATCTTTTAGAAAATATCATATTTGAAGTTTAAAATGTCTCAAGTAGCAGTAAATATCCGCTTAAGAAGTTATCACTTTTTTCCCAAGATAACCGAATATAAACTAAAATTTCCTAAAAAATAATAAAATAATCTTAAATCTTAAGGCCAGTCTTACTGACCAACCTCTAAAACCATCATCTCTTAAAATGTTGTAGCCAAGAGATCTTAGAAATCATCTTGTCTGTACTGGGTTGAGTAGTGTGTGTGCTCAGTTGTATCCAACTCTTTGTGACCTCATGGACTGTAGCCTACCAGGCTCCTCTGTCCATGGATTTTCCAGGCAAGAATATTGAAGTGGGGAGTCATTTCCTACTCCAGGGAATCTTCCTGACCCAGGGATCGAATTCACATCTCTTGCATTGGCAGCAGATTCTTTACCACTAGTGCTACCTGGGAAGCCCAGATTGAACAGTTATGTTATGCCCTCAAAAGTTATGTCCCCCAGAAACTCAGAATATGAACTTCTTTAGAAATAGGGTTTTGCAGATGCAATTAGGTCAGGAGAGCTCCTAATTCAATGATTCAGTGACTTGAGTCATTACAAAAAAAAAAAAAGAGAGAGAGAGAGAGAGCCAAAGAGACAGAGACAGACATACTGGGAGAACTCCACATGAAGACTAAGGCAGAGATGAGAGAGGAGTGTCTACCAGTCAAGAAATGCCAAGGACACCAGCAACCACCAGAAGGTGGGAGAGAGACACTGAACAGTTTCTTCAGAGCACCCAGAAGCAATCAACCCTATTGATTCTCTGATTTTGGACTTCCAGTTTCCAGATCTGTGAGAGAATAAATGGTTGTTGCATAAAATCACTCTATTTGTGATACTTTGTTGCAGCAGTCCCAGGAAACTAAGACATTACTAAAGGGCTTTACTGTGTAGATGAATACACTGGATCTGAAGAAGATAAATGATTCATTCAGGATCATATAGCTGATTATTGCTAGAATCAGTATTAGAAGTCATTACCTACAAAGCAGTATTTTAGTAAATTTATTATTTATTAAAGTTTGAGAAAGTAATAAAAACAAGGGAAGTGCTTAATATTTAGGGCATTTAAAAGGGAAGTTTTACTTGAAATAATTTAACCAGGTTAGAATCCACTTAGTTTAGAATTTTAAGGGCTATATTTTCTGTGACTTCATCTTTTCAATGGAGTATTATTAGTGACACTACACATTTCTGGCATTCATAACATTCAAAATCTGTTTGATATGAAAAATAACAATGTAATTATTTTAATGTTCTTTGAATATTTAAATTATAAATTTTTATCATCTGGCACAATTAAAGAAAAAGAATTCATGAGGAAGAATAAAATGAGTTTTTAGAGTACAAACATTTTACTGTTAATATCAGTTACCTATGAGCTTACAATAAATTAATATTCAGAGCTGCTGTTATTAAAGGCACAGGGTTTAACAGACATATAGATCAGTGGCAGCTCAGCAGTAAAGAATTTGCATACCAATGCAGGAGTCCTGGTTCACTCCCTGGGTTGGAAAGATCTGCTGGAGAAGGAAATGGCAACCCACTCCAGTATTCTTCCTGGAAAATCCCATGCACAGAGAAGCCTGGCAGGCTACAGTCCATGGGGTCACAAAGAGTTGGACAAGATTGAACAAGTAACACTTTCATGCATATATATATATATAGATATAGATATAGATATATACATGCATATATATATATATATATATAGAGAGAGAGAGAGAGAGAGAGAGAGAGATGGAGAGAAAATACTGTGTGATTTTAGATGTGAAATGTGAAAAACCAAACAAATGAACAAACAAAACAAAACTGCTACAGAAAACAAACTGGTAGTAGACAGAGAGAGAGGAAGGGTGAGCAAAACTGGTCAAGATTAAGGGGCACAGACTTTCGGTTGTAAAATGCGTAGTTCATGGAATGAAAAGTGTAGCACAGTCAATAATTTTAGGCAATAATATTAGCACAGTCAATAATTTTACAGTCAATAATATTAGAATAACTTTTTTTACAAATGGTTATTACATTTAATTTGGTGATCAATTTGTAATACGTACAAATGTTGATTCACTACTCTATACCTGAAATGAATATAATATTATATGCCAATTATACTTGATTAAAAATAAGGGATTTTCCAGGCAAGAATACTGGAGTGGGTTGCCAATTCCTTCTCCAGGGTATCTTCACAACCCAGGAATCAAACCCGGGTCTCCTGCATTGCAGGCAGATTGTTTACCAACGGAGCCACCAGGGAGGGATGCCCAAATAAATAGAGGGATAGGGTTGAAGTGTGAGTTCAAATTATCACTACTTAAATTATCTAGGATGTCAGGCTCTTGGTGAGTGATCACACCATCCTGGTTATCTGGATCATTAAGATCTTCTTTGTATAGTTCTTCTGTGTATTCTTGACACCTCTTTTTTAATCTCTTCAACTTCTATTAAGATTCTTACCATTTCTGATCTTTATCATGCCCATCGTTGCATTAAATATTCCCTTGATATCTAAAATTTTATTGAAGATATCTCTAGCCTTTTTCATTCTGTTATTTTCCTCTACTTTGCACTGTTCTTTTAAGAAGGGCTTCTGATTTTTCCTTGTTATTCTCTGGTCCTCTGCTTCCAGTTGGGTATACTTTTCCCTTTCTCTCTTGCTTTTTGCTTCCTTCTTTCCTCAGCTACCCTGTAAAGCCTTCTCAGAAAACTATTTTGGAGTCTGAAGTCAAGTGGGCCATGAAATTCATTACTACAAACAAGGCTGGTAGAGGTGATGGAATTTCAGTTGAGCTACTTAAAATCTTAAAAGATAATACTGTTAAAGTGCTGCACTCCACATGTCAACAAATTTGGAAAATTCAGCAGTGACCACAGAACTGGAAATGGTCAGTTTTCATTCCAATCCCAAAGAAGGGCAGTGCCAAAGAACATGCAAATTACCACACAATTGTGCTCATTTCCAATGTTAGTAAGGTTATCCTCAAAATCCTTCAAGCTAGTCTTTAGCAGTATGTGAACTGAGAGCTTCCAGATCTACAAGCTGAGTTTAGAAAGGGCAGAGGAACCAGGGATCAAACTGCCAACATTTGTTGCATCATAGAGAAAGAAAGGGAGTTTCAGAGAAACATCCATTTCTTCAATAACTACACTAAAGTCTTTGTGTGGGTCACAACAAACTGTGGAAATTTCTTAAAGAGATGGGAATAGCAGACCATCTTACCTGTCTCTTGAGAAACCTGTATGCAGATCAAGAAGCAACAGTTAGAACATAACATGGAACAATGGACTCTGTCAAAATTGCTAAAGGAGTGTCAAGGCTGTATATTGTCACCTTGCTTATTTAATTTTATGCAGAGTACATCATGCAAAATGTCAGGCTGGATAAATCCCAGGCTAGAATGGAGATTGCCAGGAGAAATATCAACAACCTCAGATATACAGATGATACTACTTTAATGGCAGAAATTGAAGAGGGACTAAAGAGCCTCTTGATGAAAGTGAAAGAAGAGAGTGGAAAAGCTGGCTTAAAACTCAACATTCAAAAAAATGAAGATTATGGCATCCAGTCTCATCGTTTCATGACAAATAGATGGGGAAAAATGGAAGCAGAGACAGATTTTATTTTCTTGGGCTCCAAAAATCACTGTGGACAGTGACTGCAGCCATGAAATTAAAAGATGCTTGCTCTTTGGAGGGAAGGCTATGACAAATCTAAATGGCATATTAAAAAACAAACACATGACTTTGCTGACAAAGGTCCATATAGTCAAAGGTGTGATTTCTCCTGTAGTCATGTATAGAGGTGAGAGTTGGACCATAAAGAAGGCTGAGCACTGACAAATTGATGCCTTCAAAGTGTGGTGTTGGAGAAGATTTTTGAGAGTCCCTTGGTCAGAAAGGAGATCAAACCAGTCAATCCTAAAGGAAATCAACCCTGAATATTCATCGGGAGGACTGATACTAAAGCTGAAGTTCTAAAACTTTGGCCATCTGATGCAAAGAACAGACTCATTGGAGAAGACTGAAGCTGGGAAAGATTGAGGGTGAAAGGAGAAGAGGGTGGTAGAGGATGAGATGGTTAGATATCATTGACTCAATGGACATGAATCTGAGCAAACTCCAGAAGATAGTGAAGGACAGAGAAGCCTGAATTTGGAGTTCACAGGGGTCAAAGAGTTGAACTTGACTTAGCAACTGAACAATAATAACAAATTCTCGTTCACACCACTCACTAATTTTCTCATCATGAGCAAATCAATTTCTCTCTAAGCCTCACTCTCCTCATCTATAAATTTGGATGCAAATCCTAGCTACCTCAAGTGCATCATACAAACCCAAACCAATCTGCCCTGCTTGATATCTACTTTACTAAGATAAAAATCCATGCATGAATTCTGCCATTGTACTCTCATTTACAGAAACTGTGAGGTTATATTTTTCAATATTAATATTTACATTATAACTTCATGTATTTATTCTTTTTTGAATAGAACTATGTCCACAATAAACATTTCTAAAAGTTCTTTTTCTGCTTTTTGAACCATGAAAGTCACAACAAGGCAAGACAAATAGTTACCAGATTATTGTTGTTGTTGTTGTTCCATCGCCCAGTCATTTCCAAGTCTTTGCAATCCAATGGACAGCAGCAGGCCAGGCTTCCCTGTCCCTCACCATCTACTGAAGTTTGCCCAAGTTCATGTCCATTGCTTCAGTGATGCCATCCAGCCATCTCATCCTCTGATGTCCTCTTTTCCTTCTGTCCTCACTCTTTCCCAGCATCAGGGACTTTTCCAATGAAATCTGTTGTTCGCATCTGATGACCAAAATACTGGAGTTTCTGCTTCAGCATCAGTCCTTCCAATGACTATTCAGGGTTGATTTCCCTTAAGATCGACTGGTTTGATCTGTGCTGTCCAATGGACTCTCAGGAGTCTTATCCAGCTCCACAGTTCGAAGGCATCAATTATCAGTACTCTGCCTTCTTTGTGGTCCAACCCTCACAATCCTATGTGACCACTAGGAAGACCATAGCCTTGACTGTATGGACCTTTGTTGGCAAAGTAATGTCTCTGTTTTCAACACACTGTCCAGGTTTGTCATAGCTTTCCTGCCAAGAAGCAAACGTCTTCTGATTTCATGGCTGAAGTCACCATCCGCAGTGATTTTAGAGCCCAAGAAGAGGAAATACATCGCCACTTCCACCTTTTCTCCTTCTATTTGCCATGCAATAATGAGGCCGGATGCCATGATCTTAGTTTTTATAATATTCAGTTTTAAGCGGACTTTTTCACTCTCCTCCTTTACCCTTATCAAGAGGCATATCTGAGGTTGCTGATGTTTCTCCCACTTTTTGATTCCAGCTTGTAACAGACCCAGCTCAGCATTTCTCATGATGTGCTCAGCGTATAGATTAAACACACAAGGTGACAGCAGACAGCTCTGTTACACTCGTTTCTCAATCTTGAACCAAGCAGTTGTTCCATACAGGGTTCTAACTGTTGCTTCCTGACTTGCGTACATGTTTCTCAGGAGACAGGTAAGATGACCTGGTATTCCTCTCTTTAAGAGCTTTCCACAATTTACCATGATCCACACAGTCAAAGGCTTTGGTGTAGATGATGAAACAGAAGTAGATGCTTTTCTGGAATTCTCTGGCTTTGTCTGTGATTCAGCAAGTGTTGGCAATTTGATCTCTGGTTCTTCTTTCTTTTCTAAACCCAACTTGGACATCTGGAACTCCTTGATTCACATAACATTGAAGCCTAGCATGTAAGATTTTAAGCATGACCCTTACTAGCATGGGAGATGAGTGCAATTATCCAGTGGTTAGCACATTCTTTAGTACTACCCTTCTTGGGAATTGGGATGAGGATTGACCTTTTCCAGTCCTGTGGCCACTGCTGGGTCTTCTAGATTTGCTGACATATTGAATGCAACACCTTGACGGCATCGTCCTTTAGGGTTTTGAATAGTTTTACTCGAATTTCATCCCATCTACCAGCTTTATTAACAGCAGTTCTACCTAAGGCCTACTTGACTTTGCTCTCCAGAATGTGTGATTCTGGGTGGCTGACCACACCATCGTAGTAATCTGGTTCATTAAAATCTTTTTTGTACAGGTCTTCCATGCATTCTTTCCATCTCTTCTTGATCTCTTCAGGCCTACTAAGTTTCTACAATTTCTGTCCTTTATCATGCCCATCTTTGGGCAAAATGTTCCCTTGATAACTCCAGTTTTCCTGAAAAGATTTCTAGTCTTTCCCTTTCTGCTGTTTTCTTTTTGTTTATACACTGTTCCTTGAAGAAGGCCTTCTTGTCTCTCACGCTGTTCTTTGGAAATCTGCCTTTAGTTGGATATACCTTTTCCTTCTCCCTTGATTTTCACTTCTCTTCCTTCTTTAGCAATTTTTAAGGCCTCCTCAGATAACCACTTTGCCGTCTTGCTTTTCTTGTTCTTTGGGATGGTTTTGTTCATTGCCTCCTGTACAATATTACAGACCTCTGTCCATAGTTCTTCAGGCACACTGTTCACAAGTTCTAATCCTTGAATCGATTACCAGATAACCTACTTTAAATAGAATGGGTCTCCAGGAAGAAGTTTACATGGTTAAAGTCTCTGTAAGTGTTTATTACATTTTCTTGTAAGAACTAACACAGTCCTAAAATTTACCAAATACTATGTAATATATTCCCATAAAAATAACTGTTCCTTTTTTTACATCTTATCCACTTTCTATGATTGAAAAATTTTCCTAAAATCCAATATATTGTTCTTTTGAATGTTGTAACTATAAAGGTTTTAGACAACTGTTGCCTAATGTCATTGTTTCTTTAAATTTGTTTAATGTTCTAATTATTCTATTTGTTTCTGCATAACATTCCTAAATATATTCTCATATTTGTATGCTTTTCTTTTTTATTCAATTTAAAATACGGGGAAAAAAAGAAAACAGCTTTTCTTATCTCCTCCTTCAATTATGCCATGCATTGAAAAACCTCTACCAAGACTACCATCTTCTACTAAGCATTCTCTTTCAACTGTTTGTATTGACCAAAAATTGGGATTGCCCAGTAGGTGATTCGCTATGCCATGAAATATATTGATTATTCTGACAAAGCAGTAGTTTAATGATAATCTATATTTTATGCATGAATATGAGTCTTCAGTAAATATAGTTAATAAAATGATATTAAAAGAATATTACATTTACTTTTGTTAACTCCATTCATGTTTTATTTGAACACTTTCCTCAGAAACAGAGTTCCTATTCATTTCATTAGTAAGAATTTGGTGTGTGAAATTAGGGCACAGCAGAATCATTCATCTCTTAGTTTGTATTTACTACCATATTTATAACACAAATTAGTGACATCAATAAAGTTAATACCCACAGGTATAAATAATCCCTGAAAATAAACATAATTAATTTAGGGAAAAATAGATATCATATTTGTATTAATGCTCATTAAACCCTCTAAAAATTCTTTATGGAATGAAAGAAAGGATTTATCAGATCATTTCCAACCATGAATCTGCCAGGCACTAAACAATTTTTAGGCTTTTGAATGAATGTCCACTTGGGGAATGTGAAAGTGGGTTTTTGCATGGGCAGTGAATTCTATAACACTTTAGAATTATACATTGCATCATTATAATAAAAAAGCCGTAAAAATGCCTGTGGGATTAACATAGTTAGGGCTGTAGGAGTTCCTGCAGCTTCAGTGAGTTTGTGCATACTGCAGTCATCCTACTTTTTTTCTAACACAGCACTTTAAATATTCCTAGAAGGAGGTCTTAATATTCAGACTATTTTGAAAACAACTGCATTTTCTATGAGATTCCACAAGATTTTTCTGAGTGCTTACTATGTATGCAGCATTATCCCAGATTGTGAAGACAGTAACAATAAGAACAGCAACAATAATAATATTTTTTAAAAATATCCAGGCAGTTCCCAATTTATAAAAATTCAACATCTAGCAATTTTTTAAATTTAATATACTCAGCTAGTTATACCCATGTAAAATGGAGCAGGTGGGACCCTTACATATATATTTATAACAGCGCTACTCATTCTGTTTCTTGGGTGCTCAAGGGAAAGTTCAGCCTGATACATGCAAAGGTATCTTGGACCAGCCCCTCTTGAAGCTGAAAGATGTTGCAAAATTTAGAAGACAGAAACATAAGTAACTAATGAGAATGAGGTAGTGACTCAATAGGAATGTTAGATCAGAAGTTAGTAAATCCAGGTTTATGTGATTGAAAAATTGTTCTTAACATTATACTAAAAATACTTTAAATAGCAATAGTATTTTGATTACACAGTAAACCTTCAATAGACAAAATTCATTTGAAATGCAAATTCTAACATACAGAAATTTTAATTGCTAAAAAAGTCAGTATATAACAAAACATAGTTAACACTCAATACCATTTTAAAATAGGTTACTAAAATTCAGTTCCAGTGATGGCCATAGCTGACATAGTAGGACTTTTGTGTTAGATGTCATATCCAAATTTTCTCAACCAATATCTATTGAATATTTCTGTTGTGGCTGTTCCAGAAAATGTTTCAGAACTGGAGATGGAACATTCAATAAAGTATATACCATAAGCAAAAATTAAAATATACAACTGCAGATGATGATGAATGAATAAAAAATAAGCCATTAAGATGACTTTTAAAACATGCTTTTTTCTACTGTATTTGACCAACAACCACTCTAAAACATAAATGTGATGAGGGGCCTAAGATACAAATAAAACAAAACAATGATAAAATAAATGTCTTTGTTCAGCAAGATTAAAGATGTGTATACAGATTGCAAAGTAATAGGAATAGTATATCCTTAAGTATTACAGCACTGTGTTTAAATACCCTCCTTAAATGTTATCTTGCTTCTAAAATGAACAGTCATACTCCTTCAAGAAGGGAGGATATATACTGATGTTTTTTGCCAGATAGCAGACTTAGAAACAAACTTGAATGAGAAAAGCTGCTGCATAAAACTTTAATTACTTTTGTTCCACGTGATACAGAAAATATTATTTAATTGGCCATTAAGCTTTATCCCATAGTCTGAACAGCAAAGAGAACAGAGCAAAATGAATGGAAAGTAAGTATAATAAAAGGGAAAATCAGAGGCACTCGAGAGAAGCATGAACACACATGCCTGGTGTCTAGATGTCTTCTCTAGTTCTTGAGCTGAGTTAGTATCTGTGCTGGGGAGGAGTACAATGGATGGCAAAGTGAAAATTAAATTGACAGGCTTGACTTAACTGAGAATTAACTGGAAAGGCTATGCTGAGTCTCTAAAAGGAGCATCTTTGTTGGCATGGGGAGAATAAGGAAGCATGATAATGCACAGGAGCTTAGCAAGTAAGGAGGGCAGAAGGATTATAGACAGACTGGCTATATGGAGAGGGTCCAGTTTACATTACATTGTTTTCCTACACTGATCATGAAGTAGAGACTGAGAAAGCCACATTGTGACCAACCCTTTTTTCCTTCTGTACACACACACACCTTTAGAGGTTTTCAGTGAATCATCTGAGTCACAGAACTAAAGAGGATGCTGCAAAATTCCAGTGGTGTACACAGTCAGTCAGTGACAGATGAAAGGCCAAGAAAGAAGAAAGGGGCCTGGGATTTCCAACCAGGAAAAAAAAAATCTATATATGTATGCCAATCCTAAAGGGAATCGGTCCTGAATATTCATTGGAAAGACTGATGCTGAAACTGAAGCTCCAATACTTTGGCCACCTGATAAAAAGAACTGACTCATTAGAAAAGACCCTGATGCAGGGAAAGATTGAAGGCAAGAGGAAAAGAGGACAACAGTGAATGAGATGGTTGGATATCATCACTGACTTGATGGACATGAGTCTGAGCAAGCTTGGGGAGCTGGTGATGGACAAGGAAGCCTGGTGTGCTGCAGTCCATGGGGCTCCAAAGAGTCAGATGCGGCTGAGCAACTGAACTGATATATGTGTGCATATACGTATGTATGAAATATATGGAATGAAAAAATGCATAATTTCAATCAGAGGCACAGATCAATGAAAAATATCCTTACACACCTCAAGACAAGATCTGATCCAACATTCCTACAGACTCAGACACCCTACTCCGTACTTTATAAGGTGGGAGAGTTGAGGATCTGGAGGATCCTATGGACCCTGCATACACCCTTCACTCTGACTCTATGGTCATGCAAATTTCCCTCAGTCAATGTATCAGACACCACCAGCTGTGGTGGAGCAAAGAGATGAAGACATTACAGGTCCCAAAGTAAGCATGATCTAATGTGAATGGTTTGCTTTATTCCAATTTAATTAATAAACCAAACCAGACAAGAAGGCAATCAAAATTTTTAAACTGAGCTAATAATCAACAATTTTTACCCAAAACCTAGTTGGTGGGTGTTCAAAGGAACATAGGATCAATACAAACCAAATACTAAATAAATACACTTTCTCTGTTCCACTGCATGTCAGTGAATAAATATGGTGAACCTACAATAGTTGTCAGTGCTGATGAGCTAGCTCCAGAAAGCAAGTTTTAGGTGAAACCCAAAACATCCAATAGTCTGATTTATAAAGAAGAAAGGACAGAAGGAAAAGAAGGAAGGGATGGAAGAAAGAGAGGGAAGAAAACAAAGTCATCAACCAAGACTTCCTAAGATCACCATTAATTTTTCTTAGAAAAGATATCTTTTCCTAATATATAAATGAAATATAAAATATGATTATCAAAATAATATATAAGTTCCATTATCCTCAAGGCCATATAATACATAAGGGCAGCCAGATTTGATTAATTAAGGTGTTTAAGATCATTTTTTCAAAAAATAAAAGAGGTCCCACTGAGAAATAGATCTATTTGCACACCAGTGTTTCTTTGAAAAACATTCAGATTCAGTGTGCTGTGTTACTAAAAATATAAAACTTTGTTTTCTATAATTGTTAGAAGTATTCTTCCAATTGTTGTTATAATATTTATGTTTCAGGCACATCACTGTAAATTTTTATATAGTCATGTATATCAATTTTCTTGTATCTCATACTTTTCATATTTAAAAATTTCTTACTATCTGAAAACATTTAAATGTGTAACTATATTTTCTTATAGAATGTATAGGATTTGATTTGTATATTTAACTTCCTAGTATCTTTGGAATTCATTTTTTCTCACATTCTTTCACCAAATAATATCTAATTTTCCCCAAACAATGATTCTGAACAAGTATGTATAATTTGTCATTTAGAAGCTATCATCTTTTAGACATAAGAGTTATTCTACAAAACTGTTTAACTCGAACTACAATCCAAAGGAAGTCTTAAACATCACACTGAAGAGAGGAATAGAATTCAACCAGAGTGAGCAACAGCAAAAAAGCAAACAAAAAAATAAAACAGCATAATTAACAGAGTAAGTATTCCTAGGAAACAGATGGGGGTCATTTTGCAAAGAATACACTAAATTCCTAACATTCCATAAAGTTGCGAACAAAAGCATGAACACAGATAACCAAAACTGCAGAGTCTAATATGACTGAATGTCAAGCTACCAAGGCCTTGACTTTCTGACAATTATCTGATGTGAGTATTAAAGGCTCTCAATGGACTACGGCTGTCATTCCAACAGACAAGAGAGTGTAACATGGAGCACAGAATAGAAACCCCAAGAGGCCAACAAGATCAGAAAAAAAAAAAAAAAAACCTACTGAAATCTATAAATAGATAGAATTACATATGCATATGTATCTTATAACATAAACTGAGTTATGTAAAACTACAAGGAGATAAGTATCAAGCATGATTAATGCTGAACAAAAAACAAAAAATGCATGTGTGTTCTAAATGTAAGGGAAAAACTGTATCCAACACTGAGCGGTAATTTACACTGAAGGCAGAGAGAATTTTTTGCATCTCTCATTTTTATATTGTGCTTTGGTAGAAAAGAAACATTATTTCAATTGCATAAACTTCAAAGATGGCTTATTATTTTTTAACATTAAATATGTTTAACATATAATTTTGGTTTTAATGTCCCCTAAAATACTGGATTCTTTTTAAAAATTTAGTTTTCTGAATATCAATTTAAATATTTATATCTATTAGATTTAAAGAGTAACTCACTTATTTCTATAAGCAACAGTTGCTTAGGCTATTAGCCTATTATTTTAAATTTTAGATATGGTAGGAGTTGTTGAAGGAAAGGAAGTCTGCTTCACTTCATAGAAATAGGATGCACCCCTAATTCCTTCAAGTTCAACTATTTCTTTATCTCCTGAGATTACTATATCCTCCCAAATATATCATAATCTTAATTTTTTGCCTTAGAGTTGAATTGTTTCAGAGGTTGTTATGTTAATTCCCTGAGAACAATATTTATTTTTCATGGCCATTAATCAGTGTCACTTGTGCCAAGAAGCTATGCAAGGATTTCTGCCTAATAGCCAAGAAAACTGTATTTAGTGGTAGGGAAATCCTTAGCCACAGCTACTAAACTGCTATTAGCGCAATCCTTAACAGCTCATTACCACAGGAAGATGTGTTATGTACAGTGAGGTTTAAATGAGAACCACATTAAAAAAAAAAAAAAGTGATTTGTTTATCCTTCACTGACAGATCTTAGCCCAGCAGAATAAAACTCCAAAGCAATGGCAAGAAAAAAACTACAAGATTAAATAGCATCTTTTTGTTGTTTTTATGAAAGAAACTTTATGAAGCATTCAAACTAATATGTACAAATTGCCTCATTCAAGAATCAGCAATATGTTAGGAGGCAACAGACTCTCTAAATATCCAGACTCAGAAATAAACATACTTAAAAGTTCCACTAAAGAAGTAAACAGGGGAATTTCAGCCTCATGTTTGCAGTATATGACCAATAAACATTGCATGACTGTGAAAGTGTAAGTCGTTCAGTTGTGTCTAACTCTATGCAACCCCGCAGACTGTAGCCCATCAGGCTCCTCTTTCCAAGGAATTCTTCAAGCAAGAATACTGGAATGCTTTGCCATTTTCTTCTCCAGAGGATCTTCCCAGTCCAGGGAGAGAACCTGCATTGCAGGCAGGTTCTTTAATGTCTGAGCCACCAGGGAAGCTCCTCTGACTTGGTAGTATAATATCTTGAAATTTGACACATAATTTTGGTATCAGTTATAAATGGCAACCCACTCCAGTGTTCTTGCCTGGAGAATCCCAGGGACGGGGGAGCCTGGTGGGCTGCCATCTATAGGGTCGCACAGAGTCGGACACGACTGAGCGACTTAGCAGCAGCAGCAGCAGCAACATACATCATTTCTAAGACAATGCACAGATTTGACTGTTATCTTATTGCTAGTGAAAGAAAATAAATGTGATCATGAATAATGCTATATCAAGAGAGTTAGAAGAGCACAATGGTTGGTCTTCTTTGTCCCACTTACAGCTCGCATTACACGACCAAAAAAATATGCTGAGATAAATATATAAATCTAAGATAAGACTGATATTGGCAAAGCAAAAATACCAAACGTTTCTAGAAACTAGAAAGCAGATGGAATCAACTCTAGTAAGAGACCAAAGGAGCCAGAACCTACAATGCACACGGGAGAAAGCATAGGTTCAAGGTTGCTACAGCATATGCAGCAGTTGATATAAGGAACAGGGATTAGTACAAGAGCTTTCTTCAGAGGTTTCTTCACTGCGTATGCTCAGTTGTGTCTGACTCTTTCCAACCCCTGCCATGCTCCTCTGTCCATGGAATAAAATATTTTTATAAAAATGTATTAGGTTTATGAAATTGATCATTTTTGATCATGTGCATTCACAAGTCATTGTTATTTAAAAAATAATCAGAATCATGACTGGCACACCACCAGTGGTTAAGCAATAAAACAAGCCTAGAAAACTTTTAACTAAAAAAAAAATGTAAGTCATGGAATTCAACCATAACATATCATCAGATCCTAGAGCTGGAGAAGTAGATCTGAGATGGACTGCAGAGAACTTTGGATAAATATCACCCTAAATAAAGCTGGGCTTTATTATCATGCTATTTATGACAAATCAGTGCAGGGATTGGAGGAGGGCATAGACATCCAAAACAATAATTTCAGGAACAATTAATTCGTGACATTCAGGATATGTGTACAGGAAAAAAGAGACAGTTTACAAATCAACACAGGCATCCAGGCATAAGCACAAAGATGCATGAAAAGAGCAGTAAGAACAAGAATGTGAAGGGGGAAAGACATTAAAAGGTAACATATTTTTGAATGTAAATAACTGAATGTAGATTAAAGGGATAGTGAAAAGGCAGGGAAGAATAAATAAAGATATCATTTCTATGTTTTTTTTTATTTTTTTTAGCTAGGAGAACTGTAATCCTATAAAAAGAGATTAATTAGAATCATGTATCAAAGAATTCCAAATCCTGTTACATAAAAATGTTCAAGGGATGCAATGAAATTTAGCTGAAATGATCCAAAAACTTAAAGGTAAAAAATTCAAGGTACCATTGACATTGTAATTTTTTCACTTTAAAATTCAATCCAAGCATGCCTATTTAATTACCATTATTCTATGAAAACCAGTAATGACTAAATCCATATCTTGCTTCTATCAAATTGCTTAAATCTCAGCAAACAGATACTTAAATTCTTGGTTCATTGGTGAACAGTGACTGGTAAGTATTTTATTGTCTTAATATTTTTAATTCAGGCATAATTCATGATGAATAAGAACATTAGAATCAATGAACCATAATGTTCAGCATATTTATGATACTTTTTTCTTATTCCTCTTACTTTGTTTCTAGATGTACAATTCTATCAGAGGAGCTAAAGGAAGATGTAGCCAAGAAAAAGGGAGGGATCTTTTGCTACATCTAGGTCAATTTTTGTCAAATCAAGTCAAATTAGCATCAAAATAACCACAAATATAGAAAGAACAGTCACAAATTACAAAGATAAACAATTAGTCTTATACATTCAAAGTACTGAATGTGAGAGATCAGAAGATTAACTTTCCTCTTGCACAGCCCAGCCCCAGAGCCCTCACAATAGGGCAGATGGGTTCAATATACAGGTTTCAGGGCCAAAAAAGACTAGGATTCTTATTCCATTTCCACTATTCACTGGCCAGGTAACTGGTAGGTTGTACACAGTCTCTGAACCTCATTTCCCTCAATGTAAATGATGATGATAAACTATATCTTAGGGTTACTGTGAAAATTAAATGAGATGATCTGTGAAAAGCAGGTAGTGATGTTCTGTGCTGCTGCTGCTGCTAAGTCGCTTCAGTCGTGTCCGACTCTGTGCGACCCCAGAGACGGCAGCCCACCAGGCTCTGCCATCCCTGGGATTCTCCAGGCAAGAACACTGGAGTGGGTTGCTATTTCCTTCTGCAATGCATGAAAGTGAAAAGTGAAAGTGAAGTCACTCAGTCATGTCTGACTCTTCGCGACCCCATTAACTGCAGCCCACCAGGCCCCTCCGTCCATGGGATTTTCCAGGCAAGAGTACTGGAGCGGGTTGCCATTGCCTTCTCCAGTGATGTTCTGTAGGTCTTCTGTAAGTGCCTGATAAATGTTAACTTATACTAGTCTTATGACTACCAGTGGTAAATTTTATTCATCATATTGCTTCACAATCCAGATACAAATGAACTGTAGTAGTATTATTATTACAGTAAATACACACTTTGGAAAATGGAAAGTATACAACAAAGAGATATTTGCAGAGTTTAAAAAGGATATTAAAGGGAAACTGTTCACATTTGCTATACTTCATAAACAGTGGACTGAATCTTCACCTTTCAGGCAGTATTTGGGTTTACTAAACTGATTTCTTATCACTCAAGTTGTGGTCACACTTGTAAAAGTACACCACCCAGGGAGTTCCCTGGTGATCCAGTGGCTAAGACTCCATGCCCCCAATGCAGGGGGCCTGGGTTTGATTCCCTGGACAGGAAACAAGATCCCCCATGCCACAACTAAAGATCCCACACACAGCAACAGAGATTCTGCACGATGCAACTAAGACCTGGTACAGCCAAAAAAAAAAAAAAAAAAACCACCACCACCACAAAATAATATACTCATAAAATTCTAGAAATAAATCTCATTTTTGCCTCCTCTGGAATAAATGCACAGCTTGAACCACACTACACATCCTATGTATTCTGACTCCTATTGACATTTGAAGTTCTTTATCTTGAGCCATAAAATTCTCTCTCATCTTTAAACGATTCCCTATTCCTGCCAGTTTGGTTTTCAATAAACCTGCCAAATCAGTTCTATGGAACGATTTCCAGGTTAGTCTTCTACAATTTCTTTTTAAGTTTTTAAAACGTGACTGATTTATCCCAAGACTTTGAGATTTCCATTATCTGGCATTTGATTAAAAAGAAAGCAACATGAAACTTTTGAGATAAATTTCTAACACCTGCCCTAGCCAACCAAATGAGCCATAGGGGAAATAGCTGAGGAAAGGCCTTTCACTTAGCATACTCCAGAAAGTTGTGAATCATATAATATTTTCT
The DNA here is from genome assembly GCF_019923935.1 of Bubalus bubalis. Lineage (NCBI taxonomy): Eukaryota > Metazoa > Chordata > Mammalia > Artiodactyla > Bovidae > Bubalus > Bubalus bubalis. The sequence continues at coordinate 152,147,609 of NC_059158.1, forward strand.
TGAATGCTACTAAACCCTCCAAAATATGTATTAAAATTTGACTTTATTCTAAGACCATTCTTTTTTGAATCCAATTGATATTTTATATACATATATATATATATATACACACACACATACAAATATAATTTTTTTTTCTTAAGGTTGAATTATTTAACCCAAATTCACATTTACTTTTACTTATTTCAGTAAAGTAAGAGTATGGAATATCTTTTCACTAATAATCCTGTTCCCTATTTCTCATAGGTTCTTATTTAGTGTTTAATTTGCATATTGCCTTGTTGTTGATTCTTTAATGTTCTCTATCTCAAAATCTCCTCTATGACTGAATTAATCTCCATGCTGCTGCTGCTAAGTCACTTCAGTCGTGTCCGACTCTGTGTGACCCCATAGACGGCAGCCCACCAGGCTCACCTGTGCCTGGGATTCTCCAGGCAAGAACACTGGAGTGGGTTGCCATTTCCTTCTCCAATGCATGAAAGTGAAAAGTGAAAGTGAAGTCGCTCAGTCATGTCCGACCTTCAGTGACCCCATGGACTGCAGCCTACCAGGCTCCTCCGTCCATGGGATTTTCCAGGCAGGAGTACTGGAGTGGGGTGCCATTGCCTTCTCCGATTAATCTCCATAGGTACATATTAAACTATCAGCTACAGAGGAATTTATTTCTTATGACTGCATAAATAAATTACACACACATGTCAAAAACATGTATTATTCTTTTAGTTCAAAATTAAAAATAAAAATTGCAAACGATGAAATTCTTTTGAACATCTGAGTCAAATTCATCCTGGTACCTGGAGTTAGTTATAAAGCAGGATTTGAGACCTTGCAACCATGACCTCCAGAGGGCAGACCTGGAACATCTAAAGTACCATATTTGAGATCACAGTAATAGAGAACTGGGTACTAAAACAATTCAACACTTAAAACATATTTATTGGACATTCAAAGCTCTAGGCATGAGTTATAAGACAGAATCTGTATGGTCAAGGACTGTAAAAGGAAATTAGAATGTGATATAATATCTGTAATAGCAGAAAAGCATGGGGAAATACATACAGTTGTACTGGTGAATCACGGGAGGCTTCCTAGACATGGTGACAACTAAGCTGAATACAAATGACTCAGGCAATGAATTGGAGGGGAATGTTCCAAACCATGATAACAACAGATGCATAAGCTTGCAGGTGAAAATTATGGTAGGAATACCATATAAAGTTTCAAATAGTTCCTCATTAGATAGTAATAATACATGATTAATTTAAGGGTAAATTATGTAGCTCATAAAAGAAGCATGAAAGTTTTATAGATTATTGAGCTAAATTTTATTTTATATATTTTTATGTGTTGCCATACATTAAAGATAACCTAAAAAATTACACATTAAGATAGAAAAGAAGTGTTTCCATAAAACTACGAACTGCTTTGGGATTAAAAAAAAAAACAACCTGTGCAAGCATTATAAACAGATTCAAGTTCTAAAATAAATGATCAAAAATTATCACCTAATCAATGACACTATGGAGAATAGTACCACAATGTATTGCAATAAAATAGTGCTTTGAGGTATTTAGAAGATTGTAAATCTCAGAATCTTTCTAACTACACCTTATCCCAGGAAATAGAGAATTGAACATTTTGAATATAAATACATTTTAAAAGATTTATCTGTATTAATTGATTATACCTACAAAACTCTTTACAAAATACCTCTTCTTTATATAATGCTAAATTCTTAAAAAGACTCTAAATTAATGAATCTCAAATTAAGTTTCACCTCAAAGTTCTAAAATATGAAATGATGTTCATGTAGTTAATTACTTTCTAGTTATAGTCAATCTAGCAGCAATATTAATTTCAAATAGCATGGTTCTTATTATAAACATACCTAGAAAAACGATCCAGGTTACCCAAAAATACTAGGGAGATTCAGTATCTTCATACATTATTTTGAAAATTTTGACATGACACTGCCAAAAGATATCAAGTTAAACTAGAAAATTAAAAGAAAAAAATATCTGAAGAGAGTAAAATGAATGTATTTTTAGAGCACTGGGTGGCCCCTGACATGTAGTTTGTGACTTAGAAACATCAACGTGCCAAGTTTAATATTGTGCTCAGGGTATCCTATTTCTCTGGATTGACTGGCAAAGCAAAAACTATCTTGTGATAGTCTCTAGGCCTGTGTACCTTGTCAGTTTAGAAGAGAAAAGTAGAATTCCATTACAAATTTATGCATTGAAGTAAAGCTGTATTTAATTAATCCTAATCTACTCATTTGTACACATTGGGATTGACACTAAAACTAATGATAAGAAAGCACTGAATCACTGTTTAATGAGCACATATTTCATTATCTAAAATAAATAATTCAACTTGAAATAAAAGGTTTCAAATTTGCTGAAATATGGTTATCCTACTGCAACTGCTAATACTAATAATGTTAATGGTAATAAGCAGTAAGCAACTAATATTTACTGATTACTCTTAATGTACTAGACCCTGTTTGATTATACTGCTGCTACTGCTAAGTCACTTCAGTCGTGTCTGACTCTGTGCGACCCCAGAGAGGGCAGCCCACCAGGCACCCCTGCCCCTGGGATTCTCCAGGCAAGAACACTGGAGTGGGTTGCCATTTCCTTCTCCAATGCATGAAAGGGAAAAGTGAAAGTGAAGTCTCCCAGCTGTATCCGACCCTCAGCGAACCCATGGACTGCAGCCTACCAGGCTCCTCTGTCCACAGATTCTGTCCACAGGATTCTCCAGGCAAGAGTACTGGAGTGGGGTGCCACTGCCCTCTCTGTTTGATTGTACTATTTGTATTAAATAATTCAATCCTTAAAGACTTGATATGAAGAGGTCAATAAAATGTGGTTGAACCAGCAATAAATCTATTAAATTACTTTTACTGGATTCAGATCCTTTTTTCTGATTGCAAAATAAAAAATAATCTTTTAAAATTCAATCAGAAACACATTACTATATATTATCCTATCTTAAAACTACCCAAAACATCAAAATAATATTAATTTATGTGTTCTTTAATGTTTACCTTATTGTTCACTACAATATTATAAAATGACTGTATACTCTCAATTCTTATGGTAAACAACATTCTTAAAATTCATAACTGAATATAATTGCATATCAAAGAAATACTCCAATATCAATTTTAGTCTTATTTTTAATCAATAGAGAGATTAGTCTCCTGCATTAGAAAAAATATTTAGTTCTAATCATCCCATATTTCTTGTTTCTAGAAATATTTCCCCAATTTGTTAATTAATACATTATTGGGAAGGCAGAGAAGTCTTGTTAAAATTAATATTTCTCATAGTCATAATTTATACTTAACTAATCCCTAAGTACTACCCAATTGTAAACAAATCAATTTCATATTTACATCTGTGATAATTTGAAGTCACCCAGATAAAGATATCAATAAAGGACATAGTTCCTAAAAATAGCCCCTTGACCAATTTTGTAGTTATCTGATATTAAGAATAGTTAGACAACACTCCCAAGTTTTCTTTTTAATTTAAATGTTATTATTAAACTAAGCCAAAAGCTTTTCTTAATCAAGAAAAATGCCATTATTTCAAAAAACACAAATTATTCCACAGAACAGTCATAACCAGGACTACTAGCAAAGGGCCTTATATACACTGGAAAGTCAGAAAATATTTGATTGATGAATAGATAGATGAATAAATAAATATATAACAAACATAAACATTCATCTCTTATCCTTGAAAACTCCTCAAGTTAATATTTTCATGTTTGCAAGATATTTGAGTTATCTTATTGAATTGCATTTTTACAACTGCATAAATGAAAACAGTAGTACATTTAATTGCATTTATTTATTCTTTAATTAGCATTGCTTTGTTCTGCCAGTTCCTGAAAAGTCTTTGAAAAGTTACAAAAAGGAAATTGTGATACATAAAAAGTTATGCTAACAGGAGCACCTTGAGTTGACTGTCATTTATTTTGGTTTCCCCCATTACATAGGCAAGATTTATTTTTTCACTGAAGTGATATTCATTGGTCAAGTGTGTTCTTATTTCCACTAGAGTAGGCTCTGAGGTTATGAAGATGGATAAAACATTTTTCATCTTTTGAGGAGCTCACAGTAGGTGTTTAATTCAGGTTTGTTGAATGACTAAATAACATGAATATGAAAACTGAGAAAGCCCTGCACATGCTATCACTGTAGTTACAAAGACAAAAGTGAAAAGGCAGTGGCTTCATTAATTTTAACAATTCACAACGCTGTACTCTATTCATGATTAACAGGCTCATAGATTCTGCTGGCTAAATTGGATTGATATCATAGGAGTATATTTAGTGCCATCTGTAATATTAGCACTCTCATAAGGGGTGAACATTACTTTAAAGTTGTCAAGAGTGTGAATCATTTCCCAAGAGAAATGTAGGAAACTGACAGCTTTCAAAGATCTGTTATTGATCCCCAGAATGCATCTATTCAGTCAGTCAATCACAATCACGTAAATCAGCAGCTGGTCCCACTCTCTTAGGGAATAAGCTCCATGCTTGACATGGCATTTGTCTTATCCCTTGGGGATCCAGCTCACATGAGTAGGTCTATATTGACCATGGTTCTCTTGAGAGATTTGTTTGCGAGTATCTATGAAACAAAAACTTTAAAGTTTTCCTGAGTAGAAATTGTAGTTATAGGCTTGTCAAAATAAAAACAATACACACACACACATACACACAAACATATATATATTCATTATAGCTATTGTGCTGTGGTGAGGGTGGCACCCCCAAAGAATATGTCTGCCCAGGACCTGTGAATATGACTTTAAGTTGGAAAGATTTGCAGATGTGATTAAATTAAGGATGTCAAGATGAGGTCATCCTGGATAATCCAGGCAGGTCCTAAATCCAAAGACAAGTATCTCACTAAAGAGAAAATCAGAGAAGTATTTGAAACACATAGAGGAAAGAGTCATGCAAAGGAAGAGGCAGAGATTGGAATCATGCAGCCATAAGCCAGGGAACACATGGGGTACTGGATGCTGGAATTCTTTCACAAGAAAGGATTTTCCTCTAGAGGCTGTGGCAGCTGGATTTGGTCCTGAGGCCTCCAGAACTATGAGGGAACATCTTTGGTTTTTAGGCCACCAAGTTGTGACTCTTTGTTTTAAGAGCCATGGGAAACTAATAGAGCTGCCAAATTAAAACCGTTTTCAAAACAATCTATTTTCATTGACATAAGAGAGTTGATAGCTGTTAGAGTATCACTTAAATGAGACTACTGGGTTGTGTTCAGGGTTAGAATTAAACCTGAAGATATAGCAATGAGCTGTACTCATCATCCTCTCCAATTTAGCTCCTGCCTTTATTTTCTGTACCAGTGAGTGGTTTTATCATGTCAATAAGAGCCTGAAGCTGAAATCTGGGAGTTTTACTGAGATGATTCCTTATCTTCATTTTTTTTTGACATTCTGTACCTCCTAAATACTTTTGAAATTCTTATCCTTCATTTACCTCTACTCCTACTAGACTTCTTTAGACATCTAACATCTTTTATGTCTGTTGAATATCCACCCTCTTCCTCTGGCCATGTTCACATTGTATTTCTTTGTCTCTCAGACACCAAAAAAAAAAAAAAAAAAAAATTCCATTGTTTCTTTTTCAAAATCCTTACTAAATTTTCCTTGCCTACATGGTAAATTTTACCTGCCTTGTATCTTCAAGGTGTAGTCCTTGTATAATCTCTCTGGCCTCTTTTTTGACCAAGCCAGCACAGAATTAGACTGGGCAGACTTACATAGCTCACCGTAGGCTCATGGAGCATTCTGAGACTTCTCTATTACAGAGTTCATCACATAACACTTATAACACTCTGCCTACCCTACTAGACTATGTCTCCATTGAGGACAGGGATTACATATTATTTACCTTTTAATTCTCAGAAATTAGTCTAAATAGTAGCCGACTTTAATCTAACTAGGATCCCATTCTGAGAATACTGAGTAGGTATGTCCATTTGCAGGAAAAGAAAAGCATTACTATTAATTATTATCATTGTAACTATCCAGGACAATAATATATATCTTTGAGAATGGCTAAGGGATAATTAGTCAGGGCCCAGGCATATAGAACTGGAAAAGACTTTGAGGAATGAAATAGAAAGATGTATCACAAGCCACTCTAAAATTCAGGCTTGGACAAGCGCACTGGTTGTAATTTTAGAGTCTGGGTAAGTGTGCAGGGGGTTGAATAGTGTCCCCCAAAATCTATGCCCACAGGAGCCTGTGACATTTTGTAATAGAATTTTTGCAGATCCACATGTGATAAAGTTAAAACGAGGTCATGCTGGATTAGAATGGGCTCTCGTTTCAGTATGGCTGTCATCTTTATAAGAAGATGGAAAATCAGACACAGAGACACAGACACACAGAGAAGACCATGTAAAGATGAAAGCAGCTATCAGAGTGATGCCTGTCAGCCAAGGAATGCCAAGGACCCCCACAACACCAGATACCAGAAGAAGCAAGGAGGGATTCTTTCTTAGAGCTTTTGAAAGGGCTATGACCTGCCAACACCTTGATTTTATACTTCTGGCCTCCGGAGTCATGAGAAAATAAATGTATATTGTTTTAAGCCACTCCGTGGTACTTTGTTGCAGTTGCCCTAGGGAATGAATGCAATAACGAAACAAAGTACTGAGCATGGACAAGAGTATTTTCCATATTTATGTTTAAAAAGCAATTTGTACCTAATGCCAATGAATTTCGGAATTTCCACCTTTAGGAACACTGTAGAAAAATCTTTTGACTCAGACTCAAAACTGTCTCTGGGAATGCTGGCCAAAATAGCAGGTGTGATATGCCACTTGTAAGTGGCTTTAAGAACAGCCAACATTAACAAGGAAAGGTCAGAGGGGAAGATTATAGAATACTGTTAACATATATAGCCTGTGTGACATATCTCTGGGGTCTTTCCAAAATAAGTAGACAAGATTTTTGAGGAGAGCTGTATGTCCTAATTAAGCAAATCACAGTAAGAACCTAGAGTTCATCCTTGGAAATAGCATTATATAATATTCTTAGTCTAGTAAAAATGTGGTTTGGTACATTGCTGATATTAAATAAACATTTGTTGAATTATTGGTTTCATCATTCACAGGATTAAAGATAACAAGAAATAGATGCCAATGCAAAAGGAAGAAACTATTTTTAAAGAAAAACCATCTCATTTTATATGAATGCTATTGATTAATCAGTTAGTATTTGGGGGAACCTACTGCATAGTACATGTATGGAGGAAAGGGAAGAAATTATGGAATAAAAAAAGAAAGCATTTATGCTCTTTTGTCAGATGGTCACTGTCTAGTTGTTGAGAGAGACATAAAAGCAACAATGCCAATCATATTTGATAAGAGGTATATACTAAATCAAAGAAGGCAATGGCACCCCACTCCAGTACTCTTGCCTGGAAAATCCAATGGATGGAGGAGCCTGGAGATTAGAGTCAGCTTGTAACTACTGAGGAAAACTCAGAGGTGATATGTGAATTGCTTTCTGAAAATTTAATGTACAGTTTTCCATGACAAGAGAATTAAAGAATTTGCTATGACTTAGAAATGTGAGAAACCATGGCACAGTACATTATTTTGGTAGTATTAAGGCTTAGGGCTCATGAAAGAGAGAGCCAGAATGTAAAATATATATGGCATCATTGGATTTCTGATTTCTTGAGTCATCTCAATAGAGATATGTGTGAGAGCTTGGACTGAAGGTAGAGAAAATTTTAAAATATTTCATTTTATCAAGGCAAAAACGTTAAAGATTTTAGGTAATGCTATTTGCCAAAGAATTGATGCTTTTAACTGTGGTGTCGGAGAAGACTCTTGAGAGACCCTTAGACAGCAAAGAGATCAAACCAGTCTATCCTAAGGGAAATCAGTCCTAAATATTCATTGGAAGGACTGATGCTGAAGCTGAAACTCCAATACTTTGGCCACCTGAAGCAAAAAGAGCTGTCTCATTGGAAAAGACCCTGATGCTGGCAAAGATTGAAGGCGGGAGGATAAGGGGATGACAGAGGAAGATATGGTTGGATGGCATCACTGACTCAATGGACATGAGTTTGAGCAAGCTCCGGGAGTTGGTGATGGACAGGTAAGCCATGCAGTCCGTGGAGTCGCAAAGAGTTGGACATGACTGAATGACTAAACTGAACTGAACTGATGATATTTGCATGCGTGCACAGAGAAGGAAATGGCACCCCACTCCAGTCCTCTTGCCTGGAAAATCCCCTGGGTGGAGGAGCCTGGTAGGCTGCAGTCCATGGGGTCACTAAGAGTCGGACACGACTGAGCGACTTCACTTTCACTTTTCACTTTCACGCACTGGAGAAGGAAATGGCAACCCACTCCAGTGTTCTTGCCTGGAGAATCCCAGGGACGGGGGAGCCTGGTGGGCTGCCATCTATGGGGTTGCACAGAGTCGGACACGACTGAAGCGACTTAGCAGCAGCAGCAGCAGCACACACAGTGATTAGCCATAGATACAGATGATACAGATTTATGCACAGATACTTTGGGGGAATATTTTGTGTCAGTTTTAGCCTATTGACAGTGGTATTGTATGCTGGGAATGCTTGAGGGATTCACCTGGGCCTCTACTGCACATGATGGGCCCACCCCTACAGGTATTTATTGGATCTGAGTCAACCCTGTGGGTGGACCAGCCCTTCTAGTTCTTATTATAGTTGCAAGACATACCTCAGGAGTAACCATCAGGGAACTTTGAAAAAACATGGTTTATTATTCACAGGTCAAGGAGGAATGGCAAATGGCTGCAGGTCACAGGTAGAGAGAAAGTGTAGACATGTCGCTATGTCTTTGTTGGAGTTAAGGGTAGGATACTTAGGACTTAAAGTTCACTCTTTACAGTAAATTTAAAATTTAACAGCAGGAATTTAGGTGTGGAAATAGAAAAGTGAGGTCACTTAAAATGTTAGTTTTACTGGGCAAGATTGAAGGTAGGAGGAGAAGGGGACGATAGAGGATGAGATGGTTGGATGGCATCACTGATTCCATGCACATGAGTTTGAGCAAGCTCGGATAGTTGGAGATGGACAGAGAAGTCTGGTGTGCTGAAGTCCACGGGATTGCAAGGAGTCAGATACGACTGAGCAACTGAACTGAACTGATTTGTCTCTTATTCATAATTGAAATATTTTCATCATTCTAAATTCCCCTGTAACAAAAAATTATATGTATTAATGGATCTATTGGAGTAGGCAATGGCACCCCACTCCAGTACTCTTGCCTGGAAAATCCCATGGATGGAGGAGCCTGGTAGGCTTCAGTCCATGGGGTCGCGAAGAGTCGGGCACGACTGAGTGACTTCACTTTCACTTTTCACTTTCATGCATTGGAGAAGGAAATGGCAACCCACTCCAGTGTTCTTGCCTGGAGAATCCCAGGGACAGAGGAGCCTGGTGGGCTGCTGTCTATGGGGTCACACAGAGTCGGACACGACTGGGGCGACTTAGCAGCAGCAGCAGCAATGGATCTATAATCCTTTTCTCACCTACTGTTCCTTTTAAATTCTAAGTGAAAACACGAGACAGGTTTAGTTTAAAATTATGGGTATGAGAACTAATACATTATGTGTCTGATAAAGAACCTGTCTAATAAAAATGAATAGAAAATCTGGAAAAGCTACTTTATCCATGTTTGCATCTCTCAAAACAGTATAAACCTCACTTAAAACTAAGGTTGGCAGCTGTATACAACAAATGATTGAGGATGTGGCCTAGATCTAGGACTGAAGATGAAGAAAATGGATCAGGCAATAACAAGAAAAAAGTCTGAGCCTGAGAATAACTACTGAATTCAGAACTACTGAATCTAAAGATCCTGACATATTTCTCTCCAAGGAGATGAGTTGGTCTCTAAAGTTTTAGCCAATAGAAAGGAACAGTCATTGGTAATAATCTGAATATTCAAAAATTGGAAGAATAGGGGAGGCTTCATGGAGGAGGCATTATTTCATCTGAGTCTTCAGCCGGCTCATTATTTCATTTGAGTCTTCATTCCTAGATCTAGGCAGACTGGGACTTCAGTAGGCTCATTATTCCCTATACATAGAAATCTAAAAGGACAAAGGAACTTAACTAACATTGGGTCATCAACCACATAATTCAATCCTGAGAAATGAGTCTCCCAACAAATACACTGCCGAATTTTTTTACTGAGAATTCACTAGGAAACTAAAAATATATATATATCCAATTCTCATCCTTATTTAAGGGCAAATGCTATAATAGAATTCATGGCTCTAATTCTGAAGCTTTTTTTACCCCACTCAATCAAGGCAAGTATAGATATGTTTCATTTTTAAGAATATATTTCTGCATGTATTATATATTTTTAAATAGTAAATGTGATTTTGTTTTCATAAGTGAGGATATATCAAGAGGAAGGGAAATAAATCTATTCAGAAGCAAATGCATTCAATAATAACAAAGGGCACTTAGAAACTGAATACATAAACTTGCTTTTATATAAAACATTATTATTTTTGAAGTTTTCACCAGGGTAAAAGCTCCTTTTGTGAAACTAGGTTTTCATCATTTCCCACAAGCAAACTATAATGCCTAGGAAATATTTAAAATGGTTCCTTACAGCAAAACACTGAATATGTACCCAGCCAGTCCTGGTACATGGATTTTAACAAGCTTGGGTTTTCATGTAACACATCATAAAACTATTGTTATAGTGGCACCCACCAGTGCTGTTCAAGTTTTAAGTATAAATCCATTGAAGAAACTATTCTTACCTTCCTGGAACACAGTTCAAAAACAACTTCCTTTAAATCAAAGAATTCATGTATATACCTATCTTTAAATAGACATAGCACAGTAAAAATGACTTAAAGTGAATCTGGATAATTAAATCTATATTATTCAGGATGCAATGCAGAGATCTGCATATAGAGGTCACAAAAAAATATAAGAGAGCGCATATTTTAAGTTCTTGTAAACAGAGGGTCAATGAAAATATTTAGACAGATGTTCTGTTTAGAGTATAATTACATTGATTAAATCCGGTCACTGTTTTCTGAAAAGTATTTGGTCTCACTGAATTAGAAGCTTTGAACTAGAAGTTTTTCTCCACCCCTTACTTCTGTTCTCTCACCCTCAAAAATCTGACATGTATGAATATTAATGGTGTGTGCAGTTTGGAACGATTCAAAGGTGACAGAAATTACCTGAGGAAATGTAACACTCCAAATTTCTTTGTAATTATCTTTGTCTGTCTTCCCTACATAATTTGAAACTCCCTGAATATCTCTCAATGCAAAAACTCAAATGAGGGTAGAGCCCATAACACTCGGTCTTAAACTTGCTCCAGCTTTCTTCCTATCTCTACTCCCATGCCTAACATTTCCAAAAGGACAGTGATTCCTCTCCTCTTAAGATAACCTTTCAAGTGCCATTACTTAAGGCTCTTTGACCTAAGTTTCCCTGGTCTTGAATAGTTCTGGAGTGAACAGTCATTGGCCTGTGAGATAATCCTTCTGAATTCTACACATCTAATGACAACACAACCCATTTTTAAGCACTCTACTGCCTCTTAATATTTTTTTAAACCAAAATAGAGCATTTTCTAAATAAAGATGAATACCTATATTTAGATTTGTAAGACTTAGAAACTCTGAATTAGTTTTTCAACTAATAAGTATATAAGTGAATAAGGAAATAAATAAAGTAGTAAGGAAATAAAAAGTAAATAAATGCATCACTATCAGACACACTGGCTGCTAAGAATGATATACTAGAGAAAATACCATGTAAATGTTTGTGGTTGCTAAACAGTTCTTTTAACAATGACCGAGATTTTTTAAGCTTTTTTTTTTTTTTTCCAATTTGTATGACCCCCTACTTGGTTTTCATCAGGTTCACATCAGGGGAACCCTCGGATAATCAGATAGAAACAAGTCTAGCATAGGAAAAGCTCAATAACTAGTAGGAAGCAGACCCAAATCCATAACAACCAATGAAAAGCTGGCTCAAATCAAAGTAAATAAACTATCAAAATTTTAATAGAATAAAATAGAAAGAAATGGGAAACAGTTAGATATAATCACTGCTAATTACAGAGAAATAAGTTCACATGAAAGATTCCCGAGATTCGATTGTTCTGTAACATATTTACAAGCAGTGCTTCTGTTTTAGTTAGATTTATGAAGAGTAATCTAATGGCATATTTCGCCAGTTAAAAAAAAATCTAATATCAAATACAAGCTAATGAAATTTAACTTTGGTTCTCTAAATCAGATTTAATATATTTTTAATACAACAGGTTTTTGTCTGATTCCAACATTGGAGATAGGGTAGGAGAGCCTGTCTTTCATACGTAGGATGAAAGACTCCTAGAAAAATAAGCATTTGACTATTTCTCATAGGCAGTTTGTTTAATTGTATTTTATTCCACAGTAGTTCTGATTTTTTTTTTTCATTCTAGCATCATTGGTGGCCAGTAGAAGGATAGCAGTTATACTTTGTGTGTGGCTCAAAGAAGCTCACACAAAATAGGTAGTTTTATGTTTTATAAATAATATTTTATGCCTTTTCCATTTTGTCCCATACTGTTTATTTTTAAGGACAGAAATAATATATTCCCAAGAAATTATTTAGAAATTAATTACAATCCAAGAAAACGCATTTTGTTACCTGTATAGTACCTGTAAGACGACACAAGTCATGTTCCTTATATAATATTGAAAGACTGCCTTAAAACATGTGTGTGTTCTTTATTTTTTCAAAAATAAAACAAATTTCAAATACAATGGGTATTTAATAATTTTAGGGACTGTGTGTGTGTGTGCTCAGTTTCATCCAACTTTTTGTGAATCCATGGACTGCAGCCCACCAGGCTCCTCTGTCCCTGGAATTTTCTGGGCAAGAATATTGGAGTGGATTGCTGTGTCCTACCACAGGGCATCTTCCTGACCCAGGGATTAAACCTGCAGCTTCTGCATCTCCTGCATTGGTAGGTGGATTATTTACCACTGAGCAACCTGGGAAGCATAGGGACTTTAGTAACATTCAAAAAAGTTAAGAGGATGATCATTCTTCATTGATGTTTCCATGAATCTCAAACTTTATAATAGGGATATGAATGACCAATCTGAGCCAGTGCTCCATATCTTTTATAGTAATCTATAAAACATGCTCAAAGGTAGGCATTAAGCCTATTTGATAAATGATAAAAGGCTTAGAGAAGTTAAACACCTTATTTAGAGATACTTTGCAAAGTAAGATCCATTTTCTTTCAGTTCTGAATACAAAGGTCATGCTCTTTCCAGCAAACAATGTTACCACATATGTAAATTAATATTTACCCTGTATGTATTGTGTTTGAGGTATTTTCAAGGACACCTTCATGAAGTTTTAAACATCAGCCAAGACTTATAGCACCTGGAAGTGATTACTACACATTAAATGATAATTCTCAAATAACAATCTGCATGATGGTGCCTCCACTCTGGCCCACAATGACCCTATCTCAAAAGAATTTGTCCAAGTACAAATATTTCCCCTGGAGTTTTAGTAATAAATATCACTACTGGTCTCTAATGAATATTAGAGACATCTATTTTTGACATCTCATTCAAACTGAGGAAGAGGATCTTTCACTGTAGGAAAAGGTTATTGGCATTCTTCTGCACAGTTCATTAAAGAAGACAATAATATAGAAGACTAACTAACATTGTTTTTAGCTTGAATCCAGAATCTTGAATGGAAATGGGATTTATGGTTAAAAGAAACAAGGCTAATCTACAACTGACTGTAAAGGATTTGCCACCAATCCAGGGAAAACAAGTAATATGAGAGATGTTTCATTAAATACTTAAGTAATATTGTGACCAAAGACCAAAAGTCTCTAGTCCAAAACATGGGAGTATAAATATTTATCCTATTCCCACTGAGGATCTTCTAGATTGCTCCATTTCCAAATATTCTTTGGCTTTGAGATAACTTAATGACATCCTTGGAAGAAAAGTTATGACAAACCTAGAGAACATATTAAAAAGAAGAGACATCATTTTGCTGACAAAGTTCAAAGAGTCAAACCTATGGTTTTTCCAGTAGTCATGTATGGATGTGAGAGCTGGACCACAAAAAAAGGTTGAGTGCAAAAGAACTGATGCTTTCAAATTGTGGTGCTGGAGAAGACTCTTGATCATCTCTTGGACAGCAAGGAGATCAAACCAGTCAATCCTAAAGAAATCAACCCTGAATATTCATTCAAAGGACTGATGCTGAAGCTGAAGCTCCAATACTTGGGCCACCTGATGGGAAGAGCTGACTCACTGAGAAAAAACCCTGACGACGGGCAAGAATTAAGGAAGGAGGAGAGGGGGTGACAGTCGTTGAGATGATTGGATGGCATCACCGATTCAATGGACATGAGTTTAAGCAAACTCCGAAAGATAGTGAAGGCTAGGGGAGCCTGGTGTGCTGCAGTCCATGGGGTGGCAAAGAGTCAGACACGACTTAGTGGCTGAACAAGAACAGTGACATCAAAACACTAGGTTGCTCACTAAATTTGACCTAAGGATTATACACTGAAAAAAATGTTCTATCTTATTAATAACAACCTAGTATATGAAGTCCTTAAGGTATATGTTAGGGACCTAGGCCTTAAAGTTTAATTCACTGATTCCTAATTTTTATTTGATCTATAGAGGTCTTTGAAAAGCTATTGAAAGCTATACATACATATATATACTAGATATAGAGAGATTCATGTGACTGGTGAAATTTTTATGTAGTTTCAGAGGGCTCATGAACATCTTGAGCATGACTAGAGATATTAATTCCAAACCTTCTGTGTCCATACTCTTCAGTTCTATTTTTACCTCTCTTACTGAGTATAAGATGCCATGGAGTCAGAGATAAATCTCTTATCCATAAGTTATAAACTAGACATAGAACCCATATTTAATGCTAAGCATACCACCAACCAATGCAAAAAGGTAACTTAATCACATGTATAATTCATAAGGTAAATTTATTAAGTACCATCTCTTTGTCCAGGAAAACATAATTTCTGAAAGTAGAAAGGTGATTCATGTGTCCCATGAAGAAAAGTCTATGCCATCTAATAAGTGACTGTCATCCTCCACAGTACCCTTATTATATAAGATTATCCACAGAACATTAGATGAATGTTTGTTGCTAGAAGTGGTTTTGTTTTTCTTAATACAAAGGAGTTCTACTTGTTCTAGGAGTAATTATTTCTTCAAATTTCAGTAGAAGGTTGAACTAGTCAATAATCCTACATTTATTCTGCCTTTTTCCTCTAAGAAAAAGATGAACTTCAATATACTGAGACTATCTTACAACTTACAGAATACAGGTTTATAAATATGTTCTCATTAATTGAGAGAGTGACTCCTGGGAATTACCAACTTCCTTACTTGTTTGAATTTCCTGATTCAGCAATTTTTAACTCATTTTATGAGGAAATATGTCTCTATTAAATTTTTCTATTGTTTAAGATTTTCAACACAGTTTTCATAATTAAACAAGATTAATTTCTATATCTCTATGTGTATACCCATACTCTTCAAATTAGTAACATTCATGCAAATCAAACACAGAAGATTTTATCAAATGGTTCCTCTATCAGCATCCTCCAAAGCCTCAAAGTTTTATAATTCAAATAGCTTCTTATAGTTCAAGTAACTAAAATTAACAGCAATATTTTTAAATGGCATCCATTTCTTTTGACACAACTTCTACCTAAATCATTTTTGCTGATGTCTCCTACTTGTTATTTATTTAGATTCATTCAACATTCACTTGGTGTCACAGAAACAAAGTCTTTCAATTTACCATTTTGGTGCCATTTTATTGTCTGATCAAAAATTATTCTATGGCATGATTGAAATGCAGATTTTTGTTTCAATTCACATTTTATACTATTAGATCTACTGAACTCCTGAAATCATAATGTATTTATAAGTACCTGGGATCACAAAGACTCAACATATATTTATTCCAAATCTATGGATCTAGTTTTAGTATCAGTTCAGTTCAGTCACTCAGTTGTGTCCGACTCTTCACGACTCCATGAACCACAGCATGCCAGGCCTCCCTGTCCATCACCAACTCCCAGAGTTCACCCAAACCCATGTCCATTGAGTTGGTGATGCCATCCAACCATCTCATCCTCTGTCGTCCCCTTTTCCTCTTGCCCTCGATCTTTCCCAACATCAGGATCTTTTCAAGTGAGTCAGTTCTTTGCATCAGGTGGTCAAAGTCTTGGAGTTTCAATTTCAGCATCAGTCCTTCCAATGAACACCCAGGACTGATCTCCTTTAGGAAGGACCGGTTGGATCTCCTTGCAGTCCAAGGGACTCTCAAGAGTCTTCTCCAACACCACGGTTCAAAAGCATCAATTCTTTGGTGCTCAGCTTTCTTTAAGTCCAGCTCTCATATCCATACACGACTACTGGAAAAACAATAGCCTTGACTAGACGGACCTTTGTTGGCAAAGTAATGTCTCTGCTTTTTAACATGCTGTCTAGGTTGGTCATAACTTTCCTTCCAAGAGTAAGTGTCTTTAAATTTCATGGCTGCAGTCACCATCTACAGTGGATTTGGAGCACAAAAAATAAAGTAAGCCACTGTTTCCTCATCTATTTGCCATCAAGTGATTGGATGGGACCAGATGCCATGATCTTAGTTTTCTAAATGTTGAGCTTTAAGCCAATTTTTTCACTCTCTTCTTTCACTTTCATCAGGAGGCTCTTTAGTTCTTCTTCGCTTTTTGCCATAAGGGTGTTGTCATCTGCATATCTGAGGTTATTGATATTTCTCCTGGCAATCTTGATTCCAGTTTGTGCTTCTTCCAGCCCAGTGTTTCTCATGATGTACCCTGCATAGAAGTTAAATAAGCAAGGTGACAATATACAGCATTGACATACTCCTTTTCCTATTTGGAACCAGTCTGTTGTTCCATGTCCAGTGCTAACTGTTGCTTCCTGACTTGCATACAGGTTCTCATGAGGCAGGTCAGGTGGTCTGGTATTCCCATCTCTTTCAGAGTTTTCCACAGCTTATTGTGATCCACGCGGTCAAAGGCCTTGGCATAGTCAATAAAGCAGAAATAGATGTTTTTCTGGAACTCTCTTGCTTTTTCCATGATCCAGCAAGTGTTGGCAATTTGATCACTGGTTCCTCTGCCTTTTCTAAAACCAGCTTGAACATCTTGAAGTTCATGGTTCACACACCTAGTGTTGAACCCTGGCTTGGAGAATTTTGAGCATTACTTTACTAGCGTGTGAGATGAGTGCAATTGTGCAGTAGTTTGAGCATTCTTTGGCATTGCCTTTCTCTGGGATTAGAATGAAAACTGACATTTCCAGTCTTGTGGCCACTGCTGAGTTTTCCAAATTTGCTGGCATATTGAGTGCAGCACTTTCACAGCATCATATTTTAGGATCTGAAATCGTTCAACTGGAATTCCACCCTCTCCACTAGCTTTGTTTGTAGTGATGCTTCCTAAGGCCCACTTGACTTCACATTCCAGGATGTCTGGCTCTAGGTGAATGATCACATCATCGTGATTAGCTGGGTCGTGAAGATCTTTTTGTACAGTTCTGTGTATTCTTGCCACCTCTTCTTAATATCTTCTACTTCTGTTAGGTCCATATCATTTCTGTCCTTTATTGAGCCCATTTTTGCATGAAATGTTCTTTTGGTATCTTTAATTTTCTTGAAGAGATCTATCTTTCCCATTCTGTTGTTTTCCTCTATTTCTTTGCATTGATCACTGAGGAAGACTTTCTTATCTCTCCTTGCTATTCTTTGGAACTCTGCATTCAGATGCTTATATTTTTCCTTTTCTCATTTGCTTTTCGCTTCTCTTCTTTACACAGCTATTTGTAAGGCCTCCTCAGACAGCCATTTTGCCTTTTATGGTGACCTTTTAGTATATGGTCACCAAAATTATATGAGGCTTTGCAGGTGACGCTAGTGGCAAAGAACCCACCACCTGTGACTTATGTTGCATGCATAATTATATATTTTCTCAATTTTTTTATTAATATAGTCAATCTCTCATTCCTGAAAAGTGATTTCTTTTCCAATCTCACTTTTTAAAAATAGTCTTACCCTAGAAATACTTTGAAAAAATCACTATACCTTTGTGGTTCATACTTAATAGCGAATTGACCTAACTGAGTCTACTTACAGTAGTAATAAACTTTTTATTTATCCTGTAAAGAGGAAGAAATGTTGCAATTAGCGGAAACTTTACATCGATATCATCAGTAAATTTTTGCATGTGTTCATTTTATGCATATATTTAATTGCTGCTAAGTTGCTTCAGTTGTGTCAAACTCTGCGACCCCATAGACGGCAACCCACCAGGCTCCTCTGTCCCTGGGATCTCCAGGCAAGGATACTGGAGTGGGTTGCCATTTCCTTCTCCAATGTATGCATGCATGCTAAGTCGCTTCAGTCATGTCCAACTCTGAGACCCTATGAACAGCAGCCCACCAGGCTCCTCTGTCCACAGGATTCTCTAGGCAAGAATACTGGAGTGGTTTGCAATTTCCTTCTCCAATGTATTTAATTAGCAAAAAGATAACAAAGGATTAATTTCATTGATTTTTATCATCTGAGTATTTTATTGACTTGACTATTACATTTTTAATGAACTCTTCTTATAAAGCCTCCATTAAACTGATCTTTTTCAGACTGCTTTCTGTATTTGAGCCATTCCCACTTATCATTTGAAGTTTATTGGCTAGTGTACTTTTTGGACATAAATATTTTGAAATATTGTTTCACAGGTATGTGTATAATTACTTGAATGATGTCTAGGCCTTAATAGATACTTTCAATGGCATTCAAAATTGGCAATATCTGAGGTAAGATCAAATGTGTATTTTGTTTTTTTTGTATTATCTTATCTGAAAATTCATTATGTGACTAAAATGGTTGCCTAAGAAATAATTCATTTCTCCAGATTAATAACACATCTCTTTGAAAGCCAAATTCTGCCTGTATTAACAATTCTCATGTTAGTGTAAACTTATACAGTTAGACAAGAGTTGTTAATAATCACTTGGTATGGATATCAGTGAGGCCAACTTGATGGAGGAGTTAACAATGCAGGGATGTAGAAGCCTGAGTCCTTTTAAATTTTACATGTTATTTTAATATTTACTCATTTATTATTTGTTTTCATTCACACATAATTTTGTTGTTGTTATTCAGTTTTTTGCTTAGTCATGTCTGATTCTTTGTGACTCCCATGGACACATAACTTAGAGCTTATCACCTTTCACAAAAAAAAAAAAAAAAAAAAAAAAAGAATCTCTCTCATGGAATATGTATCTAGGTAAAATAGAGAATAGTGTAAAATTATGGAAAGACTGTTTACTCTGGAGATTTATAGCCTGGATATGGGTCACCATACAACTCAAGCTTTTATGCTCACTTGATGAATTATATTCATATTTCAGCTTAAGTTCTAAATCTCAAAGGAAATTTTACTACTTGTTTTATCCATTTTATCTACTTTGAAATTTAATCACTACTGTCTTTTCCAGTTCTGAAATTCTGTGATTCATCGTCTTTTTGGATGGGATATTTTTTTCTTCTCTTTCTTACATACACATGTATGAGACAATATTTCCAGACATTTAATCTCTTAAAAGTGCACTAACCAAGAACCTTTAAATGACAGATGGGAATGATTAATACAGAAAACAGTCTGTTAGAGAACAGTTTAATAAAAGGGTTTAGAAGAGTTAATTCAAGAATTTAATAGGTAAATCAAAAAAAGGGCTGCAAAATGATAAAAAAATCAGTGAAATTACTCTTTCATTCTCCATTTATTAAACATACAGACATAAAATAAACAAGCACACAAAAATTACCTGAAATGCATGATATTTTATAAAAAGTCTGCTAATTCCAACTTTTTTTTTTTCCAGAAAGGAAGAAAAAAAAAAAAAGAGAAAACTGTTGCTTTGTTAAAGACAGTTGGTTAACTCAAATCAGTCCACAGGTGTCTGAACAGCAGTGACACCTAAATTAGAATGGAAGCATAGCTTCTTAACACTACTAAGGGAATGGAGATTATTTGTGATGAATTTTAGAGCAAAAATACAAAAATACAACCAAACAAGAACATACAAAATCTGACTTTTTTAGGTCAAGCACAGCAATTATAATTTCTGGAAAGTTATCAAATAAAACAGTGACTCCCGATATAGGCTGAATAGTTTTCATTTGCCCTTTATCCTTAAAATTCTATTTAGTTTTCTCTCCTCTTTGTCCCCCTTCTTTTCTTCCTCTGTCTCTCATATGTATACATATTTTGGGTGTGAGTCAGTTTAACTCTGTATTTCAAACTGGATAATCAAGCATGGCTGAACACAGATTATCACATTTTTTTTTTTCATGAAAATACTGTTTTAGCCCAAATGAAACACCTGCAAAGAAATTCCAAACAAAATAGTCTGAGGCTTTTTCCTTCTACACTGTTTCCTACCTTCTGATTTAACTACTTTCATTTACAAAACAGATTATGGTTCTTCAAAATCACTTTTCACAAAATATCCTAAAAGCAAAGAGAAGTTTGCTAATTTTATATTTAACATTATTGTCAGTAACATTTCCCTTATTTATGAGACTCCCAGAAAATCAATCACAATAACCATTGAACACAAAGGTAATCCTTTATTTAACCATGACTTATGTTAACACACAAGTTCTAAGACAGAAAGAGGGCTCAAGTTGTTCCTTAGATCTCTGTACTTCTTAGAATCTCTTGCCAAATTTCTTGTAAGTCATTTTGACATTCAAAAGGAGCTAGATCAAAAAGGTTCTGCTTCTGTTTCCAAAATCATTTTTTTTCTTTTACTTTTACTGACAGTCCAACAACACCTATCACTTCCTACTCACCTCTAACTTACTTTATGAGTTGGCCTTCATATCTGTGGATACATCAAGTGACACATTCAACCACATTTAAAGAGAAAACAGTCAAGTATTCAGACAAAAAGGATTTACTGGCCTAACACCAGCTGTAAGATCTGCTCTCTAAAGAACAAGATTCTAGTTGGAGTCCAATGTAATATGAACACCAAAATGTGCAGAGCGATCAAGGTGTGACAGTAATCAAAAACATTAGATCCAGGACAAGATAGGTTTAAATTGTTGTATATAGTAAACTAATGATTAAGATTCCTTGAGCTGTCTCCATTACAATAAAGGGCTACTGAAATCTCCTTTAAAGAGTTATTCAAAGGCCAACATGTAACAATAACATAAGGATATAAGAAGTATCTAATATAGGACATCTAATATAGTCAGTATTATAGATGTCACAATAGACATACTGGCACAAACTAATGCATGATAAATCCTGGAAGAATGAATAGGGTATAGAGAGAGAAATGAGGACATTTGGATCAACTGGTGCACTGAAGAAATTATACAATCTATTTTTAATATTCACCAATTATGAAAAGACATCTGAAAGGTGCTCAGATATTAACTTAATTTACAAGGTACTACCTGAGTATCAACGAAATGTATTTTAAAGTATTTTGTTGTTATTGTTCAACAGCCAAGAAATAAAACCTGAAAATGCTTTCAATGACACTGCTTTGTGTGTCTGTATGTAAAACAGAAGTAGAAAGTCTTGTCCAAAGATAAACTGTTTTTAAAAATGCTGATCCTCTGAGAGCATGCCTGATAAAAGCAGATAATTGTCCTTGTCCACTATATCACCAATACAAATATCATTCAAGTTTGGTCCTGCTGCCCTAATTACATCATATGTCAATGTATTAGCTTATCAAGAATTTCTCAATTTTGGCAATCAAAATTTACATGAGAAAAAATATTCCAGTTGAAAGCTAATGATATACTAATCTCCATATATATATTTTAAGATAGATCATGAGTCAGATATAGAAGAATCCCTAAGGTAAGTCCATGAGCCAAAACTGATAGAAACTCTTCTTTTAGTCAAAACAAAATTAGAGCTATATACTATTTTGAAATGTCACCCTAGTAAATAATTTGCCACTTTCCATGTAAATTGAGGCAAATACTTGAACCCTTCTGAAACTTAATTCTAATTCAACTGGAATCCAAATAAATAGTGGATATATAAAGGCTTTGAAAACTATATAACTCTATACAAGTATTATTAATCTTAATGTTAAATGGATATGTAAGCTAGGATGATCAATAGTCCTAAGGTAAAATGCTATGATAAAAAATTAAGGACATGCAAAAAAAAAAAAAATAGGCCTTTAAAAATAGCCATGCAACTACTGCTAAGTCACTTCTGTCATGTCTGCCTCTTTAAGACCCCGTGGACTGTAGCCCGTTAGGCTTCCCAGTCTGTGGGTTTCTCCAGGCAAGAATACTGGAGTGGGTTTCCATGCCCTCCTCCAGGGGATCTTCCCAATCCAGGAATCAAACCCTCATCTCCTGTGGCTCCTGAATTGGCAGGCAGGTTCTTTACCACTAGCACTGTTTGGGAAGCCCATATACTATATCTATTTATATATGATATCTTTAAAATATACTTATATAATACATATTTTATGTATATATGCATAATCAAATTTTATTTGCCATTAACTGCTTTGGGGAGAAAAAGAGGGATAGGTCAAACTGTGCTTCTTTGCTTCTTGGTGAGTGTGCCTCTTGGTGAGTCTTGCATATTAAGATAGTATATGCTCAATAAATGTTTATTGAATAAAACAATGAATGAATGTGAGTAAATGAATAAATATAAAACATATCTGAAGGAACATATCACAAATGAAACAAAATTACATTTCATAAAAATATGTTTAGTAATGTTAGAATATTTAATTGATAGCAACAAAATTAGTTAATATTAACTATAATCCCTAATATTTGTTTTTGCAAATTGTTGTGCCATATAGCAATATCTCATTTAAGTCACACCAAGAGTAGGTATGTAGTGCAGGTATTATGTCTAGTGTATTCATCAATAAATGGGAGGTAATACTGCACTTGTTAATATTCTAAGCCTCAGTTTATTTTTCTGTCAATTGAGATTAATTATGTATAAATTTTGAGGTGGATGCTTATACACATATTTTAAACACTCATTAAACTCAGCCATGGAAAGTACAATGTTGGTAAAAGTGTTATTATATGTTAATGCATATATATATTGATATAATAATGGTCTTCATTGTTTTTAGTGGTATGCCACATGATCAAAACTTCAAAAATGCAGAAGTCATATTTGGTTTCCATCTTGCTTTTTTAATTTGCTAAAGGTTGGAGAGTTGTGGCCTCTATCTAATTAATTATAGACTTTCATATATAAAAGAGAGACCCAAAAACCAGATAAATGTACATATATATCTAGAAAAAGGTTAAGATATAAACATGTGGCTCATCACTGATCAATTTTGCAAATCAATGAGATTATGGATACTTAGGTGTCTGAAAAAATTCTGAGAACAGGGAGTG
Organism: Bubalus bubalis; assembly: GCF_019923935.1. Lineage (NCBI taxonomy): Eukaryota > Metazoa > Chordata > Mammalia > Artiodactyla > Bovidae > Bubalus > Bubalus bubalis. The sequence goes on from NC_059158.1 coordinate 152,171,156, forward strand.
AGTGTGACATAGAAATTCTAACTCTTTGGCTTTGGTTTCCATCATTCTTGATTGCTCAGTTTCCATTTAAATAGTTGCCTTTCAGAGAACATATTTTTGCGGTGGGAGTTACAGAGTTTGGTCCCTTTTTTACCAGAAAGACCTCAGATTTGCATAATTGTCCTCAGAATTGTAATGATTCCATTTCTTTTTGAACATAGGTCACTTTGCAGCTCTGTCTTTCTCTTTTCCTTTCTTACACTCACACACTTCATTTTAAAATTTTCTTTCATCTGAGTATCTTATGGCTTGAACAGAAACTTTCACGACTGTAGAGCATCCTGAATACTATACTTGGAGGGCAGGCACAGAGACTCAATGCACAACCTGTAGCCGTGAGAATCTAGGAAAGCTCTTCCTTTTTTCAAAACTTGGGACTGAATGGAGCTCCGGAATGTTCAGCAGAAAATGAGGTAAATTGCTACTTGCTCACTAGCAACTGGCAGACAGCAACTCCCGAATTGGTCTGTGAATACCAATAATTCCTTCAACTAATCATCAGTCTCCCTGATTTCTTTTTCAGCTCCAAGTTCTGTGGCTTCTGGGATGTCCTGTCTCATCAGTAAGAAAAGTACAATCTTGTGACACACCAGGGGACTGGCAAATTGGTCCCTCTGATTTCTGTAACTCCGCAAACCCCTTGAACTAAGGAAGTGGCTAGGCCGAATTCTTCACAAATATGTCCACAACATAACCAAGTTGCTACATTAAAGGCAATGAAATGGTCGTACTCAGCTTTACCTTTTTGAAAATATCCCTGCTTGGTAATGGTTAAGAGGCAGAAAGATACTTATGATTTCATCCTTCAATATTTTGTGAAAAGAATCCTGACTTTTAAATTTCAGAAAAACAAACTTTCTCATAAATGATGCAATGGAAATTGGACAGAAAGCCTACTCAGTTGATTTTAATAAATTATGGAGACTATTTTTGTTTTGTTTTCCAGTTGAGGCAGTAGAATTCGGCTGGTTTCAGGGTGGTCACCACTATTTTAAGAGTTGCTGGGTCATAAAAGTTAAAAGGCAACATGCAGAGATGGCATCAGCAAAACTGGGAAACAGATTCCCTTTCATTTTACTGTCTCCCCAACTAGCGCCCTTTCCCGCTTATAGAACAGTCTTATGGACTCTGTGGGAGAGGGAGAGGGTGGGAAGATTTGGGAGAATGGCATTGAAACATGTAAAATATCATGTATGAAACGAGTTGCCAGTCCAGGTTCGATGCACGATACTGGATGCTTGGGGCTGGTGCACTGGGACGACCCAGAGGGATGGTATGGGGAGGGAGGAGGGAGGAGGGAGGAGGGTTCAGGATGGGGAACACATGTATACCTGTGGTGGATTCATTTTGATATTTGGCAAAACTAATACAATTATGTAAAGTTTAAAAATAAAATAAAATTTAAAAAAATAAATTAAAAAAATATATACATCTCATACTTTCAAATAAAAAAAATAAAAATCATTACACACTCAAATTCTATACACTTTCTTTTCAATACTTGATTTACGGAAGTTACTTCTTTTAAGAGGATTCGCTTTTATAAGATGCCAAGCACACACAACCAAAAGGAATTTATGTCTAAATGTGAACTTTTTGCAAAATGTAAGTAGGTAGAAGAGGGACTTTCTAGAGTAGGATCTTACTGGCAGCTTTCCACATTCACATTTAGTAGCAGTTTTGAGTAACACCCAAACATACATAACATTTACTGCTTAAATTACAAAGGTCTTGGTATCTGTGTAAGATTTTCTATGAATCACATTTTTAAAATGATTCAAGATTATATTGGAGGTTTACCTTCCTAAGGCTATCAGTATGTACAATGACAAGAATTCTAAATATGTATGGTATCATTCTTTCTACAATCTGCATATATAGGTTATAGATTTTAAAAGACAAGAATGCTGGTTTGATTCAGATGCATTCATCTCTCATAGATTCTTCTACAAGATTACTTCTACTTTTGTATTTTATTTGTATCCATACTTCTGAGGCTTCATCAGTGTGTCTAAACATTTTCTTAAACTTACTTATGCATTTAATGCTCAGGATAATGAAATGATGTGACAAAAATTTTAAATTAAATTCTACAACTTTCCCTCCAGCAAGCATTCTTTTGCCTTTTATGTTGCCTACTTATATTACTTTGCCAACAAAGGTCCATCTAGTCAAGACTATGGTTTTTCCAGTAGTCATGTATAGATGTGAGAGTTGGACTATAAAAAAAGCTGAACGCCAAAGAATTGATGCTTTTGAACTGTGGTGTTGGAGAAGACTCTTGAGAGTCCCTTGGACTGCAAGGAGATCCAACTAGTCCATCCTAAAGGAAATCAGTCCTGAATATTCACTGTAAGGACTGATGTTGAAGCTGAAACTCCAGTACTTTGGCCACCTGATGTGAAGAACTGACTCATTTAAAAAGACCCTGATGCTGGGAAAGACTGAAGGTGGAAGGACAAGGGGATGACAGAGGATGAGATGGTTGGGTGGCATCACTGACTCAATGGGCATGAGTTCGAGTAAACTCTGGGAGTTGGCGATGGACATGGAGGCCTGGCATACTGCAGTCCATGGGGTCTCAAATAATCGGACACAAGTGAGGGACTGAACTGAACTGATTGCCTACTTTACATTTCACTGACCCATAGTATTTTGCAAGTTGTTTACTATACTACCAAAGGATGCCATTCATGTATACAAGGCTGTGAATATTTCATGTAAATAGTAAATACATGTTGGGCTGGTACAGACAACAACTTGCGTCATGGTTGTAGGTAATATCCCTGGATACTTCATACTCAGAGTGCTCAACTCAGAACTTTGATTTGTTCATCATTTCATATAAATAATTTCCCTCTGCACCCTATATCAATTGAATCATTTAATGTCCCATGTCTCCCTTTCTTGTGTCACTACCTCTGTGGAGGCTCCTTGTAACATAATCCTGCAACTGCCTTCCAAATAGTTTGTCAAGCCACCATCACTTTCTCAGCTATCTACTCTCTCCTTGCTACTCGTTTTCTTGCTGCAATATAAAGTTTATCAATCTTCTGGCTAAAAATTTCCTCAAATGACTTCTTTAGTAAGCAACTAGATAAAATCCACATTTCCTCCCAATTCAGTTCAGTTCAGTAGCTTGGTCCTGTCCAACTATTTGTGACCCAATGGACGGCAACGAGCCAAGCACCAGATGGGACCAGATGCCATGATCTTTGTTTTCTGAACATTAATTAAGCCAACATGTCCATCACCAACTACAGGAGCTTGCTCAAACTCATGTCCATTGGGTTGGTGATGTCATTCCCATCTCTTCCTGCCTTCAATCTTTCCCAGCATTAGGGTCTTTTCCAAAGAATCAGTTTATCACATCAGGTGGCCAAAGTATGGGAGTTTTAGCCTCAGCATCAGTCCTTCTAATGAATATTCGGGACTGATTTCTTTAGTATTGACTGGTTGGATATCCTTGCAGTCCAAGGGACTCTCAAGAGTCTTCTCCAACACCACAGTTCAAAAGCATCGATTCTTCGGTGCTCAGCTTTCTTTATGGTCCAACTCTGACATCCATAAATGACTACTGGAAAAACCATAGCTTTGACTAGATGGACCTTTGTCAGCAAAGTAATGCCTCTGCTTTTTAATATGCTGTCTAGATTCATCACAGCTTTTCTTCCAAGGAGCAAGTGTCTTTTAATTTCATGGTTGTAGTCACCATTTGAAGTGATTTTGGAACACAAAAAATAAAGTCTCTCACTGTTTCCATTGCTTCACCATCTATTTGCTATGAAGTGATGGGACCAGATGCCATGATCTTTGTTTTCTGAATGCTAATTAAGCCAACCATTTCATTCTTCTCTTTCACTTTCATCTAGAGGCTCTTTAGTTCTTCGCTTTCTGCCGTACTGGTGGTGTCATCTGCATATCTGAGGTTATTCATATTTCTCCTGGCAATCTTGATTCCAGCTTGTGTTTCTCCCAGCCCGGCATTTCACATGATGTACTCTGCAAATAAATTAAATAATCAGGGTGACAATATATAGCCTTGATGTACTCCTTTCCCAATTTGGAACAAGTCTTTTGTTCCATGTCCTGTTCTTACTGTTGCTTCTAGACCTGCATACAGATTTCTCAGGAGGCAGTTAAGATGGTCTGATATTCCTGTCTCTTTAAGAATTTTCCACACTTTGTTGTTATCCACACAGTCAAAGTCTTTGGTGTAGTCAATACAAATGCTCTGGTATAGTCAATAAAGCAGAAATAGGTGTTTTGTCTGGAACTTTCTGCCTTTTCAATGATCAGGCGGATGTCGGCAATTTGATCTCTGGTCCCCTTGCCTTTTCTAAAATCAGCTTGAACATATGGAAGTTCATGGTTCATGTATTGCTGGAGCCTGGCTTGGAGAATTTTGAGCATTACTAGTCTGTGATATGAGTGCAATTGTCTGGTAGTTTGAGCATTCTTTGGCATTGCCTTTCTTTGGGATTGGATGAAAACTGACCTTTTCCAGTCCTGTGGCTACTGCTGAGTTTTCCAAATTTGCTGGCATATTGAGTGCAGCACTTTCACAGCATCATCTTTTAGGCTTTGAAATAGCTCAACTGGAATTCCATCCCCTCCACTAGCTTTGTTTGTAGTGATGCTTCCTAAGGCCCACTTGACTTCACATTCCAGGATGTCTGGCTCTAGGTGAGTGATCACATCATCATGATTATCTGGGTCGTGAAGATCTTTTTTGTACAGTTCTTCTGTGTAGTCTTGCCACCCTTCTTAATATCTTCTGCTTCTGTTAGATCCATACCATTTTTGTCCTTTATTGAGTCCATCTTTGCAAGAAACATTCCCTTGGTATCTTTAATTTTCTTGAAGAGATATCTAGTCTTTCCCATTCTATTGCCCTGCCTCCCCACCATGAGACTATGTTGTTTTAGTTTGGGTTCTTCCAGAAACCAACTCTTAATCAAAGATTCAAGCACAAATTTTTGGTAAATGTTTCCAGAAAAGAAGGGTAGGGAAATGAGAAAACAAAAGAGAGGTGAGAAAGCAATAACCAAGGGTGATTTGTCAATCATGTTGCTTTTTTGAATCCTGCTGGGGCTTTTGGGATGAGGGTGGGGGCTATGAGTTATCATTATTATATTTAGAATATGAGTTATTTAGCACAGTAGGTAAGGGAACTGGGGTATTAATCTACCACCAAATTTGGTCATCGGTTGGGGGCTATTCCTAAACGCATGTTAGTTCTCCTGTATTTTTGACTGCCACAACTGTATTTTCTGGAGGAAGCAGTGAGATCTAGCCGGCAGCTACAAATTTAAGTACTGAGAAGATATGGGAGAAAAAATGGGAAGACATATGTCTAACAGCATCTTTTAATCCTTTTACATGTATGTGTGCTCATTCACACCCAACTCTTTGCCATCCTATGGGATGTACCCCCAGGCTCCTTCCTCTGTCCATGGGATTTCCCAGGCCGGAATATTGGAATGAGTTGCCATTTCCTCCTTCAAGGTATCTTCCTGACTCAGGGATCGATCCCACATTTCCTGTGTCTCCTGCATGGCAAGTGGATTCTTTTACTGCTGAGCCATCAGGGAATTCTTTCACATTTAACAACAAAGCCACTTTTCTGCACTAATGGTGCTCTAGCCAGACACCAGATCCTGCCACATGAACTGTCAAGCTTTTCTCAGGTATATATACACCTGACACGGCTGAGCAACTTCACTTTCACTTTTCACTTTCATGCATTGGAGAAGGAAATAGAAACCCACTCCAGTGTTCTTGCCTGGAGAATCCTAGGGACAGGGGAGCCTGGTGGGCTGCCCTCTATGGGGTCGCACAGAGTTGGACACAACTGAAGCAACTTAGCAGCATATATAATGATGGCGTGATCACGTCCATCTCATTCTTTTAGGCTTATTCTTTGCCCACCACACTCTCCAATTTTAAGAACCAGCTAAAATGTTGCTTTTCCATTAATGCCTTTCCTTTCACATTTTAAATTTCTTGCCAAAATCACAGATTATTACATTATAGCTGTATCCCTCAAGGTGCCAAAAGTCTAGGTAAAATGTAAATCTTTAGCAATCATCCATATAAGTCCATTAGCCACATTTCTCAGGAATATGCCTATTTATACTTGAATGATTCATTCATCATTCTATCATTCTATGGTAGTGCTTGTGAGGATTCAAGGAGCATCGTATATGAAATATTAGATGAGTATGTGGTACATGGTAATTACTATATGCCACTACTATTATTTTTGTTCCTTTAAGAACCACCTGAAAAGATTCCTATATATGAAGATTACCAGGCTATAAACCCAGAAATTCAGATTCTGGGTTCAAATTCAAATTCAGCTGTTGAGCTCCAAGAAGACAGGTCTGTGAACAATCACACCAAACGATTCTCTTGTAGGGCAGAGATCTGGGAAGATGACCAGATCTCTGGGTATGATAAAAGCTATTATAAATCTGTTGTCATGGTATAATTATTAACAATGACATCTTTTACTTTCAGAAGTGTCTCAATTTGGGGGAAAATGTTAAATGGCCAGTCTATGAATCATATTTTGAAATCACTGTTCTTTAGCAAAGATAATGGCTGAATGTACGTATCACAAAGGTTATTCTCTGACACTTTATTTTAAATCATATGGCAGAGAAGAATCAAAGAAGGAAATAGAAGTGGTGAAGAAGATCATTACGATAATTTCCCTAGTCACTAACCTGCTTCCTGTTGTGAATGTGGAGTAGGAACTGAGAGAAAGTCTGAAGAGAAAGGAACTTGGCTATCTTTCAGTGCTTCCTTTGAGCCTGAACAAGAACACTGCTAAGTATATTAATATTGCTAAACATCATTTTAGAAAATAGATTCTAAACCAACATTCAGACCATTAATGAAAGTTTGGAATTTTCAAACATGTCATTTCATATGTAGGGTTGATGGATGCCTTCTCAGATAAAACCCAGAAGATAACGAATCCTGGCTGAGTTTTCAGCAAGTTACAGCTGTTTACAGTAATGTGGTGATTGGAAGTGACACTACAGATCCCATGTTTATGCTGGGTTGCCATGTTGTGGTTACAGCACAAAACTGAGAAATACTAAAATATGTGTCAAGTTAATTTCATATTCCTTTTGCCTCAGGCTGATTTGCACAAATTAAATTTTCTACTAATAAACTCAAGATGTTAGAAAGCAATATGGAAATGCCATATATGGATTCTGCTGATTATGATTATAGAAATTCAGACTCTTTGAACAATTTGTTAATGTACAAAAATTATTTTATCCCACATTTACTGAAAGTTTGAAAGAAAACATAACTGAAAATTGGAAGGCATTGATTTTTCTTTTCCCTAACTTCAGCACTGGGACTGTTTATTTTGATACATTTTAAAAACTGGAAATAAAAATATGTAAATTCAGTAGAGGAATAACTTAAGAGAACATTTTAGAAAACTAGTGTAATAAAAATCAAAATAGACCAAATTTGTTTGAAAACAGCTTTGGTTACTATAAAATGCATGGCTCCAAAGCTTTATATTCAAATAAACATGAACAAAGACCACTTTATTACAGTGTCTTTTCACTTTTATAAGGATGTATTTAAATATCAGGTTTTTTTACCAGATGGGATATTTTAGATGTAGATATGATTTTCAGAAAACAGTCTTTAGAAAGAGTCATATTTTTTTCATTTAAAATGAAAAATGGTTAGGGAATAAAGTACTTTAATAGTATATGATGTAGGTGGGGCTTTGTTACTATCTGCCCACAGATTTCCATATGGAGCTGATTCTTGATGTTTTTAGAGATAAAGAAGTAGATGTGCTAGAAAGTGGCTCCAAGAATAAGAAAGGGTGAATGTGGTACATTGTAGTTTCTGGAATTAGAATGCCAGGAAGAAACATGTTTATGGGACAGAAAGTATAATAAAAGAGGAGGAAAGTTCAGTGTGTATTTTCTTTATCTGAAAAAAATAAAGGGGGAATGAAGAAGAAATGGCAGAAGGACAGTTGACATAAAAACAACAACCTGCAGATAAAGAGTGAATGATTCTTTCCATTTGAGAGATGATAAGAAACTGGAAAAGGATACTGTGGATGAATTTTGAGTTTGTTCATCTGATGACTTTATTTATAAGTTTAAATTCCAAATAAATGGTAGGGAGAAGTGGTGCTCATAGAAGTATAAAATGTTCCATTTTAGTCCATTTGGAATTGTATGATAAATGTTTGCAGCCTGGTTTCTATTCCCAAATCTTTTATTTATTCTTTTTGTACATTTTCAGATGGGTAACTAAAAAAAATAAATTAGTGATATCAAGATTACTTCTGTAATGAAGGTAGTGGAAGACTCTCGGGATTACAGAAAAGCTGGGTATGTAGCCAATCATTTGTATTATTAAACAATATTTTATTAGATTTAGTAATGTTGCTCAAGGCACCAAAACAATATCACATTAGAGTATTAAAATTGATGACAATTAAAGCAAAACTCATTATTCATTTTTCAAAGAGCCTATGTGTTAAAACATTAAAAGCATAAACTTTGTCTAGGATTTATATTTAAACACACAAGAACATTATATGATCTTAATCATTATATGGCTCTTAGAATTTATAAATTAACTATATATTTTTATATAGTTATAATATAAACTACATCATTAATTCTAGTTTAGGGAAAGATAACAATTGATTATATAAAGGGATAACATTTACAATATGGGTATTACAAAGAGTAATAATCTAAAATAGTGACAAGAAAGCCACATTAGGTAATAGTTGAAAATAGTTTCAAAGGTCATAGACACTTTAGCTTGGTTTAATATCATTTTTGCCACTTATTAGCTATTTGATCTTTGATAAATTATTTAACACCTCTGAGCTTGAGTTTACTCATGTGCAAAACAGGGATATTAATAACAAATGAGAGTATGAAGATTCTATAATAAAAAAACATTAGAAGAATATTCAAAGTTACACATTTTGTATTAAGAATTCTCATTAATTCATAATCAATAATGAATCACTATGCACCATCATTAACCACAGAAGAAAACAAAGCCCTTTAAACAACTCTAGATCTAATGAAATGTAAAAAAAAAAAAAAAAAAAAAACACTCTTATTTATTGTCTCAAAATCAGTAGCTGCTATGAACAAACATGTTACTTCCCTAGTCTGAGGACAGTATGCTTCCCACTGGTTATATACATAATAAAGATAATTACCCACATATTAAAGAAGATATTTGTGTCAGGCTGCTAAACTCCATTTCTTCTCATTTGAATATACTCCTCTGGAGAGACTTCTCTAGGAAATATCAATTATGCATTTTCTGTACCTTTATCTATATTTGCTTTTATTCTTTTTTTTTTTTTTCTATTTTATGATGGCTCAGTAGTAAGGTAGACAATGAAGTCTTCTTTTGACTACAGAAAAAAATATATATTTAGTAAGTAAATATGGTTTCATTAACTGACATTTTGATAGTCTTCTCTATTTTCTTATCCTACAAGGGATAAGAAATGACTAAGTGATTAAGATTCTTAGCTAACTAAGTGAAAGCCGTTTTTATGGAGATGATGATTGATGGACAAATTAGACCAAAATGATCAGCACAATGAAATTTACTTGTATGTTACTTCAGAAAGAAGTTGTAGGCAAATGTTTATTTAGAAAAGTATACAACCTGAGTATATATAAGTAAATAAAGTTAAATTAGGTGTTGAGATTAATAAATGAAAACATTTTAGAAAAACTGTTTTAGTTTATCAAATGTTAACTATTTTTATCAACATAGTCAAGATGTTAGAGACTTTTTTCCTCTTGTTTCACCATCAAGACTGAATTTATATGAATATTAATAGCTTGGCACTGATTTTTCTCTCATTTGACTCTAAGAAGTAGATATGAATAATGGAAAAAAAAATGTTCAGCCAAAAGAACAAATTTACTTGAACAATGTCAATTTCTACCTTTTCAAAATTCAGTTTTGTGCTTAACTTTTTAGGAAATAACACCTTATAAATTATGCTGTTTTATATTTTTCCTACTTTATAACTTCCCACTGACAAGCAATAGAAAAATATCTAGATTACAGAAAGTAGAAGTGAAGGTGTTAGTCGCTCAGTCATGTTCGAGTCTTTGTGACTTCATCGACTATAGCTTGTGAGGTTTCTCTGTCCCTGGGTTCTCTAGGCCAGAATACCGGAGTGGGTTGCATTCCTTTCTCCAGGGCATCTTCACAACTCAAGGATGGAACCCAAGTCTCCTGCATTGCAGGTAGATTCTTTACACCATCTGAACCAGCAGGGAAGTTTACATAAAGGCTTTATCTAAATGTTAATTCAGAGGCTACTAGTTTAATAGTGGAGGGTATAAATTAGATCAATTCTTGTCTTAGAATTTTAGCACTGCTAAAAAAGTGACTTTTCCTAAAATTCAAACCTGACCATGTTAATCTTTTCTTTTAAACCATGAATGACTTCTCTTTCCTACAAAATAAAGTCAATACTTTTTAGGACAAGTTGATTCTACCTATGTAAAGGTTCTTATCTGATTCCACTGTCCACACTCAACCCCCACTTAATGTAGGTTAGTGTCAAATGGTTTGTAGTTGCTCACACATCAGATCAGATCAGATCAATCGCTTAATCGTGTCCGACTCTTTGCGACCCCACAAATCGCAGCAAGCCAGGCCTCCCTGTCCATCGCCAACTCCAAGAATTCACTCAGACTCACATCCATCGAGTCAGTGATGCCATCCAGCTATCTTATCCTCTGTCATCCCCTTCTCCTCCTTCCCCCATCCCTCCCAGCATCAGAGTCTTTTCCAATGAGTCAACTCTTCACATCAGGTGGCCAAAGTACTGGAGTTTCAGCTTTAGCATTATTCCTTCCAAAGAAATCCCAGGGTTGATCTCCTTCAGAATGGACTGGTTGGATCTCCTTGCAGTCCAAGGGACTCTCAAGAGTCTTCTCCAACACCACAGTTCAAAAGCATCAATTCTTCGGCGCTCAGCCTTCTTCACAGTCCAACTCTCACATCCATACATGACCACAGGAAAAACCATAGCCTTGACATACTATGTTGCAATTACAAGGCCATGACTTTGCATCTGTTATCCATCCTTCTAAGATGTCTTCTCACACCTAGGTCCATACACTTGAAAAATCTATGACCCACCTCCCATAATATTGGAAATAAAAGCAAAAATAAACAAATGGGACCTAATTAAACTCAAAAGCTTCTGCACAACAAAAGAAACTATAAGCAAGGTGAAAAGACAGCCTTCAGAATGGGAGAAAATAATAGCAAATGAAGCAACTGACAAAGAACTAATCTCAAAAATATACAAGCAACTCCTACAGCTCAATTCTAGAAAAATGAATGACCCAATCAAAAAATGGGCCAAAGAACTAAATAGACATTTCTCCAAAGAAGACATACAGATGGCTCACAAACACATGAAAAGATGCTCAACATCACTCATTATCAGAGAAATGCAAATCAAAACCACTATGAGGTACCATTTCACGCCAGTCAGAATGGCTGCGATCCAAAAGTCTACAAGCAATAAATGCTGGAGAGGGTGTGGAGAAAAGGGAACCCTCTTACACTGTTGGTGGGTGTGCAAACTAATACAGCTACTATGGAGAACAGTGTGGAGATTCCTTAAAAAACTGGAAATAGAACTGCCTTATGATCCAGCAATCCCACTGCTGGGCATATACACTGAGGAAACCAGAATTTAAAGAGACACATGTACCCCAGTGTTCATCACAGCACTGTTTACAATAGCCAGGACATGGAAGCAACCTAGATGTCCATCAGCAGATGAATGGATAAGGAAGTTATGGTACATATACACAATGAAATATTACTCAGCTATAATAAAGAATGCATTTCAGTCAGTTCTAAATAGGTGGATGAAACTAGATCCTATTGTACAGAGTAAAATAAGTCAGAAAGAGTAATACCAATACAGTATACTAATGCATACATATGGAATTTAGAAAAGTGGTAATGATGACCCTATATGCAAGACAGAAAAAGAGACAGAGAGGTAAATAACAGATTTTTGGACTATGTGGGAGAAGACGGGTGGAGTAATTTGAGAGAATAGCATTAAAATATATATATATTACTATATGCAAAATAGATGACCAGTGCAAGTTGGATGCATGAAGCTGGGCACTCAAAGCCAGTGCTCTGGGACAACACAAAGCCTTTTCTGATGTCTCCAGACAAGATTAATCTTTTCTCCCTGCCTTGTAATAATGTAAACACATTTTACTCGTTGGCTGTATCACATTGTATTATTTTTGTTCGTACATTTGGCAATCTCCTCTATGGCGCCATAAAGCCTTTGAGAGCAGGGATGTGTGACTGTACTTCCCCCTCAAGAGAATAGAAGCTGCGTGTGTGTATGCTCAGTTGCTCAGCCGTGTCTAACTTTTTGCGATCCCATGGACTGTAGCCCGGCTCTTCTGTCCATGGAATATTCCAGGTAAGAATACTGGGAACGAGTTGCTGTTTCCTACTCCAGGGGATCTTCATGACCCAGAGATTGAACCCATGTCACTCATATCTCCGACACTGACAGGTGGATTCTTTACCACTGAACCACCTAGGAAGTTACTTGAGGGCAAAAACATTGTTTTGCTGACAGCTATCTCTTTAGAAAATAACAGTAGCTAGCATAATCACTGCAGATGGTGACTGCAGCCATGAAATTAAAAGATGCTTACTCCTTGGAAGGAAAATTATGACCAACCTAGATAGCATGTTCAAAAGCAGAGACATTACTTTGCCAACAAAGGTCTGTCTAGTCAAGGCTATGGTTTTTCCTGTATGGATGTGAGAGTTGGACTGTGAAGAAAGCTGAGCACGAAGAATTGATGTTTTTGAACTGTGGTGTTGGAGAAGACTCTTGAGAGTCCCTTGGACTGCAAGAAGATCCAACCAGTCCATTCTAAAGGAGATCAGCCCTGGTTGTTCTTTGGAAGGAATGATGCTAAAGCTGAAACTCCAGTACTTTGGCCACCTCATGCGAACAGTTAACTCATTGGAAAAGACTCTGATGCTGGGAGGGATTGGGGGCAGGAGGAAAAGGGGATGACAGAGGATGAGATGGCTGAATGGCATCACTGACTTGATGGATGTCAGTTTGAGTGAACTCTGGGTGTTGGTGATGGACAGGGAGGCCTGGCATGCTGCAATTCATGGGGTCACAAAGAGTCGGCCACGACTGAGCGACTGAACTGAACTAAGCATATCAGTATGTACTCAGTTAACAGAATAAATGCTTCAGTGGATAAGTAAATGAATGAGTTCATTTTATCTCTATTTCCTAGGAAAGTGAAAGAGAAAGTCGCTCAGTCATGCCTGACTCTTTACTACCCCATGTACTATATACAGTCTATGGAATTCTTCAAGCCAGAATACTAGAGTGGGTAGCCATTCCCTTCTCCAGGGGATCTTCCCAAACCAGGGATCAAAACCAGGTCTCCCACATTGCAGGCGGATTCTTTACCAGCTGAGACACCAGGGGAACCCTCCTAGGAGAATACCTGACCCAAAGCTTTTATTATATGCCAAATGGAAATGATCTAAAAAGATGTTTGATTATTATGCTTTTGATTTCCTGATGATTGCACATATGGACCCTAACTGGGCACATATGGATAAAATTTTATGGATGTATTCCCAATTCCTCATTTATTACTTAAAATTTCTCTATATTTATATCAACAGTAAATTAAAATGCTAAATCTTTATATCAATCACAAATCAGACAAAACTTTAAAAGGACGAGTCCCCTATATTAAACTCATCACTATCTACTTCAAGTACATGTTGGAAAGAATGTTAACCTACAGCTTCCAATAGTTCCTCTTCAAAGTCTTCTCCTAAACTGTGAGAATGTTTCTAGGCACAATTTGATTAAAAAAAGAAAGAAAGAAACCACTAAATCCTAGTTCAATCCCTTGACAATTCTAAAGCTATAGTTTTACCTAGTGAGGAAAGAGGTTTCACTTTTATTTTTTTTTAACCTTACTTTATATTGTAACTACATTTTAGCAAACCTTATATACACAGCATTAAACTAGACCCCATAAGACACCAGGGAAATAGTACAGACCATGGATAAACATATTTTGTTCTGTTATGCTTATGTAACATATACGTTTATATCCCTTTAAAAACATGAGCTATTACACCTTGATTGTAAGTTTCCATTTTTTAGTCATTGAGTCATGTCTGACTCTTTGCAACCCCATGGACTGAAGCCCACCAGGCTCCTCGGTCCACAGGATTTCCCAGGCAAGGATACTGGATATTGGTTGCCATTTCCTTCTCCAGGGGATCTTTCCCAACCAGGGATTGAACGCAAGACTCCTGCTTGGCAGGTGGATTCTTTACCATTTATCCACCTTTGGAGCCTTGATTGAAGGTTACAATTCTCTAAGTGTCTGGGGGTAAGAACTTCCCAGGTGGCGCTAGTGGAAAGAACTTGTCTGTCAGTGAAGGAGACATAAGAAACAAGGCCCAATCCCTGGTCTGGGGAGATCCCCTGGTGGAGGGCATAGCAACCTTCTCCAGTATCTTGCATGGGAAATCCCATGGACAGAGGTACCTCATGGGTCCCTGGGGTCACAAACAATTGGACACAACTGAAGCGATTTAACATTCAAGGGAGAAAGCAATTCCTATTGTGTATCTAAACTACAATGAATTAAAAAAATAAATACTAGGGATAAGAGAGAGAGAGCTATTTAATAGGTACATAGTAGAAATGATCAAGAAAACTCTGGGGGCTATTTCCAGGCAGAGGGAAAAGGGGCTACAATAGAGAAATTTATTCAACTATCATGCTTTTCCTTTTTGTTTTCACTCACAATTGTTTCAGTCAGCCATCCATCAGTATCAATGATACTGAGATTTTTTTCTTGTATGTCTTTAGTGTTTGTTTTTTGTTGTTACTGTTTTAAGTTTTATGTTGTTTTTTAAAAAAGATTATGTTTCATTTGGGGAAAGATTAGCCAAATGCAGAAGCAAAGGTTGGCACCAAAATTGGCCTTTTCTGTCTTCAAGTTTCCAAGTCCTATGAACAACATAGAGTCCTGCCATGTTAGGGAATGAACACATCTGAGAGATGAGCATGAATTTATGTGGGAGATTAGATAGGAAAGGAGGCCTGGTCTAAAGAGAACAGCAAATGGATAAGAGTTGTAAGAAAAGGTAATTATAGCCTATCAAAACCACCAAAAAAAACTTTTTTTTAATCACTTGTGTAACATTATTATAAATTTATTCCAAACTATACAGATACTTAATTAATTATGCAAAATAACAATGAACTAATTCCACTCTTCATTACATTAAGAGTTTGTATATCTCTTTACGTCCCACTAGAATTAAAAGGGACACACTGGGTTTTTTCTTTGACAAAAGAATACAGAAAAAATTCACAGGTTTAATATCTGAATAAAAATTAGCATTCTCTTCATGACAGTAAGATCTTCATGTTTTGACCTAAACTTCTTATATGCAGATTGATTCTATGGAAATTATAAACCTTTCCATGGAACATGATAATTCTCATAGAACTGATATAACCACTTGAAATTCTGATCTGGATAAAAACCTGTAGTCCAAACAACAAAGTTTAGATTCCCATCAGGAAATGAGATCAAATGTTTTGTAAAACACTAGTTCAAAGGTCACCACAACAGGAGAAGGACTCACAATATTAGAGATTTTGGAAAGCTTCAGCTATTGTATTTCTTTGCATTTAATTATTTTACAGAAAAGTAATGTTATTTAATCCCACATATATTTAAAGTACTCATCATATTCAATATATGTTTTTCAAAATAGCAATAAAATATACTATTGGGGGATAACTTTTCTTTCATGTATGTAGAAATGCATGACACTTTCTAAAAAATGTTGAGATAAATTTTATGTTTCCTTTTATGAACAAAACATACAATCATTATCCTAGAATATTATCTATTATATCTGAATTATTGGTTTGGTGGGAATTATTTTCCTCATAAAATAATAAGACAAAAATTACAAGTAAATCTTATTGATTAGTTTTTCAGTAATTAATTGAAGTATGTGATACAAAATAACAATTCTTTGAATTTAGTAAAATATGACCCTGCATTTAGGCCTCTCCTAGGCTTTTTATAGTAACTAAAATGTCTAGATTAACCCTAGATTTACCAGGCTCCTAGGGTTCAGGCCCCAGAGTTATCAGCAAAGAATATGACTAAAGCCAAGAGAATAACGGGTCAAAAAGATGTCTGTCTAAAATACCTCTACCAGAGACTTTTATTTTTCTTCCCATTCAAGTTTTCTAGTTCTCAAGACTATTATGAGCTCCTCATGCAGCACCCCACAATTTTTTTTTAATTCCTCCAGAAGTGAAACGAAGCAGGGCCTTATGGTCCTTGCCCCACACAACCTTTACCTGCTTTTTGTCTGTGGAAAAATTTTAGCCAAAGTATAAGTTTAAGCAGAAAAATGAAACCAGGCAGAATTAAAGGAAAACAGTCAAAGGAGACTAAATAATAATAGTTTTGACATTAAGCACAGTCAAGGACTTTTAGCTCCTTCTCAAGGGTTATAGGCAATATTTTGAGCTGTATCATGTGGACTGTCTTACAGGTACTAAAACCCCGAGCAGGGGGAAAATTTTACATGATACCAGACTGTAGCCATGACACAAGCTGTCACAGTTTCCTGAACTGGCCTCAAGTAATGGAAACAAACTGACTGTGAAACCGAAGATTAACTGTATTTAATCAAGAAAAGACATAAAACAGAAAGACTTAAAAAAGCAAAGACATCATTTTGTTGACAAAAGTCCATATAGTCAAAGCTATGGTCTTTCCAGTAGTCATACACGGATACGAGAGTTGGACCATAAAGAAGACTGAGTGCCAGAGAATTGATGCTTTCAAACTATGGTGCTGGAGAAGACTCTGTAGAGTCCCTTGGACTGCAAGGAGATCAAACCAGTCAATCCTAAAGGAAATCAACCGTAAATACTCATTGGAAGGACTGATGCTGAACCTAAAGTTCCAATACTTTGACCACCAGATGCAAAGAGCCGACTCATTGGCAAAGACCTTGATACTGGGAAAGATTGAAGGCAAAAGGAGAAGCGGACAGTAGAGGATGGGATAGCATCATCAACTCAATGGACGTGAACTTGGGCAAACTCCAAGAGACGGTGAGAGACAGGGAGGCCTGGAGTGCTGCAGATCATGGGGTCACAAAGAGTTGGACATGACTTAGGGACTGAACAACAAAAACAGAATAGTCAAGATGAGGCTGGTCAGACCACCGATGACCAATTTCAAAATGACTGTCAGAACTGACTATACTGTTTCTGTATGGAGTCTGTGTGAGCCGTCCAAAACCCCCCACCTTTGTCTGGCATCCAAAATAAACTTTCCTTTCCAGGAACCTTGCCTCTTTATTGGGTGACAGCTAGATCCCACTTTTGGTTACATAAGGAAAAGAAGAAATATTCTTTTGGATATTTTTCTTCCTCTGTAAATAAGGGAACAATTATATTGTTAAGGTTCCTGCCACTTTCATCTTATCAAGAAACCATAATGTTAAACTTATACAGGAAAAGGTCAATTTTGTTATATTTGTGGATAATACTGCCCAGCTAAGTGTAGACTGAAGTGAAAAAATGAGAGCCACAGAAAAATATGTTGTGTTCTCAGTTATTTTTGGAAAAAAATGACTGAATGTCCTTTTCTCAATTTTTTTTCCTTCTTTCACTGGTTATGTATATTTCTTTCAGGAAATGGTCAGAGGAAGTGGGGGAAAGCAAAATTAAGTACAGTATATATATATGTGTGTTTGACTATGTTCATTGTTACCATTGTGATATAAATTTTGTTTAGAGAAAGAAGCAATGCTTCTGACAAACTGGTAGTTTGTAAACTGTGTGAATTTAAAAGATCAACATCTTTCCTAACATTGACTCATCTCCAAAAATGTGAAAGTCCATGTATCTGCTTAGTCAGTAAATATGCATTAAATACTTACTATGTTCCAAGTATCCTATACTAGATTTTGCAAGGCATAAAAAAAATGAGAGAAATAATGTCTGCTTGCATGATATTCACAGTTGAGCAAAAGAAACACCTAGCATAGGAAATCAGTAAGTGTCACAGTGTATGTTTGTGGGCTAATAAATGAGTAACCACAGTGTGATGTGTGCTGTAAGTCATATGTGTGTTTATGTGTACTGTAAATTTTCTCTGAAGGATACTGACTTATACTCATTGTACTGGAATTATTACATATAAAACCTGTTTCAAAGAGTTACAACTAGCATTAGTTTCTTCTTAATTAAAATAACCTCTGACAATTGCAATTTTCCACTCTTCATGAAGGGTCTTGAACGGAGGATACTTTCCATGACTACATTTTGCTGTTTTAATGCTTAGTATCTCTTGCATTACAGATTGAGAATAATCATAATTAATATTTTTAAAGAAAGTCACAACATAATTTCATGGATTTGTTTTAAACTTTTCAGAACTTCTTATTAAATAGTGCAAAGCATTGTTCAGCATCTCTCTTAAGCTGAATAGAAATAATCATAGCCAATTTTAACTGAATAATGAACATGTGCCAGCTTCCATGATAACCATTTTATATGTATTTTTAATTTCTCAACAACCCTGCAAGACAGAAATTATTATTACCTCTCTCATAATATGGAAAGTAAGATTCAGAGAGGCTAATTGAATCAGTTCTTGGAATCATTGACTTTAAGATCTGTGCTTCTTTTACTATAGAGGTGCCAACCCACAAAACCCCTAAAAGAAAGAATCCATATCATTCCAAGCATAACCTCCAGATTGGATTGTGTTTTCAGCTACATGCTGAACAACAAAACATACCCCACCTTACACTTAGATCAATCTTACAATCCTGATATGCCGTGGAAACTGTTAGTACACAGTATACCAAATTTAAGTGAACCAATCTGTCTAATTCTCCAGCTTTTTTCCCCTGAATTTTAAGAAGGTAAATAGACCATTAAAATAGGAAAGCAGACAACCTTCAAAATGCATGCAGTTACATAAATATTGATTGTATGTGAGCAATCATGTCCTACTCTTGTGACCCTGGATTGGAACCCACCAGGCTCCTCTGTTCATGGGGTTCTCCAGGCATGAATACTGGAGTGGGTTGCCATTTCCTCTTTCAGGATATCTTCCTGACCAGGATATTGAACTCATGTCTCCTGCAGCTCCTGAACTGGCAGGTGGATTCTTTACCACTGAACCACCAGAGAAACCCAAGTTCCAATATATATTAGGGGGAAAAAGTTCCTTCAAGTTTTTTTTTTTTTTTTAAATTTTGGCTGACCCAATACATTTTTTAAATTTGAGAGTACAATGTTTAAATCATTTTTTTAAAGTTGGAACTGTCCTAGATAATGAGTACTTTGTTCCAATTCTATTTGCTTTAAAATGTGCATTATACTCCAATTTTTAAAATGTGCATTGATTTTTAATCACTTCAGTCACTCAGTAGTGTCCAACTCTTTGTGACCCCATGGACTGCAGGCCAGGCCTCTCTGTCCATCAGCAACTCCTGGAGCTTGCTCAAACTCTTGTCCATTGAGTCGGTGATGCCATCCAACCATTTCATTCTCTGTCATCCCCTGCTCCTCCTGCCCTCAATCTTTCCCAGCATCAGGGTCTTTTCTAATGAGTCAGTTCTTCACATCACGTGCTAAAGTATTGGAGTTCCAGCTTCAGTATCAGTCCTTCCAATGCATATTCAGGACAGATTTCCTTTAGGATTGACTGGTTGGATCTCTTTGCAGTCCAAGGGACTCTCAAGAGTCTTCTCCAACACCATAGTTCAAAAGTATCAATTCTCCAGTGCTCAGCTTTCTTTATGGTCCCACTCACACATCTATGTATGACTACTGGAAAAACCATAGCTTTGATTAGATGGACCTTTGTTGACAAAGTAATGTCTCTGCTTTTTAATATGCTATCTAGGTTGGTCATAGCTTTTCTTCCAAGGAATAAGAGTCTTTTAATTTCATGGCTGCAGTCACTACTTGCAGTGATTTTGGAGCCCAAGAAATTAAAGTCTGTCTCTGTTTCCATTATTTCCAGTTGATTTTTAATAGTTTATATTAGTTTTTATTGATGAAAAGTAATACACCATAATTTGGTAAATTGAAACATTATAGCAGCATTTTTTTCTTTTTTCCCCCTTCTACTGATTTTAAAAAGAAATTGCTTGTCTATTTTTCTCAGTCATGTGATATATTTATCCCTTAACACAATCTGATGTGAACATTCATAAGAACAAAATTAAAAATCACAGGTTTTTATAGAAAATTTATGAAAGTATTAATAGTGATGGGTTGGCAGCCTGCAATCTCAAAATAACAAAATGAAGTTTCAGCATGAATTATGGTCCCAGAGATTTAGCTCTTTTTTCGTTAATTTGAAAACTTAAAGTATTAATGCATCATTATTTCTAATTCCTCTGCTAATAGTCCTCTATCCACCTGCATACCTAGCTTGGTAACGTATATGTGTTGATCATAAGCATTTGGGAAATCCGCATACATTGAGTAGGATAAGTTAAGGAATTTCTCAGGTTGGCCTTCAAGCTGTTTATGATTAAGTTCTAAACTAAGTCTCGGAGAAGGCAATGGCACCCCACTCCAGTACTCTTGCCTGGAAAATCTCACGGACGGAGGAGCCTGGTAGGCTGCAGTCCATGGGGTCACTAAGAGTCGGACACGACTGAGCTACTTCCCTTTCACTTTTTACTTCATGCATTGGAGAAGGAAAAGGCAACCCACTCCAGTGTTCTTGCCTGGAGAATCCCAGGGATGGCGGAGCCTGGTGGGCTGCCATCTATGGGGTCGCACAGAGTCAGACACGACTGAAGCGACTTAGCAGCAGCAGCAGCAAACTAAGTCTAAAGTTTGTTTGTTTGTTTCTCCTAGGGTTCCTCTTCATGACCTTCCACTGCAACCAAATTGATTTCTCTTTGCCATCTTCAACTACTACATATTTAATTGCTTCCTTCTCCTTTACCTATATAGGTTCTATTTATCCTTCACCCTCAGCTCTTTAAATCTTGGCTAACCCCTTATTCTAATATGAACACAGAAACTTTTCATGAGTCTTCTAACAAGTCCCTGAATTGAGAACTGGGGGTAGTGTAGGGTCTACAGCCCAATGCCAGCCACTGGGGTTCGAACCCCAGTTCTACCACTCAGACAAATGATCTTGGTCAAGTTCGCTAACCTCTGCTCTGGTAGCTATCACTTCTGTAAAATGTATGAATAAAAAAGAAATAAGGTAGATATTGCTTTTATATATATATATATAATATTCAGAACAGTGTTTTGCATATAGATGATATTGAGCTATTATTCAAAGAAAATTAGCAGACAGCTCACAAAATTGTAGCTGCCCACCACTTGTTGTCAGTGCTTACTTGTTGCTCTTATTCTTTATAATCCAATCAAGGGACTTTACAGTAAATGGATATTTCTGAGTTGATGAGTTAAAAAAATAAAATAAAAAACTCAGGTTACCCACTGATATTAAAATACAAGGAAAATTCCCAAACTTCTCAGAAGAAACTGCTCAGGTCTGTTAAAGAATAATTATCACCATCTTTAGTTTATATAATTGTTCACATACAGTATTTCATTTTGAGCTAGTTTGATTTTTAAACTTTTTACTTATTTAATGACCCTGCGGAATACAAAATGAGACAAAAGTTAAAAATAAATAGCAGCTACATGAATCATATTATATTAAAAAATTAACCACCAGTAACATTTCACACTCAAATTACTGTGTTCTTTAGCAGCACACATAACTGAAAAATAATAAATCAAGGGAAAGAAAATCAGGAAAATACTGTATCAACATAGAATACTCTCCTCTCTGCAAAGGCTCAAAGACATCTCTGGAGTGTCAAAGGCATGTCCTTCAATATTTAACTTTTTCACTGTTTCTCATTTCAAGTTGAACAATACGTTAATTACCCGATGAAGCATTATAATTACTCTAACAGCTCCACTCTTACTTATAATTACTGCATCAACACTTTCTTTTTCATATGCTTCAATCTATACCTATTACATTGTCATGATGAAGACACATTAACATTATAATACTGTATAATTAGCTGATGAGCAATTAAATTATTCCACTGCTCTTGTTCCTCTTTGCCAAAAGGTTACTTCCAACCTCTATTATCTCCCCTTTCTCTTCAGTTTGCTTTAGTGGTTCTTTCCCCCTCAAAACAAAGAGGTTCATAAGCTGTATTCAAAGCATTTTGATTTCAAATTTAGAATGGATATGTGTACAAGTTTGTGTTGGTCAAAGAAATAAATTGGCATTATAGACAAGTTTTAAATGATTTTCATTTTCTTTCTATGATAAAGAACTGTAAATCTATGCAGCATAATAAAACATTGTAGGATCATTCTTTCTAGCAATTTTTTTGTTTCAAAAATTAAAAAATTATTTTTTTAAATTTAAATTTATTTATTTTAATTAGAGGCTAATTACTTTACAATATTGTATTGGTTTTGCCATACATCAACATGAATCCGCCATGGGTGTACACGTGTTCCCAATCCTGATAATTTACAGTAAAGTCATTTAAACTATATTAGATTCTATTTGAAATACAGCCCTCATTATTTTACAAATACTTCAAACTAAACTTTCACAGAAATTCTGAACTTTGAGTATTGTGAACATAAAATAAAATCAGGCACTGATTATATAACGATGACAGAGTGGAATCTATTCTTCTGACTCGTCCATATTTGTTCTTGTTGCTTAGTTTCAAGTCGTGTCCAACTCTTTTGTGACCTCTTGAGCTGTAGCCCACCAGGCTCCTCTGTCCATGGGAACTTCCAAGTAAAATACTGGAGTGGGTTGGATGTTTCCTTCTCCAGGGGATCTTCCCAACCCAGGAATGGATCCTGCATCTCCTGCATTGGCAGGTAGATTCTTTATCACTGAGCCACCAGGGAAGCCTCTCTGATTTATCCAGCTGGCATAAAATACATTTTCCTTCAAGTAACCATTATTGTTCTTTGAGATTTTAGTCTCTTATCCTAAGAAGTTTCCTGTAGGAAAATTGATTTCTCTCCTTAGTTAAAGACTTAGTGTAGCCCAAATAAACTTTAGAACCAATTGGAACACAATTTTAATGACTCTGAAACACTTGGTGCCCACATGGTTTATCACTGCAGTCCCTGGCTTCATCTATGTGGCAAACTAGCCTCGCTGTGGCTTAGTCCATATTTTAGAAGCGAGCTTAATCTTATATAATTACTTTGGAGTCACATTATGAGCTTTGAAAGAAAAGTGGAATTCATTTTACAAGCAAAGTCTATTTCAATAAAATGACTTTTGTTGTCTCAGCTTAGTTTCCTTTGCTGTGGGGCAGAGGAAAAGCTGTTGAGTAAGATGGTCTCATATGCAGAGACTCACGACTTTAGAAAAGCCCCATGGGCCCTGCCAACTTCCAGAACACAAACAAACAAACAAACACTTCCAGGGAAGGTTCCCTGAAGAATGAAATAACAACCCACTCCAATATTCTTGCCTGGTAAATCCCAGGGACAGAGTAGCCTGGCAAACCACAGTCCATAGAGTTGCAAAGAATTGGACACTACTTTGTGACTAAAGAACAGACCAACAACAACTTCCAAAAGCCATTTAGGATCATTATTAAAATACACTTGGAAAGAAATGACAAACAAGTTACCTCTGGCTTGAGATGGATAGGAGAACGATTAAGTCCTTGCTTAAGTGACATTCCTTAATCTACAATCCTATGATTTTCAAAATCCGTAACTATAGTTTGATATTTTTTAACTGAAAAAGAGGCATGGCTTCACAGAGGTACAATGTTTATTTTGTCTTGGGTCAAAGATAATCTCTCTGCCCTGATAAACGGTATTAGTACCGTCATGTGTTTTTGAATTGAGTTCCGAAAAAAATAATTTTAACCATTAATGAATGAGAATCTCTATGTAGATTACAGAGGTCGGCTGCACTTATATCCAATAAAACTCGATCTATGGACAGATATTAAAGGTCAAAAGGTATGAAAATGCAATCAAGATTAACATGTCAGGATTTTAAATAGCATGTAAGCTGGAATAACCTGAGGCTCTCATTCCAAATTATTAATACATTGTAGATAAGCACCTTATATTGATTTTAATTATTTATATGCAGTTAAAATGTTTGCTATTCTCAGCACTTATAAATATAAGTTTCCAAATATGTATGTTAAAAGCAAAAGGGTATAGAGTAAGAGACCAAACCTGAGTCCAGCCCTGCTCCAACACTTACTATTATGTGACCTTGAACAAGTCATTTAATCTTCCTTAGCCTATTTTACAGCTATAAAATAACAGCAGTTCCTATCCTGTAAGGTTACTGGAAGGAGAAAGGGAGAATTTAATGTAAAGCACTTAGCACAGTGCTTGGCATAATGTGATCATTCAATAAATATTAAATAGTATCATTATTCCCTATTATCAGCTTAAAGATTTTTTTTCTTTCTGCTCTTTGGAAAACACCTCATATAAAAGTAATATTCTCAGGTGCTATATTTTCCCACACAATATTTAATTTGGAAAATATTTTAATTTTTTGTTATAATTAGGTAATAGGTATTTTCTAGGGATATAAGTTTAAATATAGTCCAAGTTGGCAGTACATAGCACTGCCTACGCCCAATAGCATGTCTTTCCATTATATCTTTTTCATTTAAGAGAGCTGTAAAATATACATAATTGGACTACAGTCTTTTAAAATATATGAAATTTTAATCATATACACAAATTGCAACATGAGAATAAAATTTAAATTGTATAATCACCTGTAGTCCATTTGGAATCTTGGCATTATTCAAAGTATAAAATCAACACATTCATTTCATTCTCTATATATAATATGTAGAGAAAATCCAATTCTTAATTTCATGCTGATTTTTCTGCTTAATTATAAATTTTTTCTATTCTACTTAACACTCTCTCTTTTAAACAAACAATGCCAGAATCACTATTAATATATTTCTTGCTCAATGAATTATTATACATAATAGCTTCTGAAAAATTTTCTTCCATTTTTTCCAGGAATGATGCTATATGACAATGAATTTTAACGTCAACTGGCTTCTGGACATTCTCTCCCACATATTCTTAAAGACTATATAAATTTTGAACTCTAATCATATAACTGTTGAGGGTAGTATTCAGTACTTCAAAGGAATGTAATATTTGTGGTTTGTTAATGTCATTAGGAGTATTTTATTCCCACCTTCCCCCTAATTGATACCCTTGTGGTTGAAGGGAAGCCATATCCCCAGCTCCTGAAAATAGAAAGGAATTTAAAAAAAAATAGATCACCCCAATTTAAACAGGAAAAAGTTTTCTTTTTTTTTCCCCTTTCTTCTCAACACCAGTTGTTACCTGTTCTTTTGTTGGGAAGCTACAAAGATTCACAAGATACTCGAAAATAGATAGGAATTCAGAATGATCAGCATCTGGCAGCAATGGGAGTCAAATATCTTATAATAAGCCTTCTCCATTTCCTTAAATGATTCCTTCCAATAATTTAATACTAGTAACATAACGGTTGTCAAAGTGTTTCCTAGGTGATGCTAGTAGTAAAGAACCCACCTGCCGATACAGAAGACATAAGAGATGTGGGTTTGATCCCGGTCAGGAAGATCCCATGGAGGGCATGGCAACCCACTCCAGGATTCTTGCCTGGAGAATCCCACAGACAGAGAAGCCTGGCAGTCTACAGTCCATAGGGTTGCAAAGATTCACACATGACCGAAGTGACTAAACATGAAATAGTCTTCAAAAGCTTAAAGTGCTTTATTCTTACTATAATCTGTCTCTTTAATTAATTGTTATATGAACCTCACATAAAATTATTTACAATTAATTATGTTTTCTCAGTTTAATCCTGAGACTTGGCTTCCCATTTGATGGTTAAATATACTATATATACCAATGAAACTAATACTTTATATTTTTTTTTTAATTTTATTTTTAAACTTTACATAACTGTATTAGTTTTGCCAAATATCAAAATGAATCCGCCACAGGTATACATGTGTTAATATAATGTGCTAATATGACGCTCATCTAGTTTCAAATCCCATTCCCCATAAAAGACCTTCAGAAGATCCAAGCTATGACTGAAGTATCATCCTCAGATTTAAGTAAGAATGGCTAGTATCTGGAAATGTGACTTAACAGTGTCAACATGAAAGGTCAGTAAGAATTAGTGCAGACAGATAAACACAAAAAGGCTTCTTTCACTAGTTCTTAGAGATGAGTCACTACTGTGTCCAAGGATAGCTTTTACAATCAAAGTTGTCTGCTGCAATAACCAAGAGTGACAATCAGTTCTTAGCTTCTAAAAGGAGTAAAGACAAAAATAAACAAATGGGACCTAATTAAACTTAAAAGCTTCTGCACATCAAAGGAAACTATTAACAAGGTGAAAAGACAGCCTTCAGAATGGGAAAAAATAATAGTAAATGAAGCAACTGACAACTAATCTCAAAAATATACAAGCGACTCCTACAGCTCAACTCCAGAAAAATAAATGAGCCAATCAAAAAATGGGCCTAAGAACTAAATAGACATTTCTCCAAAGAAGACATACAGATGGCTAACAAACACATGAAAAGATGCTCAACATCACTCATTATCAGAGAAATGCAAATCAAAACCACTATGAGGTACCATTTCACGCCAGTCAGAATGGCTGCGATCCAAAAGTCTACAAGCAATAAATGCTGGAGAGGGTGTGGAGAAAAGGGAACCCTCTTACACTGTTGGTGGGAATGCAAACTAGTACAGCCACTATGGAGAACAGTGTGGAGATTCCTTAAAAAACTGGAAATAGAACTGCCTTATGATCCAGCAATCCCACTGCTGGGCATACACACTGAGGAAACCAGAAGGGAAAGAGACACGTGTACCCCAATGTTCATCACAGCACTGTTTATAATAGCCAGGACATGGAAGCAACCTAGATGTCCATCAGCAGATGAATGGATAAGAAAGTGGTGGTACATATACACAATGGAGTACTACTCAGCCATTAAAAAGAATACATTTGAATCAGTTCTAATGAGGTGGATGAAACTGGAGCGTATTATACAGAGTGAAGTAAGCCAGAAAGAAAAACACCAATACAGTATACTAACGCATATATATGGAATTTAGAAAGATGGTAACAATAACCCTGTGTACGAGACAGCAAAAGAGACACTGATGTATAGGACAGTCTTATGGACTCTGTGGGAGAGGGAGAGGGTGGGAAGATTTGGGAGAATGGCATTGAAACTTGTAAAATATCATGTATGAAACGAGTTGTCAGTCCAGGTTCAATGCACGATACTGGATGCTTGGGGCTGGTGCACTGGGACGACCCAGAGGGATGGTATGGGGAGGGAGGAGGGAGGAGGGTTCAGGATGGGGAACACATGTATACCTGTGGTGGATTCATTCTGATATTTGGCAAAACTAATACAATTTTGTAAAGTTTAAAAATAAAATAAAATTTAAAAAATAAATAAATAAATAAAAGGAGCTTCCCATTCCCTGATGTCATTTACAAATGAGGATCACTGTATCTCTGGAAGAGAGGAGTGTTTATGGCTACATTACTAACCATAAAAACAGAGATACCAAGCTCTTCTATTCTGTTCATCAGTACACAATGAATAATTGTGGATTCACTGGTATTCTGAGGTTCTCTGACTCCAGCAATTACAATTCTCATCACCTAGTGTTTGTCTCTGAAGAAGATAGGATACATGAATAAAGATAGGACCATCAATCCACATTAACATTTTTCAGACATGAAATAGAAGAGAGAATCAGAAATGAGTGGTTTTGAATAGAGATACAGAAACTCTAAAAACGAAGAGACCTACTTTTAATGAGACATAATGAAAAAGAAAAGGAAACAGAATCACAGCAGATCAGTTCTGAAGGAGACTTAAGAATACAAACTAATCCTTCCCTTTATAGATGAGGGAACTGAGGCCCAGAGATGTAAATCCCATTAACCAGTTTTGCTACCTAGTAAATAGTAGGATACTGCAAGTTTAGGTTTCTGACTCTAAAGCCTCCACATAACAAAACTGGTGAAGAAGTATTTTGCTAATTATAGTTTAAATGTGTGCACTTTTTAAAAAAGTAAAAAAAAAAAAAAAAAAAGTGAAAGTTGGTCTAGATCTGATTCTTCCCTGCTGCTGCTACTGCTAAGTCGCTTTAGTCGTGTCTGACTCTGTGCGACCCCATAGATGGCAGCCCACTAAGCTCCTCTGTCCCTGGGATTCTCCAGGCAAGAACACTGGAGTGGGTTGCCATTTCCTTCTCCAATATAAATTTCCTTTCATTCATTTAGTAATACCTGGCAATAATACCAATTTATTTCTCATTTACCTTCATATCCTTCAATTAATATGAAATTCTACTATAAAAATAATTTTGTATTACAGACCAATGATTTCTGTATTTTTTTACCAAATTGTCTATTTGCTACTGCAAAGGAGGGGAATTTCATAGTTAGGGAGGTACGGATCATAACACAAATCAGTCAGGTTAATGGAGAAATTTCTTCAAAGAGTGACATTTTATCTTAAAAGAGTTATGCATTACAACATTTCTATTTGCCTGTTTTCATGAGAAAACAATGTTTCTCCCACAAAAGTTCAAGGTAAATTAATGTCCCAAGGATGTATGAGGTTGCTTTGTCTAGCTTTACATAATATGGCATATTCTCAGGAGTTCATACAATTTAGCATATATCAATTATAAATTATTTACCTTTCCAATTTGGAAGCCTACTATAGAAATAAACACAAAAAGTGGAGTGCAAAAAAATCATACAAAATATTTTTTCTGTTCCTCTGGTTCATATAACAGCAATTCTCCAAAGTAACACGATTTTAAGAAAAATTTACATTGAATTGTAACTACATATTTTATAGCAATATCCTGAAATAAAATTAAAAAATAGTCTTTAATTCCCTACCTCTAATCAAAATCTACCTATATTTTCCAAATTATTCAGCAGTATCGCAAATATGTATTTACTTTGAATAATATATCTGTATCAATTGATTAATCAAATGGAAAGTTCCAAATTATCTCTTTAGCCACAGTGACTTATCTAAAGTGTATTTAGGCAGGATTGAAGTACAGGACATATTTTCATAAAAATAATAGGATTTTTCAAGAATGGAAAAAGCATTAGTCTTTTTCTCATCTCGCCATCTGCCCATGCTTAAAGATTTTCTACAACAGTAATTCTTTAAATAAACATTGATAGAATGCTTGATATGTGATGATTCTAAGATAGATACTCTCCCTGTTTTCACAGAGTTTAGAGTGATCAGATAGTAAACAAACATAAAGAAATAAAAAGCAAATTGTGATAGGCTCTCTACAGAGAATCAAAGCCAAGTGATATGATGGGACTGATGTGTGGAGAGAATTGCATCTGATTGGATGCTCATGAGGACTCTTTGAGAGATGATACTTAAAATGAGCCCTAAATTGACTAGAGAAACCATGCGTGTAAAACTGAAGAAACATTTTAGAAAGACTATATAGCTATTACAAAGTCCCTAGGGCAGCAATAGAAAGAGTGCCACATAGCTGGAACAACATGGTTAAGGAAGGTGAGAGAGTTGGTGTCAGAAAAGATGAGCAGAATGAAATCCTTTAGGGTTTAATTATTTTACAAAGGGTACCAAATTTTATTTTACTTGAAGTCAGTGGGAACATTGGAGTATTAAGTAATGGAGTGATGACACCATGTAATGTATTTCAACTGTTTAAACCATATGGATGGTTGTATAAAGTAAGGGCTGTAAGGGTTGCAGTTGGAAACAGTAAGGGAGCTAAGATGGTAGCTTCTGTTGTTTGGACTGTGGTGCTCATAAGAGAGCTGGATAAGAGTTCATGCAATTAGAGGTATATTTTATGAGAAAAATCAGAGTTGCTGACTGATAGTTTGTAGAGTGACAGATAAGGAAAAGACAGAAATAAAGGATAATCCTTTGATATTTGGCTTAGATAACTACCTAAGTGGGCATTAGTGCCATAATTTGAAGTGAAGGAGACTGAAAACTAATTATTTGGCACTGGAAAAAGAGATGTTAAGGATTCTGTTTTGATTATATAAATTATGAGATTTATATTCCATATCAAATGAAATGTGACATAAGCAGTTGCATGTGTAAATCTGAAGTTACAGACAGGTGACAGAGCAGAAGTGTTTAGGAATCATAACATATACATAGTATTTAAAACCATGGGACTGGAAGAGAGTTTCTAGGATGATATTTTGTATTGATAGGGGAAAAATACCTCTAAAATAGTTCGATATGAAGATCATGGCATCAAATCCCATCACTTCATGGCAAATATAAGGGAAAAAGTGAGAGCAGTGACAGATGTTATTTTCTTGGGCTCCAAAATCACTGCAGATGGTGACTGCAGCCATGGAATTGAAAGATGCTTGCTTTTTGGAAGGAAAGCTATGACAAACCTAGACAGCACATTTAAAAAGCAGAGACATCACTTTGCCAACAAAAGGGCCCCCTAGTCAAAGCTACGTTTTTACAAGTAGACGTGTACATACAGATATGAGAGTTGGACCATAAAGAAGGCTGAGCATTGAAGAATTGATGCTTTCAAATTGTGGTGCTGGAGAAGACTCTTAAGAGTCTCTTGGACAGCAAGGAGATCAAACCAGTCAATCCTAAAGGAAATCAACCCTGAATATTCATTGGAAGGGCTGATGCTGAAACTGAAGTTCTAATACTTTGGCCACGTGATGTAGAGAGCCGAATCATTGGAAAAGACGCTGATGCTGGGAAAAATTGAAGACAAAAAGAGAAAGAAGTGGCAAAGAATGAGATGGTTAGATATCATCACTAACTCAATGGACAAGAATTTGAGCAAACTCCAGGAGAGAGTGGAGGACAAGGGAGCCTGGTGTATTGCAGTCCATGTGGTCACAGACTGGGACATGACTTAATGACTGAACAGCAGCAACAAAATACTTCAACATGTAGAAAACAAGTAAGAGAAAGGAGCCATAAATAAGACTGAAACTATTTAGTCAGTATGTGTATGTGCTCATTTGCTCAGTCGAGTCTGACTCTGTGACCCCATGGACTGTAGCCCGCCAGGCTCCTCTGTCCATGGAATTTTCCAGGAAAGAATACTGGAGTGAGTTGCCATTTCCTTCCTCAGAGGATCTTCCTGACCCAGGGAGCATACTGGTATCTCTTGCATTTCCTGCATTGGCAGGCAGATTCTTTGCCACTGTGCCACCTGTGAAGCCCTATTTAGTAAGCATATTTAGCTGAAAATATATGTATTTTATTTTTCTCTGCTATTGCTGTTGTGTTTTTATTTTTATTTTTTTTGTCTTGGGGGGCTGGGATTTTGGTCTCACTGGACAGCTTGCAGGATCATAGTTTCTCAACCAGGGATTGAATCTGAGCCCTTGCAGTGAAAGCCAGAGTCCTAACTGCTGGATTAACAGGGAATTCCCTATAAATATATGTTTTATATGATACAGTTAAACACAGAACAAGCAATATACACATATCCTATGCATAATTAAATACATCTTTATATATATATATATACTTATGCATCTAACAAGGGCTCAATGAATATTTGTAAAAATGGGAGTGCATAATATGTATCGGAAGTATTCACATAAAAATAATTTGGGCAAAATAAACCCACATATATGTAAAACATTTATAGATAGAGGACACATCATTTGATTCTCACAGCAAATTATCATGTTCTTTGAGGTAGTCTGCCAACCTCTCCACTAGTGATTATTTCTCCCCGCCCACTTGGTACTGAGTCGATCTCCAGTCTTCTCACCTGTTCCTCTATCACCATACCCACGATCTCTTTCTGGTTTATCCTTTCCACCCAATCCTCATCTCTCCATTTCTTGAAAATTATATTTCTCATTCAGCTCTCTAAACAACACTTAAATTCAGTCCCATGCACACCTGTATGTTACCAAATGCATCAACGTGCTTAAAGGGATGAAGGCCCTTTACTTTATTTGGACCCCTTGTCTAGGTATTGAAGGATGAAAATAACGTCTGTTCATTGTAGGTTTACCTAGTACAGTTGGGTCAGAGACTTTTATTGTGTATTTAGAGGAGCTTTCAGGTAGTCCAACAGAAAAGTAATTATCTAGAGAATTATGCTTTTCCATCAGCTAGAATTTCAGTCAATCTGTTAACACAATAACTAGTCAGGTATTCCATTCTGATTATTTAAATGTGAACACTTACAGCACCAAAGATTTTGTTTCACCTTTTAAGATTTGGAAAAATTTAAAACTTGCCTTTTCCAATTACAGTGAATTAAATACATTTTTGTTAGACTACATCATTGTTATATTGTGTTCAATTAAATTTTTGATGATAAAATATGTGTTATTTCCTCAACTTGGTAAGATTCAAGTATGAGAAGAAAAATGAAAATTGTTTTAAGAAAAATATGTTATTAACTATAACTCTTAGATAACTTTGATAAAATACATACTGATAAATTCCTCTTAACTTCCTAAACCCTCTGAATAAAAAGTAAACAGCAAAATAATACAGGATTCTCAACAGACCTGCATTTTCCCAAGTCAGGCAAGAACAAATGTAAACCTCATACTGTACATCACATCGGGCTCCCATTTGTTGTGCTGCATATATAATTTTTTGTGTTGGTACTTTTGATGGAATATTCCTACATGTTTTTCTAGATACAGACTTAGTAAACCCCATGTGAGATGATGAGACAATACAATAAAGTTAACTAATTAAATGGAGTAAAGGAGTCAGACTATAAAGATAAGACCTGCAGGAGTTAACATAATGTAGGAGAGAACTTTGCAATTCCACAGAAGTTAAGAACAATCATGAATGATTAAAGAATAAAGAATCCAAACATTGTAAAGCAACAATACTTCAATAAAAATTAATTAAAAAATAAAGAACATTCTAAGCCCTAAATGAAAAGAATCCTTTGGCAAGAAATTTTTTTAAAATATATTTCTTAGATAATTAGGGAGATTTCGTATAAAATAAATACCCTTTACAAATGCAAAATAAAACCAGTATCAGATTTTTATCAAACTGGAAAAAAATTAAAAAGTGAGCAATAAAATAGACACTACCACAGTTCTAGCAGAAATACCAGCAACATCCTCGAAAACAAATTAACTTTAGGTCTCAAGAACTTAAAAAAAATTCCTGTCTTTTGCTTTCATAGTTACACTTTGTCAAATCTCTCCTTGGAAATATTAAGCATGGATACAATTTAATACTAAGGACATTCTCCCAACATGATTGGTAATTGTGGAATTTTGAAGTACTCTTAATATAAAAAAAGTAAAATGCTGAATGAGGCTACATCCATAGACTAGACTAGGATATTAAATAGCCATTGTAGATGTTTTCTTGAGTAATTTTTAATGGTGTGGGAAAATGTTTATAAAATAAAGCTTAATTTGGAATATCAGTAAGTTGCTTTGAATGTATATTTTGACTCAAGTGTGTGTGTAAAGCAAAACTACAATTAATTTTTCTAGGTATTAAAATTGCATATACATGTTATACATTTCTTTATTGATTTCTGTGTATTTCAGAATTTTAATTGAACAAGCCTATATGTCGAGAAAAACAAAAGGCTAAGCAGAAAATTAAAAACAAAAATAAAAAACAATGTGAATTTCATTAGGGGAAGTCAAGTAAGATAATGCCCAAAGCAATGTCCAATAGTTTTGCAACAGGGAAGGAAATGGTCACAAGAAAAAAAGACATTTTACTGATGTGATAAAAGTAGAAATTAGAGTTTATAGAGTTGAAGAGTAAGTGCAGAGTTATGAAAGGTGGAGGCAATCAGTGGGGATAGCCCTTTTATGAAGCAAAAAAAAAAAATATATATATATATATAGAAAATAAAATATTAGAAAAATGCTTCCACGACACAAAGTACTTACACTGAATACAGCCATCGCAAAAAATATGAAGATGACCCAAGACTCCATATCAAACACAGTAACATACTATCACACAGTTGTTTGGGTAGATCATTTTCAGAATTTATTGAACAGATAGCTTCTATAAGCAATCTATATCTGAGGAATTTCACTACATCCTAAGATCCTTGATTACAATTCGGCCTTGCTGATATTCAAGGTACTCTATAATCTATCCTGAGCTATCCTAAGCCGAGCACTGAAGAATTGATGCTTTTGAACTGTGGTGTTGGAGAAGACTCCTGAGAGTCCCTTGGACTGCAAGGAGATCCAATCAGTCCATTCTAAAGGAGATCAGCCCTGGGTGTTCTTTGGAAGGAACGATGCTAAAGCTGAAACTCCAGTACTTTGGCCACCTCATGCAAAGAGTTGACTCATTGGAAAAGACCCTGATGCTGGGAGGGATTGGGGGCAGAAGGAGGAGGGGACGACAGAGGATGAGATGGCTGGATGGCATCACCGACTCGATGCACATGAGTTTGAGTGAACTCCGGGAGTTGGTGATAGACAGGGAGGCCTGGCATGCTACGATTCATGGGTTCACAAAGAGTCGGACAGGACTGAGTGACTGAACTGAACTGATAATCTATCCTGGGGATTCCCAGGCACCTCGGTGGTAAAGAATCCACCTGCCAACCAGGAGATGTAGGAGCTGCTGATTTGATCCCTGGGTTGGGAAGATCCCCTGGAGGAGGAAGCGATAATCCACTCCAGTATTCTTGCCTGGGAAATCCCAGGAACAGCAGAGCGTGGCTGTTCAGCAGAGTTCATCCATTCACTATACGCTGAACACTATTTAGCAACTAAACAACAGCCATGGCATAATCTACCCTAGCCACAAAACATGTACATAATAAATGACATTATTCTTACTTTCCTCTGACCCAAACACACTAGTCCTTTCTATTAATTTTATTTTTTATTTTTTGCTATTAATTTTAAAATGAAGTAAAGTTTTTATTTTTTTTTAAATGAAGAAAAGTTTTTAAAAAGTGCACGCTTATAATCATGTTTTTATTTTAATACAAAAAAACAAGCTTCTATCTTACTTGCTTCCAAACTGGGTGAGGGTTAGGTGTTATAGGAAGCAAGAGATCTCAGACTGTAACTTCTCATAGATGAACATATTAAATTAATTGAAATTATTGGAGAAAAATATTACCTTCTTGGTATAGAGTGACAAGCTTGTGAACCCTTGGATAAATTTATTGCAAATGTCATTATATTAAATATAAGTTGTTTTCATCCTTAGAAGAAATCATTGATCTCATGCAGAATGGTTATATGGTATATTCTTTATTAAATAAGGAAAATAGTAGACTAAGAATTTATGATATCTTTATCCTGATTTTTAAAGATGATGTAAGAAATAAGTAAAATATTAGATATTTTGATTATCAATCATATTTCCTCATTTTATACATGTATGTGGATAGCGTATATTCCAATATATGAACGTTTGTGTTAAATTTAAAATAATTATTTGGCAATTAGTCTATTTAGAACTCAGATATGAATCAACTTGTCTATCAATGTATTTGCCAAAAAGTCATAGTAAAAGCAATGCGTTGTGTGCTCAGTCATGTCCCATGCAGCCGGCTAGGCTCCTTTGTCCATGGGATTTCCCAGGCAAAAATAACGGAGTGGGTTGCCATGCCCTCCTTCAGGGAATTTTCCCAATTCAGGGATTGAACCTGCATCTCCAATGTCTCCTGCTTTGGCAAGCAGTTTCTTTACCACTGTGCCACCTGGGAAGACCAAGAAAAGCAAATAAGAAAGTAAATTATTCCAATTTTGTGTTATATGAAACTGAATATCACAACTAGGTAAGTGGGGTAGAGATAGAAAAAATCAGGTTGAGAAGAGGATTTAGACAAGAACAAGGTGTATCCTGAAGAGGAAAAAATCTGACACTTCCATCACAATCAAACTTTCGAGTCACTATCTTCCCATAGAAACAAGCAGAAAGTGGGCTTAGCATAAAACAAAAATAAAGGATGACCCTCAGGGCCCCTCACTTGCACAGACCCATTGAAGCCCTAAGCCTAATTTTATGTTATAATTTCATATTCTTATTAATTAAATAACCCCCTCTACACACTCATATTGTACAAAGATCAAGCCTCTCAAAAGCTAGATCTCTCTCTGGAAACAAGTGGGTGAAAGAATGGACATATTTGCATTTAAGTTTTGTTGTCATAGTTTAGGTTAAATGTAGCTATATGATGGCCTTTACCTTTTCAAGATATAAGCATGTGTTAGAGAAATAACTCAATATATAATTGACGTGTACCAAGAGAGAGACTAGAAAACATAATATGTATTAAAGTTTCAATAGAGCACACACTTCCAGGTCAGCTGGCAAAATATGATCAGGATTAGACCCTCAAATGTAAAATTACTGGATTTCATTTAAAAAGAGAACTGTTGAGCAACTCAAAATTGAGTTAACTCTCATTAGATGAGTAAAAGTGGTGAAAAAGGTCAAGGTATCTTTAAATGCCTGGGAGAGTCTCCCTAAAATCTTGGAGATTTAAGTTTTCTTTTTCCAAATATTATGCATGTCCCTTTAATAAAAATTGTATTTTATAAAATTTCAATTTCATTAAATGTATTCTATATTGAATGTGAACTTCAGCAGGAATATCTTAGAAAGAACTGTAAGAAGTTACACTGGCTATCTAGCAGGCATTGAGCACTATCTTTTGCAGTTTACCTGAATTAAAGATGCAAAGTTTAGAGACATAAGTTTCAGGGGAGACATTTACATTCAGAAGCACAAGACTTTATTGAGCAATCACTATGTGTAAGGCACTAAGCCAAGAAAGAGAAAGATGGAAAGATAAATTAAACTTGTTCCTTGCTTTAGTTTCAATCATACCAGTGTTTAAATATCTATCATTGATTCTTTAGGGCAATGGATTCCTTGAATAAAAATCACTTATGCATACTGTAGGTGATAGTAAAACAACCTTTTATAAGGAAAACAGATGATAAATATGAATTCATTAACTATACATTCTGCAGTCACATTCCAATTCCTCCATGAATATATAACCTATAGCATAAGGCAGTGACTCCTAGACAAGAGTAGCGCAAGATGCATTATATCAGTTTCAATATTTCTTCAAAAACTATAAAATATATTTTCTTCAATTTAGCATTGGAAAATTGTTAAATTTAATGGTTTTACATATTCACTTTACCTTTCTTTGAAAACATCCACTTTTTGTTTGCATAACTCCTCTGGCCAGCAACTAATTGTCTTGTACAACTCTATTTCTTAGCAAGTTTGTTGTGCTCATTCTTCTTTTCTCTGAGTATCCACAAACTATTTTAAGAACTAAGTCATGAACCACAGTCTTTATAATGCCCTCCTTGATGCCATTGCCCATGATACACTTCTTTTATTGCTTTGTATATATGTGTGTGTGTTTGGTAGATAATGCAGAACAAAAAAGACAGAACTGCTACACCTCTCTGAACTTTCTAGACACTGATGCTGCTGTTGCTTCTTTTGTGTGTGTGTGTGTGTGTGCTAAAATACACATAATACCAAATTTACCATCTTAACCATTTTCAAGCATACATGTCAGTAGTGTCAAGTACATTCACATTGTTATACAGTCTGCAAACTCATCATTTTATAAAACTTGAACTCTATACTCATTAAATGACAACTTCCCATCCTTCCTTCTCTTCATCCCCTTAAAACCATCTCTGACTTTCTGTCTCTGTGAATTGGACTCTTGTAGTTATATCATAAATGGAATGATACAATATTGTCTTTTTGTGCCTATTACATTTAGCATAATATATTCATGTTTATCGATGTTGTATGAGTCAGAATTTCCTTCCATATGAGTCAGAATTTCCTTCCTTTTTAAGGTTAGGCAATGTTTCATTGAATGCATATACATTTTGTTCATCCAATCATCTGTTAGTGGTTATACAGTTAGTTGCCACATTTTGGTATTGTGAGTACTGCTGCTATGTGAAACTTATTCTTTTAAGATCTAAAACTAGTATGGTAGGAAAAATTCTAAGACGGACCCAAGATTTTCACTTCTTTTTGCACATACTCTGCATAACTTCCTATCCTTGAATATGAATAGGACTTGAATATAAGGTATCACTCTATAATTATGTTTCTCCATATAGCAGCAGAAATTTTGCAAATGTAAGTAAAGACCCTAATCAGGTGATTCTGAATTAATCAAAATAGCAATGATGCTGCATGGGCCCAACCCAATCAGATGAGCCATTAAGGAAGATGGAGAAATATAAAGTAAAGAGAAATGTTCTATATTCCTTGAGAAGAAAATGACCATGTTGTGAACTGCCCATGGAGGGGGCTCTATGACAAGAGTCTACAGGTGACCTTTAAGAACTGAGCACAGTTCATAGGCAATAGCATGCAAGAAAATGAGAACTTCAGTCCTACAACCACAAGGAGTTGACTTCTGTCAATCATCAATGAGCTTGTAAGATACCCCAGAGCTTAATGAGGCTGAAATCTAAGCAGACATCTTGAGACCCTGAGCAGAAGACCAAGCTAACCTGTACCCAGACTCATGTCCAAAATAATAATAAGAAGAAGATTAAAAAATGTGTTTTTAGTTGCTATATATGTGGTAATTTGTTATGGAACAATAAAAAAAAAACAGGGTTTTTTTTTTATTAAAAATAATACCCCTGGTTTTGAATTTGGGTTAGAAAATTTTATTTATTGTCAGATTTTCTTAAGTACAGGCTACAAACCATAATTATGGCCTCCCTATTAAATTCATCTTTGGGAATATCAAACACCCAATATGCAATGTATTTAAGAGCTATTGACGTATTCTAAACCTTTTACTCCTACAGAAATAAGTGGACCTCTACCGAATTACTTTTGATTTTTCTAATTGATTTTTTTGTAGATTTGTTTCCCTTATTATTTGTTGTTATTGTCACTATGTGTATGCATGTCTGATTTTGGTAGTCAACCATAGTCTGTCATGAGGTGGAAGACCAGAGGATCATACTTCTTTGTATTGTTTCTACGGTGAGAATAACCAAGCTTTAAACAAGGATATGACAACATCTGAGCTTAAAATAAATTATTATTCTTTCAGTCTACCTCTTCGTATTTAAAGTCACCATAAAGAACAAGATATATGTTTACATGATGAGGTAATATTATGAAAATACCAATTGATTGTTGATATTTTTGCTTATTTTTAAAAATTGTGGGCCTTTCCTAGAGGTCTAGTGTTTAAGACTAGGCCTTCCAATACAGGGGATGTGGGTTCAATTCCTGGTTGGGGAGCTATGTTCCCACATGGTCAAAAAAAACAAAACACAATGAAGCAACGTTGCAACAAATTCAATAAAGACTTTGAAAAAAAAAAGTCCTCATCAAAATAACCTTAAAAAAAAAAAACAAAACATTGTAATTGTTAACTTCATTGGAAGCTCTTTAGAAGTCAAAGTGGCCAGATAGAAGGTATTACACTGTTTTCAAATGGTTTTGCTCTCAGGTGTCTCTAGTTCCTCAGAGAAACGTGTGGGTTACATACAGAACTATGCCATCAATTTCCAAATTAGAACAGCAGGATATGTTATCTACTACTTTCTGAATCTAGATATATCACTTACTGACTCGATAATAGAGAATATATGTTTTATTTTTCCAGTAGTGGTAACTTAGGTAAAAGGTTTAGAAAACTTATACATAAAGACAGTGAAAAATATAATACTAGGAGAAAAGACGGAAGAGAAATAGCTAGGGTTTGTGGCTAAAACAGTAAAGAATCTGCCTGCAATGCAAGAGACCCAGGTTCAATTCCTGTTTTGGGATGATCCCCTGGAGGAGGAAATGGCAATCCACTCCAGTACTCTTGCCTACAGAATTCCATGGACAGAGGAGCCTAGCAGGCTATAGTCCATGGAATCCCAAAGAGTTGGACACACCTGAGTGACTAACTTTCACTTTTAACCTTTTGAGAAAAATAGGAAGGCTTTGAAAATAAATGATTGTAAATTATCAAATTTCAAGTACTGAAATCTTAAAAATGTGTATCTAGTGTTTTTATATGCTGTCTTCCTCCTCCTCTCCCATTTTGTAACGTGTGCTCTATTTACTTTCTGAACCAAGGTAAATATAAAAAGTGTCTTTATCTGAGTAACTCTAGCTCTCACATTTCAAAAGTTCCTGGTACAAAGTTTATATTGAAGGCATTTAGGGTTTTTCCAGTAGTCATGTATGGATGTGAGAGTTGGACTATAAAGAAAGCTGAGCACTGAAGAATTGATGCTTTTGAACTGTGGTGTTGGAGAAGACTCTTGAGAGTTCCTTGGACAGCAAGGAGATACAGCCAGTCCATCCTAAAGGAAATCAGTCTTGAATATTCACTGGCAGGACTGATGCTGCAGCTGAATCTCCAATACTTTGGCCACCTGATGTGAAAAAAAATGACTCATTTGAAAAGACCCTAATGCTGGGAAAGATTGAAAGTGAGAGAAGGGAATGACAGAGGATAAGATGGTTGGATGGCATCACTGACTCAATGGACATGAGTTTGAGTAAACTCCGGGAGTTGGTGATGGACAGGGAGGCCTGGCATGCTGCAGTCCATGGGGTTGCAAAGAGTTGGACACGACTGAGCGACTGAACTGAACTGAATGTAAGTAAGTAAGTGCTAGTCGCTCAGTCATGCCCGACTCTTTGCAACCCCATGGACTACAGCTCACCAGGCTCCTCTATCCATGAGATTTTCCAGGCAAGAATACTGGAGTGGGTTGCCATTTCCTTCTCCAGGGGATCTTCCCAACCCAGGAATTGAACCCGGTTTCCTACATAAGCGAGCAGATTCTTTACCAACTGAGCTACAAGGGAAGCCCCTATATATGACCACTATCTGCAACGTGTGGTCTTAATGCATATGTCTAATATAATCTTAATGTACATGTCTTAATGCACATGTCTAATATCACTTTATTATTTTAGCTTTCTCTATGAATAAGAAAAGAAATCACTCCCCTGATGTTTGCATACACACAGTGACAAAAGTGATGGAATGCTTTAACACCACTGCCCACACGCAATAGTCCTCCTGATTTGACTCTTTTCCCCCTCTTTAGGACTTTTATGATCTTTTTGGCCCAGCACTGGATATAATGCCACTTTAAAATAAAATAAAGACAGTATATTTAAAAGGGCATTAATAATGTTCTGTTGATATTCTGGAGTAAACAACTGAGTGGGAACTAATTTTACTGAGTTTCACTATAAAATTAAGTATGATTGTCTTAATTATCTGAGCTAGTATGGAAAACAAATGTGCTGCAATTATGATGAGGGTGATTAGTGATGCTGTATCTTTCTCATTCACTTTTGGCCTATTTTTTCAGTCTGATACCTAAGAACTGCATAATTGGTCTCTGTTGCTTTAAACATGAGAACCTTAAATAATTCAGGCAAAAATAACCTCTACTACCATTACCAATCCATGTCCAAATAATGGGTATTTTTGCCTTAATAACAGCAAGAGAAGGTACATTTGAAAGCTTCCATAATAGAGAACCAGGAAATGTAAAAAGCAGTCTTTCTATAGCAAAACAATAGTGTAACTGGAATAGCAACCTGTCTCCCAGAGAACAAAGGCACTGCTGTAAGAAGTCGAAGTGTTTGCTCTCTGCCAACATGCCCCGAAATTCACAGACATGTTTAGAAAGAATGCCAATACCTCCTATACAGAATTAAAAGGGAGGTCTAAGCTTTGAAAGGCAATATTTGGGTTGTGTCGGAGCCTAATATTGTATTTCTTTGTCCTTCTTCTGATTTCGTATTGACATACAAATCATTAATTCTTTAAGTATTTTAAGGTAATTTCTTTAAATTGCTCTTTAAGGAATTTCTTTGAGTGTTCTAAGTATTCAATGTACAAAATAGCTTTGGATGTAAGGATTAAAAGTGAGGTATGTGAGCAAACTGTTATCAACCTAGTGGCTTTATTTGAACACCATGAAATAACATAGTATTCACTAAAGCTTTTATTTTTTAAGGCTCCTAAATGTATGCTTAAATAATATTTTCAACAATTTTTATAAAATACTTAAGTCTGATGTTGCTTTTACTTGCTACATGATATCATTTCTTACAGGAGCTCAAATGAGAAAGCTACCAGAGACCTCCAATGGCAACTACAATTCTTTCCTTTAGTAATCATGGAAGCAGAGGGATTTAGTTGATATTAAACTCAGAGAAAATCTGAACACAAACAACCTTATCTTAAACTGCAATGTGGTCAGCTCACCACACATCTTCTCTACTCCTTCTCCCATGGACTTTTATTTTCTTTCACTCACAATTTCTTTTTTACATGCAAGGTTAAGCTTCAGTTGCTCAGTTGTGTCCAACTCTTTGACCCCATGAATCGCACCATGCCAGGCCTCCTGTCCATCACCAACGCCTGGAGTTCACTCAAACTCATGTCCATTGAGTGGGTAATGCCATCCAGCCATCTCATCCTCTGATGTCCCCTTCTCCTCCTGCCCCCAATCCCTCTAAGCATCAGAGTCTTTCCCAATAAGTCAACTCTTCAAGTGAGGTGGCCAAAATATTGGAGTTTCAGCTTTAGCATCAGTCCTTCCAAAGAAATCCCAGGGCCAATCTTTAGAATGGACTGGTTGGATCTCCTTGCAGTCCAAGGGACTCTCAAGAGTCTTCTCCAACACCACAATTCAAAAGCATCATTTCTTCGGTGCTCAGCTTTCTTCACAATCCAACTCTCACATCCATACATGACTACTGGAAAAGCCAGAGCCTTGACTAGACAGACCTTTGTTGGCCAAGTAATGTCTCTGCTTTTCAATATGCTATCTAGGTTGGTCATAACTTTTCTTCCAAGGAGTAAGCATCTTTTATTTTCATGGCTGCAGTCACCATCTGCAGTGATTTTGGAGCACAAAAAAATGAAGTCTGACACTGTTTCCACTGTTTCCCCAATATTTGCAATGAAGTGATGGGACCAGATGCCATGAGCTTCGTTTTCTGAATGTTGAGCTTTAGGCCAACTTTTTCACTCTCCTCTTTCACTTTCATCAAGAGGCTTTTTAGTTCCTCTTCACTTTCTGCCATAAGGGTGGTGTCATCTGCATATCTGAGATTATTGAGATTTCTCCCGGCAATCTTGATTCCAGCTTGTGCTTCTTCCAGTCCAGCATTTCTCATGATGTACCCTGCATATAAGTTAAATAAGCAGGGTGACAATATATAGCCTTGACGTACTCCTTTTCCTACTTGCAACCAGTCTGTTGTTCCATGTCCAGTTCTAACTGTTGCTTCCTGACCTGCATACAGATTTCTCAAGAGGCAGATCAGGTGGTCTGGTATTCCCATCTCTTTCAGAATTTTCCACAGTTTATTGTGATCCACACAGTCAAAGGCTTTGGCATAGTCAATAAAGCAGAAATGGATGTTTTTCTGGAACTCTTGCTTTTTCCATGATCCAGCGGATGTTGGCAATTTGATCTCTGGTTCCTCAGCCTTTTCTAAAACCAGCTTGAACATCTGGAAGTTCACAGTTCACATACTGCTGAAGCCTGGCTTGGAGAATTTTGAGCATTACTTTACTAGCGTGTGAGATGAGCGCAAGTGTGTGGTAGTTTGAGCATGCTTTGGCATTGCCTTTCTTTGGGATTGGAATGAAAACTGACCTTTTCCAGTCCTGTGGCCACTGCTGTGTTTTCCAAATTTGCTGGCATATTGAGTGCAGCACTTTCACAGCATCATCTTTCAGGATTTGAAATAGCTCAGCTGGAATTCCATCACCTCCACTAACTTTGTTTATAGTGATGCTTTCTCCAAGGCCCACTTGACTTCACATTCCAGGATGTCTGGCTCTAGGTGAGTGTCACACCATCATGATTATCGGGGTCGTGAAGATCTTTTTTGTACAGTTCTCCTGTGTATTCTTGCTATCTCTTCTTAATATCTTCTGCTTCTATTAGGTCCATACCATTTCTGTCCTTTATCGAGCCCATCTTTGCATGAAATGTTTCCTTGGTATCTCTAATTTTCTTGAAGAGATCTCTAGTCTTTCCCATTCTGTTGTTTTCCTCTATTTCTTTGCATTGATCTCTGAGGAAGGCTTTCTTTTCTCTCCTTGCTATTCTTTGGAACTCTGCATTCAGATGCTTATATCTTTCCTTTTCTCCTTTGCTTTTCGCTTCTCTTCTTTTCACAGCTATTTGTAAGGCCTCCCCAGACAGCCGTTTTCCTTTTTTGCATTTCTTTTCCATGGGGATGGTCTTGATCCCTGTCTCCTGTACAATGTCACAAACCTCCTTCCATAGTTCATCAGGCACTCT
Organism: Bubalus bubalis; assembly: GCF_019923935.1. Classification (NCBI taxonomy): domain Eukaryota; kingdom Metazoa; phylum Chordata; class Mammalia; order Artiodactyla; family Bovidae; genus Bubalus; species Bubalus bubalis. The sequence continues at coordinate 152,215,756 of NC_059158.1, forward strand.
GTCTATCAGATTTAGTCCCTTAAATCTATTTCTCACTTCCACTGTATAATCATAAGGGATTTGATTTAGGTCATACCTGAATGGTCTAGTGGTTTTCCCTACTTTCTTCAATTTAAGTCTGAATTTGGCAATAAGGAGTTCATGATCTGAGCCACAGTCAGCTCCCGGTCTTGTTTTTGCTGACTATATAGAGCTTCTCCATCTTTGGCTGCAAAGAATATAATCAATCTGATGTCGGTGTTGACCATCTGGCATTGCCCATGTGTAGAGTCTTCTCTTGTGTTGTTGGAAGAGGGGTTTGTTAAGTTTAAGATTGATTTAAATTGTATTAATATTTTAAATATGTTTATCCATTATTATAATCATGATGCCCTTCTTGTAATATATGTTTATTAATTACTCAAATATCATGATTCCTCAGTAAAGATTATATTAATAATAATAAATTTTTATTTTCATATAACATCATATTATTAAGAAAGTCAGATTTAGGTTAAGATGTTGCTCTAAACACAAAATCTATGGCCTCAGTTTTCTTATATGTAAAATAAGGATAATAACTAAGAATTTTGGTGGAAATATAAAAGCTACTTCAAACTTAGTTTTTCTAAAATCTGAACCACATAATCTATATAGTTTTTCCAATAAGAATCCAGAAATCATGATTAATTCCTCTCATCAGTCCCATTTAAACATCCAGTTACCCAGGTCTAGTGATATTGCTCCTCAAAGTGTTGAAAAGTGCTAGTCACTCAGTCACGTCTGACTCTTAGTGACCCCATGGACTGTAGCCCACCAGGCTCCTCTGTCCATGGAATTTTCTAGGCAAGAATATAAGAGTGGGTTGCTATTCCCTTCTCCAGGGAATCATTCCGACTGAAGGATCAAATCTAGGTCTTCTGCATTGCAAACAGATTCTTAACCCTCTGAGCCCACAGGGAAACTCTTGACACATTTTAAAAGCTCCATTCTTTCCCATCCCCAGTCCAGGTCACAATTATTTCACATAACTGCTCTCCCCTCTTTGAATTTGCCTTGCTAACTCTAGTCTTGATTCTCTCATATTCATCCTCTACTCTGAAGTCATAGCAACTTACAAAATATCTCTGTTAATATGTCACTTTACAGCATAAAATATTCCATAGATTTCCTTTTGCTCTTGGAATAGGATAAGAGCTCCTTACAATGGCTTGCAGGCACCTTTGGACTGACCCTCCTTCCCCCTTCACCTTCCTCTTGCATTTTCTTGTCTCACAGTTAGCTCCTCGGACTTCCCAGATGATCTCTCAGGTCTGTTCCTCTGCCTGGAAGACTTGCTTCTTCTCTACCTGTCTCAGTCTTACTCATATTCAGCTTCCAAATATCACTTCTTGAAAACACGCTTCTATAATGCCAAGTTTAGTTTAAATGATTCTGCATTTTCAACAAAAGTTACTGAAATTTCTTTTAAAAAGTCATTCATTCACAATAGAGTATCAGGGTGATTGGGAGAGAAATTGGGTGAGAACAGGAGAGACAGGATAAAACTGGGGATTTTTGAAATATGATATCTATAGAGAAAGCTAGTAACCTCTCTCTCCTCCTTTTCTCACCTCCAGTGAAAGAGGTTTACACTGTACTATGTAGAGAGTTTACTACATGACCTATGCATATAGGGAGGGGGAAAAATAGAATAACTCCTACCTACAAAATTTAGAGGATAAAAACAGGCTAATAAACTTTTGTGACAGGAATACCCTGCCTTCCCTTTTGGTGTGAGCAAACGATGCAAGGTTGTTCTTTTCCTCATTCACTCAACAATGTATTTTTTAACTTCTTACTTTGAGATAGGGCTTCCCTTGTGGCTCAGGTGGTAAAGAATCTGCCTGCAATGCGGGAGACCTGGGTTCTATCCCTGTATTGGGAAGATCCCCTGGAGAAGGGAAAGGCTACCCACTCCAGTATTCTGGCCTGGAAAATTCCATAGACTATACAGGGGGTCGCAAAGAGCCAGACATGACTGAATGACTTTCACTATCACTTTCAGTTCACTTTGAGATAATATAGATTTACATACCACTGTCGGAAAACAGATACCCCAGATCCCATGCACACTTTTTACTTCCAGCTTTGCTGAAGACTAATTGACAGTTAGAAATTATATATATATATATTTAAGGTTTACAACTTGATGATCTAATATACCTTGTGAAAGAATCACCACAATCAAGCTAATTAATGAATCCATCTCTTTATACAGTGTCCTTGCGTATGTGGTGGGGGGTGAGGTGGCGGCTGTGCTGAGAACACTTAAGATCTACTCTCCTAGCAGATTTAAAGTACACAATACAGTACTGTTAACTACAGTCAGGTTGTTGTACATTTCATCTCCAGAACAGTTTTGTCTGGCATAACTGAAACTTATATCCCTTGACTTACGTCTCCACATTCATCCCTCTCCCAGCCCCTGGTAGCTACCATTCTGCTTTCTGCTTCTACGGGAATGCTTTCCCTGGACTAGACACTGGCCATAGAGGACAGGAAGAAGAGTTCTGAAGCCATTCCAAGTCCTGTTCCAGAGGAGAACTTGGAAGGAAGAAGGATTTTCATGAGCAGGAGACTGGATGGAGTGGGCCACCCAAATGATGGAAGGACCAAATAGATCAGCAGTTGAGAAGCATTGCTGGCATCAAGAGAGTTCCTACTGGAGGGGAACCTCGTGCTAAGAATATTAAAGAGGACAGCATAGAGATGCATCTGCTAGCAGGGCTTCCCCAAGGAAGAAACTTTCATGTTCCCACCTTCCCTTCCTCCCTCTTAAGTGCCAGTCCTGGAGGATCAAACGCCATAGTAAGCAAGCCATGGGGGCAGAGTGAGTAGAAAGAGAAAGAAGCCACCACATTCCCATTATGGAAGGCAGTAGCTTCCAAGCAGTGGGAGGGGAAGCTTTACTTTTGCATAAGTATCAGAGTATTGATGAACATCTTGAAATAGATACTCTTAAGTAAGACTTAAAGTCTTAAAGTCACTTAAAGGTGACTGTAGAATTGCTCAGTATCTCAGAGTGAACAGGAAAGGCACGGGCACTCTGCTAAAGTTCCCATCCAGGGCCAAGAGACAAGGCCGCCAAATAAATTTTTAACAGACAGTGGGATACAAAAATTGTGTTTATCATTAGGCCATGATTAATTCTTTTCAATATTCACTACACTTCAACGGTCATTTCAATATCCATCACAATAGTTTTTAAAATTAGTCATTGTGGAGGTGATTTTATAAGCAACTGGAGTAGGTATGGGTGGAAACTATTGAGTGAACCTGAAAAATGGGCCCTGAACATTAAGTTCCCTTGGTATTGTTAAAAGGAACCCATCTGTCAAACTTATGAATTAGTATTCTTGATTTTAGATAGGCTCATTATGAGAAACAATCAGAATCCTTTTGAAGTGTGTGCATATTACACATTTTGATCCTGTTCTTACATGAATGGTGTAAAAGCATAATGTCTTCTCTAAAAAGTCTGTATCTGCATTCATTGAATTCATTGGATAGGATGTAAAAATCACTGCTTTTCTACAAATTTATATTTACATGTTAACAAATTCGAAAGTGAGACAAGTGTAAATGAAGTCAATTCTGCTGACCATAGTCTCCTTTTAGCTTTCCCTTCCTTCCCATGGCTCTTTTCAATTCTTCAAGGAAGGAAATTCAATGTTTTTAGCTAGAATCAAATGTCCAGTATAACTGCAAGCATCAGAGCTTAGGTTGATAAAGAAGATACAATGGAAATGTTTTAGGTGGACATTGGCTTTGGAACCAAACTGGCCTAGGTATGATGTGGTTTCCACTGTTTACTAGCTGCATAATCAAGTTAATTAACTGTCTAAGTGTCAGTGTCCTTGTGTGTAAAACAAACAAATCTAGTACACACCTGCAGAACTACTGTGAAGGTTAAATGAGATAAAAGTATACAAACTGCTTAGCAAATTGTCTAATACAATGGAAGTACCCATATGCACATACAGGAGACCTATTCGATAGCAGAAGATGAATAATATGCCCTTGATACACAATTATAGACAAAAATGGAATTCTCTTTATTTTTTCCATCCAAATAGGAAGCTTGGTATCAAGCATAGTAATTTATTCCCATTTAACTTGCAAAAAGTAAAAAAAAAAAAAAAATACTGTAAGAATGTTATTTTCCATCAGAATCAAAACATGATCTAGAATAACAGTAAAATTTTAAAGGGATTACTACTAACAATAAATAGACCCATAAAATACGTTATTTTAAATATTTGAGGAACAAATGTGATATCTGATAAATGACTTTGGGATAACTGGCTAGCCATTTGGGGAAAAGTCATGATTCTTACTTCACTAGTTGAACATAAATATATTTTGGAAGTTATAATGTAGTATATAAAAAAATAAAGCATTTCAATACCAGAAAAAGATGAATATTCATATTTTTACAGTCTTAAGATTTTATCACCACCTAAAGCACAATATTAACCTCAGCAACCATAGGGGGATAAATTATAGAATTGAGAATATCATAATTAAAATTTCTTAGATAGCAAAACAAACAAAATTTAAGTAAAACCTAGTAAGATCAAGCTACAAAATAAGAAACAAAGCCATAGATAGGTTAAAGGTAGAAACCAAACTGGAGAATTTATATACATTACTCTTGCATAATCATAGGAGCTAAGGATTAACTCATAGACTAGTGTTGATTGTGGCTCGATTATGACTTTCCAGTGAATCCCATCTGTTGAGTAACACTGCTTTGAATGTCATTTGAATGGCCTTTCTCAGGAACAGTGGCTATTAAAGAACATTAAAGCTGGAGGTGACTTTAGAAATTATTTTGGTTTACTCTCTGTATTTTATAGACAAGATAGCTAAGACTTGGAAAAGTTAAATCACTAACTATAATAGAAATATGTACAAGATGCAGTAAGAACAGAAGAAAAAGAAAAAGAAAACTTCCATATCTGAAGAACAAGAGGTTAAAGAAATCTTGACTTAGGAGAAGGCCATGCAGACAGTGTCCCTAAATACTGAGGAGGTGGGGGAGGTTATCACATCTGTGATGAGCTATTTCTGATAGAAGCTAAATAAGTAAAAGTTTAAAAAAATAGAAAGATGCATAATAATTCCCCTGAAGGACAGGGGATTTGAGGCTAAACAAAACAACACAAAACATACAATACTCTAAGGCACAACACAGAAAGAAGTCTAGCACATTGCAAGCCATTAGATATAACTGAAGTATATTGGATATTAGTGGTGTTAAATGAAGTTTAAAATATGGGCCATGGGCTAAATATGTGTGTGCCATGCTAAATAATTTTATTCCTGTCCTATAGTTGATGGAAGATCAGCTATACTATAAGGAACTAACTGTACAATAAGGGACTAACATAAGATTTGTGTCATAAAAAAGAAATTTGGTGGATGCTTGAAGGATGGATAAGAAGAATAACTTGGAAGATTAAAAAAAAAAATCCTACCTCTCGTTCAAAATCCTGCTTAAATATTTGATCTGACCTGGGTTCTATGGGCAGAATGAAACTCCCTTCTCCTTTTCCTCTTTGTACTTTGTGTAGGTTCTATTTTTTATGCATTGATTGTATCAATATATTGGAGAAGGCAATGGCACCCCACTCCTGTACTCTTGCCTGGAAAATCCCATGGACGGAGGAGCCTGGTAGGCTGCAGTCCATGGGGTCGCGAAGAGTCGGACACGACTGAGTGACTTCACTTTCACTTTTCACTTTCATGCACTGGAGAGGGAAATGGCAACCCACTCCAGTGTTCTTGCCTGGAGAATCCCAGGGACAGCGGAGCCTTGTGGGCTGCCGTCTATGGGTTCACACCGAGTCGGACATGACTGAAGTGACTTAGCAGCAGCAGTACCAATATATATGCATTTCTAGCTCCCTAACTAAAATGAGATTCTCCAGCAACTTTTCAAGTAAAACAAAATTAAATGAAACAAACAAACAAAAAACTTCCACATAAGCAGTGTTAAAATGTTGATTAAAATAATGCATGAGTCTAAGTTCTTTGTGGATTTCAAAAAGGAATAACGCCTACATCCCAGCTATGTCATTAAGCTTCTGTTTGTACAATACAGCATATAAAGTAAGTAACTATAGTCTAAGACAGTATAAAAGTAAGAAAGTGTGTGTGTGTGTGTGTGTGTGTGTGTGTGTGTATACTTCCACAGTGTGGAAAATGAAAGAACAATCTATAGAGAAGCTGTCATTTGAAATAGGCCTTGACAAATAGGATTTCAGCACAAAGTGGTTTGGTAGATAAAGGCCAGAAAGAAGTAATAGAATAAACAAAGCTGTTGAGATTTAAGAAAAAAAAAATCTTAATAACAAATAACCTGTTAGTACTGAAATTGGCCTGATTCTTTTTTTGCTCTTATGATTGCTATTAATAGTTTGTTTGTTTTAATCCAGATCCAAATAAATTACATAAACATTATGATTGTGTTAATATGTCTAATCAAGTATTTTTTTAAACTATAGATTCCCTACATAGTTATCTATTATTTTCTTTTAATTTGTTCTATTTTTTTTAATTTGATAGGAGAGAAGACAGTTCACTCAATTATCTTGATAGTTTTACTAATCCCTCCTTTTAGACAATAATACTAGAAGTTAGTTCCTTACCAAGACTTCAGATAAAAGTATTTATTTGCTGAATATACTTAAAGATGTGCTAAGACAGGCCCTCTCTGAAAAGTACTCTGCCACTAATGACTACAATGGATAGAAAATTATGTAAATTTGGTGAATTAATATTTTATTTTATTTTTTTAATTTTAGTTTATTTTTAAACTTTACATAATTGTATTAGTTTTGCAAAATATCAAAATGAATCCACCACAGGTATACATGTGTTCCTAGTGTCTGAGCATTAGTGGTTAATTTCATTAACATTTTCCATTGTAATCTAAGGAATTTCAGTTTGTACATCTAAATCTTTGATTATATTAATGAACCATATAAAACTGCCCATAAAAAGAGCAATTCCATTGGTTAAACCTAGTAGAAATGAAAATGATTTTATTTCTTTATAGTGTAATCAGTATTATTTATATTGATCTAATATATTTGTTATGGCATACTTCCATAAATTAATCAAGCAGGTTTGTAAACATCTAGATTAACATCCAGAATACTTTACTTTTCAAAGACAAATTCATGTTTTAGTTTCTACATAGTTCTCTAACTCAGTGTCAAATTTGTGCTTAAAAGGCAACTGGAAATATTTGGCAAGATGTGAGAAAGTGGAAACTGTGTGGAAATGTCTATAATGACTTAAACACATTAGGTATCATTAAGATCCCTCTGGGATGTCAAGGTCAAAAGGAGTGAAAGCATTTACTGCTCATCAGTGAAGTCAGGGAGCAGAGTGTAGCCACTTTCTAAGAACTATTACTCAACCCTATAGGACCAGGATTAATTTAGAGAATTTAATGCTTAGTTGAAATAAAAATGTGCTTGTTCTCGGTGAATTGAGTATGAAGGTACATGTAACAATCATAGGTCTGAACTGGAATTATTTAATAACCAGTCTGGTTGGAAGCAATTGGTCTCCAAGGAATGTTAGGCAATTTTCCCTCAATTTGAGTTAAACATTACGCCAGAAAAAGAACTCTAATGACTAGTCACTTTGTGACTGCTGAACAGATTTCTCTCTACTTTAGCAAAAGCCAGAAAAATATATTTGAAATGAAAGTAGTCACTATTAGTCATTTGATTTGGTCTTAAAAGACTCTCACTCTGGTGTGGAACAAAAATAATTTATTTGAATACCTTTAGTTGACTCTGACTTGGGCCCTAAATTTCTCCAAAAGAATTTATAGGTAATGAGGATTTTCTAGGCAATAGAGTGACTCAGTGGCTTTTCATAGCCACTCAACAAACTTCAGCTTCAACAGACTTATCTATGAAAAACAAAAATAGTTTTGGCTTAATAAGTAGAACAACTGGTGTATAAGGGGGAAGAGTATCCATGTGTAATTTTCTAGGAGATTAAGCATGAATGTATGGATTTGGAATATCACATACATGGACCTCAGGTTTCCAGCTAAAAATATCACAACCCCAGAAAATGATATACCCTTAACATATAGTCTGACAATTTAAATACATAAGCTAGGAAGAAACTAGTGCCTTAAGAGTTATCTAGGAAGGAAGTTATTCCAATGAAGAAAAAAGTACCTTTAATATTTTCAGATTCTGATCACAAAACCTCTCTGTGGTTATAGTGACCACTGAGAAAAATCTGAACAAGTGAACACACAGAAGGATCAAATTTTTTTTTTTTTGAGAAACATTTGATCTAGGTTCTGGCATTATTGGATTCCTCTATATGTAACTTCATTTCCAAGAGGACACCCAGGTGAAATACAGCAGTGTCAATTTGCCTTAGGCATTTTGTTTCAATAGAAAAAGTCTAGTATTCAGAAACTTATGTCATAATTTCATTTCTGTGACTTTTTTCTGTGATCACTGAGACAGCCATTGAAACTCTCTATGACACAGTGTTAAGAATTATGGTATATCAGTAATATCATGCTACAAAAGTACCAAGGAAATATGAAGCCCAAGAAATGATCTTTTTTTCTTTTTTTTTTTTGCACTGTGAATTCACATTGGAGAAATTAGCAGTAAAAAAGTAACTAGGAATGAAGTCCAACTGTATGAACTGAAGAATATAGAAAGTGAAAAAAAAAGTAGAACTGTGATCGTAGAATCAATGCAGAACCAAAGGAGCTTCAGGATCATTTATTTGAGGTACTGAATTTTAGGGAAAAAAACAAACAACCCAAGGTCAAAAGCTTATGAGAGGCAGAACTGGGATGAATCTCAGGTCCTTTAATTCAAATCATGTATTCTTACTACTCCATTGCTTGCTTCTTGGAAGGAAAGCTATGACAAATCTAGACAGTGTATTAAAAAGCAGAGATATCACTTTGCCGACAAAGGTCCATATAGTCAAAGCTATGGTCTTTTCAGTAGTCATATACAGATGTGTGATTTAGACCATAAAGAAGGCAGAGCATCAAATAATTGATGCTTCTGAACTGTGGTGCTATAGAATACTCTTGAGAGTCCCGTGGACAGGAAGGAGAGCAAACCAGTCAATCTTAAAGAAAATCAACCCTGAATATTCATTGGAAGGACTGAAGCTGAAGCTCCAACACTTTGGCCACCTGATATGGACAGCTGACTCACTGGAAAAGACCCTGACTGTGGGAAAGATTGAAAGCAAAAGGAGAAGAGGGCAACAGAGGATAAGATTGTTGAATGGCATCACCGATTCAATGGACATGAACTTGGGCAAACTCCATGAGATCGTGAGGGACATGGAGGCCTGGTGTGCTGCAGTCTATAGGGTTGCAAAGAGTTGGACACAAGTTAGTGACTGAACAAAAACAACCACCACTGCATCATAATGGGTAATTAGAAATGTGGGGGGAAAAAAAAGATGGGTAATTACAGTAAAGTTAAAGTTTCCTTAATTACATTATTTTCTAATTTTTCCAAATCTTGAGATATTAATAAGATTTAGAGTTCTAAGATACTTAATATTTAATATCTGTCCAATATAAACTATCAATAAGTATATAATTCTTCCCTAAAATTAGTAAATTATGTTGCAGTTATATGTTAAGACAAATGTTCTTCATGTAATAGTGTATGCACTGGTAAACAAAACCAATTTTTGAGTGAAAAACAAATGCTAAAAAATTATTCTAGAATCCCCTGGGGGTGGGGGAATTTCAAGAATGATAGAGAAAAAAACTCTGCAAACCGATTCCCCCAGCAAAACAACAATACAACTGGTGAAAATCATTAAAATGTACACACACACACAAACACACAATATTTAAAACATCTGGATACTGTCCTAAGAGCACAGAGGAAATGGAGAAAAATTCATTCAAGAAAATCTTCCCAGATTCTACCAAAATACAGAAGGTCTACAGAATTTAAGGGACTTTGCTGCCTGTATACCAGCTCTTTGCTGTGGAAGCTCTGTTGGAAGCACAGAGAGAAAACTCAAATTACTAAAATTTAGAAGAAAAGAGTGGATATTATTACCAATCTTACAGAAAGAAAACTAAACATAAGGGAATTCAATCAGCAATTAACTATATGCTCACAGTTATATAACTTAGACAGAAATAACAAAGTCCTAGAAAAACTCTCATTACTGCAACTGACTTAGGAAGAGATCTAAAAATCTGAATAGACCAGTAACAAAAGATTAAGTAATTAAAAAATTTCCCACAAAGAAATTTCCAGACCCAGATAATTTTATTGGTAAATTTTACCAACTATTACAGAGGAATAAATAACAATTATCAACAAACACCTCCAAAATATGAACAAGGAAAGAACAGTTCCTAGATATCCTTTGAGGCTAATATTAACCAAATGAAACATCACAAAAAAACTACAGCCCACTATCCCTTGACTATAGATGCAAAAATACTTAACAAAATATCAAGCCAAGTCCAGCAATCTATAAATTGAATTATAAATCATAGCCAAGTGTAATCAATTCCAGAAATACAAGGTTGATTTAACATCCAAAACCAATTAATATAATGCATCATTTTAATAGAAAACAGGACAAGAACCATAAAATCAACTCAATTGATGCATAAAAAGTATCTGAGAAAATCCAACACCCTCTTATGATAAAAATGCTAAATAAACTAGGATTACAATGAAACTAACTCAACCTGTAAAACCCATAGCAAACAGCATACTTATTGATGAAAACCTGGATGTTTTCACTTTACAATTAGGAATAAGTCAAATATGTCCAACCTTGCCATTTCTATTAAATACTGTACAAGAGGTTCTAGTCAGACAAATCAGGTTTTCGAAAAAATCATTCAGACTGGAAATGAAGAAGAAAACTGTCTCTATTTGCAGATGACATGATCTCGCATACAGAGAATTCTAAGCAATATGCCACATGTACACACACAAAACTACTGAAACTCATAATAAGTTCAGCAAGATTGAAGAGTATAGGAAAATATATCAAAATAAACTGCATTTCTCTCACAAGCAATGAAAAATCAAAAAATGTAATTAAGAAGACAATTCCATTTACAATAGCATCATGAAGAATTACTTAGGAGTCAATTTTTTTAAAGGAAATTTAAAACTACACTGAAAATTAAACTATAATATATTGTTGGAAAAATATGAAGATCTATGTAAGTAAAAAAAAATCTTGTGTTCTTGAATTGGAATACTTTATACTATAAAGATGACAATATTTATCAAATTGATGCATATACTCTATTCAATCCCTATAAAAATCCCAAATGGCTTTCTTGCAGAAATTGACAATGTGGTGTTAAAATTCATATAGAAATTCAAGGTACCCAGAAGAGTCACAACAATCTTTAAAAAAAAAGAACAAAGTTGGAAGACACGCTTCTAGGTTTTACAATGAGATAAAAGCTATAGTGTGGTATTGGCATAAAAAAATAGACATATGTTGTTGTTTAGTTGCTAAGTCATGTCTGACTCTTTTGGGATCCCAATGGACTATAGCCCACCAGTGAGTTGCTGTTTCCTTCTCCAAGGGAGCTTCCTGATCCAGTGAACAAACCCACATCTCTTGCTTGGCAGGCAAATTCTTTACCACTGGGGCCATCTGGGAAGCCCAATAGACATATATATTAATGAAACAGAGTTGAGTCCAAAAATAAACCCATATATTATATTTATGGTTAATTGATTCTTGACCAGGGTGCCAAGACAGTTCAATGGGCCAAAAACAGTCTTTCTAACAAACAGCTTAGGGATAACTGTATATATACATTTGAAAGAATGAAGCTAGACCCCTACCTCACAATATACAGTGAAAAAGTAACTCAAAATGGATCAAAGACACAATGTAAGAACTCAAGCTATAAAACATTTAGAAAAAAACATAGGGGGTAAATCTTCATGACCTTTGATTTGGCTGTGGCTTCTTTCTTTAAATATTCTTAGTTTTTAAACTGAATTTGAGGATTTTGTTTGTTTTCTTAATTCAATCATGACAACTGTCTTGTATTTGGTATTCTTACTCTGTAATGAAGTATAATTCTCATTTCAGATCTAAGAATAAGATTGCCATTTCAGGACTTCCCTGGTTGTAGAGTTGATAAGAATCAGCTTGCTAATGCAAGTGACATGGGTTCCATCCCTGATCCAGGAAGATCCAATATGCTATGGAGCAACTAAAGCCTGTGGGCCACAGCTACTGAGCCCATGCGCTGCAACTGAAGCCCACATGCCCTAAATCCTATGCTCTGCAACATGAGAAACCGCCGCAAGAAGAAGCAACTGCACACAACAACTAGACAAAGCCCAAGCACAGCAAGGAAGACCCAGAACACCCCAAAACAAATAAAAGACTGCTATTTCATACTTATTTTTCATAATATAAGCATAACTAAAACCTTCCATTTCTCTCTAATATGAACTGTTATATTCAAATTATCTTCATTATTATTTTTTAAATATCCTCACAAGATTACATTTATTTCTGGTTTTGATAATGACAGACAAAATAACTGTGACCAGAATTCAGTATGATGATTTAACTTTGACATTCATAAACTGTGCATCTTGGGCATGTCACTTACCTCAACTTATCTGTATACCACTGAAAAGATGTGAAACAAGAGTCCAACTAGATATAGTTTCCTTGGGAATCTGTAACTTTGTCTATCAAATTGATCACTTTTTGGTCCATATAAAAGTACTTGATATAGAAAATATGTATGTGTTCAATGCAAATATCTATGAATTAATCCACATCTTTGTTTCTAGGGATTCCCAGATGGCCAGATGGTAAAGAGTCTGCCTACAATGTGGGAGACACAGGTTCAATCCCTGGGTTGGGATGATCCACTGGAGAAGGAAATGGCAACCCACTCCAGAATTCTTGCCTGGAAAATTCTATGGATGAAGAGCCTGGCAGGGTACAGTCCATGGGGTCGCAAAGAGTCAGATATGACTGAGCGAATTCACTTTCACTTAAGTTTCTAAGATACAAGTGACCTTTGCATGGAGGGGAAACAGCTCAGATCAAAGCAAACAGAAGAGCTAAAAAAATAAAAATTAAAAAAAGTCTGAAACACAGTTTAAATCAATATTCATTGATTTCTAGGATACTATATGCAAAGAGCAATAAACAGAGGCAGATTCTAAAAGAAGTGGCTATAGACACTAATCAAAGAGATAATGCATTTACAATGTAATGCACTCTCAAGTTTTTCAGCAACATGGCATAATCAGGTGGTAGCAGCTTCATGAATGCAGTTTTTGAGTACAAAAGACAATAATCTTCCATCATTGTTGAATTCATTAAAGGCTATAAACTACTCCATTAAAATGTATAGTTTTAGATAATGCTCAATCAAAATATTTATTCATAAGAAAGAATACTTTAACAATAGATGCACAAAGTACATCATTTGTCTTTTTGGTTTTTATCATGAAAGCAATTTGCTGTTGTTCTAAGGTTATTATGATGAAACAAATGACAGTTGAAGTAATTGTGACATTGGCTAAATTATCCATTTGCCAAAAGATTCAGAGATGGAAAGTCACATCTTTCCTAGTCTGGGTGAGTCATTTCACTTGGTTGAAGTGTGTTGATGAAGACAATAAGCACATATTGGATGCTGACGATGCGCCCTCCATGACAGTTGCTCTTTGTTGATTGTATATTGAATCCTCCCCAAAACATTATGCAGTCAGTACTGTTACTGCAATTTTACAGAATATGGAACTGAGATATAAGGAAATTAAATATCAGGCCTAGTCACACAGCTAGCAGAATACTAAGCTGCCGCTGTTGATAAGTCATTCAGTTCTGTCCGACTCTTTGTGACCCCATGAACTATAGCATGCCAGGCTTCCACGTGCTTTACCATCTCCCAAAGTTTGCTCAAACTCATGTCCATTGAGTTGATGATGCCATCCAAAGATCTCATTCTCCATTGCCCCCTTCTCCTTCTGCCCTCAATCTTTCCCAGCATTAGGATTTTTCTACTGAGTTGACTTTTTGCATCAGGTGGTCAAAGTATTAGAGTTTCAGCTTCAGCATTAGTCCTTCCAAAGAATAGTCAGGACTGACTTTCTTTAGAATTGACTGGTTTGACCTCCTTGCTGTGCAGGGACTCTTAAGAATCTTCTCCAGCACCACAGTCCAAAAGTACCAATTCATTGGCATTCAGCCTTCTTAATGGTCTAACTCTCACATCTGTACATGACCACTGGAAAAACCATAGCTTTGACTAGACAGACTTTGTCAACAAAGTGATGTCTCTGATTTTTAATAAACTGTCTACTTTTCTCATAGCTTTTCCTCTAAGGAGCAAGTATCTTTTAATTTCAAGGCTGCAGTCTCCCTCCACAGTAGTTTTGTAGCCCAAGAAAATAAAATCTGCCACTGTTTCCGCTTTTTCCCTATGTATTTGCCATGAAGTGATGGGACTGGATGCCATGACCTTAGTTTCTTGAATGTTGAGTTTTAAAGCCAGCTTTTTCACTCTCCTCTTTCATCAAGAAGCTCTTTAGTTCCTCTTCACTTTCTGCAATTAGAGCAATATTATCTGCATATCTGTGGTAGTTGATATTTCTTCCAGAAATCTCGACTCCAGTTTTTATTTCATCCAATCTGGCATTTTGCATGCTGTACTCTGCATAAATGGTAAATAATCAGGGTGACAATATACAGCCTTGATGTACTCCTTTCCCAATTTGGAACCAGTCCATTGTTTCATGTCCAGTTCTACTGTTTCTTCTTGACCTGCATTTAAGATTTAGACCCAAATTTGTTCTGCCTTAAAATTTTGCTCTATCCATTTTTCTACATAGTAATTTCTAAATGGTGGTACTTAGGCCTAAATTAGATGGATAACATCATCCTCACCTGGGATTAAGAGGATATTGTTATTTCTATTTGTCTTAGGTGAATTTTGCATTAATATTGGAATAGTCCAAGTCATCCTGCTCTAGATATCATGATACCAAGCCAAATTTGCTTATTAGGATGATGATAATCCTTCATATCCAAATGTGTAAATTTACAAATTCTCAAAATTTATTATTTCTGAATCTAAAATGTACTACTCTCTTGCTGACAGCTCCATCTGTTATGGCAAATAGTAGAACTCTGAGCATAGAAGGGACAGTTTTTTCTGGAATGAGTTCCCTGGAGAAGGATGTATGCTTGCCAAAGCAAGCAAAAGGGCTTGGCAGTAAGAATTTGTTCACATTATTAGAATATTGCAGAATTGTTTTAGATCTGCTAGTCAAAAGTCACTGCAATAAACTGCAGAGCTTTTCGTAAACTTCCACTGCTATTTAGTGTTAGGTCCCATTCCTAGCTTTTGATGCCCTGCCTGATTTAGTCATTCAGCCACTTAAGTGAAGAGATATTTAATAAGGGCTTACTAAGGGCCAGTCTTGGGCTAGGCACCAGAGATCCAGGATTCAAAGATGAAAAAGAAAGCTCTTATTCTCATGGAACATGAGTTTATTAGGGGATATAGAGTTTAATCATATAAGTAAGTTAATGAGTATATATTTAGAAGTTGAGTTAGTGCTAAAAAAAAAAGTGTATATCTATATCTACATAGCAGTTAATGAGCTACCAGATACTTAGTCAAAATAGCAACAACCCGTGGAGATAAAACTAATCTCCATTTTACAAGGTGATTAATATTCATGGAATCCAAGGGCATTTTGAAAGGATATTTTAGGATCCATTGGTATTATGTTTTACAAGTTCATATTCTCTTACAGACACCGATTTAGTGATTCTATGGAGGAATTTGTATTTTTTAAGCAGCTCATTGGTGATTCCCAAGGATCATCAGATTTGGGGATTCTAGACCTAGCCTGACCATTTGCCTAGTGCTTTAGTTTCCTTTTCTTTCACTACATAAACTTCTAAGCCTTTTTTTTTTTTAATTTTCTGGCAAATTTCTAGAGGTATCTCATCACATCTTTAGGACCATGCTAACTTGTTCAAGTACATGGTTAAACTGCAGAACTAAGATTCAGATCCAAGCCTTGGTTTTAATTGAAGTGGGTCTTTTCACCATAATACTTTTACCACTCTCTTTATGTATACTAAAAAGAACATTAAAATTCCAGATTTTTTATTAAAATTAAGGCACTTAAAATATTAAAGTCTATGCTTTAGAAAATTCTCTGAAAGGATTTTTTAAAAAGAGTACTAGTGACTTGTATTAGTCCAATTCTAATTCACAAAACAAGACATATTTATTTTGTAAGGATCTTTTAATTGTTATAGACTCTTAAGGACTGTATACAGAAGATATCTTGGGACATTGGAATATAATATTGAATGCATGTATTCTAATGGCACAGTATAACTTAGATGAAAAATAGAATAAAATTAAACAAACACTGAATTAATTATATGTTAGGCATTTGTATTAAATAGTCTTAAGCATTTCTCAGAACTGGCAGGGTTCCCGGAAGTGACGTGTATATTGGACTTCATTTCTGTAGGTAGTATACCTCAACTTGGATGGTATATCTCAGAGACAATAAATTCAGAAAAAAATCACACATAATCTTTATATAATTTTAGGTATTAAAAAATAACAGAAGATATTGAGTTCTCTATTCTTAAAGCAATTATATATTCATAAGTTTCTGTATATAGAGAGATACACCATTTGGGTTGGTTTTATATATTGCTCATCAGAATTAACTGAATAAGGGCAAAATAATAATGTGGCCATCATGGGGCTTAGAAAGAAAACATTTTTAATGTGATCTCATCTGTTTTTGAAGTTTATTAGAGAGATTACAGATTAAAACTTCACTTCAAAATGGAAAAAAGCACAAATAAGTCTTATGGCTAAAAACCCAAAATTTCAGACATTTTGATTTCTTCTGTTGTCATACTTATGATAATATCAAGTTAGAATCTGGTAGCTAGGCATATGTCAATGCACTCATAATTTTAACTACAGAGTTTTTTAAACTCATTCTATTAATATATTTAGGAAAAGTCATAATTTAGAATGACTAAACAAATAAGAAAACAAATACTGAAAGAATGGAAATTACATATATATATGTATAAGTTTATTAATGATGAATCTATAATCTACTAAAACATTTAAAACTATTTCTGAAGGGTTATATCTAATTAATACATATTAATCTAACTCAAATCATAGTTTACATTTGGAGTTAAAAAAATTTAATTATTTTAAAATAGTCTGCTCTATTTTAGACTTTTAACTATTTCAAAATTTTAGATAATTTATTAATTATTTGACCAAGTCTCTTACATGTAAAATGTAAAATGGTAGATTTTAATAGCGATTAAAAACAAGTAATACACGTGCCTTGCCCTCTTTGAATTTACCACATGATAAAGGAGATAAATTTTATTTAATTTGATTCAACAGTGTTCATTAAGTGTCTGTTTTTAAGCAATATCTAATAACTAAACTAAGCTAGATATCAAAAGCTGAATGAGATGATATTTATTTCCCACAAGTTATTTTGTAGTTCAGTTAGTGAGGCACAAAAATAAACAAATGATTTGAATATAAGCAATCTGGTTGGAATATAATTGAGCAATGAAGTGAATGGAAGGAAAAACTAAAATTCTAGAAAGATAGTTAACAGGTTGATAGAGTTTAAGGGAACAGTGAGGTCAAGAGCCAGCCTATTTTTGGATAAAGAAATCCCTATGTGTAAAGGTCACAGAAGTCAAATTGCTCATTAAAGAATGGTTTGTGCAAAAATTGTTCAGTTTTAACTAGTAATGCTAACATGCACATTTTCAAAATGTTTGTTCATCAGAAGACTCTTAAAGAGAGTGAAAATACAAGCCACAGAAAGAAAATATACTTGTACCACATATAACCTATGAAGGGCTTATAGTCCAAGTATTTAAATTAATTTTACAGTTCAATAATGGGGAGAGGACCCATCCCCCTCCCCCTAAAAATGGAAAGAGCTCTAAATGAACATGTCAAAAAATAAGATAAAAAATGGCCCTTAAATATGTGAAGATGTGTGCACCTAATTAAAATCAGGGAAATGAAAATTAAAACCAGAATGAGATACCACTGCTGCTGCTGCTGCTAAGTCGCTTCAGTCATGTCCGACTCTGTGCGACCCCATAGATGGCAACCCACCAGGCTTCCCCATCCCTGGGATTCTCCAGGCAAGAACAATGGAGTGGGTTGCCATTGCCTTCTCCAATGCATGAAAGTGGAAAGTGAAAGTAAAGTTGCTCAGTCACATCCGACTCTTAGCGACCCCATGGACTGCAGCCTACCAGGCTCCTCCACCCATGGGATTTTCCAGGCAAGAGTACTGGAGTGGGTTGCCATTGCCTTCTCCCATTATACTATCTAAAATTGAAATGATCTGCAAAACTAAGTTAGCAAAGACATAGACCAATAGGAATGATTATGTTGATAAATACATATTAGTACAATCAGTTTGGGGAAAAAAACTGTCATTGTCTACTAAAATTTAACACATATACTCTATGGACTCAGCAATTCAACTATCAGATACATATCTAATAAGATGTATGCATCGGAAGACATATACAAAGACAGCTATGGCAGTTTTAGTCATAATAGACAAAATCTGGAAACAACTCAAGTGTTTATCAACAGTAGAAATGACAAATAAATTGTGGTCAACAGGCACATGAAATGATGTTCAACATCGCTAATCATCAGGAAAAAGCAAATTAAAGGCACAGTGAGATATCACCTCACACCAGTCAGAATGGCTATCATCAAAAAGAATACAAATAACAAATATTGGCCAGACTGTAGAGAAGAGAAAAATTTTGTACATGGTTGGTGGGAATGTAAATAGGTGCAGCCACTGCGGAAGAGTATAAAGGTTTCTCAAAAACCAAAATTAGAACTACAATATTAACCAGCAATTACACTCCTAGATATATATCCAAAAAAACCCCACTTAATTCGAAAATATACACAATGTTCATAGCAGCCTTCTCTACAGTTTCCAAGGTATGGAAGCAACCTAAGTGTCCATCTACAGACAAATGGATAAAGAATGTGATACACACACATACACATAAACACACACATATACAATGGGGTACTGTGCCGTGCTGTGCTGAGTCGCTCAGCCGTGTCTGACTGTTTAGGATCCCATGGACTGTAGTCTGCCAGGCTCCTCTGTCCATGGAATTCTCTAGGCAAGAATATTGGAGTGGGTAGCCATTCCTTCTCCAGGGGATCTTCCTGACTCAGGGATTAAACCCAGGTCTCCTGCACAGCAGGCAGATTGTTTACTGTGTGAGCCACCAGGGAAAATGTAACTCTAAAGGAAGTTAAAGACTCCCTTGATAATTACACAAAATCATATTACAGGCAATTAGAATAATCAAGTATTCAATGCTAATTATTTACACATTTGTTAAAAGTGTACTAAATTTCCATCTCAAATAATGAATTGGGCCATTTCATTTTGGCAAACTAAATTTCATTTTTGTTTGTCCCAGCAAGTCTCTTTAACCTTGCTTTTTGTTTCACTGTCTCAGTCTTGCTTCATTTCAGGACATTTACATGAAAAGGGGTTTAGTGACACATGACTGACAAAATCACCCTGCATATAGTTTTCTTTGATTTTATATATGGTCTTTAGCTTGAGAATAGTGTAACACGCATTTCAACATGACTAAGTTATAATCAATTTAAAATGTAATGTTTAAATCTACTGGCAATTCCTCATTTATGTTATTATGCCCACACTATAAGCAAACCTGTAATAGCATCTCTCTTACCCACTCCAGTACTCTTGCCTGGAAAATCCCATGGACGGGGGAGCTTGGTGGGCTGCAGTCCATGGGGTTGCTAAGAGTCAGACATGACTGAGTGACTTCACTTTCACTTTTCACTTTCATGCATTGGAGGAGGAAATGGCAACCCACTCCAGGGTTCTTGCCTGGAGAATTCCAAGGATGGTGGAGCCTGATGGGCTGCTGTCTGTGGGGTCGCACAGAGTCGGACACGACTGAAGCGACTTAGTAGTAGTAGTAGTAGTAACATGGGAAGTCTACAATAGTTCACAAGCCATTAGTGTTTAGATTTGTGTATTAGTTTGTCCCTCTCCCAAGTTCTGAAATCACTCTTCTCTGATTTGTCACAGCTATCTCCTTGATCTCTTCTACTAAACTCCTTTTCTTTGGATGTTTCATTCTTGTTGATATTCGTCTTTCAAAGAATGTCAAGATTTCACATAGAGAAAATTTTCCTCTCCTTTTTCTTTTATTCTGCTTCCTAATTTTGTTGTTATTCTTGTAGCTCTTTTCCCTAAGTACTACATAATATTTCATATACATTTAATAGAGAATAATCATAATAAAACAATATATTATTATATACTTTTATGCAACTATTATAATGAATATTAATGAATGCTTCCTATATGCCATCCAGTACTCTAAGTATGTCACACATATTAATGTCTTAATATTTATACAATCTCACTGAGGTTGGTTGGTCCGATGGACATGAGTTTGAGTAAGCTCTGGGAGTCAGTGATGGACAGGGAAGCGTGGTGTGCTGCAGTCCGTGGGGTCACAAAGAGTCGGACACGACTGAGCGACTGAACTGAACTGAACAATGAGGTCAGCACTGTTTTCATTGCCATTTTTTCAGGTGAGAAACCCAAGTCTTGGGAACGTTAAATAATTGGCAGAAACTCACAGCTTGTAGGCTATCAAGGCAAATCTCAAATCTGTATTGATTGCCAAACTAAGTTCTTAGGTACCTAGTCTTGTCCTTTTTTAAAAGTGTCAATGCTAGATATAAATTATTTATTTATCCTAAGGACCTAGTATTATTTTGTTAGAAAGAGCTAGGTTTTCTGACACTTCAACAATATCCTCTAATAGAAATTAGATACCAGAATTGCACATGTTCCAACAAACCAGTGGTTTAACTTCATAATTAAAAAAAAAAAATCTCAACATAGTATGAATAATGACTGAGGGTATAATTTTCTATTACCAAAATATAATGCAATATATTTCTATGAATAATACCACAAAAATACTTCCCTCTTTTGACCTTAGTTCTAGTGCCAAAAACTAGGATACCTCTAGTCCTAACCAGATTTTTTTGGTGTCATGCACAACCTTTTAAAATATAAACAGTTATAAGTACCTTAAAAGAAACACTTCAGACCATTCTGTATTATTGGAAAATAAATAAATTTAAATGTTTATTTTATACTACATTAATCTTAATAGTGGTAATGAGAAAAAAGCTATTGAAATAAAAATATATTTTAATGAAGGAAGGTCAGAAAACACATCGAAACACACACACACACATGTGCACACACATATATAATTAATTTGGTTTCCCTTTACTTTTCTGTTATTAGAACAGTGCTCTGAATTCTCTGTACACATTTCAACCTACCAAAATTGTGAACATGGAACATAAAAGTTCACTAAGATCTCTACCTCTAAAGATTACCACTATTTGCAGTTAAATGCATATTACACAAATTGTATTTATGGTTTGTTTATAAACACTAGATTTATATATATTAATATACCAAAACTGATATATCTTAAAATGTGAATATTGTTACTATTAATTTATACAAATGGAGTCATAATAATATTTTATAACTTTTGTCTTCCACATAATATACATTATCTAGTTGTGTATTTATATCTACTCCATTTCTTTTCACTATTTCATTATCCCTTATATGAAAAGCATAACTTTTTTAACTATCTATTTTTGACTGATTTTTGTGCTCTTTCCTTTTTTACAATTAAATATAATGCTATAATAAATTGTCATCTATGTATTATATATACATATAAATATACACATACATATACTAAATGCACACACAAACATAATTTTCTGGGAGTGGAAATATTAGATCTCATTATTAAGAGACATTGCTAAATTCCATCTTCCAAAAATTGTATCTGGTTTTATTCCTTTTATGTTGTCCACAATAGCCATTATTATTTTTATTCTTAATCTCTTTCTATATATTTTTAAAAGAGTCAATGGCCTCACTAATACAATTTGCACATCTAAGGAATTAACTAGCTCAGTCAAAAGAACCAAGATGCAGCCTACCAAAACCATTAGGTTCCTAGGAAACCAATTTTAGGCATCCATCCCTTTAATAATTGAGTCTGTGCTGTACAGAATTTGCTGAATGACCAACTCTCTATTTTATTTCTCCTTATAGTAATTCCTATTGTCTCTTAATAACCTCCATCACAGAAAGAGAATATGAACAAACATATGGCACCACCATTAAACATTAAAAAAATAGATATCATGGAGACTTCAGGTTAGGCAATGTGTCTTTTTACTTGCTAAAAAGTATTTAAATCAGAGCAAGAGCATACACATATGACCATAACACATTTGCTCCCCTTTTCTGATCTAGGTTCTACTTTTCTCAGTCTTAATGTCTTGATGATACAAAATAAAAACAATCTAATTTAATCAAAAGCTAGTTTCTGTGTGTGTGTGTACATAATTTTGGGAGAATGGAAGCTAATTCCAGCCCAATGAGTATGAATAGCAGGCTTATTGTTTTAAATTTTGTAGACTTATGACCAACCTAGATAGCATATTGAAAAGCAGAGACATTACTTTGCCAACAAAGGTCCGTCTAGTCAAGGCCATGGTTTTTCCAGTGGTCATGTATGGCTGTGAGAGTTGGACTGTGTAGAAAGCTGAGCACCAAAGAATTGATGATTTTGAATTGTGGTGTTGGAGAAGACTCTTCAGAGTCCCTTGGACTGCAAGGAGATCCAACCAGTCCATTCTGAAGGAGATCAGCCCTGGGATTTCTTTGGAGGGAATGATATTTAGAGCTGAAACTCCAGTATTTTGGACACCTCACATGAAGAGTTGACTCATTGGAAAAGACTCTGATGTTGGGAGGGATTGGGGGCAGGAGGAGAAGGGGATGACAGAGGATAAGATGGCTGGATGGCGTCACTGAATCGATGGACGTGAGTCTGAGTGAACTCCAGGAGTTGGTGATGGACAGGGAGGCCTGGCGTGCTGCGATTCATGGGGTCGCAAAGAGTCGACACGACTGAGCAACTGAACTGAACTGATACAACTATAATCACCTTCTATTCAGCTCATCAATCATACAGAGAAACAGTGCCTCAAATAATGGGACTTTAACAGAGAGTTGGTGTTCTTAAGAAAATAGGCAAGGAAGAATAAAATATTTGATAAAGTGGCTTAATAAATACTTTAAAGTCTATACTAAAGTTGTTTTTCAAATAATGGTTATTCAGTCTTAAGTGTTACATACATTATGAATGTGTTTTTAATGAAGGTCATAATTTTTATGTTAAATATTTTGCCTCTTAAAAGCACCACCGCTTCAGAGTTCACCCAATTGAAGATCTTCTAGGAACCCTCCACATGTCAAAACTTAGCAAATGAGTCCTCAGTAGAGTTTTACCTCATCTTATGATATACAGTAAATAATAAAAAGTCATTCTTGACATTCAAAAGTTATCTGAAGGTTTACATTGCAAGTTCTCAGGATTTTTTAACATTTCTATTTAATTTGCGCAATTATGCATAGCCTTTCCACTGGTTTCCTCACATTACCTCTAAAATGACAAAATGATGAAACACACTGTTTGGGAAACATCTCATCCAACAAGTTTTGAAGCATCTTCTTAAATTGGTTATTATTTCTAAATGTTCTGTTATCATTTGATAGGTCACTTAAAGGTGTTTCTAAAAATAGTCCTTGAAATATGATTTGTAGTCTATCTTTCTTAGTTTAGAGCAAATATATTAACCAGCAGTCCTGTATTTGTGCATTATATGTATACCCTGACTTCATTTTCTCTGTGACTAGAACAGAAGCCCTCATACAAAACTGTAAAATGTTTCTGACATTCATGGCTCATAGAGCAAGGGTTTCACAGAACTGCAGGTTATGTTGATTAAGCAGAGACGTCCTCTATAAATTGACTGCTGAAGCAAATAAAAAAGGGGGGTTGTGAGGAAGGCAGAGTCTGTTTATCCAAATGATCAACCAAATTGCATTCAACATGCTGGATATGGGAGATGGAATACTACTGAGCATCCTGAAATGTAATGCTTTTCTAGAATATTCTAGAAACATTCTGCATGCTATACAAAAAGGAGAGAGTATAAAGTGCTGTATATTAATTAAAAAATGAAACAAAAACAATAAAAAATTTTTAAATATTTTCCTGGATGACAATTATGGGACTGATCATATAACAGCATCACATTATCTCAAGGGCATGAATCATAGTATGTCCAACAAAATCACCGTACTCCTTTCACCTTGGACTGGCGTCAGGGTAAGCATGTCAATGAGAGCTCTTCCTGTGAATGAATGCCTGAACAAATTTCCTGATTAAAATAATGCAAGTCCGTATGGAGAAGCTCTTCCAAAAGCCACACACTTCTCCTACTTCTTGCACTTCTAACATGCAACAGGATGTGCATTTTTGATCACTCTTTTCAAATGATCATTGACTGCAGCTGAAATCTATACACATTTACATTCCTTGTATACCTGACACTGAATGCAACATTACCAGTGAAAAATTAAGAACATTTATGTGTATTTAAGGGGCTGTCAGTTCTGAGTTTCCATATGTGACATTAATTTCTACAGGCAGCAACCATCAGAGAATCAAGAAGCAGTTCACCTGGCAAACTTCAGCCCTCATTAGGCGTAAAAAGATATTTTGTCATTTACATATGAGACAAACTATAGCCAAGAACTGACTGTATTGCAAAAGTTCCAAAGGACAATTATAATATTAAAGAAGGTAAAAAGAAAAGTGATTTTCCTATTTATGAAATAATTTTTCAGTAAGTGACAGTCTACTGATGAACCTCCATAAATCTAGCGATCTCCTGAAAGGGAGAATTCTATCATGCAATAAGACCATATTCACATTTATATAGAAAACAGATGTTTACAACTTTGGGCTTTACACTTAGTTTATATATGTAGCAGTTAATTCACTGAATTATAAATTGCTAAATATTTACATTCTCACATTTGTATAAAATATCTACTTCTTTTAAAATATCTTGCATGTTTAATTTTTAAGAAACAAGGAGAATATTCAAGGAGATTTTTATTTGCTTGTTAAATGTGGCAATATTGTTCAAATGATGTTAAATTAAAGTAATAAATGTAGATTCTGAGAAAAGAAATTGAGAAATAAAAATGACTATTAAATTATACTTTATGAGAGCATTTGCATGTTTTGGCATAGTAAAATGGCATATGTGGGCATTAGAGCAGGTTTTTTTTTTTTTTAAGGAAATCATGAAAGAAAATAGCTGCGGTTTTTCAAAGTATTTCTGACTTTCTGTAAGAATAGCTATTTTTCATAAAGTTATTCATACTGTATTCAGTCTTAAAAACCTGAAAGGGACAATTTGACAATGATTTGGAAGACTGAAGAATGTTAGTCTCCCCAAAGATTCAGGAAACTATGAAGCAGTGTCCCAGAGAAAAGTAATAATATAACAGAAGAGTGAAAAAATACAATTAAATTATACATATGAGCATGTGGTTATAAATACACATTATAATTAGTGTCATATAGTAGGAAATGGAGACTTCTCTATTTTTGACCAACTAAGTATGTGTCAGTCAGCTTTAAGCATCATTTGACATATCAAGATTTATATTAGGAAAATATACATGTCCTCAGCACCTACTGACAAACAAATGAATGAGCCCAACAATTCTATGATTGATCATACAAGAAGTAACCTAGTATCATTTGTTTTCACTAATGGAAACCATTAAGATAAAGCATCTATACACAGAAAAAGATAAGGGAAGGCCCAAGAGTAATAAATGAGTAGTTTGGATACATAGAGAACAAATCATGACAGACAAAGTTGATTGGTTTTTCTAATAGAATTATAAAATTAATGGGTAAAGGGAACACAGTACAAGTAATATACTTGGGTTTTCAAAAAGTATTTAATTCAGTGTTTCATAAGCTCTGACTTGTAATATTAATTCAAATTGGCTTGGAGATGATTATTCTCAGATGGTCTGAAAACCATTTAAAGAACTGTAAACAAGGGGTAATGATAAATGGCCCCAGACAGATACATGGGGAGGGTTGAGCTGCCACTAAGGTTGATTTAGGTCTTGAGTTTTCATTACTTTAGGTTTTGAGTATCTTCATTACTGACATGCAAAGTGGAATAAACAGCACACAAATGAAATTTGAAAATGACACTAAATTGGAAGGCATCATAAACACAGAAACAGTGAAACAGTCAAGAAGATACAAGCTGGAATGAAAAAGGGACTAACAATAGACTGCCCATACTAAAAGGCATTTCAGATTTATTACAAGCATACAAAGCCAGACAGACTGGCAGTACAGACTAACAAAATAGATTAGCACAATCCCGTAAGTAATGTATTAGAGAGACTCCTTTAAATAAGCACATACAGATTTTCAGTCTCAAGTACTGACAGATCTTTACTTAGAAAGGAGTCAAGAGATTACAGACTAATACAATTATGTAAAGTTTAAAAATAAAATAAAATTTAAAAAATAAATAAATAAAAAAATAAAAATAAACAAATTCTGATTTTCAAAATGGTACTCCAAATAGGATAACATGTATCTTTATAGAGTAACTTTACATATTGAATTCTCTATTTTTCTCTATATGAATCATTCACAGGAAAAAAAAAATCACAATAACTTGACTGTCCTTTGACCCTGAGCATACTTATAGATCTTCATGTCCCTCTTGAGTGCAGTTGGAGTGTATATAGGGAATATCTCCTACACAGAAGATAATCATGAAAGTAAATCTTCTGTAAATGACTTTTGGATTATCCATGGCACAGTGCTCCCTCTTCATCCGTGCAAATAATTGAGAGTCGATTGTACACACATATAAGAAAAGATAAATAGGAAGACAAATGACTTCCATGAGAAGATTATTACTTTACTCCACTTTATCCCCCTCTATCAGACAACTCAACAAATTAGAGGGAACTCAGAGCACTGACACAAAAATTATAAGGGCAATAAAGTTTTCTACTTATACAAATGAATTAAATGAGCTAACCCACAGAGTACATATGAGAGCCACAAGTAAGCTATAATGGGTAACACCTAGCTATAGGCTGAAAATCTGCAAGAGGGAAATAAATATTTTCTTAACATAGGGCAATTTCCCTTTTATTAAGGTTCTCAAATAAAGAAATTTATGGTCTAGAGAAAACGCTATTGCCTATATTATTGTGAACAAATTTGATTTAGATTTTTACTGCAGAAATACTTCTGCATAAATGAAGAATCAATTCATATTGTCCATGAGCAAGTATATTAAAAGTTAGATGTTAGTGAAAATCACTGTGATTTTAAAATTAAATATATAATACTGAGGTTTAAATCTTGGCTCTACTAGTTACAAAATATATATAGGTATGGTCAAATATCCTTATTTAAAAAATGGAGATAATAAATCTAACAATTCACAAATGTGTTAAATGAGAAAATAGGCATGAACAAGGATGTAAAAATAATAAATAATGAAGTCACACTTGGTTTTGAAATTATTCAAAAATGTTTATATATTCCATATCACAATTATAAACTTTTTTTTTATATTATCTTCTCTAATTGGGAAGAAAGATGGTAGAAAGAGCACAATATGAAGTCTTAAGTGTGAGTACTGCCTCCCCACCTATAAATGATATTATTTGGGTAATTATTTAAAATTGGAGTCTCATGTTCCTCATTTTTAAAACTGTAGAAGTGCTGTGCAAGTCACAGGTTAAAAGGTACAGGGATGAACATGTAGGGTATATAGAATAAACACTTATCTTCCTTGACCACATCTTTATCTTTTCGTACCTATAATATCTAACTTTTCTACCTGTTTGATTTGTTTTATTTAGTAAAATGCACCTCTTGGTACATATATGATATCATTTTCTCAACATCCAAACTAAATTTCAGGTAAGGAGTACATCCTGCCTATGTTATCTTTTCTACCTTCTAGAAGTTTAAAAAAAAATATTAAATAAGATAATACATTTGCAATTACATAAGGTCAGGATATTACATTAATGAGAGGTTGTATATTCTTAGCTTAAGTATTCTGACATGTGCATTGTCTTTGTTTCATGAAATCACAGAGATAAAAGGCTTTATTTATACAGTTTGTTCTTTTCAGCACTGAATATAAATGGGTGATAAAATAAAAGCTTTTTGATAATAGATGACAATCAGACATTTACTCAACCTCCTTCTGCTCACTCCTGACCCTTTCATGTTGGCAGTAGTATCTAGAGTCTGACATCTGACTGAAGAGCAGAGAAATAGACAACTGGGCTTAGGTCATCTTTTTTACATGTTTATTTTTGACAGCTGTAGGTCATCCCCAGAGGAAAAACTATAAAGAATATAAATATATTAAAATGAAGTGGGAATTTTAAGAGATGAGTGAGTCCCTTTTCTCAGGAAATTTATCTTATTAATGTCCTTTAAAAATACTATATGCCTTCACAATTTCTTCCTCAAGGTCTTCCTTCATAATAGGAGGCTGCATCTCTCTCCCGCCCCTGAAACCCAATCTTTTCTTCACTATTCTGTTTCTTAACTAGGAAACATTTAATTCTCTGGAGAGACAACGTTTCCAATAAATACAGGTAGGTAGGCATAGAGTGGATTCTGTCTCAGAGCAGTGGTTTTCAATCACAGGAGTATGCAAGCCATATTATTGAAAGGACTGGATGAATGCTAAGGAAGGAAGTCTGTTCTGGGTGACAGTGGATCAATTCCAAAGAGTTTTACACCCACTAGGAATTTCAGAAGGAAAAAGAGGGACTTCCTCTGTATTTCTTGAACATTTCTGAATTGAAAACAATTATTCAGCACCAAATCACTGTGGATGGTGACTTCAGCCATGAACTTAAAAGACACTTGCTCCTTGGAATGAAAGCTATGGCAAACCTAGACAGAGTATTAAAAAGCAAAGGCATCACTTTGCCAATAAAAGTCCATATAGTCAAAGCCATGGTTTTTCTAGTCGTCCTGTATGGATGTTGAGAGTTGGACCATAAAGAAGGCTGAGCACTGAAGAACTGATACCTTCAAACTGTGGTGTTGGAGAAGACTCTTGAGAGTCCCTTGGACTCCAAGGAGGGCAAATCAGGCCATCCCTAAGAAAATCATTTCTGAATATTCATTGGAAGGACCAATGCTGAAGCTGAATCTCTAATATTTTGACCACCTGATGCAAAGAGCTAAATCATTGGAAAAGACCCTGATGCTGGGAAAGATTGAAGGCAGGAGGAGAAGAGGGTGGCAGAACATCACTGACTTAATGGGCATGAATCTGAGCAAACTCCAGGAGAGAGGGAAGGACAGGGAAGCCTGAAGTGTTGCAGTTCATGAGGTGGCAAAGAGTCAGACACAACTCAGCTCTGAACAACAATACTGTGTTCTAGATATTACATCAAATGCAAAGATAACCGAAGCACAATTCCCACCCTTCAGAATACCCTGATCTAGTGAGAGAGAAAAATATTAAAAAAAAAAAAATGTAGAGGTGATTGCAACATGATGTGATCCGTGTAGTGAGGCAGACAGGCCTGTGGGGTTACAGCAGCTTAAGGAAGTGGCACTTAACCCAGTGGAGACACACAGAGGGCTCTTATTTCATAAAGCAAGGCCATATGTTTGTGTGTAAGAATCTTCAACATCTTTTAGTTTGTACCTTGCCATTTCAATGGTTACTAAGATAGTTCAAAAAGGCTAAACCAAATGATGCCATTGCTCTTTAAACAATACAAAGGTTTTTCATTTCCTAGTAATAAAAGCATACATATTTATTGCATAAAATCTGGCAAATAAAGAAAAAAATAAATGAAAAAGAAAAAACATATAGCCACTATTAATAATTTGTTCTTTTTTTTGTGCCACTCTTGTTCCTTTCTCTCTCTGCAAATAGATAAGTAGATAATTGTAATAAGCGTATATTGATATATGTACTGGCTTCCCAGGTGGCACTAGTGGTAATGAATTGACCTGGCAATACAGGAGACATAAGAGACCAGGGTTCAATTCTTGGGTCGGGAAGATCCCCTGACAACTCACTCAAGCATTCATGCTTGGAGAATACCATGGACAGAGGAGCCTGGCAGGCTATGGTCCATAGGGTTGTAAAGAGTTGGACAAATATACATACAATCTATGATTTACATGTATATCCATTTGCATATTTTATAACTATAGCAATAAAAATGATTTTAAATTAAAACAATCATTATCTAATACTTACTGAGCACTTATTATGTGAAAAATGATAGTTGTACTTTCCTTATAAACTTGTGATAACCAAAAGAGCTTATACATGTAAAGCACTTATAATAATGTCTTAATATGATGCCAATTGATATGTTTTTAGCATTACTGTATTGCCTTCAAACAGGTAGGAAAATAAAGAGGTACACATTTCCTCAGTCGTGTCTGACTCTTTGTGACCCCAATGGACTATGGTCCTCCAGGGTCCTCTGTCCATAGAATTTTCCAGCAAGAATATTGGAATGGGTTGTCATTTCCTACTTCAGGGTATCTTCTTGACTCAGGGATCAAACCCATGTCTCCCTGCAGCTCCTGAATTGGAAGGTGGATTCCTTCCCATTACACCACCTGCGATGCCCAGATAAAGAGGGGACAATGCTCGAAAATCAAAGCAATCAGTTGCCCTTCTTTTCCAAAGTTAAAAATGTTGAGAAGAGATGTCATGACCAAATGACACATAGAGATCATAGGAGGAGATTTTTTAAATCCGAGGCAAAGTATTGATACATGAATAGAATAATAACTTTTCCACAGATATGACTCCTGGACTCCAAGAATCAAACAAACTGTTCAACATTCTAGATAAGGCTACTGGAAAGCTTTCAACAGTCTCAAATATAACACATCAGAGACATTACCCCTAAACCTTGATATCTACCTCAACTAATAGCATCAATTTATATCCTCCAGGGATGGCATGCCTCACCAGTTAATGTCCATCAATGATACTGAGCAATGGTACTTAAAAAGCTCATCTGGCAATTGCTATGACCACAGTCTTCTACACAGGAAACATATCTACAAGCAAGAATACTGATTTTTACAGTTTTAATGTATACCCAAACACCTCCTCTAAAAGTAATCACTGAAATATACTTCATGAAATAATGTCTGCAATACTTTTTCCTATATTGCTTAGAGACTAAAGAATATTCCTACAAAGAAAGCAAGTAAACCCAGAAAAACATTTACCACCATGAGTAGACTGTATATATAAATTTATGCAAGCTAACAAATGCAATTTATAATCACATTTCTAAAGCCATCAATTTCTTAACTACACGTTATAGCTATAATTTTGTCATCAGTCTTTGTTTCTATACCACACTATCATGGTTCCTGGCACGTAGTAAGTGCTTAACAAATCTATTAACAATCCTCACCCTGCTGGGTTTCTCTGTGATGCTTCCAGCAGCTCAGCACTCTACAAAGTCCAAACAGCTTAAAAGGTGAAAATTTGCACTCTACTGAAAACAGTTCTAAACAGGAGGCCAGGAGGTAAGGTTCCTAGTCTTAGATCTGTCTAGACACTTGCATTCACTTTCCTCATCTATAAAACACGCTAGGTGCATTCAATATTTCTAAGAGCAAAATTCTAATAAGAGTCTACATTTTTAAAGGAAGATGCTATAGATGCATTTTTAAAGCAGCAAAGAGTTAGAACCCTAGCTGTACCGTTTGCTGGTGACCTTGGGCAATTTATTTAACCCCTCTAAAATTCAGTTTCTTCTTCTGTTAAGTAGGAAGAGTAAACAACACTAGCTTCACAGAACTGCTATGAGGGTCAGATGAAATAACGTATGTAAAGCGCTGGGTACAATGCTTGGCACTAAGAGCTCAAAAATTATTCGGGATTATTATTTGGGATTCCTCTTCTTACTAATATTCTTTATATTTGTTCTTGTTTTGCTACATATCTGCTCTCTCTTCTCTGAGCCAGAAACAAGTGAATATTTCTTCATCCAGTTAGAATCTATTGAGAAAGGCCATCAAGGAGAGTAAATCTTACAGCTTTAATGCATAAAGGACAAAGTAACATCAAAGGGTCATTGAACTGGATAGTTTTTGAACACTTTAATAAGCAGATTCTTTCTATTATAGGTATCATCATATTTTACAGCAGGGCACAAATTAAATTCTAAATTACAGTAAAGGACTGGGGTGATTATGTTTGTCAAAGAAACGCATGGATTTTAAAGACTACACAGTAGTACCAAACAAACTATTATGGAAGGAGCATTGAATTGTGCAAAGGATACATCATATTCATCCATATTCCACCCTAGGTACTATCACAAGAATACTGACTTCTTGTTGCTGTTGTTTAGTCGCTAAATCATGTCTGATACTTTTGTGACCCCATGGACTGTAACCCACCAGGTTCCTTTGTCCATGGGATGTCCCAGGCAAGAATTACTGGAGTGGGCTGCCAGTCCCTTCTCCAAGAGATCTTCCTGATCCAGGGATCAAACTTGTGTCTCTAGCATTGCAGGTGAATTCTTTATCACTAAGCTGCCAGGGAAGCCAAAAATCATACAAAATCACCATATGAAGGAACTGGGACTTGGATATGCAGCAAACTTGCAAATGTCACAGAATAGGTGAATGGCAGAAATGAGATGCAAACTCTGGCTGGCAATTTCCTGAGGGATGGCTAAGAGTCTCAGGGTACAATTACCTGCTTCTCTCTGTTCCACTTCAGGAAACACAACAGCCAGCCAGGAAGCAACACACGTGGTGGTTATGATCAGGAACTTTGACTTCTGAAGTATGAAAGACACACAGTTTAAAGGAATTGCCTAAATACTTAGCAGAAATATCTTTAAATATCTGAATTATTAGCAGGTTGATTACAAAATTTTTCAAGATTTTTTTAATTTGTTTTAATTGGTGGATGATTGCTTAACAATATTGTGTAGGTTTCTGCTGTACAATACTGCAAATCAGTCATAATTATATATGCTGTTGTTGCTGTTCAATCGCTCAATCATATCTGACTCTTTGCAACCCCATGGACTGCAGCACGTGAGGCTTTCCTGTCCTTCACTATCTCCTGGAGTTTGCTTAGACTCATGTTTATTGAGTCAACGATGTCATCCAACCATCTCATCTTCTGTATACATATATATATATATATATATATATATATATATATATATATCACTTCTTTCTTGATACAATCCTTTATTTTTAAGCAAGCATATTTGTTTGAAAATATACTGACTTTTCATTTCTCATAGTCATAGAACAGCTTCTAAAAAAGAACTAAAATTGTTGTAGAGCCCCTATCTTTCTTATGGAATCACCTTTCAGGGAAACACATCTATCTAAGAATATTTAAACATGATTTTTAAAACAAAAAGTTCTTGAAATTGCTAAAAATAATTTTGAAATATTTTCCCATTGAGTTTAGTGAATTTGTGCTACATACTTCAAATATCATTCAAATATGTCTATTTTGTGTGATATTTGCCATATAAAAACAAAGACTAAAACGAAACTTCCAATTTAAATTTATTACTGAAAGAATAACAGGTATATCTTTGCTATTATGTTCAACACAGTACAGAAACAGAATATTCCATTTCTACAAAGTACAAGCTTCACTGAAGTATATACTTTGAATAAAGTAATGCAAGGAAGGCAGTCATTGCTAGTGCATATCGATTAAGAACTAATGATGAGAAATTAGTTTGGTTATTGCAGACCCAACAAAAATGTCTATGTCCTAGAAAATATGGTGTGCAAAAGAAAAAAAAAAAAAAAACTTAGAATTCTTGGAATTCTAAGTCTGAAAATAATGCAATTAATGATGCAAATGTAAAATTATTTGACTGTTAGAACTTTGTAGATTATCTTTTAAGAAGATGGTATTTTGTGGGCTCTCTAATGGATTTGGGGTGATGCAGATATGGGGTCTGGTATCCAAATAACTTTTTAGTGCAGCCGAGTCATACCTTCTAAGAAATTTCTGAACAAGCAAACAGTTCTACACTTCAATGCTAGATTCCTTAGTTGTCATCCTCACCAGAATGTGGATTTGGTTTTAAAAGATTTTTCTCTATTGTAGCAATCTTGTGCTATATAGTATGTTGATTTCAAATGAGGCTTTCATTTTCCTAAGATTAAGTGCATCCTTTCTCTCCTGCTGCTGCTGCTGCTAAGTCGCTTCAGTCGTGTCCGACTCTGTGCGACCCCATAAACGGCAGCCCACCAGGCTCCGCCATCCCTGGGATTCTCCAGACAAGAATACTGCAGTGGGTTGCCATTTCCTTCTCCAATGCATGAAAGTGAAAAGTGAAAGTGAAGTCACTCAGTCATGTCCGACTCTTAGTGACCCCATGGATTGCAGCCCACCAGGCTCCTCGGTCCATGGGATTTTCCAGGCAAGAGTACTGGAGTGGGGTGCCATCGCCTTCTCCTTTCTTTAGATAAAATAAATAACTCAAGTTTAAATGACTTTAACAACCAATCTAACAAAAAAAATCATCATATCAGAAGGTCAAGATAATACAACTTTTCTTTATTTCCTGATGGAGTTCGTTGGAAAGGGGTAACAGGGAGGGTGGATGGAAGGACTTATTTTCTGTATGTTATTTCATAAACAAAAATATTTCTGGCCCTTACATTTCAAAGTTCAAATAATCTCACTGTTTTGGAAAGTATTCTCCAATTTCTCCATGTTGCATGTTTCTCTTTCCTGTTTTTAAGCTTTTATTGCAGTTGTTAGTATATAGACTAGAAGATAATCTTGGAGGTCATCTAATAATGTAAGACCCTCATTTTACATATGAGGAAAGTGAAATGATTATTTTTTTAAACTTGCTTAAATTTCTCAAGGCTTTCTCAAGGCTATATATATATATATATATATATATGTATATAAGTATATACATTTAAGTTGTTCATCTGATCCAAAGCTCCAGATAATGATAATTAATACAGTCAGTGTCAACCAATTAGTAGAGGAGGATTTCATAGAACATGCTACAAATTTGTTTCTCTTGTTTCACACATGTTTGAACAGATTTCTTTCATAATTATAATTCCATGCATCTGAGTCACCACCATCTTTCCCAACTATTGCAATTGTCTCTGTGCTCCCATCCTGTCCCTCTTTGGTCCACTCAGAGTAGTCAGAATTATCTTTTTTCATCAAAACTCCAAGTATTTTTCTTTCCTGCTACAATATCCTAAGGTCTCTGTCATTTGTGTTATAAATTCCACACACAAATCAATTTTGTCCTTGTTCACCTCTATAGCTCTACGCCAAGCTTCACCTGGTTTAAGGCCTTCACAAGAGCTGTTATGTTAACATCCCTCTGGGTGAAATTTCTTCTGATTTTCAAAAAGCTGGCTTCTTCTAATTATTTAGGTTGCATATTAAATGTCACCTTCTCCCGGAGTCCTTTCCTGACCCCACAATATAATTTTCTAGACACATTAAACCTCTATCCCTTACATTTTAATTCTTTGCATAGAAATTCTGGCTATAAGCTTTTTCCTGTTTACCCATCATTATCTGTTTCTGTATTTTCTGATTTCCTTCCCCATATTCTCGAATTTGAGCTGCCTTTGAACAGAGATTTGGCCCATCCGTGGTCACTGTTGTAACCCAGTGTCTAACAGCATACCTCATAGCTTGTATAAAGTAAGTGTGTGTGTGTGCGTGTGTGTGTTCAGTCGCTCAGTTGTGTCTGACTCTTTATAATCCCATGCATGTAGCCCACCAGGCTCTCCTGTCCATGGAATTTTCATTGAAGTGGGTTTCCATTTCCTCCTCCAGGGGATCTTACCAATCCAGGGATTGAAACCATGTCTCTTGTGTCTCCTGCATTGGCAGACAGATACTTTATGCTGAGACACCTGGGAAGAACTTAACAAAGATCTGATGCTTAGACAAATGAATAAACCATATTTATTTTTTATATGTTGTACGTATCTTGGTTTAAAATAGAAAGAAAATAATTAGTTATTACTATAACTCAGGATTATGTTAAGTAACAAGAGGCCAACAGGATTTGTGATACCAAGTTAACGATTTTTATGGAAAGCATAAAATAATAATAATAATATTGGTCACCATTTGCTACTACCAGTCCACATGAGTATTAATTTTGCCAATTGTTGGAAAAGAAAAATGAATAGACAAATAAATTAGAAACTAATAGAGGAATATACAAATTATTTGTCAATTATATCTCAATAAAGCTGAAATAATTTGGCTCAATAAATACTCAGTAAAGCCATACTTAGGCTACCTAATGATAAGAGACAATTCACTGGAAAAGACCCTGATGCTGGAAAAGATTGAAGGCAAAAGGAGAAGGGGGCAGTGAGGATGAGATTATTAGATAGCATCACCAACTCAATGGACATGAGTTTGAGCAAACTCCAGGAGATGGTGAAGGACAGGGAAGCTTGGTGTGCTGCCGTCCATGGGGTCACAAAGAGTCAGACAACTTAGCAACTGAACAACAACATAGCTGAAAAAGGGGGCATACAAATGTCAACCTGATTTCACATTTTATATATTAAAACAGCCCTACTTTTCTGAGTGACCTCATAAAATGTAAATTATATGAATTTGAAATTATGAAGTTGAACTATACTAATGAAATAGATTTCGGGGGATTTCATTTTACACTAAAAGGAAGAAAAATTCCAACAATTATTTTAGTCTTCCTGGATGAAATGATCATTTTAAAGTTTGGGGAATATCATCTTTAGCTTTTTGTTAGTTTGTTTCACCCTCATTATGTAAGAGATGAATCTTGTGTAGTTTGTGTCTACTGAGTATTTTAACTGTTTTGAAATCTGTTTCCTTGAGAAGAACAAGTCACTTGGAGCAACCCAGTAAGAGTTCTGTGTTTGAAACTTCCATAAAGCTTTAACTATCCCCACAAAAGTGTGATCCCTGAGTTTCTGCCTTTTCTGGTCAGATGTGTTAGCTCTATCTGTACCTGTCTATATCTTGGAAAGCCACATCAGATGAATGGCATCATTAGAACACATGGCTGGTCAAAACATGCTCAGAGAAGTGGTGGCACCTTAATTTACTCTTCTGAAAATAAACCATGAAATCTTCTCTATGAGTATTAAAGACACTACCCTTTAAGAAACTTACATAAAATGTGATGTAGTTTAAAAGGAGAATCATAAAATATTAAACCCATTATTTGAAATTCCTGTTATTACATCAGTTATTTATTTACTTATACTATATTTCTGGAAATCTCGTTCACTTGCAACAATTTTAATAATATGTTTGTTCCTTACTCCTAAGTTAGAAACTTCCACTACTCTAATGTTTCCTATGTTTCCAATGTCAAAATGTGAAACAGCCTCTGTAGTTAACCTGGAGCTTTCTTGGCAGTGAGTTCAGTTAGGCTAGTATATAGAAGTACCCAGTCTTGAAAGCTGGTCCCATTCCCTTGGACTCCCGAAGGACTAAGAAGTTAACCTGAGTGCTCATCTAGACACGTTTGGTCCACAGTTTCCAATCTTGAATGTACATTGTAATCATATTTGGAGCTTAACCACAAAATAAAATATTGATGCACAGGCCATTCTGCCCCAGAGATTCTGATTTAAATCTTTTGGTATCTGTCCACCCCACATGTTTTGCAGAGATGTTCCCATGAAGGCACAATGCCTTTGCCAGTATCCCAAATGACTGAAAATAAAACAACGGTTTATTAAAAGTAACACTGCCTCTTGAGATTTTGTTTTTTTCCTCTGTTCCTTTTCTCCACAGTATTTGATGATTCTCGCCAGCTGTTAATGTAAACTAATATGATTGTATATGCAATGCTTCTTTTCTCTGACCACACCCCCCAATCAATTATATTCTATCTGATATAGTCTTGGTCACACCTACCCTTTTTGATATGATTATTTAAGTCTACTTTAAAAGCAGTTACTCAGCTGCCCTGCAGATGTCAGACTTTCTGGCACCAGAGGTGTGGCAGACCTGCTGCCCCCAGGATGTTGGGGCAGAGAGGAACCCAGCACTATGCTCAGTGCTCAGAATAGTGGGCACCAAGAATGGTTTGTAGCTGGACATCACCAGGAAAAAAGAAAAGCTGCCTCAGTTCCCCGTATGCGTTCATAACTAACACTTTCCCCAAAATTAACAAAGACATCTGTGTCCAAAATATTGAGTGTCTGAAAGAAGGAAAAACAAAATGCAAAATATAATTGCATTTCTTTTTAGGGTGAGAGAGAGGGAGGAGCAAGCAGAAGAGCTGGAAAGAGGTAACAATGTAGAGAGAGAGATTAAGGTTGATTGATGTGACAGGTACAAATCTCTTCCCAAAACTCACATATGGAAGACATATAATTTCATTTTTTTTGCAACAAACTGAAGCTATCTTAACCTAAAGTTAAGTTTCATTTTGAGCCCTTATTCTACAAGAAAGAACACTAAAATCTCAGATGATTAGACCATTATTCACATCCCTACTTCACTGATTTTTTTCGTAGAGATTCATATAATGGAACTTGAAGGAATTATCAGGAATTGATATGGAGTCAATTTACTTCAGTGTTGTAATAACTGTCCTTCCATCACCACCACTAAATGCTTCTACACACTTTTACACACTCCTTAGTAGGATGAGATACTCTTCCAGGTTGAGAACCAATAGGTTGGCTGAAAGGTGAAATGGGCAAGGAGTTCAGAAAAATATTGCACCAAAAATTGTTTAAAATTGAAAAATACTATCATGTCTATTTGTATATACATAGAAAAATGTAAAAAAGTTAACATTAGCTAATTTTATATTGGGAGATTATATGATTTTAAATGATTTTTATCTTTTTGTTCATTTTTTTAAAATAAATGATTTATTTTATAATAAGAAAAAAAATTAAAGCATCTTTTAAGAGTCAATGAAGTGAAGTAAAACTTACTAACTGATTAACTCAGCACTCAGGACAGTGGTCTCACTCTTTTTAATAAAAAACATTGGCAAGTAAAGGCTCATTCTTCCCAGTGAACTCTATGAAGGTCTCACATGTGATGTTCTTTTAAGTTTCCTTTCATTTAAGGAACCTCTGTAACCTTGGAAAAATGATTACAAGTCTAGATCACAAGCAGAGAGCTATTAGTGATATCTAAGGGGAAACAAATTGTTTTTCCTAAACATGTCTGATTATGATCATTGTATGTACATAATATTTACACATTTTGTGAAAAACATGTTAAATTTAAATGTTAAACACTGTTCGAGAATTCTACATAGTTATTTGAGTTGTAGAACAGGGACAGAGAGACATTTCACATGAAATTAAAGTCTTATTTAGGTTAGCTATTGCACTGATAAATTTAATACTGCTCTTGCTCAGTACTCAGAAATTAAAATTTAAAGACTTAAAAAGGTAAGACTTTGGCCCCTGAAGATGGGAATTATATGAGTGTTTATAACTGCTGTGTTAACAATCAAGTTCACACTAGCAAAAGCAGGTGAGGCAAGGGATTGAAGAGGTAAGACCCTTTCCAATTTTTCTCATCTATGTGCCTCTTAATAGATCAGGAAGTAATGATTCATGAGGCAGTGAGGCTAATAACAACTATTTTTTACAGGAAGATAATTTTTAAATACATTTAAATTATAGAGTTTTAACTAATATCAATCTGATTTGCTTACTATTGTATCCCTCCATGAGTAGCACTGTAAGTTACACATGTTGACTGAATAATTGACTAGTTTATAAATGTTGAATGAAGTTTTCTTTTCAGTGGATATGATTTTTAGGATATTAGTGTACAATAAAATTAGTCATCTGAGAAACAAAGGTAAACTCTATTAAGACAAATTCAAGCTTAATTAACATGCTTGTTCCGTTCAGTTTGAGGAAATATGGAGTTAAGTAGTTTTTCTCTTAACTTCCCCCATATGAAAAATCCCTCTATACTTCATTTCATTCCAGAAAGGAGGCAACAGAACTTTTAGAACATATACTCTCAAAATAGGGTACAACCCAATGGAAAACTATGTTCAAGAAAGGTCTCAAGTAATAACAAAATAAAGACATAACATTTTGGCTTTCACTTATTAAGTACTTGAGAAACCTGTGTGCAGGTCAGGAAGAAACAGTTAGAACTTGACATGGAATAGCAGACTGCTTCCAAATAGGAAAAGGAGTACGTCAAGGCTTTATATTGTCACCCTGCTTATTTAACTTATACGCAGAGTACATTATGAGAAATGCTGGGCTGGAGGAAGAACAAGCTGGAATCAAGACTGCTGGGAGAAATATCAATAACCTCAGATATGCAGATGACACCACCATTATGGCAGAAAGTGAAGAAGAACTAAAAAGCCTCTTGATGAAAGTGAAAGAGGAGACTGAAAAAGTTGGCTTAAAGCTCAACATTCAGAAAACTAAGATCACGGCATCTGGCCTCATCACTTCAAGGCAAATAGATGTGGAAACAGTAGCTGACTTTATTTTTTGTGTGTTCCAAAATCACTGCAGATGGTGACTGCAGCCAACAAACTAAAAGATGCCTACTCCTTGGAAGGAAAGTTATGACCAACCTAGACAGCATATTAAAAAGCATAGATATTATTTTGCCAACAAAGGTCCATCTAGTCAGGCTATGGTTTTTCCAGTGGTCATGTATAGATGTGAATGTTGGACCATAAAGAAGGCTGAGTGCCAAAGAACTGTCCAAGATGCTTTTGAACTGTGGTGTTGGAGAAGACTCTTAAGAGTCCCTTGGTATGTAAAGTTTAAAAATAAAATTAAATTAAATTAAAAAAATAAAATAACAAAAAAAAATAAAATAAAATAACAACAACAAAAAAAGAGTCCCTTGGACTGCAAGGAAATCCAACCAGTCCATCAGCAGATCAGTCCTGGGTGTTCACTGGAAGGACTGATGTTGAAGCTGAAACGCCAATACTTGATGCAAAGAGCTGACTCATTTGAAAAGACCCTGATGCTGGGAAAGATTGAGGGCAAGAGGAGAAGGGGACAACAGAGGATAAGATAGTTGGATGGCATCACCGACTCAATGGACATGGGTTTGGGTAGACTCCAGCAGCTGGTGATGGACAGGGAGGCCTAGCGTGCTGTGGTTCATGGGGTCACAAAGAGTTCGACACCACTGAGTGACTGAACTGAACTGAACTGAACTATTAAGTACTTAGCACTATGCTAAGTACTTATGAAATGAATATTATTACTAATATTATGAAATGAAATGAATATTATTACTAATATTTGATTTTATATGAGAAAGCTGAGAGAATAAGTGTTCATCATGTGTGGGGGGAAAAGAAACTAGAAACAGAACTCAGAATAGCTTAACCAAATCCATGGGCATCTTGAATCTGTAACCCAGTTGTGTAAGAAAAGTATAACTCCCAAAGTATTTATATTAGACAGGATAACAACAACAAATTTAAAAGTAAAGATAATGAAGCCACTCTGCCTGAGTTTGAATCTTGGCTCTGCCATTAATAAACTGAAATCTCACTCAAGTCACAAAACCTTTTCAGTCTCTGCTCTGTAAAATGGAGGTGCTAATTCTCACCAGGTAGTGGTGTGATTATGGGAATTAGTATCTATAAAGTACATATAACTGTATCATATATTTATCAGTTAGCATATGTTTAGAAAAGATGTAAGTATTGGCTCTTATTATCATACCATTTGATTACAATTATGTAAAAATGAGTGGCTATTAGTGATCACTGGAGAAAAAATAGATATTTTAATTATTTTAATTATCTGATAAATAAGCAAAAAAATGTAGTAAAATACATCTCCAGAGAAAGAAAGTATGTAAGTTACTGCCCTGCTACTTAATAGTGAGATTAACCTGGTCCAATTACAAATTAATATTTCAAAAAGAAGACACCTTAGTCCATAAATAAAACTCTCTATATTAGTGAGTTTATAGTCATATATACCATAAAACTAATATTCAAATTTAAATGGTTATGAATTATGTGTATTTTACTTTCATTAAACAAATCATACAATAGGGCTTAAAGGTATATGTGAAATTCTCCAGCAAAATTTCTAAGATGCTGAAAAGCATCTTGTTTCTTTTGCACATAAACATCAAAAGTCATGTTATTGGGGAAGAAAGACTAACTTTGCCCAGAAGCACTCTGAACACCTCACTGCATATGTTGCCTTAAATGCTGCATTATAAGAATTGGTCTTGGGGAAAAAAAAAGTTGTGAGACATTTCCTGAGTTCTAATTTGAGACTTTTTCTTTGTAAGGCACTGAAAGCAATTGGCATTTGGCTTTGTGTTATTCTATGCACCAGAGGCATGCAGTTATCAAAACAACTCTTGTGTGTTATTCCCTTACTTATTAAATTGATTTTATTAAATCTGTTCCTGGCTGATTTGCTATATGCCAAACATTCTCTTGGGATTCATTTCTAAAGAATTCATAATGGAGGTGAAAACTTTTGATGGGTATGTTTCAGAAAGTTCTGAGATTCTAATAAAATCCCCAAAGTTTGCATAAAACCCTAGAGAAAATATCCAAGTTATATAAATGTTTTTGAATTAAGTGCTAGAGAGATATAAAAAGCAATAGAATATTAATTGTCTTGTGATACAAATCAAAGAAAAGAGAAAAAGGCTTGTGACTCAATTATTAATGCAGTTTTAACTTGAATCAATGTGCCAGAATGCAGAGAATTTATAACTAAATTTCTCAAAAGGAAGTAAGCTTGACATACAATGGGCAGAATTTCACGAGAACCCAGTGCTATTTTCTACATGTCCTAATATTTTGACAAAATTGGAAATATGCAAAGAGAAAGAAAAGAGATGACTCCAACTGCAAATGATGTTGTGATTTGAGAAAATAAAATTTAAAAAGGAAAATAAGAATTGTGTCTCAGAAAGAGAACCTCAGGTTTAGATATAAATTCAAGAAAAGAGGTTTAAGAGGTCAGTTATCAAATAAGTATAGAAGAGACAAAATCTGAAACACTGGTGATACAAAAAGTCTTTTAAAACTTTAGTAAGCTGATAAGCTTTTATGCAAGTTACAAGTTCAAAGTTGAAATAGGAAAGAAAAAAAAGAAAGAAAAGAAAATGTCATAATAACTACAGGCCATCCTCAGAGAATTTGGTGAAAATGTTAACTATTTTTCTCTGCTACTTATTAGGAAGATCTGTTGTTCTCATTTCAGTGATGAAAACAAAGCTTAAATGACTATTTTGTTCTTCACAGAAAAGCGAAAGTGGTTGATTACGTTAGGTTTCGGATTACTTACAGTTTATTTCAATGAGTAAGCCCTTGAAACATACCTAGTACACATTTCATTTGTTCTCTAAAATACAGTGACCTTTTCACTTTAATATTTTATTATTGCTTCATTGCCTGCTCATAATTTCAGCATTACGCAAAATAAATCTCTGGCTTGAATTATCTGCTTAGCCCTTGGAAAACTAGGGCAACTAACAGGCCAAAGAATGATGAGAAAATGTGGAATGAAGATGCTTAGGTAAATTGGAGAGTCAAACAATGGCTATTTGCAGGATTATATTTAGCTAGAATCTTGAATATTTTGCTCTTCAAAACAATCTACCATTTTGCCTATCTCTCTCCAACACTGACTCTATTCCCAATTCTCCATTAATATTATGTCTCATATCTACTTGCTCCTCTATCTATTAAGTTAATGTTTAAGGGGAAAATATAAGCTGATACACAAGAAGTTATTATGGTTGATCTTTGTATCCCATTTAGACACAGCTTGCTGAAGTAATCATTTAGAATGTTTATTTAATACCTACTATTAAGGCATGTGCTAAGCACGGGGAATACAATTATGAAAGACAAACGTTCCCCCAAGAAAATTTAGAGACTGGAGTTGGGATATAGAGACGAGGAGAAAAACTCATAGTCATAATTTAATTACTGTTTTAAGAGTACACACAGAATGCTGCACAAGGAGAACAGGAAAACAATGCCACTTAAATTTAACAAGGCATGCACTATTTCTATGAGAAAGTG
This sequence comes from Bubalus bubalis, assembly GCF_019923935.1. Taxonomy (NCBI): domain Eukaryota; kingdom Metazoa; phylum Chordata; class Mammalia; order Artiodactyla; family Bovidae; genus Bubalus; species Bubalus bubalis. The sequence goes on from NC_059158.1 coordinate 152,259,996, forward strand.
AACCTTAAATCAAATCACTGAGGTCAGATCCATCACACTGACTTTTCTGCCTGTTAAAAAAGAACGACTTTGGATATGGACAGTTGTGTGGGGAAAGGCAGTAAGGCCAGGTTTCCCAGGTGTAGCTAGTGGTAAAGAACCTGCCTGTCAATGTAGGAGACAGAAGAGTTGAGGATTGGATGCGTGGGTCAAGAAGATCCCCTGGAGGATCTTGCTTGGAAAATCCCATGGACAGAGGAGTCTCTCAGACTACAATCCTTAGGGTCTTACAGAGTCGTACACAATTTAAGCAACTTAGCATGCACACACGTGTATTTATCCTCTAGTTTCTTTAAGAGACACCAATGGGAAGCTCAGTGTCTATGCAGGGTTTGTCAATATACTGGAATATAAAAATATGCAATTCAGGCTTAGACTTTGGCAGTTCAGTCTTTGATAGATTGATGAAAGGAAACCTCCACATTGATGAGAGTGGATTTTTTACCAGGTAATTAGAAGAAGGGCATTGGTTTTTAAGGAAATGTCAGGCCCTTGGGGGTGTTTTGAAAAAATAAAATTTCATTTTCCTTTCCAGACTCTTGGGGATATTGTAAAATGCTGTTTTATAATGTCATATGCAAAAACATTTACTGGAGAAGACAATGGCAACCCACTCCAGTACTCTTGCCTGGAAAATCCCATGGACAGAGGAGCCTGGTAGGCTGCAGTCCATGGGGTCACTAAGAGTCAGACACAACTGAGGGACTTCACTTTCACTTTTCACTTCCATGCATTGGAGAAGGAAATGTCAACCCACTCCAGTGTTCTTGCCTGGAGAATCCCAGGGACGGGAGTAACCCCAGTGGGCTGCCATCCATGGGGTCACACAGAGTCGGACACAACTGAAGCGACTTAGCAGCAAAAACATTTAATGAATGTTCAATAAAATAGGCTGGATGTTAGCACTTTTATATGAAAAATTGTTTTTATTTTTTTATTTTTTTCAATTTAATCTATCATTTTTGATCAGTAGAATGTTCTTCTTGGGAAACTTCATTACAAATTTTGCATTTTTTTTAATTTTATTTTATTTTTAAACTTTACAAAATTGTTTTAGTTTTGCCAAATATCGAAATGAATCTGCCACAGGTATACATGTGTTCCCCATCCTGAACCCTCCTCCCTCCTCCCTCCTCATACAATCCCTCTGGGTCGTCCCAGTGCACCAGAAATTTAAATAAAGCACAGTCTTAGAACACTGGTATTCTGTTAAGTGGTTCAAATGTGCATTTTTTAACTACCTATAGCCTATGTAACTGCTTGCTCATACTTAAACCATTTGGCTATGTATGTGAAGGGGTTACTGCTCAAAGAAATTCTAAATCATGAAATTTCTCTTGAGATATAAGAATACAATATGTACTTTAAATAGTGACACGTGTTCTCTAGTTAACAGAAAATTTGTAAAAAATAAAAAAGTATCTATCAGGCTTCTTAGTTCAGTGGTAAAGCATCCTCCGATCAATTCAGGAGACACAGGTTGGATCCCTGGTCCAGGAAGATCCCACAAGCCGCAGAGCAATGAAGCCTGTGCTCTGCCACAACTACTGAGCCCACACTCTAGAGCCTGTGCTCCGCATCTAGAGAGTAGCCCTGGCTCTTCACAATTAGAGAAAAGCCCATGCAGCAATGAGGATCCAGTACAGAAAAAAATTAAATAAATAAATAAAAATTACTTAAAAAAAAAAGTATCCACCAAGACCTCTTCAGTAGTAAAACAGCAATTATCCTCTATTTGCAATAGCTACAATGCAGTGATCAATGTGCCTTTTGAACTGCAACTGTCCATGCATGCCTTGCTATAGCTTTACTTTGATGGTCTTGGTAACAGGAACAATGACACATTTCTAATCCGCATGTAAGGAATAGGAATATCATTTCTCCACATGGCACAAATAGGAAATAATCATTTCTCCAGAGGTATAAAACACATTGGCCTTGTTTTCTTACAAGTGCTACCTCATTTGAGAGCTTTAATTTGGCTCTACTGCTTCATTTCAGAAGTCAACTGTATTTAGCTTTATTTAGGACTTCTTGTCCTGCAAGATGACCTTATGTAATTACAGTCTTTAAATCTTCCCCTTCTTTTATTTATTTATGTGTGTGTGTGTATTTTGCCATAAAGTTATCAGTTTAGGTGCTAGTGAGGATTAGAAGGGCTATCTATAGTTATTGAGATATCTGAAGCCTGCTAATTCCGTTTTGAAGATAACACTGATCACACAGATAACCACCTCTATCAAATGCAGGCATTCAGGTGAGAAGGTGAATGCTAGATATGCTGTAGCTTTAAAACAGCTGTTCAGTTGAGAATGGATGATCAATTCCACATTAAAGTGAACTGCTGACAAGGGAATCATATCAATAGTCTTACAGTTATTACTAAGTATTAAGTGTTAGAATACTGTGTTCGGTGTTTTTGTTTTTCTTTCTCTGTTTTTCCTCTTTCTTCCCTTTTTTTTTAAGCCCCAGGATAAAAAGAAAGCCTGCAAAAGATCAATGGTAGGATGACTGTTTTCAGCTAATGGTTTGTTACATCAATGGACCTTATCTTAGCCTCAATTATATCAGCATTTACTGCAAAAGTAAACAGCACCTAAAAGTGGAGGGTAAAGTAAGAGTGGATGAGGGGAAAGAACTAAAAAGTTTTTCATCCTTAGTATTAAGCCTATGATCCTGCTATAAATTTTGAAGCCAAGTTATTCTTCCTTATCACTGTATCTGATATGGGAAAATATTACTGTCATTGGTTTTATAAATTGGTGGGATGATTCAGTCTTTTTTTTTTTTTTTTCTGCTTTTTATTTTTTTTATTTATTTTTTTTTAATCTTATTTTATTTTTAAACTTTACATAACTGTATTAGTTTTGCCAAATATCAAAATGAATCCGCCTCAGGTATACATGTGTTCCCCATCCTGAACCCTCCTCCCTCCTCCCTCCCCACACCAGCCCCAAGCATCCAGTATCGTGCATCGAACCTGGACTGGCAACTCATTTCATACATGATATTTTACATGTTTCAATGCCATTCTCCCAAATCTTCCCACCCTCTCCCTCTCCCACAGAGTCCATAAGACTGTCCTATACATCAGTGTCTCTTTTGCTGTCTCGTATACAGGGTCATTGTTACCATCTTTCTAAATTCCATATATATGCATTAGTATACTGTATTGGTGTTTTTCTTTCTGGCTTACTTCACTCTGTATAATAGGCTCCAGTTTCATCCACCTCATTAGAACTGATTCAAATGTATTCTTTTTAATGGCTGAATAATAGTCCATTGTGTATATGTACCACCACTTTCTTATCCATTCATCTGCTGATGGACATCTAGGTTGCTTCCATGTCCTGGCTATTATAAACAGTGCTGCGATGAACATTGGGGTACTCGTGTCTCTTTCCCTTCTGGTTTCCTCAGTGTGTATGCCCAGCAGTGGGATTGCTGGATCATAAGGCAGTTCTATTTCCAGTTTTTTAAGGAATCTCCACACTGTTCTCCATAGTGGCTGTACTAGTTTGCATTCCCACCAACAGTGTAAGAGGGTTCCCTTTTCTCCACACCCTCTCCAGCATTTATTACTTGTAGACTTTTGGATCGCAGCCATTCTGACTGGTGTGAAATGGTATCTCATAGTGGTTTTGATTTGCATTTCTCTGATAATGAGTGATGTTGAGCATCTTTTCATGTGTTTGTTAGCCATCTGTATGTCTTCTTTGGAGAAATGTCTATTGAGTTCTTTGGCCCATTTTTTGATTGGGTCATTTATTTTTCTGGAGTTGAGCTGTAGGAGTTGCTTGTATATTCTCGAGATTAGTTGTTTGTCAGTTGCTTCATTTGCTATTATCTTCTCCCATTCTGAAGGCTGTCTTTTCACCTTGCTAATAGTTTCCTTTGATGTGCAGAAGCTTTTAAGGTTAATTAGGTCCCATTTGTTTATTTTTGCTTTTATTTCCAATATTCTGGGAGGTGGGTCATAGAGGATCCTGCTGTGATGTATGTCAGAGAGTGTTTTGCCTATGTTCTCCTCTAGGAGTTTTATAGTTTCTGGTCTTACGTTGAGATCTTTAATCCATTTTGAGTTTATTTTTGTGTATGGTGTTAGAAAGTGTTCTAGTTAATTCTGTCATTCTCACTGATGGTTTACATTCTTACAGCTTTGCTCATATATTTATAGGAATGTTTTGTTTGTTTGTTTTACAGAATTAGAATAAAGTAATTTTACCAACCTCAAACACCCATTATGTACCAGGAATGATTCTTAGGTGCAGGATACACAAATATATGTCACAGATCACCATCCTGAACCTCAAGGGAATGGCCAAGTAAATACACATATGCAATATAGTATGATAAATAGGAAAAAAAAAAGTGTATACTGGGACCAGTAAGAAAGCAAACAGAAAGTGATCCTTCTGCTTGAGTGGGTATGGGGAAGGTTTTACACACACACACACACACACACACACACACAAAATCCTGATCAAATGCAAAGGACCCTTAAAGCATTTAAGTAACTAGGTCCAGGGTCCTTAGGATCATTAAAGCAAAATTCTGAGGGCTGCTACTCTCCTGAGATTTATGTTTCTGTTTATTCTGCTTATTGTGAGCTACAGGTAAGAAGATAAATTTGCATTGCTAATCATCTTATTTCAAAAACTGCTGATAGTTTAGTGTTGTTGTGTATGGGAAGTATGGATTAGTCAAATTTTAATGACTATTTGTTTATCTAGATTTGGGTAGAGCCAAGGGACCAGGCCTTGTTCAGTGAATCTGAAAAGGAAATCAGCATTTTTCACATATGAAACTTAAATATGGAAAGCTAAGTTATGAGCTTGCACTAATGACATGAATAAACACATATGCAATGTACAAAATATTTATTTTAAGTACATTCCACTGTGTGACACATATTGGGCACTCAAAATACAATTACTGAATGAGTCAATTTAAGAATAAACTTACACATGCTATTCTGAAACGTGTTATGCTTTTGGATCAAGATAAAACCATAATTTTATATTCAAATTGTTTTTAAAATAAAAAAGACAAAACATTCTTTACTATAAAGTATTCTTCTTCTACTTCTTTTGTTTTTGGGTTCAATATTTCCAAGTTTCTTGAGGAACAAAATATTTGGCTATATGCAGTAATCAATGAAATGTGTATACCACAACATATAACCAATCTATAACTAGGGAAACAACACTGTAATGATCCCAAAGCTATACAAATTTAAATTAAAAAATAAAGTTAAAAATACTCTTGTCATTTGGAACTGAAAATAATATATGGGAAATGAAGTTTCTTTAAATCGGAATCAGCTCAAAACAGACCCCTTAAACACTGATCACTTCTCATATATCTTTCTACTCATTCATTCCCTGAAAATCATTCTTAGATAGGTTTTCATACATATATTTGCAAGAATCACTAAAAGACAGATGGAGTGCTTCCTCTCCTCCTAGAAGCTTACCCTTATCTTGATTCCTTTATCCCTCCACAACTTACATGGTTCCCATCCCAAATACCTTTTCTCAGTCACAGATTTCTGTTTTCTCACAGTATTCAGTTCAGTTCAGTCGCTCAGTCGTGTCCGACTCTTTGTAACCCCATGAATCACAGCACGCGAGGCCTCCCTGTCCATCACCAACTCCCAGAGTTCACTGAGATGCACATCCATCGAGTCAGTGATGCCATCCAGCCATCTCATCCTCTGTCGTCCCCTTCTCCTCCTGCCCCCAATCCCTCCCAGCATCAGAGTCTTTTCCGATGAGTCAACTCTTCGCATGAGGTGGCCAAAGTGCCCCTGTAATTTTTTCAGGTTATGATAATTTCCTTCTCAAATTAGTTACATACATAGAAATCCGCACTCTGAACTTAACCTTATTTCTTGCTTTCTTAAAGAAAACAGAGTAGATTCTGAAAATAGGAAAAGATCAAGTTAGATTATCTAGAGCCATGAATTCTATCTTCCTCTAAAAATACATATTTACTTTACCACTGGCCATTTTCTTAATTTCTTATTTTATCTATCTCTGCTTTACTTTCTGATAATTCATTTTTTAATGATTTTTGAATTTGTTACTTGTGCTGATTAATAATCTAATCAATTTGCTTCTAAAATTAAGTCATTTTGGAGTTCATTAAACTGAACTAACATTTGGCCACTTTATCTATTTTATTTCTGTAACTATAAGGTGTTGATAGCTTAAAAACAATATTGATACTTTCTTTGGTCATTTTCATTTACAGGGATTATTTTTCAAAGAAAAATTTTTCTTCTTTCTCTTATGTCATATATGTTCATTCTAAAATATCATGTGCTTAACTGGACAATTAATAAACATTTACTAACCCTGTGCAGAAGGGCATACCACTAGGTATTATATGGACAAGATTTAAATATCATAAATAATAATACAAAAAGCCAATTTCATACATCTCAATTTGAAAGCTCCACTGGTATAATATAACATTTCCTTAATTGAACTATCTATGCCATTAATTTCAGCTCGGTGTCAATAAAACTTCTGTTTTTTCATCCTTAATATTAACATTCAATAGCAAATACTATTAATTCTATATCCCAACCATGATTCAAATCTGTTCTCTCAAGTGATAATTTTTTCCATTATCCAAGCGACTATTGTCTCTTGTTTAGACTTCTGCAATTAATCAGTATCTCCACTTTAACTTTTGCTTCTCTCTCTTTCTATACTTCACACAGCAATATTATATCTGTCCCTCTGTCTCTATCAGTTCGTCCATCCACCACCCTATTCATCCATCCATCCACTCATTTATTTCAATATGATATATAGAATTTGCCAGTCTTCCTTTTCTTGCAGAAAATTTAGCCACACTGAAAATTCAGTTCCTTTTAGTTATTTGAAATAGCCTAGCTTTCTTCCTGCCTTCAGGCTTTACACATTCTGTTACTTTTGCCTCAGAAGTTCATTACTCTATTCTTCACTTTTAGATAAGCTGAAAAGGCACTCATATTGAGAAAAATTTTTCTCCTTCCAGACCCACATTGTCCAATGTATGTAATGTGAGTCAAAACTGCAAACTGCATATGTAATTTAAAATTTTCTCCTATCTACATTTAAATATGTAAAAAGAAACAGGTACAATTAAATTTTAATAATGTATATACTTTTAATACAATATATCAAAATTGTCTTTTAAATATGAAAATGACACAAAATTATTAATGAGATATTCTATATTCTTTTTTAATAAGTCTTCAAAATCCTGTGCATATTTTAACATTCTGTTATATCTGGATTCTGACCAACAGGCTTTTCTCTAATAAAAAGATAAAAATAATTCTAAGTGAATATACAGTAAATTTGAAAGGTATTTCTGAGTTATATAAGAAAGAGAGTGGTTGTTACATAGAGGAAGGAAGACTGCTTTTCCTATGTTACACAAGTTGATGTTCTTTTTTTTTTTTTAACAATGAACCCCTCCTATTTCTTAAGTTAGAAAGACATTTACATTTGAAAATATTAATCACATGATTTTAAAGGGAAAATTTCCAAAAGTTAAACATTTATGAACTATTATAGATTCAGTCTCATTTGTGCATAAATTTTATATTTTGAAAGAGTACATGTTGCTTTCTCTGTACAACACAACAAAGGGCTGGATAATTTTGTAAAGGCAAATCATGGTTCATTTTGTAGCACTGAGGGGTTCTTAGTCATTCAAAAACAGTTAAAAAGTTATTTCCTTTGAACTAGAAATGCAATAAACAGGACACCATCCTTTATTAACCACATTCAGATTTGTGGATCTGTCCTAGCCCTATTTCATGCTTCCCAGGTATTCTGTTCATACCTCTATATAGCTAGTATCATATCACATTATCACAATTTGATTGATTTCTGTTTTCTTCCTTGTATTGTGAGCTCTCAAGTTCAAAGAACCTATCCTGTTCATCTTGATATTCCTAGCACCTAACACAAGGTCTGGCACATAACAGGATGTATTGTTTAAAGCCAACCTAATTTGGAGTATGTGTCCATGTGGTATGTTTTGTACTTACCTTGAAAATAAGCAATACAATTGACCAGCACTGCTGTATACATGTTCAAGTAATAAATGATTGTACATCACAATTCACCTGAATTTCCCCATTTCTGTTATAAAAATATAATACATAAATATAGAAAAGAAGAACTAAACAGCCTTTTGATCAAAGTGAAAGAGGAGAGTGAAAAAGTTGGCTTACAACTCAACATTCAGAAAACTAAGATCATGGCATCTGGTCCCATCACTTCATGGCAAATAGATAGGGAAACAATGGAAACAATGAGAGACTTTATTTTGGGGGGCTCCATAATCACTGCAGATGGTGACTGCAGCCATGAAATTAAAAGACACTTGCTCCTTGAAAGAAAAGCTATGGGCAACCTAGACAGCATATTAGAAAGAAGAGACATTACGTTGCCGACAAAGGTCTGTCTAGTCAAAGCTATGGTTTTTCCAGTAGTCATGTATGGATGTGAGAGTTGGACTATAAAGAAAGCTGAGCACTGAAGAATTGATGCTTTTGAGCTGTGGTGTTGGAGAAGACTCTTGAGAGTCCCTTGGACTGCAAGGAGATCCAACCAGTCAATCCTAAAGGAATATTTAGGAATATTCAGTCCTGAATATTTATTGAAAGGACTGACACTGAAGCTTAAACTCCAAAATTTTGGCCACCTAATGCAAAGAACTGACTTATTTGGAAAGACACTGATGCTGGGAAAGATTGAAGGTGGGAGGAGAAGGGGATGGCAGAGGATGAGATGGTTGGATGGCATCACCAACTCAATGGACATGAGTTTGAGTAAGCTCTGGGAGTTGGAGATGGACAAGGAAGCCTGGTATGCTGCAGTCCATGGTGTCACAAAGAGTTGGACACAACTGAATGACTTAATTGAACTGATAGAAACATATGTAGAGAATAAATATTTAGCACTGCAGATCCATGATGATCTACGTTTGAGATGAGGTTAAAAAGGAACATTTTATATTTCTTTTAATAAACTAAGAAAACAGTAAAGAATAATCTTGACTTTGTTGATTGATATTGCTTTTGTCTGATGCAAATTTTGATTTACATTTTCATCTGTAAAAGACAACAGAATCATAATGGATGAAACATATGCTCTGCCACAAGCCTTGGCAATTTTAATTGATTAAGTATGTTTAAATTAGGGGTGATATATGCTTTATTCCTTGTTATTCTTTGATACTCATAAGGCTGGGAAACAGAAAGTAAGACACAGTCATAGTGTCATATTTTACTAGTATAAAATATTAAGCTATTAATGTTAATCAAAAGGACAGACTGATTCTTAAGAGTTTGTCTGACCATCAACCCACATAATTATGTAACCCTGCTTTGCTAAAGGAAAATTAAGATGCCGATACCTATTCTTTTCATCTTTTCTCTCCTTATCAGGTTGTTCTCCAGGAAGAAAAGACCCAAGGTAACTTGATATGTGGGCAATTTGTTCTGTAACTGTTGGAGTTTTCAAAGAAACAGAGTTTGTACATGTCTTCACCACTTGTTGCTGAAGACCAGCAAAGCTGACAATGTCCCCAAGTTCTAATTGTCCACCAAGGTGGACAGCGAAGACCTGTGCAGACCTATCTCCCTTGACACTGGTGGATGCTGTAGGGAATTGCTAGTGAAGAGTTTTTCCACCACTATCCAGATGTTCAGGCAACAAAGACAACAACTGTGAGTTGCTGATAAAGACCTTAGAAGCTTGCAAATTTTAACTCCAGAGACTCCCTTTTCAAGGAAATCTTATTTAGAAAACTTTAATATAAATAAAGTAGACAAAAATGGACTGTAGCCCACCCAGGCTCCTCTGTCCATTCTCCAGGCAAGACTACTGGAGTGGGTTGTCATTTCCTTCTTCATTCTAATACAAATAAAAACTAGACAAAAAGGCACCACTGATCATGGAGGGGCCTCTGTGGACCAGCCGGCCTCTCTTGTCCACGTCCCGTCCCATGTTTATCCTTCTTTTTCACCTTCGTTTCCCCCTCCTTCTTCCTTTTCACCCCTTTTTTCCCTCTCACTTCTTCTATCAGTCCTTTCATCTTTTCTCTAATGACAATTTTTTTTTTAATGTGCTTATTGAACAGCAGAGTTGGAGACTTGAATTACAAATAAAACTGAGTTCTGACTATTATTTTTGGCTATTTTGATTTAAAAGTTTCAGAAAAAAATTAAATAAGCCAAGGGTATGCTGAAAGTTACCCATCAACAATCCATATTCTGGAACTCTTTACAAAATAGCATAATAAATGAGAATTTGTCAAATAATTTACCCAATTTCTTATTAGAAGTTTATAAACATTTATAATATAATATGTAAAGAGAATAGGAATACATGAGACATTCTGAATATAAATTTCATTTAGAGAACAACAGTTTTAGTTAAAAATATAACTAAATGTAAACAAAATATTCAACATATCAGTATTCTATTTTCTACAATCCAAAAGATAAATGTATTTTATTAAGCAATTGACTTGTCTTATATAAGTGCATGCATAGAGCTTAAGAGAATGGTGAATCAATGTTTTGTTAAATCTTAGTGAAAATATCAACTGAAAACATATGAACACTAACTTTCTTTATATTCTATGCCTGGGTATCAAAGATTGATATGTAATGCTCTCAGTAGAGTTTGCGTTAGGATTTTTTTTTGCTTTGCTTTTTAATATGATATTTTAATGTTTCTCTAAAAATTATTTCACTTATTAAAACATCATTAGTTCTTAATCATTTAACAGTTATGGGCTGTTCAACATAGGTCAATTAAGCACTTAATACTTTGCTTGTAGTAATTCATTTAAAACTCATTACAATTCAAAAGGTAGGTACTATTAAATTTCATTTTTCAGATGAAGTTAAATATTTTGCCCAAGTTCACTAGGCCCATAAATGTGGACTCAAACCATGCTATTGACTATGGAGTCCATGAACTTAACCACAACATTATAACACTTATCTAATGCCACACTAAAGCAGTTCGACATTCTCTATGATATTCAAAAGGGCTTCCCTTGTGGCTTAGCTGGTAAAGAATCTGCCTGCGAAGTGGGAGATCTGGGTTTGATACCTGGGTTGGGAAGATCCCCTGGAGAAGGGAAAGGCTACCCATTCCAGTATCCTGGCTTGGAGAATTCCATGGACTGTACCCATGGGGTTGCAAAGAGTTGGAAACAACTGAGTGACTTTCACTTTCATGCATGATATTTAAAAAGCAGAAATCATGTACTTTTCTAGAATATTTTGACTCCAAACTTGGGTAAGGAATTGTATTTTTGAACTTCTGTTAAAAGACAGGGCACTATGATAGATTATCTATACTTTAACTTTGCGTTTGTCTCCCTCTGTGGATGATGACATTCTTATTGCAAAGAGGAAACTGAGTCTAAAAAAGGTTTAGAGATTTGTTCAAGGTCAGAAAAGTAGAATTTATCAAACACCAAAATCCTTTGTCTTTTAAAAATATAGCATTTCTCAAAATAACTTGGGACTAGAATATTCCATTAGAAAATTCCCTAAGAAATAAGATTTAGATGACTTCTGGTAATGTCACTGGCCCCAAAATATCTCCATCAATAGAATCTCCTAAAACTTAAATGTTCATGGGGAAAATCTAATATAAAAAAATCCACTGAGCTTCCACCTGTTGGAGCGTCATTACATATTAGTTTGTCAGATCATGCTCTCTGTAAGTTTAGAGACCATCTACATTTGCACTCAATGTTTCCCAAAGGGTGGTAAACAAGATAATTTCAGGTACATAGAGTGCACTAAATAACACTGAATCACACTGTGTGAAAGTTCTTCTCTCTGATCACATCAATGAGAAAGTCCCAGCATGGCATCTCTGTATCTTTAACAAATCTCTAACTCTTGGCTATTGTCTTTTCCTAAAGGAGAGAAAAAGAAATCTTCAGGCTCTGAGTCTTTGGCATTCATGTTTTTTTTTTTTTCCTTTGCATTAATGTTTTATTATTTTATATTTTTGCGGAAGATAATGGAGTTTCATTTTCAGTAGTAATATTAACTTGCTTTTAAAATATATTTATTTATTTATAAAAAGGATTCAATAAAAATTCATAAGAAAATAAGAGTACAATTTCAGGTGGGTAAGGCAAAAATTATGAAGGCATTTTAACAGTGACGAAAGCTGTAAAATACTGTCTTAATCTAGTTTTTTCATTTTACAAAAGAGAAATAGGCAACTCATAGAGTTTAATTTGCACTAGATCCCACCATTAGAGAGTTTAGAATCTAGGTTTTCTGTTTTTCCATTAACTATTTGAAACAAGCACTGTGGCAGAAATGAGTCATGAATACATGTTTTAAGCAGTGAAAAATAAAGGCACAGCAAGAGCAAGAGTGACATGTGACTTATTTGGAGGGTACCTGAAAGCAATTTAGGGACTAGATGTAGACATTAATCATCGAGCAACTCTGTTAGTCAAGAAAGATCCATGAAATGTCAACTAACTCCAGTCAAAATGAAATCTAATAGCTGCTATGGTAGTTAGTAAGTTTTAACCCTCCCAAGACAAACCACCTAAGCGTCTTAGGATTTTAATAAAGACTCTGAGAAGTGAAAAGTATTTAAGACCAAAGGAATAAAGTTTTAAAGAAAGATAAGTAGTGTGCTCAGAGGTCATGACAGTATTCCCTACACCATACCACAATACTTTCAAATCCCTATTGGATAGAACCTAAGTAAAAATTTTAAAAGTTATAAAGGGACATCAGAAGATTTTGGATAAGGCTATGATTCCAGAATCACATCAGCTACACCCAAACACCTGTGCTAAATCTATCACTGGAAGGTTAAAAATGTTAATATCTGTGGATTGAGAAGGCAAAGTATAACTGAACAGCACAGAGTATCTTCAAGGGGAAGCAGCACTGATCTCCAAGTAAATTCAAAAATAAAAAGACTGTGTTTTTTTCTACCAACTTTCTACCAAATGCACAAAACCCTGTTCCTCCCTTCCTGATAATTCTTGACTGAGTATTCTCCAGGGAAAGAGCAGAATGTTATGATGAAGACAGCATTGTACAGTTGAATGAATGTGAGATTTGGAGACAGATCTGGATTCCTGTCTGAGCTTCATCCCCACCCCCTGCACCGCCTTTTTGCTGTTTAACTTTGCCTGACTCCCCTGATGGTTCAGCAGGTAAAGAATCTGTCTACAATGCAGGAGACACAGACGACATGGGTTCAATCTCTGGCTCAGGAAGATCCTCTGGAGAATGGCAACACACTCCAGTATTCTTGCTTGAAAAATCCCATTGACAGAGGAGCCTGGTGGGCTACAGCCCAAAGTGTTGCAAAGAGTTGGACATGACCAAGTGACTAAGCATGTCCTTTGCAAAATGTTGACAATAATGACAACGTCATTGGATTATCATGAATATCAAGTGAGAAACGTTTAGGGAAGATAAGAGAATTAAACATTCACTGGTTGCCTACAATATGTCAGGCTCTTTAATCTTTTCTTTTTTGCCGCTTTGTGGTGCCAATGGCTCAGTGCCTGCAGAATACAAGGTGTTCAATTAAGAGTTCCTGTCTATTTTCCCCATCTAACAAGGCACCCCATTATATTGTTAGAATGCTCTAATTGTTAACAAAATTTTTATTTTAGGCCAAAATCTTTCTCCTTTTAACTTCTGCCTAATTTTGTCTTCTGGAACAACTCAAAACTAAGCCACTCCTTTTTCTATGAGAGCCCTTCAAATATCTGAAAACAATTATCATGTTTTCATTTAGTCCTCTCCTCACCAGGGTCAACACACCCACTTCTTTAAGTTGTTACTGTTGAGACGTGGCTTTCTGGAAACATACTCTCCCAACTGCTTATTTTAGACACAGTCTAAGCCAATCAAATATATCCTTAAATTTAGGGCCTTTATCTGAACATAATAGTCCAAATGTAGTCTAAGAAAAGTTGTTGAATCAGTGCTGAGCAGCTTACTGACCAATTCATTAGACCATCTTTTTAGAAGTATTTATGCCAGCAGGATGCATGTTTATTGTTTCTTTGTTTGTTTTGTTTTCTTACATGTATCCTGAGGGAGGGTGCCAATACACATGACATGATTATACACATGGCATGGTTAAACAATTAAATATCATTAATACTAGATCTATTTTTGTTGGAGAACATTTTGTGACGATTTGGTTCAAAGTTTGCTCTTCAGTTAGCTACAGATATAGTATGACTTCTATAATAAAAAAAATACAGAAGGCATTAATGTGGCTTAATTATCTATAAAGCTACACTTTGTTATGAGTTCTTGTCTTTAGAATGTTCCAAGCTTAAGTTCTGCGAGCTACTGATGCATGACCTGAGCAAGTCAGTTAACCTTTCTGTGACTCAGCGCCCTCATCAGTAAAACAGAAGTGTCCCCTTACTTCACTGGGGCAGTGAGAATCACTCAATTAAAAAGACACATTGTGCATAAACACAAAGATACAGAGGCAAAAGGTGCCTTATAAATCTTGAACAGAGGTGTCAGCGTTTTTTAAGGTGAAGCTCTCCCACTCAAAAGATTAAAATTCTAAGCAATTTGAAAAGCACAGTGACATCCATTTAACACATGCTTTGCTTCCCTGATAGCTCAGCTGGTAAAGAATCCACCTGCAATGCAGGAGACTAAGGTTCAATTCATGGGTCAGAAAGATCCTCTGGAGAAGGGAAAGGCTACCCACTCCAGCAGCTGACTCATTTGAAAAGACCCTGATGCTGGGAAAGATTGAAGGTAGGAGGAGAAGGGGATAACAGAGGATGAGATGGTTGGATGGCATCACCAACTCAAGGGATATGAGTTTGGATAAACTCCGGGAGTTGGTGATGGACAGGGAGGCCTGGCGTGCTGTGGTCCATAGGGTTGCAAAGAGTCAGACATGACTGAGTGACTGAACTGAACTGAACTGAACTGAACCCACTCCAGTATTCTGGCCTGAAGAATTCCATGGACTAAAGAGTTGAACATGACTGAGTGACTTTCACTTTACTTATTAGTATATTTCTGCACTTCTGACTTCCTCTCAGGTCACCAAAATCCACCTTGTCCCAATATTTTATTTATTGCTTGCCCTTCTTTTCTTCCAAGTTATTAACATGGGCCATCTTTTTGTAAACAACACAACTTTCCTTTTACCATATTCCTCTTTATTTGCAGCACCCTTTAGTTAACTTGTCCCCTCTGCTTCCTTAGGAAGGACACTGGATTGCTGACCCCATGAGTGCTCACACTTTCCTTATATCCTACTTCATGGGAAGTAATAAAACAGATGTTATTTCAACTGCCTCACTGAAACAGAACAAGAAATGCCCAACTGAGTCACACTCTATTGACATCTGATCATCCTTTAGCTGATAAGAAGGAAAACCAAAATGGGATTTTCCAGAGTAGAGTTACCGTGAATTTTGTCACCAGAAATGCTTTTACAAAAATTAGTACCTGAAATGCAAATGCAGCTCCCCATCTTGATTGTAAATGTATTATAATTAAATTCAGCAAACATAAAGTTAAGCTAAGCTACATCTCTTAGAAAGACAACTAGCTTATTGTCCCCAAAGGCTTTAAGTACAACCAATCATTTGATGAGCTTAACTTCTTATTTGCTGAACCTATCTACAGAGTTTGAAATAAATGCAACAGTCACCTGGTCTTTGCAAATTAAAGTTATCCTGATAAATGCTTCACTAACACTTCCATTCCCTGGCTACTCACCTAGCTGACATTTGACTGAGTTCTGATGGTGTACCTTAGGAGGGGTGCAAAGCACATTTCCATTCAGGAAGAAAGTCTGAAAAATTGACAAATTCAAGAAATCTGTCACTAGATATCTTTAGCCACACTGGCTCTCCTTCCCTATGTCTGGCACGTATAGGACACCAGATCTGACATCTTGAGTCTGTTTGTCTACTTGACGCACAACCTCTATATTCAGTTGGTCACTAAGTTCTATTAAATCTATTTTTACAATGATTATTGAATATATCTCATGTTTTCAATTGTCGCTGCAATCAATTGAGTCCAGGGTCTCATCAACCTAATACTCAAAACTTCAGATATTGAAATCACTCCACACGGCTGCAAGATTGAGTTCCCCAAATAATACTGTCACACTCATAACAGGCTTTGCCTTAAAGGCTCACTACAATTGGGCCCTGATCTCCCTTTTATATCTAAACATACTAACTCTTCCAGGTTTCTGTTGCATCTCAAGGCTTCCCTCTATGTCACAGATTATTTTTTCTTATTTTTGTTTATTTTAGACACTGCCTTTGTGCAGTGAATAAAAATTGGAGGAAGATTTTCCAAGTGGAAGTAGACCTAGAATTATTTCTCTATTTTCTCTATTATTTTATAACTCTTATTATTTTTTAAGAGCTAACTTGAGTCTTATTTCCTCTATGAATTTTTAAAAAGACTTTCTGTTTGGAGTTTAGGCTTACAACAAAAGTGAGAGGGAAAGAGAGATTTCTCATATATCCCTTGAACCCACACATGCATAATTTCCACTGTTATCAGTATCACTCACAGGATTTTTTTTAAACCAAGGGATGACTCTACATCATTACATCAAAATCTCTCAAAGTCAATAATTTACCTTAGGATTCACTGTTGCTCTTTCATATTCCATGGATTTGGACAAAAGTACAATGACATAATTACTGAAGTATATGAAAGTATACCAAAGTACTATACTAATCATTATAATGTCATTCAGAGTGTTTAGACCGTCCTAAAAATCCTCCATGATCTGCCTGTTTGTCTCTCCCTAACTCTCCCTAGCACCCCTCCCCTATCCCAAGAACCACTGATTTATTTATTGTCTCCATAGTTCTGCTTTTTCCAAAATGTCATATAGTTGACATCATATAGACATCTCACCGTCCTTGGATATTCTGTTCTATTTTCTCAGTCTTTGTTCTTGTTTTTCAGAATTCTGCTGATGTATCCTCTAGCTCAGAAATTGTTTCCTCATCCATGTCCAATCTACTAATAAGCCCATCAAACATTCTTCCGTTTCATTACACTGTTGTTGTTGTTTTTTTCTCTCTAGCATTTCTTTTTGGTTCTTTCTTAAGATTTCCATCTCTCTTCTTAGACCATCTGTTCTTGTACATTGTCTACTTTATTTACTAGAACACTTAGCATATCAATCATAGCTATTTAAAATTCCCAACCATGCCATGTCTGCTTCTTCAATAAGTGTTTTTGCCTTTTGGTATGCCTTGTAACTTTTTCTTGATAGACTTGATGTAACAGGTAAAAGGAAGGTGGTGTAAATAGTTCTTTAGAATGCGGTGAGGAGATAGTAAGTGTTCATCAGTCCTATGATGAGGTCTCAGTCTTTTACTGAGCCTATGCCTCTGAACTACGGACTTCACAAATGTTTCCCAGTTTTTTATCTCATCCTTTTGATGATCCAGGTCCAGGATGGCTAGAGTCAGGTGGAGTTGGGTATTTCTCTCCCCCATGGTAAAAAATCCATGTGAGAAAGGGTATTCCTGTTAGTGCGAGGCTGCCAACAATGAGGGCTGTTGTGGTAAATGGTATGGCTTTGAATAGGCCTCCTATTTTTTGAATGTCTTGTTCTGATAATATCTAGCTTCACAGATGACACCAGTGGTAAAGAACCTGCTTGCCAGAGCAGGAGACACAAGAGACCCAGGTAGGATCCCTGGGTTGAGAAGATCCCCTGGAGAAGGAAATGACTACCTACTTCACTATTCTTGCCTAGAGAATCCCATGGACAGAATAGCCTGGCAGGCTGCAGCCCATAGGGTCACAGAGAGTTGGACAAGACTGAAGCCACTTAGAATGAGTGCATGCATCTAGCAGGGTAGGCTCTCTCTTGTTAAGTAATTTCCCCTGAGGGCAAGGCCTGTTAAGAAGTATGGTGTGCATTTCAAAATAGTTCCTTTTCTCCTCCCCCTTCTAGAGGTTGAAAGAGATTCCCCTCCCTTATTTACTGTGGAAATTCGATTGAAGGTCTGGAGGTAAAACCCACCGTATTGTGGGGACTAATCTATGACTGGGTGCCCTGGAAAGTGTGTTGATTTTTCAGTCTCTTCAGCTTTCTATTTGTTGTTGGGACAGAATGGTGACTCCCAAACTCCTCATATGTGGAACAGGAAACCATTTCTATGAATATTTTTGTGACACCTGCCCCACACACATTTCAATACATACTATTCAGTCATTCATTATTTATCTTATACTTTGGTGTGTGTGTGTGCATGTGTGTGTGTATGCCAAGCAGTGTGCTAAGTCCTGGGAATATAAAGAGGGATGAAATGTAGTCCTTGATTTTACAGGATTACAATTCTGGGAATGTCTATGACATTTACTACCTGAAGTACTCTTTTAGCATTACTAAGTTTGGGGTTAGGGACTGTTAACTTATAGCTCTATAATTCTTTGTAAAACACAGTACAACAACTTACAAAGAATTAGCAGTCCATAAAGATCTTGGGATTTCTTTGGAAGGAATGATGCTGAAGCTGAAACTCCAGTACTTTGGCCACATCATGTGAAGAGTTGACTCAGTGGAAAAGACTCTGATGCTGCGAGGGATTGGGGGCAGGAGGAGGAGGGGACAACAGAGGATGAGATGCCTGGATGGCATCACTGACTCGATGGACGTGAGTTTGAGTGAACTCTGGCAGTTAGTGATGGACAGGGAGGCCTGGCGTGCTTCAATTCATGGGGTCGCAAAGAGTCAGACAGGACTGAGCGACTGAACTGACTGACTGACTGACTGAAAGATCTGCTGGGGCTTCCCTGGTGGCTGTGGGGCTTCCCTACCAGCTTTCCAGATGGTAAAAAATCTGCCTGAAATGCTGGAGACCCAGGTTTGATCCCTGGGTCAGGAAGATTCCCTAGAGAAGGGAATGGCTACCCACTCCAGTATTCTTGCCTGGAGAGTTCTATGGACAGAGGAGCCTGGCAGTCTCTAGTCCATGAGGTCACATAGAGTCAGACACCGAATGACTAACACTTCCTTTTCATTTTTCAAAGATATGCTGAATGAATGCTTATTTTTTTAATTACAACATCTAAATCATGAAGTAGATAAATTTGTCTTGACAGTTTTTTTTGCAGGGCTTTCCTCATTTCATCAGCTACCTTCACTGACTGAGCCTGGGTCGTTCATGGTCAAAACTACAGTGGCTCTTCCAAGGCACATCTTGTGCCACAATCAATCTAGCTCTGAATTTTAAAACATGCTTTACTTTTTTTTTTCTATAAAAATATATTCCCTTTGTTTCAATTTTTCTAAAAACCTGTTTTCTCCAAGAAACAGCTTTGGTAAATAGTAGACAAAAAGCTAGACAAGTGTCTGAAGTGTGAATTGAAAGACCTGGGTGAAAATGCTGGTTGAGCTGTATGTTCCTGAAAAAGTCACTACATTCTACCATTTTTAAATGAGAATAGGGACTTCTCTGGTGGTCCAGTAGCTAAGATTCCACGCTCCCAATCTAGGGGTTTGATCCCAGGTCAGGGAACTAGGTTCTCTCATGCCATGTGGACAAAAAAAAAAAGAATAAATTCTTAGAAGATGTGTGAGTTTCCCAAAGGGAAGGGTGGAAAGGCATTCCAGAAAGGAAGGAAACTGCATACAAAAGCATAGAGACTTTACTTATAAAGAGTATATGCATATAAGGGATCATGTCAATGAAGACTGTCTCAGGTACTCAAGGAAGGCAATAAAGAAGACACTTAAAGTTGTGATGACCATGGCTTTGTTCTTCACACAGCAGAGGCAGCAAACTGGACTGCTTACCCATCCATTAGGTATCTGTGTATGAGTGTGCATATGTAAATTAAATTTCTCATGTTTCTACTATAGGAAGTATACTTATTATTAGCCAAATCATTTCCTGGAACATAACACGAAAGACACTATAGAGTCTACAAAGAAACTAGGGAAAGGGACTTCAATTAGAAAAGTAAATAATGTAAAAAAAATGTAATTTATTTTGCTAATTAAAGAAGTTATCAAGAACAAAAGAATTCACTTTCATTGTTCTTCAATTTACTTATGTACTCATTCCACAAATATTTGCTAAGCAACCACTCTAGGACAGACACTGGGTAATGTTTAAAATTCTTCAGCAAAGTAGACATGGCCCTTGTCCTCAAGCTATTTATTACATGGGAGAACAGATGGAAATTAAATACTTAAATAACTGCCATAGTGAAAGTGCTACAAAATAGCATGGGTGCTATGAATGTAATAATGGGAGAAATTCAGTAAGACATGGGAGTTAGTAAAGCTTCCCTGAAGAAACCATTTTTAAAAGGAGATCTGGAATAAAGACATGTTTCTATGTGTACTGGTGGGGAGAGTCAGAGCATGAAAGGGCAATAGTGTTAGATTTGAATACAAAAAGGGAGTTGAGTATAATTGAAAGATGAACATGGGTTTTAATGCCATCAGTGATAGCAGAAGACAAGATTTATAGGCAGGGACCAGAAAATATAGGAATAAAATAATTTTGACCACTGTTTTCAGAGGATGGGAAGCTTTAAGAAAGAAAGTAAAGCCACTCAGCATATAGTCCATATTTGCTTGTACTTCACACTGTATTTCTTTCATGAGCTCTTCCCAGTGCTTCATTGATACCTCAATAATTTTTTTTTTAATGAATGCTTCCCAATGCTTCCATGAGATACCATCTTGATTGTTGAAATAACTGTCACTCATTATGTACAGACTTTTTACATTTTTAGCTATTGATTTCCTCTTAAAAAAACAACAAAGTGTTTGACTTGTAATTTCACCTTTCTGAAAATACAAAATCACTACCACCCAAAGCTGAACCTTTAAAAAAGCTTTGTAAAAATATATTGTCAAATCTTCAGAGCACTGCTCAATTGTCGCCGCCTAGAGACTTAAAGAAGGAAGGAAGAAATCCAACAGTTACAAAAAGCCACCTCTTACTAAGGGGTTACAGGTGCTACGCACCCTGATTGACACTTTTATTTTTGGAAACAAATGTGGCACCAAATTGTTTAAGAATATTTACTTCAACGTTTGATTATATATTTTGATTTTGAGGTAGAAATTTAACAGTAGTGATTTCAAAGAGGCTTAAATTTACTACAACAAATACCTCAATTTTTATCACTTTCATTATATATTTTAACATAGTATTTTATATAGTCATATGGGTTCAAATTAAGGATCAGAAGAAATAACTACAGTGTTTAAAATGGAAACATTTTCACATTTTATTTTTACACTTTTGAACTTTAGATTATGTTCTATATGACTGAAGAGAGAGATCTTTAAAATTGATTTGGTCTTCTACAAATTTGTTCAAGTTTAAGCCTGTCTTTTTTGAAAGAAAACAAAGTGTTCCATTTTAAGGATCAGAAAAAAATAAAGCTAATGAAATGTTCATAATTATGATTTTCTTAAAAAACGTTTTATTTGATTATATTCTACTCTTTGGAATATAGAATTGAAAGGTAGCTCATTCCCAAATGTCCCTGAAGTGAAATGAAGTGTTGTGTCTGACTCTTTGCAACCCTGTGGACTGTAACCTGCCAGGCTCCTCTATCCATGAAATTCTCCAGGCAAGAATACTAGAGTGGGTTGCCATTCCCTTCTCGAGGGAATCTTCCCAATCCAGGGATCAAACCCAGGTCTCCTGTGACTCCTGCATTGCAGGTGAATTCTTCACCATCTAAGCCACCAGGGAAGCCCTAGTAAGTTTTTAAAATTTACATAAATACCATTTGCTCTGTCTCTTTGAACCAAGGTCTTTGCTTAAAAGGTGAAGAAATAACCTTTATATACTTAGTTTTTCTGAGCAAAGAGTAAGTATCATAGAGCAAGATGGGTTTGTTACTTGCATTTTTTCTAATTAAGGTTAAGACAAGCTTATAAATTCATTATACTCACCATTTAAGCCAAATTTAAATATCTTAACCCCCATAAATGTAAAGAAATACTTTGCATCTGCTTAGGATCTTAATAAATTCATTTTTAATTTAAGTATATTTGCAACAAGGGCATTTTTTCCCTCGAAAATGTATTACAATTTAGGGACCTAGAAAACTTCTATGAAACAGTTTTATTTTTAATAATATTATCTGAGAGACATTACATAGGGATAGTATGTTATACTAATCTGACTCAATTTGAGAAAATCCTAGCTCATTTATATTTATATTAGCATATATGTATAAATCAGAGAAGGCAATGGCACCCCACTCCAGAACTCTTGCCTGGAAAATCCTATGGACGGAGGAGCCTGGTAGGCTGTAGTCCATGGGGTCGCTAGAGTCAGACATGACTGAGCGACTTCACTTTCACTTTTCACTTTCATGCATTGGAGAAGGAAATGGCAACCCACTCCAGCGTTCTTGCATGGAGAATCCCAGGGACGGGGAAGCCTGGTGGGCTGCCGTCTATGGGGTCGCACAGAGTTGGACACGACTGAAGCGACTTAGCAGCAGCATATGTATAAATATTTATACATATTTATAAATTTGTATTTATATATATATAATATATATGTGTATATATATATAAATATAAAAAATTTATATTTATAACATATAATTGTATATATAATAGAATTATAAACTATACTGTTCTAGTTCATATTTCTATTTTCCAAAAATCCTTCAAATATAAATATCAGTTTCTATCATATGTACATCTTTTTTATAGATACTATGGCATTTTATTTCTAATATTTTTAAGATATAGAGAAAATTATCAAATACATATGAATATATATATATATATCATTTAACGTTTCACTTAATTAAGAAAAAAGTTTCCAAAATATGTTCATATAACTGCCAAAGTGAGAATATAAATACATTTTATCTTTTGATTTTTCATGTAGAGCTGCTAAAAACCATCAGGATTTTGAATCAATGTATATTCTCAGATTAAACAGTATTTATCCTCTGAGGAAATATATAAATACATATATGTATATAAATATATATATATATTTCCTGGCCAAGTGTAAATTATATAGCTTTTTCAATTGCAATACAAGTTCTATGATTAGATTTAGTACAAAATCAAGTTTCAATTTAAAAGCCAGCTGTAAATATATACGTACAAAATTGCATATGTAGTATGCTTAACAGTCTTAGAAATAGCTCTCAGAAACTATCAAAGCTTCGAAAATTCCATTTAACCCAGACTGTCTGCTTTGGCCCAACAAACGTCAAAATACGATTTTCTCGACTTTATTTTTAGTATCCTCTATCTCTCCCAGCTAAAATTTCATCATCTAAATACAACTAATATGTTACATTTTACCACAAATGTAGTTTTACACAAAATTCAAACAAAAAGACAAATTAAATAAAAAGTCAGAACATCATATCCTATTCTAATGCTTGTTGAAATGACAGGCATTTCTTGAAAGTGTAATTTCTTTGAACCTCATGAGGGCTAGTTCTAAATATTTTGAATGTTGTACTTCATGGTCTTTTCTTGCCCTCTGTCCCAACTAGTGATACAGGGGAAAAAAAAAAAAAAAAAAAAAACACTCTTCTGTTCAATGAGTAAAAAATTAAGGATACAAACACTTGATACAGGAATCTCATTTTAACACTTGATATAGGAATCTCACTTATCTGTCCACCATTTAATGGAGATACAAATATAACACATATTTATCTTATAAAACTATTCAGGGAAAATTAAATTCAGGCTTGTTTTCCCTAATATATAATCCAATTAAAATGTGTGTACAATTGAAATAAATATGCTGATTTTTTTAAATTAATTTATTTTTTTAAATTTTATTTTATTTTTTAAACTTTACATAATTGTATTAGTTTTGCCAAATATCAAAATGAATCCACCACAGGTATACATGTGTTTCCCATCCTGAACCCACCTCCCTCCTCCCTCCCCACACCATCCCTCTGGGTCGTCCCAGTGCACCAGCCCCAAGCATCCAGTATCGTGCATCGAACCTGGACTGGCAACTCGTTTCATACATGATATTTTACATGTTTCAATGACATTCTCCCAAATCTTCCCACCCTCTCCCTCTCCCACAGAGTCCATAAGACTGTCCTATACATCAGTGTCTCTTTTGCTGTCTTGTACACAGGGTTATTGTTACCAACTTTCTAAATTCCATATATATGCGTTAGTATACTGTATTGGTGTTTTTCTTTCTGGCTTACTTCACTCTGTATAATAGGCTCCAGTTTCATCCACCTCATTAGAACTGATTCAAATGTATTCTTTTTAATGGTTGAGTAATACTCCATTGTGTATATGTACCACAGCTTTCTTATCCATTCATCTGCTGATGGACATCTAGGTTGCTTCCATGTCCTGGCTATTATAAACAGTGCTGCGATGAACATTGGGGTACACGTGTCTCTTTCCCTTCTGGTTTCCTCAGTGTGTATGCCCAGCAGTGGGATTGCTGGATCATAAATATGCTGATTTAGAAATTGTTATCCTTATATTAGGGCTTCCCTGGTGGCTCAGAGGTTAAAGAGTCTGCCTGCAATGCGGGAGACCTGGGTTTGATCCCTGGGTCAGGAAGATCCCCTGGAGAAGAAAATGGCAACCCACTCCAGTATTCTTGCTTGGAGAATCCCATGGACGGAGGAGCTGGTGGGCTACAGTCCAAGGGGTCACAAAGAGTCGGACACAACTGAGCAAGTAACTTAACCCTTATATTATCTTTTAGGTAAATGTGAATATATGTGGACCCACCTTTATTATGCCACAGATATTTAATTAAATGTTGTTTTCCTCTCCAACTTTTAATGCTTTTAGAATATCAGTACTTTTCTCATTCTGTTTCCAATCAATATCCTCAACAAAATCTCACAGAAGTCATTCTATCTGGTATTTAATGATCTAAAAACAAACACTGCTGCTAAGTCACTTCAGTCGTGTCCGACTCTGTGCGACCCCATAGACAGTAGCCCACCAGGCTCCCCTGTACCTGCAATTCTCCAGGCAAGAACACTGGAGTGGGCTGCCATTTCCTTCTCCAAAACAAACACAATTAGGCAGTAATAGCTCCATATATATGTGGTTGTATGTGTGTGTGTGTGTGTGTGTGTGTGTATATATATATATATATATTTTTTTTTTTTTTAATAGCCTCACTGTGCATGTGCATCTTGCTGGATCTTAGTTTCCTGACCAGGGATCAAAACTCATGCTCTTGGCAGTGAAAGCATGGAGTCCTAACCACTGGACTTCCAGGGAATTCCCAATAGTTGCTATTTAAGAAAACTATTCAACAAATCATTTTCTAACTCAAAGAAATAAACTATTTTATAAATTATCTATTTAAAGGATGAGCTTTTTAGCGTAGGGTTTTGCTAAATCATACTACACAGCCGACAGCGTAGCCCAGGCAGAGTTCAGTGTGAGTGAACACGATATGGAAACAACACAAAACAAATATAAACCCCCTCCACACACAGTTGGATTTAATTTTAGTCATCTGCTTTGAACTGCTAGAGGGGAATAAAAGATACATCCTAAGGCTAGAAGTAGGCTGAAATGTAAATATTTCAGAATTTTATAATGAGCACAACTAGTTGTTCACTCTTACTGGAAACAGCTAAGAAATAGATGAAAGCGGGATTGCTTGTTGCAACTTGAAACTCATTATTGCTTAGCATCATCCCTGATTTATTGTATCAAAGCCATGCTAATGAAGCCAAGGTCTTAGGTTTCAGTGAAGCAGTCACCATCTTGCATTCTGTTAGCTACAGATGTATCTGCTTTTCTGCAAATATTTTTCCTTAGTCAGAAGAGTAACTATGTGCAAGTATAAGAATGAAGTAATGTAGGTCCATCCTTACACCTGAAAAATGTATATTTATATTTATGTGTGTGTATAATAAAAAAGTAGGACAGTTCCATAGCATTATAAAATATTAATGATTAACTAAAAGACAAAGATGATATTTGGATTTAAGAATAGGACATTTTCTTTAGTAAAGGAAAATGAATGATTTATATGATATCTATAAAGAAATAAAACTGGAGTTTTATTTTAGAAAGACAGTTTTAGATGGCACTATTTCGTATATTTTAAATAAAACTCTTTATAGCTCTGTCAACTATACAATAAAAGATTTTTTTTCCAAAATCTGTTGCATTCCAACTGCAACATGTGTTATTCATTATCTGAGAACAGATATCTTTAAAATCTTTTTAAAAAAACTATACTGTATTTTTTTCAAAGTCATTGCCTTTTGCTACCAATAACAAAATATTAATACTGCTCTTTGAAAAGATGTCTTATCAATTTATTTTATTTCTTTTTCAGTAATAAAACATATGTTTAATCATTAAGATTTAAGCTTTCTTAAATCTTAAATGATTTAAGCAGCACACAGAAGTCTAATTAATTACTGACACTGTAATATTCTAGGTCAATGGATCAAGTGCTAAATAAATTGATCTCTTCATCGCTTTTTAAAATACACATTTTCCTGACCCATTCAAAAAATGGACCAAATAACTAAACAGACATTTCTCCAAAGAAGACACACAGATGGCTCACAAACACATGAAAAGATGCTCAACATCACTCATTATCAGAGAAATGCAAATCAAAACTACAATGACGTACCATCTCATGCCGATCAGAATGGCTGCTATCAAAAAGTCTACAAGCAATAAATGCTGGAGAGGATGTGGAGAAAAGGGAACCCTCTTACACTGTTGGTGGGAATGCAAACTAGTACAGCCACTATGGAGAACAGTGTGGAGATTCCTTAAAAATCCTGGAAATAGAACTGCCCTATGATCCAGCAATCCCGCTGCTGGGCATACACACTGAGGAAACCAGAATGGAAAGAGACACGTGTACCCCAATGTTCACTGCAGCACTGTTTATCATATCCAGGACATGGAAGCAACCTAGGTGTCCATCAGCAGATGAATGGATAAGAAAGTTGGATTACATATACACAATGGAATATTACTCAGCTATTAAAAAGAACACATTTGAGTCAGTTCTAATGAGATGGATGAAACTGGAGCCTATTATACAGAGTGAAGTAAGCCAGAAAGAAAAACACCAATATACTATATTAACACATACATATGGAATTTATAGTAAATGGCATTTACCATAAATTGGTAATGACCAATTTGGTTGTTAAGATGGTAACAACAATCCTTTATGTGAGACAGCAAAAGAGACACTGATATAAAGAAAAGTCTTTTGAACTCTGTGGGAGAAAGTGAGGGTGGGATGATTTGAGAGAATAGCACTGAAACACGTATATTATCAGATGTGAAATAGATGACCAGTCCAAGTTCAATGCATGAAATAGGGCACTCAAAGCTGGTGCACTGGGACAACCCAGAGGGATGGGATGGGGTGGGAGGTGGGAGCGGGGTTTGGGATGGGGGTGACATATGTATACCCGTGGCCAATTCATGTCAATGTATGGCAAAATCCACCACAATATAGTCAAGTAATTAGTCTCCAATTAAAATAAACTAATTAATTTTTAAAAACTACACATTTTCCAAAGCAATTCACAAACAACTGAATTCAAGCCACAAATTAAAAGTAATCACCTATTATAACAATGGTTGCAGATAGATATTAACAGTCCTTATATATACTCTACATTATTCATCACATTGCTTTATACTTATTTGGAACTTGAAACTTATTTGTTTAAAGTAAATATATAAAACAGAGAAAATACATTTAAAGTACAAAAGCTAGCAGGTCAGGCATCTTGTTAGAAGCTCTCAGTTACAGAATGCCAGCAGCAGCAAGGAAGACCAATGGGATGACAAAGGTGAGATATTGGCAAGAATTTTAATGAGGGTAAAAGGTCTAATAGTTCATTCCCATTACTTGGTATACTTGGTTTTGTTGTAGAGAGTTCACAAAGTCTAAGATAATAGCACAAAATCTGTGATTTTTATGCCTTGCTGTTTTCTATTATAAGTCTTAACCCTGTGACAGTGATAAAATACATAGTAAATAAGTTTTAGGGCCTTTTTCTAGCCAACTATGCAGTATCTCAAGGGTCTAATGTTAAACACTATCAACTACATTTTTTTCCCCAAAAAGAAACATAAAAGCTCAAGGTTACAACAAAGCTAGGTGAAAAGGTGCATTTAGGGATAAGCATTGGGTTTGATACAATAAAATAATCTTGAAAGAATGCATTTTAAAGTATTTTAATAACATATATCTAACAAAGATTAACAGAGTAGGTACATAACACTACAGAGTTTTATTTTTGGGGGGGTATTATATATAGACACATCTTCAATCCAATTTAAATGGCCCACTTTTGTGATGTTCTTGAGATCTTGGGAGATATACTTGATAGGATGTTTTAGTAACAGTAAAAGAAAACAAACCTATCTAGTTTAAGAAAAAAAGGGGAAATAACTTCAAAGTTGCTAACAAGTTCCAAGGCATCATATGGGCTCAATGGCTGGGATGCAATCAATCTTCATAAGCAGACTGGCAGCTGCCCTCATTGTTAATTTGGGTTGAGTGGTCTCTTTCCCTGGTCTCTATGTCAGATTCAGTGTGTTGGCTCTATTCTGTTGTTTGCACAGCTCTTACACTCAAAAAACCAAAATACAAAAAATTAAAAAAAAAAAAACAGTTCTAGTACCAGTTGGTCAAGAAGCTAATTGATAAAAAACAATGTTCTTTGCCACAATTCCACATCTTCACTGGGAATTGATTCTGATTGACCCAGCCTGTGTCTTAGGCCCAAACATCTGACCTGTGAGCTGTCACGCTGAAATATTAATAATATGAGGAGAGTCCCATAAACTCAGCTAGAAAATATATCCCATATGAAATAATGATTTATAATTAAGAATTTAGGTAAACACATTTAAAGTATTTAGGATAACACATTTTTCCATTCAACAAATAGTGAAAAGCTACAAAACTTTAGACACTGTTCTAGACACTGAATATTCAGATAGTAAGAGATAAATAGTGATGGTTAACCTGCTTTCATGAATTACAGACATTAGAGTGGTTTTCATAAAAAAACAAAACAAGGGAAAAAAAATAAAACACTATAAACTTGCTAGTTAGAGATAAAAATAAGGATGGGAAATATTTTTAAAGCAAAGATAATTTCTTAAGTTCTTAATGACAACATAAATTCCAAAATAGAATTCAAAATCCCTATCTATGATGTCTTTCTAAACACATTGTAGATACGGACCATTCTTAAAAGAAGGGAAACTGCACACCTCTATAAGTGGGTCAATGCATTACAGTTATATGTAAACATATATGAGGGCTATATAGCCCATAGGATAAGTTAATGAAAGCTCCCAATTCACTCATACAATTCAAATTTTATAAGAAATGATAACATAATGTAAAATAACTATTAATAGATTCCCTTTACATGAACTCTACTTGCAAGGTATCAATATTGAACAGATTATGTATTTTCTAGGAAGCAAGCTACTAAGAACACAAATTAATTACATTTTATGTTAAATGGAAAGCTCTCATATTCTAAGGTGTAGTTAGAAATAATAGCTCATCCAATGCAGTAGCATGAAGATTTCAGCTAACAAGCCTAGATTCAGAGCTCATGAACATAAGCAGTTATGATTTTACACTGAACTCACCAAAAATCAGAGAATGGGACATCTTGAGAATTTTGACGTTGGACCACTTCTTGGGCTAATACAGGTCTGTCTCCCTTCACTCTTTCATCTAATCCCTAAACGCTAGTTTGTCATTTGGGTGTTGGGTGTCATTTGGGTGGTGCATATTTATCCATACTACCAAGATCTCAATCTCTCCAACTTAATACTTTATTCCATCCCACAGTATATCTTTATGCACACTACCCTGTAAGCTCCATGAGAGGAAGAGCACTATTTGATTAATTTGAAAGCACATGTCTAGAATCTAAAGCAGTAACAGTAGGTGCACATTTGACTCCGACTTAGGGCCTTCTTTCTAAGCCTTAACTTATATTAAACCAACTGGAATGTCCTCCCACCCACCTGCATTGTGAGCCCCTATTCATTTTTTCATGACTCAATCCAAGCACATCTCTGCTGAACTCTTTCCTGAATCCTTAGAATTACCCATTCCTTTCTTTGTTCAGCACCCGTACTTAACAATTAATACAACTACCATACCTTCATTATGACTCTGATTTCTTATTTCTGTATTGTCAACTACAAAATTTTGTATTTGAATGTAAATGTATATATGCACACACACTCACTCATACAATAACTATATATTAGACATCTGTAAAACTCTATAAGACTGCAATATTTTTGAAGCCAAGGACAATAGATAACTTGCTATTATATCTTTGGGCTAAGACTATTTGTTGAGTGAATGATATACAGCACAATTAGAAATGATGATTTTCCAAAGGAACAAAAGATAAGCGAAACAAAAAAACAATGTCACTAATAAGCCAAAAACAAAAAGAAAACCTATTACACTTTTTATTATTAAATATATTAAAACCAAGATATTTTCATGAGTTTATAGTATAAAGTTTACATGAATTTTTAGAGGTGCTTCCTTAAGAGCCACTAATTATTTTTTTAAACAAACAACATATTTCTTGTTCCAAGTATAAACCTTTAGTCCTCCTTATTTTCTTCTTTATCAAATCTGTTCATTTTACTAACTTTTTTTTAAACTTCAAAATAGTTCCTAAAAATGTAGAATATCCAACTGTATAGACCATGATGCTCAAAGACTTCTTTGCTTCTTTCATATTTCTAAGATTAAGTCAACTTTCAATCATTCTATTTTGCAATCTTAAAAGAGCCTAAGAATGATAAAATTATAAAATATATAATAATCAAGACAATTTTACATTATTTAAAGACTCTCACAGTACTGATGCTATTTTTTGTTAAGCCAGTGCAATCTAGTTCCATATAAAGCAAGGGAAATATAAGAAGAAAAACTAAGACCTCAGATTGCCTTTTAAAATTTTATTATTCTGTTCTAAAAGATCTTTTAACCTAGTTTCCCTGTTTTTGAATTCATCCCTTAGTTTTCCTTTTCTATAATATCATTGAGTTTCTTGGCATTTCTAACTAAATCTACAAATCTATAGTATATGCTACCAAGTTTTAATTTTGATTTTGAAGAATACAGCTTATCTGAAAATAATCAAGACATATTAACACTGCAAGCAAATTTTAGTAGCTAATACTCATATGCACTCTTCAAAGAAGTTTTTCTAAGATAGGTGTACCTGTTCATTTATTGAAACAATATTGCAAAACAAAACAAAACAAAAGCTATTATTTTAAGGTCTTCTCACTCAAGGATTTAGATACATGTTACTATCTACTCATGATAAACAAAAATGTCATAATTAAACATCATAGTTAATACAAACTACACAACTTGTAGAATTAGAGTTCTAGCAACCAAACAACAGAATATAGAAACACCTTAATTCCCTATATCAACACTAGTATGACAGTCATTTTAAAAGCAGATATCATAAGTCTCATAGTGTTACTTAAGTTTTGAAGTGGTACATTTTCTGAGGTTGTTACCATTTCTAGACATGCTTATTGCATTCAAAGTATTTCAAAATCATTATTTTTTACTTCTGGTCTAAGTATAGAATTATTAAAATTATCACAGTTCTCTAAATAATTTACCATCTACTAAATAGTTTACTGAATCAGTATTCAAAGCATTATTCATATTTTCATTTAAATAAGACAGTGTTCCTGAGAAGTGCGTAAATATTATTGAAAATAAGACTGAGTATATTCTAGGAATGCTATTATTTAAAATATATCCTATTAATTCTTATATAAGGAATAAATTATCAGTTGTACAAAATGCCACATCCTCATCTCACTTTGTCCAAGTCCCTTTGAAGTTCAGATTTTCCTATACTTTTCCAGTTGAAGCAAAACTTAAGAAACCGCAGGCATGAAGTACTAATAACAGGAATAACAGGTAAGGATAAATGAGAGTCAAAACAAGTATGGAAAAGGACTTGTCATGGGGTGATGTCATATATGTGTATCTTCAATTACATGCATGCCTATGTCAACTTATATATCTATGTGTGATTTCCTACTAGTCTACTTTAAGTGACAAAAACATGTCACTTTTCTTCTAAAATTAACAGTATTACTCTCATTATGGTAATATAAAATAATTTAAAAATTCAAAAGTCACAGAAAGGGGCAGAAAAGGAAATTACTAGCTAAAGTTATAAATTCTTATCTGACTGGTCCTCTGACTCTCCTAGTCCACAGCCTAAAGTTTCCCTGTTGGCTGACATTCAGAAAAAGACACACCTGCTGCAAGTCATGGCCTATACTCTGACAGAATCTTTCATCAATCTTAGGACAACAGTATTTGTCCTAAACTCAGGGTGTCAATCATGATGACATGTCACTCTCTTTCTTTCCCAGAGTGTGCCTTGTAATCTCTTATCTCCTACATGCCTATAGTCATGGTCTCTGCCGGGCAGAGCAGGAGAGCACAGCCATCAAATACAAGAAGCTAGTCTGTCTGTATGCATCATGCCACCACTGTCCATTCACAAAAAGAACAGAAAGAAAGAGTCAGCTTTACCCGCAGAAAGGAGAGGTCCCGGTTGTGCTCGATGCTGGTTATCTCCAGGTTGCCCATGACTACCTCACAGTTCTCATAGTATTTGCGCAAGGCTCGGTACTGCTGCTCCAGGTCAGAGAGAGAGCTCAGCTTATTCTCTGTGCCTGCACACACTGTCAAGACAAGAAGAAACAAGGGAAGTTAAATAAACTTTGTACGACAGAAACCATGATATTCCCCTCAACTCTGCTCTACAACAATCTACTCCAATTTCCTGAATTGAAATATTTTGAATCCTTTTAAGATCCATAATCACACACTGATAAATATGTTCACTTTCATTTTATACAGTTTTACTGAATCATAAATGACATAACATTGTATAGGTTTAAGATGTGTACAGTCTATTGTAATCCACACAAAGACTCTCACATAGTCAATAAGGTCGATTTTTTTTGGAACTCTCCTGCTTTTTCCATGATCCAGAGGATGTTGGCAATTTGATCTCTGGTTCCTCTGCCTTTTCTAAAACCAGCTTGAACATCTGGAAGTTTACGGTTCACATATTGCTGAAGCCCGGCTTAGAGAATTTTGAGCATTACTTTACTAGCATGTGAGATGAGTACAATTGTGCAGTAGTTTGAGCATTCTTTGGCATTGACTTTCTTTGGGATTGGAATGAAAACTGACCTTTTCCAGTCCTGTGGCCACTGCTGAGTTTTCCAAATTTGCTGGCATATTGAGTGCAGCACTTTCACAGCATCATCTTCCAGGGTTTGAAATAGCTGAACTGGACCATCACCTCCACTAGTTTGTTCGTAGTGATGCTTTCTAAGGCCCACTTGACTTCACATTCCAGGATGTCTTGCTCTAGGTGAGTGATCACACCATCATGATTATCTTGGTCATGATCTTTTTTGTACAGTTCTTCTGTGTATTCTTGCCATCTCTTCTTAATATCTTCTGCTTCTGTTAAGTCCATACAATTTCTGTCCTTTATCGAGCCCTTTTTACATGAAATGTTCCCTTGGTTTCTCTCATTTTCTTAAAATGATCTCTAGTCTTTCCCATTCTGTTGTTTTCCTCTATTTCTTTGCACTGATTACTGAGGAAGGCTTTCTTATCTCTCCTTGCTATTCTTTGGAACTCTGCATTCAGATGCTTATATCTTTCCTTTTCTCCTTTGCTTTTCACTTCTCTTCTTTTCACAGCTATTTGTAAGGCCTCCCCAGACAGCCATTTTGCTTTTTTGCATTTCTTTTCCATGGGGATGGTCTTGATCCCTGTCTCCTGTACAATGTCACGAACCTCAGTCCATAGTTCATCAGGCACTCTATTTATCAGATCTAGTCCCTTAAATCTATTTCTCACTTCCACTGTATAATCATAAGGGATTTGATTTAGGTCATACCTGAATGGTCTAGTGGTTTTCCCTACTTTCTTCAATTTCAGTCTGAATTTGGCAATAAGGAGTTCATGATCTGAGCCATAGTCAGCTCCCGGTCTTGTTTTTGCTGACTGTATAGAGCTTCTCCATCTTTGGCTGCAAAGAATATAATCAACCTGATTTTGATGTTGACCATCTGGTGATGTCCATGTGTAGAGTCTTCATTGTGTTGTTGGAAGAGGGTGTTTGCTATGACCAGTGCATTCTCTTGGCAAAACTCTATTAGCCTTTGCCCTGCTTCATTCTGTATTCCAAGGCCAAATTTGCCTGTTACCTCAGGTGTTTCTTGACTTCATACTTTTGCATTCCAGTCCCCTATAATGAAAAAGACATCTTTTTTGGGTGTGTGTTCTAAAAGTTCTTGTAGGTCTTCATAGAACCATTCAACTTCAGCTTCTTCAGCATTACTTGTTGTGGCATAGGCTTGGATTATTGTGATACTGAATGGTTTACCTTGGAAACCTATATGCCTGTCAGGAAGCAACAGTTAGAAGTGGACATGGAACAACAGACTGGTTCCCAATAGGAAAAGGAGAACATCAAGGCTGTATAGTCTCACCCTGCTTATTTAACTTACATGCAGAGTACATCATGAGAAATCCTGGGCTGGAAGAAGCACAAGCTGGAATCAAGATTGCTGGGAGAAATATCAGTAACCTCAGATATGCAGATGATACCACCCTTATGGCAGAAAGTAAAGAGGAACTAAAAAGCCTCTTGATGAAAGTGAAAGAGGAGAGTGAAAAAGTTGGGTTAAAGCTCAACATTCAAAAAACTAAGATCATGGCATTTGGTCCCATCACTTCATGGGAAATATATGGGCAAACAGTGGAAACAGTGTCAGACTTTGTTTTGGGGGGCCCCAAAATCACTGCAGATGGTGATTGCAGCCATGAAATTAAAGGACGCTTATTCCTTGGAAGGAAAGTTATGACCAACCTAGACAGCATATTAAAAAGCGGAGATGTTACTTTGCCAACAAAGGTTCGTCTAGTCAAGGCTATGGTTTTTCCAATTGTCATGTATGGATGTGAGAGTTGGACTATGAAGAAAGCTGAGCGCTGAAGAATTAATGCTTTTGAACTAGGGTGTTGGAGAAGACTCTTGAGAGTCCCTTGGACTGCAAGGAGATCCAACCAGTCTATCCTAAAGGAGACCAGTCCTGGGTGTTCATTGGAAGGACCGATGCTAAGGCTGAAACTCCAGTACTTTGGCCACCTCATGCAAAGAGTTGACTCATTGGAAAAGACTCTGATGCTGGGAGGGATTGGGTGGCAGGAGGAGAAGGGGACGACGGAAGATGAGATGGCTGGATGGCATCACCGACTCAATGGACGTGAGTTTGGGTGAACTCTGGGAGTTGGTGCTGGACAGGGACACCTGGCGTGCTGCAATTCATAGGGTCACAAAGAGTCCGACACGATTGAGTGACTTCACTGAACTGAACTGAAGGTGTGTAGATGTGTGGTTTTGATACACTTATATATTGCAAAATGATTACCACTATAGCATTAGCTAACATCACCATCATGTCATTTAACTACCATAGTTGTGCGTGTGTATGAGTCATGAGAATATTTCAGACTTTCTCTTCCAGCAACTTTCAAGAATATAATACAGTATTATTAACTATAATCACCATAGTACATATTAGATCTACACAATTTATTCATCTTAAAACTGGAAGTTTGCACTTTTTGACCCAAATCTCCCCATTTCCTCATTCCCAAGTCCCTGGTAGCCACCATTCTTCTCTCTGTTTCTATTAAGTTTGGCTTTTTTAGATTCCACATATAAGTGGCATAATGCATTCATACTCATAAATTGTATATACTAGCCATGAGGCTAAGAAGGCATGGGTTTCACAGACACATATAACAAGAAGATAAATAACCATATTTGCTGTAAGTATATAAAGCACAAATATATAAATCCAATATATTTATTTAATTTCACTCAAATCAGATTTTCTTTCAGTTTTATAATTCACTCTACTTTCTATATGTGTATATATATATATATATATATAATTCAGAAGATGATAAAAGTAAAAAATTTATTTAAAAATGATATTTTTGTGTTGCAAAGTAATCTGATCTTAGTAAATTTTCTACAGAATTAAAACTTTGGTTTTCACACCCTTAAAAATGTTACCTTTTAAAATACAAATATTAAAATCTTAGACTGAAACATTTATAAATATATACTACAAACAGAATAAGTGGGCTAATTTGCTTCAGTCATGTCTGACTCTTTGTGACTCCATGGACTGTAGTCCGCCAAGCTCCTCTGCCCCCAGGATTTTCCACGCAAGAGTAGTGGAGTGGGTTGCCATTTCCTCCTCCAAGGGCTCTTTCCCAACCCAGGAGTCAAACCCAAGTCTCCTATGTCTCCTGCATTGGCATTCGGATTCCTTATTGCTGAGCCATCAGGGAAGCCCTAATGTACTCTAGAGACTAAAAAACACTCTTAATCCACGATCTTTATTTTTACTGCTCCCAGAAGTTTTATAACTTGTAAAATTTCAGTTGAAAAAAAGTACTATTATGTGGGCTTATGAAATGTAGATTTCAATTACTTTCAATTTCAAAGAGGACAAGCTTATTTTCAATGCAACTATTGATAAGGGCAATTAAGCATTAATTAATAAACTTACTCACCATGTCTAAAATGTATATACTGTCACATTGTAATTTATATGTAGCTTATGTTATACAAGTTTCCTTTGGTTGAAAATAAAACGTATACAAAAATCAATATGTAAACATCTAAATGAAAAGGTTTCTAAAATATTAAGTGCATTCTGACCTTTCCTGTAAAAGCTTAAACAAATTTTGGCAGAAAGTTTATTAGTATAATTGTAGTGCCTATGTATTTTTGCATCTTTCTCATTCTGCATATACAAAAAGAATATAGAATATGAAATTATTATTAATTATTATTGCAAAAATCTCTTTATATAAGACACTCACAATGCTGTAAGCTTTTTGAAGACAGATGAAATATATTAATCATTATTGTCTATCTGCTGAGCTATACAGCATGATGCTTTGCAAAAAATTATTTAATAATTAATTTAATTGCCATAAAAATAAGTATAACTTGTATTCAGAAAATAAACTGCAAGTCAGTAAAGTTCTCATTGTTCAAAAGTGATCAGCTGTATTTTGCAGTACAATGTGAAAACAGAAAACTAGAATAAGTATATTTAAAATTATCTTTTATTAACACAAAATATAATTCAATAAACAGATATTCTAAATAATCAGAATATTCTCAACATTCTGATTTTGGGAGTTTCTGGTTAAACACAGTTTCAGTTAAAAAATATTTTTGTCTCAGTGAGGCTTTCCTTTATGTTCTAGTCAAGCTATCTAAATCCAGTAATACATTCCTCCTGACTTTCATCTTGACAGACAGACTTGATTTTTAAAGAACTAGTTTGGATAGACGCATAAAAAATCACGTGTATTTCTTTTCATGAAGGCTCCACTGAATGCCTCACAACTTCCATTTGTCAATCGATTTTACAATCAGGCAATGTATATAAGACAATGCTTAAACCATCAAGTTTCATTGATTTCACAAAGCTGTTTATCAAACAGAATTGAAAAATCTTTTTCACCAGCCAAAACAAGTTTAACGAAATTCAGCCCCCTTTGCCAACACTATTATAAAGTCCTTAAACTATAAGTTCACAATAATCAAGCTTCAAAAATCCTGAATTTACATGTGCTCCCTGGAGTTTTCATTTCAACTGTAACTCCAGGAATAAAGCTATATGTGAAGCCTTAATAAAATCACCAATTATTCTATTTAGTATTTATTCCATTACAAATGTAGCTATAGTTGCAAACATGGGCTTTTCGGACTTCTTAAGATTTGTAACCAACAGTGACTGAACTACATGATCCTCATTCAGTAAAAAAAAAGTAAATAAATAAGACTATAATTAGGAGTTTGTAGCAATTTACAAAGGTTGGTTAACAAAATTATTCATTTATTCATGAGGCAAATAGAAGCACAAAGAAGAAACATTAACAATATCCATATTAATACTAAAAAATCAATGATTTCCTCCAGGCCTATTATGACTGTGAAAACCAGCACTCCATTTGCTTACTCAAGATAAAAAGAGGGGAAAAAAATAATTGAATCAATATTTTGGCCTGACTTTCAAATCAAATGCCTATGTGAGATATTGAGAAATTAGTATTTATTTAGCATCTACTGTTCATTTAGCATGACCTAGTATCATGAAAAATAGACGTTGATTAAAATGTCCAAGGTTTATTGTAAGGGTTCATGAAGTTGTTCATGCACACAGTAAGGAAAGCAGTAAGCAGTATATACAAGCCATGTATATAACGTGTGTGTAACATTCAGGGACTGTCTGCATAAAGAAATATTTGGTAACTTGATAAAAGTTCTCTTTTTAAAAAACAAATCTGATTTAACACTGAGTACTTTCTCTTTCAGAAAGATTACCATAATAAACATGCTTTAGCTTGATGTACCTTCTTGGGTATTAAAATTTTCATTAAAAATATAAAATAAAGAAAATAGCAGAGGTAGCACACATTTGCAGAGACTATTGAGTGCTATTATAGTTACACAAACAATTCCTGCAGTTCTATGTTCAAAATATATATTGAAACAGGGCCAAATTTGTTACTACTTCTTTGTGTGCATGCTAAGTCACTTCAGTTGTGTCACACAACTAAACCTTAGGACTGTGTCACGAACCGCCAGGCTCCTCTGTTCATGGTATTCTCCTGGCAAGAATACTGGAGTGAGTTCCGATGCCCTTCTGCAGGGAATCTTCCCAATCCAGGGATCAAACCCTGGTGTCTTATGTCTCCAGCCTTGGCAGGCAAATTCTTTACTGTTGAGCCACTGAGAAAGCCACTTCTACTAAAGTTATTTAATCCAAGACACTTGGATGTTATTTATACTCAAGTTATTTTATATCCAAGGATATAGTTATTATATAGTTATCCTATAGTTATATAGGATATAGTTATAGTTATTTATATCCAAGGATATATCTGCCCTAGACTTTTGACAGTAGCCTCCTAACTGACTTAATTCCCTACTTGCCCTGGTTAATTCTTTGTCCAGACACCAGAATGATCTTTTTAAAACACATCATTCATGTCACTCTCACTGAAAACAATCCTTGGTTTTTAATCGTATTTATTATAAGATCCAAACTTCATACTATAACTTGTAGAATGTATATGAGGATCTTTATTTAAATGTCACTCTTTCAGAAAAGCCTTTTCTGACTATCTTATCTAAAAATAGCAGATTCCCATTCATCACGCTCTGTCTTCTTTGCCTTCTTTATTTTTGTTTTACTGCTATCTGAAATTACATGCTTGTTTGTTTTCTTGCTTATTAAATATCTCTATATTAGAATGCAAGCTCCATTGTTAGAGGCCTTTCTCTGTTCAACACTTAAAGACACATAGCAGGCTATCAGTCAATATTCATTGAATAAATAAAATGCACTTTGGATAAATAATTAGCACAGGATCAAATGCTGGTCCTTCCACTTTTACGAGCTGAATGTCTTAAGCAAGTCACTTAGTCATTTAGAGTCTCCGTGTCTGTGCTGAGAGCTCCCAATAATAAACACAATTTAGAGGCGAAAAACACAGAGCCTAAAGCCAGATGTCCAGCATTAAAGTCTAGCTCAATCACTGGCTTGCAATTAACCTTGAGCAAGTAACTTAACCCCTCTGTCATTCTATTTCTTCCTCTGTAAAATGAACATAGTAACAACCACCATCTCATAAATTTAAATGAGTGAATACACATTAACTTGCTTTGCACAATATTTGACTTATTGATAGAGGTAATTGTTAGCTAATGCTATTTAATTGAATGTATGTATATACTATGTATACATTATGGAATATATTAAATCAAATTTTAAAAAAGGTTTGCACAGTGATGTGCAATCAGTCTGATATTAAGAAGCGATCACTGGGCAAGGACAATGAAGTTTGGGACATCATTCCTCCAACATTTTTTAGCTGTTTAAAATGGGACAATTATTTCCTTCTTATTGGTTCCAATTTTCTCTTTTTTTTATGTTTCCTTCAAGTTCAAAAATTTTGTGATTGAATTTATTTCCAAAATACATATGTAAAACCTTTTCCACACTGTTGGTGGGAATGTAAATTGGTATAGCCACTATGGAGAACAGCATGGAGGTTCTTTAAGAAACTAAAAATAGAACTACCATATAGTCCTGCAATCCCACTCCTGGGCATGTATCTGGAGAAAAACATGATCCAAATTATATAATGGAGAGGATAAACCCCAAAGCCCCCTGCAGCACTGTTTACAAGAGTCAACACATGGAAGCAACTGAAATGTCCATTGACAGATGAATGGATAAAAAAGATGTGAACTACATATACAATACTGGAGTGGGTTGCCATTACCTGCTCAAAAGGATCTTCCCAACCCAGGGGTTGAACTCTCAACTCCTGCATCTCCTGCACTAACAGGTGGATACTTTAACCATTGCGCTACCTGGGAAGCCCATATACAATGGAATATTACTTTACAAATAAAAAAGAATGAAATAATGCCATTGGCAGCAACATGAATGGACCTGGAAATTACCATATTAAGTGAAGTACCTCAGACAGATAAAGACAAGTAATGATACTGCCTGTCTGCAGAATCTAAAAAAAAAAAAAAAAAAAAAAAAAAGATGCAAGTAAACTTATTTACAAAACAGGAACAGACTTACAGACTTAAAAGAACAAACTATGGCTACAACAACACAAGAGAAGTCTCTACACATGGGCATCTCCAGATGGTCCACACCAAAATCAGACTGATTATATTCTTTGCAGCCAAATATGGGGAGAGGCAGTATTCTTGCCTGGAAAATCCCATGGATGGAGAAGCCTGGTAGGCTGCAGTCCATGGAGTCACAAAAAGTTGGACACAACTGAGAGGCTTTATTTTCACTTTTGACTTTCATGCATTGGAGAAGGAACTGGCAACCCACTCCAGTGGTCTTGCCTGGAGAATCCCAGGGATGGGGAGCCTGGTGGGCTGCCGTCTATGGGGTCGCACAGAGTCAGACATGACTGAAGCGACTTAGCAGCAGCAGCAGCACCAGCAGCCAAATACGGGGAAGCTCTACACCATCAGCAAAAACAAGACCAGGAGCTGACTGTGGCTCAGATCATGAACTCTTTATTGCCAAATTCAAACTTAAGTTGAACAAGGTAAGGAAAACCACTAGGCCATTCAGGTATGACCTAAATCAAATCCCTTATGATTATACAGTGGAAGTGAAAAATAGATTTGAGGGACTAGATCTGATAGACAGCCTGATGAACTATGGATGGAGGTTCATGACATTGTACAGGAGACAGGGATCAGGACCATCCCCAAGAAGAAGAAATGCAAAAAGCAAATGGCTGTCTGAGGAGGCCTTACAAAAAGATGTGGAAAGAAGAGAAGCAACAAAGGAGAAAAGGAAAGATACACCCATTTGAATGCAGAGTTCCAAAGAATAGCAAGGACAGATAAGACAGCCATCCTCAGTGATCAGTGCAAAGACATAGAGGAAAACAATAGAATGGGAAAGACTAGAGATCTCTTCAAGAAAATTAGAGATACCAAAGGAACATTTCATGCAAAGATGAGGTCAATAAAAGACAGAAATGGTATGGACGTAACAGATACAGAAGACATTGAGGTGGCAAGAATACATAGAACTGTAGAAAAGAAATCTTCATGACCCAGAAAATCACGATGGTGTGATCACTCATCTAGATCCAGACATCCTGGAATGTGAAGTCAAGTAGGCCTTAGGAAGCATCACTAGGAACAACGCTAGCGGAGGTGATGGAATTCCAGTTGAGCTATTTCAAATCCTGAAAGATGATGCTGTGAAAGTGCTGCACTAAATATGCCAGCAAATTTGGAAAACTCAGCAGTGGCCATGTGACTGGAAAAGGTCAGTTTTCATTCCAATCCCAAAGAAAGGCAATGCCAAAGAATGCTCAAACTACCACACAATTGCACTCATCTCACATACTAGCAAAGTAATGCTCAAAATTCTCTAAGACAGGCTTCAACAATATGTGAACTGTGAACTTCCAGATGTTCAAGCTGGCTTTAGAAAAGGCAAAGGAACCAGAGATCAAATTGCCAACATCTGCTGGATCATCGAAAAAGCAAGAGAGTTCCAGAATATCATCTACTTCTACTTTATTGACTATGTCAAAGCCTTTGACTGTGTGGATCACAATAAACTGTGGAAAATTCTGAAAGAGATGGGAATACTAGACCACCTGACTTGCCTCTTGAGAAATTTGTATGCAGGTCAGAAAGCAACAGTTAGAACTGAACATGGAACAACAGACTGGTTCCAGATAGGGAAAGAAGTACGTCAAGGTTGTATATTGTCAACCTGCTTATTTAAATTATATTCAGAGAACATCATGAGAAACGCTGGGCTCGATGAAGCACAAGCTGGAATCAAGATTGCTGAGAGAAATATCAGTAACCTCAGGTACTCAGATAACATGACCCTTATGGCAGAACGTGAGGAAGAACTAAAAAGCCTCTTGATGAAAGTGAAAGAGGAGACTGAAAAAGTTGGCTTAATGCTCAACATTCAGAAAACTAAAATCATGGCATCCAGTCCCATCACTTCATGGAAAACAGATGGGGAAACAGTGGCACACTTTATTTTGGGGGCTCCAAAATCACTGCAAATGGTGACTGTAGCCATGAAATTAGAAGATGCTTACTCCTTGGAATAAAAGTTATGACCAACCTAGACAGCATATTAAAAAGCAGAGACATTACTTTGCCAACAAAGGTCCATCTAGTCAAGGCTATGGTTTTTCCAGTAGTCATGCATGGATGTGTGAGTTGGACTGTGAAGAAGGCTGAATGTCAAAGGATTGATGCTTTTGAACTGTGGTGTTGGAGAAGACTCTTGAGAGTCCCTTGGACAGCAAGGAGATACAACCAGTCCATCTAAAGGAAATCAGTCCTGAATATTCATTGGAAAAGACTGACGTTGAAGCTGAATCTCCAATACTTTGGCCACCTGATGTGAAGAAGTGACTCACTGGAAAAGACCCTGATGCTGGGAAAGATTGAAGGCAGGATGATAAGGGGATGACAGAGTTAAGATGGTCGGATAGCATCACTAACTCAATGGACATGATTTTGAGTAAACTCTATGAGTTGGTAATGGACAGGGAGGCCTGGCGTGCTGCTGTCCATGGGGTTGCAAAGAGTCGGACACAACTGAGTGCCTGGACTGAACTGAACTGAACTGATGGCTACAACA
Source organism: Bubalus bubalis (assembly GCF_019923935.1). Classification (NCBI taxonomy): domain Eukaryota; kingdom Metazoa; phylum Chordata; class Mammalia; order Artiodactyla; family Bovidae; genus Bubalus; species Bubalus bubalis. Next base: position 152,303,459 of record NC_059158.1, read on the forward strand.
AGGGGTGATGCTGGGAGGAAGCTATAGGTTGGGAATTGAGATTGACATGTACATACTGCTGTATTTAAAACAGATAACCATCAAGAACATACTGTATAGCGCAGGGAATATAGCTCAATATTCTTTAATAACCTAAATGGGAAAAGAATTCGAAAGGAATAAGTACATGAATATGTATAACTGAATCACTTTGCTCTATACTTGAGACCAACACAACATAATTAATCAACTATGCTCCAATATAAAATAAAAATTAAAAAAAAATACTAGTAAAAATAAAACAAAACTTACTCTACACTAAGTAATGGGTTGCTTTGAGGAGGTCACACTGTGGCAATAACATATAAAGTTATATAGTTAAACATTTACCAAATTACCTAGCAATCCCATTTATAGGTGGTTTCGTAGACAAATGAAAATTCACTCCCATAAAAATATGTATTATTCATGAATGTTTAAAGGAACTCTATTCAAATTTGAATTTGCCAACAATTGGAAATAACCAATATCCTTTGATGGGTGAATGCTAACAAACTCTGGTATATTATAAATGCAGGCTCAAAAGGCTACATACTATACAATTCTATTGTTATGAAGTTTCTCAAAAACGACAAAACTACAAAGGACAGAGAGCAAATCAATGGCTGCTAGAGGATAGGGATCTGAGAGTGAGGGTTTGATGGAAAGATCATGAAGGGAATTTAGGAGATGGCAGAATTCTTCTGCATACTGACCATGGTGATGATTACAAAGATCTATATATACGCTAAAATGCAGAGCAATAAGTAAACTGAAATAAGTCAATTTTATTGTATGTTTATAAACACACACACACACTCAAGTTATCTTTTATGTTTAACAGAGTTAAATATGCCCCTTTAGGTAAAATATAAAACATTCTTAATATATTTGTTTTTAGGCATTTTATGCTTTTGTCTCTTTGAATAATTTTAGTTATGCTTTTGAGTTGCTTATTGTTATTATTATTACTACATATTTTTTAAACTCTTGATGACTTTGACATTTATTTTCCTTCAAAACTTAGCTAATTGCTAACACCTTGTAATTTCTAGTTTTCTTAATTGAGGTTCTTGACTTACTTGGTCTTCAATCATGTTATTTTATTTTGTTTTCTTGGCTGGTACTGTCTAGAACTCCTAGAATAATCTGTTTTCAATTAATGGGCATAGTAGTCATTTTTATCTTTGTTCTAATCTTTGCATAAATGCTTTCCTTGGTTGCATATATATTTTATTACATTATATATTCCCGTGTCTGGCTTTACAAGGTTTTTATTTCAGATTTGAATGTTGAATGTTGTTATATTTTTTGCTATTAATTAATGTTAATTACATTTGCATTAATTTAAAAATTATTAATGAGTTCCAAATATTGAACCATTCTTATATTCCCAGAATGAACCACTCTTAGTAATCACACATTATTCCATTATTACAGTTCTAGACTCATTGCTTTAATTTGGACCACTATTTTAATATTAAAAATCACCTATCCCTGGTGGCTCAGTGGTAAAGAATCTGCCTGTCAATGCAAGAGATGTGGGTTCAATCCCTGAGCTGGGAAGATCCCCTGGAGAAGGATATAGCAACTGACTTCAGTATTTTTGCCTGGGAAATCCCATGGACTGAGGAGACTGGTGGGCCACAGTCCATGGGGTCTCAAAAGACTAAAACATGAATTAGTGGCTAAACAACAAAAACAATCAATGATTTAAAAGTATATGTACCAGATGTCATCACACGCAAAATGATAATAGAAGTGGGTTTATATTTCAGAAAAATTTGTTCTCCATATAATTAATACTAAAAGTATTAAAATGTATCATCAAATAGGATGCTTATAATTTATATTATATAAAACTATAAATTAAATATTATAAATCTAAAAATCAGTATCCTTAAAAAAAAAAAAAAAGTAAGGGACTATATAGTGGTTGTTGATTCTTTACCTTCAGCCACTGTTATTGACTTCCAAAGTGACAAAACAGGAAATCTGCTGAAATTAACTAAATCACTTTCAAAAATGGTTCTTGAGCCAAATGAAAAGGGAATTTGGCATCACAGGCCTTCATTAATAGAGTTGTAACTAGAGAAGACATAGGCATCCTATATAACAGGCTGATGAAAGGCAGGTCCACTGACTACATATACTGCTATGTGCTGTTCCACTTAAAATTTACTTGATCTGTATTTTACTTCTATTATTTACTTACAATAGTCTCTAAATGCCCCCCAAAGATGCTTAAACAGCTAAATTATATTGCAAAGGGAAATAAACTGATCAACGAAGACTATAAAAAATAATATATATAAATATTGCACATGATTATCTCCTGTTCATCAATGATATGTTTTGTGAGTGGTCTACACCAAACTAGTCTTCCAATATAATAAGATATAATTGTAGTTTTTATTTAGTATTTCAAAGATAAGCTTAGTAAGATTAAAATTATTAAAAATTACTTTAAATGCATTATATGGATCATCAAAAACTGACTTGTAACTGCTTGCATATAAATTTTAGTTCCTGTTTTAATTGTTTTCCTGCCTTTACATATTTTGTTATATTTTTTCTTAAATTATATCTTATAAAATTCCTATGTTGAAAGCTTAAAAACATAATAGAAAGACTACAGATTTACAAATTACATTTCTGTAATCTGTTCTTAGATGAAATAATGTTGCCCTTACCACTATCTTGTTTAATTCCCTCTTGCACTTGTTATCATTTTTCATACCCCATTCCTGCCCCCCACCCAAAGAATCCTTCTTATTTACTTTGTAGTATTTCATTTTCTGTGTAAATGCTAAGTCCTTAACTTTAATGTAGGTACTGGACTTGACAAGCAATTAAAGCAAACAATTTCCACTCATCAAGGCTTGCCAAATTAGTCATCTGCCATCTGCCCCCTCATCTGGTTCTCCTTGAGGTCTTGCTGTGAATCTAGATACATTCGCTCAGATTAAGAGGGACAGTGCAAACCTCCAACCTGGTAAAATGCCAGTGGGAGCTAAGTATGTAAATATTAGTAACCATCTTTCTTCCCTAGATTATCATGCTTTCAACTATCCCTCTGTATGTAATAAAAACCAGTCTGTTCATAATGGCTTATAACTGTCAGACCTTTGCCATTCACTGTAATTAAAATTTTAAAAAAAATTTCATAATTAAAGTAGCAGTCTGTGGAATTTTTTTTTTCCACTGAGAAGTATCTTTAAAAAGGAATTAGGCTATATTTTCCTGATATGAAGCTATGGTCACCTATCAGCCTGATATCTTAAGCACTGATACAGATGTACATTAATAAATGGACTTTGCCCTTTCTATTTGTAAAGGTTTCAGAGTGAACCTTTCTTTCTTATTCTTTGCATCAGCAAATGTTTACTTGACTGATGACATGCAAGAAGCATTTTCTAATCACATTCAGTCAACCAGTATCAGGAAAGGGCAAACCTGAGAAATAGCAAGAGTAAAACATGGTACTCCTGTCACCCACGTGCTCCTTTTTAAGGGCACTCTTCCTTTAAGGCATTCTTCAGCCTAGGGCTGTTCTAGGGCAATTAGTGACTTCAGGCAAATGCACTAAGATGCCCCTTTTCTGGGTGGAAGAAACTCCATGGCAGAGCACATGGCTTGGCTACCAGCATATTGGCTGCTTATTATTCCCATCTGTCCCTACTCCCTGTGCCTCTTTGCAGTGTTGAGCCTACTATAACAGCAAACAGAAGTCTTAGTCAACTCCACTCTCCTTGGTCATCCATCCAAACTTGCTCATTCAAGATTAAATTGTGTCTAAAAGAGTAACAATCCCTTTAAATCAAAAGAAAAGTGTGCCAATGTTACCTCTGGAATGAGAGGAAGTGACAGAGAAGACAACTAAGGATCCTTCAAGGTATCTTCAGACTAACTTCACTCAAAGTCAAATCTGAAATTACCTTCTAACAAAGTGTTTGAAAGTTTTGGAAGCCATTTCTTAGTACCATAACTCTCTTGGATGACAGAAAGCAACCATCTGATACTAAGAGAGTTAATTTTTAGGTAGGTTGATAAGGAGTCTGGGGCCCTCAAGTAGGAGAAAGGGGTCCTGGGCTCTCAAGGAGGAGAAAGGGACAAACTTTTTTTCTACATTGTGTTGTTTTAGTCACATTAAGATGCTTTTTCTTAAACTCTGAGTTGTTAGGACAAAAGTCTGTAGGACTAATTTTCTTTACATGCTTAGTCACTCAGTCCTGTCCAACTCTTTTCAACCCCAGGGGCTGCAGCCTGCCAGGCTCCTCTGTCCATGGAGATTCTCTAGGCAAGAATACTGGAGAGGGTCGCCATGCCCTTCTCCCGGAGATCTTCCCAACCCAGGGACGGAACCCAGGTCTCCTGCATTGCAGGCGGACTCTTTACCATCTGAGCCACAGGGAAGCCCCATCTTTCTTTAAGCCCAGAACTAATGATTACACAACAAAACAACTCATCTTGCTCAAGTGTATGTTTTTCTTTAAGCTCTGTACTAATGATTATTTAACAACAATTTATCTTGCTCAAGGACATGTTTCTCCTTAACAAGAAGCTTCTGAGTTATTTTGTTATCTTAAGGCTTATGTTGTGAGAGCAGGTCTGGTAAGACGTTTCTATTGTTAGTTCTAATCTTGTTGCTTTAAGATGTATGTTGTGGGAGTGGGTCTGGTAAAAGCATATAAGGCCTTGATAAAACTAGCAAGTGGGGCACTCTCTGTCCCCCTTCTGATGTTTATGTCACAAACTTTCTCTGTCCTTTTTCACTATAATAAAACTTCTGCCACACAAAAGCTCTGAGTGATCAAGCCTGGTCCCTTATCCCTAAGCTAAATCTTCTTTGGAGATCATGAATCTGACATTGTTCACCATAAGCTATCAGTACTGATTAGACTACCTAATAAAATATATCATAATTTATTTTACACTGTTTTCTCATAAGCTAATGCCTATTATTCTAGAAATGGCATTCTATAACAGTAGTTTGATCCCTCTAAAAGAGATTCAGATGAATAATGTATGTTATTTTTCTAATATGATAATTACAGTTAGTTGTTTGGTAGGGAGATATCCATCACTGGGGAAATATATGTCATTCACTCATTTGTTTTTTCATTTATTCAATAAACACCAATTGGCAACCACAATATATGGGGCTTTAGACTAAGTGTGAAAGGAAAAATAGATAAATAAGATTGGTGCTTCAAATTTACAATAGTATATATTCTAATAAAAATCCTCTATAGTTTTTCTTAGAATGCAAGCAAATGCAAGCTGCTTAAAGTTTATTTATTGATTGATTGATTCAATGTCAATGAACAAAATTCACAAAGACAAATTCATCTTATCCACAATGAAAAAAAAATTGACATATGTATTATAAAAGGTGGACCTCACTTGTTGGGAGCAATTTTCTGGTAGTCACAGTAGTAAATGATGTTACTAATATACTCAGTAGCATCTACATCTGAAGAAACATCATACCTTAAAAATATTTTATTCAGTCAGCAGGTTTCTGCCTATCTCTCCCTAGGTCCTTATCCATGACTGAACATGTATGTTTTTAGTTTTTTTCCTTCATTTTATTTATTTCAGATTTTTTTCTTACCATAGTTTTCAGATATTACCAATACATTGCACTGCTAATATTACTAGCAACTTTCCTACTCATTCCATGGTCTCATAGGTTAGGTAACAGGGCATCAGATACCACACAGATGTGAAAAAGTGAAAGTTTCATTAATCTTTGGATTTAAAGATCTGATATCTTTTGAGATCTGATTCTCATTTCCTTTGAATATATATCCCAAAGTGGGATTGTTGGATCATATGGTAGTTCTATTTTTAATTTTTTGAGATATTTCCATATTATATTCTGAAACATAGAGTAGAATCTTGGTTATCACTGTGTCAGAGATGAGAGAAATTGGGAGATGTTGATAACATGATACAAATCTCCAGTTATAAAATGAATTCTGGGGATCTATTGTACAGCATGTGATTATAGTTAATAATACTGTATTACATACTTGATAGTTCCTAAGAGAGCAGACCTTCAATGTTCTCAACACAAAGAAAGAAATTATAATTATGTGATGTGATGTTGGGGCTAGTTAACACTATAATGGCAATCATTTTGTATTATATAACTGTATCAAATTCACAGGGTGTACACCTTAAACTTATCCAACATCATATGCTAATTTCAATAAAGTTGGAAAATAAACATTTTTTAAGATCCGATATCTTACTTGGAGGCTTTATTATAATGAAGCAGCACTTACAAAACCTAATATAAGAAACTGAGAGCAAAAGTTCAACTTTTCAACGGAATATGCATCATTCAATATAACATCTAAAAACCAAGTTGATGCTTAACAACTTTTTTATTATTATTGAACATGACCTTAGAAATATCTTTTACATCTAAGAAAAATATTTAAAAATATATATGAGGATATGGCATTCACTACATAATGGTAATACATATTTGAACTTTTTTCCTTGCTATGGTTTTGTCAAAAGTGTTTAGGTAATGATTAAAAAATAGATAAATGCCAAAATGTGTTATAAGTTCTGTAGTTTACTTTACCTAAGATAATTAGGTGATGCAGGTATTAAGAACAACACATTCAACACTAAACCATAGGAGTTCCAGAGCATCAGGTTCAATTTTAAATGTAAAGAATAATCTATGATTTCCTTTGATAATATAAAATGATGCTAGTGATAAGAAAAAAGACTTTAATTAAAGGTTTAAAATCATATGATACTTGCATTGTCATTTTAGATTAACATGAATCTTTGAAAGCCCATTAAAATAACAGGGGCTTTCCTTATAGCTCAGTTAGTAAAGAATCCACCTGCAATGCAGGACACGCCGGTTCGATTCCTGAGTCAGGAAGATCTTCTGGAGAAGGGATAAGCTACCCACTCCAGTATTCTTGGGCTTCCCTTGTGGCTCAGCTGTTAAAGAATCTGCCTGCAATGTGGGAGACCTGGATTTGATCCCTGGGTTGGGAAGATCCCCTGGAGAAAGTGAAAGTGAAGTCGCTCAGTTGTGTCCGACTCTTTGAGACGCCATGGACTGGAGCCTGCCAGGTTCCTCCATCCATGGGATTTTCCAGGCAGGAGGACTGGAATGAGTTGCCATTTTTTTCTCCAGGGGATCTTCCCCACCCAGGGATCAAACCTGGGTCTCCTGCATTGCAGGCAGGCTCTTTACCATCTGAGTCACAAGAGAAGCTGGAGAAGGGAAAGGCTACCCACTCTATTCTGGCCTATGAGAATTCCATAGACTATATAGTCATGGGGTTCCAAAGAGTCAGACAGGACTGAGAGATTTTCACTTTCACTTTTCACTTTCAAATAACATGATTTCTTCATATTATAAAAACAAAAGCATTTATATTTGTATCTAGAAAAACCTTGCCATATACAAATATCTTGCTTTTATTTTTAGATTTTTATCTGGCAAGGTTAATATGTATAAAATATTATCTAGGAGATAAATTTTAAAAATTTAAATTACTTACTGCTTACTTAGAGAAACAGGAACAATACTACTATTTTTAATTCTTTAACAGCACAGCACAAATTTGATCAATTTTTAAAATTTGAAGCATGCCTTTTCTGAACATAATTTTCAATTCTTGACACAAAAATAATATGTATTTTAGGATAATATGTATTTTAGGATATACAACAAGTATCTTTTATTACGGAATTCAGATTTCTACCTGATACTTTCAGACAGGATAAAACACAATCAACTCTCTCTTACATTCTTTGCAAATTCAGATCTCAAATTAATTTGCCACCTGATTAGACCTTGTAAAGAAGATAATGCAAATCAAATAATAACTACAGAATTTGACTTTTAAATATATTACATTTTTGAGGAAAAAGTTTCATATAATTGTACAATTTTCACCACTGTGATTTCAAAAACAAAACAAAATTTCTTAATAAAATTAATTACTTTTCAAAGATACTTTTTTAAGAAATTATGGGTGCATCTATATGTTTGTATGTGTAAAAATATTCAGTGGGAAGGAAATATAATGATATGATGAAAATGTTTTCTTTCTGATTGGAAGATTCCCAGATGACGTTCATTTTCCTTTTTGGTCTACCTATAATTTCTGAATTCTGAATATGTATATATATGTATACATACATGTACACAAACACACACACATATATAATTTTAATATATATAATTTTTAAAAAGGTAAGATATTTACTCTATACTTTGCCATTTCTTTTATAGGAATGTGCATACTAATTCCAATTACTATTAATACATTTGATAATCTTGGAATCTTATAAAACATTAGCATGTTTTGTAAGATTACATTCATTTCGGTTTTTAGTATAACTATTGAGAAATTGTATTTTAAAATCATCTGAAAGAAAAGTATAAAAATATATTATTCTAAAGATAGAATATAAGAGTTACATTAAAAAACTAAAAGTAGAGCTACAGTATGATTCAGCAATCCCACTCCTGGGAGTATATCTAGAGAAAACCATAATTCAAACAGATAAATGTACCTCAATTTTCATTCAGCACCATTCACAACAGCTGGGATATGGAAGGAACCTAAATATCCATTGATGGAGGAATGGCTAAAGAACACATGGTACAAATGTACAATGGAATATCACTCAGCCATAAAATAAAGAACAAATAATTCCATTTGCAATGACATGCATGGACCTAGAGATTGCCATTCTGAGTGAAGTTAAGTCCGACTGAGAAGGACAAATATTATATCATATTACTTATATGTGGAATCTAAAAAATGGTACAAATGAACCTATTTACAAAACAGAAATACTGTTACAGATGTAGAAAACTTGTGGTTAACAAGGAGGGAAGTAGGGGAGTAATAAACTGGGAGTAGGGGAGATTGGGACTGATATATACACACTGCTGCTAAGTCATGTCAGCTGTGTCCAACTCTGTGCAACCCCATAGACGGCAGCCCCCCAGGCTCCCGTCCCTGGGATTCTCCAGGCAAGAACACTTGAGTGGGTTGCCATTTCCTTCTCCAATGCATGAAAGTGAAAAGTGAAAGTGAAGTCGCTCAGTCATGTCCGACTCTTAGCGACCCCATGGACCGTAGCCTCCCAGGCACCTCGGTCCATGGGATTTCCCAGGCAAGAGTACTGGAGTGGGATGCCATTGCCTTCTCTGATATACACATTACTAGATACAAAATCGATACATAAAAAGAACCTATTATATAGCACAAGGAACTCTGTTCATTACTCTACAATGACCTACATGAGAATAAGATCTTAAAAAGAGTAGATATATGTAATGTATAACTGATTCACTTTGCCGTACAATGGAAACTAACACAACATTGGATTCTTTACCAACTGAGCTATCAGGAAAGCCCTATAAATCAACTATACTCCAGTATAAAATGGTAAAACATAAAAATTACCTAGCAATCTATAAAGTCCAGTGGCAAACCAACCATATGAGTGTGTATGTGTCTGTGTAATGTTGTGCATATGGATGTATGTGTATATAGCTCTATCTACGTATGTATTCATAGACATTATATGTATAACATGCATATATATTCCAATTTCTATATATGCTTTCTTATTTGATATTATACATAATTGTATAATATTAATTCTGATATATTATCTCTTTTAGTATTATTTAAAATTATATTACTATGAAATTATTAATATAATATTATATTACTATAATTAATAGCTCTTTCTATGTATTATAGTATCAGAAATTATTTTAATTTCTCTATATACACATTATCATTTACTCCACATACAAGCACCCATTATCATCAACACTACTGCATCATCATCTCTATTTTTACAGAAGAGGAAACTAAAACCCCAAAATTTAAATAATATAACCACAAAATTTTTTTTAATTTTATTTATTTTTAAAATTTACATAATTGTATTAGTTTTGCCAAATATCAAAATGAATCCGCCACAGGTATAACATGTGTTCCCCATCCTGAACCCTCCTCCCTCCTCCCTCCCCATTCCATCCCTCTGGGTCGTCCCAGTGCACCAGCCCCAAGCATCCAGTATCATGCATCAAACCTGGACTGGCAACTCGTTTCATACATGATATTTTACATGTTTCAATGCCATTCTCCCAAATCTTCCCACCCTCTCCCTCTCTCACAGAGTTAACTAGTGGAAAAGCTAGGAGTCAAAATCAGTTTCAATCCCATAAGTAATTATCATTCAAAAGCACATTACTAGTTAGTTGATGTCTACAAATATTTGTTTCAAATCATTTGGATTTAGCATTAGTATATTATAATCAAGCAAAAACATGCATAAACAAACTGAAAAGTTTATATGCCAAGAACACATTATCTTCTATAAATTTAGAACTACAGAGTTATATTATTACTAGTGGTTAGTGGCTCAATCTTGTCTCATTCTTTGCTATCCCATGGACTGTAGCCCACCACGTCTCTGTCCATGGGATTTCCCAGGCAAGAATATTGGAGTGGGTTGCCATTTCCTTCTCCAGGGGATCTTCCTGACTCAGGGATCGAACCTGTGTCCCCTGAGGCTCCTACATGTAGGTAGATTCTTTACTGTTGAACGACCTGAGATACTCCATATCAGTTACACTTTATATTAGAATCCAGGGTGGGTACTATAGGTAATAGTCACTAGCATTTTATACCATAAAGGAATTTTAGAGCAGTATAATCTTAGCAAGTATAAATCAACTTTATAACTGAATAAATTTCACTCCCTTTGTTATTCAGTTCCTTTTCATTTTTCTATCTCACAGTGGATACTGGACAAAGAAAATAGATACAAACACAGCTACATTTCTAATATAATGATTTCAGATTTACAAATGGGCCTTAAGTAAGTTCATGCAGAAAGTCTAATCTTACACTTTAACTTTTAATATTAAATATTTTGTTTTCTTTTAACTAGAAGGGGGTTTTAGAAGGCAACCCCGCCTCTACCTTCCAACTCCTTTCACCTCCTAGTCTTCCTAGCTCAATAAATGGTTCTCCTTTTACCCAGTTACTGGGGTAAAAATCTAGTCAGCTGACCTCTTTCTTGTCTTAAACCACTAACAAAGTCTCTCTCTCTCTCTCTCACACACACACACACACACACACACTCTCAGCTCTACGTGCAGAACGTCTGCGGGCTCCACATGACTTTTCATCATCCCAGTGGACTGATGCCTTTACCTTCAAGTCATCACAGTTCTCTATCGGAACGCTGCAATAGGCTTCCAAGTGATGCTCCTGCCTGTGTCCTTGGATCAAGGACAACAGGTTATCTAATCTATTGTATATCAGATATAAAATTTTTTATATGTCTAACCCTTAAATCAGATCATTTGTCTCCTGTGTTCAAATACCTCCAATGGTTCCTCATGCCAATCTGAAGAAATGTCCTTATTCTGATGCAATTTGCACCCCTACTATTTTTTGATATCATCACTCACAATGTTTCACTTTCTCACTAAGATCTGATTATGGCTATCTTACTTGTCTCTGAGCATTCCTATAAAAGGTTCTAAATATTGGTTATCAATTTATTAATTTAGCTTGTGGTATAACAACAGACTGGCATTGGTCTGTGTACAGTACTTGGACTAGCACTGTTCTAAATCAATATACTTTTTATCACTTATCATGCATTGTATAATATCTTTATTCAGAATGTAAGTTTTATGAGGGCAAGGACTCTTATTCTGTTCACTGCTATACTTCTTGCATTTACAAGTATTTGAACCATGGTAGGGAGAAGGCAATGGCACCCCACTCCAGTACTCTTGCCTGGAAAATCCCATGGACGGAGGAGCCTGGTAGGCTGCAGTCCATGGGGTCACTAAGAGTCGGACACGACTGAGCATCTTCACTTTCACTTTTCACTTTCATGCATTGGAGAAGGAAATGGCAACCCACTCCAGTGTTCTTGCCTGGAGAATCCCAGGAATGGGGGAGCCTGGTGGGCTGCCGTCTATGGGGTCTCACAGAGTCGGACACGACTGAAGCAACTTAGCAGCAGCAGCAGGTACCCAATAAACACTTAATGATTGGATGAATGGATGAATGGATGAATGGATATGTGACTGTGGAAGTGTTAGAATTTGTCTAGAATTCCGATCTTACATGTAGCCTACAAATTATTTTTGATGACCAGGATGTTAGAACCACAGATATCTTTAGATATCGTCAAGTCCAATTTATAGATATAGATGAGAAAACAGAGACAGATAAGTTAATGTGCTGAACAAAGATCAAACAGATATTCAGGAGCAGAAAGGGAATCGGACTCTCCATTTACAGATCAGATCAGATCAGATCAGTGGCTCAGTCATGTCTGACTCTTTGTGACCCCATGAATCGCAGCACGCCAGGCCTCCCTGTCCATCACCACCACCCGGAGTTCACTCAGACTCACATCCATCGAGTCAGTGATGCCATCCAGCCATCTCATCCTCTGTCATCCCCTTCTCCTCCTGCCCCCAATCCCTCCCAGCATCAGAGTCTTTTCCAATGAGTCAACTCTTCCCATGAGGTAGCCAAAGTACTGGAGTTTCAGCTTTAGCATCATTCCTTCCAAAGAAATCCCAGGGATGATCTCCTTCAAAATGGACTGGTTGGATCTCCTTATAGTCCAAGGGACTCTCAACAGTCTTCTCCAACACCACAGTTCAAAAGCATCAATCCTTTGGCGCTCAGCCTTCTTCAGAGTCCAACTCTCACATCCATACATGAACACAGGAAAAACCATAGCCTTGACTAGATAGACCTTTATTGGCAAAGTAACGTCTCTGCTTTTGAATATGCTATCTAGGTTGGTCATAACTTTCCTTCCAAGGAGTAAGCGTCTTTTAATTTCATGGCTGCAGTCACCATCTGCAGTGATTTTGGAGCCCAAAAACATAAAGTCTGACACTGTTTCCCCATCTATTTCCCATGAAGTGGTGGGACCGGATGCCATGATCTTTGTTTTCTGAATGCTGAGCTTTAAGCCAACTTTTTCACTCTCCACTTTCACTTTCATCAAGAGGCTTTTGAGTTCCTCTTCACTTTCTGCCATAAGGGTGGTGTCATCTGCATATCTGAGGTTATTGATATTTCTCCCGGCAATCTTGATTCCAGCTTGTGCTTCTTCCAGTCCAGCCTTTCTCATGATGTACTCTGAATATAAGTTAAATAAGCAGGGTGACAATATACAGCCTTGACGTACTCCTTTTCCTATTTGGAACCAGTCTGTTGTTCCATGTCCAGTTCTAACTGTTGCTTCCTGACCTGCATACAAATTTCTCAAGAGGCAGGTCAGGTGGTCTGGTATTCCCATCTCTTTCAGAATTTCCCACAGTTTATTGTGATCCACTATGTGCAAATGGTACAGTGTCTCATGTTACACAGAAGGCTTCATGAAACTGTCCAGCTTTATGGAAAAGATTTCCAAGATTAATGTTCTGTGGCCAGTAGAAAAACTACAGCATGAAACTTGGCATCAGTGCTTAAGAACGTGGGCCAAATAGCACTAGCTGATTATATAACTGGAAAGTAGATCCTGAGCAGTATCTTAATTAGGTAAATGAAGCTAAATATAGCTTCTTGAAAAGAAAATCTTTTAAAATTCGCTTTTTCAAAAGAGTCTGTTTAACTAAAGCACTCATATCTCTATAGAAACTAACCAATATTACATGATAATCTTCAAAATGTTTTAATTGAATTATATACTTATCATATTTAATGTACTACTAAAACTTGTCTTTTAAAGGAATCATTTAAGATCATTTTGTAAAAAAATAATCTTTGTAATGGATATAATCAATCACCTCTTAATTTGACTGTTTTGCAAATTCCAACCTCAAAGATGTTTGCTTAATTATATGTACATCTGCAGTTGCATCTAACAATTATATGATGGTTTAATATCAATTAATTAAAATATTAAATTATTATTAAAGTCATTATTATAGTTAATAACATTTACAAAGTATTGTATAAATTACAAGTCAGTAATATTAATATCAACTTTCTTAGTCCTAAATTCTTTGAGAAATGGTTATAAGAGCCACAATTATTAGAATAATTGCCAGGAATTCAAGTGTTGAACATCCTGGACTAAGGGAACTTCTGAGGGACATGCAGAAATTTTTTGAATTAGAAATGAAATGACAAATTTTTCCAAATACTAGGTATATTAAACTTGGTATTATGTGTGACTCACAAAGAAAGACGGAGAAGGCAATGGCACCCCATTCCAGTACTACTGCCTGGAAAATCCCATGGACGGAGGAGCCTGGTGGGCTGCAGTCCATGGGATCACTAAGAGTCAGACACGACTGAGCGACTTCACTTTCACTTTTGACTTTCATACATTGGAAAAGGAAATGGCAACCCACTCCAATGTTCTTGCCTGGAGAATCCCAGGGACGGGGGAGCCTGGTGGGCTGCTGTCTCTGGGGTCACACAGAGTCGGACATGACTAAAGTGACTTAGCAGCAGCAGCACAAAGAAAGAAAGGAAAATAATGAGTTAAGTACAAATTGATTAAGTTTTCTATACCCATGGAAAAACTGAGAGTGAAAAACAAGGTCTTCAGCTGACTCTATTATAAGCCTGATTTCTTCTCTGCACTTTGTTCAAATAGAAGTTAATTAGATGTAGAAACATTAGCAAGAAATAGATAAGGGAGAGAAAACAGATTTGATAACCACTGCAACTATGATTTATTTGAGGATCCAACATTTTGTTGGATGCATGTCAATTAATTTTTTAAAATTCTGGGTTTTTTACTTTGTACATAAATTCTCAAATATCATGCTTTACTGCCATTTGTACAAAGGTGACTTTCTTCTTTGCAGGCTATGTTAAATGTTACTAATTTTTTACTACCTGTTGAATCAAACACTAGTCACCTGCTCAGTCTTCAAAATTTTCCACAAATTGAGATCCTATTACAATATCTATTCAACCTAGTTCAAAGTTATTTTTTAAAATAATTTTCCGTAATTGTTAAAAGATTCTTTATTGCCATCCATCATTCAACTTACTCACGCATTTTTTTTAATTTTATTTTTTTAATTCATTCCTTTCATCTTATCGTGGATCCTGCCAACTCAGACAAAATTCATATCCATCACTATTTCCAACACTTGACTAGAGGATTTCTTTCTTTCAGAAAAGGTCTGAGTCATTCATTCAATTTACATTCCCCTAAAATTTGTATTCAAAGATTTATTCTATTTTTATTTATATGGTTATTTTAATATTGTTCTCCGATATGCGTACCTTAATTCTTCCCTAGATGATGAGCTGGCTTATACAGACTTGAGATCCTATACTCTATTATTTTCAGTTAGGGAGACCAAATTGGGTAATACATCACACAACAAGTATTGAATAAGTACTACAAAGATTTGTAGACTTAAACCTAAACTTACTGTGACCCATGCAGAGCAGATAATAATGCAAAATAATATAGAGAAAGACACTGGACTTAATATGTCTTAAATCCAAAATACTAAATTTTCTGACTGAGTCTAAGTATTTATCTTGAATTGTTTAAGTTACTATTTCACATTCACACACTACTTTTGTGAAATTAAAAAATACTCTTTTAATTGCATGCTTATTCAGCAGCCTTCTATAGATTTAAAGGTATTTGTTTTTGTAAGCATATGTCAAAACTTTGAGTACTTCTATAAAAATACAAGTATATACATATATCAATATATGCATATAGATATACATAGATATATGCACATATATCTATACATATATACATATATAGATATATGCGTATCTATATACATATATCTATTTCTATTATCCATGTAAGTTTAAAAGTTGTAATATTAGCAAAAAAAACAAAAATGTCTATTTTGAATACCAGACACTAGAGAGGGTTTTACAAGAAGGTTTTCTCAGGCCACTGTCCTCTGACTCACAAAGTTTAAATGGTTTTTGTATTTTCCAGACATAGCTAGACAAACAACTGCCTAACTACTATTCATTCATCTACTATTAAAGTCTTTTTTTACCTCATGATTATACCATCCTATTCCTCAATGAATGGTATTTTGGTACCAATTGTTGTAAATTTCAGGCTTGTCTAGTATAAAATTAACTTTCTTCCAGTATCAAACATATTTCACATTCCATTTGAGAATTACCTAACCCTTACAAGGGGTATAGATAAGGGGAAAAAACTTGTTTATAAATGGCTGTTGTTTATAAATTAAGGTTTCTCTACACATTTCTATGAAGGCTTTCTGTGATGAAATAAAAATTTTGTTCCAGACCAGTTAACTTTAGATTTATCCAGTAAATTTACTCTTTCTCAACTTGCTACCTAATTCAGCTGAGACCGGAGACTGAAGAGCCAGTGTACAAATGGCTCTGCTCAGCTAGCCTTGAGCCATGAAGCCAGCATACAGTAAGAAAAAACCACTGAAACTCTTTTTCTGGTACTTTCTAATTCATATTTTCTTATTGCTTCACTTTGCCAACCTCATTCAGAACTCGGGCTTCTGATTACCTTACTCTCTCTCACCCTTTGAAATCGCCCCCTGTAGTGGTCTGGCTCCACTTTTGCACACTGCTCTGGAAACTCTGGTAGAACCTGACTCCACCCTAGCTCAGGCCCAGTGAACTTGCTCTCAGTCTATAGCCCCTGGGTCCCCAAGGGAGAAAGGGGCACAGCCCACACGTGCTTCCTAGTGTGTCCCCATTAGGGGGTCAGGTCCTTATAAAGGAACTCTGATGGACAGCTGCAATTCCATTCTGCTTCACATCATCCTGGCATCTTGATATTATTGCTTGTCTTAGCTCTGGTTGATATCTCCAGCTTCCAGCCTAAAAATTCAGCTGAGATAAACAAATAATTATTCATTCTAATGCCAGTTATATTTTTAGACTGGGCCCCTTAATGACATTAATACTTCCCATGTCTGTTATCCTGAACAGTCAGGGACTGGAAAATGCTTTGCTGTTTTTTATTTGATTCCCTGCCTTCTGTTACACCCTGTTTTCAGCCTTGAATTAAATAAAGAGCAACACACGAGTGCCAAAAATGTTTGACAAGAGAACTCAAGAAGCATATGGTATTAAGTACAAAAAACTAATTCTTAGCTAAGTAATTATTCTTCATTTGAAAATATGTACTATTACTTCTTCTTTTTGAAAAGTCAGCACACTTGAGGGCCAAGTGTTGCCCGGGGACTTTAACTTGAATAAAGCGCTGTGTTGGCTCAGAAGCTGTGAATTACATAGCAACACCAGCAACACTTCAATTTCTCAAGTATCCCCTGCATTATTTACCTCTGAACAGCTAGGGGGCTTTTTGCAGAGAGGTCCCTAACTACTGCAAGCATTCACTCTATTTAATGTTTTTTAATTAACATTGCACCAACACCAATTCTGTGTGTGCAGTGAAGTCTGTGTTCTTTCCCCAGGTTTTCATTCTCAAATGGATTCGGAAATGCAGCCACAGAACCTTGCAGGAATTCCCTTCTCCAACCCAATTCTTCCTCAAAACCAGAGGATCCCTAATCAAGTAGACAGTGGTTAAAATAGAATGAAACTGATATGGGAAGAAGAAAAAGGGAGGGTATATCTGGGGGAAAAAAATGAGTTGATAAAAAAATGGTTGTGGTTGTTTGCACAGTTTTAAAACACTAGTTATAATTGTGAAATAATTGGATTTCTCCATAATACAATATGTGAAATTAGATAATCTGGCATCATTTAAAAGTTAGATAAAATGATCTTTAAGGTCACTGCCAGTTGTAAAATTCTATATTTAAAATCATCCAGGGAGCCTTTAAGAGGCCCTCAACCATGGGGCATCAAATGAGAATTATTATTCCTAAAGCACAAAGGATAAAACTCATAGAATGAAGTTCAGAGATTAAAACAAAAAAAAAACGAGGAATCTACAAACTAGTTTCTAAATATCATAGTGCACAACTCCAAAAATCTCTTTGTAAACATCTAAGAAACAAAAGAAGCATCTTCTCAAGCAGACTGAAATAATACATACTGGATTATGTACTGAAAATCTCCTTCAGGGTATAAAACTTCTCAGAAACAAACTGCATCCACTAAAACTTATATTAGTTTGAAAAATGTTGTAAAGTTTGGTTTTGCTTTCATCAGTAACCCTAAATTGGAAAAACTGACTCCCTAACATACAGTGACATAAAGTCCCTTCACATTTGAAATAGTTAGAAAATGGCATTTTAAATCTACTCAATCTGTCTTTCTTCTTCTTGTTTATTCAATTACATCTTTTTTTTGTAGACTTGTTATTGGAATTTGCTTCTATTAATGAAAAATATATACTACTAAACTTATTTAAAGGTTCTACTCTATTACTTTGTGCATCACCAGGGGGCAGCACAATTCCCAAAGAACATTATTTTGACTTTAGGATAGAGAAAAGTTGTGTGCCCTGTATTAAGTCACTTCAGTCATGTCTGACTCTTTACAACCCTATGGACAACAGCCTGCCAAGCTCATCTCCCATGGGATTCTCCAGGCAAGAATACTGGAGTGAGTTGCATTTCCTCCTCCAGGGGATCTTCCTGACCAAGGGATTGAACCCATATTCAACTGAAGAACCTGTGTCTCCTGCATTGAATCCATTACTGCTGAGCCACCTGGAAAGCCTGTTGGTAAAGCCTCTATGAGCTACCTGAAGTATCATCTTTACATACCTTCATGCAGAACTTTTAAACTCTCAGGCTTATTACATGAATTATTCTTCTTTTAAAAACATTTTTTTTTTAGGTTTCATAAAATGAAATGGGTCATAAAAAGTTAAAAGGTATTATAAATTTTACATGAAAATAAACCACTTATAAAATACAATAATATTTGAATACAACAAAATCTACAACATTACCAAAGGGGGAAAATATTTTGCTAACTTATAGGAAGACAGAAACAGCAGCACAATAGTATATGCCTCTGAAGGTATTTCACAAGTCCTATTTTTAATCTTCAGAGATATCAAGATGTTCTTATATTTAAATAAATAAAACATGTTTTTATATTAAAAATAATAAAACATGTATGCATACACACACACACACATCTATTACCCATTTCATCTTTAAACAATGTCTGTTTTTTTTTATCCCCCAAAGAAATTCATTCATTCTCTCTCTTTTTCCCATTCCCTAAGAATTTATTTTTTATCACTTATTATGCCCCTGTCCTTAATATTTCACTATTTTGTTGAGGAAACAGACATGGCAACAAATTGTTCCAATACAATTTGACAACAGTTTCAGAACAGTATGAAGAACCATGCAAACAGGAACAAAATCATAGACACTGAGCTCCTGCAGAACAGAGACTGTTCTGCATATCCTGTTCAGTAATGTTTCCTTCACTAGCTAAAGGAGGAGGGTTCAGGATGGGGAACACATGTATACCTGTGGCGGATTCATTTTGATATTTGGCAAAACTAATACAATTATGTAAAGTTTAAAAATAAAATAAAATTTAAAAAAAAGATGAAAAAAAAAGAAGTACTAGACTAGCAGAAAGGCCTCAACTAATATATGTTCCTGTAGCAAATACCCAAATTTGCCCTGAATCAGAGTTGGAGATGGAACTGGCAAAACTAGTGAATTAGTTCCCAGTGCTATTGTAACCCAGCACCTCAAACTGAGTGGCTTAGAAAAACAGAAACTGATCTCAGTTCTGGAAGCTAGAATTTCAAAATCAAGATGTTGGCAGGGCCAGACCCTAAGGATGTATGAAAAGATCCTTCCTTGACTAGTCTCGCTTTTGCCCTAGGCATCCCTTGGCTGTAGCAGCATAATTCTACTTTCCACCTCTACCTTCACACGGCGTTCTTCCTTTGTCACTGTCTTTACGTAATTGTCTTCTTATAAGGACACTGCTGAGGTGGGATTAGGACTCGATTTGTCCAGTATGGCCTTATTTTAACTAAATACATTTATAATAGCTTATTTCCAAATAAGGTCACATTCAGAGGTACTAGGAATTAGGACTTCAATATATCTTATGTATATAGGTTTCCCAGGTGGCACGAGTGGTAAAAAAAAAAAATTGCCTGCCAATGCAGGCAACACAAGAGAAACATGTTCATTCCCTGAGTCGAGAAGATCCCCTGGAGAAGGAAATGGCAACCCACTCCAGTGTACTTGCTTGGAAAATTCCATGGACAGAAGAGCCTGGTGGGCTAGAGCCCTTGGGGTCACAAAGAGTCGGACATGACTGAGTGACCGAGCACACATATATATATTGCTGAGACAGTGCAGTAAGTCGTGTCTGACTCTCGCATCCCCATGGACCGTAGCCTGCCAGGCTCCTCTGTCTATGGGATTGTCCAGGCAAGCAGGATGCAATTCCACCCATAACAACCAGCATCAACAATTTTCTCCTCTTCCACACTTTCACTTTTTCTTCCTCAATCCTTCTCTGTCTACCTTCCTTCTTCTAAGAGGAGCTCATTTTGAGACTCTACTGATGACCACAGATTCCCCCCATTCCTCTCCGAAAGTACCCTGTATTTTGCTAGACTCATTCTGCTTGTGCTGCTAAACTCATACAAATTACCATCATTTACACAAGCTGCTTACATTCATGCCTAATCATCATGCAGTAGAATAACAATTATGCATATCATTAAATTCATGTGAGATAACCTTCAGTGTAAGTTTTATTTGATTATGGCACTAAACTTTATTCACGCATGCTTGGCCTTCATGGCGGGTTGTTCAGGAAGAATGGTTGTCTCAGCCACTTAAAAAGTAATGACAGTAATATTGACCATAACCCTAACCTTCTCCACCTGAAATAAATATTGGGGCCATAAGTTGGTACCCACGTTGTGGAAGGTTACTACAATCAAGTCCAGATTAAATAACATCAATATTTCATCTATCAAGTATGAAAGAAAATGAAATATTTTATTCAACATTTTTAAGCTTTCTACTTTGCATGTTTCCAGAATGACAAGATACATAGGTTCAGAGTAGAAAGCATATTTATTTAACATATATATTTTATTCTAATATCTTGATTAAATTTTCTGAGAATTTTTTTAAAGTATTGTTGGCATATGACGATATGTAACTGCTCTATGTTCTGCTTCCCAACATTTCCTTGAGATACTTTTATGCATTTTTAAAGTCCATAATATGGCAGTGTGCTATGGAATTAGCAATGTCAATGGAGTCAACACCTAACAGGTGCACAAAACCTTGGAATACACTCCATGCATACCACCTCATTTAATTATCTCAGGAGCTTAATTAGGTGGGCATTTTTAAATTGCATTTAATTTTTTAATTATAAAAATCAAAAATATCAATTTTAGAAAATCTAGGAATTATAAAGTGGTACACTTAAGAATCATTCACACCAACTGAAAACAGCTTCTTAGGAATATTAGTGTTACTCATTTTGCAAGCCCCAAGTACCACTCTTATTCTAAGCGATCTTGGTCATTCCATTCAGATATATCTAAATGGGAACTCTTATTTTATAAAACCTTTTGTAACATGATTTTTAATTAAAATTATATCACAAGTATTTGATCATATCAATAAAGCTTTTAATCAATTATATGATTATGTTGATTTTTGAACACCTAGGTCTATTCTGAATTCTCAAGTTTTGTAAAACATAGTAAGAGCTCTGGCTCTAGAATCAAATTTTGTTCCATGATCCCCTACACTTGCTACTTTGGATTAATTACTCTGATTTAGTTTCCTCTATAACAGGGAGTTAATAATAATATAGTCTAGAATACCATGATGATTAAATAAAATAATTTATATAGTTGGCATAAACAGTATCTAGCACATCCTAGGATTCAGATAATTGGTAGCTGTCGATGACCAGGTTTACATAAAGTATTGCTTTCTAATGCCCTCATCTGTTTACTCTCCTTGTTTTCTTCTTTCTCTTTGGACTTTCCTGTCAGCCTTCTTTACAACTAACTCTTTCTTTGTATGCTATTTAAATAGTTTCCTGTGAAACTTAGATCCTTTGCTGTTATTCTGCATTCTCTCTATTTTCTCCATGAACAGCCTCTTCTATGCTCATAGGCTTCAATATTATCTGTATACTGCAGGTGCCCATATTTCTATCCTTAGCCCAGATCACTCTTTTCACCCGTACATCTAACTGCCTCATGCACATTTCCATCTGGATGTCTCAAGACACTTCAAAACCAGAAGGACCAAAACTAAAACTGTCCCTTTTTCAAAATGAGCTTCTCTTCCTCTTACGATTCTTCATTCAGTGAATGACCACCAATAGCGCTTTACTACTCTGGACTGAATGCTGAATTATTTTCCACTCATCATTTTCCCTTGCCTCAGAGCACATACATTAACAAGTCACCATGATTCAATATCTAAAATACCTTTTATTGTCCTCATTTCTCGGCAACCTGACTAGTACTGCCTTAGTCTATATCTCTGTTATCTATTGTCCAGATTGCTATGGCATTCATCTAAACAGAGTTCATCTAATGCATTTTGCATGCTGCTATGAGACTTTTAAAAAATATTTAAAAAATAAATAAATCTTATGCAGCAGCTCATACTTAAAAGACGTCAATAGTTTCCCTGAGCTTTGGTAATCAAAGTCTTTCAAGACCATGCATCACCTGGCCCCTCCTTCACCTGACCAGTCTTAGGACTCAGCATCACCTGCCCCCAATTCCTCCTGCACCCAATTACCACTATTCACTCCTAACATCTTGAACTTCTCCCAGTTTCTCTCACCTTCAGGTCTTTACACTGCTTTCACTGCAAGGGCACTTTTATTTCTACCCTTTCTTCACTAAACTAACTTTTTACCCAATCCTCAAGTCTCAGATAATGGTTAAATTATTTTTAAAAAGTAAAATCCATTGTTATAGTTCTTGACTTCCACTGAGCACACTAAATGCCACACTATGATTAGTTGCACTGAAAAATGTGTTTTAAGAACAATGATATATTTTAACTCAATAGAATAAATGAGCTCTGTTGTCCACCTTCCATCGTGGCTATCTGGATCATGAATATCTTTTTGTGTGCAGTTCATCTGTGTATTCTTGCCACTTTTTTAAAGTATCTTCTACTTCTGCTAGGTCCATACCATTTCTGTCCTTTATTGTGCCCATCTTTACAAGAAATGTTCCCTTGGTAACTCTAATTTTCTTGAAGAGATCTCTAGTCTTTCCCTTTCTATTGTTTTCCTCTATTTCTTTGCATTGATCACTGAGGGAAGCTTTCTTATCTCTCCTTGCTTTTCTTTGGAACTCTGCTTTCAGATGGGTATAACTTTCCTTTTCTCCTTTGTCTTTAGATTCTCTTCTTATCTCAGCTATTTATAAGCCTCCTCAGACAACCAGTTTGCCTTTTTGCATTTCTTTTTCTTGGAGATGTTCTTGATCACTGCCTCATGTACAATGTCACAAACCTCTGTCCATAGTTCTTCAGGCACTCTATCAGATCTAATCCCTTGAATCTATTTCTCACTTTCAGATAGCCACGATGGTGTGATCATTCAACTAGAGCCAGACATCCTGGAATGTGAAGTCAAGTGGGCCTTAAGAAGCATCACTATGAACAAAGCTAGTAGAGGTGATGGAATTCCAGTTGAGCTATTTCAAATCCTAAAAGATGATGCTGTGAAGGTGCTACACTCAATATGCCAGCAAATTTGGAAAACTGAGCAGAGGCCACAAGACTGGAAAAGGTCAGTTTTCATTCCAATCCCAAATAAAGGCAATGCCAAAGAATGTTCAAACTACCGCACAATTGTACACATCTCACATACTAGCAAAGTAATGATGAAGTAAGTATGTGAACTATGAAATTCCAGATGTTCAAGCTGGATTTAGAAAAGGCAGAGGAACCAGAGATCAAATTGCCAACATTCACTGTATCACTGAAAAAGCAAGATAGTTCCAGAAAAACATCATCTATTTCTGCTTTATCGACTACACAAAAGCCTTTGACTCTGTGGATCACAACAAACTGTGGGAAATTCTTAAAGAGACGGGAATACCAGACCACCTTACCTGCCTTCTGAGAAATCTATATGCAGGTCAAGAAGCAACAGTTAGAACTGGACCTGGAACAATGGACTGGTTTCAAGTTGGGAAAGCAGTACATCAAGGCTGTATATTGTCACTCTGCTTATTTAAATTATATGCAGAGTACATCATGCAAAAGTCTGGGCTGGATGAAGCACAAGCTGGAATCAAGTTTGAAGGGAGAAATATCAATAATCTCAGATATGGATATGACACCACTCTTATGACAGAAAGTGAAGAAATAAAGAGTCTCTTGATGAAAGTGAAAGAGCAGAGTGAAAAACCTGGCTTATAACTGAACATTCAGAAAACTAAGATCATGGCATCCAGTCCCATCACTTCATGGCAAATAGATGGGGCAACAATGGAAACAGTGACAGACTTGATTTTGGGTGGCTCCAAAATCACTGCAGATGGTGACTGAAGCCATGAAATTAAAAGACCACTTGCTCCTTGGAAGAAAAGTTATGACCAACCTAGCCAGAATATTAAAAAGCAGACCCAGAGGGATGGAATGGGGAGGGAGGAGGGAGGAGGGTTCAGGATGGGGAACACATGTAAACCTGTGGCGGATTCATTTTGATATTTGGCAAATCTAATACAGTTATGTAAAGTTTAAAAATAAAATAAAATTAAAAAAAAAAAAAAAAAAAAAAGATATAGCCAAAAAAAAAAAAAAAAAAAAAAAAAAAAAAAAATAAAAAGCAGACAAATTACTTTGCCAACAAAGGTCCATCTAATCAAAGCTATGGTTTTTCCAGTAGTTATGTATGGATGTGAGAGTTGGACTGTGAAGAAGGCTAAGTGCAGAAGAATTGATGCTTTTGCACTGTGGTGTTGGAGAAGACTTCTTGAGGGCCCTTGGACAGCAGGAAGATCCAACCAGTCAACCCTAAAGGAAATCTGTCCTGAATATTCATTGGAAGGACTGATGCAGAAGCAGAAACTCCAATACTTTGGCTACCTGATGCAAAGAACTGACTCATTGGAAAAGACCCCAGTGCTGGGAAAGAATGAAGGCAGGAGGATAAGTGGATGATAGAGGATGAGATGATTGGATGGCATCACTGGTTTGATAGACATGAGTTTGAGTAAGCTCCAGGATCTGGTGATGAATAGGGAGCCTGGCATACTGCAATTCATGGGGTTGCAAAGAGTTGGACATGACTGAGTGGCTGAACTGAACTGTCCACCTTACACTTGTAATATATATGTAAGTGTATGGGTGTATATAAATATATTTTCAAAGTCAGAGTTACCTGACAAGTTAGAGTTTGTAGAAGAAAGTACCCTGTGTGAAAAAAAGCACAGATTGATTTGAAAAGGAAATACACAATGACATGCTTCAACACATTCCACCACTTTGTGAAAATAGACATCGGCCGATGAACATTTTTTTTAGTCTCCATAAACGTAAGACCTACAGAAAAAAAAAAAAAAAAAAAAAAAAAAAAAAAAACAGCTATCTTTTCAATAGTTAAGTATTTTAGGGAGATACACCTATTAATTAAGTTTTCATCTCACATCTGGTAGCTTCTTAATTATCTTTTATCCCAAACCAAGAATAATTTTATTTTTTTCACCCCTGAATATCTTAACTGTATAAATATGCTGTATTTGACTACTTCATTTTGTATTGCTGCTGCTAAGTTGCATCAGTCGTGTCCGACTCTGTGCAACCCCACAGAAAGCAGCCCACCAGGCTCCTCTGTCCCTGGGATTCTTCTGGCAAGAATACTGGAGTGGGTTGCCATCTCTTTCTCCAGTGAATTAAAGTGAAAAGTGAAAGTGAAGTCACTCAGTCGTGTCTGACTCTTCGCGACCCCATGGACTGTAGCCAGCAGTCTCCTCCATCCATGGGATTTTCCAGGCAAGAGTACTGGAGTGGGTTGTCAGTGCCTTCTCTATTATTTCCTACTAGTCATAATAAATACATATATTATTACCAAGTGTATTTTTCTTTTAATTCACTTGACTGTCCACTTGGCAAAAAGCAAACCTTAAAAGGGAGATTTTAACGTTCTAACACAATGTTAGGAACCTCATCTTCTTTTCTTTAGGCTTTTGGCCCTCCCCAAAGCTTAAAACAAATGTAGTATGTAGTCTGTAACCTTCCTGCAGGTAATCCCACAGGTTTTAAAGTCACACACTGTCTGCTTTGAGGAGAATGAAGAAAGTACAGCTCAAACAACTGCATTCCACACTTCCCACTCCCAAATTCCTGACTCTTCTTGTCTTGGTAATTAGGCTACTGAGGATTGCATTTTTGTTCCCAACTCCTCCCTCCTGACCACCAGCTGTCTCTTGTCCCTTCCTCAGGTGGGTGGTAGAGTGACTCATGCCCTTTGTTAAGTGACTGCGCTGCCTCTCACTATAGGTGGGACTTCCCTGGTGGCTCAGTGGTAAAAAATCTGCCTGCCAGTCCAGGAGACCCGGACTCACTCCCTAGGTGGGAAGATCCCCTGGAGAAAGAAATGGCGACTGACTCCAATATTCTTGCCTGGGAAATCCCACGGACAAAGGAACCTGGCGGGCTACAGTCCATGGGGTCACAAAAGAGTTGGACATGACTTAGTGACTAACCAATGCACTTTTGGCCCAAGAGATACTGGGTTTGGCCTCAGACAGAACCTGACCAAGAGAAAAAACACCACACCGACAGTAAAAGAATATACAAATTCCAAGCCCAAGCATGAAGAGTCTAACTTTTGTTGTTGTACAGTACAAGGCAACACAACACTGTAAGCAATTTTCTTCCAATTAAAAAATAGATTAAAAAAAAAAAAAAAGAGGCACTGCATGTTCCATGGTCCTCATATTTTGCTTCTATCATCCTTATGGACAGAACAGCTCTCAGTGTGGATGAGAACACTTGTGGGATACCTACAACTTGAAACCAAGCTCTGACTAGATCAGTTAATCTGGGGACATATGATTGAGAATTTCGAAAGCTTTATTTCAAGCCACTAAGTTTGAAATTGTTTGTTATACAGCATTACTGTGGAAAATGTTATCTAACTGAGTAGTCTACCGAAACTCTTAAAACTCATTTGTTTCTTTTTTAAAAATAAATCTTGGCAAAAGTCCAATATCCATCCCCCACCCCCACTTTCTTGAGTTCCCTGTACATGAAGCCCATATAAGATTTCCAGTGTCACAACTCCATTTTCCAAAAGCTGAGGGTGCCTGCTTCCCAAGATGAGAGAGAACAGACACAGACACTCCCAGAAGGACAAAGGCCTCCTACAAGCTTGCCAAGCAGAACTCCTAGAAACATCCTTCAGTGGCTACTTACTGAACTTCAATAAAAGCCGTGCTCTTTGAAAGGCACAGAATCTGTGAAGAAGTAGGACACAAACAATTTCTGATTCAGAGTACCATAAATCCTGTGGAAAGGAAAATGCAATGTGCTAGAGAAAACAACACATTTTTTATTCCCTTTAAATTCAAATATTATAGTTTATACACATGAATATGTGTATAAATTATATCACACAGAGTTTGCATCTCCTTTTTACTAATACCATACTTTTTGTGATTCATTTCAATTCATAAAGCATTATCACTCCGATTGTCATACATGAAACCTTGTGATTTTCCTACAAGGTAAGATACACAGATATTAACCTATGCATTTTACTGATAAAGAAAATAAGTCAAAATGACTTTTTAAGTAATAAATATCTATTGAATTCTTATAGTTGTCCAGCTTATTGCTGAGAACTTTACAGAAAATATTCCACTTAATCACACAACTCAAAGTAGACAAATACTATTATTATTCCCATTTTTCAGGTGTGGTAACTAGCTCAAATAACTTGTATAGATCACATTACTGCTGAGTGTTGTAGGCAGATTTTGTGTCATTCATACATTCACATGCATTTATGCAATAAATATTTAATAAATCCTCACAGTATGACAAGTAGTGAGATACGAAGGCCAAACTCTTTATAAACAAATTGTACTACAAGTAAAGGAGATTGAGGATTTTGTGTAACCTCCAAAGTCATTCTCAAAACCAGTACCCTAGTGTCACCTAGAATGGGTATTGAAGAGAGTGTGATTCAGTAGATCTTAAAAAAATTGAGGGATTCATGTTTTTAGCCGCCTCTAAGTCATTTGGATTGACAGAGTCAATTGAGACCACGGTAACTCTCAAATGTACATCCCTGACAGCTGAGAAGTAAGAAAAATAAAGTCAATCTAATATTTTTTTTATAAACCCATTATTTAAATTCTGTAAAAAAGAATATGAGAAATATTATATTAGTTACACAACACAGAGGTAGAGAGTTGATCAAAGAAATCTCTAAAACTGGGAATTTTTGATTTGAGAGTTCTTTCAGGATCACATCAGTTCAGTCACTCAGGCCAGTCTGACTCTGTGTGACCCCAGAGACTGCAGCACGCCAGGCTTCCATATATCACCAACTCCCGGAGCTTGCTCAGTCTCATGTCCATCTAGTCGGTGATGCCATCCAACTATCTCATCCTCTGTCATCCCCTTCTCCTCCTGCCTTAAATCATTCCCAGCAACAGGGTCTTTCCCAATGAGTCAGTTCTTCACATCAGTTGACCAAAGAATTGGAGTTTCAGCATCAGCATCAGTCCTACCAATGAATATTCAGTACTGATTTCCTTTAGGATTGACTGGTTTGATCTCCCTGCAGTCCAAGGGACTCTCAAGAGTCTTCCCCAACACTATGGTTCAAAAGCATCAATTCTTTGGGGCTTAGTCTTCTTTATGGTCCAACATTCACATCTATACATGAATACTGAAGAAACTATAGTTTTGACTATATGAATCTTTGTTAGCAAAGTAATGTGTCTCCTTTTTAATATTCTGTCTAGGTTGGTCACAGCTTTTCTTTCAAGGAGCAAGCATCTTTTAATTTCATGGCTGCAGTCACCATCTGAAGTGATTTTGGAGCCCAAAAATATAAAGTCTGTGACAATTTCATTGTTGCCCCATCTATTTGCCATGAAGTAATCGGACCAGATGCTATGATCTTTTTTTTGAGTGTTGAGTTTTAAGCCAGCTTTTTTTTTTTTTTAAACTTTACATAACTGTATTAGATTTGCCAAATATCAAAATGAATCCGCCACAGGTATACATGTGTTCCCCATCCTGAACCCTCCTCCCTCCTCCCTCCCCATTCCATCCCTCTGGGTCGTCCCAGTGCACCAGCCCCAAGCATCCAGTATCGTGCATCGAACCTGGACTGGCAACTCATTTCATACATGATATTTTACATGTTTCAATGCCATTCTCCCAAATCTTCCTACCCTCTCCCTCTCCCACAGAGTCCATAAGACTGTTCTCTACATCAGTGTCTCTTTTGCTGTCTCGTACACAGGGTTAAGCCAGCTTTTTGACTCTTCTCTTTTACTTTATCAAGAGTTCTTCTTCATTTTCTGACATAAGGGTGGTGTCATCTGCATATCTGAGATTATTGATATTTCTCCCAGCCAATCTTGATTCCAGCTTGTGCTTTGTTCACTCCAGCATTTTGCATGATGTATTCTGCATATAAGTTAAATAAGCAAGGTGACAATACATGGCCTTGATGTACTCCTTTCCCAATTTGTAACCAGTCTGATGTTTCATGTCTGCTTCTAACTGTTGCTTCTTGATCTGCATACAGATTTCTCAGAAGGCAAGTCAGATGGTCTGGTATTCTCGTCTCTTAAAGAATTTTCCACAGTTTGCTGTGATCTACATAGTCAGAGGCTTTAGCATACTCAATGAAGCAGAAGTAGATGGTAGATGTTTTTCTGGAACTCTCTTGCTTTTTCGATGATCCAACAGATGTTGGCAATTTGATTTCTGGTTCCTTAGCCTTTTGTAAATCCAAATTGAGCATCTGGAAATTCTTGGAGCACATACTGTTGAAGTCTCCCTTTGAGAATTTTGAGCATTACTTTACTAGTATGTGAAATGAGTGCAATTGTGCGGTAGTTTGAGCATTCTTTGGCATTGCCTTTCTTTGGGATTGGAATGAAAACTGACCTTTTCCAGCCCTACGGCTACTGCTGAGTTTTCCAAATTTGCTTGACATATTGAGTGTAGCACTTTCATAGCATCAACTTTTAGGATTCAAAACAGCTCAACTGGAATTCTATCACCTCCACTAGCTTTGTTCATAGTGATGCTTCCTAAGGCCTACTTGACTTCCCATTCCAGGATGTCTGGTTCTAAGTGAGTGATCATACCATAGTGGGTATCTGGGTCATAGGATCTTTTTTGTATAGTTCTTCTATGTATTCTTGCCACCTCTTCTTAATATTTTCTGCTTCTTTTAGGTCCATACCATTTCTGCCTTTTTGTGCCCATCTTTGTATGAAATACTCCCTTGGTATCTCTAATTTTCTTGAAGAGATCTCTATCTTTCCCATTCTATTGTTTTCCTCTATTTCTTTGCATTGATCACTGAGGAAGGCTTTCTTATTTCTCCTTGCTATTCTTTCAAACTCTGTATACAGATGGGTATGTCTTTCCTTTTCACTTTTGCCTTTTGCTTCTCTTCTTTTCATAGCTATTTGTAAGCCGTCCTCAGACAACCATTTTGCCTTTTTGCATTTCCTTTTATTAGGGATGGTTTTGATCGCTGTCTCCTGTACAATGTCACGAACTTCCATCCATAGTTCTTCAGGCACTCTCTATCAGATATAATCCCTTGAATCTATTTGTTACTTCCACTGTATAATCATAAGGGATTGGCTTTATGTCATACCTGAATGGTTTTGTGGTTTTCCCTACTTTCTTCAACTTAAGTCTGAGTTTTGCAATAAGGAGCTCATGATCTGAGCCACAGTCAGCTCCTGGTCTTGTTTTTCTTCACTTTATAGAGCTTTTCCATCTTCAGGTGCAAAAAAATATAATCAGTCTGTTTGATACTGACCATCTGGCAATGTCCATGTGTAGAGTTGTGTCTTATGTTTTTGGAAGAGGGTGTTTGCTATGACCAGTGTGTTCTCTTGGCAGAACTCTGTTAGCCTTTGCTCTGCTTCATTTTGTACTCCAAGGCCAAATTAGCCTGTTACTTCAGGTATCTCTTGACTTCCTACTTTGGCATTCCAAATGATGGAATGGACATGAAAAGGACATCTCTTTTTGGTGTTAGTACTAGAAAGTCTGGTAGATCATCGTAGAACCATTGAGCTTCAGTTTCTTTGGCATATGTGGTTGGGACATAGAGTTGGATTACTGGGACACTGAATGGTTTGCCTTGGAAATGAACAGAGATCATTGTGTCATTTTGAGATTACACCCAAGTACTGCATTTTTTACTCTTTTGTTGACTACGAGGGCTACTTCATTTCTTCTAAGGGATTTTTGCCCACAGTAGTATATATAATGGCCATTTGAACTAAATTCACCCATTCCGGTCCATTTTAGTTCACTGATTCCTACAATGAAGATGTTCACTCTTTTCATCTATTTGACCACTTCCAATTTACCTTGATTCATAGACCTAATATTCCGGGTTCTTGTGCAATACTTTCTTTACAGCATTGGACTTTATTTTCATCACCAGTTACATCCACAAGGTGGGCGTTGTTTTTGCTTTGGCTTAGTCTCTTCATTCCTTCTGGAGCTATTTATCCACTCTTATCCAGTAGCATATTGGGCACCTACAGACCTGGGCAGTTCATCTTTCAGTGTCATATCTTTTTGTCTTTTTATCCAGTTCATGAGGTTCTCAAGGCAAGAAAACTGAAGTGGTTTGTCATTCCCTTCTCCAGTGGACCATGTTGTGTCAGAATTCTCCACCATGACCCTTCTGTCTTGGGCAGCCATACATGGCATGCCTTAAAGTTTCATTGAGTTAGACAAGGCTGTGATACATGTGATCAGTTTGGTTAGTTTTCTGTGCTTGTGGTTTTCATTCTGTCTGCCCTCTGATGGATAATAATAGAAAATAAATATAGGAGGCTAAGCTTCTACACCTTTCTTTAGTCTTCTCCTGGATGGAACCATTGGGGTAACAACAATACTGCCATAAAGTAAAACTTGTAGAATCACCATAAACATAAAATAACTGAGAAAAGAAAAAAAAAATAATAGTTACTTCATGGCCTAGAAGAGAGTAACAGATTATCTCTTCTCCAAGTTGACATAATAAAGAAATTATAAAATAGAGGAAAGCAAAAGTGGAATAAATTATGTTGTCTTGGCAAAATTAGGCAGATTACAAAACTGTTAACTATTAACTTTAATTCAAGAAGTTAAGCATATGTAGAGAATGATTCATTTGTAAAGACAGTAATTTAATATTCAAGAATCATTAATGACCTGTTCCTTTAAATGTTTAGCATAATATCTAGTATATGTCCTCTCCCCTATGCAATATCTAGAAAGGAATCTTACTAGAACATATGTCTAGAATAGTGTCTGATATTTATTAGTCCCAGAAAAATATATGACAAGTGAATAAATGAATGAATTCCTTCAATAAAGGCAAATCTAACAGAGGTATTATCTTCTGTAATAACACTGACTTAAAAGGAAATAACTTCAAAATAGAATGGGAGGAAACTTATTTGCCAGGCTTAAAGGATTTTGCTTTAAGTGAACCACAATCTTTGACAATGCCAGCCCTTTTTGAATGTATATGGAAGTCATTGATTTCTTATACAAATTAAAGCAGCTGTAAATTTAACTTACAAGTATTGATTGTGTATGTGTGTTCAGGGGTTGGGTTGGTGGGTAGATTGTTGGAGAGATAGCTCTTAAAATAAATTTGTTTTAAATATAAAAATGTACACGCATAGACTTTTGTATATATTACTAAGGTAAGCCTGTGCATTAATAATCTATAAGTTAAAAAGCCTACAAGTTAAAAATAGCAAAAGGGTACTAGTTACAGTTGAGTGGCACTTATTGCGGATTTACTCACTGCAAACTATCCTTGATATGCTGCCTGTCTCGTCGTGGTAAATGGCAGTGAAGGTCAGTGAATCTAATTTGACAATAATGAGCCTGTTCTGCAATGTGTTATATTATTGTGCCCCTACTTTTTTTTTTTAAGGTATTAGCCAATCAAAAAGACTGTTCAATGACACTAGGGAAACCCCAGGAGAGATGAGGAGAGTCAAAGAACACACTCTCTTATTTTTCTTTTCCAATAATGGAGGCAGCAGAGGTTATGAACATGTTCAATATGCACTAAAACAAAACACAGCCTGATAGGAATGTTTTAATTAATAACAATTATCTTTTGCAGCATTGTGATTCAAGCCAGTTCTCTGAGCATGAAGGAGAAACTTGACACTTGTGCTTCTTTGTGGACAGAGAGATTTTAAGCAAAGTTAATGGAAACTCAGCGGATGAATGGTGCTGCAATTCAAATGTACTGTAAAATTACTGAAATCATTTCAATGTCACAGGACTACACTGCATTGCATTTATGATTATTACCTCTAGCTATGCTTTAGTGATATTTTGTTAGATATCCTAAGGATCGTCTTGTAAAAAATCGTAGTGTTGAGGGGATAATTATGATGCAACAAATTATAATTATTTCTGTATAATAATTTATGTATATTCTATACATATCCTAAACATTCTTTATATAATTTATCTATATAACAATTGTATAATAATAGCAAGTAATAATAATTATTATAGAAAAGATACAAAAGCTGGAATGTTGACACAGGATAAT
The DNA here is from genome assembly GCF_019923935.1 of Bubalus bubalis. Classification (NCBI taxonomy): domain Eukaryota; kingdom Metazoa; phylum Chordata; class Mammalia; order Artiodactyla; family Bovidae; genus Bubalus; species Bubalus bubalis. The sequence continues at coordinate 152,337,244 of NC_059158.1, forward strand.
GACCTACCAATAATTATATCCCATCCCAATGCCTTTGTAAAAATTATCTTTAGCTTTTATTTCTCAAAAGATAATTCTGGAAACTGATATGTGAAAATCACATTGAATACATGTTTAAAATATATCTGCTTGGTCCATGCCCCACCCAGACATTCTAAGTCAACATCTCCTGGGAAGGGGCCATCAATCTGTGTTTTAACAAGTTCTCCAGAAAACTGTCACACACATTAAAACTTGAGAAGCACTGTCCTACCCCAGAGGTTTTAAACTGGTAGCCACAGAATTCAGAGGTCTATGAACTTGTGGTGGAAAAAAATGCTCCTTAATTTGATCCCCCCCAATTACTAATGCAGTCAACAAATCACAGTGGTTTAAAGTGTCTGTTAGTTTTCATCAATTAATATCAGGGATATTGCACTAGTATATTGCAGCTATAGATATCTCAAAGTACCACTGCCATTAATTGCTACTCAAATTATATCAATTATTAGACTCACTGCTACAGCTCTTAACTTAATGAAACATGAAATAAGTATATATACATATGTATGTGTGTGTGTTTGAATATATAAAACTATATCAGGAATAGTTAAAATATTATTTTGATAACTGTTTTAATATAACTGGTTTGCTTTGTAACCCTACATATTTTCTTTGATGTATTTAGAATTAATATTCTGAACAGAGATCCAAGGCTTCATGAGACTAGCTCAAGTGCCTACAATACACACAGAGTTAAGAATCCAGGTCCTAGTTCTCCTGGGCCTTGTATTTATGCAGAGGGACAAGGAAAGTGTGGCAAGAGCTAAATGTAAGCTGTTTCTCTGGCTCAAACAAACTCTCCCTGGCATTTCCTCTGAACGGACATAGATGTGGGAGCATAAAGGAAGGTGGCTCATAAAATTCCAATGTGTTTAAGAGTAAGGGTGGGGGGAGCAAAGGAAAGGGAAAGCAAGAACACTTGTCAGTCATGAATGGCTTATTGGCTGACTTCGTCAGCAGGGAGCTGAATTTGATCAGTTCTGCCATGATTAGTGTCACTACAGTCAAGTGTAATTTCTGTATAAACAGAAGTGGTAGATAGGAAAATAATTCAGTCCATCCCTCCAAATTGTCTCAGTCAGCACAGACATCAAAAACTGTCAGCCCGAGGAGGGGGAATGCACACATATCCAACCAAGCCTGTAATTGTATTCAGTATTCAAATATTTCAAAGTACAGAATATTATTTTCAACATAAGACCAAAGAAAAACCAATGTGGATTGTGCAGCTCATCTAACTGTGAAAACAGCATTTGTTTATTTTTCATTGTCTCATTGGTAAAGTAAGCAAGTTATTATTTTGTATTTTATCACTTTTCAGTAGTAGGATATTTTGATCTAAAAATATGCCTCTCTTCTAATTCCTTAGCCTTAATGAATAATACCTCCTTTCAATCAATTGTCCAAGATAGGAACCTGAAGAAATCCTTTCCCTCTTTAACTAAATGAATCACTAAGTTCTGTTAATTGTATTTCCCTACTGTCTCTAAAAATAATCCACTTCTGTTAGACCCATTGCTAGTTAGGTTAGTTCAGAAATAATATCATTATTTTAATTACAACACAGGAACAGACTCGTAACTGGTCTTCTTGGCCCAAACCCTTATTGTTGCCAAAGTTTACTTCATATGTTCATCAGAATAATAATTTTAAAATACACTCTTGATGTCACTTCCCTGCAAAAACACACAGCCATGAAATTCGACTAACCCCAGGGAACATGTCATAATTCTTATGGTTTATCAGGTCTCAGACTACATTTTTTGCCTTCATACTCCTCACTCACACTCTTGAAACATCAACACAGGAGAAAACAACACACCAGGACTATATCATTGTTTACTCATATGATATAAACAATGTTCCTAATGATGATGTTACATAATGAGTGAATCTTGATGAATTGTGGTTGATATTATATTTTTGAACAGGCAGGAAAGAAGAATACACCTGTCTTATATGATTAGACTCAATTTTGTCACTTAAAGAAATATCAGTTAACTAGAAAATTAAATATTCTCTGATGAGAGTACTCGATGAGAGCATTGTGCACATAGAGATATATATGTTTCAAAGATCAGGTAGGCAGGGGACATTGGCTCTATCTCAAATTATGTGTCTTTGCAAAAGTCACTTTTCAGTGGGTCTTGAGTTTCTCATAGGTAAAACACATGGAGAAAATTCATACCTACCTTTAAAGTCCAAAGTCTATATAGTATTTTGACAATCTGTCCATAAATGATTTGATACTCTGCCTTCAAAAGGAATAGCACAATTCCCCTCCATGTAAGTGTGGGCTGGACTGAGTGACTCATTTCAAACGAAGAGAATATGGTAGACATGATAATATGTTACCTCTGTGGTTACATTGCAAAAAGCTTGAGGATCAGGCCCCCAGTTTGAGTTCTCTTGCCCTCTCTGTTTCTCTCTCGCTTTCTTTTTTCTCAGGTAGCCTATAGAGATGACCAAATAGTGAGAAGAATAGGTCTCCAGCCAACAAGAAACTGATTCCTGTTAATCACTGATTGAGCATGGAAGTAAATTCCCCAGCCATAGTCAAGCTTGGAGTTGATTGACCACAACCTCAGCCAAGAGCTTGACTGTCATCTCCACAGAGCTACTATTAAACTGACTGCTAAGCCACTCTCCTAATCTGACTCTCAATCTGTGAGATAATACGTGTTTGCTTTCTTAAAGTGCTAAATCTTGGGGTAATTTTTTACGCAGAAACAGATAACTAACACAGATCAGAATCCAATGTATCAAGTAATTCTGTGACATCGCTATCTTTTAAGTACTTCCTTATTCTTGATCCCTACACACTTTTCAACGTCTAAAACAGCAAACTAGTTGCTATTATAGATTTACTTTTTAACAAAAATTACTGAGTTTAGAAAACAGATTACACTTGCACAATGTAGATTTACACATGTATTACACTCTTAAAAGGATTAGAGTTAATATATTTTCAATGAAAAGGAACTCATATGAATGCCAGTCAAGGTGCAAACATAGACCCCATGCTGTGGGATTTGCTGCTTTCTCAACTTGTGTATGACAGGCTAGTTGCAATTACATCAGTGGATTGTTTTCTATTGTTCTAACCAGTGCATTAATGAAAGGCCATACAATTAAAGAAAAGATCATACTGTTTGAGGAAAGCAAGACAACCAGTTTAAACAAGTAGATGGAATTAAAATCATTTTACTAGCACTATTTTCCAATCCAGTAATTGCTGAAACTACTCTGAAATGCTGAGTATAACCACATTCAATATGGAATATCCTCAGAGCCACCTTCCAAACTTATCCTTAAAAATGCAGTCCTTAGCTAATATAATTTCCTTAATTATTTTCTCATACTGGAAAACTGAAAATTTACAAAATAATATTAAAAGAAAGACACTATCTTCAGGGTTACTCTATGTCCATAGCTTTAACTTGGGCTCTTTGCTTTCACACAGGCTTCCCAATAACAAATCCATGGTAGGTCCACTTGCATTGTCTTCTCCACGTCTCCTCTTTTCATTAATCATCCTTTTATCTAACTGAACCTCTACTCTAGACTTTAGCACTATGAGACAAGGACCAGTTCATATGAGACAAGGAGGACCAGTTAGTGTCATGCCAAGCATAATGAGCACTGGGCTAGGAGCTCCAGTTCCAGGCTCTCTCCATGCTTTCAAGACCTGGAGCTGGGGGCTGGGGGTGGGGTGGGGGGGTGGAGGGGAGGGGAGGGGAGGGGGAGGAGGGAAAAGAGCAATGGGGATGAAGGGGGTGGCCAACTCTTATTCAAAATTAATCATCAAAACTTTGATTTATAATCAAGTGGCTCATAATTGTGCCCCTTCCTCACTCTCTTTATTCCCTAGTAAAGAAGTGAGACTTTTCACCCACATGAGTCCCCTACAGTCAAATGAAATATTTTTTAAACCTATATTTATCACACACACAAAGTCTTATATGAATGTGAACAAAAAACTGAAAGATAAAATAATTTTTCTGTGCCCTTTTAAAGTCCACAGTTTGTTAAATTATAATCATGGTGTGGTTATATTTTGGCATCTTATATTTTTCCCTAGTGGGAAAAAAGATGAGCACCAAATTCCAAATTCCACTGGAAATTCATGGGTCTAGCCTTAAGGAATTTTCTTTCTTGAGAGAAAAATGAGAGACTTTTCATGATTTTCTTAATCAAGAGTTAGTCAGCTATTTCCTACTGAGGCCTAAGACTTTCTGACAGCCTGATGACCTCTTATTAATTGATACCTTGACCTTTATGAGGCATCAACATAAACTTAGCTCTAATTAGGAGTAGGTTGGAGAGGGGGAAACACAAGATTTCAAAAGCAATTACTACTGTAGTATATTTGAAAATACAAACTCAAAAGACAGGTAGCAAAGTTCCAAAGAAACATTGCAAATGCTTACAAAGTCAAGAGTACAATTGAATTAGAAAGGAAAAATAGGCATTAGAAAAAGTGATTTAATATCCTAAAATCATTCACATATATATCACATCAAGAAGACTGAAACAACAGAGTTTTAGAATTAAAAGATTGGAAACTTCTTAAAATAGGAACTAAGATAATAGAAATAACTCAAAACATTTTTAATATCATCTGCTATATAATCAAAATCACACTGAAATACATCTTTAGAATTTCATTCACTCACCTATTTTTGTATTAATAATAAATAATAATTCATTGAGTATAAAAGAATCACTTTATTAGATGATATTTTGTTAGTATTTCTCAAAAAAAGATATTCAAATGAAAATAATTAACTTTACTAAAAGCTACCACCACATTCCTCTGCCTGAATTTTAAATTATCTTTGCTTCTGCACAGGAGTAGCCACTTTATGAAATACTATCAGGATAAGTCCTCTGTATCCATAATGCACCCTTTTATACTAGAACTTGATACAAATAATGATAATAAATTAAAACTAGGAAAATGTTCTGCCAAATTCTAAACTCTTTTTTAATGAGGAGTTGGGTGTATAATTGAAAATTTCTACTTGTTTGGCATCATGTTAGTAAAAATCTACAGTTCCTAGAAGATCACCTTCCTAGTCTTTTTGTTTTATCAACTGATAAAGGGATGAAACACCTTTTTTTTTTTTTTTTTACTGTATTTGAATTTTATTTTATTTTTAAACTTTACATAACTGTATTAGTTTTGCCAAATATCAAAATGAATCCGCCACAGGTATACATGTGTTCCCCATCCCGAACCCCCCTCCCTCCTCCCTCCCCATTCCATCCCTCTGGGTCGTCCCAGTGCACCAGCCCCAAGCATCCAGTATCGTGCATCAAACCTGGACTGGCAACTCGTTTCATACATGATATTTTACATGTTTCAATGCCATTCTCCCAAATCTTCCCACCCTCTCCCTCTCTCACAGAGTCCATAAGACTGTTCTATGATAAGAAGAAAAATCTTATATATTTAAAGTACACTTTGAATGATAAAACAAAAGAAGTGTTTATTTTCAATCCAGTCATAGTACTCTAGTCCTTTTAATTATATGACCATGCCGAGAGAAATATCAATAACCTCAGATATGCAGATGACACCACCCTTATGGCAGAAAGTGAAGAGGAACTAAAAAGCCTCTTGATGAAAGTGAAAATGGAGAGTCAAAAAGTTGGCTTAAAGCTCAACATTCAGAAAACGAAGATCATGGCATCCAGTCCCATCAATTCATGGGAAATAGATGGGGAAACAGTGGAAACAGTGTCAGACTTTACTTTTCTGGGCTCCAAAATCACTGCAGATGGTGACTGCAGCCATGAAATTAAAAGACACTTACTCCTTGGAAGGAAAGTTATGACCAACCTAGATAGCATCTTCAAAAGCAGAGACATTACTTTGCCAACAAAGGTCGTCTAGTCAAGGCTGTGGTTTTTCCTCTGGTCATGTATGGATGTGAGAGTTGGACTGTGAAGAAGGCTGAGTACCAAAGAAATGATGCTTTTGAACTGTGGTGTTGGAGAAGACTCTTGAGAGTCCCTTGTACTGCAAGGGGATCCAACCAGTCCATTCTGAAGGAGATCAGCCCTGGGATTTCTTTGGAAGGAATGATGCTAAAGCTGAAACTCCAATACTTTGGCCACCTCATGCGAATAGTTGACTTACTGGAAAAGACTCTGATGCTGGGAGGGATTTGGGGCAAGAGGAGAAGGGGACGACAGAGGATGAGATGGCTGGACGGCATCACTGACTTGATGGACATGAATCTCAGTGAACTCCGGGAGTTGGTGATGGACAGGGAGGCCTGGCGTGCTGCGATTCATGGGGTCACAAAGAGTCGACATGACTGAGTGACTGATCTGATCTGATCTGATCTGATAAATGATTTAAAATTCCTAATGACATTTTTTTAATTATGAAAGCATGATAATGGACTTACAGGAGACTTGGAAAATACAGAACAAGGTTACATATAGTTCCATTATACACTACAATTATTAAAGTAGATAACTAAAAACTAAGATTTTTAGTTACCTATAGTTTCACTATATACTACAATTATTATTTAAGTAGATAAACTAAGATTTTTAGGTGGAGTTTTAATATCAAACTGTCAAAAATTAATAAAATGAATATACAGAGAAGGAGAAGGATATAGTAGACCTGAAAAGCACTATGAATCAATTCAGCATAATTAAGATTTATACAATTTTCATACAATGGTAGGATACAAATTCTATTTAAGTTCCCATAGACACTGGAACATATCCAAGAACATTAAACAAGGTGCAAAAATTTCAGACCATAGATGATTTAGAAATGCAAAATAGATGAATAAAATCATTACCAATCCTTAACAATGAATAAGCAGTGCCATTTGGTGATAACTGTATTCTGTTGTGAATTAGACCTAGTTCATATTACATAATATGTGTGCATGCATATTAAGTCACTTCGGTTGTGTCCGACTCTTTGCGACCCTATGGACTACAGCCTACCAGGCTCCTCTGTCCATGGGATTCTCCAGGCAAGTATTCTGGAGTGGGTTGCCATGCCCTCCTCCATGAGATCTTCCTGACCCAGGAATCAAACTTGCATCACCTGCGATTCCTGCATTGCAGATGGATTCTTTACTGCTCAGACATCAGGGAAGCCCACTAATATATGACTTACTATTTTCTTATTAGTTTATGCTTCTATTTTCCATCATTGCATAAATAATAATACTAAATGCTGTTGCTAAAAATACAGAGCCCCAGTTTTGTTCGTGGGAATGTGATATGGTATAATCAGTTCAGAAAATAAAACTCTAACAATTTCATATAAAATTCAAACATTATATCTACTCTATGACTCGACAATTCTAATCAGAGGCATTTACCAAGAAAACAAAAATCTATGTTTTAAAAATACTTCAAAGTATATTTATAGCAGTTTATTTATAATAACACAGATATTCAGAGGGAAAGACTGATAAATGAGATATAGTATATTCATACAATCAGTTCAGTTCAATCATTCAGTCGTGTCCGACTCTGCGACCCCACAAACCACAGCACACCAGGCCTCCTTGTCCACCACCAACTTCTAGAGTCCACCCAAACCCATATCCATTGTGTCAGTGATGCCATCCAACCATCTTATCCTCTGTCGTCCCCTTCTCCTCCTGCCCTCAATCTTTCTGAGCATCAGGGTCTTTTACTACTCAACAGAAAGATCAATTTACTCATATATGTAGTGACATGAATTATTAGAAACAAACATTTTCATGAACATAACCCTGATACAAGTGAATACAGTGTATTATTTGATTTCAAATAAAATTCTAGAAGAGACAAAACTGATCTGTAGTGAACAGAAATAGGGACAGTGTTTATCTTTGGAGATAGTGGGTACGATACACTGGAAGGGACTATGAGGAAACATTTTAAAGTGATGGCAATGTCCATATCTTGAAAGGAGTTTGCATTTCACAATTGCATGCATTTGATAAACCAGTAAATGTATAATTAAGATTTGTACAATTCATTGCATATGTTTTACATACAAATTTTAAAATAAGGTAAATAAATACTGAATTCTACTTAAAGTATACATTCTAATGTATTTAGATAGAGGAGTACTGATTTCTGCATTTCATTTTGAAATGCAATGGACATAAAAATGATAACAGAAGCATACTAAAATGTTAATGCTAAAATCTAGGTTGTGCCTATATTACTTGAAAGCTGTTCTGTTTGATAATTTTTACAATAAAATGTTAGAAAAAATTGAAGTGCCATTTATCTTGTAATCATATAACACATTAAGGAACTGATATTTTTTTAAAACTTCAGGTAAAAACATTTTTACAGTGACAATAATACAATAACTCTCTTTGTTAGTTCCTTTGGTTTTCTCAAAATATGTTTTTCTATTCCATAGCATTTGAGGGCAGGTATTTTGTTGTTCAGTGGCTGAGTCACGTCCAACTCTTTGTGACCCCATGGACTGTGTAGCCTGTCAGGCTCCTCTGCCCATGGAATTTCCCAGGCTACTCTGTCCATGAGGGATAGCCTCTGTCCATGGGTTTCTCAGGCAAGAATACAGGAGTGGGTAGCCATTCCCTTCTCCAGGGATCTTCCCAACCCAGTGATGAAACTTGACACTCCTGCATTATAGGCAGATTCTATACGGCTGAGCCACCATGGAAGCTCCCTTGGTTTCCTCAAACTATGTTTCTCCTTCTCATAAAATTTGGGGGCAGTGATGGCAGACCTTTTTTCCGACATCAGCATTCTTCTGTAGACAATTTACAAAATAGGCTATAATTCAGTTTATCGCCTGTTGCAGTCTCAAAACAAGAATCTCTTATCTTTGAGAATGAACTAAAACCAATTTTATGGAAAGTTTTCAGCTTTGTTTCCTTTTATTCTAAAAACTTAGTATCAGCATGCTAAGAAATAAATTTAGCCTTAAATGTTGTATGTATACTAATATTTTGTTATTTCACTTTCTCTTTTAGTCACTCCACAACCCCATTGCTATGTTTTCCAGAATATGACAATTAAAGAAAAAAGATAAATGATATGAAGGCACTATTCAGTAAAAAGGAGAAAAGCGAAACAAAACATAATTTTCTACTCATTTAACTTGGTAACTGCTGCAAGCCTACAGTCTTTTGTTAATGGTTCCAAAGGGGTCTGTAACTCCATTCTTGATCTCATGCAGTAAGAAAATAATTTGATTTTTATTTTTAAAAATCTTAAAATAAGTGATGAAAATTTTCACTCTTATAATTTTTCTGATCAATCTACAACTGATGATGGCCCAAAGAATAATAAAGAGCTTCATATGAATTACAATCTAATATAATTTGAGATGGTTCATAGAAAAAAATCTTCAGAAATTCAGCATCTTGGCTATTTTTTCACTGGATTTCTACCATTAAAAGCCAGTCATTAAAAGTAAATGGTGCTTTTATATAACATATGGCTCTCCACCTCAGTATTAATGCCGAATTTTATAATTTTGTGTATGATAAACTGAACGCTTTTTGTATCAAACAGATTAACATTAGATATTCACCAAGCGTAAAAGCTGGATGCACACAGACCTGCACAGTCTATTAGAGTAGCCACTAGTCATGTGTAACTACTTAGTATTTAGCACATGGCTTGTCTGAATTGATATGTGTTGCTTATTATAATATATACACGGAATTTTGAAGCCATAATATGTAAACTTTTTGATCTTATGTTGAAGTGATTTGTTGTTTTTGTTTAGCCGCTAAGTTGTGTCTGACTCTTTTGGAATCCCATGGACTGTAGCCCACCAGGCTCCTTGGTCCATAGGATTTCCCAAGAATGCTGGAATGGGCTGCCATTTTCTTCTCCAAGGGATCTTCCTGACCCAAGGTTTGAACCCGTGTCACCTGAATTGCAGGTGGATTCTTTACCATTGAGTCACCTTGGACACCCATATTGAAGTGATGCTATATGATTAAATAAAATATATTATTTAACTAAATACTTAATTAAATAAATAAGTGAAAGTCACTCAGCCGTGTCTGACTCTGCAACCTCATGGACTTTACAGTCCATGGAATTCTCCAGGTCGGAATACTGGAGTGAGTAGCCTTTCCCTTCTCCAGGGGATCTTCCCAACCCAGGTCTCCTGCATTGCAGGCGGAATCTTTACTAGCTGAGCCACAAGAGAAGCCAATTAAATAAATATTATTATTTTCACCTTTGTATTATATATTTTTTAATATGGTTATTATAAAATTTTAAGTTATTTGTAACTGTAACATTTCTCATGAAAGTGCACTTGGCAGAAATTTTATGATTAAGCCTGACAAGACAATTTCTCGATTCTTAAATACTATACAAGGAAGAAAAGAAGAATGGGAAACAAGATGTAATGAAAGTTGATTCACTGAAGCACCAAAAATCTCGACCTGGATTCACATTTATCAATATTTTATATGTAATTTTGAACCTTGTTTCCTAATGTTAGAAAATAAGAATTTTTTTTCTCTTAGAAGAAATCCTGTTAAATCCAATCAATCTTATTCCTTCTTTTTTTAAACGAACAGGAATATCATAAGGAAATTTCTGAAAGTTTTCTATGAGCAAGTTATCTATGAGCACCAACCCTGTACTTAAACTGCTTGTTAGTGAAATCATAAACATCTTTTGGTTTAAATCTCTGTATCTAGGTTTTCTGTAACTTAAAGTTAAATTGAATTCCAACTAACACACATTGATGAAGTAAATTCTTAATTTTTTTGACCCAATTTTTTTGACAAAACTTTCATCTCTACTTTAAATGTAAATTGTGCTTGCAAAATCAGAATTAGTTTACAACAATATGCTTTTTTTAACATAAGTCTTTTATTTCTGTTCTTGTCTACATAGTTCTTATTTAAATCTTGGGAAGTTCTCTCAGATAAGATCACCTTACCTTCTTAGCTTCAAATTCTGTTCAGTCCAGCCCACAGTTTAATTCAGTTCAACAAATATTGACTGAGCCACTCTGTTAGACACTAAATTAACCATGTTAAAGAATATCGTCTCAGTCACTGCTGGTTGACATCTTTACAGATCAAATCAGATCAGTCACTCCTTGACATTAAGCTCAAAGCTATGTTATAAGGAATTTTATTTAAGCATTTTAGAAATTCTCAAGGACCTTCTTCCTGTCACTACAGAACTATATGAGAGTGTATCAAACTAATGTATTTGGAAATGTAGCTGGTTGACTGCTAGTAAAAAGAATACAATAATCTATTTGTTTGGTACTTCACATTTGTAAAACACTTACATAGAGATTGTCTCATTTTTCTTCAAAATATCCACTGTTGGGACAACTTGGTAAAATACAAATCTTTAAGATTATTTCTCCCTAAGCAGGAGACATTTAGTCTGTTTTCTTTTCTATAAATGAAATCCTTCAATTCTGCATTCTCAAAATCCTGAGGAATGCCCTGGAATCATCATAGGCTTCACTCTTTCAAGAATAAAAGAAAAACATTCTCCCTCTTCATAGATTTACATCAGTTTAATATTCAACATGTTACATGAAATGCACATGAATTTGTTTTAATTAGAATTGTGCCTCTGGCACTGCATCTCTTTTTCCTTGATGATTCTTACATATGAACTGGGCAGTTTTAGACACGCATGCATGCATGCATTCATTCTTCAAACACATAGTTTCTAATACAAGGCACCATGCTAAGAACTGTGAGACAGAAACACATTTCATAATTTCAGATTATTTATGATCTTAAAATATAGTAGGAAAAATTAGCTGTGTGGGCAAATTAGGATGCATGTACCATATGGAGAAACAATAAATTCAATACCAGAAGTAAAGCAGAAAACCTAACTTCTACTGGGCTTGTCAGAGAAGGCTTGTGCTACAAACATGTGAAATAGGTTTGAAAGGATGGCTAGAATTTCAAGAAACAGAAAATAAAGATATTACCTACCAGTAAAAGAAAATCGCAAAGCATAAACTTTTAATGAGGCCCAAAGGCAAGGTAGAGAATCTTTGTAAAAATGGTAGAGTTGAAGCTAGAATTATTGTAAAGTGACTCAAATGCAAGCAACAAAACAAAAACTATAAAAAACAAACCCAAATGTCAAACTAGATTTTGTATTTTAGTCAAATGGAAGTAACTAAAGGTTTTAGATCTCAATTTCAGTCATTTTTGTAAGTGTGTGTGTGTGTATAATTGTAACAATTACATCTATTATACAATAGGTAAGACAACTTTGTAATACTCAGTGATGGTAAAGATGTCAGAGAACAGACGTACTTATTAATGCTTGGAGAATATGCGACTCACTGCCCCTATTTTGAAGGGAAGTTAATCAGTGTCTATAAGATTTTTAAAAACATATATTCTTTTACTCAGCATTTCAAATTTTAGGGATTTATTCCATAGAAATACTGGCATGGGTATATAAAGTTATACACAAAATTATTTACTTTGATAAACATGTGTTTAACAAAAAGAAGGGAAATCTTGCCTACTCATCAACAGATAAATCAACAAATGAATTCAATTAATAAATTATGGTATATCCACAAAATATTAAGATTTTAAATCTGAATGCAGAGTTCCAAAGAATAGCAAGCAGAGACAAGAAAGCCTTCTTCAGCGATCAATGCAAAGAAATAGAGGAAAACAACAGAATGGGAAAGACTAGAGATCTCTTCAAGAAAATTAGAGATACCAAGGGAATATTTCATGCAAAGATGGGCTCGATAAAGGACAGAAATGGTATGGACCTAACAGAAGCAGAAGATATTAAGAAGAGATAGCAAGAATACACAGAAGAACTGTACAAAAAAGATCTTCACAACCCAGATAATCACAATGGTGTGGTCACTGACCTAGAGTCAGACATCCTGGAATGTGAAGTCAAGTAGGCCTTAGAAAGCATCACTATGAACAAAGCTAGTGGAGGTGATGGAATTCCAGTTGGGCTCTTTCAAATCCTGAAAGATGATGCTGTGAAAGTGCTGCACTCAATATCCCAGCAAATTTGGAAAACTCAGCAGTGGCCACAGGACTGGAAAAGGTCAGTTTTCATTCCAATCCCAAAGAAAGGCAATGCCAAAGAATGCTCAAACTACTGCACAATTGCACTCATCTCACACGCTAGTAAAGTAATGCTCAAAATTCTCCAAGCCAGGCTTCAGCAATATGTGAACCGTTAAATTCCTGATCTTCAAGCTGGTTTTAGAAAAGGCAGAGGAACCAGAGATCAAATTGCCAACATCCGCTGGATCATGGAAAAAGCAAGAGAGTTCCAGAAAAACATCTATTTCTGCTTTATTGACTATGCCAAAGCCTTCGACTGTGTGGTTCACAATAAACTGTGGAAAATTCTGAAAGAGATGGGAATACCAGACCACCTGACCTGTCTCTTGAGAAATTTGTATGCAGGTCAGGAAGCAACAGTTAGCACTGGACATGGAACAACAGACTGGTTCCAAATAGGAAAAGGAGATCGTCAAGGCTGTATATTGTCACCCTGCTTATTTAACTTATATGCAGAGCACATCATGAGAACGCTGGACTGGAAGAAGCACAAGCTGGAATCAAGATTGCCGGGAGAAATATCAGTAACCTCAGATATGCAGATGACACAACCCTTATGGCAGAAAGTGAAGAGGAACTAAAAAGCCTCTTGATGAAAGTGAAAGAGGAGAATGAAAAAGTTGGCTTAAAGCTCAACATTCAGAAAACGAAGATCAGGGCATCCGGTCCTATCACTCCATGGGAAATAGATTGGGAAACAGTGTCAGACTTTATTTTTCTGGGCTCCAAAATCACTGTGGATGGTGACTGCAGCCATGAAATTAAAAGACACTTACTCCTTGGAAGGAAAGTTATGACCAACCTAGATAACATATTCAAAGGCAGAGACATTACTTTGCCAACAAAGGTTCGTCTAGTCAAGGCTATGGTTTTTCCAGTGGTCATGTATAGATGTGAGAGTTGGACTGTGAAGAAGGCTGAGTGCCGAAGAATTGATGCTTTTGAACTGTGGTGTTGGAGAAGACTCTTGAGAGTCCCTTGGACTGCAAGGAGATCCAACCAGTCCATTCTGAAGGAGATCAGCCCTGGGATTTCTTTGGAGGGAATGATGCTGAAGCTGAAACTCCAGTACTTTGGCCACCTCATGTGAAGAGTTGACTCATTGGAAAAGACTCTGATGCTGGGAGGGACTGGGGCAGGAGGAGCAGGGGACGACAAAGGATGAGATGGCTGGATGGCATCACTGACTCGATGGAGGTGAGTCTGGGTGACCTCCGGGAGTTGGTGATGGACAGGGAGGCCTGGTGTGCTGTGATTCATGGGGTCGCAAAGAGTCAGACATGACTGAGCGACTGAACTGAACTCAACTGAACAGAAAGATAGCTCTGTAATTAGTAATACACAAGGTCAAAGTATATTATTATACAGAAAAGGTCAGTTGTTGAATTTGATGTGTAGTATGGATCCAGTTGTCTAAAACTTAAAAACTCATCTTTCTCTCTCAATATATATGTATATATATATAAATATATATATATATATTCATTTCCTTAAAAATATGTAAGCTCTTATTATATGCCAGACATGGTTCTGTATGCTAGAGAATCTACAGAAACAAAACAGACCAGTCCTTGCATTCATGCAGTTTCTATTGTAGACAGGAAAGCAAATACATCAGATAAATACAATTTTGAATCAGTCATGATGACAGAAACTAAGAGAGGAAGAAAATGAGCACTATCTTAAGTATGGTATACAGATGGGTTATTCTGAAAAAGTAACATGTAACAGAGACTAGAATGAAGTAAACCAGGAGCTATGAGAGTATCTTTGGGTAGACGACCCCCATACTGAACAATCAGCAGTGGCAAAGTCTCTGAGTCACTATCCAAGAACAAAGAGAAGGTCAATATGAAGGGGCTGAAAACCAAGGTAAAGGGGTTAGAGAAGCACAGACAATAGTTTACAAAAATGTATGCTGCTGCTGCTGCTAGGTCACCTCAGTCGTGTCCAACTCTGTGCAACCCCACAGACAGCAGCCCACCAGGCTCCACCATGCCTGGGATTCTCCAGGCAAGAACACTGGAGTGGGTTGCCATTTCCTTCTCAAATGCAAGAAAGTGAAAAGTGAAAATGAAGTCTCTCAGTCATGTCCAACTCTTGGCAACCCCATGGACTGCAGCCTACCAGGCTCCTCCGTCCATGGGATTTTCCAGGCAAGAGTACTGGAGTGGGGTGGCATTGCCTAAAACTGTAGAAAATATCAGCTATGTAATAATGGCTACTATGTAACAGAGACTTCCATTGAATGCACCTACACAAAACTATCTTGCTTTAAAGCCATGGAATGAACCTATACACCACTTGAACTCTAGTAGTGTTGATTCTTTTTTTTTTTTTTTTTTCCTGACAGACATGAAGGCAAATCATAAGAAGGGTCTCAGAGTTTCCCTGATCTGGCAGAAAGGAAGTGGGAGGGGGCTGAGGGAGAAAATAATGCCTATCTGAAATCTCTTCCAGATAGCCAAAGAGATTTAAAAAAAAAAAAAAGAAAGGACTACAAAGTATCAAGCCAGTACAGTGAAGGTTAAATATGAGCTCCTACTGCCATGATTTATCCACTGAAACAGCTGGGAAACTTCCTGAAGTAGTTCATATATCACAGGAGTAGAGGCAGTGAGTCTGACTGTATAAACACACCTCAGGGCTGCTACTGTTCCCATTAACTGTCTGTCTCAGTTAAAGGTCTACCATTAGACAGATTCCTGCTGTAGTTGAACTAACAGAAAACTGCAGGTACAGATAAAAATTTGAGGGAGACACGTATGTTAAGAACATTCTTGAGAAATTTTTCAGAGGAAAGGAGGAAGAGGAGTTCTATGACTTGACTACTTTAAAATTTTATATTTTTGGATTTTCATGTCTACTAAATACTTTGCTATTTAATGTGGTAGCCATGGCTTTAGTCAGTTATGAAAGATGTTTGTTTTTGTGGACAGTCTCTAGTTTTTATACCTGATCAGTGTTTTAAGAATTTTCCTCAAATTCCTCTTATAAACAATAGTCACGAGGACTCGTGGACTTCCCTGGTGGCTCAGATGGTAAAGTGTCTGTCTACAATGCGGGAGACCCGGGTTCAATTCCTGGGTTGGGAATATCCCCTAGAGAAGGAAATGGCAATCCACTCCAGGACTATTGCCTGGAAAATCCCATGGACAGAGGAGCCTGGTAGGCTACAGTCCATGTGATCGCAAAGAGTCAGACACGACTGAGCGACTTCACTACTATTCACTATTCATGAGGACTGACATATACAAGTTTAGACAGATAGACCAACAGATAGAACTATTTTAGAAAAGGGTCAAATTTCCAAGGACCAACTGTATATAAAACAACATCACTCAATAAACATTCACTTACATTTACTTTCAGTAAAAAAAAAAAACAAAAGCATGACACTCTGGAAAGCTTGATAAACGTGATACTTAGGAAATTCTTATCTGTTATATGTGATTCCTCTTAGAAGATCTATGCTAGCCATTCTACTTGATGAATGTAGGATCCAAAGACCACATGTGTGGGCACATTACTGTTTGAACAGGGGCACATTTCTGCTAGTTGATCTCTGCAGAGGCACTGTTTTATCTTCTAAAGCTATGTTTCCCTTGGGCATGAATGCCTATGTTCTCAGTCGCTTCAGTTATGTCTGACTCTGCAACCCCATGGACTGTACCCCATCAGGCTTCTCTGTCCATGGGATTTCCCGGCAAGAATACTGGAGTGGGTTGCCATTTCCTCCTCTAGGGGATCTTACCAATCCAAGAATCAAACCCACAACTAACTCCTGCGTCTCTTGAATTGCAGGTGGATTTTTTACCCAGTGAGCCACCTGGGAAGCCCCCAGTTTCCCCCAGTCCTTTCCAAATACTCTCCTGAATATACTTTTGGTCACAGCAGCAATAGTTGGGAAGGGTGAACTGCTCAGGGATTATACATCTCATTCCCAGGAGAAAAAAGGGAAGGATTCTGTGTGTCATAAGAGTAAGAATATTTATATACATATAATTTCTGCTTAATTAAATGTTGCTACTTATTCAATAGCTTTAAATCAAAGTTATTCAGTAAGATCATTTTTTTAATTTTATACTTTATCTTTTTAGCATTCATATACCTACAGTTCTTCCACAAAGAACATTTTCTTTCTCTTTCAAGAACATACAAATATATATACGATAATGTAAAATACATGTACTCATATAACTCAAATATATGCATATGTTAAAAAAAACTTATTTCAAGAGGATTACAATAATTTTCTTTTAATTCTAAATTGACAAAAATATCACAGTAAAATCACTTTTTTTAAAAAAAAAAAAGGATGACTTGAATAAACTTTTTCATCACACTTTTAGGTAAATACCATTTTTTTTTCAAATACAGATTTTTGCTTTCCTAAGAAGTTTAGCCTATGAATAGGAACATACTGTTTGATACTTGCAATAGCTATCTCAGTAAACTTATATCATCATCTACCTATCTATCTTCCTGGATAGAAAGCAATACCTGTGTGTGCATTTTGTTTTTCTTTAATACTTAAGTTATTCTCATGGATAAGCTTAACTGACATCCCAGATGTTTTACAGAATTCAGTCTCTTTTCACTTTTTGAAACAAAATACTGTTGATCGCCAATTTCTCCCTGAAAATACACTTTTTTCCCACAGGAAATATGCTCTCCTGATTCGTATTATACTTCTCTATTTTTTCTCTCTCTCTCAATCTTGTTTCCTGAATGATTTCTCTTGCCCCTTAAATGTCACTATTCTTCAGATTTGTCCTAAATTATCTTTTCTTTTCCTCCCCCTCCGTGAACTTATCAAATTCCAGGTCAAAATCTGCATTCCAGTGATTTTCAAATTTGCAGTCCTGGGCCTCAAGTCTAAGTTCAGAAATATTTTCTTATTCGAAACCCAATTTTTCTGTCCTCTCTGCTTCAGTCTGCTCTTTTGCCTATATTTTATAGCTTGGTCAACAAACTTCACATCTCTTTGGAGGGCCAGTGTACACACTGAGTGATCATCTTTATCTTCTTCCACACTAATGTGCACTTTTCATATTTCTCCCCTCTGCCTTCCAACCTGCCACTGCTGCTGCTGCTAAGTTGCTTCAGTCATGTCCGACTCTGTGCGATCCCAGAGACAGCAGCCCACCAGGCTCCCCTGTCCCTGGGATTCTCCAGGCAAGAACACTGGAGTGGATTGCCATTTCCTTCTCCAATGCATGAATGTGAAAAGTGAAAGTGAAGTCGCTCAGTCGTGTCTGACTCTTAGTGACCCCATGGACTGCAGCCTACCAGGCCCCTCCGTCCATGGGATTTTCCAAGCAAGAGTGATGGAGTGGGTTGCCATTGCCTTCTCCAACCTGCCACTAAGCACTTTCAATTCTACTACACCAAGGTCTTTTATATGCACTCTTCCTCTCTGTCCTGACAGCTTGCTGCTTCAGGATTTTTTTTTTTTTTTTAATGTATTGTATTGGTTTCACCATTATCCATTCTGTATTTGTTAGGAGAGGGCATCTAATTCTCTGGCCTTATGTTTCCACATGGACATCTCCCAGCAAAAGTTAAAGTGTCGTCCCCTTCCCAGCAAGGGTGGAATAATTTATTGATGAGGAGTTTGGAAGGAATAAAGTAAGAAAACTCAGTTCAGCTTTTTCTTCTGTCTTTCACAAATGGGCCTTTCTTCAGTATTAGGGATTTCTCCATGCAGTATTTGAAATTTCTTTCTGAAAGAAGAGGCCTGATCATTTTTTGTGGAGGAATAAGACTAATTCTGGGGTAAAGTTTTAGGAAGTCATTTTGTCCATACATTAAATCTCGTAATAATTTTGATCTTTATCCTGAGTACATGCTTCAGTGATTTTCAAATTCCGATGGGAAAAAGGAATAAACAGAACCTCCAAATGTTCACCCTCTCTTATTTAAAAATGTTTACATTGCTCCTGCTGACTAAGGACAAATTATAGAATCCTTAGCACAGAATGCAAAGCCCTTCACAATTTGGTACAAATATGTCTTTCTCTAGGTTCATCTCTTACCATCCCAATCAAATATTCAGAATTGCAGTTAAATCATACTTACCTAAAACTTCTAAAAAACAAATCCTTTTTTTTTTCTTTATGTGTATGGCTTTGCATTTGCTGTTTGCCTGCCAGGAATGCTAGTCCCTTTTTCTCTGGATGATTCTTACTATTTCTTCAAGATCCAGTGTAAATGTTACCATATTGTGCATAGAAGTTTACCCTAATGTAACAGACAGAAGTATTCACCTTCTCACTTTCAATGCTAAAAACAATGTTCTTTCACGTTTATGTTAACTTATCACCAGAAGATAGGATCGTGACTGGCAGATAATAGATAGGCAATAAATGTCAAATAAATGAAACTCATTTTATTCCACTGGTGAGATGCAACACTGCAAATTTAATGATGATAGTCATAAGTATTATGGTTAATATGACATATTTCATTTGTAAAAATCATAACATGTTTGTTTTCATATTTGTATATCCTCAGTCTACTTACAACCACCATGTAAGAACTACAGGCTTTTTTGGTAAGATTAAAAATTTTTAATAGGAAACTCTGATAAAATATTAATTACATTATTCTCAAGAAATCCCTATAATAAAAAATATAGTATCTTTTTTCCCAGCTTTCCTCAAAATTTCTCAGTCTTCTGCCTATTATACCATAACCCTGCTAAGAACTATGAATCAAACCATAATAATTAAATCAAAACTTACAATGCTGAATCAAGATTCACTTAGCAGATTTAATACAATGATAATGATTTTGAAATAACCTGAGCTTTCATAGTGTAGGGCAGGTTTCTTTTTATTTACCCAATGCTATGTCAAATTTGGGTAATGCATCACATTAAAAAACATCAGCCATTCTCTACTCCCATTTCCCTTAATATAAGCTTATGCCAGACTTTCACTCTGAGTTTTAAAAACTGTTTATGAAGTTTATCAATTATTTGGACTTTACAATACACCAGCCACTTGTTTATTTACTCTTTCATCCATTCACAAATGTGCCAGACACTGCACTAGGTAATAGGTATAGAGTGCTAAGCAGATCAAATAATCTCAGACCTAAAATCTAGAAGAATGGATATATATTAATCACCCTAAGAATGTTTATGTCATAAGAAAAACTAAGCACTGAAGGTGGTTAAAAAAACAAAGCAAAAGAATATAGTAGGCCATAGTTCTTATGTTTAAGAACATTATATTGTAAAATTGTGTTTGAGTGTGCTCCGGCATGGCCAACTCTGAGACCCCATGGACTGTAGCCCACCAGGCTCCTCTGTCCGTGGGATTTCCCAGGTAAGAATACTGGAGTTACTATTTCCTCCTCCAGCGGGGATCTTCCCAACCCAGGGATCAAACCCGCATCTCCTGCATTTGGCTGGCAGATTCTTTACCACTGAGCCACCTGGGAAGTCTATTCTAAAGTTAGAGAGAAAAAGATGTACAAACAAACAAATAAACAAAAAGAACGGTCTAAAAGGACAGGGTAGACAAATTCTAGGAGAAAGGTGTAACAAAGAAGTATATTAACATAAAAGTGGAAAAGATTTACCATGGGCTGAAATTAAAAGACACGTACTCCTTGGAAGAAAAATTATGACCAACCGAGATAGCATATTAAAAAGCAGAGACATTACTTTGCCAACAAAGGTCCGTCTAGTCAAGGCTATGGTTTTCCCAGTGGTCATGTATGGATGCAAGAGTTGAACTGTGAAGAAAGCTGAGCACCGAAGAATTGTTGCTTTTGAACTGTGGTGTTGGAGAAGACTCTTGAGTGTCCTTTGGACTGCAAGGAGATCCAACCAGTCCATTCTGAAGGAGACCAGTCCTGGGTGTTCATTGGAAGGACTGATGCTGAGGATGACACTCCAATACTTTGGCCACCTCATGCGAAGAGTTGACACATTGGAAAAGACTCTGATGCTGGGAGGGATGGGGGCAGGAGGAGAAGGGGACGACAGAGGATGAGATGGCTGGATGGCATCACTGACTCGATGCACATGAGTCTGTGTGAACTCCGGGAGTTGGTGGTGGACAGGGAGGCCTGGTGTGCTGCGATTCATGGGGTCGCGAAGAGTAGGACATGACTGAGTGACTGAACTGAACTGAAAACTTAACTGATGGCATTGGGAATTAGAGATCAAGTTGATGGCCCTGGGGCTTCATTTGCGCCTAGATTAATTTCCTCAAAAGTAAATGATGACTTATGTTAATCTGTGAGTTGCTGTTTACAAGTGCTAATATGGATGTAAGTGTGAATTATTTCAAGTCAAGTTTCCATAAATCAAAGATGATAGATATTTGAGCTAGAAAGCTCCTCTCCATGGAAAAAGGACAAATTATAAACAAACATTCTGATGAAATATTCCATTATGTTGATCCAGTTGCATTACAGAGAATAGTGTCCATTACCCACACACATTTCTCAAAATATTTATTTTTCTGAAGATTGAGAAAACTCTTCACAGAGTGATGCTAATGTTATAAATGTGACATATAAATGTAATACAAGTAATAAGAAATAAATCTTGTGAATGGCACCTAGAAAAGTAGACCACTGAGATAAAATTATTTTATGCATATTTGTGCTCAGTCACTTCAGTCATGTCTGACTCTTTGCGACCCTATGGACTGTAGCCTGTCAGGCTCCTCTGTCCATGGGATTCTCCAGGCAAGAATACTAGAGTGGGTTTCCATGCCCTTCTCCATGGGATCTTCCTGACCCAGGGGTCAAAGCCAAATCTCCTGCACCTCCTGCACTGCTGGCAGATTCTTTATCACTGAGCTACCAGGGAAGCCCATTTTATGTTAATATATATATTAGTATAAAATTTTATACCTGAAAAATGGAAGCATAAAGCCATGTAGTTCCCTTTGAGAGGGAATGGTGGTGATGACAGTGTACCCCAAAGGAATTGATTTTGCTGATCAAAAAGTTTCCTGTTAGGTATCAAAAGGTAACATCTGCCTGTGATATAATGGACCAATAATTGAGGCACATAATATATTCTCACAGGGGCTACACTGCTGTTTTATTTATTCTGGACCAACTATGAAGATAAACCTCACTAAATCCATGTGCTATCCTGTCAATTTGAGATAAGCATATTTTTTCTTGGACAGATGGCTGGTGAGTGAAACACCTGGATCATCTCAGGGCTTTAAAATTATAACCATAGTGGATACATGATCTCAGAAACAAGTCCACTTAGACTGCGAACATTCTTCTCAAGACTTTGCATACGCAATAGTTTCCCCTCCTTTTCTGCCCAGATGTAATCTCCCATCTCATTTGCTTTTAAAACTATTGTATTCCACATGACAGTTTTATATTCATAGATCATCCCATCACAAATTTCCTACTCTCTGCTAAAGCCCTATTAGCCAGTAACCAAATATTATGCCATTTATATTTCCAGTGGGAAATTCCTAAAACACAGGATGAACTATCCTCTAGAACATATTTTTATTGTCACCAATTCTTTATCTCACAGTTGGCACACTGCAGATTTATTATTTGCCTGTGTATGTTTTTTAATTACAACACTTTCTGCTTCATTTCAAGATGTTTTGTACATACTCCTAGGAACATTTACTGTATGTTTGCTGAGGAGCTTTCTAATAATCATCAGAATAATCACACCTTTTTATTGTTCAGCTCCTTCTAATAACTTCATTATGCATGCATGCTAAATCCTTTCAGTCATGTCCAACGCTTTGCAACTCTATGGAAGGTAGCCTGCCATGCTCCTCTGTCCATGGGATTCTCCAGGCAAGAAAGCTGGAGAGGGTTGCCATGCCCTCCTCCAGGGGATCTTCCCAACCCAGAGATAGAACCCTGAGCTTCTTAGATCTCCTGTACTTGCAGGCAGATTTATTACCACTAATGCCACCTGGGAAGCCCCAACTTCATTATAAAAACTAATATGTATTCGGTTCAGTTCAGTCACTCAATCTTGTCCAGCTCTTTGTGACCCCATGGACTGCAGCACACCAGGCTTACTTGTATGTGTTAATTTTATGATAATAAATTGTCTCTCATGCTTCACATGAAATAAATAATTTAATTCTCACAATAACCCTATGAAAGAAGCACAGTTACCTCAATTTTACAGATGATTACTCTGAGAACTAGAGTGGTTAACAAACTTGCCTGAAGTTATATAGGTACCAGAGTCAGAACTGGAATCCAGAGAATTTTTCTCTAGACCATCTGTGTTTTTGACCACATATCTAGACTGCTCCCATATGACATGACATGATTTATGATAAAGCTTAAAATTTGGTTTTCTATGACTTGCCTTTCTGCTTTTCAAATATTCACCATTGTCCACATAAAATAGCTACCAGAAATGTATTTTCTGTGAGGTTGGTGATAGATATTAAATACGACATATACCATATAAACATATGTATGTATTTTTGAAAGGTTAATACATGAAACACAAAATTAAATAACATAGAGCATTATGCAAAATGCAAACATGTTTATCAGTTACTCTTGAAAGCCTGTAAATAATTTTGCTAAAATCATACTGACTCTGAAAAATAACATATTGTTATTACTAATAATATACATAAGGTTATCACCCAGAATTTCAACTTACACTACACAGTTCTACCTTCATTCAGCAGAAATACGCTTTTGTTCCAGTGTGCAGCATTTATGTTTCACGACTGACAATTATCTCATAATGAAAAACAAGTCACAATTAATAAAAATCAAAACTAATACCTGGTAGATTCATTTAATGATTTAATGAACTAGGAGAGAGTTTTATGAAAAGACTTATAAAAGAAAGAGACTCAATATCCAGTTAGAATCAACATTCATGAGGCTTCAGGCCCCTCAGGGGTAAGGAGAGATCTATTCAGTTCTTCACATTTCCCTCTTTCTGTAAAGGGAATTTACTTTCAAAGAATATCACGGTTAATGCATCTGTTCCCTCTACACAGGCTAGAAATATTTTTGTGAGATAACTAATATGTTGTGAAAAACACTAGCAGAACAAGATCAGCAATTATTCATGTTGTATCCTTACCATATTTTAATGTCTGACCTATAATTATAGACTGATGCCAAATAAAACAAACCTTAAATGGATATACCATAATATTGATAATGGTTAACATACCCAAATACTCATGACATGATAGGAATATTTTAAATCCATAACACCTATTATCTCATTCAGTTCATACAACAGCACCATGAAATCAGCACTAGAATTGTTCCCATGTTAATTGTGAGGAAGGAAGCACAGAAAAGTCAAATAACTTGAACAAAGTCATACACTAATTACTGGGGTTGTAAACACAAGTGATATCACTCCAAAGCATTCATCTCTGACCACTTTTATATACTGCTTTTTCATTCATTCTATTTATAAAGGCTTGATCGAAAGGAGACCAAACCAATCTCAAAGGAAATTCACCCTGAATACTCACTGGAAGGATTGCTGTCAAAGCTGAAACTGAAGCTCCCATATTTTGGCCACCTGATGCAAAGAGTTAACTCATTGGAAAATGATGCTGGGAAAGATTGAAGGCAAAAAGAGAAGGGGCAGCAGAGGATGAGATGGTTAGATAATATCATGGACTTAATGTACATGAATTTGAGCAAACTCTGGGAGATAATGGAGGACAGAGGAAACTATAGTTCACAGGATCGCCAAGAGTCAAAAACGACTTAGCAACTGAACAACAACAGCAATTTATAAAAATTTATATCCAATTCTGCACTATTATGAATAATGCTATAATGAGCGTGCTAGTATTCACACTTTTTTAATTTGTCCTATTATTTTTTTGGATAAAACTTATAGAGTTTTAAATGCTGCAACAAAGAGCATGTACACTCATCTTTGTCAGGATTATAGGTGAAAAATGCTTCTTTCTACTCCTGTTTTAATTTGTATTTTGTATTAGAGAGGTTGAGCGTATTTCTTATGTGGTTTGCAAGAATGCATTTGCACAGCTTTTGAGTTTCTCTTCCTAACTCCACCTTAAATGACATTAAGGTGGTAGCTTAAAATGGATCTTGGATAAAAGTGTTTACACGTTGGAAAGCAGTATGTGATAGAAACCAGGTTTGTTGGCTTTGGTTTGATTTTGGAGAACCTCTTATAAGCCCACCTCTGTGTATACCTCTGTGTAAAATGGCCATTTTTGTTCTAATTTTGAATAGACTATACATAATCTTTGTCGAGGGAAAAGTTGTTCTGTGTTTGTTTATTTCTTATTGACTTCAAAAATAAATGTTCCTACCTAGTAAATTATTAAGAGGGGAAAGCTTTTGCTAACACTGGTGATCATTATTTGAAACCTTGACCACACAACTTAGACATTTGTTCTAAATGATATAGACAAAATCTAAATGAAAAACAATTTCAATTAGAATTTCTTCAGCTCACTGGAGCACTGCAGTACACCAAGCTTCCCTGCCCAGCACCAACTCCCAGAGATTACTCAAACTCATAACCATTGAGCTGGTGATGCCATCCAACCATCTCATCCTCTGTAATCCCCTCGAGTTCAAATAACTTATTGGACATAAGTTAAGATGACATTTTAGGTTTGATATAAAGTTTTATAATAAAAATTGTATAATAATAATTTAAAGTTTTATAATAAAAGCCTTTTAGAAATGTTATAGTATAGGTTATGTAGTATAGTATAAGATAGGATACAATATAGTATAGTCAAAGCCTTTGACTGTGTGGATCATAACAAACTGTGGAAAATTCTTAAAGAGATGGGAATACCAGACAACCTATCATGCCTCCTGAGAAATCTGTATACAGGTCAAGAAGCAACAGTTAGAATAGGACATGGAACAACAGACTGGTTCCAAGTCAGGAAAGGAGTATGTCAAGGCTGTATATTGTCACCACGCTTATTTAACTTATATGCAGAGTACATCATGCTGGATGAAGCATAAGCTGGAACCAATATTGCCAGGAGAACTATCAATAACCTCAGATATGCAGATGACGCCACCCTTATGGCAGAAAGCAAAGAAGAACTAAAGAGCCCCTCTTGATGACGTGAAAGAGGAGAGTGAAAAAGCTGGCTTAAAACTCAGCATTCAGAAAACTAAGATCATGGCATCCAGCTCAATCGCTTCATGGCAAATAGATGGGGAAACAATGGAAACCGTGAGAGGCTATTTTTCTGGGCTCCAAAATCACTAGAGATGGCAACTGCAGCCATGAAACTAAAATTCGCTTGCTCCTTAGATGAAAAGCTATGATCAATCTAGACAGCATATTAAAAAACAGAGACATTACTTTGCCAACAAAGATCTATCTAGTCAAAGCTATGGTTTTTCCAGTAGTCATGTACGGATGTGAGAGTTGGACTATAAAGAAAGCTGAGCACTGAAATATTGATGCGTCTGAACTGTGGTATTGAAGAAGACTCTTGAGAGTCCCTTGGACTGAAAGGAGATACAACCAATCCATCCAAAAGGAAATCAGTCCTGATATTCATTGGAACAACTGATGCTGAAGCTGAAACTCCAATACTTTAGCCACTCAATGTGAGGAACTGACTCAATGAAAAAGACCCTGATGCTGGGCAAGACTGAAGGCGGGAGGAGAAGGGGACGACAGAGGATTAGATACTTGGATGGCATCTATCTGATGTGATGTGATGGAGATGATTTCTAGTAGGCTCTGGAAGTTGGTGATGGACAGGGAAGCCTGGCATGCTTCATTGCATGGGGTTGCAAAGAGTCGGGCATGACTGAGTGACTGAACTGAACTGACTGATAGTATGCTGCTAAGTCACTTCAGTCGTGTCCGACTCTGTGCGACCCCATAGACGGCAGCCCACCAGGCTCCCCGTCCCTGGGATTCTCCAGGCAAGAACACTGGAGTGGGTTGCCATTTCCTTCTCCAATGCATGAAAGTGAAAAGTGAAAGTGAAGTCGCTCAGTCATTTCCGACTCTTTGCGACCCCATGGATTGCCGTCTACCAGGCTCCTCCATCCATGGGATTTTCCAGGCAAGAGTACTGGAGTGGGGTGCCATTGCCTTCTCTGACTGATAGTATAGGAGGTGGTAAAAAAAAACCCTCTGCAATAGCATAACACCTCAGGTTGTAATAAGAACAAATAAGCAAAATATTTGTTTTTAACATTTTTGTTTTATTTCTTCCTGTAAGTACATAACATATGCAAGATATGAAAGGTAAAGGATTACAATTTCATGTCATACACTTTAAACTGCATTAGGATTATGACTTAATGCAAATATTGCATATTAGAAAGAGTGGATTGAATTACTAACAGTCTGGATAACTTTCTATGTAACTTTAAATTAGTAGGTAACATCACAGTTATTGGCTCAACAATATTATTGAAGATGTGTATATATATATATATATATATATAGAAAAAACTAGTTTGATTATGAAATTTAAGATGAGATATAACTAAATTAGGTAACAGAAAACATACTGGATTTGAACTTCATTTTACAAACAAAGATTATCTTGGGTTTTTAAAGGAATTTGATTGCTATCATCATGTTTCCTATACCCTTAAATTTCAATGCAAATGCATTGAAATACTGTAAAATGGAGAACAAGTTTTGCTAGATTTTTAGTTTATAAAAGTAGACTATACAAGATTTTAAATTTTCATTATATAAGAATAAAAGAGCATTCTTTCAGGACAAAGAAATTGAAATTATTTCAACAGGAGAATCTCCAAAGCCCAAGTGACCATAAAATTCACTTATGCATAATTTTACTATTACTAGTCAAGAACGATCAGAAAATAAGCTATTCCTGTATTTTTCCAAAGATATTTTTACAGATTAACCATCAGAGAAAAGTCCACTCTATTTCATTTTGGATTTATGATTTAAGAACCTGACACGTTTGAAAAGTGCCTTATTATTGCTTTCAGCATGCTGTTTCTATTCTGTCTGTTTTCAAAATCATTAAATCATATTTATGAAGTGACCATACACATCACTAGCAATTTTGATAACTGCTTTTCTCCTGCCTTAGGTCATTAGTGGACCGCACATTTTAAAATGAAATAAAACATTTTATGCATCACAGAGTAAGAAATGGACTGAATCAAGGAGCATGGTTCTTGGTGTACTCTGCTATTGCCTGGGGCTAATTCTCATTTCCAGAACTTTGTTTAATTCTGATCCTTTCCTGCAATGACCTGGTCCTCTTTTCCCTATCATATTTTAACTTCACCACTTTCAAAGGCCCAGTTGAAGATCTCATTTTATTGACTATTTCAACCATCAATAATTACCACTTTTGCACCTCTAACTCCAGACACTCAGAACTATATCACACATTATAATAGTTATGTATATAAGGTTTTGAATTCATTGGATTTTGTTTAGTTATAGTAGTGTCATTTCACTAACAAAGTGTGAATTCCAGTAGGCAAGTGTTATGCCTTATATATCTTCCTAAATTCATTATTCCTGGCACCTCCCTGTCACTGTCAAGCACAATGTCTATCCTATCACAGTTTGGAGCACCTGGCAAATGCTCACTAACAGCTTAAGAGATTGAGGACAAATGAATCAGGTGCTTTTGTTTGTTTGTTTTTATCTGTTTTAGCAATCATCCAATCCCATTGCAGCTTTTTTTTTTTTTTTTTCCTTTTCCTGGCCATCCCACGTGGCTTGTGGGATCTTAGTTCCCAACCAGGGAATGAACCAAGGCCCCCACAGTGAAACTCATGAGTCCTAACCACTGGGCCTTCAGGGAATTTCCCATGCAATGAATTTTACCTTATAATTTCAGATAGTTTTGAAAGTAGCATCGTAATTTTAAAAGTGATATTGAAAATCCATAATATTTTCATAAATGTCTCCAAATTAATTCTGCTTTATTCATTATTAGGCTCACTAATCAATTTCATTTGCCTTTCTTAAGATTAATTTCACAGCAAAGTTTTTACCATTTAGTCTCCTGGATTCACACGTGAGGATTTACAAGGACCAATCCAGTACAACCTTCACCCATGGTACAGTCTGTTCACACACATACATGTACATATATGAATGCCCACATGCATCAGATCTCAGTTACTTGTTCTCTGAGAAAGTGTTCCATAGGACTCAGACAAAAGAGAGCCTCACCCACTTGAAGTCACTTGAAGGCTACAATTTTAACTGAGGTTTTCACTTTTTTGGCTATTTAGAAATCATGTTTCTTTAAAATATAAATACCTTCTAAAGATATTTTTTTAATCTTTTAAAACATAAGTACTTCAGATCTCTCCCAGAGCAACAACCAGCTCAGAATAACACAGTGGTCATTGTCATAAAGGTGGAATATTTTGGGAGACCTTAAATAGGATTCAGTTTAAATTGCTGGGAAAACAGGACTAATCTTACTTCTGAGTGGATGGAGGAAAAACAAGCAGTAACAGAACCGAAGAGAAATTTGGCTAGAAGGGGATATAAGTGAAATGAAAATCAGGTAAACTTTTTTTCTCAGCCTTAGACTAGGTACTGAGGACAGAGAGGGGAAGAAAGAAGTTTAGCTTACAAATTATAAGCATATTTTGGGAGAGTTTTATTTCTCTTTATGCATATAAAGTACATATTTCAATATTTTATAAATATGTTTCATTGTTCTAAAAGTGCAAATAAATACATAAAACTTTCTTAGGCAGTTGTCTAATGAATATTTTAAACAGTAAATTTAATTACCCTACAACTTAAAGTAATTGGTGTTGATCAAAACAGCTATGTTAGCACTGAATTCAAATGTTTGCTTGCAAGAAATTCTCTCCTTTTAATTGTCTGTCACCTAAACAAAACCCAAGGCATTATGAAATAAAATGTGTTCGTATCCTTCATATAGATTTAAAAATTAAAATTAGATTAAATGAGAAAAATAGGACTGGAAAAGTGCCTCCAGAGGTCATTTAGTCCATTTCTGCTTCTGGCAATCTTCACTTAAATCATTTCAAACATATGGCTAACTACCTTGTGCCATCTTTGTTAAGCAATCGTAGTTCTTGGCTGCTCTCGTTAATGATGTGTATGCCTACAAACTGGTTTAACCATTCTGCCTGATTTAGTTAGTCAATAGTGTTAGCTACTCCATCTAATCCTTCAGTCAAACTGCATATGTATTTATCTGACTTAGCTCATTTATTTTTATTTATTTCACTGGTAAAGACAATTAAAACACTTAAACAAGTGCAGGTATGAAGAGACAACCTATAAATCAGGTTCTTCCTTAAGCTCACTGAAGAGTTCCTGACCTGATTTTAATCAAATTTTACTCAACCTTCTCACCCTGGAGCAAGAGACTAACTATATTCCTTTTCCTAATGGTCTTCAGTAAGTCTCCTTTTCCTCTGCTCTTTCTTTAAGCAAAGTAAACTGAAAAGTCAAAGAATAATAAGCCAACAAAAATGTAGGAGTAAATCCAAGGAGCTATTTGGTGCATTTTTTTCTAAATCAACACATATTCAAAAGAACAATACTGAATGATAGAGATATGCAACTAAAGAACACATTTCAAAATGTTTGCTACTTCTTTACATGTTAGTGGTTCTTTTAACAAATAAGAATTTCCCAGACTTGTCTTTGCCTTTGTTCCTTTTCATATCTTGTGAAAACAATGAAAAAGAGTTTTAGATTTGTCTATCTTTTTTAAAATAACATTTCTCCCTTAATTTTAAGACTTGAATTATTCTTTCTAAGATCAGATTTTAGATATTACTCAGAGCCTGAACCTTTAAGACCATAAAATACTTGGAGTGCACTTGACCCAAATGTTTACAAGGGGAACAGAGGAACATCGTTTAAAATTACACCATCTAGACCAGGCATTCCCAAACTCCAGGTTGCAGAATCATGATTGTTCTATGCTTTAAAACTGTATAAAACATTTGATCATTATTGATCATATAGAAACCATTATTTAAACTACTGAAATACAATTACCAGCAGGGGGATGGCGGTTTCTCAAATTATAGATTTCAACCAGAAAAAAATATTATTTTTTTGTCTTGTTAACAAATAATCCCACAATATGGAATCACTGAAGTACCTCATGTTCAAAAATACCAAAATAAATCTGAAAACCTGAATAACAGTCCTAAGCTGTTAAATTTTAAAAAAAAAAACACAATTTTAAAATTGTGTTCTCAATCTGCAATTGTAATTCTCAATCTGTTACTATTTTGTTGAATTAATAGCATGCAATTCCAGAGAAGAGGCTTTTAAGTGAGTCCAACTTGCGATAATACCATGAGTTTCTTTCAGGGCTGTAAGCCAGTGTTGTAGAACAAATAATAATGCAAAGGCAGATACAGATTATTCTCAGAGGCATGAGTGATCTTCATGGTGAAATATTAGAAGTGACATTATGAAATACAAATAACGTGACTGAGAGCTCCTAATTTTCTGATACATGGCAATATGTTCCCACTCATTAAAGTCTAATTTTAGCATATTGACAGTCAACAACTTTCTGAAATAAGACATCTAATTTCAATCTTATAACATTCTTTAGTGATATACCCTTGCGATATCTCACAGATGCTAGAAAGAAAAACCTTCAAGTCTGAATTGATGATCCCCCAGCACCCCCCACCACACACACACACACACACACACACACACACACACAGCTCTAGAAATTCCTATCTTGGTGAACAGAGCCACAGGCAACACAGTTTATCAGGTCAGAGATGAACAGCCATGCATCATGTCAAATCACAATCCTGGCAATTCTTGCTTGCAAATATCTCTTAGTTCTCCTTGTCTCTGTCTCTCTTTCTCCCTCTCCTCCCTTCCTCATCACTATTTCAACTGAAAACTATCGCATTAGCTTGCACTATCAGATCCTAAATGATCTACATGAATATTTCGCCCTACACCATTTTTCCTCCAGTTTGATCTCTTGGCAGCCAAAATGCTTTCTGTAACTTGAAAAGCTAGCTGTCACTCTCCTACATAAACTTCTCCAAATACGTCTCATTGTTTAGTGAACATGACCTTTATTACAAAGACAGTTTGCTTTCTGCCCGCCTCTTTAGTTTAATGCCACTTTTTCCCTTGTTGAAAAGGTTTGAATCCCATTTCATCTAGCTGTTTGTTTTCACCTAGAGTTTTGTTTTGTTCTGTTTTTCTTAGATCCTTCAGATCTCAGCTCAAGTATGGTTCTTCTGGATAATCATCCTTCCTGGCTGCTCTAACTAGGTGAATATTATTTGATATAGTCTTCCATACTTTCATATTTGCAATGTATCCATTGTCTTTGTTGTTAAAACATAAGCTAGATGAGGAGATTCAATACCTCTCACTATTCTTGACATATGGGTGGGTGCCTATTGAATGCGTATCAAGTATTAAGTGAGAGCTGAAGGTACATAAACAGATTATTTTCCATATATGTTATGTAATTCATGATACTGTGGGGCTATTCTAATTATTTTATTTTCCCTCCTCCTTTAATATGATTATTATTTGAAATTATTAGTGGCTTCTAAATTCACCATTCCTAGAGTCAGTTGAGTAAATTATTGTTCTCTTTTATTCCCCAATATCCAGATCCCTACTCCTGTCATGTCTTCTGCTTATCCTTCCCACCCTTAACTATCACTAGTCTCATTTTATTTCAAGGGCCCTGTCAACCTCTTTTTTTCATTATTGCAAATAAAAACTGTAAAAGTCTCCAAATCCCCTGCATATTTCAAGTTATTATCATTATTTTTTCCATTCTTGATATATACTTGCAAGTTTATTTATCAAGAGTGGCATATCAGATTCAGTAATAAGAATCTTCAATATCCCAATTTATAAACAAGTTTATATTTCATTAAGTCCCTAGCACAGTACACTAAATACATTACAGGCACATGATATACACTACAAAATATTAAGAAAAAGTAAGTGTTCCTACGGTAATTTAGTTTGAGGAAACCAGTTTCTTCTCTCATTGTAAGTCTTTTACCCTGAATATCCAAGTATTTTCTATTAAAATGCAAATGTTCAAATCAATTTGTTTACTGTATCCTTATAGGATTAGATCAAATGCAATTCCTAACCCTCATACTATACCTGCTAACACTTTAAAATTTGACATTGACAAGTTAAAAACATCTTGATAAAAACCAAAAGATGTAAACCAGTTATATTGTCAAATCATTTTTATTGCTAGTAAAACTATTTTAGTTATAATATTCATCATATTGGAATATATCTTTGAAAGCATTCTTTTTTGGTGGTAGTCTATATAGACACAACCTAACAAAATATTTGTAGGAATAACTACTTTCTAAGTGGAAATTCTTGTATGCTATTCTTTTTCAGCCATTGATAACTATGTATTCTAAAAAGTCTTATTTATTGAACTAGAAAGATTTTTAAATTTCAAATATGTGATTATTATCCAGAGTCACAAATTTCACTGGATATTCATTTAAATGCTGTAACTTACTTGGATAGGTTATACCTTTTAAAAACCTGGGGCCTATGGTTAAGGGTATTTAAGTCAAGTTAGATTTTGAAGACTATTTACACAACCATCTGTTCCTTTGCAGTGTACATTGGAGCCCATAAAGTCAATGTTAACCAAGTAAAATTTAGACACTGAAACCTGTGAAAAGAAACTCACTTAACCAATTTCATATCCTAACAATACAAACTAATATCTTAAATAAAAAATACTTTGGATAAGTAAAGTGTATCGTATTTTTATCAAATATAATCTATTTCACAGTAAAACAAAGTTTTAGAAATTAAGAAACCAAATGTGGTTTCATTCATTCTACATACATTTTCAGAATTCCATTAAAAATTTTATGTAAGCTCAGTAATGTATAAAATATACAAACACATCTGAATTAGGTTTATTTGGCAAGTTTCATTAAATTACACTACCCTTCCTTAAGGATCAGAATACCAATCCATACAGGACTAAGAACATTTTTAAAAATTAAATTAAAATATATCCCTGTAAAGCTAACAATTTACTAGTAAGTATACAATTTCACTTGTGAATATAGCTTCAGTGGGGAAAAAAGGGGCTAATGAAGTGATTCTCAAACTTTAGAATACATAAGACTCATGTAGAAAACATTACAATACAGATTGCCAAATCTTATCCCCCATTTTATGATTCTGTAGGTCAGCTCAATAACTTGTATTTTCAACTATTTCCCTAGACGATGCTTATCCACTGGTTAAGGAATCACCTTATTTTTCTGCATTGCAAATGAGTTTCTTTAAATATTATTAAAACACACACACACACACACACATATATATATAAAGGACATTGAGAAATAGACAATTTTACAACCTTTTTTTATAGGTATTTGTATCCTTTTTTTATTTCCCTCTTATCATAATTCTAAGTCTAATATTCAGTCTTTAAAATCAAGATAGACTAATTGTGTGAGGCATTATTCTGAATTGCAATAGAACTTTGTTAATCCTTTGTATCAATTTGTGCATTGAGGGCAAAAATTTCTTGATTTCACAACTATTTAGTTTTTCAATTTTCTTTCCTCTAAATATTGTAATCATACTACCATCACATTTATGTGGAGATTATATTTCAGTCTGTATTTATTTTACATGGCTTTCCACATAAGATTTTTGCATTTTAACATTACATTTTCTCAGAATTACCTAAAAAACGTCATTGGACAAATGGGGAGAAATATAGGAAAAGAGAATAAATAAGAAAAAGAAAACAGAACAATAACACCTCTGGTTTTAAGCCTTTTCTTATCTTTCATAGTCTTATGATAGACAGAGGCCACATCTTTTAGAGAAGGATTCATAGTGGGATACTGAGGCGGTCTCTCAGGAACCACACAGTACCATTCTTGGTAGAGTGGCTTTATTTGTATTCCCAGCTAGTCCACCTGAATCTGAACATTTTTCACAGTTACACTGTAGACCGATCAATACCATTATTTGATATCCATGGGGAGCAGGGGGACACCCTCTGATACTTTCTATTTTTAAACAACTAAAGTTGTTTTATATTCCCTAAATCATATTGATCCATGAAACTAATGATAGTTTTACTAAAGCTCCCTTTTGTAAACTCTGTCACAGAGGAAACCTTGGAAAGTTACAATTAACGACAGGGAAAATGCTGGAAATCTATTTTACGTGTAACTTTACTGCCAGCTCCTGCTATGTACAAAATAAAGCAAGAC
Organism: Bubalus bubalis; assembly: GCF_019923935.1. Classification (NCBI taxonomy): domain Eukaryota; kingdom Metazoa; phylum Chordata; class Mammalia; order Artiodactyla; family Bovidae; genus Bubalus; species Bubalus bubalis. Next base: position 152,372,580 of record NC_059158.1, read on the forward strand.
CCACATGTTTTTCTCCCAGGGTCTGGATATGGCTGGACTGGTGCAGTGGCAATGAAGAGGGCTTATATTTATACCTCCAGGGTGCTTTAACTCCCTCCCAACTAATTTGCCATCTTGTCCATTATGAGAATGAGCTATAACGGCTGAATTGGCATTGTCCCCATTTTTCCATCTCAGCAGAAATTTTAAAAGGTGGTTGTCACTATATAGACTCATGTGATGCCATCTGCTTTCTCATTTGGGGAAATGCAAATAAAAATGGTGGGGGAGATGTTCAGTATTTAATTAGAAGTGGACTGTTTCCCCAGTCTTCTCTAACTTGACATCTGCTAGTTCATACACTGGAATCTAATAAAAAGGCAAAAAATGATTCATGTGGTCTGTTTTGGAGAAATACTAAAATCAGGTTGGCCTTTGAGTATAATAAATACACATTTCCTTATTACATTAGACTAAACACAAAAGTTATCATTCATGTGAAATATATTAGAACTCTTAGATCATGATTGTAGTTCTTAAAGAAGTAGGGCTATTACATAATATAAATCTAGATTTCTAGGCAGATATATTTCTGAAACTATACAATAAAATCCATATTTAAAACAGAGTTTAATAATTTTAATTAATAATAGTTATTATTAATAACTTTTAACTTCTTACTTTTAACTATCTTACCTAGGTATACATATATGAGTAATTCTTGATCTATAATACCAAATAAAAGCTATGCAATTACTGTTACAACTTTAAGGAACCCATAATGTTTATAGTAGACTTTCACAACTGTTGAGTGTGTAGTTTATCGAACTAGTAGAGATAGTATTTTCCTTATAATTTGAGATCCATACCATTGTTTTGACTACGGCACTAATGCACAATTCAATAAAACAGTGTGGCTGGGAATTAACAGGCTAATAAAAAGGACTTTAAAGGTACATTAAATTAGAATTTAAGATGTATCCTGCCTTGGCAGCACAAATGCTAATAAAATATAAATCTGTTATTAACATTTTATAGTCATGAAAAGTAACAAAAACTAAAAAAAAATGTTGAAGATTTATCAGCACAAATCTACAAGATGAACAGAAAAGAACAAAGTTAAATTGTGAACCATAGGTGTTAGGAAGGAGAAATAATTTTATGAGACAGGTGAAGAGAAATAACTTATATATATACATTTTGTTTCCTTTCAAAAAGATTCAGTTTTATTTTGGCCCACTGGCAGCCCAGGTTTTATCTTTAATGAATACAAAAGCCAAAAAAACAATTTTCTGTCCTTTAAATGACTGGAGCATTAAACTAGGCTACTCTGTTCCAGAGACAATACTGTGTCACACATCACTGTTCCCCTAATGTAACAATATACCATTTGTGTTAAATATGTGCTGACAATACAACCAGGCTTGATCATTAGGATCATACAACCTGTTAGCTGTTGCTTAATAATACATTAACCTATTCAGAATGTTCATTGTTTAAGTCATAATTGTACAGATCTAATTGTTACATGCGACTGGGAAATTAAAATGATGATCTTCTGAGACAGCTCCTTTCAAAATTAATATAATAATTAAAGAACAATAATCTAAATTATATTCTTGCTGGCATATCTGAAGGCTTTTAAGCCTTCATAGTCAGATTTTAAAAGTGACGCTTCTCAAAAAGAATATCAAACTGGTATACTTTCATTTATTTAGCTATATGGAAAATAAAATATTTAGGGTTTCAGGGGATAAAGACCCAATTATTAATATTAAAAAAACTTTGTATTTCACATACAGGAACCATATTTATTGTGATGTACTAAAATGAAAGTGTATTAAAAATTTAGTATAGGAAGTCGAGAGTTTGCCCACACACTATTTTGAAAAGCTAAAATAATGCAGCATGTTACATTGCAGTAGAATTCGAATAAAAATTTTAAGCTTTTATATAGTATATAAAAATTACGGCATAAAATTTACCATTAACTGTAACAAATATTATTTAATTGTAGGTATTACTAGAGTGGTCACTTGCCAGAATAAATAACCAATTTGGTAGTATAACTTTGTTTTTTACCTTCCTTTAAAATATCAGCTTGCCAGTGAGTGCTTAAAAGTATTTTTGAATAGCAAGAGTTATCATTTGTAAGTTGTCTTGGACAGCTGACAATTCCAAAGGTGCCACATTCTAAGAAAACCAAATAAAGAAATATCTTCAGATTCAGAAAAAAAAGGCTTGAAAAATATTACTTATTATCCTGATATTAATAGTGTTAGTCACTCAGTTGTGTCTGACTCTTTGAGATCCCATGGACTATAGCCCACCAGGACCCGCTGTCTATGGAGTTCTCCAGGCAAGAATACTGGAGTGGGTAGCCACCCCTTCTCCAAGGGATCATTCTGATCCAGGGATTGAACCCAGGTCTCCTGCACTGCAGTCAGATTCTTTACCATCTGAGCCACCAGGGAAGCCCATTAATATTTAACCATATAGTAAGTCAGATAGTCAAAGTTCCACTTTTTTTTTTTTTACAAATTTTTAAATAAGGATATTATCAATATTAAATTAACTAAATATTAACACACAGAGCTTTCAAAAGATACTTGTGGTTTTCATTAAATATGCAAATAATTTTGGGCTTCCTAATTTAGCAAAAAACAGAAGCAGTTATAGTAGATAACAAATTCTCTAAAGCATAGTTTTTATACAATATAAGCATAATCCATAAGCTCCTAATTGTTTTCAAGAAAATTTATATATAAAATAAAAACAAAAAACAAATGCATACTTAACATTATCCATATCTCACTCGTAAAAACCATATTTTAAAAATGAGAAAATAGAAAGTTGATGGATAAGCTATTTAATTTTTATTTTCACCTATTTAAGATAGGTGCCTTCTGGATTCAAAGTATAAAGTTGCTTAATGGTTAAGACATTTGATAAGTGAAGTCTTGTGAATAGTTGAGCAAATAGATTCAGATCATAGTAATATATCATAATTTATAGAAGGAATGATCATATAAGAATGCTTAATTCATTGAAAAAATTCATTACTAAATGGAAAAATTCTCATTACACTACTGAGCTTGATTGAAGGTAGTTAACTATTACCTTTTGGAAAACGGTCTGCTTCTTTTAATAGTTAAGATATTTTACTGTGGCAAAACATAACATAAAACTGATCATTTTAACTTTTTTTTTTGTGTGTGTGTGTACAGTTCAGGGGAATTAAGTACATTTTCATTGTTCTGAAATCATCACCACCATCCATCTCCAGAAGTTCTTTACCTTTCTAAGCTGACATTTCATGTTCGTTGCTCAGTCCTGTCTGACTCTTTGCAAATCCATGGACTGTAGCCTGCCAGGCTCTTCTGTCCATGGAATTCTCCAGGCAAGAATATTGCAGTGGGTATTTATTCCTTTCTCCAGGGAATCTTCCTGACCCACAGACTGAACCTGAATCTCCTGCACTGCAGGCCGATTCTTTACCATCTGAGCCACCAGGGAAGCCCCAAACTGACAGTATATACCCATTAAACAACAACTCCATTTTCCCTGCCTCAGTCTCTGGCAATTACCATACTATTGGGTTAGCCAAAAAAGTCCACTTGGGTTTTCCATAAGATATGGAAAATCTCAAACAAACATTTTTTTTGGCCAATTCAATATTTCTGTCTCTATGAATTTGACTGTTCTAGGTATCTCATATTAGTGAATCATACAATATTTGTCATTTTGTGACTGGCTTATTTCACCTAGCATAATGTCTTCAAGATTCATCTGTTTGAAGCATGTGTCAGAATGTGATTCCTTTTCAAGACTGAATAATAGTACATTGTATCCATATATCACATTTTGTGAAATAAGATATTATTGACATTAGGACAGACTCAAACAGAAATTCATGTAGTTAAACTATGTGCAATCATGTTAAAGTAGTAGATTACTGAAACTGAAGAATTTTTAACAAAACAATGAATTTACTGGATATGCTCAATTATCTGGACTTTCCTTTTTTAAAATTCTTCTAAAGGCCATGGCAGCTAATGATGATAAAACATTAATTTCACCTTAGAACTGGTGATGGTCTCAGTTTAACAAAGTGGAAGAAGGGCTTCCACTTTACATAAAATCAAAAAGATCTATTTAATTTTACTGGGTAGATTCACTTGTACAGATACACTCTGTGGCAGATTAACAAATCACATTAACAGACATAAGGGAAAAGGAATATGTAGAAAAATAGGAAAAGTCATATATTTAAACTGCTAAAGTCTCCTCTAGTATTTGATTCTAAATATATCTTTAGAAAAATGTTTAATCTTATCCATCTGAAAGTTTTTAGATGAAAGTTTCTGTGAATTTTTTTTCAGAAAGTTAAATGGAAAAACTATTAAAACTATTGGTTATTTTTGTTTAGAGTATGAATGTTTCAGTTGTACTTAATATGAAAGTTGCATTAAAGTTTGTTGTAGTACATACACTGTAAAATTACTGTGAGGTTTAAACTAAAGAGTTTGGAACACTGTCTGGCTTAAATGTGTTTTGTCTAATACATATAATAACAGTGCTAATCAGACCACTGACTAGCAACTTTGCAATACTTGTTGGTCAAAAGGAGTTTGGTGAAGTTAAAAGCAACTCAAATTCAAAATTAATTTTGAATTACTGATTAATTTTAAAAATTAATTTTGGAATGCTCCTCCAAAAAGGGAATAGTGCATTTCCTCTGTAGAAAGGTCCAAAAAGAAATATTTTCACTTGAGCAATTGAGGGGTACTAACTACTGGTATCAAATGACTAATTAATTAGCATTCAACCAACCTATAATTAGAAAGTGTTAAAGATGGTCTGTTCCAGAGTGATTTTATAAACTTAGCCCAAGGAATCAATCAGTCAAGAGGGTAGTATCTGTTTTTAGTTGGAAAGTAGCACTTGTCAATGTTTCCAGGAAGAATTTGCAAAAATGCCAACTCCTTTGAAATCAGGCCAGAAGGAAAACTAACAATAGTTCAGATGCAAACACATTTCATTTCTCTTTTCTCAGAATTCATCAATTGGATATTGAGGAAGTTCATTTAAAATTTAATTATCCAAGCTTTCCTTCTTTTATAACTTCCCCTGATGTTTAATTACCCCATATTTGTTGATTATTTTCCTTCTTTCCTATGAACATATTAGCATGCAACCATAACTATGTTAAATTACCTTTAAAAACACATAAAAATCAGTAGAGCATGCTGTTTTCCTCTTCACATGAAGTCTGCTCTAAATATATTAGAATATTTTAACATATTTGGGAAGTGTTTATTTTAGCCCCAATTCTAACACAGCTTGGGCTGAATTAACCTGTTAAGTGGAGCCTGTGCTTCTCTACATAGCATTCTGGATTGTAATAAGGTGTATCCAGGTTGGATTTTGTTGACCATTGATTTACTTGATAAATATTTTCAGAAATGATGAGAAACATATAGGACTTTTAATTGCCTAAAATTAGATTTTTTATTTCTAATCTTTTTACAGCAATATTGCTTCATTCAGAAGATAACCATGCCAAAGTATTTCCTTCATAAAAAATGTAAATCAGAGTTTTCAAAGCACATTCTATTATTTTAAAATTCATCTAAAGGGAATTCATCTAAATTCCCTTAGATGAATTCATTTAAATTCATCTAAAGGGAATAGTTTTTATTACACATTAATCATTTTATCTCTAATACTATGCCAGACCAGCCTACATTATCTCCTGATATTTTGGCTTGCTCCAGAAAGGAATGGTCTGAGGGTTTGACTCTTTTGTGAAACTGTCATATGTACCGTATGCTAAAGATCATACATCCTTATTATCTTTTTGTTTTGTTGGAATTTATGTGTAGATATGTTTGCATATGTGTCTTTCCATGTGTGAATCAGAGAGAAAGCAAGTGGAAGATTGAGAAGAGAAAGACCATAAGGGAAAGACAACCTTATTCATTCTATATTCTAGACAGTGATAAAAGCATTCAAAAAATATTTGTCAAATGAATACCAGTTTGGCTACAAAGCTAGAATTGGACTATAAATTGCATTTGAAATTTGATAAACTCACCTAAATAAAAACTTTACTTAATTCTACCTCTCTTCATTTAAATGAGCATTTAATTTTACTGAAAAAATGGTAGTGCTTTTATCAGTGATATTAATTTTCTTTGGTTTATCAAAAATTTAATTATTTATTAAGTCTACATTCATTCATTCAATAAATACATAGAGGACTTTCTACATACCACACATATACTATACACTGAGGATATGTTTTGATGCTGAAATATTTAAATAAATGTATTAAATTCATCTTAACACTATCATACAAATAACTGTAATAAGATAATATTAATAAGGCTGACATCACTGTAGGCTAGATCTATATCAGAAATCTGATTCTGAAACATAAAATAGGCATTTTTAAAACAAGATAACCAGTTAAGTATCAGTTAAAATTATTGGTTTTCTATAGACTAATTCTTGGTAAACTTTTTTGTTAATGTATCAGCTAATCATACTAATGGTATTATATTAATAACAACAGAAGACTAATGACACTATAATTGTATATACATTATTTCACAGAAAGTTATTTTATTTCACTGTATAAATTATGTATATAAATAATTTCATATAAGTAATTAACTGAGCATCTCTACAATGTGCCAGGCAGAGAATATACAAAAGTGAACAAACAAGTCCCCTATTCTTGCCAGAAGAAGCTTACCTCTGGGAGACAGACAAAAATAGAGATATATACACACATTACATAGTATGATATAGTGATGTATAATATATTTAATATATTAAGGAGAAAAAATGAGAGAAGAGGAATATGGGGTTGAAATTTTAAATAGGGTGGTATACGGAAGACCTCACTGGGAAAGTAGCTTTTGTGTAAAAATCTAAAGCAAGAGGAAAATTAACCTTAGTGGTGTGAGACAGAAGCACAGTCCATACCAAAGGACGAGCAAGCAGGACCTCAGGCAGAAACAAGGCTGGCTCATTCAAAAGCCAGGGATGAGACTGTCACAGATGGAGCTGAGTGAAGGAAGAGGAGAGGTAATAAGAGATGAACTCAGACACAATGGAGACTGGGTGTCATAGGAACTTGGAGACCTTTGCAAAGAATTTGACTTTGTGTATGAAACGGAAAGCACTGGTAAAGTGTTGAAAAAAGTATGAAAACACTGTGTGTATTTTGATATCACAGACCACATTGGCATCCATGAAAATAATACACTAGTAATTAAAACCCTTCCTGAAATCTCAGAACCTAAACACATCTTATTAAGTCAATCTAATCTCTGTCCACTTCATATCTGTTTGGAAGAAGGTAATAAATCACCAAACACCTGGATATATCTAAACTTTACATGTCACTCAGGTCACAGAAGGATATTACTATCTTCATCTCCAATCCTGCCTCTATCAGGAAATGGCAAAGTGAGTTTACAGAAAGTAAGAAATTCTTTCTAAATAAATGACCAGTGACATATACAAGGCAAGTCACATTATTGTAAGATTATTTGCTTTTATTCATTCTTTTGGATATTTGAACATTATCTAATTTATCAAAGGTTAGTCAAACATAAATCTCTAAAATGATAATGATTATCAATATAAAACATCAAAGTATTTTTAATATTTCATCAAGTAAGCAAACTATAAAATCTATTCAGATCTTTTCTCTATTTTTACAAAATAAAATAGTAATCAATTATATAAACAATATCTCATTGTTGGAGTATTTTGCCCTTGAATTACTAAGGATCCTAATACTGCTAAAGTAAATTATCTTTCACGTTATTAGAAACTGTCCTCCTAAAGAAGGAAAAGACTCTATCTTTTTTTTTTCATTTTTCTTTTTGCAATTGTTGTTTTGTTTCTAAACCAAATATATAATTTTCCCATTGTGCATGTCTGTGCTTAGAAAAAAAAATGTGAACCAAAAACTCCCTTGACATGAGCATCTATGATTGACTTCTAGAGATAACATCAACAACCAATGAGAACACAATTCTAAACCTTTCTGACTTTGCTAGTATATCATTCATTTGTAAAATTTTACATAAATCAGGTTTCACACTCTCCATGTTTATATTCCTATCTTTATTTCTAGACAAAGGAGAAGAAAACTATAGGTTTTGAAATTTTTATCTTTTTCAGCCAACAACATAAAATCACTAATACAAATATAAATTATTTTAAGCAAGTTATAATTTTAAATTTTCATTTTTATCTTGTTAGTGAAAATTGTGCCAATTACCTTCTGAGTTAAAAAAAAAAAAAAAGGTATCAAATGTGACATTTAAAACAATGCCTGCAAACTAATTCCATTTGCAAACTAACTCTATTCAATTACAAAATACCATATTATAATATTCAGTTCAGTTCAGTTCAGTTCAATCACTCAGTCGTGTCTGACTCTTTGCGACCCCATGAATCACAGCACATCAGGCCTCCCTGTCCATCACCAACTCCCAGAGTTCACTCAAACTCATGTCCATCGTGTCGGTGATGCCATCCAGCCATCTCATACTCTGCTGTCCCCTTCTCCTCCTGCTCCCGATCCCTCCCAGCATCAGGGGCTTTTCCAATGAGTCAACTCTTCGCATGAGATGGCCAAAGTATTGGAGTTTCAGTTTCAGCATCAATCCTTCCAATGAACACCCAGGACTGATCTCCTTTAGAATGGACTGGTTGGATCTCCTTGCAGTCCAAGGGACTCTCAAGAGTCTTCTCCAACACCACAGTTTAAAAGCATCAATTCTTTGGCTATCAGCTTTCTTCACAGTCCAACTCTCACATCCATACATGATCACTGGAAAAACCATAGCCTTACTAGACGGAACTTTGTTGGCAAAGTAATATCTCTGCTTTTCAATATGCTATCTAGGTTGGTCATAGCTTTCCTTCCAAGGAGTAAGCATCTCTTTATTTCATGGATGCAATCACCATCTGCAGTGATTCTGGAGCCCAAAAAAGTAAAGTCTGACACTGTTTCCACTGTTTCCCCATCTATTTCCCATGAAGTGATGGGACAAGATGCCATGATCTTCGTTTTCTGAATGTTGAGCTTTAAGCCAACTTTTGCACTCTCCTCTTTCACTTTCATCAAGAGGCTTTTCAGTTCCTCTTCACTTTCTGCCATAAGGGTGGTGTCATCTGCATATCTGAGGTTATGGATATTTCTCCCGGCAATCTTGATTCCAGCCTGTGCTTCTTCCAGCCCAGCGTTTCTCATGATGTACTCTGCATATAAGTTAAATAAGCAGGGTGACAATATACAGCCTTGATGTCCTCCTTTTCTTATTTGGAACCAGTCTGTCGTTCCATGTCCAGTTCTAACTGTTGCTTCCTGACCTGCATACAAATTTCTCAAGAGGCAGGTCAGGTGTTCTGGTATTCCCATCTCTTTCAGAATTTTCCACAGTTTATTGTGATCCACACAGTCAAAGGCTTTGGCATATTACCATACTATTATAGGATACAATTGAGATTTAGAGCAAGAGAAAAAGAAAAATGATGATAAAGAAGAAACTTCACTAGTATTGAAATGCAACATAAGAAACAAGGATTTATTATGGAGATCTTGAGAGTGTTACTGTATGGTTGGAGGCCAAAGAGAATTCAAAACACTAAGATGAGTTTTATGTGCTTACTGAATTTATCAGGGAAGGAGACAGACATCTTAAAAGAGAAACTGCCAAAATTTGCCAGTAGCAATTGCATCACTTGTAAAGAACACTGTAATACTTTTGGTTTTAAGTTCTGTTAACTGCTTACCAAAAGGGAAAAATCAATACAGATGTGTGTGTGTGTGTGTGTGTGTGTGTGTGTGTGTGTGCACTTAGTCATATCTGACTCTTTGTGACCCATGAACTTTAGACCACAAGACTCCTCTGTCCATGGGATTTTTCAGACAAGAATACTGGAGTGGGTTGCCATTTCCTACTCCAGGGGATGGTCACAAAGCAGGGATGGAACCCGTCTCCACATCTCCTCCATTGCAGGTGAATTCTTGACCACCAGGCACCACACAGAAAGTCCCAGATACAGAGGTGACTCAGATGGTGAAGATTCTGCCTGCTATGCATGAGACCTAGGTGTATTCCCTTAGTCAGGAAGAACCCCTGGATAAGGGAATAGCTACCCATGCCAATATTTTTGGAGAAGTCCATGGACAGAGGAGTCTGGAGAGCTATAGTCCATGGAGTCACAAAGAGTCTGACATGACAGAGAGATTGACACTTTCACTTTCATGGGTATATATATATATTTTTTTATCATAATTCTTCAATTATGTGAAACAAGAGCAACTAAATATACATCAACTAAATATATATCTTGAGAAACTTTATTCACTTTAATTCATTTATATTTTAAGGAAACTATGGAAATAGTGTTTCAAAATAATTTTTAATTCAGTAAAATATTCCACTGATGCAACAGCTGTGTATTTTATTGGGTTAAATTTAAATCCATATGTGTATCAGAACATACAAATAATGTTCTAGATATTTCTATTTTCTCAACCTTAATAGTATCTGTGTTATATTAGAGAATTTCTGACCCTGTAATTTATTTGCATAAAGATTCATAATCCTTTCTATGAAAATAAAACTGTTGTCACAGACACTGTAAATGTAAAACTTAGATGAATTCTCTATTTTTAGCATATGAAAATTCTGCATATTTAATAATAATACAGATTATATGTTGAGATATTAATAATCAGTATAGTATTTTTAATCTCAGAGTGTATATTTCATTTCTTTGATATTAAAGAAACTGTTACAAAAAACATTATTAAAGTGCCTAATCTAAATATATTTTCCCAAAATTTATTATGATTTTTATTTTTTCTGCTACCTTAGAGAAAACAATAATTTAGATATTTCCCCAACATTCTATAGTAGATAGTTTTTGTGCAGTTACTTTGAGGGATGCAGCAGAAATTAGTGGTTCAGAGAGTACAAACTGGTATTATAAGCACTTGTTAAAACTCTGACTTTCTTACTTATTAGTGATGCTATGGACAAAATTGGGTATCCTCCTCACCAGTAATCAGATGTTGAAGCCCTAACTCCCAATGCGATTGCAGACCTAAGGAGTATAAGGAAGTAACAAATTAAATGAGGTTATTAGGGTGGGGCCCTGATCCCTTAGAATTAAATTGCTTAAGATAGCATTTTTATAAAAAGTGACACCAGAAACGGAGGCCCCCCCTCACTGTGCATGTGTGCGTGCTCAGTAGTTTCCAAAATTCTGTGCGACCCCATGGACTTCAGCCCCCCACGCCCCTCTGTCCATGGGATTTCCCAGACAAGAATGCTGGAGTGGGCTGCAGGTTCTGTTTCCTTCTCCAGGGGATCTCCCTGACCCACAGATTGAACCTGCATCTCCTGCATTGGCAGGCAGATTCTTTCCCACTGAGTCACCTGGGAAGCCCTCCTTACTGTGACAGCTTAACAATGAGAAAGACTGCAAGAGGTCAGAAGATAACTCTCACCAGAAAACAAACATACTCGCCTAATGATCTTGGACCTCTAGCTTCCAGAACCACGCAAAAATAAATGTCTCTTATTTAAGCCATCAAGCCTGTGTTATTTTGTTATGACACTCTGAGTAGACTAATCCAAGTGGAATAATTTTTAACAAGTTGCTGTAACATTTCTATACTTCTGTTTTTACAACTAGTTCTTACATATTGTTTGTCACTATGATGTCGAAAAAGCAAGAGAGTTCCAGAAAAACATCTATTTCTTATTGACTCTGCCAAAGCCTTTGTGTGGATCACAATAAACTGTGGACAATTCTGAAAGAGATGGGAATACCAGACCACCTGACCTGCCTCTTGAGAAACCTGTATGCAGGAAGCATATAGGTTCGAACTGGACATGGAACAACAGACTGGTTCAAAATAGGAAAAGGAGTACATCAAGGCTGTATATTGTCACCCTGCTTATTTAACTTATATGCAGAGTACATCATGAGAAACGCTGGGCTGGATGAAGCACAAGCTGGAATCAAGATTGCTGGGAGAAATATCCATAACCTCAGATATGCAGATGACACCACTCTTATGGCAGAAAGTGAAGAGGAACTGAAAAGCCTCTTGATGAAAGTGATAGAGGAGAGTAAAAAAGTTGGCTTAAAGCTCAACATTCAGAAAACGAAGATCATGGCATCTTGTCCCATCACTTCATGGGAAATAGATGGGGAAACAGTGGAAACAGTGTCAGACTTCATTTTTTTGGGCTCCAAAATCACTGCAGATTTTGATTGCAGCCATGAAATTAAAAGACGCTTTTACTCCTTGGAAGAAAAGTTATGACCAACCGAGATAGCATATTCAAAAGCAGAGACATTACTTTGCCAACAAAGGTCCTTCTAGTCAAGGCTATAGTTTTTCCAGGAGTCATGCATGGATGTGAGAGTTGGATTGTGAAGAAAGCTGAGCACCAAAGAATTGATGCTTTTGAACTGTGGTGTTGGAGAAGACTCTTGAGAGTACCTTGGACTGCAAGATCCAACCAGTCCTTTCTAAAGGAGATCAGTCCTGGGATTTCTTTGGAAGGAATGATGCTAAAGCTGAAACTCCAGTACTTTGGCCACCTCGTGCAAAGAGCTGACTCATTGGAAAAGACTCTGATGCTGGGAGGGATAAGGGGCAGGAGGAGAAGGGGATAACAGAAGATGAGATGGCTGGATGGCATCACCGACTCTACGGACATGAGTTTGAGGGAACTCCAGAGTTGGTGATGGACAGGGAAGCCTGGCATGCTGCAATTTATGGGGTCGCAAAGAGTCAGACACGACTGAGCAACTGAACTGAACTGAACTGATGATGTTTATTTGGAATAATACATTTACAAGGTCTGGCATAGCATATATTCCCAATGAATATTAGTTTGTTTACAACTGTGTTATAAATACACATGTAAAATACATATTAAAATGTAATAGAAAGTTGTTACTCATGTAAAGTTTATTATCAAAGTATTTTAAATATGCCCCACACAAAACATATATATTATGCATATATTAATTATATATGCATATAAAACCGTTATATAAAATATGCATTTTATATTTTGAAAATATATAATCATAAGAGGTGATAAATTTCAACAATACTAAATGCAGTCAAAGAATCATGAAAATTTAAATAATTGCCACTTCTCAATATATTTATCATTCTGCCTTGGACATCTTCTTTTGTAGTGGATAATGATATACTGAATATGATTCTAAATAAAATCAATATAGCCCTTATTGTGTCGATGTGTGTCAGGGGCCACCACAGTGCTGTGATGCTGTGAAGTGACTGTCCTCCAGTTAAAGTAAATACATAAATAAATAAATAATAAATTTTAAAAATTTCTTTTCGACATAATTTTTTAAGTAATAATCGTTTGCCCTACTATGTCCAGTGGTTTTTTCAGAGATACTACAGGGCAGTAAGGGAGTTTGATGGGGCAATATGTTTATTATTTCTCATCCAATACTCCTGAGTGAAGAGTAGATATTTCTCCCCCATCAAACCAATCAGTCTGTTTGCCATGACTCTTGCCTGAATGCCCCAAACTGTTTTCCAGCATCAGATTGTGAGTACAGAGATAGAATAGGAAGGAAGGTAAGCATGGGAAAGTAATTTGCTCAGAAAGTTCAATAAGGACATAACTGACATTCTTTGAAAAAGTGAATTCTCATTCACTTTTATTCCACCTTCATTATGGCAGTAGGCCACCATCAGCTACTGCTTGTACTGCTACAACTTCCACAAATATCTCTTTCTCCCATAGTTACCTAACTCCATTCATCCCTCAAATATCCATTAATTTCTATTTCCAGCAAAAACTTTCCCTGTAGAGGATAGCATGCACACGCGCACACACACACACACACACATGCACAAGTACACATAACATACATGTGCATATTCAAAGGCAGATGCTCCTGACAATTGCTTACCTAGCACTTTGTGTTGCAAGATACTTAACATTTGCAATTGAAACAAACATCAGACTTCTCTGAAAGACCATGACTATATCTTCACAGCCACTCTGTCCTCAGTGATTAGCTAAGAGCCAGGCAAATAACTGATACTTATAATACAATATTCATGATTTACTTATTAAATGAATTAACAAAACATACTTGAGGAGAATGGAGGGGTACAAATGGTAGTAGTTCTGTCTTCTATGCAAGAGGGCTTAGTGGTGAACTGTTGTGTCAGAAATGAGTAAAAGTTCAACAGGATATTGTCTTAGTTATTTGCTTGTAATTGAGAGCAGTTTTAAAACAGAAGCAGCTAAAACACACTAAAATAGTGGCTATTATCCAAAATCACTGACATAAGACCTATATAATTTGAAAATGCTTATATTTTTCTAGTAACTGATATGAGGAAAAGCCTAGAGTAATTGTGAAATATATAATATAAATGCATCCACTCAATTTCTCAAGTAAATAAAATTTGGCTGAGCAAATGGCAAGACTTCCTTAAAGCAGATGATAAGGATAACTGCTAGGCTCCAACTTGTTTGTTGGAGAAGGCAATGGCACTCCACTCCAGTACTCCTGCCTAGAAAATCCCATGGACGGAGGAGCCTGGTAGGCTGTAGTCCATGGGGTCGCTAGAGTCAGACACGACTGAGCGACTTCACTTTCACTTTTCCCTTTCATGCACTGGAGAAGGAAATGGCAACCCACTCCAGTGTTCTTGACTGGAGAATCCCAGGGACGGGGGAGCCTGGTGGGCTGCCATAGATGGGGGTCACACAGAGTCGGACACAACTGAAGTGACTTAGCAGCAGCAGCAACTTGTTTATAATTGTATCTCCATAACCACATTTAGTAAAACCTATATGCTATTAAGTTGCTTTCCATTTTAGTATTATCTGTATTCCTCCAAACTTCAAACAAGATCTTGAGGCCAAAGGTCATGGAAGTGACCTATCAACAAGGAATTCAGTTTGTTGAGAGTTTTTGAATGTTTAATTCTTTCAAATGCTTTTCCTGCATCTATTGAGATCATATACTTTTTATCCTTTATTGTATTAATGAGGCACATCGTATTGATTGATTTGTAGATGGTGAACCATTCTTGTATCCCTGGAATAAATTATATTTGGTCATGGTGAATGATTAGTTTAACATATTGTTGAATCTAGTTTAGCCATATTTTGTTGAGGATTTTGGCCTCTGGTCACCATGGATATTAGTCTGTAATTTTCATGTGGTGTCCTTGTCTGATTCTGGTATCAGGGAAATGTTAAGTTTGGAAATGTCCCCTCCTCTTTTGTTTCTGAAAGAGTCTGAAAATAATAAGGATTGATGTGGATAGAAACTAATGTAAAGTTTTTACATTATCGTCAAGAAGTAGATGTCTTCTTATTTTATGCTGAGGTACATTTTCTATATACCCTGTTTGGCACTGCCCTCCATCAGATAGGCCACTAGTGTGATACCCAGCTCTGCAACAAAACTGTGCACTTTGGGAAGAAGGGGGTATTGAGGCAGCCTGCAACCTGGGAGGTGACACCAAAACTGCAGCAAGGCAGACATAATCCTGTGTTTAGGTTCCAGCTTAAAGATTCTAAAAATATATCCTTGCCTTTGGTGCATGACTAAGCCTCCTAGCTGGAGGCTGATGCTCTATATTGTGAATTTTCAGTGGACCCTGAAGGATAGCGGGGCTCTCCTAAAACTAATGGGAAGTATGATGACATAATGCAGTTCTCTTGGACAAGCTGAGCCTGGAGATCTCCCTCGTTAGAAGGTGGTAAAACTCCATCTTCTGCTCAGTGGCTCCCCTGTATGTGGGTGAAGTTGCTTTACAAAAGCAGAGAGGGACATAGGGACCAAGGCACCCCATCTGGCTCAGCCTCCATTCTAGAGAGCTAGTTTGGCATGGTCTGCACCAAATGTATGAAAAGGAAGAAAGTAAAAAGTCTCATGTTTAATGAAGAATAACTGGCAATTTCTAGATGGCCAGAACTCTCATTCACAGACAACTATTACCTTGAAGGTCAGATCGCCCTCATGGGGGTCTACTAAGAATTCTTCAGAGATGTCATACCACTGTGACATTATTAGTCATTTGTCTGTGCTTATAGAGAGCACACTTGCATTGCTGTGCTTGTCTCTGATATGGGTTTGACTGCTGAGGACACACCCTACTTATCTAGCCTCTACAAAGCAAGGTAGCAGTGACACCTTTCTGTGAGAAGAGAAGACAAGAGGTTATTTCAGACCTGCCTGACCAAGGGGAAGCACACAACTGCCTGACCTAATTCACAAATTGTTGATTTATAGAAACTTTTGAATCTGATTTGCAGCAAAAGGGTCAGTTCTGAGTCTTGGTTCTGAGAGCTTTATACTCTTTTTAAACATTTCTGCACTGCCAGAAAAGTACAGAACATACTTCTCTATAGCAAACTGGAAATAGAGGGAATACTTCAACATACTAAAGGCTATATGATAATCCTGAAATTAACATCAACTTCAATGATGAAAAGCTTAAAGTCTTTCCTCTAAAGTAAGTGGGAAAAAGGGATGTATATTCTCATCAGTTTTATTCAAGATAGTATTGGAATTCTGATTAAGAGCAACTAGGCAAGACAAAGAAACAGAAGAAATTCAAATTAGAAAGAAAGACGTAAAACTATCTATTTACAGATAACAAATAATATAGGCATTTTTCCAAGAAAGACTTATGAATGGCCAACAGTTACATGAAAAGGTCCTTAACATTACTAAGCACCAGGAGAATGCAGATTAAAACCACAATAAAGTATCACCTCACTGAAACATGTAATAAGTGTTGGTGAAGGTGAGAAAAGGAAATCTCTGTGCAGTGCAAGTGAGAATGCAAATTAGATCAACCTGTCCAGAAAACAATATGGAGATACCTCAAAATAGTAAAAACAGATTTATCATATGATCAAGCAATGCCACTTCTGGCTATATATCCAAAGAAAATGAAAACAAATTATCCACACTAAGATGTTCACCACAGTATTATTCACCATACCCAAATTACAAAAACAACCTGTGTGTCCATCAGTGGGTAAATGGATAAAGAGGATATGACATACATATAGACATACACATATATACATACATATGGGCCTGGAAGATACAATGCTAAGTGAAATCAGGCAGACAGAGAAAATCAAATACAGTTCAGTTCAGTTCAGTTCAGTCACTCAGTGTCCGACTTGTTGCGACCCCATGACTGTCGCACGCCAGGCCTCCCTGTCCATCACCAACTCCCAGAGTTCACTCAAACTCATGTCCATTAAGTCGGATGCCATCAAACCATTTCATCCTCTGCTGTCCCCTTCTCCTCTTGCCTTCAATCTTTCCCAGCATCAGGGTCTTTTCAAATGAGTTAGCTCTTCGCATCAGGTGGCCAAAGTATTGGAGTTTCAGCTTCAATATCAGTCTCTCCAGTGAACATTCAGGACTGATTTCCTTTAGTATGGACTGGTTGGATCTTCTTGCAGGCCAAGGGACTCTCCAGAGTCTTCAACACCACAGTTCAAAAGCATCAATTCTTCAGCGCTCAGCCTTCTTCACAGTCCAACTCTCACATCCATACATGACCACTGGAAAAACCATAGCCTTGACTAGATGGACCTTTGTTGGCAAAGTCATGTCTCTGCTTTTGAATATGCTGTCTAGGTTGTCATAACTTTTCTTCCAAGGAGTAAGCGTCTTTTAATTTCATGGCTGCAGTTATCATCTGAAGTGATTTTGGAGCCCCCCAAAATAAAGTCTGACACTGTTTCCACTGTTTCCTCATCTATTTCCCATGAAGTGATGGGACAAGATGCCATGATCTTCGTTTTCTGAATGTTGAGCTTTAAGCCAACTTTTTTACTCTCCTCTATCACTTTCATCAAGAGGCTTTTCAGTTCCTCTTCACTTTCTGCCATAAGGGTGGTGTCATCTGCATATCTGAGGTTATTGATATTTCTCCCGGCAATCTTGATTCCAGCTTGTGCTTCATCCAGCCCAGCGTTTCTCATGATGTACTCTGCATATAAGTTAAATAAGCAGGGTGACAATATACAGCCTTGAAGTACTCCTTTCCCTATTTGGAACCAGTCTGTTGTTCCATGTTCAGTTCTAACTGCTGCTTCCTAACTTTCATAGAGATTTTTCAAGAGGCAGGTCAGGTGGTCTGTTATTCCCATCTCTTTCAATGAAATCAGGCAAACAGAGAAAATCAAATACAATATGTTATCAACTATGTGTGGAATTTTTAAAAGTCAAAATCTTAGAAATAGAGAATAGAAGAGTAATTTCTCATGTATTGGGAGTTGGGTTAGGAGAAATAGGTTGGTAAAAGGGTCCAAACTTTCAATAGGGAGGTGGATAAGTTATGGGGACCACTTTATGTAATACATTTGAGGACTACCTTATTTAAAATATAGTGAGTGCAGTTGATATGGCATGTGTAACAGAATTGCTAAATACCAGCAGAGTAGAACTTTAATGTTCTTATACACACACACAGATACATGAACAATAAATACGTGAAGTGATGGATGTGTTAACTAGATGGGAGAAATCTTTTTTATAATATATATAAACATCAAATCACAAGATGTACACTTTGTTTTATGCTTTTATATGTAAATTAAACCTTAATAACCACAATTTTTAAAAAGATGTCTTAAACACTGGACATGATGGAATAATCTAGGGCTTCCTAGGTGGCACAGTGGTAGAAGACTCTGCCTGCAAATGCCAGGAAAGGCAAGAGATACAGGTTCAATTTCTGGGTCAGGAAAATCCCCTGGAGTAGGAAATGTCAACCCACTATTTTTGTATGGAAAATCTCTCGGACAGAGGAGCCTTATGGGCTATAGTCCATAGGGTCACAAAGAGTCAGACATGACTGAGAATATGTGTGTGTGTGTGTGTGTGTGTGTGTGTATGATTATAATATAGACTAATAATTTAACCATTTTTATATAATAATCTGAATTCATTAGTCAAGGCTTTTGTTTCCATATTATTTGGTGCAATATTGTCAGTAAACTAGCTAAATGAAAATTTACATCATTGAAAAGGCTCAGTTCAATTAATATCTGAGATAAACCAAAAACATCTGCATCATTTTTAATCTCATAAGTAGTATCTTGAAAATGAATATAACTGAATTGTAGAGAAAATACTTTTGTTGAAATACGCAAAATTGAGGTCACCTTAAGTTTAAAGTATGGAATTATGCTTAAACAAAAATTATATGCTCTTGATATCTTCACAGGAATTTTTAAATGTATAAAAAATATCTGAAGGAAACAACTGATAATAGTTCAATGCTGTTGCTTTAATTTGAAAAGGAAAGCCTTTCATTTAAGGAAAATTCTCAGTGTTGATCAACTTTCATCTTACCTTTTGTATAACAAATAGTTAACCTATAAACTCCAACAACAACATTTTTAAACCTTTAGAATAGATGTATCAATAGATTTCCCTGCAGTAATGGAAACATTTTATATATATGCTTTCCCATATAGTAATCAAAGTCCAGCTGTAGCTATTGACTTTGTGAACTACTTCTAGTCTAACTAAGAAACCTAATGTTTAAATGTAGTTTAAGTACATCAAACAAGTAATTACATATAGCTAATGTATACTGTAGCAGTATACATTTTAGAACATTTTATACAACATTTTTGATATATACAATATATCTGTTGTATATATCTAAATATAGTATATATCTATGGTATATATCTATATATACACATGTTTATTGTATATATTAATGTATATTAATATTATTATATATTAATGTATATTAATATATGAGATATATGTATATATATATATATATACTATATATATATATATACTATATATATATATATATATAGTATATGGAACAAAAATAATATATGGAACAAAATCCATGGAAAAAAATTTTCCTAAGATTGGTGCAAGGGAAAGCCATGAAATAAATAATTAATGTACATCACTTTTTTTTTTCTGACCACCAGGAAGTTTAATCCAAATGTAAGTAGGCACTAGTAACAAATTTCTAGATAATATATTTACCACTGACTTTGAACTGAGTTATCCTGTTTTTATTTTCACCTGTCTTAGCTTTATTTATTTCTCTTTTTACAAATCTTTCTATACTTCATAAAAGAAGATATATTAAATAGCCAGAGTACATAGGAATTTCATTAATAATGAGGAAAATATATTTTAAAATCACAATGAGATATCACTGCACATCTATAAGAATGCTGATTATTAAATAATCTTACAAAAAGAAAAGGGAAGAAAGAAAGGAAGGCCTGGCAATATAAAGTCAGCTAGAATGTAAAAACAAGAACAGAAATTTCCATTCACCCGTGGGAGAAGGGTAAATTTGTATAAAGTTGAACATATGCATACATGTGACTCCAGAATTGTACCCGGACACATAATGGCAATGGAAACACTGTGTGCATCAAAAGGCATGTACCAAATGTTCCCTGCTCTACTTTTTTATAACAGCCACCATGTTGAACATGAACGACTCCTTGTTCAGCAATAGCATTGATAAATCATTTAGTGTATATTCATACAAATGATGTTACACAGCAAGGAAAATTATTGAAATACTTCTCTCACAAGCATACTGTGAGTGAGGGAAGCCAGAAGCAAAAGAATATGTACTTACAAATCCATTTATGTAAGTTCAAATAAGGCAAAATTAACTGTTAATGTTAAAATCAGATTATGGTTACTTTTGGGGGAAGAGAGGAGTAGTGACTGAGAGACTTTTTGGAGTGTTTGCATGTCTTGTTATCTTATTTGGGAGATGGTTAAATTGTGTACCTATTTAAGGAAATTCATAGAGATATACACTTAACATTTGAACAATTTCTGTATATGACAAAAATAATGATTTACCTTAAAATTCTATTAGTTAACACATAACTGTGTCTCAGTTGACATACTCTTAGAAGAAAGTTGATAAATAAATATATACCTTGAAATAATTAGTGATAAAGACCGAAAAGTCTAAGGAAATTATTTTATCAAAGACTAAAATTGCCACTTTTTCTCATATAAATTCATGGTGTGTATGGCACACACTTTAGATATCTTATTATTTAAAGTGAGTTTTTATGATTTCTTAATATTTCTAACACAAGTATGATATATACTAGTATGGACTAGAAACAATAACATGAAAAGTAATCATTTCAGAAATTCAGTTCATGAAGCGTAAGTTTTTGTGTTTTTATAGTCATATTATACCTTGAAGGTTGAAAGAGAAAATGTCTTTGAAATATTACTTATCTTCATGCTGTGAAGTCATGAACAAGGACAAATTTTTGTTAGTTAAAAAAAATCCTCTGACAGAAATTCTCATTAGCAATTTGATATGGGTAGAGTTTGCATATATTATAATTACCTAATATTTATAACCTCTATACTAATTTTTACTTTTCTTTTGGCTATATGCCTACTTTCCTTAAATTGATTTATTAATGCCCAAGGTTGCTTTGCAGTTTTATCCTTTTAGCAATAATAGATGCAATATATCACAAAAACAAATTTTTAAGAGAACATCATTAGAGTGATGTAGCACTAGTAATAAACCCCTTCACACTTGGATGAACTTAAATCAGTTTCTCTTTATTGATTTTTGGTCATAACATAATTTTAAAGTTCAACTCAGTTAATAAAAAAAGATTTGCTCTAGTGTTATGGGCAAAATACTTGTGTTGTAAGTTCCCACTTCATTTGTGGAAGACCAGTAGAGTTGTATCATATATAGATCTTGGCTAGATATAGCAATGAGGAGATTATTTTATGATAATCTTTATGTGTCATACCTTATCCTTATACTTTTATTGATGTAAATCTTTCAGTTCATCCTTATCATAAGTCTAATGATTACACAAGTGAACATTTATTTTCTATTGCCTTTGATTTGTGTATATTTGTAAGGATGTGGGGGTGTGTGTGTGAAAGATGTAAAAAATCAATATTTATCAAATGCAAAAATACTGAATCTGTTTAAAAGATTCATTTTATCATGAGAATAGTTTAAGTATTTTTTTTACTAATAATCTGCTACTTTCCTACAGAATGCTATATGTTATTTCTGTATGTAAGATTGCCAGTCCCATATAGAGAGTGGACTGTCTTTTTATCTTATCATTCATTCACTAAACTAGTTTCAGAAATCAGTTAATCCAATCAACTTTTAACATTTTGAATCACAGACTCTATGAAAGGTATATTCCATCAGAGAATTAGTATATTCATCCAGAATTAAGTAATTAGTTGTATGTAAAAAGGTTAAAAAATTATTGTATATGAACTGAAATAAGGATGTTAAACTTCTATTTATTGTCATTCTTCTTGTAAACTATATCTACCATCATGGTTCTCATTTTTCCCCAGTTCCACATAACAGATTACATATGCTACTTGATTACCTGGGTCCATTCAGTTATGGTCCACAGCATTTATAAAATTCTCATTATCAACAAGTAACCCTTCGCCTTTAGTTTTTTGCACAAGGAAACCAATCAGAATTCAGGAGAACAAAAGTTCGCACTATTATCACCTTATATCCACTCTATATTTTAAAAAGTAAATTGTTAACGAATTTCTCTGCTTTAGGTTTAACATGTCATATAATATTTTTCACATGTATGTGGTAAGACTGTAGATCAAAGAAGATAGTCCATAACACACTGAGCATACGCTTAAGAAAAAAGTAGCATCAGACAATTAGTAATCACTGGCTTAAATAAAATTAAGGGATAATGTTATTAGCTTGAATGATAGAATATGTTTCATTGAATTTTGATTCCGACAGCAGAAAGGCAGTAACTACTTGCTCTATTCTCTAGCAGCCTAAAAAATTAATGTCTATATTTTAATGTATCTAGAGATAAAGGAGTCCTCTATGGAGCTGACCAGAACCAAGATCCAAAACACATACACATCTTCAACATCTTTCTGTCACCACGCATCAAAGCCCCTGATATCTTTGCAAATTCAAATGTTATCTAACTTTAAAAGTCAGTTTAAATGTGATCATTCATTCAACAAATATTTATTGACCTAGGCATCTGGTATTAGGAAAATAAAGGAAAAATAAGACACAAAACTCCTTCAGTTAAAAGCACAGAGAATCTAAAGTGAAGCAGACACGGGAATAATTTGTTAGTACAGTAAAACATGTCTATAGAGGGTGGTTAAGGTAAGGTTAAGCAGGCAACAGACGTCTGACTATGAATTTCCAGAGGAAGAAGAAAGGAGCTATCCCATTTCCCCCAGGAACAACCATGTGTCACCAGAACACATCACAGACTTCTACAGGTAGTTTAACAGAGCCATTAAAACGTAAGCTTCCAGATCACAAAGAACTAGGTTCAGATTCAATTGAAGACATTTGCCATATTGCTGAGGTTGGATAATTTTCTTAATATACTTAAGCTTCCATAACTTAATCTACAAAATGGCACTATCAGGGTTTTTGTAAAGATGGAATGAGATAATATATATACAAAGCATCCAGGTTCTAGGACATAATAAATGGTCAATAAAGCACAGATTCATCTAATGCACTTGCACCCAAAAACAGAATGTTGAATCAGTGTTCAGCAAAAAAAAGACTGATGTAAACGAACTAAGAAAAATTTGTAAAACTACTTACTGAATGCCTAAGACTGTCAGTTTGTCTCTATGACATCATGAAGCATGATTATTTAAAAAATAATATAAGAGGAATGAAATAGTTGTTTGCTGCAATCTCAAAGAAATGCACTGCTGATGAGACCTTCTTTAGAAACACCACCATAAAACTTTTTTTTTTTTAATGCACATAAACACAAGACCTACTCTGAGTTTCATTTGGTAAGAATTTCAGTTCTGTGTGGCTTTAAGTAATAACATTTGAAGTACAAATGATTTCCCCCCCACCCCCCAATGGGGAGGCTTGTCCAGAAAATCACAGGTAATTTAAACCTTCCATAGTATATGATAAAGATAACCTTTTTCTTACTTCCCAAAACTCTAACTTTATTCTTTTAACAATAAAGCATTATCCTGGCTACAGCATTGTCCCTTTGTCTATCTGTTTGTTTGCCTGTTCATTTTTAAGGACATCAAGATAGTAAGCCAATAAGAAAATAGAGGGCAAAGTCAGACCATATTCTCATAAGATTTAAGCCTGTACAAGAACATCTAGAATTAATCATGTGTGAACCTGGAGCTAGTCAACCAGCTAATTGCCTTCAACAGTGTTCATCATTAATCCAGATACTGCCATTCTATTTCAGTTAAATATGGAATTTCACATTGGCAGGAGAGCTGCTATAGTACTACCCATAACTCACTAAAGGTTGAATGCCTTCTTCCACTGTTGCCAATGGTTCATGGTGGCATATGTTGATATTGTGCCATAAATGCCTATATAATTTAGGCTCATGTGCCTAAAAGAGATGAAAGATCTACACAAATTTACACTTAATGTGTAGAATGAGATGTTCAAATTTCTGAAATGTTCACTATTTTCAAATCTCAAAACTTTTTTAAGCTCATCATATTTCCTAGAATTTTCATTCTGCAATATTGTATGCCACTTTTTTAGCCACTCAAATGTAATCTTCTAAAATAAACACAAACTCATATACTCCTTGTGGAGTGCAGGAAAAGTGCCACTCTTACTAGAATCCATTCCCCTTTGTGATATTGAAAATATTACAAAATAGTATTATTTTTTGTTGTTAAAGAAAGGATACTTTTAGAATCACAAAATCATGAAGCATCAGTGTTTAGAGGTTATTCAGCTCAACCCCTTAATGTTAAAAACAAACAAAATGAGACTCAAATAATTTATCAGTTCACTTCAGACACTCAGACATGTCTGGCTCTTTGCAACCCCATGGACTATAACACACCAGGCTTCCCTGTCTATCACCAATTCCCAGAGCTTGCTCAAACTATGTCTATTGAGTCAGTGATGCCATCCACCCATCTCATCCTCTGTTATCCCTTTCTCCTCCTGCCTTCAATCTTTCCCAGCATCAGGGTCTTTTCCAATGAGCCCATTCTTCCCATCAAGTGGCCAAAGAATTGGAGTTTCAGCTTCAGCATTAGTCCTTCCAATGAATATTCAGGACTGATTTCCTTTAGGATGGGCTGGATGGAACTCCTTGCAGTCCAGGGGACTCTCAAGAGTCTTCTCCAACACAACAAGGCAAAAGCATCAGTTCTGCAGCACTCAGCTTTCTTTATAGTTCAACTCTCACATCCATACATGACTACTGGAAAA
Source organism: Bubalus bubalis (assembly GCF_019923935.1). NCBI lineage: Eukaryota > Metazoa > Chordata > Mammalia > Artiodactyla > Bovidae > Bubalus > Bubalus bubalis. The sequence continues at coordinate 152,397,913 of NC_059158.1, forward strand.
ACCATAGCTTTGACTAACAGACCTTTGTTGGCAAAGTAATGTCTCTGCTAATCTCTCATAGCTTTTCTTTCAAGGAGCAAGCATCTTTTAATTTCATGGCTGCAATCAACATCTGTAGTGATTTGGGAGCCGAAAATAATAAAGTCTTTCTCAGTTTCCATTGTTTCCACATATATTTGTTGAAACATGATAGTGAAGGGACTTGATGCCATGAACTTAGTTTTTTGAATGTTGAGTTTTAAGCCAGCTTTTTCACTCTTACTTTCATCAAAAGGCTCTTTAGTTCCTCTTTGCGTTCTGCCATAAGGGTGGTGTCATTGTGTATCTGAGATTATTGATATTTCTCCTGGCAATCTTGATTCCAATTGTGCTTCATCTAACCCAGGATTTTGCATGAAGTACTCTGCATAGAGGGCTTCCCTCATAGCTCAGTTGGTAAAGAATCTGCCTGCAATTCAGGAGACCCTAGTTCAATTCCTGGGTTGGGAAGATTTGCTTGAGAAGGGATAGGCAACCTACTCCTATATTTTTGGTTTTCCCTTGTGGCTCAGCTGGTAAAGAATCCACCTGCAATGTGGGGGACCTGTGTTCAATCCATGGGTTGGGAAGATCCCCTGGAGAAGGGAAAGGACAGCACTCCGGTTCTGGCCTGTAGAATTCCATGGACTATAGTCCATGAGGTTGCAAAGAGTCAGACACAAGTGAGTGACTTTCACTTTCACTCTGCAAAGAAGTTAAATAAGGTTCCATATCCTATTCTAACTGTTGTTTCTTGACCTGCATACAGATTTCTCAGGAAGCAAGTAAGGTGGTCTGTTATTCCCATCTCTTTAAGAATTTTCCACAGTTTGTTGTGATCCACACAGTCAAAGGCTTTGGCATAGCCAATAAAGTAAAAAATAGAGTAGATGTTTTTCTATGAACAAAGCTAGTGGAGGTGATGGAATCCCAGATCAATTTCAAATTCTAAAAGATGATGCTATGAAAGTGCTGCACTCAATATGCCAGCAAATTTGGAAAACTCAGCAGTGGCCACAGGACTGGAAAAGGTCAGTTTTCATTCCAATCCCAAGGAAAGGCAATGCCAAAGAATGTTCAAACTACCTCACAATTGCATTCATCTCACACATTAGCAAAGTAATGCTCAAAATTCTCCAAGCCAGGCTTCAACAGTACGTGAACCAAGAACTTCCAGATGTTCAAACTGGATTTAGAAAAGGCAGAGGAACCAGAGATCAAATTGCCAACATCCATCGGATCATCAAAAAAGCAAGAGAGTCCCAGAAAAACATCTACTTCTGCCCTATTGACTACGCCAAAGTAGGCATGACTTAAACAATTAGTCAGTGGTGCTGCTGCTGCTGCTACTGCTGCTAAGTCGCTTCAGTCGTGACCGACTCTGTGCGACCCCATAGACAGCCTCCTACCAGGCTCCTCTGTCTCTAGGATTCTCCAGGCAAGAACACTGGAGTGGGTTGCCATTTCCTTCTCTAATACATGAAAGTGATAAGTGAAAGTGAAGTCGCTCAGTCGTGTCTGACTCTTAGCGACCTATTGGACTGCAGCCTACCAGGCTCCTCCACCCATGGGATTTTCCAGGCAAGAGTACTGGAGTGGGGTGCCATTCCCTTCTCAGTGGTGCAGCTAAGACCAATTCTTATTTTGTCCTCTCACATCATTATACTTTCAAAAAGTATAAACATATAAACTACAAATGGGAGTCTTTTCCAATGAGTAAAATGGTGACACAATCACCTTTATATCATAATTCTGATATACAAACACACATATATAACACTTTAAAACAGCTAAACAAACATGTCAAAAAGATCTAAATTCAAACATTCTTCATAATTCCTCAATAGATATTCTTCAGTAAATTAAAGATTACATGTTTAGCAGTTCCCTCAGTTTGAGATTGACAAGATATGTTGCAAATCCAGAGTCCACTTTTTTATCACATTTTTTTCCCATTTGTGTTACTTTGATTCAGAATAGCTTTGCTTGAAGGAAAGAGTAAGAATTGAATTATTCATACTAGCCTTGCCTGCAGCATTCTTCCAACACTTACTGACCCTCCCTAGAAGCTATTAAGACCAAATGTGCAACCATATAATATATCACCTTTGTTCTGATTGTTCATCCATGAAATTATTCATTCTTCATTCCTTCACCTTCTAGAGAGTGGTGTATAGCCAAACTAACCATATGACATAGTCTTAGGAACAAAATACAAGTCTGTAAAAAACCTTCTGTTTTGTCAATAAAAACAGCCTTTTATTATAAAGTTTTTTAACTTCAAAAATGGATTTTCCTTTTATAATCTATTTAACTCAGGAATAAAAAATTATATTTTTATCAACTTGCAAAAAGACAAAATGATAATTTTTCATCATCATTGCCAGAGGTAAAGGAACCTTCCATGATGAAAGAAGCAGAAAATCTATTTCAACTATCACAGTACCTTAAGGATGAAGAAAATAGTTTTAATTTTGGGCAATAAATCACTTTTACAGCATTTCAGAGATCAAGAAACTTGCCTATCAAAACAATGTAGTCATCAAAATGTAAAGTCCTTAGGCAATGAGCACTGCAGTAAAATATTTTTCTCCTTTTATAACTGGATCAATATTCTTGAGTATATATATACATATATATATGTATGTATGCATATCAAGTCCCTTTCACCTTTTATCATATTTGCTACAAGTTTTTCAATGTCAGGGGAGACTGAAAATCTTAAATTAAATCTAAACACATAACACAACTATCTAGAAGATGCAAACATATACACAGAAAAAAAGCTTTCTATTCACCATTCTGAATAACAGCATTAATTTGCCTAGAAAACCAGAGATTTACCTTTGTTTCCTAGCCTGAGTTAAAGATTTTTTGAAATTGTATTTATTTTTAATTAGAGGATATCTGCTTTAAAATATTGTGTTAGTTTCTGCCATATGTCAATATGAATCAAACATAAATATACGCATGCCCTCCCCCTCTTGAGCCTCGCTCCCACTTCCTACCCATCCTACCCTTCTAGGTTTTCACAGCACACCAGTTTTGAGCTCCCTGTGTCATATAGCAAATTCCGCCTGGCTATCTGTTTTATATATGGTAATGTATATGTTTCAATGCTGCTCTCTCAATTCATCCCACCCTGTCCTTCACCCACTGTGTCCACAAGTTTGTTCTCTATGTCTGTGTCTCCACTACTGCCCTGCAAGTTTAGAGATATTTTAACAGAAGATAACAAATAGGGATATATTCTTTCCTAGACTCCTTGTTCCTAAAATAATACATACTAAGTGCCATCTGAGTTTCCTAGTATATCTCTAGCTCATGTCTTGTTGATGACAACAAAGAATGTGTTGACAACAGTCAACTCCTTTTGCTAATAGATCTTTGCATATATTTTTGCCTTTGGCTGGAAGGTGCATCCCTCCTCTTCAAATCTAATATTTTCTTATTTTTTAGCTTTCAGTCAAATAGTAACTTTTGGGGAGAAGCATTCCTGGCCCCCTTTATCAGATTAGATCCCCCAGTAAAATACTGTAAGTACTTACACACTTAACCTATCATGTTTTTGATCAATTGCTATCTCAAATCCCCAATGATGCTGCCTAAAAAGGCCTGTATAGTCAAGACTATGCCTTTTCCAGTAGTCATATACAGATGTGAGAGTTAGACCAGAAAGAAGACTGGGTGCTGAAGAATTGGTGCTTTCAAACTATGGTGCTGGAGAAGACTCTTGAGAGTCCCTTGGACTGCAAGGAGATCACACCAGTAAATCCTAAAGGAAATCAACCCTGAATATTCACCGCAAGGACTGATGTTGAAGTTGAAGCTCCAATACTTTGGCCACCTGATGCAAAGAGCTGACTCATTAGGAAAGACTCTGAAGCTGGGAAAGGTTGAAGGTAAAAGGAGAAGTGGACAGTAGAGGATGGGATGGTTAGATAGCATCACCAACTCATGGACATGAACTTGGGCAAACTCTGGGAGGTAGTGAGGGACAGGGAAGCCTGGCATGCTGCAGTCCATGGGGTCACAAAGAGTTGGACATGACAGCAACTGACAGAGAAGGCAATGGCACGCTACTCCAGTACTTTTGCCTACAAAATCCCATGGACGGAGGAGCCTGGTAGGCTGCAGTCCATGGGGTCACTAGAGTCCGACACGACTGAGTGACTTCACTTTCACTTTTCACTTTCATGCATTGGAGAAGGAAATGGCAACCCACTCCAGTGTTCTTGCCTGGAGAATCCCAGGGACGGGGAAGCCTGGTGGGCTGCCGTCTACGGGGTCGCACAGAGTCGGACATGACTGAAGTGACTTAGCAGCAGCAACTGAACGACAACAACTATGCTGTAAACCTCATGGAAACAAAAATCATACTTATTTTTGCCAATTCCATGTCTCTGGTTTCTAGCAAAGAATTGATACTAGAAAGTGTTTCATATATTCTTCTGAAAAATATGAAGGATTCAGTTCCAGACTTTCTCGTATCTGAACCAATTTGTAGTATATTTCAACACTATGACTCTGCTAAAGGAGTAATCATATTTCATACTCTAACTGAACCATGAATCAGAATACAGGAGCCATATTTGAGTGGCAGTCTCTAGTTTGCAAATATACACAATTGAGAACTGCTTAGATATGATAAGGTCAGGGGTCATAGATCTGTAACAGCAATTCAGATGTGTCAGCTGCTGAAATCAATACAAAAGCACATAAGTTCCTGAGATTCAGGTAATCACTAAGCATTAAATGAACATATAACTTCAGTTGATATGCAAGGCATTCCTTTTGTAGCAAGGATATTTTTGATTAAAATTTACTGAGAAAAAAGAGAGAGAGAGGAAATTAGTCACTTAATGTGGCCACAGTCATTTTTCTGGTTACAGACATCTCAATGAGCTTCAGAAAAATGCAAATATTTTCCTCCAAAAGCTTCATTTATGCCAGATACAGAGATGCAGATACAGTACCATTTAACATCCATATATAAAGGTGCTTTCCCACCTTTCATGAATATTTGTTAAACAAAGGGGGGAAAACAATCTATTAGCTGTCAGAACACAAAGAGCCTGTTAAAATATTCCTGTAAAAATAATAATTTGAAAAATCTTATTATTAAGTTTTATCATAAAATTCATTACTTTCTTAGTTTTCTTCTTGTGTAAGATAAGACTTCTGCTACTACTGTTTGACATCCATGACCCTATTCCAGCATCACCATTTTATTATACCCCATCTAAGCTCGATGTGTTCCCAGGGGCTCAGCGGTAAAGAAACTGCCTGCAATGCAGGACCCACATGAGATGTGGGATTGATCCCTGGGTCCGGAAGATCCCCTGGAGGAGGGAATGGCAACGCACTCCAGTATTCTGGCCTGGAGAATCCCATGGACAGAGGAGACTGGTGGGTTAGAGTTCACGGGGTCACAGAGAGTCAGACAGGACTGAAATGATTTATACATATGCACATGCTCAATGTGTTACCTCTAATTCTTCTAAAATATATTTCTATTTTAGAAGAGCAATTCCTATGTAAAGGAAATGTATGTTTAGTGCTTAAGTGGATTTTTTATGGGATTATCCTGTGTGCAGTGGTTTCACTATTTTTATATTCCAGTACTTATGAATGGCTGTACTATGACATTTTGTTGCTACTAACATTAGTTCTTTATATTCAGAGACATTTAAAATGAAGAATGGGAGGTACAACATTTCTTAATAAAACTGTCTATGTATTCCATTTCTATAAATTTCTCACTCACATTTTAAAAACTTACACAGTATACACATATCAATTAAAATCAGTTACTTAACATGAAATATATTTTAAAAAGAAAATCAACTCATTTCTGTCTGGTTTCAGCGCTAACACTCCTCTTTCTCAAGTCATCAATGATTTCCTTATTGTGAATCTAGCGGATACTTTTCAACACTTATCATACCTAACATTTTTTAGCAGAATTTATCAAAAACACTCTCCTTCTTGATACTTCATAGTCTCCTGACTTTTATGACACCAAATATTCTCTTGGATTTCTTCTTACTCTCATATTTCCACTTTTCCCGCTTCAGGTCCCAAGTTAAATGTCTTTTCTGTCTTGCCTGATCCTCCTAATCTCATTTGCATTTTTCCTTTGAGTAAATCCCTACAGTTTACCTTCACAGTTGTTACTAATATTTTCTAACAGAGCATATTTTCTTGAGTGGTTTGTTTGATGTCCTCTAAATGGTGACTGCAGCCATGAAATTAAAAGACACTTGCTCCTTGGAAGGAAAGTTATGACCAACCTAGATAGCATATTCAAAAGCAGAGACGTTACTTTGCCAACAAAGGTCCATCTAGTCAAGGCTATGGTTTTTCCAGTAATCATGTATGGATGTGAGAGTTGGACTATAAAAAGCTGACCACTAAAAAATTGGTGCTTTTGAACTGTGGTGTTGGAGAAGACACTTGAGAGTCCCCTAGACTGCAAGGAAATCAAACCAATCAATCCTAAAGGAAATCAGTCCTGAATATTCAATGGAAGGACTGATGCTGCAGCTGAAAATCCAATACTTTGGCCACCTGGTGGAAAAAACAGGCTCATTGGAAAAGACCCTGATGCTGGGAAAGACTGAAGGCAGGAGGAGAAGGGGACGACAAGAGAATGAGATGGTTGGATGGCATCACCGACTCAATGGACATAGTTTGCACAAGCTCTGGGAGTTGGTAATGGACAGGGAAGTCTGGTGTGCAAACAGCAGGACATGCCTGAGCAACTAAACTGAACTGATAATTCTATGTTTGTAATGCCATCATCACCTCAAGTTTGGGTCTATTTGATATTTTCTCTATGTTATATATAAACACGGAAACTTATTGTTTAAAGATGTGTAAAGCTGAAGTTAAATGCTTCAAGTCAAGTAAAATCACTATATACTATTATTTCATATTTGCTATCCTGTACTTATTGGATATGGAGAAGGAAATGACAACCCACTCCAGTATTCTTGCCTGGAAAATCGTATGGATGGAGGAGCCTGGTAGGATACAGTCCACTGGGTTGCAAAGAGTCAGGATTTTCATTTGGATCATGAGTTTGACACCTAAAAATAACTTGGGTGGAATCACCATAACTATGTTATTCAAGTGGGAGGTGCAGATAATAAAAAAAATTTGCTATATAAATAAATATGAAACCTAATTAATCTCTGCTGCCAGCTCAGCAAAAATGTGAAAAGAAAAGGACAGACATGTTATTCTTCTGCTTGCTTGTGTACTGTCATATCTGACTCTTGAGACCCCAGAGACTATAGCCACCAGGCTCCTCTGTTCACAGGATTTTCCAGGCAAGAATAGTGGAGTGGCTTGCCATGCCATCCTCCAGGAGATCTTCCCAACCCAGGGATCAAACATGCACCTCCTGCATATCCTGTGTTGTTAAGAGAATTATTTACCACTGTGCCACTTTACCCATTTACTAAGAAAAAATGTTGGGGGCTATTAAATATCTGTCTATCAATAGCCTACAACAGTTCTAAGTAAAGAGTTAGCCCCCAACCCCCAACCCCTGAAGAATAGAAGAAGGAATCAATTGGGGGCAGACTTGTAGCTTACAAAGGTACATAGGAAACAGTAATGGATATACTGTTACTATACAATTTTGATGAACATTTGAATAAGATGCAAAAAATAAAACTGATGTAACTGAAAGTTTACTGGAAGAGCCTTTCAATACTTGAAATGATGTTTTGAATTTGCATTTTAAATTTTAGCATTTCAGTTATTATGCCTTTGTTCTTTGTAATGTTGAAAAGAATTTAAACTAGCACACCACTGAATGTCAGTCAAAATTCAAAAATTTTCTGAATCACTTTTATAAAATTAAATTCTAAATTTATTATATGCCACTCCATTTAAATTTTAGGTTCCTTTAAGAAGTTGTGCGAAACTTTTTGTGTCCCCTTTCTCCTTAGAGCATTTTAACATATTTTACTATGGAAATAATTTCATCTTCAAACAATTTGTACAGCTTTTATATTTGGACAAATTGTAATAGTTCCATTGTATTATTGTTCAGTTGCTACGTTGTGTCCAGCTCTTTTGCGACCCCATAGACTGTAGTGTACCAGGCTCCTTGTCCATGGGATTTCCCAGGCAAAAGTACTGGAGTGGGTTGCCATTTCCTTCTCCAGGGGATCTTCCTGACCCAGGAATCAAACTCATGTCTCCTATACTGGCAGGTAGATTCTTTACCACTGAGACAGCTGGGAAGCTCAAATACTAACTTCAACTAACATATCAAGTGACAAATTTAAATAACAGAAATAATTTTTGCTACTAGATAATTTAACTCTTTGAATCTATAAAACCAGGTATGTGATAAATTTGAAAAATAAAAGAATACTCTCTCAACATTTGGAGAGGTAGTTTCCTCATTTTAACATTTACATGAGATTAAAATAGATCATTTGGGTAGAATCTGAAAAGATTCATTCTATCATCACTATGCACAATCTGATGAAATATGGGATACTGCATTGTCAGCCAAAAGTATGTTCGAATAATCTCATTGAGATAAGAAGGCACTGTAATATTTAATCACATGGCATGGAAAATACTGTCTTATACAATTAACTGGACTTATATAAAACAATGTATTTATATATAGCTCTGGTAAAGCTTTTTTATTTATATGTAAGGCATTAATTAATTGAGTTGGCAAGAATGCATAGAAGAACTATACAAGAAAGATCTTCATGACCCAGGTAACTACGATGGTGTGATCACGCACCTAGAACCAGACATCATGGAATGCAAAGTCAAGTGGGCCATAGGAAGCATCACTATGAACAAAGCTAGTGGAGGTAATGGAATTTCTGTTGAGCTATTTCAATTCCTAAAAGACGATGCTGTAAAAGTGCTGCACTCAATATGCCAGCAAATTTGGAAAACTCAGCAGTGGCCACAGGACTTGAAAAGTTTTCATTCCAATCCCAAAGGAAGGCAATGACAAAGAATGTTCAAACTAACGCACAGTTGCACACCTCTCACACACTAGAAATGTCATGCTCAAAATTCTCCAAGCCAGGCTTCAACAGTACATGAACCAGAAACTTTCAGATGTTCAAGCTGGATTTAGAAAAAGCAGAGGAACCAGAGATCAAATTGCCAACATCTGTTGGATCATTGAAACAGCAAGAGAGTTCCGGAAAAACATCTACTTCTGCTTTACTGACTATGGCAAAGCCTTTGACCGTGTGAATCACAACAAACTGTGGAAAATTCTTAAAGAGATGGGAATACCAGACCACCTGACCTGCCTCCTGAGAAATCTGTATGCAGGTCAAGAAGCAACAGTTAGAACTGGACACAGAACAACAGACTGGTTCCAAATTGGGAAAGAAGTACGTCAAGGCTGTATATTGTCACCATGCTTATTTAACTTATATGCAGAGTACATCATGTGAAATGCCAAGCTGGATGAAGCACAAGCTGGTTCAAGATTGCCAGGAGAAATATCAATAACCTCAGGTATTCAGAGGACCTGACCTGCTTTTTGAAAAATCTGTATGCAGGTCAGGAAGCAACACTTAGAACTGGACATGAACAACAGACTGGTTCCAAATAGGGAAAGGATTACGTCAAGACTGTATATTGTTACCCTGTTTATTTAACTTATATGCAGAGTACATCATGAGAAACGCTGGGCTGGTAGAAGCACAAGCTGGAATCAGGATTGCCAGGAGAAATATCATAACCTCAGATATGCAGATGACACCACCATTATGGCAGAAAGTGAAGAAGAACTAAAGAGCCTCTTGATGAAAGTGAAAAGGAGAGTGAAAAAGTTGGCTTAAAACTCAACATTCAGAAAACTAAGATCATGGCATCCATTCCCAGCACTTAATGGCAAATAGATGGGGAAACAGTGGAAACAGTGATAGACTTTATCTTTTTGGGCTCCAAAATCACTGTAGATGGTGACTGCAGCCATGAAATTAAAAGACACCTGCTCCTTGGAAGAAAAGTTATGACCAAACTAGACAGCATATTAAAAAGCAGAGACATTACTTTGTCAACAAAGGTCCATCTACTCAAAGCTATGGTGTTTCCAATAGTCATGTATGAATGTGCAAGTTGGACTACAAAGAAAGGTGAGCGCCAAAGAATTGGTACTTTTGAACTATGGTGTTGAGGAAACTCTTGAGAGTCCCTTGGACTGCAAGGAGATCCAATCAGTCTATCCTAAAGGAAATCAGTCTTGAAAATTCATTGGAAGGACTGATGCTAAAGCTGAAACTCCAATATTTTGGCTACCTGATGTGACGAGCTGAGTCGCTGGAAAGATCCTGATGCTGGGAAAGAAACAAGGCAGGAGGAGAAATAGACGAAAGAGGATGAGATGGTTGGATGGCATCGTCGACTCAATGCACATGAGTTTGAGTAAGCTCCAGGAGTTGGTGATGGACAAGGGAAGCCTGGTGTGTTGCAGTCCATGGGGTCGCAGAGTTGGACACGACTGAGTGACTATACTAAATTATTAATTAATTCACACCCAATTCTCAGTAATGGGAACTTTACATTCAGCTTAAAGGATACTTTCTCTCTCTATTCCTGTTTCTCAATGCCTTCTAATGTTTCTTTTTATCTTCAAACTAATATTCCCATAGTTATGTGGTCCTATTTTAGGCAGAATCTAATATGGCTCCCAAGAAATCTGCTTCATGGTGTAATCCTTTGAAGTGCATGACTCACTTGAATATGATATGTTTTCTCTCTCCTAATTATGTTATATTATTTTGTTTCTTGTATTCAGTTGAATTTGAGTTCACAGAAAAGGAGATTATTCTGGGTGGTACAGAGCTAATTAGGCAAGCCCTTTAAAGTCAGAGTAATTCAAAGCAACAAATATGCTCTTCTGCTGACCCAGAACAAAGCAAATGACCATGCTGTGAACTACAGATGGAAGAAGTTGCACAGCAAAGACCTGAGTGTCACATGGCAAGGCCTGTAGGTTCTGAGAACATAGCTGGACTGACAGCTATAAGTAAATAAGAACCCTTTTTCTGCAGCTTCAAGCACTTAAAATTTTTCCAACAACCTTACTTGGAAAAGGACTTTTATCTTTAAGAAGTCAGCACTGGCTGATATCATGATTTCACCCTAGTGAGGCTCTGAGCAGAGTCCAGCCATGTGTACCTGTACCTCTAACTCACAGGAATTTACATAATACATGCATGCTGCTTCAAGCCATTAAGTTGGTGGTAATTTGTTATCCAGCAATAGAAAACTAACAGTCCCAATGCTTTACCCAAGTTGTAGGAAATTTTGTTCTCTATCCAAAAAAAATTATAACAACAAGTAAATACAGAGTTTTAGAAAAATTTACTAATTTTAACGTATTCTATCTGATGAAATCATTGATAAACTTACTGTTTAAAATTGAAGAAACATAGACAATTATCTAAAAACTGACAATTTTGGAAGAGAACAACAAAATAGTGTACATTTGGAAATCCTATGGAGGATTTCCAAACACTGAGCCTGCACTTAGATGATTTGAGCATTATAAAGTGGTGAGGCCTTCTTAGAAAACTCATCTGTATATGCACATTTAGTTATGATGAATGGTAGAGTGCAATATAATAGAGGAGAGCAGATAATTTATAATTAAAATCACATATTTCCGATAGACTAATGAGCCTTCAAGATCTTCAATGGATACTTTATTTCACGCATTCATTCAGCAAGAACATTTTTATGGGGCTATTGTATTCATGGTGCTGACCAGAATTTTAACACTGGAGGGAGAAAGAAGCAGAAAACAGAATTCTCATTCTCCAGAGTCTATCACATATGTGAAACATTAGGTTGGCCAAAAATTTCTTCATTTTTTAAGTAAAAATAAGAGACATATTTTTCATTTTCACCAGGAACATTATTGACCAACATATTCACCCATTTTGTTCCACTACCTTCTGCCATTTTTCAGGGAACTTCATAATTCCATCTCCCCAAAACCTTTTATCCTTTTGCGCAAAGAACAGTTCCAGGTTCCTTTTATAGTCTTCCAGGGAACTGAATTTTTTTTTTTCCATTAAGAGAATTTTGTAAAGACTAAAATAAATGGAAATCTGAAGGTGCAATGTCTGGTGAATATGGCAGATGAATCAGAACTTCCAGCTAAGCTGAAACAGGTTTTGCTGGTCACCAGAAAAACGTGATCTTATGGTATCCTAAAGGAAGATTATGTGTTTTCTGTTGACTAATTCTGTATGTTTTTCAAGTACTGCTTTCAGTTGGTCTAATTGGGAGCAGTACTTTCTGGAATTAATTGTCTGATGTTTCAGAAAGAGCTCATAATAGAGGACTCCCTTTCAATCCCACTATATACATACCATAACCTTCTTTGGATGAAGACCGGCCTTTGCAGTGATTGGTGGTGGTTCATTACACTTGCCCCACGATTTTTTTCATTCCACATTATTGCACAGTACCCACTTTTCATCCCCTGCCTCAGTTTGTTTTAAAAATGGAATGTTTTTCCTATGTTTCAGCAGAGAAATGCATGTAGAAATACACTCAAGAAGGGTTTTTCACTTGCGTGGAGCCCAAACATAAAAGCAATTAACATAACCAAATGGTGCAAATGATTTTCAACACTTGATTTGGATATTCTGAGTATGTCAGATATCTTTTATGTGGTATAATGTTAATTGTTCTCAATGAATGCCTTGATTTGATTGCTATTAATTTCAACAGGTCTTCCTGAACGCGGAGCATTGTCCAGTGAGAAATTACCTGCTCGAATCTTCAAAAACCACTTATTTGACATGTTTGATCAGTTACAGCACCTTCTCGATACACTGCACAAATCTCTTTGAATTTCAGTTTAATTTTACCTTTCTTGAAATAATAAAGTATGACGTGCCAAAAACGTTGCTTTTTTCCTTCCATCTTTAATATTAAAATAACACTAAGAATCAAGAAAAAAATTCAGACATTCAAAACATACAAAATCTTAGGGTGTCCCACAAGAAAAAAAGAGTAAGCTTTAAAATATTTTCTCTTTGCTCTTTAACCAATTCTAAATTATATGTCTGGCTTCCTGATGCGTTATACCTTGAAAGTCCAGGCATTTAAAAACAGGAGGATCTTCTCTGTCCATCTTTCATTATTTCAGATTGAAATGGCAAAGTGCCTAGATGCCATACGTAAATGCCAGAAACAGCATTAAAAATCTGGCTCTTGTTAAATGCCTTCGAAGAAAGTGTTTTCATCAGGAAATAGCAATTACATGGGTAATATGGCCTGCCAAGGTTTATTCTAGACATGGGAAATGTTTCACAGTGTGTGTATTTTCTTTACATATCTTTACACTTCATACATACCAGTTTGCACAGAAACACGATAAAAAATATGTGGATAAAATCCAGTACAATGTATGTTGTTATTTATTTATTTGGACACATTCTTGTAGTCAAATAGGATAAAAAATAACTTTTCTTTTTCTATTTATTTTCTTAAAAAATTTAGCTCATTCTTCAGTTTCCTTTTTCAGAGAATTTTAAGCAAGGATCAAATGGTAAAGAATCTGCCTGCAACTCAGGAGATCTGTATTGGATCTCTGTGTCGGAAAGATCCCCTAGAGAAGGGAATGGCAATCCACTCCAGAATTCTTGCCTGGAGAATTCCATGGACAGAGGAGCCTGGTGGATTACAGTCCATGAGGTCACAAAGAATCGGACATTACTGAGTGACTAACTTTTAAGAATTTTACTGGTAAATCATACATCTATGACCAAGATTGTTACTTTGGGAGTAGTTATTTGATTTGGTTTTCTAGCCTTTATCTCATAATTCCTGTGAAATGTAATGGCTTAAAGAACCAAACTATAATATTTCAGTCTTGTGAAGAGTGCTAACTACAGTCACTCCTAAAAAGTTCCAAAAGAAGAGTAACGGAAAGGAAACTGAATTTGGGGTCTGGATTTCAAGGGTTTTTTTTGTTTGTTTTTTGTTTTTTTCAGTTCAAGAACTTTTTAATTAATTTGCATGTTGAAATTTCATTACTTCACATGTAAATTGAGTTACTACACAAATGCCCTACATTTCTGACAAAGTTATATGACGGCTACATGCTACAACATATATATCAAAGTGCTTTGTATGAAATAAATCACCATCCAGAATGCTATCAAGATTGCAGTGTTATTTCAATCAGGGTCCTGAGGCTACTTCTGAAGGCAGTTTTCATCATCTTCAACTTTGTTTTATTGTTGTTGATCAGTCACTAAGTCATGTCCAACTCTTTAACTCGAGAGAAAGCGTAACTGCTTCTCCCTGTCCCTCTACTACTGATTATTTTCAGGTTATCTGTCAGAGCCTTTTAAACCCCATTAAAGTATTTCCTCACGGGGCAAGCTTGTTTTTATTCATAACCTCAGGATTTTCTCTTCACCTACAAACAGAATTCAACTTTATCAGGAACTTTTTATGATGATAATGTGGCACATTCCTTCAAACATAGAGGTATGGAATTGAAAATTATGCTAATATATAAATACAGAAAACAAGTGAAAGATGGAATGTTTTTATCTGCCAGAACTCTAATCCTAAAGGGATTGAATAATAAGCTTTTCAGAGAAGGAAAATCTTGTTAAACATTAAGAGGCAAAGGAATAACAGAGAAGTGAAATGGGGAAGCAGTAAGATCATTTAACTAGAGGTTCTAAAATCCAAATAGTAAATTAAAATGTCCCTTTTGTTAGCTTTTTGGCCACTGTCAGATACTTCACTCTTTCTAACTCGCTTATTATGAAATCATGAATTGATGCTTCTGGCAAATTAAAAAAGTCTAATTTGATCTTCTATGAAGGTGAGGTAAGAATATATAAGAACAGGCCACAGATGTTTGCTTTAAAGTATAAACTAACCATTAAGAAAATTAACAAAGTGGATTTGGATGCTTTCCTGAAATCATATAAACAAATGTATTTTTTTTTCAGAAAATTATTAGCAATTAAATTTACTTCTAGATAATTAATATACTTACTCAAACACTAGGGGACAGAATTTTTGAGATTTTGTAATGCTATTTTATTGGGCTCCAAAATCACTGCAGATGGTGACTGCAGCCATGAAATTAAAAGACGCTTACTCCTTGCAAGAAAAGTTATGACCAACCTAGATAGCATATTGAAAAGCAGAGACATTACTTTGCCAACAAAGTTTCGTCTAGTCAAAGCTATGGTTTTTCCAGTAGTCATGTATGGATGTGAGAGTTGGACTGTGAAGAAGGCTGAGCGCCGAAGAATTGATGCTTTTGAACTGTGGTGTTGGAGAAGACTCTTGAGAGTCCCTTGGACTGCAAGGAGATCCAACCAGTCCTTTCTGAAGGAGACCAGTCCTGGGATTTCTTTGGAAGGAATGATGCTTAAGCTGAAACTCCAGTACTTTGGCCACCTCATGCAAAGAGTTGACTCATTGGAAAAGACTCTGATGCTGGGAGGGATTGGGGGCAGGAGGAGAAGGGGACAACAGAGGATGAGATGGCTGGGACATCACCGACTCGATGGACATGAGTCTGAGTGAACTCTGGGAGTTGGTGATGGACAGGGAGGCCTGGCGTGCTGCGGTTCATGGGGTCACAAAGAGTTGGACATGACTGAGTGACTGAACTGAACTGAATGCTATCAAACCAGTACAATGCATTTGAAGAAAATCTAAAAGTGTATCTGCATTTCACTGTTTCTGACAGATACACAGATTGCTGTAACATTTTTGGAAAAGAAGATTCTGGGTTCAGCAGGGGAAGTCAACTACTTAACCTACAAGTTGCCTAACAAGAGATCATCTTTGCACAGTCATCTTCAATGACAAAGAATTTACCACTTCTCAAGGGAGGCCATCTTTTCTTTTTTTTTAAGAGCTTTATTTTGTTTTGTTTTTTTAAAGTGGACAATTCTTTAAAGTCTTTATTGAATTCATTACAATATTGTTTCTACTTTATGTTTTCCTTTTTTGGACACAAGGCATATGGGATCTTAGCTCACTGGCCAGGAAGTAAGCCCACTACTCTGCACTGGGAAGAGAAATCGCAACCACTGGAATGCCAGGAAAGACCCAAGAGAGGCCAAACTGTTTCCAGTCAACTGTCACTAATATTAAGTCCTTCTTATTACCAGCAAAAATCTTTTTTTTTTTTCTTTGCAACTTCCACCCTGGCTGTCCTTTAAATCTTTAAAGAACTTTCCCTCTCTTCTTGCATATGACAGTCTTTATATATTTGAAGATATCTTCTTCTTCCTGAACTTTTTTCTCACAAGACAAATATGTCACTTTTTACAAATTATCCTTCTTTTGACTTGATAATAGGAGCCTGAACCATCCCAGACACTCTCCCTGAACAAATTCCAGTGTCAAAATGTCAAAAAACAGTAGCCAGAGTTCAGTAGAACACTGTCAAGAACAAAAGATCTAAAACTGTAAAACCCCTAGAAGAAATCAAAGAAAAATCTTCTTAATTTTGGCCTTGGCAATGAGATTTCTTGGATATGACAACAAAAGGATACTCAACAAAGACAAAAATCAACAACCTGGACTACGTCAAACTAAAAAATTCTTCACAGCAAAGAAAAAACCAACAAAATAAAAGGGCAACATACAGAACGAGAGAAAATATTTGTAAACCATATATCTGATAAGGGGTTAATATCCAAAACTATAGGGAATTTGCACAACGTATCAACAATGCCAACAATGAAAGAAAACAAAAGATAATTTAAAAAGGAGCTGAGCAGACATTTCTACAAAGAAGACATAGGACAATAGACATGGTCAACAGGTGTATGAAAAAAACACTCAATATCACTAATTATCAGGGAAATGCAAATCCAAATCCACAATAAAATATCACTCCCACTTGTTAGGATGGCTGTTATCAAAATAAAACATAAAAAGCATTCTCTACAAAAATGTGGAGAAAAGGGAAGCCTTGTATACTACTGGTGGAAATACAAATTGGTATAGGCACTATGGAAAAGGGTATGTAAGTGCCTCAGTAAAATAAAAATAAAATTACTATTACAACCCAACAATCTACTCTGGGTATATACCCAAGGCATTGAAATCAGGATCTCACAGAAATATCTGCACCCCCATGTTCACTGCAGACATGGAGGCAAACTACGTCACTCTTGGTGTATGAATGAATAAAAAGGCTACATATAGACAAAATATTATTCAGCTTTAAAGAAGAAGGCAATCTTGCTAATTTAGACAACATGGATGAACACAGAGGACAATTTTCTAAGTGAAATAAGCCAGACACAGAAGGACAGATACTACACAGATCACTTACATGAGGAATCTAAAATATTCAAAGTCAAGAAGCAGAGAGTCTAGTGGGAGGGAAACACAAGAAGTTACCAAGCAGAAGGTGCAAAATTTCAGTTATACAAGATAAAAATGTCCCAGAGATCTACAGTACAACATAGCCTCCTAGTTAACAATATTGTATTGCACACTTAAAAATGTGATACAGACAGATCTTAATGTATAGTGTTCCTATAACAAAATAATAAAAGCAAGGAAAAATAACAAATACTGAGGAACATTTTGGAGATGATGGATATGTAAATCATTAAAATCTAGGCCATAAACATATCTGTCATCTCCAAAAGTGCATGCTTATCTCAAAGCTCATCAAATTGTATATATTAAACATGTACATCTTTTTGTATATCAATCATATCAAAACACTGACAAAGTGATTTTTTAAAATGAGTTAACCAATCCAGAGCAGATTTGAATGATCTCTTTTTGAAAAACTAAAAATTTCAAATCTTTATAGCACACTGGTGAAATTTCATCATAGTGCACCTTTGTAAAATATCAGCCTTTCATTGTGTATGCCCACCAAATATAAGGCAGGTTTCATACCTGTCTGTATCTTGTCACTCAATACTATTTAAAGAGATAGTAACATCATAAAAATGATCTTAAATCGTATAGTAAATTCTGAGATTTTACTAACTTATTTACACTTTGTTAAGAAACACTTAACAGAAGTAACAGCCACATTATCAAATTTTATCTGGTTATTTATTAGTTATTATCTTAGAAACTGGTATATTAGAAACTTCGTATTCACAGGAAAATATGGCAAATTCAATGTAAATTCAACTGTTTTTCACACCATTTGCTTTGGTATGGGATGTTTCCCCTTGTTAATTTTCTCACTAGGGTATTTTCTATATTTACAAACATACCTTTTAGGTTTTAGAGATATTGTGTAAAATAAGTCAGTAAAGTAATTGCATTGCATTGGTGAATCTACCTATTATTTCTATTTCCTATAAACCCATACAAGAAAATGATTATAGGCCCTGGGGCAAATTCATTTTATCATGTTTTAATTTAATATGTTTATGTGTTTGCATGTGCTTTGTGGGAATAGACTAAACATACTAGTAAAAATAAGATAATCTAAAAATATCATGTTAGCAATAAAGAGCAAAAATTTGATCAACACAAATCAGTCTACTAGAAACAGAAATCATAATTCTGTGAATGGATAGAAAAATTGTTTGAATATAACTATCAAGCTATAAGCAGTTTCATGTACATAAAGTGCATATGCTATAGATTAAAATGTAAATTATCATTATATCAACTGTCTAAATCAAACTGTCTTTAACTGTCTAAAGCGAACAAAACTATGATCTAAATTTAATGATAAGATCAATTAATTGGTTGGATAACTAATGTTTTGGCCCCCAAATTAAAATTGTGAATATATTATTTGGATAAGATTTGAAGTAGACAATTTTTTCCAATTATATTAAATAAAACATTTGTCTTGCTAAAGAACAGAAAGTACTGGTAAATATGGCATCTGTAATATTTTATTGATCTGACCAAATAGTTATGGGTTCCATTTGTTATTTTAAATCCATATTTTAGTAATATTTTATAAATTATTATTTAGTATATGCACATGAAAATAAGGATAGTATCATTTATTAAAATAAATACAAAATCATTTACTGCCTATAAAAGAAATATTGGAGGCACCAGAAAGATGCTAATAATCATAATACATGATCTCTCACCTGTCTCAATAATATAGTTTCTTCATAAAGCAATCAAGACAATTACCCCATAAATATGTTCATTAATTAGTAGGAATTTCCAGTGGAAAGGATAAATTCATTTAAGTAGTATAAAATAAACAAACATATATTTACCTGCAAGTTTTATAAATTTAAAATAATAGATAATTTCCAAGTCAGTTATACAGTGTTAGTATAGTTTCTTTTTAAAGTGAGTGTTTTATACTTGAACTTTCAAATTCTTATTAAAGGTGGCATAGCAAGTTGTACATTTTAACAGAAGCTGGTATTGCATGTTTTTGTTTTTCTTTTTATCACTTAAATTGTGGCACTACAATTTGGAAGTTTTGCAGCTTGTTACTCCAAGAAAAATCTCACCTAAGAGGATATGGCAGTCTTCCACACTGCGGTCTGATTGCATTAGACTGAGTACGGCTAAAGAAAGAAATATTTTGACAGGGGAGATTGCACTTGAACACATCAAAGTGTCAGTTCAGATATGTAGCATCTGAAAAGCACCCTCCCCTTTCCCCTGTTGCATGAAATTTGCCACCTCTCATTGTCTCTTCCAGATGGTGTGCTGAGTTGTCTTCAGCTTTATTCCTAGAGAGCTCCAGTTGACATCAATCTGTTATGCCATTTTCTTGTAACACTAATGCGGCTTATTTATCAATGCCAATTAATCAATGGCACAGAACGGGCTCTTCCTTGGAAGCTAATGTAGTTTCTTTTATTTATTTATTTTTTTTAATATTCAAAAAGAAATTTTAAAGAGCAGTGACCAGATTGGCAAGTCATACATCTGGCAGACTGTGGTCACTTAGGAGGCATTCAACTGATGTAAAGGTGAAAGTGTTTATTTCAAAAAAAAAAGATTATGATTAAGAACTATGTATGGATATTATGATTTCTAGCAGAAAAGTGTGGATAATTCTATGAGAAAAGACAAAACATTTATTTCTTGTCATAGCAAACTCTCGTCTATCTTAATGGCCTGCAAGGAAGAAAAAAACATCATATAAATAGTTTTATACTAGTTTTAGTGGCATCAACATCAATATAAAAAAAAGATGTATGAAAGGAACTAAATTGACCACAGTTACACTTTATAACTAGGAAATTATTTTCAAGAAAATACGCTGCCAAACAAGATTTGCATGGTCAAGTAACAAATCTTGATATTGGTAACAAATATCTATAGACTCATAAATAAGTACAACGTTTCAAATTTTATTTTAAAAAATGAAAAGAAACATTAAGTTATCTCTAAATGCAAGTTGAAGTCTGAGATAGATTAAATTGTATGCACCAGAATCAAATTTATAGGATGAACCAGAGGTATTCAGGTCTCTTCAAGTCTCACTACAATTATCATATTTCTAATATTATTGCTTTTCTGTTATAGAGTATTTTAGTTTTCAGGCAATCTGAGATTATTGTAATAGTCAATCTATGAATTTTAGTTCTGGTGAGTTAGTAGTAACCAAACTAAAATCACTTATCTGGGCTCTGAAACTAAGGCAACAATCTTATAGATATCAAATTATGCCACTACATATGGAATAAAATAATAGCTATAGAACTAGACACCCCAGATATAAGCAAGGAAAAGAAGAACAAAAAGAAAAAAGAGCCCAGACTACTCATTAGTAATTGGAATTCAATAAGCAATTATAAAAATGGACTTAATGATTTATGCTTCTTTCAAGTAGCTTCTTTATCAACCTCATTACAGTTAGCAAAAGCCAACTATGTGTAATGAAAGGTATACTTTGAAAACACTAGAATGGAATGCGTAATTCAAGGTAATTTAATGTAAGTACTCTAAAGTCAGTATTTTGCACTATCTACTTAATTTTGTTTATGTATTCAATCTTCAGGAGAAGCTCTAACAATGTAAAAACGCTTATGGTTCAAACAAAATCATAAAAGAAATGTATGTGGGGAAAAGGAGAATGGTAGAATATAATTCATTAATAATCAGCACATCGATAATATTGCATTATACATTAGAAGTCTGAGGTATGTGGAAGAAAAGAATTAAACCACAAAATACCTGTTTTTTTTTTCAATGTATATCAACATCACAAATCCATGCTTTTTTCAATTTTTTTGTCACCAAGTTCCAAAGGCAACACAGAGAAGTTTCCAACAAAAGACTGTGGATTTTACTCCAGAATCTGACACAGAATGAAATCCAGAGGTCAAGTCTGAAGCATTCTGACAAGACATACAACTCTGATCTTGCCTTTGAAAACTCCACAAGGCAGAATTTGAGATCAAAATTTACTAAAAGATAAAAAGTAGGGAAGAGGGCCTTGAGAAAATAATTTCTACTTAATTTCTGCCTCACAGTTACCACAGTCATCCTAACCTGTTTTCTTTTTCAAGTGCTGAAAAAGGAGAGACTAGGAGAAAAGGTGTTCCCCTGACAATCTTATATTTCACATTAATTTCTTTTATTTAACCCTGGTAATTTCCCTTTTTCAAATTGTATCATTTCCTTCAGGCTTTAGTACTCTTCTCACCTTGAGTCAAAGTCACAGATAATATCTTTTCAAATTTTATCTTTTACAATGTGGTTCAAATTTTAACCATTCCAAAAACCCTCTCTAAGGATCTCAATGACCTCTCTCCAGTTGGTCTCCTACGCCTATATCACTGTTTACTGGTAATGCTTAATCATTTGCCAGCTTGCCTTCTTACATTGGTGCTTCAAGTATCTGTGCTCTCTCTTCTTATAATATCATAATTAATATGGTCTAACTAACATTAATTACTAAATATGCATCATATACTCACTTTTACAAGTGGTTTACATACTTTTTCTCATTTAATCCTTGCAACAGCTTATTATGCCACTTTTATAGATATTAAAGGACTTTCCCAAGGTTTGTATTGAACACTAGAGTCAGGAATTGAACTCAAGTCATTTGACTCCAGAACTATCATGAATTCCATACTATACTGCAAAAAAATCCCACCAAAAATGCTGTCTTTTACATGTTTAACATGGCCTAAACAGTACAATCTAGGAGCTCAGTCAAGTTCTCTGCAATTCAGTTCCAAGTCTTTGTCAAGAAAGTTTTTTAAACTGGAATAGCTTACTCTTTCTATCAGACACATAGAGTTGATAATTAAAGGGTTTAAACTCCATTAATCTTTATTAGGGAATGTTCATAACATGGCACAAAGGAAATTCTTGACTTCGTTATGCTCAACTTTCATACAACTTGTACTTTTGTACCTGTGACAGGTAACACCCCTTACCACGTTCATACTCCAAAATTATACTTCCTTTGGTTAGCTGGCAAATGAACATTTGGGAACTCTCACATGAAGTTGCTGCCTGCCTGTCAACCATTCTGTCTGGGGAGTTAAGAAATATTTTTCTACACGTCAATAGTAATGATTCAATTATTTGAAGATTATCATTTCCTATTCTAGGCTTCCAAGATAGCACTAGTGGTAAAGAATCTGTCTGCCAATGCGGGAGACACAAGAGACGCATGTTCGAGCCCTGGGTTGGGAAGATCCTCTTAAGTAGGAAATGGCACCCCACTCCAGTATTCTTGCCTGGAAAATTTCCATGGGCAGAGAAGCCTGGCAGGCTACACAGCCCATGGGGCTGCAAGGAGCTGGACATGACTGAGCACAGTAGCACATTTCCTATTTTGTCAAAATAGAAAACCTGATACAAGTGATAAGACTGATAAATCTAAAGTTTACACAGGGAAAAAAAGATGGAAATTCTTAGAGTGGCTAAAAGCAGCACTTACAGCCTCAGTCAAATAGTCACTATACTTAAGCTCCAGACAGAAGGGACAAAAGGAAACTGAAAGAAAATGAATACATTCTTGAAAACATCAAAGTATTATATAAAACGAAGTGTCATCAGGAATTTTCAAGTATTCATTAGATTTTGAGGAGTCAAGTAAAATTCTTATGCAACTAACTACGAAGTCCAGGTTTTGTAACCTGGTACAAGAAACAGCACTGCTGTGCAGTAAAGGCGGTAATGAGACTGACTTGTGCTGCTCTGTCATTTACTGTCGCTATAGAATTAGTCAAAGTGACTTAATTTCTCTGAAACTCAGTTTCTTCTTACTTTATTTCCCTTTCTTGCTGACTGATTAGTCATGTGACGATGAAACTTTTAAAAAGTATATAAATTATTAAGCATTCTGTATATGCATAGCTGTGTGTGGTATTATTAAAGGCATTATAATGGCTTTTAATGCTCATTGAGTGCTCATTTCAGTGCTCATTGAGCACTGCCACATAACATATGTAAAACATCTGAAATCTATGTTATTTCAGTAAAAGTGTGATTTTAAAAAGAGTTACCTTACCATCTTTTAGAAGAACATTTTCTTATTATTAAACAGATATGTACTTATTGCAGAAAATTTGAAAAAGTCTGCAAAAAGATTTTAGAAGTAAATGTAATTTATAAATCCTTGCACTAGTACTATGCCAGTATATTACTTTCTGGGTGTGTTTCTGTGTGAATATGTATATGCCAAAAACTTTAAAATGTCGATTGTATTAACAATATAAGTTGGTATCTTATATTTTCTCTTATCATAACATTAATATTTCCTTTATGCTTTTCAGTAGTTTTGAAAAATATCTTAATAGTCAATTTAATAATAAAATATTTAATTAATTAATACTATTTAATATTTATTAAATATGTATACTTTTGTGACATTTAATAATTTTAGTGATAGTTTAAAATATTAATTTTAATAATTAAATTATTGTAATAATCCAATCATAATAGGCAAACAATCAAATCATGTCTTTTTTCTCGACAGTTTAATCCAAGTATTACTGAAATAAGCTTTGGAATAGTTCACTGACAATATAAATAATAATAAATCCACATCTGGAATAATTTCTTATAATTTACTATATATGATTACAGCAACAATTATAAAAAAAACATGCCTGAGCCTTAAAAATCTCTTCCAGGTAACCACACCTGGTAGTATTATTTCTGGTTCTTCACTTGTGATTTTTACATTAGATTTAATTCCACTGAAAAAGGAAAAATTACATTGTAAAGACACAAGAAAAGTCGTTACTATGCAGAAACATCCTTAGGACGGCATGAAGCCTGACAGCAACTGCTGCTTCCAAGAACTTAAGGAAACAACCGCTACTCTGGAAAGATAAACCTGTATGGGGATGTGAATCTTATAGTCAGGCCCTTACCTCTTATCCTCATTTCAACCTTATAATACCAGCTGATCAAGAAAAAAGAAACAGCTCAGAAAAAGCCTTCTCTTCTTGTACTCTCTGAAATAGTTTTGCTCTCTCCTGACTATTTACAAAAGGGAAGTATGAGAACAATTCAAAGGCAAATAATATAGTAAATGTTTTCCATGACTGAACAAAACATTGTTTGGCTGTGACTTTCATAGTCTATAGGAATCCTGAGTCAACAGTTTTGCATCTGTCAGTGTTCCTTTGCAAATCTCAAGAGAGCCTTTAAAATGAGATAGAAGACCATCCATTGAGCTGGCTTGAATATACACTGTCTCTGAGAGCTCTATAAATGCAGATTACCTGACCTCTCTGGGTCCTTCTCGGAATCCCATGCTCTGAATATGGAAATGACAGTTGACATGTATCTGTAATACAGCACTCAAAGAAGTTTAACATGAGAGGACTAATTTATGCTAATAAGATCATTTCAGCAAAGAAGAGAAGTGCAAATTGCTTTGTTTTAAAAGCACAAATTAATTGGATTAATATTTCATTTTAAGCAGCTTGAATGTAGCTAGATGACTAATAAATGTGTATGAGGTGAAGTAATATTCATTGAATGTACTCTTCCTCCTTAGGAAAGAAATAGTGAGGATGTTATCTATATTTTAATAACAGGAATCAACACTGCATTTCATTCACTTATTCAACAAATATGTATTGAACACAATGAAATGAAAGACAGAGTTGAGTTTATAGGAGATGAAAAGATGAATGAGATATAATTTACTGTCTTCAAGTAGCTTCAAGTTAATGTGAGATTATAGATATTCTCATAAGACAGAGGTGTCATAAGGGAAGTAGCTAGAAAGTTATAGGTGTGTAGAAGATGAGAAATAATTGACAGTTCTGGAATAAGAAAGGGCCTTTTGAAGAAAGTGATACTTCAGCTAGGATCTTGAATGGAATTAGAAATGTGAAGATGAAAGAAAAGAATTCAAGAAGAGAAAATATTCACAAAGGCAAGGAAATCTTTAGTATAAACATACAACGCAGCACAGTTTCTTTGCTTTCTATGGGACTAGATTTCTGTAGTTGCTCAGTAATTGTCACAAGATTTACCACCTAAACTCCTTAAGCCTCAGTTTCCTCAACCAAAAGAAACCTATAGGATTAGGTGATTTATAAAGTTTCTTCTGGCTCAAAACTTTGAAAATCTGTCATTTAAAACATCAAGGTGGGAAAAAAAAAAAAAAAACATCAAGGTGGGAAGGGGAGGGATAAACTGGGAGTTTGGGAATGACATATACACACTACTGTATTTAAATCTATAATCAACAATAACAAATCAACAAGGACCTATTGTACAGCACAAGGAACTCTGCTCAATATTTTGTCATAACCTAAATGGGGAAAGAATTTGAAAAACAATAACTACATGTATATTTATAACTGAGTAACAATGCTGTACACCTGAAACTAACAGGATATCATTAATCAACCATATTCCAATATAAACTGACTTTTAAATCACTTTAACTTGTCTAGCAATTACTTATTTAAATAACCTTAGGTATCAATGGATTCCTAGAAATTAAATGATGCACAGTATGTGAAAAGACAAAAGGAAGAGATCATTCTTGTTCTACGACTGTTCATTTAAACTGTGAAGAGCTACAACGCCTTTGCAAGTGCACCTGTATGCCACAGTTGCTACTTCTAATGGGATATTTTTTGTGCTTCCTTTGCCAAAAAAAATTTTGTGTTATGAAAAGACTGTTAACATATAAAAAAAAATTAGCATTTTTCTTCCATCCTGGGGTTTATGGTTGAAGACTTCTAATCAATGTTGTCATCTTTCTAGAATATTGTCTTTTATTTAAAGAAATAGAAATCATTGTTCCTGTTCAGTTGCACAGTTGTGTCCAAGTCTTTGTGATCCCTTGGACTGCAGCAGGCCAGGCTTCTCTGTCCTTAACAACTTCCTGGAATTTGTTTAAACTCATGTCTATCGAGTCAATGATATCATCCAACCATCTCATCCTCTCTCATCCCCTTCTACTCCAGCCTGCAATCTTTCCCAGCATCAAGGTTTTTCCTGATAAGTTAGTCGCCTCTTTGTATCACATGGCCAGAGTACTGTAGCTTCAGTTTCAGCATCAGTATTCTAATGAATATTCTAATGAATATTCAGGATCGATTTCCTTTAGGATTGACTGGTTTGATCTCCTTGCAGTCCAAGGAACTCAAGAGTCTTCTCCAAAGCCACAGTTTAAAAGCATCAATTCTTCAGCACTCAGCTTTCTTTATGGTCCAAATCTCACATCTATACATGACTACTGGAAAACCACAGCTTTGACTATATGGAACTCTGTAGGCAAAGTAATGTCTCTGCTTTTTAATATGCTGTCCAGTTTGGTCATAGCTTTACTTACAAAGTGCTAGTGTCTTTTAATTTCATGGCTGCAACCACCACCTGCAGTGATTTTGGAGCCCAAGAAAATAAAGTATGTCACTGTTTCCATTGTTTCTCTCTATTTGCCATGAAGTGATGGGACCAGATGTCATGATCTTCATTTTCTGAACATTGAATTTAAGCCAGCTTTTTCACTCTCCTCTTTTACCTTCATCAAGATGCTCTTTAGTTCCTCTTCACTTTAAGTGTGGTGTCTTCTGTGTATCTGAGGTTACTGATACTTCTCCTGGCAATCTTGATTCCAGCTTGTGATTCATCCAGCCTGGCATTTTGCACTTTGTACTCTGTATATAAGTCAAATATGCAAGGTGACAATATACAGCCTTGACATATTCCTTTCCCAATTTGGAGGCAGTCCTCTGTTCCATGTCCGGTTCTAAATGTTGTTTCTTGACTTGCTCACAGGTTCTGCAGGAGACTGGAATGCGGTCAGGTATTCCCATCTCTTTAAGTATTTTCCACAGTTTCTTGTGATCCACACAGTCAAAGGCTTTAGTGTAGTCAATGAAGCAGAAGTAGATGTTCTTCTGGAACTCTCTTGCTTTTTCTATGATCCAATAGATCATAGAAATTGGCAATTTGAGCTCTGGTTCCTCTACCTTTTCTAAATCCAGCTTGAACATCTGAAAGTTCTCAGTTCACGGACTGTTGAAGCCTGGCTTGCAGAATTTTGAACATCATTACTGTGCTAGATGTCAAACAAGTGCAAATGTGCGGTAGTTTGAACATTCTTGGGCATTGCCTTTCTTTGGGATTGAAATGAAAACTAATCTTTTCCACTTCTGTAGTCATACTGACTTTTCCATATTTGCTGGCATATTGAGTGCAGGACATTAACAGCATCATCTTTAGGATTTGAAATAGCTTAGCTAGAATTCCATCACCTCTACTAGCTTTGTTTCTAGTGATTCTTCCTAAGGTCCACTTGACTTTGCCCTCCAAGATGTGTGGCTCTAGGTGAGTGACCACACTATCTTGGGTATCTGGGTCATGAAGATCTTTTTTGTATAATTCTTCTGGGTATTCTCACCACCTCTTCTTAATGTCTTCCACTTCTGTTAGGTCCTTACCTTTTCTGTCCTTTATTGTTCTATCTTTGCATGAAATGTTCCCCTGGTATCTCTAATTTTCTTGAAGAGGTCTCTATTCTTTCCTGTTCCATTGCTCTCCTCTATTCCTTTGCATTATTCATTTAGGAAGGCTTTCTTATAACTCTTTGTTATTCTTTGGATCACTGTATTCAGATGGGTATATCTTTCCTTTTCTCTTTGGCCTTTTGCTTCTCTTCTTTTCTCAATTGTTTGTAAGGCCTCCTCAGACAGCCATTTTGCCTTTTTGCATTTCTTTTTCTTAGAGATGATTTTGATCACCACGTCCTGTATAATGTCACAAACCTCTGTCCATAGTTCTTCCGCTACTCTATCAAATCTAATCCTTTAAATCTATTTGTCACTTCAACTGTATAACTGTAAGGGATCTGACTTATGTCATACCTTAAAGGCCTAGTGGTTTTCCCTACTTTTTAATTTAAGTCTGAATTTTGCAATAAGGAGTTCATGATCTTAGCCACAGTCAACTCCCAGTCTTATTTTTGCTGACCGTATAGAGCTTTTCCATCTTCAGCTGCAAAGAATATAATCAACCTGATTTAGGTATTAACCATTGGTGATGTCCATGTGTAGAGTTGTCTCCTGTGTTGCTGAAAGAGGGTGTTTGCTATGACCAGTGCATTCTCATGGCAAAACTGTTAGCCTTTGTCCTGCTTCATTTTGTACTCCAATGCCAAACTTGCCTTTACTCCGGGTATCTCTTAACTTCCTACTTTTGCTTTCCAATCCTTTATGATGAAAAGGACATCTTCTGTCATTCTTGAGATTGCACCCAAGTACTGCATTTCAGAGTCTTCTGTTGACTAGGAGGGCTACTTCATTTCTTCTAAGGGATTCTTACCCTATTAGTAGATATAATGGTCATCTGAATTATATTTTCCCATTCTGGTCCATTTTAGTTCAGATCAGATCAGTCACTCAGTTGTGTCCGACTCTTTGTGACCCCATGAACCACAGCACGCCAGGCCTCCCTGTCCATCACCAACTCCCGGAGTTCACTCAGATTCATGTCCATCGAGTCAGTGATGCCATCCACCCATCTCATCCTCTGTCGTCCCCTTCTCCTCCTGCCCCCAATCCCTCCCAGCATCAGAGTCTTTTCCAGTGAGTCAACTCTTCACATGAGGTGGCCAAAGTACTGGAGTTTCAGCTTTAGCATCATTCCTTCCAAAGAAATCCCAAGGCTGATCTCCTTCAGAATCGACTGGTTGGATCTCCTTGCAGTCCAAGGGACTCTCAAGAGTCTTCTCCAACACCACAGTTCAAAAGCATCAATTCTTCAGCACTCAGCTTTCTTCACAGTCCAACTCTCACATCCATACATGACCACAGGAAAAACCATAGCTTTGACTAGACGAACCTTTGTTGGCAAAGTAATGTCTCTGCTTTTGAAGATTCTATCTGCTGCTAAGTCACTTCAGTCATGTCCGACTCTGTGCGACCCCATAGACGACAGCCCACCAGGTTCCCCTGTCCCTGGGATTCTCCAGGCAAGAACACTGGAGTGGGTGAAGATGCTATCTAGGTTGGTCATAACTTTCCTTCCAAGGAGTAAGCGTCTTTTAATTTCATGGCTGCAGTCACTATCTGCAGTGATTTTGGAGCCCAGAAAAATAAAGTCTGACACTGTTTCCACTGTTTCCCCATCTATTTCCCATGAAGTGATGGGACCGGATGCCATGATCTTCGTTTTCTGAATGTTGAGCTTTAAGCTAACTTTTTCACTCTCCACTTTCACTTTCATCAAGAGACATTTGAGTTCCTCTTCACTTTCTGCCATAAGGGTGGTGTCATCTGCATATCTGAGGTTATTGATATTTCTCCTGGCAATCTTAATTCCAGCTTGTGTTTCTTCCAGTCCAGCGTTTCTCATGATGTACTCTGCATATAAGTTAAATAAACAGGGTGACAATATACAACCTTGACGTACTCCTTTTCCTATTTGGAACCAGTCTGTTGTTCCATGTCCAGTGCTAACTGTTGCTTCCTGACCTGCATACAAATTTCTCAAGAGGCAGGTCAGGTGGTATGGTATTCCCATCTCTTCAAGAATTGTCCACAGTTTATTGTGATCCACACAGTCAAAGGATTTGGCATAGTCAATAAAGCAGAAATAGATGTTTTTCTGGAACTCTCTTGCTTTTTCTATGATCCAGTGGATGTTGGCAATTTGATCTCTGGTTCCTCTGCCTTTTCTAAAACCAGCTTGAATATCAGGAAGTTCATGGTTCACATATTGCTGAAGCCTGGCTTGGAGAATTTTGAGCATTACTTTACTAGCGTGTGAGATGAGTGCAATTGTGCGGTAGTTTGAGCACTCTTTGGCACTGCCTTTCTTTGGGATTGGAATGAAAACTGACCTTTTCCAGTCCTGTGGCCACTGCTGAGTGTTCCAAATGTGCTGGCATATTGAGTGCAGCACTTTCACAGCATCATCTTTCAGGATTTGGAATAACTCAACTGGAATTCCATCACCTCGACTAGCTTTGTTCATAGTGATGCTTTCTAAGGGCCACTTGACTTCACATTCCAGGATGTCTGGCTCTAGGTCAGTGATCACACCATCGTGTTTATCTGGGTCGTGAAGATCTTTTTTGTACAGTTCTTCTGTGTGTTCTTGCCATCTCTTCTTAATATCTTCTGCTTCTGTTAGGTCCATACCATTTCTGTCCTTTATAGAGCTCATCTTTGCATGAAATATTCCTTTGGTATCTCTGATTTTCTTGAAGAGACGCCTAGTCTTTCTCATTCTGTTGTTTTCCTCTATTTTTTTGCATTGATCCCTGAAGAAGGCTTTCTTATCTCTCCTTGCTATTCTTTGGAACTCTGCATTCAGATGTTTATATCTTTCCTTTTCTCCTTTGCTTTTCATTTCTCTTCTTTTCACAGCTATTTGTAAGGCCTCCCCAGACAGCCATTTTGCTTTTTTGCATTTCTTTTCTATGGGAATGGTCTTGATCCCTGTCTCCTGTACAATGTCACGAACCTCATTCCATAGCTCATCAGGCACTCTATCAGATCACTGATTCCTAAAATGTCGATGTTCACTATTTTCATCTCCTGTTTGACAACTTCCAATTTACCTTGATTCATGGACAGAACATTCCAGGTTCCTATGCAATACTGTTCTTTACAGCATCAAACTTTACTTTCACCACCAGACACACCCACAACTGGGCATTGTTTCCACTTTTATGTAAAGAAATAGAAATTAAGGTGGTAAAATTATATCCTTTTATTTTCCTTAAATTGATGAAGCTCAAACTGAGTTTCAAAAATGCCATGAAGGAAATAGTGAAAGCAGACATACACAAAACTATATTAATGGTGTTTAATTGCAAGAAATGAAGTCAATTAACAAATATAATATATCTTTTAAAGCCCTACATATAACTCCAAGAACAATATTTGTATTTCATCATCTGACATACTGCTAATCACCTACTATGAAGGGGATCTTCCGAATCGAGGGATTGGACCCTCGTCTCTTACACCTCCCACACTGGCAGGCGGGTTCTTAACACCAGTGTCACCTTGAAAGCCCATAACAAATAAAGACAACAGTAAAAACCAATCTCAGATAATGATAAATGGGAATTAATTTCTACTGAGGAAGTGACATCTAAGCTGAAACCTAAAGAATAACAAAGATCAGCCTTGGGAAGATCAGAAGTAAAAGTGTCCCAGACAGACAGTATAGCTAGGATTAGTGGTCTGATATAGATGAAATCCGGAGAAGGCAATGGCACCCCACTCCAGCACTCTTGCCTGGAAAATCCCATGGACAGAGGAGCCTGGTAGGCTGCAGTCCATGGGGTCGCTAAGAGTCAGACTCGACTGAGCGACTTCCCTTTCACTTTTCACTTCATGCATTGGAGAAGGAAATGGCAACCCACTCCAGCGTTCTTGCCTGGAGAACCCCAGGGACGATGGAGCCTGATGGGCTGCCATCTATGGGGTCGCACAGAGTCGGACACCACTGAAGCGACTTAGCAGCAGCAGCATAGATGAAATCAGAACAACCTAAGGTTTTTCATCCAGAGTACCAAGTGAAGAGTGGTAACGTTTGCTGAGATGGGAACAACTCAGGAATGACCAGATTTGTGAAGAATGTTTGTAGTTTTAATTATAATAGCCTTATGTGGAAACAATCGAAATATCCACCAATTGGTCAGTAATAAAAAACAATCTAGTAATATGTAAACCATTATGTGGATAAACCTCAGAAGCAATATCCTAAACTTAAAAAAAAAAAAAAGAAAGAAAGTCAGACACAAAAAACAAACATGGTTATTGTATAAATCCATTTATGTGAAATTTCCAGAAGGGATAAATTTATAGAGACAGAAGGCAGATCAGTGGTTGCCCGGGGCTCAGTGTAGGGTAGACTGATTACAATAGAGAATAAACAAAATTTTCGAAAGATCAAAATGTTCCAAGAAAAATTTATGGTGATGGTCATGCAACTCTACAAGTTAACTAAAATTTATTTTATGTACTGTATACTTATAAGGCATATATTTCATCATATATAAAGTGTAACTCACGAAAGTTATAAATAACATAGGGTTCCCCACTTAAAGAAAATATAATGTAAGGACTTCTTTAAATAGAAAACTTGCCAAATGTAATTTCATTTATTTTATACTGTTAGAATTGGTAAAAAATTTTGGATGTGCCTACTTGAAGGGGCCTTGAATATATGTTCCAAGATCTCTTTGTCTAGAAAGCAATTAAAAATAATATATATAGCAATTAAAAACATATATTTTAGTTTGTTTTCTTATTTAACATTTAATCATAGCACTTTATAAATTAAGAATGTATTAAAGAAAATTCTTTACAGTGGTTATCACTAGAGTTTGAGAATTTAATGTTAAAGACATTAATTTTGAAATTTTTATCCTTTTGTGTGGCTTGAATTTTTTGTGTGTGATTAAAAATAATTAATTAAAATATTTTAAAGTGTAAACCAACAATTCAGTAAAAATATTTTAGTTTTTATTTTATGATAAATTTAAGGAGTTCACTGGATAAACTTTGAATCAATGCCCAGTTTTTGAATAATGTACCATCTGAAAGCTCCTTGTAATAAAGCTTTATAAGCATCCATAGAACTTGTTAATTTACCAAGCACAACTATTTCCATCCTCTACAAAGAGTATATAATTGGTTTGTAACAAGGCTATAATGGAGAGATTTTATATTGTCAAATATAAAATCTGATTTCATCACACTGTTATAGTGGTTATAAGGTAGCTAATCCCTGACTGTGATACAATTAAACACAAGTTATCTACTTATGCCTCAACATTAGAAGCTTTCTCCAAGTCTAGACTTATATTGGGGTTACAGTACAAATGTCTAATTTTTTACCATTTACCCAGGTAACTGAAAACCCAATTGTTGACTGAAGATATAGAAAGGGTGGAGGTACTCAGCACAGCTATTAAACTTAGTTGGACTGGTCCTAACAGTTCTCAAAATATCAGCTATTCCAGGTTTTGATACACTGGCCTCTCCTTAGAAAGCATCTTTAGGTAACTGAGTTCTTTCTAGTCAATCTGTAGGAGCTGTGATCTCTGCTGCCACCTATTAATTACTTTTATATTTTCTCCAGAATCCTTTACATATAATTATCTTTTTATTAGAAGTTACATGAACTATACATATAATTTGAGGTTGGGCATTTTATTTCACAGTCTAACACTTTATTTCTACAGTGTGATTATACAATAATTTTATGAAGTGCTATTTTTACAGAGACTGAAGCAGAGAAATAACCTTCATTCACTCTGTTAATACTCATTGATATAATTTATTGTTTACAATGAAGCATAGTTATTAAGGAGGCTTCCCAGGTGGCTCAGTGGTAAAGAATTTTCCTGTCAATTCAGGAGACACAAGTTTGATCCCTGTATTTAAAAGACTCCTGGAGAAGGAAATGGCAACCCACTGCAGTATTCTTGCCTGGAATATCCCATGGACTGAGGATCCTGGCAGGCTATATTGTCCATGGGGTTGCAAAAGAGTTGGATACAGTTTAGCAACAACAACAAAAATAGTAATTATGTAAATTTACTACCTTCCTGATAACCATAAGAATATCAGTGGTCTCCTTCCTAGAAAAGTTAAATATGAATCTATCACATGTTAATAAGAAAATTATGTAAAATAAAGTATATGATATTAGGATGGGGAACACATGTATACCTGTGGTGGATTCATTTTGATATATGGCAAAACCAATACAATATTGTAAAGTTAAAAAATAAAATAAAAAAAAAAACAAAAACAAAAACCAAAAAAATAAATAAAATAAAGTATATATACATATATGCATACACATACACAAATGTATATATGTATGTATTTTATATAATAATGGAAGCTGGAAAGAACTTAAGCACTAGAAAAACTCCTTAAATTTGAATTTTTATATTTTGGAAGATATTATGACCATCAAAAGGGAAATATTCATGACAGAGAAGAAAGGCTGTTACAAACACTTAGCCAGAGAGGGAAAGTGGGCAGCTTTGGTTTCTTTTTTTAAAGTTTCCTATTATTTTTAGTTGAGAACAGGAAGGCAACAAACAAAACTGTTGACCTTGTTAAGGACAAAACCTGACTAAAAGCACAACAGAAGGTTAGGTGCAAAAAGAATGTTTTAATCAAAAGTTATTGAGGTACTGAAAGATGCTACCTCCACCTGGGCACCAAACAATGAGAATTTCACCACTAACAGCTTTTTCCATATTTGTAAAATTCAAGAATCTCAGGACCCATTTATGGGCTAACCAGCAAACTAAAGAGAGTGTTTCATTGTGTTTGTCATCAGGTATAGGGCCACTACATATGAAAGTAAATCAGTTTGCAAGGATCAATCAATTTCCTGGGTCCCTTACACTCTAGACAGATTCTTTACCATCTTGAGCCACCAGAGAAGCCAAAGATATATTTTCAACTTACAGTACACTGAATTCTGACTTTTACAAATATATATAGCATAAATCTGACAATTTCAAAGAATTTACATGCAATTAACAGGCAATCAAAATCAGTTGCATAACCTGAAGGTCTATGTTATGCATATTCACCTAATATGGTATATATGTAGTTTAAGATAAATATGGGTATTATTCAGTCACTGCATCTAACTTTGGTTCAATAATTATATACAATAATCTATTTAGTTGGTAGGGGATTTAATTCTTTCAATACCATATAATTTTTTTTCCTTCAGGAAAAATATTTGAGTAGCTTTCTGCTTTCTTAGGCCTTCCCAGTGGCACGGTGGTTAAAGAATTCGCCACCAATGCAGGAGACACAAGAGATGTGAGTTCGACCCCTGGGTCAGGAATATCCCTGGAGGGAGGTATGGCAACCCATACTAGTATTCTTGCCTGGAAAATTCCATAGACAGAGGAGCCTGGTGGTTCACAGTTCATAGGGTCTCAAAAAATCAGACACGACTGAGCATGCCCATCATCACATTACTGTCTTCTTAAACACGATGAATTGAACACAACCTAAAATGTGTTAATTGCTCAGTCATGTCCGACTCTTTGTGACCCCATGGACTGTACCTGCCAGGCTCCTCTGTCCATGGAATTTTCCAGGCAAGAATACTGGAGTGGGTTGCTACTCCCTTCTCCAGGGGATTTTTCTGACCCAGGGATCGAACCCAGGTCTCTAGCATTGCAGGCAGGTTCTTTACCATCTGAGCCACAGGGAAGCCCCTAAAAGATTTGACTCTTCCCAATCCAGGAATAGAACTAGGGTCTCCTGCATTGCAGGCAGATTCTTCACCAGCTAGACTACCAGGGAAGCCCAAACACAACCTAACTTCTTGATAACTGCAGCCAATCATAAAGAACAGGAATAATTATATCTCATAGTAATTCAATAATGTCCTTTGAGCATCGGAGGATATGGAGTCATTTATCCAACACAAATTAGTCTAAAATAGCTTTTTTCAGTTCTTACAAGTATATTTGTTATAAGTATTCTATTCCACCATTTGTTGCCAGTTGAAATTTTTCTCAGCTATCAGTGTTTCTTACCTACAAAAAATAATCTTTATACATGAATACGAATTTTTACTTTCAACTGTGTATAGAGTATTAAACTTTACATAATTGTAAAAAAATGTGTAAATTAGCTCTAAGGGAACTATTAGAACTATAGAATGTTGGAAAGTTCCCTCAGTGACTTTCTGATATTAATTTTGGACACTCATAAACTTCTTTATTTGCTTACTTATTTATATTATTTTCTGCTGCTGCTGCTGCTAAGTCGCTTCAGTCATGTCTGACTCTGTGCGACCTCAGCCCACCAGGCTCCTTCAGCCCTGGGATTCTCCAGGTAAGCATACTTGAGTGGGTTGCCATTTCCTTCTCCAAAGCATGCATGCATGCTATGTCGCTTCAGTCATGTCTGACTCTGTGTGACCCTATGGACAGCAGGCCACCAGGCTCCTCTGTCCACAGGATTCTCTAGGAAAGAATACTGGACTAGGTTGCCATTTCCCTATCTTCTGGTGGATGAAATTGCCAGATATTTAAATACCAGCCCACTGAGTAGTAAAATTATATATTGAATGTGGGACACCATGATTAGTTTCAGGAAATATTAAATAAAGATAAAATGATACAATCTGAAATGGTAACTTTCAAATAACAGTCTAAATTCATGCATTCATTTATTCTTCATTATTAGACAAGCAATATCTGAACAAATGAATTCAATCATTTTCTCTTCATGTTCCAGCCAAAGCAAACACAAGCAATACTGTTACTTTTGTCTGTTTTTATTCAAAATAGAAATAAGATTATGATGTTAAAAAAAAGTTTTGTCAGTTCATAAAGATATAAAGTAAAAGAGGAAAAGCCATGTCCCCTTGATTTCTTATTTTCTTATCTGAAAATTAAGTATTATTAATACAACTTTTAAAGATTGTGAATAAGTTTTAAAATGCTGACCTACAAACATGAACTTTTATTATTATTAAATACAGTCTATGACTAGCAAGAGCTCAGCTTCAAATTGGCAGGTAGAAAGTTCTTTCAAATTTTCTAAGTATTCTGTAGAGGATATGTATAACTCAATTTTCAATTTCTTTACCTTTTGAATTCTAATAACAAACTCAATTTCTTTCAAGGAAGAACTATATTAATATTTACAGTTTGCTCTTTCATTTTTAAAAGTGTTTTCAGTAGTTTATTGAAGACTAGCATACTAGTCTATGAAGCTATTAGTAATAGGCTATGAAGCTGTTAATAAAAGCATTCAGTATTTATCTATTCTTTTGTTCATTCAGTTATTCATTTGATAAATATGTACTGTGTATACTAGGCAGCATTCTAGACACTTAAAAAAAATAGAAACAGAAAAAAAAATCCCAACCCTCAAATGTCTTGTATCCTAGTGGAAAGAAAAAACAGACAAAGTATGTAAAGTATATAATATGTTTGACAATGTTAATACTAAGGAATAGGGGAAAAATAAAATGCAAAGAGGAGAGATTACAGTTTTTGACTGGATAGTCAAGATCAGGACTTGTTTGGAGTATGTTCCAAAAACTACAATGAAGAAACTGAGAGCGGGAGCCACACGGGAGCAATCTATGCAGGAGGAAGTAACAGCAAATAGAGGTCCTGGCGGAGGGGCATGCCCGGTGTGTTCAGGTCAGCACTGCAGGATAGAAGCAAGCAAGGAGGAAATGATAGAAGATAAGAGTAGAAGAGTGATGGAAATCAGACCATGTAGTTCTTTGTAGGCCCATTTTTGGCTTTTAGTGTAAGATATATAGGAAGTCATCAAAGTTTTGAGGAGAGGAGTATCATGATCTGATTTATTTTAAGACTGATTTTTGTATTAAGAATAGAACAATGTGAGGCAAGGGTAGAATAAAGGAGACACTTCCTTCTTTCAGATAAAAGATCACTGCATAATCCAAAGGAGAGAGAAAAATGGCTCTAACAAGAGGAGCATCTTATTAGAGTGGAGGTGATAATACGTGGTTAGGTTAGACACATTTTGAAGACAGAATCTCAGAAATTTTGACATTTGGATATGAGCTGTGACAGAAAGATATAAAGGATAACACCCAGATATCAGCTTGAGCAACTGGGAGAATCTAGTGTCAATTCACTGAGATAAGGTATAAATGTGGGTGATTTCAATACACTGTTGTTGTTGAGTCATTAAGTCATGTCCATCTCTTTGTGACCCCATGGACTGTAGCCAACCAGGCTCCTCTGTCTGTGGGACTTCCCAGGCAAGATTACTGGAGTAAGTAGCCATTGCCATCTTCAGGGGATCTTCCTGAAACAGGGATCGAACCTCCATCTGCTGAATGGGCAAAAAGATTCTTTACCACTGAGCTACCAGGGAAGCCCTGACTTCAATGTATAGCATTAAATAAATCATGAGGATGGATACGCTTGTAGAAAAAAGGTGTCCTCAAACTCAGTCCTATGGGGTACTCTAACATTTAGAGGTAGAGGAGAGGAAGACAGAAGAATAAACAAATTGAGAAGGGTAGAAAAATAGGAAAAACTGTGGTGTCATGAAAGCCAAGTCAAGGTATTTTAAGAAGAGAATGACTCTGTATGTAAAATGTTGCTGATAAATTAAGATGAAACTAACATTTGAGCATGCCACATAGAAGCCATTTTTGACCCCAATAAGAGCTGTTTTCATAAGACAGCAAGGTCAAATGTCTAATTGGAGTGGTTTCTGTGAAAAGATGAAGGAGAAAATTTAAATATAAAATTTAATCAGGATGGGGAACACATGTATACCTGTGGCGGATTCATTTTGATATTTGGCAAAACTAATACAATTATGTAAAGTTTAAAAATAAAATAAAATTAAAAAAAAATAAAATTTAATCATACCTAAAAAAAAGTTGTTTTCTTTTTCCTCATAAAAAGAAACCAGGGTGATAATCAAAGGGAAAAGTGGAATCTGAAAAAAGATTGTTTTATTTTTTTTTAAAGATAGAAGGAATAACTATCCTTGTGTGCTGATGATACAACAAAGAGAGAGAATGGTTAGGACAATGTCTTTGAGACAGTGTGAGTACACTGCCTTAGACTCTTAAAGGGGTAGAGCTAAATCAAAAGCATAGAGAGTTCACCAGGAAGGGACTAGAAGACAGCATGTAGAAGCACAGACGACACTGTGTAGGTGTGACGGTCAGACCTCATACTCTGATACAGGTATATATGCATTGCAAAACCTGAAAAAACTGCGAAGTGCCACATTGCCTCAGGGTATCCTCTAAATACTACCACTCAGACATGTAATCAAAAAGTACATTAATATAAGTGAGTGTCTTGTGAGACAATTTGCATAATATCATTTGCATTTCTTCTAATACCCTGACAGTTTGACATCTACATCCTATCCTTTTACTGAAAAAGTCTTCAGTTATATATTACATGCTTCATTAGCTTACTTTTCTTAAAATCCAAATGTCTACGGATTTACTCTGTTTGATATGAATAAACACCCTGTGATAGGAGTTGCCAAAGTGATACTACATCGTCTCTAACAGTTCCAAGGCCCGTTTATGAATATGTTCAATTAAAACTGGGCATAAACTTTCTATTAATCTATCTTCTTTTTTTGTTCCACATCCAAGAAAACAACAACAAAGTGAGACAAGATAGGAGCTGTAACATCAAAGAAAAATTAAATATTGAGCAAAGCTGAAATAAAAATTGAATCTGCAAATTAGGCTCAGGTAGTTGTTTGTGATATAACTGTGAATTCTAGGCATTCATCCCATCAGTTTTCCCATTTATATATATTAAAAAATCTAGAATAAGCATCATTGCTACTCTTCTCCATCAAAACCAAAAATTCATGTACACAGATAGGAATCACCTGAGATCTTGTGCAAATGCAGATTCTGATTCGGTGGGTCCGAAGTGATGTTTAGAATTCCACATTTTTAACAAGGTCTCAAGTTATACCCATGCTGGTGATTAGCAGAGCAAGTCCTAACCACAGTGTCTTTTAGCATTTGCAAAGAAGTTGAGATAATAAGTTAGTTATTCATGCCTAAGTATTTGGGTTTTCTTTAAAAAAACAGACATAAGTAGAATTTTTTTTAATTTTATTTTATTTTTAAACTTTACATAATTGTATTAGTTTTGCCAAATATCAAAATGAATCTGCCACAGGTATACATGTGTTCCCCATCCTGAACCCTCCTCCCTCCTCCCTCCTCATACCATCCCCCTGGGTCATCCCAGTGCACTAGCCCCAAGCATCCAGTATCATGCATCGAACCTGGACTGTCAACTCATTTCATACTTTTTAAAATACTTTAGTAGATTATAAGTATGTATATCCCTAGAACAGCACACATACACACACACACACACACACATATATGTTCGTGCATGCTAAGTTGTTCAGTTGTGTCCAGCTCTGGAACCTTATGGACTGTAGCCCACTAGGCTCCTCTGTCCGTGGGACTGAATACAGGAGTGGGCTGTCACGCCCTCCTCCATGAGATCTTTTTGATCCAGGGGTCAAACCCATATGTCCTACTGTGTGTTGTGCTGTGCTTAGTTGCTGAGTCATGTCTGACTCTTCACGACCCCATGGTTGAGGCTCCTCGATGCTCCTCTGTCGATGGAGATTCTCCAGGCAAGAATACTTGAGTGGGTTGCCATGCCTTTCTCCAGGGGATCTTCCCAACCCAGGGCTTGAACCTGCGTCTCCTATGGCTCCTGCACTGCAGGCAAATTCTGTACCAGTGAGCCAACGGGGAAGCTATATAATATATAGAGAGAGTTTAAAAGCTCCTTAAAATGTTAAAACCTCTCATTAAGACAATATTCATGACAATCCCTCAATGCAAGATGATTTACTCCTTATTTTATTTACCAGATTACTGTCTACAGCACAAAGCCTAATTTCACATCAATCCACTCATTTATTAAATAACAAAATCAAAGGAACAGAGGTTAAGTTAAAATGGAAAAACTATGTTGAATCTGACAGACTGATCACACTGCAAAAAGCACAAACAAAACAAATAGCATTATTTAAAATGCAATCCTGTAAGTGGCAATAAACGTTTTGCTATGCCTCTGCTGTGCTGTTTTTCCCACACCTGCTCCCATTTGCCAGGCTACACTGGCTCAGAATGGTCTGCTGAGGGATCACAAGCATCTGAACAAACCCCCTCAGGGCAGCAATATCCAGGCTCTATGGCTGTCTCAGAAGAGCTCCTAACACAATTCCCCATGAACTGTAATTTTGTTTATGTATATTAAAAGCACAGCATAGGAAAAATATGTGACTGATGAGAAAAGTTTCTACCCTGCTTTCATAAAGCAATGAGCTCTCTCTGAAATACTGCAAAAACCCAGGGCTCACAGTGTTTATGTGTTGTATTAAATGATGATAAGAATGCAGAAAACAACTCAATTTCAGAATTGTCATTCTGAAGGGCTACTTCCTGTAAATCATTATTCTCCCAGTTTAAGACTTAAATTACAGATTGTACAGTAAATATGCTGTTATGTTTTGTTAGTGGGTGAGTTATTCTCTGAAAAAGGTCTGATTTTATTTGGACACTTAGGCGCTATTTAAGAGCTCAGCAAAGAGTAATACATTCTACCTTAGATCATGTAATGGTTATAGGGCTGCATCTTAATCTACCTTAACAGAAAGACACAGAGATATACCCACATTTATTCAACAATTTGTATATATACATATATGTATATTTGTCCATTGTATTAAATGAGGTAAAATAGAGTCCAACATTTTACTACAATAGTTTATACCAATGACATCCTTCTCATTGTTTTACATTACAGTCAACTCATGAAAATAATTGTATCACTAATATCACCATTAAGATGAACCGAAATAAATTTTGCCCAGTGACCAAAAAGTGGCTAATTCATCAAATTTTCACTTTCTACCTAATACAACTCCGGTTCTTTTCCCCCGATAATCCTATGCTACAAAGGACACAGTTTATTTAATCTGACAATTATTTCTATGATATATATAAGAATCTTAGGGCAATTATTTAAACCTATTAAGCCAAGATGTACTATCAGTTCTTGGTGCAAGAAGTACTTAAGAACGTAATAATATGGAATTTAGAAAGATGGTAACAACAACCCTGTATACGAGACAGCAAAAGAGACACTGATGTACAGAACAGCCTTTTGGACTCTGTGGGAGAGGAAGAGGGTGGGATGATTTGGGAGAATGGCATTGAAATATGTATAATACCATATATGAAACAAGTTGCCAGTCCAGGTTCGATGCATGATACTGGATGCTTGCTGGTGCACTGGGACGACCCAGAGGGATGGTATGGGGAGGGAGGAGGGAGGAGGGTTCAGGATGGGGAACACATGTATACCTGTGGCAGATTCATTTTGATATATGGCAAAACCAATACAATATTGTAAAGTTAAATAAAATAAAATTTAAAAAAAAATAAAATCAACTCTACAAAAAAAAAGAACATAATAATACTTTCAAATCATTGAATGTGGACATATAGAATATTTATGTCATTTAATATAGCGTTTATTTTTTAATGTGAGAATGTATTTTTCCACATACTATCTCGTTTGAGTCTCACAACAGCCTTCATAAAATAATAAATAAAAGTGTGGTTTCTTAGCTAACATTTTCTATTATATAAAGCATTATTGTTTTTGTTCTGCATAGTCAAATAAGTTTCCTAATCATCATCATACTTATCAACCACACCATTTTTATTATATAAGGAAAGATACCAACTGCTTCTTGTTGGGTGGCGGTGAGTTAGGTCAAGAGAAAATACGTTAGTTGGTCAAAAATAAAGGGCTATATAGTG
This sequence comes from Bubalus bubalis, assembly GCF_019923935.1. Classification (NCBI taxonomy): domain Eukaryota; kingdom Metazoa; phylum Chordata; class Mammalia; order Artiodactyla; family Bovidae; genus Bubalus; species Bubalus bubalis. Next base: position 152,440,702 of record NC_059158.1, read on the forward strand.
AGGGTGTCAACACGGAAATAAGAAAGAAAAAGTATGTGCATTCCTTTAGAAATCTCTTCCAGAGCTGGAAGGGAGGTAAGTTATTATTAAACATTTATTGAGAACCTATATATATTAAGCTCTACACTATAGGCTTTGCTCAGATTACCTAATCATGCCCCGAGGTAGCTATTGGTAGCCTCACATTGTAAGTGAAAACAGACTGATCCTGATCACAGCGCCAACTGTCTTGCTGTATCTCCCTGTGCGCACCATTCGCTGAACCCATGGTGGGCAAGGCACAGGCTAAGAGGTTGGAAGAAGATGTGAGGAGCTGTCAGAACTGCAGATATGTTTCTTCTCTCCTGGTTGGCACGGCAGCCATAACACAGTCTCTGTCCAGGCTGTTGCACCAGCCGCAGCAGCAGCTACAACATAACCATAATACAGCCATAACAGAGCCATAACATAACCTCATATAACATAATCACGATGGTGCTCCAATGCAGCCCCAGTGCAGCAGCAGCCAGGTCTTTCCTGGTGAAGTTCATGCAGGTGTACTGCACACAGTAGTCCAGGATCAAGCACGTAGCGTGTGATGTGCACGTCTGGTGCTATGTGATCTCAGCTGTTACATGATCATTATTTCCAAAACGGGGGCTGTGGTGCAAGAGAGCCTGACCATGTCATCTTGGCTAATTTGCTCTTTCCCTGAAGAGGGTATATCAGCAGCCTAGCATTTCCTGGGCTAATGAGTGGTAGAACCAGGACTACAACCTGATCCACATTCAAAACATAAGCATTTTCCACAACATGATGATGAAATGAATGATCCAATAAAGTTAGCAAATTTCCCAGATAAAGCCTTGTCATAGTCTAAATAAATCCAAAAAATATATAATATTTTCATGTAGAGTGAAGAGAATCTGTAGTAACTAGTATTCTAACTACATAAATCCAAAATTTTTAGATTCCACAAAGACTAAAACTGAAGAATTTTGTTTCCAGTTAAAGATCTGATTGATTTTTATTATCCTTTATATATCTTAAGTAATATGAATTTTATATATATCTTAGATGAGATTGGACTCCATGATCACCTTGCCTACAATGTTTATTAGTTCTGAAGTAATTAGTGTTCACTTTTTTCCAGTTGAGGTGAAGATTTATCCACAGTTGATAGAATTCTAATGAACAAACATCAATTAGCCACTCAGATCCTCTATTATATGGCACTTCTATTATGTAGTACTTAGTTTCTATAATTTCAGAAACCAAATTTCAACTCCCATTTTTAGGTTCTTGAAAAGAATATATTTTCATATTTCTAAAATGAGCTTTTATCCAAGAAATAAAACTTACTAAAGCTTTAGTACCATAAGCACTAAGACCAAGAAAGTTTAACCACCTTCCTCAAAGTTGCATAAACAATCAAGAAATTGTTAGGAATTCACACTAAATGTAATGTCATGCTTCAGACATAAAATTCAACTCTCTTAATGAATCAAATAAACAAATTTCTTTGCACTTTGTAAAATGTATATATTACCCACTCTGGTAATCTAAGGAGAAATAAATAGAATCTCTTTAAATGCATGAATGTGTGGAAGAAATGTGAAGAAAGCATGGTCTGTTGGTTAAGAGACTGAGATTCTCAGGCAATAAAAATGGTCTTTGATGTGTCATTAACTCAAGAATTTGTCCGTGGGAAAATATTCTCACTATTTCAGAATCCCTCAATTCATCTTATTAAGATATTTAACAAAGAATTCTGGTATTTCGGATGTTTTGAAAATATTCCAAACCTCTAGTGTATGAATTATTGGTTGCATACAAAATTGTTCATAGGGATGTTAGTATCAACACAATTAAAAAGTATGTATACAATTATGATTCTTCCCCCCATTGCTAGCAAAAAAAATCAACAGATTTCTTTTAAACTTTAAAGGTTTTGAATATCATAAGTCTTGGATAACTTAAGAGACTATTTGCAAAATAATATTTTTCTATTTCACTCCTTTCTTTCTAAACCTTGTTATTAAAGACTCCTCCTCAGATACATTAGCAAAAGCCAAGGAAAAGAATTTGAATTTATGTGCTGCATGCTCAGTTGCTTCAGTCATATCTGGCATTTTGCGATGCTATGGACCATGGCCCGCCAGGCTCCTATGGATACATGGGATTCTCCAGGCAAGATACTGGAGTGGGTTACCATGCCTTCCTTCTGGGGAATCTTCCCAACCCAGTATCAAACCCAAGTTTCCTGTGATTCCTGCATTGCAGGTAGTTAATTTTCCACAGAGTCACAGAGGGAAGGAAGCCTGCATTTGAATCTATAAATATCTGTTAAAAATTCAAAAGTTGTTTACTTAAATAAAGCAGTATCATATAGGTTTAACAACAGCAATAACAAAATTAACGTCTACCATTTCAGAAAGAATGGAATGGCAAGTTATAAACAGCTGAAATTTAAAATGGGTAAAAAATAAATCTTAATTTATCATCTGAGATATAATTTCTAAAGATCTTCATATTATACATGTCTGTAGATTATTTGATAACTGAAAAACTATAGTCCTCAACTCCCTAAATATCTTTCATTTTTTTCCCTTGAATCATAGACCTTTTTCCCAAAATGTTGAAATGGATGGATATATATAATAAGAGATAAACTTTAAAAATTCATTACAACAAGCCAGGGAAAATAATCCATTTTCCTTACAAACAAAATTATATTTCAATACAGAACATTAGGTCTATCTAATTTAAACTGTCTATACTGAATATCTGGGTTTCCCAGGTGGTACCAGGGGTTTAAAAAAAAAAAAAAAAAAACCTGTTGGCCAATGCAGGAGACATTAAGAGACACATGTTCCATCCCTGGCTCAGGAAGATCCCCTGGAGTAGGAAATGGCACCCCACTCCAGTATTCTTGCCTGGAGAATCACATGGACAGGGGAGCCTGGTGGGCTATGAGCCATAGGGTTGCCAAGAGCCAGAGACGACTGAAGCAACTTAGCACAGCACGTCCTGAATATCTGAAAGTGAAAGTCGCTTAGTCGTGTCCGACTCTTATGCGAGCCCATGGACTATACAGTCCACAGAATTGTCAGGGCCAGAATACTGGAGTGGGTAACCTATCTCTTCTCCAGAGGATCTTCCAAATCCAGGGATCGAACCCAGGTCTCCCGCATTGCAGGCAGATTCTTTACCAACTGAGCTATCAGGGAAGCCCAACTGAATATCTAGTAGAATCTAAATCAGGCAATGAAATGTGTTTCTGAAAATTCTGTAGATGGTACACAAATAATGTTACAATTTGCATTTCTAGAATATTCGTTTTTCAATGCTTCTAAAACTCATAAATTAGCATATATAATTTTGATGAATACTAACTGCTTTTATATCTTCCATTTATTATATGTCTTATCTATTTTCAAACAATGAATATCCAAGAAGAAACTCATAAAAGTCTCCAAAAATTCAAGAAACAAAAATGAGATTCAAAATCTACTAATATCATCACCTTGTCACGAAATGCATTGAAAAAGTAAAGAAAGATGAACTTATAGATGGATAGTGAAATGCCAGTTATGGCATTTAGGATGTGGCTATATGAATATTTACTATAAATCTTTCAACTTGTGTATTTGAGAATTTTAATAAAATGCTGGGAAATAGAACCTAATTAATGCTATTTGTCATGTTATTAAACTTTATGCCATATATGAATTAAGATACTACCTTTAGTGGTTTTCACTTTCTTTGAACATGAGATATGTTTAAAAAAAACAGATTTAAAAGCCTATTAACAAACATTTTCTCTTTCCACCTCATTAATTATACTCAAAATCTAAATTGGGACACTGGACATCCTACACACACAGACACACACACACACACACACACTTGAGGTTGAGAAATTCCAGATACAGCATATTAAATGCTTTGACCCATATCTTAGAAAGCAGCACTTGTTTAAACAATAACTGGTGTTCCTACTGCTGAAAATGAGTCAAGCATGTGAATATATCTATTGGAAAGAATAAATAAGGATACAAACTATACAAATATATATATATATCATAACTGAACAAAAATTAATTTAAAACACTTTCACTGATTAACAATTATTGATAATTATAAATATTGAGTTCCAACTTGTAGAAATTATTTTAAATAATTAGAAAGACAGTATTCTAGGATTTTTAATTTAAGTATCTTTTGTTCAATCATACAAAATTAATACTACTATTCCTCTGTTGTTAGGCAGCCCTAGTGGTTTAGACAGTAAAGAACTTGCCTGCAATGCAGGAGACTGGGTTCTGTCTCTGAGTCAGGAAGATCCCCTGGAGAAGGAAATGGCTACCCACTTCAATATTCTTTTATGGAGAATTCCATGGACAGAGGAGCCTGCTGGATTATAGTCCATGGAGTCACAAAGAGTCAGAACCACTGGGCAACTATCACTTTCCTCTGTTGTATTTAGTGTTAAGTACTACAATTTAAATCAATGAGAAGAAGAATAGAGTAAGAAATCCACTTCTTATACAGATATATGAAAAAAAAAACTGCACCTTATAGAATGGTCATGTTAAAAAATGAGAGAAAATTAAACATTTTACTAAATTTTAAATGAATCTAACAAATTGCACTCATCTCACATGCCTTGTTCTTCTCCATAATCCACATATATAGATAGCCAGGACCATCAATAATATGATGGTCATCATATTATTGGCCCCACACTTCTATATTATAAAGGCAAATTTTAAGGATGAAAAATCAGAATGGAAACTGAAAGCAGTATTAACTAATTGTGGAGTAGCACAAGGAATACAAAGAGTAAAGAACATTCCAGAGCCATGTGAGGGTAAATGTGAAGTACAGTGTGAATTTGAACTATAGAACCATATATTGACATTCTATTTTCTCTCTGCAACTTTATGGAACACAGATAACATAAAGGTGTATCTGTTAATCATTACATCTATATAAAAATATGTCTGAAACTGTATATTCTCAACAAATAAAAATAAATTAATATTCCAGGAATCTCCTGGTTAAGTAATTTACATTTACTATCTCAGTTCAGTTCAATTCAGTTGCTCAGTCATGTCCAGCTCTTTGCGACCCCATGGACTGCAACACGCCAGGCTTCCCTGTCCATCACCAACTCTCGGAGCTTACTCAAACTCAAGTCCATCAAGTCAGTGATACCATCCAACCATCTAACACTTACTATCAATCCTAAATCAAATCCCCATGATTATACAGTGTAAGTGACAAATACATTCAAGAGATTAGCTCTGATAGAGAGAGTGCCTGAAGAACTATGGACAGAGGTTTGTTAACACTGTACAGCAGGCGGTGAGCTAAACCACCCCAAGAAGAAGAAATGTAAAAAGACAAAGTGGTTGTCTGAGGAGGCCTTTACAAATAGTTAAGAAAATAAGAGAAGTGAAAGGCAAAAGAGAAAAGGAAAGGTATATACATGTGAATGCAGATTTCCAAAGAATAGCAGGGAGAGATAAGAAAGCCTTCCTCAGTGATCAATGCAAAGAAATAGAGTAACACAACAGAATGGGAAAAACTAGAGATCTCTTCAAGAAAATCAGAGATACCAAGGGAACATTTCATGCAAAGACAGGCACAATAAAGGACAGAAATGGTATGGACCTAACAGAAGCAGGCGATATTAAGAAGAGGTGACAAAAATACACAGAACTATACAAAAAATTATCTTAATGACCCAGATAACCACAATGGTGTAATCACTCACGTAGAGCCAGACATCCTGGATGTAAAGTCAAGTGGGCCTTAGGAAGTATCACTACAAGCAAAGCTAGTGGAGGTGATTAAATTTCAGCTGAGCTACTTCAAATCCTAAAAGAAAATTCTGTGCAAGTCCTGCACTCAATATGCCAGCAAATTTGGAAAACTCAGCAGTGGCCACAGGACTGGAAAAGGTCAGTTTTTATTCCAATCCCAAAGAAAGCCAATGCAAAAGAATGTTCAAACTTACTACCACACAATTGCACTCATCTCACATGCTGGCAAAATAATGCTTAAAATTCTCCACACTAGGCTTCAACAATACACGAGTCAAGAACTTTCAGATGTTCAAGCTGGATTTAGGAAAGGCAGAGGAACCAGAGATCAAATTGCCAACATCTGCTGGATCATCAAAAAAGCAAGAGAGTTCCAGAAAAACATCTACTTCTGCTTTATTGACTAAACTAAAGTCTTTTACTGTGTAGATCACAACAAACTGTGGAAAATTCTTAAAGAAATGGGAATAGCAGATCACCTTGCCTGCCTCCTGAAAAATCTGTATGCAGATCAAGAAGCAACAGTTAGAAAAGGACATGGAACAACGGACTGGTTCCAAATTGGGAATTGAGTACATCAAGGCTCTACATTGTCACCTTGCTTATTTAACTTCTATGCAGAGTACACTATGAGAAATGCCTGGCTGGCTGAAGCACAAACTGGAATCAAGACTGCCAGGAGAAACATCAATAACCTCAATATGCAGGTGACACTACTTTATGTCAGAAAGTAAAGAACTAAAGAGCCTCTTGATGAAAGTGAAAGAGGAGAGCGGAAAAGTTGGCTTATAACTCAACATTCAGAAAACTAAGATCATGGCATCTGGTCCCATCACTTCATGGCAAATAGATGGGGCAACAATGGAAACAGTAACAGATTTTATTTTCTTAGGCTACAAAAGCACTTCAGATGGTGACTGCAACCATGGAATTAGAAGGCACTTGCTCCTTGGAAGAAAAGCTATGACGTACCTAGACAACATATTAAAAAGCAGAGATATCATTTTGCCGAAAATATACATCTAGTCAAAGCTATGGTTTTTTCAGTAGTCATGTATAAATGTGAGAGTTGGACCATTAAGAAAGCTGAATGCTGAAGAACTGATGCTTTTGAATTGTGGTGTTGGAGAAGATGCTTGAGAGTCTCTTGGACAGCAAGGTGATCAAACAAGTGTATCCTAAAAGAAATCAGTCCTGAATATTGATTTGATAGAGTGATACTGAAGCTGAAGCTCCAATACTTTAGCCACCTGATGTGAAAAACTGACTCATTGGAAAAGACCCTGATGCTGGGAAATATAGAATATGTGGAGAAGGGGACAGTATGGGATGAGATGGTTGGATGGCATCACTGACTCGATGGACATGAGTTTGAGCAAGTTCTGGGAGTTGGTAAAGGACAGGGAAACCTGGCATGCCAAGGGGTGCCAAGAGTCAGACAAAACTGAGCTACTGAACTGAACTGATCTATAGTGGATTGAACAGCGTTCTTTCTAAACTCATGTGATCTTAATTGGAATAAGGGGTTTGGCAGCTTTTAGTATGGTAAAGATTAAGATAAGACCATAATGGATTGGGATAGGTCCTAAATGCAGTGAGAGTACCCTTATCCAAAAGAAAAATGAAAACAAAGACATAAAGAAAAAATGGTATGAAGACAGAGGCAGATATTAGAGTGCCTCCATCTTGGTATCAAGTATTACCAAGAACAACCAGCAACTATCAGAAACTAGGAGAGAAACATGGGGTAATATCTACCCTGGAGTTTCCAGAGGATCCAACACTGCTGACCTTTGATTTCAGATTTCAGGTCCAAAACCAAGAAAATAAATTCCTGTTGTTTTAAGCCACCCACGCATAGATGCATGTTCAGTCTCATCTGACTCTTTGCTACCCCATGGACTATAGCCCCCAGGATCCTCTGTCCATGGGATTTTCCAGGCAAGAATATTAGACCGGGTTGCCATTTCCTTCTCCAGGAGATCTTCCTGACCCAGGGATCAAACCTGTTCTCCTGTATCTCCTGCATTGGCAGGAAGATTCTTTACCATTGAGCCGCCTAAGAAAGCCCCACTTTAAGCCACCTGGTTTGTGGTAATTCGTTATGGCAGCACTGGGAAACTAACATATTATCTCTACATAGAGACATCTCCAAAGTGACACCGTATCTGGGAACTGTTGTTTATATGCACGGTTAAAGATCCATGGAATAAAGAGGTTCCTCTCAGGACACAGCTAAAACATTTCTACCAACCACAGTCATGCCCTAAATTGTGTTCCTGCGGTTCCCCTAACTAAGAGTGTATTAAATGCTTAAGCAACTCAGTATCAAAAGGAAAATAACTAATGTACTATTTCTGGGAAAAGATAACAATTCTATGAAGCAAGTTCTCTTTCCATGAGCAATAATATAAAAACATTACAATACAATGTTATGCTTGATTTATTCTCTAATTTTCAAAATTTTCAATGGCATGTAACAAATAAGTTCCAAGGACCATATTAATTGACTCTTGATGAGAGAAACCAATAAAAATACTACTTGGCTACCAGAATCACCTCACCATCTTTTTTTTCCCCCCAATGATTAAAGTCTCTCATAGTCTGTTTTTACTTTGCATTTCAAGACTTTGAACAGTATCCTGACAGTCACTTTGGAGTTGTCACGGTAACTGTTGCCTTTTTTAATTGGCTAAAAAGTATCCCACTAAATGCTCAAGGTCCTAGAACGTAGTAGTCACAACGCCCGGCATAAAGCTGAATATTTCTTAGTTATAAGGCAGCTGGTCATTCACTTGAAGTGAATTTTTTTACACTGGTAGTAACATTGATATCTCCACAAAAAGGCACTGTTTCAGAATCCCTTTAACTGTAAGGATCCACAGAGCAATTCATTTGAGAATATTTGCATTCATATTAGATCAAAATTAAATCCAAATGCAATCTGTTTATATAGGGTTCTTTAGTTGTGCTGGTGGTTTTCTCCTCATCAAGGAAAAGCTCTAGTTGGTCATATTTAACTGCGCTGGTGGAAGGCCAAGAAAAAGCATTTCATTAACATATACTCAGTAATTACCAAAGGCACATAGACACATCTCATTTCTACCCTGCCATTATGCTCATTGGCCTGGAAAATGGGATTGGGCCAAGTGGAACTGTCCCAAGCGCATGCACTGTATATTTCTGGAAAGAGAATCACATAGAGTGCGCTATTGACAAGGAGTGGGTGTACCTTAGCAACTCTCCCATGGACAATTTTCAGAGGCCCTGGTCAAAATGACCAAGACTGGTTTACCACTAAGCATTTTCATTCTGCTTTAAAATATCATAAGTATATTTACAGTGTTATTTCAACAAAAGAAAACTTTAAATTATCAAACCTTTAAATACTATAAAATAAGAACATTCTCTCATGTTATACTCTATATATCCATCTGTAATGAAATAAAATACCTCAGAATATTAATAGAAACTTTTCACACTCAAACCTTACCTGATTAAATAAAAATATATAGGCGTTAGGAAACAGCTTCAGTAAATGGCTATGTGAGTGAACAATAAGAAAGTGTCCACAGGCTCATTATAAACTCTTTGTCTCAAACAAATTTTGGGTGGCTCCTAATGGCTAATGTTCCTTTCATCATGCTTCCACCTAGAGACGGAAGTAGAGCTGGCCTATTGTTGGCTGATTCCCAGCAGCTCAGTGCTTCACCTGAGCACCCGCTACTGGGAGGGGCTTATTCGGGTTGATTCTAACACTGCAGAAGAGGCACGAAGCTTAATGTATGCTACCACTTGTTCATTCTGTCAACACATAATTAGTGCTCAGGGCAATCCATTTAGGTCAGGAAAACAAAGATCAGTAGAACTAGCCCCCCCGCCCTTGAGAAGTTCACAGTCTAGGGGTTAATACTTAGTATCGAATATACATATTTTCTATGGGGTTCAGTGCCATGATACATGCATATACATGGCACTAGGGGAGCATGCTAGAGATTAACAAATGGAACAGGCAGTCATTCTTGCTGTCTGAAAGTCAAGGAAACAGTAATCAAGAAGATGAATTATTATATATATATATATATACAGATGTCTCATATATGTCTAATTCATATTTTTAATGTTCCTTTCTACAATAATGATATGCAAATTAGCAGGAACAAACCTGTTGGTAACATCACTTTTAAGGAAATTTCACTACGATAATGCTGTGATAGAACAGTGTAACACATTCATGTGTATTTTGGCAGGTATAGTTTTGAACTCTTTATATTTCAAGGTACATATATATAGTGGCACATGGCTTTCTCTTGCTCTGCCATTAACCACCAGGATATAGAAAGACATAAAGAGTGATTGTAATATGTTCATATTTAGGGAAGAAACTGGACTAGGGATTCAAACATTATCGTCTCTTCAGCTAGCCTGGATAGTTATGCACTGGATTTCTCACTATCTGTATTAAACAAAAGAGCTGTTTTGAAAGCTCAATCCAATGTTCTGATATAATAAAAATGTCTTTGATGTTGTTCTAAGCACAGCATCTCATCACAAGAGTTAGCCAATTGAATCATTTCACCTCATTCTGGCTTTGTATCTTTTAAAAAATGACTATGATATATTTTTGCTTTATCTTTTATTTCAGCTTAGCAATCCATTTGTTAATTTTTCTCTTTAAAATCCTTTACATACCAATCATGAATACAGACCTAAGAAGTAGTCACTTTTCTACTAGGAAGACTAGTACCAGATGATACATGAATAAATTAAGCCAATAAAACTCCTAGGGATTCTAAAGAAAATAATCTGAGTAACTATCAGGATGTCAATTATCAAATTTTTCTAGTTTTAATTTAATAATTGTAAAATAGAGAATCCACATCTTAAGAATCACATTTCTGGGTCCTATTCCAAGCAGCTTATTTTCCAGGTAGAGTAAGAGAAAAATAAGGTCTATCCCATTGACTTTAGGGTGTCTAATGTTTCTTTGGGGCTTCCCTAGTGGCTCAGTGGTAAAGAATCCACCTGCCAACACATGAGATGCAGGTTTGATTCCTGCATGCGGAAGATCCCCTAGAGAAGGAAATGGCAACCTACTCCCAAGGACAGAGGAGCCTGATGGGCTACAGTCCAGGGCATTGTTCTTTAAAATGTAATTATATTATTCAGTTACTCTTTTCACTGATGAAAGATAACACCATTCTCTGAGTCCTATTTAGCAAAAGAATTGCAATGAATATATCCCCAAATTTATTAGTATAACTTAAAAGATAGGAAAGGGAAATTGGAAACTGAATTTGCAAAATATTCTCCATGGTGCAAGAAACCCCCTCTGCTGAAACTGCAAACCAACAGACTGTATCTAATCCATCAATTACTTTGTCTTTATGAATCAGTTTAAAAGTAGGTGGTAAATGATCGAACACATTTTAAATACAAAGCCAGCAGAGAGTCACATGGGGTTCTGTTATGAATCAAAGTTTTCACTTCTCCATGTCCTATGTGTTACTGTAACCACTGAAGCAGCATATAGTATATAGGACACAGAGAGCCACTCTGCTAATCGGTCCCCACAGACCTGATGGTGCACTCTGCTACAAAATCACTTTTCATTTTGAACTTCAACACCCTTTAATAGAATGCCCGTGCTTCAGAAATAATCGTATCATAGCTAAAGTGACTTAGAAGCTCCGTTTCCACTGCATGCACCACCCCCCACTCTGTCTCTCCTTCCCCCTTTCTTTGCTCTTAACTTTTTGCCTAGAGATGAAATTCTTTTCATTCTTTTCTGAAAATTAATACAAGGAGGAGGAATATTGTTATATGAGACATTAAAAAATATTTCTTTCTCAATTACCTTTTCTTTAAGAATAAGATATAATCATCCAAAAGGAATGACTTTTCATCACAAATTTATGTCCTGAGGCAGAAGAGCTTTCCCTTTCCTATAAGGAAAGTCTTCATCGAAAATCAAACAAAAACTGTTACAAAAGAGAACTCTGGCGGAGTTTCAGGTAACTTGCTGGCTCTTTCTTGGGCCTGTCTTACTGGGTTCTAAAGAGGCTTTTGATTTCTTTAAAGTGAAATGTTAAGGAAGTAACCTATTGAAACTACTAATCTTTGACTACTGCTGCTGAGAAAAATGTTTCCAAACAGAACTGCATGGCCTCCCTCACCAGGAGATCACCCTATAGATGAATGAAATGCTGAAATGAAAAAGCCTCCTCTTTCAACTGAAGAGTAAAATCGGTGACAGTATTATCATAAGTATAATATTCTCAGACTATTTCTTTGAACTAATAAAATATTTAAAAATAAAGAGAATACCTGACACCTAAGCTTGAAATTAAAACCACACTTTAATTTTTTTATTTATTTATTTTAATTGGAGGCTAATTACTTTACAATATTGTATTGGTTTTGCCATACATCAACATGAATCTGCCACAGGTGTACATGTGTTCCCAATCCTGAACCCCCCTTTAAAACCAAAGTAGACCTATGTAGAAATTATACTTTTAGATTTTTTTTAAGGGCTTCCCAGGTGGCACTAGTAGTAAAGAATTTGCCTGCCAATGGGCTTCCCTGATGGCTCTGATGGTAAAGAATCCGCCTGCAATGTGGGTGACCTGGTCTCAATCTCTGGGTTGGGAAGATCCCCTGGAGAAGGGCATACCAACCCACTCCAGTATTCTTGCCTGGAAAAATTCTATGGGCATAGGAGCCTGGTGGGCTATAGTCCATGGGGTCGCAAAGAGTCAGACACGATTGAGCAACTAGACACACACAAAAACAAACCAAAAAAGACATTATATTCAGTTTTGTTCACATAGCATCAGATATTATTTCCATAATGTTTTTAATTTTAATGTATTTCTATCAAACTTAATAAAAAGAACTAATATATTTTGTACCTAGTATACGTACGTAAAGTTTGGGGGCTTTGAAATCTAGATTTAGTATATAAACAAATGCCTGAATATTCAGTGTAGATGATTAAATGCTAGTCAGAGCTATGCTAAATTATAGCTATGCACACACAGAGTACACAAATGCCAAAATATTACACACAACCAAATTCAGTTGCCTCTTGCTCAACAAGCTTTAATCAAATGGAAAAAGCTAAACTGAAGAGCTGCTTTGTGAACATGCATTTCAATAAACCATAATGTTTGTGAAATGAGAACATGGGAAAAGAGGATATCAATAAAAAGAAAATAATTCCCCATGAAAATTACCCATTTACCATATTTCAAGTACAAATTTAGGGAATATTGCTGCATACTGATACATGAAATAGAGCCAAGCTCATACGTAAAAAACAAAAATCCCAGTAACTCATATTTGAGTAGGTCTAGGCTGCCAGTTTTTCTTAGCTTATTTCAATGTATGCATGTCAGGCAACTGCTTTAGTAAAGAAACTCATGATTTAAAGATATTTCATTGAGATACTTCAATAAAATATACCACTCTTTCCCGAAAATACCAAAAAAGTCTCATTTCTATTACTGGCACCATTATATCTGGCACAAGGGAATAATTATAAAGCCCAATAGCAATTTAATTGTCATCTTTGAAAGCTGTTACTATGTTGGGAATGTATTTGGGGATAATCATGTCAATACAGAATAATTATTATTTACAATTATTTGAATGTCAACAGGGTGTCATGTCCAACATAAATTTTTCCAACAGAAGGCTTAAACATCACCACCATATCAACTGTTCAATGCAATTTCTAGTTAGTAAGATCTAGAAAAGAATAACCAAAACTGTTACCTCACAAAAACTAGTTAGGTGGTGGGAAGAAAAGCTTAACTAAGGCTACCATCTAGCCAAGGAATTTCACTGTAATTCTTGGTATAAGACTCCAAAATTTTCAAGAAAATAAATTGTTTTGATTATACTTTCAACTTATATCCTCTGATTTAATAAGATATATAAGACATATTTTCCAAACATTGGCATACAATTTAAGACCACAAAAATCAAGATCACATTGGGAACAAAGTAATAACAAACTCTTTATAGCTCCTTGTAGTTCTTCATAGAGCAATCAAACAAGAAAAAGAAAGAAAGGGAATCCAAACTGAAAGGAAGGAGTAAATTTGTTACTGTTTGCAGATGACATGATATTAGAGACAATCCTAACGATCACACACACACACACACTTGATAGAACTAATAAACAAAATCAGAAAGAATTAAGAAAACCATTTTATGATGATATCAAAAATAATTAAAATACCTAGAAATAAATTTAACAAAGGAGGTGAAATACCCGTACTCTGAAAATCACAGGACATTGATGAAAGAAATGTAAGGAGATACATATAAATATAAAGATATTTCATGTTCATGAACTGGAATAAGTAATATTTTTAAATGTCCATACCACCTGAAGTGATCTACAGAGTCAATATAATCCCTATCAAAATTGCCCTGAAATTTTTCACAGAAATATAATAAACTTTCTAAACTATTTATAGAATCACCAGAGATCAATCTTCAGAAAGACCAAAGCTGGAGGCATCATATGTCCTGATTCTGAACTATATTACAAAGCTATAGTAGTCAAAAACAGTATGGTATTGGCATAAAAAAAGACAAATAGGTCAATGGAACATAATAGAAACCAGATACAAACCCACACATATATAGTCAATTAATTTATCACAAAACAATCAAGGATAGATGACAGTGTCTTCAACAGGTGGTGTTGAAAAAGCTGCACAGCCACATGAAAAAGAATGAAACCGGACCCCTACCTTATACCATGTACAAAAATTAGCTCAAAATAAATTAAAGACTTTAATGTAAGACATGAAACTATAAAACTCCTAGAAAAAAATAGGCCATAAGCTCCTTGATATAAGTCTTGGCAATGATATTTTGGGGGATTTGATACAAAAAGCAAAGGCAACAAAAGCAAAATTTAACAAGCTGGGCTACTTCAAGCTATAACTTTTCTGCACAATGAAGTAAATCATTGACAAACTGAAAAGGCAATCTACTTACTGGGAAAAAAATTATTTGAACCTGAGAATATAAAGTCAGACTTGAATTAGCAACTGGGAACCAGAAAACAGGGTATTAACAACTCCCCAGGTGATTCTGACACTCACTGAAGTCTTAGGGGCACTGCTTTAGCCCATAAACTAATCATTTCCAAAAAAAATTGCAAATCATATATGCAGTAAGGGGGTATATCCAAAATATATAAGGAATTCCCACAACTCAACGGTAAAAACAATCTAATCCAAAATGGGCAGAGGATCTGAATACACATTTTCTAAAGAAGACTAACAGAAACATGAAAAGATGCTCAAAATCATTAATTATCAGGGAAATGCAAATCAAAACCACAATAAGATATCACCTCAGACTTCTCAGAATGGCTATTATCAAAAAGTCAAGAAATAACAAGTGTTGGTAGGGATGTGGAGAAAAAGGAACCTTTGTGAATTGTTGGTAAAATGTAAATCAGAGCAGTGGCTACAGAAAACAAGTGTAAAAAAAAAAAATCCACAAAAAAATATAAAAATAAAAATAGGACTACCTCATGAGCTAGCAATTCTACTTTTCAGTAACTAGCCAAAGAAAATTTTCATTGAAGTATTATTTTTAATAGCCAAGATACTGAAATAGCCTAAGTGTCTGGGGACAAATGAATGAATAAAAAAGATGTGGTGTATATACATAATGGAATAGTTTTCAGCCATAAAACAGAATGAAATCTTGCCATTTCTTGCAACATGGGTGTATCTTAAGGGAATTATGCTAAGTAAAATAAGACAGAGAAAAAAAATACTATATCATTTATAGGCTCTAAACCAAAACCAAACCTAACAAAACAAACAGTTCATAGACACAGAGAACAGATTGGTGGGTACAAGAAGCAGGAGGTTGGGGGTGAGTAAAATGGGCAAAGTGAATCAAAAGTCACAAACTTTCAGTTATAAGACAAATAAGTCTAAGTGATGTAACAAACAACGTGACAACCACAGTTAATGATACTGTGTTAAATATCTGAAGGTTTAAAAGCTCTCATCACAAGAAAAAAAAAAATCTGTAACTGTGTATAGTGACAGATGTTAACCAGACTTATGGTGGCTATCATTTTGCAATTTTAGGTGCAATATATGTTCACCTAAAACTAATAATGTTATATGTCAATTATGTATCAATAAATTAATTTTTAAAAGGTAAATTACAATTTAAAAAATCTTCATTTACAAAAACAGGTAGCAGGTAGATTTAATTCTTGGGCCATAGCATGCCAATCCCTATTCTATTTCAATAGCTGGAAGTGTTATTGAGTAGAAAAAAATTTTCTATAAAGCACTAGAAATTATACAAATTGTCACATTTTGACCCCAAAAATTGAAATATCATATTAGAATGAAACAATAGCAGTCAACTGAAAGAATTCTAGAAAGCCTACTTTTGGTCTTAAACTTTCATTCAAAGAAGAAATCAGTTCAGTTTATCTAATTTATATTGACCTTTCTGTTTTTTGAAGGTCTTATTCAAAAGTTGAAACATGCATTCAAAGAGCCATTAGCACTTTTGTTTTTGTAATAATAAAATTATTTAAAGTGTGGGCAAAAAAAAAACCATGTATTTGAAAAATCATTTCTGTTCCACAAGGTACATGATTAATACTGGAAAGTCAACACAAATGAGGTACTCAAAGGAGACAGAACAAATACCCAGAAAACTATAGGGATCTGTCACCAAAACACCACATGAATTTCTGCAGCTCAGAGAAGTTTATTGCCCTTTTAATATTATTATAGTTAACCATTCAGTTGGAAATTTCACTTACTCCTTACTTTTCTTAATGTCATTTACCCACATCTCCAGAAAACAATGTCTGGAAGAAAACAGAAGTCGAGGCAGGAGAATAAAACAATGAGCACGCTTTATGATAGTTACGCTCAATTCACACCCTCAAGACACAGAAAACTGTGATACGTGTCTAGCCATCTGTGTTCACATTTATTCATAAGTCGGAAAAGCTGCTGATTTGCAGGATCCACCTCCATTAAGAGCATATGGATTTCCTATCAAGTGATACCAGTGCTCTGGAAACAACTAAGCAAATTAGGAAATATCAGCCAATATGAGAAAATTTGGAAAACTCAGCAGTGATCACAGGACTGGGAAAGGTCAGTTTTCATTCCAGTCCCAAAGAAAAGCAATGCCAAAGAAAGTTCAAACTACCACAAAATTACACTCATCTCACATGCTACCAAAGTAATGCTCAAAATTCTCCAAGTTAGGTTTCAAAAGTACGTGAACCGAGAACTTCCAGATGTTCAAGCTGGGTTTAGAAAAGGCAGAGGAACCAGAGATCAAATTGCCCAATATCCATTGGATCACAGAAAAAGCAAGAGAATTCCAGGGGGAAAAAAAGTCTGCTTCCGCTTCATTGACTATGCTAAAGCCTTTGACACTGTGGATCACAGCAAACTGTGGAAAATTCTTAAAAAGATAGGAATACCAAACCACCTTACCTGTCTCCTGAGAAACCTGTATGCAGGTGAAGAAGCAATAGTTAGAACCAGATATAGAACAAGGGACTGGTTCAAAATTGGGAAAGGAATACATCAAGGCTGTATATCATCACCCTGTTTATTTAACTACTATGCAGAGTACATCATGAGAAAAACTGGGCTGGATGAAGCACAAACTGGAATCAAGACTGCTGAGAGAAATCACAATAACCTCAGATATGCAGATAACACGACCCTCATGGACGAAAGCAAATAGAAGCTAAATAATGTCTTGGTGAAGGTGAAAGAGGAGAGTGAAAAAGTTGGCTTAAAACTCAACATTCAAAAAAAGATCATGGCATGTGTTCCCATCTCTTCATGGCAAATAGATGGGAAACAATGGAAACAGTGATAGATTTTATTTTCTTGGGCTCCAAAATCACTGCAGACAGTGACTGCAGCCATAAAATTAAAAGATGCTTGCTCCTTGGAAGAAAAGCTATGACCAGCATAGGCAGCATATTAGAAAGCAGAGTTTGCCAGTAAAGGTCCATCTAATCAAAGCTATGATTTTTCCATAGTCATGTATGGATATGAGAGTTGGATCATAAAGAAAGCTGAGCACCTAAAAATTTATGCTTTTGAACTGTGGTGTTGGAAAAGACTCTTGAGAGTCCCCTGGACTGCAAGGAGATCAAGCAAGCCAATCCTAAAGGAAATCAGTCCTGAATATTCATTGGAAGGACAGATGGTGTAGCTGAAGCTCCAATACTTTGGCCACCTGATCATCGGAAAAGACCGTGATGCTGGGAAAAATTGAAGGCAGGAGGAGAAGGGGATGACAGAGGATGAGATGGTTGTATGGTATCACAGACTCAATAGACAAGAGTTTGAGCAAGCTCTAGGAGCTGGTGACGCACAGGGAAGCCTGGCATGCTACAGTCCATGGGGTTGCAAATAATGTGACATGACTGACCAACTGAACAGTACTGAACTGGGTATGCTTGGGGTACAAAAAACCTTTGGAATGTGAAAAGCAGAGCTTCACACAGATTTTATCCTATTCAACCTCAGTTATCCTTGATTTATCTACCTGTTCATAAAAGAAGTCTGAGATTATGGTAAAGAAGAAAACAGTAGTGACCCATTTCTAAAAGTGTACCATGTATAAAACTTGGCTTGACATTCAGGAAATGTTTCCATGATTTTCCTCAATCAAACATTCTGGAACATATCTTCTATCACCATGCTGCTATAACCCATTATTCAAAAAGCATGACATATATATGTGACAGTTCTTGATATGTGTGAAATACTTATATGCCTTTAAACATAAATCCTGATATTCCTTTCTTTAGAAATATTACATGTTAAATAACACCTATCAATGGACATCCATCTCATACGTTTCCTTTCCCAAGAAGCTTTGTCTCATCACCTCAATGAGAGGTATTCTGTTACTTCTCAGAACTTTAGGCTGTATTTCATCTATTCTCCTGTCATATTAATCAAGAGTCTGCTTTTATTATAGTTAATTGAAAAGTACACTATTTTGTAATGAAATCATAAATGCCTTAAGGCATCCCAGGTGGAGCTAGTGGTAATGACCTGCCTGCCAGTGCAGGAGATATAAGAGACTTGGTTCAATCCCTGGGTCGGGAAAGTCCCCTGGAGTAGGTCATGACAACCTACTCCAGTATTCTTGCTTGAAAAATTCCATGGACAGAGGGGCTACAGTCTATGGGGTCACAAAGAGTCAAACACAACTGAGCACACACACACAAGAGTATAAGCCTTAAGCAAACGGGCTTTCTTTTTTCTTTACATTTCTGCTTCACACTACACATTACATAATATCCAGTAAGAGACACTCAGTAAGATGCTGGCATGAAGTGGATGGATTTGATAAGATTTCTCATTCTCTACCAGGTTTGGCCACATGTTATGTTTCTCCAGACAATGGATTGGCTTATTATTAGTTTTTTTTTTTCTTTAATAGAGTATAAGGCTTGTTTAAATCACCCAAAAAGGATCTAAAATAATGAGGCATGGGCTTCCCCATGAGGAATATATTTCCTCATTCAAATATATTCTTTTAGAAAGCAAAAGGAATAAGGGAAAGTGAAAAGAGTAAGGAATAGAACTAAGCAAGATGGTATGCATTAATGAGATATGCAGTTTGTTGTTGGTACTTAGTCTGTAAAGTCATGTCCGACTCATCGCGACCCCATGGACTGTAACCTGTCAGGGTCCTCTGTCCATGATATTTCCCAGGCAAGAATACTGAAGTGGGTTGCCATTTTCTACTCCAAGGGAAGGGAGCAGGAATTAAACTTGAAACCCAGGGATAAAACCCACAGCTCTTGTGTCTCCTGCATTGGCAGATGGATTCTTTACCTTTGAGCCACCTGGGAAGCTAGAGATAAAAAATAAAAGACCTTGAAGCTTTTTGTTTGTTTGTTTGTTTAAGTGATATGAATACAATAGCATCTCCACATTTTCTGGGAAACTTTTCAAATACAAGTGAGAAAAGGTATCCAAGAAAGGATTCTTCAAGAAAGATTGTATTCGAGAAAGCTGATGAGATAATCAAAGTTAAATTTACTGAATAATTTTCATTTCTAGTAACACATAGAGCAAAATTTGTTGAGGCTTTAAATCTATGCTATAATTTTGTTAATTTAACTGAACTGCAATAAAATATAAAACTAAATATATTAATTGGTATCATAGGCTAAAAGTAAATTACATTTCTGCAAATAATCACTCACACACACACACATAAAATTTGTGTATATACACACCCCCACATAAAAACATACACAAATTTTGCCAAAATGTTAATGAATTTAATTCTGACATATAGCTAACATATTTGGATCATAATAAATTGCTGATATGTCAGCTTGTGGTAATTACCAAGAATAATAATGGTAATTTAAGCTGCAATATTTGATTCCATAATCTATAACATGAGAGCAAATGTTTTTTATGTTGGGTAGAAATGATTCTAAGGTTTTACAGTTACATATTAAAATGTTTAACTCCTCTACATGAAGCTAAGAAAAAAATCCATTGTACTTACAATTCATGATTTTTTTAATAATATTAAATAAGAATATAAGAAAGTGGAGAGTGAAAAATTTGGCTTAAAGCTCAACATTCAGAAAACGAAGATCATGGCATCCAGTCCCATCACTTCATGGGAAAGAGATGGGGAAACAGTGGAAACAGTGTCAGACTTTATTTTTGGGGGCTCCAAAATCACTGCAGATGGTGACTGCAGCCATGAAATTAAAAGACGCTTAGTCCTTCGGAGAAAAGTTATGACCAACCTAGACAGCATATTGAAAAGCAGAGACATTACTTTGCCAACAAAGGTCCGTTTAGTCAAGTCTATGGTTTTTCCTGTGGTCATGTATGGATGTGAGAGTTGGACTGTGAAGAAGGCTGAGCACCGAAGAATTGATACTTTTGAACTGTGGTGTTGGAGAACACCCTTGAGAGTCCCTTGGACTGCAAGCAGATCCAACCAGTCCATTCTGAAGGAGATCAGCCCTGGGATTTCTTTGGAGGGAATGATGCTGAAACTGAAACTCCAGTACTTTGGCCACCTCATGAGAAGAGTTGATTCATTGGAAAAGACTCTGATGCTGGGAGGGATTGGGAGCAGGAGGAAAAGGGGATAACAGAGGATGAGATGGCTGGATGGCATCACTGACTCAATGGACACGAGTCTGAGTGAACTCTGGGAGTTGGTGATGGACAGGGAGGCCTGGTGTGCTGCGATTCATGGGGATGCGAAGAGTCAGACACGACTGAGTGACTGAACTGAACTGAACTGAACTGAATTCTCAAAATTCTCCAAGCCAGGCTTCAGCAATACGTGAACTGTGAACATCCAGATGTTCAAGCTGGTTTTAGAAAAGGCAGAGGAACCAGAGATCAAATTGCCAACATCTGCTGGATCATCGAAAAAGCAAGAGAGTTCCAGAAAAACATCTATTTCTGCTCTATTGACTATGGCAAAGCCTTTGTTTGGGTAGGTCACAAGAAACTGTGGAAAACTCTGAAGGAGATGGGAATATCAGACCACCTGACCTGCCTCTTGAGAAACCTGTATGCAGGTCAGGAAGCAACAGTTAGAACTGGACATGGAACAACAGACTGGTTCCAAATAGGAAAAGGAAAACGTCAAGGCTGTATAATGTCACCCTGCTTATTTAACTTATATGCAGAGTACATCATGAGAAACGCTGGGCTGGAAGAAGCACAAGCTGGAATCAAGATTTCCAGGAGAAATATCAATAACCTCGGATATGCAGATGACACCACCCTTATGGCAGAAAGTGAAGAGAAACTGAAAAGCCTCTTGATGAAAGTGATAGAGGAGAGTAAAAAAGTTGGCTTAAAGCTCAACATTCAGAAAACGAAGATCATGGTATCTGGTCCCATCACTTCATGGGAAATATATAGGGAAACAGTGGAAACAGAGTCAGACTTTATTTTGGGGGGCTCCAAAATCACTGCAGATGGTGACTGCAGCCATGAAAGTAAAAGACGCTTACTCCTTGGAAGAAAAGTTTTGACCAACCTAGATAGCATATTAAAAAGCAGAGACATTACTTTGTCCACAAAGGTCCATCTAGTCAAGGCTATGGTTTTTTCCAGTAGTCATGTATGGATGTGAGAGTTGGACTATAAAGAAAGCTGAGCACAGAAGAATTGATGCTTTTGAACTGTGGTGTTGGAGAAGACTCGAGAGTCCCTTGGACCACAAGGAGATCCAACCAGTCCATTCTTAAGGAGATCAGTCCTGGGTGTTCACTGGAAGGACTGATGTTGAAGCTGAAACTCCAGTATTTTGGCCACCTGATGCAAAGTGCTGACTCATTTGAAAAGACCTTGATGCTAGGAAATATTGAGGGCAGGAGGAGAAGGGGATGACAAAAGATGAGATAGCTGGATGGCATCATTGACTCAATGGACATGGGTTTGGGTGGACTTCGGGAGTTGGTGATGGACAGGGAGGCCTGGCGTGCTGTGGTTCTTGGTGTCACAAAGAGTTGGACATGACTGAGCAACTGAACTGAACTGAACTGAACTAAAAATAATATTTTACTTACAAGTCAGCTGTCAGATATAGTCTTTTATTTTTGACTGGACCATTTTTAAAGTTGTTATTGAATTAGTTACAATACTGATTCTGCTTTATGTTTTGGTTTTTTTGGCCATGAGGTATGTGGGATCTTAGCTTCCTGACCTGGGATCAAACATGCACCCCCTCCATTGAAAGGCGAAGTCTTACTCGTTGGACTACCAGGGAAGGCCCCAATTTAGTCTTCTAAAATTATTAAATGAAGGCCCAATCATAAAAGTTATACCTTTTACTTATTTGGCAAGTTAAATGAGCAAAATATTTACATAAATGTGCATGTTGTTCACTGACATATGTATGTATGTTCACTGAATAGTGAGGATCATTATTACAACTTTAAAGATGTAGATTTCCTGGCCATCTCAGTATTCTTTCACAATATCTACTCACCATTTCTAGAGAGAGA
Source organism: Bubalus bubalis (assembly GCF_019923935.1). Lineage (NCBI taxonomy): Eukaryota > Metazoa > Chordata > Mammalia > Artiodactyla > Bovidae > Bubalus > Bubalus bubalis. The sequence goes on from NC_059158.1 coordinate 152,463,574, forward strand.
AAGGAAAAAATGATTTTGCCAATACAGACACATTGTCCAATGGCCAACGTTAGTTTTTCACTTAGTTGTAAGGCTGTCGCTTGAAATATTAAAATTCTATATTTATTTTGTAGTTGTGCCCATAATCCCACCTTATCTTTTACAGTTAGGTCTCATTCTTTCATAAAATAACTAGGAAATCTGTAACAATACCTATTTAATGCATTGATATTTTTTTAAATTCTGACTAATGAATACCATTCAAAATGCTTGGAAAGTAAACACTTAGAAGTACATTGTGAAATAGTGGTTTTAAGAAGAGTCCATATAGTAATAGCCAACACCCTATAGTACTTAACTGAGTCAACCATGGATCCATACACTTTTATATTCTTCCTGTGTCCTTAAAATAACTCTAGCAGGTCAGTATTACTCATACTTTGAAGATGAGAAAAAAAAGTACAAAAAAGTTAACTAACTTGTCAGAGGTCACATAACAACTAAGTGGTAGACGTAGAATTTAAACGTAAGAAATGTGGTTCCAGGGTTCATATATTAATAACTAATCAAAGCATTATTCTCTCAAATCATTTCATCACAGACAAAATACTGTCTTTATCCCACAGGCCATGAGTTTGACTGTGTTTTATTTACATGTGTCTCCACAGTTGAGCAGAGGCCCTGGTACACAGCAGTCATTCAAAAAAGATTTTGACTTGAATTAATAAATTAAGGGAAGATGCCACTTTAGATATCTATTCCCTCATGAGAAAGCATATTCATATCTAGGGAGCAGAATCAAAGCAAATCTTCACAAATTTGAAAACCCAGGGCTGTGATCTGTTTTGTTCCTAAATTCAACAAGATACTAAGCTGGCATGCCTTTTGGAGAGGAGATGAGGAATTTAAGCAAAACTAGATGAGGTAATTAAACACCAATGTAGGACATACGGCTCAGAGATAGCCTACCCCTGGAAACTAGTCGTTCACAAAGGGAAAGGAGGCTAGGAGGAAAGATTTCTGTAATGCGACTGTGGGTCATGGCCAACAGTATACCTGAAGGGTCTTTACTCTTAAAGTTAAAAAAACCTCATAATTATCCATACCTGAGATCACTCAGAGCCAGAATTTCCCCAGTGATTGGTTAAGTAGCCAGTTGGTCAGAGGAACATCACCATGAAACTTAGAGGATTTTTTTTTTTTTCTTCTTGGATTACAATTTCAACTTTTTTTCTTTTTCAGCCACTTTACCCCTAATTTTTGTTTTCATTATTTGCTTAATTTAATTGCTTAGAAAAGCTATGTCATAAGCCATCTGATGACTTTGTAAATGCAAAGAGCCAATGTTGTGTAACAGACAATCTAATGACACAGTGTTTAGTGTTCCCTAAAGCAGGAGACAGATGAAGAGAAACGGTGAACCGGCAGCCTTAGCATAATTAAGACAAGCCTGAGTGCTTGCCATGGTGCCATTACATTAATCTCACATCAGTGGCACCTGGCTAAAATTTATGAGATATGTAAAAGGGGCCTTTCCAACTGACCTTGATAAGGCAGAGTTATTTATCACGTGAGAGAATAGTCAGCAAGCTAGGGAGAATGAGGTATATTAGAAATAAGTTGGCAGAGAGATTTAAGAGCAGTGGGCTGCAAGACACTTTGACAGAAAAGATCAAGAGAAGTATTTCCAGTACTATGAACTTTAAGCATCCTTGATAAGAAAAACCTAAAGCCATATATCATGTTAATAAGCAATATATATGAGAAGAGGTAATAGTAAACCCCAAGTTTTAAACTTGTGCCAGTTCATTCACTTAATTTTAAGTATTTCTTTACCTAACTCATGAGACTTTGTGACCACAATGGATTCCAAATGAGTCCACACCCAAATAAATAAGCAAAATATACTGATTGTGAGTTCTTTTATCGATTATTGTATTGCCAAGGCCCACTACAGAGCCTGAAATATTTGGATCCCAACAAACCACCAGATCTTTCTATAGCTGGCTGCTACCTGTTCTTCAAGTCTCAGTTTACATATCACCTCTACAGAAAGTTCTTTCCAGATCACCCCATCAAAAACCTACCACTATATGGAAATAACTTTTGTATCACCTATACATTTATTACTTTCTTTTCCTCTTTGGACTCAAGGTCCCCTCTCTTTGCTATTTACATCTGTGCCAATATATATCCAAAATCTAGAAAAGGACCTCTAGAAAAGGTCTTTGCAACCCCATGGACTATAGTCTATGGAATTCTCCAGGCCAGAATAGTGGAGTATTCCCCAGTATATTTTCCAGCCTTTCCTTTCTCCAGGGCATCTTCCCAACCCAGGGATCAAACCCAGGCCTCCCGCACTGTGGGCAGATTCTTTACCAGCCGAGCCACAAGGGAAGCCCGAGAATACTGGAGTGGGTAGCCTATCCCTGCTCCAGCAGATGTTCCCAACCTAGGAATTGAACCCGGGTCTCCTGCATTGCAGGTGGATTCTTTACCAACTGAGCTATGGAAGCCCAGAAAAGGACATAGTTGGTGCTTCATAAATATATGTCAAATGAATGAAATGCTTTTTTTATTAAATAAATAGTAGAATTTTAAAACGGAAAAATAATGATTATTATTCTTTAAAATGTGTTTTGGTAGGTATATACTTTTATTTTAAATCATTGTGTTATCAGTAGTAACAAATTGACAATACCTGATAATGGCTACCCTTCACTAAAAACTTCATTGTGATAAATGTCATTATCAAATTAATCTACTCTGATTTATTTTTTAAAATCTCAAACCTTTTCAACAGTGGACACTACTGTTGTCAAAATATGACAAGCCTTCTTAAGCCACAACCAGATATATACTTCAAATATTTCAACAAGAAATATGGAAGGACACAAAGTGCTTTTGTTGCTGTTGGAATTTTGTTTATTCTATGCCATATAAAATGTATCACATAAAATCATGGTAGCTGTAATCTGTAGAAACTGCCATAATGTATGTGACATTTTATTTCTGTTCATGGGCCAATTAGTCAGCACAAGGGTCCCTCATTTTGTGTAATGGGCAATTTGAAGATTTCTTTTTAGCTGTGTCAAATATAATTGAATTTATACTCTAATAAAACAGAGATGGATGGATAAAATTCTGTATTTATACAATGAAAGCCTTATGGTCTTTTCAACAATGGGTACAATAGCACAGCTTTAGTGTTTTACATAAGAAAACCACACTGGGTCAAGCAGATCTGATTGATTTTGGGCAACTCCAGTACCAATATGGCTTTCTTTGCACACTTAAATTCTGCTTCTCTGTCATTTCTTATTTGATAATTCTTCTATGCAAAAGCACAGACTAGCTAAAATCAGCAAATCACACAATACAACCTTTCTAGACTTTTACTATACCTTAAAACTACAGTTTTAAAAGTTAGATACATTTGGCAGCTGTTATTTTATGATGAAAATTAGAAAAGCAATCTTTAAAAAAATCCCCAGATTATTTAAGCAAATATAACAATACTTGCAAGAAAACTTGACTTGCCTCAGTTCCTGGTATAGTCACTTTAAAAATCCAATTAACATGCATACACATACAGAAAATTAATCACTTATAGTGTTTGTTTGGACTCTGGAGCTCCATTCTGGATCTATGTCAGTGGTACAGGCTATAATGATACCTCAAGGACCATAGAGGGTTTGGACTATTTTCTTTGCATGTACATATGCAGATTATTAAATTTGCACTTGTAAGAAATTATTTCAAAATTCATTATGTCAAAGTCATTAAACATTGCCCATTTAATGTGAATTTGTGCATTTTAATGCAAAATATCAATTATTAAATAACCATAAAGAATAATAAGTTGTGAGAATAGAAGAGAGTAAGTGAATTACCTACTGAATGTCTCCATTTGAAATAAATTTCTTTTGCTCTCTAGGATTTTTACAGACAATAATATAATGATCTATCTATAAAATATCATATTTAATGTTTGTTGCTAAACTTATCTAAGTATGTCAACTCTTTATTAAATCTACTTCTTAGCATTACTAAAATTCCATAAGGAAAATATTTAAACATCTTGCAAATTGTGGAATGCTGCAGATTTCTATTTGCAATGGGAATGTTGAAAGAGGGTGAAAGGGGTGATATGGTCTATATTTCATAATTTTGTAATTTAATGATCTTATTTTATTAAAGAAAATCAGCTGCATACTTATAATTATTATCATCAAAGCAATAAGTGTTCATAATCATTCAAAGGCTAATTCGTAGACCATCATATCTTATTTCTGTTCCTTCTAATCCTATCAATTTTTCTCTCTGTCTTCATATTAATTTAATGAGATAACTTTTGCTTTTCTAATTAGTCAAAGGACCAGTGGGATCATCCTCCTTCAAAAATATGCCAATATCAGAGACTTACTTTTCTTTAAAAAGTTGGTGAAACTTAATCATTTTCATTGTTTGTGTTGGAATACATACTTTTCCCTTTAAAATTAAATTGGAATCTCAAGAATGCACAGGTCATTAGTTTCTAGAGAGGGTACTTAAATTAAGGACAGTACTTTAATCCAGGAAAGTTCTCACATAAATAGGCTAAAAATGCTTAATTGTAAAATATAAATGTGATTATACTCTAAAGTTTTAGAAGACAATTATTTCTCCTAACAGAACTGTGAACCCTTTTTTTTAATTGTCTGTCTCCCCTATCACCCCACTTAAATATGTACCATGAGAATCCACGATTTTGTCAGTTTTGTTCATTTCTACAACTTTCCAGAAAAGTGCGTGGCACATAACAACATTGACCCTACATTCATTATTGAATGAATGGATGGATAAATGATAAGAAGCCGAAATCTGCACTTTCTTGACTAAATCATATCTGTGATACATCATCTATGATTTGCAATTTTTCTTTAAAGTGGAAAAAGTGAGTGTTAGTCACTCTGCTGTGTCCAACTCTTTGCGACTCCATGGACTGTACCCTGCCAGGATTCTCTGTCCATGGAATTTCCAGGTAAGAATGCTGGAGTGGGTAGCCATTCCCTTCTCCAGGGTAGCCTCCCAGTCCAGATCAAACCAGGGTTTCCCACATTGCACAGAGATTCTTTACTGTCTGAGCCACCAGGGAAGCCCCAAAGTGAACAAAGACATTTATAAAGGCAATCTGAGTGCAAATTCTTTCTAGACCTTTATGCAAAATTTTAATTGTTTCTCACCCACACTCAACTGGACAGTTTCATTATTTATTTATTTTTCTGTTAAAAAACACCAAGTAATATTTCCCAATGAAATTTGAGTGAGAAAAGTCATTTCTGTATTCTTTTACTTTTTTAATGAGATGATTCAGATAGCAATTCAGACAGCATATTCATTCATTTATCAGATTCTGATTGGTTGGTTTACCTTATGACTCCCTTCATCCATTCATTTTCAACTTACTCATTTTGAACAAAGCTCAAACAACCTATAGAATAATTTTTGGTCTTTATAACTGAATTACAATGGAAAAAAAACAATTTTGTTAAAAAGAACTGATGTCAAATAGATTGCTTAAAAATAAAACAAGATCCTAAATCACAATGTGATACCAACACAGACTGAATCAACAATAAGGGCAGTAGTTCATTACCAGTGTGAACACTAGCCATCTCACAAATGTAGCAACAGTTAGGTATATAGGCATTTTTACTAGTAGCACATGCTCATTAACTTGTTCCTATAGCAACCAACATATTTTTTAAGGTAAGACATGAAAATAATTTTTTGTCAAATTCAGGTACCTTACATCAGGACACCTGGAGTCAGAATGGTTAATTCGTTTTTAATATTTGAAAGAAATAAAAAATATTTAACACATGCTGGAAGGTTAAAGAAGAATTAAATGATTAATAAATAGTTTTCCCAATGACAAGTGTGAAAAAAATCAATATTCAATAATTTAACTTTTTAATAACAAATCAGGCTAAAGTTTGATCAGCCACTTTTTAAACTTATTGATAAAAAAAAGCTGTGCACAGACATGTCTTAAATGTCTTTCATACTTTTTTTTCTAAAGTGAACAGTAATTTTTACTTGGAATGTTGCAGTCAGATAACCTTATTCACCCCAAAGTTGATTCTAGAGCAATAGCATTAGCTGTTAGAAAGAAGTAAGCCACAGTGAAGAAGAAGGAAAAAAAAAACCAACCTGTAGAATTTGTAATGAAAGAATAAGAAATGGAATTAAACTTAAAGAAGGTTTGAAGACTTGGAAACAGTTTATGAGAACCAGATGGAGCCCTGAAAATCTACTCCCTCAAATCTTCCACTGCAGATACCAGAAACTGAGGGTCAAAGAGGGTAGATGACTTACACATGACCAAAACAGTCAGAACTGGGTCAGTGGATTTGACTCACTTAGTTCTATACTCTTTTATTCTTCATTTTTGACCAAAAAAAAAAAAAATTGAGGGGGTGAAATTGTAATTAAATGGGCTTCCCTGGTGACTTAAATGGTAAAGCTTCTTCCTGCAATGCAGTAGACCCAGGTTTGATCCCTGGGTAGAGAAGATTGTCTGAAGAGGGAATGGCTACCCACTGCAGTATTCTTCCCTGAAGAATTTCATGGACAGAGAAGCCTGGTGGGCTTCCATCCATGGGGTTGCAAAGAGTTGTGCACAACTGAGCAACTAACATAACACACAATGGTGATAAAAAATGGTGAGAAAAATCACATTTCTATACATATTACGTACTTAAATTGTTCTTCCCACCTCCCTCAGTAGTATCAATAGCCCTTGTTTTTCTTGTTCTAAACAGAACAATTAAAATTTTAAAAGTCGTTTGAAAGGGTCATAGATCTAAATTTCTCTTCTTCTAACTCTAATTGACACCATCCTTATGGCAGAAAGTGAAGACGAACTAAAAAGCCTCTTGATGAAAGTGAAAGTGGAGAGTGAAAAAGTTGGCTTAAAGCTCAACATTCAGAAAACTAAGATCATGGCATCCGGTCCCATCACTTCATGGGAAATAGATGGGGAAACAGTGGAAACAGTGTCAGACTTTATTTTTCTGGGCTCCAAAATCACTATAGATGGTGACTGCAGCCATGAAATTCAAAGACGCTTACTCCTTGGAAGGAAAGTTATGACCAACCTAGACAGCATATTCAAAAGCAGAGACATTACTTTGCCAACAAAGGTCCGTCTAGTCAAGGCTATGGTTCTTCCTGTGGTCATGTATGGATGTGAGAGTTGGACTGTGAAGAAGGCTGAGCACCAAAGAATTGATGCTTTTGAACTGTGGTGTTGGAGAAGACTCTTGAGAGTCCCTTGGGCTGCAAGGAGATCCAACCAGTCCATTCTGAAGGAGATCAGCCCTGGGATTTCTTTGGAAGGAATGATGCTAAAGCTGAAACTCCAGTACTTTGGCCACCTCATGAGAAGAGTTGACTCATTGGAAAAGACTCTGATGCTGGGAAGGATCGGGGGCAAGAGGAGAAGGGGACGACAGAGGATGAGATGGCTGGATGGCATCACTGACTTGATGGACATGAGTCTGAGTGAACTCCGGGAGTTGGTGATGGACAGGGAGGCCTGGCGTGCTGCGATTCATGGGGTTGCAAAGAGTCAGACACTACTGAGCAACTGATCTGAATCTGAATCTGGACTCTAATTAGTTTACCAGTTTCATCAATATAATTTAGCTGGTTTTCTTTAAACGATCCTGATGACATTTGCCTTTTCCTTCCATAATATTCAAAACAGGACACAAACTACTGTATTTGTAAAATAGTATAGTTAGATGTTGTAGGAATTAGTATATCATTTAAAAGGCATGCAATGGGTGAAAAGTGTTCTCTGAAATCATAATCTCTTATCAAACTAAAGAGTTTCTTCTAAATTAATGCCGCACCTAGTCAAATACAGGTATTCGGGAAATGGAAACCATCCACTTCCTTTGTAACCTTGAATCTCTTTAAAACGTTATTTGTATTAGTCAGGCTTACCACAGGTTCTAGTCTCAGCTCTCACTGAGTCACTTTATGACCAAGTTTATAATCACTTTAGATGTCTGGGCTTCATTTCCCTTACTTATAAAATGAGGAAGTTGGAAAAAAGTTATCCCTGAACTCCTGCCATATGGGTAGTGTTACATTGTGTGACATGGTCTAAATAGCAGAATAGTTTATTTCAAGATTACATCATGACCATCAGAGAACGTTCTGATAATCTAAGAACTGGGGCTTTTTCTAAAACCTAACTTCTACATGATCAAATTCTTTAGTGCAATGTTAGGTATGACATCAAATAATTTTAAAATATATTTTTATATCCTGGCACACAAGATATATACACAGATAGATATGGATACAGACATAGATCTTTCAATTTTATAAATTCATCCTGTGATGAATGGCATATATTTTGCAGCCTGGATTAGACAATTTATTTACTTAGACAACTGATTTTAATATAGTACTTTACCACACATTGAAGCAGAGTTGCACAAATTGCCCTGGTTACTATTTTGAAAGGTAAATAAGCAAAAAATTCCACTATGTCACACATACAGGCAGAGAATTCAAATGAACAGAACAATGTTGTTTGGGAAATGATGGAAAAATGATATACTAATTTAAGCTTTGTGGTATTTAATGAACCACATACTGTGTCATAGAGACTCTAGGGCTTTTAATGCAGAAATTTTCCACAAACAATGTACTGCCTTGTAAGACGAGATGGCAAAGAATTGAAAGAAGCCAGAGTTACCCAGATGGCTGGAACACAGAGAGCTTGGGCAAGTGATAAAATTGAAATGGGTAAGCCTGACTAATACAAACAAAAATTTAAAGAAATGCATGGTTATCCTTTTTCCCAAATACCAGTCACAGTTAATAATGATCGAGCAAAAGTAGCTCATTGAACCCTTGAAATCACTTTTTATCCCTGTACCTGTCTTTATCATCACAACATCCTGTGATATGGTATCATCACCCTAATTTATTACAGAAGGAAACAGACTCTGAAGTCACGTACATAACCAGACTGTCCATCACATTTATCTCAGAAACATTTTAAGGCAAGTAAGAGTAAATGATATGCTTGTTATTCACATGGGCAAAAGTAATGGAATCTATTTTACACCACTCAACATTGTTTTTCCCAATCTGACTAACTTCTGGAACCATTAGAGTCACTTGAGCTTTTTCTGGCTCCACCTCAGACCCATTGAATCATAATCTCCAGGGAAGCTGCCTGGGAATTTGTTAATTTGAAGTGTCTCCCCAGGTGATTTGGATGATTAGCCAAGTTTTGGAGACTGTAGTAGTACAACTGAAAGTTAAGAGGATACTGTCTTATAAGTTTAGGACGTTTAGAGGCAAAATGCACCCATTGCAAAATTGACCCAATCCGGTTTCTCTCTTTTACAAACAGGCACGATAGATGTCTTTGTCACAAGTGAGTAGACAGACTGCCAAATACCACCTATATTTCTGGGTCAGAGACAGATTGGAACTCCACCAAGAGAAACTGGGCATTCGTACTTGGTCTATTTCCATGGCGGGGACAAAACAATTCTAATCTTACTGATCTTTTCATTAAAGAATAAAGCAATCTCAGGGCATTAACTGCTGACAGTAACACAGACCATGGATTTCATGGATTAACCAAAGCACAAACATTCTAGAACATGTCTGTAGAACAATTCTTTGTTTGTGTAGAACAGGAGGCAAAAACGTAGTAAGTCTGAGTTGAACTGAGTTTAATTACTTAATATAATATTTGTCATTTAAGAATTGTGTGCCCATCAGCATAGCAACAGTCTCTCATAGATGCTTAGAGATTCTGTTATGATATCACATAATATGAATAGTACTCAACTGCTGTCAAAGCACTTTCACATATATTAGCACGCTTTATCTTTACAATAAAGCTGTGAAGTGAATAGGAATTCTCAACAAATCAAAAGGATTATTATAATTAAAATGTATTCTTTGCAGAATTCAAATACCCTGAGGTGTTTCTGATTTACTTTTGGTTTCATGCAAAACAAGATATACATCACCACTTACACTTTGTGAAAAACAATTTCCAACTCCAAAATATTCATTAAATACTTTTTCTTAAATGGAAAATGATTTATGCAATGCTGATTTAGCTGCTGAATTTGAGTTTAAAAAAGAAAGTGAATCAAGTAATCAGGCTGTACTACATTAAAATGTCAAGCATATAGATCCTGATTTATTTAATCAGAACAGTTTCTTAGCTCTGCTGCTGCTGCTAAGTCGCTTCAGTCATGTCCGACTCTGTGCGACCCCATAGACGGCAGCCCATCAGACTCCCCGGTCCCTGGGATCCTCCAGGCAAGAACACTGGAGTAGGTTGCCATTTCCTTCTCTAATGCATGAAACTGAAAAGTGAAAGTGAAGTCGCTCAGTCGTGTCCGACTCTTCGCGACCCCATGGACTGCAGCCTACCAGGCTCCTCCGTCCATGGGATCCTCCAGGCAAGAGTACTGGAGTGGGGTGCCACTGCCTTTTCCGTTTCTTAGCTCTACCAAAGGCTAAATCCTTTCCCCAACTCAATGGCTCACCTAAAGAATAGTGACTATAGTGAAACACTACAGTAAAGATTTTGCTCATGATAATTTGAATTTTTTAATTAATATTTTCTACAAGTTAATTAAAATTCAATAACAAAGTTGTTATTTTTAGTGCTTTTATTCACTAGCAATTTTATCCTTTATTCTTCCTTACTGAGATTCCAAATTTGTAACATTGTCTCAATAATTTTTTTTTCTGTTAGAAAAACTTCAAAGATAAACTTCAAAAAAAATTTGTTTTTTCTGGATAAAATGAGCACAGCTAGGAAAGTTACCACGTGAGGCGAACACTATGAAAGCCAAATATTCAAATACCAATTACAACAAAGAACTACTTAGGCACACAATAATTTATCAAAGTTATTATTCAACTTAATATTATCAACAGGTTCAGGAAACATATAAGTTTTTCTCAGAGAGAGACTCCATCTGAGTTTCTAATTAAATCACTTTTGTATAGTTCTTTTTCTTCCCTGCACAAAAGGTCTTTTTTTCCCCTCCATTCTTGCTCTCCTTCCTTCTTTGTTGCTACTGTTTACTTCCAAGCCTGCCTCTGAACTCTCTGTCTAATTAGCTCTTGATAGATCTGTTGCCCTGTTTCCACAAACATTTAATTCTGCCGTCAGTCCCATTTACATTACAGCATGTTGCATTGTCTTTTACCAGCCTAATTTTGTTTGAGTGAATGTAAATCCCATTAAACAGTCACCTATTAGACTGTGGCATATAAACTCCAAAAGCCTCTTTATTACAAGAGTGAACATAAGGCCCAATTGATAAAAGATTTCTGGGACATTTCAATTTGTGGTTGACTTCAAATATTCTGTCTATTTTAAGCCTAGGCAGCTCAGTTTTTCAAAGTATCTGACAGAGTATTTGAGTATCTTTCAAACCCTGTATTCCATGGCATGACTTAATAAACATCACTTGCTTGTTGGCTTTAGAAAAATACATATATTTACTTATACCTAAACATCTGTTAAAGATGTATCCTTCCCCATTTAGTTATTTTATTTTTCCCCATGGTAATGCAACTATATTATTTTCAAAAGACTACACAACGGTGTTTACAAATATCAGAATGGCTTGCAGATCCCTCTGGAAAGAGCTCTTCTTAAATATTAAACAACTGTGCAGAAAAAGTGTTTTCTGATGAGTTTTCAGAAGAGGGGTAAGACATAGCATTTTAAGATGCAGCTCATCCAGAGACAAGAAGATGCTGGCATCAGAGACAGCTTCGTCTCCTAACTAGAATGCAATTTGATAGCTCCATAAAAGAGAAAGATGATTTCAGAGATCATTAAAAGTTCTAGAAGGAGACAGTAGCCAATTATCCGAGTTAGTGATATTTATACCAACATATCCAATCAGATTACTGTCAGCTACTGGTTTCTATCTAAGTGAGGGCTCAGTGTAGACTTTCCCCAAAGCTGAGTGAATCATTCAGCACTATGGTCACATCATTGCGTGGTTTCAAGTAAGGGTGAGAATGGCTTTTTTTCCATTTCCTTCTGGTAATAAACTCAGAAAGACACCCATGAAGTGCAAACCCTCATGCACAAAATTATTTCTCACCCCTGCAGGCTTGTCAAAGCCAATATTTCAGGGAAGCACAGGTTGCTGAAGGGGACTGTGATTTTTTTTTTTGCCTGCTGTGAGTCTCTAAGGAAAACAAACATTCCAAAAGAGACTGCAGCCAAAATTGCTAATAACTTCACACAGCTCTTTTGCCATGATGACAAAATCCACAAGAAGACTGAATAAGCAATGGGTGAGGCAGTCAGCCACATCTATTTGTATAGAAATAAAAATATGTCTGATATCAAATGCTAGTTATGGAGTCAACCTATATTAAGAATATAAACACTCATGGATACAGTTTTGACAAATACATGGACTGTAAAGTGAATAATTATTAACAGACATTCAGCGTGTTGTAAGAAACATAAAAGAAGACTAGTGAAGCAAGGTGGATGGTTTATGTTGTTTTAAGAGCATAAATGGAAGGGAAAGGGGCAAGATACAAACTACTATGTATAACATAGACAAGCCACAAGGATACATTGTACAACACAGGTAAATGCAGCCATTGCTTTGTAATAACTTTAAATGGAGTACAATCTTTACAAATATTGAATCATTATGCTCCACATATGAAAGTAATATAATATTATCAGATCAGATCAGATCAGTCACTCAGTTGTGTCCGACTCTTTGCGACCCCATGAATCGCAGCACGCCAGGCCTCCCTGTCCATCACCAACTCCCGGACTTCACTGAGACTCAGTTAAAAAAGAGCCTAAAATTATAAAACAACTGAGAATCAGAAATGGATCTGTAATGTAAGAGTTGCATCAATACTCACCCATATTTATAATACAGAGCTTCTCAAGTAAATAATATATAAATCTAAATTCTTGAATGTTCAGGCCCAGAAATACCAAGGAGTGAAATATAGACGCAATCATCTTAGATAACAGGTTCCTTATATCTCTCTACATATGTTTCATTTGGGTTAAGACTTGATTAGATATTATGTGTACGGATCTGACATGGTTGCTTCTCTTTACATCCATTACACAGTTTTAAGGACAGCATTACTACAACATTTGATAGAATCAGATAAAGCATAATGGCTACTATGAGTTTTATTCTGGTCCCCTTGGTTGTTCCCTTATGGCCTCATCAAACCTCACTGAGGCTAGGATTTCAAAGGGAGAGGCGTGCATTAGTTTAGTGTTACTTGTTCCCAAAATAGTCAATTGACCTACTAATTTGGTTCTTGTGGTTCACTAAAGTTATTTTTTTTTCTGACATATTAACATTATATTGTAAAATATGACTAACTTCTAAGGAAAATTTTAGTGCTGTGCCTAAAAACAAATCAAGAGATACATAATAAGTATACTGATGAAAGTTGTAAGTCACTAAACCCATGATTTAAAAAATATGATGTTGTGAAAGTGTTGCACTCAATATGACAGCAAATTTGGAAAACTCGGTAGTGGCCACAGGACTGTTAAAGGTCAGTTTTCATTCCAGTCCCAAAGAAGGACAATGCCAAAGAATGTTCAAACTACCACACGACTACTCATTTCACACGCTAGAAAAGTAATGCTCAAAATTCTCCAAGCTAAGCTTCAACAATATATGAACTGACCATAGAAAAATCAAGAGAATTCCAGAAAAACTTCTGCTTCATTGATTACACTCAAGTCTTTGACTACACAGATCACAATAAACTGGAAAATTCTTCAAGAGATGGGAATACCAGACAACCTTACCTGCCTCTTGAGAAATCCGTATGCAGGTCAAGAAGCAACAGTTAGAACCGGACATGAAACAATGGATTGGTTACAAATTGGGAAAGGAGTACATCAAGCCTGTATATTGTCACCCTGCTTATTTAACTTAGATGCAGAGTACATCATGAGAAATGTTGGGCTGGATGAAGCACAAGCTGAAATCAAGATTGCCGGGAGAAACATCAATAACCTCAGATATGCAGATGACACCATCCTTATGGCAGATAGTGAAGAGGAACTAAAGAGCCTATTGATGAAAGTGAAAAGAGGAGAGTGAAAAAGTTGGCTTAAAACTCAACATTCAGATAACTAAGATTATGGCATTTGGTCCCATCGCTTCATGGCAAATAGATGGGGAACAATGGAAACAGTGAGAGATTGTATTTTCTTGGGTTCCCATAATCACTGCAGATGGTGACTGCAGCCATGAAATTAAAAGACACTTGCTCCTTGGAAGGAAAGCTATGACCAACCTAGACAGCATATTAAAAAGCAGAGACATTACTTTGCCGACAAAGGTAATTCTAGTCAAAGCTATGATTTTTCCAGTAGTCATGTGAGTGTTGGACCAGAAAGAAGGTAGAATGCCAAAGAACTGATACATTTGAACTGTGGTGTTGGAGAAGACTCTGTGCATCCCTTGGACTGCAAGGAGTTCAAACCAGTCCATCCTAAGGGAAATCAGTCCTGAATATTCATTGGAAGGACAGATGCTGAAGCTGAAGCTCCAATACTTCAGCCACCTGATGTGAAGTGAGTTGGTGATGGACAGGGAAGCCTGAATGCTGCAGTCCATGTGGTCGCAAAGAGTTGGACACGACTGAGTGACTGAACTGAACTGATGCGAAGAGCCAACTGATTGGAAAAGACCCTAATGCTGGGAAAGACTGGAGGAAGGAGGAGAGGAGGATGACAGAGAACAAGATGGTTGCATGGTATCAATGACTCAATGCACATGAGTTTGAGCAAGCTCTGGGAGGTGGTGGTGGACAGGTAAGCCTGGCGTGCTGTGGTTCATGGGACTGTAGAGTCAGATACGACTGAGCGACTGAACAACAACAAACCCATGAAGGCTTCTAGATCCACATAGGTCTCTGTATTAACTATAACATTTTTAAAAATAATTTTAATAATTTTTAAAAATAAATATCTGTATGTTATACCAGGTCATAACATATAATCTGTATGACTATTGATGGATTACAAAATCTGAGTCACAGTTCCTCTTTAAAAAGTAGAAAAAAATCTAAATTGTGAAGATTAAATAGGACCATTCCATAAACAAATATGTGCGAACTTCTTAATACAAATAACAAGCTGTAATAGACACTAGGTATACAGTAGTGAACAATCCTATTTCTCACAGAGCTATAATGAAGAAGGTCAAAAACCACATAATTACAACCTTTGATAAGTTCTATCCTGGACACTGATGGCTACAGCTTTGCATCTTCAACATGTGTTTCCTTTCACCCTTCTATTTATGGAATTTTGCATTTTTAAAGTCAATCTGTCCCAAGGAATTATTATCAATTGATCCCTCTGCCTATCTATGGCACAAGTAAACAATCACAAAATCCATCCCTAGTCAATGAGATGACCTTGTTCCCTGTTCACAGTGATGGGAAACTACCTGAGACGAGGCATGTTCACTGCACCAAGAACACGACTGTGATGATAATATGAGAACAGAATTGCTTTGGGCCACTTTGGCACAATTAGGGAAAATTCTGGCTAAGAATGAAGCCAAAAGAGAAAAGTAGAGTTGAGATATTAAGACAGTGAGAAGGTGTCCTAATGGCAGGGTCTCACCCCCAGACCTATGTATGTTTAACACCCTGAACATTCCTAGACTTCCCATTTTTGTGAGCAAACACAGTCTGTTAGTTTAAGCTAGTTTCAGACTAGGTTTCAATCATCTACAACCAAATGGGCTATAATTATAGGTACAGAAAACAACAGCAGAGTAAAAGGAGGATAACATAGTACTTCAAGCAGAGAAAATGTCATGAAGATTCTCTACGAGATAAAAAATATGTCAGTGTACTTGAGGAACTATGAACATAATAATACTATTACTGTCACCAGAACTATAACTTTTATAGCTTCTAGGTCTTGATTAGAGGCCCTAAGAATGATACCCCTACCAAGATAGTGGCTTCTACCAGACTATCTTATCATTTGAAACCTGTATTTTATTTAGTCTACTGAGCTATCAAACAGAAGGTGTTTGTTTTTTTTTTTTCTTCTAAATGCAGGTGTTATATAAATAGAAAGGTAGCAGAGAGAAAGACTTAGATTTGGGAAAGGAGATAAGTGGGAGGCGTTGGTAAGCCACTAGGCTGAGGGTCTTAGGAAATCCAAGGATAGTGTAGCAAAAAAGAGACTCCTGACATACCTGATAAGAACACTGGAAAGGAAAGAAACTTAAGACTGAAACTAGGATTCCCCAGTTTTGCCTAAGGTTAGCCCTGGCTACATACTTCATCATATCCTTTAAATGAAATTAGGTGATTTGAAATAGTGCTTTCCACTGGTATTAATTTGAAAGACTTGGTTTTTGAAAAGGATAAATATAGCAATTTTGAAATCTGCCTTCACTTGTTTATTCTGATTGTTTTAAGTAATTAGTTAAAAGACAGTCTGATACATGGTATTCTTTCTAAGTACTCTTGAATTTATAAAATCTGATAATTGGAGTATCTTTGGGTAACTGAACTACTTTGACTAACAGAAGTTACACTCAGCAAAACAGAAAGGCTTTAGGAGAAATGCTCTGAGTTAGTAGATTTCAGAGAGAGAATGTATAATTACCAATATTCTTTACAGTTTTTTTATTGCCATATCTCAAGACCCTGACTCAGCCATGTTTACACAAGCAGACTTTCCCTTACTGTCTTTCTTTGTGTATCTATGGTAACTATTAATATAGTACCTGAGTGAGATGGTTTAAATTCAAAGGGAGTTTTTGCCTGAAGGAGGGCAGCAGAATTGGGCCCAATGGGAGTTCTATCTGAGTATGTGAGGACAGAATTTAGTCTACTGGAAGGGCAGTTACTAGCTAGGGATTTAACTACTGCAGCAAAGTTTTAAGGAAGAAAGTAAGTGACAATATAATAGGGGCTTTCTTGTTCCCCTCACTTTCCCTAAGTAGAGTTATTTTGATAAAACAAAAAACAAAAAAACTGAATTGGACAGACTAACTCTAAATTATGGCATCTTGAATTTAGAATTTCAATCATTGAGTCTTGAATAACACTCAGATTCTCTGTCAAACGGATTCTATAGAAGAGTTAATGGAGAGTATTTAACCTGTCAGCCTTAACAAAAATCAGTATAAAAATATGAGATAAATATCTCCCTATCTGGCATATATCCAAATCCTTAACTATAAAAAATCCTATATGAAAATAATTAATTTAAATGTCAGATATATCTTTAAAAGAAAATAATTCAGATAAACAAAGTAGCAGTCATTTTTAGATAAGAAAAAATGACAGACACCTATTTTTACTGCATGCTAATGGCATCTGTTTCAGATTTTTAATCATTCTATTTGCATTTTTAAAGACACAAGTCATATGTATGTATATGCATACTTGTATAAATACAAGTTTATACATATATTATTTTTCTAGAGGCAGAGGAAAAAGAAAGTTCATTCTGACACCCACACATAATCATGTTCCCTTCCCCTTTCATCCCCAACATCCTCAAGTCACCACTCTAAGTCTGACTAGTACCTTCCCTGCTACCTTTATATATACATGTATATACACATATATATAATAACACAAGTGCTGTTTGATATGAGTGCAGTAGTCTTTATCATGCAAAATTTTTAAGTGTGAAAAATGTTTTACATTCATATACTTCAATGGGAACAGATCATAGAAATCACCTCTATTGTCTAATAGCTATGCACTCAATATGCCAACAAATTTGGAAAACTCAAAAATGGCCACAGGACTGGAAAAGGTCCGTTTTCATTCCAATCCCAAAGAAAGGCAATGACAAAGAATTCTCAAACGACTGCACAATTGCACTCATCTCACATGCTAGCAAAGTAGTGCTCAAAATTCTCCAAGCCAGGCTTCAACAGTACATGAACTGAGAACTTGCATAAATTCAATCTGGATTTAGAAAAGGCAGAGAAACCAGAGATCAAATTACCACCATCCACTGGATCATAGAAAAAACAAGAAAGTTCCACAAAAACATCTACTTCTGCTTACAGACTACCGCAAAGCCTTTGACTGTGTAGATCACAACAAAATGTGAAAATTCTTAAAGAGATGGGAATACCAGACCACCTTACCTACCTCCTAAGAAATTTGTATGCAGGTCAAGAAGCAATAATTAGAATTGGACATGGAACAAAAGACTGGTTCCAAATCGGGAAAGGAGTTTGTCAAGGTTATATATGGTCACCTTGTTTAGTTAACTTATATGCAGTGTATATTATGCAAAATGCCAGGCTGGATGAAGCATAAGCTGGAATCAAGATTGTCAGAAGAAATGTCAATAACCTCAGATATGCAGATGACACCACCCTTATGGCAGATAGTAAAGAGGAACTAAAGAGCCTTTTGATGAAAGTGAAAGAGGAGAGTGAAAAAGTTGGCTTGAAATTCAACAAACAGAACACTAAGATCATGCATTGGTCTCATAACTTAATGGCAAATAGATGGAAAACAATGGAAACGGTGAGACAGTTTATTTTGGGGGATTCCAAAATTACTGCAGGTGGTGAGTACAGCCATGAAATTAAAAGACACTTGCTCCTTGGAAGAAAATCTATGACCAACCTACACAGCATATTAAAAAGCAGAGACACCACTTTGCCAACAAAGCTCCTTCTAGTCAAAGCTGTGTTTTTTTCCAGTAGTTACATGTGGATGTGAGAGTTCAGTTCAGTTCAGTTCAGTCACTCAGTTGTGTCAGACTCTTTGCGACCCCATGAACCACAGCATGCCAGGCCTCCCTGTCCATCACCAATTCCCAGAGTTTACCCAAACTCATATCCATTCAGTCAGTGATGCCATCTAACCATCTCATCCTCTGTCGTCCCCTTCTCCTCCTGCCTTCAATTTTTCCCAATATCAGGGTCTTTTCAAATGAGTAAGGTCTTCGCATCAGGTGGCCAAAGTACTGGAGTTTCAGCTTCAACATCAGTCCTTCCAGTGAACACCCAGGACTGATCTCCTTTAGGATGGACTGGCTGGATTTCCTTGCAGTCCAAGGGACTCTCAAGAGTCTTCTCCAACACCACCATTCAAAAGCATCAATTCTTCTGTGCTCAGCTTTATTTATAGTCCAACTCTCACATCTATACATGACTACTGGAAAAACCATAGCTTTGATTAGATGGACCTTTGTTGACAAAGGAATATCTTTGCTTTTTAATATGCTGCCTAGGTTGATCATTAACTTTCCTTCCAAGGAGTAAGCATCTTTTAATTTCATGGCTGCAATCACCATCTCCAGTGATTTTGGAACCCAAAAAAATTAAGTCTGACACTGTTTCCACTGTTTCCCCATTTATTTGCCATGAAGCGATGGGACTGGATGCCATGATCTTAGTTTTCTGAGTGTTGAGTTTTAAGCCAACTTTTTCACTCTCCTCTTTCACTTTCATCAAGAGGCTCTTTAGTTCTTCTTCACTTTCTCCCATAAGCGTGGTGTCATCTACATATCTGAGGTTATTGATATTTCTCCTGGCAATCTTGATTCCAGCTTGTGCTTCATCCAGCCCAGTGAGAACTAGACTATAAAGAAAGCTGACTTTCTCTGGTGTTGTTGTGGGCAGTGTGGGGTCAGTTCATTTTCGGATAGTTTCTTGGTCCGGCTTATATTTCTCAAGATCTATAGGCCCGAATGGATAAGAAAGCTGTGGTACATATACACAATGGAGTACTACTCAGCCATTAAAAAGAATACATTTGAATCGGTTCTAATGAGGTGGATGAAACTGGAGCCTATTATACAGAGTGAAGTAAGCCAGAAAGAAAAACACCAATACAGTATACTAATGCACATATATGGAGTTTAGAAAGATGGTAACGACAACCCTGTATGCAAGACAGCAAAAGAGACACAGATGCATAGAACAGTCTTTTGGACTCTGTGGGAGAGGGAGGAGGGGGATGATTTGGGAGAATGGCATTAAAACATGTATAATATCATATAAGAAACGAATCGCCAGTCCAGGTTCAATGCAGGATACAGGAAGCTTTGGGCTGGTGCACTGGGATGACCCAGAGGGATGGTACAGGGAGGGAGGTGGGGGCGGTGTTCAGGATGGGGAACACATGTACACCCTTGGTGGATGCATGTTGATGTATGGCAAAACCAATACAATACTGTAAAGTAAAAAATAATAATAATAATATTTAAAAATTAAAAATAAATAAATAAAAGGTTTTGTTGTTTTTTTTTTTTTTTTAAAGAAAGCTGAGCACCAAAGAATTGATTCTTTTGAACTGTGGTGTTGTCGAAAACCCTTGAGAGTCCCTTGGACTGCAAGGAGATCCAACCAGTCCATCCTAAAGAAAATCAGTCCTGAATATTTGTTTTAAGGACTGATGCTAAAGCTGAAACTCCAATACTTTGACCACCTGATGTGAGGACCTGACTCACTGGAAAAGACCCAGAAGCTGGGAAAGATTGAAGGCAGGAGGAGAAGGGGACAACAGAGGATGAGATGGTCGGATGGCATCACCGATTCAATGGACATGAGTTTGAGCAAGCTTCAGGAGTTGGTGATGGACAGTGAAGCCTGGCATACTGTAGTCCATGGGGTCACAAAGAGTTGGACATGACTGAGTGGAGGAACTGAACTGCTGGATTTTGTGCTCCATATAAGAGAGATTCCTTGGGACACATGACTAATTAGTGGAGGACTTTCAATGAGACAAGATTTCTTACTTCCAGTGAGATGCTTTCTTCATAATGACAGGTTGCCAATTGTCAACAATCACATATCATGTGCTATGCTGTCTTTCTCTCTGTGTGTGTGTATTATATGTCTGTGTCTATGCTATGTATGAGGAGTGAAAGCTTACTAATGCGCTAACAAAGCTGACAAAGAGAAAGTATCAGTAACATTGTTTTTGGTATGACAAATATTCAATATGTACCACATAGTAGTATAACATAGTAGTATAACATAGTAGTACCACATAGCCAGGTAGTATAAACATAAAGCACAAAGAACAAAAAACTCTTATTACAGTGCTTAGTCTAACTGAAGAAGACTAAAAAACACAACCACAATGACTGTGTGTGTTTGAGTTTGTAAAAATGATTATTCAAGTTGAAAGTTATAAGAGACTCCAGAGAAAATGCAACTGTTTCCACACCTTTGGATGTTTTCTACGACTACTTCTTCCAAATATTACATCTACCAACCTGCACTGTCTTATAAAGCAGGAAATTTATTATGGGAAAGCAAGCTCTGCTTCAGCCATTTAGAGGCAGTGGCACCCCACTCCAGTACTCTTGCCTGGAAAATCCCATGGACGGAGGAGCCTGGTAGGCGCAGTCCATGAGGTCACTAAGAGTAGGACACGACTGAGCGAATTCACTTTGACTTTTCACTTTCATGCATTGGAGAAGGAAATGGCAACACACTCCAGTGTTCTTGCCTGGAGAATCCCAGGGACGGGGGAGCCTGGTGGGCTGCCGTCTATGGGGTCGCACAGAGTTGGACACGACTGAAGTGACTTAGCAGCAGCAGCAGCAGCAGCAGTCATAATACTCTTATCTGCCCAAGCATGTTTAAGATTGAAATGACTTTTACACAGCCCATGGAAATATTTCCTGTAGATGGTAATAATTAATTAAAGAGAACATAGAGGTACAGATGGTTCTAAGGAACATTTCTGAGTATAATTGATAGTCCTGTATATACTTTAATCAGTTCTAGTGTAATCTTATCCTGTGTTTTTAAAACACTTTACACTGATTTTTATTTTCATGGCAAGTGGGAACAACTGTGTTAAAATTAAGTTAATTTCATTGATAGTGATAAATCAGGTCCATTTATGAAAGGATAAAATGTGCTTTAAATGTGTGATTGAATCACAGGTGCCACTTAGCTTGTTCTTTCAAACATTAACTCAGGATCTACGTGTGTGTGTGTGTGTGTGTGTATGTGTGTGTGTGTGTGTGTGTGTGTATATATATATATATATATATATATATGTAACTGACCTTAAAAGGTCAGTTTTCATTCCAGTCCCAAAGAAAGGCAATGCCAAAGAATGTTCAAACTACCACACACTTGCACTCATTTCACACGTTAGCAAAATAAACTCAAAATTCTCCAAGCCAGGCTTCAACAATACATGAACTGAGAATTCCCAGATGTACAAGGACTTAGAAAAGGCAGAGGAACCAGAGATACAATTGCCAACTTCCGCTGAATCAAAGAAAAACAAGAGAATTCCAGAAAAACATCTACTTGTGCTTCATTGACTATGCTAAAGACTTTGCGTGGATCACAACAAACTATGAAAAATTCTTGAAGAGATGGGAATAATAGATTACCTTACCTGCCTCCTGAGAAATCTGTATGCAGGTCAGGAAACAACAATTAGAACTGGACATAGAGCAACAGACTGGTTCCAAATTGAGAAAGCAGTCCTTCAAGATTGTATATTGTCACGCTGCTTATTTAAATTATATGCAGAGAGCCTGGTGGGCTGCCATCTCTGGGATCATACAGAGTCGGACACAACTGAAGCGACTTAGCAGCAGCAGCAGCAGCAGCAGCAGCAGCAGAGTACCTCATGCAAAATGCTAGGCTGGATGAAGCACAAGCTGGAATCAAGATTACCGGGAGAAATAGCAATAACCTCAGATATGCAGGTGACACCACCTTTATGGACGAAAGCATAGAGGAACTAAAGAGCTTCTTGATGAAAGTGAGAGAGGAGAGTGAAAAAGCTGACTTAAAACTGAACATTCAAAAAATAAAGATCATGGTATCTGGTCCCATCACTTCATGGCAAATAGATGTGAAAACAATGGAAACAGTGACAGACTTTATTTTCTTAGGCTCCAAAATTAATGCAGATGATGACTGTAACCATGAAATTAAAAGATACTTGCTCCTTGGAAGAAAAACTATGATAAATCTAGACAGTGTATTAAAACAGAGACATTACTTTACCAACAAAGGTCCATCTAGTCAAAGCTATGGTTTTTCCAGTAGTCATGTATGGATGTGATACTTGAACCATAAAGAAATCTGAGCACAAAAGAATTGATGCTTTCGAACTATGGTGTTGGAGAAAACTCTTGAGAGTCCCTTGAACTGCAAAGAGATCCAATAAGTCAATCCTAAAGGAAACCAGTCTTGAATTTTCACTGGAAGGACTGATGCTGAATCTGAAGCTCCAATACTTTGGCCACCTGATATGAAGAACCGACTCATTTGAAAAGACCCTGATGCTGGTAAATGTTGAAGGCAGGAGGAGAAGGGGATGACAGAGGATGAGATGGTTGGATGGCATCATTGACTCAATGGACATGAGTTTGAGCAAGCTCCAGGAGATGGTGAAAGACAGAGAATCCTGGTGCTGCTGTCCATGGCATTGCAAAGTGTCAGATATAACTGAGCAACTGAACACAACAATCTATATCTATATTTATATATACATACAAATGTATATATATATATATATAAACACATATATACATACTCCTATATCTTTTATTCTTTTATGTGGTGTTCAACTAATTAGTTAGATATAATAAGAAACATTCAGAAAACTAAGATCATGGCATCTAGTCCCATCACTTCATGGCAAATAGATGGGGAAATAGGGGAAACAGTGGCTGACTTTATTTTTCTGGGTTCCCAAATCACTGCAGATAGTGATCGCAGCCATGAAATTAAAAGACACTTACTCCTTGGAAGGAAAGTTATGACCAACCTAAACAACATATTAAAAAGCAGAGACATTACTTTGCCAACAAAGGTCTGTCTAGTCAAGGCTATGGTTTTTCCAGTGGTCATGTATGGATGTGAGAGTTGAACTATAAAGAAAGCTGAGCGCCAAAGAATTGATGCTTTTGAACCATGGTGTTGGAGAAGACTCTGCCTCTTGAGAGTCCCTTGGACTGCAAGGAGATCCAACCATCCTAAAGGAGACCAGTACTGGTTGTTCATGGAAAGGACTGATGCTGAAACTAAGATACTTGGCCACCTGATGCATAAGACCCTGATGCTGGGAAAGATTGAGGGCAGAAGGAGAAGGGGATGACAGACAATGAGATGGTTGGATGGCATCACCGACTTGATGGACATGGGTCTGGGTAGACTCCAGGAGTTGGTAATGGACAGGGAGGCCTGGCATGCTGCAGTTCATGGGGTTGCAAAGAGTCAGACATGACTGAGTGACTGAACTGAACTGAATAAGAAGCACAGTTCTAGACACAAAGCAAATGGTCAAAAATCACCATTTGATCAACATTACATATGTATGTTTTTATTCTGGGTTAAAAACTCAGAAAACTAAGATCATGGCATCTGGTCCCATAACTTCATGGCAAATAGATGGGGAAACAGTGGAAACAGTGAGAGATTTTATTTTGGGGGCTCCAAAATCACTGCAGATGGTGATTGCAGCCATGAAATTAAAAGACACTTGCTCCTTGGAAGAAAAGTTATGATCAACTTATTCAGCCTATTAAAAAGCAGAGACATTACTTTGTCAACAAAGGTCCATCTAGTCAAAGCTATGGTTTTTCTAGTAGTCATGTATGGATGTGAGATTTGTACCGAAATCTGAGCACCGAAGAATTGTTGCTTTTGAATGTGGTGTTGAATAAGACTCTTGAGAGTCCCTTGCGCTGCAAGGAGATCCAACCAGTCCATCCTAAAGGAAATCAATCCTGAATATTCACTGGAAGGACTGATGCTGAAGCTGAAACTCCAATACTTTGGCCACCTGATGCAAAGAGCTGACTCATTGGAAAGGACCCTGATACTGGGAAAGATGAAGGCAGGAGGAGAAGGGGACGACAGAGGATGAGACCGATGGCACCATCGACTCAATGGACCTGCGTTTGGGTAAACTCTGGGAGTTGGTGATGGATGAGGAGGCCTGATGTGCTGCAGTCCACATGGTCACAAAGATTCAGACATGACAGAGCGACTGAACTGACTGAATTAACAAATCTGAATGTTTTTACCTTAAAATATATTTAACTATAACTTACATCAAATACTTAGTCAACTAGAGAAATCAAGTTTCACAGACTGTATAGCCAGTTTCTAATAAACATTCTCCTCATAACATCAGAAAAACTTTCAGGGTATTTAACTACTTTTCAAAAATATTTTATCAAGTTCCTTCAGAACAACTGTAGTAAAGGAAAAGTGGCAGAGAATAATACTTTTCATTTTGTCTGTGGGCTAATATTAGCAAGAGAACACAATTTTTAGGCAGAAAACTAAAAGTACACTAAAGGGTATAAAATATATGTCTCA
The DNA here is from genome assembly GCF_019923935.1 of Bubalus bubalis. Lineage (NCBI taxonomy): Eukaryota > Metazoa > Chordata > Mammalia > Artiodactyla > Bovidae > Bubalus > Bubalus bubalis. The sequence goes on from NC_059158.1 coordinate 152,488,950, forward strand.
TTTTTCTCCAGTCTAAAATACATTCAGAGGATGATGCTTTTAGCAGTAAACTGTTTTATTCTCTCCATCAGTCTCTCATATCATTCATAATGTTAAGCCTTAACATTATAGCTATTAATTATCTAAAAATACATATATACATATATATGTATAAATTTCTTCAACCTGTAACATATAATACATGTTATCTGTTGGTATTATACCCAGTATCTTTCTCAAAAATTGTAACTTTTAAATTTCTCAGAAACATCTACTTTTATAATTATATATATGGATTACATTGAAACCGTACTTAGAATATTTTTTTAAATTCTTAAAAATATACTTCTTTAAATTCAAAAATAGCCTATATTGTCTAGAAGCCTTAGAACTGTCTTCAAGTTAGCAAAATGTTGAAATGTAAGAATTAAATATAGTAGAATAAACCACATTTTAAAACCATATATTTTAAAAAAAATAAAACCATATATAAATAGAACTATAATACAGTTCTATTTACCTATTCTAAACAGCTTCAAAAGTCAGGTCAGGAAAATAAATGACTGTAGGGAGCTTGATAGAGTGTAAACATTTGGATGCATAAATCTCATTCAGGTTCACATCCATATACCTTGAGGGCAAAGCCAGGCATGAAACCTTCGCATGCTTCCTACTGGACTGGGTCATACGTGGCGATATTTGCTGTATGGTCTTGTGATGAGGCGGCGTGGGGAGAACCAGCTGGCCAAGGCTAATGCACCATCTGGGCTGAAAAAATATTGCCAGTTCCATTGGCAGAGGGGAAAGAGTGAGTTTGTAATCGAGCTATAAATCATAAGCAGGTCTTGCAAGTTGTCAATTAAAAGTCTGATATATTGATGTCCTCAATGCATGGGTGACTTCTTGCTTTTTAAATATCACTATTTACATAATAAAATCCCTTTAAATACCAATCTTTACCTAATACATATTACTCAAAGCACCCATAAGAAACAAATCAGCACATTAAGAAATGTGACTTAGAGAAAAATAAAAAAAAAGAAGATAAATCAGTTGATCACAGCTGTGGCAGCATTCCTGAGTATCCAGATGATAATATTTTAACTTTAAATTTAAAGCTTAAATTGTGATAATTTTCACTGACTGTATTATCTTTATGCATTTCTCTGTCTCAAAAGAGAAGAAAATCCTTATATTAGCACGCATTTATTCATACACACACACACACACACACATATTACTGTTTGCCACAACCTTATGAGCTAGTGAAAAGATCACAGTTTTGTGCAAAGTGTCTGTGAATCATTGAGAGGCTGCAGTGATATGGGAAGGGTTAACAATAATATAAAGTAATTAGGATATAGTAGCTGTGCAATAATGACAACTGTATTGTGTGATGTAGGGAAAGGATACATGTGCACAGCCTCTATTTAAACATTTTTTGTTACTTTTTAATCAGAGTAAATGTATGAATTATAGTCAAAAAACAGAGAACATAAAATTCAAAATTAGCCCTGAAATTTTTGCCAGGCATTCATCAAATTCATCACTAGACTCCTCACAGTCAATTCAATTTTGTTGTGGTTCAGTAGCTAAGTCATGTCCAGCACTTTGCAACCCCATAGACTGCTGCACACCAGGCTTCCCTGTCCTCCACTCCTGGCATTTACTCAAGTTCGTGTTCACTGATTCGATGATGCTATCTAACCACCTCATCCTCTGCCACCCTCTTCTCCTTAATGGTTTTATTATTTTATTTTTTGAGGTTGTCTCAATCAGATGACCCTAGGATTGATCAAGCTCTGTTGCCAGTCTATAAAAACTTCTGGGATAATCACCAGACAAGACAACTCAAACAATATGTGAACAGCTCTATATTAGGTACTTTGAGTGAATGTGAGTGAGCAAAAGTTGTTCAGTTGTGTCCAACTCTTTGCAACTCCATGGACTATATAGTCCATGCAGTTGTCCACAGGAATCTTCCCAACCCAGGGATTGAACCCAGGTCTCTTGCATTGCAGGCAGATTCTTTACCAGCTGAGCTACCAGGAGCTATATCTATAATGATATATTAGAAACTACAGGGATCACCCTGATCATCAGAACTGAAACTATGGTTATATTTGATCAAGATTGAAGTATCAGAGATGGCTGGACAAATATGACCAGCTTTTCAGCTTTCTATCAATTTCTACTCATCAATATATATTCCTGAGACAAAGTAGGATAATTATAGAATGAAACAAAAAATCTAGTCAAGTGTAAAACACAGAACTGATGCTTTCCAACAACAGAATCCCATCTGCTTCTAATTCAGAAAAAGGCATTGCTTTATTGAACCTGAAATGCTATATATAACAGTTTTTCAGTAATGTGCATAAATATTTAAAATCAGATACTCGAATTTAGAGAAATGTCAAAATAAATGCATTCAAAGAAATGAAATTAAATTAGTATATCTTCTTCATCCTCTTTTCTCTCTGCTTCTGTCCTAGATAGTCTATGCCCTCACCATCTCCCTTCCACACATTTTCTACCCTACTCTGTACCTCAGAAGGCTGAGACTGCATCTCATTTGCCAACTGGCTTCCATCTGTATGTGAACAACCTGAGAAAACCTTCAGGAGTTTGGAGAGCAATAGGACAGAGACTTCTAACTATCCACTAGGACTGGGAGCAGGGTGGGGTAAGCAAGCAGCCCAAAGTGTAAAATTTGAGGAGGAACTCACTCTCAAGTACTAGCCACATTTAGTCATGCCATTTTTTTTTTATCCCAAGTCTGCATCCCTCAACAAGTATAACTCCCTCAAAATATACTCTCGTGGGAGATTCCAACTCTCATTGGACTCCCATAGCACTGGTCAGCCATAAAGGTGATAATAACTCTAATGTTGCTAATCTTTACCTCATCATCCCTTATTGTTTTCTTGCTGGCTCATACCTGTTGTTAAATTCTCTTTCCTGCAGTGGCTCTGATAAAATGTCATTTCAGAGTTTAAAGTTAGCTTACAAGTATGTTGTTATGTACATTTGAGTATTCACAAATTTGGGACTACTATAATTTCTTGAATAAATTAATATTTGTAAGTGTCACTATTTATATAGAAGAAGTGGCCTTAAAATTAATTGGCAGCAGTATATAATCCACTTTTCATTACTGAATAAACTTGTTTTGTTTTCATTTAAAATTAACATCTGTATGATATATATGAGATCAAAAATCATTTTATTGAAACAAAAATCAATCTGTTGTTGAATGTGATTTCTCACTTTTTCATCCCTACCTGAAATGACATTTTTAAACATTAATGAAACCTTTGTGATCAAAACAAATCAATTCTACTGAAGTGTGATACTAGCTTGTTTCTTAGAAGCTAAAAATTTATAATTCATTTTGTCACAAATGTTATAAAATTAAAATGCTTTTATTAAGTAATGACAAATATAAAGCTGATAACTTCATTTTGTAAAAGACAAAACTGAACACAATAGATGTAAAATAGATTTGAAATATCTAACAATTAGACAATTTATCACCAGGTATTTATAAATAACCATTTACTTACACAGCTTTTTGATAAATGTGTTCAATACTGTAATAATCTCAAATAAAGTGAGGAATGTTTCCCAAAAAACTTGAAAGATGATGATAGAAAGGTGTATATAATGTGCACTCAAGCATAATTTTAAACTAAATGTAAATATATATAAGAATATATATAAGAATATATATTTATATATGCAGAATATATATATATAAGAATATATATAAGAATATATATTTACATTTAATGGTCATTAGGAAGGCAATGGCACCCCACTCCAGTACTCCTGCCTGGAAAATCCCATGGACGGAGGAGCCTGGTAGGCTGCAGTCCATGGGGTCGCGAAGAGTTGCATACTGAGCGACTTCACTTTCACTTTTCACTTTCATGCATTGGAGAAGGAAATGGCAACCCACTCCAGTGTTCTTGCCTGGAGAATCCCAGGGATGGGGGAGCCTGGTGGGCTGCCGTCTATGGGGTCACACAGAGTCGGACACGACTGAAGTGACTTAGCAGCAGCAGCAGAAATGATTCTGTTTATTTTAAAGATATTTGTGACCAAACATCCTTAAAATACTATATAAAAACATATCAATGTAAATTAAATGTGAAAATATTTGAATTTTGAAATAGTTTCAGACCATTCACACACACACACACACATACAACAAAATAGGAAGTAAATAAAAATACATCTTTATATGAAGACAGAAAAACAGTGCTGAAATCTGATGTTTTAATTAGATGTTTGCCTGAAATGTAAATGATTGGGGGAAATGTATCATTATTTTACTGCAATTATTCTCACTAACAGATTTTTAAAAGGAGTATCTTTTGGGAATTGAATATTTTATAAAGAATGTAATTAAAAGACAATTTGGTCCAGCTCCCTGAATCCAGATATAGTTTGGAATTTTTGCCCTCTCTAGTCAAGACTGTCTGTCAATTCTATTGATGTTCACTTCTTTTGCATTTGAAGAGCAATCATATTCCACATTACTTGGTAAAAGAGATCAGTTTCTATATAGAGCAAAATGCCTTACATAGTTCTCACTTCATGGATAAATGCAATCACAACTACACATATCTTTCTGTGTAATCCAATTTAGAAGATAAAAATTGAAAATTTGCTATACTCCACCTTTCCCGTCAGAAATTAGAAATCCAAATTTTATATTATCTGTGATAAAAGTTTTTTTTTTTTTTATTTTTTTGTGGGAAGAGAAACTTGAGTAGTTTTCCTTACTGGAGAGTACATTTCTTTTAAGAAACCATCATATGTAGTACTTCAGCCCCTGCCAAGTCTACAAGGTCCTTTAAAGAAACTCTGTGTAGGTAAAATAAGAGTTCTTTCCTGTTTACACTGGGGAACTTGCTCCCTCCTGTATCTAGGACTCTATCATCTTTAATCTTGCTTATGATTCTTATCGAAAACTTTCAATATGAAAGTTACTAAAACCTTCAATAAAAGAATCATAGAATATGCTCTTTTGCACAGTTGCCTACACAACATACAGAAAGTCAAACACATAGCAAAATGATGTTTCCGTTGAGATGGAAATTAGGTGAATGAAGAGCTTATAACGGACTTAGGAAATGTCGGATCAACCAATGCTTATGGATGTTTTAGAAACTGGAATGCCAGGTCCTAAATGATTGCTTTTAAAGAGTATATGCGATTTACTCATTCTAGATATTACATATATTAGACTTTATTCATTCTGTAGCAACTTCTTCTTTCAATGAGAAATCCTTCTCTCTACATGATAATAATAATTATCTCAATAACAGGTAACATTTATTGTGAGCTCAGTTTTCCAAGTGCAAACCACAGGGTTAAAGGCTTACAGAGATTAAATCAGTTAATCCTCATAACAATCTGTGAGGCAGCTATTACAATTATTGAGCCTAGTTTACAAATCTAACACAAAATTAACACTTCTGAGGTCATACATACCCAATAATGAAGCAAATATAGTATAAGCTATGGTTTTTTCAGTAGTCATGTACAGATGTGAGAGTTGCACCATAAAGAAGGCTGAGAAACAAAGAATTGATGCTTTTGAATTGTGGTGCTGTAGAAAACACTTGAGAGTCCTTTGGACAGTAAAGAGATTAAATCTATCTACCCTAAAGGAAATTGACCGTGACTATTCACTGGAATGACTGATGTTGAAACTGAAGCTCCAGTCCTTCAGCCATCTAATGTAAAGAGCCAATTCACTGGAAAAGACCCTGATCCTGGGAAAGATTGCAGGCAGGAGGAGAAGGGGACGACAGAGGATGAGATGGCTGGATTGCATCACTGATTCAATGGACAGTAGTTGGAACAAATTCGGGGAGATAGTGAAAGACAAGGAAGCCTGGCATGTTGCATTCCATAGCGTTGCAAAAAGTAGGACATGACTTAGCCACTGAACAAAAACAATGACTGGCATTAATGCTAGACAATCTTTAAAGAATACAGTGCATATCTTCTCAATGTTAGGATAAAGAATTTATGAGAAAAGTCTAAGTTGTTTACACAAATATAATATAAAAATATAGTGCCCAATATATTCTTCATTGTTTTAGTCAACACATAATAAGGACAGTTCTCCATTGATATCCACTGAGGACTGACTGGTTCCAGGAGCTCCCTCATGCATACCAACATCTGCAGAAGCTCAATTCCCTTACATAAAATGGTTTAGTCCAGTGAACGCAGTCATTCTTCCCATATCTGTGTTTTCAAGTCCAAAGATTCAACCTGCTGCTGCTGCTGCTAAGTCACTTCAATCATGTCCGACTCTGTGTGACCCCATAGACGGCAGCCCACCAGGCTCCCCCATCCCTGGGATTCTCCAGGCAAGAACACTGGAGTGGGCTGCCATTTCCTTCTCCAATGCATGAAAGTGAAAAGTGAAAGGGAAGTCACTCAGTCGTGTCCGACTCTTCGCGACCCCATGGACTGCAGCCTACCAGGCTCCTCCGTCCACAGGATTTACCAGGCAAGAGTACTGGAGTGGGGTGCCATCACCTAATCAAAGTTGAATCTGAAGATGCAAAACCTGCAGATTCAGCAGACCTACTTTATCTATTCTTAAGTCACATATTCTCTCTACTAATATTTACTGAGTCCTAACCATGTGCAAGGAATTGTCCTAGGTGCTATTAAATCTTGCCTAACCTCCCCTGAGATTTTACTTTGAGTCTCATTACTGAACATCTATGTATAATAATGGCAGGGACACAGAGGTAATGATATAGCATTATTTAAAAATAATAGCCCAATAATGTCAGCATGGTATCACCGTCTTAGGCATCAGGAAAAGCAGCAGGGTCCTGAAAACTCAGATTTCAAGCACTAATGAGCAGTGATAGCCAACAGAACAGTGGTCTGTTGTTTGAAAAGACTGGTGAATCTTTATAATAGTTTTCACAAACTATCTATCTCTTTCAATTCTGTTTGTTTTATTCACATTGCTGCCACATAGCATGGGAGAAATTTCATTTGTTTTTAGTTTGACATTTTAACGACCGTGTCCTACATTAGATCAGTCAGAAATAGTCTCCAAATGCGACTTGGAAAAAAACAGCATTTTTTTTTTCACTAAGGTATAAACTTATGGTCTTATATGCTCATTTTTCTTCCTTTCTTACCTAGATCATTGGAGCAAAAATGGGAAAAGTCATTACATCAGCAAATTAGTTCACCCAAGGAGTAGCCTCAAACCACAGGTTAATTTGAACTGTTCAAATATAATTACTTAAAAAGGAAAGGATTCATTACTTTTGTGGTGTTTGCTGGTTCATTGCATCATTGTCAGAGATTGTCGATAAACAAATTACATCTAACACTCTGTCCTTCTACTGAACAGGTCTGAGAATATCTACTTGCATATTATGCTTTGTTTCAATTTTTGTGTGTGACCCATATTAACATGCTCTGGGTTTTAACATTTTTAAATACTCTCAATTTCACTTAATAATTGCATAAAAGCAATATAAGCAGTCTAATATAAATATACATAGGACACTTAAATAAAACATTTATGTTGTTATATAGTGTCAGCTTGTCTTTTGTTTGTTTCTTAACCAGGAGCTTCATGAAACTGGCTGAAAATGATACAAATACATCTGCATTTGTCTTGCAAGAATGCCCATAGCTTTGTTCAAATTTATAAAGTATCATACACACACATACACACATACAAAAAGATGAAGAAGCATTGCTCTAGAAAACCATTTTTAATGGTGACTAAAATCTAAGATATAAACTGAGACAAGAAAAGAGGAGTTGGCAGAGTGTGAACGGAGCCACTCAAATAATTCCAAACTAGGTGCCAGAGTCAAACAATATACATACTACGTTATTTTAAGAGATTCACAAAATATAAGGAAAATACAATTACTGATTTTTTTTTCAGATGAAACATTATAAATGGACTCAGAGAATCTGGTTTCTAATCTTAGCAATGCTTTTGACTCATAGACAAATATATCTCTCTGATGTGCAAGTATCATTATTTCTGTCTGTTTTATTCAGGCATTAAAAAGATAAATTTTAGAAAAATGTAGTAACACTTCTGCATGTGCTTAATGCAGATCTCTATAAAGCAAAGATTCTTAATTTCTAACATAATTGCTTTGATGCAAGAAGATGGCTGGAGAAACAAAAGAATTTCCTCTCTGATTTTCTTTATTTAGTTAGGAATATTATTCCATTAAAAATGATTTCCATCAATCATACTAAAAGATTTAGAATCTCTGGCTGGATCCTCACTACCAGATGGTATATTCCAATAAGCTTTTATAACACTTTAAAAGTACTGTAAACCTTTACTTTCCTGATTCCATATCTTGCCCTGTTCTTTCTATAGCTTCCTCTATCACAATCATACTCTGATATCTGAAAATCCCCATGTATTATACTACCATCCCTATTTTCTTGTGCTTAGATTTTTTTACAATGCTAAATAAAGGTAAGCTTAAATGTTACACATCATTAGAGGCCATCCCAATTCCCAATGAGTATAATCTGAAAGCCTGAAATAAAATAAAATGAACTGATTAAAGATCAAAGACCAATATATGCCATCTAAAGAAACATGATACAGAAATATTTCAAAACTTATTCTACAGAAATTTGTGAGATATGTAATATATAATATATCTCATAAACTTCTTGTTGCTACTGCTGCTAAGTCACTTCAGTCGTGTCCGACTCTGTGTGACCCCATAGACGGCAGCCCACCAGGCTCCCCTGTCCCTGGGATTCTCCAGACAAGAACACTGGAGTGGGTTGCCATTTCCTTCTTCAATGCGTGAAAGTGAAAAGTGAAAGTGAAGTCACTCAGTCGTGTCCGACTCTTAGCGACCCCATGGACTGCAGCCCACCAGGCTCCTCCGTCCATGGGATTTTCCAGGCAAGAGTACTGGACTGGGGTGCCATTGCTTCAGGTTACATGTGCTTTAATTTGCTTCCTGGGGGTCCCAGAGGCTGCTCTCCAGGTGGAGGTGCTAGGCTGGGCTCTCCTGGTTCTTAATCTGTACTCTATTATGTGCTTCAGAAATGGTTCATTCATAACACTAATATTAAAAAACAGTCATATTGACCAGACATCATGCTAGGTGTTGGACATACGTTGTAATCATGACTAATTTAGGACTCCTGCTAGTAACCTTTATAATAAAAATTGCATACATACTCATGGATGATGAATATGGATTCACAGGTTATGTGCCCACAACTCCAAGCATTACCAATTCCACAGACAATAGTATTAATGGATCTCCCTGCATAACCTCCCTCAAAAGCCCTGATACTACATGTCATCCTAATTCTTTGCTTCTCAAATATGAATATCATGGGCCAGGTGATATTTGAAATTATAGGGCAAATACAATTTTGAAATTTGGCAAATGATATTATATCCTATTTGTTTTATATAAACACATGAAATTAAAAATCCACAAATAGCTCTTTAAATAAAATATAAGTCTTAAAGAAAATGTAATGTTCTCAGCAAGGATACTATTTCTCTATCATCTGCCACCAGGGATATGAGAGGGAAATGGACACATCATGGCATAATTGTGTCTTGTAGTTTTGATAATCCTCTCATTATCACCATTAGTTGAAGAAGCACCTGAATTTGGACAGGCTGATTCCATCATCTGGTAGACATGTGGCTTGTGGAAAATAACATATGTTGTGAACCTCAGTTTCCCCATTTGTAATAGGAGGCCACCACCACTTACTACAAAGAATATAATATATAAATTACCTGGCATTGAGGAAATTAAAGAGCTAACAGCTCTTTTTAACTTTCCCTGGAGTGACTAGATATATGCTGACAAGAGGATAATATATTTAACAAAAATATTTAATAATGTATTAGTTTTAAGTAGATGTAAACTATTGATACAAAATCTTCCCATTTCAGAATCCTTACTTCAGCTCTGTTCAGTACAAACAAATCAAATTTGCAACACAACAGTTTTTATTCCATAACTCCCAAGTGTTTGAATTTATGAGCCAAAAAAATAAAGGGTGAATTAGATTCCACTTTATTACCCTATATAATTGCAGTTCAATAAAGGATTACAAAATACAAGTTTCTGGATTTTTCTAAGCAATCATCTCTATTTTTATTAAGTAAGTTGTATCTCAAAAGTCAAAGAATTTGTGTAATTGAAGAAAGAGATGAATGGCTCTTGTGAATTTCCAAAGGGATAAAACATTATGATCCCCTATAAGACATGGATAAATATTTTAGTTTTGCCTAGGTAATTAGTGGAATTTTTTAAAAGATGGCACTTATTATTATTGTTAAGAAAACAGACATAAGTATGTGAATGCTATTTTATTTCCATGTAAATGAGTCATCTTCCCTTCATTGTGAAGCTAATACCTCCACTCATGTACAAAACCAATTGCATACATTTATGTAAGGCTTCAGACAGGAGAGATGATCAGATTTTCTCCCTATTTCTCCTCTTTGACAAAACACTCCAATTATTTATGTTTGATTGTATCCTCTGCTTGATCATGTAAGTATAGTGGTATTTATGTGCAGCTATAAAGACATCTTTTTTTCTCTTCTAACCAGGCTTAAGTTCACAAATTGGGAGAAACTCTGTCCAACTGAGACTTGATTTTTGTAAATCCTGAAGACAGGCTCTATTTACTTAGCACATATTCAATATTACTTAAGTCCTGGCGGTTGTAAAGGAAATGTCTCATGGAAATTTTCCTGAATTTTAAATATATCTTAGAATTTCACTTTAAATTTGTATAGACCTCATAGTTTGGCCAGCATTTTTAATCTGCGACAACATTTCCCAAAGTATCATTACTTTTAAAGAATTCAAAACCATTATTAATGATCAGTAACTGAAAATTAAACTGACTAGCTTTAATATAAGGTTAAATATTTAAAATCAGAGACAGTCTTTGTTACTAACCACGTTCTTGTTTCAGGAAGCCATGTTTTCCTTGAGACAGCTAGCCTAACAAATACTTAATTTAAAACAGAAGAGCAGAAAAGAGGAAACATTTGTTGAAATAGGAGGAAATCAAGTACACAAAATGATTCTAAAGTAGGTAACTTTCCTAATTTCCCAAAATAAATAATAGCAAATATATTAGCCTCTCCTCTTTTTACAGTTATATTTTTGGTCTCTATGGAAAATTGATAAGCAATGCCAGAAATGGAGATTTCAAACCATACAGGTACCAGCAGTATTGCTGAACATAATTTTGCTAAAGGCACTTCCAACAGAATCAAAATTCAAGGATGTTCAGAAATTCAAGAAGCATCTATCTAGTAAGAACTCAAAATATTCAGTTCAGTTGCTCAGTAGTTGCAACCCCATGGACTGCAGGATGCCAGGCTTTCCTGTTCATCATCAACTGCTGAAGCTTGCTCAAACTCATGTCCATTGAATCAGTGATGCCATCCAACCATCAAATCCTCTGCTGTCCTCTTCTCCTCCTGCCTTCAATCTTGCCTGGCATTAGGATTTTTTCCAATGAGTCAGTTCTTTGCCTCAGGTGACCAAAGTATTGAAGTTTCAACTTCAGCATCAGTCCTGCTAATGAATATTCAGGACTGATTTCCTTAAGGATTGACAGCTTGGATCTTCTTGCAGTCCAAGGGACTCTCAAGAGTCTTCTCCAACACCACAGTTCAAAAGCATTAATTCTTTGGTGCTCAGCTTTCTTTATAGTCCAACTCTCACATCCATATATGACTACTGGAAAAGCCATAGCTTTGACTAGATGGACCTTTGTTGGCAAAGTAATGTCTCTGCTTTTTAATATGCTGTCTACGTTGGAGAAGACAATGGCACCCCACTCCAGTGCTCTTGCCTGGAGAATCCCATGGATGGAGGAGCCTGGTAGGCTGCAGTCCATGGGGTAGCTACGAGTCGGACATGACTGAAAGACTTCACTTTCACTTTTCATGCACTGGAGAAGGCAATGGCACCCCACTCCAGTACTCTTGCCTGAAGAATCCCATGGATGGAGGAGCCTGGTGGGCTGCTGTCTATGGGGTCACACAGAGTCAGACACAACTGAAGGGACTTAGTAGCAGCAGCAGCATGTTGGTCATAACTTTTTTTCCAAGGAGCAAGCATCTTTCAATTTCATGGCTACAGTTACCATCTGCAGTAATCTGGAGTAAATCTGCAGTAATCTGCAGTAAATCTGGAGCCCCAAAAATAAAATCTCTCACTTTTCCATTATTTCCTTATCTATCTGTCATGAAGTGATGGGACTGGATGCCATAATCTTAGTTTTCCAAACGTTGAATTACAAGCCGACTTTTTCACTCTCCTCTTTCACTTCCAACAAGAGGCTTTTTAGTTCTTTGCTTTCTGCCATAAGGCTGGTGTCATCTCATATCTGAGGTTATTGATATTTTCCCAGCAATCTTCATTCCAGCTTGATTCCCATGAACACTATGAAAATATTCAGTGACAGAAAAAGGTATCAGAAAGTACAAGTAGAGAGAACTAATTTGAAGATGGTAAAAGAATGAAAGATTCCTGAGAAGAACTAGAAAAATCTTATCAGACACAGGTAACCTTAAAGAATAATGTGTTCAAAGAATAAAAGAAATGTGAGGGCAATCTGGTTGTGACATCTGTCACCCCACTGATCGCCAGGGCTGATTCGGCTGATCTGGCTGTCTAGGCGTGTGTCCCCTTCTTCCCTCACCACTCCATGGATGTCCCTCCCGAAGCACTGCACCTGATGGAAGAGGACGACCATCCTGGATAAAGGACGACCGGTCTTTGGTCAGGGTAATAAGCAAGTACCTCTGCTCCCCTGCAAGAACCTCCAAACAAGCTCTCAACAAACAAAAGAGAATGAATGAAAAGTTGGTGTAAATTAAACATTAATAGCAGGCAACACTCATTTAACATAGCTAGTAGAATCTGCATATGTGGCATTAACTAAAATCATAGAATAAAAACAAGAAAATACAAATGGGAAATACACATTTAGGCACCATATAGAAATTCCTTTATAATAGCATCTGGCCAGTTTAGTTCAGTTCAGTTCAGTCACTCAGTTCTGTCTGACTCTTTGTGACCCATGAATTGCAGCACGCCAGGCCTCCCTGTCCATCACCAACTCCCGGAGTTCACTCAGACTCATGTCCATCGAGTCAGTGATGCCATCTAGCCATCTCATCCTCTGTCGTCCCCTTCCCCTCCTGCCTCCAATCCCTCCCAGCATCAGAGTCTTTTCCAATGAGTCTTTTCTTTGCATGAGGTGGCCAAAGTACTGGAGTTTCAGCTTTAGCATCATTTCTTCCAAAGAAATCCCAGGGCTGATCTCCTTCAGAATGGACTGGTTGGATCTCCTTACAGTCCAAGGGACTCTTCAAGAGTCTTCTCCAACACCACAGTTCAAAAGCATATATTCTTCGGCGCTCAGCTTTCTTCAAAGTCCAACTCTCACATTCATACATGACCACTGGAAAAACCATAGCCTTGACTAGACGGACCTTTGTTGGCAAAGTAATGTCTCTGCTTTTCAATATGCTCTCTAGGTTGGTCATAAATTTTCTTCCAAGGAGTAAGCATCTTTTAATTTCATGGCTGAAGTTACTGTCTGCAATGATTTTGGAGCCCAAAAAAATAGTCTGACACTGTTTCCACTGTTTCCCCATCTATTTCCCATGAAGTGATGGGACCAGATGCCATGATCTTCGTTTTCTGAATGTTGAGTTTTAAGCCAACTTTTTCACTCTCCTCTTTCACTTTCATCAAGAGGCTTTTGAGTTCCTCTTCACTCTCTGCCATAAGGGTGGTATCATCTGCATATCTGAGGTTTTTTATATTTCTCCCAGCAATCTTGATTCCAGCTTGTGCTTCTTCCAGCCCAGCATTTCTCATAATGTACTCTGCATATAAGTTAAATAAGCAGGGTGACAATGTACAGCCTTGAAGTACTCCTTTTCCTATCTGGAACCAGTCTGTTGTTCCATGCATCTGGCTAAGTAGCACCTAAAACCTGTACACATTGATGCAATATGGTGTTAATGTCTTGAGAGAGGAATGACAAGAGAACATGAAGACTACACTTTAAGAGAACTTCCACAGGATAGTTGTTAAAATTTTTGTCTGTGATTGAGGAAGGAGAGAACGGCTAACAAATAAAAGCGTCATCCTGCTGACTCAGATGGTAAAGAATCTGCCTATAGTGCGGGAGACCTAGGTTCAATCCCTGCATGGGGAAGATCCCCTGGAGAGGTGAATGGCAACCCACTCCATTATTCTTGCCTGAAGAATTTCATGGACAGAAGAGGATGGTGGCTACAGTCCATGGGGTTGCAAAGAGTAGACATGACTGAGTGACTAACACTTTCACTTTAATCTTTAAGAATTTCAATCCTCAACTTAAATGCTAGACAACCAAACCTGAATCTATTCTGTTAAACCCTAAACCATCCTTCGGTGACATACACACCAGCAACTTTCCATTTAGACACACACAGCTCTATTTATCAGCAATATTTAGCTCAGTGGGGCTTTTTCACAGTATAGGCAGTCTGCTAAGACATCCTTCCCAATCTCCATAAAGCTGTCTCTACATTTCTTCTCGTTCCACAAACTTCCTTAACACTGTCGTTCTTCTCTCTCACACACGTCCTTGTTAGTCTCCTTAAATGAAGGAACAGGCCACTAGGTTATAACTCCATTGAGTGTCTGTACTCACCTTTCTTTCCCAAGTCACAATGAAAAGGGACCTTTTTTCCAGTTCAAAGTCAATTCTTTCTTTGACATGTTTTTAACCCATTCCCTTCCATCCCTTTCAGGATTAAAAATATCTTCCACAGTAAGTTTATCCTCTTTTATCTCCAAAGTTTTCAAAACTTCTCTAGTTATACATTCTGCATCTTTACATCCATATTTCCTCAATAGAAACAACAAAAACAAAACCAATACTCAACCAGTGATCAATACTGAACCCCTGTCAAGGGACACTCAGTTTCCATTTCCTTCTTCCACAGGCAATCTTAATAGAATAATATATCCATGCTCTCTGCTGTCCCTCCCCCGCCCTCTCACACCACTGAAGTTTACCTTGCAAAGGACATCAACTGCCTCCAAAGTCAATATATGTGCATTCTTCAGTCCTGTCCTTCACAATCATTCTCTCTCTCGAATATTTTTTTATAAAATCCTATAACCCCAATTGTTCTTTCTTGGCCTTCTTTCCAGACAGTTTTACAACCTGCCTAGCCTGGAAATGCTGAGATCTCAGAATTCTGTCCTTGAAATTATTTTCCATTCTTCCAGGATATTCTGGCTGATTCCCAGAGTTCCATCAATCCATAAGGTGATGATTCTAAAATCTGTATTTTTAGCCTCAACACTTCCTCTAACCTCTAGACATGATTATACAGTACCTTCACCGTTTGTTCCAAAGACAACTAGAAATAAATATCCAAAATTGAATCATTATTTCTCCTCAAGCCTGTTTATCCTTCTGCATTTCTTAACTCCATAAATGTCACCTTCATCCACTCAGCCTGTGGCTACAGAATTGGGCATATTCCTCCCTAGGGCTCATTGTCAGCGTCATTTCTCTTTAGAAACTAGGCCAAAGTCCAGTGTCCTGCATTCCTCAGCATTAATGAACTATTTTCAGCTCCTCAAAATGGCCATGTATCTCAAACATTCGTAACCTGGACTGTTAAAACTGGAAAAGCTCTTCCTGCATTAAATCTACTGACATTTCAGGTCTCATTTTAAGAACTTCCCTGGTGGTGCCGTGGTTCAGAATCTGCCTTCCAATGCTAGGGACCTGGGTTTGATCCCTGGACAGGGAACTTAAATCCCACATGCAATAGGGCAACTAAGCCTATGCAATTCTCAACTAGAGAGTCCACGCACCTCAAGAAGAGAGCTCAAACGCTTCAACCAGATAGCCCATACACTCCAGAGAAAGATCCCACACACCACATCTAAGAACCAACACAGCCTAAGATCATTAAAGCTTACAGTGAAAAGAATCATCCCTTGAACTAATGATGCCACAAGAGTAGAGGGGTGAAGCAAAACTCACAAAGACATTTTACACATTGTAAGATTTCCAGATTCACTTCTTAAGAATCTGAGCTCTCCTATTAACTGAAGAAGTTAAGGTTTTTTAGAACATCTTTGATACAGAAGAAATCACCATAGTTTGTATGTTAAGATCATTAAAGCTTACAGTGAAAAGCAATATGATGAAACTGAGTTTTATGTAATCAGAGAAATATAATCTATGAAAATTTCAAATTACGTTACTTTATTTTATGTCACGTGTATATGTCAGCATATAATGTATACATGTTAGCATGTATGTATAAAGTGTATATATATATATAGGAAATAAATAGAATACAAATTTAACATTAAAACATTAATAAGGCACTTAGAATATTTTCTTCATATAGAATCAAAATACATAATCAAATTTATGAATATCACATTAACATGTTTAATTATTTTATAATGGCTACTCCATCCTTTATTTATTTTGAAATTAGATAAATTATCAACTAAGGCTTTTTCATTTTGATACTCTTGGTAGAACAAACACTACTTCCTAAGGCATTACTGGCTTTGGAGAGCCTTTACCAAAAATAATAAAGAAAAACTAATTAGTCTCCTAGAATCCCTATTAACATAAGTTATTTAGAGAATGCTTACTCTGAGCAATATATATTGTCAAATATTTTCTATAAATCATCTTATTTAATACTTTTCATGCTCTTTACCCATTTTATACCAATATTCTTCTAGCACTCAATAAGATTTAATTGGCCAAAATTATACAGATAAATAAACTCAGATTTTTTTTTTATTTCCTTTATATCACCTAACATATGACTAGCATTATTTTTCACATTCACAATATAACTATGCATTTTCGCTGTCAAAGGAAGCTATAATGAGGCAAATTTAAGTCAGAAAACAATGACCCTTTAATATTCTGAAGACATTTTCTTTTTTTTTTTTTGAAGACATTTTCAATATGCTTTACAATATGAAAAGCTTAAATATAAAATATTATGACTTAATTTGCTTTTTTTCATTAAAATATACCCACATTAACTATATAACAACACCTAGCAAAAATAAATTTTGAATCTAAATATTAACAAAATATAAGCAACTTAAAGTGCTTTACATACTTATATATTATGTTCCTAATTATATGTCTGAAAATCAAGAAAAATTTATCTGTTAACCTAGGACATACACTTAATGAATATGAAAGAGATTTTCAAAAATCAAAATGGTTTTCTGAAATATATATATTTAATATTCTGTTATTATTTTACTTCAGTTCAGTCAGTCACTGTCGTGTCCAAGTCTTTGCAACCCCATGGACTGCAGCACTCCAGGCTTCCCTATCCATCACCAACCTCTGAAGTTTATTCAAACTCATGTCCATTGAGTCAGTTATGCCATCTAACCATCTCATCCTCTGTCATCCCCTTCTCCTTCTGCCTTCAATCTTTCCCAGATCAGGGTGTTTTTAAATGAGTCAGTTCTTTGGATAAGGTGGCCAAAGTATTGGAGTTTCAGCTTCAGCATCAGTCCTGCCAATGAACATTCAGGACTGATTTCCTTTAGGATGGACTGTTTGGATCTTCTTATTGTCCAAGGGACTCTCAAGAGTCTTCTCCAACACCACAGTTCAAAAGCATCAATTCTTTAGTGTTCAGCTTTCTTTATGGTCCAACTCTCACATCCATACATGACTACTGAAAAAAACATAGCTTTAACTAGATGGACCTTTCTTGGCAAAGTAATGTCTCTGCTTTCAAATATGATGTCTAGTTTGGTCATAACTTTTCTTCCAAGGAGTAAGTATCTTTTAATTTCATGGCTGCAGTCACCATCCACAGTGATTTTGGAGCCCCAAAAAATCAAGTCTTCCACTGTTTCCACATCTATTTGCCATGACAGTTAGAACTGGACATGGAACAACAGACTGGTTCCAAATAGGAAAAGGAGTACGTCAAGGCTGTATATTGGCACCCTGCTTATTTAACTTCTATGCAGAGTACATCATGAGAAACACTGGACTGGAAGAAACACAAGCTGGAATCAAGACTGCCAGGAGGAATATCAATAACCTCAGATATGCAGATGACACCACCCTTATGGCAGAAAGAGAAGAGGAACTCAAAAGCCTCTTGATGAAAGTGAAAGTGGAGAGTGAAAAAGTTAGCTTAAAGCTCAACATTCAGAAAATGAAGATCATGGCATCTGGTCCCATCACTTCATGGGAAATAGATGGGGAAACAGTGGAAACAGTGTCAGACTTTATTTTTTGGGGCTCCAAAATCACTGCAGATGGTGACTGCAGCCATGAAATTAAAAGATGCTTACTCCTTGGAAGGAAAATTATGACCAACCTAGAGAGCATATTGAAAAGCAGAGACATTACTTTGCCAACAAAGGTCCATCTAGTCAAGGCTATGGTTTTTCCTGTGGTCATGTATGGATGTGAGAGTTGGACTGTGAAAAAGGCTGAGCGCCGAAGAATTGATGCTTTTGAACTGTGGTGTTGGAGAAGACTCTTGAGAGTCCCTTGGACTGCAAGGAGATCCAACCAGTCCTTTCTGAAGGAGATCAGCCCTGGGATTTCTTTGAAAGGAATGAGGCTTAAGCTGAAACTCCAGGACTCTGGCCACCGCATGCAAAGAGTTGACTCACGGGAAAAGACTCTGATTCTGGGAGGGATTGGGGGCAGGAGGAGAAGGGGATGACAGAGGATGAGATGGCCCGATGGTATCACTGACTCGATGGACGTCTGAGTGAACTCCAGGAGTTGGTGATGGACAGGGAGGCCTGGAGTGCTGCGATTCATGGGGTCTCAAAGAGTCAGACACAATTGAGCGACTGAACTGAACTGAACTGATGGGACCAGATGCCATCATATTAGTTTTTTGAATGTTAAGTTTCAAGCCAACTTTTTCACTCTCTCTTCCACTTCTATCAAGAGGCTCTTTAGCTTCACTTTCTACCATAAGTATCTTCTTTAGACAGCCTAAAATAGTTCAGTTGTAGCTACTGATATTTAAGCACATATGCCAAATATTTACCTTGGCTGCTTATACATAAACAGCTACTTAAGTTGTGAGCATATATTTATTTATTCACACACACATACATGTACACACATGGAGAAACAAAACACCCCAATACAATGCTTTAAAAAGATAATATTTATAATTTATCTGTGTTCTTTATTTTCATATAAATAAGTAACATGCTTTCATATCTGCTTCCTACCCCCCAAAAAATGCACAATTTAATTGTTTATATTTTTAATCCAACAAGACAATTGTTTTCCATTTGAAATACAATATTTCAAACAGAAAAAAGAACTTTGTAAATAAAAGCCTCCCTGGGTACATACAAATTCACAAACATACTCCATCTCCCCATCTCAGCATTGTGATGGCAGTAAGTTCATGCATGATGGATGGCTGCTTTGCCAGAATAGTCAGCCATGGACACCCCTTTGTCCCTCTACCCCATTTATTTATTTAATTACATGGCACTGGGAATACCAGGCAATAAAATTGCATTTTCAACCATAGCTGATTTCCATTTACAGCTTGTCATGTTAACAGTGAAATAAATTGCTCTAATTGCCAGCAAACTTCATCAAATTTACATTCTTTCCTCATTTTATTCAATATTTATTATTAGGACACTCCATGTCCTAACTTGCCTGGCTGGTAAAAGCAGTCCAGTTTCTGAATTAATGTATATTCTAGTAGTCAGTTGAGTCCTTTTTTTTTTCCTGATAATTTTCTAATTTTATGGTTAAAATTTAGATGTATTTGTTCATATCGCTTTGGGGGAATTTATTATGAATATTTGCCTACAAATTTACTTACTGATTATGATTTGATACTTGGGGAAAAGAGGGTGATTTAAATGAAGCAAAAGTCAATTAATTTTTTTTACATAATTTGTGACTATAAGGTTTAATTGTACTTATTTCAAGGTGGTATTTTCAACTGACCAAAATGTATTTTGGTTTCTACAACTTATTAATCTGTGATATACTTCCAAAATCCATTTGATATGTTAAAGACGCTTACTCCTTGGAAGGAAAGTTATGACCAACCTAGATAGCATATTCAAAGGCAGAGACATTACTTTGCCAACAAAGGTCCGTCTAGTCAAGGCTATGGTTTTTCCTGTGATCATGTATGGATGTGAGAGTTGGACTGTGAAGAAGGTTGAGTGCCGAAGAATTGATGCTTTTGAACTGTGGTGTTGGAGAAGACTCTTGAGAGTCCCTTGGGCTGCAAGGAGATCCAGCCAGTCCATTCTGAAGGAGATCGGCCCTGGGATTTCTTTGGAAGGAATGATGCTAAAGCTGAAACTCCAGTACTTTGGCCACCTCATGCGAAGAGCTGACTCATTGGAAAAGACTCTGATGCTGGGAGGGATTGGGGGCAGGAGGAGAAGGGGATGACAGAGGATGAGATGGCTGGATGGCATCACTGACTCGATGGACGTGAGTCTGAGTGAACTCCTGGAGTTGGTGATGGATAGGGAGGCCTGGCATGCTGCGATTCATGGGGTCGCAAAGAGTCGGACACGACTGAGCAACTGAACTGACTGACTGACTGAAGATGAAAAATCTAAGTATCACTGAATCATAAAAGAGAACAGACTTGACAATAAAATGCATATAAAATGCATATAAAACTTAAAGCAAGAAGGCCTATATTCCAATCTGAGCTATATTATTTATAATGTATGTTTGTGGCATGATCACTTAATCTTTCAAAGCCTCAGTTTTCCCTTTCACTAACCCAGGTATTAGATTAGATGGCCCCAGGTCCACATGAGTTCTAAAATTTCTGTCATGCTAATGATAAAGGAAGAAAAGAGGAGCCTAGTATATAGTTCAACTGTGAGCAGAGTAGCTCTCCAAGTACAAACATCAGATCCTAGAACCCCCAGCAAAAGTGAAACACTTCACTAAAAAACAAATAATGCTAATTACTGGCAGACACAAACATTTTAAAAGCTAAATCTTTGCAAATATATTACAATATTATTTGAATTATATAATAAAGTCTACTCAATACAAGTTATTAAAATATGCAGGAATAGTTATCATGTAGTATTTTCTTAAGTCCACTAGCAAGACAGTGTTAAGCTGCTGTTCTAAAAGTCTTTTCATCAAGAATTTTAAGGAATATAGCCCAAGCTTGTAGCTTTTTGATAATTTATCTAAATGAAGAGCATAGAGAATTGAAGGAAACAAGCGTTTAGTAAGTTTCTGGGACTTGTTCTTACAAATAGCATTTCTTTGGGATATTTTGATACCACAAAGTATAAGATTGAAGTTACAAGCTAGTGTCTATAATACAGGAATTTCACATAGTAGCTTTAAATAGCAGGTGACTTGAGACAAAGTTATTATTTTCTTTGAAAATAAAAAGGCTTAATTCATCTCCTGACCCCAAAACAGGCCCCAAACTACAGTCTGATTTAAAGTATTCTCAAAGAGTAATCAGAGGTTGGTTAAGATTTTTGAACAATTGCTTTATTTGTTCTCAAATATTCAAAGAAATAATAGATTGAAGTCCCCAAACCATGAAACATAATCAAGAGATAACTTTGCTCTGAATTTTTGAGAAAGCAGTTGCTGTTTTTTATATCTTTATACCCACCACTCTGAAGAAAATCATCCACAGTTTCAATAGAATAACTGATATGCAGCTGTATGAGTTCAGATGAGATTTACTTAAATAAGAATACTTGGTTGCTGATTCTGACATAAAAGACAATGATTGAGAAAGCATAAGCATAAATCTCTGGCAAATATAAGTAATAGACATTGAATGTTAACTGAATCTGAATTTATATGGAACTCCTAGCTCTGAATGTTACTTGTCGAATTACAGTATATCCAGATTTTTTTCTCATAAATCAAACAGTTACAAAGAATATCAGAAAAATTTTCTTTTCTCCTTCCTTCCTTCCTTCATTCATCTATTTATTGTAGAAAACAGCAAGAATTCTGAAAATCTAAAACCAAACCATATTTTAGGCACTAGTTATAAATAATGAGTCTCAGGAGATAATTTTGTTTATAACATTTAGAGTTGGCATTTTCTCTGCCAAACATGTCATCTCCACCTACATTCATTCTCCAAATGGTATTTCTATAAAAGACTCTGAAGGAGCATGAAAAGACCAGAAGGTATTTTGAAGTCATATAGTTTGACCCCTAGACATCTTCCATCTAAGGCATCAAAGGGTGATCAATATATATTGATAAAATATCTTAGCTTTAACTTTTTCCCACCTCAATACAAGAGAATAAAGGTTGCAATGATGAGTAGAAATAAAGTTGTAAGCCAAATTCCTGACAGTTCTCCATGTAGGATACTGAGTCTTGAAACTCAGGCATGTATTTCCTTGAGGGTCAGGTTGATTAAATGTGTTGAAGCAATATGCAGTGAAATGTTACCTCTATTATTTGGCCTAACTTAAAGGACCATCACTTTGGTAGCAAAAGTAAATTGCAATTTATAGGCATGCTGGGGGAACTACATTAGAAGAGTTACTTAGACGAAATATTTTTGTAGGATTTGGGTCTGTAACCTCATATTGCGTATAAATCACCCCAGCAGATAAAACAAAAAAGTAATACATCTGAGGTTCTTTTTGGTTTAAAATATACAAAATTGTAAAAATCATTCAGTCTGAAGGAGAATAATCTGGTCCACAGATTTAAGATGAGCATCACAGAAAATTTAATGATAAGAAATTAACCATCAATATAAAGCCTCAAATTTAAAAAAATAGAAATAGTATATAAAGAAGGAAGCCTATGACCATTTAAAATTTAATTCCTGAAACCTAACTTAATGCTCTCTGATATAAGAATTTTATTATTTATACAATCCAAGGAAAGATATAACCAATCAAGTGATTTTAGTCTGTTCATATTTCCCAATCATTTAAGACTATAAGTACATTAAAAATATAATCCTTAAGAGATGTATACTGTACTCAGCATATTTATTCAATAAATATTTCTTGAATACTTATAAAATTTTGTTAGGAATTTTAGCAAAGACAAATCAAAGTTTCAGTTTTTATCCTTTTTCAACTTTAAAATAAAGGCAATGACAATGATTGTGAGATTATCATGAGACTAAAAGACTGGAAAGAGATGTTTATATAAGAAAAGGTATCTAGTACAGTGATTGGGCACAGCAATAAATATTTGTTACCATTCACTGATACAGGAAGTGAATGAGTACTCCTTAAATATTAATTTTAGGATAAGTTAATTAATAAACAAAGAGCAATGAAAGGCACTCTAGATGATTACTTTGTATATTTGCAACTCATCTTTTTCATTAAGTAGCAATCTGTGTCATAACTTTCAATGCCATATAAGTAAGCTTGCAAGTATTTTTTTAAAGGAATCAGAGACCTTTAATATTTTGTTTTTCAGAGTAAAATTACGACAGTGATGGGACTTTACTGGCAGTCCAGTAGTTAAGACTCCATACTTCCATTGCAAGGGGTATAGTGTGATCCCTGGTCACGTAACTAAGATCCCGCATGCCACATGGCACAGCCAAAAATATGATAGTTGTATTGTTATGAATGATAAAAGTGAGAAATTTAAGAACCTGTATGACATATTTAATCTCAGAATATTTTAGCATCCTATATAATAAAAAGAAAACAAAAATACTGAAATTGTACCTCAGCATGTTGAGCAGTATTTTAAAAGTTAGAGATCCATATGTGAAGTAAAACCTTAAGGATCTAACTTTCCAAATGTTAAGGGATAATGTAACTGATTCCACAGAGGTGGATACATTTTTCCATGTCAGCAAACTGGTTCTATAATAAACTTCTCTGTTAAATGTCAGCTTATTGTCTTAAAGTCTCATATTATATTTATTTTTAATTATTTCATCACATCCAAAATTAAAATTTACCATTCTCCTTGTTATAACCACAATTATTAATACTGACACTATTTTAATATCTTTTAATTTGCATTTTCATTTATTTAAATATCATCATGTTGAACACTGTTAATTACACTCTATTGTTCAGGACATCACATTTATGCCAGTTACTGGTGGCATCAGCAGAGAGAATGACATAAGTAATATTCAGCTGGCTTCAGTGGAAGGGTTTGGGAGGGAGGCTAAGACATTCACCTAATTAACCCATGATATTTCTCTGAACACTTCAGTGACTATCTGTTTTGGTTTTTCATACAGATAATATTCGTTACTGCCTGTAACTTATTACACCTAACATGTGTTAAAAAGCCATGAGACTTCAATTTATTTACTATTTATTGCATCAATTCCTTAAGTTATCTTAGACAAATCATCTAAAGCCTCAGCATTTGAGCTTCATAAACAAATATACAGTCTAAAGTTTCTTGCAAATCAAACCAAAATTTGAGAGAAAGATTAAGTGAAAAATATATTTTCAACAAAGAAATTAAATAGTTCACTTTTCTTCATGAAAATCAGAAAGTACCCATTGGCTCTTCAACTTATAGAGCTTCAATGTCCAATAAAAATATAATGTGAGTCATACACATAATTTAAATTTTCTAGCAGCCACAATAAATATGTAAAAAGCAACAGGTAAAAGTCATCTAAATAATATATCTAATATATAAAAATATCATGTAAAACTATACAATAGTATAAAATTACTAAAGAGATGTTTTATATTCTTTTCTTTGCACTATCTTTAAATTTTTCATGCATTTTATACTTAAAGCATATCCATTTTGGCCACATTTCAAGTGCCGGATAGTTGTATGTGGCTAGTGGCCATGGTATCAGGTCAGGTGTAGAGAATGTAGGTTTCCCTGAGGGTACGATTCCATGTACCTTTCTATCTATAGGGCCTAGGATACTACTGGACGTATAGTAGAAATTCAAAAATATTTGTTAAATGATTTTTTCAAAGTAATAATTTAGATTAGAGTTGGAGTCATCAATTTTTTTTTCCTTAGGTTCCAATCAGATGGGCTTAAAAATATATATCTTGATAGTACTGGCAGAATAAAGAATAAATACATGGGAAGATAGAAAAACAGGGTAGAAAATAAGGTAATAAAAGGAAAAGGCAACAAAACAAAGAAGGTATAGAACAGGATAGATTTTTTAAAAAGCAGTTGTAGAAGGATAAAGCAAAATGCCACCAACTATTAAAGGCACTTCAATTCTTAAATAATTATTTTAACATGGTTACATTTTAGAGGATATAACTGAATGTCCATTACAACTATAAATCTTAATATCTCACTGTATTTACTACTGGTCATTTTTACTTGTAAAGACAATGAATTTGTTTCTTTAACCAGCAACATTCGGACTAAAGTCTTATCTGTATTACCAATTTCTGAGTGGTTTAAATTCATCTGCTTCACATGAGCAATGCAATATGTCCTTCACAACAAATTAAGGAAAACTATAGTCACCAAAATTAAATGTAGCAAGCACAGTTACAACTACGAATGTATGGTTCCAGGGGGAAAGGGGGAGGTAGGAGGAGTTGGGAGACTGGGATTAACACATATACACTATTGATACTGTGTATGAAATAGATAACTAATGAGAAAATACTGTAGAGCACACACAGAACTCTACTTAATATACTGTGGTCACCTGAATAGGAAGAAAGTTTACAAAGGAGGGGATATAATGCATATGAAAGTCTGATTCACTTTGCTGTACAGCAGAAACTAGTACAATACTGTAAAGCAACTATACTCCAATAAAAATTAATAAAAAAGAAAAAGGGGAGAAGGTCCACAATATATCATTTAAGTGAATTGATCATATGCATCCACCTTTCCTCGAGGTCTAAACCTTTTAAAATCCACAAATAGGACAGTTTTTAAAAAATGTATTCATAACAAATTTGACAAATAAAAGGATCCTACCAGTTAAACAAGTAGTAAGGAATACCTTAGTGGAAGGAAATTCGATGAGACGCAACTGACAAATGCAGAGAAAGTCACATCCACACCGTAATCTGCGCTTAGTCTCTCAGTTCAGTTCAGTTCAGTTGCTCAGTCATGTCCGACTCTTTGCGACCCCATGAATCGCAGCACGCCAGGCCTCCCTGTCCATCACCAACTCCCGGAGTTCACTCAGACTCACGTCCATCGGACTGTATCCAATTCTTTGTGACCCTTTGGACTGTAACCACCAGGCTCCTCTGTCCGTGGGATTTTTCAGGCAGGAACGGGTTGCCATTTCCTTCTCCAGGGTTCTTCCCAACCTAGTGATGGAACCAGCATCTCCTGTGTCTCCTGCATTGCAGGCAGATTTTTTTCACTTGATGAGCAATGGGGGAAGCCCATAGATACCACAATCTACAGACTCAGAAAAACCCTGGTAAACAAGTAGAGAAACACAGAGGACTGCCTGGGACAGTTCTGTTCAGTTCAGTCGCTCAGTTGTGTCAGATTCTTTGTGATCCCATGGACCATAGCACGACAGGCCTCCCTGTCCATAATCAACTCTTGGAGTTTACATAAACTCATGTCCACTGAGTTGGTGATGCCATTCAACCATCTCATCTTCTGTCCTCACCTTCTTCCCCTGCCCTCTATCTTTCCCAGCATCACAGTCTTTTCAAATAAGTCAGCTCTTCACATCAGGTGGCCAAAGTATTGGAGTTTCAGCTTCAACATCAGTCCTTCCAAAGAACACTCAGGACTGATCTCCTTTAGGGTGAACTGGGTGGATCTCCTGGCAGTCCAAGGGACTCTCAAGAGTCTTCTCCAACACCACAGTTCAAAAGCATCAATTCTTTAGTGCTCAGCTTTCTTTACAATCCAACTCTCACATCCATACATGACTACTGGAAAAATCATAGCCTTGACTAGACGGACCTTTGTGGACAAAGTAATGTCTCTGCTTTTTAATATGTTGTCTAGGTTGGTTATAACTTTCCTTCCAAGGAGTAAACATCTTTTAATTTCATGGCTGCAATCACCATCTGCAGTGATTTTGGAGCCCAAACAAATAAAGTCAGCCACTGTTTCCGCATCTATTTGCCATGAAGTGATGGGGCTGGATGCCATGATCTTAGTTTTCTGAATGTTGAGTTTTAACCCAACTTTTTTACTCTCCTCTTTCACTTTCATCAAGAGGCTCTTTAGGTCTTCTTCACTTTCTGCTGTAAGTGACATTTTCTGGGAGGTGACATTCCAGTGTAAATAGGCTCAAGGCTAGCAGCTGTGAGCCGCTCTCTTGCTTCAGAAATCTCAAAGGGTGGAACAAAGCTAGTTCTGTCACCTGGCAGGTGGTATCATCTGCATATCTGAAGTTATTTGCTGGTATTTCTCCCAGCAATCTTGATTCCAGCTTGTGCTTCCTCGAGCCCAGCAGTTCTCATGATGTACTCTGCATATAAGTTAAATAAGCAGGGTGACAATATACAGCCTTGAAGTACTCCTTTTCCTATTTGGAACCAGCCTGTTTCACGTCCAGTTCTAACTGTTGCTTTCTGACCTGCATACAGATTTCTCAAGAGGCAGGTCAGGTGGTCTGGTATTCCCATCTCTTTCAGAATTTTCCATGTCATTGAGCACTATTTAAAGACTGTTAGACCAATGCAGGAAACAGTTCAACTCTTCATTTACCAGCTTTTGCCTTGAGGTAATGCCACCTACTTGGACCCCGAAGAAATTGAAGATCCTCCTTTGACAGACATAGAGTTTTGAAGTCTTTCTTAGAGTCTTATATTTCACATCATAGGCTCTGTTTTGGGGTGGTAGAGAGGGGGAGAATAGAGATAGCAAGTAGAAGAGGAACTGTTTGGACCATTCCAGGAACTTAGACAGGGAAGGACCCTGCTTATTTTGTGAAACTGGGCGGGGGGCCAGGGGGTGGTCATAATTTCCCTGTCTTCTCGATAGACCATTATGAGGTGAAGCAACTCTTGTTTTCTGTCAAATGACATTATTATTTTTATTTAGTGGGAGTCTGGTGGTAAATTTTCCAAAACTCATTGATTTAAGAATTACATAGGTTTTTGTCAATCTAACAGCTGTCTCCCAACTGGATTTCAAACTCTATGAACATAAGAATGCCTGGTACCCACAAATTCATTAGTTCAGTACTCAATAAATATTTGTCGGAAAAAAATCACTGATATCATTTTGTCAGGTACTGTTTCTAAAGTATATAAAATTAACAAAACACATTAAAAGAGTAAACTCATTCTAAATTATTTGAAGTATGTAAGTACTATATGCAGTCTTTTTTAAAGTAAGATATAACTCAGATATACACACAAATAACTCTCATCTCTTTTTATTGACATGCTTGATTAAGACGGCAAACAGCAGAAGTATATGTGACTATGTCAAATCGAACAGCTCTAAAGTGAAGGATCTCCAACTACTTTCTTCATCTCTTCCTCCCTTTCCTTCTCCCCTCTTTCGTTTCCCTTCTTTGCTACTCGTTTCCTCTTCCTCCTTCCTTTCCACTTTCTGCCTCCTACTTCTTCTATTTACTTTTTAAATTAAATCTTAGGCAAAAGGTTGTTTCCAAAGAAGATGATAACACTAATTTCTTATTAGGTATCCCAACCTCAATGCAGAAGCAAAGATCTTTCTAACAATGGCATAGATACAGACCTTTGCAACAAACAAATTAAATGCACTACTTCTTTCACATTTTCAACCCACACCATAATCAACTGAAATGTAACACAATGGAAGCCAAAGAAGCAATGTAAGTTTATAAGAAAATGAGCAATATGAAGTTTTTAAGGAAAAAAATTACTAAAATCATTCCAACTGTGAAAGTTTATAAGATCAAGGAATATGTTCTAAAAGTTATCATGGGCTAGTAAATACTGTGTCTAAAAATGACAAAAGCATTCATCAATGAAAAATCTGTAAGTTTTTCAACATTCTAAGTGCAGTGAAGAATTCTAGAAACATTTGGTAAGTCTCTTCATATGGAAAAGATAAAGGACAAGACAGACAATTTAGAAATTAATGAAAATACATTAAGGAAGCATATCCCTGCTGGACATCAATTTATACTGATCAATTTTATATATCAAAGTGTTCAATTTACAGTTTATGATACATCTTTTGAGTTTATCTTTAAATAAATTTAGAAACTGAAAAGAATTGATAAACATTTCAGATGATAGCAACGTAATCTCTTCACTATCAAATAGGGCAAATAAACAATATCAACTAGAAATGTTGCAACTAACTTTTAAGAAATTAATAAATTTATTCTACCCCGTGGGTTTATTTTGTGACAGTTTTTTCCATGTGTACATCATATTTTGTAAACCTCAGAATACTCCAAGTGTTCCATTTGTGAGAATAAATATACACTAATCCCATTATCCTGTGCAGGTGCAGGAGGGCCGAGAGGAGCTACTCCACGTTCAATCAGGAGGCTCGACCTTGTCCAAGGTAAGGAGCGGTGGCTGCACTTTGCTGGAGCAGCCGTGAAGAGATACACCACATCCAAGGTAAGAGAAACTCAAGTAAGATGGTAGGTGTTGCAAGAGGGCTTCAGAGGGCAGACACACTGAAACCATAATCACAGAAAATGAGCCAGTCTGATCACACAGTCCATAGCCTTGTCTAACTCAATGAAACTAAGCCATGCCCTGTGGGGCCACCCAAGACGGGTGGGTCATGGTGGAGAGGTCTGACAGAATGTGGTCCACTGGAGAAGGGAATGGCAAACCACTTCAGTATTCTGCCTTGAGAACCCCATGAACAGCATGAAAAGGCAAAATGATAGGATACTGTAAGAGGAACTCCCCAGGTCAGTAGGTGCCTAATATGCTACTGGAGATCAGTGGAGAAATAACTGCAGAAAGAATGAAGGGATGGAGGCAAAGCAAAAACAATACCCAGCTGTGGATGACTGGTGATAGAAGCAAGGTCCAATGCTATAAACAGCAATATTGCATAGGAACCTGGAACGTTAGGTCCATGAATCAAGGCAAATTGGAAGTGGTCAAACAGGAGATGGCAAGAGTGAACATCGACATTCTAGGAATCAGCGAACTCAAATGGACTGGAATGGGTCAAGTTTAACTCAAATGACCATTATATCTACTACTATGGGCAGGAATCCCTTAGAAGAAATGGATAGCCATCATGGTCAACAAAACAGTCTGAAATGCAGTACTTGGATGCAATCTCAAAAATGACAGAATGATCTCTGTTCTTTTCCTAGGCAAACCATTCAATATCACAGTGGTCCAAGCCTATGCCCCAAACAGTAAGGCTGAAGAAGCTGAAGTTGAACAGTCCTATGAATACCTATAAGACCTTTTAGAACTAACACCCAAAAAAGATGTCCTTTTCATTATAGGGGACTGGAATGCAAAAGGAGGAAGTCAAGAAACACCTGGAGTAACAGGCAAATTTGGCCTTGGAATACGGATGAGGCAGGGTAAAGGCTAATAGAGTTTTGCCAAGAGAACACACTGGTCATAGCAAAAACCCTCTTTCAGCAACACAAGAAAAGACTCTACACATGGACATCACCAGATGGTCAACACTGAAATCAGGCTGATTATATTCTTTGTAGCCAAAGATGGAGAAGCTCTATACAGTCAGCAAAAACAAGACTGGGAGCTAACTGTGGCTCAGATCATGAACTCCTTATTGCCAAATTTAGACTTAAATTGAAGAAACTAGGGAACCACTAGACCATTCAGGTATGCCCTAAACCAAATTCCTTATGATTATACAGTAGAAATGAGAAATAGATTTAAGGGACTAGAACTGATAGGCAGAGTACCTGATGAACTATGGATGGAAGTTCATGACATTGTATAGGAGACAGGGATCAAGACCATCCCCATGGAAAAGAAATGCAAAAAAGCAAAATGGCTGTCTGAGGAGGCCTTACAAATAGCTGTGAAAAGAAGAGAAGCAAAAAGCAATGGTGAAAAGGGAAGATATTCCCATTTGAATGCAGAGTTTCAAAGAATAGCAAGGAGAGATAATAAAGCTTTCCTCAGCAATCAGTGCAAAGAAATAGAGGAAAACAACAGAATGGGAAAAACTAGAGATCTCTTCAAGAAAATTAGAGATACCAAGGGCACATTTCACGCAAAGATGGGCTCAATAAAGGACAGAAATGCTATGGACCTAACAGAAGCAGAAAATATTAAGAAGAGGTAGAAAGAATACACAGAAGAACTGTACAAAAATGATCTTCACTACCCAGATAACCACGATGGTGTGATCACTCACATAGAGCCAGACATCATGGAATGTGAAGTCAAGTGGGCCTTACGAACAAAGCTAGTGGAGGTGCTGGAATTCCAGTTGAGCTCTTTCAAATCTTGAAAGATGATGCTGTGAAAGGGCTGCACTCAATATGCCAGCAAATTTGGAAAACTCAGCAGTGGCCACAGGACTGGAAAAAGGTCAGTTTTCATTTCAATCCCAAAGAAAGGCAATGCCAAAGAATGCTCAAACCAATGTACAATTGCACTCATCTCACACACTAGGTAAAGTAATGCTCAAAATTCTCCAAGCCAGGTTTCAGCAATACGTGAACCGTGAACTTCCAGATGTTCAAGCTGGTTTTAGAAAAGGCAGAGGAACCAGAGATCAAATTGCCAACATCCAGTGGATCATCAAAAAAGGAAGAAAGTTCCAGAAAAACATCTATTTCTGCTTTATTGACTAGGCCAAAGCCTTTGACTGTGTGGACCACACTAAACTGTGTAAAATTCTGAAAGAGATGGGAATACCAGACCACCTGACCTGCTTCTTGAGAAACCTATATACAGGTCAGGAAGAAACAGTTAGAAGTGGACATGGAACAATAGACTGGTTCCAAAAAAGAAAAGGAGTACATCAAGGCTGTATATTGTCACCCTGCTTATTTAACTTATATGCAGAGTACATCATGAAAAACGCTGGGCTGGAAGAAGCACAACCTGGAATCAAGACTGCCAGGAGAAATATCAATAACCTCAGATATGCAGATGACACCACCCTTATGGCAGAAAGTGCAGAGGAACTAAAAAGTCTCTTGATGAAAGTCAAAGAGAAGAGTGAAAAAGTTGGCTTAAAGCTCAACATTCAGAAAACTAAGATCATGGCATCTGGTCCCATTACTTCATGGCAAATAGATGGGGAAACAG
Organism: Bubalus bubalis; assembly: GCF_019923935.1. NCBI lineage: Eukaryota > Metazoa > Chordata > Mammalia > Artiodactyla > Bovidae > Bubalus > Bubalus bubalis. The sequence goes on from NC_059158.1 coordinate 152,521,175, forward strand.
TGGAAATAGTGTCAGACTTTATTTTGGGGGGCTCCAAAATCACTGTAGATGGTGACTGCAGCCATGAAATTAAAAGACGCTTACTCCTTGGAAGGAAAGTTATGACCAACCTAGACAGCATATTCAAAAGCAGAGATATTACTTTGCTAACAAAGGTCCGTCTAGTCAATGGTATGGTTTTTCCAGTGGTCATGTATGGATGTGAGAGTTGGACTGTGAAGAATGCTGGGCACTGAAGAATTGATGCTTTTGAACTGTGGTGTTGGAGAAGACTCTTGAGAGTCCCCTGGACTGCAAGGAGATCCAACCAGTCCATTCTGAAGGAGATCAGTCCTGGGTGTTCATTGGAAGGACTGATGCTGAGGCTTAAACTCCAGTACTTTGGCCACCTCATGCGAAGTGTTGAATCATTGGAAAAGACTCTGATGCTGGGTGGGATTAGGGGCAGGAGGAGAAGGGGACGACAGAGGATGAGACGGCTGAATGGCATCACAGACCTGATGGACATGAGTTTGGGTGAAGTCCGTGAATTGGTGACGGACAAGGAGGCCTGGCGTGCTGCAATTCATGGGGTCGAAAAGAGTCGGACATGACTGAGGACTGAACTGAACTGAACTGAACTGAACTGAATTGCATCATCTTTTTTTTCATTGTTAACTGATATGTAACATTTATAATTTAGTATTTAAATATCCCAGTTTAAAATAATAAATCAGAATCTGGTTCAAGGTTGTGTTCTTCTCTCCCCTCTTTGTAGAAGTATAATTAATGCGTCATTTTATGAATATCATGAAATCTCTTATAATGGAAGATTTACCACCATTTCTGGGCTCCCCTGGTGGTTCAGTGGTTAAAAAAAAATCCACCTGCCAATGCAGGAGATATCGATTTGATCCCTGCCTTCGGAAGATCCCATAATGAAGGAAATGGCAATGCACTCCACTATTCTTTCCTGGGAAATCTCATGGACAGAGGAGCCTGGCAGGCTACAGTCCATGGGGTGGCAAAAGAGTTGGACATGACTGAGAGACTAAACAACAATTACCACAATTCTTACACATCACAATGTAGTTTCATTTTGCTTTCATTTAACAGATTTTCTAAGTCTCTTTCTTAATTTCTCATTTTTTAAAATTACTTCACTCGTAATAAACTAGAGTGCGTGCTCAGTTGCTTCAGTCGAGTCTGACTCTTTGCAACCCTGTGGGCTGTAGTCTGCCAGGCTCCTCTGTCCATTGGATTTCCCAATAAACGTGGGTACCATCTATCAGTTTGGACCCACTTGCAAATTGCATTAACTACTACTGTTTATTCTCTTCTACTAAATCTCACAGTGGTACATGGGATTCAATCTCAAAGTTCTTAAGGTACTTTTCAGCCTGAATCCTTTTCCATTTGTGATTACCTCCTCCACTCCAAGTTAAACTATCTTTGACTTCCAAATCCACTTCTAGGTAACTAGCCTAATAGTGAATACAGCTATAGCAGCTGTAAGACAAGGAAATCTTTTCTCTAAAAAAAGTAAACTCACGCTTTAAGATCAGTTGGCCAAATTGGATCTTTTCTGAAAATGCTGAATTCATTAAAACACTGAGTTATCAAATTATTTTCAAAAATAACTGAGCTCAGTTTTGCCAAGAATGCTTGGGAAAGTATTGAATTGCAAATATTGCACTCAGGTTCACATGAATAAAAAGTTTTTGAAGTTGTCTTTGTCCATTCCTATTTCGTTTGTTGTTGTTGTTGTTGTTGTTTTTCCAGTACACTTTTTTTCCTGAATATATTTTCAAGGACTCTATCTTCAAACATTTTTGGTGAATTTCAGCATTGCAATGTGGATGCTTAGGAGGTTGAGATCAACATTCATGATATTGTATTTTTTAAAAAATTTAAACAGTTCAATTAAATCATTTGAAAATGTGGTTAATTACCTTTGTATCAATAAAATTCCTATTCTACTTAGTGTAGAATGGAAAAAAAAGAATATTAAAATAATATTTTGGTGACCTCCTTTCATGAAGGATCAATTTTCGAAACTTCTGAAAGATATTTAGTATAAACAGCTAACTAGCATGTGTATTCACTTACTACTTATGTATTAAGAAATAAATTAAAAGAAAGTGTCAATTAGGAAAGAAAAATACTTGAGCCAACTGCTTAATTGTGATCTCCTTCCAGGTCTTTTAACCCAAAAAGATTCTTTCCCTTCCATTTACTATTTTACTATGGGCAAGTCATTATAAATCATCATCAACATTATTTCTTTCATTAGTTTCCATTGTTAACAGATGTAGAGAGCAAGAGTTTAAATTCTAATTGTATAATGGAGTGAGGCTGAATTAATTAACAATCTCAAGTTTGTGGGAAAATTTAAGCTAATTTATTTTGTCTTTAGAGAAAAAAAAAAAAAGGCTAGCCATGGCTTGAGGTACCTTAGGTACTATGAGATTATTCAAGTTATAAAAAAACAGGAGCTTTGAGCATTACTCAGTACAAGTTATACATTATACACCAAAATAAATAAATGCTTAGAATTGTAGGCAAAGATTGCAGAAAATGTTCATTAATTACAAGCCTTTGGTTCTTTTTAATATTTGATCCTACTTTACTGTTATTGCACATAAGACTGCAAGAAAAAAAAGAAAATATCATTACACCTCTCTGATCTTCTCAATTAGCACATTCATTTTGGGATAAAATAACTTAGTATATAACAAAGAGCAAGTCTTACATCATTCTGAGGGTCTGGGTTAGAAATTTGGTTTCTCTAAATCAGGTTAATCTCAGAAAGATTAGCAATTCAAGAATAGGAAAACGACAGCTTGCCCCAAAGGAAGTTTCTAGGACAGGTATGCACAGACACACACACACACACACCACAAACATCATACATACAATTATTACTTCTCACTTCTATTAACTTTATTAAAGTTACTTTAAAAACAGCCATATTGCAACACATAGCTTTGATTTGTTGTAGATTCTACATTGGCAAAATAATTAACAAAATAATTCAGTAAGAATTCTAAACAGTCTGGTGTACTTTTAATAATATGGAGTCTGAAACTTTTTTCAGAGTTATGCAAATATCTTCCTATGTCTGCATAGAAACCACAGTTGTTCTGCGGTTCCAAATGGTCTGTGCCACTTTGCCATCTCACACACGGTGATATTTAAGATTTCCTTAGTATAAATGTATAAATGTATAGTATAAATATAATGGTCAGATTTCAGATATTTTGTTCATTCATGGATTCTTAGTTTTGAACTTTGATGCCAAAGGAGGGAGACATATTATACAACAAACTTCCTGACATTACAATGAGCTAATTACTTTCTAAAGGCAATAACTGAATTCACAGAAGACACAGGTACAATATAGAGCTAAAGATAAACTTACAGTCACTCAGAAAGACTTAGCAGAGCAGTTGCGTCATGAAATCTATCTTAATATTTTAATAAATGTATCTCCAAATATAAATTAGATGAGGAAGTTAGAAGCCAAATATTGATTCCTACTAGTACAAATTTTAAAACAATTCCAAGAAATTATGTAAGCTACTGACCAGAAGAACGTTGTAACAAATCCGTAGCTTTAAATGGCAATTATTCCTTGAGGAAACTACCACAAATCATCTTTTTACTTTGAATCTTTTATTATTTTTATCAACATTCCTCATAACTAAGAGAAATTGTATTGACCTTTTTTCTGTTACCTCATGTAGGAAGATGCACTGTAAGAATCTGAAACTCAAACACACACATACATTATAAGCATGCTTGTTTGGGCTCTACGGAAACTTACACTTCTTTTTGGAGAGGCGGGAACCACTTGATAATCTAGCAGCAAAGAAAATGTAACTCCCAAATTAGTCCTTAATCAAATCTGATGGTTATGCCCTGAGAGCAAGTCCATCTGAAGTCCACCGCTCCCCTTTAGCATCCTCAATCTCAAGCTTAGCATTTATCAAGCGCATGGCAACTCTCATTCACACTAAATATGTTTTCAGGTAAATTTACTCTGGAATCCCGAACAATCCAGTTTAAGTTCAAAATCACTTTCTGACAGAATTGCATCCAGATAGCCCCTGGCATTCTGATAAAAGTGGATTGTCAATAAAACGCTCAACGAAATTGCTTGTTTGGAATGTATGGTGTCAGATGATAGCTGAACAAGCATATTCCTAAAAATAGACAGACTTTAAAGTAGTTAAAAAACACTTTCTTTAAGTGGATGCATTTATACTATGAAATTATATCTCAATAAAGCTATTTTTTCTATGTTAAAAAACCACTTGCTTATTTTAGTAGTTAATTTTTTATCATTGATCTATTTGACTCAGTGACAAGTTTGAGGAAGTTATTTGGGAGCAACTATGTTGAAAACAATTAGATTAAAACCCAGAGGTGTTTTGTTGTTGTTTGTGTTCCCTTAACTATTTGTTATATGCTTTTTATTCAGTACTTTCAAAATTACAGAGTTAATGCATTTTCTGCTTTTAAAGTAATTATTAAGTGCCTAAGAAAGCTTTTCTATATTTCAATTCACATTTTTATGTCTTTTAATGTACTCAAATAATTACTATTTCAGTCATTTACTTACATTTGTTTCATTAAGTAATTTCATCCAATAGATAACACAGTCAAAAACATAGGTTAAGATGACTATGAGCAATTCCCTATTCTCATTATTTTCTTTTCAGAATCGCCATTTCAAATAGCGGAGTAAAACAGCTTTGTGATCAATTAAAAACTCTTACCTAAAGATATGACACTGATCGAAAACCATATTTAATCTTTAATTCGAAATTAATTATTTTGAAATTTTAACAGCCATCTGGAACATGGATTGTATGATTAAACATGGTTTGCTTATAAAAAAACACAAATTGTAGACCCCATGGTAAAGAATGATGCTTTGGGACTGAGGATAGTACTTCCAAATTAGCATGCCTAACAATCATCTCATCCAACAACACAAGTCTCTTCCAACAGCACAAGAGACGACTATACAAATGGACATCACCAGATGGTCAATACCAAAATTCAATTGATTATATTCTTTATAGCCAAAGATGGAGAAGCTCTACACAGCCAGCAAAAACAAGACCAGGAGCAGACTGTGGCTCAGATCATGAACTTCCTACTGTCAAATTCAGACTTAAATTAAAGAAAGTAAGGAAAACCACTACCATTCAGTTCAGTTCAGTTCAGGTCAGTCGCTCATTCGTGTCTGACTCTTTGCGACTCCATGAATTGCAGCACATCAGGCCTCGCTGTCCATCACTAACTCCCGGAGTTCACTCAGACTCACGTCCATCGAGTCAGTGATGCCATCCAGCCATCTCATCCTCTGTCGTCCCCTTCTCCTCTTTCCCCCAATTCCTCCCATATTCAGTATTTTCCAATGAGTCAACTCTTCACATGAGGTGGCCAAAGTACTTGAGTTTCAGCTTTAGCATCATTCCTTCCAAAGAACACCAGGACTGATCTCCTTTAGAATGGACAGGTTGGATCGCCTTGCAGTCCAAGGAACTCTTCAAGAGTCTTCTCCAACACCACAGTTCAAAAGCATCAATTCTTCAGCACTCAGCTTTCTTCACAGTCCAACTCTCACATCCATACATGACCACTTGAAAAACCATAGCCTTGACTAGACGGACATTTCTTGGCAAAGAAATGTCTCTGCTTTTCAATATGCTATCTAGGTTGGTCATAACTTTCCTTCCAAGGAGTAAGTGTCTTTTAATTTCATGGCTGCAATCACCATCTGCAGTGATTTTGGACCCAAAAAAATAAAGTCTGACACTGTTTCTACTGTTTCCCCATCTATTTCCCATGAAATAATGGGACCAGATGCCATAATCTTAGTTTTCTGAATGTTGAGCTTTAAGCTAACTTTTCCACTGTCCTCTTTCACTTTCATCAAGAGGCTCTTTAATTCTTCTTCACTTTTTGCCGTAAGGGTGGTGTCATCTGCATATCTGAGGTTATTGATATTTCTCCTGGCAATCTTGATTCCAGCTTGTGCTTCTTCCAGCCCAGCGTTTCTCATGATGTACTCTGCATATAAGTTAAATAAGCAGGGTGACAATATACAGCCTTGATGTACTCCTTTTCCTATCTGGAACCATTCTGTTGTTCTATGCCCAGTTCTAACTGTTGCTTCCTGACCTGCATATAGGATTCTCAAGAGGCAAGTCAGGCGATCTGGTATTCCCAACTCTTTCAGAATTTTCCACGGTTTATTGTGATCTACACAGTCAAAGGCTTTGGCCTAGTCAATAAAGCAGAAATAGATGTTTTTCTGGAACTCTCTTGCTTTTTCCATGATCCAGAGGATGTTGGCAATTTGATCTCTGTTTCCTCTGCCTTTTCTAAAACCAGCTTGAACATCTGGAAGTTCACGGTTCACGTATTGCTGAAACCTGGCTTGGAGAATTTTGAGCATTACTTTACTAGCGTGTGAGATGAGTGCAATTGTGCGGTAGTTTGAGCATTCTTTGGCATTGCCATTCTTTGGGATTGGAATGAAAACTGACCTTTTCCAGTCCTGTGGCCACTGCTGAGTTTTCCAAATTTGCTGGCATATTGAGTACAGCACTTTCAAAGCATCATCTTCCAGGATTTGAAATAGCTTAACTGGAATTCCATCACCTCCACTAGCTTTGTTCATAGTGATGCTTTCTAAGGTCCACTTGACTTCACATTCCAGGATGTCTGGCTCTAGGTGAGTGATCACATCATTGTGATTATCTTGGTCATGAGGATTTTTCTGTACAGTTCTTATATGTATTCTTTCCACCTCTTCTTCATATCTTCTGCTTCTGTTAAGTCCATACCATTTCTGTCCTTTATCGAGCTCATCTTTGCATGAAATGTTCCCTTGGTATCTCTAATTTTCTTGAAGAGATTTCTAGTCTTTCCCATTCTGTTGTTTTCCTCTATTTCTTTGCATTGATCACTGAGGAAGGCTTTCTTATCGCTTCTTGCTATTCTTTGGAACACTGAATTCAGATGCTTATATCTTTCCCAAGAGAAGCAACCCCACGTCCAAGGAGCGATGGCTGCGCAGGTGCAGGAGGGCCGAGAGTAGCTACTCTGTGTTCAAGGTCAGGAGGGGAGGCGGTGAGGAAATACCCCTCATCCAAGGTAGGAGCAGCAGCTGCACTTTGCTGGAGCAGCTGTGAAGAGATACCCACGTCCAAGGTAAGGGAAACCCAAGTAAGACAGTAGGTGTTGCAAGAGGACATCAGATGGCAGACACACTGAAACCATACTCACAGGAAACTAGTCAATCTAATCACACTAGGACCACAGCCTTGTGTAACTCAATGAAACTAAGCCAGGCCCATAAGGCCACTCAAGACTGGCGGGTTATGGTGGAGAGGTCTGACAGAACGTGGTCCACTGGAGAAGGGAATGGCAAACCACTTCAGTATTCTTGCCTTGAGAACCCCATGAAGAGTAAGAAAAGGCAAAATGATAGGATACTGTAAGAGGAACTCCCCAAGTCGGTAGGTGCCTAATATGCTACTGGAGATCAGTGGAGAAATAACTCCAGAAAGAATGAAGGGATGGAGCCAAAGCAAAAACAATACCCAGTTGTGGATGACTGGTGATAGAAGCAAGATCCAATGCTGTAAAGAACAATATCGCATAGGAACCTGGAATGTTAGGTCCATGAATCAAGGCAAATTGAAAGTGGTCAAACAGGAGATGGCAAGAGTGAATGTCAACATTCTAGGAATCAGCGAACTTAAATGGACTGGAATGGGTGAATTTAACTCAGATGACCATTATATCTACTACTGCAGGCAGGAATCCCTTAGAAGAAATGGGGTAGCCATCATGGTCAACAAAACAGTCTGAAATGCAGTACTTGGATGCAATCTCAAAAATGACAGAATGATTTCTGTTCGTTTCCAAGGCAAACCATTCAATATCACAGTAATCCAAGTCTATGCCCCAACCAGTAACACTAAAGAAGCTGAAGTTGAACAGTTCTATGAAGACCTACAAGACCTTTTAGAACTAACACCCAAAAAAGATGTCTTTTTCATTATAGGGGACTGGAATGCAAAAAGAGGAAGTCAATAAACACCTGGAGTAACTGGCAAATTTGGCCTTGGAGTACGGAATGAAGCAGGGCAGAGGCTAATAGAATTTTGCCAAGAGAACGCACTGGTCATAGCAAACACTCTTCCAACAACACAAGAGAAGACTCGACACATGCACATCATCAGATGGTCAACACTGAAATCAGATTGATTATATTCTTTGTAGCCAAAGATGGAGGAGCTCTATACAGTCAGCAAAAACAAGACCGGGAGCTGACTGTGGCTCAGATCATGAACTCCTTATTGCCATATTCAGACTTAAATTGAAGAAAGTAGGGAAAACCACTAGACCATTCAGGTATGACCTAAATCTAATTCCTTATGATTAGACAATGGAAGTGAGAAATAGATTTAAGTGACTATATCTGATAGATAGAGTGCCTGATGAACTATGGACAGAGGTTCGTGACATTGTACAGGAGACAGGGATCAAGACCATCCCCATGGAAAAGAAATGCAAAAATGCAAAATAGCTGTCTGGGGAGGCCTTACAGAGAAGGAAAAAGCAAAGGAGAAAAGACCATTCAGGTATGACCTAAATCAAATCCCTTATCATTATACAGTGGAAGTGATAAACAGATTCAAAGGATTAGATCTGATAGAGTGCCTGAAGAACTATGGATAGAGGTTCATGACATTGCACAGGAGGCAGGGATCAAGACCATCCTCAAGAAAAAGAAATGCAAAAAAGCAAAATGGTTGTCTGAGGAGGCCTTACAAATAGCTGAGAAAAGAAGAGAGCTAAGGCAGAGAGGGAAAGGGAAAAATATGCCCATTTGAATGCAGAGTTCCAAAGAACAGCAAGGAGAGATAAAAAAGCCTTTCTCAGTGATCAGTGCAAAGAAAATGAGGAAAACAATAGACTAGGAAAGACTAGAGATCTCTTTAAGAATATTAGAGATACCAAGGAAAATTTTCATGCAAAGATGGGCACAATAAAGAACATAAATGATATGGACCTAACAGAAGCAGAATATATCAAGAAAAGGTGGCAAGAATACACAGAGGACTATATACAAAAACGATCTTAATGACCCAGATAACCAGGATGGTGTGATCATTCACCTACAGCCAGACATCCCAGTGTTCAAATTCAGTGGGGTTTAGGAATAATCACTACAACCAAGCCTAGTGGAGGTGACTGAATTTAGGCTGAGCTATTTCAAGTTCTGAAAGATGATGCTGTTAAAGTGCTATACTCAATATACCAGAAAATTGGAAAATTCATCAATGGCCACATAACTGGAAAAGGTTACTTTTCATTCCAATCCCAAAGAGAGGCGATGCCAAAGATTGTTCACACTACTGCACAACTGCACTCATCTTACACATTAGCAAAGTAATGCTGAAAATTATCCATGCCAGGCTTCAAGAGTATGTGAACCAAGAACTTTCAGATGTTCAAGTTAGACTTAGAAAAGGCAGAGGAACCAGAAATCAAATTGCCAGCATCTGTTGGATCATAGAAAAAGCAAAGGAGTTGCAGGAAAACATGACATCTGCTTTATTGACTACACCAAAGCCTTTGACTGTATGGATCACAAGAAACTGTTGAAAATTCTTCAAGAGATGGGAATACCAGACCACCTTACCTGCCTCCTCAGAAATCTGAATTCAGGTCAAAAAGCAACAGTTTTAACTGGACATGTAACAACAGACTGGTTCCAAATCGGGAAAGGAGTATATCAAAGCTGTATATTGTCACCCTGCTTATTTAACTTCTAAGCAGAGTACATCATGCGAAATGCAGACTGGATGAAGCACAAGCTGGAATCAAGATGGCTGGGAGAAATATCAATAACCTCAGATATACAAATGATACCACCCTTATGGCAGAAAGCAAAGAGGAACTGAAGAGCTTCTTGATAAAAGTGAGAGACGAGAGTGAAAAAGCTGGCTTAAAACTCAACATTCAAAAAATTAAGGTCATAGCATCAGTCATATCACTTCACTGCAACTAGATGGGAGAACCAATGGAAAGAGTGACAGACTTTATTTTTTGGGCTCCAAAATCACTGCAGGTTGTAACTACAGCTGTGGGATTTAAAGATGCATGCTGCTTGGAAGAAAAGCTAGGGCCAGCTGAGACAGCATATTAAAAGGCAGAGATATTACTCTGCCGACAAAGGTCTGTCTAGTCAAAGGTATGGTTTTTCCAGTAGTCATGTATGGATGAGAGAGTTGGACTATAAAGAAATCTGAGCACCGAAGAATTGATGCTTTTGAATTGTGGTGTTGGAGGAGATTCTTGAGAGTCCCTTGGACTGCGAGGAGATGAAACTAGTCAATTCTAAAGGAAATCAGTCCTGACTACTGATTGGAAGGACTGATGCTGAACTTAAAGCTCAAATATTGGTCACCTGATGCAAAAAACTTACTCATTGGAAAAGACCCAATTGCTGGGAAACATTGAAGGCAGGAGGAGAATGGGATGACAGAGGATGAGATAGATGGCTGGATGGCATCACCAATGGACATGAGTTTGAGCAAGCTCCTGAAGTTAGTGATGGACAGGGAAGTCTGGTGTGCTGCAGTCTATGGGGTTGCAAAGGGTCGACACAACTGAGTGAATGAACTGAACTGAACTAAGCGATAAGCTCAGGGTAATTTTAATTCAAGTGGTCCTTAAAATCCATTTTGAGAAATAAGTCATTTTTGTATCATAGTATATGGCCAAAATATGTATCCAGCCTTAAAAATAAAATTAAAGAACTCTTAGAATGGCAGACATTTCTAAATGAGAAGAACTTTAAGAGAGTATCCAGTCCAGGCTCATGTTTTACAGATGAGGGAACTAAGGTCTAAAATGTGAATGTCATGTCTCAAAGCACACAGATATAAAGTGGCAAGACTAGGATTAGAACTTACTCTTTCTTATTTCTACTCAATTCTTGACCTTGGAACCTATGTTCTCTTTCCTTATGTCTGAACTTAATCAATATATTTAAAAACTGATTAGTGTTAAAAACAGAGAAGGCAATGGCACCCCACTCCAGTACTTTTGCCTAGAAAATCCCATGGACGGAGGAGCCTGGTAGGCTGCAGTCCATGGGTTCGCTACAAGTCGGACGTAACTGAGCCACTTCACTTTCACTTTTCACTTTCACACAATGGAGAAGGCAAAGGCAACCCACTCCAGTGTTCTTGCCTGGAAAATCCCAGCAACAGGGGAGCCTGGTGGGCTGCCGTCTGTGGGGTTGCACAGAGTCGGACACGACTGAAGCGACTTAGCAGCAGCAGCAGTGTTAAAAAAGAATTCTAGTATATTCACTATTTTTGCTAGTACAGGAATATGCTACATGGCATTCTGTATCTTGAGATCATCATCAAACCTACTTAAAAAAAGATTTTAAAAATTTGAATTGAATTCATGACTGAATCATAACTTTAAATAAAACATACTTTTTCTTAAATGTATATTGTTCCTCAGATGGTTCAGTCTTCTATTAAGCCCAAAAATCCAATTATTTACTCTATACTGAACATTACCATTAATTGATGATTATATTCATTTCCATACTCTACTCTATTTTCCTTTAAAATCTCCAGAAAACAGGAATCAAAAATATTTAAAAGGCTGCTAGTCTTCTCCAGCATCCTTTTCACTTTCTTTTTTTTTCTTTAGTCTCCTTCTGTCTCTCTACAAGGAAAACAACAAATACTTGAATAAGATGTGCTGCACTGTACTGTGCTTAGGTAACTCAGGAAAAAAAAACAAAAAAAAACAAAAAAAAGCTTGCCACAATATCATTTTAAAATAATGTTCACTTCATATCTATCAAAGTCCACATACAAGGAGCTATTCAAAAAAGAGATATCAGTAAACTGTGAGCTTTATCCAACCTCAAGTTAGTTAAAATAATGACAAACTTTCACTGAATACTTAAACTTCATCCAGGTATCCCTAGGTTAAGTGTTTTATATGCATTATCATAAAGTCCTATGAAGTAGGTATTTTTATTATGCCCAGTTTAAAAGTTCAGTAAAGTGAGCTCAGAAGAAATACATAAGTTGTCCAGAATCACACAGCTAGTAAATGGTACAGACAGCACTCAAATACAGGCTTATATGAAAAAAAAGTCTTTATGCTTTAAGTATTCAATAGTCTATCAACAAATCTGCTCAGTTTAGGCTACATTTTAAAATTCAGGATATTTAAATTTCTCTGATATAATTTCTAATGTAATCAGGCATTTCTTTCATTTGCTTTGTTTTACAAAATTAGGAACACAAAATAGCATAATGAGGGAAGAACTCCTTCATAGTCTATTGTTCATGAATTTAATTTTTTTTTGCTCCTCAATGGGTTTATTTTGAATTAGTTATATCTTTTCTCAAAATAAATGTTATAAGAAATAAATTGAGTTAGTCTCTATAAAAAGAGATAGAAAAAAGACTGAAAATTTAAAAAAATAAGCTATGTAACAAGGTATCCTTTTAGTAAATTTGATTTTACCTAGAACATTTTGACAGGTGGGAATAAGACCTGGGAATAGCTGTTTTTTTGTTTGTTTGTTTGTGGGAAAACTGAAACTGACTTACTTAACTGGAGTTGAAAAGAGTTGCCTTAAACCCAAATAGGCTGTTAATTATAAGTACATTTACTGAACAGAAACATGTTTTCTAAGATTCTGCTTTATAAGACTTTTTCTTTTCTTTTCTTTTTTTTTTTTTTTTTAACCAGGTAAATCTTGTCAGAACACTTCCCTGTGGAAGCTGAAACTTCTGGGCTTCTTACCGACAATGATACAAAATGGGGAAGGAGAAAGCTAAAAGCCCGTCTCAGTTTTGATGACATTTTGCCACATGCCAAGGCTAAGCAATGTCAAGGAAATTAATCCCTGTAATGCTTCCACATTCTCTTTCCATCAGGCTCATGGATTACAGACATTACAGATTTGTCCAAATGCCATGATTCTGGCTATAACATCACTTGTGATCTCTGTTACCTCCAGCACCTCAGGTGTTAAAACTCACTACCACTCCAGGAAGTTTATTTTGTGGGACAAGTATAATTGCTAGAAAAGTCTTTTTTTTTTGGGGGGGGGTAAAAAAATATAGCCAGTTATAATAATTTCTATCTGTTAGTTTCACTTTTGCTTATTATCCAAACACAACAAGTCTATTTCATTTACCATCCATCAAAGCCTTCAAGTGATTAATAATAACAAAGCAAGAGTCTGCCTTCTCTTCAGATGCTTCCACATTAAACATTCACAGGCCCTTCAATTCACCATACTTTGGTTTCATTTGTTCTGGTTTGCTTGATTTTTGTTATTGTCATTTTTATGTTTTTCTTCTTCCTATATGGTTCAGCTTCTTTATTTTAAAAGAAGTACTTTCCCAGCTTTCTCAAAATTTCCAAGCAAGTTTAAAATGCAACCTTACTCAACGATGTCTCTGTAACAATGCCAAGCACTTAAATCCATGTAAATATTGAATCTCACTATAAGTGAATGTAATGAGGCCAATGGTAAAACAACTTAGCATAAGTGGTATATTACTTGTCGCAAGAAGCTGTGAATTTTAAATGTGAAGCACATAAGTACATTTTATTCAATACTTTCAGTTTATGATTGAGAAGAATGAAGCTCAAATGCCTGTAAGTTATTGCTCAAGTAATAGCCTCCTGTTTTCTTCCAAAGATTGATTTCCAAGTCAATAAACAGCAAGTTAGAATTTGTCTCTTTATGTAAACAATGACAGTCCTTTTCTCAGGCCACAACATTTAACACACCCTTGTCTGTAAGACCATAAAGCACTAAATGACCAGGATGAATTCATTTGGGGTTGCAAAGCTAGGGGCCAGGAACACCAAACACCCTCACCTTCTCAAGGTTCTTTTAGGAATCCCAACATCCTCAATTTCCCCTTTAGATGGGTGCACTGGGATTCTCCTCCAATGCAGCCCCCAAACTGCTGTTTCTGCATATTAAGAATTCAGCTGATGGAGCTGGTCTGAGCAAGTAAAAGTGATGGGGTTATATACTAAGAGAGCTTTCCTCATAGCTCAGTTGGTAAAGAATCCACCTGCAATGCAGGAGACCCAGGTCTGATTCCTGGGTCAGGAAGATCCACTGGAGAAGGGATAGGATACCCACTCCAGTATTCTTGGGCTTCCCTTGTGGCTCAGCTGGTAAAGAATCTGCCTGCAATGTGGGAGACCTGGGTTTGATCCTGGGTTGGGAAGATCCCCTGGAGAAGGGAAAGGCTACCCACTCCAGTATTAGTACATGGGGTGGCAAAGAGACAGACACAACTGAGCCACTTTCACTGTATACTGAGGTGAAGGCGACAGTTAGGGAGTAGGATTCAGCTGTGTGGGATGAAGAAAGACCGCTATCTCCTGACTGGGGAAACCTGCCTGGCGGATTTCCCAGTTACATATGACGTTCCTTCTCTTTTCTTTCTTTCTTTTTTATTCCTGTGGTCGTCAGGAATTAGCCTATACCAAATTTCTTACTTACTGTCTCAGGGGAATAAAATGCAACTTGAAGTTGAGAATTTCTTTCCCACCCTTTGTGTTAGCAAACAAATAAGAAATAGAGCAGTTAGAAAATGCACCCCTATCCTCCAGTCCCTCACCACATTTGTTCTTAAAGCTGCACAGGCAAAGGAAAAGTAAAATAATTGTTAACAGTAGGATTTTTACATGGAAGGACTAAAGGAGAAATTATCTACATGGCAGAGAAAAGATATAGGCTACTCTATCCTGAGTCCCACAATCTTAAGGGAAAAAAAAAGGGTAAGAGTTTTTGCAGGTAGGAGTGAGAAGAGAAAAGATTTAAGAATTCTTCCAAGGAGACAATTACTGGGATACAGAAAACCAGAATTAAAAACAAGGAAAGAAGTCATCCTTCTTCTTAAGGCTTACTCTTTTTTCTCTTCAATCTTTTGCCAGCCCTGGTGGGGTGGGGAGAAGAGAGGTTTCTTTTTATTCTTTTTAATCACAGGTTGGTGATCTGCCCTATATAATATCCCTGTGCTGTTGTGGGAAACAAATAAAATGATTATCAAAAAGTGATGTGAAAACTGCACAGTGCATTGCCAATACATTATTGTAATAATCATTACTATCATTATGATTATCTCCGAAATCTTGCTCAGTGACAAAACAAATTGAAAATCTCATTTTGTATTTGTATTTTTAAACCCCAGATATGAAAAGCAGCAATAGGCCCTGTTGTCAGACATTGTATTAAAAATTCCCATTATAGACGTTTAATATGAGATAATTAGAATATAATATAGACTGATATGGTAATCCATGTTTCCTCAAGTCTGTGGGCTACTACAAACGTGTGCTCTTTTACTGATGCTATGCATGTGCTATTTTATCACAATGCTTTCTGTTTTACCATTGTCTAATTTGACATATTAAGGCCTTATATTTGAAGTAGTTAAATAGTAACTAAGTTAATTAACAGATTAACTGAGGAACTACAGATTAACTAAGGTAATAAAGTCAAGCAAATGCCTACCAAATAAATCTGTTTCTACAGAAGTTGACAAAGACTTCACTTAATCAGTATCTAATGAAATTTCAGGTATTGAACTGCTTATAGGACAGAATTTAGAATTAAAAACAAAACCTGTGTTCTTGCTAACAGCTTGGCTTAAATTTCAGAATCTTTCAAGCATAATAAGGCATTAGGCCTTTGGAATTATTCATAGTGAATTAGATTTCTTGGTGGTATCATTCATAGAATACCAACCAAGAAATCCATTCTTAATAAATTCTCCAAGTGCTAATAGACAGTTGACTTTGTACTTGCTATAAAAATAGATATAAACATGAAATTCTATCTTCTTGTGGTTGACAAGAACTAACAAAGAATAATGGCATCTTTTATTGAAGCATAGTTGATGTACTATATTATATAAGTTACAGGAGGTGTAGGATATAGTGATTCACAATTTTTAAATTTTTTTATTGTTACTATAAAACATAGACTATATCCCTGTGTTGTACAATATATCCTTGTAGCTTGTTTTATACCTAATAGTGTGTACCTCTTAATACCATTTATACTTAATAGTGTGCATGAAAGTAAAAGTGAAAGTCACTCAGTCGTATCCAACTCTTTGGGACCCCATGGACTATACAGTCCATGGAATTCTCCAGGCCAGAATACTGGAGTGGGTAGCCTTTCCATTCTCCAGGGGAACTTCCCAACCCTGGGATCGAACCCAGATCTCCCACATTGCAGGAGGATTCTTCACCAGCTAAGCCACAAGGAAAGACCAAGAATGCTGGAATGGGTAGCCTATCCCTTCTCAGTGAATCTTCCTGACCCAGGAATCGAACTGGGGTCTCCTGCATTGCAGGTTGATTCTTTACCAACTGAGCTATCAGGGAAGCCCAATAGTGTGCATCCCTCCCCCTATATTACCCTTCCCCTTTTCCTTCTCCCTACAGGAGGGCATTATGTTAATTGAAATGAGTCAGACAGAGTTAGACAAATACTATATGATATCATTTATATATGTTATCTAAAAAATACAACAGACTAATAAATATTATAATGTGCTATTTTTGTACAATGCTTATCTATATTTGCCACAAAGTAGATTCAACATTTATGGTCCTACTTTTTCATTTAGGAAGCATCATCTAATGTAACTCAGGACTTTGAAACTTCCTTACACTTATTGTAAAGTGCTAGAATGCAGCTCTAAAATTATACCTAACCTTTTGTGAAGAGATAAGAACTGAAGAATGGACTGGTTTAGAATCAGGCAGAATTGACTTGGGATCTAAACTTGTGATTTGGGGCAAATAGCCTCAGCAATCTTAGCTTCCTCTTCTTTATATGCATAACAGAGGATAACAAATTCTTATATGGTGTTAATATGAAGATTACCTGCGACAACATAAGTAATCTAGCATAATTTCAGTGACCTTGTCTTCCTCTTAAAATCCAGATCACCTAATAAACCAAAACACACACACACAGGTACTATTTTAAAAACATCTTTTAAAAGTGCCTTCTAGAATATCTAATTTTCAACTATCTCAACAGATATTTTAATGCACATACATTTTAGAACTCATATCACATTCGTTGCATGCCAGTTAACCATCAGGGAAGAGTTTATTAGATGAAAATAAGTCTGTTGTAAAAGATTTCCTTGCAATTACTTCACTGCCATTATCCTGGCCACACGCTTATGGAGCTTTTCAAATTAATATGCTTTGATTACTGAGTGAGTAATCAAGCAGTGGAATTCTATGAGAAACTCAATTACTAAAGAAAATGATTACTCAAGCATTTGAGAAATTGGGGCTACATCTAATTTTGAATAGTGGATCATTATTGACATTATGGAAGCATTCAGTACAAATACTCGGACATGCTGTACTAGAATAGGGGACCACTTTATACACATATGGTAAACAGAATGAGCTGCTGGCTAACATCTCTGTTAAATGTTGTTCTGCCTAGCTGAAAAAAGAAATAATATCAACCTTGAAATCAGTTCTTTAAAAAAAAAATAGAGAGCTGATTGCTTGACTGAATAAAAATTGGATTGTTAACTCACATTTAAAATAAATAATTCTAATTTTTCTACTTGAGATAGAGTAATCCTTTATAGCCTAAAAATACTTATCCAATGAACACAAAGGTAGGAATTTCTTTCCACACATTTCCATATTAGAACACTACTTAAAAACTTTCATTATTGCATTTTAATCATTCCACCGTCAAAAGGCTCTTTTGACTAAATGATTATGTTTAGATCCATGTGCCGTGATTTAATTCATTTAATAATTTTATCATTTTTTTAATACTTTTAATCATACTTTTTTTTTCTCCAAATTAGGCATCATCCTTGCTTTTACTAAAATTATTTTTCTAATTCTGATTTGTATCTAAGAGTTCAAGCAAAGACTATTTTAAGAATTTTGTTATAGTGTCTTTTAAAAAGCACCTAAACTAGGAAATGCAGTGCAGGAAATGGGCTGAGATTGTTATGTTTCTTGTTATTTCTCTGTTCTCTACAAAGGTGAGCAGTAAAGAAAAATCATTCAATAATGAGTGATAATTCCTAATAAACCCAGCAGTTATCAACTGTGTGGGCTTGGAGAAGTCACATCACCCCTCAAAGTGTACTAATTATAGCATGATGAAGATGATGGTGATGATGATGATGAAAATGACCATGTAATGCTAGCCTACCAAAAACATCATCAACACAAAATAAGGCAGTATTTATAAGGTAAAGGTGCTGCAAGAGATTATCATGATTATTCTGAGCATCATTTTTTGGAACATTATTTTCATAGTCATGTACCACACAGAAAATGTATACTGAAAAATTTTCCTTTCCCTAGAAAAATGAATATAGGCACAGATTTTTTAAATGTTAACAAATATTTCAACTGAGCTATGAGGACTTCCCTCATAACTCAGTTGGTGAAGAATCCACCTGCAATGCAGGAGACCCTAGCTTTATTCCTCGGTTGGGAAGATCCCCTGGAGAAGGGAAAGGCTATCCCTCCAATACTCTGGCCTAGAGAATTCCATGGACTATATAGTCCATGGTGTCTCAAAGAGTCAGACATGACTGGACACAAGGGAGCGACTTTAAACATATATACATATATATATATATATATATTTCAGGAAATTGGTCAGGAGCCAACTGCTACATACTCCACACGTTACTTCCACCTTCAACACAAAAACCTGAAATGATCAAGTACCCATCAATCCATACGTATCTCTAGAATGACCTAAGTCAAAAAGTGTATGACACCCCTTAACAAATTTATGAATTGTAATTCGTTCCTCTCTCACTAGAAAATAAGTATGCTGCTATAGTTGATTTTGGTAGCTCTCTCATGAGGACAAGGACAACCAGAGCAAAGATGAACCCAACACTATGAATGGCAGATAATATCGTTAAGTCTGTGGAAAAAATAACCTGCAGGGATCTAAACCTCCTGTTCTATCAAATAATAAATTTTCTTTACATATCTTTGGACACATCTTTACACATCCTCAGTTCAGATATCATGTGCTTGGTGATGATGTCTCAGACTAAACCAAGCAGGAGTAGTCCATCAGGCTCTCACTCTTAAAACAGTTTTATCATTTAAATCAATCATAGTGATTAACATCAGTATTGTAACAAAACCTTGAATAGCTTAAGGGCAGAGTATTTTTTTTTCAATTTCTTTGATTCATTATAGTACCACAGTCACAGAACAGTGTCTGTCACATAATAGGAATTATACTTTTTTTTTTTTTTTGGTGAATTAATGAACACCAGAATACAATTTTTTTAAATATCAATAAAAAATTAGGTGAATCCAGCTTATATTTTTCTGAATCCTATGGTTAGAATTTTGGTACTAACTGTACTTCCTTCCTGTAAGAAGGTTAATACATAATTCCTCATAAAAGAACAACAGCAAATAACATTTATATCAGGTTATGTGTATGTGAAGGGATAAGGAATACTGCATTCATTTTTACAATGAATGACCTTTGACAACTCAAGGATGTGTCCATATTTAAAGTTCAGTCATGGCTCAGAAATTCTTTTTCTCTCTGGACTTCTGGTATAACATTTATGCAAGTAATAGTTTCACAGCGTAATGAATAAACACAGACTGGTCACTACCAGAGGCTTCACTGATGGCTCAAACAAACCACTGCTGCTGCTGCTGCTAAGTCGCTTCAGTCGTGTCCGACTCTGTGAGACCCCATAGACGGCAGCCCACCAGGCTCCCCCGTCCCTGGGATTCTCCAGGCAAGAACACTGGAGTGGGTTGCCATGTCCTTCTCCAATGCATGAAAGTGAAAAGTGAAAGTGAAGTCGCTCAGTCCTGTCCAACCCGTAGAGACCCCATGGACTGCAGCCTACCAGGCTCCTCTGCCCATGAGATTTTCCAGGCAAGAGTGCTGGAGTGGGGTGCCATCACCTACAAAGCAAAATTGTACTAGCACCCTCAAACCCATCTTAGGCCCCAACCTTTAGAATAATGTAGTAATAACATTTGTAGCCCTTAGACCAGTGTAGTTCCAAAATAACTGAAGGTAAATAATGAATAATCTATGCATAGTTATTTCATGTTAAAAAATTTTATTCATTTTAATTTTAAACCTGAAAAACAATCTCATATGAACTATATTTATAACTGGCCACTGATCTATTTGTCTTGCTCATTCCTATAGCTGATGAATTCTCTCTCCGAAAAGTAGAAAAATAAAAAAACAACTTTCCATTTAGAAGGATAAAACTGAAAGAAATGAGAAGCATAACAATAAAAAGAGATTCAATCTTCAGAAATTGGTTAATTGATTGTTTGACAATTATAACAGAAATGCTTTAAATCTGAAACCCATCAGTCCCTGACTCTGTTTTTCTCTTCAACTTAATCAGAATAAAATAAAACATAAATGTATTCTTGTTTAGCTGGAACTTTGGGGAAATATGCAGGAAGTTGTAGGCAATAATGTACCAGCTGCTTCTTTGTTGCTAAGTTTATCAGAGAGTTAGCAGCAAATGTGTTTTTATAATTTATCATTCCTGAGTATTAAAGTTTTATGACTAGCTGCTTAGGAGAGGCTGTAAGCAAAAGCCATGTTACCAAAACTGAGTTAAAACGCAGCACAGAAATAAAGGTGTAAAACAAAATATCATCACTAAGAGCACACATTTCTCTAAGAGATAGCAACTGACAAGCATTTATAAGAAATATTTGCCTACTGTTTTTCAAATAAAATTGTCTGTCCATGATCTCATGAACCTAATTATTTGGCAATAATGACACACTAGATTACAATTCTGACTGTATATGTTACTTAAGGTGATAAATAAGGGTCTCCGATAGACTTTTGAAGAGAACAGAACTGAAAGCTCAAACATTTTTAAATGTTAATATAATCCAGAGGCTTTGAACTCCAAATTAGGATGCTTTCAGTATCCAAAGAAGTTGCATTTTATGACAAATATTGATGAAAAAAAAAAGTCCATAAAAATTTCCTGGTCAAAAAGCAAAAGTTTACATAATACTATGATTCTTACTGTTAAATCATATATATTATCTCTCTTTGGCATTAAGATCACTGTTATCTTTATTTGACAAATCCTTCTGAAATATAACACATATTAAAGTCAAAGGTGGGTTCTAAAGTCCTTTGTCTTCAAACATACACAAGTTTTATAATACCCATCAAAAATATGATCATTGGATATAGTAATTTAAATAAGTGTTTCTTTCTCCTGGTCAAATATTTGGTGAATTGCTTACAATGATTAAATGACTAGGATCCTTAGCTTTAAAAAAAAAAAAAAAACTTCCATATACTGTTACAAAAACTCCTTAAAAAATCCTTCCATCACTAAAGGAGACAGAATGCCTGAGATTACAATGACGTTTGTATTTGGGGATTTCTGGAGGAATAATGTCTTACTTGACCAAAGACATCCTCAGACCCCACTTCAGAGCCTCTATGGCCATCTGATCTTTGATTTTGACCCCCTCCCAAAGTTGGCTGCAGAATTCCTCAAGACAAAGAAGAATCTGTTCTTCCATCCATTGTTTTAGTTAATGCTTATTAAGAAGCAAACATGTTTAAGATTGGCATTTCCGATCCAAAAGAAGTAGTATGCGTTTGTGTATTTGTGTGTGCGTGCATGTGTATGTGTGTGTGTTTGTGTGTGTGTATGCAGTGTTAGGATATGTATGGTTGAGAAGACAGATTTCACAGGTTTTAAAACTCCTAAAGAGAGAAATCAGAGAATTCTAATATCTATAACTCAAGTAAGTTCCTAGCTCAGTTAGTAAAGAATCTGCCTGTAATGCAAGACACCAGGATTCGATCCCTGGGTTGGGAAGATCCCTTGGAGAAGGAAGTGACAACCCACTCCAGTATTCTTGCCTGGAAAATTCTGTGGCCAGAGAAGTCTGGCAGGCTACAGTTCATGGAGTCACAAGAGTTGGACACGACTTAGCAACTAAACCACCAAGTCCCATGCTAAATAAAACAACTATTCATTTTGGCATTAATAGCTTTGGTACTTTTTAGTAGAAAGGTAGAGATTAAGAAATTTGCCCAAGGATATACAGTTTCTCATTTATGAACAGTAATATCACCTGATTCATAGAGTTGGGGAGAAAAATTAACTGAGTTTTACATCGATACATGTAAAGTATAGTGCCAGCTAAACTGGTAAGCACTCACTAAAAAACAGTCACTATTATTGTTATTACCATGTTGGGCACTATCCTAAGTACTTTAAGCACATTACTTGATCTTCACAATAGCTACATGTGGTATATAATAGCATCCCCCTTTTAAAGATGAGTACATTATGAATTTAAAAACTTAAGTAACTTGTCCAATGACACACAACTAATATGTATTAAGAATGGAATCTGAACTGAGAGAAGTCAAGGTTCACGCACTTAAAAACTAAGTTATGGACTCAGAAACTAAACTCTTGGAGAACAACTTGGAGCCTGAGCGTAACAAGAAAATAACTCAGACCCAGTATTCAAAGAAGCTCCAGATTCACACATTTTGCTTGACCTTCTGGACATGAACTCCCTGGGAGTCCAAAACTGGATCAAAGACACATCATCAGTTCTACAGAGGCAGGAAAAAAAAAAAAAAAAAGATAAACTTAAGTGGCTTTGGGGGTAGGAAGAGGGATAGTCTGCCCGTGGGCACAAGGGACCTATTTTGGGAATGTATCCTAAAATTTCCCTTTAAGGCTTTTTTTTACACAGGGAGAGGGAGAATGTTCTTAAAATTAGGCTAACTTTAAATGATGTTAATTTGAACCAACTCAGTAAATTTACTAAAAATCATTGCACAATACACTTAAAATGGTGGGTTTTATGGTATATATTATGTTGGACAAAAAGTTTGTTTGGGTTTTTCCACATACTCTTACAGTAAAACTTGAATGAACTTTTTGGCCAACCCAAAACATAGTATCTAAAGAAAGCTATTATCAAAAATTAAATGAATAAACAAACCAATAAAAACATATATATTATGTTTCCATTCTCATCAATCCTGAATCTCCAAGTTGGCCCTAATGAATTGATATTTGTTAATTAAATCTATAATCATTTTTCACTGCTGTGTAACAAATAACCCTAAAACCTACTGGCTTAAACAACTTTTTTTGGTTTTATTAATTTCACAATTCTGTAGAAATTGTGAGAGATGAAAGCAGGGCTCAACTGGACAACCCCCTTTGCTTCTCTAGTCATTGAAAAAACTCAATGGTAACTTTTCTGGCAGATGGGAAGGTCTGGTGGGTCAAAGGTGGTTTCAAACACGTGGCTGGAACCTGGGATTGGATGAGTCAAAAAATAAGGCCCCCCAGTCAGAGCCTTTCCATGCAGCTTAGCATTGTCACAAGATAATGGCCTCAGACTAGTCAAACTTCTAAAATGGTGGCTCAAAGCTCTTAGTGAATATGGCGGAAGCTGCATCAGTTATATGACCCAGACTTGGAAGTCATATTATTACTTGTATTAAGTATATTAGGCAAAGCCCTCATAGATTCAAAAGGAGGAAATTAGGCTTCACTTCTTGCTGGCAAATAATGTCACATTGTAGAGTAACATATGAGACTTGGGATACTGTTGTGGTCATCACTTAAAAATATAATCCATTGGCATAATAGTTTACAATAATAATCACTATTATAATTGAAGTTTCAGAAGAGTTTATTAATTCTTCAAAACTTCATATGTCTGAAACTTTGAGGATATCACACAACATGATAGGTAAAATTGAAAAATATTGGAGGTTTCATGGAGATAATCTCAAATACCTTAAGGGATTCTCTGGTAGCTCAGATGGTAAAGAATCTGCCTCAATGCAGGAGATCTGGGTTTGATCCCTGGGTCAGGAAGATCCCCTGGAGAAGGGAATGGCAACCCACTCCAGTATTCTTGCCTGGAGAATCCCATGGACAGAGAAGCCTGGAGGGCTATAGTCCATGCGGCTGCAAAGAGTTGGACAAGGCTGATGCAACTTAGCAAGAAATTCATGCAAGAAACCTGCTTCCTGGAAAAATCTTATATTTCAGGCATGGTTTTACACTTAATGTCCCTTCTGCGTCCTTTTACAAAACATTTCATTTACATGAAAAATTAGTTTAATTTCTTTTTAGTTTGAGATTCTGGGGTATAGCCACTGAATGTAACTGCAGAATTGTATCCTTATAAAACATTTAATACTGATTATGGTCATTTTTGATCATACATTTCCTAGACTGAATATGACATGTGATGACTTTTGCCCAAAATAACCAATTTTTAAGTTACAGTCACAAATGCATTGCCTTTATCTTATTTTAGTAAACATTTTAGAGCAAGACATAAACATACTAAAAACTGGTTTAATTTTAAACACCTTCTGAAGTTCTAACCCAGAAACTTTTCAAAAAAGTGTGGTAGGTGAAGGAAATGAAGAGAAAAGGAAGAAAAAAATAAACTAAAATCACATAACTAAATAAGGGACAGAAAATGTGGTTTTAATCACTGGTTTGGCCCCTAATGGGCTTCCCTGTAGCTCAGCTGGTAAAGAAACTGCCTCCAATGCAGGAGAACTGGGTTTGATCCCTGGGTTGGGAAGATCGCCTAGAGAAGAGAAAGCCTACCCATTCCAGTATTCTTACATGGAGAATTCCATGGACTGTATAATCCATGGGGTCACAAAGAGTCAGACATGACTGAGCGACTTTCACACTTTCACTTTGGCCCCTAACAATCATTGTGTGACCTTCCCCAGGTCACTTAAGACTTGTTGGGTTCAGTCTTCATATGCCAAGTGAGAGGCTGGACTAAATTTATGTTTTGTTGTTGTTTGTGGTGGTGATGGAGATGTGACTTAAGTAATAATAACAATTCCAAAAAATACATTAAAACTAAACATTCATGACTGGAGTTATTCTGGTTGAAAATAGGTGGGGTCATTTGGAGATCCACCCACACTCAACACCCCCCCCAACTCCTAGTTCCTTTGCCCTTCACCCCATACCAACTACATTTAAAAAAAAATAATAATTATCATGGAATCCTAGCTCTAAAAGCTAAAATTTGAAAGCCACTAGATTAGATGGTCTATATAGGGTCCTCTTTGAAGAACAGATACTCTTAGGAACTAGAAAAGTACCTACTGGGTAAATTGTTATGTAACAAATGTGATTACCCTAATGGGTAGTACCATGGATACACATGTATATTCATAAATATACCCTTAACAATAAATGAGTCTATGCATTTGATTTTGCATGTGAATATGTAATTTTATATGTATATTAAAAACAACTACTATCAACTGAGAGACTCCCTAATGAACTATTAAAGTTACCTACCACCTCACAGTAGTCTTAGACATAATTACTAGCTTCCTTCTTTTCACATAAGGATAAGCTTGGGAAGGTTTAGCAACTTGAATGGGATAAACAGCTAGAAAGAGGTAGACACAATATCTGAATTCAGAATGAGCTTAAGCCAAAGTATTTGTTTTCATTTTTTCTCCATAATACTCAAGTACCTCCCATTATATCAGTAGGTTTCCCATCTCTGTGAAAGGTTGCTCTAAGGAGCAAGTGGTTTGGGGCTTTTCTTCTGAAGATTGGGTTGAGGCTTATTTCTTGATGCTAAGATGGAAATTATGTCAAAAATGAGAATCATGTGCCTCATATTCCAAGGAAATGATGCAGTGGAGAGTGTCTGGAGAAAGAATGGGTAAAAATGCAGTTAGGTCTAAAGCTTCCATCTTACCCCTCTCTCTCTTCCTTTTTTCCTTCTGATTTGATGAAAACTCCTATAATTAGAAAATATATGCAAAGGAAATAATGTACATACTTATACCTAATCAGTTAAAGTGCCTTTGGTCATGAGCTATCTATAGCCACAACTTATGGTAGACATACACACAGAAATGTGTGTGGAGGTGTGTGTATTCTTCTCTACCCAGTAGAGAGAGGGTAAGAATTTTTGTATTCTTAGTATTTCAGGATCTCATATGTATATCTTCTTGTTGATAATCTAGACTTCCCATGTCTTTAACTTAAGAGACTATTCAAAGCTGGAAATGACCTTATATATCACCTGGTTCAACTTTTCATTGATTCAATCACAGTCACACAACTGGTTCATATGTGGGCCTAACCTAGAATTTCTTAGTGTTGACATTTTCCAATTAAGGAAATTTTACAAAACAAGACTGTACACATACAAATATGAACATGCTATAGTAGAAACTTTTAAAGTATAATAGCAACTTAAAGAAAACCTATTCCTACTCTTTTATCTTTTAGATTACAAAAGTGGCACCCAGAGAGATGGAAAAAATATATAATATTGTAAATAACAGATTCCAGTCTAGAGCTTCCTTCCATTGTATACTGTGGTTAATTTAGAGACAATTTTATTAAGAGATATTTTATTAATTTTATTCAAATTTATTAATTTGATTTATTAAATCAAATTAATGTGTATGACTGGTGAGCACTTAACCCTCCTGAGAAATACGGATTTTAAATACAACTTTCCTTTTATTATTTATAAAGTTGTTGAGGATAGGAATTCATGTTTCATGTGTTTTTGATTTGTTTTACTTTTTCCAAAGTATATGTTTTTCCCATAATACTGAAATACTTCTTATTATATAAGTAGGTTTTCCATGTCTATAAGTGGGAAGTCATGCTAAAGAAGGACTTATTTGACTAATAACAATCTTAAAAGTAATGATGGAAATCAATGCAATATTTAAGCACAAGTGATTCTATATTCTGTTAAAGAAAGGTTCTAGAAATCTCACCCAATCATGCATCCTAGTGCCTCAGGTCACCTGTATATAAATTAGTTTTAAACTACCTGTGGCGTTGTCAAGACAAATTAACTAATAAATGTAAGCATAATTTGTCTCTCTAGAAGAGACTATTTAAATTGTTCTGAAAATATGCCTCTGTAAGCCTGAAGGCAAAAATCATGCTACCACTCTGCCTTTCCTTTTTCAAAACCAAATAAAGCTTATTCTAAATTTATCTTATCTGTCCTATATTTAAGTCTATAATTAGTTAATATCATTATGTCTTCATTATTATTTTACTATTCCTAGATAGACCCTTTCTTAGATTTCTGGCATCATTTCTATGATCCACACAGAAAAAAGATGAAAATAGTTCAGTTTTTCTCTGGGTCAGAATCCAAATGGTCTCTTCAGTTTCAAAGACTGGGGTGGGGGGAGAATCTTTTTGATCTTGACACTTTGGGGAATAATTTAAAGATTAAAAAAAATGGGTGAAGAAAAATAATGTGTATTTGGGTTTCTTTGTGGTAAGGTCCAAAGGAAATGTGAATTCTCCCTGCCAGAAATCACTGGAGGTATAGAAACCACTAAAAGGCAAGGGGTGATTTATTTTCTCCTTCTCAGGGACTCTACAACTAAAGAAGAAGAGAACAAAATTCTAGAAAGAAATGGATACAGAACAGGATATTGATCAGCATGAGATCATGACTCTAGTTTCCTTAACTAAAGAAATGCTAACAATCTCCAGGGATGATTCCTGTTAGGTGGTTAAAATACAAACTGCACATGTGCATACATACACACACAGTTAAATTTAGTATATCATAGTAAAGTATACACAGAGTCAACTCATTCATTCAACCAATAATTCAGTGCCTGGCATATATCAGGGTTTCTCAGGTGGTGCTAATGCCTGCCAATACAGAAGCCTCAGGAGAGGCGGGTTCGATCCCAGGGTCTGAAAGATCCCCTAAAGTAGAAAATGGCAACCTGCTCCAGTTTCTTGCCTGAAAAATCCTACAGACAGAGGAACCTGGTGGTCTAGAGTCCATGAGGTCACAACTGAGTGACTGAGCACACACACACAACATTTAGCAGGATATGTGCTCTGTCGCTCAGTTGTGCCTGACTCTTTGCAGCCCCACACTGCAGTCCTCCAGGCTCCTTTATGGATGGAATTTTCCAGGCAAGCATACTGCAGAGGATGACATTTCCTACTCCAGGGGATGTTCCCGACTTGGGTTGAACCCATTTCTCCTGTGTCTCCTGAGGTGGGTTGGCACTGGTAGGCAGATGCTTTACCACGAGTGCCATCTGGGAAGCCCCATACCAGGCTATGCCCAGGAAAAATTCCAATTAAAATGTGTTCTAATTGATAGATTTTAGAGTACCAATAAATGATCCTATTCATTTCTTATTCAATCAGAAATTCCTGAATCTGGTTAGTCATAATGTTCCAAAATTTGTCCACACAATAACACAGCCTGAGTAACTTTGAAAAACATTGCTTCTGAGACCCACCCATGAAAGTGAAAGTGAAAGTGTTAGTCGCTCAGTCTTGTCCGACTCTTGGTGACTCCATGGACTGAAGCCTGCCAGGCTCCTCAGTCCAAGTGATTCTACAGGCAAGAATACTGGAATGGATTGTCATTCCCTTCTCTAGGGGATCTTCCCGACCCAGGGACTGAGTCCAGGTCTCCTGCATTGCAGGCAGATTCTTTACTGCCTGAGCAACCAAGGAGACCCACCCATACATCTACTGAATTAGAATTCCAGTTTTATGGGATTGGGAATCAGTAGCTGCTTTTGCTGCTGTTGCTTTTAACCCCTTTAGTCATAATAATGCAGTTTGTTTGTGGACCAGATTTTTGGAACCATTGATCGTTATTCCTAACAAAAAACCCACCCTGATTAATTCAGTTAAGGAACATATTATATAAACACATTACATTTACTACTCCAATGGAACTATTCCTATTCAGATAGTGGCCCTGCCATGTCTATTAAAATTACAAGCATATTAGATTGGAAGCTTATTTCAGAGGAGACGCTTCCTTTTTATTTTTTTAATTATTTGTATATTTATTGAATTATAATTGACTTACCATATCAAATTAGTTTCAGATATACAACATATTAATCCAACATTTCCATATACTGTGAAATGACCACTACAGTAAGTCTAGTTACCACCTGTCACCATACACAGTTATAAAGGTACAGTATTATCTACTGTGTTCCTATAATGTATATTACATTCCCATGACTTATTTAATAACTAGAAGTTTGTACTTCTTAATTTCCTTCCCCTATTTTGCCCATCCCCTACTCTCCTTCCCTCTGGTAAGCACTGGTTTATTCTCCTTTTAAATAGCTTTTATATACTTTTAAATACTGTTAAATACTATTATTTAAATACTATTATATACTTTTATATACTTTTAAATACTATTATAATCACTTAAAATGATACCCTCTTCCCTCCATAAGTTTTTTAAAATTAATTAATTTATTTTAATTGGAGGCTAATTACTTTACAATAATGTAGTTGTTTTTGCCATGCATTGACATGAATCAGCCATGGGTATACATATCCATAAGTTTTAAAAACTTCAAAATATGGATAGCTACAGAACTGTATGAAGATTCATGGTGATTTAACTTTTCCAAATTCTCTCAATAAATTGATGACAAAGTTAGCTAGATTCCAATACTATTTATTATTTACCATTCATAATTCTCTCTTTCTCTTACTCATATTTTGCTCTATCTACTGAATGACTACTTCAATACCCAAGTTACTTACCAGAAATTTTTTTTCATACCCCTACAATGTAATCCCCAGAGCAGAAGACATATTTGAAATTTCTTTCACTGACATAATCTCAGAGCAAGGACAGAGCCTCACACAAAGTAGTTGCTCAATAACTGTTTGTTGAATAAGTTAATAAATAAATGAATTAACAATAAATAAATTTTATTATTTCTATTCCTGTAGCACCAAAGTATTATTAGTTAAAATGAACTTGACAGTCATTTAACAATGGCCAGTAGTAAATACATGTATTTTAGTACTTGTCATTTTGCATTATAATCCTTTGATTCTATGATTGACATAAGCTATGCCTCATATAAGTCTCAGTCTCACTCAAAACATGTCATATAGTAAACATTCAATGACTGTTACTTGAATGAATGGATAAACAGAAAAAGTTACTTCTCAAGATTCATATTTAATTTATTACAAATATGATATCAAAACATTTACATTATTTAGGCATGATTTAGACTCAGGAATTTAAGTGCCCATTTCAGTTCATGGCAACATTCTCTATTGGCTGAGAAAACATAAATGCCAAGGAGGTAACATAAATAAATCTGGGGAACATCATTCATTTCAGTGCTCATATTTCATAATCAAGCAACAGTTCCTAAATAGATTACTTTATCAAGGTTTATATTTGGATAAACATTTTATGCAATACTATCTTAAAGAATATTCTTTGTTTTAATTTAAATTATTGCTTACCAGTTTTACCATTACATGTCTGAATCCTGAAAGAGAATCATTCAGTAAGACATAACATATAAATATTGCCTGAAGTGACAGCTTTGCCTCTGTATCCTTTTTAAAGTGTCAATTACTATCAATGCAGTAGGAGGTTATGACTAAATTGTAAAAGTTCTAAAATTGGATAAAGAGGAGGTATGTACTTGAAGGCTTTAAAATAAGACATGGGATAATTTAAACCTCAAAATATGATTATTTTCATAATATAAAATTGATATATTTTTATAAACACAGTTGACCCCTGAACAACACGGGTTTGAACTGAATGGACCATTTATACACAGATTTCTTTTTAATAGTAAATGCTGCAGTCCTGCACCACCTACAGTTGGTTGAACCTGTAAATGTAGAACCCTGGATACAAAGGAAGTGTGAATAAGGAGGGCCAACTGTAAACTATACTCTGATTTTGACGCTGGTACCCCATCCCCCTCATTGTGCAAGAGTCAATGCAGTACATTTTGGAACTGATGACAATTACTAATTTCACCTATGCAAATAGTTTGTGGGTTAAGCACAAATAGAGACATAAGTACATCAGTGAAACATACTTTCCTAATCCATAATAGTCAACTTGATATGTTATGGATTTGAAGTTTTCTAATTCATCAGTGTAAAAATAATTTATAACAACACAAAGAAAAAGTAAAATTGTTACAAATCAACAAAAACATCCATATTCAAAGATGCTTATTGTTTGGATTTATTAGTAATCTTTAGGTACCATGGGCTTCCCTTGTGGCTCAGCTGGTAAAGAATCTGCCTACATTGCCAGAGACCTGGGTTTGATCCGTGGGTTGGGAAGATCCCCTAGAAAATGGAAAGGCTACCCACTCCGGTATTCTGGCCTAGAGAACTGCAACATGAAGAATGGTAATAACATGAGATCCAATGGTGATAAGAAAAGCAAATGTTTTGAAAACTCACAGACTGAGCAAAATTAAACATATATATATATTTCTGTTGTGCAAGTAAGTTCATCTATTTCATTTTTCCAGAGAGAATAAATGTACAGATAGCAAGAGGGGTAGACAGGTGGGATGGATTGTGAGATTGGCATTAGCATATATACGCTACTATGTATAAAATAGATAACTAATGAGAACTGAGTACATGGCACAGGGAACTCCACTCAATGCTGTGTGGTGTCCTAAATGGAAAGGAAATCCAAAGAGAGGAATGCATACATATGTATAGTTGATACACTTTGCTGTACAGTAGAAACTAACACTTCATTTTAAAGCAACTATACAATGAGAAAAAATGGGGAAAAAATGAATCTCCTTACTCAAGTCTGGGAGAAGGCAATGCCGGCAACCCACTCCATTACTCTTGCCTGGAAAACCCCATGGATGGAGGAGCCTGGTGGGCTGCAGTCCATGGGGTCGCTGAGAGTCGGGCACGGCTGAGCGACTTCACTTTCACTTTTCACTTTCATGCGTTGGAGAAGGAAATGGCAATCCACTCCAGTATTCTTGCCTGGAGAATCTCAGGGACAGAGGAGCCTAGTGGGCTGCCATCTATGGGGTCGCACAGAGTCGGACACGACTGAAGCAACTTAGCAGCAGCACTCAAGTCTATTCATAGCTTTTAACATGCAATGCCTAACATACAAAAAATTCTAACTTATTCCATAAACATGTATCCCATGAACAGTGAGTAACATATGCAGTGTTTTTCAAACACAATACTTGGAAAAGTCCCTTCATAAGCTGGTATTTCAGAAGCTCGTGAAAGCAAAGAGAGGCACTTATGTTCCACAGTATACTCTTCAGGAAATGCTGTTCTAACATAATTTTGAAAAAAAATAGGTGTAGAGGAAATCCATGTTTTTCGATGTTTTGTTTAGTGTTCAGTGTGATTTTGGCATATCTGTGACCTCTTTTCCAACAGTTTTCCTTTAATTGAGAACTTGACTAGATTTCTAAGTTACAGTATTTATGTAATCTTTCTGCCTTCTTTTCATTAAGATATGAAGTGTCTATTACAGATGGAAGATACACCATTTCCCTTCAGAGTTAAAGGAATCTATCTCCTTGATTTTTTATTTCACCTTCTCTTCTGTGTGTTTTGTATTTTTCTTCCAGAACAAAATTCTGCCAATGATCTCTTGAGAACTCATAGATACAAAATGTGCTTCCAACCAATATTGGTTTTTAGACACTTGATATCAATGATTGTTTACTATCTTAAAAAGTCATTTATGACAGAGACATATAGTTCTTTTTTACTTTGATAGCCCAAAATCATAGACAAAATTTCAGGCTACTGTGAGAGCACTATGTTGCTCTGAACTACCTTAACTGCCAGTGAGATGTTTTTGATTTTGTTAGAGATGTCCTTGCCAGTATTCTGAATCATAGCAGGACTGTAATCAAACACTATTATTTGAATAATAACATTTTAGTAAGCTTATTGTAACTCTCCATGTTCCACTGAGATTAGGCTTGACAAGTATAAGCAAAATTTTCTTCAGGTCAGACATTTCTGCTTGGAAAAGTCAAAGTGAATGTCGCGCAATCCTGTCCAGTCTTCATGAATCCATGGACTGTAGCCGACTCTTTGTAGCCTGCCAGGCTCCTCTGTCCATGGGATTCTCCTGGCAAGAATACTGGAGTGCTTTGCCATTCCCTTCTCCAGGGTATCTTCCTGACCTAGGGATTGAACCTGGGTCTCCTTAATTGCCTGCAGATTCTTTACCAACTGAGCTACTAGGGAAGCCCCATTTCTTCCAGCCAGACATTTCTGCTTGGAAAGCAGTGCTTCTCAAACTTTAAGACACCTATAAGTGAATTGAGGACCTTATTAAAATATAGATTCTGATTAAGTTGGTTGAGCTGGGGTTTGTTATTTTGTATTTCTGATAAGTCAAAACTGCCGGCTATGGACCACTTTTTGAGTAGGAAGTTTAAAGCCATAAAGTGTCACTGTTGACTTGGAAACAAATTCCTCCAGTTTCTGTGAAATGTACTGCCTAACATATGACATGTAATAACTGAAACATTGTGAGACTATTCATTATCTTTTCCCCAAATACATTTATATAAAGATTTCTATTTTAAGAGTCAGGTCCGGTCCAATGCTCTTAGAAGAACTACAAATAGCTTGGGTTACTCACTTTTCCAGCTGGATTGCCACTTTCCCCCAAGGCACTCTTACTTCTATATCATTTACAAAGGAAAATTCTTATACACTGGGATATGGCAAACCAGTAAACGCTGCTCTTGATCTGTTATAACATTTCTATGATACTCAGGACATGATGACCCATTTTATAAAATATAATGCAAATGTTGTTTAAAGCATCCAGGAGTAAAGAGGACAGCTTTCAGATTCTTGTAAGTGTTTTGTGTATTTTATATTCAACCAATCCAACTTTGCAGAGTTGTAGATGGCACCCTGGTGGCTCAGTTGGTAAAGAACCTTCCTGTCAATGCAGGAAACACGAGACCAGAGTTGGATCTCCGGGTCGGATAGATCCCCTGGAGAAGGAAATGGCAAGCCATTCCAGTATTCTTGCCTGGAAAATTCTATGGTCAGAGGAGCTTGGCGGGCTACAGACCATGGGGTTGCAAGAGTTAGACAGGACTTGGAGACTAAACCACCACCACTAGGAGTCACCAGGAAGGTGATTTAAAAATGCTAATTTCAGACAGGGAAGCCTGGGGTGCTGCAGTCCATGGCATCACAAAGAGTTGGAAACGACTGAGCGATTGAATTTAAATAATCTGATGCCTACCCCAGGAGAATCTCATCCTAAAGGTCTGGAGTGAGGCCTAAGAATCCACATTTTAGCAAATACCTTTTGCATTTTGGGATTTGGTGATGGACAGGGAAGCCTGGCATGCTGTGGTCCATGGGGTCGCAAAGACACGACTCAGCAACTGAATTGAACTGAACTTGCATTTCTAGTGTAATTGAAAAGTTTGAGGAATACTCTCTTAGGAGGAACCTTGACCAAAGTTCCAACATCAAGACCTGATATTACCGAAACTTTTACCCTATACCTAAGACAGTGTTTTCAAATATACTTTTGATCAACAAAATTGTTCCCTTTGTTTGTCACAGTTTTGATTATCTACTTGGTTCACCACTCCTTTTTGGACCTAAGGGACCTCAACTCCTATGTCTTCTCTAGGGACCATAGTTTATCTTCCAAACCACACACTTTCAAAAGAAATAGGGAGAACAACTGATAATTATGCTGGGATAATTGGCATAAACTGGAATCATCCAGAGCAGATTTTACATCACATTGATCTTGAATCCCAAAATGGGGAACTTTTTAACCACACTTCACACTGATGGCAGATCATTACCTACCTCTGAATTCTCCATCCCAGTTCTATTCTCTGATGGGAAACTCTGACTTCCTGATAGATCTCCAGCAGGCACTACTTGGCTTTAAAGCTTTCACTGTCTCACCCTTCAGATGTGATACGTTCACAGTGTCTAGGAACGAGTCTGTCTCCTTAGACATAACCCCACTGTGACAGCAAGTTTATTTCCAAATCTTCATATTGGCTGCAGTTAAGTGGGACATGAAGGATTATATTTACATACAATATGTTTTAAATCAAGTTGGTTATTTTATCATCCATACTTGAAAGACTGACATCTTTACTGCCTTCTTATGATGAAAAATCATAAATATTACAATATTCTACCAAATCATTAAATATTTTGCCAATTTTTCTCTGAAAGTTATCAAATGTGAAATACCTGATGTAATTCAGAGGAAGGAGAGAAGAGATAGGATACGTAATACTTTTCTACCATAGAATTTTCCAGGCAAGAATACTGGAATGGGTTGCCATTTCCTTCTCCAGAGGGATCTACCCGACCTGGAGATTGAACTCCTGCATTGACAGAAGGCTTCTTTACCTACTGAGCCACCAGGGTGCCATCTACAATTCTGCGAAGTTGCACTGGTTGAATATAAAATACACAACACACTGACAACTCTTTGACAAGTATAAACTCAAGCAACTGGCCTTTTATTCAGTTACTGTATCAACACTGGCTCATGTCCCTCTCCTATAAGAATTGATTTATCAAGTCAATCATAAAAGGACATTCAGAAAAATAATTATTTTCAATTTTAAAAGGATCAAAGTACATTTAAACGAATGTTTTGTTCATACAGAGAAACTGAGGACAACTCATACAATATAATATGTGATTAATGACATAAAGCATTAAGGAAAACAGACATACATTCTAAAGCTGACTTCTTCTTCCTGCCTATTATATTGAGATGGAATTTTGGAAGATAATTAAGATGGAAATATCATCTTCAAGAAATTCTTCTAGTGCATTAGGTTAAAAGAAAGCAGTAAACTAAGTTGAAAGTTTTAAAATGTACTATAGTATTAGTAAATCATATACCCCAGGCTAACCTTACAGGTATGTGTTGTTTTTATAAATTAACTAGAACTGGTTTAACCTTAGGTCAGGTTCAAGTGGTGTACACCAGCAGTCAGATTGCAACTTGATGCAAATTTTATCTCATTAAAAAAGTCACACACTGCTCCACTTCATTTGCAAAATAATTGTGTACCTGGCAAGGTCAAATGATTTTCCTTCTATTGCTTTCACTGAAGGAATTCGGGGTTTTTTTAATGCAGCTAAACTGTGGGAAAGATTTTCTAATTTATTTTAATTTGAGGAAATTGCAAACTTCCAAAAAACTCAGAGGTTTTGTGCTTATTCTTTTTCTGTTTGTTTAAAATAAGAAATCATATTAACATCTGCTTGTTTTAGATTTTGAGAAGCGATATACTGTACTATAATTCTAATCTAAAAAGTCTCATTCTGTAATTCCCAGAGAAAAAGAGAAAATTGTTAATGCCAAATTAGCTATAATGAATTTTTTCAAAAGTTTAAATGGTGCTTAACTATACAAAATATGGTAAATGAAGTCCTAAAAGAAATGAGACAAGTAAGGTGCTTTTAGATCATCAAGATGCATCAACACTTTTCCATTTCTCACTCAAATTTGTATTCTATTATCCTCTGACCTCAAGATATTTTCAGTCATTTATTTCTTCTATAGTAAAATCCATTTACAGTAATATGTATATATTTTTGGTCTCATAGATGCTACTAGAATTTTTCTATGTGAACACTTATTTTATATATTCTATCACAGTTAAGATTCTTAGATAATTGCAGTTGATTTAACTTAGGATTTATCAAGATCTTAAAAATGTAGAGAAATCTCTTTGCTTCATTTAGAGGCAAATCACTCCCCTCACTATTATGTTTTCAAATGTGTTACTTAACACAGTATTTAATTTCATTTTGAATCTTTAAAAGTTGTTTTTCCCATGAACAACAAACTGTTGATGAGAAATATGAAGCAGAAACATTAGGGGTCTTAATTTTAAATAAAGTAAAAGCTGATATTTGCTAAGAATCTTTGAAATGAGAATGCAAAAATATTTAATATTATATAAAAATAGAAAATTACTATAGCAGGTATTTCTTTGTTGTCCTAGGGGACTATACTAAGCAATGGTCCCCAAACTTTTTTGGCACAAGGGACCGGTTTCCTGGAGGAAATTTTCCTAAGGACTGGGGAGAAGAGGGAGGGATGGTTTCGGGATGATTCAACTGCAGTACGTACGGTTCTGGCTCCTACAAGAATCTAATGCCACCACTGATCTGATAGGAGGTGGACCTCAGACTGTAATGTGAGCAATGGGGAGTGGCTATAAATACAGATGAAGTTTTGTTCTCCCTTGCCAACCTCTCTCTCACCTTCTACTGTGCCACCAGGTTCCTTACAGGCCACAGATCAGTACTGGTCTCTGGCCAGGGGTTTGGGGACCCTGATACTAAGTATTGTTTTAGAAGTGAAACTGCCTTTAAACAAGGCTCTTTTAGCCATCTAAAGTTGTTAGAAACCAACAATTTTGACCCAGGGATGGAACCTGCATCTTCTGCTGCTCCTGCATTGGCAGATGGATTCTTTACTACTTAGCTATCTAGGAAGCCCAGCTATTGGTTGTACTTCATACCACATAGATACACACTATCTCAATTTGATTAAATGACAAAGAAACTTTTTTTTGACCTCACTTGAGTCAGGCTCCTCAGAGCCCCCTTCTTTGGCGGTGGGGGTTACAGGGTCAATCTGTCCTTGGCCAGCTTAGTAAAGTTTCATCAAGAATCCTATTGATTCAATTTAGCAAATATTCCCTCACTCTCAATATGTGGTACCCTGGATATCTGATCAAATTCTTCAACTCCCACTTCAAAATCTTAACACTCTGGACTTCTTCAGCAATAAACCTATTTAGTACTTCTAGTGAGAATTCTCCCAGCCCTGATGCTTTCTTTTAGTACTTTTCCATTCACTGACCCCCAACTCTATTCTTTGTTTATAAATCTCCATTTGTCCTTGTTGTATTCAAAGTGAGACTGGTCTCTATCCCCTGCTGCAAAGCCCCCACCGCAGTAGTACTTCCCTCCGGAATAAAGTATTCTTTACTGTCTTTAACAAGTGTTATGAAGTATAATTTTTAATACCAGGAAGACCCAATATACGGCCTATAAAATTAGCAAAAATAAACCATTTAGTTAGTCTTTAGTTACCTTAAATTATATTGCAGTAGAGCATGAATAAATACAGAAATTAAACTTATCAAAGGCTATCCTCATTCTCAATAATTTGGTCTATGACTTGACCTTGAGTTTCAAAGAACCAGCAGGGAAGTAGCTGGCAAGGAAACTAGTAGGAAATGGATAATCTAGAAAGTGCTATGAATCTTCTATGAAAAGCAATTGCAGAATTACGGTATGATAATCAAGACTTTACATTTTATAGATAATACACTGAATACACAGAAAACTAAAGAAGCTTGACTGAACAGTCCTGAGACAGTTAATCAGTAAAACCAGAGTATTCTATTGCCCAGAGGGATTGTTATATAGATACAGGCAGACTATGAAGAGACTGTGCAATCAGGAATGGGCAGATTAATATCTGACAAGGTAAATGACTTCTGCTCTGTCAAAGAATATACAGAGTTTAAGCTGAAATTCTTTCCTTCTTGTCAAATTTGAGAGTGATGCCTATAATGCATTCCTGTCCCACACAGCACCAACATGTGTGTGTGTGTGTGTGTGTGTGTGTGTGTGTGTGTGCATGCTAGTCACTCAGTAGCGTTCAACTCTTTACAACCCCAAGGACTGTAGCTCGCCAGGCTCCTCTGTCCATGGAATTCTCTAGGCAAGAATACTGGAGTGCGTTGCCATTCCCTTCTCCAGGGGATCTTCCCACCCCAGGGATTGAACCCAGGTCTCCCGCATTGAAGGGAGATTCTTTACTGTCTGAACCACAACTACAAAAACTCAGAACCTGTGCACAAAAAAATCCACTCCTTGGGTAACTTGGCAGCAGCTGCAGGCATGTTTTAGAAGGTACATTAAAGTAGAACAGATATATTTATGATTCAGCATTGGCATGTATTTGCTTAAAATTAAAGCCAGGATAACCAGAGCTACACAAATAAAATTATAATACAAACTTTGAAATATTAATTTTGGAAAATTAGAAAGAGATTCATAATTTTCTGAAATTGATAGATTAAAACGGAAAGAAAAAGAAAAGGTTCTACATCAAAGTAGTATAGAAAGGATATGACTAAAAAGTGGCTCCACAGATGTAAAACTTGCTCAATGTGGAAAGATGACCTGCAAAAATCAGTACAGATACATTTTCATATAAAACTGAAATAACAGGAATACCTGTTTTGTTGCATTACTTTGCAGGTCTAAAATTGTTAAGGAAGAGAGGGAAGGAAGGCTGATTGTGTGGAAGTCTTAGACTGCTATGTTCAGTTCAGATCAGTTCAGTCGCTCAGTCATGTCCAACTCTTTACGACCCCATGAATCACAGCACGCCAGGCCTCCCTGTCAGTCACCAACTCCCGCAGTTTACCCAAACTCATGTCCATCGAGTCGGTGATGCCATCCAGCCATCTCATCCTCTGTCGTCCCCTTCTCCTCCTGCCCCCAATCCCTCCCAGCCACAGGGTCTTTTCCAAAAAGTTAGCTCTTCACATGAGGTGGCCAAAGTATTGGAGCTTCAGCTTCAGCATCAGTCTTTCCAATGAACACCCAGGACTGATCTCCTTTAGGATGGACTGGTTGGATCTCCTTGCAGTCCAAGGGACTCTCATGAGTCTTCTCCAACATGACAGTTCAAAAGCATCAATTCTTCCACACTCAACTTTTTTCACAATCCAACTCTCACATCCATACATGACCACTGGAAAAACCATAGCCTTGACTAGACGGACCTTTGTTGGCAAAGTAATGTCTCTGCTTTTTAATATGCTGTCTAGCTTGGTCATAACTTTCCTTCCAAGGAGTAAGCGTCTTTAAATTTCATGGCTGCAGTTATCATCTGAAGTGATTTTGGAGCCCCCCCAAAAATAAAGTCAGCCACTGTTTCCACTGTTTCCCCATCTATTTCCCATGAAGTGATGGGACCAGATGCCATGATCTTTGTTTTCTGAATGTTGAGCTTTAAGCCAACTTTTTCACTCTCCTCTTTCACTTTTCATCAAGAGGCTTTTTAGTTCCTCTTCTGCTGTGTAGTTCTAAGAAAATCTCACAAGGCCAATGTTTTCAAGCCAAAGATGCATGAAACAGGAGTTTCACATCTCTCAATGATTGTTGTATTAGCAGCCATACCATGCTTAGTCACTTGCTGGAACTGTCATAGAAAGTGTAGCTTCAACATTTTAGCATTTAGGAGTGACCAGGGTTAGAGACCAGAGAAGGAAATTTTCATGGCTGCGACATAGGCATTGCACTAAGAAATTAATAAGCATTAGCTGATATGATCATTTTAAATTATTTTTTAATTGTATAGTTTTCTTCTTTAAACTCTTTGTATAATGACTCAATTTGCATATAGCATAATATAAATGAACCTTTCATCTTATCAATCTGTGGAATATTCAAACAGTTGGCAATTTACTTTCTAGAACAGGTTGCTTTTCTGAAGATTAGAAAGAATACAAATTTTGAGTGTTTAAAATGCACAGATTTTCAAATTGAAGGGATGCCTGAAGTTTGGAAAAGACACCTGTCATTCTTCAACCACAATGGCTTCCTTTTTATCTGTTTTATGTTTTGAATATCCAGGAGTAATCTCAAGAAAGGACTCAGTGTCTAACAAATATTTGAAAACTATTGGTTTTGTCCTGATTATTCTGTAAGAGTTATTAGAAAATGTTTTTAATTGACTGCTCATTTTAGTAATAAGAGTCATGAGTCGTATTAACTTAATAAAAAGCAAGACAAAGATGCTGAAAGTCTTATATTTGTAGTCTCACATTCATGAAAACAAAGCCATATCTCTGGGTTTTCAATTATGAAGGGGAAATTAATGCCCCAACAGTACTTACTCCTGCTTGATGGTCCCAGACATTACTGTAATAAGCAGGATGCTCCATTTTTTTATAAGATCATTAAACATCCCATCTCTTTTATGAGTTATGAATAGATTATATTGTAGTTCCTAAACAATGATTTCCCATTATATAACACTGGAGTTTTATAAACTTATTTTAAAAATACTACTCTTCCTATTCATATTTAGCTTCTAATCTATGAATAAAGAAGGCCCAAGCTTTTACATCTTCTATTTATGAGCTCTCTTTTATTTATAACTAGTGGAATTATTCCATTAATCTTTAACCCATGAATTTCTATTTTTTTTCCTCTTGTCAAGCAACTCTCAATTCAAATTATCAACAATAAGCCCCACAGTACCAACATAAAATTATGACCTTAATAATTTTTAGATTATATTTTTTATTTCATCAGCTAGGTCACCCATAAACATGTTTAATAATTTCACGTGCCTTTGGAAGGTCATTCAAAATTCCCTCGACCTACAGCTAAAACCAAGGCTGACACTGAACCACTAATAGTACTCTTGGGACTTTAATACTTTTCTACATGTGAATCTAAGTCTCAAATGATTTCTACCACACACTTCCCGTAAGAATATGTCATGTGGAAATAAAGTCAATGCTAAAAGAAGTAAAAACTATCTATTGCTTTGTCTATACTTGTCATCCTGTCACAGTCCCGATTATCCAGATGAAATTAAACTGTTATCTTTGTTCATTTTGATCCTAACATAACAGGAATAACACATGATGTCCTTGTTATAGTAGAAGAATGCTATAAATCAGTATGTACTAGCATATAAAATTCTGAATGCATTGAATAGAACCGAAATTTATAATGGGGTTCTACTGAATATGGAAGAAGGCCAAGAAAGCATACACTTCTGATTTTGAAAATAAAGGACCTAGAGAAAGCAATCCCTGTCATCTCATTCTAAGCACATCAGTTCAACAAAATTCATTGCAAAAACAACCTATAACATTAGTATTATGCATAGTTATTTTCAAAGTTTTAATAAATTAGATCTATTTCTTATCACATAAATACTGTAAAAGTACCATTCTTGATTCTGCAAAGAGATGCATACATTTCACAAGTCAGACTAGGTTATTTAAATTTATGTATTAATTTTTCATGCCTAAGCCATATTTTATGTTTCTACCTATGTTTACAAAATATTAACCAAATATGTATACTACTGTTATGTCATGCATAGCCATCCTTGACAACTCATTTCTTACAATAAACAATATATAAAGAATAAAATCATTCTAATCAAAATTATTTTTCATATTTATATAACTGCTTTATTCTAAAACCAAAGCCTTTACATTTTGCTTTACAGGGAATAAAAAAGAAGAATCTTCTTAAAATCTTTACAAAGAATGTATCAATACTGGGAAAAACTTTAGAAAGAAATTGTGATTATACAGATGGACTACAGAAGAAAGGAGTACATACCAGTGGATACTAAAGAAATACAAAGGAATTAATATCTCTGGCTTAAAATAAATACTTCCTCAGCCTCTCTGCTGCTGACATGCTGGAGCTGGATAATTCTTTGTCAGTGGAGCCGTCCTGTGCACTACAGAGTATTTAGCACCATTCCTGGCTTCTCTCCACAAGATGCCAGCAGCAGCTCCCCACCCCTCCCCAGCTCCTCTTCACATGCTCCAAGCAGTGACAACCAAAAATGTCTCCAAACCTTGTCAAATAACCCCTAGGGGCATAACAGCCCTCAGCTGAGAAATGCAAGATAAAGATAATAGAGCAACATATAACTCATTAAGGAATAGAAACAATAATCACATAGTTAAATCAGATTCCTTACTATATGCTAGTCAGCCTACTGACTACTTTCATAAGTATTCTTTAATTTCATTCTTAGGACACCTTTATCAGATTTTACCATTATCCCGTTCTACACACGAGAAGTCGTCTTAGAGCTTAAATACCTGTGCCCAATCTCACAGTTATTTCAAGATCAGATTCTTTCCCAGATTCTTCTAATACCAGACCCGGTGCTCTTAGCCACTCTACTGCTCCTAACTGCTCATGGGACAGTAAATTAAGCGATGCCATCGACTTTAACTGCCTTATTACATAACATGAATGTAGGACTTTTTAAAAGACTGCAAACAAAGGGTGGGTGTCTATTGCCCAGTGCATTGGAGGAAAAGGAAATAAACTGTACTATTATACAATCAGCAGGACTTTCCAGGCTTAGGACTCCTTACCATTGCCTCCACTTTACTTTTGGTAGCTAATCCTTGTGTTTAACAGTTCTTACCTGTCCTACCCGCATGGTAGACAAGTAGTAAACATTTCTCTTGAGACTGGAACCAAGTTACTAAAGTATGATTTAAAACTATTACTACAGCTATATTTTAGGTTGACCTGTAACAGTGAATATAATTTTCAAAGCTGTTTATAACCATTGATTTTATATACTATCTTCATCCCTGATCTCAAATGTTACATTCCTGATTTTTATTGTTACAAAATAATGAACAATGCAGCGCTTCCCTGGCGCTGCAATAAACTATCTGCCTGCTAATGCAGGAGACCCAAGAGACTAGGGTTTGATCCCTGGGTCGGGAAGATCCCCTGGAGTAGGAAATGGCAACCCACTCCAGTA
This sequence comes from Bubalus bubalis, assembly GCF_019923935.1. Classification (NCBI taxonomy): domain Eukaryota; kingdom Metazoa; phylum Chordata; class Mammalia; order Artiodactyla; family Bovidae; genus Bubalus; species Bubalus bubalis. The sequence continues at coordinate 152,564,738 of NC_059158.1, forward strand.
TTCTGGCCTGCAAAATTCCATGAACAGAGGAGCCCGGTAGGCTACAATCCATGGGGTCACAAGAGTCGGACACGACTGAGCACAGCACTATCTATCTAATGATCAAGGTCCTCCTCACAAGAAGAGGTTCCAGAGAATAAATAGTTCTTTTTGTAATTCAATTGTTTCTGCTTATATTCTCATCCATACTGAATAAACAGATGAAACACATAAAGATACTAATAAAACTAGATTATCTTGGCAAGAAGACTGCTGTCAAAGCTCAGAATTGTCACATACATATGCAAATATCCTACTTCCCCTCTCCCTTGCACTCAGGTAAAAGGATAGAGGAACAAGGAAAGAATTGATTGTCACCAGTACTTAACAGCAATTACTAATTTAGAATAAAGCTTATTTTGCTTACTCGTATCTAAGCTTTATCAAGGAGGCCTACAAACCTCCAAAAATTATAGTAAGAAAGTAAGTCATTAAAGTAGGAGCAAAATTTTATGCAGTTGGAAAACAAAGTAGGTAGATGTAAAGAAACAGAAAGAACGAGGACAGTATTAATATAATCCTGCAAAAGAAGAAGTCTTAATTATTTGCTAGGGTAGCACACACTCTACATGAACTCTTGGAGAGTTCACGGTACACTCTCATTCTGATTATGTTTTTAAAATCTGCTTATTTTGCTTTATGCAACTCCCCCTTATTACACCTGACTGTCGCATGATACACTGCTATGCTGTGCTAAACTTCTTCAGTTGTATTTGACTCTGTGACCCCTGGGCTCTAGGTCAGGCACTTCTGTCCATGGGATTCTCTAGGCAAGAATACTGGAGTGGGTTGTCATGACCTTTTCCAGGGGATCTTCCAAACCCAGGGATCAAAATCCCATCTCTTACATCTTCTGCACTGGCAGCAGGTTCTTTACCACTAGCGCCACCTGAGAACTATTATGCATATATCCCATAACAGTATGAAGTCAAGTGGCCTTAGAAAGCATCACTACAAACAAAGCTAGTGGAGGTGATGGAATTCCAGTTGAGCTATTTCAAATCCTGAAAAATGATGCTGTCAAAGTACTGCACTTAATATGGAAGCAAATTTGGGAAACTCAGCAGTGGTCACAGGACTGGAAAAGGTCAGTTTTCATTTCAATCCCAAAGAAAGGCAATGCCAAAGAATGCTCAAACTACCGCACAACTGCACTCATCTCACACGCTAGTAAAGTAATGCTCAAAATTCTCCAAGCCAGGCTTCAGCAATACGTGAACCATGAACTTCCAGATGTTCAAGCTGGTTTTAGAAAATGCAGAGGAACCAGAGATCAAATTACCAACATCCAACAGATCATGGAAAAAGCAAGAGAGTTCCAGAAAAACATCTATTTCTGCTTTATTGACTATACCAAAGCCTTTGACCGTGTGGATCACGACAAACTGTGGAAAATTCTGAAAGAGATGGGAATACCAGACCACCTGACCTGCCTCTTGAGAAACCTATATGCAGGTCAGGAAGCAATAGTTAGAACTGGACATGGAACAACAGACTGGTTCCAAATAGGAAAAGGAGTACATCAAGTCTGTATATTGTCATCCTACTTATTTAACTTAAATGCAGAGTACATCATGAGAAATGCTGGGCTGGAAGAAACACAAGCTGGAATCAAGGTTGCCGGGAGAAAACTCAATAACCTCAGATATGCAGATGACACCACCCTTATGGCAGAAAGTGAAGAGGAACTAAAGAGCCTCTTGATGAAAGTGAAAGAGGAGAGTGAAAAAGTTGGCTTAAAGCTCAACATTCAAAAAACTAAGATCATGGTATCTGGTCCCATCACTTCATGGGAAATAGATGGAGAAACAGTGGAAACAGTGTCAGACTTAATTTTGGGGGGCTCCAAAATCACTGCAGATGGTGATTGCAGCCATGAAATTAAAAGACACTTCCTCCTTGGAAGGAAAGTTATGACCAACCTAGATAGCATATTGAAAAGCAGAGACATTACTTTGCCAACAAAGGTCGTCTAGTCAAGGCTATGGTTTTTCCAGTGTGGATGTGAGAGTTGGACTGTGAGGAAAGCTGAGAGCCGAAGAATTGATGCTTTTGAACTGTGGTGTTGGAAAAGACTCTTAAGACTCTTTTGGACTGCAAGGAGATCCAACCAGTCCATCCTAAAGGAGATCAGTCCTGGGTGTTCATTGGAAGAACTGATGTTGAAGCTGAAGCTCCAGTACTTTGGCCACCTCATGGGAAGAGTTGACTCATTGGAAAGGACCCTGATGCTGGGAGGGATTGGGGGCAGGAGGAGAAGGGGACGACAGAGGATGAGATGGCTGGATGGCATCACCGACTCAATGGACATGAGTTTGGGTAAACTCCGGGAGTTGGTGACGGACAGGAAGGTCTGGCGTACTGCGATTCATGGGGTCACAAAGAGTCGGACATGATTGAGCGACTGAAACAAAATGAGTGATATAAGCTACTGTGATGTTCACTTTGGCTGCCCCAGCTCTCACTACCAGAGATAATGCTTCAATGAACATTATCAAGCATAGCTCCTGATAAGAACTATGTGAGAGTTTCTCTTAATTATAAGAATGAAATAGCTAGATTATTTGGTTGTGGCATATTTATTTTCACCAAACTATTTTCCTAACAGCTACTGCAATGGGGGGGAAAACTCCATTAGTTTTATAAATCATAAAATTATTTGGAGCAGCATTCTCCAAATTATTACTTGAAAAATAAAAAACAGACTCCTCAAAATATTAATAGGTGTTTTAGGAGAAAGAGTAATATAGAAAAATGTATATTTGAGTCTCAAACAATGCAGGGAGTTAGAGGCACACACCCTCCCCTCAGCGGAAAATCTGAGCATAATTTAGAGTTGGCCCTCCATCTTGCCTGGAGAAGGCAATGGCACCCCACTCCAGTACTCTTGCCTGGAAAATACCATGGACATGGGAGCCTGGTGGCCTGCAGTCCATGGGGTCGCTAAGAGTTGGACATGACTGATTGACTTCACTTTCACTTTTCACTTTAATGCATTGGAGAAGGAAATGGCAACCCACTCCAGTGTTCTTGCCTGGAGAATCCCAGGGACAAGGGAGCCTGGTGGGCTGCCGTCCATGGGGTCACACAGAGTCGTACACAACTGAAGTGACTTAGCAGCAGCAGCAGCAGCTCTATCTATACCACTCCTCTGGGTTTGTGGTTTGGAATCAGGAGATTCAACTAATTTCAGATCGTGTAGAATTATAAATTTTACTATTGAAAAAATCTTCATGTAAGTGGACCTGGTTGTTCAAGAGTCAGCTGTATTTGCAAAATGTTCTCTTAACTAAAGAGGTCAATCTACTGAAGAACTGCCCAGGGCATTTTAACATGCTAACACTCTGTAAATGCCTTACATTGCCTCTTGATCATTTATATTAACACTGCAAATGATCAAGAGGCAAGTAGCTAAGCTCATTTTCCCAAATATATTTGAGGTCAAAGCATATTTTTTCAGATCTTTTCACAGACATCTTCTGACATATTTGTAATTTATAGAATATAGTTTAGGAAACATTGTATTCAGCAAAAATTACTTGGAATTAAACATAATGAATTTTGATACTAATAGCCAAAAGATGTGTTCCTATAGAGTCCATGTAAAAATAATACTTACATAATTATATCTTCAATAATCCATAATGACATATTGATATATTTCAAAGACTTTATTTTAATATGTACTAAGTAAAGTGGACTTAGTAAACAGCTAAGCTATGGATTGCTGACAAAATATAGCTCAGATACATAGCTCTCTGATATTGTGGCTTAATTTGGGCAAAGCATAGAGAAAAAAGATAAACTGCCCAGACTTTACCTAATATGTTATAACTATCATTTCCCTTAGAAAATAAGTTTTTGATAGTTTCTAGATGGCATGAGATAACATATGTATGTGTGTGCATGCTCATTTGCTCAGTCATGCCAGAATCTGCCACCCCATGAACTGCAGCCTCCCAGGCTACTCTGTCCATGGGATTTCCCAGGTAAGAATACTGGCGTGAGTTGCCATTTCTTACTCCAGGATAAATATATATATTTCTGAGTAAATGATTGCATTTTACTTAGTATTCTATACCACCAACTAAATTTGAAGCTATAAACTAAAACAATCACATAAAGAGAATTAAGAAATTAGGTAAAATAAGTGTTTTCATGGTAAAAACTGATTTTTTAAAGTGATATACATTTTTATATGTAAGTTTAAAGGTAAATATTAAGGTAATTATTTGGATGGTGATAATGTATCTCAATCAACTTAGTAAACTTGGATTTAAGAAAAACAACTGTTCAGTTCTGAGGGCAATATAACGCTAAAGCAGAAGGAAAGAAATTTTATTTTAACTCTTCTTAAAAGATATCAATGTATACTGTCCACTATTTAACCCATGAGAAAATTCAAGATTGCATTTAAAATATGTGCTCTTTCAGAAGTTCATGTAGTAGTTTATTTAAGCTGATAAGTGAACTTTTCTCTAACATTAGTTGTCTAGACAATTTAACTTCCATTTTAGAAACACACTTTCAGAGGTAGAGATAGTCAGTTCTTTGTCACCGCAGATAAAATAAGCTCACAGCCAAGAATACCAGAGCACTATTTTTGTCAGGTGCTTATCAACATTTATGTTGTCACCCTGTACCAGCAGAACATTTAACAGATCTACTGCATCAACGTTTCCTAATTATCTGATATCTATTTTTATATTTCCTCAATGACTCTCTCTATAAAAAGTCACAAACTGACATAGAATGTGGAGTAAAAATATTTTTAAACCAAATACATAATTTCCAGATTATGTGTTTTTAAAATAAAATCTAGATAATTAAACTTCCAATTCAATTTATAATAAATTTTGCTATCTTGCTTCACAACAAGCACTAAAACATATACTGAAATGAACATTTACATATATTCCTCCTGAAAAAAAATAGTACAAAACACCAATAAACATCAAATGGAAAACAATTGGTCAAGTTATGTTCTGTAGAAGTTCACTTTTTATCACTTTGTATGTACCTCTGTTCCAGTGCCACTACTCTATCTTAACCATTGGTTTCTGGATCTATCACAGCGTATATGTTAAACTTCAAAGCATAGGAAGGACACTATCAATTGAAATTCTCAAGGCCAAGAAATTTAGGAAAGAATGAAGAGTCAAGTGAAGAAGGAAAGAAATAATGGACCACAAAATAATTATTAGTTATAGGTATACCAAACTCATTTTTTCTTTACATTAAAGCAAATCTTTTCCCAGGCACCTTTGTGACAACTCAATTCTTCATTTTGATATGTACTTCTCATTAATGAAAATATAATCAAGTGGTTTCTGATACATGAATTAGCTTGGCTTTGGAGTTGACAGAACATGAACTTGTCTGGCACAAGCTTATCTAAAAGAGTCATATCAGATAAGTCTGAGTGCTAACACTGTAAGTCACAACACTGGGAAACACTCTTTGGCAAGCTCTCCAAAATCCTGCCTCTCTTCATGGAAATATAACAAATGTCATTTTTTATAAGTCTGATATGTAAGTGATATACAGATACCAAAGGAAAAAATGTACTTAGTGCTTTGCACTGAATTTATAAAAAAAAATTACTAATATATATAGTATGACCTACATAAGTGATGATAATTATTCTAGGAGGGTCAGTGTCTTCAAAGACTTCCATTGTTGTCCTCTGATTTTTTTGTTTATGGTAAATAAATATGGCTTTAGTTGATGCTTTCAAAGTATTTCTAATTTTGTGACTTGAAGAAACTGGGCATCAGGAAACACCAGTACATTCAAAATGAATTCTGAGGGAATGACAAATATCAGAGAGCTTCACAAAATGGACACAGTGTTCTCTTACATGATTATTATCTTTCTTTTTTTGTCTCTCTCCTTTAAGAGTTGAAGAACTCATAAACAGAATAAAGATCTGTTAATTTACTAATTTTGAAAATTTAAGTAATTCATAATACAAAACAAATGTTTTAGAAGTCATTTGGAGGAAAAGTTTTTAGAATAACCAAGATTTTCTAATATAATTTTAAAATGCAGTATAAAGAGCTTCCAATCCATTCATCTAGCCTTAGGCATCATGGTATCTAATCCCCATTCAAAATTCCCTACTACATATTTTGGATAGGAAAGCAATTTTGTCAGTTCCCTTATAAACCAATTAATGTACAACATGTAGCATCAAGCTACAGTTTAGAACTGACAAATGAAATGAAATAATGATTTCACAATCAGAAGACTCTCATTCAAAAAGGTCACAGGAAAAGAAAGAAATGGTGAAGCCCTATCATTGAAACTGAGCTCATACCTTGAAGACAAACACCTGGGTGTTTCACCACCAAATTTATATCTTAATGATACTGAAAAACAAGCACAAAAAAATCTCCTATTTTGGTAAGGTACCTGAACAGAGAACCAGTCTATATATCACTGCTGGAAAGTGTGGCCACAGTACTTCAAATCTTACCACTTTTCATGAGTTAAAAGGGTTCTTCTAAGTCATCACAGAAAAATAAGAATAAAGTAAAAAACACACACTGACTTACAGAAGACTACAAAGAAAGGGGTCAGCTACTAAGCCATGAGAAAGACTGCATCTGAGTATCCAGAGAAGATCAACTACTGCTTAAAATACAAACTTTTAACACATCTTCACAATCTAAGTATCTGTTAAAAAATGTGAATAAATTGTCCCTAAAGGTGAAAATAGAAGAAAGTAAAGCCAAAACTCAATGGATAGGTTTGTTGGAAATATCAATAGTTCAAAGCCTAGGGGGCCCTACACTGCATGAACCCATGGGAATAGTATGAGTCTGTGTTTTTATTCAGGGCTCAGTCTGCCAGTTTGGTCACACAGTATTAAGTTCTTGCCTCCCCACAGCAATTTCTGCTTTCAAAAACTGATTCAAAATCTGCTCCTACTAACCCTAGTGGTGGCAATGAAGCTTCCATAATGGTAATTCATGATTTGGGCAGAGTTAGCGTAACTTGAATATTTTAAAAAGTTTTTAACCAAAACATGCTAAATTCACATTAGAAGAACAGGAGAGACTACACATAAGCCAGCTGTATGATGGTCCTATTTGTGTGTAACTTTATGCTTTCACAAACAATGTACAATTGACCAGAATTTATTAAAAGATGACATAGTGAGTTTCAGTGGTAGTGATATAAGTATCATAAGGTGATATGTCATGAGATGTCTTCAGAGGATGGGGACACTAATTTAAATTTTTTATAATAGAAAAATTAGGTTAATTATTTCCCATAAGTCTTAGCACTGTGCTGTCCAATAGCCAGTAATCACATGTAACTGTTTACATTTGGATGTGTTTACTAAAATGAAATAAATTTAAAAATTCAGTTCCCCAATCACATTTGCCACATTTCAGTAGTTTAATAGCCCCATATGACCTAAGGTTACTATATCAAACAGTCCAGATATTGAACATTTCCACATGGCTGAAAGAGAGCTACAGTGTATACAATCTGTAACAGGAATGCTGTGGTGAATAGCAACAGAAAACTTGATTGACAAAGATTAACTGGAGTTTGTTTTTCTGCAACAGAAACAAGTGCAGCAGTAGGTACTTGTGAACACTAGTTTGGGTGTGAAATGATGACAAAAAGAAAGCAGACTCTTTCTGTATTTCTCTTCCGCTACCCTTATAGGCTTTGTAGGTTGTTTTTCCCTTATAATTTTTTACCTCATGAATGCACAATGGCTGCTGCAGATCCAACATCCTTCCACATTCAAAATAGGAAGAAGTGTAGAAATGGGAGTAGAGTCTACACTTATTCTTTACTCAGGCAAACACTTTCCTAGAAGTCCCTTGGAGACTTCCATTTATATCTCCTTGGCAAAATTTATGCCATATGGCCACCTTTACTAGGATAGGAACTCTTCCCAAGAAGATGGGAGAACAATCCCGGAAAAATCAGGGTTCTATTAGCAAGGAAAAATAATGGGGGAAATAAATTTTAAACAATAATTATAGTGCTTATCGTAGATTTTCTTAAGATCTATTCCTAAGAACAATCAGAAGAGGAAAAAATGAGTGGCATTAGTGGTAAAGAACCCACCTCCCAATGCATGAGACTAAGAGATACAAGTTTGATCGCTGGGTCAGGAAGATCCCCTGAAGAAGGGCATGGCAACCCACTCCAGTATTCTTGTCAGGAGAATCCCATGGAAGAGGAGCCTGGCAGACGATAGTCCATGGGGTCACAAAGAGTCAGACATGACTGAAGCGACATAGCACAAGAAGAAAAAAGTTTTAAAGAGGGAAAGCCAATACTGAAAAATTAACCTCATTTTTTTTTTTTTTTTTGCCCATGGCCACATGAGGAAGTAGTTTTTAAATCCATACAAAAAGTTATTTAAAGTTTTTTAAATCCATACAAAAAAGTTGAAGTTATATTTAAAGTTATTAGTATATGCATTCCAACAAAAGTGCTGAAATTTAATCAAAGGAGATTATTACTTCGAATATGCTCTTATTTTTTGTGGTTAACCTTTTGTGATATATTCCTCACATGGTACTATTTAATATAGAAATGAATTTCCCTACCTGCCAACATGACCATTTCTTTAAGCATTTGGGCTAAGACTTTTGTCAAAACTAGTTTTGTTCAAACAGATAAAGCTAAGAGTCTCAACATTTACAAAGGAATAAATATTGCATGAGATAATTGTAAGTAAATAGGAAACCAGCTTGCTTTTTAGCCTAAAGAGGAAAGGCATTACCAATAGATATCTAAGTGTTCTGCATGAAAACTTATTTTAAAAACATGTGTCAAAAGAGATACTGAATGTTTCACAAAGCAGTAAAATAAATAAAACTCTATTGCCTTTAAATCATGTATTTTCAATGGTAATATTAGAAAAATTTGAAGCAGCTTTGAGTAAACAGTTCAAATATGTCATGTGAGTTCTATGCTCAGTAAAACACAAATAATACCTATTTCATGAGTTTATAACATTCTAGACTATCCTCAGGGAGACAGAGTTTTGTGGATTTTTTTGAGACAGAGTTTTTAAGACAAAGCACATTATAATGAAGCATATTAAGCAAACCACAAATGTAAAGACAATTCATAATAAATAGTTACCAAAAAACAGTCGCCACCAGTAGCAATAAGGCTTAATTTTAAAATCTGCATGTATTATATCCTAATTAATGCAAGTATTATTCTAATTTGAAATAAAAGCAAGGGAGTCAAAAATAGAAAATACCTTGGATATTTTTTTTTTTCGTTTCATACATGATATTACACGTTTCAATGCCATTCTCCCAAATCTTCCCACCCTCTCCCTCTCCCACAGAGTCCATAAGACTGTTCTATACATCAGTGTCTCTTTTGCTGTCTCGTACACAGGGTTATTGTTACCATCTTTCTAAATTCCATATATATGCGTTAGTATACTGTATTGGTGTTTTTCTTTCTGGCTTACTTCATTCTGTATAATAGGCTCCAATTCCATCCACCTCATTAGAACTGATTCAAATGTATTCTTTTTAATGGCTGAGTAATACTCTATTGTGTCTATGTACCACAGCTTTCTTATCCATTCATCTGCTGATGGACATCTAGGTTGCTTCCATGTCCTGGCTATTATAAACAGTGCTGCGATGAACATTGGGGTACACGTGTCTCTTTCCCTTCTGGTTTCCTCAGTGTATGCCCAGCAGTGGGATTGCTGGATCATAAGGCAGTTCTATTTTCAGTTTTTTAAGGAATCTCCACACTGTTCTCCATAGTGGCTATACTAGTCTGCACTCCCACCAACAGTGTAAGAGGGTTCCTTTTTCTCCGCACCCTCTCCAGCATTTATTGCTTGTAGACTTTTGGATCGCAGCCATTCTGACTGGCATGAAATGGTATCTCATAGTGGTTTTGATTTGCATTTCTCTGATAATGAGTGATGTTGAGCATCTTTTCATGTGTTTGTTAGCCATCTGTATGTCTTCTTTGGAGACTCCAAAATCTTGAAATCAAAATGGAATCACAGATGAATAGCCTGGAGACAAGAGCTGGATATTTATTTCTAAGAAGGTAGGAGAAGGCAGTGGCACCCCACTCCAGTACTCTTGCCTGGAAAATCCCATGGACGGAGGAGCCTGGTAGGCTGCAATCCATGGGGTCGCTAAGAGTCAGACACAACTGAGCGACTTCTCTTTCACTGTGCACTTTCATGCATTGGAGAAGGAAATGGCAACCCACTCCAGTGTTCTTGCCTGGAGAATCCCAGGGACGGGGGAGCCTAGTGGGCTGCCGTCTGTGGGGTCTCACAGAGTCGGACACGACTGAAGCGACTTAGCAGCAGCAGCAGCAGTTGATGTTAAATGGAAAAGAAGGAATTATTAGTTAGTGGGTTGAATTGTGTCCCTTAAAAAATTCTCCCATTGAAGCCTTATCTACCAGTACCTCAGATGTAATTGTATTTGGAGACAGGTCTTTAACGAAGTGATTAAGTTCAAGCTAGGCCATTAGGGTGGAGTTATAATCTACTAGAGACTGGTATTCTTCTGGGAAGAGGCAATGTCATCACATGAAGGGACACCAGGGATGCTTGTGCACAGAGGAAAAGACCATGTAAGAACAAAAGAGAAGGTGGTCATCCCCAAATCAAGGAGAGAGGCCTCAGAGGAAACCACAATGCTCACATTTGATCCTGGACTTCTAGCCTTCAGAATAGATGCCCAAAACGTCTTGTTGTTTAAACCACTCAATCTGTGATATTTTGTTATGGCAGCCGTAGCAAAGTAATACACTGAGAATGAATGAAAATACAATGAATTTCTCAAAGGTTTCAAATAATGTGTTCTACTTGAGTGGTGAGAGGGGAGAGGGCTTTATTTTTTCAATTATATAGTACAAAACTTTGGTTAATTATTCCTGGAAGTTTTTGCAGCTGTGCTGACTAAAATTTAGCCACTAGCCACATGTGGCTAATTAACTTTAGCATAATTAAAATTAAATAAAATTAAAAATTTGGTTCTTCAGCCATGCTAACCACAACAGCTATCATAAGGAAATGTTCATGTTCAATAGCTAAGCAAACAATCAGAGCATGTATGAACATCTTGGCTGCTATAGATTATACCAACAGAGATAAGCATGTTGCTAAAGTCATATACTTGCAAATGACCCTCACATAAACGAATTAGCATGGTATATCTTTACAAGGTATAGATATACCATGGTACTTTACAAAATAACAATAATGAGTGTAGTAAGTAGAAAAACAGAAATCAAGGTAAAAATCTTGACCTATAGACTAGAGATTTTTCTTTGTGGGAAAAAAATACTAGTAGTTTATTATAAGATATTTATCAAGATTGTTCATTGAAATACCAAGTTTAAAATGTCTTATTAAAGAAAAATGTATTACTCATTTGATGCATAAAATTAAATATGTAAACATATATATGCAATACCTTAAAAGTAAAAGGAATTTAATAAAATAAATTGAAAGCTACTTATAGAAGAGTACTATGTTGTTGTTCAGCAAATAAAATTACTCTAAATCATAGTAGTTTATAGTCACTAAGTCTAAATCATAAAATGCAAGCAAAGATATACTTCATTGATGAAAGTCAAAGTGTTAGTCGCTCAGTCATGTCCAACGCTTTGGGATCCCATGAACTGTAGCCTACCAGAGTTCTTCTGTTCATGGAATTCTCCAGGCAAGAATGCTAGAGGGGGTTGCCATTACCTTCTCTAGGGGATCTTCCTGACCCAGGGGTTGAACCTGGGTCTTCTGTATTGTAGGCTGAGTCTCAGAACCATCTGAGTCACCAGGGAATATCCAAAGAGATGTGCAGTTGGCAGGATAAATGCTTCTTAAAAAAATTCTTTCACTGTGGTGAGTTGCTTGACACACTGGAAACTCTTATATTTCCACTTCCCAAATCTAATTTAATGCTGTTCTGTGCCAAATGCAAAATTCTTGGCAGAAGACTGTTTTTGTCAGCTTTGAATTCTCTAGCAATGAATGCATGACTCTAAACTTTAGACCCAGGGCCCTCTAAAAAAAAAAAAATAAAGTGTTGATACAGATTATTAAGGATTATTTCCTAGACAGATACAACCTATACCAGAAATTTGTTATTATTTCCCTCTGTACCTTCAAAAAATTTCTACTCTAAAAATCTATGTAGTATCTTTGAAAATGCTTATTAAAACCTAATTTGAATAGATATTTTTATAAGATGGAAACAGATCCACACTTAAATATATTTAGTAGAGCAATGTATAAAATGTATGAGGGTGAGGGGCAGAAAACTTGAAATATCAGGCTGAAGAGTTAAGTAAGAGAAAAATCATGAGGCCTCTGGGATAGGTAAATCCCCATCATATCAGGACCATGTAAGCAAGTCTGACCAACTTACTATGAATGGAAATATGTGTTGTAATTTCTGGGCCACTGCAATTTGGAATCAGTGTATAACACAGTACCTCCACCATTATTCTCTTTCCTTAAATGGTAATTTGGGAGGCCTTCAGGGATACAGTAGCCATAGTTTAGGGAAGAGTAACCAACCTATCAGAGAAGACGATGGCACCCCACTCCAGTACTCTTGCCTGGAAAATCCCATGGACGGAGGAGCCTGGTGGGCTGCAGTCGGTGAGGTCGCTAAGAGTCGGACACGACTGAGCGACTTCCCTTTCACTTTTCACTTTCATGCACTGGAGAAGGAAATGGCAACCCACTCCAGTGTTCTTGCCTGGAGAATCCCAGTGACGGGGGAGTCTGGTGGGCTGCCATCTATGGGGTCTCACAGAGTTGGACATGACTGAAGCGACTTAGCAGCAGCAACCAATCCATACTGACTCTTTCTATGAGAGAGAAAGAAGCCTGTACTTTGTCAAGATTTTCTTACGTGTATCTATCACTACAGGATTCATCTACTGCCTGGTTTATCTAACCCAATGAAGGCCCATTATTTATTTATTTTTATTCTACAGAGATATTTGTGATTAGTCTTTATTTCACATGCAGTTGACTAAACAAACTTATTGTATAAATGACTTTTAAAGCAGATATCTGTAAGCAGTTTCACACAGGTAAGAGTCTACATTTACTAACTTGAGCATATCAAGGCCACAGAAGAGAAGAATATAGTATATGGAAGTTTCCAAATCAGATTCAAGGTGTTCCACCAATTAGTACAGAAATATATTTACATGCAACACAAAGAGGTACACAAAAATCCACCATAACACATATACACATACGCACACAAATATAAAAACATATATATACATATTCACACTGGTAAACAACTTGGGTATTCCTGGGAGTTTCATTTTGACACCAGCATTTTCACAAAAGTACAATTTTTATCTTTAAATCTACCTTCCAAATCTGTTTACAAATAACAAGTGAGATAGGCGATTGTTCCTGAAAACTAGCACTACCATTATGTGGTGGTGTTTCTTGGGTCAAGAAACTGTTTCATGGAAACTTTCATTTGTAGAAAGGAAGCAAGGGAAGGTAATTGAAAAAAGGAAGTAGGTTTAAGTCACTTAACATTTCCAAGTGGCTTTTACAACTGCAGTTGGGCTTGAGAACACTAGAATATTTATTGGTTTTCTTTTGTATTTTGTTTTCAGGAAGTCCTTATTTACCATATACTGAATGCAATGACTTGTGATAAGCCTGCTGCTGCTGCTAAGTTGCTTCAGTCGTGTCCAACTCTGTGCGACCCCATAGACGGCAGCCCACCAGACTCCCCCGTCACTGGGATTCTCCAGGCAAGAATTCTGGAGTGGGTTGCCATTTCCTTCTCCAGTGCATGAAAGTGAAAAGTGAAAGTGAAGTCACTCAGTCCTGTCCAACTCTTAGCGACCCCATGGACTGCAGCCCACCAGGCTCCTCCGCCCATGGGATTTTCCAGGCAAGAGTACTGGAGTGGGGTGCCATTGCCTTCTCCTGTGATAGGGTTAGGAGTGTTCTAATGTTGAATAAGGCAGAAATCCCTGTTCTCACTGAACAAAGATGGAAAATAAGACTGAGTCGTACATGACTGAAGCGACTTAGAAGCAGCAACTGATGGTACAATTTGTTTCCTGCAGCCACTTCTTCCCCTCCTAATAGCAAATTTTTAAAGTAACCATCAAAAATAGAATTTAAAAAACATGCCCTTAACAATTTATCACATAATATTTAAGTTTCTGAAAGAAAAGTGTTACTTTTGCCATTTTCAATGGTTGTCTCTATGTTAATACATTTTAACAACCTCTTTTTACAACTGCCTGTATATGTTTTCTATTTTCAAACCATAATCTCATAGCACTTTTGTTTTGCAGATGAACATATAGACCCCTGTATGGACCACCCTTTGATAAACTGAACTTACCAGCTATATCTTAGTAGTATGAGAGCTCATTGAACACTATCTATAATATTATTTTCTATGTGAAAACAAAATGAAAATGAATTGATCTTGCTGTCTTTGTACTGAGTTCACATGTGCGTGCTCAGTAGCTCAGTTGTGTCCAACCCTTTGTGATCCCCTCCAAGCTCCTCTGTCCATGGGCTTTCCCAGACAAGAATACTGGAGTGGGTTTCCATTTCCTTCTCTAGGGGATCCTCCTGACCCAAGGATCAAACCTGTGTCTCTTGCTTATCTTGCATTGGCAGGAAGATTCTTTATCACTGAGTCACCTGGGAAGCTCCACCTTATTTGTAGAAACACCTTATTAAGGTAAAATGTTACATTCTCAGTCTTATAAATCAAACATGAATATATTTTGTTCTAAATTCAATAATTTTAAAAAACTTTGGTGGCCTAAGAAAAATTAAACATGATAATTTAAATTTTAATATATGTAAATAAAATATTACATACATTTGATACATAATGGACTATATTAGTGTCTAACCCTTCTAAAATTATGTGGAGAAATTTGATATTCCAGAAGATAATTCATCTCTTTTGCTTTTCTTCCCATTTTCCCTTTGTTTACAACACAAATCCTTGCTAATATTATTTCATTCAGAAAAAAGGATTTTAAAACAAAAAAGGACTCACTTCCTTTAAATATTATATGATTACCTCTTTTTAGTGAGAAATCATAAAAGTTTCTCTTGATAGTGTCCTCCTACTATTAGTAGGAGAACCAATTTATCAAACAAAGGAGTCTGCATATCCATCTATCCATCCATGAAGCAGAAATGCTATGAGAATATGGTGTTAAAAATAATTAGAGACCATGTATAAGCAGATTCAAAAAGTTATTAAAATATATTAGCTAAGTATATACCTATAACATATTACAGATAAACTGTGGAAAAGAGACAAAAGATAAATTAACAGAAATTTACAATTAATCTTTTAGAGCTTTTTTTTTCATCAAGCTAAAATCTTGGAACTACTTCACCTTTCTTTATCTCATTTTTATTTCATGGAAATGTATACTTGCCCGCAGTAAAGCCCAGAAACTGAAAATGGCCTCATAAACACCTTGAACATTTTCCTTTTACCAGCCTCCTTACAATTGCTTAACATTAAATAGTGCAGAAATGTAGCTTTCTATCAAAAGTACAGTGTGCTGCCCTGCACCATGTGGGAGACTTGAAATTGTTCAGACCGAGGGTCCTTGGTTACTACATTACACCGCGAGAATATAGTAGGTACACACAGTCGGGGGCATGACCAAGTATCCTTTCTGAACTGTGAGGGTCTGGATAATGGACGAACAATGATGGATTTCATGGTGATGGATTCATTTGATTTCCACTGGCCTCATCCAGAATCCCCATTAGATTACTCTTGAAGAAAGTGTATTCATTCCTTTCCTTTTGTCAAAGTACATTTTCTAGGCCAAATCTTGCTTTTGAGAGTATTTCTAAATGGCTTCCTACAGATATTTTCAAGTTTCTGCAATAAATATGCTTGACAAATAATAACGAAACATATTCAACATATTTATATCTCCATTTCCAAAAGAGTGCAGTCCTGTCTTCCCACATATGAATATATTAAAAAAACAAAGAACTATTTTAATCCTTCCAACAGAGGCATTTATAAAATTTTAAGTGACCTGCGCTATTCATATTATCTTGTTATTTTTAACTACTTCATATGCTCAAGTACTTTGTCATAATATTATTTATTTCCCTACATATTCTCCATCTGGTCATTAGCAAACAGTATTTGTTGTTTACTAATACAATCAATCCTTAGCTTGATCCTGTTTGACAATATTCTTCTTTATCTCCTAAAATATGGACAAGTACACTTTTATAGCACAATAGCAATTTGTTTGAAAAATGTGTTGTTCAAAAAGCATAAGGGAGAAAAAATTCTTATTCCTTCATTATATCATTTATGTAGCATCTTAGCTAACCATAATCTAGGTTTTCAATTTGAATCTTTTGATCATTAAGATATTTTTCATTACTAGGATTATCTATACACATACAGCTACTTTGCCTAAACTATGAAATAATTAATTTGCTACCAAAAATGGTACATTGCATAGTCTTTAAAGGGAGTGAAGATAAATGTTGCCATTATCATCAATTTATTAGAAGGGATTAAAGTACAGGAATAAAGAAATAATCATATTTTAACAATGTCTTAGCAACAACTCACCAGCAGTGGATTTTGGATTCAAAAATCTAACTTCAATTATGAATCCTCGGGATTAAAAGATGTTTACAATACATGGAAAAAAAGAAAACTTGCACTGAATAGAGATTGTGTGTGTTTATATATATATAAATACACACACACACACCCCACCCCACCCCCATCCCTTTCATGGAAGATTCGATGATCTATATTAAGAGAGAAGTGTTCTATTCTGCTTGAAGGTTCAGATATGTGTTACCAGCAACAAAGTAGAAGATTTAGAAGACAGTCAACCAATAAAATCTATACCAAATTGCTGAACATGAATTTCCTGGGTTTTGTTTTTGGCTAATGCCTCCTGTTTTTCCTAGTTTCCAACCTCACAAAGAAGAGCAGTGGACTAGCAAACACTGGCTTAATTATCCCCATCAGTCTCAGAGACAAGGCGCTTAAGAGTTTTAGCTGCTGTAAACACTCCCCTGATAGCAGATAAGGAATCTGCTGAAAGGCGGTTTTGTCTGGGGAAACTTCAGGGGCACGACACTTAATCATTAGTGCAATATTTTATATGCATTACTACATCAAAAGGAATAGAACTCAATATTCTATTGTGAAGATTTTCTGTATTCTTAAAGGTAAGAAAACTAACGCTAACAACAACAACAACAAATTAAAGCTACATTTGCTGCAGAAACAAAGCATCTTCTACTTTTCATTTATTTTTTCTGTTTTCCAGAGAGAATGGCATTCGTGTCTGTGTGTGTGTGTGTGTGTGTGTTTTATACGTGCCTTCAGGGATATAGAAAATTTCCACTGAAGTCAAAGATTCAAGAAGAATTTTCACCTTTGTATCTAAATGCATTGATCAGAAACAGAGAATATCACATAACCTTCTTTTATCACAACACTTGAAGGAAACCAATGTTCTTCCATATCAGTACAGTGTTTGTCTCAGGATCTATTTGTGGAAAACTGACACCTCACTGTCCCTGACAAAACCCTTTCTACCATTTCAAAATGAAGGCATCTACAATGACCTCCTATTCTTTAAATTTAATAGACCTCTCATAGTCCTGCAATCAGAGAATCTTAGAGGCTTCCAAAGCCTTTAAAATATCCAGAATTAACTTTTACTTTCTCTCAGGCCTTCTACCACTGAGTGCAAGGAAAATGCAACTTTGCAGTGTCACGCCCTCCTCGCCCTTTCCCACGCTCTGGTCCTAACACACAGGATTTCTTCAGATCAGATGACTGTCCTCCAGTTGCCATTCCCTACAGGTTCACTTTTCCTGGAAACTCCAAGTCTCGTATCTGAATTCCTTCGTATGACCTCTCTGTTCTTATTTCTCTCAAGCAATTGGAAGTATCTCTTTTCTCCTCAGAATTTCTTTAGCAGCTTTCATACCATAAAGATATTTGTTTTAATATTTGGTACTTTCTGGGTCATAATAAGTGTTTCTCAATAACTGAACTTAGTTGAAAATATTTTTATTAATCACTGTTGTGTGGTTATTTCATAGGATGCATATATGTGTGTGTATATATATATATATATATATATATACACACACACACACATACACATATATATGTGTGTGTGTGTATATATATAGTGGTAAATGAGACAGTTAAGATCCTTCTATGTATTTATTTAGCCACAATGCACAGCATTCGGGATCCTAGTTCCTCATCTAGGGATCAAATCTGTGCCCCTGCATTGAAGTACAGAGATTTAACCACTGAACCGCCAGGAAAGTCTCTATTTCGTGGGATTTTAAGGACAGTAAGACAATCCTTTTTACCATAGAAAGTGTGATCACTTTCAATATTTCTAGGTTTCTTAGAAAGAAAAAATTAACTAACTTTTGGAGAGTACTTACTACGTAGCAGGCACCAGGCTAAAGGCTTTACATTTTATTAATATACCTAAGATTATTAACCTGTAAGGATAGCCTTTTGGTGTATGTCTAAAACCATCTGAATCCTCCACTTATAATTTCTGATGAAAGATTTGGTGTTAAATAAACTGAGGCTTACTTAACTAATGACTTGTGAATTAGTCATAGATGTCTCATTTTGGTATTTACAAGCTCAGACATGGCTATTATCACATCTGATACAGTCTCATTTTATCAATAGATGTTTCTCAGAGGAAACTTTTAGTTTACTCTTCAGTTATGGCCAATTTAATATGGATTCTAAATGAGGGAATGTTTTCAATATGGATTCTATATAAAGCAAATTATATCATTACTGCAATTTTGACCTTTGAAAGCACACTGCACTGCAGAATGTTATTAATTCCCTCTCTTGTTGGCACTCATATTAAGTAACCAGCAATTTAGGCCAGGCTCTCTATAGTGGAAAATAAATCCCACAGTACATGAGAATGCATGGTTAGAAGAAAGCATTTCCTTAGCAGTGTAGAATAATGGTTAGAGCAAGGACTCTGCAGCTTGAGAGGAACTAATTTGGCAGAAATCCATTTCTGGCCACTGCTACCTATATTGCCTAAGGCAATTCTCAATCTGTTCATCCACAATAAAGAAATAATAATATCTTTCTGGCAGTCTGGCATAGGGTCACTACATTATCATTTGATTAACATGAAAGAGCAAAGTGTGAAAGACCGTCCATACATTTGAAAAGAAGAGTAGAAAAGATAACCAGTCTTTCTAACACTAGATACTGAAGCAGAGAGACAAATTCATTTACATTATATTGGCTCTAGGGATTGATCACAGCAAAATGACATGGACTTCATTCTTTTTCTAGATATACAAATAAAAAAATATGCAAAATTAAATTGAGATTTATTTATTTATGTAATACCTTTGGATCATCAAATTGATTATCTATGTATAGCAATATTCTGTGTATTTTAATATTCTGACACCCCCATGTGTGTTAGCATTTAATATAAACTATTTTTAAATGATCGATATATAACATTTAACAAAAAACATTTTGATTGATAATGTATAATAAATTGTGTATGTGTGTGTGTATTAGTCGCTTAGTCGTGTCCAACTCTTGGTAACATCATGGACTATAGCCCGCTAGGATCCTCTGTCCATGGGGATTCTCCAGCCAAGAATACTGGAGTGGATTGCCATTTCCTTCTACAGGGAATCTTCCCGACCCAGGGATTGAACCTGGGTCTCCTGCATTGCAGGCAGATGTTTTACCATCTGAGTTACTAGGGAAGCCCTATAAACATATACTTATAAGCATATAATTTAGATATATATATAATATTTTAAAATAGTTTCTTGTAGGAAGTTTTATTTCTAGGCTATAAAGATATTTGAGACAATTATTTTGAGTATTTCAAAGAGTTACAATAAATATCACATTTCAATCTATGGATATTTTTCTACACTCTTACAATAACTTTTATAGTTCAATAGCTATCCATTTGGGTTTTCTGTACCAGTAAAATCTGGTGAATTCATGACTTAGAAATATTTAACTGAAATATCTAACTTTTAACAATATGCCAAAATAAAGGCTTAATAACTTGAAGTAGAAATAAGATAAATAAAGGAGCAATCAAATCAGCTGCAAATTTAAGGAAAAAAAAGATGAATAGGGCCTATAGTATATGCTTTTAGGTCCACTATTATTCATTTTTTTTTTAAAATTTAGACATATACTGATACACACTTTCCCTTAGCAATCACAAGTATATTTTGATATGCTAAAAATTTACTTGAGCTTTTAAAAGATTAATAAAATCTTTGATTAATTAGTAAAGAGAAAAAAATACAGCTGTCACTTACTCTTATTTTAGGTGTATTTTTTTACCCTGACATTGATGTCAAATGCTCATAGATTCTGATGAATTACATAAATAGAAAACTTTATTTTACCAAAATAGAGATGTAGTCATTGCCAACACAATCTTTATGAACAAGAAGAGAATTCAACAGAAATGTTGAATAAAATTTGCAATACTGATCTCAGAGTAACAAGAATAAAACTTAAAACACAAATACAACTGTACACCTAAATTTTCCTATCATAAACAAAGCCATGTTTTTAAAAAGAGTCACAATTCAACTTAAAATTCTCAGTTAAAATGTAACAGGTCTATTTCTAAAATAATGGAAATTTAAATACAGTGTATAATTGCCAAATATCATTTTTATCCACTATATCTTTTCCCCCCATTTAGGCCATGATATAATTTATATGCCTATAAAACACATGATTTAAAACATGAAAATATCTCCCTGCTCACTGACTGCATACTATATATACTGGCTAAAAGACAACAGCAGATACTAAATTTAACATTTTGTTATAGATCTTATCATTATTAAACTAGCAGCCATGTATACTTTTATATCAGAGAGGGTAATGGTACCCCACTCTAGTATTCTTGCCTGGAGAATCCCATGGACAGAGGAGCCTGGTGGGCTGTAGTCCATGGGGTCACTAAGAGTAGGACACAACTGAGCAACTTCCCTTTCACTTTTCACTTTCATGCATTGGAGAAGGAAATGGCAACCCACTCCAGTTTTTGTGCCTGGAGAATCCCAGGGACGGGGGAGCCTGGCGGGCTGCCGTCTATGGGGTTGCACAGAGTTGGACACGACTGAAGCGACTTAGCAGCAGCAGCAGCATACTTTCATATGGGCTTCCCAGGTGGCACTAGCAGTAAAAGAACCTGCTGGCCAATTCAGGAGACAAAGGAGATGCAGGTTCAATCCTTGGGTTGGAAAGATACCCTGGAGGAGGGCATGGGAACCCCCTCCAGTATTCTTGCCTGGAGACTCCCACGGACAGAGAAGGCTACTTTACATAGGATCACGAAGAGTTGGATACAACTGACCACACATACACATACATATATGTGTGTGTGTGTGTGTTTTTATATATGTACTATGTTGTGCTTAGTCACTGTGTAATATTACATTTATATGAGGTAATATTATACAATTTTTAATTTAAATATTGGTGAAAATATAGTTTTTAAAAACACATGTTTATAATCCTGTGATTAAACAGTACATGCAGACTTTTTTCAGAATTATACTATAAACTTGATTTATTTTCTTCATCTCATTAAGACATTATTAAGGAAAAGATCATTTCTATAATACTAAATTTAGAATATGAAAATAAGAAGACTCTTGATTGATATTTATTCTACTTCATTATCATTGATGACAAAACATAGTTAAATATATATGATATTAAAATAAATTAATATGCTGATATGAGCATTATTTTATTGAACTGTTAATATCTCGAAATGTAACACTCACATCTACCCAGAAACAATTCCAAATCCAATAATACACTTAGATAAGAATATAGAAGCCAGCTACATATGTTAAAAAAAAAAAAAGATAATTTACATTTGACAGTAAATACATCTAAGGCAACTGCATTTGTTGCTTTCTTAAAACATATAACCTTACATATTTATTGGAGAAGCAATAACTTAAAATATGTTAGATAATTCAATTTATATACGAATTTACACTGTAATACACTTTTGTTGCAGTTTTACAATGCAAGGGTATAAAAATGTAAGCTTGTCTATTTGACTAAATCAGTATATCAGTGGAATAATATATCCCATTTGGCTGTCCAGAATAATTGATACTTTCATGTTTAAATAGTTATGTTGGCACCAAGTAAACAAAGGTGCAACTATCAAAACTTAAAAAAATAAATATTTAATTCCTCAATCATAGGATGTTACAAAACACAGTTCTTGACAGTTAGATCTTATTTTCTTTTCAACCTACTGTGCAGTATTATCACAACTAAACAAGCCTCTATACAGGTTTACATATAAATTTACGAAACTTTCAAAAACTATCAATTCATTTTTGCCCATAATTTCCACTATACCTTTGAACTTAATGATTCACAGATAACAAGGAGGTAATGGTACAAGAATCAAGGGGAGAAGTAATTGTTCAGTGTTAGAAGAGGAACCATGAAAACCATCTAGTTGGCACTGTAGAATGGCACAATTCCACACATCTTTACTAAACTGGACAGTTTACGGAAGAATCTATACTGAAAAAAATTCCCTTCAAACATAGAATACTGCCCATCTCAATATTGAGCTATAAACATTCTACTCTGGCTTTGTTGAGTAGTTCTAATATCTTCTGCAATTATCAATTCTTTTGAATCAACTTAGCATACAGCCAGTTAATTGTTTGGGGAGATGGGAAGAAAGGGAGATGGGAGAATACCAGGGAAGTGATTCAGAGCATGTATTGCCAAACATTTTACACTGTGCATGCTATGCTTTTCCAAGTTGTCCTGTGCCCAATTAGAACCTGATTTTTTTTCTTTCCAAAAAAAAATGAATTTCTGTCTAAAGCCCCTTGACTCCTACTCCTGCTAATAAAGAATTCTCAGTCAGCAATTTGCAAAGTAGGAAAGCCAGGGATAATGGAACTGGGCAGCCTTTACAAGCAAAACAAAACACCAAAGAGAGGGAATAAAAAGGCTGACAAACAATGTAAGCTCTCCCAATGGGTTCATACTTATTTCCTCCCCCTTTAAAATGTACCATAAAAAAAGCTGAATCAACTGTGACCATAATGATGCAAAGTTTTGATTATTATGGCAAATTATACCTTTGCTATTCAGGAGAGGGCAAAAAAGTTTTGTGGCTCATCAAAAGAAGCTGGGAATAAGAGCCAAGGCCACTGACACTTGTGGTGGCAGATTAAGCTGTGAGCAGACTCTAAATAAATTCCATTCTCCCCCATCCCCAAGATACACTATTCTGGCTATTAAGACTGACTTGCATTCTATGCATGCCAGTACACCAGCCATTCAGGATCACTTATTTCAGTGGGAGACAGGGAGGGCAGTCTTCTGAATTAGGAAGCTGTAACAGATTAGTTTTGTGTGTGTGTGTGTGTGTAACAGACTGTTAACTATGAATGATTACAGTCTCTCCTTCAAATTTAAATAAATCACATATTTTTTGAAATAGTCAAAATCTTTGCAAGTGAAGAAAAAAAGAAAAATTTTGTGCTTGTTTTAATTTCTGAACCAGGAATTTGCCTTTCTGTCATCAAGGATATATAACTAACATCATTCTTTGAGGATCACAAAATAAGGTTTGCAAAGACATATAATTAAATCACCCAAATCAAACTTTTCAAAGATATGTAAGTTTATATAAGTTTATATAAGAATAAAATGTCCAAATTATCTTGTGAACTCTTTGATTTTCTTGATTAAATGAATCTTCTTTTTGTGCTTATAAGGTTTCTTAAAAGCTGTTTTGGAAAATGTATTCCAATTTAGAACAGAAGTAAAAATAGATAAATCATAAGAGGGGAAAACCATGAAGCAAATAAATTGCAGTAATTCAAAGAAAACCATAACAATTCTAAAATGAAATTACAGAAAAGGAAACAATATTAAGGACCATGAACTAAATGTCATTAAAAATATTGAAAATCTATTGCAAATCCAGCATTATCACTCAAACTGAATTAACTACAAGAAAAAAAAACTTCACATTTAAACTTAATTTTAATAAAAATAATTCCTACACTATAAAAATTTTATGACAAATTTTTTAAAAAGTAAGCTCACATAGGAGACAGTTTTGGATGTATTAGTACAATTTGTTTGTTCCATATTTATCATATTTAATGATATCCTTGGTTCATTTTCTACATGTTTTGTATTTTTTCATCTACAAATCAAAATGTTTTCAAGTTAACAAGTACACAGAGAACAAAAGTATGTCCAAATTTATAAAAATTCACAAATAACTGTAGGTACATTTTGAGGATACTAGCTTCCTATTGACAAAAATTATCTTTACTCAGTTTCAGGAAGTGTGTCTAGAAGGCAAAAACATTCCCAATCACATCAGCCAAAGTAACAATGTAATTAAACACATGACAGGCAAAGCCTCCTCTAAGCCAATGAAATGCCCTAAGTATGTATCTCAGGTCCTTCAGTGGCAGTGAGGCAAAGAAGATGAGTATCTCAAGGTCCCAGCCTCCTAAGAGATATATTTGATTGGCAAAATCTGCTTTGAGATTATTTATGTCCTATTCACAGAGTAAGAATAAAGTTGAAACAAGTATTAGAATATTCTTTCTGATGCTCATGGTGGTTTATCAGATATAAACTATGATCATATTAAAAATCTTGACAGTTTTCACTTTGTGGTAAGGTAAGATTACAAATATTGTTTCCTTCAAAATACAGTAATGAATTAAAACCACGAGTAGGTTATTATCCCAGCTTCATTGGACTGTTTATACGGCAAAGAGGATACAGAATTTATGGGGGGGTGGGGGAGAATATTGACCTTGATCCACTCTATGGCACAAATGACCTCTTTCAATGTTAAGGATACAAAGTTTCTTTACAGGGGAACTTGGGATCATGTGGTAGATGGATTCAATCAGACAGGTCTATAGCCACCACATGCCACACTGTTGAGCTCATGGAAATTGTTGTTATAAAAAAAAAATGAATGAGAACAGATTTCTGTTAACATTTCCAAGTGATTTTCTCATTAATGATATATATCTTTCTCAAAAGAATATCACCGGTAAAATGTCTGTATACATAACTCAGAACACTTGGTATCTTTTTGTTGTACATTATCAAATACTGCTTTTAAAACTCTCCCTGCTGTGAACAAAGCTTTATAGATTAAACCAGATGAATAAAAAAGGGCACATGAGGGGAACATATGTATACCTATGATTGACTCATATTGATGTCTGGCAGAAACCAACACAATACTGTAAAGCAATTATCCTTCAATTAAAAATAAACAAAATTTTTTTAAAGGGTATATATTCATTTAAAAAAAATTCACCCATTCTCTCTGCAAAATTTTACCTATTAAAAAAAAACATTCTGCTGCTGCTAAGTCACTTCAGTTGTGTCCGACTCTGTGTGACCCCATAGACGGCCCCACCAGGCTCCCTTGTCCCTGGGATTCTCCAGGCAAAAACACTGGAGTGGGTTGCCATTTCCTTCTCCAATGCATGAAAGTGAAAAGTGAAAGTGAAGTCACTCAGTGGTGTCAGACTCTTAGTGACCCCATGGGCTGCAGCCCACCAGGCTCCTCCGTCCATGGCGTTTTCCAGGCAAGAGTATTGGAGTGGGGTGCCATTGCCTAACCATTCATTAGTATACTATTTTCATTAACAAAGATTAATTACAGTTGTATAAATTAATGAGATATCAGTAAATGGTCTCTGTAATACAGTGTACTGTGTTCCCTAAAAATTCCTATGTTCAATCCCTAACACCCAAGGTGACTGTATTTGGAGACAGGGCCTTTAAGGAAGTCATTAAATTTAAATGAGCTCATAGGGTAGGCCCTAATCCAGTAAGACCTGTGTCCTTATAAGAAGAGGAACAGACACAAGGGATCTCTGAATGTCACATATAAGGAAATGGCCACATGTGGACCCAGTGGGAAGGCAAACATTTACAAGCTTAGGAGAGAAGCCTCCAAATAACACTTTGCTAACACTTGATTTTGGCTTTTTAGCCTCCAGAAATGCAAGGGAATAAATTTCTGTCCTCCAAGCCACCAAGCCTATGATATTTTCTTATAGCAGCCCTCACAGACTAATTCAGTCTCCATAAACACTAGTTTTTATCTTTAACTACTTAGAAATATAAAGTTGAGGAACTCATTTAATTCTTCTGAACTTCAGTTTCTTCATTTATAAAATAAGCCTAGGCTAACTAAGGGTTGTAAATATAAGACACGCATGCCACCAGTTTTTGTTTCCTTGCCAACAAAGTAGTAGTAGTAGTAGACAAACTACTCCTGGTTAAACACATCAAATAACAAATTAATAAAATAATGATTAGCTGACTGAAAACTAAATTCAGAAGAGGCACTAGCCTAAAGAATGCCAAAAATCTAGTTATATTAAGTGCCTTTGATAACTACTTGGAATTATAAGAGAATTAATCATAAGACATATTGCCTCAAAGATAGTTTGTGGAAGTTATGAAAATTGATATATTCTCAGCTACATAAAGTACCTTGGGCCTTTCAAGGATGCTGATTTCATTGGAATTAATGGAAATTAAGAAAATGTTCAACATACTGGTGATACTATTTTAATTTTTACTTCTTACCACTTTAGGAATTTTACCTTCATCCTCTCAAACTCCAAGCCTTATTCATATTTTAACGTTCAGAGTTATGAAGCCATTTACACTTTTGTTAAAAACTTAACCCTTGGGCACTAATTGCCTTAAATACCAAAATGCATTTACATAGATTCAACCATAATGTCAATAGCAACAAGTCATCAATATTTAGTTCTACTCATTCAAGTTCTGACTCTTTCATTGTTGCTGTTGTTACTAAGTCCTCAGTTCAGTTCAGTCATTCAGTTATCTCCGAATCTTTGCGACCCCATGGACTGCAGCATGCCAGGCTTTCCTGTCCCTCACCAACTCCCGGAGCTTGCTCAAATTCATGTGCATTGAGTCAGTGATGCCATCAGCCATCTCGTCCTCTGTCATCCCTTCTCCTGCCTTCAAACTTTCCCAGCATCAGGAGCTTTTCAAATGAGTCAGTTCTTCACATCAGATGGCCAAAGTATTGGAGCTTCAGCTTCTGAATCAACCTTCCAATGAATATTCAGGACTGATTTCCTTTAGGATTGACTGGTTTGATCCCCTTGCAGTTCAAGAAACTTTCAAGAGTCTTCTCCAACACCAGAGTTCAAACGCATCAATTCTTCCACACTCAGCCTTCTTTACGGTCCAACTCTCACATCCACACATGACTACTGGAAAAACCATACCTTTGACTATAGGGATCTTTGTCGACAAAGTAATGCTTCTGCTTTTTAACACACAGTTTAGGTTGGTCATAGCTTTTATTCTAAGGAGCAAGTATCTTTTAATTTCATGGCTGTAGTCACCATCTGCAGTGATTTTTGGAGCCCAAGAATATAAAGTCTGTCACTGTTTCACTGTTTCCATTATTTCCCCAACTATTCACCATGACATGATGGGACCAGATGCCATGATCTTCGTTTTTAGAATTTTGAGTTTTAAGCCAGCTTTTTTCACTTTTCTCTTTCACCTTCATCAAGAAGATCTTTAGTTCCTATTCACTTTCTGCCATAAGTGTGGTATCATCTGTGTATCTGAGATTACTGATATTTCCCCCAGTAATCTTGATTCCAGCTACCTTTCATCAAGCCCCACATTTTGCAAGATGTATTCTGCATATAAGTTAAATAAGCAGGGTGACAATATACAGCCTTGGCCTACTCCTTTCCCAATTTGGAACCAGTATGGTGTTCCATGTCCAGTTCTAACTGTTGCTTCTTGACCTGAATACAGATTTCTCAGGAGGCAGTTAAGATGCTCTGATACCCCCATGTCTTTCATAATTTATTGCAGTTTGCTGTGGTCTAGTCTTTAGCATAGTCAATGAAGCAGATGTTTTTTAGGAATGCTCTTGCTTTTTCTATGATCCAACAGATGCTGGTGATTTTATCTCTTGTCCCTCAGCCTTTTCTAAATCCAGCTTGTACATCTGGAAGTTCTCGGTTCATATACTGTTGAAGTCTAGTTTGGAGGATTTTGAGCATGACCTCGCTCTCATGTGAAATAAGTACAATCATGTGGGAGTTTGAACATCCTTTGGCATTGCCTTTTTGGGGGATTTGCATTAAAACAGTCCTTTGGCCACTACTGAATTTTTCAAATTTGCTGGCATATTGAATGCAGCACTTTAACAGCATCATCTTTTAGGATTTGAAATACCTTTTATCAAATACCAAAAATTTCTACCTAAGAAAAATCACCCTCAAACTAAATATACCTAGTACCTAATTTTACTTTCCCCACATATCAACTTTTTTCTTAGCTGACTGTTGATGTAACAAGCACTATAATTTTAAAGATCACATGGTGACAAACAATATAAATTGGAGCTAGGGGAGCAGTAAAACATCTTCTACAAGTGCCAGGAGTTACTCAATGAAAGGCTGCTTCCTATGTGTGCCATCCTCTAGATTTTCACTGTCCAACCACAATGAGAAAGGTGCTGATGGTTTGCTCCCGTTTTTTGGTCCTTCCTCTTCTAATCTTTTCATCTACCATTTTCAGATCTATATAAATGCATTTCATTAGGTAACACTTTCATGTTTAAGCATCAGGAACAGTCCCCTTACTACTTTATCATAAATTGAATTCAAATTCATTTGATAGCTTTTAAGGCCTTCAAAAATCCAACTATACTCTTCCTAGCTATCTAAATATATTCTCTGCTCTATGCAATCCAGTTTCTTTATTATCCCAAATACTTACAAACATTCAAAACTGTTTTACTTTCTTATTCATTTTCCATTGCCTACATTCTGCTTCCTTCTAACTACATCATTTTTAATTAAACAAGTATAAATTTATCACCCACTGTGTATCATCTTTTACATTCAAATACAAATTCCACTGTATTCAGTTAGTTTTTCCTGAATACACTGGCACTCACTCATTTGTAATCATCATTGCAGATAATCTCAATAGCTATCCTTTTTGAAGTGTTTACTCTTGTCAACATGGCCCATTAGGCAATTTACATACATCCTTTCTGTTTTCTTTCCAACCCCTCTGTGGATTTATTTTATACTTTCTGTTCCACAAATAATAAACCTGAGGCTCAGAGCCCTCATAAAGCTTAGTCTAAACTATAGGAATTAGGATTAGATTTATACTGATTTCTGTGAGTCACTATTATTTAGTGTCCCTAATTAGATTCCAAGTGGTAGGAGGACAAAGAACATTACTTACTTTTTGTATCCCTCTAGTACTCAACACTGTGCTGAACATTTAAAAGGTCATCAATTACATTCAGTTGATTACTAAATTAAATGTTCCAGGCTGGAACTTCAGGTTGCTCAGGCCATACAGGTGGGACTTCACCATGAAAAGTCTTATTTGAGCTAAGATGCTCATTTTTTAACTCCACTCAGTAAAAGAGAAAAAAAATTATTTAAAGAGATAAGGCATTATCTCTTTAAATACCTAAGCATTATCTCTTTAAACCGCCCCCCCCAAAAAAATGGTTTGTGTGAACAACAGGAAAATTTAAATTTAGTAGCAAGGTTGTTCTATTATGAATGTTTATCTACTTGAAAAATAAGATGGGGATAGTATATAAAATATTTTAAATTATATTGAATTTTTTCACTTTAAATCTTAAAGAATGCAATGCTGGCATAGACTAGAAGACATAGGCTTTCATTTACAGTACTGGAGAACCTGAAATGCGAAACCCAGATAGCAGCAGGCCAAGTATAACCGAGTCCTCCATCAACCAGTTCTACATCTCATATTCACTTTTTCCTTAACTAATGGTTAATATATTTATTATACGATGGTTGAAAACAGGGAAACCTGAAATACAGAATAGTTAAGTCCTCTATTTTCTGTAAATAGCTACTTCTGGCCCTTGCAGGCTCATGGACACAAATTTAAATTTATAGGCAGATTTCCATTAAGTTGCTTGAATTCTTCATAAAGAAAAATGAATCTATAGCCCAACTGATTTGATTCAAGGTGTAGGACCTCTATTGACACAACAAAGAATTCCATGTTGAATGTTTTTTTTTGTTTGTTTGTTTTTTATAGATAAACACCATTTATTGTTCAACACTTACTTGATATATCAGACATATCAAAATAGCCATTCAGTTAGTAGTGAACTTATTCAGGAATTAATGACATAGGACTTCCATGTTGAATGTTATACTGATCAGTTTCTTGCCTAGCTTGTAAGGCCTGACATGAAAAAAATGACTGATTACATCTCTGACCACCACCATAGCGATACACAGCTACCTGCAATTCTTAGTACACTGCATCTTATTTTCTACCCTCAGGCTGTTGTACATACTCACCCCTTGATCAGAATAGACTTTTCACCCAGTCATCTCTCAAGGTGAGTTTAACGTTGTACTAAATAGTAAAATAAAAACAAAAAGCAGTACCCTCTTATACTGTTGGTGGGAATGCAAACTAGTACAGCCACTATGGAGAACAGTGTGGAGATTCCTTAAAAAACTGGAAATAGAACTGCCTTATGATCCAGCAATCCCACTGCTGGGCATACACACTGAGGAAACCAGAAGGGAAAGAGACACGTGTACCCCAATGTTCATCGCAGCACTGTTTATAATAGCCAGGACATGGAAGCAACCTAGATGTCCATCAGCAGATGAATGGATAAGAAAGCTGTGGTACATAGACACAATAGAGTATTACTCAGCCATTAAAAAGAATACATTTGAATCAGTTCTAATGAGGTGGATGGAATTGGAGCCTATTATACAGAATGAAGTAAGCCAGAAAGAAAAACACCAATACAGTATACTAACGCATATATATGGAATTTAGAAAGATGGTAACAATAACCCTGTGTACGAGACAGCAAAAGAGACACTGATGTACAGAACAGTCTTTTGGACTCTGTGGGAGAGGGAGAGGGTGGGATGATTTGGGAGAATGGCATTGAAATACATATAATATCATATATGCAACGAGTCGCCAGTCCAGGTTCGATGCATGATACTGGATGCCTGGGGCTGGTGCACTGGGACGACCCAGAGGGATGGTATAGGGAGGGAGGAGGGAGAAGGGTTCAGGATGGGGAACACATGTATACCTGTGGTGGATTCATTTTGATATATGGCAAAACCAATACAATATTGTAAAGTTAAAAAATAAAATAAAAATAAATAAATAAATAAATAATAAAAAGTAAAACAAAACAAAACCAAAAAAAAGCAGTAACTAATATTTAAAGTAGCAGAAGAGAGACTTCCCTGGTGGTCCAGTGGTTGAGAACGCACCTTCCAATGCAGGGGACCTGGGTTCCATCTCTTGTTGGGGAACTAAGATCCCCCATGCTGCCAGGCAACTAAGGCCACATGCTGCAACTAGCGAAAGCCTGGGCACTATAATGAAGACCCAGCACAGCCAAAAAAAAATAGGAGCAGAAGAAATCCCCAAAGTTAATTCTATTGACACAACACTTTTTGCACTTGAGAATTAAAATGATATTAATGATAATGATGATAACTGATGATAATACTAAATAAAATTTATTAAGTGGTCAGTATATCATCATTCAAACAGTTATTTTTTCTTATTTCCTTGGTCAAATTTTCTCAACTTTGAACATTTATTCTTAGTTTTATTCATCTCCTTGATTGTCTCTGTGGCTCCATGTTTAGTACCACATCAAAGTTTGACAATATTAACTGAAAATACTACAAAGCTGCCCTGCACACTTATAGACTAATACATTGTCTATATTATATTATATCCTAACATTATATTATATACTATGCGCTACCAGTATATTAGCTATTATAAAGTTCTGCACACAAATACAGTAATATCTATTACTATTTATGAAATAATTTTGACACTAAAGTATTTAGAAGTAAAGATTTTAATTTCATTTTAAAAAAGAAAGTAGATGTTCTTAAATACTATAACATATTATTACAACCACTGATTGTTTTTTTCTCTTACAATTCTGAATATTTTATAATGTCACTACATTTATAGTGAGTAAAATCAAAGTCCACATTCATTTACCACTCAGCATCAGTAGTGCAAGTTTCAATTTTGTGAATTCACAGTTAAACCCTTCAATCCGTAGTTGATACCTTCGAGCAAAATATTTCATTTAATTATTGAAAGAACTGGGACAAATACTAAGTGTATAAAGCACTAGTAAAAATAAGTGAGTTTCATGGAATAGTTATCTTAAAAGTCATTATTAAGTTATCAGGTGATCATTTGTTTGGGCTTCCCTAGTAGCTCAGAGGTAAAGAACCCATATGCAATGCAAGAGACTGCCTTAATGCAGTAGATATGGGTTTGATTCCTGGGTCAGGAAGATGCCCTAGAAATGGGAATGGCAGCTCTCTCCAGTATTCTTGCTGGGAAGTCCCACAGACAGAGGAGCCTGGCAGGCGTCCACTGGGTCGCAAGAGTCAGACACGACTTGGCAACTAAATCACCACCACCATGCTCATTTGTTCATGTTTTAAAAATATTTTCTGTTTCCACACAACAAAGTAGCTGTCAATATGCCAGTAACCACATAACGATAAGAAATACAGCTATGTGAAGTTCAGAAACAGTTTCTTTATTCAAACATCCAAGGATTAAGGAATGAGTGTAATATACTATTCTAAATGTACTATAATGAGAAGTTATCAATGCAAAGAAACAATGTAAAAAATACTCAGTGTTTATATAGATCACATTTATTAACATCTGATCACGAATGATAATATAAAATTAGCTTGAGCCAGAAAGATCTTTTTAAAAACTGTGTCAATGTTATTGCCAAGAAGGCCATTTCCACAGCTCTTTATCTTTAATAAGCTATTTTTGGTAAAGGGAGAAAGGAAAATGAAAAAGCATCAAATGGACAAGATATAACAAGATAAAAATGACACAAGAAAGAATCTAAATTAATCCATTGTCCCTGATATTTTCAAACAGAAAATTCAACTTTCCAATCACATTTTTCTTTCATATAACTCTTTACTGAGTGTGTGGATGTATATGCACATGCACATGTACGTTTCCACACTGTACAGAGAGAAGTTGAAAGCTATACGATAAAATAGTATATGCATTTTTGAATATTTAAAATAAAACACAAAATGAATATACTGCAAAGTCATATCTAAGGCACTTGATTCAGTTCTAGATGCAAAAAACACAAAAGAATGATTTTTGTAGTAATGCTAAGAACAGAAAGTCTCTTTAAAGCTCTATCTAAATAAGACTTAAATCTCATATGTTTCTGTTGCACTGCTGCATTATTATGGAAATATGACATACACAAACATACACGTATGTTATGTGGTAGGAACGGACTCATGACTGATGTGTTGTTTTAAGAAATGAACATCAGGAATGAAACTCACTTATTTTAAGATAGTATACTCAACAAAAATCTATTTTGAAAGTATACATTAAAACTATACTTATATATTATTTTTATTAAATACACTGTATTTATACTAAATATATTTTATTTAAATATATTAAACTATTAAACAATTTTCTTTCAGGAATTTCAGGCACTTTGGAAATCTTTACCCTTTATAATTGTTATATAGCATTTTTTTTTTAATAATTGTCAAAATTAAATTTGGAATATTATAGCAATTAATGACACTTGGTTACACTAGAGATCGAATTAAATATACTTAGTTTCTTTTTATTTATTTAAATTCTACACATATAATACTATCAAAGTTAAGAAAAGGTCCACTTGCCATAGTGAAGTGGATGAACCTAGAACCTGTTGTACAGAGTAAAGTGAAGGTGAAAGTGAAAGTCACTCAGTGGTGTCCGACTCTTTGAGACCCCATAGATTATACAGTCCATGGAATTCTCTAGGCCAGAATATTGGACTTGGTGGCCTTTCCCTTCTCCAGGGATCTTCCCAACCCAGGGATCGAACCCAGGTCTCCCGCATTGCAGGCAGATTCTTTATCAGCTGAGTCACAAGGGAAGCCCAAGAAAACTGGAGTGCTTAGTCTATCCCTTCTCCTGCAGATCTTCCCGACCCAGGAATCAAATTGGGGTCTCCTGCATTGCAGGCGGATTCTTTACACTCGAGAGTAAACTAAGTCAGAAAGAGAAAAACAAATATTATATACTAACACATGCTGATGAACCTATTTGTAGGGCAGGATATAGCATATATTAACGCATACTGATGAACCCATTTGCAGGGCAGGAATAGAGACTGGCACATAGAGAACAGTCTTCAGACATTGCGATAGAGAACAGATTTTGGACGTAGTAGGGGAAGAAGAGAGTGAGATTGAATTGAGAAATTAGCACTGAAATATACACATTACCATATGTAAAACAGATAGTGGGGAAATTGCTGTATAACACTGGGAGTTCAACCTGGTGCTCTGTGACAACCTAGAGGGGTGGGAAGGAGATTCAAGGGGGAGGTGATATATGTATACTTACAGCTGATTTATGTTTGTTGTATGGAAGAAATCAACACAATATTGTAAAGAAATTATCCTCAAATTAAAAAAAATTTTTTAATTGTATATTGACTGGTCAGAATTCAATCAATATGATTTTCCTAAGCAAAGACTATGGGCATGAGATAGAGGGTTTCCTTTTTGCACTCATTGTTTTGTTTAAAATGATTGATTTTTCACAACTTAAAAGCAATCTTAGTAGTATTCCAACTGAAAAACTGTTAATGTACTTCTATATCAAATGAAAAGTTCAGACTAATTACTGTGCATTTATATGCTGTTTAAAATACTGACAAGCTTAAAACATTATCTATCTTTCACAGGAAAAGCAACTCAAATTACCCTAAACATAATGAAAATACTAAGTCAGAGTTCTATCAAAAAAAAAAAAAAAAAGGTGAGTCAGTTCAGAAGGTTAGATAAAGGCCAAAAGAGTTTAGTTCAAAAGTAGTTGTGCCTTAAATAATAAAGGAACCACTTGTGGGGAGTTATTTTCACTCTTCCTTGGAGAAGTGCACAAAACATAATGTCAATGCTATCCTTCTCATTGTATGAGTTGCCAGACAATGCTGTGTGGTTAACTGTACTGTGTTGCTTGGTAAACCATAAGCAAAGTAGAACTATCACATATATATGTGTGATGTGAGAAAGACATTGATTTTCCATGTTTCCTTTCTCAATCTAAGAGGTGTACTTAACTTGCAAGTAACAGCAGCATGTCTTCAAATGACACCAAATCAACCACCTTGAGTTTAAATTTAGCATTTTTTTTTTGTCTTACCAATTAAACACTTACTGGTTTGACCACTACAACTATGTTGTGATGAAAGGCTCATAACTATTAAAGCATAGATAGTAACTCTAAGAATATAGATAAGACATTTTTTTCTTCTCCATATTCCTGGAAAATGGTCTTCTACTAATTCACAGTTTCTGTGTGAAAGAAAGAAAGGAAGGAGGCAGGAAGGAAAAAAGGAAGAAAAAATGGTTGTAGAACTCTTCCCTAATTTGTAAAATATATAAACTTAGTTTTTCAGAACATTCTATTGACAATAAAATCTTCTTCAACAAATATTACATGGTCACCACTTTACTGGGAATTATGGTGGATACATTCAACTCTGGAGACAAAACATAGAGAACTTTTAGGTGTTAATTCTGCTAGCTTTCTGAGATTCAAGAAAAGAAAGAAGAGTGCTGGAAAGAAAAACGGAAGGAAGCTTTATGCCAGCAGTGAGACTGGAGCTTTATAGTAAATGGGAAGTTCATTCCAGGTGGAAGTGACTGGTACAAAACACCTGTGTAGTTATCTGTGTTATCTAAGACAATTCTTTCTACTTTTACTATAATCACTTAAGTACATATTATTGCTTTCCAACTAACCAGGGGTTGATATTAAGAACTATAGTTACATAGTTTCAATGTCCTAAAAGAACTCTGAGCACAGTTACTTACTTTGTCTATTATCATTGCTTAATGGATAACTGGTTCAACAAATTGCTTTTCATCTTTATGTACAAGTTTTCTTAAATATTTCCTAATCTTGACTTCTATTCATTATACCAGTATCTTTAAATTGTATTTTAGAATAAAGGTGCCCCCAAATTTATGACAGGCACTATCTTCTTGCCCTCGCTGCTGCTGCTAAGTCGCTTCAGTCGTGTCCGACTCTGTGCGACCCCATAGACGGCAGCCCACCAGGCTCCCCTGTCCCTGGGATTCTCCAGGCAACAACACTGGAGTGGGTTGCCATGTCCTTCTACAATGCATGAAAGTGAAAAGTGAAAGTGAAGTCACTCAGTGGTGCCCGACTCTTAGCGACCGCATGGACTGTAGCCCACCAGGCTCCTCCGTTCCAGGCAAGAGTACTGGAGTGGGGTGCCACTGCCTTCTCTGTCTTCTAGCCCCAGTGGCTAATAATTCTTAATGAATATGGAAGTTGCTTTTTCTTCCCTCAAGAAAAACATCCTAAAAGTAAGCAATAGCAATTGTGACCCTATCTGTGGAAGTTTATGAGACTGATTTGTAGACAGCTCGAGTTACAGTGTTAAGGTCCATTTAGTCAAAGCTATGGTTTTTCTAGTAGTCGTGTACAGATGTGAGAGTTGGACTGTAAAGAAAGCTGAGTGCAGAACTGATGCTTTTGAACTGTGGTGTTGGAGAAGACTTGAGAGTCCTTTGGACTGCAAGGAGATCCAACCAGTCCACCCTAAAGGAGATCAGTCCTGAATATCCATTGGAAGGACTGATGCTTAAGCTGAAACCCCAATAATATGGCCACCCGATGTGAAGAACTGACTCATTGGAAAAGACCCTGATGCTGGGAAAGATTGAAGGTGGAAGGAGAAGGCGACAACAGAGGACGAGATGGTTGGATGGCATCACCAACTCAATGGATATGAGTTTGAGTAAACTATGGGAGTTGGCGATGGACAGGGAAGCCTGGTGTGCTGCAGTCCATGGGGTCACAAGGAGTTGGACATGACTGAGTGACTGAACTGAACTGTAAACACCTCATCAAAATTCTTGTCCAGATTTTTAGCAGTGACTTAAGATAAGTCACTCAATATGCCAGCAAATTTGGAAAACTCAGCAGTGGCCACAGGACTAGAAAAGGTCAGTTTTCTTTCCAATCCCAAAGAAAGGCAATGCCAAAGCATGCTCAAACTACCACACAATTGCACTCATCTCCAACACCAGTAAAGTAATGCTTAAAATTCTCCAGACCAGGCTTCAGCAACATGTAAACCGTGAACTTCCAGATGTTCAAGCTGGTTTTAGAAAAGGCAGAGGAACCAGAGATCAAATTGCCAACATCTGCTGGATCATTGAAAAGCAAGAGAGTTCCAGAAAAACATCTACTTCTGCTTTACCGACTATGCCAAAGCCTTTGACTGTGTAGATCACAATAAACTGGAAAATTCTGAAACAGATGGAAATACCAGACCACCTGACCTGCCTCTTGAGAAACCTATATGCACGTCAGGAAGCAAGAGTAAGAACTAGACATGGAACAAAAGACTGGTTCCAAATAGGAAAAGGAGTACATCAAGGCTGTATATTGTCACGCTGCTTATTTAACTTACATGCAGAGTACATCATGAAAAATGCTGGACTGGAAGAAGCACAAGCTGGAATCAAGATTTCCGGGAGAAATATCAATAACCTCAGATATGCAGATGACACCACCCTTATGGCAGAAAGTGAAGAAGAACTAAAGAGCTTCTTGATGAAAGTGAAAGAGGAGAGTGCAAATGTTGGCTTAAAGCTCAACATTCAGAAAACTAAGATCATGGCATTCAGTCCCATCACTTCATGGCAAATTGATGGGGAAACAGTGGAAACAGTGACTGACTTTATTTTTCTGGGCTCCAAAATCACTGCAGATGGTGACTGCAGCCATGAAATTAAAAGACACTTGCTCCTTGGAAGGAAAGTTATGACCAACCTAGACAGCATATTCAAAAGCAGAGACATTGCCAAGAAAGGTCCATCTAGTCAAGGCTATGGTTTTTCCACTGGTCATGTATGGATGTTGAGAGTTGGACTATAACGACGGCTGAGCGCAGAAGAATTGATGCTTTTGAAATGTGGTGTTGGAGAAGAGTCTTGAGAGACCCTTGGACTTCAAGGATATCCAACCAGTCCATCCTAAAGGATATCAGTCCTGGGAGTTTTTTGGAGGGACTGATGTTGAAGCTGAAACTCCAATACTTTGGCCACCTGATGTGAAGAGCTGTCTCACTGGAAAAGACCATGATACTGGGAAATATTGAAGGCAGGAGGAGAAGGGGACGACAGAGGATGACATGGTTGGATGGCATCAGCGACTCACTGGACATGGGTTTGGGTGGACTCTGGGAGTTGGTGATGGACAGAGAGGCCTGGCATGCTGCACTTCATGGGGTCGCAAAGAGTCAGACATGACCGAGACTGAACTAAGACAAGTGGACTGGCCTATAACTGCTGGGATCATTTCAGCAACTTACCTAGAGCACTCTTTTCAGTGAACCTCAGTCATTTCCCTCACTCCTTCTTATGGCTGAGGGAGACCATATAAGGGAAAGGGTCCTAATGGTCTAGGACTGGGAAGCAAAGAGCTATAATATTGGCTCTACTATTCTGCTTTCAAAGAGACAAGAATCTTGAAATGACTATGACATTACATTAGCAGAGAAACTGATGGGAAGGTCAGATCCAAAGATTCATTTGATTTTTCTTCTTAGTTCAAAGCCATTTAATAGGTATATTTTAATTTTATAACTATTTCAATACAGCAGTATATATGTAAGAACAAATTAAATGTATTTAAACATAAAAATAGCAGTAATTCCTCTTGGCATAATGACATATTACAGCATTCATTTTCACTCTTCATTTCTACCTAGTGCCAGTTTTCTAAAAGTAATGGAAACCAATATGGATTTTCCAAAGAAAACATCTGGCAGTTGAGTTTCAGGAGTAAATTTCAGGTCAAGAAAACATAAATGTAAAGAAATAATAGAATTTTTGTTCTTAAATACCATGTTTGTGGAGGAAGAAAAAAAAAACATATAGTAAACTTGATGTTCCATAATATGTTGTTTTTATTATATTTAAAAGAGAGGGAATTTTTATGTAGCTGCAATCTTCATGTTTATGACAGAAAAATTCAGCAGTGTTGGTAGAATAACTGGAAGATTACACTTTTGTGCAAATAAACAACTTAGGTGAACTAATTCAGTTGTGACTGATCTAGGGCTGACAAATTAAATTTTAAAAACCACATAAAATGGCAGTTTAAAAGCTTTTTTGTAAAATATACTTCAGCATATTGAATAAATGCATCATACCTCTAAGCTTAATTCTATATTTAAAATCAATTCTAATTAGGGTGTGGAGTTCGTAGAAAAATTCAAATGTATAGTGCACAGTGTTTTGATCAAAGGATACACAGCAGAATACAGGTGGGTGAAGCTGCTAAACGCATTTCTCACTCATAGACAAACGAAGTTTTCCTTTTCAAATAAACTAGGGAAATCCTACTTTTCTGTCTATAAGAGTTAACACTCAATCCAAACATTAAAACACGTCCCTGCATGATCACAATTCTCTGTATAAATTAGACAACTCTCTTCTTGATATAAAATAAAGAAGCCTACTTTCTATTATTATACCTATGTAAAACTTCAAGGACTGGAATTCTTGCTATTATTTCTACTTGGTAGTTTAATCTTTCTAGTTCCTATACATAGAAAAGTTGTAAATCCCTCTGTCATGAGAGAAAGGGTAGTTGTAATTTTTTTCCTAATGCTTCACAATATTAGTATAAGTTCAAGTATAAAATACCTGGGGGAAAATCTCAGCAACCTACATCCCAGGAAAATACAATTAAAAATATGAAATTTCCAAACAAAATTTATATACTGAAAACTCCGATTTTTAAATTATCCCACATTCAAGATTTGACAATCTTATTTAATTGTTTTCTCCACATTAAAAAAAAAAATCTCTAGGTTATCTATATTTCTTTTCACAAAAAAATAATGCTTATCTAATGCCTTTATTTTCTGTATTTGCTGAAATGTTAAGACAGGTGACTTTCTCCATGTATCTTCCTCTCCCTATAGCCTCCCACCCTGATCCTCAGGTTTCTTTGTCTGTTTCGTCTCTTCTCACTTGGTATCTTCTACTTAAATATTTTCATCAACTCCCATGGATTCCCGTTTTACGTAAATACTTATTTCCTAACTTCTATATTTGGTTCATATCTCTTTCTTAGCATTCAGGTGCCATTATATATTGGGTTGGCCAAAATGTTAATTTGGGTTTTATGGAAAATATGGTATGGAAAAACCCAAACGAAGATTTTGGCCAATCCAATATTTGTATTCTGGCTCTCCATGATGTCTCATTGGCACATCAACTACTAACTTTTCGAGCACATCCTAGAATCTTAATTCCCTTCTATCTCCAGGTTTGAGGTGGGATATGGCAGAATTATCTACCCATTTTCTTAGTACCGACACTGTGTGTAACCATGCCATGTCAGATAATTCTGCCAAATAAATCTTGAACTCATTCCTCTTTCCCTATATAGCAATCAGAAAGCCTTCTGCTCATTCCCATACTACCCAGAGCATTCTCGTTCATAAAATCAGATATACTTTCCTATCTGAAATTTTATTAATAAGTTTTATCATTTTCCCCTGAAGGAAAATTTCTGAGGGCCATGGCAACCCACTCAGTACTCTTCCCTGGAAAATCCCATGGGAAGAGGAGCCTAGTGGGCTACAGTCCATGGGGTCGCGAAGAGTCGGACACGACTGAGCGACTTCACTTTCACTTTTCATTTTCATGCATTGGAGAAGGAAATGGCAACCCACTCCAGTGTTCTTGCCTGGAGAATCCCAGGGAAGGGGGAGCCTGGTGGGCTGCAGTCTATGGGGTCGCACAGAGTCAGACACGACTGAAGCGACTTAGCAGCAGCAGCAGCAGGCCCCAACCATACTTTGTCTTCTACCATTTACTCTGACTTCCATCGTTATTACTTATATAACTACACTCCTTGTTCTTTTAGAAGTGATCACTTTTCATCAAATGTTTTATTAGTTTGTTCCTACAATACTAACAATATATTTGACTATAGGAGTCATCATTTCCCAGGTGGTTCAGTAAAAAAGAATCTGCCTGACAATGCAGGAGATTCAGGAGACATGCGTTTGATCCCCCCAAGTCAAGAAGATCCCCTGGAGTAGGTATTGGCAACCTGCTCCAGTATTTTTGCCTGGAAAATTCCAAGGACAAAGAAGCCTGGTAGGGTTGCAAAGACTCAGATAGGACTGAGTGATTGTGTGTGCACACAGGAGTTATTGTCTTCAGACTGTTTCTCCGATTATCTCCCTACTACTTTACAGTAGTGATATTTGTCTTGTTCATTTGTTTATCCTTAGTATCCTTAGTATTGCATGGAATCAAGATTGCTGGTAGAAATATAAGCAACCTCAGATATGTAGATGATACCACTTCAATGTCAGAAAGTGAAGAGGAACTAAAGAGCTTCTTGATGAGAGTGAAAGAGGAGCATGAAAAATTTGGCTTTACACTAAACATTAAAAAAAAAAAGCTAAGATCATGGCATCTGGTCCCATCACTTCATAGTAAACAGAAGAGGAAAAAATATAAACAGTGAAAAATTTTGTTTTCTTGGGCTCCAAAATCACTGTGGACAGTGACTACAGCCATGAAATTATAAAAGACACTTGCTCCTTCAAAGAA
This sequence comes from Bubalus bubalis, assembly GCF_019923935.1. Taxonomy (NCBI): domain Eukaryota; kingdom Metazoa; phylum Chordata; class Mammalia; order Artiodactyla; family Bovidae; genus Bubalus; species Bubalus bubalis. The sequence continues at coordinate 152,606,679 of NC_059158.1, forward strand.
AAGATATGACCAACCTAGATAGCATATTAAGAAGCAGAAACATCACTTTGCCAACAAAGGTCCATACAGTCAAAGCCATGCTTTTGCCAGTAATCATGAGTGGATGTGAGAGTCAGAGCATGAAGAAGGCTGAGCACCAAAGAACTGATGCTTTCAGAAGAAGGCTCTTGAGAATTCCTTGGGCTGCAAGGAGATCAAACCAGTCAATCCTAAATGAAATCAACCCTGAATATTCATTGGAAGGTCTGTTACTGAAGCTGAAGCTCCAATTCTTTAGCTACCTGATGCAACATCTGACTCACTGGAAAAGATTCTGATGCTGGAAGAGATCCTGATGCTGGGAAAGATTGAAGGCAAAAGGAGAAAGGAGCAGCAGAAGATGAAATGGTTAAATAGCATCACTAACTCAATAGACAAGAATTGTAGCAAATTCCGAGAGATAGTGGATGATCAAGAAGATGTTCATGCTTCAGTCCATGGGGTCACAAAGAGTCAGACACAACTTAGTGAGTGAACAACAGCAACAATCTTGCATAGTGCCTGGCTATTGCAGGTTCTTAATAGATTCTGAACAAATCATTAAATGTATCTTATTGGTTTGGTGTATGGAACAAGGTAATATCTATATTTTCTGGAAACAAAACCAATAATAAATCAATCCCTAGCCTTTTGCTAGATTATTTACCTAATACTCAACATAGTTGGTTTTTTTTTTTTAATTGCCAGAAGAAGCAGAAAGCAAGGATATATGTAATTAACAGTGTTGAAGAGTTTTGGTTTCATGTCTAGGACCTGATGAAACAGTAAGATTTTTTATGTCTTTATATCCTCTGTTCATTCTGCCCAGTGAGTGAAAGTTGCTCAGTCGTGTTCAACTCTTTGCGACCCCATGGACAATATGGTCCATGGAATTCTCCAGGCCAGAATTCTGGAATTGGTAGCCTTTCCCTTCTCCAGGGGATCTTCCTAACCTATGGATAGAACCCAGGTCTCCCACAGTGTAGGCAGATTCTTTACCAGCTGAGCCACCAATGAAGCCCAAGAATACTGGAGTGGGTAGCCTATCCCTTCTTCAGCAGATCTTCCTAACCCAGGAATCCAATCAGGCTCTCCTGCATTGGAGGTGGATTCTTTACCAGCTGAGCTACCAGGGAAGCCCCATTCTGTCCAGGATGAGTGTTAACTGAACCATAGGTCAGGCCAGTTGTTCAGACCACCATGGGTCAAATTATCAAAGTTCTGGGTGTTAGTGGCACAAGCAAGGATCTGTCTGATGCTCAAGCATAATGTTAATGAATATTTATTACATCACATTTATTACAATGTGATGAAGTTATAAACTCATTACCCAATAAAATAAAAGAGAAATAATATAGCATGATAAAGAAAATATATACATTACCCATATTTACTCAAATATTATACTACCTATAAAACATATATGCTATATATATATATATATATATATATATATATAAGGCATAAATTGCTCCCTATTTTTGTGTGTTCAAAGGTTGTAGACTTTACTTCCAGTTCAAATGATGTACTTCTAAAGCCTGAAATTAAATTTCAAAAGCAAAACTACATACAAAATTTTCCCTATTTCCTAGGTATACAAAAGGTAATCATAAGCAATTCCCAGGAATTCAGCCCTCTGATCACTCATCACTTTAGGAATTAAAAATAATTCACTCATTCATTTACTCATCTTTCAGTAAATATATAGAATACTTTTCATTGGCTAAGCACACTCCTAGGGACCTGGGACTAGCAGTGAACAAATAGGCAATCCTCTACAGATCTTATGTTCTAGTGCACTGATAATAATAATAGTTATTATCAACATGTTAGTAACTATTTATTGAACATATATTATGTTCCCAGAATTGTATCAAAATTTACCTCTTTTGTGTATAATTCTAAACACTATTCAGACCTTCATGAAATTGTTTTTTGTTGTTTAGTCCCTTAGTCATGTCAGACTCTTTTAGGACCAGTGGTCTATAAGTCCATCAGGCTCCTTTGTACATGGATTTCCTAGGCAAGGATACTGGAATGGGTAGCATTTTCTTCTCCAGGGGATCTTTCCAACCAAAGGATCAAACATGAGTCACCTGATTGGCAGGCAGATTCTTTACCACTGAGCCACCTGGGAAAGCTAACCGTTAAAAACATAAAACTTAAACATCCATCAACAAAAGAATGGATAAACAAGTGGTACATATACAATGGAATATTACTTAGCCATAAAAAGAACAAAATAATGCCATCTGCAGCAACCTGAATGGACCTAGAAACTGTCACAATGTGTCAAGTAACTCAATCAGAGAAAGCCAAATATGATATAGTTAATATGCAGAATCTAAAAGAAGGATACAAATGAACTTTTCTATAATACAAAACAGAAACAGAGTCTCAGATATAGAAAACAAACTTATGGTTACTAAGGAGGAAATGGGGGAGAAATAAATTGGAAGATTGGGATTAGCATATGCATAATAACTACGCCATAGCCTTTGACTGTGTGGATCACAATAAACTGTGGAAAATTCTGAAACAGATGGGAATACCAGACCACCTGACCTGCCTCTTGAGAAACCTATGTGCAGATCAGGAAGCAACAGTTAGAACTGGACATGGAACAACAGACTGATTCCAAATAGGAAAAGGAGTACATCAAGGCTGTATATTGTCACCCTGTTTATTTAACTTATATGCAGAGTACATCATGAGAAACGCTGGGCTGGAAGAAGCACAAGCTGGAATCAAGATTGCCGGGAGAAATATTAATAACCCCAGATATGCAGATGATACCACCCTTATGGCAGAAAGTGAAGAGGAACTGAAAAGCTTCCTGATGAAAGTGAAAGAGGAGAGTGAAAAAGTTGGCTTAAAGCTCAACATTCAGAAAACGAAGATCACGCCATCTGGTCCCATCACTTCATGGGAAATAGATGGGGAAACAGTGAAAACAGTGGCTGACTTTATTTTTGGGGGCTCCAAAATCACTGCAGATGGTGACTGAAGGCATGAAATTAAAAGACACTTACTCCTTGGAAGGAAAGTTATGACCAACCTAGATAGCATATTCAAAAGCAGAGACATTACTTTGCCAACAAAGGTCCGTCTAGTCAAGGTTATGGTTTTTCCAGTGGTCATGCATGGATGTGAGAGTTGGACTGTGAAGAAAGCTGAGCACAGAAGAATTGATGCTTTTGAACTGTGGTGTTGGAAAAGACTCTTGAGAGTCCCTCGGACTGCAAGGAGATCCAACCAGTCCATTCTAAAGGATATAAGCCCTGGGATTTCTTTGGAAGGAATGATGCTAAAGCTGAAACTCCAGTACTTTGGCCACCTCATGTGAAGAGTTGACTCATTGGAAAAGACTCTGATGCTGGGAGGGATTTGGGGCAGGAGCAGAAGGGGACAACAGAGGATGAGATGGCTGGATTGCATCACTGACTCGATGGACGTGGGTTTGGGTGAACTCCGGGAGTTGGTGATGGACAGGGAGGCCTGGCGTGCTGCAATTCATGGGGTCGCAGCGAGTTGGGACACGACTGAGCGACTGAACTGAACTACTATATATAAAATAGATAACTAATAAGAACCTACTGAATACCACAGGGAGCTCTATTCAATACTATGTAATGGCCTATATGTGAAAAGAACCTAAAAAATGTGGAGATATATATATATATATATATATATATATATATATATATATATAACTGTTCACTTTGCTGTATACATGAAACTAATACAATATTGCAAATGAACTATACTTCTCAAAAAAAATTAAGTCTACATATAAAAACAAAACAACAATAACAAAAAAAAAAACTGGTATTTGGAAAATGTGGTTAAAATGATCCAATAACTCATGCACAGAGCCATGAGTCAAACCCGGGTCTATCTTACTCTAAAAACCATGCTCTTGACTCTGCTATGCTGTCTATCTCTAGAGGAAAAGAAATAATTCAATATATCAATTAGAGTAAAAAGGTACAGAGAGATTAAGTGATTTTCCTCCTTAGTAATGAAATGTCCAAATAGAAGAATCTGGGAAAAGAAATGTGTTACTTTAAATGAGGAAAATCTGTTAATGAGGAATCTTAAATTTCTAATCCATCTGTAAATTATAACGTAACACCTCAAGAATTTTCATTTAAAGCATTCAAAATGTAGTCACATTGCAAAAGAAATTCTCACTGTCTTTGAGTTTCTTAAGGATTCTTACATTATAGTTGTTCAGGGTAGAGAGTTCATTTATTAATACTTTAAGTATTATACAAGACTGTATAAATCAATTTAAGCACTTTAAGAAGTGTTCTAAATATCAACTTTTATTTAATTTTGTTTTTATTGTTGTTTAAAAAATAAAAATAATTCCCCACCTGTCATATCTCAGAGAATTTGCACACAGAAAGAGAAAAAAAAATAAATGTATAAAGTATTTCTAAACTGAGAACTCTGCTAAAATAATATGTCTAGGAAATCTACTCTTTTTTCTTTAGCTTCATTTATATTGCTCAAATATCATTGCTCACCTAATGCCAGAAAGAAAAGCTATGCTATGTCCTTCAATATATTATGAAGGATTACAGAATGTAATTCACTGAAATCGGAGATTATAATATCTAATACATATGCATTTTTCTTCAAATGGATTTATGAGCACTTTCTCTAGGACACTACTCAAAAGACATTACATTTCCTTAATTTCTTTACTGGTACTAGATATTTTCCATAAGTCTCCCTTCTTTTTCTCTTTTGTCATTAAACTTAATACTTTTGGATACAAGGAAGGCTCAGGCTCAAGAGAAAGAGCACATTAATTGCTTTTTTTGGTCTGCAGTTCTTAAATTATACGTAAGACAGTTGTGATATGAGTATTGTATATAGAATCAGTTACTTAAAAAGTTATTTTAATAGTTTTATAACAAAAAAAGTTTGATTCAAGTGCACATTTAGATCTCTGCAGAGATTCTTAAAATATGTGCAACTAAGATATCACATATAACTTATAAATTCTCCTTTATAGCTATCTTTATATCTTAGTGAATGATCATCATCCAATTTCAAACTCATCAAGGTCTTATGGTTCACTAAAAAAACAGATGTCCTAAAATGCACCTATATAATTATTTTTCTGGCTATGTACTTATAACTCCAGCAAAACATAATGTACAACATTTGCATCAGTAAAAAAATTTATGAAATTTACTGACTGGCTATATGATTAACAGAAACATAAACTATATCAATAGTAAAGTGATAGTTATCAGTAGTAAACAGTGTCTTTGAGAGCATGGCCTATTTTGGTCATCTTTGTATTGGCAATGCTTGGTAAAACACTTTAATCATAACTGTACATAGTAAGTGTTTGTTGGATGAGTAAATCTTAATTAAAATAATTTTAATTAAAATAATTTTTCAATAATTATTGAAACAAAACATCATCAGTTCCAAGATTGCATTTTAACCCCCAAATTATTTATAATTTCTGCATTGTATGTCCTCACAAATATGTCATCAACAGCACTGTCTACAAAATTATGGATTCATTAAATTTTCCCTTAGAATTTTGCTACTAAAATAAGTTGCTGATATATAGTTTTATATACGATATTATGGAGCTCCCTGTTAGCTCAGACGGGAAATAATCCGCCTGTAATGCAGGAGACCAGAGTTCCATCCCTGGGTTGGGAATCCTCTGGAGAAGGCAACAACTACCAACTCCAGAATTCTTACTTGGAGAATTCCATGGACAGAGGAGCCTGGCAGACTACTGTCTATGCGGTCACAAAGAATCAAACATGACTGGGCAACTAACACTCACAGGATAGTATGCAAATTTATATAAAACATGTAAATACAAAACATTTTAATTGATTACCTTTGTTCCATTTCATTAAGAGAAGAGATAACTTACAATCAACCAAATTTAAAAAGTAAGGAAATTAGTTTTAAATGAAAAGTATCACAGTAGTTATACAATGTAAGTTACATTAGTTAATGACTGAGTAGAAACATTCACCAAATTTACAGGTTTTATTGGTGTATTTTGTTGGTTTCTACAGGCACATAACCATCAGAAAAAAATAAAAACAAGAGTTTTAAGACTGTATATAAAATAAATAAGCACAGTAAAATAAGAGGCCTCCCTGTCCTGTTGATTCATAATACTATCAGAGTTTTTGGTTACCCAGACAAATGTCTTTAGTTCTTTCACAGATGTCTCATCTATTTCAATTACTGAGTCGTATCTCAATGATATGAACAGAAATCTGAAAATTATTTGTTTTGATTTCCATAAAATGAAATTAAATAGTAAAAATAAAAATGATTCTGGAAAGCAAGAGGTAATACAGTATTGAAAAGAGTGTAAGCTGATTCCTGAACTTAAAATTTAAGGAAAGACAAAGCTTAGAAGAAAGGAAGAGATAACTTTTGAAATAGATTGGAAATTTTTTGTCTTAACTCATTCCTCAAACATTATTGAATTCTGTGCTTGCACTTGTTGGATAATAAATCCCATTAAGTACCAAAAACATAGAAATCATAGCACAGAGATAGATGTATTATCAGGGCAAAGAGATACCTAATGTGAACAAACACATAAAAATACTACATAATATGAACCAAATCTAAAGTAGCACAGAGACTAAGATCTCGGTTACTCTTTAAGGCCCGCTCAAATATTTTCTTTATAAGGCACTCCTTCCTTTGTGTCAATTTTTTTGAGCAACAGTCACATATCACATCTATTTATGTTTTTATATTCATATTCCAATACTGGTCAACATAGTTATGTAAATAGACTATGAGATTCTTGATAGTAGAAATTGTATTATCTTTATTTCCCTAGATCCTTACAAGTTTGGCAACATGATCAATTATTGTTTATTCTTAAAAAGACTTCATAAGAGGGCTACTTACTCTTTTTCTTTATAGGTAAAGACTTGACTGAAAGGTGAGCTTTGTGTTCATGGGATTTGGAGGATGAATCCCTTCATCAAAGAAGAAAAAAAAATGAGAAGTATGGGTAACTTATCAGTTAATGCAAAAATCCTGAAGGTAGAAAATCTAGAATATGGAAGTGTTTATGTTTTGTTTGGTCTGACTGGCAAACGATTTCTCTTTAAATGACATTTGGGTCACAAACTGTATGAGAGATGTAGTCTATCAGAAAGGGAGAAAAGAAACATTGGTGAACCAGATACTTCAAAAGGCCCAAATAGAAAGTGTTAGATGTTGGCAGAGGGAACAACCTCCTTTATGTTAGTTACAGCAAAGACATAAGTAGGAGAATCAAGAGTGTCAAAAGTAGAAAAGTCTAAGAAGGAGTTGTCAAGTGAAAACAAATCTTGAATTCATTCCTGTGAATAGATGCTACACTTCTTTTTACTCAGTAAGCAGTAATTCATAATTTTATGTCCTCCCAGTATGAATCACTGTACTTATTTTCAGAATGTTACAACAATCTTACTTCACGTAAATATATCAGCTGTTAAACCTAATCAGGTAATCAGCTACTACAGAATATTTGGTATAATGATATGACAAACAAGTTTATGCAAGGACATTCATCACCACATTGAGATATAACCTAGACAGAAAATAGAAGTTTTTTAAGACGTAATTTGAAAAAAAAGGCAGGAAAAAACTATGAGTAGCTAATCCAAAAGCAGCTTATAGGGAATGAGATTGTTGTCTTCACATGTTTACAAAGCATTGTTAAGGGAAGGAAAATTATAGCTTAAGAGGATCATAAGGCCAAAATTTGGTCTGTAACTCAAATCAGGTAAGAGTTTTCTCATAATTATTATCAAGATATCTAATAATGGGCTACTACATAAAGAAGTAAGCTTAATTACTAAAATTGTTCAGATTAAACTTGGATGCTGAACGGATTTCTGCATTCAATTATCATAGAATCACGCAGTAGCTTAATTCATTTCTAAAACCAAGTTCTTAATTTCTAAAATTTACTTCTGCAAAAAATAACCCCTACAGTGGGAAACAGCTCCTCATAATTAAGGCATTTAGATTCTTTCTACTGGAACCAAAAAAAAAAAAGAGCGAGAGCAGACTTACAATTAAAAGTATGATGATAAATATATTAAAAAAATTGAGGGATATGTGTTATTTAATTGTCTGATACTAATATTCATGTGTGTGTGTGTGTGTATGTTTGTGTGCTCAGTTGTGTCTGACTCTTTGCGACCCCGTGAACTGTAGGCCTTCAGGCTCATCTGTCCATGGGACTTCCCTGGCAAGAATACAGGAGTGGGTTGCCATGCCCTCCTCCAGTGAATCTTTCCAACCCAGGAATTGAATCCATGTCTCCTAAGGCTCCTACATTGGCAGGCAGATTCTTTACCATTGAGCTACCTGGGAAGTCCACTAATATCCATACATGCATGCTGCTGCTGCTGCTGCTGCTGCTAAGTCACTTCAGTCGTGTCCGACTCTATGCGACCCCACAGACGGCAGCCCATCAGGCTCCCCCGTGCCTGAGATTTTCAAGGCAAGAACACTGGAGTGGGTTGCCATTTCCTTTTCCAGTGCATGAAAGTGAAAAGTGAAAGTGAAGTCGCTCAGTCCAGTCTGACTCTTAGCGACCCCACGGACTGCAGCCCACCAGGCTTCTCGGTCCATGGGATTTTCCAGGCAAGAGTACTGGAGTGGGGTGCCACTGCCTTCTCCCCCATACATGCATAATAAACACCTATTTATTTACATAATGTTTTCAGTTTTTAAATTAATACATGTTAAGGATGGTCCAATTGTTTTCCAAACAGGACTATGTTTTGATGAAAAATTTTTGTTTCTTCTATGAGAATGCAAGAATTAAGTAGCAAAATGATCACAATAGAACAATTAATGATAAAGTTTCCATCCAAAAATTTAATTTTCTCATTTTTTGAATCTTTATAGGAAACTCTACTTTTCTGAAATAACTTTGCTTCCTTCCTGCACTAACAACTTTTGTCACACTACATTAACCCAATTTAGTGATATTTTTATCCAACCTATTGCCTTTTAATTAATTATACTGCTTCTAAATCCACTGGGAAGTTTGATATCATTTACTAACGTTCAAACTCAAGTTGACTTTAGGCAAGAACCCACATCTTCTTCAAATAATATTGTGCACAATCAAATCAAATGCTAGAACTCAACCATAATAAATGAAATTTTCATATTCTCTCCAAAAAAGAAAAAATAGTAAATCTAACTTTTCAGTAGCCCTGCATCATGGATTTTGAAGAATTTAACATTTGGTGACTTAAGTTTTACTTTACTTTTAATAAAAGCAAAACTCAACAAAAGGAATCTTAAAAATTTATGACTGGCTCTTTCCTCTGTCTAGGTTCTCTAATGGACTCAAGATCTTTGAACAATTTACTAAGTTCCACTGAGAAATCTGTAACATTGTGAGTCTCCTTTTAAAAGGATCCAGAGTTAAGAGTAGAACAGTCAATGAAATAAAAGCAGACAACATATAAACTCCATATTTATCATAGCAGACTAGCTACAGTGGCAATATACCATCAGTTCAGTTCAGTTCAGTTGCTCAGTCGTGTCCGACTCTTTGCGACCCCATGAATTGCAGCACGCCAGGCCGCCCTGTCCATCACCATCTCCTGGAGTTCACTAAAACTCACATCCATCGAGTCAGTGATGCCATCCAGCCATCTCATCCTCTATCGTCCCCTTCTTCTTCTGCCCCCAATCCCTCCCAGCATCAGAGTCTTTTCCAATGAATCAACTCTTCGCATGAGGTGGCCAAAGTACTTGAGTTTCAGCTTTAGCATCATTCCATCCAATAAACACCCAGGACTGATGTCCTTTAGAATGGACTGGTTGGATCTCCTTGCAGTCCAAGGGACCCTCAAGAGTCTTCTCCAACACCACAGTTCAAAAGCATCAATTCTTTGGTGCTCAGCCTTCTTCACAGTCCAAGTCTCACATCCATACATGACCACTGGAAAAACCATAGCCTTGACTAGATGGACCTTTGTTGGCAAAGTAATGTCTCTGCTTTTGAATATGCTATCTAGGTTGGTCATAACTTTCCTTCCAAGGAGTAAGTGTCTTTTAATTTCATGGCTGCAATAACCATCTGCAGTGATTTTGGAGCCCCAAAAAACAGAGTCTGACACTGTTTCCATTGTTTCCCCATCTATTTCCCAGGAGATAAAATACTTGACAAGTAATAACATGCAAACATATACTGTCATTTCACTGCATATTGCATCCTTTACTTTTTGTGAATGACTTTAGTTCTTTCAGGCGCCACTTGTGGCTCAGCTGGTAAAGAATCCGCCTGCAATGTGGGAGACCTGGGTTCGATTCCTGGGTTAGGAAGATCCCCTGGAGAAGGGAAAGGCCACCCACTCCAGTATTCTGTCCTGGAGAATTCCATGGACTGTATAGTCCATAGGGTCACAAAGAGTTGGACATGACTGAGTGACCTTCACTTAGTACTTCCAAGAAGGTCTGTTTCCCAAGAGTAAGAGAATAAACCATTATTTCCCACTATCTTTCAACAATAATACATAAGACTGTTAGTAAATTTTTTCACTATTCACAGACATTTTTAATCATCCCTAGCTTAAGTGTTCTTGCCTGGAGAATCCCAGGGATAGGGGATTCTCTGGTGGGCTGCCATCTATGGGGTCGCACAGAGTCGGACACGACTGAAGCAACTTAGCAGCAGCACAGCAGCTTAAGTAGCCTCATTTACTTTGTTCTAACTGTAATGAATTAGAAAAATATATTCATTTTGTTAGTTTTCAGAAATACAACTCTTCCAAATCATCAGCTTATACAATAAATCATGATTTAGGATGGCATTTTTCTATTAGGTGGCTGCTCCCTTATCTTTGTCATTTTGTGACACTCTTTCTCCACAGCAATCACCCTCATTTTACAGCCCCAGGTTCTAAAGCTTTCCAGGACTGACAAAAAAAAAAAGAGCATTAAGATAATCAAAGAAGCTGTACTAGCCACTAGGGGAAGTCCTGGGCAAAATTGATATGGCTCAAATCCTTTTTAACCCTTCTTTTCCACTCCTATATATGCCTCTCCACTCTTTCCAAACCAGCATCTTCTTGGACCTTCTCATAGTATTTCCATGGCAGACTTTTATCACCTACAAACAAATGTACCTTTGGATTCCATTTTCTGAAGGCTCTGTTTTCCAAGTTTCCCAACTTTAAATCAACATTTTAATGCCCTTTTCAACTGAGCGTAGGAAATCAACTTTATGAGCTTTCCCACATTCACTTTTTTAAATGGAGATTTTCTAAAGACTATGCTTCAGTTCATAACGCAAATCTTCTTGCATGAGTAGATACTAAGCGGAGAGGCGGCAGGTGAATGAGAAGGCTAATGTACTTATTACGATGTATACATACAATACTACATCATTACTTAACAATGATATCAAAATTCAGCATTTTGGACTACACACAATCAGTCAGGCCTATTGTACTGGGCCCTTTATATGCATTATTTCCTTCCATTCACACAGTCATCCATGTGAGAGTATATGTGTAAATGTTCTTATCTCTACGCCATATACATATAATGACAAAGAAAAGGTAAGTACTTTTCCCAGGGTTCCTCTGGTTTGAGTGTTCCATGAGAGTCCCAAGGTAGAATATGAGTAGACAGTTATCTTCTTCTCCCCAGAATGAAGGCCAACCCAGTGAGTTATCAGTGAAGCTTTGATAGGTGTTTGCAGATAGTCTTATACAGTAGTGGTGCCTGTGTATTAATTTTAGCTGACTTGTTTCATGTATTTTGGGATCTTTTACTACCTTTAAACTATGGTGTAAAATTTCTACTATTTAAAAGTGTCCTTAAAGAGAAAGAATGGGGAAATAGCTTTTCTAAAGCACACTGGAAAGAATGGAATCATTTAGCAGTATAATCCTTTAAAATGCTGTGATGAACTCCAGAGGATCCTAAAAGATCTGGGGAAAATTTGTATTTTGCTGGAGAGTATATAAAGCTCATGTCAATCTAAAATTCAGAAAGAATCCAGAGAAGAGCCTGTAGAGCTACTTAAAACTTCTCCAAGTTTTTAATTCCTAACTTAAGAAGCAGTATAGTTCAGTGACCCTAAAGCTGACTGCCTGTATTCAAATCTAAGGTCAACCACTCAGTAAGCCTGACTGGAGCAAGATACCAACACTCTATGGAGAAGGAAATGGCTACCCACTCCAGTATTCTTGCCTGGAGAATCCCATGGACAGAGGAGCCTGGGAGGCTACAGTCCATAGGGTCACAAAGAGTTAGACACGACTAAAGCAACTTATAAATAAATAATAAACTGTGGAAAATTCTTCAAGAGATGGGAATACCAGACCACCTGATCTGCCTCTTGAGAAATCTGTATGCAGGTCAGGAAGCAACAGTTAGAACTGGACATGGAACAACAGACTGGTTCCAAATAGGAAAAGGAGTACGTCAAGGCTGTATATTGTCACCCTGCTTATTTAACTTATATACAGAGTACATCATGAGAAACGCTGGACTGGAAGAAACACAAGCTGGAATCAAGATTGCCAGGAGAAATATCAATAACCTCAGATATGCAGATGACACCACCCTTATGGCAGAAAGTGAAGAGGAACTCAAAGCCTCTTGATGAAAGTGAAAGAGGAGAGTGAAAAAGTTGGCTTAAAGCTCAACATTCAGAAAACGAAGATCATGGTGTCCGGTCCCATCACTTCATGGGAAATAGATGGGGAAACAGTGAAAACAGTGGCTGACTTTATTTTTTTGGGCTCCAAAATCACTGCAGATGGTGACTGCAGCCATGAAATTAAAAGACGCTTACTCCTTGGAAGGAACGTTATGACCAACCTAGATAGCATCTTCAAAAGCAGAGACATTACTTTGCCAACAAAGGTTCGTCTAGTCAAGGCTATGGTTTTTCCTGTGGTCATGTATGGATGTGAGAGTTGGACTGTGAAGAAGGCTGAGTGCCGAAGAATTGATGCTTTTGAACTGTGGTGTTGGAGAAGACTCTTGAGGGTCCCTTGGACTGCAAGGAGATCCAACCAGTCCATTCTGAAGGAGATCAGCCCTGGGATTTCTTTGGAAGGAATGACGCTAAAGCTGAAACTCCAGTACTTTGGCCACCTCATGTGAAGAGTTGACTCATTGGAAAAGACTCTGATGCTGGGAGGGATTGGGGGCTGGAGGAAAAGAGAATGAGATGGCTGGATGGCATCACTGACTCTTTGGACGTGAGTCTGGGTGAACTCCGGGAGTTGGTGATGGACAGGGAGGCCTGGCATGCTGCAATTCATGGGGTCGCAAAGAGTCGGACACGACTGAGCGACTGATCTAATCTGAAAGCAACTTAGCATGCATGCACCAACACTCTGTCAGCATAGTTTCTTCCTCTACAAAATGTGGATAATCAAGATATCTATTTTATAGGATTATTGTTATAAGTTAAAATACATAAAATTCTTAAAATAGGATCAACATCTCACATACATAGTAAGAATCATTAAATGTTAGATATGATCTTAATAGGGCTTCCCTAGTGGCTCAGATAGTAAAGAATCTGTCTGTAGTGTGGGAGACCCTGGCTTGATCCCTGGGTCAGGAAAATACCCTAGAGAAGGGAATGGCAATCCACTCCAGTAGCCTTACCCAGAGAATTCCATGGGCAGAGAGCACAGTCCATGGGGTCACAAACAGCTGGACATGACTGACTAACACAACTTAATGACCTTTATAGAAGCTTCAAGGCCTATGAACAGCTTCAAGAAAAGGCAGCTTCAATTTTTTTTTTTTAATGTGGCAGATATTTAAATGCACCAGGTTCACAATATCTACTCAAGCTATAGCAGAAACAAACAAATGACTTCAAAGAGTATTCTACTTTTTGCTTAAGGACATCAAATTTTTTTTTTAAGAAAATGACTTCTTAAAAGAAGTTTTTTTAAGCATGCCTTATTTTTGACTGACTCTGAATCCAGAGAGAAAGCTCAAATGTATGTTCTAAGTTCTTACCATAATAACCTCCTTGTAAATTTCAACTAAATAAAAACGTATTTATATAAAAAAATGAAAAAACAAAATTAAAAATTATACTCTTTTGTAATACATTTTAAATAGATAATAAACATATATCATTCCATTTTATTGACTGCATATTAATCAATTATATATTATTACAGTATTACTTAACTCACAAATCCCATAATTTATATTAAAAATTTATTTACTCTCAAGTTTTCTCCTATTGTTTGAAAACAAGACAAGATAATTGCCCATTTTTTAAACAGATATCAGAATATTTTCCTGGAATAAAGTTCTAAAAACTGGAATGCCTTAATTTTTTTAATTTCTAAATTATTTTCTGAATGGTTTGATTTTTACTACACTAGGGGACTGTCCTCTTTCCTATACCCTGACAACACAGAAAGTCTTTTTAAATTCTGGCAATCTTATTCTACCAAAGATTGTAGCAAAGTGCTGCCTCCATTTGGATATATATGACTGAACATGGTTTTCATATTCCCAGTTGTTATTTATCAATAGTATATCCATATTTTGCTCATTTCTCTATCAGGGCATCTATTTTCTGTATTAATTGTAGGCAGTTTTTAATTGATTAGGGATATTAGCCACTGGTCAAATGTTTCAGTTCCAATTCTTTTTCTTTTTAACCAATTCTTTTTATTTTATTATTATTAATGGTGTTCATAGTAAAATGAGGTAAACTAATAACACCTACTGAAATCAAGAATATGAAAAATGTTACTTAATACAGCCATTACATCCAAAACACTCCTAAAGAATGCAACATGACATAAAAATAGTTCACATTAATAATTTGTGAAATGAATAATCAAAAAATAAAATTTAATATATATTATGACCTCAAAGCTGAAAAACAGAAAGTAGATTTAAGATGGTATGGATATATACAAAAATATTGCCTCCTATTATCTTGGTGAAGGAGTTATGAATGATTTTTGTCATTCTCTTTATTCTCCTCTCTGGAACAAACATGTGGTTTTTAAAAATTTTTATAAACCTATTAGTAAAACCAGTCTTTATCAGTGACCAATCAAACCAAACATCCAATATAAGAAAGACTGATGCCACTTCAGGATGTACCTCACTGCAAATGTAATACAGCTCTACATCTATACAGGATAAACACTTCATCCTAAAAAAAATGCTCATCCAAAATGCCAACATGATCACTGTGATGTTAATTAAATTTTATTATGACAATAAGAGTGGCAAGACTGCAGAGTGAGATTTGATTTAATGTGGAGCAAAAGAGTTTTATTGCAAGATTTGCTTATAGATAGAGCTAATTACTATAATTACACTTACATGTTTTTGTCATTAAAAAAATAGTACTTTTAAAAGATAGTGCATTAAAAGTGGAATAATTTCACATGTCTCTACAATTTGGTCACATTATGACAATGCCGTAAGTGAAGCATTTAATGAGGAAACTCATGAAAAAGAAAGTAGTTACACTGATTCATTGATTCTAATTCAAAACTTGTCACAATTTACAGGACCAAAATAGATTAAACATTAAGATATTAGTATCTGGTCAAGGCTATGGTTTTTCCTGTGGTCATGTATGGATGTGAGAGTTGGACTGTGAAGAAGGCTGAGTGCCGAAGAATTGATGCTTTTGAACTGTGGTGTTGGAGAAGACTCTTGAGAGTCCCTTGGACTGCAAGGAGATCCAACCAGTCCATTCTGAAGGAGATCAGCCCTGGGATTTCTTTGGAAGGAATGATGCTAACGCTGAAACTCCAGTACTTTGGCCACCTCATGCAAAGAGTTGACTCATTGGAAGAGACTCTGATGCTGGGAGGGATTGGGGGCAGGAGGAGAAGGGGACGACCGAAGTTGAGATGGCTGGATGGCATCACTGACCCGATGGACGTGAGTCTCAGTAAACTCCGGGAGTTGATAATGGACAGGGAGGCCTGGCGTGCTGCGAGTCATGGGGTCACAAAGAGTCGGACACGACTGAGCGACTGATCTGATCTGATATAAATATAAACGTTTCCTGAAAGCATCTTCTATTTCAGACTACATCTGAGATTATTCATCTTTATATTTCAAATTTTCTATATGAACACTGGTATTATTTACGAATCTTAACTATGAAAATATGTGAGATGAATATTCAATTGCTTAATTATAATTGTCCTGCAGTCAAGCTCATATAGACATGGGAGTATTAAGAGGTTACATTACATATTTTAACACTTGTTTATGATGGAATATGATCTTATACAATTTTATCAGTGGGAATTTTGTCAATGAACTCACCTCCAATCTAAGGGCTGCTAAGTCATGTCTTTTCTGATTTGCAATAGAAAAATATAAAAAGCTATGTAACTGTTATTCCTTCATTTACTTATTTAATAGATATTTACTGGGCAATGATGACACTTCAGTCATTATGCCAGAAGCAACAACTACAACACTAAACAGAGCTGGTGCCTGCCCGGGGAACTTGTGAGACAGTGAGGCAGGAACAGAGACATAAGTTAACACAGCATAACTTTGCAGAAAGTGTGGTGTGCATTTTGATAAAAGGAGTTCAGGGTGCCTTCAAAGCCTACAGTCTAGCGGGCAAGAAGCACTTTCAAATAAGTAAATGGCTTTAAGGACTGCGACCAGGCAGGGTTAAGGGTCCATGGGAAGAGCATGAAAAAGTCATTTATGGCTGAGGTTATGTGCTGTTAGAAAGAGGGCAAAACCCTTTTAGTCTGTGCATGAGTTTTATCTTTCTCCTAAGAGCAATACGAAACTGTAAAGGTTTTAAGTGGGGAGGAGGCATGATTACATTTCAAATCACTCTGGCTCTCAGACCATTTAGATGAGGCTAGGAGGCTAAGGCAGGTTCATGGTGTTCTAGATTGGGTGATGGGAAAGTACTCAGATAAGAGGCTGAACTTGAGAGACATTTAGACAGAAATATCAATGGAATTTGGTCATTGAGTAAATGTGAGAGTAAAACCCAAAGAAAATTCAAGAATGACAGACTGCAGATTTGGGGTTCCAAATCTTTAAGTTATAGATACTTCAAATTGATGGTCACTAAAGATAACCTAATTGCTTAAAAGTATTCTCTTGACTAAATTTTTTATCTCCTTTTAGTCAGTAAGGACAAACAGTTTAAATCTCACACTGAACAGATTTTTCTTATTAAGT
The DNA here is from genome assembly GCF_019923935.1 of Bubalus bubalis. Lineage (NCBI taxonomy): Eukaryota > Metazoa > Chordata > Mammalia > Artiodactyla > Bovidae > Bubalus > Bubalus bubalis. Next base: position 152,623,917 of record NC_059158.1, read on the forward strand.
ATTTCAGTATATGTTTCATCCAGTAATAGGTTATATAATGGAAAAGGTACCTTAAATTAAGGCATGATGCATTGTTCCCTTTCCTTATTTTAATTTTAAAAATAAAATATAATTTTTAAAGGCTACACCTAATTTCAAATGATGTTATTAAAAAAATAGTGGACTGTATCGCTGGAGCTCAAGCTAAACAGCAAAAACACTGACAAATAAAAATGAAATTTTACAAACCAATTTTTACCTGATTGTGTCAAAATATTTTCAGTTACTTGTTATTTGAACAATAATTATTAATCCACTCTTTAATCTTCAAGCTTTCACAAAAGACACAACTTTTAAAAGATAAACTGGCTATTGACCAACTTATGTGTAGAGGTAACATTTTTTTTGTTAGAATTATTAGCAGAATCTTTGCAAAATGAATTAACACTTGGATATGCCAGGTGGCATTAGTGGGAAAGAACCCACCTGACAATGCATGAGATATAAGAAACACAGGTTCAGTCCCTGGAAAAGGATCCTCTAGAAAGGAAATGGCACCCCATTCCTGTTCTTGCCTAGAGAATCCCATGGAGAGGGGAGCCTGGCAGGCTGCAGTCCATAGAGTCGCAAAGAGTTGGACTTGACTGAAGTGATTTAGCACTATGCACATACATACTACAACCTAAAAGTTCAAAAAGTTAAATGAATTTTAAGTCATTGAGTAACTAGAGAAAATTATGTTCTCGATTCTAGAGATCAGTTCAGCTCAGTTCAGTCGCTCAGTTGTGTCCGACTCTTTGTGACCCCAGGAACTATAGCATGCCAGGCCTCGCTGTCCATCATCAACACACAGAGCCTTCCCAAACTCATATCCATTGAGTTGGTGATGCATCCAACCATCTCATCCTCTGTTGTCCCCTTCTCCTCCTGCCCTCAATTTTCCCAATATCAGGGTCTTTTCAAATGAGTCAGCTCTTTGCATCAGGTGGCAAAGTATTGGACTATCAGTTTCAACATCAGTCCTTCCAATGAACACCCAGGACTGATCTCCTTTAGGATGGACTGGTTCAATCTCCGTGTAGTTGAAGGAACTTTCAAGAGTCTTCTCCAACACCACAGTTCAAAAGCATCAATTCTTTGGTGCTCAGCTTTCTTCACAGTCCAGCTCTCACATCCATACATGACCACTGGAAAAACCATAGCCTTGACTAGACGGACCTTTGTTGGCAAAGTAATGTCTCTGCCTTTTAATATGCTGTCTCGGCTGATCATACCTTTCCTTCCAAGGAGTAAGTGTCTTTCAATTTCATGGCTGCAATCACCATCTACAGTGATTTTGGAGCCCAGAAAAATAAAGTCTGACATTTTTTCCACTGTTTCCCCATCTATTTGTCTTGAAGTGATGGGATCGGATGCCATGATCTTAGTTTTCTGAATATTTGAGCTTTAAGTCAACTTTTGTACTATTCTCTTTCATTTTCATCAAGAGACTCTTTAGTTCTTCACTTTCTGCCATAAGGATGTTGTCATCTGCATATCTGAGGTTATTGATATTTCTCCTGGCAATCTTGATTCCAGCTTGTGCTTCTTCCAGCCCAGCGTTTCCGTGACATACTCTGCATATAAGTTAAATAAGCAGGGTGACAATATACAGCCTTGACATATTCCTTTTCCTATTTAGAACCAGTCTGTTGTTCCATGTCCAGTTCTAATTCTTGCTTCCTGACCTGCATAGAGGTTTCTCAAGAGGCAGGTCAGGTGACCTGGTATTCCCATCTGTTTCAGAATTTTCCATAGTTTATTGTGATCCACACAGTCAAAGACTCTGGCATAGTCAATAAAGCAGAGGTAGATGTTTTTCTAGAACTCTCTTCCTTTTTCCAGTATCCAGCATTTCTTGGCAGTTTGATCTCTTGTTCCTCTGCCTTTTCTTAAACCAGATCGAACATCTGGAAGTTCACATTCCACGTATTACTGAAGCCTGGTCTGGAGAATTTTGAGCATTAATTTACTAGCCTGTGATATGAGTGCAATTGTGTGGTAGTTTGAGCATTCTTTGGCATTTCCTTTCTTTGGCATTGGAATGAAAACTGACCTTTTTCAGTCCTGTGACCACTGCTGAGTTTTCCAAATTTGCTGACATATTGAGTGCAACACTTTCACAGTGTCATCTTTTAGGATATGAAATAGCTCAACTGGGATTCCATCGTCTCCACTAGCTTTGTTTATAGTGATGCTTCCTAAGGCCCACTTGACTTCACATTCCAGGATGTCTGGCTCTAGGTCAGTGATCACACCATCATGATTAACTGGGTCATGAAGATCTTTTTTGTACAGTTCTTCTGTGTATTCTTGCCACCTCTTCTTAATATCTTCTGCTTCTGTCATGTTCATACCATTTCTGTCCTTTATTGAGCCCATCTTTGCATGAAATGTTCCCTTGGTGTCTCTAATTTTCTTGAAGAGATCTCTAGTCTTTCCCATTTATTGTTTTCTTCTTTTTCTTTGCACTGATCACTGAGGAAAGCTTTCTTATCTCTCCTTGCTATTGTTTGGAACTCTGCATTCAAAGGGGTATATCCTTCCATTTCTCCTTTGCTTTTCACTTCTATTATTTTCACAGCTATTTGTAAGGCCTCTTTAGCCATTTTGCTTTTTTGCATTTCTTTTGCTTGGGGATGGTCTTGGTCCCTGTCTCCTATACAATGTCACGAACCTCTGTCCATAGTTCATCAGGCAATCTATCTATCAGATCTAGTCCCTTAAATCTATTTCTCACTTCCACTGTATAGTCATAAGGGATTTGATTTAGGTCATACCTGAATGGTTTAATGGTTTTCCCCACTTTCTTCAATTTAAGTCTGAATTTGGCAAAAAGGAGCTCATGATCTGAGCCACAATCAGCTCCCGGTCTTGTTTTTGTTGACTGTATAGAGCTTCTCCATCTTTGGCTGCCAAGAATATAATCAATCTGATTTTGGTGTTGCCCATCTGGTGATGTCCATGTGTGGAGTCTTCTCTTGTGTTTTTGGAAGAGGGTGTTTGCTATTACCAGTGCGTTCTCTTGGCAGAACTCTATTAGCCTTCCCCCTGCTTCATTCTGTACTCCCAGGCCAAATTTGCCTGCTACTCCAGGTGTTTCTTGACTTCCTACTTTTGCATTCCATTCCCCTATAATGAAAAGAACATCTTTTTTGGGTGTTAGTTCTAAAAGGTCTTGTAGGTCTCCATAGAACCGTTCAACTTCAGCTTCTTCAGCATTACTGAAACTAGTTATAAGAGTGTCCATCTGTTCAGTATTCATCATAAAATTAATTATGAATATCATTCTTGACCCATTGTCTTTGGACTCATTTTTGTTCTCACTAGACAAGAGCACCTCAGGATTAGACATGGATCCCAGTCACAACTCTATCATTATTAACTGTGCAATCTTAGACAAGACTTAACCAGTAATTTACTCATAAAGTTCTTTATTTATAAAATACCAAGTTTTCCTCAGAGAGTCATTGTGAGGATCAATGACAGTATATTTGAATCAGCTATATGTATAAATACACCAGCTCTTTTTTTGGATATCCTTCTCCTTGAGTTCACCACAGAACACAAAGAGCAGTTCCCTATGTTAATACAGTAGTTTCTCATTAGTTATCTATTTTATAGACAGTATCAAATGTATATATGCCAATCCTAATCTCCCAATTCGTTCCATCACTTCCAGGACTTTCTCCTTTGGTATCCATATATTCGTTCTCTACATCTGTGTCTCTATTTTTTCTTGCAAATAAGATCATGTAAACCATTTTTTCTAGATTCCACACATAACCATTAATATATGTTTGTTTTTTCTTTCTGACTTACATCATTCTGTATGATAGTCTATAAATCCACCACATCTCCTCAAATGACACAGTTTTGCTCCTTTCACAGATGAGTAATGTTTCACTGTATATATGTACCACATCTGCTTTATCCACTCCTCTGCTGATGGATGCTTAGGTTGCTTCCATGTCCTGGCTATTGCAAATAGTGCTGCAATGAGGGGTGTATGTATCTCTTTGAATTATGGTTTTCCCTGGGTATATGCCCAGGAGCAGGATTGTTCAGTTATATGGAAGCTCTATTTTCAGTTTTTTAAGGAACTTCCATCCTGTTTAGTTTTAAAGGAACTTCCATTGTGGCCACGTTAATTTACATTCCCATCATCAGTGAAGAGGGCTCCCTTTTCTCCACATGCACTTCAGCATTTATTGCTCACAGATTTTTTTGGTGGTGATCATTCTAACTGGTCCCATCACTTCATGGCAAATAGATGGGGAAACAGTGGAAACAGTGACAGACTATTTTTGGGCTCCAAAATCACTGCAGATGGTGACTGCAGCCATAAAATTAAAAGACACTTGCTCTTTGGAAGAAAAGTTATGACCAACCTAGATAGCATATTAAAAAGCAGAGACATTACTTTGCCAACAAAGGTCCATCTAGTCAAAGCTATGGTTTTTCCAGTAGTCACATATGGATGTGAGAGTTGGACTATAAAGAAAGCTGAGCACCAAAGAATTAATGCTTTTGAACTGTGGTGTTGGAGAAGACTCTTGAGAGTCCCTTGGACTGCAAGGAGATCCAACCAGTCCATCCTAAAGCACATCAGTCCTGGGTGTTCATTGGAATGACTGATGTTGAAGCTGAAACTCCAATACTTTGGCCACTTGATGTGAAGCTGACTCATTTGAAAAGACCCTAATGCTGGGAAAGATTGAGGGCAGGAAGAGAAGGGGACAGCAGAGGATGAGATGGTTGGATGGCATCACCAACTCAATGGACATGAGTTTGAGTAAACCCCTTGGAGTTGGTGATGGACAGGGAGGCTTGGTGTGCTACAGTCCATGGGGTTGCAAAGAGTCGGGCAAGACTGAGCAACTGAACTAAACATTCTAACTAGTGTGAGGTGATACCTCATTGTAGTTTTGATCTGTGTTGCTCTAATATTTAGTGATGTTGAACATCTTTTCATGTTTGCTGGCCATCTGTATGTCTTGTTTGCAGAAATGTCTAATTATGTCTTCCACCTATTTTTTCAACTGGGTTGTTTTGTTTTTTATATTGAGTTGCCTTTAACAATTTTCTTTTCTTTTCCTGAGTTCTAATTTCATAGCATTGTGGTCCAAAAAGATGCTTGATATGATGTCAATTTTCTTAAATTTACTGAGGCTTGATTTGTGACCCAAGATATGATTTATCCTGGAGAATGGTTTCTGTGCACTTGAGAAGAAAGTGTATTCTGCTGTTTTCAGATGGAATGTCCTATACTATCAATTGAGTCTACATGGTCTAATGTATAATTTAAGGCTTGTATTTCCTTATTAATTTTCTGTCTGGAATGATCTATTCATAATAGGAGTGTTAAAGTCCCTTGCTATTATTGTGTTATTGTGATTTCCCCTTTTATGGCTATTAGCATTTATATCTGAGATGGTCCTCAATTATTTTCTTTTTTTATCTTTACTCTGCTCCATGGCAGTTATTCCAATCATTCCATTTTCCAGCTCACTTATCTGTTCTTCTACTGCAGCTTTCCTGCTATTGATTCCTTCCAGTGTATTTTTCATTTCAGTTATTGTGTTGTTCATCATTGATAGCTTGTTCTTCAGTTCCTCTAGGTCTTTGTTAAACATTTCTTATTTTTCAGTCCATGCCTCCATTCTGTTTCCAAAATCTTGGGTCATCTTTACTAGCACAACTCTGAACTCTATTTCAGGTAGATTGCCTATTTCCTCTTCATTTATTTGGTCTTTTGCATTTTTACCTTGCTTCTTTATCTGCAACATATTTCTCTATTATCTCATTTTGTCTGACTTACTATGTTTATGGTCTCCTTTCTGCAAGCTGCAAGTCATAGTTCCTCTTGATTCTGTTGTCTGCCCCCTGGTGAATGAGGTTGGTCCAGGGGCTTAAATAGGCTTCCTTGTGGGAGATACACCTGCCTGCGCTCTGGTAGGTGGAGCTGATGTGCAGGGTCACATGAGGTGTCTGGCACTGGAGCCTTCAGGCAGTTGTATAGAGCTGGGTCTTGGTTTTAAGGTGGATACCCCCAGAAGAGCAGCCTCAGATTAATATTCCTTAGGCCAAGTTATTATCTGCTGGTCCAGCATCCTGGACTCAGTACCCCAACCCCAGAGACCCTACCCTGACTCCTGGCTGGGGAATGAAGAGCTCACAGGTCACACAGCATGGCCAGAGAAAATGAAAAAAAGCGGGGTGGGGGGGAGAAAAAAACAGACAAAATATAAGACAAGTAGTAAAACAAAAACAGACAAATAGCAACGATACACCCAAAAAAAGTAAGAAAGAAGACAGACAAACTAAATCCAAGATAAATGATAAAAATAAGACCAAACAAACAATAAAGCAGAAAGAAAAGTTAAAAAAAAAAAAGTCAAAAATAAAAACAATCAGTAAGGACTAAACTAACAAAAATAAGGAATAAAAAATAAAACAAAAACAAAAAGCAAACTAAAAAGAAAAAGAAAAAATAGTTTAAGTATGATATGTTACTTACAGTATGTTAGATAAATAAAAGTAGAAGAAAATTGGAAGTGAAGGGAGATAGAAAGTATGCATTTGAAGATGGTGTGTGCAGTTTTATATAGGACAGTCTGGAAAGGCCTCAGTAGGAAGAATAATATTTAACTAAAGATCTGAAGGAGGCGAGGATATGTTCTCAAAATTAATTGCACAAATTTATTTCCCTCTATAGGCTAAGATCTTCAGGGTTAAGGACTGTACTTAATCATTTTAGTATGCCAGCATCTAGCACAGGAGTTTCTATGTAGAAAGAACTTAGCAAATATCCAGAGAATGAAAAATCTCAGCTACCATAAAGATCAGTTGTGTTTCAACTACACTTGGCTCTTTATTTCAGAATATTATTGAGGTTGAATATAATGCTGACTTAAATCGGTAGCATACCTAAAACTTCCTACACTCTCATTGTTAAACTATTGAATTTAACAGGGGTATGATTTTCCAAATGTTACATCATAGGGATATGATATTTCCAATTCAGAGGTCAGATGAAGAAATCTAAATCCTAAGACAGTTGTGGGACAAATCATAGGCCACTCACAGTATGAACTGATGAATCCTCTAAATCTGTATCTTCACAACACAAAAAGGATGAAGCCCTAAGTGAATATACTTGATCAGTTTCTATCTATCCTACTTCTGATCTTGTTCCAGGTCTTAAGCTTATTTAAGTATCCCACAATATGATTAACATATCACTGATAGGAGTTAGAGCAGTTTCACCTAGAGCTAGATAACTTATACCTGTGGCAACAGACTAAGTTTAAGTTGTTTTTGCCATCAAACACCTGTCGGCATAATACTTCCTGTCTTAGTAAATCACTGTAGAAAAAGAACTCCATGAGAGTCAAAAGGAACCTATACAAAAGCAGGTTTCACTTTGGACTTAAAATAGAATGGCAGACACCGAACTAGCATGACTGACTCAGTCTGGGAGGATGAAATGGCCAATTTCTTGGTGGAAAATGGGAATAGCATATATGGCTGAGGCCATATTAGGGACAAAATTACTACTACTTATGTGCTGTTACAAATTGCAGATAGAAGACAATTACATGTATTATACTTATCTAGTTTTCATTATAAGGACTAAATGATTTAAGATTACAGGAAAGCTAAACTGAATAAAAAGTACAGGAGAGATACATTTATGAAAAATTTACTTTTTGTTGCTCACTGTTAAAAACCTTTCAGAGACTCATCATAAACTAAGAACTAACTCTGGTTTGTCATTTTGGATAATGTACTTGTGAGTGCATTGATTACTGGTTCTAAAGGTACCAATACTAGCATTATGAGTCCTTTGGTGATTCTCCATTACCACCAAGAAAAAGTCCAAACTCCTTAGAATGAGACACAAAGGTCTTTGTGGTCTGGGTCTTCTCTCCCTCTCCACACATTCCAGACCCTCCCATTCACAGTTCTCTGCAGTTTCCCAAACATGCCATGCTTTCAACACCTACTCTACTTTCTTTACAATGTATTCCTTTTTTTTTTGTTTTTTTTGTTTTTTTTTTTGCACAATTTGCTCTCCCTCACCTCCTACCTGAGCAAATTCCTCTAAAATAGTCACCTTCATTTGGAAGCCTTCCTGAATCCCAAGGAACATGCCTCCTGAATTATTAATAGCACTCTTCCTCTTCTAAATTCTATTACTGCTGAGCTTATCACATTGCACTAAAAAAAATCACTGGACTAAAACTTCTGAGGAAAGTGTCTTATTCATGTTTAAAAAAAAAAAAAAAAACAAAAATACTGAGTTGAATATGTGAATATCAAACAAAAATAACAGAAACTACCGAGTATTGAATGTTTAATAATTGTATTCTTCTATGGTCAGGAAACTGAGGGCACAGTTGAATTTATATAACTTGTCAAAAATTACAGACCTAAGCAACAAAGACAGGATTTGAACCCAAGCACTCTGATTTCAAAGTTCATGCTCCTCACAACTAACCTATAGATACTTCTTGAATATACGTGTATATTTATGTGTTTTTAAGTAAATTAATAAATAGGCATATTTCTCACTATATATTACATATATTTACTCATGTGTATACATAAAACACTACTGACTTTTAATAATAAAGTCTAAACAGCAAAACTAAGTTACATCAGTGAATTAGAAGTTTTTATAAAAGGCCATCTGATATCCCAGAATTTGTCTTCTTTTCCATGAATATATTATAGATTTTATGTATTAAGCTGTGTGTTAAGAAGATATATTTATCATCATGATGAATGACACATATATCACTACCATAAAACTTGGTAAAATTTAAAATTCATGCATAAGGTCTACAATATAAGTTTGCAAAATAAGTTGCTTGTGACAATCACCTGAAAATGTGTTTTATTTAGAAGAACAAAAATATATGCTTATACATATATTAACCTAATTTTTTCAGTAATATTATTTTACATTCTGAAAAGTCTTCTTTAATTCAATATTTTCTCATGATTTCAAATGTTACTGCACAGTAGAATCCCTTTTGACCAAAAATGTGTCAGTATCACGTGCCACTCCTAAAGCAGAAGTTTCAGGACCCCGCAGCAGAACTTCAACATGTTTTTTCCTTCTGGCATAACAACTGACAAAGTTCTGGACAGCGACTGCTCTATCTGCCTAGGTCACAAGGTAAGGGCAATGGCAACATGAAGCAGAGCACCCAGTTATTTCTCACTGTACTTTTAATATGAGTGAGAAATAAATCTGATGTTTCAAAGTCCTCAAGATTTGTTGGTTATTTCTTCAGTTCAGTTCAGTCGCTCAGTCGTGTCTGACTCCTTGCGAGAGTATATATGATAATACGGTTATTTCTTACCGTGGTAAAATTTAACCTATCCTTAATGAAATTTTACAATTAGGTACAATTGTATATTTAAATAAGTATGTCTATTTCAGAAATTGAATGTGTTAGAGTAAGAACTGGCAGCTGTCTACTTCAGGAACAATGTAAAAATACATCCAAGGTAAAACAGTGATGACTACTCTGGAAAGCATGATGACCAAAGACAGTGCTTATCACACACTCACACGGAGAATTCATTAAGTATTTTTACTATTAAACTTGTAGAACAAGTTACTGGATCCACTGCGCTGACACCATGAGGCACATTCATCAGTCTCCAACATGATGATAAATCACTGAATGATATAACAAAAATGTTGATCATTATGGCTTAATAACAAATGTACAACTAAGTCTGTGCTCTCGCAAGACATCACGCCAGACACAAATTTCATAGTGGAATGATTATTCAGACTCAGCATCACAGCACTCTGAACTCTAAATTCATGTTTCTAGTTATTGACATAAACACTGAAATAAATCCTGTACTCATCTACAGAAAACAACAAATATGAAATATATAAGTTTGTTAGATACTAAAGAAACCTCCTGGACTAGTTAATTATAAAATCTGAAAGAAATAACCCTGTTTCTATTCGATTTTCTGGATTTCCAACCATTAAATGCTGTACTGTGCTATGTTTAGTCACTCGGTCATGACCGACACTTTGTGACTCCATGGACTGCAGCCTGCCAGGCTTCTCTGACCCTGGGGATTCTCCAGCAAGAATACTGGTGTGGGTTGCCATGTCCTCCTCCAGGGGATCCTCCCAACCCAGGGTTTCAACCCAGGCCTCCCACATTGCAGGCAGAGTCTTTACAGTCTGAGCCACCAGGAAAGCCTCAACTATTGAATGAAGTGAAGTGAAAGTCACTCAGTCATGTCCAACTCTGCGACTCTTGAATAGGTTTGTATAATTATTATAAAAGAAGCAAGACATTTTACACAACCATACAATATAATTACTAAAAGATTACATTACAAATGATTTTTATTAAGAAATATATGATGAGAATCACTGCAATTGATTGTGAAAACTGTAATATATTTATTGATTCATTGGTTAGTGTTAAAGTGGGGGTCAGGGTTAGAAAGTCAAGAATAAAAACACACTCTAGTGCACAATATACATGAAATTTCATAGTCTTTGAGAATAATTACAAATGGGGAAAATGTTTTATTTTCTAAGAAACTATCATGGAGAAGGTAAACTTAAATTAAGAAAATATGGAACCCACATATGGATTTCTTCCCAGAAAATTCTACTTTTATTTTCTCATTTGTTTTACACTGGAAAATCCTGAAATGCATTTAATGTTTGTTTTAAATTATGTAAAGTCAGAAAGTGAAGAGGAACTAAAAAGCCTATTGATGAAAGTGAAAGAGGAGAGTGAAAAACTTGGCTTAAAGCTCAACATTCAGAAAACGAAGATCATGGCATCTGGTCCCATAACTTCATGGCAAATAGATGGGGAAACAGTGGAAACAGTGTCAGACTTTATTTTTGGGGGCTCCAAAATCACTGCAGATGGTGACTCCAGCCATGAAATTAAAAGACACTTACTCCTTGGAAGGAAAGTTATGACCAACCTAGATAGCATATTCAAAAGCAGAGACCTCACTTTGCCAACAAAGGTCCATCTAGTCAAGGCTATGGTCTTTCCAGTGGTCATGTATGGATGTGAGAGTTGGACTGTGAAGAAGGCTGAGTGCCGAAGAAATGAAGCTTTTGAACTGTGGTGTTAGAGAAGACTCTTGAGAGTCCTTTGGACTGCAAGGAGATCCAACCAGTCCATTCCGAAGGAGATCAGCCCTGAGATTTCTTTGGAAGGAATGATGCTAATCAGAAACTCCAGTACTTTGGCCACCTCATGTGAAGAGCTAACTCATTGGAAAAGACCCTGATGCTGGGAAAGATTGAAGGCAGGAGGAGAAGGGGACAACAGAGGATGAGATGGCTGGATGGCATCACCGACTCGATGCACGTGAGTTTGAGTGAACTCCGGGAGTTGGTGGTGAACTGGGAGGCCTGGCGTGCTGCGATTCATGGGGTCGCAAAGAGTCGGACATGACTAAGCGACTGAACTGAACTGAAAGATCTATCTACAACACAAATTGCATGTGTGGTCTCACTAAATAACACTGTCCTCTCATTTTTTTTTTTCACCTATGTCTAAGATGTGTGTGAGCATGTGTGTTAGTCACTCAGTCGTGTCTGACTCTTTGAAACCTCATGGACTGTAGCCTGCCCAGCTTCTCAGTCCATGGAATTCTCCAGGCAAGAATACTAGAGTAGGCAGGCATTCCTTCTCCAGCAGATATTCCGAACTCAGCAATCAAAACTGGATCTCCTACATTGCAGGCAAATTGTTTACCATCTCAGCCACCTGGGAAGCCCCAAGTCTAAGAGTAATGTAAGGTAAGAATTCTTCTTTTTTTTTTAATAGTAAAAGTGGTAGGTATATAAGCCAAAAAATAAAAGTGAAATTTAGTATAACAGGATCAAGACCATTCCCAAGAAAAAGATATGTAAAAAAGCAAAATAGCTGTCTGAGGAGGGCTTATGAATAGCTGTGAAAAAAGAGAAGTGAAAAGCAAGGGAGAAAAGGAAAGAAATACTCATTTGAATGCAGAGTTCCAAAGAATAGCAAGGAGAGATAAGAAAGCCTTCCTCAGTGATCAATGCAAAGAAATAGAGGAAAACAACAGAATGGGAAAGACTAGAGATCCCTTCAAGAAAATTAGAGATACCATGGGAACATTTCATGCAAAGATGGGCTCGATAAAGGACAGAAATGCTATAGACAGGACAGAAGCAGAAGATATTAAGAAGAGGTGGCAAGAATACACAGAAGAACTGTACAAAAAAGATCTTCACGACCCAGATAATCACAATAGTGTGATCATTCACACCCAGCTAGAGCCAGACATCCTGGAATGTGAAGTCAAGTGGGCCTTAGGAAGCATCACTATGAACAAAGCTAGTGGAGGTGATGGAATTCCAGTTAAGCTATTTCAAATCCTGGAAGATGATGCTGTGAAAGTATTGTACTCAATATGCCAGCAAATGTGGAAAACTCAGCAGTGGCCACAGGACTGGAAAAGGTCAGTTTTCATTCCAATCCCAAAGAATGACAATGCCAAAGAATGTTCAAACTACCGCACAATTGCACTCATCTCACACGCTAGTAAAGTAATGCTCAAAATTCTCCAAGCCAGGTTTCAGCAATACATGAACTGCAAACTTCCAGATGTTCAAGCTGGTTTTAGAAAAGGCAGAGGAACCAGAGATCAAATTGCCAACATCTGCTGAATCATCAAAAAAGCAAGAGAGTTCCATAAAAACATCTATTTCTACTTTATTGACTATGCCAAAGCCTTTGACTGTGTGGATCACAAAAAAACTGTGGAAAATTCTGAAAGAGATGGGAATACCAGGCCACCTGACCTGCATCTTAAGAAACCTGTATGCAGGTCAGGAAGCAACAAGTTAGAACTGGACATGGAACAACAGACTGGTTCCAAATAGGAAAAGGAGTACATCAAGGCTGTATATTGTCACCCTGCTTATTTAACTTATATGCAGAGTACATCATGAGAAACGCTGGCTGGAAGAAGCACAAGCTGGAATCAAGATTGCCAGGAGAAATATCAATAACTTTCAGACATGCAGATGACACCACCCTTATGGCAGAAAGTGAAGAAGAACTAACGAGTCTCTTGATGAAAGTGAAAGAGAAGAGTGAAAAAGTTGGCTTAAAGCTCAACATTCAGAAAACTAAGATCATGGCATCCGGTCCCATCACTTCATGGCAAACAGATGGGGAAACAGTGGAAACAGTAGCTGACTTTATTTTTCTGAGCTCCAAAATCACTGCATATGGTGACTGCAGACATCAAAATGAAAGACGCTTACTCCTCGGAAGCAAAGTTATGACCAACCTAGACAGCATATTAAAAAGCAGAGACATTACTTTGTCAACAAAGGTCCATCAGATCAAGGCTATGGCTTTTCCAGTGATCATGAATCGATGTGAGAGTTGGACTATAAAGAAGGCTGAGCACAGAAGAATTGATGTTTTTGAACTGTGGTGTTGGAGAAGACTCTTGATAATCCTTTGGACTGCAAGGAGATCCAACCAGTCCATCCTAAAGGAGATCAGTCCTGGGTGTTCATTGGAAGGACTAATGTTAAAGCTGAAACTCCAATACTTTGGCCACCTGATGGGAAGAGCTGACTCATTTGAAAAGACCCTGATGCTGAGAAAGATTGAGGGCAAGAGGAGAGGGGGACAACAGAAGGGGATGACACCGACTCATTGGACATAGGTTTGAGTAGAATCCTGTAGTTGTTGATGGGACAGGGAAGCCTGACGTGCTGCAGTTCATGGGGTCGCAAAGAATCAGACACGACTGAGCAACTGAACTGACTGAACTGACTGACTGACTGATGTACTACTAGCAGTTACATTTTCTCCCAACTCATAGTTATTAATTTGGTGCAAAAGTAATTGCAGTTTTGCATTGTTCAACTCTGCCATTTGATACTGGAAAACATACTTAAATAATATACATCATTTTAATGCATACTTCCTGTTCTTTTTGCTAATGATTTATTATTTGTCATTTTATATTTATTTTAGACTATGAAAGAGGAGAGTGAAAACGTTGGCTTAAAGCTCAACATTCAGAAGACAAAGATCATGGCATCCAGTCCCATCACTTCATGGGAAATAGATGGAGAAACAGTGGAAACAGTGTCAGACTTCATTTTTTTGGGCTCCAAAATCACTGCAGATGGTGACTGCAGCCATGAAATTAAAAGACACTTACTCCTTGGAAGGAAAGTTATGACCAACCTAGATAGCATATTCAAAAGCAGAGACATACTTTGCCAACAAAGGTCCATCTAGTCAAGGCTATGGTTTTTCCAGTGGTCATGTATGGATGTGAGAGTTGGACTGTGAAGAAGGCTGAGCACCTAAGAATTGATGCTTTTGAACTCTTTTGAAGTGTGGTGTTGGGGAAGACTCTTGAGAGTCCCTTGGACTGCAAGGAGATCCAACCAGTCCATTCTGAAGATCAGCCCTGGGATTTCTTTGGAAGGAATGATGCTAAAGCTGAAACTCCAGTACTTTGGCCACCTCATGCGAAGAGTTGACTCATTGGAAAAGACGCTGATGCTGGAAGGGATTGGGACAGGAGGAGAAGGGGACAACAGAGGATGAGATGGCTGGATGGCATCACCGACTCGATGGACCTGAGTCTGAGTGAACTCCAGGAGTTGGTGATGGACTGGGAGGCCTGGCGTGCTGAGATTCAAGGGGTAGCAAAGAGTCAGACATGACTGAGCTACTGAACTGAACTGAACTGATAGAAATGATGTTAGACAAAAAGCAAATCTGAGCATATTTTTAATTTCAATTCAAAATGGGTTTAAAGGAGCAAAAACAACTCGCAACATCAACAACACATTTGGCCCAGAAACTGCTAATGAATGAACAGTGCAGTGCTGGTTCAAGAAGTTTTGCAAAGAAGACAAGAGCCTTGAAGATGAGGAGTACAGTGGCCAGCCATCAAAAGTTGACAACGACTAATTGAGAGGATTATCAAAACTGATCCTCTTATAACTACATGAGAAGTTGCTGAAGAATTCAGTGTTGACCACTTTATGGTTGTGCAACATGTGAAGCAATTTGACATAGTGAAATAGCTTGATAAGTGGATGTCTCATGCACTGACTGAAAATCAAAAAAACTGTTGTCTTGAAGTGTTGTTGACACTATCTTGAAGTGTCATATTTTCTTATTGTATTCAACAACAAAGAACTATTTCTCAATTGGATTGCGACGCATGGCGTAAAATGGATTTTATATGACAACCAGTGATGACCAGCTCAGTGGCTGGATGGTTAAGAAGCTCCAAAGCACTTCCTAAAATCAAACTTGTACCCAAAAAATGTCATGGTCACTGTTTGGTGGTCTGCTGCCCATCTGATCCACTATAGCTTTCTGAATCCCGAGGAAACCATTACAGCTGAGAAGCATGCTCAGCAAATTGATGAGATGCACTGAAAACTGCAACACCTGTAGCCGGCACTGGTCCACAGAAAGGCCCAACTCTTCTCCACAACAACACCCAATCGTTCTTTGCACAACCATCACTTCCAAAGTAGAATGGACAGGGCTACAAATTTTGCCTCATCCACCATATTCACCTGACCTCTCACCAACCAACTACCACTTCCAAGCATCTCGGTAACTTTTTGCAGAAAAAATGCTTCCACAACCAGCAGGAAACTGAAAATGCCTCGAATCCTGAAGCACAGATTTTTGTGCTATAGAAATAAATAAACTTATTTCTCACTGGCAAAAATGTGTTGGTTGCAATGGTTCCTATTTTGAATAATAAAGATGTGTTTGCTACTGCTGCTGATGCTAAGTCTCTTCAGTCGTGCCCAACTCTGTGTGACCCCAGAGACGGCAGTCCACCAGGCTCCCCCGTCTCTAGGATTCTCCAGGCAAGAACGCTGGAGTGGGTTGCCATTTCCTTCTCCAATGCATGAAAGGGAAAAGTGGAAGTGAAGTCTTTCAGTCATGTCCGACTCTTAGCAACCCCATGGACTGCAGCCCACCAGGCTCCTCTGTCCATGGGATTTTCCAGGTAAGAGTACTGGAGTGGGGTGCCACTGCCTTCTCTGAAAGTGTTTGAAAGTGAATGTGTTTGAGCCTAGCTATAATGATTTAAAATGAACAGTCCAAAATCACAATTATCTTTTTGTCAACCTAATATTTCATTTAAGATTATGACACTTAAACTGTTCTTATATTGACTGCATCATGTGTTTCTAGCATGTACACAAATATGCACATCTATCCTTGCAGTCATAGATTCACAAGATAATTTATTATTGAGTAATTGTTAGCCTCAAAGTAATGAAGCACAGATACATTCTCTGATGATCAACATTTTTTTTAATTGACATTTTAAGTACTAGGTTTGGCAAATGTTTTACAATGCTATTGACTAAATTTGCATTAAAACAAATTATAACATTTCAGTCTTAAAAGTTGTAATATAAAAGAGAAATTTTAAGTAAAATGATTTAAACTATTTCTTAAAACCTCTTGGTTTTTTGGGTAAAATAAACACAACCAAAGTTATTTAATACTTGAAATATACGTTATCTAAATAGCTAGAACTCAGAAAAAATAATCATTATATTTTAAAATTAAGTTAACAGATTAAGATATAAACAAATGTTTTAAAATTTATTCCTATTGTTAGTTTCAAAGTTACATCTTTCAGTGGCAGGACCAATAAATTTGATTAAAAGTAGTATTTAAATGGTGCCCCTTACCAAATTCAATTATATCATCTTTAGAGTATAATTTTGTTCTATAAGGAGGATTCCTACAAATTTTAGAAATATCTAAGAGGGAAATTGGAGAAGGCAATGGCACCCCACTCCAGTACTCTTGCCTGGCAAATCCCATGGATGGAGGAGCCTGGTGGGTGTAGTCCATGGGGTCGCTAAGAGTAGGACACAACTGAACGACTTCACTTTCACATTTCACTTTCATGCATTGGAGAAGGAAATGGCAACCCACTCCAGTGTTCTTGCTTGAAGAATCCCAGGGATGGGGGAGCCTGGTGGGCTGCCATCTCTGGGGTCGCACAGATTTGGACACGACTGAAGCGACGCAGCAGCAGCAGCAGCAGCAAGAGGGAAATTTGTGAAACCAAAAATTAGAAACACACATTGACATATATGGGGCTTCCCTCATAGCTCAGTTGGTAAAGAATCTGCCTACAATGCATGACACCTGGGTTCAATTCCTGGGTCAGGAAGATCACTTGGAGAAGGAAATAGCTATCTATTCCAGTATACTTGCCTGGAGAATCCCATGGACAGAGGTGTCTGGCGGGCTACTATCCATGGGGTTTCAAAAGTCAGACACGATTTAGTGACCAAACCACTAACATTGGCATATATAAAGATATTACATGAAAATACTCAATGAACAAAAAGATTGTAATGTACAAAAGATTATAAACAATGTACAAAAAGATTACTACTGTAATACCTATTTTGATAAATAAGCCTTGGAAATGATGGCCTCTCTCTTTTTCAGGCTCATGCTCTTACCTTTTCTCTCTCATCTTGCTAACACCAATTTCTAAAGTCCTCAGCTTTGGATCAAAGAGAGGGGAATAGAAAAGTTCTTTCTTGATTGGTGAGAAGCTAGTGTTGGAGTGCTCACAACTTACCAGTCATTTGCAGTGATTCTTTGCTCCTAAGTACTTTCACAAGCTCAACAAGGAAGAAATATTTCCTCTTTCCCCTTACCACTTTAGTTTGGATTTTCTTACCCAAACCTCCCCCAACAAGGATGAATTCCAGAAAAACATCTGCTTCTGCTTCATTGACTATGCTAAAGCCTTTGACTGGATCACAACAAACTGTAGAAAAATCTTAAAGAGATGAGAATACCAGACCACCTTACCTACCTGCTGAGAAATCCAACAGACTGGTTCAAAATTGGGAAAGGAGTACATCAAGGCTTGTACATTAAGTATATTGTCACCCTGCTTATTTAACCTACGTACAGCATACATCATGCAAAATAAAAGGCTGAATGAAGCTCCGTGTGGAATCAAGACTTCTGAGAGAAATATCAATAACCTCAGATATGCAGATGACATCATCCTATTGGCAGAAGCCAAAGAAGAACTAAAGAGCCTCTTGATGAAGGTGAAAGAAGAGAGTGAAAAAGCTGGCCTAAAACTCAACATTCAATACACAGATCATGGGAGCTGGTCCCATTGCTGCTGCTGCTGCTGCTGCTGCTAAGTTGCTTCAGTCGTGTCCGACTCTGATCGACCCCATAGACGGCAACCTACAAGGCTCCTCCGTCCCTGGGATTCTCACAGTGGAGGGTGACAGAAGCCATGAGATTAAAAGATGATTGCTCCTTGGAAGAAAAACTATGACAAACCTAGACAGTATATTAAAAGGCAGAGATATCACTTTGCCAACAAAGTTCTGTACAGTCAAAGTTATGATTTTACAGTAGTCATGTATGGATGTGAGAACTGAACCATAAGAATTGATGCTTTCGAACCGTGGTGCTGGAGAAGACTCTGAGAGTCCCTTGGACAGCAAGGAGATGAAACCAGTCAATCCTAAAGGAAATCAACCCTGAATATTCATTGGAAAGACAGATGCTGAAGCTGAAGCTCCAATACTCTGGCCACCTGTTGTGTGTGTATTAGTCGCTCAGTCGTGTCCAACTCTGTGACCCCATGGACTGTAGCCCACCAGGCTCCTCTGTCCATGGAATTCTCCAGGCAAGAATACTGGATTGTGTTGCCATTTCCTTCTCCAGGGAATCTTCCTGACCCAGGAATTGAATCCAGGTCTCCTGCACTGCATGCAAGTGCTTTACTGTCCGAGCCACCAGGGAAGCCCGTGATGTGAAGCCCCTGATGGCTGGCCACCTGATGCGAAGAGCCAACTCATTGCAAAAGACTGTGATGCTGGTAAAGACTGAGGGTAGGAGGACAAGGGGGCAACAAAGATGAGACAGTTGCATGGAATCACTGACACAATGGGCATGAATTTGAGCAAAATCTGAGAGATAGTGAAGGGAAGGGACACAGACAGGGAAGCCTGGCGAGCTGCTTCCATGGGATTGCAAACAGTCAGACGCAACTGAACAACAACCTAAAGTTCCCCTGACAAGGATAAATGCAACATTCTTACTCACTAACTATCCTGTAGTATCTGCAGCTTCTAGACTAAAATGATGCCACACCAGCTGTTTCCCATAAGTCCTCATCAGGTCTTATGAGGAAAGACTTTTTTTTTTTTTTTTTACTTCAGATCTACTATAAAGTCCAACACAATTATGTCTTGGTCTCTCTCAAGTCAAGGTAATTATTCAGCCTTTTTCTCACATACCTGGTCCTCCAGATCATTCAAACTGATAAACCCAATCTTTGGTTTGTTTAAAAGAACATGCATGGAGAGATTTATGCACACACTCATGCCACTTTGGAGGATGTGGGAATAGAAATCACAGTACACAAGAAACTCTATTTGTAAATCTTCACATTCCTCCTTAATTTTGGTCAAGTGTTTAAGAATCCTAATACTACTTTTTCCCTTTATTTCTTTTTTTCAAATCAATCATGATAATCTTGTAATTTGGAATGCTGTTTGTCTTGTCTTCAGGTCTTAGCTAATACTTCCATTCCAAAAAAAAGAAAAAAAAATACTTCCATTCCACACACATTCCATTCCAAATGTATTCAATTACATAGATCATACAAAATGAGGTAACTTTCATTTTACAAAACAGATTAAAATGCATTTATAAACCATGTTACTGCATTTTAAAAACAGATCATAAAATTTCCAGCCCATTATTGCCAAGTTTTGTAATCTACATCAGTCTGATGAACAGGATAATTCCCTCTGCACTACTTTGTGATATGTACGTACAGACTGAAGCAAATGGTATTTTTAGAGTGTTTAAAGGAATCAAAGTCCTTGGACACCTAGCCACTCATTTACTCATGATTCCAAATAAGTGGAAGGGTTAAATACACACACACATCTTACCATATCATTAAAAATAACTCATAATATTAAACAGTCTCCATTGTTATATCCCCTTAAGTCAACTGGATAAGCCATTTTTACTTAAGTTCAATTTAATTATGAATATCATAGTTAACAGTGATTGTAAGAAATACAGCTGTAAAGCAGGCATATGGTTTGTACACCTTGTTTGATCTTAGGCTTGCTAATGGAAAGGAGCTACTTAATTTTAAAATCCAATAACACAAACAATATGGAGGCCACACAGTGTAACAGAAAGAGTCCTGTGTTTGAAATGACTATCTAGTCCAGGCCTCTATTCCTATTTTTCATATTATTTAGACTGTCTAATAGATATTACCAAATTATTTTAGTAAGAACTTACTTATATAAGTATGCACACATATGTGCATTCATAGACAACACACAAAACTTCACTTATCTTCTGCTGATAATACATTATCAATAGTGATTATTTTAAAAAAATATTTAAAATAATAAAACAACAGTGTTCTCCAAGATAACTCATAGCCTCAGAAATCAGGTAAGTTTATTTAATCTTTAGATTCTTAGTTATTTTCATCTGTGACATAGGGATAAAATGCCAGTTTTATTCTTTCCAGAGTTGTTAGGATCTGATGAAATAATTTATGTGAAAATGCTCCATAAAGTGGTATAAACAGATAAGATTATTTTGTCACACTTCTAAACATATACATTTAGACCCACAAACCCCAAAATTTAAAAACAAACGTAGTTATTTCATGGGACTTCATCTCTGAAATCTCTTGACGGCTATTAAAGATGCATTAAATTTCAATAGTAACATGCTTTACCACTAAATATCACCACTTAAAGTACTTTATGTAAAGGAATGTTTTGTAAAACTTCTCATTTGGCAGATTCATTGCCCTATTAGCAAAAGACTATAAAAAATCATATTTTCATTCTATATTCTTTTATTAAAGAACTTTAAAAAATCAAAAAGATTTAATATTTGCAATTTAGCAGACTGAATATGCCTTTAGTAGGTAGAGGGGTTGGCATACCAGAAGTTCATCTACAATTTGGAAGGTGATCTTTCTCTTAGAATTCTGAAATGCTATAAAAACTTTATATGGCACTGAATTGCTTCATTCCAAAAATTCAGGGCCTTCTAATAAGACCAGTTTAAAGAAATTCCAAGGCTCCAATTTTACTATTTAAATGAAATTGGTAAGTTGGATACTTAATTTTAAAATTTCTGATCATAATAAAAATACGAAGCTTAACAATTCCTTTCTAGTCTTACAATATGCAAAAAATAGAAAGAGTACAGCATTTTTCCCCTAGCTTTCTTTCTGTTTCATATAAATTTGAACTGGAAAGCATATTGAACTGATTTAAATTGGAACCCACAGAAGGAAGCTGGCTAAAGACATGGAGGCTAGCTCATAGTCTGTGACCAGACTGGCTTGTCTAATGATGTAGTTGTTGTCACAATAAATGACTACATGCACCGATTTCTGTCTAGTTAGACATTTGGCTTGAAATAAATATTCAGAGAACTGAATCCAAACATCAACTAGGCCAAAAGTTGTCTTAAGCTCTGCCAACATAATGCTAATTCAACTAAAAGTAATATGCCTTTTTGTTCACAACAAATGAGTCTTTGAATCCATTAAACTGAATCTGATGATGATTTCAGGAACATGTCCGACGAGAACATTATCCCACTGCAGTAGGTCTGGAACCTAATTTTCCTGTCAAACACTACTTATTGTACCTACTTTGGTACCCTAGAACTGGAAACAATGATCCATGAATTGAGATAGGGAATCCTTTGCTGTATAATTTGAGTTGGGAAAAAAGGCCTATGTTTAACCACTTTATTTTGTAAAACCTATTTTATAACTAGGTGTAGAGATTATGCATTTATCTGATATTAGCCATAGTCCAGCTTCCTAAGGCTTCATTAAAAGCAAGATAAATCTAATGAAAATAGCAGCATAAGTGAAAACAATTTATATGGGTTTCATTACTGTGTGCCAGTTATCTTGGAATGCTCTCTATTTGTATTTGTAGATTTTTCATCCCATACAGTTAAAAGAGAACGCCAAGTAGAAATATCAGTAAATAAGGAATGTAACACAAATATTTATTTGGACGAAAAAAAACATACCAAGTCAAAGAGGAGACTTTCCAAATTAATTGAAGACTAAAGGGATATACTAGATTGGCCAAAAAGTTTAATCAGGTTTTACCATAAGAAAAGCTGAATGAACTTTTTGGCCAACTCAACAGATGTCGAATCAACTGTATTTAGTTAGAAGACATTGATATACTGTGTATATCATTGATACCTACTGACATTCTAGGACAAAATAAAGAGAAAATACCTTGTTAAATATGCAAATGAATGTCTGGTTGAGTAGCAGGACATCAGTATTTTCTAAACCGTGTTTCTAATGATTATTTTCCTCTTTGAAATAAGGACAGAAATGAAGCAGAAGATATTAAACCTAACAGACCTAACAGACAACAGAAGATACTAAGAAGAGGTGGCAAGAATACACAAAAGAACTGTACAAAAAAGATCTTCACGACTAAGATAATCACAATGGTATGATCACTCACCTAGAGCCAGACATCCTGGAGTGTGAAGTCAAGTGGGCCTTAGAAAGCATCACTATGAAAAAAGATAGTGGAGGTGATGGAATTCCAGTTGAGCTATTTCAAATCCTGGAAGATGATGCTGTGAAAGTGCTGCACTCAATATGCCAGCAAATTTGGAAAACTCAGCAGTGGCCACAGGGCTAGAAAAGGTCAGATTTCATTCCAATCCCAAAGAATGGCAATGCCAAAGAATGCTCACACTACCACACATGTGCACTCATCTCACACGCTAGTAAAGTAATGCTCAAAATTCTCTAAGCCAGGCTTCAGCAATACGTGAACCATGAACTTCCAGATGTTCAAGCTGGTTTTAGAAAAGGCAGAGGAACCAGAGACCAAATTGCCAACATCTGCTGGATCAAGGAAAAAGCAAGAGACTTCCAGAAAAACATCTATTTCTGCTTTATTGACTATGCCAAACCCTTTGACTGTGTGGATCACAAGAAACTGTGGAAAATTATGAAAGAGATGGGAATACCAGACCACCTGATCTGCCTCTTGAGAAACCTATATACAGGTAAAGAAGCAACAGTTTGAACTGGACATGGAACAACAGACTGGTTCCAAATAGGAAAAGGAGTACGTCAAGCCTGTATATTGTCACCCTGCTTATTTAACTTATATGCAGAGTACATCATGAGAAACGCTGGGCTGGAAGAAGCACAAGCTGGAATCAAGATTGCCAGGAGAAATATCCACAACCTCAGATATGCAGATGACACCACCCTTATGGCAGAAAGTGAAGAGGAACTCAAAAGCCTCTTGATGAAAGTGAAAGTGGAGAGTGAAAAAGTTGGCTTAAAGCTCAACATTCAGAAAACGAAGATCATGGCATCTAGTCCCATCACTACATGGGAAATAGATGGGGGAACAGTGGAAACAGTGTCAGATTTTATTTTTCTGGGCTCCAAAATCACTACAGATGGTGACTGCAGCCATGAAATTAAAAGACACTTGCTCCTTGGAAGAAAAGTTATGACCAAACTAGATAGCATGTTGAAAAGCAGAGATATTACTTTGCCAACAAAGGTCCGTCTAATCAAGGCTATGGTTTTTCCAGTAGTCATGTATGGATGTGAGAGTTGGACTGTGAAGAAAGCTGAGCGCCGAAGAATTGATGCTTTTGAACTGTGGTGTTGGAGAAGACTCTTGAGAGTCCCTTGGACTGCAAGGAGATCCAACCAGTCCATCCTAAAGGAGATCAGCCCTGGGTGTTCTTTGGAAGGAATGATGCTAAAGCTGAAACTCCAGTACTTTGGCCACCTCATGAGAAGAGTTGACTCATTGGAAAAGACTCTGATGCTGGGAGGGATTGGGGGCAGGAGGAAAAGGGGATGACAGAGGATGAGATGGCTGGATGGCATCACCGCCTTGATGGACATGAGTTTGAGTGAGCTCTGTGAGACGGTGATGGACCAGGAGGCCTGGCGTGCTGCGATTCGTGGGGTTGCAAAGAGTCGGACACGACTGAGTGACTGAACTGAACTGATGCTATTTTGCCCAACGTATTTCTTATATATCTGTGCTACAATAAAATGAATTTGTTCTAAGTGCATAATTATAAAAATTACATTACTGAGTGCATTATGAAAACAGAAGTATCTAATAAGCTTTTAGAATATCAGATATCCATACCTTCATTTAATATACAAATAGACCATCGTGATACATATTTCCATTTTATAGCATTCATCCTATAATCCAAATTTCAGAAATACTATATAAACCATTCACACAAAAAAATCATATCCTCTCATACATTAATGCATTTCTGAAAATTGTTCCAAGAAGTACATTCAAGATACACAATTTAATTTTTCACTTAGGAAACTAATGTTTGGTATATAAGAAGTGACAGGCTATAGCCAGTTCACCATCAAGCTGAATATAAATAAAATTGAAATCTTAAATTTTATTGACAAACACACTTATTTAAATTATTTTTGATTCATTTAGAAAGTTCTTATATTTACCTCCTCAAACTATATATGATTTGCTTCAGTTCAAGGAGAATGGGATATCTCTTTAAGCTTTCCCACTCAACAAACTAAAAGTTTGGATCTGCATTGGGTAAGAAGCTTCTTACAGATGTTTCTTTCTGCATCCTACTCAGGACAACCTCATTATTTTGAAATCTTGCTCTTGGCTTCCTACTAAACAACCTCCCAGTATTACAAAGAGTATGACATGGTAGCAATGAGCCCCCCTTCACAGCATGCCTCATATTTACCATTACTTACTCAATGGCTCTCCTTCTAAGCAGATGACAATCATTACAAGGACAAGGGATATTCTGTTATTAGGACACGACACAGAACCTGGCTCAATAATATTTGCTAAAAGAATGGATGTGCTAAGTTTCTTGAGCCATGTCTGACTCTGTGCAACCTTATGGACTGTAGCCTGCCAGGTTCCTCTGTTTATGGGATTCTCCAGTCAAGAATACTGAACTGAGTTGTGATTTCCTTCTCCTGGGGATCTTCCCAACCCAGCAATCATACCCAAGTCTCTTGCACTGCTAGGCGGGTTCTTTACAACTAGCACCACCTGGGAAGCCCTGAAAGAATGGATAAACATACTAAACTCTATTGTATAATTTTATTTTTGTTTTTAGAGGTCTTTTTGGTTCCAGCAAATCTGGCGATTCCACTGTGGGATCAGACTTCAAGTTCAAATAGTCCATATTTTATCAAGATGGCTCACACAATTGGGTCAAATTTGTCTGCAGTTTAAGGCAATGGCTTTTATACACTGTAGTCAGAAAGGCAAATATTTTTAAAGCCTAGACAATATTCAACAACTAAATTACCATAGTAGATAATTTCATTGGAAGTTGTTGGTTAAATATTAAGAGAAAACTTAACAAAAACAATATTACCTTCCCATGATAGGTTACTTTTATATAATTGGAAACTTTATACTTCCTTAGAGACTGTATTTACTTATAAGAAATGGTATTGAAATGTGTCTCTATTCACTGTGTTCTTTCTGAAAAACATCTTTATGGTCACACTGACAACTGCCAGCTATTAAATTAAGGCTATTTATGTTAAGTTGCACCCGTCAAGTGGGCCTTAGGAAGCATCACTACAAACAAAGCTAGTGGAGGTGATGGAATTCCAGTTGAGCTCTTTCAAATCCTGAAAGATGATGCTGTGAAAGTGCTGCACTCAACATGTCAGCAAATTTGGAAAACTCAGCAGTGGCCACAGGACTGGAAAAGGTCAGTTTTCATTCCAATTCCAAAGAAAGGCAAACCCAAAGAATGATCAAACTACCACACAATTGCACTCATCTCACACGCTAGTAAAGTAATGCTCAAAATTCTCCAAGCCAGGCTTTAGCAATACGTGAACCATGAACTTTCATATGTTCAAGCTGGTTTTAGAAAAGGCAGAGGAACCAGAGATCAAATTGCCAACATCCGCTGGATCATGGAAAAAGCAAGCGAGTTCCAGAAAAACATTCATCTCTGCTTTATTGACTATGCTAAAGGCTTTGACTGTGTGGATCACAATAAACTGTGGAAAATTCTGAAAGAGATGGGACTACCAGACCATCTGACCTGCCTCTTGAGAAACCTGTATGCAGATCAGGGAGCAACAGTTTTAACTGGACATGGAACAACAGACTGGTTCCAAATAAGAAAAGGAGTACGTCAAGGCTGTATATTGTCACCCTGCTATTTTAACTTATATGCAGAGTACATCTGGAGAAGGCAATGGCACCCCACTCCAGTACTCTTGCCTGGAAAATCCCATGGAAGGAGGAGCCTGGTAGGCTGCCTTCTATGGGGTCACACAGAGTCGGACATGACTCAAGTGACTTAGCAGCAGCAACAGCAGCAGAGTACATCATGAGAAACGCTGAGCTGGATGAAACACAAGCTGGAATCAAGATTGCAAGGAGAAATATCAATAACCTCAGATATGCAGATGACACCACCATTATGGCAGAAAGTGAAGAAGAACTAAAGAGCCTCTTGATGAAAGTGAAGGAGGAGAGTGAAAAAAGTTGGCTTAAAGCTCAACATTCAGAAAACTAAGATCATGGCATCCAGTTCCAGCAGTTCATGGCAAATAGATGGGTAAACAGTGGAAACAGTGGCTGACTTTATTTTGGGGGGCTCCAAAATCACTACAGATGGTGACTGCAGTCATGAAATTCAAAGACACTCACTCCTTGGAAGGAAAGTTATGACCAACCTAGACAGCATATTAAGAAGCAGAGACATTTACTTTTTCAACAAAGGTCTGTCTAGTCAAGGCTATAGTTTTTCCAGTAGTCATGTATGGATGTGAGGGTTGGATTATAAAGAAAGCTGAGTGCCAAAGAATTGATGCTTTTGAACTGTGGTACTGGAGAAGACTCTTGAGAGTCCCTTGGACTGCAAGGAGATCCAACCAGTCCATCCTAAAGGAGATCAGTCCTGGGTATTCCTTGGAAGGACTGATGTTGATGCTGAAACTCCAATACTTTGGCCACCTGATGCAAAGAGCTGACACATTTGAAAAGACCCTGATGCTGGGAATGATTGAGGGCAGGAGAAGGGGACAACAGAGGATAAGAAGGTTGGATGGCATCACTGACTCAATGGACGTGAGTTTGGGTAAACTCTGTCAACTGGTAATGGACAGGGAGGCCTGACGTGCCACAGTTTATGGGGTTGCAAAGAGTCGGACACAACTGAGTGACTAAACTGAGCTGACAGATTTAACCAATAATTCCAAAATTTTACCTGCCTCAACACTTATGTAATTTAGTCTTCTTGTTACCCATATATATTGGGTTGGCCAGTTAGCAATTTGGGTTTTTCGGTAAAATGTAATGAAAAAAACCTGAACAAACTTTTAGCCAACCTAATGGTTTGCCAAGTAGGACTAGAAAATTCTGTTCATTATACATGAAGAACTATTTTTGTTGAGGGCTGCCTCTTTGGGATATTGTCATCAAATAAGAATGGCAAATGCTATATCGCGCTTGGTTGCTTACATTGTAGAGGTGAAAATCAAAGTTTTTCAATAGTTTCTTTAAAGACCATAAAGTAGAAGAAGATAAGAAATTGGTGAAACTATCAACATCACCATATTAGAAATATCTGAAGACAGAAAATAGGTTGTGGTTTTCTTTAGGGCTCTTTGAGAGCACAGAATGTTGACCTGATTGCATAGCTCTGTATAAGAATGAATTGGAGACATCATTGTAATCACAAGAGATTAAAAGCTGAGCCAGTAAAGTGAATAAATTTATTTAGAAATACTCAGAAAAAATCTGAGGCCATTTGAAATGAAAAGTATATTATCCATACAACTTTATTTCAAAGCCTAAACCCCCAAAATATGTAAGACACCAACATGAAGGAAAAAGCAGTGAACAATTCAGGGAAAACCAATAATATGGTGTGGTGTCACAAGTGAAAATAGCTTTAAACATGTCCCCAGTGATAATGTACCATTGAAATTTATTGTAGATTTAGAAACTTCAGATTTGACTAAATGTCAAATCGCTAACTGCTCAGTGGGATAATGCATAGTTTTTTTTTTAGTATTTGTTATATGCTAGCGAATCGTCCAGAGAAGGCAATGGCACCCCACTCCAGTACTCTTGCCTGGAAAATCCCAGGGACGGGGGAGCCTGGTTGGCTGCCGTCTATGGGGTCGCACAGAGTTGAACATGACTGAAGCGACTTAGCAGCAGCAGTAGCAGCAGCAAGTTGTCACAGAACCATTCCTGTATTAAGACATGGAAAAAGAATCTGTTCCTTTGCAAAGTCAGCACTAACAGAAACACAAATTAACAATTTGTCTTGTCACTAGGACAATACCAACTTTCACCAGGTGTATTCTATGCACAGCCAAAAGCTTTCACTGAGGAGGAAAGCCTTCACAGAGTTAGTTTTATGTCATCAGGGTCTAATATTGTATGATATAAAATACCAGTAGACTCTATTCAGAACATCATTGGTTTGTGATCTGTATTAATTTTGGTAGGAGAGGAGGTACCAAGTTAGACATCAGTGTGACTCTAAGTAAAAACATTAAAAGGAATCAACCAATGTAAATGTGTAATTTAAAATGATCAAAGTTAATTCCCTTTGCTCTTATATAATTTTCAACAGAAATACCTACCAGTCATTGTTGATATAATGAACATTATTTTAAACTATAACTAGAGTATTTTAAAATTTTTTTTCAAAGATGCATAATACTATAGTAGATAGATAGCTACAGATCACCTAACAGTTATCAGATAAAATTAGGTGAGCCCAGGTTAGCATATGGGTTAGCATATGGGTTGTTCTTATGCAGAAGGTATGCTGTTGTGAAAGGGAAGAGTTAGGAAAATCAAATTATAGCATGGAAACCCACAAAGACTTTGTTTACTCGTGTCTATAATCAAGGAAAAAGCTCTCTTTTACTTATTTTCAGAATGAAAAGTGTAAGCAGAAAGGCAATTCATCGATTTGTCAATCACCTTACTGGAGACATGCTCATTTTAGTTATGAGCACGTTCATTTTAGTTATGACATACAAAAATTAACAGTAAGAGGTGATATCTAATGTTAGCTATAAATCTAGGAAAAAAATGTTGCCCAGAAATATAAATATAGCAACTCCTGTCCAAATATATATACATACTGCTACTGCTACTGCTAAGTCGCTTCAGTCGTGTCCGACTCTGTGTGACCCCATAGACGGCATCCCACCAGGCTCCCCTGTCCCTGGGATTCTCCAGGCAAGACCACTGGAGGGGGTTGCCATTTCCATATATACATATATATGTTTTAAATATGAAAATAGATTTTTCTAAGCATTATTAAAAATATCATTATAATTAAAAGTTATAACACTATGTTCAAAAGTGTAATTTGGTATTGTAAATCAAGCTCATTATTGATCTGGCTCAGACCTTTTCAGGTAAAAGAAAGCCATCTTTTAATAAACTTGAGTTTGATACTGACATCTGCACATATATTAAAACACATATATTAATAATTTCATATATTTATATACTAACTTGGAACACTTATATACTAAGTGTCACCACTTGTCCTGTGACACAGTCACCTAATCACGTGAATTATTAGCTTCTCAGTTCGATTTTAATCATAAAGTTTACTTCTGAATGAATTTTCATATACTGAACCATTTATCTTCAGAAATGTCTTCTGATATAAAAAAATTATCACAGACTTTTTATCTCCTCCTTCATTTATAGAATATCTGTATTCTCACAAAATATTTTAGACTTTAACAGCTTTGGAAATAAATTATTCTTCATAGTTCTCTACTGTTAAGTTTGAACATGATATTACTCTTCACAGAAGGCTTAAATCAAACTTTAAAATACAATTTTGGAGTATACTTATAAAGGTAATACTTTAAAACTGTACTTTTTAAAGCATAGTGTAACACAGTGTGTAATGTGCTATCATTTGTGTAAAGAAAGGGGATAAGGGAAATTATATGTATATGCAAAATTTCTGTATATGCATCATACAATATCTCTGGAAGGACCCAAAGAACTAGTGACGTTATTTTCAGGAAAAAAACACACACACAAAGATATACGGTTGTAAAGTATATCTATTAATAATATTCAGTATATTATTATAAAGTAATTACATATTTCTCCCACAATACTAAGCCAGTTCTTATGTTAAATAATAACTTCAAAAAACCTCCTCAAAATGAAGCATATGTTTATTGTGATATAATAATGTGACAGTAATTTGGTGATACACATTCTAATATAAAAGTAATATTCATTCAGGGGAAAATATTCTTCAGATATTAGGACAACTTATCCATTAAAAATTCACCAGTCCTTCACCTCATTGTCTTTTTTGGTTACATTCTATTTAGCATTTCACTATGTATAAATTGATCTATCAATGAAAAACATTTTTAAGATTTATCAGTGAATAACACTTTTAAAATCAATGTCTGTGTTTCATTCAATCCTCTCCTAGAATTTTCTAGCTAGTTGGTATCCACCATTTTAAACCATAATTTAGAGGAACAGGAAAGTTCATATATTTTTCATTTCTTCATTCCTGTCCAATAAATATGTTTTCAAATTCTTGATATGCAGGAGAAGTCATCTAATCATGTGCATTATTAGCTTCTCAGTTCAATTCTAATCATAAAGTTTATTCTAAATGAATTTTCACATACCTGAACCATTTATCTTCAGAAATGTCTTCTGATATAAAAAAAATTATAACAGGATTTTTTATCTCCTCCTTCATTGATAGAATATCTGTATTCTCTACAAAATATTTTAGACTTTAACAACTTTGGAAATAAATTATTCATCACTGTTCTTTACTTTTAAGTTTGAACATGATAACACTCTTCACAGAGGGCTTAAATCAACTTTAAAATACAATTTTGGAGTGTTTTAGTTACTTTTAAAATGCATTTTATTCAGAAATATATATTATCATAATTTTTAACAAGACTGTGGATGTAACTCACAAGTTTGCTCTTTTTCATAGTGAATTTTCTTCTAAACATGTATTTTGATGTGGCTTTATAATTTTATTCTGTAGCTGAAACACAGACACTGATATTTCAAAAAATCTCCTGTCTCTCTGTCTCTGTCTTTCTCTACTTGGCCACATACACATAAATACATGTATATAGACTCATCATTAATATAAAAGTTCTTCCAAGTTCCTTCTTGTGTGTGTGTGTGTGTGTGTGTGTGTGTGTGTGTGTGTGCAGCACCACTGATCTGTAAGTCTTATATTGAAACACTGATGATTTTTCAGAAGTAATCATGAGTTAATATCACCTATCTATACTCTTTTATGATAAGCCCTTTTGAATTGGAGCCTGTATTTTTAAAATAACTGTTGCAGATCCTGAGTGCAGTTTAGGGTCACATAACAGAGCTAACTGGCCCACCCATAAAGTAAACATGAGACAAAAACCTCAGGATTAACATACCCTACACAAGTAAGGCTGACAGACACCAACAGACAGAAACAAATGTTACACACTCAGCTTGCCCAAGGGACAACAGTTTTCTAACAAATCTATACTTTTGACACTTCAAATTACAAGATTAAATGTAAAAATGTCTCTTGCACTAATCTACATTCCTTAATAGTATCTATTTGTAATAGATACCTGTTTTACAACATTTTAAGAGAGAATCAATTTGTCATTCCATTCCATTTCTAATGCAGTAGTCCAACCCAACCCAGAATGCATTATTGATATGGAAATGAGTGTAATTAGCAGCGTAAATGATCTGTTATTTATGATACAAGTCAGAGCAGTAAATCACCATTGGTTCACTATCATTACTATGCAAATAGAAGAAGGCAGTTAATGGTCCATGTGTTAAAAACAGGCCACTTGCTTGCTCATTTGCAAATGAAAGGCAAGGCTAAGGGTTTAAGGTAGAGATGACAGCTTATCACATCAGTCTCAGTTCATAGACTTAAGAAAATCAAAACACACAAATAGTTGCACTAGTTTCCAAAGTTGCTCCTTTTTTCTACTGTATATTCCTTCTTGAGTCTATTCTAATAGCACCTTCAAATGTATTTTTAGTTCCTTCTAATTTGCACAACAGGAATTGGGAATGATTTTGAAAGTGCCTCTAATTGTTCTGCCATGTATGAGATATATTTTATGTCAGCAGGGAAAAAACACCATAAAGACTTCCTATTATGATATAAACTATCATTATTGGTCATATTTACTTTCCTACAAACATACTTTTATTTTCTTGTAAGGAGGCAGGCAGGCAAACTAGCAATGATTCTAGGACTAAAAAATTATTGGTGGGCCTTATTGGAAAGTATTCAGCATACTTAAAGAAACTCTTCTGCCTTTCTTATTTGGTCCCTTTTGTTTAATTTTCTGGGGAATGTCTGCACTTTGAGTGCATTAGCTACAGGCCAGTGCTCGCCTAGTGCAATGGAAACAAAGGTAGGATGCATGAAAAGCTAGAAGAAGAAATGGGATGGGGGGCAACTGAATATTCTGAAAGCTTCACTAATATATAACCGATAATTTTTGGAAGACTTACGTAAATATAGAACTTAGAATGATAATGTGTTTATTTTGAAAATATATGAAATAAAAAGATTTCAAACTCACTTAGGCAAATTAGCTCCATCTTAACAACTTCATAAATATAACAAATATAATTTTATAGATATAAATCACCTATGAAATCTTTTTTGTTTATTATTGATTTTTATTAAGCTATGAGTTCAAGAATGAGATAAACTGGGCAAGAATATTATGTGAAGGAAATAAAAACACTATATTTAAATATAATAATAATATTGTTGTTGTTGTTCAGTTGCTCAGTCATGTCTGACTCTTTCTGACCCCATGGACTGCAGCACGGCAGGCTTCCCTGTCCTTCACCATCTCTTGGAGTTTGCTCAAATTCAGTCCATTGACTCTGTGATGCCGTCCAATCAGCTCATCCTTTGTCATTCCCCTTTCCTCCTACTTTCTATCTTTCCCAGCTCTTCTGGAAGAAGAGTCGGCTCTTCTCATCATGTGGCTAAAGTATTAGAGCTTCAGCTTCAGAATCAGTCCTTCCAATGAAGATGCAGGGTTGATTTCCTTTAGGATTGACTGGTTTGTTCTTGCAGCTCAAGGGACTTTCAAGAGTCTTCTCCAACACCACAGCTCAAAAGCATCAATTTATACATGCCTACTGGAAAAACCATAGCTTTGACTAGATGGACCTTTGTCAGCAAAGTAATGTCTCTGCTTTTTAGTATACTATCTAGGTTATATTAAATACAATAATATGGCGAAAAACATTTTTACTCTGCCAGATTTTTTAAAAAGTATTATATATACATAGTATCTGAAGCTGTGTCATAGTTGGTCTTTTTGAGGTATCAATTTATCTTTTGTAAATACTACATTTTTCTTCCTGTAATTCCAAGGAGATAACTATTGAGTTTCCTCACCTCACTGGAGTTTTCAAAGATAACTTCCTGGTTTTACTTTTAAAACCATAAACTCACTGAGAAGATTAAACTAAAGGGAAGGTGAATGGATTTGAGGAAGTCCATACCTTGTGGCTCAGCTGATAAAGAATCTGCCTGCAATTGGGAGACCGGGGTTCAATCCCTGGGTTGGGAAGATCCCCTAGACCCTCTCCAGTATCCTGGCCTGGAGAATCCCATGGACTGTATAGTTCTGCTGCTGCTGCAGCTGCTAAGTCATTTCAGTCATGTCCAACTCTGCGCGATCCCATAGACGGCAGCCCACAAGGCTCCCTCGTCCCTAGGATTCTCCAGGCAAGAACACTGGAGTGGGTTGCCATTTCCTTCTCCAATACATGAAAGTGAAAGTGAAGTCACTCATAGTGTCCAACTCTTAGCGACCCCATGGCCTACAGCCTACCAGGCTCCTCCATCCAAGGGATTTTCCAGGCAAGAGTACTGGAGTGGGGTGCCATTGCCTTCTCCTACTGTATAGTTCATGGGGTTGCAAAGAGTAGGACATGCCTGAGCGACATTCACTTTCACTTTCCATGTATTAGTATTCAGAAGAAAAGAGACAGATGCATACCTTCTAAACAGGAAGAAAAGGAAATCTCTGGTGTTACAGATAGAGGGACCCAAGCCCCATCCCCTGAACACACTTTTAGAAAACACCCTGATTTCTGGGGACTAGTTGTTTATTCCCCAGTTAACCAGATCCCTAGAAACTAAGAGATGACACACTCAAATCAGGATAATTCAAGGAAAGTTAATGTAAAAGTTATGACTTTAACAGTTGTAGGCAGTGAGGGGGGGTAATAAAGGGTAGTGCAAGAATGGGACCAGCTCTTCAGAGCTGGCATAAGTCTCAGGCCCAACACAACTAAATCCAAGAAGAGGGAGATACAGAGCAAGGAGAGCCTTGTGGTGTCATCTTCCTTTAGAGCAGCAATAGCCCATCTATTGAAGAACACAAACCAAACAGATCTCCCAAAGAAGCATCCAGGAGAATAAATAGTCTGCTTATGTCTTCTCACTCTAATTTCCTGCTGTGGCTTCCCAAAAGGACCACCGGATAAACCTATCCAAAACCCAGAAAGCAGAAGGGTCCATGAATAATTATTCATACATGTTGGCCTTCTACCAAGTGGTTGGGCAAAGCCAGGATTCCCAAGGAAGTAGAGGAGCCTATGTCTTCAGTGGACCATATACATTTGGATAGATAAGCATACCAGAGGTGGTGGTCTTGGGCCAGAAAATAATAGTCCTTACTCCAAATTGTAAGGACATTTACCAACATCTGGGCATCCCAGGTGGCTCAGTGGTAAAGAATCTGCCTGCCAGTGAGAAGACACGGGTTCAATTCCTGGGTCGGGAAGATCCCCTGGAGAAGGAAATGGTAACCCACTCCAGCATTTTTGCCTGAGGACCCCAGATGGCTACAGTCCATGGGGTTGCCAAGAGTCGGACACAACCTAGCGAATGAACAACAAGTAAGTTCTTGATTTGTCCAATGGATTGTGCTAAACATTTTAATTACCTGTATTCCTCCTTACAGTATTTTGAAGTAGGTCCTATTGTTCCCATTTTGTTGAGTAGGAAACTGAGCACAGGGAAGTAATTATCTTATTAAAGAACACATGATGAAATTATAGCTGTTAGAGTCAAAACTTTATGGGTCTAGTCCAGAGCCTGTTCACTTAACAACCACATATAATATTTTCCAATAGTTGACTTAAAATGCTGACAAAGTTCCAATTGTGGAAAGGAATTAAAATACAAAAATATTTAAATTTACTAAATATAATATGAATAACAGGTTGTTATAATAATATGTATTATAGTTTTATGGCAACTCTGTAGCATTAATTTGGAGGGGAAGCAGAAGTGATGGGTTTTACTACATACACAAAATTGCACTATTGCTTAAAAAATGAGATGAAGAGGAAGGAATCATTTGGGTAGATATACTCATTGGACAGATAAAATCATCCACTTTGCTGAAACCTGACAGGTAAATTTTAAAAATAAACTAATTAATGAAATCACACACACACATACACACACATACATATAAAGTCTTCACTGAAAGTAAACTTTGACTTAAGATTTTGAGAATCTGAAAGGAATTCCACTGAAATGTTAAAAACACAGCCCTAAAATTCAATAATTTACAGAAAGAACTTTTGGAGAACTACTTTGTTTTCTGTCACATTTCTACTTAATATCAAATGCTTGCAATGTTTTATTGATCATGAAAGCAAATGTTAATTAAAAGGTGACTATATCCATGGAGATATGAGTGAATGCAGAAAGAGATAAAGGCTTGGTGTGGTTGGGAGAAGGCAGCTACTCTTTTCACAGTACGTAAGTTTATCTTGAGTGCTATATGGTTCATGGCTTCAAAGAAAGTCATGAAGTTATAGAATTTATTATTTAGTTTGGATTTAAATATTATTTTTTTCTTATAGTAATACTTGTGTCTAATACACAGGTGTAGAATGTATTTTACTTAAGTAGGACCTGCATATGTAAAACACATGTAAAATGAAATATGATGAGTAACCAATTATTAAAATCTATACTATATACACATCTAATCTTCAAAGCAGAATAATTTTTTGACATAAAACTATGAACAAAGAAAAATTACTCAAAGTAAGAATCATTCTCTAAAGTCAGTAATGTCTCTTTGTGGATTATATTTAATTTGCATGCTATTTTATATGCAAAGTCTTCACTTTTATACCAACAATATAAGGAAATCAGAACATTTTCATTTTGTTATAAATAACAATCACTAATGGTGATGGACAGGGAGGCCTGGAGTGCTGCAATTCATGGAGTCGCAAAGAGTTGGTCACGACTGAGCGACTGAACTGAACTGAATGCAGGAACTATGATTTTTAGTCATCAGAATTATAAGTGCCATGAAAATGCAGGTGCTTAATAAATAAAATTAGCACTTCATAGGTATTTTGTTATCTACATTTTTATATCTCATCCCAAGACCTTGTTTAGTCTGAGGCAGATAAGACAAATGGTTGCATCTTTTAGAATAATACTGAAAAATGAGAAATGGAGAGGGAATAGGTGATGAGGAAATGGAGGGAGCTGAAGAGAGAGAGATAGAAGGAGAGGGAGAGAGCTAGAGACAGAATGAGAAAGAAAGGAAAAAAGAGGGGCAGGGGACTTCCCTGGTGGTCCAGTGGCTAAGACTTTGAGGCCTGAGCTCCCAATGCAAAGAACCCAGGTTCAGTGTCTAGTCAGGGAACTGGATCCCACATGCCACAACCAAAAACCCACATGCCATAAAGATATACATCCCATGTGCTGCAACCAAGACCAGGCACAGCTAAAGAAATAAATATTTTTTTTAAAGAGGGACAGACAGAGATATTGAAATTGAGGTGCTGACCTTTAATGACCTTTTGCTCCAGTCTTCACATCTGGTAATACCAGTGTAAATAATAAAGCATGTGGTGTCATGCCTACATTGCTTTTGCTTAATTAGAAGGAGCCATGGACTTACTCCTTGAATGACGTCTCAAATCTTGATGATGTCATGTAAACTTACTGCTGTAAATCTATATAATAATGACTCCCTCTTTCACAGACCCTTTTCCAGAATTTCAGGCATATATATATAGCTGTTTACTCAACATTTCTATTTGGATGGAAGGTAACATAAGCATAACACGTCAATCAGGTCCAGGTGTTGGCCACTCAGTCAAGTCTGACTCCTTTGTGAACCCATGGGCTGTAGCCCACTAGGCTCCTCTGTCCATGGAATTCTCAAGGTCAAATCCTATAAGATGGTGCTCTTAAAAGTGCTGCACTCAATATGCCAGCAAATTTGGAAAATTCAGCAATGTCCACAGGACTGGAAAAGGTCAGGTTTCATTCCAATCCCAAAGAAAGGCAATGCCAAAGAATGTTCAAACTACAGCACAACAGCACTCAACTCACACACTAGCAAAGTAATGTTGAAAATTCTCCAAGCTAGGCTTCAATAGTACATGAACTGAGAACTTCTGAATGTTCAAGATGGATTTAGAAAAGTCAGAGGAACAAGATATCAAGTTGCCAACATCCATTCTATCATAGAATAAGCAAGGGAATTCCATAAAAACATCTACTTCTGCTTCATTGACTACACTAAAGTCTTTGACCATGTGGATCACAATGAACTGTGGAAAATTCTTTAAGATATGGGAATACCATACCACTTTACCTGCCTCCAGGTCAGAAGCAATAGAATCGGACATGGAACAACGGACTGGTTCCAAATTGGGAAGGAGTATGCCAAGGTTGTATGTTGCAACCCTGCTTATTTAACTTATATGCAGATTACATCATGTGAAATGCCAGGCAGGATGAAGCACAAGCTGGAATAACATTGCTGGGAGAAATATCAATAACCCCAGAAATATTAAGGGGGGCAGATGATACCCCCCTTATGGCAGAAAGCGAAGAGGAACTGAAGAGCCTCTTGATGAAAGTGAAAGAAGAAAGAGAGTGAAAAAGCGGGCTTAAAACTCAACATTCAAAAAACTAAATCATGGTGTCTGGTCCCATCACTTCACGGCAAATAGATGGGGAAACAATGGAAACAGCAAGAAACTTTATTTTCTTAGGCTCCAAAATCACTGCAGATGGTGACTGCAGCCATGGAATTAAAAAACACTTGCTTCTTGGAAGAAAAGCTATGACAAACCTAGACAGCCTATTAAAAAGCAGAGACATTACTTTGCCGACAAAGGTCCATCTAGTCAAAGCTATGGTTTTTCCAGTAGTCATGTATGAACCTCTACATGTATTAATAATATGATGTAATAAGTATCTTTCTTTTTCCAGAACAGTTAGCACAGCATGAGGAATAGAGATGCAAGTGATAGGCTTCTGGGAACTCCTCCTTCTCCAGGGATAAGTGTAAGCAAGTAGATGTTTCATTTATTTCATGTCTTTGGGTTTTCTTTCAACCATGTTCTAATGGATTTTCCTAAAAACTGCTGAACATTTTTTATAGTTAATATTAATTAGGAAATACTTTAAGAGCTTTAGATTATAGAAACATAATTTACTAATGATTTATTTATATATGTTTATTTATTCATAATGATTTATTCATTCAACACACACTTACAAAGTACTCATATTATACTACATACTGTGCTTGCTAATTGTTGAAGATTTTTTTTTAAAAACACAAACCATCATCATTTATTTTCTAGGAGCTTAGAGTTGAAAGAAAATAATCAATAATATTTGTTCACTAGGCGTTTTGCCAGTTGCTTTTAATATAACATCTTACAAAAAACCAATGATAGTGGCATTTTTCTTCCATATTTATAGGTGTGAAAATGGTGGGAAATGGTTAGTAACTTGCCAAAATTTATAAAGCAAGTGATAAGTCTGGCTCCAAAACACATGTTTAATTCTCATCTGTTGTTGCTGTTCAATCACTCAGGCATGTCTGACTCTTTGCGACCCCATGGACTGAAGCACGCTAGGCTTCCCTGTGCTTCACCAACTCCTAGAGTTTGCTCAAACTCATGTCCATTGAGTTAATGTTGCCATACAACCAGCTCGTCTTCTGTTATCCCCTTCTCTTCCTGCCTTTAATCTTCCCCAGCATCAGGGTCTTTTCTAATGAGTCAGTTCTTTGCATCAGGTGGCCAAAGTATTGGAGCTTCAGCTTCAACCTCAGCCCTTCCAATGAATATTCAGGACTGATTTCCTTTAGGACTGACTGGTGTGATCTCCTTGCTGTCCAAGGGACTCTCAAGAGTCTGCTTCAACACCACAGTTCAAAAGCATCAATTCTTTGACGTTCAGCATTCTTTATGGTCCAACTCTCACATCCATATATGCCTACTGGAAAAACCATGGCTTTGAGTATATGGACCTCTGTCGGCAAAGTAATGTCGTCCCAACCCAGGGATCAAACCCAGGTCTCTCACGTTGCAGGCAGATTCTTTACCACCTGAGCCACCAGAGAAGCCCTAGAACACTGTAGTGGGTAGCCTGTTCCTTCTTTAGGGATCTTCCTGACCCAGGAATCAAACCAGGGTCTCCTGCATTGCAGGAAGATTCTTTGATTCTCATTACAAATGCTATATCACATCTGTCCTATAGACATAAAAATATATTAAAATTATCTGGTGAATATTATATAAATTGTAAGAAAGAAAATAAGCAGTTACTTTAGGTTTGGTTTGGTCTGCTTACTCACTCAGTCATGTCTGACTCTGCAACCCTATGGACTGTAGCCCACCGGGCTCCTGTGTCTATGGGGATTCTCCAGGTAAGAATACTGAAGTGAGTAGTTTATCCCTTCTCCAGGGCAAGTTTCCGACCCAGAAATCAAACCGGGATCTCCTGGCTTACAGACAGAGTCTTTACCAGCTGAGATGCCAGGGAAGCCCATGCTTGGTATCATAGACATAAAACTCTGGAGAGGCACAAAGTGATACTCATGAAATAACATGAAATATAGTCTAATTTTATACCTGGAATATTACTGAGGCAAAAGTTGCAAATAGGTTGATTATCTAGTGAACCAGAGAGTAATACTGATGAAATATCAAGGTGGCTTCCTGAAGGAGCAAATATTTTAGATCAGTTTTAAAGAATAAATAAAAATAATTGGATAAAGAGAAGGAGGAGGCATTCCAAATAAAGAGAACCACAGAAAAAATGCACACAAGCAAGAAATAGAATGATGTGGGCAAAAGTTGACACACAATGAAGATGTTTTTAAGACAAAGAGAAAGGCAGAAATTGGCTTGAAAATCAGGCCAATCAGATTATGGGGAGCCTTGGGTGATGTACTAAGATATTTGAACATTATTCTGTAGTGTGAATAGTAGGGAAAACAAAGAGTGTTTAGTAAGAGGGATCATGGATGGTCAGAGAGGGCCAGAAAAATGAGTGTCTCTTACAAAATTACTTTAGACCAACTTTCCTGGTTTTCTTAATTAAATTCTCTATATGTTGTTCAGTCACTAAGTCATGTCTGACTCTACAGCCCATGGACTTCAGCATTTCAGGCTCCTCTGTCCTCCACTACTTCCCTTGCTCCAATTGATGTCCATTGAGTCAGTAATGCTATCTAACCATCTCATCCTCTGCTAGAGAATATATATACTAGAACTTAAAGTATATGAAATATACAGATTAAAAGGTTTATTATCTCTTAGTTTTCTATTTATATTACAAAGGAAAGCAGAATACTAGTTATAACAGATTTTAGGATTTAAAAATTGTTACATAAACCACCATGTAAGTTTACTCCCAGGTTTAGCTAAGTTTATTCCTTTGATTTGTGTTCCTCAAATTTGGAAGCTGATGAGAGTTATGAAAATGCTTTTGTCTCAGGGAGCTTGATTAAATTCCAGGAGACGACCGTGTTTAGTAATCTTATATTTTCCAAATTTGTTTAAGAGTATTCTTGATGAATGAATATAAAGAGAGACCACCAAGGATGGGCATTATTGCCTTTCTTCTGCTGTTTGCTCATTTTCTCTAGGTCACCTTGTTGTTTACATATCTTACCCTGAGATTATATGATTTGTTTCACAACCCATCTCTGGTTTTTATGTTGACTGTGGTCTCTAGCCTTACTCTAATGCTTATATTTGTACCTTTTCATTTTCCTGACCTTCAACCCCTCTTGTCTCATGTTCTGCCTACATCTCTTCTTCCCTTGCTCTCATTAATGATGAGACATGCAGACTGTCCATTTCAAGTATTAGGTGTTAAAGTCTTTTTTGTTTGAGAAAGGTTGGCCATTCCAATGATATCTGTGGCACTACTGCTTTAAGGCTGACAGGCAAATATGGTGTGACGTTAATGTGTTAACCTTAACTTTTGTTCTTATTTGAACTGCAGATAGAATTCACTTATACATCTTCTTCCTATATGTCAAAAAAGGCAAATAAAGTATATAAAGCTATGGAATTTAAAAGTTGAATGCAATGTAGAGAAAATGAGACCCAGAGAGAAGAAAGGAAGTGTCTGAGATGTGGACATAAGGTCATATGGTTACTTAGTGGTCATGTCTTTTATTCATTCTTTTTTTTTCTCTTGAGAGCATTTTACTGAGTTTCTCCTGGAGTTGGAATCGCCTGTCAGTGTAAACTGGCTGAGTCTTTTAATTGCTGTAATATATTTTCTTATCATCTTTGAAGGATGTCAGCTATGGTTCCTTGGAGATGATATGGCTTTCTAAATGTTCTGTCTTTTATTTGTTCAATGATGTTATATTTATTGCTTTCAATATATTATTTATAACTGATATAAAGTTTTAAATTTCTAAATGAATTGACTCAGTTTGTTTTTAAGATCTTAGTGATTGCTTTTTCTGAGGTTTTTAAAATTTATCATGACCAATGTTGCTACCAATGTTGACTAGAAACCTTTTCCAGAGATAATATGTACTAATTTATTTATCTATTTCTGGTCTTCTCTATAGTATATATAATGATTGACAAATTTTTATGGCTATCTTCTCCGTGCTTTTATGATTATAATTACAATGTTGTCTTGGGCCATGTATTGAATTTCTTATTCATTGTACAAGATTCTCAACAGAGATTCATTTCTAGGTCCTACTGTACCTGAAAATTTTCTGGAATATACCTAGAAAGTATTAT
Source organism: Bubalus bubalis (assembly GCF_019923935.1). Lineage (NCBI taxonomy): Eukaryota > Metazoa > Chordata > Mammalia > Artiodactyla > Bovidae > Bubalus > Bubalus bubalis. Next base: position 152,666,227 of record NC_059158.1, read on the forward strand.
TTCTTTTATTTTTCTCATCAGTATATTTAAATATAGATATAAAAGTGTTAGGGCTTCCCAGGGGGCACTAGTGCTACAAAGAACATACCTGCCAGTGCAGAAGATAGAAGAAATGTGAGTTCAATCCCTGGTTCAGGGAGATCCCCTGGAGGATGGCATGGCAACCCACTCCAGTATTCTTGTCTGGAGAATCCCATGGACAGTGGAGCCTCACAGGAGGGGTCACAGGAGTCAGACATGACTGAAGCAATTTAGCACGCATGCACTCCCATATAAGTGTTAAGGCGATGTAGCTAGTGAGTGAATGAAGTCGTTCAGTCGTGTCCGACTCTTTGCAACCCCATGGACTGTAGCCTACCACACTCCTCCATCCATGGGATTTTCCAGGCAAGAGTACTACAGTGGGTTAATGTAGCTAGTATTAAAGTGTAATTGTTAGGAGCTGGAACTTTGAGATCAGCGAGGCATAGGAGCAAGTCTTAGCTGTAGAGCTTGGACAAAGTATAATTTTAAAACTATGTTTTCTTATCTAAATAATATTAACATCTGTTTCAGGGGCCAGAATGAGTAAATTAGGAAGTTTATGGTAATGCTTTGTCTAGATCCTGAACTTTAGTATACGATCAGTAAATGTTAGCTTTTAGCCTTAGCTTTGTGCATGTTTTTATTCCTGCAAGTATAAATTACTTATAGTTATGTCCTTCATTCATTTATTATATTTTCCTTTAATAAAAGTGTTAATAAGAATTTACGTTAGTTTTCTAGGTTCAATGAGAGGGTTTTTTTTGATATCACCAATTTAGAACTCCAGGGAAAGGTAACATTATGTGTTCAAAGGTAATATTATGTGAACACATAAAACTGCATAATTTTCCCTCCCTACATTAATGTTGCCCAGAATTACAAAAGTGTTTGGAGATCAGAGATGTGTGGAAGCAATGGAGCCAGGGGAACTTTCACCTGGAGACTAGGTCAAGATGAGCATCATCAACTTGTTCATAATCCTCTGGTCATAGCTTGATTTCAAATCCTTACTTCTAAGGTCTTAGCCTTTTTGAAAGGTTCTGGGAGACTTAGAAATAGCATTTTTTCCTTACAAGAAATATGAATAAATAGCAAGTTAGTCAAGTTACTTGATAAATATGCTTCTAAATTTAAAAAAAAAAGTTTGAATTCAGCTTTACATTACAGAAATTCAGACTTTGTATCATTTTTTTTTTTTTACAGCAAATGGCTAGAAGCTGGAAAATCTTGAGAAGTAAAATTCATGGCATTTTACATTTTTATCTAGTAGCATACTTTACATATCTTTTCTCAGTTTTAATGAGAATGCTTTATGTAATAGAAGCAGGTGAAACTTGGGGTTTAATTTCATATCATAGGAAGACTACAAAAAGAGTTTCTGCTGGCAAATAAAAGGAGAATGGGGCATGCTTTAATTCTTAAGACTAGTCATGCTACTGGCACAAGACAAAGATGTATAATTTCCTCTGAGAATTTGAAATTACTAAGGTGAATATGTCTTTGTGTATATGAGTATGGGTGAGGTCTCTTGACTCCATTAATTCCATGGTGGTAAGAAAAGTGTGATTATTTTTTCCATATCTTTTCCTGCCACACACACTCCTAAGGTTCCTGAGAATCTGTGTCAGGAAAATCATGTTTTCTCCTGTAACCCCTCTGACAGATTTTCCAAATATATGATACAAGGAAAAAGAAGAATTCAGGCACTTTTTACCAATCCCCAATATTCTGTAGTGTGAAAAGAAATCTGTTGTTCCCATTAATATCACCTAGGTGCTTTAAGGACAAAATGTCATTTGATTGTGTCTCTGGCTTTCTAGCATCTCTCAAATTCAGAGTCTTGCTGGTTACATGAACTCACATCTGTATTCACATGGTCGTGAAATTTCAGAATTCATCATAACCACTGTGATTTAACTGCCAGTGATCCCTGGAACTCCAGGGGGCACAATTCATATTGCATGACCATGAATCCATACCATGAAATTCCACTGTGGATTGCCTATTCTCTTGCTGACTGCTAAGGAGTAAAATGATTTTTGACATGCCTTTTTAAAGCATGTACAGGAACTGGAACATAAAACTACATAATTGAGTCACCTTGCTTAATTTCACGTTGTGAATTATTGGTTTCCTGAGAAGTAGCTTAACAGCTGAACAGAGAAAAATAATTCTCAAATTTAAAGTGTCTCTTTGGGCATTCCTTTTTCATGTAACGATTCTGCTAGAGTATATGACAAAATCATCAGTAAACACAGCATTGATTTTAGAAGGCACGCTGCCATCACACAGAATACATCACTCCAAAGTAAGAAGATTTCAACATGTTTGATGTGTTATCTTGAGTATTTGTGTCTTCCTATTGACTTACTGTAGAACAAACATATAATAAATTATATTTTATAACTTTTCAATGTATGTGTGTGTTCTTCACTGCCATTGATTTGTATATAGATCATGATTCTTCCAAGAAAGCACCTCTGTCAAGTTCCTGTTTTTTCCTAGATGAGTTCTTCTTGTTGATAACCTGATGTGTGAAGTGAATAAAGTCTGAATCTTGTATTAAGAGGGGATACAGTTTTCAATTTTGTGTACATTTCCAGTTTTATGATATTTTGTGGATATTTCTGTCTATAAAAACACAAGTGATTGAACATGTTAACCCCTTCAGAAATAATATATAATTTCTAGCAGAAATGAGAATGGTTACATTTGTTTCTCAAATTTAACAAAGCATATGTTGATCTTAAAAAAAAATAATCTATATCTAAAGGGAAAGGTAAAAGGAAAGCTTTCTCTTATTTATATAGCTTCCAAATGAATTATCACACTGACAATGTATGCAAACTGGAGCTTGAATAACAATATACATTATGAAAATTTCTCAGTAGAATTTAGGAAATATTTTATAAAATATTAATTATCCCATGAAAGCTACTCTATTGACAAGTGAAGTAATTTATCTAAAAGCAGTATAAGGTTTTTAAAGTATTTTACTTTAAGAATACACAATATGTAACTCTTCAAGCTATACTGTTGGATTCATATTTTATACGAAACTTTTCTGCTGCATAATCAAGACTGTGTAATATATGAGGACAGTGCTGTATGGTTAGACTTTACAGATGATTTCAGGAGTTTGTGCCTGCCATTGCCTTTCTCACTGACCATCTGAATAACTCAGAAAAGAGATGAGAAAAGTTAATTATATGAGTGACTCTTCAGTGAACAGACAAACTAAACCTAGGTCTCTTAGAGGTCATTCTTTTAAAAAAATGCATTGTCCTCTGCAACGTTTTTGGGTCATTAATGATATAAAAGATGTTTCTTGAAAACAGAGCTTAATAATTTGCAATGGTGATTTAAAAATCTAATTGGACTCTTATCAACTAATTCTCAATAAGCTAATGTAATGGCTAATTACTGTTATTGGTGACATTTAGACACGCTGAAGTCTAATTTTGCCTTTAAATTAGACAATGTAAGGCTATATTTACAGAAGCTGAGTTATTTAACACTTAGCAGGGTACATCTCTGATAGGATTACATAGACAGCACCCATTAAATTATTAGAGTTAGCCTGTGATTTGCAGTTGGATACAAAATTTGTACAGAAGCATAATCATGATACTTTTAATCATAATAGTAATATGATTACTTTTAATCATATTAAAAGTAGCTGAAAAGCAAATTGCAACCACTAATGCATTGCACAGAAACATAAAATTGTTAGTTCTTTTTTTAAGATTACACGTTGAGAGAAAGGGCATTTTAAATTATAGTCTGAAGTGGCTGTTAATTATAAAATTCTATTTATCTTTCTTAATAAGCATAAACATTCATATTCTATTATGACCACTGAGTCTTTATTCTCACCTCCTTTCAGGGCAGCCATCCCTCAGGGTGATATTACCTGGATTACAGAGAGGTCCTATTTTTCCTTATCTTATACTTAAGTCAACAAATATTTTAGTCAGTAGAAAAGAGTCATGGGCAAAGCAGTTAGGGAAAAGTCCATACAGAAATAGACCCAGCACAGTCAAAAATTAAATAAATAAATAAAATTAAAAATAAATAAATAAAAGTCCTTAAAAACTCCTTCACAAAATTCTTGACCTGACAGAGTTTATATTGATATAGAGGAGACTCGAGAAATAAATTAAATATACAGAACACTGCATGGTAAGTATTACAAAGAATAATACACAAAGAGGGCAATGAATGTTGCAAAATTAAAATTGTAATTTTATGTAGGGTGTGCAGGGGGAAATCTACAGTAAAGATCAGAGGGAAGTAAAGAGGCGGATGGAAGAACAGTTAGGCTGACAGAATAGCAGTGCAAGGGACCTCTGATGGCTCTATTGAAGGAAATAACAAGAACCGCTATGTGTATGGGCACGAGCAGTAATCCAGGTGAGAGACTGTTGGCGTTGTTGATAGCAGCGCCAGTGAAGGTGGTAAAAGGGAGTGGGGCTCTGAATGCATTTTAAAGGTAGAGAGAAGCAGGAAGATCACTAAGAAATACGATGTGGAACTACAAAGAAAAAGAATGTAAAAATGAGTTCAAAACTTTTGATCTGATGATGTGGATGAATGGAGTTGCCACCAGCTAAGGTGAGATGACTGTGAGAGAGAGGCTGCTGGAGTGACAGCATGGACCAGGAGACAGAACCCAGTTCAATGTGTTATCTGCTGGAGAAGGGAATGGCTACCCACTGCAGTATTCTTGGGATTCCCTGGGGGCTCAGACTGTAAAGAATGTGGCCTGCAATGCAGGAGACCTGGGTTTGATCCCTGGGTTGGGAAGATACCCTGGAAAAGGGAATGGCCTCCCACTCCAGTATTCTTGCCTGGAAAATTCCATGGACAAAGGAACCTAGTGGGCTATAGCCCATGGGATCATGAAAGTGTCAGACATGTTCAGTTCAGTTGCTCAGTCATGTCTAACTCTTTGTAACCCCATGGACTGCAGCACGTCAGGCCTCCCTGTCCATCACAAATCCTGGAGTTTATTCAAACTCACGTCCATTGAGTTGGTGATGCCATCCAACCATCTCATCCTCTGTTGTCGCCTTCTCCTCCTGCCTTCAATCTTTCCCAGCATCAGAGTCTTTTCAAATGAGTCCGTTCCTCGCATCAGGTGGCCAAAGTATTAGAGTTTCAGCTTCAACATCAGTCCTTCCAATGAATATTCAGGACTGATCTCCTTTAGGATGGACTGGTTGGATCTCCTTGCAGCCCAAGGGACTCTCAAGAGTCTTCTCCAACACCACAGTTCAAAAGCATCAATTCTTCAGCACTCAGCTTTCTTTATAGTCCAACTCTCACATCCATACATGACTACTGGAAAATATATGTAAGCATATGGCTAATTCACTTCATTGTACAGCAGAAACGAACACAAAATTGTAAAGCAATTATATTTCAATTAAAAAAATGAGAGGAAAAGGGGAAAAAAGACTACTCATTTATCATGCTATAACCGTTTTGGTTATTCTTGCACATGTGTATTTTTAAGCACATTTAAACAGCAAAAATTATAAAGAAAACACATAATGATTTTCTTATTGGATGCAATTGTGAAACTTTTTTGAAAATAGCATATATTTGAAAGTAAACTATACAAACAGACGTTTTGAATTTTGTGTACTTAGTAACTTTACAAGTCATAGACGATTCTGTAAAAATGTTGAATAGTTACATTTACTGAACTCCTATTATATATATTATATATATATTATATATATATATATTATATATCAAGTGTTTTATATTGATTACCACCAACCCTCACCATGGTTCTGCAATATGGTAACACCGCTCTGTAATATATCACACATTATCTCCCTAAGTGAATACAAATAGATAAATATTGGACATGAAGAACAAAATCATTTACAGATGTTATGATTATCTACATAGAAAAATCCTAGAAATCAACTGAAAAAACATTAGAACTAATATAACTGTTTGGTATATTTGCCATAAGTAATATAAGTGAACATCATCAATAGGTTTCCATTTCCAAAGGAAGGGAAAATCATCTTCACAATAATGTAAAGACTTATAGACTTATCAGTAATAAACTTCATGAAAATTATGAAAGACTCTTACATATAAATCTATAAATGTTACTGACTAAATAGTAGACCTGAATTAAACTTTTAAAGACAAAATTGCAAGCACACCAGTTATTCTCCTATTCATTTATACATTTAATGTAATTGAAATCAAAATCATGATTTGCTGGGGTGGTAGTTTTGGGAGAGAAAAAGAATCCAGAAACAGATTTATGTATATACGACAAGCATCTGATAAAGGCACCAGTTCAAATCACTGGAAAATGGTGGATTTTGCAATAAATTGTGTTAGAAAAGCTGGACATCTATTTGATATTTAGAGAACCAAGTAACTAACCCAGAGTCATATAGCTAGAAAGTAAGCAGACACTAGATTTGAGCTCTAAAAGAACATACTTTCAAGACTGTGCTTCATTACTTCTCAGCCTGCTTTAGATATCTTAAACAATTCTTGCTGAGATAAAAGGTTCAATTTTACAGATAATTAAAATGAAACTAGAAAAGTTATTAATAAACAACTGCCTCAAAAGTTACCATGCTAGTGGTGATGGTACTTTCAGTTCAGTTCAGTTCAGTCTCTCAGTCGTGCCCGACTCTTTGCAACCCCATGAATCGCAGCACGCCAGGCCTCCCTGTCCATCACCAACTCCCGGAGTTCACTGAGACTCACATCCATCGAGTCAGTGATGCCATCCAGCCATCTCATCCTCTGTCGTCCCCTTCTCCTCCTGCCCCCAATCCCTCCCAGCATCAGAGTCTTTTCCAATGAGTCAACTCTTCACATGAGGTGGCCAAAGTACTGGATGGTGCTTTAACTATATCTTTAAGTCCTAGCTTATTCACATTCAAAATTAAATATTTTGCCTCATGTCAAAGTTTGCCATAAAATGTGTTTCTAGCTCTAATTTCCAGATTCTTCCATTAATTCAAACTGCTTTATTATTTTTGAGAATTTCTACTAATACATGTATCCAGTTATGATCATATAATGTGTCTCCCCCAAATCTAATACTTAAAAGGCATTTACAGGTGGCTGAATTCACAGACTCTGAGATGTACCTTCCACCCTTTTGAAATATCTCCCCATTCAGATCACTGAGGCACTAAATTTTGCTTCTATAGCTTCAGTCCTTTAATTGAAAACTGTTCTTCACTGTTAAAAAGCAAGAATGCAAGTCTAATCAGGAAAAGCCTTTTTGAGGAAGTGACATCAGGGTTTATTTTAATGAAATTCAGGGAGCCATTCCATGGTATGGTATGGTGTGGGTGCTCAGGCATGTCCGACTCTTTGTGACCCCATGGAATATTCCCCTCCAGGCTCTTCTGTCCATGGAATATTCCAAGCAAGAATACTGGAGCAGATTGCCATTTCCTACTTCAGGGAATCTTCCTGACCCAGGGATAAGAACAATATCTTTTGTGTCTCCTACATTAGCAGGCAGATTCTTTACCTCTGTGCCACCTGAACACACTCAGTCATTCCAAGACCCAAAGAAAGAATGTTCAAGAGTTTTTTAAATACAAGTATACAACTCCTATAATTTATAAAGAATAAGCTTATTTCATATTTGAAAGACCAAAAAGAGGGCTAGTGTAATAGCATGGTAGTCAGGTAATTTTGAGTAAAGAGATGTAACAGAATATGATGCTATCAGTAAAGTAGTCAAGGTCTGGATCATTTGGCACCTTGCTGGATATGATAACGAGTTTGCAACTCAAATAAAGTCCAAAGGGAAATCAAAGAGGATTCCTGTGAGCCATATTTAATGGACATAATGACAACGCCATCTCTAACTTCTCCGAAGAGAACAAGATGTCCTAAAGTAGACAGGGTATTTGAAAACCTACCTTAATCTTCATTTTCAAGAAAAAGAGAAGTTCAGCTGATTTAAGATACATGTTCTTTCTAATTTTTTTCTAAAATCTTGTACTTTTACCACTAGAGTAATTCAAAGTATGTACAAATATTAAATGAAAGTAATAAATAATAAGTCTAACCCATATATCTCTAACATATTTGAAAAGATACACTAGAAGTTATTCATAATAAGTGGCAATGGCTTGGCCAATTATTTTATCAGAAAAGGAGTCAATATAAAAGAAAGAGAATTAATTGGCATCAAATTTTTCAAAAGATTGAAATAACACATTCCACCTAAAGTTTCCAAATAAGTCCACTAATTTGTCCTCCAAACACCTATTGTTTCTGCTTTTAAAAAACTGTGACTTGTTAAACTAATTAAGACTAATAATGACATTTCCACAGAAACATTTTCAACATGTCCCCCTTTTATCACTGACTATTCTTTGTACCATGAAAAATGTTTTCCATAAACATCATCTTCAAATTTCCTTAAGTTATTGTCATTCTGAGCATTTTGTATTTCACCTGTATACATTTAATCCAATTTTTAAAGAAGGAATAAATGTAATAAGCACCATGAAGTTTAAGAATTATAAAATAGTAAAAACTCAAAGAATGTTTTGATAAACATTCTAGCAATAGGCCAAAATAAGTAAAAACTAATTTTTCTGTCACTTACATAGCACATTAAAAACCTAACTTTTCCCGAAAGATGTGTATCTATATTCAACATGTGTGTATGCACTGTACAATGTTTATGCTAGTTGCAAACACTTCTGTCTTTCACGCTGGCTTTTAAAATGCCAAAAATCTTATACTATGTCTTAATTATTTTCATATGTTGATCTGAGATCTTTTACAGCAAAAAAAAATTAAGTGCTTCAGAAATGTTTACTGAATTGTATGGAATTTGAATTTAGAATCATACTATCATTTGACATGAAATAGAATTTAATATCACATAGAATCTGATGTTAAGCTGTCTGGTTTTACACTCAAATCCAGCAGCTTCAGAGGTATTGGTAACTGAGTTATTCTAAGGATTTCATCATGAGAGGATTCAAACAAAATATGGCCCCCTTACCATGGTCTAAAAGATATTATCATGAGGTTCCAGTTTGCAGGCACACTTTCAAGGAATACTTGCACATATACACATAAGGAATACTTTTAATCATCCAAGTCTAAATCTTTGTTCCTGATGTTTTGTGTACTCAACAGAGTTAATTTCTAAGGGAAAAGACGGGAGAAGATGGTCATGTAAATTTAGTATTACAATGAATTCCAAATAAATACCAACATAATTAAGAAAATCAAACCATTTTTAAATAACAAAATAATTTCTAGTTGTTAAAAGATTCATTTTGACCTCGCATTTGCTAATCACACAAGATGTGATGATTTTATTCATCACACAAGATGAATACCACCATTTGCTATCTACAAAGCAAAAGAACCAATGAATAAACTGGACCCAGCCATGTGCATAATCCTCCCTCAGCTGATTCTCTCTGCATTGTACCAGAGTGGGAGTGTGGCTTTTTCTGCCTCTCCTCTGTAACATATAAAAGGTTTTAACTTTCACTTAAAAAAAGAAATAATGAAAGAAAGAAAAAGCAGCTTCTGTTTGTACATAAACACCAGGCATGGAGATTCTATACTGCATCCTAGGAGAAACCAGGGAGCCAAAATAATGAGCTTAAAACCTCAGAAATCTGTGTCTATGATTCAATTATTTGAAAGCAGCTACTAAATAATCTCTTACATGATACCAGCATATTTTCCTTTGTAACATGTGCTACTTTGTTTATCCACCCCAGAATTTTGTCTTTATTTTAATTGCTACTAAGCTCTTTGCTTAGGTTTTATGGCTTCATCCTCTTATACTCCCAGATTTATAGCATGTGGCCACTGAAGTTACATTCACTTTTCCTCTTTCATGTTTAACATCATTGCCTCAAACTTTTGTGAATGCATATGAGGTCATTTATCTCTCCATGTTTCTATTCAGCCTAAGTGCTGAATTTGTGTGTGTGTGTGTTTTCTTTTAAAAAGAAAGTGTGGCCTCGCCTGTTTTTCTCTAACTCATTAAAATTGTTTCCTTTTCCTACTGCTTATTTCTTCTTTAATACTGAATAGCACAGAACATCACCACTATGTATCACCTTGAAAGAGATTTACTCATCAATTTACTGTAGCTCAGAAATGTATTTCCAGTTTTTCTATGAAGTCAAATATACATTAATCACCTAAAGTGTCATTGGCAGAAGTATTTTGTTACCAATGATGAATATCAACTGATTTCTAAAATTTTAATGGTGGGAAAAGATACAAAATACATCAGACACAAGCCACTCTTGATAATTTATGATAAAAAATACAATGTCTATAATAAATACATTGAAAGAAAAATGTAATTAAGCCAAATGTGCATTTTTTTGTTAGAAGAATTAGGCTATACTTAATTATATACAACTTTCCCCAAAGATATGATACTGATAAAGATCATTTCAAGTTACACTTGCTAACATCTATTTTCTAAACCAGTTTTAACATATTTCACACTATTGGTTTTATTATTGCTTTTATTTTAATTATCAAATTTGCATTATTATTATTATTTACCTACACTCTTCTGTAGACCATATTCACAGTGCATTAACTTCTGCACTATTTACAGTACATTAACTTTTGGCCCTCAAGAGCAAAAAAGTATCAAATTCTGTCCACTGATCCATGACCAACATGAAAAATCACATTCACAGGTATAAAAAACATTTAATTTATTCACAGGTATAAAACATTATCCTAACAGGTACAAGGACTAGATAAGTACCTCCCACTGCCACAAATTTCATAATTACAATAATTTATAATCATAGATATTTATTTGTAGTACATCCACAGATACTTAAGATTTGAAATATGTGGGGGTTTTTAAGTGTATTATAACACCTACCTCTTTCTTTCCCATTCAAGAAATCATTAGCAGAATTAGAATAAGTTATGGGAATAACCTTGCTGATACTGTAATTTGTTTAAAAAGAAGTAAATCATTAAAAAAATTAGACTTAACTATTCCTGGTTACATATTACTTGGGACACACTTCAGAGGTGATCATGATATTAGACCAGGAACTGCTAAACTGGGCTTGATTTCAAACTCAACAATTATCTAAACAGTAACAAATAGTGTTGATAGTCTGGCTATATCAAATAAACCCCTTGTGGTAAGCAAAATAATGACTCCCAAAGATGTTCAGGCCCAAATCTCTGGAATTTGTGAATATGTTAAATTTACAGGGAAAAATACATTTTGCAGATATGATAAAACTAGGGTCCTTGAGATGTGAGATTACATAATGGATTATCTGAATGGGACCAATGTGATCAAAAGGGTACTTATAAAGAAAGATAGAAGTTCAGAGTTAGAGGAGATATAAGAAAGGAAACAGAGACTGGAGTGATGCAATGACTGTCTGAGCACCATAAACCAATGAATGTAGACAACCAGAAGAAGTTGGGAAAGACCAAAAGATTCTTTCCTAGAGCCTAAGAAGAAACAATGCTGTTGACAACACTGATTTTAAGCCAGTGAAACCAACTGTGAACTTGTCACTTCCAGAACTTTAAGATAATAAAATCTGTGGTTTTAAGCCACTGGGTTTATGGCAATTTCTTATGACAGCAATAACAAAAGGCTTTAAACAGCAAAAGCATATTGTGTGCCTGTTAGTTGCTCAGTCGTGTCCAACTTTGTGCAACCCCATGGACTGTGGCCCACCAGGCTCCTCTGTCCATGGGATTCTCCAGACAAGAATACTGGAGTGGGCTGCCATTCCCTTCTATAGGGGATCTTCCCGACCCAGGGATTGAACCTAGGTCTCCCACAGGCGGATTCTTTACCATCTGAGCCACCAGGGAAGCTGCAAAGGCATGTTAGTATACATCAAATACGTCTCCTGAATCATCTGACTATTGCCTAAAAATACTTAGTGAATAGTAAGTAATTCAAGTCCAATCCTAATTCAGGGAGAAAGGAAAAAGAAGCAAGACAAGATTAAAAATCTTGGGACAAATAATATATGAATATTTATTTACCATGTATAAATGGAGGTTTAACTATTTTCTTCACCAAATCAGAACCATCCATTTGTTTTTTTCTTCCCATTTCCCCCTACCTGCTACATAAAAGGACTCAATGAATAAGTGAAAATTTAGGCAGTTAGAGGAGAAAATGGGTAAGTAACGAATGTAAATAATTAATATCATTTATTTTAAGAATAAAGCTTATCACAGTCCTAGTTACATTAACTTTTTGTCTACATAGTGACTTTAACTATATTTCCACAGGGATTAGTACTTCTACAGAAAACCAGATCTATTAATATTTAATGAAAATGGCCAATTCCAAGTTTTTAGATAAAAATCAGTCTCACAGTTCCATTCTTTCATTTAAAAAAAAAGATGGATCCAGGACTTCCCTGGTGGTCCAGTAGTTTAAAATTCATTCGCCAATGTGAAGGACATGGGTTCAATCCCTGGCCCAGAAAGATACCTCATGCCACAGAATAACTAAACTTGCATCCCACAAATACTGAGCCTATGCACTGCAACTACCGAGCCCACGCACTGTATGGCCCATGCTCTGCAACAAGAGAAGCTATGGCAATGAGAAGTCTGTGCACCTCAACGAAGAGTAGTCTGCTTTCACCTCAACTAGAGAAAGTCTGTGCACAGTTACGAAGACCCAGTGTAGCCAAAAATAAATTAATTGTTAATTAAGTTAAAAGTATGGATCCTTCTACTTCAGTTCTAAATTACGAATTCTTCGTTTTATGATCATTCAGCTGAAACATATGGCAAGAGCATAGAAAGTCTTTCCCACACAGTTAGTACTATATATAACATAATTTTACACTTACAAATTAATAGATTATATTCCAGTTATAGTTCTCTCCAGGAATTCTTTAATTAAGTGACATACTTTAAAAAGAAAAAAAAATGCTGTTATGCATAATGTTGTATACAGCTTTCACAGCATTCATATAATACAACACATGTCTTAATAAGCAAATCCATATGTTACATATTAAGGAAAACAACCGATATTAAATAGAATTAAGTGGTTTAAAATATTTTCCAATTGAACTGACTGAACTGATATAAACATGGCCTACTCCTAGGTAAGGACCTCCTTTCCTTCGTCTAATACCACACCATCACATTTTTTGATGCAGTACAAAACAAATTACAAAACAATCAGTATACTGGGGATTAAAATAGAGCAGCTCCTTTTTTCTTTCTTTTCATTAGTTCATTAGTTGTTGCTGCTGCCTGATCCCCATTATACAAGGCTGATGGAGGTAAATAGTGATCCTTTCCATATAATATTAGATAAGTACTCAAAAGACATTATAAAATCCTAAAGAAATATTGCTAGACTGAGGCTCTAACCCTATAGATTGGCAGTAAATTAGATGGAATTCAATATTTAATTTTACATAGTTTTCCTGTAGTTTTCATTATTCATATTTAAAATTTGAGAAAGACAGAGAAGGCAATGGCACCCCACTCCAGTAGTCTTGCCTGGAAATCCCATGGATGGAGGAGCCTGGTAGGCTGCAGTTCATGGGGTAGTGAAGAGTCGGACACGACTGGGTGACTTCACCTTCACTTTTCACTTTCATGCATTGGAGAAGGAAATGGCAACCCACTCCAGTGTTCTTGCCTGGAGAATCCCAGGGACGGGGGAGCCTGGTGGGCTTCCGTCTATGGGGTTGCACAGAGTCGGACACGACTGAAGCGACTTAGCAGCAGCAGCAGAATGCAGTTTCGTTGTTTTAATAAAACTATTGGGGAACTTCCCTGGTGGTTCGGTGGTTAAGAATCCACCTTGCAATGCAAAGGACACAGGTTCAATTCCTGGTTAGGGAACTAAGATCCCACATGCCATCCAACAACTGAGCCCATGTACTGCAACTATTGAAGCCTGTGTGCTCTGGAGCCCGTGTGCTGCAACTACTAAGCTGATACACTCTGGGGCCCATGTGCCACAACAAGAGAGCCCACATGTCGCAACTAGTGAGCCTAGGCACCAAAAGCAGAGTCTGTAAACTGCAGTTAAAGATCCCACATGATGCATCGAAGATCCCATGTGCCACAACTAAGACCAATGCAGTCAAATATAAAATAAATATCAAAAATAAACAAATTAAACTATGAGGTCTTAGTACATTATGTTTGTGAATGAGGTGATTACTATCTCCTACACACTCTGATATGCAATAGAAAGTCGAGAATAAGGAATATTTGAAATAAAAGAGAATAAGAGATGGATCTAGCCTTTTTATTTTATAGTCCAGATGTTGAGAAGACCATAAATAAAATATATCAATCTAATTGTTGGATGATGACACACATTCTGCCTATGAGCAAAAGCACTAATTTTTGTAGTAAGGTTGAAGAATATTTCAAAGAAAAGTTGATATTTGAGCTGTGCTTTACAAAATATTGGACTGCAAGAAGATTCAACCAGTCCATTCTGAAGGAGATCAGCCCTGGGATTTCTTTGGAAGGAAAGATGTTAGAGCTGAAAGTCCAGTACTTTGGCCACCTCAGCAAAGAGTTGACTCATTGGGAAAAGACTCTGATGATGGGAGGGATTGGGGGCAGGAGGAGAAGGGGAAGACAGAGGATGAGATGGCTGGATGGCATCACCGACTCGATGGACAAGAGTCTGGGTGAACTCCGGGAGTTGGTGATGGACAGGGAGTCCTGGCCTGCTGCAATTCATGGGGTCGCAAAGAGTCGGACACGACTGAGTGAGTGACTGAACTGAACTGAACTTACAAAAGTATTAAAAAAGCGTTCTAGGTGTATCTCATAATATTGCAAAAAATCAACTACTTGCTAAAACTTTAATGATATTAAATAGAAATAACTGATTTAAAATATCTCCAAACAGAATTTACTGAATTGATATAAACACAACCTAGAGCTATGTAAAGGCCTTCTTATCTTCAGCTAATACCACTCATTGTCACATTTTTTTAATGCAGTACAGAACAAATTACACAGTGGTCAGTATGCTGGAGAATAAAATAGAGTGGCTCTTTTTTTCATTAGTTAAAAATTTTTAACTTAGTATTAAAATCAACATACTCAGTTTATCTCCAGTTGTTTTATTTTTAAAGGCTCAACTGTTTTATGTAAAAAAAAAAGTTAAGCAAAAGTGTTTAAATTTAATCATAAATAAACATATGTTTAACAAATGTAACCAACTTCACCCAAAATCATTAACTCCAGAATCTGAAGTAATGTCTTGATATTTTCCAACATTTAAGTACAGCTGAACTTCAACTATGTAATAAAATACTATACTTCAGACTTAAGCATACATTCTTTTCATTTCTGTCGAGTTGCTACAGGGCACAGCTATTCATATCTGCAAAGCCTGGTGGATTTACATGTGAGGGGAGAATGGGGGAAATAAAGGTTGCATCACAAGAAAAAGCATGAAGTACAATAGAATAGAACAAGAGAACGATTGTCCGAGGCACCTCTTTCGTACACTGCATGGATTGTGAGTGTCCAGTTCTTTTCCAGATATTTATCAAGGGCAGTTAACTATCATTCTTTTTGTTGTAGAAAATAAATGGATAGGGGTGGGGAAAGATGTCATGAGTAGGGAAGAAAGTTATGTGAGGAATGAAGGGGGAGGACGACGGGAGGGAATAACTTACCAAGGTTCTTTAAAGCATGCAAGTTAATGACCTTGCACATTTTATTCACACTTACGCTTTCCAACCTTCAGAGAGACAAGACTTGTGACAATGTCAGAATCTGAAAAGATTAAAGTAAGATGTCTTTTAAACTCAAAAGTTTGAAAAAGGTAAAAATAAAGTGGAGCAATCTTTTGAATCTTTGTAGAGAAAAGGAGAAAATATAATTGTGTCTATAATTCGGGTATCAAAATTGCAAATGTTTTACAAAACCACTATACGCACTCTATAAGCTACACACTCTAGTATTCTTGGGCTTCCCTTGTGACTCAGCTCGTAAAGAATCCACCTGCAATGCAGAAGACCTGGGTTCGATCCCTGGGTTGGGAATATCCCCTGGAGAAGGGAAAGCCTATCCACTCCAGTATTCTGGCCTGGAGAATTCCATGGACTGTAAGGTCCATGGGGTCCCAAATAGTCAGACAGGACTGAACGACTTTCCCTTCACTTCAGTACACATCCAGATGTGCAAGTGACTATAACCAAGAAATTGAGAATAAATTTAGCTTTTCTGGTCAATATATAAGTTAATAAAATTCAACAATAGCTTAGGATATCCTTCTAGGAATTCATGGGAGGATACTATTAGGAAAAACATACTTAACTGAAGAGATCAGATGATAAGATTAGAATCCTATCATTTTAACACATTCAAAAAACTTACATGTTTATATATATATAGTAATATGTGTATACATACTAATGTGTATGAATAAAATTTAGAATCAACATTTGAAGATATTTCATAAACTTACTCCAAATTTACAAGCACTCAACCAATAAAATCCTTTCCATAAGACATGTCAATGTATTAGATATATTAAAACAGAGATAAAAATTTTAAATTGTTTTTAACTAAATATATGAGGACAAATCACAACTTTTTATATTTAAGAAAATGTTAAAACTAGCTATACTAACTTGGTTCTCAAAACTACATAATTATTAATAGAAAAATTTAGTTTTCCACTATACTTGCTAACTTAGAACAAACTCAGATTCTAGAATGAGATAAGACTATACAAATTCTAGCTCTGACATTTTCTAGTTGTGTAACTTGGGGCAAATCACTTAACTCATCAGAGTTCAGAGATTTTAGCTACAAAACAAGAATGATATATACCCACCTACATGACTGTGTGAGGATTATGTAATTGTATAACAGCTATAACTCTATGGCGACTAGTTTCTACATCTTTCACTCAACTCCTCCTTCATATAGACTCTATCCATGAAAATCTGTTTTGAAAAGAAAGAATCAAATTCATAATTTCCCAATTAAGGCCTATGGGACAACAGAGATGTGCAAAGAATCTCAATAGAAGATAAAAGTTCAAATAAACTTTGCAAACTCCTTCTGCCTCCCATAGTTGATAAATATTTTTCAAAGGCCCACATAGCTATATCTACCAATTTTAGTTACTGATAGAGCAAGCAAATCAATTTTCAAAAACAGATAACATATGATTAATGTTCTACTTATTACGTTCAGTTTTTTCAGTAAGATCATTATTTAAAGATGTTTATTTCATTAGAGGATTGCCAAGTGGCACAGTGGTAAAGAATCCGATTGATATCAACCTATTGTTATTAGCTTAATTTCCTTTGTTTCTGTGAGACTTGTGATAAGGAATTTGCCATTTCTTCATATAACAAAATGGCAACCCACTCCAGTGTTCTTGCCTGGAGAATCCCAGGGACAGGGAGCCTGGTGGGCTGCCGTCTATGGGGTCGCACAGAGTCGGACACGACTGAAGTGACTTAGCAGCAGCAGCAGCATATAACAAACTTGGTATGATTTCAATATTTCCATATGATTACTGTTACCAGGGTTTTTTTGCTGTTTTTGTTATTTCAAAATTTTTAAAATGCCTTTATCTATCAGATAAATGGATTCAAATATTACAGAAAGAGATGAGGAATGAGAATGAGGACTAATAGACTTTATTCATGTTTAGGATATGTAAACCTAATTTTTCAATATTCAGACATGTCTGAAACAGAGACAGAGTATTTGAGAAAATATGTTCTGTCTTCTTTCCAAAATCATGAATTGCAAAGATTCTATATGTCACAGATATAACTCTATTTCTTAATTTCTATAACTTACTACAGTAAGGCACTAGAAAGTTGACAATTTCTTTTCTTTTCCACTGAGAAGCAGATTAAGATGATTTCTCTTTCACACAACCCAAAACATGCTGTCAGACTGAAATATTCACTGACTGCTTAGCATGAAAATGCCAATTTGAAAAGCTAGCTATTATCCAAGAGGGCTGCCCATACTGATATCTTGTAGAAAAGACTATGCATAAACTATACACATTGTTAGAATCTGTATAATAGAAAAACTTTTGATGTGTGAGCTCCTTTAGGAAGATGAAAATTGTTTTCACAATAAATAATATTTTATCTTTTTAAACAGCTTAATGATTCTCATGAATCTATTTTAAGAACTGTTCCTTACTCACAACTTTTAACTTCTGGTAGATAGAATCACAACCTATTAACTTTATATTTCTTCAAGCATCAGCTGCAGGACCAAAACATCAAACAGGAGCGATAAGTAC
The DNA here is from genome assembly GCF_019923935.1 of Bubalus bubalis. NCBI lineage: Eukaryota > Metazoa > Chordata > Mammalia > Artiodactyla > Bovidae > Bubalus > Bubalus bubalis. Next base: position 152,684,549 of record NC_059158.1, read on the forward strand.
TATGGAAGAGCCCACTAACTATTCTGTGAAAACTTAGTACATCATTTTTAATTCTGGGGTCTGTTTCCATGTCAACAAGTGAAGCATCTGAACTTAGAATTGTAGAATCAAAACAGATCTTAACAAAAATTGAGTTTTTCTCTGTTTCCTTTATTTTTTAAATTGAAGGATAACTGCTTTACAGAATTTTGTTGTTTTCTGTCAAATATCAACATGAATTAGCCATAGGTATACGTATGTCCCCTCCCTCTTGAAACTCCTCCCATTATATAACATGTCAGGGAAAAAAAAAAATGACCATCATCTCAGAACTTACTTTAGAGAGAATAATATGTGGTACACATTCTAAAACAAAATGCCTAGTGCCAATGTTAAGACACTAAGAAATAATCTTAATTTAGCAAGGCATATTTGATCCAAGTTATGAAAAATTCTTGATCCTCCCTCCTTTGGAGTTTCAGTTCAGTTCAGTTGCTCAGTCGTGTCTGACTCTTCGCAACCCCATGAATCGCAGCACGCCAGGCCTCCCTATCCATCAACAACTCCCAGAGTTCACTCAGACTCACATCCATCGAGTCGGTGATGCCATCCAGCCATCTCATCCTCTGTCGTCCCCTTCTCCTCCTGCCCCCAATCCCTCCCAGCATCAGAGTCTTTTCCAATGAGTCAACTCTTCGCATGAAGTGGCCAAAGTACTGGGATTTCAGCTTTAGCCTTATTCCTTCCAAAGAAATCCCAGGGCTGATCTCCTTCAGAATGGACTGGTTGGATCTCCTTGCAGTCCAAGGGACTCTCAAGAGTCTTCTACAACACCACAGTTCAAAAGAGTTCAAAAGCATCAATTATTCAGCGCTCAGCCTTCTTCACAGTCCAACTCTCACATCCATACATGACCACAGGAAAAACCATATCTTTGACTAGATGGACCTTTGGAGTTTAACCGCAACTTAATGTACCCTGCTGCCATATTTGACATTGAAGACTTAACTTTATTCATGAAAATGTAAGGAACTATTTTCACATTATGTTAATTTCTCATTTTTCTCCCACCTCTGACAATCTGATCACTTCCAAGGGCTTATTCCAACACCCTGTGTGTTTCCCTGGATGTGTAGCTTCAATCACCCATTAGACATCCTTCCCTTCTCTCATTAGGTGATTTCATATATTCTCTTGGTTTTAATTATCACCCATGTCCAAATCTTTATCTTGGGCTCTGATCTTTCCCCTACATTACAGACTCATGTGCCTAGCTGCTTAACCACATGGATATACCCAGGCATCTCAAACTCAAAATGTTAAATTTATATCATCTTCTTAACCCTGCACTACCTCCCACTCTGGTCACCTCTATAGAGGGTATCAGCCTCTAGCTCTGAGACATCCAAAGAACTTTCCGTAATGATGAAACTGTCTTATATCTGAACTCTCAATATCACAAGAGCTACTAACCACGTATCTTACTGACCATATGAAATGAAGCAAGAGAGGAAATGAATGAGAAAGTGACTGTTTCATTCCGGCATTTTAAATTTCTTCTCCTGAAAGAAAAAATGTACCAGTGTGTATAAAATTCCTGCTGGTTTCCATTACCAAAGTTACGAGAGAAGGAAAAAGACTGTGGGTAAAACATAAAACCATAGTAAAGAGAATATTCTAAACCTCAAAGGCCATGTTTTTTAAAACTTCATTGGAGAGAGAAATGAATGAAAAAAGTGCAAATTTTAGTTACAAAGCAACAGAGAATACCAGTTTTGTTTTTATGTTGTAAGAATAAAAGAACCAAAAAAGGATATATTGTTAAAAGTATAAAACTTATTCATTTATTTATTTGACAGATATTTATTGAGTGCTTACTATATTTAAGGCACCATACTAGGTTCTGGGAGTATGTGCTTGTGTGGTCAGTCTCTGTGTCATGTCCGACTCTTTGAGACCCCATGGACCATAGACCTCCAGGCTGCTCTGTCCATGGCATTCCCCAGACAAGAATACTGGAGTGGGTTGCCACTTCCTTCTCCAAGGGATCTTCCTGACCCAGGGATCAAACCCACATCTCCTGCATTGGTAGATGAATTATTTTTAACTGAGCCACCAGGGAAGCCTAGGTTCTGGATACTATGCAAGAAAGAAAAACAGACATCATCCTTGCCCTCATGAATCTTCAGTACAGTGGCTTTTCTCCCAAGTTGTTTTTCTTTTTGGGTAAAAATTCAAGCTTATTTTACCCTTGAAGGAGAACTGGGAAAATAGAATCAGGGAAAAATAAGTACAAATATTTTTCTCTTGAGAAAACAGTGCTTTTTAAAGTAAACTGTAGTATACACTTTCTTTAGAGCATACACTCTTTTTTAGAGCAAACACTAATCTTTAGTGTTTTGTCCTTATTAAATCTGATTCGTTTTCTAGCAACCTTTTGAAATGAAAGAAAATGTAATTCCAAGAAACAGTTTCAAAATGTTTCTGCTAACATAAGATGAAATTGGTATAAAGAATAATAATGAAATATACATTCACAATAACCTCTATATATTTAGTTTTTAAATAACTACAAAAAAAACTGTACCACAGCTGTCAGAAAATATGGCATGCCTTAAATAAGTGTAAAGTATTTTTGAAGAACAAATACTGATGGGATAAATAGGGTATAAGATTAAGTGACAGGTAGAAGAAACAGAAATCTGTAAGAGCTGATTAATCATTACAGAATTATATTCTCAACTGATTGTTCTTAAGTACAAAAAGACTGCATCCGCTGTTTATAAATACCACAGTGCTTCTTTCATTAGTTATCTTCTTCTATTAAAAAAAAAATAAAAAACAATACTGAGGTGATTAATTGTGAAGGTTAAGAAACAAATATTCTGTTAGGAGTTTTAAAATGCAGAACTAACTCAAAACTAAAATAACAATAAAAGTATAGCTATTTATACTTAAAGAATACAATTTTTACAGGATTTTTAGGACAAAAATGTATTTTTTCACTTAATGTCAAAGCACTGAAAAAATATACATAATCACAAAATTAAAAGATAATCATTGATAGTGTACTCTACATTGCTATCAGAAAGTACCTGTAAACTCTACTTTTCCTTTTAACTAGAAAACAAAATCAATTATAATGGCATTTATTTTTTCAGAGCTAAATGTTCCATATTTTACATATTCTACTGTACATGCCTTAAGATTTTATTATAACTGTGCCCCAAAGTCTATTTAGTTCAGTTCATTACAGTATTCAATTCTTACAGGCATGCCAATGAAATTTTCATAGACATGTGTAATGATCTTCATTATACTAACTTCAAAGGGTAGGGTTACCTCAAAATAGCATAGTACACTATCCTTTAATGATCCTTCACAGAGGAAATATTTTTAAATGTGTATAAATAATTCTTGAAACTATTAACTGTTTTAAATTAATAGAGACAGATGGTGTCTTTACTTTTTGGCTCCAAATATATTTGAATTTATTTTAAAATCATAAAACATGAATAATCCAAACACAATTCTAAAATTAAAATTTTAGAATCCTTCATTGAAAAGCAGAGATATTACTTCGCCAACAAAGGTCCATGTCCTCAAGGCTATGGTTTTTCCAGTGGTCATATACGGATGTGAGAGTTGGACTGTGAAGAAAGCTGAGCGCTGAAGAATTGATACTTTTGAACTGTGGTGTTGGAGAAGACTCTTGAGAGTCCCTTGGACTGCAAGGAGATCCAACCAGTCCATTCTGAAGGAGATCAGCCCTGGGATTTCTTTGGAAGGAATGATGCTAAAGCTGAAACTCTAGTACTTTGGCCACCTCATGCGAAGAGTTGACTCATTGGAAAAGACTCTGATGCTGGGAGGGATTGGGGGCAGGAGGAGAAGGGGACGACAGAGGATGAGATGGCTGGATGGCATCACTGACTTGATAGATGTGAGTTTGAGTGAACTCTGGGAGTTGATGATGGACAGGGAGGCCTGGCGTGCTGCGATTCATGGGGTCGTAGAGTCAGACACGACTGAGTGACTGAACTGAACTGAACTGAATCAAATGACATTTCTGTACATGAATGTCCTGTGGTTTCATCTTTATTTACTCAGCCATGTTCATTGTCCTTTAAATCACTTCAACTCCTCCTTTCTGGACCATTGCAAGATTTGTTAAATCTTCCTTGATATGTTACCACACAGAGTATTCTCTCAGAAATGGATACCCCAAGCTTTACACCAAGGTGATGATGAGTTTTACTTACTTTTAACATCTTTCTTCATAATTTTCCTTTGATATCTCTAGAATTAATACTGTTAAATCACTACCTATCAGCCTTTGGTATAATATGGCTTGAAAGTGAAAGTGAAGTCACTCAGTCCTGTCCGACTCTTTGCGACCCCATGGACTGTAGCCTATCAGGCTCCTCTGTCCATGGGATTTTCCAGGCAAGAGTGCTGGAGTGGATTGCCATTTCCTTCTCCAGAGGATCTTCCCGACCCAGGAATCGAACCTGGCTCTCCTGCATTGCAAGCAGACGTTTTACCATCTGAGCCACCAGGGAAGCACCACATTAAACATTTTTCAATTAGCTCAAACAATTTTTCCCTTGAAACATGTTTTCTTTGGCCAGAAATATTTGAAGCAATGAAAGTTTTGATCCTGAAGATTATTTTAAAAATAGAATATTGGCAACATCAATTTTTCCACAGAGCACTCTAGGAATACCACTGAGTCTTTTTTAATCATTCAGGTGTAATAACATTATTATTTATTATATATAAAGTATTCATTATATAATTATCTTTTATTTTATACCATAAAGTAATGGGAACTAATCATCAATTGTTCCTCTTATTTTGACTCCCAAAGTCATTTATTTAATAATTTATTTCAACAAAAATCACTGGATACCTACTAGGTGTTAAGAACTGTGGTGCTGGAGAAGACTTTTGAGATTCCCTTAGACAGCAAGGTGATCAAACCAGTCAATCCTAAAGGAAATCAACCCTGAATATGCATTGGAAGGACTGATGTTGAAACTGAAGCTCCAATACTTTGGCCACCTGATGAGAAGAACTGACTCATTGGAAAAGACCCTGATGCTGGGAAAGATTGAGGGCAGGAGAAGGGGTCAACAGAGGATGAGATGCTTGGATGGCATCACTGACTCAATGGACATGAGTTTGAGCAAACTCTGGGACACAGTGAAGGACAGGGAAGCCTGGCATGCTGCAGTTCATGGGTTGCAAAGAGCCGGACACGACCGAACGACTTAAGAACAGCTACTGTGTGCTGCATACGTTGTCGTGTGCTGGCCATATAAGATAAGGCAGAAACATTCAGAAAGCAAATGAGTGTGAGCAAGAGAGAAAGGTTACAACAAATAAGTGTGATACTGTAACAGCTTTTCAAAGTAGCATTCAACGGCTGCAAAATTCATTTACTTTTGGGAATGGGGAATCAGGAAAAGTGAATGATATGCACTATATTTTTAGCTGGGTTTTGAAATGTATGCATTCCATGGACTGCAAGGAGATCCAACCAGTCCATTCTGAAGGAGATCAGCCCTGGGATTTCTTTAGAAGGAATGATGCTAAAGCTGAAACTCCAGTACTTTGGCCACCTTATGAGAAGAGTTGACTCATTGGAAAAGACTCTGATGCTGGGAGGGATTGGGGGCAGGAGGAGAAGGAGACGACAGAGGATGAGATGGCTGGATGGCATCACTGACTCGATGGACATGAATCTGAGTGAACTCCGGGAGTTGGTGATGGACAGGGAGGCCTGGCGTGCTGCGATTCATGGGGTCGCAAAGAGTCAGACACGACTGAACTGAGCTGAACTGAGATGTATGCAAACATCTGAACAAAACACCTGGTGAAGAGAGATAGAGCAAGAGGAAGAGCAATGTGTGTATACAGTTGAGAAAGTTTAATTTAGAAATTCTATGACAGATGAAATTTGTTGAAGAAAACCAAATAACCCAGCAGGCACATAATATAGGAATCAAGTACGGATAAAGAGGACGATGAATCTTTGAAAAGCAAATATACAGACAGGCTGTGAAGGACTTCCTAGGTTGTTCTTAGAAGTCTGTACTTGATTCCTATCCAGGCGGTGGAGGATTTTAGTGCAAGAGTCCACATTCAGGTCTTCATTGGGAAAGTCACTTAAACACAGTGCAAAATGGGCTTCAGGGCAGAGGCTGGAGGGATCTAGTTTGGAAACAAAGGACTATCACAATACTTCCAGATAGCAACTGCTGAGAAAAAAAAAGGGAGGGAAGCAACTGAGCGGAGGAGAAAAAATATAGAAACAAAATTACTAAACTTGAAGACAAGAAGGAGACATGAAAAATCAAATACGATTCAAAGCTTCCCAGTTTAAGCAACAGATAATTGAAATAGGAAAAAAAAGAAAAAAATTCATGAGTGTCTTAAAGAGAGAACAAATGCTATTCATCTTTAGATCTGTTGTGTAACACAGGGATATTACAGACATTTAAATGGCTGCAAACTAATAAGACACATTCATTTTTGCAGTTAGTCACTTACTACAATCTCCATATTTTCACCCATAAATCTGCTTTTCTAGATGACCAAAGTATAAAACTGTTTTAAGCAAAATCAGAAGTCTGACTGGTAAGTTTGTACAGAATGAAGTTTGGTACCATGTATCAGAATGGTTTGAGGTCATATATCAAAAATGCCTTGATCTTCATATATAAGGGCATCATTAGTTCATGTTCTTTGAGTTAACTTTTTCTTGAATGGTACTAGATTTGCACAAAATATTTCCACAGTCTCACTTTCAGGCAGTTCTTTCCAGATAATATACAACCTAAGTTAGCTAAGGGAAGTCACGGTGACAATCTTTGGTAATAAAACATATATATGTTTAAATATACATGTATATATAACTGGGCCATATACTAATCACATTATTGACATTTTTTTGTTATTAATGGTAAATTTATTTCATCTGTCATAGAATTTCTAAATTATTTTTAGATATTAAACTTTATACATGAATAACTCTATTTGATAGGGAAAAAACAAAAGATTCAAAATATTATTCTGCATTAATATTCTCATATGTGGTAAAATCATATGATATCCCGATACTGACAACATAAGAAGCACAAACTAATTATTTTGTGTGTGTTCCCAGCCAGTCTCATTCAATCAGCTACAGGACTCAGTTCAAAAGGTGATTAATTGCTCCCTGTTTCATACTGCAGAATTACCAGCCCATCTATGATACATGCAAAGACATTGAGAAATTTTAAATTTGAGCTTAATCAACTTCTCTAGATATTAAACATAGAGAAATAAGGGGAAGGTTAATTGCCATTGAAACCTTCACTGAGGTAGAACAATTTCCTATTTGTTCTTATCCAATGATATACTCCATACACAACACCTGTCGATCAGCAGTCAACACCTCTGGAGGTGGAATATAGAAACTGCCTCCTCTACTTAACTAGTTGGAGTGATTTGACAAGGATTAGGTATGCATGAGAGGGTATCAGTAACCCCAGGAAGTCTCAAAATAATGACTCCCCTTCTTAAAGTCCTGCAATCCAATCATCTTAGCTAGGAATGATTGAAATGTTTAATTATTACATGGAAATCAAGGAGGCTATTTTGTTCTACTTTTTCCACAATTGTCTCATATTTTTAAGTAGATTTTTTACCAACTTCCAAAAACACTGATATATTTCTACATCTAGATAGATAAATTTATTATACTGAAATTTCTCTTTCTCTTTTTAGGAGTAAGAGAATATTTTCAAACAAAGTTCCATTCCAGTAGAATCATTTTGCAGTCATTTTAGGATTGTTGCTATTGTTCTATATATTGATAAATAGGTAACAACAGTTTTGTTGTTTTTTTTATGGCATTTCTGAGATTAATATTTTTATAATTCATCATGGTAGTTATCAGTTTAGCAGCCTGAGAATCACTTGGGGAATTCATCTTTCTATAATCATTTTCACATTTTAAGGCTCAAACATACTTTCAAGGAGTTCTACTTATAAACACACCCATTCCTGTCAAGTAGTAATTCAAACCGACCTAGAAATACACTATACATTTTAGGCAACTATGTCAGTTTCCTAGAAGGACATTTTGAGTCCTTCTGGCCCAAATCATGTTTTAGTAGCCTTTAGAATTTTAAATGTTTCTTTTCTCAAAACAAGCAGTGGTCAATTAAAAACTATTTTTGCAAACAGCAATGATGTTTTATACATAGTAGGCAGTCAAAATGGGCTTCCCTTGTGGCTCAGAAGGTAAAGAATCCCTGGGTTGGAAAGATCCCCTGGGGGAGGGCATGGCAACTCACTCCAGTATTCTTTCCTGGAGGATCCCCATGGACAGAGGAGCTTGGCATGAAAAGAGTCGGACATGACTGAGTGACTAAGCACAGGAAGTCAAAATATTTGTTTAAATTAATTAGTAAAAGTTCACTGAAGTACTGAAAAAGGGCAATATGTGGCTAAGAAAAAATATTAGAAAGCAACATTTAAATTAGTGCAAATTGAGAACCAGCAGACTATTGGAAATATTAACAATTTTTTTTTCATTTATTAATTAGATTGTCTTTTATTGTCCAACTATTGTAAGAGTTCTTTATGTATTTTGGAAACTAGATCCTTTGCAGATATATAGTTTGTAAATATTAACAATTTTAAAATGTCAACCAAACCAGGTTCTCATCTAATCTTGCCACCATTTAGCTCTGTGATAAGTCACATGCTTAAATGTAAAAGTGAAGCAAAGAGTATGATAATGTCAAAGAATGAAAACAGGGAGGCTAGGAAATAATATGGCTTGGTTCACAGTCCAGCATTTATATTAACCTCTTTGGGCTTGTTTTCTCATTTTAAAGTGAGAGAATTAAACTAAATGACCCTCTTACTTCCTTTTCATCTCTAGAACATTACAATTTCATGACAAGAACCACAAGTAATGGCATGATCAAAATTGCTAAGGTTAATCCCTGAAAACTTCCTAAGACTGATTTTAATTGAAATTTTCTGGAAAAGGCTAATATGAATAAGCTAACAGGGAAAATATACAGCAATAGTCACAGTCTACCTATTGATTGAATGAATGAAGAAGTAGAAATAGAACATGATCAATTATATTTTATGTCTCTTTTTAATTTATTAAGTGTTTTCCCATAAATTATGCATGAACATAAGCTTATGAAGATAAGAAAACTTCACTTAGGCCCTTTCTTATAAATGAATCCTAAAAACAATCCTTTGAAAAACTTACCAGGATCTTTTTACCCAGGATCATGAAAACATTTAAAAGGTAAAGCCATATATCAAAGTTAATCACTTGAGGTCTAGCCCATATTCCAGTCTTACCCATAAGTATCTGACTCAATCAGAGTCTTTTTATCACTTCCTATTTTCCTGCTTCTCCAGGCTTCATTACTACAATATTAAATAGTTTTGTACTTTTTACCACTTGTACTTCAATTTGTATCCTCTATGACAGGGGAGCCTGGTGGGCTGCTGTCTATGGGGTTGCACAGAGTCGGACACGACTGAAGCAACTTAGCAGCAGCATGTGTGTCAAACACAGACTTTTTATCACTCTCTTTTTTCTACTACATTTTCTTTTCTAGCCTAGCTCACCACAATCATTTTTCTCTTGTATTTTAAATTCCATATCTCATTTAAGATTGATATAATAACGTTAACATTAAATCTAAAATGGAGACTGGACTTAAGAATACACTAAGCAGACAAAACCATTTAAGCCACGTAAGCAAAACTGAATTTAGCTTATTTCATGAACATAAGTGAAACTTTACTTAGGTTATTTCTTGTAAATGCAAATGTAAATTCTCAGACAATCATAAAAGAAACAAGTCATCTTTCTAAAACTGATAATTATGTTTAACCAATCCCCTGATCTCTGGAAATCCCCATCATAACAACCAATCACTGCAAAGGTTAACAACTTCCTCATTTCACTTTATAAGTTATTGTGTAAAACTTCACATCCCTATGATTTACATTAGTTTTTGTTTTTGAAAGCTTCCAGTTTGCAAACTGTTCTTAAATGCAGAGTAAACTTTTACTATAAACTTACAATAAATACTATTTATTGATTTGGTGGTTTTAATTTTGCTACTTCTTGAGTTCTGACAATAGATAGTAAGTTCAGCTTAATACTATTAACATATTCAACCAACCAAGGGCAAAGAAATGATAACTAAAAATTTTAAGTGCGATCAGATATAAGAACCAGACCTACCAACTTCTACAGACCCTAAAGGTACTTAAAACATGCTAAAATTCCTGTATTTATTATTTTTAAATAAAACATTTTATAACAATATTAAAGAAACTACTATAGAATTCTAGAAGTTTAAAAATATTACATTTTCAATAGTGATTTTGTTGTTCTTCAAAACTGCATACTATTTTATCAGCATTCAATAATAGATTGCTTTTTTTTGAAGGTAGGCCTGAAAACTATCAGTTAAAAAGGGAGTTAAAAACATCTAACATAACTTAAAATTCAGTGTAACCATTTAAACATTATAGAGTCCTTAAAATCTTACTTGCCATATTAGCAATGTTTAAAAAACTGATCAATGGTTACAACTGATTCTTCTTAGGAAAACAATTATTTTCTCTCCATTACATCAGTAGGCCAATGCTGATGTGTAGATTACCAAAGGAATCACTTATTTTTCCAAAATATTTACTGTTTCAATAGTTAACTTAAAAAAAAAAAAATGATGGAATCTCCAGACTCTTCCTCATAGTGGCTTTATCAATTTATATTCCCACCAACAGCGCAAGAATTTCCTTTTCTCCACACTCCCTCTGGCTTTTACTGTTGTAGATTTTTTTCATGAGGGCCATTCTGTCTGGTATGAGGAGATTGGGATGGACATGTGTAAAACAGCTAGCTGGTGAGAATAGGGAGCTCAATTTGAATAGTACAGGGAGCTCAACTTGGTGCTCTATGGTGACCTAGATGGGTGGGAAGGAAGGGGAGTAGGTAGGAGGAAGGCCCCAGAGTGAAGGGACATATGTATCAGTTCAGTTCAATTCAGTCACTCAGTCGTGTCCGACTCTTTGCAACCCCATGAATCGCAGCACTCCAGGCCTCCCTGTCCATCACCAGCTCCCGGAGTTCACTCAGACTCACGTCCATCGAGTCAATGATGCCATCCAGCCATCTCATCCTCTGTCGTCCCCTTCTCCTCCTGCCCCCAATCCCTCCCAGGATCAGAGTCTTTTCCAATGAGTCAACTCTTCGCATGAGTACTTTGCCAAAGTACTGGAGTTTCAGCTTTAGCATCATTCCTTCCAAAGAAATCCCAGGGCTGATCTCCTTCAGAATGGACTGGTTGGATCTCCTTGCAGTCCAAGGGACTCTCAAGAGTCTTCTCCAACACCACAGTTCAAAAGCATCAATTCTTCAGCGCTCAGCTTTTTTCACAGTCCAATTCTCACATCCATACATGACCACTGGAAAAACCATTGCCTTGACTAGACAGACCTTTGTTGGCAAAGTAATGTCTCATACATATAGCTTATTCACTTGGTTGTACAACAGAAACTAACACAACAGTATAAAGCAAATATTCTTCAATTAAAAAAAATCAAAAAAACAAACATCCAATAAATAGTATTCTTCATTTAATTGATTAAGGAAGAACTTTTTAAAGTCTGCTAAGTCGCTTCAGTCGTGTACAACTCTGTGCGACCCTATAGACGGCAGCCCAACAGGCTCCCCCGTCCCTGGGATTCTTCAGGCAAGAACACTGGAGTGGGTTGCCATTTCCTTCTCCAATGCATGAAAGTGAAAAGTGAAAGTGAAATCGCTCAGTCATGTCCGACCCTCAGCGACCCCATGGACTGCAGCCTACCAGGCTCCTCCGTCCATAGGATTTTCCAGGCAAGAGTACTGGAGTAGGGTGCCATTGCCTTCTCCGATTTTAAAGTCTACATATGAACAAATAATACTTTCAATTTTTCATATAATAATGGCATTTTTTAACTAATAACATCATAGTGTTCTAATTACTATAATAAGCATCATCTTACTATTTATAGATGCAGCATAAAATAATGCTTTGAATATTTAGGGTCAAAAGTACATCAGTTCCCAAAATTAAACTATTATCCATTTTTTGTATATGAGTATCTCTCAAAATAGTATGATTTCAGAGAATTAGGCACTTGGAAACATTTGGGGACAATAATTAAATAGAGTTATATTCTTTTGTGTTTCCCTGATGGCTCAGATGGTAAGAATCTGCCAGCAATGCAGGAGACCTGGGTTCAATCCCTAGGTTGGGAAGAGAGCCTGGAGAAGGAAATGGCAACCCACTCCAGCATTATTGCCTGGAGAATCCCATGGACAGAGTGTTGCGAGCTACAACCCATGGGATCACAAAGAGTTGGACAGGACTGAGCAACTTTCACTTTCTTTATATGGTAAACTTTCATTTAATGTTTGCCCCTACAACTATACTACATATATATTACTGCCACTTTTTGACTGCAACTTCTACTTCAAAGCAAAATGACTGTCACTTGTTAGCTGCAGTTTTTTGTTGTTGTTTAGACTCTAAGTCATGTCCAACTCTTTTGTGATCCCACGGATTGTAGCCTGCCAGGCTACTCTGTCCATGAGATTTCCCAGGCAAGAATACTGAAGTGGGTTGCCATTTCCTTCTCCAGGGGATCTTCCTAACCCAGGGATCAAACCAAACCCGGGTCTCTTGGGTCTCCTGTATTGGCAAGCAGATTCTTTACCACTGGACCACCGGGGAAGCCCAATGGCAGTCATAAAGAGATGTTCATGTGTCTTGGTTTTCGACTATGCTTAGCACTACAAAAAGTATTTCACATTCTCATTTCCCAGCTTACTGCTTTCCAAAGACAATCTTGCACAGATAGATACTTTGCAGATCTGTTAATGGTATTAACATTTTTAAGGTTTTGGGAAAATACTATCTCAAATTCAAGACCAATGTATTGATTTGCATATTCCTGTTTTTAACAAATAAACATGTATTCAGATTCTCAATGCCTTCCATAACATAGTCTCACCATAGATACTCAACTGTTTTCTTTCAAACTTTCTAATCCTATAGTGAACTAGTTTTAAGGTTTGGGGCGCATCCTACGTTTATTCTTGTTTCTAATATGTTCTCTATGTTCTTCTTTCTGGATGGAACACCAGCTTTCTTTAGCTCTACTTATTTCAATACAGTAACCTTAGGTTAAGCCAAACTGAACTTTAGAAGACTGTTGTTCATACCAATCATGGTATTCTCTGAAATTCAACTGCACATATAGTCTGCAATACCACATATGTTTACAATAAATTATTTTTTGTTTTAGGTATGTTTGTCATAACTCTACAAGTAGATTGTAAATTTCTTGTGAGTAGAGTTTAAGTCTATCATTGTAAGATTTGTTGTTACCTGCTCCAGACCAAGATATGTGTGTATGTGTGTTAGTCACTCAGTCATGTCTGACTCTGCTTCCCCCATGGACTGTAGCCTGCCAGGCTCCTCAGTCTAGTTCTAAATCCTTATACTGTTTCAATGAAAGTAAAAATTATTTTCTGACACATTCAGCCAGGAAATGGGGCCAGATTCTCTGTGCTTCACCCAAATCATAGGCTCATCACCACTGACTCCACTGTAGATGAATATCTGTCTTATTTGGGGGAACTATTTTCTACTTACTCCAACTATGTGATTCAAGTAAGGGTTGCTTATCTCAGTTCTAAATCCTCCTAACAATAGGTTTTAAAAATAATGAGAGCTGAGCCAATCAGAGATATTCCCTGGAGATTTTCCAACTGGTATTAAGAAAAAGTAAGAAATTTGAATGGCAAAGTTTAGAAAATACAGGCCTGAAAGCTGGTGGAAATTATGATTCCACCCTATAGAGAAAAGTTAATCTGGGAGACTAACACTACCATGAATGAGAAGGACAGATAGATAAAAAATTAGAAGAGTGGTTTGTAGCAATAATCTAGTTTTAGACTCATTTATCTCTGAGGCCCAAATATGCCCTTGCTCTTCCAGTAGATGAGTAATCGGAACCCTCTGCGGACATACATCCAAAGGTTAACAATCTAGGAGAAGAGAATAGAAATTATTTTAACGTCTTTCTTTTTTAGGAACTACATGCTCTAAATTTAGGTCAAGGAACACATATCACTTTGGTAAAAAGCAGCAGTTACAAATAAAAGCTCTTGTTTTTGTTTAATTTTCTTCTTCTTTAGCCACACCTTACTGCATGAGGAACTTCCAGTGGAAGCTCAGAGTCTTAATCACTGAATCAACAGGGAAACCCCATTCATTTCACATGTAAATGATGTTACTATTCATAAACAAAATAGTATAATAGATTAGATTATCGACTCTCTCCTATAAGTAATCTGGATATTTTATATAGAAAGATGAGAAATTCTACGCTTGGCCTAGACCAGATTTTTGTATATGGCACAGGTTATATTCAGTTCAGTTCAGTTCAGTCGCTCAGTCATGTCTGACTCTTTGCGACCCCATGAACCGCAGCATGCCAGGCCTCCCTGTCCATCACCAACTCCAGGAGTCCACCCAAACCTATGTTCATTGAGTGGGTGATGCCATCCAACCATCTTATCCTCTGTCGTCCCCTTCTCCTCCTGCCCTCAATAATTCCCAGCATCAGGGTCTTTTCCAATGAGTCCGCTCTTCTCATCAGGTAGCCAAAGTATTGGAGTTTCAGCTTCAACATCAGTCCTTCCAATGAACACCCAGGACTGATCTATTGTGCTACCTTAAATTTAAGTACCAAAGGTGAGAATATATTTTAAACCTGAAAATCTGTAAACAAAGACTGGTTCTGTACTCCTCCCGTTAAAAAATAACTTATATTATGTACCAATACACTTTGTAAATATGTAGAACTGGGTATTAATATTTGATTAACTTGACTACAAACAGAAAAATAAGCTAATATTTAATTTTACCATAGGGTTAAAGTAGGTAAACTTGATATATTAAACAGATGATTTTAAATAACTTACATTCCAGTTTCATATTGTTGACTAATATAAGATTGCATCTTATAGTTCTTTAGAAATTCCTGATTAATATAAAAATATAACAATCCATTACAGTTACAAATTTGTTTTAAATACTCTTGCTATTATTACTACCGCTACTACAACATCAACACTGAAACCAGTGTGGAATCATCTGGGAAGCCACAATTTTGCTTCCCAGAACAGTCTTTTCTCTCCTCTACAAAGAAATAACCGAGCTATTTCAGTAGAAAACTTTTTTTTTTCACTTTTTTGAGGCATAGTTGACAAATATAATTATAAAGTATTTAAAGTATGCTGCTGCTAAGTCACTTCAGTCATGTCCGACTCGGTGTGACCCCATAGATGACAGCCCACCAGGCTCCCCCGTCCCTGGGATTCTCCAGGCAAGAACACT
Source organism: Bubalus bubalis (assembly GCF_019923935.1). Lineage (NCBI taxonomy): Eukaryota > Metazoa > Chordata > Mammalia > Artiodactyla > Bovidae > Bubalus > Bubalus bubalis. The sequence continues at coordinate 152,700,019 of NC_059158.1, forward strand.
GGAGTGGGTTGCCATTTCCTTCTCCTATTTAAAGTATACATCATGATTATTAGATATATGAATACACTATGAAAGGATTCACAGTATCCAGTTAATTAACACTTTCATCACCTCACATATATTTTTAAAAAAATTTGTTAAGAACATTTAAATTCCATTCCCTTTGCAAATTTTAATTTTATAATACAGTGTTACCAACTATAGTTACCATGTTGGCATTAGACTCTCAGACTTTATTCATCTTGTAGCTGAAAGTTTGTGCCCTTTGACCAGCCTCCCCCAGCTCTTGGCAACACAGTTTTCTAGTCTCTAATGCTCTGAATTTGACTTTTATGCTTTTTCTTTCCACTTTTATTTAAGATTCCAAAGATAAGTAACATCAGACAGGATTTGTCCTTCTCCATCTGGCTTATTTCACCTAGCATAAAGTGATGGACCTTGATGGACCTCCCTCAAGGTCCATCGACGTTTTCACAAATGGCAGGATTTCCTTCTTTCTCATAAGAGATTACTATTCCATTGTGTCTATTGGTGTATATTTGGGGTGTGTGTGTGTGTGTGTGTGTGTGTGTGTGTGTATACAGTGGTATGTAAGTGTATGAAAGTGAAGTGAAAGTGTTAGCTGCTCAGCTGTGTCCAATTCTTTGTGACCTTGTGGACTATTGCCCGCCAGGCTCCTCTGTCCATGGAATTCTCCAAGCAAGAATACTGCAGTGGGTTGTCATTTCCTCCCTGCAGGAGATCTTCCCTGACCCAGGGGTGGAACCTGGGTCTCCTGTATTGCACATAGATTCTTTACCATCTGAGCCATCATGGAAGCTCTGTGTGTGTGTGTGCGCGCGCACGCACGCGCAAACTTACTATATATCTATATCTATCTATCTATATATATGCATATAGCACAAGAATCCAAATACTTCTTTGCTGCTATTCTGTTTCATTTCTTTTGAATATAAGGACCAGATTGCTTAAAAGAAATTGTTACTGGGATATAAATGAAATATGTAGGACTTCCATGGTGATGCTAGGGGTAAATAACCTGCCTAACAATGCTTTAAGACAAAAGTGAGGCAGGTTTGATCCCTGGGTCAGGAAGATTCCCCTGGACTAGGAAATGGCAACCCACTCCAGTATTCTTGCCAGAAGAATCCCATGGACAGAGGAGCCTGGCCAGCTTCTGTCCATAGGATCACAAAGAGTTGGACATGACTGAAGTGACTTAGCACACAGCACAGCACACTCACTTCTAAAATGATCTGTTCCTTTTTCACTGATTACTGTTGTCACTGCTGTTTTATTGGAGCAGAAATCATAAAGATATTTCGTTTATTTTACATATTTTACATACATAAATTATTTTACTGGTCATTTATTAAAGGTAATACCACTGCTAGAGTATATTTTAAATTATATATATATATACACACACATATTCTAGCAGTATTAATAACATTAATAATTTACAAATTATGTTTTATTTCTTTTAGTGATAGCCAGTAATAAATCTAAATCACATTTATCCAATTATCCAGACAGTTAACAAAGATAAAAGAGAGGTGTTAACACCTGTTGTCATCACCTCCTCTCATTTGAATTAAGACAATCTTACCAGCATTTGAGAAACTTTACTACTTTAAGTGAGCAAGTCTACTTCTGTTATAAAAATCAGGAAATCCATTTGTATATCAAACATCTATTATTTCATAACTATATGTAATTTGCATAATATGTAATCATGCCAAAGCTAATATGTATAATACATTATAAAATGTATATCCATAAAAGTATGTATTCATTATTCAACTTGCCTACTGAAGAGAAAGAGGGAGAGCTAAAATGCACTGAAAACCTTAAGTATATTGACACAACAAACTTTTGATGTAGGCATTACTCCATCCATTGTACACTTAAGGAAACAGAGGCTCCAAAAGTGCAAACAAATTGCACAGGATTTCACAAGTAGAAAGCAGTATAGCTCACTTCAATCCAGATCTACTTGGCTCTAAAATCTTTCCTTTCCTTTGCACTATTGCTTCCTAACCTCTCTTACTCCATATAAATAAATAAGCAGAAAATAAAGAAAAGTATTGAATGTGAGAATTTGAGACATCTGGAGTTCCACAGAAAAATCACATACTTTAAGTAATTGTTAATGAAGGCAAGTCCTGAAAGGTAGAAAATATATAAATGAAGAGAGCACTATTTCTCTTACTACCTAGTCTAAAGAAATAGTTTGGTTGTTTTAGTTTTAAACTGCCACTCTGTGATACTTTAAAATTATATAATTACTAGAAAAAATTAATTACCTGAAAAATGATCATTCACTTGGATGTCATAGCAATTTTAAATTGGTATAAAAATTCCTAAATGCTTACTCTCAATTTGTGTACTTATCTATAAGAAACCAGCACCAGCCTGTGTACCACACTTGAGTGGAATGGAACTAGAAAACAGGTAACAGAGGCAATAAATTTGATAAATATTAGCTTATATATTAGAAAATATTTTTCTGCACCTAGGTTTTATTAGAATTTTAAAAATTCTTGTACTCCAAACAATTTCTTGCAAACACTGTTACTTCATTAACTTGCTTTTCATGGTAGTTTAGTATAAAAGAAAATAAAGGTATTCTTAAGGTTAAGAAAGTTGGTAACAGAATAAAATATATATTGTCTTACTGAAACAGGTAGGTAAAAAGTCACAGGCCTATCAACTTAGCCTTCACTTTTGTTCTGTGTATACACAAAAATTTATTAAGCATCAACATGAAACATCACTAATTACTTGAGAATATGGTAATTATTAAAATTAAAATTATTATTTTAATAATGAATAATTATTAAAATTATTCCATTTTCTTTCTGACACGCTCAGGCGATATGATTTCTTCTTACTGAATATATTGAATAAAAACAGCAATGGAGAAACAAGATGACTAATGTTCTATTTATCCTTTCTGTCAAAGCAAGCACATAAAACAGGTTTCTACACTTGCCATTTTCTAAAATGTGGCAGAGGTTCATAATAGATCCCTAAATGCATTTTGAAGAAGTGAAAATTTGTTTTACATCATGAGATTTGGGCACTGATTCTAGAAAAATGTGTAATTAAATGTAGAAAACAAAAACATGAAATAGATTTTTCCCATAGCATAGTAACTAGCTTTGTGTAGCATACTATATAATGACATTGTTATTTAGTTTTTAATTTTCTTTTTCAATTGTTATTAACCATGGAGTATACTTAAGCATAATGGATAGAGTAATGAGATTACTATTTACTGATTACTCTAAATAATTACCATTTTTTTGTAATTTGGGAATAAAACTATCTTATTACTTTTGATATACAGACAAAACTGTAGCTTACTAATAACAGAATTATCATTTGTTTAATATTTCCTACTCTCAGAGTGCATAAAGAACATCTAATAAGATTTTATGATAAAGTCTTGGATTAGTTAAATAGTATCTATTAAAATATATGCAGTGCTCTTATTACTGTGAAAAAACAAATCTTTCATGACATCATGAAACTGAAGTATTTTTATTTTCATGCTAATTCTGAATAGAATAAAAGAGATAGCTTTGATAAACACTTTATAATAGCTAAAAAAAAACAGTTCTAGGAATTTCCTTAAATGACACTTCAACACTTAACATAAAACAATGTAAGAGTTTGAAAACCATGAAATACAAAATAAACACGTTTTTCAATTATTTTAGTGATAGCAATATTTCCATTTAATTGCCCAAATATAGAGGACAATAAATTAAAGACAGGTGATGGAAAAGTTGATTAATAGGACAGGCAAATACAGGCAAAACAGTGATTTATTAGAGTGTTTGCTCAGTAATGTCATAAATATGGTACACCAGCAAATAGTTCATTGTTGGAAAGATCCACTGGAGAAGGAAATGGCAACCCTCTCCAGTATTCATGCCTACGAAATCCCATGGACTGAAGAGCCTCGCAAGAGTTGGACATGACTTAGCAACTAAACAACAAAATGACCATTTAATTAAAACATATTAATATAAGAGGCAAACGAGAGTAATAAGTTTCAAAGTAGCTAATTTTCTGGTTACTGAAAGACATTGTCTGTGCTTGTCTCACAATGGTATTAACTTCATATTGTCCTGGCAGAGAAAAGCTTTAATTGATGTTCATATTACTCGAATGGCCACCATGGTATGGTGTTCCAGCTGCTAAGGAAACAACCCATGATAGGGCAATAACTTACCCTGAGCTTCAGGGTCAGTATGTGCCATCTATTCTCATGAGTTTAACATTCACAAAACTCTCCAGCTCTGACCTCTCCCTAGAAATTTAAGTTCTTATGTTCACAGGACTGCTGGTAAGGTATTTCCAATAGAAAATTCCACAAATACCTTAAACTTGTCAAAAGGTAAACTCACCGCCATTCCCTGATACCTGGCCAGACTTCTTCCAGATTCTGTCAATGGCATCAACGTCTCTCACATAATCAAACTAGAAGGCTTGAGAATCTTCTTAATTCTTGCTTCTCCTCTATTACCCAAAATTCAAGCTTTCCTCTAGCACTTCCCATCATGCCATCAGGGACACACAAGACAGCTTGCGTGGAAGTGTCCCATGCTTCTCCAGTCTAGTGTCACCATCTTGAAATTGTAATGTTTTTAACACAGAGCCCTGCATTTTCTTGCACTCAGTTCAGTTCAGTTCAGTCGCTCAGTTGTGTCCAACTCTTTGCAACCCTATGAATCGCAGCATGCCAGGCCTCCTTGTCCATCACCAACTCCCGGAGTTCACTCAGACTCACGTCCATCGAATCAGTAATGCCATCCAGCCATCTCATCCTGTCGTCCCCTTTCCCTCCTGCCCCCAATCCCTCCCATATACAGAGTCTTTTCCAATGAGCCAACTCTTCGCATGAGGTAGCCAAAGTACTGGAGTTTCAGCTTTAGCATCATTCCTTCCAAAGAACACCCAGGACCGATCTCCTTTAGAATGGACTGGTTGGATCTCCTTGCAAGGAGACTCTCGAGAGTCCAAGGGACTCTCGAGAGTCTTCTCCAACACCACAGTTCAAAAGCATCAATTCTTCGGTACTCAGCTTTCTTCACAGTCCAACTCTCACATCCATACATGACCACTGGAAAAACCATAGCCTTGACTAGATGAACCTTTGTTGGCAAAGTAATGTCTCTGCTTTTCAATATGCTATCTAGGTTGGTCATAACTTTCCTTCCAAGGAGTAAGCGTCTTTTAATTTCATGGCTGCAGTCACCATCTGCAGTGATTTTGGAGCCCAGAAAAATAAAGTCTGAAACTGTTTCCACTGTTTCCCCATCTATTTGCCATGAAGTGATGGGACCACATGCCATGATCTTCATTTTCAGAATGTTGAGCTTTAAGCCAACTTTTTCACTCTCCTCTTTCACTTTCTTCAGGAGGCTTTTTAGTTCCTCTTCCCTTTCTGCCATAATGGTGGTGTCATCTGCATATCTGAGGTTATTGCTATTTCTCCCGTCAATCTTGATTCCAGCTTGTGCTTCTTCCAGCCCAGCGTTTCTCATGATGTACTCTGCACAGAAGTTAAATAAGCAGGGTGACAATATACAGCCTTGACATACTCCTTTTTCTATTTGGAACCAGTCTGTTGTTCCATCTCCAGTTCTAACTGTTACTTCCTGACCAGCATACAGGTTTCTCAAGAGGCAGGTCAGGTAGTCAGGTATTCCCATCTCTTTCAGAATTTTCCACAGTTTATTGTGATCCACACAGTCAAAGGCTTTGGCATAGTCAATAAAGCAGAAATAGATGTTTTTCTGGAACTCTCTTGCTTTTTCCATGATCTGTGGATGTTGGCAATTTGATCTCTGGTTCCTCTGCCTTTTCTAAAACCAACTTGAACATCTGGAAGTTCACGGTTCACGTATTGCTGAAGCCTGGCTTAGAGAATTTTGAGCATTACTTTACTAGCATGTGAGATGCAATTGTGCGGTAGTTTGAGCATTCTTTGGCATTGCCTTTCTTTGGGACTGGAATGAAAACTGGCCTTTTCCAGTCCTGTGGCCACTGCTGAGTTTTCCAAATTTGCTGGCATATTTTCTTGCACTGGGACCTGCAAATTATGTAGCCAGTTCTGCCTCCCATGCTCTTTATCCTCTGTAAAATCTGTGTGATAGCCTCTAAATGTACCACGAAATTTCTCATTTCTTGTCTTTGTTCTCATTTTTCCTATGTTGAGAACGTCTCAAATCCTCAAATACTCAATCCTAGTGCCACCTCCCCAAACAAGCCTTCGCTGCACAATTAAGATAGGTTAAGCTCTCCCATAATAACTCAATTATTTCAATTACTAGACTGTATTATTACCTGTTCTTTTCTTCTCTGAGCTCATAGAAAGGAAGTAGGAATTACTCTGCAACTCACATAGTCAATAACACACAGAAAACACACAATCAAGTTTTATTGTATGAATGACTAGAAAATGAAAAGAGGCATAAGAAAACCCTGCTTTTTTTTTTTTGTCTCATGAATTAGTGTTTTCAAAACAAAAAAACTATCAAATGAAAAATAGTGACTTCTATTATCAATTTTGAATCTAACCACTTCTCCCTAGTTCCTTCTTCACTCTTACTCAGTCAGATATGGTTCGTCTCTGGCCTGAACTATTTTAACAGGTTCTCTTGACTTCTTCCAATGCATTCTCTGCACTGAAGCTGGAAGGATCTATAAAGATAAAAATCAGATTGTGGACCTACAACAATTATTCTTTGTCTGCATCCTCCAGATTTCAGCTCAGATACTACTTCAATAATAAGGTTGGGAAAAATTACTTGGCCCCATACATTAAAATAAGCCAACCCCCCTACACACACATCACTATACTGCTTGTAGTTTTCTTTTTTAGCACTAGAAGCTTATAATTTACAACTTCCGGTGAAATAAATTAATAAAATTCATATCCTTCCAAGACTGAACACTTTGAGTCAGGAATCATGTCTAATCTTTTTCACATTCTATCTCCAATATACCTGGGAGATGGTGGGCCCCCAAAACTAATTTGTCAAATTAATATTGGATAGTAATACTTTGTAGACACATGGCATGGAAACTTCAAAGACTCTAAAATATATATACCCTGAAAATAAATATTATTATTTTCATTCTATTCTGCCCTCTTTAAAACAATACTTTATGCTGGCTAGCCTGACTCACGGTTCTTCAAATTTCACTTCATTATACTGCAAGTATGATAGATATCTCTAAAGATTTCTAAGAAGCATTCTGCTGTGTATTTGCAGCTTTGCACATCTGAGTTCTTCCCTAAAGACCCTACTGAACATCTGAGAATTTGAGGAAAATAATGCAGGAAGCCCACAATTTTAAGAATAAACACTACTTTCCTCACAAATGCATTAACACAAATTAGCAAGTTTTAGAAATACACAACTAGAAACCATAAAAAATATTTTCCTACCTCAGACCCAGAGAGCTTTAAACATTATTTTGAGTATATCCCTTGAAGACTGCCACGTGTGTGTAAGACAACTCTCCGAGAATAACTTCTTCGTGAAACAAAGCCTAAAGATGACACAACTTGAGAAGTCTAGACTCAATTGTGAGGGTCCTATTTAACTACTTGTCTGATTCTGCTTGCACTTTTAGGATGGCTTTGGGAATGTGGGTTTCTATGTTCTATATCTCTAATCCTCAGTTTCCTCACCTATAAATATGGTGCAGCAATGGTACCTGTTATAGTGTAATTATAAAGATTAAATGAGATGATCTATGTACAAAAATATAATGTTTGTCAACTTACAAGTATCCAATAAACCTTAACTAATGATAACCCCTCAAAACTCTGAGTCTGGAAATGACAGAGCTATGAATAACATAGCATAACAGAGCATTACAGAGTTCTAACTGGAAGTCAAAAACCTGAGCTGAAGGACTGTCTCTCAGGCAATTTGGTTCCCATTAGCTCCCCCCCTACACTTTTCCTCCCTATACTTCTGCCACTTTGATAGGGATACAAAATTATACCTTCAATGTAATCAGGTAAAGAATCCAAAAGGAGCCGTTATAACTAATTTGACTGAGAACTAGGCATGGAAGATAAACATGCAGCATGCCCTCAGGAACACAAACATTACATTTATCTCTATTTATCCACATGTCAATTAATGAACCAACTGGCTATCAGTCTTTTAATAAGGAGTATTCATTTGGCACCCCACTCCAGTACTCTTGCCTGGAAAATCCCATGGACGGAGGAGCCTGGTGGGCTGTAATCCATGGGGTCGCTAAGAGTCGGAGACGACTGTACGACTTCACTTTCACTTTTCACTTTCATGCATTGGAGAAGGAAATGGCAACCCACTCCAGTGTTCTTGCCTGGAGAATCCCGGGGATGGGGTAGCCTAGTGGGCTGCCGTCTATGGGGTCACACAGAGTTGGACACGACTGAAGCGACTTAGCAGTAGCAGTAGCAACATTTCCAACTAAAGTTGCCATTTTCCTATAATTCAAATCCCTCTTCTGTGATGACTTTTAAATGAAAAGAAAACATGTTTTTAAAAGCAACATTCCCTTCTTGAATATTTCCACTTTACTGCATTTGAACTGCACAAGTTCAAATGAGACAATTTAGTGCTGTGTCTTTTTGTTGTTGTTGTTCTGAGCAGAGATGAAGGTAATTTGCTGCTTCATGCATCTGTTTCCTCATCAGCACAGCGAGGACTAGGCTAATTAGGGGATGAAAACAATATGGTCATATGGATAGGCCAGATTGCTTGTCACTCAGTTTTTCAATATGGGGGATCTGTTTTGAGGACAGGAAACAGATAATGATTCTCTGGCGTCTCCCTTGCAAGACATGAAAAGAAAGAACTGGGAAGTGTTCAGATGTTCACCTGCTTATTTCTAGCATTCATCCTAGGAATAATCTTACTAGGGTGTGTCATTTGTTTTGTCTTTACAAGGGTATTCCTTATTAGAAAGTGTCAACCAAGGACCTAACTTCCAGGGAGAATGATGGAATGCAATCAACACACTTGAGTTTGATTCCCTATTCTGAAATATCCCATAGGTCACAAAACTTCAGTCCAAACATAGGTCAATGCACCCCATTTTCAGAATGTTTAAAGTGATTCAGTAGGGGAAAATTAATGTCTTGAAAATGTAAGGTTATTTCTAGAGTTTGTACCAGACACATTTTCTGACACCAGTTTGTTCTCAGTCATTTTTGCTCCAGGTTGAATTCAGATACAAGGATGTCCATTCACAGGCATGACTTGGAAATGAGTTAGTGCAATCAGATTCTCTCTTGAACTAGGATATTCCATTGGGATGAGTAGATAAAGAAGCTGAAAACATGCAGTGAGTTTCACATGTAAGTGCAATCAATAGTTATGAATAAATATAAAATGTAAATGAATAAGAGTAGTTAAATGGTAGCAATATAGGTAAAAACAAATATAGAGAAAAAGGCAGACATATCAGGAGAGCTGGGGAAGGGGGAATAAGCAGAGAAACTGGCTCCTCTATTCCTGATAGCCCTAGGATCCTATTCCCCTGAAAGTTCCAGGTGCCTAGTGCCCTGAAGCCTAAAGTACCAGTCAAGCCTGACCATTTCTGCATGTACCATCCTTACATTTTCCCCAACACCACCATCTTCCATATTAATAATGTCATAAACTGAATGCCACCAAGAACTCCAACTGGACTGGGTTATCAGTTTTCTAAGAGTAAGTAAAAGTTAGCTAAATACACTTTCATCTTAAATATTAACAGAAACCCACATCTCTCCCTAAACTTCCAAAGATTAATTTGTCAGTAGGAATGGCGACCTACTGTCATCTCTTCATCCCTAGTTTGGGGTTCCCATTTCTGCCATATTTTCTATATCAACCCTAAATTTCACCTTTAGCATTGTTGTTCATTTTGTATCATGATTGTCTAGCTGAGCACCACCCCAATTCCCTTACTCCTCAAAGTGCCACACATTTAAGAGTGTTGGAATGGCCAATGTTATTCAAAGTGTGACCTTATAATAAGAGTGCAGCCTTACAATAAAAACTTAAATACCAGGCATTCCTATTTTTTTAAAAGTCCCTTAGCCATTCTTATCATAAAAATCAAAAATTTCCCATTATATTTTCAAGCCCCACATTTCTGCCATGTTACTAGATTCTATTTTACTCCCCTGATTCTCTCCACAAAGCTCCCAGATCCTTGTAAATCTCTCAGAGCTATTTCTTTCTCTTACCATGGCTTCATCTAGACTATGACCAGAGAATCATACCCCACCCTCCATTCCATTACACACGCCAGTTAAACCATATTCCAAAAGATAGCTCCTTTTCTCCCCAGGAGGAATTCTGAGGTTGCAATGTAAGAAAAGCAACTTTTTATGAAAACAAAAGTATTTGACATTGAGAATTTACTGACCAAGTACTTTACTTAATAGTCATTAACTTATTTAATATTTAAGTTTCCCTTATGTTGAAGGTTCTATCAATACCTCTATTTCAGTGACAAGGAAACTTGCCTGAGAAAGTCATGCATATTCAGTCATGTTCGACTCTTTGCGACCCCATGGACTGCAGACCACCAGGCTCCTCTGTCCATGGGATTTTCCAGGCAAGAATTCTGGAATGGGTTGCCATTTCCTCCTCCAGGGGAGGACCCAGGGATCAAACCCACATCTCCTGTGTCTCCTGCATTGGCAGGTGGATTTTTTGCCACTGAGCCACCTGAGAAACCCCAAGGAAACCTACCTAAGGTCTACAATATTAGGAAGCATAGGGTTGAGTCTAAGGTAGGGTCTGAACTAGAAAAGAAACCTCAATTTAAAACCACTACAATTCTGCCTCTGCCTGGTCGCTCCAAATGGAAGCTTTCATAAAAGTGATATGGTGACGACAGAACATATATTTCAAAATTTCTCCAGGATATGTTTGGTGGACACCATAAGCTCTAGAAATGGTAAAAGACTGGCAGTAGAACACACAGAGATTTTGATGAAAGTGAATGCGACTTTAACAGAGGACTTTTATAATGATTTCTGTCTAGTAGGTCACAGTCGGACACAGCAAATCTCCACAGAAACTTCACGTGTTACAAAAAGACACTTCCTGCATTTACGATAGTTCTGTTTTTTTTCTTTTTTCTGCCATGTTTAGAAGCAAAGAAAACTTATAAAGGTATGTATGCATTTGAGGCCTTCTCAATGAAATAAAAGAATTATTAAATGCTTACTTTTTAAAAAATTTTTCTGGCGTTCCATTATTACTTAGGCGAAGACCTTATTTTCAACTCTGCTTTTAGGCAAATGGACATCAAAGGAAGATAACACATTTAAAATACCTTCTAATGTATTAGGAAAAACAATGTGTTTCATCTATTCAATCAAATGTAACATGTTATTGAAGATCTATGTAAAGCAAAGCTTCCTAATGCTTGTAAAATTAGACTTTATTAATATAGGCATTCTATCAAGTGCATTTTACTGAGAAGGCACAGTATGTAAAAAATATAACATATTGGAGGTAGCAGAATGTGGCCAGTGTGGCCGGAGTGTAGGGAAGAATAGCAAGGGAAAAGAAAGATAAGATGGCATTAGTTCACACATGGCTTTCTCAGACAAAGCAGAGAGTTTCAATTTTGTTTAAAGAGAAATGAGAAATCTTTAAAGATAACTGGATAATGTTCTCTACGAAACTTGAAATAACTGTTCTTACCTCAACCATTTAAAGACAGCGCCTTGTGGTATAATACGTGTTTGCCATGGAGTATGTATGGAAATACCTCGTCTGTAAATTGCACTGTGGAGTGCTATTGCTCGTGCCAACATCAGGGAGACAGCACCACAGAGAAGCAGGCAAGCAAGCCATATGTGCTGCTGGCATCAACGACGTACTGTACAGTCATGGCATATGCCTTGAGTATCTTAAAATTATGTTGTTGCTAGTTTTACTGCTGGATTTGATTATACATTTAAGTTTATTTGGGAGCCTTAAAAAGAAATGACTTCACACTACTAATCTTATGATTATGCACTTCGCAACTAATAACAATGTACTATTTACTCAAAAAAAAAAAAAAAAATACACGTGTAGCCAAGGTTCCTAAAGTAGCTTTTGAATTTACCTAAGTGTAAACTGCCTTCTCAATTTTTGAGGTTTTAAGAAAAGTATATTTTGAGCAAAATTTAATATCCTGATGTGAAGTCACTTTAAATATCTATTCTGAAACCTTGTCTAATTTTTGATTAAATGTATACATGCATATATGTATATTATGTGTGCTATATCATAACTTCTATATTTATATTATATCACATACAAATTAGACCTATAAATTATATTTAAGATAACTTATAGGTTATAAGTGTAAGTTACTTATATCTCAAATTACAGATATCACACAAGCACTTGTATGTATACAAACAAATGTATAAATTATTTCTGAAAGCACATTTTGATAATTAACATAAAACATCATCCAAAGTTACAAATTGTTCATTGACAATAAAAACTATTTTAAAAAATAATGAAAACAAATTTTATACCATACAAATTATGAACTCTAACACAGAAAACACAAGGGAAGAAGGATACCATTTAATCCCAGTACAGAGGTTCTAGATAGAAAAAATTTTGTCCTAAAAAGGACAAAAGAGAAACTCTAACAGGTTGCACTGGCCTTGGAATCAAATTCTAGTTCCTCCATCAAGCATGTGATCAATGGGAAACTTATCCTTTTGAGCCCCAATGTTTTCAGTTCTAAAATGGCAATATACTGTACAAAGCTGTAGCAAGATCAAAAGACATAATATGTGATATCTAGAAGAAATTCAATACCCATTTTCTCCCCATCTCTTTTGGAAAATTACTCCAGCAGTATGCCATGAAAGAAAGTATTCACAACAATGTTTTCCAAACATGAGGCTCCCACACACAATCACTGTCCACTGCTGCAGAGCTATGAAGTATGTAAGGAAAGCTAGAAAAATAACATTTTCATCAAACATTTTCCAGACCCAGATATGCTTAAAAGCACTAAACACTGGCAAATTACATTTAGATATTTAGTTATTGGCTTGTAAGTCTTCCCTACACAAGTCTGGGCATGGTAAACATCAATTAAGCCTTGTGTACCCAAAATGCAAACTTAATAAGGAAATAGTGCACATCATACTTCTCAATAAACCATCTGGAGATTTACTCTCTTTAAGTTTAGGCACAGTTCTCTGAACATTCAGAGTTCATTTTAAACTCTGTTGACACTGACTACTGCAGGATTTCAATTCATAAACATGTTGGTGAATACGATGTGTTTTGCTTGGAAATGGTTGTATGTTGCCTGAGCAAAGTTTAAACATAAAAACCAAAAACAAGCAAACTGAAAATCCCACCAAGCCTTCTGACTGAATGTGTTAAGGTCTGCAGAAATAAATCAATCGCTGGATCTTCTTAGGAAAAGGAATACTTCTTCAGTGAGAGAATATGAGGAAGGGTTTAGAGTAAGGTGGAATGTAGTCTAACTGTCAATGATAACTTCCATTAATTTGGGTAGCATTTAAGAATTAGATTACTTAAAAATCCTTAATCTCTTTGAATTCTTACCAACATCCTGAGATAAATTTTATTAAAGATGAAAAAATGCAAAAGATTTATAATGTTTTGGGGAATCACACAAGGCAAATAAACCTTAGAGGTTCAGCAATATATCTGTAGCTAGAGGGAAGTAAAGCTTTTAACTCAACTTCCTTGATGTTTTTTGAGAACTTAAAGACTTGATTAAGATCAGATAGTTAGAATCAGACAGGTACTGAAATGAACATTTACTACTATTCCCTCGTCTAATATTCATGCCACTATACCATTCTGCCTTACAATGAGAGAAGTAGGACAGGGTGAGTGGCCAGGGACTAATCATCCCATTGCTCTCTGTGAGTTTAAAACAAAAAGACAGGAACCCACAGAGTGACTACTTAACCCACACTACTCTCAGAGCAAAGGTTGCACCATCTGCTGAGTTTCTATCCCCATCTTCCTGTGAAATTAACTGGAACAGATGACTGACATGATGTTCTCAGTGCTCATAATTTTTACAGGAAGAAAATTAAAAAGATAATTAAGAAATTAACATTCAGGATTTGTAAAGACTCTTGATTATATTTTAGAGGTAAATCTACATCCATCAGATTAACCTCACAAATTTTTCATATTAGAAACTTTGTTTTATCTTGAGAAAGATTCTTCTGAGTGTGTTTTCCTAATGCTAGGACTTGCTTCTTACCCTAAGTTTTTTAAAAAGTTAGGAGTGCTAAAGACACAATATCATAAATTTATGAACTTGCATCTAGAAAAACAAGCTATTAACCAAAATGCTTTCAGGTCCAATAGCCAATTTTCACATTTCTCCATAGAAAATTATCTATAGTTCAGGGACTAAATGTGGGCTTCCCAGGTAGTGGTAAAGAATCTGGCTGCCAATGAAGGAGACATAAGAGACATGGGTTCAATCCCTGATCCAGGAAGATTCCCTGGAGAAAAAAATGGCAACCCACACCCATATTCTTGCCTGGAGAATCCCATGGACAGAGGGGTCTGCAGGCTACAGTCCACAGAGTCACAAAGAGTTGGATATGACTGACGCTACTTAGCATGCACACATGCACACACAGAGAATAAATGCTTCCTCTCCTCTTTGTCTAAAGATACTGTTCTAATTTGAAGCTGAAGCTCCAAAACTTTGGTCACCTGATGTGAAGAGCCAAATCACTAGAAAATATCCTTATGTTGGGAAAGATTGAAGGCAAAAGGAGATGGAGGCAGCAAAGGATGTGATGGTTGGATGGCATCACCAACTCAATGGACATGAGTATGAGCAAACTCAGGAAGACAGTGAAGGATAGGATGCCTGGGGTGCTGCAGTACATGGGGTCACAAAGAGTCACAACTTAGTGACTGAACAACAACTCTCCTAATTTAGACTCTAGTTTAGAAAGACCTTCTCCTCTCCCTGGAATCCTGGAAAACTCTCTAGTCTCTTGCTATTTCTGTTATTAATTTCAAAAGCACAGAATCTAATCTTGCTTCTTAAACATTTTAGTCGCTTCTAGAGTAGTAATGTGTCAATCCACACACTATTTGTGTATTTTTCTGTATGTGTGCTATATTTCAATTTAAAAAAACTGAAACACAAAACTCAGTGTCCTAAATCTCAGTAGTGCCTTGTCACTTGAAATCTTCTGTAATACATTTATTTCACTCAAATAAGGGTACAAGAGTAGAATCGTCTTGAAATGTCAGCATGTCTTAAACTCAAAAGCTTGATTTGCTTGTGAATGTTAGGTACACACAAAAAAAGGTACATTTTCTTCTTGCATGATCCTAGTTTCTAGCATTTTCTCTCATCTTTGTATGAGTTATATATCCATACGCATAATAGTCTATAAAAGATACACTATTCATTGTAAGATAAATATATGATTGTCAAAAAGCATTGATGTTTTGAAGTTACAAAGTGTTTAATGAGGGGAATTTATTTTTTGTTGCTATTTTTTTCAGCTTCTCATCTGTTCTTTCCTGAATTTTCAGGGAAGATCATTTTAATAGTATAGCACATATAATAAAAATTATTTGAATTAAAAAACTCTCAGTGTCTCCACCTAGAGGACAAAAGAAAATTGTGCTGGTATTGCTTCAACAGCTCGTCAAGATTTAAGCTGCTTTACCATTTCCATCATCTCTATTTCTTACTCACACATTCTATTATATACACCTTATGTACTTTGGTCATACTAAACCCTATCCTGTCTCTAAAACTCCACTTTAACTCTTGCCAGTTTTTGTTTCTTTCACCTGCTGCCCAGAATGGTATGGTAGCCTCTAGCTTTCTCCATCCACAACTTCCAAAATGTAACTAAGCTGGACCAAGTAATCACAGGTGTCCCCTCTCTTTGGTCATAGTGACTATCCCAAAGATGAACATGTCACCTAAGTGCAGCCATTGAAAGTCATTCTCTAATCTTTTTCTCCTAGAGCAAACAGGGATGCTATAAAGTTGGTGTTTATTAATGGAAAAGCCTGGGAGAAGGAAGATGAGCCAGAAAGTAGCAAAAATGGGAGGTAGAGGGCATTTTGGTAGTGTCAGGCACTGAAGTTCTAAAAACTCTTCTATTTTGATAGCTCTCTTCAATTCTATCCATTCCAATTCTACCCTTCCTAGTCTGACAGCTTCCATCTCCAGTTACTTGCAGAGCTAAAGTGAGTCTCTGTCTGTTCTGCAGCACCATGCCTTGGTAGGATAAATAAAATATACCTAGTTTTACTTGTCTGCATTCCTAACCAGAACTGTAAACTCTAGGAAGGCATAGATTTGTATCAAAACTAATGTCTCCTTTGTGCTTAGTACACAAGAAACAACTGAATACCTATTGAATGATTTATAACAATGGAATATTCAGAAAAAGAATATAAGAACTGGATGGGAGAGAAGTAAGTAAAGACAACACAGGGACTTCAAGAACTCCAATATGAATATGTCAGGAATATCCTGGTGTTATTTAAAAGTAAATAAATGTTATAAAAATATAAAACGGGTTTTCTTTTAAAATCACATAATGTGCAATAACAGGCCAGTAATCATACTACTCAAGCAACACTGCCCCTTGAAAATGCAGTTTAGTAGTGTGGAAACATAATGGAATGGTGGGAAAGCAGAATAGAAAAAATGCTAATAAAATAAAGGAGGAGCAAAAATGAAAATAAGTTCTTAAGAACATTAAAGTAACTAAGTGGTAATCACTCAATCGTAGCCCATCAGGCTCCTCTGTCCATGAAATTCTCCTGCCAAGAATACTAGAGTAGGTTGTCTTTCCATTCTTTAGGGGTCTTCCCAACCCAGGCATTGAACCCAGGTCTCCTGCATTGGCAGGCAGATTCTTTTCTGTCTGAGCCACCAGGGAAGCCCAAATGTTAGTTGCTCAGTTGAGTCCGACTCTTTGCAACTCCTTGGACAGTAACCCACCAGACTCCTCTGTCCATGGAATTCTCCAGGCAAGAATACTGGCGTGGATAGCCATTCAGTAAAAATGGAGATAAATTTTAAGCTTTTTATTAAAACTAAAATAGCCTTATGATCACCATGGATATTACATAGGTTACCCAATATATTATAAAATCAAGATTCCTCCAACAAAAGGCTCAATGGGTTTCCAATACGATTCATTTGTGGTGTTTTACTTAGTGTTCAAGATAATCTGAATGATAAATAAGAACATCTCAATGACAACTTTGAAGAGTCAAAACCCGAATGACGAATCTTGTCTCACAATTCAGGGACTGAATGTGCAGTCCCCATTGCCACCACGTAGAACTTGATTTAATGTACTGGACTCATGAGAAAAGAAAACTGGGGGATTTAAGACATGGATGAATGAACACCGAGTAAAGTGCAATGACGAAGGTGAGCATTATGAAATACGGGTAGCGTTTTGGATGGAGAAGGTAGGAGGAAAACTGAGTCTTCCTTGGGAAGACGGAAACACAGATACCATGAACTGCAACACTCTGTGCCTGTGAGTGTTTGGATCACAGTCACACTGTGAGCACGGACTTGGTTTCAGAAAAATAATTCTGCTGCTTTAAGGTAATGTTCATCTAAAATTGTATTGGTTTTATTATTTTGTATTGATTCATTTTAGTTTTTAGTTTTACAGTTGGAAATAAAGATGCAACATAATGAACTTACAACTAGCTTTTAGGTTATACTATAATAAAAATAACTTTAAAAACCATTAGAATTTAAAGCAGCAATCTAGAGGGCTAGGATGTTGTGGGACGTGGGAGAAATACCCGAGAGGGAGGGGACATCTGTATACCTATGGCTGATTCATGCTGATGTATGGAAGAAACCAATACAATATTGTAAACCAATTTATCCCTCTATTAAAAAAATATATTAAAAAATAATAATAAAACAGCGCTAGAACGAGGAGACAACCCCCACTTTGGCTTCTCACAATTTTTTACTTTTAAATTTTTCGCTATTACTCATATTTACAAAATCTCATTTTTTTAAAACAGTATGAGACTGGAGGCAATTACTAAATTAGATGATCTCTTGATATGTCTTATAATTTTTTGATTCTACAATGATAAAGTATTGTGACAGAAATACTTGATTTGTTTTGAGGAGAGGAAAGCAAAAGTATCACAGCATTAAACATTCTGTTTAAGGCTATAATTCAGTCATATAAAGCATGTCCTAATTATATATTGTCATATTTCTATACAACACGTATCTTCTTCCACTTTTGTTTGCCTTAAAGTTACATCAAACAAAAAATAACTTCCATGTTTTATCTCAAGGGAAAAGACTTTAAAATCCTTATCAGAATCTATAATTAACTTTAGTAAACTTTTTTCCTACAGAAAGAAAATTTAAAATGCAGAAGTGAGGCGATAAAAACTAATGTTTTAAATGGAGTCCGTGTATAAGGTGCCAAAACACTTTAGAGAAGAAGAAATTAATATTTACTACATTTCCACTGGCTTAGTCATTTATTTGCTTTATTCAACAAAGGTAGAGACTTCCCTGCTGGTCCAATAGTTAAGACTTCGTCTTCCAATGCAGGGAGTTTAAGTTCGATCCCTGGTTGGGGAGCTAAGATCCCACAGGTCTTATGGCCAAAAAGCCAAAGCATAAAACAGAAACAATACGGTAACAAATTCAATAAAGACTTTAAAAAAACAGTGACATTCTCAAAATAAAAACAGAATAAAATCGAACTAAGGTATATTGAGAATCTATATGTAGGAGAAACATTCCAAAAGCTGGGAATGCAACCTTGAATATAATCCATACTACACGGCATCAAAGAGATTAGAGTTTAGAAAAGGAACTAGAGAAACAACACACGTCAATTACCATGACAGCATAGGAGACTGGCATCAAAAGAGTACACTCCAAGCTTAGCCTACAATCTCTCTATCTCCAAGATCCCACGTGATGTAATTACTGTAATTCTAGTTTCACTAATGAGGAAACTATATGCATGATACAAAAAACAATTTGTTTCAAAGCACGACTTTGTTCCAACTTACTTTCTAGGTTACTAAAAAGTAAGTAACCCTTCCTTGGGTTTTCTAAGTGTGTTTCTAAGCGATGACTTTATTAATTGCACCGCTCCCTTTTTACTCTCTTGGTCAAGCTCATCAGAAATGTAACAACACAAAACCTGCACTTGCCAAGTTGCTTACCTCCACATCCGTCTTTTGTAAAGTGGCTCCAACCCTACCGTTTCACCTGCACTGCTCTCAGTTCACCGATAATCTCCAACCTGCCGAATCCTATGGTTAATTTCTAATTGTAATTCTCTTCGACATCTCTTGTTATTTGACACTTTGAAATTTTCTGTTTTTCATGAAACTCTCTCCTCTCTTGGCTTGTAAAATACCATTCTGCCTTGCTTTTCCTTCTACTTATTTTCACTGTTTACTCAGCCTCCTCCCTGGGATCTCTCTCTCTTTTTTTTTTTTTTTTTGTCTCTATGTTAAAAGCCATCCAAATACGACACCTCGAATGTGTCTTTCTACCTTCTCACTCTTTACTATTGAAATAATCCCTAAAGGTTGTGAATTCCTATTTCACAGTGTCATTTGTGAGTTCAGGTCTTTATTCTCTCCCACTTGAAAAATAACAATAGCCTATTAATTATACTCATTTCTCTAGCTTTGACACCTACAGTCCATCACCCACATTGTTGTCCAAGCGATTTTCTAAATCACAAATCTAGTCTGGCCACCTCTTTACTCATGCTCAGGAACAGTTTATGGTTTACAGAAATAAGTTATAGACATTATATTTCAAAGGATCCTATCAAACTCACAATCAGAATTTGGTTTAAAAGGACAGAACTTTGTCAACTAAAGTTGACTTTATTTAACTTGGACAAACAAGAATTTATTGGAATTTTACCAGATAACTCACTGAATCAATGGTAATTTTGGAGAACCAAGCTCTAACAAGAACCAGAGAAGGTACACCCCAGATAAATTCCTACCACAGAGATACTCTGCTTATAATTCCCCCATGGTCACAGTGGCCACTGGACACTAACTTGTGAACATTCATTACCTCATTCTGAACTCTTGAAATGATTACAAATATCTTCAAAATCTCTACTGAACCTTCCATTTGTATCATTAGTATTTGGTCATACAGAGGTCAAGGACAGAAAGGAAATAAATCCCACTTTGGAAATAAACCATGATGGATGGCCAGATATTATCATCCATCTTTCTTCAGATGATCCCCAAAGAAAAACTGAGTTTCTATGCTAGGTAACTGATGAATGTCAACTCACACCCCATATGGTTCAATCAAAACAGTGGAAACAGTGTCAGACTTTATTTTTGGAGGCTCCAAAATCACTGCAGATGGTGACTGCAGCCATGAAATTAAAAGATGCTTACTCCTTGGAAGGAAAGTTATGTCTAACCTAGATAGCATATTGAAAAGCAGACACATTACTTTGCCAACAAAGGTCCATCTAGTCAAGGCTATGGTTTTTCCAGTGGTCATGTATGGATGTGAGAGTTGGACTGTGAAGAAGGCTGAGCGCCGAAGAATTGATGCTTTTGAACTGTGGTGTTGGAGAAGACTCTTGAGAGTCCCTTGGACTGCAAGGAGATCCAACCAGTCCATTCTGAAGGAGATCAGCCCTGGGATTTCTTTGGAACGAATGATGCTAACACTGAAACTCCAATACTTTGGCCACCTCATTCGAAGAGTTGACTCACTGGAAAAGACTCTGATGCTGGGAGGGATTGGGGGCAGGAGGAGAAGGGGACGACAGAGGATGAGATGGCTGGATGGCATCACTGACTCAATGGGCATGAATCTGAGTGAACTCCGGGAGTTGATGGACAGGGAGGCCTGGCGTGCTTCGATTCATGGGGTCGCAAAGAGTCGGACACGACTGAGCAACTGGACTGAACCGAACTGAAAGCTAAAGAAAAAAGGCATTAGCAAATTTAAAGGAATCATTATTAGATATGCTGCTGCTGCTGCTGCTGCTAAGTCACTTCAGTCGTGTCCGACTCTGTGCGACCCCATAGACGGCGGCCCACCAGGCTCCCCCGTCCCTGGGATTCTCCAGGCAAGAACACTGGAGTGGGTTGCCATTTCCTTCTCCAATTATTAGATATAATGGGCAGAATAAATAGAACAGGCAGCAGTGATCTTTCCCCCTTCTATCCAAAAAGTATATCTGAGACTCATGATTAAAGGTGTTTCTCTGAGCATAGATGCAGCTAGTGATATACAGCATATTACCAACCCAACATGACTTGCCTTTCTCTGGGAGCTCACTTTCAGTTGTTTTCCTGCCCTCATACAAGGAATGAGGTTGAACTGAGCTCAGTACATGACTAAATCAGTTGGATACTCACCAAAACAACCCCAATGACCAAGACTCACACTTCTAGTTCTTCCATATTTTTCCCTCCCCTAATTCTCAGCCATAAAGTAAGATGAACAGAAAATGGAATACATTTCCTCAAGTCTACTAAGTCAGATGTGAGACAGAAGATGTGTATCCTTCTTTGGCTCATCAATTTTATCTCACAGGGAAGACTTATCAATATCAGAAATCAAAATATTTATCTTGCCAGGTCATGATAGACAATAAAAATCAACTCTTAATATACAGTTAAATAAAAACATAATATTATCTAAACCTCAAATACCAGTATAGCTAGGACTCTTTCAGAATAAAGGAAAAACATTATTATATAGAGTAATAAATCTACATAGTTCTTATCTGCTGTATATATTTTTAAAGATTATCTTTCTAAAGTTAGCTAATCATAAACAGGTTGGCTCTATAACTAAATCAGAAGGATTGACTTATCACGAGCAAAAGAAAAGTTGTAAATCTCTGCACTGTTTTAGTCCTAAAACATGTAAGGTTTGTAAATCAGTTTATTTCCAAATGTATCTAGAACCTGTTCTATATGAACAGAAAATCTATTATATCTATTTTTTTTTAAAAAAAGGAATAGTAAGAATTTTTATTCCTAGATTCATTGTATTTTACTAATATTTAACTTTACAGAATCAAAGTTGGGACAGCACAGAGGTCAGGCCTTTATAACTCAAGATCCACATCATTTTAAAAGAAATAGGTTCTCCTTCTGACAGGTATAGTAACATGTTGTTTAATTTGTATTTTTCTCTTTGACATCAAAAAACAGCAATTTATTTCACAGAGGCTCAAGATGGAACTTAAGCCTTTAAAAGGGGTGAACTTGGCAAACATTAGGTCTAGAAGAAGACTATCTTAGAAGATAATACCTAATTTCATTGGAATTTTTAAATATCTCTAAAAATAAAAAAAAATTAAAAAAAAGAAATTTTAAATATATGGAAAAACAGATTACTGCCTTTCGTTGATTAACCATCTAGAATTTTCTTTTGAAATTATAGTTTAGAAAACTATTTTGATTCCTAGTATTTAGGATCTATCATTTTTGGAAAACTCATCCTTCAGTTTCTATGATACCTTCTAATTTACAAACTTAGATGCAACGTTTTATTTCTTTTGTTACCCTAGCAATATGAACATTCAAAACTATTGACATTCCAAAGAACACATTAAATCTGGATTGTATAAATTTCCTGACCCTGGTCTTCATTTCACAGCATTCCTGAATACTCTCACTGTCATAAGAACAAATAGTCTTTGTTGCACATAAATGTTGCATACAAAGACATTTTCAAACAAATTCTTGAAGTGCCACTTTCAAAAAAATAACAATTTTTTGGCATGCTCTTATAAGCAGAGACAAAATAGACCTATTGGAGATTCAGTACCAAGAAGCAAAAATAATGTAAAGCTTATTAAGACAAATATGAAACTCTGCAAAAAATAAAATAAGGGAAAATAATAAACCGGTTGGAGGTTGAAAGCAATGCACCTATACAAGATTATATACAGCTTCACTGAAATGTGGCTAGCTGAACAAGAGCAGTGTTTTGGATTTTAAACAATGGATTTATAAAGAAACCGACTGAACTATAACAGTGTTTGATGACAATCAAAAGATACATCTATTTGAATTTCTAAAGATTATTATAACACTAATTTTAGTATGGTCACTAAATTAAGTTGAAATTTAAAATAACAGTTTAAAACTCTGTAAGAAATATAAATCCATATACCATAATAGCAATTGCTCGGCCAGAAAGAAAGAAAATTCACTAATTTTAATATTAGAATTGATTTTTATAAGTGCATGTGATTTAAATGTAACTAAAAATAGTATTGCTATGCTTTACAGTGAAAAAAAATGCTAAAATGTAAATAAAATGAAAAAAGTATCCTAAAGTAACTAACATACATTTAAAATGACCATATGATCAGACATATTGGGTTAGACAAAAAGTTCATTCTGGTTTTTCTGTAAGCTATCATGGGAAAACTCAAATGAACTTCTTGGCCAACCCAATATTATATTGCTCCATCTGTGAAGCTCAGATATAAGGTAAGGTATCAGATCTAGAGAAAGAAATCCTATGTTTCAGGCTTACTGCTCATTACTTTAAGAACTTTAACTAAGTCATTTAATTTTCTTGGTTTTCATCAGCCATTTACTAAAACAGAATAATTGTTTCTTAGCATGAAGGAATATAGAAAACACTTTATAGATTGTACAACACAATAAATATTACGAAAAATACTATTATTATAGTATAAGGCAGATAAGGTTAGTTTTATTTCATAGAGTAACCATTCGTTATAACAGATAACACAAAAAACCTAGTCCAATTACAATTATTGAATATTTTTAATGTTAAGAAGTCTGCTAGAATGTTTTCTATTTTAATTTCAATATTAAATTTTTTTTTAACAGATGTACTCAGTCATTCAGTCATGTCCGACTCTGCAACCACATGGAGGCCTGCCAGGCTCCTCTGTTCATGGGCTTTCCCATGCAAGAATCTTGGACTAGGTTGCCATTTCCTTCTCCAGGGAATCTTCCTGTCCCAAGGATCAAACGTAAGTGTCCTGTACCTTTACCACTGAGGCAAATTATTTACCACTGAGTCACTGGTAACATTGACATTGAAATTGTAGTCGCTCAGTCGTGTCCAACTCTTTGCGACTCCATGGACTGTAGCCTACCAGGCTCCTCCCTCCATGGAATTTTCCAGGCAAGAGTACTAGAGTGGGTTGCCATTTCCTTCTCCAGGAGATCTTCCCGACCCAGGGATCAAACCCGCGTCTCCCGCATTGTAGGCAGATGCTTTACCATCTGAGCCACCAGGGAAGTCCACCTGTAAAGTGGACTTACTTTACAGGTGGAGTCACCAGTAAAGCCCTTTTTAACAGATATATTCTGATTATTTGATTCATGTTTTTTGAAATTTAGGTTTAGCTACACTTGTAAAAATAAACAAAAGTAATTATTTAAATAAGTCAACAACAGGGTTTCCCTGGTAGTACCGTGGTAAAGAATCTGCTTACCAATGCAGGGGGACAAGGGTCTGATCCCTGGTCTGGGAAGAATCTCACATGCTATGGAGCAACGAAAGCCTGCCCGCCACAACTACTGAGCCCGCCTGATGTAACTACTGAATCCTGTGTGCCTAGATCCCCGTGCTCCCCAGCAAGAGAAGCGGTCATAATGAGAAACCAGTGCACCATAACGAAGAGCAGCCTCTGCTCACCACAGCTAGAGAAAGCCCACATAGCAATGAAGGTTCAGTGCAATCAAAAATAAATAAGAAATAAGAAAATAAATAAGTCAACAATAAAAGAACCACAGTTTATACACAAAATGACTACTTTCTTATGGGAAGCTGTTTTTATGAGTCCATCTAATGTATACACACACACTCTGTTTTCCATAGTGCCTTTCCCCAAGAAAGCATCTTATGATACATACTCAAATTTTACTTATTATTAACAGTTAATGCAGAGAAATAGACAAACGTAAAAGTATTACATTATCTGGAGATGATGTCCATTTTTCAAGTACTTTTATTAAAAATATACCCAAGACTTCCAAAAATATTAATTATTATGACATGGTACAGCTCAGATGATAAAGAGTCTTCCTACAATGCAGGAGACCTGGGTTCAATCCCTGGGTCAGGAAGATCCCCTGGAGAAGGAAATGGCAACCCACTCCAGTATTCTTGCCTGGAAAATCCCATGGAAGAGGAGCCTGGTGGGCTACACCCCATGGGGTTGCAAAGAGTTAGACACAACTGAGAGACTAACACACAAACTTTGCTAACACTGCATGAGTCCTAATAAATTCACATATATATTAAGTTATATCACTTCAATAAATAGCCTCTATCTCAATCTTATTTAGGGTACTTAGCAAGTACCTTCCAGATACATAGTTCAAAATTTATAACAATTTTAATACTAGCATTTTAAAAATTTATGTTATTTGAAGTCAGTCAAGGATTAGTGTTAGAATTTACTGAAATCTAATCAATATAATTCTGTCATAATATTACCAATTGTATATTGATACTCATTAAATTAAAGTTTTTTCTGTAACTCAGTGATGGTGGTGGTTTAGTTGCTAAGTCATGTCCGACTCTTACTCATGATCTGTAGCCTACCAGGATCCTCTATCCATGGGATTTTCCAGGCAAGAATTTTGGAGTGGGCTGCCATTTCCTTCTCCAGGGGATCTTCCTGAATGTTTGGGAGGTGGATTCTTTACTGACTGAGCTAACAAGAGAAACCTTGTAACTCTGTGACCTTTAGTTTCTTTATGTATTACCTTCAGTACAAAGTGGGATTTTAGGTGGTAATCTTAGCATTTTGTTAATTATCCTCTCCAGTCTAAATAAACCCACTTAATTTTTTACTTTTCAAGTAAAGCAGAAATTAGTAACACAACAATAAATCAAAGGAATTGGTTTTATTGTAGAACATTAAGAGAAACACAAGGAAAAATCATATTAAGAATATATACATCACAAAAAACAATGGCCAATAGAATTAATAAATATGTATTAGATAAAAATATTATTCACAGATGACAGATTGATAACAAAGGCAATCTTTCTCCAGGTTTAACCAGGGTAAGAAACAGATTATCTCAATAAGGAAAAGAATCAACAAGTTCATGAAAAAAGGTTATTCTAAGTATGTATGTTCTCCACCCACTCTTCATATTCAAAAAGAGGTAACTTTGAAATGGACATACAGAAAGACTCCACAGATCCTTAATATTATTGGATGCATCTCAAGAAAACAAAAATGCAACAGTATATTAAAATAATTGAATATATTTTTCTTCTTACACAAAAATAAAAACGACCCCATTTAAAATAAATTCCTAGATATTAGTGACCAACTGAGGTTAATGGTCTGAAGCTATACTTTAGACAATTAATTCCACCCAGCCATTCATTAATCCTCAGGAAATACCCAGGTCTACAATTGTTACTGCTTAATTATAACCCAAATGGAACCATGAGAGATGAGAACAGCAATGTGATTGGATAATGTACAAAAATTAAGTTCTCCATGAATGCCTTGTACATATTAATTAAAATTGCATCACGCTTTAAAAAAATCCATATGCCTATATTTCTTTTCCATTTTCAGTTCATAATAGCAATAATGACTTTGATGCTGGGCATTTTCTGGAAATTAACAGCCAGTGGATGTTAATGGTCCTTGGCTGTACCTTGGGCCATCCACTCATCCACTCCTCGTTAATCATTAATCCCTATGAAATGCCCAGCTATTGCTTAATTAACTTTATAATGTAGTTAATGCAGATATGACATGATAGAAAGATTTTTATTTTTAAGCTTCCAAAAACAATTTTCAACTCAAAATAGCCTTGCAAAAATCCAATTTCAGATTTCTGAAACATACATGAAAAGTAGGATTAAGAGGTGATGTCAGCAAGATGGACAGCTTGTTGTTCAGTTGCTAAGTCGTGTCTGATTCTTTGAGCCCTCATGGGCTGCAGCATGAGTCTCCTCTGTATTCCACTATTTCCTGGAGTTTGTTCAAATTCATGTACATTGAGTTGGTGATGCTATCTAACCATCCCATCCTTTGCCATCCCCTTCTCCTTCAATCCTTCCCAGCATCAGTATCTTTATCAATTAGTCAGCATTTTGCAACATGTGGCCAAAGTACTGGGGCTTCAGCTTCAGCAACAGTCCTTCCAATGAATATTCAGAGTTGATTTCCTTTAGGATTGACTGGTCTGATCTCCTGCAGTCCAAGAATATTGGATTGGGTTCCCATTTCCTCCTCCTGTGGGCCACATTTTATCAGGTCACTTTATTATGACTTGTCCATCTTGAGTGGCCCTGCATGGCATGGCTCATAGCTTCATTGAGTTACACAAATCCCTTCACTATGACAAGGATGTGATCCATGAATAGGGATAGAGGGCAAGGAAATCCCAATACTCATCTCCCAAAGAAAAATCCCCAAAGTAATAAATAAATAAACAATCACAACTAGAGAAAATAACTCAAGGAAAGCTCTGGACTACAACAAAGCAACATCAAAAAACCCTATATGGCTCAAAAGGCAAGGATGGGTCACAGAAAAACACAGGAAGCCTATTACCTGTGTCACCCCATCCGTCCAGTACAGAGAAGTTTGGAACCAGAAAGGATAGCCTCAGAGGAAATTTCACTCCATGGGGCAAGGAGAGCAGGAGAACCCAAGATTGGCAACAGTGGACTTTTGCAGCCTTTGCTCCAGGGGCCTCCCACAGGTTTCACCAATGCTGCTTACGCTGACAGACCTGCCTAAAGTTGCCACAGCACCTACTCTCTGTGACTGGAGCTGTTGCCGGAGTGGGACCGGCCCTCAGAAGCCCCAGTCCCTTTTGTGTCCTTCTATCTGGGATGTGAACAGCACAGCACTTCACCACATACAGGAAGGGGACCAGAGCTGACACCGCTCTGGACTCCACAGCTTCAGGGCTCTGACCTGTCATGCCGAAGAAGTCCTGCTAATGCTCTAAGCCCAGCTCTACTGAGAACAATTATATGCCAACAAACTGGATAACCTGGAAGAAATGGATACATTCCTAGAAACACACAGCCTTTATTCACCTTCTACAATATTTAGGGAGGGCTGGACAAAGGCAAAGCAAGGCAGAAGTGCTGGAGTCCAAAGGCACAGGCACCCCAGGCCTCTCCATCAGCCTCAAGAGCCTGAACTGGCAGCACGGCTGGACCACCCCTGTGGTGGGGAGTTTGCAGCTGTGGTTTCTTGAGCTGCTCCAGATACACACCTTGTGGCTCACCCAGACTGGGCACAGAGCAGACGCAAAGGGGACAGCAGCCCATGCAGGCATCAGGTGCATCAGGGAAGGGAGGCAGCAGATCTTGCATGTGGGGGCAAAGCTTCTGGCATGCACCTATGTCACCCCCCTAAAAAATAGTGACTGGATCATGAAGAAATAGACAATCTGAACAGAATAATAATGAGTAAGGAGATTGAATCAGGAATCAAAAATCTCCTACCACAGAAAGGTTCAGAACCTGATATTTTTACTGGTGAATGCCACCAAATATTTAAAGAAAAATGAATACCGATACTTCTCAAACTCTTCCAAAAAACTGAATAGAAACTCAGTTTAGGAAGACAACATCATGCAGATAACAAAGCCAGGGGACACCATAAGAAACTGCAGACCAATATCTCTGATGAATATTGCTTTAAAATATTATCAACCAAATATGAGCAAACTGAACTCAATACTACATTAAAAGACTCATCCATCATGATCAAGTGAGATTTACCCCTGGGATGGAAGGATCATTCTACATATGCAATCAATAAATTTGATATGCCACATTAATAGAATTAAATAAAAAATCACTGGAATATCTCAATAAATGCAGAAAAAGCATTTTACAAATCACAACGCTTTTCATAATTTAGAAACCTCTAGTTCAGTTCAGTTCAGTCGCTCAGTCGTGTCCGACTCTTTGAGACCCCATGAATCGCAGCACGCCAGGCCTCCCTGTCCATCACCAACTCCCGGAGTTCACTCAGACTCACGTCCATCAAGTCAGTGATGCCATCCAGCCATCTCATCTTCTGTCGTCCCCTTCTCCTCCTGCCCCCAATCTCTCCCAGCATCAGAGTCTTTTCCAATGAGTCAACTCTTCGCATGAGGTGGCCAAAGTACTGGAGTTTCAGCTTTAGCATCATTCCTTCCAAAGAAATCCCAGGGCTGATCTCTTTCAGAATGGACTAGTTGGATCTCCTTGCAGTCCAAGGGACTCTCAAGAGTCTTCTCCAACACCACAGTTCAAAAAAAGGAAAATGCTTCAATACAATAAATGGAATATATGGCAGATGCAAAGCTAATATCACATTCAATGGTGAGAGGCTGAAAACTTTTCCTTTGAAATCGGGAACAAGACAAGGGTGCCTACTCTGACAACTGTCACTCAACATTGTACTGGAAGCTTCAGCTAGAGAGAGGAATCAGGCAAAAAAAGTGATAAAGGGTCTCCAAACTGGGACAAAAGAAGTAAAATTTTCATTATTTACAAATGATATATCATATCTAGAAAACCCTAATGACTTCCAAAAAAACTGTTAGAACTAATAAAAAATAAAGTTGTAAGATATAAAATATACAAAAACAATGTGTGTTTCTATACACTAGTAACAAACTATCCGAAAGAGAAATTAAGAAAGCAATCCCTTTTGCAATAGCATATAAAATAATTCTTAGGAATAAATTTAACCCAGAAGGTTTAAGACCTGTACACTGAAAACTCTAAGGCACTGATGAGAGACTGAAGAAAACACAAACAGATGGAAAGATATGTCATGTTCTTGGACTGAAAGAATTAATACTGTGAAAATGTCCATACTACCTAAAGTGATCTACAGATTCAATGTAATCCCAATCAAATATCTAACTGCATTTCTCACAATTTTTTTAAATTATCCCAAATTTTGTATGAAACTAAAAAACACCCCATATAGCAAAAGCAATCTTGAGAAATAAGAACAAAGCTGACGGTATCACACTATCTAACTTCAAACTATGTTACAAAGCTATAGTGATCATGGCAGTATGGTACTGACATAAAAACAGGCATACAGACCAGTGGAACAAAACAGAGGACCCAGATATAAACTCCTGTATATGTGATCAATTAATTTTGACAAGGGTGCCAAGTACACACAATGGGAAAAGGACATTCTCTTCAGTAAACGGTGCTAGGAAAACTGGACATCCACATGCAAAAAAATAAAACTGAAACTGTGTGTTTTACAACTCACAAATATTAACTCAAAATGGATTAAGAACTTAAATATAAAACACATAGGGAAAATAAATATAAAAAACATAGGGGAAAAGTCCAAAAAATTGGTATTGGAAGTGAGACTCCTTAAACTACATAAATTCTGCACAGTAAAGGAAACAATGGATAAACTGAAAAGACAATCCACAGAATGGGAGAAAATATTCACAACCATATATCTACTAAGGGGTTAATATCTGAAATATATAAATGACTCATACAACTCAAAAGCAAAAAAGTGAATAATTCAATTGAAAAATGGGCAAAGGGACCAAATAGACATGCTTCCAAAGAAAACATAAAAATGCCAACAGGTATATGAAAAAGTGCTCAACACCACTAATCAACAGGGAAATGCAAATCAAAACACAATGAAATCTCACTTCCCACCTGTTAGGATGGATATCATCAAAAAGACAAGAGATGACAAATGCAGGTGATGCTGTGAAAGAAGGGAAGCTTTATAAATTGTTGAGGTGAAAATGTAAAATGTTACAGCCATTAAAGAAAATAGTAAGGCAGTTCCTCAAAAAAAATTTAAAACTGAACTAACATATTATCCAGCAAGACCACCCCTGAGTGTATATTCAAGGGAATTGAAATCAGTATCTCATGAGACATGTGCAAGCCAATGCCCACTACAGCATCTTTTACAGTAGCCAAGATGTGAAGACAACCTAAATGTTGTTCAATGGGTGAACAGATGGGGAAAATGTACACACACACACACACACACAGACTCACACACACACAGATATACACCCAATGGGAAATCATTCACCCATAAAAAAAGAAGAAAATCTTGCCATTCACAACAGCATAGGAAATGCGGAAGGCATTATGCTAACTGAAATTAGCCAGATAAAGAAAGACAAATATTGTATTGTATCACTTATATATGGAATCAGAATGGAAAAAAAAATAAAGAATGGTAGTTGACAAGAGTTTGGTAGTTGGGGAAATAGGGTGTTATCTGTCAAAGAGTACAAACTTTCAGGTATCATAAAAGTAAGTTCTAAGGCTCTAACATTCAGCATAATGACTACAGTCAGTCCTGCATGCTTGAAATTTACCGAGAATAGAACTTAAGCCCTGTCACCACACACACACACACACACACACACACACACACACACGTGCCGTCTGCATTAGCTATGTGGGGTATGGATGTGCTAATTAACTTGATTTCTGTAATCATTATACAATGTATATGTACATCAAATAATCACACTGCATAATTTAAATATATACAATTATATATTTATATATATTTGTCAATTATTCCTCGATAAAGTTAAAAAAAATTATTAAGAAAGACAAATCTTCTAGTCATGAGACTAGAAAAAAGGTATAGTTTAATAAAGCTAATTTTTAATAAAGGATGGTACTCAAACAGTGAAATAATTATGATAAAATTATCATATTGTTGGAGTAGGAAATGGCAACCCCCTCCAGTATTCTTGCTTGAAAAATCTCCTGGACAGAGAAGTCAGGCAGGCTACAGTCCATGAGGTTTCAAAGAGTTAGACACGACTGAATGACTAGGCTTGTATACATAATCATATTTTTCAATATGATTTACCTACTTTACTTTTTCAAAATTTTAATATGTAATAGAAAAACTTGTCTAAAATGCAGTTCTATTTGCAGCTTTCATAGATTATAAAAATATGATTTTTTTTTCAATTTTATACACATGTGAGAGACTATTAAGAATGAGAGCTTTAAAAGTTTTGATCTGGAGAGAACACAGACATCACTTAATGCCACTTTTACAGATGAGGAAAAAAGAAATTCCAAGAAGTAACGTAACTGCCTCTGTAGAACAAAAGGGATGAAGTCTTCTTTCTGTCTCCTCTCTCACAGCTTAGAGCCCTTACACCCTCCTGTCACACTTGGATGCATGGGTTGCATCTCTACCTGTTTGCAGCTTATGTCAAAAGCTATACTTCTTCTAAACTTGTCAAATGACCAACGAGATTTCGTGAACCTAGACGGTGATAAGTAAGTAAGTAAGTGTTAGTCATTCAGTCATGTCCAACTCTTTGAGACTCCATGGACTGAAGCCTGACAGGCTCCTCTGTCCATGGGATTCTCCAGGGAAGAATACTGGAGTGGGTTGCCGTGCCCTCCTCTGAGGGATCTTCCCCAGAGATCAAACCCACTTCTCTCACGTTTCCTGCACTGGTGGGCGGAAACTAGCACCACCTGTATAAAGTGTAATCAAATTTTGCTCTTTCGGAGAGATTATTTTCAGCAAAGTTAGAAAAAATTTGACTTTAAAAATTATTAATTTCAGTTAACATAGAATTTCAATAGTCGAACAGCCCTTTTAGTTTTTCTTTTATATTTATTTTATGCTTTCCTGTAGTAAAAACATTTTAGGAGAGCCTGAGGTGTAAATGTGCTCGTTATTAAGTTATAACAATATGTGTTTTTCTCTTAATATTATTCAAGCAGAATATATATTTAAAATATTCAAAATTGATCCAAACTGTAACAAAATCCTAGCAGTGATTTAATAAAAGTATTACTATTTTTTCTCCTTGCAAATCTTAGTTTTGTTCTTATTTTAATGGAGGCTGAATGTTGAAATTAATGAAATCAAAAATTAATTACAATTAACTTTAGATTAATTTTTTTAAATAATTAAAAATGGAAAGGACTGTGGGAAATAATGTATTTCAGACTGTACTTTAGATATAATCTCAGTTGTGGTAAATGATTAACCTAATTTCTTCAGTTACTTATTCTGATGCTTATTTACATTATTATGTTGGTCAAGCCTACTTTTTCCACATTAAAACCATACTGAAACAGAAAAGGAAAAGTGTTGTTTTTAACGTGAAAACTGTTAAGAAAATCCCCATCCTCTCATCCATGTGCCTTTCCTCTGTGTAGCGTTAATCAGGGTTTGGAAAGAGGTTCCATGAGTGGTAACCACTCGTTGTGTCAGAGTAGTTT
This sequence comes from Bubalus bubalis, assembly GCF_019923935.1. Classification (NCBI taxonomy): domain Eukaryota; kingdom Metazoa; phylum Chordata; class Mammalia; order Artiodactyla; family Bovidae; genus Bubalus; species Bubalus bubalis. The sequence continues at coordinate 152,733,331 of NC_059158.1, forward strand.
AAACTTGATAAGTTTTAGCACCCATTGTTCCTCAAGGGGAAAAAAGAAACTACCTTAAATTGTGTTAGTTGCTCAATCGTGTTCAACTCTTTGTGACCCCATGGACTGTAGCCCACCAGACGGCTCTGTCCATGGAATCGAACCATGGTCTCCTGCATTGCAGACAGATTCTTTACCATCTGAGCCACCAGGGAAGCCCTAAACAAAAGAAATTACCTTACATTGTAAACCTACTATTTTATTAGCCTATAATATAGGCATTTTTCAACCCTCAGATTAGATCAGATCAGATCAGTCGCTCAGTCGTGTCCGACTCTTTGTGACCCCATGAATCGCAGCACGCCAGGCCTCCCTGTCCATCACCAACTCCCGGAGTTCACTCAGACTCATGTCCATCAAGTCAGTGATGCCATCCAGCCCTGAAGGCACATAGTACCTGTCTCAAACTATCTGGTCTACTAGATGTTCTTGACAAATGTACTGTTTTCCTGCATACAGTTAAACTTTTAAGTTCATCAATGCTTATGATAGAAAGCTACCTGCCTGATCATGTGCTATGGCTCACCTGACAGCACTTGAGAGAGGCCCAGTGATGCCTAAAATTAGCCCTGGCACATAATTATAGCCTTCAGGAAAGACCAGCTCTAGAATACATTATCTTGCCTACAAAATCAAGATTCCTTAAATTACATAGATGAGTGTCACACATGTGCATAATTGGAAAGTTAGGATTGTGTTTTTATCTGTTAAGCATATGACTTGCAAATGTAACCGTGTAATATGTATTACTTTTTGTTTATTAACTTACACAGGACTTTGTTTTCTTATTTTGCTGATTCCCCTCACAAAAATAACAACCAGAGATTTGTTTTGACAATTATATGACTTAAAATTACACTTTAAAAAGTGAATATAGTAAAAAAAAAAAGTTAATGTTTCTGTGAATACAGAAACATGTCTTGGAACATGAGATTCTAATGCCTATGATAGGGATATGGAAAGTATTAAATACACAGGCACAAAACTGATGAACATGTTATTTCACTTTAAGCATTTTAGGATGGGTGAAAAATTTTTGAACAGAACCAGAAACGGAGGCCAATTCTAAAAACGGGAAAGAATCAATATACATAGTTGCCAGTGCACCTGATCAAAACATAGGTACACCATGTATATTATACTCTGCATGTAAGCACATATGTGCACACAGACACACAAACTCAATCAACCGAAGAGTTATTCTTGGATTTTGAAGGGACCATGCCACTACTTGCAAATATTTTCTTTGCTAATTGGTAAAAGTATCAGAAAACCATTCCCTAATAAAAATTCACTAGCATATATATAACAGAGGTACCTGTCAACTCCAAATTTTTATGAACTATAGTAAACAATGGGCTTCCCTTGTGGCTCAAACAGTAAAGAATCTGCCTGCAATGTGGGAGACCCAGGTTCGAGCCCCAGGTTGGGAAGATCCCCTGCAGGAGGGCACGCCAACCCACTCCATTATTCTTGCCTGGAGAATCCCCATGGACAGAGGAGCCTGGTGGGCGATAGTCCATGGGATTGCAAAGAGTCAGAAACGACTGAGCAATTCTCATATTTAATAGCTCACAATAATTATTTTTTCAAGTCTTTCCAATGCATATACTATAATAGGAGACTACTAGATAAAATTTTGTTCTCATGTAACTTTGATAATATACATATATTTTAAAATGCAGGTAAAGAAGTATTTTATATTTTAATATATAGGTTTCATTTTCCCAATCCTTACACAATTTACCTATCTCAAGTGATCAGCATCTCCATGCTGACTTTATATTTAATTAAAAAAAATAATATGGCTTAAACCACCTACTAAGATGGTTTTCCTAATTTGCTTAAATTCTATACTCAGCATTTTCACTTTTTTTCAGATCACAATTAATACTTTCTTTTTAAAATTAAATATATTAGGAACATATGTTTGAATACTGCCTTTTATTTTAAATATTTTAAAAAAATAAAATAAGAATAAATCTAAATGGAGAATTCTTGGACTCCAGCTCCTATTTTAATCCATTCATTAACTTAAATCAGTCCCTTTCAGTAATTTGGTATCACCAAACTGGTCCTTCCCTTTCCATCAGTTATTCTTTAGCTGTGAGCCTATGAAAGTCTGGATAGGAATGATGGTCCAAAAAGAGATAAAGATACTGGCCTAAGAAACTTTTCAAAGGATGATAGACAAAAGAGGAAGATGATAGCATAGCATCAATTACTATAACCATTCTTGTCTGAAGGATTGTGAAAGTAGTGGTTTCTTTGGCAGAGGCAAGAACACAGAAGCCTGAGAACAAACCTTGTTTGGGAAGAAAATAGGATTGGTTTGAATATTTGTTGAAGTTAACACGAATGGGGAACACTTAACTGGAAATATTCAGAGGATAGCTGGAGATTTAGAAAAAGAACTTGAGTGAAAAATCTGAAGTTACAGACAAGACCAGAAAATCAGGAATTTGTTCATGCTATCTGTCTCAAGCCTCAGCCATACTTCAGGGGTCAAAGATCACTCTATAAGTGACTTCTCTGAAAGAGATAAATACCATATCAAAACATGTTAAACATAAAACATTGAACACTGATTGCTAACAAATAATACCTTTCCTGTGAATTTATTTTTCCTTAGAGAAAAGCAATGTCTAGTTCACAGACAGCTAGTTTAGCATTTTAAACTCACTTTTTAGTGATCAAATGGGTAAAAGAATATGGACAGCCTCAGATAAATTATCTACCATTTCATTGAAAGTTTCTTTGCATAGCCTTTATTTATTTTATGGGTTTGCAAAATAAGGATTCACATACAGTTCAGTTCTCCTTCCTCTGGGCTGGTTACCTGGCTATCCTAATCACCCGGTAATTAAAATAAAAACCACTCCAGATAATTGGCAGTCTCCTCTAATTGAAAACTGGGTAGATAATCATTGGCCCAAGGAAATGCCTGACTCTCATACTGTAATATGAACTATCATCTGTTTACTAAATTAGTCACTGTAAAATATTAACATATAAATGACTATTATAGAGGTATTATAAAAGTGGTCCTAGAACTTAATTAAATATTTGTTTTCATTTTGTTGACTCCCCAGTTTCTTTCTAGGGAACAATAAGAAAATATATTCATTGGTGGATGAGGGAGGGAAAGTTGCAACAACTTTCGTCATGCAACACAGACACATCTAGGAGATTTGTAATGTCTGCCTTTGCTATACACATTATTTGCTTGCCAATGAATAGCAAACCCTGAACCAGGAAGTTAGAAAAAAATTACAAAAAAAATATTCAATCCATCTATAGAGCTGGGAGAGTTCACTCATTCTTCGTGTAATGCTATGTATTTGCTTTCATGGGAAATGGAAGTAAAAGAGGAAAAGAAAGTAAGTTGAAGAAAGCAACTTTGAATCTTAGAAACTGTCCAGTAGGCTAAAAAATCCTGAGAATATACCTGATATATATTGAAGAATTACTCTAATTTTGTCCTTCCTGAGAGGCTAATTCTATGTGAATGAGAAAAAGGGGAGGAAATTCATAAATATAAACAGACCTTGAAAATAACATCAACAGACATTATGAAGAGCGTAACTTGATTCTATGCTCTGTGAGGACCATTTGGTACAATACCGTCTTTGTAGACATACTTTTACACAGCACAAAATACCAGCTGCAGTATCTTCAACCACAGAAGACAGAGATGCACAGTCACACATTTAATAATACAAAGTAGACAAAAGAAGCATAAATAGATTCTCCTTTGCCAGTCAAAGTCAATTCTAGCACTAAAAAACCCTTCCCCCTAAATCCTCTATGTTGACTTAGCCTGACATCCTTGGGATGTGTGATTTGTCTATTTGCTGGCATGAAGTTAAGACGTGCAAAATGTACAACTGAATTTGAATGTGGACTGATGATGCTCTAGACAAGGTCATACCCAAACTAAATAAATACTCATCAACTGATTAGGCAGAAATTACTTAAGATACTGCATAAGTCAAACTAGTTTGACAGCTATCTAACAAATTCAGGGAAAAAACAGAATTGCAATGAAAGTGAAGAAAAATTCACAATCACATACTTCTTTGACAATCACAGAAAATAAGATATATTGGGGTTTGGGTTTAGTGTGCAAGTAACAAAGATAAGACTACACTGGAAACCATACTTGTCTTGAAATATTTGGTCTGGTCTGCAGATGACAAAAATCACTCTCCTCAAAGCCTGTCTGTCATTCACTACCCAGTGCAATGAAAAGATTGTTCAGTCCTGTTTGCTCTTCACAGAAGACTTAGTGATGACAAAATGTCATTACGTTTCAATGCTTAGAGAAACTTAAGAAATCATTTTATGAATCAAGATAAAGTCTTCAAAATACCAAACTATAACTGAATGATTTATAAGTATATGTGGTCAAGAATCTGGGTCTCTGAAAGTTGAACAAAAATATGACTTTTGATTCTGTTTTTGAAAGCATAATTTTAAACTTTCGTGTTTAGTTTTAGTACGATTTTTTCTCTAGATTCTTTTAAGTATAAGAAAAAGTAGCATGTTACTCATGTTATTTCTGTTAAAGAAAAGCTGTACTCTTTCTAAAAGTGGATTCTCATGGATTATTTACACTGTAAGTCCCGTAACATTAAAGTATGTAGCACATTTTATTCTTTATGAATGTATAACTTTAATTATATTAGATTTTAAGTAATTTGAATAACCACGATATAAAAATATTAAAATTATGAGATACATTACCATAGGATAGACGTTAGAGAAATGATATCTTTTTAGACAGATAGATGGACAGATATACAGATAGATATGAATGTAGATACAGATACACACATATATACACACTTACATATAGACTGTATGTTTGTGTTGTGTAGATAGAAATCTAACCCCCAGTGTTATGATAGGTCCTCAGAGAGGTGACAATTTTGTCATGAGGGTGAAATCCTCATGTAGGATTAATGCCCTTATGAAAGAGACTCCAGAGAGCATCCTACCCCCACCTCTTCTGCCATGTGAAGACAAAATGGGAAGATGGCCATCTATGAACAAGCAAGTGGGTTCTCAGCAGACACAAAATCAGCTGGCACCTTGCTCCTGGATTCTCCAGCCTCTAGACTAAGAGAAATAAACATCTGTTGTTTAAGCCATTCAGCCTGTGATATTCTGTGATAGCAGCCCGAATGGACCAAGACCATAGATAATTGTACTCTTCTAACCATCCTGTGTGTATGTGTGCTTAGCCACTCAGTTGTGTCTGACTCTTTGCATCCCCATGGACTATAGCCCACCCAGGCTCCTCTGTTCATGGTCTTCTCCAGGCAAGAATTCTTGAGTGGCTTGCCATTCTCTTCTCCAGGGGATCTTCCCGACCCAGGGATTGAACCTGGGTCTCGTGCACTGCAACCCACCTGCAATGTGGGAGAGCTGGGTTCTATCCCTGGGTTGGGAAGATCCCCTGGAGAAGGGAATGGCTACCAACTCTGGTATTCTGGCCTGGAGAATTCCATGGGATCTATAGTCCTTGGGGTCACAAAGAGTTGGACACTACTCACACTCACACTCCTGCATTGTAAGCAGATTCTTTACCAGCTGAGCCACCAGGGGCTTCCCCTCTAACTGCCCTGCTGCTGCTGCTGCTGCTGCTAAGTCACTTCAGTCGTGTCAGACTCTGTGCGACCCCATAGACAGCAGCCCACCAGGCTCCGCCATCCCTGGGATTCTCCAGGCAAGAACACTGGAGTGGGTTGCCATTTCCTTCTCCAATGCATGAAAGTGAAAAGTGAAAGTGAAGTCGCTCAGTCGTGTCCAACTCTAGCGACCCCATGGAATAAATTCAACCAAGAAGCAAACTTCAAAATCAGCATCTACTGCCTGAAAAGAAAACCAAAGTATATGTTAAGTTTGTGTCCTATCTGCCCTGAAAATTAGGCCTACTGAATAAATATTTAGGTATCCACTTGCTTTGGACAGCTCCTTAAAAAGCACAATTTTCTGAACCCTATGGCTTATACGTAGATTAAGTTCTCCTTAAGAATCACTCTGGTATTGAACCAAGCTAATGTTCAATGAAATCAGATTTATTATAGATCATCAGAGAATAAATTGTATAAATTAACAATAAAAATTAAGACTAACATTTCCAAGTGTTTCTAATATTCCTTGCATTGTGCTAGGCACTTTACACACATTACATCATTTAATCTTTTAACAGTCCTGTGCAGTAGGTGTTATTTTCCTATTCTATGATTCTGTGTACTCTGGAAAATTGCAGACTAGTAATTTTCCCAGAGTTACATAACTTATAACTGACTGAACTACATTTTATCTTAAGGCTGACCGACCTCGAATTTACATCTCTCCCCACCATAACAGAGAATCTCCCTAATTAAGTTTCCTAGAGCAGAGACCACTGGCTGTTTACCAAAGCCACTTCCAAGCACACAGCATGAACATATTTCCCTTGGAGTTGGGTATGTCAATGAATTAAATTCTAGCCAAGAGAATATGGACAAAAATAGTGTATGCCACCTTCAGTTTTGGCTCATAGAAACTTCCCACATACAACCTTCCATTCTATTTTCCCCCATTTGGCTGCAGAAATCCACCAGGCTAAATGGAGAAACATCTGATGAAGGCAAGACCCTATGCAGAAGTTTAACCAGAAGCATCTTCACTGAATTGTTAAGCAATGGGAAATAAAACCTACTGAATTAAGCTGCGATTACATAAGGGTTTTGTGTTCTATCAGCTGGAATTACCCTAACTAATGCAAGGTATGTCATCTTACGGAATCAAAATACAATTTTGACTCAAGTTTTTCATAAAAACCATTCCATTGAATATTAACATTTATTTCCCTGACAGTCTAAACTTTGTCCTGATAACCTTCAGGGAGAGTATGACTTATTCTCCTACTGCAAAACACAGATGTTAAGTAAAAATGGTAACTGAAAGACAAAGTCCAAATGAACTGCATTTTTATGACTTCAAAGGTAAGTAGCATCCAGATGCAGTTTTGAAATGATGTCTCAATACTTTTTTCTTTAGCAAATTCAGGTGTCAGGGATAATAAATGAATCATTTATTTGATGCACATAATACTTTAAAGAAATCAGTGTAAGCCCCCAAAGGAAAAAAGCAACAGCGTACTCAGAAGCATTTCATCATTTGAAGTTGATATAACAATGCTGACAAGTACAAAAGATAACTACTTTGTTCTGTCATGCCGTGTCATGTTGTAGAAAACACAACGCATTATGTGACCTTTAGAGAAACAGCCAAAAAGTAGCTTGCTTTGTGATGCTTAACGTGGGTATTTTTGAATTTTTGAAGGTTTTGATTTTTGCCAATTGTGGCCAAAGTTACGTACTGGGGAATCTCAGGCATGAAGAGAAAAGAATACTGATGCATGAAGCAAGTGTAAGGGGAAAGATTGAGAGAAAAATTTACAGCTTATGGAAAACAAAACTAACTGTTAGGTATCTATGCGTATGCTGGTTCCTTGAAACGCCCCATCTAATAAACACTAGTTTCAGAATTGGCCTATATATATGTATACTGGCCACAGTTGGCATTGGACCATATGGAGATACTGTTTTAACCCATTTTTTACTCCTTTTTCAAGTCTTGACTACTTTTCATGTCCCTACCTGACTGATTAGACACTACGACTGCAATGCCCCAAATTCCAGAGTATGGAAGACAGTACATGTAAGTGATAGGCAGCTCTGAGTCTTATTTTTAGATATCCATCACTACTTTCAAAAATCAAAGCCATATTTTACTAGGCACTTCTTCTAGGATTAACTTCTTACCTCAAAGGAATAACTGCTGCTGCTGCTAAGTCGCTTCAGTCGTGTCCGACTCTATGCGACCCCCGAGACGGCAGCCCACCAGGCTTCCCCGTCCCTGGGATTCTCCAGGCAAGAACACTGGAGTGGGTTGCCATTCCTTCTCCAGTGCATGAAAGTGAAAAGTGAAAGTGAAGTCGCTCAGTCGTGCCCAACCCCATGGACTGCAACCTACCAGGCTCCTCTGTCCATGGGATTTTCCAGGCAAGAGTACTGGAGTCGGGTGCCATTGCCTTCTCCGAAAGGAATAACTAATAGAGGCAATTTCAGCCCTGTAGATTATCTCTCAAAATAAATTTATAGATAATATGCACTGAATTACCTGAAGATATTCAGCAGTGGCCGTATGACTGGAAAAGGTCAGTTTTCATTCCAATAACAAAGAAAGGTGATACCAAACAATGCCCAAACTACAACACAATTGTACTCATCTCACACGCTAGTAAAGTAATGCTCAAAATTCTCCAAGCCGGGCTTCAGCAATACATGAACCATGAACTTCCGTATGTTCAAGCTGGTTTTAGAAAAGGCAGAGGAACCAGAGATCAAATTGCCAACATCCGCTGGATCATCTAAAAAGCAAGAGAGTTCCAGAAAAACATCTATTTCTGCTTTATTGATTATGCTAAAGCCTTTGACTGTGTGGATCACAATAAACTGTCGAAAATGCTGAAAGTGATGGGAATATCAGACCACGTGACCTACCTCTTAAGAAACCTATATGCAGGTCAGGAAGCAACAGTTAGAACTGGACATGGAACAACAGACTGGTTCCAAATAGGAAAAGGATTACGTCAAGGCTGTATATTGTCACCCTGCTTATTTAACTTATGTACAGAGTACATCATGAGAAATGCTGGGCTGGAAGAATCACAAGCAGGAATCAAGATGGCCAGGAGAAATATCAATAACCTCAGATATGCAGATGACACCACCCTTATGGCAGAAAGTGAAGAACTAAAGAGCCTCTTGATGAAAGTGAAAGAGGAGAGTGAAAAAGTTGGCTTAAAGCTCAACATTCAGAAAACTAAGATCATGGCATCTGGTCCCATCACTTCATGGCAAATAGATAGGGAAACAGTGGCTCATTTTATTTTGGGGGGCTCCAAAATCACTGCAGATGGTGATTGCAGCCATGAAATTCAAAGACGCTTACTCCTTGGAAGGAAAGTTATGACCAACCTAGACAGCATATTAAAAAGCAGAGACATTACTTTGTCAACAGAGGTCCATCTAGTCAAGGCTATGGTTTTTCCAGTAGTCATGTATGGATGTGAGAGTTGGACTATAAAGAAAGCTGAGCACCAAAGAACTGATGCTTCTGAACAGTGGTGTTGGACAAGACTTTTGAGAGTCCCTTGGACTGCAAGGAGATCCAACTAGTCCATTCTAAAGATCAGTCCTGGGTGTTCATTGGCTGGACTGATGTTGAAGCTGAAACTCCAATACTTTGGTCACCTGATGCGAAGAGCTGACTCATTTGAACAGACCCTGATGCTGGGAAAGATTGAGGACAGGAGGAGAAGGAGACGACAGAGGATGAGATGGTTGGATGACATCACCGACTCAATGGACATGAGTTTTGGTGAACTCCAGGAGTTGGTGATGGACAGGATGGCCTGGCGTGCTGCGGTTCATGGGGTCACAAAGAGTCAGACATGACTGAGCGACTGAACTGAACTGATATCCTTAAGTTGAGTAAGTATTAAAAATAATGCAAAAAGGTATACTGAAAAAGCCTATAGAGGAGATAGAATAATAATGTGACACAAGTAATGAAGTCTTTTGTTTCTGATCCAAGAGTCTCATTTCTTTTGACACCATCTATGACAGAGTAGCAGGCTACTTATTAGCATGTAAGCAGAGTAAAATCAAATCCCAGACCAAACATATATTATTAAATAGAAATCAAGTTTGGTTAATTTTAATGCCATCAAACTGACCAGTTAATATGTAAGGACAAACTATTAAACATAATTTACTTATGGGCTTATGGACTGTGTCATAATTTGGCAGTCACATTTTATGGATCAATGATTCTTCCGAAAATTTGTTTTAATTTCTTATTTCTTTGTCAAATACAAAGCTCTCTAAAATGGAGCTAATTTCACAATATAAATGTGTATCAAATCCTCATGTTGAACACCTTAAACTTACAGAATGTTACATGCCAACTGTATCTCAATAAAGGTGGGGAAAAAGGCTATATGTTTATATAAAAGGCATAAGGTTCTTTATATACTTAATCAAACAATCATAGTGTCACTATAGACAGCTAGAATGCTCCCAGAGAACTCAAAGCCACCACAAACTTAGTGTTTTAAATAATATGTGGAGTTTAGGAGTATCTATGTATACATTTTCTGAATATATATACATGGCTATCATAGTGTATAACGACCCTAATATCAACATTCTTCTCTTGTTCAAATTAATTTTTACTGATGTATAGTTGCATTACAATGTTGTTAATTTCTGCTGTACACCAAAGTGAATCAGCCATATATATACACACACATATATATCCCCTCTTACTCAGATTTTCTTCTCAGGTCACAACAGAGCACTGAGTAGAGTTTCCTATAGTATATAGTAGGTTACCATTAGTTATTTATCTTATACATAGTAGTGTATATATGTCAATCCCAATCTCCCATTTCATCCACCCTCACAAATTTTAGCATTCTTGAACATTTTCTTTGGCAGTCTTTCTAAAATGGCTCTTAAAATTTACATTGGAAATCATGCAGTCTTCCCTCAAGCACTTTCTTAAGCATTAATAAAATGAATATAACGTTGAACCTTTTTCAGTATTGCTCTCATTACATCTCGAAGTATTTTCTTCTTTGTCATTTGCCAATTCCAATAATCATCAGCTTCTTCACTTTCAGATCTACCAAAAACCTCTGAGAAAACTTGGTCTTTTAATTAATGTGACAATTATTTATTTTCTAATATCCTTAGGCCTTGCATCATTTCTTGGTATTGCTTTTTCATATAGGCTGAAATTCAAGTTCCTTCTTCCTGAAGTTTCTGTTTTCAGAATATTTCTCTATAAGGATAAGCTGGAAGCAGCTTACATAAAACTCTGTTCATAGTATTTTGCCAACCTCTTTGGAAATGATGATAAATAAGTAATTATCTTAAAACCCTCTTATCCAAGAATAATGAGTCCAAAGCAAATAATGGCAAATTTTTAAAAACCTCAGAGTGAAAGCACTTAGAAATAAGTGAGGTTGGGAAGTTTACTCTAGAAATTTATACTATGTTGTTACAATTACTCTTTTATTATGACTGTTGTATAATTTGTCATGTGCTCTTCATAAAATTGCTTTCTTACGTAAATAATACTAATGTCTTAACTAATAGTAATGGCATCAAATTCTATTGATGTTATTATTGGTCGACATTCAAATATCTTCTTCAGTCTGGTATCAAGGATGTCTGCTAAGTCGCTTCAGTCATGTCTTACTCTTTAGTGGACTGTAGTCCACCAGGCTCCTCTGTCCATGGGATTCTCCAGCAAGAGTACTGGAGTGGGTTGCATGCCCTCCTCCAAGGGATCTTCCTGACCCAGGGATAGAACCCACATTTCTTATGTCTCCTGCACTGGCAGGCAGGTTCTTTACCACTACTGCCACCTGAGAAGCCCATCTGGTATCATAAGAGACTAATAATCTTAACATGTTTCTTTGTTTTACAAAATAATTGCATAATGTTCTGTGATCTATAATCATGAATCAACACTATTAGAATTACTTATAATTTACTTTATGTTTCATAATCCTAATATGGATTAGTATAATGGGAAGAACTATATGTAGCTTTGAAGTCAGACAAATGTGATTTTAACACTGCCTCCACTATTGACTGTGTAAGCTTAGGTTAATTATTGTCCTCTAAAATTCCTCCCTTATTCGCTGGTGGCATGTGGATAAAAACTCCTACTGTGCAGAATATTAAGATTCTTATGAAATATTTTATGTATAGCATCTATCACAGAGCCTGGCACATACTATATGTTCCAAAAATAGTGAAAAATTGTTGTTACTGGTACTACAAACATTAGGAAAGCTAAAGTTGTTGATATATACATATGACTTCCATTTTCATTAGGGATTATCTGTTCCTAATTAAGTAACTTACTAAATTTGAGATCTTTAGACTTCTCTCACGGAGAAGGCAATAGTACCCCACTCCAGTACTCTTGCCTGGAAAATCCTATGGATGGAGGAGCCTGGTAGGCTGCGGTCCATGGGGTCGCTAAGAGTCGGATACAAGTGAGTGACTTCACTTTCACTTTTCACTTTCATGCACTGCAGAAGGAAATGGCAACCCACTCCAGTGTTCTTGCCTGGAGAATCCCAGGGATGTAGGAGCCTGGTGGGCTGCCATCTATGGGGCTGCACAGACAGGACTGAAGAGAGAGCAGCAGCAGCAGCAGCAAATGCTTAACTAATTAACAATGCAACATCCCAAAAATTTATTATGAAATATCAGCATGTAGCCTGTGGTTATAAAAACATATAAAATGTAACATTATGACATGTGGAATTTATAAAGGTGGTACAAATGAAGTATCTACAAAACAGAAATAGAGTTATAGATGTAGAAAACAAATTTATGGTTATCAGGAGGTAAGAGAGGAGAAGGGATAAATGGGGAGATTGGGATTGACATATACACAGTACTATATATAAAATAGATAACAATATTCTTTAATGGCCTGTATGTGAAAAGAGTATAAAGAAGAGTGGATATATGTATATCTCACTTTTCTGTACACCTGAAACACAACATTGTAAATCAATTATATTCCAATAATTTTTTTAAAAAGTAACATTAAACTTTCAACGTTTCTATAATTATAAATATGTTAAGTCTGAAAAAACATGCCACAACTATCAGTTCACTTTACTCTTGGTATATTTATTTACATACACAGTTACTTATATAACAACTACTACACTTGACACAAAGGTATAGTCATTTAGCTATAGGTTAGACAATTTTATAACTACAAAGGTCCGTCTGGTAAAGGCTATAGTTTTTCCAGTGGTCATGTATGGATGTGAGAGTTGGACTATAAAGAAAGCTGAGCACCGAAGAACTGATGCTTTTGAACTGTGGTGTTGGAGAAGACTCTTGAGAGTCCCTTGGACTGCAAGGAGATCCAACCAGTCCATCCTAAAGGAGTTCGGTCCTGGGTGTTCACTGGAAGGACTGATGTTGAAGCTTAAACTCCAATACTTTGGCCACCTGATGCGAAGAGCTGACTCATTTGAAAAGACCCTGTTGCTGGGAAAGAGTGAGGGCAGGAGGAGAAGGGGAAAACAGAGGATGAGATGGTTGGATGGCATCACCAACTCAATGGACATGGGTTTGGGTAAACTCCGGCAGTTGGTGATGGACAGGGAGGCCTGGAGTGCTGCGGTTCATGGGGTCGCAAAGAGAAGGACATGACTAAGCGACTGAACTAAACTGACCATCTAATATATGAATTCTGTAATAAATGTGGGTTATTTTAATGACTACTGTTGTAACATAAATAAAACTGAAGTATACAGAAGTTGACATGTTTATATAAACTACAGAAGCAATAAACTGGTTTGGCAAGGTACAGAAGAAAGGAAAAAGTCTTTAAAGGTAGGTCAAGCATTTTACAGATTAAGATCTTACTGACCTTGTCACTTCACATCTCAAGGATCTTAAGTTGTAAATAGAATTTGGTTAAAGAGTTCATCATAATCAGTGACATTATTTGTTAAGACATTTAAAAGTTACAGAAGAAACAAATTGTAATGCAACATTATGGCATGGTAGGAATGAAATGAGTTACCAGGTTATGAAATGCCTTAACTAGTAGGAGATCACATAATTACCAGAAGGTAGAATAGCAGGGTAATCCATATTTTGAATGTTATACTTCTCTGATTGAAAAGTCTAAAATCATATGCCTTTCTTCAAATTTTAAGTGAGACATTTGTTAACATGGCATACAACTTCATTTCATATTCCACCAGTAAAATGTTTATACAAAAAAATAATATCTCTAAGTCAATAGTCACTAATCACAGTCATTAAAATGTTCATTAAGTAGATAATTGAAGGAAAATTATTTCCAAGTATATGTGAAATTACCAAGTATCAAGTGACTTTATTACTTTCATAATTATTTGATTTATAGCCAATGAAATCATAATAACAAAATACTAAGAAGAAAAATATTACTCCAAAAGTGTAATGCAATAACTTATGTGTCAATAATCAGTCCAGTTTCTTGTAGCAGGGCAGGGCTCAATAAAAAGATATTTTTAGAAGGAAAAAAAAAAGCAATATTTCTCTAAACTACATATTTCTACCTGCCGATATATTAAAAAGCTGGCCTTAATATAGATGAATAAAGCCAAAGATGCCACTTTTGTTTTAATTTCCTTTTTTGTCTCTTCTCAAACCATTTTAGCTTTCTACAAATAGATTGTCTTTTTGATGAAAGCTCATAAATATTCTCTGTGAGGCTTTACGAAGGCAAAACTGTATGGGAAGTAAACTACCTCTAGCCAAAACACAAAGTTTCATAAGAATCCAATAACCTAAAATTCAAGTACAGTGTTCAAGGAATAATGGACACTGGCTTCCCTGGTGGCTTAGATGGTAAAGAATCTGCCTGCAAGGCAGGAGACCCCAGGTTCAATCCTTGGGTCTGGAGGAGCCCCTGGAGAAGGAAATGGCTTCAAGGGGTCGCAAAGAGTCAGACACAACTGAATGACTTACACTTTCACCCACTCCAATATTCTTGCCTGGAGAATTCCATGCACAGAAGAGCCTGACAGGCTACATTCTATGGGGTCGAAAAGACTCAGATATGACTGAGTGACTAACACACAAAGGTATCCAGATAAAGAGCCAGATAGTTTTATTATTTCTCTTGTAACTATTACAAAATTTAGGACAGATATAAAACATAATAAAATTATGCTGTTATCTGTTCAACAGAGATTTGGAGTTTATATCTGTGTTCCCTGTAACTCAAAGCAACCTACATTTTAGTATTGAGTGTCCATTCTCATGACTCCTTCAGACATGTATTCTCTAACAGAATAGATCCCTAATGTTTCCTTTAGACTTACCTATTTTTTCCTAACAGCCACAGAGGAGACAATTTAAAAGTGAGGAGGAAGACATTTGAAAGAATCTGCCACTTACACAGCTGAACAAGTAAGTCGGGGTATTGCATTTGAACATTTAGGATTTGTATCAGTTAAAATAGTTTGGCTCTAAATGGCTTAAAAAATAAGGTATTCAAGGTACCTTAAGGTATTTCTTAAGGTATACGCAAGGTATTTCTTGCGCATACGGGGTCCATAAGACACAGGTATTCCTGGATGGGTTCAAGGGCTTGACATTGTCATTGAGAAGCCAGGTGTTTTCTGTCTTTCACTTTGCCTTTGGACACATTGATGACTGCACCTGGAACCACAGAATGAACTGCCATAATTCCAGGCATCATGTGGTGACATCTAACCAAAAAAAAAAAAAAAAAGGGACTGTTTCCCCTGTGTACCTCTTTTCATCAGTAGAGAATCTTTTTCTTAAAGCCTGTCAAGACTTCCCCTTTAAGTGACCAGAATTCAATCCCATTTTCATAAATGAAACAGTCAGATGGGAAACAAAATGATGCTAACTGGTTTATATTAATTATGATTTTCCTCCAGGGATGGCAGACAACTCAACCAAATTTTATTTGAAATACCTAGTAGTCATTCTTACCCCCATGTCTTTGGAGTCATGCAAAATCTGACTTAAACCCACACTATATATCTTATGAACTCTCAACTTGATGTAATTACTTACAACATCAGCTTTCTTTCTGAGAGATATATATGTATATATAGACTATAGATAATCATACACATATGATGTATTTTTAAAGAGGTCTCTATTGTCAGGTATATAAGGGTGAAACAGAACAAGCAAGCAAGTCCCCAGTTGGATATAAAAGGTTCCTTGTGAACTGTGTCTATACATTTTCCAACTCAACCTTTGCCCATCCCTGACATGTTCTGTTCATGCTTTAATCACTCAGAATGAATTGTCCACTGTACTTTCCATGGTAATTTCCAGCTACTTTGAATCTATTATTACAGTTTCCTCTATGAGGAAGATCCTCCTCATCATTGTTCATTTCACTCATTCTTATTCATCTTCATGACTCATTTCAGAAAACATCTCCCCTCAAAAAATCTTTCCAACTTCCACGATGGGTTAAATGTGTCTTTTTTTCGTTCTAGAGCACCTTTTTCTTAAAAATTATCATAAAATACTGAAAGTACTTATTTTTGCATCTGATTTATTTACTAGGTTCTTTGACATGTTCATGATACAATGCTGGGGACACAATTAACCACTCAATACATATATAATGAATAATATTAAATAAATTTGTTTTGTAGATGCAGTACTCTGAAATGGAATACAAAAGAGAAAGCTTTTTACATAAATCAGTGTGACCATTTTTAAAAGAGCATTAAAAAGTATCATATAGAAGGATTTTGGTATAAAAAATACAGTAACATTTCTTAAGTACTTACCATGAGTCAAAGGTCAAGCTAAGGCTTTATACACATTGTCCTATATAATCAAAACACTCTTGGGAAGAAGTATTTTTTTCTCCATTTTAAAAATGTGGATTCTAAGGCACAGAGATCTCATGGCTAGCGAATCCAAAAAAAGGGGGAACTGGAAATGGGACTCAGGTTTGTTGACCTAAACCTCGTGTTTTAGTTATTTTACCCTAGAACAGAGACCATCCTCCATATGTTACCTTGTCAGTCATTCTTAATTAAAAATGGTCTCAGAAAGCACCAAAACAAACTTTAAAGTAAAACAAAAATAACAGTAATCACTTCTACAGACATAAGAGAAAATTTTACTCCAACTAACTTTTTCTCCCTTTATTGAAATTCATGATTGTTCACAGCTAACAACAACCTTATAGATTTAGTGAACTAAAGCTGTTAAAACCTGCTTTGCTGCACTAAATGAATCACTGACAATGGCACTCTCCTCCTTTCTCTTTAAATAGACTATTACTGACTACACTGACTACAAAGAAAATTAGAACGGTGCTCAAAACCAAAGTTACACATTTGTTAAATGTTCACTTTATTGTTTAAGCGCACATCCACCTGCAATGCAGGAGATCTGGGTTTGATCCCTGGGTAGGGAAGATCCTCTGGAGGAGGTCATGGCAATCCACTCCAGTATTCTTCCCTAGAGAATCCCCACGGACAGAAGAGCCTGGTGGGCTACAATCCATGCGGTCGCAGAGAGTTGGACATGACTGAGAGACTAAGCACAGCAATATTTATTGTTTAAATACTATCTTTGTTTACATCATTTTCATCATTACTCAGATGTATTCGTTTTCATACATACCCGTGAAACAGTACATACTTACATCAAATCTAGTAATATGTGTAAAAAATAAATTCATTGCTGCATTTAGAAGTAATATGATACACACACAAAAAAAATAGGAAGAAAGCAACAACATTAAGTTTAGTCACCTAAATATGTATTACTATAAATATTTCGTGACTATTGAAAGATTAACAGTCTCTAGTATAGGAGACAAAAACTGTGGAAGTATTTTTAAGAGCCTATAAAATTGTACTTAGTAAACATTCACTGGTTTATACAGTAGAAAATATCAAATGATAGAAATAACTGTAACTTCAGAAGTATCAAAAATTTTAGCCTATACAAAGAAAAAGAAAATAAGTGCTTTTGAACATGTGTGTGATTAAGGCAAATAACTTCTCTGAGCCTTAAATTTATTTTCTGTAAAATAAAATACCTGGGAAAAGTATCATTTTAAGAATCCTTCCTCCAGCAAAAATTCCAAGACTCATAATATTAGAAACAGAGTAGCATTAAATACATTTAGCATGTAATCTACAACCTCAATAGAGTGTGCTGAATTTACTTGTGTTTGTTTAAAGCCACCCAGAGATTCTGAGCATCTGAACTGTTGCTGTTACTGATGTGTTTTTGTGGATGGCAAATATATTAGATCCTATAGCTGTGACTTTCCATATTGATTAAAATACACTAATTGTGGAACCAGGACCAAATATCCTTGGTCTTTGTACATCAGGCTGTCTGTTGCCACTGCTGTGCAATGTCTGTTAGGTGTTGGATAAAGGAATGGCGAGGCAGAATGTATAAGCACAATGGACCCAATCCCATTGAAGTATTTTTGTACGATGTCCATAAATTTCAATGTGACACAAGTCTGAGCAGAGGCTTTCATTTCAGGCCCACAATCACTGCAATCTTTTCTGTATTCTTTATATAACATACGCTGAAAGTCTTAGAATAACTGGGAATCACAGCTGAAAATTCAAAGCGCCCAAATCATTTAAATTTTTCATTGAGAATTAATTTAAAGGTCTTAGTTTTAGTTTGTTCTAGAGTACATGACTTAAATTTTTTCTTTATTAAATATTTCAACATTTACAATTCATGACTTTTTTTAAGGAAGAATGGAGGACAATGTGAAGAAAATTATATTCTCATGTCTTAAATTAGAACAGATTAAACACATTGCCTTCCTTATCCAAAAAACAATATTTGTTTTTATTCTCACTGCACCATTGTATTCAATTAATAAGATGTTTTCAATATAGTATTTTTCTGACTGATGAAAAGTTAACAGAAAAAATGTGTAGAATTTGGGAAAAAGGCAATACACTCTTTATGATAAAGGCACTACACCATTATTATCAATGACTATCTGAATGTTTATAGAGTACAAAGTGCTTACTGGATCATGTTGAGTGGTAAATTCAACATAGTAAAAATAGACAGTATAAACCTCCCCTTGTTAGCATGGAGTGACTATAACCCAAGGCCGGTTCTTTTCTTCCATTTGCTGCATTCTTCCTCTCTCTCCAGCCATAGAAGTAGAGCTCAGTTATTTCTGCATGGATGCAAGGTGAATGAAGCTGTCGTTTCTCCTTGCAGTGCTATTTATTACAGGTCACTGACATAACACAGCTATTTTTTTAAATGAAAAAAAAAGTTATATTGCATTATCTCACTTACTCGGGTATTTGAGAGGAATGCACAGAGTGTTATTTATTTATACAGAAACCTGTCAACCGAGAGACATCATCTTGCTTTGAGGGGCCTCCTGCTGGCAAACTGAGCAACCTTGTTATTATAAGAATTAAAACGCACACCGTATGAAAGAAAACATAACATAATCTTATAGCGTGAAGCTGTTTGGATTTTCAACCTGTAAAAATATATTATTCCAATAAGGACAAAACTTAGAAAACTTCAAAGTGTATCACAAATTGGGACTATCTATGTGGTTTCATTGTTCTCAGCTATGAGATATATACATTATACATATTCAATACATAACTGTATTATGCATAATATGATATCAGACCGACTTTGACCATAAACCAATCTAATGCAGTAATAAATTAACTGACAAGGAATTTATTTTCTAGATAAGTACATCTCAGTTTGCAGTTTGAGTCCATGTCTAGAAAAATAATCTTAGAAAACATAATTCTAATCATTGTCTCTGATTGATATGACAGCAATTAATTTTTCCTCCATAATGCCCTCAGTGCAGATTATGCTCAAGAATGAATGCTATTTCTCAATTACACATTACATAATTTCATCTCAGAATTTCCCAAGGCCCACCTAAAAGTCTTGGGAAATAACTGAACATTTAATAGCATCAGGGCTAATAAATATATTTCAACATTTGCATGCCTGTAAAAACTGCAGAGCATACCACAAGTGTTAAGAGAACTGCAGTCATGCGTGAAACCACTAAGAATCAAAATATTTGTGTAAAAATAGACCATTTGGGCCACTACAAGGCTCCGGTAGGTATAATTTTGACCCTTGTTGTGAAGGACAACTTTAGCTATTCACTTATACAAACAGCTGAGTAAACAGAGAGCTCAAGCTGTTACCTGAGCTCTTTCCTAGTTGAAATATAGGAATAGGAAGGAGACCTGGCAAAAAGGAGTTAACTACTGTGCTGAGGTAACATCTGCTTGCCCAGCCTCTAGTTCCACATCTAACTTCTGCTGGAGAAACAGTGATTGGGGAGGTGGTGGGGGTGAAAGTGAGGTCTTAGGACACAAATAGTTGCATGTCAGGCATTAATCCCAGAGAAGCTTTCCTTCACAAGTCCTGAGACTATTCCAAATAGAGATCACAGTCGAAAGGGACAGCTGTTTATAACCTCTTCTGAAAAGAGTTATTTGGGGCTACAACTACTGATCTTGTGTGTTCCCAAAATCATGTGCACTGATGTGCCTAGTCAAGATTTGTAATGGAGAAGAATGAAAAACCTATAACACCTGTTTTCCTAAATTAACTCCTTTTCACCAACTCTCCTTCCTGTTTTTCAAAGTGCAAATAAATTCAGAGAAGCTTGCTTTCTTCCTAGCAATACAATGTAGTATAGATCATTCATCCCCCAATGTTTTTTTAAGTACAGTAAATGCTACTCAATTGGAATATTTTAACATTCTATTACTATTGGAAACATGAGAAACAGGACTCATGATGAGGTACAAGAAACTTTATGAATACAGGCATACCAAAATTTAATCAAACAATGCAAACAACTTCCCAATTCTCTTTTTGGAAAAACTGCAAACCATCATGTTCTTTTTCAGGAATATATTGATGGTGACAGTAGCTTTGGTGATATTAAAGCTACTGCATGAAATGATAAAGGGTAAATAAAATGGCTATTGGAAACTGGCCTTGCTAAGAGGAAAATAATTCATTTTAAAAATCAATAATTTTCTGCTTTTAAGCTATATTCATTTCAGGCAGATATGTCCACAGACAACCCACTTTAGCATATTTGCAAAAACTAAACAAAGGAACAAAATGGTTTGAAATAAAACAAAATAAAATTTAAAAATTCAAAGTGCTACATACAGATAAATACTATACATTAAATGAGCACTGGAGAAATAATGACACAATTAGAATCATGTGTACATTAAATCCCTCCTAATGTACAAGTGGTAAAGAGGAAAAACTGCTTCCTTATTTGGTGGTAGGGACTGGGACAGGGGTTAATTTATAAACATGTGGAACCCTAACAAATGTTATAGTATTTAAACCTTATAAAGATACATTTTAAATAAGAAGGGCAAAATTAATAGCAATACTGATAGAAACTGACTGCCATTTCTGAAATGGGACAGGCACTCTAGCCTGGTTTTTAAGTAGGATATTGACCAGCAGTGAAAGATGAAGACTGTTTTAGAAGAGTAGAATGAGTTGGTTCCTGATTCATGGGTACAATTAGAACCACTCAGGGATGGAGGACAACAGGATCTAAAACAAAAGCCAGCAAGCGTGGAGTGAGATAAAGGGAGGAGAGACTGGCGAAATGTTATGTGGTGGCCATTTCGTTTCTAGCATTCTCATTTACCCGTTCAATATCCCTGCTTCTCTCATAAACTAGCATATTGTCTTTCTTTAAACTCAAGCCTTGAATGTTAATTACTCTCATTTTCATTACCTCACCACTGAATAGGACTAATCCAAATTAAACTGCCAAATACCTGGTTAAAGGTTACCATAGTAACAACTATTGTCATTTACAGAATATATTCATGAGGTTTGATCTGTTCATGGTATCTCTGAATACCATTTGAAATATATCAGGACATCTTAATTGGATAAATATCCTCCAAAAATGTCTTTGATTTAAATATGCAGATAACACTGTTTTTCTCTAAATTTGTGATCAACCATAAGTTACAGAGAATGTCATATTAATGATAAATAATAACAAAATCAATGGAGGAAAATCTGTGGTAATAACTTAGATTATAGTTTAAAATGCCAATTTCAGGCTGCATTTAAATAAAAATCACCATTGTAGCTAAATAAAATCTCAATCCCAAATTCAACACTTGCATCTAAAAAACATAAAATTTAAGAAGCCACTGGCATGTGACAATTATTTTGTGTTACGATCCTCACATCTGAATTTTTAGTTATTTAACTGCTACACTGAAAAGTGTCAGTCGCTCAGTAGTATCTGACTCTGAGATCCCATGGACTGTAGCCCACCAGGTTCCTCTGTCCATGCGATTTACCCAACCAAGAACTCCCACTGGACTGGGTTAGCATTTCCTTCTCCAGGGGATCTTTCCAACCCAGGGATTGAACCCACGTCTCCTATATTGAAGGCAGATTCTTTACCATCTGAGCCACCAAGGGAATTCCCAACTGCTACATTAAAAGGTCTTAACTACAAGAGTAAAACTCATAGTGTGTCTCAGAAAGTCTGGCAGAAACTTAATCACACAATACCACTGACCAATTATTCTGAAACATCACCTGTCAGCTGAGTAACATAATGGCATGTAATGGAGCTTGGGAGCCAAATTTCGGTCTCTCAGGCTAAAGACAATAGCCTAAATAAAAATACATGTTTTATTGCTTATGCTGCAATTCACAGCATCTTTGAAAGTCTCCTGATTGGTAAATAAGAGAAGTAACTATTCTCTTCCTCTAACTCACCTGCATGCTGCATCCATGGGGTCGCAGGGTCGGACACGAGTTAGCAACTTAACAACAACAACAAGCTCACTGGTGTGTAGGGAGGTTGAGATTGTTGCCAGAAAACAAGCAGTCAGCTTTAGAAGAGCAAAGATCGACCTTCCCATTAGTAAAACTGCTTCTAAACCTGAAGATTTTGAGGTGTTTCAGTGTTAATCAGGGGGCTTCCCAGGTGACTCAGTAGTAAAGAACCCACCTGCCAATGAGAGAGACCCAAGAGAGGTGGGTTTGATCCCTGGGTCAGGAAGATTCCACCAGAGAAGCAATGACAATCCACGCCAGTATTCTTGCCTGGATAGTCCGATGGACCGAGGAGCTGGCAGGCTACAGTCCATGGTGTCATAAGAAGTCAGACATGACTGAGCAACCGAGCATGCACACAGTTTTAATCAAGAGAGCACAATTGGCAAAGGTCTGTGAATTAAAAACTTTATGATGATATGCATAGCCTTTATTTGATTCTTTGGTTATCAGAATAAGTGTATACAACCATGATACAGGGAAAAAACTTAATCCCAACAATGTACAGACTGTCTTCTATATAGAAAATTCTGTTCAGTGTTTGTAGATAGATCTTGAAGATTCTGCTCCAGTGTGCAGAAATTTTTCCAAAAATACATTCAGTCATACATTATATTAGTTGTGCCCTATCTTGAAAAGTTTAAATGCCTATAAAATGTAACATAAAAAGTTATCTCATGAATTTGATTAAAAACCATTTTCTCTTGAAGGAGCTTTAAAAAACAATAAGGATGAAAGGACAGAGGATTTGAGTTTGCCAGGTAAACATAAATCTTTGGAACAAAACTGTCTCTCTAAGGTCTTTTTTTTTAAATCCCCAAACTATAAAAAAAAAAGAATATGAAGGAAAAATGATTTGAGAGAACTGCCTCTCACAGGGAGCCAAATTCTTTCCCACATAGTCTATTCACAGTACCCAAGCCTATCCATATATACAATGATTCTGCAAACCAGTATTGCATCATTTGTTTATAAACACAGGACACAGAACTGATGCCCAAATTATGAGAAAGCAGAAACCCATGGTCTTCTCACATTTAACATTTTGTATCTTTAACTGCGTATTACTTTTTTTGCTTTTAACTGCTTTAGTTACCATACTACCCCTATTACTACTATAGCATGTGTGTATGTGTGTTAGTCACTCAGTCATGTCCAACTCTGTGCAACTCCATGGACTGTAGCTCACCAGGCTCCTCTGTCCATGGGATTCTCCAGACAAGAACACCTGCAGCTGGTAGCCATTCCCTTCTCCAGGGGATCTTCGTAACCCAGGGATTGAACCTGGGTCTCCCATACTGCAGGCAGATTCTTTACGGTCTGAGCCACCAGGGAAGTGCATACTACAGTATACATAATGTAACTGAGCATCTGTGTGATAGACACTGTTTTACATGTATTATTTCATTTAATCCTCACAACTATGAGATTGATCTTAATATCAGATCCCATTTTTAGATGAGAAAATTGAAGCTTAAAAAGATTAAGAAATTAACCCATCTTTACATGGTTAGTATTCAAACCTGGACTGTTTGATTCTTAAGTTTCTCTATTTAACCTCTACTTCAACTCTCTGCAATACTTTAGTTTACTTTATTATTGATTTTAAAAGTGACTAAACTGGTTACTCTATTTGAAGTATTATAAATGTACTGAAATTACAATGTGATAATAGAAAGGTAGTATTATTATTAATATGCTTGATCCTGTTTTCCAAGTTTTGCATATTCACAAATAAACCTGTTTATTAATAATTATCACAGGTATCAAATGAAATAACTGTGAATGGCCCAAAATAGGCAACAAATGAATCTATACTGTCAATATCCTTCTTAGAGGTTTTAGTTTATTTATATATATAAAATATTGCAACTTGGACCATGAAAAATTGTTAGGACCTTAAGCATTGCTGACTTGCCACCTGCACAGATGTTTGTCATTTGGTAAATTAAATCTCTCCAAATTTCTGTTTCCTTGACTGTAAAATCAGGATAGTACCGGCCATGTAGTGAAGATTAGCTGAGGTATTCTATGAGAAGTGCTTTAGCACATTTCCTGACACCTAGGCCTTTAATAAGTATTAAATATTAATTAAGACTTGGCTTTTTATCAATGAAGAATTAGTTGTGTCTCTAAAAATATACCAAAAAAAATAAGATTTTAAAAGCACACTAAATTGTGAAAAGAGAAAAGTAAAATGTTGGAACTGCTTGAGTCAGAGATACTGGTATATTCATACAGAGATACCCAGTAGGCAGTAGCAGAAATAACAGGATGGCCTGGCACTCTGGAGAGAGGTAAGAGCTCAGAATGACTCATACAGAGGTGAGACAGAGAAAGGGATCCAGAAACTGAGACAAAATAGTAATGAAGGAAGAGGACAAAGGCCAGATAGAAGTGTGGGTAAAAAATCACTTTTGTTGGGTGGGTTATCTTCACTCATTGCCTCTTTAAAAATAGATAATCAAAACTGTAAGCCTAAAGCATACCCAATAATAGTCAAGTATATTGCTAGAATATTGTCTCTGTTGTGACTCTAATCTTGGCCAGTTATGCCATTCCGAGTCTCCGTTTCCTTATCTTTAAAATGGAGTTAATACCGCCTACCATGGCCGATTTCAGCGAACGTTGTAACGCACAAAAATACCACCAGTCACAGTGCTTGGTGTAGAGAAAGCGCTGAAATGGATACAGAGCGAGACAGCAAGAAGAGCTGTAGTCAGAAAGACATTAAAGCAGAAGGAAGCCCATAACAGTATTGCAGTTTTCATACCAGAGAACTCACAAGAATGTTAAAAGAATGGCAACTAAAGAAAAAAGCAGGAACCTAAGTATACGTACAACTGATTCACTTTGCTCTCCAGTAGAAACTAACTCAACATTGCAAAGCAACTATACTTCAATGAAAATTAAAAAAAAAAAAAAAAGAAAAACATTTCATTTAGCATAGGTCTTACAATATGGATCCAAAAGAGGCAGTAAAAGAGATGGAAATGTCAAAGGCCTTGAAGTAAATATTTCCCAAGCGGACTGAGAAAGGTTGACTTTATTTGTAGCCAACTGAAGCATGCATATGTGCCTTCATCTTTTTACTTCCTTTTGATTTTCAGTCTCTTTTGAAAAGTGCTTCTCTTTGGCTCTGACTTCTCAACACTTTACGCTTCACTCAGAACTAGAGGCCCCGTTTTCTAACCTCCTGCCCTTCCTATGTCCTCAGCTTCTTATATATGTTTCTCCTTCTGGTTTAGTTAAACCCAGTCTTATAATTACTTGCTGGCATAGACCCAGAAACACAATAAAATATTTGTATACTTTTATTCTGTATTGTGTGACTTTTAAATCTGAGAATGATTTATTTCTGATAGTACATTGCATTAGAGGTATGAGTGTCTAATACCAAGGCTATTGAGAAAAAACAAAACAGTTTATATTTAAGGAAACCAACCTTTAAAACACCTATCTTACAAGTCTGTTAAGGACAAGTAGATAGTGAAAAGCATTTGGGCAGAAATCCTAGTCAGAGAGACAGTGTTGCTTTCACTGCCTCAGTTTTCCAGAGATCAGGGCAGGATATTTGGGCACAATGTGCTCATGACGGACACACAGGGTGGGAAGGGCCCTCAGAGGCCACAGAACCCACTTCCCATCCCCAACATCACTGACCAGTTGCTCTTCAGCTGCCTCATCCATTCCTTGTCTTCACAGAAGAGGTGAAATCAGAGTTGACCACCCTCTATACATATGAAGGCACTCACCACCTCCCAGGACAGACCATTCCAACTTTGGGAAGCTGTAACTGTGAGAAACTCCTTGATGGTGTTCAACTGAAATCTGATGCCTTACAATTTCAAACAGCTGCTAATGTTTCTTTTCTCCAAGGCTACCCAGAACCCTGCTAATCCCGCTTATACGTAACAGCCCTCCAACTTTTGAAGATAGTTATCATGCCCCTTCCCAAGCCTTCTCTTCCCCATGCCTGGCATCTCCTTTCTCTAATCATTCTTCAAATGAAACGTAACTTCATTGTTTTGTTATAAAGAGTTTTCTTTGCAAAATAATACATCGCAGGCCCAAACGTAAGCCACCAAGAGAATCACAAGATGAAATTCACAACTTCTTTCACAATATTAGTTTAATTGTGTAAAGAAATTTTAATTGAATGTTTTCTTATCCACCATAAGTGAAGAGAGTATATGTGGTGCCCTCAAGGAACAGACTCCTATCTTAAGTGACTTAATACACAATTGTGGAGCAGCTGACACCGTGCCAGATAAGCTGTTCATTCTGACTAATAACATAAGCATGTAGTATGTTTATTCCCACAGTTATGGCAACTACAAATTTAAATTGTTGTGATTCTTCTGCAGCCCAATTTATAGACAAACACACATCACGCTTTTTCTCGATCACTCCCAGGAAAATTCATAGCATCTGCTTTACTTAAGTCCTTTGCCCTGCATCACTCATATGGTTTTCTCCTAGGTTAATTCAATATGAGAACTAGTGACATCCTATCTATTGTTTTTAAGCAATGTCCTTTTAAACTTCAAGTCAAGTAATAAAATACCTAAGCTGTGATATACAACTTAGAAACATGCCTCCTTCATACAGGCTAATACTTAAGAGTGACAAAGTTAGTATGATGCTATTCACATTCCAAGTATTTTAAAATACAGCAAAGACTTTATTACATTCAAGAATAACATTCAAAGTGGTTTAGGGAAGGCTCTGGGAAAGCCAAATGGTAAAAATGTGTTTTAATATTTTATCAAACAATAAAAGCATAAGGAATATAGCACTTGGATATTAGTCCTGGTAATGGAATATATTTTGTTGTTCATATCCTTCCATACAGGCTTCCAGGATTTTGAAAATGCCAAACAAAAGTCTCAACATTCTTAGTAGAGATTAAAAAAAAATAGACATGAAATTTATTTTTTTTATATATTTGAGTAAGAAGCATTGAAAAGCATTTGATCTTGACTCCCTATGAAATCAAAGATGTCTTTGGTTTAAAACCTCCATGTGCTGTATCAGCATATATACAATTACTACAGCTTTAATCAAGACAGAAGCTGTCTGAAAAAAATTAACCTTGAAATAACCACTGGAAATATGATGAGATGAACAATTCATGAATATGATTCTCTATAGTGAACTTGATTATGGAGGTTTCAATATATCACCAGGGACAATGGGGCTGCTAAATTTGAAGTTAAAACAACTGGAAAATATTATTAACTCTTTAGCTGATATTTTTACATAGTAAAAATGTGACTTGAAATACTAATCCTTTTATTGTTACTTAAATGTGTTAACATATTAGTAGTTAAAATATTACCAAATATCTGAGCTGAGTACTGATTTTAATTTAGATGCATTGTTTCATTCACAGCTAATAATGTCTATGCAGTTAAAATGAGCACATTTAACTTAGCCAGGCAGTCTTAAGTCAGGACAAAACTCTAGCAGATATGTAAATAATATTATAACCTTTTAGATATCATTACCTTATGACAGAAAAGACTTTTGGGATGTTTCTTGAGATATTCTCAAACATGGATACTATTGTCCAAATCCCTGGCTTTTTCTAGGATCATGTTGCCATCAAGCGATAGATGTTTTGTGGTATATTTTTTTTCAGGTAAGTTAGTCTCTCTTAGAAATTCATTAAAATTTATTCTTTTGGATGATGACACTTCTTTTTTTTTTTTTTAACAAAGATCAAGGTTTGAGTTTTTGTTTGTTTTATTTTATAGTCACTTTCTGATAATTACTGTGGATCCCTTCCTATTGGCTTAACCAACAGATGAATGACTAGTTCCAGAACATTCCTCTAACCACATACCAGATTTGAATCAGAAAATTATCTTAAAATAATGGGACTTCTGATTTACTCACAAATAGTCAAAACCCTTGAATATGCAAAGCCCCACTATACATGTCCTTGAAACAAAGATTATTTGGATGTTTTGACATATTTTATTTTCAGCAAACCTGGAACAATTGAAATGTTTTTGTTTCTCCCTTCTTCTCATTAATAAATCTACCTTCACAGTGCTCATCCTGTCAGTGAGAATTGTAGTACTTGCAGAAATTTATTTTTATATAGCCTATAAATATTGAGTGAAAGCTGTTAAACTGTGGGAGACAAACTTCATCTGTACCTTTCAAAAGTGGCTGAGGCAGTTTGTAGGAGTGAAATAGCATGCATCAGATCTAAATTTGCTAAACAAAATTAGCTGTGTGCTGTTCTGTTTGTCTTATCTCTTTCTCTGCCCATGGTGTGCTAATTCTGGCCACCAGCAATATATTAAGTACAGAAAAAAATAATAAATGTCCTTTTCATCAGCAGTTGCATAAAATGTTTTGTCTATTATTCTGTCTATCTCAAAGCATTTTATGTTTTCAAACTTCATTCAGCACTTAAAAAAAAGAGAAAGTAAAAAGGCCACTGAAGAATTATATCTGAATACCAATCACTTCAGTTTCCATTAATTCCAAGTACACTTTTAGAGGTTTTGATATATCACCAGGGACAATGCGGTGGCTAAATTTGAAATTAAAACAACTGGAAAATATTATTAACTCTTTAGCTGATATTTTTACATAGTAAAAATGTGACTTGAAATACTAATCCTTTTATTGTTACTTAAATGTGTTAACATATTAGTAGTTAAAATATTACCAAATATCTGAGCTGAGTACTGATTTTAATTTAGATGCATTGTTTCATTCACAGCTAATAATGTCTATTGCAGTTAAAATGGGCACATTTAACTTAGCCAGGGGGTAAAAGTCGAAGATAGATTTTTAACTGTGCTAAATAACAAATGATTAAAAATTCAATGACGTATATTTCAAGCGGTAGGGCCTTAGTAATATAGATTTTATATACCAAAACTGCCAAGATTCTTTTAAGTCACACCATTATGAACTACAGAACTGCATAAGAGACAGCATTACATGACCCATTTTAAAAGTATGGCATCAAGAAAACAGATATCTGGATTAAGTGTGTTCATATTTAGAGTAGAAGTATTTTGAAAATTATCCCTATAAAGTTCGTTATTTCACCCAAAGATATACTGAAGCGCTTGACCATATGAATTTACTCTTTATAACAATTTTTTTCTCAAAAAATGCATTCTTCTACATTACCAGTAGATACCAACTGCATGCAGTAGGAAAAATATATATATAAAATGACACCCAAAATTCACCCTAAATGAGTGATAGCATTACTTAAGTTGTAAAATCTTCAAACAGACAGAAGTACTATAAAGCTTTTTGTAAAAGGCTTCAGCTTCAGAACCTTTATCCTGTATTGGTGCCTTCCAATAAGTTTTAATTTTGGGTTGCCTTTCTGTCAATAAGTTGTACTTTTATTTCTATACTGTTTTTAAAGAGGTTCCCCAAACTGCATAAATGCAGGTCCCAGAATCTTAAACATGCCCCTGCTTTGAAGTGTTTTCAAGAAGACAAGGCTTTTATGATGATTTCCTTAACATAGTACAATACACAATACAAAAATAAAATAAAATAAACCCTCTGGAGAAGACAGTGGAGGAGGAGAAAGGCAGAGTACCCAACGAGGAACTCCTTAAACGATAGATTTACTGCAGCGGTCCCCAACGTTTTTAGTAGCAGGGCCAGTTTCGTGGAAGACAGTTTTTCATGAACCAGGGGAGCGCAGGGTGGTTTGGGGAAGATTCAAGTGCATTCCATTTACTGTGCACTTTGTTTCTATTATTATTACACCAGCTCCACCTCAGATCATCAGGCACTAGATCCCAGAGGTTGGGGACCCCTGATTTACTAGATACGTTTCTTCAAATGGTTCCAGGGAAAACATCAAGAGCTGCTGACCTGACAGCAGAAGGATTTGGTGGGCTGAGCATCCCTTTCTCTCACAGTGGGGCAGTTACAGCAGAAGAGCCATGCCTTTGGAAGGATCACTAACACCGGTGGCTGGGAGAAGACATGGAAGAAGGGGACCAGCAGACGGCAGAGGCAGTTGGTTCAGGACAGGGCAGACAGCTAACTGCAGCAACAGACCCACCAGTCAGCCTTCACCCATACATACTACTTCTTTATACCGCTACTTCCTCGTCTACAAAGTAGAAGCAATAATCCCGGACTCAAACTTTCTTCTCAGGGACTCTTAAAGGAAAAACAATCAGGCAAGTTATAAAAAGAAATTTTCAGACAAAGATAATAAAGTCTCCATACCCAATTTTCTCATTAATAGATTACTTTGCAGACCGTTAGGTCTAAGTTTTGATGTTACATTAACTCTTTCAGGCCATTATAAATTAAGGTACACCTAGGGTACCACAGTGACCCAGAAAGGTTGACAGTTTCTTGAAATCTGATAACCTGAGAAGCAATGTCTGGAAGAGCATTTTTCCTGGTAGAATCTGACACTATAAATACTATAATCATTTCACCAATTTTCAGAATGCAGAGTGAATCATCTAAGAGAGCAGCTAAGAGAAGCCCAGTCACCTCTCAGTTCAGTTATGCTGCAAGTATTTCTTTTATAGGATCCTTTTAAAATGGGAGGCATATGTCTTGCTATCTATTTTAAGATACTGAGAAATCTTAGTATTAACAAAGTTGTATTATCACATACATCTAGGAATAGAAAACACCACATTCTGTCTGGAACCCTTTTTTTCATGACATACTTATTAGCATTTCTCCAGAGGCAAATTCCCCCTAAGAGTTTGGAAAAATCACTTAATAACATAATTTTCGTATTGCTTTTCATTGGTCTCATCTGCCCTTGTTTGAAAGAAAGGGGAAATCTAGCATCTTGAGCTTCTTCATCAGTGCCTAATGTGGTCTTCAAACTGTCAGGTCAATAAATGTTTACTGCTTAAACTGATTAAAATTTATAAATGAGAGATAAGAAACCACAAAAGAATGGCCACAAAAACACAGTGTACTACAAGAGAGTTACATGTTTAAGAATGGTACTTACATGTATTTAACTCACCAAAATAAGACAAAAATACTTTGTCCCATATTATGAGCAGACTCTAAAAATGGGAATGAGAACAAATGATATACTCTTGGAAACACTCCATTGAAAGAAATACCCTACAAAGCTCAAGAAAGCAACTAAGGAAATTCCCAGGATAAACATTTCTAATATCTATTATTAAGAATTCTATAATTATGTTTTTAGAACAGCTTATTTGTGCATTTATATGGTTTAATTACAAGTAATAACCATCTATGAATGAGCTTAAAATTGTTTTGGCAAGTGTATGTTATTCTTTCATTAAAAAAATATTTTTAAAGAGCTTACCATGTATGTGGCACTGCATTAAGTCTCTGTGGGAGATAAAAATGCTTGCTCTTAAAAAGTTATAACTATAGAAAGGTTTAAGATTAAATTCAAATAGGTGATACAGATAACGATTAAAGAGTAGAGTAGTGAATGAAGGAAGACTCAAGTAAGAGGTGTGATTTAATGTGGAAATGGAAAGATTCAACAATTTGGACAGGCAGGGGCAACCAAGGGAGCCATGAATTCCAGGGAAAAGGGTTAGCCAAGGGAAAGACAGCAAGCAAGGCTTTGGAATACCAACTACGTCAGCCCGGTTCTTAGAATACATCTTAAGAAACTCTTAAGGTTGGATTAAAAAGGAAACTGAAGGGAGAGGGTGGGAAGATTTGGGAGAATGGCATTGAAACATGTAAAATATCATGTATGAAACGAGTTGCCAGTCCAGGTTCGATGCACGATACTGGATGCTTGGGGCTGGTGCACTGGGACGACCCAGAGGGATGGAATGGGGAGGGAGGAGGGGGGAGGGTTCAAGATGGGGAACACATGTATACCTGTGGCAGATTCATTTTGATATTTGGCAAAACTAATACAATTATGTAAAGTTTAAAAATAAAATAAAATTTAAAAAAAAAGTGAGTATATAATACACAGTCAAAAAAATAAAAAGGAAACTGAAGACTATTTTAACAGGCTTTGAACTCTGCAATGGGAATCCATTGAAGGCTTCTGAATAGTAACTAGGATAATAAAAGTATGATATTAGACATGGTCACCTGGTAGTGACAAGAAGGAAGTCTAAAAAAGAGGATCTTTCAACAGCCTGCTCTGAGTTTTTAAGGACTAGATGAGGTCAACAAAAGTCTTAGGGATTAGATTTTAATAAGCCGGGCAATCAAAAAAACTTAACGGCTCTAGTTCTAGACAAAATGATTAGACAAAAGGAACTCCTAAAAATGAAACTGTGTATAAAAGAATTATTCCTTTTTATTTTTATTTGGTTTTCATGGGTCCCCACAGGGGGGAAAAAAAAAAAAACTCATCTTCTCGAAGCCTACGGGGAAGAATAGGAAATAATGACAAATAATATTTTTAGTAAAAGGGGAGTTAGCTTAAAGCAAAATGCCAACCATGACCTCAATTAGGCATCCCCTGCTAGTGATGGGGCCCCATCCTGAAACAGAGGACTAGAGCACCCATTACTCAATCCTAGACAGAGTCATAGAACCTGGAGAATCTGTTGCCATTTTTTCAGTCCTAATTAGCCATGAGATATCCTCAGCACATCACCGACTAGTAGATGCACCTTTTGAGAGCAGGTTTACAATCCCCATCTACATCCAAAAAGCTTAAAATTTGTATGTCCACCTAGACCATATGCCTATGGGACCAGACATAAATAAAGGTCAGAATAACAGTAAAGATATGGTAGGTAACGTTTATTATTTACAAGTGTGACCTTTCTGGAAAATAAAGGTGTGTTTATTGCTCCCCTCATTTTCTTCTCTTTAAGCACTTTTAAGACTATGTTTCAAACAAAATAAATATTTTACACATGACAGTGTATATATGTCAATGCTACTTTCTCAATTCATCATACCCCCTCCATCCCCTGCTATGGGAAGCTGCTGTCCTCTATGATGACCTAGAGGGGTGAGATGATAAGGCGAAGGGAGGCTCTAAAGAAAGGATATATACATCTATATTACTATATATATATAGTAATAATTATGACTAATTTGTGTTATTGTATGGTAGAAACCAAAACAACACTGTAAAATAATTATCATCCAATTTCAAAAAAGTTAAAATACAATAAAATATACAGAGCATTCACAGAGCCTTGATTCGTATTAGTTTAACTCTCTGAATTGAGAAAGTGAGTCTTGTATATTCTTATTGGTATTTAGTATGCTTCAGAAGGGCTTCCCTGGTGGCTCAGTGGTGGTAAAGAAACTGTCTGCAATGCAGGGGACCCAGGTTCAGTCCCTGGGTGGGAAAGATTCCCTGGAGGAGGGCATGGCAACCCACTCCAGTACTCTTGCCTAGAGAATCCCATGGACAGAGGAGGCTGGCAGGCCATAGGGTTGCACAGAGTCGGACACAACTGAAGTGACTAAGCAGCAGCAGCATGCTTCGGTAACCCCATGATATTGGAAATAACGTGATTAACAGTAATGATCCTGAACTAGCTCTCAAGAGAGAGGTTTAATGATATTGCAGAGGAAGTTTCCTGGTGTCTGTGTTAATGTTTTTACAGAGGGGGACCCATTTTCATTGCAAATTTCTAACAGATAGTGACTCTTCCTGCCAAAACAGGTTTAAACCTCCCTTCTGTTGTCATGGTCAATGAAATGCTGATTATGTCCATGTCCAGAAAGCTCTGGTGCTTAAGGGAAGTTAGGATCGACCAAAGAGAGGTAAGGTTAAATCAACGACTTTCAGAGTCACAAGGCCCAGAGGCAGCATCTTGCGGAAGCCAACTGGAGGGAGGCAAATGCACTACAGACGTAAATTTATAAAGTCTTAGTACTTAAAGCTTGGCTTAGATGCACTTGTGCAAAGAATAACTGTGATCCTAGTAGGGCCTGAAAAATGACAAGGACCCAATAAGGACAGTGGTTAAGACAGAGAACCTTGGTTCCAAGGATGGGCCTGAATAAGTTTGAAGTATTTCCGTGGATTTGCTAGTTAAGGGTCCCCATCAACTAACTGGCCATGAAGAACCCATTGTTTACCCTTTAAAATCAATTTTCTTAAAGCATGCATATTACTTAATACAGAATGAAGAAACAACCATTCTCTATGTATTGATTATCTTCACAAAGTCACAGGTAAAAAGAAACTCTTGAAGGCACTGTTATATACATATACTAACATAGGCAACTCTCATCTTTTAGGATCAAAATGCTATGTCAAGAATAGGCACTACCAGCTAAACATTGTACAGAATCAAGTCATAATAAAGTTGCTTTATTTCTTTCATCTTAATGTGCTGTAAGTTACAAATGCAATCAATGATTATTCCTAAATATAAATTAAAGATGATGTTCCCCAGTTTTCCCCTTGAAAAGAACTTCACAGTCTGATAATTAGGCCCATGGCTCCAATCCATTTGTTTTCATTCAATCTTGCAAGACTCCTTTAAAATAGCACAACCTTGAATTTATTTATTCTTTTGCCTGCAACTTTTCAAGTACTTCTGTACTAAAGAAAGTGCTGGGCATACACACTGAGGAAACCAGAAGGGAAAGAGACACGTGTACCCCAATGTTCATCACAGCACTGTTTATAATAGCCAGGACATGGAAGCAACATAGATGTCCATCAGCAGATGAATGGATAAGAAAGCCGTGGTACATATACACAATGGAGTATTACTCAGCCATTAAAAAGAATACATTTGAATCAGTTCTAATGAGGTGGATGAAACTGGAGCCTATTATACAGAGTGAAGTAAGCCAGAAAGAAAAACACCAATACAGTATACTAACGCATATATATGGCATTTAGAAAGATGGTAACAATAACCCTGTGTACGAGACAGCAAAAGAGACACCGATGTATAGAACAGTCTTATGGACTCTGTGGGAGAGGGAGAGGGTGGGAAGATTTGGGAGAATGGCATTGAAACATGTAAAATATCATGTATGAAACGAGTTGCCAGTCCAGGTTCGATGCACGATACTGGATGCTTGGGGCTGGTGCACTGGGACGACCCAGAGGGATGGTATGGGCAGGGAGGAGGGTTCAGGATGGGGAACACATGTATACCTGTGGCAGATTCATTTTGATATTTGGCAAAACTAATACAATTATGTAAAGTTTAAAAATAAAATAAAATTTAAAAATAAAAAAATTTTTTTTTTAAAAAGAAAGTGATATTAGTGTTGGAAACTGACAACTGACTTATACTACCTAATTTCCCTGGGCTCCCAGTTTCCTCACCTAGAAAATGAAAAGAGTGGACTAGATGAGTGATTTTGAAACAGTGCTTGAATTCTGTAGGCCAGCACAGGAGAGTCCCTGCCAGAGTGGGAAAAAAAGTAGGGGAGTGCCAAAGGCAGGGGGCACAAAGCTGGCTTCTCAATGAAGCTTTAACAAAAGACATCTCCTTTTACCCTTTCTTTACCTGTTCTCAATACCAGGGCTACACACATGAGTTCACATGAAAAAAAAAAAAAAGAGGTTCCTTTTAAAAATAATTAAAAACCAATGGTTTTCTTTTGTCGAAAAAGTCTAAACATCCTTTTTCTGTCTAGCTGAATCATTAAAAAAAATTCAAGATGTTAATTGTTTAAGTATCACTTTCAGCTATACTGATGGAAATGAAAAAACTGATACATAAAGCAAGAAGTCTAAGCTAAAATCACACAGAAAATGATTGTATGGCCAGAATCCGATTCTCCTAACTTCTCTTCTGCTGCTTTACACTGTAGCACCCCACAACAGCAGGGCTGCTGTCATACTACCCATAGCTCAGGCGTGCACCATTCCCATTAAATTCTATGTGGCTGCTGCCCCCTGGAGTTGTGCCAAGCAACAGGCCTGCAAAGCAATCACATATTTAAAATGAAAACAATTATAAAACAATTATGACATGCTCAAAAAAGCACTTTAGAATTAAGCCCCCAAATATCCATGTATTTTGCCTGAATGTTATAAAAGTGAGACAGTTCTCTTCCCTCTTGAAAAATTAGTACAAACACAAAGCACCAGTTGAAGTGTCAAATATTAAAACAAGAAAGAGGCTTTAAAGCTTTGATTAAAGCACTGGGAAAATAGGTCAATTTCTTTAATAACACGTCAGAATTATCAACAACTCAGAAAAAGCCAAATAAGACGAAATCTAAAGAGACCATAGACCAATTCTGAAAAGTAGAGTTTTGGGGGAAATGGCCTTCATATACACATTCTTCAAATTTAATAATCTCTTTATTTCATTTAGACAGTGCTGGTCTTTTAGAAAGTTTACAGTATGTTTATTAACATGTGTTCATGTTTTAAATATATCAATTTAACTCATTATTGCTACGTATCTCAATATCACGGGATTTTAAAGCCATTTTTTCAGAAAACTGCTATACCATGGAGAAATAGAGAATACATGCATTTTACCCTCAGGCATGCAAGCCAAGTCACAAAGACAAGAAGTGAGTTGCTCAAGGTATTAAAAAGAATTTGAAGGAATAATGTCCCTATAATATAGAAATCCCTATTTGAACTACCTGGCTATGTCCTGTGTCAAACTTAACCACATTACAGATAGGCAAAATCTCCTTCAAATTATGTAGGAAAACTACAGTTTCAGGAAGCACTGGTCCAAGCTCTTTTTTATTTAAAAAGGAAAAGAAAGAAAGAAAATTGAAGGATTACTTGTCATTATAAACTGCAAATTTCAGTCAGTAGGAATACTAGCTAGCATGAAAAGTAAGGTTTTACTTTCACTGCCTAATATTTAGAATAATTCAGAAAATGAGTAGTAAAGATGCAACACAGTTCCATATGGTCAAATGCAACACAGTAGAACATTTCTTAAATGATATAACCTAGAGAAAAGTTTATACTTTGATTTAAATTCTGCCCTGTGCCCTTACTCAGTAGATCACTGTCAAAGATAACAGTGGAATATGCTTGACAATTATTTCTGTAGAACAGCTATAGTTGTAAACATCCATAAGCTCATTTCAATGTCAATATTAACATCTCTCTCTATAAAGCAGTATCTCTCAAAGGGGTAAAATCAACTGTGATTTCAAGTGCCAACAAGTTTGCAAGTAACAGTTTTTTTGATCATTTGCTTTATGTTACAGGCACTTAAAATTTACTCATGGATATCCAACAGCAGCAGGACACTGTCAAATAAACCAAAAAATGTATTCTTGCTTTTAATATATGCTAACTTTTCTTAATAACTGGGTTGAAGTAATACAAAAAATGATACCACTTTAACACACAGCCATGTTTAAGGTGCACTAATTCATTTTCTAAAATGTGTGCCTTACATAGTCATTAATCTCAAGGTGGCTCTCATCACAGGGCTTCAGAGAATATTTAGATACAGCACAATGCCTCGCATCCCTAGCATTTTTGAAGTGGCAGTAGTCTAACTTCTATGGTCAAGAGGGGAAAAGAGGGAGAGAGAAGGGAAAAAAGGGACTTCTCTGTAGAAAGATTTGGCCTTGTAGTCAGGGTTTTTGAGATGTGCTAGTGAGCTCGGATCGATGCCTTTTTATTTTCTTTCAAGAATAAATCTGAGCAATGGAATGGCTTGCGATTGTCCAGCCAACCAGCCATATCAGATTTATCAGAAAGAAAGAATGAAAACTGGCTCAGAGGACTCCTGCAGTGGCTGAGTGGCAGGTTGCTGGGAAAGACATGCACAAAAAGAATACCCTTAGTGAAGATGGGGAAAATATATATTCATATGTGTAAACTCAATAAATAATAAGATGTAAAAAAAGAACCTATAGCAATGGAAAGGGTGAATGCATAAGACAGATGATAAATAGCACTTCTATTTAAGAACCAAAGGGATGAAAGCTCATGAATACTAAATATTTGAATCTACTTTAAGAAGAAAATATAGTTTTTCCTCAAATGAATGCAAACTCTAAAAATCAGTCAAAGGAAACTTAGTGTGTTCAGGCTAGAACAAAAAATACATAAATCTTCCATGAAGTGCATGCCC
This sequence comes from Bubalus bubalis, assembly GCF_019923935.1. Classification (NCBI taxonomy): domain Eukaryota; kingdom Metazoa; phylum Chordata; class Mammalia; order Artiodactyla; family Bovidae; genus Bubalus; species Bubalus bubalis. The sequence goes on from NC_059158.1 coordinate 152,771,867, forward strand.
CCGTAAATATTCTAATGCAATTTCTTAATTAAGACACATATTCAGTGACTAAATGAAAATTATACATATAAAGGAGTAAGTACCTTGATTTCAAAAAATTTGACTTTCTATGCATGTATGATGAAAAAAATAAAAGTTTGGTTTAAGAAAAAAAAAATCAGAAATCAAGGAATCATGACACAACCAGAGTCATCCAATTTTACCATATCAGTCCACATTATAGTATTTTCAAGTGATTTTCAGTCAAAATAAAAGGTATAAATTTATTTGGAAGCATTCTGAAGAAAAAAAATCATACCTTACTTTAAAAAAGCTCCTTTTACATATATATGAATTTCAAAAATTGAAAGAAAAGAAAAAGTGGAAACTATACTCATGGGTGTCTTTACAATAAATACATGCAGGGAGAGAACTGATTTTTTTTTTAATTATATTGAACATCTTTTCATCATTTAACTAAGTTTTATTCACCTTTTTCTTCTCAAATGTTTAAAAAATTGATTCTGGAGATATATCTCAAGGGCGGAAGAAAAATACATGCTCTTTTATAGAATGAAAAGCAGGACTAAGTTACTTACAAATAAAAAATAGGGGCTGAACTTGTTCATCATATATCTATTAAGGTATGTAAGACCACCACTTCAGTACCACTACCCATATATACATATATATTTCAACACAAAGGTGATACTGATCATTTTTCCATCATGGCGGGAAGACTGAAATTTTGGAATTCTTCTTTTTAGAGATAAAGGTTTTATAACAGTCATATAAAGGGCTCTTGGCTATAATATTTTTCGATAAAATAAATCACTCAAAATGAGACGAAGTCCTTCAGAATACTAAAAAACAAAACAAACAAAAAAATCTTCTCTAACGCTGATTTTTTCCCCTAAGGAAGAGAAAAATAAGAACATGCCCTCTTCAGATACAACTATTTTATATCTTAGATCTATACAACAGAACCCTGCCCACTCATATTTTTATTCTGTTCACATACAGCAGTAAATAAGGTGCATTCCTTCTGCTTCTTAAGAAATTAGCATTTCAAAAATATGCCACTTTCCCCTGAACTCCAAGCGTGTCTAATAATGCGAGAAGCAGATTGTCTTCCCTCGTTTCCTTAATTTGTTTCATCTAAAAGCAATTCACTCAACATCTTGTCGCCCTCTGGCAGCTTAGTTTACTTATCCGCACTTAATTTCTCATTTGGACCAAAACAAACTCCTCCAAACTGCTACTGACGGCTAACCGCGAGAGGGGAGACACGCAATATGTATTTACTTGGGAACATACAGCCATACATTCACAGCCACAAACATACAGAGCCTCACTCATACCCCAGAACGTAACCTGGTTTTATAAAAGCACCACATTAAAACCAGCCGAACTTTCCCTGTCAGGTGCGGCAGGGTGGGGATGGGGAAGATTGGGAAAAGAAAAAAAAGGTGTCCTGGAGGCATTTACAGTTTCCAGTGGATCACCTTAGCCTGCGTGTTGAAATTATACCAGGGAGGCAACCGGGAGCTTTTCTTTGTGCGGCCCTTTCATCTAGATCACTTTGTGTTTGGAACAAGTGAGGCTCGCCTTTGTGCCCCCAGAATTTCAAGTACAGAGTCACACTCGGAACAACAATGGCACGCTAATCCTCGCGCTCTAAATGGGCTCACTTGTGTGGGTCTGACAATTCACGGGGGGAAAGCGAGAAGAGACCAGCGAGGGTGCGAGCCGGTGTCGCCGGAGACGAGGAAGAGGACAGCTGCAGAACTAATTTGGATTACATTCCTTGCAGAAATTCTGAAAAGGGCTTTTCGGCATAGCTCAAGCCCGAGCCGCACAGTTAATACCCAATCGCTGCGAACTCGCAGCCGGGTCCCCCAGCGGCAGAGGTTGCACCAGACAGCCCCCCAGTAGGTCGCCCGGTGGAAATTCCTCTCGGCTAAGCCTGCGTGTCAGTCGCAACTGCTTCTGAATGGGTCAATGTGCATAATCAACCCATTGAGGGGAAATATGAAGGGACGCGGAATGGGGAGGGAGATAAAAAGGGATGTATCTAAGAGGCCGCTTGGAATCTCAAGTCGGTGTTGGTGTAATTCCGGAGGTGGCTGGAGCCCGGGACCTGGTATGCATGAAGAATTTCGGAGTAATTGGGAGGGTGCAAACGGCCAGAACAAACGGCGCACATTGTGCCATTCGAAGGTCATTTTGAAAGGCTTGAGGATTGTAACTTGTTATTTACTAGGCGAGGGGGGAGCGGGGGGAGGCGGCGGGGGCGGAGCGGGAAAACTCCAGCGCGCTGTTTTCTTGGTGAGGTCAGAAGGACACCCTCCGAGGGCCTGAAACTCTCTCTCCCTCTCGCCACTCCCCGGGGGCTTTATCTTCTCAAGGTGCCTCCCACGCCCTCGCGACCAGCCCCGTATAGTTCCGGAAATCTCCCCGGCTCTCCAAAAGGGCCCCCTTGGCCGCGTCAGTCCCCGGTTTTCCTGGCCCTTTTCTGTCCCACTTTCATCCCCAGGAAACAAGTGTCAGAAACTTTGAGCTCCCTGGGCCCGCAAAGGCTGTCACCCACCTTGCGGGCCCCGCCGCGCCTCCTCCCCGGGGGTCAGTTCGCCTCCTGCCCCGCGGGGTCCCGGGGCGCGAGCTCTCCGGGCAGCAGTGGTAGCGCACCCAGTGCCGCAGCACCCGCCTTGGGTTCAATCAATTCGCCTGACGGGTCGGCTCAGCAGCCGCGCCCGGCAGTAAACAGAAGTTGGAGGGACTCCGGCCAATAGCAAGTTGAACTACAGGAAGAACTCTTCCTGAAGCCAAACACAGAAACCGACGGGAAGGCCGGGCTCCCGGCTTAAGTCGGTCAAGCCTTTTAAAAAAAAAAAAAAGAGGTCAAGCAAGCAAGCCAGCTCCCCCTTAGTCCGCGGGGCGAGGGCTGGGGACGCCAGCGGAGGAGGCCTTGTGTTCCCAGGCCCCCCGGCCGAGGCGTGTCGTCCCGCCGTGCTCCAGCTCCCAGGCTGGGCTCGAGTCGGGTCTGACCCCGCAGGCTCGGACGGCCAGGGACGCAGCGGCCGCGGGCAGCGCACACAGGTGCAAAGCCGGCTCTCGGAGCTCCTCTCCCCACTGCCCTCCGGCTCCCCGGAGCCCAGCTGCCACGGCCCCGGGACCCCAATCCTGCCCCGGAGCCCCGGGCGGACAGCGCTTCTCCGAGGCTTCTTCCCTCGCGGGCGGGGGCGGGGGGTAGGCAGACGCGGCAAGGAGCGTCTCCTCTGACTCTGGCTTTGGGTCTCCCACGTCCCGCACAACAGGCGCTACCAGAAGGGATGCGGCTTAGAGAGGCTCGAAGAAAACGCGCGAGAAATAAACAAGGGGAGAGAGAAAGAGAAAGGGGACGGAGAAAGGGGCGCAGAGTGGTTTTTCGCGATAAATAAAACACATGCCCACGCAGAGGGTAAGTTTGGGATAGAAAAGGGGGCGAACGAAAAACACAAGGAAGAGGCGCGGGTGACGTGGTCCCTCCACGCCGGAGAGCGAGAGGGTCTCTGGTTGGGATAAGGGCGCAGGGGCCGAGGAGCCACCAGGCGCCGCTCGGCCGGCAGCAGCAGGTTCAACCCCTGGAGCGCGAGAAGGACCGCGACCCACCTGACTGAGAAGAGCTGGGCTGGACGGTCCCCGCCGCCAGGAGAAGGCTCACCCAGACCCACAGTCCTGTCGCCAGCTTCATTTTTTGGAAGTCTCAGATCCAGTGCTGACAATTACATGTCCAAATGGCATAATCCCCTTTCGGGCACGCAGAGGAGATCCCTCGGCCGGGCGCGCGTGGGGGCGCGAGGGGCACTGGCGCGCGCGGTGCACCGGCTCCGAGCGCGGGCGACCGAGTCCGCGTCCGCGGGTCTAGGGCCCGGACCCGGAGGACCAGGAGAGGGTGCGCGGGAGGGCGCGCGCGGGTGGGAATGTACTGGAGGGTGTGCGGCGGTGCTCCGAGCCGGACCGGGCAGCTACGTCCCCGTGTGAGCCTCCGCTTTCTCGCTCCCTCCTCACTTTCTCGTTCTCTCTCCCTGGTTGGTCAACAATAAAAAGGAAGGGTTCGGAAAAGGGTTTCCAAAAAAAAAAGTTGATTGCAAACAGGCGGTAGGTTTCCGGCCTCTCCCCCCAGCCCGACTCTGTTTGACTCCCTTTTCAGTTTCCTTGCACCTCCAGTCCAAATTGGGAGGAAAGGGGCAGGAGGGGGAAGCTTCTCGCTTCACCCCCGATCCTGTCCTTTTTTTTTTTTTTTTTTTGCTGTCAGCTTTCTTCACACTTGTCCGGCGGCTGCGGTAATTAAAGCTCCGAGCGTCATTTCCAACGCTCCGCGGTCTCCAGCTGCAGCCCCACCGAGAAATTAATAAGACTCCGTCCGGGAGGAAAAAAAAAAAAGATTGGTGGGGGGGTGGGGCAGGCGGTGGGTAAAACAACCCTCCACGCAACCAGGCTGGCTCGGCTCAGCCGCGCAAACCCCGCCCCCGCTCTGACCCAACTAGCCACGCCTCCCCCCCAAAGGGAAATCTTATTGGTTCAGCCACTCCCCAAAATCGTGGGCCTCAGGAGTTGGGAAAACACCTGTCAGGGAGCTGGGAGCCTAGTGGTGGGGGCGGGGGAAGCTGGATTTAAAGGGCTCACCGGAGGCCATAAACTGAATCAGAGACCACCCCCCTCCCAAACACACGCCGGACAGCTGGCCCGGAAAGCGTGCAGACCACCTGAGAGATGCTTACAAAAAACTTTTTTTTTTCTTTTTAAGCCAGAAAATCACAATTTACTCCACACTCCACGGTGCTCATCCACAGACTGGACCTGCCCTAGAAATACAAGAAAAGAATACTCTGCTTCAATTGTATTAGCCTACCTGGCTTCCTACTTCCTCGTGCTTCACATTCAGACAGTAGTTCAAAAGCTGGTTCAGTAATTGCTAACATCTGCGGAATAGGTAGTCCTGGGAATCTAAGCACTCCTCTTTTTCAAGCCTATATAACTATACAGTCTCTCCCATCGTTCCCACGCTCGCAAATTGATCAAACTAGACTTTCACTTTTGTAGAACTGCATCTTTAGATTTTTTAGACTTTATGGGGTCACTTCATCTTTTCCTTGGACTCTAGGACAACTTGGTTTTAGGTTCATTCTCATTAAGCAGATTCTAGTCCAAAGCCACCAATTTAGTTCTAAATGGCTAGAAATTGTCCCAGGGCTGAGCTGCTCAGTCTGAAAAAACTTAAGGCAAATGTTAGGATATAACCAACCTTAAATAATTAGGTTTATTCTACAGTGGATCCTGCTTTAGTCCTCTTCCATGTTCACACTCCACGACCTCCAGAGGTCATTGCTAGCCATAGGAGTTTCTGGACTCTTCTTGGTCTAAAACATATGGGATTGGATCATATCAGTGCACATATCCCTTGCTTTTTACAACTCTGAAACTGTACCCAGGACAAAGGCCAGAACCTCCTGAGGGTAGAGGATTATTGGTTTGCTATTTGCACAGGCGTTCTATGAATGAATTATTTTCCCTTTTCAGCTTCTCTAGAAGCAGCAACTACATAAATAAAAAGTATCAGGGGAGCTTAAAAATTAAGCCACCCTGCCTCCTCACTCATCATTTGAGACCTTCCTATTCCTCCCCCACATCTTTTATCTATAGTCCTGTCCCTTAAGAATTTGCATGGAGTTGGAACAGAGTGAAACAGCAGCTTCTTCCAAGAGGCCTGAGCCTTCCTTTTCTTAGGCCCACAGCAAGTAAGAGGAACAGAGAGGAGGCCAAACAAGCTGAGAATGCAGCTTTATCCAGAAGTAGCACAGGGCCAGAAGAAACTAAGCCTTGAGCAGGTGATGGTGACTTGGCCAGTGGTACTGACTGCAGCAGAAGTGTTCACACTGCTCTTTGGGATTATCTTTGCTGTTTTTCTCACCCATCTTCCCTTTTTTCCTCACCCTCTTCCCTTTTTCTTTTCTTTCTTTCAATCTCTTTCTACTCCCCTTTCCCTAAATCCCCTTGTGTTTCTTAGAATGACTCTCAAACACTTCTCTTCCATGAAAACTACTTCTTTTAAAAATTTCCACCTCTCCCCAGAAATGATTTTTTTAAAGTATTTCTTTTGGAAAAACTTAAATTTATGTATTGAAAAAGTCTTCTTTCTGACAACAATTATTTTTAAAGAAATGAAGAAATAAATAGTGTATTTTAGCTTAAATTGAAGGGAAAATTAAATATTCTGGATTTTTTTTTCTACTTGAGTCCATTGTAATAGTTTTTACTCTCCATCAATTTGATAGTTCTGTCGGGGCAGGAACTCTTCTATATACTTTGGTTTCAATCATGTATCTAAAGTAATTCTTGGTAAAAGAGGTATTTTAGTTAATATTCATTGATTTTAAAAAATTGGTCTTATATATATTTTGGATGCTAGACAACCTATACAAGACACCCACCAATTACGTTAGACTTGACACATCTGTGATTTGCCTTTAATCCTCAAGTTGTTCAGGCTTGATCCCATTTTCCTGGTTCTAACTGATTGAGTGATACCTAGCCAAAGTTGTGTATCTGACCACTAGCCTATGGAATGAATTGGTATGAAAGCCCTACTCAAAAAGAGCATTCTATTCGATGGTGACTGGTCTATCCTGAGTCTAGCTCAAATAATTTGAATATGAGAGCCCAGAGATTTAGATAGGAAGGTGGTACTCTGTATGGGCATACAGGAAGAGTGAGAAAGTAGAAGTCATGAGCCAGAGTCAAAGATTAATTCTTTCTATTTCTACTATCATTTGTTTTCCATCTCAAGTGAGTCATTCTAAGTTGAGACACTCAAAGTTCCAAGTTAGACAAGTTAAAATACCTTGGTCACTATTGATCAGATGAGAGAGGGTGACTCCCAATGAATTTCTCCCCTTGGATTTTTGTGCAAGGGAAAAAAAAGAATTCATTTTCAGTCATTCTGAGGTGGCTTTTGAGATATGAAAGTCCAGAGGTGGCTTGTCTATATTTCTTTCTATGTAGGGATGACCAGGGTGCAGTGAGAAAGAAAGAAGTTGCTGTTTGAAAGGAGCAAAAGATCAGGTAGGTGTGGAAAATATTCAGGCTCTTCTGGTGGCTATGTTGTTCAAATCTCTTAAGCTAGTTCAGTTCGGTTATCTGAAGCCAGAACAGCATGGCATGGTAAAGGAACTCTTCTAACCTGAGAGAGATACAGACCATCATATCCCCTGAAGAAGATACCTTGATAAGGCTCATGCTGATCAGTTTCCATTCCCAGTTTCTCGTGATTTCCCCTGGCCTAAGTTATAACCCCAGCAGAGAAATTCCTTTGGCCTTTGCTGCCCCCCATATCCTCTTTGTTTCACTTCATTTCCTCCATTGAGGTAGAATTCAGGGAGAATCTTGACATCATGAGTGGCAGAATACTACTGGTAGGAGAAAGAAACACACTAATCTCAGAGTTCACGTATTTGGGACAAATACCAAGTAAGAAAAGAGAACAAGAACCTGTCATGAATCATTAGTCTTCTGAACATTTAGAAATAAATACAGAATTCTAATTTCCTTCCCTGGCCAGCATCATCTTACTCACTATGTTTCTAAGTTATCTGGTGATCATAAGCAACTCACTTCACACACTTGAGCCCTTTGCCTCATCGTTAAAGAAAGGAATGGTTATGTCCCAAATCTGAGACTCTATGAAACTATGATTTACTGATCACTTACTAAGTACAAGTCACAACTTCCACAGATTTCATTTACTTCTTATATTCTTTCCCTTTTCCCCACTCACTCCTACATACTTCATCTGGGGCACCAACACAGCCACATATTAAATGGTCTTAGGAAAATATCCAAATAACCTTCACAGTGTTACTGTGAACTGCTCAAAACTCTGGATCTTTATTATTCTAATAGCCAAGAAATTTTGGTAGATACAAATACCAATCAAGTTCAGTATTATGATAATCAAGCAGATGACAGATGCCGTGTTTTTGCCTTTGGTTGGCTGCTTTTTATTAACTAGCACTTGAAATAACATCGTTGCTCTTAACCCAAGAGTTTTGAATTCTCTGATACTTTGGTGATGTTCAATGTCTCAAAGCTTAAAAACAAAATTTAAAATTTCAAACATTTAAAAAATTCATAAATATACATTAAAGAAATGTTTTTGTTACTTTAGTTAATTTAATATTCAAAGAGGATTTCCCTGGGAATATTTTGGTTTTGGTTAATGTTTTCTTTTATTTGCATGATTAAGCCTTAATTAATGACACCACCCTTATGGCAGAAAGCAAAGAGGAACTGAAGATCCTCTTGATGAAAATGAAAGAGGAGAGTGAAAAAAAATTGCCTTAAAACTCAACATTCAAAAAACTAAGATCATGGCATCTGGTCCCATCACTTCATGGCAAATAGAGGGGGAAACAATGGAAACAGTGACAGACTTTATTTTCTTGGGCTCCAAAATCACTGCAGATGGTGACTGCAGCCATGAAATTAAAAGACGCTTGTTTCTTGGAAGAAAAGCTATGACCAACCTACATGGCATATTAAAAAGCAGACACATTACTTTGTTGACAAAGGTCCGTCTAGCCAAAGCTTTGATTTTTCCAGTAGTCATGTATGGATGCGAGAGTTGGACCATAAGTAAAGCTGAGCACGGAAGAATTGATGCTTTTGAACTGTGGTGTTGGAGAAGACTCTTGAGAGTCCCTTGGACTGCAAAGAGATCCAACCAGTCAATCCTGAAGGAAATCAGCCCTGTATATCCATTGGAAGGACTGATGCTGAAACTCCAATACTTTGGCCACCTGATGCGAAGAACTGACTCATTGGATAAGACACTTACGCTCGGAAAGATTGAAGGCAGGAGAAGAAGGGGACGACAGAGGGTGAAATGGTTGGATGGCATCACCAATTCAATGGACATGAGTTTGAGCAAGCTCTGGGAGCTGGTGATGGACAGGGAAGACTAGCGTGCTGCAGTGCATGGGGTTGCAAAGAATCAGTCACAACTGAGCAACTGAACTGAAGCCGTAATTTTTCAAATGCTAAGGAGGAGTGACTAAATGTAAATAAATCATATCTGTGTTGCTTTCATATCCATTCATCAATGTCTGTCCTAGTCCTTACAGACATTTTTTGTTTGTGGTTGAAACTGCAAAACAATTTCAGCCTGGTGGACAGAGTAGTCTTTGCAAAGAAGTTATGCAAAAATGATTTCCCTCGTAAGGCCTTTTCCTGTTGTGTTTCTGCTTTATGTATTTTCTTCAACTAAGTCCTTTGCCCCACACAGCTTTTTCTACTGCCTTGTAAGCTTAAAAGCAAAGCAACCCTTTAATAACTTTTGCCAATTGAAATCTAAGAACAAAAGGGATAGTTCTATTTTTGCATGTCCATTTATTCATAAATTTATTAACTTAGTGAGGTTACTTATCAAGGCTATGGCTCTACCTAGACTAAAATCTGATTCAAGGTAACATCTGTTATTTTTTCAGGTAGCTTCTTATGTTGCATTTCCTTCCTTCTGTATTCTTAACTCAGCAAACAGCTTGATCATGTTAAGGTTAAAAAAGATTTCTCAAAAGAATCTAATGTTACTTTGCCATACACACACAAGTGGATATTATTCTGACTAAGATCACAAAGAGTTCTTAGAATTTTTCTTGAACACCTGCCAAATAGTCAACTGAAGTCATAATTTAGAAACCGTATATTTTCTTCTCAGGTTTGTATAGGGATGCGTGAATCTTCAAAGCTTCAGGGAAAAGGTTCTACTAGTTTAGAAAGTGTGCTAAGCTTATAGAGTCTTCTTCTCTCAACACATTAATAGCCTGTACCTCCTTGCCTGATCAATTACCTCTCAGCATGTTCAGTTTCTGTTTCCTTTTTTTTAATTCTTTAATTCTTTCGGTACTCTACCTTTTCCTAGTCTCTCCTTACCTCTGAAAATCTGTTAGGAGGCCCAAGACGTCTGGTAGTTTCTATTCTTGGTCCTGACTCCTAATGTATCACAATTTTCTACATTCCCAGGTTATTTAACACTGAAGATATACCATGTTTCAAAACATTTAATGCTACAACTCACCAGTAGCGGCTTCCCAAGTGGCACTAGTGGTAAAGAAACCACCTGCCAATGCAGGAGACATTAGAAACCAGGTTCAATACCTGGGTTGGGAAGATCCCCTGGAGAAGGGCATGGCAACTCACTCCAGTGTGTTTGCCTGGAAAATCCCCATGGACAGAGTAGCCTGTCAGGCCACAGTCTGTAGGGTCACAAAGAGTCCGACGAAACTGAAGTGACTTAGCACGTATGTGGTAGAGAAGCTATCAGAATGATTGAATCTCACAAATCAGTAGCAAAAAAAAAAAAAAAAAAAATTACAATAAAGAAATTGCAGGGAATTTCCTAGCATTCCAGTGGATAGAACTTGGTGTTTTCACTGCTGGGGCCTGGGTTCAATCCCTGGTTGGGGAACTAACATCCAACAAGCTGCATGCTACAGCCAAAAAAAAAGGAAAAGGCCAAAAGCTAGACTTTTCATTAGGTTTGATGACAAGGAAGAAAGTAGCAATGAAAGGACGTATGGTGGTATTTACGTATTTTCTACAGAAAGATAGTTACTAATTTATCACCATATTGATCAATCTACAAATGTTTTCCCTTTTGACTTGCCATTAAGGTCCATGAAGACTCTAGGAAAAAAAACACTGGTTGAAACATCTTTATTTCTGAAGTCTCAGATTTTCATTTAAGAAATCCAATCATGAGCATAGCTTGATTCCCATCCACCTTTGAAAATTTAAACTGCTGATACAACAAACATCTTTGTGCTGCTCGATCAAAGCAGTATGGCTTAAGAAAGATACAAATATTCCAAAAGCTGATAATATTTAACTCACTGCAAAACATCAGTATTCAGTTAAGCTCTATTTAGATGGAGAAAGGTCTAGCTGAATAATATTTCAAATCGGACGTAAGAACATCTACATTTACAAAAATAATCTTAGTAAGGAAAAAATATAAAGCAATATAAATTTAGAGAAATATTTTTTGTTCAATGCAACTTTTACCTAAGTATAATTGGGAACATGGATTTTCTGGTAGACATGTATGGATGTGAGAACTGGACCATAAAGAAAGCGGAGTGCCAAAGAATTAGTGCTTTTGAACTGTCGTGTTGGAGAAGAGTCTTGAGAGTCCCTTGGACAGCAAAGAGATCCAACCAGTCCATCCTAAAGGAGATCAGTCCTGAATATTCATTGAAAGGACTGATGCTGAAGTTGAAACTTCAATACTTTGGCCACCTGATGTGAAGAACTGACTCATTGGAAATGACCTTGATGCTGAGAAAGATTAAAAGCAGGAGGAGAAAGGGACAAGAGAGGACAAGATGGTTGGATGGCATCACTGACTTGATGGACATAAGTTTGAGCAAGCTCCAAGAGATGGTGATGGACAGGGAAGCCTGGTGTGCTGCAGTCCATGGAGTCTCAAAGTGTCAGACATGACTGAGCGACTGAACTGAACTGAATTAAACAATTTTCAAACAACACAATTTCTCAAATACACAGTCAATTTAAACTCATTGTATTAACAGTATGTAATGTCATATTCTGATTTTCCATTGTGAGACTAACTTTTTTTATTTTTTGCCCCAGCCACTCTGCATGTGAGGTCTCAGTTCTATGAGTAAGGATCAATCCTTTGTCACCTGTAGTGGAAGGAAGCCCAGACTCTTAACCACTAGACCACCAGGGAAATCCCAAGCCTAATTTACTTTTTAAATAAAACTAATTTAAAAGCAACAGTGTAAACAGTTGACTTGCCTAGTGGCCCAGATGGTATAGAATCTGCCTACAATGCAGGAGACCTGGGTTCAATCCCTGGGTTGAGAAGTTCCCTTGTAGAAGGAAATTGCAACCCATTCCAGTATTCTTGCCTAGAGAATACTGTGCACAGAGGAGTCTGGCGAGCTAAGAGTGGGGTCACAAAGAGTCAGACATGATTGAGCAACTGACATATATATATATACACATATATGTTATATGTTATATATATATATATAACAAATATATATATATGTTTGCTTATACTGTATAATGTTTTATAATTGAGAATGTGTGTATTTTATGTATATTTTCAATAAACTTAAATTAACTTGTATTATGATATAAGGTAATAGTTATCTTAGCTACTACATGCATACTGACTCCACATTCTTTTTATGTAGCTATAGGGTAAACGTTGATAGAGAGAGAAAAATGTTCTTTGTCTAATCAAATATTGGAAGAAAATAAAACAATTGTGATAATTTATTGTCATCTATTAGAGTGAAAGGGTAGGAGAGGTCTGTTTCTTGCAACTTAATTTGACTTTGTTAAATGAATACTTTGAGACAAATGGAATTACTAGTTGTCTTAGTGCATCTACTTATCATTCCATTTAGGAACTCCGCAGCCCACTAGGTTGGGCTTCCCTGGGGCTCAGACAGTAAAGAACCTGCCTGCATTGCGGGAGCCCTGGGTTGGGAAGATCCGCTGGAGGAGGGCATGGCAACCCACTCCATTATTCTTGCCTGAAGAATCCCAAGGACAGAGGAGCCTGGTAGGCTACAGTTCATGAGGTCACAAAGAGTCGGATATGACTGAGCGACTGAGCACACACACACGCAACTCTCTGGAGATGTTAAGCATGATACTAAAGATACATAACTTATTGTAGATGTTGTCTGCCTCGCTAATATTTCTCTTCAGAATACTGTTCTGCATGCTGTCATCATGTTCTTTGAATCATAATCCTCACAAAATATTACTTAAACAGCATGAATCAGTGGTAGTATTTACCACAAAATCGAAAACTAATTTTCATTTTGTCTTAACATGATTACATTTAAGTATATACAACCTTATTTTCTAGTATTTGCTGTGAAATGAATACATGTTAGTCACTTACATATATTTACATATATGTATACACATATATCCATTATTTCACCCAAATTTTTTCAATAAATGAAAAAATTTCCTTTCTACTATCTGGTACAATTTATATTCTATTACTTTTTCCCATTTCAGTAAGACACTGATGTTTAAAGACACCAAACTAAATATTTCTAGAAGTATGATCTCCTCCCTTATACTTTTCCACATTTTCCTTCCTCTAGAGATTGTGTTTTTGAAAGAATATAATGATAATTTTATTTATAATGAAGAAGGGAAAAAATAAAAATGAGGTTTCACTGTATTAAGCACTGCATTTGACCCTAGGTAAGGACAGCAAATAATCAGTGATAGCAGAGTGTTAATTAAAAAGGCAGTCAACAAGAAGACACAAAGGTATTCTAGAAAATAATACATGGTTTTATGTAATTGAAATATTTGATGCATATACGCAATTATATTTTCAAATTTATGACTGGAAAAGGGTCATCCTGATGAAACTCTTTTGCCTGTTTTCTAAATATGTTTGAAGCGAATGGAAATTCACTATTAATGTACAATTGGCACTTTTTTTTTAACCACAGAAATAAAATCAACATAGCTGGAAGATAAAAATAATTATTTTAAATATTTAAATAGAAACTGTGGTTCTATCAGCCTTTTGGTAAATAATGACTAATTGTACTGGCTAAAACTACACTTTCAAGATTGGAAGGCACAGATCCCAGAAAGATACCAAGGCTGGTTCCCACTCGTGTGGCCTTCACTGTACATTAATCAGAAGTGTTTGCTATGCAAATCTTGTCATACAAAGCAATTATGGTTGTTCCTAAACTGACCTCATGTTTATTTATTACTTCAGCTTTTTACTTCCAAACCTTGTCTGATCTTTTCAAACACACACAATTTTTATGTTGCTTTTTAAAGATACACAATACAATGATTTTTAATTTATTTGTTCCTAGTATAAATGGAGAAGCTGTGTAACTCCCTCAATCTGCAATGCAGTGCTTGGTGAGTCTGAATAAAATTCCAGTGTCTGTTCATGCAAACTATTTCCACCCCAGGGTCTTTGTGAGGATGAAGAGGCCCTTCTAATCGCTTAAGGCCATGACACCTTGTTTAGTCTTAACTCTGCAACATTAGCTGATAACTAATGGAGACTGTCGGCTACAGTACACTAAGCAGGAAAAGAACAAAAAGAAGTATTTTCATAGCAGAGTAGTTGAAAGCAACAAATACCAAAAATTCATTGGTAACCATTTATTTACATATTTTCTCAACTTTACTTGCCCCCAGCAAGTGGACTTTTAAAAAGGGACAGATTACATTCATCAAGTAAAATAGTTTAAAAGCATAAATCCACCATCAATAATGCCAGCAATGATCTTTAACTGGCTAATATTATATTGCCACAGGAATTCCCATTTTGTGATGTCTGGTTGAGCAACAGTGGCATCCAGTGGCCAGATAATTGTTTCCAGGATTAAAGTGTCATGGGAAATTCAGGTGAACAGTACTAAATGCTTCAGGCATATTTAGCCTAAGCAAAGGAATTTACTACAAAAAACAAATCAAATGTCTTTGTTTCCAGAGCAAACTTGGATCAAGTCTAAGTCATGAGATTTGACTCTGATGACTACTAAATACTGGCAATCTCTCCAATGTCCCTTAATAATGTCAATTCAGGATACTTATTAACTGTCCACTGTGTATACTCATGTTGACTCCAGTACCTGTAACCTTGATATACTAGAAAACTTCCCTACAATGAACTCGACACAAGTTATATGAAAAATATTCCACAAAGTCAAAAGCTGTAAAACAACAGCTGATAATATGTGCTCAATGCTCATTTTTTTTACAAACTGGTCTGATGACCCATGAATTAAATACAACCCCTAATAGTTGTACATAATCCATGAGTGACATCTGGAATCACACTGGTATTATGGTGGCATAATAAAGAGTCCAGGACCTAAAAGGTTTTTATCCCAGAACTTTTATTTACTGGCAAGCCAAATAAATCCTCTGAACTCAATGATATCTACCTCTCAGGGATTTATGAGGCTTAAATGTGATAAATAAAAAGTTTTCTGCACAATTCTTGGTCCAGAGTAAGTACTTTATAATGAAGTAGCAAAAAGCAAGTTCTGTACCCAGACTTCCTTCATTCAAATGTTGGCTCTGGCACTTACAAGCTATGTGATCCAGGGTAAGTTATTCTCACAACTTGGGCTTCAGTTTTCCCATACATAGTTAGGGGATACTAATATCTGCCTCCTAAAATTACAATGAATTTTAAATGAAATAGTACATTCAAGTTTGTAAACTAGGTCCTGGCATACAGAAAACACTCAATAAACATTTTCTATTCAAAGATGCAGTCTTTGTATACAAAACACAGCTTACTAAGAGCAACAGTAAGAAATGCTTTATAATTTTTCCCCTGGTTCTGATTATATGTAGCCCTGAACTGTTCCCTGTCTATGTCATCTATATGATTAATGACGTGTATTCTCAAGTGGGCAAACTATGATGAGAAGTACAGAGTGAGGAGAGATGGAACTTGATCAAAGCAAATCAGCAGCATCAAAGCAAGAACCTTAAGAAGTAAGGAGGATTCTTTTTCAGGAAAAAGAAGGTGAGAGGGAAGGAACTAGAATAGCCTGGGAGGAGAGGTGGAAATGTCCAAAGTGCATCTAATGTGAGGGAGAGACTGTGAAATTTAAGAGGTAATTGAACCAGCATTGATTTTATCAGAATGTGTTTCACATGCAACTTCGTTAATAAGACAAACCTGAGTACTACTTGGATATTCTATTTTTGTTTTACCCCGTTTTATATAAAATCAGAGCAAGTTAGACCTGATAGCAACTTAAATTTGCGAGGGTTTTGTGAAGTACAGTTAACAACAATATCATTAACACCACTCTTGTTCCCCTTACTGCTACCTATGGATACAGATTTTGGAGGTATGTTAAAGGATATGTTAAAGAATGTTGATTCTGTTCACATTTAGTTATCCTGGGATGTTCTTGGGAGTTTTTGCTGCTTCCTTCCTTCCTGATGAGGCTTTAAGTGGCCTCTGTTACTCTCTTTCTCCTTTGTCTTTCAACTCTATTCTCAGGGCAGATTAATTACTACTTTCCTCATGGTATTTCAGTGAAACGAACATTAGAAAGGAATAACTTCTAGAATAGTTATTTAAAATGCTCCTATAGCCTACCAGGTATGTCAAGGTTATCATTTGATTCTAATATAGGTAATTGCTGTTGTAGTTGTTGTTGAGTCACTAAGTCATGTCAGACTGTTCGTGATGTTATGGACTGAAGCCCACCAGGCTCCTTTGTCCATGGGATTTTCCAGTCACGAATACTAGAGTAGGTTGCCATTTCCTTCTCCAGGAGACCTTTTTTCAAAAAAAAAAAAACAAATATCTTATTTTGAAAAATGAATGTAGACTTTCAACATCCAAACAAGCCTGAATGAGGCTACAATATAAGATGCTGAGTAGGATAGCCAGTGGACCTGGGAGAATAATCATTCCTGGAATGAAGTGTGAGAACTGACCAAGTAGGGAATGGTCTAAGGAGCAGCTAGACACAGATCGGTAAGCCAAGGCACAGGTTCATGGGACTCAGTCCAGAAAGCAGAGAACAGCAATTATCCAAGACATTCCATTCAGAAATCAAGCAAGAAGGGCAATCTTGGGACTTCCCTTGTGGTCCAGTGGTTGAGAATCCGGCTGTCAATGCAGGGGACAGGGGTTCAATACCTGGTCCGGGAACGTTCCGCATGCCCTGGGGCAGCTAAGCCCACGTGGCACAGAATCTAGAATCTGTGCTCCATAAAAAGAGAAGACACCACAATAAGAAGCCCATGCACCACAACTAGAAAGTAGCCCCTGCTCTCCAGAGAAAGCCAGAGTGCAGCAACTAAGATCCAGCACAGCCAAACAAAGAAAACTGCAAAAGAAGGGCATCTTAGTCATGTTTGGAAGGTATTGCTCTGCAGGTTATGTTCAGACAGTACCATTTGGTAGAACCTAGACCAAGGAAGGAGGACTTCCCAGTTGGACCAATAAGCCTTTTTCTCCCTTCAAAATGTACCACTTTGGAACAATGCTCCACTGGAAGTGTTATCATTATTGAGACATTCTTCGTGTTACTCATTTCTATATTTCCTATCTATGAAAATGTAAATAACCTGTAGAAATGAAATGGTTAAATCAATAATCACTTAATATAAATGTGTTTCATTACATGCTTTTCAAAATTATCAATAAAAGAGAAGGAATTACTAACATGAAAGTAGGTGGGAGTTAATGAAAATTTTAAAAAGGGGATTAGGTAGCACTTCAGGCAGAAAGTTTTCTTATTCAAAACAAGTCTCCAAAGCTATTTAACTAGGCATATAATCAGGCAATGGCCTGAGAACATGTCAAATTCTTGGTCAATTTTTTTTCCCTGAAGTCTACACTCAGTTTTACTTAGAGAAGCTCTCTTAAAAAGCACAGAATTAGTCAAGCACTTATTAAGTGCTGATTCTACACTGCTAATGCCACCACTAAAGAGCAGAATGAGAAAGTACAGTGACAAAACTGTGCTTGGTATCATACAGCTTACAATTGAAGAATTCTATTCAATTTGTCTATGTCACCTGTAGGTAAAACAGCCACCAATAGTGGCTACTTTTTTTTTTTTTTTACATTTAAAAAGAATAGCAATAAAGAAAACCTTTAAATGCATACTTCTCTATATTCTCATTTATCTTCTCTATACTTCTTTTCAACTTTAGTTTCAGGAAATAGTATGAGTTTAAGGCATATAACAGGCTAAAAGCAAAAAACACACTCCACTTTTTTTTTTTTTTAAACTAAAAGCAAAAACCACTTCATAGCCACTAGGATTTTTAAAAACAACTGCACACTTTTGGCACCCTGGAGCTTGGAATATACAGGCTGGGCGAGGATGTGTGATCTCGTTGTTCTCCCAAGCTCGTAGATCCTCCCCTGAAGCCCCTCAATAAAACATTTTGATACCACAAATAAATAAATAATAAAATTCAAAATAGAAAAATAAAAACACTGCACACATCATTCAGGATGGGAGTGCTGCTTCTGTGTCTTTCACGTACAATGGAACCCTATGCTAGGCAACAAAGAATTAAGTGATTGGCTAACTAAACAGGCACTTCCCTTGTAGTCTCTCTTGAAGGGAAAGTGGCGGTTATTAAGTATGCACTATATTGAATAGGGCAATTCAATCGGAAAGAGTTTTATGATAAATAATTTTTCAAAAATTGTTTCTCAACTGTTTAGAAATAGAACATATTTTCAAGAGTGTCTTGATAACAGCTTGTGTGGGGGCTGACAGCTTGCTCTGGCCTATTACAGCGATCGTGATTCAGCATTCTTGGAATAAAAACTAGGATGCAAAAAATCCTCAATAAATATTTTCAAAACACAAGAAATACAGAAACAAATTCTGCTGTCTTTTTGCGAAAGAGCTGGGGGTGCTTAAAATTACGAGTCTAGATGTTCCTTTTCTGTTCTCTTCCAAATAGCAGAGCAAAAGGCCTTGATGTATGATTTGTTTTCCTGTACTCCCCAGTTACTAGAGAGGATCGACAATGGATACAATGTTGATATCAGATTTATTTTCAGGATTTAAGAGATGATGTCAGAACAAGTGGCAGAGCCTCATGAAGCAACAAGTGGGCTGTGAAGTCAGCTTGTCCTCATAGCACCTATTGTCACTCTATTTATACAACAATGGGTTCCCTATTTTGGGAACAAGAGAATGTGTTTGTGTGTTTATGTGCCTGTGTACTTGTTATTTTATTAGTGTAGGAAACATTCTAACGCAGTAAGAGTTTCTTATCTAAGAATGAATTGAGTATATATCATATATAATAATAAATATATGTGTGTGCACTCTGTGACTGAAGCAATATTACTTAGGACTCATACTGCCAAATTATCAATTATTAAAAAACCTAATAAATAATAGAGGAGATAGCCCTTATACTAAGGTAGATATCTCAAAAGATTTGTGTCATGAGCTGATCGTCTTTGACAGTAATTCTTTGGGAGCTTTCTGAGGATGGGTGTAAAAGCTAATGGTCTTATGGGGAAAAGTAAGGGAGATGCTGAATTGGTAGTAGTAGTGTTCTATTTGTGACTGAGGAAGTTATCGTCAGCTTAGGGATAGTGAGTTACATTCCAAAGATGGTATGTCCTAATCAAAGCAGTCTAGGATTGAAGTCAGGCTCCGGATACAACTAGAATCTAAACTCTCTGGGAGTGTACTTGTTTTTGAACTTGATTTTCTATAGTAGACATTCGGATCAGATCAGATCAGATCAGTCGCTCAGTTGTGTCCGAATCTTTGTGACCCCGTGAATCGCAGCACGCCAGGCCTCCCTGTCCATCACAAACTCCCAGAGCTCACTGAGACTCACGTCCATCCAGTCAGTGATGCCATCCAGCCATCTCATCCTCTGTCGTCCCCTTCTCCTCCTGTCCCCAATCCCTCCCAGCATCAGAGTCTTTTCCAATGAGTCAACTCTTCGCATGAGGTGGCCAAAGTACTGGAGTTTCAGCTTTAGCATCATTCCTTCCAAAGAAATCCCAGGGCTGATCTCCTTTAGAATGGACTGGTTGGATCTCCTTGCAGTCCAAGGGACTCTCAAGAGTCTTCTCCAACACCACAGTTCAAAAGCATCAATTCTTCGGCACTCAGCCTTCTTCACAGTCCAACTCTCACATCCATACATGACCACAGGAAAAACCATAGCCTTGACTAGACGAACCTTTGTTGGCAAAGTAATGTCTCTGCTTTTCAATATGCTATCTAGGTTGGTCATAACTTTCCTTCCAAGGAATAAGAGTCTTTTAATTTCATGGCTGCAGTAGACATTAGACAAACATATTACTGTATGATGATAGACACAGTATACATAGGGAAGACTATGGGCTGTATGGGCAATGGTTAACACCAGGAATCATAAGGCTAGGAAACTTCTCCTCTGAAACATAAATTTGGACACTTCATAATCACTCTATAGATTATCATCCTTTTCAGAAATGAAGCAACCAAAGTTAGGTGTGCTTCAGTAACTCGTCAGGGGTGGAAAAGCTAGTATGACTTGAACTCAAGTCTTTAAACAATGGAATCAGTGCTCTTTCTACTATATCACAGGGCCCTGTGTTCTTCTGTCCTCTAATTGTTCAATTTCATGCCATTTTTCAGCCATTTTCCACTCTCATGCCCTCAGAGAAGTCTCTAAGTAACAAAACTAGAGCAACTGTCCCAAAATACAGGTAAGAGAGGAACTGAAGGAGAAAGAGCCATGTGGCTTTCCTGTGGTTCTTTGCACTTCAGGCTTTGTAAACAGTACCAACCCAGACATAGCTGACAGCTCTTCTTGCTCTCAAGAATTGGGAAGTGATGAGTCTGGAGAACCAGAACAGGATGGAAGACTGTACCCTCGGCATGCAACCACACAGAAAAATGAGTGCTTGACATTAAGCTTTGCACAATGTGAATGATAAATTCTGTCTTGATTTTGGCTACCTCGCAATTTTACAAATCATCTAAAAGTGCCCAAAGAAAGCAGTCTTTGATATCTTCGAGTAACACTCAATTCAGTGAAAAGATACCAAATATTCAAATTGTTGAAACCTTGTCACTTACCTCACTGTAAGCTTTTATACCTTCCTTTACAAATCTAAGGCATTTATTATCATTTAGAGCTATAATATCTTTCAGTTCAGTTCAGTTTCTCAGTCATGTCCAACTCTTTGTGACCCCATGAATCGCAGCATGCCAGGCCTCCCTGTCCATCACCAACTCCGGGAGTTCACTCAAACTCACGTCCACCGAGTCGGTGATGCCATCCAGCCATCTCATCCTCTGTCGTCCCCTTCTCCTCCTGCCCCCAATCCCTCCCAGCATCAGAGTCTTTCCCAATGAGTCAACTCTTTGCATGAGGTGGCCAAAGTACTGGAGTTTCAGCTTTAGCATCATTCCTTCCAAAGAACACCCAGGACTGATCTCCTTTAGAATGGACTGGTTGGATCTCCTTGCAGTCCAAGGGATTGCTATCAAGATAAGATTTCATATCTTGTTGAAGTTATACCAAGCTGGAACAGAGAGAGGTTTTTCTTGT
This sequence comes from Bubalus bubalis, assembly GCF_019923935.1. Classification (NCBI taxonomy): domain Eukaryota; kingdom Metazoa; phylum Chordata; class Mammalia; order Artiodactyla; family Bovidae; genus Bubalus; species Bubalus bubalis. Next base: position 152,792,990 of record NC_059158.1, read on the forward strand.
CCCATTAAAAGTGATCTTGTCAAACTGCTTCTCAAACCTGCTCTAAAGCTACCCAAACCCAGAGCAAACATCCTCAAACCAACTAACAATGATACAACTCACCCAATATCATATCACAAAACAAAATGATCCCAATTCAAACCAACGAACAAATGTCCACAATCTCCACACATCCTAAAAGAAGCCACCATATCAGAGATCAAATGTCTTCAAACTAACCAATTGACCAATCAACCGAATACCCTGCCATCCATACATACACAAAGCAACTAAAATACTATTCTGGACAAAATACACAAAGAACTAGTTGATGTTCCAAGAGTAAAAGTGAGTCAAGAGGAGAATAACCAAGAGATTAGCTATTTTAAATTTAATGTTAGAAAACGAACTCCTCCCAAAAAAGGTCATAAAATAAAAGTATTTTTTAGAACCTATTGTTTTCATGAATTGGTCTGACTCTATCAAACCAAATTATTAATATGAAATTTACCTTAATTTCATAGTTATTGATGAGGAATAAATCTGAAATCTTCATTATGTCTGATTTATTATTGATCCTAATAAAACATTGTAAAGCTTTACAATTTCCTGTACATCCGTTTCCACAATCCTTAAAATCCAGATAGGTTCAGAATAAATATATTAATATTTGTAATTTGTATATTCTACTTCAGCAAAAAAGATATAAAGCATAGAGACTATAAAGGAAAACATATAAACAATAAACATTTGTATAAAATATTTAATAAGCTTAATTGCTAAAATGTCCCTAAATATTATTTTCAGCAAATATCTGAAACAAACTTTAAAAAGATGGCAATAATAAAGACTACTTAAATCTATATTCTTTCCTATTTAACCACCATATAAAAAACTGACAGCTCCTCATCTAAATCAATTAAGTTGATCATCTTACAGCAATGTGAAATCTAAAAAACTTATGATTTAAAACACAAGTCATATTAACTGTTCTTAGTGGGTAATATATTAGTGGTTACCCCAGGTAAAATATGAAAAACATTTAAACTAACAAATGAATTTTATTTCTAACCTGATAGACATTTAAAAAACAAAAGAACAGCATCCTTGCATATGTTCCCATAATACACAAGGTTAGCACTACCGGTAGATTGTACTGTACCTGTTAAAATACAAGATTTATGAGAAAAACCTCTGGGAATGACCACTGAAATGTTTTCTATTTTCCAGACAAAAGCCAAGATGTATTTTCAAAAACTCAATAATGGATGTTTACTTTGCTAGCCATCAACTTGCTAAATTTTATTATTTCACCTTTTCCCTTTTCTTTCTTCCTTCTTTTATTTAAAAGAAGAAATTTACCTGTATTGTACAACCAGCTATTTAAACACTGGTGTACTCCCATGATGCTCCTAAAGAGGATGTAGAAGAATGATAATAGAATCACCAGCAGCAGTAATAAGACTCTGGTCATTTTCTTTTTTCTTGATACCATTACCTTGGATGCTGAATCCCTCCATAATTTCTGATAGTTTCAGAGATGGGAATGGTGGCATATCAAGGAGAAATTAAATTTCATCATTTTGGCTTTAACACGTACGCTATAAAAGTGACAGCTTGGTGCACTGTAGCTGACAGTTCCCATTAACTAGAAGCTAATGTTGCAGAGTCAGTCCAAACACTGAGTCACGGCCTCTGGCTACAGGAAGGTCCCCTTCATACTAGGATTCTCACACCCCACCATGGGAAAGAAAAGCTATAAATATTTTCCACTAGTTTCCTCCTCAAAATGATATAATGAATATTTACACATTGGGACCCTTTTCCTATCCTGAATCTTCTTGGAAAAACACCTCCACTGACACATTTTATTGGTCTGAGCAGGTGACTCAAGCTAGCCCTCCTTCCCTTCAGGGTAAAGAATAAGCATATACCGGGTTTAGGTTTCGGTTTTTGAATCACTGGTAAAACAATAAATAAAAGGTTAGGAAACATGTTTTGAACCTTACACAGTTTTGTTTTGTTTTTTAATTGCAAGTTGGTGAGAAAACAAGTACCAGGAAAAATTGGCTAAAATATTTTTTAAACTTTAGAAAATGTACGTGTCTTAAGGAATAATTTGAATGAGACTTAAAGAACAAAATAAATGCTAAATTGATTGACTTAATGGAAATTGAAGTACAGGAGACTATCAAAAGAAAAATAAGTCCTTTTTAAAGTAAGTTTATATTCATTTAACAAGGTCTTTTTTAGTATTAGCTGTTGGTCATAGGTTCTGTGAGTTAGTATGTGTATATGGTGGGAGGCGAGGGAGGTGAAGATGGTACAAATACCCAGTCAGTATTTACAAAGTGCTCACGTTATAATTAAGGAAGCTCACAAATCACAAGTTTTCCTGAAAAGAGCATAGATATTAACAGCAGAAACGAGAGTGTGACTGCTTAGGGCCAGTTCTAGACATTTACCAAGTAGGCAACCTTGGGTAATCAGTTACTTAACTCTGGGTACTCTATTTTCCTCCTCTGTAAAATGGGAATAGTAATAGGTCTAGCTGAGTTTGAAAACAAATGAGTTAATATTTGTAAAATACTGAAAATAGTGCAAATATTGACACTATAGGATATTTAATAATGTTATTGTTGTGCCGTTGCTGTGCTGCATGCATGCTCAGTCATGTTCGACTCTTTGTGGCCCCATGAACTATAGCACACCAGGCTCCTCTGTCCATGAGATATTCCAGGCAAGAATACTGGAGTGGGTTGCCATTTCCTCCCTGCAGGAGCTCTTTCTGACCCAGGGATCGAACCTGAGACTTGTGTTTTCTGCACTTGTGGGTGAGTTCTTTACTGCTGCACCACCTGGGAATCTGAAAGCATAAAGGAATATAATGATAAAGTAAAGATAGCTCTTGCCTTCATGGGCCCCATTGCCTACTCAGGAGGAGAAACATAAATAATCTTTAAATTTCACAAAATGTACGTAAGTAATTATAACATCCAAGCTATGCATATATTACCATGGGAACACAAAGGAGAGATGTACGCAACTAGAATAAGCTGAGGGGATTGAGGAGTGTCCAAATGGGTTCACAGAGAAGATAAAGCTTCCCAGGAGACTTGAAACAAATATGATTTCCCAGACAACAATAGTTCCAGTGGACTCATTTGAGCATTTTAAGTCACCAGAATGTATCACAGCCATGTGTGAAATACTTGGCATATTTGAGTCTTAGAAGATGTTTTGTTATGTGTGAACTATAAAGTACACTGAACAGCAAGAAGATAGAAAGGTAGGCTGGCAGCAGGTAATGGAGGGCCTTGTACAAAAAGTCTGGACTAGATTGTGTCAGTTGAGGGTGAACTTGAAGAGTTATAAGCAGGAAGTATTACAGTAACATTTACATTTTAGAAAGATTATGGGGTTGGATTATGAGACTGGCAGTAGTGATGTAGAGATCAGCTGGTTATTTGCATAACCAAGGGTAATGCAAAATCAAGGGAAGAATTCAAGTAACTGAAGAAAATCTACAGAACCAACTTCATAGTTAGAGTGATGAATGTGAAATAAGAGAGTGAAAAAGCTGGCTTGAAACTCAGCATTAAGAAAGCTAAGATCATGGCATCCAATCCCATCACTGCATGGCAAATAGAAGGGGAAAAAGTGAAAGCAGTGATGATATTTTTGGGCTCCAAAATTACTGTGGATGGTGACCACAGCCATGAAATTAAAAGATGTTTGCTCCTTGGAAGGAAGGCTATGACAAATTTAGTGTATTAAAAAGCAGAGACATCACTTTTCCAACAAATGTCTGTATAGTTAAAACTATGATTTTTCCAGTAGTCATGTACGGATGTGAGAATTGGACCATAAAGAAGGCTGAGTGCAGAAGAATTGATGCTTTCAAATTTGCTGCTGGAGAAGACTCTTGAGAGTCCCTTGGACTGCAAAAAATCAAACCAGTCAATCCTAGAGGAAATCAACCCTGAATATTTATTGGAAGTCTGATGCTGAAGCTGAAGTTCCAATACTTTGGCCACCAGATGCGAAGAGCTGATTCATTGAAAAAGACCCTGATATTGGGAAAGATTAAAAGCAGAAGGAGAAAGATGGCAGAGGATGAGATGGTTAGATATCACCAGTTGAATGGTCATGAGTTTGAGCAAACTCTGAAGATAGACCAGGACAGAGGAACCCGGCATGCTGCAGTCCACGGGACCACAAAAAGTTGAACATGACTTAGCAGCTGAACAACAACAACGACGGAATTATGAGAGGGGAAGAGTCAGGCCTGACGGGGTAGTCAAGGGGAAGCCAAGGGGAAGGCAAGGCTTCCGTAGTGGTCCAGTGGTTAAGAATCCACTTTGCAATGCAAGGGAACTCTTTGGTCCCTGGTGGGGAAACTAAAATCCCACATCTCGAAGCAAAGCATGTGTGCTGCAACACAAAGCATGTGTGAAGCAAAGCAGGAGCCTGCATGCCACAACTAGAGAGTTCATGAACGTCAACAAAAGATCTCACACAGGGCAACTACGTCCTAAAGCAGCCAAATAAATAAATTATTTAAGAAATAAAGTTTTTTTAAAAAGGTTGAATCTCCAGGTCTGGCTTGGGGGACTGGCCTGATGAAATACTTTTCTCTGAGACAAAGCATATAAGGGAAAGCAACAATACTACAAAAATATAATGAGTTGGCTTTCATTTGAGGTTGATGTCTAGAATATATGCTTAGAGTCAGAAAATAATCCTAGTCTGGGATTTGTGTTCAAGATCCAGTTCAGGCATCATCATCTCTGATGGTCTTCCCTGAAATCCCACATTGACTTAAATGTTGATTTTCTGTGCAGGATTGTAAAGCACAGGATAAGTTTATTATATCACCTACAACATGATGTTGCAATTTTATGTTTATACTTATATCTCTTCTTTTATTCATTCTCTTACTTACTCATTCAAAAAATACTTTTAATATTTATTCCACATTACACACAGACTAGATGCTAGGAATCCCCTGTAAATAGTAGATTTGTGATCATCACCCTCCTAGAACATTCAGCCTAACAGGAAAAACATATCCTCGGTAAATGCTTTTTAAGTTGGATGCAACAGATTTGAGGATCATGAATATAAATCATATTGAAATCCTGAATGTGGATAAAAGATAAAAAAAAAAGATAAAAATGTCTTATACTGAGTGAGGAGGGGAAATCCCAATACTTAAAAGTAAATGAACTCAGGAAGAGTAAAGGAGAGTTGAAAAAAATACAGGAAAGCTGAATCCAGTAGAAGAAACCGCATAGTTATTTTTTAATCCAAGGAAGTCCAGCTTCAATGAGTGAATGACTGTCAAATGCTGTAGAAATAGGTCAGTGAAGAAGATGCCTGAGTGCAGCTAAATCACTTCAGTTGTATCTGACTCTTTGCGACCCCATGGACTGTAGCCCGCCAGGTTCTTCTGTCCATGGGATTTCCCAGACAAGAATACTGGAGTGTGTTGGCATTTCCTCCTCCAGGGGATCTTCCAGACCCAGGGATGAAACCCAGTCTCTTACGTCTCCTGAGTTGTCAGGTGAGTTCTTTATCACTAAAGCCACCTGGGGAGAAAAAGTCTATAGAACACCAATTAGACTTTGTGTGGTGGACAGACTTTGATCTCCATGACTGCCGCCCCATTGTGTTACTCTCATGAATCTGTTAGGTTATATAAAGGATAAAATTAAAGTTACTAATAAAATGAACTTTAAAGTGATATTATCCTGGATTATAATTGTGAGCCTAATCTAATCATATTACTCCCGAAAAGCAGAGATCTTTCTTCAGTTGGTAGCAGAAAGAGTGGCAAAGCTATTTTAAAGCAAAGGATTCCACATAAGGATGTTTCCTTGAAAATGAAAGGAGTCACTTAAAAAAAAAAAAAAAAAACAGGAACCTCAGTACTTTACAACAACAAGGAACTGAATTGTTCCAATAACCTAAATAAACTTGGAATCATCCTCAGCATTTCCAAATGGGAGGCCAGCCCTGATGACTCCTTGATTTCAACAAAGGAACCAACTAAGCCAGGCTGTGCCTGGACTTCTGAGCCATGGAATTGTGAGACAATAAACTTGTCTTGTCTAAGTCACAAAGTCTGCAATAATTTTTTAGGATAACTGTTAGGTAAGCAGCTGTCATGGGACTTACTGTTTCTCTCCAGGATTATACCATCAGTGCCCTGGGTCTGGAATGTTCCTTGATATGGAAGGTGAGTGTTGAGCTGCTGGATAGCCCCAGATTTCTTTCTAATAAGAAGAAAATTTCACATTGTTTCTAGGTACACAATGAACTTCCTTGTATTGCTTACATGTGTGTATTACAGGCTTCCCAGGTGGCCATAGTGATAAAGAGCACATCTGCCAATGCAGGAGATGTAAGAGACATGGGTTTGATCTGTGAATTGGGAAGCTCCCCTGGAGGAAGACATGGCAACCCACTCCAGTATTCCTGCGTGGAGAATCCCATGGACACAGGAGCCTGGTGGGCTACAGTCCATAAGGTCATAAAGAGTCGGACGCTACTGAAGCAATGTAGCATGCATATGTGAATTCCATGGCACCTGGCCAGCACCACCAGTATATCTGTCCTCATTAATCCTTAGGTTAAAACGTCTTAGCCTACCACATATAAAAGGCACTTGAATTCCAATGAGCTTGTGTTGGCAATCAGGAGGGACCCCTCTGGCCATGGGCACACACTTAAGAGGTTGATCCTGCTGCATCTCTTGTCTCTATGAGTAAAATATTATTCTACCCCTTCTACCCTTCTTGGTAACTCCAAACCCATAGATGATGGAGTAGGCTAAGGTCTGTGGACTCCTACTTTGAGTGGTTGCCATTATTAACATCTTCATCATTCTCCTTCCTTGAGATTGGTAGCTGGATCTTCCTGCTCTGCAATAACAATGTGTGTGTGTGTGTGCACTAAGTTGTTCAGTCATGTCCAACTCTTAGCGATCCTGTAGCCTGCCAGGCACCTCTATCCATGGGGATTCTCCAGGCCAGGATACTGGAATGGGGTGCCATGTCCCCCTCCAGGGGATCTTCCTGACCCAGGGACTGAACTCAGGTCTCTGGCACTGCAGGCAGATTCTTGACCATCTGAGCCACCAGGGAAGCCTTTGATTGGTATCTACCAAAATTTGCAATAACAATAGAAAACTAATATATCTTGTGCAATGATTAATTTAATCTGTCAATTTGACTGAGCTAAGGGATGCAGGAGAAGGAAATGGCAACCCACTCCAGTATTCTTGCCTGGAGAATCCCATGAATGGAGGAGCTTGGTGGGCTACAGTCCATGGGTCACAAAGAGTTGGACACGACTGAGCGACTTCACTTTTTTTTTTAAAGGGATGCAGGAGAAGGGGGTGACAGAAGATGAGATGGTTGGATGGCATCACCAACTCAATGGGCATGAGTTTGGGTAAACTCCAGGAGATATTAAAGGACAGATAAGCCTGGCATGCTGCAGTTCATGGGGTCGCAAAGAGTTGGACATGATTTAATGACTGAACAACAACAAAAAAGTGATGCCCAGGAGCTTCCCAGGTGACTCAGTGGTAAAGTATCTGCCTGCCAATGAAGGAGACACAAGTTCGATCCCTGGGTTAGGAAGATCCCCTGGAGGAGGAAATGGCAACCCACTCCAGTATTCTTCCCTGAAAAATCCCATGGACAGAAGAGACTGGTGGGCTACAGTCTATGGGGTCACAAAGAGTTAGACATGACTGAGCATGATACCCAGACAGCAAGTCAAATGTATTGGATTGGCCAAAAAGTTCATTCAGGTTTTTCTGTACATAACATCTTAATAATTTCTTGATGTGGCTTGAGGGTGTCTCTGGAATGATCATTTGAATCAGTAGACTGAGTAAAGATCACACACACCAATGTAGGCAGGCATTATCCAGTCCATGAGGTCCCAAACAGAGCAAAAAGGCAGAGGAAGGGCAAATTCACTCTCTCTGCATGAGTGAGACATCTATCTTCTTCTACCCTCAAACCTCAGTGCTCCTGTTTCTTGGATGTCCAGAAATGGACTCAATTATATCACCAGTCGTCCAGGTCCTCCAGCTTGCAGGTGACAGGCCATGGGCCATGGGACGTCTCAAACTCCATAATCCTATGCATGCTCAGTCCCTTCGACTGTATCCAACTCTTTGCGACTTCATGGACTGTCACCCACCAGGAGCCTCTGTCCATATAATTTTCCAGGCAAGAATACTGGAATGGGTTGCCATTTCCTCCTCCAGGGGATCTTCTCAACCCAGGATAGAATCTGCATCTCCCATGGCTCCTGCATTGGCAGGAGGATTCTTTACCACTTGAGCCACCTGGGAAACCCCATTTAAGCCAATTCCTATAATAAAACTCCTCTTATTAAATCTTATTATATACATATATATATAATAGAATACATCTGGAAACTATGAGTCAAAAAAGGGGTGATTCTAAAAACACCTTCATTGGTCTACTGAGGCCAAGTGACAACCCTGATTTAGGAGAGGATGGGAGATTGTGGAGGTAAAAGAGCATTTTCCATTCATAATTTCTTTAATCATACTAATTTCTATTATGTTTTATGCAATTTTTTGTGGTGATTTATAAAGATAACTTGTTGAATTTTACACTCCCCTCAAAAATACATTCTAATTCAATGAGTTAAAATCCATTTGCATATTTGATAAACATTTCCCTAATCTTTCTCTAGATAAGTAATAAAAACTGAATCTAACAGAATAAATCCAAGACCAAACATCAAGGGTCAAGATAAATTTCAAAATCTACTGCATTTGTTGTATGCTTGCTAAATATCAAAAGGTTTCAAACGAGATCTTGTCAGTCCCTTCGCAGAACTCAATATCAGTTCAGTTCAGTCGCTCAGTCATGTCTGACTCTTTGCCTGAATCAAGGCAAATTGGAAGTGATCAAATAGGAGATGGCAATAATGAACATTGACATTTTAGGAATCAGTGAACTAAAATGGACTGGAATGGGTGAACCTAACTCAGATGCCATTATATCTACTACTGTGGGCAAGAATCCCTTAGAAGAAATGGAGTAGTCATCATAGTCAACAAAAGAGTTCAAAATGTAGTACTTGGATGCAATCTCAAAAATGACAGGGTAATCTCTGTTCATTTCCAAGCAATCCATTCAATATCACAGTAATCCAAGTCTATGCCCTGACCAGTAATGCTGAAGAAGCTGAAGTTGAATGGTTCTATGAAGACCTACAAGACCTTCTAGAACTAACATCCAAAAAAGATGTCCTTTTCATTATAGGGGACTGGAATGCAAAAGTAGGAAGTCAAGAACTCAATATAGAAAAATGCAAAATTGAAAAGACGTAAGGTTGTACTGTGAAGCAGATTTCTTTTTACTTGAATTCCTCTTCTTTCCTTTCTCATAAATAAATAAGAATTATACTGGCGATTTTCACAGAAAACGGATAAAGTACTTAACTAATTTTAATCTATGTTTCAAGCTATAGTTAACTCCAAAATTGTAAGAATAACTGTAACTCTCAAATATGTTTTCATATCTACTTATAACATATATATATGTGGGGATATATGTATATGTGTGTGTGTATATATATATATATATATATATATAGAGAGAGAGAGAGAGAGAGCTATATATGTGTGCATATAATTCTTTGGTAAAAATATAAAAGTCATGTTCCAGAAAATGTTTTCTATTTGTATTCAGAAGATTTGATATAATGCCAATTTAAAAGACATTTATTTATTTAATTCTTATTATGTGTGAAGCTGTCTCTACTAGGCAACAAGGGATAATATAAAAAAACAGTTTTTGCTCTCCAAAGTCCATATTTTACATGGAGATGCAAACAAGTTTTGTGAATATATGCACAGGATTATCAGGTGGAATTAATGTTAATCGGCTCATCATGTTTGCTAAGATGGCCCCAGAAACAGTAGAACTAGTATGTCTAGCTGTTTTGCATGCAGAAATGGGTCATCATATTTCTGTTTTACATGATTCAACAGCTATTACAAACCTTGATGCTATCTATGGGTTCAATTGAATCAAACAAATATGCTATAGACTAAATGTGGTATGTTCAACCCTGAAGTTTAAAACCTACTCAAGGGCTTGTCCTTAAGAAGCTGAGTCCCAAATGCACACTTCAACCAAGGAAAATTTAAGCAACCATTAAATCTCTGTATGTTCTTTTTTGTGTGTTTTCTTTTTTTTCTTATGTAATTATACTTTAACTGATAATTACACCCATATGACATATAACTTGGAAGATGTTTGTCATCTTCATATCAATTTAGTAAATAAAATTGGCTTGAAAATGTATTTCAATTTTTTATAAATTTGAATTCATTCTAGTTTATGTTTAAATGTATGTCTATTTCAATAATTTAGAAATATAAAAGATAATTGGTATGGTGTATTCTTAGAAATGATATTATGATCTTAAAAATACTTAAAGTCTAGAATGTGGCACATTATTTACGCCTACTCCATGTAATTTATGAAACAGTTTTCTCATATGTGTCTTTTTATGTAATTTAACCCAATTTAAAACAATTTATAAATAATTGCCAGAAACGAATATCTGGCATGTACAAACCATTAGATATTTTCATCTACACATATACCTTTAGACAAATCATATTTTATTTTATTTTAAAAGCTTTATTTGTTACAGATTATCATTATGTTTATAAGGATACTATTGTTTATGACTTAAAGAATAATGCCAAATGCAAAGAATATTTTGCATTCTTAAAAAATAGTTGAAGTTATTACCTTGTGCCACATACTTGATAAACTTGGCAATTTAAATTTTATGTCAAATCTTTAAAATAAATAGCTGTAATTTTCATTTTTAAATAATTCACAAAAGTTTCAATAAACAACTTCATCTGAAACAGAAAGGAAGACAAAAACCTATTTGGATGCTCTGACCTGGTAGATTGCTGAAAATAACTTTTTGATGAAACTACTTTGGCTTGACAACAACGCCCTTCTTCTTCTTTTTTTCCTTCTTCTTCTTAACAAAGCAGTCATTGTAGACAGTCTATAAAAGTATAATGTCATTAGTTTTCAACATACAGATATATTTTACCCTTGAAGGAAAATAGCAAAAATAATGTGTTATAAAAATCAAACACATTGCTTTTTTTTAACCTAAAAATAATTTGGGAAACACATTTGCCTGCACTCAGGTCAGGATATCTGTTTGACTTCTTCCTTGTTTGTGCACCCCTTTATTAAGGATCTAACCCAAGATGAAACATAAATTTTCTAATATCAATGAGAATCATTTCTGCCACTCTTTGCAAAGTATGTAAATTTCAAGGTTATTTTTTTTTCTACTTCATCCCTGACATTGAATAGATTAGTATTTCTGCACACAGAAAAGCACTAAAGTCAACACTAAGCTTACCAACGGTCAGCTTATATTTTTAGGCGATACCTTTCTAAGTCAGAAATAGTCTATTTTAACTAGAAATTTAGCTAGAAATCCATTTTAACTAGAAATCCATCATAATCACGTATTGCTTCTCTCACAATTCTACCAAGAATAAAAATACAACCTAGCCAACTCATTTGCATTGTAATCTAATTTTGAAATTACTTTATCAGTGCAATAACACATTCAATAGAGCTTTTGTCTTATTGATGAAAAGGGAATCTACTTGGTTAGGGAGTACATAACATTTTTTAATTAAATTTGTGTTATTATTGTCCTAACACTCAAAGGGCCAGGTGATGGCAATGTTCCATGGAGGAAAATAATACTGCTATAATAACAGCAATAGTCATGAAAATTTAATAACATTTTCACTGAGACATGATGACATAATAATAAATATCATTATTTAGGCTGCTTGGATGAAAGAATTAAAGTGATCAACAAAATATTCACTAAATAAAAGATACTTCTAGAAATTGGGAATACAGAAAGAAAGTGAAAGTGAAGTTGCTCAGGCGTGTCTGACTCTTCGTGATCCCATGGACTATAGCCTACCAGGGCTCCTCTGTCCATGGGATTTTCCAGGCAATAGTACTGGAATGGATTGCCATTTCCTTCTCCAGGGGATCTTCCTGACCCAGGAATAGAACCCAGGTCTCCCGCATTGTAGACAGATGCTTTACCATCTGAGCCACCAGGGAAGTCCTGGGGATACAGAGACGTCTAGGGGATACAGAGATGGGCTAAATAGGACTCATTCCTACCACCTGGTTGAAGAGACAGATCTTATATAAAAGTGAAAGTGTTAGTCTCTCAGTCATGCCCAACTCTTTGCAACCCCATGGACTGCAGCTCACCAGGCTCCTCTGTCCATGGGATTTTCCAAGCAAGTATACTGGAGTGGTTTTTGATTTTCTTCTCCAGGGGATTTTTCTGACCCAGGGATTGAACCTGGGTCTCCTGCACTTCAGGCAGATTCTTTACTGACTAAGCTACCAGGGAAGCCCTGGATCTTATATATATATATATATATATATATATATATATATATATATATACACAAACATAAATAACAGCAAGGTGGTCAATGATGAGATGTTTTTGAGTCACATTATTGGGCAACTATTTGAAGAGGCCTTTGGTGGTTCAGATGGTAAAAGAATCCACCTGTAATTCAGGAGACCTGCATTCGATCCTTGGGTCAGGAAGATCCCATGGAGAAGGTAATAGAACCCACTCCAGTATTTCTGCCTGGGAAATACTATGGACAGAGGAGCGTGGCAGGCTACAGTCCATGGGGTCACAAAGAGTCAGACACTACTGAGCAACTATTACTTACCTACTTGAAAAGAGAGTGGGCAGAGATTCTAAGCAGGAAAGGCTGCAGCTATGGAAATATATGCTAAGATGCTGACAGGTGGACTGGAAAAATGATGTAGACTATTCAAACAGGAGGTCCACATGAGCTTATGCCACAAAGGTGGCCTCTGCCAGACTATTGAGTGTTTCAAATGTCCAACCAAGGAGAGGGGAATGTGTTGTCTAAGAATTTGAAAATGCTGCTGCTGCTAAGTCGCTTCAGTGATGTCTGACTCTGTGCAACCCCATAGACAGCAGCCCACCAGGCTCCCCCATCCCTGGGATTCTCCAGGCAAGAACACTGGAGTGGGTTGCCATTTCCTTCTCCAATGCATGAAAGTGAAAAGTGAAAGTGAAACCAGTCAGTTGTGTCCAACTCTTAGCGACCCCATGGACTGCAGCCTACCAGGCTCCTCCATCCATGGGATTTTCCAGGCAAGGGGACTGGAGTGGGTTGCCAGTGCCTTCTCTGATTTGAATATGGCCATATGACAATTTCAGTGGGAATTTAAAGGGGCTGAAGGAGGCCAGTGTCATTTTTCTAGGAAGAATCTTTAGGATTCAGTGACTGAAGGAGAGGATAATGGAATAGAGGGTCAAGGATAACATCAAGGCTTTAAGTATGAGTAACAAGGAAAATTGCCTGGAGAATCACAGGGAGGGGGAAGCCTGGTAGGCTGCGGTCTCTGGGGTTGCACAGAGTTGGACACAACTGAAGCAATTTAGCAGCAGCAGCAGCAGCAACAAGGAAAATAAAGACATCATTTTTCTGTAAAAAAAAAAAAAACAACAAAAAACCTTAAGAGTATTTCCCTTAATGTACAGTTAGGAGAAATTTCAACAGAAAACTTACATGAAATTCACAATGAAAAAAAATTACTCTAGTTATATCAGTGTGTGAAAACAACCACAACTTTAATTTATAAATATTGACAATGACAGAGGTATAGTGACAGTGTGTATGAATTGTGTTTCTGAATGTGCATTTACTTATCTTTCTTGTAATTAATTTTAAAATTTCTACATGTAATGTTAAACATATGAATATACACTGCATTTTATATGATGCATAAGAGCATTTATAAGAATTCTATGCATTTCTGAGAGTTTAGCTAATCATAGAATTTAAACTACTTTTGAGCACTTAATTAAAGGTTTGAAAGTTTTAAAAAGAATGAAGATGACTGAACCATAATTAAAAATCCTAAGAAACCTAGAAGGAATGCATATTAAACATTAAAGGAGGAATAAAATAACTCTAAGACCATGATCAAGAAGAACAGAGAATAGTGAAGAAAGGAAGAACAAATAGAGATTTAAATAGTGAAATGCTTTCAGATCAGTTCAGTTCAGTCACTCTGTCGTGTCCAACTCTTTGCGACCCCATGAATTGCAGCACGCCAGGCCTCCCTGTCCATCACAAACTCACAGAGTTTACCCAAACTCATGTCCATCAGGTCGGTGATGCCATCCAGCCATCTCATCCTCTGTTGTCCCCTTCTCCTCCTGCCCCCAATCCCTCCCAGCATCAGAGTCTTTTCCAATGAGTCAACTCTTCACATGAGGTGGCCAAAGTACTGGAGTTTCAGCTTTAGCCTTATTCCTTCCAAAGAAATCCCAGGGCTGATCTCCTTTAGAATGGACTGGTTGGATCTCCTTGTAGTCCAAGGGACTCTCAAGATTTTTCTCCAACACCACAGTTCAAAAGCATCAATTCTTCGGCGCTCAGCTTTCTTCACAGTCCAACTCTCACATCCATACATGACTACTGAAAAAACCATAGCCTTGACTAGACGGACCTTTGTTGGCAAAGTAATGTCTCTCCTTTTTAAGATGCTATCTAGGTTGGTCATAACTTTCCTTCCAAGGAGTAAGCATCTTTTAATTTCGTGGCTGCAATCACCATCTGCAGTGAAATGCCTTAAAATCAATCAAATAGCAATACCAGATGTGAAGAGTCATCAACCTCAAACAAATGTGGAAGCACAGAGCCCAGGAAGTGTGTTAAACACAGAAGTGCAAGATAGGGTATAGGGGACAGAGTTAGCATCAAATAAAGGCAATCAGATTTAAATAATAATGGCAATCCACTCCAGTATTCTTGCCTGGGAAATCCTAGGGACAGAAGAACTTGACAGGCTACCATCCATGGACTAGAACACAACTGAGCAATTAAGCATGCATCAATAAGGCATTCCACAGAATAACATATATTACCCCAAGTGTAACATATATTACACCTGTTAAGCTTTAGCAGGCCATCCAATCTGAATAAAGATAAAATGACTTTTATTTGGATATAGTTTAAAAAACTACACAAGGAAACTAATAAGAGAAAAATGAGTTTCATTTAAAATATGGTTAAAGCATTTCATACTCCTTGTCTTTAAAGAACAAGTGTTCTACCATTACAAAATCTGCACTGAATTTTCTCAAAGCCAGAATTTATCCTAGAATTAGGTACAGCATAACATGAGAGTCTCTGCATACTGCTTCAGTACAGAAATAAATGCCCTGCATTGTTCTCAAAATCCCAAGAGTAAATAATAAATCTACATAATACCATGAAATAACTTAGGTATTAAAGGTTGTTAATGTGAGTAAAATATATGCAATATACATAGACACCATGTATCTAGAAGATACAATAAATGACCTCAAAACTAGGTGAGTCTGGCTTTTTGAGCATTATTTTACTGTACTTTGCTCTTGATCACAAATTGCTTAATAAAGTGTCTAGTCTGAAGAAGACATTTAGTAAATGTTATAAATTATTGCATATGTGACTCCAAGATTTACAGAAACAGTGACAAATGGTTGTAATCATAAAAACTAAAAAAAAAAAAAAAATTACTCTTGTATATGTGGAGCAGATTTTCCTGAAAGTGAAAAGTATTGGTCACTCCGTCATGTTTGACTCTGCGACCCCATAGACTGTAGCCCTCCAGGTTTCCCTGTTCATGGAATTTTGCAGGCAAGAATACTAGAGTGGATAACCATTCCCTTCTCCAGTGGATCTTCCTGATCCAAGGATGGAATCCAGGGCCTCCTGCATTGCAGACAGTTTACTGTCTGAGCCACCATGGAAGCTCAGATTTTCCTAAAGGGACTGACAATTTGTGAAGCGCTGGTAGGGTCAAGTTCAGTTCAGTTCAGTTCAGTCACTCAGTTGTGTCCGACTCTTTGTGACCCCATGGACTGCAGCATGCCAGGCCTCCCTGTCCGTCACCAACTCCAGGAGTTTACCCAAACTCATGTCCATTGAGTTGGTGATGCCATCCAACAATCTCATCCTCCATCGTCCCCTTCACCTCCTGCCCTCAATCTTTCCCAGCATCAGGGTCTTTTCAAATGAGTCAGTTCTTCATATCAGGTGGCCAAACTATTGGAGTTTCAGCTCCAGCATCAGTCCTTCCAATGAACACCCAGGACTGATCTCCTTTAGGATGGACTGATTGGATCTCCATGCAGTCTAAGGGACTCTCAAGAGTCTTCTCCAACACCACAGTTCAAAAGCATCAATTCTTTGGTGCTCAGCTTTCTTCACAGTCCAACTCTCACATCCATACATGACCACTGGAAAAACCATAGCCTTGACTAGATGGACATTTGTTGGCAAAGTAATGTCTCTGCTTTCTAATATGCTGTCTATGCTATGCTATGCTAAGTCACTTCAGTAGTGTCCGACTCTGTGTGACCCCATAGACGGCAGCCCAACAGGCTCTCCCGTCCCTGGGATTCTCCAGGCAAGAACACTGGAGTGGGTTGCCATTTCCTTCTCCAATGCATGAAATTGAAAAGTGAAAGTGAAGTCGCTCAGTTGTGTCCGACCCTCAGCGACCCCATGGACTGCAGCCCTCTAGGCTCCTCCAAATATGCTGTCTAGGTTGGTCATAACTCTCCTTCCAAGGAGTAAGCGTCTTTTAATTTCATGGCTGCAATCACCACCTTCAGTGATTTTGGAGCTCCCCCACTCCAAAAAAAGTTTGTCATTGTTTCCACTGTTTCCCCATCTATTTGCCATGAAGTGATGGGGCTGGATGCCATGATCTTAATTTTCTGAATGTTGAGCTTTAAAGGAAAATTAAAACTTTGTCACCATTTCTATTTTCTGATATATCTCAATTTATAAAGGTATTATAAGTCAGCTTCATAATTTTATTTTAATTCACACACCTTCAGGACAGCTAATTTTTATTTTTGCCAATTATTCTTGAGTTGTTTTAAGAGTCTATGAGTCAAAGCTAAATACTACTTAATTTTTTTTCCCTCAAACCTCAGGCTTCTGGAAAGCTAGCTCTCCTAACACATGGAATTGAAACTCAATCTCAGCCATCTTCTTTTTTGTCCCTGAGCTTCTTAAACATGATGGACAAAATCATCTTTTATGTATTTTGCATTGAGCAGGTGCTTAGTCGCTCAGCTGTGTTCAACTCTTTGAGATTCCATGGGCTGTAACTCACCAGGCTTCTCTGTCCATGGGATTTTCCAGGCAAGTATACTGGAGTGGGTTGCCATTTTCTCTTTCAAGGGATTCTTCCCAACCCAGGGATCGAACTGGGCTCTCCTGAGACTCCCGCATTGGCAGGTGGATTCCTTACCACTGTGCCACCTGGTAAGCCCATATTTTGCATTATTGTATATTTATGTAGCTTTTTACTAGAAAGATCATGCTTTAATTTTAGAGAAGAAAAGAAAGTGCTGATGGCCCTTCAAAGCCCTAGAAAATTGAAAGTATTTCTAGAGGTACATGTGTGTGTGTGTGTGTGTGTGTGTGTGTAATAGCAAGAGGTAGACATCATCCTAGTTCACAGTACACCATACACAGTATAGACATATTTATAAAAGCAGAAAATTTGCCATGAGGAATGCCAGACATTCCACAGTATGTCAGTGTTACATATTTAAATACACTTTATTGATCAGATCAACAGAAGGTAATTTTAAATTATATATTTTGATCTCTCTTGGGCTATAACCAGGAGTTCCATGTAAAAAGGAAAACACAGCCAAGGTGTAAGGGCTGCAACAACTACTTTGTAACCAGAATATGATAGCTATTCCTGACCTGTAATCCTTTAAGCACTTGTATAAGCCCTATTTTCAATTTATTTTAAGCATTATTAATGCATAAAGATTTATGCAAGTATTTTACTGGAAGTTTCTCATATGAAAGTGTAATAGAATTAGACCTATAACAATTGCCTTCTTCAAAGACAGTTCTAGCAACCATCACAAGAAAAGGAAAGCCTAAATGTTAGCTGAGGAAAAAGAAACAAGGGAGTACTATTAATAGCTTCATTGATTAATGTACCTATTGACATCCCCAAAATATACAATCAAGAAACTATTGGTTTAAATTAGCTGCATTTTTGTTTTTAAAAATGTTATTTACCAGAAAATCCCTATGACCTAAAAATTTTATTCTAAATTTTCATGCCCCCAAATTCTAAAATCAACCACAAAAAAATCATGCATATCTTTCCTTTGCAAATGCTCAATTCGTAGTAAGACATAAAAATAATATAGGCAAAAAAAGTGTAGTATAAATAAATTATATGTCAATATTGTGAGATTAAATCAGAAATATAGTTAGGGTGCATGCATGTGTACATGCTAAGTTGCTTCATTCGTGTCCAACTCTTTGTGGCTCTGTCCCTGAGATTCTTCAGGTAAGAATACTGAAGTAGGTTGCCATTCCCTCCTCCCAAACCAGGGATCAAACCCAAATCTCCTGCATTGGCAGGCAGGTTCTTTACCACTAGCACCATCTGAGAAGTCCAGCTAGGATGCATTTTCACCCTTTTACCACATGAAATATTTTTGATATTTCACATATGAACCTGGCCAGCAAAAACACAGGTAAATATAGCAGAACCCATCAGGAAAATAAAATAAGAGTGCTTATAGAATTTACCAAATTAAATGATGATTTTCTTAAATGCATGCAGAATAATTAAGGCTAATTAAAGCCACTACAAGAAAGGCTATGTATTATATTTATCAACTGTTCACACAGCAGAATTTGTGGATGTTTTCTACAATATCATTTTAAATTAATGAGGGTAATTTATGTGATGAAATTCACAATTCTTAAATATTACTGCTCTTTGATATAAGAATGACATATTATATTAATAATTACTGCTGTTGTTCAGTCACTAAATTGTGTTCAACTCTTTGCAACTCCATGGGGCATTTAAGCATCTTATAAAAATTCATTTTATATGGTAGTTAACAGTAAATACAGTATCTGTAGGTCTTCCTCACCAAAAATAAATAAATACATAACTTTTGAGGTATTTTTAGTGACATAGATTGAAAACAACGCATATTTTAAATTAAATTTATAGTGTGGCATAATCAAGAGTAACTCAGATCAGGTATTCTTAATTTGTATTTCTGTGCACCTGGTTCAGGATGGGGAACACATGTATACCTGTGGCGGATTCATTTTGATATTTGGCAAATCTAATACAGTTATGTAAAGTTTAAAAATAAAATAAAATTAAAAAAAAAAAATAAATAAATTGTTAACAAAATTTTCTGTAATGTTGGCCTTTGAAATAACATGCAATCCCTTTCTATCTCAAAGGTCTTAATTTTTTTCTTTCATTTCCAAACTAGGGAAAGCTTTTCCTTGTTCCTCCCCACCCCCAACATCTAACATGGAAGATCTGGTCTTGCCAAGGATAAAACCACTTTTGTCTAAGAAAGGGCAGCACTGTCCCCTAGTGGACATATGATATATTCAATACAAAAATAGTTTCACAAAAGGGAGAAATACCAAGTTTTAAATAAAACAATTCAATAGCAGGAGTTTTACTGTACTGTTAGGCCAGTTTTAGAACTGTGCCTAGATGCCATCCACTTTTCAAGTAGACATGGTCTGCTACTGATATCATGATTGGTAATCAACCATGGTTGGTTAGAGAAAATGAAATCAAAATGTCAATGAAGTTGTTTCAACTTCAGTACAGATATAGAATATATGTTGCCATTGCCATTGCTGTGCGCACCAGAAATGTCAGTCACTTCATGTCCCACTGCTTGGTGATAATCATTTAAATATGAGTTCAAATATCCATCCCACACCCACTACTAGATCATGCATCCTTTTAATATGTTCTTAGAGCGTTACTCCTTTTCCTTCATAGCACTAAAGCCTTTGACTGTGTGGATCACAACAAACTGTGGAAAATTTTAGAGATAGGAATACTAGACTACTGTACCTGCTTCCTGAGAAACCTGTAGGCAGGTCAAGAAGCAACAGAACCAGACATGGAACAACGGACTGGTTCCAAATTGGGAAAGGAGGCTGTACATTATCACCCTGCTTATTTAACTTACAGGCAGAGTACATTAGGTGAAACGCTGTGCTGGGTGAAGCACAATTTGGAGTCAAGATTGCTGGGAGAAATATCAATAACTTCAGATATGCAGATGACACCAAGTAATAATAACCAAACACAAAACGACAACATAGCTGAAGACAGAAAGCAGCGGTGATGTAAAGTATTCCAGACATGTTCTTTTTGAGCTATCATTCTTCTTGGTTCAGTTGGGCTACATTCTTTGTAGTGATTGGAAGTGCTTATTATGTGGTTTTCCTTGTTTTTCCCACATTTGTCTCTGCCTTCACAACTCAGCAGCTTCACCCATTCCTTACACCTGCTTCCATCAAGATACATCCCTCCCCATCCTACATTTTAAAATAAAATCCTGTATTTAAAGTGGTGTATATTTATTAGGAATTCAATATCATTTAAACCAAAATTTTATAGGATTGTTTTTGTTTTCATTAGTCTGGTCACTAAATTGCATAGGTTTTGAGTTGCCCGTTTCAACCCCATATTTTATTCCTGGAGACTTCCTTGGTGGTTCAGACAGTAAAGCGTCTGTCTACAATGCAGGAGACTTGGGGTCGATTCCTGGGTCAGGAAGTTCCACTTGCCCTATTATTCCTTGTGTATTTTTTAATATGAGTTTTTTTCAGGAATGCACATATCCTATGTAGTAGATGACGGTAAACAGAATATTGGGTCCGCAAAGATGTCCATACCCTAAACCTTAGAATTTATAAATATGTTATTTTATATGGCAAAAGAGAATTAAGGTTGCAGATATAATACAGATTACTAATCAACTGACCTTGAAATGGGGAGATTATTTTAAATTATCTGAGAGAGTCCAATCTAATTATTGAGTCTTTAAAAGTAGAAGAAGGGTCAGGAAGAAAATAACTCAATCCGCCATTCTTGGCTTTATAGATGAAGGAAGTGGGCAATGAACCAAAAAATGTAGTCAACTTTTAGAAGCTGAAAAAGGCAAGAAAAAAGTTCTATCTTAGGGCCTCTGGAAAGGAATGAAGCCCTACCAGAGCTTGATTTTTGCTGAGAGAGACACATGTCAGATTTCTGACTTACAGAACTGAAAGATAATACATTTGCATTAACACCACATTTGTGGTAATTAGCTACAATAGAAAACAAATACATAGATACATGTTCAAATTGCTGCTTTTATTGCTATTTTTAATGCGTGCACAGTGTTTTCAGTCCTGGACAAATCTTTGCGGTCTCATAAACTGTAGCCCATCAGGCTCCTCTGTTCATGGGATTTTCCAGGCAAGAATACTGGACTGGGTTGCCATTTCCTAGTCCAGGTGATCTTCCTGACCCAGGGGTTGAACCTGCGTCTCTTGTGTCTCCTGCACTGGCCGACAGATGCTTTACCACTAGCACTGCCTAGGAAGCCCCACTATTCTTAATACAAAATATCTAATATTGTATATTTGTATCTGAGTAACATTACGTTACAGTTGGTCTTATTAATTTAGTAAAAAATTTTTAAATCACCTTTATAGGTTTACTTTGATTCGGGAGTTACAAACAACAGTTAAATTTAAATTGTCGTTAATTCAATACTAACACTCTTTCAGAGTAATAAGGACAACTCTAAGTGAAATAATCTTATATTTCCATTTATAAAATGCACACACACACTTGAAGATAAGCCACAGCACCTCTACTAGAAAAAAATCAACAACAAGCTTATCATCTTAGTTATCATTACCAGTTCATGCCCTTACAGCTGTACAAGGGGCCCTATAAATTGCAGAATTTTCCACCTAAAGTTTCCTTCAGGCATCATCTAATGTGTGAAACTTCTCTCCATCAAAACTTTCCTGTCCTTAATTCACTTTTCTCTAAACTCTGATAATCAATCAGTTGCTGTTAATGACTTAATAAGAGATGATATATTTCCCTTAAATTAAATAATTCAATATTAACTAGATATTACATGGAATAATTACTTAGCCCTTAGCTTTAATTGATATGAATTTTAGCAGATAATATCAAGCAGGAAGGATTTTTCATCCTTCAAATCACATGTGCTCAACCTTAATTGTAAGGCTGGGTCCCACCCTTCTAACAAACTCACTGTTTAACCCCAGCCTATTAGCAGCGTTTATTTCTATATCTAAAACATGATTATTAATGAGATTACTGTTTAACTTAATTGTTGTTAAAAGAAAGTACAGATCTTACAGTTTTGGGGGGATGATTTAACTGAAAGACTTAAAGATATATTTATTTATAATCTCCGTAATTGTAGCTGTTGTATCTGTAAAGTAAAAGACATAGAAGATACATACTCTATGCAGTTGATGAGCTGCCCCATAAAAGATTTACTTGGTTTATCAACAGAAAGAAAAAGTGAAAAAGTGAAGTTGTTCAGTCGTGTCCGACTCTTTGCGACCCCATGGACTGTCAAAGATAGAATCAAAGATGAAATTGAAAAAGGAGCAATTCTATGCTTGATATAACAATTCTAAAGCATATTAACGCTGAAAGTGGCATTGGTTTCCTTTGTTGGTGTTGTTTAGTCACTCAGTTGTGTCCCCGGCTCTTTGTGACCTCCATGAATTGTAGGCCACCAGTCTCCTCTGTTCATGGGATTCACAGGCAAGAATACTGGAGTGGGTTGCCATTTCCTTCTCCAGGGGATCTTCCTGACCCAGGGTTCAAACCTGCTTCTCCTGCTTGGCAGGAGGATACTTTACCACTGAGCCACCAGGAAAGCACACTATTGCACCACTTCTATTTTGTATCAGGTAGAAAATATTCCTAATGTTTCTCCAAGTTTGTATTTGTGCTTCTTTCATCAGTTCAGTTCAGTTGCTCAGTTATGTCCAATTCTTTGTGACCCCATGGACTGCAGCACGCCAGGCTTCCCTGTCCATCACCATCTCCTGGAGCTTTCTCAAACTCATCTCCATTGAGTCAGTGATGCCATCCAGCCATCTCATCCTCTGTCATCCCCTTCTCCTCCTGCCTTCAATCTTTCCCAGCATCAGGGTCTTTTCCAGTGAGTCAGTTCTTCACATCAGGTGGCCAAAGTATTGGAGTTTCAGCTCCAGCATCAGTCCTTCCAATGAATATTTTGGACTAATTTTCCTTTAGGATGGACTTATCAGATCTCCTTGCAGTTTCTTTCATAGAAAACCATTAATACTGAACAACAACAACAAAAAGAATGTGATAATCCTTGGGGATTCTTTTTGTCAAAATTAAATCCCTTCACAAATACCTGAAACAAAGGACTTCAAAATCTTGTCACAGGGTTCAGTTGGGAGGATGTGACATAGGTTGTTTAACTGGATTCAGAAATGGCCTCTAGGAAGTCTCAAGACGTTATTTTCTTTATTGAAAGATCTATGCCAATGAAAGAAAATATTAATACTGAGAATGTCAAAGACTCTAATAATTTTCCCTAACCCACACCCAAATAATCATCATAAACAAGTGATGCTTAATGCTAGAGAATGGTTAAGACACCTGTAAACATTGCTGAAAATTGTAAAGGTCATTTATTTCCCTCTTAGGTTATTATTTCATACAGGCAGCAGAGTGTAGGGATTAAGAGTAGAGCATCTGGTGACCAGCTATGTAGGTTCAAATACCACCTCTAACATCTACCAGCTGGCTAACCTCCGGCTTGTGATGACAATAAAAGAAATATATGAAGATTAAATAAACAAAAATTAAAATTCAGAAAGCATTTACAATAAAGTATATCACATAGTGGGGTTTCCCAGGTGGCTCAGTGGTAAAAGAATCCACCTGCCAATGCAGAAGATACAGGCGACTCAGCTTCCATCCCTGGGTCAGGAAGATCCCTTGGAGGAGGAAATGGCAACCCACTCCAGGATTCTTGCCTGGGATATCCCATGGACAGAGGAGCCTGGCAGACTAGAGTCCATAGGGTCACAATGAGTCAGACATGACTAAGCAACTAAGGACACACACACACATATCACATAATAAGTGTCCAATGAAATCAGTTCATTTTCACTTTCCAACTGTCTTTCCATGGCTTGTGAAGAAATAGATAGCTTTTATATGATCAGGGATTAGCTTAATTTTGTTATCCTTATTGTCCTTTTACCAAATGACTACCTAATGTAGGAAGTGGTCTGTTCAACGCTAGTTGCCTCTGGGGATTAGTTGATAAATATGATAAGATATGACATACTGTGACATAATTTATAAGGAAAAGAATATAAAACTCTAAAGAGGGAGTTCTTATTACTTGTACTCCATTGCTTCTTCAAATATATCTGTTTTGCCAATTAGATTATTCACGGAATACATTGTAGTCAATGCTTTGAGGTATGAAGGTAAAATAATTGACCATATCCGTCTTGCCATTTTTGTGTGACTCTGGTTTTATAAATACGTATTCTATCAGCCAAGAATGAAAAACTCAACAAATTCAATTTCACAGCAAGAAATATGTTTTTAACATTAGATGCCCTTTTTAAATTAAGTACATTTTGGTCTGCTTTTTAAAATACTAGCTGAGAAAGTCAGAAAGCAAAAGAGAAAAATCATATTTGATGTAAAATAGGTTTATGTATTCTTGCATAGCTAAAACCAAGTTAGGAGTACTCAGTATATATATGGTTTCAATCCTCTTGATTCTCATCAGTCTAATTGCATTGTAATCATTGGCCTAGTCTATATGAGTAATTTGGGAGTAGAGGTTGGCACACAACTTGGTGAGGAGGGCAGAACAGATGCCAGTACGGATTCATGAGATGAGCTGTGAAGTTAATTGCAGTCATGTTGTTTATCAATGTTTATACCCAGAATTATTATACAGAATCCTGGCTATTTGTTATTCATAAAAGCCATTAACTCCTGCCAATCTTAAATCATAGAACCTTACTCATTCAATTAAAAAAAATAATAGAGCAGCTAATGTTATTTTTATCTGTTTTATAGCCATTTGATTTACATTCATTCAGTTCAGTTCAGTTCAGTCACTCAGTCGTGTCCGACTCTTTGCGACCCCATGAATTGCAGCACGCCAGGCCTCCCTGTCCATCACCAACTCCCAGAGTTTACTCAGACTCATGTCCATCGAGTCGGTGATGCCATCCAGCCATCTCATTCCCTGTTGTCCCCTTCTCCTCCTGCCCCCAATCCCTCCCAGCATCAGAGTCTTTTCCAATGAGTCAACTGTTTGCATGAGGTAGCCAAAGTATTGGAGTTTCAGCTTTAGCATCAGTCCTTCCAATGAACACCCAGGACTGATCTCCTTTAGAATGGACTAGTTGGATCTCCTCGCAGTCCAAGGAACTCTCAAGAGTCTTCTCCAACACCACAGTTCAAAAGCATCAATTTTTCGGTGCTCAACTTTCTTCACGGTCCAACTCTCACATCCATACATGACCACAGGAAAAACCATAGCCTTGATTAGACGGACCTTTGTTGGCAAAGTAATGTCTCTGCTTTTCAACATGCTATCTAGGTTGGTCATAACTTTCCTTCAAAGGAGTAAGCGTTTTTCAGTTTCATGGCTGCAATCACCATCTATAGTGATTTTGGAGCCCCCAAAAATAAAGTCTGACACTGTTTCCACTGTTTCCCCATCTATTTGCCATGAAGTGATGGGACCAGATGCCATGATCTTCGTTTTCTGAATGTTGAGCTTTAAGCCAACTTTTTCACTCTCCTCTTTCACTTTCATCAGGAGGATCTTTAGTTCTTCGCTTTCTGCCATAATGGTGGTGTCATTTGCATATCTGAGGTTATTGATATTTCTCCCGGCAATCTTGATTCCAGCTTGTGCTTCTTCCAGTCCAGCGTTTCTCATGATGTACTCTGCATAGAAGTTAAATAAGCAGGGTGACAATATACAGCCTTGATGTACTCCTTTTCCTATTTGGAACCAGTCTGTTGTTCCATGTCCAGTTCTAACTGTTGCTTCCTGACCTGCATATAGGTTTTTCAAGAGGCAGGTCAGGTGGTCTGGTATTCCCATCTCTTTCAGAATTTTCCACAGTTTATTATGATCCACACAGTCAAAGGCTTTGGCATAGTCAATAAAGAAGAAATAGATGTTTTTCTGGAACTCTCTTGCTTTTTCCATGATCCAGTGGATGTTGGCAATTTGATCTCTGGTTCTTCTGTCTTTTCTAAAACCTGCTTGAACATCAGGAAGTTCACGGTTCACGTATTGCTGAAGCCTGGCTTGGAGAATTTTGAGCATTACTTTACTAGCATGTGAGATGAGTGCAATTGTGCGGTAGTTTGAGCATTCTTTGGCATTGCCTTTCTTTAGGATTAAAGTCAGGATTCTTTCTTGGATTTGCTAGGTCTTGTTTAAAAGTAGAAATAGCCAATCCAATCCTATTTTCATACAAATCCTAAAACAAATCCAGCTCCTAGAAGAATAAAATCTCATGATGCAAAAGGGAACATATTAACTGCAAATAACATAGTACATTATAATTGAGACTAAAAGCTAGTTACTCAGTCTTCTCCAACTCTTTGGAACCCCTTGGACTGTGGGCTTCCAGGCTCCTCTTTCCAAAGAACTCTCCAGGCAGGAATCCTGAAGTGGGTAGTCATTCCCTTTTCCACGGCATCTTCCCAACTGAGGGATCGAACTTGGGTCTTCTGCACTGAAGGCAGATTCTTTACTGTCTGAGCCACCAGGGAAGCCCAAATTGTATATACTTCAGATATAGTTTAACTTTTCTCAAAAAAAATTATTATATTTAAAATAAATATAGGCCTACAAATTGCTTATTTATAATATCCCAGCTAAAATACCTAGGCCAAAAATGCTAGATTCGTTTGAAAAGCTGAAATACATTTTTTTTCCCTTCAAACATAGTGATAAAAATGGCATAGCAAAAAAAAAAAAAAAAAGCTTTGACTAAACTGTAACAAAACATAAATAAATTTACATGACATATTATAAAACATATTTGGTTATATAAAATCTATTAATCCCTTACACTCAGCTGTGCAGTAAACTGTGTATATTATCTGTCATCATTTGGTAGTTAAGTATAATATATTAACTTAAATGCAGAGTACATCATGAGAAACACTGGGCTGGATGAAGCAGAATTTGGAATCAAGATTGCTGGGAGAAATATCAATAACCTCAGATATGCAAATGACACCACCATTATGGCAGAAAGCGAAGAAGAACTAAAGAGCCTCTTGATGAAAGTGAAAGAGGAGAGTGAAAAAGTTGGCTTAAAGCTCAACATTCAGAAAACTAAATCATGGCATCTGGTCCCATCACTTCATGGCAAATAGATGGGGAAACAGTGGAAACAGTGACAGACTTTATTTTTGGGGACTCCAAAAATCACTGCAGATGGTGATTGCAGCCATGAAATTAAAAGACTCTTGTTCCTTGGAAGAAAAGTTTTGACCAACCTAGACAGCATATTAAGAAGCAGAAACATTACTTTGCCAACAAAGTTCTGCCTACTCAAGGCTATGATTTTTCCAGTAGTCATATATTGAAGTGAAAGTTGGGCTATAAAGAAAGCTGAGTGCCAAATAATTGATGCTTTTGAACTGTGGTGCTGGAAAAGACTCTTGAGAGTCCCTTGGACTGCAAGGAAATCCAACCAGTCCATTCTAAAGGAGATCAGTCCTGGGTGTTCATTGGAAGGACTGATGCTAAAGCTGAAACTCCAATACTTTGGCCACCTCATGCGAAGAACTGACCCATTTGAAAAGACCCTGATGCTGGGAAAGATTGAAGGCAGGAGGAGAAGGGGACAATAGAGGATGAGATGGTTGGATGGCATCACTGACTCAATGGACATGAGTCTGAGTAAACTTCAAGGGTTGGTGATGGACAGGGAGACCCAGCTGCTGCAGTCCATGGGGTTGAAAAGAGTCGGACATGACTGAGCGACTGAACTGAAATGAACTGATAATGTTCATATATTAAAATTTATTTTACAATGTAGTCTGAATGGTACAATGAAAAACCTGATATGTTTAAAAGTAAATGAACACATTTGTATACAAACAAATAACAAGAAAATACATAATATGTAGAACACATCTGAATAAGTTCTAAAGATATATTTTAGTACTTTATAAAATTATTTTTAAATGACATTTGTGGAAATTTCTAATAATGTTTTCACTCTCACCAAGATTTTGTATACCAAGTTTCAGTCAAGGAGAAAAAATTTTATAACTAAGTTATAATCTCCAAAAGATAGAAATTTAACCTGAAAACTGCAAGAAACTCCTTAGCAACAGTATCATAAATAGAAATCTATAAATACCTGATGGCTGTATATGAATTAGAGTTGAGTGCACTATGTAATTATCTCAAACAGTCCTGCTGCTTTCTGAGTATCCGTCAGGACAACTGCTCAGAAAAACTAAGCACAGCTAAATACTCAAGAATTCAGATGTAAAAAACATTGCATTTCCTGCCTTGTGATCCAACCAATTTAGTATGTGTATTTTGGGTTCTGATTTTTTCTTTCGAAAGATGAGCTGTCTTTTTGAAATTATTTAATATCTTCCAACATAGTGTAAAATAAGCAAACATTTGAAAGACAGATGAAAAAAAATTATCTCAGGTGGCCACCAATATTCAGGGAAAAAGTTCTTTGAAAAATTCAATTGAGAAGTTCATATTGCTGTTAGATGAAATAATATTATTTAAATTGCAGAATATACAGTTTAGAAAAGAAAGACTACAGGATCATTTGCTTGGCTTAGAAATCATTATTTCTTGTGTTCTTTATATGTACATTCTCTCTATCCAACTGGGTTGCAAGATCCTGTAAAATGAAACCACCTTATGTACAGCTCTATCTATTCAATTAATAACTACTGGTGATAACCGCCTGCTAGCCACTTACTCTGTGAATTTTTCATCTGTTAATCATGGACAACTTCTATCTGTATTTCTGTGCTTTCATAATATTTTTCTAACAAATTTTACCTTTATTTTATTTGTTTCCCTGAGAAGTTTGTTTAAGGTTCAATTCTCATTTATATATATCGTTTCTAATTGAGATTTAATTATGATAAGAAAATACTGATTTGTTCCCAACTTGGCATTTACAGACCCCAAATATGATTTCCTTTGTTTTTCCTTACCTGTGTTTCATATCAGGTTCATTGAGATTTCAGAAGTAGCAGTAACAAGAGAGTAAAAAACTGAATCTGGTATTCTAAATGCAGATTTTTGTTTAAGATTAAGGGACCATGCTATTCTGTTTTTTATGGATTGAAATTTTATTTCTAAAAAAAACCGCTAGACAATATCCATTTAATTTTGTAAGTAAATCTCGATAGCTCAAAAAACTAACCTGATTCATTTTGTAACTTAGAACTAAATATATATCTTTCTATACACTCAATCTTCAAATTGAAAGGGGCAAGATATTTTTTAAAGTTTATACAGAAAATAGGTTGTACAGTTAATAGTGAAGCAATTCTTACCTGGGTCACTGTCACAGAAAATTCTACATGAAGAGAAAAGTCTTCAGTAATGATTGCTATTTGACCTATAAGTCACAATTTTTCAACAGTCTACATGACATGTGTATAAAAATATTGTCCATCAGTAAATCACTGGTGGTATGATAATCCATTGTGTCGATTAAACAATCCTTGCCATTCTTCAGTTATTGACACTAACATATGATTGAGAAAAAGGCAATTGAAACACAATTCATGTTTAGAGAACAGTTAATCATTATAGTCCTCCACCCTCACATTTAATATGAAAGGATGGAAATGATCTTTTAATTCCTTGTCGATCTTT
This sequence comes from Bubalus bubalis, assembly GCF_019923935.1. Lineage (NCBI taxonomy): Eukaryota > Metazoa > Chordata > Mammalia > Artiodactyla > Bovidae > Bubalus > Bubalus bubalis. The sequence goes on from NC_059158.1 coordinate 152,822,939, forward strand.
GAAATCCTGTAATGTTGTCACTGAGCAATACTTCAGTGCTCTGTAATCTACTTTTACTAAGTGCTCCTGATGGCTGAGGCTTACAAATGGAAATCTAGTTGGAATGAGTAATACCTATGAAACAATTAGTGAGTAAAAGGGCACATTGTTTAAATGGTAATTTTTGCATTTATGATATAATGAGCTAAATTCTTAAATGGATGGCTGCTCACTAAAGCTATATGTGCATGAATTTGAGTTTGTAAACATATCCTCAAGTAGGAAAAAATAAATTTGAAACTGTGTAGCTCTTATGACTAAGAGATGACCCTTAATAAACAACTGTTCCCAGCTACTACCCATTTAACACAGGCCTTTAAAAAGTTAGGAAGTAAGGTGAAAAAGTATTTTTTTCTGAACTTGAGCCATTTAGATTTTTTGTTTCACCTTTAACTATAAGATAATAAGTATTAGAAATGGTGCTTCTAATTCCTGGTCACAGGCAGACATGTACCTATGTATCTTCTCCAAAGTACCTGGGCTTGTTTTTGTTTGCTAATGAGAGTAGGACAGATCAAAGACACTTTAAGTCCTTAATGCTTGAATCCTACACCAAATAAGCCACAAGAAAGATAATGTTACAGGGCTATTCAACTGGTTACAAAAAAGAAATAAATACTGTTTCTGCAACAGAAAGGTCAGTAGGCGGGGATCTTCAGAGCCCCAAATGAAAACCTGCCAGTTCCAAAAACTCTGGTTAGGCAAACCTTCTGTTCTTGTCTGGGTAAAAGCAAGCTATCAGTTCGCTAGCCTACTGAGAACTTATGTGCAGTGATTTGGTAAACTAGGAGTAGCCAACTCTTGCCTGGGTAGTAAAACAATCTCTAAAAGAAGCATAGCAAAGGAGATTTAAAAAATTTAAATCTCCTTTGGCAATCCATTAATCAAGCATTTTCTTTCCTTCTCTTAATTTTTGGGATGACGATATAAAACTTAAAATCTGTTCTTTTTTTTTTTTCTTAAGCTTGTATTAAAGTAGGAAAAGGGCTTTCCAGGTGGCACAGTGGTAAAGAAACTGCCTGCCAGTACAGGAAAGGCAAGGGACGTGGGTTCTATCCCTAGGTCAGGAAGATCCCTGGAGTAGAAAATGGCAGCCCACTCCAGTATTCTTGCCTGGAAAATTCTATAGACAGAGGAGCTTGGCGGGCTGCAGTCCATAGGGTCACAAAGAGTCGAACATGTCTGAGCACATACACACACACAAAGTAGGAATAGAAGGAAATTGCCTCAATATGATTAATATTTGTTTATAAGAATAAACAGAATACATTTTATTGGTATTATGGTATTTAGTATTAGTATAATGGCACTAAAGGCATTCTCTCTAAGAATGGAAGATAGCGTGTACAAGAAAAAGACAGCATGCATTGCCATAATATGCAGTATTGTTTTGGAAATTCTTAACAATGTGGCAGGAAAAGAATTCGATGTAAGTCTTATAAAGGATGGGACAAAACTGTTATTGCTTGCCATACATATACTTTTAAATTCCAAAATTACAAAAATCAACTGAAGAATTTTAAAAAGCAGTAAAAAAAAAAGTTTAGTTAAGATGTTCAGAATTAACCAGTCAAAAACAGGCACACACACACATAAGCATGTGTGTGGGTATACTTCTAGCAGCAGTAAAAGCGAGTTAAACTAAGTATAAAAAATAAAGCTCCTATTCATGGCAGCAGTGAATAAGCACTAATGAAGTCTGGGAATAGACAAGCAACATGAAAGGATCTAAATGAAGAACTCTCTTAGGCTTTTTGGAATATGTCAAGAAGATGCAAATAAATTATAATAGTGAACATTACAAAGAGATTTATCCTATTATACCATACTAAAATATAGTTATTACAGCAAAGTAGCACTAGTATAGGAATAGAAAAATATATCAGTGAAACATAGGAGAAAGTCAAGAATATACTCACATATGTATGATAAAGGCATCGTTTTGAATCATTGTGAAAATACAAATTATTCAGAATATGGTGTTGTGAAATTAACTACCGATAAAAAAAAAGTCTTAAAGTCCTAATTTTCAACATATGCAAAAATAAATTCCAGGAGGATCAAAAGCTGAAAAGTAATAAATCTTAAAAATTATAGAATAAAACATTAACCTAGAAGGTGGGCCAGAGAGACTCTTGCTGACTCTTTCTGTGGAAACTATAAACAAGATGAAAATACAATTCATAATGGGAGAAAATAATTGTAAATGAAGCAACTAACAGATGTTAATCTCCAAAATATACAAGCAGCTCATACAGCTCAATATCATACAAACAACTCAATCAAAAAATGGGCAGAAGACCTAAACAGACATTTTTCCAAAGAAGACATACAGATGGCCAATAAACACCTGAAAAGATGCTCAGCATCGCTTATTTCTAGAGAAACGAAAATCAAAACCACAACGAGGTATCACCTCACACCAGTCAGACTGGCCATCATTAAAAAAATCTACAAACAAATGCTGGAGAGGGTGTAGAGAAAAAGGAACCCTCTCACACTGTTGGTGGAAATGGAAACTGATACAGCCGCTATGGAGAACAGTAAGGCAATGCCTTAAAAAACTAGGAATAAAACTACCATGTGACCCAACAATTCCATTACTGGGAATACACCCTGAGAAAACCATAATTGAAAAAGACACATGTACACCAATGTTCATAGCGGTGCTATTTACAATAGCTAGGACATGGAACCTCGAGAATCCCAGGGATGGCAGAGTCTGGTGGGCTGCCATCTATGGGGTTGCACAGAGTCAGACACGACTGAAGTGACTTAGCTTAGCAGGACATGGAAAAAATCTAGAAGTCCTAGATGAATGGATAAAGAGGCTGTGAGATGTATATATATATATATATGTATATATACGCAATGGAATATTACTCAGCCATAAAAAGAACACATTTGAGTTAGCTGCAGTGAGGTGGATGAACCTAGAGCCTGTAGAGTAGGATGCTTGGTAATTTCATTTTCCATTTCATATAGTTTAAAATATTTTAATTTTTTGTAAATCAGAAAGAGAAAGAGAACTATCATATACTAATGCATATATATGAAGTCTAGAAAGATGGTACTGATGAACTTATTTGCAAGGCAGCAATGGAGAAACAGACATAAAGAACAGACTTACGGACATGGGGAGAGGGGAGGGTGAGAGAGAGTAACATGGAAATTTACATTACCATATGTAAAATAGATAGCTAATAGGAATTTGCTGTATGTCTCAGGGAATTCAAACTAGGGTTCTGTATCAACCTAGAAGGGTGGGATGTGGAGGGAGACGGGAGGGAGGTTCAAGAGGGAGGGGACATATGTATACCTATGGCTGATTCATGTTGATGTTTGACAGAAAACAACAAAATGCTGTAAAGTAATTACCCTTCAATTAAAAAATAAATAGATTCAAAAAATATTTTAATTTCTTAACATAAGTAAATGCTTAAAGGCCTGAGGATTCTTGAGGGCTAGCTATTGAATAAAACTCATCACAGGATAGAAAATAGAGGATTGGGCTTTGAGACTTTGTAATGTTGACCTTGATCTTCCTTATCCAGCTCTCTGATTTTCTCCATTTGTCCTTGATATATCTCTCACTTCATCTCCTCTGCCATGGTCATTACAAAATATTGACATCTAAACCTTTTCAGTAACAATTTTATTGACATGTGTATTTCTTATTCTAGATTAAAAAGTTTATTCACCAAGATATCCCATGCTGAGCTATAGTAATAATGAATGTTAAAATCTTAGTGTCTCTGTTGTTCAGTTGCTAAGTTGTGTCCAACTCTTTGTGACCCCATGGACTATAGCCTGCCAGTCTCCTCTGTCCTCCACCAACTCCTGGAGTTTGCTCAGATTCATGTCCGAGTCAGTGGTGCTATCTAACCATCTCATCCTCTGCTGCCCCCTTCTCCTTTTGCCTTCAATCTTTCCCAGCATCAGGGTCTTTCTAACGAGTTGGCTCTTATCATCAGGTAGCTAAAGTATTGGAGCTTTAGTTTCAGCATCAATGTCTTTATATAAAGGTTTATTTTTTACTTTAAAGTTGCGAAGGGGCTGGAGATACTCTATAACATCAGGGACATAGTTACATCTTATAAACTCTGCCATGTCATATAAGCTATTTCCAAGGTTACTGTTGCAAGATAAGAAAGCAGGGAGCAGGGGAGGAACATGATGTCTGAGAGAAGGATGTTGGGATCACAGTGTAAGAGAGAGGGATTTTGGGAACATTCATCAGAAAGAGAGAAAGCGATGCTGCTAACATGAAGTCAGAGAGAGAGTTTCTGGGGACATATTGCTAGAGGAGGAGATGCTTGCAACATTTCAGAGGGATGCCAGGAACATCCATCAGAGAGAAGGATCCTGGGAACATACTCTCAGAGAAAGCTGGAGCACCAGAGCCTGTTATTAACTACCCATGGGGTCCTTATTCAGAAGTTTAAGTGTGCAAAGGGAGGATGTTGAAAGTTTAAAGTAATAAATGGTACAGACAATAAATGTACTAATTCTCTAAGTGGTTGTGACTGTTTTAAAGTTTATACATATTTAATTAAAATTCATGTTGTCTTTCTTTGGATTAAAAAAACAAACAAACAACTCCCTGGCTTTTAATTGTTTCAACTTAGATGCAACACTATGCACTTCTGTTCACTGGTCAGAACTAGTCACATGGCCCCAACATACCTGAAAGGGAGTCTGAAAAATGCAGAGTATCACACAGCCTGTTGGATGAGCACTGTTTCTTCCATAGTTGAAAACTATAATAATTTTATATTTCTTTTAGAAATCCATATAATTCAACAAGTATTTCTGAGCTCTGTGACAACACATTTTTTTTAATTAATCAATTTATTTTAATTGGAGGCTAATTATTTTACAATATTGTGATGGATGGTTTTTGCCATACATCAACATAAATCAACCATGGGTATACATGTGTCCCCCCATCCTGATCCCCGCCCCATCTCCCTCCCCACCCTATCCCTCTGGGTTGTCCCAGAGCACTGACTTTGGGTGCCCTGCTTCACGCATCAAACTTGCACTGGTCATCCATTTTACATATAGCAATATACATGTTTCAATGCTATGTTTGAGTTTTGTTGAATGTACAAAGTTACCTAAGACTTCTTCCCTTTCTTCAGTGGATTAATTACTGTTATTTTAACATGCAGGTAATTATTAACCATTGACAGAATCACAAAAGGATCCTTTTTTGACGTAACAAACCCTGTCCTCACTGATATGAATAAGGTTTGGTTTTCTATAGCTTAAATTCCCAAATTTATCTGGGCAACATTCTGCTCAGAAGCAGAGAAATAGAGAATTGTGGTGATAAGACCTCAAGATTTGTAGCAGTAATTAAAGTTTTAAAGTATTTATAACCACAAATGAAGATGTGCTGTGACTAAAATCAATGTTTTGTGCTTTAAAATACTCAAGTGTTATTTACCATGTGGAGACAAAGATGCTTAATAAGAGTGAATGACATATGTGGTATTTTAATAATTAAAAAATTTTTATTTTGGCAAATAATGCTTGTTGCAGAAAAGATACAAATAAAGGTTTGTGCTATGCTTAGTCTCTCAGTTGTGTCGACTCTGCAACCCCATGGACTGTAGCCCACCAGGATCCTCTGTTCATGGGGATTCTCCAGGCAAGGATACTGAAGTGGGTTGCCATGCCCTCCTCCAGGGGATCTTCCCAACCCAGGGATTGAACTCAGGTCTCCCGCATTGCAGGCAGATTCTTTTCATCTGATTTAAAAGGAAATAAAATAAAAATCTTCCTAATTCCATCCCCCAAAGATGACCTCTGCCAACATTTTGACATAATTGATATAATTTATTTCAGTAGGTTCCTATTTCCTCCAAATGTATTTTACCCTGTGCCCTGAAAAGCTTACTTTTCCATGTTACTGAATAAACCTCCATTGTTTCCAAAATAACTCCATTGTATGGATTGTTATAATATACTATCAACTACAACCTGGCACTTGCCAAGAGCATTTTCTGGGACTGAACAACATGGCCATTTGCCATCTGCCTCTGCAGAAACTGACCGCTGCCAAGCTGCCAACCTTCAACACCCCCTGAGGGGAATTCAGGGTGGACAGTGAGGCACTCTGTGCTCCAGGGAAACTGGTGGAACAGGTCTTTAAATAGTTAGATGTCTTCAGGAACTGATTTCATGATCCCAATCCTCCCATCTCTTCATATCTAGAAAAGCACTAAATCCCTTCATGGTGACATCAGCTCCTCAACTAGCAGAAAACCTTTTGTAAAATAAACATTTGATTGCATTGAACTCCTCCTTCACCAAAATCTTATATATTGACGTTCCTCCACTACCTCTTTGGAACAGAGCTATGGTTCCTCAGAGCTATCTGAGGTGCTATCTCCAGGCTGCAGTCTGCATTTTGCCCCAAATAAAACTTAACTTGCAGTTCTCATATTGTGCATCTTTTTAGTCAACAATATTTAACCATGACTCCCAAATCCTTAGATATTAAGGATGTTTGATGGATACTTGATTTTTGGCTGCCTATGAGGATAAGAATCTCCATCTTCATATGGTAACAATCAATACTGTTTTTCAGGGAATTTCCTTTCTCCCAATTTTTGCAGACTTGTTTTAAGAGTATAAATCAAGGTTCATGCTCATTCAATCTCCAAATTAGGGAAGTGCGTTTTCATCTAATATATATAAAGTACAGAGAACATTATGTGACACTTAAGAACTTGACAAAAAATATGAACTATGACATGCCAGAGGATTAAAGCTGCTGCTCTTTCACAAATTGCAAACTGAAGATTTTGTATAAGATGGCAGGCTAAATTAATATGCTTCATAGTTTTCTTTTGGGATTCCTCTCATGTTTACTGTGGAATAATTTAAGGAGGTAGGGAGATTGAGGAAGGAAGCAGAAAAGTGAGGAAGGAAGGAAAGAAGGAAGGATTGACTGAGTGAAATTAATTAATGTCATTATATAACTTAAGAGACATACCTTATCTTAATATCTTGTAAGGTCATATCTTAGAAGGTAAAAATATTTTCTGACTTGTTTCCATTTCTTTCTCTTGCCTATACCTGTACATTGTTGGAAATAGTCTTCTCTCTTCTTATTCCAATCCATAAAATAGATTTAAGTTTCAAGAGCAGATAGCAAATTCAGGGTTCTATTTTCTTGTTATATTGTGCCTCTTAAAGCAATAGCTTCTCTTCTTATCCATTTCAAAATCCTTGTGTGAATATTTCATTTTAATGTCTTCAAATTGGTGTTTTACCCAAAATCCTAAATCTATTTCTAACTTAGAGCTACTAACTTTTATCATATCATTGTATATATATTTAAATGGTGATTGTGGTACTATTTGCCAAATAATGCACTAAGAACTGGCAAACCTCAAGTGTCCCATATTAATACTTTTCTCATGAAGTTCCTTCCTATAAGTAAAGGTTCTTCTCCCTAAACTTTCTCTATTTCCCCCTATTTTTCTGCATAAAAATACTCAATTACCATATTTGACCATGATCATACCACAGATAATCCATCACCTGGGTGGCACTCATTGAACTGTTTTGGGTGCTCAGAGGAACTAGGACAATGACTAGAAAAATATACCATATTCTGAAGTCCAAAACCTATAAAGCCAAACTGTAAAGGGAATGAGAGGCACTAATATTCAGATGTTCTGCAGTTTTGCTGAACTTGGGACAATAAATGAATTTAAATATCCAACAATCATTATTCCAAACCAAGTCTGCCAGTCCCCAGAGACAATAATATTCAGTATCTTTAAACACTTCCTATAAGCAAAACTTGGTGTTCATGGTGCTATAAGGTAAGTGCTGAAAAATATAACCTACCCTCCATTTCTAAACAAGATTGCAAGATAATAAGCAAGTGAGTAAAGATAGACCATGATAAATACCATAAGGGAGATACTAATAAGTTGCCAGTAAGAGATCCAAAGGCTTCTTTGGTGGTTCAGTGGTAAAGAATCTGCTTACCAATTTGCCTGCATGCCTCTCCAACCTGTGCAGGAGACATAGGTTCAATACCTGGCTTGGGAAGATCCCCTGGAGAAGGAAATGGTAACCCACTCCCGTATTCTTGCCTGGAAAATCCCATGGACAGAAGAGCCTGGTGGGCTACAGACTGTGGGGTCGCAAAAGAGTTGGACATGACTTAGCAACTAAACAGGAACAAGAAGAGATCAAAGGAGAAAGCAAGTGCATCTTCTGAAGGCAAAGAGAACAGGATTCATCAACAGTATGGACCTTGAATGACATTGGTCTGATCATTTAATTTTACATGAGGGCTGGAAATCTGAATGTTTATGTGTAATACTATTCTACAATGTTGGAAATTAATTTTAAAAAAATTCAATGTGCCAACTTTAAGACACAGCAGAGGCACTATATTCAGAAATATCATTAGAAGAAGCAGAATAGGATTTGGGATCAGAATGTGGAAATCTTTGCAACTCTTAGGATTTTATCCTAAATAGAGTAGAAAATGGGATAATTGAGGGGTTGTTAGCAGAGGCATGAAATGAAATGGCTAAAACAATGCTTAAGAAAGCCAAGTTTAGCAGCAGTATGTACATGGATTAGAGGACTGAACTAAAGGGAAAGAAATCAATTAGGAGACTGTTGGCAATGAATCCATAAGAATGGGATCAGGGTAACAGAAGTGACAATGGAGAATAAAGCAGAGATGTGGTTAGAATGTAGAAACACATGCAAAGTTCACAACATGCTGCTCATACTAACTCTTTCTTCCTCACATAATGCAGTTTCATTTGAAAATCCATAGTTTTAAAAAGCAGGTTAGTGTCCACGTATATAAATTCCTTGGCACACAGTAGGAATTAAAATGAATGTTCAAGTATTTAAAACAACACTTATCATTGGAGTACCTAATCACTTTTTTATATATAGAATCTACCCACTGACTTCCCTTACCAATCTTATTCACCTCCCTTTTCACAACTGCTCCTTCTAAAGTAACTTCGAATTACATAGTGCCAAATATTTTTGCTATATCAGTGATATACTGCAGAGAAAAAAGGATTTCCACCAAACCCTTGGTGAACAATTATTTGGTGGAACAACCCTTTGGTGAGAGTTACCTTGTCTTCATTGCCCTTGTAATGTTGATAGCTAACTTATAGACTTGATAGAGGTAAAGAGAAATGCAGACATACTCTCTATTAAATATGTATATACACACACACACTATAAATATACCACAGATAAGCTGTAGCAACTGTTCTATGCCTAAGCTCTATTTTTCATTTTGTTGATTTCATGGTACCAAGTAGGGCATATTTTCATTATTATCACTTAATATATGTGTGTTATGGTAAAAATGAATTTATGAGATTCTAAGTAACCCTCATTCCCCTGCCAAGATATTTGGATAAAAGTGACCTTAATCAGAAACAGAATTGAGGATGAGAGAATAAAAGCTCTATTCTCTCATCTAACTCCTTTTATTACCTTTAAATCTGAAGCAGTTAACTCCCTCCTCCCTTGGGATATTCTGAGCCATGACTAACACTTTATGGCTGTTTGCTGTGTACCTTTGTGTATGCCTCATGGGGATCTTCAGCTCAATATCTTTGATTTAGAATAGACAAATTCTACTTGTTTTTCCACTTAAATTAATCTGCACCTATTGGGTGCCTCTATATACATGAAAGTCAGGTAATCTGGACAGACAGAGGGTAAAACAATTGCCTGGATTTTATACTTTATAATAGAGAAGACAGGTCTAGAAAAGTTTAAGAACAGATATCAAGTGTTATAATTTGTAACTTTAGCCAAAAAGAATTAGAGTTCCTCTGGGTCTCTTGGACAGAGTCAAGAAGATAAAATGACTACAAGAGGAAACTGAAAGTTGGTGAAATAATTAATATTTGCCCTCTTAATCCAGAGATGTTACTTATGTTGATTTCCACATGAAAGTTAAGACACCTGTCAAAAACCCACAATCTTTCTTTTGACATAGTTGCTGTAGAGTTCCTCAGATGGGAACCAATCAACAAACCAACCAAAAGGTTCAGTCGCACAGCTGGTTGAAAGAAACCTGACATCCTTTATGAAACCTGGCTCATCTCAAGTGCTTCTTACCTTCCCAAATGACCCTGAACTTTACAGATTTTGTCTTTATGCTGAGCCAGGCGTTCTCTTCATATCCTTACTAGTTAAATTTGCTGTGTGCCTTCAAAAATTCATGTCATACTATTCTAATCTAGTAGGAGTGAGTGATCTACAAGAGAAATCTTCCCATTTTAATTATAACAAAGAACTTTGATTGTATGGCCAATCCATTATTTTTCATTAAAGTTACTGGACCTTTAAACCATGAAATCACATCTCCTTTAAGTAGCAGATTTTAGCTTCTATAGCAAAAGAAAATTTAGGAATCTCAAGCTGTTGCAATTATTAAAGTATTTAGGGCCCTTCTGAATCTTCGCCTTTCCAGTTACTAAATCACGTCCAACTCTTGGCAACCCCATGGAATGCAGAATGTCAGCCTTCCTCATCCTTCTTTATCTCCTAGAGTTTGCTCAAATTCATGTCCATTGAGTCAGTGATGCTATCCAACCATTTCATCCTCTGCCACCCTCTTCTCCTTTTGCCTTCAATCTTTCCCAGCATCGGGGTCTTTCCCAATGAGTTGGCTCTTCGCATCAGGTAGCCAAAGTATTGGAGCTTCAGCTTTTTGCAAATTTTTCTGTTTCTTGATGTTTCAGATGCCCAAGTACACAGAACATAAAACACTGAGTAGCACTGAATGAGGCAATAGAAACAGTATAATATAAATAAAGAAAAATGAAAGGAAATAATTAAGGAAAAACAATAGTGTGTGCTCAGTCGCCTCAGTTGTTTCTGACTCTTTGTGACCTTATGGGCTGTAGCCCTCCAGGCTTCTCTGTCCATGGGATTTGCCAGACAAGAATACTGGAATGGGTTGCCACTCCCTCCTGCAGGGAAAAACAATAGAAGATATATCCAAACAACTGCTTGTTTTTGTTGTTTCAGGACAGATAATCTTGGAAAGAATGGTAATATGGGGAAAGGGGGAGAAGGGGGCAGAGGAATAAAAGTTACTCTAGAAAGTACAACCTCTCTAGTCAACCACCAGAAGACTATTGACTAGACTACAAGTTCTACTTCTTGGGGGAAATGATCATTTCCCAATTAACATTGATACATTCGCTTAAGAATGATAAAAAAAAACTAAGTGACTTTCTGAGTCTATTCTCTTTCAACAAATTAAATAGCAAACTAATTTTCTGATAAATCGCAGTTGTTTTTCTTTGTAAATTTATAATGCTGTCATCAGGTAACCTCATTTCCAAAACAATTTCAAGGCAACTTACCAAAATAATGAGGAAATAATTCTAAACTTTGAGACTGGAGATTTCTGTGACAGTACTGGATCTCTGCATATTATTGTGTAGTCTTGACTGATCATTAAAGTTCTTCAGCTTCAGTTTCATCCACTAGACCAAATGCAAAAAGCCCTCAAAACTAGGGAGCCAATCAATACCCACTTTTGTATCCCCAGCATCAGAGTGCCAGGCATATAAAGGATTTTAAGAAATATATATTTAAAAAATAAGTGTATAAAATGGGGATAAGTAATTTACTTTACAATGTAATTATAAAGATCAAAAAAGTAATCAGATGCAGTCATTTTTAAATCTGTAAATTATACACAGAGGTAAAATATTTCATTATTATCCCATGACCAGAAAAGCATTTTGTATTGTATATAGTTTTATAAGCAGCCTTATTTATTATATTTTTCTCAAATATATTCTCAGTACATGTGTGTGTGTATATATATATATATATATATATAAAATTCAATTGATCTAAATCTGCATGTCCTCACAAGTAAATTTAAGAACTATAGAATTGTGGTAATTATCTTCAATAATTTCTTATGGGCAATCAGTTTATGATCTAATGTTTTATATGAATATTAGATACACATATCAGATGAAATACGAGGCATTTTATTAGAATATCTTTTTCTCTAAATTCTATTTTAAATATCGAGTTCATATGACTCTTTTACCTCATGAAATACTAGTTCATTGTATTGGAAAAGTCAGTATTTTAGTAAACCTGTCAAAACACAAAAATAAAAATTAGAAATAAATTATCGAAAGTTACCAAAATAAACTATCAAAACTTATAAAAAATCAAAATTTCAAAAATCTTATCAAAGTTTTTTTACTGATCATTGACTGATATGCTCAAATAATTTGAAAGGGTATTTGCTGCTAAGTTGCTTCAGTCGTGTCCGATTCTATGTGACCCCATAGACGGCAACCCACCAGGCGCCTCTGTCCCTGGGATTCTCCAGGCAAGAATACTGGAGTGGGTTGCCATTTCCTTCTCCAAGGGTGTTTAGAAGTATAGAAACTCTCTGAACTCAAGGAATTTGCAATCTATTTGATGAGACCAAACTAGGCTATAAGAAACAATAGCAATTAATTCAAGACAGACTATAGCTAAATATCAGACTCTAAATGCTATCAGTTCATTTCAGTCACTCAGTCGTGTCCAACTCTGCAACCCCTGGGACTGCAGCATGCCAGGCCTCCCTGTCCATCATCAACTCCTGGAGTTTACTCAAACTCATGTCCATTGAGTCGATGATGCCATCCAACCATCTCATCCTCTGTTGTCCCCTTCTCCTCCCACCTTCAATCTTTCCCAGCATCATAGAGATTCAGATAAGTGCTTTAGGAAAATAAAAGAAAGGGAAGACATGTCAAGAAAAGGAAACTTGGACGATAAGTAAAACTGACAAAAGACAGTGAGAAGAACCTTCCAGGCACAGGGAATGTAAATCAAATTGTTGAAGTAGGAAAAATATCTCATTTGTTCACGGAACTTGAAGAAATCATATCTGACCCCAAAATGAGCATGTGTTTGGGGAAATAAGAGGAAATAAGTTTGCAGGAAAAAGAGGGAAACACAATATGGGAATTTCTTGAAGAACCTTAAGCAGAGGAATAATATATTGGCACGTGGTGAGCCCAGAATTAAGGAGAACAGCTAGGAAGGACTTGCAGTCACTAATGTGGTATCCATGGGAACGGAAAAAGATGAATCTCTGCATATATAACTAATAAGTGATCTCTCACTCATCTTCAATCAACCTAAAGGCATGTCTATTCTTATCTTTCTTTTGACCCAGTGACATAATGTTTCAGGCACTAGATGTCACTGTTACACTTAAGCAAAATAAAGTTTAGTCATTCTAAAGCCACAATTGCACCTACCTAATTACATCTACCTGTATGTAGATCTGAGATTGTGTTACTTGGTTCAGATAATTTCAAAATAAACCTAGGGATTTTTATTTACTGTGGTCTGAATAAAACCCAGCTCTGAATTTCTCTTTAAAGTCTCTCTCTTTGTTTTTTTTTTTTTTTTTTTTGGTAAGGAACAAATAAAAATGTTTTTAATTCAAGAGAAAAATGAGAGAGAAATGAAGAATTGATACCGCTGAAAAATAGGAGAACTTCTAATACGTAAGAAAAGGCTTTGGACTTCCCTGTGATAAATAAGCTACCCATCAATGCAGGAGACATGGGTTCGATCCCTGATCCTGGAAGATCCCAAATGCCATGGAGCACCTAAGCCCCTGTGCCATAACTATTGAGCCTGTCTGTGCTCTAGAGCCCAGAAACCACAATTACTGAGCCCATGTACTGTAACTGTTGAAACCCACTCACCCTAAAACCCATGCTTCGTAAGAAGAGAAGCCACTGCAATGAGAAATCTGGGCACCACGAGGAAGAGTAGCCCCCCACCCTAGGCACAACTAGAGAAAAGCCCTCCCAGCAAAAAAAAACCCAGTACAGCCAAAAATAAAAATAAATAAATAATTTTAAAAAGAAAGAAAGAAAAGGCTTTGCTAATTTCTATGCAAACACAACAAAACCAAATGCATCATTTCTTCCGAATGAGTCCATATTTGATTTGATTATGAACCTATTTACAGAGAATCATGCACATTTTAAAAAATTTGTTCAGAATCCCATAGTTGGACATTTGACCTCCCTTTTGGAGTTCCTCATTGGGCTTACCATGAAAGTACAGTCTGTCCCACACTAAAAATAACCTAAAGGACTAATCTCTTCACTCTCTGCTGAGTTTGATCAACTGGGCATTGTTTGGGACTTGGACTCTTAAGTGATGCAAGGATATGGGACTGTTGGAGGTATTTCCTTATGAGCAATGGGAGTGCTATCCTGATACTGACCAGACTGACTGTTCCCACTAAGGACTGTCTCTGCACTTTCTGAGGCCGATTACTCTAGCCTCCCCATGATTCCTGGGTTTTTTCAAGCCTGGCCCTCCAGCTTCTGGTTGACTCCATGAAACTCCCACCCTAATACCACAACCCCAAGACACACATGCACATACATACAGACCCACATACATAGTAGCAATATGTATGCAATAAATATCCTTTTCCTTGTAGACAGAGTTAGTTTCTGTTGCCCACCATTACACAAAACAGAACAAAAAAAATCTAAATTCACAGCACGCAGAACAATGCAAATATTGTGCTGATACTAAACTAACAACTTTGTTTTGTCAAGTTCATGCTTACTGAACCTCTGAGGGTTGGGTGTGGAGAAGGAAATGGCAACCCACTCCAGTATTCTTGCCTAGAGAATCTCGTGGACAGAAGAGCCTGGGGGGCTGCTGTCCATGGGGTCACACAGAGTCGGACACGACTGAAGCAACTTAGCAGCAGCAGCAGCAGCAGAGGATTGGGTGAAATACAAAGGAAATGGTTCTCAAAAAAAAGAAATATTTTATGTACTTAAAGACACCAGTTCTGAACTCTAGCACTCTTTTCTCCTAGAAGCGTTTGTACAACTGACAAAGAGCCTAGCAGCAGGGAGAGAAAATTACTTTGAAAGCAGTTTCCTGCCCTAATCCTAGATGTTATGATTTCTTCCTGAGAGCTGACCTGGTGTAATAGAAAGATCACAGACTTTACCTATAGGTTTTCCATTCCTAACTCAGATATTTGTTAAATAGATTAACTTTGATAATTTAGTATAATTCCCAGTGTTTTGGGTTTTTTTTTTTTCAACCAGAAAAAACACTGCTGCTTCTAACGGTGGTTGTGATGTTCCTTGCAAGGAGTAACAGTAGGAATGCAATCTCGTGTCCTCTTTTCTGTCTCTCCTCTCACTCCTACCCACCCCAAGAAACCTGGTCTGGAGGCCTCAAATGTGGAAACCCCGAAATAGATGACTAAAAGTGAAGGGAGTGGGACTTCCCTGGTGGTTCAGTGGTTAAGAATCCACTTGCCAATGCAGGGGACACAGGTTTGATTTCTGGTCCAGGAACTAAGATCCCGCATGCCTGGAAGCGACTAAGCTGTGCACCACAACGACTGAGCCATCGCTCAAGAGCCCATGCTCTGCAACAAGAGAAGCTATCATGAAGAGAAATCCTCGCACCACAAATAAGAGTGCTCGGCACAACTAGAGAAAGACTACTTGCAGTCAAAAATAAATAAATAAATAAAAATTTTAAATTACATTTTTTTCCCTTTTCTTTTCTTTTTTTAAAAATGTAGTTATTTTAATTGGAGGTTAATCACTTTACAATATTGTGGTGGTTTTTGCCATACTTTGACATGAATCAGCCATGGGTGTACATTTATTAAAAACAAAAAAGTTAAAGAGAGCTTGAAAAACACCCACACATTTAACACACGAGGACAGTCTTAGAATTACTAACTTTTGGACCTTGAGAGAATCTTACTGATTCTTTACACATGTGAAAGAAACCAGTGCTCAGAATTTTAGTTTCTTCCGGGCAGGGTCACAGCTAATTCATAACTAGAAGCATGTAAGTGCCGTATTTCACATAAATTTCCAATCAATAGTTTTACATTACTAAAAATATGTGAAAATCAGATCCACTAAAAGATACTTGCGAGATAATGAACACTGCCTAAAAAATTTACATTTTAAACTACTGACAAAAAGACAAGTATACAATATTATATTCAGGTGGCATTTTTTCTTACAGGAGGGACATTGCCTGTTGTTCAGTTGCCCCGTTGTGTCTGACTCTTGGCGACACCATAGACTGTAGCATGCCAGGCCTTCCTGTACCTCACCGTCTCCTGAAGTTTGCCCAAGTTCATGATCATTGCATCCGTGCTGTCATCCAGCCATCTCTCTTCTGACACCCTCTTCTCCTTCTGCCCTCAATCTTTCTCAGCATCAGGGACTTTTCCATTGAGTCAGTTGTTTGCATCAGATGACCAAAATACTGGAGCTTCAGCATCAGTTCTTCCAATTAGTATTCAGGGTTGATTTCCCTTAAAATTGACTGGTTTGATCTCTTTGCTGTCCAAGGAGATTTCAGAAGTCTTCTTCAGCACCACAGTTCTAAGTCATCAATTCTTTGGTGCTCTGCCTTTTTTATGATCCAGCTCTCACACCCGTACATGACCGCTGGGAAGACCATAACCTTGACTGTATGGACCTTTGTCGGCAGAGTAATGTCTCTGCTTTTCAACACGCTGTCTAGATTTATCATAGCTTCCCTGCCAAGAAGCAATTTTCTTCTGATTTCATGGCTGCAGTCACCATTCACGGTGATTTTAGAGTGCAAAAAGAGGAAATCTGTCACTACTTCCACCTTTCCCCCTTCTATTTACCGTAAAGTAATGGGGCTGGGTGCCATGATCCTAGATTTTTATTTAGTCTTAAACCAGCTCTTTCACTCTCCTCCTTCACCCTCATGAAGAGGCTCCTTAGTTCCTCTTCGCTTTCTGCTATTAGAGTGGTATCATCCACATATCTGAGGTTGTTGATGTTTCTCCCACCTATCTTGTTTCCAGCTTGTAAATCATCCAGCCTGGCATATGGATTAAACAAATAGGGTGACAGCAGACAGCCCTGTTGTACTCTTTTCCCAGTCTCGAACCAATCAGTTATTGCATACAGGGTTCTAACTGTTGCTTCTTGACCTGCATACAGGTTTCTCAGGAGTCAGGTAAGATGGTCTGGTATTCTCACCTCTTTCAGAGCTTTCCACAATTAGTTATGATCCACACTGTCAAAGGCTTTAGCATAATCGATGAAACAGAAGTGGGTGTTTTTCTGGAATTCCCTTGCTTTCTCCATGATCCAGGGAGTGTTGACAATTTGATCTCTGGTTCCTCTTCCTTTTCGAAACCCAGCATGGACATCTGGAAGTCGTTGGTTCACAGAATGCTGAAGCCTATCATGCAAGATTTTAAGCATGACCTTACTAGCATGAGTGGAACTGTCCAGTGGTTAGCACATTCTTTAGTACTACCTTTCTTGGAAATTGGGATGAAGACTGACCTTTTCCAGTCCTGTGGACACTACTGGGTCTTCCAGATTTGCTGACGTATTGAATGCAACACCTTGATGGCATCATACTCTAGGGTTTTGCATAGCTCTACTGGAATTCCATCCATCCATCAGCTTTATTAACAGCAGAGCTTTCTAAGGCCCTCTTGACTTCACACTCCAGAATATCCGGCTCTTGGTGACTGACCACACCATCATAGTAATCTGGTTCATTAAGATCTTTTTTATACAATTCTACTGTGTGTTCTTTCCATTTCTTCTTGATCTCTTCAGTGTCTACTAGGTCTCTACCATTTCTGTGCTTTATTGTACCCATCTTTGGGAGAAATGTTTCCTGGATATTTCCAATTTTCCTGACGAGATCTCTAGTCTTTCCAGTTCTGTTGTTTTCTTCTAGTTTTATGCACTGTTCATTGAAGAAGGCCTTCTTGTCTCTCCTTGCTATTCTTTTGAACTCTGCATTTAGTTGGATGTACTTTCCCTTTCTCCCTTGCTTTTCGCTCTCCTTTTTCTTCCACTATTTGTAAAGCCTCCTCAGATAACCACTTTGCCTTCTTTCTTTTCTTCTTCTTTGGGATGGTTTTGTTCATTGCCTCCTGGACAATATTATGGACCTCCATCCATAGTTCTTCAGGCACACTGTTTAATTGATCTAATCCCTTGAATCTATCTGTTAACTCCACTGCATATTTATAGGGGATTTGATTTAAGTTGTACCTGGCTAGCCTAGTGGTTTTCCCCACTTTCTTTCATTTAAGCCTGATTTTTGCTATGAGAAGCTGATGGTCTGAGCCACAGTCAGCTCCAGGTCTTGTTTTTGCTGTCTGTATACAGCTTCTCCATCTTTGGCTACAAAGAATATAATCAATTTGATTTCAGTATTGACCATTTGGTGATGTCTGTGTGTAAAATCATTTCCTGTGTTGTTGAAAATGGATATTTGCTATGACCAGTGCATTCTCATGGAAGAACTCAGTTAGCCTTTGCCCTGCTTCATTTTGTTCTCCAAGGCCAAGATTGCCTGTTACTCCAGCTATCTCTTGACTTCCTATTTTTGCTTTCCAATCCCCAATGACGAATAGAACATCATTTTTTGGTGTTAGTTCTAGGAGCTTTTCTAGGTCATCATAGAACTGATCAATTTCAGCTTCTTCAGCTTCAGTGGTAGGGGCATAGACTTGAATTACTGTGATGTTCAATGGCTTGCCTTGGAAATGAACTGAGAACATTCTGTCATTTTTGAGGCTGCACCCAAGCACTGCATTTCAGACTCTTTTGTTGCTATTCCACTTCTTCCATGGGATTCTTGCCCATGGTCATCTGAATTAAATTCACCTGTTCCCGTCCATTTTGGTTCACTGATTCCTAAGATGTCAATGTTTATTCTTACCATCTACTGTTTGACCACGTCCAATTTACCTTGATTCATGGACCTAAGACTCCAGGTTCCTATGCAGTACTGCTCTTTGCAGCATTGGATCTTACTTTCATCACCAGACATATCCGTAACTGAGTGTCACTTCTGCTTTGGTCCAGCCACTTCATGCTTTCTGGGGCTATTAGTAGTTCTCCTCTCCTCTTCCCCAGTAGTGTACTGGGGAATGCTCTCAACCCGGGAGGCTCATCTTTTGGTGTCATGTCTTTTTGTCCTTTTATATCGTTCATGAGGCTCTCACAGCAAGTATTCTTGGGTGGTTTGCCATTCCCTCCTCCAGTGGATCATGTTTTGTCAGGACATTTGAAGACATTGCTACCTGTCCTCAAAGAACATAAAGCATGTGTCCATCTACATGAACAGGTGCCACCACTTGAGTCTGAAGGCAAAACAGAGACAGAAATGTCTGGATGCTCATTTTATTTATTTTCAAAATATTGTTTTGGTTAAAAAATTAGAAAATGCAAAAATGTAAAGATGAGAATAAAGCTCTTTTAAAATTTTACCACCAAGGCATCAGTTCAGTTGGTCAGTTCAGTTGCTCAGCTGTGTCCAACTCTTTGCGACCCCATGAATTGCAGCACACCAGGCCTCCCTGTTCATCACCAACTCCTGGAGTTCACCCAAACTCATGTGCATGGAGTCGGTGATGCCATCCAGCCATCTCATCCTCTGTCATTCCCTGCTCCTCCTGCCCTCAATCCCTCCCAGCATCAGAGTCTTTTCCAATGAGTCAACTCTTCGCATGAGGTGGCCAAAGTATTGGAGTTTCAGCTTTAGCATCAGTCCTTCCAATGAACACTCAGGACTGATCTCCTTTAGAATGGACTGGTTGGATCTCTTTGCAGTCCAAGGGACTCTCAAGAGTCTTCTCCAACACCACAGTTCAAAAACATCAATTCTTCAGCGCTCAGCTTTCTTCACAGTCCAACTCTCACATCCATACATGACCACAGGAAAAACCATAGCCTTGACTAGACGGATCTTTGTTGGCAAAGTAATGTCTCTGCTTTTCAATATGCTATCTAGGTTGGTCATAACTTTTCTTCCAAGGAGTAAGCATCTTTTAATTTCATGGCTGCAGTCACCATCTGCAGTGATTTTGGAGCCCCCCAAAATAAAGTCTGACACTGTTTCCACTGTTTCCCCATTTATTTCCCATGAAGTGATGGGACCAGATGCCATGATCTTAGTTTTCTGAATGTTGAGCTTTAAGCCAACTTTTTCACTCTCCTCTTTCACTTTTATCAAGAGGCTTTTTAGTTCTTCTTCACTTTCTGCCATAAGGGTGGTGTCATCTGCATATCTGAGGTTACTGATATTTCTCCCGGCAATCTTGATTCCAGCTTGTGCTTCTTCCAGCCCAGCGTTTCTCATGATGTACTCTGCATAGAAGTTAAATAAGCAGGGTGACAATATACAGCCTTGATGTACTCCTTTTCCTATTTGGAACCAGTCTGTTGTTCCATGTCCAGTTCTAACTGCTGCTTCCTGACCTGCATATAGGTCTAACAACTCTTAAATTATTGCTTTCTATTGGCCTCACGTTCTCTTTCTCCTTCTCATTCTCTCTCTGTAATATATGAATATTTCACAAAAATGTAGCATGTTTCACATTCTTTCTCTCTTAGTCTAGGCTTTTGTTGTTGTTGTTTTAGTTGCTAAGTCATGTCCAACTCTTGCGGGCCCGTGGACTCTAGCCCGCCAGGCTTCTCAGTTCATGAATTTCCTAGGCAAGAATATTGGAGTGTGTTGCCATTTCCTTCTCCAGCGGATCTTCCTGACCCAGGAATTGACCTATGTCTCCTGTATTGGCAGGTGGATTCTTTTTCACGGAATCGTGAGGAAAGCAGTCCAGGCTTAAGCAAGGCTTAATTTGAGGTGAATAATAGCAAACCTACAGGACTTCATAGATTAAAAGTACTTTCCAGTACACTATCTTTTACACTTGGTGACCATAGATCTTTGGGTGAGGAGGGACAGCAGATTATGTTTAGGGAAAAAAGTGGGGAAGAGATACATCAATATGCACAAGTCCTTCCTTCTATAAAAAAGGATCATTATGGACAAGAAAATACTAGTACAATGCCAAGAGTGACTGTTCTTTATATAAAAAGTAAGATGTCTTTCTCAAAGAAAATTGATTTCCCAAGGAAAAAACACCTACAATACATGTTCAGATAAAGAACTGGAAGGATCAAAATGGGATTTCTAATACCCTGCAGCCCTGATGTCTCACTATGCTGTACAAATATGATGTTAAATCTCTACATTAAAGTAATATTAATGGCTTCAGAAAGGCAAAGTCATTTTAAGTCTTCTATGCATACTAATTTAGAAATATGGAAATTAAGAAAGGAGAGAAAAGCAGACGTCAAAGATACTAATAAACTTTGAGTTACTGACTGGTTGATCATTGGAGTGGAGAACTCTTCAGTGTTGCCTTATTTAAAATCTTTTTTAAAAAACGTAGATACATTCTAGAGGCCAGGAATTACATCTGTCTTGTACGCTGGTATATCTCTAATACTTCAGTTTATCTCTGGGCTCAAACCCTGGCCTGCAATAAAGGATATGTTTAATAAATATAATCAACTTAATATTCCCACCAATTAAGAAGAATAGGAGTAACTCAAACAGCCCATATTCCCAAATTAACATCTTTATGACTTTAAAATTAATGTTTAACTTGTTTTAATTATGCATCAATTAATGAACATACAATTATAATATTTATTAAGACTCTACTTTCTGTAATACATTACAATATATCCAAAAGAAAAACATATACTATTCTTGCCCTCAAAGAGCCCATTCTCTAGTTAAGAAATGTGTCTGATGGACTGAAAAATGCACATTGAAAGTAAATAATGAAGCCATTTATAGAAGACTGAGCTTATGATGTTTGGCAGGCAAATTTCTTGTTTTGTTTTTCATTGATGGGCACTTCCCTAACCTTGGCTTTCCTGGCAGCTCAGCTGGTAAAAATCTGCCTGTAATACAGGAGACCCTGGTTCAATTCCTGGGTCAGGAAGATCACCTAGAGAAGGGATGGGCTACCCACTTCAGTATTCTTGGGCTTCCCTAAGAAAGAATGGGAAAGAATTCTTTGGCTCAGCTGGAAAAGAATTGCCTGCAATGGGGGAAACCTGGTTTAGATCACTGGGTTGGGAAGATCCCCTGGAGAAGGGAATGGCTACCCAGTCCAGTATTCTGGCCTGGAGAATTCCATGGACTCTATAGTCCATGGGGTCGCAAAGAGTCGGACATGACTGAGCAATTTTCATTTTCCCTAACTTTAACTTCATTCTGGGATTGTATGACTGTGCTTTCAGGTCTCTTACTGTACAATAGATTTAAATTTATGTGAAACAAATGAACCCAGGACTTCAAGGGAAATCTGGTCAAACAAGGTGTGCCCAACGGACCTCTAAACCTAAGACTGAAACCAAATAAAAAGGGTAGATAAAACACTGTGTGTCCTGGGATAGAGACACCTGAGAGAAGCTGGAAACATAGAGAGAGATCAAAGGTTATAAAACACATACTTATTTATCTGATACTTTACCCATGGCTTTCCCAGCTGGTCGATGTAGGTTAGCTGACAATGAAATGAGATTAAGTACCCAAGGTTCTTAACTCACAAAGGGCCTAACAGGAACAATGTTAACTTGTTGTATTTACTTTATGTGTGTTACAGCATATAAACTGTACTGAAATATGTGTTAAAGTCTAGGGCCAGGAATCACTTTGAGATGCTATTCAAGTCTGCACCAGCAGTCCTCAACCTTTTCGGCACCAGGGACGGATTTTGTGGAAGACAATTTTTCAACCAACGAGGGGAGGGGGATGGCTTCAGGATGATTCAAGTGTTCTACATTTATTGTGTAATTTATTTCTATTATTATATCAGCCCCACTTCAGATCATCAGGCATCAGATCCAAGAGGTTGGGGACCCCTGGTCTACATTGTTTCTCCTATCCCCGCAAATGAAATTTCTTCGTCTTTTCTGTTTGTTTGCATTTTCATCATCTGTTCTGTCATACTGAAGAACAACCCGAACAGCCTTTTTTGATTAATGACATAGGGACTAATGGCTGATAAAGAAACGTATTTATTAATTGCTATAAATAGCAAGGTAAGTATGGATTTTCAGGTACAGTAGCTTGTACTAACTCTGTCCACAAGGAAGATAAAGCCTTAGAGAGAAGTTGATGGGATATTTGCAGAGAGAAAAATCAATGCTAACAAAGTTACAATGTTCCCCAGAACATGGGGGAACAAAGGTCATATAGATTCTCAGCCAAAGCAGAAAATCATAAAAATTTCCTGAAAGGGCAAGGTCAATACTTATTTTTAAAATTAAATGTAAAATAATGCAAAGACTTTTACATGTTCTGCCAGTGGATGTATTCGTGTCTTTGTCAAAGTTAACACAGCCAACTAATTGGTTCTGTTTTCTCAGGTACCTTGTTTAAATTGACTTGTTTTAATATTTTTAAAGATAGTGAAACAATCTCTTAAAAGACAGTTTTCTATTCATGCTCCTAAAAACCCCTGATGTTTGTCCATGATCAATTTATTCAAAAGACAGAAATTCATCATTGCTTTTCATGCATAAAACTCCAATCATTAGAAAAGGATTGAGTTAAAAGAGGTTAAAAAAATCTATCTCTTGGGAAATGAAGTTTAGCCTTAGAATTGATTTTAGGGGGGATAAGGAACATGATTGTGACTGTCTTTCTTATGCCCAAGCTACTTTGGGATAAATATTTAAAACTTTTTAGTGAAAAATTTTAAATACAATGATCAGTCATCAGAACTGACTGTGGTGTGAACAAGGAATAAAAATGTGTATGTTTCATTCTGGGATTCTGCCACATACCTTTTGTCATGTAAGGTTCCTTAGCTTCTCAATTATTCTTCCTTTTCAACTTTCCATCAGTGCTATCGAACCCAGCAACACCGATCTCTGATGGGTGTTTTTTACTGGACTGCTCACTTGGCCCACATTGCTCCTATCTATCACTAGAATAACAAATATTCTGCTATGGGTCAGAATAATTGGTCACAAGCAAATCTCAAGCTCAGAAAACAACAGCCAGGAGTATTCGGGGAGGAGATAGTTACAATCTCTGGGGTTCTTGAGAATGTAACCACTATATTCCTCTATAGGACTCCATTCTTCTCACTGTAAGTGAATTCTTCAACTGTGCATAAATTCGACCCTATCAGAAAATCCCTGGGGGACTTGGTAGGATTATCCGGTAGAGGACCTTATGAAGAATATAATTTAAGAAAACTCAATGAAACCGATTTGAGATTAAATTCTTTTGGAACAAGAAATGAGTGCAGCTTTAAAGCTTTAAAACTAATTTTGAAATCATTTTAAACAACTGTTTTAAGTAGCAGGAAAGAAGCAGCAGAACTAAATGGCAGCTCCTGCCTATAACCTTACTGTTTAATTTACACTGGCACTAGAATACTAACCTATGACATAAGTCTGACATACAAAATTGTTGAGGGGCTTCGCTGGTGGCCCAATGGTTAAAACTTTGCTTTCCAATGCAGGGGATGTGAATTTGATCCCTGATAGGGGAGCTAAGATCCCACAGGCATCCCCTTGTGGTCAAAATATCGAAATATAAAACAGAAACAATATTGTAACAAATTCAATAAAGACTTTAAAAATGGTCCACATCAAAAAAGAAGTCATTCAATATGTGTATCCACAAAATCCACATGAATGTTTTCATGTTACATAAACATATTGAACACATCAAAGTTCAAACAAATCCAGAAAAACTTGGAGTTAAATATAATATTGAGATTTTTTTGACTTAAATAAATATTGCTTATGAACAGCTGGTGAATGGGTTATTAGGAAGGAAACTATAGCAAAGGAAATATATGGAAGAAATAAACATTGTCATTATCTTTTTTCAAGGGCACATGTAGGAGCACATTCAACCACTTGAATACATCAAATAGTTAATTTGTAAAGAAACGACTCATCACTACTTTGTCAGAGTTTGAAGAATAACCAGAAAATTTCCTCAGCACTAAAAGTCATCATTTTTAATGGCAATAATAGATATATTTAGTGAACACCTATGTCATAGACAGTGCTAGGCACTCGATAAATATTTATCTTGTTAACTCTCACACTACCCCTCTTTAAGACAGTTATGATAAAATGCTTAATCTAGTTTTCAATTTTTAGTGAGAAGACTACAGAGTAAGGGACAAAATAAAAATACTTGATAATAGTACATTAATTGTTAGCTAATTAAATAATGTGATTACAGCTATGCCAATATAGATACTTTACATCACAGTGGAATAATAAAACTGGGCCATTGAAAACAGCAAAATGTGTCCCAGTCGGCCATTCCAAAAGTGGTAAGGATCTTAGGAATCATCTGCTCTACTGCTTTCATTTTGCAGATGTGCAAAACTAAGGCCCAAAGAGCTTGTGTACTTCGCCCAAAGTCAAACAGTGAGTCAATGCAGTGAATAAGGTTAAACATTATAGTTTATTCACTATTCTGAAATGTAGATTATTTTCAACGTAGAATATTGCTAAATGCTGAAATTTCTTCTATTTCTTTCAAAGAATAATTCAGACCTTCAGAAATTGTGTTTTTGATTTCATTGGTTTTTATTGTGCATATTCGTGTTAGTGTTCGTGTGTGGGTGTGTGTATATTTTGAATTATGAAAGATTAGAAGTATCAGCAAAAATCAAAAAAGGTCACACATCAGAAAAGATTCTCTTTTCAGTTTTACCAAACTGTTTGAACAGTTAAAATTTATTGAAATTCTCCTTGAAATCTACATGCATCAGTCTACATATCAAAGACAAATGATATATACTCTTTTTTGCCTACATAACACCATGCTCATCAACCATAAAGGAATACCAGGTGAGGTACGGTTTATTTCCTTTATAGCCAAATGTCCAATTTTAAGGCTCATTAAAATTAAAATTTCATTTTGAATGGCTGAATGAAGATGGTGGTAGTTTCCCCAGCTGGTTTCTTTCAGTCTCATATTGATTACCACAAAAGCTTTATTAATTATCTGCTGAGGTTTTCATCATGATAATGTTAATCAAGGAATAGCAATTTTGTTTATCAAGAAATACATTAAAGCTATTAATTCAGCCAAAAGATTAAACTAAAAAGGGAAAAAGTAATATTTATTTCTATATAAACAATTAAGTGGAAATTAGATAGGAACTTTGAGGTGGTTGATGTGCTAAAAATACTTTGTTATTCTTCACCAATGAAACAGTTAAAATATAAGCATCAAATTATCAATGTAACTAATAACTTACATTTAATCTTGTGATAAAATATGGATATTCAGTTTGAGACTTTTTTCCTATGTAATTAAGTAATGTTATAGGCGATATAATGGTAAGCTCTAGAGTAGAGTTACTAAAATAGTATTCTCATCCCACCACTTATTTTCTATGTGACCTTAGATAAATTACCTGAGTTTCCCATGAGTCAGTTTCAGGGTAATATTATTAACAATACCATTGATTTGAAATGTGAATTAAATATAATGTATATAAAATAATGACTAACACATAGTTAACACTCAGTAAATGCTGGCTCTAATTGTTATTTGTGTTCTTGCCTGGAGAATCCCAGGGACGGGTGAGCCTGGTGGGCTGCCATCCACGGGGTCGCACAGAGTCAGACACGACTGAAATGACTTAGCAGCAGCAATTGTTATTTAAATTAGAATATATTTACTGTTACACTAATATCAGCAAGGCTTGTATAAATAATTTTATGTAAATTACAGTAAAAAGTGATCCACAAACCTAATGATGTTTACTTTTACTATAGTAACCCTCAATGTGAGTGAAAGTTGCTCAGTCATGTCCAACTCTTTGCGACCCCATGGACTATACAGTCCATGGAATTCTCCAGGCCAGAATACTGAAGTTGGTAACCTTTCTCTTCTCCAGGGGTTCTTCCCAACCCAGGGATCGAACCGAGGTCTCCTGCATTGCAGGCATATTCTTTACCAGCTAAGCCACAAGGGAAGCCCAAGAATACTGGAGTGGGTAGCCTATCCCTTCTCTAGGTGATCTTCCTGACCCAGGAATCAAACTGGGGTCTCCTGCATTGCAGGAGGATTTTTTACCAACTAAGTTATCAGGGAAGTCCAGTAATTCAATAAATAAATAAAAATTTGACTAAATTAACAACAATAAAGAATCCAATTTGATTCATTTGTTCAGTTCAGTTCAGTTGCTTAGTCGTGTCCGACTCTTTGCAACCCATGAATCTCAGCAAGCCAGGCCTCCCTGTCCATCACCAACTCCCAGAGTTCACCCAGACTCACGTCCATCGAGTCAGTGATGCCATCCAGCCATTCATCCTCTGTCGTCCCCTTCTCCTCCTGCCCACAATCCCTCCCAGCATCAGAGTCTTTTCCAATGAGTCAACTCTTCCAATGAGGTGGCCAAAGTATTGGAGTTTCAGCTTTAGCATCATTCCTTCCAAAAAATCCCAGGGCTGATCTCCTTCAGAATAGACTGGTTGGATCTCCTTGCAGTCCAAGGGACTCTCAAGAGTCTTCTCCAATGCCACAGTTCAAAAGCATCAATTCTTCAGCTCTCAGCCCTCTTCACAGTCCAACTCTCACATCCATACATGACCACTGGAAAAACCATAGCCGTGACTAGACGAACCTCTGTTGGCAAAGTAATGTCTCTGCTTTTGAATATGCTATCTAGGTTGGTCATAACTTTCCTTCCAAGGAGTAAGCGTCTTTTAATTTCATGGCTGCAGTCACCATCTGCAGTGATTTTGGAGCCCCCAAAAATAAAGTCTGACACTGTTTCCACTGTTTCCCCATCTAGTTCCCATGAAGTGATGGGACCAGATGCCATGATCTTCGTTTTCTGAATGTTGAGCTTCAGGCCAACTTTTTCACTCTCCACTTTCACTTTCATCAAGAGGCTTTTTAGTTCCTCTTCACTTTCTGCCATAAGGGTGGTGTCATCTGCATATCTGAAGTTATTGATATTTCTCCCGGCAATCTTGATTCCAGCTTGTGCTTCTTCCAGTCCAGCATTTCTCATGATGTACTCTGCATGTAAGTTAAATAAGCAGGGTGACAATATACAGCCTTGACGTACTCCTTTTCCTATTTGGAACCAGTCTGTTGTTCCATGTCCGGTTCTAACTGTTGCTTCCTGACCTGCATATAGATTTCTCAAAAGGCAGATTAGGTGGTCTGGTATTCCCATCTCTTTCAGAATTTTCAACACTTTACTGTGAGCCACACAGTCAAAGGCTTTGGCATAGTCAATAAAACAGAAATAGATGTTTTTCTGGAACTCTCTTGCTTTTTCCATGATCCAGCGGATGTTGGCAATTTGACCTCTGGTTCCTCTGCCTTTTCTAAAACCAGCTTGAACATCAGGAATTTCACGGTTCACATATTGCTGAAGCCTGGCTTGGAGAATTTTGAGCATTACTTTACTAGCATGTGAGATGAGTGCAATTGTGCGGTAGTTTGAGCATACTTTGGCATTGCCTTTCTCTGGGATTGGAATGAAAACGGACCTTTTCCAGTCCTGTAGCCACTGCTGAGTTTTCCACATTTGCTGGCATATTGAGTACAATACTTCCACAGCCTCATCTTTCAGGATTTGAAATAGCTCAACTGGAATTCCATCACCTCCACTAGCTTTGTTCGTAGTGATGCTTTCTAAGGCCCACTTGACTTCACATTCCAGGATGTCTGGCTTTAGGTCAGTGATCACACCATCGTGATTATCTGGGTTGTGAAGATCTTTTTTGTACAGTTCTTCTGTGTATTCTTGCCACCTCTTCTTAATATCTTCTGTTTCTGTTAGGTCCATACCATTTCTGTCCTTTATCGAGCCCATCTTTGCATGAAATATTCCTTTGGTATCTCTAATTTCCTTGAAGAGACTAATACTAAAATTACTAATAATTTTTGCTCATGGCTGGAAGGAATTTTTTTCTTTTGAACTAAAAGTAAGTTCCCAGCCTCTAGGATACTCCACCCATTAGGGTATAACACTATTGTATATATAGATGAGAGTATTGATTAGATAAAAGTGGTAACATCAGTACTACAGAAGGTATAAATTGTCACATCTTTTCTAGAAGAGAGTTTGGAAACATAATCAGAACATTTGATATCAACTTTTGACCTCATAATTTTACTTCCTGTAATCTACCCTAAGAGTAGATATGCAGACAATTCAAATTCAAAAATATCTATCACTGTAATATATACAATAACAACAACTATGGAAAATCTAAAAATTGTGCTTAGTCACTCAGTCATGTCCAATTCATTGGGACCCCATGAACTGTAGCCCACCAAGCTCCTCTGCCCATAGGGATTCTCCAGGCAAGAATACTGGAGTGGGTTGCCATTTCCTTCTCCAGGGGATCTCCCCAACCTGGGGATAGAACCCAGGTCTCCCACATTGCAGGCAGATTCTTTACCATTTGAGCCACCAGGGAAGCCCAAGGCAAATTTCTACATTAAGATATAGCTATGTAATCGAGTAATATGTAATCATGAATAGATATATTCATGCATCATGAATAGATCTCTTTTTCATTTCTCTGCCTTTAGTGTTCTCTATCAATAAATCAGTACTGAATACTTCTGTACCCAAGGCTCTGTAAGTATCACAGTTGGTAAGCATTACAAATGGCTTCCCAGATGATACTAGGGGTAAAGAACCTGTTGCCCATTCAGGAAATGTAAGAGATGCTGGTTCAATCCCTGGATTGGGAAGATCCCTGGAGGAGGGCATGGCAACCCACTCCAGTATTCTTGCTTGGATAATTCCATGGATAGAGAAGCCTGGCAGGCTACAGTCCACAGGGTCGCACAGAGTTGGACAGGACTGAATCAACTTAGCACATATGTGCAAGAGATATGAAACCCTGCCTCAGATCCCCATTTCCTGCCCTAGAGTATTCTTGGTGACTGTAACAGGATAGGCTGTACAATTTAGAAAACAATACAGTATAATATATGGCAGATTTCAAATAAGTGGCACAATACAACCCTCACTTCATCCCAAAATGTTCTTCAACATGATTAACTTATTTGTCTTTTAAAATTAGCCATAAGAACATGTGCTATTATTATGTGATAAAGAACTCCTGGAGAAAAAAAAAATCTGGTCTGGTCCTAACAGCAAGAATACTTATCCATTCCATTAATGGTGGGTGAGTTTTTCATCTCAAAAATATTTTTAAACTTCACAATTAATCAAATCCTCCCTTCTTTCAACTTTTGGAAAACTTAAAGCCATATATGTTGCCCACTTTGGTGGGTGTGTATTTTTTGCTTCATCTTTCATTCTACTCTTTTGTGCCCATCTCTATTTTCATAAATGTGTCTAGATTTTAATTGGTGCTGCTTTATTTTATATGTCTTTGTAAACCAAATTACATCTTTGCTAAATATATATATATGCACACACACATTAACAGAGGTAACACAAGGGATTAGGAGAATGTGTCAGACAGTTTAGGCTAGATTATGATTTCCTCACAAATTCCTCTGTCCATGGAATTCTACAGACAAGAATACTGGGGTGGGTTGCCATGCCCTTCTCCAGGGAAGCTTCCCAACCCAGGGATCACACCTGGGTCTCCTGCATTACAGACAAATTCCTTACCTTATGAGCCACCAGGGAAGTACAGGACAAGGTGTACGATTCAAGTGCTGGGTGGCATTCCTCAGTTTGTCTTTTTTGCAAAATAGGGATGACAACATCTTTATCATGTTGTTTTAAAGAGGGAATGAAATAAAATACATAAAATATGCAATTAATATGGGTTCTTACTATTATGTAGATCCTTGGGAAGTCAATAGAAAGAGGAGGAAGGTAATCATATCAAACTGAACTCTTGTTTCCAATTATCTTCCATTTGCAGTCTCCCCATCTCAATGGATGGCCCTTCTATTCTAGTTATTTAGGCCAAAGCCCTGCAGTCATCATGAACTCCTCTCAAGTTCTACAACCACCTAGCAGCAAATTCTCCCCAATGTTATTGCAGTAGCCTCTGCAGTAATGCAGGCCAAAGTACTCTTAAAAAAAAAAAAAAAAAAAAGACTTTGACTGTGTTTTGGAGTATAGCCGATTAACAAACAATGTGGTGATAGCTTCAGGTGAACAGGGAAGGGACGCAGTCATACATATACATGTATCCATTCTCCTCTAAACTCCCCTCCCACCCAGGCTGCATATAACACTGGACTGAGTTCCATGTACTCTACAGTAGATCCTTGTTGATTATCCATTTTAAATACAGCAGTATGTACTTGTTGATCCCAAACTCCCCCACGCTTCCCCCCACCCAGCAACCTTAAATTCCTTCTCTAAGTCTGTCTCTTTCCACTTTGGTAAGTAAGTCCATTTTTATCATTGTTATCTTTTCTTCTCCAAATTCTACTCCCAATATCACAGCCAAATTTTCTATTAAACACGTAAGTCAAATCACTCTTTCATCAGAATCCTTCAGAGTTCTGCACTGCATTCAGAGTAAAGGCCACAATCTTTTAAATGTCCTCCAAGGTCCTACAGGATCTTATTTCCCTGTTATCTCTCTGGCCTCAGTTCCCACTCCTCTCCACTTTCTTCAGCCTCTGAACCAGTCCACACTTCAGCCATTCTTTCTATCCCTTGAATGTGCCAAGGACACTCCATTTTTGGATCTTTGCAGGCTCTTTCATGTGCCTGGAGGGCATAACCCACAGACTGCTAACACCCTGGCCTCCTTCAGAACTTTGTTCAAATGCCACCACTTCGTAAGGCCTCTTTTGGGCCCTCAATACTTCAGAAATCTTCCCTCACCTTGTTATGTATGTGCTGTGCTTTTTTTTATGGCACTTTTCACCTTCTATTATTTATTTGTTAGCCTCTCAGTCATGGAGGTGTGGGTCAGCAGTGGCCTGCTGCAGGATTAGGGGCACTGAGCGTAGCAGTGTTTGCATGGTACCTTTTGAAGAAGGTCCCCATTATCTCCATTACCTCCACCATAGTTTAGTCCCAGGTAAATAACACGGAAGGAACACAGACCCTACCCACCAATAGAAAATTGGATTAAAGATTTGCTGAGCGTGGCCCCATCAGAACAAGACCCAGTTTCCCCCTCATTCAGTCTCTCCCATCAGGAAGCTTCTGTAAGCCTCTTATCCTTCTCTATCAGAGGACAGACAGACTGAAAACCTCAGTCACAGAAAACTAACCAATCTGATCACATGGAGCACAGCCTTGTCTAACTCAGAGAAACTATGAGCCATGCTGTGTAAGGCCACCCAAGATGGGTGGGGTCATGGTGAAGAGTTCTGACAAACCGTGGTCCACTGGAGAAGGGAATGGCAAAACACTTCAGTGTTCTTGCCTTGAGAACCCCCTGAACAGTATGAAAAAGCAAAAAGATAGGATACCAAAAGATTAACTCCCCAGGATGGTAGGTGCCCAATATGCTAGTAGAGATCAGTGGAGAAATAACTCCAGAAAGAATGAAGAAATGGAGCTAAAGCAAAAACAATGCCAAGTTGTGGATGTGACTGGTGATAGAAGTAAAGTCTGATGCTGTAAAGAGCAATATTGCATAGGAATCTGGAATATTAGGTCCATGAATCAAGGCAAATTGGAAGTGGTCAAACAGGAGATGGCAAGAGTGAAAGTGGACACTTTAGGAGTCAGCAAACTAAAATGGACTGGAATGGGTGAATTTAACTCAGATGACCATTATAATCTATCTACTACTGTGGGCAAGAATCCCTTAGAAGAAATGGAGTAGCCATCGTGGTCAACAAAATAGTTCAAAATGCAGTATTTGGATGCAAATCTCAAGAATGACAGAATGATCTCTGTTCATTTCCAATGCAAACCATTCAATAATCCAGTAATCCAAGTTTATGCCCTGATCAGTAATGCTGAAGAAACTGAAGTTGAACCGTTCTATGAAGACCTACAAGACCTTTTAGAACTAACACCCAAAAGAAATGTCCTTTTCATTATAGGGGACTGGAACGCAAAAGTAGGAAGTCAAGAAACACCTGGAGTAACAGGCAAATTTGGCCTTGGATTACAGAATGAAGCAAGGCAAAGGCTAATAGAGTTTTGCCAAGAGAATGTACTGATCATAGCAAACACCCTCTTCCAAAAACACAAGAGAAGACTACACATGGACATCACCAGATGGTCAATACCAAAATCAGATTGATTATATTCTTTGCAGCCAAAGATGGACAATCTCTATACATTCAGCAAATCAAGACTGGGAGCGGACTGTGGCTCAGATCATGAACTCCTTATTGCCAAATTCAGGCTTAAATTGAAGAAAGGAGGGAAAACCACTAGACCATTCAGGTATGACCTAAATCAAATCCCTTATGATTATACAGTGGAAGTGAGAAATAGATTTAAGGACTAGAGCTGATACAGTGCCTGAAGAACTATGGATGGAGGTTTGTGACATTGTACAGAAGGCAGGGATCAAGACTATCCCCAAGACAAAGAAATGCAAAAGGCAAAATGGCTGGCTGAGGAGGCCTTACAAATAGCTGTGAAAAGAAGAGAAGCAAAAAGCAAAGGATAAAAGGAAAGATATAAGCATCTGAATGCAGAGTTCCAAAGAATAGCAAGGAGAGATAAGAAAGCCTTCCTCAGTGATCAATGCAAAGAAACAGAGGAAAACAACAGAATGGTAAAGACAAGAGATCTCTTCAAGAAAATTAGAGATACCAAAGGAATATTTCATGCAAAGATGGGCTCGATAAAGGACAGAAATGGTATGGACCTAACAGAAGCAGAAGATATTAAGAAGAGGTGGCAAGAATACACAGAAGAACTGTTCAAAAATGATCTTCATGACCCAGATAATCACGATGTTGTGATCACTGACCTAGAGCCAGACATCCTGGAATGTGAAGTCAAGTGGGCCTTAGAAAGCATCACTACGAACAAAGCTAGTGGAGGTGATGGAATTCCAGTTGAGCTATTTCAAATCCTGAAAGATGAGGCTGTGGAAGTATTGTACTCAAAATGCCAGCAAATTTGGAAAACTCAGCAGTGGCCACAGGACTGGAAAAGGTCAGTTTTCATTCCAATCCCAAAGAAAGGCAATGCCAAAGCATGCTCAAACTACCACGCAATTGCACTCATCTCACACGCTAGTAAAGTAATGCTCAAAATTCTCCAAGCCAGGCTTCAGCAATATGTGAACCTTGAACTTCCTGATGTTCAAGCTGGTTTTAGAAAAGGCAGAGGAACCAGAGGTCAAATTGCCAACATCCGCTGGATCATGGAAAAAGCAGGAGAGTTCCAGAAAAACTTCTATTTCTGTTTTATTGACTATGCCAAAGCCTTTGACTGTGTGGCTCACAATAAAGTGTTGAAAATTCTGAAAGAGATGGGAATACCAGACCATCTGACCTGCCTCTTGAGATACCTGTATGCAGGTCAGGAAGCAACAGTTAGAACTGGACATGGAACAACAGACTGGTTCCAAATAGGAAAAGGAGTACGTCAAGGCTGTATATTATCACCCTGCTTATTTAACTTCTATGCAGAGTACATCATGAGAAATGCTGGACTGGAAGAACCACAAGCTGGAATCAAGATTGCTGGGAGAAATATCAATAACTTCAGATATGCAGATTACACCACCCTTGTGGAAGAAAGTGAAGAGGAACTAAAGAGCTTCTTGATGAAAGTGAAAGTGGACAGTATAAAGTTGGCTTAAAGCTCAACATTCAGAAAACAAAGCTCATGGCATCTGGTCTCATCACTTCATGGGAAATAGATGGGGAAACAGTGGAAACAGTGTCAGACTTTATTTTTGGGGGCTCCAAAATCACTGCAGATGGTGACTGCAGCCATGAAATTAAAAGATGCTTACTCCTTAGAAGGAAAGTTATGTCCAACCTAGATAGCATATTCAAAAGCAGAGACATTACTTTGCCAACAAAGGTCCATCTAGTCAAGGCTATGGTTTTTCCAGTGGTCATGTATGGACGTGAGAGTTGGACTGTGAAGAAGGCTGAGTGCCAAAGAATTGATGCTTTTGAACTGTGGTGTTGGAGAAGACTCTTGAGAGTCCCTTGGACTGCAAGGAGATCCAACCAGTCCATTCTGAAAGAGATCAGCCCTGGGATTTCTTTGGAGGGAATGATGCTGAAGCTGAAAGTCCAGTGCTTTAGCCACCTCATGCGAAGAGTTGACCCATGGGAAGAGACTCTGATGCTGGGAGGGATTGGGGGCAGGAGGAGAAGGGGACGACAGAGGATGAATGGCTGGATGGCATCACTGACTCGATGGTCGTGAGTCTGGGTGAACTCCGAGAGTTGGTGATGGACAGGGAGGCCTGGCGTGCTGCGATTCATGGATTTGCAAAGTGTCGGACATGACTGAGTGACTGAACTGAACTGAACTGACATAAGCAAATGAACACTGACTTCACTGGTAATTGTATATATAGAGTCTTTAGGAAACTTTTATATACACAAAAAATACACATATTTTTATGATGTTAAAACATTATAGAAATGGGCAAAAAAATCAATTAGAAGCCAATGAATAAATCTTAAAAAATTTTTATACTGGCACTAGATTATGCAACTTCCTTCCCCAAATTGCTAACACTTTTGCATTTCTACAAAAATAGCATTTCCCATTAATATCATATGAATATTTTATGACTAATTTCAAAATTACTGTTCTGCTAATATGTCGCTTATAGTACTTTCCATTCACAGAACTCACTTTTGTGAAGTACATTAATCTATTTTAATTTTACTTTTTATGATAGAAAACCTATGTTTCTATTTCCTTTATAATCACCATAATTTTATCTATTTTATTTGTCAACCTGTTAAATATTATGTAACTCACTGACAGCTTTAGTTGCTCTTCAAAGATGATTTCTTAGTTATGTGACTGTAAAAGTCTCATCTTACGAAATGTGCTTATAAAAAGATAGTAAAAGCACATGTACTTAAAAATAAAAAGTATTGTTTAAATTGTCTTTGGTAATTTGTCATTTTCTTCCTTCTATGGTCTATATTGCAGGAGCTAAAAAAATCGGAGCTAAATTTCCAAGTATCCCTGCCATTAGAATCCATCCATAAGAGCCTCTTGCACAGGATTCTGAAGGTCAAAGAGAAACAGAAGACAAACTATTGTTTCTCCAATAGAAGTTGAGAGAGCTGGGGATTCGGCAGATTATGCAGAAGCTATTCAGTATTCTTCAGACAATAAGCCATCTGATGCAGGAAGCAGCTGTGACCATCACTGGTATTTCCTATGGATTCTTCAATCTCTGGACTACTAGAAATGAACCCAGTTTTGGAAGAAGGAATTTTGACTTTATTTATTTTTTAAAAATTATTTTAAGTGGAGGCTAATTAAAATATTGTGGTGGTTTTTGCTATACATTGACATGAATAAGCCATGGTATACATGTGGCCCCCATCCCGAACCCCCCTTCCACCTCCCTCCCCATCCCATCCCTCTGGGTTGTCCCAGTACAGCAGCTTTGAGTGCCCTGTTTGATGCACTGAACTTGGACTGGTCATCTATTTTACATATGGTAATATACATTTTTCAATGCTATTCTCTCAAATCGTCCCACCCTTGCCTTCTTCCACCGAGTCCAAAAGTCTGTTCTTTATATTTGTGTCTCTTTTGCTGTCTCAATAGGGTTGTTGTTACCATCTTTCTAAATTCCATATATATGTGTTTATATACTGTATTGGCATTTTTCTTTCTGACTTATGTCACTCTGTGTAATAGTCTCCAGTTTCATCCACCTCATTAGAACTGATTCAAATGTATTCTTTTTAATGGCTGAGTAATACCCCATTGTGTATGTGTACCATACCTTTCTTATCCATTCATCTGCTGATGGACATCTAGGCTGCTTCCATGTCCTAGCTATTGTAAACAGTGATGCAATGAACATTGGGGTACACGTATCTCTTTCAATTCTGGTTTCTTCAGTGTGTATGCCCAACAGTGGGATTGCTGGGCCATATGGCAGTTCTATTTCTAGTTTTTCAAGGAATCTCCACACTGTTCTCCATAGTGGTTGTATTAGCTTGCATTTACACCAACAGTGGAAGAGAGTTCCCTTTTCTCCACACCCTCTCCAGCTTTTATTGTTTGTAGACTTTTCGATAGCAGCCATTCTGACTGGCATAAGATGGTACCTCATTGTGGTTTTGATTTGTATTTCTCTGATAATGAGTGATGCTGAGCATATTTTCATGTGTTTGTTAGCCATCTGTATGTCTTCTTTGGAGAAATGTCTATTTAGTTCTTTGGCCCATTTTTTGATTGGGTCATTTATTTTTCTGGTATTGAGCTACATGAGCTACTTGTATATGTTTGAGTATTCCTTGTTAGTTGTTGTGTTTGCTATTATTTTCTCCCATTCTGAAGACTGTCTTTTCACCTTGCTTAGAGTTTCCTTCATTGTGCAAAAGCTTTTAAGTTTAATTAGGTCCCACTTGTTTATTTTTGCTTTTATTTCCATTACTCTGGGAGGGGGGTCATAAAGGGTCTTGCTATGATTTATGTCAGAGAGTGTTTTGCCTATGATTTCCTCTAGGAGTTTATAATTTCTGGTCTTACATTTAGATCTTTAATCCATTTTGAGTTTATTTTTGTATATGGTGTTAGAAAGTGTTCTAGTTTTATTATTTTACAGGTGGTTGGCCAGTTTTCTCAGCACCTCTTGTTAAAAAGATTGTCTTGTCTCCATTGTATATTTTGGCCTTTTGCCTCCTTTGTCAAAGGTAAGGTGCCCATAGATGCATGGATTTATCTCTGAACTTTCTATTTTGTTCCACTGATCTATATTTCTGTCTTTGTGACAGTACCATACTGTCTTGATGACTGTAGTTTTGTAGTATAGTCTTAAGTCAGGCAGGTTGATTCCTCCAGTTCCATTCTTCTTTCTCAATATTGCTTTAGCTATTCAAGGTTTTTTGTATTTCCATACATATTGTGAAATTATTTGTTCTAGTTCTGTGAAAAATACCATTGGTAACTTGATAGAGATTAAATTGAATCTGTAGATTGCTTTGGGTAGTATACTCATTTTCACTATATTGATTTTTCCAATCTATGAATATGGTATATTTCTCCATGTATTTGTGTTATCTTTGATTTCTTTCCTCAGTGTTTTATAGTTTTCTATATATAGGTTTTTTGTTTCTTTAGGTAGATTTATCCTTAAGTATTTTATTCATTTTGTTGCAGTGATGAATGGGATTGTTTCCTTAATTTCTCTTTCTGTTCTCTTATTATTAGTGTATATAAATGCAAGGGATTTCTGTGTATTAATTTTATATCCTGCAATCTTACTATATTCATTGATTAGCTCGAGTAATTTTCTGGTAGTGTCTTAGGGTTTTCTATGTAGAGGATCATGTCATCTGAAAACAGTGAGAGTTTTACTCCTTCTTTTCCAATCTGGATTCCTTTTATTTCTTTTTCTTCTCTGATTGCTGTGGCTAAAACTTCCAACACTATGTTCAAGAGTAGTGGTGAGAGTGGGCATCCTTGTCTTGTTCCTGACTTTAGGGGAAATGCTTTTAATTTTTTGCCATTGAAGATAACGTTTGCTGTGGATTTATTATATATAGCTTTTATTATGTTGAGGTATGTTCCTTCTATTCCTGCTTTCTGGAGAGTTTTTTTTTTATCATAAATGGGTGTTGAATTTTGTCAAAGGATTTCTCTGCATCTATTGAGATAATAATATTGCTTTTATCTTTCAATTTGTTAATGTGGGGTATCACATTGATTGATTTGCAAATATTATCCCTGGGATAATTGGTCATGATGTATGATCTTTTTTAATATGTTGTTGGATTCTGTTTGCTAGAATTTTGCTGAGGATTTTTGCATCTGTGTTCATCAGTGATATTGGCCTGCAGTTTTCTTTTTTTCTTTTTTTTTTGTGGCATCTTTGTCTGGTTTTGGTATTAGGGTGATGGTGGCCTCATAGAAGGAGTTTGGGAGTTTACCTTACTCTGCAATTTTTCAAGAGTTTGAGTACAATAGGTGTTAGCTCTTCTCTACATTTTTGGTAGAATTCACCTGTGAAGCCATCTGGTCCCGGGCTTTTGTTTGTTGGAAGATTTTTGATTACATTTTCAATTTCAGTGTTTGTGATGGATCTGTTAAGAGTTTTTATTTCCTCCTGGTTCAGTTTTGGAAGGTTATACTTTTCTAAGAATTTGTCCATTTCTTCCAAGTTGTCCAATTTCTTGGCATATAGTTGCTGATAGTAGTCTCTGATCCTTTGTATGTCTGTGTTGCCTGTTGTGATTTCTCCATTTTCATTTCTAACTTTGTTGACTTGATTCTTCTCACTTTTTTTCTTGATAAGTCTGGCTAATGGCTTGTCTATTTTACTTATCTTCTCCAATAACCAGCTTTTAGTTTTGTTGATTTTTGCTATAGTCTCCTTTGTTTCTTTTTCACTTATTTCTGCTCTAATTTTTATGATTTCTTTCCTTCTACTAACCCTGGGGTTCTTCATTTCATCTCTTTCTAGTTGCTTTAGGTCTCAGTTCAGTTGCTCAATCGTGTCCGACTCTTTGCAATCCCATGAATTGCAGCACGCCAGGCCTCTCTGTCCATCACCATCTCCTGGAGTTCACTCAAATTCACGTGCATTGAGTCAGTGATGCTCTGTCGTCCCCTTCTCTTCCTGCCCCCAATCCCTCCCAGCATCAGACTTTTTTCCAATGAGTCAACTCTTTGCATCAGGTGGCCAAAGTACTGGAGTTTCAGCTTAGCATCATTCCTTCCAAAGAAATCCCAGGGATGATCTCCTTTAGAATGGACTGGTTGGATCTCCTTGCAGTCCAAGGGACTCTTAAGAGTCTTCTCCAACACCACAGTTCGAAAGCATCAATTCTTTGGTGCTCAGCTTTGTTCACAGTCCAACTCTCACATCTATGCATGACCACTGCAAAAACCATAGCCTTGACTAGACAGACCTTTGTTGGCAAAGTAATGTCTCTGCTTTTCAATATGCTATCTAGCTTGGTCATAACTTCCTTCCAAGGAGTAAGCGTCTTTTAATTTCATGGCTGCAGTTACCATCAAAGTTAGGTTATTTATTTGATTTTTCTCTTGAAGTAAGCTTGTATTGTTATGAACCTTCCCCTTAGCATCACTTTTACTGAATCCTATAGGTTTGGGGCTTCCCTTGTGGCTCAGTGATAAAAGAATACACCTGCCAAAGCAAGAGATGCAATAGACCTGGGTTCAATCCCTGGGTCAGGAAGTTCCCCTATAAAGAAATGGCAACCCAATCCAGTATTCTTGCCTGGAAAAATCCCATGGACAAAGGAGCCTGGAAGGCTATAGTCCACAGGGGTCACAAAAGAGTTGGACACGACTTAGTGACTAAACAACAACAACATGAGTTTTGGATTGCTGTTTTTATTTTCATTTGTTTCTATGAATATTTTGATTTCCTTCTTTGATTTCTTCTGTGATTTGTTGATTATTCAGAAGAGTGTTGTTTAGAGCATGTTGTTTAGCCTCCATATTTCTGTATTTTTAATAGTTTTTTCTCTATAGTTGACATCTAATCTTACTGCATGCAAAGATGGGCTCAATAAAGGACAGAAATGGTATGGACCTAACAGAAGCAGAAGATATTAAGAAGAGGTGGCAAGAATACACAGAAGAACTGTACAAAAAAGACCTTCATGACCCAGATAATCACAATGGTGTGATCATTCACACTCACCTAGAGCAGGACATCCTGGAATGTGAAGTCAAGTGGGCCTTAGGAAGCATCACTACAAACAAAGCTAGTGGAGGGAATGGAATTCCAGTTGAGCTACTTCAAATCCTAAAAGATGATGTTGTGAAAGTGCTGCACTCAATATGTCAGCAAATTTGGAAAACTCAGCAGGGGCCACAGGACTGGAAAAGGTCAGTTTTCATTCCAATCCCAAAGAAAGGCAATGCCAAAGCATGCTCAAACTACCACGCAATTGCACTCATCTCACACGCTAGTAAAGTAATGCTCAAAATTCTCCAAGCCAGGCTTCAGCAATATGTGAACCTTGAACTTCCTGATGTTCAAGCTGGATTTAGAAAAGGCAGAGGAACCAGAGATCAAATTGCCAACATCCGCTGGATCATTGAAAAAGCAAGAGAATTCCAGAAAAACATCTGTTTCTGCTTAATTGACTATGCCAAAGCCTTTGACTGTGTGGATCACAAAAAAACATGGTAAATTCTGAAAGAGATGGGAATACCAGACCACCTGACCTGCCTCTTGAGAAACCTGTATGCAGGTCAGGAAGCAACAGTTAGAACTGGACATAGAACAACAGAGTGATTCCAAATAGGAAAAGGAGTACGTCAAGGCTGTACATTGTCACCCTATTTATTTAACTTCTATGCAGAGTACATCATGAGAAACGCTGGGCTGGAGGAACCACAAGCTGGAATCAAGATTGCCGGGAGAAATACCAATAACCTCAGATATGCAGATGACACCACCCTTATGGCAGAAAGTGAAGAGGAACTAAAAAGCCTCTTGATGAAAGGGAAAGAGGGGAGTGAAAAAGTTGGCTTAAAGCTCAACATTCAGAAAACGAAGATCATGGCATCTGGTCCCATCAGTTCATGGCAAATAGACGGGGAAACAGTGGCTGACTTTATTATTATTATTTGGCTCCAAAATCACTGCAGATGGTGACTGCAGCCATGAAATTAAAAGATGCTTACTCCTTGAAAGGAAAGTTATGACCAACTTAGACAGCATATTAAAAAGCAGAGACATTTCTTTTTATTTTATTTTATTTTATTATTTTTTTATTTTTTGCAGAGACATTTCTTTGTCAACAAAGATCCATCTAGTCAAGCCTATGGTTTTTCAAGTAGTCATGTATGGATGTGAGAGTAGGAGTATAAAGAAAGCTGAGCACCAAAGAATTGATGCTTTTGAACTGTGGTGTTGGAGAAGACT
Source organism: Bubalus bubalis (assembly GCF_019923935.1). Classification (NCBI taxonomy): domain Eukaryota; kingdom Metazoa; phylum Chordata; class Mammalia; order Artiodactyla; family Bovidae; genus Bubalus; species Bubalus bubalis. The sequence continues at coordinate 152,864,878 of NC_059158.1, forward strand.
CTTGATAATCCTTTGGACTGCAAGGAGATCCAACCAGTCCATCCTAAAGGAGATCAGTCCTGGATGTTCATTGGAAGGATTGATGTTGAAGCTGAAATTCCAATACTTTGGCCACCTGATGCAAAGAGCTGACTCATTTGAAAAGACCCTGATGCCGGGAACGATTGAGGGCAGTAGGAGAAGGGGACAACAGAGGATGAGATGGTTGAATGGCATCACCAACTCAGTGGCCATTGGTTTGGGTAGACTCTGGGAGTTGGTAATGGACAGGGAGGCCTGGCGTGCTGCGGTTCATGGGGTTGCAAAGAGTCGGACATGACTGAACCACTGAACTGAACTGAACTGAATCTTACTGCATTGTGACCAGAAAAGATGCTTGAAATGATTTCAATTTTTTAAAATTTACCAAGGCTAGATTTATGGCCCAGGATGTGATCACTCCTGGAGAATGTTCCGTGTGCACTTGAGTGAAGTTGAAATCCATTGTTTTGGGGTGAAATGTCCTATATATATCAATTAGGTCTAACTGGTCCTTTTTACCATTTAACGTTTGTGTTTCCTTGCTAATTTTCTGTTTGGTTGATCTATCCATGGGTGTGAGTGGGGTATTAAAGTCTCCCAGTATTATTGTGTTACTATTTATTTCCCTTTTCATACTTGTTAGCACGTGCTTTACATATTGAGGTTGTCCTATGTTGGGTGCATATATATTTATAATTGTTATATCTTCTTATTGGATTGATCCTTTGTTCATTATGTAGTGTCCTTCTTTGTCTCTTCTCACGGTCTTTGTTTCAAAGTCTCTTTTATCTGATATGAGTATTGCTACTCCTGCTTTCTTTTGGTCTCCATTTGCATCCTAGAGTATTATTTTTAAATTTTGGCTGAAATGTGTTGGGTCTTCATTGCAGCATGAAGTATGGGCTCTAGAGCATGGGGTCAGTAATCAGGGCATGAGGGCTTAGTTGCCACAAGTCATGTGGTATCTTAGTTCCCAGACCAGATATGGAACCCATGTGCACTGCATTGGAAGGTAGATTCGTAAGCACTGGGCCATCAGAAAAGTCCCCAGTTTCTGACTTTAAATCCTACTGCCTTTTCTATGGATGTATAAGCCTCTAACTTTCTGTTTTGTTTTGAAGATTTTTTGATGTAGACTATTTGCAACGTTTTTATTGAATTTGTTATAATGTTGTTTCTGTTTTTTGTTTCAGTTTTTTGGCTGCAAGGCATGTGGGATCTTTGCTGCCTGATCAGGAATTGAACCCACACCCTCTGCATATTAGAAGGTGAAGTCCCAAGCACTGGATCATCAAAGAAATCCATTGTTATTAAATACTCTTCTACAAATATACCTTCTTGCTTGAAACATTTCAAGTTGTTTCTGTTTTCCTGATAGATATCAACAGATATTAATACAAAATTTGGTTTAAAAAGGGAGAGGTGGTGTAGTGGTTTTGTTGCTTAGTTGTGTCTGACTCTTTGCAACCCCATGGACTGTAGCCTGCAAGGCTCCTCTGCCCATGGGATTTCCCAGGCAAGAATATTGGAGTGGGTTGCCATTTCTTTCTCCAGAGGATCTTCCCAACCCACAGGTCAAACCCACATCTCCTACATCGCAGGTGGATTCATTACCACTGAGCCACCAGAGAAGTGAAAGTCACTCAGTCATGTCCGACTCTTTGCCACCCCATGGACTATACAATCCATGTAATTTTCCAGGCCAGAATACTGGAGTTGGTAGCCTATTCCTTCTCCAGGGGATCTTTCCAACAGAGGAATCAAACTGGGATCTCTTTACAGGCAGATTCTTTACCAGCTGAGCTACCAAACCCCTAAAAAGGGAGAGTAAAGTGAAGCGAAGTCGCTCAGTCATGTCCAACTCTTTGCAACCCATGGACGGTAGCCCACCAAGCTCCTCAATCCATGGGATTCTCCAGGCAATAATACTGTAGTGGGTTGCCATTTCCTTCACCAGGGGATCTTCCCCACCCAGGGATCGAACCCAGGTCTCCCACATTGCAGGCAGACGCTTTAACCTCTGCACCACCAAAAGGGAGAGGGGCACTGCCAAATAATAACCTAAAACACGAGGCCCTGCTTATTGGATGGGTGATAGGATGTGAAGAAATTGTTGTCAGAGAACCTGCACATACGCATATGCAGTATAAAAAAATATAAACTCTCATATGTGATTACTTGGAAGGTGCAAATTTGGCCCCAGGCTGGTGTTTGAAAACAGATTTCTGGAGGGTTCTTTTCACCATAAGAATGGCATGTGTGTGTGTGTGCATGCCAAGTTGCTTCAGTTGTGGCTACTTCTTTATGACCATATGGACTGTAGCCCACCGGGCTCCTCTGTTCATGGAATTCTTTAGATGCAAATACTGGAATGGGTTGCCATGCCCTCCTCCAGGGAATCTTCTTGACCCAGGGATCAAACCTGCATTTCTTGTCTCCTGCATTGGCAGTCAGATTATTTACCATCTGGGAAGCCCATAAGAATGGCATGCTGTGCCCAAAATACTTGTGAAATAATATGGCTTGTGCTAAATACCTGCTTTCCTTCTGGGAGACTGAAACTTTGGTACGTGCTAGGCAGAAGGTGCCTACATGACCAGTCCCCATTGAAAATGCTAGCTAATTAGTCTCTAATGAGCTTCCCTGCTATACAACGTTTCACATGGATTATCACAGCTTGCTGCAGGAGTTAAGCACATCCTGTATGAATCAAAAGGGTTCTTGGAAGCTTCACCTGGTTTCCTCCAGACCATACACCATATGCCTTGTTTCTTTGCTGACTTGGCTTCATATCCTTTCACTGTAGTAAATCATAGCCATGAGTACGATGACATCCTGAGTCCCATTATTCCTCCTACTAAATAAATCGTCTGAGGACAGTCTTGAAAACCGCCAACACAAATGCACAATCAAGTTCCTCCCAGATTGAACGACAGGGTCTAATTAAGAAATTTCCCTCATTCCTAAGGTGCAGCATCTTCATGCATTCTGCCTGATGTTGAATTGTCTCACTGGTTATGAACCAGTGACTGCTATGTGTCTCCCATTCTTCTCCTTCCTGAATGGGTGATTTTACTGTAGTGGTCTTGTGTCTGCTCCACCACTGAGAACTGTGTAGGTATCCTGTCTATCAGCTTCTAACCCACCCTCTTGTATCTACTTTGTGATGTTGTCCTGAGACTCTGAAAACCACTGCTTTACCAGCTGGTTCCCTGGCAATGCTGCGCCCCAAGGTTTTACTTGGAGGAGCCTAGGAGGTTGGAAAAGGAAAAAAGGACACTGATTGTTCTTGTTTCTCTCTGTGCCACAACCACCCTCACTTTCTCACACTGGCAGTGGCCGTCCATTTCAACAGCAGCAGCTGAGTCTATTTTGTAATTTCCTCTAACCCACACAGAACCAGTTTTACCGCAGCTCCTCAGAGGCATCATTACCAGGTGAACAGTAACCCTTGCTCAGAGGTTTTGGGGTCCAAGCCCTATGGGTCCCCCTCCAAGTGTAGAGATACTAGCAGTGGTTGACCAGCATCTCTTTTACTAATTCTACATTTCAGCTTCACAGAGCCTCTTCTCTGGCCTTCTAAATATTAATCATTCAAACCTCTTCTCTTTACTCCCCATGTCCTAACGGTGATGGCTACTACTTTCTGTGACATCTTAGACTTCTTATTTTGACTCGGTTTTTCAAACAGAAATGATTAATGCTTGGTATTAAATTCTCTCTTTTAAAATAGCTGGTGTATTCTCTCAATCATACAGCAAATTACAACTGGCTACCTGTTTTACATATGGTATTATATATGTTTCAGTGCTACTCTCTCATTTTATCCCACCCTCTCCTTTCCCCAGCGTGTCCACACGTCTGTTCTCATGTCTGTGTCTCTGTTGCTACCCTGCAAATAGGTTCATCAGTATCATCTTTCTAGATTCCATTTATATGCATTAATATATATATATTTTTCTCTTTATGACATACTTCACTCTGTATAATAGGTTCTGGGTTCATCCACCTCATTGGAACTGACTCAAATGTGTTCCTTTTTATGGCTGAGTAATATTGCATTGCATATACATACCACAACTTCTTTATCCATTCATCTGTCAGTGAACACCTAGATTGCTTCCATGTCCTAGCTATTGTAAATACTGTTGCAATGAACATGGTGTTCATGCCTTTTTCAATTATGATTTCCTAAGGATATATGCCTCGTAGTGGGATTGTTAAGAGGGAGGTGACATATGTATACCTATGGATAATTCATGTTGATGTATGGCAGAAATTAACACAATATTGTAAGGTAATTATCCTCCAATTAAAAATAAATAAATAAAATTTTGAAATCACACACACACAAAGAAAAGAGGCAGCAAATGATTTGGCTGTCAAAAATCTTTATATATCCTTTCCAGAAACACTTAAAAAAGAGCATTGCTCACTAAGATTAGAAACACCATCAAATTCCTTGAGACCCTGGACCACCAGCCTGCTGCAGTGATGGGAAAGAAGTTTCTGTTGTCTCTCTTGGAAAGTGTGTAAATTCCATCCAGGGGAGGAAGTGTGCAATGGGTATGAGGTGGACAGAAAGGCAGACTGTGGCAGAGACCACTTAGTTGTTCATCAAACCTGTCCCCTCTCCTCCTGGATAAACAGCTAGCTTACAGTTTCCAGATCCTTTGTTTTTAGATTTGGTCACAAACAGTGTGGCTTAGCCAACAGTAAATTTATCGTCTCCCAGTTCTAGAGGCTGGAAGTCCAAGGCCAAGGTGGTGACAGGGTTGGTTCCTCCTGCGGGCTGGGAGGGAGAAGCCCTTTCAGGCCTTTCTTCTAGCTCTGCTGGTTAGGACAGTCTCTGGCATTCTTTGACTTGTAGAGGCATTACTCTTCATCTCTAATGTCTGAACTCTTGTTGACATGGTATTCCCTCTGGGTCTGCCTGTCTCCAAATTCCCTCTTTTGGAGACATCAGTCACATTGGATTAGTTAACTATATCTATAATACAATGACCCTACTTTCAAACAAGATTACATTTAGAGGTAGTAGGGGTTAGGATTCACCAAGTGAACTTTAGAGGGACACAATTCAACCAGTAACACTGCTAACAAAGTGTAGTGTGGTATATACCACTTCCAGGTAAGGCCCAGAAAAACAACCGTATTACATATGCTTTTTTTCCCCATGTCTTCCTTTTGTATATCAATCTCCAGAGACCTTGAAATCCATATATTGAAGAAGTCTGGAACCTTTAGTGACGTAAGGAGCAGAATCCCAAATGCCACCTCACCCTTATGCTAATCAGACTCTGTAAGAGAGAAACATTTACTATGTGGAGACACTGAGGTTTCTGCAACCATTTGTTACAGCATCTAGCATTACCTTAGCTAACACAACTACTTAGTTGAAAGTAAAGATCATACTCTTAAAAAGAGCATTATTATTCCACCTAGTATCATTATTCCTCTTTTATCTACATTTCTGGGACAGCAATTTAATGTTTACATTCTACTTATATAAACCTAATCCTCTAAGCAAAGAGTTCCCAGAGGGTAGAATTTATGTTTTACTTCTTAATCTCCTACACTGTCTAAACACTAGTTTTTGGATTAGCACTCAAAAATATTTGTTCAGTTGAATAAATGAAAATAAAGGGCAAAGCAAACAGGGAAATTATATTAATACAGAGTCCATATGCATTGATTCATCGTGACTGTCAAAATTCTTAACTAACCAATTTAAATAATCTTCTTTAAATTAAAACAATTCATTTTAGTGAAATTTTCCATTCAAAAAAATAAAGATGATTTATGCCTAGAAAGCCTAAGGAAAATGATTCTAAGAAATTTCATCTGGCTCTCAGACCACACAGCTGATGTATTAATTGGGAATATTTAACACTGAAAAGAGGACAGACATATGCACAGATGCAAAAGACAAAAAACACGAGCCAAAGAATCAAATGACAGATTTCTTGAGTACATATAAAAGAAAAAAAATATATTTTGGAAAAGAAAGCTCTGGTGAAACTTCCTGAAGTGTAAAAAAATATTAAACTGAAGTTGTTTCTGAAGTTAAAAATAAACTGTCAGTTCTCCAAAGTAGTGGTTATGGGTCTTGAGAGGGAAGAGGGGATGGGCAATCTAGGGGGAGGGAATTAAGAGGTAAAAAACTATTGGGTGTAAAATAAGCTACAAGGATATTTTGTACAATATGGGAACCATAACAAATATCTTATAGTAACTATAAACAGAATAAAACCTTTAAATTTATGAATCACTATATTTTAAGTCACTAACATATAATTTGTTGTGTTTAGTCGCTAAATCATGTATGACTCTTTTGTGACCACATGGACTGCAGCCGATCAGGCTCCTCTGTCCATGAGATTTCCCAGGCAAGAGTACTGGAGTGGGCTGCCACTTTCTTCTCTATACTAACATAGAATATTGTATATCAACTATAATTCAAAAATTAAACAAAATTAATTGTCAGGTCTTTGTCAGAGTTTGATATTGAGAAGCACCAAAAAAGTCACCAAAACAAACAAACAAACAAACTACTCTCTATATGAGGAAGGATAGGGTTAGATTTTTACGGTCATATGAAAAAGTAAAGCTTCCAGAAATTTTGGCAAAAGAGAAAGACATTGTATTATTTCCCTATAAGTTACCACACTGAAAACACATTTAGGAACCTTTTAGCTTTATGCATGAAAAGAAATGGTTGATGCGAAAACCAATTTGAATCCCTCCATTTCTAAAGAATGCAGAAACACTATTCTAATACACTTACTTGGTTAGCTGCTAGCAAATCGGTAAAAATCACCCAATTGTTTTGAGTATTTCAGGCAGCTAGAGAGAGAAATGTGCTTAAAGTCACCAACAATATTAATAATCTAAGACATTGTGCTCTGGTTATCTGACGAAAAGCGATACTAATTGAAAGACTCACGCTGGCCTTCCACTATGTAATCATGGCTTCCAACATAAATCTAGATAAGTGAGTTTCTGAAAATAGAATAATAGAATGATGATGTCTTTGGTTCAGATAGATAATGTTAACAGGAACGACTTTCCAAGTAACCATTTTGATGTAAATTATTGAACTGTACCCAAACTAAGCAATTAAAAAAAGAAAAAAACAAACTTCGTTTGTCGCTAAATATTATTTGTGATGATAGTACAAAAATAAAGATGATAGGGTACAAGAAAAAGAGGAAAGATTTTTGAGAATGTAAAACATTAATAGCTTACTTTGGAAAATACTTTTAAAAGGGAATTGAATGTGAATACATGGATATTGTTGTTGTTTAATCTGTAAGTCACGTCCCACTCTTTTTCGACCCCATGGACTGTGGCCTACCAGGGTCATCTGTCCATGAGATTTCCCACGCAAGAATACTGGAGCAGGTTGCCATTTATTTCTCCAAGGGATCTTCCCAACCTAGAGATCAAACTCATGTCTCTTGCACTGGCAGGCAGGTTCTTTATCACTGAGCCATCATAAACATAAATGCACTAGATATAATTTAGATACAGGAAGTACAACACTAAATCTAGAAGGCAAAGTTACTATTCTTTCTTTTAACTGGGCAAACCAGAGTTACCATTTTTTCTCCTTTTGAAGTGAAAAGCAATCATAGCAGTTGAACACATAAATAGTGCTGTGTGTGCTTAGGCGCTCAGTCGTGTCTGACTCTTTGTGACCCCATGGACTCTAGCCTGCCAGGCACCTCTTGTCTATGGGGATTTTCCAGGCAAGAATACTGGAGTGAGTTGGTGTTTCCTTCTCCAGGGGATCTTCCCAACCCAGGGATCAAACCCAGGTCTTCCACACAGAAGGTGGATTCTTTACCATTTGAGCCACCAGGGAAGTCCCTAGCAATATTTGCTTAGTTATTAAGCAAATATTAATGCAAAATTCACAAGAAATTAAATTCTAGGAGAGACATTGGAGAAAAAAGATTTTTTATTTAAAAGAATGACTTAGCTGGCTCTAGATTCTTGAAATTATCAAAGCAAATTATCTAAATAATAAAATTTAGTAAAATTCAATAAAAATATTTATAGACAATTTCATCATATAAGAGACCTTTGACAAGTCATTCAAGCTCTCTGGACCTCAACTTTCCTATCTGCAAAAGGGGAAATAATGGCTAATTGCTAGAGACTGAAAAGCACATAAGCAAATATATGTATATGCTCCTTTGGTTTAGAGTATCAAAATTTCATGGAATGTACATATTTTTCAAGATAATACTTATGGCTGATGCTTGCAAAGAAAAAATGTAATGGCCAAAACTCAATACACTTTTTAACAAAATAATGTGTGGGAAATATCTCTAATTACCTTTCAAATACAATTGTTTGACCATCAAAATCACAAGTAGACCTTTTGAAAACCAGGTAAGCATCAACAAAGGAAATATATAGTACGTTTCTAAACATGTAAACAACTGTCTGGAAACCAATATATTAACTGGTGATAGATAATTAATAGCTAAATTATTTTACATCTTAACATGATTTGCATGTAACTCACACATAAGCAGTTTACTTTGTCTTATTTACCTGTTAGTAAACAGAGTGGGGACTATGGGTGGAAAAGAAACACCTTAAAATATTTCACATTTTAAAATAGGAATAGTCTACCAATAAGTATTATTGTGCAGAGCATCAGATTTTCATGAACATGTCATTGGCATCAAGCAGGAGATAACTACAGATTCAACATAACTATCACCCAGTAGGGGATCAATATATGTTAAGAATCTTATAATAAACCATGATAAGAAAGATAAACCAGATCCTTTATCACTACATATTTTTGAGAATGTTGTTGCTAAACATAATAAAATGCTTATCTACTAGAACTGATTGCCAGGAGAAATATCAATAACCTCAGATATGCAGATGACACCACCCTTACAGCAAAAAGCGAAGAACTAAAGAGCCTCTTGATGAAAGTGAAAGAGGAGAGGGAAAAAGTTGGCTTAAAGCTCAACATTCAGAAAACTAAGATCATGGCATCCAGTCCCATCGCTTCATGGCAAATAGATGGGGAAACAGTGGAAACAGTGGCTGACTTTTTCTGGGCTCCAAAATCACTGCAGGTGGTGACTGAAGCCATGAAATTAAAAGATGCTTACTCTTGGAAGGAAAGTTATGACCAACCTAGACAGCATATTAAAAAGCAGAGACATTACTTTGCCAACAAAGGTCCATCTAGTCAAGGCTATGGTTTTTCCAGTAGTCATGTATGGATGTGAGAGTTGGACTATAAAGAAAGCTGAGTGCCGAAGAATTGATGCTTTTCAACTGTGGTGTTGGAGAAGACTCTTGAGAGTCCCTTTGACTGTAAGGAGATCCAACCAGTCCATCCTAAAGGAAATCAATCCTGAATATGCATTGGAAGGACTGATGCTGAAACTGAAACTCCAATACTTTGGCCACCTGATGTGAAGAAATGACTCATTGGAAAAGACCTGATGCTGGGAAAGATTGAAGGTGGGAGGAGAAGGGGATGACAGAGGATGAAATGGTTGAATGGCATCACCGACTCAAAGGACATGAGTTTGAGTAAACTCGGAGTTGGCGATGGACAGGGAGGCCTGGCATGCTGCAGTCCATGGGGCTGCAAAGAGTCTGACACGACTGAGCGACTGAACGACTGAACTGGACTGAACTAGAACTGTCATTAAAAGAAGTTCATACTCAGAATTATAATATCAATATTTTAAAATCAAATGTACACATTTAAAGCCTATTTTTGACAGTTAAGAAATGTTATTTTGTCAGAAGTACTTTCAACTGTTTTCAGTTTTTTGATGGATGTGTAAAAATACAAATGTGTGCTCTTTTAATTGTCTGGAAAGAGTTTATGTTCATGTAGAGCTGCCACATTTTCATTTAAGACTTCACAATCTGTTCCAAATTTTATTATTCTTTTGTATCTGCTGTGGTTGCCAAGCCTCATATCAATAAACAGACTCTCTCTTAGAGAGAACCATACAGTGCTGAGAACAGCTGAAGAAGCTAAACAGAGGCTCTGTGTATGTAGCTGCACAGCAGCAGTTTTCTATTAATATTAATATCTATTAATATTATATGGAGATGCTAAGGACCATCTTATCATTTAGGTTATAACCCCATTCATTTATTTGTGGTTACCTGGTAGGCATCCCATGTGGCTCAGCAGTAGAGAATCCACCTGCTATGCAGGAGACATGGGTTCAGTCCCTGGGTCAGGAAGATCCCCTGGAGGAAGGCATAGAAACCCACCCCAGAATTCTTACCTGGGAAACCTCATGGACAGCAGAGCCTGGCAGGCTACAATCCACAGGGTCACTAAGAATCAGACACGACTGAGTGACTGAGCATACACAGTGATCCAGTGGCTGGGACTCCACACTCCCAATGCAGGGGGGCCCAGGTTCCATCTCTGGTCAGGGAACTGGATCCCACATGCCACAACTAAGGGTTCATATGCTGTAACTAAAGATCTTGTGTGCCCCAACAAAGATCCTACATGCCACAACTAAAACCCAGTGCAGCCAAATAAATATTTTTTTTAAAAAGATATCATTTGTGATATTTAATCTATTTGTAACAATACTGATATTATATGGTTAAGTTTTGAGCCATTCAGTATATAAATTGGGGCTTCCTCTGGGGCTCATTGGTAAAGCCTCCATCTGCCAATGCAGGAGACACAGGTTTGATCCCTGGGTTGGGAAGATCCCCTGGAGAGGGAAATGGCAACCCACTACAGTATTTTTGCTTGGGAAATTCCATGGACAGAGGAGCCTGGCAGGCTACAGTCCATAGGGTGGCAAAAGAGTTGGACAAAACTTAGCAACAAAACAACAAAAAAATGTAATATTTGAATTAACTTCTGATTATTTTTAATAACTAAAAAACAGATATTTTTCTTTTCTATAAAAGTAACATTTTAACTTAAAACCTGTATGAAAGTAATAAGAAGAAACATTGCTTGAAAAATAGCCAGTGCTGCTGCTAAGTCACTTCAGTCGTGTCCGACTCTGTGCGACCCCACAGACGGCAGCCCACCAGGCTCCCCCGTCCCTGGGATTCTCCAGGCAAGAACACTGGAGTGGGTTGCCGTTTCCTTCTCCAATGCATGAAAGTGAAAAGTGAAAGGGAAGTCACTCAGTCCTGTCCAACTCTCCAGTGAAAGGAAAGCAAAAATAGAAATGCATCCTTAAGAGATAAAAGATAATAGTGAGTTGTAATAAGAACTAAAATTTATTATTTTATAAGCCCCAATATTCTGTAGCTTCCACACTCAGCCATCTCTATTTTCTCTTCATTCATATAATTACTTTTTTTTTTTCCTCAAAATTGGCCATGTTGTGGTAACAGAAATACATGAGAGAATTTTAGAAACTACATGTCACTTAGAGACTATTGAGACAAGAGTTTTATTCATCTCTATATTCCTGCATGTACTCCCAGCTTCACATAGTAGGCCTTCAAAGCATGTTTTTGGATAAATATATTAACCAATCTAACCCACTGTTTCCCAACCTTTTCATATTATAGAGCACATGGGAAAAGATCATTCTGTACAGTGCTCTTGAGTAAATGGAACAGGCTACTCATGGCTAAAGGTCACTGGACCAAAGACTCTGGTAAGCCTAGTCTCTGTCCTGCTGCCTTGAATGGCAGCAGGGACTGGAAGCCAAGGGTACTGAATTGAGCCCCAGTTGCATAGATGCATTGGAAGATGCCAATCCAAGCTCCTCTGGAAAAAAATCACACCACTTCCGAAACAGGCTGAAGCCTAGCTCTTAATTTGTTCTGAAGAAAACTTAATCAAAAGACACGTAAATAAGGTGTATTTTTTTTCCAAACTGGTATTTTTTAAAGTTATATATTTATTTTGTTTTCCTGCAGAAATGAGTCAATTACACTCAAGTATATACATAGCAATAACATGAAATCAGAGACAACCTTTGGCATTTTTGCCTTTGATATCTCAGCAGCCTATAGAGGTACCTGACTGCTATTTGACTTTTGAGGATTTCACTCTCTAAATGTTTGATGAAATTCTGCTTTCATACCCAAGGGTCATTTTCAAGACTTTAAGTAATTACCCAGATTAAGTAATTCGTTCTGTGCTCTGTGATGTCTTAGTACTTAATTCTGGGTCCTCACTGGATTTAAAAAGGAAAGAAAGACAATAGGTGGGTGGGAAAACAGCGCTTTTGGAATTTCATGCAGCATGAGTGTCCTTTATCTTTCTATCTGCTTTGCTCCATTAAGGATGAAACACCATTTCAGGGCAATAATCTTGGGCTGCAATATTTCATATTCTCTTTGGAATATTTTTGCTCAATCATCAGAAACATCTATGTATCAGCCTAAGAGATAAGTCTGCTTGGTTAACATCCTACCTCATTGATGAACAAGGTATAAGTCATCATTACCCCCAGAAAACTTTTAACATAAGGGTGTTCCCTGTATGATGCACTTCTTTCATATAATCATAAAGACAAAATCAACACCAAAAAATGTTGTCAAGCTTGCAGAGCAATCATGAAATTATGTGCACACTTATGGAGTAAAGCTCTTACAAAACAGGAGATTATTTATTAACTATAACATCAGAACACTATGGCAAAGGGTGGGAATAAAGTGAATAAGAATTGACCTATGAGGGAAAAGATGCATTCATTAAGAAAGGACAAGTGGAACATCTTGGATCAGCAAAGTTCTGACTCATGTTCCAGAAGTGAACTTCCTAATTCTCATACTACACCCTTCTCCCTGGGTCAATAAAAATCAAATTGGGTAGATCTTCCAAGGAGTTAATAGAGCATTGCATTTTTTTAATTAATAAAAAGTACTAGACGTCTACTTTGGAGAAGGAAATGGCAACTCACTCCAGTGTTCTTGCCTGGAGAATCCCTTGGACGGAGAAGCCTGGTAGGCTGCAGTCCATGGGGTTGCACAGAGTTAGACACGACTGAAGCAACTTAGCAGCAGCAGCAGCAGACATCTACTGATCATTTCAAAATCAATTATGAAACAAAGTTTATGGTTTCATGGAGCTTGCATTCTCCATATATAAAATGCCTGATGATGATAAGTGCTATGAAGGAAAAAAGTGGGGTTGGGAGGACAGAATGGTCGGGTCAAGGTGCACTTTTCAACAGGGTTGCCAAAGAAGATCTCCTTACAAGGGGGAAGTTTGAGGATCAAGGAGAAGGTATAAAATTACTGTCTAGGGAACTGAATTAACCTGGTAGAAGCAGGAAGGTTGCTGGACAACAAGGAGAACCCACCTCAAATCTGTGATCATTTTAAACTGTGACCAGCCAGTGTGGCCATGGATTATTTTCTAGCTACATAGAGCTGCTCAGGTGCAGAAGGAGAAAAGGCAGAAAGATGGAGAGATAACCTCAAGAGAGAGGAGCAAGACTTTAGGAGAGAGAAACAAGGAAGCTGAGAGTGATTTCCATGACTACTCTGAGAATATGACACAGAGAAATGAGGTTGGGCTGGTATGATGAAGGGTGAAAAGGAGATTGGGCAACAATTTAAAACTCCTTGTGTGGTTGAAGTAAACTTGGAGCACTGCCTAGAGAGCTGAGAGGGAACTTGAAATCTGTGCCAGGAAAGGGCTTGAGGAAAGTTGGAAACTCATGCTAAGTAAACATGGCAATAAAGTCTTTCTCCTGAGTGCCTAGTCAAGCTCCCAGGAGAAACAAGCAAACAAAACCAACAAAATCAAAAAGAACTGCCTTATCCAGAGAGATACAACCATGATTATTGCTTTTTGTCCCCCTGGGGACTGGTGTTTCCAAGTTTAAAAATATATATAACAGCCCCATGCTGCTAGAAACTGAAATCAAAACTTTACACGCTGATTGATTATCAGGTGAAAACGCCTCTGAATGCTGAACTAAAATATTCCATTTATCTGCACTCTCGACACAGATAATTTTTCTAGGTGAATTACTTTCTTTTTTCCCTAATCCTGAGGCTTGGCTTGGAACTTCTTCACCAGACTAAAAAGAAATCATTGCTTGTTTTAATATCACCTTTTCTATGATTACTGGATCCTAACAGTGGCAATTTGCTTTCGCTCTCTTTTCCTTCTTAGATAGTTTGCCTCTTCCTAAATTGCATATTTTGAAAGATAATTTCAATGTCTAGCTGTTCTCAGCAAGTAACTCTGAAACTACTGAACAAAAATTACATGTGGCTTTCCCTACCTTTAATTACAATTATGAATATAAAGATTTATGTAGATATTCTCAAGTTGAGTGAGATATGCATGTACGTTGTAATGACGGTGAGTCAGCTTGCCACACCTCCTCTGGAAAGGCACTTTGAAATCAGATGTTCTTCCAAAAATTGGACTGATATTCTACACATAATGGATGAGACTAACTCAGCATAGAGTGCAGGGTTCTATGTATTCCAATCACAGTGGATTAACTCTCATCAGAGCACATGATATAATTGTAGCCAAGAAAGACATGTTGTAATCAGTGTGTTGTTTCAGGCCTAAAGAAAAGTTAAGTAACAGAGAAATAGATCTTAGAACCATGAAAACAGGAAGCAGATAACAGTCAGTGATTCTCACCCCGTGTTGCAATATCTGGCAGAGAAATAGTGGAATTTTGCTCGGAATTTAAAAGGCAAACACTAAAAACAAACACACATATAAGATAAAAGTAAAACCCCCAAGTCTTGCACACATAGTTGCAATGGTGGTCTCTTGTACCTTCTATGAGAAGCCTCTGTGCCCTTGCAGCAATGAAACTAGTATTAATAAAGCCTTTCCCACTTTACAGAAGTAAAATGCTAGGTTTTATAAAAATTTTTTATGACATAGAAAAAAACAGCATATTAAAAAAAAACCCAGAAAATCATACAGCATGCACTTAGGCATTCACTATCAGGACTGATGTGACCTCCTTCCTTTTCTTTCTCATTCTCCCTCTCATCCTCTCCCCTGAATACCACCCTCTTTCTCTCCCTCTCTTTTTCCTCTCTCTAAAATTGAAATATGGCCATCCTCTTTCCCTCTGTTTCCACTTTCCACTTTACCATCAACTCTCCTAACAATCTCAAAGGGCTTGCATGACCATGTGAATGGTCTTTAATAAATTTAGTTTCCAGGTTACACAGGAGTGAACTATTAGAGCTACCTTGCTCAAACAACAAGGACTAATAATTAACTCATAGCTAGATGTGGGTGACAATAAGCTTGAGGTTACCTAGAGATTCCTGAAGAGAACAATGGGCTTTTACAGTTTACTGTGGCATGACTTAAATTAGGCTGTTGGTCTACATCAGTTACCATCAAGGCTGCTGCCTTGGCCTCCAGCTCCATTCTGAATAATTCCCTTTCTTAATAGGCCAGTAAGTGTGTCTGTATGTAGGAATCATGGAATGGACTGCTCTCATACACCAAATCAAATCTTCAGAGCTTCACTTATTATTTAAGCCACTGCCACAGAAACCAGGTCTGTAACCTAGGGGCAGCCTGCTGCTGCTGCTGCTGCTAAGTTGCTTCAGTAGTGTCCGACTCTCTGCAACACCATAGACGGCAGCCCACCAGCCTCCCCCATCCCTGGGATTCTCCAGGCAAGAACACTGGAGTGGGTTGCCATTTCCTCCTCCAATGCATGAAAGTGAAAAGTGACCACACCTTAAAACAGGCCCAGATCAAGGGTGGGGTGGGGGGTGGTCTCTAGCTTTCATCCAGCCAGGGGTTTCTTTGATACCACATTATGGGACACCTGAAGGAACCCACTTCTTACTCATGTGCCCAAATATTGGGGCAGCCTTTGACCAATGGGGATGAGATCCAATGGATAAATGCTTCCCCCTTTCTTTCCTCAGGGGAACTGTCTTGACACAAAGTTGAGAAGGATCTAGGAACTAGTCTTATCTTTAAAGTAGATAAAAGTTGGAGGATCTGGCAAAGACAAATATGAAGGAGATGCAGATGAGATAAAAAGAAAACCAAGAGAGGAAGAGGAATCATTGCAGGAGCAAATTCTGAAAGAGGTGGGAATGAGATGCAATGTGCAAATGGAGTGGGGTGGCTATAGATCAGAAGAGGGAAATGCATCCATTGCATAAAGATGAAAGATAAAATGTATCAGGTAAACGCGGCAGCAGGAGAATAATGTTCTCTTCTTATTTCATTCATTGATTCAGGTAAATCTTAAGCACTGTCATCAGCTAAGAGTTAGAATAAGAGGTGAGGTTCTCAGTGTTTGGGAAAAGACTTGTAATCATTGGTGAGAAACACTAGTCCCAGAGAGATGATGTGGAGGAACTAATCCCACATGCTGCAACTGCTGAACCCCATGCTCTCTGGAGCCCGTCTGCCACAACTATTGAGCCCAGGTGCCACAACTAGAGAGTCCGTACGCTGCAATGAAAGATCCCATGTGACACAACAAAGACGTTGCACGTCACTAAGACCCAACACAGCCAAAGTAATTAATTACTTAAAAAAAAAGTCCCAGAGAGACAGGGAGTAAGGTGACTAAGGGCAAATGCTAGTAATAGAAATACTGGCAACATCTATCTTCCTGATATCTTGCCCATGTGCTACCCAATTTAAAAAAGATATTTTCATAATTACCACAACTTTAAATCTTGCATTCTTAGAACATATTAGGCTACTGAAGTACTTTTCAAACTGAGGTCCCTGGACCAGCAACATCAACAGCACCTGGAAACTGGTTAGAAATGAAAATACTGATGTTTTCCCCAGACCTTCTGAATCTGAAACTGTAGCATAGGATGCTGTGCTTAATTGCTCAGTCATGTCCGACTCTTTATGACCCCACAGACCGTAGCCCATCAGGTTCCTCTGTCTATGGGGGTTCTCCAGGCAAGAATACTGGAGTGGGTTGCCACACCTCCAGGGGATCTTCCCAATCCAGGGATTGAACCCAGGTCTCCTATATTGCAGGCGGTTTCTTTACTGACTGAGCCACCAGAGAAGCAAAACTGTAGAGTGGAGTTTAGTAGTCTGTGTATTTAAAAGCTCCTCCTGGTGATTCTTATGAGAGTTAAAAATCAGAACCCACTAGACCACCATATGTCCTTACTCAGTTTAGCTTTACATAATTTATTTCTGTATATTTGACTTATAAAAGCACTTTCATAATAAAAATGCTATAAGATGAACACAAACTTTCATTTAGACTATATTAATATCTAGAGCCAGTCATTTTCTTTAAATTATAAAGTCAAAATATTTAATAAAACACCAATTCCACTACTTTTCAACAAATGCTATTATAATTACTATGATTTGAGTTTGAGGCATTCTAAAAATGCTTATGTTTCTGCATTTTTTATAAATGTGTTAACTGATGTACAACCTCATTTCCTTATTGCATTTTTAAGAACTGACAGCTGTTGCTTCACATTATATCACAACACTGGAATTAAATCTGGATGTTAATGAGGCATAAATTTACCCAGATTTTACACTGATATTTCCTATTGGAATTGAATTTATAAAAATGTGATGATACTAAACATTTCCTTCCATTATTTGACCTTTGGACAAGTGAGTATGAAAGTGTTGGTCTCTCAGCCATGACAGACTCTTTGCAACCCCATGGACCGAAATCCAACAGGCTCCTCTGTCCGTTGAATTCCCCAGGCAAGAATACTGGAGTAGGTTGCCATTCCCTTCTCCAGGGGATCTTCCCAACCCAGTGATCGAACCTGGTTGCCTACACTACAGGCAGATTCTTATCTTCTGAGCCATCAAGGAAGCCCTTTGATATGTTATGTTAAACTGCTAACCAATTTATATGTATTTTCAGTGGAGTCAATATTGTGTTCCTGCTCAGTCGCTTAGTCATGATTGACACTTTGCAACCCTATGGATCGTAGCCCACCAGGCTCTTCTGTCCATGGGATTTTCCCAAACAAGAATATTGGAGTGAGTCGCCATTTCCTCCTCCAGGGAATTTTCCTGACTCAGAAATCAGATCTGCATGTCCTACGTCTCCTGTGATGGCAGGTGGGGTTTATACCACTAAACCATCAAGAAGCACATTGTCAATATGCTTAAGGACAAAAGTATGTTTTTAAATAATTAGGCAAATATCAAAATGAATCCGCCACAGGTATACATGTGTTCCCCATCCTGAACCCTCCTCCCTCCTCCCTCCCCCATACCATCCCTCTGGGTCATCCCAGTGCACCAGCCCCAAGCATCCAGTATCGTGCATTGAACCTGGACTGGCAACTCGTTTCATACATGATATTTTACATGTTTCAAATTTAAAAATAAAATAAAATTAAAAAAAAAATATCAGGCACATTCTACAAAATTAAAAGAACTATAAAGCAGATGAGATGTTTTTATTTCCATGGAAATGCATGTTTAAAAAAATATTTCAATGACAACACTTAAAGGAATAAAAAGGTGCAGCTCTATTACCAGTAGTTATTGATGAGAAACACAAAAGCATATGAATCCAAAATACCTGCTTTATCATTCTCAATAGAGTAGTTTCAATGTGGGGGTTACTTGGACACTCTAGAAATGATCTTGAATATAACACATAGCATGCAAAAGAGCTCTTCTGCCAAGAACATCTCTCACAGTGCACTATAAGGGAAGGCTCTCTTGATTTGGTCAGTAACAAAAAAACAGAATAGTGCTTGACATCACAATATTATCAATTATTCTCAATTTCTTACCACCTGGGGGCTGGTGCAATCTAATCTCTTTCTCCTTCAGTGTCTGATGCCCACTCATGAATTACTTGCTACACATTTTAGGGAAATCACCATCAACATAATTATCTTAAACATATATTAAATTTTGATTCGTGTTCAAAATGAACAAAAGAGACATTGTTTTTGTCTTCTTCAAATAAAACAAAAATGAAAACTGTTCAAAAAACTGCATTTTGCTGGGTTTTGCTTTATATCATTCCTGGGTTCCCCCCTCTTTTTTTTTTCTTTGTCCAACTGTTTCTATGACATTCTAATATGAAATTTTAAGCAGAATGATTTGATACAATATCTGGGGTTTGCTACAAAATACTGGTGGGTATGGGGGAAGAGTGGGAGGATATAAATGAAATAAGATTTGATATTTATTGGTAATTGTTGAACATGAATCAATGGATACACAGAGGTTTGTTACAATTTTATTGCTATTGAACATGTTTGAAATGTGTCACAAGAAAACATTAAAACAAAGTTTAATCACATTTAAATTTTTTTGGAAATTAATAACTTTATCACCATCTTTGAAATAATTGGAGGCATACTGGAGTGTTGCAAAACAAAGATTGAGAATTAATGTTGAAGCTTGTGGAACAAATTTTCACAGTAAGAATTTTTTTAAATATCTTTCTAGAGATTGATAGGGAAATAGCACCAATTTTCTCATCACTTTCAATTGGTTGTAATTATGAATAATTCCAAAGTCTCTCCAGGGTATTTCTGGGGTAATTTGACATCTGAACTGAATCCAGTCTCAGATACAGCTGGTTACCATGGAAAACAGCTCAGCTCCAGCCCGAGATTTTACTGTCTACATAGGCATGGTCTTAGGCAAGGCACATGTGCGTATAAAACATAATGGAATGACAGGAGGGTTATGATTTTGAGACAGAAATATACCAACAAGCTCAATAACTGGCTGAAATCACAGAGCCTTCCCAGGTATCTTACTAAAGCATAATGTACACAGACTTTAGCATCAGCATGCCTGTGTTTCCCTTGCCTATCTCTTAGTTTCTATCACCCGGGATAACTTACTTTTCCTCTGAAGCCATGTTTTTCTTTCTGTTTCTCTTTTACTTGTAAAATAGGATAATAATACATATGACAAAAAGTTGTTATAAGGATTGAGTAACATTTGTGCATGTAACATTCCTGAAACATACTAGGGAATAAATCAGATGGTAAACACCCTCTTCCAACAACACAAGAGAAGACTTCACACATGTACATCACCAGTTGGCCAACACTGAAATCAGATTGATTATATTCGTTGTACCCAAAGATGGAGAAGCTCTATACAGTCAGCAAAAACAAGACCAGGAGCTGACTGTGGCTCAGATCATGAATTCCTTACTGCCAAATTCAGACTTAAATTGAAGAAAGTAGGGAACACCTCCAGACCATTCAGGTATGACCTAATCAAATCCCTTATGATTATACAGTGGAAATGAGAAATAGATTTAAGGGACTAGATCTGATAGACAGAGTGCCAGATGAACTATGGACTGAGGTTCGTGACATTGTACAGGAGACAGGGATCAAGACATCGCCAAAAAAAAGAAATGCAAAAAAGCAAAATGGCTATCTGAGGAGGCCTTACAAATAGCTGTGAAAAGAAGAAAAGCAAAAAGCAAAGGAGAAAAGGAAAGATATACCCATTTGAATGCAGAGTTCCAAAGAATAGCAAGGAGAGATAAGAAAGCCTTCCTCAGCGATCAATGCAAAGAAATAGAGGGAAAAATTAAGAAGGTTAATTCTTAAAATTAAGAATTAAGAAGGAATTCTTAAAATTAAGAATTAAGAAGGAAAGACTAGAGATCTCTTCAAGAAAATTAGAGATACCAAGGGAACATTTCATGCCAAGATGGGCTTGATAAAGGAGAGAAAAGGTATGGACCTAACAGAAGTAGAAGATATTAAGAAGAGGTGGCAAGAATACACAGAAGAACTGTACAAAAATGATCTTCATGACCCAGATAATCACGATGGTGTGATCACTGACCTAGAGCCAGACATCCTGGAATGTGAAGTCAAGTGGACCTTAGAAAGCATCACTACAAACAAAACTAGTGGAGGTGATGAAATTCCAGTTGAGCTATTTCAAATCCTGAAAGATGAGGCTGTGAAAGTGCTGCACTCAATATACCAGCAAATGTGGAAAACTCAGCAGTGACAACAAGACTGGAAAAGGTCAGTTTTCATTCCAATGCCAAAGAAAGGCAATGCCAAAGAATGCTCAAACTACCATGCAATTGCACTCATCTCACAAAATTCTCCAAGCCAGGCTTCAGCAATACATGAACCGTGAATTTCCAGTTGTTCAAGCTGGTTTTAGAAAAGGCAGAGAAACCAGAGATCAAATTGCCAACATCTGCTGGATCATCGAAAAAGCAAGAGAGTTCCAGAAAAAATGTCTATTTCTGCTTTATTGACTATGTCAAAGCCTTTGACTGTGGATCACAATTGACTATGTCAAAGCCCTTGACTGTGGATCACAATAAACTGGAAAATTCTGAAAGAGATGGTGAGAGAGTCAATTCCTAGGCAGATTGATAAGAAGTCCAGGGTCCCCAAGGAGGAGAAAGGGATCTGGGGTCTTGAAGCAGAGACAGGGGTCTGGAATTCTCAAGGAGGAGAAAAGGACAAACTTTTTTCTCCCTCTACATTCTTGGACTGAAAGGATATCCAACCAGTCCATTCTAAAGGAGATCAGTCCTAGGTGTTCATTGGAAGGAATGATGCTAAAGTTGAAACTCCAATACTTTGGCCACCTCATGTGAATAGTTGATTCATTGGAAAAGACTCTGATGCTGGGAGGCATTGGGGGCAGGAGGAGAAGGGGACGACAGAGGATGAGATGGCTGGATGGCATCACCAACTCGATGCATGTGAGTTTGAGTGAACTCTGGGAGTTGGTGATGGACAGGGAGGCCTGGCGTGCTGCAATTCATGGGGTCGCAAAGAGTCCGACACGACTGAGCGACTGAACTGAACTGAACATTCCTTAGTTTTAGTCAATTACACAACTTAGTTTAAACTCTGTACTAGGGATTATACAACAACAGTGTATCCTGCTGGAGGACAGTTTCTCCTTCCTGAAAACCTTCTGACTAATCCTGATATCTTAGAATGTTTATTATGGAAGTGGGTCTAGTAGGATCTTTCTAGTGTTAAATTCTAATTTTGTTATACTAAAATGTAAATTGTGGGAGTGGGTCTGGTAAAATTTCCACAAACGTGAGACATTCTTTTGATTCATTGTAATAACTAATTAAAAGGTATATCACTCCATTGCTAACACTACAAAGCGGGTACTCTTTCAGTCTCCTTCCAATGTCTGTGTCAGAAGATTTCTCTATCTCTTTTATACTTTAATAAAACTTTATTACACAAAAGCTCTGAGCTATCAAGCCTCATCTCTGGCCCCGGATTGAATACTTCTTCTCTAGAGGCCAAGAATCCCGGCATCTTTTTGTGGCTCAGCAACAATCTTTCAACGGGAATAACAGACCACCTGACCTACCTCTTGAAAAACATGTATGTAGGTCAGGAAGCAACAGTTAAAACTGGACATGGAACAACAGACTTGTTCCAAATCGGGAAAGGAGTATATCAAGACTGTATATTGTCACCCTGCTTATTTAACTGATATGCAGAGTACATCATGAGAAACTCTGGGCTGGAGGAACCACAAGCTGGAATCAAGATTGCTGGGAGAAATATCAATAACCTCAGCTATGCTGGTGATACCACCCTTATGGCAGAAAGTGAAAAACTAAAGAGCCTCTTGATGAAAGTGAAAGAGGAGAGTGAAAAAGTTCGCTTAAAACTCAACATTCAGAAAACTAAGATCATGGCATCTGGTCCCATCACCTCATGGCAAATAGATGGGGAAACAGTGGAAACAGTGGCTGACTTTATTTTTCTGGGCTCCAAAATCAGTGCAGATGGTGATTGAAGCCATGAAATTAAAAGACACTTACTCTTTGGAAGGAAAATGATGACCAACCTCAGTTCAGTTCAGTTCAGTTGCTCAGTCGTGTCCAACTTTTTGTGACCCCATGAATCACAGCATGCCAGGCTTCCCTGTCCATCACCAGCTCCCAGAGTTCACCCAAACTTATGTCCATTGAGTTGGTGATGTCATCCAGCCATCTCATCCTCTGTCGTCCCCTTCTCCTCCTGCCCCCAATGCCTCCCATCATCAGAGTCTTTTCCAATGAGTCATCTCTTCGCATGAGGTGGCCAAAGTATTGGAGTTTCAGCTTTAGCATCATTCCTTCCAATGAACACCCAGGACTGATCTCCGTTAGAATAGACTGGTTGGATCTCCTTGCAGTCCAAGGGACTCTCAAGAGTCTTCTCCAACACCACAGTTCAAAAGCATCAATTCTTCAGCTCTCAGCTTTCTTCACAGTCCAACTTTCACATCCATACATGACCACTGGAAAAACCATAGCCTTGACTAGATGGACCTTTGTTGGCAAAGTAATGTCTCTGCTTTTTAATATGCTATCTAGGTTGATCATCACTTTCCTTCCAAGGAGTAAGAGTCTTTTAATTTCATGGCTGCAATCACCATCTACAGTGACTTTTGGAGCCCCCCAAAAATAAAGTCTGACACTGTTGTCCCCATCTATTTCCCATGAAGTGATGGGACCAGATGCCATGATCTTAAGCCAACTTTTTCACTCTCCTCTTTCACTTTCATCAAGAGGCTTTTTAGTTCCTCTTCACTTTCTGCCATAAGGGTGGTGTCATCTGCATATCTGAGGTTAATGATATTTCTCCCAGAAATCTTGATTCCAGATTGTGCTTCTTCTAGCCCAGCTTTTCTCATGATGTATATATGTATCATGATATATGTATATATATATCATGTAACTCTGTATAAGTTAAATAAGCAGGGTGACAATATACAGCCTTGACGTACTCCTTTTTCTATTTGGAACCAGTCTGTTGTTCCATGTCCAATTCTAACTGTTGCTTCCTGACCTGCATATAGGTTTCTCAAGAGGTAGGTCCACCTAGACAGCATATTAAAAAGCAGAGACATTACTTTGCCAACAAAGATCCATCTGGTCAAGGCTATGGTTTTTCCAGTAGTCATGTATGGAGGTGAGGGTTGGACTATAAAGAAAGCTGAATGCCTAAGAATTGATGCTTTTGAACTGTGGTGCTGGAGAAGACTCTTGAGAGTCCCTTGGACTGCAAGGAGATCCAATCAGTCCATCCTAAAGGAGATCAGTCCTGGGTGTTCATTGGAAGAACTGATGTTGAAGCTGAAACTCCAATACTTTGGTCACCTGATGTGAAGAGCTGACTCATTGGAAAAGACCCTGATGCTAGGAAAGATTGAGGGCAGGAGGAGAAGGGGACAACAGAGGATGAGATGGTTGGATGGCATCACCAACTCGATGGACATGGTTTGGGGTGGACTCTGGGAGTTGGTGATGGACAGGGAGGCCTGGCATGCTGCAGTTAATGGGGTTGCAAAGAGTCGGACATGACTGAGCAACTGAACTGAACTGAATTGATGCTGGGAAAGATTGAGGGCAGGAGGAGAAGCGGATCAAAGAGGATGAGATGGTTGGATGGCATCACTGACTCAATGGACATGGGTTTGGGTGAACTCGGGGAGTTGGTGATGGAGGCCTGGTGTGCTGTGGTTCATGGGGTTGCAAAGAGTCTGACAGGACTGAGCAACTGAACTGAACTGACTGATTCATCTTGACATTATTACACACCACTATTCTTGAAATGGCCCTGGAATTGGAAATAGTGGGTACTCCAGTATTCTTGCTCAAACAATTCCATGGACAGAGTAGCCTGGTAGGCTATAATCCACAGGGTTGCAAAGAGCTGGACATGGCTGAGTGACTGAGTACACAGGCACATACCTGAAATGGACTAAGCTCTTATTCCATGATATCAGTGGATGCAAGTGATAGGAAAAAAGATACCCACTTCTACATATGACTGTGTGCAAAGTCCCAACTACCCCTTCAGTGATATCTGAGGGTACTTTGTCAATCAGAGGTTCAACCAGATAGGTTCTGAGCTGGCCATAGTGATAATGTCTGGAGATATGACTTTCAGATTGTTTAAGTAGAAAGCGGAAAATCCTCGTGGGAACACTGGACATCCCTCTAATACAGACAAATCTCGACAGATTAAACAGGAGCTGGATAGCTGACAATACCTATTTTAGACTGCCGTGGAGCTATAAGGCAAATATTTCATGTTTTTCTTTTTTTTTTTAATATTGAAAGAAGATCTGCTCACTTAGGTAATAAGAAAGCAGAAGACAATCTTGGTGTGAATAATTTTAGCTTACAGCTTATGAGTATTTCAGAGAAGGCAATGGCACCCCACTCCAGTACTCTTGCCTGGAAAATCCCATGGATGGAGGAGCCTGGTAGGCTGCAGTCCATGGGGTCTCTAGGAGTCGGACACAACTGAGTGAATTCACTTTCACTTTTCACTTTCATGCACTGGAGAAGGAAATGGCAACCCACTCCAGTGTTCTTGCCTGGAGAATCCCAGGGACGGGGGAGCCTGGTGGGCTGCCATCTATGGGGTCACACAGAATCGGATATGGCTGAAGCAACTTAGCAGTAGAAGTATGAGTATTTAGTTGATTGCCCTATCCCAATACCTAATAGTGACCTTTAGAGATCATATACATTTATTAATTGATAAAATAATTATTGATGTGTACTAAGTTCTAGGCACTGCTCCAGGTGCTGAAGATACAGGAGGGAAAGAAATAAAGTTTCCTCATAGACTCATATCTGGAAACAAAGGCAAAATTTAGTGTTTTATAAATTAATGGATACTTTAAGAAGCCCCTGTAAGATAGGATCAACAATTTTCCTGGAAAGCAAGGTGGGGCCTGTTAAAGGCCCAACTTTCTGCACTTGAATCATGAAAGGAATAATCTTTGAAAAATTATTTTCCAGCAGAATTCCCCAAAGCCTAACTATTTGATTAGATTTTGAGCAGCAGAATTCTCATTTGCTTAGTAAATCAACATAACATATTTTCAGGTATCTACATAAATAATAAATAAACCCCTCCATTATCACCTTTCTTAGTGTAATTCATTTCGGTTCCAAAATTCTGCTAAATAAGGTTTGTCATGGGCTTTGCTGGTGGCTTTGTGGTAAAGAATGCACCTGCCAATGCAGGAGTTTCAGGAGACACAGGTTTGATCCCTGGGTGAAGAGGATACCCTGGAGGAGGGGATGACAACCCACCCCAGCATTTGTGCCTAGAAAATCCCATGGACAGAGGAGCCTGACAGGCTACAATCCATGAGGTCACAAAGAGTTGAACTCGACTGACTGCCTAAACACACATGTCACTAAATAAAATACACAAGATCAGACAAATGTGAGAAAGTTAAAATAAATCTTACTTGAATTTAAAGGTGATAATTATTTGAGACCAATATTTATGCAGTCACTAGTAAATATAAATAATAATTGTTAACATATATGATATTTAATGACCAAGTAATAGTCATTGTTCTAAGCACTATAGATATATAAACTCTGTTAATCCCCACAAAACCCTATGAAGTAAAGACTCCTATTATCTCCATTTTATGGATGAAGAAACTAAGGTACAGATGGGATTAAGTTACCTGCCCAAGCTAAGTAAAGGGATGAATCATCAGAGTTTGAAGCTAAAGTTTGTAAAACTTAAAGCATATAATCACCTTACATACCTTCTAAGAAGATAATGAGTACATTTCAACTGGTTCATTTATAGATCACAACGAAAATACATTTTAACTTTAATGTGATAACAAAAATATAAATGTTTATAGTGGCTTCTCTGACAATGATTCCTTGGGAGAGGTTGTTTCACTTGTACTCTTAAATAATTTATTTAAATGGCTTTAGTAAATTGCTTCAGTCTTAGAATTTGCTTAATTTATTGAGTTTATTTTGAAAACTGATACTGTACTCTAGAGACTTGTTTTTCTTATTCAGAAATGAAGAGAAACTTTATTGAGCGTGTATTATACATTCGCACTAAATCACCTTATCACACTTAACTCACAAGACAGCACTGCAGAATAAGCACTGTTTCCTCCATTTTATAGGAGGAGAAAATAAGACGCAGAATTATGGCAGAACTTGCTCAAGATCATACAGCTATTAACGAAAAGGTCTGAGAACAAAATAGAAGTCTTATGCTTTGCCTGAGTTTTTGAATCAAGTAAATTTTTAATTTTAGATATATTTTCTTATATATATTGTATTGTAACTAGAAAACTGTTGCAAATTTTTACTAATACACAGTTTAACTGTTGCAAATTTTTACTAATACTAATACACAATACAAAGGCATCAGAATTTCACAGAAGAAAAGAAATATATGATTTTACAACTGTGTTATACTTCTCATTTGAATTCTAAAAAAAAGTATAAAGATGAGAATTTTGCAATTATATTGGCCATCTGAGAGCAGCTTTCTGTATGATGTCTGATCCCCAATTTTTAAAAATTTGTTACAGAAAACACTACAAGAGTTATAACGTTTCGACATGTTCCCAGTCAGTATGGAAATAATTTGCTAGGAGTTTGGGGGAAAAGGTCATGTTTATAATTCAAACACATAATTTGATACAAACTTCTGCTACTGCTGCTGCTGCTGCTAAGTCGCTTTAGTCGTGTCTGACTCTGTGCGACACCATAGACGGCAGCCCACCAGGCTCCCCCGTCCCTGGGATTCTCCAGGCAAGAACACTGGAGTGGGTTGCCATTTCCTTCTCCAGTGCATGAAAGTGAAAAGTGAAAGTGAAGTTGCTCAGTCGTGTCCGACTCTTAGCGACCCCATGGACTGCAGCCTACTAGTCTCCTCCATCCATGGGATTTTTCCAGGCAAGAGTACTGGAGTGGGGTGCCATTGCCTTCTCCAGATACAAATTTCTACATCCCATTAATCACTGAACAAAGTGAATGAACTGATGAGGACTGTGTCTTACTTGAAGTCTATAAAACCAGGGTCTCCTACCAGACATCTTCTATAGAAGATTCTAGCATGAATGAAATTAAACTTGGAGTTAGAAGATTCAGTTTCTCATTTCAGTTCTTCTGCTAGTTGGCCCTGTGACTTTGGGAAAATATTTCAGATATTTCAGACTCAATATTCTCCTCCATAAAAAGAAAGAGTTAAATAGTGGATTTGAGGATTTCTTTCATTCTATGCTACATGCAGTTTCGTTTTCATTTTGGAAAATTATCATGCTCAAATTCCTATTGAAAATGTACTTGGTATAATGTGATTAGATGTACAGTATCTATGTTAGTCTGTCAGATTACCTTTCTAGTACTCAGTTATATTGAAATATTACATCTGAAAAAATATCCCACAGATATGCATTACAAGAATGCATGGCATAATTAAGAATGTGCAAAACAAGAACACTGCCTAAGCTCTATTTACTCCTTCTCCTCTCCCTCCTTCATCCCTTCCTTCCCCCTCCCTCCCTCCTTCCCTTCTTTCTTTCCTTCCTTCCATAAAAGTTAAGCATCTATTCTGTGGCAGGAACTGAGAAAACCCTGAAAACTTGTAAACATCAACAGTTAAAATTCACCACACTTTGTCCTTCATCTGTAGTTCTCTGCCTTCCTGCTAGACTGTAACTTCCAGGAAAGCAAGAATCTTAGCTTTGTTTGCTGATGATCACTGGTGATGCTTTCATTCTATGCTTTAGTGACTTACTTCTTAAATAACTACTGTGAGCCTTCTCTATTAGTCTCTTTGTTCCTGGCAGTTTCAAGGATCTCATATCACACCAAGAATTTCAGGGTACCTGGTATTATCCAGAGTCAAAAGTCCCTTCCCATGCTCGCCTTTCACACAGCAAAAATTCCTGGCCATGTATCTTTTTTCTCCCTTTTGTTCATGATTCTATCTACTAAATAGCCACTTTTCATTAGTTGGTGATTCTTAATGCTTTTCAAGTCATCAGTCCTCTGATTAAAATTTTGGGTCATAGTGGGGGCTTCCCTGGTGGCTGAGACGGTTAAGAATCCACCCGTAATGCAGGAGACCCAGGTTCAATCCCAGGGTCAGGAAGATCCCCTGGAAAAGAGAATGGTCACCTACTCCAGTATTCTTGCCTGGAGAATTCCATGGACAGATGAGCCTGGTGGGCTATAGTCCATGAGATATTTCAAGTCATTATTCTTCTGCTTAAAATTTGGGGTCCTATTCTTTGAAAATGCACATGTGCACATACATTCACAAAATTTGGCATTTGATTTCAGGGGCCTCATTAAATCTCCAAAGCCTCCAATCCGTGAAACCAGTGTTAAGAAGTTCTGATTTTAAGTATGGCATGGTACAAAGACAAATGAAGACAACAGAAAGTTTTACACATACACACATCTCAGAAATCTATAATATGATACTTACTTTGATTTTCATTTTATCAAAATTTCCTACTTCTTCAATAATACAAAATTAATCCTTGATGAAGGTAAACTCAATTCATAGTTCAACTTGGACTAGTTTGGAAGTACATATGTATATAGTTCGGAAGCAGTAACTATTAACAGTAAAGTTGATATTCACAGCTGCTCTGATCAGAGATGGAGGAGATTTATCTGCTGTTGTGCATGTATGAAAGTGATACTGTATAAAGAGCTGTTCTCTGTTGAACCAAATCCATTTAGCTTGAAGCTGTTTCCTTCAAAACTTCTTTGTCAGGTACCTGTAAATGTTTCTAGAGTAATTCAGATTGATACTCCAACTGATATTCCTGATAAGAACCACAATGACAACCTAGTTACAACACAAAAGGGCACTGCTGTTTGTTCAAAGTGCCCTAAAGTTTCCATGGCAACTTTCTCCCCTATTTCCATATTCCAAACTTCCCCACACAGTAGTGGTACTGTGAAATTTCATTGATTTATTAAGTCATCCTCCTTTTCCTTATTTTATTGCCTTTTTTTTTTTTCCCCTTTTACTCTTCTCTCCTTCCATGTGTTTCATGCCCTGACCACATTCTCACAAATCTCTTTCCTACTCTGATATGTATTTGTTCCCCTTCTCAGTCTCTAATATTATTTTTTTGTGTCTATTTTTTGAAACAGTGATCAATGTTCTGAGGTATATATAGGTATAGATTTCAGTAGAAGCCCGACTATTTTAAAACCAATTTAACTGGCAAAGTGACACCTCATTCATGAAATCAGATTATCATGTTGCTGGGACAACTGCAAATACGATAAAGCTCAAATCCTTCCTCAAGGAACATTACTCAAGTCGTCATGACAACCTATAAAACTTGGTGTAAGTGTCATTCTTATATGGAAGATCTGCATATACTTTGGTTAGAATCAGGAGCATTGACAAATTCCTGTGAATTTTCACACCTAAGATTCACTTGAAACTTCCAAACTAAAAGTAATCAAATCTGATAGCAGTTTAGAACATGAGGATTTTTACCACTCTACTACATGATCAAAAAATGAGATAGTTGGTACAGAATATATAAAACAATGGAATTTATGACTTACTGTGATATTTTAAAAGCCACTGGTAACTGGTGAATTGTCTTTGCCTGATTAAAATTTGAAATTTGGGTGTGTAATAATGGGATCTGTGGGTCCTTACTATCAATGGAGAGAGCAATGAAGTAAGTTCTTAATAAGTGGTACTTATTTCTTAAATAAATCCAATGATCCTTCAAGTCCTAATACATAATGGACATTGCTGCTGCTGCTGCTGCTAAGTTGCTTCAGTTGTGTCCGACTCTGTGTGACCCCATAGATGGCAGCCCACCAGGCTCCCCCGTCCCTGGGATTCTCCAGGCAAGAACACTGGAGTGGGTTGCCATTTCCTTCTCCAATGCATAAAGTGAAAAGTGAAAGTGAAGTTGCTCAGTCATGCCCAACTCTTAGCAACCCCATGGACTGCAGCCTACCAGGCTCCTCCATCCATGGGATTTTCCAGGCAAAAGTACTGGAGTGGGGTGCCATTGTGTGCAGCAAAAGGAAGCTTTGATAAAAGTGAAATTTTATTACTGCTCTGCTAATTGTATCTTTCCCTTCTAAAATGTTTCAATGATTCTTCGATTCAGAAAGCTTTACATGCCTTCTTTTGTGATCTAAAAACTCACTTTTCACTTTACTCAACCCTCTGTTACTAATATCTACACTGGATACTGAATTACTGACAGAGGAAAAACTTCATTGTAAGTTTTTCTTCTTAAAAACAATGTCTTATTCTCTGTTCTTTATCATCTCTAGAATGTATCCCAAGTCACATTTCTTTATAAATAAATCAATGGTAGTTTTTGACTATCCCCTTTCTTCTTTCTTGTTTTATAAATCTCAGATTGACCCATCTCTGATCCCTCAGCATCCTTTCTTTGGCATTGATATGAAAGAACTGTGATTCAAGTAATACTCAGTGAGTTTTCAAATGTCAGGCTCAATCTTACATTTTGAAGATCCCAATGACATGAATTCAGTGTATAACTCCTGAGGGAGTTCATGTGTAGGCTTCAGAGTGCCCACAAATGTACCTAAAATTGTATGCAAAGTTTTAAATGTGTACATTCACATATGAATTTTTATGGGAGAGAAGTCCATAACTGTTATCACACTAGCAAAGGAAACATTATCAAAACTTACTAAGGAACATTAGAGCATAATATAGCACTACAAAGCATTCACAATGAAGTAGAATGGACTGATTTTGAGTCAAAAGAGCTGGCTTTTAAATCCCAAGCTTTTCCTAAGAGTAACACATATGAAAAAACACAAAGGAATTATATATCCTACTATAAATTTTAGAATATAGCAATGATAGATAATTCTGAAAAGCAGTGAAGACTATTACAGGAACTTAGTAATTAAATGCATAAAAATCATTAATAGTAATTCAGAGCCTTTCATTGATGTAAATTATTTTCCACATAATATTTCTCAAAGAACTGTCAAGGAAGATGTTATTTTAAAGAATAGCATTGTCTCCAATGAACAAGAATAGAAAAAAAATAATAAAATCCCAGAAAAAAATTAAATGTTTAACGGCATATATTATAGATATCTGAATAAGTCATTGTCCCTAGGTTATAATGACTTATTCAGATATTTATCATATATACCATATTAACCATTTCATGTTTTCTAGAATTTATTATTTTTTATGTATTGCATATATCTGAATAAGACATTGTCCCTAGTTTATATATGGTTTCCCAGGTGGTGCTAGTGGTAAAGAACCTGCCTGCCAGTGCAGGAGACTAAGAGACATGGGTTCAATCCCTGGGTCAGGAAGATCCCCTGTAGGAGGGCATGCAACTCACTCTAGTATTCTTGCCTGGAGAATCCCATGGACAGAGGAGCCCCGCGGAGGGGCTACAGTCCATGGCGTCACACAGAGTTGGACATGACTGAAGTGACTTAACACACTAGGTTATATATTTCTTAAAATGGAACAGTTTAACAAACTTTATAACTACAGTGTATGGTTAGCATTAATTGGATTAGTAGGTTCCCAATAAATCAATGGACATACTTCCTAAAGGATCTTCAAAATCAAATTAGGCATTGTCTTCATACACATGAACAACTTCTCTCACATATATGAAGCACAACTGCCCTTTAGGTAAATACAGAAAATGAGTTTTAGGTAAAGAAAACTAAAGCAATTGAAAAATTATGTAACAAATCCTTATCATAGTGAAATAAACAGATACCAAACCAAGGAAATAATATCCCTCAAACTCAGTGGCATCTCAGTGGATAAAGTGAACAGGAAAGAAGCAATAGATTAGCTAAAGGAAAATATATGCCCAAGAAAATGGTAAATATCAAGAAGAAAGCCAAGTTAAGAAAATATTACTTATATGCACTAAATACTCCTCTGAAAATTTTATTTACTAGAGGAGTAAGCTAATGTTTAATGTACTTAATTTAGCCCTGAACTTAGAACTCCACCCAAACAAGTTAGTTTGGAAGGAGAAAACTTTTGTCTCAAGTCACCTGGATTAACTACATCACAAACATGCAGACGTTTCAACGACAAAGGGGAATGACTAAAACCACTGGGAGTTTGGTGTGAGAATCGAGAGGTGTGTCGGGGGGGGATTCCCTTACACTGTCCACACTCCTACTATAACCATTTGTTCTTTGTCTCTCACGTGTATTGGATGCCTCCTGCATATACAGCATTGTGCTAAGTGCTCATGATATAAACAATTGCTAGAATGTGTCACAAAAGGTGGCATGAAGCAGGGTTGGGGCTGGAAGGAAAACAGGAGCCCTGAACACACATTTTACTAAGCAGAGTCGGGCAACGATATCAACTCTGTGGCAGACAGAATATATCAGGCAGTTGACACAGGGTCTGAGTCAGACTAAATTAACGCTCAGCCTGGAAAACTCTGACAAGCAGTGAAGACTGAGAAAGCCACGGTAATGGTGCCAGAGTGTTCCAGCTCAGGCATGACAATTTAAGCTAGCTTGGGCTGAGAAAGATAAATGCTCGGTCAAGTGGACTGTGGTTGTAAAGTGAAAAATAGCAGAACACTGTTGGCCAAGAAATTAGAGATTCTGTAGTGGGTCAGGAACCAGGGTAAGAGTAAATAGAGGAAGTAAGTTTCTGTAAGCAAGGCTTGAGGTTAAGAATCATTCACTACCGTATTTTTAGTGGGGAATAACCATACCTAATGGAAGCCCTCCTGGTCCTAAAGGAGCCACTTTGTAAAGGTGAATGGGAGCTTTAGATAAATTTCTAACAGACATAAGTCACTGACTGCAAAAAGTCCAGAGACAAGACACATATATAAAAATCCAAATAAAAACTGTTATTGTGCTTGTCCTACATATAAGACATCATGTTAACCTTGTAGAGAATACAAAAACGAGACTATAATGGTCACTACCCTTACAGTTTTTATAGTTTAATATAAAAGTAAATATGAAGACTACGACTAAGGTTTTACAGAAGTGCCAGGTATGTGGAAGTAAGTATAAGGTCTAAAATGACAGAACTGTGAACTGCCAGGAAACTACAATGGCACTGAGGGCACAGTGGCAAACAGTACTTAAACACAGGGATAATCACTTCAAGCACATGTTTCTTTCCTGAAAAGTCCTGCCAGTAGCAGATGGAGACCTGAAAAGATTGCCCATTTAGTTAAGCAGTAGTGGAAGCCAAGGCTGTTGACTTATCACTTCAGCCACACCTATATCAGTAAGAATGACACCTGAGCAAAAAGTGTGTATGTGTGTGTATGCACATGCATGCACATGTGTGTTTGAGCATTCTTAACAAATTGACAGTCTTTCTTAAATACGTCCATTCCTGTTCTCATTATCCAAGAGATTTTTCTTAACCTCCAATTTAAAGACATACAGTCAGTTACCATATGTTTGCTACCATTTACTTCTCCTTTTTTTTCCCCCCAGAATGGAAAAAAAAAAATATTTACAAAGATTCACAAATTAGTTTTCCTTGCCAATTCTCTCCTTCCATCAGGAAACTATCTTTCCGTTCATAAACAAAGTATAAATATAAAATGGCAATGAAACTCAAATGGACCATCTGAAAATTGAAAATTGAGTCTACATAAACCTTAAGTTCTGAACAGAAATTGTGTTTTCCTATTTGTTTTACACTGTACTTGTATCAACATATACTAAATAAAGAGTGAAAACTTGGTCAATTTGTTTTTATATTAAAACTTCTAATCGAGAAGCTGGAAAACTGGTTCTGAAGTACATCCTAAAGGAATTGGTTTAACCAAAGAATCTCTAGAGACTTCAAGTTTAGCTGTTCAAGAAAGTCAATACTCTCATGAATTAAAAATTATGGATGTTGTAATGGAGAAATATCAAAACTGGAAAGAAAGCAAAGTGATTTCAGAATACATAATTATATAACTGAAAAATTCAAGCAAATCGATTTAAAAACTTCTGTGGATGTAAAAGGGAAAAAGAGATAGGACTCATATATTATAGTAAATGAAAAGAAGTTTGAGAATTGTCAAGTGAGCCTCTGTTACAGCTCATGCTGAGGTCTGATACCATGTCCATGAATCTTCACATGGTCAGTTCATCACTTCCTTATCATGGGCACATAGTCAATGAAGAAATTGACTATGGCTACCACAGCTAATATACTGAACTCAAAATAAAATACTTCTTACTTGACCATTTGTTTATCATATTAAGTGCAAAAAGAATTCTATTTTTTTTAATTCTAGAGTTTCTATGATTAATTTTACTGTGTGTGTGTGTGTGTGTGTGTGCTCAGTCACGTCCAACTCTTTGGGACCTCATGGACTGTAGCCCACCAGGCTCCTCTGTCTATGGAATTTTCCAGCCAAGAATACTGGAGTGGGTTACTATTTCCTCCTCCAGGGGTTCTTCTGACCCAGGGATTGAATCCGTGTCTTGTAAATCTTTTGCATTGGCAGACAGATTCTTTACCACTGTGCCACCTGGGAAACCCCAATGAATTAGGTCAATAAATGATTGGAAATTTAACTCTGGATGAAAAGCTACAATTTCCTACTGCTGAGGTTCTAGGAGATGCCCTGGTTCTATCCTTTCTGTGACCTCTCCTCTCCCTCAAGTCTGTCTCCCTCATTTTTCAGCATAAGCTATCTTGAATTGGCTCCTTGCACTGCCAAAAATTTAACCAATGCATTGTTTTCAGAAGTAGCCAAGAGAAGAAAAACAGAGGCTGCATTCTTTAATACTAGTGTTTCAGAAAATGAATCCTAAGAGACTAAGGTTGACAACTGTTTTG
This sequence comes from Bubalus bubalis, assembly GCF_019923935.1. NCBI lineage: Eukaryota > Metazoa > Chordata > Mammalia > Artiodactyla > Bovidae > Bubalus > Bubalus bubalis. Next base: position 152,900,437 of record NC_059158.1, read on the forward strand.
TTAAAGTCTAAAATTCCTCACACACATACACACCAGATGGAGAGCATGAGAAAATGATGAAGAGCTGAAGTGACACTGAAAATGAATTAGATGAATTGACCTTCATGATAGTAAATTCATATTTACTTCCCTAAATTTAGTTAACTTGCATAACAATTTCTTGATCCACAGTTCTAGTGTACATTTTCATTCAAAGGGAAAGATACATTTTTAAATCTTAACTGTTTCCTCTTGGACTTATCTTGTGGAGTTTTTGTTCAAGTAAAGGCACTTCTATAAACAAGAATAGACAGAAAAACCCTAAAATAAATCCTTTCAATCATGGTTTCTTCAACCAGTATCAAAGAATAGTTCAGGGTTACTCAATCAAAATAACTTTTTTTCTGGAGTTCTAAACAGGAGAAAAATTAATTATCTGAAAGAATTAACCATGCTAGTTTACATTTTGCTGGAATACAAACACAGGCACACATACACATGTATACAAACATATACTTTACACTATTTAAAAAATAGTGTATAATATTTTTTACTAAATATTATTTAAAAAGACTATATTAAAAAAAGACTATATTACACTATACTAAAAAAAGACTGACTAGTCCAACTTTATTTCACTGTAATTCAAAAGATGAGGTTGATTAAACATGGATAGTATGAGTGGCACTTCATTAAGATCAGAGCACACTCGGGATGCTTTACCCAGTTCTGGACTACAAAACGTTGGCAGACATTGACAAAATACTCACAGTTGGAGGACTATGTCATATAAGAACAGATTGATGTAACTAGTGCCATTCACCTAAAGAGGGGGTATAATCAGATCAGATCAGATCAGATCAGTCGCTCAGTCGTGTCCGACTCTTTGCAACCCCATGAATCGCAGCATGCAAGGCCTCCCTGTCCATCACCAACTTCCGGAGTTCCTTAAACAATTGTGAGGCTATCATATGAAAGGTATCCAACCTTCCTGCCCCATGGCAGTTACCCCAGGAAAGTGAAGTCCAAGTACTCTAGGAGGGTACCCAAATTCTGGAAATACTTGGTTTAAGACTGGAGTACTTAGAGCTGATGGAGACAAATCAAAACTTGTCAAAGCGTGGACCAATGCCAGTGCCATCCAATGTGCTTGCTAAGTCACTCAGTCGTGACTGATGTGACCCCATGGACTGTCTGTCCATGGGATTTTCCAGGCAAGAATATTGGAGTGGGGTTGCTATTTCCTACTCCAGAGTATCTTCCCAATCCAGAGATCAAACCCATGTGTCTTACATCTCCTACATTGGCTGGCGGGTTCTTTATGAGGTGTTAATCTGAATGGACTATAAATAAGAATAAATTGAACACAAATGCTGTAGCTGAAATGCAGTTTAAGTTTAAAGATAAGACAGAAGTGAAAATCTGACTTAAAAATCTATTCATTATTTAGAACCGGTTATCACTTTGCTGAAATTTTATTTTTATGATTTCAGAAAGAGGTGGTGAAGGAAATACCAAAGGCCTTAAAGCAATACTTGGGCACTGATGGAATAAACTCAACACCTTCTAGAAGTTATTAAGTACCAGGCATTTCACAGGCACTACTTCATTTAACCCACACCACCAATTTCAGGTCATATGCACTATTATGATGGTTATTTTCATTCTTTAGATGAGGTTTAACTTACTACACCACACTATTTTGCTACAAGAGATTAAATAATTACTTTTGACGCTTGTGAAGTGAACCAGGTCCTATCCACAGCAATACAGAGGGAGGCAAACATTCAGTAACTGTAATTCTTCACAGAACTTTCTGAAACTGGAAGAATTTGCCTCAGAATGGATTGAAGTTTCCATCATTTAGTGGCTTTGAGAAGAGTGAAGAGACATGCAGAGAAGTTAAGCACTAGGTTAAATAAGAACATCTTTAAGGTACCTTCCTATTTGAAGATGTTAATTTTACAAATGAAGTAAAAGGAGTAAAGTGTTTCATTATTTTAAGCACAGGAATTAGATTAAGGTAGCCTGGATCCAAATTTTAGGCAGTCTATCCATTGCCAGCTGTTTGATTTTATTTAATATTTTTTTTTAATTAATTAACTAATTTGGCTGCATTGGGTCTTAGTTGTGGCATGCAGGATCTTTGTTGCACCATGCAGGATCTTTCATTGCAGTGCATGGGTTCTCTAGTTGCAGGACACAGACTTAGTTACTCTGCAGCATGTGGGATCTTAGTTCCCTGACCAGGGATGGAAAACCCATGTACCCTGCATTGCAAGGTGAATTCTTAAACACTGGACTACCAGGGAAGTCCCCAGCTGTTTGATTTTGATTGACTTACATAACCTTCTTAAGCATAGTGTCCTATCTTTATTGGTGGATAAAACAGTATCAATCTCACAAGAGTGTAAATAAAACTATGAACAATAATATAGGTAATATACGAATTACAGTGTCTGACACACAGTGAGAATCACTAAATGGTAGCTGGAGTTCACACAGTTCAATGAATTACACACTGCTTAAATTTTGTCAACAAACAAGAACATCCATGACTTTTTCATATCTAAGAATAAAACACTAGCTTCAGAGTGTCTAAGTCATCATAAAAGTTGAACTTCAAGAGACCTCGGATAATGAGGAAAAGAAAGAAAATAATAAAAAGAAGACAGGAGGCCTTTGTGAACCTTCCCATCACTCCTTCCGGCCAGATTCCATGAGTTACCTCAATAGTATAACAGTTTTCACTGAGAGAAGGTCCTCAGATGGCACAAACCAATATGAACCAATGTGGAAGCACTTCAACAAGAACCAAACATCTTTCAACCACAAATTAACTATCAGAACAGCAGTGAATGACAGCAAAACACTTCTAATTTTTTAGTAAAAATCTTACTCCAGAAAGAAATGGTCTTATAATTCTATGTCAATTTTGATAATTTCTGTCTTTTCACTTTCCGCTCTTTTTTCTTTTCAGGATATCTGTAATCACAGAATCATCCTTTGCCCTGAATTTTTTTTTTAAACTGCAGTTTGGGGGAAGGGAGGTATATAGAGATCTGTCATGCAGGAACTATGGAGAAGTATAAAGGAAATCAACCCTGAGAATTCATTGGAGGGATTTATTCTGAAGCTGAAGCTCCAATACTTTGGCCACTTGATGCGAAGAGCCGACTCATTGGAAAAGACCTTGATATTGGGAAAGACTGAGGGTGGGAGGAGAAGGGGATGATAGAGGATGAGATGGCTGGATGGCATCCCTGACTCTATCGACATTAATTTGAACAAACTCTTGGACACAGTGAGGGATGGGAAGCCTGGCATGCTGCAGTTCATGGCTTCTCGGAGTCAGACACAACTTAGCAACTGAACAACAATGGAGAAGTAAAACCTTTAAATTATTAAATATCATAAAGAAAGGAATTACAGAGGAAGCAATACACCACTCAATCCACTAATATTAAAGAAAAATCTCAAAAATGCATGTCTCTGTAGATATTATATAGAAACAAAATCAAATATAATAAGGAAACATAAGCAAACAGTTGAGATTAAATGTTTCATTTGGAAAGGAGAGGCAGGAAGCAAGTAGTTTTCAGCTACAACTAATTTTAATATGGATCCTGAGATCGCTGGAAAAGATTTAAATCTACATCCTTGGAATTATACAAAAAGAGTTCAGTTTATTCTGTATAAATAGTAACCATAGTGAACAAATTCTAAAGCGCAGAGAGGCTTCATTCTGACAGGCCTCGACGGTAGCAGTTTGGTCCCTGACTTAAGGTGTTTACTTGTTTAGGGATTTTAGAAGAGATGAACAGTTTAGAAACCGTCTTTGGGTGGTTCTAATAGAGTTTATGACCTTACAGGCCCCCAGTTCAATGAAGATACTATAACAATCCATTATAGTTCATTGAACTTTGAACTTCTTCTGCTCCATATGTACACTTGGTTACGGTTGAATTTCTCAGACACATGTCCTCAAGGACCCTAACTGGCCCTGCAGATCATTCTCACTGGCCCTGATCTCTACTGACAGGACACAGTCTCCTTTTAACAATTTAAAAATCATTCAGTTCAGTTCAGTCGCTCAGTCGTGTCCAACTCTTTGTGACCCCATGAATTGCAGCACACCAGGCCTCCCTGTCCATCACTCCCAGTCCTGGGTGTTCATTGGAAGGACTGATACTGAAGCTGAAACTCCAATACTTTGGCCACCTGATGCGAAGACCTGACTCATTGGAAAAGACTCTGATGCTGGGAAAGATTGAGGGCAGGAGGAGAAGGGAACAACAGAGGATCAGATGGTTGGATGGCATCACCGATTCAATGGACATGGGTTTAGGTGGACTCTGGGAGTTGGTGATGGACAGGGAGGCCTGGCATGCTGTGGTTCATGGAGTCACAAAGAATCGGACACAACTGAACGACTGAACTGAACTGAAGGAGACATGATTGGAATATAAAAAGGTTTTATTTAAATAACATCAAAAAGGATTCTGGGTCTAGATGAATTCCACTAAGTTTTCCTTTCTTTCAGGGAACAGATGATTTTGAAGGTATTCTACAACATGTAATCATTTTGAAAGCATCTCTACACCTAAGTTTAAAACCTTAGAACCTAAATTTTAAAGTGCTACAAAAAGGGAAGCTATAGATTGACTTCACTTATGGACTTCCCTGGTGGCTCAGATGGTAAAGCATCTGCCTTCAATGCGGGAGACCCGGGTTCATTCCCTCGGTTGGGAATATCTCCTGGAGAAGGAAATGGCAACCCACTCCAATATTCTTGCCTGGAAAATCCCATAGACTGAAGAGTCTGGTAGTCTACCAGGTAGCTGGTAGTCTACAGACAGTAGAGCTACAGTCCATGGGGTTGCAAAGAGTCGGACATGACTGAGCGACTGACTTCACTTAGCGCTCACTTATGGTCACTAGCAAAAAATTTGAATAGTTACTCCATCTGTAAGTTGAATCCAATGGTGTATTAATATGATCAGGTATCATGACTAAGTATAGATTTCCCAGGAATGTAGGAATATTTCACTATTAGCAAATCTGTTAAGATGATTTATTCCATCAGAAAATTTAAAAGAACAGCCAAACAAATAATCACCTGATATTGAACTTTGATAAAATTCAGCAGGCTACTAAATTTCAGTAAATAGAAATGAAACTGTCCAAACATGAGACAGACTCACACATCCATGTGTTGGAAAATCCCTTAGGGACAATTATAGTATTTGTTCATTTTTATCCTCATTATCCAAGATTTTGTCACCTAGTGGAAATTCAGAGAGGAAAAAAATAAATATATTCCCATTTACTTCCAACTTAAAAGAAAAAAAACTACAGGGTAAAAAAAAGATGCTGTATTCATAGAAACTCTGATGTGATACAAATAAAAAGAAAGATTAATGGAAGACTGAAAACTGGAAAAAAAATCAACCAGGGTCATCTGTACTCTTATCTTGTGGATGTTAAGATACAATTCCATGCTAAAAAAATAACCTTATAATAAATATCCTCACAAATGTATGAGAGTAACCTTGAAATCTTTTCAAACGTTTCCCTCTCATTAACTTCTGAGAGTCTCTGGCATTAATGCAAATATGAAGGACTGTCACATTCCCATGCTTGATCTGCAGTTATTGTACAAGTACATCCAGGAGGTCATAGGAAACCTGGAAAGTACTTTATTAAACCCTAGAAAACCCTCTTGTCAATCCTAATACAATTTAATGTTCTGCCACTGGTCTTCATTTAATTCAATTTTTTTCTTGACTGATTTTTGTTCTATACCCATCTACAGTTTTATGAACCTCTGCCATGTGAAATAATTTACATCTGAATTACCTCCAAGCTCACTGTGAAAGTTTTTTTGCTTTTATACCTTTTCCTTAGATACTGAACCATAAACTAGCTTCTTTAATCACAGAACCCAAGTCTGTACACGCACACCAACATGCACACATATTCTTAACTGGATCACTTAGTGACCTAACCTACAGGAAATCATGGAATTCTCTTCTCTCAATATATAACATTTCCAAATCATGTGAGGTCAACACGAAGGCAAAACCATGTGACTGAATGCCACCAGTACATTGCTAGTGAAAAGGAAACTACTTCTAAGTTGCTGGCATTAAAAAAATGTGTATTTTCAACAACTATTAACAATAAAAGCTAATGTGGAAATTCAAATGTCAAGGATCCAAGAATGACACTGGGAGAGGAGACAGTAGCACTCTTCGTTACTGTCAGTTGATATTCTTGCAGTTTGTAAAGAAATAAGGTTAGATACCTCAATTTTATGTAAGACTTAAAAAACTACTGCCCTTTGTTACAGTAATTTATACCTACCAATTGGAAGCAAATAGTGTCTGTTGTACTTCAGAAAATCACATTTCTTTTCATCAAATGTTCATCTCACTGTAACACGAAATCACTTTAAAAAAATTGAAAAACTTCTGTATATTGATTTATAAAACATAGAATCTTTTTGAAACTGGGCAGTAAGAAAAGCAGATACAAACATTCGGAGAGAATTAAATTACCCAGTTGTACTTCCACATACAAAGTTTTTACAGATGGTGTTCTCTTCTGATTTCTTAAGGGTCAGCAATATAGGAATAATTTTTGCTAAGAATCATATTGAAAAAGTGAAAGTATTAGTCTTCCAGTCATGTCCAACTCTTTGCAACACCATGGACTATATATAGCCTGCCAGGCTCCTCTATCCACGAAATTCTCCAGGCAAGAATACTGGAGCATGTTGCCATTCCCATTTCCAGGGGTTCTTCCTGACCCACGGATCAAACCTGGGTCTCCTGGCATTGCATGCTGATTATTTACCATCTGAGCCACCAGGGAAGCCCAAAGAAGCATATTAAGTTAAAAATATTTTTTTTGATACTCAAAAGTCTTGTACTTGCAATAAGCTTTGCCAAAACAAATATACAAAACAAACAAGAGAAACAATACCACCAAAAAAACCAACCAGGAAAAAGAAAGCAACATTTACATTTGAGTTCTATTAGAGAGATTTAAACTTTTTTTAAACTTGACAGTGTTTTCAATAGCTAGTGACCTTCCATTTGATTATCTGAGATAACATATAGATATGAATTGCCTGCTTCCTAATAATCATTCATTGAAAGACAGGTATTGTTGTTACCATTTGTTGAGCACTTATAATGTACATTATGGGCTTTCCTGATAGCTCAGTTGGTAAAGAATCTGCCTGCAATGCAGGAGACCCCCATTTGATTCCTGGGTGGGGAAGATCCACTGGAAAGGGATAGGCTACCCACTCCCATATTCTTAGGCTTCGCTTGTGGCTCAGCTGGTAAAGAATACGCCTGCAACGTGGGAGACCTGGGTTCGATCCCTGGGTTGGGAAGATCCCCCAGAGAAGGGAAAGGCTACTCTCTTTAGTATTCTGGCCTTGAGAACTCCATGGACTGTATAGTCCATGGGGTCACAAATAGTGAGACAGGACTGAGTGACTTTCACTTTCACTATAATGTACATCATAATTTAAATTTGTCTTTCCAGACACCACTGTAGGACATGCCCATTATATCTTATTTATGTAAAGCAAGAAATTGATGCTCACAGACTTACACCGCCCAAGCCCTCATAGCCTGGAAATGGCCCAAGATAATATTAAAACTCTAACACAAAACATATTTTAGCACTTTCCCCATACATATCCATGATACATTGAAAATTAAAATAAGTCTAGGCTATAAAATGGGCTTCCCAGGTTGTACAGTGGTAAAGAATCCACCTGCCAATGCACGAGACACAAGAGACAAGCGTTCAATCCCTGGATCAAGAAGATCCCCTGGAGGAGGAAATGTCAACCCACTCCAGTATCCTTGCCTGGAAAATTCCATGGACAGAGGAGCCTGGCAAGCTACAGTCTGTGAGATCACAAAGAGTCGGGCATGGCTGAACACACAGGCACTGCAGGCTATGAAATAAGTGCTAGTTCAAACAAAATCTTACGTTTCCAAGATGAACTTTTTTCCCCTTAAGTATAAATTCTTTCATTTGGGAAGTGAGGTTGAATTTGGACTTTGGATTCAGATGCTTGAGTCCAGATTCCTGCTCTGCAGCTTCCACTTGCTCATTCCATAACTTGGAAATAAAAACCTCTTGCTGCCTTTGTTTCCTGAGGGTAACAGTAGTACCTCTTCATAGGACTGCTTAGACGGGTAAAAGAGCTGATCTATGTGTCAAATGTTTCGAGTAATACCAGGCACACTGTAAGCCTTAAACAAGCATAACTATGATGATGAATATGAACATTTTGTCTTATGTTTCGGGGACCTGGTTCTTCCCATGCCCCTAACCATGTGCCTGGTCTGCCTGTTTATAATCCACCTACAGCACCAATCCTGCAGGCAGTCTTTTGTTCTTAGCTGGTCTACTAGCACCTGAAAATTTTAAGACACAGGAACTCAGGGACTGTGGAGGACTCATCTTCATATTTCAGGAAAGGAAATACTAAAGGTGATCATGGGAAGTGAAAGGAGATGGGAGATGGGTTGAGGCTGACACTTTCTCAGGTTGGAGAAAATCAACAAACGAGGACACAATAAAGAAGGACTCTTAAGACATGTCCTTGAACTTGAGCATTCCAATGTGACTTTTCACATCCATCTTGAAATTTACTAATTGTTCCTCTGATACTGAACCCTCCATAGGTGTCTAGTTCAAACTCTGGAACAAATTCTCATGAAAGTAAGACATTTCATTAATGGTGAAGGAAAGGATTAGGATAAACAAGAGATGAGGCTTAAGCAAGAATATTCAGAGCAGGTATATTTGTAAAAGATGAAGCCTGGAAGCAACCCAAATATTCTATAACAATAGACTGAGTGGATTGTGATATAATTACAAGGGATGTCTGAAGATATTTAAGAACATCTTTGAAACTATAGGGACAATGTCTTTAACCTCATCAATGGATTAGAAGAGAAAAGTTTTCTATATAATACAAAAGTAATTGCCAGTACTTTTTCTCTCTCCCTGACTCTGAATATTTTGCATCTATTAACATATTTAGACCTCATAACAATTTCCATCCCTATTTTACAGATGAGAAAAAGGGGCTTGTTTTACTGAGGCTTGTTTTCTTACTTGTACAGGAAACTTCTGTGCTTACTTGTACAAGTAAGTAATGGGACCACTATTTGAATCCAGTTGAGACTCGGAGTTTGGATCAGTTTGGGAGATTTCTATCTTGTGCTTCCATCTACAGTTACAGCTTCATCTAGTAGTATATTATCTCATGCGGAATGAAAAAGAGATCATGCTTTAAGACATAAATAAGTTCAAAAGACAATCAGAAATAACTGGTCTCTCTTTTTCAAAATTAGGTTTCCCAGGTGGCTCAGTGGTAAAGAATCTGCCTGCAATGCAGGAGATGCGGGTTCGATCCCTGGGTCAAAAAGATACCCTGTGGAAGGAAATGGCAACTCACTCCAGTATTCTTGCCTTAGAAATCCCAGGGACAGAGAAGCCTGGTGGGCTATGATCCAAGTAGTTGCAAAGAGCTGGATACAACTTAGCAACTAAACAACCACCACCCCCTTTCCCCAAATTATTCCAGACTCAACTAATGCTTTCCTTTCAAGGACTGCATGCAGGGCTTTCGGACACAAATGTTTAGGAACAGCTAAGGCTTCATCTAGAGTTGTGTGGAGATGCCTGCTATGCCTGCTGGCCACCGGGTGTACCAAGTTGCAATATTCAAGATCCATGAAAACTTATGCATGCTGTCCATTTTACTAGAGACAGATGTGATTAAGGAACTAATTAAAATACATGAATATAATCATTCCGCTTACATTATTTTAAATTTTCAGATAGTAATCATATATATAAGATTTTTTGTTGTAATATAAAAATATATACATTGTATTTCAGAGAAGTTTTTTTTTATTTTTGCAAATGGTTTTTAATATATAATACTTTAAAAATCTGTCAAGTAAAAAGTAAATATTCCAAGAAACTGAGTGATGCTACTGATGTTGAGTACCTTCTTTGGGACAATGTATTGTGTAGTTTCCTATTTGTAATTCTGCACTGCCTTACCATCCACTCCGGGCTGATTGATCTTTCTCTCGGCCTCACTCTGAGTTAGTCATTCAGCTCCCTTTAGTTGCACTTGAACTAAACTTGAGCCTTTTACCTCAAAAGACCCACAGGGTATTTAGACACTTGTTGTTGCAAAAATAAGTACTGGGTTGGCCAAAAAGTCCATTTGAGTTTTTCTTAAGAAAGGGGAAAACTTGGAATGAAGTTTTTGGTGAACCCAATATCAGTCCTGGGACAGATTTATGTTAAAAAGGTTGTCATCTCTTCCTCTGTCTTGACCAGCACTACCAAAGGGTCTTTAGGGCTTTCTCCTAATTCCTGGAGATGGAGGAGAAAAAAATCTATGTAACATATTATTTGTTTAGCCACTAAGTCATGTCCAACTCTTTTGTAACCCCATGGACTGCAAACTGCCAGGCTCCTCTGTCCATGGGATTTCCCAGTACTAGAGTGGGTTGCCATTTCCTTCTCCAGGGGATCTTCCTGATGCAGGGATTGAACCTATGTCTCCAGCATTGCAGGTGGATTCTTTACCACTGAGCTACCAGGGAAGACCATCTAACATAGACATATAGGTAAATAGATACAGTTCAGAGACATCATGCTTAGTGTATTATCAGTCACTTTACCTCAAACCTTCTTGGAAAAGACTGTGTTTAAATAAATTTCAAAATACATACAAAGCTGTTATCTATAAACTTATTACCTTCTTCTTTGGTAAATGCACCTTTCACTTTCTTTTGCCTCATTCAAAATGTCTCAGGTCAAGATACTTTAAAAATAGTTGACATCTCTTTTAATTATGTGGCCGCCAAATTGAACAATATTCTATTTCACTTATACCCAAAATACTGACCTCCCCAGCCATTATCTTGGAGGGAAGCCACTCAAATGGACTTTTCAAAAGTATATGCATTATTAGAAGCCATGCCTTGGCTTCCCACTCATCATTTTCGCACTCTGGACCATCTACACAATAGAAGAAAACCAAGAAAGTCTGCATAAGACTCAATAGAGCACCATGTGCCAGTGGAAATATTTTCAAATTCAAGCTGCCAATGACTGCTGGATATGACTTGTTGACACCCATTACCCACTTGCCTTCTGAGCTCACCTCCTAAGCTTGCAGGAGCACAAAGCCTGTAAACTCCATTTCCACATTCTCATGCCAGCAAGGATCCAGGGACAGTCCCTCAGTGAGAAAAGTTTGTGTGAAAGCTGGATGGCAGCAAAGAAAGAGAAGCCATGGATCTCAGGGGGCAGCTGCTGCAGCTGAGGTCAGGTCAGAGGGCTCAGTGCTTTAGCCCAAGACTTTGGGTAACTTCCTGAGATGTATGCCTGTTGGTTGCTGCAGGCATCTGAGAGTGTTAGTCCAACTCTGCTCAAGTTCTGCCCTTCCAGATTCCCTACAGTACACCTCCGTTCTACAATAATGATCTAGGATGCTTTTTACTGACCCAAATCATTAATACACCAAACGCACAAATATTCAAACAATTCAAATTATGATTTTCACCTTACGTATACAATATTGCATTGTTAGAGAATTATAGTCACCATGATGTACATTAGATGTTCAGAACGTATTCTGTATTTTAACTTTATTTTTAAATTTTAATTAATGGGTCTCAGTCGCAGCATGTGGGATCTTTGATCTTCATCACCATGTGGCAACTCTTAGCTGTGGCATGTGGGATCTAGTTCCCTGACCATAGATTGAACCTGGGCCCTGTGTATTGGAAGAGGAGAGTCTTGGCCACTGACCACCAGGTAAGTCCCCAGAATGATTCTTCTCATAACTAAAAACTGAGCCCTTTGACCTGTATCACTCCACTTCTGACTCCAGGACCCTGGCAACCACTATTCTATTTTGTTCCTATAAAATTAGCTGTTTTTTTTTTTTTTTTTAAAAGTTCACATATAAGTGAGACCATACAATATTTTCCTTTCTCTCTCTGACTTATTTAACTTAGCATAATGCCCTCCAGATTCATCCATGTGGTTAAGAGTAAATGGTGTACTTGAAAGTTGCTGAGAATAGATTTTAAGGATTTTCATCACACATATACACAGAAACACAAAAAGAGTTATTTCCGTTAACTACATGAGGTAATGGATGTGTTAATTATCTTGATCTTGCTAATCATTCTACAGTGAGTATATGTGTATATGTAGAAAATCATTACAGTGTCTACTTTATGCAACTGTATTTGTTAATTATTCCTCAATACAGTTGAAAAATAGCTTTCAGTTCACAGATTTCACAAGGATCCATCTGCAATTTCATCCATCTAACTTTTAACCTTGTCTTTGTGACAATTCCTAATCAGGTAGAAGCCTTCTTAATTCACCTTCCTTTACGTGACCCACTGGGTTAACACTAATTAACAATTTCCATTTCCATCAGCAGTGACTTATGTGATTGCACACAGTGATTCCAGCTAATAGGAACCCTGTAAGTTAAGCTTCTTAAGAATCAGTTGTTTATTCACAATCTTGTTATACCAGTGGTACCCACTATTAGTATTATGCAATTTGATAAGTATTACATAAATACTGTCATTGTTAGCAAATATTTACAGAGCAGTTACTATGTTCCTCACACTGTTCTGTACACATTTTATAAATTAATCCACCCAACAACAACTGTATGTAGCAGACACCATTATTATCCCCCTTGTAGAGGTGAGAGAACTGAGGCCCAAAGAACCTAGAAAACTTTTCCAAAGTCGTACAGAGAGCAAGTTGCAGATTTGAACACTGACAATCTAACTCCAGAATCCATGCTTGCTCTTAACTGTTCAGCAAACCCTGAAAAGTGCAGTTGATTTTCAAACAGGAGCATGAAAGCCACATGATCAGGATATGGTTAAAAGCTCTTTTGTGCCTGGGACATAAGGCAGGTGCAGAGAAGGAAAGAGGAAGGACATGCAAATGGAGAGGCAACTCAGGGCAAGAATGTCTCACTCAGGATTATACACCTGATTTTGTCGGTCCAAGAGATCTAACAAAGATCTTTAGGTGAGGGTCCAGCAGTATTGCAAACTTGAATGTGTTAAAGAGAGGGGCGTGTCTGTCTGCAATACAGGCAGATTGGAGGGGAAAACATTGGAGGCACGGAAACCAACGCTGCGGTCAGTCACTATCAAAGCAGGAAATGCTGAGACCCAAGCCGCAGCAATGACTACAAAGACAGAGAAGAGAGGATGTGTTGACATCTTTATATAGAGTAGAAAGAGCTGAGTGACAAGAATAGAGGATAAATTCCATGAGGACAGGAAGCAGGTGGTTTTGCTCACAATTTTACACCAGAGCTTATCCAATTTCCTAACACACAACTAGTGTTCAATGTTTGTTGAGTAAATTAAATGACTTCTGAATTTGAAGGAGGGAATAGGGATGAAAATGTTCTTTGTTTTCTAGTATTATTTTCTAGTTTTGATAATGAGAGCTTTAAATGGAAATGAAGATTGCAAGAGAGAGATCTCAAAGAGGAAATGATCAGTTTTGTGGGACAGCTTGCATCTGAAGTACCTGAAAATAAGAAACTGGCAAACATGTACATACAACTAACTAGAAATAGAGGGCTGGAGTTCCAGAAAGAAAGGAGGACAGGTGGATGTAAGTTTCAGGAGGCCTTGAGGTAAATAATAGATAAAACTGAGAAAATGACTAAGCTTACATCTGCTAAATCTTCAGTGAAAGAGAGAATGTTAGGTGTGGTAGCTTGAAAAGCTAAGGAACATAAGCCCAACCAAGGCAGACTGTAGAAGGATGCTCACATAATTAGTGAGGGGGTGACATTAGAAAGTTTGAGAGGAGAGTTAATATTGGGGTTTCTAATCCTGAATGCAAATTTAGAAGAATTATCCATTATCTACTGAAAATCTACATGGTGGAAGATAGATGCCATTCCTATCATAACAACTCATTATGAAATACAGTTCTTGGATTTGTTACTGCTGCTGTTGCTGCTAGGTCACTTCAGTCGTGTCCGACTGTGCGACCCCATAGACGGCAGCCCACCAGGCTCCTCCGTCCATGGGATTTTCCAGGCAAGAGTACTGGAGTGGGGTGCCATTGCCTTCTCCGTCTTGGATTTGAGAACCCATCAAATGAGTTCTGAGTTGTCTGTCAGAAGTACCCTCAACTAAACTATTAGATTTGTTTTTTTCTTTCCAGATCATAAGTTTGCTGTTCTTATATTAAATCATTGCCTACCATAAGGCATCATTTTAGAGATTTTCATGTTGTTGGAAAATATTTCAGTAAAAAGACTTGTTTAGTCACTCAGTAGTGTCTGACTCTTTGAGATTCCATGGAATGCAGGCACGCCAGGCTTCCTTCCCTGTCCTTCATCATCTCTCAGAGCTTGGTCAAACTCATGGCCATTGAGTTGGTGATGCCATCCAACCATCTCACCCTCTGTTGTCCCTTTCTCCTCCTGCCTTCAATCTTTCCCAACATCAGGGTCTTTTCAAATGAGTTGGTTGTTTGCATCAGGTGGCCAAAGTATTGTAGCTTCAGCCTCAGCATCAGTCCCTCCAATGAATACTCAGGACTGATTTCCTTTAGAATAAACTGGTTTGATCTCCTTGCAGTCCAAGAGATTGACAAGTCTTCTCCAACACCACAGTTTAAAAGCATCAATTCTTTGGTGCTCAGCCTTGTTTATGATCCAGCTCTCACATTCATAGGAAGACTTGTCTCTGCAAATTAAATTGCAATGACCAACATCTATCCACAGAAACAAGAATGTAACTTCAGTAAAGAAACACATTGTCAGTCAGTCTCAAGCTAACAATATGAAGATGGGTTCAAAGAACAGGATCCAGAAAAGGGAGGACCAAAGGATCAGGAAGTTCCAGCTTCTCTCTAGACCAGCCTGAGGGAAAGTTCATTGACTTAAGGTATCCAGTCTCAATCTACCGACAGAAATAGCTTTGGGGTGGGGAGGAGTTAATTCATCACAAGGCCTACAATTGCTCTCAAGATCATGCAATTTCCTTCATTATTATTTGATGGCCTCCAGCCAACCTCTTTACCTGTAATTGTTTCTGGAAGAAGCTGCCCAGTGTGTGGTAAATTTCCAGTGAGGTTCCTCAGTGTTAGCCATAATCTCCCTTCTCTAACTTTAACATCTCTTCATAGGAATACACAAATCCAAAAGCCACCTCATGTCTGCTCCACCCCAGGTCCTAGTTGAGCCTGCTGTTCTCAACATCAAAAACCTAAGAGAACAGTCATTCCTGAAACAATTTTTTGGACTGTCTTCTATGTGTTAGACATTGTACTACATACTTTGAATACTGGATGCATCAGAGATTAAAAAAGAAATCACTCTTGCTTTATGGAGATCCAAGAGAAAGAGAGACAAGCAGCGGCGGGGAGGATTAATTAACTTTCATAATGTGATGTTGAGTCAAAAGCTGAATCTACTCTACACTCACTGGTCCTTCATTGTTCCTCAAACAGGCACAGGCCCACTCCAGGACCTTTGCATTGAAGGTTTCCCCACCACTGTCTGGAATGATCTCCCTCTAATCTATATGACTCACTCCTTTACTTCCTTGACATCTTTGTACATGTCATCATTTCTTGTCATCAAAAGGGAGGATTCTTACCATACTACTTAAAACTGCCATTTTCACTCCTAAACTTTCCATCCCTATTCTCTGCTTCATCTTTCTGTAAAGCATCTATCACCTTCTAATGTACAATACAATATGATACTTTATTTTATTTTCTGTACTATAATGTAAGCTACTTGGGGTTGAAGATATTTGTCTGTCGTATGAATTGATTTATCACATGTCTAGAACAGCGCCTGGTACACAATCAATGCTGTTTCTAAGACAGATGAGTGGGAGTAAAGAAGGAAGGACTGTTTTAGACTGGAGTGAGGATCAGAAGGCTTTCCTGAGAAAGGGACATAAAGAATCAAGAAGAGCTAATCATGCCAAAAGAAGCACAGTGCCTTCAAGCAAAGGCTCCAGATGCAGGGAGAGGTCAACAGGGTGTTGTTCGTAACTAAGTAGTATTGACTCTTTGGACCCCGTGGACTGCATCACTCCAGGCTCTTCTGTCCTCCACTGTCTTCTGGACTTCCGGAGTTTGCTCAAATTCAGAGTTGGTGTTTCTATCTAACCACTTCATCCTCTGCTGCCCCTTTCTCCTTTTGCCTTCAATCTTTCCCAGTATCAGGTTCTTTTCCAATGAGTCAGCTCTTCACATCAGGTAGCCAAAGTATTGGAGCTTCAGATTTAACAACAGTCCTTCCAAGGAATAGTAGGGTTGATTTCCTTTAGGATTGACAGGTTTTATTTCTTGGCAGTGCAAGGGACTTTTAAGTCTTCTCCAGCACCACAAGTTGAAAGCATCGGTTATTCAGTGCTTAACAGGGTAAGGACCTGAAAAAAGGCCAATGTAAAAAAGCAACCAGACCACCTTGTTTCTTGAGAAACCTGTAAGCAGGTCAAGAAGCCACAGTTACTTGTAACAACAACTGGACATGGAACAACAGACTGGTTCAAAATTGGGAAAGGAGTACGTCAAGGCTGTATATTGTCAATCACCCTGCTTATTTAACTTCTATGCAGAGTACATCATTCGAAATGTCAGGCAGGATGAAGCACAAGCTGGAATCAAGATTGCGGGGAGAAATATCAACAACCTCAGATATGTAGATGATACCACTCTTATGGCAGAAAGCAAAGAACTCAAGAGCCTCTTGACAAGGGTGAAAGAGGAGAGTGAAAAACCTGGCTTAAAACTCAACATTCAAAAAACTAAGATCATGGCATCCGGTCCCATCACTTCATGGCAAATTGAAGGGGGAAAAGTAGAAGCAGTGACAAATTTTCTCTTTTTGGGCTCCAAAATCACTGAAGATGGTGACTGCAGGCATGAAATTAAAAGATGCTTGCTCCTTGGAAGAAAAGCTATGGCAAACCTGGACAGTGTATTAAAAAAAAGAGACATCATTTTGCTGACAAAGGTCTATATAGTCAAAGCTATGGTTTTCCCAGTATTCATGCATAGATGTGAGAGCTGGACCATAAAGAAGGCTGAGTATCAAAGAAGTGATTCTTTTGAATTATGGTACTGTCCCTTAGACAGCAAGGAGATCAAACTAGATAATCCTAAAAGAAATCAACCCTTAATATTCATTGGAAGGACTGATGCTGAAGCTAAATCTCTAATATTTTGGCCACCTGATGCAAAGAGCTGACTCGTTTGAAGAGATCCAATGCAGGGAAGGTTGAGGGCAGGACGACAAGGGGTCAACAGAGGATGAGATGGTTGTATGGTATCATCAGCTCAACGGACATGAGTTTAAGTAAACTCTGGGAGATAGTGAAGGAGAGGGAAGCCTGGCGTGCTGCCCTCCATGGGGTTGCAAAGAGTCGGACATGACTTAGCGACTGAACAAGAAGAACAAAAAAAAGCACAGCAGGAGAGAGGGCTGGTGGTCTGAGGCAGAGTCCTAGAAGTAACCAAGAGGAAGATGATGCAGCTCCTTGAATGTCAGGATAAGGATATACATGAGCTAAGAGAAGGATTGGAGGGAGAAAAGAGCAGAAGTAGACAGACCGTGTCTGTTCTATGATAACACAGATTGGACGAGGCAAGAATCAAAGTATAGAGGACCAGTCAGGAGACTGAATAAATATTTCAAACTTGGGGTGAAGCTAACTGGGACAAGGGCACACCAGTGGAGATTCGAGAAGTAAAGGAATTTGAGAAATGTTTTGCAGATATACACATTTGTTGATGGATTCTACCAAGAATCCATTTTGCAATAGACCACATTTGCTGATGGATTCTACCAAGGCATAAGAAGAGCATGGAATTGAGAAAGACCTGGGTTTATAGCTTAAGCATCAGATTTCACATCAGCATCTAGAGATTCCAACAAGAATACACTGCTCTGACTCTCCTGTAAAATGAATGGGTATGTGTCCAACTCTTTGGGAACCCATGAACTGTAGCTCTCCAGGCTCCTCTGTCCTTAGGGATTCTCCAGGCAAGAATACTGGAGTGAGCTGCATGTCCTCCTCCAGGATAAACCTACGAGAGATTAAAGATCGACTCTGAGTCTGACAATCCTTTTATAAAAAATCTAGAACAGATTGTGACTTATTTATTAATTGTATCACATAAGATAGTACCAATTAAGAAAGAATTTTCTCCCATGATCTGATTATAAAAGAGGAACTCTCTGTTGTTATTTAAATAGAGGCACATGAGTTAGGAGCAAAATAAATTTTATCACCTTAATTTCATCTCCAACATCTAAATGTCTATAAAAATATATCTGATTCTAACATAATAGCCCACAGTCGGAGGGGCATTCACTGTTTATGGGGTATTACAGCTTACACATACAAAATAAAGGGAAAAAAGAGTTCCTTTCTTCACTTGACGTACGATATAGTATGATCTGATTCCATCTTTTTAGGTTGGAACGAAACGAAATGAAATGAAAATGATCAAAATCAGAAACAGATGGTATAATAAAAATGCCTGCATATGTAATTCTTTACCTAAATCCTCTAAATGTTTAGTCTCACCAAAATGAAGCAGAATTAATAGAAAACTTTGTCTTGTGCTATCTCCAAATTTGAATTTTCCATCAATCAGTTAATCTTTCACTTTCTTTTTACATGCTTCTATTATTAATGGTATAGAAAACCCTAATATACATAGCTATTAATTTTTTAAAATGCATATTAATATTAAAGCAAAAACACCTGGAATCCTGGATACTGATCACAATATGCATTATTCATTGAACATAAAATATTACATGTGAAATAATTTATGTTTGTGTCATCTTAAATGATACCTGAACTAACATCCCCATCCCCGTGGGCTCGGGGAAGGGAAGAAAAGATTATTCTATTATTATTATTTTTTTAATGACAAGTAGTTTTAAATTATCAAAATAGAAGGAGGTATACAAGCATTAACTATTGCTTTGGGGCATCTTAAATGTACCTTAATTATAACATAATAACTTAGGAAAAATAATAATAGGCTTCTAGTAGATTATCATTATATTGCTATTCTTTTCACCTAATTCTTTCAAATAAAATTTAAATACGTGAAAAAATTGCTTCCTGTTCCTTAAAGAAGTGCAAGTATATATTATTCCACAAGGTGGCGCAAGCATGCCATGCGTTGTTCTTTTGTTCCGGCTCAAAACGTGTTTTTCTGTTTAAACCTTTTTATTCCATGGTCATAGTGTTTTCTGTTATAAAGAGTTCACACTTCAAACAGCCATCTTTTTCTTAGGCAGTGCGTGCTAGTACACAAGCTACTCATGTTACATGCAAAAAGACATTGGAATCAGGACAATTCTAAGCAAATAAAACTGCAAACCTATTCAATAACCTCTTCTGAGAGGCTCCAGTTATCTCTTTGACTTTATTGTTCTGGACTGTATCAGAATCCCAGTGCAGCAAATGGTTTGTATTTTCTGTTTTAAAATATATTCTACCAAATGTGTTTAGAATATTCTTCACCTGAAAGTGTTAGACGCTCAGTCATGTCCTACTCTTTGTGACTCTATGGACTGTAGCCCGCCAGGCTTCTCTGTCATGGGATTCTTCAGGCAAGAATACTGGAGTGAGTTGCCATGCCCTCCTCCAGGAGATCTTCCCGACCCAGGGATTGAACCCAGGCCTACTTCATTGCAGGCAGATTCTTTACCGTCTGAGCTACAGGGAAACCCCAGTGCCCTGTGTCCCAGGTTAATACTGTTAATGTTTCCTGATAATGTGAATAACCAACATAAAACATCTTGCTCAGGACCTAGCATAGAGCAAGGACTCAATTTTTTCTTTAAATCTCTAAGCTGTGTCTGATTTTTTTTGTGACTCCATGAACCGTAGCCTGCCAGGCTCCTCTGTCTATGGGATTTCCCAGGCAAGAATACTGGAGTGGATTGCCATTTCTTCCTCCCAGGGATCTTCCCAACCCAGGGATCAAACCTGAGTCTCTTGCATTGGCAGACAGATACTTAACCACTGAACCACCAGGGAGCCCCAAGGACCCAAAGAAGAGTAGCTATTGTGGTGATCATGGCATATTTCTTTTTTGTTGTTGTTGTTGTTGTATGACTTCTTTTTTTTTTTTTTTTCTTTTTTTTTTAATTTTATTTTATTTTTAAACTTTACATAACTGTATTAGATTTGCCAAATATCAAAATGAATCTGCCACAGGTATACATGTGTTCCCCATCCTGAACCCTCCTCCCTCCTCCCTCCCCATTCCATCCCTCTGGGTCGTCCCAGTGCACCAGCCCCAAGCATCCAGTATCGTGCATCGAACCTGGACTGGCAACTCATTTCATACATGATATTTTACATGTTTCAATGCCATTCTCCCAAATCTTCCCACCCTCTCCCTCTCCCACAGAGTCCATAAGACTGTTCTATACATCAGTGTCTCTTTTGCTGTCGCGTACACAGGGTTATTTTTACCATCTTTCTAAATTCCATATATATGCGTTATTTCTTATGAGACCTTTTCATTCAGTGACTGGAATGGGGCAATGGAAGATAAGAAAGAGGCAGGCAGCAGAAGACTGCAAAATAAATTTTGTATGGCAGTTTTGTACATGGTAACATGTGTGCTGTGCTATCCCTCCACTGCTATGACTTCTGAGAATTTCAATGATGCCCCTCTTAAACTTCCATTTTGAAGTCTTTTAAGTTTCCTGTCTTCAAATCCTACCCACACCTATGCAACAAGAAGCCTGAACTCTTCAAGAACCCTGTCTTTCTCTTCTTTCTATGGCTCCTCTCCCCAGTCTAAAATTCAACCAACAACTTCCAGGGTCTCTGAATTCTGCAAACACTCAATAAGTGCCAGCCAGCTCAAGCATCACTATTCAATATGCACCAATAGCTGAGAAGGCTTTTGTCTCCCAGTCTCTTCCAATCTTTTGTCTCATATCCAAACCCTTATATAACATCAATACTACTAGGTAGTCTGCATTCTCACATCTCAGCATTACTCCTGTCTCACTGAAGGCTATTAAGTGAAGTGAAAGTCGTTCAGTCATGTCTGACTCTTTGCAACCTCATTGACTGTACAGTCCATGAAATTCTCCAGGCCAGAATACTGGAGTGGGTAGCCTTTCCTTTCTTCAGGGGATCTTCCCAACCCAGGGATCCAGCCCAGGTCTCCCACATTGCAGGTGGCTTCTTTACCAGGTGAACCACAAAGGAAGCCCAAGAATACTGGAGTGGGTAGCCTACCCTTCGCCAGGGGATCTTCCCAACCCAGGAATCGAACTGAGGTCTCCTGCATTGCAGGCAGATTCTTTACCAACTGAGCTCTCAGGGAAGACGGAATGCTATTAACTTAACCAAATAGGGGTCACTGATAAGCCTGATTAAGGAGCCAGCTGTATCCTTCAGAACTACAGTAACTTGGAAATTTGGATTTACTATATTGTTATTCTTTTAAATAGGGGCAATATGTTACAGTATCAAGGAGGGTGGTTTCATTTCCAAGTCTTTATATTTCAAATAATTAAGCCAAATAAATAAGCAGAAGAAGTAAACCTATGTTTGGCCCAGCCTCCTGATTTTTGAGTAGGAAAAATAACATTCGTCACTTTCATATCGAGTTATTCTTTTGCACAATAGTTTTAAAAATAGGTCTGAACAATGGTAGAAGAAATTTAACTGCTGAGATTACATCATTAAGGTGGTGATGCTATTGTAATCCTGAGACTAAAGCTGAGGAGTGAGTTTGGGCCATTGCATGTGCTATCAGGGCTCTGGAGCAAGTCTGAGCGACTAAAGGGGCAGAACACTCTAGATCCGCAGTTCTCAAAGTAGGATCCAGGGGCCCTGCAAGTCCCCAAGACCGTTTAGGTGGTTCACAAGGTGAAAGTTATTTTCATAAGGTAAAGATACCATATGCCTGTTTCATTCTTACCCTGTCACAAATGTACTGTGGGATTTTCTAGAAGCTGTATCTTCAGAGACTCTTGAAGAGGAAGGAGATCAAACCAGTCAATCCTAAAGGAAATCAACCCTGAATATTCATTGGAAGGACTGAGCTGAAGCTCCAGTACTTTAGCCACCTGATAAGAAGGGCTGACTCATTGGAAAAGACTCTGACGTTGGGAAAGATTGAGGGCAAGAGGAGAAGAGGGCGACAGAGGATGAGGTGGTTGGATGGCATCAGCAACTCAATGGACATGAGTTTGAGCAAACTCTGAGAGTTGGTGATGGACAGGGAAACCTGGCATGCTCCAGTCCATGGAGTTTCAAAGAGCTGGACACAACTTTGCAACTGAACAACGTCATACGTGTCTTGTCATCACTACGGCTGGTTAATGGATATGCTTGTGTATTCTCACATTGATAAAACTTTTCATTTTTAATTTCTAAATGGTAAATACTCACTAGGCATAATGAACCTGAACTACAAAAGTCTGCATAATTTTCATAATCTACATGAAGATCTTTGAGGTCTTCAATAATTTTTACATGTTCTTGTTCTCTGTTAAATAACAAAATTTTCTATACACCTTGTACTTACATAATTAACATTTGTCTTGCTAAATTTCCTTCAAAGTAGCTTCTATCACTTATAATATTCTATAATAAGATCTGTCATTGTAAATTGTTCCCATATTGTTTCTTGTGTTTAATATTTGCTACTTTTAATAACTGTAAGTGTTCATCTTTACATGCCTATTTCCTTAGGATAAATTCCAATAAGTAAAACTTTTAGGACAGAGAAATGAAGTTAGTGAAGCTTTTTGATATAAATCGGAAAATGAATTTTCAGAAAGAGTGTACCAACTTTACTCTTGTCACCATCAATACAAGACAATGCTGTCAGGCGACACTCTCAGCAACTCTAAGGATCTACCTATTTTCTTGTCATTCCAGTTTGATCAGAAAAGCATAGAATGGAAATTCTCTGTCAGTCCAGTAGTTAGGACTCCAAGCCCTCACTGCTGAGGACTCAGGTTCAATCCCTGATTGGGGAACCAAGATTCTATAAGACTCACAGCATGATCCAAAAAAAAAAAATTTTAATTTTTAATTAAATTTTTTGGGTTTTAAGAAAAATTTAAAAATAAACATTTAATACAATGTGCAATTCATAATAACTGGTTAATAAACAGCACCAGCTACCATTATTTTTTTTTAATAGAAAAGCACAGGATCATATTTGTTTTCTCAATTTTTATTTGTTTGATTATTAATGCAATCAAACACTTTGTCATATTTTTACCAGCCATCTGAATATCTCTTCTTGTGAACCATCTGAACATGACTTCATGCCATGTTACTCTTAACACAACACATCAAGACACTTTTCTAACCAGGGCATTCCAGTATAGTAGAGAAAAGGGTAGTTGTTTTCAACTAGCCAAAAATAAACTATGAAGATGCATACAGTTTATATAACCCAAATCACTGTCTACACATTTAGGAAATAAAGTAAAATAATGATAATAATAATAATAAAATCTTAAGCACTCCATGCTGATTATTCTCCATCTGCACCCAGATCTCCTCTGTCCATGTCCTGTTCTGTGCCCTGGGAGGCTGACCCATACAAGAAACGTCACCTGCTCTCCCTGGCTCTTGTGCTCTTGGTTGGGTCTGGCCAAGAGGGTTGCCAATAGGAGGTCACAGTGCAGGAGGAGAGAGGTTGAAAGGCTCAGTCTTGTCACCTCTCCTGCTTTCCCTCAGTTATGTGTGGCTACTCAGTCCGCAGCTCCTGTTAGCACCTCCACTTTCTGGTTGCAGACATCAATAGGGCTCAGCAACTCTTATTTCTTCCCTTGACCCATTAGCCTACAGAGGTGATGTTTTTTTAGTTTTGTTAGTTCAGAGGTGACTCAGTCACACTTGGTTCTTTTAAATCTGGCTACACTTCTCTAAATAGTAGCTGCATTAAAACATTTCTTGAATACCACCACTGTACCTATTTCATTTTTGCTAGAACCCTGAAAGATATCCAGTATTGTTGCTTGGCAAATCCCATGGACAGAGGAGCCTGACAGGCCATGGTCCATAGGGTCGCAGAGAATGGGACACGACTGAAGTGATTAAGCACCCACGCACTGAAAGATACACTAATCAAACTCACTATTCAATTTATATTTAGGACTGTCTCTGATATTTCATTCATCAAAAGCATTTTATTCAGGGGACTTTCCTGGCAGTCCAGTGGTTAAGACTCCATGCTTCCCATGCAGGGGACACAGGTTAGAGCCCTGGTGGGGGAATGAAGATCCTGCATGCCTTGTGGAATAGCCAAAAAATAAATAACAATGAAAAATAAATTTAAAAAATAAGATTTTATTCTGTATTAGCTGAATATTTACTCTGAATCTACTGATGTCTCAGATGCTAAAGAATTGCCTGCAATGTAAGAGACCTGGGTTCAATCCCTGGTTTGGGAAGATCCCCTGGAGAAGGGGCTGGAAAAGGCTACCCACTCCAATATTCTTGCCTGATGAATTCCATGGACAGAAGACTCCTGCAAGCTACAGTCCATGGGGTGGCAAAGAGTTGGACATGACTTAGCAACTAACACTTTCAGCACTTTACTTTGAATTTGGCCCGGTGGTGGGGCTGAAGACATGTAATTAACCTTTCCTAACTTGGGCAGAGTTTTGTTTAAAAGTTAAAAACTGTTAACATTTTCCAATTTACCCAGCACTAAGTGTGATGACATTTAAACTATAACCTAAATACCTCTTTCTTACCTATCTGATCTGAATCTCCAGCTCCTTAGCTGTGCATCATCAGCCTTATAGAGCCTTTCTCTGTCTACTGAATGTGTCAAATTTCTTCCCCACCTTTTAAGCATGCTCATGAGTTCTTTTTTCAATTGCTAGGACAATTTCTCATTTTTTTCTCCCTAAACTGACCTAAGGTTTAAAACACTTTTTTCCCCTTACCTCCTCTTTCAAGTTTTAAATACACAGTGGCGGTTTTCCTCTTGTATTTTTTTCATTTCTAGCTTTAATCTGGCCTTAACAAGTTTCATGCTTATGTCTTGGGTGTCTTTAAAGGTAGAGAATGAGTTTTTTGACATGCTTTACCAAATCTGGCATGATACTGAGCGTACAACAGTTGTTCACAAAGACCTATTTAGTTATTGTGAGAAAGGATTTAGTTAATACATAAAACAATAAAACAGGAATAGAAATTGTAAACTTAGAACAAGCCAGTATTCCAAACAGAACTTAAGGGAGTCAATTCTGACTTAGTGTAGTATAATATCAAGCATATGATTTAATTTTCAAAGATACATGAGCTGATACTTGGTTTGAAATAACTGATGAAAGGGAAATTCTTCAGTCCTCAAATACAATTAGAATCACACAGGTTATAGATGCGGTTATTCATGTGGAAATTGACCAGCATAATCTGGAGGCTATTATGACTTTAAGCGAGACCCATCGTGAAAGTACAGTAGCTAACGTAATTACAAGAAACCCAGGCCTAAGATATTTTCCTTCCAATTCCAGAGCGCACATCTGTGTGTGTTCAGAATACGGAGGTTACAAGAGTCACACGTTCACCCCTGTGACTCAGATCAGATTCCAGCAGATGTGACAACCAGCAGCCCCTGCAGCTCTCACAGCTGCATAGTAAAAGGTTGGAGCGTTCCGGGGAAGCACAGCTGTGCTCCCAGACACAGCTGTGCACCAGAAAAATTACTGGGTGGGGCTATACTTAGCAAATGCCACCCATTGTCACAGACCCCCACTAATGGGACCTGGTAACTTGGTTTGCATGAGCACAGTAACTTTGAGGTTAGCAGCAAAGGGCATAAACCTACAAAGTTGGATTATGAGCTGCTGTTTTGTTCAGCTTTAGAATGGAGAATTAAGTGCACTTTCTGTCTTGCCCATACAATACGCCACACACACAAGCATACACACACACACACACACACACACATACTTGCTCTGTTTTGTTTTGTTTCTTTGTGGAGTTAATCTCACTGGATTATCACTTGAAATGACACTAGTTTGCGTCTGCATTGACCCTGAAGGAAGCTTTACACACTGATCAGTTATACTCCTCCAAAAAGCTTAATCTTTCCATGTATGTAGCCAAGAAAGCACAATCTAAAACTGCACAGATAATAACCTAACTCAGCCTTTAAGTAATAGCTAATGTTTCTGTATAACTCTTGAATCAACATTTTTTTAGCAAAATATTTATTGTTCATCTACAAAATACAAGGGACTCAGAAACAAGTCTTAGATTTAAGAAGGCTGGTAAAAATATTTCTTTTACATTACTGAATTTAAAAGCTCCATCTGTGAACTTTATGAAAAGATACCTTCCAGATTAATTTTAACATGTTTTAGCTATTTAGGCTTTCAGTTAACAAACTCTGAGTTCATATCTGTGCTGGTACTAGTATAATAAAGATCATATATGGAATATCTGACACTTTATAAAGTTTAAAAGAAATACTTACAGATTTGATTTATTCTAAAGTTTACACTTTTAAAAAGTAGTAAAACAGCTAGTTTTCAGTTTTCTAGATTCATTCTTCATGAAGGAATCCCAAACATGTGACAAATATTAATTATTTTTTCAAAATCTATTTGATGAGACAACTTTAATCACCAATTGATACATGTGCAAAATGATACACATAAGTCAAATGACATAAATGTTGAAAAAGTGGTGGCGGTGGTGGCTTAGTCACCAAGTCGTGTCCGACTCTTGTGACCCCATGGACTGTAGCCTGCCAGGCTCCTCCGTCCATGGGATTCTCCAGACAAGAATACTGGAGTAGGTTGCCATTTCCTTCTCCAGTTGAAAAAGTAAACGAATGTAATGAACTAGTAAGATTTGATAATAAAAGCAAAATAACATTTGCCTTTTTTTCTATCTGATAACTATTCCTCATTGTTTTGTAAAACACTATTTGGCATTCATATTGGTTAAAATTAGTGTCATGACAATTATTGAATTGTCATGCTGATCTGTGTACCCATACCTCATTTGGTTTTTATGTAAGGTGCATGCATAGGTCTAGGTAGGAAGCTGGCTATATAAAACTGCAGAAGAGGTCTATGTCAGGATTAACCTGTCAGTATCTGTGTAAAAAGTTAGGCAGGCATCTTGCAAATCAAAAAAGTTTTTTAAAAAGCCTGAGAGTAAGTAGTAAAACATCCAGTTATGCACCCAAACAAATTCATTTGACAACACCTACCTTTTATATGTTTCAATTGACATTAGCATTTTTTTTTCTATTCTGCACACTCTTTAGGTAGTATCATTATGAGATCATCAGCCATTCCATTAACAAAAATATTCTCTTTCCTGCTTTTTCCTGGCATAGGCTTGTTCTTCCACCCTTCCCACATATGTACTCTTCCAGGAACTAATCTCTACAACCCTGGCAGTAAAAATCTGAAATGTTTAGTGTGAGATTTAAAAGAAAGATGGGAGCGTAAGTGCCAGTGCTTGAGCTCTAAAGCACAGAATTAAAATCATATATCACTCCTTCCCACAAAAGTCTTTACTCATTACATTTATTTTAAACATAACTGTCTGAACTAGAAATAACCATGTTGCTACGCATCAAAATGTAGATCAGAGAAGCAGATTCACATAATTCAGTAACAACTTGAACTGCACACTGCTCTATGAATGAGAGCGTTACAGGGATGGATATTCTGACACAATGGAAGTGACAATCTTAAACTTTTACCCCTCAAACTGATGGTCATGCAAGAGGAGATGGTGATGGTCAGAAAGAAAAAGAGATATTTCTAACTGGATCTTGATATCGACGGAAGGCAACACGAATTTGCAACCCATGTTCTTCACCTGGAGAACAGCCACTTAATGAAATAATGAAATCAGTGGAGAATCCAATGTTGGCTCCCAGTTCAGTGCTGGGTGCTGTCCTGATACTTTAGGATGACTGGAGTGTAATGACTACAGGATGCTCTGGGAGTGCTCACGGTGGAGACCTAAATTCAGTAAATTTCTATAATAAACACAAATAGCAACCTAGCTTGCTGAAAGAAGAAAGGGGATAACAAAGAAATAAAGTGACTATTAGCAAATGAGCCAAGTAGAGAAAGCATCAACTGACATAATGGCCTTAGAGGAGAGAAAGCTTGAAACTTTTAATTAACCACTTCACTTAGATTGAGATGGAGAACACATAGTCTTTACATTTTTTAATGTGATTTTGCCTCATCAATGAAAAAAGAAACTTACCCTAATACATATATAACATATATAATATATATACATGTATATATAAAAATACTATAGTGTATGTATATATATGCATCTATATGATTATATACTATATATCTATGTATGTGTATATATATATATATATTTATAGATACATACCTGATGTATGCATATATACTTTGCTAAAAGAAAATCTTCCCCAGTGGTTATGACTGATAAGCACTTAAAATGTATTACCATAAGGGGTGGTCAAAATTTATTTTTAGTATTTTTTTTTTTTTAGTTTTTTATTTGCCTGAATATATCTAGATCCAAAGAGAGGGGATTAAATGGTTAAAGTTCAGTGTTCTTGGTTAAATAATTAGGGATATAATTATGCTCTAAATCATAAGATCCTTAAGGTACATCTTACCAAGAGCCTCCAATCAAGAGAAGAAAGCAGTTACTTATTGGTCCAATGCTAAATCGCTTCAGTTGTGTCCGACTCTGTGTGACCCTATGGACTGTAGGCCAGAAGGCTCCTCTCTCCACAGGATTCTCCAGGCAAGAATACTAGAGTGGGCTGCCAGGTCCTCCTCCAAGGGATCTTCCTGACCCAGGGATCAAACCCATGTTTCATTATGTCTCCTGCACTGCATGTGGGTTCCTTGCCATTAGTCCCACCTGGGAAGCCCTATTGGTCCAGAGGACAATTTAATTCACATGACCAGGTCACTTAATGAGTTACTTTCCACACTGTTTATAAAAAGCCCAGAGTAGATTCAAGTAATTCCATTAATGTGCTGGGACATTTTATGGCCAAAATCAAGACATACAATATTTCCCATTGCAATAAAAAAATAGTAAGTTTTTTCATGGCTAAGGGCAGCTTAAAGGTCTGAAAGTTTCCAGCCAATTCTTTGTGCCTTTCACCCTAATCCATCACTAGTTTGCCAACCACTATTAAAACACTTTCATGTCTAAATGTAAAGGCCCATATCCTGACATTGATCCAAACGCGGAACTCCCATTGAAGTCGATGAGAGTGTTGCATAGAAATCAATGACAGGATATGGACCTCAAGGCTGGACCATCTCTCCCCTGGAACCTTTTTTTCATTGACACTCAGAAATTTGAGAGTATTACAAGAAATGAGATACATAAAGCAGAGCATTTGCAGATGGGCTCCATGGTTCTCTGTTCCTTCCCTGGCAAAGTTTGTTGTAGGTTAGATGCTAATTGTATTTTTTAAAAGGGGGGACTGTAAAAGTGCCAACTTCAGTAGCAGCAATATGCTTGACTAGAATTTCATCTCTCACTATGCAGGTGAGCAGGGCTTGTTTTAATCACAGCCTCTGTTTTGGCAAAGACACTGCCTTACCAACTAAATGAGTTCTTTTTCTAGCTCTGATGTCTGAATTGGCAATCATAAAATATTTTACGAAGTACACTTCCTATTCAAAACTTGAATAATATTGAACATTTTATACTCTAATTTCTAATAATGAACTATATGAATTATTCTGCAATGCCATAAATGCGAGAAATAATCCGTCAGATTTAAAATGAGTCTTTCTTCCAGTAAATGCAAAGCGTTTCAGGCACACTAAAGGTAATTCTTTCATTTTTGCAGTCTTGAACATCATTTTTCAAAGATCTTTAAGAAAATGCAAACACCTTAAAATAAACTCGAAAGTTATTCCTTCCTACAGTTCAGTTCAGTCACTCAGTCGTGTCCGACTTTTTGTGACCCCATGAACCGCAGCACACCAGGCCTCCCTGTCCATCACCAACTCCCAGAGTTCACTCAAACTCATGTGCACATCCAGGCATCTCATCCTCTGTCGTCCCCTTCTCCTCCTGCCCCCAATCCCTCCCACCATTGTAATATTCTCATTTACCTAAAAATATGAAGTAAATAGAAAATTGCAATATATATTTGGTCTTGTTCAAGTAATGTGCTGTGCTTAGTCACCCAGTTGTATCTGACTCTTTGCAACCCCATGGACTGCAGCCCACCAAGCTCCTCTGGCCATGGGTATTGTCCAGACAAGAATACTGGAGTGGGCTTTCTTGCTCTCCTCCAGGGGATCTTCCCAACCCAGGGATCAAACCCAGGTTTTCTGCACTGCAGGCAGAGACCTACCATCTAAGCCACCAGGGAAGCCCAAGTAATAAGTTCAAGTAAATCAATCGAGGATTAGTTTTCTAAAAGGACAACTTTGATTTATATGGTTGCTCAGAATATTAACTCATGTTTAAAATGAACAAGTCAATGACTCATCTTGGCTTTGACTTCCTTCTAGGTCAAAAATTGAATAGACTATCTAGAATCAGTGGTTCTCAAATTTTAAGTTCCTTTAGAATCAGCTTGGCCACACCCCAACAGTTTCTGATTCAGCCTTGAGGGCTACAGTCCTTGGGATCACAAAGAGTCTGACAAGACTGAGTGACTAACAATTTCACTTTTCAGGTCTTTCGAAAGACCAAAAATTTGCATTTCTAATGACTTCCCTTGGAGGGACTGATGCTGAGGCTGAAGCTCTAAGACTTTGACCATCTGATGCAAAGAGCTGACTCATTGGAAAAGACCCTGATGTTGATGTTGGGAAAGATTGAAGGCTGGAGGAGGAGGGGATGACAGAGGGCAAAATGGCTGGATGGCATCACTGACTGAATGGACATGGGTTTGGGTGGACTCCGGGAGTTGGTGATGGACAGGGAGGCCTGGTGTGCTGCAGTTCATGGGGTCACAAAGAGTCGGACACCACTGACAGACTAAACAACAACTTCCCTGGTGATATAGATTCTGCTGGTCTAAAATTACAGCTTTAGAACCAATGGACTTCAGTGGTCAATGGACTTCAGCCTTTTGCAGGCATAAGAATCAGCTGGGATGTTCATTGGAAGGACTGATGTTGAAGCTGAAACTCCAATACTTTGGCCACCTGATGTAACGAGCTGACTCTTTTGAAAAGACCTTGATGCTGGGAAAGATTGAGGGTGGGAGGAGAAGGGGACGGACAGAGTATGAGATAGTTGGATGGCATCACCGACTCAATGAACATAAGTTTAGGTGAACTCCGGGAGCTGGTGATGGACAGGGAGGCCTGGCATGCTGCGGTTCACAGCGTCGCAAAGAGTCAGACTCGACTGAGCGACTGAACCGAACTGAATCAGCTGGGAAGCCTGTTTAATAAATTGTACTGCCCATCTCTCTTCACCCCTAATTTAGACTGAACAGATGTGGAGTAGGACAGACTGGGTATTCTCTCTTTAAGGAACACTGCAGTTAATTCTGGTGTGGTTGTTCTCAGAATACTCTGAAAAAAAAAAAAAAATCAATCAAACAACTACCTTCTTCTAAATGCCTTTAAACTGTGAACAAGTAAGATTGTTTTTTTTATAAATCAAATTAGGAAAGTTAAAACAAATAGCCTAAGGACAGAAAACAAATCCCAGAAACAAAGACATCACAGGGGTAATAACGCAGTGGCTCTACACAGATAACCTTTTAGATTCTTTTTTTAGCGATGAAGACCAAAGACTAGACCACCTTCCATCCGAAGCTTATCCTTTGCAGCATTTTATACATTTGTAGTTGTATAACTGTTTATAAGAATATATATAATAGTTATCTTGTCAATGACAATAAAATAACCAGGTTTCATCACTTTTTAAAATTCACCCTTATATCTATTAGGTCTGATGTATAATTAACACAGACTTCCCAGATGATGCTAGTGGTAAAGAACACGCCTGCCAATGCAGGAGACATAAGAAACACAGGTTCAATCTCTGGGTCAGGAAGATCCTCTGGAAGAGGGCGTGGCAACCCACTGCAATATTCTTGCCTGGAGAATCCCATGGACAGAGGAGTCTGGCAGGCTATAGACCATAGGGTCGTAAAGAGTTGGACATAACTAAAGTGATTTAGCATGCATGCACCGTTAATATATTTGGGTTAGGGCCACTTTCTTTTGTGTGGGAACAGTAGACACCCTCCTTCCTACAAAACGGAGAAATCCTATAGGTACAGAATTCAGTAAGATTTATAAAATTACTTTTGTGTTGATTAAATGTCTGATAAGCAAGGTATAGTGCAACTACGTACTTCCTTAACAATATTCCATATACATGTAAGGATTATAGAATCTAATGCTCCTAATTTATTATTAGAAAAAAATTAGTTCACATGAAAAATAAACATATACTTTGTTCAGTGAGAGCTCTTTTTTGAGGATTTAGGGAACCATTCAGCACCCTTGGTCACCTTAGTTCTTCACAAGAGCATCATTTGGGAGGATCATCATTTTTGACTTAATGGTAAAATAAACGGTTCTTTCCAAATTCAGGGCACTCATTCTAGGGTAAACCACTAAACACAGAAAACAACAAAAATTTTCCATGATTCAGTTCTTTATTTACAAAGGGGAAAATGTTGTTGGAGTATAGGTGACTTCTAGGGAAGGCCTCTTCCATTTCCAAATTTCTTATGACTTACAACTATAAAGTTCACCCAAATGTCTATTATGTAAAAAATTCCCATAATGATACATGTTTTTATTTAGTGTCAAACTGATACTATAAATTATTTCATTCTTACTCAGCCTCTTAAATGCCTTCATATTTCTTTATATCTGAAATTAAATCATTTCTCTAAGGGTAGATCTCCTGTAAAGTGTGCCTGTTGCCGTTCAGTTGCTAAGTCATGTCTAACTCTTTGTAACCTCATGCACTGCAGCACACCAGGCTTCCCTGTACTTTACTATCTCCCAGAGTTTGCTCAAATTCATGTTCACTGTGTCAGTGATGATATCTAACCATCTTGTCCTCTGCCACCCTTTCTTCTTTTGCCTTCAATCTTTCCCAGAATCAGGGTCTTTCCCAATGAGTCAGCTTTTTGCATCATGTGACCAAAGTATTGGAACATCAGCTGCAGCATCAGTCCTTCTAATAAATATTCATGGTTGATTTCCTTTAGGATGGACTGCTTTGACCTTCTTGATATCCAAGGGACTCTCACGAGTCTTTTCCAGCAATACCAAAAAAATAAAAAATAAAGAAATGTTTATCTTTGAAATAAAAAAAAATAAAGTGGTTCTCTGTTTGGAGTATTTATTAGCATTCTTCACATTACAGTTACCTAGTAATTAGGTTTTTCTTCCCATTAATCAGAAGGACTGAGCATAGGAAATTAATTTCTCTGATTTTTTGTATATTTTTCATATACTCCACAAGTCCCTATGAGTGCTATAATTGTAACCCTTTATAATTGGCAGACATTAATTACTGAAATTGTACTAGAATTTCCATATAATTTTATACCAGAGCCACATGAATACTGAACACATTCATCATGTTTAGAATACCAATGGAAGAAATTAATTTCCAACACTTAGAATATGAAAGAACTTGTGTGAATATGATAAAGATGAGATATGCATATTCCTGAGCCCTATGTCACAAGTAATACTTCTGTGTATGTTCAAGTGTATTAAGTCTAGAGCGGTTGTTCTCCTTTCGCTAAAATGAATCCATTTCTCTCTTGCTAGAGGGTTCAGAAAAATGGAGGAAGGCAAGAACCAAATCAGGAAAAAGCTCCCAGACAAGAGTGGAGGGTCAGGAGTACCCCAGCTATCCCCAGTAAGCTCACTTTGCAGGCACTTTGCAGTTCTCCCAAACAGCCAGGTTTACAATTTCAGAGGCATTTTCAACTCCCTATTCCATGGCATGCGTTCTGTAGATTCAACCTCTGTAATCTCTTTTTAAATCAGGATTTCTTACCTTGCAGTTGGGGAGGGCGGGCATGAATTACCTCAAAATGTCTGTAAACCTATAAGAATTACATGCAAAATTACACATCCATGTATGGACATCCTTTCTGAGAAATGAGTCTACAGATTTCATCAGATTCTCAAAGAGGGCTGTCACTCAAAACATTTAACGGCCACTGGGCTAACCTGTGTCATCCTTTTCCAATTTCACAGCCACCAAGCAAAGCCCACTCCAGTGTTATGTTTTTTGAATATTATCCAGTCTCTTGACTCCAGTTTCTTGTTGTCTTCATCTACATCACATGGTGCTTTCAAAGTCATCTTCCTGAAGTTCAGGATTAGTCATGTTGATTACTCCTGTTTACTAATTTTCAGGGCTCTCCGCTGCCCACTAAATAATGTCCAAATTCCTGGGTGCAGACATCATGGCTTATTCATCTCTGTATCCTCCGTATCTGGCTGGCCCAAAAGATTCATGCTTTTGAGTTCTCCTGATGTCAGAAACCGTCTGTGTCCCAGCTCCTGCCTCTCTATGGTGCTAGCTGCCACTCTGTCCTTTCACGAAATCTATTTTCCAACCAATTCAATCATCTGACTTTCTGTTGGTTCTCTGAACATAATCCGTGTTTTTTCTCCTTACATCCTTTAATCATATTTTTTCTTTGTTTGAGTGCCTTCCTGACTTCCCCTCCCCCCGACAGATCACTTCTATCTGATGACATCTTAACCATCCTTCAATGCTTAAAAAATGCTGCTTTATGAAGACTTCTAGCTCTGGCTCCCTGTGAGAAATAATTGCTTTCTTCTCTAAGTGTTTTGTACAGTTCTTGGTATTTTACTTTCATTAAGTGCACAGAACTCAAATTTTAATATTGAATAAATCATTTTATGGTTTATATATTACACAACACTCTGTACACTCTTTGAAGGCAAGGCTGTGTTTATTTTTCTCTTTCCCACAACACCTAGAGCAGTCTCACACATCATAATATTTGACAAATATTTGCTGAAGAAATAAAGAATAAATAAACACAAAGTCACTGATTTTTTCAGAGGCTTCAGTGATGATGAGAGTTCAGCACTGGTTTTACTGGTGAAGAATGTGAAGTTCAGAGAGACTGAGAGAGCAGCACAAGAGCACACAGAAGTCACACTGCCAGTGACTGGCCAGTTTGGACTGGTGCTCAGATCAGATATTTGAACTTGATCTAAGTCTCTGCCCATTTATTAACATTTATTATCTGTGTCACTGAGCATTTTACTTCATTTTCTTTTCTATAAATTGAGGGTCTAAATTTAATGCTCTCTTAGCTTCATTCCAGCCATAAAGTTTGAATTGCTTCTGTCATCTCACCCTTTTTCCCCAGAAAAGAAGGTTACTTCTGCAGGTTTTCCCACGTTTCATGGTGTTCCACCTCCCATTCTGTGTTCTAAATGACACCTGCTTATCAGTAGGTGGTAATGATATGTCTTATTTTGTGTGTGTGTTTTTTTAAACTTGGGGGCTGTGCCAAGGAGCATGTTAGTTGCTCAGTTGTATCCCACATGGAGTTCTCCAGGGAAGAACACTAGAGTGGATAGCCATTCCTTTCTCCAGGGATCTTCCTCACCCAGAGATCAAATCAGGGCCTCTTATATTGCAGGCAGATTTTTCACCATCTGAGCCACCAGGAGAGCCAAACCAGTCAAACCTAAAGGAAACCAATCCTGGATATTCACTGGAAGGACTGATGCTGAAGCTGAAGCTCCAATACTTTGGCCACCTGATGTGAAGAGCTGATTCATTGGAAAATATCCTGATGCAGGGAAAACCTGAAGGCAGGAAGAGAAGGGAGAAACAGAGGATCAAATGGTTGGATGGAATCACCAACTCAATGGACATGAGTCTGAACAAGCTCTGGGAGATAGTGAAGGATAGGGAAGCCTAGCATGCTGCATATAGAGTTGGACACAACTGAGCAACTGAATGACAACAATGGAGCATGTGGAATCTTAGTTCCCCGACTAAGGCATCAAAGTGAAAGTGAAGTTGCTCAGTCGTGTCCAACTCTTTGCGACCCCATGGACTGTAGCCTATCAGGCTCCTCCATCCATGGGATTTTTCCCGCAAGAGTGCTGGAGTGGATTGCCATTTCCTTCTCCAGAGGATCTTCTAGACCCAGAAATCGAACCCAGGTCTCCCACATTGCAGGCAGATGCTTTACCGTCTGAGCCACCAAGAA
Source organism: Bubalus bubalis (assembly GCF_019923935.1). Taxonomy (NCBI): domain Eukaryota; kingdom Metazoa; phylum Chordata; class Mammalia; order Artiodactyla; family Bovidae; genus Bubalus; species Bubalus bubalis. The sequence continues at coordinate 152,936,740 of NC_059158.1, forward strand.
AGCATCAAATCCACACCTGAAAAGCAGTCTTAACCACTGAACCACCAGGGTTGTCCACATAGATGGTAAGGGCAAATATAATAGATGGGATTAAAGAACTCATATGTAAAGATTAGTCTTGATAAAGGAAAGAGTTTAAAAAAGTTTGTTTTTTAATAAAAGATCCTTTAAGATATTTAAAAATTCAAATAATTGGGAAAAAGGCTAATTCCATAGATCTGATACTTAGCCCATAAGGTTATATTATGAGAAGCTCCCATATGGTTTTTTTCATTGTAACAAATATGTATAGCAAAACAAGATTTAAATCCGAATGCCTCTGAGTTCCATCCCAATAATCAAAAATGAAAATATTTTTCTTTCATTATTAACATTCTAAATATTTTCACTTTGTTTCCCACACACTGCATTATTGTTTCTTCTAATTTATATATTCTATTCTAAAATGCATTCTCACTCCACTCAATTCCGACCCAAAGTCTTGGGTAAAATCTGGTATTAACCACTGAGTTCTATAATTCCCTCTCCTGTCTTTTTTCTACTAAATCTTACATGATAGATTTAACAAGCACTCACATTCATTGTATGACAATGAATGTTTGTTATCTACATAGTCTTCAAAAGAACATGCTTTGCCTTCTTTTAAGGGTGGCATACACTAGAGGCAACAATATAACCTGTGTTCCAAAAAGAGTGTCTCAGAATCCAATAAGGAAAAGTTACTGGAAGATATGAGCACTATAAAAAGCAAATTGGCCCACTTATTAGTCAAGAGACCAAGTAAGTCACTTCAAGGTTTCTAGATTTGGCAGAGGGCACAAAAATCTCATGCTTTCTAAATTTGTTTCACAAATTTATTACTTTCTCTCAAGACACATTGATTTTCAGTTGATTTGATATCAGGGTCTTTAAATCAAATTTAACTTATTGTATTTTTCTGTCATATAGAAGCCTGAGCAAAACAATAACAGGTGATCATAAGGGAAATTAATCCTCGATGTCATTTTAAAATACACATAGCCTTATAACTCAAAATGCTACCTCATTCATAGTAGCTATTTTGCTATTACATATCCTCCTGGAAGAGCAAATAATAATGGGGATAACGTGACAATTTATTAAGATAAGTTGGTGCCTATGCACACACAGGTAGCTTAGGATTTTACATATGTACATTTTTGGATAAATATTCTTCACTCTCTTTAAAGAATAATTATACATAAATGTGTGTGCATATACATGTTAGTGACTTCCCTGGTGGCTCAGATGGTAAAACGTCTGTCTACAATGCGGGAGACTCGGGTTCAATCCCTGGGTTGGGATGATCCGCTGGAGAAGGAAATGGCAATCCACTCCAGTACTATTGCCTTGAAAATCCCATGGACAGAGGAGCCTGGTAGGCTACAGTCCATGGGGTTGCAAAGAGTCGGACACGACTGAGCAACTTCACTTACTCACTTATACATGTTATATATTATTTATAAGTTTGTGTAAACCCACATACTCATATCATGAACAGAAGAAATAACTGTCTTTCAAACTGTGAAAAGTCGTGTGCCAACCCATGGTGTTCAAATCTTGTTAAACCCTATAACACAGGTTAACTCATTGTTACTTTCTTACAGTTGTTACATAGTTGCAATACTGCCACTCAGTTTTCATTTGTACTAGAAACTGTACCAGAAACTAAAATTTTATGGCCAGGTGACACTGTGCATTAAAGATAATTGAAGCAATCATATATAGTAACTCTTGGAGTTTGGAGGTGACAATGTTGAGGTACAAGAAATTTGGTAAGTCCTATAGAGAACAAATGTACAGACACCAAAGAGAGAAAGGGGGGGTGGGATGAATTGGAAGATCGGGATCGACATATGTATACTACCATATATAAAATAGATAACTAATGAGAACCAACTGCATAGAACAGGGAATTCTACTGAGTGTTCCACAGTGGCCTAAATTGGAAGGAAATCCAAAAAAGAGGGGATATATATATATATATATATATACATACATACATATAGCTGTTTCAGTAGTCATGTACAGATTTGAGAGTTGGACCATAAATAAGGCTGAGGGCCAAAGAATTGATGCTTTTGAACTGTGGTGCTGGAGAAGACTCTTTAGAGATCCTTGGACAGCAAGGAGATCAAACCAGTCAATCCTAAAGGAAATCAACCCTGAATATTCAGTGGAGGGACTGATGCTGAAGCTGAAGCTCCAATTATTTGGTTACCTGATGCAAAGAGTCAACTCCTTGGAAAAGACCCTGATGCTTGGAAAGACTGAGGGCAAGAGAAGGGAATGACAGAGGATGAGATGGTTGGATGGCATCACCATCTCAACGGACATGAGTTTGAGCAAAAACTCAGGGAGATAGTGAAGGATGGGGAAGCCTGGCATGCTGCAGTTCATGGGGTCAAAAATGGCTGCATACAACTTGCTGACTGAACAACTATAGCTGATTCATTTTGCTGTACAAGAGGAACTAACACCACATTGTAAAACAACTATACCCCAATAAATTTAAAAAAAAAAAAAAGAAATTTAGTAAATCCCCTAGGGTTTATGCAAGACTTCATAGGACCTCACCCCTGACAGGTGAAATGCCCTAACCATAGCCCAAGCCTGGTTCCCTGAGGAAACAGCAGAGACTTGGGATTCCCACTCTCTGAACTTCCCTAGCCTTAGAGCCTCTGCAGTCTTTCAGCTTCTCACAATACGATATAACTTATATGAAAAGTACATGTTGACATGTTGACTTTTGTCAAGCCTCTCCAGGGCTAATTCACTATTGGGTTTCATTAAGAACACCTGGTTAAAAGAAAAACAAAAACACCAAAATATTATCAGTGCAATAAATTAGCAAGGATTATGCATTTAATGTCTCGGATACTTCTAACATTTGAGGTATAGTTTATATTACACGGGCATTCCTGGTGGCTCAGTCAGTAAAGAATCTGTCTGCAATGTAGGAGACCCAGGTTTGGGCAATTCAATTTTAATTTTAGTATATTTTCAGTTGGGTCTGTAATAAAATATAATACACATACACACACACATTTTTTTTTCTCCTTCTACAAGGAAATCTGATTCTTCCCATAAGACTGAAGCAAGTTAGGCAGTGAGAATGATAAAATGGCCCAAATCATTCAAATCATCACTTTTAATGAATTTGAGGTTTATGTAAACTCTGAGAAACACAGCTGAGAGGAAACTGAAGGGAGATGTGAGGATCCCAGAGAACACAATGCCACATCAGCTGACTTCAAGGAGGTTAAGGGCCTTCACTGAGAATAGAGTTCAAACACAGAAACCTTGACCTTGGGTTGGCTATGGACTGAGCCTTCAGAGACAGTTGGAACAGGGAGGCAAGTTAAAAAGCAAAGGACAGAGTCCAAGCAAAGATTAGAAGACATAAAAGCAGCCATGTGCAGTGTGTGCATGCTCAGTCCTGTCTGACTCTTTGTGACCCCACAGACTGTAGCCCACCCTCTGTCCATTAGAAATTCTTGCCAAGAATACAGGAGTGGGTTACCATTTACTACTCCAGGGCATCTTTCCAACCCAGGGATCAAACCCGCTTCTCCTGTGGCTCCTGCATCGGCAGGCAGATTCTTTACTACTGAGCCACCTGAGAATCTACAGAAAATCCAAGGATATCCAGGCTAAGAAGTTTGGATTTTAATCAATAGGAAGTGGGGAGCTATTGAAAGCTTCTCAGCAGAAAGAGGGATATATTTCATTATGAAAAGTATGTAAAAAACACATAGAATGAATTAGACAAGAGAAGTTTAGCCACAGGAAGTTGCTACATTTATCCTAGTTTCAGGAACAAGAGTCGAACCTGAACCATGGCAGCCGGAAGTGATACCCATCAATGAATAAAAGAATAAAGTAATATGATTCAGTGGCCATGATTTCACCCCAGGAGGATTGGAAACTTAATCCGTGCCTCCAAAAAAAAAAACTATAAACTGGAAATTCTAGGGGATTTTGCACTTAGTGAACTTAATTTAAAGTTTTGACTTCAGTTAATAAGCATGTCTCAGAGGAACACCTATGAGATTTTGTTATAAATGAATTATATTATAATTTCATATTGAAAGTCGCTCAGTCGTTCCTGAATCTTTGCAACCCCATGAACTGTAGCTCTCCAGGTTCCTCTGTCCATGGAATTCTCCAAGCAAGAGTACTGGAGTGGGTAGCCATTCCCTTTTCCAGGGGATCTTCCTGACCCAAGGATTGAACCTGGGTCTCCTGCATTGCATGCAGATTCTTTACTATCTGAACCACCAGGGAAACCCCAGTTTCATACTGGACACACATAATACCACAAGAATAACACTGAGATGGGACTGGGATAAGTTCTCTGTGCCTCCTTAGATACAAAATGCAAAAACCATACAAAATGATAATCACTGTATCAGTTAAGGATTTTGTGTAGTGGCCAACAACCAAGATGTAACCAAAAGAGTTCATTTTCTCTCATGAAAAAGAAGTCTGGTGCAGGTATTACAGTTTTACAGTATTCCTGGTGTTCAACAGCTTTTCTTATTTTTCTGCTTCATCTTCCTTGTTGCATGGCTTGAATTTCCATGGGTGTAAAATAATGACTATCATCTGGCCAGCTCATCTACATCCTAGCAGAAGGAATGCATTGTCCTCTTAAATGTTCTCAGAGCCCTTCCCAATGACTTCTACTTAGGATTCATTGGTTGTGACTATCAGCAAGGGAAGGCTAGATAATATAACAAGCCCTCTATATATGAACAAGTTCCATTCCAAGAGCGAGTTTGTTAAGTGCAATTTTTCATAAGTCTAATGAAGTTGGCCTAGGTACCTATCTAACAATACCTATATAGTAATGTAATATAATAGATTTATAATACTTTTCGCACAAGGAATACATTAAAAAAAACAAAAATAAACATTTAAAATCATATAGTACCTTGAAAAGTATAGTAATACAGTACAACAGCTGGCATACAGGTGCTGGCATCAAGTGAACAGGCAAGAAGAGTTACTTACTAGAGGAGGGAGAGAAGGTGGGAGATGGCAGAACTGTGGGATTGCTAGCAACAGGAGATAGAGGGCAAGCTGCAATTTCACTCCTGCCTGACACTGATGGAACGCACGTTTGCATTTTCGTTAAGTTCACAATTAAAAGGTTCATATGTAGACTTACTGTAATCTCTTTCAGCTGAACACATTGCCACGATGACTTACACTGGGTTCTGTTAGTAAGGCAGAAGGGGGAGGCATTGAGTGGGTCACTAGCAGTCACTGCCATAGTCACAGAAACTTCTCCCAGCTCCAGAATTTTGGCATTGTAACTCCACATAGTCTTCATGCACAAAGAAATAGCTACTAATCATTTGCCAGTGTCTTCTTCATAACATTAGACTTCTTTCTCCTACTGAATCATGGGATATAAGTCTGTTTTACTCTAAATGTTAATCCACAAAAATAGCTTAAAATATTTAAAAAAAGAAAGAAAAAAAACACAAAACTCCACATACCACATTCTACCTCCTAACATGGGAATTTTTTCTTTTCACTTGTAGGCAATCAACTCTGCCCACAGATAAAAGATTGCTGCTTTTCCAAACTGGGCTGGACACTCATCTATTATGATACAATGAGAAGGTACTGTAAAGCCTGCCAGGGAATATCCATTATTTGCACACAGCAAATTTGGATCTAACTATACAGTTTTTCAGCACCAAAAGCCAAGATCTTATCTTTGAGTTAAAGTCATCTTTTAGGAACCTCATGTTCCTGTCAACCTGTATATATCTCTAAGGTCTCCTGTCATCTGAGGTCACCGTTGCCTTTAATAATTAAGTAGAATGCATGACTACCCACTCAGATTCTGTGGGAAACCTGGCCTCCCACACTGCATACCCACACCTGTAGAGACTGTTAGAATGCTTAGCATCTCCTGGTCACCTCTTGCTCTGAGTTTTGCTTTCACTGAATTACTAATGTTCTGTTTCCTGAACTTCTGTGTCCCCATCACCTTCCTTTGCAGCTTCACCCCGAGTGGACACTGCCTGTATTTGTTAAATCCCCAGAAGTACTATTCACAAATTGCTGTTACTGATAACCAAATTTTCCTAATGATTTGCAGTAACAGAGAGAAATTAGAGTGCAGCACGGTACAAATACCAACTGAATGTTTCTCAACACTGTGCTAAAAATTCATCTGACTTTCCCTGGGCAGAGAGAGATTTCTTTCTGACTCTGTCCACCTTTCTTCCTTGCTCTGTGCCCACATCTCTTAGGCTATTTTTTTTTAATTTTTTATTTTTAGCCATGCAACACAGCATGTGGGATCTTAGTTCCCCAACTAGGAACTGAACCCACGCCCCCTGCAGTGGAAGCACTAGAGTCTTGACTGCTGGACCATCACCAGGGAGTCCTCTTTTTTGCTCTCTAGGCTTTTCATCCATTTCCCCTTTTCCTCAGCCCCCTATTCTCTCTACTCTTTTATGCAAAGGAATTTATGTTTCATTCCTTGCTTTCTTTAAAAAAAAAAAGAAAGAAAAAACCCACTAGCACTATCTACATCTGCGTATTGAAAACTGTTATGATGCTCTGGTAAGTACAAGACCATTTTTCATATGAGAAAAGAGCAGAAATTTTGAAATTATCAGTTTATGTTTCTTTTGGATAACCACACTAAATTAAAAACTGATACAGCACAGCCTAGGACAAACTCAGCTCTGAGAATTAGACCAATGACAAAAAATCATTGTGAAAGATTTACAACACACACATTCATCACTCAAAAACCATCATTGTGAATCTAACTCACAATGCAAATCACTATCTCACCACACCCTCTATTTTCATTCTCTCCAAATCTATTATTATACCCCAGAGATGTACTTGGGTCTTGCACAATTTAAACTTCAAAACCTCTCCCAGAAACCCCATTGCTGGTAAACTTCCTGTCACTTTCTTTCTTCCTGCTTCTTCACCTCTGCCCCTCTAACTAGTCTTCCAATTGGGCATCAAAAGCCCAAAGAAACTGGACAGAAACACGTGAAAGAAGTTGATAATGACACCCTCCCCTGAATCAGGTAGCCACTGACTGGAAATATCTCAGTATAACCCTGATGTGCCCAGAGCCATCCAATAAAGTGACCAATCCTTAGCAAGAAAGCCAAGAATTAACAGAAACCCACTGATAAAGAAGAAATAACAGAGGACCATCCAAGAAGTACTCCTGGCCAGCAGTTAGATCAGAGAAAACCCATGAGACGTATTAGGTCCAGCTCTAGTCCAACATTAAGCCATGAAAAGTCCTTTGCCTCTTACAAAGGTAACAAGACAGTTTTAAACCATTATTCAGTTCTTGACTGTTGGCTTTGGTAATCACAAAATCAAATACACAAACAAATCTAAGAGGACGTTGGGAAGAAATGTCCCCATTGCCCAGTAATTGGCAAAGATTCACATTTTAAAACAATAGATTCGATATATCCCACATTCTAAAGAGAGCAGTCTGCAGCGAGCTGTCATGTAACAGTCATCACCTGTGAAGCTGTTGTAAGAAAGAGCAGGATCACTCACACTAAAATCAAGCACTGCCCTGTCCTCTCTCACCCCACCATAATATACAAGAGGGTACGAAGACAGCAACTGAAAAGAGAAGTCTGGGTAGAACCTACTGTTGTTTATGGTTCGGTCACTAGATTGTGTCTGACTCTTGTGACCCCATGGATTGCCCGCCAGGGTCCTCTGTCCATGGGATTCCCCATGGAGTGGGCTGCCATTTGCTTCTCCAGGGGATCTACCCAACCCAGGGATCAAACCTGTGTCTCCAGCATTGGCAGGTGGATAGTTACTGGCCTAGTACAAGATGCAGTGATTGGGGTGAAAGGCCCGGTGAGAGCCTCCAGGGAGGCTCCAGCAGAACAATTTTTAGGATTTGGGGGAGAGGCCTCTAAGAATGGGAGAATATTAGAATGCATCTTTTGCTTCATCTAAATGTTTGCCGGAGGCCTTCCTGGGGCTGCCTTCAAAGTGGATTGTAAAGAAGCCATTCTTGGAAGAGCAGGTCTGATTTCCAAATCCGTGAAGAGCACATTTTCATAGACAATGGAGCTTCCACTTCTAAAATGTACAAGCTTGCCACAGTAGCCTAGAGGAGAAGAGCAACTAGTTCTGTGACATAGGTTGTTTATGAAAATAACCTGGTAATTCTGAACCATATTCTATTTTTCTGCAACTCTCAAGGGAAAGCAGTTCCAATGATTTCACTTCAATTAAAGGAGCCAAGAGAATTGGAGCCAGTAGACCAAGCAACACTACATCTACAGTTTCAAATTTTTTTCCCCCCTAGATTTTTAAAATATTCTCCATCTTTCTTCTTTATCTTTCATCCTGTCTCTGGTATGCTTGCTTAATGGTGCTAGCACCCATGTTCGGGTCGTCTGCTAGATAATCCAGGATGGCCTCCTTCAGCATTTTGCATCCTTAGATCACAGTTGCAAAACTGGCCCCCACAGGTGTCCACTGGTATCCAGCTCCACCTTGGCCTAGACCATCACCATCTCTTAGCTGGAATTCTTCAACAGTCTCCAGAGAAGTCTTCCTGCTTCTACTCTGGCTCTTTCCCCTCCATCTCCTCCTCATGTTGCAACAGAGGTATCTTTCTTAGATCACAAAATGAATCTTGGCCTTGCTTTGGGCATAGAAAGAAAAATTTATTTGGGCATAGAAATCCAAACTTCTCATATTGCCTTGCAGCAGTCAGCATGATCTGACATATACATTTCTCTCTGACCTCACCTGCTTGGCCAAATGGTGACCTTTGGCCATTTGACTCGACACAAGTGAAGTGCCCCTTGTGTCACTCTCCCCTCCAGGTTCTGTATTCCAGACACCACTGTCTTCTAGGACTTGCTGTCACATGTGAAACTCTTTTCTACCTCAGAGCCTTTATTCAGTCTGTTTCTTCCATTCCTGTCTCTCTCTTTCTGCATAACTGACTCCTTTTTGGGAAGGTCTTAGCTTAAGGTCTTCTTCCCAGATCATCCAACCTAAAGTAAGCTCCTCCTGTTACCCTCCACCATAAAATCATGGAGTTAGTGGAGAGAGGATTGTTCATATTATTTATTTATTTGGGGCTGTGCTGGGCCTTCATTGCAGCGCTAAGGCTTTCTCCAGTTGTAGCCTGCAGAAGCTTCTCTAGTTGTGGGGCACGGGTTCTAGAGCCTGCAGGCTTAGCAGTTGTGAATGGACTTAGTTGCCATGCAGCACATGGGATCCAAGTTCCTTGATCAGGGATCAAGCCCAAGTTCCTTGCATCGGAAGGCAGATTCTTAACCACTGGACCACCAGGGAAGTTCCAGGATGTTCATATTATTGATCACAATTTTAAAATACATTTTAGAACACATATATTTATTTGCTCATCTTTTATTTCTTACCCCTAATAGGTTATAAATGAAATAGAAGACTTTTGAACATTTGGAAGTGTGGGAAAAAGAGACAGATGAGGGATTGGCTAACTGATAGAGAAAGGTCTCTGGGTAATGGGTGAGAACACCAGAAGAGTTCTTCAACATGAGTACAGGGTAAGCAAAAAAGAAAAACAAGGCTTTAGATGTAAATATGCTTTTTCAGTGAGGGTGTTTGGGGAAGAGAAATGAATAGTATGAAGGATTCCCTGCTGATAACCTCAATCTCTTCAGTGAAGGAGGAAATAAGGGTGAGCATCAAAAACAGCAAAGCACTGGGCTTCAGAGAGATGAAAAAGGCCAAAAATAGCCTGTGAAGTAAATAGGAAATAAAGCTGATTAGGGACATTCCAAATGGATTTGTAGTGCCAACAAATCAAGTCTTCATTTAGTTATCCACTCAATGAGTATACATTGAGTTCCAGTTTGGCCTCCAAAGGATCCAGTGAAAGTGAAAGTCACTCAGTCGTGTCCGATTCTTTGCAACCCCATGGACTATACAGTCCATGGAATTCTGTAGGCTGAAATACTGGAGTAGGTAGCCTTCCTCTTCTTCAGGGGATCTCCCAACCCAGGGATTCAACCCAGGTCTCCCACATTGCAGGCAGATACTTTACCAGCCAAGCCACCAGGGAAGCCCCTCCAAAAGATCCAAGCACCCAGCTACCTCACTTGGTTCCCCTTGGCTCTGGTTAGAAATAAAGCACTGGTCACTGACTTGCCCCAGTTCAAGGTGGGCTCTTGTATTTCATGAATGTCCTTATTGTAGGAATTTGCAAATCCTTCAATATAAGGGCTTGTGGTGTTTGAGGATTTTGCAGAATAGCCCCTTCACAGACCTACCTCTCCCATCATTTCCATGAGACACAGGGCCCTTTTGTTTTATCCAAGGAAGAGGAACAACTTAGGTTATCCCATAGCTTTCTAAGAGAGATACCTAAACTAAATTATAATAGCAATATTCAATTCATTAAAGTAAAATAATTATGTATATTATACTTTAACATAATTTTTAAAACATAGATAACACCAATACTAATCTTTCTATAATCTGGCCATCACTTTACCTTTTCATGTATGGATGTGAGAGTTGAACTATAAAGAAAGCTGAGCACCAAAGAATTGATGCTTTTGAACTGTGGTATTAGAGAAGACTCCTGAGAGTCCCTTGGACTGCAAGGAGATCAAACAAGTCAATTCTAAAGGAAATCAGTCCTGAATGTTCATTGGAAGGACTGATACTGAAGCTGAAACTCCAATAATTTGGTCACCTAATGCAAAGAACTGACTCATTGGAAAAGACCCTGTTGCTGAAAGGATTGAAGGCAGGAGGAGAAGGGGATCACAGAGGATTGGATGGTTGAATGGCATCACCAACTCTATGGACATGAGTTTGAGAAAGCTCTGGGAGTTGGTGATGGACAGGGAAGCCTGGTATGCTGCAGTCCATGGGGTCGCAAATATTTGGACATGACTGAGGAACTAAACTGAACTGAACTTACCTTTTCAACCAATCTTAGCTTTGCTGAAGTTCAGCTTAACTTCTCCTAGATGCTTCAACAAGCCAAGCCATTCTATTATTTTTAATTAATTTTTTAATTGAAGGAAAACTTCTTTATAAATGTTGTGTTGGTTTCTTCCATACAACAATGCTAATTGGCCATAATTATACATATATCACCTCCCTCTTGAGCCTCCATCCTCTCCCCCCATCTCACCCTTCTAGGTCATCAGAGAGTGGTGGGCTAGGCTCCCTTTGTTATATAGCAACTTCTTGAAAGTGAAGTCACTCAGTCGTGTCTGACTCTTTGCGACCCCATGGACTCCAGCCTACCAGGCTCCTCGGTCCATGGGATTTTCTAGGCATGAATACAGGAGTGGGTTGCCATTTCCTTCTCCAGTGGATCTTTCTGACCCAGGGATCCAACCCGGGTCTCCCGCATTGGAGGCAGATGCTTTACTGTCTGAGCTACCAGAGAAGCTTCTTCTGATTTCGATCCCAGGTAAGCAACTTCTTACCAGCTATCTATTTAACACATGATAGTGTATATATGTTGATGCTACTTTTACCATTTGTCCCATTCTCCTTCCCTGTGTCCACAAGTGTTCTCTTTATCTGCCTCAATTCTTTCCCTGCAAATAGTTTCATCAATACCATTTTTCTAGATTCCATAAGCTAAAGCTAAGCTAAGTCACTTCAGTCATGTCTGACTCTGTGCGACCCCATAGACAGCAGCCCACCAGGCTCCCCTGTCCCTGGGATTCTCCAGGCAAGAACACTGGAGTGGGTTGCCATTTCCCTCTCCAATGTATGAAAGTGAAAAGTGAAAGTGAAATCATTCAGTTATGTCCGACCCTCAGCGACCCCATGGACTGCAGCCCACCAGACTCCCCCATCCATGGGATTTTCCAGGCAAGAGTACTGGAGTGGGGTGCCATTGCCTTCTCCCTAGATTCCATACATATGTGTTAATATATGATATGTATGTGTTTTTCTCTGACTTACTTCACTCTGTATAATAGGCTCTAGGTTCATCCACCTCACTAGAATTGACTCAAATTCATTCTTTTCTATGATTTAGTAATATCGCATATATATGCACCACATCTTCTTTATCCACGTGTCTGTTGATGGACTTCTAGGTTGCTTCCATGTCCTAGCTATTGTTAACAGTGCCGCTATGAACATTGGGGTACATGTGTCTTTTCCAATTATGGTTTTCTCAGAGTATATGCCCAATAGTGAGAGTGCCAGGTCATCTGGTAGCTTTTTCCCTAGTTTTTTAAGGAATAGCCACATTGTACTCCATAATGGCTGTATCAATTTACATTCCCACCAACAGTGCAAGAGGGTTCCCTTTTCTCCACATCCTCTCCAGCATTTACTGTTTGTAGATTTTTTGATGGTCATTCTGACTGGTGTGAGATGATACCTCATTGTAGTTTTGATTTGCATTTCTCTAATAATGAGTGACACTGAGTACCTTTTCATGTGTTTATTGGCCATCTGTATGTCTTCTCAGGAAAAGTGTCTGGTTAGGTCTTCTGCCCATTTTTTGATTGGGCTGTTTGTTCTTCTGATATTGAGATGTATTCGCTGCTTATACACTTTGGTGATTAATCTTTTGTCAGTTGTTTCATTGCCAAGCTATTCTTGCGGCTAACTGAGGCCATACGATACCAGCTGGGAATTCTTTCTTCCTCTTCTCCTTTGCAAAGCCTCCTTTTATTTAAGTTTAATCTCAAGTGCTACATGTTTGAGATTGCAAATACTTCTGGATTATTTAATAATCCTGGAATATCTAAAATTATTTAACACCTTTTAAAAATTGAAATTTAAATTCATGGTACTGAGTTTAAAAGAGAACCCCCCACCCAAACCTCACAAAATATTAAATCCTACATAAACAGTCAAAATACACAATCCTTTGAAAATTTAAGGTGCAGATATCTCGATAAGTAGTCTCAGGTTGAGATTTAAAATCAGAATAAAATTCAGAAGACCAAAAGCACCTAAAAAAAAGTGGGTGTCTAGATCTTATGATTAAAACTTAAATAAATATTACAATTATGTTATTAGGTTTAATAAATACTTATGAAAATTCATCCAAAAGGCCACACTGATGTTTAGAAATAGCTGAGGCTCTGTTGACTGAGATGGCTTATTCCATCTCTCAGGAATGCAAGTCGTTAATGGCAGCATGAGAGATGAGGTGATCTACCCATAAACACAGGGCTCTGATTCAGCCTGAATGCTAGCGATTTTAATGCCAGACACATCCACTTTCAGCTGGAGGGTATTTGTTGAGAGCTGCCGTGGAGAATGCCCACACTTGGGAAAAAATGCACATCCTTAGCAACCACTAATGAATAAAATACAAACCTACTGATCAGGATTTAGAAGTTGCAAAAAAACAATATGATTTGGTATTTTGAAGTCATAGTTTGGGTATGCAAACAAAAACAGATCTGACAATATAGGTTGGATTCCACAGGTGTTACTCAAGCTACTTGTGATCCTTGGGAATTTTTTCCCAAACAAGTTCTGGAAAATCAGATCTTATTTTTTTTTTCCAAATCCCTGGAGTGTCTTCCTCAAATCATGTGAATGGAATTTAGCAGTGGGAACTTTTTTGGGTTCGTATATTGAAAGACCCTCGTCATGCCAACTGATACTCATCTGTGCAAAGAAGATATCCACCTCCAAGAAATACATACAGGGAAATGAGACACCAGCTACAAGTCTGGTGTTTGCCCCTCTATATCTGACACTTTGGCCTGATCACTCACTTTAGATATTGGCCTGAATAACTATTTCATGAAGATACTAAGGACTGATGTTAAAGAAAAAATGAAAGCCACCTGTCGTTATCAGCAGAAGCCCTGGGATCCACTTCTGTTTCCACCACTTAAAACGTTTATGACAGGGAGTGTGTAAATCAAGCAACCAACTTTTTTTTGTTTTTCAAGATTTTCTTATTTATTTTTTACTTACTTGGCTGTGCCAGCTCTTAGTTGGGGCGTGTGGGAATCTAGTTTCTAACCAGGGATCGAACCCAGCCCCGCTGCATTGGGAGCATGTAGTCTTATCCACTGGACCACTAGGGAAGTCTCTCAAGTAACCAGCTTGAGTCTCATTTTCCCAGCTGGTGAAGCAAGGACTCCAAAGGTGCTTTAATCAACATCTCCTGAGCATTTACTATGCGCCAGAGATGGAAGTAGGTGGTATGCTAGGTATAGTCACTATTTTCGGGCAGCTTACCATTTATTTAGAAAGGAAGACAAATGTCCAAACTTACGAATAATATGCAACTATGTTCCTAAAAATTGCCATGAAGAAAAAGCAAAGAGTACAGATTAAAAAATATAAATGAGAAATGTAGCTTCATTTAGGAGGTCAAAAACATCTCCTTAAGGAATGATATTTAAGCAAAGAGGGTGGGAAGTAGAGGGTGGAAAGAATATTCCAAGACAAGGGGATAATATATGCAAAGGCCCCAAGGCAAGAAGGAGTTTGATGTGGTCCAAGAACAGCAAGAAGACTCCTGTGGCTACATTGAGGGGAAGAGTGGCAGGAGATAAGCCTCACCGTGTTGTTACAAGAATCAAAGAGAAATGTGTGTGAACATGCTTTGCCGAGCACAAACCTAGCCCTGTACGTCTGTGAAAGTGAGCACACTCATCAGTGTTTCAGGAGTCCTGTCCTCAGCAGCACACACTGCAGGTCAAAAAGAAAAAAACATTTGAACACAAGTTTTACCTCTTCTTCCATCCTTCCTAAATTGACTATTTCTCTCATCTTTGCCATCAAGCTAAGTGCCAGTCGATTTTCGATTGGCATTGTCAGAAGTCTCAAAAAAGACCTAAGTTTCTCTCCTTCTTGTACCCAACTGGGGTTCTTTAAAGCCTGAAGACAAAATTACTGAAGCTCTTTTATATCTGGGTAACAGAAAACAGAGTGCCTTAAACATCCAGAATTCCTTTATATTTCCATTTGTACCATATAATGCCACACAGCACACAAACAGATGGAGAGCTGGACACTCCTTTCACCCACTGTCTCCAACTCTGCCACTCATTTTCCAGTGGAATTTTATTGATTTATTTATTTCATCATGGCTTGCAGGATCTTAGTCCCCTGACGAGGGACTGAACCCAAGTCTTGGCAGTGAAAGCACCAAATCCTAACCACCAGACTACCAGGGAATTCCCTCCAGTGGAATTTTTAAAATGGTATGTGGGATGAAGAATGGTGGGATGTATTCCCAGCAAACTCATCCATCATCCATTCATTCACTCAATCATCACATGTTTATTGAGTATCTATCAATCACTGTGATGTTATATACGGGGACACTGAGAATTGAATTTTATTATACTGATTTAGTTTCATAATTATGCAGAGATGTCAAGGACCTGGGGTAAGAATCCCATTTAAGTTATGACCTTATCTCCTTTATATAAATATATTGTTAACCCACAAGGGTAATGTGGATGCCAGTTTCCTGAACAAAGCATCAGAAAGGGCCTCTGGCATCAAGAAGGCATAAAAACCAAGAATGGGTCAAGAATGGAAGGAAGAGGGGAGAGACAGACAGACAGACACCAGAGGCAACAGCCTCAGGACCCTGGCATGGGTGTGCTGATGGGCATTGATGGGCACAGACGGTACACTGATGATAGTGACATGGACAGCAGAGCTGAATGTGAGCTCGCTTCTCTTCTCCGAAAAGTGTATCAGGAGACAGCTTTGCTTGGAAGAGACTCTTAAACTAAAGTCATCAATAAAGCTTGTGCCTACTTCAATAAGTGCTGTTTCCAGACCGTTTTGTCTTCTGTCTCCCATACACTGAATGCCTTGGGAACACTGAGCTGACAGTGATGCATAACGAGATCTCAGGCAATTGCTGTGATGAGAAGCAGCAAGAAAGGATTGCTTCTGAAAAGGGCCACATGAGAAATGATACAGAATGAAGGGGAAAGGAATTACCACGAATGTGGTTGAGGGATACCAAGAATGGGATGATATTCCTAGAGGAGAAATGCAAAATCATTTGCAGATGTTTAGCTACAGACTTTATTTATTTATTTAATTTTTGGCTGAGCAGCATGTAGGATCTTAGTTCCCTGACCAGGGATTAAACCCATGCCCCCTGCAATGGAAGCAAATAGTCCCAACCATTGGGCTACCAGGGAATTGCTAGAAGTTGACTTTCATTAATAATTGAACTGTCTAGAAACCAACCAGAAGCACAGAGATCTAGAACAGTTAATACACCCCAGAAGAACTTTTAGAAACTTAAAAAAATCTTTTCTTAAAAGGCATCAAGACACTTTATCAGCCAATCAGTTTCTATGCATATAAACAGTTGGAATTAGTTGGAGAGGGAGGAGTTGGTAGATACAGAATCAAACATTTTTTGTTATGTTTTTCTAGAAAGGAAACAAACAAGGGGAATCATGGCAACTGGGAAAAACTGTTAAAGGGGAATGTCAAGAGCAAATCTACTTAGAAGTTTGTTCTTCAAACCAGGACAGTCTCCCATTCCATACAATATCAGGAATTAAAATTTGGATATAAGAGTAAATTTTCAAAAGAGACACCAAAAGTCTACTGCAAATAAGCACATCACAGATACATTACCAAGCGCCTTTCCTGAACACAGTGGGAAGAATGCAACAGAAAATCTAAGAGAACGGTAGCTGACTTCCCTGGTGGTCCTAGTGGTTAAGACTCTGCCCTTCTACTGCAGGAAGCAAAGGTTCAATCCGTGGTGGAGGAACTAAGATCTGTATGCTGCATGGCTTGGCTAAAAATAATAATAATAATGATGATAAATTAAAAAATAAAATAACAGTACCTCTTCCCCTGATTTCTTTCTTCCTTTGCCATTTTTGACATATCAAATATCAGATAACTTTCCCTTTAGTTTGGCATCCACTATAAATAGTGCTGAGGCCTTACAGGACTTCATCACAGTCACTTCCCCATCCGTTCCTAATAATTTTGACCCTTTCAAACAATGAGACTAAGTGTTCCCTGAGAACAACCACCACCAGCATTACCAACACAACTGCCATTTGTGCCCAAAGTGCCTTAAATAAAATTTACCAAGTCAGAGTTAAAATGAAGTGAAATTAAAGTGAAAGACCCAAGTCCTTGCCACTTGAAGGGAACTGACACCATCAGTATCCTTTGGACATACCTTAAATACTCATCTAGTTGGAAAAGACAAATTTAGGGGAAAATGTCCAGTTGTAGATGTAGCAAATTTTTTATAAAGTCAAACTCTTTCATATTAAAATATTCATTTTTTTATCTCTTCAGCTAATAGAACTGAGGACTCACTGTCAGATATGTCTGTAAAGCAGTTTCAAGTGTTAGTTCTAGGTCACCCTGTGGTGTGGATAGAATAAAAATCATTTATGAACATAGGTACATGAAAATGGTGCCCTTACACCAAGATAATAATGAGCATGAGACTTGCTAAAGGTATTCTACCCATTGCTTAGACACATTAAATGCACAAGAGCAATTGTGTGACCATTTCTCCCCAATCTTTGAATTGCTTATTCAAGTCAATCTCATAATGAAAACAAATTTTTTAAAAATTTGATAGTAATTTACTAATGATGAGATATAATCCTGGTCTCTTTCACCAAAACCTAACTTCTCCAATCAAAAGGCACATTACCATTTCCCAGTGCCAGACTTCATTCTCTCTGATTTAAACCACCTAAATAATCTCTTCCCTGGTGGCTCAGATGGTAAAGAATCTGCCTGCAATGCAGGAGACCTGGGTTTGATGCCTGCATTGGGTTGGAAAGATCCCCTGGAGGAGGAAACAGCTACCTACTCCAGTATTCTGGCCTGGAAAATTCCATGTATAGAGGAACCTGGCAGTCCATAGGGTCACAGAGTTGGACACAACCGAGCAACTTTCACTTACTTATTTAATCTCTTAATTGGTCTTTCTCTAATCTCTCCCAATTTAATTCATCCCTCAGTCTCAAGGATCTATTTATATTTATCAAACTTCCTAAAAACAAATCTAACTAATTTTTTCCTTCCCTCTTCATGCTAGATGATAAAATTCAACTCCTCAGCATAACATCTGTACCACCAACCTGTCCCAACCTGTCTCGCCATCAACTTTCCACTTTCTGTCTCTGACCATTCAACCTTCTCTAACACTCTTTCCTTCCAAATGCCCCCACCTCCACTTTGGCTTTCCCTCTGCTGCCTGGAATAACCTTCTCCTTATTGCACCTGTCAAAACCGTACTTCACAACTTAAATATTTGGGCCACTTCTTTCATCCTCAGAGCCTTTAAAATGTCATTTCCTTTCATATACTTTGCCTTTAAATGTTTGGGCTTTTGTTATTGCTGAGGGATATGTCAGGTAAGCCTTCATGCTGAGTATGCCATGTATAAGAAGCCCCAAACCCCTTTCGCATACCTCATGTAAGGTACATTCTGATGGGTTTTTACATTGTTTCTGTCTACCATTTTTCCCCTAGGAGGTTTTTTAATCCTTGACAAGAAATTCATCCCTTCTGTGTCAATCCCAGTGCCTGAAAAAGGTTAAGCACTCAAGTGTTTGTTGAATTTTATTGAGATGTAAACATAGGTTGGCCAAATGCAAGCTGATTCATAGTCAGGAGGTTTGCATAAAACAGTTATTTATTTATTTATTTATTGAAGGATAATTGCTCTACAGAAGTTTGTTGTTTTCTGTCAAACCTTAACATGAATCAGCCATAAGTATACATATTTCCCCTTCCCTCTGAACAGTTTTTGGAGACCATTCAGTGTAACGGTTTTTAAGCATTTTGTTTCTTTGGTTTTTTGGCATGCTTTTAGTAGAGCAATCCTGTTTTCAACAAGAAGTGTATTTGAAAGGCCAAGATGCAGAACAGATAAAACTATTCATGTTAAAGCTCGAAAAAGCACAACCACAATCTTCCCCCTCCCATCCCCTGCCACTAAAGGGAGTCTGAAGAACACAGATTAAAATCCTTCACAAGTTAAAAGAAATGCAGAGGAGGAAGATGCTTTCCCCAAATTCTAATACTCAGATCTTAAATTATTTCTAAGATAAAAAATCTGCCCACCCAATGTAGGAGATGTATGAGGCACAGTTTTGATCCCTGGGTCAGGAAGGTTCCCTGGAAAAGGAAATGGCAATTCACTCCAATGTTCTTGCCTGGAAAATCCCATTGACAGAGGAGCCTAGAGAACTATAGTCCATAGGGCCACAAAGAGTCAGACACAACTGAACAACTGAGTGCGCGCGCACACACACACACACACACACATTTCTAAGTTTTATCTGAAGCAGAATTTGCACACTCCGTATTGTCAAGTGAAATGAATTCTTAGAGGATGAGAACTATTTTATGGCTTTCCAGAGCAGTTAGATTATTTATGCAACAGCCAGTCTGTAAGATGCCCATTTTTCAAGTTCTTCTGGAAAATGACTTGCTTAAAGACAACTCATCACGGAGTTTATGTGGCCTTTTTGTATGCACTCGATTTCTGGGGTGGGAGAGAAGCTAGGAGGTCACAAGATGGGGATGTGCTAGACTGCTAGATGATAGAAATTTCTCACTTTAGTAGAAATATAGCAGTATTCCTTGGCTGGACATAAGGCTGAGTGATTCTATGAACTCTAGGGATATGGGCCAGGTTCTTGGAATGGAAAGCAATAGTAGTAATAGTATGTTTCCATCGCACCGAGAGACAGGATTCTTCCCAATTCTTTTCAGACCATACTCTGACTCTGAAGCAGCGAGACCTGCAAAGAATAAAGAAAGTGCTCAGAACCCTAAGCATGTTCAACTCTACAAGCACAGGAAGACATTAAGCTGGCATGCTCCTTGAGTGGTAGTGGTGGGCACCAAATATTTTTTAAGTTAATTGTTGATGATGGGCACTAACAGGGCTACGATACAAAGTATGTGAAGAGACTTGTTCCCAGACATAGAGACTCAAGGCTGACATCTTCTGATAGCAATGGGAACACCAAGCTACTAACAGAATGTGGGAATGTTAATGGTTCACTTGCATATCATTTATGAGAGTTAAGAAATGAAAATAAAACTGGTAAGTACTCTGTGAAAAACTAATCTCATTTGAAGGAAAAGTTTTTCTACCTCAGCAGTCTAAACCGCTTAGCTTTTATCAAAACTTGGTCTGAGGCTGTTAATAATGGTGAAGAACACCGTATGGTGCATGCTAAAAACACCCATCACCAGCCCATCTCAAAGTTGTGCCTTTGAGATAAGCAGAGGGTGCCATCTTGAAGGAACTCACTAACTCTTCCACAGAAATGACTTCATAGAAAGCTATTTAAATTTTGTACCATCATTTTCTCTTAACCAAGCGTTGATGCAGATGACAACAAGCCTACTAAAATGCTGATCACTAACTTTTATATAAAAACTTTGCAATAAATTTATCTTAGAGCTTAGAAAAATGGTAGGGGGTAAACAATTTTATTTAAAACATCTATGCATTGTACTTTTTTTGGTTTCTTCACTAGATGTTCATGAGGAGATAAATACCCATTTTACAAATAAGTAGAGTTGAGCTCAGGTTAAGTTACAATTTGTCCAAAGTAAATGGTGAGTGAAGGGCAGAACAGGGATCAGAACTCACCTCTGTCTACTCTCACCATCCATTCTACCCTTCCATTGTTTCTCAACAAAATTTTTATTTCTCCTGTACAGATTATAAAAACAATAGGAGTCTACTGGATTTCTCTTTTTCTAAGTCTTTTAGAAAATTCTTCACTTAGGTGCCATAGCTCTGGGGTTCAAATGAAAGTTTTTACGTTTATTCTATTAGATGAATTGTTCTTGTAGCTTTTCACATTGTCCCTAAAATCTTTTTGGAAACTAGGAGGCAATCAATTTACTAAATAATTAAGTAAGTAAGTAATAGATTTACTAAGCATTTACTCAGACAATTTTTTTTTTTAACCTTATGATTCAAACTGGAAAGTAGGAACTTTACATATAGTAGATAGTATTGGAAGTCACTTTAAAGTCAGGATTTTTAATATACTTTTCAGTTCAGTTCAGTCGCTCAGTCATGTCCAACTCTTTGCGACCCCATGAATCCCAGCACCCCATGCCTCCCTGTCCATCACCAACTCCTGGAGTTTACTCAAACTCATGTCCATCGAGTCAGTGATACCATCCAGCCATCTCATCCTCTGTCTTCCCCTTCTCCTCCTGCCCACAATCCCTCCCAGCATCAGAGTCTTTTCCAATGAGTCAACTCTTCACATGAAGTGGCCAAAGTATTGGAGTTTCAGCTTTAGCATCAGTCCTTCCAATGAACACCCAGGACTGATCTCCTTTAGAATGGACTGGTTGGATCTCCTTGCAGTCCAAGGGACTCTCAAGAGTCTTCTCCAACACCACAGTTCAAAAGCATCAATTCTTTGGCGCTCAACCTTCTTCACAGTCCAACTCTCACATCCATACATGACCACAGGAAAAACCATACCCTTGACTAGACGAACCTTTGTTGGCAAAGTAATGTCTCTGCTTTTGAATATGCTATCTAGGTTGGTCATAACTTTCCTTCCAAGGAGTAAGCATCTTTTAATTTCATGGCTGCAGTCACCATCTGTAGAGATTTTGGAGCCCAGAAAAATAAAGTCTGACACTGTTTCCACTGTTTCCCTATCTATTTCCCATGAAGTGATGGGACCGGATGCCATGATCTTCGTTTTCTGAATGTTGAGCTTGAAGCCAACTTTTTGACTCTCCTCTTTCACTTTCATCAAGAAGCTTTTTAGTTCCTCTTCACTTTCTGCCATAAGGGTGGTATCATCTGCATATCTGAGGTTATTGGTATTTCTCCCGGCAATCTTGATTCCAGTTTGTGTTTCTTCCAGCCCAGCGTTTCTCATGATGTACTCTGCATATAAGTTAAATAAACAGGGTGACAATATACAGCCTTGACGTATCCTTTTCCTATTTGGAACCAGTCTGTTGTTCCATGTCCAGTTCTAACTCTTGCTTCCTGACCTGCATACAAATTTCTCAAGAGGCAGATCAGGTGGTCTGGTATTCCCATCTCTTGAAGAATTTTCCACAGTTTATTGTGATCCACACAGTCAAAGGCTTTGGCATAGTCAATAAAGCAGAAATAGATCACCAGATGGTCAACACCGAAACCAGATTGATTATATTCTTTGCAGCCAAAGATGGAGAAGCTCTATACAGTCAGCAAAAACAAGACCAGGAGCTGACTGTGGCTCAGACCATGAACTCCTTATTGTCAAATTCAGACTTAAATTGAAGAAAGTAGGGAAAACCACTAGACCATTCAGGTATGACCTAAATCAAATCCCTTATGATTATACAGTGGAAGTGAGAAATAGATTTAAGGGCCTAGATCTGATAGATAGAGTGCCTGATGAATTATGGAATGAGGTTCATGACATTGTACAGGAGACAGGGATCAAGACCATCCCCATGGAAAAGAAATGCAAAAAGCAAAATGGCTGTCTGGGGAGGCATCTGCATATCTGAGGTTATTGATATTTCTCCCAACAGTCTTGATTCCATCTTGTGCTTCTTCCAGCCCAGCATTTCTCATGATGTACTCTGCATATAAGTTAAATTAGCAGGGTGACAATATACAGCCTTGATGTACTCCTTTTCCTATTTGGAACCAGTCTGTTGTTCCATGTCCAGTTCTAACTCTTGCTTCCTGACCCGCATATAGGTTTCTCAAGGGGCAGGTCAGGTGGTCTGGTATTCCCATCTCTTTCAAAATTTTCCACAGTTTATTGTAATCCACACAGTCAAAGGCTTTGGCATAGTCAATAAAGCAGAAATAGATGTTTTCCTGGAACTCTGTTACTTTTTCGATGATCCAGCAGATGTTGGCAATTTGATCTCTGGTTCCTCTGCCTTTTCTAAAACCAGCTTGAACATCTGTAAGTTCACCATTCATGTATTGCTGAAGCCTGGCTTTGTCATTTTTTGGAGAAGGACGTGGCAACCCACTCCAGTTTTCTTACTTGGGAAATCCCATGGATAGAGGAGTCTGTTGGGCTACAATGCATGGGATCTTAAAAGAGTTGAACACAAATTAGCGACTAAACAACCACAATAAACACACACACACACATATATACATATATATATACACATGAGAAGGAAATGGCAACCCACTCCAGTATTCTTGCTTGGAAAATCCCATGGACAGAAGAGCCTGGCAGGCTACAGTTTATAGGGTCACAAAGAGTTGGACACAACTGAAGTGACTTAACTTTTGTCATGTTTATGCATCTTTACTAAGAATTGTACGACACGTGCAACTTAAAGTAGGCACTTTCAAAGATCTGGAGGAATTAGCAGAGGTGGAGACAAACCTGAAGTCGTCTAAATCCTACACACCTGCTTGCTCACAAAAATTTACCCAGAAACCCTGCTTGGTGCCCTGGTAATCAGACAGCTATCCTTCACTAAGAGAAAGTCGAACGTTCCCCAGCAAATGGCAGTTTTCGTCACACCATAGTTTGAAGTTAGTCCATGTACAACACAAAGGACGCCTGCACCGACAGTTGTGAAATACTCAGAATTTCGCCGGCACACGCTGGGAATTCTATGAGACAGGGAGGTTGCTGATTAATGGACAGTGTCAGAGCCACTCAGTGTCCACACTTGCTCAGCTGAGTAATGAGGTCCGGAACAGTTAGACTGGCCAGTTAGCAAAGTGGATAAACCAGTCTCAAACACCAAAGAAGCATCATTTTGGAATGTGGACTCAGTGGATGGTTGAAACTCGTTGTTGCCTATAAAAACTGAGTCATCCTGAGATGTCCAGAGAGTGTATTGTCTAAGGGGGACTTAAATCTGAAATGTCATAAAAGGTTTGGCAAAACTCATCTGACCCAAAGATTACACTCTAGTTACATGTGTGCTAAAGAGATTTCATCAGCATTCCATAAAGATTAGTGGTTCTAATACCTACAAAGTGTGAGATGACACTGGAAACCACCCTTGTTGAGGAAGGGCTTCTGTGTGTGTGTGTGTGTGTGTGTGTGTGTGTGTGTGTGAGTGTTCAGTTGCCTTTGATACTTTATGACCCCATGGACCGTAGCCAACCAGGCTTCTCTGTCTATGAAATTTTCCAAGCAAGAATACTGGAGTGGGTTGCCATTTCCTACTCCAGGGGATCTTCCCCCGCCAAGGATTGAACCCATGTCTCTTACAGCTCCTGCTCTGGCAGGCAGATTCTTTACCACTGCACCACCTGGGAAGCCTAAGTGTAAGACATATATAAAGTTGATATTATCCAAAAGAATCTTTAGGAGACTAACTGGGGTAACTTTTAATTTTTATGAACCAGGATTTTTCGAGACAGAAATAAACATTTATATCTAAAAGGCTTCTGTTTTAAAATTTACATCCTGGTCTAATAAAAGGAATTGATTTTAAAACAAAACCCAAACTACTCCTTTAAATATAGAGCTTATCCTTTGGTACAGGTTAAGAATAAAATATATTATTTTTTATTTCTAAATTTTTATTTCAATAAACATGTATTCCTTTCCTGAGTAAGTATAAGTTCAATAGCCTTTTCTTCAAGGTTCTAATTAAGATATTGTCAAAGGCAGAAGAGGAGAAAACGAAAATTTCAAAAAAAGGCAAAGGAAGAGAGGAAGAGAAAAAAAAAGGCAGAGGAAGAGAAAAGTGAAGACATAGGCTTGTGTTATGAAACCACAGACGCAACTGGGGAGCACATAACTCGGGGACAAAAGAGTCTAGATTCTCTCTCCCACATATGTGTCTTGCTCTGGGTCAGCTGTAGTCCTTTAGCCTGGCTCTGAATGGGACTCATCTGTGGTCAGCTCAGAGCTTACACCCAAGAGCTTGCAACCAGAGAAGATAAGAAGGCTTCACCACTAATTCTGGTTAGACTAAGTCAAGAAAGGACCCTGGCAACTCACTACAGGTCACATACTCACACTTACACCAACTGCCACAGTTTAGAATAGCCAAAATCACAGCTCCCTCTGGGACCAGGGGAAGAAATGAATCTAATCGGCAGCCACCAGTCAGAACCGTATCATCAGAACTGAGTAGGAATTCTTTCGAGTAGGCAAAACAGTAAATTTTTACTCCCCAAAGTATTTGGAGTCAACACTGTGATCATTCCAAATGTGTTCTTTTTATTAAGGTCTACATACCAGTATGTGTGTGTATGTATGGGCATATGTGCATTCTCAGTCGCTTCAGTTGTGTCCAACTCTCTGTGACCCTCTGGACTGTAGCCTGCCAAGCTCCTCTGTCTATGGGATTCTCTAGGCAAGAGTACAGAGTGGGTTGCCATGCCCTCCTCCAGGGGATCTCCCCGACCTGGGGATTGAGCCCACTATATCTGTTATCTCCTGCACTGCAAGCAGATTCTTTACCCACTGAGCCACCTGGGAAGTCCATGTGTGTGTCTACACACACACACACACACACACAAACACACACACACACATATCCATCCTAAGAAGTACTTTTTATATTTCTGCACTTAGAATAAATTATACACATTTAGTACAAAATGAGTTGTGAATTGATGTGCTGCCTATTTCTCAAGGACACAATAGAAACATTTTTATATACATGACATTTCCTCTGGGTACAAAAATCACTGAACTTTTAAAAATTCAGTATTTCATTCAAAGGGGAAGATTGTGAATTTGGGGACACAGAAAGGCTACTAAAGCTCTGATTGTAAACAATATAGAAAAATATGTATTTCTGGCAAACAAGTCAGGCCATATCTTCCAAACCTTCCTTAAGATATTTTGGAAAAGATCATATTCTATAATATTCTAGACTGAATTCTAATTGAAGAAGATAAATTTTTTCCAATTATCAAAAAAGAAAAGAAAAGAAAAGAGTAGAGAACTCAGTAAATTCAACTGAGGCTGTGTTGAAAGACATCAAATTAAGAGATCATGCACACAGATCATGCACAGCCTGTCATGATCTTCCAAGCGGGTCAGACTGTTCACAGCATCCATGTAGACTCTGACCAAGCCATGCTCTGGGAAGCAAATTTGTGACCTCAAAAGTATATTCTAAATTTAATATATATGCATTAATGTACAGTATTTGTCTTTCTCTTTCTGACTTATTTCACTCTGAGAATAGCATTGAAACATGTACCTTGCCACATCTAAAACAGATGACCAGTGCAAGTTCGATGCATGAAGCAGGGCACCCAAAGCCAGTGCTCTGGGACAATTCAGAGTGATAGGGTGGGGAGAGAGGTGGGAGGGGGGTTCAGGATGGAGGGACACATGTCTACCTGTGGCCTATTCATGTTGATGTATGTCAATAATCATCACAATCAGTTCAGTTCATTCCCTCAGTCGTGTCCTACTCTGCGACCCCGTGAACTGCAGCATGCAAGGTCCCCCTGTCCATCACCAGCTCCCGGAGTTCACCCAAACCCATGTTCATCGAGTTGGTGATGCCATCCAACCATCTCATCCTCTGTCATCCCCTTCTCCCCCAGCCCTCAATCTTTCCCAGCATCAGGTTCTTTTCAAATGAGTCAGTTCTTCGTATCAGGTGGCCAAAGTATTGGAGTTTCAGCTTCAACATCAGTCCTACCAATGGACACCCAGGACTGATCTCCTTTAGAATGGAATGGTTGGATCTCCTTGCAGTCCAAGGGACTCTCAAGAGTCTTTTCCAACACCACAGTTCAAAAGCATCAATTCTTCGGCATTCAGCTTTCTTTATTGCCCAACTCTCACATCCATACATAACTACTGGAAAAACCATAGCCTTGACTAAATGGACCTTTGTTGATGAAGTAATGTCTCTGCTTTTGAATAAACTGCCTAGGTTGGTCATAACTTTCCTTCCAAGGAGTAAGCGTCTTTGAATTTCATGACTGCAATCACCATCTGCAGTGATTTTGGAGCCTAAAAAATAAAGTCAGCCACTATTTCCATGGTTTCCCCATCTATTTGCCATGAAGTGATGGGATGCCATGATCTTAGTTTTCTGAATGTTGCGCTTTAAGCCAACTTTTTCACTCTTCTCTTTCACCTTCATCAAGAGGCTCTTTAGTTCTTCTTCACTTTCTGCCATAAGGGTGGTGTCATCTGCATATCTGAGGTTATTGAGATTTCTCCCAGCAATCTTGATTCCAGCTTGTACTACCTCTAGGCCAGCATTTCTCATGATGTACTCTGCATATAAGTTAAATAAGCAGGGTGACAATATACAGCCTTGATGTACTCCTTTTGGAACCAGTCTGTTGTTCCATGTCCGGTTCTAACTCTTGCTTCCTGACCTGCATATAGGTTTCTCAAGAGGCAGGTCAGGTGGTCTGGTATTTCCATCTCTTTCAAAATTTTCCACAGTTTATTGTGATCCACACAGTCAAAGGCTTTGGCATAGTCAATAAAGAAGAAATAGATGTTTTTCTGGAACTCTGTTGCTTTTTCCATGATCCAGCAGATGTTGGCAATTTGATCTCTGGTTCCTCTGCCTTTTCTAAAACCAGCTTGAACATTTGGAAGTTCACCATTCACGTATTGCTGAAGCCTGGCTTGGAGAATTTTGAGCATTACTTTACTAGCGTGTGAGATGAGTGCAATTGTGCAGTAGTTTGAGCATCTTTGGCATTGCCTTTCTTTGGGATTTGGATGAAAACTGACCTTTTCCAGTCCTGTGGCCACTGCTGAGTGTTCCAGATCTGCTGCATATTGAGTGCAGCACTTTCTCAGCATCATCTTCCAGGATTTAAAATAGCTCAACTGGAATTCCATCACCTCTACTAGCCTTGTTCATAGTGATGCTTCCTAAGGCCCACTTGACTTCACATTCCAGGATGTCTGGCTCTAGGTGAGTGATCACACCATGGTGATTATCTGGGTTGTGAAGATCCTTTTTGTACAGTTTTGTGTATTCTTGCCACCTTTTCTTAATATCTTCTGCTTCTGTTAGATCCCTACTATTTCTGTCCTTTATTGTAAAGCAATTAGCCTCCAATTAAAATTAATCAATCAATTTTTAAAAAAAAGTATATTCTAAACTCTTGTCTGTCTATGGGATTTTCCAAGCAAGAATATTGGAAGGGGTGGCCATTTCCTCCTCCAGCGGATCTTTCTGACCCAGGGATAGAACCTGGGTCTCCTGCATTGACAGGCAGTTTCTTTACTGTCTGAGCCACCAGGGAAGCCTGAAAACTGTAGGCCAGGAGAAGGCACAAGTAAAAATCCAGTGGAAAAATCCTGTGCAAAAATCTTGTTCCTTCCAGGTACACCTGGAAGCCAGAGGTCAAGAAAGGGCACTGAGTTAATATCAAATAAATTACTTGCATTCAGGGACCTCAGACACTAGAGTTCAAACGGGAGGGCAGAACAGACCCTGATACTGGAAAGCAAGAGCAGAGAGTTACTTGCTAGGCATATCCCTCATACAATTCTAGGGATGAGCAAGTTACCATACGTATTATGCAATCAAGGAGAGTTCATTAGAAACAAGTACAAACCTGATATAAAATTTCCTTTAGTAGCAAAACTGAAGTACCTTCTTGGGGTTTTCTCATATCTCTTCTACATTATGAGAGAAGTCTTCTATTTGTGTATGGACCAAGGCAACAGGGAAACTGGGAAGCAAGGCAGGGCACCAAGTGGCAAAGAAGGATTAAACAACAACAACGAAAATTCTGGCTTCTAGCCACGTGCACCTGGAAGAGGGTGTCAAGAAAAAAACCACAGATGTATGCCTCAGGCTTTGCAAGTATAAAAAAAAAATCTATTAATTCTTTCAACAAATATTTATTGAGTATTCATTACCTGTCAGGCAGTTTGCTGGGAGGTAAGAATGTAAAGATGTACAGGACAGTTTCTTCCCTTGAGTAGATTTCAATGTCTAGGGTGAGGTCAGAAAGTAAAATTTACATTATAAGTAAATGTCTAATCAAGGTATTTATTACTCTGAAAATATAAATAAGGGAGCATTTCACTTTAACTGATGGAAAAAAAAATATAAAGACAAAATATGATTTTAGAAACTACCAATGGATCAAGAAATCATGTCCAAACAGATTTGTTGTAAATGTTGAATACTTCCTGCTTTGGGATGGGCCAGAAATACCAAGATAACAACCTGAGTGCATTTTGTTGAAACCAGGAAGTAAAGAGGACAATGAAAATTAAACCTAAAAAAAAAAGGAAGAAACAAGTACTTAAATGATTTAATGGACAAAAAAGGTGCTGAATTTGGAAAGAGACACAGGAAAGAGACAGGCATACTTGTTCATGTTCAAGATATCAGTTCACCAACTAAGTTTAATGTTTGCTCCCTTTAGTCTAGAAATCTTCCAAAAGAGTAACAAGAGTCCTAATTTGTCCCTTATTCAGCAAGACTTGCAATACAGAGTACTTAAAAAAAAAAATTCTTCCAGGCTCCACCCGCCCCCCTTTTCTCCTTCCATGACCTCTTGTAAGTCTTTGATCATCTGAAAGGAATGTGTGGGTGGTGTGTAACCTTTAGAAACGTTTTTCTGCCAATTTACTATAGGGAAGTTTTCTTTTTCTTTTGCTTTTTTTCCCTTTGCCCCAAGTTCTGCACAAAACCGTGCCCGCACTGCATTGTGCAAAGCCGCTCAGAGGCGTCCTTGAAAGAATCCTGTGAAAAGAGAACGGAGCTGAGGCTGTGAAACCAGACAGCACCCCCTCAAAACCAGATTTTTGTGGCCCCAAACAATTCTGTCTCTTTGTGTGGGATAGCTAGTGGTTGGTGAGTCATGTTACCAGGTGTATTTATAGACCATGAATTCGAAATAAATAAATAAAAGCAGTTATCGCCTCTTGAGAGTCTCAGAATGAGCAAAAAGAATAGCTAAAGGAACATCTGCAAATCAGAACTCTTGCTATTATGAGCGAGCAGGCTGAACTCTACAGACCAGCCTAGGATAAAAGAGTTCATTCACAGACAGGGGATCGGCCTGAGTCCTCTGTGTCGTCCACGAGATTATTCACACAGCAGCTTGCACTTGAGAAATGATGAACACACGTGTTGTGGAATCACTA
Source organism: Bubalus bubalis (assembly GCF_019923935.1). Lineage (NCBI taxonomy): Eukaryota > Metazoa > Chordata > Mammalia > Artiodactyla > Bovidae > Bubalus > Bubalus bubalis. The sequence continues at coordinate 152,966,802 of NC_059158.1, forward strand.
GCGATGACTGCCAGGGAACAAGGTAGTTCTCGTTTGTTTTGTGTATCCATTTCTCCTTTCAGTTTGAAACACCCTTGGTGTATAAGAATGATATTCCTCTTCACTATTTTTTTATATTCACTGCATATTAAGGTTATTTTTTATAAAATGAAAAAATTGGACTCATGGTAACTACTCTATTGGGTAGAGAACAACTGGGAAAAGTAACTGAATAACGAATTCCCTTCCCTCAAAAAATCACTCAATGATCTGATAAGCCAAGTAACCAACTAGTAACCTGAGCTGGAAAATTTTTTCTTTTTTGAGGAGCTCAGAACCGTTTGACCATTTCTGAACTGCTTCCTAGAGCAAGTTTCTAAGGTAGGCCTAGTGAGAACCCAAAAGGCAGTTTCAGTTTTGAAGCAAGAAAGGCTAGGGAGCGGTGGAGAGATGGGTATAAAGCAAACATACACACTTCAGGAATAGATGGGATCAGCCATTGAGGCCACTAGGTTTCTGTAGTCACTTAAAAGTGGTCTCTAAAGTGGATGCACCTAGCCAAAGGATGTGCAAAATCATTTTAATGAGGGGGAAGGAAAAAATCAGAACTTAGATTTATACGTGTTTTGTCTAAGAAAGGAAATTAAACTTTACTAATATTTAATATATGGATAAAAGTTAACATATGTAGAAAATATATATACCTAGTTGTGGGTTTTGTGTTCAAATATCTTTTTCTGGCTGGCTTGGATACTCACTGGCTTTTTATATCATTTTGTCTGTGCGATGTTTCATAAGTTTTAGAAGAGGGCTGGGATATGGAAGCATTCAAAATGTTTTTTGAGTGAACTGGAATACATTTGGTTAGAAAGAAAGAAGAGTATTGAGTTAAAATGAAGTGCAATAAAGGTAAAGATGTTTTCAAATGATTAAATAGGATTCAAGCATCAGATAGTGCTGAAGGTTTTATTAAATTGTATAGATCAGAAAGTCCATCAGGCAGCAGGTCTTTGGGATAAGAAAAGGATTAAGCAAATGATTCAAGGCCCAAAAGAGACCTCTCAGAGAAAAAAGCATCTTTACCTGGAGATGCTTTACCAGAAGACTGAGAAGGCTGAGGTGATGGGAGAGGGTTTGGGTGAGTCTGTGGAGTCTAAGAGATATATGTGCGTGCATGCTAAATTGCTTCAGTCGTGTCCAACTCTTTGTGATGCTATGGATTATAGTCCCCCCAGGCTCGTCTGTCCATGGGTTTCTCCAGGCAAGAATACTGGAGTGGATTGCCTTGCCCTCCTCCAGGAGATCTTCCCAACCCAAGGATCGAACCCACATCTCTTAGGTCTTCTGCATTGGCAGGTAGGTTCTGTACCACTAGCGCCACCTAGATATCTGAGACCCATACAAATCCCAGCCATCGTCATCAAAAGGACATTAAACTACACAACAATCCACCTTAAACCAGACTTGGAAATTTCCCACATTCTCTCAATTTGAAAGGAAAAGGGACAGTCTCAGACATTGGCTAAAATAAAAACCAGAGCTTCTATTGAGAAAAAAACAAAAAACATGAATTTGTTAGTCATATTTAAGTACCAATTCACCTACTTAATACCCATATAAGTTTGGGCAAACTTCTTGACTTCTCCAGCCTCAATTTCCTTATGAATTTTTAAAAAATCACTAATATATCTCACAGGTTTATGTGGTGATTAAATACATTAATGAAGCATTCCCCAAATCTCCATCTTTCTTATTTCAAAACTTTGAATCTAACATTGATAGTATTATTTCACCATTATTTTCCATTAAATATATGTATTTAAAAATAAAACTTTGTATTATCATGAATTATCACTTATTATTAATTGTTGTTCAGTTGCTAAGTCATATCTGACTCTTTGTGATCCTCCATGGACTGTAACAGGCCAGGCTCCTCTGTCCTCCACTATCTCCCAGAGTCTGCTCAAATTCACATCCATTGAGTTGGTGATGTTATCTAACCATCTCATCCTCTGCTGCTCGCTTCTCCTTGTGCCTTCAACCTTTCCCAGTATCAGGGTCTTTTCCAATGAGTTGGCTCTTCACATTAAGTGGCTAAAGTATCATTAATAGTAAATATCATCAAGATAAATATATAGTCCTTAAAAGTAAAGGAATTTACACTATTTTCACTGAAAATTTATACTGAAAGCACACTATTCAGCTGCTTGGACAGTTTATTTCTGTTGTCCTGGTATAATTATTAACAGCATTTCTTATACTCACAAAACTATTTCAGTCTAGATAAGAAATGATGGGTTCACTCTGCCTAAAACTATTTGTGTATGGGCAGGGGTATAATTACCATTGAGAAACGCTGACTCATGCGTGAGACATAGCTCCAAGAGCACCGGGCACATGGAAATCAATCAATCCTGAGGGTTTTCTTCCTTCCCTAGAGTGCATGTGAGATGGAAACCGTGGTCTGACCCGCTCTAGAGGCTGTTAGGCTACAGAGGCCAGTGATGGTGGCCAGGGGGACAAACGCTGTGGAAAGTGGGTCACAGACAGAGCATCAGCTGTGGTCACACATCTTTCATCACCTTTCCTCCCAAGCTAGTACCAGAAATAGACACGAATTGGACACTGGGTGATTCTGGTGTAGGTATATTAATGAATGTGCACAATTGAACATCTCCAAAAGTAAAAAAGTGATCTTCAATAGAACACTCAGAACCATAGAACTTCCAGTTATCAGATAAATAAGCAATAAGGATATAATGTACAACATGATGATTATAGTCAACATGGCCCTAGGCTATATTTGAAAGTTGTTAACAGTAGATCCCAAGAGTTCTCACCACAAGGAAACAGACATTTCTTTTTCTTATTTTGTATCTATAGGAGATGATGACTGTTAACCAAATTTATTGTGGTCATCATTTCACAATATATGTGTCAAATCATTATGCTGAATACTTTATATTTATATAGTGCTGCAAGTCAATTTTATTGCAATAAAACTATAAAAAAATTAATTTAAAAAACACCTGAAAACATAAGACAGCAAGGTCTTTCTCTCTGCTTTTGTTTATATATGTGTGTGTTTTTATATGTGTGTGTGTGTGTGTGAATTTGTGAGACACTAAAAGTTGTGATAAAGATACAACTGTTTTAATCTGATCTCAGGTTAACAAACTTTGGTGCTGACTGGGGGAGGAAGATGATTTCAGATTCTCTCTTAGGTTTTCTTAAATTTCATGAATGATAATTGCAGAAGAAGCAAGCAAATGTACAAAACTAAAGTTTTCTTTAGCATTTAAACAAATTTACCTTTTAGCATCTTGAAAATATTTTCTTGAAACAAATGAATTATAACTGCTATAGTTGAAGCAGAAAATATTATGACAACAATTATTGAAAGAAAAAGTTGAATTTAGGAATATAAACCAATGCTGAGAGACAATGTTTGTATAACTCCTATCTTCTAATGAGAATCGGAAACTTTAAAAGTAACATCTCCTTGATTTTGGCAGTAAGTACCAAATACCCTTGATAAGACAAAAAGAATATTTCTGAAAGTACAATGTAAAATGAGTAAATCTTAAAATAAATCCCACGTGTCTGGGTAGAGCATCTAAAAGCTTATATTTTCAACGAGTAGGGTAAAAACCTCTTCATTCAGCAACTATCTCAATTCCATGACAAAATCAATTTTGGATTGTTCTGTTAATAAGGATGTTGAGTCGTCCTTATTTACTCTTAATGTATGTTAAAAAGTGTTACAAAATTTTGTTCTAAATAAAAACATTGGCCATGTGAACATATCAAACATCAAAAAAGTAACAGAAATAACCAGATGATTAACAAGCAAAAGCAGATAAAGGAAAATATGAGCTCTCTAAAAGGTCAAAGAAAATTTTCTAGCAGCTAGAATTCTGTGCATTTGCCCTCTGAGGCTTTCTGAAAACTTCTTTGGGGCAAAATAACCTTCCAAGAGCAGTCGTTTTGAAAGTGGTTTCAACTCTTCAGATGTGCTACTGTCTAAATCAAGAAAACACTTCCTTTGTCTGCTTATTAGTAGGTGCTTGAGTATGCAGAAAGGATGAGGTTCCAAGTGGAAGGTACTTCCCCAATGCCTCATAACCTGTAGTTCTAAATGCTGGGCTGTTTGCACATTGAAAAGGTAGCTTTTAAAATAAGCATAGACATTTTGTGTAAAAAGATATCCTGTGTGGTTTTTCTTTAGAATAAGGGGGGAACAATTGTAAAATATACTTCATTATAAGCTGGGATCTTGGGTGTAGATTAGTTTTTCTGTTTTTGTTATTCTCTTGGAGGATTTAAAGTTAAATTGAGGTAACATCAAAGCAAAATAAGGAAAATATGGAAGGGGATGGAATTCGTGCTAGACTTTTTTCTGCTTTTACTGCTAAATTTCACTCATTCTTACAAGCACTATAATACTCGTAGTTTGTTGTTAACTTTTACAGACGCATTTACCTTTCAGAAGAGCATATGTATGTGTGATCAATTGCTTAGTCTTGTCAGACTCTTTGGGACCCCATGAATTTTAATCTGTCAGACTCCTCTGCCCATGGAATCTTCCAGGCAAGAATACTGGAGCCAGTTGCCATTTCCTACTCCAGGAGATCCTTGCAACCCAGGGATCGAACCCGCATTTCTTGTGTCTCCTGCATTGGCAGGCAGACTCTTTACCATTGTGCTACCTTGCTCCAAACTGATCTAGAGATTTAATACTATTCTCATGAAAATTTCCAAAAGTTTTTGTCAAAACTACTAAGTTGATTCTGAAAATTATATGGAAACGCAAATGACCTAGAAATGCCAAAGCAGTTTTTAATAAGAATAAAGTTGAAAGAACTATGCTATCTGATTTCTTGATTTCAAGATTTACTATAAAATTAGGTAACCAAGACAATGTGGTAGTAGTAAAAATTAAACATAGGTAATCGAGGGGGAAACAGTGGAAACAGTGTCAGACTTTATTTTTTTGGCTCCAAAATCACTGCAGATGGTGATTGCAGCCATGAAATTAAAAGACGCTTACTTCTTGGAAGGAAAGTTATGACCAACCTAGGTAGCATATTAAAAAACAGAGATATTACTTTGTCAACAAAGGTCTGTCTAGTCAAGGCTATGGTTTTTCCAGTGGTCATGTATAGATGTGAGAGTTGGACTGGGAGGGGTTGGGGGCAGGAGGAGAAGGGGAAGACAGAGGATGAGATGGCTGGATGGCATCACCGACTCGATAGACATGAGTTTGAGTGAACTCCAGAAATTGGTGATGGACAGGGAGGCCTGGCGTGCTGTGATTCATGGAGTCACAAAGAGTTGGACACAACTGAGTGACTGAACTGAACTGAACTGAACTGAATGGGATAAGAAGTCTAGAAACAGGGCTGTGGATATAAGGTCACCTGATCTTAAACAAAGTTGTCAAAACTAGCCTTTATGAATGGGAACAAATAAACGTCTGTATGAAAAACAGCAACTTTGACCTTATCTCATAGACAAAAAGGAAATGGATTCTGGATCTAACTGTGAAGGCTAAGCTACAAAACTTATAGAAGAAAATATATGAGAAAATCTTAATAAGCTTAGTTTAGGTAAAGATTTTTATGCACACACACAAACCATGAATCTTAAAACAAAACAAAAAGTAAAGCCACAGATTGCTAGAATTCATTATCTAATAAAGGACTTGTAATCAGAATATGTGAAGAGCTTTTACAACTCAGTAATTTTTAAAAAATGAATGGGCAAAAGATTTATGGTCAAAAGAAATGGTTCTCAAAAGAAAAAAAAAGATTTACAGTCATTTCACACAAAATAATATGAATTGCCAATATGATTTGTCAATGTCAGGGAAATTAAAAGGGAAGAAGTCTTGTGCAGGCTTCAAAAGCAGGAGAGCAGGCCTCCGACCTTGCCTGGAAACTGGCTGGCTCTACGTCTGCCCATAAGCATAGCTAGTCAGGTGGTACTTTAGATAAGAAAGGGAGTGGGTCTTGGAATTCTTGAGCCCGTAGAGGTCTGCCCAACTGCTTGGGTTTAAGGAAATCCTGTGACTCACAAAATAAACAATATTGTAAAAAGGTTAAAGTAAATCAGAGCTGCATTTTTGTGTGCAAATTGATCTGTTTGTGGCCTGGGATTGTAAGCGGGATCTCTGAAAATGCAATTTGAAATCCCACCTGTAGAATGGATACAACTTTCCCAACTGGGACTCCGGACTGCTGTTACTCAGGACTTCACAGCATGCTGCTTAAGTCGGGATATTGGCTTCTCAAGTGGTTCAATGGTGAAGATCCAACTGCCAATGCAGGAGATGCAAGAGAGGCAGGTTCAGTTCCCCAGTTGGGAAGATCCCCCGGAGGAGGAAATGGCAACCCAATCCAATACTCTTGCCTGGAAAATCCCATGGGCAGAGGAACCTGGAGCATTACAATCCATGGGGTCACAAAGAGTCGGGTGTGACTGAGCGACTGGTACTCATGCACATTGCTTGGCCCAATTTGCTGATGCATGTGCTGTTACTCTTCTCTATTGCTTCTATTTCTCTCTCTCTCTTTTTTTAATGATTGTATAGTGAAATTAAGTTAAATAATCTTCTACTAAATATTAAAACTGCATATTTGTGTGTAATGAGTGGTTTCTTTTGTTAATAAATCCTTCAAAACTGAAACAAAAGTAAAACTTTTGGCAAAATATAAGTTGGTGCTATGAGAAGGATTTGTGAAACAAAATGCCACTCTTTAAAATAAAAAGAAAGAGGTTAAGACTAATCAAGTTTTTATTCCCAGATGGGAAGATTTGCCTTACTGCTCATTAGCTACTGAATGGGGCATACTCACTGATGGTGTGAGAATTAGGACCCCCAAATTAAATCAGGCCAAATCTTTTGAAATTACTGAATGTTTGTGGCTCATGACAAATGAGAAAGGACAAGAGTATACCATGCTGGGTCAGAGAGGCTGGACCCTTGTCTCTGCCCACTGTAAGATATATGAAAACAAATTAAAATTGTTTAAGAGAAATTAAAATTGGAGAAAGTATCATGCAATTTGTAAGGACTATTGTCCATGTTACAATGTCAGAATTACATTTTAGCTGACCAGGTCTCCACTTTTCAGTCAGTAGCCCAAAAAGCAGTGGTAAAGATTGCACAAGCTAAATATGAAAAGTGTTATGGCAAGGTCAACAAAAAGAAAGTTCATCTGGCGACAGCTAAAGTAGACAGACTGGGATGCTTGGGATGAGAGATAAATCCCTCCAAATTTCATGGACCTGCCCAGACTGTAAAGTTTTGGGAAGACAATGGGAACATAGATTTTACCTAAGGCTAAACAAATGGGGATTCCCAGGTAGCACAATGGTAAAGAATCTACCTGCTAATGCAGGAAGCATAAGAGATGCAGGTTCGCTTTCTGGGTCAGGAAGACACCCTGGAGGAGGAAATGGCAACCCACTCCAATATTCTTGCTGGGAAAATCCCATGGACAGGGGAGCCTAGAGGGCTACAGTCCGTGAGGTCACAGAGAGTTGAACACGACTGAGTGCTCTGAGCGCATACTGAACTCAACACCTTGCTCCTGGGCTCTGAGCTTCAGAGCACTCAGGACCGGGGCTCACTCCCCATCCAGCACACCCTTCTTTTCCTGGGCTTTCCTGATGGCTCAAGAGTCCATCTGCCAATGCAGGAAACTCAGGTTAGATCCCAGGGTCAGGAAGACCCCCTAGAGAAGGAAATGGCAACCCACTCTGGTATTCTTGCCTGGGAAATCCCATGGACAGAGGAGCCTCAGGGTCTACAGTCCCCGTGGTTGCAAAAGAGTCAGACACGGCTTAGTGACTAAACAACAAAACAAAAGATAATGGAATTTAAAACTCTCCAGATGAAAAAAGGAGGCTCAAAAATGTACAGGACTTTTTGTTTTCTGGCCACAGCATATTCCATATTTGGGGCATATATTAAGTCCACTTTACAAACTAACTTGATGTGAAGAAATTTTAAAGAAAGAAAATGTAAATGAGATGAGTTTTTAGATAAACTCTAGTAAGAAGGAAATGGCAACCCACTCCAGTGTTCTTGCCTGGAGAATCCCAGGGATGGGGGAGCCTGGTGGGCTGCCGTCTACCACACAACTGAAATGACTTAGCAGCAGCAGCAGCAGTAAGAATAATTATGCTTTAGGAATGTCTACTAAACACTGGCTTCCTTTTACAGAGAAACAAAAGGCTTAGAACTATTAATGAATATATTTGGTATCATTCTGAGATGTTCTCTATAAGAAAGTAAATATTTTTAGAAATTATCACTGGCATTTATGTCCACCAATCTACAGAATGCTAATATAAAGGACAGTTCATGATCATTTAAGGAAAGTAGGATGTGTGTTTTTAGTAAAGAAATTATGAGGGATGGAACTGCATTTTGCTAGGGGAAAAGGAAGTAGGCCTGATTTACAACTGTCTCTTTCTGAATGGGAAAATAAAATTATGGATACAGCAAGTGATAAGAAAGGTTTATGGAAAGCAGACTCCAAGAAAAGAGTTTTATCCATGGTACAAGTTTCCTTGGGAAGTCGAACTGCTGTTGATAACAGATTTTAAGTTTCTTTACCTCTTAAGTAATCTTGTCTGTATTTGCCATTGAAATCTTTTATTTTTACCTTGGCTGTGCTGTGCTGTGCTTAGTCTCTCAGTCCTGTCTGGCTGTTTGTGACCCCATGGACTATAGCCAGCCAGGCTCCTCTGTCCATAGAGATTCTCTAGGCAAGAATACTGGACTGGGTCCCCATGACCTCCTCGTTCCTTTGGCTGCTGCTGCTGCTGCTGCTAAGTCGCTTCAGTTGTGCCCGACTCTGTGCAACCCCATAGACGGCAGCCCACCAGGCTCCACTGTCCCTGGGATTTTCCAGGCAAGAACACTGGAGTGGGTTGCCATTTCCTTCTCCAATGCAGGAAAGTGAAAAGGGAAAGTGAGTTCCTTAGGCTAAGTGATGGTAATTGGAGCTTATAGCAAAAACAGCAAGGCAAAAGAGTGCCTTTGGGCTTCTGGTGTCGGAAATTTCCAGAGGCCAGCAGAAATCACACTACTTTTGAAAAACAGTTATTGGTTTGTTATCGAACTTTGATAGATAAGGAACAATTGACTGTAGATCATACTATAATATTAAGACCTCAAGTGCCGATCGTGTAATGACTACAAAGTTTGCCCCAAACCCAAAGGATTGGGTAAGCCCAGGAGTCCAGTATTATAAAATGGAAAAAGTATATTCAGGACCGAGCCAAATCTGGGCCACATGGGGTCACTGTCTTATATGAAAAGACTTCTGAAATTCCAATTAAAGGCCTCAGCAAGAGGCTACAATTAGGCCTGAGATAACTGAGTCACCTGTAATATGGGGAAAGTCTTTTGACTTTTTAACTGCACAAGAAAAACAGCATGCATGGTTTACTGATGGATCCACTTTGGACTCCCCTACTGGCTCAGTTGGTAAAGAATCTGCCTGCAAAGCAGGAGACCTGGGTTCGATCCCTTGGTCAGGAAGATCCCCTGGAGAAGGAAATGGCAACCCACTCCAGTACTCTTGCCTGGAGAATTCCATGGACAGAGGAGTTGGGCAGGCTACAGTCCATGGGGTCCCTAAGAGTTGGACATGACTTCGCAACTAAATTTCACTTTCTTTCACTTTGTCAGCTAAATATCCAGGATTCACTCGTTTTTGGAAAGTGGTGGCATACAAACCAGTAACTACAAAATTGCTGACAACTACTGGGGAAGGTAAACATAGCCAATTTGCTGAGTTATATGCTGTTTATCAGATGCTAAAACAAGAGAACTCAACTGAATGCCATATATGCACAGATTCTTGGTCGGTAGCCAATGGATTGTCTACTTGACTTCCCCTACGGGTAATGAATAATTGGCAAATTCACTCCAAAGAGCTATGGGGAAAGGAATTATGGTCTGACATTTGGGCAATTGTTCAAATTACTAATGTTTTGGTGTTTCATGTAGATGCTCACAGCATTTCAAATTCTACGGAATGGATGGTATAACTATTACACATGAAAAAAAAACCTGAATCCAAGCAGTAGAAGTCGATTGAGACTCCAGTGACTTAAAAGGTTTGACTTTGTGGAGATACCAAAAATGTGGCCATCTGGGAGAAAACGTAACAAACAGGAGGGCTCAGGATTGAGGTATTTCCTTACCTATGAAAGTGAAAGTCACTTAGTCGCGTTCGACTCTTTGTAACCCCATGGACTGTCCATGGAATTCTGCAGGCCAGAATACTGGAGTAGGTAGCTGCTCCCTTCTCCAGGGGATCTTCACAACCCAGGGACTGAACCCAGGTCTCCTGCTTGGCAGGCAGATTCTTTACCACTGAGCCACCTGGGAAGCCCCTCCTTAACTATGGATCTCATTAAATCTATTAGTTTACAAGGTCAAATTTGTCAACGTATTAAGCATAGAAGCTTGCCACAGTTAGTCAAAGGACAATTGGCACATGGCAAGCTGCCTGAGCAAATATGGCAAATTGATTATATTTGTCCATTAATTCTCGATAAAGGATGCCCATATGTGTGTACTGCTGTGAATATCTATTCTGGATATTTAGTGACCATTCCCTTCAGAAGAGTCAATCAGACTAATACTATTAAAACAATTTGAGATAATGAATTTATATTATGGTGTTTTACTCAAATTCAGAGTGACAATGGGTCATATTATAAAGGTAAATTAATATAAGAGTTTGCCCAGTAACATAATATACAATGGACTTTTCATACTCCTTATATTCTCAAGCTGCTGGCTTGACTGAAAGAATGAATGGTTTGTTTAAGTAGCAATTAATTAAACTTGGAGAGGGCTCTTATAAAAATCAGAGGACTAACTTGAATACTGCTCTCAATATTTTAAACAATAAACCTATAGGAGAATTAGGAACTCCTTTGATGAAAATGACTATTCCAAATTTACAGATTCATAAAATAGACTTCCATCCTATACAACCGGGTATTGGGAAATTAGCTCAGGATCACTAGCTCCTTCCCAAGCTACTCCTGAGGCCGCCGGACTGGATTTATACTGCTTATATAACATAGACTTACTAAGGACCTCCCTGGCAGCTCAGACTGTAAAAAATCTGCCTGCAATGCAGGAGACCCAGGTTCAATCCCTGGGTTGGGACGATCCCCTGGAAAAGGGAATGGCTACCCACTCCAGTATTCTTGCCTGGGAAATCTCATGGACAGAGAAGCCTGGCGAGCTACAGTTCATGAGATCGCAAAGAGTGGGATACAACTGAGCAATGAATGCTTTCAGACTTACTAAAAGATTGATATGTGCTATTTCAAGTATTGGAATTATGATGCCTCCCAGACATTTTGGATTAATTAAAGAATATTCTAGTTTAGTATTGAAAGGGATCTGTGTCCATGGGGAGTAATAGACCCAGACTACCAAGGAGAAATCTGAGTAATTTTACAAAATGAAGGAAAGAATGATCTATTTATTAATAAACATGATCGAATTGCCCAACTGCTGATTCTTCTGTGTGTTATTGGCAAAGTACAAAAAGGAGAACCTCCCACCTTATTAACAGAGAGTTGATGGAGGGTTTGGATCCACAAATGAAATACATGTAATTGGAGCTGAAATCTGGGTGAAGTAGCCTAAAGGTCCTCCCTTACCTGCTGATGTGAAGGATAATACTGTATTAGTGAGGATCCTTGGACAGGAAACATGGAAATATGTGCCATTAACTCAGTTATTTTCATGACTAGATCATTCTTGGAAGTCTGACTGTAATGTGGATCGTCATTCATGACTCAACCTTCAAGGAGATATACAATAAAAAGAAAAATATGAAGAAAGCTACTGGGGAAATTTCAGCTGGAAAAACATGAGCTGGACTTGAACTTAGGTTAACTTCACCTGCCCAGCAAACAAGGCCCATCCTTTCTTAACTTCAACTTTCTATGGACAAAATTTATCTGTCTGCTAGATTACAGAGCACTGGTAAGGATATAGCTTAAGCCTGGAACACAAGTATTATGTGCAAATTTCACATGCTACTTTAATAATCACATCCACTTACTGAAACACTGTGCCAAGGCAACAGAGGGACTGTTCTGTAGACCAGTTTCTCGTATTTGAGGAACCCTGCTTACTGGAGAACACCACTAACTATTGTGAAGGTATTATCCTCCCTAAATTCTTTAATGTGTCTTTTTTTAATAGTCCCTCAATTAGTTTGTATTCTATGATGTAAACACAACTTCTATGTATCAGTTAGGAACTCCTTTTCTTTTTCCTGGATGCCTAACACATGTTGGTCATTTATACCTAAGATTTTGTGAGGAATCAGAGTTACAAAATTTCATAGATAAGTGTAATCATACCTTGATAGAACATTTCTGTTGTTACTAATATTGCTGCCGAAAGTTAATGGATATAGCAGTTAATGTACAAAAGCATATTTTGCATTCATGTTGGGACTTTTTCTTTACTAAGTCCCCTATTGCTCTAACATTGTTTTCTGCATTGTTTTAATCCTTTATTTATTTATTTGATCACTTTATTTCTATTGATATCTAGAATTGTTATGTGACTTATAGAGTTAAGAGGATGGCTCATGTTATTTTTCCTTATCCCTATGCTGTTCAGCCTAAACAATCCTGAGGCTGACTCTTAGGGAAATTAAAATGGAGGAATTCTTATTCAGGCTTCAGAAGCAATAAAGCAGGTGTCTGACCTTGCGTGGACACTGGCTGGATTCAATGCTTGCCTGTAGGCACAGCTGGTCAGGTGGCACTTTAGATAAGACAAAGAGTGGTCTTGGAATTCTTGAGCCCCTGGAGGTCTGGCCAGCCACTCAAGGTTTAACAAACTCCTATGACTCATGAGGTTAAACAAACAATATTGTAAAATGTTAAAGTAAAATCAGCACTGCATTTTTGCACACAAAAGTGATAATGATACCAGTTTGCAACATGGAATTATTAGCAGGAACCTCTGAAACTACAATTCAAAGTCTCATCCATGGAGTGGGCACACTGCCCAGGACCCTTTCTCAATTGGGACTCCAGATGGCTGTTAACGAGGGACTTCCCAGCATGCTGTTCAAGTCTAGATGTTGGTCGGCCCATTTGGTGATGTCTGTGCTGTTACTCTTCTCTAGTTTCTATTTCACTTTTCTCTTAAAGATTGCATATTGAAATTAAGGTAAATAATCTTTTAATAAATATTGAAATTGTATGTTTATGAGTAATGAGTGGTTTCTTTTGTTAATGAATCCTTTGAAATGAAAGTAAAACTTTCAGCAAAATAGCCAATCAGCAGAAAGATATTCAACATCATTATATATAGAAGAAAAATAAATTAAAACCACAATGAGATATCACTACAAGACCACTAAAATAGTTAATTTTAAGAGACTGATAATACCAAGTGTTGTCAAGGATATGGAGCAACTGGAACTCTCAGTGCTGTAGATGGGAATATACAAAGCTATAACCATTTAAGTTAAATGTCCCATAAGACCTCCTAGCCATATGGCTCCTACTTATTCATCCAAGTGAAATAAATGCATATATGTGCAAAAAGGGGCTTATGTGGTGGCTCAGTGGTAAAGAATCTGCCTGCCAGACAGGAGACATGGGTTCCATCCCTGGGTCGAGAAGATCCCCTGGAGGAGGAAAGGGCAATCCACTTCAGTATTTCTGCCTATGAAATCTCATTGACGGAAGTAGCCTGGCAGGCTACAGTTCATGGGGTTGCAGAAGAATCAGACACAACTTAGCAACTAAAATAACAACAACATCTACAACAAACTTTAATATGAATCTTCACAGAAGCTTTATTCACAATTGTCAAAAGTTGAAATCAACACAAAATCTATCAACAGATTCATGAATAAACAAAATACAGTATCTTCACACAATGGAATACCAATCAACAACCACATACATGCAACAATGTGGTTACAGCTGAAAATCATTATGTTGAGTTATGAAAGTACAGAGAATGCTTGCTGTGGTCAGAAACTGTGACAGAATTTGAGACTAGGTGGTAAGAGGAACAATACTGTGAATAATCTTATATGTAAATAAGTTTAAATTTATCACATAGACAGTTAAGAATTGAAGCAGGGAAATGTTATAATTAGCTCTAGCAGCAGAAAGACTGGTTAAAACACTATATCTAATAAAATTGTAAAGAATAAAAGAAAAAGGAAATAATACAACGTTCAAGACAGGTCTTGCCCTTAGGGAGAAGGTACAATATAGACCAGGAAAGGGCACATGGGTAGATGATACAATCATTGTTGTAGTCTTGGGTTAGATGCTGTCCCTTAAAGTCTTATGCTTGAGACTCTGATATCATGTTATTAAGAAGGAAAGTTATATGGAAAACACTATAAAAGAAAAAACATATAAAAAGTTTGTGTATGATACGATGTGTTAGTTGCTCAATCATGTCCAACTCTTTGTGACCCTGTAGACTGTGGTTCACCAGGCTCCTCTGTCCGTGGAATTCTCCAGGCAAGAATACTACAGTGAGTGGCCAATCCTCTCTCCAAGGGATCTTCCCAAACCAGGGATTAAACCTGGGATAATATGATAAGGGCAGGTATAGAACAGGGATATTGGTAATATGGATGGATGGCAGAAAGGTTGCTGAGTGGGAAAAGAGTGGAAAATGAAGGAGAAGAAAAAGTTAGAGATGACTTCTAGAACACTTACTCAAGAAAATAAATGAAAGAGACAGTCATTTAGTTACCAAAACTGGAGAAATGGTCCTCTACGTCTTTTAAACTCACAGAATAAACATTACTCTCTACTTGATCTGGATATAAAGTTAGCCCAAGGTCCTATAAAACCTAAAATGTAAAAGGTCTGTTATAAACATGGGTAATAATATTACTCCCACAAGGAAGCATGAATATGTGTTTTTTATAATACAACATAATAGTTCTTATAATACCATGGAATATAAAAAAAAAATCCTTTAAAATCCTTAGCAGTTTATCTTTCCATCTGCAATAGTTGACTATCATTCCATCCTTTGAGAGTATTACCTATACAGTCAGTGACCTGGTTCCTCTACCCAACAGAACTCCCCCACATACTAAGAAATCTGAAACTGATAGGCTGACAATATACTGTCAAATTTCAGGGCATGTGAACATAAGAACTCATGTTCCTATAAAAGAGCTGCAATAAAGGCTTTACTGAATCATATCAAGCTTTCGTTACTCACTGGAGTAACCTGTGAGTTGAAAACAAACAGCTTCTCAGCACTACTTGCTCTGTTCTTGGCTCATCAGAAGTGAATGAGGAAAACCAGAGACTATTTTTAAGATGATGGGAAGGTTACCAAGAACATATATTCTGATGAAATTCTCAAAGCAAGTTCACACTTTAGTTAGCAGTGTGTTTTGCCTTCATCAGAGTTTTTGATCACAAATCATAAAAAAATCTATCCTAGATACTGACACTAAATATGGGACAACCTTCTGTACTCCTTTTTCCATGTCTTAAAGTCATAGGGATTAAAAGTGTTGAGATAGACATATATTTAATGAATTTGCCAGTTTCGTTCTGTGGAAGTATCTTGAAATGGGTCTTGAACTTCAATGGAGAAATTTGAAAATAATTAGCTTTTAATTATACTGTTCTTAAGATATAAGAAATTTTGGACTTAAATTCAAGCCTACTTATAGGTTAAGTTAGAGTAATATACAGCAATTTGGCAGGTGTCAAGAAATCCTGAATTACAAATGGACAAGAAAGCATGGGTAGGTCCTCGATTACAAAAATCCCTAATTGGCAGATATGCAAATCAAACATTACATTTATAGAAATTAATTTATGCTTCACTACTTTTTAAAAATTTTAGTTTCTCAGTTAGCAATTCATAGTCATTTTTATTTCTACAAGTCAAATAAGTGTTGGTCACAGCAAACTTGAGGGTTTTTTTTTTTTTTTTAATCATCATTGTTGTTGCACACTCACCCCAAACAGGGAGTATCTAGTGTGTTAGTAACTCTGTATGTGGACTCTTTCTAATCATATCATGATTATTCCTATACCATTCCTAATTTATAGTTTGAGTAATAAACTCAGGCATCAAAATATATTTCAGGGCAACTCCTGGCATAAAATATAATCATTTGAATGCGAATAAGTTGAGCTTATGTTTTATGAATTTATTTTTATTCATCTTAATCTGACCTTCACTGTACTTTTACTTACACTTGATACTTAGCTAGAAATTATAAAGATGATAAAATATGAGATTCTTAAATCTGTTAGTTTTTAAAGAAGTTACAATCTGAGAGAACCGAAGATAAACACATGACAAGTAAAAGACTTGGATACGTGCAAGATAATGCAGAACAAGTGATACACGGGAAAGAATGTAAACAGTGAAATTATCAGTGTAGAGGGAGCCAGGAAAACAAAGTCTTTAGTTATAGCTTAGGCAAGTATGCATGAAGATCAGGAGCATCTCCTTAACTCATTCCTGGGACTTAGGATATGCTTAAGAATAAAAAAAAAAACTTCAATAAGAGGTCTTATCTATTCATAATAAGGTTGGTGCCTTAGTCAGTTTCAACTACCGGAGCAAATTACCATAGACAGGTAACTTAAACAACAGACATTTATTCCTCAGAGTTCTAAAGGCTGGAAAGAATGAGATAGAGCTTCCAGCAGATTCGGTGTCTGCCGAAGACCTACTTTCTAGTTCATAGAAGACTGTGTCCTCACATAGGAGGAAATCAAGAGAGTTCTCTGGGGTTTCCTTTATAAGGGCATAAATTCCATTCAGGAGGACTCCACTCTCATGGCCTAATAACCTCCCGAAGGGTGCACCTCCTAATACCATCACATTGGGGGTTAGGATTTCAACATATGAATTTAGGGGGCTACAAAGACTGTCTATAACAGTTGGTGATGTAGTAAGCTTGGTATGGACTCTAGGGTTTTAATGTAGGTAATAAAATAACTATGGCTCTATCAACCATAAAGGATAACACAAAGAGTGAATCTTTAAAAATCTGCTGAGGAAAATTGCAACACTAGCAACTTCTTAGTTTCTATGACATAGGAAGGGAGTTGCTCACTAGGGGAATCCTTTGGAAGTCCTGTCTCATTAACAGATAGGACCTTTGGTGAGATGTACTCCAGAGAGGAGCTGATAAACTGTGTGCTGTGTGTATCTGAGTGTGTGTGTTTAAGTTAATAACTTGGTTATGAATTTTAGCTTAGTTCTATCAAAAGCATGTTATAATTTTAAAACATAAAAGCTGCATGGGATCTATACTTTCTTCTCAATCTTCAGTAGCACCCACTCTGGTAGTTTGGATGAGATAAGGTGACTTTATATATTGGAAACCATTTTTGGTCATGGATTTTGTCATATGGAGCCAGTATTGTTTGAAAACGAGGTGACAGTGTTACTCTAACAGGCTCCTGAATTGTTCTCTGACTCGGGTTATTGCTCCTCCTGGGCAGGAAACCGTGACAGGTGGCTCCACTGATTTACCAGAAGCAGTAATTGTTTAATGTGAAGGTTGTCAAGTTTCATTTTCCCGGTGCTGCTGTGCTTGCAGAAATTTGGCTAGTGAGTTAGAGAAGAAGCCAACAGGGAGAAGAAATCAATGCTCCTGTCCTCCAAGACACCTCTGAAAATGCTCTGCCTCTTGGCTTTTGGTTATTCTCTTTAACTTTCTTCCTCAGCTGTCTTATATTTTACAGTCTTCTGTTCAAGGTCCTGCTTGAGTGTCTTCAAAACGTACAGGTACTTACCTTAACATGTCCTGACACCTACTAGATAATTCCACTAGGCTGTTCCACTAGAATCTCAATCTCAAAATATCTAAAGTTAAACCAATTACCTTCCCTGAAAAATCAGCACCTTTCCCTGATTTTTATATCCCTGTTAATTGCTGAATTATATATACAACCACGCAGACATGAGCCTTCAAAATAAATTTGATAGGATCAAGGGAACGATTTTAGTAGGAGAATGAAAAGGCCCAAAATGAAATTTGAAGTACAAAAAAAACATAGGAGCCTTCCACATTTCACCTCGCCTAATACATAGATCTAAATATGTTGCTCTTACCAAACTATTCCCCAAATTTAGTTACAAAGCTCAAGGTAATTCTCAAAAACCTTTAACTTCTTAAATACCTGAGTCATTTCTTAAATCCTGAGTTATATCAGTGCTAATAAATCAGATTCGAATAAAGAAAAATGAACATTAAAGAGTAAGAATATACCAAATTTTACAATACCATTGATGGAAGACAGTGCCCTGAGAATACGTAGGTATTTTAAATATCTTGGCAGACATCCCCTGATAATAGAGAGGGATGCATTAATCCACCATGATCTTATTATGCTAATCATTTAGACAATCCAAACTTCTCCTTCAGTTAGTCATCTCTCTGATAATTATTTCCACATTAACAGACAGGCATCAAAACAAATGTAGATAACTCTATCCACTGCAGGGTATCATGAGGATGTATCCAGGGATCCTGGATGAGTTGAAGTTAAGAGCTGGATACAGCTGGTTTGCGGCATAAACAATGACCATGCACCCTGACCACAGTCAACATCTTCACCATATCTGTTTGCCAACACCACTATTTCTGTGGGTTCTTGGCGAGCTGTCTAATACCGTCAGGAGGCAAGCGGTGCCATATGTCTTTATGTTTCACATAAATTGGTACCAGCTGGAGACTTCATGCAGCAGATTGAGAGGCGGTCAACTGAACTTAAAGTTCCTACCTCTACTTCTGCATCATTTAAGTACTATGGGACTGCTGCTGCTAAGTTGCTTCAGTCGTGTCCGACTCTGTGCCACCCCATGGACTGCAGCCTACCAGGCTTCTCCGTCCATGGGGTTCTCCAGGCAAGAACACTGCAGTGGGTTGCCATCTAGTGCAAAAAGGCAGTCTAGTTCTTCCCCTTGAGGAAGGTAGGTGCCCTGGCATCTCTCAGACTGCACTTGTCATCACTGCCACTGCACTTTGCTGCCTCATGGGACAGGGACTGGATGCTAGTTCTCCCCTCTCCACCCAGAGCTGCACTTCTGAGTCCAAACAAAGCCCTGATGAGGCAAGCCTGGTCCTTCAGGAGAAGACCATTGCCTTTTATCTCTACTCTGTCTTAGCCAAGCTTACCTACCTGCACCCACATCCCGGCTCCTAAAGCTGCAGCTCGAGGTTCCCTGTTCCTTCAGTCCCATACACAACCTTTCTCATCTCAATCCCCGCACTCATCCAGCATAGGTGTAGACCTCCACCCTGATGGAACCCGAAACCATTATCTCTCATCCCAAGTCTGTGTTACCATCCCAGGGGCCAGCTATTTTTGTGTTTTGTCCACCTCTTCCTCTTTCTATGGAAACAGTTTGAACGACCTTTTAGAATCTCAGTATCTCAGCCTTGAGTCCCTTTGTTATTCACCTGAAACTACCACAAATATTGTCAATAGGCTTTATCCCAATATAAGATGTTTTTGGTGGCTAAAAAAAAAAGAATCTTAGTCTTCAGAAACTCAAAAGAACCTGAATACCTTCCTTAGCAACAAAAAGGACCCAGATTTGAGACACACAAATTTCTGTTTACCTTCCCATGTTGAATAATTTCCATTCTTCCTAATATGTAACACCATCTGAAGAACAGATTGGAAGTATTCTCCCTTCCAATCAGAGAATAAACAAAACAAGACAAACAAATGAATAATACTCATACAAGTTAATTTCTAAATGGGTCACCCTGCTACAGAGATATAAGAGCATCTAATGTTACTTTCTAAGTGGGTCATACTGCTACTGAGATAAAAGGTGTGTGACAAATCTGGGGCAGGTAACAGAAGCTAAACTGCAGGAATAAAAGGAAGGTACTTGGAAATGCTTCCCTAGTGGCTCAGAGGTTAAAGCGTCTGCCTGCAATGCAGGAGACCTGGGTTTGATCCCTGGGTTGGGAAGATCTCCTGGAGAAGGAAATGGCAACCCACTCCAGTATTCTTGCCTGGAGAATCCCATGGACAGAGGAGCCTAGTGGGCTACAGTCCACAGGGTAGCAAAGGGTCGGACACGACTGAGCGACTTCACTTCACTTCACTTCATTTGGAAATGACCCACTATGAGTCAGAAAGTCATCTGATGATCTGGGCTTAACAGAAAGTCAGTGGACACTGGTAGTTTGGGGGTATAGTTTTCAGCTAACTGGGGCCTACCTATTGACTTTATACCCTGGGGGAGAAAGAGTGCTATGGAGTATATGTGTGTGTGTGTAGGGAGTGTTTAAACAAAGTAAAAAGAGTTTTAAAAAGCATTTACGCATCAGATCTAAGCAACTCTGATACTGTATAGGAACATAGGAAAACAGGAAAAGGGACAGTGGTTTCCTACAGCAGAACTGAAGATAAGGTGTGGGGCCCAGAACAACCGTGACGGCTCAGCAATAGACAGCTAGTGGTTATAGGGGCTATTTGACCCTGGAGACATAAAAAAAGAAAAGAAAGAAAGGGAAAAAAAGAAAAGAAAGAAAGAAAATCTAAGGGGTCTTCATACAAGTTTCTAGTAAGCCCCACCTACTAAATATGTGACATCGGTCACACTGCATTGTGCTCTGGTTTCCTCATCTGGAAAATGAAGATTAAAACTACTATCTAACTCTCAGAGTTATTATGTGGTAACTTTTACACCTATGTCAATGCTGTATCTATAAGTACAAAATAAAACTGATAAAAATGCATTTTATTCCAGGGACTAAACTGAATAACAAAATAATAAACAAGCATGGATCTATTAAAAGAAGGCTGAAATGATTTTCTAGGAGTCAAAGACTTCAAATTTTGTACTTATTTTGGTTTAGAACATATGAATCTACTATAAATGCTAATAGTCTACGATCTCAAATAACACCAGTATGTAAACATGTTTGGTGATCTTGAGTTCCAACTAAGAAAACAACATTTGAAATTTGCACAGGGACTATAGTCTTAGCCCAGTCTAAGCTGAATATGTGTGACAAATCAAGATAATAGAAGACAGCAGATTTTCACAGCAATTCAAAATCCTATGATCTTACATTAAGTTCTGCTATAAATATTAACCCTAGTTCAGTCATTATATCCTCATTTTTTGGAAACTTACAACTGTAGGAATGATTTACTGAATTTTTTCATTTTTTATCTGAATATGTTGGTATCATTTAGGGTAGACACAGAATAATGCTCCTAAATGACTTACTGATGGGGATAATACGCATTTAAATAAACAATTTATATTCCTGATAGTCACATCTTTTTGAAAGAAAGCAAGTGAAAACATTAAAGAACAAGATTTCCATCTCCTCTTATTACTAATTGAAATGCTTTTCATTAATCGTGATAAAATAAATGCATTTACTAGTTAGACTGCTAAGTGTCCATTATCGAGTGCTGATAAGTTGCAAGAAATTGCCCTTCCTAGTGCAGTGTAACCTGAATGCTTTCTGCCCTTTCATCAGCTCAGATAAGGTGCACCAAATTATCTTTCCAACCGCAGCTGTGTCACCTGAATGCAATTAACACCTTATTAAGTGTTAAGGCATTTCTACAGGTAATAAATAAGTCATGGCTCAGTACCTTGCAATACTTCTTTAGTACAGTACTTGACACACTCAGTGTAGGCTACAGAAAAATGCTAAAAACTATTAAATAAATTCTTTATAGCAATACAATTACAGAGAAAATTTTATATGTCTTAGTGATGCTGACTGTACAAGCAGTCAGACAGTATGAATAAAAGATTTCTCTTTTTATGACCACAGGGTTTCTTTTGAATTCAGGCAAAATTTAGTGTCAGAAAGCTCATACTGTATTTCTGGAATTTTTTCATTAAATTTAAATCATTAAACCATTCCTTTATACATTTTGTTCTCACTTTCTTGCCTATACTTAAGATACAGAAGTATCTTAAGTATACTTGCCTATACTTAAGATAAATCTTAAGATACAGAAATATCTATAATTATTTTAATTAAAATTTGCAAGATAAATGTAGAGCAACTCAATATTTAATATACATGAGTAAATTTAAATGTTTGTGGCCACTTTATATAAATAAAACCTTCACTCATTTGAAAAAACATCTCTTATCCATTTCTGTTCTACAAGTCCACATACTGATAACTTATTCCATGAAGAATGGATGAAATGTTTTTTATTAAAAAACAAAATATAAATATTTATAATTAAGTAGGTTTTACACATACACAAAATTTTAAATAGTCTCTTTTTGCAATTTCCTCTGAGGTTCAAGTTTTCTACCTGTTTTTTTTCACCTAAAGAATCATCATTGATGACTGAAGGCCAGCATAGAATTTGTAACAACATCAGTTCTTCCAAGGGAATCAGAGAACCTTTCCTAGGTTCAGATGATAGAAGTTATAATATTTGATTTCTTCACTAAATATGAGCTCTAGTTCTACTTCTGTAGAAGTGAGTTAGCGTATATGCACACATGAGTTAAATATTCAAGTTATTTGCAAGTTAAGTATCCCTTTGGACTTTGCTTGCATATATTGTTAAAAAGTAAGTGATAAGATTTCTTTTTCCTTACCTTGTCAGGAAACTAAGCGCTAGTATTAAGTACCACATAAATAGCTAATTGGGTGGAATGATTAGACGATTACATAAACCACTTCTCAGGTAGGAACCCCTGAGACAAGCTACAGAGGAATGTGGGTCAAACTAATCATTCCTTTTCTGTGTTTTTTAATCCTTTTCTGTGCAAATAAGATTAATATTTCTTAATGAACTCCAGATTGGCAATTTTCAGCTTTCTCAATCAACTACAAATCAGATCATGAAATCTATTATCAGGTTAAGATCACTATAGTCCACCTCCTCATATTACAGTTGAGAAATTAAAATCTAAAGAGGTTAAATGACTTGCTCAGGGTCACATAGTGAGAACCCAGTTCTTATGATGCTTGATTTGGAGCATCACGAGGATTGGCATGGTGGGAGTATATGCATCTTCATAATATCATACCCAAGAAACATTGGGTATAATGTTCTATTACTTGTTTCTAATAATGGATGGAACCAGGTGGATTAAAGCATATATATATATATATATATACATATATATATATATATGAGTTAAAACACATGAGTTAAAAATTCAAGTTATTTTCAAGTATCCCTTTGGATATATTTTTAAATACAGCATATCCTAAATTTAATACTGATTTTGCTTTTGTCCACATAAGAGTAGCCAGAACACTGTAAAATACTTTCCCTATATTGTGACATTTTTACCCTATATGAGCTTTCAGAATATTACTCCACCTTTCTTTTTTAGATATGTCAGAAGTAAGCCAATAGGTTTCTCATGAAGCTTCAGCATTATTAATAAAATTGTTCTTGCAACTTGCAATTTGGTGACTCAGAGGTTAAAGCATCTGCCTGAAATGTGGGAGACCTGGGTTTGATCCCTGGGTTGGGAAGATCCCCTGGAGAAGGAAATGGCAACCCATTCCAGTATTCTTGACTGGAGAATCCCATGGATGGAGGAGCTTGGTGGGCTACAGTACACGCGGTCGCAAAGAGTCAGAGTCGGACACGACTGAGCAACTTAACTTTCACTTTCACTTTGCCTTATATGATTTATCAAATCTTAAAATTAACTGAAATTAAATTACAAAGGCTGTGTATGACTCTACTCATACTATAAAGCCTTCTATAAAATAATATAAAAAATAGTTGAAGATACGGATAAGAAGACATTATTTAAGTAACAGTCATAAAATACTAAGAAAAAACTTTTTAAAAAAGATTCTATAACTTTTACAATTAGGGCACTTTTACATTATAATTTTCTACAATGCTCTAATAATTAGATTTAAATAACATTTTAAAATAGCCCTTTCATTGTAGTTAGTTCAAATTGAATTAAGGAATGCTATGCTTCAGAATTAGTATTTAATTATTCTTTTGGGTCAATGGTGTTTTTTCCCAAAGAGCAGTCACTGGTGACTATAGGAATGATTAGTTATATACTAAACGGATTCCCTCATCTATTTCTACTCTCAGCACTGTCCTCTGACAACAATTCTGAGATTTTATAAACAACAAAGATTAAAACTCAAATATCTATGATAAGATCCTCACATTACCACTAACATATTAATTTATGAATGAAAATATACACTGACTATGGTTGAGGGCTGTTTTTCTGTACAATGATTATTAGCCCCATTGGTGATGTAATTATACTTCTAGAAATATATATTATCAAATCAAGATATAGTGAAAGAGGTATGAAAAAATGTTTTAAAATATTTATTGTAACACTATCTAAATAAGCAACAGATTTAAAAAAATCCCTGGGAGTTAGTTATTGACAAGTAAATCATGGCACATTGTTCTGGTTTATTGCTTTTGCTTATTTTTCAAGATATCCTTAAATACCTGTTACTCTTATCATTCTAAATAAAGGCTTTAGAATATTTTTAAAATATCTTTTTGACAAAAATAAAATTAAAGGGTTCAAGAGAACCACACTATTACATTTACCATTGCCAGAAGCTAAATTGTGAATGTATGCTGAGACAAGCTGTATTTTCCAAAGAGGGCCACTGCAATATAACACATATCACACTCTTTATTACAAGATGACATCTAATAGTGAGGTCTCAGTTTCAAGTTTCTTCTTGAAACTTGGTTGACATTTGTGAGCATGTCTATCAACAGAATACGTTGAAATCTTTATGATTTCCAAGACTGGGTCATAAGTATGCCATTCACGTTCACTTTGGCTTTTTGCTTGTTTTATTTGGATGTTTAACAATGTTCTTTCTTCAAAGCCTGCTGACCACACTGTGAGGAAATGCAATCTAACCCATGTGGAGATACCACACGTCGATGTCTCATTAAGATATTCTGGCCAATGGCCAGTTAAGATCCCCCCAAATAGTCAACATCGACTACCAGATATTTGAATAAAGACGCCTAGAGATGAACCTATCTTCCAGCTGTCAAATAATTTTTCTTTGAATTTTCCCAGTTAAGGCCCCAATCAGTTCACTTTCTGAACTCTTGATCAATAAAATGGTTATTGCTTTGCACCTAAGAACAGGGTGGTTTGTTTTACATCAATAAATATTAGAAACATATGTCTTTTTCAAGAAAGAGTCACTTGCTTCCCACTAAAAGAGAAGAAATGAGAAATTAATAAGGCATTCAAATCTTCAAATGCTTGAGAACAAATTAAACATTTCCAAATATCACTATGAGCTAATAAAAAATAAAACTGATATGCTTAAAAAAATCAAACCATCTTGCTTTAAATGCTTAGAATCAAAATTGAATTTTCAGAAAATACTTGAGTACTTTGTGAATAAAAAGAAAAGTAAGAAAAGTCAAAAGGTAAAAGAAAAGTCAACAAACTTCTAAATGTTGGCAACCTTGATTTCAGCCTCAGTGAACCATAACAAAGACTAACTATAAAAATGGGAGAAAAGAAAATGCTACATTTTCCCTTTGATTGAAAATATGTACAGTAGTACATATGAAAATGCTACAATGAAATAAAATGTAAGGGTTCTTCAGGATGAAATCTACTTTAAAAAATCTTTTAAATATAATCTTAAACTACATTCTGTAAGATACCAGAGTCACAAGATGAATAAAATGCAAAATTTTTAGTACTACCATAATGAGGAATTACTGTAGCTAATAATCCAGCATCCATCAGATTAATGTGGAGCAAGGGGTATTAATTGCCATGAGTGCATCATTTGACACTGTAATACAATCTGAGTATAATTTACTTGTTCCTTTGGGTTAGTGATTGTTGTCCCATCTGGACACATAAATGTCAAAAGAAGCAGATGAGGCTTATTAAATAGCTCTATGTTATAATAGAGTTGTAAGCTAAAAGGTCATTAAATCACTCATTCAAATAGTAAGATACATATTTAATAAGTAAGTTCAAGGTATTAAAAGACATCTAACAAAGTCTTAGGTTATAACTAGGACGGAAAGCTCCAGGTTGGTTTCTTAAAACAGGTGAAGTCTAAATAGACACCCGAACAGCAAATAAAGCTGCACTGAATAAAGAGACAAGTGGTAAAACATCCCAAGAAAAATTAGAGCATATATAATAAAAGTCCAAAGGAAAATAAAAAGTATGGTATATTGAAGAAACTCTAAGAAATTCAGTTTACCTGGAGCTTAAACTCTGAGAAGAAGAGTGGCAGTAGATGAGACTGAATAGGAATGTGGGGCTAGAATATGATATACCCTGCACATCATTCTGTATTTGGTTTTATGCTGTGACTTTGAAGTGTTTTAGGTACGGAAGTGACACAATCAGACTATTCTCTATTAAGAGCTCTCAGGATAGAAGCAAAAAGATCGATTAGAAGGTAGTTTGCATTGATCCAGGGAAAACCCAATAGTGGCTTCAAATAAAACAGGGACAGTGGAAATGCAGAGAAATGGCTGGACAAATTTCAATGATGTTAAGGTAGAACTATCAATGAGATTTGTTGTAGATTTATTGACTGTGGGACTGAGGAAGAGATTAGGTACTGAGATGGTATCACAGTTTCTGGCTTGAACTCCTGAGGAGATTGTGGTGACAACCTTTGAAACAAGAAACACAAATGGAATACTTGGGTGGTGTGGGGTTATGAAGAGGCGTTGATTTTTTGATGTGCTGACTTTGCGATGCCTATGGAACATCCAGGAAGAGATATTAAGGACTCTTGGATCTGGTGCTCAGGCGAATGGTTCACTCTAGAGCTAGTGAGTTGGAGACCAATGGTTTACAGATGATATTTGAAACATCATGAGAGGGGAATCATTTGAGAGAATATATCAGGCAAGAGATGTAGAAAATTAATCGAATTTATTAATAACATTAATTGAAAACAAATGTTATTTATAGAAAAAGGAGAACATTTAGAAGAAGAATAAAAGGAATAATTATACAGGTAAGAGAATATCCTAAAGAGAGTAGGGTCATAGAAGTAAAGAAAATAGAACTGATTATTAAAAAAGGATTTGTAAAGAGTTCAAATGCTATAATCAGCAAAATAAATTCTGGAAAACATTCACTGACTTCAGCCTTCCTTTTTGCTAGTCCCAAACATACAATATGGTTTGCCCAATCTATATCTGTAGTTTCTACTAATTTCAGAAGAAAAACTGTTTAATCATACAATCAGAGATATTTGAGATAAATGGAGTTCTTTTTTTACTATTGTGATATCATTCAAAATATACTGTATTGGGAAAAATTATATAACAAACTTTTTTCCCTAAATTCCCTTTGTAGTTATTTCCATAATAAATTTAATCTAATCATTATTAATTTGCTAAAAATGTCTACTTTGAAAATAGGTGAGCTGAGGCACAAAGACACTTGGTGATCTCCTGAGGTTTTCTTAAGTATAGGAAATGCTCTTTGGACAGAGACTCATATATTCTGATACAGAGTCCTATATACAAGACTCTAAAAAAAGTCAGGCAAAGCAAATAATCTTGTTAATTTCCTGTAGAACATTTTTTATAATATCCCATTATTCAGCCTTTATCATTTTCAAGTCGGCATAAACAACTTTAGAGCTTCATATAATTAAAAGTTTTACACATTGTGTGAGAGTCTTTAAAGCTTTCATCAGTTTGTCAATTAACAAACAAAGGGAAAAACCTCATTTATTCTAGTTATGCCTGGAAGCTGAAGTTCCTAATAAAAAGTCTTCTTCCATAAATAAAATAAAATGCCTTAAAGAACTGACTTTCCTTAACTTTCAGAATAATAAACCAATTATCGCTCTTCCTAAGTACATTCAAGACTTTCTAAGTGCAAAACAGGGAGGGAATTTGTTAATCCCTTTTGCACTATAATATCTCTGTGTTTAACCACACTGATCTATGTACTGTTTCAGCAAGTGGATAGCAATGGTAGACTTTCAAGCCAAATTGACTCTCACAACTGCTGCGGATACCTGCTACAAATTTATCAAAGTTCACTTACCACATCCAGAGGAAGATAAATCCAGGAACAAAATGCACCCATACACCATATTTAGGCCTGAGCAACTAGAAAAAACAGGTGATGAAAGGGAAGAGAATTTTCACTGCTTAAAAGTCCAGTATCTTTCATTCAAATGAAATACATACATAAAATAAATTTATCATCCAAATATTACTTTATGAGAGTAGTTGGCTATATCAAACAAGGTCATACTTAATGATAACTCTTGAAGTCAGCAGGCATGACAACAAAAATGCCAAGATAGAATGATTAAGGAATTATTAACTGTTTGCTATCTCTATGGACATTTACTGTGTTTCTAACCTTATTTAGAACCTTAGTGCTAAGCACCAAGGATAAATATGTACAGAAAGATCAAGATCGCATCCTTGATGGGTTTACAAGAATTCCAAGTGGAAGAATCGAATAACAAAAGGAGAAAACAGGAAGGGATTTTAGCATAATATAGCATGTCAGGAGATACTATTAGCCTATCCAACAGTCATGGCCTTTCCAACCTTTCCTTCCCTTCATTTCCCAGATATCCACCCTCCCATCTCCAGCCATGACTTCAAGGGAGATAAGCCTCAGATCCAGTTCAAAAGAGTGAATCATAATCAGTAAAGACAATCATTCTATACTGATTCCCCTGGCCAATGACTGGTTTCCGCATAAGCACATGATACATGTTTATTCAATGAGATAGTAAAACCCTGATGAGGTTTTCTGGAAAATGTTTCCTTAATAATAATGAGAATAAAGGAATTCCCTCACAGAAGAACTTCCCTTTCACAGAAGAACTATACAAAAAAGATCTCAATGATCCAGATAACCATGATGGTGTGAACAGTCACCTAGAGCCAGACATCCTGGAGTGGGAAATAAAGTGGGCCTTAGTAAGCATCTCTACAAACAAAGCTAGTGGAGGTGATGGAATTCCAGATGAGCTATTTCAAATCCTAAGAGATGATGCTGTGAAAGTGCTGCATGTAATATGCCAACAAATATGGAAAAATCAGCAGTGGCCACAGGACTGGAAAAGGTCAGTTTTCATTCCAATCCCAAAGAAAGGCAATGCCAAAGAATGTTCAAACTACTGCATAATTGTACTCATCTCACACACTGGCTAAGTAATGCTCAAAATTCTCCAAGCCAGGCTTCAACAGTACATGAACTAAGAAATTCCAGATGTTCAAGCTGGATTTAGAAAAGACAGAGGAACCAGAGATCAAATTGCCAATATCTGCTGGATCATCAAAAAAGCAAGAGAGTTTCAGAAAAACATCTGCTTAATTGACTATGCCAAACCCTTTGACTGTGTGGATCACAACAAACTGTGGAAAATCTTAAAAACATGGGAATAATGAGAGAGTCATTTCCTAGGCAGATTGATAAGAAGTCTAGGGGTCTCCAAGGAGAGAGGGGTCTGGAATTCTCAAGGAGGAAGAAAAGACAAACTTTATTTTTTTTTTTCCTCTATACTCCTTAGGATTATATAACAATAATGTACCCTGCCTGAGGACAATTTTAGGATTAAACCTTCTGGCTAATCCTGTTACCTTAAAATGTAAATTATGGGAGTAGGTCTGGTGAGGTCTTTACAAGGATTATAGAGCAATAATGTATTCTGCTATACAATCCTGCTAAGAGCAACCCCACATCCAAGGAGCAGTGGCTGCGCGGGCGCAGCAAGGCCAAGAGGAGCTACTCCACGTTCAAGGTCAGGATGGGCAGCTGTGAGGAGATAGCCCTCGTCCAAGGTAAGGAGCAGCAGCTGCACTCTGCTGGAGCAGCTGTGAAGAGATACCCCATGTCCAAGGTAAGAGAAAGTCAAGTAAGACAGTAGGTGTTGTGAGAGGCATCAGAGGGCAGACAAACAAACCATAATCACAGAAAACTAGTCAATCTAATCACACTAGGACCACAGCCTTGTCTAACTCAATGAAACTAAGCCACACCATGTGGGGCCACCCAAGATGGGTGGGTCATGGTGGAGAGGTCTGACAGAATGTGGCCCACTAGAGAAGGGAATGGCAAACCACTTCAGTATTCTTGCCTTGAGAACCCCATGAATGGTATGGAAAGGCCAAATGATAGGATACCGAAAGAGGAACTCCCCAGGTCAGTAGGTGCCCAATATGCTACTAGAGATCAGTGGAGAAATAATTCCAGAAAAATGAAGGGGTGGAGCCAAAGCAAAAACAATACCCAGTTGTGGATGTGACTGGTAATAGAAGCAAGGACTGATGCTGTAAAGAGCAATATTGCATAGGAACCTGGAATGTTAGGTCCATGAATCAAAGCAAATTGGAAGTAGTCAAACAGGAGATGGCAAGAGTGAACGTCAACATTCTAGGAATCAGCGAACTAAAATGGACTGGAATGAGTGAATTTAACTCAGATGACCATTATATCTACTACTGCAGGCAGGTATCCCTTAGAAGAAATGGAGTAGCCATCATGGTCAACAAGTGTTGGAAATGCAGTACTTGGATGCAATCTCAAAAACGACAGAATGATCTCTGTTCATTTCCAAGGCAAACCATTAAATATCACAGTAATCCAAGCCTATGCCCCAACCAGTAACTCTGAAGAAGCTGAAGTTGAACGGTTCTATGAAGACCTACAAGATCTTTTAGAACTAATACCCAAAAAAGATGTCCTTTTCATTATAGGGGACTGGAATACAAAAGTAGGAAGTCAAGAAACACCTGGGGTAACAGGCAAATTTGGCCTTGGAATATGGAATGAAGCAGGGGGAAGGCTAATAGAGTTTTGCCAAGAGAACGCACTGGTTATAGCATACACCCTCTTCCAACAACACAAGAGAAGACTCTATACATGGACATCATCAGATGGTCAACACTGAAATCAGATTGATTATATTCTTTGCAGCCAAAGATGCAGAAGCTCTATACAGTCAGCAAAAACAAGACCAGGAGCTGACTGTGGCTCAGACCATGAACTCCTTATTGCCAAATTCAGACTCAAATTGAAGAAAGTAGGGAAAACCACTAGACCATTCAGGTATGACCTAAATCAAATCCTTTATGATTATACAGTGGAAGTGAGAAATAGATTTAAGGGACTAGATCTGATAGACAGAGTGCCTGATGAACTATGGACAGAGGTTCGTGACATTGTATAGGAGACAGGGATCAGAACAACCCCATGGAAAAGAAATGCAAAAAAGCAAAATGGCTGTCTGGGGAGGCCTTACAAAGAGCTGTGAAAAGAAGAGAAGCGAAAAGCAAAGGAAAAAAGGAAAGATATAAGCATCTGAATGCAGAGTTCCAAAGAATAGCAAGAAGAAAGAAGAAAGCCTTCCTTAGCGATCAATGCAAAGAAATAGAGGAAAACAACAGAATGGGAAAGACTAGAGATCTCTTCAAGAAAATTAGAGATACCAAGGGAACATTTCATGCTAAGATGGGCTCGATAAAGGACAGAAATGGTATGGACCTAACAGAAGCAGAAGATATTAAGAAGAGATGGCAAGAATACACAGATGAACTGTACAAAAACGATCTTCATGACCAAGATAATCACGATGGTATTATCACTCACCTAGAGCCAGACATCCTAGAATGTGAAGTCAAGTGGGCCTTAGAAAGCGTCACTATGAACAAAGCTGGTAGAGGTGATGGAATTCCAGTTGAGCTATTTCAAATCCTGAAAGATGATGCTGTGAAAGTGCTGCACTCAATATGCCAGCAGATCTGGAAAACTCAGCAGTGGCCACAGGACTGGAAAAGGTCCGTTTTCATTCCAATCCCAAAGAAAGGCAATGCCAAAGAATGCTCAAACTACCGCACAATTGCACTCATCTCACATGCTAGTAAAGTAATGCTCAAAATTCTCCAAGCCAGGCTTCAGCAACACATGAACCGTGAACTTCCAGATGTTCAAGCTGGTTTTAGAAAAGGCAGAGGAACCAGAGATCAAATTGCCAACATCCGCTGGATCATCAAAAAAGCAAGAGAGTTCCAGAAAAACATCTATTTCTGCTTTATTGACTATGCCAAAGCATTTGACTGTGTGGATCACAATCAACTGTGGAAAATTCTGAAAGAGATGGGAATACCAGACCACCTGACCTGCCTCTTGAGAAACCTGTATGCAGGTCAGGAAGCAGCAGTTAGAACTGGACATGGAACAACAGACTGGTTCCAAATAGGAAAAGGAGTACGTCAAGGCTGTATATTGTCACCCTGGCTTATTTAACCTATATGCAGAGTACATCATGAGAAATGCTGGACTGGAAGAAGCACAAGCTGGAATCAAGATTGCCAGGAGAAATATCAACAACCTCAGATATGCAGATGATACCACCCTTATGGCAGAAAGTGAAGAGGAACTAAAGAGCCTCTTGATGAAAGTGAAAAAGGAGAATGAAAAAGTTGGCTTAAAGCTCAACATTCACAAAACTAAGATCATGGCATCTAGTCCCATCACTTCATGGGAAATAGATGGGGAAACAGTGGAAACAGTTTCAGACTTTATCTTTTTGGGCTCCACAATCACTGCAGATGGTGACTGCAGCCATGAAATTAAAAGACTCTTACTCCTTGGAAGGAAGGTTATGACCAACCTAGATAGCATATTCAAAAGCGGAGACATTACTTTGCCAACAAAGGTTTGTCTAGTGAAGGCTATTGTTTTTCCATTGGTCACATATGGATGTGAGAGTTGGACTGTGAAGAAGGCTGAGCACCGAAGAATTGATGGTTTTGAACTGTGGTGTTGGAGAAGACTCTTGAGAGTCCCTTGGACTGCAAGGAGATCCAACCAGTCCATTCTGAAGGAGATCAGCCCTGGGATTTCTTTGGAAGGAATGATGCTAAAGCTGAAACTCCAGTACTTTGGCCACCTCATGTGAAGAGTTTATTCATTGGAAAAGAGTCTGATGCTGGGAGGGATTGGTGGCAGGAGGAGAAGGGGACGACAGAGGATGAGATGGCTGGATGGCATCACTGACTCGATGAACATGAGTCTGGGTGAACTCCGGGAGTTCGTGATGGACAGGGAGGCCTGGCGTGCTGTGATTCATAGGGTCGCAAAGAGTCGGACATGACTGAGCGACTGAACTGAACTGAACTGAGATAGCATATTAAAAAGCAGAAACATTACTTTGCCAACAAAGGTCTGTCTCGTCAAAGCTATGGTTTTTCCAGTAGTCATGTATGAATGCGAGAATTGGACTATAAAGAAAGTTGAGTGCCAAAGAATTAATGCTTTTGAACTTTGGTTTGGAGAAAACTCTTGAGAGTCTCTTGGACTGCAAGGAAATCCAATCAGTCCATCCATCAGTTCTGAATATTCGTTGGAAGGACTGATGCTGAAGCTGAAACTTCAATACTTTGGCCATTGATTGGAAGAACTGAGTCAATGGAAAGGACCCTGATGCTGGGAAAGATTGAAGGCAGGAAGAGAAGGGTACGACAGAGGATGAGATGGTTGAATGACATCACCGACTCAATGGACATGAGTTTGAGAAAGCTCTGGGAGTTGGTGATGGACAGGGAAGCTTGGCATGCTGTGGTCTATGAGGTTGCAATGATCAGGCACAACTGAGCGACTGAACTGACTGAAAGGGGACTTCCCTGACGGTCCAATGGTTAAGGTGCTTCTCTGGTGGCTCTGTGGTAATGAATCTGCCTGCAATACAAAAGAAGCAAGTTTGATCCCTAGGTCTGGAAAATCCTCTAGAGTAGGAAATGGCAATCCACTCTAGTATTCTTGCCTGGGAAATCTTATGAACAGAGAAGCCTGGCAGGCTGCAGTCTATGGATTTGCAAAAGAGTTGCACACAACTAAACAACAACAACCACCAGCAGTTAAGACTCAGATCTTCCAGTGCAGGAGGCATGGTTTCGACCCCTGTTCAGGGAACTAAGATCCCACATGCCGTGTGGCATGGCCCCCCAATATAATAATAATAATGAGAATTACAGAGGAAGAAGAAGTCCCTCTTATTCCATTGGATGTTGTCTTGTCATGATTGAATACTTAGTTCTACTGTTGTCATTTTGTGGCCATGAAGGCTGCCAGTCCAAAGACTAGAAAACTTACTGAAAATAGTAGGGAAAGAAAAACAAACACACACACACATATATACACACAGCACATCCTAACGATGTCTCCAAACCATTAACTTTGTGTTATAGCAGATGATTAATTTTCAGTGTTGCTTAAACGATATGAATCATTTCTGTTTATTGCTGCCAAAAGCATTGTGAGCAATATGGTGGCAGTTTGGTCGCTAAGTCATGTCCAACTCTTGTGACCACATGGACTGTAGCCCGCCAGGCTCCTCTGCCCATGGGATTCTCCAGGCAAGAGTACTGGAGTGGGTTGCCATTTCCTTCTTCAGGGGATCTTCCCGACCCAGAAATCAAACCCAGGTCTCCTGCATTGTAGGCAGATTCTTTACCAAGTGACCTACAAGGGAAACCCAAACACTTAATTCACAAGACAAGGTTAACAGAGACCCCAAGAGTTAAAAAGATTTGCCAGTCATCAGGCAACTCATTATATCTAGTATTCTTAGTAGCCAATCTCCTTTTAACTCAATGCCCATCACATTTGATGGTACTCCACCACAGTTAACCTGACCATGCTAAATTAAGCAAATGTCCCTATTTCTGATCTATTACCTTGGTTTGTAAAGCACCATCCTATTTCATGACTGTCTATCATAAGACTTAAACCAGAAACAGGTATGCTCATTATGTACAAAATCCAAAATATAAGTTTGCATAAAATAAGTTCTGATTCATATTACATGTAACCATATATAGCTGTGTGGTGATTCTTACCATTTCTACTGGCAAATATAATACCTTGAACCTTTAATAATTTGCAAGTTTAAAAGCAAGTTTTATTGAAATTCCAATATATTATAAGGCTCATTCTAGAACCTGCTAATGTATTATCAGAATTTAAGAAGATCATGTTTTCATTTATTTCTGCTATGATGTGATATACATTAACTAATGCTGAAAGGAACATTGTCAAAATTCAGTAGGGTTTTCTCAGTGAATTTAATTTTCTAATAGGTGTAAATCCTAAAATAAAAGTTACTACCTGGATGGTTTGGCATTTGGTGTCAATGTTGGAGGTAATGCATCTTCAGAAATTATAGATCAAATATGGTGAGAAAAGCAAGCATGTGGGGGATGCGGCATCAGCGGCCATGGGAGACTTAATCATATATATAGGAAAATTGATCAAATAAGTAAATATACTAAGGATAATGGGAACATGTTTCTATCAAGAGGAAAAGAGAGTTACAAATATGAAGGGGAAAGAACTAGAATAAACTGCCAGTGGTGTTGGATTGGAATTGGAAATTACGGTTTAAAATGATGGTTTTCAGTATATGTACATAGAAATAAAAACAGATGGATATATAAATATATTTTTGCACATATATGGGTGTGTATATCACCGACACAGTGCACATGAACCTGAGCAAGCTTTGGGAGACAGTGGAGGACAGGGAAGCATGGCATGCTGCAGCGCATGGGTTTGCGAAGAGTCAGACAGGACTGAGTGACTGAACACCTAGTAAAGACTCTGAATTGGTTAGTTTGCATATGAAAGACATGCCCTCAGGGAGAACTGCTTGCTCTCTCTACCCTGGGAGCGGCAGTCTCCTCCCAGTCAGGTAGGTCCCAGTGCCAGAGCATCAAAAACATACAAAGGGAGCAAATATAGTTAATAAAGAGAGATAAACTCATATTGAGGGGCATTTTAAAAAATTGTAATCTTCTAAAGTGTCAAAATCATTAAAGTCAAAGGAAGACTTAAGAACTCTTCCAGAATTAAGAAAACTAGAGATCTGACCACTACATGCAACGTGTGAAGTGAATCCTTTTGCTATAAAGGACACCACCAGAACAAATTTGAACAGGGTGTGAGGATTATATTATCAGTTTCTGATTTTAATGATAATATTATGGTTAGATAGGAGAATGTTCTTGTTTTTAGGAAATCACATTGTTCAGCAGAAAGCTCTTAGCATTATATTTGCAACTTTTTTGCAATATATAAAATTTGTTATAATTAAATATATTTAAGAAAATATATAAGTATGACAATATGTATAAATATGAAAATATAATATGAAAGAGTAGAAAATATGAAATCAGTGTATTTTAAATTCAGAAAGTATTCTTAGAAATTATATCCTGAATCTTGAATTTTTCTTACAAACTACAACTGCCTCAAACGCATTATCACATTTGTTTCACAGCCTGACTGTAGGTACTTCAATTTCCAGTGTGGAACTATAGGAAAACCAGTTAAAGGAGTGTGGACAGGGTAGATCTCAGCCAAGTAAAATGCTAACCAAGGCTTAGGCTCCTTCATGTCAACACCTCAGGAGTTAGTAGCCTATTCTAGGATAAAGTATCTTGATCTCATCCAAAAATAGATACAAAGAAAGGGACAAAGAAGGAACAGCTGTGGACATCAAGAAGGTTTAGAAATAAAGGTAAGACCTTACCTTTGTTGATCCTTCCCTTCTTATGTGGACAGATCTAAACTCTCTTTGGTCATTCCAGCACCATATTTTTCTTTCAAGGTTGCTGATTGCCTGTGACTACATTCTGGCTATTTTATCTCAGTCTTCCCACTGCTTCTCCTCAGTTGGAACATAAAAGAACTGTTAGAAGAGTTGCCAGCAGGCTGATTTTTGCTGATCCCTAGGCATAACAGGCGGATGAGGCAATGGCACCCCACTCCACTACTCTTGCCTGGAAAATCCCATGGAGGGAGGAGCCTGGTAGGCTGCAGTCCAGGGAGGGGGTCGCTAAGAGTCAGACACGACTGAGCGACTTCACTTTCACTTTTCACTTTATGCATTGGAGAAGGAAATGGCAACCCACTCCAGTGTTGTTGCCTGGAGAATCCCAGGGACAGGGGAGCCTGGTGGGCTGCCGTCTATGAGGTCGCGCAGAGTCGGACACGACTGAAGCGACTTAGCAATAGCAGGCATAACAGGGGCTTCCCAGGTGGCGCTAGTGGTACAGAACCTGCACAAGAGACACAGGTTTGATCCCTAGGTGGTGAAGATCCCCTGGAGGGCTACCCATTCTAGTGTTCCTGTTTGGGAAATCCCATGGACAGAGGAGCCTGGCAGGTTACAGTCTATGGTGTCGCAGAGTCAGACATGACAGAGCAACTGAGCATGAGCAATGAGCAGGCATAACAGAAGACTTGGCTTCCCTCTGGGCTTTGATCTTTAATATCAGTCTATGTTGGCTTATTTTGCTCTTGGTTTTTATCTGAGCAAGGTTATGAGCCCCTGTATAACTCTTCCAGGTTGTGTTTCTCTATTAATAGATTACCATCCTTCCCTATACTTTGTATTCTCAGTTCAGTTCAGTTCAGTTCAGTTGCTCAGTCGTGTCTGACTCTGCAACTCCATGGACTGCAGCACACCAGGCCTCCCTGTCCATCACCAACTCCTGGAGTTTACTCAAACTCATGTCCATTGAGTTGTTATTTTGTATTTTGTACTCTGGAGGTCAGCAAAAACTTTAACTCCTTCCAGAGATATCACAGAGTAGGCCATATATTCTATTTCAAAAATTTGGGTGGAATTATCAGAGCAGATACAACTGATTAGGATAAAGGACTCTTCTGTATGTCAATTAATATTATGTATTATTAATAGCTGTGGCCTCTTCCTTCACTTGCATCTACTTCCTGCAATATAGCACATCAGCACATCCCACACCAAGACCAGAACAGAACATTCATTTATTCAGCAACAATTTCCTGAGCATCTACACTACAAGCCAGGCCCTGTAATAAGCATTTAGGGCATATCAGTGAGCAAAACAGAAACAATCACTGCTCATTTGGGGTTTATGTCTAGCAGAAAAGAAAATGAATAAGCAGTGAGCACAATTAACAATTAAATTATAGCATATGCTAGAAGGTGATAAATGCCATAGCAAAAAGAAAAAATGTAGAGAAGGGTAATGACAATTGAAATTACTGTGTTTGGGACATGCAAACTGCAATTTAAAAAACCAAACTAATAACAGATGAGCATTTGGTTTTTGGTCAGGAAAAAAATTGAGACAGATTTTTTAAAATTATAAAAATACTTGAGACAGCAATAAGAAGTAGTTAATGTTAACGATAGAAAGGATTGTTTGTATTGTCAATGTTCTGTCCTGAAGTCTCTATACCCAGGTTTGGGGAGGGGAAGATGGAAGGAACCAAGCCAGAGGAAAAGCAGAAGTATCAACAGAACTTTGATTCTATTGAGGGCAGAGACTGAGGAGATTGAAGAAGAGGAACAGATGGAGAAGAAGACCCTGGAGGAAGAATTTCATTATGCCATCCAAGGTGAATTCCGAATTCCCTAATGTGTGGTAAGTGGAGGGAGAAAGCACAGACATCTTTTGCACATTTCCCTAGATTCTACCAGTCTTCTTGATTGGCTATTAGACAGATTTTTCTGGAAAAGAACCATGTCTTCTTTTCCTACCTAACTTATCACGGCAACTAATGACTTCCATGTTACCATAGTTAATGGAATATTTTCAGTCTTTATCTTTACTTCTCAGCTGACTCCTCCCTCTCACTAAATACCTTCTAATTTCTTAGCTTCTGAGTCTCTACACTCTTGCCCTTCATTCAGATTCTCTGTTCTCAGTCTCCTTTATTGATTCCATCATACATTCTAAACTTCTAAATAATAGAGTGACCCAGTCTTTGGTATATATGACTCACCTGTAAAGAAACCATACCTATGCTCATGGTGTTAAACATCATCTCAGTGACAAATCCATACCTCAATCCAAGAATCTGGCCTGCTATTGAATATTTCCACTTGGATGTCCAATGGCCATGTCAAATTTAACATATCCCAAAGTAAACTCTTGATTTTCCCCATATACCAGCTCTCCTTTAGACTTTCCCATCTTAGTAGGCAACTTCATTCACCTGGTTGCACAGTATGAAAAACTTGGGCATCTGTTTACTATGAACATTCACTTCTCAGAGACTTGGCATCTGTTGATCCCTGTACTCAGAATTCCCTTCCCTCTTTATCTTCAAAACTCACTCCCTCATTTCCTTCAGGTCTCAAACGCTGTCTCCTCAGAACTCTTTTATGATAACCGTTCTAAAAGTAGGATCCTCTGCAACTCTTTAGCCCCTTGCTTTATCTTTCTTCACAAAACTTTCACTACTTGGTGTATGTTTATTTTTTGCCTATATCTCTTTTTAGAAAAAGGTCCATGACAACAGGGATTTGAAATTTGTGTATCTCTATGATCAAGAATAGTGCCTGTTGTATAGTAGATAGGCAATAAAAATTTTGGAATGAATAGGCAAGAGAAATAGGCTACATAATGTAGATATAAGATGTATTATGCAATGTTAGGCTAAGTTTTTAACAGAAATCTACATGGTCCCTGTATGTAGCTATCCAAAAGCAAATCCACCTAGAACTTGTGGGTGATTGCAACAAAAGCCATAAATAAAGCTTAATATTCATTAAGCCCATTATCCTTGAAAGTTTCTAATTGGAGATCTTTGCTGTCCAATATGGTAGCCTTTTAGCTGCATGTGTCTACTTAGATTTAAGTTGATTAAAATAAAATAAAATTTAAAATTCAGTTTCTCAGCTGCACTCACAGCATTTTAAGTGTTCAATAATCACAGGGAACTAGTGACTACCATATGGACATGTTTTATCACTTGGCAAGTTCTATTAAATAGCACTGCTATAGAGTAGCTCATGCTTTCACCACACCTAAAGTTTGCAATTACCTAGCTCCTTTCTTCCCTCATAGTTTGCAAAATGTCAAAAGTCTACTGTTTAGGTATTTCAGTATTTTATTTCTGGAGCTATCACAACCTCTCAGGGGATTCACTTCCATGACAGCATGCATAAGTATACACAGGAATACACACACACACACACACACGCACACACAGTGTACACAGAGGATTGTTTTCTGAGAGAAAAAAATTTTGGTCACTTTGGTCTTTTGTCACTATATGGTTTATACAGTGTTACTGTACTGAACCTATATATATATATATATATATTTTTTTTAATGTCGCATATATTAAGAACACTATATTTGTCCCTCAATGGGTAAAGAGTATGCAAGTAACAATTAAATGCACAAGACGGCTTGGAGAAGGAGAAAACAAATGGAGATGTTGAAGCTTGTTATACTATATCCATGACCTGAACTAAAATGGCAGCTCTGGCAGAGACTCAAAGAACATTGACAGAAATTAAAGACAGCGTAAAGGAAAAGTCAACAAGACTTAAGGACTAATTGGACGTGATTGAGTTGTGTGGTTCTTACTAGGTGTACGATGCTGGCATTAGAAGCAGCCCAAGCTTAGGAAATTAAACTTCTACTGGTAAAATCAGGCAAATTGAGTGTGGAAAAAAAGGTTTTTAGGGGATCGAATACGATTTCAAAACAACAATAGTAAGATATTCAGCTGAAAATATTCCATCAGCAGGTGCACTGGAGGGCGAAAGTTTTGGAAAACACCCTAAAAATCTGCAGGAGTGAATGAAAATGCCAAAGACAAGATGGAAAAGATAAAATGTGAATCTTGTTTCCTCTTAGTGGGCAACAGCGCCTTCAAATATTTTCAGTCTATAATTATGTCCTCCTCACACTACCCCCCCCAACCCCCTCTGAGTCAATGTTTGCCAGTTTTCACTAGGTCTCTCTTCCAAGCTTTCATCGTAAATCAAACTTTCTATTCATAGCATTATGGTATTGTACTCCAGTGAATTCTCATAATTTGTCTACTTCTTTGTACAATCTCCTAATTACCCTGAAGAACAGAAAAGTATTTTTATACTGTGGATCTGTACATGCAAAGTTTGTATATTTTGGAACATAGCCCAGTTAAACTGTACTAACATAACCCATTAATATATAGTTGTTTACATGCATCTCAGGCAATTAAGGATGTCCTTCAGGTTTAACGAGTACCACAAAAGCAACTGAAAGTTTGTAGTATAAACTCTGTGGACTGATGGCTGCTTTTGATGTTGAACCTGAGAAACATTGCAACTTAAAAAAGAAGTAAGGGGGGGTAAAAAGCTCTACTTTGCTAGAGATAAATGATGTCTACATATTTTTACGAGGTTGTGACAGAGCAATTTGAATTACTATATCCCTTTTTATGTTTAATGTGTATTTATACACACATTTTTACATTTAATACAACTTCATTTTAAGTTCAATAGGACTATCAGTGAACTAGGATTTGAGTGGCCATGGTCTATTTCAAAAGAAGCAAAACAAAACAGTATAAAAACCAATAAAAATTCAGATAATTTAGATGCTATTTAAGAAGGCCGTGTGATTAAAATCACTCAGTGTTAAATAAATGAGTTATTTTTATAGTAAAAGTACTGGGTGGCAAGGCATTGCACAAAATGGAAGCTTAGCCTTGTCTAGGGCATCAGGGAAGCTCCCTGCTACTGCAGAGTCATGTCCGACTCTGTGCGACCCCATAGACAGCAGCCCATCAGGCTCCACCGTCCCTGGGATTTTCCAGGCAAGAACACTGGAGCGGGTTGCCATTTACTTCTCCAATGCATGAAAGTGAAAAGTGAAAGTGAAGTCGCTCAGTCGTGTCTGACTCTTAGCGACCCTCTGGACTGCAGCCTACCAGGCTCCTCCATCCATGGGATTTTCCAGGCACTTAGAAAGTCACTTTTCAGCCCCATCCTGAAGGGTAAATTGTAGCAATCTGAAAGAAGAGGAAGAAAGAAGGAAGCAGGTTCTAGGAGCAGGAAACAGACCCTATTCTTACAACCCTTTGTCCTTAAGAAAAAAAAAAATTAATACAACTGTATTGAGTTTTCAGAACTTTGTGAGCTGTCTGAAAAGTAAAATCACAAGTGTGGAAATACATGGTTGTGTTAAACAAAATAATACAAAATTTAAAATCTTCAATGATCTTAATGTGTGATATACAAAGATACAGTAACCACTCTAAAATCGGGGGGGGGAAATATTTTAAAAAGAAATAAAACACTTTTGTCTGTCCCTAGAAATGGCACTGATCACCTGGAGTTTGTTTACTTCACTTTGTCACATTTCTCACTCCAAGACTAAAAATCATTCCTAAGGAATGGGAGAAAAAAAGTGATAAAACTACCATCCTCTCCTAAGGAAAAATGTTTCCAGTGACTTCTAATATTGTCAATGTCCAGCTTGAAAAACCATATTATTAAACTCTGGAAAACACTGATACACAATTGCACTCATCTCACACACTAGCAAAGTAATGCTCAAAATTCTCCAAGCCAGGCTTCAACAGTACATGAACCATGAACTTCCAGATGTTCCAGTTGGACTCAGAAAAGGCAGAGGAGCCAGAATTCAAATTGACAGCATCTGTTGGATCATTATAAAAGCAAGACAGTTCCAGAAAAATATCTACTTCTGCTTTACTGACTAC
Organism: Bubalus bubalis; assembly: GCF_019923935.1. NCBI lineage: Eukaryota > Metazoa > Chordata > Mammalia > Artiodactyla > Bovidae > Bubalus > Bubalus bubalis. Next base: position 153,009,331 of record NC_059158.1, read on the forward strand.
GCTTAGGCCTTTGACTGTGTGGATCACAACAAACTGTGGGAAATTCTGAAAGAGATGGGAATACCAGACCACCTGACCTGCCTCTTGAGAAATCTGTATGCAGGTCAAGAAGCAACAGTTAGAACTGGACATGGAACAACAGACTGTTTCCAAACTGGGAAAGGAGTACATCAAGGCTGAATACTGTCACCCTGCTTATTTAACTTATATGCAGTGTTGGGGATTTTTTCCCCAGGACTTGGAAACGACGAACCTGAAAGAACAACACTCGGACAGTCTCTCGCAAGGACTGACAAGTTTATTTTTGCAGTTGAGCCTTTTTTATTGAAGCAGGAACAAAGAGCTTAGAGTATACAGCCAGCAGAGCACGTACGGGGTTAAGACATAATCAGTAAAAGATATTTCAAGGACAGCACGTTCTAAATGACCCATGTGTTTATCCCAATGACCCTTTTTCTCAAGCAACATCTTTAATGTTTAGTTATTAAATCTTGGCGCCGAGCACAGTTAAAGGCAGGAGATGTTTTTCAGCTTCAGTATGCAAAGTCTGGGTATTTTTGGCCTTCTGCCATTTTCCCAAAGACCTTCTCCTTCAAGGCTATTTTGCGCTGCACTTCCCAACATGCAGAGTACATCATGAGAAATGCCAGGCTGGATGAAGCACAACCTGGAATCAAGATTGTTGGGAGAAATATCAATAACTTCAGATATGCAGATGACACCACCTTTATGGCAGCAAGCAAAGAAGAACTAAAGAGCCTCTTGATGAAAGTGAAAGAGTAGAGTGGAAAAAGTTGGCTTAAAGCTCAACATTCAGAACACTAAGATTATGGCATCTGGTCCCATCACTTCATGGCAAATAGATGGGGAAACAGTGGAAACAGTGAGAGACTTTATTTTGGGAGATTCAAAATCACTGCAGATGGTGATTGTAGCCATGAAATTAAAAGAGGCTTGCTCCTTGGAAGAAAAGCTATGACCAACCTAAACAGCATATTGAAAGAGACACGTGTACCCCAATGTTGATCGCAGCACTATTTATAATAGCAAGGACATGGAAGCAACCTAGATGTCCATCAGCAGATGAATGGATAAGAAAGCTATGGTACATATACACAATGGAGTATTACTCATCCATTAAAAAGAATACATTTGAATCAGTTCTAATGAGGTGGATGAAACTGGAGCCTATTATACAGAGTGAAGTAAGCCAGAAAGAAAAACACCAATACAGTATACTAACACATAAATATGGAATTTAGAAAGACAGTAATGATAACCCTGTATGCAAGAGAAAAAAAGAGACATAGATGTATAAAACAGTCTTTTGGACTCTGTGGGAGAGGGAGAGGGTGGGATGATTTGGGAGAATGGCATTGAAACATGTATAATATGATATAAGAAACGAATCACCAGTCCAGGTTCGATGCATGATACAGGAAGCCTGGGGCTGGTGCACTGGGTTGACCCAGAGGTATGGTACAGGGAGGGAGTTAGGAAGGGGGTTCAGGATGGGGAACATGTGTTCACCCATGGTGGATTCATGTTGATGTATGGCAAAACCAATACAATATTGTAAAGTAAAAAAAAAAAAAAAAAAAGAAACCTTAATAAAAGCTCTTTTCTCATGGCTGCCTTAAAAAAAAATAGAATAAATAAAAATTAAAAAAAAAAAAAAGGCAGATTCATTATTTTGACAACAAAAGTCTTTCTAGTCAAAGCTATGGTTTTTCCAGTAGTCATGTATGGCTGTGAGAGTTAGACCATAAATAAAGCTGAGCACCGAAGAATTGATGCTTTTGAACTGTGGTGTTGGAGAAGACTCTTGAGAGTCCCTTGGACTACAAGGAGATCCAACCAGTCCATCCTAAAGGAGATCAGTCCTGGGTGTTCAGTAGAAGGACTGATGCTGAAGCTGAAACTCCCAATACTTTGGCCACTTGATGCAAAGAGCTGACTCATTAGAAAAGACCCTGATGCTGGGAAAGATTGAGGGCAGGAGGAGAAGGGGATAACAGAGGATGAGATTGTTGGATGGCATCACCAACTCAATGGACATGGGTTTGGGTAGACTCTGGGAGTTGGTGATGGACAGGTAGGCCTGGCCTGCTGAGGTTCATGGGGTCGCAAAGAGTCAGACATGACTAAGCAACCGAACTGAACTGAACTGAAATTCCATTAATGATAGTAAAATCCTCTACTAATATAGGGAAATCAATATGTTTGTAAGAACCACATTATAAACACACTTAATCCCTCCATAATTGAATTAATACTGATTATTGATTTTAAAAATCTTTCGTAAAATACTACCCTACAATGAAGGTTGTACAAATTAGCATTCACTTGTCAGGATACAGCTGATGAACTGAAAGCATACTTAAGGTTTTTGTGAGCATTTCAATTTTGTTCTATTTTTATTTTTCAATGCAGCATATGAAGAATTATGATTTCTAAGGTCAAATTTTAGGATGAAAGGAACAGAGTCATTATATTTTCTTCAAATATTTTCAATAGTTCCAGTTTTAAAACATATTTACATTTATATACAAAGAAACCCCTTTATATACCCATAAGTTTGATTGGGCTCAGAAACTTAAAAATGACACTTTGCAAGTAATTGCTATTGCCTTCTATTGGTGGCTATTGCTGGTCTTAAGAGTTTCTTGAGGCTACAGCTTCACTGATAGCCACCAAAGTTAATCAGTTGAAAATCTGTAGAAGGTGTGCTATATATGTGATATATACTACCAAAGGATATTAAGATAACCAACTCAGAAAGTCTTTGAAAAGATTTGTGACTTTGTTGGAGGTCACATATTTCTGATTTCTTTTTCAAAGCAATTTATACAATCATTCAGATCCAACTTAGATCTCGGGTATCTATAGGGTGATTGTAATCTATGAGGAAATCCATAAGATAATTGATATTTACAAACTATAATTTTATACAAGACAAGATTTTAAAGAGTAAATCAAAATGACATAAGAAGGATAATAATTTCTAAGAAAGTAGTCCTTTTTTAAAAAATGACATATAATTGACATATTTGCCGTTGTCAGTTGCTCAGTGTGTCTGACTCTTTGCGACCCCATGGAGTACAGGACACCAGGCTTCCCCCTCTTTCATTATCTCCAGCAGGTTGCTCAAACTCATGTCCATTGAGTCAGTGATGCCATCCAACCATCTCATCCTCTGTCACCCTCTTCTCCTCTTGTCTTCAGTCTTTCCCAGCATCAGGGTCTTTTACAATGAGTCAGCTCTTTTCCAACGAGTCAGCTCTTCCCATCAGGTGGCCAAAGTATTGGAGTTTCAGCTTCAGCATCAGTCCTTCCAATGAATATTCAAGGTTGATTTCCTTTAGGATGACTAGTTTGATCTCCATGCTGTCCAAAGGACTCTCAAGAGTCTTCTCCAACAATGCATTTGAAAGCATCAATTCTTAGGCATTAAGACGTCCCTTGTAGCTCAGTAGGTCTATGGTATAATTCTCACATCTGTACATGACTGCTGGAAAAAAAATAGCTTTGACTATATGGATCTTTGATGGCAAAGTGATGAATCTTCTTTTTAATTCACCGTCTAGGATTGTCATAGCTTTCATTGCAAGGAGTAAGCATCTTTTAATTTCATGACTGCAGTCACCATCCACAGTGATTTTAGAGCCCAAGAAAAGAAAATCTGTCACTCTTTCCATTTTTTTACCATCTATTTGACATGAAGTGATGGGACCAGATGCCAAGATCTTAGTTTTTTGAATGTTGAGCTTTAAGCCAACTTTTTCACTCTCCTCTTTCACTTTCATCAAGAGGCTCTTTAGTTCTCCTTCGCTTTCTGCCATAGGGGTGGTGTTATCTGCATATCTGAGGTTATTGATATTTCTCTCAGCATTCTTGATTCCAGCTTGTGCTTCATCCAGTTCTCATGATGTACTCTGCATATAAGTTAAATAAGCAGGGTGACAGTATACAGCCTTGACATACTCCTTTCCCTTATTTTTATGTTCAGTTCTAACTGTTTCTTCCTGACCTGCATACAGATTTCTCAAGAGGTAGGTCAGATGGTCTGGTCTTCTCATCTCTTGAAGAAATTTCCACAGTTTGTTGTGATCCACACAGTCAAAGGCCTAAGCGTAGTCAGTAAAGCAGAAGTAGATATTTTTCTGGAACTGTCTTGCTTTTATAATGATCCAACAGATGCTGTCAATTTGAAATCTGGCTCCTCTGCCTTTTATAAAACCAGCTTGAACATCTGGAAGTTCATGATTTACATGTTGTTGAAGCCTGGCTTGGATAATTTTGAGCATTACTTTGCTAGCATGTGAGATGAGTGCAATTGTGTGGTAGTTTGAACATTCTTTGGCATTGTCTTTCTTTGGGATTGGAATGAAAACTGCCCTTTTCCAGTCCTGTGGCCACTGCTGAGTTTTCCACATTTGCTGGCATATTGAGTGCAGCACTTTCACAACATCATCTTTTAGGATTTGAAATAGCTCAACTGGAATTCCATCACCTTCAGTAACTTTGTTCATAGTTGCTTCCTAAGGCCCACTTGACTTTGCATTCTAGGATGTCTGGCTCTAGGTGAGTGATCACACCATCATGATCATCTGTGTCATGAAGATCTTTTTTTGTGTAGTTCTTCTGTGTATTCTTGCCACCTCTTCTTAATATCTTCTGCTTCTGTTAGGTCCATACCATTTCTGTCCTTTATTGTGCCCATTTTTGTATGAAATATTTCTGTGGTACCTCTAATTTTCTTGAAGAAATCTCTAATCTTTCCCATTCTGTTGTTTTACTCTATTTCTTTGCAATGATCACTGAGGAAGGCTTTCTTATCACTCCTTGCTATTCTTTGGAACTCTGCATTCAAATGGATATATCTTTCCTTTTCTCCTTTGCCTTTCCCTTCTTTTTTTTTTCCTCAGCTATTTGTAAGGCCTCCCCAGACAACTATTTTGCCTTTTTGCATTTCTTTTTCTTGGGGATAGTCTTGATCACTGCCTCCTGCACAGTGTCACAAACCTCTGTTCATAGTTCTTCATGCACTCTGTCTCTCCGATATAATCCCCTGAATCTATTTGTCATTTCCACTATATAATTGTAAGGGATTTGATTGAGGTCATACCTGAATGGTCTGGTGGTTTTCCATACTTCAATTTAAGTCTGAATTTGGCAATAAGGAGTTTATGATCTGAGCCACAGTCAGCCCCTGGTCTTGTTTTTGCTGACTGTATAGAGCTTCTCCATATTTGTGAAGAATATAATCAATCTCATTTCAGTATTGACCATCTGGTGATAGTCATGTGTAGAGTCTTCTCTTGTGTTGTTGGAAGAGGGTGTTTGCCTTGACCAGTGCATTCTCTTGGAAAACTCTGTGAGCCTTTGACCTGCTTTATTTTGTACTTCAAGGCCAAATTTGCCTGTTACTTCAGGTATTTCTTGACTTCCTACTTTTGCATTCCAGTCCCATAGGGGACATCTTTTCTGGTGTCCTTCTAGAAGGTCTTGTAGGTCTTCATAGAACCGTTCAACTTCAGATTCTTCAGCATTACTAGTCAGGACATAGACTTGGATTACTGTGATATTGATATGCCTTAGAAACAAACAGAGATCATTCTGTCGTTTTTGAGATTGCATCCAAGTAGTGCATTTCAGACTGTTTTGTTGACTATGAGGGCTACTCTTTTCTTCTAAGGTATTCTAGCCCAGAGTTGTAGACATTATGGTCATCTTAATTTATTCACCCATTCCCATTCATTTTAGTTCATGATTCCTAAAATGTCAGCATTCACTCTTGCCATCTCATGCTTGATCACATCCAATTTAGCTTGATTCATGAACCTAACATTCCAGGTTCCGATGCAATATTGTTCTTTACAGCATTGGACTTTACTTTCACCAGCAGACACATCCAGTGTTGAGTGTCATTTCCGTTTTGGCCCAGTCTCTTCATTCTTTCTGGAGCTATTTCTCCCATCTCTTCCCCAGTAGCAGTGGACATGTACTGACTTGGGGCTCATCTTCAAGTATCATATATTTTTGCCTTTTTATATTGTTCATGGAGCTCTTAGGTCAAGAATACTGCAGTGGTTTGCCTTCCCCTTCTATAATGCTATACTAGTTTCAGGTGTGCAAAATAATGATTCAAGATACATACATATGTGTTCATATAATACATAGTTTCCCTCACGGCTTGTAGTAAAGAGTCCACCTGCCAACACAGAAGCTGCAAGCTCAATCCTGGGTCAGGAAGGTGCCCAATGAACCATGCCAGTACTCTTGCCCAGAAAATCCCACAGACAAAGGAACCTGAAGTCTACAGTCCATGTGGTCACAAGAGTTGGACATAACTTAACAACTGAGTATGCACGAGCATGATCATGGTAGTAATTCTAGTTAACATTCATTACCATACATTGTTATAAATTTTTTCTAGTAATATAACTTCAATGATATACTCTCCTTATCATCATCAACAAGCAAAATTAGATAAAAGTTCAGTCAGTTCAGTTCAGTCACTCAGTCATGTCTGACTCTTTGCAACCCCATGAATTGCAGCACGCCAGGCCTCCCTATCCATCACCAACTCCCAGAGTTCACTCAAACTCATGTCCATCAAGTCGGTGTTGCTATCCAGCCATCTCATCCTCTGTTGTCCCCTTCTCCTCCTACCCCCAATCGCTCCCAGCATCAGAGTCTTTTCCAATGAGTCAACTCTTCGCATCAGGTGGCCAAAGTATTGGAGTTTCAGCTTTAGCATCAGTCCTTCCAAAGAACACCCAGGACTGATCTCCTTCAGAATGGACTGGTTGGATCTCCTTGCAGTCCAAGGGACTCTCAAGAGTCTTCTCCAACACCACAGTTCAAAAGCATCAATTCTTTGCCACTCAGCTGTCTTCACAGTCCAACTCTCACATCCATACATGACTACTGGAAAAACCATAGCCCTGAGTAGACGGGCCTTTATTGGCAAAGCAATGTCTCTGCTTTTTAATATGCTGTCTAGGTTGGTCATACTCCTTTCCTTCCAAGGAGTAAGCATCTTTTAATTTCATGGCTACAGTCACCATCTGCAGTGATTTTGGAGCCCAGAAAAATAAAGTCTGACACTGTTTCCACTGTTTCCCCATCTATTTCCCATGAAGTGATGGAACCAGATGCCATGATCTTAGTTTTCTGAATGTTGAGCTTTAAGCCAACTTTTTCACTCTCCTCTTTCACTTTCATCAAGAGGCTTTTTAGTTCCTCTTCACTTTCTGCCATAAGGGTGGTGTCATCTGCATATCTGAGGTTATTGATATTTCTCTCAGCAATCTTGATTCCAGCTTGTGCTTCTTCCAGCCCAGTGTTTCTCATGATGTACTCTGCATATAAGTCAAATAAGCAGGGTGACAATATACAGCCTGACGTACCCCTTTTCCTATTTGGAACCAGTCTGCTGTTCCATGTCCAGTTCTAACTCTTGCTTCCTGACCTGCATATAGGTTTCTCAAGGGGCAGGTCAGGTGCTCTGGTATTCCAGAAAATTCTTTCAGAATTTTCCACAGTTTATTGTGATCCACACAGTCAAAGGCTTTGGCATAGTCAATAAAGAAGAAATAGAAGTTTTTCTGGAACTCTCTTGCTTTTTTGATGATCCAGCAGATAATTTGATCTCTGGTTCCCCTGCCTTTTCTAAAACCAGCTTGAACATCTGGAAGTTCACGGTTCATGTATTGCTGAAGCCTGGCTTGGAGAATTTTGAGCATTACTTTACTAGCATGTGAGATGAGTGCAATTGTGCGGTAGTTTGAGCATTCTTTGGCATTGCCTTTCTTTGGGATTGGAATGAAAACGGACCTTTTCCAGTCCTGTGGCCACTGCTGAGTTTTCCAAATTTGCTGGCATATTGAGTGCAGCACTTTCACAGCATCATCTTTCAGGACTTGAAATAGCTCAACTGGAATTTCATGACCTCCACTTGCTTTGTTCATAGTGATGCTTTCTAAGGCCCACTTGACTTCACATTCTAGGATGTCTGGCTCTAGGTGAGTGATAATACCATCATGATTATCTGAGTCATGAAGATCTTTTTTGTACAGTTCTTCTGCGTATTCTTGACACCTCTTCTTAGTATCTTCTGCTTCTGTTAGGTCCATACCATTTCTGTCCTTTATCGAGCCCATCTTAGCATGAAATGTTCCCTTGGTATCTCTAATTTTCTTGAGGAGATTTCTAATCTTACCCATTGTGTTGTTTTCCTCTATTTCTTTGCATTGATCACTGAGGAAGGCTTTCTTATCTCTTCTTGCTATTCTTTGGAACTCTGCATTCAGATGTTTATATCTTTCCTTTTCTCCTTTGCTTTTCGCTTCTCTTCTTTTCACAGCTATTTGTAAGGCCTCTCCAGACAGCCATTTTGCTTTTTTGCATTTCTTTTCCATGGGGATGGTCTTGATCCCTGTCTCCTGTACAATGTCACAAACCATCATCCATAGTTCATCAGGCACTCTATCTATCAGATCTAGTCCCTTAAATCTATTTCTCACTTCCACTGTATAATCATAAGGGATTTGATTTAGGTCATACCTGAATGGTCTAGTGGTTTTCCCTACTTTCTTCAATTTGAGTCTGAATTTGGCAATAAGGAGTTCATGATCTGAGTCACAGTCAGCTCCCGGTCTTGTTTTTGCTGACTGTATAGAGCTTCTGCATCTTTGGCTGCAAAGAATATAATCAATCTGATTTCGGTGTTGACCATCTGGTGATGTCCATGTATAGAGTCTTCTCTTGTGTTGTTGGAAGAGGGTATTTGCTATGACCAGTGCGTTCTCTTGGCAAAACTCTATTAGCCTTCCCCCTGCTTCATTCTGTATTCCAAGGTCAAATTTGCCTGTTACTCCAGGTGTTTCTTGACTTCCTACTTTTGCATTCCAGTTCCCTATAATGAAAAGGACATCTTTTTTGGGGTGTTAGTTCTAAAAGGTCTTGTAGGTCTTCATAGAACCATTCAACTTCAACTTCTTCAGAGTTACTGGTTGGGGCATAGGCTTGGATTACTCTGATATGGAATGGTTTGCCTTGGAAATGAACAGAGATCATTCTGTCATTTCTGAGATTGCATCCAAATACTGTATTTCGGACTCTTTTGTTGACCATGATGGCTACTCCATTTCTTCTAAGGGATTCCCGCCTGCAGTAGTAGATATAATGGTCTTCTGAGTTAAATTCACCCATTCCAGTCCATTTTAGTTCGCTGACTCCTAGCATGTTGATGTTCACTCTTGCCATCTCCTGTTTGACCACTTCCAATTTGCCTTGATTCATGGACCTGACATTCCAGGTTCCTATGCAATATGCTCTTTACAGCATTGGGCCTTGCTTCTATCACATCCACAACTTGGTATTGTTTTTGCTTTGGCTCCATTCCTTCATTCTTTCTGGAGTTATTTCTCCACTGATCTCCAGTAGCATATTGGGCACCTACCGGCCTGGGGAGTTCCTCTTTCAGTATCCTATCATTTTGCCTTTTCATACTGTTCATGGGGTTCTCAAGGCAAGAATACTGAAGTGGTTTGCCATTCCCTTCTCCAGTGGACCACATTCGGTCGGACCTCTCCACCATTAGAGATCATTATATTTGGCTATAGACCATATGATCTATTGAATCCCAATGGTTGTCATTTGTTACATCACTTCCATAATGTTATGGAAATTGTTTGAAATATGTTTTACTATTTAGTTTGTACAATAAAGTTATATGGTGTAATGGTTATCCTTAATTTATAAATAAACTGAAGCTCAAGGTGTTTAAGAAATTTGCTCAAGATCACACAGTAACTGAAGAAATCATCTAAATTCAGACTTTTCTAATAAAAAAACCCAAGCTCTTTAAGATCAAGAGCAAAATAATAATTATTCAGTGTTTTGGTAAATAAGATTACCAAGATTATAGACACAAAATCAAAACCAGCTAAGAATTAAATATATTTGTTATATTATAAGATGACTCTATGTTGTAGTGAAATTCGAAGTAGACTTTGAGTCCAGAAACTTGTCTAATGCAAAACATTTTAGGTAATATAATTATTATATTTATTAGTAAATGTATGAATTTCAACAAGGCAATTGACTTAAGAAAACTTACTAGTGGTAATCTAGTTCTGTCTATCGAAGTACTAAAATTTTACTTCATACAAGTAATTTCCTAGATATTTTTGCAGAAATTTTAAAATTTTCTGTAAACATTATACAAACTATATATCCTAATAGATAAAAATAAATAATAAAGAAGGTCTAAAATTAAAACTAAGACTTCTCTCTGGATAACTAGTTTTAGTTATCAATAAAATAGTTTCTTTCATATGTATCCAAAAAAGCTCCATTTTCTATTGTATGCTTAGAAAGTTTTTATTAATTATAACATATTTAGAGAAAAGTACACAATCCACTAAGGGGTAACTGATGAGTTACGATTAAAGTGAACATACCTATATCATCATCACTCAGATTCAGAACTGGAATACTACAACTACCCCAAAATCTGATCCTTTCCTGCCATCTCCCAAATATTACTTTTTCCTTCCACCCAAGAGATAATTCCTACCATGAATCCTAACTTTATAAGTTAGTTTGCCTGGACAAATGGGGTTGTATGAGCTGTGTTCTTATGTATCAGGCTGTTTACATTCAACATTATGTGTTTATAAAATTCATGCATGGTGCTGCATGAAGCAGAGGTTGATTAACTTACTTTATTAATATGAAACTTCTAATAGAAACATAGTAGTGAGATATGTGTAGAATGTGGTAAATTATAATATGTAATCATATTATCATTTATATACTACTATTAAGGGACAGTTAGGCTATCACGTATAGTGCTAATATAAACACTTTTTTCAGGTCTTTTGATGTATGCTGAATTACTTGGATATTTATGTAGCGGTAAAAGCCTTTGACTGTGTGGATCAAAATAAACCGTGGAAAATTCTGAAAGAGATGGGAATACCAGACCACTTGACCACAGGTTTCTTGAGAAACCTGTATGAAGGTCAGGAAGCAACAGTTAGAACTGGACATGGAACAACAGACTGGTTCCAAATAAGAAAAGGAATACATTAAGGCTATATATTGTCACCCTGCTTATATAACTTAATGCAGAGTACATCATGAGAAATGCTGGGCTGGAAGAAGCACAAGCAGGAATCAAGATTGCTGGGAGAAATATCAATAACTTCAGATATGCAGATGACACCACCCCTAATGCAGAAAGTGAAGAGGAACTAAAAAGCCTCTTGATGAAAGTGAAAGAGGAGAGTGAAAAAGTTGGCTTAAAGCTCAACATTCAGAAAACTAAGATCATGGCATCTGATCCCATCACTTCATGGCAAATAGATGGGGAAACAGTGGAAACAGTGGCTGACTTTATTTTTCTGGGCTCCAAAATCACTGCAGATGGTGATGGTAGCCATGAAATTAAAAGATGCTTACTCCTTGGAAGGAAAGTTATGACCAACCTAGACAGCATATTAAAAAGCAGAGACATTACTCTGTCAACAAAGGTCTGTCTAGTCAAGGCTATGGTTTTTCTAGTGGTCATGTATGGGTGTAAGAGTTGGACTATAAAGAAAGTTGAGTGCCAAAAAATTGATGCTTTTGAATTGTGGTGTTGGAGAAGACTCTTGAGAGTCCCTTGGACTACAAGGAGTCCATCCTAAAGGAGATCAGCCCTGGGTGTTCATTGGAAGGACTGATGTTGAAGCTGAAACTCCAATACTTTGGCCACTTGATGCGAAGAGCTGACTCATTGGAAAAGACTCTGATGCTGGGAAAGATTGAGGGCAGGAGGAGAAGGGGATGACAGAGGATGAGATGGTTGGATGGCATCACAGACTCAATGGATATGGGTTTGGGTGGACTCCAGGAGTTGGTGATGGATGGAGAGGCCTGGAGTGCTGTGGTTCATGGGGTCGCAAAGAGTAGGACACGACTGAACAACTGAACTGAACTGAAGGAGACATGATTAGAATATAAAAAGATTTTATTTAACATCAAAAAGGATTCTGGGTCTAGATGAATTCCACTAAGTTCTCCTTTCTTTCAGGAAACAGATGATTTTGAAAGTATTCTACAACATGGAAACATTTTAAAACATCTCTACACCTAAGTGAGATCTCTACACCTAAGTCTACACAACTGAGTGACTGAACTGAACTGATAACTGCTGGGTTGTAACATTTACTTATGTTCAACTTCAGAAGACAGAGGCAATTTTTTTAAAGTTTTACAAACTTTGGCTCCCAAACCTGACTCCCACCAGCTGTGAATACGTATCCAGTTTATTCTATATCTTTCCTAGTATTAATCTGAAAATATGTGATAAACTTTAGCCCATTTTGGTGGCTGTATAGTGGTATCTCACTGTATCTTGTGATTTTAATGTTCCTTTCCCTAAAGACTGATTTTTATATGTTTTTTGGCCTTTTGTATATCCTCTGGGGAAACATCTGTTCATTTTTTGACCATTTAGAAATTATTTTGCCTCTCCTTTTGCTATCATTTTTCAGGATCTTGTGTATATTTGCATTATTACATATTATTACATTTGTGTTATTACATGTAAGTACTAGGTGGCTTTTATTATCATTTTAAACATCATTTAATGATCCTAAATCTCTCCATATATTAGTAGAGTGGCTAGTCAGAGTACATTAAAACAACACCACTGATAATTTCACCAAAAACATAAACTACCTGGGAATAAATCTAACTAAGCTATACAAGATCTATTCACCAGATAACAATAAACCAGTAGTGAGAGAAATTTTAAAACATCTAAATAAACAAAACCATATGCCACAGTCACAGTATACAGGAATGCAATGTTCTTAAGGTGTCAATATTAATATTATATTATATTCATTGGAAGAACTGATGCTGAAGCTGAAGCTTCAGTACTTTGGCCACCTGATGGGAAGAACTGACTCATTGGAAAAGACCCTGGTGATGGGAAAGATTCAAGGCAGGAGGAGAAGGGGACGACAGAGGATGAGATGGTTGGATGGCATTACTGACTCGATGAACATGAGTTTCAGCAAGCTCTGGGAGCTGGTGATGGTCAGGGAAGCCTGGCATGCTACAGCCTATGGGATCACAAAGAGTTGACAAGACTGAGTGACTGAACTGAACTGAGCTGAAGGTGCCATATCCCCTCAATTGATGCATAGATTCAGTGCAATCAACATTTGAAATGAATAAGTTTTTTCACATGTATGAGGTTGTAATCAATTGATTATAAAGTTTTTATGGAAACATAAAGAGCTAAGGATATCAAAGGTAATCTGAAAGATACAAATAGAAGTTAATACTGTCTGTGCATGCTAAGTTGCTTCAGTCATGTCCGACTCTTTGTAACACAATGAACTGTAGCCCCCCAAGCCCCTCTGTCCGTGGAATTTTCTAGGCAAGATACTGGAGTGGGTTGCAGTACCCTTCTCTAGGGGATCTTCCAGACCAGGGATTGAACTTGCATCTGTGTCTCCTGCATTGGCAGGTAGGTTCTTTATCATTAGTGCCACCTGGGAAGCCCTAATATTAAGTCTGCTGCTGCTGCTGTTGCTAAGTCGCTTCAGTCATGTCCGACTCTGTGCGACCCCATAGACGGCAGCCCACTAGGCTCCTCTGTCCCTGGGATTCTCCAGGCAAGAACACTGGAGTGGGTTGCCATTTCCTTCTCCAATGCATGAAAGTGAAAAGTGAAAGTGAAGTCGCTCAGTAGTGCCCGACTCTTAGCGACCCCATGGACTGCAGCCCACCAGGCTCCTCCGTCCATGGGATTTTCCAGGCAAGAGTACTGGAGAGGGGTGCCATTGCCTTCTCTGAATATTAAGAATATTAAGTCTACCAAGACTTAATATATAGTCAGAGTATTTAAGACAATGTATTATTGGCATAAGGATAGACAGGTAGACTAATGGAACAGAACAGTGAGTCCAGAAACAGCTACATATATAATTCACCCTTGACTGATGACAAAACTGGCGCTACAGTGCAGCTGGGAAAAGAATGTCCTTTCAATAAATGGAACTGCTTATCTAAATGAGTGCATGCTTTTTTGAACTTTCTTTCTACTTGGCAATGTACGTTAGCAGTCTTTCTATATCAACACTTCCAAATCTAACTCATTTTGAATGACTGCATAATAGTTCATTATATAAATATATATAAATCTTAACTAGTTCACCCATTCCCATGACTGACATTTAGCTTGTTTCCAATTTTTTTTTTTTTTTTGGTGGACACTCCTGTAAATATAACTATAGATAACAAACATTCTAGAAATAGAATGCTAAAGCAAAGTGTGTGTGAATTTAAAGTTACTGACATATCTCCCTCCAAAGAGGCCACAGCTACATAACTCTTATCAAGAGTTTATGAAAGTACCCAGATTGTAACATAAATGATAGATGTTCCATATTTGTTCCACTTTTACTCTTCATGACTCATAAAGGACTTTGTGAACAAATTTAATCACATTAACCACTGATAGCTTAGAATGAAAGTAATGCTGCCTCTGTAGAGATTAAAGGAAGGGCTGACAGAGCAAAAGGGGTGAACTGCTCTGTGAATGCATGTAAAATGGTCTTGGCGCATGGGCAGTAAAAGCACAGAAACACTGCTTCTGAAAGAAGGGCACAGGAGTAGTTGGCAGTCTTGGGCTCAGTAGAGAAAGCTAACTCCTCAAGAGACAAGATACTGCCTGCAAGGAAAGTGTCCTCAGTTTCTACAGTGTTTGTATTGTAGCCAAATGCAAGAAACTGAGTAAGCTGTCATGTCATCATGGAATTCTGTAGTTTTGAATATTGTGGGGTATTTAAATAAATGAGTCAACTGCTGGGGTATGGACATCTCATTAAAGACTTTCATTGGAATGGTATCTTTTTAAACTGAGTTGAACTTTTACTACACCCAACAATTCAGCTAGTGCTGTCTTTCTTGAAAAAATAGATTTCTTTTCCTCAAATTTTACAAATTTTCCTCCCATCTTTTGGAGTTCATTTCAAGCCCTATTTTCTCCTGGAATACTCCCTTGAAACTCCATTCCATCCTGCAGAAGTTTCTTACAATTCTTGCATAGCATTCTTTCATTATTTTATACCTAATTACATCATGCATCCACACTGAGTTTCCCAAAATTTACTGTGTGAGAAGGATGAGATGGGAACTTTCCTTGCACTTTTACTGGCCATAGTTACTCTCTAATTAATAATTAAATTAAAATTAAAAATTCATTAATTTTAAATTAATTAAAATGCATTAATATCTCCATTTTCTCACACTGGAGGACAGAGTTCCAGTGATATTATATGCCTTGCTTGGTCACTCACTTACTAGAGTGGCACTCTCGGATTCAGACTCAAGCAAATTTTATTTAGAAGTTGCTCTCACAATATCTTCCCAAAGACTTCTTTTTATGTTATCTGGTGTGGTAGAAACTGTACCTCATTCCTGCCGATACTTGAGTCTGTGATGTCAGTACTACCAAGACCACCAAAGTGGAAAGGGGCTTCAGGGATTGAAAATTTAGAGTTCCAATTCTAACTGTGCTACTTTGAACACCAGTCTCTTCTTCATTTGAGAAAAGCATACAAAATCTATGCAGCTTCCAAAAGGTGCAGTCTGTATGTAGTCCATACAGAAGTAGTATAACAGTGCTCAAGTTGAGTTTTAGAGAAAAAAAGTCTGCGTTTCAATTCAGGAACTGCCACTTCTGAGCCATGCTAATTTCAGCAAGTTATTTAATTTCTCTAAGTCATACATCTTCATTGGCAAAATGGGCTTAACAATTACCATCTCATTAGATCATTAGATGGATTAAATGAGATTATATATGTAAATTTTAGGATATTGCTGGCCCATTGTAAGTTCTATACAAAACTATCACTTATACTCACTGGATGAATAGCAAATAAGGATCCATGTGACAACACCACTAATAATTCTGCATAAACATAGAAACTGCTGCTGCTGCTGCTAAATCACTTCAGTCGTGTCCGACTCTGTGCGACCCCATAGACGGCAGCCCACCAGGCTCCCCTGTCCCTGGGATTCTCCAGGCAAGAACACTGAAGTGGGTTGCCATTTCTTCTCCAATGCATGAAAGTGAAAAATGAAAGTGAAGTCGCTCAGTTGTGACCGACTCAGCAACCCCATGGACTGCAGCCTACCAGGCTCCTCCATCCATGGGATTTTCCAGGCAAGAGTACTGGAGTGGGTTGCCATTGCCTTTAAGTCAAAGCAAAAAAGTTTGGAAAAGAGAACAATATTATTTTAATTTCCTTTAGTCTTAGTGTCCAATACTTAGTAGGTCCAGGGTCAGAGTACTAACTAGACTGTGATTATAAGTCATGGCTATGCACAGAAAAATATTATTGAAAATTTATAAGGAAAAATTATCTTTATCTGGATTGACTATAATTTTATCATATAATGTTATCTCATTAGCAATTACCATCTCACTGGATCATTAGATGGATTAGATGAGATTATATTTTAATGTTACTTGCTTTAGTTTTATCCTAAGTAGTAAGTAATTATAAATTATAAGTAGTAAGAAATATTCAGACAAATCATAGAGTTAAAGAAATTCTCTGAGCCATAAAGGCAGATTTTAAGAATTCTGTGTGTTTGCTGAGATAATAAAAACATGAAAAAAAAACCTTATTTCTCACTATTGTCTACATTTAAGCAATGAAAATAAAGCTATCCTGATCTACAACCAGTAGAACTGACTCAAGTAACAATGAGGAACATAGACTTTACTTCTCTGGATGAGAATTTTTTGTTTTTGTTTAAATTTATTTGGCTGTACCAGGTCTTAATTGCAGCATGTGAAGTCTTTGTTACAGTGTATGGGATCCAGTTCCCTGACTAGGGGTTGAACCCAGGACATCCTTGCATTGGGAGTTCAGTCTTAGCTCCTAGACCACCAGAGAAGTTCCTTGGGGAGAATGTTTAAAACAGTTTTCAAGAAAATATATTATTTTAAAATGAGATCTTGTATCAACATGTGTTCTAACATTATTTGCAACTGAAGTTAGCAGAGACTTTGCACATGACATGATACTGTGGATGTGGATTTACAGGGAGGAAATATGCTAATATTTTCTAAGTTCTCCTAAACATTGGAAATATCTAAAGGATGCAGAATCAACTGAGGCAAACTTCATCCCAAAAGCTTACATACTTGTTTGCAAGAACCTCATTTGAATGCTGGCTTATCAAGTCAAGCACAGTTATTTTAGAAAGAAAAACAAAAAACAAACAAAAAAAAGGACAGCAGGAGTTAAATTTGATGTTCATTAACATGAAGGGAAATTTCTTGCCCCATTTAACTAATATCTTAGTTGGTACAGTGTGACAAACAAATTTTAGTTGTTAAAATCTATTATACCTGCTTTAAATTGCATTTCCTGATAGCCAGAGGATCCATAGTTGGTTAAATTCAATTTAGGTTGCCAGGGGCTCTTAATGGGTAGGTTTTTCTATTTATTCTCTTAATTGTTCTCTATCTGAATTATCAGCTGATGATGAAATCTTATTTGTACCACATTCCCACATAATCAGAAGGTCTAAATAATTTTTCCTCTTCAGGATAATGATATGGAACTAAAAGCCCATAAAAATCTTTAGGGATAGCTTTTGTAGTTGTTGTTTTTATAGGGGCTTCCCTGGTGGCTATAAGGTACCACATTCATTTTCAAAATAAATGATTCTATTTGGGCTTCAACAGCATTAAAACAATATGGAAATAATAAACAAACTGAAAGTCATACTTGCTAAAGCACATCATAGCTCACGCTTAGTCGCTCAGTCATGTCCGATTCTTTGTAACCCCATGGACTCTAGCCTGCCAGGTTCCTCTGTCTATGGGATTCTCCAGGCAAAAATCCTGGAGTGGGTTGCCATGCCCTCCTCCAGGGGATCTTCCCAACCCAGGGATTGAACCCAAGTCTCCTGCATTGCAGGAGGATTCTTTACCACTAAGCCACTGGGGAAGTCTAATAAATACATAAATGTGTGTTGATTGACTATCAGAGTGTACTTCTAGCATCAGGGTGCCTTTTGAAACTCTTACAATGCAAATTGTCCTTTCCTGAGTATGGTTTTATAGCTAATGTGTCATATGTATGACATGACATTGATACTCCGTTCTTTAGTTACTGTGTTTATGATATATTGGCCACAGTAAAACACAACGAATTGGAAAGGAAAATCTATACCTATCATTTCCAGCAGAGGTCTCTAGAGAGCAACTAAAATTATGGAAATGGATATATGCTCAGAAATTTAAATAGAAAATTTAACTCTTCAGCTTTATGTGATTCCTTTCTTTTCATACACGCCCCCTTCTCTTTTGATGTCTGTACTCCTTCATCAGATAAAAGGCTGTCTAAAAAACTGATCAGAAGTAGACACAAGAGAACAGGTTAATCCCAAGTGCACCGGTGTAATGTGTCACAAAACAGACAATGTAATTATCTCAGCAGCCTGTTTAACCAGCTAATTCAGCAGCTTTGCATACCAGCGGTGAGCTCATCTGTTCACTATATTACCAGTCAGGATGTTTTCTACCAAGATCACTACACTTTTATAAAAGCTTGTAAATGTCGGAGGATTGAGTGTTTTCTTAAATGTGGTATAACAGCTTTTTGCAGTCTTTTATTTATAGGGAGATAACAGACTAACAAAGAAAAGAAAATGCAGATTAGTGCCACACAATACATTAAAAAAAAAAAATGAAGTAAATGATATAAATCTCCATACATGTTCATTTAACATGAAATACCCTCTCTTTACTTGGAATCTCTGGAGAAATGCTAAACAACTTAAGAGAAATGTGATTTTGATGGCAAAGATTTATAAGCCTGGTTTTGTTTTTTTTAGAAGGAAATGTATTTGCTCTAGATCCAGTCTGCATTTTGCTAATACTAGCGCTCTTTGGGGGAGCTGGTGTGGGCTTTAGAGTCAAACTGACTTGGACCTGAATTCTGGTTCTTCAACTTTTTCATCTCCTGATCTCAGGCAAGTTAGACCCATAGTTTCCTGATCTTCAAAATGTGAATAATACTTACATTTTACATGGTTATCAAGGGGCTTAAATCACACATCAGGGAAATGCTAGGCACAAAGAGATAACTAAAATGGTAACTATAACATGCTGCACACATGCATATATACATATATATATATATATATATATATATATACACACACATACACACACACACATACATAGCACACAAATCAGAGAAGGCGATGGCACCCCACTCCAGCACTCTTGCCTGGAAAATCCCATGGACGGAGGAGCCTGGTGGGCTGCTGTCTATGGGGTCGCACAGAGTCGGACACGACTGAAGCGACTTAGCAGCAGCAGCAGCAGCACACAAATAGGTATGTGTGTATATATGTATAAAGCTTAGCAAAAAAATTTCATTAACCAAAACCTCAGTAAGCATTCATGTGTTATCCCAAGTCTTTTCCTTAAAATGACTAGTTATTGTCCACAATGCTAACACCACATAATATGCAGGCTCAGCAATCAGCACAGTACCTCATGTGCTCAACAATATTTGTTGAATAAAATGAACATAACAAACTAAGAGAAGAAAGACACTGAAGAATATACAAAAATATTCAACAATATTGACAATATTTTAAAGTGATCTACTTCTGGGAATCCCTGGTGGTTCAGTTGTTAGGATTCAGAGCTTTCACTGCTGAGGGCCCAGGTTCAATTCCTGGTTGGGGGAACCAAGAATCCACAAGCCACGCACTCAGTCCTTCAGTCGTGTCCGATTCTTGTGCCCCCATGGACTGTATCCTGCCAGGCTCCGTGGGATTTCCCAGGCAAAAGTACTGGAGTGGGTTGCCATTTCTTCCTCCAAAGGATCTTCCCAAGCCAGGGATTGAACCCAAGTCTCCTGAATTGGCAGGCAGATTCTTTACCACTGCTCGTCCCAGAGAAGCCAAACAAGCCATGCCGTGTGTTTAGAAACAATCTATTTTGCTGTTCCATATTTTCAGCTAATTAAAATTTTACACCAAAGAACAGCAAGTTTTGTGTCTAACAGCTTAGATGTAGGTTATAGGTTATACCTTAATGTTATATGTCTTATCATCTAGGGTTTCCCTAGTGGCTCAATGGTAAAGAATCTGGCTGCAATGCAAGCGACCTGGGTTCAATCTCTGGGTCAGAAAGATCTCCTGGAGGAGGGCATGGCAACCCACTCCAGTGATCTTGCCTAGAGAATCCCATGGACAGAGAAGCCTGGTCAGTTGCAATGCGCAGTGTCTCACAGAGTCAGACATGACTGAAGCAACTGAGCAGCAGCAGGAATCTTATCATCTAACACAGTTAAATGACAACTGCTGCAGGAGAGTCAAAGTCTTAAATCATAATTAAAATAGTCTTGAAGGTGAGGCAGAGATAAAGGAAGGTTTTGATTTATACTAAAGACTATGGAAGTGTTTATTACACTAAAAAAAAAAAAAAAAAACTAGAAAACATCAATGAATTACTACTGAGGTGCAAAAGGCCCACAGAGAAGGCATGGAAAAGCTACATGGTCAGGGAGGTCACCAGGAAATAGACTTAATGAGCTAGCCAACCACTACCTTCCAAAGTCTCACAGCATGGAAGCCTCAGGTCTTCAACTATAAAGTCAGAGGACACAAGAACCACAAAGTCTCCCTGCCTTTGGTTTCTGTTTGACTCCCTCAGAGACTGTTCTTCACACATCAGCTAAAATAAAAATTGAGTTTTGTAGCTGTCCCCCTTTAAGTTCTCCTGCAAATCCTGCTATGATTGACTCCATCTACCTCTCTCAATTTATTTCGAAATATCTTATTTCAAATCTCTCGACTGAGACCATATTGGCACCATTTTCATTTTCTTTTCTTTTCTTTTTTTTTTTTTTTTCACAAAAGCCTGGGGCATTTTTATCCACCATTAACTGTCTGTAGGGCTCTTCTCCTCAGGCTGTTGCAAGGCTTACTTCCTCACTCCATTTCCCCAAGCCTTGGTTCAAATGTTAACTCCTTACAAAGGCCTTACAGACCACCCTTCCTAAAAGAGCAATTCCTATCATCCTCTGTCTTTTAATGATGCTCTGTTGTACTTCATAGCACTCATCTGGACCTCATTTTATGTTATTTATTTGGTTATGTGTTTACCATCTCTCAGCCCCATTAGAATATTAGTTCAGTAAGTCCAGAAATTTATTTCATTCACCGATCTATCCCCAGAGCCTAGAACGATCACCAGTACACAGCAGTTACATGGTACATATGTTTGTCAAATAAATGCTGGGAAAGGAGTCAGTAACTGAAAGTCTGTGTTTCCACAACCTTTTGTTCATTCTAGTTTCATATTGTGGACTTCCCTTGTGGCTCAGATGGTAAAGAATCTGCTTGCAATGCTGGAGACCTGGGTTTGATCCCTGGATCAGGAAGATCCTCTGGAGAAAGAAATGGCCACTCACTTCAGTATTCTTGCCTGGAAAATCCCATGGACAGAGGAGCCTGGTGGGCTACAGTCCATGGGGTCTCAAAGAGTCAGACACAACTGAACAACTAACATGTCCATTTTCTTTCAGTTTCATATTGTACAATAATTGTGAATTTCCGCATTCCAGTGCCACTGTTATTCCGGTTGTTCCTTAAGTTGGATAAAACCTACATTTTAGTTCCACTTTGACCATACTGTCTGGAACATGTGGCACCTGAGAAATTAGCTAATAAATAGAAATTTTTAAAAATTATCAAAAAAGACTATTAAAACTATTGAAATATTTTTAAAATTGATGACCATACTTCCAAAAGAAATTAAATACATCAAGATAATACTTCTTGGTGATAATTTTGAAATATATGCAAATATCAGATCATTATATTGTATACCTGAAACTGATGGCATATGTCAATTTTACCCCAATTAAAAAGAAAATAAAATAGGGATAAAAATAATTCTGTGATATCAAATGTGGTCCAATCATAAATATCCCTCTATCTCAGTCATTAATAAAAAGTGCCAAACTTTGTGATTTTACTCTGTGGAATTCTCCTGGCTGGGTTTCATTATACCACTCCTAGCTTATTGAGGCAAAGAATTGTTAAGCATCCTCCCCAGAGTCACACAGCTAGTAAGTGCCTAGTCACTTGAATTCTGGTTATAAAATAGCTTTCTCTCAAAGGCTTTTAATATCTACTCCTCAGACAGATCTTCTGATATTTAAAATATTTTATCCATTTCCTTTTATCATTAATACCTATTTCCTACTTCTCTGTTCTAACAATCAAGTTAATAATCACTCAATTAAGAGCTTAAATGATGCAAAGCTTCAGTAAGGTTTGGATGCACACTCTTAAAATATACTAAACAATAAATGTGTATTTCTCCCAAAAAGCAGGGCAAGGGGTTAATGAAGGTTAATGCTGTGCTTGGGTGGTAGAATTTAAATTTCTAAGAGGTTCCTAAGCTTATCTAACTGAAGAAAAAATGTTGCCATTTTTTTCATAAAACCTGCCTTTGAAGCACTTCTATGAGTTATGAATTTCTCTTCTATGGAGAATGAGTGATATAGCTGGAATCTAATTTGTTCCAACTCACATATGTATTTTGTAACTCCATATCACCCTTTGAAATCAATAGGCAGTTAACACTGAGAAGATGTATTTAGGTTTGAAAGAAGATAAAAATTGGATTGTGAGGCTATTCCTTGTATGGGATCCTGTTACTATATTTTCATATGGTACCAGATCTAACAACTTAACTTGTTTTTTAGACTCATTGCCCAATATTAAGCTCCTATATAATCTACTCTTACTCTGTAGGCAATATTAACTTGCATGTGTTAAAAAGAGCTATTAGTTTCTTACTGAGTATTTTAATGCCTTTGGCAAAGACAAAGAATCAGTAGTGACTGTGTATGCTCAAATTAATAGTCCCTCAGAACCTTTAATTTTTAAAGTTTTCTTGATATTTCTTTTGTTATCAGATAATTTATATAGTTCTATTCAGAAAGCTCATTAGTTTGAGGCACTTTTACTTACATATTTATTCATTTACTCAAAAATATTTATTGACAGTCTAATAGGTTCTGTGATTAGTCGTGAAGTCTTGTCTAACTCTTTGTGACCCCATGGACTGACTGTAGCCCGCCAGGCTCCTCTGTCCATGGGGTTTCCCAGGCAACCCCATGGAGTGGGTTGTCGTTTCCTTCTCCAGAGGGTCTCACTGACCCGGGGATTAAACTTGTGTCTCCTGCACTGGCAGGCAGGTTCTTTACCCACTGAGTCACCTGGGAAATCCCCATTTATTCATTTACTCAAAAATATTTATTGACCACCTAATAGGTTCTGTGATTACATTAGGAGTACAGTGGTGGGAAAAATATACACAGAATGAAAGATAATGTGTAAAGGCATCTTTGAATATCATTAGAATTATAAAAGTAAATGAATAGTCACTACTTGTTGGTGTGTGTGACACACAGGGCAGGTCCTGTCATTGAAGAAGACGATACAATGCTTTGAAGGTTACATTAAATCTCTCCTTAAACCAGTGTGTCATTTAAATACATATATAATACATGTGTATATATATACAAAATATAAACTAGCTATTCTAATATTTGAACATGCAAATTATAAATATATAGGTTGCTCAACATTTTACTAGTTTACTGACACGTATTTATTTCTCTGTGTTTGTGTTCAGTCTCTCAGTCATGTCCAACACTTTGCAACCCCGTGGACCATAGCCTGCCAGGCTCTTCTGTTCATGGAAATTTTCCAGGCAAGAATACTGGAATGGATTGCCATTTCTTACTCCAGGGGATCTTTTCAACCCAGGAATCGAACCCACTTCTTGTGCATCTCCTAAATTGGCAGGTGGCTTTTTATCACTAGCGCCACCTGGGATTTCTATGGAGTCTTCAAAAAACCAAATTGTTCTTATCATTTGTTCATGGTTTAGATGTCTTTGGGATGCAAGATAGAGAACTGGGTTAATTTTTAAATGCAAAGTCCTGGTATTCCATGCAGAGAGAACAATATGAGATGAGGCAGGGGGTCTGTGTGCCCAGGACAGCAGTTAATCCCTTTCAGTTAGGGCATAATGTAGTGCAGAATAACAATAATGCTGAAAAGGCAGTTTGGCAGGAGTGTTGAAAGCTGCACTTGGCAAGTCAAGAATTTGACAGTTCTTAGGTAGGGGAGTAACATGATCAGAACTGGGCTCTTAAAAGATTAATCCGACAATGTGGTAGAGAATATATTGGGAGAGTGGGGCAGATGAGAAGAAGAGAGGCAGAAGGAGGACATATATGTCAACCCCAGTGAAGACTACAGGAGTTAAAGTAAAAATGCAGAGGTGAGAAAAGGTACTGCAGAAAGAGAATCAACAGCCAGCATGGGGCAATATTGGGTTTGGGCTTAGAGAATTCTGCTCATGAAAAAAGGCAACTTGTTCAGAATTCATCTCACTAAAGTTTCTGGTAAAAATGCTTCAATACAAGGGCTTTTAAAGTTTCCTCCTCTAAGACAGTTTCTAGATAAATAGAATTGCCTCTGTAGAATATGTTACTATTTATTAATAATAAAGTATAATAATTGTATGTTCAATTTTATATTTATTAAAGTCATTTTAATAATAAATTGATATTTATTGAGCACTTACCAAATAGTATGGTAAAGATATTACCTCTTACATTCATTATCTATTAATAGCTAAGACCACAACGTATCTACAGCTATTATCCTGTTTTTTCAAGTGAAAAAATTGAAAATCAGAGAAATTAAGCAACTTACTGTTAATTTGCTTAATTTGAGCCAGAATTTGAACTCAGCTCTGCCAGTCTCTGGAACATGAGCACTGAGCCACAGTTACATGTGAAAGAAGAATAATCACTTCATGCTGAAGATCAAAGAAGTTATAGAATTTCTCCTACCTCCTTGTAAAAATGAAATATTCTATATGATGAATGTTTGAGCATCCACCACGTGCCAAACTCTCTTTTAGATGCTTTGACTCAACTCTTAGAAACCGAATTCTTACATGTCAGGAATAAAGGGAAAAAAAAGAATTTTTCATTCTCACTACTTGGGTACTCAAACTCTTTGTGCTGATTAGGGGAAGGGGAAAAGAACTGGATAGAGCTGAAAGGCCCATTGAACAAGGAAAAAAGGCTCTGGGGGGTGGGATGGAAAAGTGAGTGAGGACTAAGAATTGAGTTTGTAGGGAAAAAGCTTAAGGCTTTGCAGGAAAAGAGGAGAGATGAAGCCATTTATGGTGCTGGAGAAGAGGAATTCTGGGAAAGAGGAGATGCTGTGCTACGTAATCCCATCTTTAATGTTCTCAAGAAATACTTAGAAAATATATTCCCCACAAGACACCAAGAATTAGAATGTTTACAGTAGCATTATTTTATAAGAACAGAAATGAGAAATTCAAATGTCTATTGACTGGTGAATGAACAAACAAGTTGTTGTATTTCTGCACAATAAAGAGGAATGGGAATCTGACACATACAATAAAGGGGATGAACCTCAGAAATATGTTGAGCAGACAATCCAGACACACAAAAAAATACATACATATGATTCCACTTTCACAGAGCATAAAATCAGGCAATAAAATGGATTCTCCTAGATATCATGTAAAGCAATAGAGGCAAAACACAGAAGCATGTACACCCATGATTCCTTAGAAATTGGGATAATGGTTACCTTTTAGGAAATGATGATTATTAGAAAGGAGCACAAAGGTGGCTTTTGGGGTGTTAACTGAGGTTCTATTTCTTGATCAGATGAAAATATATGGGATATGTGTATATTAATATATATTATATATGCCATTGAAATATGAAGAAAAAAATGCTCACATTAAATTTCAAGACTTTGGGGGATTGGTTTTTGTTAACTATGGATGCCTTACCATGCTAACCAGGATACACTTAGACAAATCAACTTGCTCAGTTCACTTGCTAAATCATGTCCAACTCTGCAACCCCATGGACTGCAGCACATCAGGTTTCCCTGTCCATCACCAACTCCCTGAGCTTGCTCAAACTCATGTTCATCGAGTTGGACTTGAAAAATATGTCCAACTTGCTACATACCTGCTAAACTTGTTACATATCTGCTAAAGTATGTATCATGACCATTCTGAGATATGGTCCTATTTAATTTACTTCTAATAATCGTTAAAGAACCAAAGTTTAAGAATAAATAAATTCCTTTTTCTTTGTAGATCAGAGTCAAAAATATTCCTATAATAATATTATCACTTATTCAATTTCTGAAATCTTTTTTCAAAGAGGGTGGCAATGAGGTAGAGGCATACCTAGCAGAGAGGAGGTTAAATTTAATCTGCATGGAATATGCAACAACAGTTAGAATCATCTACCATAATGGAAATTCAAAGATTAAAATAATCTACCTAGGAGAAAAAGGAATGGGGTGGAAGTGAGAAATCAGGGATTAAGAATGAAAAATTTAGAAAAAGCTTCGGCTCAGAGGTAACCTCCACCCACCTCTCTGTGTCTAAATTCTGTAATTACCTACAGTCAACTCCCCCACTCTCCAAACTCTAGTATTAAGTGTTTCCATATTTAGAAGGTACATGAGAAACATTAGCTTCATAGCTCACTAGTGAAAAATCAAAATTTCTTCTGATCTTCCTTCATATTTCAGGAACTATTTTTTTTAATTTTTTTGTTTTGTATCCGATTTTCCCTGAAACCAACAATTTCCACTATGCTCACATTCTCCCATATCTACCGTAATCAATGGATTCCTAAACTGGGATCTATAACAACGTTTTGAAAAAAGGAATGTAAGAGAAAAACTCTGACAGATTATGACATCTTTATTATTAAACATCATATCCTGCTTGAGTTTTTCCTCTGAATTGAATGCCAAGTGTCAGACCCATTTTTAGACTTGGATTCCTGTATAATTCCTTGGATAATGTATCCTAACATTACTCTCATTTTTGGATACTGTCTTGACCTCCAATATACTCAGTTTTGTTCACACAGCTGTTGGTCAGTTACAACTTCCTTCTTTAAGACTCCAGAACACCTCTGAGCCTACTCTGTTTTTAATAATTCATTTCCCAAACCAATGTCAGATTCAACTCTCCTGCTGAGAGTTCACTTCACTGCTGAGTCACCAGGAAAACGAGAAAGGCCAGGCTAGAATGTGAGGACCAGACTACTGGGATGTGAGGGCAAGTGTGGAATACAAGAGATCATGTCGTTCATACAGACAGAGGCCATGGGTACTATGAATTCATTCAAGAAAAAACTGAGTTGGTATCTAAGGTCTTAGATCCATTCAAAAAAGTTACATATAAAGCAAGGGTAGACTATGAAATGAGATGCAAGTTAATCATGATGAAACAAGCTAAGGGTGGTCAGAGATCCCAATTAAAATAGTGATGGGCAGGATAAGCTACTGAATAGATTCTGGGTCAAGAAACCTAAAAATCATTTTAGAATGGTATAAACAAAGAGACTAAACAAGAATAAGTAGAATATGTGAATGATCCTAGAGCAAGAATAGGGTACCCCCTATTCTGGTTATAAATGTACTTCTTGATTTAAGAAAACTTGGTTCCTTTTTTCCAATAATTTTAACAGGTAGAAAGCTGCAGACTTTTATGTAATACTCATCATTAACTTTCATAAACATATTGTACCCAAATATACAATATATTTGGGCTTCCCAGGTGGTGTGGTGATAAAGAATCTGCCTGCCAATGTAGGAGACCCAAGAGATATGGGTTAGATCCCTGGGTCAGGAAGGTCCCTTGGAGTAGGAAATGGCAATCTGCTCTAGTATTCTTGCTTGGAAAATTCCATGGACAAAGAAACTTGGAGGCCTATGTTTCAAGGGATCTCAAAGAGCAGGACACAACCGAGCGCAGAACACATAAAATGTATTTGCCTTATTGCCTTATTGATACCTTTTTTCCCTAAAGTATGTGAACTTCTGTGTATATATTGTTTGCTCATTCAGAAATTATACATAATTCAATGTGAACTGAATAATAATTATTCTATAACAAAGAACTTTGTCTAGCTAAATTTTATACATAATTTCTCATACAAGATGTTAAACACCATCTGCCAAATTATATATATATATACACACACATAAAATATATATATGCACACATAAAATATATATTTTATATATATTTTTATATATATGTGTGTGCATATATATGTGTATATATATATTTTATGTGTGTGTATATATATATATATATATATATGTATATATATATAAAATAACATATTGGTGGGCCCAGGAATGAGTAGATAAGGTGGTTAAGGGAAGGGAAATCATTGACTCTAGTTCTGTACCACAGTTATAATGAAGGAAGCAGATTTTTTTTCCCATGTTGGCCAGCCCTGCTTCTACTGAGTATAGTAGACTACCTTGTTTCCTCACTCTACCCTTAATCTCAACTCTTTGTGTACTACCTACTCATATAAGGGCTAATTGTGAAATTGTAGGTAAGACTACATGAGCTCCTCTAAAAAATGTACATACCTAAGCACATTATAAATAATATAATCTCTACAGCCTTGAAATCCTGAAAAGGCCCCAGGCTTGGTTTGGTTTGGCGCCAGGATATATCAAGCTGACAGCCAATGGTCATTGCTTATTTCATTTTTTTTTAACAAAGAGAAGCCTCTGGCACAGGAGGCCTGCGAGTTCCGTCACCACACTACCATAGCAGTTTGCTGCATTCCCACTGATTTAAGCCAGCACTCAAAACGGTAGATACTGGCCACACACATGAGGGCAAATGGCCATTTTCGTCTTGGGAAAAAAAAGGATAGCTTCTCTTCCTTCAAAAAATTTAGTGCTCTCTCTTCATCTGATTTCTATTAACTTAAAATACTCAAAAACTGTTTACCATGATCTAAAATTACAAATACATTCCAATAAGGCACAGAAATGGTCAGTATATGAGAAGTTGTTCAACATCACTAATATCATAGAAATGCAAATCAAAACCACAATGAGATATCACTTTACACCTGTTAGAATGGCTATTATCAAAAAGACAGGAGATATCAAATCTTGTCAAGGGTGTGGAAAAAAGGGAACCCTTGTACACTGATGGTGAGAATGTAAATTTGTATGGGTATTTTGGGGTTTCCCAGGTGTCACTAGTGGTAAAGAATCCACCTGCCAATGCAGGAGGCACAGGTTTAATCCCTGGGTGGGGACTATCCCCTGGAGTAGGAAATGGCAACCCACTCTAGCACTCTTACCTAGAGAATCCCATGGCCCCAGGAGCCTGGCGGGCTGCAGTCCATGGGGGGTGCAAAGAGTTGGACACAACCTTGCACAGCACACAACACAGCATATGGACATTAGGGAAAGAGTGTGGACGCTCTTCAAAATATTAAAAATAGATCCACTATATGATTCAGCAATCTGGCATCTGGTTATCCATCCAAAGAAAGTGAAATCAATTTCTCAGGGAGATATCTGCATTCCCATGTTTACTGCTTCATAATTCACAAAACTAAGATTTGGAAACAATATAAGTGTCTTTGTATAGATTAATGGATAAAGAAAATGGGACATGCACAGAGTGGAATATTATTTAGCCATAAAAAGAAAGGAAATTCCTACAGAAAAACAACATGGATGAGTGTGGAGGACATCTGTTGTTATTTCAATTATCTGCCAGACAGAGAAAGACACATACTGTATGATCTCACTTAAACAGACAGGAGAAATATATATTTATTTTGAATCTAAAAAAAGTCTAACTCATGGAACCAAAGATTAGAATGATGGTTGCCCGGGATGGGGAAAATGGAGAAATGTTGGTCAAAGGGCACAGACTTTCAACATAAGATGAATAAATTATGAATATCTAATGTGCAGCACGGAAACTATAGTTAATAATACTATATGTTGTCCTTGACATTTGCTGAGAGAGTAAATCATAACTGTATTCATCAAACATACAAAAAAAGGAAAATATGTGAGGTAATGGATGTCTTAATTAACTTGAATATGGTAATCATTTCACAATGTAAACATGTTAAATCATTACACTGTAAACCCTGAGCAAATTACAAATGCATATTAATAGTTCATTTTCTCTATCAATATTAAGTAAAAGACATATTTTTTAAAAAGTGCATTTAGTTGCCAAGATATGGAAGCAACCCGAATATCTATCATGTCTGACTTTTGCGACTCCATGGAGTATAGCCCACCAGGCTTCTATGTTCATGGAATTCTCCAGGCAAAAATACTGGAGTGGGTAGCTTACCCCTTCTCCATGGGATCTTCCTGACCCAGGAATCAAACCAGCATATCCTGCATTGCAGGTGGATTCTTTACCAGTTGAGCTACCAGGGAAGTCCATTTTCTCTATCAATATTAAGTAAAAAATATATTTTTCAAAAAGTCCATTTAGTTGCCAAGATATGGAAGCAACCTAAATGTCCATCAACAGACAGAGGTATAAAGAAGATGCAGTATATATTACAATAGAATGCTACTCAGCCACAAAAAAGAATAAAGTGTTGCCATCTGCAATGACATGGGTGGACTTGGAGGACATTATGCTAAATGAAATAAGTCATTCAGAGAAAGATAAATACTGTATTATATCACTTATATGTGGAAGTTAAAATATACAACAAACTAGTGAATATAACAAAAAGAGAAGCAGGCTCACAGACACAGAGAACAAATTAGTGGTTACCAGGGGAAAGGGAAGGGAAGAAGGGGCAATACAGGAGTAGGGAAGTGGGGGTTACAATCTACTGGGTAGAAGACAGGCTTGAGGATGTACTATACAACAGAGCTAACATTTTGTAATAACTATAAATGGAAAATCACCATGAAAATTATATAAAAATTTTAAGTGGATGAGAATTAGAAACCCCAGAAACACTAAATACTATGGGACAAGCTAAGGAAGAGGAACCCAGAAAGCTCAAAAAGCACAGAGAAAGAATGATCACAGAATATTTTTTTCCCCAAGAAGAGTATATTAATTCTAGCAGAGGGAACTTGCTCAATAAAGAAATTGAATATAAAAAGGCCCCAAAGTGACTGTTGGCACTGACAATTAGGACGATGTTAATTTTCTTCATAAAGCAGCTTTGGAAGAGTGGAGAAAGGCAGTTAAGTTACGTTGTACTGATGTACAAATAGAGAGGATCTAGATTCCAGACTGAAATGGGAGTGAAGGCTGTCAGGAAAGTGACAGGGGGCAGCCAAAGAGAAGAATTCTAGGAAAATCTGGTCAAGAAAGGCTTTTTTTTTTTTTTTTTTTAATTTGGAGAAAGAAGTACGTTCATTGCCTAAACAAAAGGAGCCAGTAGAAGAAAATGGATTAGAGACATAATTGAGAGAGATGAGTGCTAGGTCCATTTTGCATCCTACCTATGTGTTCAGCTATCACCTAGATTCTGGTATTAACTCTTTGTCCAAGTAAGTCTTGCTGATTTTTGCTATTTTCTGGTACAGACCCTAGTTCCTGGGCTCTGGTTTTATACCTTGTGATCAAGCCCTTAACTTTAGCCCAAATTCATACAAATTATTCTCCGATCTTAAGTTCCCACCTGGATTAATTTCCAAGAAGCCCTGTTCTATCTAGAAATCAGATTTTTCACTTTATGCTCCACTTTCTTCTCAGGTAGGGTACATATGCTTATAACTGCCCATCTCACAGCCATTTCCCTATCCCCTTCTTCTTAGTTAATACAGCCCCAATTCTACTCATGTGATTGTTAAGGGATATGATAACATATGTGCTAAGGGAGGCTGAGCCCCTTGCCACCCCAGGAAGAGGATTTTTACTTAGCAAAGTTATGTTTTTTTTCAAAGGGGATATGTCAAAATTCTCATCTGTGGCTGCTCTTCTAGGAAAGGAGAAGCACTGGAAGAGATTTCAGCTTTCTCTGCTTGAAATGGCTATGTCTACACAGAATACCTGGCATGTGGACACATCCAGTGATGATGAAAAAGCAAGAGAGGACTGCTAAGCTAAAGAGGGAGAAAACCTGGGTCAGTGGAATACTGCTGAGCCTCTGAATTCACTACACCCAGAATTGCTTGTCTTTACTCTTCCTGTTATATGAGATAATTTGCTTTCTTGGATCCATTTTAGTGGAGTTTCTGTTTCTTTAAACCAGAAGTATTCTAAGTGGCATGTTGCAGAAGTAAAGAAAAAACTGATTTCATTGAGGACATACCACATATCAAATATTTTATATGCATTATTTAATTTTTATAACAACTGTGTGAGGTTCATATTTGCTTCCCATATAAAGATGTGTGTGTGTTGTGTGTGTGTGTGTGTGTGTGTATGCTCAGTCGTGTCTGACTCTTTGCAACCCTCATGGACTGTAGCCCACCAGGCTTCTCTGTCCATGGAATTTTCCAGGTCAGAATACTGGAATAGGTTGCCATTTCCTACTCCAGGGGATCTTTCCAATCCAAGGATCAAACCTGCGCCTCTTGTGTCTCCCGCATTGAACATGAATTCTATATCACTAGCACCACCATCACAGATGGGTCTGACTCAAAAGGCTGCATTTCCCCAGTAAATTGGAAGTCCTGACACAAAAGTCTAGTATGTATCATTAAGTGTTGCTTCTCAACTTCCCTGATACCTGTTTCCTGATTCAAACTTTTCTCCTGTAAATATCAAGCTCTGCAGTGGTGTATGGGGCTATGAACATAGAGAAATAAAACTGTTTGTTCAATCCTTGGCACATTTATTAGCTGGGTAAATTAAGACAGATTACTCAATTCCTAGATTCTGTATTATTGTCGGTAGAAGACAATAACAGTACCTACCACCAAAAGGTTGCTGTAAGTATTAAACTAGATAATATCTATATAACATTTAGTAAATACGGCTGTATATTGTCACCCTGCTTATTTAACTTATATGTAGAGTACATCATGAGAAACGCTGGACTGGAAGAAACACAAGCTGGAATTAAGATTGCCAGGAGAAATATCAATAACCTCAGATATGCAGATGACACCACCCTTATGGCAGAAAGTGAAGAGGAACTAAAAAGCCTCTTGATGAAAGTGAAAGTGGAGAGTGAAAAAGTTGGCTTAAAGCTCAACATTCAGAAAACGAAGATCATGGCATCCGGTCCCATCACTTCATGGGAAATAGATGGGGAAACGGTGGAAACAGTTTCAGACTTTATTTTTCTGGGCTCCAAAATCACTGCAGATGGTGATTGTAGCCATGAAATTAAAAGACGCTTACTCCTTGGAAGGAAAGTTATGACCAACCTAGATAGCATATTCAAAAGCAGAGACATTACTTTGCCAACAAAGGTCCGTCTAGTCAAGGCTATGGTTTTTCCTGTGGTCATGTATGGATGTGAGAGTTGGACTGTGAAGAAGGCTGAGCGCCGAAGAATTGATGCTTTTGAAGTGTGGTGTTGGAGAAGACTCTTGAGAGTCCCTTGGACTGCAAGGAGATCCAACCAGTCCATTCTGAAGGAGATCAGCCCTGGGATTTCTTTGGAAGGAATGATGCTAAAGCTGAAACTCCAGTACTTTGGCCACCTCATGCGAAGAGTTGACTCATTGGAAAAGACTCTGATGCTGGGAGGGATTGGAGGCAAGAGGAGAAGGGGACGACAGAGGATGAGATGGCTGGATGGCATCACTGACTCGATGGACGTGAGTCTCAGTGAACTCTGGGAGTTAGTGATGGACAGGGAGGCCTGGCGTGCTGTGATTCATGGGGTCGCAAAGAGTCGGAAACGACTGAGCAACTGATCTGATCTGAATACCCATTTAGTCATGTATCAATTGTGTCTTTATTTGTATTAACACTGCTACTGCAAAATACACAATTTTTAAAAGCCACATAATAGAATTTTAGAACTTTAAAAGACTGCAGAGATGAAATTCTGTGATATCTCTGCCATTGAGAGGTTATATTAACTTAATTTAAAAACTAGCTCAGGGTAAAATATACAAATGATTTTTATGAGTTAAATATTGCAACATAGCTACTTGGAGGACGTAAGAACCCATCTAGTTAAAATTTAACAACATGATGATCTTCACTTCATTTTACCGTATCTCGTTGACAACTTTGTAGTGTTGTATAGTTGAAGGAGCACTGAGCTTGGAATCAAACTAAGAAGCTGGGTTCAAGCTCCTTCTCTATTATTTATGAGGTCTGTAACTTTGTGCAAGTCATTTACCGTCTCTAAATCTCAGTGTCTTTATCTTCAAAATGGGGGTGATGATTTAACCCTTTGCTTGTCTCCCAAGATGATTCTGAGAATCAAAGAGTCTGCAGGAGACTTTTATACATTGACATGTGCAGTATATATGTAAGGGAAATACAAATTTCAGGGAGCACAAATGGTGAGAACTTCAGATGCTGCATTCTGTAATATGTTGTTTAAGTTTTTACCCTTGGGATATTTGTTCATTACTTATTCTGAAGCGTCAGCAGACTTTCTGAAACCACACAGAACTAACACAGCACAGGACCACAGACGACTGTAGGTTCAACCAGACCTATGGAGGAGGATGATCTTTGAAGATTTTCCATCTATACAGCTGCTCTCACTTTGCTTGCTGTAGCTGATAGAATCAAGCTACAGGCATAGCATGTGATACTTGGTTTACGAGTCAAGGTTGGCAATCACTCAGTCAAGAAACCACTCAATCACTCTGTCTAGAAAACAAATGGATTAGAAAGGAAAAACCAAGATGACTCAGACTCAATTCTGAAAGTGTTTTTAATGCGGCATTGATTCAGCCCCTACTGAATATTACTAAAAAATTAATAATAATAATATTGGCAATATGCTTTGAGGAGTCTCTTCCAGACAACTGTGACATTTGAGGAACACTTGGAACACTGCATACAAAATTCTATAAATAATTGCATCATCCTTGTCTGTGATTATTTTTCTCATTCCAAGGACCTTGAATAAATGAGCTATTTTCCAGGAATGTCAGAAAGTTCTAGAAATCAGTAAACTGGGAACTACTACTCACAATCTATTATTGCTATTTTCAGTTAGTATAAAAGTCAGGAATCCCTCTTTCTCATGGAAACTATGCTTTAAATCCTGGTTAGATTCTTAGACTGTTCCAAAACTTAACAGCAAACTCAGTGTGAGGCAAAAAATGGGAAGGGACTGCTCAGAAAGCTAAGGAAATCATTGGCAGCACTGACAATGGAAACTATTGTTATTCAGTCGCTAAGTAGTGCCTGACTCTTTGTAACCCCATGGACTGCGGCATGCCAGGCTTCCGTGTCCCTCACCAACTCCTGGAGTTTGCTTAGATTCATGCCCATTGAGTGTATATAAGAGCTAGAACAAACCAGGGGCAAGAGGTTCATGTACCACTCCTGGAGGCCATATTTGAGGAGGAATATGTCCCCAAAGACCAGTGAGTCATGTGGAAACCACAAGTTATCTCTCTTTTCCTTTATAACCAAGCATTCAAAAGGAATAATCTATGTTGACTGACTGTGCCCTATTTATTGAAAAATGTATTGTATTAATATTTGATGATACCAAAAGAGATAACCAGTTTGGAGATATTATAAATGATGGATTGGTCAAACAGTTTGGTTGGGTCTTGCAAAAGGAAAAAAATGAACATTCTGGCCAATCGAGCAAAATATACACCTAGGACTGCAATTACTCGGTTTTAGTGAGAGCAAATACCCACCTTTTCAAGGAAATATCACACTGTTTTCTGAAATTAATATACCAATTTATCATCCCACAAGTAGCATATAAATTTTCAGTTTTCTATCCTTTCCAATACTTGATGTAGTCAGATTTCTTGATTTTTGTCAATCTAATGGATATCAAATTATATCTGATTCTATTCTTAACTTGCATTTTCCTGATAATTGCTATCTGTTTTTCTATTTATTCCTTGTTCATGTGATTTGTCTATTTTTTTCTATTAGGCTGCTTATATTTCTTATTGATTTATGAAGATTTATAAATACAGGAAATTAATCTTGTGTTAAGTATGTTGCAAATTGTGTCTCCAGTTTACCACTTGTCTTTTTGATTTACGTACCTTTGGATGAATAGAAACTCTTAAATCCAATGTAGTTAAATTTATCAGTCTTTTCTCCTATGTTAGCACGTTTTATTTCTTATGATGCCTGACCTTCCCCAGAAGGCATGAAATACTCTCCTATATATTTTTTTAAAGTTTCAAATATTTCACATTTAAGCCCTTAATCCACCTGGAATTGATTTCTGAGCATGCTGTGGTCCTCTAATAACTTTTCAATTCATGCATCTTTAATGGTGCTATAGTCCTTCCTCTAAATTTCTCTAGTTCAAGTCACAACTAGCTCTCGTGTTTTCAAATCCAATGTGCTATTTCACATCTCTCTCTCTCTCACTCTTTTTTTTTTTTTTTCCCAGCATTTTAGATTCTCCAGAACCGTTTCCTTCTTAAAACTGTCTTTCATTTCATCTGTGACGTTACTCTTCTCTGACTTTCCTCCCACCTCTTGATCTTACCTTTTTTGGCCTTCATAGATTTCTTCATTTGCATCTTAAGTGATGATGTAACTGAGGGCTGCATCTTAACCACTCTTTTTCTCATTAGTCTTTCCCAGTGTCTTCCCATGGTGGTGGTTTAGTTGCTCAGTGGTGTCTGAGTCTTGTGACCCCATGGGCTGTAGCCTGCCAGGCTCCTCTGTTCATAGGATTCTCCAGGCAAGAATACTGGAGTGGGTTGCCATTTCCTTCTCTAGGGGATCTTCCTGACTAAAGAATCGAACTCAGATCTCCTGCATTAGAGGCGGATTCTTTACCAACTGAGCTACAAGGGAAGCCCATACCTGTTGTTTAAATAGGCACATATATTCTTCTAATGACTCAAACATGCATTAAATTTAGCTCAGGTCTTTATCCATAATGCTTAAGCCAAATGCCTACTGGACACTGCTGTTGGAATATCCCAAAGGCATTTCAAAATAAACATTTTTTAAAGAGAACTTTTCTTCCATCCTTTCACCTTCCAAAATCTGCTCCTCTTGCTTCATTAACTAACAGTGAAATTGACATCATCCTCTACTTGGTCTACAAATCAGAACTAGGAAGCCATCTTGTACTTTTGCCTTGCCATCATTCTCCTTCATCTTTTTCACCTAACATGAAATTGCTCAGTCATGTCCGACTCTTTGCGACCCCATGGACTGTAGCCTGCCAGGCTCCTTCATCCATGGAATTTTCCAGGCAAGGATACTGGAGTGGGTTGTATTTCCTTCTCCAGGGAATCTTCCCGACCCAGGGATCGAACCTGTGTCTCCCACATTGCAGGCATCCTCTTTACCATCTAAGAAACCAGAGAGGCCCTATTCAGTCACCTAGACCTATGGATTCTTTTACCTAAATATCTCCCACATGTGCAGACTCCTCCCTATTCTCTTATGCTTCCTTAGCCCAAGGACCCATCACTTGGGTTTTTGCAGTAGCTTCCTATATGGGCTTCCTGGAGCAAGCCTGTCCTCCAAGATCCATCACCTGTGACTGTCTGAATGATCTTTATAAAATGAAAGTCTGAGCATGAGGCAGGATGGAAAAGTCTTCTCACCATATATATAATATTCATATGCCCCTCAGCCCTCGAACTTCTGCAGCCCACCCTTCCAGGCACAACACTGTACACAGAAATGGCCATCAATCCTCCTGCAGTTACTCTCCTAGAAATCTGCTGAGCTGCTGTCCCTGGATTAGGAAGAATGCTTTGCTAATAGTCCTTACTTCTTCTGTGCATCCCTGGCCCACTCACCTGCTACCACAATATGGATTCTCACCTCAGCTGCTTCTCCCTCTGCCTCAATTAGCACTCTTAGCTCTGAATTTCGCTTTCTACGACTAAAATATTCTGTAAATTCTAAATTCTTCACCAAATGTTCTCCTGAGCTGAGATAAAGTCTGACCTTCACCTGAAGGTATCATCAACCATCTCAGGTCTTAACCAAAACTTCTATAAAGTCTACATAAAGTCACTGTCACCCTTGCTCCTCACTACTACCTTTAGGCTATGATTGCTCCATGAGGTTATTCATCTGTAAGTTGCACTCTTTTCAATCTCCATTACAAAAGGAAGATCAAGAGAGTTTGCTTTCACCTGGAGTGGACAACAATACATATTGCAGTCTTGTCTAAAGCCTAAATTAATGTCCTTGATCTCTTTCACAAGCTTTGATCATCTTGACATTTTCACAAGCATTACACTGACTTATTATACTGATGAATCTGAAGAGTAGGAAATGACATATACATGTGCCACTGGTTAAGATACATGCGCAACAGAGGGTGACAGATAAAGCTTAAAATGGTTTAAGATCCTGTCATATTGGTGCACTTTTTAGAGGTTCATTGTCTGTCGGTATTCTTGGATATCTTCTCAAAGTTAATGGACAGGCTCACACATATTGCCCCTTCTACTACTAAGAAACAAGTATAACACTTCAAAGTCCTCCTTATGTTTTAGACAGACCATAGACTATACATGGGTTTCCCTCATAGCTCAATTGGTAAAGAATCCGCCTGCAATGCAGGAGACCCCGGTTCAATTCCTGGGTTGGGAAGATCCACTGAAGAAGAGATAGGCTACCCTCTACAGTATTCTTAGGCTTCCTTTGTGACTCATCTGGTAAAGAATCTGCGTGCAATATGAGAGACCTGGGTTTGATCTCTGGGTTGGGAAAATCCCCTGAAGAAGGAAAAGGCTATCCACTCCTTTGGCTTGGAGAATTCCATGGACTGTATAGTCCATGGGATTGCAAAGAATCAAACACGACTGAGTGACTTTCACAGACTATATCTGGAACTACTGCTCCTCTATATTTTAGGGTAATACATTTATAAGATAAAATTTCCTAAAGAAAATCAATCCTGAATATTCATTGGAAGGACTGATGCTGAAGCTGAAGCTCCAATACTTTGGCCACCTGATGAGAAGAACTGACTCATTGGAAAAGACCCTGATGCTGGGAAAGACTGAAGGCAGGAGGAGAAGGGGATGACGGAGGGTGAGATGGTTGGATGGGATCATCGACTCAATGGACATGAGTTTGAGCAAGCTCCGGGAGATAGTAAAGGGCGGGGAACCCTGGCATGCCACAGTCCATGGGGTTGCAAAGAGTTAAACACAACTGAGCGACTGAACAACAATAGACATAGCTTCCGAATTTGATTAGGGACCAGAGAAAGAGAGGGTTCTGCAGTAGAGTAAGGCTGCAGTATAAGTAGATCTGCTTGGCCTTCTGACACATAAGCTCCTATTTTTCTAGAAATATCTCAGATAAGAATACTATGTGCAATCTTAAGTTTTTTGAGCGAGATCATCTGATCTACAGGTGGTGCTAGTGGTAAAAAACCTGCCTGAAAATGCAGGAGACATAAGAGACACAGGTTTGATCCCTGGGTCAGGAAGATCCCCTAGAGGGCATGGCAATCCACTCCAGTATTCTTGCCTGGAGAATTCCATGGACAGAGGAGCCTGGTAGGCTACAGTCCATAGGGTTGCAAAGAGGGAGCCAAAACTGAAGCAACTTTGTACACATGCACATCTGATCTACAGCAGTAGTAGCTGAGTGAAAAATATAGGTTTTGGCATACTATTAGTTAAGACAAAGTGCATGGATCCAGTAGAAGTTAAATGGAAGACCATGGGAAATCAGGTGACAATGCAACTGATAATGACCATTATAATTGTTTATTTTCTTTCTTTTTGAAAATACTTATTTTTATTTATTTATTTGGCTGTGCCAGGTCTTAGTTAAAGCATATAGGATCTAGTCAAACCTTGGCCCTCTGCTTTGGGAGCACAGAGTCACTGGACCACCAAGGAAATCCCATAATTGGTTATTTTCAGACCCCTTAGCCATAAACATAGTACAAATCCACAGAAGAGTAGAAATGGGAGTTGGATCCTAAAAGGCCCAAATGGTGTAAGTTAACATGAAAAAGTGGCTCAGACCTATTGTTTTCCTTCCTTTCACACATACATCCCATGAGGCATTCCCTATAACCTGATATTACAGCTTATATGGAGAGTACATCATGAGAAATGCTGGGCTGGATAAAGCACAAGCTGGAATCAAGATTGCCAGGAGAAATATCAATAACCTCAGACATGCAGATGACACCACCCTTGTGGCAGAAAGTGAAGAACTAAAGAGCCTCTTGATGAAAGTGAAAGAGGAGAGTGAAAAAATTGGCTTAAAGCTAAACATTCGAAAAACAAGTATCATGACATCTGGTCCCATCACTTCATGGCAAACAGATGGGGAAACAGTGGCTGGCTTTATTTTTTTGGGCTCCAAAATCACTGCAGATGGTGATTGCAGCCATGAAATTAAAAGACACTTTCTCCTTGGAAGGAAAGTTATGACCAACCTAGACAACATATTAAAAAGCAGAGACACTACTTTGCCAATAAAGGCCCATCTCGTCAAGGCTATGGTTTTTCCAGTGGTCATGTATGGATGTGAGAGTTGGACTATAAAGAAAGCTGGGTGCCGAAGAGTTGATGCTTTTGAACTGTGGTATTGGGGAAGACTCTTGAGAGTCCCTTAGACTGCAAGGAGATCCAACCAGTCCATCCTAAAGAGATCAGTCCTTAGTGTTCATTGGAAGAACTGATGTTGAAGCTGAAACTCCAATACTTTGTCCACCTGATGTGAATAGCTGACTAATTGGAAAAGACCCTGACGCTAGGAAAGATTAAAGGCAGGAGGGGAAGGGGACAATAGAGGATGAGATAGTTGGATGGCATCACCGACTCAATGGAGATGAGTTTGAGTAGATTCTGGGAGCTGGTGATAGACAAGGAGGCCTGGCATGCTATGGTCCATGGGGTCACGAAGAGTCTGACACAACTGAGTGACTGAACTGAACTGAACTGATATTACAGCTCCACTTGTTGAGATAAGCCAGAAATTTATTGCTGATGCCTTATAACCCAAGTCAGAGATGACCTTGAAAGACAGTGGTGAAGACAAATCGAACAGTATACCTGGTCATCAGCTTCACATGATGGGAGACTCAAGAGCTCCGACTGCTCAGGGATGAAGGAAAGAAGTTCTGGGTAATCTCACCAGACAGGCAATTTAGGACAGCAGAACAGGATGCAGGAATCTAGAATAACTGGTAGAGGACACAAATGATGCATTTCCTATTTGGCCTTTTGACCAACTAGGGCAGCAGGGACTATGCCTTGTCCAACAGTCTCTTCCGCTGCAAGCCTTTCTTTTTCTAAATTGTTACCAACAACTTGAAGATCCATTGGCAGAACAGAAGGGACTCAGTATGGGACACTACAGTGAGCACATTCTACTGAAAGCACCCATGACTGCATGAGAGTTTTCCTTGGAACTTGTTCGACCTACTGGCCAATCTGAAAATGTTGGGGAGCAGACTTCAATCACTTTCGGATGGAATTTGATGGATAAATAACTTGGCTCCCTTACCCCTCAGATATCACCATTATAAGGCATGCTCTACACAGTCTTCTGAGATTCCACAAAGAAACTAAGCCCCGGTTGTTCAAAAAGATAACTTGGTCATTAAAACACTCTGAACTTAAGCTTCTTACCTTCTCAATCTTTCTTCTCCACTCTCCTCTGATCATGTCCTAAGTAAACCACTTTTACTCAAATCTTTGCCTCAGGATATACTTCTGAGGCATCCAGCTGAAGACAACATGAGCTTTATTTCAGATCCTCAGATATTCTTGGCTCTGTTTCCTCTTCTGGTATCAACCTCCACCTTTTGGTTCTCCTAGATAAGTTGTGTTTGCCTTTTTAGTCTTAGCATAAAGACTACTCCCTTAAGAAGTATGACTCTAATCTCAGGATATTTGGATTCCAGAAATACATGCTATCCTAGCTTTCCATATGTCCCTTATCATATAGTACCAGACTTATTGTTATTGCCAGTTTTTATTTTCCTATTGACTGTAAGTATTCAGAAGACAGGGATGATGTCTGTTTACAACAAATCCCAAATGTCTAGCATAGGCCCATACATAACAAGCACTTAATAAATGTTTGTTGAATAAAGTCACTTACAAAATATACTTAACAGGTTGGCCAAAAAGTTTTTACACATTATGAAAAAACTGAATGGATTTATTGGCCAACACAATATAATGGCTCCTCTCTATCACAGTTTAGGACAAAAAGTCTTATTGTCCTATCCAATCTCTCCTCCAGCCAGCTATCCCCCTATATTTCTTCATTCCAAGAAATTAAACTACTTGCAATTCCTTACCCTTAATATACCAAGTTCATTGGAAGGACTGATGCTGAAGCTGAAACTCCAATACTTTGGCCACCTGATGTGAAGAACTGACTCATTGGGGAAAAAAATCCCTAATGCTGGGAAAGACTGAAGTCAGGAGGAGAAGGGGGCAACAGAGGATGAGATAGTTGGATGGCATTACTGACTTGATGGACATGAGTTTGAGTAAGCTCCGAGAGTTGGTGATGGATAGGGAAGCCTTGGCATGCTGTAGTCCATGGGGTCACAAAGAGTGGGACATGACTGAGCGACTGAACTGAACTGATTATACCAAGTCAAGGGTTTGCCCATAAATTTCTCCTGCTATTATAGTATCTCCATCCTTTCTATCTACCTTCTTTCTACCATCCTTCAAATCTCAGCTAAAGTATAATATAACCATCTCTGGAAATCTTTATCTAATGTCCCATTAATACTCAGAA
The DNA here is from genome assembly GCF_019923935.1 of Bubalus bubalis. Taxonomy (NCBI): domain Eukaryota; kingdom Metazoa; phylum Chordata; class Mammalia; order Artiodactyla; family Bovidae; genus Bubalus; species Bubalus bubalis. Next base: position 153,052,148 of record NC_059158.1, read on the forward strand.
GTCTCTCTATTCCCAAAGAACCCTGAGCATAAATCTATCATAATTATTTCTTACACTATAACCATTTAAAACTAATTTATATCCCCCAAGCCCATAAGCTGCCCAACAAATTAATCTTTGAGTGTTTTATTTTTACCAAGTGCCTGCTATTGTTCCTGGAGGAAAAATTATTTGCTCAAAAATATTTTCTGGCTGAAGATGGATATGAAATATTATTAAAGAATTAGAAATGTTTGGTCTTGAAAGGAAAAGTCTTAAGGAAATCAGGACATCTATTCTCAAGTGTGCAAGTGCCAGCGAAAGAAAAAGTAAGCATCACTACTAAGGTGCTCTTCTCAGTGGATTAAAGTTAATTGCTTTCTGACTTTGCAGATGCTGGGAATGTTTTTAAAAAAAGAAGAAAAGAAAAGGAAAAAAAAAAAGCATGTTTGTTGCCATACCTGTTGATGAGTGTAGTTCCCCATACCAATTACTAAATAACTGCTATTGGCAGTTGTTAACAGTTTGATGCGTATCTATACTTATTAACAGCAAATGTCTTGTGACTTTAGCTGCCTGGATTCAAATACCAAGTCTGTCTCTTATCAGCTGTATGATCTTAGGCAATGTAATCATTCAACGTCTCAGTTTCCACATCTGTAAAATGGGGTGGATCAAAGTACCTGACTGTCAGGTTTGTTGTGAAGTATAAATGAAGTAACACATGTGAAACACTTAAAACAATATGTATTACAGAGATGTTTGCTGTAACAAAGCTATTATTTTTATTAACCGACTATGTAAAAGCAGGCCCAGTAAGTGTATTAGAAAGCATATTTTGATTCAATTGAACAAAATGACTTTCTGATGATTTAGGCTCTTCAACAGTGGTATTAGCTGTCTTGCCATGGTAAATATTACACCACTAGAAACTAAACCATCCAACCAAGCAGTGGCTGCCTATTCTGGAGAAGAATAGAGATTTTTTTTTCTTAAATTCTAAAATATTTTGATTCCATCACTTCCACAGTACCACTTTGTGATAGCAAGTGACAATTTGTATATAACATATTTATTAGGAATCTCAAGTCCTATAGATTTTTAAGCTTTTGTCTCCCTTTCAGAGAGAGAAAACTAAATATTAATCCAAGTCTGTGAAGGAGAACACTTACCTTTAACTTTTCCTTTAGTGTCTCTGAACTAGATAAAAACAATAGAGGACACAGCTGGCTAGAGCCATAACAGAAGGCAGGCACCAGCTTTCTACCTGCCAATATTAATTCCTTGGCTGAGACCCTTTCTGGGTTTCATGGTCTGTGTGTGTATGTGAGAGTCACTCAGTCATGTCTGACTCTGTGTGACCCCCTGGACTGTAGTAGCCCACCAGGCTCCTTCCTCTGTCCATCGGGATTCTCCAGGCAACAATACTGCAGTGTTGTCATTTCTTCCAGGGATTCTTCCCAACCCAGGGATTGAACCCAGGTCTCTCGCATTGTGGGCAGATTCTTTATCCTCTGAACCACTGGGAAAGCACATACCAAAGGGTCATAACATTGATACTTAGTCTTAATCTACCGTGTTTATAGGTAGGAGGAACCAGGAGAAAAGAAAGTTTGAAAAACATGATGATGTATAAGGAAGTTCTAAATTCTCATTTACTTTGCAAGAGCCTGTAGGTCCCATAAAGGAAAGTTAAACAACAATTTACTAAGAGCCATTTCTGAGGTTTGGTCTGGAAACAAGCACTGTTTCTTTCCCAATGTTCCATGTTATCCAGTATCTCCTGGCCCACCAACACTTTCCTCCCCTGGTAAGTTTCCAACAGTGGACACACAGGAACCCTATGTAGAAACAGGGCTCTATTTTTCTCCTGACAAAACCATTATATTATATTGTATTCTTTGTTCACCACCATTTTTATATTTTCCAGCAGCATTCTGGGTTGCATAAATCCAAGATTTAGAAAAAGAAATTGATACAGAGATTGAATTGAATTGGGCAAGCAGAAGAATCACTATGAAAGTTCTTTGACGACATTAGTGCAAGAATTGGAATTCAGCAATTAAGTTTCCAAAAAATTTATAAGTCTCATTGTATTTTTCTTGACTCTTCTTTAAATTCAAACCTCAAAGGAAACTAACGCTTCCATTAGCACAAAATTCTTCTCCCCCCAAAACATGGAGACAAGAACTTTGTTAACCCTAAAACAAGAACTTTGTTAATTGTACATATACATATTTTAAGGTGTCACCATATTCCCCTCTGTTCTGTTGTATACTAAGTAAAATTTCTTCTTACAAAACACTATTTGGAGTTTCCGTTCGGAACTCTTAAGTTGTATTATTTATAAGATGGCTTTCCCCAGACAAAATCCATATAATAGCTTATTTCTGGTTTTACAGTCTCTATTGTGGCATTCTTGTCATCTGCATGTATATTAAAGGCAAGGAGTATTAGGGACTTGCCTTCTAAAAGGTAAACCAACTGGTTTAACTTCCCAGAGTAATTACATGTGAAAACTCTAAAACTTTCTTCACCAGGCAGACTTTTCAATTACTTTCTCTCTTCCTTTTCTATGAAAGAAAAAAGAAAACTCTTTGGAGGCTAGTTAACAAGGGACAGACTAATTATGGTTGACAGAAACATCCCCCATATTAATTTATTATATATATAAAATAAAATCTTTTAATGAGCATTTGTTCAGTGAGTCCTCGTTTATTTTATAATGCTGAGTAAGTTCCACTCTTTTAAGTTTATTTTATAATGTTGAGTAAGTCTTTCAGCCTCAACTCTTTCTCAAATCCTTCCTATACCCTATAAAAGTTAAAAGGCAATGAAAGTCTTAGTTCATAGATTGTTTCTAAATTCCTAAATTAAAGCCACTAGTAGACAAGTTCTCAAGCTGCAGGTTTTGTACCAAGATTGTTTGTCCTGGGAGCCACACCACCTGGGGCCTATGTGTTAGCTTCTTGCCAGGTCATTGCCTTAATCGACCCTTACCTCTTACATTATCGAATATTTCAGAGAAACAGGTATTGAAAATATGGTCGGACTGGCTTGTCTCAGAAGGCAATCCATCCATGGTTTGTTTTGTCTTTAAACAGAGAATGTGGTATCTGCTAGAAATTTTGATATCTAAGCAAAAATTTGAAGAACCCTGAAAGTTTGGGGGCAGTATTTAAACTTTTTGTTATTGTTGCTCAATCGCTAAACTGTGTCTGATTCTTTGGGAACCCATGGACTGCAGCATGCTAGGCTCTTCTGTTCTCCACTATCTCCCAGAGTTTGCACAAATTCAAGTCCATTGTATGAGGACCAAATTTACACTAGTTCTACCTCTCTCCAAGACCGATCAAGAGCTCACCCTATTTGCGTGTCATCTGATGTATCTATTATACTGAGCTAAACTGTGATTCCATAATCTCTGCCTTGTTAGAAAATAACACAGTGCAAAACTCTTTCCTTCATCTCCTCATTTCCCTTGTACATCTCACCTGGTAGATGGTTACTAGCCTCAAATTCTCCCTATTTCCAGAAAGCAAGCATCTTTATAACACATCTTTGCTGCTTTGCTCATCTAGAGATGTCTATTTTTCTACTGCTTTGAATATGAGCTGGCCTGTGACTTAGAGAGAATGTGGCAGAAGTGATGAGTGAGTTCAGGTATCTAAACCCCAAGAGGCCCTATGACCTCTTCCTTTTCCCTGTTGGAGGACATCCCTGAGACACTCAGGTAAGGAATCCAATCGAGTCTACTGAAGAAAAGAAGTCATGTGAAGACCTGAAGTGACCCAGCTGACAGCCAGCACCATTTGCCATCTTGGACCTTCTACCTGACCCTCAAGCAGAAGGCAGCCACCAGGACGATGCAAGTCAAGGTAGCAGAAGAACCACCTGGCCAACCCACAGAATCATGAGAAATAATAAATCAGGTGGTTTTTTTTTTAATAAAAAACAAAGCAACTAAAGTTTGGAGGGGTATGTATGTAGCAATAGGTACATTTCACTGGTACATTGTATGTGAAAATTCCATTTCTTCCAGTTCATTGTGGCTTTCTGTATATCTGGAATAGCAGCTTATCCTTCTCACCTCTCCAGCTCTGAAGAAAGTGAGAATACAAAAGTCTGAATCTTTGTATTCTGATTGATTCATATTTTTAAGCTTCTCCTGGCTTACCTTATTGCTTCTAAGATCTGTAGCTGAGGTTTAGAGTTTTGGATCTCGAATGTGAATCATTTTTGGTCATCAGAAAAGGCCTAATTTGGTTATTTAGGAATAAACTTCTGTCTTCCAGTTGTATTTACCTGTAATTTTGTTGAAGATGTGGAACAATGAATACCCATGTGTTACTAACAAACTATCTGATGCGGGAGGCAGGTTCAGGATTTTTGGAGGATGAGTCCCAGTCTATTGTTTTCGTCTAATGATAGCCTTGTGGTCTATTCTCATCTTTTTTGGCCCTTGTCTGCGAAGAAGGAGCCATTCTGGCAAAATGCCTTTACGGCTTTTTGGAAGTGATACAATCTGAATATGGCCATAAGTGCAACCAATGAAATATTAGGATCTCAAAACTATTCCAAGTCTTCTTGCCACTCTCCAATGGTCATGGGTGTGCTTACACCATGGTGTGCTAAATGCCACCATGGCTAGTATTTAGCAACACTTTTGTGATCTGTTTGTTTTATCTACCTAGAAACCGCCTTAGAACAAAACAGGCAAGGATTTTATACACATGTAAGTACTGTTTTGTTATAGTCGATTCGAAAAAGAAAGATAACGATGTGGTCTAGTGGTTTCCACATGTATTTGAGTGTCAGCAACTCTGAGTTGTAATCTCATCCAACTGTCTTTCTGGCTGACTCAGATTACTTAAGAAAAATTACCTAACTTATCTTTGTTTCATTTTTCTTATAAAATGGAAGAAATTGCCCTTATTGCACAGAGAAAAAAAAATTTAACTTAACTGATATTTATCAACACCCTGGAAAACATACCATGATTATCCTAAATACACACGGTGACAGACAAGCATGGGTACATTTTTTTTGACCTCCAAATTTCTTCTCCTTCCCTCAAAATCTTAGGGAAATATTAAGATGAGAGCAGGCAGATTTATGCTTTTTCTTTTCCCATTTTAAGGCATCTCACTCCTAGTTCAGCAGCATGGAAAGAGATTTGTTCTGAGCTCCTGTGCTGGGCAGTGATTCAAATTCCCGAGGTTAGTGGCAGTGTCTCAGAGAGATGCTCAGAGATTTTCAAAGCTCCATTTTCTTTTAATTAGCTCCCCCTCTGCCTCAGGCAACACGTTCAGGGAATCAATAGGTTAGACTGAGTGCAGACTTTGTAAAGGTATCAGGAGTTATGGTATGTTGGGACTTGTCAGACCCTGGATTCAGGTTTCAGGAGGAAAGCATCACCGGTCCAAGAATGTTTAGAGAGGAGATTTCAAACAGAAGCAGCTCACCAACTCCTGGAGACTGCCTGACCCTGATTCCCAGGCAGGAGCTGCCATTACTTTCAGCTACTCAATGGCCCTACACAAGTCACTGAACCTCCAGGGCCTGCCCAGGAGACCTGCAGACGGAGCCAGACACTGGTTAAGAGTTAAATCACACTTGAGAGAAACTGCAAGCATGAATTCAGCTGAGGTGCTAAAATACTCACAGAGAGGTTCTCAACTCTACACACTATCCGTTTCCCCCTTCTTATTATTTCTCCTGCCATAATAAGATTTTCTCTGTGCCCAGAAGATATTTTGAGTAACACCCAACATGCTTATTTTGTGAGGCATAAATTTCATTTGTGGCATTATTATTTTTTATTTATTATAAACATGAGCTGCGCAGAGGCTGACAACAACTTTGCTCAGAGAGATATGGTGCATTTGTTTCTAGAGTTCAAACCTCGAGTGAATAGTTCCTGCTGCTTTAGGTGTTACAATAATTGCTCTGGCACAAACTATACAGAGTCAAGGGCAGAACATTTGGGATTCTTTGCAAGCATTCATTATTTATGCTGGGAATGGAACTGCAAAATTCCTTTTTAAAAAAATCATATTAAGTGACATGGAAAAAATAAAAAAGACAAAGCCTTAGTAATCAGTCAGTCAGTAGCCAGTATTAAGTGACAGTAAATACTATCAGGCCCTGTTCTGTTTGAAGCCTCAAGCAGTATAACTGAGTGTTTATCTAAAGGAGTCAAAAGAAATCTGAAAAGCTGGAAAACATTTTAAACTTGTATGTTACATAAAAAAAAAATAGGCTCAAAGTATTTCTGAATGTAATACCTCTAAATTTCAAGCAACAGGTTTAATTTTTAATCTGAAAAAATATAATGAGCATACACTGGATTACCTAAAATATCTGGAAACACAGAAAAATTAAGTGTTCATTGATTTGTAGTTTGGGGGAGAGGTTATTTTCTTCTTTCAGATTAGTGCTTGGACCCATTGCTTTAAAATTTCAAAATACTTCATCTGAAAAGGTATTTGGAGGTTGAAGAAAAATATACACTGAACGCATTTTATGAAAATATGTTTAATGATGATTCCAAACTGTTTTGTATAATGTATAATGATAAAAGATCCAACACTGGGATTTCCCTGGTCATGCCTGCTTTCCAGATATTTCAAGTCTGGAAAAGGGGATACTTCGGTTTCAATTTAGGCTGGAGGTGCAAAAAGGCTTTATATCTCTCAGGCCTTGTCCTGGTTTCAATGTTCCTTCCTAATATGCATGAAAGCAAATAAGCACAGTGGGATACCTGGGATCTTAAAGCAGAGCCCCAGTAACCATGGTGCATAGCCCAAAATATTACACATGGAATTCTTCCTCTACCTTTTCTTCTTCTCTTCAATCTCCAACATTAGGTGTTTTTTAAACTTTGGGGATAGGAGAAAGTGAAAGGGCAAGTATCCAAACTTAGTCTCTGGTGCAAGAGAAGTTACCTACACCAAGTCAGATGCTTCACACTTCCTAGTTGCCCAGTGGTTACTGCTGAGCCCTTAACAGCTTTTTGATAGTTAGCATGGAAAACTCATGTCAGGTCTGTCCCTAGTATTTGTATAACAGTGGAGGGATTCCAGCCAGGAAAACCTCACTTATCTGATTGACAGGGGTCTGTACCCTACACTTCTCAATTGTTGCTGTTGCTATTCAGTCGCTAAGCTGTGTCCAGCTCTTTGTGACTCTATGGACTACAGCAAGCCAGGCTTCCCTGCCCTTCACCATCTCCCAGAACTTGCTCAAACTCATGTCTATTGAGTCAGTGAGGCCATTTCATCCTCTGTTGTCCTCTTCTTCTCCTGCTTTCAATCTTTCCCAGCATCAGGGTCTTTTCAAACGAGCCAGCTCTTCCCATCAGTCGGTCAAAGTACTGGAGAGTCAGCTTCAGCATCAGTCCTTCCATTGAATAGTCAGGACTGATTTCCTTTACAATTGACTGACTTGATCTCCTTGCAGTTCAAGGATTCTCAAGAGTCTTCCCCAACACCACAGTTCAAAAGCATCAATTCTTTGGTGCTCAGATTTCTTTATGGTCCTACTCTCACATCCATACATGACTACTAGAAAAACCATAGCTTTGACTATACATACCTTTGTTGGCAAAATAATATCTCTGCTTTAATACACCGTCTAGGATTGTCATAACTTTTCTTTCAAGGAGCAAGCGTCTTTCAATTCCATAGGTGCAATCACCATCTGCAGGGATTTTGGAGCCCCCCCGCTCCCTCACAAAATAAAGTCTCTCACTGTTTCCATTATTTCCCCATCTATTTGCCATGATGTGATTGGGACTGGATGCCATGATCTTAGTTTTTTGAATGCTGAGTTTTAAGCCAGCTGTTTCACTCTCTTTCACTTTCATCAAGAGGCTCTTTAGTTCCTCTTTGCTTTCTGCCTTAAGGGTGGTGTCATCTGCATATCTGAGGTTATTGATATTTTTCCCGGCAATCTAGATTCCAGCTTGTGATTCATCCAGCCTGGCATTTCACATAATATACTCTGCATATAAGTTAAATAAACAAGGAGTATAGTATACAGCCTTGACCTACTTCTTTCCCAATTGTGAACCAGCCCATTGTTCCATGTCCAGTTCTGTTGCTTCTTGACCTATATATGGATTTCTCAGGAGGCAGGTAAGACGGCCTGGTATTCCCATCTCTTTAAGAATTTTCCACAGTTTGTTGTGATCCACATAGTCAAAGGCTTTAGTGTAGTCAATGTGGACTTCCCTGGTGGCTCAGCTGATAAAGCATCTGCCTACAATGTGAGAGACCTGGGTTCGATCCCTGGGTTGGGAAGATTCCCTGGAGAAGGAGCCATACTTAGAAATCCTCTGACCCTTTAATTTTGAGCTATTATTACTTTTATTCACATTTATCCAACAAATATCTCCACGTTTATTAATTTCCCCCCAATACATGCACAAATACTCAAAGTAATGGGGTATACTTGTTCAGAAGATGAGCACTTGCTAAGATCATTTTATCCTATAATATGTGGATAGCAATCAATGTCAGTCTATCAATGTAAGTGACCAATTAATCAAGATTCATTATAATTTACACGAGACAGCATTCTCTTGTGGATTTGGTTAGCAGCATCACTCTGCAGCACCCTCAACGTGTACCAACAAAATAGAGTTTCTGGATCTGAAAAACTGATAGATTCTACAATCTGATAAATCCACATATAGGTATGCTCCTTTTATTCTTTTCTATCTGAAATTCTGGTTTTGATTTCCCAGAGTTTATCTTTACAATGTTATATATCTATGAACATTTTTAGAATAATAGTTGGACCAAACCCTGTAAAAGATAAAAGCATCACTCAAGTTCCATGTTTTTTTCCAAAGAAATAAAAAAAAAAACTTAAAAATTTTAAGTGAACAAGTGCAATTTAAGAGAGCTCTTGCTTTAATATCTGAGATCTATTTTTTCTGATCATATTTCAATCTTATTTATTTCATTTTCCTTTAAATTAGTAGGTGAATTTGACAGTCCTAGAAAGAGAGGCCATAATAGCAGTGCCAGGGGCCAAGAATTGAACAAGCTTTCCTACACCATCCCTGTGTCTCAACAAGGGCTGTACCAAATACCTAATTTTAGTATTTGGCTCAACACCAAACACCTGGAAATGGCATCCACCCAGGAACGAACACAAAGCTAAGCAGTGGGTGAGCAAGCGCATCTGTCTCCTCTTGTTTTCTGCTTCTTAGCTATTAGGTAAATAAGGTAGTCATTAGGTAAATAAGGTAGTTATTAAATGATGACTTACACAAAGACTGCAATTTCAGCATTCACATTTCATCTCTCCAACATTTATCAGGCTCCTCAGCAAGCAACAATTTGATAATATTTGTTAGGAAATTTGTGATATGAATATAAAATTTGTGATGAAAACCAGTTTGACCTCCTACTCAATGCTATCTTTGAGGATAGACTTCAAACTCTTTTCTCCTTAGACCAGAATGTACACATGAAGCATGCAGGCATCAGATGTGTTAACATGGAACATTCAAAACTGATTAACTTTCAGTTGCTGGTTTCTGCCTGACCATGTTCTGAGTCAACACCTTCTTCACCCCCTCAACACACACACATGTACATGTCAGAGCACTCAGGACTCCTGACTCCATTTCTTCACCCACAGAAACCACATTTCCTCTCACTCCTTCTCACTTCACCAATCCACAAACCCTTTAACTACCCCTGAAATATGGAGCGATTTCCCGACATCTCCACAAATATAACAGAAAGCTTTCGTGGTCTCATGTAACCAAACTTATAACCATATGCACGCCTCATGTAACCAAGAAAATCACTCATCTCTCTACTGTGTCCAATTCAGGATATTTTGTAATAGACCATGGTACACCAAATTTGAAGACTATATTTTGGTGCTATGCATTTCAGGCACACATATAAAAACATGGAAAGCAATGCCAGATTTTTTTTAAGGCTTTGTCTTTCCAAGTACTAAGCTTATTGACTCTTTTTTAAAGAATCTAAATTTTGCTTGCTTTCTGAAATAAACATGGCTATTTCCCTCTGGTCTTAGAAGGGTTCTGCAGAAACATGCTTTAAAACAAAATTTATTCATGTAATATGACTTTATATATATATATATATATATATATGTATATATGTACTGATTTCTTTTAGGATTGACTGGTTTGATCAAACCAGTCAATCCTAAAGGAAATCAGTCCTGAATATTCATTGGAAGGACTGATGCTAAAGCTGACGTTCCATTTCTTTGGCCACATGATGTGAAGAACTGACTCACTGGAAAAGACCCTGATGCTGGGAAAGATTGAAGGCAGGAGAAGGGGACGACATAGGATGAGATGGTAGGATAGCATCATCGACTCAATGGACATGAGTTCAAGCAAGCACTGAGAGTTGGTGATGGACAGGGAAGCCTGGCATGTTGCAGTCCATGGGTCGCAAAGAGTCAGATATGACTGAGTGACTGAACTGAATGAATCCTACAGAAACCCATGAAGTAGCAATAAGTAGTTTTATCCTTGATTATTTTTATAAAAACTTTGGAACTGTAACATGTTGTACATCCCTTGGGTTCCCTGTGTCTCACCTATCTGATTCCAGACACCAAAGTGACCCCCTGGCCTGTGAGGGCTCTGATCAGCCTTACACAAGTGCAGTTAGAGAGCACTTTACCCTGGGATATGAATCTACCCATCTCTAGCTTCCCACTTGGCCTTTTCTGTCATCACCTCAATTTGGGGGCAGATGGGGAACCCATTCTCCACTCACACATGTGCAACTTGGAGTTGTGGGGGAATTAACACCTGTGTGAGCTTCCCGGGGGTTCCATAACAAAATGCCATAGAATGTGTGGCTTAAACAAACAAACAAAAAAACCTTACTTTCTCACAATCCTGGAGGCTACAAGTCCAAGATCAAGGTGTCAACAGATACAGTTTCTTCCAAAGCCTCTCTCCTTGGTTGCTTTCTTACTATGGCCTTACATGTGCTTTCCTCTGTGCACACTCACCTCCAGTGTCTATCTCTCTGTCCATCCAAATTCCCTCTTCTTATAAGGACACCAGTCAGACTGGATTAGGGACCACCATAAGGGCCTCATTTTAATGTAATCACCTATCTCCAAATACAGTCATGTTCCGAGGAACTGAGAGTTAGGGTGTGAACCTACGAATTTGGGGGAACACAATTCAGCCTATAACATGCCCCATGGGGACTAATGGGCGAAGGAAATGGATGAATAAATTTTTCTTTCATCCTTCTTCTGAATGGACAGTACTGATTCACATTGTATGTTAGGGCTCTCAGATAGCATGAGGTGATCAAGCAAGTAGCACTTACAGCAATGGACCACTAGCAACTCATCTACTCATCTTAGTGTTCACTCTCCTTTCTTGCCTGGTTTCCTCTCCGTCACTACTTTTGGCTCCCAGAATCACAACTGCTAACAAACAATATGCACTCAGGTTCTGCTTCCTGGAGAACCCAGGCTAAGATACATAAGCCATCTTATTTCATCTTTACAACAACCATGACAGATATATATTATTATTACTTCATAAATAAAGAAATAGGAGAGTCAGAGAAGATAAATAGGAGAGTCAGAGAAGATAAATGACTTGCCCAGAGTCACACAGCTAGTAAACTACAAACACAGAACTTTGATTTAAATCTTTTTGATGCTCAATCCTGCATTATCTTAGGTACCTGCTTCCCTGGTGGCTCAGATGGTAAATAATCTGCCTGCAATCCAGGAGACCTAGGTTCAATCCCTGGATTGGGAAGATACCCTGGAGAAAGGAATGGCTACCTATTCCAGTATTCTTGCCTGGAGAATTTCATGGACATAGGAGCCTGGCAGGCTACAGCCCATGGGGTCACAAACAGTCAGACATGACTGAGAGACTAACACTCTCACACTTTCCTGTATTATTTCCCAGGTATCATGATACCTCCTAGGAAAGTCTATGTATAATCAGATAAAATTTAAGCCATTTTCCCTACCAATTTTTAAAACTGTTTAAATAGATTAGAGGTAAGACATCCTAAGTACATAATGTATCTCCCTATTTTTTCAATGCTATTCCTTTCCTCTTTCACCAAACCTAAGAGTTTGATGTCCCTTCTTCAAAATTTACCTGTATCTGAAACTATTTTATTTTTTGAATAGAAATTATATAAATTACAATCTCTTTATTGGTACTATCACAAACTATACATTTCCAAGCCAACCACAGCTCACAGTCAAATTAGGGAGGCTCTTACATCTTTATCAAAGCTTAACAATTTAATTGTTCATTAAACATGGGAGTAATTTAGTGTCCTACTATGTAATCATTATTGCTTCCTGAAAATCTGATGTGATGAGGTACAATAAATGCAAACTGAAATATTGCCTGTGGAAGGTTATTTATTATTTCTTCTGGCTAAAAACATTCATAACTGAAATTTATTGGTCCATACTCCCTTCATTATAAATATTTTATGTTCTGCCTCAGGGATCCATGTCTTAGCATTTAAATGTCTCAATCTTGTGTCAGTAACAGGAAGAACAAGTTCACTGGGTGGAATTTTTGCCCTTTACTTCAGAATGTTACAATAATAATAGGCTATAAATATGTTATAATTATGCCTTTGATCATTGCTGTAGTTTTCTAGTCTGAATGAATTAAATTCAAAACTAAAGCTGAGCTGGTAGGCATAAATGACAGTAGTTATCTTAAACTAAGATTTTGCTGAAACCCATATTAATTTTGTGAAAATATTTAAGTGGCCAGAGTAGCAAACCATTTTCCTCTTCTACCTTAATGTGAGTGGTGTCTGAACCTAGCACCATTTTTACATATCAGTAGTGGTTTAAGTAAAGCTTTATAGTCTTAGTACTTTTATATCTGAGTCACCACAACAATCCTTGGAATAAATACCAAGCAGTTTGTAAAAATCTCCTTTGTTCAAATAAGAAAACTGAGATTCAGGCAGATACCAATGTATAATTTTTGTTTTAATTTTTAAAAATTTTAATCATGAGATAGTAAAATTGTGCTACAATGTGAATCAAATTCCAGTCTTCTGCTCAGCTCTCTCTCTCTTGATTTTTTCTTAAAGGGTTTTTTGATATGGACCATTTTTTAAAATCTTTATTGAATTTGTTACAGTATTGCTTCTATTTTATGTTGTGGTTTTTTGGCTGCAAGGCATGGGGGATCTTAGCTCCCTGGCCAGCGATCGAACCCATACTCCCTGCATTGAAGGCGAAATCTTAACCACTGAACAGCCAGGAAAGTCCCTGCCCATCTCATCTTACGCTGAGGTCGATGGTGAAGGAGGTAGAGGAGGGGATGATGGAGAGTAAAGGACATGAAGAAGTGACTAACAGCAGATGACAGGGAATGCTGCTGGGGAAATGGAAATATGAGACAGAGAGAATGTTCTGCATCACCTATATTCTTCTTGATCTGTCTCCCTCTCCAAAGCCTGCAGAACAGATCACTGGTTGATGATCACTGGGAGATGCCTACAATCACTATAGTTTTCCTGGAAGCCCCAATAAGCTATGGGACCAAGAGTGGTCTCATTAATGTGAGGCTTATTATATCACTTTCGTTAATGGATTTTTTTTTAAGTGCAGTTGATTTACAATGTATTAATTTCTGCTGTACAAAAAAGTGATAGTTATACGTATATACACATTCTTTTTTGTATTCCTTTTCATTACAGTTTATCACAGGATAGTGAATATAGTTCCCCGTGTATACAGTAGGACCTTGTTGTTTATCCATTCTATATATGATAGCTTGCATCTGCTAACCCGGAACTCCCAGATCTGTCTCCCTCTTCCCCTCTCCCATGGCAACCATAGGTCTGTTCGCTGTCTGTGTGTCTGTTTCCATTTCACAGATAAGTTCATTTGTATCATATTTTAGATTCCAAAAATTAGTGATATCATATGGTATTTGTCTTTTTCTGACTGACTTCACTTAGTATGATAATTTCTAGGTCCATCCATGTTGCTGCAAATGGCATTATTTCATTCTTTTTCATGGCTGAAGAGTATTTCATTGTGTACCTGTACCAGATTTTCTTTATCCTATTAATGGATATTTTAAAGTTCCAAGTGGAGGACCTTTCAGAGATCTTTATCTCATTCACTTACAAATACACTCTGGACCTAGCTTTTGAAACCTACTCTATGAGGTTTCAATGTGAGAGCACACAGAAAGAAGAAAAACTGAACTTCATCTCAGTTGAAGATTAAAAAGAAAATTGTATGCTGGTATTAAATTATTCATAAGCATATATACAAAGGAAGGGCTAGCCTTTCTTAGCATATATAAACATGTTGACAGGGAACATTTCCTGAAGAAATATTATGTAATTCGAAGAAAAGGTGATTTTTGACAGTTTGCATCCTGGCTTTCTTGGTCACTGAATTTTCTTACACTATCCTCTGAGACCATGCGCTTGCTCTCAAGTGTATTCCTTAAAACAACAGTTCCTCTAGAAATAAGTTTACATGAAAAGAGTAATCTGTAATTATATTTTTAAATGCTGGTCCCCCAAAATATTCTGTTGACAAAGCAAAGCTGAGTTTATTGCTTACTGTGGTGAGGAAGACAGTTACTTTTACAATCATATTAGCATCTTGAAGTGAGAAGGACAAAGCAAAGATATTTCTGAGATTTGAGGGTCTGGTTAAAGTTGGGAATTGATTAGAATTGCAGAAGTTTCATGATATAATAGGATTGGAACACAGCATGGATATAGTTCCAAACAGAATCTTGAAGAGCTAGCCCTTCTTTGATGCCACATTATCTTGAGAAAAGATATTTATTCTAATGAGGGTAAATCAAATATTTAGATAAATAGATGTGCTGGAAGTTTTTAAAATGAACAATAAAGTTATTTCTAACTTTAACAGCCTAGGCAGGCTTCCTGAAGACTAAAGCCATGTAATAAGATAATCATATAGTAAAGTCATGGTAACGTAGAGCCTAGACAACAAACTTGCAGGTGTAAATAGTTCTCAACATAAGTTTAGGAATTCCCGGGTCAAACAAAGTTAAGCAAATATTTTAACAGTGGTGCTTTTCCGAGCCCTTAATACATGAATGGGCACATAATTTTCATGGAAAAAGTATACAAAATATTTTTATCTTACTTTTATGAAAATAAAATATGCCTGGACTAGCATTGCATATAGTTGCAGAAATAGTGACCAAGACTTTAGGATATTCATTTTTTTAAGAAAATGGAGGTAAATATAAAACCCAAATAGAGGAGTAACCATAATCCCAGGCTGGCATTTCCCCACACACAGGCACTCACAGCTTAAGAAACTGGCACAAAGGCACAGTGGGCCGTAATCCAGTTCAAGAGTTAAGCAGACAGCATCAGCGATCAGAATGGAGATTCAAAGAACCAAAGGGTTTGAGGAGATGATACAAAAAGAGGGGAGTCCTTTCTGTGGAAATATGTTGCTTAGCTAACAAAATGAGTCATGGATCTTTTTATGTCTTCGATTTACCCTGCAATGTCAGGATTGAATTGTTACATAGCAACAACACTCTTAGTAGATGCTACACTTCTGAGGCAAGAAATACCTTTTATTAAAAATAAACAAAAGTTGAAAGAACACTTTATCTTCATGCACACATAATTTAAATGGCCAGACATAGCTTGGCTATTTTCTATTACTCCCAAGAACAGGCTAACAACTATAAATAACAGGTCTTCTACTTAGTCTGGGATTGATAAATGCCACTGCAAGATGATATTCCTTCATTCGATAGTGAAAGGAGTCAGTCACTTGACTGAAAATGACTAGAAACGACATGAACATTTCCATTATTCGATACAAAAACTGAGTAACACTTTTTTTTTTCACTGAAAACAGTTTTTTACTCCAAACAGTAGTAACTATTTCTACTTTTGGAGAAACAATAGAGGGAATAAAGCAAATGTTTAAAGTATCAACTCAAAAAATACTTCAATTAAATATCAATTTGGGAAAAACAGGCTTAATTTTTATGGCAGGAAATAAAAGTTGATTCCAGGAGTTTACATAAATGTGATTCTAACTGTGCAATCACAAAGGAAGCTCCAGAGAGAAAAAAAAGTCCAGATATTCTACAAAAATCAATGTGGTTGCTGAGCTCAGATTGTAAAGGGGGACATATAAAACCCAAACATCACTGGCCCTTCTTATGACTGGCCTGAGACAGCGATGTATACAACACAGCAACCTCCAGGAAACCACTGTAAAGTAATTCAGATCTACATGAAACGTGCACACACCTTCTTTTATCTCTCATCCATTCTTATGGCAGTTTCTTCCCTAACACCTACAACTTTTTCAGATTCTTCCTTACACTTCTTCCCGAAAATCCTTCCACTTGTTTTAGTCCAAACTCAAATGCCTAGGACCCCCTTTTTTTTCTAGGCCTTCTGTTAAAAATAAAGTTGGTCTTTCTCTGTTCTTTGGACCCAAATTGAAATTTCTAAAGCCCAGCCCTAAAGATTCAAGAATAATAAACAATTCTTCCTTCTTACAGCTGCAGGGGAGTGGAGGCTGACCAAAGTCTCAGAATTTGTATGTTAATGTCTTTGTCCTCTCCACGTGTTCAAAAGGTGAGATGAAAGAAACATAGTCAAAGATTCTTATCAGAGGATGGTAAAGAACTGACAGCTTCAGGAAGTCTAAGCACCAAATAAACTACAAAATTTACTAACATGCATACCTCCTGCCCTCCCCCACCCCCCACACACATTAAATCTTTTAAGCCTTAATCAGAGTGTGTTGAAGGTAGAGAAGAAAATGTTCTCCATTTGAGGCCAATAATCTTTGACTAATGACAAAAGAGAAAGCAAACCTTTCTTTGGACTGAAAAAAAAAAAAGAGAAAACATTGGTAAGAGGGAATTAATTGGAACTGTAGCTGGGGAAGGATAGTTAAGCTTCTGGTCTCAAATTATCTCTAAAGGTCTCTAAGGAACCTGCAAATTAGATCATTAAACCAAACATTGCCAGTGACCTTTGAGGGACTGTCAAGAACAATAAAGGGGAATAAAACAGGAGATAAGCAAATACCAACCAATTTTGAAAAACTGGATGAAGGGAGGTTTGACAAATTAGAGACAGTTAAGAGTTACATTGATTTCAGCTAAGATTTTAGGATCTGTTATACAGATGAATAGGTTTGGAAACCTAAAGAAGCAATGATCATTAGGAGCCAATAAAGTCTCATGAAAACAAACCAGACTCTTCTCACTTCTTTCCGTGTTTTAAGATCATGGCAGGGTACAAATGGCACACACAACCAGAGGGTAACTAAGGTGAGTTTATAGCAGGGACTTTTCATAAGAGCTTGGGGTAAGGTTAAAGGAAATTTAGAGAGATAGTGCAGCAACTGTGGAGAACTGGCATCACCTAGCACAAGACTGGCTACATAATTTGCAGGGTCAAAGGCAAAATGAATATGCATAACCCCAAAAAAAAAGAAAGAAAATGCATAACCCTTTGTTCAAAATCCATTAAGAATTTCAAGACAGGGAGAGCAAAGCATTACCAAGCATGGGGCCCTGTATGACCACACAGTCTGCAAGCCCATTGCAGCCATCTCTGACCCTTAAGTTTCAAAGGGCAAGGAGGGAAACATGTATGAGAACCTGGAGAGAGTTGTAGCTGTATCTTTAGCTGGAGGAGTCCACTGGAAAGACCAAAGAGAAGCTAAACCACTTATATTTAATACTAAGCCACTGATTACTTGCAGCTGTGAAGAGAGGGATGGTGAAATTCATACCTTAATCCCATTCTATAATCTCAGACAATGGAATCAAGGAAATAGAGTACACAGAAGACAGGTTCCAGAAGCACAAAATGGGGTGGGGAGTGAATTGGGAGAGTCAGGAAGAGTATTTTGCACACCTTTATGAAGTGAGAATGCTGCTAAATCTGTGAAACTTGGTAACCCTGCTCTAGATGGACTTTAGGAAAGCGTTTGACAATTTCTCAGGAGTTCCTATTGGATAAAATGGAGAAAGATGGCCTATAAGTAAAGATAATCATGTGGATTGATAATAGGTTTAAACAATTGTATCCAAAGTAAGAAATGGAATATTTCCTGTTATATCGGTAAACAAGGATGTCACAGTCATCAGCAATTGCAGCCACTATGGATAGTGAGCCGGTGAGCCTGAGGAAACTCACCTAGGGAGAGAATACCTGCCATCTAGCCATCACACTGCACCCCTCCCCACAGTGAGCCCTGAGGAAACTCAGCATGTAAAAACACAGGATACTAGACCCAGATAGCTAAGATGCATGTCAAGGGAATGCTTTCAGAGAGCCTAGACTCTTTCATCTACCCATACATAGAAAAGTGCTTAATTCCTTAACTTGGGATATCTGGTTTCTTTAATTAATATATTTTTTTTTAATGTTTAGAATACCTGCTGTTTGTCACAAAACTTTTATATAACCTGGCTCCCTATCTTATCTCCTCAAAGTAGTTCTTTCAGGGTTACTTGAGATTACCTGTAAGGTTACCTCCCTGGCTTAAGACCTAAAAATTCCCCCCAAATAAAACATAACTCTCAACTTTTGGGTTATGAATATTTTTAGGTCCATAAAAGTATACTGAAAACCAGTACTATCCAGTTTAGCATTTTCTAGTACTGATCTGCAGATATAGAAGGAATGATTATCAAAGCATGGTTTACAGATGATTGAGTGACTAGCCAGGATGAAAGAATTAAAATCCAAAAAGATCTTGACAGGCTGTAGTAATAGGATAAAAAGATCTTGGCCAGCTGGAACATTCAACTAAATCTAATAGTAGTAAATCTTGGGATTTGCTCTAAAGTTCAAAAGCCAGTGGCACAGGTTTGGGAAAAGGGAGACAATACATATGATGTCTGAAAATGACTCAGGCAGTTTAGGAGAAGGTAAAGTCAATGTGAGTCATGAATGTGGTGGATCCTCCAGAAAAACCGATTAGGTTTTAGGTAGAATTAATTGAACAAAGGAGGTGATAATCCAAACCTGGGATGGTGTTGATCATACCACACCTGAAAACTGGATTTATTTGAATGCCATATATGACTTGTACTTGGAGAAGAACAATTAATTAGGATAGAAGAGACTTATAAACTAGGACCAACCATAGGAGCTGGTCTGGCTTTAATAACTGATGCAAATGACAACATGAATGTGACAGTGTTGAGACTACTGTTCAATCAGCAAACAAAAGAAGAGCAGAGGACACAGATGAGATCACAGATATATGTGTGGATGAGGCACCTCTTAACCTTAGTTCCTTCCCCTGAGTTTGCAGGGTTAAGACTCTACTATGACAGAGGACCTAAAACCAAAATCTCACTGTCTTTTGAAAGGAAAGGGGGACATTTTCCCAGAGGGATTCACTTTGTTAACATATAAAGAAATTCTTGCTTTCAAACTGTGATGCTGGAGAAGACCCTTAGACAGCAAGGAGATCAAAACAGTCAATCCTAAAGGACATCAACCCTGAATATACATTGAGAGGACTGAAGCTGAAGCTGAAGCTCCAATACTTAGGCCACCTGGTACAAAGAGCTGACTCATTGGAAAAGACCCTGATGCTGGGAAAGATTGAGGGCAGGAGGAGAAGGGGATGACAGAGGATGAGATGGTTGGATGGCATCACAGACTCAATGGACATGGGTTTGAGCAAACACCAGGAGATAGTGAAGGACAGGAAAGCCAGGCATGCTGCAGTTCATGGGGTTGCAAAGAGTCAGATGTGACTCAGTGACTGAACAACAACAGTTACATACTTCTGAATGCTCTTTCTTATTTGTCATTATGCCTATTGAAGAAAGCCAAGTACTAACACAGAATAGAAATTACTCCTTAGTAGTAATAATTGAAGAGATTTGTCCCCTATTATAAGAGACCCCTCTGGAGCGTAATGGTATACAAATTGTATCCAAATATATTAAAGACCGCCATATGAGAAAATAATTGTCATTGTCCTTCACTAAATCAGGAAATAAAACAGTATCATTTTAAAAAATCAGAGAGAGTTTTTAACAGTCCAATTTCCTGAGAACAAAATAGAAATAAGAAGGTCCCCAATAACTAAACATGAATAAAACAGGACACAGCCTAGATGGTTCCTTAACGGGTATGCTATTCGGGCAATTCCAGCATTCCATGGTGTTTAAAGTCATTTTTAAAGTTCACTTCCAATGCTGAACTTCTATTCATTCTTTCTTTCATTCAGTAAGTATTTATTGAGAACAAGACATATTCCCAATACTAAGAACTGAGGATACAAGCCACTTCTCATGGAGCTTAAATTATGATGGCATAGGTAGATAATAAATAGATCATTAATAAAATGTCAGGAAGTAGTGGTACATGTGAAAAAAATAAAGCTAAGTAAGAAGCTCAGGTGATGGAGGAAGAGAAGGAGATATGGATAAAATGGTCAGGAAAGGCCTCTGTGGCTAATAAGCTCATTTCCTTATCATACTAAATTTCTCTAGATCTTCTATCCCAGTCTCTTCTTAAGGTTATCATCATTTTTCCTTCCTTATAATAATTACCCTCCCTCTGGTTTACCTTTTAACTCCTAAACTGAGAATAACTTTAAATTTTAAACTCAGAAGAATTTAGTAGTAAATGTAGTATAGTGTAATTTAAAAGCAGGATGTGCCCAATTCTTTCAATTTCATGTAGAACCATGATGTCAGTATCTTCATATATCTAGATACAGTACATTTTTCCTTCTCCACCAACAAAAACTTTGTAATATGTGGGCCCAGGCCTGTCTTTCTAATATCAGATTGTTATTTCTTAGAGGATAGGACACAAACACTTACTTAGCTGTGCCTCTTCCCCATCTTAAGACAGCTTTATCTCCCCTTCATCTATGCCATTCCTTTTATTTAGAGAATAAATGGAAATTATTGGTATTTAACTGGAAATTTTTATTCCATGATATTTTGATGCCAACATCTAATCAAATCTAACATTAAACAAAGGAAAGTGAGAAAACAAAGCACTGTTATATCCTAAGCTTTAAAGCTAAGAGGAAATCAAAACAATTGAATTATAGACACAAATTAGACACATAGATACAAAATAGCCTATGAACTTTAACTTTTTTCTTTTTCTTTCTTTCTTTTTAAACTAGTGTATTCATATAGCTGAAGGGCAGGTAGGTATTTGCAGTTTCACAAGGTTAAAAACATCATAACAATTTTCTGTTAACATAATGTGGGCTTCTCTGATGGCTCAGTAGGTAAAGAATCTGCCTATAATGCAGGAGACCTTGGTTGGGACCCTGCATTGGGAAGATCCCCTGGAGAAAGAAATGGCAACCCACTTCAGGATTCTTGCCTAGGAAATCCCATGAACAGAGAAGCCTGGCAGGCTACAGTCCATGGGGTCCTAAAAGAGTCAAATGGAACTTAGTGACTAAACAATATCAAAGAGTTTTAGGCGCTGGAAAAATAACAGCTGGAAAAAATGGTCATGTTGGAAAATGAGTTAAAGACAGTAAATGTTCACATCTTTTTCTGCTTTAACACTCACTGGTCCTAAGTTGAAAACTTTCTATACTTATAGGAGGGAATACAACACAAAGCAGTATCTCTCAAGGCTGTTTTCATACAACACCAAAGGGAATGCAAGTCTGTCAATTAATTGATTTTGAAAAAATCAATGTGAATGAACAAGTGATGAAAATTATTCTTAAAAACGTAACTGGCTAAATTACAGTCTTTATTTACTTGTTCTCTGAAAACAGAAAAGCTCTTTATATTTACAAAAAATAATAATAATAACAAACAAACAGCTCCTTAAGGAAAAAAGAAAAAACTCTTTCTTTTAATTTTATGAAAATTTTAATGTCCTGTACTGGAGAAGACTCTTGAGAATCCCTTGGGCTGCAATGAGATCAAACCAGTCAGTCCTAAAGGAAATCAACACTGAATATTCATTGAAAGGACTGATGCTGAAGCTGAAACTCCAATACTTTGGCCACCTGATGTGAAGAGCCGACTCATTGGAAAAGACTCTGATGCTGGGAAACATTGAAGGCAGAAGGAGAAGAGGGAGGCAGAGGATGAGATGGTTGAATAGCATCACTGATTAAACAGACATGAGTTTGAGCAAACTGAGGGAGACAGTGAAGACAGGGAAGCCTGACATGCTGCAGTCCAGGGGTCTCCAAGAGTCTGACACAACTTAACAACTGAACAACAACGACAACAACAATTAGCATTTGGGCTATAAAACCACAGTGTCATTCTAATAAATAGAACACTTCTTTAGCCATACGTATGTGTTTCTAAGATGTAATGTATGAGTCTTTTTAAGATATCATCAAAACTTGGTTTAAAAGTTTTTTTCTCTATTTCATGCTCTAAGTGGGGATATCTCTCCCAAAGAAAGGGCAGCATGTTCATGATGTAACAGCAACATTAACCGAAGGTGATTATGTAAGTTTTTCTAAATTGACTTTAGTTCTACTATTTAATTATCTCGAAATGCAATATATAAATAACTGCTTTGTCTTAATAAAATAACAACATTTTAGGTGATTCTTATATGCACTATTGAATAATTTCTATTTGCTTTCTTGTCAGTGAGGAAAAAAAACATTGATTTTAGGGGTCCAAAGTAAATTGTTAAACCAACATAAACCATGCTTTTGTTTGTAGTGAAGATAAAAGACTTTGAAGATACCACTAATAAAAATGTATATTAGAGTGTATATTATAATGTATATTATAGAGACCCCATGGACTACAGAGATCTTAGAGATGGTCTTAGAGATCCCATGAACTATACAGTCCATGGAATTCTCCAGGCCAGAACACTGGAGTGGATAGCCTTTCCCTTCTCCAGGGGATCTTTCCAACCCAAAGATCAAACCCAGGTCTCCCATATTGCAGGTGGATTCTTACCAGCTGAGTCACAAGGGAAACCCAAGAATACTGGAGTGGGTAGCCTATCCCTTCTCCAGTGGATCTTCCCAACCCAGGAATTGAACCAGCATCTCCTGCATTGCAGGCAGATCCTTTACCAATTAAGTTATTAGGGAAGATAAGAAAGCATATATATATATATATATATATATATATATATATATAAAAATAAGCATATATATAAAAATATATATGTAAAATAAGAAGCATATATATATATATATATAAGAAGCATGCGTATGTGCTAAGTTGCTTCAGTTGTGTCTGACTGTGACCCCATGGACTGTAGCCTGCCAGGCTCCTCTGTCCACGGGATTCTCCAGGCAAGAATACTGGAGTGGGTTGCCCTCCTCCAGGAGATCTTCCCAATATAGGGATGGAACCTGGGTCTCTCACATCTACCTGCCTTGGCAGGTGGGTTCTTTACCACTAGTGCCACCTGGGAAGCCCAATAAGAAGCATAGAAGCTCCAAAATAAACCATTTCACATGAAGGATTTTAAGAGGGGATTGTTTCCTAACCTGTTGTTTAGGAAAAAAAAGTAGGTAAAAATTAGATCTTGGAAACTTGCATCCCTGACCAAAAATAGAGAGGGAGAGGATGTATTCAGGCGGAAGCTCACAACCCTGCTCAAGGAAGCAGAGGTTACACTGGCTAGAAGTTCACATCCACACGTAAAGATGAAGGAGATCTGCATTATACAGCTTAATGCTTATATCCATACCCAAGCACAAAAGAGACCAGGGATCTTACAACCAGAAAGGTTGTACCCAGGATATTCATATCCACATCCTAAAGAAGAAAACTGGCCACTCATACATTGCTCTTGGGAATATAAAAATGATACAGTCACTCTGGAAAGCAGCCTGAGCATTTGTTAAAGCTCTAAGTTTGCAACCATCACACAACCCAGCAATCACAATTCAGGGTTTATTCCAGAGACTGAAAATCTAAGTTCTTACAAAAACCTTATAGTAGTGTTCACAGCAACATGATTTGTAATAACCAAAAACTGAAAATAATCCAACATCCTTTCAGGTGAATAGTTAAAGTGATTGTGACTAGTACATCCATACCGTAGAAGGAAATGGCAACCCAATACCATAGAATAGTACTCAGCAAATAAAAAGGGAACAGAATATTGATACATTTGTAGCACTGGAAAACTAATATTCTAATGAAAACATTATAGGGTTTATAAAGTGGACACACTGTATGGACACCAGAGAATGATGTGGAGGGAAAAAGTCAATTCCCTACAGTTATACAATCTGTTTATATAGAATTCTTGAAATGGAAGGACTCCCAGGTGGCACAGTGGTAAAGAATCTGCCTGCCAATGCAAGAGACGCAGGAGACCTGGGTTTGATCTCTGGGTCAGGAAGACCCCCTGGAAGAGGAAATGGCAACCCACTCCAGTATTCTTGCCCTGAGAATTTCATGGACAGAGGAGCTGGCGGGTTACAGTCTATAAGGTTGCAAAGAGTCAGACATGACTGAGCATGCACACACACTCACACTCACACTTGAAATTCGGGACAGTTTAGCAACTATTAGGCATTTAGGGAATGGTATGGGAGGAGTTATCCATAGAGGGAAGTGAGTAAAGGGTATACCAAAATCTCTGCATTATTTCTTATAAGTGCATGAGAATATATGAAGAAATGACAATAAGTGGTTTAATTAAAAGAGAAAAAAAAAAAAAAAAAACACTAGAGTTGAACTCTCCTACTATTCTTCCAATCATTGCTTAGAAACCCTGGCTGGACATGATCTCTTCCCCAGCAGAAACATTCCCCAAATGCCTCCAGTATATGAAGTGGCAGGACAAAAAGAGGGCCAAGCCAGCAATAAAGAAATTCTCAGGACGGCATACAGAAAACAAGAGCCAGGGGCAAAGAGAGGCATCCTAGGTGTGACCATAGACCCCGTGGTTGAGATACTGGTGAAACAGAGAACAAAGAGTAGATTAGATGTGACAAAAAGTGCAGAATAATAGCAATCCAAGACTGAGATATTAGAAAGCAAACACAGATCCATTGAAAAAGAACGCTTAAAAACAAACATGAACAAATGGGACCTAATTAAACTTAAAAGCTTTTGCTCAGCAAAGGAAACCATGTGCTGTGCTTGGTCCCTCAGTTGTGTCCTGCTCTTTGTGACCCATGAACTGTAGCCCGCCAGGCTCCTCTGTCCATGGGGATTCTTCAGGCAAGAATACTGGAGTGGGTAGCCTTTCCCTTCTCCAGGAGATCTTCCCAACCCAGGGATTGACCTAGGTCTCCCACATTGCAGGTGGATTCTTTATGGTCTAAGCCACAAGGGAAGCCTAAAGGAAACCACAGACAAGACGAAAAGACAACTCTCAGAATGGGAGGAATGTCTGCAAATGAAGCAACTGACAAGGGATTAATCTCCAAAATATACTAATAGCTCATGCGGCTCAATATCAAACAAACAAACAATCCAATCAAAAATAGGTGGAAGACCTAAACACATATGTCTGCAAAGAAAGCATAAAGATGACCAAAAAAACACATGAAAAGATGCTCAACATCACTAATTACTAGAGAATGCAAATCAATACTACAACATGGTATCGCCAACAGTCAGAATGGCTGTCATTAAAAAAACAAACTAAAAACAATAAATGCTGGAGAAGGGGGTGGAGAAAAGAGAACACTTTTACACTGTTGGTGGGAATGTAAATTGATACAGCCACTATGGAGACAGTATGGAGTTTTTGTAAAAGATGAAACTACCATATGACCCAGAAATCCCACTACCGGACATATAGGCTAAAAAAAATCATAATTCAAAGAGATATATGTACCCCAATGTTCACTGCAGCGCTGTTTATAATAGCCAGGACATGAAAGCAATCTGAATGTCCATCAAAAGAGGAATGGATAAAGAGGATGTGGTCAGTAAGTTCAGTCACTCAGTTGTGTCCGACTCTTTGCGACCCCATGAACTGTAGCACACCAGGCTTCCCTGTCCATCACCAACTCCCGGAACTTACTCAAACTCATGTCCACTGAGTTGGTGATGCCATCCAACCATCTCATCCTCTGTCATCCCCTTTTTCTCCTGCCTTCAATCTTTCTCAGCATCGGGGTCTTTTTCAAACAAGTCAGTTCTTCACATCAGGTGGCCAAAGTATTGGAGTTTCAGCTTCAACATCAGTCCTTCCAATGAACACTCAGTACTGATTTCCGTTAGGATGGACTGGTTGGATCTCCTTGCAGTCCAAGGGACTCTCAAGAGTCTTCTCCAACACCACAGTTCAAAAGCATCAATTCTTCGGCGCTCAGCTTTCTTTATAGTCCAACTCTCACATCCATACATGACTACTGGAAAAACCATAGCTTTAACTAGATGGACCTTTGTTGGCAAAGTAATGTCTCTGCTTTTTAATATGCTGTCTAGGTTGGTCATAACTTTTGTTCCAAGGAGCAAGCATCTTTTAATTGGTACATACATACAATAGACTATTACTCAGCTACAAAAAGGAAGAAACTGTGCCATTTGCAGAGACATGGATAGATGTAGACACTATCATACAGAGTGAACTAAATCTTTAAGAGAAAAACAAATATCATATAATATCACTTATACGTGGAATCTAGAAAAATTATACAGATGAACTTATTTGCAAAGCAGAAAAGGAGACACAGACAGAGAGAACAAACGTATGGATACCAAGCGGGGAAAGGGGGGTGGGATGAATTGGGAAATTGGGATTGACATATACACTGCTAAGTCACTTCAGTCGTGTCTGACTCTGTGCGACCCCATAGACGGTAGCCACCAGGCTCCCCCGTCCCTGGGATTCTCCAGGCAAGAACACTGGAGTGGGTTGCCATTTCCTTCTCCAATGCATGAAAGTGAAAAGTGAAAGTGAAGTCGCTCAGTCATGTCTGACTCTAGCAACCCCATGGACTGCAGCCCACCAGGCTCCTCCATCCATGGGATTTTCTAGGCAAGAATACTGGAGTGGGGTGCCATTGCCTTCTCTGGACATATATACACTAATATGTGTAAAACAGTGTGGGCTTCCCTGGTGGCTCAGATGATAAAGAATCTGTCTGCAATGTGGGAGGCCTGGGTTCAATCCTTAGGCTGGGAAGATACCCTGGATGAGGGCATGGCAACTCACTCCAGTATTCTTGCCTGGAAAATTCCAGAGACAGAGGAGCCTGGCAGTGGGCTACAGTCCATGAGGTTGCAAGAGTCGGGCACAATTTGGTGACTAAACCACCATCACCACTAGTTTCTACATACATTTATAAAACTTACTCCCCAAAGCTTTCACAACAAATTGTCTTCCAGATTCCTTAATTAAATTGTGCAGTGCTTCAACAGAATATTTATTTATCCTTAAAAAAGTATTCCATTCACTGACACAAGACTATTTTTTGTCTGTTAGAGACATATTTCCTACTCAATCTCATCAAATGCCTAGCACATTTTTAAAAATAGACTTTGTTTTTTAGAGAAAATTTAGATTCATAGCAAAATTGAGAGGAAAGTGGAGAATTTTCATGATTTCCCATACATAGCCTCCCTCACTGTCAATATCTCACACCAAAATTGTACATGTGTTACTTTCAGTGAAACTACATTGATGCGTCTTTTTATGCAAAGCCATTTTTCATATTAGGGTTTACTGCTGGTGCTGTACATTCTGTGGTTTTTTACAGATGTATACTGGCATAAACCTACCACTATAGTATCCTTCAGAATAGCTTTATTTCCCTAAAATTCCTGTCTGCTCCTCTTCATTCCTCCTCCTCAACTCCTGGCAACCACCCATCCATAACTGTCTCTATAGTTTTGTGTTTCCTAGAATGTTGTATAGTTGGACTCGTACAGTAAGTGCCTTTTCAGATTGGCTTCTTTTATGCAGCAATTTGCCTGTGAGGTTCTTCCATATCCTTTCATGGCCTGATAGCTCAGTTGCTTTTAGTGCTGACTAATATTCTGGTGTCTGAATATACCGTTGTTTATCCATTTACCTGCTGAAGGACATCTTAGTTGCTGCCAAGTTTTGGAAGCTATGAATAAAGCTTTAAACATTCAAGTGAAGGTTTTTGTGTGGATGTAAGTTTTCAACTGCTTTGAGTAAATATTAAAGAATGCAATTGCTACATCATATGTAAGAGTATGTTTACTTTTGTAAGAAAATGCCAAACTACCTTCCAAAGTGAGCCTACCATTTTGCATCTCATCAGCAACTAGTAAGAGTTCCTATTGTTCTACATCCTTGCCAACATTTGGTGGTGTCCGTATTTTGGACTTTCACCTTTCTAATAGGCACAAGGTGTCTTGTTTCAATCTGCAATTCCCTAAGGACATATATTGAGCATCTTTTCATATGCTTTTTTGCCATTGGTATATATTCTCTGATGAAGTGCCCATTTTTAACCAGTCTTGCCTTTCTTAAGTCTTAAAAGTTCTTTTTATATTTTGGGTAATAGCATTTAACCATATGTCTTTTAGAAATGGCTTGTTTTCTTGTTCTCTTGGTGGTGTCAGTTACAGAGAAGTTTTAATTTTTCAGAAGTCCAGCTTCATGGATTGTGCCTTTTGTGTTATATCTGAGACGCTATCACCAAACTCAAAGTCATCTAGATTTCCTCTTGTGTTATCCTCTAGGAGTGTTTTAATTTTGCCTTTTCCCTTTAGGTGTATGACCTATTTTGAGTTAGTATTTGTGAAGTGTATAAAGACTGTGTCTGGATCCAGTTTTGTGCATGTGGATCCAGTTGTTCTCGCACCATCAGTTGCCTGAATTGTCTGTCCTCCATTTTTTTTTTCTTCAATGTTGTATTGGCTATTCTGATTCTTTTATCTTTTCGTGTAAACTTTAGAATCAGTTTGTCGATATCCATAAATAGCTTGCTGGGATTTTCACTGGAATTGCAATGAAGCCATAGATCAAGTTGGGAAGAATTGACATCTTAACAGTATTGTGTCTTCCTATCTGTGAATGTGGGATATCTCTCCATTTATTTAGTTCTTTGATTTCTTTCATCAGGATTTCATAGTTTACCTTCTGTATATCTTGTACATATTTTGTTATGTTTATTTCTTTTAGGGGAATGTTAATGTGAGTGGCATTGACTTTTGGGTTTTTGTTTTTTTTTTAATTATAGTTTTTCAATCCCAGTATATAAGAAAGCAGTTGACTTTTATATATCCACCTTATATGCTACAACCTTGCTTTAATTGCTTTTTGGTTCCAGGAGTATTTTTATTGATTCTCTTAGACTTTCTACATAGACAGTCATGTCCTCTGGTACCAAGTACAGTTCATTTCTTCCTTCACAATTTGTATATGATCTATTTCCTTTTATTGTCTTGTTGCATTAATTAGGGCATCCAGTATGATATTGAAAAGGGGTAATTAAAGGGGATATACTTGCCTTTTTCCTGTTCTTGAGGAGAAAGCTTATTGTTTCTCACCATTAAGTAAGATATTAACTGTAGATTTTTGAATGCTTTTTAGTTAAGTTGAGGATGGTCTCCTCAATTTCTGGTTTGCTAAGTTTTCATCATGAATGGAATTGGATTTTGTAAAAGACATTTTCTGCATCTGCTGATATGATGAGGTGATTTTTCTTCTGTAGCTTGTTGGTGTGATGGGTTACATTAATTTGATTTTTGGATGTTGAATCAGCTTTGCATCTAGAATAAATCCCACTTGGTCATAGTGTAAAATTCTTGTTATACATTCTTGGATTTGATTTGCTAAAATTTTGTTGAGGATTATTACATCTATATTCTTAAAAGGTATTGTCTGTAATTTTCTATTATTGTCATGTTTTTGTTTGGTTTCCTAATAGATGGAGTTAGGAAATATTTCATCTACTTCTATCTTCCAGAAGAAATTCTAGACAACCAGTATAATTTCCTCCCTAAATGTTTAGTAGAATTCATAAGTGATCTCACCTGGGCCTGGTGCTTTCTGTTTCAGAAGGTTATTAATTATTGATTCAGTTTCTTGAATAAATCTAGGCCTGTTCAGATTGTCTACTTTCTCTTCTGTGAGTGCTGATAGATTGCACCTTTCAAGAAATTGGTCCATTCATCTAGATTAACAAATTCGTGGGTGTAGGGTTGTTCATATTTCTCCTTAAGCTTTTTACTTGTTAGAATGAAGTGATGACTTTCAAACTCCTTACATACTAGACTAGAAACCAGAAGTCCAGTTAAGAACACTTTGGAAGGGCTCAGTAAACTGAAGTATATAATTGCATAAGCTGGAGTCCTCACTAAACAATTTCTCACAATTTTCTTATGTCTAAATCTTTAAAATTATCTCTTTATTTCATAGATTATGCATTTTTAAAAAAATCCTTGGTTAGAAAATGGCATACTTTCCCATCAACGACCCTTGGTTAGAATTTTACTACTGGTTACCCTTGCTAGAAATTACCTATGTGATGAGACAAAGTATGGATTTACATCTGCCTGCCCGTACTCTTTGTCTTTGCATCCTTTCCCCAGCTTAAGTGTGGACATCATCTTGGGTTAGAAGCCCTTCTGCCAGGATAGCAAAGTAAAGGAGACAAAGTGAACATCGTCACACATTTGGTTTTATTATATAAGCAGGAAACTAAAACAACATATCCATCACATTTCCTCGATAACCAGTGTGGTGGAATTTCAATAATGGAAGAGAGAGACTGACACATTGTGATCCAGAGTGTTTTCAGGAAATTAGGATATTGCCTAAAAAATATGTAGTTGAACATTCCCTCTCTGTCAAGTTTACACTGGGCCCTGTTATGTCTCCCTTGTTATAATTCTCTATAGCAGGTTTCTTTGAAAAAGGCTCCATTCTTTTCCCATTCTTTGTTAGACTCTCCCCACGTTTTCATAGGCCATAAACTCGTGAACGGACACACGTGGCAGGGACTGTCTCGTCTCAGTGCATCTTGTGTCATGGTGCATGCGTCAGTCCGCCATGCAGAGAGATAGGACTGCAGCCCTACAGCCTCTTTACTGGGGTTTTGTGCATGCTGCTTAGTTTCGCTGCATCTGTCAAGCCATTCTTTATCGGAGAGTCTAACAGCCTTTGAGTGCACGGTGCTCTATCACTTACGTAGGGGTTGTATTGATCTTTCTGGTGTGTGCTCTAAAGTGGCTGGCATCAAAAGCTAGTGAGGCAGCCGGTTTGAACAGTATGGGTCATTTACAAACTTTAGGATGAGAGGCCGCAGGATGCCAAGGAAAACGTTTTTGTTTTTCCAGAGGGAACCATAGTTCATGAAATGTGGTTAACGTACCATATTTGTATACCCTTAAAATCATTTTATAACCACACTGAGTGCCTCTAAACATTAAATATAGTTTGTAAGTAGTTGGTTAACTAGCTGTTGTGTGCTTTAAATAGTAAATAAAATGGAAAGGCACTAAACAGTGACTATATTTCATAGAGTAAGATGCTTTTCCAGCCACTCAATAATTCTCAATGTTAAGAAAAATTGATTTTCTAACTGCTGAGTGCCTCTAAAAATTAGCATCTTATCTTTCTACAGGGGCTGCTTTCAGTCAGCCTTCTTTCTTCCAGCTTTTGACTTAGTGATCTCTAAGGTTCTCTTCTTGCTAAAAATAAATTCTGTAGGTTCTATTGGACTATAATTTTACTTGGGCATATATGTAATTGGGAAAAATAAAAAAAACAAGAAACAATATCATCTTACCTTTTTTAATGTTTATTTCACAAGAAGTAGTTCTTTGCCCGCTGACTGTTTCTGAGGTCCCACCACGCCTCTCCGTGCCAAGAGGAGGACTGCATGGAGGAACCGAGGGCAATGCCATAGGACTTGAGTACTAATTTCCAAGCATCTTCACACAGCGCATCTGAGCAATGGATACATTTTGTATTTGTGGAAGCTTAATGAGAAGGCAATGGCAACCCACTCCAGTACTCTTGCCTGGAAAATCCCATGGGTGGAAGAGCCTGGTAGGCTGCAGTCCATAGGGTCGCAAAGAGTTGGAAACGAATAAGCAACTTCACTTTCACTTTTAACTTTCATGCATTGGAGAAGGAAATGGCAACCCACTCCAGTGTTCTTGCCTGGAGAATGCCAGGGATGTGGGAGCCTGGTAGGCTGCTGAATATGGGGTCGCACAGAGTCGGACACGACTGAAGCGACTTAGCAGCAGCAGCAGCAGCAGCAATGAGGGAAAGGAATTCTGTAAGAGGCAGTAATAGTCACATATCTTCATGGCAAATTAATTCGCTTTCCCAGTTCTATGTTGACTCAGTCTGGCCTTTCAGAAAAGCAAATTGCTAATGCTGAGACCTTACAGACAGATATAGTCATGGCTTACAGCGTCACAAAAGCTGAGAACTGAAATAATCATCGGTACACAAGTACAGGAAACTGGATTAAAAAGAGATTCAGCTCTTAGTTCTGCCTGAACCACAGAGCCTCCTTGAGCAATCTTTCATAACCTTGTCAATGTTACTAACCAATAAAATGCATGGTTAGAGGAAGGTTCTAGACTCTGGCTGCTGGATCATCTCCACGGGCCTCTTTTGAATCTAATAATTTAGAAGTTTCTTCTGACCTTTTACCACATTCTGAAGAACCATGTTTCTCAAGTGTACCCACCAGTTCCACAGCAATAGGTAACTGGCATGTTGAAGCCTGAGGAATAGCAGATAAGCATCAAACTTCCTGGGACATGTGCTTAGAATTAGAATGCAAGGAGTGAAGAAAATTCTTCTCAGATACACCCTCAAAATTCCCACTGATATCACTGGAAACTCTGTGGGATCAGATGAGGACAGGTTGCTTATTTGGGAGCAAAACCCAGCAGTGAGCTGGCACTCAGTTATCCACGTTAGACTGATGTGGCCGCTTGGTCCACAGGCTTGATCAAAGATATGGCCTAGAACAAAACGCCTGCAGAAGACTATGACTCTGGTGTGAGAGTGTCTGAGTCACCACTGTACACTGTATCCCTAGCATCGAGTCAATAGGATTTGCTTGGTAAACATTTGTGGAGCTAAACTGAGTCCTTTAAGCAAAGGCAGCCTACCACACAGAAATGTAAATGTCTAAAATGGAAAATCCCTAACGACCAGAGACAGCACTCAACATGAGCCTTCTTCAATAGTTTGACACGAGAAACATCATGAAAATCATAATTGTCCAAAGAAGCTATCGTTTTCATGATTGGATTTAATCCAGAAACTGCTTTTTCAGCCAAAAAGCAGAGTAAGATCTCACCCCTCCTACCACACCCATACACATCCCAAAATGCAGAAAAGACAAATGGTGAACAGAGATCTGAAAGTTATAGCATGGAGTGTCACTGTACTGAAGTCAGCAATAGTGATTAACTTCAATTGATAGGGCAGTAGGGGCTTCCCAGGGGGCGCTAGTGGTAAAGAACCTGCCTGCCAATGCAGGAGATGTAAGATATGCAGGTTCGATCCCTGGGTCAGAAAGATCCCCTGGAGGAGGGCATGGCAACCCACTCCAGTATTCTTGCCTGGAGAATCCCATGGACAGAGCAGCCCCATGAGCGGGCTACAGTCCATAGGGTTACAAAGAGTCTCACACGACTGAAGTGACTTAGCACACACTCATGCCCAGTGGGACTATATGTGTCAGCTCCTATAAGAGCTCTAAATGTATTATCTAATTTAAGGTTCATCCAAGACCCATTAGATCAATATTATCATCATCATTTTGTAGATAAGGAAAAACAATCACCATTGTTTTTGAAGAAGCCCGAAGTCTGGGCAACTTAGAAGACAGATGACTAAATCTACAGCACAGTTGAGATACCTCTAGATTTAAAACCTGAACTTCTAGTGGTCAATCCTTAAGCAAATAAGAATATTCTCCAATTAAGGAAAATCCCATGTGGTGAGAAAGCATCATAGAAAAGAACAATATGAAACACAGGAAATGACTCAGCAAATCAGAAGTCAGGAATGATGTGGTCAGGAAAAGAAACAATTACCATAGCCACAATTGGAGAAAGGTTTTATTTGTCTCATTGGGTCTGATCTCAGTGAGGACAATCCCAGTGAACAGTGTACGCATATATTCACACCTTATGATGCATTAGAAAAAGAAAGAAGCCAGCAACGAGGTACACAAAAGAGCATATTTTTTTTCCCATGGCTGGTGCTAGGCAGAACTGTTGGCTATGCTGGAATAAGGGGCTGAGGTTTCAGATCTGAGTACAAATTGTGATTCTCTTACAACTGGTCACATGACCTTAGGCAAGGTTACTAAATCTAAATATCTGGTTCCCATGCCAGAACAAAGGACATGGACTAAAACTCAAAGGCTACTTCTAACACTAAAATTTCATGTCTTGGATGGTTTGTTTATCTTGGTGTCCTCCTGGATCCTATTTCTGACCCAGTGCTTCTTTTCTTTCTTCATAGTCTACAGTTTTCTTCCTTCTTATGAAACTTGTGTATAAGTCAGGGTTGCAGCAGGAAACATATGGCACTTTCAATCAAAGATAACCCAAGAAGATTTAGACTAGGAAAAACATGTAGGGAAGGTATCAGAGACATAGTGCAGTTCCTTGGATGCGGGAGTGGTTTTCAGGATCCATAAGGGAAGAGATGTATAGAGATAATGACCACTGTAAAAAAGCTATGACTTTGGAATCAAGGGAATGAGAACCAAAATTCATACTTCTTCCTTCTCATATCCTACTGGGGCTGCACATCAGATAAACCCAATTGGACATCAGAAGAAAGGAAACTTGTTGATGTGGTTCACATAGGTCAACCATACAGGGCGCAGGACAGGAAGCAGATGGTAGAAAATAGATCCAGAGGGCAAATGGAAGATATCCAGATATACCATGGAGAAGGAAATGGCAACCCACTCCAGTATTCTTGTCTGGAGAATCCCATGGACAGGAGACTGGTAGGCTACAGTCCATGGGGTCGCAAAAGAGTTGGATGTGACTCAGCAACTAGAACAACAACAAAACAAGAGAGGAAGAATAAACCTGATTTGTGAGCCTCCCAATGACGTAGGCTATCATTGTCTACTTCACTTATATAGAAGATCAACCTCGATTATCATCTTATTCAATACTTAGCCAACAAATATTTGTTGAATGTGTTGAGCACTGATCTAGGATCTGGGGATAAATCAATGAAAAAATTCTTTACAAACATTGTTAACCAGGGAGATTAACAAATATACTGAAGCACTGAAAGCGCTTTTGAGAAATATCGACTAGGCTAAGGGGTTTGAGTATGGGGGTTGGAGAGGGAAACATGGTTACAACAGATGATCATGAAAGACATGATGTAAACTATTTTGACCATGGAACTGAAGGAGGTGAAGGGCCAAGTCATGAAGGTATTGGGGAAAAGTGTGAAGTATTGAAGTTCCAGGGTAGATGCATGCTCTCATACTTAATGAGTGGTAAGGAACAGGAGGATCAAGTTGGGCAGTGGTAGCTTGGCAGCTCAGGGGAACCTGGAATTATAGCCCTAGCTTTGTATATCTAAGTAAGAACTTTGGTTTTTATTGCAAGTAAGATGAAAAACATGGGGAAGTGACCTGGTGTCATTAGGTTTTAAAACTGTCATTCTGCTGCTGGGTTGAGAATAGGGAGGAGGCAGAATAGAGCAAGATGGACAACCTAGGGGACAACTGCAAATCCCACTTCCTTTCAAGATTCAGGGAAGGGTGGTTTTGATGGAGGTGGAGGAAAAATATTGTTTGGGGAGATGTTTGGGGGTTAGAACTCAGCCTTTACTGCTGGGGTGGAAGCAAGATGTGGGGACAAGGAAGAGGCGAGAATGACTAAGTTTTTGCCTGAGCAATCAGAATATTAACTAAGTGATTACAGTATAGTGTTAGTTTTGTTTCCTCTAAGTAGTATGTTTAATTTTCGGGGTATTACTGCACCATACAATTTCTCAGCATATACAAAAAGAAAAATAATTCTTACTGAACTATATTTACCTCCCACTTCTAAGCTGTGTTGAGGTCATTTATAATATTAAAACTGAAATAAAGCCAAATAGTTGGAATGGAAATAAAAACATGAATAAATAGAACTGGAAAGCATAAAAACTGAGGAAATATTCCCGATTTTTGTCTATCACTGAAAGAGCAAACTAAATTACTTGAGTTACAAAACTTGGAATCAAGAAAGATATTTTATTAGATGCTTCACTGGAACTTTAATTGTTTTTTGAGCCCCACCTCACGAATTAACAAAATTTGCTAAAGAAGTTCCAGCATCCACCCAAAGGTTCATCAGGGACGAACCCTCCAGAGTGAGAGAAAAAGCTCATTCTCCAGATGTACATCCTTAAAGAATGCTTAATTATCCATTTGCCCATTTTCAA
This sequence comes from Bubalus bubalis, assembly GCF_019923935.1. Taxonomy (NCBI): domain Eukaryota; kingdom Metazoa; phylum Chordata; class Mammalia; order Artiodactyla; family Bovidae; genus Bubalus; species Bubalus bubalis. Next base: position 153,088,477 of record NC_059158.1, read on the forward strand.
AGCCTGCTTACATATGTGTGTTCAGCTGCTTCAGTCGTGTCCGATTCTGCGACCCTATGAGCTGTAGCCCGCCAGAATCCTCTGTCTGTGGTATTCTCCAGGCAAGAATACTGGAGTGGGTTGCCATGTCTTCTCCAGGGGATCGTCCCAGCCCAGGGATTGAACCTGAGTCATTTTTCAGGCAGATTCCTTAGCTCTGAGCAAAACCTATTTGCCCCCTGCCAATCTCCTTCCCCACTCAGATGCTGTCTCAGATTCCGTCTCAGATTCCTCCGAAAAGTGCCCCTCTCTTTTTTCCCCAAATCTTTCCTGATTTCTGGAAGGTCTGAGTTTTTCTTCTAACTCTTTCTCTCTTTCTTCCTCAAATAAATACCCTTTCTGAGCTGAGACTCTTCCCTGTTCTGTATGATCCTTTTTTTTTTTTTTTGGCCCAGGAGCCCTTCAGCCTACTCCTAATATGGAATTGGAGGAGGCAGCATACTTCACTTCTTCCTACTTAAAGGAATGTGTGAGAGTCATTTCCTTTGAGCCATTGCCCTGACACCTAGAGTTTTCATAAGGAATAAACAAACCAGCAGGTTCAGCCAGACTTGTATACTCCTCAGAGGCATCCTCAAGATTTAAAGTCATGAGCACTAAGGTTACTCACCTTCTCAAACATCCTCTAATACAAGCCTCGTGTTTGGACACTGAACCAAGCTGACTTTGCATTGAATCTTTCATTATTAGAATTTGATGAAGCCCCAGGATTTTTTTTTTTCTTAGAACAGGCTCAGAAAACACTATATAATTTAATCTATCTTATAAGACTTCTGGAACTAGAATTAAAAAAATGGAAATACTCTAGAATCCAGGATGACTGCTCAACTTACCATGGACGTAGTCTGAAAGTCTGGATCTGATGAGAGAGTCAAAAACACTTTAAATGAGGAAAACAAATTAAGCCTTTTAGCCTGCCTGAGACATCAGAACCCCTTTAATGAGGAAAGCCCGTAAATCCTTCAATGAAGGTAGTAGGGAGAAGCAGAATTCTCAGATCTATTTCATGGAATTAGTGCCAAAACCAGAAAGAACAAGAGAAGCAAGGCAGATATACATTCTTGAAATGAAAGTCAGAAAATAGAAACCCAGTAATGTATTGCCACCCTTCCAATATACAAACCTGATTATATAAAATGTTTCTTCAGTGTAAATATAACACATTGATATACATGTTCAAAGAGGAAAATAATAGATACTATTTAAATAGTCAAAGGCTAAAACTATTAGATGACCTGTTTGTGGAAATAAAGAAATACCTAACATCCTCCTTAGACTGAACTACAGACAATGGTGTGGGCATAAATCTTTCTCTTAACAATAATTTTTATTGATCACATTACATTCCAGGAACTATATGGTTTCTTAACAGGTCATGGAAAGTTTAGGGAGTGCCCTTGTTCCCATAAGATACACATTCCTCATTCACATTAGACTTTCCTTTCCTTAATTCTAACCTCTACTTACCCACACTGTTCTTTGGATGTTCAGAAGTAAGAAGAGTTGGTGATTGGTGAAGTTCAGAATACGTCAGAACCTAATGAAAATGACATTGCTGGGGGTCTGAGTCCTAGTTTCACTGCTTAGTCTTATTCAGTAATGACTGTAAGTTCCTTGTGTGTGTGTTTGTCACTCAGTCGTGTCTGACTCTGTGACCCCATGAACTGTAGCCCTCCAGGCTCCCCTGTCCATGGGATTCTCCAGGCAAGAATACTGGAGTGGGTTGCCATTTCCTCCTCCAAGAGATCTTCTTCACCCAGGGATCCAACTTGCATCTCTTACGTCTCCTGCATTGGCAGGTAGCTTCTTTATTACTAGCACCAACTAGGAAGCCCATAAGTTTCTTCAGTTCAGTTCAGTTCAGTTCACTCGCTCAGTCATGTCCGACTCTGTGCGACCCCATGGACTGCAGCATGCCAGGCTTCTCTGTCCATCACCAACTCCTGGAGTTTACTCAAATTAATGTCCATTGAGTTGGTGATGCCATCCAACCATCTCACCCTCTGGCATCCCCTTCTCCTCCTGCCTTCAATCTTTCCCAGCATCAGGGTCTTTTCCAGTGAGTCAGCTCTTTGCATCAGGTGGCCAAAGTATTGGAGTTTCAGCTTCAACATCAATCCTTCCAATGAACACTCAGGACTGATCTCTTTATGATAGACTGGTTGGAGCTTCTTGCAGTCCAAGGGACTCTCAAGAGTCTTCCCAAACACCACAGTTCAAAGGCATCAATTCTTCGGTGCTCAGCTGTGTTTATAGTCCAACTCTCACATCCATACATGACTACTGGAAAAACCATAGCCTTGACTAGACAGACCTTTCCTGACAAAGTAATATCTCTGATTTTTAATATGCTATCTAGGTTGGTCATAACTTTCCTTCCAAGGAGTAAGTATCTTTTCATTTCACACCTGCAATCACCATCTGCAGTGATTTTGGAGCCCAAAAAAATAAAGTCTGAACCTGTTTCCACTGTTTCCCCATCTATTTGCCATGAAGTGATGGGACCAGATGCCATGATCTTTGTTTTCTGAATGTTGAGGTTTAAGTCAACTTTTTCACTCTCCTCTTTCACTTTCATCAAGAGGCTCTTTAGTTCTTCTTCACTTTCTGTCATAAGGGTGGTGTCATCTGCATATCTGAGGTTATTGAGATTTCTCCCAGCAATCTTGATTCCAGCTTGTGCTTGATGCAGCCCAGCGTTTCTCATGATGTACTCTGCATATAAGTTAAATAAGCAGGGTGACAATATACAGCCTTGATGTACTCCTTTCCTGGTTCCTTGGAACAATTCTGTTGTTCCATGCCCAGTCCTAACCTGCATATAGGTTTCTCAAGAGGCAGATCAGGTGGTCTGGTATTCCCATCTCTTTCAGAATTTTCCACAGTTTATTGTGATCCACATAGTCAAAGGTTTTGGCATAGTCAATAAATCAGAAATAGATGTTTTTCTGGAGCTCTCTTGCTTTTTCGATGATCCAGCAGATGTTGGCAATTTGATCTCTGGTTCCTCTGCCTTTTCTAAAACCAGCTTGAACATCTGGAAATTCATGGTTCACGTATTGCATGGCTTGGAAAATTTTGAGCATTACTTTACTAGCGTGTGAGATGAGTCCATTTGTGTGTTACTTGAGCATTCTTTGGCATTGCCTTTCTTTGGGATTGGAATTAAAACTGACCTTTTCCAGTTCTGAGTTTTCCAAATTTGCTGGCATATTGAGTGCAGCACTTTCACAGCATCATCTTTCAGGATTTGAAATAGCTTAAATGGAATTCCATCACCTCCACTAACTTTGTAGTGATGCTTTCTAAGCCCCACTTGACTTCACATTCCAGGATTTCTGGCTCTAGGTGAGTGATCACACCAGCATGATTATCTTGGTCATGAAGATCTTTTTTGTACAGTGCTTCTGTGTATTCTTGCCACCTCTTCTTAATATCTTCTGCTTCTGTTAGGTCCATACCATTTCTGCACTCTTCTGTTAGGTCCATACCATTTCTGTACTCTTCTGTTAGGTTCATACCATTTCTTTCCTTATTGCTTCTAAATGGTTAATTTGGTTTAGATCTTATTCCCATTCTGAAGTTCCGAATCATTTAGAAAAATCGACTAGGTTCCAGGAGGATATCCCAGTATATTTGCACAGGGCTGGTTACAATCCCTACTCAGCAGATCTTATGCCTGGAAGGCACCATGGGGCTAAAGAACTTTCTGAAAATCCCTGAAATTGAGACACCCCCTCCTAACTGATGTTTGAGCTGTCAAATGCTGGTTCCTGAAGATTCCAATTATACTTCTCATTAGAGGACAGAAATTGTGCTTCACTTTTCTTTGTAACTCTTTGCCTGGCACAGGCCTGATGTACATAAGGTGCTCAACCATGCCTTGGGAGAAGAGTGAGAGAAGTAGAAAAGGAGATAATAGTACATATTTAAATACAGGACTAGACCAAAGAATATGTTGTGAATAAATATTGTCCTGTGCCCTCTTCTGTTTTTAATATCAAGATTATTTTTTAAGTCTTTTACTATTTAGCTTTTTATCCTTTTAAGCTTTTCCTCTAATGGGAATAAGCTATGAGAACAAAGATTTCCCTTTTTCTTTTATTTTTCATGTGTACTTCATGGTATGGAGCACAGGGTTACCAGACACTTTAAAATATTTATGATTTGATGATTGGTCTGTAACCAATACTTTTCCATGCATTTGTGCATGTGTGCTAACTCACTTCAGCTGTGTCCAACTCTTTGCAATACTATGGACTGTAGCCCACCAGGCTCCTCTCTCCATGGGAGTCTCCAGGCAAGAATACTGGAGTAGGTTAACATGCCCTCCAGGAGATCTTCCCAACCCAAGGATCAAACCCAAGGATCATCTTTTATGTCTCTTAAGTTGATAGACAGGTTCTTTACCACTAGCACCACCTGCGAAGCCCACTTTTTCATATTTAATTCAAATTTAAAGTAAAATTTTAGTCCAAAATATTTCTTAAATTAATTCATAGATAGAAGCCTTAAAAAAAAAATCTTTAGATTCTGCAGAATCAGGTATGTCTACTGATAAACTTCTTTTATTTTCCCTGATAGCTCAGTTGGTAAAGAATTCGCCTGCAATGCAGGAGACCCCGGTTTGATTTCTGGGTCAGGAAGACCCGCTGGAGAAGGGATAGGCTGGAGAAGGGATAGGCTAGGGAAGAGAAAGGCAACTCACTCCAGTATTCTGGCCTGGAGAATTCCACGGACTGTATAGTCCACAGGGTCACAAAGAATCAGACACAACTGAATGACTTTCACTTTCAACCATATTTGACATAGATTTCATGTGAACTTTTCAAGTGATTACTATAATATTATCTAAATTATTAACTAAAAAGTTCAATTGCATATTCAAATAACAGCATTTTAAAGAAGTTGTTAATGTTTCCTTCTAGAACCCATTATTATACTTTTCTCTATTAGCAAAAAGATAAGTTTTTTTTTTTTACTAAGTTTTCTAATTAACATTTTTAAAGTGTACATATACACCCCAAAGATCCTACAGCTTTAGTGTAACCACCCAAAATTATATGCAGGGTAGAATTGTCTTTATTTATTACAAATTCAGGGAACAAGACTATTCTTAATTTCTTTGCTGTATGGTACTAGATGAAATCATCACTAATAATAAGTCAACAAGCTAACACTTCATCCCTATTAACACAGAGGGATCTAGATAACAGTCTAGATCAAACCAACATAATTCCTTAGGTATTGGGAGAGGCAGAGAGAAGCAAACAAGAGTTTGTTGTAGAAAACAGGTGTTCTTTTCTTTTTAATTGAAGTTGGGTTAAATTCTTATGTTTAATAAATTGGCATGATTGATTTGAAGTTGCTGAATATTAAAAATTCTTTTTCATCAAAAGTAGATTGTGTTCCTGAACCAAAGGCCAACAAGTATTTCCTTAGTCTTTACTATCTACATGACCCATTAGGTGCTGTACAAAGTACTGTATAATATGATTAATTATTACTCACATGAGCTTATAATCATGTTAGAAAGGAAAAAATATTTATGCAACAGAAGTGCCAAAATCAGTTTGTATTCTGCAAAGTAGTCCATATTTCTTATGTTGTTATTCTTTTTAAAAATTCTCAAGAAGCAACATATGGCTTCTAGAAAAGGTGATAATGTAAACAACATTTAAGATCTGGCAGAAAGAATAGGCCTAAATAAATATTTAATCTGAAAAACTCAAGCAATTGTTAAAAACACATTTTAGAGGCAAAACAAACCATGGAAATTGTGTGTATTGAAGCCCAGATGATTAGAAAAGCAAGAGAGGAAAGTGAACAAAAGAAAGTTCAATATAATAGTCCTGGGGCAAAGCAGGTGCAAAACAAAAGTGCCCAGAATAAGGAGGGCTTCAGTCAGAAAGTTTCCTTTCTCTCTGGGCACTACATTTATTTATATAACATGGAAGCCCAAGCCAGCTCAGAAATTCCAGCTAAAGCATAGGTCCTTAGGCATCAAATGGGAGTTCACATAAAGAAGTCTTTTCCCACTTAAGGAGGGAAGGAGAGACTGAACTACCATGCAACCAGAAAGGCTAATGGGCCAGAAGAGGCCCCAGCATATGCCATTCACTATATGTACAATAATTCCAGTATGCAGGCAATGACGATGGATGTCTGCCTCTCAGATTTATCATCCAGAAAGCCGATTTGTTAAAAAAAAAAAAAAAGAAAAAGAAAAAAAAGTAAGAAAGAAACAGCAGACCAAAAAGTACTATACAGCATGTGAAAGTATTAGTCACTCAGTCATGTCTGACTCTTTGCGACCCCATGGACTGTAGCCTGCTTCTGTCCAAGGAATTCTCCAGGCAAGAATATTGGAGTGGGTAGCCATTCCCTTCCCCAGGGGATTTTCCCAACCCAGGGGTCAAACCCAGATCTTTTGCACTGCAGGCAGATTCTTGACTGTCTGAGTCACCAGGAAAGCCCACTATAGAGCATATTTCCTTATAAAAATCTTATTATAAGTAAAAAGAGGTACTTTTTTTATTAGAAGTTCACTGCCACCTTCAGGAAATAATCCCATTTGTGAGTTGAGTAGAGAATACCTGTGCTTAGGGTAGACAGGGAAAAATGCAGGGCAGGAAATTTATAAAGTATAAAGTATTTACCTCCTGTCAGAATACAAGAGATGTTGGAAAATACTTATTAAATAAACAAACAAGTAAAATGAAGATGCAGGCTTGATAGCTCAATTTAAGAAACAGTACAGAAAACCATACAGATCAACAAAAATATTATTGCCATTAAAGAACAAATGATTTCAAGCAAAGAAGTTTACATTTTGGACGTAAGTCCATTAGCAGAGGAGAATTCTTTAGCCTTTCTGGGAGGGGCAGGAAGGTATTTGCAGAAACGCAGACACAGAGAATAGACTTCTGAAGACAGCAGAGGAAGAAGAGGATGGAAGCAACTGAGAGAGTAGTGTGGGCACATGTCCACTATCGTGTGTAAAATGTGTGCAACAGATAGCTAGTGGGAAGCTGCTATACAACACAGGCAACTCAGCTTGTCTTCTGTGATGAGCCTGAGAGACGGGATGGAGGGGTGGGAAGGAGCTCAAGAAGGAGAGGACATATGTATACTTATAGCTGATTCACATTGTACAGCAGAAACCAATACAACATTATAAAGCAATTATCCCCCAATTAAAAATAAAAATGAAAAGAAATAAGGCTAATTGGAAAATATGAATAAAACTCTCATTAGGAAGATTTATCTGTCAATGTTTCATAACTCAAAGGAACATGAAAACACCATAACCCTATAAGCCAGTTAAGAAAGTACCACAACCCAGATATGATATTAATAGGGGGTACAGATTTTTTAAAAAAGAGAGATGTTTTGGGGGCAGGGAGAAATGTTCTTTTGTGCACATGCCAGTTGGGGTGTTCAGTTGTGTCTGACTCTTTGCAACCCTATGGACTGTAGCCCACCAGGCTCCTCTGTCCATAGGATTTCCAAGCAAGATTACTGTAGTGGGTAACCATTTTCTTCTCCAGGGCATCTTTCCGACCCAGAGATCAATGCCAAAGGAGGAAGAAATTTCAATGGTTATGGAATGAGGTAAAGGGGGCAAAGAGGATGAAAAATCTATGATGGTAGTGGTGAAAGCAGGAGCACAGGTGCTAAATAATAATGATCGTGAAGAGAAGAAAATTAGTAGAGAAGCTCAATAGTGAAAACCACGGGAAACTTAGAAAATCACCATCTAAAATCCAGATGAACCATATAAGTGGCTGCCAAATTAACCTGCTTAAAATGAACTTTGCACATTATTTTTCACAATCAAAAAAAGCAAACTGTGACTCTTTACAACTCATGCCTGGACTTCTCTGGTGGCTCAGAAGGTGAAGCATCTGCCTACAATGTGGGAGACCCAGGTTCAATCCCTCGGTCAGGAAGATCTCCTGGAGAGGGAAATGGCAACCCACTCCAGTATTCTTGACCTGAAAATCCCATGGACGGAGGAACCTGGTAGACTACAGTCCATGGGGTCGCAAAGAGTCAGACACGACTGAGTGACTTCACTTACACTCACTTTCACCACTCATAGGATTCAGTCTGTATCTACTTACTCCAGCATCCAAGACCTCTCACACTTGGACCTAACTGCTTCTTCTCTTCCACACTCAAACACCTTCTACTCCAATCAGACTGGTCAATCTTGCCAGCTTAACTCACATGTTTGTGGTCTCGGCAACATTACCATTCAACTCTCTTACTCCTCATTCTCTTTCTTAAGCTTCATATTTAATAACTTTTCCTTCCTCCGTATAATGTTGGCTCAGGAAGCCGTTCTTTTCTTGCACTGGCTCTGGGAAGACCACTTCTGGTAGCTTTCTACAGTACCTAATATTACTAGGGGAGGAATGTTGATAGTACTAACAACATCTATCTGCTCTCCTTGGCTCATTTTTCACCTATCCCAAATCTATCCATTTATCCAGTGTTGGCTTCTATACCCAAAATTCAGAACTTTGCTGAATAAAGTTGCATAATTGATTCATTTTAACATTTCCTACCAAGGCGATGCCCTTAATTCACTCACAGCAGGACATTGCACATTTCTTTTAACTCAGTCTCATTCTTCCTAACTTCTTTAAATTATTAATTGATTCTTCAACCTTCTCCCCTTCAGCATGAATGACTTCCCTGGGTGGAAATACCCTCAGCATTTCCTCCGGCCCCCAAAGTATAAACCTGTCCATATCCACCCTTATCCTTAAAGCTTTTTCTAGAAGAACTTTTTTTTCTTCTAATGACTTCTCCTGTGCTCTGAGGGTCTCAGGTTCTCCCATCTTTACTACTTATCCTTTCTTGACCAACTCTCCATCCTTCTCAAACTTTCCCTATTCCATTCAAAGCAAGCTTCTTGAAAGAATAACCTATACTCTGTCTCTTCACTTTCTCTCCTTCATTCAGTCCTCAATTCATTGTAATCTGGCTTCTGTCCCATCATCCTTTGCATCTCTTCTTATAAGGGTCACCAGCCATCTTATAATAATGAAATCCAACCACCATGTCAATGTCTCAGTGACATTTTATAACAGGCGACCACATCTTCACTCCTCTGTGAAAGGTCCCTGTCGTGCCACAACATGACTTTTTGTTGAATCCTTTCTGATCTCTAGTATCTCTTTTTTACTTGCGCTTTTTCAGAGCCTCATTTTTGGGCTATCCCATCCGTGCCAACTCCTTAACTCAGTGCTTTTCAATCCTGGCTGACCATTAGAATCATCTAGACAGTACTTAAAAAGTACTAATGCATGAGACCCACTTCCAGAGATTTTAATTCAATGAGTCTGGGAAGGAACCCAGGAACCCAGGCAGCTCCTCAAATGATGCTAGTGTGTACTTGTGGTATAAAAAAAAAAACACTGTTTTAACTCATGATTCCCAACTTTGTCTTTTCAGAGAAATCACCTGGGGCAATTGTGAAACATAAGTGTACCAGATCCTGCCTCTTTGAAATTCTAGTTGAATAGGCCAAAACTCAAAATCCGAAAAGTAACTGGAGACTCTCCTTTCCACTCACATCTATTGGACAACACTTAAAGCTGTAGTTTTTTGGGACATCTGCTATGTGCTGGATAACTCACATTTATTTTCAAGCTTAGAGTTTTCTCCTATGTGTTCACAGAGCACTTTCCATACATGCTATTCATTTGTGTCTCCTTTGCAGGCTTTTTTTTTTTTTTTTTGGCCATGCCATGCGGCTTATGGGATGTTATTTCCCCAACCAGGGATTGAACCTGGGATCCCAGCAGTGGGAGCACAGAGTCCTAATCACTGGACCTTCAGCTAATCCCCCTGTGTCTCCTTTACTTGACTGTGAATTCCTACAGGGCAGAGATTCTGTCCCTCAAATAAATTTCATTTGAACTAGTAAATTGTCCAGTACACGTTAACTCAATAAATAATTTTATAAAATACTGAATGAACAAGCAATTAAATTATTTCCATATATATATAATCATTCCTAACACAAAATATAGATGACATTCTAAGCCTTTTTGTATTCTTGACATACACATTAGGCCAGGGTTCATAATGATGGATGAAAATTTTCTGTAATCAGTATTTTTACCTGTAAAATTGTTCTGTATAATTATGTGATTCATTTTTCTCTCTGACAGTTTCTTCTCTCTTAGTGCTTATTCCCACTTGGCCAAATGACTTATACATGTTATGGTATATTTTTGGAATCTCCTTTGTGGGAGGTATAGAGCTCATGAACTTTGAACTTGAACTTCTCATTTGTATAATAGAGATAAGACATACTTATGATTATTAAAATAAGAGAAGCTCTGGCCAGAATTTTTTTATTCTTGAAGTGTCAGCTCTTGTGAGAATATCTATGCAACCTACATAAATCCAAGGAATAGTCTTTCTTTAGCTTTCTCATTGGCTCCGCTCCGTATTACATGTGACTATATCTTGACCAATCCTTATGTTTTTTACCACAGTCTCAGAAAATATTGTGTCTTTCCCCCAATTCATGCCTAACTAGTTCACACGTGTCTTTAATCACATTGGCCCCTTCTAGAATGTGCTACATCCTTTGTCTGCCTGGAAAACTCTGATTAGTCCCTTGAAACCCTCCTCATATAGGGTTAGTCATTTCCTCATTTGTTTTACCTCTGTCTGGACACAGACTTTCCATCTTTGCACTCGTCATAATGCACTGTAATTTTTGTTTACACAGTTTATTTAATAGGTTTTGAACTCATCAAGGGGAAAGATCAAGTTTTATAAACCTATTTTTTCCCAGGGGTGAGTGCAGTGTTAAAGTATGGACATGATATTTGTGGAGTTGAATTGCTCCTGGAACCAGACTTTTACTCTACTTTTAACATAAAATCTTCCAAAACTCCATCTCCTCACCATCATTCAACTTTAACTTTGGAGTCAGAGAACTGTAAGTTAAAATCATTACTGACCCTCTGTTGTTTTTTTTGTTGTTGTTTTTTCTGATCTTGGATATTTTCTTTGTTGTTTTCTTTAACTGTGAAATAGAGATTATCAGACCTACTCACAGTGTTGCTTATATAATTAAATTAAAAGATGCATATAAAAAGCTTAACACAATAAATGTCCAAAACATGTACACAGTAATTGCTGACAATGTGGTGGTCATCATAATTGTGGAGCAGGTTTGTTTTTGTTTTTGGTGGGGTTTTTGGATCATTCACTACAGGGTTCTACCAGTAAATTTTAGTACTGAAAATGCAGTTCTCTGTTAAAGTCAGGCATGCTGAGTAAATCTAAACCTTCCCTGTTTGGCACTTCAATCACAAACTCTTAAATCCCTCTTCTCACCTTTCATGCTTCCTTGGATATTTCTTGAAATAAGGAGGGAGTTGTGTAATCCTTTCTGTAGATAAAAAAGTCAAGCTTTGGGACTAATCCTCTCATGCCCTACATTCCTGTTTACTTTAGTCACTCCAGGAACTGCAAGTCATCTCTCATTACATGAACTCTCATCCCCATATCAATTTTAATATCCCCTAATCTGGAGCAATCTTCCACTCCTCCCTTCCGTCTCAAATCCTTCCAATGTACCCTCTGGAATTCCTGATAACTCATCAACTTAATCCGTGGGATTCTCAAATCCATCACTTTCCTGCTCTCTCATTCTTTTCCATTGTGGTCACTGCATACCCTCCAAAATGTATTTGTTTTATTTTATTTTTTTAACCTCTTAAATATCCCATAAATCTTGAGGGTGGGGTAGATGTTCTCCTTTGTTTTTTTCTGGTAGTTCCAAATCATTTTCTATCTCCTTCCTCTAAAGAAAACTTCCAGTTCCTTTGTAGTTCATGCCATGTGGCAACCTCCTATCAAGCTCCCTGCCCTTGTTCCAATCATGAGCAGACACTGAGGTCAGCCCTTCTCATTCAGTGAAAATTTAGCAAGTAGCGCACTGACTCTCCACCACTTCCTTTGCTTTCCTCAATCACCCTAGGTGATTTTGACATCTGTGTAACTCGCATTGTAGAGAATCCTTTCAATAGTCTAGTTCTCAGTGTCTTGACCTCCTCATGGCCAATGATCTTGCCCTTATTTCCTGCAACCACCCATTTCCATATTATATGCTAGATCCTTTAATTGTCATCAGTTGCGATCCCAACAACCTCCATTTGACATATCCAACTTTGTGATTGCCTCTTCCTATTTATTTTCAGTTAATCTCTTTCATACACCATTCAAAGATTCTGCACTTGAGAAAATGTAATTCTATTTAGGAGACGGATTCTATCAATCTTTGCCTGTCTTTCATTCTTTTCACATCCTCACTTCCCTCCTTACTCAGTATAAAAGAATCACTCCTCACACAATCCCTTGACAACATTGCTCCCTCTCTTTCTTCACTGCATAGTTGCCTGACAAAACTCCACCCTAGTTGAATCCCAGCTTTTGTCTGTTCTGTGCTTAACTCTGAGAAGCTGGACATGACTTGACAAAATACATGATGGTGTTAACTTATCTCACTGAAAAATACATGACCACTACCTACAGTGGGCCCATGATATTCTAAGACTTCAGTTCAGTCGCTCAGTTGTGTCTGACTCTTTGCAACCCCATGAATCCCAGCATGCCAGGCCTCCCTGTCCATCACCAACTTCCGGAGCTCACCCAGACTCACGTCCATCGAGTCAGTGATACCATCCAGCCATCTCATCCTCTGTCGTCCCCTTTTCCTCCTGCCCCCAATCCCTCCCAGCATCAGAGTCTTTTTCAATGAGTCAACTCTTTGCACAAGGTGGCCAAAGTACTGGAGTTTCAGCTTTAGCATCATTCCTTCCAAAGAACATCCAGGACTGATTTCTTTTATAATTGACTGGTTGGATCTCCTTGCAGTCCAAGGGACTCTCAAGAGTCTTCTCCAACACCACAGTTCAAAGGCATCAATTCTTTGGCGCTCAGCTTTCTTCACAGTCCAACTCTCACATCCATACATGACCACTGGAAAAACCATAGCCTTGACTAGACAGACCTTTGTTGGCAAAGTAATGTCTCTGCTTTTCAATATACATGTCCCAATTCAATTTACCGTCCCAGTCTGCAAAATGACTATTTCATCACTCAAGAGTTTCTTGTTGGAATCTCTAATACACTCTCTGTCTTCTTTAATTCATCTTATTCCCCTACTTCATATTTTACTGCTAAAGAAGAGCAATCAGAAAAGAATATCCACATATTCCCACCCACCAATGTATGGACTTTCCAGGTAGCACTAATGGTAAAGAACCCACCTGCCAGTTCAGGACTTCACTGTGTCTCTATGAGATACTTCACTCTTCTTCCTGTTGCCATGGATGTACACATACCTAAAGACAGCCCATCACCTCACACAGGTTGCTGCTGCTGCTAAGTCGCTTCAGTCGTGTCCAACTCTGTGAGACCCCATAGACGGCAGCCCGCCAGGCTCTCCCGTCCCTGGGATTCTCCAGGCAAGAACACTGGAGTGGGTTGCCATTTCCTCCTCCAATGCATGAAAGTGAAAAGTGAAAGTGAAGTCGCTCAGTCGTGTCTGACTCTTAGCGACCCCATGGACTGCAGCCTTCCAGACTCCTCCATCCATGGGATTTTCCAGGCAAGAGTACTGGAGTGTTAAAGTTGAAGTTAAGTGTTGAAGAGGATGTGGAATACTCATACACTGTTGGTAGAAATATAAATTTCCATCTACATTGATACAAATGTTACAGCCATTATGGAAAACAGTATGGAGATTCCTTAAAATAGTAAAACACAGAACTACCATATGATCCAGCAATCCCAGTTCTTGATATATATCCAAACAAGTGAAATGTGTTATCTCAAAAAGATATCTACATCCTCATGTTCACACTGTATGATTCACAATAGCCAAGTTACAGCACTAAGTGTCTATCAATGGATGAGTGAATGAAGAAAATATAGTTTTATACACACACCCACCCACACACACACACTCAGAGGAATGTTATTCAACCATAGAGAGGAAAGAAATCTTGCCATTTGTGACAACATGGATGAACCTAGGGAACATTATGTTAAGTGAAATGAATCAGGCACAGAAAGACAAACACTGAACAATCTCAATTATATGTAGAATATAAAATAGCTGAACCCACAGAATAGAATGGTGGTTGCCAGGCTTGGGGAAATGGGGACATGTTGGTCAAAGAGACCTAAGTTTCAGTTATGAAGAATGAGTAAATTCTGGTGCTCTAATATGCAGTAAAAGACCCTGATGCTGGGAGGGATTGGGGGCAGGAGGAGAACGGGACGACAGAGGATGAGATGGCTGGATGGCATCACTGACTCGATGGACATGAGTTTGAGTGAACTCCGGGAGTTGGTGATGGACAGGGAGGCCTGGTATGCTGCAATTCATGGGGTCACAAAGAGTCGGACATGACTGAGCAAATGAACTGAACTGAATATACAGTATGGTGACTATAGTTAACAATGCTGTACTGTATAGTTGAAATTTGCCAAAGCGGTGGTTTTTGGTGTTCTCACCAACACACACATACAAAACGATAACTATATGAGATGATAGATGTGTTAACTAGCTTGATCCCTAGTGATCATTTCACAATGTATACATACATCAAAACATCACACTGTAGACCTTAATATGGACAGTTTCTATTTATCCATTATAACCCAATAAAACTGAAAAAAGTCAATTTGTCCATACAAACTTTCTAGGGTCTGTCCATTGGAACTCATTTCCACTCACCTTACTCAAGGACTTTGTTTCTATAACTGTCCTCCAACTTCTCTTGAACCATCACTCATGTCTTACTTACTAGGATAATCAATACACTGAGATCAAATTGCCAACATCTATTGGATCATTAAAAAAGCAAGAGAGTTCCAGAAAAACATCTACTTCTGCTTTATTGACTATGCCAAAGCCTTTGCCTGTGTGGACTACAACAAACTGGAAAATTTTTTAAGAGATGGGAATACCAGACCCCCTGACCTACCTCTTGGGAAATCTGTGTGCAGGTCAGTAAGCAACAGTTAGAACTGGACATGGAAAAACAGACTGGTTCCAAATCAGGAAACGAGTATGTCAAGGCTGCATATGTCACCCTGCTTATTTAACTTATATGCAGAGTACACCATGAGAAATGCTGGGATGGATGAAGCACAAGCTGGAATCAAGATCGCCTGGAGAAACATCAATAACTTCAGAGATGCAGATGACACCACCCTTATGGTAGAAAGTGAAGAAGAACTAAAGAGCCTCTTGATGAAAGTGAAAGAGGAGAGTGAAAAAGTTGGCTTAAAACTCAACATTCAGTAAACAAAATCATGGCATCAGGTCCCATCACTGCATGGCAAATAGATGGGTAAACAGTGGAAACAGTGGCTGACTTTTTTGGGGGGACTCCAAAAGCACTGCAGATAGTGACTGCAGCCATGAAATTAAAAGACATTTACTCCTTGGAAGAAAAGTTGTGACCAACCTAGATAGCGTATTAAAAAGCGGAGACATTACTTTGTCAACAAAGGTCCATCTAGTCAAGGCTATGGTTTTTCCAGTGGTCACGTATGGATGTGAAAGTTGGACTATAAACACAGCTGAGCACCGAAGAATTGATGCTTTTGAACTGTGGTGTTGGAGAAGACTCTTGAGAGTCCCTTGGACTGCAAGGAGATCCAACCAGTCAATCCTAAAAGAAATCAGTCCTGAATATTCATTGGAAGGACTCATGCTAAAGCTGAAACTCCCATACTTTGGCCACCTGATGCAAACAGCTGACTCATTGGAAAAGACCCTGATACTGGGAAAGATTGAAGGCAGGAGGAGAAGGGGATGACAGAGGATGAGATGGTTGGATGGCATTATTGGCTCAATGGACATGAGTTTGAGTAAACTCTGGGAGTTGGTGATGGACAGGGAGGCCTAGGCTGCTGCAGTCCATGGGATAGAAAAGAGCTGGACACGACTGAGCGACTGAAATGAATCAATACTCAAGCTTGCTGTAAACATCTGCCTTAAAACAAACAAAACCAAACTTTCTTGGATGTTACATCCTCATTTCACATTCCCCTCCTCTATATTTCCTTTCACTTTTTCATTTTACCCTCCTTTTCACAAAATTAATAAAATTTGAGTGCATAATAATGTCTCCACTTCGGTCACTCTTCTGAAAGCACTCCAGTCAGTCTTTTGACTTCCAGCTCCATGGAAACTGCTGTTGTCAACATTGTCTCCGCATTGCCTAATCCTATGGACAAACTTACTTGCCCTCATAGTAGCAATTCCACATAGTTGACCACAACCTCCTTGGAACATTCTATATTCAGTTTCCAAAAAATCTATTCTCATCTCAATATCCTCCCTACTTCTGGATTTTTCCTCTTAATATATTCTCAACATAGCAGCCAAATTTATTTAGTTAAAACACTGATGAAATTATTTCATTCTGCTCAACAAAACTCCATGGCATCTTATATCCCTCAAGGGGGGTGGGGTGGTGGGGAAGTTCTTCCAGTGCTTTCTAAATCTCTATCTTGCCTTGATTATTGCCAAGTGAGTCAGCACTTCCCTCTTTGGTCACTCTGGTCCAGCCACATAGACTACTTGTTCTCCTGAATATGCCAGGCATACTCTTGCCTCCGAGCCTTTGTCCTTGCTGCTCTCTCTCCCAGAAAAGGCACTCTTCTAAATATTAGAGTGGTTGGCACTCTATTCCAGTTAGGTCTCTTTCTAAATGTCACCTTGTCAGGCAAGGACTTTCCCTCTTTGGTAGTTACTGTCTAATCCATTAACCTGCTTTGCTTTTCTTCATAGTACTTAATACCACCCGATACACATTGTTTATTTGTTTATTGTTTCTCTTCTCCATATAAAAATAAAGTCCCAGGAGAACAAAAACAATATCTGTTTTTTTTTTTTTCTTTTCACTACTATCTCACCAGCAGCTAGTGGTTCTACTGCATAATAAATATTTGTTGAATGATTAAATAAAACCTTTCTTTTCAATGTCTATATTCCTGTGACCAGCATCTGCATGTGCTTTCCTAAAATCATTAAACATCTATATCCACAACTTAAACCGAATTCCTAGCACAGTAAATTGAGAAGTTAGGCAAATAGTTTGGCCATAATCCTCTGTTAAGTGTCTTTCCTCTGTCCTAGCACTAAATTTATTGACTCACTCTTAAAACTCCATTTCCTACAAAATGCAGGGTGGTTGAAGTCCAAAATCAATAAGTATAAGAATGCTTAGAGCAGGAAAGAAGAAAAATGAGATAATAAAAGGAGAAAACATTTTAAAGGAACTCATAAACATCTTAGAACTGTACTTGGGAAACAAAGATCATGCAGAAAAATTTTGGAAGAAAACACCTCCACAAAAGCATGTCCTCTCTCTTCCTCTCCTTTCTCTGTAGTAGACGATAGTGTAATTCTTGCTTAGGCTGGACTGTGCTCTGTCATGCAGAACAAAGGACAAGTCTTTTGGCCTCAGCTTCTAGTTATCTGAGCCCAGATGAAGACAAACAGGATAGGCCCAAGGCAAAACTGTCAAGTGGAAAAACTTGGCTGGCGTTTAGAAATTCCCTTTTCTCTGCTCTCTCCCTGCTCGGTTATACCCGCACCCTCTGCACCTTTAGTGCCCAATATCCTCCTCCTTCTAAAATCTTGCCTCTGTCAAAAAGTAAGATGGGTATCTTAAAACATTTACATTTACATCCAGGTTGTAATTTCACTTTCAACCGCATATAAGTGGTAAAGACAATACTGATAATTTTCCTAATAACTAATCTGATCTTCCAGATTAGGAAAAATACTAAACTTAGTTCTGTTGCAGGAAGTTCAGACCAAACCACTAACTTCAATTAGTATTTTCATGTAAATGTTTAGTGCTGTGCCCCTGCTAAGTTACTTCAGTTGTGTCCAACTCTTCGTGACTCTCTGGACTGTAGCCTGCCAGGCTCCTCTGTCCATGGGTTCCTCACGCAAGAATACTGGAGTGGGTTGACAAGCCCTCCTCTAGGGAATCTTCCCGACCCAGGGATCGAAGCCACATCTCCTGCGGCTCCTGCACTGTAGGCAAATTCTTTACCACTGAACCACCAGGGAAATGTCTCATGGTAAAATTCCCAGTTTCATGTTTCTCAGCTCTTGACATTTAGATGTGTGTGACCCCGCGGCAGAAGGTGAGATGGGGTGCTTGATCTTAGCATTTTCCTCTGCATTTTCACGGGTGCTGGTTTCAGAGTCACCCATTAGTTTTGTTTCTTGGACTGGTGACTGTTGAGTTTCATTGACCCATCTGCCTCTTGCTGAGGGATCAGGTGGTACCCACTGCTCAGCTCTCTGTCTCAACTTCCTAGCCTGCTGCTCCTTTGTGCTCTAAGATTAGCCTTTCATCTCAGCAGCCTCATATTTTCTGAGTCTGGAATGTAGAAACTTCTGGACTTCCTGAAGGAAACGGAGGGACAGAGATGCTTCTGTGTATGTATGTGTGTGTGTGTGTGTGTGTGTGTGTCCTGCCTCCGTGTGAGTTCCCTAGCTCCAGGACCATGCTGGGCATGAGAATTCTCCTAGACCTTGGCAGTTTCACCTCTATGCACACAGGGAAGCATGCCACTGATATGATGATGCCAGGATCCCCCATCTGTCCAGGTGTATCTGTGGCCCACAACATTGAAAATGTGAGCCCCAAAGTGAGGTGGGGGGCATCAAAGAGTCTGGCATCTTCTTCCTTATCCTCTGTTCCTTCCTCATTCACAGGGGCCAGAGACCTTTTGATCCTATCAGACTTTGTATACTCCTTTAATAATAAACCATTTTTGTCACTGCTTTTGCCATTCTGAAGTGGAAAATCATAAAAATATAGTATAACTCTCCTCATAGAACTAAAATCAATACCATATTCTAACTATAAAAAAAAAAAAACAAAAAAGCAAAGATAATTTATCTATTTTAAAATGTAAATGAATACTTGGTGATAACTACAAGGAAAGACATAATGAATTGGTCTGATGATTAAGTTTATATACAGAAATCACCTGAATGTGACAATTACAATTCCTCTAATGGAGATTTAAACTCCATGAACACTTTGTTGGATGATATTTCAAAATAGTGACCAAATCTCAGTAAACCTGCAAAAGAAACAAAGTAGGGTTTTCCTACAGCTTATACTACAATATGCTTACAGAAATTTTAATGTACATAAATTGGGCAAAAAAAAATTTCCTGGCTCAAATACATTTTCTACCTGTCTGTGGCTTAGGACATTTTATTTCAGTGAACTGGGCCACTCATTCTAGCTGTCTAGAGTCCCTGACTCTATTCATTAAATATAAAATGCAGCCTCCAAGCATTGCATGACGACAATAACAAAGAGCCCTGAAGGGTGTCTCCTGAAGGGTGATTTTCCATCTCTTGTAAGAATTGCTTCTCTGCACCATTTTCCTCCTTCTTCACCAAAGGAGCAAGGCTCATGATGCAGCTATTAGTGCAAATGTTATCTGTTCCTCTCTTACTACAAAATGAAACTGTATTTCCAGGAATGGCCCTTAATCCAAGAGCCCATTGGATAACCGCAGTTTGAAGTTTCTGAGGCTGAAAATACATCAGTTTGATAGCCCCAAGATATAATCTCTGTTATATAGTGGACCCTCTCTCCTGTTGTTAGATTACCCAGATATTAGCCCCTGAAACTGTTTTATTCTAGTGAATCAATTTAATGTTTTTCAAATGACAAAAGCAATACATTACTATGGTAAACAAGTTAAATAATACGAAGTGAAGTGCAGTTGCTTAGTCATGTCTGACTCTTTGCATCCGCATGGACTGTAGCCTACCAGGCTCCTCAGTCCATGAGATTTCCCAGGAAAGAATACTGAACTGGGTTGTCATTTCCTTCTCCAGGAGATCTTCCCCACCCAGGGATTGAACCCAGGTCTCCTGCATCGTAGGCAGATGCTTTACCATCTGAGCCACCTGACTGTAAAGTCATTTCTCTCTTCTCTCATTGAATGCTGTCTCCTATATACAAAGACACATATCCACTCATTTACATTTTCATACACATATGTCTGTGCATACACACACACACACAAACACACAAACAGATTTTATCTTTAACATCAAAATGCCACCATATTGTACACATTGCCCTGGGTGTCTTTTTTCCCAGTTAAATATATGTATATTATGGCCACCCCAAAGTGTATAGAAAGTAACTTTCTAATAAACAATAGATAAAAGCAAAATATGTACTGCACATTCACTCACATATAAAATTGTCTATAAATATGATTATATCATACTGCTTTCCAAAGAACTCTTTGTCTTTCACTGCACTCCCCTCTTCTCTTCATCTCTAACAGTACATTGCTTCATCCTCCTCTAAACTGCATCCCCCTCCCAGTCCTGATTATTTCTTTTTTCCCATTCTTAATGCTCATTTTTCACAGAATGAATCCCTAATATCAATTCTGTGTGTGTGTGTGTGTGTGTGTGCCCACTTGTGCATGCATGCTCACTTAGTCACTTAGTCATGTCCAACTCTTCTGTGAACTCATGGACTGTAACCCGCCAGGCCCCTCTTCCAGGGGATTTTCCAGGCAAGAACACTGGACTGTGTTGTAATTTCCTTCTCCAGGGGATCTTCCTGACCCTGGGATTGAATACATCTCTTTTGTCTCCTGCATTGGCAACTCGATTCCTTAGCATTATGCCACCTGGGAAGCACTTTATTTTGCTTTTTTGTTGTTGTTCAGTTGCTCAGTTGTGTCCAATTCTTTACTACTCCATGGAATGCAGCACACCAGGCTACCCTGTCCTTCACCATCTCCTGGAGCTTGCTTGCACTCATGTCCATTGAGTCAGTGATGCCATGAAACTATCTCGTCCTCTGCTGTCCCCTTCTCCTCCTGCCTTCAGTCTTTCCCAGCATCAGGGTCTTTTCCAATGAGTTAGTTTTTTGAATCAGGTGGCCTAAGTATTGGAGCTTCAGCTTCAGCGTCAGTCCTTCCAATGAATATTCAGGGTTGATTTCCTTTAGGATTGACTGGTTTTATCTCCTTGCAGTTCAAGGAACTCCCAAGAGTCTTCCCCAACACTACAGTTCAAAAGCATCAATTTTTTGGCACTCAGCTTTCTTTATGGTCCAACTCTCACATCTATACATGATTACTGGAAAAACCACAGCTTTGACTAGATAGACCCTTGTTGGCAAAGTACTGTTTCTGCTTTAAAAACCTACACTGTCTAGGTTGATCATAGCTTTTCTTCCAAGGAGCAAGAGTCTTTTAATCTCATGGCTGCAGTCACCATCTGCAGTGATTTTGGAGCCCCCCCCCAAATAAAGTCTGTCACTGTCTCCATTGTTTTCCCATCTATTTGCTATGAAGTGATGGGACCATATGCCATGATCTTAGTTTTTTGAATGTTGAGTTTTAAGCCAGGTTTTTCACTTGCTTTCACTTGATTTCACATTCCAGGATGTCTGGCTCTAGGTGAGTGATCACACCATCGTGGTTATCTGGGTCATGAAGATCTTTTTGGTCTAGTTCTTCTGTGTATTCTTGCCACCTCTTCTTAATATCTTCTGCTTCTGTTAGGTCCATGCCATTTCTGTCCTTTATTGTGCCCATATTTGCATGAAATATTCCCTTGGTATCTCTAATTTTCTTGAGGACATCTCTAGTCTTTCCCATTCTATTTTTTTCCTCTATTTCTTGGCATTCATCACTGAGGAAGGCTTTCTTATCTCTCCTTGCTATTCTTTGGAACTCTACATTCAAATGGGTATATCTTTCCTTTCCTCCTTCGCCTTTAGCTTCTCTTCTATTAACAGCTATTTGTAACGCCTCCTCAGACAACCATTTTGCTTTTTTGCATTTCTTTTCCTTGGGGATGGTCTTGATCCATGCCTCCTATATAATGTCACAAACCTTCATCCATAGTTCTTCAGGCAGTCTGTCTATCAGATCTAATCCCTTGAGTCTATTTATCACTTCCACTATATAATCGTAACAAATACAGCTGATCTATTAAAATAAATTTGCCATACTCCAGTGGTCATTCAGAGCACTTCATCCTCTGGCCTTGGTAATTACTCGGGGATAAAAAGGACCTAATAGTGGCCATTCCAGGAACTTCAGCCAAAATGGCAAGGACAGACACACTTTTATTGTTATGATTTTATTAAACAAAATTCAGAAAACTAAGATCATGGCATCTGGTCCCATTACTTCATGACAAATAGGTGGGGAAACAATGGAAACAGTGACAGACTTTTATTTTGAGGGGGCCCAAAATCACTGCAGATGGTGACTGCAGCCATGAAATTAAAAGACACTTACTCCTTGGAAGAAAATCTATGCCCAACCTAAACAGCATATTAAAAAGCAGAGACATTACTTTACCAACAAAAGTCCATCTAGTCAAAGCTATGATTTTTCCAGTAGTCATGTATGTATGTGAGAGTTGGACCATAAAGAAAGCTGAGCGCCGAAGAATTGATGCTTTTGAACTGTGGTGTTGGGGAAGACTCTTGAGAGTCCCTTAGACTGCATGGAGATTCAACCAGTCAATCCTAAAGGAAATCAGTCATGAATATTCATTGGAAGGACTGATGCTGAAGCTGAAACTCCAATTCTTTGGCCACCTGATATGAAGAACTGACTCACTGGAAAAGACCCTGATGGTGGGAAAGATTGAAGGTGAGATGAGAAGGGGACAATAGAGGATGAGATGGTTGGATGGCATCACTGATGGGATGGACATGAGTTTGAGTAGGCTCCGGGAGTTAGTGATGGGAAGGGAAGCCTGGGGTGCTGTAGTCCATGGGGTTGCAAAGAGTTGGACACAAGTGAGCAACTGAACTGGACTGAATTGAAATTCAGAATATTTACCATCCTTCCATCATTTGAATATTGCCTTCAAAGACATTAGGAAAACACAGAGAAAACAGAGTTGAGGGCTGAAGTGAATCAAGTTCAGAGCTCTTCATACCAAGACCAGAGGATGAAGTGCTCTGAATAATACAGAATATTGTTAGATAATATGTATTTAGGCATACTGCAAACAAACATCCCCCACATTTACATGTACAGGAATCAATACATTTATTTTGTGCCCAAGTTCTTCTGAGTTCCTGTCACTTATAACCAAGAATCCTAAATTGCCAAATAAGCTACACTTTACCCTACATATTCCCTATCTTAAATTCTTGTAAATTTGGGTTAGGTAGAGATTATGGGGATGTGAAGTAAGCCTCTTTTTCTATCTGTGGTTTACAAGCTGGTGTTATTACATGCTTCCAAAATAAGTGAAATAAATTAGGTAAACTATTGTGAAAATCTTTGAACATGAAAAATTAGTGCTTTATTGGCATTAAAAGGAACTTTGGAATCTATGCAGTCAGCATAATATGTTATGGTTGCTAGACCACTCAAGTCTGGCAATTTCATTTTAATAGATCAATTCTGCCCCACTATTGCTCCTAGGCTACAACTTGGCCAAATTTCACTTTAAAGGGCATATTATGGCAAAGATCCAAACCCTTTCACAGCAAAAGCTGAATGCTAATGGAATTGTTATGATTTAAAACTGTGAAACACAATCTATTTTTCAATGGAGGAAACAAAATACATAACCACAAATATTTCCAGTTTCTTAACTCAACCTTGAAGGATATTTTTGCATTTTTATTCATCATTTAATGATGAGAGATACTGTAAAAAGTGTTTTGGGTAGTGTCAGAGTATCAGATCAGAAGACCTAGTAGTTGTCCAGCTAGTAGATTTTGACAATACCACCTACTAGCTGGGTGACCTAAACCAAGTTACTTAACATCTTGTACCACCGGTGCTAAATTGTAGCTTGGATATTAAATGAGAAGATACTTGTAAGATACTTTTCTGAGCCTGGCCTATGGTAAGTGTTCAATACATGGCTATTATTGCAATTATTATCAGTAATAATGCTGGGAAAAGTAGTATTGCTACTAGAGTATTAACCTTCAACTTTGATTTTAGTGATTGGAAATTTTTACTTGCATTATGTTTTTTCTCCCTTTCTTTCATTCTTTCTTCTTTTCTTTCTTCCTTTCCTATTCTTTTCTTTTTAATTTTCCTGCTTTCTCATCATTTGAAAATATCAGAAGAACCTGCTCTAGGAGAAACCCTAGGTGTGTAAAAAAAAAGTGGCTCTTATTTCACAAAGAACAAAGACAAGACAACTTTTAAATACCAAAGGACTTTTCATAAATATAATTAAGTAAAAATAACTCACAAATCTAAGAATCTAAAGTTCCCAACTCAAAGTCATTGATACATCTAAAATTTTTGTAAAAAAAAAAAATTGTTTCTGAAATACACAGAAAGCTCTTGCATCTCTATACAATAATAATGAAAAATCAGAAAGAGAAATTAAGGAAATAATCCTATTCACCATTGCAAAGAAAAGAGTAAAGTACCTAGGAATTAACCTACCTAAAGAGACAAAAGACCTGTATTCTGTTGAAGTGACAGAACTCACTGATGGATTAGCAGTGGGGAATGAAGTAGAAAGAGAAACAGGACAACTCCTAGGTTTAGGGACTAAGGGATTGGAATTACTGTGATGTCATTTATTGAAATGGGGAAAGTTTATGTTTCAAGTTAAGTAGACAGTTGCCAAACAGACTGGAAAAGAATGGTATTCCAAAAGTAACCTCAACTTCATTTGCCAAAGCATGAAGGCTCTAAAGAAACTGGCATGTCCATGAAAAGAGAACATACTTGAAACAAAGGAAATGAAGAGCACAGGGTGAGGATATATTGACAGACAAGGCTACAGATGTTATAAAGGGCTAGATGACAGAGTTTGGACTGGATCCATTAGATTAGGGAGGTATTATGAGCCATTTAGGGTTTAAAGGAACTAATCATCTATAAAATGAAATCAAAGAATTCAGAAATGAAGACACTACAGCAAAATAATTGGTTGTACAGATTGAATTAATGTACACATATATCCATATTAAATATGATAAAATTAAGATAAAATAGAAAATTAATATTATACAAATGTGATAAATGAAAAATAATATAACCAGCAAGAATCAGACTGAAGGAATTTGAAGGGCAAAAATGCATAATAATATCTAGTACTTGCAGAAAGTGCACTCATTTTTTTAAGTGTTCTAAGGACTCAGTTCTCACAAAGCCCTTTTTAGGTACCTGCTATTACTCTTACTATTAAACAGTTGAGAACAGCTGAGGTATGCAGAACTTAAGAAATATGCCCAAATGGAGAAAATAATTGCAGATGAAACAACTAACAAAGGATTACTCTCCAAAATGTATAAGCAGCTCATGCAGCTCAATAACAGAAAAACAAACAACCCAGTCAAAAAAAGTGGACAGAAGATCTAAACAGACATATCTCCAAAGAAGACATACTGAAGGCCAACAAACACATGAAAAGATGCTCAGCATCGTTCATTACTAGAGAAATACAAATCAAAACTACAATGATGTATCACCTCCAGCCAGTCAGAATGCCATCATCAAAAAATCTACAGGTGATAAATGCTGGAAAGGGTATGGGAAAAAGGGAACCTCTTGCACTGTTGGTGGGAACACAAATTGATACAGCCACTGTGAACAGTATGGAGAAGATTCCTTAAAAAACTAGGAATAAAACTACCATATGATCCAGCAATCCCACTCCTGGGCATATACGCTGAGAAAACCAAAACTGAAAAAGACACATGTACCCCAATGTTCATTGCAGCACTATTTACAATAGCTGGAACATGGAAGCAATCTAAATATCCATCAACATGTGAATTGGTAAAGAAGTTGTGGTTATATATATATACAATAGAATATTATTCAACCATAAAAAATGATTGAATTTGAGTTCCTTATTCTAGTTAGGTGGATAAACCTAAAGCCTGTTATACAGAGTGAAGTGGATCAGAAAGATAAAAACAAATGTCATATATTAATGCATGTATATTGAATCTAGAAAAATGGTACTGATGAACCTACTTTCAGGGCAGGATTAGAGATGCAGACATAGAGAACAAACTGGACAGGGAAAGGAGAGGGTGGGATGAATTTAAAGAGTAGCACTGAAGCATATACATTATCATATGTAAAATAGATAGCTAATAGGAAGTTGTTGCATAACCCAGGGAGTTCAACATGGTACTCTGTGACAACCTAGAGCAGTGGGATGGGGTGGAAGATGGGGGAGACGTTCAAGAGGGAGGGGACATATGTATACTTATGGCTGATTCACATTGTTGTATGGCAGAAGCCAATACAATACTGTAAAGCAATTATTCTCAAATTAAAAATTTTTTTTAATGACACAGAATCCCAAAAAAAAAAAAAAGAGAGAGAGAAAGAAATATACCCAAATATTTATAGCTATTGGAGTTTCTCTGGTGGCTCAGACGGTAAAGAATCTGCCCACAATGTGGGAGACCTGTATTTGATCTCTGGGTTATGAAGATCCCCTGAAGGATGACATGGCAACCCACTCCAGTATTCTTGCCTGGGGAATCCCCATGGATAGAGGAGTCTAGTGGGCTACAGTCCATGAGGTTGCAAAGAGTTGGACATGACTGAGTGACTAAACAGCACAACACATAGGTATTGAGTGATATAGAGATAGGACTTAAATGTAGCATTTTTATTTCAGAGTTCCACAACTTTTAACTATTATTTAAAAGCCTAGCCTCTGACGAGCATGGGAATCTTTCATAACAGGGAGCCAATTTATATTGAGTGAAACTATTTATATTGAGTGAAACTAAAGCACAAGCTTAAATAAGTTCCTCCTTAATATTTTGTATTAAGTAGCCATATTTGTCTGAAGTTCAGTAAGTACTATGGTTTTAACCTGATTTCCTATTTTTTCTATTAAATTCCTTCCAAGTATAGTTAAATTAAATTTTATTTGAATATTCCTTTATTATCAAATTATTTTGTCAAATCCCCTTTCTTCGCAACATATCTTTTTTCTGTCTATATTCCTAAGGGACACCTGTAATTAGATTTGCAAAATGGTAACAGTGCCTACATTTGTGTTTTGGTGCTTTGAATGATTTTGTCACTATTTTTTTATACTTCCTTTACTGATTAATTTTAAATGATGAAATTTGTATTATTTCAGTAAATTATAAGTCATCATTATAATAAAAGAAAAAAGGTGGAATATGGATAAGGATGAGAAGAGCATAGCATTGGTGAAGTTCATTTGTTCTGTGCTTACAATTTCTTAAAAAGGAAAACACTCTCATCTCTGACCCAGTACAGATCTCTTCTCTAGGAAACAAATATTAATTCCACATATAAAAGTAATGTCTGTCTACTTTTTGCTACATTAGCTGTGAAATTTTAAATACTTTCTCATTCACCAGGGGAGTGTGTGTGTGTGTATATATATATATATATATATATGTGTATATGTATATGTACATATATGTATGTATATATGTATATGTGTGTGTGTGTATATATATATACAGTACATATAGATATATACTGTATATATATATATGTATATAAAAATAGTGACAAATATATGTGTGTGTATATATATATATACAATACATATATACACACACACATATATGTATATATATATACAGTACATATATATACACACACATATATTTTGTCACTATTTTTTTACATATATATTTTTATATATATATATATGTGTGTGTGTATATGTATATACAGTACATATATATGTACTGGGACAACAACGGAAAACACTTTATACAAACAATGAGCCAGGAAATGAATTTTCTATAATAATCTTTTGACACTACTGAATTATTTAAAGGAGTAGAGATAAGTTCTTTAAACATTAAATCATTTGTGTAATGAGGAAGAAAGAATAACTGTTCGTAGTGAGAGGTATGTTGAATCACGGATCTGGAGTCTAGGCCTGGTTCTGTACCAGAACTCTCAATGACGTGGTCAAACTATCCTTTCGCGATTTTGTGTTCCTACAAAAATGAGTGGTGAAAGTTTTTTTTATTCCAGAGGTAGCCTGGAGATTTACATACTTGAGAAATTGCACAAGACAGGCTCCATACTTGAGGAATCAGGCACAACTAAGAGTGGAAATAAGGTTAAAAGAACATCAAATACGAGTCTGCAAATTATCAAACTCTCAATAACCCCCAACACCTGCATCTAGTGCTTCAGCCTTTTAAGACTTTACTCAATTAAATCATATGAAATTGCCAATACTCAACCATCTTTAGCCTAGAAAATAGCAATTTCATGTTAATTAATTTAACATAAACATCAAAGGATCATTAGACACTTAAGAAAATTCCCAAATATGAAAAGCAGAGTCCAAAACAAGCAAAAGCACAGACAAAACAGGATCTAAGGAAAACATACAGAAGTTTATTAGCCATTATATTCATAAATTGAGAAAAATATCCTATATTTTTAAAAGACAACAACCAGAAATCATAAAATATTGAAAATGAAAACATATGATTAAAGAAATTAAGTTGGTGAAAATAAAATTAGGAAAGTAAAAGTAAGAAGATTGGATAGAAAATCTAAGAGAGGGGCTTCCCTGGTAGCTTAGTGGTAAAGAATCTGTCTGGCAGTGTAGCAGACATGGGTTTGACCCCTGATCTGGAAAGATCCCACATGCCGAGGAGCAACTAAGCCCATGCACCAGAGCTACTAAGCCTGTGCTCTAGAGCCCAGGAACCACAGTTGCTGAAACCCATGTACCCTAGAGCCCATGCTCCGCAACTATGGAAGCCACCGCAATGAGAAGGCTGTGCACCGTAACTAGAGAGTGGCCCCTGCTTGCTGCAACTAAAGAAAAGCCCGTGCAGCAGTGAAGACCCAGCACAGCCAGAAATAAAAAAATAATTTTTTTAAAACCCACAGATATTTATTTAAAAAAACAAAGTTGAAGAGATATAACTTTCAAAAATTGGAGTTTTGATGAGAAACAAATGAAAACTGTAGATAATTTCCCAGAACTAAATACAAGCATATTTTATTTTATTGCATTTTGCTTTATTGACCTTTGCAGATACTGCAGTTTTTTTACAAGTTGAACTTTGTGGCAACCTTCCATCAAGCAAGTTGATTGGCTCCATCTCCCCAATAACATTATTTTTAAGTAAGATATGTACATTGTTGTTTTAGACATAATGCGATTGCACACTTCATAGATTACAGTCTAGCGTAAACATAATTTTTATATGCACTTGGAAACCAAATATACCAAACAACTTGCATTATTGTAATTTTACTTTATTGGATGGTCGAGAGTCAGACCCACGGTACCTCCAAGAGGTGCATGCAATGTGAATTCCTAGATTGAAATGACTCTCAAGAGCCCATACAATGATTAAAACAAAACTTATACTAATGGGATCCCTCTGAAATACATATCCTTTTCAAGTTTTGAAGAAAAATTATTTTCAACATCTAAGTTTATACTTAGTTAATTAGTTAGTTATTCACTCAGTCGTGTCTGACTCTTTGTGACCCCATGGACTGTAGCTCACCAAGCTTCTCTGTCCATGGAATTCTCCAGGCAAGAATACTGGAGTGGGTTGCCATTTGTTTTTCCAGGGGATCTTACTAACCCAGGAATGGAACCCGGGTCACCTGAACTGCAAGCAGATTCTTTACCATCTGAGCCACCAGGGAAGACCAGTCTATACTTAGGCCAAAAGAAAGAAAGAAAGAATGTGAAGTTGCTCAGTAGTGTCCAACTCTTTATGACCCCATGGACTGCAGCCTGCCAGGTTCCTCTGTCCATGGGATTTTTGAAGCAAAATTCTGGAATAGGTTGCCATTTCCTTTAGTAGGGGATCTTCCCGACTCCGGGATCAAACCTGGGCTGCAGGCAGATTTTTTAACATCTGAGCTACCAGGGAAGCCTGTACTTAGGCCAACAATTAATCAAAGGTAAGAGCAGAACGGAAGCATTTTTTAAGCATCGACTCAATAAATTTCTCTCTTATGAATCTTTCTCAAGAAGTTGTTGGATGCCATTTTCCGTTAACATGAGGAAGAAAACCAAGAAAAAGGTGTAGGAAAATCTTAGAATATTAACCCTCAGGATGATAGTGGCATTGAAGGCCAAGAGATAAAACTTCTAGATGGTAACTGAATAAAACAAGGGTCCAAAAAGACAGAACTCAAACAACAAAATGATAGTTGATTTTCAAAGTATATAAAGTGGGGAATTTTAGTTTTGTTAGAAAGTTAGGAAGTAAATTAACAGTTGGTACATAGGAAACTAAAGAAATAAAAACAAAGACAAATATAAACTGTAAGAAAAACGTAAAGTTATATAAGATGCAAAATGCAATTATCACAGTATTGATCATCTCTAAATGATTTTACATAATCTTATTGATAACATAAACTTTAAATATTTAAGTCCAAATAGTGAAATATCTCTATTATAAAAATAAGACTGAAGAGTGTGTGAGAGGGCATCAGAGGGAATGTGGCCAGGGTGACAGAGAAGGGGTGTACAGAAATAAATTCTCATCTTTCATAATGGGAAGTTCATAGATGGTGTTTAAAATTAAAGAATCAAGGAATACCAAAAAGTGTATTATTTAGAATTATAGAATTAAATACTGGAATATATAGCTTAACATGTTGCCAATGGTTGCCTTAGGGTATAGGGAAGTGCAATGACTTTGGATGGGTCAGGGTTCTGTTGTTTTTTTTATCATAAACTCAATAGTATTATTGTACTTTTAAAATGTATATACATGTAGAAAATCTCTTCTAGGTGACAATTTTCATGTCTATGAAAGCAATGGTCATACCTGAAAATGTTTCAAGAAAATTTGATCTTCGGATGCAAAATATCACATTTTCATGGTATATCTTCAAATCAGGAAGAGACATATATTTTTGAAAATAAAGCGATGACATAGATCAGCAATGTTGATGCGCTCAGTTGCTGTCGAGTCCAACTCTTTGCAACCTTATGGACTGTGTTCATGAACTTTTCCAGGCAAGAATACTGGAGTGGGTTGCCATTTCCTACTCCAGGGGTTCTTCCTGACCCTAGGGATGGAAGAACATCCCACATCGCTTATGTCTCCTGAATTGGCAGGCAGATTCTTTACCACTAGCACCATCTGGGAAGCCCCAGATCAGTAAGCATCAGTGTTGTTGTTTTTTTTCCTTTGAATATTCACCAGATGAAGTCTGAGTGGCCAGGAAATAGTGAAACTAGATATTGAACTATTTTAGGAGCAGTTTAAACTCATCCCTCCCTCATTTCCTCAATAATCCAGTTCAGTGAAATTTAACTGAGGTTGTTCAATCACTCAGTCATGTCCAACTTTTTGTGGCACCATGGACTGTAGGCCACCAGGATCCTCTGTCCATGGAATTTTCCAGGTAAGATGACTCGAGTGGGTTGCCATTTCCTTGAAGTTAGAGTCTGCTATTTATTCAGAGTGATGATTTAGCTTATACTTCTTATAAGAACTTACTCACTGTTTATCCAAGTTGTAAGTGACAGTTTGGGAATAGATGGGTTGTTGGGATTTATTTAATCCTTCTGTTCCTCTCCCCATGGTGTCACCTCATGGGACTTCCTTATTGGCCTAAGCTGGTTTTCACTGAGGAGCCCCTGAGGGAAGCTACCATTTAATGACACTTGAGTTCTCAAAATTCTTTCCTCTGTCAGAAGGAAACCCTGCACACACATGCACACACACACACACAATGTGCACAAACACAGAATCTTAGAATAATGTTTCGAAATGATAGCAACTCACACTGGAACATTTGTGCTCTATAACTTTTTCATTCACTGCAGTCAACAACAGGTTATTTATGTCATTTAAAAAATTATTAATTTGGCTGCTCGGGCCTTAGTTGCTGCACATGGGCCCCAGAGAGTGCAGACTTCCATAGCTGTGGCATGTGGACGCCCTGGTTGCGGCACATGGGCTTCAGAGCGTGTGGCCTCAGTAGTTGAAGCACACGGGCTTAAATGCTCTGAGGCATGTGAGATCTTAGTTTCCCGACCAGAGACTGAACCCACGTCCTCCCCACTGCAAGGCAGATTTTTAACCAGTGGACCACCAGGGAAGTCTCTATTTATATCCTTAATACTTACAAAATTTTCGAATCCTTTTAGTTAAATTATTAGTTATAATTATTTGCCATAAGTGATAGTGAAGTCACTTAGTCGCGTCCGACTCTTCGTGACCCCATAGACTGTAACCTATCAGGCTCCTCCGACCGTGGGATTTTCCAGGCAAGAATGCTGGAGTGGGTTGCCATAAGTGATATTTGTATGTTATTTACTACTGCCAAACACATTCACTCTTGTTATCTTAAATTAGTTCAGAAACAGCTTCTTCAGGCTTCCTCTTGCCCTTTTGTTCAATTGAAAAAGATTTAAAACTACTATATTTTGGAACATTTTAAAATTCATTGTTCATTTTTACCTGACTCCTAAATGAGACTTTGGTGTTATCACCATTGCCTAGTACATATCAAAGTACATTCAAGCTTTGATGATTCTTTCACTAAGCCATTCAGTTCAGTTCAGTTCAGTTCAGTTCACACAGTCCTGTCTGACTCTTAGCAACCCCATGAACCACAGCACGCCAGGCCTCCCTGTCTATAACCAACTCCCGGAGTCCACCCAAACCCATGCCCATTCAGTCCACTGATGCCATCCAACCATCTCATCCTCTGTCATCCCCTTCTCCTCCTGCCCTCAATCTTTCCCAGCATCAGAGTCTTTTCAAATGAGTCAGTTCTTTGCATCAGGTGGACAAAGTATTGGAGTTTCAGCTTAAAATCAGTCCTACCAATGAACACCCAGGACTGATCTCCTTTAGGATAGACTGGTTGGATCTCCCTGAAGTCCAAGGGACTCTCAAGAGTCTTCAACACCACAGTTCAAAATCATCAATTCTTCAGCACTCAGCTTTCTTTATAGAGCAACTCTCATATCCATACATGACCACTAGAAAAACCATAGCCTTGACTAGATGGAACTTTGTTGACAAAGTAATGTCTCTGCTTTTTAATATGCTATCTAGGTTGCTCATAACTTTCCTTACAGAGTAAACGTCTTTTAATTTCATGGCTACAATCACCATCTGCAGTGATTTTGGAGCCCCCAAAAATAAAGTCTGACACTGTTTCCACTGTTTCCCCATCTAGTTCCCATGAACTGATGGGACCAGATGCCATGCTCTTAGTTTTCTGAATGTTGAGCTTTAAGCCAACTTTTTCACTCTCCTCTTTCACTTTCATCAAGAGGCTTTTGAGTTCCTCTTCACTTTCTGCCATAAGGGTGGTGTCATCTGCATATCTGAGGTTATTGAGATTTCTCCTAGCAATCTTGATTCCAGCTTGTGCTTGATCGAGCCCAGCGTTTCTCATGATGTACTCTGCATATAAGTTAAATAAGCAGGGTGACAATATACAGCCTTGATGTACTCCTTCTCCTATTTGGAACCAGTCTGTTGTTCCATGTCCAGTTCTAACTGTTGCTTCCTGACCTGCATACAAATTTCCCAAGAGGCAGGTCAAGTGGTCTGGTATTCCCATCTCTTTCAGAATTTTTCATAGTTTATTGTGATCCACACAGTCAAAGGCTTTGGCATAGTCAAGAAAGCAGAAATCGATGTTTTTCTGGAACTCTCTTGCTTTTTCCATGATCCAGAGGATGTTTGCAATTTGATCTCTGGTTTCTCTGCCTTTTCTAAAACCAGCTTGAACATCTGGAAGTTCACAGTTCATGTATTGCTGAAGCCTGGCTTGGAGAATTTTGAGCATTATTTTACTAGCGTGTGAAATGAATGCAATCATGCGGTAGTTTGAGCACTATTTGGCATTGCCTTTCTTTGGGGTTGGAATGAAAACTGACCTTTTCCAGTCCTGTGGCCACTGCTGAGTTTTCCAAATTTGCTGGCATATTGAGTGCAGCACTTTCACAGCATCATCTTTGAGATTTGAAATAGCTCAACTGGAATTCCATCACCTCCACTAGCTTTGTTCATAGTGATACTTTCTAAGGCCCACTTGACTTCACATTGATGGAGCTTAATCCATATTAAAGAGGGGAAATTCTTACACTACATAAACCATTGCTATCCAGGCTATCTTAGAATTCTTTGGGACCTTCAAAGATAATGCTTTCTCACAGGAACCACCCTCCTTCCAAACGAGGCAAATTAAAGAGAAGCTACTACGTCTTGCATTGCACCCGTTTTCTCTACATGTTGTTGTTGTTCAGTTGCTAAGTCATGTCTAACTCTTGGTAATCCCATGGACAGCAGCACACCAGGCATCCCTGTCCTTTAATTTCTCCCCAAGTTTGCTCTTTTTTCATGAAATGTTCCTTTGGCATCTCTAATTTTCTTGAAGAAATCTCTAGTCTTTCCCATTCTGTTGTTTTCTTCTATTTCTTTGCATTGATCGCTGAGGAAGGCTTTCTTATCTCTTCTTCCTATTCTTTGGAACTCTGCATTCAGATGCTTATATCTTTCCTTTTCTCCTCTGCTTTTTGCTTCTCTTTTCACAGCTATTTGTAAGGCCTCCTCAGACAGCCATTTTGCTTTTTTGCATTTCTTTTCCATGGGGATGGTCTTGATCCCTGTCTCCTGTACAATGTCATGAACCTCAGTCCATAGTTCATCAGGCACTCTGTCTATCAGATCTATTTCTCACTTCCACTGTATAATCATAAAGGATTTGATTTAGGTCATTACCTGAATGGTCTAGTGGTTTTCCTTACTTTCTTCAATTTAAGTCTGAATTTGGCAATAAGGAGTTCATGATCTGAACCACAGTCAGCTCCTGGTCTTGTTTTTGCTGACTGTATAGAGCTTCTCCATCTTTGGCTGCAAAGAATATAATCAATCTGATTTCCGTATTGACCATCTGGTGATGTCCATGTGTAGAGTCTTCTCTTGTGTTGTTGGAAGAGGGTGTTTGCTATGACCAGTGCGTTCTCTTGGCAAAACTCTGTTAGCCTTTGCCCTGCTTCATTCTGTATTCCAAGGCCAAATTTGCCTGTTACCCCAGGTATTTCTTGACTTCTACTTTTGCATTCCAGTCCCCTATAATGAAAAGGACATCTTTTTTGGGTGTTAGTTCTAAAAGGTCTTGTAGAATGGGAAAGTCTAGAGATCTCTTCAAGAAAATTAGAGATAACAAGGGAACATTTCACGCAAAGATGGGCTCGATAAAGGACAGAAATGGTATGGACCTAACACAAGCAGAATATATTAAGAAAAGGTGGCAAGAATACACAGAAGAACTGTACAAAAAAGATCTTCACAGCCCAGATAATCACAATGGTGTGATCACTCACCTAGAGCCAGACATCCTAGAATGTGAAGTCAAGTGGGCTTTAGAAAGCATCACTACGAACAAAGCTAGTGGAGGTGATGGAATTCCAGTGGAGCTATTTCAAATCCTGGAAGATGATGCTGTGAAAGTGCTGCACTCAATATGCCAGCAAATTTGGAAAACTCAGCAGTGGCCACAGGACTGGAAAAGATCAGTTTCATTCCAATCCCAAAGAAAGGCAATGCCAAATAATGCTCAAACTACTGCACAAATGCATTCATCTCACATGCTAGTAAAGTAATGCTCAAAATTCTCCAAGCCAGACTTCAGCAATACGTGAACCGTGAACTTCCAGATGTTCAAGCTGGTTTTAGAAAAGGCAGAGGAACCAGAGATCAAATTGCCAACATCTGCTGGATCATTGAAAAAGCAAGAGAGCTCCAGAAAAACATCTATTTCTGCTTTCTTGACTATGCCAAAGCCTTTGACTGTGTGGATCACAATAAACTGTGAAAAATTCTGAAAGAGATGGGAATACCAGACCACCTGACCTACCTCTTGGGAAATTTGTATGCAGGTCAGGAAGCAACAGTTAGAACTGGACATGGAACAACAGACTGGTTCCAAATAGGAGAAGGAGTACATCAAGGCTGTATATTGTCACCCTGCTTATTTAACTTATATGCAGAGTACATCATGAGAAACGCTGGGCTCAATCAAGCACAAGCTGGAATCAAGATTGCTGGGAGAAATCTCAATAACCTCAGATATGCAGATGACACCACCCTTATGGCAGAAAGTGAAGAAGAACTAAAGAGCCTCTTGATGAAAGTGAAAGAGGAGAGTGAAAAAGTTGGCTTAAAGCTCAACATTCAGAAAACTAAGAGCATGGCATCTGGTCCCATCAGTTCATGGGAACTAGATGGGGAAACAGTGGAAACAGTGTCAGACTTTATTTTTGGGGGCTCCAAAATCACTGCAGATGGTGATTGTAGCCATGAAATTAAAAGACGTTTACTCTGTAAGGAAAGTTATGAGCAACCTAGATAGCATATTAAAAAGCAGAGACATTACTTTGCCAGCAAAGGTCCATCTAGTCAAGGCTATGATTTCTCCAGTAGTCATGTATGGATGTGAGAGCTGGACTATAAAGAAAGCTGAGCACTGAAGAATTGATGCTTTTGAACTGTGGTGTTGGAGAAGACTCTTGAGAGTCCCTTGGACTGCACGGAGATCCAACCAATCCATTCTAAAGGAGATCAGTCCTGGGTGTTCTTTGGAAGGAATAATGCTAAAGCTGAAACTCCAGTACTTTGGCCACCTCATGTGAAGAGTTGACTCACTGGAAGAGACTCTGATGCTGGTAGGGATGGGGGCAGGAGGAAAAGGGGACGACAGAGGATGAGATGGCTGGATGGCATCACCGACTCGATGGATGTGAGTTTGAGTGAATTCCAGGAGTTGGTGATGGACAGGGAGGCCTGGCGTGCTGCAGTCCATGTTTGCAAAGAGTCGGACACGACTGAGCCTCTTAACTGAACTGAACTGAGAGTTTGCTCAAACTAATGTCCATTGGGTTGGTGATGCCATTCAACCATCTTATCTTCTGTCACCCCCTTCTCTTGCCCTCATCTTTCTTAGCATCATGGTCTTTTCCAATGAATTGACTTTCTCTATATGGACTGTTTTAAGAATGTTTTCAGAAAAAGAGGTGAGCAAACTAATATTTCCTATATTTTATAGTCAAAAGTCACTGATATTTGGATTACTACCAAAAAATATGGTATCAAAATGTAGCCACTGAGTTGGTGTTTTCAATTCAGGTGGATAAGACTGAATATTGAGGGTCCAGCTACTGAAATGTGGGAAGACAGGCAATGATTAAGGAGCATGAAAATACTCTAAAGGCTTAATGATTCCTATAGTAGTCCTTGATATATTTTCAAAAATGTTAAGAAAGGAAGTTATATTACAATCTAAGTTATTGCCATTAAAATTTTTCTTAAGATTCTTTATGACTGTGAAAGGCAAAGGGAAATGAAAACCCTATACTCAGAGAATCAGTTGTGTTGAGTAGAAATGCAGGAGATGTAATCAGAATACTCTACAGAATGTTGTTGTTGTTTAATCACTAGTCTTGGCTGATTCTTTTGCAATCCCAGGGACTGTATACAACAAGTTTCCTCTGTCCATGAATTTCCCAGATAAGAAAATAATACTGGCATGGATTGCCAATTCCTTCTCTAGGGTATCTTCCCAACCCAGGGACCAAACCCAAGTCTCCTGCATTGGCAGGTGGATTCTTTACCACTGAGCCATCAGGGAACCCCTACACAGAATACTTGCTGAAAAAGGAAAGAAAATAGGAGAAGATGTGAAACAATAAAGGAAAAGGGACTTATCAAGAGGCTTTTGGGGACTTCTCTGGTTGTCAGTACTCCATGCTTCCACTGCAGGAGGTGCAGGTTGGATCCCCGTCACAGAATTGAGATCCTGCATGTCACATGACATGGCAAAAAAAAAAAAAGGATAAAAAATAAAATGGGGGAGGGTGACTTACTCATTGCAAGTGTATATACCTAAGAAACTATGGGGCATAATATCTGAAATAAGAATTTACCTAAAATATCTGAGACCTATGACTGCTACTTATGATATACAGCTTTGACAAAGGAATCAGAGTATAAGACTGAATAGCTCAGAGAACAGATAGTCCCTTTATATAGTGTTTTTTTCTTATGTGAATCAAGATAGATCTTACATAAAAATCTGATAATTTATTTGATTTGAAATATTTTCTCTGCAATTTACTTTATAATTTGTTTTCATTTGTATTGTTCAGTTTTATTTTATAATCACATTTCTCTTAATGAGTGTAGCCTATATTTTATAATATCAGCAAAAATTTTTGGTATAATGATTCCTTAAAAAAGTTTTGACAGTCCTAATAAACTCTGATATGTCATTATTTTACTCAAATTTCTTTTTCCCATATTCATCCTTAATAATTCAGAATTCCCATGACTCGTCCAATAAGGCATCCATTGTCATTAAACCATATCTTAGCCTATTAAACCATATCTTAGGAGGGTGCAAAAATTAGAGAAAACTTATTACAATTTGAAACAAATGTTAAACTATAGTACCACAAAGTAATATTTAATAATGCATTGGGATAAAATAAAACTGTCTTAGGGACTGAGAAAGAAAAACCACACTACACTGCAAAGAGAGACATAAATATAGACAGGCTGAT
Source organism: Bubalus bubalis (assembly GCF_019923935.1). Classification (NCBI taxonomy): domain Eukaryota; kingdom Metazoa; phylum Chordata; class Mammalia; order Artiodactyla; family Bovidae; genus Bubalus; species Bubalus bubalis. The sequence goes on from NC_059158.1 coordinate 153,127,142, forward strand.
GGGAAATAAAAACCCACCTTCTATTTAGCAACTCTGTCATGCTCTTAACTATGTGTTCTAGTAAGACCACAGCTCTTTGATTGCCAGGAGAAGAGGGCTACACACAGAACCATCATGCACTGGGGCACCATCTGGTGACAGAATGAATAAAAACCACAAATAGAGCTGATTAAATCTTCATGAATTCCGTACCCAAACATGGGGGAGGAAGAAACAGGGAATCAAAGTAAAGGCAGTTACATTCCTTCATGTTTCTCTCACTGGCACTCTCCCACATTGAATTCTAACAACTTTCTTCCTATCACCAGACTTATGGAATATCCAATTGAAGAAAAATCAGGTTTGTTTTTCTTTTTCAAGAGAAGTAAGTGCATTTTGAGCAAGTCTTTAAGCTTGGAACGTTTCCCAAGCAGTCTTCACTAACTCTTAGCACTCGAAAACTCATTGCTTGCCCTTTGTTAAAAAAAAGAAAAGAAAATCCGGTAGTTTTAAGACTTTATCACCTGGAGCTAGAATTTGGACCTTTCATTATTTAATTTTAGAATTTCCTGTATACCCTTCATGTGAAGTACAGAGAAAGATGCTTATAAAGTCAAAGAAATGTAATGAAAGGATAATGCCGAAATAATGAACTAGGATCAAACTACTTTGCAAAGTTGCCAAAGCGTAGTCATGAGTATGGATCAGTTCACCTCAATCTCCGTTCCATCCACATGAAGCAAAGGCAAGAAAAACCTGTCTAGTTTTGATTTGGTTTGGTTTGATTTGTTAATGCAAATTGTCCCAGTATCCTACTGATATTTAAATACGTGTTACAAGTTTCAAAAAAAAAAAAAAGAATCAGTGAGGTCTGCACATCAAAAAGATATTTTGGGCTTGGCGTCTGATCCTTTTAAAGTCAATACCTTTTCTGAATTCTCCGGCTGACCTTAAAAAAAAATCTGAAGAAGACGCTGCCCATGCTCCAAAAACCCATTAGGCAGCAGGACAAAACTAATCCTCTAAGTGTTTTACTGCACAGCTGAGGTATGGTGGCTTCAGTGGGTTATGTCCTTGGTGCCCAAATGGAATTCCTCTGAGCCCAGTGGGGTTTGGGGAAAGATTTTTGACCCCTCCCCCATCCCTGCCTGCCAAGGAATTACTACGTTAAAGTCTAGGAGATGTGGTTATTTTTGTTTTCCTGAATAAATTCTTTTACCTGTTTCAGTTGCCTTGTACATTACCAGATAAGCATAGGGAAACACAGAGGGAAAAGTAACCTGATTTTATTCATTCATTCACTCACTCAGTTATTCAACTATTTATTGAACAGATACTAAGTGCCAGCCAGGTACTTTGTTAAGTAATAGAAAACTAATTTTTTTTTTTTTTTCTTAAAGCAGATATGGTCTTTGCTCTCATAGAGTCTATAACCCAGAGCTTGAGGTGGACATTAAACATTGCACAAATATTGCCCAATTTATAATTTCTACATTGTTTTAAGGCCTTAAAAGCAAAAGTACTAGGTGAGAAGCAAGTGTTATAAAGCTGGACCTGATGTCGTAACATCTTTCATTTTTATATAGCTTATAAAATGACTTCACATGTGAAATAATGTTTGGCCCAAAAGACAACCCCATGGAAGGAAGGAAGTGTGTGTGTGTGTGTGTGTGTTCAGTTCTGACTCTTTACAACCCCATGGACTATAGCCTACCAGGCTCCCCTGTCCATGAGATCATCCAAATAAGAATATTGGAGTGGGTTGCCATTTCCTCTTCCAGGGAATCTTCCCGACCCAGTGATCCAACCCGAGTCTCCTGCATTACAGTTGGGTTCTTGACCACTGAGCCACCACAGAAGGAAGAATGTTAATTGTCATTGCACAGATGAAGGCTTAGAGGCTCTGAAATTAAGTGTACTTACAAGGTCACAACTTAGTGACTGAACAACAGCAACAAGAGGTCACAAAGCTAGTGGAACACAGGGCCAGGAGAAGGGCACAGGCTGTTCACACTGCAGTCATTTTTGAAAATAAAACTTTTCAGAAAGTTGTCCACTTTATTGGTTATTCCTCACAACAATCTTCAGTGAAAAACTGCTGAACATAAGTTTTTACATTTCTTCTCAACATAGGTTTTTATATTTAAGTCACTTGCCCAGAGTTACCCAGTTCTTTTCAATCTAAAAATAATGACAATTTGGGTATAAAAATCTCCCTACATCAGAAATTTTAAACGGCTTCATAGCTATCACTTTAGTAAGAAATAACTCCTTTTGAGTTTTTTTTTTTTTTTCTCTTTTCTCCCCACCCTACCAAGTGGGAAAACATGGAAGTAATCACACTGATGGAATACTATGAGTAATATTGAAAATTTTCATGGCATCAAATTTGGACTAGGAACAGGCAGTTTATTTTCTCCTTTTAAAATTCATGTATTGTAAAAGTAATAAATATATACTTGATTTTTTTGGTAACAGGACAATGGAAAAGGATGTAAGAAAAATATGAGTGCCTCTCCTGGCTCATTTCCTTTACCAGATAAACACTGTTGACTTTGTTAAACAGGTAAACACTGATGTAGTTTATCCCGGAAGTTTGTTTTATATGCTAATTTTATTTTATAATTCTTGGTGTTATAAACAAGATTGTAACAAATATTGTTTATATTTTTTGCACACATACAAAGCATTACTACACACTAGATGTCTAGGAGTAAACTGCAGGTCAATATTTTTTCACATAGCTTTTCAAGTACAGAAATTCCCTTCCCAAAATCTGACCATCTTACACTACCCTATAGCCTTGCAAACTCTTTTTATCAGCTTCATTAAATTATAATTAACAAATAAAACTATAAGATATTTAAAGTGAATGATGTGATGATTTGATAGACATATATAGTATGAAAGAATCTCTCCCATCTTGTTAACACATTTATGGCATCATATATTTATCTTTCTTTTTCTTTTGGTGAGAAAAACTAAGTTGTACTCTCAGCAAATTTCAACTATACAATACATTGTTATCAACCGTAGTCACCATATTATAACTAGATCCTTAGACTAATTAATCTTATAACTGAGAGTTTGTACCCTTTTATTAACCACTTCCTATTTCTCATACCTTCCTGTCCTGGATAACCACTTTCTTAAGCTCTGTTTCTGTGAGTTCTACTTTTTTCCATTCTGATTTCACATGTACGTGATACCATGAAGTATTTGTCTTTGTCTCACTTATTTTACTTAGCATAGTGCTGTCCAGATTCATTCATGTTATTACAAATTACAGCACTTCATTCTCTTTTAAAGGGAAATCAGTTCAGTTCAGTCACTCAGTCGTGTCCGACTCTTTGTGACCCCATGAACCACAGCACGCCAGGCCTCCCTGCCCATCACCAACTCCTGGAGTCCACCCAAACCCATGTCCATTGAGTCGGTGATGCCATCCAACCATCTCATCCCCTGTCGTCCCCTTCTCCTCCTGCCCTCAAACCTTCCCAGCATCAGGGTCTTTTCCAATGAGTCAGCTCTTCACATCAGGTGGCCAGAGTATTGGAGTTTCAATTTCAACATCAGCCCTACCAATGAACACCCAGGACTGATCTCCTTTAGGATGGACTGGTTGGATCTCCTTACAGTCCAAGGGTCTCTCAAGAGTCTTCTCCAACACCACAGTTCAAAAGCATCAATTCTTTGGCACTCAGCTTTCTTTATAGTCCAACTCACATGTCCATACATGACCACTGGGAAAACCATAGCCTTGACTAGACGGACCTTTGTTGACAAAGTAATGAAAATAATAGACCATTATGTAGAATCACATCTTTATTTATTCATCTATTGACAGACAGGTTGCTTCCATACATTGATTATTGTGAATAATACTGCAGTGAACATGGGAATGCTATCCTTTTTAATGTGACTCTATTAGTAAAGAACCCACTTGCTAATGCAGGAGACGCATGAGATGAGAGTTTGATCCCTGAGTCAGGAAGATCCCCTGGAGCGGGGCATGACCACCCACTCCAATATTCTTGCCTGAAAAATCCCATGGACAGAGGCGCCTGGCAGGCTACAGTCCATATGGTCACAAAGAGTAGGACACAACTGAAGCAGCTTAGCATGCATGCATGCAATCCAATAGCAAAAAAAGATGTCATTTAATTTGCATTCATCTGATTATTAATGACAGTGTGTCACATTGCATAGTTTTTATTTCTGTATTTTTTCCTTTTTGAATTCTTTGCTAACTTTTCTATGTTTTGTCATGGATGAGTTTTCTTTCTTAATGATTTGAAGGACCTCTTTATAAATTATAGATACATTTATATCTGTGTGTGTATAATATGAATGTTGAAAATATTTTTCTCATTCTGTCAATTGTGTTTTAATGTCATTTACATTTTTTAAGCCATAACTGTGTTGTAATTTTTAGGCAAATATATTGAATGTTTTTTTTTTCTTTGTTATTTTTGGCTGTTTAACATTCATTCCACATATTTAAGGGAAACAGCCTTACTTTCTCCTCTCCATTTGATAATCTGATAACACCATTGATTAAGATGTCCTGCCCTCTTAAAACCTGTGTCCTGAAATGAGATTTATATTCTCTGCTGGACCAAATTTATTTGCTTCTTAATGAATTGGACTCATATGCTTTATTTTGGACGTGAAACATCTGGACCGTCATCAGCCTTTCATAAACTAACTTCCATCTGCACAGAATTGCTATAGATCTACCAAAGAAAATCAAATGTTCACAACCCCATAGGAACAGATGATCCTCAGAGAGTCTTCTAGACAACACTCTTGTATTCTACTGAAAGAACAATCAGTAATCATTTTCTTGTCCATTTCAAAAGTCTTTCATCAAAATAACCCTTGAGTTACTGTCCTCAGCACCTATGCAGGCCATACTATATATATATTTATAATATCCTATAGATATCTATTTTCTATTAAGTTCAATTTTAGGTCTACTCTGTCACTTAAGACCACTGTTGCCTTATTGATATGCTGTCTGGATGATCTTTCCATGATATCAGTAGGGTGTTAATGCTCCCTACTATTACCATATTATTGTCAATTTCTCCCTTTATTCCTGGTAGTATTTGCTTTATATATTTAGGTTCTCCTGCATTGGATATATATTAGTGAATATAATATCCTCTTGTATCAGTCACTTTATCATTATGTAGTGGCCTTCTTTGTCTTTTGTTATAGACTCTAATTTATCTGATATGAATATCGATACCCTCTCTTATCATTCTCACTTGCATGAAGCATTTTTTTCCATCTCTTCACTTTCAGTTTGTATATGTCTTTAGCCCTGAAGTGAGTCTTTTGTAGGCAGCATATTGAAGGGTCTTATATTGTTTCCAATCAGCTACCCTATATCTTTTCTCTCTCTTTTTTTTTTTTAAATCAAAGCATTTAGTTCATTGACATTTAAAGGAATTATTTAGCCTTATGGGGATTCCTTTGTATATGACTCTGTTTTTCTCTTGCTGCTTTTAGAATCATCTTTTAATCTTTAACTTTTGCCATTTTAATTATATATCTTGATGTTGTTCTGTTTGGGTTCATCTTATTTGTAACCTTCTGTGCTTCCTGTACTTAGATATGTTTCCTTCTTCAGGTTTGGGAAGTTTTATTTTTCCAAATATATTTTTGATCCTTGTCTCTCTCTCTTTTCTTCCTGGAACACTTATGATGAATGAATGTTGGCACGTTTAATTTTCCCAGAGATTGCATATATTGTTTTTGTTTCTTTCTTTCTTTTTATTTGTCTTTCTACTCTCCTGATTGGGTGATTTCCATGATTCTATCTTCCAGATCACTTATGTGTTCTTTTGTATCACTTAGTCTGCTATTGCTTCTAGGGTGTTTTTTATTGCAGATATTAAATTATCTATTTTCAATTGAGTCTTTTTTTTTATTTTCTAGGTTCTTGTTAAAATGATCTGTTTGGATCAAGTCTCTTCCCTAATTCAGTTACCACTCCTATCACCAATATTTTGAATTCTTTATCTGATAAATTGTTTACTTCTATTTTATTATTATTAGGGATTTTCTCTTTGCTCTTTCTGGAGAAGGAAATGGCAACCCATTCCAGTATTCTTGCCTGGAGAATCCCAGGGACAGAGGAACCTGGTGGGCTGCTGTCTATGGGGTTGCACAGAGTCGGACATGACTGAAGTGACTTAGCAGCAGCAGCAGCTTGCTCTTTCACTTGAGAGTAGTTCTTATGCCTTTTTAAGTTACTTAACTGTCTCTGCCTCCAGTTACCTATTGTGGTCTTCAAAGGGTGTTCTTATGTGGGAGCATCTCCATGCAGACTGTCTGTGCCCACAGTTGGAGGGCTGGATTTGACATGAACACTTCAAGTCTTTCCTCAGAGAATACTGGTAGCTACCACCTTGGTAGGGAGTGGGGCTGGAGATTGAGAAGCTAGAGTCCAGACAGGGAGTGGGTCAGGACTTCCTCTCTGCTCAGTAGCTGTCACCACTGTTCTGGGGGCAGAGTCTGCTTCCTCAGGAGCTGAAGCAGAAGCCCTGAGAATCAGGCTTTAGCTGGCTGTGTTCCCTTTAAATGTTTGGTTTTCCTTCTACCCACCCTAGGGCCTTTGCTCCAAAGGAAGGGAGTACTGAAGCAAGTGGGGCTTGTGAGCCAACAAAGGTCCAATGTTCTGCTGATGGTACAACCCACAGTTGCATATTTCTCTGCCCATGGTTGCTCCAGATCTAGTGCTGCAAATGTGGTGTGGAGTGAGTGCGGCCAGGGTATTTGCATGGCTTGGGCGGGGGGCAAGGGGGGCGAAGGGGATTGGGGGGGCACACAGCACAGCAGTTATGGGAAACCCAGCAGCCAAGCTGCCATCAGAAGTCTGGGCTGCTTCCGCTGCTTGAGTAAGTGCTAACAGTGGCTGCCACTGCCCAACTTGGTCTCTGCCTCCGGACCGGGTTGCCTCTGCATCCCAAGTTTGAGTTTTTACCCAGGTCCTAGACACCATAATCCAGCGTCTTGCAGTGGCATGGAGTAAGGGTTGGGGCATTTGCTTGTCTCTGCCTGGAGAACATAGCAAGGTAGTCCTGGAAAACTGACAGCCACTAGGCAGACATCTTTCCAATCTGCCTGGTCAGATGCCAGCACCACACACTCCTCACAAGTGGAACCCATTCTTCTTCAGTCTGTAGATTTTTCCTAGCAGTTCTCCAGCCAGCTAAGGGGGCTTGTCTCTTACACGCAGGACCCCAGAACTGGGCTGCCCCACCTGTGACTCTGTTTGCTCACCTTCCAGGTGGGCGCTCTTTGTGTGAGCTCCCTTTCCCTCTGAGTCCCCTCCCAGGGGACTAATCTGGTCCTAATCAGGTCATTTCCTCCCCCCCCCATCTTACCCGATTATGTGTGTATCTTTCTCACAGCCTTAGTTGTATAGGATTACTTTTGCCAGTTTCCAGTTAGTTTCTAGTGAGAATTGTTCCACATGTAGATGTATTTTTATATGTTCATGGAAGGAGGTAAGCACCACATCCTCTTACTCTGCCATCTTGATCTCTTTCCCACAAAGGTAATTTTTTAAAAGAAAATCAACAACCATTTGTTAGCTGCTTGGCCCTGTGATTAAATAGTTAGTATTACCTAGCTCTTGCACCCAAGGTACTTACCCTATTCCTTAATCTATTCCTAGGAATAAAGTAGGCATTGGGAAGAAAAAAGAGACTCAGAGTGGAGCGAGATAAGGACAAACTGGAATCTCCTGGCACCTCTGCGTCTGTTCTTTATCACCTTTAAGCAACAACCTGCAGAGTATAACAGCTCTTTCACTTCTACCTCCCAAATTTCATGTAAAACGTCTCTGGTAGCAAGTTCTACTCTGAACCATATACCAATATACTTTCAGTTTAGCTAAATTGACAGTATGAGCACACCATGACCTAGTCTTTGTTGACTTAGCAAGTATATATGCCTCTTTTAACCATATTTAATTAAGTAAAGATAATAACAAAAGAATGCTCTGATCTAACATGATGCGACCATCACAAATATAACCAAAGCATGTTAAAACTACTTTCAAAAAAGAAATTTCAAAATCAAAATCACTTTGCCAACATTTAGGTGATATCCATTCCTCTTCTGAATCACCTGTTGATATCTTGTAATTTAAGTTTATAAACTAATATATAAAGGTAACTATTGTTAGAGTTTATTTGATAGGGTAATGGGAAGGTCTGGGCCATAAGCAGCCTTGTTTCACTAAGGTGGTGTATTTTTTCATTAACTTTTATTATAGGATAGAAGTACTAACAGGCTCCACAAGAGACTCAGACATACTCCTAACCCACCTTGTGCAGCAGCAGTCCAATTTTACTTGAGAGTCATGATTAATCACTCCCCATATAGCATAACCCAACTTTTTGCATTATTTTCCCACTGATATGAGAAGCCTAAGGTGGAAAAGGGGGCATTTTCAACTTCTAATTTAATGAAAACATTGTTCTCTTCCCTGGTGAAAGTGTTTCTCCCTTGGTAACAAAACTCTTAAGATCAACAAAACCTAAAGTTGTAGAGATAGAGCAAACATCTTGCTAGTGGAACATAAGAAGTAAATGAGAGGAGCACTACCCATTTTCATCTCTTAGTTCCTAGAGCCAAGAATCCTGGCTATGGGAGAAATAGCAACCTTTGTTAGTGGTTGAGAACATATACCATACCTTCAAAGACATCAACATAGCACTTTAGTGTGCCCCAGCTGGTGCTATAACTAAGCTATCAAAAAGCCACTCTACTGTTGTATCAAGTCAGCTGCTTCAGAGTGATGGGGAGCCTGGTAGGGCATGAGCCCATTACTGTACTTCATTTACTATACAGTGAGTTTTTTTGGTAGGAAATAATGTTGTATGAAGGGCCATGGTTATGAATACCACATTCTATAAGCACATGGGTGGTGTTTGGTCTGAAGCTCTCTGCAGGAAGGTAAATCCAGAGTAAGTGTGCATTTCATTGACAACAAAGCACTGTCCCTTCTGTCAGAGAAGTAATCTAGTATCATTTGCCTGTCACCATGTGGCTGGATGCTTCCCCTGAGGCATAATGCCATATCAATGCTCAATGCTGGTTTCTGCTCTTGAACATCTTTCTGGATGTTTATCAGTGGTCATAGCCCTATTAGCCTTAGTGAGTAAAGGTTCATGTTGCTCAGTCCATGTATGACATTCCTCCTGATGCTGAGGTCACCTTATTCGTAAGCTTCATGAGCCCCCTGGGCAAGGACAGGAATGGCTGGAGAAAGAGACTGACTGACATCCATGAATAGCATTTTCCATACTGATATCTGTACACACAGGTGCCAGGGGATGTGGACATTTATTCCAGCAACAAAAATCATTTCTGGAGTAGCAGCTGCACTTGGAGTCATCAGCTAATGAAATTTATTATAATTCACTGTCATTATTCAAGATCTCACCTGTTTTCTGTATAGGACAAATAGACAAGTTGAATGAGGGTATGCTAGGAATGACCATCTCTGCATCTTTAAAGCACCTGGTGGTGTCACTAATCTCTGCAATCCCTCCAAGAATGCGGTAATGCTTTAGGTTTATTATCTTTCTATGCAGAGCCCATTTTAGTGCTTAAGGCCTTTCTGCCTTAAGAGCCAATGTGAGGATTCCAAAAGCTGCTGAGTACATCTACTCTATTTGTTCTGAAATTTGGAGGAAACATCACAGGGAACATTTGAGGACATGTGAGCTCCGAGCTTACTGAATTTGGGGACATTCTGGGCCCAAGCCAATACTCCATCGATTGCTTGACCTCCCTAAGTGCCTATTCTAAGCGGTGGGCCAAAATGATGTTTGGGTTTCCAGGAATGAAGGTCATTTCAGAGGCAGTGTCTGGTAATCCCTGAAAAATCTGATTATTTACCCTTCCCCTGTGAATGTTCATGCTGGTAAGTGTTCTCAGTTCCCTTTGGGGAAGGCTAGGAGGAAGACTATCCTATCAATTTTTTGCTATGTAACAGGGTTCTTCCTCAAAAGCATCTGTTCTCCTCTTTGTTCTAGGTACTCTGAGCCTGTTAACTGGTTCAAATTTGGGAATTGGTTAAAGAATTGACCATAGCTTTCTGTTGTATTGTAGTGACTCAAGCCAGACTTCTGTTCACAAGATGTAGAGCTTTTCCACTGTATTAAGACTTTAGCAGGCTGCCAATTGATTTCAGTTCTATAGATAGCATGATCATCTAGCCAATGCCAAAGATCACTTTGGTTAACTCATCCTAATTACTACTTTGACTTAGCTGCCCATCGTGATCACCAAATCCACATTTCCTTTGGTGATTTTGCACTGCCACTTATCTGTTGCCACCCAAGAATTGCCACTGAATTCTGCTGCTGCTGCTGCTGCTAAGTCACTTCAGTCATGTCCGACTCTGTGCAACCCCATAGATGACAGCCCACCAGGCTCCCCCGTCCCTGGGATTCTCCAGGCAAGAACACTGGAGTGGGTTGCAATTTCCTTCTCCAATGCATGAAAGTGAAAAGTGAAAGAGAAGTCGCTCAGTCGAGTCCGACTCTTAGTTATCCCGTGGACTGCAGCCCACCAGGCTCCTCCATCCATGGAATTTTCCAGGCAAGAGTACTGGACTGGGATGCCATTGTCTTCTCCACTGAATTCTAGGAATTCAGTTTTATGGAAAGAATTCACCACTGATCCCTGGCCTATAGAGAATATCTACCACTGAGCTCTTCAAAGATGCCAGAATTCTCCTTATGAAGGTGTTTCTTTCAGCTTTGGACAGCATTGGTAGAAGGAATGTTCTCTGGACCTTCCTAAGGTTGAGGGTTGAGTGAAAAGACAGAGTAATTGCACTCTAACGTTCCAATAGCCCTACGCCTTTGTACGGTATCTTGCTCTATAGTACACAAAGAAGCTCTAACATTACAGTTTTATTTAGTGCAAATTAAATTTGGGTCTAGATTTCAGTCAGTCAACAAAATTGTTAGACTCTCTCCTAGCTGCTCAAAGTATCACCATAAACCCAGGATTATACACAGTGCATACTTATCAACAAATTCACCTTGATTCAATATTGTTTTTTCCACCCTCATCCAATTTGCTTATCTGGGAATTTAAAACAACAACTACACCATTTTCTAAGTTTTCCAGTGCATGTAAAAGCACTTATTTTCAGTAGCATATTCTATAGCAGAAACTTGGTCATCCCAGCCTTGTCTCCTATAGGCACTTGATTACAGGTGTCAAAAGTAAACATTGAAATGATTGTCAGGGGATTACCAGAATCCCTTTACCAATGGCTACAGTAATACTAATACCTCTAAATCCAACAAGATCGGATGTGTATGTGTGTGCTTAGTCGCTCAGTCGTGTCCAGCTCTTTGTGACCCCATGGACGATAGCCCTCTAGGCTCTTCTGTCCTTGGGCTTCTTCAGGCAAGAGTACTGGAGTGGGTAGCCATTCCCTTCTCCAGGGGATCTTCCTGACCCAGGGATTGAACCCAGGTCTCCTGAGTTAGCAGGCAGATTCTTTACCTTCTGAGCCACAAGGGAAGCCCGATACAATCAGATATTCATCTTTAAATTTTTATTGACCTGGAAACTTAAGGTTACATTACCAGTTACTTCAGCAATTAATATTTAATCGGGAAAGCAGAAGAACTATGATATTATTAAAAAAAATAGAATTTATTACAGTAGTTATACCTCATAGAGTTGTGGAAGAAGCTGAATAAGTAAAGGTCTGAAAAAATCAGAAAAATGTCATTAACCTTCCCTGGCATGAGTGAAACAGTTGAGTTTTCAGAAAGCTAAGCATGGCCATCTGCTGGTGTAGACTATGCAATAGGCTGGTAGAAAAAATCCATAGGAAGTTTGTGGTCCTTTTTGGCTTTTGCTTCTGTGATTTCATAGCAAACCATCAGGTGATGGACCTGACATAGCTCCTGATTAGAAATGCCAGGAGTTGAAAAGGAGAACTGGGTACAGAATAGGAAAAGACAAGAACACTGTGAAAGTAGCAGGTGCAAAGGTCCTGAGGTAGGAGATGTTTTAGTTTACTTAAGACTGAAGAAGAACAGTGTGGCAAAAGGTAGAAGAAAAGACAGTTAATTCAAGAAGAGATTGAAAGATAGTAAAAGTGAAGTCACTCAGCTGTGTCCGACTCTTTCCCATCCTATGGACTGTAGCCTACGAGGTTCTTCCATCCATGGAATTTTCCAGGCAAGAGCCTTCTCAGGGGATCTTCCCTGACCCAGGGATTGAACCTGGGTCTCCAGCATTGCAATTAGATGATTTTACCATCTGAGCCACCAGGGAAGCATAGAAAAGATAGATGAAAAGATGGAAATGAGTCAAATTATGTAGGCCCTTATAGAAATCAGTAAATTCTTCTAAGTGCTTTGGGAAACCATTTAAAAGATTCCTAAAGCTCCTAAGTGTCATTATCACTATCATCATATTCACTTATTTTGTACCAGGGACCATGATGCGCATTTTACATAATTATTCACCTAACACTGAGCACCTGCTATGCACTAGACACTCTACTGTGTACCAGGACTGTGAAAATAGTCACTGTTTTCAAGAATTCTGTGGTCTAGTAAGCATCGTTACATCTAATCTTTACAATAGTCCTATAAGGGAGGAAACTGAGCTTGGGAGGAAACGGGCTAATTAAATTGCCTGATAATATCCAATTAGCAATTAACATCGCCAGTATTTGAATCCTGACCAGTTGTATTCCCAAGACTCTGCTTTTAATCTGTAGTCTATTTGCTTCCCCTGCTGTCATGTAAACACTCAGATAAACCTAAGGAATAAATCACTGGGATATGATTAATTCCTTGTCTCTCATGGTCCTCCATTCTCTATGCCTTTGTCAATAAGTATATCTTAGGTTATAAATTTTACTTGAGCAAGGATCATGAGACAGCCTTGAGTATGTCGTGGGTCCTTTACAGAATTCAGAGCAATTAAGCCAACCAGCTCTCTGGGTTTATCATGAGCATGGTATACATCGGGCAGGTACCTTGCTGTCCATCTTGACACTTGAACTTCTGTATCATATTGGACATGTTCACTGGGATGACACGTCTAATTTGGTGGCTTCTTATGGGAATCACATTGTTTTGTCATATTCTCTTTCCTTAAACAGGAAATGTATTCATATGTTTTTTTTTTTTTAACTTTTAAAATATATTTTCCCACTGACTCTTAGAAAAAAGAGTTAATTTAATTCTGAATACATCAAACCAGCATTAGGCAGATAAAAATCTGAATTTGGTTGTCATAACTGTCAGGCCATTTAGAAACCAAATAACTCACATCCTGCTAATTGCTTTTATGTTCATTTATCCAAGAGACATGAGTCATCACTCACAGAATCCTAATTATGAATGACTTACACCTTGTTGATGACAGAACTCTGTGTTATTCTTACAGAAATTTTCCAAGATTTTTTTTTTTTTCAAAATAATTTTAACTTTCTCTGATTCTAGTTTATCTGATAAATGAATGTTTTTGTCAGAAGTATGCCACCTAGGGCCTACCGTGCCTGCCTTTCTTTCCTGTAGCCACAAGGTTGTTCAGGAGCCAGGAAAACCGAGTGTCAGAATTTTTGCTGTGAGGAGTGTTGATGCTGTGATGACAGATTAATCCAGGCATATGATTGCTGAAGCTCTGTTCTAGAAGCGCTGGTTCTTTTTAGTAGGGAATCCAAAAACACCATGAAAGACAAGAGAGACAAGAAAGTCCATGTAGTGTGTGTTTGCGCCTATTATAACAAGGTCACCGTGTTCCAGAGCAATCAAGACGTTATTACATCACTATTAAGATTCTAGATGTACTTTTTTAAGTTGGGTATTAATTATAAGGGGCTATTCAAGATTGAGGAGGGAGAATTAATATAAATGTAATTTACAGAATATAACATTTTACTTACTTATTGACATAAAAAGCTGCTGATTCAGATTCAAATGTTATCAACAGGTTTACATAGTCTCATGTTTTGAGTGAATATTTCTTTGGTCTAACTTTCTTTTACACCACCAGCTGTCCATTACAGGGACCATGTTGGGTTGTTCCTTATGAAATATTAGCTTTACAAGAATTACTTATAGGGATTAATTCTTGATTCCTTGAGAATAACTCTCAGAGGCCATGTATCCCACATATCTGGGAATTTCACATTAAGGAAAGACTGACTTAATTAAAACATAATTTATGTATTTTTTTAGCATAGGGAGTGGTAGTACAAACAGTAAGGAACATTATTCCAAATGGGAGGATCCAGCAGTAGGGATCAATCTTTCTGCTGAGTCAAATGTTGGCTTCTTTCCTGAGATTTCTGATATATGGGCATCAAGGAGCACTATGGATAATACAATGATAGGTTTTGTTACATGCATGTCTTGCCAGTAGATGCTACTAAAAATAGCCATTTTTTCTTTAAATCAAATTTCCTAATATTTATAAATTAGCATAAAAGTGGTATTTCAAAATACCCTAAATTTTGATAAAATAAAGAATTACTCTTTTTCATTAGTGGAAATAACAATACAGATAGGTGGATTAAATTCATATGACTTACTAGCAGGCAGAACCTGTGAGAAAATAATTCCTACCCTTCTATTTTACATCGACTGCAATGCATCACACGCTTTTGAAAACAGCCATCAAATAGGACTTGAACTCAAGGCCTGATGTGATTTCTTTATAATAGTAAGAGTTCTTTGGAATTTAATCAATTTTTCCCAGTTTAAGCCTTCCTATACTCTGCAACACATACAAGTTGATTTTCAGTTGATACTGCATTGAGACCCCCTGGAGTTACAGTCTCTATTGTGGCTCAGTTGGTAAAGAATCCACCTGCAATGTGGGAGACCTGGGTTCCATCCCTGGGTTGGGAAAATCCTCTGGAGAAGGGAAAGGCTACCCACTCCAGTATTCTGGCCTGGAGAATTCCAAGGGGGTCACATAGAGTTGGACATGACTGAATGACTTTGACTTCACTATGAGAAGAGAATAATTTCTGTCTCTCTTCCTCTCCCCCTCCCTCTATCACTCTTCCTGAATCTCCCTTCCTCACTCTTTCTTCCTTCCTTTTCTCCTTTTTCTGGTCTTTTTGCTTATTGAAACAGGGACTCTCATCAGGATGTCATATGAAACTACCACATTATTGTAAATTAATTTGTGCACAGTAATATAGATTCCTTCCCTCACATTTCTACACATCCTATTCCTGCTGTTTTCTCATTCTAAACTAAGAAAACAGTGCATTAAAACAGATAATAATTACTCTATAAGCCTGGGATTATCAATGCCAATCCAAGTCACTTGAAACCCGTGTAACCTACACACAGTAAAGGGGAGGACTATTATGATGAGAGACATAGAATACTGATTGTTTTACTGATATATGTGTCCATTGCCATATGAGAATCCACACTGCAACTCTAGTTGATGGTTTCATTTCTGCGTTAATAAGGAAATTAAAGTCTTACTCTCGGGGTCATCTTGTTACAGAAAGTTCACTTCCTAGAGCAAAGGCCTATTAGGAATTTTTTCAAAAACCAGTCTGTAGCTACAATCAGGAACGAGGAAGCATGGAATAGAGTAGACCACAATCATTAAAGAAAGACTTAGTTACCAAACTTCAGGGCAGGATCAGACAGGCTAGGACCCTGCTAGGCATTGTGCTTCCTGGTCGAAAGAGTACAGGCCAATTGTAGGAGCTCAGAGCTGGGCCAAGACAGAATGAAGAAGCAGAAGAGGCTCTGCCTCTTAGCTCTCTTAGAAGAGCTAAGCTGGAAAGTTAATGTAGAAAAAAATGTTTTACTCGTGATTCTTTCATGAGGCCATAGACACAAGAAGCTCATAAACATGGTAAATTTTGACCACTGTGTATGAAATAGCCTAGATCAATAATTCAAATCAATTAAACATTTTTAGACATGAGCTGGAAATGTACTGGTGATGATTGACATCAGAGTTAATTGTTTTCATAGATTAAAAAGTTATAGAACTGGCATGGCATATTATTTATCTATATAAGTACAACTTTCACTGTTTATGAAGCATAAGGATAAAATTGTAGTGCTTTATTATTGTCAATCATGTAACTTTGCTCAGAGAAAGACCACATTTCAGTCTCTTGTCAACAAATTTGTAACAAGGAAATAAATACTTCTGAAGGTAACCATTTGCTCTACTTTTTCCTTATATTTAGTGATACTATTGGTATAACATGTAAGATGAAGTGTAGAAAAAAATTCATTCATCCATCCTTCCATGCTTGCAACAAATATCAGGTCTGGATTGGAGAAGTATATTTTGGGTCATCAGCCAATAGGAGGTAGTTGAAGCTCTGGATCCTAGAAATAGTGTATCATAATTTCAATTCAGATAAATTTGAGGTCCAATAGTGTTAAATGATACTAACAGATTAAAGAAAATAAGGGTTGAGAATTGACCTTTGGGTTTAGCAACATGAGGATTATTAGTGACTTTGACGGGAGTAATCATTTCTTTGGAGTGGTGGGGGGAAAAAGACTAGTTCACCCAAGTTCAAGAGAGAAGTCAGAGGCTGTAAATACTTCCAAGGACTTTGTCTAGAAAGGAAGGAGAGAAATGAGGTATTAGCTGGGGTACACTGGGTCCCAAGAGGACTTTTTAAGCAGCATGTTTGTAGGTACATGAGAGAGATCCAAGAGAGGGGAAAATTGTTGATGCAAGTAAGAGAGAAAAACTGCTGGGATGATGTCCCTTGACAAACAAGAGGGAATAGGATCTAGATCCTAAGTAGGGGGATTGGCCCTTGCTTGGAGACCAGATAGTGACAGCAGAGACATTTCTCAATAGATAGTTGTGAAAGAGTTTTAAAATGCTTAGTATGTTCTTTCTCAAAATTTTAATTTTCATATACATACATATACACACATGTATATATATATTTCCTGGTGGCTCAGTGGTAAAGAATCCACCTGCCAGTGCAGAAGATGCTGGCTCATTCCAAAGTCAGGAAGATTCCCTGGAAAAGGTAATGGCAATCCACTCCAGTATTCTTGCCTGGGAAGGGCCATGGACAGTGGAAACTGCCAGGCTACAATCCACGGAGTTGCAAAAGTCGGACTTGACTTAGCAACTAGGACCAGCATATGTATATAACTTAAAATGTAGTTCAGAATTCATGTGGGGGAAAATAGTCATCTAAAGAAATGAACTTCCACCCATTAATGTTTATGGGAAAGATATTGCTGCAAACTATCCTCAAACTAAGACATGGTGAATCAAATCCTACAATGTAAGGTTATGGAGAATTAACTCTTTCCTGAGCTATTCTTCACAATAGCTCAGAGCATCCTGAACTAGGTAGAAAAAAACAAGCATCACAGAAATTACCTTCCCCCAAATATTACACACTCCTTATGCCTTTCATCCCACAGACTGCTCGACTACACACTGACTGAATATGTGATGATGATAAGCATGAAGTGCATTATTACCAAAATAGATAAGCATCATAGGAGAAGACTCTTTAGAGTCCCTTGGACTGCAAGGATATCAAACCAGTCAATGCTAAAGGAAATAAGTCAATCATTGCAATATTCATTGGGAGGACTGATCCTAAAGCTGAAGGTCCAATACTTTGGCCACCTGAGGCAAAGACAAGACCCTAAGGCTGGAAAAGATTGAAGGCAGGAGGAGAAGGGAATGACAGAGGATGAGATGGTTGGATGGCATCACTGACTTGATGGACATGAGTTTGAGTAAGCTCTGGGAGTTGGTGATGGACAGGGAAGCCTGGCGTGCTGTAGTCCATGGTGTCGCAGAGTCAGACACGACTGAGTGACTGAACTGAATTGAATCATTTTGTGAGAGAAAAGATCTTACATCTTTGAACTTTCCAATGAGTGTAGGATCAGTTCCTCCCATGTGAATCACTTTGACATTTAAAGAGTTCATGGAACCAAGAGAAAGGTGAAGCCCATCATTGTAAAAGGAAAATGTTGTAACCCTCATGGAATGTTCCTGGGTCTCTGCCATACAGAGGAAGCAACTTGAAGTGGATGGCAAGAAGAAAGTCACCCAGGTGATGAGCAGCCAATCAAGACACTTAAGGTTTGCAATCATCAAGGCAATAAAGTGTCAGCATGGGCTCCAGTACTAGCAGCCCTCACTGCATTAAACATCATCTACACAAAATATGATCCAAAGGATTAAAAGACTCAAGCCCTTCCTTTGCGCACTCCCCTAAAGAGTGAAACAGACGTTGGTAAATATTTATTTAAGAAAGATTCTTTCTGATAACCAAACTGGATGCCTTTTCAGAGTAACCACAGCGGTAGGATTAGAATTGTCTCGGTGAACTAAGAGGAGGTAGTTAGAGAGGGAAGTTGGGTGTTACCATGGAAAGCTGGAATCCTGCTCTACTGGTGTGTTAGTCTCTGCCACTTTGGAATCTTTTAATTGCCACCATTTCTGGGTAAACACAATGAGACCTGGGTTTGAAAAAAGGAGGGGGAAAGCACAAAGAACAGAGAGGCAGCCTTCCTATTTAGGGAAAATGGTAGGCAACCAGCATTTCATCAGCTGGGAAATAGAATGAAAATATATTGTATCTGAAACCTCAATAGGGCACTAAAAAGACCCAATATATTCAGAATTATCAATTCTAAAGCTCAAACCCTTTCATAAGGAGAAGAAAGAGGGGAGGGAAGGTCTCAAGTTCCTTGGTTACTCCTGGTGTTTCTGGCCGGAAAAAAAAAAAAAAAAAATCACCTTTTCCCTCCTCCATTTTATTGGGATCATCTCAATGAAGGAAACTAACTGTCCATAAGCCAGGCCAGGCTAGACAGCCTGGACTTCACTGAATGCCACTGGCTAATTTTAACACCTGGCTTTCTTGTTCTTGAGTGTTAAGACTAGCAGTAATCAGAGGTACTATGCTCTAGTTCTTTTTAATCCGGTTTTAATTATAGTATAAACACAATACTCACAGCAATAGAGTGATTTCCATGGATTGTTTTGGCAGGTATTAACTTGTTTCCAAATGAATGACTTATTTTCTTCCCTTTTTCCTAGCACTCTTTTTTTCCCCCCCGAAGGAACATCTTATTTGAAAAGCCACTGTCCTTCTTGTTAAATTAAATTACCTTTATTAAGTAGTAAAAAAACGTTTTAGATTTACAGCAAGCAAGGCAAAGAAAGGTGTACCTCTTTTAGTAAAAATGACCCCAGGTTGGAGAAATAAAGAGCAATTTTATACTTTTTCAGAAAATAACTTTTGGAAATAATTAAACTTGTATTTCACAACGAAGGTGAGAAAAAAACTCTGATATTAAACTAGTACAATAAATAATGTATTCAAACTCAATAATTCTTATTATTGGCTTATGGACAGTTAGTTTCCTTCATTGAGATGATCCCAATAAAATGGAGGAGAGAAAAGGTGATTTTTATTTTATTTTTTTTTTCCGGCCAGAAACACCAGGAGTAACTAAGGAACTAGTTACTAGTTCCTTAGTAACTAAGGAACTTGAATATTATTGTAATTGCTATTATTATATTACATGTGCATAGTAATGACCTCAACAGGTCATAGAGCCAATAGTAAGTGGAAGAGTTCAAATTTGGATGTGCAACTTCTAGTTCCAACGTTAGTCATCTTTATTCCACAAACACTTTAAATTCTCAGTATTCCTCATTTTCATATTTTTCTCTAAGTTTCATTCTCTTAATACCGTATACAAAAGTAACTAGATTAACCTTGGGTTAGTATTTCATCAGGGCTAAATTTATGAGCTATCTCCTTTTTACCTGCTTCTCTCTGAGTATTTCCATAGTGTTTCAGGCAAAGTTTAACTTAGTTCAGATGTGCTTTCCCACCCTACAGACTGCCTACCTTTCTAACTCTATTAAATGGGAATAATAATCGCAACTCTTAGAATTCTTCAAATATGATTAAAGCAAAAATATATCTTCCACATTATGCTTTGTTTTTAATTAGAAAGGAATCATAAGCATCTATTAATTTAAAAAAAAAGAGCTGACAAGATTTTATTGCAAATGTCTTTGATAGACTAGGCTCTCATCCAACATAACTTGGTAGTAAGTTTAGAAAGTCACATAGGCAAACATTTTTTTCAAAAATATAAAGGAATAACAATGTGAGAGAATAAAGACATTTCTTTTCTTTCTTTCTTTTTTTAACCATGTGATAATAAGCAGGAGGGATTAACAAACATTTAAATTTTTCATTTCTAGATGTTGTAAAATTTCAAACTTAGCCTGACCTTTTGGTGTTTAAGTTTGTCTGCTTTTGGCATAAGATAATTTCCTGATTTAAAGACATCAGGCAGCTCTTACCAATGAATGTTTTAATTATTCAAGTTGCATAAATGACTTGAAAACATATGGAATCAATTTCCCACACAATATTCATTGGTTAAAAAATCGTGAGAAAAATGGTTTTACTGTACATGGATTCAGTCTTCTTGAACTTTAAATTTTATGGGCTTCAAGGTAGAAAGATTATTAGACCTCAGACAAGTCAGAATGGACCATGAGGCAAGGTCCATCCGAACTATTTCGATTATTATTCGCTTACACAGCAATTGGTTTTTATCTGCACAATATATTTATCACTGCCCTTCCCTTGCCCCTTATACACTATCATATTATCCTTTAAAATGTTACTAAACCTCTGCAAGATAAATCAGGCCTCCTACAATCTACAGAATATCAAAGAGAGCCGAAATATATGATTTGTGGCAATATTCATTTTGCATGGACTTGTGATGGAAAAAAAAACAAGCCCGTTTAATGATAAGATCATATTGGAAAAGGCCACCGTTCATCAACTCACCAGTGTTTACCAAGCTCTCAATTCCTCCATTACATGATTTTCACCACTTGCTTTCTAAGTCTAAATTCCAAGCCATGGGGACACATAACCCTGCTGTTCTATTACTTATTTTTCTGTCACTTCACTTAATGGCACTGAGCATCATGTGGACTGTGTGGGATTATAGCACATGGTATGAGAAAGCTAGTGGGAGGACATTACAGAAACAGTTATGTTGGAACGAAAGTCTGGCATACACACCAAACCATCTTCCGATTCTTTCCCATTTCCAATTTTGGCCCTACTATCATATATTATCACTAACATTTATTTTGTTATCCTTCTGTGTGATATAATAAACCTTAAAATATATCATATTTAAGTTAGTTTATCCCTAAAACTTTAGTAGAAAATGCATTATAATTTGAAAGGGTACAGACTGAAGCGAGGTTGATCATTACACTAATAATTGATCACCTAACTCCTAGTATAAAGATTAGGTTCATTGATTCCTCAGTGTGGATAGGAATGTAAGCGGCCACGGGATGAAAATGAGTTTTGTATGGTTTGTTTGCATTTACAGTTGAGTCTCTTTGTTCTCAGATTCTGCCTTTGTGAGTTCACCTACTCACAAAAATTTATTTGTAACCCACAGATCACACAGTTTCATGGTCATTCATACACAAGCCCAGAGCAGTGACAGCAAGCATATGTCCCGGTGAGGTAGAACAAAGTGACGCTTTCATACTGGAAATGTGTCATTTCTGTAGTCTCTTTAGTGTAACACTTTTTTTGGTTGCATGTTTGTGCTTTTTGTTGTGATTCAGTGTTTAAAATGAACTCCATCACCCAGTGATGAAGTATTGTCTATTGTTCCTAAGTACAAGACGTCTGTGATTGTATCTTCTGGATGTGTGTTAGATAAGGTTCACTCAAGCAAGACTTACAGTGCCTTAAGCTGTGAGGTCAATGTTAATGAATCAATGATAATAGTAAATAAAGTGCTTTTAAACAGAAACAAAGCAAGGTTATGTATTAATCAGTTATTGAAAATGTGACGATTGTAGGAACTTATCCCTTTATTTCCTCTAGGAACAGAGGTTTAATATTTAAGCCAATTTTATACGACAGAGCTACCACAAATAAGGAGAACATAGGTTGTTTCCATGTTCTGACTACCGCAAATAGTGCCACAATGAACAATGGGGTGCATGTATCTTTTGGAATTATGATTTTCTCCAAATATACACACTACTATGTATAAAAAAGATAACTAACAAGAACCTACTGTGTAGTACAGTGGGAAGAAAAGGTATAGTCTTGTTTGTAGGACATATATTAAGTAACCTCAAAACTGCATTCCAGTATACATTAGGTATAAACAAATACTGTTCAACTCCACTTATACAAGATACTTCAGTTCAGTTCAGTTCAGTAGCTCAGTCGTGCCCGACTATTTGCAACCCAATGAATCACAGCATGCCAGGCCTCCCTGTCCATCACCAACTCCTGGAGTTCATCCAAACTCGTGTCCATCTAGTCGGTGATGCCATCCAGCCATCTCATCCTCTGTCGTCCCCTTCTCCTCCTGCCCCCAATCCCTCCCAGCATCAGAGTCTTCCAATGAGTCAACTCTTCCCATGAGGTGGCCAAAGTACTGGAGTTTCAGCTTTAGCATCATTCCTTCCAATGAACACCCAGGACTGATCTCCTTTAGAATGGACTCGTTGGATCTCCTTGCAGTCCAAGGGACTCTCAAGAGTCTTCTCCAACACCACAGTTCAAAAGCATCAATTCTTTGGTGCTCAGCTTTCTTCACAGTCCAACTCTCACATCCATACATGACCACTGGAAAAAACATAACCTTGACTAGACGGACCTTTGTTGGCAAAGTAATGTCTCTGCTTTTGAATATGCTATCTAGGTTGGTCATAACTTTCCTTCCAAGGAGTAAGTGTCTTTTAATTTCATGGCTGCAATCATATCTGCAGTGATTCTGGAGCCCCCAAAAATAAAGTCTGAGTGTTTCCACTGTTTCCCCATCTATTTCCCATGAAGTGATGGGACCAGATGCCATGATTTTAATTTTCTGAATGTTGAGCTTTAAGCCAACTTTTTCACTCTCCTCTTTCACTTTCATCAAGAGGCTTTTTAGTTCCTCTTCCCTTTCTGCCATAACGGTGGTGTCATCTGCATATCTGAGTTTATTGATATTTCTCCTGGCAATCTTGATTCCAGCTTGTGCTTCTTCCAGTCCGGCGTTTCTCATGATGTTCTCTGCATAGAAGTTAAATAAGCAGGGTGACAATATACAGCCTGACATACTCCTTTTCCTATTTGGAACCAGTCTGTTTTTCCATGTCCAGTCCTAACTGTTGCTTCTTGACCTGCATATAGGTTTCTCAAAAGGCAGGTCAGGCGGTCTGGTATTCCCATCTCTTGAAGAATTTTCCATAGTTTATTGTGATCCACACAGTCAAAGGCTTTGGCATAGTCAAGAAAGCAGAAATAGATGTTTTTCTGGAACTCTCTTGCTTTTTCAATGATCCAGCAGATGTTGGCAATTTGATCTCTGGTACCTCTGCCTTTTCTAAAACCAGCTTGGACATCTGGAAGTTCACAGTTCACGTGTTGCTGAAGCCTGGCTTGGAGAATTTTGAGCATTACTTTACTAGCATGTGAGATGAGTGCAATTGTGCTGTAGGTTGAGCATTTTTTGGCATTGCCTTTCTTTGAGATTGGAATGAAAACTGACCTTTTCCAGTCCTGTGGCCACTACTGAGTTTTCCAAATTTGCTGGCATATTGAATGCAGCACTTTCACAGCATCATCTTTCAGGATTTGGAATAGCTCAACTGGAATTCCATCACCTCTACTAGCTTTGTTCATAGTGATGCTTTCTAAGGCCTACTGGACTTCACATTCCAGGATGTCTGGCTCTAGGTCAGTGATCCCACCATCGTGATTATCTGGGCTGTGAAGATCTTTTTTGTACAGTTCTTCTGTGTATTCTTGCTACCTCTTCTTAATATCTTCTGCTTCCGTTAGGTCCATACCATTTCTGTCCTTTATCGAGCCCATCTTTGCATGAAATGTTCCCTTGTTATCTCTAATTTTCTTGAAGAGATCTCTTGTCTTTTTCATTCTGTTATTTTCCTCTATTTCTTTGCATAGATTGCTGAGGAAGGCTTTCTTATCTCTCCTTGCTATTCTTTGAAACTCTGCAATCAGATGCTTATATCTTTCCTTTTCTCCTTTGCTTTTCACTTCTCTTCTCTTCACAGCTATTTGTAAGGCCTCCTCAGACAGCCATTTTGCTTTTTTGCATTTCTTTTCCATGGGGATGTTCTTGATCCCTGTCTCCTGTACAATGTCACAAACCTCCATCCATAGTTCATCAAGCACTAAGTCATCAGTTCTAGTCCCTTAAATCTATTTCTCACTTCCACTGTATAATCATAAGGGATTTGATTTAGGTCTACCTGAATGGTCTAGTGGTTTTCCCTACTTTCTTCAATTTGAGTCTGAATTTGGCAATAAGGAGTTCATGATCTGAGCCACAGTCAGCTCCCGGTCTTGTTTTTGCTGACTGAATAGAGCTTCTCTATCTTTGGCTGCAAAGAATATAATCAATCTGATTTCAATCAAGATACTTAGACTAGGCAAATTCATAGAGTCAGAAAATACATTCATAGTTGCCAGGGT
Source organism: Bubalus bubalis (assembly GCF_019923935.1). NCBI lineage: Eukaryota > Metazoa > Chordata > Mammalia > Artiodactyla > Bovidae > Bubalus > Bubalus bubalis. Next base: position 153,151,686 of record NC_059158.1, read on the forward strand.
CTAGGGACTGGGGCATGGGGAGTTAGTGTTTAACAGGAACAGAGTTTTGGTTTAGGATGCTGAAAAACTTGGGTGATGGATGATGGTGAGAGTTGCACAACAACATGAATGCACTTGGTGCCATTAACTGTAGAGGAAAATATGGTTAAAATACTAGTTTTGTATTATGTGACTTTTAACACAACAAAAAATTAAGGAAAATTGATGGTATATATGGCATGTTCATCATCTTTAGAAAGGGTCAGATGGAGAGTTTACAGGAAGGTACTCATATGAAGCATTTTTTTTAATGAGAAGCTGTGTTTACTATATGTCTCATGCTCATCATATCCCTTTTTTTTTAATGGCTTTTAATTCCTTTTTCAAAAATCTTGCTCTTGGTTCTTTTTCTTACTATGGTTTAGGTGTCATTGAAGATATTTCCTAATCTAAAGCTCAACAAAGAGTGACTTGTTCAGAGTTCCCTGGAAGAGAGCTGGCGGTTGTGCCCACCTGGCCACACAGGTCTTCTCTGGGTCTTCCGGGTGGCCACATTACTTCTTTGACAACAGCACAGTGACATGCAGCAAAAAACAGAGTATTTCCTTTAAACATAAATGCATGCCAAGTCGCTTCAGTAGTGTCTGACTCTTTGTGACTCTATGGATTGCAGCCCACCAGGTTCCACTTTCTATGGAATTTTCCATGCAAGAATACTGGAATGGGTTGCCATTTCCTCCTCCAGGGATCTTTTTGACCCAGGGATCAGCATGTCTTATATCTCCTGCATTGGCAGGCGGGTTCTTTACCACTAGCACCACCTGGGAAGCCCCTCTTTTAAACATGCATGTGTGCTTAGTTGCTTTAGTCGTGTCCGACGCTTTATGACCCTATAGACTGTAGCCTGCCAGGCTCCTCTGTCCTTGGGATTCTCCAGGCAAGAATACTGGAATGGATTTTCGTGCTCTCCTCCAGGGGATCTTCCTGACCCAGGGATCGAACCTGTGTCTCTAGAATAGCAGGCAGATTCTTTATTGCTGAGCCACCTGGGAAGCTCCTCCTTTAAACATTCAGTTCAGTTCAGTTCAGTCACTTAGTCGTGTCCGACTCTTTGCGACCCCATGAATCGCAGCACGCCAGGCCTCCCTGTCCATCACCAACTCCTGGAGTTCACTCAGACTCACGTCCATCAAGTCAGTGATGCCATCCAGCCATCTCATCCTCTGTCATCCCCTTCTCCTCCTGCCCCGAATCCCTCCCAGCATCAGAGTCTTTTCCAATGAGTCAACTCTTCACATGAGGTGGCCAAAGTACTGGAGTTTCAGCTTTAGCTTCATTCCTTCCAAAGAAATCCCAGGGCTGTTCTCCTTCAGAATGGACTGGTTGGATCTCCCTGCAGTCCAAGGGACTCTCAAGAGTCTTCTCCAACACCACAGTTCAAAAGCATCAATTCTTCGGTTCTCAGCTTTCTTCACAGTCCAACTCTCACATCCATACATGACCACTGGAAAAACCATAGCCTTGGCTAGACGGACCTTTGTTGGCAAAGTAATGTCTCTGCTTTTGAATATGCTATCTAGGTTGGTCATAACTTTCCTTCCAAGGAGTAAGTGTCTTTTAATTTCATGGCTGCAATCACCATCTGCAGTTATTTTGGAACCCCCAAAAATAAAGTCTGACACTGTTTCCACTGTTTCCCCATCTAGTTCCCATGAAGTGATGGGACCAGATGCCATGATCTTCCTTTTCTGAATGTTGAGCTTTAAGCCAGCTTTTTCATTCTCCTCTTTCACTTTCATCAAGAGGCTTTTTAGTTCCTCTTCCCTTTCTGCCATAAGGGTGGTGTCATCTGCATATCTGAGGTTATTGATATTTCTCCTGGCAATCTTGATTCCAGCTTGTGCTTCTTCCACGTTTCTCATGATGTACTCTGCATATAAGTTAAATAAGCAGGGTGACATGGATCCAAATTCAGGCTTTACTAGTTCATGCTTATTTAACCTAAAATGAGCTGTTTATTTTTCCATGTTTCTCTTTCCCTCTTCCTTTGTAAAATAAAGATAACAATACAGCTTACAAATAAAAGTTTACTAACACCAAATCTAGAAACCCCTAGCCATGGAAGAAGCCAGGTGTTGATTTGGGTGGGGAGCCCTTTTGCTCTCGCATTCCCCCAGGTTTTTCTCCCTATGAGGTTGTCTAGATTTTACTGCCCCTGCTAGCACCACTAGGAGGAATCCTCCTAGCCTTGATGTTCTCTTTAACTGATCTGAAGGTGATTTTGGCCTCTAAGACTCTTCACTCACTATCAAGGTATACAAGAACTCTGGGTAAGCATGGGAGGCCTATACTATAGATTGTTCAAAATGGCATTTGGAATCTTATGAAGACTGAGTTCTAGTTAGCAACAGCTCAATCAGAAATATACACTGTGGACATGAGTTTGAGCAAACTCCAGGAGATAATAAAGGACAGGGAAGCCTGGCACAAGGAGTCACACACAACTTAGTGACTGAACAACAAACTAGGCTTATGTTATTGTCTTTTTATATCTGTGTCCTTTTCATTTTTTCCCTTATTACTTAGTTAAAACCCTTTAAAAACAGGGGCCTAGAAAAAAAATTTCCAATTTTGCTAACGAACCCATTTGGTATTTCTGGCCATGTATTAGCTGTAGCTTTAAAAGGGGTGTAACTGGAACTGCAAGGTAAGCGTAGTCTGTAGGACAACAATCTAAACTGAGAAACATCCAAGAAACTTTAGGGAAAAGAGTTATTTGGTTAGATGTAATTGGCTACTGGAAAGAGTAGCAAAGTGGTTGTCACAAGGACCAAGTGTGACAATGTACGTAAAAGTGTTTGGTCCAATAATATGGTACATTCTTCTGAAATACTTTGACAAGTAGAAACACATATGCTAAAATTAATGTTTTTTAAAATGTTTTCATAAGGAACTAACCAAAGTTCAATACGAAAGGGGGAGGACAGTATGATATTTTAAAAAGAAATTGCAATTCCATCTATTCAGCTCAAACATATCATGTAATAAAATCATATAACTCTTTTTTTTAAATGAAGTCTGTGATAGGGACCATTATCCTTATTCTACCAAAGGCAAAAAGACATTACATGCATATTTCCAAATCACAGGTAGAATTTAAATTAGGACTAAAAACCTTAGGCCCCTGTGCATAATTAGGGCTCGGTAGAACTTTTGCCAGAGTTAATGTTATTGGTTGAATTCTACTGCTTCCTAGAATATGTCACATTTTGTGATTTTTAAGTCTCAGGAAATCTGTTTGGTGTCCACTGCAAGACAAAAAATAAAAGTACTTCTGTAAATAGTGTTCAATGACTCCTTCTGGCTGGTAGAATAAGGGAAAAGGAATCATAGCCACCAGTTTATTTCCTGATTCAGAAAATGACTCACGATGTAACTTTGTGAACATTGCTTAACCTTTCAGCATTCCAGTTTCTATAGCTGAAAAACAAGGATAATATTTGTCCACCTTACAATGGTAAACGCTCTGGAAATACACACAAAAAAAGTTAATCTCCTATCAAGGGACAGTAAAGCTGGTTTTTCGTGTACTTGAGATATCACTGACACATTCGCAAAGCAGTTTCTGCCAAAGTTGTGTGGTTAATGCTTCCAGATCACCTCCCTAAACACCACATTGTGCACTGAACTCTCTTTATCCTGCCCTGAATCAGAATGGCAATCGCCGCGGGGTGTGCTCAACGTGACTGACGAGGCACGACAGTAGAGCCTGTCTCACTGCTTGTGCCAGAGCGCTTTCTGCATGGTTGTCAAGGAAGACAGCACTCAACAGAAGGAAAAAGACCCATACGGTGGGAAGAAACTTTCTCCTTGAATTCTGATTCTGGGAAATATGACTAAAATTATGAATGAGCCAATTTCATTTGCAGTCTTCCTGCGACAATGTACAACTGTTCAGCTTCCCTCATATTCTGGAAACCACAATTTAGGAAAGATATGTATGTGTCCTTTCTGGTACTTGGTTTATTATCTTCTTTTGTTCCTTATATGTTTTGCTTTGAAAGAATAGTTATTTACAAATAACTCAGGATTTCCAATGGCTATTGCTTGACATCCTAGTAGCTTGCCCCATTATTCCCACAGCTGGTAACAATTACAGTTCTCTAAACTAAAATCACTTCCAATGACTTTCTCTGAAATAATCTATTGCTGATATGGAGCTTTATTTTTAAGTGCCAAATTCCAATATACCTCAACTAGATAGGGCAGCATGGCGTTACCACAAAGAGGTGATGAGCAGCCAGAAACAAACTACATGACTACCTTGACCAAAGTTCTGCTGTCACAGAAAAGGTACAGGATTGACATCACAAAAGCCCAAGAGGTTGTCACACACAACTGGACAAAAGCAGGCTCCAAATTGAGAAAGGGTGAAGAGAAGAAAGGTGGTTTAGAAAATAATTAAGATTTATTTATTTACAATACTCAAGACATTGAAGCAACCTGTCCATTAACAGAAGACTAGTTAAAGAGGATATAGTACATATATACAATGGAATATTACTCAGCCATTAAAAGGAATGAAATAGTGCCATTTGCAGAGATGTGGATAAACCTAGAGGCTTTCATACAGAGTGAAGAAAGTCAGAAAGAGAAAAACAAATCTCTTATGATATTACTTACATTGGAATCTAGAATAATGGTATTAATGAACTTATTTGCAAATGAAAAAAGACAGAGATGTAGAGAACAAACATGTGGATACCTAAGGGGTAAGGAGAAGGTGGGATGAATTGGGAGATTGGGATTGACATATATACACTACTAAATACAAAATAGATGACCAATAAGAGACTATGGTATACCACAGGGAACTTTACTCAAGGCTCTGCAGAGACCTAAATGGGAAGGAAATCTTTAAAAAGAGAAGGGATATATATATATATATATATATATATATATATATATATATACACACACACACACACACACACACACATATGTATATATATATGTATAACTGATTCCCTGGTGGCTCAGCGATAATGAATCTGCCTGCCAATGCAGGAGACATGAGTTCCATCCTTCAGTCTGAAAGATCCCCTGGAGGAGGAAATGGCAACCCATTCCAGTATTCTCACCTGGGAAATCCCATAGACAGAGGAGCCTGGCAGGCTACAGTCCATGACGTCACAAAAGAGTCGGACATGACTTAGCAACAAAACAACAACAAATAACTGATTCACTTTGTGTGTTAGCAGAAACTAACACAACATTGGAAATTTTAAAAGAAAACAATTAAGATTTCGCATCATGAAAGATTTTTTCCCCAAAATAAACACTTTATTTCCCCAAAATAAACAAACAAAAAAAATAGCGTGACTTTTCTCAAACACCATATTCATATTGTAAACACAAAAGAACATTTTCTAACTTTGTATTCCTAACTTTGTTTCTTAATTTTGTGATTTAATGCCACTGCTTTCAGCACTCACTGGCTAGCCTCCTCTCTGAATTTAAACTTGATTTTTTTTTCCTTTTCACTTAACTATCCACCATCGCACACCAGAGTAGGGTCATGTTCACAATTATGTCTCAAGAAGTATGGACGTCTGAGCATAAACACTAAATCCACACGAAACTGAAAGTAAAAAAAAAAAAAAAAAGACACTGGTGTGTATGGGGCACGCTATCAAGATGTTTAGATACTGACAACACGATATAACCTAACCAGAAAACTTAGACCAAAGTTCAAGTACAATTTTGTTCTACACTAGTGTTTTCCAACCTGCTTTCCTCAAAACATGTGAGACATTTTAAAGTGCCGTAAAGTTTTATGTTTGAGAATTGTTGCTCACCACATACATCCCTCTCTTGGACATTCATATTATATATCAGCCTACCAAATATGCCAAAGTTATCTAGAAGGCAGTAACTTTCTTTAACTCAGCTTTCCCCAAAATTCTTTAACCAAGGAACACCTTCTATATCTTATTTTTTGTGGGAATTATAAGAGAAGCTCTCAGACCTTCTGATAAAGTTTGGAAACTAGTATCCTACATTTTTCAGTCCCTTTAATATGGAACTGAACTTCTGACTCGCCTCTTTCATCAATAATTCCTTCAACATATTCTTACATGTATTTTATATTTAAAATACAAATAACTTCCCTATTAGCAGAGACCTAGTTTAGGTGTGACCTGGGAAAGGATTAACTACAATTCCTTTTTCTTCTGAATCTTCCTTTAGAGAATTTGTGGGCAAGCAGCTTCCTCATTTTGATGGTGAGCAAGCAGAAAGTATTTGTTTAATTGAATCAGAGTATACCAACATCAGAAACTTCGATTTCCTGCAATAAAACTTATTCCAAAGGATAACAAAAAAGTGAGATTTTTTTCCTTTCACTTTTACATATTTAAAGAGCATCTGCCAGGACAAAAAAAATAGTGCAACGTTTTATGTGTTAAATCATTTTTATTTGCAAGTCCCTGTACTTTGAATGCAGAACTGTCCCAACACACAGGTTATACCAAGATGTGAATTAACAGTGAATTTAGGCAGGAGACACTGGAATGTGGTCTAGCCTTTCTCTTAGGGAAAAAAAAAGAGAGAGAGAGAGAGAAGCACATAATATTAGCGTTTTTTTTCTTTTCTTCTGCCCACCCCTTCCTCCATTCCACTCTCTTCCCTTTTCAAGGTAATTTGAATTTCTCTTTTAGTTTTGTAATTAAGTATGATTTTGCTTTCACTTTTTCAGATAGCATCATAGAATTACTTGAAGCTTGAAGCTCAACTCCTTCCTTCTAATGATGAATGCACTTCATTACTTGAGTCTCCTATATCTTGAAAAATTTTTTTTTTTTTTTTAGTGAGTGACTTTCTCAAGTGTTTCAGTCCCCCTTTTAAAGGTAGAGGACAGAACTTAGAGATTAGGTGACTTACACATTGTCACATAGTGACTCACCAACTTCCCTGAAAAAGAGAACCATTTTTGCTATCCATTCAGGCAATTTTTTTTTTATTCTTCTGTTTTTGCCCTGAATCTTGTTTCCACTGTCTAATACATTTAGATGCTTTAGACACACATAACACACACACCCTTTTACATCATTGTAGCATTATCCTTGGCTTTTTTTTTTTTAAAGACATTTAATTAGCATTTGTACCAGGTCAATTCAAGTTTCCCTGTTATGCAAACCCACACCCATGCTAAGAGTCTCTAGGGTTAGGAACACAGTGATGATATGACTCTTTGGTTTCGGTGTTTGTGTAAAAGGAGCCCCAGGTCATTTCCAGAGAAAATCAAAGATCCTGAGGACAGCCTCACAGATGAAGTGGCGAATTGTTTTATTTTCTTTTTTTCTTTTTGGTGATGGAAAAGAACAACCATGATAAAATGGGTCAAGGGAATATGGATTATCAAAAATAGACAATGAATCAACTCTCCATTCAGTCAAGAGAGTTGTGGAGCTAAATATGGAGTGCAATGGATAAGTGACTTAATGAGAACTCTAGGTGCTCAGAGAGAAGGAAAACACCCAGATTAGGAGACATATTATCTTGATGATAGCTCCTTGAAATTTAGATGGTGTCCGTGCAAAGTCCCCCAATTTTAAGGCTTGTGTACCTCTGTGATTTCTGCAACTTTCCTCTGGGGGAAAGCTCACATGAGCTTCTCTGCTTCTGGGCTCCTGTGTCTCTAATTTGGCCCCTGCTAAGCACAGAGATGATTTTCAGCCCTTCCCAGATTCCCACCAGACATCTCCTCCGATTCTAAGAGATGCCTGGATAGGACCCTGTGTATGAGTGGGACTGTGGAATGGTTTAACAGAGTTTACATTAAAGCAGTACAAATACTTCCAAATCAAACTTTAAGAAGGGCCAACTTAAATATCCTTTATTGTACACAGACAACCTCCTCCCCATGCCCCTCCCTGCCCCAGAAATCCCAGGGACATTTTCACTTGCACTTTCAGCCACGCAGTTCCCCAGCACTTACATCGACACTGTCTCCCTTTTAGGCCCAACCTTATCCCATTACCTATCCTCTCCTCATAAGCAATGACAACTATTTTTCACTTTCTCAAGCTGATAGAGAAAGCTCCCTTTTAGATGTCCATGCCCCCAGGGTCTCACTTTCTATTCCAGGCAATTGACAATGGGTTTTCCCTTAACAGTGGGATTCTGGGGCCATCTCTTTACAGATAGTCTCAGCCATGTCACAGTTTTGTTCAGGACCACTCAGGGCTTCTTCTCTCTCAGAGGCATTGCCACTTAGAGATCAATTTTGTGAACAGTTATTATCAAACTTGGGCTTCCCTGGTGGCTCAGTCAGCAAAGACTCCACCTGCAATGCAGGAGACCCAGGTTTGATCCCTGAGTCAAGAAGATCCCCTAGAGAAGGAAATGGCTACCTACTTCAGTATTTTTGCCTGGGAAATCCCATGGACAGAGGAGCCTGGCAGGCTTATAGTCCATGGGGTCACAAAGAGTCAGACAGGACTTAGTGACTACACCACCACAATATCAAATTCAGGTGCTCAGTTAGAATGAGTCTTTCTCTATTCTCCTAAAAATTTGAAACTTTGTTGATTTAGATGAGAAAATTAGGATATGAAATCTTGCCCCTCCCCCCCCCACCACCAGTAAATCTATTATCTCCACTGAGACCACTCACTGCCCTATAGCAGCATAAAAATGGGTTTAAGAGACCAGAATCTACCAGTAGCTCCAGTAGCTACTGGTCCAACTCTGGTTCACCTCTTTTGTTTAAAAAATAATTTTTTTTAATGTAGACTATTTTAAAGTCTTTATTGAATTTGTTACAAAACTCTCTCTGTTGCATGTGTTTTGGTTTTTTGATCACAAGGCCTGTGGGAGCCCAGATCCCCAACCAAGGGTCAAACCCACACCACCTGCATTGGAAGGTGAAGTCCCCAACTGCTGGACTGCCAGGGAAGTCCCCTGGCTCAGCTCTTAATATCTGGGTATCTCAGTTTCCTCATCTGTAAAATGGTAGAATCCACCTTGCTGTACAAGCAAAATCAGTTAATATGAAAATTAAATATTTCAATATTTTTAAAAATGCTTGACACTCGCAAATGTGAGTGGTTTTTTTTTTTTTTTTTTTAACTTGGCCAAGTGACAAGGGCTAGGAAAGGGCTGGGCAGAGTACAGACAGACGGTGGCAACAGAGCTCGTTTGGTACAAGCTTTCCCCATGGGAGGCAGAAGACATGGTTGATGCTGCTATTGTAAGAGGCTTGAAAGTTCCACTTCGGAATTAGTCCTTTGGGCAGGCTTTTGGCTATAAACTTTTGTAGGTGGAAATCCTAAAGAAGTGATAGGTGTCTCTCTGGATCTAGTACTTCACATCTACCTGGGATTTTTTTTTTCTTTTTTCTGGATGAGGCTTTATTTTATGAGCAAATTTGGGTATTTTCACAAGTAGACCCTAGTTTCCACTGAAATGTATTTCTGTTCCTCTCATGTTATATTCCTATATTTTCTGAATAAATTGACTTAAAAATCTCTGAGAGAAAAAATAAAAATAAATTGCATATACTTAACATGGGGCTTGCTCATTGTCTCTCCGAAGAATGCCTGTCTTGTAATCGCATATCCATAAAGTGCCTTGTACATAGTATATGCTCAATAATTACCAGTTGGTTTGATTTTCATCATTTAAAAATATCACTGAAATATCATTTTGAAAGACTGTCAACTTCTACACAGGTTTAGCAGCAGCAGCAGCAACAAAAGCAATTTAGACAAGTTTTCCATCTAATTCTTAAGGGACTTAATCACTTGGGTTCATATGTTAATTCGCTGCACATCTAACCACACAGGAGTCTCAGATCTGGGAGTAACCAGTGAGAAAAGAATACAGTTGTTCTCATTTTCAAGTGTCCTAGGATAAATTGCATTCTACTCACAGGTGCCAGAAGAAATCAATACAGACTCTAACAGTAAAAATATTCATTATTTGTGAAGAAGAAAGAAGCAAAAAGAAAAAAAACCCAACAACAATAACAAAAACCCCATGATGATGGGAAACCACAGAGAGAAAATTTCAAAGCATATCAGGATCATCAAGTTACACAATTCCAGAAGCTCCATTGTAAAAAAAAAAAAAAAGTGAAATGTCCCCTGGAATTGCTCAAAAGGTGGCCTTGAAGAATACTTTCGGTGTCTAAAATTTTAAGTGACTTTCTTTATGGTCATAAATGGTTCATTCATATTTCTTTCTTTGTGTTTACATGGGGGTGATCACATTTATCCATCAAATGATAAGAACAACATTTTTTCAGTACTTACTATATGTCTAGTACTATCTAAGTATGCACATTCATGTAATTCATTTAATTTTTACAAAAAAACAAAATCCCTAGGAAATAGGTATTCTTATGTCCATTCTAGAGATGAGAAAACTGAAGCCAGAAATGTAACTCACCCAATGTTATACAGCTAGTAAGTAGTGGAGCAAAGGTTCAAATGCATTTGGTCAGTTTCCAGTGACCGAGGTTCTATAATGCTGCCTGATTTGTCTGGCCTTAGTACACGCCAGGGCATCTTGGTATTCATGGCTACTATGGCTGATGCCAACATTTCCTGGCTGGCTACACTGAGCATAAGCTTTTTCATTAGAATTTTAGAATTTTCAAGAGACTCCTCTTTCCCCTAAAACTGTGGGGATGTCTGACTGCTTATGGAGCCCTTCAAAAACCACTCACTGAACAAATTCAGAAAAACTGGATGTCAACCCTTCTTAACATCCCACTGGACATTTTTGGAAACCAGGGACAAAATGTCTTCCTATTTAAGTAGTGAGAGTTGGTGACTCTCTTAAGCCCTGGAATGCCTCTTGTCCCCAGCATGAAGAAAGTGAGCCAGCATCTACAAGGTCCTCTCCAAGAAGGAAGGCCCAGACGGTTTTGGACCCTACCAGGGGACCTCATTCATACTGTGGATTGTAAGACATCTACCTCATGTCTCATCTCCCATGTTCCCTTTGTGAGGAAATTAGAAAAAAATCACTTTGAGATTTTCAGATGATGCTTACGTTTGTAAAGCAGTCATTTTACTTTAGTCATTTGATTATTCCCGGATCAGCAATTCTGCCCCATGACAAAATCTTCGGTAATCACTTGTTTTTTGTTTTTTGTTTTTAAAAGAGAGTAATTTCCAAAAGAAAGTAGGTAACGGAATTATCATAAGTGGATAGACAATTAGCCCTTTGTATTCATGGGTTCCCCATCTTCGGATGCCACAAACTGTTATTGGTTTTTAGCTGCTAAGTTGTGTCTGACTCTTTTGCAACCCCATGGACTGTAGCCTACCATGCTCCTTTGTCCATGAGATTTCCCAGGCAAGAATACTGGAGTGTGTTGCCATTTCCTTCTCCAGGGGATCTTTCTGACCGAGGGATCTAACCCATGTCTCCTGCATTAGCAAGCAGAGTCTTTACTACTGAGCCACCTGGAAAGCCCCAACCAACTCTAGATCAAAACTATTTGGAAAAAAATTCCAGAAAGTTCCAAAAATCAGAACTTAAACTTGCTACAATCCAACAACATTTATGTTGTATTTGGGCTTCCCTGGTAGCTTAGACAGTAAAGAATCCTCCTGCAATGCAAGAGACTTAAGAGACACGGTTTTGATCCCTGGGTCAGGAAGATCCCCTGGAGAAGGGAACTGTTACCTACTCCAGTATTCTTGCTTGCAGAATCCCATGGACACAGGAGCCTAGTGGGCTACGGTCCACGGGGTCACAAAGAGTCAGACACAACTGAGTGATTTACAGCTATTTGCATAGCATTTATATTGTATTAAGTATTATAAGTAACCTAGAGATGATTTAGTGTATACTGGAAGATGTACATAGCTTACATGCAAATTCTGCACCATTTAATATAAAGGACTTGAGCACTTGAGCATCCGTGGATTTTGGTTTGGGGTGGGAGGCAGCCCTGGAATGATCTGCTGCGTATACGGAAAGATGACTAAAATATTTGGGATTGTGAGATAGTTATTTTAGGCAAAAGGAGTAGGAAAAACAAATAAGAGAAGAAAGGGAGCTTTTAGTTTTCTCAAAAACTAACAAAGTCCCACCTTAGTCAGGGAGTATCAGGTTAGAGCAGTTCTGAAAGGATCACCTGGCCCTCAACCCTTGGGAATTCTCAGCCCTGTGGTGTTTGCTTTTGTCTCCCAACAGAGGTGTGGTATGAAGGGGTCACACAGGAGGTGAGCAAGACGTTAAATGCTCCACTTCCCCACAGTAAAGTAACACTTCTTCAGTCAAACCAGGTGAGCTGAAATAACTGGATATGCTTCTCCATGAAGCTAATACATTTTTATCAAACATTTCAACAATTCTTATTCCCTGACTGAAGCATTTTTGGCTACTAATGATTACAGGAGGATGAAACTAGTCAAAACACCCCCAAGAAAGAAAATGGCAAAGAGAATTATAGTTTATGTTTTCTATAAAAGACATAATTCATAGTACACTATACTTGAATGAGTAAGAGATTTGCAGCTTGGTATAAAAACAGAATAACATGGTAAACTTGGAGTTTGGTTTTTTTGTTTGTTTTAGCTTTTTTTTTAGTCAGACTGGTTTACCAAGCATTGGTAGTATAGAATCAACTGATGATATTTGAGAGGAAACAACTGTTTAGGAAATCAGGCAATGAGGCTGAATAGATTGCAAATCAATCTGAGTCTCAGTTCCCTAATCTATGAAATAGTGGACTGGACTAAAGTATCTCTAAGAACAACTCTTGCTCTGAAAACTCTTTGGGGATTCCTTAATTCATAAACATATACTATACACTTAGTCACTGTGAACAAAGACATTTGGACAGTATTATTTATATTTCACTGAAGCTGCTTAGAGAACCTATCCTTGGTTTGTAGACAAAATACAGGAATAAAAGACTTTGAACATAAGCAGTATATATATAATGAAATTCACCAAAACTTTCATAAAGCTCTCCTTCATTGCCGATCTACCTTACTGCATCACATATGTCAAGCCGCTTCAGTCATGTCCGACTCCTTGCAACCCAGTGGACTGTAGCCCACCAGACTCCTCTGTCCATGGGATTCTCCAGGCAAGAATACTGGAGTGGGTTACCATGCCCTCCTCGAGGGGATCTGCTTGAGCCAGGGATCAAACCTGCATCTCTTATGTCTCCTACATCGGCAGATGAGTTCTTTACCATTAGTACCAACTGGGAAGTCCATCTACCTTACTAAAATTTTCTTAATAGCTATTTATCTTTTAGAAATTCTCATTTGAATTACCAACTACCTGTCAAAAGGTCACAATGATCATTTATTTCCAGTGGAACTTTTATTTTCTCCTTGACAATGAACTCAGAAACTCAAAGAATCAAGGAAATTGGGATTACTTGGAGTTGCCAATGTAATCAAACTCCCTTAGGTAAAAGAAAACTTGCATGTTCTAAAAGGATTATATCAGTTGGCTGACAAGTTCTTGAACGTAAGAATCCACTTAAGCAAACCTACATAAAGTGGAGTCTATCGCTGAAAGGTATTGATTCACTCAACGCATTCACTCCCACCTAGTACACCTCCTACGCTTGCCGCACCCTTTTACCTTTTTTTTTCTTTCTCAGGCTCCTGCCGTTCTCCTTTGGTTTCAGATAACATTTAGCATCCTTATCCAGCAGTTAGTACTGAGCATAACTAGAAGACGGTGTGTTCCACTGGAAAGAACATGGACTTTGTAGTGAAATGGATCTTCCTTTGAGTTCTCTGCCATTTATTAGCTAGGTGATTTGGGGCAAATTACAAAGATCCTTTCTGAGTTCAGTTTCCTCTCTAACTGAAAGGATAGCATTAACTTTGCAGGGTTATTATGAATAATAGTCATTTCATGTAAATGTTTAGTATCATAATAACATTAAATAAACTAGTTATAGCTAACATTAAGAAACTAACATTGATAGGATTTTTGAGTGAACATATAAGCTGATCAATCGTGTTGCTTCCTACCTTTAAATTTTACTGAGTCCCTCTTGTTCTGAAAACTCCAGTTGTCTTCATACCCACTGCCTTTCCTGCTCTTATTCTGCCCTCTTGTCCTGTTATCTGTTCCCATACCTCTCATTGTACTCTGCTTCAACCCAGCTGAGGGCTTTGTTGTGGCTGTCATGTCATACTCAGAGAAAATTCATTCTTCTGCCTGAAACTCAGGTTTCCCTCTTTGACCTGCAGCTAACTCCTTGCCACCTTTCAGCTTTGTTTAGTCACTGCTACATTCAATGTCTTCAATAGACTTCCTGAATCAGCCTAGATTATGAGTTACCATAACATCCTGCATTTCTTTTTTTTTTTTTTTTTGTCTTAGTACTTACCATGCTGTTCTAGGATTTCCTAGTTAAGGAACTGTGTCCCCCTTACACTGAGTTCATGGAGAACTGGATTGTGTCTGTCTTGGTATCTTACCATAGCCTAGCAACATGCCTGGCATGTACTATGCAATGACTAAGTAAGTCCTAATAGACAAATAAACAAATGTATAGTCTTTCAATTTCCATTTCTCCATGTTGCTACTTGTGGCTCGGCTGGTAAAGAATCTGCCTGCAGTGCAGGGAGACCTGGGTTCAATCCCTGGGTTGGGAAGACCCCCTGGAGAAAGGAAAGGCTACCCACTCCAGTATTCTGGCCTGAAGAATTCCATGGACTATATAGTCCATGGGGTCACAAAGAGTCGGACACAACTGAGTGACTTTCACTTTCTTTCACTTATACAACTTTGGGCATAAATGAGAAAGATATGAGCTTCCTGTTTCTTTCCTGCTCTCCACTCCCTGTTCTAATAGGAAAGGGAAATGTGGATTAGGCAGAATGCTTAATCATTAAGGGGAATTCTGCACATTGGCAGGAAACATTAAGCTATTCTTTTGTTTTGTTTTGTTTTTGTTTTTGTTTTAATTTTATTTTATTTTTAAACTTTACATAATTGTATTAGTTTTGCCAAATATCAAAATGAATCCGCCACAGGTATACATGTGTTCCCCATCCTGATCCCTCCTCCCTCCTCCCTCCCCATACCATCCCTCTGGGTCGTCCCAGTGCACCAGCCCCAAGCATCCAGTATCGTGCATCGAACCTGGACTGGCAACTCGTTTCATACATGATATTTTACATGTTTCAATGCCATTCTCCCAAATCTTCCCACCCTCTCCCTCTCCCACAGAGTCCATAAGACTGTTCTATACATCAGTGTCTCTTTTGCTGTCTTGTACACAGGGTTATTGTTACCATCTTTCTAAATTCCATATATATGTATTAGTATACTGTATTGGTGTTTTTCTTTCTGGCTTACTTCACTCTGTATAATAGGCTCCAGTTTCATCCACCTCATTAGAACTGATTCAAATGTATTCTTTTTAATGGCTGAGTAATACTCCATTGTGTATATGTACCATAGATGAATGGATAAGAAAGCTATGGTGCATATACACAATGGAGTATTACTCAGCCATTAAAAAGATGTTCTTTCCTAACAGGTCAATCTTGGAGAAACAGGCTTGATCAGTAGAAAGAGGTGACTTTTTCTAAAGTTAATTATTAAAAATTTGTAGTGTACTGCACATATGTTATAATTTCAATTATATCAATATATGTGTTCATATTTAATGCAGAGGAAAAATACCAGAAAAAAAAAAGGAAAATTTCAATTAAGCATCTCTTGGTGTTTTTATTCTCTTTTATTTTATCATGTTTTTCTGTACAGTCAAATTTTTAAAGGATTAATGAAGACAAAAATATTTGAAAAGAAACTTAAATTTTTATTTGTACCAGTTGTAAGAAGAGAATTCTGGGAAAATATTAATTTTTTGTTTGGCTGTATCTATTACTTTCTTGGCACTATTGCTCATGGGTGCTAGACTGTCTCAGGCTTTACCCTACCTACCCACTCTACCCAGAACAGGAAAATGTACTTTCTGGCAATGTATGTCTTTCTGGCAATGTATGTCTTCAGAATTTACTTCCTTTGCAATGTTTTTCCAGATAAGACACTCATCAAATGAGGAAGGTCTTCCTTCCTCTTCAGCGGAAATCCTGTAGCACATATTCTGAGGTCTATTTTCTCTGTTCATTTACTGTTGTCTTTTTTTTTGGTTCTTTAATTTCCCAATTTTATTTCCCGCTCCCTAAAGTTAGAAGCTTGCTCTTCACAGGGTTAATGGCTCTTAGAATGGCCCTGGTCACACAGAAGATTCTTCCAAAATACTATTGATGTAATGAATATTGCATCAGAAGATGCATTCTACAACAAATTAGCAAGTAAGAATGCATGTCCCTCTATTCCCAGGATGCAGGTGATTAATCCCTGATGTTTTAGGCTGTTATAGGATTTGGATCTCTAGTTTGTTCTCTGTTTTTGTATTTATTTTTTTCCCAGTATGTTCTTTTATCAAGTGCAATGAATAACACATTTTTAATTAGGAACACATAAAGGTTTTCTGTCTTATAAAAATCAAAATTACCTAGCTTTGGAAATCATTATGAGAAATTGTATCTGTAAGTATGTTGTCTTTAAACACAAAGGCAAAATACAATAAAATGATAATATAGATCACTAGATTATCAATGGTTCTTACCTGTTCACTAAATGAAATTTTAAAAGAATTAAAAGACACTTGCTCCTTAGAAGAAAAGCTATGACAAACCTAGACATCATATTAAAAAGCAGAGACATTGCTTTGTCAACAAAGGTCCATATATTCAAAGTTATGAATTTTCTAGTAGTCATACATGGATGTGAGAGTTGGACCATAAAGAAAACTGAGCACTGAAGAACTGATGCTTTCAGACTGTGCTGAAGACTCTCAAGAGTCCCTTGGACAGCAAGGAGATCAAACCAGTCAATCTTTTTTTTTTTTCCTTCTTTCTTCTTATTTATTTATTTATTTATTTTTTAAGTAAATTAATTAGGGTTTTTTATTTCTTTTTCTTTTTTTTTTAAATTTTATTTTATTTTTAAACTTTACAATATTGTATTAGCTTTGCCAAGCATCGAAATGACTCCGCCACAGGTATACCCGTGCTCCCCATCCTGATCCCTCCTCCCTCCTCCCTCCCCATACCCTCCTTCTGGGTCGTCCCAGTGCACCAGCCCCAAGCATCCAGTATCGTGCATCAAACCTGCACTGGCGACTCATTTCATACATGATATTATACATGTTTCAATGCCATTCTCCCAAATCTCCCCACCCTCTCCCTCTCCCACAGAGTCCATAAGACTGATCAGTGTGTCTTTTGCTGTCTCGTACACAGGGTTATTGTTACCATCTTTCTAAATTCCATATATATGCGTTAGTATACTGTACTGGTGTTTTTCTTTCTGGCTTACTTCACTCTGTATAATAGGTTCCAGTTTCATCCACCTTATTAGAACTGATTCAAATGTATTCTTTTTAATGGCTGAGTAATACTCCATTGTGTATATGTACCACAGCTTTCTTATCCATTCATCTGCTGATGGGCATCTAGGTTGTTTACATGTCCTGGCTATTATAAACAGTGCTGTGATGAACATTGGGGTACACGTGTCTCTTTCCTTTTTGGTTTCCTCAGTGTGTATGACCAGCAGTGGGATTGCTGGATCATAAGGGAGTCAATCTTAAAGGAAATCAACCCTGAATATTCACTGGAAGGACTGATGCTAAAGCTCCAATACTTTGGACATGTGATGCAAAAAGCTGACTTACTGGAAAAGACCCTGATGCTGGAAAAGATTGAAGACAGGAAGAGAAGGGGATGGCAGAAGACGAGATGGTTGGATGGTACGAGTCCCTCAATGGACATGAATTTGAGCAAAGTCTGGGAGATAGTGAAAGACAAGGAATCCTGGCATTCTGTAGTCCATGGGGTCGCAAATAGTTGGACACAACTGAGTGACTCAACAACAACCAAAGGAAATTTTAAAGAATGTGTGAACAACTTTAAAACAATCATAGCACATTTCCAGCTCAATATTATGACAAGAATTGCTTAATAATGAGAGTCAGTAAAGATTTCTTACCTTTAAGTAACTCCAATGTGTCAGAACTATGAAATTAAGATAGAACTTTCAACACTACGTGAAGTTAAATGTATTAAGATTTTGATGATGCCCAAGCAGTTATTGGGCATCATCAGATCGATGTTTTGTTGATAGGTACTGCTTGTTGACAA
This sequence comes from Bubalus bubalis, assembly GCF_019923935.1. Lineage (NCBI taxonomy): Eukaryota > Metazoa > Chordata > Mammalia > Artiodactyla > Bovidae > Bubalus > Bubalus bubalis. Next base: position 153,169,880 of record NC_059158.1, read on the forward strand.
TTCCTCTAAAAACTGCCCCTTAAAAGAATAAAAATTAGCTTTTAGTATTACCAGGAAGAAAGTTCTCAGTTTTAGCAACTGCCCCCGACAAAGAGAAAATAAACCATTTTATGGATCCAAAAATCATCAACCAGATATCTCCAGAACCCTTTGGAAGTGATCAGCATTGCTTGGTTTTGGACCTGGAGTCCTGAATTAACCTGAAAAGACAGGATCATATATTCTGAGCCTTAAAATGTCCCTTTACCTGAGCAAACCTACAAGCATAGGAAAGGAAGTTAACGCCAGCGCTCTGACCTTCATTCAAATCTCAAGGTTTTAGGGACTTGCAAGATTCAGAGTGAGAATGCATTGTGCCCTGCACATAGAAGGTGTATCTTTAAAACACCAACCACAGGAATCCAGCTACTTCTTACCTAACTGCCGCATGAGATTACATTCAGCAATATCACCTAGAATAATCAGGAGAAATACTTAACAAAGAGCATGCTTTCTTAGAAGACAAAGGAAAAGGGTATGACAGTAATGTCAAAGGCCCTGATTTCTAGATATAGCTGTGCTCTGAGTTTTTTATGTTTTCCCTTTATTCCTCTGAAAAATGGGAATAAAACCCTTGTCACTGAGCCACTGGAATGTTCAGGAGACAGTAAGTTAGTAACTGGAAAGGATTTAGGGTAAAAGGTGCTCTGTGAGTTCACAGTATTTGTTAATGTTATTGCTCAATCAGTTCTGGCCCAATGTGGAAACAAAAGCAACTTCTATTACAAATAGCGTAAATTGCTAAAATAACCTTGGGAAAGAGAGAATAAATGAGTCTACAAAGACAAATAGGTAGCAACTGGATTATTGAGACCTCATCTTGAGGTGGTAGGCTTTTAACACTAGAAAAGTTGTTATTTAATCTTTGAGGAAGAAAAGTAGGCAACCTATTAATACCTGTTTATGAAAGAGGGACATTTCTAGTTGCATATTAACAAATATGTTTATAAAAACAGTTTCTATTACAAGACTCGATTAAGCAGAAGTCTTCTTTAGCAGATTTTAGGAAAAGGGATATATAACAAAAGGTCCATGTGTGAACTCTGGGAATACTCAGGACTTTGCCAGCCTCCAGCAGGTTCATTTAGAACCTTAGAAGCAGTGCAAAGGGAACCGGTAAGTATATGTGCTGTGTGCTGTGCACTGTGCTAAGTTGCTTCAGTCGTGTCTGACTCTTTGCGATGCTATGGACTGTATCCTGCCAGGCTCCTCTGTCCATGGGATTCTCCACCCAGGGATCAAATCTGTGTCTTTTATGTCTCCCTGTAAGGCAGGTGGGTTCTTTACGACTAGCATCACCTGAGAAGCCCATTCAATATATACATAATATTTAACTTATTAAAATTTGTATTAAATTGTATAAATATTAATATATATGTAAATTTGAACTGACACTAGCTATGACTTTACCATCTGCCTTTAAGCTATCTTCCAATCAGCTATTAAAGGATAGAATGCTGCCATTCCTGCTCATGGATAGCTATTAATCGTGGGTTGGAGCTATCAGAAATAGCTCATCCTTGCTCCTAATATTTCCCCTCCTTTTAGAGGTGTCTACATTAACATAGCAGTGCTGACATTTTTGCCCTCATAGGAAGAAGGAATTATTTAATTTTATTGAACCCCTTTATCTTCTCATTCTCCTGGGAGCTGGGTGCCTACAGAAAGCACACATTACACTTCCCTATTTCAGACCAAGTTTTAAAGGAGGACCATGTTGGCTGGATGGCATCACTGATGCAATGGACATGTCCATGGGGTTTCAAAGAGTCAGACATGACTGGGTAACTGAACAACAATGCTGTCCAATGCTGGAAAGGCAGCAGGTAAGTCTTTCTAAATCTGAGGTTCAGTATTAGTAAACTCACTCTCCAAAATCAGCTCTATCAGGGAGAAAATGGATTATGTTCTCTATCTTACCATCTTGTTTGGTGGGTTAGACTCAGCCGGGAAAGAGATGGGCCTCGTCTTGATCCCCCTACTGATGCAACAGCCCGCATTATGATGGGAGTCATGCCTGCCTTTTCCAGGAAGGAAAGACAAATGTAAGTCCCCAGAGGCTTGCAAAAAAGTATCACAAACTCAGCAAAGTTAAACTCAGCCATTGATAAATGGGGTTTGTTTGTTTGTTTGTTCCTGTGGTTATTGTAACAAATCACCACAAAATCAGTGGCTTAAAAACACAGAAATTTACCCTCCCACAGTCCTAGAGGACAGGAGTCCAAAATTACAGCAGGGCCATGCTCCCTTTAGATGCCCTAAGTGAGAACCTAGTCCTTGATTCTTCTAGCTTCTGGTGGTTTCCTGCATTCCTTGGCTTATGGCTGCATCCTACAATCTGCCTCTGTGATTGCATAGCCTCCTGTCCTCCTTGAGTCAAATCTCCTACTGTTTCCCACTTATAAGGACATACATGACTGCACTTAGGACCTACTCTGATAATCTGGGATAATCCCCTCATCTCAGAATCTTTAACTTCTTAATCACGCCTATGAAGACCACTTTTCTACTCAAGGTAACATTTACAGACTTTAAGAATTAGGACCTGATATCTTTGGGAAACCATTTTTTAGCTTACCACACAAATTTAATAACCACAAACAAGTATCATTTTCCATCCTTCCTTTATATTCTGAAATTTTACAATTTATGTGGTGTAAACACACAGTCTTATAGGACTAAGAAGGTGAATTTATCTTCAGCTTAAACCAACCAAATGATATTTATAAGGAATATATCATAAAGCAATCACCTTTTCTGTACATGTGTATGAATCACCAAATTTTCAAATACATATAGTATATTTTCCTACTAGAAATATGGCAAAGTATAAATTAAAAAATGTAAATAATCCTTACTTATATCATTGATATTATAAATTCAGGATCATTTCCTGTTGAGTTATTTTTTTAAAATCTTGGTTGAAGCATTTGCTGAAATAGCTCAAGAATTAAGAATAAAATCTTTTGTACTTTCTGTATATAAAGCATATAATGGAATTATTCGTATCACTGATATGAACTTGGCATTTTATTATTAAATTATAGACAATGTTTACCTTTTATCTAAGAACTATTGCCTTCTTAAGCACACTAACATTTATTTTACTTTATCTACCAGCAACTTACTGTTGTCATATTCCATCCAGATTCAAAATATATGCCACTTGGCAGTTATTGCTTATACGAAGGTGAGGTGGAGACGGCAATCATAATGAAAGGCAGGCATTCACTTTCTGAGTACTCTTGCTAGCTAAGAATCCGTACTCAAGACCAGGTACCTACTCAAAACAGGTACACTCTTTTAGAATGGTCCATGCTGTAGTAACAAAATTATCTCCAGGGACTACCCTGGAATCCACCTTACAGTGCAGGGTATGTGGGTCAAGAATCCACCTTACAATGCAGAGGATGTAGTTTTGATCCCTGGTCATGGAACTAAGATCCCACAGGCCTGGAGCTTGGAGCTACTGAGCCCATGTGCCACAACTAGAGTCCATGCAGGGCAAGGAAAGACCCTGTGCGCTGCAACTAAGACCCAATGCAGCTAACTAAATAAAACTAAATAAATACTAATATTTTAAAAAGGAGAGATCTCCAAATTAGTGTCTCAGAGAATAAGACATTTATTTCTCTTTCATTTAAAAGATCAGAGTGAGGGTTCCAGGTCAGTGGCAGTCATTCAGTGGACCAGGATGACAGAGCTCTATCATTCAGGGCTTCCCTGGTGGCTCAGATGGTAAAGAATTTACCTGCAGTGTGGGAGACCTGGGTTAGAATCCTGGGTTGGGAAGATCCCTTGGAGAAGGAAATGGCAACCCACTCCAACAATTCTTACCTGGAGAATCCTCCTGGGCAGAGGAGCCTGGCAGACTACAGTCCATGGGGTTGCAAAGAGTCAGACACGATTGAGCAACTAAGCACACACACACACACACACCATCCTCACACCATCCTTTCAGGGTGGCTGTTGTTGGCTCCATACCTGGAAGACAGATGGTGGGAAGGCATGTCAGAGCCCACCTGTGCGAGAATGCGAGCATCTGGTCACACCAAACTGCAAGGGAGACTGGAAAATATAGTTCATCTGTGTGGGGCTCAGGAGAAAGAGGAGAAGGGGTTTTGTGGGCAGCTTGCCACCTTTACCACACACACCATACAAATTCTGCCTCAGCAAAATAAAAGATACTATGTAAAGAGTGATTATGCCTTTTGGGGTTGTCAGAAGCATTCACAGCTATGAACTATAAGAACTGATTCTGCTCAAGTGTCTGTTTATGCTTCATCTCAGTAAGGGAAGAGAAAAGGAGAGAAATGCTTTATTTTCTTTGGGGATGATATAGGAAATAATATTAGCTTGTATAAATTGTCTTAAATGATGGTAATACAGGCCTAAAGTCTTTTTTTTAAGTATATTTTAGTATTATATAGTATATGTTGAGAAGCTTTTCTCTCTTTAGTTCTTCAATCTATTGAGGAAGGAAATAGGCCAAGGAAGTTAAACTTCTTTTCTCAGGGGGCCTAACTGTTGGCCCAGGCTGGGTTCCAAGACCTGAAACAAGGGATGGTAACTGGTGGGACTGTTCTTTTGCTGAATAAAAAGAAGAAAAGAAGAATTCCATGTCTGTTTCCCAGGCATAAGGAGGACCAGGAAGCAAGGAAATCTCCAATTTTCAAGTCCACTGAGCAGAATACAAGAACAGGATCAAAGACAAAGAGTTCTCCATTGAGAACCAGCAAGATGGAGCAATCAAGTGCTGTGGGCAGCGGAGCCTGGAAAGAAGCCCAGAGGCCACGGCATTCTTGAGAGGGAGGTTTCTCTAAGACCCTTAAGGAGCTGAGGCTTTGACATTCCAACCCTGCCCGTTAGCTTTAGGCTTGTCCACTACCTCCATTTGGAGAAGAGTAATCTGAAGCTAAATCAGACACGTTATGAGAATGCAAATCGTGAAGGGAAAACAAGAGTTCACAAACAAAATTAGTCGAACTACCTGTAGGACCTGTGTTGAAAGAGAGATTAGCTTTCATGGAGAAGAGCTGTTATACCATGGCAATTAAGCAACTGAATTTGCATTTTAAAAGAGTTTGATTTACTGCCTATTCCTGCCATTAACTAGCTTGTGACTTTGGATAAGTGATCTATACTCTTTAAATCTTAGTTTCCTATTCTGTAAAATGGGAGATAAAAATAATACCTAACTCATATGTTTTCTTTGAGATTTAAATGAAAGACTGTTCAACTGTATTTAACAAATTATAGGAACTCAACAAATATTAGCCAAAAATATTTCCAAAAGTGGAGTTTTTCTTTCTTTCTTTCTGGGGTATAAAAACTGTTGCTTATACCTAAAAACCAATCAATCAAACCTCAGCCCCATGACCTCTTAGGCTCTAGTGAGTACAAGGGGAGGATTAAGTTATGATAACTGACACAGATAGCAAAAATATATGTCAACTGAAGACATTTCTTTTCAGACATGAGTGTTCTACTACAAATCTAGATATATTTCTAAGATCTTAAGGAAATAAATACTATAAAACATGACATAGTTCTAGTAATGTAAAAACAAAATTTCCACAGGGATATCTCAGCATTCTCTCATATGTCCCATATGCTAATAATTTATGATTCTCTGCAATTTATTTAATATTCCCCCAGGAAGCCATCTTCCTATTGTTACTCTGTCCAGGTCAGTATACATTTCATTTTCAAGGACTCCTAGCCCTTTCTTGGGAACCCATCATCACTGGGCATGCCTGTACATCGTCTGGCAAACTGTGAGAACCGTATTAGCTGGCAATTGTGAGAACAAAAGAAGATTTTTCTAAAGGTGATGAGGCAGAAAGGGAAAGCAGATGCCTGTGAGGAACAGGGAGAAATGTCAAGGGAATTGGTCTATCTTCTTGGCAGCCTGAGACCTGATGATGAGGGGCTGTGCCAGTGAATTGCCTAATGAAAGGGAAGGATCCAGCTGATTGCTCACTAAAGATGGCTTGGAAAAGGAAACTGACAGTCTTAGGGAAGAGGAGTTGCAACATAAAGTGAGAGACATATACAATTTACTGGTGTGATAAAATGAAAGAGATTTGCCCTCATGTGCTGGAAAATTAGTGGAATCTTCAGATTACCATAAAACTGCTTCATAATAATTATATTAATTATAGGTTTTAAAGCATCTCTTATGTATCCTATATTGGACTAAGTACTGCTGCTGCTACTGCTGCGGCTGCTAAGGCGTTTCAGTCGTGTTCGACTCTGTGCGACCCCACAGACGGCAGCCCACTAGGCTACCCCGTCCCTGGGACTCTCCAGACAAGAGTACTGGAGTGGGTTGCCATTTCCTTCTCCAATGCATGAAAGTGAAAAGTGAAAGTGAAGTCGCTCAGTCGTGCCCGACTCTTCGCGACCCCATGGATTGCAGCCCACCAGGCTCCTTCCTCCATGGGATTTTCCAGGCAAGAGTACTGGAGTGGGTTGCCATTTCCTTCTCCAATGCATGAAAGTGAAAAGTGAAAGTGAAGTCGTGCCTGACTCTTCGCGACCCCATGGACTGCAGCCCACCAGGCTCCTTCCTCCATGGGATTTTCCAGGCAAGAGTACTGGAGTGGGGTGCCATTGCCTTCTCCAGGGCTAAGTACTACACATGCTTTACTTCAGTTAATATCCTACCCCTAAGGGTAATATCCTACCCCTAAGGGTAATATCCTACCCCTAAGGGTAAGACCAATATTGTCCTCATTTATTCAGACTGGAAAACAGGTTCACAGAGGTTAAGTCCTTACCTTAGTCTTAAGTAACTTTAAGGAATGAATGTAAAGTATAGAGCAAAAAATCATCTACAGGAAACCGTAGCTAGGGAAAGAGATCTGCTCAAAGCTTACTTTTCAGTGATACTAAAATTCTAAGAAAACTTTGCTCACATCCTCCTGGATGAATTGATAACTAGTTTTTGTGTCAGGAAAGGCATGTTTCTCTGAGGTCATGTTGCAGCATTTTCAAAAGGGTTTCCCTCAAAGGTGTTTCATCCATTAGTATCAGCAAAGATCTCACGGAATGACTAATTTTTAGTAGTTGTGACCAGCAAGCCTTATTAAGTCATTCTCTTTAGAATTAACCTCTGATTCATCAGATCTGTTTTTAACATTAATTATATTTAACATCTGACATCTTCTTTACCCATTATCCACATCATTGAATACCAGGGAAAAAGTAAGCCAAACCCAGATTAAGGTTAAAATAATACTCAGTTATTAGTGATTTAAATTAAAATTGAGTAACCTCAACATCCCATTAAGTAAAAAAAAAAACAAACAAAAAAAACCTACATTTCATAAGGTAAAAAAGAACATAAAGTATTTTTCTTAACATTTGACGTTAATTTCATCCACAAGTTACATGATACAAGTTGTATGCTTTTACATAAAAAGGATTGTTTTAATGTGATCATTCTAAGAAATGCAGTGATCAGCAAGAAAGCATCTAGCTGCCCTTCCAGATCCTTGGGGCATTGCAAAATGATTGATGATAAATAGCTAAGGCTTCTAAAATTGCCACTAATGTTTGTATATAACCTGTGCCTAGGCCTTTAACTGAAAATGATTAGTATTCGAACTCTGAACATGCAGAAAGATGTCAGCAACGCTGGATCAGATAGACTATCTTAGAGAGAACTTCTTTTTCCCTTTGAGAAGACAAAAGTACCTGTGGTGAACATTTGCTGTTTTTGCCAGTGCAGCATCTCTTCCTCTTAGCTTGATAATGTCCCTCTGACTCTCTGGGGAATCCCCATCACGTGTCATCTTGGTGGACTCAAACTACAGACCAAAGTGCAAAGGGGTGGGATGGCACTTTTCATCTCTACTCTCACTTTCCAATCAGATAGGAGTCCTAGGAAATTGGCTTAAAGATAGAAGATGGTCAGAGGAGAGTCTTTTGATGACAACTCCCCAAGGAGATTGTCCTTGTTTCTTCACCCAGATCCTTGTTACTGTCCTGCTTTTGTCTGGAGTTCTGATTGTGCTTCCATTTCTTAGATCTTAGGAGCTATTCCACTTCTACTAAATTCCACTCTTAAGTTGATCAGTTTCTGTTGTTTGCATTAATAGGTATTACTCATGTCCTTTCTTTGTTTCACTGCAAATCTTAATGAACACTTTTTCTCTTTTTAGCATCCTAAAATGAGATCACGTCTTTCCTAACAGCGTCTCAGTCTTAACAAATGTAATATTTTCAATCGGGATGAACTTTTGATTAAGAGAATCATACCAGAATCTAAACTATGTCATAAGACATACAAATAACCACAGACAATAAAAACAAGAGCTCTTTTTCATTCTTAGTTAATTTCTTCTAAACACTTAATATTTTGAGTTATCATCACTGGGAAACAAATAGAAAATATAACTCTTCCATCCTTGAGCTTTTTCAAAGTCTGCTTCTAGTATAAAATTTGAGCCAGCAAAAATATAATTATGGCTGTTTTCAAGTATTTAAACAGTTAAACTATCTTTCTGGGTTAGGCTAAATGTATATCCAAAGGTGTATTATAAAGAATGAAAACAATTTGCTTAGACGGTTCAGGTAAAATTCACTTAATCTCAATTATCTGGCCACCTAGATTTGAAATGGTTAGCAGCTTGAAGAGTTAATTAAATCAATTGAAAATAGATGTAGCCATTCACTGATGAGTCATAGTTATCAGGTTGGGCATGGGGATGCCCTCCCTCAGGACCAGCCAACATGCTAACCAGGCTGGGGAGCACCATAGAGCTCTCATTCTTCAACCCCCATCATATCTGAGGTTTTCCAGCTCATAACATGTCTATACTGTGTAAAACATGTAAGTACATTTTAAGAACAATTATAAGGGGAACACATTCAAAACTGTTATTACATTCATTATATTCAGCATTTTATATTTGCCTACTGAAAATGTCCCTAAACCCCAAGGGCAAGTTTCCAGGCACCTCTTGTGATTAACCTTAAGAGTCCTTGTCCTTATCCCTATCAGAGCATCCATACCAGTGCTCACACATAAAGTTTATTAATGACACAGAGTATGCATTGTTACCACTCAGCCAGGTATGGAGTTGGTCACTTAGTAAATAACTGATGATAAATGAATGAATGAAAATAAACAAATGACCCATCACTGTCTTCAAGTAGCACCAAGGACAGTTGGTGGTGAGGAACCAGTAAAACAAAAACACAATTTGCTAGGTGTTTTGATAAGAAGAGTCGAGGAGACGCTGAGCGTCAGGAAATAGGCACCCACTTCACCAAATCTTCCTAAAAATGGTGTGCTGAGCCTTAGTGGAAAAGCCGGCATCACAAGTTGAAGGTGGCAACAAAAGAAAGAGCAAGCTACAGGAAAGGCAGGAGACCTGGTAGCTTGAGATGCTATTAAGAGGCTAAAACACAGTCTAAATCAAGGGCTCTTAATCCAGACTGCAGGTCCTGAAAGGTCCATGGATAGAATACTGAAGAGTCATGGACTTGGATGGGTAAAAAAATAATCCCTGTTTTCATTAATCTCTAACTGAAATTTAGCATTTCTTTTGATTATGAACGTAGGTGACAGCTATTGTATTAGTGATAACCTGTGACCTTTTTCATAAAAACAAATAATAGAAAATTTCATATCATAGTAGAGTCATTGTAGATATCTTAAAATACAGTTTATACTCATTGATGATTTGAATTGTGGCAGTAATTGGATACACAAAAGATCTTTAATGTTTTATTTATTTTTACACTGTTTCCTCTACTTATATATGAGATTTTCTAAAATAAAACATTTGAAAACATCAATAAAGAATTTGATGAAACAAAATTGGTAGAATCACAGAATTCTATAGGATCCTCTTTTTAATATAATCTTAATGTTTTAATAAAAGTTTATAGGTACACATATTTACAAGTTGCTTCGTCATGTCTGACTTTTTTGTGACCCCCATGAACTGTAGCCCACCAGGCTCCTCTTTCCATGGGATTCTCCAGGTAAGAGTACTGGAGTGGGTTGCCTTTCCCTTTTCCAGGGAGCCTTCCTAACTCAGGGATCAAACCTGCATCTCTTTTGTCTCCTGCATTGGCAGGTGGATTCTTTACCACTAGCACCATTTGTTTTAAAATACTTAGGTGGCTATTTCTCTAAAATTTATTTATATTTTGTTATTCCACATACTTTATTGTATGTGTTTAAATATTTAAAAGTATTGTTAAGAAGGGATCTCTAAAGTTCTCAAAATTGGTAAAGGGGTCCATGATAACAGAATGTAAAGGCTCTAAAGTCTTTTCAGGGTGGAAATGAGAGAATGGGGACAAATGGAAGAATAAAAGGGAAACTTAGAGCCAGTGTTCTCACCAGAGATACCCACTCAGTCCTAGAAGAATTTGCTCTGCATATTATTATTTTCCCTTTATCCCTTCCGTGGGGCTCACCCACCACAAAAGCATTATTTATGTTTAACTTTATCCAAGAAAAAACAAGGCAAAAATTTGCTAATTTTCATTATATCAGAACACAGCTTAGAGTTTTTGAACCGTCACTTTATTCATTTTAAATTATGAGGAGTAAGTGGCCAAATGTTGTTTTAGGAGATGAATACACAAATTATATTTGAAAATAAGTTTATGAAAAGAAAATCATAATTATCATCATAATAAATTATCTTGAATTTGTACTTCTTTTCAAAGAAGTTTCATGTCTACAATGTTTGTCCTCTTTCTACCTTTGAAATAGGTAGAATATGGACACAGGGGAATGACAAAAAGGAAATTGTGACATAAAAATATTAGAGTTGGTTGACAAACATAAGGACTCAGACTGCTAAGTATTCATATTGTGTGTGACAGGGGAATAATACAAGGAATAAAAGACAGCATTTTTAGCTTCAAAGAATGCCCATTTTACTCCATATATGGACCCAAACCATATGTCTGTGAAAGAGTATGAGACTGTTTAACAGTATAACTGGTGACAAAACTTCCAAAGTAACTTATTTGAGTAATTTGAACACACGTAGACTTGGGGTTGCTTCATGTAAAAGGCTTTTAAGCTCCACTTTTAAGCTCAAGAGTAATAGATGACTAATAAATATTGCATATTTAATAGATTCTGGGCACTGTTGTAAACCTTTGTCACGTTCCTCAGGGTCACACAACAGGTTAGTGATAGATCCTGCAGGAGAACACAAGACAGTTTGAATTCCAAGTCAGACCTCTTAAATATTGATTAATAACCTCCATGGGGACTAGGACTGAGTCTCCTTGTTATGTTGTTTCTGGAGCAGCTGGCATGGTGTTTGGTAGACTTTAGATGTTTGAAAATTTGTAGTTGAATGTATTTTAACTAAAGCAAGGAGGAAGGGCTCCAATCTAATAAGTGATTACACTGAAATTCAAGTTAACTGGCTGTTAATTCTTTCCGTTAAATCCATCATTCCAAACAACTAACAGCACAGACATGGGCAAAATCACACTTAATCATCCCTCCATCTCTATAGCTCAACACTGAACAACAACAAAATGCATATTATATAAAGAGAGGGAGTGAGATGATCTTGCGTGTGTATTTTTGTGTGTGCATATGTGTGTGTTATTTATGAGAAACTCCTGTTCATCATTCAACCCCTTGGTCTCCGTTTCTTTTTCTTATCACAAGGCCAGTATTTCTTCTTTTCATTATGATGTTCTAAATATTTTAATGTGAGCATACATTGGATTTTAGCCTCATTTATCATTTAATTTTCACCTTGTATCTTATCCTATTTCCATGAATCAGTCATATGGACAGATGACAAATTGTTTATTCCTTTTATTTATTTCCAAATAGATTATCCTTCCTGGATGTATGACTCACTTGTTCTTTATTTTTTTTACCCAGTGTCCTGACCGGAAAACCACAGCTCTTGATTTCAAAAGGCTGGCAACTTGGTTTCCTTGGAATTACCACCTCCATGCTGCCTCTCCCCAGAGAAATCCTAGTTGAACAGTTCTGCTTGATTTACCAAAATCCTTTGGCATCTTCCAATTACCCAAGATGAGTGTTTTGTAACTAATTACATCAAATGCTTCTCAGAGTTCAAATTTTAAAATGCCCTCTCTTTATTAACAAAATGGCTGTTCACATTGTCTCAAACTCATGATGCTTATCTTAAATTAGTTATTCTTGATAAATATTGATTTCCTCTTAATTTTTGTTCTATGATTTTGCAAATTCTTGACAATCCATTCCCATGACAATATTTAGGAGATAACATCCACAGAAAAATTCAGAAACAATTCCGGGACATACTATTTCCCAGCCAGGCTTTATTTTTACAGTGGCTCTTTGATTCAAGCACCAGTAACTAAACAAGGGATGCTCCCTACTCAAAGAGTGGTCCTCACAGCACACATACATCTGTATGTGTATGTGATACATCTGTATCACCCAGGACTATAGAACTCGGGCTCCCCTGGGGCGAACTGAATCAGAAGCTGCATTTTTAACCAGTTGTCCAGCAGATATTCTAAAGTTTAATCTAGTACTTCTGCTCTAAATGATTAGTAGTGCATATTTAGGGATACAGTATCGAGATGAAGGGGCTTCCCTGGTGGCTCAGACGGTAAATGCTGGAGACCTGGGTTTGATCCCTGGATTGGGAAGATCCTCTGGAGAAGGGAATGGCAACCCACTCCAGTATTCTTGCCTAGAGAATACCATGGACAGAGGAGCCTGACAGGCTACAGTCCATGGGGTCACAAAGAGCTGGACATGACTGAGTGACTAACACACACACACACTGAGATGAAATCTTCACTCAAATTTGGATTCAATGGAAAAAAGTAAGGGAACTGACATGTGAGAGTACGATTACCTTAGGAGTAGGATAATTGCATTACCATTACAAACCCTTCCTATCTCTTCATCTTCTCTTACTCTATCAAATCAACTATTATCTTGAATTTCTCCACAAGACATAGTTTCTAATTTGGCCAGGACAAACTTTGCACTGTTCTGCAACTGTTGCATGGCTGTACTTATTGTTTTGGTCAGGATTCTCCAGCAAAACAGAACCAATAGGATGGAGAAACAGAACCCACGTGGATTTACTACAAGAAACTGTCTCATGTGATTTTCGAGGCTGCAGAGTGAGTCAGGACATTGGAGACCCTGGAATGCTGATGGTTTACTTCCAGTCTGAATCTGAAGACCTGAGAATCAGGAGAGAAGATGATGTAGGTTCCATTCCAAATACTGGCAGACTCAAGACTCAGGAAGAGTTAATGTTTCAGCTCAAGTTTGAGGGCAGGAAAAAAGTCTATCTCTCTGTTTGAAAGGCATCAAGAAGGCAGAATTCTTTTTTACTTGAGGGAAGGCCAGTCGTTCTTTTCTAGGTAGGCCTTCAACTGGTTGGGTGAGCACCACCCACAGCAGGGAAGGCAGTCTTCCCTTAGTTTACTGATTTAAATGTTAACCTCGTCTAAAACACCCTCACAGTATCACCCAGAAAATATTTGACCCAATATCTGGACACCCCATGGCCAGTCAAGTTGACACATAGCATTAACTGTGACACTTTTCATGTTTTCATTGCTTGGGATTGTCCCCTTTCCATTGCACACCTGTCAAGTCAGAGCTCAAGTCTATGTTTTCCAAGAAGATTTTCCTAACTTTCCTCCATTGATTTCTTCCTTGTCTCAACTACCGATAGCTCTCAGAGGGTCAATACTATGTGCTAGTCCTGCATGATATACTATCTTAGTTTTTCTACTCTTGTTTTTGGTGTATTAGACTTGCCTCTACCCAAGTGGTGATAATCATAAAGGCAGGACTCCTGTCATACTTTTAACATAAACTTCACAGTGCTCAACACTCCTCAAATTTTGGCTAATTGGTTTTTTATTTACTTTCCCAGTTCATAAAAATTTTTATCTGAGTACTTTTACTAACTAGAAGATACTATAACATTCTTCCCAAGAAGTACTTACTACTGGAATACACATTATTATTACATGCGTACTGAGACAGTCTTGGAGATAGCCATGATGCTGAATTTTTATTGTACCACCTATTGAGTACAAAAAAATGATACCAGTGTAGAGTTTGTCTTAACTTGCATTCCCACACTGACATAGGTTTTGCTGAAAAAGCCTTGGGAAACAGTATGTTCATATAGTAACCTCGGAGAAGGCAATGGCACCCCACTCCAGTCCTCTTACCTGGAAAATCCCATGGATGGAGGAGCCTGGTGGGCTACAGTCCATGGGGTCGCTGAGAGTCGGACACAACTGAGCGACTTCACTTTCACTTTTCACTCTTATGCATTGGAGAAGGAAATGGCAACCCACTCCAGTGTTCTTGCTTTGAGAATCCCAGGGACAGGGGAGCCTGGTGGGCTGCCATCTATGGGGTCACACAGAGTCGGACACGACTGAAGCGACTTAGCAGCAGCATAGTAACCTACTTGATGTTGAGTAGGCAGCAATTATATTGTAATGTCCTAGAGCTGCTGATGCTGGGCTTTGCAAAGAGGAGATTAATGACACAGAAAAGACCATGGTGCTGTACAATGAAGACATTTATTTTCAGCTCAGAGTCTACACAGAAGGTGATTCTTCTCACCCAAAGGAGTTTAAAATGTTCACTGGTTGGTTGACTTCAACAAAGAAACAGATGGACCATGGACGAATTGATGAGACCAGGGTGACACGGGGGTCTACAACTAGGGGGAACCTCTAACACCTCCCCCAGGACAGTGATTAGCTCTCTTGAGCACACCTGGAGGAGGTAGAGAGAGGTAAAGGGAGAGGCAGGAGGTTAAGTGAGGAAGAAGAACTGGATCTCTGTTCTTAAAACTGGGCTGCTGCCATCGCTGAGTCTCCTTGCTATCTAGGGAGCCATGTGTGTCTTCACAGAAGCTCCCAGGGCTGGGTTGGCTACATTCTCTCTGGCAATGGCACTGGGACATTAGCTTTCTATTCTTTGATCAAGTAATCCACATGTCCATGCTTCTTTCCCTAGAATGTTTCCCTCTTAAAAACCTCATTCTTATGTAGATTGTCTACACTTAAAGGAGAAAAGAGAACACTTTCTGTTTGCCTGTGGTTTGGGGGTCCTGCCCTAATATTCACAGGGCAGGATCAAGGGTACAAATGGAGGTCCATATACTGTATGTCTAAATATTTAAAGTTTAAGCCAACAAATGCTTGCATGAAATACATTCCAACCCACATCCTTGACCTAGAAAGCCTGGCTCAAATTTAAGCTTCATCGTAGCCCTTATTTATAGTTCTGTTCACAACTACAGCTTCCCTTTATCACAATCTTGGGCACAGTCTGCCCTTTGGAAGATGGACAAGACAAAGATACCAATCAGATCCAATACACTCGGTGCCTGTTGGGTGGGCAATTCTGGTGTCTCTGGAATTTAGACATTGGTCTTAGAACTGGGGTCACAAACTCAGTGGGAAGGGAAACAGCCAGCAGATGGCTAGAGTCAACTCTTTGGTTCAGGAGCCCAGAGCAGCAGATTCACCTCCCCAGGTCTCAAGGCAATACTGAGGCTAGGGGTGGGAGGCAGACAGGGACCCTTGTACATTAGTACAAAAGTTTTGCAACTGCAAATCAAATAAAACGCAGGGAATACAATCCAGTGGGAAACTCACACATATACTACTCAGGTCGGCGAGTTAAAAGAGGCAGTCTCAGGAAATTTCCATACAAACAGGCACCTTGTATTTCCAGCTGATTTTGGAAAGGACTCAAGTCCTTCACACAGGGCAATTGGAGAAAACTCCATACATAAAAAGCGTACTTGGTGTCAACTGCATAAAAAGAATTTGGGGCATCCTGTGATTTTTACCAAAGCCCCTGAAGCAAGAGGCAAACTCCCAGGATAATCAGGATAAGATACAGAGCAAAGAATTATTAGCAGAATCTAGGAAAAGAGGAATCCAGACCATCCTAGGTCAGAAATCATGTTCTTGGTTACAGATCTATGATATATCCTCATGGTTCACTGAATAGCAAAATGTACATAGCACTTTCAGAGTTAGGGTTCAGTCATTCTGAATATATCCCATTGTTAGTTATATGAATTCTCTAGGTCAAATTATAGATTCTCACACCAGCTCAGGAAAAACAACTGAGCCCCTTCTCCCCATCCCTGCCTTCAGTGACTTCAGGATGGTTGCTTAAGATTGGTATTGATGGGAGTATTTTTAAACACCATTTGTTGTAGCTGTGTAGACGCTAAGTTGTATCTGACTCTTTTTTAACCCTGAGGACTGTAGCCCCCTAGGCTTCTCTGTCCATGGGATTTCCCAATACTGGAGTGGATTGCCATTTCCTTCTCCAGGAAATCTTCTTCACCCAGGAATCAAACCCACATCTCTTGCATTGGCAGGCAGATTCTTTACCACTGAGCCACCAGGGAAGCCCATTTTTTAACACCATAGAAGGCTACAAACATTACAAATTAGGGCTGTCTTCCCCTAGAGAGCCTTTTATTATTAATTTACCAGCACACAACTGTTTGTATGCCAAAAGCAGACAAAAATATCAGGTAAGTAGTTCTCTTCTTAATGATGCTAATTCCTCAGTAGGCTACATATTTATTATACACAGCCATAATTTACACACTTATATCTAGATCTTATTTGAAGATATATAAAGTCCCAAAACTAGATTTTGTTTTCAAAGATTATGAATGAGAAATATCTATGTTTAAAAACTGCCAGGGTCATCTGATATTTTTATGCAAATGTGATTTGAAAATAATAATTTATTGCCCAGGAAAGTAATAAAAATTACTTTTGTGTTAAGGAAAAAAGGAGAAAAAAAAATATTCTCCTGCACCTGGTGAGAAAGTGCTACTCAGCTTCTGAGACTAATTTTGAACAGAAGGAAGGCATTCTCATGTTGATGGTTTTACTCTGGGGTTTGTTTTCTGAAACTGCCTAGAGCATCAAATCCAAAAAAACAGGTGTGTGTGTGCATTTCCTATGGGAGTCTGTCATCCCTTTGGTTCCCTTCTGTAAGAAATGGAAAAGCCAAGTTTCTTCCTCCGAGTCACGCTTCAACACGCCGGGGGTGGACACGGCACACCTGCTCCACCTTCGCCACACGTCACTCATCATCCGCAGAGAGAGCGGCATCCAGAGGGAACAGGGCGAGGGCGATTATCAGCCACCTGAAGAGCTGGGCATGGCCTCCTCAGCTGTTTTCTGTGTCTGAAGGCATAAAGTTACAAAATTTGGAAAAGTCAGAACTGCAGGGCAAACCAGCTGCATAACTCCTTTACAGGGAATGGGGATGGAAGAAAGTGTTTGTGGTTTTTCAGCTCTGAGCACAGTTTGGAGAATACTAAACACAGGTGCCATGACTCCAGCCTCTTCCTGATTTATCTGCAACATCTGCAGAGAAATCCACAGCCTAGAAAGAAATTACCTTCGCAACTCCTTTTACCCAATGAACTGTTGGATTTTCTCAACATTCCTGTGTAATACTTGCACCCAAAACGCATTTGTGGAGTTGAATTGGAAAGATTTTCATTTGAATTGACTAACAATTCTGACCTGGCTGGGGTTAATTGGTCTAGTGAACAGTAAATATTTTGATTTCCAATGAAATTTTGAAGACTAAGTATCTTCTTTAGAATAAGCATTATCCTGTAGACACCCCATTAATTTTTATTGTGGTAGGCTTAATGATGGCTCCCAAAGATGTCCATATCCTAATCTCCAGAACCTCCAGGGAATATGTGATGTGACACAACAAAAGGGGCTTTACAGGTGTGACTAGGTTAAGATCTTGAGATGGGGAGAGTAGTCTGAGTTACCCAGGTGGGCCCAGTGTAGGCACAGGAAATTTATAAAGGAGAGGGCAGGGGCAGTGGCAGAGAGATTCACTGTTGTGTTGCTGTCCTTGAAAACAGAACAAGGGGTGTGGAGCCAAGAACTTTAAGTTACCTCTGCAAGCTGGAAAAAACAAAGAAATGAGTCACCTCTGGAACACCCAGAAGGAATATGGCCCTGCTGCCACCTTGACTTCAGCCCAGTGGAAGACATTTTGGACTTCAGACCTCTAGAACTGTAAGAAAATATATTTTTGCTATTTTAAACCACTGATTTGTTATAGCAATAGTAAGAAATTAATATATTTATGAAGTAAAATTTTAAAATCCATTCAACTCTAAAGGGGGAATTTGTATCTGAAGTCTGCGAAGTTTAGAGACCGTACCATTATGTTTCACCACACACTTACTTGTCACAATTATATGCAAATGACTATCCAGATTTTAAACCCAAGGCACTTGTGTTTCAACAACACTTTTTATTTAAGGCTAAAGGATAGTTTTTAGACTTAAAGGAAAACATATGATAGCATATGCTCTCCTGAGAAAGACTGTAGGTAGGAGGAGACGGGAACAACAGAGGATGAGGTGGCTGGATGGCATCACTGAATCAATGGACATGAGTTTGAGTAAACTCTGGCAGTTGGTGATGGACAGGGAGGCCTGGCGTGCTGCAGTGCATGGGGTTGCAATTGAGCGACTGAACTGAACTGATGATAGCATCAGTTAAGAGAGACATATTTAAAATACTAATGCAGACTCAGCACTGCTAAAGCAGATAGGTTGCCAGTTAATTATGATAACTTGACTTTTTGATGAGTAAAATCTCACGTTCTGTGGAAATGGAGTTTGGGTGTGTGTGTGCAGTTAGCTGGAAGGATAGTAGGAAGCAAAATAACCCATTTTAAGAATGCTATCTAAAACTTCAAGGGAAGTCTGTGTTCTATTCCCCCACCTCAAATAAAAACAAAAGGTGGGAGTGGGAGATGCGAAGGTTTTGAGGAGAGGGAGGTCACCCAGCAGTCATAGCTTATAAACTCTGGAAGTAAAGTTGATAAGGCATGGGCAGGATAGTGTCTTTTGGAAACCTGGCAAATAAAGCACAATCCTACAAATGAACCATAAACCCAAAGAAAAATTCAGGTTTTTAACCGAATTTTCTCTGACCTAAGAAATCGTGAGACCAAAAAAAAAAAATTCTATAAGGCAGAAGCCTGCCTTGGAGAGAAGCCAGGGTCAGCCAACTGTAGCAAAGCTTATTGTTGTTTTCGTAAGGTGGATGGATGTGGATCCACCAGTGAATGAGGAAGGCATAGTCAAAGGTGGTGATTCAGTTTGGAAGAAAAGCATCTCCAATGCTCCCTTACTGTGAAGTTAAGAGAAATAAAATAACAGAATTTACTGGGTCTCAGAGGTTGGACTGCCATTTCTGAAGTCTGCTACCTTAATGCAATTTTAGAAAACTATGCAGATTTGGGGGTGGAACAGCCCAACTCCTGATCCAACAGTTCTCTTTACTCAGCAAATAGAAGGCTGTGTAAAGGCCCCCGGATGTAAGTCTCAGCTGTGTGATGAGCCAAGCACAACAGCAAATAGGTCCTGAAGCCATTTGCATCTGAGGAGGAACTTGTGAGTAGGATGCAAAAAGAGTCCAGACTTAGGGTGACTAAACAACAACCCTTAGACAAGCAGTGCTTGCTGTCAATTTTCCAATGAATCCCAAAAGCTAGAAAACTCCTTTCTAGATGGATAGGATGAGGGTGTCCTGATGCCCTCGAAGAGCTATGTTAATTTTCTCTCAATTGCTTTCAACATACCAGTTTGACTTTGCAGCAGTGACCAAGGTTTTCTATCTTGTACTTCCATGACTACCTACATGGCCTTGCTTTTACAAATTGTGTAGGAGAAGAGCATGCACTATGCCAGTCTTCTCTTTCTACCTCCCCACCCATATTATTAAAGCTGCTCAACTTAGACCCCAGAGGCATAGTTTGTAAACGTCATTGTTTCATGGACCCCTTAAAAATCTGATAAAAGACATGTAACCCTCCCACTCTACCCAAAGAGGAGACTCTCTATACACACATAATTATACACCACATGCCACATATATTTGCAGGAGTTCATGAACTCCTGAAAGCCCATTTACAGAAGCCCACATAAAAAAGCCCTTGCCCTACAGGATTTTCTTCACCCTGTTTTAGAGTTGCCAAGAGCTTTGAAAAGAGAGAGAGGAGTGCAATGATGCATGTGCCTTTTCAGATAGCTTGGATAGTTCCATGAGCTGTTGAAGAGTCAAAAAGCAAATAAACGTCAACAGTTCTGAATCCCAACATTGTTTAATGACAACCTTCCCATGTTTGCCAACTTGCTGCTTAACAACAATCCTGTTGACACTGTGGAAAAGGCTTTCCAGGTCCTCCCAGGTAAATAAGACACTCCTACTGATCACCTGGCCACCCAACTGAACTCTAATACACACAGAATTCATGACGATGAGTCATTCTCTTTGCCAAATGTACGTTGACATAGCATAGATTTTGCCTCTTCGTAAGAGCTTTTCATATACTAATCCCAGCAAAGATCATTATAAGAAGGCATCAATTCTAAGCAAAACTCTATGACTGAAGTGTTGTTTTCACATTTGTGAGAAGTGTAAATGTCTAACTTTTCTGAAGCATTCCATTCCCATTGCTCTCAGGCCTTAGCATATGACTGGATGGGTGGAAAGATTTTTTTTTTAACTTTTTTCATTTGTTGCTGAAGTTTAAGTCTCACCAATTTATGTGCAATTCAGTATGTTACTGGGAACAAGGAAGCAAAATTGAAAATTAGAACATTCATCAATTCTTTAGAAACAAATGGGACAAGTGGTAGATTTCCTGAGGTAGAAAAACATGAAGAGTCAAGGGAGGCACAACTTTTGATGCTGAAAAGACAATTGTGGAGTGGACGGCAGATAAACAGCATTTTCCCCTGCTGGCCCCACTGCAGAAGTAACTTGATCACTCTGTACAACCTGGCAAGAAGACTCAGGCAGGAGCAAAGAACTGTCCCAGGCGAGTAGGGGGTGGGGCGTGGAAGTTGTTAGATTGGCTTACCAAACCCTTCCCTAACAGCCAAGAAGGAAGTGGATTACCTATGGCTGTGACTAAGGAACTTATGGCCAACAAGACCAGTTGCCTGCACAGAATTCTGCCAAGTTCAGTAGCTTCAGCTTTCATGATGGTTTTACACAAGTTTGGAAAACAGGTGGGAATATATGGGGGTGGGGGGGAAGTCCAGGAGGTAGATTTCATTTTAAACAGTAAATGAAGATAAGCAAGATCTCCCCAATGCAGGAGAAGGATAAATTAGGAGTTGGGGATTAACATAAATACACTAACATATGTAAAATAATCAACAAGGACCTACTGTATAGCACAGGAAACTCTACTCAATATTCTTTAACAACCTATATGGGAAATGAATTGGAAAAAAAATAGATACATGTGTATGTATAAGTGTCTCACTTTGCTATACACTTGAAATGTGACACTGTTAATCAACTGTACTCTAGTATAAAATAAACATTAAAAAGTTTTCCCCAAATCCAAAGTGATTAAATTATTAGAAACTACCTTAAATGCTAGAGGTCATATTGGAGGTAGATTAATGAGGGCAGGGTTCCTGGTATAAGAGGAACCTGAATTGGAATTGTTGTAGGCCAAGTTCAGGGACCCTGGAAATAGAGAATTGGATGCAAGAGGTACTACAGTGGAAAACCAATTATAGATTAATAACAACTGAAGACACCCCAAATTAGAAGGCATCAAATTTAACCAGGTGTTAGCATGATTGAGAATGAATTTTAGTGCTTTAACTTCTTGGGTTAGGAGTCCTATTTTTTAAAAAAGCACATTCTAATTGCTCAGCTATGCAGAAAACCAAAACAATAGCATTAGTGAAGGGGGTTTTACCATTACAAATGTCAAGAAAGGATGATCTACACAGTTCCTCTTACTTGAATAGAATGTTCTTAGAAATGTCATTCAATGATTTGCCCATAGTGTGAATGATTTAAAATGAAGACTTCTAATTATTTCTAGCTATAAATTGAGAACATATTTTAAGTTAGGCAGCATTATTGGACTCTAATATTCATATGAACTTTATCTAAGAAGCTGAAGGTCTAAAAACCTGTAGTAAAAAAGGACACCTTGACTTTATTAGTGTTTCAAAACTCCAGTAGAACCTTCTCCAAAGAGTTATAATATCACACAAAAGTAGGGGAAAGACTTCTAAGAAGTCTTCTGGAGTTTATGAAGGAGCTTCATTTACTGGAATTTATTTTATTTTTATTACTGAATTAGGAAAAAGTGACCTTTCTAGGTGTAGTCAGAAAGTCTGCTTTTTTTTTTTTGAACTATTATGATTATTTGCTACAATAAGGTCTCTATTTGCTACAATAAGGTCTCTGTTCTATATACTGAAATATTTATTTAAAATGTGTAGCAATGAAATTTCTTCACTATTGTATATTTTTGTTCTTAATACAGAGTGATTTGTTGTTGTAGTTCAGTCACTAAGTTAATGTCTGACTCTGCAACCCTGTGGACAGCAGCACACCAGGCTTCCATGTCCTTCCCTATCTCCTGGACTTTGCTCAAACTCATGTCCATCGAGTCGGTGATGCCATCCAACCATCTCATTCTCTGCCACCCACTTCTCTTGCCCTCAATCTTTCCCAGCATCAGAGTCTTTTTCAGTGAATCGGCTCTTCGCATCAGGTGGCCAAAATATTGGAGCTGCAGCATCAGTCCTTCCAATGAACATTCGGAGTTGATTTCCTTTAGCATTGACTGGTTTCATGTCCGTGCAGTCCTAGGGACTCGAAGGAGTCTTCTCTAGCATGTCGAGAGCCCCATGAACAGTGATTAAGATGTACTTTAAAAAAATATGGATCTAAACTCAAGCTAAAGAACCATAAAATTCATTTTAAATCCTGATAATACAGTTATAATTTGGTGTTTTTTTTTTTTTTTTCCTAGTTTGTAGTTTCAATTGTTGGTTATCTACAGTTGTTTTTTTGTTAACTTTGGCTCAAGACACAAATTATCTACTTGGCCACCTAATGTGGTGATGGCAAGGCCACAAAAGAATTTACTGGGGCCTGAAAGTTAAACATCTTTCAAATGACTCCAAAGAGAATGTCTGAAAGATGTGAACTCTGTCCTTTTTATTTATATAATTTTCTTTTTATAATTATTTAAATTGTATGGCTATGTAGATATTTCAATAATAAAAATAAACTAGATTAAAAGTAAGCCAGTGGTGATACATGAAAGATGTAAAGAAAGAAATGTCTAAAGTAGTTTGGACTCCTCTGAAGATGAATACATTAAAGCAGCAAGTGCTATACCAGTGTAATTTGTATTACCATTAATCACCAGAGCCCATGGGCTAAAACCTTATCTAGACACTAACCTCATAAAAGAACATGCAGAATATTTATCAACTATTTTCATTTTAAAAAGCACCACATCCTCTATCACTTTTAGTAATATCATGTGTAGAATATCCTGTAGAATTTGAAATACAAAGTATAAAGAAGGTGTACTGTGGTGTTAAGGGAGATGACAGTGGCGATTTAAGGACAGGACTTGTTTCTTAGGCGTGAAAAGGCAATAGCAACAACCAAGCAAGTGAAGAATTCATCCTGCCAGGATTTAGGAATAAACTGATGAAGTTCCAAGCAGAGTGACTCTGCATATCACTCCCATCTCTGAGAAACTGCCATAGGAAAGTTTCTCAATTACGTTTCCAGTTGAATTATCAGAAAGTGTTAACCAGAGCAGTAACTTACCCTTCAGAGAACTTCCATATTACTCATGGTATTTAGACCATTCTAATTCCAAACAATGAAGAGAAACCAGGAAAGAAGCAGAGTTCACTCTTCAGTCACTGGTTCTTGGAACTTACTTGAGCCAACCTACACATGCCAACACCTTTTTTTGTTGTTAATTTGCATTACTCTCTTGATCTTAAACAGATGCAGTCTTTAAAAATTAACACAAATATTTAGGATTTTGGTCTAATTTGGTTATTGAAATGATCAATTCCCAGACTGTGTGTTATGTATACATTCTAGTCCTATATATATTATAGGCTCCTTTGGATTTTCTGCTCAAAGCCCATGGGAGCTGCAGCACCTACTCTCCTCTACCATCATGATCCTTGAGGGCAAATGGTTTAATTGCATGTATTTCAATTGTACAAATAAAATGAAAGAAATGGGCAAAGCCACTCATGATTGAAAGGGCAAACTTAAAAAAAGTCTCAGTAATGTTTGGGGCTACTCTCTAGTTTTAGTGTGTGGGTTCCTCATTGAAGTGACTTTTGCATGGGCTCTAGGCCACTCTGGCTTCAGTAATTGTGGCTAATGAGCTCAGTTGTTGCGGCTCTTGGGCTCTAGAGCACAGGCCTAATAGTTGTGGTGCATGGGCTTTTTTGTTCTGCAGCATGTGGGATCTTCCTGTACCAGGGATTGAACCCATGTCTCCTGCATTGGCAGGAGAATTCTTTGCCACTGAGCCACCAGGGAAGGCTGATGGGTCTCATTACTTTCTACAGTACCTACTTCCATTTGACAGCAAAAATATAACCTGTTCATTTCAAATGGTTGTATGATCATTCAGTCATTTCAGGGGTGTGCTCAGTCAAATGGAGGGTTTTGTCCCTCTTCTTCTATCCAGAGTCACAACTATATCCTGAGCTTATGTGATCATGGCATGGAGTGGGAGATGAGAGGGCTGGAGATTGTCTGGTCCTTGGTCAACATCCATCTTCCTCAACTGCTCATCGAGGCAGGTAGACTTGACCCCCACTAGTTGTGAACTGTCATCCTTGATTTCTACTGTGCCCACAGATGTCTATGTTTGTCCAAGGTCTCTGGCTTGGATTGTCCAGATTCTTCTAGGTTCATTTGGTTCTGTTTATTACATCCCACAACCTACTGTTTGCCTATCTAGGCCCTCTTTGAGAAACTTACAGACCAAGCACAGATTCTCTTCACTCTCAGAGCTCCCGAACCTTTCTGGGGGGTCCTATTCTTCCCTTATCCCTGGGTAGAGGGGATTGGGGGAGGAAATGAGAGAGAATCTCTTCTCAGAGACCCACCCCAGTAGCTAACTGTAATGCTTTCTTTGATATAATTTTTTCCCACCCCTATTCTTTTGGAAAACTGACTCTGGTATTATCATACCTTCTTCCTGACTCTGCTATTGCTGATGTAAAATATAAGATATGAGTCCTTCAGCCTCTTGGGCTTTCACTGCTCCAAAAGAGTTTCCTTGCTCTAAACAGCTTTGGGTTTCAAGAGTCTATTTTGCAAATCAAGATCCAAGAATTTCACTCTTTTTTTCTTTGCATTTGGCACTCTCTCCACAGGAGTAATAAGGAAGTCTTATTTTAGATGGAAGACTAAAGAGTTTGACAACAGTGAAGAAGGAGGGGCTAAGCAGAGGAATGTGAGGCTTAGAGAGGTGAAGTAACTTGCCTAAGAGAAGGCAATGGCACCCCACTCTAGTACTCTTGCCTGGAAAATCCCATGGATGGAGGAGCATGGTGGGCTGCCGTCGATGGGGTCGCACAGAGTCGGACACGACTGAAGCGACTTAGCAGCAGTAGCAGCAATGTTCAGGTATTAATAACTTTAATGCATTAACTATTATAATTCCATTAACCTATGTATTATATATATATATATTCTTTGCAGCCAAAGATGGAGAAGCTCTATACAGTCAACAAAAACAAGATCGGGAGCTGACTGTGGCTCAGATCATGAACTCCTTATTGCCAAATTCAGACTCAAATTGAAGAAAGTAGGGAAAACCACTAGACCATTCAGGTATGACCTAAATCAAATCCCTTATGATTATACAGTGGAAGTGAGAAATAGATTTAAGGGACTAGATCTGATAGATAGAGTGCCTGATGAACTATGGATGGAGGTTTGTGACATTGTACAGGAGACAGGGATCAAGACCATCCCCATGGAAAAGAAATGCAAAAAAGCAAAATGGCTGTCTGAGGAGGCCTTACAAATAGCTGTGAAAAGAAGTAAAAAGCAAAGGAGAAAAGGAACAAGATTCCCATTTGAATGCAGAGTTCCAAAGAATAGCAAGGAGAGATAAGAAAGCCTTCCTCAGCCATCAATGCAAAGAAATAGAGGAAAACAACAGAATGGGAAAGACTAGAGATCTCTTCAAGAAAATCAGAGATACCAAAGGAACATTTCATGCAAAGATGGGCTTGATAAAGGACTGAAATGGTATGGACCTAACAGAAGCAGAAGATATTAAGAAGAGATGGCAAGAATACACAGAAGAACTGTACAAAAAAGATCTTCACGACCCAGATAATCACGATGCTGTGATCACTGACCTAGAGCCAGACATCCTGGAATGTGAAGTCAAGTGGGCCTTAGGAAGCATCACTACGAACAAAGCTAGTGAAGGTGATGGAATTCCAGTTGAACTATTTCAAACCCTGAAAGATGATGCTGAGAAAGTGCTGCACTCAATATGCCAGCAAATTTGGAAAACTCAGCAGTGGCCACAGGACTGGAAAAGTCAGTTTTCATTCCAATCCCAAAGAAAGGCAATGCCAAAGCATGCTCAAACTACCGCACAATTGCACTCATCTCACATGCTAGTAAAGTAATGCTCAAAATTCTCCAAGCCAGGCTTCAGCAATACATGAACCGTGAACATCCAGATGTTCAACCTGGTTTTAGAAAAGGCAGAGAAACTAGAGATCAAATTGCCAACATCCACTGGATCATCAGAAAAGGAAGAGAGTTCAAGAAAAACATCTATTTCTGCTTTCTTGACTATGCCAAAGCCTTTGACTGGGTGGATCACAATAAACTATGGAAAATTCTGAAAGAGATGGGAATACCAGACCACCTGACCTGCCTCTTGAGAAACCTATATGCAGGTCAGGAAGCAACAGTTAGAACTGGACATGGAACAACAGACTGGTTCCAAATAGGAAAAGGAGTACGTGAAGGCTGTATATTGTCACCCTGCTTATTTAACTTATATGCAGAGTACATCATGAGAAATGCTGGGCTGGAAGAAGCACAAGCTGGAATCAAGATTGCTGGGAGAAATATCAACAGCCTCAGATATGCAGATGACACCACCCTTACGGCAGAAAGTGAAGAGGATTAAAAAGCCTCTTGATGAAAGTGAAAAAGGAGAGTGAAAAAGTTGGCTTAAAGCTCAACATTCAGAAAACGAAGATCATGGCATCTGGTCCCATCACTTCATGGGAAACAGTGTCAGACTTTATTTTTCTGGGCTCCAAAATCACTGCAGATGGTGATTGCAGCCATGAAATTAAAAGACTCTTACTCCTTGGAAGGAAAGTTATGACCAACCTAGACAGTATATTAAAAAGCAGAGATATTACTTTGCCAACAAAGGTTCGTCTAGTCAAGGCTATGGTTTTTCCTGTGGTCATGTATGGATGTGAGAGTTGGACTGTGAAGAAAGCTGAGCACCGAAGAATTGATGCTTTTGAACTGTGGTGTTGTAGAAGACTCTTGAGAGTCCCTTGGACTGCAAGGAGATCCAACCAGTCCATTCTGAAGGAGATCAGCCCTGGGATTTCTTTGGAAGGACTGATACTGAAGCTGAAACTCCAATACTTTGGCCACCTCATGTGAAGAGTTGACTCATTGGAAAAGACCCTGATGTTGGGAGGGATTGGGGGCAGGAGGAGAAGGGGACGACAGAGGATGAGATGGCTGGATGGCATCACTGACTCTATGGACACATGTTTGGGTGAACTCCGGGAGTTGGTGATGGACAGGGAGGCCTGGCGTGCTGTGAATCATGGAGACACAAAGAGTCGGACACGACTGAACAACTGAACTGAACCTATGTATAGTATCTTTTAAAAATTGAAGTATATTTGATTTACAATGCTGTGTTAATTTCCGGTGTACAGAAAAGTGATTCATATTCTTTAACATGATAGTTCATGTTTTCTTTTCCATTGTTTCATAATTATTTTTCATTATATTCTCTTTCATATTCTTTTCCATCATAGCTTAATACAAGATATTAGTTCCCTGTGCTATACAGTGAGATTTTGTTGTTTGTTTTATATTTGTAGTTTGTGCCTGCTAATCCCAAATTCTTAATTTATGCCCCCATTTCTCTTTGGTAACTATAAGCTTGTTTTCTATGTCTGTGAGTCTATATCTATTTTGCAAATAAGTTCATTTATATCATATTTTAGATTTCATGTGTGATAGCATGTATTTGTCATCCTCTGACTTCACTTCATATGATAATAATATAGTGTGATAATGATATCAGATCAGATCAGTCACTCAGTCGTGTCCAACTCTGCGACCCCATGAATCGCAGCATGCCAGGCCTCCCTGTCCATCACCAACTCCCAGAGTTCACTGAGACTCACATCCATCGAGTCAGTGATGCCATCCAGCCATCTCATCCTCTGTCGTCCCCTTCCTCTCCCGCCCCCAATCCCTCCCAGCATCAGGGTCTTTTCCAAAGAATCAACTCTTCGCATAAGGTGGCAAAGTACTGGAGTTTCAGCTTTAGCCTCATTCCTTCCAAAGAAATCCCAGGGCTGATCTCCTTCAGAATGGACTGGTTGGATCTCCTAGCAGTCCAAGGGACTCTCAAGAGTCTTCTCCAACACCACAGTTCGAAAGCATCAATTCTTCGGCACTCAGCCTTCTTCACAGTCCAACTCTCACATCCATACATGACCACAGGAAAAACCATAGCCTTGACTAGACGGACCTTTGTTGGCAAAGTAATGTCTCTGCTTTTGAATATGCTATCTAGGTTGGTCATAACTTTCCTTCCAAGGAGCAAGCGTCTTTTAATTTCATGGCTGCAGTCACCATCTGTAGTGATTTTGGAGCCCAGAAAAATAAAAGTCTGACACTGTTTCCACTGTTTCCCCATCTAGTTCCCATGAAGTGGTGGGATCAGATGCCATGATCTTCGTTTTCTGAATGTTGAGCTTTAAGCCAGCTTTTTCACTCTCCACTTTCACTTTCATCAAGAGGCTTTTTAGTTCCTCTTCACTTTCTGCCATAAGGGTGGTGTCATCTGCATATCTGAGGCTGTTGATATTTCTCCCTGCAATCTTGATTCCAGCTTGTTTTTCTTCCAGTCCAGCGTTTCTCATGATGTACTCTGCATATAAGTTAAATAAACAGGGTGACAATATACAGCCTTGACATACTCCTTTTCCTATTTGGAACCAGTCTGTTGTTCCATGTCCAGTTCTAACTGTTGCTTCCTGACCTGCATACAAATTTCTCAAACTCAGATCAGGTGGTCTGGTATTCCCATCTCTTGAAGAATTTTCCACAGTTTATTGTGATCCACACAGTCAAAGGCTTTGGCATAGTCAATAAAACAGAAATAGATGTTTTTCTGGAACTCTCTTGCTTTTTCTATGATCACAAAAATTAAATATTACAAATTCACAACACAATGTGAATTCCAGAGTTGGATGGAGTGCTATTATTGTTCAACCACAAACACTTGTCCATGAAGAAAACAGTTTGTTGAAAGGAGAAAAGAGAACTTGTATTTCATCTCTAAGAAATTTACACAAATATCTTAAACATCACTTTTGTCAGAAGATGATAATATAATTAAGGGCACATATCTTATTAAAAGTCAAAATATCTACTTTATACTTATTTACAAAAATCCTTTGGCATACTCAAGATGAAAGAGACTAGTAGCCTGAGTTGAGTATTCACTTATTCTTTCAATCTGTGCTTAGTCAACAAAGAGAAAAGCAGTAGAAGCGGGGAGAGTCCCCTTTTCCTTTCAGACTTCAACCTGTAAATCTAAGACAAGCCGCCTAAAAGTTTTAGGTACCCACTTGCCTAGACAAATATTTATATAAACACACTGGTGTATGTGGGGTGTGTGTGTGTGCTTATGCTGTTGGCTGGGTTAGGGATGTTATTGTGGGGAGGTAGAGAGTGGAACCAATACTTACACAGGCTAGGGGGAGAGAGGGAAAGATGAGAGAGGTGAAGTCACTTGCTTATGGAGATGGGATCTGGACCTGGGTTTCTGCATTACCTTAAGTCCCATGCTCTTTCATTATACCGCACTGCCTCCCCGACAACAACCCTATAACATAACCTCCTCAATAACTGAAAAGATCTTAAGTGGTGGTTTTCTCAGAGTGTGGAAAATCTAAACCTCTCCATGGATTATCAATAATTAAATGCCCTTTCAGAGCAAGTGAAGTGTGTTAGTCATTCAGTCGTGTCCAACTCTTTGCAACCCCATGGACTGTAGCCCACTAGGCTCCCCTATCCATGGAATTCTTCAGGCAAGAATACTGAAGTGAGTTGTCATTTCTTTCGCCAGGGTCTCTCTCTGACCTAGGGATTGAGTCCGGATCTCCTGCCTTATCCCTGGAAAAGGGATAGGCTACCCACGCCAGTGTTCTTGGGTTTCCCTGGTAGCTCAGATGGTGAAGATTCCATCTGTAGTGCAGGAGACCTGGGTTCAATCCCTGGGTTGGGAAGATCCCCTGGAGGAAGAGAAGGGCTACCCACTCCAGTATTCTTGCCTGGAAAATCCCCATGGACAGAGGAGCCTAGCAGGCTACAGTTCATGGGGTCGCACAGACTCTGACGTGACTGAGCAACTCAGCACAGCACAGCAGCACTCCTGCCTTGTAGGCAGATTCTTTACCATCTGAGCCACCAAGGAAGCCCTATAAGCTAGGAGCATTTGGTCAATTCCTTTGAAATAAGGCCATCTTGATATGTTTATTAATTCATTCATTGCTTCATTTTTTGATATCTTTAGGCTTTATTTCCTTTAAAATATTTACTGAGAATCAATTATATTCCAAGCACTGCTCTTATAATTATTTTTCCTTTCAAGTAACTAGCAAACTAGAAAATAAGTTACTGTAATTCTATAGAGAAAATAACTCATGTACACCTATGTCTGCTTTACTAATATCAAAATGATAACCTATTTTTCAAGAGTACTGAAACAAAACGCCACCTAAATTAGATATTCACCTGGGGTCTATGAGTCTTAAATAATTAAGTCAGTGATTAAATTATAACAAATTGAAGAAACAAGTGTCTAGGCAGTGGTGGTTGGTGGGATGGGGGAGAGAACTGTGAAAGGAAATAAAACGAATAGGGTAATTTATCTACCTTTACACTGAAACTGTATCGAAAAGCAAACTTGTCTTCTTACACACCCTTCCTTTCCTCCACAAAATAAGACGGGGTCGTTAAAGAAGTTATGAATCTCTTGCTATCCAAATTGGGAGCTCAAATTTGAAATATCCATGTCAGCAGCTGACAATACTTCCAAAGGAAATTCTGATGTATTTTCTCTTGTGTACTCAGTTCCTTTTAAGAAACCAGAATTACGCTTGAGGTTTAAGTACATAACAACCAAAAAACCCACAACCCTGATAGAAAAAATAAATCTTTTCTCCAGAGATGACTGACTGTTCCTTTGTGAGAAGTGGACTGCAGAGTGCTACCCTTGAATTTTGCTCTGGGGGACATGGGCACCTTCCTACCTACATCCCAGCCCAGTATTACTGCAGTATCCCAGGCATCAGTGGAGGTGTGCCATCGTTTTACATTTAAATGGAATGGATTTGAGCCTTATCCTGCAAGTGATAGAAGCCCCACATTGCTCATAGTTTTTCCAAAAATTCTGGCAGGGGAAAGAAGGGTAAGGATGGTGTATGCTTTTCTTGGTCAACTCAGGCTCTGAACCACTTTTAAGTTTGTGATGGACTGTGATGCTTTCCCAAAGAATGGTGTCTGTATGGTCCCACATCACCCCTGAGGCAGAATACAGTGCTTTCTCCTTGATTTATCCCCTAAAATATCACACTAGTTAGTGTGAGTGTGTAGAACATCTTAGTGAAGATAAAATATCACACTAGTTAGTGTGAGTGTGTAGAACATCTTAGTGAAGGTTTGGGGATAACAAGGGAATTTAGTTAGCAGTAAAGGAGATCCAACCAGTGCATTCTGAAGGAGATCAGCCCTGGGATTTCTCTGGAAGGAATGATGCAAAGCTGAAACTCCAGTACTTTGGCCACCTCATGCTAAGAGTTGACTCATTGGAAAAGACTCTGATGCTGGGAGGGATTGGGGGCAGGAGGAAAAGGGGACGACATAGGATGAGATGGCTGGATGGCATCCCTGACTCTATGGACGTGAGTCTGAGTGAACTCTGGGAGTTGGTGATGGACAGGGAAGCCTGGCGTGCTGCGATTCATGGGGTCGCAAAGAGTCGGACACGACTGAGCGACTGAACTGACTGAACTGATTGATAGTGTCTCTTCTGACTTCCCTGGTAGCTCAGATGGTAAAGAGTCTGCCTGCAATACGGGAGACCTAGGTTCAATCCCTGGGTCAGGAAGATCTCCTGGAGAAGAAAATGGCAACCCACTCCAGTATTCTTGCCTGGAGAATACCATGGACAGAGGAGCTTGGCAGGCTACAGTCCATGGGGTAGCAAAGAGTCAGACACAGCTGAGCAACTTCACTTTCACTTTCATAGTGCCTCTTGGGCTTCCCAGGGGGTAAATAATACATTTGCAATGCAGGAGACTTGGATATGATCCCTGGGTTGAGAAGATCCCCTGGAGAAGGAAGTAGCTATAGTTGGGTTTTAAATAACCATTTGCTTTTTCTCCATTATACTTCATGGTCCTTGAAGGATTTCACTTTTTCTGCCACAGGATCACAGGCAAAGCCTTCTCCACACTGACGGGTTTGTGGACCATCAGTGGGTTGCCCAACAGTCTCAAGATCCAAATCCTTACTGGTCATGTCAGGACACTCTGATTAGGGAAGGGACAGAAACTTAGAATTTCTTGAGTATCTACTGTATGTTCTGCATGGTAGATCTACGTTCACAAGGACTGAGCAAGCAGGTCCTAGTGTTCCTGATCTTACAGATAAGGAGGCTGAGATCAGAGAAGGAACTCACATAAAATCACATGGGTATTGGAGGCAGGGCCGGGGACTGTGCCCAGATCTTCTAGCCAGCAAAACTGTAATATGTGCCCTTTCATCAGATTGTGGTCTTAGGGAAAAAAAAGATGTTAAACTGTATTTTCCAGTATAGGATGCCACCACCCCCACTGCTGGGCAACTTTGTTTCTGAGACTTTCTGAGACAGCTTCTCAGCTTCTCTTAGCAAGTGATAAGGTTTCACTGTAAATTGCCTGGAGCAAAGAGCCTCAGGAGTCCAAAAGAACCCTTTCCCATGCCAAGCAGAGGGAGATTCAGCTGTTAATGTCAGAGATTGATAAGTAACTACTGAGTTGAAAGATAAAAAAAATAAAACTCTAAAGTCAGTTGAGAGATACTAAAGTTAATGGCAAATTGCATATTTGAAATAAAAATTTTGGATTGATGATAGGTTTAGAAGAGGTAAGAGGATTAGCCGGAGACAAAGGGCGGTAAATGTGTACACATATGCGTTTATAGACAAGTGGATAAGGACATCCACACTTTTATGGCCTGCCTTTAGAAAACCACTTAACCAAGAATTGAGCTTCCCTGGTGGCTCAACTGGTAAGCAATCTGGCTGCAATGCAGGAGACCTGGGTTTAATCCCTGGGTTGGGAAGATCCCCTGGAGAAGGGAAAGTGGATTCTGGCCTGGAGAATTCCATGGACTGTATAGTCCACGGGGTCACAAAGAGTCGGACACGACTGAGCAATTTTCACTTTCACTTAACCAAGAATAGAGAAATGTATCATTGCAGCTGCTCTACTCTGTGTGTGTGTTGTAGTAAAATATATTATAAACATAAAAATGTTTAGAAAGGTTAATGTTAAGTGTCTAATTCAGCATATTCACACTAGTATAACCACTAGTTAGCCAGAATTTTATTATTCCAAACTCCATACCTATTAAACAGTAAGTCCCCATCCCTCCCACCCTTTAACCTTGGTCACTATTCTACTTCTTGTCTCTATGAATTAGACTGTTCTAGGTACCACATGTAAGCGGAATCAAACAGCATTTGTTCCTTTGTGCTAGGCTTGTCTCCAAGGTTTTCCCTATTTGATTAAGAAGGGTAACTTTCTGGTACCATTGACTAGTGGCAACAACTTCTCTGGGGTGAAATACTTGGTTTGATCATGTCCAGGGATACCTATAATAAAGAAACTTTATAAATATGCAGATTAATCAAGCAAGAATCATGTATGTTTTCATAAACAGTGGCACTTTACCAGATCAGCAAAATTCAAAATTACAAAAGGAGAGCTTTATGTATACATTCTGCATATGTACATGGCAATATTTTGACACTAGGAAAGAATATCAAACTTCTGTTTATTTAGGAAAGTTTACCAAGTTTGTACTATATTAAAGATATCAAGAGAATGAGGTAAAGAGTGTTCTCAATAAAAACAATGGGAAAATTGTGTTTTTTATGCTCATTATCAGCCATTATTATAATCATCCCTCCAAAATATATAATAAGATAACTTAAAAGGGTTAAAAACTGGTTTTTAAATAAATGGTTTACAAATATTATTTGTAGGAAGAAAGTCATTTCTACTCCAGGGGAAGCACTGCGGTTTCATATAGTGGAAAGTATATCAAGAACAATATAACTCTGGCACAATATAATTCTGGCAAAATAATGCTTAGAAATTGAAAGGCATCTTACAATCTATATGAAATTGGGTAAACTGAAGAAAATACAAAGTGCCTTCATTTTTTTCCTTCATTTGTTTGCCTTTCTTTCAAGGGAAGTTTTGTTTGATTTGTGTGTCTATATGTGTGTGCAAAGATGGAGAAGCTCTATACAGTCAGCAAAAACAAGACCAGGAGCTGACTGTGGCTCAGATCATGAACTCGTTATTGCCAACGTCAGACTCAAATTGAAGAAAGTAGGGAAAACCACTAGACTATTCAGGTATGACCTAAATCAAATCCCTTATGATTATACAGTGGAAGTGAGAAATAGATTTCTGATAGATACAGTGTCTGATGAACTATGGACGGAGGTTTGTGACACTGTACAGGAGACAGGGATCAAGACCATCCCCATGGAAAAGAAATGCAAAAAGGCAAAATGGCTGTCTGGGGAGGCCTTACAAATAGCTGTGAAAATAAGAGAAGTGAAAAGCAAAGGAAAAAAGGAAAGATATAAGCATCTGAATGCAGAGTTCCAAAGAATAGCAAGAAGAGATAAGAAAGCCTTTCTCAGTGATCAGTGCAAAGAAATAGAGGAAAACAACAGAATGGGAAAGACTAAAGATCTCTTCAATAAAATTAGAGATACCAAGGGGACATTTCATGCAAAGATGGGCTCGATAAAGGACAGAAATGGTATGGACCTAACAGAAGCAGAAGATATGAAGAAGAGGTGGCAGGAATACACAGAAGAACTGTACAAAAAAGATCTTCATGACCAAGATAATCACAACGGTGTGATCACTCATCTAGAGCCAGACATCCTAGAATACAAAGTCAAGCAGGCCTGAGGAAGCATCACTACGAATAAAGCTAGTGGAGGTGATGAAATTCTAGTTGAGCTATTTCAAATCCTGAAAGATGATGCTGTGAAAGTGTTGCACTCAATATCCCAGCAAATTTGGGAAACTCAGCAGTGGCCACAGGACTGGAAAAAAATCCGTTTTCATTCCAATCCCGAAGAAAGGCAATGCCAAAGAATGCTCAAACTACCGCGCAATTGCACTCATCTCACATACTAGTAAAGTAATGCTCAAAATTCTCCAAGCCAGGCATCAGCAATACGTGAACCGTGAACTTCCGATGTTCAAGCTGGTTTTAAAAAAGGCAGAGGAACCAGAGATCAAATTGCCAACCTCCACTGGATCATCGAAAAAGCAAGAGAGTTCCAGAAAAATATCTATTTCTGCTTTATTGACTATGCCAAAGCCTTTGACTGTGTGGATCACAATAAACTGTGGAAAATTCTTCAAGAGATGGGAATACCAGACCACCTGACCTGCCTCTTGAGAAACCTATATGCAGGTCAGGAAGAAACAGTTAGAACTGGACATGGAACAACAGACTGGTTCCAAATAGGAAAAGGAGTATGTCAAGGCTGTATATTGTCACCCTGCTTATTTAACTTATATGCAGAGTACATCATGAGAAATGCTGGGCTGGAAGAAGCACAAGCTGGAATCAAGATTGCAGGGAGAAATATCAATAACCTCAGATATGCAGATGACACCACCCTTATGGCAGAAAGTGAAGAGGAACTAAAAGCCTCTTGATGAAAGTGAAAGTGGACAGTGCAAAAGTTGGCTTAAAGCTCAACATTCAGAAAACGAAGATCATGGCATCTGGTCCCATCACTTCATGGGAAATAGATGGGGAAACAGTGGAAACAGTGTCAGACTTTATTTTTTGGGGTTCCAAAACCACTGCAGATGGTGACTGCAGCCATGAAATTAAAAGACACTTACTCCTTGGAAGAAAAGTTATGACCAATCTAGATAGCATATTGAAAAGCAGAGACATTACTTTGCCAGCAAAGGTCTGTCTAAAGCTGAGCGCCGAAGAACTGATGCTTTTGAAATGTAGTGTTGGAGAAGACTCTTGAGAATCCCTTGGACTGCAAGGAGATCCAGCCATTCCATTCTGAAGGAGATCGGCCCTGGGATTTCTTTGGAAGGAATGAGGCTAAAGCTGAAACCCCAGTACTTTGCCACCTCATGCAAAGAGTCGACTCATTTGAAAAGACTCTGATGCTGGGAGGTATTGGGGGCATGAGGAGAAGGGGACGACAGAGGATGAGATGGCTGGATGGCATCACCGACTTGATGGACCTGCGTCTGAGTGAACTCTGGGAGTTGGTGATGGACAGGGA
The DNA here is from genome assembly GCF_019923935.1 of Bubalus bubalis. Taxonomy (NCBI): domain Eukaryota; kingdom Metazoa; phylum Chordata; class Mammalia; order Artiodactyla; family Bovidae; genus Bubalus; species Bubalus bubalis. The sequence goes on from NC_059158.1 coordinate 153,206,679, forward strand.
GGCCTGGCATGCTGCGATTCATGGGGTTGCAAATAGTCGGACACGACTGAGCAACTGAACTAATGAACTAATGTGTGTGCTTTAGTTTTAAGAACTTGTTTGACTCTTTCAGTTTCTAGTGCTGATAATCATATAAGCTTAGAATTTAAATGGTGCAAAACTCTGACCTTCATTTTTTATTCTCTCTTCGGACCATCACTGGGGAGTGTGGAATTTGAAGCAGAAAGAAGGTCTGAAATTGGTGATGCATAACCTGAGCCTTTCTCTATGCAAGACTCCGTAACATATCTGTGTTTGAGTCATGCCTCTCCTGCTTATCTAGCTTTGTGATCTAGCAGGTTACTAAACCTCCCAGTGCCTCAGTTTTCCCAAATGGTGAACAGTTATACACCTCATAGTGTTATGAGTGTTAAGAGAGTTTAATGTAAAGCACCTTGGCTTTCCAGGTGGCTCAATGGTAAAGAATCAATGTAGGAGACACAGGTTCATCCCTGAGTTGGGAAGATCTCTTGTAGAAGGAAATGGTAACCAACTCCACTATTCTTGCCCAGAGAATTCCATGGATGGAGGAGCCTGGTAAGCTAAAGCCCATGGGGTCATAAAGAGTCATACACGACTGAAGCCACTGACCATGCACTAAGCACCTACATTAATGCCTGGCACATACTAACTACTATCCACTGTTAACTGTTAACCCTTGAGCCTCACTTCCTTGATGTTGTCTCTAGACTCATGTGTTTTCTTCAACTTTCTTAAACTACTCTCTTGGTTTATCACCCTCCTATCCAAGCTTTCAGCAAAGCCTGTCCATTCAACCTTCAAGATACATCCAGATTTGACCATTTCTCATGACCTCCATTGCATTTGAAAAAATGTGATAGGTGCTCAGTCATATGCAGCTCTTTGCAACCTCATGAACTGTAGCCCACCAGGCTCCACTGTCCTTAGAATTCTCCAAGCAAGAATACTGGAGTGGGTACCATTCCCTTCTCCAGGGGATCTTCCTGACCCGGGGATCAAATCTGGGTCTCCCACATTGCAGGCAGATTCTTTATCATTTGAGTCACCAGGGAAGCCTCTGGCTCAAACTGTCAACTCTTCCTTGAACAACTGGAGAAACTTTCCACTGATTTCTCAGTTTCCTTCCTCCTTTCTTCTGATATTTTATCCAGAGTAGTTCCTTTAAGTTGTGGCCTGTTATGTTACTCCTTTGCTGAAGGCCCTTCAATTACTTCCCATCTCATTCAGAAAAACTTTAAGTCCTAGCACAGCTTTTCAGGTAGCATCTTATCTGGCTTGCCTACTCCTTGAATCGCCTCTTCTCTCTCTCCTCTCTGTTCCAACCACGGATGCCTTCGAATGGCTCATGTAGCATCCTGCTCTTGCTACTCTCTTTTCACAAATACCAGGATGGCTAGCCTATTCCTTGATTTCTTTCAGGTCTCTTATCAAATAGGCCTTCCTTCCCTGACCACTGTGTGGAAACAGCATCCATTTCCCTCCTCACTGTATACTTTTTCTATTTTACTTTCTTCTTTGCAGTTTTGTTGTTGTTCAGTCACTCAGTCATGTCCGACACGTTGTGATCCCATGGACTGCAGCACACAGTGCTGTTCTTCACCATTTCCTGAAGTTTGCTCAAACTCATGTCCACTGAGTCAGTGATGCCACCCAACCATCTCATCCTCTGTCATCCCCTTCTCCTCCTGCCTTCAATCTTTCCCAGCATAGGGTCTTTTTCAGTAAGCTGGCTGTTTGCATCAGGTGTCCAAAGTGTTAGAGCTTCAGCATCAGTCCTTCCAATGAATAGTCAGGGCTGATCTCCTTTAGGATTGACTGGTTGGATTTCCTTGCTGTCCAAGGGACTCTCAAGAGTCTTCTCCAGCACCACAGTTCAAAGACATCAATTCTTCAGCACTCAGCCTTTTTTATTGTCCAGCTTTCACATCCATACATGACTACTGGAAGAATCCTAGCTTTGAGTATATTGACCTTTGTTGGCAAAGAGATGTCTCTGCTTTTTTAATACACTGTCTAGGTTTGTCATATCTTTTCTTTTAAGGAGCAAGCGTCTTTTAATTTCATGCTTGCAGTCACTATTCTTGCACTTATCACTACCCAGTATATTATCTATTTTCTTTCTCCTAGATATGAGAGATAATTTTCATTCAGGCTGTATCCCAAAGGCCTAGAACAGTATTTGGCACATTCCAGAGGCTCAGTAGACATTGAATAAATGAATAAAATAATGTGTCATTTTCTAAGAGTGCTTTTGTTGGTACCCTCATTTGAGTGATTGGACTTCCCACTGCAAATGGGTTTGCATTTATTTATCAGTCTGTGAAAGATTGGGTTAAAAAGAGCTTTTATGTTTTTTTTCTGTCATAAATTCCTCCCGAGGTTTGGACATGGTTTCTCTTACTCACTTGTTCAGAGCCAATCAATGTCACCCTTTAGTCTGCCAAAGTGGTTGCTGAGTGATGAGGCATTTTATCCCTCTGGGAGCTTAAGGTACTGGCTGTGTGGCATGTACAGTTGCTGCTGGCTATGAGCAAAAATCTAAGATTGATCAAGCCAGAATCTCCTAGTAGGGAGCACAGGCAAGGAATGTTTGGACTCTGGGTCAACTCAGAGGGTCTTTCAAGTCCTCCCTTTAATACTTGTCAGGATTTTAGTGCTCATGAAAGCAGAGCACCCCAGAGAGTTGGCTGTAGTCTAATACACTGCACGATCCCCACAGAGCTTCAACCACAGCTCTCAGGGAGAACTGAGTCTCTCTGGTGACTAAGCTCATCATATACTTTTATAACTTAATTTCGAATAAAATATTATTTGAACCAAGAATAAAGTGCCATGTGGATTTTGCTTTTAGAGCTGGAGAAATAAAGAACTTGGCTTTTTCTCATTAAGATCATTTTTGTTTTCATGCTATAGCACTAATACATGCTGTGTGCTAAGTTGATGCAGTCGTATCTGACTCTTTTTGACCCCATGAATTGCAGCCCTCCAGGTTCCTCTGTCCATGGGATTTTCCAGGCAGGAATACTGGAGTGGGTTGCCATTTCCTCCTCCAGGGGATCTTCCTGACCCAGGGATCGAGCCCTAGTCTCTTATGTCTCCTACATTGGTGGGTGGGTTCTTTACCACTAGCGCCACCTGGGAAGCCCAGCACTAATATAATGATTGCTTAATAATCTGGTGGTCTTACTCTGCTTGGCTACTGTAATATACACAATACCAAAGACTGGATGATTTAAAGAAGAGAAATTTATTTCTCACAGTTCTGGAGGTAGGTAGTCCAGGCTCACAGACTTGCTCCTGGTGAGAGCTCGCCTCCTGGCTTGTGGATAGCCACCTTCTGGCTATGTTCTCCTATAGCTTTTCCTCTGAGCAAGTTCCTGGAGAGAGAGAAAAAGGGGGAGGGGGAAGTCTATCTTTCTTTTCTTACAAGGGCACTAATCTCAGGAGGGCCCCCACACAGGACCAAATCCAAACCTAATTATCTCCCAAAGGCCCCCACCTCCAAACATCATCACATTGGTGGTTAGGGCTTAAATACATGACATTCAGTCCAAAACAGAGGTTAAGAGCTTTGAAGGCAGAGAGACCTGGATTCAAATCTTGGTTGAGATAATTACAAAGTACATTTAGGCAAATTCAGGTGGTTCAGATGACAGTAAAGAATCTGCCTACAGTGAAGGAGACCCAGATTCAATCCCTGGGTCAGAAGATCCCTTGGAGAAAGTAATGGCTACCCACTCCTGTGTTCTTGCCTAGAGAAATGCATGGATGGAGGAACCTGGTGGGCTATAGTCCATGCGGTCACAAAGATTCAGACACAACTGAGCAACTAACACTTTTACTTTTAGGCAAATTACTCAACTTTTCTGCTACTGCTACTGCTGCTAAGTCACTTCAGTCATGTCCGACTCTGTACAACCCCATAGACGGCAGCCCACCCGGCTCCCCCGTCCCTGGGATTCTCCAGGCAAGAACACTGGAGTGGGTTGCCATTTCCTTCTCCAATGCATGAAAGTGAAAGTGAAAGTGAAGTCGCTCAGTCGTGTCCGACCCTCAGCGACCCCATGGACTGCAGCCTACCAGGTTCCTCCATCCATGGGATTTTCCAGGAAAGAGCACTGGAGTTGGGTGCCATTGCCTTCTCTGCAACTTTTCTAGGCCTCAGGTTTTTAGATCTGTAAAATGGACAGCCAACTACCTCACTGAAGTCGTACTGGCAAAGTTCTGCCCTCTCTATAGAGCAAATATTTAAATAGCAGCTGTCATTTCTGTCTTTTAAATGCCTCTCTTTACCTTATGTAATTGCTGAAAATATTTTGGGAATTAATACATATCATAAATAAAAACTGTCTTATTTCTGATATGTATTAAAATGTAAAATGTATTATCCTCCCTAGTGGAAACTTGCTTTATAGGTTCTTAAGTTTTTATAAGGTGCCAATATTCATATTATGTAGGAAATGTATGAAGTATTGTTTTATAATCATAAAGCAAAATAAATATTAGATTGTAAGAATTTTATACCTAGAAACTCTGCACGTGTGTGCTCAGTCACATCCAACTCTTTGCAACCCTATGGACACATAGTGTATTTTAAATCAATCTAAGATGAAAGTAGAAAGTAAATGTGTTCTGAAAAATATATATACATATCTATTTTATTTATGTGAAGAAGTTAGCTAAGTTCTAAGCATATAGTAGATGTTTAAGAGATGTTAATGTCCCTTCACGTCAATATCTACATAAACATTAACATAAGTTTTATATAGAAACCCATGACCAAAATGTTAGCATTTTAATTTTTTAAATGTCAGTTTCTATTTTAACCATTTTTAATATTAACACTTTTTCATCTGCTTGACTTGCAAAATTTCTAATGCAGGCAGTAAGAGCTATGATAATTCTATTATCTAGAGTGGGCCCTTTAAATTGTTAATCACTAATATGACATTCTTTTGCTAAAATGTTCACTGCCAAATTCAATTGTTTATTAAGTCAGAACTTATTACGAGCCTGCTGTGGAACCTCCCTGATAGTTCAGCCATTGAGACTCTGAGCTCCCACTGCAGCATCAAGGTTTGATCACTGGTAGAGGATCTAGGGGAGAAGGCAATGGCACCCTATTCCAGTACTCTTGCCTGGCAAATCCCATGGACGGAGGAGCCTGGTGGGCTGCAGTCCATGGGGTCGCTGGGAGTCGGGCACGACTGAGCGACTTCACTTTCACTTTTCACTTTCATGCATTGGAGAAGGAAATGGCAACCCACTCCAGTGTTCTTGCCTGGAGAATCCCAGGGACGGGGGAGCCTGATGAGCTGCCATCTATGGGGTTGCACAGAGTCGGACATGACTGAAGCGACTTAGCAGCAGCAGCAGCAGCAGCAGAGGAACTAGGATTCTGCAAGTTGTGTGGTGTGGCCAGAAAGTCTTGGGGAAAAAAAAAAGTGTGCTGTCTGCCAGGCACTGCACTAGGCAGTGGGTGGATAAGACACATAAGATCTCTCCCCTGAAGCAGATTCAGTTCTAGTGTGGAAAAACAGATAATAAGCAACAGCCGAAACAACTTCAGATTTTCAAGAGTACTAGAAAAAAAGAATAACAAATGAGATAAATATTCCGTTCTGTATCTGGCCAGAGAAGGCCTCCCAGAGGTAGCACCATCTGAGTTGAAACCTGAAATCTGAAATAATCAGCCAGGCAAAAGGCAATGAGGAGCACTGTAGTGAGAGGGGAGTGCAAACCCACGGCCCCCAAGGCATCTTAAAGAGAGTTTACCTCCTTAAAAAATAGTGGGTAGGCCACTAGGAACATAACAAATAAGTGAATCTGCAAGGAGATGATGGGTGTAGTAGGCAAGGGCCAGATCAGATGATGTTATGTAGTCCAACAGAAAATTATAGATTTTATTCTGAATAAGGAGGAGAGTGACATATTAATAATTTTACTCCATATTGACAATATTTTACTCCATAATGATAATGACAAACTTGACAATTGTGTGCTGAATCTGCTGCAGAGGGGAAGAAAAGTGAAGGCTAGGAGCCCAGGCTGGTGGCTTTTTCCATAATCCAGACTAGAAGTAATGGTGGTTCAGACTAAGGTGTGGTAGTAGAGAGAAGGAGAAATGGAGAAATCAGACTCTTCAATTTGAAACTTGAGCAAATGAGAAACATTTCTGGAGGGGGGGGAATCTTTGCACAGGTTTTGACAAGATGGGGAGTTATCAGGAGTTCTGTTTTTAATATGTGAAACTTGACATGTTTATAATATACAAGTAGAAATGTCAAATGTTGTTGGATATGGGTCAAGGATAAAGACATATATTTAGGAGCTGTTGGCATCTAAGTGGTATGTAAATTCACTGGGTTAGGAGAAAGTATAGCAGGAAAAATTATAGTAGGCACTTGATCAAGTTCTGTAGCACTTCAACACTTAGAGGTCTCATTTATTATAAGAAAGATCCAAGAAAGAAAAATAGTGATGGAGCACTCAGAGTAGAAGAAATAAAACAAAAGAATGTGTCATTGAATAATATCAATGATTGCTAGCAATTCCTGTGCCAAATACTGTTTTAATTGCCTTAAACTAACTTAATCCTCATAATTTCAAAAGGTAGATAATATTATTACCCCATTCTAAAGGCACAGAAACTAAGGCATAGTTAATCAATTTGCCTGTTTACACAGCTCATAAATGGCAGATCTAGGACTCAGATGAAAGTTATCTAATATGAAAGGCAATATTCTTAATTGGGACCTGATATTGGTCCTCTAATTTGCAAGTGAAAAGTAGCTTTTTGCCCCCTTAATAATATCAGATCTCCCTGCAAGATAAAATAAGATGAAAGGAAAATATTTATTGGACTTGCAACATGGAGATAGATTGCTTCAATGGAGAAAACTTCTCAAGTGGAACATTGGTAACAGAAGATAGATGGGGCTTAACAAGTCAGCAGGAAGTAGGCAGTAGAAACCACAGTGTCAGATGGCTCTTGTGCAAAGTTCTATTGCAGAAAAGAACAAAGCAACGGGGCTGCAGCTATAGAGGGATTTGGACTCAAGGGAGGTATGCTGGTTAGGTCATCTGGGAAGCAGACCATCATATGGAGATAGAAGTACAAGAAATTAATTGGAGTAATGCCTTTGAAGGATAATGAAGAGGGAGCAAGAGTAGGCAACAAAAGCTTTGAGATAATGACACAAATTTGAGACCTGTGAATGGAGGAGGGAAAGGCAAAGAGAATTTGGTCAGGAGAGACTACTATGCACCTCTGAGAATGTCTCAGGAAGCTCTGTCATCAAGACTCCCCAGAGAGGAGTCTTCATGAGGCAGAATGGCCAGGATTCAGAAGCCTTGCCACAGTCAGTCTTTGGTTAGGATTATCTGAGAAAAGTCTTGCCCTGACTTAAATGCTGCAGTGGATAGCCAACGTGCTGCAGCTGGAGTGTCTCAGCTAACTGAGCTCCTTATAGCCGATCAGCAAGATCTGTCCTAAAGGCAAATCTGAGTGTTTAGCTCCATGGCCATCCCAGGAGGAGGGCTGTTTTTGTATATTGACTTTATATGCTGATGAGAATCAAGGTAAAACAGAGATAACACAGTTACTTAAAGTTTTCAAACACTAGAATGGGACTTAACTTTGCCTCTAACGCCAGAATTTTAGGCAAAAAATTTCCTATTTAAATATTCATTTAATATTTGTTTAAATGGTCCCAACAAAAGTATTATGTAACAGAACCCCAGGCCCCGAGGAATATTAATTGGAATGAGGTATCCCAGAGGTCTACATCTCAAAACCAAGACCCTGCTCTACCCAACTGTGTGCCAACTCCACTGCTGGAAACCTCAGGCCAAACAGCTAATAAGACAGGAACATAGTCCCACACATTAAAAAAAAAAAAAAAGAAATAACAAACAAAATGTGTTAACAGGTGAGATGTATGGAGAGAGTAACATGGAAACTTACAATACCATATGTAAAATAGATAGCCAATGGGAATTTGCTCTATGACTCAGGGAACTCAAACAGGGGCTCTGTGACAATCTAGAAGGGTGGGATGTGGAGGGAGATGGGAGGGAGGTTTGGGAATGAGGTGACATGGGTGTACTTATGGCTGATTCTTGTTCATGTTTGACAGAAAACAACAAAATTCTGTAAAGCAATTATCCTTCAGTTAAAAAATAAAATGGAAAAAAAAAATGTGTTACAGATGAAGGAGCAAGGTAAAAAACTGCAAGACCTAATAAATGAAGAGGAAATAGGGAACCTATTTGAAAAAGAATTTAGAATAATGATAAAGAAGTTTCAAAATATTGAAAATAGAATGGAGAAAATGCAAGAAACGTTTAACATATTTAACAAAGGCCTAGAAGAAATAAAGAATAAACAGCGATGAACAACACAATCAGTGAAATTAAAAATAGAAGGAATCAAGAGCAGAATAACTGAAGCAGAAGAACAGATAAGTGAGCTGGAAGATAGAATGACAGAAACAACCGCTGAGGAACAGAATAAAGAAACAAGAATGAAAAGAATTGAAGACAGTTCAGAGACCTCTGGGACAATAGTAAACATACCAACATTCAAATTATAGGGGTCCAGAAGAAGAAACGGAGAAGGCAATGGCACCCCACTCTAGTACTTTTGCCTAGAAAATCCCATGGACGGAGGAGCCTGGTGCGCTGCCGTCCATGGGGTCGCTAGAGTCGGACACGACTGAGCGGCTTCACTTTCACATTTCACTTTCATGCATTGGAGAAGGAAATGGCAACCCACTCCAGTGTTCTTGCCTGGAGAATCCCAGGGATGGGGGAGCCTGATGGGCTGCCATCTATGGGGTCGCACAGAGTCGGACATGACTGAAGCGACTTAGCAGCAGCAGAAGAAGAGAAAAAGAAAGGGTATGAGAAAATATTTGAGGAGATTTATAGTTGAAAACTTCCCTACCGTGGAAAAGAAAGTAGCCACCCAAGTCCAGGAAGCCCAGAGAGTCCCATACAGGATAAACCCAAAGAGAAATATACCAAGACACATATTAATCAAACGAACAAAAATTGAATACAAATAAAAAATATTAAAAGCCACAAGGAAAAGCAAAAAATAACAAAGGAATCCCCATAAGGCTAATAGCTGATTTTTCAGCAGAAACTTTGCAGGCCAGAGTGGAGTGGCAGGATATGTCTAAAGTGATGCAAGAGGAAAACCTACAACCAAGATTACCCAGCAAGGATTTCATTCAGATTTGATTGTGTAAGAAGGAATTCCTGCCATATGGGACAACACAGATAAACTGTGAGGACACAAAAGAAGCCTCAACAAATTTAAGTGGGTACTAAATTTAATCTTAAGAGCTCAAAACACTTGGTAAATAAATGTCATTAAAACCTTTTTATTACTATGCCTGTGAAATGATGATAGAAAGTTACAACTGCAAAGTCTGAGTGATAAGGTACCAAGGTGAATTGTGTAAAAGATCACAAGTTTAGTGACCTGAAAACTAAAAAAAAAAAAAGAAACCCTTTTTGATACTGAATTGATGATAAAGCCAACAGACATGAATCAAAAGTATTGGAAAACTAACTGTGCAAAGCACTAGTCTTGTTGCCTGCTTAACTAGATACAAGGTCAGCTGTGTAAGTTTTCACTGGGCTGGAAGACTAAATACCTTGACTGATGTTTTGAAAACACACACACACTGCAAAATTTAAAAATCTTCACAGGTTACCAAAAAACAGACAAGATTTTTCTATACTAGATCAAAGTATACACACCTTTTAAGCAAATACACCACTTGTGGAACAACACTTGAATATATTCCCCCTCAGAGTTAATGGGCTTCCTATTAGAGGCAGAGTAATTCCTGAGATCTCAATTGCTTGGGGATTCTTGGTAAAATTACTCTAATAATCTGAGGCAGCCTGAAAGCAATAATAAAGCAAGCATACAAAAATATTCACAGCTACTCTCTGTTCCCTGGGAATTTAGATGGGTAATCCCATATGGTTAATAGTACTTGTTATGTATGGTTGAGAATGATTCCAAAACAATAGAAATCACCAAGGAATAATAAGAGGGAGTTAAAAATGGAGGGAAATTTGCCTTTCTGAAGAAAATAAAACTACTGGGTATTTTGACCAGTGGTTGCCAAGACCATGTCTTTTTCAAACACACTTAGATGCTGATTTTGTTCAAGGACTGACTATGAAAAAAATTTAACTCATTCAATTACCTGTTTCATAACAACACAGTAATGATCTCAGTACAGACAACTGATTTCTTTCTCTTGTTAGGCTATGGATTTTTCAGCTACTAGAAAGCTATAAAGCATTCCAAGTGATTCAGTGGTAAAGAATACACCTGCCAAGCAGGAGACATTGATTCAATTCCGGGGTCAGAAAGATCCTCTGGAGGAGAAAATGGCAACCCACTCCAGTATTCTTGCCTGGAGAATCCCAAGGACAGAGGAGCCTACAGAGCGGGCTACAGCCCATGAGGTTGCTAAAGAGGCAGACACGACTTAGTGACTAAACAACAACAAAAATGGGAATTAATATGAGTAGTTTCGTGGGGAGGGAGCAAGGATGACAATGTGTTCCCTCTCTAGTATTCTGTATTTGTGAGGTGATTTCCTTCCGGGAAGGGCAGAGTACTGGATTTTATGTCAGTTCTAGACAATCCCATGAGTGCTACCTTTGTGTGAGGACCCGAGAAGTAAGATAAAAAAGGTCTCAGACTCATAAATTAGGAACAAAAATTGCAGAGCAAAACTGATTTTGTGCGCTCAGGCAATGGGATTAAGTTAATGCCACAAGCTCTATGGTTTGTGAAAGGTAAACTTCTGGCTGAAGAGAACAGCAACAATTATTCAGAATTCCTGAAGTAGGCCAACCATTTGTCCAGAGGGCAAAGAAATCCTGCTTGACTAGCTTCTACTCGAAACCAGTGTCAAGTTCCTGACCTTATGAACTCCCCAGAACGATATTAGGTGGCAAAGGAGGAGCTGTTCTCTTTCGCTTCTTTTTTCTCTCTGCTTTGCTAAAAATCAGAGCAGGCGTGTGGTTATGTTTGCGTTGGCATTCACATATTGTTTCTCAGAGAACTGTTATATTTGATAATAGACTTCCATCCTTTATAAGGTGGCAGATATTTTTCTTTCTCCTTCTTAAAATCATAGTGTTCATTAAGGGAATTCTTAAAGTGGCTGGAGTTAGTAGGTGAATATGTACATGATTGTAGATGTACTGTCTACATTTAAGAAGACATTATTGTATTGTTAGTGATCTACTGCCTCTCCTCTGAGTATTTTCTGAGTGGGACTGGTGACAGTTGGTCCAGGAACTGGAGAGAAGTAAGGAATGAAATATGACTGCCTGAAGTAGCAGCTCTTAAAATGTGAGATATCACAGATCACCTTGAAAATCAGGTAAAAACTTGGAAGTACACTCTTGGCAGAAAAAAAAAAAATTGTTTAAGCTTACAAAAATTTACATAGAATCTCAGGAATTTCAGAACCCTCTTGATATGCATCAATGAGCCCTCACTCCAAAGTTTATGAATATCAGGTGAGTCCTATGACAATAATAAAGGCTTTCCTGGTGGCTCAGATGGTAAAGAATCTGCCTGCAGTGCGGGGGACTTGGGTTCAATCCCTGGGTCAGGAAGATCCTCTGGAGAAGGGCATGGCAACCCACTCCAGTATTCTTTCCTGGAGAATTCCATGGACAGAGGTGCCTGGTGGGCTACAGTCCATGGGGTCGCAAAGAGTCAGACATGACTGAGCAACTAACACTTTCACTTACCTGTATAATAGAGGGGTGAAGAGGTTAACCCCTACCAAGTTTTGGAAGACTGAATACCCCACCATCCTTCAACCTAAAGCTCAAGTCTTTAGGTCATCTCAGTAAGCACCGCTACTTTGAGTGCTGGGTCATCATGGGAAGTGCTGGGTATAAAGTAAATGCTCTACTTTATCTTCCTCTAAATGTTGAGTTCTTAAAACTTCAACCACAAATAGTGCATTGCAAAACTCACTTGGAGCAATTGGTAGTTCACTTGTGAGAAGATACACATGATTTCAAAACTGGCTTTAGCTGGATGATTTTGCAGTTGCCTATATGAAATGATCTGTCCATTTTAGCTTTGATCTTAGGGAAAGCAGCCACATCTTGATACATTCCTCATAATAAGCAGCTTGGATAATACTCCTACTCCTGAATTCAAAGATTAAAAGTATTTGGAAAAAGAACTTGCCTTTTTCTTCTTGAGACATTCCCTCCAGGGCAGGCCGAAGGTATACTAGCAAAGAAGGAAAACTTATCATTTTTCTATCCATAGTATCCTGAGCTGTCAATTCAGCAGCTTGCACAAGAACTAAACCTACTTTACAAAAAAAAGCTTGAAAGTGTCGTACCATTAGCTATTCTGATTCTAGTCCATGCCAGGAAGCAAAGGTTCTTATTATACCATGCTCTATTTTTGATCTAATCCATATCAACAGCCTGAGTCTCAGCATGGTAATGCTGGGGAAATTGTTTGATGATAATTGGAAACTGCACTGCCTTGCCCCTTAAGTGATACAATCTTTCTGTCACTAGGAGTGTCATTTGGGCTTTAAAGAGTCAGGAATAAGAAAAGTGGGCATCTGAACTCTCTGTGGAAGGCACTGCAGCAAGTCAGAGTCTCTTGTGAAAGTGCTCCCGTTGGTGAGGTTGGGATATAGAAGGAAGATGTGTATCCCTACCCTCGTGTTTGAGAGCCTTCAGACAACTCAGTCTACTACCATCATTCAGATACCCAGACTGCAGTACCCTGACTCTGGGGCAGACAACATGGTATGGGAATAAAAGTCACCCTACACAGCAGTTATTGAAAACAGTTAAATAGAACACCAGGCGTTAAAACCTGGTACCTTCTTGTCATGATAAAGATTTTAACAAGAACAGGAAATGGCACAGCACAAATCCGTTTTCATGATAATGATCTCATGAATGCAAAGAGCATAGGAAATGGAACAAATGTAACCCATTCCATTACCACCTTCAAACGGTAACCTCCTTGTCCTAGTCACATGCCCTACTTCTGGTCCTGATGAAATCACAAAGGAAATCAAGAGGCTGAGTGTGGCACGGACAGTGGTTGGGGGGGGTGGCAAGCAAGACAGCCCCCGTTTATGTGTGCATATGTGTGTATGCCCACACATATTTCCTTTCTTGAACTCTGTTGCAGTAGAGAATTCCTTAGAGCTGATTCCCTAACTTTGACCTGCTTTCAGCAGGTCAGACCCAGAATGAACAAAGAAAACTAAAAACCAAGGAGTCCCCAGGGAATAGGCAACTCCCCTTTAATAACAGCTACACTGTTCATCAAGATGAGGAAACTTTGACTTTGCCCTAAATAGAAGCTGTAAACAAAGAAGATGATTGACTGCCTTTCTTCCTTCCAGCACTCACACCTCCTCAGCTTCTTGAGGAAAATGGAGCCTCTGTCTTAGATGTGCTGTCTCTATCCTATCTAAGTGAAGTGCAAGTCCTCCAGGCATGGCCGACTCTTTGCAATCCCATGGACTGTAGTCTGCAAAGCTCCTCTGTCCATGGGATTCTCGAGGCAATAATACTGGAGCGGGTTGCCATTCCCTTCTTCAGGGTACCTTCCCGACCCAGGGATCGAACTCCAGTCTCCCGCATCGCAGGTAGATTCTTTACCATCTGAGCCACCAGGGAAGCCCAATCCTGTCTCAAGAGATTGCAACTTGATTAGGGCTCATCTGAAAATATAAAGAAAGGTCTTGGGAAAGCAAGGAAGCCAGAACTGGTTGAGGGTGATTAGGCCAGGTCCGAGTCACGGCTGCCATCCATTCCTCTTTGACCTGGCCATATTTCCCAGGAGGATCTGCTCTCTGTGAAAAGCTCTTTAATACTATGTGAAATCTATAATAAATCTTCTCACCCCAAGATGACTGCTTCAGAGATGAGGGGGAGTAGTGAGGCACGATGGCTGAGTTTGCCAAATAAATACTAGAGAAGACGAGAGCCAGATTGCCTGGAGTACTGTGCCCACACCCTGCCTCAACCAAATGTCACTCACTCTGCTCAGCTGGCTAGTAACTCCTTACATGGCATCCAAGTAGCTGTTCTATACATTTTCTCCCACTGGGGATTTGTCCAGGCAAGCAAGCCTGAATTCACTTTACATTTCAGGCATCCCGGATGTCTGTCCTTTCCAGATGATATCCCAATTACCAAACGGCCCTGGTTGGTTAATAAGGAATGCAATAGTCTTCCTTGCCCTGGTTATATGTCACTTATTAATGTGATGTTGGGAGATTCCCAGGCGATTTCACGTCTTAAGACAGCAATTGGTGATCACCTTATCAGACACCAGGCAAAAAGTTTTCTGTGGGTGCAGGAGTTTCCTAAGAGTGCTACCTTGATTCCCAAAGCAGGTTACATTGGAATTACCTTTTCAAAGAAAAGGGAGCCCTCAGTTTCAAATGATCTAAAAATTTAAGAAGGTTATAAGCACTGAGAAATAATCATTTGAGATCAGTACTGCATGAGAAAATGAATAAGTTGGAAAACTGGTTATGTACTTTTGGGTCTCTTAAACCCCCGTAGGAGGTAATTAACTGATTGTATATGATTGTGGTGAGTCACAATAATGGGTCCCTTTTGCTTAAAACTATTCTACTCAATATTAAAAAGTGATGTGATTGGGCTAACTAGAATCTAGGTCAGATTATTGAATAGGCTTCTATCCTCCAGTTTTTTCTAATTCTATTTTTCATTCCCAAATGGCCACCTTACATGTAACATATCTTTGCAACATAGGTTTCATTCTTTCACTATTCTATGGGACACTTTGTAGTGGTTTAGAAGGAGAACTGAAGTGACGACAGCATGGGGAGGCAGATTTCACTAACTGTACAGCCTGAGGATAACCCCTTGGTATTTCTGAGCCTCAGTTCTTTTATTAGTAAGATGAGAAACTGGGTCCACTTGGTATTGAAAGTCCTTTCTAGCTCTCAAGGAGACATTGGGTTTCTGTGAAATTTAAACCAGTGACATACCCATCACTTCCTTTTGTTGCTGATGTTGTCCTGTGAATTTTTGATGAATATCACTTGGAATGTCCTTTTTGAGAGGATGAAAGGTCCGTCTAGCCAAGGCTATGGTTTTTCCTGTGGTCATGTATGGATGTGAGAGTTGGACTGTGAAGAAAGCAGAGTGCCGAAGAATTGATGCTTTTGAACTGTGGTGTTGGAGAAGACTCTTGAGAGTGCCTTCGACTGCAAGGAGATCCAACCAGTCCATTCTGAAAGAGATCAGTCCTGGGTGTTCTTTGGAAGGAATGATGCTAAAGCTGAAACTCCAGTACTTTGGCCACCTCATGCGAAGAGTTGACTCATTGGAAAAGACTCTGATGCTGGGAGGGATTGGGGGCAGGAGGAGAAGGGGACGACAGAGGATGAGATGGCTGGATGGCATCACCAACTTGATGGATGTGAGTTTGAGTGAACTCTAGGAGTTGGTGATGGACAGGGAGGCCTGGCGTGCTGCAATTCATGGGGTTGCAAAGAGTCAGACACGACTGAGAGACTGAACTGAACTGAACTGAATCTTCTCTTTCCATGAATTTTAAATCTCTATTTCTTGCCTATTGTTCTTTATCTTTACAAGTAAAAGGTACTTTGTTGTTTCCAACAGAGCTTATCAGTTTGGTTCCACAGTATCTTTAAGGAATAAGGACATGAGAATAGGGAACAAAATTATGAAGAGTGTTAGATGGGAAGTTTGCAAGGCACAAAATGGACCTATGGTGGGAACACAGAGGAAGAAGGGTTTTCTAGTAGAGACACTGAATGTAAAATCTCCAGAGTAAGGGAATTATATCTTAAAGAACTACAACCGACTAAATGAAGGGATGAGTTTGTTTACATCAAGTTCTGAGCTATATTTGGTGAGAAGACTTTTGACTTCTGCTGAGACATCAGGTCTCAGTTATTATGAAAATAATAAACCATTCTCCAGGCATATAGTTATAAAGAGAAAGTTGGAAATGATTTCCCAAATCAGAAGCATGAGCCAGACCCAACTTTCCTGCTGTTGATTAATGCCATCTATACCTAATCCTGAAATGCCCCTGACCAGAACTACCCAGCTGGCAGAACTGCCACTGTCCCTGCCGTCTGCTCTGTCCCAGCACTCTCTTGGGTAACCCACCTCTGTTTCAAAGGCTTTCATGCTGTGGGACCAGAGATAAGACTTGTCTCAGGCTCGTGCAGACAATTAATCCTGACCACAGCAAGGTGCCATGAAGTGGTGTCATGTGAAAAGGGAACTTTTCTCTGATCTTATCCAGGGACTTCATGCCATTTAAAATTACCCCACTTCAGCATCCTATTTCCCAAAACCACAGTCAACTTGGTTGTTTATTTGAACATTTGAGTTCACCTTATTTGAAATTACTTCCCATCTAAACCAATTTACCAGGGATCCAAAGCACTCACCTTGTGGTGTGCAAAGGATATACTGATGGCCTTGTGTGCAAAGACAACTGGTAACAAGAAGGCATCTCTGTTAGTTGCTTGTGACTAGCATGCTTCTCTGTGAATCAAGTGATATTTTCTAATAGGACTTTAGACTTGTGATTTTATCCTAAATTGGCCTCTGGTGCCAATATGTCTTTGAAAGTGAAAGTGTCAGTCACTCAGTAGTATCTGACTCTTTGTGACCCCATGGACTATAGCCCACCAGGTTCCTCTGTCCATGGGATTCTCCAGGAAAGAATAATGGAGTGTGTTGACATTCCCTTCTCCAGGGATCAAACCTAGGTCTCCTGCATTACTGGCAGATCCTTTACTGTCTGAGCCACAAGGAAGCCACATAGATCCTTTGCCAAGCTAATAAAGTGGTGATCAAGCAGATGCAACTTTATTTCCCAAGATTAGGAAGACTATGGAAAAAGTGAGCTTCCTTTGTGGCTCAGATGGTAAAGAATGTGCCTGCAATGCAGGAGACCCCTGTTTGATCCCTGTGTTGGGAAGATCCCTTAAAGAAGGAAATGGCTATCCACTCCAGTATTCTTGCCTAGAGAATTCCATGGACAGAGAAGGTGGGCTGCAGTCCATGGGTTCTCAAAGGGTCGGACACAACTGAGGAACTAACACACACACACACACATGCACACACACAGAAAAAGTAAACCAAACACTACAAGTGATAATATGACCACCTACTACAGAAACAAAAATAAAAGAATATAGAAAAACAACTCTTCTAAAGATTGTATTTTCGCTACCCCACTTGTCAATGAAAAGTATATTTCTACACATCTGGTCATCTTTACCAGTCCTTTAGAAAGATAGCAGTCAGAATTAGTGAGGTAATTAAAGAGCTATAGACACATAAGAGATTAGTATTTGCCATCTCAACTATGGATTTAGGCACATCATTCTAGATCAGTATATGTTTTATTTATGATCACCTAAAATATGTTTGAGCATTTATTGCTTATATCCATGCATTTGCACAATGGAGAGAGCCTAAGATATGTGTTAGAGTGCAGTTTCTACTCAAGATAAACTAATTAAAGAAGAGTCAAATACACGTGATCATGTTCACATTTGTACATATCTTTAAACTAATTTTATGTAAGAAGAAGAGCACATTGGTCAAATTGGAACCAACTGTACAACCAAGTGTTCTCTCTGAAAATGGCCCAAGAGCTTCATTAGCTTTTACTAAAATGGGAAAAGCTTTATATATAAAGTGGATTTTGAGCTGAGTATTGAAGAAAGTTCAGAAATGAATGTAGAGGAGTGTGGCTATAGGTTTATAGGCAGGTCATGAAGAAGCAAGTAGGAGAAAGAAACAGAAGTAGAGCAATAGCCAGGAATAACAATGGGAATGTTGACAGATGACCTCAAAACCCGATTTAGGCACCTAAGGGGTTTTCAGAAAAGAATTATGCGATCCCAGCAATGGAAGCCAGGCAGCAGCATTTAGATGAACATATCTGCAGAGAAAAGGGTACTGAATATGAATAGTGGAGCAATAAATGGTAGCTGAGACCAAAGATAATCAATATGCAGAAGAAAAATGCAACTAAAACAATCAGGAATAACAAAATATAGTGTATAAAATAAACTCTTAATTCACTGGGGAATTTCCAGGGCCTGATATCTTTTAATTTTCGAGGAATAGGAAAAGACTGCTGCTAGAGTTCAAATCTGGCTTAGTCTTCGGTCAACTAAATGAAAATTTCTTCCCTCCTTTTCCCACTTCTACCCTCTACCTGTGGAAATGGATTTTTTTCTGATTTTACATAAAGTATAACATAAAAACTTATGTTTAATATAATCTTCTTTTGTCTAATTCAAAAGGAATTTCAATTTCTTATGATGATTTTAAGTTTATTATTAAATATTTTCACAGGGATGATTGGGGAAAGTATGAAAGAATAATGTTGAAAAATTACTGGGTGTCTTCAGTGCTGGTTACTATGCCATGGGCTTTCCATATGTTTCCCTATATATTCAATCATTATTATTTTCTATAGTTAGTCCAATTCATCCTTTTCTATTTTAAATAAACTATTGCATATTTTATATAATATTGTTCATCAGCTTAATTATTTGATGGTAGGAATGATTTAGGGAAAAAACCAGTTCAAACAAACAGCCACATGAGAATGAAGATCTTAAGTAAAATTAAGGAACTGAAGATTTGGGGGACGAGTTTAAAATTAAGATATATAGTTAGATGCCTACTTTAAAAGAAGAATAAGAAGAAAAGGGTCCAGGAACAGAACAGTCTCATTCTGTAGAACTATAAAATTCTGTAGACATGCATGATTGGATTTTAGAAGAAATACTAGGAGAGAAGAGCTGATATTTTGATTCATTTGCTGTAATTTTGAGACATTACTGAAATAATTTTAATCTACTCCTGTTTCCATGGGGGCTGATGAGCAAATTTTGTGGATGATTAGGAATCTTGAGCAATATTAGCATAGATGCAAGATAATCTTAAGCAAGACTTGTATTTCTGTACATAACTGGAAAAACTGGGCCTTTTATCTTAAGATATATTTACTGAGAGATTCATTAGTTATAAAGGAATTTTATCTTGAATCCACAAACATGTTTTGAGGAAATAAATGTTTAAGTCACTATGTGCATTCTGAAAGGAGCATCATGTTAAAACCCATAAAGATATATTTTCTCTAAGAAGCTTCCAATTAAGACTGAAGACTGTTACTCCAGAAGAGAAATGCCAATGCATTAATTACTCTTTTCTTTTTGTAGTGTCTATGTACATGTCTGTGTGCTCAGTCATGTCTGACTGTATGTAACCCCTTGGACTATAGCCCACCAGGATCCTCTGTCTATGGAATTTTCTAGGCAAGAATACTGGAGTGGGTTCCCATCTCCTACTCCAGGGGATCTATCTGACTCGGGAATCAAACCCACATCTCTTGTGTCTTCTGCATTGGCAAGTGGATTCTTTACCACTGCACCAACTGGGAAGCCCCTCTATGTACATAAGATTAGATAAAACAGTAATTCCAAGCCATATTAATGGAGTAAGAAATGTTTGCTGTCTTTCAAATAATTTAATCACTGTTGCTAAGCAGTGTCAGATGCTGCAGCTGAAAAAAAAATGCTGAATATATATATAGTATATACATATATATATAAATTTATGCCAAATATTGCATTTTATTCTGTCTTAAGTAATACAGTAATTTGGAGTTTCTAAAATTGCTAAGTGTAATTACCAAATAAAAGGAAAAATTAATCTACTCTAGCTATCTCATCTTCTGGGAGTGTATTACTATTTGCAGAGTAGGCTTTCTACACTGCCATCTTATATAACAGAATAAATAATACAGTAAAAGGGGTGTAAGCAGGAAATTCCTCTAAAGGAAGGCAGGAGAGGGATAGGTGTTAACCAAATTTTCTACGGTGTGGATTAGAATCAATGGGAAAAAAGATACAAGGAACCTTTGTAGTAACATTACATGATATACTGTATTGAGAATTACAGGGCATATTTACAATAACTAATATAATTCAGCAAAAATAAAGACCTAAATTCAGGATACTCAAACCGCTAATGGCATCTGAAATAGGAATAGGCTATCCATATAGAAAACTTCTGGAAAATCGATCAAGTATTATAAATGCTTAGCAGTTGGATGGATAGTCTGTTAAGTTTTTCTTTTTTTTAATGCATCCTACCAACTTTTCTTTTGATTATTATTTATGCATTTATTTTTGGCTGTGGTGGGTCTTTGTTGCTGTGCAGGCTTTTCTCTAGTTGCAGCAAGCAGGGGCTACTCTCTAGTTGAGGTGCGCAGGCTTCTCATTGCGGTGGCGTCTCTGTTGTGGAGCATGCGCTCTTGGGCGTAGCAGTGCGTGGGTTCAGTAGCTGCAGTGCGTGGGTTCAGTAGCTGCAGCTCCCGGGTTCAGTAGTTGAGGCACATGGGCTTAGTTTTTCCACAGCATGTGGAATCTTCCTGGACCAGAGATCAAAGCCATATCTCCTGCATTAGCAGGTGGATTCTATACCACTGAGCAACCAAGGAAGCCCCCTACTGCCTCTCCAATGATATTTACCATGGTTCTTTCATGTTTAAATGAGCTTAAATACACCAAATATAAGCATATAATTCATGATTCGGAAATTTAATAGATGCCCAAGAAACGTTTTTCTTCATATGCTTTCAAATCTGTTACCTTGTTTTATTTTAACAACATTCCTATGATATAGGCAAAGGCAAGTTTTGCCTTTAGAATTATTCACATTGTACTGTAGAAAATGAGCTTGCTACCTGACCAAAGAGTAATATGGAATTTCTATTCAGATAACTCTATTGCCCTGATGTTCTTTCCAATAAAGTTTGCTGCCTTTCAGGATTAGAAACATGACAGACTGAACGAAAAGTTGGAAACGACCCTGAAAAGAAGAAATTATTTTGCAAAGACAGAGATGTGACTTGCCAGGTAAAGACTGTGCAGTTTTATAATCCTTCTTGTTGGTTGGGTCAACATTTGTAATCTAACCTCTCACTTACACTTTAGAGAAATAACATTTCCTCTTACAGTATTTTTATACATATTACATGCTTTCAAAGCTGTTCTTTACCGCATATCTCAAAGAGAAACTTAAAAATATTTGAGTTGCTATGGAACATGATGTAAATTCCTCCTGACCCCCATTTCTCACTTTTTCCCTAAAAACACAATTAAAAAAAATCACTTCCAACATGTAGTTGTATATAACATTTGACAAAATGAGGTGTCTATACTTGTGGTTTTGTCCTCTTTCTTTCTTAGAAATCTTGTGTTTGTTTGCTATGACTTCTGTGTGGCTGTGTCAAGTGAATATATATACCATCTTTTCTTTAAAAGTGATGGTCTTAATGCTGCTTAAGACAGATACTGCTGTAAACGAGTTCTTTTCCATAAAGCTAGAGTTCATTTTAGCTTTTATTTTTCTAGAGAAAAAAATACTTGTTTATTAAACAAACTTTAATCAAAAAATTGGTGAGAAAGTGTTACTTCCTACAAATTTCTAAGAGATTTATTGTATTTTTGATATAGCTCTGTCAGCTCTGCTAGTGAGAGTTACACCAAAAAGTTCACTTGGCAATGCTTGTTTCTGTTTCAAAAATGTAAATTCATTGTTTGAAATTCTAAAGATTATTGCTTACATTGCTTAAAAAAAAACACAAGTTATTGACTTACTGAATTTTTCTAAAATTTAAAGCAGTCCTGCTGCTGTTGCTAAGTTGCTTCAGTCGTGTCCGACTCTGTGCGACCATATAGATAGCAGCCCACCAGGTTCCCCCGTCCCTGGGATTCTCCAGGCAAGAACACTGGAGTGGGCTGCCATTTCCTTCTCCAATGCATGAAAGTGAAAAGTGAAAGTGAAGTCGCTCAGTCGTGTCCGACCCTCAGCGACCCCATGGACTGCAGCCTACCAGGCTCCTCCGTCCATGGGATTCTCCAGGCAGGAGTACTGGAGTGGGTTGCCATTGCCTTCTCCTTAAAGCAGTCCAGACAAGTTAAAACTAAGCTAAACAGAAAAGAGTAAACTTTATAGTTGAGGTTCTAACTCTTCTTTCAGAATTGCTTCACATAACAAGACTTTAAGTACAGTTGGCCCTCCATATCCTTGGGTTCTGCATCCACAGATTCAACCAATCACAGCTCAAAAATATTTGGAAAAAAGCTCTAGATAGTACCAGTAAGCAAAACTTGAATCTGCTGCGTTCCAGCAACTATTTTATAAATTGTTTTCATTGTGTTTACAACTACCTACATAGTATTTACATTGTATTAGATATTGTAACATATATAGGAGGATGTGCAGTATGTTATATGCAAATAAAAAAGCAAAATGGCTGTCTGGGGAGGCCTTACACATAGCTGTGAAAAGAAGAGAAGCGAAAAGCAAAGGAGAAAAGGAAAGATATAAACATCTGAATGCAGAGTTCCAAAGAATAGCAAGAAGAGATAAGAAAGCCTTCTTCAGTGATCCATGCAAAGAAATAGAGGAAAACAACAGAATGGGAAAGACTAGGGATCTCTTCAAGAAAATCAGAGATACCAAAGGAACATTTCATGCAAAGATGGGCTCGATAAAGGACAGAAATGGTATGGACCTAACGGAAGCAGAAGATACTAAGAAGAGATGGCAAGAATATACAGAAGAACTGTACAAAAAAGATCTTCACGACCCAGATAATCACGTTGGTGTGATCACTGACCTAGAGCCAGACATCCTGGAATGTGAAGTCAAGTGGGCCTTGGAAAGCATCACTACGAACAAAGCTAGTGGAGGTGATGGAATTCCAGTGGAGCTATTCCAAATCCTGAAAGATGATGCTGTGAAAGTGCTACACTCAATATGCCAGCAAATTTGGAAAACTCAACAATGGCCACAGGACTGGAAAAGGTCAGTTATCATTCCAATCCCAAAGAAAGGCAATGCCAAAGAATGCTCAAACTACCGCACAATCGCACTCATCTCACATGCTAGTAAAGTAATGCTCAATATTCTCCAAGCCAGGCTTCAGCAATATGTGAACCGTGAACTTCCTGATGTTCAAGCTGGTTTTAGAAAAGGCAGAGGAACCAGAGATCAAATTGCCAACATCCACTGGATCATGGAAAAAGCAAGAGACTTCCAGAAAAACATCTATTTCTGCTTTATTGACTATGCCAAAGCCTTTGACTGTGTGGATCACAATAAACTGTGGAAAATTCTTCAAGAGATGGGAATACCAGACCACCTGATCTGCCTCTTGAGAAATTTGTATGCAGGTCAGGAAGCAACAGTTAGAACTGGACATGGAACAACACACTGGTTCCAAATAGGAAAAAGAGTTCGTCAAGGCTGTATATTGTCACCCTGTTTATTTAAGTTATATGCAGAGTACATCATGAGAAACGCTGGACTGGAAGAAACACAAGCTAGAATCAAGATTGCAGGGAGAAATATCAATAACCTCAGATATGCAGATGACACCACCCTTATGGCAGAGAGTGAAGAGGAACTAAAAAGCCTCTTGATGAAAGTGAAAGTGGAGAGTAAAAAAGTTGGCTTAAAGCTCAACATTCACAAAACGAAGATCATGGCATCCGGTCCCATCACTTCATGGGAAATAGATAGGGAAACAGTGGAAACAGTGTCAGACTTTATTTTTCTGGGCTCCAAAATCACTACAGATGGTGACTGCAGCCATGAAATTAAAAGACGCTTACTCCTTGGAAGGAAAGTTATGACCAACCTAGATAGCATATTCAAAAGCAGAGACATTACTTTGCCAACAAAGGTTCGTCTAGTCAAGGCTATGGTTTTTCCAGTGGTCATGTATGGATGTGAGAGTTGGACTGTGAAGAAGGCTGAGCGCCGAAGAATTGATGCTTTTGAACTGTGGTGTTGGAGAAGACTCTTGAGAGTCCCTGGGACTGCAAGGAGATCCAACCAGTCCATTCTGAAAGAGATCAGCCCTGGGATTTCTTTGGAAGGAATGATGCTAAAGCTGAAACTCCAGTACTTTGGTCACCTCATGCAAACAGTTGACTCATTGGAAAAGACTCTGATGCTGGGAGGGATTGGGGGCAGGAGGAGAAGGGGAAGACAGAGGATGAGATGGCTGGATGGCATCACTGACTCGATGGACGTGAGTCTGGTGAACTCCGGGAGTTGGTGATGGACAGGGAGGCCTGGCGTGCTGCGATTCATGGGGTCGCAAAGAGTCAGACGTGACTGAGCGACTGATCTGATCTGATCTGATGCCATTTTATAGAAGGGACTTGAGCATCCTTGGCTTTTGGTATTTGAGAGTGCTCCTAAAGTTAATCCTCTATGGCTAGTGAGGAGCAACTGCACTATAAAGATAAGGTGGTATTTCTGTCACACTTCCAACATCATCTATTACAATTCTGGACAAACAATAGATACTTTACAATTGTTGAAAACAAATGCTTGTATCAGCTGTCTCTTTCTTGCTCTCTTACTGATTTATTTTGGTCAAAGCACACTGATAGGAAGTTGTTTCAGTGTTTGTCAGTTAGAACATTTAAAGATTTAAACATTGAGTTTAATATGGAAGGAGGATGCTTAGCAACTGGCCAATAGGAATAAGTGATTAACTCTGAAATAATGAAAGGGTGCTGCAGTAGCCGTAACAGTCAGTTTTATGCTTGCAAGGAAATGATGAGTGGGAAATTTGTGACACCTGACTAAAAATCAATGCTCATGGAAGGTGATATAATAGCTTTAACCTGGAAAAAAATAAGTACAGGGGAAAATCAAAGCTGACATGGTGAAACTGCACAGAAAGAAGTGGGTAGAATAATGACAATGTCAGGCAACTGATGTCGCTAATGAGGCATAACGTGATGGCACTAAAGATCTCATGTCCTCTAAAACAACTAGTTAATTTAGCTGACTAATTTCCTTACCTCTCCTACTATATCTCTTAAGAACACCCTGGTGGTCCCCTTATATGATACTTTGTATCATTTCTCAGAATTCTCCAAAGAAGCATATTAGAAGGATACACTTGGAAAGAGGAAGTAAAGGCTAAAAATCAGGTCCTTAACTTATTTATTAAAGTGATGATCATCTAACTCCAAAACAAATCTCAAAGTTGTTTTCTGTATGAGGGAACATGAAGGAAAGAGAAATGAAAGTAAAACATACACCTCTATCTTTTCTGGCTCCCAGAGGAAAAAAAATATTAAAATGAAATATTTGTACTGTGTTAAGAGAAGAAAATGGGGCTTCCCCGGTGGCTCAATGGTAAAGAATCTGCCTGCAACGCAGGAGATGTGGGCAGGAGACATGGGTTCGATCCCTGGTCAGGAAGTTCCCCTGAAAAAGGAAATGGTAACCCACTCCAGTATTCTTGCCTGGAAAAATCCCATTTCATGGGGTCACAAAAGAGTTGGACACAACTGGGTGACTAAGCAACAGCAAAAGAGAAGAAAGCTTAATACCAGATTAAAAAGTCTATACGTATGCTACATTTTCTTTATGTTAAATTATTTCCAATCTCCTGATTGGGTTGTAAGGAGATCAGACAATATCTTCTTTCGCGTTCCTCTTAGAAATAGTAAGAAAGGGTTGTCGAAGTGGGTAAAGGAGAACTCTAATTAAAAGGGATTCAAAGACATTTGGATGCAGCCAAGCAAACTCCTTAAAATTGCAGGAGAGCTATTGTTTTCAAGGTAGCAGTCACTGCCTTTCTCTGAAAACTGCTTTAACTTGGCTGGGACAGGCTTCCCTGCTGGTGAGTTAAAGGGTCCCAAACAACACAAGATGT